>NC_091016.1:107642029-112642029 GCF_041296385.1 Aphelocoma coerulescens | reverse complement strand
AGACTCACCAGACAGCGGTCAGGTTATCAACCTCATGTACCAGGGTCTAGTAGCAGAACTGGATGGATTTGCATTTGATCCTAAAAAAGATTTGTAGGTTTATACTGTTTGTAATGCAGCATTTAGTGTATAGTGACTCCTAGGGGTTGCCCAGATAATGAATATTCTGAGGTCTTAATTCAAAGCTTTTTCCCCAAAAGGAAATAAATTTCTAATTTTGGCAAGGATGATTAAAACTTTTGTGAAAGCACTGAATCCCATCACCTGGGAGATTACAAGCAGTAAGATGAAAGACACCATCTGTAATTTCGCATTCTTTAGGATGGTGAGCACTATTTAATTCCTTTTTCTCTGGTCAGTCAATACAGCACTTTCAAGCCATGGTCTCACCATGAAGGAAATATAATCTAGATTCATCAAATAAAAATATGGGATATGGCTCTAGCCAAATACCATATACATTATTTAAAACTCTAGTGAACTGCTTGCAGACATTATAAGGACATTTTAAATATTGATAAGTCAGTTTCAGTAAACAAGGAGATAAACCAAAATCACAGTGATTGTCTTGGGTATTTGGAAGGTCTTTTTCTCTTCAATTCTTTATACATACCTCTCTTTTCTCTCTAACAAAGAAGAAGGGTTTACACTTAAATACAGATGTAGTTTCAGATTTTATCATTCCCTACTATAACACTGTCTACCCAAGATAACATCCAGAAAATGCCATTTCTCTCATATCCTTTTCACAATGAATTTGGAGAAACTCCAGATTAACACTCACAAGAAAATACACCTATTTATTATTTTATTTGGTACTGGGATAGGATAAATGCAGTCTGTCTCAATTTTTTTCTCTTTTTTTCTTTTTTAAGACAAGGTTGATAAGACTAGGTAAGTATTCTGTTGAGAACAGGACAGGATACAGACATACTCTTTATCACATCTACAGAAAGGAAGAAGGGAATCCAGTTCAGCTATAACATGTGACTGCAGCAAGCCATGGGAAACTCTCTGGGCTGTAGGATGTAGGAGATTAAATTCAAAGGTGTTGGATTTTATTCTTACATACACCAAATGTCAGTGATTGCTCTGAGCTGGTGAATAAGTAGAGGTAGGGATCAAAACTCACAGAAGCATGCCTAATGAAAGAATAGAGAGTATGAGATTAGTCAAAGAAATTGCTGATGTGACATGTGAAGTCAAAAAGCTGCACGACCACATTGTTGTTGTCATGACACATCATAGGGAAATGTAGGTGTTGACCCTGGCTGGACTCCAGATGCCCAGCAAAGCGGCTCCTTTGCTCCCCTCATTGGCAGGGTGGGGAAGAGAAAATATGAAAATATGAAAGGCTTGTGGGTCGAGATAAGGGCACGGAGAGATCAATCACCGGTGACTGTCACAAGCACAATAGACTCCACTTGGGGAAAAAAATATTTAATTTATTACCAATCAAATCAGAGTAGGATAAAGAGAAATAAGCCATCTTCCCAGATTCAGCCTTGCTCCCAAATTCTCTTCCTCCTCCCCTCCAACAACACAAGGGGAGGAGGAATTGGGTCCATGATCAGTTCACTGCACTTTGTCTCTCCGTCTTCCTTGGGGGAAGGACTCTCACACTCTTGTCCTGCTCCAGCATGGGGTTGCTGCTATGGGAGACAGTCCTCTATGAACTTCTCCAATATGACACAGGCTGCAGGTCATGAAGTGCTCTGGTGTGGGTCCGTTTCCATGGGGTGCAGTCCTTCAGGAACAGCCTGTTCCAGTGTTGGTGCCCCACAGGGCCACAGGTCCTGCCAGCAAATTTACTCCAGTGTGGGTTCCTCTCTTTATGGGGCCTCTGATCCTGCCAGGAGCCTACTCAAGCACAGGCTTACCACAGTCACAGCTTCCTTCAGGCACCCACCTGCTCCATTGTCAGGTTCTCCACGGACTGCAGGTGGATCTCTGCTCCCCCATGTGCCTCCATGGGCTGCAGGGGCACAGCTGCCTCACCATGGGCTGCACCAGGGGCTTCAGGGGAATTTCTGCTCCAGTGCCTGGAGCACCTCCTGTCCCTCCTTCTGCAGGATTGTTGTTCTCACATATTCTCACTCTTCTCTCCAGCTACAGCTGCTATTTTTCAGGGGTTATCCCCCTCCTTCTTAACTGTGTTATCCCTGAGTCATTACCACCATCACTGATGGGTTCAGCCTTGGCCAGTGGCATGGCCATCCTGGAGCTGCCTGGCATTGGCTCTGTCAGACATGGCAGCTTCTCACAGAAGCCCCCCTTCCATGCACACCAAACCCTAACCATGCCAAACCCATACAGTAGCTGTCCCATTTGTAGATGCTAAAGGCAATGCTACACACACGGTGTCCTTAACACCATCCCTCATTTTTCTTCTACAATACTTAGGTCTACTTTTAACAGCAGGAATTGCTTGTTATCTTCACAATAAATGAAATCTGTCATCTTTTAAATGCATCTACTTAGTCAGATTATTTTCCCTCTAATCCATCTGAGTTAATTCTTTCAAACTAAAGTCTTCAAAAGGGTGACTAATTGTTCTTAGTTGCTTTCATGGTGTTTGTCATTTCAAAACATTAAACAAATATTAATCAATTAACAAATATAAAGAGCTACAATTCTGCAAAGCAGTTGTCAATGCTGTATTTAGTAGTTTAGTAATTAAGATTTCATCGTTTGTATTTTATCACAAGTCAGTCTAAATGAAGTCTTCGTTAATTTTTTGAAAGAAAATTGCAAAGGTACTCATAAAGAAAAAGGAAATTGTTTCAGTGTATTGTAAAGTCAAGTGAAATTATATAATCTAAAAATGTTGAAAGGTTCCTACTGTACCTCACTGTTCTATTTTTCCAGCTGTAGCAAATATGGATCGCTTCAAGCTGCAAAATAGTAATTTTAAAGAAGCCAAAGACAGACAAGTATAACTGCATTCCATATTGGTGCAAACCGGCAGAGTTTCACTCAGTTTATTCTGGCTATGGATTCTGATTATTAATATTTAAATCTGTTTAAATAAACAAGAAAACTGAAAAATGCCCTAAGGCCCATATTTTGATATTTTGGAATAGAACAAAGTGTTCTTCCCAAGAAGCGTTCCCTTCTAAAATAGGATTAAAGTAACTTTGCAGTTCATAGCATCATAGAATCATGGAATATCCTGACCTGTACAGGACCACCCCAGAAATCACACACATGCCTGAGAGCTTTGTCCAAGTGCTCCTTGAAATCGGCAGACTTGTTGCTGTGACTGCTTCCCTGGGGACCCTGTTTCAGTGCCTAACCACTCTCTGCTCAATGGACCTTTCCCTCAACAGAGATTCTCTAGTCTCCAGACCAACCACCCCAGCATCTTTCATTAAAGTCTTTAAAATCCAGGAGCAGGGAGGTGCAGAGGATTCCTATGTATTTTCAAGCCTCAGAAATTCCATAGCTAATTGAGTTTTTCAGTTTTTTCAGTTTTTCCTGCCTACTCTCTAAAATTCACCTTCCACAGAAGATCTAACAGGATCTAAATCTAACAGGAACATTTCACTTTAGACCAATTATTTCCTGCACAAAGAACTGTGATCTCATAATAGCAAGCTAGTGTAGGAGACTATATTGGAAAGCCCTTATTATATACCATCTATCAAGATTAATTATTGCACTTAGCCTAAAGCACATCAGGTTAGTCTCTGTTTGCATTTAATTATCTTCCTAGTTATCTTTTAATTATTCTGTTTCCCTGCTAGTGCTAATATATGTAGCTACTATCCTGCATCTTTTTCCTTTACACAGGAGAACACACATTGTTTTTGAACTGCAGCATGACTTGAGTCAATGTTTTGTAAATGTTGCCTACATTAGATCTTTTATTTGAAGCCACAGATTTCATCATGGTAGAATACCACCAGCACAGTCACTGATTAGAGTAAACACAGTGTTTTATTATTGTATGAGAATTATTATAATCGGAAATATTACCCTGATAATTGCTTTCCCTTTTATTATGTCTCTTTGCATGCATTAAGCAGAATATTGGTATGTGAAGCAGTTGGGATTGACCTTTCAGTAACCACTCATTTCCTTGCCAGTAAATAACAGATCATACAATCATAGAGTAGCTTGGGTTGGAAGGGACCTTCAAGATCATCCAGTTCAAAACCCCTTGAACAGGGTAGGGAACCTTCTACTAGACCGGGTTACTCAGAGCCCTGTGCAACCTGGCTTTGAACACTTTCAGGGAGGGGCACCCACAACTTCTCTGGACAACCTGTTCCATTGCCTTACATTAAAGGATTTCTTCCTAATATCTAATCTAAACCTGCTCTCTTTTAGTTTGGTGCCATTCCTCCTTGTCCTGTCACTACATGCTCTTGTAAAAAGTTTCTCTTCAGACTTCTTGTAGGCTCCTTTCAGGTACTAGAAGGCCACAATTAGGTCTCCCTGAAGCCTTCTCTTCTCCAGGCTGAAAAATCCCAATTCTCTCAGCCTTTCCTCACATGAGAGGTGCTCCATCCATCAAATCATCTTGGTGGCCTCCTCTGAACTGGTTCCAACAGATCCATATCTTTCCTGTGCTAAGGACCCCACAGCTGATGCAGCACTGCAGGTGAGGTCTCACCAGAGCAGAGCAGAGGGGCAGAATCCCTTCCCTCACCTGCTGCCCTCCCTGCTTTGGATGCAGCCCAGGGCACATTTTGCTTTCTGGGCTGCAAGGGCAAATGGCTGGGTCATGTCTAGTCTCTCATCCAACAGCAACCCCAAGTCCTTCTGGGCAAGGCTGCTCAGGACCTGTTCATCCTCCAACCTGGACTGATACCTGGGCTTGACCCAACCCAGGTGCAGCATCTTGAACTTGGCCTTGCTGAACCTCAGGTGTTTCCTGTAGGCTCATTTCTTGAGCTTGTGCAGGTCCCTCTGGATGGCATCCTATCCTTCCAGTTTGTCAACACCTCCACTCATCTTGGTGTCATCCGCAAATTTGCTGAGGGGGTACTCAATCCCTTCATCTATGCCATTAATAAAGATATTAAATAAAACTGGTCTCAGTATGGACCCCTAAGGAACAACCCTGGTCACTGGTGTCCATTGGGAGTCTGAGTTACCTTCCCCTTGCCTCTCTGCCTCCCTTCCCTCCTTGCCGGTCTGGGGAGCCTGCGGGTGGCCCCAGCAGGCCCGCGGGGTGGCCCTGGCTGGTCCAAGCCTGGGTGTCTGTTCCCTCTCTGGGAATTTGTTGTATTTTGAGGGGGTTTTTTAATCCTGTTCTACTGTGTTTTGTTTGTGCGTTAATAAACTGTTTGGTTTTTTCCACTTTTACTTGCTGTGACCCACTTGTCTTATTGGTGGAGGAAAAGGGGAGGCCCTTTCCTTCTGAAGTTTTGTCTCCAAAACTGAGACAGTTTGTACATGTTAAATTTTACCTTTCTCTGCTACAGAAGGTGGATAAATTAGCAGAAATAGGGGAAAGCTGGATAATGTTACAAACTTTTAAACATTGGTGACTATTCAGTATGAATTATGCTAAAATAGAAATTGCAAGGAAACTGAATGTCATGCTTCATTGGACAACCTGCCAATGGAGAGAGTGTACTGTATTGTCTGTTTACTGTTAATTTATCAAGAAAGGTATGCTTCACATAACAAAGGGAATAAAATATAAAAAACCCTCAAACAACCCAGAAAGCTTGCATAAGGCTAAGCTAGAGCTAGGAGCTTTGCTGAATGTACATCTGCACAAAATGTGCCAGCATGATAAACAGCAACTGTCAAAAATCTGTCAAGTGTCACCCATCAACAGTCAGCTGATTACTAGCCCCAGCTTCAACTGTCAATGTCTTGTACCAAAGCTGGAGACATTTAAGGAGAGGTGAGGCTGAAGGAACTCAAGAAGGCATAGGAGAAGAGCTGCTATCTTTATGTTTTCCCATATATATATGCTACTTCTGTGTCTGGCAAGCACATCAAAAATGGCACATAAAAAAAGAGATATTTGTTCATTTGTCCAGAGTTTCTGAGTGTTTGATACCCTGCTGAGAACAGAAGAACTAGTGCCAGTGAGGAAGCTACATTCCCAAATGGCCATGTTGTTGTTGCCACACACATAAACACAGTGCTTTGTTGAGTATTCACACAGCATATAGAAGAGATAGCAACATTTCCTCCTTTTCCTGACTTAAAAAAGTGATTTGAACTTAGGTCTTACCAAAACGTGCTTGTAGTGCTAACAAAATAACTTATCATGGGGACTCTCTTCATCTTTCCAGTTAAAGCAATGCTGTTCTACTTGAAAAAATTAAATGTTCATTTTGGCTACAAGCATCCTCATGCACAGGCCTACTTCTTTTCCCTCTGCCTCTCCCTGCCTTTGATTATTTTGTTACTTGTTCAGCACAGAACATCTTTAGAGCAGCCCCTGATCAGTAGCCCTCAGCCACCTCTGAAAGAGGATGTCATTCCCTGCTACCTGCATGGAGACCCTGGAGCAACTGATGTTGGCCTAAGGGCCCTGTGTCCTCTGTCCCCACCTTGCTCTGTGGCACTGAACCCAACACACTGGACTCTCTGCCAGCATGCTGAGCTCATTCCACACTCCCTCCTGAGAAACATTTGCACTGTTTTTCTGCACAGCTTCCCAGAGCTGTGAAGGAAAAGGATCTCATTTAACCTTTTGTTCTGGAAAGGGGAAGATACTATTAAAGTATCTAAAGATGTGCTAAAGTACATCTGCACAGTATTAAAAAAAGAAAGCTCTGCTTCCTGCAGACATTGGTTAGGGCAGAACTTGACATCAAAACATGAGGAGAAATTTGTAGTTCAGAATGTTTGCACTTGTCCCTCTAATAATAATTGCAGATGAAACTGTGTGTGGAAGTGGCACTGCTTTTTGTCAATTAGTATGAGATGAAAATGCTTGTTGATTCCAATTCTGCATGTATCTATGCTAATTTCATGGTGTGTTTCCAGATTGTATCCTTCAATTTGACAGATATGTGAAATGTTATATAGCAACATCTGATTTTTTTAGTTAGAGATGCTGCCTAATGAGAAAAATAATCAGTCCCACTAGCCTTTGCTTTCAAATATCAGTTCCCATTAGAGACATTTCTGTAAACCCTTACTGCTCTTCTTCAGTCTATTAAGTGGAGATTTTCTGACTGAGAAAACTTTCCAAATCCACACATCATAATTTGACTGAAATATAGTTATTTTCTGCAATATATGTATTTCTACTTCTATATTTTGCTAATAGCTTCCTTTTGCTGTTAAGATTTGAGCAAAGGTTTTTTCTCCCACCAGACAATTATTCTCATTTGGTTACAGTGGCAGTGGAAGCACAATTAATCCACAATCTGTAATGATGCAGCCATTGCCATGACAATACCTTGTCACACTTCTTTTATGGAATGAGCTGTTGAGCTTTGTCATAACCCAGAAAATTCTTCCCAAAAATTTAACACTTTTAAGTCTAACAGAAATTTACAGATATTAAATAAAAAATCATTATAGCAGATTGATAGACTGTGTTCCTTATCCTATAGGTAAGTGTTATAGTACAATTTCCAGGATCATTCTTCAGTCAGCTGGAGTAAAAAAGTAGACTCCTACCTCCTAAATTTATGCTAAACATATTCTTTTCCTCATTCTTTCACTACTGGCACATTATTTATGAATGTAAACCAATTGTTGATTTAGTCTAATGTTACGAGAACAAATTACAGTGTCAATTTTCAAAGCACTAGATTTCCCACTAGTACTACTGCTAGTGGTATGACTTGGATTCTTTTTGTTGTATTTTACCAAAGATAAGAACTTAGCTATAACAAAAAACATACCAAAAACTCAGTGTTTAAATCCCAGAGCAGCTACAAATTAAGGAATTTTCTTTCATATGAAGAGAAAATATAGAAACACTCTAAAGCCAAATTTAGGATCTTATCTAGGTGTTTCACAAACTCCAGATTACTAATTATTACCTATCTACTGATAACTGCAATAAATGTCTTCATTATAGAGCAATAAAATTTTTAGTATGAATAATTTTCAGAAGTCCTATGAAGTGCTACATAGTTTTAAGGAAGTTTCTTCTCAGTTCCTTAATGGAATTTGTAATGTCTTGCAAAAATAGCTCATTTATTTATCTGACGTTTTTAATAGACTTTTCTAAATAATCCGCAGTGTTGTTTTCTTTAACACAAAGCTATGTAGCAGCTCACAACTTTCATTACCATTGCCTCATAAAATGTCAAAAGGACCAAATGCAATGAACCTGTTACAATGTACATGACATACCTGGTATTATTAATGAAAAGTTCCTGTAACAAAATGAGGCCATTTATCTTTGTTCAAATCAGATCCATATGCCCAGACTCTAGAGATGAACTGTCTTCCTAAGTTATTTTTATATACTGAATCATTAAATTTCATGTTAAAAATGACAGAAAAATGCATTCTGTAAAAAGACTATATTAAGAAAAAAATAAAAAATTACTCAGAGGGTGTAAAAGATCTTGAATCATCTTATATTACAATATTGTGCAGATTGATAAAAACAATAAATTCTAATCCAGGCAATCCAAACATTTAACAACTCAGAATTACAATTCTTCAAATTGTTTTTCCCCTCATCCTTTACTCCCTATCCTTTTAAATGAGATTTTTTTCTATGTGAGTAGATTAACATCCCAGCTTCTTCTAGAGCCCCCCAGCATGTGAACTCAGAGGAGAGGTAAACTCAACCCATGAGGACTTTGTTCTGAGCATTTCAGCTGCTTATTCTGCAGGGGATTTTCTTTCACTCTCCCTTTAGAAATAATGCAGAGGGACTTGATTTTTCAGAGCCTTGGGTTCTTGGACAGCCATGACCAACACAGACCCTCTGGACTCTTACCAGGATGATCATCTGATCATCCAAGAGAAGAGCTATCTATCCTGCTGTGTTTCAAGCACTTACCTGAGGTGCCTGATTTAAAAATAATATCATTAGAAGGTATCCCATCACCCCTGAACTGCTCTTCATGACTAGTCTAAAGAAAATTTAAGACATGATCCCTCTCTGAAGAGGACTTGCTTCCTCCATCATTACTGAAAAAGTGCAGGCATCTAAGTGCTCAGTATGAGCATTACCTGCCTACCCAAGGACATGCTCAGGAATTAACTGCTCTTTTTTATACTCCTAAGGCTCACTTTCTAAAGAGTTACTTTTTCCACAGAATTACCATGTGAATGCATAGGAGAAAAGTTCAGTCCATCCTTTACAGTCTTATTCACGTCCTCTCTTAATTGCTAGTCTTAATAGACTTTCAGTTTAACATACAGAACTTTGTGTATATTCTTACATACTTAGGGGCTAATTTCTCATCATGAAAGGGCATATTTCAGGTGAGGAAACATTGGACATAAGACTTACATGAAATTTTCAGCAATCATGAGCAATTTGATGTTCACTTTCTAGTAAATGTGTTCTTAGGAAGTTATAGTGTCACAACATTAAAAATCAAGATGTGATTTGGAAGTGGAGGAAAACTGTGTTTTACAAATGAGTCCTGTTGTCCAAATGAATTATTTCTGGGGTGCCATGTCACCACAGGATTCGCTTTTCAAGACCCAAGATGGTGTTCCGGGCAGTGGTGTGAGACACGGTGTGGTGTGAGTCTCATCCAGAGGTTGTTTCCACCATCGTCAGCACATAGTACTTGCCTTGGTGGGTTTGCAACAGGGTGATGCAATTGATCTGCCAGGCCTCCCCATATTTTTGTTTTGACCATTGTCCCCCATTCCACAGGGACTTTACTTGCTTGACTGCAGCACATGTTTCACAGTTACAATAACCTTGGGATATAGTGTCCATGGTTAAGTCTACCCTTTGATCACAAGACCATCCGTATGTCACATCTCTTCCCTGGTGACCTGAGGCATCATGAACCCACTGCACCAGAAATGATCACCCTGGTGTTTCCAGTCAAGATCTACCTGAGACACTTTAATCTTGGCAGCTTGATCCACCTGTCCATTGTTGCAATGCTCTTTGGTAACTCGACTTTAAACGACATGCATCTACATGATGGACTTTAACAGGTAGCTTCTCTACCTGGGCAGCAGTGTCTTGCCCAGATCAGTTTTCCTCTCTGCTGCCAACTGGCCTTTTTCCATCTTTCCAGACACCCCCAAAGAATGTTTGCTACCATTCACAAGTCAGTTTAGAGGAACAGTCTTGGCTGCTTCTCTTATTCAGCAATATCTAAAGCCACCTGGATGCCTTTTGATGCCATGAGGATTTTTTGCCTTTTCTTTTATAACCCTTTTATACCTTTTTACAACTTCTGTATTCTTAGTGCTTTTCACCTGCATTCTTGGACTTGTTTGTCAAGCTGAGAGACTAAACATTTTAGAAGCTTCATAGTTAGGGATCAAAATGCCCCCAGACACCAAGGTCCTCTCCAGAACACATTTTGTAAACTAAGATAGAACTATCCAGGGGAAGGTTCCTTGGGGAGGGGGGGCTCATTTGAGGCTCTCATTGGGGAATTTTTGATAGATATGCTAATTAGTAACACCTATAATATTATTCCCAATCTTTTGTGGGTGTGCATTGTGGTGTGCATTAAGGTGCATTCGACCTGGACGTAGTGCGCCTAACAATCTTTAAAAGAAATACAAAGGTAAAATCCCTTTTTCCCTTCTAACCGTGTTTGACTCTTGATTTTAAGACCAGGAAAAGGCATCATTTTAAGCTCTGCAACCTGACTTGATCGACCTTGTCCCTCAATAGCTTCTGCGACTCACCACATAGGACTCCCTCCAGACAGCAGCTTTCCATTTTCAATTTGTCGCTATGTTATAGCAGGAAAGTCAGTGAAGAGAGTGTATTGCTTTTTATTTTCAGGTAGCTGATTATATGGTGTGGCCTCCTCAGCATGTCACCTTCTTCTCCTCTTCTGATGATCTGAAGTTTTCACCTTCAGGCCAATTCATGATGATCTTAGAGATCCCTAGGTGACTGGGATTTCTTTTCCGAGCTTGCTGTGTAATCAAAGAGATCCTCTTGCTCCATGTGGCATCTGTGGCATGATGTGTGGAAGGGACTTTCCCTTTGAACATCCAGCCCAGTGCTGGCAGTCAGGGTGCCAGGAGGAGCTGGGATTCAGTGCCAGTCACTTCTGAAGTAGGTCAGACCCCTTTATAAGCTGCCAAGATCTTTTTCAAATATGGTGTAACAGGCCTCAGATCCTTTGTATCTCCAGCTCCAGAACCCCATGTGTCTCACTCAGGTCTCCCTGGGTGCTTTTTGCCAGAGACTGCAGGAAGGACCATTCCTCTTGGCTGCAGTATAGAGCACATTTCCGCAGATAATGACAAGATGGACACCATTCCTGTGCTGCTGCATCCCCCTCCCATCCCTGAACCCGAAAGAAATGATGGACAGCCCCCCAAAAGCTAGATTATCCGCACCACAGTGCACCACACTGTGACGCCTCTCTGCTGCACTGGGGTCAGACTCTGCTGGGGTTTTTACTCTGTGACGCACCTTCTCTGCTGAGCTCAGCAGCATTCCTCCACTTTCCTTCAGCACCACATTCTGGAGCTGCATTGTTGATTTTCTCTTCTTGGAGCAGGGTACACACTCTGATGGGCTCGATCTCGCTGCCCCTTTTCTAGGCATGGCATCTCAGGGCAGCGTTTGCAACCCAGCTGTGTGGGCCGCGTTTGCAACCCAGCTGTGTTTGCCGCTTTCAAAGTTGCATTCTCAGAGGACCAGGAAGGCAAAAGTGGAGACAAGAAAGGGCAGGTTGTGCAAGGGATAGTTCTGGCAACCTCTCTGGGGAAGATATGGAAACAAAATGGTGCAATTACAGGAGTTTACTCACTTTTTCTTTCTTCGGGAACCATGCTCCCCAGAGATAATGTGCAGGGTATAGAACAAAAACCTGGCCATGCCCATATATTCTGCCCCCTCTCTGCAACCAGAACACAGAGTGTAGTTTGCATTTAGCTAAAGAATGCTAAGATGAGGAACATGCAGGAAATCTACCAAATATTTTGGAATAAGTATTTTGCAATGTCTATTCTATATTCTGTCCATCTATAGAGAATTTAATTCTGAAATACACTGAAGTGTACCATTCAAAATGGTAAGAAACCACTGTGGAATTGTTCTGAAATAGAACTATTTTGGACAAGTCAAATGATGGAATATGAATGATTGTAGAAAACGTATCAGTTTTCTTCCTGGAGATCCATATCTTCCTCTTGTACAAATTCTGCAGGATGCGAAGTGAGAAGCCCATGTTAACAGTAAACAAAGATATAGATGAGGAGTTGATATTATATTTTGCAAAAACAAACCAAAATCAAAAAAGATATAAAAGAGCATAATAAAAATGGCCTACATCGTCCTCATTCCTGTTATAGTTTCTGAGAATAATGAAAACAGCTGTAATGGGAGGTAGCACTGTGGATAAATGAGAGCCAAGCACAAAAATCACAGAAATATCAGTGATTAAGGCACTGTTACATAGATGAGACAAGAAAGAGTCATGGCAAATACTGAGAACAATAGAAAACGAAAGAGGTTAAATATACATATTTCACGTTGGTTAGTGGAGGCTTCCTGACAGAAAGTTTTATAGCATTGTAGAATACCTACCCTGGAAAAGCAGATGACAGTAAAATCTGTATAGAAAAATATCAGAAAAGAAAGAATTATCAGGGAGACTTTTACATCTCTTTCCATTTTCATTACTTGGTTAAATGAACAGTCAGACAATTCAACTTTTAGCAGTTTTCTGGTTTTTTGCTTACATTCAATATTTACATAGGCTATAAATACAATTTCTTATACATTTCTGGTTAACCAGCTATGTTAGAAGTTTAGTACTTGAAAGTGCCATATAACAAATTCATTAGTTAGGTTTCTTCTAGCAACATTTGTCTAATGAATTACTGTTCTCATCTGTAGTTATTCAGTCCCAAGATGGAAGGCAGTAATCACTTATAAAGAGCACTGTGGGGATGCTAACAGACAACAACACTGTCATTATTCTGAATTTATCCTTAGGATGCAAGAAAAAAAGAAGACATTTCAAACACAAAGACTGATTTAGAAAACAAGGTATGACAGAACTAATACAAAGGCACATTACACTGCTCCAACAGGCGCCTTTATAGCCAAGGTTAAAACTAATCTCAAAACTAAAATTTTTAGTTTACTTCTTAAAACATTTAAAAGGGCAGATTATGATTTTGTGATTTATCATGCGTAAAATTTCAATTCACAATTCCACTAACTATACTTGAATTAAGCTACTTACAAAAACTATGCAGACTCCTGTGGTAGGTTGGTGAATCTGATGTCAGAGAAGATTCCCTTCTGCCTTTGCTCCTGCTCCTTGTCCAAGAGCAGGAGTAATGAGAGAGGGCTTTGGTGGATCGATGCCGTGTTTGTCCCTACTGGGTCCCTCGTGGACCGCTTAGGCGGCGCTCTCCCAGCACCTCCGCGTGCACACAGTCTCACCTTCGCAGGTGATCGCAAACAGCCGCTCACACACACAATCTATGCATGAACCAGAGACAAAGAGGTGAGAGGGGTTCTCTTCATGCAATTCCGAGGTGTTTAATGGCAACACCCTGAAGGGAACAGAGGCAAGAAAGAACAACTGAAAGCCTGTACCCATTTTATCCCGAAAACTCCCAAAGGCGGGCAGAGCATCCAAAATCAATAGTCTGAGGGCTGGGGGGCAGAGGCAAGGTTGAATGACACAACAGGGGCCAATGGGAAAAGGCATGGGAGGGGTGAGAGGGCCAGTGACCAGCAGAATCTAGACAAAGGGAGAACTTTCTAGCACAGTGTTGTAAGGAGAGACCACTTTTGGGGTAACTTGAGGGGTGTAAAGTGGACTTAGCCATCGCAACACAGTAGGAAGCCCCTTGCTGAGTCTCACTTCTGTTTTTGAGAGTGGGCAGCAGCAAGTGTAGGCAGTCAGCATATGTAGGGTACCAAATTAACTGGACAGAGTCAAGAGATGCCTTTTCTTGTCAAATAATTTAAAAAGTGTAATCCCGTGTCTGTTCAGTGCTGTGCTCTCAAAAGCTTGGAATAGAACTGAAATAGACTCATATAAAGCTCATACCAGCTATTTTTAATTATCATTGAAATAATTTTTATAAATATGCTGCCTAACAGGACTTTAATTTTACCTGCTGATGTACTGAAAGGAATGCAAGCTGCCAACCCAGTCCAGGGAGAGAGGACAGATTTCATGTAAATTACTGAACAACCTTTATTCTGCTCAAAGAAGCTTTAAAAATGCAAAGTCATTACAAACACTTTTTGATGCAGGCATCCTTAAATATAAATTCTACTTTGGCTTTATCTCAGCAGTCCTGCTGTTTAAACTGAGTTTTAAAGATGCTTGACTGTATTTTAAAAGAAGTGCTATTGTTGGGTCTAACTGATAAGTGAACATCATAATGTAGGTCATGTTAACTGCAGATTTCAAAAAAAATGAAATTCTCCCCTATCAAAACGTATCAAAATTGTTTTTTGATAGAAGTCATCGTGCAAGCTGCTTACATATCTGGAGCAATGAAGTCCACTGAATTCCAGATATGATCTGGCATACCTTCCTACTTCAAATACAAAGTAAACTTTATCAGTTACAGGATAGTCATTAACGAGGCAGCATAATGGGTATTTTTAAGAGATATTGGGATACATACAAATACTAGAGGCTTTGCAAGGATATAACACTAAAACATGTCCTGAGATGTGAAAGCCCTTCTACTACAAGGTTTCTGTGTCACCCCAGGTAACATTGATATTGTTACGGGGTGTAGTTTGTTAATGACTTTATCTCATTTATTTATCTGAGAGAAGGAAGCAATTTCATTCACTTGCATAAACATTAAGAAGTTATCAAGATCTCACAAACTTGGCAATAAAGAAAAAAGAGAAGGTGTATTTTTCTGCAAATTGAATTAAGCCACATGACCCTCAGATGATCTGCAGGATAAGCTCTTAATAGATTCCACCTTTATTTCTTCAGTTTTGTTTGTGTGTTTTTCTTTAACACTTCAGTGAACTATCCAATGAAAAAAAATTGTGTCAAATATGAACTTCCACATTTTAGCTTAAAGCAACAATGTAAGACAGTCAATATAAATCAATTTATTATTTTTGTGATGGTTCCCAGATGTAGGCTTTGATATTTCATGCATCACTAAATCGATCAAGTAACGATTGTTTTCTTGGCGTTAATAGAGATGGAACCATTCATTTTCCTAGTGTCTTTTTCCTATTGCTCATGTTAAGTTTTGCCTTAGCTGTTTCAGACAGAAACGAATGGCTCCCCCAAGGCAGAAAGAATCTGTAAGTTTAGCTTTGCATTCCACCCAAAATCCAATTATTATAACAACCCTGCTACTACCATTACAGTTAAATGCCTGTCGGTGTTTCTATTATAACCCTGTCCATGGAAATTCATAACTCAACCATTTTAAAAATAAGTTCTCCAAGCTAAACCTTGGCATACAGGGTTCCAACCCGAATACTTAAAGATTAAGATTAAAGAGCAAACCAAAGTGATAAACCTGCAAATCCTACCATGCCCCAGCTTTTTAAAGCATCTCTTTGTCTGTTCTTCATTATTTTTAAATCAAAAAAGGAAAAAAAAAACAAAACCAAAACAAAAGTGAAAAAAAACATTGAAGATCACATTCATCTTGTTTGCAAGTCAACAACAAAAGTCAGACAACATCTGGACCAAAAATGTGGGAGCAATTCATCTCTGTAAAACTGCTGATTTCAGAATCTGCCTGGATGATGCTATGGCTGCAGACGACTTCATGCTTCAGTATCTTCTAGAGTAGGCTGCTGTACAGGACAGCTAATACCTACCTGTTAAAGTTACTCAATTCAAATATTGATTCAGGCAAAAGAGGGAAGGAACAATAGAAATATAATCAAAAGACTTTTCTCCACATAAAAAGTCCTAATATGAAGCCATAGAGGATAGATCTGTAGGGAGAACTACAATCACATGTGTCTGTGACACATCCAATTAGCATCGTCACTCATTGATACATGACATTTTTTAAAAATCAATAGCATCATAACCAATCAAACTCTGTCTTTGCTTATTAACTACAAATAAAGTCCTTTCATCTTCCTCTCCTATAGTACTATAACCTGTAAAAAAACAGCACTCAATGAACAATTAAGAAGATCAATTTTGGACATGGAGAAGTCAATACTTGGGATGGGGATAGGAACGGTCACAGCTGTGGTCTTAAAATATAGCCAGGAGCAACCTTTTCTAATATATATCAGTGAAACACTGCACTGGGGAACATTGGAATGAGCTATGCTACCTTAGGATGCTGGAGAAAACATTTTCAGAGAGCTTTGATTATCATCTTTTTTTTATGTGTTTGTGGTTAGCTGATGGTACTTTTTGTTTTGTTTCAAAACATTATTCATCCTTTATTTTGTTGACTTTTTCTAAATTACTTCAGGAAATTAAAGAGAGTTTACAGTTATAGAGGGTCCCCTAGGTTTGCTTGAGTAGCTCAATAGCTTCTGTCCAATTTGCCTTACTTTGAAGTTATAAGACTTCCTGTGTCATTGTTCTGTGGCTTTAGAACTCCTCATAATCTCACTACATACTAGACTCAACTAATTAAATTGCCATCAGCAAGCTGTCACCCCAGCATGACCTTTTACAGATCCTTAATTAATACATTAGAATCTACTAGCCTCAGTACAGTATTTGCCTTCCCCTACTTAGCCTTTTGGAATTTCTAAACAGATAATTGAAAACCCTCTCTTTTTGTTTGTTTTTTTCTTTTGTGTTAAACTTCTTCTTCCACTTCCCTTGCCAGGGCTTGCCAATTTCCTTGAGAATATTTTTCTTTTTTTTTTTTTTTTTTTCCTCTTATCTGATATGAGGTCCAAGTATTTCAGTCCTCTCCTTACAGGAAAGAAAAGTAGTTTATACATGTGGATGAAGTTGACTGGATGGGGTAGATCCCTTCAGTTTTGTGTAACACGTTTAGCATTCTGAGATGGAGATAGATACATGTCTGTGCTTCAGAGTTTTTACCTTTTATTGCACTTGAGTATTCTACTTGATTATTATAGCCTGTATTTTATAATTTAATTTAAGCACAGTTCAGTGCTATAATGCAAACCATTCAGCTTACTCATTATTTCCTGAGGCTGCTACAGGGTATATGAAATGACCTTGCTGAGAGATGTAACTGTATTAACATATAACATTTTGGTGATTTCATTTACAATGCTAAATTCTTGCTCTGTGTAAATACAATCTAAATGGCAGAAGCAGCTCTTAGAAATGTATGGAAACAAAGTCTTTTATTTATATTGCTTTGATGTGCTGTTGCACTACAGAGGTTAAACATACTTGTAATATCCTGCTTTGGTATTTGTTTGCACTTCATTTTACAAGGAACTCATGTGAACAATGGGAGCCCCCTGGTACCAAGCTGTCATTGTTTAATGCAAGCCAGCAACTAAACTCTGCACAACCACTCCCTTACTCCCCTCACAGTGGGTTGGGGGAGAGAACTGGAAGAGTAAAAGTGAAGAAAACTCTGATGCACAGAACACTAAAGAATTTGTGCATTGTTGTATTGCAACTGACAGTTTACGGACAAAAGTCTGTGAAATTTCTTGCACTGTCAAGTTTAATTTTTGAAAGACTCCTTTTGAAAAGCAAGGTCAAGTTTCAATTTTAGGAGGAGAATAGGTTTTGTGAACTCTGTCAGCATTTCATTTTGCTTTTATGCAAAGAAAATTGTATCTTGTGTTCCAAGTCACAGTACATTTATTCTCAGATAGTTTTACACTGCTTTCACCACCAAATATTGTGTGTCAAAATGTTTATATCAACTATGGAACTGTTACAGAAAATAACTACACTTCTATGACTTGGAAGGAACAGATTTCTTCTGGGGTCGGCACATCTTTTGTCTCACAGCATTGCTGAAATATTTCCAGACATTTAAGTACAGTGTGGTGATCAATAAAACAGGAGTACAGCTATTTCTGTACTGTTTAAATAAAGGTTATAACTCCCCCCACCATACATGATATTAATTGATTCATGACAAAACTGAAACCTAACCAGGTTCTCTTAAGAATTTGAGCATCATTAAACTGAAGCTCTTCAGATATACTAAAGAAAATATTTTCAAAACATAATAGTGAATTAGATAAAAATAATTACTTCCAAATGATAAACTAGGAAATAATGAAAATTAAAATTATGGTCAAAATACAATATTTTCTGCAAAGGCTCAGATTTATTTTTGCATTATATATTCAAAACATCAGGGTTTGGTTAGAAAAATCTTTGCAAGAGAAACCTGTGCCTGAATTCTAAAGCATGGCAAAGGAAAAAGTCCAAGTGTGCACTTACTAGTACTGTGGGCTGGCTGGGTATATCCCACACTATTAGTCTGGTCAGAGAATGTAGGAAAACTTGTTTATGGAATGACTCTACAGTAAACCATAACCTGAGTGGTTACCTGTCTGTGACTTATGGTTTGATTTCGTAAGTCCCTGCTGTGTTACCTTCACTCATTCTTACAGGAAAAATTGCTGTTAAGCTGTGTAAGAGTATTTAACCTGAAGCCATATGAGATAAGCTTCAGCGTAGAGAAATGTTGAGATGACTCAAGGATTCATGAAGAAAATACCGATCTTCATTAAAACCTATACCCTAAAAAACTCTCACAAACAGAAGATGACAACTCAACATTACTGTTTAAAGAGTGTTTAAGGCAAGGGAGGATGATAGTGAGCATGTGAACAGGCAAGTTGGTGATATGTCAGTCCTACCTGGGTGTACTGTTGACTGAGCATCTCTGCTTGCAAAGTCTCTTCACACAGTAAAATAGCACCTGAACAAAGGTGTTTGTGAGGAAGGTTACATTGCCACCTCATAAGATAAAGCAATTTAAACTCTATAGATCAACTGGATATGTCATTTTGTCAATAGCATGAAACACAAATCAGGAGCAGGAATCATAGCTTCTATCCCATCTCCTTCTCCTATAGCTCATACAGATCCAGACTAGGTCACAGTCCAGAGAAAGAAAGCTTGCAACACAGCCGTAATTAAGGTGGCATTCCTTGATTTTTTTGTAGTGGTGTGTTAGCCAGATTTCACCTTTGGATGTGTTTGTGATTTTTGATCTGAGCATGAAGCTCTTCATTGAAAATTGAAATCTATGCCTTTCTATCTCCTCATTTATAGATTCACACGGGAGAAATAATAACAGTTGGTAGTATCACTCATATATGATATTCCCCAGGAGACCAATGTAAATATTCATGAGGCTTGAAGGGTCACTTGTATGCTCTTTGCTCTTCACCTGCAGAGGGTGATTTATAAAGGACAAGTTTATGATTCAATGCATTTTTCTTGTGCTGGTTTAAATAAGTGAAAGAAACAACTGCTGTATTTATAAACAAGACTGGCGGGTTTTTTTGATCAACTTATCTCCTATTGAACTTTTCTGAAGGGAGCATAGGCTATATTAGGATGCCTTTATGCAATCAAAAAAAGGAATTGAATTCTTCTGTTATATAGCAGGAAGGCAATTATTTTTATCTTCACCAACCTTCATCATCACAAGTCTCACTAGTTTTTAACATGCAAAGAGGTAGAGTTGCTGTTATAGAAATTGTAGAATTCATACCCAACAACCTCAAAGTCACTGAAGTGAAGTATAAATGCCATTTAATTTTCACCATCCCAATTCACTAAGAGGCAAGATTGATCCAGGAAAGGACCAATCTATACTCACCTTGATTAATTCCTAATGATGTATAAATAAATCTTACCAATGTTGGTCCACTATGAATTAGATTTGGCTCTTGCCCATAATGCTATGAATTTCATTGCAGCATTTTAGAGGTCCCTCCCTCCCCATGAATATATTCTAAATAATCTTTTCCTTTCCCCATCTAGAGTAGTGCATACAGTTCTGGTGTCCCCAACATAAGAAGGACATGGAACTGTTGGAGCAAGTCCAGAGGAGGGCCAGAAGTTTATAAGAGGGCTGGAGCACCTCCCCTATGAAGAGAGGTGGAGAAAGTTGGGGCTTTTCAGCCCAGAGAAGAGAAGGTTGCATGGAGACTACTTAGCAACCTTCCAGTGTCTCAAGGAGGGGAAGCCAGACAGGGACCCTTTGTCAGGAGTTGTGGTGATAGGACAAGGAGTAATAGGTAAAAATTGAAAGAGAGGAAATTTAGGTTAGATATTAGAAAGAAATTCTTTACAGTGAGGGTAGTGAGACACTGGAACATGTTGCCCAGGAAGGTTGCGGATGTCCCAACCCTGGTAGTGTTCCAAGCCAGGTTGGATCAGACATTGAGCAACCTGGTCTGTTGAGAGGTGTTCCTGCCCATGACAGAAGGGGTTGGGACTAGATGATTTCTGAAGTCCATTCCAACCCCTTAACATTCTATGATTCCATGATCTTGCACTATTTTTGTAGAGATAGACAGGGGTGAGACAATTTTAGCATCAGTGGGGAGCCTGACTTGCTACTTAAGCACATCCATCCAACCACAAAAAAAGATTGCTTGATTGTTCTTGCATTAATGTGGGGGTTTGTTGGCCCATCCAGTTTATAATTTTACTGATTAAGTAGAACTATTTGTTTTAGACCACAAGTGGTACCCAAAGTCTCAGCTCTCTGACTAAGACCTGTAGCTTCCATTCTCTGTGAGGCACATGCAAGCCTTTGAACAGCCATTTGTCATGCAATTGTAATATCTCATCAAAAATATGCAGGGATTCCTGCTTGTCTTTCTGTAGGAATGACAATCTGATAAGGAATGTGATGAAAAGTTTTAATTTAAAATACGACAATATGTTTAAATTGTTTGGTGGTTTGTTTTCCAAAAAACCTGAAGGAGGATATAATGAAATGTTAACAATAAAGACATATCTAAGTAATACAAAATGAAAGAATGAGATTATTTGTCCCAAGGATTAATAGCAATATTATGGAAAAATCATCCTGGTTCGTATCAAAGAAAGTCTGAACATAAACAATTTTTAAAAGAGTTGAAAAGCATGTGGACAAGAGAGATAGCATCAAAAAAGTCCAATTAACTTTCTGAAGAGTACTTGAGAACATTTTTAAATTAAAGATTTAGAAAAATGGAAAAAAAGACCATAAAGGGGGAAACCATTAGTCTTTTGACTTAATTACTGGTTAGAAGATAGAAAATCAAGGATAGGAATAATTACACTGCTTTCACAGTGTATAGAGGTCACCAGTGGAGATCTACAGGGACCTGTTCTAAGGCTTTTCCTCTTGAAAATACTAATAAAGTCATAGTAAGTGGAAACTCATGACAATATTTGCTTAATTAAGTATCAAATTCACATTTGTAAAGATAAAATCAAATTAAATTCAGCACCAACAAATGCCAATTTTTTACATAAATAAAACCCGCTATCTTTGATTACAAGGTAAAAGTCCCAGAGTAGGACAAAAAAAGATATACTAGACATAACAAAAAAGATATACTAGACATAAGGCAGTTTCATCAAAACACTGTTGCAGTTCTTGGAAGTGGTCAAAAAACCACAACTGGATATTAGCAATTTCTTGGAGCTAGAACAAGTTCTACTTTCTAGAGAACAAACATACATACAAAGTCTTCCTCCAACAAAAGAGTACTGCAAAGTCTGATCCCCTGCTTCCCTCTAAAATTTCCATTAGTAAATGAAAAGAGATGAAGACGGACAGGAAGGATAATCAGAAGTAGAAAATGAAGAAGTACAAAGACAAGAGAAGGGATCAAAGAGGTGGAAACCTGAGGAGAAACCTAGGCTGGTTACTAAAGGACTATCTGAATGGATTGCACAGTTACAGCTGGAATCTTTTAAATGTGAGATAATCTCCCAGAAGAAGATATTAAGCAATTAAGATGGACATTATATTTAAACAGTCTCAATTCAAGAGCTGGTTGTGGCATTGTCTCAGTGTCTCTCTTTTTCGTGTTAAAAACCAAATCTTCATTTTACATCCATATAAAGGTTGCCCACCTATGAAATTACCATGAAATCAGACTGTTTGTTAACAGTTAGTACTTCAATGTTGCTTTCTTAAAACAAATTTATCAAGCTTTTCAAATGAAAGCTTTGAAAAATGTCCATCATTCTTACCCTTATGTGATAAAATATGTTTTTCTGTGATGAAATTTATTTTCTAGAGATGTATGTAATTTATGTAGTGCCAATGTTTCCAAACGATGCCATTTTAATTTTTTTTTTTTAATTGGTAACAAAATGGTATCTGATTAATATGTCCTTGTTCATTTATCAATGTTGAATATGTCTTCAGAAGTTTTACTCTCTAATTTTTCTAAAGAACATTTAAAAAACCAACAAAATCCCTGAATTTGTTTTGGGTCAAAAATTTAATGTTTTAGTAGAAATATTAACTTCTAAGGAAAAGCATTTCTATCCTAAGACATTTACATTTAGGGTATCTCAGCATAATCCATGCCTTAATAGGTTTTATGATGTAGCAAAAATTTTACCAGCTTTAATACATTATTTCCCATGTTGTTGTGCCTGAATATTATAGACCCTTCAAAAATGCCTTCTGTCTCTAGGTAGTTTGCTGTATACAAACCACAACACAGTCCCAAATCACAGCTGAATTAAATTCATGAGACATACAGACATATATAGAATCTATAGATATATTTCATTTTCAATTGAGACAATACATATCTACCCTAGAGGAGCCCATGAACCCTCAGATGAACCACAGGCATCATCTTATTGCAGATTGCATGAGATAGGACAGGACCAAAGCTCACTAAATGATTTTATCATGACTGTAAAACAACTTTTTCTCTTCCAGATTGCTGGGTCCATGGAAGTTTCAGAAAGCATCATAACTCTAAAAGAAAACTGACTTTTTATAACACTGTCTTCAATTCTCTTCAAACTTCCAAATTCCCTTGTACAATGAAAAAGAATAGGATAAGAAAATAATTAGAGAAAATATAAGCAGGGAAATATCCAATAACATTAATAATGTAATAAATTTAAGTAACTGTGTAATTATTTGGGTTAAGGCTATTGGGGATAGAAACTTCAATGATTGTGCAAATTGGATTGACAGCACTAACAGAAGGCAACTGACAATATACTTAAAATTATAATAAAATTGTGAAAATATTGAATGCAGCTAGACAAAATTGGATTATAACAGTGGATTTGTTTCTGAGCTTTATGTAATTTATATTTTTTCCTGATGTACCTCATTCTGCTATTATAATTAAATAAATGACTTAACTTTATTTTCTAATATGGATTCCAAGACAAAACTGTTAGCTGAGCAATGCACTAGCATAAAAATTATTCTTTGCCGAAGTGCTTGTAGAGGATTTATAACTTCCCTTGAAACATTCATCTTTAAGGCAGACATCATAAAAAATTAATAAATAAACACTGGCCTAAGTGGAAGGAGGATGGAAAAGAAATATTTGTAGTAAAAAGATTTGTACAGGCAAGGGGCAAGATGGGTCAAGCCAAAACTATCAGCACCACAATGAAAGAACCCTGATATAGTCCCCTAATACAGCACTAACATCTTGCCAAAGTGATGAACTTTGTGACCTTAGAAGGATCGACTGCAATTTCTCAAGAGAACTCTATGTTGACCTATAACCTTGCTGACACACACAGGAACATATTAATGACACAGATGTGCTAACAGCTGGAAACATAAGCCTCTTTTGGAACTTTTCAAATCCCATTGTTCCTTGCTAAAGAACAGGAATGAATTAAATACATTTTGTATGACACAGAAGTGTCTCAGTTATAGGAAGGAGAACATCAGAAAATGTCATGAGCTGAATGTAAGGGAACATTATTACATAAAACATGTCTTGCAGATGATCAGCTGCACTTTTGAGCATTACATCTGCAAAATCATGAAGCACTTTTTTAGAATGAAGCTGTCATGAGCCATTGCACTGACTTTGGTCTTTCAATACCCAGCTGCTTGGGAAAGTTGGTTTTTCAGTATTTCCTGAATCATTAATTTAAAGACCTTTACCCTTTCTGTAAGTAGTTCTTTCTTAGGGGTAGACAGTGTCATCTTTACTATGAATAGAATAGTATACATATTTAAATGAATTTAGTATGAGAAACTGTACAGCAGGCTCTTATTTAGAGAGTTTAATGGATAAATATAAAAAAAAATGTACAGTACCTGTTAAAGCATAATGGTCACCCTAGAGTGTGAGTAAAAGATTAAAATATTATAATTGCCTAATTAAGAAATCATTTGTGTTCCCCTCCTGTTGGTAAGATATATATATGTAATGATTTTCATTAAGCAAAGGCCTGACTATCAAAAAAACATAACTTGCTAGTAGGAGACAAATGTATAGGCAAGTAAAAAGAAACAGTATTCAAGGTGATAAAATAAAGGAAGGTTCCTTTCTGTCTCTGCTTTATTAGCCAAGTTTAGTTTTCTTAAAGCACAGTCTCATAAGTAGGGGACCTTTTTTTTGTTAAATGTATGTAAATACGTATTTATTAAAAAACTGCCATATATGTTTATGAAATTACATTTTCAGCAGCACTTGAAGATTTTAGCCTCTACCTATTTAAAGTGGCTATGCTCAAAACTATTAATCTGCTTCCAAAGTACTTGTAAAATTCACATTTTAAAATAGAAAAAAAAGGCCATAAAGCCTTAATACATATGACAGCAGTAAAATTAAGCATAAAAAGTATGTTTCTACCTATGAAAACTATTCATTACAGAGTGACAATAAGATGCTTCAGGATTCTGAACTTCCTGTGATTAATGTATTTCTTGTTTGCATCAGCTTCACTTCATGCCTCACTACACACCCAAGGTGTCCATTAATCAGCACTGCTGAATACTCTGTCATTTCTTGTTGCTTAAATAACACAATCTCTTGTGGTCAGAGCTATGTAGAACTACACTAAATTTTTCCTCTTTGAGCTTTAGAATTTCTTAAGTGGCTTTTGCAAGACATTTTATCTTCATTCTAGCAAGTTCACAGACACATGAAAGTCTCATGTAGAATTAGAGCAAGTGAAACCTTTTTAATGTACAGATGCCTTTGTTCTCAACCTGAGGACTTTTACTCAGCATACTATGCAGTGAGTGTTGTGGTAGCTTTATTTGACACTCTCAGATGCAGTGGAATGGTACTGAATTGTTGTTGTAACTTAAATTATGATCTTTTAGCCTCAATGAAGTCTCCAATGATGACAATAAAATCATCATGAACTTAATCAAAAAATGGAACAGAGACACTGAAATCTCAAATACATCCTGTCAAATATTACTGGGGAAAAAAAGATACAATTTTTCATGATGGTCACAATTTTTTGCACAAATACCTTAGGAACCCAAAATTTCCTAATCCATTGGTTTCTAAGTTTTCTAAGGGACTGTCTTACATGTTGTACTGTCAAAAGAATGTTTCTTCCAATAAAGGAATTAAAATTAAAAAATACATTCTTTTTGACATGGGAGAAGCAGTGTTTTTATCAAAACACAGAAATATTGGTAAAAGCAAGAGATAAAAATAGAAGAGTTTTATTTTGAATAGAATAGAGCATTTAATTTGGAAGGAACATACAGTTCCAGTTCAACTGCCTGACCACTTCAGGGCTCACAAAAATGTAAAGCATGTTTAAGGGCATTGTCCAAATGCTTCTCAAATACTGACAGGCTTGAGACATTGACCTGCTCTCTCTTAAGCCTGTTCCAGTGTTTGACCCACCCTCTCAGAAAGGAAATACTTCCTAACATCCACTTGAACATTACCACATGTCCTATTGCTGAATACCAGGGAGAAGTGATATCTCCCTGGTATCTCCCTCCACAATTTTTCCTCCTCAGGAAGCTGTAGATAGCAATGATATCACCCCTCATCTTCCTTTTGTCCAAAGTAGACAAACCCAGAGTCCTTAGCCACCCTTCCTAGGACATTCCCTCCTGCCATTTCACCAATTCTGTTGTCCTTCCCAGGACACATTCAAGGATTTTCACTTCCTTCCTAAATTGCAGGTCCCAGAACTGCACACAGTATTCACAGTGAGGCTGCATCTACACTGAATACAGTGAGATAATAACCTCTTTGTACCAGCTAGTTCTAGAATTTAATACTTATTCTGTTAGAAAATTGGAAAATGTTCTCTTTCTTTGAATACTAGCAGAGAGAAATACAAGCATGTAGATTTATGCTACTGGCTTAGGAAAAGCTCTATTTATCTTAAGCATATAAAAGCTGAAAAAGATCATGAACAGATTTTAGGAAAATTAACTTATGTAACTATTTCTGTTTCTAGACCCTTTAGAATTGTGTAACATTATGTCTTTGGAAACTGCAAACCTCATTGTCAGGGGCAATATATGATAGGAACTGTTGTTATAATGCTGCTTTAAAAATCCCACCAAACCGCATATGAGAACAGCAAAACTCTGTATTTAATACCACCGTTCTTCAGAACCACCACTTCAACAAGAATGAGAACAATTAAGCAAAAGAGAAAGGAGGACAACCATTTCCTAGGCCATTAAAAAAACTAGGGAAAAACAAGAGATTTTTTTAATTGAAGAATGATTAACTGCAATTGCGCTCTACTTGGATTCAGAAGCAGCATTCTACATTCATTTTTTATTTCCTAATACTGAACTGAGATTAATTAACTAGACATATGAGTCACACAAGGATATGGAACAAGTTCCTAGAGCTTGCACATTTTTGCCTCTGGGACTATGAAATTTGCACATTCTGCTATTGTTTAAATACAAAACCAAATGGTTTTGCTGTTTTGTGCATGAAAACACAAAACTCCACACTTGCCAACTTCAGAGAGTTGAACTCTGAGTGGGCCATTACTACCTTATACTCAGAAGATTTTTCCATCATGACAGTCTCATGGTACTATGTTCTGTTGCTTGGCTATGCTTGGTAGACGAGGAACTGAAGCAGAAAAATATTTGAGTCCAAATTCTTCCTGTATTATGCTCTGTACCACCAGTTTTTTTCTAATTTCTGGAAAGAAAGTAAATCAGAGAACAATTTTAATGCACATTTTGCACAAAATATCTTGAAAATCTGTTGTGATTTGAAACAGAACTTATCACCATCCTTCTAAATGAATTCTAAACCTAAAGATTGCCAAGCAGGATTTTACTATTGTATCTTGTCCTAATTTGATATAAATTCCATTGTCTAACTGTTTTAAAGAAATTAATCCTATAAAAATCTGTTTCTTGAGATAATGCTATTAAAATAAATAAAGACTGTGTTAATAGATTTATTAAGCATGCCCAAAATTTAAATGGATAAAGAACCCTAAAAAATTCTATTGTCAACTAAAATGTATTTGCTTAGTATTCAGACTCCAGGGAGAATTTGTATGTCATTATGATAGGATGTGGTTTGTGTGCACAGCATGTAAATAATTTTCCTAACACATGGACCATAACAGATATGTAGCATGCAATTTCCATAAAGACTCTTCATCTAAAAAAGAAAATTCATGTGTATGTTTCACATAGTAAAGCACACAAACTGAGTTGACTTTGGTAAGCAAAAGCAAGTGCTTTGAGAAGAGCCAAGTCAACTGCTTATTCAAAGCAATTTGTTGAATATTTATGATTAAAAATACATTTTAAAGATGAGAAATTTATGCAGAGTGTTCACAGATTATTCAAGTACTTTGAATAGTAACTAACCTCATTTTATTCTTTAGAATCTGTTTATTTTCTTTATTAGTGGGAGCTGTGAGTTATGGAGTGTTCATAGCACCTGTACTCCCATCAAATAAGAATTTTTTTAGTTGGGTTGTTATAGCAGAGAAAATAAGAGGTCTGACAGCTGGAATTTGTGCCTTTATTGTAAGCAGATAATAAATACAAAAAAAATTACAACAAAATAGTAGGATACAGGGTAGAGAACAACACAGATTTATGACTAACATAATACATTTTTACAGAATTTTTTAACAAAAACTTCATTTCATATTCTTGGCTTGGGGCTTTTTTACAGAGTAAAAATAAAAAGGAATTATAAATATATTTGCATAAACAGATAAAATTTTAACAGTGACCAGAGAGAATGAGAGAGTTTTTATATAGTCCATAGGTGAGATCATGTATCTGAGACTCAAGCTCCCAATGTAGCAAAAGGGGAGAAGCATTCACTAGAAAAAAAATTTTAAAAGGTGTGCAGAATTACACCAAAGCCATACAAAATGTTTTGTGTCTACCTCTTTCAGCTTAATATAACAAACAAAAATAATGTTTGATATCTTTAATTACAAAAATTTATATAGATTATATGGCTGAGAGTAGGTGTCCTGGTTTGAACTGGAATAGAGATAATTTTCTTCCTAGCAGCTGGTATAATGCTGTGTTTTTGATTTAGGATGAGAATAATGTTGATAATATATTGATGTTTCAGTTGTTGCTGAGCAGTGTTTGTACTAAGTCAAGGAATTTTCTGTTCCTCATCCCACCCCACCAACAAGGAGGCTCTGGGGGTGCACACAGAGTTGGGAGGGGACACAGATGGGACAACTGACCCCAACTGACCAAAGGGATATCCCAGACCATGTGGTGTCATGCCCAGCATGTAGAGCTGGGGCAAGAAGGAAGGAAGGGATGTTCAGAGTGATGGTGTTGTGATGACATACCCTTAAGGGGAAGGAAGCACCTAAGATTTGTGAATGCTCGTTGGTTGAAAGGACTGGCAAAAGTCAGAGGATCTGCAAACAATCAGAAAATGTTATTAGTAAATTACACAATTGGTATGGGAATTGGTATATTAGCCCCTGATCTACTGTAAAAGCATACAGCAGTGGATTTTGTATAATAGGGTAGGGTCAAAGGGAAGACAGAAATTAAAGAGGGAGAGATCAATAAAGGAAATACAGAGAGAAAGAGAAAGAAAAATAAAGAGGAAAATAGAGACAAAAAGGGAGGAATAAAGAAAGAAAGAGAGGAAAAAAGAGAGAAAACAAAGAGAAAAAGAGATCACCACCTCTTGTTGCAGTATCAATCCAGCTGGTGAGATGTCAGTCCTACTTTCAGAGACAATCCAACTGATAAGCTGATAAACGTTGATCCAGCTGTGTCAGTCTGGTCAATGAGATGTCCAGGGTCCTGTGGGTGCTGCCTGAGCTTGGCAGGGTACCTTTTTGGAGAGGTTTCTCCACCCAAAAGACAGGTTTCATGCTTTCCGTGTAAATTAGTTATCATATGCAATCTGTTCTTTCAGGTATTTCTGGAAATGGATCAGAGAACTTTGGTGGTCTTAATCCTAACCTCTCGTCCATGTCCACTTCCTGTCACTCATTCCTGCACTTGCACTGTACTGTGTTGTGGTTCTTTCTCACAGAAAATTGCTGCCCTATCTCCACCCGTACCCCCCTCTTCGGCCAAATATTGTTCTTCCTTACAGCACCGCAATACCAATAATCCTTGGTTACTACCAGTGATTCTTGTCTGTTATTACTAAAAGTCCTTTGTTGGCTCCACAGCCATCTGGTTATTGGTGTTTGAGGCATGTGTATTAGCCCCTTTATTTTCTGTGATCTGAGAGCTCAGATGGGTCTCACTTTGCACCACAGTTTATAGGATCACAAGAGAGGGGGCTTTAGTCATAGCAATTTTCCATCCTGGCTGCAATCTGAGTGAGTAACTTTCTTTGAAGTTTTAACAAAAATGTATTATTCCACTTGGGTTGTTATTCAGGTGAGAAAAGTAAGTTTCCAAGGCTGTTCATTAAAAAGCAAATGGTAATTAGGCAACACAAGTTCCTGGGAGCAGACTGTGTTTCTCATAAGCTCAAGAGGGGCTTGGTCCAGGTGCGGTTTATCAAGGCCAAGGCCTAACAAGCATTTCTCAGGTCACAGTGTGGCTGGGGAGGAGCGGGATGCACCACCACAATCCACTCTGTGACTAAAGTCAGCTTCTCTGGGCATTTGTATTCCCAAGTCATTGTTAAGCATGACGGTGCCCTGCTCTCCTGGGGATGGCTGAACACCTGCCTGCACATGTGAAGTTGTGAATTAATTCCTTGCTTTACTTTGCTGGAGCGTGCGGCTTTTGCTTTCCCTATCAAACTGTCTTTATCTCAACCCTTGAGTTTTCTAGTTTTTACCCTTCTAATTCTCTCCAACATCCCACTGGGGGAGTGAGCAAGAGGCTGTGTGGAGCTAAGATGCCAACTCAGGTTAAACCACAACAGTAGGAAAATGCCAACATTTTATACAAATCCCTTGCACATAAACATTATAATATAACACATTATGTTTATGCTGGCTTTAAGCCAAAGCACTCATGATTTATTCAGCATGCTGAAGAATTGGCTTCAGGTAAAGGAGTAAAAATCCATCATATGTGGTAATAGTGGAAAGAAGAATACTTCATTTTCTGTAGATATTGAGATTTACATAGATAATAAAGTAGAACTGAAAAAGCAAAAGTTTAAATCCCATTATTTCAGTGAATGTCACCAAAAAACAGAACTCCAAAACCCAATCTCAAAGAAAATAAACAAAAGTCCCTCCAGAAAACTATCAACAAAAACTCCATTTTAATTCCTGCCTTGGCTACAAGTTTACTGTGATATTCTTATGACGTTAAATGACAAGTCTTTTGCCACTACTTTTTGGTAATGATTTAACTCTCATTTTTGGCATCTTGCACAGCTCCAAAGCTTAATATCTATAGTGGTAAGCATTCACAACTGTGACTGATATAAATGGGAGAGTGAGTACCTTGTAAAGGTAGAAACCCACGTTATCATATTGCTGAGTGGCAACAGGTCTAAGATGTGCTGCACAACCAGGACCACAGAAGAAATTATTGCCCTTATTTCTGAAATGTTGTCATACAACAGAAAGGGTATCCTTAACTGACATGTCAGGTCTACTACAGTTTGAAATTCCAGGAAGCAAAATAACTACCCATATATATTGTACAGCATTTCAATGAATATTAGTAAATACAGTGGGATTGCCTGAAAAGGTGTAAGAAAAACATGTACCAATCTCTGTTCTGGGCTGTCACTAAATTATTACACTGAAGTTATCATGGGGTTCAGGAAATGACAGGGTACCATAAAACACTATCAAAGGTATTAGGTGATGTTTCCTGAGTAACATAAATCCTAGCATCCCTTAATTAAAGTGCTTAACTTACTTTCTTAAGAGATATTTTTTTAAGAATCTTGTTGGCATAATCATCTACCTCATTAAACTGGTTCCATGCCAGTGTGACTGAACTCCTGTCAACAGAGTCCAAACAAAGCAAAACTTGTGCAGTGAAGTGAAGAATCAGGAGAAACATGACTAAAACAATCAAACAACTTCCACCTTGTCAGAGTTTTTTCTTGTTAGTTTTTATATGATTAGCTAGATACATATGTGGGAATTAAGATCTGAAAAAACTGGTGTAAAACTGCTACAGTTTCCTTTTCTTTTTTTTTGAGGGGAGTTGTTAGCTTTTGTCCCCTCTTTAAAATAACCTGCCAGCTTCTGGAACTCATTATATTCAAGTAATGAATCTAAGCAGCACAGCGCCCTGTGAACATTTCAAAGTGGAATTTACTCCCAACAATATGATGATGAGGAAGTTGCATCAAACATTTTCTTTGCAGTGCCAGAAAAAGGCTGCAACTTTGGTCCTCACAAGGTCTCATAACTGAATAAAATTAAGAGGACATGAACTACTGAATAATATTTTTCATCTTGAACAAATGAACTTCTGAAGTTAGAAGAATATATTACCTCTTACTTGAAACACTCAGGAAGTCAGTACTTGAAAATGTAACATAGTGCCCTTTATTTCTCACAACAGATCAGTTAACTCACTGGAAAATAAAGGATCAAACTCTGTGTTTTCACATCTGTATTCAAATCCACATTACCAGTTTCCATCTGCCCAGGCATCAGAACACCAGTACTTTGAAGCAGGACATGCAATTCCATGTGTTGGAGCTCTTCCTTTTTCCTGGAAATCTTTCAATATGCTTAGGGTTAGAAAAGGAATGGGTGTAGGTAGATGTGTGAAACATGCCCAGGCTGTTGCTTACACTGAGGTCGAATAGCATAGAAAGGTCTGCATGCTTGAGCTACCGCTTGCATCCTCCAAAGGGAAGCAGCTGCACGAAGACTGTCCTCCAGAAACTGTTCCCTCTCCATGATAACTCCCATCATTTACTCAGGAAATGCTTAAAGAAGTTCTTGTTGACCTGGACCAAGACAGCACCAGTCACATTTTAAACAATTTAGTATTATAATCAGATTACAGTACCTATCAAGTTCCTTTGATGACTTCTATTTTTTTTTTTTGGACCAATATAAGCATTAAGTATTAAAGTGATGCCACAGCTCATAGATTTGGTTACACACAAGAAGAAGATCCTAGTGGCGGTAAATATATAAAAGAAATGTACCATGTATTTTAGGCACATATCTCGCATTTTGTCTTTCAGCAGATGAGACATCCGAACCCTTGACTATAAGGAGAAAAGTGACAGTAGGAAGAAGGAGTTGCCACCTGGACATAAGACCGTGTGCAGTATTGGCTGATGACCACCTGTAAAATGTTACTAGATGGAGCCTATTCCCTCTTGCTGTTTTCCTCCTTCATTTTTTTTCAGAGTGGTGAAATTGCCTAAACCTCTTAGTAAAATAAGGCAGTGAGTCCAGTGTAATTTTCTTATCCTCTTAAAGAGTCTTCTCAAGAGACTTATAGTACACAAAAGACTATATTGAATGGATGAACACCACCACAGTTTCAACAATTATACACAGACATAGGGGCAGGCAGATTTGAGGCAGAAATGTCCTGATTCCTGGGCAAGGCAGTATCATCACCTTGTTGTGAAGCTAGCTTCTGGTGTCAAAGCCATACATGGATGTTTCTCCACAATACAGCAAAAGACCTGAATGTATGCCTGGACTTGTTTATAGCTTCCACTTATCAAAACACTTCAAACCTAGAAAGGGAGACAGGATCTTTGCCTTGAAGTGTTTTCAGTTTATTTTGGGGACATTAAAATTATCTTAATTTAACATATCCCCCCTCACTACTAGCAGAAATTCTTACTTCGTAATTTTGTAATCTCATTTGAAAAGATACCACAGAGCTGTGGAAATAACTGGGCCTTTTAATCTTTCTACAATTATGTAGGTGATTCAAAGATGACAGCTCTATGACACCTAAATCCATTTACTAGATTTATCCAATATTTCAAAGTCCTTTGCATACTAGGAGAAAATTTGGAAGATGGAAAACCTTGTAATTCTAACGTACAAAATTTTAAGCTTCAAAATCTGCTAAAAAAACCCCTCCAGAGTCACAGACTGTTATCAGTGTGCATAAGATTCTAGAAGGACAAAATGCAAAAAGGGAATTAATCAAAATGTACAAAAAAGAAAGGGTACTTAAGCCCTATTGTTGTGCTTCTGATAAAGTTAAAATGTGTAAGATTGAGCTAGAGATGGAGAAAAAGAAGAAAAGAAATATACAGAATAATTGTACTTCATCAGATAACCTGAATCAGTGGAAAGTGCATTTGCATGAGTAAAACACATGCATAACACAAGTGATACTAAAAATAAAAGGTAATTTTACAATCATTTTATTCCCTTGTACTTCATTTAGTTCATATTCTAACACAAAAGAAAGAAAGCTAATGCAGGCATATACAGAACTGCTTTCATGATCCTAGTTACTATCATAACTTTATTTCTGTCAAAAGTTATTGGTAAGCAAACTATTCCTTGCACATTTTTATTGTTTTCCTCCACTGATTTATGTATTACCCCCATACTGCATTACTCCCACACTGCACTACTCACACAGCTTTTTCCTCTCAGCTGCTGAAGTTCCTATGGAATAGTCATTATTGATCACTTTCTTTTCATTGGCTGGGGGATAGATATGATAGTTTTCCTGAGCTGCTATGTTAAACATGGTCTATTTCATTTAGACCTGTAGTAGATAGAGTATCTGTAGTGGTATTTTTTGCTTTTCATCAAAGATTCCTGCAAAATTAAATCAAAAGATTGTTTAAAAAAAAAAATTTGGGGAGGCAGAAAGGGAAGTGCGGATGAGAGAGACACAGATCATGAAAAAAAAGAGTTGTCTTAACACGTGTTTTAAGAAGTTATTTCACCTTCTAAATGTTCCAAGATGCCTGGTCATCATGGGTACCTTTTCCTTTCCCAATGGCAGCCATAATGTTGACAAGGTCATAAGAGATGAAAATGCAAAGTGCGGTGTACTCCACAGTCAAAGCTTACTGTTTTGGGACAAGGAAACTTTGCTATTTTCCAATCTCAAAATGCCAAGAAGATATAAAATATTTTAAGTGTCTGAATAGAACTCATTGGTTATTAACTACATTTCAGGGACTTACCATCATGGTAGAAGCTGAACTGGGGTGTGACAACAATAAAAAATAAAAATTCTTCTCCTCCCAACCCTGCCCCAGTTGGACACATCTATTACAACACCAAAACGAGCATGTGATTACTTCTAGGCTGTACCAGACCAGTCTTATCTTGATTAAGCCACTATAAATCCAGAATAACTCTACAGAATTCACACTTTACTCCAACTAAGATGAGCATCTGGCTTCCCACATCTAATCCTTGATTCTCAGGTCATGAAAGCCATGACATTAGGCAACATTAGGAAAGTTTCAGGGTTTTATAAATCACGGCAACATGATAGAAAAACCCAGAATGTGGAGCTTGACACAGACACTTTCTGTACTTAAGCCCACTTGACCTGATACTTCTGGAAAATAAATTCCATGAGGTTACACAAAGTTAAAATCAATGAATTGTTGGATGAGCAATAGACATAACAACTTGTTTCTTAAGATTTGTTTTCTAAACCTTCCTGTGAAATAAACCATGCTTGGTTCCTTTCTCCTTCTCTCCCCTAACATCCCCTAGTTTGCACCAATATGATAATTTCACCCTGAAATTCCACCCAGCTCCCTGTGTGTACTCAGTATTGTCAGCAAGAGTCAGCATATGCTACACCAGACTCCCAGCTGCTCTCTATGCATTGCTGGATAGCCAGCAGATCAAACAGAAAATATAACTATCAAGTCTGTTTTACAGCCTTCTTTCACCAGGAGAGAGAAATTCTCTAACTAGTGATTTTTGTTGAGAGGCTGGAAATTCAGACTTGTGAAATCTCTAGCCTTCAGCTATACTTGTTAAAACTCAAGGCTTTTATATATTATTTGAGGTAACTGGCAGAGAACAGTAATTTCTGCCTTCCCTTAGTTTGTTCCTGGTTTAGGAAGTCATAATAGATACAGAGTTGAGAAGGTTACTTCTGTGTGAGAGCATATGATAATTCATTAGTAAATTTTTCATCTTCCTGGACTTATGTAACATTTGGAGCTATATAACATCTCATCAATTCATTAAAGTAAGTGTGAAATGACACTTCTAGGTGCTCACTGCTTCATTCTAGAGCATGATCCTATCAGCCCATATCATTTATCAGCTTCTTAAAACCTTAAAAAAGGGAAAAGTATTATAATCAAATCTCCCTTCTTTTTTCTGAACTTGTTAACAGCTCACAAAGAAAATGAAAATACATCCAACTGAAACCATCAGTCTGCCCAGCAACATCTTAAAATGGAATCAGGATAAAGTCGATCAAAAGTATTAAATCAGTAAAATGTTGACGTTTTCCCTTAGCAGACAAATTTTCAGACATTCCCAATTCTCAGTTAATTTCCCAACTAACTTTTTTTTTCTTTCAGATTTAGATACCTAAACTTTGTGTCTCTGGAAGAGAAGAGCCTCATGAAAAAAATTCTACCATCCTCCCCCTACCCCATGTAAAGCTGTAAAACTTTCTGCTTTCCTCTCTGCTTTGGAAATTTGTTGCATTTCTTCTTCAGTGATGTCCATTCAATTTGCTGAACCATTTCTTTAAGGCAGCACTATATTTGCTGTGAGTGGCATCTTCTTATTTACTCTTTGGGCCAGACATTCAGTCTGTCCCAGTCAATGGAGGTTAGAGGTCTATCACTTAATACTTTTTGATTGCCAGAGGTTATGTTTAAAAAAACAAAAAGTGTTCAGAAGGGAGACATAAGCCCCCTTCAAAACCAAATAATCAACTAGGTTTCTGTCTTATTTATTATCTTCTCACAAATTTGAAAATTGAAGGACTTCAGAAGGCTTGACTTTAATTCTCACTTACTCATTTACATAAAAGTCTAAGTGAAAATTAAGCCCTTTATGTCAGTAGCCATGGGTGTTTTGTTTTCTTAGGTTTTCCAAGGATTCAAGTCTTGACAATTCAAAAATACCAGAGAAAAAATCCTGAAAAACATATGCAGGCAGTAAGTGCAAGGAAGCAAATGAGTAAAAAACAGATTACAGATGCTTAAAGAAATGTTCAAAGGATTTTTGTTTCTTCATCTCTTCAGTATTCCAAACCAATCAGCTTTCCTGAGAGAGATGCATATTTTTATATAAGAAACTATGTTACAGTAGGGATCTTGTCTCATCTCACGTACAAATATAACTTAAGGTTATCATATTTTATATATTTCATTTCTGAACTGTGTTGTGTTTGTGGGCTCTCATAAACTTGCTTTATCATAAACTGCAAATACAATTTTTCTCACCAAAGTAGCAACATTTATGAGAACTGAAGCCTTTGTCTTGCTCACTCACAACTGATCTTTCATAAAAAGTTCACTATCCATCATGCTCAAGTACAGCCAAAATTTTATTTTCTTAAGAATATGTTACTCTGCATTTCCTCCTATGAATACACAGAAACCCAGATCTTTGTTGACACTGTGGTCTATACCAAACATGCAAAATATGCCCTGTGCTTCATAGAACAGACTGTAATTGCCCCCAGGAAAATGAGAACAAGTGTTTATTTCTCTTTACACATAGTGGTACAGGTCTATATACAGGAGACAAAACAAAGAATAATTTATTGTTTTCCAGTGTAATGCAAGTAAAAATATTAAAGATAAAAAAGTAAAACTGAAAGCATTCCACTTAGTGGATTAACAAACATTTTCCCTCAAAAAATTTCATCTGCTTAAATTAACTGTGGAAAGTATAATTGAATCTCTTCTATTCATTAGATAAAACCTTTGTGCCAAAGTTTAAGGAAATGCCCTAGTTTCTAATATCAGGCCCAGCCAGCATAGGCTCCTGAAAGGCATGTCTTGGTCAACTGACCTGATCACCTTCTAGCACAAGGTGACCCACTTAGTGAATGAGAGAAAGGCTGTGTATGTTTTCTACCTGGACTTTAACATAGCATTCTCATAGAGAAACTGGCTGCTTATGGCTTGGATGGGTCCACTCTTTGCGGGGTGAAGAACTGGTCAGCTCTGTTTCATAACTTTGTTGTCAACCTGGAGGTGGGATCAAGTGTAGACTCTGTCCATTTGCAAACTGCACCGAGTTGTGTGGGAGTATTGATTGGCTGGAGGGTAGGAAGGCTCCCTACACAGAGATCTGGACAGGCTGGATCCATGGGCCAAGGCCAGTTCTATGAGGTTGCCCTGGGGTAATTGTATGATACTGCATTGCCTATTGTGTGCCCTATGCCAGACATGAATCTTGCGCCTCTCTGTGTCTTTAAGATGGGTCCAAGAGAAAAGGAGAAAAAAACATCCGAGCGGTTTTGTGTTCAAGGACGCAGATATACACTCCCTTGCAATCCTGCTGCTGGGCAGCGGAGAAAGCACCTTCCTGTTTTTCCCAGCTCTTGGCTCTCTGCAGCAGGGAAGAGAGTGGCATTCTCTTGCTTTTTAGCTAGCTTCTCATTCATTAGCTGAGGAAAGAGGTTTTCCCGGGACTTTCTTTTCTTCTTCTTCTTCTTCTTCTTCTTCTTCTTCTTCTTCTTCTTCTTCTTCTTCTTCTTCTTCTTCTTCTTCTTCTTCTTCTCTTCTGGACTGTTCAGCAACACCAGAATATCATCCAGGAGACCCTACACACCAGCCCAGAGGGGCCCACACTGAACTCCAGCTCTGGAGAGGTAAGAGCCCCTCCCACAAAGGACTCTGAAACCTACCCAGGTTCTCTCCATAGCGAGAGGTTATATTATTTACATTAATATTTTTTATGTGCCTGCGTGCACTTTTGCTTGTTAAATAAATAACATTTTTTCACTTTCCTCCAAGGAATTTCTTCCCAAACCTTTGGGGGAGGGAAGGCTGAAACCTGCCCTCTTTGGAGGAGACATTCCTTCCAGAGCATTTCCCTTAATTTGTCTCAAACGGGGACAGAGGTACAACAAAGTGAAGTGTCAACTCCTGCACTTGGGTCACTGTCTTGGGGTGACTTTATGATGTGTATCCCCTATTGCTGCTCTATGCCCAGAAATCAATCCTGTGGCTTTCTGTGCCTTTAAACTGAGCCCAAGAGGGGGTAGAGAAAAAACTAAGCAAACTTTTCAAAACAGTTGTTCAAGGACACAGATACCTACTCCTCTTCATCCTACTGCAGTGAGAAGAGCAGAGGAAGCACCCTGCTTGCTTTTCAGCCAGCTTTCGGCTCCTTTTCTCTGGAGGGAGACGGAGAGTTGAACTTTGTTTTCCTGGGACATTGGTTTTTCCTTTCTTTTCTTCTGGACTGTTTCAACATCAGAACACATTGGGAGAATTTTCCACCGAGGCCCCGGAGGTGGGCCCACAACCCAGCTCCAAGAAGGAGGAGAGAGACCACACCTACAGAAGGACTCTGAAATCTTCCCAGGTTTCTCTCCACAGTGAGAGGTTTTATTATTTAGCATTATTATCCTTTTCCTGTGTGCTTGTTAAAGAAATATTTTTTTATCTCTTTCACTTTCCTCCAAGGAAAATTTTTCTTTCTGAACCTGGGGGGGAGGGATGGTTGTAACCTGCCTTCTATCAGAGGATATTTTCCTCCAAATTTGTCCAAACCGGCACAATCACAACAACCTCCTGCAGTGCTTCGGGCTGTGGAAGAGCAGCTGGAAAGCTGCCCAGCAGAGAGAAGGACCTGCAGGTGCTGGTTGACTTCTGGCTGAACCTGAGCCAGAGTGTGCCCAGGTGGCCAAGAAGGCCAATGTCATCCTGGCCTGTATCAGCAACAGTGTGGCCAGCAGGACCAGGGAAGCGCTTGTCCCCCTGTACTCAGCACTGGTGAGTCAGTACCTTGAATCTGGTGTTTACTTCTGGGCCCCTCACTACAAGAAAGACACCGAGGTTCCAGGGTGTTTCCAGAGAAGGTCAGTGGAGCTGGTGAAGGGTCTGGAGAGTCACTTTGGAATCGCAGTGATACTCAGTCTAGGACAAATAATATAACTAATTATTTTGTTCCCATGGTTTGTTTTGTTTTGTGTCGTGTTTTTTTTGTGGTACACGTTTGTATTTTAAACTTTTTACTGTTAGTGTTCCTTTTATAAACACTACCGTTTTATTCTCTTGAAGTAGCATTGATTTGGACTTTAGCGTTTGACGCCACTGCAATTCCTCTGGTAATGATAGCTTATCTTGTTCAAATACAAACTTAATCTCTGGTCACATGAGATATCACAGAAGTGTTTTGTTTACAAAATGCATAGACAGCAGCACTTTTTGCCTTTTTTTTTTTATAGTATAAAGTGAAAACTTCTTACATTGGTGCATGAGTCTTGACCTTTTTGATACTCCTTTTAAATAATACTATATTTTAGGAAAGGGGACACACATGATTAATACAGGCATTTCTAGCAGCGTCCTTTAAAATTTATAAAAAGCGTGATTTACCTGTTAAATAATGCCTTCATAATGGTTTCAAAGACTGTATTTAATTTGTGTCAGTGCAATAATTCACACAATAATGTGTGTTCACTGACTGATCTGATTATGAATTTTACGCAGCTTGCAGGAATTTCTTTAAGCCCTGAGATTTTGGAAGAATGCAAACTTTGGGTATGAATATTTTCATTTTAGTAGTTTTCAGTTTGCATAGATATGAAGAAAAGATTTACTGAGTAAGAAAAAGCAAGAAAATCAGGAAAATTAGGAAAGAGACCCCGCATTATTTGAGAGTTAACAGAGATGCTGATTTTAATGTTGGGATAGCTTTTACAGAACTACTAAGCTCATGAGCTCATTTTTGCCTAAAGTTCCAATTTTATTAAGGTCTAAAGTTTCACTTTTCTTGAAATGAGTATTAATGCTCTTGCATGTTGTAAAACCACAGCTGATCTCTGTCAAGATGTTTTCATTTGCATTGAAAGATATACTCTTAGTGGGAAAGACTGTTTGTTTGTTTGTGGGTTTTGGTTTTGTTTATTTTCTTTTTTTTGTTGTTTTCTTGAGGTCTTGTTGTTGGTTTTTTCTTTTTCCCCCCTGAGAGGCAGACAGGAGAGGCTGCTTCATTCTTTCATATTCTGAATTAGACAAATTTTAAGAAAACAGAAGAATACAGCTAGTACAAAACCAAAAGATGGATTTGGGATATTGAAGGGATTCAGAAGATGGGACTGTTATGTGAAAAACAAGAGAATACTGTATATACAAAAAACTGAGGGGAAGCTGAGCCTAAATTAGAAAAATTAAAAATATGAACAGCATAAGTCATTGTAAAAATACAGTGATAGAAAAAGGCAATTAGCAGAAAGCACTTGTCACTTCTGAGTAGTTAGAAGCCCAATTTTCTGTGTTTACAGGAACACAGACATGGAAATGACCTCAAGAAAAATTACCTCAGGAAATGAAGTCAAGAGGTGATTGCTTCTTGAAGGCTCAGAAGTAAAAAGGCTCATTTCTTGGTTCCTTGATTTAAATCAGTCTCATTTTTTTTTTTTTTTTCAGAGGAAAACAGAGGGAAAGCTGTCAAGCTGTTTGACTGCTTGACTTTGGTTTTGCTCTTTACACAGGGATGAATTGCACACCAAACAACCTCAATATGATCTTCAATAAATTATGCTTACTTTTTATGATGTATTCACTTGTGTTCTAAAGTTCAGTGAGTGAGATTCTGCTGTAAACCATGCCAAAACACACAGTTGTATTAGAGGGAAAAAAGAGGAAAGGAAAAAATTAAAAACACATAGATCACATTGATTAATCAGTGACTTTTTAAGCAAGGCAGAAACCAGGAAATTCTAATTGTAGTTAAACTATGTAGTATAAGAAACCAGTATGTCCATCTGACAAAAACCAATGTGGACATCTGAATACACAAAATCAGGTTTTACTCACAGTTTGTCTTGTAAGGGAGTGAATTTTCTATTTTATGGTAGATTCCTTTGGTTTTGTCTGGGATAGAGATAATTTTCTTCATGGTAGCTGGTATAGTGCTGTATTTTGGGATGAAAATAATGTAGGTAAACACGCTGATGGCTTAGGTTTTGCTGAGCAGTCCCTACACTAAGTCGAGGAATTTTCTGTCTCTTCCCCCACCTAACCAGCAAAGGGGCTGGAGGTGCACAAGGAGCTGGGAGGGGTCACAGCTGGGACAGCTGGCCTCAATTGACCAAAGGGATTTCCCAAACCTTATGGCCTCATGCTGAAGAAAACAACAACAAAAAAAAACTCTGGAGGAGGTGGCCAGGGCATAGTGGCAACTGCTTGGGGACTGCCTGACAATTGCATTTTTTATCATTAATATTATTATTATCCCTTCCTCTTTTGTCTTAATAAGCTGTCTTTCTCTCAATGCATAAGTTTTACCTTTCTTTCAATTCTCTACCCCATCCCACTGTGGAGCAACAAACAGATGTGCTTCAGACCCTGTGGGGTTAAACCACAACAATGGTCCATGATATCTGGCAGTATTTGTCTCTTGGTTTTGGGGTTGTTTGGGGGCTTTTTGTCTTACATTTAGTCTATCTATTGTCTTACATTTAGTCTATCTATCTATCTATCTATCTATCTATCTATCTATCTATCTATCATATATTTATCTAGGAAGGATTGGTTTAGCTTTTTGGTGCCATTTGGTTAAACTCAGCTTGAAGATGTCTGATTTTCAAATGGATTTGTCAGTATCATGATCTAAAGGGCATACTTCATGAGCTAGTACAATACTTTTTGTGGTGATGAAGGCAGAATGTAAGAGAAAATTTAAATGTATTTCAAATAACTTAGAACATCAAAGAATCTGAAAAAACTACTTAATTCAATAGATTTTTTAAATCCAGGAGTGAGAACGAGGAGATATAATGTTGCTGTCTTTAAGCACCAGTCAGCAACTTGTTCATTTCTTTGTTCCCTGGTAGGATGGGTAAAGAGTCAGAAGCCTAAAAGTGAGAAAGAAACACATGGATTGAGATAAAAATTAAAAAGATATAATAACAACAATAACAACATATAATATTAATAATAATAATGATAATATTAATAGTAGTAGTAGCAGTAGTAGTAATAGTAGTAGTGTGGGATAAAAGGAGAAAACCAATGTGAAACCTCCAAAGCTGTGAGTAAAAAAATTGCAAGAAAATAAGACCCAGCTTGGCACAATGAAGTCATAGGGTAAAAGTTTATTTCCCTCTTTTAAACTAGTGTTTATGGAGAAGGAGAAACATAGGAGGTAACATAACAGGTTAATTGACTCCTGAGACATCCTTTTTTAAACTTTATTATTAGATAAAAATACAATATAAGCATATACTTAATGCACTATTTATTTGCATTAAGTTTATGAACTGTATATTTTATGGTTTTTAGGATCTAATATTTAAAATTGGTCTGTGCTCAAGCCCAGGAATATTCATTTTGCTCATCATAACATAAAAAAAGACAATAATCTCTTCTGCAAAAGTAATGGACTGCGTTTAAATTGCATCCTAAGTTTTCACCCTGATTATCATCATGTAGTTAAGCTGTTAAAATTCTGGCCAAAATGTGCTCCATGAAAACCTGCTGGCAGGTTTTAGAATGCTTTGGATCATATTTGTGTTGGCAAAGATCAGAATGTGTGCTATAATACACAAAAACAGAAGCACTTTTCTAAACAACCCTTTTTATTCTTAAATTGAAACAGAAAGTGAAATTCATAACTACCACATAAGACTTGAAAATTTTTATGCTTAATTTCTTACTTCTCTGGAGTTTTATGCATTAAACTCTCTTTAGTACCATGCTTCAGATTGTAGATAAATTTGATTTCATATTTATCCACCTACTTTTGGGACCACTTTGTAGATAGCTCAATGTGGATTTGGGTAAATCTAGGTTACTCCATCATGACTTATGGGTATCTGGAGAGAACATGTTAGATTTCACAAATTTTACGATTGATGTTGTGTATCATTCATTTGTGTTTCAGTGTACTGGGGAAATTCTAGGCTTCATTTTCAAACAATTTTTGTATTTTTCTGCCAGGCAAACAAACACATACATGTTAAGAATGATAGTAATCCCTTTAAAACTGAGTGAAATAAATTCTACTCAATCACCTCCTCTTGCTATTGTCAAACTTTTCATGTTCCCTTCACATTAGATGAAAACAACTTAAGACTTAAGTGTCCTGGGTAACTCCTAGCCATGCAGAGACAGAGGCATGTACAAGGGAAATTAATTTCTCAGTTCATTAATCTGTGCACTTGAGCAAATAATAAATATAGGCTTGGGCATAGCAAGAGTTTTACAGTATTAAAAAGGAAGAATATATTTATTAGGAAGAAGAATTATTAAGCCTAAAGGCAACATAATCACGAAATGGGATGTTTGGTGTTCAAGTTTACTATGAAAAAGAGGGAGTTCCTGTGTAAGATGTATTTTTAGAGCATGGTGTTGAAAATGCCAAACTCAGGGATTCAATCCCCGTACCAGCCATTTGCTTAAGAGTTGGACTCAGTATCCTTGTGGGTCCCTTACAACTCAGAATATTTTGTAATTCTGTACTGGTTTGTAATAAAGTTCCTCTACTCAGTTTTCAGGTTTTGACAATATTAATGAAATTTTCACCGTGTATTATAAACTGCATGTTTGTGAAAACTGCAAAATGGTTAATGGTGAGTCTTGTCTTTAATCTCAGGCAAAGTATACCTTCTGCAATAAGATTAAGTTTCTCTCCAGCCAAAGTATTTGCCTCACAAAATTTTAGTCATGGGTTAAATACTGCAAACATATTTCATAACTTCTGCTGAAAGTTATTATAAGAACTCCATCTGTGTGTTTCTTTCAGCTTCTAAATTGAATGTCAGTTTAGTTTGTAGGACTGTATTTCAGTCACTGAAAATCTACTATGACCCAAATTCACTTTAAAGTGGTGAGTTAAAAGAATCACCTAAACTTCGTTCTGATTCTTTCCTTTGGAAGAACAACATTAAATTACAATTTTTAAAAAAAAAATTATTTTTATGTCTACTTTGTGCCTACATGTGTGGAGTCATTCAAAAACACAGGTTTTGGTTTGGTTTCATATGAAGGAGATTAACTGCTTTTTGAGAAATGGTGCAGGAATCATGAAGGCTGCTTTGTATGCTTCAAGTTATGTTCCATATAATAGCAAACCTTGTATTCAATTAGATCTTGATGTATGCGTTTCATTTCTTATTGCAATCCATCAGAGATTTTACAGGGTGAACAACAGAACTACTGAATATGACAAACATGTCAAAGTCAGTGAATGATTATAATCTGGTATGAATATTATACCTGTTTCATGTAATAACAGTACAGTTAGAACTGTTTGTCAATGCTTTTTTATAAATTACCTACTCTTGGGGTCTATAGTAGTATACCTATGTGTATGGTTCTAAAAGGCCAAAATTCAAGGGCTTTGCAGAGTGAGCTATCTTCTCTAAAGTAGCTATTTATTAACCACAGTATCCTTCCTCAAATTTTAGGAATTAGGAGCGAGCTGAAAACTGTGAAATGTATTCAAAATTATTCTCTTTAACAATATGCTTTTGTTGAAAAATATTTGCATTCTATTAACACCATAATTGCCAAAATTCACTAGAGTTATGTCGAAATAGTGATAAAATAATCAGATGACTCCTAATGGCCACTGTCACAGCAGCATTGTTGCTTATACAGGCAGCAGTGATGATATCAAGCCTCATACTAGGTAAGGGATATGTAAAGGCATATGGTATATCCAGGGAACTTCCTAGCTCCAACATGGTACAACTGCAGCTAGAGACAGGCTTCCAAATGAATTCTATTATTAAAAATATAGTATACATTGACAAGATTATTTAATTTTCATTCAGTTGGGGAAATATGAGAAAATTCTGAAGAACTGGAAAACATGAAATAAAAGGGAGAGTGTGAGTTCACAGACATTTAAGTATGAGAGAAGTTTCTCAGGAATTATAAAGCAGTTACAAACTCTGTAGCATGATAATGGAATAATCACAGAATTAAGATTTTTTCAAAACATTTATATTGATAGGACTGCTGATCTACCTGATAAATATTACTGTATGGATGTATACTTTGATTTCTCCAAGGTATTTAAGTAACAGATTTAGATTCAAAAAATATTATACTATATGTAATTATCACAGCAATGAGTAGATGCAATTTAAAAGTGGCTTGTTAACTACAATTCCCTATAATCCAACAGAAAAATATCATGGTAAGGCATATTTTTGAAAAATATCTTTTGAATTTTTTCTCCTAAATATTTATCCATGACCTATATGACATGGTAACTTTCTAGTATGGCTGCTAAATGACACTGGTTGATGAGGGAAGCATTGGTAAATAAAACTAATGCAACTTTTCCCCTTTAGTACAGCTAAATCCAAGTGATTGCAAATTTTGTATTTGAGAGTAAAACATACATGTGATATACATCTGTACGAATTCTATAATTCTTAAAATCAGTAATTTAAAAGAAGACAGATTTCAGCATCAAAATTTGATTCAATGTAAATTCTCACTTGTACTGTTTGTGAAAAAAAAAAAAGGTACAGAGGAACACCAGAAAGGAAGAGATTTTTTTTTAGTATAGAGGGTATGTAGAACAGCTAAAATTCTACACCCATTTCAAGACAACAGTGAATACTATAAAGTGTTAGGAACATCACCTGAAGTGGGGTCACAGTTCTTACAAGTAGTGTGGAAATCCTGATAGGAGTTCACTTGCTTACATTCAGCTTCCTTATAATGATTACGACAGATGTTTTTGATGTGCTGTTTTTAAGATTTCAAATGAAATCCGCATTAACTCTTGCTAGAAGACAAGCACTACAGAGTAAACCTTTATTTAAAAATGTCAAAAGATGGCTTGTTCATCAGGAAAAATAATTAAGACAAATACCTTATAGTAGAGGATGCTGGTAAATACACAGTGAAATCCAATGACTAGAAGTTTTGACCAACTTAATTTTTAAATGTAACAGATTTAGCCTCAGAGTCCCTTTGTACTGGGAAAAACTGGGAACTTCAAACACTTGAGCATGTGAAATTTGTGACAATCATATTCTACAGTGAGGGAATAGGGCTTTTACAGTATCAGCAAGTTAGCACTATTGCCAGAGCTAACTCTTGAAAACCTTGGGTTCATCAGAACTTGCAGTAGTTCAGCTTAACAGGTGAAATGGAACCATATGATCCTCTTTCCTTGCACACTGTTTCCTTCTGCTTATCTGATGCAGGTCCCTGGAGAGGATGGGATTTTAGAATAGCAGAGTTCTGGCAGCAGACCATGACCAAGTTTCATTTTCCATTGCTTGAGGCTGTTGTCCTCAGAGGTAAGAAAAGAATATTGCACTTCATTGTGCATCCTTAGACTCACTGATGGCTTGATGTTCTCTTTTGGTTTTCCTTTATCACCTTCTTAAAAAGAATCAGATAAATGGCTACACCCAGAGTGGACCAATAGTCTAGAACATGCGAAAAATAAAATATTTTTGATAAGACTATATTACTCAAAAAATATTCCTCAGCTTGTTAGTGGCTCTGGTTGCATGACCTTTGACCCTCTTCCCACCCCACTCTCTGTCTGGTAAGAAAGGTTAGAAGACAAGTAACTTCATTACTGCTGTAAACCTACACACAGCTAATGTAGCCATATAGCAAAAATGTGAGTGAAGAGAGATGAAATATTTTTAATTAGTCTTTAGACAAAATAATCAATATTCAACTTATCATCTTGAGGATTATTTTTCATTATTATGATGCTTAAAGATTTTTCTAAAAAGCTCCTGTAAGAGGATGGAATTAATGTTATTAACAATGTCATTTTCATTCTGAGCGAAAGATTTGTCTCCACAGTAACAGTTAAGATCACTGAGCCACTAAAGAAAAATAATACTATATAAAACATTTTTTTTATTTGAGGTTTATTAAGCTTTGTAATGTTTTCAGTCTTCCATGCTCCATAAGGTAGTTAGCTTTTCTGTAAGAAAGAATAAACTCTCAAAGTGCAATCTGTAGTCATGACACTGACAAACATTACTGTAAGGAAAAAGTAATGATATCTTTGGGGGAAATTTTACTTAGGTGATGGTATCAAAGAGGCATTTCAGTCTAGGCAGAACTGAATGTGTTTTTAATAAGCAGAAAAAATGTGAGACATGCATTACTGATTAAGAATATATTCATGAACAAAACTACAAAGATGTAATTATTAAAATAAATAGAGTTGGTCTTAAGAAGTTGTGCAGTAAAGAACATGGAACATGGAATGTCCTTACTGCTCAACAGGAAATCTTTTTAGATAGCCATTGTGTCATATTAATGTTAGTGAAGGGCTGATAAAGAATTAGTCTCCTTCATTATCTGCACTGTAAAACTAATGGGAATGTGTATGATGCTGTTATCAGGTAATGCAAATATGAGGGTTACCTAGGGTAAGTGAGTATATTACTTAGATTTATTAAGTTCCTTAACTGTTTTAGTAATTATGTAAATGATGAATCTTTTTTTGTGAATATAGGAATATAAGAAATTTTAGCATCAAAGTATAGTCCTTAAAAATGTATGCTGTTAAGGGATCTGTCACTTCCTGTCAAAAGTTTTGTTGCTTAGAAATTTTAGGAATTCAGAAAAGAGAAACTGTCATTTGTGAGAAACAAAGACCAAAACTACTAAATTTGTAATGAACACATTAAAAATATTTAGCAAAATAAAAATTTAAATATAAATATTTATGCAATGTAAATATAATCATATACATATAAATTGGAAGACCATTGTGACTTATTTGTGGCGTCAAACTTTATAAAAATATCAAAGTTTTTAAACTACTAAATTTAGAACTTAAAGCTAGCCATTAATAGAATGTATCATTTAAAGCTGTTGACATTATAACAAGGATTTGATAAGCACTGGCTCTAGGCTCCTAGAATTAGTGTTTATTTAGATTCCAGTTTGAAACTCTGATGAAACATTCCTTTTAGGACACTGTATTGGATTAATTATGTTTTTTCCAATACTATTTGAACAATAAGAAAAGTTACAGTTTTTTCTTTAGATAGATTTCATCATGTGTGAGCAATTTTGGAAGTTTTTAAATTATAATTATACTTAAAACACTTCTTGTAGTACACAACTGTAAAATAAACTAATTCTCACTTTATCAACTCGTAAGTGTTAAGTCTTTTACTACCACCTCACCTTAAGCCACTAGTTGTTTTCCTCACACCCAAGAGCAGCTAATTCCTGCAGTATGTAAATACACACAGAAAAAAGTGTTCACCATTGGACAATATTTGTAATATGCATTTCAAATTCGAACTTTATCCTTTTTTACAGACTCCACATGTATTAGCTCTCTTCTCAGTGCTTATCTTTTCTCTCATGCAGTTATACTGCTTTTTTGCCAGCTTTCAAAAGCAAGTTACAAGCTCCCTCTCCATGGCAGTAGGTTGCAGCTGTTCTGACTGAAACTGTTACTGGAGTGAAATGAGAAATGAGACTATGGCAGAGGATCAGACATTTCTTGAATCCTTTTAACCATGCCTTTGAATTTGTCAGGGAAATCAATACTAAAGAACTGAACCTGAAATCAATTTGAGCAAAAGGAAAAAAACGAACTCCTAAAAGAGAAAGAGGAGATTGAACAATCTTACATTAACAGTTTAATTAAATAATATCTTTTTTAGTGCTTGTTGGTCTCTATGCTTTATCTCAACATGATTCCTGACTTTCTCAAGTGTGGAATCATGCCCAATAAAACTTTTGTGCATTGGTTGTAATTAATCATAAAGCATGAGATAACCATGAAAAAATTATATTCAATATTAAATTATATTTTTTTATAGACTGATGGACTGATTTTTTTTAAAAGCAATAAATGAATGAACTAATTTTTTCATCTATTAATAATATAAAACCACTGAGTATGTTTGTAGAGATATCAACAAGTAATACTCAACAGTATCAAATTGAACTAAAATAAGACAGAGGTAATCATATTATTCTGATACATCTGAAGGGCAATACAACAGTTCAGAGTTCCAAAAAGTAATTTAATAAAGGTCATTCATCAGATAGCTGCTTCAAGCATAATGATGGAGTTATGTGCACAAATAAGAGCATTTCTGTTAAATCAGAACACTGAATTAAATGTAATCTACACAAGTGATTCATGCTCATATGAGTTCAACTGATATCATATGAGCTCAACTGATATATATTCAAATTAAAGTAGTGTCAAATTATAATTACCTACCAAGGCAGACTTGCTTCAGAATTAGGAAATAAATTTTTAAACTATCTCCATGCACGTATCTCTGTATGTTTGACTAGCTTCTACAATCATTTATAGTTTGTGTTTGCCCTTTGTGCTTTACAATTTATTTACTGCAGTGTAGCCTTTTTACCCTCTTTGATACTGCAGTTATTCAAAGGAAATCCCCCTTGTGTATGTATGTTCATTCTGTACTGCAAAACTACTTATTTTTGTCTTCTTAGTTTGTACTTAGATCATTCTGGTTAACTACTATATTCTATGTGGACAGCATGACATGTTGAAGGTTTATGATCAAGTTAAGCATTCACCTTTGTACATGTACACACACATGGGCACAAATATATAAAGACAGGAATCTCTATCTTAAATAACTGTGAACATTGCTGAAGTTTTGGACAGAAGACTCCAGAGAACCTATATATGATTCTGGATATTTATACAAGATGCAAGATGGATGTCTCAGTGTGATGTTTTTCATGAGGAGATAATATGCCTAAAGGATGTTTACTTTAGTGTTTTAGAAAGAACAGGGATTAAAATAAATTCTTGCCACACAGATAATTTTTGAAATAATGACTAGTATGATCCAGTTCATAGTCTGTACACTGATAGATATTTGTATATCAAGATAATGAAAAACTTTAAAGCTTTCCACTTATTTGGGCCATTTATAACAAGAATGAGCAGATACGTTCAATTAAGTCTTATTTCACATGCCCCTGAATTACTGGGAGGATCTGGAGCAACTTATAGAAGTGGCAGTATAAAACATAACCCCTGCAACTTCTTTCAGATAATTCTCAGACTATTCCGTAGGCATAGTGTTAAACAAAGAAGCACTGACTAAAATAAAATCAGAAATTAAAATTCGGGATTTTTCAGAACATATTTCAAAGAGTTAAGGCTCCACTGTGTGATATTTAAGTGGAAATATCCCCATCTGAAGGCCCAAGTTCAAATTAACATTGAAACACATCCTAGCCAGCCTTGTACATCTAGATTCACAGATGTTCATCACTCATCTGTGGACATCAGCCAAGACTGACATGAAAAGAATGTGTCAAAAAAGCAAAAAGTTCTAAAATGTGATAGGAAATTTTTCCTGTGGTTCCCGTAGGATGTCACAAGAAGGCACCTTACTGTTATAAACGATGTTAGTCAAATGTTCTGTTTTCATAAACAAGGGGAAATAATTTATTTCTAAAAATAATTAATTAATTGATTCCTCAGTTTTCACAATCATGTTTAAGGACTATTTTATTCTTTACCACAGTTATAATTTTTGAAAAAAAATTTTGAACATAAATTCGGTACTGTCTGGACGACTTCTTTTAAGTTCTTCTTAAGCAACATTATTATAATCTACTCTTTGGAAACAGCTTGGCATAAACCCACAAACTCTATCTGTAACGTCATCAGGGAAAGCTAAGAAAACTTAAGAAAGTGTAGAGATTTAGTGTCTTGCTTACAGGTGATTTACTTTTTTCCCTGAAATAAAATATTATATTGCTTTTGCACGGCCTGGTTTTTGGTAGCAGCAGGGCCCCCGAGATGGCTCCTGTGAGAAGCTCCTGGAAACTCCCGCCATGTCCAGCATGTCTGATGGCTCTGAAAGATGGACATGCTGCTGGCCAAAACTGGGCCAGTGAGAGAGGTTGGTAACACCTCTGTGATGACATATTTAAGAAGAAAATCGAAACAAAGTCACAGGTTTTGCTTCTAGTCAGAGAAGAGGAGGAGGTAAGAACATGTGAGGGAAAACAACCTGTCGACACCAAGGTCAGTGGAGAAGGAGAAGGTGCTCCAGGCACTGGAGCCGAGGTTCCTCTGCGGGCCGTGGCGCAGACCATGGTGCAGCAGCTGTGCCCCTGCAGCCCACGGGGATCCACAGGGGATGCAGAGATCCACCCACAGCCCGTGGGGGAGGTGCCCATGCCGGAGCGGGTGGATGCCTGGAGGAGGCTGTGATCCAGTGGGAGACACGGTGGAGAGAGAGGGCCCTGCTTCCAGGCGGGAGCAGCCTGTCCTCGGAGGGCTGCACCCCATGGAAGAGAGAGCCCCGGCGCAGCAGTTCTGGGAGGGCTGTGGGCCCGTGGGAGGGACTCACACTGCAGTAGGTGCCGTGTGGCTGCTGCTCCTGAGAGTGGATCCATGTCGGAGTGGTTCATGGGGAACTGTCTCCCGTGGGAGGGACCCCAGGGCCTCACGGGGGAAGACTCCTCTCCCAGAGCAGCAGAAGAAAATCTCGGTGATGGACTGACCAAACCCCCATGCCCTGTCTCCCTGTGCTGTCAGTGGGAAGCAGGGAGGGGCTGGGGGGAAAAGGTGTTCCAAGGGCTTATTTTACTTCTCATTATCCTCCTCTGATTCTGTTAGCAATAAATTCACTCTGTAACTTTTAAGTTAAGCCTATTTTGCCCTTGAAGTGTTTCCTCCCAGTCCTTATCTCAAGTCATGAAGCCTTCGTTAACTTTTTTTCTTTCTCTTCTCTGCCCAGCTCTGGCAGGGGAGGGTGAGCGAGTAACTCTCATGGGTTCCTGGTGCTGGACCGGTATCAAACCACAACAAATATTTTATCTGGAAATAAAAGATTGCATATAAATAGTGGAAAGAATATAAAATAAAATATTGGAGGATTAGAAGGATAGTGGAAGGGAAAAAAAAATAAGCCTGAACATTTTTACAACCTGGAATAATCTTCTCTGAGACTTTGGTCTCTTTTGCTTGGTTTTGTAATGAATGCTGAAAATGAACAGGAACAATCCCATACATGAAGAATCAGATTTTGTTGTCCAGGCTGCTAATGATTGCCTTTAGCAAGAGAACAGTTGCTATGTAATAACAGATGTTAAAATAAGGGGTCAGTGTAAAAAGAACTACTACATAGAATTTGAAATTTTAGAAGAGATTAACAATGAAATTGGCGACAAACTATTTTGTCAGGTGTACCGCTAAACTACCACTGAAACAATTGATACCTGTATCACCTGTGTTGAATAGCAGCCGAATATAAACAAACATCTAAATGCTATTACATCATTTGTAAATTTCTCCTGTCAAAGAAGGGAAGAAATTCCTAAAACAAGTCAAAACAAAAGGAACTTTTCTTATTTGGGAATTTTAATCCTTCTTGACAGTTTTCAGATAAAACAAAACACCACCACTTGAAATTGCAACATATTAAGAGTTTCTGATTGAAACATACACTTGGTATATTTAAGTACCTGTCTTGGGGTGACAAACCGGGACAATACCATTGGGAATTATTTTTTCATTTCTATGACATAAAAACTACAGTGCATGTCTCCTGTCAAATATACTTTTGCAGTAAAAACACAAACAGTATATTTGGTAGTATATTTGCTAATAAAAATGAATTTCAACCCATTTGAATAAAAATAACAAGACGTTTGGATTGCAAAACCTCATATAACTTTAATTGGAACACTTTTTGTATGATTTAATAAGATAAAATAATAAATTGTCTTGTTAATAAAAAAAATAATAAATGAAAATACTAAACAGCTGTTGATTAAGAAAAACTAATGAAAATCACAAATAATTATCTCACCACAGAAGTCCCAGAAATACAATTTTCAAATTAGCCATTCTTTTAAGAGACCATTGATATATCTAACTTTGTACATTGAAGGTCTTGCAAGATATTGCACTGAGAATGACTCAATAATTAATGAGCTTAATAAATAAATAAATAATATGATTGTCAGTAGCTAGTCACTGGAACTGTCAACAGCAATGGAAGTGTCTCTGTTTCATCTCCAACCTCCTGGCTTTCAATTATGATCAAACAAAGTCTGGATAACTATACTTCCCTTTTTTTCAGAGCTCAGTCATTATTTTAAATTCCTCATATTGCCATTGTGTTATACATATTTAATAATTCCAGACACTTTTGGAAACTTTTCATTAAAATGCTATGGTTAAAAGGTGGCTTTATCTCACAACAAGCACTTTTGCCACAAGAACCCAAAATTGACCAAGTTCCAGTTCACATGGGGAAGAGTTAGGCCCTTCAAGGGTCAGTTGCAAACAGTAATTCATATCTACTTAAGAATAATCTTCATTATTGTCAAAGAAGAGGAATTTCCATTTATTTCTTTTGTCTCAGTGGTTCTTTATTGTATTCTTGTTTGAGCCACAATCAATCAAAAATCAAACTCTGACTTCCTAAATGTAACAGTAATTCATATTAACCTGCAGTGGCCCAGGAAGTTTTTGATAATGTAAGGATGGAAGTAATTTGGAAGGATATTAAGATATCATGCATGAAGAGCCACATAAATTTGATGACCAGAGTAATACAAAATCAGATAAATTATAGAGGGCAAGATCATGCCCTTGGGGACTAATAACAACTTGTGCTACAAGCCTACTAATTGGAACTGACTAGTGTAAAAAGATTCTGTTTTTCTATTATCTTATTATAGTTTATGAAACTACAAATAATTCAGTAATGAAATGGTGAATGTTATCTCAGAATATATAGAGTAGCATACCAGCCATACCAGCCATAGCTTGTAGCACAAGACACCAGAAAATTTCTTAGCGGAAAATCATTTACTTTACTTCAAGTAGTTCTGCTGAGATCTTATCCATATAACAAATAAATAAATTAAATTTTAAAAAAAGTGAAGTTCTTTGTCCTGTGCATACCTATGGGCCAAGAAATTTGGTATGATGGTGGAATAAATAATATCTTGGCAAAGAAGGTAAAAGCTTTTGTCCTATATATTCAAAGGATATGGCTATTAAATAAGGAGAGGAGAAGAAGAAGGAAAGTGGAAAGCACAATCTGATCTTAAAAGGATAAATTACTGGCTATTATTATATTTAAACTAGAAGTTTAGAAGATTTTCTAAAATAATAAAGCCTTTCTGTAAGAGCATCAGAACAAAAAAATAACAAGGAAATTATTTTTAACATTAATCTAAATCATCATATAATAGTTAAATGACTGAACTTGAAAACCTTCCAAGTCTTTTAAAGTCTCCTATACAAACAAATGAACAAACAAAAAACCCACAACCAAAACTAGGCCAAATACGAAATTCTTGAAGAAAAATAACCCCATGACTTAGAAAATACTTAGATTGTTAATTTTAAAGCAAACAGGAAGCAACCTCATTCACAGCCTGAAGAGGACATCTGCCATCCTGGAACACTCCTGTGTTATTACGTTACTCTTGTTTTTCACAATTACAGTATTGGCCATCATTATCCTAGAGTCGTCATGCTGTCTTCAGCTTGGTTTGGATAAACTTGTGTCTGTACAAATCCTGTGACATTGTGCTCTCCAGCCGACTTCTGTATGTCTCTCTCCATCTTTTTTTTTTTTTTTTCAAGTAAGTTTGAGTGGCCTAATCAAGAAAGTGTCTCAGTAGTGTAAAACACTAAGGGACTAAACATTTACAGAAGCATCTGATGCACTTTACCGTCACAAGATTAACACATTTTTAATCTGATTAAGAGACCAGATGCTGCTCTATGTTTTTTCAGCAATGAGATCATCCAATAAAAAAATAGCTTGTAAATTTTTGTTACTTTTCATGTTTCAATTGCACAAATTTGCTGTTATCTCTTCTGTGATTTTTAAAAACGTCCCTGCATGATAAAAAATATGTTTGTCCCTGCATGAGAAAAAGTAGGCAACAGCTCTTATAATCAAGAGAATCATGATAAAAAGAAGTTTTTTTGTACAACATAATATAGCTGAAGAAAATGAGAACTGTGACTCCTGATATGTGCGATATTAGCAGCTTTATTTTTCTAAACGTTTTTACTTACTCCTTACATATTGTATTTCTACAATCAAATTAAATGGGATTGCCACAATAACATCACCAGCAGTAATAGAACATAAACCCCCAAATCACATATGCTGTTCAATGTTGTAAGAAACTCACAAGCACTGAATTTTTCTTAGCTTTTTCTGAGCCCAGAAGACTCTTCTGAACATGGCCTTTCTCAGCAAAGCAAATCAACATGGTGTATTAGTTATGTAGACTCTAGACAAAACTACTCAGGAACTTTCAGCAGTACTTGTTTTATTTTCAGAATTCAGTTGGATAGTTAAACTTCAGGAATACCTCTTAGCATGCCCAAATACTACCATGTAAAGACAAATACACAGAATAACATGGCACAGGTTATACAAATTATGTTTTTTCAGGTGGAAATAACCTAAGATTGCTTTCTTTATAAGCAAAACAAGAGCAAAATATCCTGCATATCACTTAAAACTTCACCCTACTAAAAAAAAAAAAAAGAAAGAGATCTGTTTTTGTTTATTTGTGTAGGCCTACAAAAGACATGGTCATGTATGAAGTGTGTATGAAGACATGATCAGAATCATAGGCAGGAAAGCAATAACAGTGGTGGCCCTGAGCACATCTCTCTCACCTTCTAGTAGTTCAGCTGGCTGAATCCAAGTGGAATCTAAATTATGTCCTTCACTGGTAGGAGCTATCATGAGAAAAGCTGGCAGGCTACCCTTCCTTTCCTTAGGATCAGCTTTCAATTAATATGAAGCATGACCAATGCCCTAACTGGCAAGGAGCTTTGGGGTGGGCTTAGAATGTTAGAGACAGGATCCAGTGGGTAGACAGTGATGAGGGTCAGCCCTGGTGTGGTGGTGGTCTGTCATGATGACACATGTCCAAGATCAAGTTAACTAGTGGGACAGCATCAAAATTGAGATGGTATAACCAGTGCAGACATAAAAGCAACCAGCTGAATTTCTTAATTTAGACAAAATCTTGGAAGTGGGATTAGGAACTTGATGTTGGGCAGCAATTTGGAGACACAAACAAAGACCAAGTAGTGAATGAAGAGGATAAACAGAAATTTGTAAGACACTGTCAATGTATTCTACATAGTGATACTTTTCTTGCTGTGGTCAGCCAAGAATGCTCTCTAATACTTAGCTGTTCAGATACCTACTGCTGTATCAATAACTAGTCACAGGGAAAATGCCTGCTAGTATCATTGACATAAACATCAATATAAATAACTAGTCCCATGATTTTAGATAAATATAATTGTATCTTACCTCTTCAAATATTGATTCATAGGTAGAAGTGAGGTCAGTGAGGTCAAGCAGAAGCAAACTCAGTGCAATTACCTCCAGGTAAAATCCCTTTTTTTTTTTTTTTTTTGTTTTGAGCAGTTTTGAGCAGTTTTGGCAAGGTTAATGAGATAAAAGAAATATGAAAATGAGTGAAATAATGAAGCCAATCTTTAATTTCAGTAATCAGCCTTGCACATAAACAGCTGCCATTTAAGATTACAGAGTTTAAAGGATTTTCACCCATTTATCAGTTCTAGACTTTTCTTGTGGTTGTTACGAATTCTGTATATTTTGCTTTGCAAACTGATACGGCAGTAGGTTAGTACTTAGAAATTTTCCTGTATAAATGTTAGATAATAGTTTCTAAGTTCATTGTAACAGTGAATGCTTTTACGGCATATTACCACAGGCCTGGGCCCTCGGGTATATCACCATGTCCCGCAGCCATAGGGAGGAGGAGGAGGAAAGATCCAGCAGGCAGGAATTGTGCAGCAAGATTGATTTATTTAATTATTTTACAAACTCTTTTATAGACCTTTTTCTTCATAGTCTAATTTGACAAAGGATCAGCCACCCCTTGGGGTGATTGGCTAAAATCCTAAAACATCCATTGTCAAAATATTTTCTACTATACCATAAACAAGACTTTTCAAGGTTGCAGGTGGCTTGGTTGTTTACATTCCCTGCTACCTCTTCTGCATGAGAGAGAAGTCTCTCACGGACTTAGAAAATAGCAAGAAAATCCTTGCTAGCAGCATTTTTGTATCTACATACAGCCTACACTTTGCCAGTTTGATGCAATCCTATTTACTGCAGAGATTCTTTAAAAACTCAGATTGATCATGAATAGAAGAGTGATGGGTAAAATGTATTAGAACTGGGAGCATCTATTCTTGTAAAAATCTGCAACAACTTAGTTATTTGGATTATTAAATATGAAAAGCAATTTCTCTTCCTGATCAGATTTAAGGTTTTTCAAATTTATGGTTTTTTTCTGTACAATATAAAGCATTTGAACAGCTGCTGACAATTTGAGGTCATATCTTTCACAGTTATCAGTTCTGTTGAGTTACTATTAAGCATAAGTAATATATTGGCCATAGCCTTTGCCAACTTGATTTCCCAAAGACTGTCAGTGCACTAGTTGCACTTAAAATAGACACCAAAACTTTGTAGGTAGTGGGAAGAGATGAATGATTCAGTTGTCTTCGAAAGATGCCAATAATATGCCTTGAGGTGGTAAGGGCAGGTGGGTTGCTAACTTAGGTCTTTCAGATAAGGTCCTAGCACTAGACTAGGAAATGTGAACAGCAGATACCTGTCCCTAAAGTGTTAACTGGTAGGGTAGGGTTCTTAAGGTAAAGAATCCTTAAATGCCAATATCCTTTAGCCTAAGCTGGGATAATTAGGAAATTTTAAAGAATAGTTTATTACTTACATACATATCACTGGACAGACAGAAGCAGCACAAGAAGAGAAAACATCAAACTTACTTACAAGAAAGGTCTACCTGAAATTTTCCTCCTGTGAAAGTAACCTCAACCAAATATAAGTGAATAATAATACAATCATACTGTTCTACCTGAAATTTTCCTCCTGTGAAAGTAACCTCAACCAAATATAAGTGAATAATAATACAATCATACTGTGTCAACATATAATATTTATATAACTGTATAATAATACCTGTGGGGATTCAAAAAGCAAGTCCTCTTTAGGATAGGCAACAATTCAACCATATCATTGTTGAATTTTTTTTTTTTTACACAGATTGTGATATTGCTGTTTTTTTATGTAATTCTAGAAGGTGAGTCTGAATTATTCCAGGGCCCAGAATTTAGGTCATCCTCTTACACATTATACTCAAGCCAAGAGGCCACTATTCAGTGACTGCTAGTATTTCCTTCTACAGTTTTGTTGTTTTGGTTGGGTTTTTTTCAGTGAAAGGGATAATGATCATAGTAATTTCAAATATGGAAAATATCCCTTTCTAGTATACTTGCTTCATCTATTCAGGCAACATGCTGCTCAATACCTACTTTTCACTTAATCCTGTTAGGCTTCAGAGGTACAAATGTGCTCATATTCTGCTAAATAACAAGAAATGCCCAAGAGGTTGTGTCAAGAGTATGATTAAATCCATCTAAGGTGGCTAACATAAGTAGAGTGTATAGCTAAGATCACTAGAATTGATGTAGGAATCTTCAACAACCTATGATATATGAGAACTTAAATCTCACTCATAAATTATTGTTATGTCTGGACTTATGAAAACCATAAATCTTAAATGTAATACTTTAGTTTCATAATCTAACAAAAAGGAATTTTTAAATAGCATTTTCTTTTTTTCAACTTGTTCAAAATCAGGCTCGCAATCTCATTTTTCCATTCTTAAAGTAAATTCTGGGTTTTACTTTCCCATTTATTGCACAGAACATAAAGCAGTTTACAAGCAAACAGGATCCCTGATTTGATCATCAACCAAAGAAAGACAGAATCAAATTATACACTAAATAATTATCTAAAGAGCCAACAAAGATTTTTCTTGGGGATCAGATTGAAATTTACACAGCTACCACAAGAGAAATATCTTCTTTTTTTCAAATCGAGGGAATCTGACATATTATTAAAAATAAATTTCTGCATGATTCCATAATACTATTATTAATTTCACTTCTTGCTATGACATTTTGGCTGTCATGGGTTAGCAAAGCATAGTCCCAGAAGTTATGGTCTTGCAAAGGGGTTCTTACAACTCCTCTATGACCTGACAGAACCTATCAGTTAGCCAGTTTGAATATGGACAATTTTTTAAGCCACTTAAAATTTTGACCACCCTCTGTGGTCCACATTTAAGAATGGACAAACCCCGGTGGAGCTCTCTCTCGTTTCCGGCGCTGGGACAGGCGGCTGCGGGCCCTGTGCGGGGGCCGGTGGGCCCGGCCCAGGCCCTGCTCAGGCCAGGCCAGGCCGGGCCACGGTGCTGATGGGCCCTGTTCCACCCGCGGCCCCCCCACTGCCCTGCTCTGTGCAGATGGAGCGGCCTGGCTCCCCCTCTCCACTGCGGCCAAGATTCAGCTGAAAGCTGCCTACCACTGCCCGGCAAAGATCATGTGAACAACAGCGGTAAGTGACATTCCAGCTGCAAGGCCTAGGTGAGATTAACACTTTTAGTGCTGTGAAGAGCTGAAAACCTAAGGGAGGAGAAAGAGGAGATGCTTAAAGCTGAAATTCTGTTGTGAAGCTATGATATATCAGAGTACCCGTTGTAATTTCATGAAGATATGGGGGGTGGAGTGTTCAACTTGTGAACAAAAGCACCTGTGCTGAGATAGGCAGATGCTGAAGCAGCTGTAATTTGATGAGAAGTTTGAACAGGGAGTGATGGAAGCGATGAGGACTCTTACTCCACATGGAAAAGGGAAGACCTCTGTTCCTAGAGATGCTCCCAGAGATAGTCCTAGAGATGAAGATGAGGAAGACCCTTTGCTCCCAGGGAAGGAGAAGGGCCTCTGTTCTTAGAGATGAAATGTTCCCAGAGATGGGTAAAGAGAACTTTTGTTTCTGAATGGCTCAGCCTTAAAATTGTACCCCAGTAATTCAAGAGTGGACCCTTGAAAGCAGTTGTGGGAAAAGCTGCAAGTCAGGGGAAGGGATTCACATGCGAGCAGAGAACCAACCCGGGCAGCTGTGTCATTGTGATAATGTTTTCATAGCATGAACAAGAGAGACTCCTCTTCCTAAATGGACTGAACAAGGTTATTATGGAAGTGGTAAACAGACTGAACATCTGAAGGGTTGTCTTTTTACATTGTCAGTGGGAGAAGTGAGAAAGGTGGCGGGGGGGAGAAGTGTTCTGAAGGTGTGGTATGATTTTATTTTTTTCCTTTTTCCCTCTTTTAGGTCTGTTAATAAACTTCTTTATATTCTTTCATGTTTGGTGCCTGCTTTGGTTTTCTCCTAATTCTTATCTCACAGAAGGTAAACAGTAATGAGTATTTTGGGCCAAACCACTACACTAAATTGGTGTTTCAGCCTGGTTACAAACTGAACCTGCTACATTGGCTATATTTGTTCTGTCTTACAGAATGAAGCCGATTTCATGGAATGAGCAAATATATTTTTCTTTCTATTTTCTGTTGTTTTTGTAGTAACATAACTACAAATTCAAGGAAATGTGGTTTCTTTAATCTTTCTAACTAATGAAATGAAAGTGTTCAATAAGCCTTTTACTGTCCTCACATCTATCACCATCTCATATTAAGATATGCTTTTATTTCCTCAATCAACTACAGAAGTTCCCTAAATATATCATTCTGGTTATTTACTTACTAGCCTAATATAACCAGACAGATCAATTTCATACCTAAATCTGTTATCCAACATCATGTACAGTCTGTTCTTTACAAGGGTGATAAGGAAAATCCTGTTTCCCAGACATCACGTTTGGACTTTCAAGGTTTTACAAAAATGATTCCTACTATATTGAATTTCAATTTTTTAAAAGCCAATATAAGTAGAAATGCTGAAACAGAAATCTAGTTGTATAACAGAAATAATCTTTCCAATTTCAAGGAGTTTTTTCATATCCCACATATGAACTGAGACTCAAAAATCACCAAAGCACACAAGAAATTGTTTAAGCTGTATATATTGGCTGTAAGCTTTTCTGATAGATTCCTTGAATATTTTACTCTCAAATACCATACATACTTACACTTTCAAATTTAATATTTATCCCTATTTTTTTCACTCAGACCTTTGAAAAATATTTAATAAAACCCTCCAGAAGACAAACAGCAATAGGCAATAATAACCGAGGATTTTCTGATGTGAGGCATGTTAGTAGTATAAGGAGCTTTTTTTAACCATAGCTGATGTTTCATTGGCAGAAATCAGTCACTAGGTCCAAATTTCAGCAGCAAATGGAAGAAAAATACCCAACCTTCTCTCCATTGGGTCTTTTGATTATTTTGCCAATATGTGTGCTAGAAGATGAAGAAGAAAAATGTTCAGAGAAAACCCTCCCACCTGCTGATATCAGAATCAAAATCACTTGCCCTCTGTGGTTTTGCTGGCGGACTGATCTGCAGTAACTGTTATAGGTTTGAAACAAGTTTTCTTTTTTTGGAAGGCACATCTCTCTCCAGACCCCATTGTCCTTTGCTATATAAAAAATTTTTGCTATCTCTACGAATGTTGTGAGACTATAAGATTTTAATTTCATTTGCCATTAAAAGAAGAACATAAGTCTTGTGAGCACTGCAGTGTTGAGAAGTGGGAATAAACAAGTGAAGAAGAATTGGGGAAAAAATAAATTATTTTAGCATTTCACTTGCTAGACATAGCCAGCTACACCAAATTCTACACTGCAGGACACAGTTGAGCCAATCCACAGAATTTGTTGCTGCTGTGAAAGAAACATGGTCCCATCCTTTGTGGAAGGAATACTCTCAGCTTCCAACCACCATATCTAGGACTATAAATCCCTAGAATTTTCTTAGAAGTTTTCTCTTTAAGCAATATGAACGATTGAAATATATATGCAGCATCTCCAAACGATGATAACGCCTCAGCTCCACAGGACCTAGAAAACCTTGTAATTTCTAATGAGGAACAGAGGAATATCACACATGAAAAACAAAATAATCCATGTAACAGTCATATTTTTGCATGTTACTTAATATATAATAATATGTAAAATATGTAATATCTTAAGGAAAAGTATGAATGGTATGAATGAGAGAGGATCTGGAGTTCCAAGCACCTCAGCTCTTTTTGAATATTTTTCTTTATGCAGTTCAGCCTGATGCTGAAAACTAGCAAAGTTCTGATGAAAATGAGAATTGTAGCAATACAACCATACAACCTTTATGTGTTTATAGGTATTTCTGGACAGAAATATCAAGTTATGTCATGACTACACTGAACACAGAATATGATTAACTTGTCCCATGATTAACAAGGCCCATGCTGACCACAGAACAGCAGAGAATTAATCAGCCAGAGTGAAAAGTAAACACTATGGTGTTGCAGAGTTGTGTCAATAGTAAAAGAACATAGGAGGACTTGGTGCTCGTACTGCCTCAAACCTTAAATTTGGCACAACACAGATCCAGCTTTACCTCACTATATTACCAGTTGCAGCATGCTGCAAATATACACAACTTCTAAACCCTACATCATGTATGTTGGAAGGTTTATGGTGTATAACCTCATTCTCCAGAAACATGAGGTTCATTCCTAGCTGCTGTGAAGACATAAAAATCAAAAATTCCTGAAGAAAACAAGAAGTCAGCAGTTTATACCAAGAGCCAGTGAAATGGGCAGTGATGAGACAAGCATGTCTTGGGAGATTTAATTCCACAGGTGAAGGTTATTCTAAAGGTCTGAGGAAGTCTGGAAACACACTCCTCTCCCCAAAATCCTTGCTGGTTAAGGCACAGAGTTGGACTCACCTTGCCTCTATATTTTCAACATTCAGCACTTGCTCTCCATGTCTTCTAAAAGGGTAGAGATTTCAGTAGGTGGTTTAACATTAAAAATTAAAGTCAAAGCCTTATGGATTCAGTCTTTATTTAAGACAACTGAAGGGACATACCTTTTGTCTCATTTTCCCAGCAGTTCCCATACTTCTGGCCAGTAAGTATTTCAGTACCTCCATTTGAGTCTAAATACTTTGATGAGGCAATAAGGGCTATGTAATAGCTTTCGTAATGAGACTACAGCTTAAAGACATATCTTTAAAATGTCATCTCCATACTTCAGCAATCACTGGAAAATAAGTTTTATAAGGCCATTTTCCATTCACATGTAGCAGCAGGTGGCACTGAGGAAAATGGGACATCAGTTACTTCCAATATTTCCATACATTTAGTAGCATATAAACTATAATACATTGAAAGCATACAAAAGATTCATTTCTCTTGGAAGACTTTTTGAAAGGTTCTCTTACCCCCAAGACATAATGAAATGTTATATTTTACCTTCCTAATATATAAAAGTCTTTAAGCTCTGTCAAAATCCAGGCACACACCTGGCATGGGTAAAAGCAAGACCATACAACAACATGAAGTGCTCCCCACTGTCCAGCAAAAGCTCACTTTGGCTGCAAACTGAGAAGGATGGATTCTCAATCTAACACTTACGTACCAGCAGTAGATTTCTTTTTAACAAGGGAATTCTCTGAGGGCCACTTACTGATTTCCTGTTCTCTGCTTGGAAGTTCAAAGGTCCATAAAACTGCCCAAAGATCTCTGCTTTGAGTATTTGAAAAGATTTCTTGGCGTTAAATCTGGAGTTTGAATGCTTTACCTACCACTGCCAGCTCTGCGTGTTCAGAATTCATGAACTGAATCCCAGTAAGCACAGCAGGCTATTAAAAATCATAAGAATTATGTATAAGCAGCCCAGCAAGTTTTGTGTTGAGTGTAGACTTAGTTGTTCATATTGCTTTTTTTCTCCAATGCAACAGTAAGAAAACATAACTTCAGCTGGAACACTGAACTTGTCAGGGATTTCAAGACATGGATATCTGAGACAAAGTCTTTACATGATTCTGCATGAGGGTGTCAGTCATCACTGAAAGGCAAATGCACTTTTCTCCAGAAGATTAAAAAAGCTTGTTCTCTTTTCAATTGTAGTACCAAAATGGATTTTTAGTTTCAGTCCCTAGGAGGATTACTTTCTGAAAACCACTTCATAATAGTTTGCCCCTCACTTAGCCAATATCCTCAGTGATCCATAGTAAGATTCACAATTTGGAAAGCAATGAAGAATATGGTACATTCTAACTGCCTCTTGACTCCAGGTAGGTTATTGAATACGCAAAATCAATTTAACTATAGAGTGAGCAGGCTTGGAATTAAGGCAGTCTTATTGAAGAGCTGGTCAAAAGTCATTTCCAATTGAAGAGTTTTACATCAGAAAATGCTAATTTGCCCATTGCACCTTAACTGCCAGTAATGACTGTCCAGTTTTCTGAAAACCTACCCAGAAAGGAAATAAAAGCTGCAGAACCAGTCTAACTTACACTATATAGAGATGACTAGGGAGAATTAAAATTTTCATTATTTCGATGTACTTACTACTTTGTTCTGTTCTTGTGAATAAAAGGAGATAAGTACACCTTAGGTCTTTGTTAGTAGTAGTTCCCTTACTACGATGTTCTCATTGCAAAAAAACATATTATACAATTGTTCTGATCTATGTATTCAGACATATATGTTCCAGAAAACCTGTTGTTTTATGAGTTATATTTATATGGCTTACAAGAAAAGTGACTTTTTTCTCTCCCCCCTCCCCCCAAAAAAACCCCAAGAAAGCAACCAGAACCAGAAAAAGCTACACAGGACTCCCTGAATAAGAGAGAACAGGATTGAGGAAGGAGATATTTATGTGAGATGCATATCCTGCCTTAAAAAATTCTCCTCTTAGTTCTCTATCTCACTGTTTATTCTTTTTTAATGCATTCCTCCTAGTGCAATAGAAATGCATCTACAAATAGGGAATATACTATATATACTATTACATATTTGAGGAGTTATATTAATTTTGAGGATTTCAGACCAGTATTTGAAGTTTCAATAAAATTTTAATAAAAGCCATGTTCTGGAAATTGACCTTCAGGGTTTTTTTACTGAATATTAAGTGAATAACCCATTTCTAATATTTAAACTTTGTGTATCCCATGTATATAAAACTGCCCAAAAGGTTTTGTAATCTCAGGTAAGCTAATGGAGTAATGAGTTAATTTCTATGAAATAATTATGAAGAGTTTTTTATAGCTTTCTGAAGATTTTCCTTGAATCATTTCATAGCCTATACACTTTTTACATGTATGTATGTGCCTATTTATGAAAGAAAAAGGAATCTGTTATTATCTGATACTGTATAATTTATGCTATAACATGCCTTTATGAATAGTTATTGCAATTTCCTAAGGTTTTTTTATTTTTTTAATTGTTCCTGTAAGACAATAAAATCTTATAATGTATAAAATACTGTGTACAAAGAGCAGCATACATGGTAACCCCAAGATATTTTTATCCAAGATAGTTTGGAATTGGTAGAATTCTCAAAACTACTTAAGCTGTGTAGTAAAAAAAAGAAAAATCTGATTTTCAGGCAAACCCATTTTTCCCAAGAAAAATACTCTGAGCTGATAGCTTATGACTGGTGTTGTTGCAAGAAGATACCAAATGGTGTAACTATAAATCCATACCTGTCCTGTGCAGATGGCATAACCACATGGCATGAGCCAAAGTTAAATTTCATGCTTCAACATGGTTAGGCATATTTTGTATTGCATGTAATAAGGAGTCATTCTGTACATCACAAGCAGAGATTCCCCAGATGGATGAGATGGGCTTCTTCATGCTCTAGTGCCCCAACAAGTTTGCAAATAAGTTCTGTTGTGAACTGAAGTATTTTCCTATAATAAATATGGCTTCTGTAGGGTGTAGGAACATAAAACCATGTTTTTCCTACTTTTGTAAAGGATTGTAAAAATTCAATTCAATTTTAAAACATGAATAAAAGGAGAAATTGATTTTCACTACAAATTCTGTTACAAGAAGGATGCTTTTATCCTTTTTGTCAAAAAGATGTTGATTTTGTGGCATGGATATTTTTACTCAAAAAAAAAACACTAATGAATTTTAGTGATATGAAACTTTATAAGAACTGTAAGCTGTAATAAAAACTCGATGTTTATCAGTGGAATAATTTTTAATGTTGCTTCTCTTGAACCAAAAATAGTTAAATATTCTGAAGCAAAGCTTTAAAAGAATTTTTCAAGACAGATATTTTCAATGATATTTGCTATGCCATGAAAGTCTGTTGTTGCAAAAAATATATTTCATTAAGTCTCATGATGAGCTGCATGCATTTTCTTCTTCCCTTTAATTCCTAGTGATGTAGTAGATGACAATGGTTTCTTCCAGAACTAGTATGGTGCAATTATCCAATAATTAACCTATCAAAGTCCCCAAGTATCTCACTCACGTGTTACTCTCCCATTATTAGAAGCTAATTAATTATCTGGGAATAGACCAGGGGAGGCAGCTTAAGCCTATATTAGCTCTGAATAAGTCATTGCTGTCTACTGGAAAAACTGCATTTTAAGGAAATCCTTCAGATGTTTATCTAAGGAATGTGTATTCCAGACGGAAGTCGTCCACATTTTCTGGCAGCCAAATTTAATCTGATTAGTACTTTTCTTCTTCCATCTTTCCAGTGGGGTTACTGACAGAGGAAGGTTATAGTTAAGACTAAACCAGAAAGATATAGCTGTAAATTATTCAAACATGTTTAGGTGAGTTTCTGCTTCTTGCCAGATCCTTAAACAAAATTTGACTTAAACTGTACCAGTAGCACCACTCTTTCAAATATAATTTCCTACTAGCTTTCTGTTTTGCTGTGAAGAGATAATAAATCTTAATATGAATCTGCATAAATATTCAACATGATGAAGTAAAAGATTCTTGCCTGACAGACTCGGTGGCCTTCTCCAAAGAGTTGGAGTGTTGTTGGATAAGGCAAGAGCAACTGGTATCTTCTTCCTGGACTTGTGTGAAGCATTTGGCACTGTTCCATACGACTACCTCATCTCTAAACAGGAGAGACATGGTTTTAATGAATGAACCATTCAGTGGATGAGGAATTGGCTGGATGGTTGCACTCAGAGTTGTCATCAAGGTTTCAATGTCCATGTGGAAACCAATGGTAAGTAAACTATATAAAAATACTGCCTTGTATCTTCAAAACATATTAAATACAAAAGGTTCCATTGTGAATGGTTTATTAATAAAAAAACACTTAACATCTCAAGATATCTAAGCTTTGGAGAAGAGAAAAAAGTGCATAGAATTGCTTCACATATAACTTTCTAAGAATAAATGAAGGTAGAAATTTAAAGTGTTAGTATTTTATGTTCAGCTATTGTTGTGTCTTATACCCATCAACACCAAAACAAGAAAAAGTATCTGTTTTAGTGACATCCTGGATTCAGTTGCTGGAGAACCCATTACAAGAATGAAACATCTTTTCACTTGTTTAGCTCTGTTCTTGTCTATAGAATACAGATTTCTGTTAATTGCAAATTGATACACTATGAATGTGGTAGTAAAGGATCTTGGAATCACTTTTTGGTGAAAACATTGAGCATATTAGTGTAAAAATCAATTTTGTATATCTGATCACAAGAATTGCAACTTGATTTGGAGAAAGTACAGATTTGGAGAAAGTACTCTTTAAGGGGCATTTATAACTCTTTAAAATACTGACAGAAAAAAACCAAGACAGCTATTAGAGAAACAGATTTAAAAGCAGGTTTTATAAAATGTAAATTTTGTAAAAAAATCTAACATGAAAAACCCTTAAAACTATTCAAGTTTTTTTCCATTCTCTTCACATCCTTTCTATCAGTTGGTAGCTTCTCTAGTAACAAACTGCTTCTGACTTCTACAGATGATCGGACTGTTTTCAGTTTCCAAGCATGGAAGAAGAAGGTAATAGATCTCTCAAGTGGTGTAGGCTTGTATTGCAATCTAACACTGCTCTTGAACACAAACACTTTTTATTTGTCAGTTCTATGTGCTATGGGATGTCCTGTAAATTTTATTTGTCATTTGGGAAAAAAGTATTGCCCATCAGTTGCTGAGAAGGAAAAAGATCTACCTGGTCTTTGAGGACTAGGAAGGCCACTACTGGTCTGATCCAAAGTGACATATCTTTACTGATCTATTTTAGATTTATGATGTCTCTTCCTTTGAAGGAAATGTTATGTTTTCACAAAATACTGCAATCTTTATACAGATGATCACTATAAACCACGGTGCTACATTTAGTACCAACACACCTCATGTATACACAGCGGAGGAATATCAGCACAGGCTGTTGTCTTTAGAAGCAGATTAATAAATAGGCAAGCATCATGAAATGCAGGGTACTAAAATAGCAGAGGTCTGTACATGGTATTCATAACTTTTTTTTGTTTTGTTTTTTGTTTGTTTGTGGTGTTTTTTTGTTGATGTTATTTGATGGTTTTTTGGGAGTGGTTTTGCCGACAGCTATTAGAGCAGCAGAACTTCATCTTTATCCAGAGCAGTTTAAATAGATTTTTTGACTCCCCAACAGAAAATTTACTATGGCATCTGTGGTATTTGAAAGAGGCTTGAACAGTCAAAGAATAAATGCCAGAAGTGGTAACAAACAATAAAATGGAGACATCCTGCTCTTTCAGAAGGAAGGAATAACTAAGGAAGTTACTCATGACTGCCAAACTGAGTTTTAACAGATTATTTTTAATTAAAGATGATTAAGACTGGACTCCAGATAGCAACAGCCCTAAATTACTTTCATAGCATTTAGCCTAAGGCAGAAGTGTGAAAACATGGCAGAATTTCTACAGATTTCATGATTGTCAGAACTTATATCTCACTGACAGTATGTGAGAGCTACATAAATAATGTATGTGAGGCAACTACTCACACCACAAAGCACAGGAGGTTCATTTCTCTGCTAAGGAAATCTGTATAGGTGTAAACAGTATCTTGAATTGTGATGTACAGAGTAATGTTGTGAATTTCCCAACCACCCAAAAGACATTCCAAGGATGGACGGTCTTTTTGACAACATTAAAAGACTTTCAAGAATGATATCAAAGTCCACAACCTATGATTCTCCAGAAATAATTTTTGACACTGTTAGATATTAGATCAGACCTTTTGTGTGTTTATTCGTAAGCTATGCACCCAAAATGGTCATATAAAAAATGGTGTCTCCTGATAATGTTGATTAGTTTATTTCCCACAGTTTCCATCATGTACATAAGTTTGGGGTGAGTGGGATCGTTTTGTTTGGTGATGTTTTTATAACAGATGAGATTATGTTGCAATCAAAGGATATATGTGTTCTTATCTCATTTTAAAAAGCAATGAAAACCTGAATCTCATACAAATAAAATTTTGTGCAGGTCAGTGTATTAATGGATGACCTATTTATCCTTGAGCTGTTGCAGTTCATCATATGGTATATTACTCTAAATCCCCATCTGTTTCATTTTATATTAATATATTGGACTATGAAGCACGACATTTCAGGCCTCTGATGCACAGTTCTTGTCAGAATTAACTTCAGTGGCTCAAGAGGTCACTGTTTGCCCAGCTGGAAGAGGCAATCTGCTCAGACACCACAATGAAAGCTGACAGAAACCATGCATCATTATATTCACATGTCAACCGTGTTTGATCTTCTGAAATGGCCTGGAGGCATTCTCACAATACAGCATAGCAAAGATGCTGCCTTCTAGGTGAATCTGTTAAAACAAAGTCAAGCTCTTAGTTCGTACCACTGGTGAAGGTTATTTCAACTGAGCAACTTTCTCTTGAAAGTCTGATAGAATTCATCTATTTCCAGATACAAGAGGTCTACAACTTAGAAAGTCTCAACATGTTGTGCTGTGATGATGGTTTCAACTCTCACCTGACATGCCATAGTTTTCCTTTTGCATGGTTGAAATATAGCCCAAAATGGAACAGAGAGTGTCCTTCAACCCATGGTAGTTAACAGTATTCAGAGGCAGCTAGAAAATCAGGAAGTCAGAAGCACTGGATGCTTAAAAATACTGTTCTTAACCAACACCATGCATGAAAGCTGCTCAAAATTTTGTATCTGATCCTACCAATCTGTGTAGTCATTTTTGAACAATGACATCTCCCAGTCCTTATATCATCAAAACTCTCACTAGCTGAGAGAAAGTGAATTTCAAAATTATGTTGATCATGGTGTAAGTCACTCATTACATTTTTTTGTCTTGATTTTTGTTTGACATTTCAGATTGATGAATCAGTGAATATATCCTTATAGGGTTGAAGGCAATGTTGTAACTTTTAAAAATGGAATTAGAAAAAATCCAAGGATTTTCCTTTTTAATTTTTTTTTTTTAGGGATTTTTGTTGCTTTTTCTTTCTTTCTCCCTATATCTGAAAAGCAGGGACCCATTTAGTAACAAAACATGTTTCCAAACAGTCATAAAAACTTGTAATATTTTAAGGTTTGCTCATCTAGAATGCTTTCTTTATCCTTTAACAATACAGCATTTTGGCTGTTAATTTTTAATTTCATTCCCTAGAATAACAGCTACAGAAATTATTTTTAAAGTAGTGTTTCAAACAGGGAATAAAAGAAGAGACATATGCACACCATTCAGAATCCTTTTCTCCAGGTTAAACAACCACAAAGTTCCTCAGCTGCTCCTCATCAGGCTTGTGGTCCAGACCCTTAAGTGGCTCTGCGACCTTTCTCTGGACACAGTCCAGCCTTCTTTCTTGGAGTGAGGAGACCAAAACAGAATCAGAATTAAATCACACATGCTTTAAAATGAAATCAATACATTGAAATAGGGAGAAAATGAAGTTGAATGCTATGCTTATTTTAATGTATGTTTACTCTATGTTAAATAAAAGGCTTAAGTATATATGGTATCAATGTTTTTCTTAGAAAGCATTTTCCCAGTTTAAATATTTTTCAGTTGTTTTAAGACAAGAGACATTATATTTTATACATAATAAAAAGACAAATAATATACACTTCAAAGCCATTTTTGAGTGCTTTATTTTTTGTTAATGTGCTATCCTGAAACATACAGTAAGATTATAACTGTGGATGAGGAGTAGATTGAGTGCCCAGAGAGATTTTGGTAACCACATTACATATTTCATTAATTTTAATGGGCAAAACACCTAAACTTCCGTTTTGTGGACCCTTAAATTAGCCATAACATCTCAGAAGTCAAGGTTTAAAATTTCTCTTATTTTGAGCTCATCAGAACTACTGAATTGTAAAGTACAATCTAACCCTTATTCCCATCAAAACTTGACATATTCCACTCCATATGTGCTTTGGGCACCTCTCTGTGCCATAAGAGCAGCTATAGCCACTGGGCTTATGGTTGCAATATGCCCTTGGCAGAAATATCATGGGTTTCTGTCCTCATGTCTCGGGAATACAGGAAAACTTAGGAGCTGTAAACAAGTCATTGTCTTTACTGTGGTTCTTTCCAATGCCTCACTAATAACCCACCAGGACCAGCTATTCTAGAAGGCTAATTTTCATGTCATGATTTCTATCTACCTCCCAACTCTTTCACTGATATATTATCCCGGGTCTGTGCAAATTGGCTATTTCAGAGAGCCTCTTTCCTATGACTGATAGTCAAGACTCATTGCTTCAAGGATTGTTACTGTGTGGAATTAAATGAAGAGACAGAGCTAGGAATGTAGCACAAAATTGCTGTGGTAACATTATTTATTACCATGTTTGTTTGTTTCTATTAATCATAATACCCAATACCAGCATCTGTCTTTCATCTGTACACTGAGAAATAGACATGCTGTGACATGGAGTGAACAGAAGGGTTAGAGCTCTCATTTCTCTTTTTTCTATGGAACATCTATATAAATACAAATCTCCTCAACCCCGAGGTTCATCCAGCATGATTCTAAGCTGAAAAATTTTATTAGAGTTTCATTTCTGTGTACAATGAATGTTAACAAACTGTTATCTGAGATTAAAGGGATCGTTTTTTTTAAACCACATTCCCTCATGGCAATTGCCTTATGGTTCTTTCTTTATAAATGACAAAGTGTCAAGATGACGTACTCATGCCAAGGACTGAGTAATTTAGCAATGGGCTACAGCATGATTTCTGAAAAAATGAGTGCTCAGTAGGCTTCAGCAAAACTCTACACAAAATGTCACACAAGGCTAAAAGGTGATAAAGTTTATTGTATGATGAACGATAAAAATTATGTATTCCTGGTGAGATGTTTTCCTTGATGAGGAAGATTCTAACTGCATTATGAACTTGCTGCTTCTTCTAAAATAGTAAAGTATTACATTATCAGTAACTCATACTTGAATAACAAAAACATGGATCATACCAATAAAGATACTATCTAGGGTGAAAGGAAAATAATTCCACCTCTGCCACTCAGCTGTTTATCCAATCTTACAGCTAATTTTCAACTGTCTGTGAAATGAAGCCTGTGAATAAAGGGTGTAGTGGGCTGACACCAGCTAGAAGATGAGCACTACACAGCCCCTTGCTCACTTCAGACCCTTCAAGAGATGGGGGAGAGAAAAAGAAAAAAAGTGACGGAACTCCTGGGTTGAGAAAAACATTGTTCCAAAACTGGAGGGAAAAGGAAGAAAAAATACCCATCAAAATAAAACAATTAAAATTCAGTCATCACCTTCAACGAGAAGACTGATGACCAGCTAGTCTCTGAACAATGGTTTCTATGCCAAAACTCCAATCTCCTCAGTTTGTGTTGCTCAGTATGAGGTTAATGATGTTGAATAAGGGTTGGAGATTATTCTGCATCTGTCTGGGAAAAAGTTCATTTCCTTCATAGAAGCCTAGATGGTGCTGTGTTTGGGATTTATTACTAAGACAGTCTCGATAACATACTAGAAATAAAATCAAAGAATCATAAAATAATAGAATCATAGAATCATAGAATCATAGAATGGTTTTGTTTGGAAGAGACCTTAAAATCATCTAGGCCTGCCATGGCCAGGGACACCTTCCATTAGGCTGCTCAAAGTCCTGTCTTGAACACTGCCAGAGATGAGGCATTCATAACTTCTCTGGGTAACCTATTCCATGCCTCATCACCCTCACAGTAAGGATTTTCTTCCTAATATCTAATCTAAGCTTACCCTCTTTTAGTCTAAAGCCCTTAACCCTTGTGCTGTCACTACTTCCCCTTGTAAAAAGTCCCTCTCCAGGTCTCTTGTAGCCTCCTTAAGGTACTGGAAGACCAAGGAGGTCTGGAAGGCCTGCCTGGGGCTTTTTCTTCCCCAGAGAGTTGAAACACCAACTGTCTCAGCATGTCTTCATAGGGACAGTGATCCAGCCCTCTGATCATCTTCTGCCCCCTATCCATAGATGGGTTTTTAGGTGCTAGACAGCATCAATCCACTGCAGGAAGCCACTGATTTATTACCCTGAAAAGTGTTAATTCATCTGCTGTCTCTTGTATAACACTCTGTTCTGCAAAATCTCTCATATATCTGTTCTTCTCTCTCCACTTCCTTGTTTTGTTTATGAAAATTAAAATACTGAAATGCAATCATTCACATAAACCTGTTAATAGTCATCTAGCACTTCAAGTAGCACTGCTTTTATGGCAGCACTGTTGCATATCTTTTCCCTTACACTTTTTTTGCCATATAGTATTTCATTAGTCGCAAATGGATGAAGAAGTTGAAGAATCTATCCCAAACCCCTTCCAGAATCTGTCAAAAGTATTTTTTTAGATAGACATCTTTCCATTTATTACTTCTTTCATTTCTATTCTCTGTATTATCAGACTCGTGCATCATAGGAATCTATCATATGGTCTGTCACTTGGTCACTTTGGCACTTTGGCACTTTGACAGTTTAGATTTAAACTGACTTTAGGTTTCTTGCATTTCTTACTTTTCTATAGCTTCTTCTTTTTTCCATACAACTTTTGCTATTAATATATAATTTCACTAATTTTGTCACTCTTCTCAGTATCTCCTAAATTTTTTGATTCAATACCTACTCTATATTTTTGTTGAAATGAACACAACACGTATTATGTGATGTTATGTGGTTTATTCACATTGCTCTTTCTATGCTCACTACAGATTTTCCTAAATATGGTGGGTATATTTTAAGTCACCAGCATATTCCAGAACATGTACTGATCTGTCATCTTGAATCTTCAATATTGAATCAAAATCAATAAACACAGGTAATTCTCTAAGTACTTAATTAGCAAAGATATTATGAGAGCAATTTTATATATAGTTGGGAGAGCATATGAGGCTGAGGCACATACAGTCTACTCTCCTTGTAAATTATACTTTAGATCACCAGTGTGGAAAATATCATTTCACACTTGATTTGCTACTTTTGGGAAAAGAACATTAGGATTCACATTTCCTTCCCAACCTTCACCTTCCAGGACTCATCTGGTATATTACCATAAGTATGGTATGTAATATGTAGTGCAATGTAGCTTCACAGGTATGCTAAAAGGCTTGATTTTTCTAATCTGTGTGTCTATCTGGCATGTCTTTTCTTTTGAGAACTAGAATGTTGATGATATCTCTTTCCTTAGTCCTTTAATGCTTTCATATTTTTTTCAGCTCATTTGTTGAACATTGGTTATAAGATCAGCTCAGCAGAAAGCAGAAATGTGGGTGGTAGGAAGGGGAAGGATAAGTTTTATTTGGATGGGAAGAACTTCTTCTGGGGTGAAGGTTTCAGAAAGGGACCCCAAAAATTAATCATGAGATTAAGTCTTTTAAAAAATACAGTTCTCTTTTGAGGTAAAATCTTATGAGGATTAATCCTTTGTTTGAGGCGTGGAATTGCTGCTCCCTAGTGCAAAAGGAATTAATCTGACAAGACTTCACTGTAGATGTGAATGTTCTACACATGAAGAATTGAGTGCAGCAGATGTGCAGCACAACTATCTCTGCTAGGAGAACTCTGATAGCTGTCACAAACTCTCTACTTATTGTCAAATGACTCTGTCAATCCCATCACTTAGCTTTTTACATGCCATGGGAACACGACGAGATTCAAGCAAAGTAAAGGGTAAAGTCCGAGAACTTATCACAGACTGCTTGTAATAGAGTTTTATCAAATTAATATACAAATCTCATTTGTAGAAGTAAATCAAATGCAGGTAAATCCAACACAATAACCAAAACAACCAGGAATCATCTATGTAAATTAAAAATGATCTTTCAAGATCCTGGTAACCAACCTGTTTGTTTCATATCAGCCATAAATGATCACAGTTTGGATAACAAAGAACCAATTACCCTATGTTAGGATTAAGTAGTGCAACTAACTGAGAAATGTCTGAAATGATGTAAATTTAAGCACTGATAGTAGAACAGAAGCTTGAACTGTGTCAAAGTTAATTTAGTAAGTTAAAGAAATAATGAATGCCAACAGTGTAGAGCCTTGGTATTAAGCAATAAGAAAGGAAAAGAGACAGGCCATTCTAGAAACCTGAATTCCAGGAAGTCTATTTAAACTAGATTAAGCCAGTAGGAAACTCCTGCTTTGAATTTTAAAATGCACAATGAACACTAAATGGAAAACATCTTCTATCATGTTATTTGCAACCTGTGATCCACTTCCAAGTAGAAACATGAAAAATTATCTATTATAGCCAAATAATGATCAAAAAGGTCATTTTGATGGTGTCTGCATATATTTCATCTATTAATAAAGAAATTAAAGTTTAATGAAACTATATGAACAATGTATAATGCTGAATAGTAAGAAGGTCACAAGACCTTTTCCATTTCTGCTTGAGGCCCAAAGTAACATTTAGATGCTCATAATATTTTCAAGCTTTATAAATGTTATATTATTAGCTATTCTCTGCCAGAAGAAAGGAAAACTGATAAGCTTCAGGAGTGGATATAGAAATAATATAATATTAAGTAATGCCTAATTTGAGAAATGATTTTATATTCAGTTAGTTCTGAAATTGCATAATTTCTGCTAAGAATGCTATATTCTGTAAAAAAAGGAAATGTCATGCTTAAAAGAAGACAAAAAAAACCAAACTATATCATTTTTATAATATTTCTATATTATGGTCTGTGAAGGGTTTGCCAATATCAACTGTAGTACCATTTAGATTATTTAATGATACATAACAAAATGAACAAAGTCTGGAATCCCTAACGAGAGCAAATGGAATTAACTGAAGTTCATTCTCACCACATAATCGTAAGTACTGTATTTGGAAAAAGAAATTGAAAGTGTGAGCTTAAGCAAAAAAATGTTCATTCACTTTCCTGTCATGCAAGAGTCAGTGGATAGTGTATGGATAAATGAGGCAAAGTGCACCATAAAAACTGAAAGACTGACAGAGGTTTGAGAGTGTTAGAAGAAGTCATGCTTGCAAAACTTTCCTTAAAATATGATGCATTATTTTCTTTGTTGTACTTTCCAAGAATAAAATGCTGGCCCTGGAGAAAAATTTCAATTAGAAGAGGAAACAACTATTGTAGAGATTACTATAGGAGAATATATGCAGTTTACTGCAAGTCTGTTTATTCTCAGCCCTCAGTTTCCTTTCAAAAGATGAATTAAGATTATATGGCAGATGCATTGAAAATGAATTATGCATTCCTTTGTAAAACATCCAAATCTAATCTTCCTTATTCATGGTGAGCAAGTAATCACAGAGTCAGAGAAACACAAAATGAGAGAATAGTTGACACCAGCTTCCTCTGGAGGAAGGGACTTCCAGAGCTCTTCCAACCCAATCTCTCTGCTCAACCCACTTGCCCAGGACTGTGTCCAGGTGGCTTTTGAGTATCCCCAAGGTGGGAGACTCCACCAACTCTCTGGGCAATCTGTGCCAGTGTTCAGTCACCCTAACAGTAAAAGTGTTTTCTGATATTTAGATGGTACTGCCTGTGTTTCAGTTTGTGTCTCTTGCCTCTTGCCGTGTCACTGGGCACTAAGAAGAGTCTGCCTTCATCTTCTTTACTCTCACCATTCAAATATTTTTATATTGTTAAGAACATTCCTTAGCCTTCTATTCAGATGAAAGATCTCCAGCTCTTTTAGTCTTTGCTCAGAGGATAAATACTCCCATTCCTTAACCATTTTGTGTCCTTTCACTGTACTCTCTTCAGGATGTTGGTCTCTCTTGTACTGAGGAGCCTAGAACAGGACTCAAGACACAAAATGCTGCCCCACTACCACTGAGAAAAGGAGAAGGATCACTTTCCTCAACCTGCTGGCAATACTTTGTTTAATGTTGCTGAGGGTTCCAACATTTTTAGGTTTTCTTTTTGTCTTTTAAGTTTTGCCAGGAGTTCCTTGTTCAACAGTACCTCTTGGGTGGATTACTTTTGAGCTTGGAAGAGGGTATTGTTGAATAGCAACCAACTTTCTTGGGCCCCTCTCCATGACAGGGCCTTATCCCATCGGATTCTTTCAAATGGATCCCTGGAGAGGAAAAAATCTGCTTTCCTGAAGTCCGGGGTTATGATCTTGCTTTTTGCCTGGCTCTCTCCTCTCAGGATCCTTAACTCTGCCATCTCATTGTCACTGCACTCAATGGTGCCTTCAACCTTTAGCTCTCCAATAAGCCCTCCCGTGTTAATGAATGTGAGGCCCAGCAGAGCACCTCTCCTTATTGGCTCCCCAATCACAAATAGTGGAATTTGCATAAAATTGTTTTGCAATTTTCCTTTATGTTAAAATAAATAAATAAATTTTAAAAAAAGATGATCTTGTTCACATGTACCAGCAAAAGATTTTCTGTGGTAAAACTTTTTATTTGATCAGTTAGGGAAGAATTTTTCCAAGTAAAGAGATTATCACATTTGCTCAGAAGCTTAAAATATTATGTTTAATTAAAGAAACAAAAAAGAAACATTTCTGTTTTGCTTTTTTTCCTAACCTGCTGTTTCAAAAAAGAAAGAAAACTGGTTTATTACAATTTATTCATGTATCCATTATATACACTTTTCCACTTTAAATTCTCCCTAGTGTTCTGTGTTTGCAGTTTGAAAAACCTCTAAATTTAATTCCTACTCAAAGTTCAAGAACTCAGAAAAAAACCCAAAAAAATTCCTTTTGTTTTGGCTTGCTCTAAAACTCTGGAAATCAATAGATGTTGTCTCACTGGCTTCTCTGGATCATAGGTCAAGTCCTTAGGGGGAAACTGTGGAGAACACTAATTTATAAAAACATTTTGAAGATGTATAAAATATTTCTGCACTTGTCATGGATAATTTGAGCAAAGTTCAGTTGCACTCGCATAAGAGACTATTCTTTAATGGCCCAGATAAGAGGAGAGAGTGAGGGAGCTGGGATTGTTCAGCCTGGAAGAAGAAGTTCTAACAGCAGTCTTTTAAAACTGCAGAGCAGGTTTCCAAGAAGAGAGAGAATGGTTCTTTACTGAGATGTACAGTAAGAAAGTTGGAAAGTGGTCATAAATTTGAATGCAAGAGTTTCACTATGAGAACAAACAAACATGGAAATGAGTTGTGCCTACAGATTATTTAGCATTTGTCCTTGGATATCTTCAAATTGTAGTTGGGCAAAACCCTGAGCAACTAGTCTGAATTCAGTTTTCACCCTATTTTGAGCTGGTAGATGGTCTAGATGCCCTCTGAGATCTCATCTAACTTGAATGACTTCATGACTCAGATTTCTCCTGAATGCACTGTATCTTTATGGCATTTCCCATTACCATACATTTTATGTGAAAGCTAAGGTGTTCTCATACACACCAACATATATGCATTAGTTCTCACTGGTGTCTTAATGGTGATTTCAGCAATGATTTACCAAAACTATACCTCAAAGATGAAAAAATGTACAATTTTAAGCTTTCACATGTTAACTTTCTGTTTGCACCCATCCCTACATAATAAAATACAAATAAAAACCTGGCCTTACCAAGTTATTCACAACTTTCTCATCATAATGACCAGAATTTTCTCTGAAAATCAAAGATTGTCAGAAATAAAATTATTCTAGTGACTTATACAGTAAATTAATAGTGTCTTTATTTTATTTCTGCATTAAATTTCATTTAAATATTGAATTTCCCCTTTTGAGGTGCAGATGCAGAGGATGATAGGGCAAAACCAACATTACTGAACAGCTATGAAACATATATTTGCAAAAATATTGCCTTCTGCTTGCAGAACTTACTTAGTAACAGTAATGACTGCTTTTACAGTCATCTTCACTTTTAGCCTCTGAAGGTGTGGTTTATGAAATCATAATAATCCTTATGATAGGTTTTAATGTAAAAACCTATGCTATTTAACCAAATAAATTAAATTCCTTTTCTGTGAAAATAAAAAAGACTTCCAAATGCTTGAAGCTTCAAATTCTCTTAGATGTGACCTTATATAATTAAATGCAAGAAAAAGTTATGAGCTTTTACATTTTTAAGATTTATTAATAAAATCTAAAATGGTTTAATACTTTTATTACAGGACCAGGTATAAATGTGGGTTTCTTTTGATTTGAATTCTGAAGGTCATTACTAGATAATCTTGCTGTGAGTACTCAATCATATTGAATATTCAAGAAATATTTTATGCCATAAGCTTAAAAACCTGGTACAATTTTATTCACTTGTTTGTTGAACTAATTGAGAAAGACCTTAATCATTTATCCAGCTGAAAATAAATTGTGAGAGGCTATCTTTTCTCTCATGATGGAACTTTAGATAGACAAGTGCTAGAGTTTTTGTCTTTTAATGAGCTTGAAAATTTTGATTACACAGCATAATCATACAATTTAATGATACAGTTTGGAACCTTAAATCATAAATTATCCTAATGTTAATGCTTGTAATGCCAATGGGGACAATTATGGGAAGAGGAATAAATCCATGTAGGTAAAGGTCTCAGTATCTGTCTTTTAAACCCATGGAAAATGCTATAAAGACTTTTTGAAAGATCCGGCCCTTAATTCCAGTACCATGAAGTGCGAAGAGTCATCAATGCCTCATATGTTTCTAATATTTAATTCTAAGGATGAAATACATTTCATGAAAGCCATTGTGGGCATAAAATTTAAATAATTCCCACAGGATATGTCATTGCATAATTTGGAAAGGGATTTCTATTTTTCCTATTTGCTTACTTACTTATTTCTTTCTTTAGAAACACAAATTCAGTATTTTCTGACTCTTAGCAGGAGGTTTTTCTTTATTTCTTCTAGTTATTCAAAGGTTCATTGATAGCTAGTGGTTTATTAAATCTTTCATAAATAACATTATAGCTTATCTCTATAAGCTCAAATCAATATAATTCTGTGAATAAAACTCATTCTCAACCTTTATATTTCATATCATTTTTATTAAACTTAGATAACTCAGTAGCTCTTCATTCAAAGTCTGAAAATCAGATTATAAAATGAGCATTTAAAACTTTCTCCTGGAGTAAAAAAACTCCAAGAATAGAAAAAGTCACAGTGTGGCTTCATCTCTTTAAAATACCTAAACTGAGTACATGCAAATATAAACAAAATTTTTAAAATTATGCTTATATACAATTTTATTCTACACACATGTAAATCCCTTGCCAGCATTAGTCTCACATGCATGGCACCAAGCACCCAAAATTTTATAATTCTTAGAAATATCTTTTACTGTATATGTTAAAATGAAATATAATTATAGGCTTTTCACTCAGATAAAGACTTGTTGCTACAGAAAGGTTGATAAATACTTGATTAAATATTTATTAAAAAAGGACCCTATAGTGCCATTATTTGTTGTAACCGCTGGACTGTGCCTAGCAGGCTGCTGCTCCCTGAGAGCTCAGCGAGGGTTTCCTGGGGCCATGCGATTGATCGCATCCCGGAGTCCATTTCGGACAGCCCCGCGATCTGGCTCCGGCAGCCAGCAGCGTTACAACGCAGTGGAGGGTAAAGAAGGCAGAGAAGGGTCTCTCATGAGGGTTTGAGATGGCTTTAATCACATCTGGTCCCCAAAATGTTCAGAGGTAGAGAGACAGCGTGGTCTGGGCGCGGGGTGGTTTTGTCAGGGGCCCAGGGGCGGTCCCTGGGCGGGGCTGGGGTACAGGAACAAATAGGGAGAAACCGAGGGAGTGGCCAGGGCTAGGGCAGGGAACAAGGGGAACATGAGAAATAGGAAAAGTAATGGATTAACAGATCTCCACAATTATTATTTGATTTCTACTCTGGCCAAATTAGGGCTTGGAGAAATATCTTGCCATGGAATACCTATTTTCTGGTTCACTCCAGCATCTCCTGGAAATATTACATTCTCAAAATTACTGATGCATCCTGGTGTCCACTCATGTGCTATCTTCCAAGGCTCTGCTCTATTTTCTTGAGGAGATTTTTAATCTCCATTAAAACATTGGTATATACACATCAGTTTGGGAACTAGAAATATTATTACATTGTTGGAAAAATTAACCCCTCTGTTCTCAGTAATGTAGAATTGAACTTTGCAACATCTTGGAAGTTACTAAGTAAAGTAGGAGGATCTTATCCAAGTCATCAAAAGTAACCATTTCTACAACTGAATGATAGTTTCCCCATCTCCAAGTACAACTACTTTTGTCTAATTAGTAGCAGGTGACGATCATCCATCACTTAATTGACCATTCTTCCCTCTTATGCATGTCCTGTTCCATCCAAGCATGTGCTTTTATACATCATTTCACAATAACTTCCAATGCTGCCAGCCTTTGAATACTTTTGTGATAACATCTTATGGGCAATAAAATAATTGGAGAAAATACTGTCTAGACCACAATAGGCTACAAAATTTTAGCCAAACGTTTCTACTCTCTCTACTGACAAGTGGAATATGTGCACTTTAGAAGTCCCCAGGCCTCCCCTCCCCAGAGGGGAGAAACCTGAACAAAATAGACAACGAAACAAGTTGGTATAAAATACATTTTCAAGATGGTTAGAGGGTGTCAAACAACAGTAGATAACAGTATTAGGAACAAACTCAGTGTACTTTACATTAGCACCTACATTCTGGAGATTTCTCCAGCAATTTCTATTTCTCAGCTGCTGCCTGTAACACTCATGGCTCTGAAGAAGGGCTGCTTGCAAGAAAGGAAGCTCTAGCACAGGCCATCATAAAGACTTCCTGTAGACAAAAGGTCCATGGTCCTCCTAAAAATTCAGGGTGAGGTGCAAATGAGAATAAAATGGTGAATAACAGGAAAGGAAAAAAGTCTAAGCAAAAGACAAAATTGCTTTTTTCCAGTGATAGACAGAAGTCTGAAAATGCAACTGTTAAACCACCTCTAAAGCCAGGGACTGGCTGTTTAGGGGGAACAAATTTCATACTTCTGTTTTCAAAAGTCTGTCAATATTATCCTATAGCATCCTGTGACTTCCAAAGGCTTGTTCCATGACAAATTCCTGGTTTGCTGTTCCTAGTCAGAGCTGAGGCAGAAATCTATGCAAGATGAATGGGAGAGGAAGCAAAGGTCAAAGGAAGATATTTCAATTCACATTTTTTGCTTCTACAAACTCACCATTAAATAACTTGGTAGTTTTGTCTGTTCTAGGTTTCAGCATCTGGGTGTGTCTTGAATTTTTCCCTTATATTTTCTCTGATAACTTTATCAAGCAAAGCAATTTTTTAGGAGATTATATCTATATATACACACATATATAGAGACATAAATAAAATTTTTTTCTAGAAAATAATTTTTATTGATATGGAATAAATTATTGTCTCAATTATTTTAGTAAAATAAAAATGATCTGTAGAAGTGATTATGATTGATTAAGTCAATTTATTTATTACAGCATAATCATGAATAGAATTTGTTGCTGTTCAGCATTGTCTAGAACAAGATTTCGTATAAATTGTTTTACAAAATCAATTTACACACACATCAGGGAGGTATCATTTCTAGAGAAGAAACAACAGACAAAAAATCTAGTTTTCTTCTAAAAGGGGTCAAATTTTCCTCTTCAAAAGAAAGGTGGCTTACGCTGTTTTAAATTCCCACTACAGCATCCTCTATAATGGAAAGTACTGGAATACCAAAGGACAGAGAACTGCAGAATTAATCCATTTACATCTCTGTATTGGCTTCCCATGACAGGGTTTTGATAGTGTTGGGGCTGCAGTGTTGGCCTCTGTGAAAAGCTTCCAGAAGCTTCCCCCATGTCCAGCAGAGCCAATGCCAGATGGCTCCAAGATGGACCCATGCTGATCAAAGCCGAGCCCATCAGCGATGGTGGTAGCACCTCTGGGATAACGCATTTAAGAAAGGGCAAAAAAGTATTGCACACAAATAGTTTTATCCAGAAAATAAAGGAGTTAGAATATGTGCAAAAAATAGCTCTGCAGGCCCCAAGGTCAGTGCAGAAGGAGGGGCAGGAGATGCTCCAGGTGCTGGAGCAGATTCCTCTGCAGCCTGTGGTGAGGCAGCTGTGCTCCTGCAGCCCGTGGAGGACTACAGGGATGCAGAGATCCACCTGCAGCCCTTGGAGGATGCAACACTAGAGCATGTGAATTCCTGAAGGAGGTTGTGACCTTGTGGGAAGTCCATGCTGGAACAGGCTCCTGGCAGGACCTGTGGCCCCACAGAGAGAGGAAGCCACACTGGAGCAGGTTTGCTGGCAGCCCTTTTAACACCTTGGGGGTCACACTCTGGAGCAGCCTGTTCCTGAGGCACTGCACCCTGTGGAATGGACCCACAGTGGAGCAGTTTGTGAAGAACTGTGGCCCATAAGAAGGACTTGCCTTGGAGCTGTGTGTGGAGGACTATCTTTTTTGGGAGGGACTCCACACTGAAGCAAGGGAAGAATGCGAGGAACTCTCCCCCTAAGGAGAAAGGAGCAGCAGAGATGTGTCCTGAAGTGACCACAGCCCCTCTTTTCTGTCCCTGTGTACCACTGTGAGGGAGGACGTAAAAAAATCAGGAGTGAAGTTGAGCCCAGAAAGAAGGGCAGGGGGAGAAAATTTATTTTTTTATTTGTCATTTTCCTATTCTGATTTCATTGATAAAATATCAAATCCATTTTTCCTCAAGTGGAGTCTGCTTTGCCCATGACAGTCACTGCTGTGTGATCTCTCTCTGCCCTTATCTAGACCCGCAGGCCTTTCATTTATTTTCTCTCCCCTCCTCAGTGGAGGGGGGCTGTGATAGAGCAGCACTAGGTGGGCCCCTGCCATCTGACCAGGGTCAATCCACCATAATCTTAAAAAACTGCTGGGATCCAGTACATATTGAAATAGTTTTATTCCAGAAGCTTACAGTATGAAATTTCAACAAAGGTCCCAGAGAGGTAATTGCTAAAAAAAACGTTGCACGGTTCATTATGAGAAAAATCTCATTAAAACAGATGTGTTCACAAGTATTTACATACACCTTTTCCTCTGTCTGTGAAAATAACTCTACAATCTCTGTGTAATGGGATTTTATAAATACAAAAATGAGAGTGAAAGGCATAGTTCACCTTCAGCATTTCAGATGGATTATAAAGAGTGCTTAATATGTTTTGTTCCATTCTCTCAGAATTAACTAACATTTTGGGTTGGCCATCTACTCCATTTCCATAGATAAGGCTACTGGAATTCCATTCCTTTTAAAATGAAGGAAGAAAAAAAAAGAGATTTTATAGACCTTTCAGCAGTCTTTCCAAAGACATCAATCCGACCTGAATTCTTTTCTACCTTACAATTTGTGTTACCTGTGTTTCCCTCATAGACCAGTGTTAAAACTCCTCTTGGATTTCTGGATCAGGCTCTGAATGATTTTCAGGCATAATGTTATACAAAGGCTGCTAAAAATACGAATAATGTATGTCTACTATTTCAGCTCTGCAGGCCACATTTGAGATACATAAATACCATTTTTATATGATTTTTCTTAGATTGAGCCATGAACTAGTGAGCATATTTTAAGACTGGTAGAATTTTTATATGCTCAAAAGTGGTATTTCTGCAGAGATATAATGAAGATTTCCGTCCCTATATCCTAAATCTTTATTTCACACATTTTTAGGAGCTTTATGATCTAGAATATTTCATTGTTCAGTAGGGGCCTGAAGGCAGTAGGCTTCTTTGCTGTGATTTTAACGAGCTTTGGGTCAACTTTACTATACTCTGGGAAAACAGAGTATTCTTGGGTGACAACATAAATTTAGATTTTGAGTAAAAGTAGATATTCAAAGAAGTTAAGGCCAAAAAAGATGTTTATAATAATTTAATTTTCTGTTCCATATAACACAGACTAGAATATCACACACAAATTACTGCATCAAACCATGTGGTTTGATGAACTGAACGTAACTTGTGTAAAAGAGAATTATAAAAGGGATTGTGGAGCAAATGAAGAAAACGGACAGAGAGAGAAATCAAAATGTAATGAGGTGGTAAAAGTGGAACTCCTCAAATGGTCTTCCTTAAAAGGAAGGAATTTTATTTGCATTACATGTAAAATTTTTTTAGCAGCTGTGGCAGCATCTAGACTGAGCGCATACACACTCCAGGTTCTGCTCTCATCTACCTCTCCTCAATATGTGACTAGAAATCATCATAAACATTCCAGAAAGTACCATGACAGTGGTCCAGACTTGTCTGGATGGGAAGATTCAGGGATTTTTGTCTCTTACAGCATCTCAAATGTTGACATATAAGGCAGAAGCAATGACTTGATACTTTAGAGCATCCCCCCACCTTAATATCGTCCAGTTCCTTACAGCATGAGATGTGGTGTTGAGGAACCTGGGAAAAGACAAAGACACAAATAGCAGGATCACAACCCTGTTTTTCAGGAGAAAAAACTTTGACCTGTTCAGACATCTGCTTGGAAGAGGCATGTGAGATACACTTCTGGAAGTGAGCCCAGGAGAGCTGGCTAATTTTAAAGGATGATCTCCTTTAAGAATGGACAATTCTGAAGCACACAAAACAACACAAAGGCAGCAGGAAGCCTGCATGGATGAACAAGGAGCTCCTGATAAAACACTAGGGATGTATAAGTGGGAGCAAGGTCAGGTCACACAGTCAGCAATCAAGGGCAGTGTCAAAATTGTCACTGCCAAGACATTATGTGCCTTCATAAAAATTCCACAACACAGCTATACAGCCATGAGACTGCATCTTCTTATTTTTCCTTTGTTTGTGTTTTTTTTTCTTATTTACTATCCTATGCTATGCATTAATGCCATAACTGTTCCAAAGCCCTTGCAAAGAGTACAGTCACCACCAGAGCCAGTGTGTCACTGCAGTACTTGCAAGAAGAAAGTCATTTAGGTGGACCAATATCACAGTAAAGGTATCTTCTGTCACTTCCTGACACTTTCACTTTCTCTTGAATATCTAGATCAGATACTACTGATTAAGCCTGAGGATGTTAAATGACTCAAATCTTCCTAGAAACAAATTGTGTTTTAACTTTCATAATGGTCAGCAACACCAGCTGATGGGCAAGCATCCTCCTCCCCTGTGGTAGCCTGTTCATCAACTGTGTCTTTCCTCACTCAGGCATGAGGTGTGGCACTTACAAAAACTTGTGAGATAACTCTCAACCTCAGGACATTTGTGATCAGCAGTGACACTGGTAGGGAATGCTGTAGTTTGCCCTGGGTATCTTTCTTGTCTTTTCTGAAGAGTCGGGAAAATAAAGTTTTCATTTATCTTCTTGTTTGTCCTTGTCAAGGAGAATTATTGCTGATATTCAAACAGCTTTTCAAATAGCAAAGAACATTCTGATTTTTGGATCAATTATCTCATTATAACACAGATATATATATATATAACATATAAAGTCCTCTAACCCAATGAAAAATAAATAAATACACTACAAGATCCTATTTTTCTCTACACAAAATGTTTTTTCTGGGACAAAAGCAAATTAAGCTTACTTATATTAAATAAAAGTAAGTAGTGTTTGGACTTCAAAAAGAAATGCCCTAGTGTTTCTTTAAAAGTATATGGTGCCAATATTAAGGTCTAAAGACCCTCTTGGACATGACTAAAAGCATTTATGTATTTGCAGTTTTGGTCTCAATAGAAATACTTGCTATTCCATCACATTTAATATGAACTGCTTGAACTACTGTGACTCAGTGATGAGTATAGTCACAAGACAGTTAAATTTAAATTATACCAATATCGAGTTAATTGGGATCAGATGGTACATTTTTCCAATATGATTGCTTTTTTTTCCCTAGTGAAAAACATATGTAATTTTACATTGTGTATAAATTCCATCACAATTTACAGGTTCCCTGCCTTCTCAAAAAGATATGCTTCTCCTTTTTTTGCACAGCCAGAAGTGCCTCTGAGCCACATGTGATTTCATGGATGGCAGAACACTGATTTCACAAAATTGTCAGGGACATAACTTTGAATTACTCTAAAACTTCAGCTAACTGTGTGAAGAAAATGGTTCCTAACTGGCATTCCTTCAGATGCCATCAGATTTTTTGTTTAATACAATAGCATTTAGTAACAGCTGTACTTACAAGGTGTACATATCAGCATCCAAGATTTGAGTGAAACATCGTATTATTGATAGGAGTAACTAATAGCATCAAGATCAAATTGGAGGAGCTAGTGAGTCGGTGACATGGCCTGGGATCCAGGGGCTTGTGAAACCTTGGGAGCAGCTGGAGAGAGCAAAGTGACCAGAGCTTCCCCAGCTATCTGTGTGTGTGGTTTGTGAACAGAATGGTCTGTAGCAGCAACTGAAGCAGCAACTCTGCAGCCTCAGAGCTCATTGTCTGTGTGCTAGCAGCTGGGAAGGCTGGGATCCAGAGGCCAGCTATGGGGCAGAGTGGCTGAGCCCAGCTACTGGAGAAGTTAATGAGATATAAATATATATGTATACATAAAAATATAAAATTATATTAAATATATGTACATAGTTGTATAGATAGATATATTTATAGTTTTATTTTTATATCTAATATATTAATAAATATTTATCTAATATATATATTTATATCTTCTGTATATATGTGTATGTGTGTGTATATGTGCATATATTTTTTTCCTCACAAAAGAGAGGCGAGCAGAATATGATCATTTGTGCTGTCTGTTTTTCTGAGTGCTGCATGTGTCTGCCTGTGGTTTCTGTGCAGCCAGTCATGTATATATTTTCATATATACATTGTGCATATGTGTGCTCTGCATGCTTATCCTTTCTACAGCTTCAACCTGGCTGCACAGAGAAAATGAAGGTTTTCTCAGCAAGAGTTTTGAAAAGATATTTATACAAACATTGCAACTTAAAGTTACTTTAATGAAACATTTGTAAAATCGTTCATTGTGCCTCAACTGAAGTTGCAAATACAGAAATTATTTAATTATGAGTATGTAAAATAGCCTATTTGCATTATGTAGGAGCACTGATTTAAGTTCTATTTATTTGAAACTTTCGGTAGTTCAGCAAGTTTTTAAAAGCAAGAAAAAATATAAATTCTACAACTAATTCTTAGTTTTTGTTGAAGTCAGACTGTGAATTCCTATTACAATTTTCATATTATCACTCAAAACTGGACAGTAAAATCAGTAAGAAATTACAAAGTAAGCTCTATATAATCTAACTGTAATTGGATGACCAATGTCTTTAAGATGCATGGGTGAACTGAAAGTTAAGATTCGTGAGAAGCTGAAGGGAGAGAATTATTCTATTGCTTAAAATGTGTCTGAGAGGCCCATTGACAATTCTTTTTTGTTTGCTGTGTTGAAGCTGATGAAGTCCCTGATCCTCTAAAACAGATCAAAATGACAATTCACTTTTTACAGCTGTACATCTGACTCTACCAGGAAAGAATATTTTAGTCTTTTTCTTTTTTTTTTTGCAACTAAATTCTCCAATTTTCTCCAATAACTTTTGGAGAAACCTGTTTTCTGATGAATTTAGCACAGGTGTTTGAATTATTTTAAAATATTAATGAACTCAAAATTATGCTATAATTTAGTTTAAATATGGATTCTGTGTCAAGGACCCCACACACAAGGGGGAAAGGAGGGTGACCACAAGTGACACTACATCAGAAAGGGTTACAGACACAGCAATATAGAAATTGCTGTAGTGACAGGGACACAGATAAATCACTGCAGGTGAGCCTTGAATTATGCAGGTGGGAGCACATGACAGTAAAAAAAAAAAAGGAGTAGAAAAGCATGGCAGGTTTTTGGGTTTTCTAATAAGAATTTTTTAGCATTTAAAAATTGGGAAAAATAATTCAGGGTAATAACTTAGGATGAAATAAGAGTAATTTTTTGGAAAATGGGCTGAATTTTTATCTCTTTAACTTCTAATTCCTTGAGAAGGGGTAAGGAAAAAAAAGCTCCTCAAAACATTCTTGGTGTAATTTTGCCCAGAGCAACCTGGAACTTTGTTCATACCTTGGTTAAAAACCATTTATAATTGACATGTTACCCTATTCTGAAAAAGGAAGGAAAAGGGAAAAAGGGGGAAAGGGAAAGGGAAAAAGGGGGAAAGGGGAAGGGAAAGGGAAAGGGGAAGGGAAAGGGAAAGGGGAAGGGAAAGGGAAAGGGAAAGGGAAAGGGAAAGGGAAAGGGAAAGGGAAAGGGAAAGGGAAAGGGAAAGTATCGAGGCATGTTTCATATAGATTCTTGCTATATGTTGCAGGATTTAAAAATAAAATATATTTCTAGGACGGAAATCTCAAATTGTCTGAGTTTGTATTTTCTACTCTTACATCCAGAGAACTAAAAAATAATAAACAATTGCTTTATATACCTCTTCATCTTATATACATTTTGGTTTTACAAATCATTCCCATAATTGTATTTTAAAAATGGAAATTTCTATAATGAACTGAAATAATTTTCAGTGTTGTTGGCATTGTCCAAACAAACTGTACATTCATTCTAAGTTATTTGTAGATTATTTTTAAAAAGAATATGCAATATTCATTGGTTCAGGCAAAGAAAATCATCCTGGAAATGCGTAAGATTTACTGTTTTCCTTGAGACATTCTAAGTCTTCACTAAACATTGGCACCATTCCTGCTGGTTTAAATAGTCTTTTGCATTAAATCCTGCCTGTATTAGCTCACTTTGTACTGACAGATGGATTCAGCAAGGAGATGTAAATGACTAGGAGATACTTCTTTGTACTACCTTATATCCAACAATATTTGACCCTTGCTTTTCCCTAAGAAACAATATCTTGAGCAACATAGTGAATTAAATATGTTCTAGGTCAGAGTTTTATTACTGTCTGAGGCAGCAGTGTCACCTACTAAATGAGTAACAGATCTTCCTGTACTCTTCACATTTTTGCTGCTATCAGAGCTCTGACCCAGGGCCTTTCTGTCCAATACTGATCAGACACTGTTCAAAACCCTGAAAGTTCTTGCATTTGAATCAGTGCTGAACAACATATCTGTTTCATTGATTAAAAAACCTTAATGAATGTGAGGGACATAACACTTTGCTGAGCTGATAAAGGAAAGGGGATCTTTTTTCTCACAGCACAAATCCCACTGCTGACATTGCAATGAAAAGTTGATATCCACAGTAATTCTTTTATTATTTAAATTTTAATTCCAGCTGTTTTGTTATTGGCAGTGCTACTGGTCTTTCATTTATAAGTGATAAAGACATATTGATGATAGTTGCCCTGGTGATCTAGGTGGTTGGCTGGAGAGCATGTCAGCACACGTGTTGTGTTTATCTCGTAGCAGCAAGATGCCAAGCAACTGCTGTCCTAATTCTTCTGGAGATCCCCAGTTCCTCTACTGCTTATCTGAATCTTCTGTGAATCCAGATCACTCAGTATTTTCTTTTTCTCTAAAAAACTTCTTGCCCAATCTTACAGCTTGCTCTATGGTTAGTTTGTATATGGAAAATTCCCAATAGTTCTCTTTTTTCCTATCTTTATTGCACAAACTTCTTTAAAAACCTCTCAGAAAGGGGAGATTTTCACTGTTCTTCACATTAAACCTTCGCCCGTTAAAATGAAGTCATTCAAAGGATCCAAACTGACTTTTCTGGAAAGTGATATCTTCAGTTCCACTGAATAATATATGGAGCACTTTGGATTGTGTTCTCTGTCAGTATGAAACATCCTTGTCCAGGTGAGAATGTCTTTATCAGGCAGTTCAGTCAGGAAGACTAACAGAAATGTTAGTCAGAAGAGAATCCTGGAGGATTTTCAGACCAGACTCTTAGTTGAATTTATTGCTAGCACAAGGTGAAGTCAGTCTGTTTTCTCTAGCCAAGGTTTAAAGACTTGCAAAGATGGACATAACCTATTCCAGAGAGCCATTACCCTAGTGATTTCCCTTTAACTAAAAACTCGTTCCTAAAATAGAAAGATTTATTCTAGAAAAGACAGCAGGACTAGAGCTTCTTTGTGATGATGGTTTTGTAATACCCGTGTGTGTCAAACTGCTTCATATAAATGATACATCTCCAACATGGACGGGGTATTCTTCATTTAAAGCTAATTGCAGGGAAAGAGATATTTGTATATTACTTTATCATACTTCAATGGCTAGATGACACAATTCTATTTACCCCCAATGGAAAAATGTTTAATTTATTAACTTAGCAGGACTGAATATTTATATTAAGTTTGTAATAATAACTGTTATTCAAGTTACTACAGATTTCCCGCACTGAGAACTGTGTAAGAATTAACTTGGGGATTTATCTGGTATCTGGATGTTTTGACATAATTGTTTGTCTGTCTGATGAATTCTCTTACATATTCAAGAAACAGATGGGATGCCAGTAGGAGTTAGCGGTCAAAATCCTACATTAAACACTTCTAAAATTTTTAGATATTGTACTGAATTCTGCTGTTGTCTTAGGACTACTGAAGGATCAAGTCTTTGTCTCCAAAAAAAAGTAGTCCTCTAATGCTGATATATATTTCTGGATTATTAAACTTGCAAAATTTCATGGGAAAAAGCTTATATGACGAAGTACAATAGAATCATTTTCTTTCTGAAATCCGTTCCTTTCATTAAGGTCCTCAAACATGACACAAACATTGATTTTATGAAATGCTAAAGGCAATTTATATTCAATATTCCTCAAGAAAATACTTTCTAAAAAAAAAAAAAAAAATTGGAAACTTTCCTCACCTCTTTTGCTCCCATGTTAAGGAAAACCACTAAAATCAGCACAGGAGCTTTGTTGTGATGTATAACCATTTTGTCTGTTTTATGAAAAGGCTTAAATTATACAGGGATGAATAAAATAGTTAACATGAGAAAAAGATGCAGAAACCCAAGGACTCTGTACCACCAGATTTTAATAAGAATGAAGAAAGAGAAGCTATGTGAACACATGGCTTTCTGTTTACATTTCCAGTGAGAAAACTGTGATTTCTATGGGTATAGAAGACATCAGGAATATTCTGGTTAAAGGAAAGGAGGGCTGCAATAGAGTTACTAGAATAACATATTGTAATGCAAAAAAGATTACTACAGGAAAATGGTGGTTTAAATAAAGACTGTATCACTTCTAAAACAATTTTTAAAATTTTTTATTACTCTTGAGAGACTCATGATACACCTAATAGCATATAATGATTATGTATGTTAGTAATAAATTGGAAGAGATTTAAAAAGAATTTCAGGGCAAGAGTGATACCCAAAATAAAGCTGAACAAGTGAACTCATTCCTCTAAAAGCAGAAAATGCCTGACCTACGTGCTCTTTTGTTTGATCTGACAGCAATAATTTTTGATGGAATTATTTGCACATGAAAATCATTGACAGGATATGCAAATGGGCCTGATAAACTTGGTCTGTGACTCCCTGGCTTATCAGTGTTGATTGAAAAATACTTCTGTACTACAGAAAATACAATACTCTCATATCTGCAACTCAGTAGTCAGAAAAGTCTGTTTTCTGAACATTTTTCTGAGTCATTTTGTTCATTTAATACATGAGGCATTCACTCCTCCACCTCCTGTTCCAAACATGAATTAGAATCTTTGACCCTGGTTCTGCAAGGTACATAAGCATTTTAAATGAAGTACAAAGTGAGCACTTTGGTGTCTGACATAGAACAATTAAAGTCCGATGTGTAAAAAAAGCTCCACAGACTTTTGTTCCAAATTACCCCTAGGTGTGCACAGTGGAGGATGTACATAAAATGCCTGAGACACTTTAAGGGCTCCTTGGTATAAGACAAACATCTCTTTTTCCTACCTTGCCCTTTCTGCCCCTATTCCTGGTCCTACCATTCCATGTGTGCCCTTTTACTGATTCCAACATTCATTTTGCATTGAATCCATTAAGCAAAATAACCAAACAGAACACTTCTCTCTCTTTTTTTTTTTTTTTTTTAACTGTGTTAGTTCTCTGCCTGTCTAGTCACACTCAAGTTGTAGTGGCAGCACAAAGGACTGAAAGGAAAATATGCAGCATATGGAAGGAGTAAAAAAGGAGGCGCAAATTTATACTGGAAGTGCCATTAATTGTAATTCTATTCCAAAATTCACTGGATCTCTTGTGTTCAACTTGAAATAACCTTTAGTAACTCAATGTCGTCTCTTAGACATTTACCGATGCTGTTTCCTGGTTTGACAGGAAGAAGTAAAAGCAGAAAGAAGTAGCTATCTGCAATCTTTCAATTAAAAGAAAAAAAAAAAAAAAAGAGGAAAAAAAAAGCAAGGTTCTTCAATACATGAAGTAATACCTGTGGAGCAGCTGAAGTGTCTGCTTCTAGATGTCCCATCCAAAGACACCCCAAACCAATTTTTGGAAATGAAAATAATCCCAATTTTTTTGACAGAGCAGACTTCCCACAGCTTAATCACCTACAGGCTTGTTAAATAGAGTTGATTTTGTTGGGGGAAAAGATCACATTCTTAGGTATAGGTATCCAAATTATAAAATGGAATGCGTTTCTGCTGCAGTTGCTGTAGCGAGAGTGCTCGTGCTGTTTTTAGCAGACCTTTGATCAAACACAGAGATGATATTTGTCATAATAAAGACAGAATGCACAAAAATACAAACTATAAAGAATAGTCTGGGATAGTAGTTATGGGGGAAATATTTTTCTTCTGTACATCAACCATGGCTTAAGCTGGTGAGGTCCACTAGTCTTGCTGGTTCTGTTAGTGATGTAACAGAGTCATTTTCTGTCTCCGGCAGGCTGACCCTGCCTGGATGCCAGGTGCCCACCAAAGCCTCTCTATCTGACCTCTTCAGATGGAGATTTTTGGGGCTGGTCTATTTCTGGCAAATGAAAAGTGACAGATCACAGTTAATTATACAGTCATGTGACAGATCCGTTTGTGAAAGTTTGCTTTACTACTGCATCTGTTCTGCATTCCAGACATTAACAAATTACATGGTGAAGAAAAAGGGGAAATAGACTGTAATTATCATGGCAATGATAGCAACCACTTAGGAAACACTAAAATAGTTCTTTTCTTTTTTGAATACCACACTTTTGATTCATACATTTTTTTAAAATTAATCTGATGTAAACCAGTGACATGTTTTTTCTTTAAATTTCTGTTCCATTTGGGAAAAGAAAGAATGTCCAATAACACACTTTTCTTTCAGAACAACTCATCATTTACAGTGGCTTCTTCTGAAAAATATTTTTCTTCTCATGTCAAACAAGAGAAACTTTTCTCTCTAAATTAAAGGAGACTCAGAAAAATTGTAAAAACCCCAAAAATTTGAGTCATAAGCACTCCCTCTGGTTTATGAAATGTAGAGTGGTTAATTTTATGTTAATATGGAGATAAATAACAGGAATTATAAAATGATACTGATAATACATTTATTAACTTTTTTCAAAAAGTCCATAACAAAAATTATTAAAATCTGAATATTCTCTTTTCTCTCTTTTTCTTAAAAACTGTTTTACTTTTGTTATTTTTACAGTAATTTTTTACTTTGGCAGTAATAATAGTAACCATTGGCCATAATTGCCATCTTAATAGAGAATTAAGACAATGAATAAAAAGGTATTTTTTTTTCAGATATGAATGATAGGCCGTCATATTATTAATTTTAAAAATAAAATGATGGATTGAAAAACCGTTTCAGAATCTTCAAATCAATTAAGGGAATTTGTACTAGAGGTCCCACTACAGTGGGAATCAGACCAAATTTCCTCCTAATGATTGGCAGACAGATAGATGCAAAAATAGATAAATAAAATTAAGTAGTACTGAGGTTCCGTTCAGTTATATTTCCCCTTGCATTTTTTCATCCCAGCATGCATAGATGTATTTCTTCTTCATTTAGTCATGCATTCTAGATGTTAATATATGAACATTAGTGCTGTTTGTGTCTGTCTGTATGCTCAGTCATTTCTTGAACAAACTGTGGGCTCACTGAAGATAGTCACAGTGAATATACTTCCTAACAGACATTGAGTTGAAATTATCTTCAGAAATATGCAGACAATATTTCAGGATGTTTAGTTAATTATGGATATTGCAGTAAGACCATAGGTGGTTTGGGAACACAGACAATACTTTCCTTTGATAACTGCCTGTAAATTTCTCATTCATACATACAAACATATTCTTGTCTTTAAAACTGTGGGTGATATTTTTCCTAATGACAGGAATTATTTATTTAAATTTCATGTTGCAAAGTATCATAAGGAAAACCATGATGACATACAACATGAATGTTATTTTTTATGAAAATGCCACTGCCAAATCATTTCAGATTATATATATTATATATTTTATATATCTTCTATTTTAGTGCTTCTCATTGTTATACGTGCCTTCATTTTAATATTTTTTCACTGCAAGGTTCAACAACAGAATGTTTATAAAACTCTTATGGGTTAATATTTTTTTTTACTTTTAAAGTAAAATGAAAACATTCAGTAAGAAAACAATGAAGTATGCTATTTTTTAGAATTTATGAAATGCATTTGTTTTTATAAATGTGATTAAATATTTGTATTTTGCTGTCCTTGAACAGCACAAAATTGCTAGCCAGCCTTTTGTAACATTTTTAGTTTATTTACATTACTGTATAAGTAATAATGTGTTTTATTATAAAATTATATGTTATTTTACATATGAGAACTACATTATGCATCAGCTTATACTATATAAATTTCCTTATATTTATTTACGTCTTTATAAAATATGAAATTTAATTCTATTCAAAATTAGTTATATTTAATGCAGAAAGAGATATGGCAATAAGAAATTTCAGGAGTGATCAAGGAAAAAAGAGAAAATGTATTTGTGACAATGTGAGTTGGCTTCACTATCTCATAAGAAGAAAACTTAAGTGGAAAAAATATGGGAACAACTGTTTTGTACTCTGATCACGAAGTGCAGCTGGTCTAGGTAGAGAAAACCTCTGCCACCAGATTTCAACAGAGTTGTCCTGCCTAGGAGAAATTACTTGTATCATTTACATTCTACTTCAAAACCTGTGCCAAGAGCAGCATGGCTTTAATGGAACAAGAAATCTTAGCCAAGATTTGCTGAATTTTAAAAGCAGCAAGTTATTTTGGCAATAAGCAACCAAAGAAGAATAATAGATATTACACCATGTTCAGCAACAGTCTTCCTGAAAATTGAGAATGGGATGGCAACTCACATTTTCTATCTGTTAGCCTGTTTCCAGGAATGACGAATGAATGAAGAAATATTTGAGAAGAAATGCAGTTTATACTTCTAGAGAGAGTGTTTGAGTGCACTTGTTTTGCTCTGAAGAAAAGACTAAATAGAAAAACTGGGGGTCAAAAGCAAAAAGCATTTCTGTCCTGCTCTGAGTCTGCGCTGATCTCAAAGGCAGTTTGCATGTTTGAGGTGATGCCTTGAAGGGGCTACCTAAAAACAGAGGCTAGACAAAATTAAGAGAATAAAAGTGGGTATATTTATTGAAGGGTCTTCAAGGCACACTTTGAGCAGTCATAGCCCTAGGGCTACACCTAAGATGGACAACCATGTCACAGGTTTCCATACTAAGTTCGGTCCATTTACATATCAGGGGTTAGTCCTCCAATTACAATTTCAGGTAATGAAGTAATTTACTCCCAGTTTGCTCCCCCTTAATCCACTTTGTTTACACATTTCAGGGCCTGAGACAGTAAGGTGTCCTTGAATTTCAGGCCCAGAGAAGATTTGTTTTGTCTGACCAAAATGGGAGAACAGTAGGGAACAGGCTATAAGGAGTCTTAGAGTTACAGGATATGAAAAATATAAAAGCTAAAATCCTAAGGCATCACTGGAATACAGCAACATACATGAAACCTGCAGTTCTCAGCAGCCAGTGTGCATAGGTTCATAACCAGAGATTTACCATGCTTTGTTTTCCAAATCAGCTTATTTTGGAAGTAAAAGCTACTTGAATGTTTTCTGCTGGGATTCAAGCATAGGTCTGCTTCCTTTTCCTCATAGTCAGAGCTTGTGCTCTCCTCTGGGTAAGAAATTATGTGACTGTCATGGGTTAGCAAAGCATAGTCCCAGAAGTGATGATCTTGCAAAGGGGTTCTTGCAGCTCCTCTATGACCTTGATCACAAACTTTCCATGCAGATTGATTCACTGCCATGCCTTGAATAAGCTGACAGCCAGACAACTGCCACAGCTTTTCATTGTCTTCTAATTATGAAAACTGAAAGCTTATAATTAAGTTCAAGCAGAGTAAGACAGCTTTTAGAGACCTTGCCGTGTTAGACCTCACAACTCTATTAAAATAAAATGTAGAAATAATGTAGTTTTGTGTATATTATATGGCTGAAAGTTAAAGTTTTCTGCACTAGTCTGTATTCAGCTCTTTCACAATACACCAGGAAAATTTTACACTTCGGTGTAAAAATTCAGATATAACAACATTCAGATGCTCAGAACACAATATAGCTGCGGAGTCTAAATTATGCTTTCCAAAACAAAAGGACATTCTTTCAAGAAGCAAGTTATCTACTAATACAAGAAAATAGATACATTTGGATGTATTCTGCTGCTATTATTAAAGGATTTATGTGAATGAATTCTGCAGGAAAATCCAATTGAAAAGCAACATGAAGAAAAATTTCATCTCATAGTTGTAAAAATAAGTCTTTTTGCATTTCAGAAAATGCCAGTTTTCATATTCTTTAAACTGACAGACCTTGTCTGTTCTCTTTGGGACCAGACTCTTGAATCTACTGAGTGACTCATGGGAAGTAGAACATTACAGTTCAAAGAAATGTAATACGGCTACATTGTCCTGCTAGCCTCAGGCATGTTCCTGCTCCTTTCGTGATTGCATGACAGCTGTGTTAGGATGATGCTCAGCTAGGTTAGGATTCTGCTTTTATCTTCCGTTATACCCTTTTTTTATCTAGAATTAAAAAATTCAGTGAGACAGAGACAGTACATCTGACAATAAAGAGCAGGAGAGGTCTAAGAAGGAGGCAGATAATGCAGGAAGCCAGTGAGCATTATGTGGAAATCTGGAGCAGCCTAGAGGTTTGAGCAACTAGTGAAAGATATTTAAGGAAGAACAGACTTGGGTCTGGCTTGGACCTAGGATCAACTGCAGGACAGCTGCAGAGGTGGGAATGAATTGATGAAGCAGCAACCAATAGTGAAGGATCAATGGAAAGATATAAGTGAGAAATGAGACATCAAGCCAGAGGGGATGTCAAGAAAGAAAAGTCAATGGCATGTAGATGCCAGCTGTGAAAAAACAGACAAACTCTTCCAAGAATCAGCACAAGTCAAATGATATGTGTTGATTGTCTTTGGCAGTCTTTGGGTAAAGTGAAAGTCTCTGCAATAAAGTTTATTAACTGTTATTACTTCCAAATTCAGGAAATATAGGCAGCATTCAAGTCCTGGATGCTGAAGACATGCTTCTTCAACTGGATTAGATTCCCTGTGCTGATACCACTTCCAACAATGACCAAAAGATAGACAAGGAATATTTGGCTGACAAAGTGCCTTTTAACAGACACAAATGTCACTTCCATACCTGTTTGGTAAATTCAAAGTAGAGTGCCTAATAAGTACATTGCATACAAGGGATTCCTTAGTACATCATACTCTCACAGCTATTGCAATTAATTCATTTTCTTGGCAGCAGAAATATTCCATCGTACAGTTTCATGGTCTTGCTATCTTCTCCACAGTTCTCCACTGTGGCTACAGAGAATTTGGCCTCAAAATTCAGATCTAGTTACAAAGAAAGACTGTGTGCAGATGTTGGGTTGGAAGGGGTGCACAGCACTGAAATCCACTTTGTTCCATGAAACCAAAAGTAATTATGAGTTAGATTTTTTGTTTGTTTGCTGGTGGGTTTTTTCTTTCCCCCGGTATGGTTTATGAGAGATGGAGTCATAGGATAACAGGCTGGTGTCACAGAAGCCAGTAGGTTTCTTTACTGATAATAAGATTTTGCCTTTTACCCCTTGCAGTGACATTTCATTAGGTTTTTTTTCTGTGTCTGAGAAACTTCTTAAGGTCACAGTGGTCAGGATGCAAACATATCATAAGTTCTTTTGACTTTCACATAAAAATAATTCTGCCAAATTTTGTTTCTCAAGGTTATAGAGGAAAGATGAAAACACAGATATTAAAATATTATTTTGCATAAATTTTCTTTTTATCAAATTGTGTTCCCAACATTCTCTTATTCTGAACTCTGAGGTTCATAGTGCAGATTCAAACTTGTATCAAGCCATTTTTATGCTGCAGTTTTACGTCATTAAGTGATGCATACTTGAAAAATATCACCAAGTTCATTTTCTCAGCACATTTATCTGCTAGCTCCTGAAATTGTCCAAAGTACTTTCAGAGCATGCACAGAAACATTTCTGTAGAGGTCTTCAAGAGTTCCGTCCTCTAAGTTGCTTTTCCAGAATCAAAGATGAATCAGATAAGAGGCAAATGCTGCCTTAGGATAAAAAACACAAAAGTAATGAGGTCAGTGTACAGTGTCAGATGTTATTAATAGTTCTCTCTATATAAAAGATCAACTTTACTATTTTAAAGTGACAGTTTCTCCCCAAACTTCTAAAATGTGATTTTTCTCTTTGGAGGTTAACTAGAAATTGTTGCTGCTGTGGTTGCTGCCCATGTTTTTTTTCTCTTCACATAGAGCTAGCTACTTGTTTGACAGGTGACTGCTGCAAAGAGGGATACACAGCAAGGGTACTAATGACTCATTCACAAACAGTTGTGTGAAGCTAGAGACTTTTTTCAAACATTTTAATTTAGTCAATATATACTGGCAGTGTACCCCTGGCGAGTGTTATCTGGTACTAGATACAGATGATACACTATAGTTGTGCTTTCACTGCTGCCAGCTGTAACCATATAATTAATTTACTAATATATGTACTTTCAGCTTTGCTCTTTTTTACTATGAAAAAATCAGATCAATCCAGTCATCATTTTCAGTTTTCCCTTGTATACAAAAAAAAAAGTCTATGTAAAAAGTCACCACTAGTGGCCCTTTGGATGAAAAAGACTAATAATTTGTGATTTTCCTAATGCTTCAGAGAATGTATTTCTTGACTAATTCATTGTCACTTTTTCTCCTCAATAGCTACCTCAAACATTTAACCTCATAAAAAATGGAAAAGAAACAATCTGAGTACTCCATGCTATTACAAGTGAAAATATTAAGTCCTAAAAAAATGTTCAAAACATAATATTTACCTAAAAGGAAGTTCTAAAGAAGTTGGTTGTGCTGGTTTAGTTCTTTCTCAGTCCTACTATATGAGAAAGAATCAATTTGAAGTAAATATTTATCTATGTATCTCAAAGAGGTTTTTAATTTGTCAATGCCTTACACTAATGCAGGACCTGGACTGCTGTATGTCTGAATAAATGAGATATTCTTTACTTCTCCCTTAATCTGGGGATATGAGAGCTCTACCTCTCTTTAGAACAATGGAAGATTGGGGTCTTAAGGGGAAATTATATTCCCTGAAGTTCTTGACTTGATCAATCTTTAATGTTTCTCCCCATATAATCCAATAATATTTGTTGTGGATATATGCTTGTCTCCACACATCTCCTTAAAGAAAGTTTCTTGCTGTTACAGAGAAGTTTTAAGATGTGATACCTAAAAATTTGTGGTCACAAAAGAAAACAGAAACAAATACTTTATTATTTTAATATCAGTTACATGTAAGGTGTGTTCTTAGTCCTCCAGCAGGAGTACATCACTTACTAACAAAGTAGATAAGGGTCCATTGGGGAAAATAAACTCTAAAAATGTGTTAGGGAAATGATCTTTATATTTTTTAACATATAATCATGCAGTCCAGTAAATCATCATCAATGAAAAAAGTGGAAAAAATATATTTCTGTCCCTTGTCCGTCTTTGGCCTTCTGTTAATGTCCATATTTGCAAAGCAAGATGCAGGAATGTGTCTGGATACAACCATATAAGGAGCAGATGACACTAAATATAATTGAGAGATTCAACTATTATGTTGAAAGCTCCTGGCTAAGAAAGTGCAACCACAACTAAGAATGGAAAGATTCTGTAAAATTAATCACCTAATATGTAAACAGAAGTGCTGTACAACTCCCAGAAGCAGATACCAAAAAAAGACACAACTATTTAAAACTGCTTAATATATATCAGTGTACAGTTATCAACTTACCATGACAGTCACAGATTCCAAGTTCAATTTGGATAAATAGATTGGGAAATAAATGTTGCTTTCAACTGGCAGGTAACGCTGTTTTCAGTTCAGATAAATTGTTCCACCAAATAACTTATATTGGCAGGCTTATGAGGAAAGAAAATATGTTTGTGAGTTGAGAGTACAATTGGGAATGGATTTTATTTATTTAGATATTTTCATATCAGGTGGCAAAGCTGTAAGTTTTGAGGGCTCATTGTGCCACTAGCAGAAACCTAGATTATAGCATGTCTGAGCTGCTTAGGCTGTAGTATATATTTTTTTCAAAAGTATGAATTGTACAAATAATAGAACACACCTTGTTGCTTTTAAGCTGCTGCAAAGGTTATATAAGATTGTGGTATTTTTCACCCAATCATTTTCCAGACAAACCAAAATAGTAGCCTTGCTGCTCCCTCTTTCTGTTTTCCTCTCTTTCTTTCTCTATTTATCTATAAAATACACATTTATTAACCAGGTTTATCAACTAGAAAACCACAATAGAAATGTAAATAGTTAAATTTTAGAAATAAACCACAAAAGTAATTTTGGTTGGTTGCTCATAATTTAGTCTCATTATTTTCACATTATGATATAGCCCTGCAACTGTCTAATTGTGTGTTTTTAGTGGGAATATTTCCTGCCTTGGTGAAATAATTGTTTAAATCTTTTTGTTACTATTTTTATTTAAAAGGAATTTGAGAAATCAGAGATCTGTTGTAATGTCATCTACCTTTTGTTGCAAAATGTGATTTTTAACCTCTGTGTAAACCAGAATGGAAGGCAGCTAAAACACATCAGAGATCACTATCAAAACCAGCCACCAAGTGCTCGATAAACCTCTCAGGGTTATTTCAAGATTATGGCACGTTACATGGCACAGAGGATTTATCCACATTAGTCTTTGTTATATAAAGAGGAAGGCAGGCAGGAAGGCAGGCAAGGCAGGAAGGCAGGCAGGCAAGGCAGGAAGGCAGGCAGGCAGGAAGGAAGGAAGGAAGGAAGGAAGGAAGGAAGGAAGGAAGGAAGGAAGGAAGGAAGGAAAAGAGAAAGAGAAAGAAAGAAAGCGAAAGAAGAAAGTGAAAGAAAGAAAGAAAGAGAGTAGATAGTGGAGAGGAAAGTTATTACCACATGTGGATCCAGTGACAAGACTTGATTGTTGCAATTTTAATGTCAGTAAAAGTGATGCTTTCTGTCTTGATCTGTCAGGAGTGGGGGAAGCCCATGAAACACAGTTCAATGAGTTAATATTCTTACAAGCTCAGGTGGGAATGGCCAGATACCTGGAGGAATGTTAAACTATCTGTTGCAACAATGTGGATCATGTGCAGTTCTTCGGTGGAAGGTCCCAGAAATGAGTCTAAGTGTGCTTCAGGGGACTCTGATGGTTTACGACACGTTCTAACACATGATAGCTGCCTCTCACTTCAGCATAGTTATGCCCCATCAGAAGGGATGAATACCTTCAGGCCTACATGTGAATGTCCTGATGCCACCCCCAAAGGGAAGTTTTACAGATGAGCCAGTTGTATAAGTGAGGACATTGACATGATAAAAAGCATTATCCCTCCTCCACAGGACTTGTTTTTTATTGTCCGTCTCCCTTATCTGGCTCAAAACCCATTTGTTGATAAACAAATGTTGCTTTTTTGTGGTCATCCTCTGGTGATGGGTGCACAACCCCCCTGTCTTATGCAGGTCAGAGGTTTTGTCACCACACACACAAAATCTCTCCTCCTTCACTTTGTTTGGGGGTGCAAACCTGGCCTCAGAAAGCACAGGCTGCTTTTGCAAATGGCCAATTTTTTGAGTCATTAACCCTTAGCATTCCAGTCTCTCACAGCCGGGTATTCAAAAATTAAAAAAAAAAAAGATTATATAAAGGTTTCAGAGATATCAAAAGTAAAATGTTTATTATGCTTTCTTTTTTTTTTTTTTTTTTTTTTCTTTTTTTTGGTAAAGATTCTCTAGCCAACTGGTCTGGGTAGAACAGTCTAACATACATAACACTGGTAGCACAAACATCCTTAGAAAAATAGAAAAGTTGCCTGAAATTCATGAAAGCCAGCCAGATTTGAACCAGAGAGTATATCTAAGGTTATTTATATCTAAGTTATTATTTTATAGTATATCTAAGGTATATTTAAGGTTACTGGAATGTTCTAGACCTGGACAAAAATGCATTAAAAGAAACACCTTAAAACCATGCTTTGTCAATCTCTATATTAAAAGCAAAAATGTACTGATTTCAACAAAATCTGTAACTCTGAACTGTCAAAACACATTGTTTAGAGATATTACTTGGATAACATGAAGAGCTACAGTTATACTCGAACATATTGTATCACTGAGGATTAGTATCATATCAGTTCAACAGAATATATAAATATAAGTTCTTTAATGCAGTGTTTCCCATTCTATAAAAAGAAGTTGCAAGTTTTTCCAAATTTTTTCCATTTTGTTGCTTAATGATTTTTTCACATAAAATTTTTCCTCATTGAGAACAGGTATATTTTCCTTGGCAGATCTCCAAAGTAACTTCATGTAAAGTTACTCTAATAGCAAGAACTCTGGGACACATGTAAGCATGTTCTGAATTATGGTCTTGACTCATTTATTTTTTCTCATTACCTTAATTATATCAAAATATGGACAATGCAAATTGCAGGTGAAAATCTTTCAGCAGCTTTTCACACAATGAGAAGTGAAAAATATTGACAATAATTTGGAAAAAGAAGCAGATCTAGCATACTTCTTGGAATAAGACAGAAGTAGAGAAAAACATGTCTTAACTGTGCAGCAATGGGAGGGACAATGGAAGAGGTTTTGACAGGAGTATTTGACAATACTTTCCACATGAGAGTAAGTGCTTTTAGCAGTGTGCTGAGTGGAAAAAGGATTCAAAAAACCACTTCTTGGTCTAAAGACTGTGGTGTGTAACTGTCACTCTAAATTACCTCTATTTGCTTTACATGGAGCAGCTGGAAGTAAGATAACAGGTACATGTTAGGATGTGGGATGTTTCTAAACTTTATTCTAAACTTATTTTCAAACTTCCATGCAGTGCAGTATTCCTCTCCATCCTGCTGGTGTATTCTCCATGGTCTGCAAATATAAACAAGGGAAGATGTTTAGGGATGGAGAAAGTACCTTTCAATTGTTTCATTTCTCTTATAAAAGATATTGGTTTTCCAGACAACCTTATTCTTAAGCTCACAGCAATAAATATATTCCTTTACTAAATCTCTGTTCTTTTCTTTCCTGATGATTTATTCCTGAAACGGTTGAGTTGGTCACAGGTAAGCAATCTTCCAATAGGTATAACTCTGAAAGGGTTTAAGTGAATGCACCCGTAATTTTAGGAAGGATGTCACTCTCATCAGCTGGTAAGGAATCTGCAGCACAAAATAGATCCCAGACAAGGAGATCAGAGCCCACAAATATGCTCTGAAATCCCAAAGCTTTAACAGTGGCTAAATTCTCCATCTAATACAGTAAATTGGCTAATCTGTATCACCTTGATGAACAAATATAGTGAGTAATTTTGTGGTTTTGTCAAGTGTTGTATAGGCATTCATGCATACATCTACACACGTATGCGTGTGTATGTGTGCATATTTATACACATGCATGCATTTAAACACAGACATACCCATGTAAGTTTTCTCTATAATTTTGAAATATGCCTTGTATCAAGTATGGCCTGTTGTGCAGAATCTGTCTTTCATTTTCTGTACATAAAAGGTCACAGGCATTTAAATTAATTCCATTGATTTATCTTCAAAAGCATATACTCTCTTGAAGAGCTGAAGGAAATAAATATTTATACTTGCTGGAATTATGATTTAGGATTTTTCACTTAAGAATGAAAGAGAAGGTCAAAATTTAACATCTCAGAAACTGTAAGAAAAGTTGGCCTAAATAAACTATAATTAAAAATAAAAGAAAGAACTCTTGATGCAGTATCATTATTTACCAGCATATTTGGGATACTCTATTACAGTAAAATATATTGAATTCAGAGAATTTAACTATGTGGACATTGGAATTAAGCTCTTCTAATCTTTTTTTCTATTTTCCTTTTATTTAATGTGAATTGCATTTTTTCTAAGGCAGATGCAAGCAGTTACAAAATGGAGAAACAGAACAATTGAGAATCTGGTCAGAAGGAATAAAAGGATTTTATAATGTATTTTAATACAACTTATGTGGATCTGTTATACAAGATAATGCAAGAAGCTACACATAACTAAGGGAGTATGGAAATTAATTATCTACACAGTAGAAACAGGAATGTACTGCATAGTAATACTAGAAATTCAGCATGGCTGTTGTCTCAATTTACTTCAGTTCATATGCAGCTTTAGCGGGACCATTATTACCAGTATGAATACAGAACTGACCTGACATGATATTAAAGTCATGATATTAAAGTCACTGGAACAACTGGAAGAGTACTGAGAAGCCAAAACAACAAAGTCAAATGGAGAAACTCAACGTTTACAAAGCAGTATGGTAAAAGCCAGCTTACTCAGACACTCTCTCTAAGAAATTTGAAAAAAATAGAGATCTGTATTTCAATTTCTATGTGATTCTGATTTTAATCCTGAAATAATATGAAGCTCAAAAAACATCTAAATCATAATGTATAAAGTTTCTTGGGCTTTGAATTTCTTAATCCATTCTAACCATCTTTTTCCTACTTCCTGATCTGAAAGAAAAACTCTGAATCATTGATTCAGAATTGTCCAAATGCTTTACTTGAAAACAGCTCAGCATTAAAGTAAAATTAATTTTTAATTTCAGACCCTTCTGAGAGTGGCACTTCATGGTTTACGCTTTGCAGAAAGGAAGTTGCTGACCAGATTGCTGCCATTTCTACTCTTCTGCAGTCTTTCATCTCAACCAGTGTCTATTTATAAGTCATTATCTCATTTCATAGGCACAAAGAAGGTTTTGACTGTCCCATAATTTAAATTCCAGATCAATTAGATGTACTGACCCAAAATATCTTGATTAAATTCTACCAAACTAAAATCTGAGTGTTTTACCAAGCAAATATATTTGAGAAGGAAAATAGTTAGGAGTGGGGAAAACACAATTTACAGAAGTTGTGTTTTCTAAGAATCCTCTTTTTAAAAGAAACTTTCAATGTTCCAATTGTAAAAAAAAGTAGAACAAGACCTCTGCTATCATTATTATGTTTTTTTCATGAGTAATATAATTTTGTTTTGTTAAAATGTAATTTTATTAGAAGCTTTTACAACATAGTATGCAGAAATCAAATAATTCTCTGAAATAAGTATTTTCTGTGAAATTCTCTCATTTTGTGTTCCCAAGATCAATTATTGTGTCTGCTTTACACACGGAATCTGTTTAGAACACGAATGTTGTGGTTCCACCCCAGGTGGCAACCAAGTCCCACGCAGCCACTCGGTTACTCTCCCACCAGCAGGATCAGGGAGAGAATCAGAAGAGTAAAAGCTGGAAAACTCACAGATTGAGATACAGACAGTTTAATAGGGAAGGAAAAATCCAGGCATACAGACAAAGCAAAACAAGGAATTAATTCACTACTTCCCAAGGGTAGGCAGGTGTTCAGCCATCTCCAGGAGAACAGGGCCCCATTACACTAATGGTGACTTGGGAAGACAAACTCCATCACTCCCAACATCCCCCCTATCTCCTTCTTCCCCCTACTTTATATACTGAGCATGATGTCACATGGTCTGGAATATCCCTTCAGACAGTTTGGGTCATCTGTCCTGGCTGTATTACCTCCCAGCCTCCCATGTGCCCCCAACTCCCTTCACCAGTGTGGCAGTATGAAAAGCCGAAAAGGCCTTGGCTCTGTGCAAGCCCTGCTCAGCAATAACAAAAACTTGTCTGTATTATCATCTGTGTATTGTCAGTTTTGTGTTCAGCACAAATCCAAAACACAGCCCCATACCAGCCACTGCTAAGAAAACTAACTCTACTCCAGCCAAAACTAGCACAACAAACCACTGGCAAGGGCATCCTTACCACTGGACTTAACAAACATGGAAATATATATTTGTGTCTGGAGTCGGGTGTAATTAATGAATTCCCTCAATTACCAAATACAATAATGTGCCTGCAATTGGAAACATGTTTAAAGCTTAAAACAAATTGCAAAGCCCAGGTTTCAGGAGAATCTCTGAAATTTTAGTAGTTTAATGAACATGTAAAATATTCTTTCAAATGCAGTATTTCTTTTGTATGAGCGTTATTTATCTAGTGTTCCTGAATTTCCTTTAATAAAAACATAAACCCCTAGGAAACTTTCACCATGTTGTATGACATCCATAACAGTAACATCATAAAGTTTTTAATTCTTTGGCTTTCTATGTTTTAATTTAATCCTTAAGGTTTCTGTGCTCTCAAACATTGAGACTATAATTTTCTTCTGTCTGCTATTTCTTTCTGTATTTACCTTATTCAAACAGAAAATATAATTAAATTTTTTCTTGTATAGCTTTCTTTAAGAAGACTTTGAAAATGGCAGAAGGTAAGATTTCATCTTTTGTCTATACTCTCTTTCACAAAATCTTATGCCTGCAATGTGAACAGATAGTGACATCAAAATACTGAATCGTCTATATTAAATTGTTTTGTACTCACTGAGCCAAACCTCATCATTATCTTACTTCTGCTTAGAGATGGGAGACAGTCCTGCTACAAAGGTATTTAAGGATAATTACAATCAGTCAGGGTTGAGGTGTTTGAGTGTGGATTGTTCACAGCAAACACCTTTCAGAGATTAAGATATGCTGAGTGAGGAAGAAGTGATATCTGTTAAAGTTTTGATTTATCTGTGCTTGCATTTCCAAATGACAAATAAAAGAAGCTGTATTTTATATTATTACTTTTATATTATTACTTTTGGAAAGCATTTGAATTCTGATAGTCCATTCAGCTCGTATCTCTCTGGGACCCTATCATATGATTTCTGGAACAGACAGCACAGCAATTATTAACAGTAAAGCACAGAATAACTACTGTTCTTTGGACAATACTTTTTTCACTACATTTTTGTGATATACTTGAGAAACTTCAAAGCTCCATTAATGAAAATAATTCTACTAACTTCATAGATATTACCTTCCCTTAAAACTGGAAATTTGACTACAATATATTTAGTATGACAATACCTTAAAATTTGTCTGTTTATTAGTCATGCTATTACACTTGCAATAAAGATCGACTGTTGTCAATATCTTTCCTCCATCTGAATTGCCTTTTATTGGAATTTTTCTGACAGTAACTTCTTTTTTTTCCTTATAGAAGACACTGCATGGAGTCCCACACACAAAGCTGAAAGCAAACACAGATCGTTTTGGTGAGGAAAAAGCAAGAGAAAAAAAAAAGAGAATGGAAGTAGAATGAATGAGAGTGAAGTGAAGAACAAGTGAAGTATAGAGTACAGATAATTTCTTCCCTCATAAAATAATAAAGTGAAAAATTCACATTCTGTAATATGTCCACTTAAGGTAACAAATGACACAAAACTCATAAACTCAGTAGAAAACTCCCCAAAGGGGAGTTTGTTGGGTTTTTTAACATGTCCCCGCTCCCATTATAAGTAGTCTATGAGGTTGATAAGTCCCATCCTTCCATGAACTGAGCATCTTCAACTGGTTGACAGTAATAAACAGTAACTCACATGACTTAATGCAGATATTTATGACAGACTTTTACATTTGAGTCATCCATGCTGTAGTCTGTGATAGCAGAAAAATTATTTGTGCTGGTAATTTGTCTTGCATGATACTAATGCAAGGTCAATGGCTTACTTGCATGTTAATGCTCTGCCTGTGAATATACTTGTACTTGGCTAACAGTCAGAATCACTTAGGATGGAGAACTTTGTGTTTCTTTTTCTTTGTCCACTGTAAACTATCTTGAACTGTATGACACCATATGATGTAGAAACTAAGATATTATGAAAAGAAACATCTAATGGGATCTAATCATTTAGAGAGATCACTGAATTTCTGCCTGTTAGCCTGTGATAATATTTTTTTAAAAGAATTTAACCTTTTTATTGATGGTATTTGCTGCAGTGCTTGCATTATAATGGGGCATAATCATGTAATTTCATGATGTTGTTTTCAACCAGAACAATGAAACGCCCTTTGGAAATGCCAGGAACAAAGAAAAGGGCTACAGCCTTATGCTGACTTTCTGCTCTACTCAGAGCAGAGATTGTTTAGGGTTGTTCTGAATCTTTTCCATTTTATTGCTGTCCTCACTCCTATTTAAGGCTGTTAATACTTACTCTTGACTTTTTGGTCTCTTTAATTTTATCATAATGAGTCAGTTTTATTTAGTGGAAGAAATCCTCTTATATGACTTTTAAACATAGGAGAACCATTTTTCAACATATTCAATTATGATAACAGTAAGAGAAAGTCACAGCAATTTGAGTCTTCTAATTCCATGCACAGTGTAAAGGTCAACACTTTCATATTTGAGTGCCTATTAGAACTTCAGAGTGCAAACCATTTCTTCCAGTTTTTACATCATAAAAAGCTTATTCTGATTAGACCAGAGAACCCAGCTGCTAAAACTATCGGCCAAACAAGTAACTATTTTGCTCTTATGACTCATACTTCTGAAAATTTAATATTATTTCTTGTCTCCAGCCCACATTTCTTTTAAAAAAAAAATAGTTTGAATAGGCTTTTCAAAGACAAATACCACTGTCAGTGTTTATTTTGAAAATATATTAAAGTTCAGATAAGGAATGCAAAAGATCTGAATACGATGCAATTCTGCTTGAATTTAATTCCATTAATCATACTTGATTTTATATTGACTAAAATACTGGGCCATAATGCAGATTTTTCATAATAATCAAACAACAATTTAATGTGATTTTTTTATATTAAAATAACCAAAAAGCTGTGAATTTGGCTCTAAACTGGCTAAGCAACTGTGTTTGTGATTTGTGATAATAAGCTGTCAGGTGTTTCAAGAAATAATAAGTATTCTTTCACCACAGAAAATATATTTCTATCATTTTTCCAGTTATTCGTAGCAAAACAAGACTATGTAACACTGAGTCATGGTATACAGACTGTTCTTGTAGTAAAACCAGAGCAAATAACATAAAGTGTTGTAGACTGATTTCAATATTCACATTATAGTACCTAGGTGAATCACAGACTTTCTATATCCAGTCTTACACAAAAAGTGTTAGACGATGCACAGAAAACCAGTGAGTAAAAAAAGAAAGAAAAACCAGCAAGAGACAGAGTCCTATCTCACTCTCTAGCTCATCCTACTTATATTATTTCAGTATATTTTTTCACTATTTTTATTATTCTGCTTGCAAAGCAATGTGTTCTCAGCAAATCAAGAAGGTGGGGTTGCTCTTTATTCTGAATTTTTCAAATCTCCTTATAAAAGAGTAGCTTATCATTCATACTCAAAGGCTATGTTGCTTGTCCTATGCTGGTTTTCTGTTGTACCAATGGTCAATCTAAGACATCGTTTTTAACTTAAAACAATGAAATTGTGATTTTGAGATAATTTTTTTTTTTTCCTCGGGCAGATTGCTGATTCTTTTGGGGCATTACTCCTGACAATATTTCAGTCATTTACACCAGATATCATTTACTGTGAGAGATCAAATTGTTTTGGGTCCTCTTCAGCTTCCTGAGACAGCTTCATAAGATTGTCAAGTAAGGATCTTGCTTGTGAGTGTTTAAGAGTTTTTTTTTAAATTAAAATAACTTATAACAATAATAGAAAACAAGTTTAAATATAGAAGGAATAAAACTAAATCAATGACTTAGAGTAAGCAAAAGCTGTTGGCTCAGAGGAAATAAAGAGCAGACCCATTGGTCCATTCTCTACACGAACCTCAGTATTCAATCAATCTCTTGGCTGAAACACTGGTTATAGCACCATCCAAACTGAGCAATAATACTATGAATTTGTAGAGTGAGAAAGAAGTAGGGAAAAATATTACAAGTCTGGAGGAACCTCAGAAAGAATCTAGCATAGATTCTGCCTAAATTTAGAAAGTTAGTTAAAAGCAAAGAGCAGAGTTTATGGAGGAAAAAAAACCCTCTGAATGACTGCATAGTCACTTTGGGATATGGTGGGATATGATCATCCCTAGGGAGGTGATAGGTCAGTCTCCTGTAAATTTTGCAGTGACTTAAGGCACCTGTGCTCTGGCTGTGATAGCAGCTGTAAAAGGAAAGAGTAGTGATCCAAAAAGCAATACAGAACTCAGCTCTGCAGTAGAAATGCCTACTAGGAGTAGTGTTGTAGACAATTCTACCTTTAAGATTCTCATATTGTTTTATAAAAATCTGAAAATAAATAATTTTATGAAGCGAACCTGACAGGTTTTTTTTAAAAAACATGCATATAATTTTCTGTCCTTTATAATGCTGATGAAGCATTTACCTGATAAAGTCTAATAAAAAAATTTAATTATGCATGAATTGCATATTTTGAAATGCTTACATTATTGTTAAGGTTCTTTAAACAGCACTTTAAACAGCAAATTTTGCACAACAAAGCTTCGCTCATGTGTTTATTGTTCTTTGAGGTCTATTAAACTAGGATTAATCACCCATAGGATATGATGGTGCTGGAAACTAATAATTCTATTTTGATCAATACTGAATCACAGTTTCTACCTGTGACTTTCACAGCTCAAATTTCAGTAGTAATGAACACACACAAATGCACAGGGTGATCTCAATACTATAAAGTTATACATGCTGTTACATATATGGAGGGAATGGAGGTCTCAGTCTAGGCTGTTGTGCACTGTTAATTGGTTGTAATTCATATGTGATATTTAGAAAGACAGGAGTTTGGATGTCTGCTTTATTATTATTATAAGCATCTGATATGCATAGAAAGTTCCACTAAATGAAAACACGTATATTTTACACCCTTGTTGTAAAAGCAAAATTTCATATAGAATAAAATGGTAAATTCAGCTTATTGCCAAAAAAAAGTGAAGGGCGTTAAATTTGGATCCCAGCCCCATGAGTGCTCAAGATCACTGTAGCTCTGGAGTTATTCCAGAGGGTTCAATTGCCGTTGCTTAAATTGTAAAAAACAGATTGCAGAACTGAAAGATTACTGTGTAACTCAAGGCAGTCCTTTAATTTTTCTCTGTCTGGTGTTATAAGACCTTTTGCAATTCACAAGGTTTCATTTTTTACTGCTGAAAAAGCATGACAGGACTTTTCTTTGGAAGATGGTCAGAGAACAAAAAAAGGTAATAATTTCAATTCTGTATTCACTATGCAGGTTGCAGCATTTATCATGTAATAGAGGCTGCTGCAACTACAACAAATCACCTGTCATAAACAGTTCATAAGCTGAAAGACAGAAAAGCACATGAATGTTTTATATATCTACCTCACCTCCCATTCAAGCATGTAATTAGGACAACTAAGGTCAATTGTGCTATACAGAGAAGTTTTGGCTAAGCTGAGTTCTGTGTATTTCACAGTAAAAGTGGATCTTTGGGTCAAAATGACATGGTATTGAACAGGAAAGAGGAAGAAAGCAAAGGGCAAAAAAGCCTTCCTTTAAAAATTTCTCATGCAGCGTTGTGGATTGAGTGGGAAGTTGAACACCCCACGGACCTTTGTTAACTTGTCCCTGGAGGGGAAGGGGAAGAGTATTAGAAGTGTAATAGTGAGAAAAGTCATGGATTGAGGTAAAGACAATTTGATAGGTAAAGCAAAAGCTATATGCAAACAAAGCAAGATAAGGACTTCATTCATTACTTCCAACTGTCAGGCAGGTGTTATCTGTCCCCAGGAAAACAGGACTGCATCATGTGTAATGGTGACTTTGTGAAGACTAACATCAACTGTCCAAACACCCCTCTTCTTTTTTTCTTCCCCCAGCTCTACATGCTAAGCACGATGCCATGTAGTATGGGCTATCCATTTGGTCATCTGGGGTCAGCTGTCCTGGGTGTGTCCCTTTCCAACATCTTTGGCACACCCAGCCCACTCACTGTGGGGAGCAGGGGTGCAGTGAGAAACAGAGAATACCTCAACAGCAAGAGCTGCTCTGTGGCAATTAAAACATTGGTGTGCTATAAGCACTGTTTCGCTCACAAATCCAAAACATAGCACCATAAGAGTTATTATGAAAAAATTACCTCCATCACAAACAAAATCAGTACGAACTACACCCCTTGTCCCACCCCATTTGCGGCATGCTCAGGTCTCACATTATCCAATACATCCTCATTAGCCCCTCTCTTCCTATCCTTTGATAGACCCATAGATATCATAGAATGGCTTGAGCTGGAAGGGACCTTAAAGATCATCTAGTTCCAAATCCCTCGCCATGTGCAGGGACACTTACCACTAGACCAGGTTGCTCCGAATCTATTCCAGCCTTGAACAGTTCCAGTGATGAGAACTGTCTGAGCAACCAATGTTCCAATGCCTCACCAGCATATCATTCCCTTAGTCTACAACCACCACTTTTTAAAATGTCCAGAAAATGCCTAGAAAATTTCTGCTGAGTTCATTTAGTTCACAAACATCCTCCTTTGGATTGGGTGCTATAGTACTTTCTATAAAATGCCATTCAAATAATGTTTTAAAATAATGTAATTGTATATCTATTAGTGTAAACATCCCTTGGTCCTTTGGATTAGGTCACAGAGTTCATCATAACATGAAATTCCAACTGAACAGAGGAAAACACTGGTTTTTACTATGAGTGCAGTTCAACCACTCAAGCAAATTGCCAAGAGAAGATGTGGAGTCTTAATTTCTGAAAAAATTCAAAATCTGACCAGAATTTTCATTGCTCTATTTAACCCTATTTTAAGCAGAGGGTTTTAATTCGTTCAGAAAATCATTAATTTATAGAATCAGAATTGTTTGGGTTGGAACAGACCTTAGAGATCATCTACTTCCGCCATCACCTCCAAGTCCTTCTCAGCACGGCTGGTCTCAATCCATTCTCCACCCAGTCAGTATTTATGGTTGGGATACCGCTGATCCAAGTGGAGTAATATTTTTTTTTTTGGTTAAACAGTTAATGTAATATTTCTGAATGCCATGTTTTAAAAAACGTCTGTCCTCATTTTTTCATCAGTACACTACACAATTTTTCATATTATATATTGGACATTTTGGATGCAGATTATTTTCTTAGTAAAGTAAGCTGTTGCCTGTAGATGGATATGCAATCTATTATTTTTCATCAGATCAAAAATGTGAAATCAGCACAGCTCTGTGTGCATGAATAGTGCCACTGATTATGATTCTGTGTTTTCTGTTCTAACAAGTATGATGCTGAAAAGGTAAAAGTTTTCATTATATTTAAATTACCTTTTCAATCCTGCCTGCAGTGTTTTTTTTTTCTTCACTGCCAAATATGAATAATTAGTTAAGATTTATACATAACAAAATATTTACTTGTCTCTTCATTCCATTGTGAATTCAGAGACATATGTAAAGGGAAAAAAAATGAGTTGAGCTTAGAAACTCTTGGTGAAATGTTTCATTGAACATAAATGATCAACACAGGAATTACAGTCAAATTGTCTCTGAGAATTCAGAGGTTAAATCAGAAACTCATTAAACAAAGGAGTTAAATTTTCATTTTTAGATAAGTGGTATTTTGACCAAGACAAGTAGTTTTGAGCAATATAATTTTAGATATTTTAAAGTTATCCTGGACTAGAGCATATTTGTATTTACATGACAGGAAGCTTGTGTAACAAGATCATTTGCCCCTTTTGTTTCATATTCTCAGTGACCCAAAATACTAACATTTGAGATTATTCAGGCTTGCAAAAAAATACTGTAATTATAAAATTCTTCTGTTTCTCACATCATTAATATGTATCTGGAAATAGGCATGTATTCTAAGCTACAAAGTCCAAGATCACAGATACAGTTTTGTGCCATTCCCTTTAGACTCACTCAATGCTTATATTTTTGAAAAATAAGTCTAGAAGTAAAAGTGAATAGTGAACTTGACATCCAAAATTAAATAAAACCAGAATAATTTATTTGGTTTCATTTGCTTTCAATACTGATCCAGATACAAACACACTGTAATACTGGACTGTCAAACTATCATTTCACAATAATGTATTATAGAGTGCAATGTGTATTTGTAGGGTTTTTTTAAATTTCAAATTACTTCCATGCCAATAAGGTTGCTGCAATGAATTATTGCAGTATATTTAAAACTATCTGTTAATTTGTTTAAATCAGAGTATAATAAGCAGAAAATTTCAGTGGGATAGTTTCAAATATAGTTCTTTAGTAGAGCTCTAAGATGCTAATTTCCTACCATCAATAAATACATGATTTCTTTTCTCCTATGTTCAGGTTATTTCACTTTCTCTGTAAAGAAGTTTTATAAAATGATCACCAAAGAGGCCTAGCAAGGTTTTACTCTCTAGTTAGACAAATCAATGAAAAAGTCTTATAATATAGGTAAGGGGTTGCATAGGTTTTTTTCCAAGATATTTCCCATATCAGAGATTAATTCCTACTATCCTATATTTTCTTCAGTTGTTTTCCTTGTACTCTGAAGAACCATGTCACTGAGTCGTCTTGAAGACAAAGAAATATTCTATGCAAAAAATACAGAGACAGTAAAGAAAGTTCTAAAGCTCCCCTGACTAGTCACAGTTGTCAAAATGAGTCTTTCAGTCTGGGGGATAAAGTGATGGGAAAATATCAGCATGAATAATCACCTCTTTTTAAAGATTATGTATGCACAATAAGGTAGAAAACAGCACTGAAAACTATTGTCATTTGGGTTTTATTAACAAGCACTGTAACAGGCTACTCAGGGAAGTGGTTGAGTCACTATCCCTGGGAGTATATAAAAGTGCCAGTTAGGGACATGTCTTAGTGGGGGACTTGGCACTGCTAGGTTTAAGGTAAGACTCAGTCTTACGGGGGGATTAAGGGGATTTTCCAACTTAAATGAGTCTATGATTCTATCATTTTAGCATTCATCTGCCTAGGCACAAATGTGGCAGAACTTTAAGAACTTCGATGTTTCTGGTGCTTCAAAATGATGCAGGTGCCCTAGAATTCCTACACCACATCATCATACGAGGGCAATCCCAATGCTTTAAATACTCAAAGATGTCTGACTTGGCTTGTGCATCTATGTAAAGGCATCTGAATCCTTTTCTACATGTCAATATTAAGTATAAACTAAAGATTTTTTCAAATTTACAGTGCAAACTACATGTGACTGTAACTATCTTCTATGGCACCCGAAGGACAGACAAACTAACTTTAAATGTCTCAGTGGCCCCAGATGTCCATAGCTAGCCAATTGAGTTGTTGTGTCTGTGAGGGCAGGGTTCAGCTCAAGTGGAAGGCCTAAGAAATCCACAAAAAGAGTCTCGTCTTCCACTGGAGTTGAGCAAGATTTAATCAGAACTGTTAATGCAGCCTAGGAACTGATTCAGCTGATTGGTCTCCATAGTGCATGTTTAGAGTCTGGGGTTCAATTCAGTTATCCACATATAGGTGTCCAGTACCAACTGAGATGCTTGCAGGTATCAATGATATGAAGATGTCTTGAAAATACTTTAATACATCTGTCAGCTGGGCCCTGTGTGGCTTCTCAAATGGTACAGACAGCTGATGTTATATACAGAAAAATGATGTTATATTTATAAAAAGTGTTTATTTTGATGTTCTGCAATAGAACCCATTACTACTGACTATCCTTGACAGAAGGATGTTTAGTGTGCCTGAAAAAAGAAAATAGGAAGAGAAAAGATAATCCACTAAATCTGAATGAAAGGAGGTGGGAAATCCATGGTAAATATTAAAACCAACCAACCAAACCAACCAACCAAACTAACCAACCAAAAAAAAAAAATTCCACCAAAACAAAAGCAAAAATCCTCTGGTTATGGTATGCTTAAAAATCTTTATCTCCAGCACAGCCTGAATTGAACTGGTGGGAGGGGTGTTTGGGAGATGTGTGAGCAATATGAGTTTATTCAGTATTATTATTCAGTAACTATTACTGTGGGATTTGGGGCATCCTAGTGGGAAGCCAGAAGTAGTGGATATTTCTCTTTTGGGAGCTGATAATCATCCCAAGTCTGGTAGTTTGTTTCCTCAAAATGCCTTAAGTGAAGAAAGACACACGGATGGCAGCTATTTTTCTGAGTAAAAAAAGGAAACAACAACAAAACTGTTGAATTGAATTTGATGACATAAACAGTGATCTTCCTACATGTTTCCTGTACTATTTACTTGAAATATAAGTAGGTCTTGGAGGCCAAGGAACCATATTTCCTATTCATGCATTCCTGTCTCCCACAGAGAATTTCCCATTTCCTCTGTACAAAAGTAAAGAAAGACTTATGAAAATAAAACATTTCTTTTTAATAATACTAAGCAAGATTTATACCCTTGAGAGCTACATCTCCAACTGGTTGAAGCAGAAAAGTCACATTTGAATATATTAAGCTTGACTTTTAAGAATGTGAGTAGCTCTTCTTTCACTTGCATCTCGATAATTGATTGTTCTGCTGCATTAAGAGTAGACACAAGATCCTTCTTTCTACACTTGATCTCAAGCTTAGTACCAGACTAACTTAAAATTAACTTCAGAGAACAAAACTAGCTTTTGATTAGATGCTTCAAAGCATATGAGGCTTCAATATCAGCTTAATTACTTTTCTTATCTGTGGTCAGTGAGTGGCTGTCGAATCTGAATCAAGTCTGACCTAGAAGGGAGTATATCTAGGACTCACTTATGTCTGTGACATAAAAGATTTGTGATACTGTTAGCACTGAATTAAAGAAATGAGATGAAGTATAATAGATGATCAGAAGATCAAAGTTATTGTAAGAGAAAATGTAGTTTGCTTAACCTAGAAAAACCTATGCCAAAGGGAAACATTTTTTATAAACAAAGCACAATGTTAACACATGAGACCTATCTAGCATGTATGTAGGCAAGTGTGAATAGTAAATTCTGGCACTGTTGACTTTTAGATCTTGTTCAACATGATCTACTTTTCCTTTAATTTATTTTCTGCACAATTATCCTGGGATGCTGTAGCAGAATACAGAAAGAGAAAACACTAAAAAAACACTAAAGATCTGATTGTTCTATGTTTTAAAATAACCAAAATACAGAAAAATATTAGAAAATAAATTTTGAAATATTATTATTTTACTTGTTTGGGTTTTTTTTTAAATCAGCATAAATCAGTTAATTTCTTCTATTATTTTATATTCATGGATTTTGTGTATGTGAAGCGTTGCTTGTGTTTTCCAGAGTCCTTTATTCTTCCAGAGAATGCAATTTGTGAGAGTTCATGTAGTTCTCAGCTTATGAAGATGGTTGGGATAAGGAAGGGCCAGGAGCTAATTAAACTCCTTGGAACAGTGTGTGCTGTAGCAAAATTTAAATATTTCAAAGTGTCCCTTTCTCCTTAAGGCTTTGAAATTTCTAAATGCTGTGGGATGATGGGAGATATCCATGAATTTTTAGCAGCACTGTTTTCCAGGCATAACAACATCTCATAATTTTACAGTATCATAACCTACAAGAGCAAAACAGCTTGTCCTAAATCTATCTTACTGTGTGAAGATGAACATATAGCACGATAATTCTTATTTCTATGACATTTAATGACAAATTGGTTTCTGTCCAGTGATCTCGATTGATATGGGCTGAAAAAATTCCCAGTTCTACCTTTCAGTGTTTCTGACTCTTTTTTTTAGGTCCATTGTGGACAGATATCCTATGCAGTAAAATGATCCTTTGATGGTTTCAGGATAGAATGAAACCTTGTTTGTTAAGTGTCCACCAGAGAATGATAAAAATAATGATCCATTAAAAGAACATAGTGGAATTGTCCCTTTCACCACACGGGATTTGCTGGTATCATGGATATTTTTAGCCTGGGAAATTAGAGATAAAAATTAATTTGCAAAATTGTTCCCTACAGTCTGTGCTTTGCATAATTTACTTTAACTTAGTCATGCAATGATTCTTGAAACATTTCACTTGAGAATAAATTCTAGTTTTATGTTCTAGTTTACATATAAATTTCCTGACATGCAGTCCACCCTTTCTTTTGCATTAAAGTATAATCTTATTTTAATCAAACCTTACTGCAAACCATCCAGTTCACCCACCTTGAGTGATCCGTTTCCATTAAAGTTTTAACTTTGCTGGATTTTTGTGAGGGTATTACAAGCTTTCATTAAGCAGTCAGAGTGGATGTCAACTTTACAGTGGTATCTAGTATTCACTATCAAGGAAACAGAAACAGAAAATTAGGATGGAAGAGTTGAAATCTCAGCATTTGTAATGAACAAGCAACATGTTAGATAAAAATATTTAGCAGTGTTTTCATCTGGCACTGAAGGTGTCAAGCACGGTGAGTTTAACAGGCAATATGGTACTTGAAAAACAGCTATTTTTGGTTATGGAGACTTCATGATTACAGCTTGTCTCCAGCAAAAAATGAGAGACATGCTGGTACTGTTCCTACGAAATGTGTTTGACAAAAAATAACCCTTTCCTCTCTGCTCAAAGTACTCTTTCAGAAGGAAAAAATTGTTCAACAATAACTGCTTTTTCATACATTAATGGTAAAAACTTCTATGTCAGAAATGAAAAGTGCTCCCTTTGATCAGTAAGCTGTTTTGATTATGAAATACAGCAATGGTGAAGAATATTCTGCTGGGAGAAAATAACAAGGTTTTCTATGATCAAAAGACTGTTAGAAGTTGGTATTCACTGCAATAGAGTGTGACTGCTGATCAAGCACATTTTCCTACCAGTTTATATTGGATCAGCTTTGGAAAAAAATTTCCACTATCTTTTCTTTTCTCTTGGTGAACCATTTCCAGATGCCCATGTTGACCTAGAAACAATGTCAGAATTAAAGTTTGATGCCAATGTGACAAAACAAATCCATGTTTTAAAACGAGTCAAAGGAAATATCATCTCTACCACCGTGTTTTCTTTCTTTATAAATAGTCTTCTACATTTAGCAGCAGGAACAAAAGGCAAAGAATCTAAAATGGGAAAGAGAAATGTTCAAGCAGCAGAAAATAGAAACAGTACAGCACCAGGACGAGAGTGACTGGGAATGCCAGGCTTACTGTCTTCTGTAGAGTACAAAAGGACATTTTATTTCCTCAAACACTCAGTCTTGGTATCTTAGAGGCAAATATATAGCCGGAATGGTGAAAAATAAAACTATTGTCTTCTTAATCCTCCCTCTCCTCCTTTTCTCACACAGACACTTTGTGTACACTACACTTGCTCGAGAAGCTGTAAATTGACACTTAATAGGTACAGCTCTTACAGAGCATAATGTGTCATATTGCATTTTTTACTATAAAATATTTGCCTCAGCAGAAAAAAAAACATTCATTATTAATGACTATTTTAGTCAATATTTAATATATTTCCATTCTTCTGAAATATAAAATTATTGATATAAAATATTAATTAACAACGAACATGCTGGAACTGTATCTCTCAATTACATTCAAAACTAAATTGTGTAAGTCAAGAATATATTTCAATAAGTCTCAAGACAAGGATCAGCTTAAGTGGAAATACAGCAGAGTGCACTCATCTTGGTTGTAGCATCTGAGATGGGCACAGTGAAGTGTTTAAGCACAGATGCTCTCCTAGTACAGAGCACATCCTTCTAACAACAAAATAGAGAAAGTAGGTTCTGAATGTCTTTATGTATTTAGGAAAAGAGTGTTTGCTATATCAACACAATATTCTTTGTTTGTTCTTCTAGGTATGAATTATCCCATTCAATGAAAGAAGATGCAGGAAAACAGGAAAAAAGCTAAAAAACCAGCAGGGTATATAATTGTTAATTAACTTTACAAGACCCCTTGGAAAAAAGTACTGTATATATTCATTCAAACATACCAATTTTAATTTTCTTGGACTCATCACTGTCATCACAGTCTGCCTGTACACACTTTGTTTTGGTAGGCATTTATATTTCTTTAAACTCTGTCAGCTGACATATACACGCATGTCGTGTCATGGTAATAATTCCGAAATGCTAAGACAAAAGAGCCTGTCAGTTGAGCCCTGTCCAGAACAGCACCTGTCTTTATTTTTAACAAGACATTCAAATATAAAATGAGATATAAACAGAGCTGTTGATGACATTTAGCCTAAAAAAATGTATGTTGCTTCTCTAACAAAAAATGCATGTTTATTGAACTTCAGCTATTCTGTATATTTAGGTATTTGCATATGTACAGTATATTTAATTCATTATTAATGAGCAAGTGGCTTTAAAATTCATGAAGTGTTGAAACACATGGGGAAAAAAGTAACCCTCTAGTATCTGTCCTTTACTGTTTTAGTGCGTTTTGAAAAACCAAATCGATTCTATGTATCTTTAAACATCCAACAGAGGAGTTGAAAGCTTAGTTAGGCTATGCTTCTTTTATAAAGAGGATGAGATGACTAAAGTCTTAGCTGGGATATCTGTCTGCCATCCAGGGAGAAGAAGGGAAAGAACTTCACAGAGCTCGTTTGCACTGAGAGAGGTTGAGTTCATTCAGCCTTCCCAACAGGATTTTCCCAAGATGATTATATGCACTGAAGTTGGAGACATATTATTAATCAACCACAATGTACCCATTTTTCTTCAGAGACTGAAGAAGAGCCTATAAGCTTAATTTTCCCAGTCTAAAGGCATTATCTCACTGCAGGATGAAATTTAAAAAAAAAAAGAAAAAAGAAAAGACAAATATTAAGAGGCAGATATCATCAAACTAGACAAAATATTTTCTTAAAAAGAGTTGTGAGATCATACCCTGTCCTTTTTTTAAAAAAAGTTATTTTTGTCTGAAAAAGGCCAGAAAGGAAACTGATTGATTTCTAGCAGCATATCTCAAAATAAGGTAAAAAGGTTGACAGACAGGCACTGGTAGTCCTATTCAGAGAAGTTACCTAAATTGTCTCACTGGTAAGTAGCAGTGGAATTGTGTTGTTTGTTAGCTAGTACTGCACCAGTTTAACAAATGAAAATCATCAAATCTCAGTGGGGAAGTTTGTTCTGGCAAAGAGGTAACAGGCCACCACTGACAGATCTCATTGATCTCTAGATAGAATCAAATGAAAAGAAAATTAGCAAAATTTAATGCATTACTGTAATAATAATGTAAAAGAAGGATAGAATGGGGAATATATTCCTCCTTTTAAATGCAAGAGTTGTGTCGATATTTCAACTACATTAGCCACCAGTATGAGGTGTGTGTTAATTCCCCAACCAAAGCCATTTAAAATGAGGTAAAGTGCTCTGCTGTGCTTAAGAGCTACATCCAAAGTTCCCCTTGTGCACCAACAATAAAAATTCTAAAAGAAAAATCTCTCACTAAAGGCAAAACCATCAGAGATCTTTATAATCCCATAAATACAGCATGTAGAAGGCTTACATGTTTATTTTGTTGGTACTGTGGAAACTATCTGTGCTAATATCCTCTGTATTAAAAAATGAATAGACCTCCTATGTGTGTTTGTTGTTTTAGAAGGTTTGACATCTTCCTAAGGAAAGCCAATTACTTCTGTTCTGCATAGCTTGGCTGATGTCTCAGTCTGGGATAAATGACACGTTTTTTGTTCATACATTTCTGTACAAATAAGAGGAATTTTTATATATATATATATATATCTATATATATATATATATCTAGAGTATCTGATCTCAGAATCAGGCAGAGAATGAAGTAATGAGAAGGAATGTGAGATGCAATGATTAAAATGTGCTATGCAGCCACCAAATACCTGCAGAAAAAAAAGACATACATACAAAAATACAGTTTCATTATTAGAATCTGCAGCTATTGGTGTACATTTTTGCAAGAAATTAAAAGATTTTTGAGACAGGATGGTATTTTATCTTGTCTAATATTTTGCCTATTCCAGGCTGCTTCATCCTCCATATTGACTTCTTTTGGCAATACCTGTGACCTAGTTTGACACGAAGATATGCATAAAGACAGTAAGAAACTCATGACTATTCTTTTAAAAGTATTGCCCTCACTTTTAAGAGTGATGTACTAGATTTCTAGTTTAAATCAGGCCCGCTTTACTATCCACCTACTGATTTTTGATATGCCTTTGTGCAATCAGGACTCCCTCAATACTTGTATTCTCCCTCTGTGAAGACACTGAGTCACTGTAACCCAGTCATCTTCCAGTCTTACCTCCACCAAGATAAACAAATAGAGTGTTCTGAATTCTTCTGCAGCATTTCCTACAAGCCTTGTGTGCTTTTCTGGCATTTAATTTATCCCTATCAATATTTCTAAAACTTTAATGTTTTCTCACAAATGTGACAAGAACAGTGCAGGCATATCCAGGGGAAAAAAAAAAAGATTTTTCTTATATCTTGTGTACCACTCTACAGTTCAGACAACCAATTTTCGTCTTTTGCATAGTTCTGATCCAGAATTTGATTATTAACTTCTTTTTGTTAGAAATGGCTCAGTGCTACAAGACTCATATCTCCTCATCATTCATCATTCATTCAAGCTTTTCATCTGCACATTTTACTGGCAGTGATTTTTTGTTTACTTCTGGTTCATTGATTAAACATTGAACAATGTTGGAAGTTACCATGCCTATGGAATGTCAGTAGAAATTCATGTAAGAAATTGTGTTTCATCTATCATGATGTGTCGTCTGGTTTATATTCCACTTCCTGTTTACATTACTATTTTCAAGTACTGCTAATCTTTATTCCAAATAATATACAGTACTTTGTCACAAATACCTTACAGGAAGCTGTTTCTGTCAGAGCAGTTATCATTATCAAATATATTTCTAATTTGAAAGAAGGGAATCAAGTTTGTTTAATAAGAAACATTTTCATAGGTTGACATTACCTGTGATTTAATCCTTTAATTCTTTATGAATAAAATCTCTGAGCACTTTCTTTCTTGATTTCTTCTAGAAACTCAAACCAGGCTATGTTGTTTTGAACTACCTGGTTGTCCTTGATAACTTCTTTAACTGAGAAATGACACTACTTTTTCAAGGCCTGAATTTTTAAGTTCTTTTTTTCTTCAGGATTACAAACTGTAAAAAAAAAAAAGAATAACAGTAACTGTCTCAACCAGCTCCTATATGACTCTGTTATGTAAAGTGTCCAGATCATACAATTGTAAATGTTTATTTCAGCTGTCTATGGTACATCATTTTCCTTGCTGTCTACTGCTTGTTCTTTAGTGGCCTTGATTCTACCCCATTAATTCTCATGTGATAGGAGATTATAATTCTGCTTTGCAAAACCCAACCCAAAAGGCCAACCCAACTCAAAAGGCCAGAAGACTTTACTAAATACTATGTTAACTCATCTCAGTAATAGACCTCAAGCAGTTATTAAAAGGATTTTTGTCATTCTTATTATGATTTCATAAAATATCTGTGAATATATTTGTTATAGATTTATATCTATATTATATATGTGTGAGATCTACATACATATATGTATATGAATGAGACAATGTCACGAGAAAATAAATGAAAAAACGAGAAACAGCTGAATTTTCCTGCTTTTTAAAGTTTTCTCCAACTACTTTATTTGAGACAATAATTTCCATAATACATTTAAAATACACCCTATTTTTATTTATTGCAGTTGCAATTAGCTTGTGATTATTGGTTGCTAGACAAAAGTTTATTTACAGTACAAGATATTAAACAAACTTCAAGCCATCATTAGGTTCAAAACCATGTGTGTTGAAAAACTTATCAGCTCTACATACTTTAGAAATATCAGTATCTGAGCAGGAGCTCCAAGCTGAATCGCTCAACCCAAAATTTCCAATAACAGATTAATTCTTCCTTCTAAGCATTGCATACAAATGCTTAAACATTCTGCAAGATTTAACTGTCAGGCTAGTAAGAATTCCACTAATGGCTTTTATCATCAGCATGTTGACCGGAATCCTGTGGCATTCTTGGCTCTGCCAAGCTGTTTGTGGTTGGCTAAAATGGCATAGCTTCCTGTTGTAGGATTTATTCTGAGAAGGCTTCACATACTTTTTTTAAAAAAAATACTTCAAATACACAGTATATTTACATTTGACATGCCAGTAAATTCTGAAAGAAAGTATTTAGTATTTTTTTTCATTCATTGATTCTAGTTATGACTAGTATTATCAAGGCTTTTTTCAATGCTAAGTGTCTCCAGTTCATTCAGCTCTTACTCAGAATTGCTTACAACTGCATCTTTAGTACTTAAATATTAATGCCACATCCATATTAATTTTTTAAAATCCCTCTGCTTCTTCTAAGTAGATAATGTGGCATTTCCTCTCTTTTAGATCTCTTGTAAGGTCTCTGCTGCCCTCTCTAAGCTCTAGTTCTGCTTTACCATGGGGCTGTACTGTGTGAATCCTTAACAAGGGTATTAGAGAAAGCCTGATTCAGGCTTCAGTGTGGAAACAGTTCTTCACCTATTGTGATAATGTGACCTAAACAGAATGAACCTGAACCTTTACTGATTGGTCAAAGGGGCAAGAGGTAAGGAGTAAAGGGTCATTGTTCATTAAACCCAGAACTAAAAAAATACAATCTAGCCCTTCTGGAACCTTTTTATCTTCTAGAGCATGAGATTTTAAGTACTTACTGTAATGCAGTTGTACTTCAGTTTTCAATGTAAGGGGTTTTTAAAAATCCATGAAAACCTAACCAGTCTTACAGATTTCAGAACTTCACTCAGTTTAGCAGATTTGGAACTGATATGCTTTCTACTCTGGCTGTGTTAAATATCATACAAATTGTATATAATTCTCCTTTGTGAATATTTAGAAAGAGCATTTGAGTCCCTTGGGCTTTTTCTCATGTTGTGAAAATTACTTGAAAGCTGATAGAGTAAAAACAGTTTCTAATAAAGATTAAGATCTATCCCCTTTTCCTTAACACTTTCAAATGTATCTGCTTTCAGACCTTTTTTGTTCTTATCATCAGAAACATAAAATAGCAATTACTTATGTACTTAATTAACAAGAAAGCCAAGGAAAGTCTTCGCTGAAGTTGTTGTATTTCTATATTACAGGCTCTACATGAACAATTTTAAACGAGCTGAGTGTGTGCACCAGCAAATGAAGCAGAGTAAGAATTTGTCCGTGCCTCTGTGTCTAACGGACGCAGCTCTGCTCATGCTTGCACACCTAAACATGCTTCTTCATCATACCAACTTTTGACACATCCAAAATATGTATTTGGAGCAATTCCTAACTGGTGCGGTGTGGTTTCTATCCAGGGAAGTGTTGACATATGTGAAAGTAATTGAGACCTTGGACAGCTATCTAAAATGTAGACATTTAGATTTTGTTATTAGAATTCCACTCAAAGTCACCAGATTTTATGCATTTTCCTCTAGCATGAGTCCCACTCCAAGAGAAACTACACTGAAGATAAAAAAAAAAGTCACTGTTCTTCTTTGCCCCTTGTATCAGACCTTTTTATTAATGTATAGAGAACAAAATTTTCCTTTAATGAAAATGCATGGTTTGAGCAGAGGATTAAATGTCATGTCCTGAGACAGAATTATGAGGATTATGAGCTGATAATATTAGTGGACTAGACAGACACAATAAAAAATGAAGAAATTGGTGTCAGAGAATTGTATTTGTGCAGAACCAAGAAAAAGATGAGAAGATTACTGTGGTTGTCACAATAATAAATGTCTTGCCCTGTGAGACTGAGCCAGATGATCTCAAGTGATCCTTTCCAACCTGAACAATTCTCTGTTTCTATATTTCTGTTTTCTTCATTTTTTTCTTGGTCAGTCTAGTGGCAACAAAGCTTTAGAATATATGTATATATATAACTGTATAGTTAATAAAATATTTTTCTTCTAAAGGAAATTTTTAACATGAACTCTTTTTCCCTAATTAGATGTCTGGTTCTTAATGAAATATTGCCAAACACACAGTCTGAATTCCCAAGTGCTGACAATGACTAATATATTCCCTTGATATGCTGTAAAGTGATGAGAAAGTTGTTCTTAGAGGAAGAGTCTCTTCTGTTCCATCCTGCAAGATAAAGCAAAAGCTGATGAAGCTGCTGTCACTGTCGGTTAGCGCCCAAAAGGTTTGTACAAGCCTTTTGACATGAAGTCTTTCATCAGTGATCTAAGTACTTTTGCCCTACTGCAGCACCATATTCTTGAATCCATCATTTAAAGCACAGAGCCAATATGTTTTCTCTGGTATATATCCACTTGACATTCCAAAGGAAGATTTTATTTCAAAGTGTATTTCTATCAAATTGCCCTGTATAACCTCCTATTCAAGCAAAAGAATGCAAATGGATTTTGGCAGTGCTTGTAGACATACAATTCAAGTATATTAAATTACTTGTGGGTAATTTGAGAACTTTGGATAGTGTAATACAGTATATGAATATGATTAGTTTAACCTGGAGAACCCCATTAATAATACACAAGTGCTTGTCCTGCTTTTATGGCTTCATGACGTGTTTGAGGGGGTTCTTAATGTAACTCTAAATGTCATTTTTAATATGATTAAGCTTTGTCAATGTTCTAAGATAAGTGCTTCTGTCCCATAATAATTTTTGCAACCCTTCCCTGGACTTGCTCCAGTAAATTCTATATCTTTCTTATACTGGGAAGATCAGAACTAGATCCAGCAGTCCAGATGTGGCCTCACCAGTACTGAGGACAGAGAGAGAGGATCATTTCTCTTAAACTGACGGAAATGATCTTCCTGATACAGCTCAGAACACTGTTGGTCTTAATTGCCACTATGGCGCATTTCTGGTCCATAATCACCTGAACACATTGATACAATTCTTAGCATGGCTAAGGATGAAGTTTATCTGATTAAATGCTTGAAGTCCTGAATGGTTGCCCAAGTCACAATTTTGTAAATTCTTCAGTTTGAACTTAAAATAGAGGAAAACCTCATAAAAAGCTGAAATATTTGTGATTCCTCTTAGCTAATTTCAACCAAACAGATCTTTCCATAATGGATATGATATAGCAAGAACTTGCCAGGAACAACCTGGAATTTATTTTCCCCAAAACGCAATGTCAAATATTCAGATTTCTGAACAGGTGTGTATGCTTGGTATGCCATCACCATGTTGTCCTCATGTCTCCAACAGCAAGTCCATTTCATAGTTAAGAATGTGTAGATCTTGCAAGCAGTGGTGTTGTCATGCACATACAGACCAGTTATCCTATTACAGGTACAGTCTGCCTACTAAAAAGTGTGATATGAGAAGGATAGGTAGACTATTCCAGTTGGCTGGAAAACAGGACCCCAGGGTTCATTCACATGGTTGTGATCAGTTATATGAAGTCTAACTGGTAGGTTCTAGTTGCTCACTAGAGTTGTTCCTCAGGAGTTGAGACTGTGTTATGAATGGATGATGTGGGTTTAAATAAGTTCCTGCCTTTTGCCCAGGCCTCTGGCAGCAGGCAGTCATGTTATTGAGGTGGCCAGCCCCCCAAGACCCACTCTCATTCATAAGTTCTTTAATAATGGCTGATTTGGTCTATTATAGAATGAATTATTTATTAACAGACACAAAACAAACAGACATAAGACTTAAAACAGACTATTACTACACAGGAATAAGACAAAAGGGAACACACGTGTTATAAACGCGGGGTTAAAGGTACCATTAAATTTACAGCTAGCTAATAAATAATATAACTTAGGATCCAATATTTCTTACCACCAAATTGCTGAAGGGGCACACATCGAAATCCTTTCCCTCAATTTCTGGAAAAGTAACCATGAAGTTGCGTCCAAGCTTCGGGAAGAAATCATCTCACACATTCCAAAGCAGTGTGTAAGACACTTCTGCCTCTGTGATAATTCATGTGGACTTTTATAAACACAAGAACCATGTCTTTTGGTCACCAGTGTTTATTTTCTTTTATCTCTTTCCACATCTGCTCTCATACCAAGATGTGTACTCGGGGTTGGGGCTCAGACTCTCAGGGACCTGGAGGTGACCCCTTACTGGACTCTCTTACCCCTTGCTGGCCTCTCTGACTCCTTTCTGGGCTATTAATCTGGCCTGAGTTATCTCTTCCAAATGCCCCAGCCATGAGAGAGAGAGGAGGACATCATGACACAGACTGGAACTGAGAAGGTTTGACACTTTAATAATGGCCTGGATAATGAACTGCAGTGCTGATAGGTGACACTAGTTTGGTGTAGGAGGCTATTCTGGAAAGCAGAACTGAAACATCTTGGCAGATTTCTGAAATGGGCTGACAGGAGCTTTATGGAGTTCAGTAAATGCAAGTGGAAAGTCCTGCAGCTGGGATGAGAGAAATCCACACAAATGTGGGGGTCATCTGGACAGAAAACAGCTCTGCAGAACAGGACCTGGAAGTTCTAACATGCTACAGTTTGAAGATGAGACAGCCACTTACCCTGCCAGTAAAGGCAGTCAAATAAACAAACCCTCCGTGGTAACAGCAAGAGTGCAGCCAACAGGTGCAGGGCAGTGATCCTTCTTCCTACGCCCTGCTTGGGTGGTGAAACATGCTCTGCAAGGGCCTGTCCTGATGCCTTGGGAAGTCCCTCTGGCTCCCAGCTCCTGGTCCCATCTGTCCTGTATGACACCCTGTCAAACCTAACCAAAATACAGCCAAAATAATAAGCACATATCTTTCTACTCTTGTTGCTCATAAATGTAATTGCAGAGACTAAAGAGCATCCCATTTACATCAGCTGGAGCTCAAATTTCAGCTTTCAACTTTGGCTGAGTTAACAATCCAACTGCTTTTTTTCTTCTTTTATTTCTCATTTTTCCCTTCACAGTGTTTGCCGCGTATTGTTTACAAGTTCAGACTAAAATGATTAAGCAAGTGTTAAATGGCTCACTGTAACACATTATACTGAATATCCACAATATATGAATTTCTAGATTTAAAGCCTGTTTGTAATAACAAATTCTATATTTATGCCAATGAAAGTCCTGTATCAAATTTCCTGTCTGAAAGAATACTCCTAAAATGTTAAAACGGGAACTAGATGGCCCACTGAGTGATTCACAAGAATTAGCTGCCAAAGGATTTATTCAATAAAAAGTCCAGATTGGAGAAAAAGTTACTCTATTGTCTAAAATTTCATTTGATTACACTAAAATTACTTCAATAATTTACTTTATCTACAAGGTGCTCTGCCAACATTACTCAAGTCTATGAGATATATAAGTTTACAGTAACTCCCTTCATACAAAAAATGAAACAGTCACTTAAAAGGGCAACTGCCCAAAGACAGCATATGAAAAGCAGGACTGGAACTCAGAATTCCTGAGTTATCACATTTGTCTAATATGCAAATTAAATTTGCTGAGTGCCAATCGAGTGAAATGCCCCCAAGTCACTGCTGGTGATGATTTCAATGTTAAGAAAAGAGTGGGATGTGTGGCTATAGTACATTTGTTCAAAATTCATTTGCTTTTATAGAGTTCATCACATTCATCTTGAAGATAAGAATCTGAAAATTAAAACATTATTTGAAGCTTATCAAATTATCTGTCCTATGATAAGCTCTTGTGATGTATGTCAGGCAAATGTTAATCAGGCAATTATCTAAGTAGACTGCAATGTTATGATCATCATTTTGTTATTGAAACATCAAATAAATTGCATCAATAACTGTCTAACAGACCTTTCACTGAAATCAAAGTTTTACTTCAATTTCATAGATTCATTAGGCTTGTGCCATTGCTTACCTTTGATGACACTCTACCTTGCCATTTTTGAACTATAGAGACTCAAGACCATGAAAAGATTCACTCATAAGAGAAAGGGGAGACAACCATATATATATTTGGAGGATACATTACATTTCTTTTCAGAGAACAGAAACAGGTGGGCAAACACACCTCCCCACACCCTCTCCCCCAGAAGCTCTGCTGTTAACAAAGTTCTCAAACTCAAAGCTAACTCAAAAGTTATTCTTACATCATGGCATAAAGGAGAAGTAACAACTCATCCAAAAGGAGCAGACTAGAGCCTTGCATTTTATTCTGCATGTATTATTCTCCCCCAAGTCCCTTTCCATGCTGCTGCTTTCCAGCTTTTTGTTCCCCAGTCTGTCCATACATCCAGGGCTGCCCTGTTCCAGGTAGAGAATCCAGCACTTTCCCTTGTTGAACTTCAGATGGTTGGTGATTGCCCAGCCCTCTGATTTGTCAAGGTCTCTCTGCAAGGCCCCTCTGCCTTTGAGGGAGTCAACAGCTCCTCCCAATTTTTTATCATCGGCGAACTTGCTCAGTATCCCTTCAAGTCCTACATCCAAGTCTTTTATGAGATGTTGAAAAGCACAGGGCTGAGTATGAATCCCTGTGAACCCTACCAATGACAGGTCACCAATCTGATGTCATCCCATTCCCTATAACCTGTGTGGAATGGAACGGAGGTTGTGCCTGACCCATGAGCCAGCTGCTCACCCATCACATCCAGCTGAATGCTGGACATTTTGTCCAGAAGAATCCTATAAAGATCTGTCCTGTAGGAGAGACAGTACCAAAAACTTTACTGAAATCCAAAAAGATTACATTCAGATTACTTTATGCTCATCCCTTGATCAGCTGGGTGGGTTACCTTGTCCCTAAAGGAAATCAGGTTTGATAAGCAGGACTTTTCTCTCATGAAGCCGTGCTGGCTGTGATCAATCTCTGCTTCACCTTTCAGGTGTTTTTCAATACCTTCCAGAATAATCTTCTCCATAACTTTACAAGGCACTGAAATGAGACTAACAAGCCCATAGTTTCCAGGGTTCTCCTTCTTGCCTACTGTGTAAATTTCACCTTAATGTTTACTTTATCTACTTTGAATTATTTTAAAATTTATTTGGAAATATTTTTCACTTATTTTCATATACTAACTTCTCCTTCATTTTCTAGAGATAAAACTTTTTTTTTTAATTTTAATTTTAGTTTTTAAATTAATTTTAATGATTTCTTGTATTAACTTTTTTTCCTTTCAAAAGAACTCTATTAATTTCATCAAAGTTTTCCTTAGATAGTTCCTGGCCAACATAAATGGAGTCAAGAATTTTTACCCATCTGAAGGGGAGTTTCAGCGTGTTCCTACTTGTATCACTGAACACAGCTTGAGCTATTTATTGAGGTGAGGTATTGAAAGTTTCACAACTATCTCTAAATAGAGAGAAGTTTTTGACCTTGGGTTTCCAGTATCTCAGGTCCTAGCAATGTCACTATTAGCTATCCTGTCAAGGCTTATTTTTTCACTACATGGAACATCTGCTGTGATGCCAAATGAAATTGGCTTTGTTTATTCAGTCAGATGTAGCATTTCATTAGTCTTAATGTATTTGCAAGTAATCTACAGAAGACATGAAGAACACTTCTGTAAAAAATAGGGAATAGAAACCAATGATTATTTTTCTGATTTAAGTTTAGAGAAAAGATCACAATGGAGTTAAAACTTGTATTTACGTGAAAAATCCTGACTGGTTTTGAATCATGTCATAAGCTAGAGCTCTTCTGAGACTATAACCAATTGCACAGATGAAATAAGTAGTGTGAAAATGTTGGTGTAGAGATAGTGGGTTTACTGTCACAAATTATGTAACATTACCTCTGACTTGGTACTCTTTAGCCCTTGTTCAATGTCATTTATAAATGACAGAATCACAGAATCAATGGAAAAGGCCTCTGAGATCATCAAGTCCAACCTATGACTGAACACCACCATATCAACCAGATCACTGAGTTCCACACCCGCTCTTTAGCACGTCCAGGGATGGTGACTCCACCACCTCCCTGGAAACCACATTCCAATGTCTAATTACTCTTTCTGTGAAAAAAGTTTTACTAATGTCCAATCTGAACCTCCCCTGGCACAACTTGAGACTGTCCTCTTGTTCTGTTTCTTGTTGTCAGGAAAAGAGCCAGACCCCCAGGTGGCTACACTCTCCTTTCAGCTGTAGAGAGTAATAAGGTCTCCCCCGGCATCCTTTTCTCCAGGCTAAAGAGCCCCAGCTCCCTCAGCCACCCCTCGTAAGACCTGTGCTCCAGACCCTTCACCAGCTTCGTTGCCCTTCTCTTGACTTGCTCTAGCCCCTCAATGTCCTTCCTGAATTGAGGAGCTCAGAACTGAATACACCACTCAAGGTGTGACCTCACCAGTGCCCAGTACAAGAGGACAATCACTGCCATGGTCTTGCTGACCACAGTATTCTGATACAGGTCAGGATGCCGCTGGCCTTTTTGGCCACCTGGACACACGCTGGGTTATGTTCAGCTGCTGTTGACCAGAACCCTCAGATCATTTTCCTCTTGGCCACTTTCCAGCCTCTCTTCTCAAGCCTGAAGCACTCCTTGTGGTTATTGAGGCCAAAGCACAAGACTTGGCACTTGGCCTGTTTGGACCTCATGCTCTGTGTCTTGGCCCAGCAATCCAGCCTGTCCAGGTCCCCCTGCAGAGCATTTCTACCCTCCAGCAGATTGACACTCCTACCCAATTTAGTGTTATCTAATCTGCTAATGGCAGACTCAATCCCCTATGTTGCAATGTTAAATAACAAAATGTCTAACACAGATTCTTCTGGGACCCCTTCCTGCACTGAGGAAACTGCTTATTTTTTTATTCCCACACTTCATTCTGAATGAGTTACCAGCACACAGGAGGGCTGTAGCCTGCTGCAGCCATCCTGGCCTTGATGAGAGTTCTGTGTAGAAGAGCAGTTTGTCACGTTTATCTCGACTTTGACAAAGGCTCTCGGTTCTCTTGGGAACAGCGCATACCAGAGGAATGACTACAGCCATAAACACCATGTGTGAATGTTTTTCTTTTAGCACCTGGAACACTGGGAGGTGGCATATTTGAGTGAATGGCTGATAGGAGTAGAAAAGTCTGCTCTGCCAGGTGCTTGTTGGTGTGGCTGTTTTGTCTTTCCTTCTGCGTGTTCCCAAAACTTTCTCTAAACTTTCCCACAGTAGAAACATATAAATACTGAAGTGTGTATAATAAAGATGGATCCTGCTAGAAGAAGGAGTAGTTTCTGTTTTTTTTCCAAGCTGCTGCAAGGACCTTCCTTCTTATCTCACAACACTTTCATTTCTTTAAAAGCTTTTTGTAAGTTTTCTGAATAGCTCATAGATATCCAAGCGAACTGTTGTCTTTGTAATTGCGTCTGTAATCTAAGACTTGGGCTGAGATTTTCCCATTAGAAAATATTGATCCATTGATTCACTATTTCTATTTTTTATTATAGTTATTTATATTTATGTGTCACAGACTTTCCTATCTATAGTTCCCTGTGTTCTCCATGAATCCCACTTGAGAATAAATGTGAAATAAAAATATTATGTAGTAGCGTAAGTATTAAGGGGCTCACTGTTGTGGGCTGACACTGGTTAGGTGCCAGCACCACAAAAAACTATTCACTTACTTGCCTCTGCTACAGCTAAGCAGAGAAGGGGAAATTCAAACTTCACTTTTATGAGGTGAAATAAGGATTATTGAGGAAAATGGAAAAACTTCAAGGCAAAACTTAAACAGAAAGAAGAAAAATTTATTACTAACGTAATTAAAAGTAAAAAGAATAATGAGAAACTAAAGCAAACTTCCACAACACCCCTCTCTTCCAGTACCTCCCTCTTTCCACCAAACTGACAAGGGAAACAAACATGGGGTTTTGGTCAGGGTTTAATTTCTTAAGAGTCTTTCTTTATGTTTAAGGAAAAGAATCTCTTCTGCTGTGGTGTGGGATTCTTCACACGGAAGATAGCTCTCTGTGAACTCCACTAACATTGTTTCAAACTTCACAAAACAAAAGTCCATCCGAATCTGCTGCAGTGAAGGAATATCACTCCCATGAATCTTGCAGTCTTCCCGCACTGCCCTCATGGGTCATAATAGTAGTGGGATTTTAGTCTTTTAAGGATGAGCTACTCCAGCCTGAAAGCAAAGGCTCTCTTCTTCAACCTCTAAAAGCCTCTCACAACATCTATGGCTCTGGCATGAGCAATTTTGCATGGGCTGTGCACGGATTTCTGCATCCCCCCATGTACCTCATCTCATGAATTATAGGGAAAACAAAATTGTTCTTTTATAGTCCTCACCATGGCTTGTGAGGGGAATTTCAGCTCTGGCGCAGGGAGCGCCTCCTCTCTTTCCCTTCCCCCACTGAGGACAGCGCCGCCATGTTGGCCTCTTCTCACGTGATCTCACTTTTCCTTTCTCTTGGCCTTGGAAGAAAATTGGTATCTGTTAAGTTGTAGCTGGAAGTTGATCTTGTCTGGGTTCTGCATTGGCAAAGACTCGCCCTGTCTCTGCCGTCTGTGTGGTGTTTTTTCTCCAATTTGGCGTGAGCTGTGCTTGCTGTGAGGAGGGGCCGTGCCGGCTGCAGAGATCCGTGCCGCGCGGTTCGGGCTGCACAGCTGCTCAGGGCTGTTCTCGGCTCCTTGCAGCTCCAGGGTGGTTTTCTCCTGGCAGCCCGGCCTCACACCGCCGTGCTGGGGGGCCCCGGGCCTGCTCTGGGATGGGGCCCGGGGCCCCTCCCTCACCACCCCTCGGCAACAGGAAAAAGGAACTTCTCATGGTCTCTTCTCTTTTAAATATTGTTCTGGTTTGGCCAAATTTAGAAATATATCCTCTGAGAGAAGGCAGGTCACAACCATTCCTCCCCCAACAGGTTTGGGGGAAAAAAAATTTTCCTTGAAGGAAAGTGAAAGAGATAAAAACTATTTATTTAACAAACACACAGGAAGAGGATAATGATGATAAATAATAAAACCTCTCACTCTGCTGAGAGAAACCTGGGAAAATTTCGGAGTCCTTCTGTAGATCTCTCTCTCCCTCTCCTTGGAGCTGGGACGGGGTGGTGGGCCCACCTCCGGGGCCAAGGCCTCGGTGGAAATTCCTCCCAATGTATTCTGATGTTGAAACAGTCCAGCAGAGAAAAAAAAAGGAAAAAAACAAAGGTCCCAAGAAAACAAAAGTTCAACTTTCTGTCTCTCTTTGGAGAAAGAAAAAGGAGCTGAAAAACTGGCCGAAAGCAAGCCGGGTGCTTTCCCCCCTCTCGCTCTGCTGCCGCAGCTGAACACAGAGCCGTCGCTATCTCTGTGTCATCAAAAACATGAAAACAAACTGCTTAGAAAGTTCCCTCGGTTTTGTCTCTCCCCTCTCTCAGGCTCAGTTTAAAGGCACAGAAAGGCACAAAATTATTTTCTGGGCATGGGACAGTAATAGGGGATACACATTACAAAGCCACCCCAAGACAAATATGTACATCACAGAGGCGTTACCAGCTCATTTATTTGGTCTAACAACATGTCTATCAACCACAGCCTCTGTGCCCGTCACAGAAATCCTTCCAAACTTCCAAACCACCACATTCCACTCCTTACCTTCTGTGATTACATGTTTAAAAATTATAACCAAGATTACATTCAACATACAATTTTCACTTAAAGTAGCAAAACCAGAGAGACAGTATGGCCACCACACTCACTAACCGCACTTAATCCCTGCTTAAGTGCTGTGATTGTGCAGCAGTTGTCTATCAGAGGGGAATGCCTTGTCCTTTCTGTTTCCTGTAGTGGGATGATTTTTAAGTTGCTGTCTTCCAAGTGCCTTTTTCTTTTTTATGTGCTTGTATAATTTGTCATTTTAATGTTTTTCCTATTAAAAACTTGTGCTGCTGTCTAGCTGCCCTGTTTGCAAGCCTTAACTCTAAACTCAGCCTCAGCTTCCTTATCTTTCATGGTTCTAATCTGTATGTCTATATACAATATAGACATTTACAAATGAAGTTTATTACTTAACTGTGGGGGTTCAGAGTGTCTCCACAAAGAATGGCTTTGTCTGGCATGGGGCCTTGGGAGAGATGGGTGTCATCTGGCAGAGGCAAGACCAAGAGCAAGAAGTGAAACAAAGAGTAGGATAGTGTCTCGGTTTGAAAGACAGGTGTCTGCTAAGGAAGGCAGAAGCCTCCCTTGGAGTGGCAGATGTAACCCCTTTCCCTCTGACTTATGATTTTGGAATCAAGGGTCTTTAGGCAAAGATGTGGGAAATAGGAATAACAGTTCTTTACTATATATATATATAGATAGATAGATAGGTAGATATATAACCAGTCGAACAAAACAACAACAACTATGACAGTAACAGCAAACACAAACCCAGTCCCGGCCTTCTCGGCTGTCAGGCTATTTCCCCTCGGGTGCAGTTCCGCTCGCAGCCGGCAGGGATCGCTGGCGGCTCCCGGTGAGCAGGGCAGGTGCGATGGTTCTCCCGCGGCTGCAGGGGGCGCTCCGGAGCGAGCTCGGGGAGCACGCGGCTGCTTTGGTGCTCTGGGATCCCGGGGAAGGATGGAACAACGGAGCTCCACAAACCGGTGGGCAGCTGGTCCCGGGTTCCTGGAAACAGCAGGCTGGACTGGTAGGCTGGAGCGGCAGGCACAAACACAAATCCCGGGTGGCAGACGAGATGTATCCAAAAGGGGAACCCCCCGGGGCTCCAGGCAGGCAGGGTAAGCACGGCTACAATGCAGCGAAGGCTCGAAGCAGCAGCGGGGCAGGGCGGCCGCAGCCCAGGCTCCAGCAGGGCAGGGAAAGCAGCTTTGGGATCCCCAGTGTTGTTTCCAGCAGAAAGGAAAGACGCCGAAAACGGGAACCAGCAGCTCCTTTCTCTGCACCTTCTCCCTCCAGACGCTGAGAACGAACTGAACCGCCCGCCAGGTGAGAACAAAAGCCTGGCCGGGCCCTTTTGTCTTTCTTAAGTATGGCTATCTCCTCTCAAGTATGGCCATTTATCTCCTAGCAACATGCTATGGGAAAAAATTCCTTTAACAGAAAAAAAAACTAGGACTAAACTAAAAACCCCAACAGATAGTTAACGGGAGATTGGGCAAGGAGATTGTAATCTGTGGTCATTGGAGATGCAAAATATGTAACCTTAGAAACTGAAGCTTTGTAGCTGCTGAACTGTTAGTTTGTAACAGTATATAAAGATGCGCCTTGTACAGTAAAGGTTGGCTTTGCATGAACCTGGCGAAGTCTGTGTTCAATCACCAACACTTAACCATTTTCTTAGAAATCTGAACCAAAATTAGGCAGTGATGATGTATCCGAAGTAGGCTTTGGATCACAGACAGCCAAGAAGACAGCTAGCAGACTCTCTTCAGGGAAGGAATGATGATGCACGTGATGATACAGAAAAAACAGCCAGATATGGAGTGGAACAGCAACACTGTGAAGCAGGGAGGTCAGAAACTGGCATAGCTACTTACATCTCCTTTTTTGAGGTTCTGATGGGAATCTCTTTTCCTTCTTTTGTCTCAGGTGGGGAATTTCTAGTTTCCAAACCTTTTCACTGCAGATAGGCAGAAGAGCAGTAGCAGCAGTCTCATTTTGACAACCCTCTTCAGAATAGAAACTGCTTGGTCAAAGTGCTCTTTCAAACTTGACACTTCTCCATCACACCCATAATAATGGATGAGGATTCTTCGAGTCCTTGTCAATAAAGTTGGATGTACAGACACCTCTGTTAAACAGACTTACCCTGAAACAGCTTCATAACATCAGAGAGGCTCTGTGCACTGAATGGAAAGGGATGCATAGATCACCACTCCGTGTCTCTAAACAAGAGGAAAATAGTATATTGGTAGTAATTTTCACAAGGCCAGAGGAAGAAAAAGATTGCAGAAGAGGTGTCAATCCTAAGAGAAAGATATTAAAATAAACATATATTTCTTGTTAACTGGAGGTCACACAAACTCTACATTTATTTTAGCTATTGCAATTTATATTGGTAAATAGCTTGTTCAATACAGATAACCTGTGTGATATAAATTATTATAATGTATTAGAATAGTTGTACTTTAAAAATAAATACAAATTAAATAACTATGCTAACCGAACATTTAATTATTCTGTTTTATTGGTACAATTGTGATCTTTGTGTCCTAATGCTACTGAAGAGAGAGCTTGAGAGAGCCTTCTTAGAATCCCACCGCAGGAATGTTTCCTCTGGGGCTTCACTATTGCTTCACTACTCATGAGATATCTGGTGACTTCATCCTTAGGTATTCATACAGTGTTTGGTTAACCTGAAGACATATATCTGGGCAAAAAATAAATATGTTGACTTGCATGCTCATCTTGTATAGTGGGAGGGCAAAATCCAAAATTTCAGATCAAGAAAGCAGAGTGCCTTCGAAGTTCAAGGGGAAAGGACTCCCAGTATGTTTTTCTGGGTCAACCCATTACATGTGCTTAAAATGAAAATGTTGTAATTGTATTCCTGAAATTACACTAAAGCAAACACAGTCATCCATTGCTACCAAAATAAATATATTTCTGGAAGATAAGGAAAGAACTAAATTTACATGTTCTGAATGTTTCTTGGTGAATATCCAAATGACATATAAGACATTACTTCCAGACATATGGAAAAGGACAGTGATAAGTATTTTTTTCTTCCTAAAGTGATACATATTTGGGGCATTCAATGTACTTAAAGAATATACAGGGAGAGAGAAACATGTCTGAATTCCAGCCTTTCTGTGAATGAACTACAATTGCTGCTTGGTAGAGCATTAGTATCAGTACACTTAAGATAGGAATACTCTAAATTATCTGAAATCATAGAGGGGGCTTAGATTTTAAAAGTTTTACTCACAATGTAGATCCAAAGTAACAAGTAACTCCTTTACATAAAAAAACAGAGGTAATGTATATTGCATGTATCCCTGTTTGATCCTCAGTATCATAACTCCCAAAGAAGATGGCTCCTTGATGTCATGTACAATACTTTTTCAGCTCAAATATTAAGGAAAGTTTTGGAGAAATTATCTAGACCTTGGAAAGGGTTACAAATTCTGGTTGGAATGTACACGTTTACTTCTTTGTACCACTAAAATTATCATTAGAATAACTTGTTTATCACATTATTGTTAAAAAAATAATTTTCATCATATTAACAGTCATATATAAATATCCAAATACATTTTTTAAAAAATGTTGACTTTTTAAAATTCAATTAACGATGGAAACAAACCAGTAAGTGAACTAAATTTTCAAGTTCTGTTTTCAGATCAATTCTCTGCATTTCTTTTTAAAGCAAAACCATCCTTGAAAGTATTATATCCTGCAAAGAAAGCTTGGAAGGATGCCATATTCTAAAAAAAATAATAAAAAGAAGCAGTCATTCAAATGTCCCAAATTTATTTTAGATTAAAAAATGTAATAAAAATCCATTTTAATATTTTAACACAGATGATGTTTTTATGGAGAATGAAGAAAAAACTGTGCTAGTTTTTTGTTAATGAGACAGATATGCTAAATCACAGTGCTGTTGTAATATATATGTTCAAACAATGGCGGGGAATTAGCTTACTTGAAATAAAAAGCATACAAGTCCTCAAGGATGGCGGAGCAATTTAATGCTGTATAGGATTAGCTTTCTGAGAGCATACTGTGAAGGTCCTGAGGGTCTCATAGCTCACTTATACCAAACTTTTAACATCCTCATTTAAATTTCCTCAGACTTAATAATATGCCCTAAAGTCAGAATTTGCTATTTAGGGAAAATATAAATACAAAAATTATTAGCTCAGTACTACACTTGAAGACAATGAACATACATACAATCATCCTGCTGGGTTTGCTAGGAATTAGTAAGAAGACTGGAGTTTTCACACATCCTTGCGCTGCTCTGTGGACAGATGCTGTTCGATATGAGTAAACTGTGCATATGAGTATCCTCCCCTAGACAGGCACAGCACGACTACAACTGGATCTTTTAAAGACTGAAAAAGACTCCCAAACAGGTCTAACCTTAAAGTGCACAGAGCAGTGTGTACTGTGGATTTAAAAATAAAAAAGCCAAACCTGCTCTTGGTTAATATATACTTCAATATTACTTCTCTAAAAGATATCCAAAACATTGTGTGTCCATGTACCTACTGAGGCTACAGGGTAAAGGAGAATGGTAGAAACATGTCATCTCTTAGTGAGTTAGTGTTACACTTAATGAGGTCACATATTTTAAGCTAGAGACAAGTTCCGGGTCTTTTTTGATCTGCAAAATTTTGGGTGGAAAAAAAAATACGACTCAAAAATACAGTCCAAAGGCCAACAACAAGAGGAAAACATTTTGTTTGTTTCATTTTGTCTTTTGGTGGTTTTTTTTGTAAACATTGTACATAACTTCACCGTTCTAGAAAATAATGGTGTCATAAACAGTTTTATGATCTATTAGCATGTAGCATGTATTTAAAAACTGTTAATGAAGGTAAGTCTTGAAAATTTTCTCTCTGTTAATCCATACTGCTACATAGCCAAGACTTTCAAATATTAAATACTTCCTCAGCAGAAAAAAAAATTATCCATACTTACTAGTATTTTCTTGAAAATCCCTAAAGCAACAATGTATCCCATATACAGCTAAGATTTACCCATGTTTGTGTGAGACGTGAAGGTACTGCTAAAATTTATTCTGGAAAACTTTAGAATAATTTAAAGCTTTGTTACCTGCACCTCCATAACCACATGCTGATTTGGGGTAGCCCCAGTGCCAGAAGGGTCATTCAACCAGCCACAGAGAGGGAAAACTCAAGTGCAATCAATGCTTTTGACCAGATGGAGGTCAGTGATGAGTGGTGTACCTCAGGGGTCCCTATGGGGACCAGTACTGTTTAATATCTTCATCAATGACACAGACAGTGGGATCGAGGGCACCCTTGGCAGGTTTGCAGATGACATGAAGCCAAGTGGTGAGGATGAAGAACAGAAGGGTGGGGCCACCCAGAGGAACCTGTAAAAGTTCAAGAAGCGGGCCTGTATGAATTTTATGAGGTTTGGTACAGGTTGGGAAATCAAAGGATTGAGAGCAGCCCAGCTGAGAAGGACTTGGGGGTTCTCATGGATGAGAAGCTGGACACGAGCCAACAATGTGCACTCACAGACCAGAATGCCAATCGCCTCCTTGGCTGCATCCAAAGCACAGTGGGCAGTGGGGTGTGGGAGTGGATTCTGCCCCTGTACTTCACTCTGGTGAGACCCCACCTGCAGTGCTGCATCCAGCTCTGGGGTCCTCAGCACAGGAAGGTCATGGACCTGTTAGAACAAACCACATTAAGAATGATTATGCAATATAATAAAGTCTCTTAATATTACAGGAGTGGTAACTAATACAGAAACCTAGAAGAGAGAATTTATATTCACTGAGGAATTAGTTACCTGGCAATATCTGACTTACCCAAAAAATTTAGAAGAGCAACATCTCATAAGATTGTTAGGAAGAAAATTGAATAACTTTGTTAATGATCAATTAAGTATAAAAATGAGTTTTAACAAATTCAGAACAACTCAAATTTTAAATGAGTGTTTTGAGACCTTAAAAACGTAGACATATAAATTTGATTTGATTCTTTTGAGTTTTTTGAAACACAGTTTTGAATCCTATTAAATCTGTATGGAAATGAAAGCATATCACAGAATATAGACTCTCTGAAACACAAAAAAAGAAAGTTTCATTTAAAGAAGTTCTGTTCCACCTTAAGAACAAAGTAAGCTATAAAAAAAGTTATGTTCTACCACAAGAACAAAGTCATAAATATATTGAATATTTATTAAAAAGATTAGACATTCAAGAACTGAAATTGAAACCAGGAGCAACCCATGAAGATACATAAAAGGAAACAGGAGAAGGATGGAAGGAGTTATGTTCGGTACCAGACAGAGCTACAAAACGTGGTAAGAACACAGCTGTGGTTTGATTATAATTGGTACTGGATAAATGATCATCAAATTGTCAAAACTGAGACTGTAAACAGCATGGGTACATGACTGTTCCAAGTGGGAAAGTAGAGCAGCCCATTCTGTGAGTGGGCATCACAGATGTGCTGCTTCGCTTCCTGCATTGCATTGTATCCATTGTATTCACTGCATTGTGTTCCTGCTTTTCCTGCAGGGTTTGTTATGACACATATTTTATATCACTAGTTTGAGTGTCCTTTGTCTGCTCCGGCTATCAGATCAACCCCCGTAAAAATGAATCATTTTACCCCAAAGTGGGATAAATCTACCAGTGCAGTTATTGTGCATTGGGGCAAAGTTGGAGCATTATGATGTTTTTATCTTCTGCCTTGGGCAACCATGTCAGCAGCAGTAGCAATAGGCAGCATCCATCAATGGCACTGGCCTAAGAAGAAACTGCACTATACCTGAGCTGAGTTGTTCAGAGCCAAGGTACAGATGCGGATTGATTTACACTAGTCCAAGTTGGCAGGTCTGTACTTGTTAAAAAGAAGGGGAAAAAATGGTGAAAATGAAACTGAGCAGCTACCATTTTGCTCCAGTGTCTGGTTTGTTACAGCAATGATGCCTCTTTGCACAGGGTCACTATTTAAAATGTGGGGAAACTGTAAGCAGAAGAAAACTGTAGGATAAGGAAAATTGTGTTCTGGGCATAAGAAAATGGAAAAGGACTGGTATAGCAATAAGAATCACTGTCAAGAAGACAGCTTAATTGGGTCATTTGAAAGTTTGCAACATCAACTGCCATTGCTCTGCCAATAGTAAGTTCAACCATTTGGAAAGTAACCTTCCCTGTTCCTGGTCCATGATGCCCTTTAGTAGTGGTGTGTGCAATCATATCAGGCTTTGCCCAAGTGAACCTCTCAAATGCTTTGGCAATAATGATGACACAGACATAATCTATCCAGACTCCCCAACAGTTATGCTTCAGCAACTAAAAGGGAAGGTATTCCACCATTTTATAGGATATTTTTTGTGTCTGCGGATAGCTACCATCACTGTCAGTTGGCCTAGTAAAATACATGGTGGCCCAGCTCACACCACCTTCCTAGAGTATGACAGGAAAACAGCTGTGTATAACTGTGGTGCTTCTGTAGACACAATTAATGGAGCCTTTGTGCCATTGTTACTTGGCAGAGCACTTAGAGATTCTTATTACCATGGCTCATAAAGTTCACAAATGCAACCTCATCTATCACCAGAATATCTTTAGTTACCACCTAAGGAGTTGCCAGATGGCCAGGGAATAAGTTTTTAATGGAGGAATGGACTTAAATCATTCTTCTTTACTTAGTCTCAATCTTGTTTGGTATTTGCAAAAGCAAAAGGGTCACATAAAAAAAGAACAGGAGCAGAAGATCAAGTAAAGCCATGGCTACTATCTGTGCCAGCTGAGTCTAGTTCACTAATCTGTGCGAACTAGAAGTGAAAAATTGTAAGGGATATTCTGGCTGAAAACTTTATGTAAATTTTTGACAGCTCTTTTCCTGCACTGGGAAATTTCATAGATAGCAGATGCAAGTCATTAAAATAAGTACTTATAATATTTTTTTCCCATTTCCTTCTTTCTACTGATGTCACTGAACTCTCACAGTGTAGACTCTGGCAGCCACTGGCCTGAAGCTGGGAATCCAGATTCATCTGTATTTTAAATCCCAACCCTGCAGCCTTTGGGATCCAAAAACTTCATTTGGCAGCTCTGGAGGATTTTTTTCCAGCTCTGGTCTTTTTGTCATTGATACTAACTTACTCTGAAGGGCCAAAAAATATGATTACACTTCCACAGTGAGCAGTGAACCATGTAAGGCTCTATTAAAAACAAAATGCACAGTGCAAAATGGATAGCAAAACAGAACAAATTAATTTGAAGCAATTTATGGTTTAAAGTGTAGAGGATGAAGAGATGCTGGTTAGTTACCAGCAACTGTTTTGCATTTGCAGACAGCAGGTGCCATATCGATGGACTGACATTAGTCAAGAACATGATCCTCAGGCTTCTACTGTCCTAACAGCAGAGGTAATTTGGGAGCTGCTGGACATGCAGTGACCTCTCTCATAGCAGTAGTGATGTGTGGGCTGTGAAAGGATGGGGTGGCAAAAGTAATTAAGAAGCAGAAATAGAACTGAGTCTGCAGTTACATTGGCATTATGTAGCACAGTATTTTATGAAAAAGTGGTATTAACCCTTTGAGTCAACAACAGCCTTATGAGTTTAATTTTTTAAAATAAAAGAGTAAATAGAAGAGGTCAATATTCTCTCTCCATCAAGACAGAGAAATGTCCTTTTCTTATAACTATAAAACATGTCCAGCTTTTCTGGAGATGTTATAAAGGCATGGTTCTGTGGAAGCAGCAACAAAGAGTAGGAATAATGTTGAAGCAAGAGGTTAAATGAGGGCACCTTGGTTTTGGGATTGTGTCTACTTGAAAGTATTACTGTATCTAGGAGCCTGAATCCCTTTTCCAGAGAGCAAGATGCAGCAGTCCTTGCAAGTATTTGGTGGATCAACAGAAGTTAGTGATGCAGCAGGTAAATTCTCAGGTAGGTAAGGCCTGATAAAGCTTTGCAGTCAAAGATATTATATGGTGAAACATTAAATTTTGAGTTAATGAAATTTTTTTTTAGTAGAAATGGATCAAAATTCTTTATGACATCTGTTAGAAAAATATTAAAAAGTTGCTTAAGCATATTAATCTCTCTGTTCAGAATCTTCTGTCTTGACCAATTATTTCCTTTTTGGTTCATTTTTCACCCTAGGAAATAATCAGGGACTATTCTGCCAAGAAAAAATGGAAAGATTGAATATAGAACAAAATTTTTTAAATATATTTTTAACAGTGATGTCAAAACTGAAATATTTCAGGAGTGTCTATCAATAATAAATGAAATTTCAGGTTATAATTTTTAGTTATTTTGAGTGAAGACTGACTAATAATCTGATCCTTTGGGTAAACTTCATTTTGAAAAATAAGTGTTTTAAATGGCTTCACTTGACTCCTTTCAGTATGAAGAAATAACAGCAAGAGAATAAGAAGGGAATTAAAATCCTCAAAAATTAAAATATTCATCATACTGTTTGAATAAAGCAAAAATATAAACTACAGAATCAGTCAACTGAGTCATTCCATCTGAAAAGATTTTCAGGAACACTGCCTAGATCTCAGTAAGTTTATCATGGTTCTTCGGTAATTATTTCCTTATTAACATTACCTTATTTCATTGGCATAGTCACTCCCATTTTAGTAAAGCAATTACTGTTCTTAGCAGTTTTAATTTTTAATTGTGCTTTTTAATTAAATCACTTTATGAGAAATGCATTTCTCTGTTGTCAGCTTATACAGTATTCCTCCATGATCACTACCTGAAGTAAATTTCAAATCCTGAGATAGTCATTCTTGTCCATTCAAAAAGTCATGACAGTCATTACATTAGTGTAAAACTAATAATTAACAAAAATAAATATTGGTTTTTGTATTTTTTTCAATTTCAATGTATTTAGAGATACTGTTAATTCTGTTTGGTTTATTCCTGAAACTATGAAGTCTAGACATTTAAGTGTTGATATAATAGGACGGATATTTTCATGTAATAAACTGACTTCCTGCTACAAATCTCACTGCCATTTTCCAAACCCTCATTTGCCCCACTCTTTTGCTCATATGACAGAAAATATATGGGCCAGCAACAATTTTCACTTGGCCTAAGCATTTCCAGCAGAGTATTTCAGCTATATTGGGTTTTTCTTTATTTACCTACATTCTGATAGACAAAAAATCAATAACTGGATTAAGATATAAATAATAAACAGTACTGGACAAATCCAAAAAGCCCTTTCCATTTGACTTTCCCAACTTCAAGCCAGTGGCTGCCCAAGACTGCACTTTGAGAGCTCAGTGACATCAGGGGAAAGAAGGAAATGGGAATTTTGGTTTCCTGTCTATTTATGAGAACCGGAAAAAATTCTATAAATTAATTTTCTGATTTAAAACAGTTTTAGTTCATAATTAGTTACATAATTAGTAATGAGGAAAAAAAGTTATTTTGTACTGTCCTTTCAAATTATATATAAAGCACAAAAGGACAAATTTATAAAGCATCATCTTTTACACCAAATTTCCATAAAGGAAAAATTCCAATCAAAATTTAGTAACACAAGTATCTGTATTATGATTCATTTTAGACAAATGATTGAAACTCCATTTTCTTATTGCTGCTTTTACCTTACTTGCATTACATGACAAGGGCAGTCCAAGTATCTTGTCTGATGACAAACTATAGGCTTTGATCTCTATTCTAAATTGGAATTATTACAATCATTGTATTAAAGTCTTCTATTCTGATGGAGCATTTTAAGTGCAAGCCTTCTTAGCTCGTCAACTTATTTGGGAGCAGATGGTGAATATGATCAGGTGGTTATAATTGGGCTCTTTCAATACAGAAATTCACCATTTCAGTAAATAATAACCAAATAAGTAATTTACTGGCATTTCTAACTCACTAAATAGCATTCATATATATACATGATTGAGCACAGAAATCTGTAATGTCCTTGGTAATGACCTACAGTATTCTTGCCATCGCTTTAAAGAAATGCAGCATATTTTGCTAGTAAGATGAAATTCATGTGGAATATATTTTGAATGTGCATATATATGAATATATTATAAGTATATTATAAATAGCAATGTTTACAACCAACATAATACTCATTAATTCTTGGATTCACATCCAGATATTCATTTCTTGAAATAGTTCTCATAGCATTATTTTTGAGTTGGCTTAAATCTCTATGGAGTCCAATATAAAAGGCATGAATTCTTGTTAGCTTCAAATGATGTTTAAACACATACAGATTCCTCACATTCAATTACATGTGATGGATATGTTCTTCAAGATGGATATATAAAATATTTCTAGTAAAGCTGAAGGGCTCAGATTTTTATTTTATTTTTTTTTAATTCAGCTAAAGTTAAGTAATTTCTTACCAAGTATGTAGTTTTAAAAAAAAACTAACATATGTTCTAACTATACCTAGTTAGATTCAAGAATGGAAAACAGCTGATTCACTTTCACCTGTTTTAAAGAAAAGAAAAGAAGAAAATTACTTTTTCAAAAATTGCTTTTTCAAAAATTAATATAATGAGGAAGAATTTCAAGGACAAACATCAAAGGTGAGATATATTCCCTTCCTGGATTGAATCTGGGTGTTTTTATCCAAAAACTGCTTAATGTAAAAAACATGAGTGGAATTGAGAGCTTCATTCCCACCCTTTATAGATATGATAATTTTTAAGCTACTTCTAGTATGACAACTGGAAACGGATTTTCTGAAGACTGATTTATTGGTCACTATTGGCATAAAAAAATCTGAGTGCATGATCATTTGAGATTATATTGTCTCCCATCATGTGAAAGAATCTCGTTTTATATTTTACTGGGTGCATATACATCTGAAAACTGATAAATGCTTATGGATGTTTTAATCATGTCTTTAAATGTTACTACTGCAAAGTTAAGAGTTACAGCTTTTTCTCATCCAGATCAGAATGTGTCATGTGTAATAGACATAATGTAGCTTTTAATTCTTTTAAATTTCACCTTGACCATCAGTTAATTGTGAGTCTTCCCAGTCACCTGTAAATTATATTGAATTTGCCATTGCTGTGGCACTCTTCTGCTTGTTAATGGCAACAAGATCCTCTTTTAAGCTTAGAGGCTCTCTAACAAAGGAATTGCAGACTGTGATTATTTAATACTTTAATATTCCTGATTCGTGATTTATTGAATCAAATTTAACATGACTATTGCTATGCAATATCAAGAGTGGAAATGTTTGTAAGATGTGACCTGATGCTAACAAGCATAGCTATTAAATTTGCAGCTATCCTTGTTCTTTTCATGATCTCACTCTGTCCCCTACTACCATTTATTTTCATAGTTAAAATTGGTAGGAAAAGACTGACTTAGTGTAAAATGATTTTTTTCTCACTTATTTCCAAGGAGAAAGGAAGGTTCAAAGGACCTTTGAAGATGTTTATACCATTCTACTTTGTGGATACTGTAATTTTGAAGGCCATGAAGTGCATTGAACAAGTCGATGACATTTTCAGTGGATAAGATTTCCTAAAGAAAACCTAAATTGAAAAGTGGTATATTATAATTTATTATTTTTGTTCCAGATATATAGGTGTCAATGCTTGCCAGAGTCGAAAAATTTGTAAATTAGCTTAAGAAATAAATCAATAGATTAATAGATAGATATATGTTTTAACTCTCATCAGGAACATGATAGTATATTTTCTATTGATTACAACCAGATAATAGTGTAATTCTATATGCTCTGTGCAGACTGTCTTGCAGTTTGTCTGCAGTAGCATGCCCAAGACAAATAAATTTGATCTAGGAAAGGAGTCTTCAAATTTAATGCAGTCTTTGACCACTCTAGTTTAATTCAGAAAATAAAGATTATTTTATTCATCAGTATGAGAATCTGCATAAGTGACTAATTAATTTTAAACTGAGCGTTCATTTTCCTCATAACTCTCTTTATAGATAGAGCAAATTTTTTTTTCACTCTGTTAAAGATATATCAGCTGAACATGAGCCAGCATGTGACCAAATAGCCAAGAAGGCCAATGGAATCCAGTGTGAAACAGTGTGGCCAGCAGAACAAGGACAGTGATTGTTCCCCTGTACTTGGCACTGGCGAGGCTGCACCTCAAATCCTGTGTTCAGTTTTGGGCCACTCACTACGAGAAGGACATTGAGGTGCTGGTGCTTGTCCAGAGAAGGGCAATGGAGTTGGTGAAGGATCTGGGGCACAAGTCAGGAAAAGGAGTCTCAGGGGAGACCTTATCACTCTCTACAACTCCCTGAATGGAGGGTGTAGCCAGGTGGGTGTTGGTCTCTTCTCCCAGGCAAAAAGTGACAGGACAAGAAGATATAGTCTCAAGCTCTGGCAGGGGAAAGTTAGATTGGATATTAGGAAAAATTTATTCAGAGAGAGAGCTGTTCAAATATTAGAACAGGCTGCTCAGGAAAGTGCTAGAGCCACCATCTCTGGAGATATTCAAGACAGATTGATGTGCCACTTGGGGACGTTAAGTGGTAGACCTGGCTATGCTGGGTTAGCAGCTGGACTCAATGACTTTAGAGAAGACCTTTTCCCACCTAAAGGATTGTATGATTCTATTGTATGATTTTAAAAGCTATAATCTTTGCATTCTAAAATGTGTATCTTATTTTAAATCCAGCATATTTCCACCCAATGGAAACAATATTTCTACTATTAAGCATATAACATTTTGCTTCTAATTTCAGTTAAAGCAGGATCAACACCTACATAAATTAAAGATGACTAATGCTTGTTTAATTGTGTTGTGAAACCTTTTCATGAGGAAGGCAAACACAAAATTATGAAACTTAAGGACTGAATTTCAGTAGCACCATTAAAATATATTTCTATTATTTGCTTCTGATTTTTAAAAAAATGTAATTTATCTTCACCATCACAACTTATGAGCACAATCCATCAATAAAGTAATATTACCATGGTTCAGATTTTAAATTATGATCCATTTTGAATAGTTTAAGTGCCCTTGGGATCCTTTAGATATAGTTTCCTCTAGTGTTTATTTTTTAATTTGTAACATGTACCACAGAAATGAGTTATAGTGATGAATTTCTGTTTTGTGATTATTACTTTTTTAGATTAAGCATTTTATCTTGCTGGCTGCAGCCAAATAAATAAAATTTGCACACAGAGCAGTGTATTATACTCATTTAGTGCATGGGGTGTTGCAGCGGGGATACTGCAACACGCCTATATCAAACCAGGAGTCCCGTGAAAAAGAAATAAATATATACGGACGGATTCTTGCTAGATGTTTCAGAGATGTTTATTTCCCCAGCCGCATGGCCGGGCTCTGCTGAGGGACTCTTACAGTCGGGGCCCGAGCTGCTTTGCCCGCGCAGGGGAACACAAACCAACCAATGGGGAACGAGGCTGAGCAGGGGCAGGGAAACCCCGTGCCTCCCCCTCAGGGGCTACATGGCAGGGGAGGGACCCCAACATCTCACCCGTTTTATTTTAATAAAAGGAGAATGAAGACAATTGGATAAACATAACAAGAACAGTTTCAAAACAAAACAAGCCACCCTCCTGAGTCTTTAAATGTCCAAACAAATTCTGTGGAACATCTCAGGGCTGACAGAAGGGAGACAGAACTCTCTGGACATGCCTGTGGGGAAACTGAGGCAGGAGAGGGTTTAATTTCTTTCCTCCCCCTTTTCATCCCCCCATCGGCATCGGAAAGGGATTTTTGGGGAAACAATTGGCAAAGGCAGGGGTTTGTGAGGGAAACCATGGATGAAAAAACGGATTGGGAATAAACTGGGGATAGGGTAAACTTAGGAAAGGGTTCATATTGGGTATAGGGTAAAAGGGGAAATTAGGCTGTGGGTAGGGAAATTGCTGGAATGGATATTGTTTATAATTTTGTGCATAACGGCTGCCTTTGACGGGAATACCTCCAGGCCCAGTAACATTCGCTGCTTGTAAACCCTTCTTTCCTTGCACTATATCAAATTGAACAACTTCCCCATCTCCTACACTTTGCACGTAATTTTTAGGGTTATTCCTTTTAATGGCAGTTCTATGGATGAATAAATCTTCCCCTGTATCATCTCGTGTTATAAATCCATAGTTGTTTTTCACATTGTACCATTTCACAGTTCCTGTGACTTTCGTCGCTAGAACGTCTCCTATCACGTGCTTGCGTGTCTGTCGTGGCTGCTGGTCCCGCGTGGCCGCCGCCTCGCCGACTCCGACGTCTCGGTCAGGCCCCCGCGCCGCGGCCGCTCTGCGCTCTCTGCACGGCCCCGCTCCAGCGCCTGTCTGGGCTCTGCACGGCTCCGCTCCGCAAACTCCACGCTGCTTTGAGAGCGGCCCCGTTTCGGCTCGGCGCTGCGCGGCTTCTCGTGTCGCTGTGGAAACCGCCGCTTCTCCCTGCATAGGGCTCTCTGAGCCGTATGCACAGAGCGGGCTTCCACGCTGACCTCCGCTTCCTGGCTGCTCGTGGCCCACGGCACCCATGGCGCCTGCGGCATCGCTCCCTCACTCGCGGCCGGGTGGCCGGGGACCCCGAGACAGGGATGGGGTCCGCAGTAAGGCGCGCGCTCCCGAGGGGGCCGGGCGCATCCAGCGCAGGCACCTCCGCTGGCACGGCTGCAGTCATACACTCCTGGGGTGGCCGCCACGCGGTCTCGGCCACGGGAGAAGTATGATCTTCTGCTTTAGGGGTAATGGGATCATACAGATGCTCCTGAAGAGCGTCACTGATTATAAAGGATCCACGGAGAGCTTCTATCGCTCGTCCATCCCTTAGCTTATCGCAGATCTCGTTCCAGAAACACTCCTGATGATATCCAGGAGGTTTGATATCAAAAAGTAAGTCTCGAGAAATATAGGGGAACTCTTTGAAAAGCCAGATAAAAAAGTGTTCAAGATCTCCCGGTTCCAATACTTTTTTGTTTTGTTGTTCAAGGATCCCTTTTACTTCTAGATACATTTTTTTCTGTGGCTCAGAGAGCCCCATTTCCCACGATTCTTCCATAGTCCAGATATGCAATAGCAAAACAAAACCAAGAAGAGGAATCCAAAGTTTCCAGGGTTTACTCACACAAATCAGTCACGGGGATCGTTCTGCTCGCAATCTTCCACCATATGTTGCAGCGGGGATACTGCAACACGCCTATATCAAACCAGGAGTCCCGTGAAAAAGAAATAAATATATACGGACGGATTCTTGCTAGATGTTTCAGAGATGTTTATTTCCCCAGCCGCATGGCCGGGCTCTGCTGAGGGACTCTTACAGTCGGGGCCCGAGCTGCTTTGCCCGCGCAGGGGAACACAAACCAACCAATGGGGAACGAGGCTGAGCAGGGGCAGGGAAACCCCGTGCCTCCCCCTCAGGGGCTACATGGCAGGGGAGGGACCCCAACAATGGGGTTTCAATTTTTTCAATTCAAGTGCAATCCCCATGGCTAGCTAACAATAAAGTGTGGTAATCTGTGGGGTATGCCCAGCCACTGCCCTGGAGGGACATCTGCTGAGATAAGGAGATTGCCTAAATCTCCCAGCAGAACTCCCCGAGGAAAGGCAACCACTTTGCAGTTACAGCGAGAAGAAGACAGACCCAGATTCCTCTGGGAGATCCTTTGTAGATCTTTTGTAACCCATTGGCCCTTACCCTCTGACACCCACCCCCTGTATCCCTATAAAGCTAGCGCCCTGCCCCTGCAAGGGCAGAGAGTTGCTCGTCCCTGGCTCCCCTTCGCCGGAGTACAGACCGATAAAGTTACTTTGTGAAGAACAGCCACACGAGCCTCTTGTCTCTCTCTCCCTGGTCTGGCCTGGAGGCTGCCCTGCAGAGCTGAGCTGAAATCATGAACTGACAATCACTAAAGAGCTGACAGCTTCTGCACGGGCCCTCCTAGCCAGCAGCTGAGGGCTCGGGACACCGGACCTCGGGAAAGCGATTCCTTTTGGGACCATCTCTCCTGACCAGTCACAGCTTCCTCGGTCAGAGCTACTCACCCCTAACCAGCTGTCATAGTGATCAAAAGCTGCAACGTAATTATTAGCAAATATATCTCATTACTGTATAGGTACAGATCACTGCTGGACCTTACAGGGATCACTGTTCTGATGTATTATTGTTTTGTTTTCCTCTACATTTTTCAGAATAACTACCTAACATTTAGGTTGTTATTGTTATGCAATTATTGCAATTATAATTGGCTTAATGTATTCAATACAAAATTTATTAATTGCAAATTATTTTTATAATCTGATGTCAGTGATAGGTCACAATTATAGAAATGTGATGTTCTTCTCTAGTGAGCAGATTCTGTATCCTTTGGATGTCCTTTTCCATCATTACCTTTATTGGCACCACTTCCTTGTTAATTGCATAGGATTTTGGCAAAAGCCAGGCATTTTTCTCAAAATGCATTTTTTGTGATTGCATGGCAAGTCTTTCGAGGCTCCAGGGGGAGCTTCTGTGAGAAGCTGCCTGAAGCTTCCCCCATGCCAGGCACAGCCAATGCCAGGCAGCTTCAGGACTGACCCACCGCTGGCCAAGGACGAGCACATCATCAACAGTGGCAGCACCTGAGATAACAGACCTAGGGAGGAAAAAACTGCTGCAGAAGGAGGACTGGAGACAGGAGTGAGAATATGTGAAAGCAACAACCCTACAGACCCCAAGGTCAGTGCAGAAGGAGAGGCAGGGCATGCTGCAGGTCTCTGGCGAAGTTGAGATTCCCCTGCAGACCATGGTGCAGCCCATGGTGAAGCAGCTGTGCCCCTGCAGCCCATGGAGGAACACAGGGCTGCAGAGATCCACCTGCAGAAGTCATAATGTTAACCCTATCACACCAGAAAATGAAACTTTGATACTGACACTATCAGGGGATATAAATAAAGCAGAGCAAAAAAACCCGAACTATTCAATTTTTGTAACAACATCTTGAAAAATTTCCCAAACATAATTTTTTATTATATTGATTTCAAGGAAGAATTTTTTTTTTTTCTGTATTGGTCTGCAGTATTAAGAATTAAAGGTCAATTTCTTCTTGTTTAATATTTTCATATGAAATACCACCTTACTGTAGTATTGCCACTTTCATCTCATGGCTGCTAGGCATCCCCATTTCTATTTCAACTTTTAATTATCCCTTATACTCATTATTCTGTGTAACAGGCTTTCTGTAGATTCTCCATTATCTCCGTCTTCTCCAGTGACCTTCATTACACCAAATTAAGAAATATGTTTTCCTGTGTGGGTGATTGAGCACTGAAACAGTCTGCCAGTGAAGTTTTGGTGTCTCCATCCATGGAGATTTTCAAAACTCAAAAGAAAGTTCTTCTGAACAACCTACTTGAGATGACCCTGCTTTGAGCAGGAGTGAGGTAAAATGGTGTTGCAAAGATTGTAAAACTAAGGCTGTAAAACTAGCCTGTGACTGGCTGACTAGCTCAAAATTATTACATTAGGAAGAAGAAAGAATCAGGTAGATAAACCTAATTTATAAAGCCTTTCTGTAGCAGACTGGTCAGGGACACCTTCAATTAACCACTGCTTCCCGTTTCTGCGGGGCCTTCCCTTTAAATCTGGACTTAAATCTCCTGTTTAACAAAAATAATATGTTTAGTTTCTTATGCAAATCACTTCTCAATGAGATGATATAACAGGAGAAATATTTCAATTCACAGTAGAAAGAAACAAAATTAAACTGAGACGTAGTCAGAAAAGGATCAGATGGAATTTGCATGAGAAATCTGGACAAAGGGGACACTGAATAAATTATTTATTCAGATCTACATTAGCACTTAATCCATACACTTCATTTACAATAGTTTCTTTATATTTCTGATAAATTTGGATATGGTAATTTCCAAACAAAACGTGAATACTGTTGAACATTTTTCTCTGTGACTACACAATTTTTGCATATTGACAAATCACAATGCCAACAAAGACTTTAGGTTAACTAGTTCTGGTGGTATAAATCAGCAAAATGTAGTCATTGCTAGTTTCTTCATCTATAGCTCTTATTTTTGCCTCATATGTCTTTGTCTATATAGGTAAAAATTTTTAGAGCTTTTGGAACTGCATAAAATGAGTAGAGAAGAACCTTAGTGTCCTCTCCATTCATACTCTCAATATAAAATCAGGTTGCAATTCTACATCTGTGTGTGAACAATGTTGTAACATAATAGAAGCTCTATTTGCCTACAGGGCACAGCACTAACAACATTTTAATTCATTACTTTGTAAAACACTTTATAACATCCAACGTCTGAAAAGCAGCATGAACAATTTAATTTTATTATTGTGAATGTAAAAGAAGATTCAGCAATTCCAGGTATATTAGTTTTCTTCCATATACTTGTCATTGCAGAAATTTACAGATACATGACGAAAGTAGAAGGGCAGAAATAAAATCCTAATTGAGAATAGCCACCACTTTTCTAAACAGTAAAATTAATTATGATATAACTCAAGCCTTGCTCATGTTCAAAACATTGTTCACATTGACAAAGCTCCAAATTGTGGGCTTGAGATCTCAGGCTGGGGTAGTGTTAATTTTCTTCACAGTGACTGGTATAGGGCTATGTTTTGGATTTACCCAGAAAACAGTGTTGATATATAGAAATGTTTTTGTTATTGATGAGCAGGGCTCAAACAGAGCCAAGGTCTTTTCTAGTTTTTTACTCTCGCTTTGGCAAGGGGGCTGGGAGTGAATGGAAAGTTGGGAGGAGACAGAGCTGGGACAGGTGACTCTAATTGACCAAAGGGAAATTCCAGACCGTATGACATCATGCTCAGTATAAAAAGTGGAGGAAAGAAGGAGGAAGGGAGAATGTTTAGTGTGATGGATTGTCTTCGTAAGTTACTGTTATGCGTGATGGGACCCTGTTCTCCTGGAGATGTCTGAACAGCTGCCAGACCTTGAGAAGCAGTAAATGAATTCCTTGCTTTCCTTTGCTTGTGTGCATGACTTTTCCTTTCCCTATTAAACTGTCTGTATCTCAACCCATGGATTTTCTAGCTTTTACTCTTCTGATTCTCTCCCTGATCCTGCTAGTGGGGGAGTGAGAGAGCAGCTCACTTGGTTGCTGGCTGAGATTAAACCACAACAGGGAGTAAGGAAAAAAAGCACACAATTTGCATTAAAACCACTGGACCTATTCAGATCAAAGTTCAAAAATGCCACACAGACATTTGGTCTTCCTAATAACAAGACACTTAAGTAAAAGCCTTTCTACTATTCATAAAACTACTTATTTAATTAGCAGAGAGGAAGAAAATAGGACACCCCTTCACACACATTTTCAAGCAAAAATAAGTTTTTACAATGAAGTAATTCTTTTGGGAAAAGGTGAAAAATTTCATCTTTGTTTTTATGTAAGTCCTCAGAATAAACTTCTTGGCTGAATCTGTAGTAGCAAGCCAAATAAGCATGAGTCTTAGCTGTCTTTGAAAGCAGACTACAAGGGTTACTTCCAGACTATGTATTGGCACTGTCTTTGCCCTATACTGAGTTTCAATCCATGCCAAGGAAGTGCTCTGAAGAGTAGGAAGTGATTTAAACCAAAGTTATGCCATAGGCTTTTTTAACAATTTAGCTGTACAGAGAAATTGAGCTCCACTGTCTAAGAATGTTGCCCAGCAAAGAAACATTTCCTTGGTATAGGTGAACTCTGCTTTTTGATATTTATGTTGCTTGGGATTTATGCTAAATGTCTGCATAGAGACATGATTTTCCCTGTGGGGTATGCCCAGCCCCTGCCCGGGAGGGATCTCTGCTGAGATAAGAGATTTTGCAATCGCCCAGCAGGACTCCCTGGAAAGGCAGCCACTTCTTTGGTCACGGCAAGAAAAGACAGACCCACAATCCTTTAGGAGACCCTATGCAGATCCTTTGTAAGCCATTGGTCTTCACCCATCCCCTGTATCCCTATAAAAGCTAAGGCCTCTGCCCCTGGCAGAGACAGTTCTCATCCCTGGCTTTCCCCTTCGCCGGAGGGGACCAACAATAAAGCTCCTTCCATGCGGAACCAGCCACACGGGCCTCTCATCTCTCTCTCTGGCCTGGTTTGGCCTGGAGGTGCCCTGCAGAGCTGAGCTGGAATCACGAGCTGACAATCACTAAAGAGCTGACAGCCTCTGCAAGGGCCCCCCTGCCAGCAGCTGAGGGAAGACACTGGGCCTGGGGAAGGTGATTCCTTTCGGGACCATCTCCCTGGACCGGTCACCTCTTCCTGGGTCAGAGCCACTGACCCCAGCACCAGTTGTAATATTTCCCAATTAAATTTCTTGGTTCTGTATAATGACAATTTCAAAACTTCCTTGATTTTAAGTATAGGGAAATGTTTTTCAGAATGTTTAGTGTTTTTGTTTGCTTTATATCAGCATTATTTAAATGCTTAATATTTTTAAGGCCATTTTTTATTATTTTGACATTGTAAAATTGAGGTTTATTTTATACTCTACTATTTCTATGTATAATTTATTTAATTATATTTGTATACATTCTTATGGAAAAAATAACAGGTAAAAAAGTAAATATTTCTATATTTTTTAGACAGTCTCCATGCTGTGACACTGCTAGGCTTACAACTGAACTCGATACTAAAGGTCTTTTCCAGCCTAAATGATTCTGTAGAAGTTTGTGGCTATAGCTTTTTAAAATATTTTTTTATATTTGTTTTGTCTGGTTTTCAATGGATAAGCAACTTGACTCTATTGATACTTGATTTTGTATGAATATTTAAGTGTCAGGATGAACCCAGTAATGAGGCAATCTTATATCTTATGATTACATATTTAAGACTAAACTTAAAAAGCAAGAGGAAAAAAAATGAAAATCCAAGAATAACAATAAAGCACAGGTTTGTAGGAACATCTGTTTTCCCAATGTTAGCTCAATTTTTGCCTTCTTAATATTTTTCTGTTACACTATATTATTCAGTACTTATGTTGACAGTGATTATTTCTTTTTCCTTTACTGTGTATTAAATTGCATGATTATCTATCTTGTTTCATACTTCTATCCCTAAGGCATACTATGCTTTCTGCAAATGTAGGTGTTAGTGAACCCTACTTTGCTTAAACTGCTGAGCTTTGCATACTTCAGCCATGAAAAATTATTTAACATTATTTATGTAATCATTTTATCATCATTAGAAGATGAAGACTATATTTTTTTCATACAGCAGAGTTCACCTACAGACATAGGAGTATTAAAGAATTCTCTGTTGGCCTATAAGATGCCTGAGAACTGTGCCCTTTCTCACATATACTGTTCATGAAATAATTTATAGCGTATCTTATTCTTTTGCTCTTTGGCCCTCATCATTATTGGTTATTAATTGCCAGGTCACTTAGGAATTGAATTATAGCACTAATATATTTCCCTTAGGGTACTGATTATCCACTTCTCTTTCCTCTGGTAGCAATAAAAATCTCTTATGAAATTACTGACTGCCAGCACTTTGTTGTTACTACAGTTGAACAAACTCATTTTTGTCAAGATATCACAGCAAAAAAATTGCTTCTGCATTATTCATGTAATAACTGCACATAAAGTAGAGATGAAAACCTGCTAGAAGAGTGAAGAAGCAAAGCAAGTGTACATATAATTGTATTAACAGCAAAAGTACTGAAATAGTAAACAAAGTACATGTTTATATAATGTATATATAATACATATATAAACAGTCTAAAATTGTGAAAGGAATGATATTTTACTGAACTGGCATACAATGCAAACTCTAGATTTTTGTCTCTACTATGACAAACAGACCCAGTAATTCCTTTTAGAAACATTTTTTTTTTAAGTAGATAAGTTTATACCTTTTCAAAAATTAGTGAAATTCACAGGACACAGGACCTCTTTTAAGATAGAAATAATTTCACTGATAATAATAATTTCACTGAGCTCATCACTCCTGGGTAGAACAGGACAATCCCTCCCTTGAGCAGCTGGTGATGCTGGGCCCAGTGCACCCCAGGACATGTTTGGCCATCATGGATACCCTGTTTCTGGAAGTGTTCCAGGCCAGGTTGGATGGGGCTTTGAGTCCCTGGTCTAGGGAAAGGTGTCCCTGCCCACAGCAGGGGGATTTGAACTAGATGACATTTAAGGGGCCTTCCAACCCAAGGCATTCTATCATTCTGTGATTCTGTGATCACAGACTACTAGCATTTTCCATTCTTTTTTTTTGGTTTTTTTTCTGTCTCAAGTAACGTATGCTTTCTGTTTTGTGGAAGCTGGGACACTCCTTTTACTTCCATCAGGAAGCATCCTCCCAGACTTCAGATTTCTGTGAAGTTTATGTGAGAACTTAATGTTGCATCAACATGCAGCAGGTGAAGCAGTTGCTATTGTTTGCTCTTTTAGTGCCTGTACTTTCCATCCCAAATGTGATTTTCATAACTAGGTCCAAACTGACTTACTGCCTGTAGGTTTTGCCTATGGTGGAATGTGTTAATAGGTAGTTAATAATGGGAAAACTCAAATTCAGAATTACATGAAGTATTCTATACTGTCAGGACCTTCTGCAATGGTATTAATGATATCTTTACTGAAAATGTACTTCTAGAACCATTTGGTTTTCCTGTTCACAAAATGTTAATGTTGATGTGAAATTGAGCCTGTATTTGACTTTTCCACACAGACCTTTCTTTCCTGCAGTAATTTCCGGACATGTCTTATCAGCACACAGCAGAAAAGGAAAATATGTAAAAAATATAGTCTCCTTTGGTCTGAGTAATAACCTCCTTGTAACTGCCTAGCAAATGCTTTACAGAAATCCTAGTAATTTTCTGATTTATGCCAGTCTTACAAAGCAGGGATAACACATTAATCTATCAGGATCTTTGATAAGTCTTGTTGACCCAAATTTACTTTTGAATAATGTAAGTGACGCTGTTTCTTTCCAATATGTTTTTAGATGTTACCTACTAGTAAAATCAGATAATTTGGACAGATTAAACTCAGACTATTAATAAAAGCAATATGCTCCTACTCATCACCCATGTCTTGAATCAAGCTTTGAGACACTTACATATAATATTGTAAAGTTTTTTGGAAAACACAAGGATTGGCTAGTGCTAAATATTTTCTGTATAAAATGCCCCGTGACTATCACAAGGCAGAAGAGAAAATGAGAATGATCTATAGGTCAGGGAGGAAACAGTTTTGAGGGAACAAGAGTAAACCCCATTTCAACAGCTACTACCACCTCCTAGCTTTTAAAGGAAGAGAGCACCACCCTTTAGTTTGAAAACTGTATTAGGAACAAACTTTTAGATTTTTTTACTAACTAATCTGAATGTTATCAGAAACAAAAGTTTGTCTTTGATTCCTGTTATTTCTTTCTGTGTCTTAGTCCTTTTGATTTATCTGATTCATTAAAAGTTGCTAAATCCCATAGATTAGATTACTAGGCTGCAAAGAGAAATAGCTATTTAAAGGTCTCTACTCTGGATAGCAATCAACACAAAGAAGAATTTGTACCCTGAAAATAATCATAGAAAGTCCTCAGCAAGAGCCTTATGTGTATGAATGACATTCATCTCTTCCTTTCCTTACCTTAGAACATGGAAAACTAAAGGAGTGCATTTTTTAAAAAATCTTTTTAATCTTTTTTTTTCTCTCATCCTTCATAAGTGTTATAATTTTATTTAGCTATAATGCGTATGCAGACTACGTAACTCTTCTCATCATAGCTGGGTCAGGATTTATGCACTCAAGAGGTATTTGCTTTTCCTTCTTCAGCTAGGTTTCTTTGATCACCGATTCCTTATCTGAATTGTACATCATCTCCCATTTATTTCAATACTTGGCTAGTGACAAGTGAACATAATAAGATTTATCAGAAGCAGCAATGAACCACCCCTTTGTGTAAATCCCATTAATCACAATGTCAAGCTGGATAACCATGGGGTCAAATGATAACTTCTGACCTGTAATCATCTTTATCTCTGGATAAATGAATAGTCCATTTATATTAATACTTGGGCAGTTTAATTATATATACATGAAGATTCCACCTATGTATTAAATGTTAAAGATACATCAGAACTGAATTCAAATATAGGAAACTCACATACCTATTTCCTGTTTGCAATAAAGTGAAAAAATGTGGAGGGCTCTTCAGAAATACTTTTTTGCAGAAATATTCATTTTGTCTAGAAAAAGTAGAAAATAATCCACCCAGTTTAAGTTTCAACATCTTCCAGTATGGATTAATTATTTCTTTACATACCCAAAATAATCACCTTTTAATGATTTAATGATGTTTCACAGAAGCTTGTTCCTAGATATAATGGGTTACTTTGTCTTTTGTTTTTTCACAGCATATGTTCCCTTTGGAGCATATATTTGATAGAAGTGGCAGTGTGGCAGACCCCCAAAGGAACAGTTAATGAAATTATTTTCTGAAGTCAATCTAGTGGCCAATAAACCACTAAATGAAGCAGATGCCTGATAATAAAGGTCTGAGTTCCAGTTACCAGCATTTCTCAGAAGGGAAACAAGGGAGCCAACATATAAGCACATTTGAGTCAAAAAAGTATGTTTTTCCTGATTTTTGCTGTATGATTTAAGTCCAGCCTTAACATTCTTAGAATCATCACAATGCCAAACTTCAAAGTTGCAAACAAAGAGAAATGTGGTTTATTCCTACCAGTAGAAGAGCTGCACCAAAAATAGATCAATAGTTTGCTTATATTTAGTTATCTATGTTTATAGTCTCATATAACATCTTTTTTTAATTTGTCATGCTCTAATTTTAACTTCTTTCAGTACAAAATTAAATAGGAAAAACAAACAAACAAGTAAAATTCAGTAGGAATGTATGCTGCAATGTGTGTTACCTCCATAATTTTTGGGTCAATATCAGATTGCTGGATGATGTATCTGGACATGCACAATGATGGAAATTATGTGGATAGTACACAGAAAGTCAATGCCAAGCACAGGGGAGTACAAGGGTCAGTACTAATTTTACTACAATGAAAACAGGATTAGAATTATCTGTTACAATGAGTTTAAAAAAACCCCAACTATTTCAGACAACAATAAGAGTGAAGAAGATTACAAGGCAGAAGTTAAATATTTTTTCCTATAAATTAAGTTAATTAGCTATTCTGTCATATAAGTTTGGCCACACACTGAAGAACACCTTGAAAGAATTGTAAGCACTGGACTGGTGATAATAATCTAGCAGCATGGATATATGTGCAAGTGTTTTGTACTGAGCTAGAGAACGGTTTTAAACTCGTCAGGCGCTCACACTCCCAATGTGTCTGGCTCTCGCTCTACTCTCACTTAAAGGTTATTGATCCATTTTTTAACATAGGGGTAAAAGTCTGCAGTAGTTATTGCAAAGCTAAATCATGGTAAGAGATTTGTCTCATCTAAACACTCCCTAATCCATCAATTTCACCTCCCACACAAAGTATAAAAGATTTGGCTCTTAGCTTCTCTCATATCGATGAATGGACATGAGAAAAAATTTCTAAGCATTCTTGAAGTATGACATCTAAAATAAAAGAGATCTAAAAACCAAAATATCAGCTTTTAAACTGCAGTGGTATTAAAGGAAGAATGCAGCCTCAAAACTACCTTCCTAACCTGAATGAAACTTCTTTTCTTTGGATATGACCAGTCTTAACATTTATTCTAATATCCAAATTACTTACCACTAATAAAGTTAAACTGTTCTCTCTTTTTTCCCTAAACAGTTCATCTCACTCCATGCTCCCATTTCTTTTGCAGTTGCAGTGACCCTGTAGATGTAGGCTTTGTTACTCTTTGAACACTAATATTATCCCTAACCTTATTTTAAGATAAAATTACATTCCACCCTCTGCCCCCCCTATTTTAAGTTTCAACTGACCCTTCTTGTTTATTCTGTTATTATTGCATTAAATTTTTCATATAAATTACCAAGTAGAACTACAGATGTGAGACATTTAAGAAAACATGCTGATTAGACATTAGAGTTCAAAAATTCACTATTTCAAATATTTTTGAAGGAAATTACAAGCACTATGTATTTAAAATATTTATGCAGCATAAATATACTAGTAATTTTCTGTGTTTGGCAAGATTGTGGATTGAGTTTTAAGTGCTAAATACTTGCAAAAATGAAGATTTTAACATTTTAAGCTGCAGTCTAGCTGAATTAGCTTTTTTGATAAACAGGACTTAGAGTTAATCAGTGCATTTCAAAATACTGGAAAAATCTCACAGGGGTCAAAATTATCCACCCAAGGCTCACATTTGTTTCATGTACAGCATGATAAAAGGTAATCTAGAAAATAAAAATAATAGATTATTTAGACACTTCAATATTTTAAAAACAGGTATTGATTCTTTCCTTTTAATCTTTATAGTCATCAACACAGCTGTCCTGCTCATTGCTACACACTTTAAATCTCCTCAGAACTGAATCAATAATGACACTTTAAAAACAAAGACAGTCAGACCATATCCTTGCTGTTACATACATCTGTAACAGGTAGATTGTTTTCAAGAAACTGCTGATCAAGCAATAAATCCAGAAGATATTCCAATCTGGTAAACAGGGTCTTGGATACCCTGACTATACTCCCAGAAAATATAATTTACTATAATTCCAGACTATGAAGAAAATACAAATACTTTTTTAAACAGTCAGAATCTCTTTATTTTTCACATCAGAAAAAAAAATAGCAATAAATTATTGGTTACATTGCTGGATCAGTTACGAATGCAAAGAACAGGGGAGAAAGATTAAAAGTAACATTCAATTAAGAAAGAAATTTCCCATTTCTTTGGTTCTAAAATTTCTCTTTGCTTAAATGACATTCAGTTATTCACCTCCCATATGTCTATGATTTAATTATAATCAAAACTGTCAAGGAGGTATTTTAAATCACTGGGCTTTGCCAGTGTTTTCTGGCACAAGCATGGAAATTTTCTGTGCTAATCTTTTCTCTGAGTTTATTTATATTAATAGCCATCATTCCTCATGTTACCTTCCCAAGAAGTACTAGGGATCATGATTGAAAGAGAAATAAACTATATATAGCCTACAGCAGTGAGCAGCTGGTGTTTAAACTGTCTGAATACAAACTTAAGATAAGCAATTCTGGCTTTATATGATATGGGCCTTTACGGCTCAGACACTAACAGCACCTTGTTTGTCCAAGTCAACCATAAAGATTGACATGAAGAGATTATTGTATGGCATTAGAAAGATCTCATTAAGTGGGAAAGTTCAAAAAAGGTAAGGAGGTTCCAAATGGTCCCTGAAAAAAGTATTTTCTCAAGCAGAGAAATAAAACAATAGAATGTCATCTGTCTTAATACCGATATACTTTTGAAAATTTATCAATTAAAACAAAGTAAAACTCAACCAAGCCTGTAAATTATATGTTAACTATTCAGAGAGTTCTATTTCTTATATACATCACTGAGCTATCAATCCTAACACAAAATACTTGAAATTTCCTGTTTTACTGCATTCCTACTCTTAGGCTTCTGGAACCACACTCTACTATGCTTTAGACAAATGGACTCACCATCCATTCACCACCAGGCAGAAGGAGGGGACCTCTGACATGGAGGGGAGTGGAAATAGCTTTCTGCTCAGGGTGGCTGGTGAAACCCCTCATGAGCTACCTCACCTCCCCAGGTGCCCTTATACAATAGGTATGAGGGCCTGGAATCTGAAAACCAGGGAAATAATGTGGATGAAAGTCCATCTGAGTTGGAGGGATCGTCTGGGGTAAAATCATCTTTTCTGTGATTCTGTCACTCTGTGATAAAAAAAGGGAAAAATGTTTCTATTATCACTGTTGTCATTTTTTTCTTTTATATTGGTGCAGATAATGTCTCTTGAGAGGTATCACTTTCAAAGAAATTGTTAAAATTATAACAGAATATCTCACCCTTTGTACTTAAATTGTAATGAAATAGCTTTGAACCTCTGCAATGATTAACTTTGCAGACATTAGAAAATAAAAGATCCAAGTGGAAAAATGTAGAAAGACTGAAATGTACATTGCTTTCAGAGGTTTCAATTATATTCAGTTTCTGTAGAACTTTCTTTTCATCTTTTGTCTTTCCAAAAGAAGAGTTTCATCACATTTTCTTTTAATATCTTAAGGATTTTAATCAAATTTTTTGTTAACTATGACCAGTCTCCTATTTATTTATACTTGCTAGCAAACAGTATACCATCTGCACAAAACATCTGGACAGAGGTGCAATTAGTGCATTGCTTTCTGCAAACCTAGTTCTTTTAAAGCTGGACAACTCACAAATCACCATGTAATTGCAGACCTGCTGCTGTAAGATGTCCATTAGTGCAAGATAACAATAACTTCATGTAGGAGGCAGATGGTACCACCTAGTCCCACAATATAAAAGCAGCTTGCAATCCTTTGAAGAAAAATAAATTCTTAATCCCAAGGAAAGCTAAAAAATAGTTGTAGCACATTCATTCTGTCTATCTTAGGTACTGGGTTCTATTTATGTATTTAGTAATATGATTGACACTGGTAATTCGTTCATCAGAGGGAGAAACACATACGAGTGTATTATTGTTACATTTGAAGTAATATACCCAGATATTTTAACGCAAATACTATTTCTGCTCTCATGTGTTAGATAAATTAATTTCACATTTGAGGGGGTGAGGTAGGAGGAATAAGTCTTCTCCATTTTGCTGTTTGAGACAAGCATCATACACTTGAAATTCTCAGGTCAACCATGAGATAATGTATTCCTTGTAGAAAAACAAGCAGAAAATTCCAAGCTGCCAGCACAGCTAGGTATAGCCTTTATTCCAAAGGCACAAAATACTTTTTAAAATAACTTTCCCAGAAGTAAGTAAAATGTTTTGAGGACATGTACTGGGAACCTGACCATGATTCACAGAAAGTTTGTGTAACATTTCTGTTTATCTTTTGCCTGTAATAATTCATGTTTGACTAGTGACCAGAAGAGGTGAATAGGGATTCTGCTGCCTTTAGTGGCTAAGTTTTGGACAGATGAATCTCATACAAGTAGCTAAACTTGAAACAAAATTTTATCATTTATCCATGAGGTTTGATCTCCTTTAAGGGGCATTTGATAAACCAAATTTATAGAAAATTAATACATACTTTACAGTTTCATAATCACCTTAATTTTCCAGGTTCTGCTTATGGTTCTAAGTATTGAAAAAGCAGGCGAAGAAAATTAGTGCCTTGTACCTTGTTTCTGATATTTCTAGACTAGATATTTCACTTTTATTATTCTCTTTTCTACTAAGCACATAGGCTCTGATGACTGTCAGTTTTAGAATTCCTACAAAGAAATAATACACGTTCCTCTGTCTGACCAGATCATCTAATCATCCTTGGCAATCAAAGGGTTTGTAAATGTCACTGCACTTTGTCACATCCTTCCAGATGACAGTGCAATAGTGATGATTTCACTCAAGTGCTAAATTCTCTTGTTTGACCTCCAAACGCAGCACACATGAAGAGTAAAGGAAACTGAAAGCTGGTGTGTTCACACAGAAAAGCCTTAATCAAAGTTGTCAAATGTGTTTATGATCCAGAGAGATAGGTTCCCCAATACATTTTAATTAAAATATTTGACATTTTTCTCTACTTCATATGATTCTACCTGAATAGCATTTTAGGTCCAAGGTTAACACTTTGCTGTGTCTTATTGCTAATGAACATTGTAAACCGTAAGCTGTGTCGTATTTAGGAATGGATAGAATTGATTTTTATCAAGAGTAAAGATATCATCCTTATCATGGAAAAAAGTGAGCTTTATAATTCGAAATTTTGCTTAACATTTTTATTGTCTCTGAGACCTTTTTTTTAAATGCTTTTCCTACTTTATGTAACCATATTGTGTTATAAATGACAAAGGAAATTTAAAATATTTTTTATTGAGTCACTGCCAGTATTCTACCACTTTTCTTCTTTTTCTCAGAAATTAAAGATAAAGAAAAAAACATATGTGTATACTGCCATTTTACTTTCCCAACAAAATAATATGAAATATTGCTGGATCATTAATAACAGAAATCAACATTTTTGTCTACCTTTCATGAAATTCAATGAAGTGTGAGTTTGAGGTGCAAAAGAAGCAAACCATAAAGTTCAGGAGAAAAACACCAGAGCAAAAGTAAAAAGTACCTGTCAGGTGCTGAACTTTGCAGTGAGACTTGTGGTCAGATGTGTTTAACTGCAACAGATTTCTACTCTAGGGCAGACTCTCCAGGCACAGTGTCCAGACACACTCTCTTACACAGGGAGAAATGGATATAGCCTGGGCAGGATTTTTGTTATCATGAAATCTACAACTAAATAGGTGAGATCAATCATGTCTCATGAATGTCTGCTTTGTTAATTAGCTATAAAAACAGTCTGGGATAATGATATCATATATATATATACACACACATATACACACACATACATATATACATATATATACATATACACACATATAAATACCAATGTACATTGTGGTTGAGTTTAACCCATTCCACATAGCTGGCAGTCTGTAATTTATAGAAAACAACATAGTGAGTTTTGTTTGATTTATAGGCAATAGTGGTGTGTTTGTGTAAAATGTATCAAAACATTGTGTTAGTATTCCATAATGGCCAAAAAAGCAAACTAAATGACATCATTGACTTGGAAGGATAAGGAAAGTTGGGTTGTTTTGGTTTTTTTTTGTATGAATCTATTGTCTGCCTGTTTCTTGTTTGATTTTGAAATTTATCTGGACCTTCTACCTAAAAAGTACAATAGAATCAGAAAGACAGAGAAGGGCAACAAGAATGGTCAAAATAATGAAATAGCTTTGGAGTGATGAATGAGTCAATAGACTGGGACTCCATAACCTTGAAAAGACAAAACTGAGATTCTGTAATAGACTTTAAAATGAGCGGCACACAGAAGGTGAGCAGATATGATTATTTACTTCTCATGATATAAAACCTATGCAATTTCACATGAAAATAACACTGATGGGTGTAGAGCAATAAAAACAAAGTTAGATGAGAGACATTAGATATTAGACAAAAAGAGTTTAGACAAATTCACAGAAGAAGAAAAAAAGTGATGTATAAATAGCAAAATTTGTTTTGTCTTTATTTTAAAGAGCTCATTTACAAATATAAAGTTTGATAGTTTGAGAAAGAGTCCAATAGTAATTTTCACCTTGATAGGTGAAAAGCAGGAAACAAATTCATCAACTAGTTCAAATTTGTTCTATAGGATTCCTGAATGCAAGTCTTTTAATACAAGCCTTTGTAAAGATCTGGAGAGGAAAAAAGTGTAGTACTGAAAGTCTAGTTTTGTCTATTCTTAAAGCTTTTGCACATGTTGGTGCCACGTTCTCAAGAGTTGAGTGCAAAACTCTAAGTTCTGTCACCTCAGGAGAGATGCTGCTCCTTAGAGGCACTGTTCTAAAAGCCAAATGAGATGCACATATTTGGTGTTTTTACCTAGAAATAAGGACAAACATTTCTGTTTCCAAGGTTGAAAAAAGGATCTAATATACTAAATCACACTGACTATTGCACTGCATTCCTGAAGGAACTGGTAACTTTTTCAGTTTTCACTGCAGAGGTCATACATTATTTATGAGCTAGCCAAGTAGTTTTATCTTCAAAGAAAGGCCAGAGATTCTCATTGACATCCCTGAGAGATGGTTTCTTTTTTTGAATTTCTTTTCTTTTTTAATTGAACAATTTATTTTAAAACTTCATCATGAACTTAACAATGTCATTTCAAGCATATTGGTTAGAAGGATCCTGGTTTTCTTCAGCAGTTTTTCAGCAAGAAATAGAGTGGAATCTTGTCAGGTAGAAAAGGTGGAGCCCATGTAATATTTATTATTAGTAGAAAAGAATTTCAAAGGAACACATCTTATTATACAGCTTTTGACAGGGCAGAAGTGTGAGCTTTGCTGTTTCCATATCAGGATAATTAAGACTTGACCCTGAAAACATTATATATAAGTAGCTCTAGGTAGACTAAATATAACCTAATTTTAGCCATTAAAAAAAAAAAAAAAAAAAATTAGTATTTAGCTTAAGCTAATTATCCAGCCTTGTTATATAGAGACCAAAGAGTGACAGAAGCTTGTTTTAAAAGTTATCTGGGATTGTCATCTGTAGAATTTTGTTGCTCTCATTGTCTGAAGAGAAGTTATTATTTAGAAGAACATCCAGACTGATACTAGGTGCCTACTATCTCTAAATCTGATCTAGTCCTGAGGGCTACTTTCATTAATAATGAAGTATCACCAAAATAGAGTTTCTCAAAAATGAAAATAGGAGGTAGCTCAAATGAATTACCATCTGCAGATCCCTATTTGTCTGATTTGACTGTATAAGTGATTAGTACAGAATTAAAAATTTACATTTTACCATTAAAATTATGTGAGTGCATGCCACTCACCCTTACCTTTTTATTGGTAAGGTTAAACATATCAAATTAAAATGCTTCAAAAAAATCTCAACATGCCTCTCTTTGCATCTTAATCTGTCTAAATATATTTAAACCCATGACTTAGCCTCTCTTGTAATATAAAGGCATTAGGATGTTTCTATCTCTCAAGGATAATGGAATTTAAAATGTGCTCAAGATTTTAAGATGACCACTCCTACCAAAAAGGACAAGAGTCAACATGATAAATCTGCAGAATTAAGGTTTTATCATTGTATTCAATATAACACTGGTGAACATAGTAGTTCATTATAGACATATATACAAGTCATTATAATGCCTTATGTTTTTGTCTTTCTCTCCAAAACTCAGATGGTATTCCAGGAAAATAAATGAGGGCTGGCTGTACTTTTAGACATATACCAAAACTGTATTAATGTCTCTTCCACGTACGAAAAATTGTTCCTTTGATTCAAAATGACAGTGACTTTATACCTAATAGATATAATGAAAATAATGCTCAGTCCCACTTTGATAGATGTTCCACCCCTCAAAATTACACATTTCTACAGATTTGTCATTGTGGGGCAGGATAAAGGATCTTTTAAAAAGAAAAAACACGCTCTGGTTTAGACCACACGTGGTCTAATGAGAGGTGTCCCTGCCCATGGCAGGGGTTTGGAACTAGAGGATCTGTAAGGTCCCTTCCAACCCAAGTCATGGTTCTATTCTATGATTCTAATCTATGATTCTACAGTTTTTAAAAGACAAAAAATCCCCTTACAACAAACACAAAAGCTGGAATTTTTTGACAGCAAATAAAAATATAGGCCTACCTTAATTTGTACTAATGGCACATTTGTATGCATGCTACAATTAGATGTTTTGGAATAGAGAATAATAAGGCATAAATTAAGGGGTTTCCTCAGCAGGCTACATTGTTCAATAGTAAGAGTAAAATATTTTTAAAAGGGAGCACGAAACAACTAAAAATACAATAGTATTATGTTAGTCAACCTAATTAATGCAGAAAATAAACACAGCCTCCCTAATTACTTTTTTAAACTTATTTATGTATTTCAAAGGGTATCCATTTAAATATCACCATAGGCAGACACTTCTGTTGATTGCATTCTACTTCTTTCTGGTTCTTCCTATCTCTTACCTCTTTCAGTAAACATTTATTCCAACTGGGATTAAAAAAAAGTCACTTTTAACACATCACTTATTTGGTTGCAGATCTTGTCTTTACTCTCTGTGATGAAACATAGTGGTTTTGGCTGGGATAGAGTTAATTTTCTTCACAGTAGCTGGTATGGGACTGTGTTTTGGATTTGTGCTGGAAAATGTGTTGATAGCACAGGGATGTTTTCATTACTGCTGAGCAGGACTCACACAGCATCAAGGCCTTTTCTACTCCTCAGCCCACCCCACCAGTGAGAAGTCTGGGGGTACACAAAGTGCTGGGAGGGAACACAGCCAGGACAGCTGACTCCCACCGACCTATGGATATTCCATCCTGTGTGGTGCCATGCTCAAAATATAGAGCTGGGGAAAGAAGTTCGGAGTGATGGAGTTTGTTTTCCCAAGTCATTGATACACGAGAGAGCCCTGCTCTCCTGGGGATGGCTGAACCTGCCTGTCCATGGGAAGTGGTGAATTAATTCCTTATCTTGCTTTGGTGGTATGCACATCCTTTATTTTACCTATTGCCTTTATCAGAACCCCAGAATTTTTGGTTTTAGCCTAATGATTTTCTTCTCCATTGTAGCGGGTTCGGTTTGTAACCAGGCAGAAACACCGATTTAGTGTAGTGGTTTGGCCCAAAATACTCATTACTGTCTACCTTCTGTGAGATAAGAATTAGGAGAAAACCAAAGCAGGCACCAAACATGAAAGAATATAAAGTTTATTAATGGACCTAAAATAAGGAAAAAGAAAAGAGGGGAAAAAAAAAATCATACCACACCTTCAGAACTCTTCTCCTCCCCCACCTTCCTCCCTTCTCCCAGTGACAATATAAAAAGACAGCCCTTAAAATGTTCAGTCTGTTTACCACTTCCATAATAACCTTGTTCAGTCCATTTAGGAAGAGGAGTCTCTCCTGCTCATGCTATGAAAACATTATCACAACAAGACAGCCACCCACTTCCAAATAAATTTGTTCAGTCCATTTAGGAAGAGGAGTCTCTCTGCTCGCATGTGAATCCCTTCCCCCGACTTGCAACTTTTCCCACAACTGCTTGAAAGTTTTTGGGGCACAATTTTAAGGTTGAGCCATTCAAAAACAAAAGTTCTCTTCACCCATCTCTGGGAACATTTCATCTCTAAGAACAGAGGCCCTCCTCCTTCCCTGGGAGCAAAGGGTCCTCCTCATCTTCATCTCTAGGACTATCTCTGGGAGCATCTCTAGGAATAGAGGTTTTCTCCTTTCCCATTTGGAGCGAAAGTCCTCATTGCTTCCATCTCTCCCTGTCCAAACTTCTCATGAAATTACAGCTGCTTCAGCATCTGCCTATCTCAGCACAGGTGCTTTTGCTCACAAGTACAAGTTGAACACTCCACCCCCCATATCTTCATGAAATCACAACGGATACTCTGATATATCATAGCTTCACAACAGACTTTCAGCTTTAAGCATCTCCTCTTTCGCCTCCCTCAGATTTTCAGCTCTTCACACCACTAAAAGTGTTAATCTCACCTAGGCCTTGCAGCTGGAATGTCGCTTATCATAGTGGAGGGAGGGGGGAGCTGAGCCACTCCGGCTGCCCTCAGCAGGGCTGTGGGGGGGTTCCGTGGGTGGAACAGGGCCCATCAGCTCCAGGATGGCCGTGGCCCAGCCCGACCTGGCTCGAGCAGGGCCCACTGGCCCCTGCACGGGGCCCGCAGCCACCTGTCCCAGCACTGGAAACGAGAGAGATAGTCTGCCTCAGGGTTTCTATTTTTAAGTGTGCATCGCAGAAGCGGTCAAAACTTTAAGTGGCTTAAAGAATTGTCCATACTCAAACTGGCCAGCTGATAGGTTCTGTCAGGTCACAGAGGAAGCTGTAAGCACCCCTTGGCAAGACATCACTTCCAGGACTATGCTTGCTAACCTATGACACCCATCCCACTAAAACAGGGTGAATGAGTGCACAGCCGTGTGGGGCTGAGCTGTCAGCTGGTGTTAAACCACAAAGCATAGGTTCCTAACCTTTACTTTGGAGAGTAAGCTTTTGCTCACAAGAGTGGTTAATCTCCATGGCTAATCATCCTGTAAGTGGAATGTGTTGGAACCACCTGACATCTCTCAGGCTGAAGTAGCAGGTGTGGTGTTTTACTAGGAATATCACTTCGAAGACCTGTCAGGGAATGTGATCTCAGAGACAGGACAGACTTGAACTGGGGACTCTACACACAGTTTTTATTCAATCACTTTTCTACCTGCCTGTACATAGCAGATGACAATTCTTTTGAATTTAAGAGGCCTCAATCCCCATTATGGAAATAATGATAATTGCTAATAATACCAACTCTTACAATTCACTGCTATAAAAAATGGAAAGCATAATTGTATTCACTACCAATAATAATCAGCACTAAGAGCTAAAAGTTGTTAACAGGTAGATGTATCTTAGGTGAAATAATTTAGGTGATTTCAAAAGATAAGGAACAAAGACAACTACATCTTTACAACTGACACCACATTAACATTTTCCCAGAAGTCTTCCAGAGAGGTTGAAATTAATAGGATGAGTCCTGTGTTGAAAGTAAGTAATATATTTAAATTATCACCTATCTGGAATGTCATTATAAACCCTTTCACATCCAAATGTGTGTGGTTTTTTCCTACAAAAAGGCAATATAAAGATGGCTTAATGTGCTGTGAGGATGTGAATAGACATATGAAACTAAGTTTGGCATTTTTCTAGGGAAAACAAAAACCAAAGAAACTATTCAAGAAGATTAAACAAGTTGCTTTCAAACAGAATTTGCCTAGGATGTTTGACAAATTTTATTTTCTTATTACTGCACTCTGAAATTTTGGCATGATAGATCTTTCATAACAAACAACTTAAGAGCAACAGTACATTTAACAGGAGTTACAAATAACTTTAGGCAAATCGCTTTGTTTACAGTGACTTGACAAATTTGCGTCTTGACATCAAGAAAAGAAGTGAACCAGATAAGCTTTGATGTGCAGGGAGGCTTTTGGTGAAAGCAGAGGCATAACAAAGATATGGATGTCAGCAAATCAAAGCACTCCATTAAGTTCCAGAGAAATTCCATTAAGTTCAATAGCACTGGCTTAAGTATAGAGCAACTAGTCATTGCAAGTGAATACCAGGATTTGCTCTTCTGGAAATAATCGACCATTATGCAATGTTTATTAATTTACCTTTTTGCTTTTTGACTTGACAACAAAACAAACCTGGCCTTTTGAGAATGGAATCTTATTGTCAGCTAACATGGAGCTGGCCAGTTCTTGCTTCTGCTTTATTTCAGGCCAATTCACTTATGGTTGTTTGCTTATGGTTTGTTTTTTTCCTGTAGAAATATGTACATGCTGAATATGCAGGAAGATGTGGAAATAACTGAAATAAATTTAATTTTCTAACTTTTGCTGCTAAGTTAAAAATCCAGTTGGCTATGACTGCTTTTTTTTTTTTTTTCCCAGCATGAAACTAGTTTACTCACACCTGGCAGAAATTCTGTTTTACGGGTCAAAAATGTATTTCACTCCCTACAGAGCTTAATCAATTGCCATAGAATCCCCAGGCAGGTTTTGCTTTTGTGAGCTTGTTCTCTATCAGCTCTTTCCTTTTAATTCAAATGCAATATGTCCTTTTCTCAAGAAATGCTGTGTTTTGTATGTATTTCTGTTTCTTTATTTTTCTTTGAATGACAACCCTGACTACAATCTTAAATTATTCTCATATAGACATGCTCAGTAATTAGGAATGCCATGTATGTACCTAAATAGCAATCATAATCAACCTTCATCTTAGAGGTTAACTGGATAATGACAAATCATTCTACACTTTTTCACACTTCCGAATGAAAGCTTGTGTTATTCTAATCACATCAAGCTTCTGAGGACTCAGTCACTTACCAGAAAATATTGTGCAACGGAAAATATGATCAGATTAACCTTTTCATTAGGTTCTGAAATAGTTATTGACAGGAGGAGAAATATTTCTTTTTGATTAAGTAAACAGCATCGAGATAGTGTCCTCTAGTGAAAGAACTATTGTTTTCTTCATGTAATGTACCTACATTTGTACTAAGAGATTGTAGGTTTTGCACCCCTGGGACTAGAGTGTGAATTCTATCTCTGAGCTTTGGTTGAATCACTATGAGGTATGGGTTTACTCATTGCGACTGTTCCCAAAATATTGTCCCTGGCAATTGCAAAGGTGTCATGGGTTAGCAAAGCATAGTCCTGGAAGTGATGTCCTTGCTAAGGGGTGCTTACAGCTCCTCTGTGACCTGACAGAACCTATCAGCTGGCCAGTTTGAATATGGACAATTTTTTAGGCCACTTAAAATTGTGACTGCCTCTGTGGTCCACATTTACGAACAGACAAACCCCAGGCAGAGCTCTGTCTTGTTTCCGGCGCTGGGACAGGTGGCTGTGGGCCCCATGCGGGGGCCGGGCCACAGCCATCCTGGAGCCGATGAGCCCTGTTCCACCCGCGGCCCCCCCACTGCCCTGCTCTGTGCAGATGGAGCGGCCCGGCTCCCCCTCTCCACTGTGGCCAAGATTCAGCTGAAAGCTGCCTACCACTGCCCAGCAAAGATCATGTGAGCAACAGCGATAAGCCACATTCCAGCTGCAAGGCCGAGGTGAGATTAACACTTTTAGTAGTGTGAAGAACTGAAAACCTGAGGGAGGAGAAAGAGGAGATGCTTAAAGCTGAAAGTCTGTTGTGAAGCTATGATATATCAGAGTATCCGTTGTGATTTCATGAAGATATGGGGGGTGGAGTGTTCAACTTGTGAACAAAAGCACCTGTGCTGAGATAGGCAGATGCTGAAGCAGCTGTAATTTCATGAGAAGTTTGGACAGGGAGAGATGGAAGCGATGAGGACTTTTGCTCCAAATGGGAAAGGGGAAAACCTCTATTCCTAGAGATGCTCCCAGAGATAGTCCTAGAGATGAAGATGAGGAGGACCCTTTGCTCCCAGGGAAGGAGGAGGGCCTCTGTTCTTAGAGATGAAATGTTCCCAGAGATGGGTGAAGAGAACTTTTGTTTTTGAATGGCTCAACCTTAAAATTGTACCCCAGTAATTCAAGAGTGGACCCTTGAAAGCAGTTGTGGGAAAAGTTGCAAGTCGGGGGAAGGGATTCACATGCAAACAGAGAACCAACCTGGGCGGCTGTCTCGTGATAATGTTTTCATAGCATGAGCAGGAGAGACTCCTCTTCCTAAATGGACTGAACAAAGTTATTATGGAAGTGGTAAACAGACTGAACATCTGAAGGGTTGTCTTTTTACATTGTCAGTGGGAGAAGGGAGGGAGGTGGGGGAGGAGAAGAGTTCTGAAGGTGTGGTATGATTTTTTTTTTTTCCCCCTCTTTTCTTTTTCCTTATTTTAGGTCCATTAATAAACTTTATATTCTTTCATGTTTGGTGCCTGCTTTGGTTTTCTCCTAATTCTTATCTCACAGAAGGTAGACAGTAATGAGTATTTTGGGCCAAACCACTACACTAAATCGGTGTTTCTGCCTGGTTACAAACCGAACCTGCTACAAAATGTCAATAAACTTTTGACACTTTCTTTCATCCTGCACTCATTCCTGTGTCTGCAGCACAGTTCCCTATCTCACAGTTCTTTAATGTTAAAACTATCTCTGTTCACTTAACACCTTCCTGATGCAGAAAGAGAAGAAAATTTTCTTCATGAGTTTTTTACACACTCACTGAAATGGAAACAAAGAGGAAGGGACCTTCTGGAAGCTTTAATTAATCCTATCTGCAAAAGCAGCACCTATTTCTTGCTTCAGCATGTAATCTATCCGTGTACAGGTGTCAAATTATTTCTACAATTCCCCTGCACCAGTCTTTATTCCTATCTATGCCAAAAATCACTCCTTAATACCTACAATTAATTTCAAATAAAATTTAGTCATTCCTCTATGAATTACTCTTAAGTTCTGACAGCACCCTATCAAAACAGCCAAATTACACTGCATTAACAAAAAAATTGCTGGCCATGACAAACGACTGGCAAGAACAACACAACTCACTTCCTACTACTGAGGAACAGTGGGAGGAAATCTTCTGGCATCTCATTTAAAATTGGAATGCAACAAAAGTCTTACCTGTCTTTTAATAGTACAAACCCTGTTGTATATCACAGTATTTCTTTTGGATGTGTGACAGTACATGGACTGGAGAACGGAAGATATTTGATTTCCTGCTGCTTTTTGTTTTCTCTAGTTTCCAAAATATTTTTCCACAAAGACTTGTATCTGTATTTGATTTTTATTCTCTTTCATTCTCAGGTTCAATAGCACCATGCAGATGTAGATTGTTCTTATTATTTAACTGTATTAGTTTGGAAGTATGCCAAAGTTTGCATCCCCAGCACAACACATATGTTGAGTGTTAACAAGTGCTATGCCCAAATCAGTCTCTTCAACATTTTGGATGAAGCTACACTTTTTGTGGGATAGAACATCTCAGCTGTATGAAAGTGTACTACACATTATATACATTATACTGCCTGGCTTGAGATTTTGACTGCAATAGATGCAGGCTCATTGGTTCTTTCATTTTACTCCATTTCCTGGCATTCCAGTGTTGGATTTTCTACCAGAGCTATCCAAGAAGCCTGGAGCAGAACTTTTCTGTTACTTAAGCACTGTTAAATTTTTATATCTCAGGAACAAGGGGAAAAAAGGTTTTCTGATGGTATACTTAAGAATTTCCAGCACTAGCACAATAATTCTTCCTGCTCCATTTCTGTAAGATGAGTAGAGTGCCAAAGAAAATCAAGCTGAAGGGACTTTATGTGTTGCATTTTGCCCCAGTTTTGTCCTTCATCTCAAGTACTTTGTCCTAGCATTTGCGTTAAAATGCTTATATTTAATTTGAATGTCAATGAAATTATTACAGAAGAAAATATTTCCTTATAAGTTTGAAAATACCTGATATTTTCTCTCTTCCTCTTTTCCTCTTTTATTTGCTTGCTCTTTATAGGTAAGCTCCAACAGTTAAGAAAACAAGACAGCAGTAAGAGAATGTAACAATCTGTGACTAAGTTTTTATGTTTGATAATAATCCCTTTTAGAACAGCAAAAGGTGATCTGTGAAATTGTGTAATGGGTAATGAAGTCTCTACATGACACCACATAAGAAGCAAAACCTACTGGACAATACAGGTCTATAAAGCCGTTCCTGACATACAAAAAAACCAAGACCCACCATGTCATGTCTTGTAGGTTAACAAAAGTTGAAGACAGAAAGAAACCCCTATTATTTCTTCCTTCCTGCCAAAGTGAGACAGTTCCCCACAGTGTAATTTTCTAGTGTGTTGCCCAGCCTCATTTTAAATTATTCTAACAATGGGGCTTCCACAGTTTCCCTTAGGAAGTAGTACCATAGATGACAAGTTGACATTCACTTTACACTTTAGTCCCTAGATGACATAGTTCAATGTAATGTGACACAAGATTTATTGTGATGGACTCCAACATTTGACAGGCTTCAGTACAGGGTAATGTGCTGTGACCTGTTGATTTAAACAATGTATAACAAAACTATTGTAGCTATAATGTAAAGGTGGTGGAAAGGAAAGGAAAGGAAAGGAAAGGAAAGGAAAGGAAAGGAAAGGAAAGGAAAGGAAAGGAAAGGAAAGGAAAGGAAAGGAAAGGAAAGGAAAGGAAAGGAAAGGAAAGGAAAGGAAAGGAAAGGAAAGGAAAGGAAAGGAAAGGAAAGGAAAGGAAAGGAAAGGAAAGGAAAGGAAAGGAAAGGAAAGGAAAGGAAAGGAAAGGAAAGGAAAGGAAAGGAAAGGAAAGGAAAGGAAAGGAAAGGAAAGGAAAGGAAAGGAAAGGAAAGGAAAGGAAAGGAAAGGAAAGGAAAGGAAAGGAAAGGAAAGGAAAGGAAAGGAAAGGAAAGGAAAGGAAAGGAAAGGAAAGGAAAGGAAAGGAAAGGAAAGGAAAGGAAAGGAAAGGAAAGGAAAGGAAAGGAAAGGAAAGGAAAGGAAAGGAAAGGAAAGGAAAGGAAAGGAAAGGAAAGGAAAGGAAAGGAAAGGAAAGGAAAGGAAAGGAAAGGAAAGGTCTCTGAGAATTAATTTTAACCACAGTACAACAATCTATATTGGAGGACACACATACATTTTGTCTCCTAGGCTGTAGGCAGAATGAACAGAAGATGCAAAAGTTTAATCTTTAATTTTGAATATTAAGAGACTAAGGCTGGATTGTGAAATGTGATTGATCTTAGAGAAATGAAAATAAGGATCTAATGATATTTTTAAAAGATACCTACATGTCTAACTGCATGTTCGGGTTCTCACTGACTTTAAAAACCTATGTCACAGATATAATGTGAGGTATTTGTACAGATTTTAACTGCTGGCTGTACAAAGCTTTGTGTCAGCAGTAGGAAGGGGATGAGGAGATGGAGGAAGAAACATCACTTCTTACAATAGTGCTGGTAGGCCTTCAGCACTGATCAGTGGGTTTAGATATGATCGTATTGTAAACAAAGACTGCAAACAAACAATAAATAGGTAAGCAAGAGGAAGTGAACAGTCAGGAAACCATTGGAGAGAAAACAGAGGAATATGATTGGCACAAGTATACTAGTGTAACAAGTGTACTAATTAAAATGAAGCAGCTTTGCCGGACCATCAAGTCTACCTCATATAGGGTCTAATGAAGAAGACACTCCAGCATGCTCAAACATAAAGCTAAGGAGCTACAATTTGGAACTTGACAGAATACTCGTTTTGTCACAGGAGTGATTTTATGATACATGACAGCTCTTGAAGTCATCTAATCAAAATTCCTAGCAAAACATACTTTCCTCTCCAGCCTACTCTGCTGTTTTGTTTCTCTTGTACCTTGGTAGCCAATCCTCTACTGTGTCTGAGGGGTTTGTAGTCATCACCCATGAGGTCTCCGAAGTTAGAGACTATAAATAGGATCTGTCTTCTCCTTATGGTCTGTGAATCCTTTCTTCCACTTGAGCAACTGATTCATCTTCATTTGGAAGAAAATAATTTTGACTTCTTACAGAAAATGAAACATATGACATTCTTTACAGGTCACAGTCACTGTGAGATTAGGCACAGACACCAGTGGTTCAATTATTTATCAGAATATATCTTCTTACAATGTTATGGTGCTGCAACTAGGCTCTTCTGCAGTGCCCAGAAAGTGAAAGGCCTTCCTGATTTTATGCTGCCCCTTTAGACTCTGACAGTAGACAAATGTCAGTTCCAACAGCCAAAGATACTAAAGAGAATGAAGCTTCAGAGCATCATGTATTCATGTGGGGTTTTTTTTTCCCCAGGTGAGAGGGTGAGTTATTAATTTTAAACAAAGTCAAATGGAAGACTTATTTGCCGCCAGAAAAAAAGCAAAGTACAAATCTGAATCAATAGACTCATAAAGACCTCTTTGCTCTCTCTCTCTCTTTCTGCAACTCTGGTTAATGAATTAAGGTGATATTTAGGATTATTTTTATTGTGCTTAAAGTGATAGTAATACAATTTTTTCTTCTTTTTTAAGTTTTATATACACAAAGTATTCACAGTGAGAATTCTAAGAGATGTACCTTTTGCTGACTACAAAGAGAGCAGATTTACAGAGAACCTGAAACTCAGCAAATATTTGCATTTAAACTGTATAGCATTACTCTTTACATTTTATTTTAAAGATTGTGCCCAAGTGTTAGCTATTGTAACATCACTTTGAAAAAAAATGTTGAATGGATGATTTTCAAAGCAAGTACTAAGCCCTATAAATGTCAGACAGTAAATCTGAAGAGCACTGACTGAAAAAAGGAATACACAATACAATTCTTTTATCAAAACTGAGAATACTTTGCACTTTTGTAAAATGTCTTTTGTTAAAGAGTACACTACAGCTCAAGCAAGATGTTCCAAAGGATCTATTTTAAGAAGGAGGTTTGTCTTAAAAGCTGAGAAGATATTAGGCTCAGCAATAAGAAGGAATCCAGAAATGTTCTGTCACAGTCATAAAAATACACTTTAAAACCAGTTTATGTTCATTTGCTTCCTTTTCCTTTTGCAAGGAGAAAGAAACTCACTTTTCTAAAGCTTAAAAATGCCTGAAAAGTAGTGTTGACTTGTCTTTTTTTTATTGAGACCACCTCACTTTTATAAATCCTCAAAAGACCTAAAAATTGAAAGAAATATTGTAAGGACTCAGAAAGTTTTCACGAGGATGTTGTTTATTTTTGTTCAGTTTCCCTCACTATTAAAAACATCTGCTTAGTTCTCACCCAGTGAGATCAGTTATTTTCTGGAAATAATTTACAAAAATTGTTTCAAAATAAGCCTTATATAAATTTATATAATTGCTATATGCCTTACTTATGACAATTAGTTAGAATATTTCAAAGTCAAGCTGAAATCTAATGTATCAATATCACAATATCACTAGCAAAATAACACACACTGGAGATTTTCTTCATTTGTATTTTTTGAGGAATTACATCATCAAATGTAGTAAAACCAGCACAGTTTTATAGACACAAAATAAGAGATTATGACTGATTTTTCAAATGTTTAAACTCTTTAAAAATTATATTGAAAAGAGCATTAAAAAAAATAAAGTAGTCTTTTCAGTATAAATAAATGCTTTCAGAACCTACCTACATACAACCCAGTTTTAATGCTTCAATTTTAGCTAGTAAAAAAGATCTCAGCAATATTGTGTATGACAGAGAAAAAAAAACCCTCAGCCTTTTGGTATCAAGTAATAATTTTTGATCACTAGAAAAGAGCTATTAGTTATTTACTGCATATCAGTGAATAAAATTGGTATTAAAAGGTTGACATATTAGTACAAAGACTAGTTAACTAAGTCAATGAATTGGTGAAAAAATAATATTCTGAGTTCAGCTAGTCTTGGGAAGATATGGGTTGATTCTTTGGCAAGCAAATAAGATAGAAATAAAACATAACCAACAACCACCACTGGAACATTTTAATTATCTGACATGCTTTCATTTCTTGAAGGAAAATTATAAAATAACAAAGTGATGAACTGAATGAAGCAGCATTGCTTCTTCGTCATGAATGGAACAGGTCTTGCAGCTTGTGTTGCTAGAGGCTACATCAGAAAAAAAGGTCATTTGATATTTCTTTCAAAAGCTTACATACCTGGCCCTTGGTCAGACACAGCTCAGTCATTTCTATGTTCCAACATAACACATAGAAATATATGAGTCATTTTGTATTACCTTGTACTTCCATATTAAAAAGACACCTGAAAAAATTAGTAACTTCTTCCTTCAAGCAATAAAATAAATTCGAACTCCATCCTTGAAGAGGCAAAATATGATAATCCTGATAAAGAGAGGAAAAGCACAACTGAAGTTTTATAGAAGATGGTTCTCATTAATTTGTCTGTTTCCAAACAGTCTCTTTGACTTCATAGAATAGGATTTTGTGTTGTCATATAGTTTGTCTAAGATTATTTACTTAAATGAATTTCTGAATTATTGATATAAGTTTTATTCACTGTTTCTTGAAATGCAGCCTTTCATCTTTAGTGCTAAAAAACACTTTGAAAAATAATCTCTGATTTACCCTAATAAAATGCCTTAATGTAGAAAATAATTCTATATTGTAATTTTAAAAAAAAGTTAATTGAAAATCAATAACTGGACAATTCTCTTTCCTTATAAGTTCTATTACTTGCAGTTAAAATAGGTGTAGAGCTGTGTATATATAAAGTGAATTTTTCTAGTTCCTTCTGCAAATTCCAATGCTGTGTCAGTGTTTTTTTCTGAACTTCAATTTATAAACCAACAAAGTTCAAAATGAAACTTAATAACAATGGTGAAATGGGAATTTTGAGCATTCTAAACTTGAGTATTTGAAGATAAAAAAACTCCTTCATACCCGGATATTTTCATTCAGTCTTTTTTGAATTCTGTGTGTATAGACTGCAGGTAAATTACTGCTCAAGAAAATGACCAAAGCTTGTTCTCAAGAAGTTGCTTCTCCAGAAACACACAGCTTGGCCTTCTAACCTTCACAGAGATTATTCAGGATCTAAGAACATAAAATTAGGTTGCAAATTAGACATTCTCATTGTAATAATCAGAATTCAGCACACAAACCTCTCATTGCAAGACTGTCCAATGTGAGATGTTGAGCAACTGTCCTAATCGTAGCGATCTAAAAAATATTGTGCGAATTCCAGTTTCTTATTCTCCAGGGCAGAAACTGCAGGCTCTTTCTATAATGTACTGTCAAATACAAGAGTAATAGGAAGTTTATAAAAAATATACTAGTGCATAGACAACAATACAAGCCCTTCGTTAAAGGCAAACATGGATGCAAGATAAAGCATGAGTTTAAATTTTGTTTTCAAATTTGGCTAAGGACAAGAGGATATTATCTGAAAAAGTTATAGATATTGGATATCCATTCTAATATAATAGAATCATAGAATAGTTTGGGTTGGAATGGGGCCTATAAGGATCATCTAGTCCAACCCCCTTGCCATGCATGGGGACCTCTTCAACTTGATCAGGTTACTCAGAGTTCCAACGAACCTGACCATGAATGTTTCCTGGGATGGGGCATCCACCAGTTCTCTGGTCATCCCCTTCCACTGTTTAACCAACCTCATTGTAAAAAAATGTAATACTTATATCTAGTCTAAATTTACTATCTTTTAGTTTAAAACCTTTGTTCTATTGCAATAGGTAACCTTACTAGAGAGTTTTTACCCATCTTTCCTGTAAGTCCCCCATCAAGTACTAAAGGACACAACAAGGTCACCCCAGAGCCTTCTCTTCTTCAGGCTAAACAATGGGAAGTTTCTGCTTTTCCTCACAAGAGATGTGCTCCAGCCCTCTGATCTTCTTCAGGGCCTTTCTCTGGAACTTCTCTAACAGGTCCATGTCCTTCTGTGCTGGGGACCCCAGAGCTGAATGCAGAATTGCGGGTGGGGTGTCACCAGAGCAAGACAGAGCAGAGGGGCAGAATCTCCTCCCTTGCCCTGCTGCCCACGCTGCACTGGATGTAGCCCAGGACATGTTTGACTTTCTGGGGATACAAGGACATATGGCCACGTCATGTCCAGCACTCCCACAAGCACTCCCAAGTCCTTCTTGGCAGGGCCATTCTCCATCTTCTAATTTTCTGGCCTGTATTGATACTGGGGGTTATCCTAACCCAGATGCAGGACATTATACTTGTCCTTGTTGAAGTTAATGAGTTTCCCTTGGACCCACTTCTCATGCTTGTCCAGGTGCCTCTGGATGGCATCCCATCCCTCAAGTGTGTCAATTGCACCACTCAGCTGGGTGTTGTTTGCAAACTTGCTGAAGGTGCACCCAATCCCATTGTGTCCATCTGTGATGAAGACATTAAACAGTACTGGCCCCAGTATGAGCCCCTGAGGGAACTCATTTGTCACTGATCTCTCATCTGACACTGAGGCGTTGACAACTACCCTGTGGATATGACAGTCCAAAAACTCCTCATCCACCAAACAGACAAGTTTGGTGACTTGACATAGTCAGTGTTCTTCATTCTAGTTCTTACTACTGCAAAGGTTACTGGTTATCTGCCTTAGGACAAATGGGGGATCTTAATGTGTTATTTTAATTAATTGCTTTTCTGCAGTATTGCCTAATTATTGACTTGAAAAGGAAGATGATTTTCTATTTCTCTCATCCCCACCCCTCTTTTGTAAATTGTATTTTTGCACCCTTTGACATCCTTTAAATTGCTGCATACAAATTTATGTCCTTCACTAATCATATTTCTGACTGTTTGTCCCTTGCTTAGAACTTTCTTTTTTACCTGAATAATCATATAAGGATAGAATCATTGCTCGGGGCTTGCCTAAGGCATCACATCTCAATACAGAGGCTTGCCTGAGCCCTAGTTTTACTGAAATAGTAATTCTCACTGCAGAACAGACTACATTTGCTCAGCCAGATTCCTCCACCCAGTTACTACAGTGTTCAGAAAACCAGAGGGCATTTTATTTGCTTTCACTTACTTTCCATTGTCTATGACTAGTTCTTTCACACTTCCTTTCATTTCATTTTGCTTTTGAGCCATGCCTTGACCAAACCATCTGGGAGTTCATTAGATGTAAGTCTTACTATTGTTTTAAATAATACTTTTTACTGTAGTTCAGCTCTGTTTACAATGATCCTGCAACAGCCTGTGCACTTTCCATTTTTTTAAATCACAACACAATATCTTTCAATGTTATCAGCTCTCTACTTGAAAACACAAATTCATTGAGCTTCAAATTAGAATTTAGACTCTGACTCAATTTAGATTCAAAAATAAATGACCATTTACTGTCCATCTTTTTTACTTATTTTACCTTTTACCTAATAATTTACTTACATGATTATTCCCCTTAACACTGTAAGAGAAGAGAAATTAACTAGGACAAAAGCAGAAAACAAAAATACAGTCTTTCTTGGTCTCTGAGTAAATTCAAGCTTACTAAGTATCAAATTATTTCTTAGATTTTTTTTCTATTTACTGAATTCTGCTTAGATGACCCTTTAATTGTCAGATAGCTATCAGAGGTTATTTTATAGAAGTAGTGTCAAATGCATGTGGAAGTCAAATAGTAAGTGTTTTTCTGTGTGAGTAGCATGAAGTCAAAGTTACACAATATCTGTTGATGTTCCCAGTAAGATGGATTTGCTGTTGATGGCAGTGATGTTCTTTCTACAGTAGTTGTTTTCTAATGGAAGCATTACAAATTTGTCCAGAACAGTGAATTCAACTTCACGGCCGTTTTATCTCTGAAAAATCTCACTAAGTTTAACTTCGATAACTTTTAACCTCACATGTCTCTCAGAAGCAATTAATGAGATCATGAGTATACTCTGGACTGCAGAAGAGAGTACTGTAATCTATGTAGATAATCTTTTGGTTGAAGGCCCCATCAAAGACAAGTTACATGATTCAAGTACAGTTAAGAACAGTATACAGAAATGCCTTAGCACATAGATTTATTTTAAGATGACACACAAGAAAAAGAACTTTTTCTAAAATAGAGTTCATGCAATCTGGCAGCTAGCCTCCCTCCCTGGAGGGGAGGAGATCCAGGAGTTTCATCCGAGGTTCTACAGTACTGCTGATGTGAAGTTATTAAGAGAAAATGGTTCAAATGTTAATGTAAACTTAACTGAGTCTTTCCATAACCATAAGCAACATAACCATAACATACTTTACTGAGTGACAAAAATAGATGTGTTTCCTGGCATGGCAAGCATTCCTTCAAATTTGAAAGAAAAACAACAAACCTAAGACCTAAATGCCAGGTTTTGATATTTTTAGGAAGTCTATCAGTTAGATTATCGAGAGAAAAATGTAGATTGCACATTTGAAGTAGGGAGGATTTAAATAAGGGGAGAGATGAGGTGGTTATTTTCTGTGACAAAGGGAGCAGGACATTTTATAGCATAAAGCAAAGAGCAGGATGCAGAGCATAAGGCAGGGTGAGAAAGTGTGAGAAAAAGGTTATGGTATGTCACAAACCTGTAGGTTTATCAAGGCCATGACTTGGCATCCACAGGAGTGATGGGTTAGAGTTCCCAGGCTCACCTTCTCAAGGCTTTCATAGCTGTCTCAAGTGAGAGATCCAGGGCTGAACAGTTATTTTTCAATATGCACTTTTCTACTGAAAAATGACTGACCCTTTGATTTGGATGGCTTGTGTAAACACGTCAGGCCCAGCCAGACTGAAGCCCTAATCCCAGCACCCTCAGATTTTGGCAGTTGGGACCACCCCCTTGGCTGCATGGCTGTGTTTTGTCTTCAGCCCTCACCACCACACCTAGCCATATCTGCCCCCTATGAGTGGTTCCAGTTGAAAATATGTCTTTCTTTTCCCCACCACAGCAGTTGGCTTTGCAAACAATACTAGCTCTCTGGACAGATCTTTCCCTGTTTAAATTCCCAGATAACCAGGACCCTAACAGTGGGGGCAGATAGCATCATTTCTTTAGATCTTTATCTCATAGATACATCACATTACCAAGTCAGTGCTGCAGGATTTCTCTATCTTCCTTTTATTATTAAGATTTAAACACACCAGACTTTCACTTGAAGCCACTGTTCTCCCACTGGAAAGTTGGAACCTCTTTAGTTTCTTATCAGGTCCCTGTTCTTCTTTATCCTGAACTCAGACTCTCAAATCATTGCTCTGTTTTTGTTCCACAGAGCCATAGGTGTCAGGGAAGGCCATCAAAGCCTAACCTAGGATTTCTACATGTCATTCTTAAGTCTGTGAAAATTCCTCTGAATTTAATAGACAGTCTCTGGACACCCGTTGCATTTTTGCCTGATTGCTGACCCAATCACAAACTCCACCATAATAGACATGACATAAAGAACAGAGCTAAAACTTTGCCTTCAAAGAATACTTCGGGCCAAATTAATTCCCAGATCTACATACACTGAATTCAATATTTATTTTAGAGCTGAATTTGTTTCTATCATTCAGTGACTAGTTAAGAAGACAATTTAGAGGTCCCCTGAGATACTGTGATGAAGAAAGGTGCCCAAGCATTCTCCTGGATATAATTTCTACCCTTCAGCAAAAATGATCTCTTAGACAGTGCACTTGCAATCCAAGGTAATTTTTTAACCATGACCTGCTACTACTATTCTGTTAAAATTGACATCCATGAGGCATATTTTACAAAACTAGCAATCTCTGAAAACATGCTATTGGAAATAAACCAAACAATGCAGAAATGGCATATATCAGGAAAGAGAACAGAGCTCATAGGGAATGGGTCATAAAATTGAAGATTTGAGACTTCACGTAAATACCCTGAAAATCTGCAATGTACTTAAGTACATGAAAAAGTGGTCTGTGTCAGCAAGCATATTGTTTCAGAAATTGACAGAAGGGAGTCATAAAGCTTGCAAAGTGCTTCTGAAAAGGAAAGCAGCCCCTGGTGCCAAGCAGATAACTGATTCTTAAACAGTTGGTAAATGTTTATGCTCTAGACTTCAGCCCTAATAGAGAATCTGCCAACCAGAGAGTATTAATAATAAAAAAAAAATGCATGTTTATACATTCTTTCAGGGAAGGATCTCTATGTTTTATGCGCATTATGCAGTGGAGCTTCAAAATTCATTGGAAATACAGATGCATAATTGAATAATCGTCATAGAGAAATTTTATAAAACATACTCAAATTCAAGGTTACAGAGCAAATATCAAAAAAGAAAAATGGGATCAAATTCCTCAATTTTCTACATTTCATTCCTACACAACAAGCAAAAAATGGCTGTTATGGATTATCCAAACAACACCAGTCAGATGGATGGATGTTACGATCTGGTTTAAACCCAGAAAAGCAAAGAGAGCTAAGTCTCTGTGCATAAACTGGAAAGAACTTAGAAGGTTCAAAATAATCCCAGAAACGTGATTAAAACCAAACAAGGTAAAATGTTGATACCAAAATATGGATGCATTTTATTTAATAGTAAAAGAGGCAAAGAGAAGGGAAGATAAAAGAAAGAAAGACTAGAAGAAGAAGTGTGATTGGGGGGCTGGGGGGACAGGGAGAGGTGACAGGGGTTAGGTGGAAGCAGATCACCCATCCGAGGGTCCCAGGGACGTCTCGTTGCTCCCCTCCATCTGGCCTGCTGGGGGTGAGGGTCCCCCGTCGCCGCCGTGCCCGCACCGCCACACGCTGCACCATGCTGCCACACGCTGCCACACCACACGCCAAAGAGGACAGAATCCCATGGATTAATATACGCTGTGGGCCAGGTGGGAACGGCCACGTCTCCCTTGCAGGACCCAGCTTGACACTGTCCCTTGCAATGCTGAGGGTCTGTTGCATCACCTCTGGTGCTCTGGTGCAGGGTCTGGGACCCCTTTGAGGGGGGCCCCTGGGATGGGCCATGTCACCCCCTTCTGCTGTGGATAAGCTTCCCCCCCCTGCAGTGAGAACCCCTCAGCTGGGCTCCTCTGTTAGTGGAGGATGGCAGTCACTGTGCCTCTGGCCACAGGCCTTTCCAAGATACCCAAAGCTTCTCCTCCCTGCCACCCTTTGGTGCAGGGGGTCTGTTCGAGCCTGGCAGCTGAGAGCCCTGGGGCTGTGGTCTCCACCTTCGAGGTGTTAAGGCTGTGCTTTGTGAATGTCCCCAGCCCTGAGTTGTTACTTTATCTTGTCTTCATCAGCAAGAGGTGTAAGGCCTCAGTCAGGGCCTCATTTAGGATCTCATTCAGGGTTCAGTAGTCTTTGCAGCTTTTGTAATACAGTTTTAAAAGTCCTTTAAGAGAATGTTTAAGTCATAAACTATAATATTTCAGTCTCTGACAATGGAATGTAGTGGCAAACTTACCCTTACAAGTGTGATATTTACCCACTGGGTGTAAGATTTTCAGCTTCAGATTTACTCATAATCCTGATATTTTTATAAAGCATCTTGTTTTCTTGTATATTCTCCCTGTCAGGTTATTTTAATGGACATTTCTTCTAATTGTCTTTGTATATATTTGTTGTAGTTGTATTTTAATGGTATCAATAACAATAATCATAACACTCAAGGTAGACTTCAGTATTTCTTTTTTTCCTAACTGAACACTGTGCTCCATGAATGGCTTCCTAAAAATATTTAAACACCCTTAAATCTGTCTGGGATACTCTGTTAACTGCTTATGAGGACAAGGACTCTATTTATTATTATAAATAATAATCCTTTATTTATATTACTGATCCTTGAGTTAGAAATTCTCTTTTCCTATAGATGACATCCATCAGACATGGTCTTAGCCAAAAAAGAGTTAAGTGAGGCATAAACTCTTACTGGTCAAGAAAGAGAATAATGCCTTTCCTTAGAAGTCATGTCACCCACCTATACTTTCACCTGTCAGGCCCAAGTCTGTCTATGATTGCAGAGAAATCTTAAACAGACCATGTAAATTAAACTTCTAGGTGATTGTGGTGAGATGAATCCTGCATTCATTTTCCAATTAATCTGAAGCAAAATGAGCCACATTCTCACTTTTTTTCCCTCCAAATGACATCATAAGAAATGATAACACAAATAATGAGAAAATAATTTGGAATGGAACTAAGAACTATGGAATTCTATTATGTCTTGTAGAATTACTGTATTAGAAAATTTAGTTGGCTAAGATTTCACTTAAAGAAATGAACTATTACCAATTCACTTTATAGTGATCACATTTCAAGACACCACTGCTAAGATCTCGTTCTTTAGTTGTGTACAAGGAAGATTTTTAAAATTCATGCATCCATACTCTGATTTTAACAGCTGCAGAAGTGATTTTATTTTGCTTCTGCCTCTGTCATACACAAGGGGTTACCTTCATGACCTTTGCACTGCATCTTCCCATTTGGCAAAGATATAATTTTGTTCATTCAAGATCAAGCTCAGTCTTTCTAATCCTTCAAATTATTCTGCTTTGTTATGGACATGGGGGACTATCACCACAGGTGGCAGTGCAAACAGAACCATGCTTCCTTCATCAAAGGGCAAGAAAACCAACTGAACATTTTCCCTTTTCATTGTTAAAATAGATGCTTAACCAACTTTTAGGTCAGGAAATCCCCCATGTTCTGGAATTTTTCCTCTGATTTCTCTAGGCTTATATAGCATATTGTGTCTTATCAAGTGCATAAAATGAACAAAAGACAATTTTATAAATAATACACATACAACTACAAATATATGGTTATACTAGTGTATCAAGAGGGATTAATGTTAACAGAAAATCCACATGAACAGAATATTAGGGTAGGTTCAGTACAATTTCTTTCTAATTAGATGTATTCTGTCTGTGTACACATAAATTTTGTAAATGGCTTGAGCATACCAAATATTCATGTTTTAATTATAATAAATAAGAGTGATGTTTTAAAGAGTGAACCTTTAATATTAAATTCAATTTAATGGTAAAATGAAATCAGTAAGAGACATTGGATCCTTCTTTGTGAAAAGCAAATGGAATATTATGTACTGTAAAAGTGCACAAAGTAACAACAGAATTCTAAAATCTGTACAGAACATCAGAAGAAAACAAAATTTTGAAAAGCAACAAAGCACAGTTTAACATGAATGTCCAAAGATGAATGTTTTATTTCCTATTTCTAATTCCTCTGAAGAAAAAGTAATCATTGTGATGCCATGATGATTTTTTGCCTTTTCTTTTATACCCCTGTTATACATTTTTTACAACTTCTGTACTTAGTGCTTTTTGCCTACATTCTTGGACTTGTTTGTTCAGGTAGGAGACAAAACATTTTAGAAGATTTGTAGGTAGGGATCAGTGTGCCCCAGACCCCAAGGTCCTCTCCAGAACACATTCTGTAAACTGAGAGAACCATCCAGAGGAGGTTCCTTGGGGAGGGGGGCTCATTCAAGCTTCTCATTGGGGAATTTTGGATAGATATGCTAATTAGTAAGACCTACAATCTTAGACCAGATCTTTTGTGGGTGTGCATTGTGGTGTGCATTGAGGTGCATTCCACCTGGATATAGTGCACCTAAGGAGCCTTAAAATAAATACCAAGGTAAAATCCCTTTTTCCTTTCTAACCGTGTTTGACTCCTGATTTTAAGACCAGGAAATGGCATCAATTGCACTGACATAACAATCTTACTCTAACCCTTCAAGAGTTATCACTCTCTTAATTTGAAGTAGAAATTTATAGAGGGTTTATTTCCTCTGTTGCTTCTTGGCTTGTTTCTTTCTTTTGCTTCCACTTTTGCTTTCAAATACTTTACTTTTAGGATTAAATATACAGAGAAAGTTGACCCTGTTCTGACCTGATTATCTCATCACTGCAAATCCTATATTCAGGGAATTACAAAAAGTATGGTTTCTAATGCAGTCTTGAATTAATTCTGTTGCATGTTTTCCAAGCATATAATTTAAATATATATATTAATGTCAGAGATCACTTCATATATATAGCAGTAGTGTTGAGCTTTGGTTCTATAAACACTTCCACATAAAGGTCTTTTACAATATTAACTTTAAACTATATATAACTCGAAAAACTATCATTTTTTCAGGCTTTAATTTTCCATGTGTGATCTCATCTTGTCATGAATCTTTAACCTTTTTTTTCTCTGTGTGCTCTGTTTATATTTTTGTTTTGTTTTGTCTTTTCGCTTTTGTATCGGGTTTGCATGGCCTTGTTTTTGGTAGTGGGGGGACTACAGAGGTGGGTTCTGTGCGAAGCTGCTAGAAGCTTCCACCATGTCCAGCAGAGCCTCTGAATATGGACATGCTGCCGGCCAAAGCTGGGCTAATTAGAAATGGTAGTAATGCCTCTGTGATAACATATTTAAGAAGAAATCAAAACAAAAGTTGTGGAGGAGTTTTAATTCCAGTCAGAGAAGAGCAGAGAGGTGAGAATGTGAGACATACAACTCTGCAGACACCAAGGTCAGTGCAGAAGGTGCTCCAGATGCTGGAGCCAAGGTTCCTCTGCAGGCCGTGGTGCAGACCATGGTGAAACAGCTGTGCCCCTGCAACCCATGGGGATCCACGGTGGATGCAGAGATCCACCTGCAGCCTGTGGAGGAGCCCACATCAAAGCAGGTGGATGCCTGGGAGGAAGCTGTGATCCTGTGGAAGAGCTGTGGAGAGAGGGGCCATACTCCCAGACTGGAGCAGCCTGTCCTTGGAGGACTGCACCCTGTGGAAGAGTGATCCATGCTATAGCAGTTTTAGGATGACTGTTGCCCATGGGATGGACTCATGTTGCAGCAGGCTGCAGAGAGCTGTTGCTCATGAGATTGGACCCATGCTGGAGATTGGACCATGCTGGACCCATGGGAGGGACGTCACAGTGCAGCAGGGGTCCCTCTCTCTGAGCAGTGGGAGAAGCCTGGGTGATGAACTGACCATAACCCCAATTCGCTGTCTCCTTGTGCTGCTGGGAAGGAGAGAGGGATGGGGAAGGTGCTTTTAAGGCTCATTTTATTTCTCATTATCCTGCTCCAATTTTTTTAGTAATAAATTCACCTTATATATCTAAGTTGAGCCTGTTTTGCCTGTGATGGTCCTTAATGAATGCTCTCTCTCCTGGTCCTTAACTTAGGAATCCTATGTTAAATTATCTTACCTCCATCCAGCTTCAGAGAGGGGAAAGTGAGCAGCTTTTGTGGGTGCTTGGCATCCAGCCAGTGTCAACTCATGACAGTTTTGAGTAATTTTTTACAACACTTTTCTGAGAAGAAAATGAAGAATTAATTAAAGCTGAAAAATTTGAAGTGTTTTCTTCCTCTTTTCTTCTTTTCTTTTTTAAATGTTACTTTGTATTATTAATTTCCCACAGTAATGCATTTTCTAATCTGGGTAAAAGCATTTCTAAATCATTTTGCCATGACTTTGGTTCACATAACCATTGAAGATGTAGCTACAAAACAGAAGATATAATTGAAACTCAGGAAAGTATTTTTGTTTAGGATCCTTCACAATTTCTTGGCTATGGATATGTTCATTCCCATTTCCTTTTCTTTGACAGGAAACTTCCTTTGTTTAAATAAAAGCGTCGTCTCAAAAGAGATAATAACTAGTTTTAAACCCAACAAAAATGAGGATTGTGACTGTACATAGTAAAATTATGTCTTTAGTTTCTGGCAATAAAAGTGAAGAACTTTTGCTCCAATATGTCTTGACAACTAGAAAAGGTGGCAGCTGCCCAGTCTTCATTGGTTCATCTAGAAGTATAGTGGTCCATTATGCTAAGTCTCTACAATGGGCCCTAGAATGATTTTCCAGGCACTAGTATTTGGTGCACACTTCTTCCATGCTGTGGATTTGTCCTGGGATGCATCCCAGCTGCATTATCCCTCCCTGCCCTGTGCCCATGTCCTCGCATATCTCACAGAAACTCAGGCCCTCAGATTGGAATGGAGCTATAACCCATGCTAATAAGGGTCTGTCCTAGTGATGATGACAATGATGGAATGGATGTTGAAAAGGAATTTTTCTATATATAGAAACAACCAAAGAAAGCAAAGAGCTCTTTTACTTATTTGTCTACAGAAGCTATTTTTAAAACTCAAGAAACCGTGCAGTGAATGAGATCTTATAGGTATTTGTATCATTCTGTAGAGCTGCACAGTGTGGACATATTGAATTCCAGAGTAGAGTTAAAAATGCATTTAAATTCTCCAGGTGCATTCCCTCAGGATATATAAGCAATCTCCTTTGCAATTCTGAAAATGCAATGTTCCCAAATGCATTGCAAATGTTGATCATTCAAGATTTTCTGTGGGAGAAATCTCACATTTATCTTCCTCTTCATTGTTACTCCAGAGTCCACTGAAGCCCTAAGAGGGAAAATTGCCACAAAGGGACAAGTTTTACTGTTAGAGAGCAAAATATGCAAAGACCTCATTCCCATCCATAATGACCATAGTGGGGGCTATTCAATTAGTCATAGTTTTTAATTACTCCAGCAGTAAGATGAAGTACAACGTTGCCATAGCATGATGCTCCTCCCTTTATGTTCTGGTGATGGGACACAGCAGAGAAAGCTGTTATCCCTCAGCATCATTAGTCTAAGGCAGGGTAAATCCTAGGAACTTCTAAGCAAAGGATGCCTTGTTGTATGATGACACTGAGCACAATGCCTGTAAATCTGAAATAGTGTGGATTATTGAAAACAGTCTTTCTGTTAATATGTAATGAATTAAAAGTATTTGCTTATCTGTGTTTTAAATCCAAATCTCTTAAATTTAGCAAAATTGCTATACAGTATATGAGTTTAAAAAACTATGAAGTATTTTCATGAATTGTATCTCAAATTTACAAAGAGAAAACAGCTTGGAACTTTTTGTTTTAATTAATGAACAGGTTCTGAACTTTTTATTTTTCCTTCTCATGGGATTGCGTTGGTTAACACCATCGTCTGAAAACCAAAATAGAATTCAGAAGTTCAATTTAAGCCTTGGCAACTCTTCAAGACCATTAAAGAGAAATTAAATCAATTTTGGAAAGACAAGCTGTTTTATTTTAACTTTGTTTTTACATAAATGTTAAAAGAATATTTTCTTTTTTGGAATCTGTTCATAACATATGACCAAAGCCCTCCTGCATTAACCAGTTAACTGATGCAGTTATGTTAGTTAAAATATAGACAAGAAAATTGTATTTTAAAGGGGTTTTAGGATGGCCATATGCCATTACAGTATGGCTGATTGGTTATTACCTTCCCACTTGGTCATTTTTACAGTCAACTAAAACAGCCCAGAAAGATTTCTCTTGCTTTTGGAATAGACAGTAGGTCAAGTCTACAGCCATGCACCCTGGTACCCAAGAGAGCATGCTGGCACCCACACTGGTTGTTGCCTGAGGTCCCTTAGCTCATGGTTGACTCCAAACCGAACTGGGAACAGGAATGAAGAGGGGCAGCTGGCCCATGCCCGTGGGCTCTTCCCAGGACAACTTAGCAGAACTGAAGTAACACACGTGCACCCCTGCCCTCTTTGGTTACTAGTACAGGCAGCTTGTCCTTGGTGAGCTACAGCTCACATTTCCCCATTAATATAAAATATGGTTTTAAACCAATAATCAGTAACCTTGTTTTTTTATGTAAAACCCAGTGTTGATTTCCCAAGAAGCTGAATCATTCTCCTAAGTATTTATAAGGGCACCATCCTGAAGGATTTCTGGCAATATCTAAGGTATTTATAGGAGGGATTCAATAAAGTAAAAGCAGCTGCTGCTGAATCTTCCCTTGGACTGATGTATAGTGCAGTTAAGTAAATTTATTAAAATGAAGAATATGAGTACTGCAGAGCAAAGATTGCTCTTATTTTCGCAGATGTTCCCTGAGGACTAACTAAAAAATAAGAAGTCTGTGATGGAGGAACTCTTGAATGATGCTAATATAATCAGTTTCAATGATAAATTAAAGATTATTTCTTTTTAATAAGGTTAGTTACTTCTGTGAACATTTAAAATTTCAGGGTTTTATTTACTAAGGAATAAGTTATCTATTAAAGGCAATATAAGCATTACTTCCCAGACCAGTGTAAATTGAGTTACAGTTTAGCTGTAGGTTAATAAAGTAGACAGAGTATGTATCTTGTTTAGCAGTAGTATGGACAAGAGAAAGAAGCACAGATATAATGGAAACAAATCCAGGAAATTTATATGGAGGTGAAATATGTATGAAGAGAGTATTCAACAGTATAATCCTCAAAAGCATATACTAAACCAGAATCAACTCTTTTACCACCACACACTGGAGTTGTAGGGAAGTTTGTATTTGTATTGCTCTACACCGGGTGAGACTGATTTGATTTGGAGTAAATGTTTTACACAGTTACTTTATCCCTTGAGTGTTCCCTAGAGACACCGAATATATTTATTTTAAGCAAAAGCACATTAATAAACTGCAAGCATGCCAGATGGACAGTTTTAATTGTTCTCTAAGTGTCAGAGCACCCTGTTGCACTACTTCTGAAGTTTAAAGTATGCCAAAGCTGTGAATTACAAAGATACAGAGCAAAACAATATCAAAATACTCTCAATTTACAGGGTTTTTGTTGGCTTCAGGACTCTTGATCCTATTTTTTTTTTAAGAGGTCTTGGCACATTGCTCCCAAATGCACCTTCAGAAATGTTCTAGTGAATACAGTCCAGTGACAATATTTTCTTATTGCTTGAAAGTTGTAATTTTGAATTTCTTCAGAATGCTTTACCATCTTTCAGCAGTAGCTCAGAGGTCTCCCATGGAGCATTTTGTTCACAGATTTGCACCTAAAAATGGAAATGAAACAGAATTCTGATGCCTAAGACAAAAGATTCTTCCAGAAAATGCAGCTCTAGTATTTGTTCAGTGTCTGTGATGATATCCTCAAAAACTTCTAAGTTATTGCAAATTCCAGTAACATAGCTCTCACTCACTGTCATATTCCAAAGATTAAGTAAAATTGTGTGTGAGAAAAGATTCAACATATAGCCTTGGCAGAAGCCTTTGTGTGCTGACAGCTGCATTTATCTGAGGCAGTGCTGATGCCCCTATTCAATCCCTCAGAAAGTCCTGGTGGCAGGATTGAAAACTTGGGAAGCTGGAGGGAGGGGTTTGGTGTCTCCCTCCTCACAGAACTTTTGTCCATGGTGCCCATTGCACAAAATGATTCTCCACTCATGGGATAGAGCTTGGTCTGCTCCCATGCTGCCTCCTCCACTGCTCCTGATGATGTTGGGCAAAACAGAGTATAGATCTCTTTTCTATCTACAGGGTTAAAAAAATCTGTATGCTGTTGGTTAAAACAGTAGAGAAATAACCAAATAATTCCATCTTCTTTTGTGTAAGTCCTGTGATGTATATACATTTGCCTTCTGCATTCTCCCCTTTTCAACAGAAGAAGATGAAAATTAGTTTAAATCCTTGTTTAGGTACAATGGTGTGGATGGGGGGATTGTGCAAGACAACATAAAACAAAGATATGGATAAAGACAATGCACTGTGATGCCACAACAAATAAGTTAAAAAGTAAATAAACCCCAATTTTATCTGGTTTCTTCCACAATGACAGTTTTTTTAGTCACTAGGATGTTAATAATACCATAATTTGAAATCTAACTTCTGGTGAAAAGTGAGTTTCACATTTCTTGTGCTCCTTGCTGATGCATAAGGAAGAATTCACGCACCATCATTCTGGTTCAAAAAATGCCCATTCTGTAGCAAAAGGAGACCTCTTCAGCAGTGTTGCGAGCAGGAAGTGCCACTTAGCATTTTTCAATTTATTCTGGAAACAAATTAATCATAGAATTCACAGAATATTCTGCGTTGGAAGGGACCCACAAGAATCATCAAATCCAACTTGCAAGTGGATGGCCCATCTGGGAATCAAACCCGTGACCTTGGCATTATTAGCACCCTGCTCCAACTGAGATAATCACAGGGTCACGTGCCTGGAATTCCGTATGACTGGAATTTCTGGATTCACATTTATTGCTGATGGTCCATCAAAAATTGTTCTGTCATTAAATACAAGGAAACACAGCTGAATAAATAGGAGCTTAAATTTACAACTTCTTTCTTAGCGTCGCTCTTTTGAAGCTAACTGCTTTTGAATGCCCCATGAAAACTTATTTAGAGATATTCAAGATTTCTTCAGTTTTTTCCAGGGCTTTTAAAACTTCGGGGCAAAAGAAACATTAATGATCTCACACACACTTTACCCACGTTTGTCATTTATCAGACAAACTCTGCAGTGTTCTCTTCCTATTCAGAAAATACTCTGGATTTAATGAAGAAACCTGGTAACTGAAGCAGTGGTTTCGAGTGCTGCATACAAATCCTAAGCACAGAGAATTAAAGGCTAATTCAGTCTCTCATATAATTGTATTGTACAAAAGAAATAGCATAGTACATAGAAAAAAGTTAACATTCTCACTACTATTATTCTCTCTCAAGATCTATTTCTGCTTTGCTGATTTTCTGTTGTTTTAGCACTTTATTGGTGCACTCAAGAGGACTTAGCAATTAAGATAAAGATTTATCGTTTTTATCCAGATAAATTTCAAAAGGTTCAGTGTTTCAGACATGCTCATGTAGTCATACTACGCTTCTGAACTTCCACAGCTTTGTCTTCTGATATGCTGGTGCTTCTTAAAAGGACAAAAGCTCAGGGAATGGTCTGATCTCCTTAGGAAACTGTCTGAAGGAGCTGAAGAAAGTGCCCTCCTCCTGCTTGTATATCTAGAAGGAGGTACAGAGCTTACAATAGAGATACTCAATGAAACATACGTTTCTTGTGCTTTCTTTACATGACTTATGCTTTCTCAAGCCAGAGCAGACTTTATGCTAGATGCTAATTTCATCATCTTTTTGAAATAAATAGAAACCAGAACTCTACATTGTGCAATTATCATGCATCCTAAGAGTTTTCTATTATCTATTACAAACTGAGGGGTAAAAAAAAGGTAGTAAAGTAATAGATATTCACAAGGAAAATGTACTATACATTTATGCATTAAATGCACGTATGCACAGGAAACACTGCCTTCCTTATCTGCCTCTTGGTTTGGATGAGAGCCACTCCTATGCTAAAGTTGGCAGTCTTTGTGATACTTTAAGAGTGTGAAGACTCATAAAAGTATATTTAACAAGAAATGGGCTCAATCTTCTTGGAAGGGTACTTAAAGTTCATCTAGTTCCCACCCCCCCCTGCCTTGGGCAAGGTCACCTTCCATTAGACCAGGTTGCTCAAAGCCCCATCCAGCCTGACCTTGGACGATCCTAGGGATGAGTCATCCACAGCTTCTCTGGGCAACCTGTTCCAGTGTCTCACTGTCATCATAGTGAAGAATTTCTTCATTATATCTAAACTAAATCTGCCCTACTTCAGTTTTAAGCCATTACCCCTCGCCCTATCACTCTCTGTCCTTGTAAAAAGTCCCTCTCCATTTCTCTTGGAGCCCCCTAGGTACTGGAAGGTGCTATAAGGTGACTCTGAAGTCTTCTCGACACTGAACAGCCCCAACTCTCTCCGCCTGTCTTCATAGGTTCTCCAAGCTTCTGCTTATCTTTGTGGCCTACTTTGGACTTGCTCCAACAGGTCCATGTTCTTCTTATGCTCAGGACTCCAGATCTGGATGCAGCACTGCAGGTGGAGTCTCACAGGAGTAGAGCAGAGGGGCAGTATCCCCTCCCTTGATCTGAATTCTTTTGTTGCAGGCCAGGATGAAGTTGGGATGCAAGTGTACTTTCTGGGATGCAAGTGTACACTGCCAGCTCATGCTGATCTTCTTAGCAATCATCAGCCTCAAGTCTTTCTCCTCAGGGCTGCTTTCAATCCATTCTCTGCTTAGCCTGTATTTGTGCTTGGGATTGACCTGACCCAGGTGCAGGAACTTGCATTTGGCCTTGTTGAACTTCATGAGGTTTGTGTGGGCCCATCACTCAATCCTGTCACTGTCCCTCTGGATGGTCCCTCTGGTCCTGTGATCTATAGGGATAGTTTAAAAGAGGAAACAAAAAATCGTAACTTTCAGTAAATATTCTCATTTCTGGTTCTCTGTCCACTGGAAATGCTAAGTTTCTAAACTCAGTGCTGTCATAATAGCCTGTAATTGCAATATGCTCATTATATATGTATATTATATATATATATATATATATATATTATGTATATATGTATATTAGTTATTCCACATAGATCATTTCCTCTTAATACTGTTGTCCTTTTTTATGTGTGTGTTGTAGCACATAGGGGTGTATCCAGCAGAAACTCCATTTTACTGGAATAAATGTCAGTTCTTGTCTGCAAGAGATTGTGGATGAAAGGACAAAAACTAACAGGTACCGCAGAAGAAAAATAAAAGTGATAGGAATGATAAGGGATTATTCTAATACAAGCTGTATAAATTGGTGTGAGAAAACTCAGTCATGATTTCTTGCTTGCCCATAGACTAGGATAGGGCGATATTCTGTACTTGAAATGTCATAGAGGAGTCTCCTTTATCTATCCAGGGATTTAATGAACTCAGAGGTACCTTATTCCTGTAAAATTTATTGGTTAAAATTCTGTTCAAATACTTTGAATTATATAAACAAATTCCAAGAATATTATGCTATGTATTGCTTTCCAGAATAACTGCTTTAAACAGCACATATGCTTAGGCAAATATTTTTAAGCTTTGATGTCAATGTGGAAAGACATTCTAAAAGATTTTTGGGTATGCAGAAATGTCTGAAATTTTGGAAGGGACTCACAAGGATCATCAACATCCAACTCCTGGCCCTGCACTGGACAGCCCTAAGAATCACACCACATGCCTGAGAGCATTTTCCAAACACTTCTTGAACTCCAGAAAAGTTAGTGCCCTGATCACTTCCCTGGGAACTCTGTTCTAGTACCCTAAATTCAGTTTTGGGGTGAATCTTTCATTTCATAACAGACAGAGATCATGATCCTGCGTAAATCACCGAATTCAAGACTGAGAAACTGAAGCACAACTAGAATCTACTCATCCAGTTCTGGCTGTACAGATTACAGAAAGATAGCAGTCAATACATGAATACATTATTATAGAAATACTTCACCATCACACCTTAGATAAATAAAGACTGCCCTCATAATCTACCTCCCAAGTTTAGAACTGGTAATTTATTAAAGCTTAGAAAAGACCATATAAAATGCCTGAACATTTTATTCTTTTCCACACTGAACTTTAGATGAAAAAAACTACAAAAGAAGAAAACATATCCTCTACTTATTTGCAAGGGCTGAAAAAGAAGAACAAATGATGGCTTAGATTCTGATCAAATAAAACATTTTTCTGGTTCCACTTTACTTGCTAGTACAGTGGTTCTGCCTAATTCATTATCAATCTCTTTACAAAATCTAGTGGGTTTTTTAAAGCCATAATGAAAATTACAGTATTTAATTGCCTGACAGTAAACCTGAAAATACACCTGGTATTATTCTGTTCAAGGCAAAATGGAGAATACTGTGGACCTGGATCAGATTAACTGTGGTTTCAGAAAAAAAATTACATTGCATACATTTGCAAGAGCAAAGCAATTTAATTGTTGGCTTTCATAACTGATCAAATACTCTATGATTCGATCATGTGATTATAGATTTTTTTCTATAGTGATAGAATGTATGTTATGGAGCATGAAGACAAACCAGAACATGTAGCAAGTTTCCTGTGACTTTACCCAAACACACTAAGCAATGAAACAATAAGATGCTCTGCAAAAAATCAGCACAAATGCGAGTGAAACCCCACTTTGTCATTCTTCCCCAAAGCTGAGGTTATTGCTTATATACAGCTAAGATCAGAAAGCTAAGTTTTTTCCTGGAGTAAGTTTTTGAAATAAGTCTTGGTTTACCCCAAAGAGTGAAAAGGATATGGCCTTTATTCAGTAGGTTTTCCTGGTTTTTTTTCTTTAAACTGCAATGCTGATTCAACAGCTGTGTAAGAAAATAACTTGCCTCTACAGCTGAACTTTTCTGATAACACAGTGCTTAGTTTTATTTTACAAAATAAAAGTATTGTGACATTAGATCAACAAGAATGTGCTTATGACCATGTGCTTATGAATGATATTCTTTCCAATTACTTGCAAAACTGACTTTATCAACAGATTTATCATTCTCTGCTTACAAAAATGGATCATCTGAGTGGAATATGAGTCTGGCACTTAAATATTCTGAATTAACATGCAGAGGTATAGTAATCTCTTCTGAAAGCGAAGGGATAAATGTAACATAAGGACTACATATTTTTATGTGAAAATATGGTCTGTTTTGCAAACATTCATGATCAAATACAATAGAATTTTATCTCCATCTTTGTGGTTCAATGCTGCCATATTGTGCTGCTTGATTCTAATGAAGTAATTAAAAGAAAAGTTTCAGCAGAAAGAATCAGAAGAGTCTTTTGTTCTTTTGGAAAATTACAAAAGTCTGTGTGGAGGAAACACCTGTAGCTCAGGTATCATAGATTCCCATATGTGCTAAATACAGCTTTATCTTGACTAGAAGAGAAGCACAGAGTACAGGAAGTTACATATGGGTAAATAGCTCATGATCTAAAGTACACCCACTCCTAGTTATGAAAATACTCTGACAATGTCTTACTCATTAAAATGGTCACAGGTACTCACATGAATTGGAATGAAATTGATGATGTACTGCATCTGCAAACTTCAATCTGCAGAACAGACTTTTCTCTCTTAAAACATCCAATGATTCTGTTAAACTTGTTGTCTGGGATAAACTTATTGTCTGTCCTTAGTATTCCATTTTGTAATTTGCTTTTGCTCTCCGTATTTCTGACAGAGATAACCTATTACTAATATTTGGCTTAATAGTTTTCAATAACAGAAGATGTCTCCCTGCGCTGTGCCCAGAGGCTGAGTAGGATGAGATTTTAGACAATGATAACTCCCCCTTATAAACTAAACAAAAAAAAAAAATGCAAAAAATGTTTTAGTTTAAAACCCCCAAATTTTAAAAATACCTTTCTTTTCTCCAAACCCTTCATTATTACTTCCAAGGCGGTACAAATCAAGCCACTTTGACAGATTTTCAGTAATGCAAAATACTCCACACTTCCCACTCAGGCCTTTTCCAAATTGCTTCTGCAATGTGTTTGTTTATCAGCTCTCAAGTCAACACAATGTTATGCAGAAGAGAAAAAATAAATGAATGAATCAAAAAAATCCTTTGGATGTAATTATGGCATAGACATGGAGAAAACCATTAGAAAGGAAGTTCTTGATAATTTACAGGTCTCTGCAAAAGGATAGGAGTTGATGCTCATGAAAATGGTTTATATGGACGAAACCTAAATGAATAAAAGATTCAGCAGCACATGTTTAGAGTGTCTAAAATAATATACAATCAAGAGAGGAAAAAAAGAGTGTTAAAACAGCTAAGAATAAGATTTTTATGAAATCACTGATTCTTTGTTGTTAAAGGAAGGTTTAAAATACTAATTGTGTATAATTTTACCTTACTTGTTACAAAAACTTTGCAAAAACCCATTTTTTCCCCTGTACCTTCACAGTCTGCAGGTAGGAATGAGCCCGCTGCTTCCATTAACAGAGAAAATGAGTTTGTCCCTGTAAAATAATTGTTAATGTCAGTGTGCAAGAGGTAGGAGTACTCTACATTAACAAAAGGTAAGAGCAGAAATGTGGGTTGTTTAAATGGGTTATTTACCACTCCCAGAACACAGTTTTATGCTCCTAAAACTCCACTGCCTGTTATGGATATAGTTGAAAGAAACTAAAAAATAAATAATTCTGTCACTGGGTGTGACAAATGTTTCAATCCTCCATCATTAATAGTGCATAAATGTTTCTTTATTAAGTGACTGGTAACATAAACACTGCAATAATGACCCTTGATTTTCATCTTGCTATTTTTTTTGGTTTTTTTCTAAGTCAGTCTCTAGGAATCTTTTCTTGTAATACAGAAAAACAGAAATATATTTATTTCTCTACTAGTTATATTCAGCTATAATTAATTATAAAAAGGACATAAAAAAAGACAAGCCTTAATTTGATCACTTATGTTTGCATTTAATTCCATAAAATAAATAGCAAAATATAAATAAAATGTATCTAGAAAATTGCACAGTGAAAAAATAACATGGAGGAAAAAGTAACTCAGAATTAAATGCATAAAGAACCAACATTTGGATATAAACAGGGAGGTATCAACAACCTGTAGAGAATAAAAAGAATGAAAGCATGTTTGTATTTAAAAAAAATAAATCAGAGTTCCAATAGAATAATGAAAATCCTTGTAACCTGGCCTGAAGGTAGGACAATCTTTGACTTTTTAAGATGGCTTCTTCTATAAAGGTGCACCTTAACAATATTTCATTTACCAAAACTGTTGAGCAATTACTATGCCATAAAAAATGATGCATATAACCTTTTAAAGTGAGCCCATTTTTTATTCAGGATCTTGAATAAAACTTATGGATTTTTGCCAATAGGCAATCCAGTTTGAATGTTTGGGCACATGCAAGGCTTTGCATATAAATCATTATTATTTACAAAGATTTATGGAAATATTAAAACCAAACTTTCAAACACTGAGAACTAACTGCATACAATCAAAAATATTCACGTCATAAATTTACCTTCCTTACCAAAGTGTATTTTAATTTCTTTAGGCATATTGACTATGTTAATACAGTTGGGAATGCTTATTCTTGGAAGAATTGATATCTTTCAAACCGATACTGTGCAGTTCTGTTTTGTGAATGACTAAGACAAATGTTTCTGCAAATGAACAGCAGTTCTCAACATAATTTTTGGAGGAAAAAGTATTCTCTTTCATAAACCGAAAGCTTCACTTTTGTTTTCAACTTACACTGAATCAAAGGCATCACACTAGAAGTTATTGTTCCTCTGAAGCAGTTCTCATTTCATAGATAGAAATAATGTAACAATTTAGACAATTGCCAAATTGCTGATGGTGTCAGAGCTCCTCCATGCAGCTGTGATGACACCGTAGTTATGGCAGTATACAAAACTGTTCAGAGAAGAGTAGTGACATTCTAGTTGACACAAAATAGAGAAACATCCATGTTCAAAGTAAAAAGATCAGTAACTCAGAATTGCTTTTGTTGTGTCTATTCTCTGGTGGAACTTGAACAAATCATAAACACCAGAGGTAATCTTTTGGTAAAGAAACATACATTTGCTACCACATACTGAAAGGCTAATTTGAAACTCCTGGGATCATTTAGGGGAAGTACTCATAAAGCTTATCTCAAACCTAGCCTAAACTTCCTCTGCAATCAATTTTAATCAGTGGAGAGGAGTCTAATTTAAAGTCATTTTCTTTCTGAATAACTCTCAAATTTGTAAAAGATTTCATGGTGCATTTAATGTAACTGTTAATAGAGAAAGACAAGTGTCGTCACAAGTTTACAGGACAGATCATATGCAAGTCATCTGAAATGGATGAGCTGGCTTGCCTCAAGGCTGTCACGACTGAGTGAATTGCTGTCCCAGCACACAATAAGCCTGTGGAAGTGCCTGGCTTGCCAGAGGCACTGGAGACAGCCAGCATATTTTGACTGCACAAATTTGCCTGCTTTCAAGACCACTTGTAACCATTCCAGATATGTTTTGTAAGAAGGCGTCTCTTCCTAATGAGCATAATGGAAGCCCAGCCTCAGTGGACTAAATTTATAACCACCTGTTTGAGACTCTTTCTGCTAGCATCAGTTCCTCTAGAACAAAGCACAGTGTAGTGTAAGGCTTTAAGGGCCCCACTGCCTTCTCTTTCCCTGTTCCTTCTCTTTCTCTCTTTTTTATGCATAAAAAGGTTATTACTAAAAATTTACAATGTTCAGTAATTATCTGGACCTCCATATGAACAGCTAATTAGTGACAACAACAGTAAAAAACAAAAGGATAAACATGAAATTAGGAGCATTCATTTCAGAAAAGTTCAAATATTTCATGACTTGACCTAATCTTACTGATAATAAGTGAAGTAGGCATCAAGGTTACTTTAAAATAGGGCAATAATAAATACCTGTAAAAAAACTAGAGTAACTAGAAGAAATAACATTATTCCCTTTGATATTTACCTTATATTAATTACTGAAGATAAATTAATTTCATATTAATATTATGCATCCTTAATAGAAGTTGAACGATTATGAATCTCAAATGTCTTAGAAACGTGTAGGAACACCAATCAAGGCTGGAAGGGACACTGCCATCTAGCGATGTCATGCAAAGTAAACGAGATCATGAATCAGAGAAATTCCTGGTGGTGTTACAGAGAAATAAACACAATTCTCAAACAAGACCTAGGGCATTAAACCTCAACAGACCCTTAAATTGGGAGGCTGATTTTCTGATCCATTTAAGAAATAATCCTATCAATGATATTGTGCTTCAGTAGGAGATAATCTGCTTATACAGAGACAGACTTACATCTCTAAGCAACTGTAATATTCTCTTAGGAAAAAAAAGTGTTGCTGAACATAAATATACTTATGTTTTCTACAACAAAATCAGGAAAATATAAAAGAAAATTAATCAGGCTAAACTAATAACAATTATACATAATTGCTTCACTGTTGGCTCTGAACTCTAGCATCTGTGCTGCTGTGCTTTGCTGTTATGACATTATACCACACAAACAATGCTGAAATGCTCTTCAGGTTATACCTGTTAATCTGAATCCACTCCAGGGCAAATCTTCTCTGCTATTCTGTAAAAAGAAAGCATGGATGAGCTGCTAACCAGAACTCTCTTTTAATTTTCACAAAAATAAAACTATCAGGAATGTCAGGTAATGCTACATGGTGTTGGCACGTATTTATTATTTAAAGCCTGTAACCTGATGGATCAAGTACAACATTTCTAATGAGTTCAGTACCTGTATAATAATGACCTTTTTTTAGTTTTAATTGCTTCATTACTGGTTAATACAATGGATACATATAATTGATATGTATTCACCAGTAATGAAGCAATTAAAACTCAAAATACATAATATAGTTCTGAGATCACTCCTTGATGAAATAAGATACAGAACTCATTAGGAATGTTGTACTAGATCAATTCAGAATTCATTCTATGAAAGCAATTGCACTACTGAAAGAGTTAACTAGTATTTACCTGAGAAAGGAGAGGATTTAAGATGAAAATTAAGTAGGGAAAAGCAAGGATGTCTAGAACGAAAACAAATATGCTGCACAATAGGATAGGTTTTAGATATTATTTTCTGCCTAATAGAAAAAGAGGAATGAAAATAAAACAAGACACAAGGAATGAGGGAATAAATATTGATATTGCTGCAGCAATTGACTTGACATCATAATCTCTTGTCAAGCTGCACAGTGTCTCTCGCTCTTGTATTGAAATACAGCAGCTCCAAATGTCATCCTAATTATACTGGTGGAGCAAAGTGTCCTTAGGGAAATACAAAATGGAAATAAACAAATGCAGTTTTCCCATGCTGTGGGAATGGCACTAACACGTCCATTTTAGTGTCAAGGAATATCATGTTCCACTTGGATTTAAAACATTAGCTATTTATTTATTTGGCTGCTTTTGTCTTTATTATGTACTATAGATATTTATATCTGTGATGCTGATGTTTCTCTGAAAAAAACATTTGCTCTTTTTTCAAATCTATATTCTAAGCAAAATATATGCCCTATTAAGCTCCAGATGAATTACTAAAAAAAAAAAAAAAAAAGCTACACTTCATTATAATTCTCAGACTTCCCTTATTGAATATGAAGTCCTTTTTTAATAAGACCAATAAGTTTGTCTTTTTTTTTTTTTTTAACATTATTCTTGTCAACCAGGAACATATGATCAACTCCTTTAAACAGATGAAGAAAAGAGACCCAGAAAGAAAAAGGATGGCGTTTCAGAAAACAGGCATTGCTACTCTCACAAGAAGAGACAAACACAATGCAATTCCTCTTGGAATGAGGATATACATAAACAGAGATAAATTTCCTTACAGAGGTCTAAAAGGACACATTTCCAGATGGGGCAGTGCTATAAAACCAGGCTACTTTTCACCTTTAGAGAAAAGAAAATGCAGTAGCTACAAAAATAAAAGTAGCAGTAGTAGTATCAGTAGTAGTAGTAGCAGCAGCAGCCATAGCAGTAGTAACAGTTGTGATAACAGCAGTAATAGTAAAAAACTGTGACTTCAGATATTCCCTGGAGTGACTCTTCCTTGATTGGAAAGAGTTGCAGCGCTGCCGATCAGAAACTTCCTGTAAGGGACAGTGTGATGTTGACAAGCATGCAGAGCAGATTGTCATGTTTTTCTTTGCTGAATTCTTACAGAGGGAGTTGCTACACCTGAGACTCACAGGTGTTTGTTTTCATACCTTCAGCCACCACATAAGCTTTTATCTTTATTCTAGCAGGGCATTTATTTTTGGTTCTAGGGGAGATTGCCCATGGAAAATTACTGTCATTTCCATAGTATGTATGTCCTATCATGTTTTATAGAGTAGTTCACATTCACTTTCATCATAAAGCTTTCAAATTACACAGGAAGGAAAGTTGTTCTCAGAAGTGGAACAAGAAGGTTATGTCAAAAGATACTATCTCCATATATCAAAATTATTTCCTTAGTGGAAAAGTTGAGAATAAATGAAAGGTTGGGCTGGAGCCAGGGGATGCACAACATCCTTCTCTCCTTACAGGAATTGCATAGTGTGGTTTGAATCAACAATATTTTTCCAACAAAATCTGCTCAACAATAAGGAATATTTTTACATGGTTGCGGTAAGTTCACAGATGTGCAGACCTGGGCCTTTTGAATTTATTGTGTTGGTGAGCTGTATTTTTCTCTTATGAGTTACACCCCCAGTCTTATGGTTTATCAGACCAGGAAGCATGCAAAGAATTTTATAGGTTGCCTTGACTATTTTGACATAGCCTCAAACTCAAGTTTGTGGTTTTCAGTTCTGCTTTGTTTCACTCTTCTGCTAGTGTTAACAGAATAACCTGGACCAGAAGAAGCTTGTGTGTTGAAAAATATATGAAAAATATAAACCTTAAAACCATTACTATGAACAAAATGATCAGTTAGAAGCCATTAAATATAAGCCACATAATTGTTATTTTACTTCAGTTAAGGAAGTTTTCAGCTACATCTAAGAAAAATATTGGTAAAATATTATATTAGAAGAATAATATTGAAAGTAACAAATAACTTCTAACTTTGCCTTGCATTCACTGGTAATAAACTATGGACAGTGGTTTATAATGATATACCATTATATATATATTATATACATATATATAATTGATACATTATGCCATATGTCATTGTATAGATACTGTCACATATACAGATTAAAAGATGTATTAAATAATGTATTATAGAACATCTGAGTCCCAATATGCATTATTTAGTATAAAATTATTGGATCCTATAAAGATTTTTTTGTAATTCTGAACTACATTTCCTTAATATGTCTACAAATTGATATAAGCAAATAGATAAGTGAAATCTATCACAAACTTCTAAATGTATAGAGACTTTAAGCTAATTAATTTGTGTAGTTTCGTAAATAACATGCTTCTTAAAAAAACCCCAAACAACAAAAATCAAACACCTTTCTATCAAAGATGTGGTAGACTTCCTATCATTGGAGTTTCTCAAAATGGGACTATAGAAGATACTATATAATCTTATTGGCACTCTCTTTTCCACAGAAGGCTGGGGAAGATACTCTTTTGAGCTCTCTTCAAATGTGAGCTGTTCTATAAGTGTATGAAAAGACAGGAACTGTAACTGGAATGGTCAGATAGGTGATTTGCAGAGACTCCAGACAAGGTTAATGAAAAACCTGCACCACTGTGCACTGTGGAGCAGTAGGGTTATGGCCTCATTGTGTACCAGTTGTGGAATGTGAAAAACTTTTAAACTGAAAATTAAGTTTGCAAAATATGAACAGCTTCTGAATAGTAGCTCCTATCATTCCAAATAGACATTTGTAAACTAGCCCTCAATCTTGCTCCTCATTCCAACTGGAATATTTACTTTTGAATGGAAATGCTATCACCAGCACAGAAATCAAAAAGTCTAACAGGTCTAGCTACTGGAAGAGAGAAAATCACCAGGATGCCATCCCATCAGGGTTGCTGAATGCTTCTCATGGCCTTATTGTTTATTTAATGCCTCATTGAAAGGTAATCTCGTACAGAATGTTGTGGAAGACTAGGCCTAAGCATGTTTTGTACCAATACGTCTTGACAAATGTACATAAGTAGGATAGTCTACGTATTTAACATTCACAAAATTATGAACCCCTGGAACTAATGATTTAAAATAATGATCCCATTTATGGCAGTGTCATAGGTTAGCAAGCATAGTCCCGGAAGGGATATCCTTGCTAAGGGGTGCTTACAGTTTCCTCTGGGACCTGATAGAACCTATCAGCTGGCCAGTTTGAATATGGACAATTCTTTAAGCCACTTAAAGTTGTGACCGCCTCTGTGATCCACACTTAAGAATAGACAAACTCCCCCCCAAGCTCTCTCTTGTTTCCGGCGCTGGCACAGGTGGCTGCAGGCCCCGTGCGGGGGCCAGCGGGCCCGGCCAGGCCCTGCTTGGGCCAGGATGGGCCAGGCCACGGCCAGCCTGGAGCCATGGGCCTGTTCCAGCTGTGGAACCCCCCCCCATTGCCTTGCCGTGGGCGACCGGAGCAGCTTGGAACCCCCCCCTCTCCACTGCGGCCGAGATTTCAGCAAAGCGGCACCTCTGTCCGGCAGAGGCCAGGTGACCAACAGCGATAAGCCACATTCCAGCTGCAAGGCCGAGGTGAGATTAACCCTTTTATTGCTCTGAAGAGCTGAAAACCTGAGGGAAGAGAGAGAGGAGATGCTTAAAGCTGAAAGTCTGTTGTGAAGCTATGATATATCAGAGTATCCCGTTGTAATTTCATGAAGATATGGGGGGTGGAGTGTTCAACTCGTAAGCAGAAGCACCTGCACTGAGATAGGCAGATGCTGCCGCAGCTGTAATTTCATGAGAAGCTTGGACAGGGAGAGATGAACCAGATGAGGACTTTTGCTCCCAATGGGAAAGGAGAAAACCTCAGTTCCTAGAGATGCTCCCAGAGATAGTTCTAATGATGAAGATGAGGAAGACCCTTTGCTCCCAGGGAAGGAGAAGGGCCTCTGTTTTTTGTTTCTGAATGGCTCAACCTTAAAATTGTACCCCAAAAAACTTCAAGAGTGGACCCTTGAAAGCAGTTGCAGGAAAAGCTGCAAGTCGGGGGAAGGGACTCACATCACATGGGAGCAGAGAGACTCCTCTTCCTAAATGGACTGAACAATATTTGGAAGTGGGCGGCTGTCTCGGTGTGATAATGTTTTCATAGCACGAGCAAGAAGAGACTTCTCTTTCTAAATGGACTGAACAAGGTTATTATGGAAGTGGTAAACAGACTGAACATCTTAAGGGTTGTCTTTTTACATTGTCAGTGGGAGAAGGGAGGAAGGTGGGGGGAGGAGGAGAGTCCTGAAGGTGGTATAATTTTTTTTTCCCTTTCCTTCTTTTAGGTCTGTTAATAAACTTCTTTATATTCTTTCAAGTTTGGTGCCTGCTTTGCATTTCTCCTAATCCTTATCTCACAGAAGATAAACAGTAATGAGTATTTTAGACCAAACCACTACAGGCAGATAAAAGGTATTTAAATAAAATACAGTTATCATTTATTTCACAGTTGGTTTCAAACACATTGATTAAATGAATGTTTTGGGCTGTCCAGAAAAAATAAATTAATGAAAAATCAGTCAAAATCCTTTAATTTTCCATAATGTGGGCAAAGGAAAGAGAGAGATTATGACTGAAATCTATATTACCACAGTGATTTAATGATTTCGACTCTCATGTCTGCTGCACCCCTGGAAGTTCTTTAAAGAGTATAATGAAAATAATATCCCTGTGGGTAATTACAGCAGGGAATGCTGCAGTCAACTGACTATACCTCCTGTCATGGGACAGAGAGGTAATCTTTCATCCCTCTCTCCTGTCAGGTAACAGAACAAAAATAGGGAGCAATTTTTGTCAGCATGTCTGTATGTCCGTGTAATCATTGCTCTCAGTAGAGCAGCTAAAGTCAGCAAATTGACATTAATTTTAAAACATTTTCAGCAGTTACCTCTAGGTCCTGTACATGTGTCTCATTCAAGTGGATCCACTGAAGCCAACTGGATTACATTGCGATTCAGTTAAAATCATTGAAGCCTTTCAGACCTGTGAGTTTCCAAGATTACAAATACCATATGTTACTTAAGCACGTTATGACTTTTTCAGACATACACACTTTGGGAAAGAAGAACTTTTCAAAATTCAGACTGTCTTTTATATATTCTACATAAACATAAAACTGATAAGTGGCATTTTCCAAAGAGGAATCTGTGTTGATTTAGTCTGAGAACTTGGACTGGAAAATATTTTATAATTAAAAAAAAAGTTTTCTTGGCTCGTATAATGAGTTTCTATTTCCTGTATGTGTGATTTCTGAAAAGTTAGAAAATACCTGAGAAAGTCAGGATTAAATGAAGAGAGGTATAAAAGACTGAAACGGAGCCAGAGAACTGCAGATGAAAGACAACACAAAATATCTTGATAGATGCACATCGGGTATGACAAATTAGAGTCTGATATTAAAGTATCTGACATGCATAAATTATATGTTTTTAGCATTTGGCCTTTTGAATTTGATTTTATTCTTCTCACTTGTTGCAGAGATTTGTTCAGAGACCCCCTTGCTTCATATGTCCACCCACAGAAGCAAGGAGAGAGAGAAGAATAAGGTCAGCACTGACCAGCAGAGAGCAGGTTTCTGGACTAAGTTCTCTTACTATAAAGAGACACAGTCTCTCAGATGCCATCATTTGCTATCTTCTGTTGAGCAGTAATTTTGGAAAGGCTCTTCACTATCAACTTTAGCAAATATGTTCCCTGTCCACATTCAGATATATTGTTTTCTTAGTAAAAGAAAACAAATTGGGAGGGAAGAAACATGAAATAGCACTATGTGGGTAATCACGCTCCTTCTGGAGCCTCACTTAAATCAAGAGTTGCCTTGAACATTTTTCTAAAAGATTGCAGTTGTGTGTATTCCAAAATATTATGTAGCATTTTCTCTTTTCTTTTTGGTTATAACCAGAGCATTGAAATATTGCAGCTTGTGAGAATATCCTGCTACTTGGAGATGTTGGCACTTGTGTCTTCTTTGTAATGCAAGGTCAAAGCACATGGTATAAGAAAGTTTTTTATTTGTTTTGAACACTCCTCCCACTTCTTTCAAGAGTTCCCTAGCACCAAAATTCCTGTAGCAAAAGGTCAGCATGTTCAATGTCCCCATTAATTTTCTGTCCACTAGTGAGTGTTTCAGGTCCTTCAAACCCCTTCTAAAAATGATGTACATTTGAGACATTCCTTGCAGTTTCTTTCCCCTCCCAGCTAGGTGGCACAAGTATCCCTACATCATTTTCCTTACATTTGCTCAGCACTGGTGAGGTCAAACCAGGACTGGATCCCCCAGTACAGGAGAGATATGGATTGTACTGGAGAGGGTGATTGGATCCCCCAGTAGAGGAGAGATATGGATTGTACTCAACAGAGGGTGACAAAGAGAAGGCTCATGAGGATCTTATTCATGCTTACAAAGTGCAAAGACAGAACCAGTGTAGTGGTTTGGTCTAAAATACTCATTACTGTTTATCTTCTGTGAGATAAGAATTAGGAGAAATGCAAAGCAGGCACCAACTTGAATGAATATAAAGAAGTTTATTAACAGACCTAAAAGAAGAAAAGAAAAGAAAAAAAAAAATTATACCACCTTTAGAACTCTCCTCCTCCCCCCACCTTCCTCCCTTCTCCCACTGACAATGTAAAGACAACCCTTAAGATGTTCAGTCTGTTTACCACTTCCATAATAACCTTGTTCAGTCCATTTAGAAAGAGAAGTCTCTTCTTGCTCGTGCTATGAAAACAGTATCACACCGAGACAGCCACCCACTTCCAAATATTGTTCAGTCCATTTAGGAAGAGGAGTCTCTCTGCTTGCGATGTGAGTCCCTTCCCCCGACTTGCAGCTTTTCCCACAACTGCTTTCGAGGGTCCACTCTTGAAGTTTTTCGGGGTACAATTTTAAGGTTGAGCTGTTCAGAAAAAAAACAGAGGCCCTTCTCCTTCCCTGGGAGCAAAGGGTCATCTTCATCTTTAAGACTATCTCTGGAAGCATCTCTAGGAATTGAGGTTTTTCTCCTTTCCTCTTTGGAGCAAAAGTCCTCATCTGGTTCATCTGGTTCATCTCTCTCTGTCCAAACTTCTCATGAAATTACAGCTGCGTCAGCATCTGCCTATCTTAGCGCAGGTGCTTCTGCTTATGAGTTGAACACTCCACCCCCCATATCTTCATGAAATTACAACAGGATACTCTGATATATCATAGCTTCACAACAGACTTTCAGCTTTAAGCATCTCCTCTCTCTCTTCCCTCAGGTTTTCAGCTCTTCAGAGCAATAAAAGGGTTAATCTCACCTCAGCCTTGCAGCTGGAATGTGGCTTATCGCTGTTGGTCACCTGGCCTCTGCCGGACAGAGGTGCTGCTTTGCTGAATCTCGGCCGCAGTGGAGGGGGGGGTTCCGAGCCGCTCCGGCTGCCCACGGCAAGGCAATGGGGGGGGGTTCCATGGCTGGAACAGGCCCATGGCTCCAGGATGGCCGTGGCCCGGCCCGGCCTGGCCCAAGCAGGGCCTGGCCGGGCCCGCTGGCCCCCGCACGGGGCCTGCAGCCACCTGTGCCAGCGCCGGAAACGAGAGAGAGCTTGGCGGGGGGGGGGAGTTTGTCTATTCTTAAGTGTGGATCACAGAGGTGGTCACAACTTTAAGTGGCTTAAAGAATTGTCCATATTCAAACTGGCCAACTGATAGGTTCTATCAGGTCCCAGAGGAAGCTGTAAGCACCCCTTAGCAAGGATATCCCTTCCGGGACTATGCTTGCTAACCTATGACATTCTCTTTGAAGCAGTGTCCAGTCACAGGACCAGAGATACTGGGCACAAACTGAAATACAGGAGGTGTTTCCATATGGACATCAGGAAACACCTTTTCACTATAATGGTAACAGATCACAGCTCATCCAGAGAAGTGGTGGGATCTTGGGCCTTGGAGAGATTCAAAAGTCAGTTTAAAATGTTATCTATGGTCTAAAATTCATTGGATTTTCAGATATAAATCTAGTCTATAAAGACATAATTATATCTCCAGACAAATGATTAAATATGATAAATTATCTGCTTAGGAGAAAGAAAATATTTCTTCTCTTCTTTAACTTACAATAGGGAGATTCTGTTCTACTTGCACTTTTTAAATACTTTACTATAGGCAATGTTTTGAAAAACTAAAAAAAATATTCATGTGGGTATATGTTTGAACATTTACACAGTATGTGCATCTCATCCATCAGTGGGCCAGCTAATTCAGACAGCACACTTTATTTCACTTTACTATTATGCAACTGTATAATCAGAAAAAATGTAATTTCATATTCTTTTCTATACATGTTCAGAAATTAAGTTCAGTAGATCATTTGAAATGAAGAAGGATTATTTTTTTTAGCAGTCACTGAATTTTATTTTGTATGTTTATAATGAACAGTTTAGATCATTTATATTATGAGTCTTGTATTCCCTAGTTTTATAGAGAAACAAAGACAATTTCAACAAGCGCAGTTCATTTTCAACCAAGCCTGTGTCTACAGAACAGTTATAAATGAGGTGTTTGGGGACTGGAAACCCCATGGAATCTTTAAAGAAACTACAATGTTCAAAAGCATGAGAACAATCATACAAAAGTAAAGATTCCATCTCAGGAGCTAGCTAACATACATACTTCTACTAATCTCCTACTGTGTATCCTCATTTTAAGCATTTGCTGCCTTATTAACTAGACTAAAATAGCATGTGCCTGTACCAGTAATGACTGGAACTGACCCTTCGCAGCGTGTACATCTTCACACTGTGTTCCTGACGGCAGTAGCCTATACGCCCATGATGTGAGTCAGGTTCGTATCTTTATGCTCTTACACAGGTACAACAGAGTAGCCCTTCTAGCTCCAGTAACAGACTTGTGCATGCCTGGCACCTTGAAAATGCACCACCTTCAAGCTGGAACACTTGAAACGAGACTTTGCTAATACATCACTGGGTCATTGAACTTCTGTATCATTGGTATTTCCCTTCGTGCTAACTGGTGTTCGAAGCATGATCAAAAGTTGTGAACAGCTACAATAAAGAGAATAACACTGCGATCTCCCTTTCTACTACTCTTTTTAGGTATAAATTTTCAGTGTATTTTTTTAAAGTAAGAGTGGAGAACAAGAGATGAAGTAGACATTTTTCCTTGCAATTATTCCCTCTCAAACAAGAACATTTAGCCCCTAAAATGCTGTAAAGGTTTTAAGCTCTACCTCTGAAAATCTGCAGGGGAAATATAAATGTTGGATTTGCAGACTTAAACCCTATTTATGGCAAACAAATCCAAAAATTTATTGCTATCAGAATGAGGAGGTCATACCCTCATGTTCCATTTACTCTTAGCTGCACCCATTCCTTTTGCAAGGGAGCCAATTACACTTACATGACCCAAGAAAAATAAACCAAGAAAAATATAAAAATCTTTATTTTTGGTTACAATGGAACTGAAGCCTTAAGGAAAAGGATTTCACATTCAAGATGCTGAAAGGAGGTGAGGTGCTGAAACAGTGAGCTGTTGAGACAGCTGCTCCCAGGAGCAGGTCTCTAAGTGCAGTATATCATGGCCTGTATTATTTTCACTGAAGCATTTAATTAATTATCTGTATTATATTACATGAATCACATTCATGAAGGTGTAACTGTGTCTGAAATCCTGTCTCACTCTCAGATCTAAATGCCCAATTTTGAGATGTCGACACTTGACTCTTCCTATTCAGGTGTCACAATCCCGAGTTTTTCTCTCTGCCATTTGTACCAAAAATCAAAATATGTCAACCATTCTGACAAAGTGTGTCCTGAAAGGGATCTTTCTTTTCTGTATAGTATCACTTAAAAAGTTGATGCCAAAATTTTGTTTCTTATGCTCCTTTTTGAGATATTAACCCAAATCTACTGGTAGCAAACTGTTCCTCCTAGGTTGTGGAGGAGTCTCCTTCATTCAGCTGAAGCCCTGTTACTTTTTGTAGCATAACCAGTGGCCCTTCTGGGCTGGGTCACAGAGCAGCCTCTATGCCCCGTTGTTAGTATTCCTTGTAAGTGGATTTTAGTATTTTTTCAAGATGTTGCTGTTAAGTTTCTAATATTTCACAGTAGGTAAATGTAGAGTCAGAGGATCCTAAATGTGGCTTAAAAATGATAGTCATGTATAAGCATTGTTTATAATACAGAGATGTTTGATAAAATTAAAAAAGCAAAGAGAAATAATCAGGGATAAAAAAAAAAAAAATGGAGGGATTTCAAACAGGATTGTTCCTTGTGGGTCCTTGGTACCAACGACAAAGTGATAGTTGAGAAAAAGAAGGAAGAAAAAAAATCACATAATTTTATATTTAACACAAAAAAAAATTAAGAGGTTTCTTTTCTTTGTAGATAGTGTTTCCTTAAACTTTTCAAGAATTGAAAAAAATATATATTATTTGCAACACTGGAATAGGGTAAAGCTTTATCTGTCATATCTCAGGAAAGTCAAAGTCTATCTAGGCAAGAACTGAACTAATGTCCACTTTTTGTTTGGTATCTATAAACCACTATGTTCCTGATCAGCAGCATTATTTGAAGGGAAAGCCAACTTTTAGGATTTTTAGGCCAAATGACAATTGAAGAAACAGGTCAGCTTACAGGGTTTCACACCCTTCTTCAATCGTTTGTATTCTCAGTGTCTTCTTGTAAAAGCCCTGCACATATTCACACCCTGCAACCTTAAACACATCAAAGATAGTGAAAGGTGTCAGTCTTCCCATTCATAAGCACTTGCCTGACTAACAGATGAATTCAGTATGACAAAGGTCAGAGTTTTTTTTCAGATCCTGTCAACAGCAATTTAAAATCAGTGAAGCTGGTTAACATTTTTATTTCCTGAGGTAGCCAAAATTATGTCTGTCATCTCTAGAGTGTCTTTAACCTCGAAGTCTGACAAGTGAACCCCTGTACTTTTGATAGCCTAATTAGCAACCTGTTCAAAATGCCCAAAGTGACTCTTAGGAGAAAAGGTTAATATAGTGGTTGCTGTCCTTCAGCCTGTTTGGGTAAACTTAAGGAAATCTTTAGTTTATCAGGTATTTTTGCATTATCAGTTAATCACATGCTTTGGCATTGTGTTTTAAAATGTCACCCCAGTGGTCTGAAAATTATATTTGGAAATACTAAAGAGCAGTCAGTTATGAAATTAGCTGAAAGGTCACTAAACATTACCTTAAGTTTTTTATTAATCAATTCCTTGACAGCGTTAAAACCATTGACAAGTAGCAGGCAAAGTACTTTGCAGAAACCAAATACAGCCATACTAGAATCAGTTAAATAGGAACTAGGCTGGGCATGCTTAGAAGTTCATCTATTTACTTACAGTTTATATGTAATGGAAAATGATAGAATAGTTTGAGGGAAGGGACCTTAAACATCATATTAGTCCAACTCCCCTGTCATGGGCAGGGACACCTACCACTAGACTAGGTTGCTCAGGGCTCCATCCAAGCAGGCCTGGAACACTTCCAGGGGTGGGGCATCCACAACTCCTCTGGGCATCTTGTTCCAGTGCATCACCACCCTCCCAGTAAAGAATTTAATTCAATTAATGTAATTCAAACCTTTTCTCTTTCAGTTTGAAGCCATTACCCCTTGTCCTGTCCCTACATGGTAAAACATTCCTTGCCACCTTTCTTGTAGGCTCCGTTCAGTACTGGAAGGCTGCAATTATATCACCCTGAGGTCTTGTCTTCTCCAGGCTGAAAAATCCCAATTCTTTCAGCCTTTCCTCAGAGGAGAGGGTCTCCATCCCTCAAATCATCTTGATTATTTCCTCTGGAGTTGCTCCAACAGGTCCATGTTCTTCCTCTGCTGGGGACCCAGAGCTGGATGCAGCACTGCAGGTGGGGTCTCACCAGAGCAGAGCAGAGGGGCAGAATCCCCTCCCTCAGCTGCTGCCCTCGCTGCTTTGGATGCAGCCCAGGACACAACTGGCACTCTGGGCTGCAAGGGCACATGGCTGGGTCATGTCCAGCCTCTCACCCACAGCACCCACAAGTCCTTCTTGACAGGGCTGCTCTGGATCTGTTCATCCCCCAGCCTGTACTGATATTGGGGGTTGCCGTGCCCCAGGTGCAGACCTTGCACTTGGTCATTTTGAATCTCATGAGATTCCCATGGGCCCAATTCTCAAGCTTATTCAGGTCCCTCTGGATGGCATCCTGTCCTTCAGGTGTGTCAAAGCAACACTCAGCTTCGTGTTGTCTGCAAATTTGCTGAGGGGGCACTCAATCCCTTCATCTACATCATCAGTGAAGATATTAAACAACACTGGTCTCAGTACAGACCCCTGAGGAATAGCACTTGTCACTGATGTTTACTGGGACTCTGAACAGTTGACCCCCACCCTCTGGATCTGACCTTCCAACCACTTTCTTATCCATGTTACAATTCACCCGTAGTATATACAGGGGATAAATTGATCTTCGTGGATTACTAGATAAAGACATTGACAGTACAGCTCTAATACCTACTGCATATAATGTGCATACTGTGAACAGCAGGGAAAGAAACACGTAAATATAAAATGCATGGAAGAGAAGATAGAAGACAAATATAAGAAGATAGAAAAGTAATTTCAAACAGAGCAGGATTAAGGTCCTGTCATCAACTGCCATTGAATATAACTTGTACAACTACAGAGCTGCAGAGTTATGTCTCTCTTTTAACTCTAACTCTCCATACTCACTATGATTTTGCCCATTTAGTGAACAGTTTAGAGGAAAGGATAAACATTATATTAAATGTATTTATATTCGTATTATCCCAAAAAGAAAAAAAACAGTCAACAAAGTTGCTCTGCTACTTCCTAAGTCATATCAATACAGTATGAGACCCTCCTAATTAATTCCATAAGCACCACATGGAAAATAAATTTAGCTTTCGAGATTAGATTGTGATACCAAACGTAAGAAATTATCCACATGCATGTAATGTGTCAGATAGGCAGAAATGTCAGATGCAGAAGAGTCATGCTGAGAGAACTGAAGAACAAAGGGCAGCTATGAAGATATATAGAAGGGGGAAAAAACACTGATGAGTGGAAGAAACAAGGCAATGTAACTGTAATATAGGCAAATGTTGGTCTGGGTTAGAGGCTGAAGAATCATGCTGTGTCTGATGCTACTCCTCTCCCCTTTCTTTTCAGAAATAACGATTAATTTGGAGCAAAAGTGAATAGAACTGTTCCAGCAGCAAGCTGGATAAGCATAAATTGTACAGTTTTACTGAAACTAATGGACCTATATGAGGCTTTTATCTGGACCAATGAATAGAAACGTGAAGACTTTGACAGCTGACAAGGGTGTTAGAATGAGTCTGCTTTCTTTTATAAAAGGAAAATATTAATGAGCTTGAACTCTGAATACCTATCTCATACAAAGAAGTGGGAAATTTTCTTGTTTGTCAGTCTTCAGAAATAGACTAGAAGAACACAGAAAAAGATATGTGTAAATTGTCAAGTTTCTGGTTTAGGGATTAGTTATTAAAAATCTTTTAAAAATCCGAAAACAGTACCTGTCAGTTCCCAATACCTCTCCCCTCATCAGCATAGGAAATTGTGTTTACATTCAAAAACATTAAGATGGCAAAGCCAACAACAGCCTTAATTGCATAGAGCATATTTTAAATTTCATTTATATGGAATTGTCCAATGACTGCTGTTTTATTTTAATAAATCTCTATTTATTTTTTCCTATGTGCTAAAGACTGCCATTTCATAAGTTATGTATTCTCAATGGAATTTCTTTCTTATCTCAGTAACAGGGAAAATCCTAGACACATATTAATGGGATTAAAGCAAAAAACACATCTAATTTCTACATGGCCTAACATCTGCTCTTCTACCCATTCTCTGGGAACTGGATGACCAGCCTTACCACAGTGCTTTCCTCTTCTTCCCTTCCTACAATGAATACTGGGACACAGAAGTCCAGCTCCTCCATGAAGGTGGGAAAAAACATTTATTCCTCTAGAGTGGTTTTGAGCATCAGACTGCTACAGCCATGCTCCCAAAACATCCAAGTTTTCCTGGATCAATTGCTATTCAAATGGTAGCACACTGAGAAAGAAAAGAGTTTTCATTTCCATTTAATAAAGCCATCAAATATAGCCCCTCTTAAATGAAAGAAGAAATGCACAAGATTATGATTTCAAGGTGAAAACAACTCGAACATTTAACTGCATGAGTCAAACCCACTCCTACAATAATTCCAATTAAGACAGAGCTCAGTTCAGCTTCATATGTGGAATTCCTAGGCCATAAAAATGTGATTATATTTAGTAATATATTTCAGATGGATACTGTAATACATTTCAAGTGAAAACTGTCTGCAGATTTTTACGAGATGGATGCTTATAGAAATAGTATTTTTGTCACAATTTTCACTACTCACATTTAGTGTAAATTGTTCATTTTTGCTGCAAAGTGGTTGCTAAAATTATATATCTTAGAAATAGGTTATCAATTTTTTTTCGCACTAATTTCACGAATCATGCACACAGGAAAAAAAAAGCTGGTTGCTAAATAAACAATTCACAAATAAATGTTACTGCTTCCAGTCCTTTTACTTACAACCCTTGCTTCCAGCATATTTGCTGTCAGCTTTGCAGAGAAAAATATCCAGATATTGTTTGGAACAGATTATGTGTAGTTTAATGTGACCCAGGCTGGCTTTTTGTGCACTGCATATACTCCCAGTCTTTTGAATTCATGTACAACACAATCTGTCATCAATCTTACATCGTGAGATAAAAAGTAGATGCATTAGGAATGCTGGTTGAGTAAGATGCTTTAGAAGGAAACTAATAGACATGATAATGCGCATACAAAACCATCTGCAAGACCAAAGTTTATAAGATACAGCAGTGATGAAATAGCAAGATAAAGAAAGACAAGTAACATTAGAACAGATGATTAATGAAAGACTATTCCATGAGATCATGGCAGTAACATAGTGTCACATGAAAAGTCAAATAAAACCTTTGAGGTAGAAAAGGAAGGGCATTTGATGACGTTATTGGGTTGGCAATATGGACACTCAAAAAAAATTATCTGCAATATAGGTATGTTAAATAGATATTCAGTAGACATTAACCAAGCTAGAGAGATCTTTGTTCCTTATCACATTTAGATTTTTCCCTAGTTTCTGTAGAGAGATTCTGGCTGGATTTTAATCATTCTAGAATGTGATGAACTGATTTTATTGCATGAACTATTTCTCCTGCAGTGGAGAGGAGATGATAAACTTTTCAAAATGCAATAGGAAGGTCATTTCTCTTTATTCAGGATCAGATAAAGCTGCCTTAACACCCAGCTCTGAATAATAATTTCAAACCCATTTCTTACATCAATTACTGAACTGCTTTCAAGAAAATTCTGGATTGTAGGTATATATCCTTGCAAATCTTAAAGATATGCCAAACGCATCTATAGAAAAATGGGTGGATTTTTAACAAAATAAAAAGCCCTCTATCCAGACCAAAGCAGTTTTGAACCAGCCCCTGAAGGTGAGGGTAACTGAGGTTCTTGTTAATAGATCCCTTAGGGCAGATTAGAGTCAAACAACACTGAGTGACAGCTGTTTAGACAGATAGACAGATACATAAGGCTTATTTTAGAACAATTTTCCTGCAATGGAAAGAGGCACGTACCCTTTTTGGTTATCATTATCTATAACAATATAACAACATAAAAGTAGGAAGATATCACCACCATGGGTCCAGTGAGAAGACCAGATGGTTGTAATTTCACTGTCTGCTGGTTGAAGTGATGGCGGCCTCTTGATACCTCAAGGGTGGGAAAAGCCCATGAAACACAAAGTTCAATGGGTGGAATGCCCAGGTGTGGGAGGGATCTTTGATGGTTTCCGACACCTTCTAGACATGACAACTACTTCTCACTCAGCATAGTTGACCTGGTTATGACCCATCAGAAGGGATGAATACTTCAGGCCTACATGTGAATGTCTAGATGTCTTCCCTGGAGGGGACTTTTACACCTGAGTCAGTTGTGTAAGAGACAGCTTTAGCATGATAAAAGGCATTATTCCACTTTCACAGGATCTGCCTCTACACTTCTCTGTCTCAAACCTCAGAGCCTCCAGTGGTGTCTGTACAACCCCTCTTCACTTGGGCTTTTACCTTGCACATCATCAGCAAAGCACCCTCTGGTTTTGCAAATGGCCAATTATTTGAGTCATTAACCCTTAACATTTCAGTCTCTCACACCATCATTGTATCAAATGCCAAAAGGTGTGTATCATCTATCATGATGTCAGATTGTGTCTCTGAGCTAGGATTGTGATCAGCACAAGAGTTAGCCTGGCTAATTCTCCTACTGGTACTCCTATAAGTTACTACTTCCTTGTGAGGGGTGGGATACAAAAAGTACCAAGGGATCTTAAGGCACAGAAAATCTATTATGATTTCAAATCATAGTCAAAAATCCATATAATGTCAAGACACTCTTCTAAATTAGAGGCCGCAGATGGAAGAACTCGTAATTGATTGTCTGTCAGAGTTGAAATTAAGATACAGTTTAATTACATTCTTATAGCAAATATGAAGACAAGAAATGTTGCAAGAATCTATAATTCTGAAGAAAAGGTTGCTATCCAAAAACATACAAAAAAAGTGGAAGTGCTTATTGCTCTACTAGGGAGGATGATTTAACTTCAGCCATGTAGGTAGACATAAAGGAACACCATATGCCCAGACTGCAATGCAATTTTCAGGGGGGCAATTCTGGGGCTTGCTAATTGCTTCTGACTCAAGGATGCCAACAGAGCTGATAGGCACTAGGAATTGCTAAGGTTAAAATGGGCTAGACCTTACAGCAATTTTAAAAAGAAGTGTTACAAGAACAAAAGTGAACAAGTAACACTTGGATGCAAATATACTATTTCTTTTAACAAATTTGAATAATTGTAATTAACTCCTCATTGCTTTTAATGTCATTAATGCTGCCTCCATTATGGTTAAGTGCCTATATTTCCAGTAAAGTAGCTGAACAGCTTGAGGTAGATTAAATTCATGGGTTTTCAGTCTTTAACTCCAAGACAGATAGGTTTTAGCACTGAAAGCAAAATAAATGCAGTGGCCTCCAGGAGCTCATTTCAGTGTTCTCTGTCTTGTTTTGGAAATATTTTAACTCCCTCTTAACAATGGTCCTGTAAAATTTGAAAATTTTGGTTCAAATAAGATAAAAAAAAAAATAAAAAAAAAAGTCAACAGAGATACCCTTGGAAGTTCCTCCATCACCAAGTAAGGAGAAGAACTGAAGTGGCAGTAGGCTGGGGGCCAGGACCTTTCTTATATTGTCCATCTGCAGTGTTGACTGCGGTCCAGATATAACTCAGGCTTTGTGCGTGACATGAACACTGGAACCCAGAAACATGAAATCAATGATATCTGAGTACTTCTTTGATAAAACCATATCAGAAAATAACAGGGACTCCAAGTACAGCACGATTAGTGCTAATGCAGCTGATCTCCTGACTCTCCTGTGAAACCATGATGTCCTGTTCAAGCTGGCTGCTGGGAAAGGCTGTTGGCTAACATTAATTGTGGAGGTATTTAAAAGACATGAAGTAATGGTGCTTAGGAAGATGATTTAGTGGTGGGTTTGGCAGTGCAGGGTTAAGGGCAGGACTTGTTGATTTTAAAGATCTTTTCCAACCAAAGCAATTCTGTTATTCTATGATTCTGTGATTCTATGATGCTGTGATCAGGCATAGGGCAAGAGGAAGTTTGTTTGCCCAAGACAAAACCCAGCCATTTTTTGATTAACAGTTCAGCAATAAGGAAAACCACATATAACTCCTTATCTCTATATCTTGTTTTTCTCACTACTAGTGCAGATGAAGCCCAAAGCCCTGAACATCCTCTGGAACACAGTCTGAAGAAGATTTTTAATGTGAATTTGGGTATTTAAAATGTGGATGTTAGGAGAATTTTACTGTTGAGGGAAGTCTTGCACTCAAGTTTAACAAATGGTACATCCCTCTGAATTCAGCAGGTGGCTAAGCAAACCTGTGGAGAAGTAAAAAGGAAATGAATTCACATGAACTTGAATGTAATTTGCACAGCAAAGGTTTGATTCAGCTCTTTGCAAAAGCCTTTAATGAGATGTTTCAAAATTACTGAACTGTGATAAAACAGTAAATGTCTTTTTTGGGTGCCTACACAGAGATATATATATATACACTCATCATAAACAAACAAACAAATAAATATATACACATATATATATTTAAAATATTTAGTAAGATCAATACTATTAGAAAGCATTTAACATGCTAGCCTCTATATTTCCAATCATAACATTTTGTCTAATTACAGAATGCGACACTTTACCAACTGAAAAATCTTTTCTTCTAGAGAATGATTTATCATGTGAGAAATTAACATAGCTGTAAAGTTGATTACTACTCCTGTATCCAATCTTCTGGAATACTTGCTGTTTCTTTCTAGGCATCTGTTATTGTATCACAGTTATTTAATTTTTTTAAACAGCAGTATTTTCAAGGTAGATATAAATCAATTCATGTGTACTTATTTGGAAAAGAAAACCTACAGGCACCTTGAAAGACAGTAAATTGATACTTTTTTGGTTGAGAATATAATAGCCATAAAACCATTATGTACATTAAACCTATAAAATAACTGAAACAGCTACTAGGGCTTATATCAAAATGAATCCAGGAAAAGTCTATTTAATAGTTTGGGGGTTTGGATTCCAAAATATATGAGACTGGAATGAATTCTTGCAACTAAAAATAAATAATAAAAATGTCTTTTGCTACTGTAGCTTAAAGAATGCAGACTTTTCTAGGGACAAAGATATGTAGTTAACCTGTGAGGACAAACCCTTGTCCATTATTGTAGCTGCAGCCATATTATGTTTACAGATATTTCTGCATGTTCTTTGTGAGGAATTGATGATTAAATTCTATAGCAACATCTGATAATGTGCAGATAAAAAACTCCAGAAACTGTACACTAGGAATGCATTTACTAAAATAAGTAACTATTTTATAATCACCTGTAATGCAAATGAAAAACTGGTCTTCTATCACTAGTTCATAGAAATTATAGTAGTAGTTCATATTTGACAATTTGTCCAAATAGACAATAAATGAGTAAGTCATTTCAATAGATAGATAAATTAGAGCTACAGATGGAGTACCAAGATCAAAATTTGATTTTTCTATTTAAGGTCTGTTGCTTAACATAAAGGAGTGATAATGGATCATTTTGGTTCCTCTTTTGCTTCAGTATCTTTTGAGCTGTTTTATCAGCCTGCTGCAATTGCAAACTTACAATCCCTCTTCTTAAGGTTGTAGCAACAACACAGTTAGGACATTTAGCTTCTTTAAGTGACTCTTGCAAAGAGTCAGTTTTGCTTGTCTCAAGACATGACTGTAATAAGCAGGACACAATTTGATCTTCTATCTAGGTTATCAACACTTTGGGGAGGGATGATTTTTTCACTAAAATGAGTTATGAAAAAGCAGACTGCCTGAGGTTGTTAAAACTGATAGTAAACATCGATCTGCTGCTAAAATGAATTTAGAAAAGATCACCAATGAAGGAGTGGGAAAAGGATTTAAGAATATAACTATAATATTCAACTATGTGAAAGATATTCTTACAAAACAGTTAGTGCAAGTATGTCTTTATATCCACCAAAGGTAGACATGAACAGTAATAATAAAAAAAGAGCCAAAATTAATTCAAAATACTTGATACAGATTAGAAAATCATCATTGAACACATTACCTATGGAGATTGTGCAATTTCTATTGGACCTTATTTAAAACAGACGTCTTCAGACAACACCAGACAAAAGCATTCTGTTGGACCATGCCTAGACCCATTTGGTTATGTCCCTGACCAGGGATATAGACTAAATCATCTCGGGAAGGCACTTTCAAGACTGTGCTTCTATGACTTCTTTGTGAAACTCATTGCTTCTATTCCAAAAAATGACAGCTTGTTTATAAATTGTGAAGCATATTGGAACAGCTATTAATATTTTCTGAAGGAATCTTTTGAGAAAGAAATATTATCTAAAGTTCTCTCTACTTTCATAAGACTAAAACAAAAGGGAAGGTGATTCTGAACACTGTTAATCATCTGTGTTGGTGGCTCTCACTTTAGTAACATTCATTTTTGCACTGAGACTATTTTTTCCCCTTCCAGAAATGGTTCTTCTTGTGCTGGGTTTCAGATTTTTTACTTGTTTTTTTATTCTTGTTTCTAGTAAGCCTCAAATTACTTTTCCTTAGCATTGCTGTCTATTATTACTGATTGCATTTGTAGATGAAATAAAGAATTTAAGCCTTTGTTTTTCAAATACCTCCGTAACATGCTGCATTAAATGTTTTATGCATTATATACAAAAATAATGATAGAACTAGCCTTGGTATTTGCGATATAAAAAAAAAAAAGAAAATAGTTGTTAATCATTCTAGAAAGGAAGGTGATTTTCCTTTGGTCTGAGTAACACTAATTATTTCTGCCTGAAATACACTCAAGGCAGCTGTGTAGGAGTTGAATTGTTCAGACTTCACAGTTTGTTTTTTTTTTTCTCTTCTACTTACGGGGTTTTTTGATTGTTTGTTTTTAAATCAATTGCAGACAGCCAAACCATAAGCTTATGACTATCACTTGAAGATGCACAAACAGATATGATGAAATGAAAATAACACCCTTTAGCATAATGGAAGACATAGCATGAGCAGAACTAGCTCATGAATACATTTAATAGAACTAGAGGGTTCTCTGAAAAACAACAAAATTGGTTTTAAAAATGTCATCAATGAGGAAAATTAGAAAAGCCTGGATTCCTCTTGTTACTTATTAGAAAAAGCCCAGCAAAACTACTATCTCTCCATAACCACAGTTCAGTTTTATCAAGAAGTATCCTTAGTATCTGAATTAATAATAGCTTGACTGATCTAAAGAAACTTGAGCTTTTTGCAAGATGTGCCAATGTGCTGTAGCATTCTAATCATTAGTCCTTCACTTAGAAAATGAAATGCTAAAATGTTTTGCATCATTATGGCTTCATCTAATATTTCTGTCATCCCACTGCTGTATTTTAGCAGTGCATTGCTGTGCAGTGAGAACTGCCCATAAGTAAGTGAGTTTTGGTGCTGAAAACAGTGATGCAGAATTGAGCTTCTTTTCCTGCCTTCTTGCTAGTCCCAGTATGTGCATCAGCAGGACACATCTGACCCTCAGGCCAACAGCTAGAGCATGAAAAATGCTCCCTGTTCCAGGGAAGGCCCTCCAGTCCAAAATAAAGTGCAAAGAAATAGATGATCATTTAAGTCACTTTTTACAGAATGAAGTTGAGGGTATCAAAGCTATGACATATCGTAAGAGTGTACAAGGGCAATTGAAGATTCAGAGTCTCTCAGGGTAGGATAGGGACCACCAAGTGTAGAGAGGAGCACTGAGAATGACTCTATATCAACTCTACAGCTTCTGTGAAAAGTTCAAGAAATTCTACATAGTTCTGAATTCTGTCAAAAAAACAGCCCCTTTTTTTTGTCACTGAAGAAGTCTGCTTTTCCAAAACTGGCGTATTAGGACTATGCACGGATGTTTATGGATTTGCAAGAAAACAAAAATTGTTTGAGTTCTGATATCTGTTTTTCCTTATCCTTGGGGAGTGGAGATGGATCCTTTTGGGAAGGAAAAGTAAGTGACAAGTATAACTGTGAACTGATAGCTCTAACAGAAAAATAATAATAAAAAATCATATGGTCTATTTTTCTAAGAAAATCAATTGTTTATTCCAAAAAATTACTGAGTCTTGAAAATTTGTTTTCAGATATATATTCTCCAGTTTATTATTAGATTATCTTAAAAATAAAAATAGTTTAAGAATCAACATTCTCAATTTGAAAATTTAATTTATGCTACTTCGCTTAAATTAAAGTCCATATATCTTTCTGAACATGCTCATTAGTTTCCCCACGTCCCTAATTCTTTGAACCTTTTTAATGTAGATTTTTCTCAAGATTTTCATTTGGATTTCAGTATTAAAGACAATGTTGTCTGTTTTCCTCAACAATCCCCGAATTCCAAAACAAAGTTTGACCTATCTGTGTTTACATAACTCCCCGGATCATGGTGTCTTAGCATCTCACAAATTTGATGGCAATTACCTCCTTAACACATGTATACAAAAGGCACTATTTCACCTTAAACATCTTGTAGTAATTTATGGTCCATGTTTTGGAAATAATTATTGTAAATTTTTAAATAGCAGTATCTACCTAGAAACGTATTGATCTCTGGCTTGTCTAATATAGAAACCCAGTGCAGTTACACAGAAGGCAGTTTCTGTTTCTGTACAAATTGAGTAGATGCAATCACCCCTGTGAAAAAACAGCTGTCCACATTTTGCTGATTAGGAAGAGTTATAACCAGAAGCTAAACAAACACAAACAGATCACAGAGGAATCCTGCTATGAAGCCAAATCACTTGTCTTAACCTTAGGCTATGGATTTAAGCAGGGGATTTACTTGTCTCTAACCAGGACCTCTATGCTGCAGGCTGTTTTTTCTGAAATCGATGGCAATCTATGCTCACAGTCACTTATATGCATAAATTATATCTGCACAAATACTTACACCAAAAAAAAATAGTGAAGAGCAAGATGAATATTGTAATAATATAGGGTTTAATCATCTATGGAAATATGAAAATAAGCAAGAGATGAGTTTATTTGCTTTTGCACAACTCTAAAATGATGATGAGAAGTCCAAGAGGTTTTCTATTCATATACAGTAGTCTTCCCTTACAATAAATATTTTTCATTTCTTCTTTTTTTTAATTTTTAATTTTATTCAGCCTTCTAGATTAAATAGTTAGTTCACATCTCAGAGGACAATTGAGCCTCTATTTCACATTGATTTTGATGAATCACTTACAACTGCATTACTAGTTCCAGATATAACACAGGACCTATACACAGATGCACATAAATAAATGTGATGGCAGAAGTGCACACCAGAATGGTTAGACAGCATGAATCAGTGGCAAGGTACACAGCTCTAGTGACTCCAACAGTACTTGGATGCAAGTTAAAAAGGATTCAAAAGGCTGCTTTTTCACAAGTACTTTCTACAGATAATTTTGTAATATTTGGACATCCCTGAGGTGTGGTAAGCAACTCCCCTGCTCTAAAATGCATACCTGAGATCCTTACCAGGACTTTAAAATTGAAATCTTACTAGACTTTTTGCTTTCTCTCACCTATATTTTCAGTTCTATCTCCCCACTACTGAATTTTTTGTACTTTGATCTTCATCAACCATACTCTTATGAAATGACTAAGTGCATCTTATCTTTCTTAATTATTATGGAATAGGTGAGAATACAGAGAATACTGCCTGCCACTGTATTGATAAAAGTAATCTTGGTTCCAGAAATATACTAGAGAAGTTTCAGTTACATTTTTAGAAATCTGGGCACATATGCCATAATTTTGAATTAATTTTGAACTTTTTGATATATCACCTTAATTGAATTTTCTATTTTGTCTTTTTGGTTATATTTTACTACATATGTTTTCTATCTCCTCTCTTATTTACTTCTTAACTAAAATGGAAAATATCAATGTTACACTGTAATTTCATGTGCCAGATGAAAAATAATGAAAGATATCTACCTGTCATGGTTTAATCCCAGTCAGCAACTAAGCACCACACAGCTGTTCACTCACTTGCTCCCCTCCCCTGTGGGATTGAGGAGAGAATAAGAATTGCAGAAGTGAGAAAGCTCATGGACTGAGATAAAAAGAGTTTAATAACTGGGGGGAAAAATTAATAAATTGTAAAGAAAAAGAAAATAGCAGAAGGAGAGAAATAAACCCCAAGAAAGGCAAGGAAAGTAAATGAAAATAATTGCTCACCATCATGCAATTGATGCTCAGCCAGTCCCCAAGCAATGGCCCTCCTGCCAAGCTCCCATCTAGTTTTTGTGCTGAGCATGATGCCATACAGCTTGGAATATCCATTTGGTTAGCTGGGCTCACCTGTCCTGCCTGTGTCAACTCCCAGTCTTCTGTGCACATCCAGCATACTCACTTGGTAGGGCAGTGGGATAATTAGAAAAGCACTGTGTAAGCACTGTGCTATCAACACTGCTTATAACACAAAACTAAAACATAACTACTACGAAGCAAATTAATTCTATCCCAGCCTCACCTGCAGAGGTCAGAAGGCCAGTGGTACTAGGGACAAAGAGAGTCCACTGGTGGGACAGCCCCTAGTACCAAAGAACCTCCCCAGGCTAGGGTGACCAGAAAGGTTTCTCCCAGGATGCACTGTTCTACCATGTTAATGTACCTCAGTTCCGCTTCCCTGGTTGGCCCGTTGGCCTCCCCGCCCCTTTGTACCTTATATGTCCCTGCCCTAGAAGGTTCTCCACTCCCTGTTCCCCCATTGGCCCTTGCCCCCTCGCCATTCCCTCAGAGCTTTCCCATTGGTTCCCATTCCCTAGTCCCACCTGTGTACCACCCCTGTGCCCTCAGATCATTGGTCCCTGATGCTCAATCAGCTCCCGTACTTAAACCTGGACCCTCCGTTGTTCTTTGTCCCTGGAATCCTTCACACATGTGGCTGCATTAAACTACTCCCATAGAACCCCATACAAAGAACCTTCCTGTCTCTTTGCTGTCGACCCATTTTCTGGAGCTATCCGTGTGTGTGCATGTACACGTGTGTGAGTGTGTGGTGGTCCTGCCGAGTGGATTCACCTTGGAGATGTTTTCGGAAGGTCGCGGCACCTCACCATCCAACACCACCAAGCTGGACCGCGACACTAACCCACCAAAAAAAAAAAAAAAAAGAATAAATGTATTTTCAAATGACAACTCAAAAAATATTTAAATATTGAACTTAAATATTAGCACTTATGTTAGACGTAAAGATCTTGAGTAATATTTGTGGAAGGTTGCAATCTAGTCTTAATATTTTATTATTCTTTTATTTCTATTTTTTTAAGAACATTTTCTAGTGATACTGAAATTTCTTCAGACTTTTCCTTGGGATCCTCTCTAACAGATAACAGCTCTGGTGAAGGAACCTCCCTGAAGACATCTATCATGAGAATACTAGTGTGAAAAATTATCTTAAATAACTTTTCCTGTGATATATTTATATATATTTTGTGCTGATTTAAAACTTTTTACAGTCAAATAACTTTATACTTCTAATGAGACATATTTTTGCTCATTATCAAAAATATTATGTGCAATATACTGTTGTACTTTTCAATTTCTGCCCACTAAAGTAATTGGAATAACAGTAACAAATTTTGTGGTTTGTCTAGTAAGGAACCTTTTAGAATTATAATTAATTCAGTGGAATAAGGTCTTTTTTTATCCTGGACAGCTGACATAACATATTGGAAAGCAATGAAAGTAGAGTCTGATACTAGCACTGCACCTTGAAAACACATTTTAGTTTTTGCATCTTACCTTTTTTGATCTTAGGGAAACTGCATAAATATCCTGGTAAGAGAGACAAGATAATAAGCCAAAGCCACCTGTCCAGAAGATGAACTTCAGACTTTCTTCAGACTGTGATCTGATCTTTTGTATTCTGTAAATTGTAAATATTTCTTCTGTACACTTATGTTTACGAGACCATAACAAGCCAAGTTTGCAACTACCGCTCATTACAAATTTACAAATAGCAAATGATAGAATTCAGGCTTTATCTGCATATGGATTTGTGAGCTGTATTAAAATCACCTAGTTGGATTTTGTATTTTGATATCACAGTTCTTTTAAAGGACTGTGTAGGAAGTTGTGTTCTGGATAGAAAGTTTCTGATGTTAGTCATATGTTTTTGAATGCAGATGGTTTAACAGTTGTAGTATTGAGTTAGTAGAATTTAATAGACCCTTTGAAAACAATCGTTTATCACTACTGAAATGTCTGTAATATTTCTTAATAGAACTTTGTAAATCAAGTTTTCAAAATTAAATAATATTATGAATTCATAAAAATGTTACAATATCAGTATCACATCGTACAGTCCAAATGTTTCCTATTCTCCCAGTATGAACCATTTTGGAAGTATTATAAAAATATTAGAAGAATGTAAGGTACTACAAATTCTTTCTGATGTTCAGAGAGCACTAAGAGCAATGCCAAAAGGGTTGGTATCACATATTCTACAGTTTGTCAGCAGTGTTACTGGCATTTTGATTTTTATGTAATCTAATTATGTCATTTCAATCTGTATTGATGTATATAAATTCATTTCTGTGAATGTTCGTGCATGTATAAACATATGCAGAAGAGAATGAATATGGAAATTACATGCTCTACTTCTGTATTATCTCAGAGATGGCAGGGATTCATATTCTGTTTCTAATGGAGCAAGCCACAAAAGCCTGCATGAGTTTCCTAATAATACTATATTTTTAAAGAATTATTAAGTGCTAACATAAGAATGGTGTGATTTTTTCCTTTTGTTTTGGTTTGACTTTTTGTTTGTGGGTCTTTGGTTTTTTTTTATGTTGCATTGGATATGCAGAGATGGGGGGGGGAAAAGAAGTTGGAGTAACTCCCAGAGGGCATGAGAAAAAAGACTCTAGAACTCACTAATGAAAGTTATTTTTTATCTTTAAATAATTCTTATGCAAATTTTATGTAAATTGTATGAAATACTTGTCTGTGCATGAAAGTAATGGATATCTGTAGAGGAACATAGTATCTACAAAAACACTGATATTAAATCCTTGTTTTCAATTCCTAACAACACAGAATTACTGAATTTTGCACCTCTATACCCTCTTTCATATCAATGAAATTATTTGTAAAATTCACAGGCTTAGTATTTTTGGTTTCTCAGAAGTTAGCATTATTTCTAACCTAGTTTTCTTTTACTACTTATACAACAACCATCTTGTACAACCTCATGAAGGTGCAGTAGGGTCAAATTTGACCTGGTTATTCATAGTGAGGATTTGCTGCAAACAGTACTTGACATGCTTTGAAAGCATTTTGAGTGCCCCAGTTGAGCTATATATGATATATCATACTGGAGTTTGGCAATGTATATGAGCTTTAATCAGGTTCAATTTCACTAGGATGTGTACCCAGATATTTCATTTTATGCTCTTTATATGTATCAAACCACAGGAAAATTATGCTCTTGACATGTTCAAAATTCTCTTTAAACTCATGTGTCTGAAAAAAGATTTAAAAAAATCCCTAAACTTGTTTTCATCATCCTTAAAAATATGCATGCTCTTAATGTACGTTTCAGTACTGATAAAGTTCTAAAAAGAGAATGAAATTATTTTGTATGTAGCAATAATGAATATCCACCATTAGAAATCATTTGTATTTTCAATACAAATCACAGAAGAAGAGAAAATTGTAATAGTTTTAAAGATCAGACATTAAGTAACAAATTCTTGCATTAAAATATATTTTAAAACAGCACAATGTTTGTGAACTAAGGAATGTATACTCCATCCCAGAAGTAACTTATGGAATTTTGTATTCAATATATTTTTCTACAGCTTGTAATTATTTCAGTGCCTGGATCTTCCACAGTCCTTTCTTCCCGAAAAGTATAAGAAAGACTTTCTAACTTCTACATGCCAATAGTGCAAATACTTCAGAATACAGGGAAAAAAAAAAACATGAAAACAAATAATACTAACTACAAAAACAAAAGCAATTATGGCATGCCATTTCTTATGTACTGTTTACATGTGGCTCAATAGCTAAAAGATAAAAGACATATCCATAATCTCTACTACCTGAAAGCACATGCAAACAGTAAATAGATTTTCTCATCAAGGAAGTGCCACTGTTGCAAAATTGATGCTTGAGCCCACTGAGTCATATCAAGTTGTGCAGCTGCACTAGGAACTTTCCACATCTTTGCTTTGTTTCCTCACTTTCAGGTTTGTAGTTTGGTGTTACTGGATTAACTGTATTTCAGCTGTATTGTAGCCTATATTTCACAGACTGCACGGTTTCTTTGTCAGTGGCTACATTTTTGCCTATATTCTTTGGGTCTTTTTCTTGATTAGGTTTGCTTTGGTTTTTGACAGAATAGAATGGTCTTATTGTGACCACAGTCCTAGGCAGAGAAATAGCATAAGTAGTTCAGAATTTCTCACAGCATACATACCATGTTTTATGCATGTTCTGTGAAGCAGTGGTCATCTGCCTCAGAAATGGCATGCAGCACATTGCTTGGGAATGTCCCACTGCACGCACTCATCACGAGAGTGAAACTCTGTCATAACTGAAAGATCATAGGGCCACTCATACACTGGAAGTCAACAGACATGGTCATTATGGTCAGCAGACCATAGTGGATCAGCAAAAGCAACTGCCTCCCATTCCTGTGGGCTTGTGAGAATATACAGAAAATATAGTTATGAACTGGAGTGGGAATGGAAGGGGAAGAAAAAGTGACCATCAAGACTGACAGAAGTTCAGGATTTCTTTGCCTAATTTATGTTCCATAACAAATTGAATAGAACTTACAACGAGGATAGTTGGTGTTAGAAAAAGTATCTCTGTGAGAGGAGAACACACATACTGGCAAGGTCATGAGGATTGCACACAGATCTGTGAAACGGGATTGCAAAAGATTGGCTGTTAAGCTTTTGGAAGGGAACCATAAATCATCATTAAGGATCTTGTATCTTCAATAAGCTATTCTTAAGGGAAAGAGATGAGTCTGAAAAACTATTGCCAGTGTAGATAACTGGTAAAAAAAGGTGTGTGGAACGTGAACGCATATCTCAGACATGCAGGGGTGCAGCTAGGCATGAAAGGTCAGACTGTGAAAGTAGGTGTAGTACAACTGCGTGTCTTACTGCCTAGGGAATTAGGGCACATGCAACAAAATAGTAGTGGGAAAACACTGCTTTTGGGAAAGGAAATCTACTTCCTTTTTTTCCTGCGAAAAAGGGAAAACTGACTGTTTGGAGAATAGTAAATACATGCACAAATTTTAAAATCTTATGTTTAATTTTACATTTTTCTCTGACCTCTAAAACTTTTTGTATTGACTAGCGCAAGTGTTTAGATGACTTCACATCTGAGGAGAAAAAAGCGCACAAAACAGCTGTACCTGCTAACAAAGACCATAGATTTGTGCTTCCTTTCAGTCCTGTTCAAGTGGCACAGAGAAAAAACATTGATCTTAATGTGCAGTAGATGAGCAAAAGGCATGAAGCTGAAGGACCTCTCTGCAGATGAGAATAAATAATGCTGGCTATTTATGGTTGGTTACAATGACATTGATCTCTGCCGATGTAAAAGTAAAGGAAAAGCCAATGTTCAGGTATCATTCAAAGAAATGTTTTATAAATTGAATAGGGGCAAAATTGCAAAAGTTTTAATAACCTGATTTTAAAAAACTGTATTCCTCTCTGTGATATTCTTTTTTATTCTACAGCTAGAGGAAGGTACTTGCTTCTAAGTAGCTAAAATTAAGCAATTGATTAATCAATGCCTCATTATTACACATCTAATAACAAAAACTGGAGATCTTTTTTCCTTCATTTTAATTTGCTGCAGCTATTAGACAAGAAACATCCTCGCATACCTGAGTAATTTCAAGAAAGACAATGCTTTTTAAATCGTATTAGTTCATGAGAGAGGGAAAAAATAGCATTCAAAATGAAAATATCATTAGAATGTTCATGTGGATCATTCACCTTGCATGTTTTGTGGGTTTTAAGGTTATATTTATTTAGTTCTGGCCATAGAACTCAGCAGTACAAAATGTTCTAACAGGTTAATTGCTTCAAAATGCATTTAAGTCTGGTTTCTATGGCTCTCCCACTCACAGTCCAGAAAATTCTAAATGTGACAGTACTTGGAGCATTGTAAAAAAAAAAAAAAAAAAAAAACAGCAAAAAAAAACAAAAACCAAACATCACTCCAGGTAACTGCATTATAGAGGAGAAGGTAGGCAGAAACTCACTGACAGCTAGTTTTTGCAGTCCTTAAAAATTTACCTTGATTTTTTAATTGCTCTCTCATGATGGTTTGGACTTCTTTTTAGGATCATAAAATCAGAAAATAATTTAGGTCTGGAGGTCTCCATCTTAACCTTCTGCTTAAAGCAGGCTCATTTATGAGATTAGACCAGGCTGCTCGGGGCTTTATCTGGCTGGGTCTTGAAACCTTCAAGGCAGAGGACTGAAAAACTTGCCAGGGCAAGATCATACCATGGTACACCATAGAATGGTTTTGGTTGAAAAAAACCTTAAAGTTGCTCTAGTTCCAAACCACCTGCCAAAGGCAGGGACACTTCTCCCTAGACCAGGTTGCTCAAAGCCCCATCAAACCTTGTCTTGAACATTTTGGGCATTCCCAGCTTCTGTGGGCAAGGTGATTCAGTGCCTCACCACCCTCACAGTAAAGAATTTCTTCCTTATACCTATTGAGAACCTGCCCTCTTTCAGTTTGGTACCATAACCCCTTGTCCTCTTGCTGCACTGCTACTAGCATTTTATGAAAAGTCCCTCTCCAGCTCTCTTCCAGACTCCCTCTAGTTACTGGAAGGTGCTATAAGGCCTTCTCTGGGCCTTCTCTTCTCCAGGCTGAACAGCCCCAACTCTCTCAGCCTGTCTCCATAGCAGAGATGCTTCAGACCCCTGATCATCTTCAAGGCTCTTTCCAGGACTGACTCCAACAAATCCATGTCCTTTTTATGTTCAAGGGCCCCAGACCTGGACAGTGGGGTCTCACCAGAGCAGAGGGGCAGAATCACCTCCCTCAACCTGCTGGCCATGCTTCTTTTGATACAGCCCAAGGTAGGGTTGGCTTTCTGGGCTGTGAGTACACGTTGCTGGCTCATGTAGAACTTGTTTTCCACCAACAGCCCACATCCTTCTCCTCAGGGGCTGCTCTCAATCTATTCTCCACCCAGCCTGCATTTATGCTTGGAATTGCCCTAATCCAGGTGCAGGACCTTGCCCTTGGCCTTGTCGAAGTTCATGAGGCTATTATGGGCCCTACTCTAAAGCTTGTCCAGGTCCCTCTGGATGGCATCCCTTCCCTCCAGTGTGTGCCTGCACCATACAGCTTGCAGTTATCAGTGAGCTTGCAAAAGGTGCCCTGGACCCCACTGTCCATGTTTCTGACTAAGATGTTAAACAGCTTTTAAGAAATGCCTTGGGATACTGCTATAAAATCTTTCTTGGGCCTTGTGGTGCTGAAAGTTGCTCCTGTTTAACTCTTTAGCAATAGCATAGTGTGATGCAAACAGCCAGAGAACTGCTAAAGATTCTCTTTTTACTTTTTTTCACTGACAGACAAACATGCAGTAGGTCTTAAAGTAATATTATCAATTATTTGCTCCATGTTTTTCTCTGACATAAAAAGTTTGGCAGGCCAAAATATCATCTATTCAGCCCAGAAAGCATGGCTAGAATCAAGTCAGCCTAGCAAGAAGACATTGGGAAACAGAAGCTTCTTCAGAAGGAAGTCCTCCCATATTTCTTTGTAGCTGAATGAACTTTTATTACATTTTTGTGTCCTTTCTGAGTACACAGTCTACGAATCAAAGGTCTGATAGTAGACATAAGAATGCATAGGTTCATATTAAAAGGAACCATACTTTGAAACTATGAAATTGTTTAGATACGAAGATCCTTGTTTAGATGGGACGTTAGGGACATGGTTTAGTGGTGGATTATTGTTTAGACTTAATGATCTTAAAAGATCTTTTCCAACTGAAAAGATTCTATGATTCTATGTAGTCATGAGTTCTTTGAAATATCAAGTTGCAATCATTTCATACTGGACATATGGAGATAACATTTTTGTTCAAAGTTAAAATTTTAATGGTTCAAATTCATATAAAGGAAAATTTTACTGAGGCCTTCTAGAGGCTCTGTCTTCCTACACCCTTGGAGGAAGTCTTCCTATACCGTTCTCCCTTCATAGCAGTGTCATAGAAGACCATATGTTCACATGCATGGGTGTTACATTGGTATTTCAGTATAACTTGGGGTGTGTAATTCTATATTCCAGGCATGATTTGAATAAAATGCATGAAAGATTGGATACAAAAAGAAGCATTGAAACAAACTTCATTTAAAAGGAGCAGCAAGAGCACTACTGGTCCATGAGATGCAGAAGGAGCTAAGGGTGACAGGCAGGGCAGTGACCTGGGCACAGTTCTGCATGATCTTAGCAGTACCAGGCTGGTGACAGTGACAAGTTCTACCTACAGTCACAGAGAAGGCCAGGAAATGAGCCATGTCTTGGGGCCATCCATCAAACAGGTCCAGAGACCGAAAACAATGTGTCCTATGGCACTGGTCCAAGATCCATTTTGTAAGATCAGCTGGGACAGCAGAAAGCAGGACTGGGCACAGTCCAGATTGCTCTACAGCATATGCTTGCTATGTTAGGGTTTCCTATCCTTTCATCAAAGCAAAATAAAAGCCCCAGGGAGATGGTCAGGGCCAGTCAGGTTTGGAAGGGCCCTCAGGTCCCTGACAACTGGTTGTCTTGTGCATATTATATAGTCTGACTTCTGACTCAAAAATTACTGTCATATCTGGCCAGGTGAAAAAGTGGTCTTATTGAAATATATCCTGAGGGGGTATACTTACAGCTTTTTACCAGGCTAGTAGTTTAATGCCTTAGAAAGCCTCGGGCAACCTAGAGAGGCAGCATGGGCAATCTAGCATTTCAGTAGCTCTAAAAGTGGCAAAATGGTAGCTGCAAATCTAATACCACCAGCAGAAGCAAAGAGGGAGAAATACAGCTCTTAGCTTGCTTAATTTCCCGCAATTAGAAGCTTTCAAAAGCAACAGAAGCACACAGATGTTTGCAGAAAGGATAGCAAAGCCAAAAGAGGGCGAGCCCCCCCTTGGCCCTCTCTTTTATTTGGAGAAAGGGAAAGGGGAGGACTGGGGGCAGACCCGGGGTGACTGGGCAGATACTGCTGAAGAGTTTGAGTTACATTTGGGTTTGCCCGCACTTTGGAACAAAGGGGTTCAGCTTGGGGAGGGGGAGGGGAAGCCAGAGGAGGCAGCAACAATATTCATATTACTAAAGTGTTTTTCAAAACTTATGAAAACACTGGAATTGAGATGAAGATAAATAGTGATGCTAATTATGATTTTGCTAACTTCAGAATACCAAACCTGCAAATATTTATTTCCTGGCATTGATTTCTTAAGATGATATTTAAATGAACTCAATTTTTTTTTTCTTCTTTTTCTTCTTTTCCTCTTTTCTTTTTTACCATCTCACTTGTCTGCAGCCCTCTCTCCCCTACCCCCTGCCTTGAGTTCTGTAGGCAATTAAGTTTTGAAACTGAAAAAAAAAAAACCAAGGGAAAGGAAATTACAGCCTCTTGGAACCAGCTGTGATCTTCACATCATCTGAAAATACAAGATGAAAAATGTGTCCAAGAAGGAGGTATTTGATTTTGTAAAATCTCTGATTCCTGTTTTTAAAGAAACAACTAAAACTACTAAGCACTTCACACCTTTATTCTGTTTTATGTGTCCCTTTATAGGGGGCTGAGGAGTGTCAGATAAGAGGAAAAGAGCTTCTTTAATCTTCAGTATAGGAAAGAAGATGCAGAGAAGGAGGGTGGTGGATTGACCTTCACTGGTCTCCACTGCCCACCAACCCACTCTCACTCAACAGGACGGAGGAGAAAAATACGATGAAGTGTTCATGGCTAAAGATAAGGATAGGGAGAGCACTTAGCAATTACTGTCATAGGCAAAACAAAATTGACTTGGGGAAATCAATTTCTTACCAGTTAAACAGAACAAGATATGGAGAAATAAGAACAAATTTTAAAAACTGCACCTCACCCCTGCCTTCTTCACAGGCTCAGCTTTCCTCTTGACTTTTCTACCTCCTCCCTCCAAGCAGCAGAGACAGGTTGTGGCCATTGCAGTCAGTTCATCACATGTTTTTGCCACTCCTTTTTTCTCATGTTCTTCCCCTGTTCCAATATGGAGTCTCTCCCATGTGAGACAGTCCTTCATGGCTTTCTCCAACATGGGCTTCAGTTCTTTGGGAACTGCTCCAGTGAGTGTTCTTTCCATGTTGCAGTCCTTTAGGAACAGACTGCTCCAGTGTGGGTCACCCACACAAAAAGTGATCCTGTACGGAGACCTGCTTTAGCATGGACTCCTCTCCATGGGGCCACAGGTCCTGTCAGAAGCCAGTTCCCATGCAAGCTTTCCATGAGGCAACACATTCCTTCAGGATACAACCTGCTTCAGCATGGAGTCCTTCATGGTCAGCAGCCAGGCAACATGTGTTACCATGAGCTGCAGGGAAGTCTCTGCTCTGGTACCTGGAGTAGTCCTGCCTTCTCCTCCTGCACTGACCTTGATGTCTTCAGGGTTGTTTCTCTCACATATTTTCTCTTTCTCTCTCAGCTGCTGCATAGGTATTTAACACTTTCTTAAATATGTTCTCACAGAGACACTACCAATGTCTCTGACTGGCTCAGCTCTAGCCAGCATCAGGTTCATCTTGTAGCCAGCTGGAACTGTCTCTGTCCAACATGGAGACAAGTTTCAGCATTTTCTCACAGAAGTCACCTCTGCAGTTTCTCACTAGGAAAAGCTCGCCACGTAAAGACAATAGAGATATTGTCCCAATAAAAATATTAGAGCTGGAAGACTCATACTATTTTCTGGAGAGCCTTTCATAACTCTGAATGCAATTAACAAATATTTCACGTTCTTAAAATTCCTGCTAACATTTATGGTTCCTGTCAGAGACTGAAATATTATATTTTATGACAAACATTTTCTTAAAGGACTTTTAAAACTGTATTACAAAAGCTGCAGAGAAGACTACCGAACCCTGAATGGGGCCCTGACTGAGGCCTTACACCTCTTGCTGATGAAGATAAGATAAAGTAACAACTCAGGGCTGGGGACATTCACAAAGCACAGGCTTAACACCTCCAAGATGAGGACCACAGCCACAGGGCTATCAGCTGCCAGGCTCGAACAGACCCCCTGCACCAAAGGGCTGGAGGGAGGAGAGGCTTTGGGTGTGTGTTGGAAATGCCTCTGGTAAGAGGCACAGTGACTGCCCATCCTCAAACTGTGCAGCGGAGCCCAGCTGAGGGGCCCTCACCCAGGGAGGGGAAAGCTTATCCACAGCAGAAGGGGTGACATGGCCCATCACAGGGGCCCCCTCAAAGGGGTCCCCAGACCCTGCACCAGAGCCCCCGAGATGATGCAACAGACCCTCAGTGTTGCAAGGGACAGTGCGTCAAGCTAGCCCCTGCAAGAGGAGACACGTGGGCGTTCCCACCTGGCCCGCAGTGTGTATTAATCCATGGGATCTGCACTCTTTGGCGTGTGGTGTGGTGGCGTGAGGTGTAGTGGTGTGTGGTGTGGTGGCGTGACATGGTGTGTGGCAGCATGTAGCAGTGTGGCCACAGCAGCAACAGGGGACCCTCACCACCAGCAGGCCAGATGGAGGGGAGCAACGAGACTTTGTTGGGACCCTCAGATGGGTGATCTGCTTCCACCTAACCCCTGTCACCTCTCCCTGTTCCCCCACCCCCCACGCACACTTCTTTTTTCCATTTCTTTCTCTCTTTCTTTTCCCTTCTCTTTGCCTCTTTTACTATTAAATAAAATACATCAATTTTTTGGCATCAACATCTAACCTCGTTTGGTTTTAATCTCATTTCTGGGAATATTTTGAACCTTCTAAGTTTTTTCTGGTTTATGCTCAGAGACTTAGCTTGCTTGGCTTTCCTGGGTCTAAACCGGATTGCAACAGTTCCCTATATCCTTATTCTCCTGAAGTATCTAGTTTGTTAGTGGAACTAATTTATAAACCTTGTTTCCCTGTTCTTTTTTTAAAGTTTTTCCTATTTCAAGCTTTTCTCATATAGAACATAATCCTAAGTGGCAAAACAAATTCTGTTAGACAAAGAGCAATACCACTGATCACTATCTACACAGAGCCTAAACTGATTTAAAAAAGAATGGAACTGTACTCTAGAAAGAATTCATACTTGTTTGAATTAGTGATGGAGGAGACTTATTTGGGTGTGCATGAACCGTATCACCTCAGCATCATCTGTAATAAAAGACTTTGACTGATGTTATACATATGGATGAAATAAACAGGTGATGTTTCCTAGAAGAAAAGATCAAGATGTCAAGAGAGCAACTGAAAAAGAACAAGGGGCCAACTGTACCATACAGGAACATTAACAGAGTAGTAAAAATTCAAATCTTAATGTTTGTGCACGCGGTATTTGCAGAAACACCTCAGGAGTAACGCATCAGTTTTCACTGTTGGCTAACCTATGGTCAGCACCCAGAATGGCAACATTATAATGAAATCAGATTTTTCCAAGCTTTGCTTAGCCCTACTCTAATACATCAAGCAGTGCCTTCTGTTGCAAGACAGATCCCGTTACTGCCTCAGCTCAGAACAGGCACAGAGGGAAGATACATCTTGCAGGGGAAGTGCATTCAGATTGTCGTTCTCTAGAAATGTGCTCTAGTTTAGCTGGCTTCAAAGCAGTGGATTTCCTGATATTGACATTCCATAGCCCACACAGACATGTACACTTACAGAAACATACTACCTTAAAATGAAAGGTTGCATATACCATCTCAGACTTATCAGCATGAGGACTGCTTTTGCTCATTCTTGTTCTGTAGGATTTCTGTGGCTGTGGCTATAATTTTGTATACATATTTCCAGACTAATAAGTTTAATTATATTTTTACCATTTTAAAATGCTTTTGACACTAAATGACATTCTTATAGAGTGTAAAAATAGATGAACGAATCTTCCTCTTCTCCCTGTGATTTATGATATATTGTTTATCACCAAATGTTATTATTTGCCATGTGATTGGCATGCCAAATAGACCTAGTTTGGAAAAAATCAATTTTTTGGTTTTTTCTGAAAGATAACAGTTTTGAAGGAAGCATAAAGAATATCAGCCTGGAGAGTTAAATTATTGAAAAAGCTATAACCAACTGACAATGGCACCTTTCATTGCTAAATACAAAGAAGGTCTCATAGGCAGCATGTGATAAACATGAATTCTTCAGGATATACAAAGCGAACCTGAGGAACAGATTGACAAGAGTGAGGTTGATAAAGAATAAGTAATAAAACTGATAAAGAGTGAATCAAGCTAAAAGAATTTGATATAATTCTCCTAACTACCGTCCAATAATAAGTAAGTATCAAAAAATGGAAGTAGAAATTGATTTTTTTAACCTAATGCTTTAAGAAAAACACAGTAAACCTCTGCTTAAAGACCTGAAATAAAATTACTATATTGAAAAACAATTATCTGTATATATGTGATGAAAGATTTTAAAAATTCAAGACAATTTATGGGTTTACGCACTTAACAGAATTCTAGGATTACTTTGAAGAAAGTAGTGGAGACAGGGCTTAAAAAATACAATTTACACAAAATTATTACAGTAATAAATAGGCTTTATCAGAAATTAATGAGATTTTTAATTGAATTCCTAAAAATCAAATAAAATTCCCAGTGGAAAATTTAATAAGATAATTCCTTTCACTAAAAAATTACAAAGCATCTGACATCCAGGTATTTGAAGACCTGAAATCCCTTAGCACTTGTTTGACTGATTGCAAAGTTAATGTGACAGGAGTAGGTGGCAGTGCACCTAACACTGAACCATACTTTCTTTAGAGCAATAATGCTCACCAAAAGAAAAGTGTCCTTATATCTTGGTTCATCTAAAACCTCGACTTATTACAGCTCATCAGCAGATGAAGTGGACACTTTCTTAAAGCATCAGTTCTATGCACAACTGGATTCACAAACATTCAAGAGCACATGACAGTTGAAAACTTCTGTGCATATTTCAGCTTGTTTTCCCTCATTCAAACAAACCTTCTTGACTCCATATCAATTTCTTGCTATGCTGATGGTTCCAAACTGAAAGTCTGGTATTTCTCTCTGTCCCAACTTGGAGCCTTCGCCATTTGTCTAAAAAGTTTTCTGTTCCTGATACAATTTCTACAATTTCTTTATTTTTTTCTCCTCTCTTCTCCATCATCAGTGAGACATCCTTATTTTACAAAAAAAACCAAAACAAACAAACCAATATAAACTAAAAAAAAAAACCCCAAACCCCCCAAAAAACCAAAAAACAAAACAAAAGAACCCTTCAAAAAACAAAAACAAAACCAAACCAAACCAAAAGAAAAACCCTATCTGCTTTATCAGGAAAGCACAACCATTGTTATTATCCATTAAAGGATAGATATTCTAGTTACAGAATCAGAGAATCGTTTAAGTTGGAAAAGACCTCTAAGATCATTGGTTCCAACCTTTGAGCAATCACCACCACTAAGCACCACATCCAGTCATTTCCTGAATACCTCCAGTGACTCCACCACCTCCCTAGGCAGTCGATTCCAATTCTTGGCAAACCTTTCAGTGAAGGAATTCTTCCTAATTTCAAAGCTGAACCTCCCTTGGTACAGCTTGAGGCCATTTACTCTTGTGCTGTCTCTTGTTGCCTGGGAGAAGAGCCCCAGTTTCACCTGGTTACAACCTCCTTTCCGGAAATTGCAGTGATAAATTCTCCCCTGAGCCTCCTTTTCTCCAGGCTAAACACCCCCAGCTCCCTCAGCTGCTCCTCATATGACCTGTGTTCCAGACCTTTCCCCAGCTCTGTTGCCCTTCCCTGGACTTGCTCCAGTCCCTCAATATCTTTCTTGTCATGAGGGGCCCAGAACCAGACACAGGACTGGCCACCAGGTGTGGCCTCACCAGTGCCGAGTACAGGGGGATGATCCTGCCCTGGTCCTGCTGGCCACACTGTTGCTGATGCAGGCCAGGATGCCATTGACCTTCTTGGCTACCTGGGCACACACTGGCTTGTGCTCAGTTGCTGTTGACCACACCACCAGGTCCTTTTCCACTGGGCCACTTTCCAGACTCTCTTCCCCAAAGCTGTAGCACTGCAGGGGGTTGTTGTGACTAACATGCATGGGGTGTTTTGTTAAATTAAACAAGGGCTCTCAAATTTGGTTAAGTACTAGTTATACAAGGATTTTGTCAATATGTCATATTCAAAATGCAATGTACAGTCTAAAGTATAAAAAGATAATTCCCAGTCTGAAATACAAATTATGCATCTGAAATGATTCCCCAAATCATGCCAGTGGAGGCTGCTTTTTTTCTTTTTAATTTTCTTCCTTTTTTTTTTTTTTGCCTCTAAAACCAATTAAATTTTGATATGAAAATCCCTGTAGATCTTTACTTGGCTCATAAATTTGTTTCATCAGTTGGCTAATTCCTCCTACTCATGAAAGGTTTACAGGTGAAACATATTAAAGAACATTTGTATTTTCAAAATGTCATTACGGATTGCAGAAATTAAACCCATTCTGCGAAAGGGCTATCTCAGAATCTTTTATCTTGTGTTATCTTGTCCTGTTTTGAATGAAATTATTATGCTTTTTCTGTCCTCAGAAGTAAAATAGAGAAATATTTATTTTCTCAGACTCACCTAATCATGCAACGTTTGTTTATCTCAGCCAAGTCTCTGTTCTTTACTGGAGCTACTCAATTAAATGTGCTGCTGTGAAATAACTGTTCACTCTTTTAAGCTGTGTTTTATTATTTTAATGTTTGATTTTTCAGACCCTAAAAAAAGTTCTTTCTTTTGAGGCCAAAAATGAGCATGTCCATATTTTAATGATGTAATTTAAATGTAAATGAAAATTTTGAGTATAAATATTTTTACTTCCTAGGCTTGATCAGGTTCACAAATAAGAAAAAGTGAAAGGGAGTGTGTTATCTTTAAAAGAAGAAATCTGCAAAACTAAAAAATAAAGTTCTTAAACAGTTGTATATTTCTTTAAAATTATTTAAGAAAATGAGTGAAAATTGGTTGATAAAATAGGTCATAAGGACAAACCTGTTACTGGTTACTGTTTCTGTCAACTTTAAAAATATTTCCAGTTCACACTTTTTGAAATCTGCTTGCAGTATTTCTTTAATTCTACAAATATATTATACTTGTGGTGAACAATTCAAAACACATAGAGAACTGCTGGAGGGTATGGGCTAAGGCTTACTTTTGTTATTGTGAATTGGTACATTGTACTTCAAACTGGGCTTTTTTTTGTGCTTCTAAGCATTCAGGCATTATCCTTATGTCAGAACCCACAATGCTTTGTCCAAAAAAGCCTTTGGATTTGTGATAAGCAAATGGAATGGAAAAAAATTATCTTAGTCACAACCACCTAAATACTTTGGCCATTCTAATAAAAACTATTAGCCTAGATAATGTGAAAACAGACAAAAATGAAAAATTCACAGTTTACAACCCTTTAAATATATGTTGATAAAAAGAAATATATAATTATGTAAACTGTTAAAGCACAAACCAAGAATCTGAGGGAATATTGTCCTAGATAACAATTGCTAGAAGGCTATTTTTTTAAACTTTGCATATCTGATATTACCAGATGACTAAATATTGATTAGAATGCATTCTATTTTAAACCCTTGTCATATCTGAAATAGTTTTTCTTAGGGGGTTCTCTTTCCTTAGAATCTGCTTGGAAAATCAGTATTGCGATACTGGTTAGAGTGACATTATAATCTGGAAAGTGACTGTCACCTTCTTAATCAATAAATCTACTCTTCAGCTCTTATCTGCTTAATGAATTTTTAAAACTTTTTCAGCCATTCTGTGCTAACAGACTTTATGTGTGATGGATTGGATTTTTGTCTCGGGGTATCCATCAGCTGAATTATTTCCTAAGTTTTGCCTCCAAAAACAATCTCCAGTTGACTCTATCTGTGCAAGCTCAGCTACTTCACTTACTAGGTTTGTAGGTGGACTCTGACTGGATTCTTAAAAATGTACTTTTCACAGAGTAGCCAACTTTTTCTAATGGAAATTTTTTTGTTGGGTGTAGACTGCCAAAAGATGTATCCTTACAAATTTCACTTTACACTTAGCTTATTATCGTTGTAGCATCATGAGCTTTCCTGTCTACCAGAAAAAAAAACATGCTAATATCCAATGGAAAAAAATGTATTTGTCATTTCTAAATTAATTTTAAGGTTCAACAGAGAGTAAATGTCTGCTTAAACAGTTTATAAGTCTGAATGGTTACTCCACCACTATTAATATTTTTATTAAAATTATTATTAGTAGTAGTAGTAATATTGAATTTTCTGCCTTTTTTTACCAAGAAGACCCAATCCACTTCAGGTGAGAATTAATGCAGGGAAATTCTAAAATCTCTGACATAAAATCACAGAATCATAGAATAGCTTGTGTTGCAAGGTATCGTTGAAGGTCACCTAGTCCAACAATCCTGCAGTGAGCAGGGACTCCTTCAGTTAGATCAGGTTGCTCAGATCCCTGTCCAGCCTGACCTTAAATGTTTCCAGAGATGGAGAATCTACCACCTTTCTGGGTAACATCCTCATTGTAAAAAATTTATTCTTTATATCTAGTCTAAATCTATCTTCTTTTAGTTTCAAACACTACCCCTTGTCCTGTCTCAATAGGGGCAATTAAAAAGTCTGTCTCCATCTTTCTTATAGGTCCCTGTTAAATACTGAAAGACCAGAATAAATTCTCCCCAGAGCCTTCTCTTTTCCAGGCTGGACAACCCCAACTCTCTCAGCCTCTTTTCAAAGAAGAGGTGCTCCAGCCCTCTAACAATTTTTGTGGCCCTCCTTTGGACTCAGTCCAACAGGTCCATGTCTTTCCTCTGCTGTGGACCCCAGAGTTGGATGCAGCAGAGCAGATGGACACAATCACCTCTCTCACCTGCTGCCTACAGTGCTTTGGATGCAGCCCAGGACACATTTGCTTTCTGGGCTGCAAGGGCACATGGCAGGGTCATGTCCAGCAGCTCATCCACCAGCATGCCCAGATCCTTCCTGGAAGTGCTGCTCTCATTCCCTTTATCTCCCAGCCTGGCTTGATACTGGGACTTGCCCTGACCCTGCACTGCACTTTGTTGAACCACATGAAATTCCCATGGTCTCACTTCTTGAGCTTGTCCAGGTCCTTCTGAATGGCATCCTGTCCCTCAGGAATGTCAACCCCACAGCTCAGCTTGGTGTCACCTGCAAGGTTGCTGAAGGTGCACTTCATCCCTCTTTGTCACAGATGAGGACCTTGAATGTCACTGGTTCCCCTGAAGGACAGCACTTGTCACTGATCTCCCTGAGGACATTAGGCCACAGACCACTACCCCTTGATGTGATCATCCAATCAATTCCTAACCCTCCAAACAGTCCACCTACCACATCTATATCTATCCAATTTGGAGAGAAGGTTGTGGTAGGGGGGACACATCAAAAACTACAGAAGTCCAGATAAATCACATCGGTAGCACTTCCTCTGTCCACTGATGCAGTCACCCCATCACAGAACGCCACTTGGCTTGGCCAGGCAAAACTTGCCCTTGGTGCTGGCTATCCCAAATAATCTCCCTGCCTCCCGTGTGCCTTAGAGTAGTGTCCTGGGTTGAAGTGTATTCTATTACCATCCTCATGAGCTGTGGAAATCAGGTGTGGCAGTGTTTCCTTGCCTCCTCCCCCCAGACTATCTTGCTGTTAATGGCCCATCATTGTCCTGCTGCATGACTCAGAGATAACTCCCTCCAGACCATCTTCTGTTAATGAGCCTAATCAACACTTGGCCTCATGACTCATTACCCCATTGTGAGATGCTCCACCCAGAGGGAGGAACCAAGCATCCCATCGTGGATATAATCTGGGACTCTGAGCACCAGAGACACTCTCTCTCCACTGGATTTCCAGAGGACAGAAGCTACACAGCCACCACTGGACTTTCTGAGGAAGAGCAGACCCTTTCTACTACAGGATCACCACTTCAGAGGACTGCTACCACCACCCTGCCTAACAGGGACTCAGGTTGTATCTTGACTCTGTCAGTGTTTTCTTTTACTTTCTTTTTCTTTTCTTTAATTTCCATTAAATTGTTATTCTGACTTGGTGCCTCCCACTGGTTTGTTTTCAAACTAGCACAAGTAGCTTCTAGGAAAATTTGTCCCATGGGAAACAACATCTTAAAAATATCCAGACTGTTGTGCTTCAACTGAACCTAAGCATTTTTTGTTTGATTGGTTACTGCCCTTTTTTCATATAAACCCGGATGCTAGAGGATCAATAGTTATGCATCAATTTTCATCCACTGGCCTTTTTGAATTACTTCTTATCATATTTATTTTGAACTCAGTATAAGACTGCCATTCATTTCAGGTTTTTTATGTTGTCTTTCTCTCTCTCTCTTTCTCTCTTTCTCTCTCTCCCTCCCTTCCTCATTCCTCCCTTCCTCATTCCTCCCTTTTCTTTTTGTGTGTGTGTTTGCATTTGTTTGTTTTGTTTTAAAATAACTAATTTAAAGGTATAACTTCAACTTCTTCTTTTTTATTTGTCTCCTACATTTAATTTTTTACATGGTCCTTTTCTTTTCTGTTCTCTCGCCACAAGTGGCAAAAAAAAAAAATTGTTTGAAGCAACATTTTGCTGCTATAACTATTATTCTTACAGTGAAACATGAGCTGTGTCCAAATATGTGCAAAATTCACTAGTTGACTACTTTTACTAGTATCCTTTGTGGTGAGTAGGAAATCTGCACACTGTGACAGGGGCCCAGGATCCAGGTCTGGACTTTAGACAGGCTGAGAAGCTGTGGAGACATTGAAGTGAGCCATGAATACGCATGAACTTCTGATTCTAGACAGAGTGGGCATGTGTGTGTTCTGTAGTGAACCTCAATCCTGACTTCTTGGAGAGGAAGAAGATGAATTGGTTATCTGTACATATATTTTATCTGATTTTTGGCAGTGTTTGAGTGTCTGTCTGTCAGTTTGTCTGCCTGGAATACACACTCAGCCTCGCTACTGGCTAAAAGTGCAAACAAGAACATGAGCCAGGAAAACAGGCATTCCCAGATGGGCTCCAGCACACAGGCAGAAAGAATTGCCAGGTCCAGGTATCTGGGGAATTTGGCAGCTACCCATAATGTTCTTCATGGTGTAAGGTTCTCTCTGCCACAATGATATGAATTGGGGAGGAGAGTTTTAATTAAGCTCTCTGATAGAGTCAGAAGTATGGAGAAAGCAAGAACGTGTGTGTGACTCACACTCAGAAGCTATTACCTGTAAACTTATGGCTAAAAAAAAAAGTAACTTTCAAAAGAAAGAGTTTTTAAAAGTCCATTTTTATTTTTGGTTGTTTTGCAAGATTTTAAAAAAGATCTGTTACTGCATGGATACAGAACTGTTTTATAGTTTTTATTGCAAGTCATCAAGAGTATAAGAGGTCCACTTTAAGACCACCAATTCCAGTGTTGAGAGAGACTTACAGCAGCCTTTTGTTTCCAGCATAAAACAGTAGTTTCTAAATGAAAGGGTCTAAATTCTCTGTTCCAAAATCAGTGCCTTGTTTTTGGTGATCAAAAAAACTCTAGTTTCCTCTCTAATTCAAGTTTTATTTTACAAAATATTTTAAATTTGTTTTCAAAATATTCTCCAAATATTCATATGAAAAGAGAGGAAGAGGAAAGCAAAACAGACATAAAGATAAATCTTCTCCAAATGTTCATATGAAAAGAGAGGAAGAGGAAAGCAAAACAGACATAAATATATACAATAACTTTAGGAAAGTGGTCTAAAAATAATTTGACAATTGTGCTCCATTTTCCGCTTGCAACTTGTCGGTGTGCATTGTCTTCACCTAGAAAAGCATATGGGCCTTGGAGATACTGAGCAGGATGTTAAAACCAAGCCCAGTGTTTGGCAGGGGACTAAAGAGAAGAAAAGACAACCTTAATTTTAAGAGAACATAGCTCAGAATAAAAAAAAGATATTATGGAGTATTTCAGACTAGTGAGATGGCTGAACGTGCTGGTTCTCTGCTGCCAGATCATTGGAGAGCAAGAACAGGACAAGGGACTGCCTGTTCAGATGAATGAGAAAACATTCCCATTGAAAACACCTTCAACCTGAGAATTACAAAATTAAAGGCTTGCCATAGATGAAAGACCATCATCCAAGAATTATATTGAACCTGGCCTGCCTTGAGGGAAACAGATTCTAATGCAGACAGCAGAGTCTTCAGGACAAAATTCTTCATCTGATAAAAGTTTATCAATTTGATTTTTTGTTTGTTTGTTTAATTAACAGTACTTAGTAAATTTCTGTTTCAGTGTAATAATGTTAGTTTCAAAATCTGGTACAAAACACTGAGACAAATCTGGGGATTGTTACAAATTTACCTGTGAGCTATAGCTAACAGCAAGACCTTTGCAGTCATAGTAATAATGTAGACAACAGAGTTTCTTGGTATGATATCATACAGAAAAACAGCTATCTAAGACACACATGTTCTGGCAACTGAAGGTACATCTTTATATGTGTCGAGGAGGACTTTTGCCTTCTTTGAAATACACACAGTATATTCTGGGTTATTCTTAGATTGGCTGAAATAGGAGTGAGGTCATAATATTTGCATATAAATATAAATAAGAAATTCTGATTTATGCCATCCTTTTTTCAAGAAAATGTGTGCATGTGTGAGAGCAGAAGCACCAAATAAATGTTGTTTCAATACCTGGTAAAAATGTAAATGGATGAAAGAGGTGCTAAATTTATAAATGCATATAACACCTCTATTCAAGATTTTGACTTATATCCTTTAATCTCTCCATTAAAAAGCAAACTAACAATCAGTACCATATTTTTAGGCTTTCTGCACACCTATAGTCATCTCCCAATTTCCCATGACAGTGCCTTTTCAATGCACTAGCTTAAACACATGTTTTTGCAAAAGAAAAGTTTGATTACAGGAAATATCAATGCTTCTCAGAAGCTGGAACAGTAAAATCAACCTATTATTTCCTGCTCTGCTGAGAATGCCTTTGAACCCAGAACAGACTAACACAATCATTACTAATTTTCAGTAGATTTTTTCAGCTTTTACAGTTTGGATTCTACTTAATCTAACACTTCTGGTTTTTGACATCAGTCATTGGCCCTGAATGTCAGCAGTTGACTTTATAATAAGCAGAATTCCTTTTTCCAAAATGGAAAGAGTTCAGAATTTAAGGGACAGAGGAGACATGGATACATTTATTATTTTCTCCTGGCTAATACATCCTGCAAAGACAACCAGTTATCACAACAGTTATCAAGTTATCGGTTATCTACAGAATGAAGAGCACTGTGTCATTCCTTCTTGTCAGCATCCATGAAAAGTAGGCTGCAACACTAACAGCAACCATGTTTACTACACCAGACTCAAGTAATCTATTAAGCTTGTTTCCCCATTCCCAAGACTACATGAGTTACTGTCCAGAGTACACGTCCCTCTCCTTGGAAGAGGAAGGGAGTATGTATTAAATATTTCATTTTTTAAATTTAGGTATGATGAATCCCCATTCAATACTTTTGACAAAATCCATTTGGAAAAATTGTTTTAGAAACAAAAATGGAGTCCTAAATGTCCTGTCCTACAACCCTTTGCTGAAGTTAAGAATTATAATTATTTGCACACCCCTTCTGTAAATTCTAACAATTTTTTCAGATACACTGTTGTAATGTATTATTTTATATTGTCTTTTTAACCTTAGGAAAGTAAAGAAAATGGATACATAATTTTGTGACTAATATCCAAACCTGAATATAAACAACAGGGTTTTACCTTAATATAGCTTATTTTAATTTAGACGGACGTGTACAGTAGTGTTGAAAAACTATAAACACTGCTGTAGCATGTTATTAACTTTGTCAGAACTATTGTTCCACCAGAGAGAATAAGAAAATCTATTTCTTTCATAAAGGGAACCCATCTTGAATCTGAAAATGCTAACCCAGCCAGCTGCCTTGCAGTTTTACAGCTGAAATTAGAAAATAAATCAATATATCATCCTTCAACTGTCAAGTGTATTGTAGATATTTATAATGAGCATCTACTCAAAAGAACAATATTATTCTACTTCATTTCTATTAATGACATTTACTTCGGCAGTAAAATAAGAACTGCTAAGCTTTTGTCAAACACAGAAATAAAGGATTGTGGTCTACATTGAAAACATATTAGACAAAGACCAGGAAAGGCACCTTTGACCTTACTAATTAACATACCTGTAACCCCCAATGTCCAAAAAGAGTCTTGAAATGGATCTTTGTCAGACTAGCTGCCAAGACCAAAAATCAATCCACCCAAGAGATAAACAATTTTTTTTGCAAGTGATGCTGTGCCACTATGAGCCATGGCATGTCATAAAAATCTCACAACTTAGAGAAAATAGGTCAGTTCAGAAGCACAGGTGGGGTGAACCTGGCAGAAAACTGCTTCCTTTAATAAATAAATAAGTAAATAAATTCATCTAATCATAGAGTTTCCCCAATGTATTTTTCACAACTTTGACATTTATTTTCTTTGGGGTTTGGGGTTTTGTTTTTAGTTTATTTTGGTTTGGTTTTGGTTTTAGGGGTTTTTGGTATAATACCCAGGGTAAGGAGATGGCAGGTAATTTAAAGGTGGGTAACTTAGTTGCAACTAGTCTATGAAACCCACTATATAATTTATGTACACACAGCACATGTAAATATAAGGCGGGGGAAAGAGGGGTACTTTTTTGAGAGGTGAGAGCTGATCTAGCTGCATCCATGGTGTACTTTCTTATGTATATGTTGTGGTTTAACCTGGCAGGCAGCTAAAAACCACAGAGCTGTTCATTCACTCCCTCATAGGGATAGGGGAGGAAAATGGAAAAAAGGCAAAATAGGTGTTTGAGATAAATACAATTGAATCAGACAGAAAAGGAAGAAAAATTAATAATTATAAAAGAATATGCAAAACAAGAGATGTACAGTGCAATTGCCCACCACAGGCTTCCAGAAGCTTGGTCCAGCCCGAGCAGTGGCTGCCACACCCTGGCCAACTGCTCAGAGCTGTTTTTGTTCAGCGTGACAACACATAGCATGGAATATCCCTTTGGCCAGTCTGGGTCAGCTGTCCCATCTGTGTCTCCTCTCAGCTGCTTGTGGACCCTTGACAGGATAGCTGGCAGCATGAGAAGTTGAAAACGCCTTGACACAGTGTAAGTTAAACATCAGTATATTATCAATATATTCACATCCTAAATCCAAAGCACAGCACTAAACCAGCCACTAGGAAGAAATTTAACCCTATCCCAGTCAAAAGCAGGACAGTATACTTCCGAATTTCTGTTCATAGAAAAGAATGAAGTGTCCTTCAAAGTCCCTCTCAGGCACAGATTCTTCAGATCCTTGGGGACCTGGCCAGAAAGGAAGGAGGGATTGTGTAAACAGTTATACAGAATATCTCTGAACAAAGAAGAAACTGTTGTGGGTTTTGGTTTGGGTGGATTTTTTTCTCATTGAGTGCTTGTTTATTCTGATTGTTATTAAAACCACTACTATTGCACAAGAGGAGGATCCCATGATACCTATCTGCTAAAGATCTACAGAATTTCTTCTGCAAATGGTGTAACTAGAAACACAGCAACGAAGCTGTGTTGCTTGGATCCTGATTACACCTTTTTTCTGATGGAGGATTGCTTCTTCACCATTCTGTCACTGAGGCAAATACAGTCAAGTTGGCATCCCCACCAGTGTATTTCTTTGCTGATGTACTCAAATCCTTAGAAATCTGAGTTATAGATGAAGAGTTGTGCTGTCCTCTGAAATTGCCTAGATCTCAGTACGAAAAGAAAAAAATATGCACAATGCTCAAGAGGGTTTCATATCTCCTCCGTTTTCAGTGTCATGTCTTCATCTGTCAGTCATTCTCCTTGGGCATGTGGGTTGAACACAAACTTGAGTCGTAAAGTGTTTGTTTTATGCATCATAGGCAGTTGAGTGGCTGTGCTTTGAAGAAACCACTGCCACTGGTGAAAAACAAAGTGCTTAAAGTCCATGAGATGTATTGAAGATATAAAGCAAACAATAGAAGAAAAAATATCGGGAATAAAAAAACACGTAAAAACACCCCAAAAACCCAAGCAAAAAACCAACAAAACCCAAATACAAACCCTCACCCAAAAAAGACAAAGAACCCCAAACACCACAAAACTTTCAAGATGCAAAATAATTGGTGCAAATAAAAAAACCTCCCCCCCCCCCCAAAAAAAAAAACAAAAAAAAAAAACCAAAAAAACCCCAAACCACATCATTAATAACTCACCATGAAGATGGTCTCCAATGTGGTGGCTGTGAAAAACTCAGAGACATTGGAATGTCCTGGCTGCAAGCAGAGAACAGATGCTGAGGCAGAAAACAACTAGTAATCTTACTGATACACTACTGAACTATTTTCCACTTCTGAAACTTTTAAAGCCATGCATTCATGACTGTAACAAGAGATAGATATAGGTAAACAAACAAACAGATGCAGTTTGGGTTATAGTCCTTCACATGGTATGTGAAGCTGATGTATTTCTATTAAAACCTCTGTGCCATTATCCCATAACATTTTTTCTTTTTGTCTACAAGACCATATTCTTTCTGATTTCTAAATATGAACTTCAGAAGACTTGCAGATGATTGTTATCCACAAACTTTAGAGAACAGAAATATTTTATCAAGTGACACCAGTAAATAATACAACAAAAAAGAAAGAAACCATTTGGCTCAGACTACAGGTAGAATTTATTCAGATTTCTACCTATTCAGGTAGAATAATATTAGATTTTTAGCAAAATATATAATAATAATACCAATAATAATAATAATAATATTGCTATTTATAATTTACACTTCCAGAGACATTGGGGAGGAGTTCTGATGGACTGCCATATTGCTGAGGGTCCAAAAATACATTTTCACAAACCTCAACTTGGGTGTCATTTGTTTTTCTAGTACACATAAAATGGAAAATAAGTTTTGATTGCATTCAAAAGAATAGGACAAACCAGACTCTGACAGAGACAAAAACAAATTTTTAAAAAATGCAGGCACAGAGCTGACAAAGCATCTAACTCCAGAAACGTCAGAGAATAAAATAGGACAATAAATGGAAAGAAATAGAAGACAACCTCAAAAGATTTCATTTTGAGTGTTTACTTGTACAGTTTTATGGTAACTAAAGTTTGATAGTCAAGGGTGTTGGTTCAAAATTTCTCTAGTTATCACACTTTTTATTTGCATTACAAATAGTTCAAACTACAGAAATAAACATAAATTATTAAACTTGATGTAACAACTCTATTTAAAATGTAAATTGACATTTAAATTTACAAGATAGTTGCAATTTAAGAGATTACTATAAATTTTCCTCAAAATTAAGTAATTTGTAATGAATTTACAAATGTAATCCCTGACAGCACCACATCCTATTACATTATCCATTACTTACAATCGAAATTAGGTTTTCTGAGTTTTTTGCATATTTATAATTATTTCACCCCCACTATACTCTTCATCTTTAACCATGTAAGTTTAATTTTAAAGACATGTCCTTTAGGTGTTCTGATGAATTTGTTGTATCTCTACAGTAATCTAATTTGCCAGTATTCGGAAACTTCTTCAGCAGAAAGGCTTTCCTTGATTTAATTCAGTACTTCTATGCCAACTTTAATTTTTGCTCTGCCTCTCAAAGCTGGTAAGAAGAAAATTCTTTAATAACCCCAGGTACTTAGCTCATATTACTAAAACATCTCCTCCTTCCCTGCAGGGACAGATTTAATATTTATTACTTCACTGAAACTACCATGTGCAATAAGTATATTGTCCACTTTTTCTGAGCCACAACAGAATTTAACAGAAGTTCAGAGAATTCCCTGTGTCACTTCACTATTACTAACATCACACTTCTTTTATTTGCATTACAAATAGTTTGAACTGTAGAAATTAATGCAGGATGAACATAAATGATTAAACTTGATGTAAAAGCTCTATTTAAAATGTAGACTGGAAATTGACAATATTCTTTCCCATCATAAAGTCACAGTTTAAGAGATTACTATAAAGTTTCCCCAAATTTAAGTCATTTGTCATGACTATACAAGTGTATCACCCAACAGCACAACATCCTATTACACTATGGATTACTTCCAATCAAAATTCATTTTACTGAGTTTTCATCATATTTTCCAAACTAAACCACCTAGTTCAAATTTTAAATTCTGAGAATGCATCTCAGGACAAGGTTTTTTGAAGTGTTTCAGTGTTATGTGTCTGTACACGTTTGTATTTTCAGAAATCATAGGCAAACAAACAAACTAACCTGAAAACCAAAACCAGACGTCTTAAAAAGATCATGCTGAAGATTAATTTTTGAATCAGATTGCTCACTACTAAAAAGGACTTCCAATTTGGCATTGTCATGTTATTTAACAAGCTATAAAAGTATGCTCATTTTCATGTTGTGATGTTCTTTAAAGGGGTATATGTGGGTTTGATTTATTCTACTTTTTTTCTTTTCCCACAAAAAACTTTAAATATCTGATTGAGTTACACTCATTGAAATTTATCATTAAAATTAGGAATGCTGTGTTGCAGATGTTCTGCAAACATTCATTAAAATGAAATACATGGCCAAATATATTTTTTTTTCTTCTCTAAGTATTCATCATGCCACCCCTGAGGCATGCTTGGGTGCTATCTGAGAGAAAGTTAGTCAGCATTAGTCAAGACTGTGCTAACACCTTAATAGTTTGGATGGCTGCAGACCAGTATTGTACCTTTCCCACAGCTCTGTGTCATCAACTAACATAGATGTCACATATGGATGGCACAATTAGGATGGCACATTGTATACAGATGTCTTGAAATATTTTGTATGAAGATATCTGATACAAACACAGAATAGAGAAGAATTGGAATATGAGAGTGAAAGACATGGTATGATTGGGAAGAAGAGGGAGAATATGTCATGAACTGTGTGAAGAAAAATGGAATCACACCAGGAAGAAAACAAAAAGCTAGTAAAGGGATGGAGGGCAAAACCCAGCATGTACAGATTGGAGAATACCTACCTAAAAGGAGAGGGGAAATAGAGTAAGAAAACCTGAGGCCTGAATTATATTTTGCAACTTTTCAATGAAGTTTCCATTTTTCTGCAGGAAAACTTTTGCAAGTATTTCAGGATGCCTATTAAAACTTAGGAAATAAAAGGAACAACAAGTTTCGAGATGTTATGAAAAGATTGTCCTAGGTTTACTCAACACTTTGTGGAAGGAAAAGGTTGCAGACAATCAGTGTCTTCTTAAAAGAGTTATCTGGGCTAATGGAATTGTTCCAATTTGGCCAAATTTAGAAATATATCTTCTGAGAGAAGGCAGGTCACAACCACCCCTCCCCCACCAAGTTCGGGAAAAATAAATTTTCCTCGAAGGAAAGTGAAGGAGATAAAAACTATTTATTTAACAAACACATGGGAAAACTATAATAATGCTAAATAATAAAATCTCTCACTGTGGAGAAAAAACCTGGGAAAGTGTTGGAGTTCTCCCTTTGGTCTCCTCGGAGCTGGGGCTTGGCCCAGGGCCAGGCCCTCTGTGCTCGGTGGAAAGTCCTCCTGATGTGTTCTGATATTGAAGCAGTCCAGCAGAAAAGGGAGAAAATCTGAAATTCCAGGGAAGGAAAAAAGTTCAACTCTCAGTCTTTCTCTGGAGAAAAAGAAGCTGAAAAACTGGCCAAAAGCTGACTGGAAAGCAGCAAGCCGGGTGCTTCCTCACTCCCCTGCCGCAACTTAAAAAAAACAAGTCGCTATCTCTGTGTGACCTTGAACAAGCTGCAAACTGCTTTGAAAAACTTTTGCTCAGTTTTTCCTTCCCCCTCTCAGGCTCAGTTTAAAGGCATAGAAAGGCACAAAAATTAATTTCTGGGCATAGGGCAGCGATATGGGACACACATCATGAAGTCACCCCAAGACAGGAATGTGCAGCACTCTTTAGAAACTCCATAACATAAAGGAAGCCAATTCCCAAACATATAGGAAGCTTGACAATCAGTCTTCTGAGGGGATAAAAATTGATAAGATAAATCATGCCTATCAGGGTATGAACAAAATACAGACACACAAACAGGTATATTTTAGAATACGGTATACGGAACATTTAAACTATTTACTTTTTCCTATTTCTATGAACCTTTCTCTCATTGCATTACCTAAAACATGTAAATAATAAGTTGTTGTCTGAGTTAATTTTCTGAACTCTTTTCACTTCAATATATCACATTTTTAGGTGTAATATTTTTAACAAAATTTATCTGAAGGCAGCTTGGACAAGTGTTTTCTCCCCTTTTGTGCAAAAAGTGAAGAAAGTCCTGGCAGGAATTTTCTTCTTTAATTTGTCATCAGAATGTGTAAAACCTCTTCTTTTAAAGGGTAGCATAGGAAGCACCATTCTACAAGTTAAAAACAGAAAATTAGTTGTGCGTCTCTTCTCCATTTTGTTTCTCGCTCACTTCAGATGGCATGTCTGTTTCAGTCATGCTGGGAAAACACCCTTAAATCTGTTTTGAAAATTTAAACCCAAAGCTGCTATCTGTGCTAAAGCATACAGAAGTATAGTGTAGTATCCCACAGTGCTGTTCCTTGTTGTACATTCAGGTGATGGTCACACATCAGCAGTTTAAAGCCAGAGGAGTGTGTTTTTAATACCTGTAGTATTTATCCCACTATGGAGTGCCTGTCAGCTAATAGCAACCATAGTCGTGACCCTGCTCTGTTGCTTGCCAATAATTTTTCAGCTTTTTACATACCAAAATGGATAAATAATCTTACGCAGCATCTGGGAATGTAGTCTTCAAGTGCAGATCTTCAAGAAATATTTTACTATTTTTCTTTTAAAAGACAGTAAAAGAGGACCTAAAAGAACTCTTGAGAAGTTTAGCCGGAGACTGAGTAACAAGGTTACTATATAAAGATTTTAATGAAGGGCATTTTTAAATTCTATTAAAGTTTTGGCCAGAAGTTGGTAAAAATGATGGATTAGAATGTTTTACTTCTCTGCTGTTCAGGAAGTGTTAGGAACCGAGTCCGGAGAGCTGGCCAGATAAATGACACGTACACCAATACGATTAAGCATCGTTCTCCCTTTATTGTTCAACTCTGCCAACTTAGATCTACTTTTGCAAAGATTCACGCCCAGTCCCTCTAGAGGGCCTCTAATCAGGGGGGAGCTGGCCAGTGTATACCTTGCCAAGGACTCTCAGGGCTGCCTGCAGCCAGGTGCTTTCCAGGCCTGCCTGCAGCCAGGGGCCTATTCAGGGGCCTTTCCTCAGCAACCCTGGGTTGTCCAATCTTTCCAGGGGTATCATATGCCCTTGTTTCATAAGGAATCCCTCTACACATCCCCCGTTTTCTTTTTGGACAGCCCAGGCCTGGTTGATAATCTTTCGCAGCCCTGCTTTGATGCAGGAAAAAATGCACCCAAATACTATTAAGCCTATTATAACTACAAATAGCAATCGCAGCCTTCTACTACCAAGGTATGCAGCCATCCGGTGATACCCAGACCCTTAAGCCAATCTCCAATAGGGTCGTCTGTCTCCCGAAGGTTGCACAGGCCCCTCTGGAAGTTGGAGAGGTGCTTGTGAATTGAGACAGAGCGGTCAGAAAGATTCATACAGCACATACCTTGGAAATCTTCACAGCTGTGGCTGTGGGCTAATAGTAGAAAATCAATTTTGTCCGATTTTGTAATACCGCATGCCTAACACTTGTAACATCTGCGCTTAGCTTGTCACGCATCTGCGAAGTTATGTTTAGTTCGTCCCTCACCCAGAAGCAAGTTTGTGTAATGTTGCGTGCGCCCTAGCTGCTGAAGCACCAGGTAAAAACATGGATGCTAGCCAAATTGTACTACGACTCCAAAAGATGGGCTCTTCAGTCCCTTCAATTTGAGTTCATGGACTGAACACCGCACCCTGGTTTCAGTGTGGTGGGTGATATTTAAGAGTTGATGCAGGTTTGGGTGGAACAGGGTGAGTTTCCTTAAGTAGCATGGTCCCCCATGTGGGCTGGCGGGAACCCCATTCCACGCGCGGTCCCCGCATATTAAGAACATACCACCGGGGAGGCATTTCGCGGCTTGACCCATGGGGTTTATTCGGTAGTTAATTGCTTTGGACTCGTCGTTTCTCAGAAACCAGTCTGTAAGAGGGTTGACAGTGGCCCAAAGGCGCCTATTAACATTTAACTGACCGGTAGTGGGCGGCTCGAATGTCATGTAACCATCCCCAGTTTGGTTTGTGGAACCCAGTAGGTCTAACTCTTTGGGTGCCCCCATAGTGACATTGATGCTTTTCAAGAATGCAGCTTGCCAGCAGGCACACTGTTGCGCAGGCTTGAGTCCGATCAGCCCTGAACAATTGCCATTGCCTGTGGCGTTCCCTATGAGTGAGCTGTTGTCTAGCATCCTTCGGAAGTCTTGCGGGTTAAAGTGTGGGACCCCAATTAAGCAGGTGCGGAATGGGTCCCCTGGCGTGGCCAGGCTCAGACACATGGAGTCTTGCCCCGTTAAATTAGCTAGGGTGACCCACATGTTTTGTCTCTTTTGGATTGCTGTTAACATTGAGTGGGACGCTGCTAGGATGCTTACGAGAAGCAAACCTCTCAGAATGTTTGCGGGCCCAGCGCTGCTTTGTCGCCTCCCAGAGCTCGGGGGCCACCACATGCTGCCATGGGACACGAACCTGTGTGCTGCACTCTCGCCCTAACACTGCCACACTCCGTACTGCCTTCACTCGGTCTAAATGGGAGGACAGCCAATCAAAGGTGTCCACCAATACCCTTGTCTCAAGACAGTCAAAAACAATTCCCCACTCTACCTCTGTGTCTGGTGCTATACCCAAGAATTTACGGAGCTCCCCTTCTTGGTTCCGCCTTTGATCACGGTCTGCACAAGGCGGGCACGTATACCACCCGCTTTCTGATGTTAGCTTGTGTGTCCAGAGGGTCTGCCAACAACCACTGCAAGTCACGAGCAACCAACCATGGCAGCCACTACATTCACCACTGGGTCTCTCTATTTCCCCCACTATAGAGAGTGGTGGACCTGGCAAGTTCTCAGCCCCTTCACTCAGCCACGTCTGCAGCCTCTCCCAAGGCTTCTCAAGACGGGGGTCCCAGTGTTCCAGCTGTTATAGTAGTGGCGTTACTTTCCTTAGGAGCCGATGCTGACTGCACCTTCTTGCTTCGGGGTCCTGCATGCGTAGCACAGCACCACTTGCTGGGCAGGCACCCACAGCGGTCCCTCTGGGGAGGAAATACACATATATCCTCGGCCAGTGCTAAGGAAGTAAGGCTTCACATGTATGATTTGCAAGTAAATAGAAAACTATTTTTTAACAAAACAACATTATTCATGTTTTCTTGGGGAATTTTGGAGAGGTGTAAGGAATCCAGCTCTTGCAGTACTTTTCTCTCATTATTGAATACAGAAAGCAGCCACACTGTTGGCTACCAGTTGGAGCTTTCAGAGTCAGTGAAATTAATTTAGGTCTTACTGTCCAAACTTTAGTGTATTCTCTTATACCCACAGAAATCCATTTCATTAATACTTCTGCTTGGTACCATAGCAGCAGCTGTGAAACTATAGTGCTTTAGTCTCTGATAATCTAGTTTTGCATTAATACTGAGGAGAAGAATATATTCTGAATCTCTATAGAACAATGGATTAAATAACCTGGTGACTTGAAGGTAGAAAAACACAAGCAAAGCCTTGGAATGTATCATGGCAAACAACAGAACTCATTTCTATTTTAAGAGCTTATTCTGCAAAGTCCTGTTTAAGGATGGCAACATTATATTTTATTTTTCATTATTAAAAATGCTGAGACTTGAACGACACTCGAGTGTTAGTTTATCCTTGTTTTATTTTCTCTTTTATTGAACTCATTAAAAGTTAATAAGCAGATCATTATTTTTCTTGCTTTCTTGTGTTCACTATAACAATTTTGCTACCCAATTCCTTTACATCAAAAACCTGCTCAGAATACATATGAATTTGTGAACAGAAAAAAAAAAAATAGATTATTCTTGATCAATGCTTGGAGCTTCTCATAAAATGCTAAACCAGCATGCACAAGAGCAATTTCTGCAGACAGCTAGCTTTCCACATAAGACCTCAGAACTTCAGTTTCTGTAGTGCTAAATGGCGACACTGCAACAGCAAGTGGTCCATCCATCACACAGTGAATTTATTCAAACCATATTGCTCCTCTAAGACAAAGTTAACAGCATCTTCTCTTTTCTCCACATTCACAAGAACAGTCCTTTTTCCTTGTAGTTTTGTCATATAGGGTTTGCCTACAATAAATCCACGTGAAATATTCCCAGTCACCTCCTTGTGTTTCAGTATTTTCTCTCTTCCTTGTTATTTAGACCAGCTGTCATGTGCAGGTTCAGCCAAAACCAGGTATTTCTAAACTGTTCCCCAAAATGTCACTACTGTATTTTTTTACAGCCTTATGGGATAAAGTCAATTCATCAGTTTATGTTAAATCTCTTGTACTTGTTTTCAAAATATCTTTATGCATATGATGACACCCCCCCCCCACCAAAACCTCAATTAGTGGATAATTGAATAATAAGTAAAATATATGAGAAAGATACTCACTTCCTATGAGACCATAACAATCCTTTGGATCCATGATTAATTTTTGTCCAAATTATTTTTGCATTTCTTATGATAAAAATATGAATCAGATCTGATAAACACTTTAGAAACCCAAAGATATTGTTGAGAACAGCTACAAGTGTTATGCATGTGGATTTGCTAATAAACTATGCACGAGACATAGAACAAACAAAATAGAATTAAATTAAATTTTGCTCAGTCACTTCATTCACAATTCTCTGTGCACAGTGAATGAGTCTTGTGAAAAATAAATGTATAATAATGCTATTAAATACATCATAGCAAATATACATTAGGGACAAAAGTATGCTCAGGCATGTATAATTGATGTTCCTTGATATTGCCACCTTGTTTACTTATGCAAGGTAAATTGCATCACTCAAAACACAAAAAACCCACAAGCATGGCTGACTTTCTACTCACTATGCTTTCTGCCTCTCATTTCTGCATTTTCCATAGGTTCCTATAATACTATAATTGGATTTATAAACAGATTTCTGCAACTTGCAGGGCCCTACTCACCAAGATTCATAAAGGCAAAGAAAAATGAAGAACATCAGGAATTCTGTCTGTCCTCCTCTATACATTGCATGCCATGGATTTTGCCCTTTTAGTTGTCTAAAGCACATCTATTGGAAATAAATCTAGTTCTTGAGGCATCAAACTATAGTGAGGATCTAACAATTTTCTTGGTATTTTATTGCAGTTATTTATTATTCTTGTTTTTTTAAAAAATCATCATTTACCTCTCTATTTCAGAATATTCGGTTTAAGTTTCTTGTACTTATTTCCTCTTTATTGAGAGATGTTACAGCCCTTGGTATGTAGTGCTCTTTTATGAGTGAGGATATTTACATTCTCTCATGATGTTATCTCTCAGTCTTTTGCTAAAAGGTAGGTAGAGGTTACCACAATGTCCATTTTTGTAGATTTATCCCTCAAACATCTTTTTGCCACCTTTACAATTTTTAGTATCTTGAAATTTCTCTTAGAAAGTGAAATGCAGAATGTCCAAATTGCTATATCATGTAACACAATGAATTTCAGAATTTTTGATGCACAATATATTAAAATATGCTGTGTTTATTTTCATATTATTATTTAATTTATTTTTAAAAAATTATTTTTTTCTCTGAAGATAATTTGATTTATAAACTAATTACCAAACAGAAAAATATATTATTTCCATATCTGCACTTGTTATTCAATATGAGTCTGCTAGTTCAGTCACACTGCATATCACTAATTATTAGAATTGTGCTAATTTAAAATAAAGATGTAAAATGAGATGATATTGACACTGATACTGATTTTAATTCTGAAGGAGGTTTTAACATAATTTACTACTAACTTGGCAATAAATATACCTTGGACACTTCTCAGAATCCTTCTTTAACTTCTTATAAAGCAAACAGTAGTAATATTTGCTGATATATTTCTATCAGATGCAATGTGAATAGTTGTTTCAAAGCTAATGAAGAGTCGTTAGAAGCAGGAGAAGAAAGTCTAAGAGATGGGGAAAATTGCTTTTTATTCTTCTATTTTAGGGTCTGTGGGTTAGAATTTGTTAACTCACTGGACTATAGAATAAATCTCTGTAGATAACTATTATTGGAGTGCTTTGTCACTGAAGCATAAGAACCAACATTGAAGAGCATTATTCTTGTGATGTTTTTATATATATAGTCCATTGGTAATATTTCCATTTGTACTGCTGACAGGCCTTAATTGGACTTCTATGAGGACAGCATCATGCAACATGGTATTTGTGTTTCTCCCAAATAGTAATAATGAAGGAGTGAAAGCCTTCAAGAAACATAAATGGGCAAGTTAAAACTAGTAAGACAAAAATAGAAACTTTGAAAATGAAAAATGAAATTGTGACTTTACATTCAGGAAAAATTAGAGGGTGTTTTATGCCTCATTTATTAGGCAGACATAGAGTGTACATTGCTAGCTGATGCTAGTACTGGCAAATACAAGAAAAAGTCTGTGAAAAAGGTGATAACAAGAGTTGTGAGAGGTCAATAGATCTCTAAGAGAAGTGGCTCTGGAAGGACCAAATTCACCAAACACAATCCCCAGTCCTGAGTGTTTCCCAGTGAGAGACATGGGACCCTGAATTAGAAGCCAGCTCCACAAGGATTTGTCTGCCTGTGCCCCAGGATGGAGTGTTGGCATATAGCTGGGGTCAGGATGAAGCTGGATGAGCTGCACGAGCCAGGGTGCTGAGATGTCCCCAGGGCCATCCTCCATCTGGGGACTGTGTTTCAGCTCTGGCCCTTACCCCTGCATCTGTCCATGCCCTTCATTCAACCATGGCCATGACCTTCCAAATGGACCTCATTATAACTCCAGTTCTGGGGCGAGGCTTCTGTCCTGGTTTTAGAGACAGTGACCGCGTGTCTGCAGATAGGGGAATGGATAGATGGGGAATGGAGCTCAGCAGGGGAAACAGGAACACAAGGAGTGGGTTTTATCTGACAGTGTAAGTCACTAGTGTTGTCATTTGAGCCACTCACCCAAGAATTCCTTAAAAAGCAGCAGGGAAAAAAATTAGTCACACTAGAGAGATTCATCCCATCCAGAAAGAGACTCTGAAATACAATTCGGATAAATGGCTTATTTGTCTCTGAAGACAACTGGAACATGGAGAGATGAGCAGAAAGCTGAGTAAAATGAAAACTGTCCAGGTTGTCCCAATGCGAGTGAGCACTGGCACAGGACCCTGTAAGAAGCCTAGAACAGAAAACTAAACTCTTAGACTGAAGTATTGACTGACTAAGACACAAAGCAGTATATCAAAGTAAATTTTCACTTTATTAAGACTATGATCAGGAAAAATAATTTCTGTTCTTCTGAGCAGTAACATTACATGAGACTGTCTATTCATCTGTACTACCTTATCAGTAATTAGCATGGACAAAGAATTTTTGGGCAAAAAAGTAAAAAAGGGAGATAAAATATACTCAAGCCAGTAAAATTAAATATTTTCTGGAATTCAGGTAATAGAAAATAGAAATACTTTCTTGTAAAAATAATTAACTTAAATACTTCACAGGAAGCTTTATTGCAGAAAAGTCAACTGCTCTTTGAATGCAGTGCTACAAGTTAGCAGCAAAATAAGAAGGCTATAAGCAAATCTTAAATGATGTATACATCTGAACCTCAGAGAAGAAATTAAAAAAACAAACCAAAACCAAAATCCCTCAAAAAACTCAGCCAAGGTCTTTTGTTTCAGAGGGCCTGTCTCGGTTTGAAAGACAGGTGTCTGCTAAGGAAGGCAGAAGCCTCCCTTGGAGTGGCAGATGTAACCCCTTTCCCTCTGAGTTATTATAATTTTGAAATCAAGGGTCTTTAGGCAAAGATGTGGGAAAATAGGAATAACAGTTCTTTACTATATATATATAAATATATATAACTAGTCAAACAAAACAACAACAACTATGGCAGTAACAGCAAACACAAACCCAGTCCCAGCCTTCTCGGCTGTCAGGCTATTTCCCCTCGGGTGCAGTTCCGCTTGCAGCCGGCAGGGATCGCTGGCGGCTCCCGGTGAGCAGGGCAGGTGCGATGGTTCCCCCGCGGCTGCAGGGGGCGCTCCGGAGCGAGCTCGGGGAGCACGCGGCTGCTCTGGCGCCCTGGGATCCCGGGGAAGGGTGGAACAAAGGAGCTTCACAAACCGCTGGGCAGCTGGTCCCGGAGTCTCGGAAACAGCCGGCTGGACTGGTAGGCTGGAGCGGCAGGCACAAACACAAATCCCGGGTGGCAGACGAGATGTATCCAAAAGGGGAACCCCCCGGGGCTCCAGGCAGGCAGGGCAAGCACGGCTACAGCGTAGCGAAGGCTCGAAGCAGCAGCGGGGTGGGCGGCCACAGCCCCAGCCTCCAGCAGGGCAGGGAAAGCAGCCCTGGGATCCCCGGTGTTGTTCCCAGCAGAAAAGAAAGACGCCGAAAACGGGAACCGGCAGCTCCTCTCTCCGCGGCTTCTCTCTCCAGACGCTGAGAGCGAACTGAACTGCCCGCCAGGTGAAAACAAAAGCCTGGACGGGCCCTTTTGTCTTTTCTTAAGTATGGCTATCTCCTCTCAAGTATGGCCATTTATCTCCTAGCAACATGCTATGGGAAAAAATTCCTCTAACAGAAAAAAAACTAGGACTAAACTAAAACCCCAACATTATCCACCCCGAATTTTTTTCCATACTAACATGTTACATGAAACTTAACTTTTTAACCATATAAATACAAGCATCACCTAAGTTATATACATATGTACATGCTGATACTGATACAAGTACAGAGCCATGGGTAGCTCACCCTAAAACAAGGTCCCCTTGAGGTATGCATCGGGTCTCTCCATCCCTTTGCATCACCCACCAGGTACAACCTGGTCCCTGAGCAAAAACAACCCCACGGATGGGTTTGTCTTTGCTCAAGGCAGACTTTACCCAAACAGTTTTTCCAAGCATACCTCTCATGTGCACCACTGGAACCTTATCCCCATCTGTTGTTTGTAGGGGTTCGGATTGGGCAGGGCCTGCTCGGCTGGTGGAGCCTCGGGTGTTAACTAACCAGGTGGCTTTTGCTAAATGCACCTTCCAGTTTTTGAAACTCCCCCCACCCAGTGCCTTCAAGGTGGTTTTAAGCAGTCCATTACACCGCTCAACCTTCCCAGCTGCTGGTGCATGGTAAGGGATGTGGTACACCCACTCAATGCCATGTTCTCTAGCCCAGGTGTTTATAAGGCTGTTCTTGAAGTGAGTCCCATTGTCAGATTCAATCCTCTCAGGGGTACCATGCCTCCAAAGGACTTGCTTTTCAAGGCCCAGGATGGTGTTCCGGGCAGTAGCGTGAGGCACAGGGTAGGTCTCCAGCCATCCTGTGGTGGCTTCTACCATTGTGAGCACATGGCGCTTGCCTTGGCGGGTTTGAGGCAGTGTGATGTAATCAACCTGCCAGGCCTCCCCATACTTGTATTTGGACCACCGCCCACCATACCACAGGGGCTTCACCCGCTTGGCCTGCTTGATCGCAGCGCATGTCTCACAGTCATGGATGACCTGGGAGATACTGTCCATGGTCAGATCCACCCCTCGGTCTCGTGCCCACTTATAGGTGGCATCTCTGCCCTGATGGCCTGAGGCATCATGGGCCCATCGAGCTAGGAACAGCTCTCCTTTATGTTGCCAATCCAGGTCTATCTGGGACACCTCTATTTTCGCAGCCTGATCTACCTGCTTGTTATTACGATGTTCTTCATTAGCCCGGCTCTTGGGAATGTGAGCATCTACATGACGGACCTTCACAGATAGCTTCTCTACTCGAGCGGCAATGTCTTTCCACTCCTCAGCAGCCCAGATTGGTTTTCCTCTGCGCTGCCAGTTTGCCTTATTCCACCTTTCCAGCCAACCCCACAGAGCATTGGCTACCATCCATGAATCAGTGTAAAGGTAGAGCTTTGGCCACTTCTCTCTTTCAGCAATGTCCAGAGCTAATTGAACGGCTTTGAGTTCAGCAAATTGGCTCGATCCACCTTCTCCTTCCGTAGCCTGTGCAACTTGTCGTGTGGGGCTCCATACAGCGGCTTTCCATTTCCGGCTAGCGCCTACAATTCGGCAGGAACCATCAGTGAAGAGGGCATATTGTTTTTCACTCTCTGGTAGCTCGTTATACGGTGGGGCTTCTTCGGCACGCGTCACCTGCTCCTCTTCTTCTTCAGAAGATAACCCAAAAGTCTCACCTTCTGGCCAGTTCGTAATTATTTCCAAGATCCCAGGGCGACTTGGGTTTCCAATTCGGGCGCGCTGCGTGATGAGGGCGATCCATTTGCTCCAAGTAGCATCGGTGGCGTGATGCGTGGAGGGAACCTTTCCTTTGAACATCCACCCCAGCACCGGTAGTCGGGGTGCCAGGAGGAGTTGTGCCTCAGTTCCAATTACCTCTGAGGCAGCTTGGACTCCTTCATAAGCTGCCAAGATTTCTTTCTCTGTGGGAGTGTAGTTGGCTTCGGACCCTCTGTAGCTTCGGCTCCAGAATCCCAGCGGTCGGCCCCGAGTCTCACCAGGCACCTTCTGCCAGAGGCTCCAGGACAGACCATTGTTCCCGGCTGCAGAGTAGAGCACGTTCTTCACCTCTGGTCCTGTCCTGACTGGGCCAAGGGCTACGGCGTGAGCGATTTCCTGCTTGATCTGGGCAAAGGCTTGCTGTTGTTCTGGGCCCCAGTGGAAATCGTTCTTCTTGCGGGTGACCAGGTAGAGAGGGCTCACAATCTGGCTGTACTCAGGAATGTGCATCCTCCAGAAACCTATGGCGCCTAGGAAAGCTTGTGTTTCCTTCTTGTTGGTTGGTGGAGACATCGCAGTGATCTTATTGATGACCTCAGTGGGAATCTGACGCCGTCCATCTTGCCACTTCACTCCCAGGAACTGGATCTCTCGGGCAGGCCCCTTGACTTTGCTCTTCTTGATGGCGAAACCAGCTTTTAGGAGAATTTGGATTATTCTCTCTCCTTTCTCAAACACTTCTGTTGCGGTGTTCCCCCACACAATGATGTCATCAATGTACTGCAGATGTTCTGGGGCCTCACCCTTTTCCAGTGCAGCCTGGATCAGTCCATGGCAGATGGTGGGACTGTGCTTCCACCCCTGGGGCAGTCGGTTCCAGGTGTACTGCACACCCCTCCAGGTGAAAGCAAACTGGGGCCTGCACTCTGCTGCCAGAGGAATGGAGAAAAATGCATTGGCAATGTCAATAGTGGCATACCACTTTGCTGCTTTGGACTCCAGCTCATACTGGAGCTCCAACATGTCCGGCACAGCAGCGCTCAGTGGTGGAGTCACTTCATTCAAGCCACGATAGTCCACAGTCAATCTCCATTCCCCATCAGACTTGCGCACAGGCCAAATGGGGCTGTTGAAGGGTGAGTGGGTCTTGCTGACCACCCCTTGGCTCTCCAGCTCACGAATCATCTTGTGGATGGGAATCACAGCATCTCGATTCGTCCGATACTGCCGGCGGTGCACTGTTGAGGTGGCAATTGGCACTCGTTGCTCTTCCACTTTCAGGAGCCCAACTGCAGAAGGATTCTCAGACAGTCCGGACAGGGTGTTCAACTGCCTAATGCCCTCTGCCTCCACAGCAGCAATCCCAAACGCCCACCTGAGTCCCTTTGGGTCTTTGTAATAACCATTCCGGAGGAAGTCTATGCCCAGAATACATGGGGCCTCTGGACCGGTCACAATTGGATGCTTTTGCCACTCCTTCCCAGTCAGGCTCACCTCAGCTTCCAAAAGGGTCAACTGCTGTGATCCCCCAGTCACCCCAGCAATGGATACAGGTTCTGCCCCCACATGTCCCGATGGCATTAAAGTACACTGTGCCCCAGTATCAACCAATGCATCATATTTTTGTGGCTCTGATGTGCCAGGCCATCGGATCCACACCGTCCAGAAAACCCGGTTCTCCCGTGCCTCTTCCTGGCTAGAGGCAGGGCCCCTCTAGCCCTGGTTATCATTCTTTCCCTGGGCATACATACTAGAGGTACCTTCGAGGGGATCTGACATATCATCCTCCTGTCTGTAATACCTGGCAGCTCGGTCACGGGAGGCTGAGGCTACTTTCACCTTAGCGGAACCCCCTCGGTTAGTGCCTCCCTCCTTGAGTTCACGCACCCGCGCTGCCAGGACAGAGGTAGGTTTCCCATCCCACCTTCTCATGTCTTCCCCATGCTCACACAGGAAAAACCAGAGCTCAGCTCGTGGGGTGTACCCTCTCTCTCTAGCAGGGGGACGACGGGCTCTGACCTGGGGGCCTGTGACTCGCACTGGTGCCACACTGACCTTCCTCATCTCCTCCCTTATCTCCTTTATCTCCTCTTTGAGGTCCTGGACCACAGCAGAGACATGAGTTTTCAGTGGACCATTGACCATGCTATCATAATTCCTGAGCTTGTTGGCAACAGAGCCCACTGTTTCTCGGTTATTGTCAGCATCAATGGTTGCAATGAAGGTGGTGTATTGCGATGGCCCTAGCCTTGCCAGGTTCCACATCATCTGTCCTGTGCACCTGACCTTATCGGGGTCATTACCGTGCTGTCCATCCCTCCCAAAGAGTACCTCTAATACTGCCACTTCTCTTAGCTGTTGGATCCCTTCCTCAAGTGTCTTCCACTGCATTCTATGATGGTACTCCTGCATTCTCTCTTTGTGAATGAACCTTTCTCTCACACTCATTAAGAGCCGGTCCCAGAGAGAAAGGGGTCCTGGCTCCCTCACAAATATCTGGTTCACACCTGGGTCCTGGGTCAACGATCCCAGATACCTTGCCTCACCACTATCCAGTTGCACACTTGTGCCCATGAGGTCCCAAACCCGAAGCAGCCAGGTGGTATAAGGCTCACGCCCCCTTCGCACAATGTCGTCTCGCATACCACGGAGACTGTCGTACGACAGGGACTCAATGATGATTTCTGGCTCTGGCTCCCCTGCTGGTTGTGAGGGCCCTGGTTCCCCATCATCATTAACTGGTCGTACTGATTTGGTCTTACACTTCCTTCTTTGCACAGGGGCGACTGCTGCTGGCTGTACTTGTCCTTGGGGTTCAGCTGAAACCTGGGCGGTTGTAACATCCGTGGGTTCCACTGCTGCACCGTCGGACTCACCCTCTTTGGGGCAGGGAGAGGTTTTTTCACTAGCTGAGGAGGTGTATTCCCTTAGCAATTGGCATATCTCCTGGCGCACCTGGCCCATCTCCTGGCACATCTCCTTGCGCACCTGGCCCATCTCCTGGCACATCTCCTGCATCCCTTTCGCCAGTACCCCCACCCATTTCGGGTAGTCCATTTCTGAGGTGGGCTGTTGGGCGGTATCAGGTTGTGGGGCAGGGTCTCTAGTGTCTGGGGCTGTGTCAGGCTCTGGGGCTGAATCAGGCTCTGGGGTAGGATCTCTAGTGTCTGGGGCCGTGTCAGGTTCCGGGGCAGGATCAGGCTCTGGGGTAGGAACTCTACTCTCTGGGGCCATGTCAGGTTCTGGGGCAGGGTCAGGCTCTGGGGCAGGATCTCTAGTCTCTGGGGCTGGTGTCTGGGTAGTTATCCAAGCCAATCTCAACTTATCCTTGAATGCTAAATAGAGTAGGCCTACCAGCAGCAGGTGGTTAGTATTCAGAAGGAATCTAAACCCTTCAAAAATTGATGGGGTGGGTCCAAATAACTGGTTGAGGGGTTGGGGGAAAACTTCCCCTGGTGTCATTTCCTCACAGAAGGTACCATTGTTAACATAACCCCAAAAACATGCGCTCAGTGTGTGATAGCCATTTATCCACGTGCCCACATTCCGGAGGAAGTTAAAAACCCATGAATTCCTCACCTTCTCGACCCACAGCACCAGCTGGATAACAGCAATGGTAGCCTTAGTGAGAGGACCCATATTCAAGTAGGGAGCTGCAAAGGGGAAGAATATAGCCACGGCCACATGCCACCCGAACCAGGGCAAAGTAGACCACATAGTGCTGCCTACCAAGGTTCCTATATCCAACACACCGAATTAAGTTATCCAGGAACTGTTATTCCTTTTTCACCTCTCTCTCTTAATGCCCTCAGGCCCCACGTTGGGCGCCAAGATCTGTCTCGGTTTGAAAGACAGGTGTCTGCTAAGGAAGGCAGAAGCCTCCCTTGGAGTGGCAGATGTAACCCCTTTCCCTCTGAGTTATTATAATTTTGAAATCAAGGGTCTTTAGGCAAAGATGTGGGAAAATAGGAATAACAGTTCTTTACTATATATATATAAATATATATAACTAGTCAAACAAAACAACAACAACTATGGCAGTAACAGCAAACACAAACCCAGTCCCAGCCTTCTCGGCTGTCAGGCTATTTCCCCTCGGGTGCAGTTCCGCTTGCAGCCGGCAGGGATCGCTGGCGGCTCCCGGTGAGCAGGGCAGGTGCGATGGTTCCCCCGCGGCTGCAGGGGGCGCTCCGGAGCGAGCTCGGGGAGCACGCGGCTGCTCTGGCGCCCTGGGATCCCGGGGAAGGGTGGAACAAAGGAGCTTCACAAACCGCTGGGCAGCTGGTCCCGGAGTCTCGGAAACAGCCGGCTGGACTGGTAGGCTGGAGCGGCAGGCACAAACACAAATCCCGGGTGGCAGACGAGATGTATCCAAAAGGGGAACCCCCCGGGGCTCCAGGCAGGCAGGGCAAGCACGGCTACAGCGTAGCGAAGGCTCGAAGCAGCAGCGGGGTGGGCGGCCACAGCCCCAGCCTCCAGCAGGGCAGGGAAAGCAGCCCTGGGATCCCCGGTGTTGTTCCCAGCAGAAAAGAAAGACGCCGAAAACGGGAACCGGCAGCTCCTCTCTCCGCGGCTTCTCTCTCCAGACGCTGAGAGCGAACTGAACTGCCCGCCAGGTGAAAACAAAAGCCTGGACGGGCCCTTTTGTCTTTTCTTAAGTATGGCTATCTCCTCTCAAGTATGGCCATTTATCTCCTAGCAACATGCTATGGGAAAAAATTCCTCTAACAGAAAAAAAACTAGGACTAAACTAAAACCCCAACAGGGCCTAAAAATAAATCCAAATTGATTTACGTGGGATACTTTCACCTTTAGATCAGAAGCCTAAGAGCAGGGCAAATGAAAGTCTTTACCTTGCTTTTATTCGTGTCTTAGACAAAAATTCTATTGAGGTCAGTAAGGCAATTTTATATAAGATATAAAAAAGAGATGAAAAGTTATTTTATTGATTTGCCAGCTTGTGTAATAAAAGGAAACAATAGAGGGGAAAAGAAGATGATTAAAATTAAATTACTGTAAAGTAGCTTTTGGTGTAAATAGTATGTATGGTTGCCTATAATTCAAATAATGATGAAGGGAATCTCATCTCTTGTAAAGCACAGTGATCAAGTATTGTTTAGTAGGTGAGCCAATAATTTTATAGAGCATGAGAGCTCCTCTCCTTTTGCTTAGTGTTGATTACATCCATAAAGTGATTTAGAATATTGCAAATTCAGTCATTATTCTGCAGATAAATGTGAAGACTTCGGGGTGGGGTTTTCTATCTTCATAGTTAGAAGCATGAGAGATAATCTATGTATCTTGAAACTTTAGTTCTTTCTGATGAGAATAATTATAGAAATTCTGATGAGAATAATTATAGAAATGCTAGACGTTAGAAAATCTTGATGAGGTTCTATAGCATGCAAGATGGTACTGTAGTTTCCATAATAAATTGTTCTATATGATAAGGTTGAACATTTGCAGAGCCTTGTTGCATCACAGGAACTTTGTGTAAGTGTCCTGCTGTACCCTGATTCGGGCTACTTAAAGAGAGTGGCTGCACAGTGGTTTGAAAAGCAAGGTTCTAAAACCTGATCTCCACTCAGTTCAGTCTTGCAACTTTGAATTCATTAGAAAGACTTCAGGAATAAAAAAATTTATTTGTTCTCCTTCTAGATAGTTGGGGACACCTTTTTTACTCAATACAAATTCCTAAGAAAGTAAAGATTTTGGAATTTCTAGAATAATAGAATAACTAAGGGTAGAAAAGACCTTTAAGTTCAATCATAAAACTAACACTGCTAAGCCCACCACTAAACCATATCTCTAAGTACCACAGCTACACATCTTTAAAATACCTCCAGGGACTGTGACTTAATCCCTTTCCTGGGCAGCCTTTTCCAAAGCCTGACAAACCACTCAATGTAGAAATGTTTCCTAATATCCAATTTAAACCTCCCCTGGTAGAACTTGAGTCTGTTTCCTCTCTTGCTATTGCTCATTACTTCGGATAAAAGATCTCCTGTTTTGCCATCTCACTCAGCTTCCCCACATTAGACTTGTGCTCCAGACCCTTCACCAGCTCATTTGCCATTCTCTGGACTTCCTCCAGTGCCTCAGTGCAGGCCCCAAAAGTGAACACACAGCTCGAGGTGCAGCCTCATGAATGCTAAGTACCCAGGGACAATTTTTTCCCTGGTCCTGCTGGCCACCCTATTGCTGATACAGACCAGGATGTCGCTGGTCTTCTTGGTCACCTGGGCACACTGGCTCATGTTCAGCTGCTGTTGATCAGCACTTCCAGGTCCTTTTCAGCTGGGACACTTTCCAGCCACTCTTTCCCAGACTGTAGCACTGCAGGGATTATTTTGACACAGTGCAGGACCTGGCATTTGGTCTTGTTGAACCTCATATGATTGGCCTCAGCTGAATGATCCAGCCTGTCCAGATCAATCTCCAGAGCTTTCCTGCCCTACAGAAAAACAACATTCCTTCACAACTTGGTGTAGTCTGCAAACTGACTGAGGGTGCACTCAGTCCCCACACAGTGTTTTCCAACTCCTGTTTATTGTCCATACTGCATGTACTGCTGTTAGATGCACTTCAGTTGAGTTATGGATCCCACCACCTTTTATGGGCAGAATTCCTATGTGACTGTTCTCAGGCATTCTCCAAGGTTTCTAACACATAAATAACTCTTTCAATTTTTTCTCCTTTTTATATTCCCTTCTGTCAGAGACTGAAATATATTAATTTATGACTTAAACATTTTGTTAGAGGACTTTTAAAACTGTATTCCAAAAGCTGCAAAGAAGACTACTGAACCCTGAATGGGGCCCTGACTGAGGCCTTACACTGCTCGATGATGAAAATAAGATAAAGTAACAACTCAGGGCTGGGGACATTCACAAAGCACAGCCTTAACACCTCGAAGGTGGAGACCACAGCCCCAGGGCTCTCAGCTGCCAGGCTCGAACAGACCCCCTGCACCAAAGGGTGGCGGGGAGGAGAAGCTTTGGGTATCTTGGAAAGGCCTGTGGCCAGAGGCACAGTGACTGCCATCCTCCACTAACAGAGGAGCCCAGCTGAGGGGTTCTCACTGCGAGGGGGGGGAAGCTTATCCACAGCAGAAGGGGGTGACATGGCCCATCCCAGGGGCCCCCCTCAAAGGGGTCCCAGACCCTGCACCAGAGCACCAGAGGTGATGCAACAGACCCTCAGCATTGCAAGGGACAGTGTCAAGCTGGGTCCTGCAAGGGAGACGTGGCCATTCTCACCTGGCCCACAGCGTATATTAATCCACGGGATTCTGTCCTCTTTGGCGTGTGGTGTGGCAGCGTGTGGCAGTGTGGCCACAGTGGCGATGGGGGACCCTCACCCCCAGCAGGCCAGATGGAGGGGAGCAACGAGACATCGTTGGGACCCTCAGATGGGTGATCTACTTCCACCTAACCCCTGTCACCTCTCCCTGTCCCCCCAGCCCCCCCACACACTTCTTTTTTCTATTTCTTTCTTTCTTTCTCTTCCCTTCTCTTTGCCTCTTTTACTATTAAATAAAATACATCAAATTTTTTTTGGCATCAACATCTAACCTCGTTTGGTTTTAATCTCGTTTCTGGGAATACTTTGAACCTTCTAAGTTCTTTCCAGTTTATGCACAGAGACTTAGCTCTCTTTGCTTTTCTGGGTTTAAACCTGATCATAACACCTTCTTCTGGCATTTCCATGATTTTGTAATTCTGTAATTACTCCTCACTGACATGTTTTTGTAGAAAGATGTAATATGGTCTTTGGTTGCTGCATCAAGGGTGGCCATGGGACCTTACTTCATCAAAGGTGAATCAAAATGTGTGAGAAGAACATATTATAAACCTGAAGACTGTTATGATATGTACAGCAGCAATAATGTCTGAGAAAATAATTACAGAAGTTAAAATCAAATTATATCCATAGTAACACTTCATTAGAAGACCAGACAGAACTACCAAGGGATTATTCATAATAAAAAGCTAAATTACATGCACTACTGGTTAAAAACCAATATATCTCTCAAAAACAATTTTTGGTATTTCCAATTCTGAAATACAAAAAAGGTTACAGATAATAAAAAAAGAGAACTAGAAGTTATTTTTTAAAAAGCTCTAGGTTAAAAAACAAACAAAAACTCCAGCTCATTTTCATTAAGCTCTAGTAAGTTCACAAGTCTAACTTTTGACAAATGGTCTCTATCACACTAATACTTTATCAATTAAACTGTATCTTCTGGGAGACTGGAAATTGTATCTAATGATGTGAGGCAGCAATGTCTCTTCCCTCACAATAAAAGTAGCTTTTATTGGCCTTTGCTAATACCAGTGAGATTTCTTTCAGTTAGAAAAGGGAAAAACATTCCATGAACATTATTGTGGTAAATGCCTGAAAAGCAGACTTCTACAGTTCCTAAACTTTTTAATTTCACTTACACAACCTGATATCATTTTTCTAAATCTTCTTGCATAAACTGTGTTTTTTAAAATTAATTGGATGTATATTATGGTATTATATTTATGTATTTTTATTCACTTTTTTTTAGTGTAAATACATATAAGCAGCAATACCAAATGGACTTAACAAAATAATAATTAGTTTTGTTTTTCTTTCCCCCAAAAAGGTAGACATGCAAAATCTTAAAATGCTACCTTAACACATCATGAATTATCAGCAGTAATGATTTTTGTAAATGGAAAAATAAAGAAATTGGTAGAAACCTCCAATTCCATCCAATCCAGTTGGTTAGAGCCCAGGCAAAGTCAACAGTCTTATAACTAGGTTCCACTGACCTCTCTGTTCTAAACTGTTCTGGTTGTGGTCTGGTCTAGTCTAGCATGAATGGATTTTCTATATAATATAAAGGCAAAAATGAAAGTCAGTTGTTTAGATGTGACCAGAATTTCTTTCCAATAAGTTATCTGACATATAATAATGCATATAAGATGGTGTTTCCACTTAGTGTTCTGGTTTGCAATCTCATTATATACTCCTTCAATACAGGTGACTGCAAAGAAGTTGACGTGTAGTTTAAATAAATAATTCTGGGAGAGGGAGTGATAAAGCAGTTGGGAATAATTGCAAGATCACAGTTGCTTAAACTTGCACAGTAAGGCAGGTTAAACATAATCAAGATGAGTTTTCCTAAAATAGACTTCCAAAGGAGTTACTGAGAGAATTTAGGTCTCTTTTACATTTTATTTAGAGTTCTACTATTGAACACATATAACACAACATAAAAATCTTAAAACATAGGCAAATACTGGTTTCAGAAATATAAACTTATTCCTTCTCACTCCTTCCCAAAATCATTGATCCAAGATTTAGATAGCATCCACAGTTCCTACTGTTTTTTTTTGATAATAGATCATTTGATGCTTTGAAGAGATGGAAAAAATTGTGAAGTCTATGCCTGAAAGCTAAAGACTCTAGGAAAAAAAACACCCTTAAGATTTTTTATTTTTTGTGTGTACCTTTGTATTAGCCAGAAAATGCACCCTCCCCTTAATAAGTTACAGTTGGTAGTGCGTGTACTGTAATTGCAGTGCTCAGTTTTGGTGTCACTGGGAGCTTTAGCTCCACTTTCCCTAAATATCCCTAAATAGAAGCCATGAAGTCTAGACTGATGGAGTCAAGTAATTTTTTTTCATGCAGATAAGCTCAGACAACTAAGTTGAATCTCCTAACTTGGGAAGTGCAAAATACCTCTGCTAATAGTTAAAAAAGATAATTACTACTTTAATTTTCTTAGAGCTAAAAAATAATTGCTTTGCACTATAATATCATATTTGAACATACTACTAATTAGGAACGTATTCTATTCCGGCTTTAATGACAGATAATAAGCTGAAGTTAGAAGGTTCAAAATTGCAATAAACATTTTATGGAATGTAACTAGCACTACATACCTGCTCAGAATAACTAGATAATCCCAAACCAGAATTTTAATTTTATTTCCTATATGAATAATACTTACAAAGTAGCTCTGTCTTTTGGTTCATCTCTTTCTCTCCACATCTGTCAGTTTCTTTTAATAACTTTTGATGTCACTGGGATTTTTCAATCAAATTTGACAGACGGTCTCAAAGATACTAAATTTCTATGAAATACTAATTTTCATGAACTGTGGTCAATGGCAAGGACTGAGGATGCAAACTATCTTCATAAAGAAAATAAAATGGGTGGAACAGTTATCTGTCTTTTTGGTCTGCCAACCAATCTGTCATCATATTAATATCTCCTAGTCAGCTGCAAGACTTCCTACCTTCCTACTTTTTGCTTTAGATAAGCAGGGGATGAAAGAAAATCAAAGGGGACAAAAGAGAGGTAACAAAATGTGAAAGGAGATGGAAATACTTGAAAACAACTTTTTTTGCCCCTTTTTTTTTTCCAAGAAAGATGATGAAAGAACAACAGGAACAGGAAAATTATAGAAGATATGTTGAGTAACTGAGGTTTTTTGGTGGAAGGGAAGTAGACAGCAGATACCTGGAAAGAAAAATAGTTTTCTTTCTTTCCATTGCTCCCATATACTACACATAATGGTGTATTTTCTTATGCAGTGTAGAATACATATACTGTTATTTGACTTTGATTGCACTAAATTTTATATATAGTTGTATTTTTGATACCTCCACAGGATATATTAAAAGGTACATATTTTTCCTCCTAGAGGAATGTGCATTGCCCAATTTTGATTACGTATGAGCACTTTTTTTCTCTTTTTAAATGGAAGATAGTCCTCCCAAAGTGTAGGCAGTAGAGAACACAAATAAGATCTTAGAAAGCCTCTCAAATTCTTTGAGTATATCAGTGTACGTAATTATAAAAACGTTGTAGAAAGAGAATAGATAGACGCAGTGATAGATCATTTCAATACTTTTTTGATATAATTTTTACTTCAAGTAAACATAGCATAGTTGTGGTACTCTATGATCTTTGAAAATACGTATTTATTCAGATTGATGTACTTGTTTGTTGGGGTTCCTCCCCCCTGGCGTGAGGTCTGGGGGAGGGGACCCTGGGGTAGAGGCACGGCCTACAGGGTTTCCCTACTCCCTGGTCAATCCTGTCCCCCATTGGCTGCTTTGTGTTTCCCTGTGCGGGGAGGACCCTGGGGGTCCTGTGATTGCGACAGCCCTTTGGCAGTCCCCGGCCATGTGGCTGGAAAATAAACATCTCTAAAACATCTACCAAGAATCGGTCCATATTTCTTTTCCGCAGGCCCTGCTGTCTTGTGCATGTTGCAGTAATCCCTGCTGCAGCAATGTTGGAGAATGCAGGCAGAACGATTCCCTGGAGTCAGCGACTGTGAAACAATCAAGATTTTGAAGATCCCCAAAAATTCGTGAGTAAGGAAACTTTCTGGATCTCTCTTCTTACTTTTGTTTTGGTGTTCCATAAACTATGGAGGAACTGTGGACAGACTCGTGGCTCTCTGAGCCGCATAGGGGCATTTAACTTAAACTTGAAAAGATTCTTGAACAACAATATGTAAATTTTAGCTTAATTCAAGCTCAAAAAGAACTGAAACACTTCCTGGCATGGTTGTTTAGAAACTTTTTCTACGTTTCTTGGGACTAGATTCATACCAAAGACTTTTGGAAGACTGTGTGGACACAGTTAATTTCTGAGTCAAAATATATGCTGATGGAAGAATATTTTCATGAATATTATCTAATTACGGAGACTGTTGAACAGTATCAGTTGTGTCCTTGCGAAGGGAAACGTGCCTCAGGGACCGTGCGACCACGGCCACGTGCACCGAGTGCTCTGCAAACAGCAGCAAGGCAATTCCTGCGTGTGGGCGGAGCAGTGCGAGCCATGGTGTCGGCAGTGGAACAAGGCGCGGCAGGAGAGGCGTGATCTGGTGGTGCCCACCTGGCTCCACGCAGCGCACGGTGGAGCGAGCCCCGCGAACGCCCGGCTGGGAGGGGCGGTGCGCGGGCAGCGGCCGGCGGCAATGGCGGTGGAGCGGAGCTGTGCATCGCCGAAACACGTGCCGCAGCAAGGCGTGGGGGTCCGCTGCTAGGAGGCCTGGCCAAGATGTGGGCGCGGCGCCAGGCAGCAGCAGTGCAGCTGTGACCAGAACTGGGGGTGGCAGTGGCGGCGGCGTTCAGGGAGCTGAGCAGCGCAGCCTGGCCCAGCCTGCACGGCCCTGAATGCAATCCCGAGAAGTCGAGACCCCGCGGTGAGAGTGCACAGGCACGAGCAGCCGCAATGGCCCCGGCAGCCCTGGCAGCTTTGACAATTTCAATGCATGAGTGAGTAAAAGTGAAAGTGAAAGCAGGAACACGGCGAGACAGAAAACAGCAGCGACTCGGAAAAAAGAAAAAATCATGGTAGCTAAGGTTTTAGTAATAGTAAAACGGTATAATGTCAAACAAAATTGTGGGTTTTTAACAAGATGCGACAACCAGGAAGACATATTCATTCATAGAACTGCCATTAAAAAGAATAACCCTAAAAAATATATCCCAAGCTTAGGAGATGGAGAAGTGGTAGAGTTCAGGATTATTCAAGGAAGGAAAGGCTTCAAGCAGCAAATGTTACCGGGCCCAATGGTGCTTCTGTGAAAGACAGTATATATGCTGCAAATCGTAGTCATGTCAAACAATATCCCCATTATAAGCAACCCATACAATCTCCCTTTCCCAATCCTACCTTTTCCTTTTATCCTGTATCCTATTACCCCCCGTGTATTCCTAATCCGTTTTTTCCACCCATGGTTTCCCTCACAAAACCATGCCTTTATCAATTGTTTCCCCAAAAATCCCTTTCCAATGCCCAGTGGGGGATGACAAGGGGGGGGGAATTAATTATTGTTGTTTAGAGTTCCAACAGGTACAAATAGAAGAAACCCTCTCCTGCCTCAGTTTCCCCTCAAAGCATGCTCAGAGAGTCCTGCCTCCCTTCTGCCAGCCCTAAAATGTTCCAAAGAAAAAATCTGTTTGGACATTTAGAGACTCAGGAGGGTGGCTTGTTTTCTTTTGAAATTGTTATCTTATGTTTGTCCAGTTGTTTCCAATGTTAAGTTTTAAATCTCTTTTAGTTAAAACAAAAGGGTGAAGTGTTGGGGTTCCTCCCCCCTGGCGTGGGGTCTAGGGGGAGGGGACCCTGGGGTAGAGGCACAGCCTACGGCGTTTCCCTACTCCCTGGTCAGTCTTGTTCCCCATTGGCTGTTTTGAGTTTCCTGTGTGGGGAGGACCCTGGGGGTCCTGTGATTGCAACAGTCCTTCGGCAGTCCCCAGCCATGTGGCTGGAAAATAAACATCTCTAAAACATCTACCAAGAATCAGTCCATATTTCTTTTCCACGGGCCTTGCTGTCTTGTACACGTTGCAGTAATCCCCGCTGCAACATTTGTTTATTACAATGTATCACCATTATTACAATATAAGACTATTTCCACTATACATATAGATAATTTTAGTTTAACATTTGAAAACTCATAACCTTTTAGATAATTTAATACAAAATGAGCACTGATTCCTTCAGTAACCAGTTTATTTGTTGGTGGTGGAACAATCACTTCAGACTGGGCTTAGCACTGCTAGGTTCTCTGATCTGTGGAGATCAAAACCTGAACAAGTGTGATGGCATTTTTTGAACCCAACAGGAATCCTCTCACATTTAATAGCAATTCTACCTAAGTGCATCACTAGCAAGAAAATCACATATTACAGAATATTGGTTTCCAGCTCCAGTGAAGTGCTGCTTGACTGTTACACACATATTTGAAGATGACATACACAGCACACAGAACTGGATTCATTTCAGTACTAGAGCTTTTCAGATTTATACTTCTCATTAACCTTACTGTATTTTGTTTTTCCATCTGTCTTTATAGTTGTCCTGGTCTTGTACATGAGGGGGTGGAGCTTGGAGCCATGTGGTCTAACCGAGGTTGTTGTTCTATACCACTCATATGACTACAAGGGGGTTGGAAGTATGGAATTCCCCACTTTCCTGAAGAAGGAGCATGGCTTTGCTTGGAGGAAAAATGCATATATGGAGGATCCCTGGGCTGCTTTGCCTTGGCTTTTGGTATGTATTTTTGTTATTAATATTGTTGTTGTTACTATTGGATTTCTTATTTAATTGCTGGTTTCCAGTAAATTGCTCTTATCTCAGTTCAGACTCTCTATCTATTGTGTCTCTCTCACCAAAGGGAATGAGGGGAAAAGAGTGGCTGTGTGGGGCTTAATTTCTAGCTGGGTTTAAACCACAACATTTGTAAAAACAGGTGGCTTAACAATTAGACAGTATAAGTAATAAAGAAGAAAGAGTGCAAACTGTCATTTTCTGTTGTTTTTTTGTTTTTTTTTTACCTCCCCTACTCTACTTTTTCTCACTGATTTTGTTCTGCATTCTGGTTTATAATCTACTAGCAAATTTATGGACAATCAACAGAAAAGAAACATTACAAAAGTACAATTAAAATGGTGTAAGTATTCTTATTCTTTAGTGTTCAAAAGTATGAAATAATAAGACTAAAAAGAATTAAAAAGGAGGTTTTGGATTATGTATTTATAACTTTGCATTATTTAAGGGTTTTTTAATATTTAATTTTTTAAACTTAATTAATGAGAACTATTACTTCCTTGTAACGAAATGTGGATATTTAAGCACCCAGATAACTCGAGGTCTAGGTCTTTAAAAGGAAGACACAGTAGCCTCTCTGAAGTTCAAGATATATTTTAGGTAGCAAAGTCACATTGCATGTTCTGAAGGAATTTTTTTAGTACGAAATACTCTGGTTTTGAACAGAGACATTCACATTTTACATTAGTACAAATCATGGATGTTCCCACATATTTAGCCACAATGGGAGTGTAAACCAGTAAATTTCTGACTTATATATCAGTACAATCTTGTTCAGATGCAATGTATGTGAATCTTCTAAATCTAATTACCTATACATTTAGCACAGTCTAAGTTTATCTTTCCAATTTCTTGTGTAGGATATCTTAGATATCTTTATTCTTACATTCTTAGATATCTCTATGGTGCAGTATAGATTTCAGGATGGTTAAACTTTAACCTGTGACACCAGGTCAGCAACAGAAGTGATCACTAACTTTTTGCTTCTTCTCAAGCACCTTTCTTAGGATATGTGAAGATGAAAGGGCTTTCTAAGCTAAACTGAGATTTAGATACATGCAAATTTAGAAACAAAACATCTTCCTTTCAAGCTCCCCATTTCTGAAATGTGTACCTAAACTATTCTGGCCACTCTAAACTATTCTGGAGATGGTGAAATACCTTCATCAACTGTCACATAAGGACATATGTACAATAATTTGCTCATATAACAAAAAGGTTTTAGAACTTTCAATTGAAAAAATCTTGATGTAGACACTTAAAATTTGAAAAGTTTTGCCAGTTTAGGAGGTGGGTACCTTTTGAACAGGCTGAAATGTATCAGGAGATAATCCCAAGAAAGAATAAAGGACTATACAGAAACCGTTGATGAACAGAAAAGAGAGGAAATGGGGTGAGGAAGCTTTTAAAGGCTACGTGTGGACCAAACATGCTTCAAAGTAGTTTCAGAGCTTTATAAAAGAAAACCATGCAGCCATTCCTTCTCTTAAGAGTTCCTTTACTTACTGGAGCTGCAGCCAAGGCTTATTTTTTTAATTGTTGTTATTATTAGCAGACACTTTCTTTGTACATTCCAATCCCAACAGAGTTATTGCTGGGCAAGTCACATTTTTTGCAAGCGCAGCAAAACCTCTAAACCAAAAGAGGTTTCGAGTCAGACCCTTAAACTTGCTCTAACTTCCTAGAGATGTTTAAAATATTCATGTCAGTTTTAACAGATTAATTAGCAGTTATTGATTAGCAAGGGTAATTACTATGTCAGATGTGTCTAATTTACTGACAGCTGCACTACAATGCTTACAGAAGATTTTTTTCATAGGGTTTAAAAATCATTTGATGTAATTATATTCAGGCATGTGTTTAATTTTCTGGTTATCATCATATAACAAATTTTCTCCACAAGCTGAAGACAGGAAAACATAGTCAGAAATATATTTATGTGAATGGAACAGACATTTAGTTTACATACATATGTATAGGAACAGACAGTATCCTGCAGGCAACACTTTTGACTTTGCACTATAAGGCCAAGAACCTATTTTTTATCGTGTCCAGTTATTTTACTGTAAGTCCTATAACAATTTCTGCTAAAGAAAATGCCAGAGTAGTCAGATATTGATCTGGTTTCTCCTACTATTAGTGGTTTAGTTCTATAATAAACATTATAAATAAACATTATTGTCTGCGGGTCTAGAACTGAATATTATTTATGATCTGTCAAAAAATGTCCTCCTATCAGTTTCCTTTTATTGAATTAATACATAAAACTGTGCTTTTAAAGATGCAAATGACAGGCAAGGGTGCACCAAAAGCAGATTTTATGGGTGACTTCAGCTAACAATTGAAGTTCAGACAGTGCAGAGCTAAGGAATGTTCAGGGTCTTTTCTTTCATTTCTCTCCATTATGGACATTCCTACAAGGAAAAAGCCAACACACACCACATAGCTTACCTTTGCCAAACTCTCCGACTGAATGTTAGTAGGTAGAAGAATGACTATTGATAAACAAGACATTTGCCATATTAAACCAAAGCTACAAAGAGCCAAACTAAAGGACAAAAAGCAAAAGAAATTCTACATATACAAAATATAGTTATAGTACAGCTTAGTGCCAGGTTAAATGTACAGACAAGTGAACTTGGGCTGTCTGGTTTGAACTGTGATTTCCTTTAGCAGTATGGGCATGATCATTCTGCATCACTTAGGCAGTTACCCTTAATGGTTCAATACAGATGGTGTAATTGTATTTTTGCCAATATTTTTCCATATTTTTATATATAATGTATGACAGTCTTAAGACCAAAAGAAATAATGACTGGGTTTTCTAGGATTTTTCAGGCCCAAGGCTTGAAATCATGTGTGAACTTTCAATCTACCAGAATGACATTTTTATAGTACAGTAAAAGTGATACAAGTTAGTTGTGTTAGGAAATATCATGAGGGTATGTGAGTGGGAGCACTGCAAAAGACCTGCTGGAATGGTGTGATAAAATATATGGATGAATGGCATCACTCTGGGTGTGAACTTCCATATTACCCTTAGAGGCAGTGTCAGGAGTGAACTATCACCAAAATAGCACATGTTCCATGAAAAATTGATAGTTCACTTAAAAATAATGCCTGGGTGCTAATATGCTGCATCCAGGAAGATTAAGAAAGCAAGACCCTGAAGGAAATGAGGAGACAAGTTATTTGACATTGCAGTTTATATATTGACACTTCATGTTATCAAACTGTGGAGCACAAGAAAAAACCTGAAAAATTATGCATGGAGGAACCAATCCAATAAATGGATTTTATTATCTAAGTAGTTTAATTTTAAGAGTAGACATCATGGTCTAATCGAAACGCATTTAAAACCACTTTACTCCAAAAACATCACAGTACCACATCCAAAATTCTGAAGCTAACTCATATTTGAACCTAGAATCATAGAATCATAGAATGGTTTGGGTTGAAAGGTGCCTTAAGATAATCTAGTTCGACCACCCTGCCATAGGCAGGGACACCTTCCACTAGGCCAGGTTGCTCAGAGCCCCATCCAACCCAGTCTTGAACACTGCCACAGGTGGAACATCCACAGCTTCTCTGGGAAAGCTGTTCCAGTGCCTCACAATCCTCACGGTAAAGAATGTCTTCCTAATATCTAATCTAACCTACTCTCCTTTAGTTTGAAGCCATTCCCCCTCGATCTATCTCTACAGTTCCTGATGAAGAGTCCCTCTCCAGCTTCCCCATGGGCCCCCTTCAGATACTAGAACGCTGGTCTGAGCTCTCCACACATCCTTCTCTTCTCCAGGTTTAACAAGTCCCAACTTTCTCAGCCTGTCTTTGTTGGGGAGGTGCTCTACGCCCCTTATCAACTTTGTGGCCTATCTCTGTACTTGCTCCAACAGTTCCATGTCCTTCAACCTGAAAAATGAAGAACACAACAGTCCTTGGTGCTGAACAATCTACCTTGGAAGTAAGGGGAAATTTGAAGGAAGTCAGATAGAGAAATAATCAGGCTTAGAAGCAGACAGAAAATTTTGACAGGAAAATAGAAATCCCTTAGCAGCAGACAGAAAATTTTTACTGGAGGGAACAGTCGTTAGTCAATCCTTTTTAAAGGATTGAGAAAGGAAGAGATGGATAAAGCAAAATGAACTATTAAAGTTCTTTAATTATATGATTTGGTTATTAATTGTAAATTATTCATTTGTGTAATAGTGTTTAATAATATATCTGATCATTTTGAGTGGTTGCATTTTTAAACACATATTTTTAAGTGGGGCAATTTTAATGAAGCTCTTCTGGGAATCTGTTCCACTGAGACAATTAAGGGTGGTTCCAATTTACTTATTATTCCTTTTGAAACACTTGTACTACGCTTCAAACATGTCCATAGTCCATGCTGAAGATAAAGATATTGCCAGACTATCTACTGAAAGATTACTGCACTGTTACAGAGGCAAAAATCTCACAGCAGGAAAACTAATATTGCCTCTGCTGTCTGAGCCAAAGTCAGATTTGCATAATTGAATAACACTGTCCCTGCTCGGCTCCATGGGGCCCCGCGTGCCCCCGCAGAAGCACGGGTGGGTTCAGTGTTACAGTCGGTAGCAAAGAGCCGAGAAGGGCATTTGGGTGCGTTCCAGCAGGAGCATTTATTGCCGCTACACTGCTGAAGGGTGCAGAGGCAAATACAAACATGATCCCAAAGCTCACAGTTTTATCTGGGGGGGGGGGGGGGGGGGGGGGGGTTGCCTTTGTCTCCCCTAGGAACAGTTCCCACTCAGCCCGGTCAGCTCGGGACACAGCAGGCAACGGGGGCCAGCCTCTGATATCGGAGGGATCGGAGGGATCAGAGGTCTGGCTCGTGGGTCCCTCCAAGGCACCGCGGCGATGAAGGCAGACGGCGGAGGAAAGGGGGCAGGCTCAGAGTTGGGTTAAATCCAGAAAGTTTATTGGCCCTCCGAACGGGGGGACCGCGACAACCAGGGGTGCCCAACTCAGAGCCCCTGCAGATCGCGCGCCGGGGCATTTTATGGCGGGGGGAGCATGGGGGGGGTGTACAGAACAACCAACCAGGGAAGGGAAGGGTGCGGCAAGCAGAACGAGGGACACATAAGGGAACCAACTATAACAGGGGAAGGGAGGGGCTCCTTTCCCAGGACTAATCACCTGGCCCCCTGGCTAGAACTTTCCAGAAGCCTGGGAGGGGTGGCAGAGTGACAGACAGGGTCCTGGGAGGAGATAAAAATGACAGACAGAGTGATTTAAATAAAACAGGGGGGGTGCCAACTGGGGTACACCAAACTTAAGGAACATAGAGGGGAGACCCGGACTGAACCAAAGCAAACACACTCCCACAGGGGGGGGGGGAAGGCGGGACTGGGGAACGGGGGCCAGTGGGGAGCTCTGGGGGAGTGATGAGGGGTAGAGGCTGACAGCCAACCGGGGAATCCAAACTGGGATAGATTAACATAACAGAACAATGCATCCTGGGAGAAGCCTTTTTGGGCACCTTAACATGAAGTGGTTCTTGTGCTTCTAGGAACATGTCTTATGGAAAACTCTCTCTCCCTTGTAATGTATGTTCACCAGCCACCACAATTGAATTCTGCCGACCTAAATTTGTCCTGCAGGGTATAAAGCAGGCAGTTCAATCTTCAGAGTCATGTAGGCTACAACCACTTTGAAAAAAGCAGCAAAGGTGCCAACAAAGCCAGCTATGAGGGAATCTGATAAAAACACATATAACTGTTTAGATAAGAGTGGCTTTGCATGTCAATATAATTCATTTATCAAAATAATGACTATGGTGCTATTAAAAATTAACTGTCTTTGAAAGTCAAACAGAAGGACGTCTGGAGATTGATAATGGTCACACAGTAATTGTACTGACCTTGAATTGTGTCTCTGTGCTTCTCAATTTTTCTGTTATTTACATGACTTTTCCATTACATTCCTAAAGCACGGACATTTTGATCAGCTTTCCCGGCAGGAAGAATCAAAATAGTGTGCAGGAGAGCATATTTCCTTAGGGAAGCCTGAGGCTCTACCAAAGTGGGAATCTGGGTTATGATCCTCTCCAGAAGGGTGTGAGCCTTGAAGCTATGTATCTGCTTGTAAACTACCAAAAGGTTTTGTTCTCTGCTCCTGAGGTCAGTTACATCGTCTGTTCAAATCCATAGCTGAGAACATCCCCTAATCCTCCAGTGCAGGGAAACTGTATCCACACTGCTTATGGGGCATGCCACCTGGTCAGTGCTGAGTGTGGGAATTTTGCAAATTAATTTTGTATGTCTCAAGCCAAAACTGAACCAGCCACCATTTTAACAATGTCATAGAACAAAGAATATAATTCTAATTACTTAGCGTAATTTACTACAGCTAGCATAGCCTAAGAGATTAGAGCAAAAAAAGCCATGAAAAAACTACTCAAGCATTCAGCTTCCCCTTTGAAAAGAAGTGAGAGAACTCTGGAATTGGAATATTGTTATTCAGATATTAAATATTATTCTGATATTAGATATTACATGAAGTTAGGTATTATATGCTATTAATATTAAGGTTTCTGGGGGGAGCTTGGGTTTTTTTGGATTTTTTTGTTTGTTTGTTTGTTTGTTTTTGCTGTTTTTTTTTTTGTCAGGGAGGGTTGAGAGGTAATTGGAACTGAGAGTCCTACTGAACAGTTTGCACTCATTGAAAAAACCTAGCTAGCTGTCCTGGGTTTCTTACTGCCTTTGAATCACAGAATTGTTAGGGTTGGAAGAGACCTCTGGAGATAATCTAGTCCAACTGTCTTGCCAAGGCAAAGTCACCTAGAGCTGGATAATTCGGCTGGATATTAGGAAAAGGTTCTTCATCCAAAGTGTGGTTGGGCACTGGAATAGGTTTCCCAGGAAAGTGGTCACGGCACCAAATCTGACACAGTTCCAGAAGCATTTGGCAAACACTCAAGCACATGCTGTGACTCTTAGGGATAGTGCTGTGGAGGGCCAGGAGTTGGACTCGTGGGTCCTTGTGGGTCCCTTTGACCTCAAGATATTTTATAAATCTATGATATTATGATTATTGATTTCCAATTGTAAGTTACATGATCTATAGTAGCTCTACTCAAAAGAAACATAAAACTGATTTGTACTTGGGAATCCTGCAAGATCATGAAAGAACTAGTAGCAGAAGAAAGCCTGTCTTAAGAGTAACTAGGATGATTCGGAAAGCATTAATATATGTCACAGTAAACATCAAAAATTTTAATCATTTGTTGACTGTATTTAATCAAAACTTTGAGCTAATCAGAACATCAAAATCATCACACTTTTTCATAATTAAAGTTTTGTCCTTGACACTTATAAATCTAATACTCATGAAAAAGAAATCACTCTCATTCACATATATGTCCAAACACTGTAAAAGGAATAGTCAGTACATATAAATTCCAGCTTTTGGGATTGCTTATTTGAAGATCTCCACCTCCTTTTTCTCTCTCTTATGTACCATCAAATAGGAATAACTTTAAAACATGATCTCGAGATATGGTGCAAAACACCTTGGATAAAAATGTCTTGTATTTTAATTATTTCTAAATTACATTTTTTAGATTAGGAAAAAAAAGCCTACAATTTTAAATAATAAGTTTTAAATAATTTACTATAGCATAATATAGAATCCTTCAAAACATTAAATGCTTTAAATAACGTATTTTTGAAAAATGCTAAACTATTTGAATAGCATTTCAGTGCAAAAGTAGCATGATGAAGTTGCTTGCTAGCCTGAAATTCCCTTAAGGTGGAGAAATTATCAGAAAAAGGTCTTATTTTTCTATCTATTTTCTATCTATCTTATTTTTCTTATCTAAACACATTATTGGCAAAAAATATTTTTTCTAACTTCAAAAAGAATAGTTATTATTGTTTATCAGTCTTGCTTCCTCTCATTTGTACTCGTGCAACCTTGGAGAAATGCCAGTAAAGTCAATGGACTTGAACTTGTATAAAACCCTGATCTAAAACTGGGATGAGTAAGAGCAGTGTCTCTTGTGAAATATATAAACTTCATAATCCATGCAAAAGTTATGTTTCAGTGATTACAGTTAAGATGTATCCTTGTGACAATGTGGCAATTTGCAAAGATCATGGAGTGGATATTTTATGTTCATATTTATTTTAAGCTTCATTTGTGGCAAAGGATCACTAGAATTGGAGATGATTAAAAAAGAAATAAGAGGAAAAAGAGGACTGGAGATGATTAAAAAAGAAATAAGAAAAAAGAGGACTATACAGCTTTTACTTGTAAAATTATCAGTTAACTTTACCAACATAATCTGCGAAATTGGATTGGATTAAGTGAAATTTCATCAGGAAGGTTCCTTATGTACAAAATATTATTTCTCTCTAAGGGAAAATACCAAATAATAGGACAGGTAGGATTCATATTCAAGCCCTTTAGTTAGTTTTTAACACCTGACTAGTCATTTGGGGCAAGCAGAGAGCTTTTTCTTTTCAGACCTTTGTTCCACAAAGGACATTCTATTTGGAATTGTCTCACTGTTATCGTATCAGCAGGGATAAGAGAAGAAGACACCTATCAAAGTTGTCAGAAAATGAGGTTCCTGTTTTCCATCTTGCCTCATTGATGATGAATGCTCAAGTGACAAGGTTTTGCTGATAGGAAAGCACTGTCTCTAGGCTAACTAGCTGCTCATTAAAATGATACAGTCAATGTTCTCCTGGGCCCTGACATTGGTATATCTGTTTGTTCAGCTTCATCTCACTAATTCTTTTATCTCATATTTAGATTTACTTTAAAGGAACAACTTTGTTCACAGTAGCATATGTTTATATTGCCAAGAATACTTATTCAAACACTACCAATTAGAACCCCTCAGAAAGCAAAGTGGAATACTGTCTAACGAATTAGTACCTTAAATGTGAGGAGAATGTGAAAAGACCATATTAATGGTTCTTGCAATTTGATCTCTGTTGTATCATTTTTAAAACTACTCAATAACAAATTTCAGTAGGAGGTTTCACAATCCCACTTACTGAATATATGTGTGTAAGATTTTTGCCTCTTTAGAATCAGTGGGAGGATTTCTGTGTCTGAAGAGCAACTGAAGTTTTGGCAAAGGTTCATTTCTGTCATGAAGCAAGAGTGTTGTAGCACCTTTTAATTCTATTGTAGGTAGTAGAAGTTTTCATTAGACCTATAAACCTCTAGTCTTTTTTAAAACATGGTAAAAGTCTTGGCCTGAACAGTAATTGTGGCATTGCTTACTACAGGATTGCTGTGAATTTTATGTAATATATTGTCTTTTAGCATTGTTTCTTGTGTATCAATTTTACTGCTCACATCCTTGTACTTGCAGTATAAAAAGTAACACAAGAGAGACAGTTTATAGGTTCTAGAACATATGTCATGATCCTCTGTCATGTCCCTTTTTACTTAAGTCCCTCTATCACAGACAACACCACCCGTCTCAAAGATGCATCTTCAGTAGTTTTTACTAGCCACTTCTGAATGCTTCAATTTAAAACCTTCTGCTAGCAATTTGTCTAGAAAATAATCACAGTAAATTGCTTTAAGCCATGCTTTTCCTGCAAGAAATTCAATAACTCCAATACTGAATCCAATCGCCAATCAGGTCTAGATACCTGCTTTGGAACAACTGTATGAAAGAAAGATATTTTCCTGCTTACAGTTCAGAAGTCTGTTCTTCCAAATTTTCTATCTTTCTCTAAAACCTCAAGATAATTCATGGCTATATGGCAAAACAATGGTGTATTTTCTTCCTGAAATGTATTAAATCTTTTGATAAAGTTACTGGTCTGGGGTTGTCTGTAGTCACTATTAATCCTTTTAATTATACACTTGTTTCTCCTGATTATGCTGTGAAATTATTACCTGCAAGACCAGTCTCATTCATGTGTATTTACATTTTTATGGATTCCATACTATAACACTATGACATTGTTAGAGAAATCCTACCACCTTAGTTCTAAAATCTTGTTTCTCTTAAATCAGTTGAATTAGCTGAATGACTCAGTGGCTTGCATTTCTGTGTTTGGCATTGCAAAGAGCTAACTGAAAAGGTTTGACTTACCTTAGTAGGTAAATAATAAAGCCGTTCATCTTCACTTTGCTAGTCAAGGTATATTGCTATCTACCATGCCAATAACAGCAAAAATCAGACACAATTCATCACTCTTCTGATATTACACAGTATACTGATTTCCTAACTGCTCTTTTGTATTTTCTTATTGAAGTTCTATTTCAATGTGGTAACATACCAAAATTTGGGCTACAATATCCCATTATGTGTTTAAGAAATTTCACTTAAGTTGTACTGACAAGACTCTGGAATAACTTGGCTGTATTTCACCCTAAAATGAGAGTTGTTTGCAAAAAATTGCCATTAAAATTCAAAAGTTACAGCATATATCTGCCTTGATTGATTCCTAAAGAGGGAGATATATCCAAAGGTAGTGATTTGTGTGTAACAAGTCTGAACTAGTTTCTTTTAATTTTCTTCTGGCCTCCATCCTGTCCATTCAACAGTGATATGAATCAAATAGCTTTATTAATTAAATCTCCAATTGAATCAATTCAAGCTGGTCCAGGCATGCAAATAGGAACAAGAGAGTAGAACATGCTTATTTAGGGATCCTATATGTACTTAGGACACTATCTAATGGAAAAAAGTTGCTGGTTAAGTATAAAATATGTACAAGAGCGAATATTATCCTGATAATTGAGAAAAGAAAAGCAGAGGATTTGCACAGCAAATCACTTACAAATGCAGGGCTTTTCTTGCTAATTTGGAAACTGCATAGTTCTGGTGTTCCAGTATACAGGACTGGAAGTTTCACCACAATTCTAATTTACTGATTTCAATTGAATAGAAATGTAAATTCAATGGCAGCACTCTCACACCCATTAAAAAAAAATACTATGAGTTCTTTTCAAACACTATTCATGTGGTGAATCTGAAGTATATTCAGATATAATTTATAAAAAAGCATATAGGTTTTAGCATTTCAACCACATATTTACAGAACTGATATTTATATTGTAATACACAATTTTCAATATCCCTTAAAGATGGGAAAAGCAAACCAACCAAAACTGCTTTAATAGGAAACACAATATATTTTCTTATTTAAGATTTATATATCTCAGCATAAGGTACTAACATTTCCATTATTATTATTATTATTATTATTATCATTGTTGTTGTTGTTGTTATTATGGGAAAGGAAGGGACTGAGGTATGTGTTTCCTACATCATGCTGAAAATCTGCCTCTACAGTATAGCACATATTTTCCAATTGAATGGATAAAGGAAAAATTGCTCCTTATATTTCCCAACAGGCAGACATAATCTACAATCTACATGCATTTACAACTATTGACAGACACACGATCTTGCCTGGAAACTGAATTAGACCTAGTGAGTATTGTATGAAGTCCTATCTTTCCTATGCTTTGAACTCCTCTTACTTATTCCAGTCTAATAACTATTTTACCCAGGTTTGAATTTAACATTCAAAACTGTATCAACAGAATACTGCACTCCTTATAGTGGAATTGTAGATTCCAAGACTCATTTAATGACAAGTTCTTCTACAGCAAGCTTACTTAAAGTATATCCAGACCTTGTGAGTGGTTCAGAAGAGTATTCTCTTCTTTTTCCTTCTAAATTAGGGAATCCAGTTTTGAGTCAGAGAAAGATTAATAGTAATGTATACACTTAAAATGTGTTAAAAGAAGTCAAATGGGAAGATGTATCAGCTTCTTTTTGAACACTTGAAATTGGTCTTGCTCCACAGTATGTCTGTTTGCAGCACAGTAATATCAGCACAGAGATACTAGACAGGACTGCAGTGCAGAACAAAGTACTGGAGCAACCTTGTCATTTCAGGTTTTTCAGGTTTTCCATCTCTCTTGCCCTTTTCACTATGTTCACTTACTCATGAACTTTTCACCTTCCTCAAGTGGCTTAGACTGTCATCGTGGAAGACAGCTTGGCATAAACTTCACATTTAATGAGAGCTTGGGCAGGGATTATTTAATAAAAAGTGTTTGAGGGCTGACTATGTTTCAATGAGAAATGTGTCAAAGTAACATCTCCTGAGTTTGCTCACTGGAAAACAATAACATCAAGAGTTTGCTCCTCCTAAAACATTCTCCAGTTTAGTGTTCATCTAGTATCTTGAAATATCTAGATATCTTAAATATTCAGATGGATTTCAATGGGATCTGGGAAAAATTTTTGAATGAGCTGGGGCCACAGAACACTGAGCTTCACCTACCTGTGGGAGGGGGACACTTCCTGGCTACTGAGAGAGTATCGGAAAGTATGTGCTGAGATACAGCGAGACCAGCATACTTATGAATAAAAGGAAGTATTTTGGTAAAATGCATATGGCAAGTGATAATTTCCCTTCATGTTCCAAAGATATAATACCTCTCCTTTTTGTAAAATCTGCACCTTAAAAAGACCTCCTCAACCAGAGCTTAATCTGAAATTTGAACAGACTTACGGGTTTTCTCCTTCCTTATTATTTTTTAAATACAGGCTCTTAAAACTTGTGGAATCCACAACATCCTGCGGCATTGATTTCTGCAGTTTAATTATATATTGGATAATAAAACCTTTGGGATATTTTGGTAAAACTCCTTGAGTTTTTTCTTCTGATGCCTATTGTAGTGTTTTAGGTTAAATAGCAGGCAAGCAATAGCCCCTTAATTTTTCCAGGTAACTAAATTTTTATCTCCCTTTGCCACATGCCCTCCTTATTCTTGTTTCACAGAAGTTGTTGTCATCATTTAAATAGTCTCCCCTGTATGTTTACAGTATGTTTTTTGAGAACAACCAATTTGGTTAGTCCATTTCCAAGAAAGCTGGGGAGTTATCAATTTTTTTTTTTTCTTGTGGATGCTATGATAAAAAATATAACAGAACTGAACAGAACCCTGAAAATAAAGATAACTATTCAGAAGCTTCCAGTTTAGAAGAAGGAAATAAAACAAGATCAGTAAAGGAGAGTCATTATCACACTGTCTGTTTCATGGACATGATGACTGGTCACCCTGCCTAAGTGCGTGTCTTGAAAATCCATTTTCTATTGATTAGGTTAGTGCCTGCCTGGTAGTTGCAAGATTCGTTGAGGTATCTTAATAAGACTGTGAGTGAGAAAGACATCACAAATTGCTTGTGTTTGTTCTTATTCCTACTACAAACAGGGACAAAACTCACTGTGCTGTCAATACTGTCCCCTCCTCTATTCTCCTTCTCATCCAAGTTTCTCCATGAATACAAACAGTGAGGTCAGCAGCAAACTGATGTTGTAAATCAGTGGTATGGGCTGCTAGGCCAGGACACAATTGTACAGATGGATTCATAATGGTCAAATTCAAAATGAATGAAACTAAAGAGATCAGAGGGAGAGCTTGGCTCATGAGTACTGCTTGTCACAGGTTGCCTCTATTTCTCCATTTGTCAGAGGACTCTGCTCAGCACAGCTGTACCGTGTGCCAGGCAGTACCTTTTACATCATGAAACTTACAGTTATAATGTATCACTTGATCCACAGAACATTTATTTTCACATGGAAAATGACATCCAATCATGGAAGTCAGACTGCATACCTTCTTCTGGGGAATACACAATATGAAGTTAATTAGTAAAACCTTGGGACCCCAGCCAAGGTCTGCAAGACAGCTCATGTTCCTAAGTGCCACCTATACATCTTTAAGGTACCTCCAGGGTTGGTGGCTCACCCAGTTCCCTGGGCAGAACTGGGTGATCAGGCACTGTTGAAGGGCCTGAAAACCCTTTGCATGGAGAAGTTATTCCTAGCATCCAATCTAAACCTCCCCTGGCTCAGCTTGAGGCCATTTCCTCTCATCCTATCACTTGTTACTTGGGGAAGAGACCAATTCCCACCTGGCTACAACCTGTTTTCAGGCACTTGTAGAGAGTGAGAAGAGCCCTCTCTGGAGCCTCCTTTTTTCAAGGCTAAAGACCTCCACCACCTTGGCTGCTCCTCATCAGATTTGTGCTCCATATCCTTCCCCATATCAATTTTTAAATGAGGACTTAGTAAATGGTAATAATATGCCATTCCTTTAAATTGTTGACTTTTCGTCCATCACCTGAACAGTTTCCATTAACACTCTTATAAGATTAGCAAATCTCTTTTTCCAATATTGGATAATATTACTCCTTCAAACTGATTCTTGTAGTTAGAGAATACAGCCCAGTTTCTGTAATTTCTAAACTTTTCTCACTTCCAAAGAATTTTCAGGTAAACACCATTTTAGTTGGACTTGTTATCTCTGTACAAGAAGTAGCTCTTTGGTAGAAACCTCTGAATCCACTTTAAAATTGAGAAAGTGTTAAAATGAAAATAAGCTTTATCTGAGTGAAGCCAACGTTCCAGCTCAAAAGTTTTTCATTTACAGAGTATTGTTTTTCAAAAATTCCCCAAATAAACCTGGAGGTTAACTAGTAATTGTTGACTAAAAATGAAATATCTGAACAGTTTTTTGACTTTTCCCTCAACTCTATCTTCTTCTTTCCACTTTAAAGTGAGGGGATATATTCGAGCTTTGGCTGACACTTGTTTATGAGAATGCAAGTAGAATGCTCTTTAAATATGTCAGGTTTAAAGAGCTGTCAATATAGCCAAGTGCTCTCTTGGTAAAAAAAATTACATAAAATTTTATCTAACTCCTCCTTTCCTAGACAACAGGTCTGCCATTATAAAATGTTTTGAGCTTAACTAAGCGTTTCAGGGAAACTTTAATTTAAAAATTGTGTCCTAGAAAATGAATTCACTGTGTAAAAGTTATAATCTTAAAATTCTCATTAAGCTACTGGTTTTTTATAGACATCATACATAGCATGTTTATGCTCATATTTTCTGCCATTTTGAAGCTTTTGTCAAAAAGATTTGTCACAGAAGCTTTATGAAGACATTCATAGTTCTCAGTGTCCTCTAAGAGAAATGAAAATACGTCCATTAGTTCAAACTTTGTAAACCTTAATCAGGAATCCATGTGTTTGAGGCACACAGCCTGAGTTAAAGAAACCAAAGAATGGATGTCTTAGATTAGACAAGCCACTTCAGCGGAAAGAAGTGTATTGTCCTCCTCCATAATTTTCCTGTCACAGTGTGTCAGTTTGAGACAAATTTGGAGGAACATCCAAACTTGAACGTCCTCAGATAGAAGGCAGGTTACAGCCATCCCTCCTCCACCAGGTTCGGGGAGAATAAAAATTTCCTCGGAGGAAATTGAAAGAAAAAAAACCTATTTATTTAACAAACACATGGGAACAGAATAATGCTAAATAATAAAACCTCTCACTGTAGATAGAAACCTGCGTAGATTTCAGAGTCCTTTGTGGGTGTGGCTTTTCTCCTCTTCAGAGCTGGGTCAGCTTGGGCCCCTCCAGGCTAAGGTGTAAGGCCTCCCAGATGATGTTTTGCTGTTGTTGTACAGTCCAGAAGAGAAGAAGAAGAAACCAAAGTTCTAGGAAGACTCCTTGCTTTAGCTAACGTACAAAAAGCTAGCTAGAAAGCAAAAGGAATGTAATTCTGCTTCCTGCTGCAAAAGCAGAGAAGCCGGGCAGAAGAAGCCAGTGAGCTTATCTGTGTTTTGAACACAGCACCAAAGGAATTCCACCGGCTCTCCCCCTTCTCCCTTAGCTAGCTTTAAAGGCACAGAGAGGCACAGAATTCATGTCTGGGCATAGAGCAGCGATAGGGGATACACAGCATAAAGTCACCCCAAGACACAAAGAATCACAGAATCATTTAGGCTGGAAAAGACCTCGAAGGTCATCAAGTTCAAGGCTGATCCCCTTTTGGCTACTGACAGATAGTGATAAGGTCACCCCAGAACCTCCTTTTCTCCAGGCCAAAAAACCCCAGCTCCCTCAGCTGCTTGCCAAAGGACTTAGTAGACCATCCACCAGCTTTGCTGCCCTTCTCTCAACACTCTCCAGCACCTTAATGTCTTTCTGGACATCTGTGCAGTACAGTGCTAAAAGCTTTTGTGTGATACTTGAATAGTACACTGTACTACATAATTTAGTAGAGATGTGTCATCTCAAAGCAATCCAAACAGCTTTTGAAAGTTTTTCCCAATTAATGCCACAGAAAACCTTCAGGAACATTATAAGAGTTGATATGGGAACTATAGGAAACAGAACATGGAAAGTATCTCAAAATAAGATTCTTTTATGTTTTTATTCATTTTATAAATAAATTTTATACTTTTTTTAAACTTTATTTTTAAAGTTTATTTTAAAGTTTTATTTCATTTTTTTATCAAATTATTTTTTTACTGATTTACATTCAACAAGAAAAACTTTTCTTTTACTACAGAGCTATACACAGTTATGAAGTGTTTTGTCTGTCCATCACAGTGGTGAAAGAAATACAGCATAATAATTGCTCTGAGTCACCTCTAGCTGAATTTCTATGAGTTTAATGGCCCATACTACAAACATCATGTCATTATCCATCTCCAAGGTTTCAAGTTGACATTTTCACATTCTGAGATACACTGCATTTAAGCATGTAACTCGGCTTAGATATGGGGGAAGGATTGACTAATCTTGCCCATAGCTGTCTGATTGCACCATTGCAGGAAGAACCCCATTTGCCTCACCAGGCGGCACCCAAACTGCTGCAATTCCAAACCCAGGGTAAGAACACAACTGGCACCAATTTCACTTTATATTGTACCAGGCTTGTAGTGTGTGGCTGTTTAACAGCTACTAGTGGCACAACACAAATGTCCTTGCAGCAGAGGTATAGACAGTTGTGTCTGGGTTCAAAGGGTCTGCACATATCCAAGAATAAACATATGCATCAGAACTGTACCATTTATAAATCCAAGATTAGTGGGAAATGCAAAAAAACCATTTATTAAGAGTTTGTTTCAGGTGTCCAGGAGTAGATCAGAGGCTCAGATTAGTAAAACAAAGATACAAAAGAAAAATAAAACCAAAAAACAACACAACAACCCCCACACACATCCAACCCTGAGTTATGAGTAAGCCTTTCTGGTCATTTGGGGGAGCAGAAAAATATGGTTGGGGGAGGCATAATTGTGATCAAGTGACACTGAATCAAATAGTATATGCTAACATCTCTGAATCCCATATTCTGAGATTGCTTTCCATATACACAGATAATTTCTCCTGTCAACCTGAAAAAAGTCACCACAAGAGATTAGGAGGTTGGATTTTGAAAAGGAATTTCTCTAACAGATAGAAAGCATTACTCCTCTTGTGGAAGCACAGAGAGGTGTTTCAGCAGCTCATATATTAGGAAACTACAGAGTGCTCGGGCAGGTGTCCAAGCACTGGAACTGCATCAACTGGGCAATTAAATTGTGAGTCTGGTCCCTGGAAGGCACTTGGACAGTTCAAGTAGCTTTCCTCGATTCAATGGTTTAACATTAGTCTGGAAGCAGCCATCTCCTTTAAAAAGACAAGACTTGACACTTTTCAGATTGTTGGTCTTTATGGACTACACAAAGTCTTTCTAATGCAGAGAAACCCCTTATTTCTCCTATTTTGTTACTTGAAAATCAAGTTTAAGATTTTTTTTTCTTTCTTCCCCCCAATAATTCTTTTCTTATCTGTAGCTTCTGATCTATTTAAAGAGAATACAAAGGTACATTTGTAATGATGAGATTGCTCAGCTCAAGGAATAAATGAAGAATTAATTAATAAAGCTATAGTATTGCACATATTACACAAGATAATCTTCCAAAAACTATCATTCATGCAGTCACAAATTTATCTTAAAAAAATTCTTGTATGCAGTTTCCAAAGGGAATTTCTTATTCTTCTACAGCTCTTGTGTTTTTAAGGGTGGGAAGTAAAGAAACAACATTCTTTTGTCAATTTAGACTCCCTCTAATTTTTTACAGTAATAAAACATATATTAATTAATGAGAGAAAGAGGAAATTAATCAGCTCGTGTGTAAATGTACAGGGTTCCTTTCTTCAATATGATAGCAAGAGATAAATATTTTGCACTGTTTCATCAGCAGAGCTAATAAGTATTCTTAGACAACCTCGTGTAAAAATAAATATTTTGCTTTTAAATTGATAAAATCTTGGAAAGTTTCAATTTCAGTATGTCTACGTATCACTCTTGGAGGTGATTCACTAATAAAATTCTACAAAGAAAAACCACTTATAAGAAGAAATGATAAATCAAATGAAATCAAATCTGTGTACTCCTTTGACAATCAGAATATTCTGAAAGGTATCACTGAAAAGATAAAGTTTCAAAGCTCAAATGAAACCTCAGAGGCACAACTGAGAACAAACCAAGAGATTTCTAATAATGTTTTAGGGTGATTGGTGACTGTGACACTTTTGTTCCAAAGATGCAATTCATGCCAGATAGAATACAACTTCTGTAAAAAATTTCTGCTGCACTACTCTTATAAAAAGCACTTTTTCCATCCTTCGATTTTCCTGTATTTAAAAAAAAAAAAAAAAAAAAAAAAAAAAAAAAAAGAAGTATGTATGAGAAATTATAGTATTGCACAGAGACCCAAAATCATTATGAGCCTTCTTTGAAGCTTTGTGTGCTATATCTTACAGCACGGAATCATGGCCATCCACTTCTTAATGGAACACTTATTAAATTATGTGAGGGAAGAATGGCTCAGAGAAGCAGCAATGGGAGGCAGAAGCTGCCTTTTCCTTGCTGCTTGTCTCTGCAGTAGCTCCTGCTGATGTACAAGTTGATGTACTACCAGCATTCCAAAAATATACTGAATGTGTAAATGTGCAAAGGGAACGTGAAATACACAGAATATACACACAGAATATGTACATGAAACATAATTTCCTCATCAACAACAACAAAAAAGGAGAAAACTGGAATATATGAGATCTGTAAGCAGGAGCATACATTAATACAGCTGGCAGCCTAATGACCAATAGAACAGACCTGAAAGAGCTGCATAGTTCTTCTTGCTTAGTAAAAAAAATGAACATACGTTATTCTTTTCAAAGTAGCTGTTTTAGCACAAACATACTAAAACAATAAGAATGTCAATTTACTGTGCAAATACGTAATTTCTTTTCACCAACTACAGCACAATGGGCAAATGAGTTAAATTATCTGTCTGATAAGATAGGTAGGGTTCTTTGTAATTCTTAATATATTCAATGTGCCTGTGGAATACTTCTTAAAGGACTTTTTTATTGAATTGTAATTCACAGCAAAAAAAGTGTGAACCTTTGAATACTAAAGGGAAATGGGTGAGTAAAAAAATAAATTGCACTAGACAGCTAAACTGGGGTTGGGATGACTGGAAGTAGACATATGCCTGTGAGCGAATCACACTAACTCTTCTTACGGTTAATTGAGAGGAATGGGCACTTCCAAAGGAAGATTGATATCTTCCTGAAATAAGGATTTGAACAAGGTCAAATGAACCACCTTTTGAGCTGATTTTATTCCCCCATTGATTTTAAAGGGAGCCTAAGGTGATTATGTGTAGACTGGGATAACTAAAATTTAAACATCCAACAACTAGAGAGACAAAGCTCAAATTTTAACAATTATTTTAGAGAATGTAGACATGCTGTGCTAAACTTTTAAAAAACATGCACAATATTTTTAATGTCTGTTGTGATAACTGCTCTGGAGAAATGAAGTAAATTCAATTCTGAATAGATCACAAAGGGAACCTAAAATATTAATAAACAGTGAACAAAATTTGTCAGACTGATAGGAAAAAGGAGAGAAGTTGTTTTACAAACAGTGTACAAGGCATTTAGAATCTGAATTACATTTACAGATTCTTCTGAGGGTGAACTTCAGAAGACTGTTATACTGAGATACATACATAGATATATAAACATTATATATATATACACCTATATATATATATAAAATTAAATATGTGGTTAGATGGGGAACAGATATCCACTATTTTTTAGGTAAAAAATTATGACGTCAGAGATGCTTTGAATAAATCATGAAACTATTCTTAAGTAGAACATGAACTCTAACAACAATAAATACATGAATCATATTTGAGACACCATGTTTTGCATACAAAATTTACAGCACATTGATCTTTAAATTCACTTTCTTCATTTAAATGAATGCAGCAGTGAGCATCAAATGCATTCCCATGGTAATACAGGGAGCATGAGCAGAGCAAGGAAGCACTTCACCCATGCTCTGCATGTTCTCCCACCCTGAATTCTTGGTACAATTTAGAATTCATACTTATTCAATAGTTTCCAGTTGAGGCATCAGATCTATTCCAATCACTTACTTCTTTGAACCTGCACCTGCAATTTAGTCTAAGACCTTAAGCCTGAAATTATTCATACCAAACCAATAAAATTAGTCATCTGCATACATTTTTTCTTTTTTTCAATGAAAAGGCTCACACAAAAGAATATAAACTTGGAAGCAGGAAGACATTAGGAGATTATTTTTCTGTGTTCAGTAGAAATTACACTTTGAAATTACATCCAGAAGAACACAATATACATAAATGTTATTTAAAAATAATGAAATTTAAAGATGTCATTCAAATTAGACATACTTTCTGAATTTCATGAGCTTAATTTGAATTAATCTGCCTTCAAATGGACCCTAAATTTGCCTTAAAATCAAACAAAGGTCTAAAAATGTACCCCTAAATATTTAAGATATATCTTTAAAATATATTACAGGTCATAACTAAATTTAAAAAAAAGGTAAGCATAGGTCACTTTTATAGGCTATAAAGCATAGTGAGTCTTAACAATTTTTCTAAGAAAAAATAAAAAAGCAGATTTATCTTGAGAAAACCATTCAAAAGAGGAATTAGAGGAAAGGCAAATGATAGATTGCTGAAATTAAGCCTATTTAAACAAAGTTGAAAAACTTCCTTTTATTCAGTGTCCTTATGTACTCTCATTAGAAAGCAAGACATTGATCCCTGTAGACTTTAATTACATTGTGATAGCTCAGATGTTTCATCTAGATTTGTTCAGACAATTTGATACTTCAGGACTGAGGAGAACAGAGAAGGAAGGACAGATACAGGAGAGCATAGATTTCTCAACACATCTTGAGTGTCTGTGGTAGGATTCAGTTCAATATAAAGGCAACCAAATAGAAATGTTTATATGTAGTCACCTATTATCTGTGCAAAGCACGTGTGAGTCTACACAGGACTGGCAGGTACAGCTTAACACCCATGGAATGTAGGTGTCTTGTTGGAGGACATTTCAAATGGAAATTTATGCTTTTGAATTGACAACTGAATTGCACTTTGAATCAAAAGTCACTCATGTCTTAGAATGGATATTCAGCTGTTCTCCATCAAATATATGATTCAGTTTCCTAAAATAAGCATTTAGTTGTGCTGGGTTTGGCTGGGGTAGAGTTAAGTTTCTTCAAGTGCCTGGTATGGGGCTGTGTTCTGGGTTTGTGCTGAACACAGGGTTGATAATACAGAAATGTTTTTGTCATTGCTGAGCAGGGTTTGCACAGAGTCAAGGCCTTTTCTGCTTTTCATACTGCCACATTGGTGAGGAAGCTGGGGATGCAGGGGAGCTTGGGACACACGGCCAGGACAGGTGACCCAAAGAGACAGAAGGAAAATTCCACACCATATAATGTCATGCTCAGAATAGAAAGCTGGGGGAAGAAGGAAGGAGGGGGGACATTTGGAGTGATGGCATTTGTCTTCTCAAGTCACTGTTATGTGTGGTGGGACCTCAATCTCCTGGAAATGGATGAAAACCTGCCTGATCATGGGGAGGAGTGAATTAGTTGCTTGTTTTCCTTTGTTTGTGTGTGTAGCTTTTGCTTTCCCCCTAAACTGTCCTTATCTCAGCCCAGAAGTTTTCTGGTTTTTACCCTTCCACTTGTCTTCCTGATCCTGATGGTGGGGAAGTGAGACAGTTGCTGCGTGGTACTTGGTTGCTGGCTTGAGTGAAACCACAACATTGATGTAATTTTAGTTGGTCTTGGACAACCAATGTAATTTTCTACTTGATATTCCTAGAGGCTTTTGGTCTCCTGTGATCTCCATTACATCTGTAAATGCTATGTGAATATCCTGGAAAACTCATGACATCATAGGAAGCACTAAATAATTCCGTTAGCACATACTAATTACTCTGTAATAGTCTGCTTTATAATAAGATTAATTATTTTCCAAGCCCCATTCACTGTACTAATGACACCTCCGTTGCTGAGAGTGGGAGACACATAGTACACCTATGTGCAGACACACAAAGCTGAGTTTCTTAATCTGCAGCTGAATCCCACAGGAGACAGTTCCAATAAAATATGAATTCTTAATCTTTTAAGGATGGTTTCTTAAAAGCATGCATGCAGGAACAGTCTCAGAAGAAATTAAATCTTACAAGATAAAGAGAAGAAAATTTTGAAACACATTAGGGCACTGTTGATAGGAATCCGGCAAAGAGTTTGTACTTAAGTTGTTTTCAATCAAAAGCTTCCCATGTAGCCCTAGAAAGTAACTTTTTCTTTCCATCCTAGTACAACAAATGAATTTTTTTTTCCATACTTTATCATGACTTTCTGAGGATAACTGTCAAAAATTGAGGTAACACAAAAACTTCAGTATAAACATATGGGGAAAGATATGCTAACACATGGACTTAATAACACCTGAAATCAAAGTCCACCCCTATTGTTGCATCGCCTTTTTTTTTTCCTTCTTTTTAATGAAGAATGTATCCAAAGAAAATAACTGCATTTTAACTGTGCAAATGTAAGAATATTTTAGGGGAATATTATGGGGAAAACAGTTGTCCATTCCAAGACATCATCAAACCTGTCAAAAATATTTTCAAAGATTTCTACTGAGGAAGTTAAATAAGTAAGTCACAAAACAATTTTTTTTTTTTTACCATGGAAAGTTTGTTTTCTGCACTATATGGTTTAGAAGTTTCATTGAAATAACCTGAGCAATATAAAATATGGTCCTAGTAATTACTTGCTGAAGAGATAGAGGCATTGAGTCTGCATTGCATTTTCTCTCTATAAATCACATAAAATTTCTATTTTGTGGGATTACTTGAGGTTCTTTACATTAAGCAAGACAATTTTAAGGTTAATATTATATTACCTATGAATTAATTTGGTTTAATAGACTTGTGAAGACATTTACCATGTTTTTATACTCTATTACTTTCCCTCCCTCCCAATTTAACTCGGTGGCAACTGGTTATACTCAGGAAAAGGGAAAATATATTATTGTTTTATTGTTGTTCTTACTAAAACAAGATTAGCTATCAATTAAATTGTGAGAAAAACACAAAGATGCTGTAAATGCTTCTTCTGAATAAATATTTATATGAGCAATCCCCAAACCAATTTGTGTGTACAAGGCCAGCTAAGTGAATGCCAAGGACAGCATAAAATTTATTTTCCAATTAAATGGTATACACATATTTGTGAAATATACCTTTTAATGTGTACAATGGAAAATTTTACTTTGCAGATTTATTAATAGTATAAATGGCTTATAATTACACTTTCCATTATTCTAAACTCTTTAATACAATTAAGTTTAAAAAGACTGCATTAGAATCACAAGAGCTGTAAAGGTTTAGGAGAAGGAAGCATCCAAAAGATAAACACTGACACTTCGAAAAGGAAATTAATTCCATTATAACCAGCTGTTTAAGATAAGTAAGATAATCACTTCCCAAACTTTATGTCTTTATTAGATTTGAAGAGATCACTAGCATAGACCAATTTTCTGACTTGCAGTTTGCTAAAGTTATTGTAATGAATGTCAGCCACCAGGTAGAAAATATAAGATTCTTTTTCAGAAGTTTGAGAAATAAAGTTTAAAAAGCATTCCAAAGTATTAGTCCTTGCACTCTGTAGCAGACATTCCTTCTGCTCTTTTTCACAAAACCACTCCCTCATTTGTCCTGACTTAAAAGTAAATTTGAGTTCTGGACAATAGAAAATTTCAAAGAAAGATGAGTCTCTTTGGAAATGAGATTGGTGAGTATATTACTTGACTGTGGCAAGTTCCTCACTGAAGTCTTTCCCTCACTTTGTACAGAGTCTTTCTAAAGCATTGTCATTCCTACCATTAAATATATTTCAACCGACAGCTTATAAAAGGATTGTTGCCTAGTTAGTACTTAAATAATGCATTAAAGACATCTTTTCTAAGATAGTGAAAAATTTTTCAACTTTGCCTGATTGCCCTTTTTCAAAATGTGTATTCTTCACAGTTTGAAAATGCTCAAACTATGTAGTTCTTTCTTTTTAATGTGTGCAACTGTCACAGCTGCAATAAAATTTACTGGTTTAGTGGTCACCCAGTGAGTTTAGCTACTTCTAGGCTTGTATTACAACATCATTTCCTCTAACTGAAATCTATTTTTCTAAATTTATTTTGAATTCAGTCACTAACTTTCAAATTTTTTGAGTATAGGGTGTAAGTTGTCTAGGGTGATAGAAGGTATTTTTTTCATGTTTTCACATTGTCAGCTTGAAAGGCCTGGTTACAAAGGCAAAAAACTAAACAGGACTGTCTATTCTTCCCATTTGGTTAAACTAGTCTGAAAGGTAAACTGAGAATAAAAAATTACCAGGTGTCAGAGGAACAGACCAAAACACTGGCACCATCATTATTCTTTTAAGAATAGAAAAAAATTACAGTATCAATATTGCATGACTGCAAGATCTGTGTCTCGATTAGCCAGGTTCAGAAATTTACCATTTGCGTGGTATAGGGACAACACAGACAGAGAAAGTCTTTGGCCCACGAAGCTGAGCATTCTTTGTATGTGAGGCCCACTGTCAGCATATCCATATTTGATTTTGGCAATGTGGATCCTAAATCCTCAGAGCATTGATATTTTCTAGGCCTCAGACTGCCTTGCCTTCCTCTACCCTTCCCTTACCATGGTCCTGAATTGCAACACTCCTGCATGGGAGCAAGATGATTGGCCATACACTGCTCTGTCTCCCTCCTGCACCAGAAATTTGTTGGCCCTTCCATTTTTCCATAAGACAATTACAGCAAGTCTAGGTTGTCCCAGGACAGCAAAACTGCTCCTGGGATCAGAAAACATGGCACATTTATGTGCTTTCCCAAGCAAGCTTTGTCCTCCTCTCTTCCAGACTGATCTGATATCTTCTGGCTTACATTCTCCTTGGCCTGATTGTCTTACGTGTCCATGCCATGTGTAAATTCAGTTTCCCAGGAAGGCACAGGCATCCCAAACATTCTTAGGACTAGGATATATGTGCATCAGGTGCCTGAAGAGCAAAAGCACAGGGCAGATATTTTAGTAAGGTGGTTGGGACACCTTTTTGTTACAAAAAATTTTTCAGCCCCATTGCTTAACCTTATTTTAAAAAGATAGACCAAGAGCCACTGAGTAAGCAAAGCTCCCTGTTGCTTAAATGTTGCTGTTGTCCATAGGGACGGCAAGAAAAATGACACAGAAGTCCAGGAAATGGAATTATTTAATTAATTTCAGACTCATTTATATAGCCCTGTTCACAAAAGTGGTATAACATTACTGGATGCTTGATCATACACCTCCCAGAGTGATTGGCTGAATGCTACGACACCCGTTTCAAAATATTTTATTCAGTGTGGAAAACAAAACTGCATAACAAGTTTGCACCTGTGAGATAAAGTCTTGGTTTACAAAAACCTCTACACTGTTGACAGCTAGCTTGAGTGAGAAAGGAGACTTTCATAAGCGGCTGTAAAAAATAGGAAAATTTCTCTGCCAGCCTTTTTAGCGTCTACACTTCTCATAGACTATAATTAGAATGGAAATCTTCATTTTAATTTTCTTTTCCTGGACACATCTTGTTAAATACGTATACATTGTAGAAGTTAAATATAAAATTACGAAATTTAGTAACCCCAACTTTCAGTGTAAAAATCTGTGCTGAGCTGAAGTTTCATAACTAGCTGAGCCATTTTAAGAATCCGTGATTGCCAAAGAAGGTATGTTGCACTCTCTTTTCTCCTTCCCATCGCACTTCTGTCTTCCTCCTTTTCTATTTTTCCCTCTCTATCTTTGCTCCCAGGACCACTTTTCTGAGTATTCTTAGGGTTGTCTCAGATTATAAAACCATCAGTTTCTCAAAACACAAAGAGGAAATATACATTAGTAAACTGAAGCAAGCTAGGGTTTGTGCAGTCAAGCTGGCATGATTTGTCAGCTTCCAGATTACTGAACACTTTTACTAGCCAAAACAAAGTGGTGCATCCAAGTCACTTTTATGAAATGGTCCCTGCCTAATCATCCTTACTAATTCCCAAATTAGACCTGTTTGTATAGTTCTAATTCACATCACCCAAACCCAGGAAGCACTCTAACAAATTAACAGTATAGGCATGCCAATTTCTCATTTTGTGCAATTTACTGTTGCAGGTATATTCCATTCATTCCTAGTTTGTCTGATTGCAGATTGGCCAATATCTAACAGAGAATCAAGTTAGCACCAATGTGCTGAATGAAGATTAGTTTGGACAAACAGCAAAATGTTAACTGATTCAGAAGACATCTGAATGATGTTCCTTTCAGACATGTATTTTGCAGTTGTTTTCTAAATCTGTTACCTTAAGCTTTAACTATTAAAATGCAAGTCTTAATGTATGGAGATGGATGTTGTATTATGAGGCTATATGATATTACCTGTAATGGACGTTTGCTGGGTCTTTATACTGTAGCTCTATATTGCCTAAAAAGCTTTTCAAACTCCTAATTCTTCAAACACAATTAGATTTGATTATTTTCATGGGTATTCCTCAAAACCACATGGTTTCAAACACATCACTGAGAGCTCTGTGGCTGATTCTCTGCTTCTGACCAAAAGTAACCCAGAATTATTGTCTGACCACTCAAAATGTAGCTAATGTTTGTTTGACCAGTTTTTGGAGAAGACTAAAGTCTTGCCTTTGAAACCTATGAAGGAGCAGAAAGAATAATTTTTCTTTGTAATGATTATTTTGATGTTGCTGGAATAGCTCTGTATCATATACCAAATGTGTATAAACATTGTTATTACAGACCTGGAGAGAAGTTTATAATTTTAAACTATACAAATTACTAGACTATAATATTTTTCTTTGAGAAAAATATTTCATCATAAAGATCACAAAGCGATCTTTGCATAAAGTGAAGAGATTTATTGATTGCAAGATGGGCAACATCACCTAAGGTAGAAGGCTAAATATATTTTTTTATCTTCTGAAGTAAAATGTTATTACAAAACCAGCTGCTTTCTAGACTTATAATGTAAAACTATGGATATATTAAAAAAAAAAAACCAAACCAAAACCCAAACAACAAAACCTAACAATAAAAAAACCCAACAACAAAACACCCCGCAAGAAACAGAAAACAACTATGCCCTAAGCCCAGCATAATTACATTTATAATTAGGAAACATTTTCTAGAGGTTAAACTCAGCTCTTTAATTAAGTTCTACTTAATTTTGAATATTTTATTCTAATTGGACATGGTTTTCTGCTTGATTCTTTGATACTTTTTAAATGCAAAAAATACTATAAATTCAGATATGCAGAAGTGGATTGTTTATATTCTGTAATTGCCACTTAACTTATAGCTGAAAAACTCAGTAAAATTAATTTTAGCTTTGGAAATACTGGAAGGTGTTGGCATTCATTATTCATCAAATGTAGGAAAATGACACAAGAAATCCTGAATAATTTTATAGAAATAACACTTGAAAGCAGCATGTTTGGACACAAACTGACAAGGGTGAAGAAAAGCCAGAAACAAACTTTGTGCATTAAGTCTGTCTGTGCTGGTTTGTATGATGTCTTGAAGCATTATTAAGGAATCATGGAAATGGATTTCAAATAATCAGTGATTAAGAAAAATAGAAAAGTAATCACTAAAATTTGAATGGATAAGATTCATCTTCCTTAACAGCCACCTGAAATTGATATGTTGTGTTCAACTCTTTGTCCAAATTCCCTCAAGATCGTGGCAATAAATGGTGACTTTCAAATGACAGTTTAACAATGTATCCTGCTCTCAAAAATCTGTCAATGAGCTTTGAGATGAAGCATCTTAAGGAGGTGCTGACTTCACCTCATCTGTCAGGTGACATTACAACTGATATATTTGTATCAATAAGGTAGGATTCTTCTACTAAACTTTACAATATAAATGCCCAAATCTCACTAGTCATCCTAGAGTTTTATTACTCATGAAGATAGAGAAACACTTCTGGAGTTCTTTCATCTAACCTATTTTAATAGTTTACCTTAGATTTAAAAAAAATAATCAATTGTCTATGCACTAAATAGTAGGCACTCTCAGACATGCTTCTTTGTCTTCCTTGTCAATAAAAGAAGAGAAATGGCCAGTTAAATATAGGCATTCACACTTTTGAAAGCTAAATTTTTCCTCTTCAGTTCCTCTAAAGGTTCTCCAGCAGAAGCAATTTCCTTTTGGTGGGTATGTTGTAAATTTGATATTCATCAAACAGAAATACCACTACGATTAATCTTTAAAAAAAACCTAGTCACCCACAGAGGACATATCTGAGTTTATCCAATCCAACTTCTATCTGATACAAAAGGAAAATTCTCTAGGATTTGGATCTGGCAAGATAAAAGACAGATCTCAGCTCATGTTAAGATAAAATCTTTGAGAAGCCATTGTTTATTACAGCTAAAATTATACCAATATCTGTGTAATGTCTCTCTACACTTTCATGGACTCTTATATAGGAAATTAGCAACTTAAATATATGTAGTCAGGATTATCTAGTCAGAATTAGGAATATGGAATTCCTCAACCAGAAGACATCTAACACCAGAATACATACAAGAAAAGAGATACTTTTCTGAGTGGGCCTCTAGAATAAGAATGTTTCATCAGCTTTGTGTTTTATTCAGAGCTCTAAAAACTTATGATACTAGGTGGAAATCAGATGGCTAAATTTGTTATCACCCTAGCCATCTTTGTCATTCACTCACAGATGTTACTGCTCAAACACGCAGATGTCTGAGTTATTTGTGCTACAGGTCTTGCATTGCTAAAGTTTTCAGTCTCTTAGATATAAAGTAGGGTTATTTCAATTTAGTATCCTCTTCTTTAGTATTTTCTTTTTGCCATGCTGGTTTAGAAACTTTCTTCTAAAACATCAGGCATTCTGCTCAGTGGCAGCATCTATCAGAAGGACAATGTGGGAGACTGTGTGGTGGCTGTAGTTGCTTCAGCTGTCTGATTTTAATCCTCCATCATATGCCTGCTGGAGTCTTTAGTGAGATAAAGCACTGCCAAGGATTAGACAGGCTATTAGTGAAATAGATCTTAATTAAGAATATTGATTTATTGTGAATTTAGGCCTATAGCTTTTTCTCCTATTCCACCTTGAAAGTCCAAGGACAAAATATTTCTCAGGGGGAATGTTAGCTGACTTAGATATACTATTGTTATTTAACTTCCACATAAAGTTACTACTGGTTTCTACTCAGCACCTCATCTTAAATTGCACTAAATTACTAAATGAATTACAAGATATTAAGTAACTTCCCTGAATAGATTTTCTAAGTTAAGAAATCATTCCTATAATCTAAACATATTTAATGTTTATATTAAAATTAGTGAAGTTGAAGCTTCACAGAATGTCAGGTTCACTGTTCTGTACACTGTCCTACTACAAGAAACTTCTAATCTACGTATCAAATTCAGGATGAGAAAAAGCTAAAAGTGATGAGAGCTGGCAAGAAAAGTGTGGCAAACTCACTTCTTTCCGAGTTCATACTCCAAAGCCTGTCTTATAGATTAAGCAACTGAATAAATTCAGTATTATATAATCAAATATCCATTGACCATCCAATAACTTTATGATACCTGAAGAAAATTATGTAAAGACTATATACCATTTCTTCTCTATCCAACCCAGATATACTTAATTCCCTAAAAATCCCTACACTTATTTCTAGAGAGGCATCATTTCTGTAAAAATTCTTCTGCAGAAATTGCATACAAAATGCATTTATGTGAGGAACTTTTGGCATAGAAAAAATGTCTGATTTGGTGTTATGGAATTATGAATATACCTAATACAACATAAACCTATATGGGGAAACAACCCTTTGATACCCTCTATATATAATAAACACCGTTTCATGAAGAAAAAGGAGGAAGTTTTTTATAGCATAAATATTACCTGCTGTTATTCAGTTTGCCACAGAGACTGGGAATTTTATTAGGAAAAATGCAGTCGAGGACTATGTTATTTATTTGTTAAAGATGATTAAAACTAGGAAAGAGTTGTATAAGATGAATTGGTAATAGCCTGTTGTGTTCATAGTATTAGAAACATGATTTCCAATAGCCATACTTGAATGTGCATGCTTTCTGATTCTAATGAATTTGCAGTTCACTGAGGAAATGTGAGTAAAGGTTTTATTTTACCAATATTTCTCCAAGACATTTTAAAATTTGACATATAGTTAAGACAGGTCACTATGGACTTTTTTATATGACTTTTGAATATTGAAAAATAACATTATGATACTTCTCCATAATACAGTTAACTTTGCCTATTGGGTAGAACTGCTTTGGCAAAAATTCATATTTGCTATTGCACAGTTTTGTAATCCCATTTTGGCAGCCATGTTACAGTCACAGATTAATACACTTTGCTTGCTTTTAATTTGAGCAACATAGAATTTATCTTCATATGTCCTGTCCTGAAGGGTTATCAGTTATTTTATGCATACCACAACAGTTCTGCTATATTAACTTGCTCTTTATCAGATTTATCCTCTAGTGCAATCATCTCTAGTCAGCCATGTGAACCCGCACATGAAGGTAGCTGTATGGATGACTAAGGACACAAAGCAAACCCATCACATAACTAGAACCAAAGGCAAGAGTTTCCAAGAACATTTCACACAGGGGAAATTGTAACAGCTTCTGCTTCTACCACTGCACTATGGGATAAGGCTGCTTTGTACCACAGAGGGGACCAGGTCACCTATTAGTCATTGCACAACCTCATTAATGGCACAGTGCAGCTCTGAAAAATCTGATTTTCACCCTTGTTTGCTGAGCAACATGGGGCTCAAAACCATAGACTGGTGTCTTCCATAAATAAGCATTCATAAACAAGCATAATAAAAGTCCATTTTGTCTATTTGTTTCATACAAAAGGTGAAATAGAACTAGAAGGAAACTTAGCAAGAGAGGAAATTGACTCAGAACAAGAGACAATGATTTGTCTAGGCCCAAGGTATTTGTCAGATATTTTCCATATATAGAGCTGAATTCCCTCTGATGGACTCAGGTAGTACAGAAGAAATGCTATAAACAGGAGATGAGTGATTTTCTCCCTAAGACACACCTTCAAGCCATGTTCAATTACCCTTGCACATGTAGTTACAAGATGCAGGAATATGTCATTGTGTTACATCATCTATCATATCTGTAATTTATAGTGTTGGTTTCCAGACATCCAGACTCTTACCTAAAGTTCTATGGAGTAAGCCAAAAGCATCCAGACTTGTTTTTTTGGAAGGAGCCCTAACAGTATGAAAATTATCCTTCTCAATGAGCCAGAACAAACCCAACTCATCAAACATAATTTTGATAATGAACATCACCATTTAACATTCAAATAGTCCCAAAATGGTGGCAATTTATTAATGTCAGATTAAAGGGCTCAATTCATTATTCCCTTTCAGTAAAGAGGCAGTTAATGAGTGATGCATGCACATGGACAAGCTTCTAATTAGAGCTTCTCTATGTGTTGAAAGCTTGGTGCTGGGATACTGAGTGGCTGCCAGCAGACTATTGACTTTTTTCCCTCTTTGCTGAACATGCCTATTTATACAGCTTATTGCTAATGAGATGCTAATTGAGTCTGCCATATCTAAATAAAAACCCCTTGAGTTTATTGCTGAATCCGCTAAATGGAGCTCCATTTCAGAATATTCTCCCCTGATTCATTTTCCTCTGCACTCTCTGTGCTTGATTGAAAAATAATTTTGAACAGTAGGAACAGGATGTCAATTAAAAAAAAACCAAAACAAACAACACCACATTATTTCTAATATTAGTTTAGAAGAGAACCTAGTAAACTTATGCCTGGGTATTTACATTTAGTTTTACTAAAAACAATGCCAAAATACACTCAAGTGTGTGGTGAATACTGTGCAAAAACATATAAATGCAAGTTTCAATGCCCTGGAGATGTCCCAATATAATCATTTTGCATGGAATGCAAGCAGCCTAAATGATCCTCACAAAACAAGAAAGCACATTAAGAGAAGTAGAATGAAGGCAAGGATTAGAGCAGTTAAATCATTTGGTTAGCTAGTTAAGGTTTGCACAGGAATTAAAGCAATCGAACATGAAAATAAAGCACGGGTTTTATGATCTTTAGCTTATTATTCAGTAAATTCAGTTGAGTGCATTCTACACTCTTCTTCTGTATAAAGTTTTATATTTTTAGGATAAATTTTGGAAACATTTTTAGCACTGATTTTGGAAAAAAAATTCTATAAAAATGTTTGATGTTTTTAAGGTAAAATACAGTGGCTGAAAAATTAATGAACAATGCTTTTGGGATAAAGTCCTTTCTAGGCATGCCATCTAAAACAAGACTGCAAAACCCTTCATTTCATCATTCATCGTATTTTTTTTGTAGTGACAGCAATTCATGGTGATTTGTCTTGTGATTTTTTTCCACGGTTTGTGAATTCTCCTAGGCTATGTGAGTAAAGGCTAATCACAAAGACTTGGCAAGGAGCAGAGGAAAATGACAGGTGAAAAGATTATAGTGACCTAATAAGGAGCAAACTGGATAAGCTCCTCCAAAAACAAACATTGGAAGAGAATAATCAGATCACTGCACCTGCTGTGAAAGACACTAAGATGCATCAAAAGAGATTGTCTCTGGAATGCCATCAAATCTAAAGGAGCTATGCCTAAAGAGTTTTAGAACTTGTCTTGGAATGCAGTGGGAATAGAACATACAGATTATGTAAAACTTATGAACTGTGTTAAGGGGGAAAGAGATTGGTCAGTATACTCATCTGGAAAGCTCTGCACCTGTTCACTGCAGTCTATTTTATACTTTTATTAAATCCTTTTTCTGTCTTGGGGTTGGCTGCATTTCCTTTCTGAGGCTCTGTGTACATGCTAGAGAACTCACAGCCAAATAGGTTAAGTCCTAGGAGAAGAGTTCTATTTAACAAGCTCTTGGAGTGAAAAGTTGATGCATGAGGGGCCCAGCTGTGGATGACAGCAGCTAGGGGAGACCAGGGTCTGGGAGCCAGCAACTGACTCAACCATATAAACGTCACTATGGAAAAAGTCCATGTGTGCATGTATGTGTATATATATACACATACATATATACATATACATATACATATACACATATGTGTGTGGGGGGGTGGGTACAGGGTTGCGTATTCCACTAGCAAGCTTTAACCCTGCTCTGAAGGAGGGAAGGAACAGGATCAAGCCACTGGTGTTGTTCACTGTATTTCTATGTGTGTGGCAGCACAGGCATGGCTCTGTGTGCTATTTGTAGTGTGTCTGCCTGTGGAGGGGATATGCTCATCCTCACTGCTGGCTGGAGCTGAGAGCATGAAAATGCAGTGTCCCTGAAACTATGGGGCTGTGAGAAGAGAAAAGACCCTGAGGCCAAATTTATCTGTCTCAAAATATTCTACTGGAAATCTCAGTCTCCAAGCCAGATAAGCTAGAGAGCCTTCATCATTGGAGATGTTTAGATTAGAGAAATAATCTGTCAAGAATAGTATAGATGCAATTGATCTTACTTGGGGCAGACTGGACAAGCTAAATGAGGTCACTTCCAGCCTTATGATCTCATTAATCTCCATCATTTCGACCATTATTCACAGTCTTGAAAATAAAAACAGCCATTGACAGAGCTGGACTTGTACTGTCTAAAGAAAAGGAGACTAAAGGGTGAGAGTGTCCTGGAGGAGACTCAAAAGGTGAGCTGCAGTTACGTGAAAGGCAGTTACAGACCAGAGTGTCACTCTTGTCAGCAAATAAATGATGGCAAGAATAAAGGGAATGAGAAAAAACTGTGGATGGGATGGTTCAGATTAGACATTTAGGAAAATATTCAGCATTAGACAAGCAATGCAGCAATGCAGCCCTGCAGCAGGATTGCCAGAGCAATTGAAAAATCTTTCATCTTTTGAGTGGTATTTAAAGCTCAGTAGGATAAATTTGCAGATGCCCTGATCTATTATTGTCAATGGTCCTGCTTCAAGTGGGAGCTGAACTGTATAACCTGCAGCAATACCTTACAACCAGCAGTTCTATGATTCTGTGACCTCTGTGACAGCTGCTTTGAATGACACTGTTTGAGCAGGTCATGTTCCAGCAGTTAGTTAGCAGGATGGACACAGCCTGTCATGATTTTGCTGGGTAACTCTCTGAGCATGGCTGGACTTCTAGTATTTCTGTGTGATCAGTGCTGCACTTTTCTGTTTCATCTTGAAGACAACCCCTTTCACAGCACTAAAAAATGGCATACTACTTCACAGCTGTTATATCTGAATTAGCAATGCTGAGTTTTCCTTAGGATACTGTCATCAAAGGGAAGAGCCTATACAGTGGACTACCTGTGCCTTGTAACAAACGATCAACTTAAAATTTGTATTGAAATTATGCTTTTCATAGGACTTCTAACAAATGTGTTTGTGCAAAGCAAGTCCATGGCAATTCAAAGCAGTTTAATGCAAGGACAAAATTCCAGTTAAGAGTCTTCAGGTATTGAAATTAAATTATTATTTTTTACTTTTAATAAATCCTCTTCCTCCACTGCTTATGGCCCTCATCAGATAACATGCAGATACGTATAATGAAACAAGCTCCCTTTACAGACAGTAGAGAGACATAAGCACTGTGAGGATCTCATTTACTCACTCTACAGTTAATATTTAAAAATAGAGAAAGGAATTGTACCCATTACTTTCATTTTCCATAAAGGGTCACTAAGGCAAGTAGCTTCGACACATTTGTTCATATTGTAGGTGTCTGTATGCATACATGCAAGATGAAGTAGAAGCCTTTGAAGCATTACAAGGCAGACAAAAGTAGCATAGTGTGTGCCATAAAAAGAAACTTATGATGGGCTTCAGAATCCTGCCCTCTTAAGAACTGAGCTAGTGAAAAAACCTTCCTGGAAATTTTCCCCACTCTTTTATAGCTAAGAGGTACTAGAAAAGTTCCACGGAGGATTTTTGTTACTCACTGGTGCTCCTGGGTTTCCTAATCCATGATGCATGAAGCTTTCTTTAGCTGATGATGAGAGTTAAAAATTGGTAGGGATTTCCCCAGACTTTTTTTTTTCCTGGTCTTGGGATATTTTTGGACAGCAAAGTGGTACAATTCTACTATTTCAGATCCATTTTACCAGGCCATGTAACTACTTGAAACAGAAAGAAAGCTTAGTCTGGTTTCCAAAGATCTGCCTTTTGAAATGAGATGACTATTTAGGGAGGATACCAAGTAAATAAGTGTTCCAGAGCTTCAAGAGCAGTTATGTACAGCACCCCAAATGAGCCATTTAGTGCCTTTCACGTACCATTTTCCCTCCACCTCCACCACCATCACAAGCCCATCAGTCAAAATGAGGAAAGGGTTGCTAGCTTGCAGATTTGGATAATGTTAGGTGCAGTGAAACTGAATCTCTTCTCAACATGTCTGGAAGCTGAAGCTCAGATGTATGGAGAATTTCGATACCAAAAGCTTAAACTTGTCTTGAAACTGTTTTAATGTGTCTTTGTTTATGTAACAGTCTGGCACATACTTTGAACTAGTCATCTGCTCTGAATAGAAAGAGACAGATGGGAATTCATCACACCTATCTTAGACATATACATTTGGACAGGATGAAAAACCTTCTGGATATGCTTAACTCTTCACTGGATCTAACTCCTATTTATGTTGTTAATTTTAACTTTCGAATTTGTCATTGAAATTGTGCCTGATATAATGACATGTCTATACCATCAAATATAACATGTTTTAACATGGTATGCCTTGCTGAGGTGGATAGATCATATAATGTAGCATTCTTCCATGGAAACAAAATGCTTCAGAACACAAAATATACAACCCGTGAAAATTATTCGTTCAAAGATAATAATATTACTTCTTGATGTATGATACTACATTTGTATAATTCATCATTGCTCTGTGATGTCAATACTTGTCAGCTGGACCATATGTTAGGGAACTTGGCTTCCTGGCTCCCAATGCTTCTGAATCTTACAGAAGTCCATAAAATGTTTTATTTAAAGCTATAGGGTTGGCTTGCCAAACGTGTCACTGAAAATAATAAGGATTTAGGTTCTCAAGTATTTCAATTTCCTTTGAAAAAGTTGGTTTATAGTGAAGTCATCTGACTGCATATAATATCTGCTGTGTCTAATAGAGTCACACATTACCTCTGGAAACAAGATACACCTTTGGAAATAAGGCAGACAGGATCAAAAACAGGTGAGATAAATTGCCCCAAAAGTTACCTCAGACATCTAAATTTAGCTGAAATAAAACCCACCCTCATAGCTTTAGCAGAAGTAGCCAAATACATTTTAAATTTAAAATGGCAGAAATGGCATCAAAAGATAGTAACAAATCCTATGTTGAACTATTTCTCGTACATGCCTTCCTATCTTTATTTGAACAGGAGAAAGACCTCTAATTGCCTATAAGGCATAGTATGATGTCATTTCCAGAATGATAGCACAGTAAAAAAGGCAAGATGAATCATGTCATGTGATATCTGCATTATAAAAGATATCTCCAGTTTGAAAGTAGTAATGTAGCCATGGAAGGTGCTGATGAGAACTCATCTGAATTGCTGAACTCATTCTTCATAATTTATTACCAAAACAAATGTATCTGCACTGAAATAGGAAGAAAAAGGGATTATCAGGATGATCACCAGAACAAACAGCTGTGTGTGGAGGACAAAGAAAACACATGGAGGTGGAAGTGAATGTTAATGCCCACACCAGGAAGATTTCTCCAGCAACATACAGCATCTCTGCATGCCACCACATATTGAAAGGGCCAAAGTACAACAAAATCCCTCAGCTTCCACCAACACTTCTGTCTCAGGGATTGCCACAGCACACATGAGCAACATCTTGCTTTCCAGTTGGCTTCCAGTGCACATATTGAATCAAAATGCACTGCAGGGGTTGTTACCAACCTCTGTTACCTCCTTCTCTGGGATGCCTCTCAGTCTGGCCATGTAAATAGATGTCACATTTAGACCAGGTTGAATAAACTATCCTTTTTCTTTGCTTGGATGCCTGGGGAGAGGAAAAAGAGTGAATCATTGTAAAGATCCTGATGACGTAGTCTGAAAGTAGCTACTCATCTATGTGTCCTTGGCTACAATAAGAGGAAATACATTTCAGTTCATGTACCCCAAATCTGATGCTTCAAATAAAAAAAAAAAGCAAACAAACAAACACCAAAAATACACACCAGCAGAAACCAACGAAGCAAGCTTTTCTATAGACTATGACAAAGCCAAGAGATTTTAAGGGTAATATTGCAATCTTAAATGTCGCAAATATAATAAAATGATAGTTACAAAATAGCTTTGGAAAGGAACTGGATCCATTAAGCAGTCAGCCTTAAAAGAGACTTCTAATAGATAAGTTTATCAGCTTGTGCTGTTATCTAAGCCTCCCTGTTCTTTCTACTGGGAATACCTGGGAACACTCAGATACTGCATGAGGAATCTAGCTAATTTTTATCTCCTGAAAACACACTACTTCTTAGGGCTAAGAACTTCCTATAACAGGTTATGCATATATAGGGTATGTGTGCATGTAAATGTATATACATATACATATATATATTTTAAAATGTGTTCTTCATACCTCTTTGTGTGTTTTTAGGCACAACAAGAAAACAAATAATAGCTAATCAAGTGTAATTTCATATTATTTAATTGGTGTATTAATATTGCTAACTTTTTTCACCTTGTTTTTCACAGCTATTGGCTCCACATCTGTTTGCCAGTATGATGTCCTATATTAAAACACATCTGGAGATTTTTTCAAAGAGAAGTTCTGCACAAAACTACTGTCCCAATAGTTTATGATTTAAATGTGAATTATCTTGAAATACAGTACCATAATTTGCAGTATATAATTACATTTAGAAGAACTAAATATTAGCATTATTACAGTCAATGCTACATTGCACATATTTAATTCTTTTTAGGGCGGTTTCTTACATATTTGATATGAGTTCCAAGGAATTAAACATTCCTCCCTTTTTCTTTTTAAGAAGTATTCTATATTTAAAATTTTATTATCTGGGTGCTCGTTTTGATAATCTTGTAGAGGAACTTTAATTGCAGAGGCCAAATATGTCATGTTATATGAAAATAAGGCCCATTCTAAGATCAATCTTTTTCTTACATGATACATGATTGTCATAGGTTAGCAAGCATAATCCCGGAAGGGATGTCCTTGCTAAGGGGTGCTTACAGCTTCCTCTGGGACCTGACAGAACCTATCAGCTGGCCAGTTTGAATATGGACAATTCTTTAAGCCACTTAAAGTTGTGACCGCCTCTGTGATCCACACTTAAGAATAGACAAACTCCCCCCCAAGCTCTCTCTCGTTTCCGGCGCTGGCACAGGTGGCTGCAGGCCCCGTGCGGGGGCCAGTGGGTCCAGGCCCTGCTCGGGCCAGGCCGGGCCACAGCCACGGCTCCAGGATGTCCCCCTCAGCAGGGCTGTGGGCAGCCAGAGCTGCTCAGAACCCCCCCTCCCCCCCCTCCACTGCGGCCGAGATTTCAGCAAAGCGGCACCTCTGTCCGGCAGAGGCCAGGTGACCAACAGCGATAAGCCACATTCCAGCTGCAAGGCCGAGGTGAGATTAATACTTTTGTTGCTGTGAAGAGCTGGAAACCTGAGGGAAGAGAAAGAGGAGATGCTTAAACCTGAAATTCTGTTGTGAAGCTATGATATATCAGAGTACCCGTTGTAATTTCATGAAGATATGGGGGGTGGAGTGTTCAACTCGTAAGCAAAAGCACCTGCGCTGAGATAGGCAGATGCTGACCCAGCTGTAATTTCATGAGAAGTTTGGACAGGGAGAGATGGAAGCGATGAGGACTTTTGCTCCAAATGGGAAAGGAGAAAACCTCAATTCTTAGAGATGCTCCCAGAGATAGTCCTAAAGATGAAGATGAGGAAGATCCTTTGCTCCCAGGGAAGGAGAAGGGCCTCTGTTTGTTTTTTTTTTTTTTTGTTTCTGAACGGCTCAACCTTAAAATTGTACCCCAAAAAACTTTCAAGAGTGGACCCTCGAAAGCAGTTGCAGGAAAAGCTGCAAGTCGGGGGAAGGGACTCACATCACATGGGAGCAGAGAGACTCCTCTTCCTAAATGGACTGAACAATATTTGGAAGTGGGTGGCTGTCTCGGTGTGATACTGTTTTCATAGCACGAGCAAAAAGAGACTTCTCTTTCTAAATGGACTGAACAAGGTTATTATGGAAGTGGTAAACAGACTGAACATCTTAAGGGTTGTCTTTTTACATTGTCAGTGGGAGAAGGGAGGAAGGTGGGGGGAGGAGGAGAGTTCTGAAGGTGGTATAATTTTTTTTTTCCTTCTTTTAGGTCTGTTAATAAACTTCTTTATATTCTTTCAAGTTTGGTGCCTGCTTTGCGTTTCCCCTAATTCTTGTCTCACAGAAGGTAAACAGTAATGAGTATTTAGGACCAAACCACAACACTAAATTGGTGTTTCAGCCTGGTTATGAACCCAACCCGCTACAGTGATATTCTGAAAACACTCTTTATTGTCATAAAATCTTTGAAAATTTAGTGTGATATTTAACAACATTATTTAAACACAGTATTGGTATTTGACTGCAAAGCTAAAAGATTTTTACAACACAGTGAAAGGGATACTCACGTCATCCATTTTATGCAGCTGTAGGCTTCTAACTCTCACAGGTGGTTCAGAACAGCAGGTTTTATGTCTCAAGTACTTACATTAGAATACAGGAATTTTCACACTTACATGTTCACAGAACAATGTAACTTTTTACAACATTTTCAGATTAAAATTTCTGCTGGAATCAATGAAATATGAGTTATGAAAAACAAAATAATATTTTGCTTAACAGTTGACCTAATAAATATTTACATCACACTTTCTGTTATTTTCAGTTGTAGGGACTGCACTAATCTGTGGATTACTTCAAAATATTTTTTGTCTTCAACCCAGACTAACCACATTTTTTGGTTTGCTTTTTATTGGTTACATAATTGCATAAAATATTTCTGTTTTCAGTTCATGTCCCTACTTTATTAAGTTCTGGATGGCATTTTAGAAACTCTTAGAAAACATTAATAACTAAATATATTGAAATTATCTTGACTACAGAAATTTACCTGAAAGGAGTTTAGTTCATAGCAAAACCATGAAAAGATGGTCTTCAGTCATTGATTGGTGCATGCAGGACAAAGCTAATTAAATACCCAGGTTGTAAAATGAAGTTTAACAATTACTTATTAAAGCATGTAAAAAAAATCAGAATACTATGAAATGTGACAAGTAAAACTCTCCAAATCACTTACATTTGAAATTTGATCAGCAAATTCTAAACACACATAAATATACCAGTGATCTAGAGTATATTTTTATGTCCAAAATTAATTTGTAGAAAATGAAAGTCATCAGCATTTAAAACATGATCTCTGACAGAAAATTAAAAAAAGAAAATGAAAGCAAAACCAACTATTATATTCAGTTTCATATAATGAAGTTGACATTGTCTTTATTTGCACATCATAGCACCCATTCTTTCACTGTTCTCAGGCTCTACAAACTATTTTGAGTTTATGAAATCCATCAGTCAGTCTGACTGATGTTTTGTTTTTTCAGGTAACAGGTATACATGACCAACAAAAGCACACCCATATGTAGACCTGGAGAGCTCAAACATATTTAGTACAATGGACAATTCACATGGAGGTCAAACAAAGTGTGTTTAAAGTAATATAGAATATCCATCTGCAAATTGCATTTGCATATTTGTAGGCTTTAAGAGTGAATTATTTTCATTTTAATAATTAATTATTTCAAGAGTGTCTGTATTTCCGAATGACTGTCAACTTTCTAACAGCATGAGCTAGTCTGTTAAAAGTTGTAAGCTCTCTCCACAGTCCTTGTATGTATATCCAGCCTTTCTCATCAACTCCAGCTATAAAAGTTAGACCCCTCTGAATTAAAAGCAAAAAGAAGTAATCTTATTTATAATCTAGGTATTCCAGCCTTGTGTGTGACTTGTTGTACTGAAGAAAGTTACCTCATTAGGTAAATAATTACAATTCTGCCTTTGAAGTTAATTTCTCAGGGGAAAAAAAAAGTCTAAAAAGCTCTTAAAGATGGTGGTCATATTTTTCTATATTTATTAAAGCAACAGTAAGTCATTCAAAAATAGAAATTACATTTTCTTTTCTTTATTTTGTATGGCCATAGCACCGAGAAGTCAGAGTGATGAAGCAGGGCCCATTTTTAGTAGCTTTGTGAAAACACAAAGTGTATATATATAAATTAAAGTTTGACTTTAATAAGCTTACAAAATGTGTTTGGTTCTGGAATTTATAGAGTATTTGAACAATGTTTTTCATACTGACACTTTCTAATTTTTGCCATTATTGGATCATAAGTTTAAAAAGTTTTTTCTTTCTTGTAGAGAAATAAACAACCTTAATGGATGATTCACCTACTTTTGCTTTATAACCCTAGTAATAAAAGTTGCTGTCTTTTCTAGGTCATTTGGCTTAGAAAAGACTGCTTAGGTCCAAAAGAGATGGATCATCATTATAAATCTTAATCACTACACACTCTTTGTATGATTTATAAGGAAAATTCAGTCTTCTCACAAAATGAGAAGACACCAAAACTGGAAAATGGAAGCTGCCATTGAAAGAATAAATGTAAATCACAGTTCCTAGGGGGAAATTAGATGTTTTCTTTCACTTGAGGATTCTAATCTTTAAATTGTTTTGGTTTAGAATACTTGAACTGGGTTAGTCAAAACATGAGGGGACATAAGGGGGCTTCCAACATTATGAGCAGCACTGCTCCCTCTAGAGCTTGGTGTCCTGTATTCTGTTTCCCGCTCCCACTCATATCAACGACCATCATTCATCCTCTATTTCACCCTTGACCAGTGAGACATAATTTATTAAGGGCTATAGCTTTTCCAGTCCTTTTTGTTTTAATGTATTCTAACAGTATAGAGTAATCCAGTCTCTGATGAACTAAAAAAAAAATGCCCAACAGAAACTGGAATGAACAAGAATCCTAATAAATGCAGAATATGTTATATTGAAAACATATTAATATTGAAAAAAAAGATGCTTACAGCTCCCAAACTTAAAGTAATACACCGATAAAGCCACACTGGTAGGAAATATAAACTATAATCTCAGCCCAGATAAATTAAAATAGGTGTTGGAAGTTCTGTTTCCCCAAACTTAAGTTAAATCCCTCACCAATGAGCTACTTCTGTGTTTTAATGAGGTTTAAATGATATCTGTGCTCTGAGAACTGCTGCTCCACAGATAGTATCAACTTTCTGATGCTGAACACATTGGTGCTATTAGGATTCTACCTAGAAGCATAAATTTAGGCTACATCTATTCTAGTAAATTGCAAAGTGTCAGGGACCATTCCCAGCACCGTGATTCAATCATCTGAAGTGTTCAGTTTTTAGTGTCATCCCTAATAAAGCTGTGACTTGGGCTGATTCCTACTTCTGATAACCGTTTTTTTAAAGTTATCCTTTTTCAGACTCTGAGAGATTTTAATAGCATGGATTTAGGCCATTAAGCACCTAAGTCCAGTTATGGGCACCAGCAGTTGACTTGTATATATTGTACACTGTAATTCAATGGTTAATGCTGCAGCTCAGGTGACTGGGGAGCTTTAGAAAACAAAATTAAAATAATTATGGAATTAAGCAGCTTCACAAATAGCTTAGAGTTTGAGGAAAGAACACATGTCATCTAAGTCTCATTTTCTTCAGGGAGACTCCTGAAATTAGGATAATAATCTCAAGCATTATTTTTTTTTTCTCTGGTACAATAAGAAACTACATTTTTGATGTTAAACATAGAAGTCTCCCTTCAGTAAATGGAATCAATTTGTGATCTTCTATTTCACTTCAAGACCATTTCCAACAGTAAGCTCCCTGTTAACCTTCCTCTTATGTGGATTGCACGTCTGAAAAGATTGATCTAATCTCATAAAACATTTCCATTCATGGCTTCTCATTGAGCATTATGAGTAGATTATTTTTGCATTTGTCTGCAGGGTATTCAATCTACAGCTTTAAGGCTAATTTCATTTGTCTTTGTTTCTTTTTAGCCATATATTTTTTATGTTTCTAGCACGCTTCTTCTACCACCTTGAGAAGTCAGGCTGTAATTTCACTACCATCTTTAAGTGCTATCAAGAAGCTAGATATGCTGTTATAAATAAAAAGAATCCCTATATATAAAAAAATTAGAGCATCACACTGACATTCTGTTTAAGACACAAAACTCATAATCCAGCATTTCCTGCTGTGACAAAAATCCCTTGCAAGCAAATATTAGCACAAGAGAGGATCCCCAGGACCTGGAAGTTCTGTGCTTATAGCTGCTGTTTCATGTTCTTGAACTCATCTGTCAAAAGAAATAGAGTTTCAGATTTCATTATTGTTATTTTATCACTTGTTGTTTTCCTTGTCATTGGGCACAGGATGTAATTTAAAAATACTGAAAACATTTAGAGTTTTGTTCATTTGTTAATTTTGTGAGGGTTTCTTATTTTAGCAATTTCATATTTCACTTTATAAACAACAGAGTTGGCATGAATTTGATCTTAAATTTTGTGCTAAGCATGGGCTGTTTTACTTTACAAGGAATAAGAATTTTGAAGAAAAATTTAAACCCCATGAACCTTGCTTGGAATATTTTCCAATTATTGAAAAATAAAAATGTTTAGGTGGGGGTTTGAGGGTTTTTTTATACATATGTTTAAAGCAGCAAAACATTATTTGGGAAAGTTATGTTCATAACCTAATTCTAATGAAGACTTTCTTCATGACACTGAAAAAGTATGTCTTTAATTCCTTTTAAAATTTGTCCTGAGCTGCTGATATGGTTTATGTGCTGATCAGATGTTTTTATTAAAAAGATGAAGACTGAAAAATAGTCAGGATTTTATTACATAAACTTAAATTACAGATTCCTTAGCCATGAAAAAGGTAAGAAACTCCTATAAAATAAGAAAGGACATAAATATCTTTCCCTTCAGAAATTTTAAGAAACAAAAACCTCATATGAATTATAGTTCATTTCTGTACTGTTGAACTTCCATTTAAAATTACAGCCCAAATCTATTCCATACATCACCTCCACTTACAGAAAGGTATAAGAAGGATAGGAAAACAAGGTGTATTAGTGGAAGGGCAAATCAGCCATGGCTTATAAAACATACACCTGGAAAGAAGCTTCCACTCTTTCCAAAGTCCAAGTTAAGTATATCACTGATCATTTTTCCTGAATTAATATTTCCTATTTGTTATTGAGCCAGTACTGGCTTTCAGCTTAAAAAAACCCCAAACCTGCTTTTCTCTTTCTATCATCATTCACTTCAAATGCATGTACATGTATAAAGAATAGACCTAGAATAATGAAAACACAAACATGCTGTCACAAGGACATCTGGCAGCAGTAAGGCATTCTTACAGTCAATAACTTTATATTTATCTTTTGCAAAAAATATAATAATTTTTATTTAAAAAATTCTTCCCAAAGCATATCTAATCACCGTGTATAGGAAAAAAAATCAAATACTGGTTTTGATGATCTCAACAATTTTGCATAGACCTTATAAGTTTCCAAAGAGGTTCCTATCAAAAATATTACAAGTAAAGGATTTCTGATTAACGTGCTTTTAAAAAGATGTGTGTGTGTGTACACATAAATAAATGCATATATGTAAATGCATATATATATATATATATATATATATATATATATAATTGATTATCAAGTGTTTTTCCATTGTTTATAGCAATCATTTCCTCTGGTTGTCACATCCAGTTGGAGTTCTGTAAAAAGTTTACTCTCTTCTATGCTATGCTATTAAATGATAATGCAAGTTATGACATGCTAGTTTTTCTTAAAAAAATTGTTTTCCTAAGTTTCACTATACTTGAAGAGATGGACGTCACAACTAATTTTCACTTCTATTAAATGAGACCTGTAGAGATTAGGCAGCCACTCTGAGGCATGAAGACAGACTGACAGTGTTTTCTGAGAAAATCTTGGCCTGTGATTAATGATCCCCTTGCACAAGAATACTTGTTTTGTTCAGATACATGATATATCTGAGGTTTAATATTGAATTACAAAAAATAGTGTTTACTTCCAGGAGAACTTTGGGAACAACAGCAACCTTCAAAACCATTCCTGAATTATTTTGTTGTCATCTATAATAACTATTATTATTGGTTTATTTGTCAAGTTAATGCAAGTTGTTGTAAATATTGTTTCAGTCTTATGTGCGTAAACTCATTTCTTGCATAAATGCTTTTAATAGTAGCATTTTTATACTTGGCTTTTAATCACATAATGCAATGGTAAGATAGGAGTAAATTATTAAAAACTTCTGAGGTCATCTTCTGTCTTCAACCTAAACCTGAAAGAGAAAGACAAGTACCTCAGAAAATACATTTCCTTGAACATTCTTTGTTGTTCCTTGGTGTCATGTTTTGAGACAAATTCGGAGGAACGTCTGAAATGAATGTCCTCTGACAGAAGGCAGGTTACAGCCATCCCTCCCCCACCAGGTTCAGGAAGAAATTTCTCAGAGGGAAGTGAAAAAGGAAAAAAACCTATTTATTTAACAAGTAGAGTGCACACAGGCATGGAAAAAAGAATAATGCCAAATCACATAACCTTTCCCACTACAAAGAGAACCTGGGTAGATTCCAGAGCCCTTTGTGGGTGTGGCTCTCTCGTCTCCAGAGTTGGGGTTTGGCATGGGCCCCTCCAGGCCTCCCAGGCAAGTTCTGATGTTTTGGTGTTCTGAGCAGTTCCAGAAGAGAAGAAGAAGCCAAAGTCCCAGGGCTCCGTACTTTAGCTGATGGACAATAATCTAGCTAAAAAGCAAAAGGAATGTAACTCTCTTGCCTGCTGCAGAAGCAGAGCCGCCGAGCAGGAGAAGCCAGCAAGCTCGTCTGTGTTTTGAACACAGGGCTGAAGGAATTCCACCGGCTCTCCATCCTCTCCCTTAAAGGTACAGAAAGGCACAGGGTTCATGTCTGGCATAGGGCAGATAATAGGGAATACAGTATCATACAGTCACCCCAGGACCTTGGTAAACATAACTTTGTGTAGAATATCTACCTCAGATAAGTGACAGTAGGCAAGGACAAGGCACCTTCAGAAAGAGAACAAGCTTTTATCTACAGATGGCAGGTATGTTATACCTCTGTACTGTCAACTACAGTGTAGTGTACGCACAGAAAATTAGTTCTTTGGAAGATTTTCTTCCTTGTAATCTCCAAATTTACTATATAGAAATCAGTATTTCCTGAATTATTTCTTATGGTTCAGTTAGAACACAGATGGTTGTATAACTTTGAGAATAAATGTAAAATTTCAGCTTTCCTGCAGCTGGAGTTCTTGGCCTTGACAATGAATAAAAATACCAGTTTCCACCTAGAATTTGTATTACTCAATGTGTGCATTTAAATGTATAGCTATTACCAGAACAATCCTGATGTCCTTCTGCATGTGTAGAGATAATGGAAACTGAACTTTGGGCACTAGAAATGAAAGGGGAATGACTTTCCTACATTACATGAATAAAATGCTTGTATTCTGTCACTCTCTAATGTATTTTAAGGAATATAAGTTTAATTTTCTACATGGAAAAAAAAAAAACCTCCTATCTGTCAGAACATTTCGGCTTAGAGCAGAGAAAAAGAAACCCTTTTATAAGGCATACTCGAAGGAAGAGTCTACTTATCACTTAGTGAGGTTAAAAGTGCTCTATGTCTTCTGGTAATTGTTTTCATCTTGATACCCAGGATGGCTTTTAACAAAAAGAGCAGTCAGCAAATTAATCTATAAAATCTCTTCTATCTTTAGCAAAATGATTATGAATGACTTTTAGCTGTTGTAGAATTATATTTGAGGATATACAGTCTGAATGTGACAGTTTGCAACAGGCTGAAATAGGTGAGAACACCATTTTGAGATATCTGTTCAAGTGTTGAAATTTATTTCTTTGTAAATGTAAAACTATACCTTTAGAAATAATGAAATATGCCCTAAACAAATTGACAGATGCTCAGAATGGCCCACAGTACTCCCTTGAGCATTCATCTGAGGTACAGAAAAATCAGAATCAAGGTTCAGTTTTGCACGGTGTTTTGCCTCTGGCCTTGAAAAGCTCCCATCAGTGGTCTGTACAGCCCAAGTTACAGTACTTCTGTTTCATCTCTGCGACTTCCTAATAGTGACATTCCTTTGGCTATTCTGCAACTTCATTATTGATTATCCTGGGTTTTAAACTATGATATGTGAAGACCTTGTTTTAATCCTTTATCTGAATCAGACATGAAAAATTTCAGGAAAATAGTGGTTTTAAGTGAGTTAAACACTGAATGAATAATCAAGTTAGGATGGATTTGTCTGTTTCTCTAGTCAGAACTTGCAAACTGAAAAAAAAACCCCAAATCTCTGAAACCATTGATAACACAAGACTGATTTTAAAACTAGTATTTTTCAAGAACTGAATGTCCTTTTTTTCCTAAAAGTTTCTCACTTAGTTCTAATAACCAATAAAAAAGAGATTGAGTCAGAAGATGGTAGTGCTTATCAATAGAGAAAAAAAAAAGAAAAGAAAAAAGAAAAGAGCCAAAAAACACCCATCCCCCCAAAAAACCCACCAACCAAACACCAAAGCATTATGTTCCCATTTGTAAGAATTAATTACGTTTTTCGTATTTTTATTACATCCTTATCTACCAGATTTACTTCTCACTTTTTTGTCACTGAAGTATTTTTCGTCTCTTCAAACCTGCAACGGTGTTTCCAAGACAGCCTCAAGTTCTAATCCAAATATGCCCTTTATTACATTTGTTTCAACAAACTTTATAATTTTTGTGATTTATGTGTATGTATATAATTTCATACCAATTAAAATTCAATAGCAGTTGATCCACCAACTCATACTCCTTTCATGCTATTTTTAATTATCTCATTTCTTTAAAAACATATTTTATTAATAATCACAAGTGTCTGCCAAGAAAACATTGCAGTCTAGGATATTTATAAGAACATATGTCATCAGAACGTTTAGTGATTTTTTTCTTTTCTTTCCCACACTGAAACGTGTGGTTTAAAGCTTCTTTAAATTCAGTTGTCTGTGTTTCATTTTATTTCTACCTGGATTACTCATGGACAAATGCTGTAAAGAACAGGACCCCACTTTTGTCCAGTGTTCATTGACTTCTTGTGAGCACTTTCTCCCTACTTTGCCACTGGTGTCACCTCTATGCAACATTAAAGATTGGGTAGCTTTGATAATGTCTTAAAAGTGTGAGAATGGTTTATTTCTTTAGAACATTATTAAAGCTGTTCAAGGATAGAATGGACATTGAAAAACAAAGTGTTAATCCATTATCAAAACTAACAGAAATCTCATTATACAGTAATGAAGTCCAAGCTAATATGTCTTTATTACTCTTAACCAAGGACTGCTTTTCTGACAGCAGTTACAATGAAAACCCAGCCAAAAATCTTTGAGCTTTAATTAATAATTGGGTTGTGAATGTGAAAGACAGTGAAAGTCTAAAAGCCAGTCTCCTATCCTGTAAATTAACAACTTGACTTTTTTGATAATTTTTGGAACTTAATGTGTGCCAGAAAAAATCTATTAGCACACTCAAATAAAGAACTATTATTAAGCTATTAGCAATACAGCTCTGACTGAACATCTCAACTGGTCAGTGATTTAGTGTCTTATACACCTCTGGAGGTTCCTTCAAACCCTATATTGGAAAAATAGAAAAATAAAGTTCATTATAAAGAGGCAAAACTAAAATATTTTAAAAGGCCAGAAAACAACATGTAAGAAACACTCTAGTAAGAGAAAAAATAATATTTATTATTACTGAAAAGTTTCTTAACATTTATAAGAACAGTGGGAAAAAAATTATTTATGCAAAATTGTGGTTCTCAAGGTCACTGAAAAGAGACATGAGGCTTAGTACCAGTCAGCACTGTCATCCCAGAAAATATGATGCTCTACATATTTAAACAAGAATGCAGCCTATAAATCTAAAGTCATAAATACTGACTTATTCAGTATTAATAAGGCATCAACTGCCTGTATCTGAATTTGGATAGACACATTAAAAATACAGACATTTTGAAGAGAGTTAAGACAGATCAATTAGATTAATCAATTAATTTCATCAAATCAATGAATTAAAACAATCTAAATTATAAAAAGTTTGGAAAACATGCTTTAAAAAAAACATTTCAAAGCGTTGATCTGACTAATATTTTAGTCTAAACAAGTAAAGATTGCATTTACAGAGTAACTCCTTAAATTCAGAAAAGGCAGTAAAAAATCCACTGTCAACGTTAATTACTGCCATGACAGAACAAAATAATTAATCTAGGGCAAGAAAGTTTCAGTATGAAAAACATTCTAATAGGAAGAATACTGATGTACTGGAAAAGACCCATTATACCATTTATTCACAATCTTCTGCTAACAGACTAGATGAAGATCTGCCATAAAGCATATCAGACTTTGGTTCAAGATCATGAGCATGATGTCTACCGAAAAATTTCTAGGATCAATAATTTTGCATCTAGACGTATTTTTATGCTGTATTTGCAGAATTTTGACAGGCTTCTGACCAATATTGCTCCAAAATTTAATGTCATTACAGAAGCCAAAATGTTCTTGTGGCATAGTTTGAAGAGCAAAACTATTCTTCACATATATGTACTCACTCTCTTGGGGAACTTTACACTTCATTAGGTATCCAAAGCCTGCTTGCAAGTTAGGTGTCTAAGTTAAGCAGGTCAGATGTATCTGGAGCACCTTTTTTAAGACAAGTTTTCTGTATAAGTATCCTCAAAGCTCTTTACCGTATTTAGAAATTCCACTAATTGATTTAGTCTTTCCTGAATATGTGTGACCCAAACCGTAAATGGTAACATCAACATGGATCTCGCCAATGATATCTCTATATCTTCTCTAGTGAAGAGAAATATCTGAAATACTCTATTCATTTAGATGTCTTGAGATGTCTCCTTTACTATCCACATTCCTTGAAACATCCGTGACTGGCAACAATGAAGGGGAATGTGGGTGATAGCCCATATCTTGGTCATTAAAACAGCATCAATGAGGCATAAAAGTAGATTGCCTCAATAAAAATAAAAAAGACAAAGGATCTCAACAGAGGTTTGAGTGAGGTTTTCATATGTGCAAATATGTATGCAAATAGTGTAAAAGTACATAATTTGAAAACATAAGAATGGCAAATGTAAGTGAGACTAAAGTTTATGGAGTCTACCACAATATTCCTGGAAGCAGTAAGTAGCAGATGATGAGGAAATCTGTGAAAATCAAGAATAAAATAAAAATAACAGTAAAAATAAAAATAAATTTTATAACTTCTATCTAAGCTTCAACTTAGAGCCACCATTGCTAAATAAATTTTCATCATTCTACTAAAGAAATAACTAGATACAGAATTACCAGTCTTTTATGAGTGGATTTCCTCAGCTTCAATACATCATTAAGTCTTGCTTACTGTTCACTTCAAAGAGCTAAAATTGAAGCATCTGCATTAAGAAGAATGATATTTGCCTTTCACGAAAAAAAAAAAGTGGAAAAGAGAAGGGAAAAAAGAAATGTAAACATTGTAAAGGAAAGATTTCAAAACGGGTTTTTACATTTAGGATGAGGAAGCAGAAGTCAAAGTTTTATTTTTGCAACATTACAGAATAAAGACTTATGAACAATTATTGCACTGGGAACAAAATAACCCTTGAAACTATTTCTTCAATAATTTGTCACCAGTGTTTTACTTGACAAATTTAATAATGGGCTCTCAAGGGTATGTTATATATTTTTTAAAAATCAGAATCATCACTATTTTTCTTTGGTAATATGTCAAAAAATGAGAATAATAGTGGAACATAAGTGTAGATAGATAAATCAATAGAGTGTAGATGATAAATCAGTGAAAATACACTTTTTTCAAATGCAAAAGGACTGTCTGTGTAAAAGACAGATCAAACACTTTACAGAATACATGGTAACTAGAGTCAGAGGTAGATTTATGGGAAAAGGCATATCTTCAATATTTTTAAACACACAGGACTCTACCTGCCAAGAAATTTTAAACTTGACCTCTGTATCTTGTTGGGACAGTGCTTCAATGTCATCTTCTGGTACACTCTAGTTGAGTCTCAGTGGAACATGGAAGCCTTTCAAATTACACATTATGATATTTCAACCATCCCCAACATCATATTTAGTATCCTGGGCTTTTGCAGCAGCATTCAGATGCCTGTTCATGAACCAGGTGAATATTATTTCCTGCCCCCGAATGGTAATCATAAATATAAACACTACTTGAACCCCTTCTGCAGGAAAGTCTGTTTTGAAAGATGAGCACATCAGTAGCTGAGAATATATTCAGATTCACATGAAGTTTTGCTGAGGTCAACCACTTGTTCTGACAGCAATAAAAGACATAATCAGATATCCTCAAGAATCATTTAATGAACAGATCAAATATCCCCAGGTCAAAGAGGGTGCTCTTTTGTCTTCACTGAAAAAAAGTCCAGTAAATTTAACCCTAGTATGCAAATTAAATTGACTTATTTTCTCTTTTTTGTTTGGTTGGTTGGTTTAGGTTTTTGGTTGGTTTTGTTTGTTTTGTTCAATTGATTTTTTTGTTTATTTTCCTTCTAATGATAATTTTAAAGTGTTACTAAGAGAAATGAAAGATACATGTGCAAACATATATAGGTCCGTGTGTGTATACATGTAAGTAGGGTAGACTATGGCAATAAAAGAAACTTGTCTGCAGATTCTTAGAAATGTTTGGAATCACTATGAGATATTTTTACCATTACAATGATTTAATGGATTTTTGGACAGGCAGAAAGATTTGGAATGAACTCTAGCCTCAGTCATTTTAGTTTTGCCTCAGTGAACTTTAAAAGGGAGCTTTGACAGGCTTAGGCAGCTTGAAATTAAAACTTTATTCTCAAAATCTTTTTCTATGGACAAAGAGGAAACATATCTTATACATTAGGACAAGAATCTACTGTTAGCATAATTGAAACCTTATCAGTCTGATCCAAGCATCTTTATTAGCTGCAATCCAATTATCAAAAAAAAAAAAAAAAAAAAAATAAAAGGCTGCCTCTATACAGATCAAGTTCAAGAGCAGTAATAATACAATTTGTTACATGCACACACAAGTTTTCTACCTCTCTTTCTGATGTTCTGCTCACCCATCCACTGCTCCTCTGGGTACTGAAATAATTTTCTTCTGGCAATGTTGATGAGATATATCACAACAGGGTGTCAACATCTCTGGTTCTATGCTGGCACCAACATAATGATGGAGTTGATGATTTCCTCACTTCCCATCTAGATCCTCTTATGGTCATTTTACTAGCATGCTTTTATATCTTTCTTTGCTTCCCATTGGTCTACACTCCCATGCAACAACAGAATATATTTATTGTCTTTTGAGGGTGTTGGATATTGTTTCTTTGTTTTCTTTCTTACCCCTAAAGCTAGCTTTGTCTAGCTATTTCTTTAATTGACTATTGGTGCACAGATTATAGCCATGGGGTTGCCAGTGTTAAGCCTGTGCTCCTTTTCCCAGCATTCCTACATTCCTGTACTCTTCTAAGTAACCTCCTGGATCTTCACCTCTCAATGCCTCCCTTATCATACCAGGCCTGCTTTCTTTATACCAAATCATTATGGAACTAAATAATTTTTAATGTCCCTTCCAACCCAACCCATTCTACCATTCTATGAGTCTGTGATTATGGTGCCATTACAGTAACACCATAGACATAAATAAAACTGAAACCAAGAAGCCATTGCCAACTAGTCTTTTTGAAAAACAGCTGTCACAGCTGAACCAAATAAAACAGAGGTGCAGGGAGGTCTAGTTCAGACAAGACAAACTTAACAAGCCTCTGTTTTGAGGCATATTTGCATACATGGTGCATATGCGATGAAAAGCCTGCATGATGTTACTGGGAATTACTATACTGTTTGATAGGGGTAAATGGTTGCTTAAGCCAAAAATGCATGAAGGAGAGCAGAATTAGGAAAAAAAAAATCTAAAAAAAGAAAGAAAAAGAAAAAAAGCAAGCTCTGTATGTAAAAGATGGTGCATCTTTGAGTACTTAAAAATCATGATTTAGTTTTTCATAGCTTTTCAATATAGAAACACAGGATCATAGAAGGGTTTAGATTGGAAGAGACCTTAAAGCTCATCAAGCTCCAATTCCCCTGCCATGTGCAGGGACACCTTCCACTGGGCCAGGTTGCAATGGGTGAGCAACTGGCTCATGGGTCAGGCACAAAGAGACCGTGAATAGGGTGACAGACTGGTGACATGTCAGTAGTGGGGTTCTGCGGGGCTTCATCCGCAGGCCTGTGCTCTTTACCATCTTCATAAATGAGCTGGATATAGGACTGGAAGGGATACTCAGCAAATTCGGAAATGGTACAAAACTGGGAGGAGCTGTTGACTCCTTCCAAGGCAGAGAGGCCCTGCAGAGAGACCCCAACAAATCAGAGGACTGAGCAATCACAAACCATATGAAGTTCAGCGAGGGAAAGTGCTGGATTCTGTACTTCATATCTATCTTGTTCACTTATGCAGCCAGCCAGACAAGGACAGATTGTTCAGTAGTTCAGGACACTAGGTACTGATTTGATTTATTTTTTTCTTTGTGAAATCTGAGGCTAAATCTAATTTGGCATAATACTCTGTGTGTAGCAGTTTAAATCTGAAGGATTTAAACTTCTGAAAGACGTGATTCTCATTAAATTCTGAACCTAGGATCAAGGTAGGTTGTATCATACAGACTATATCAACAATGATCACGGAAGTGAAAACTTGTTTGAATTCTTCCGATTCTTAACCTAAAAAAAAATAATTAAACTATAGCAGAATCAATAGAATTGATTCAGATTCATTATTTAAGTTCCTTGGCATTTGCTGAACAACAGCTTTGCAAAAAATTCACAACAGTTTTCAATATTAAAGTTAATGGATTTCATTATCTGATGTATCCCTCCCTGTGATTTGTGTTCTGTCTTGTTGACTGTGATTGTACTGCCAAAACAAATTTTTATCTGCTTTTTCCTTGGAATGGAAAGTTGGTAAACTTATAAATACATGGTATTTTATCTATATGTAATATACATAGAGATATATTTAGTTTCCAGTTTCTATCTCCCTTTAGCTGTAATGATGCACTAAAAGGTAACCAGCTGTGAAGGCAGCAGTGGGGAGGAAATCAATGATTTGGTGCTCAGCAGTTCCCTACCCTAATTGCTGAACTATTGACTGACTACCAATCAATTGCTACACTGCTCCTACTGAGTCCCATAATGTAAATAAAGCACATGGCTCAAGGGAAGAGGCAGAAGCATTCATAAAAAAAAAATTGAATGGAACTTCAAAGAATATAAAGGAAAGGGAGGGTAGATTGTAATGAAAGGACAGAACAAAGTGGGCAGAGTGGAAAACAAGGCCAGAAACTTTCATGCCAATGTAGGCATAATTATGTGAAAGTCAAAACTGGTGCTTAAAGATGGGGAACTGCACAAATATAGAAGGATGCTGAACTAATTTTGTGGTACTGCTATTCTCCCTTACCTTCTGCTCCTCAATTAAACACCCAAATTTTTAGGAAATCTTTTGTACTCTATTTCCCGTGACTCACAGTAAAAAGTATGAGATAACACAGAAAAAGCAAAATCATGGGGAATAGGAAACAGATCTAAATTAGTTATAATGTTGTACTACACCCACTGTAATTGCTGTCAACAACAACAAAACAAGAAAGAGAGATAAAGAATAAAGCTGTAAGTCCAAAGATTTGTGTTTCTTGAGAGTTTTGGTTCTTTTTCATTTAGTAAGGCACTTTTAGTCCACAATCCAGACTAACCAACAATTGTAGACTCCAAACTTATATTACATCTTAACTTTGCCAATCTCTGCCTACCTTTGATCAGAGAAAAATCAATGGAGTAGGTTTAAGCCACATGCAAGTTTATCAAATAAGAGTGGCATACGAACCAAGAAAGCAAAATAACTAAGATGAACTACCTCACGAAAAACAAATTTATCAGGGCACAAAGCAAACTTAGTATAATAGGAGACCCAAGACCCATAGCAAAAAATCAAGTAGCTGAGATCTGTCCTGAAAATCTGAAAGTTAGGAAATGTTGCAGTGATAGTCTGATGTGTTTTCATTTCTAAATACATTTGCAGTTTCAAATAATCAGAAGAATTTAAAGGAAATAATTGATCACTTGGGGAAGTAGCACCGGAGAAAATGTTAATCTCAAGTTTGCATAGCATAGGTTCAGTTCCTTGCTTCACCACTGAGTTTTACTGTATTGGTGAAATCCAATCTGTGTGTACCTCAGTTCACTCTCTTTAATGGAGGGATAGCAGTAAATTCACATTTCTCAGGAGTGCTATAGAGATTAATAAATTCAATTAATGACTGTGAAGTCCTTAGACAATATGGTATTAAGATCATGTCAATCCCCTATATAGATGTTAAGAAGTAGGCGGATTAAACTTCTTAGTGGTTTTCCAATCTGTTAAATACATACTGTCTGATTCTGAAGGGTGGAAAATGCAGGTAGTTTTCATTGGCCTCAGACAGAGTTGCTGAAGGTCTTTACCTCTGAAAATCAAGCTATCCTATTAAGTGCTGCCTGACTTCTTGTTAGATGTGCTTTTAACACAAATCCCTGTCAGCCCTCACTTACTTTTGCCAAGCTTTCACTTTAAAATCCAGTCGATATTATTTACTTTCATTGCTAAAAGATAGCAGAATGTGATCAATTAAAAAAGGCTCTCCACGTTAATCACCATCACTTTTTCTATAAATATGTAAATTTTCAGACTCATAATCTCACTGATTACCATCTGTTGACTGTTTGGGAAATTGGAATGAAATAGATTTCATAAAACAGGTAGATAGGATACATTATTAAAATGAGGACATGTTATATCTTGGTGCTTGCTTCAAAGATAAACATTGGTACATGTTTATCTTTGTTCTGTTGGTATAGTGTGTGTCAGATAAGGCACTTTGCCTTATTCCTAATTGTTGCCAGTAGTTTTCTAAAGTTATCTCATGACTAAGCATAACAGAGGTGACTTCTGTCTTTCTCACCTGCTTCAAATTTCACTAGGGCATCAGCTCATCACTAAATTTCTCTCCAGTGCTACATCCGTTCCCCTGTAACCCTCTGTCTTGGGGTGACTTTATGATGTGTATCCCTTATCGCTGCCCTATGCCCAGAAATTAATTTTTTGCCTTTTCTATGCCTTTAAACTGAGCCTGAGAAGAGAAAAAAACTCGACCGAAACTTTCAAAGCAGTTTGCAGTTTGTTTTCACGTTTCAAGGACACACAGATACATACACAGACTCCTCTTGCTTCTAACAGCAGTGGCAGGAGTGGGAGGAAGCCCCCGGCTTTCTTTCCAGCCAGCTTTCGGCCAGTTTTCTCAGCTCCTTTTCCTCCAGAGAGCTGAACTTTGTTTTCCTGGGACTCCAATTTTTCCCTTCTTCTCTGCTGGATGGTTTCAACATCAGAATACACTGGGAGGACTTTCCACCGAGGCCTTGGCCCTGGAGGTGGCCCCAGCCCATCCCAGCTCCAGGAGGAGGGGAGAGGCTACCTACAGAAGGACTCTGAAATTTTCCTAGGTTTTTCTCTCCACAGTGAAAGGTTTTATTACTTATCATCATTATCCTCTTCCTGTGTGTTTGTTAAATAAATAGTTTTATCTCTTTAACTTCCCTTCAAGGAAAATTTATTTTTTTCCCCAAACCTGTGGGGGGGAGGGATGGTTGTAACCTGCTTTCTATCAGAGGATATTTTCCTCCCAGTTTGTCCAAACCGGCACACCCTTCACCTGTGAAGGTTTGCCTGAGAGGAGCAGATCAGTTACAGAAGGTCTCTGTGCTTGGGGCAAGAAACAGCTGACTGAATGGAAAGAATTTCTGAACTATATTGGAAAGCTAACAAGTTAGGAAGAACCCACTTGGGAACTGAACAAAATCTTGACAGTGAGGTCAAAACTGAGCTTCTTTGACAGACATTTAAAATGAGAGACAGCCAAAGACAGAATCCTACCTATTCCTCAGAGGCATGAATGTTTACTACTGGGAGTAATAGCAGAGTCCAGTCTTCACTCATATTTACCCTTTTCTTTATAGTATATTTTCCATTTTATTGAACAGCTTAGAGAGCTATTCACAAAGGAGAGATTATGAAAATTTCCTCTGTATGAAAAAGATAGTTACAGGATCACAGGATAATTCAGGTTGAAAGGGATTTCAACAGGTCTTAAGTCCAACCTCCTGCTCAAAGCCTGGTCAATCTAAAATCAGAACGAGTTGCTCAGGGCTTTTCAGTTGGTCATAAAAATTTCCAAGTAGGGGGCTTGCATAATCTTTCTATTCAACACCTGCCATTGCTTAACTGTCCTCACAGGGGAAAATTTACCTTATATTCAGTCTGGTATTAGGCAGTGTCCATATTCACTATATCACCTCTCCCAGTCAGCACCAGGCTCATGTTTTACTTGTTAAGCATTTGTCTCTTAACGCAGCAATAGAAGATCACATCCTTGATGTAACTCGAGCTGCAAATGACAACTCTACATGAGTTCTGGCTTTCCCAGTAACACTTTCTCACACTCAGACATGGTTTTTAAATTCTTCCTTTGTAGCCTGTTCCTGTTTCCATGGATTTTTCTTTGTATTCGAACTTCACTATTTACCCATTTAGCTCAGACAGTTTTTGCATAGTTCACTTGTTTTCCTGAATTTCAGGATGGACCATTCTGGTGCAGCTTGCATCTCTTATCTGATAAATCTCAGAACAATACTCTCTGGCTGGAATATATCTTCCTGCCTTTCACACCATAAAAGTTAAACACGCAGTTCATATTTTCTAATCAGTAGAAAGAGAGAAGGATGTTCACATAAAGATTTATCCCTCTTTTAGATAGCTTTCTAAGATTAATATGATCATGGACAGAGGTTAGTTAGGTATCTTAGAACTGACTTTTTACTTTCAAGTAGCTAGATTTACTAGACTGGATCCACTCATAATCATATTTTTCATAAGATATTGAACTGTTCTTTTTTTCCCCTCATGACTCAGTTGAATGACTAGTGAATGTGATAGAAGTAGAGGATATACCCTTTCTTTGCCTATTTAAAAGAATATAATGCAAGTGTGGAGGATGAAGTTTAGGTTCCTTTTAGGTTTGGCACCTCTGTATGTAGCAGTAGCTGTCTGTGAAAAATTTAATATGGCAGCACAGAACGCTGTGACCAGACAATTTTTCAAGTGTCCTAACTATTTTAGAACCCAAAACCTCTCCATCACTTACTGGGTGACATTTCACAGCCTGTTGGCTTGTCAGGGTCAGCAGGCTACATCCAGTTCTCTAAAAGAAAACCATTGAGCACCCCTCAGAAAAGGGAGTGTCCCCTGACTGAGATAGACAGTGACAAAGTTACTCATTTCTTTGGTGGAAGTCTTTCCATCAAGTGTGGATATTCACACAGCAGATGATTACATCTTTATTAGTTTGCTCTATAAAGAATGAATCTTTAGTAAATGTTGAAAGAGGAACTTAGGATGTGGAATGAATCTCATCTTACTGAAGATGATGAAGACAGGTCACACAGTGCATTCCACAAAAGGGCCTCACTCTATTCATTGAGGAGAAAGGGAATCTAGGAGGAAAGGGTTTGATGGCATGGACACACATTACAGAAATCTCGTATTACACAAGATTAATCCAAACCTTGCTGATGATTATTCCATTCCACAATCAATAAACATAAATAATCTGAAACTTCTGTGCAAATGTAACACTGTCTCGGTTTTGAAAGACAAGTGTCTGCTAAGGAAGGCAGAAGCCTCCCTTGAAGTGGCAGATGTAACCCCTTTCCCTCTGAGTTATAATAATTTTGGAATCAAGGGTCTTTAGGCAAAGATGTGGGAAATAGGAATAACAGTCCTTTACTATATCTATATAGATATATAGATATATAACCAGTCAAACAAAACAACAATAACCATGGCAGTAACAGCAAACAATCACAAACCCAGTCCCAACCTTCTCGGCTGTCGGGCCCTTTCCCCTCGGGTGCAGTTCCGCTCGCAGCCGGCAGGGGCGCTGGCGGCTCCCGGTGAGCAGGGCAGGTGCGATGGTTCCCCCGCGGCTGCAGGGGGCGCTCCGGAGCGAGCTCGGGGAGCACGCGGCACTGGCGCCCTGGGATCCCGGGAAGGGATGGGACAAAGGCTTCACAAACCCCTGGGCAGCCGATCCCGGACTCTCGAAAACAGCAGGCTGGAACGGCAGGCTGGAGCGGCAGGCACAAACACAAATCCTGAGTGGCAGACGAGATGTATCCAAAAAAGGGGAACCCCCCGGGGCTCCAGGCAGGCAGAGTGAGCACGGCTACAACGCAGCGAAGGCTCGAAGCAGCAGCGGGGCAGGGCGGCCACAGCCCAGCCTCCAGCAGGGCAGGGAAAGCAGCTTTGGGATCCCGGTGTTGTTTCCAGCAGAAAGAAAGACGCCGAAAACGGGAACCAGCAGCCTTCTCTGCAGCTTCTCTCTCCAGATGCTGAGAGCGAACTGCCCCACACCCAGGTGAAAACAAAAGGAGTAGCCAGGCCCACCCCACCCCCAACGGGCTGCTGTTTTTGTCTTTCTTAAGTATGGCCATTTGTCCCCTAGCAACATGCATATGGGAAAAAATTCCTTTAACAGGAAAAAAAACTAGGACTAAACTAAAACCCCAACAAACGCTTATGTAGACAATCACTCTAAAATGAACATGAAAATTAACTGTTAGAAAATTGAGTGACCATTACAAATGTTTCTTAATAAATAATCTATTTCCATATTTTCTCAATAAACACTCATAAAAGTCTGATAACACTGTTCTTATCAAGGAAATTCAAATTAAAATATCTGTATTGACATCGACTAGGTTGTCCACAATATAACAGAAGAAAAACTAACTGAACAGATCGCACTATGAGGAAATATAGTGAAGTGTGCTGTGGTTTCACACTGAGTAATAGATATGAGCATCAGCAAACTAATTTGAAGAATTAACACTTATTTGACAGATGAAAATCTGTTTATTTGAAAATTTTATTTCCTCTTCAAATACATTCTTATAACCTCATTTATTTTTAAAAGCTCTTTTTATCTCCTCAAGACTAATTTGTTTATCACTAATAAATTATTTGATTATCAGTTGTAATCCTTCTTATAATTTTTCTCACTGAGTTATAACTTATACTGTATTAGGGGAGTTCAAATGTGTTGGAAATTTCCCTAAGCAGGAAAAAAATAAATAAAAGTCTTTTTTATGAATTATCTTCACATGTTTAAAAACTTTGCCAATATCTGTAGTGTGATAACTTTCACTATTCTAACTCTCCTTAGTTTCTAGGTCACAGGACAACATATAGTCCTTACATTCTTCATAAGGTGAAACAGAATTTCCTTTTTCAATGTATTCTTGGTGTAACCATACATATATTCAAGGCGGTAAAAAAAGAAACTGCTTCAGAATGGACTATGAACTATGTCATTGTAGAGATAACTCACCATTTACTGAACACTAAATCTTTGAACAGATCAAGCTAAACTTAGAATAGCTCTAAGATATAATACAAACACTTTTTTCAAAATCAAAATTTATTCTACCAAATTAAATTCATGTGAACCTAGAATGCAGATGTGGACGAGATATAATAGAAATTCTCTGCTTTTGGATTCCCCTGCACAAAAAATGAGAGAACACAGAGCAATAAGAGGCTATCTGCTAGAAGCAAACATTCAATTTGCACTACTTTGTGAGTCCATTTCAGCTGAAAAGAGCTGTCATTTAGTTAGCTCTCTTTCCGAATGCTCCAACAGATACAGATGGGATTTAGAAAAAAGCACTTTCTCTAATGCTGAAGATGTGCTGTCTGAAGCTTTCATGTGGGGAACTGACATTTGATCAGTTTGGTACCAAATGTCACTACAGGCAGTGCAAAATGAGACTGTGATATACTATGAAAAGAGCAACTCGATAATATAAGCATAAGAGCATATTTGTTAGAATTGTGCTACACTCTTACATCAGGTAGAACTTGACTCAGGCTCTACAAAAGAGGTTGAAAATAGAACACTCTTGTTCTTACCCTTTATGCAATAAAATTACATGTTATTTACACAATATAACAATAAAAATATTCTTTAAATTATATAAAATTCTATAAAGTCCATCCATAAAGAAAGAAAACATTTTGTACTGCTGCTAGGTCACAGGTACAGAGGAAAGAAAATGTTAGAAAGTATTTCTTCTGTCTCATGTTAGAGAGAAAAATATATGTGGCTGCATAAAGTCTTTGGTTGCCAATACCACTAGTGATGCTTTCATAGTGTGAATTTATTCAGTCAATTAGAAGTTGGAAAGAACTAGGATTCACGGAAAGTTATCTGCTGTTTGGCTGGAAACAGAGCACAGCTGCTTTGATCACAGAGGATGGTGCCATGACTGCTTGGCAGAAATTTGTGTTTTGCCCCATCCAAAGTTGATGGAAGCAAAACTCTCAATGGATCACAGTAAAAGTCAGATGCTGTTGTACTCACGTGAGTATTACACTTCAAACACCCAGGTATTTTATCAAAGGCTGTATGACAAGGCAGTATTTACACCTCTGTCTATATCCCCCAACAACTACTTAGCAAGCTCATTTACTTAGATGCATAAAATAAAATTCAGAATGCCTTCAACATATTGATAAATTGCTGCCAATGAAAGTTTAAAAGAATCATAAAAAACTATCATTCTAATAATTAATGATCATCGATATTCATTCAGTAAATAGAATTCAATGAAAAATTATTTTATACAGAGCAAGAATGAGAAAGATTTTTTCAAATACAGTGGTGCAAAAATCTATTTTATATCAGATTCTCTGAAGAGAAATAGTTCAGATTAGAATGCATATTTTCATCTGCACAATTTCAGGAAAATTCATCACAATTTTTTTTTTTTTAAAATCAGGAATTCACTGCTTAAATGATTAATTTATAGCCCCAACAGAAATTATTTCCTCTCACAATGAAAACCTGTGACTAAAAAGAAAAATGAAATGGAGGATAAAGGTAGTGAGTGATACTACTAACTGACTTCATTGCAAAATGCTTAAATCAGTCTTTGTGTAATATATCTACATTAAAATCTAAGACCAAAAAGACGTATAAACAGACACATATGTTTTTGCATAAAAAGTAGAAATGTGAAGCAGCAATTGCTTTGTTTTAATTATTCCTCCAAAGATGGTCACCTATCCTGCTCTGGGATAGAACAGCTTCTTCTGCCAGTAAAAGTGAAAGATAATAGCCACTGTGTTTCATTCTTGTCTACCCCATAAAGTTATTTTGGAATCAAATGTCTAATACAGACACTTCTGTTCAACCTTATAATTAAAATATCTTTTAAAAACCTCTTGAGTGTATTGCAGCAAAAGTTTAAAGGCTCAGTCTTGCAGACCTTGCTGAATAATGCAGAGGCTGCTGTAGCCCCTTTGAAGTCAGCATCACAACCTGAATGAGTAATAGCACTGGAACAACTCCTAAAGGCTAATTCTGTTGGCTATTCTTAGTTGCATGAATCAAATAACAGTTTTACCTGCAAGGTACTAAGAGTGACTCAGTCTTTAATGAAAAGAATTTCAACCATTTTGTTCGAAGAAATGGACAGTCAGCTTGCAGAATTGTGAACCATTATTAGCAATTATTGTTCTGTGTCAGAAAGTACTCCCATCCTATTGCTATGAAACAAAATGAGGCTAGTAGAAAAGCTAACAGATACATTATGTGATAGTATCTCAGATCTTCTTTGGCTTTAACGAAAGTCATTTCATCTTCTTTGCTGGTGATCAGCATAACATCAATTTTCAGTACAAAGATATAAAGTGCAAAGAAAGGGCAACTATTTACTCCTATTGAATCACTGAGATTAAATTTTTTCATCCTTGTTAGATAGCAGTGACTTTGTCTTTCAGTAACATCAGTGAACCATTTCATTCTACAAAAACTAAGTATTTTAAACAAACATTCCACCGACCTCCTCAGATCAGAGAAACGCCCAGTGGTCAAAGCAGGATATTTCTAAAAACATATATGTCCTTAGGGAAGAAAACTCACACATCACCCAAATTACACAAAACGAGGATCTAAACACCAACAAATTTTTGGGTACAAAGGGAAATACTTTGGGAAAGACAACTTGTCAAATATCAAAAATACACAGCAGTAGATAGATTTCTTTCCTCAGATACAGAAACTAACAAGGTTTTGCAAAACTGTTCACAAGCGTAAGTATGGGAAGTAACAAGGAGATCTAGCATTTTGTTATCTTGTTCAGATTTCCAAGAGGAAAATTCAACAGCTTTTGCCAGTTCAACAGAAATATTTTCTGTTCTCTGTGAGGAAGGACAGCAGTGTTACTGGGATAGAAACTGGCACAGGTATTTTGGGCCTTTTCATAGTTTTGTCTGCTATCAGAAGATATTTAAGAGCCAAAAAATTAGTGTTCCAAATTGAATCAATGATGTAAACCTAATTTTGAATCAAGTAAAGGAGAAATCTCTGAGGAACACCTAGTGGAGTTTTGTTACTTGTACAAATTTTCCAGCTGATAGATATTTAAGCCTGCAGCTCAGACCTAAGTTTGCACTCCCAGACAAAAGCAATTCCATCCAGTCTGATAAAGTGATCATGACAGTGCTAAGCAATTGTTAAAAACCAAACTCGTGAATAGAACTGGAGTGCAAAAAGACTTAACTGAAATATAATGGGGAAATAAAATCAATACAGACAAATGCTGAAGAATACAGACAAGTCCGGTAGAACGGATTGTTGAGAAGAGGGAATAAGGTAATAGCTTTTTAATTTACAGAAGGTAAATCAATAAGACAGGAACCCCTAGAGAAACCACAAATGAAGGGTCCCTTGTGATTATTCTTAACTGTACCTATATATATGTATTTAAGTTGTAGAATCTGTCACGCTAGGAATAAGCTGTAGGGAAAAAGAACCCAAAGGATGCTTGTATAACAAAATATTATTTATTTCTGTAATAAAATATATATTACAGAAGAAAAGAAGAAAAAATAAAATGTTATTTAATCACCTAGTCATAATGAAATAGAAAATGAAATACATGAGTCATATACTGCTACATGTTGTAACAAAATGAGATACAATTTCTTCGACATATAAGAGAAAAAATAGCCAAGGATTATTCCAAATTTGAGAGTATAGATGTAGAAGCAAAGAATCACTAAAATAACCTGGGTGTTCTTAAAATGCAGATGAGAAATACAATCTGGATGATTAAGAGTATTGTGTGCACTAAATATTGCAATAGACTTCTAAGATATCAAGTAGCAAGGTATCAAGTTCTTATTAATATATAAACTAAAGGAAATAAAATATGACAAAAATCATAGAATTCTAATGAATATGTCGTGATAGAGAAGACAGTGTTGTAGAATCCTGCTTAAAACAGACAGCCAAGAAGAACGGATTGAGGAAGAAAGTCCAAGAGATGAGCATAAGTTTGCTGTCACACTAAGAAAAAGAAACACTAAAATATTCTTTTTTTACCTATTTCATTAAGAAAAGGGGAGGGGCCACAGACCAGAAACACATCTGCGTTCTAATAATCTTTCTCATGGCAAAAATGTGAAATGCGAGAAGAACAGAACATGTAGGAGAGTTATCCAGCACTGGCTTATTTTAGCAGAAATGTAGGTCAAAGGATGTCAGCAAAGAACCATTAACAGTATGCTAAATAACTTTAGCAAACAGTACATAAAATCACTGTAAATAAGAGCCTTAAACAAGAGTTTCACAGCCAGTCAGTTTAAAAGTGAGGACAAATATATGCTTCAGCAAACAAACATACCATGAACCCAGCCCTGCTTCCCCAGCTCCTTGCAAGCACACTGCCCTAAGGTGCCATATGTTACAGAACAGAATATACTCAGCTACAGCCAGTAGAAACCATAAACCAGCTGGTTTACTCACTTTCCTGGCGTCAATAGGGACACAACTGCACAGCTGTATAATGTGATGAATGAAAAACACCAATTAGGAAGGAGTAAAATGATACATCTCCAAGGTACCTGCCAGATTTGCCAACAGAATAAACTAATAAAATAAATTCGCAGACCTCTGCCCACTACCTGGCATCTTTTGGCATCTATTAAGTATGTCTCACAATAAATATTGCAAATGATCAGTTTACTATTGACTAAGCATTTACTGAAAACCAAATCTCTCTCAGCACTCTTGCAATCTATTGTTATTGTAATACAGGCTTTTTTTTTCTCAAGGTGAAATGCAAGACATTCATTATATTCCCTTTGAATTAACAAAACAGTTAGCATATGCATACAGTTGGCAATAACCACTATTCACAGATAATGTGATGGTATTGCATCTTGAATTATCTAAAGATATATGACTCTTGTTCCTAGGTCTGAGTCATTCCACTCTGTAACTATCTTTCTCTGTATGTCTCTATGCTTACTTTCATTTGACTAAATGACAAGCTCTGGTTTATTTAATTTATTCCTTTACCAAGAGAAGATATTCAATCCCTTTTATATTTCTGAGGTATATTAATCTAGGGCTTTTTAATTTCAAGATTTTTATTTTATTTTTATGTTGTTCATAATCAGTTTTCAGCTACAGAACTCTCTTAAGTTTTTGTTTCCTGACGTAAGACAATTTCAAATGATCAGCTGGAGTTTGATGGAGTTAATCAGTCAAGCCAAACCACATTCTCAGACATATAAAATATTATCATAACACTTAGCCTTTTCTTCAATGAATACATTTTTGCCAAGTATTTTGTAACAGCATTGTTAAGTTTTTTAACACTTGTAGCCTGGAATATTGCATCAATCCCACTCAAGTCAAAATTGAATGCAAATATTACACATGAAATGTACAAAAATACATCAAATGAAAAAAATCCTTAAGCAAAATATGGAATTCCATTATCAAAGCAAAAATATTCAATAGTCACTGAAGGAAAAAAATAAAATTCATCTCCAACTTATAGAAACAAAGGAGTTCCAGCTTTATTGCATCTTGTCCAGAGAAACATACTCATTCAGTGCATCAATAGTGCCATCATATTTGAGGTATCTGAAGCTGGGAAGAATGCAGATATTTGCATATATTATATTTAACTTCTTTGAAGTGGTTTCACAGAGGACACATCTGTAGGCATAAATAACAGCTCATCTGAGAGTCTAAAATAAGGTAGTTAATAATCAATACTCGCTAAGAATTTAATTTTTTTTTTTTATCCCTGTCATTTGAATTACCTTTGAGAAGTCCCTTGAGAATTAGCTGGTACATTCAGGGAACACAAAATGCAGATGGATACCAGGGATACCATCAGTGGATAAAAAAACTGCAATAGACCTGAAAGCTTAGGTTATAAGGAATTATTTGAATGAGTTAGCTTTTAAACTAGGAAGTTTTGGTAAATTGGTTATATTAATAAGGTAAAATACCCAAGTTTATATATTAACATAAAACATCTTAGCCTAAGACTGTGCTACACATCTAAAGATAAATTAAAAAAAAAAAAGATGTTTTTATATTTAAGGTTCTGTTTTGAAGTGCAGTAAGAAAAAGGGGAAAGATCCTCCAGAGAGTATGGAACAATGTCATACCCATTATGGTCCATGTGAAATAAGACAACAGAGACCAAAGTATTTTTCTGGGAAAAGAAAATAAATTTTTAGTAACCTCTTCTTTGATTTGGAACAGAAGGTCCTGTTAAGTGACTTAGGAACCTAATTGTGTTTAAAAACATCCACCTGATTTTTGGTGCCCTTCTTTGTAGGCAAGTCTGGCTCCTTGAGGTGGATTGGGTGTTAAAACCTTCTTGCCTCCAAAAATCTTGACAACAAAATAATAAATTTTAATTTAGAGATGTGATCATCCTCCGTGATACTGTGCAGCTGCAGTTCTCTTAAACAATCAAACAACACACAAAGGAAAAACTATGGTGAGATTGGATTCTCAACATCTCTTATACAGCCATATAGGTTTGAGAAGGTTCTCCCTTCTGGCTGTCTTAAGAACAATCAGATATACTAAAAAAATTTTAACATATTGTCTTGCAAAAAAGAATGTTTGATGGAGAGTTAACAAATCTTGTTGGAATATAATTTTTACCATAAAACTACTGTGGTATTTTTTTAAGCTACAGTAGTGAGTTCCCACAGACATCAGCCCAGGACGCTGGACATTTGAAAACACCACACAGTACTGGTCACAGTGCATGCACAAAGCAAGTCTCTTGTCAATACAAAAGCAGATCTGATCTGCAATGATAAATAAGTCTGTCAGGAATGGGAAATGTCTAGCTTGTTTTATCATTTTGGGATTTGTCAGTGTTGGCAGGATTGATGATGTAATTTGTAAAGCTATCCGATCCAAATTTGGAAGCAATTAAAAAAAATTAAATAGAATACCTGAAAAGACTGCAGCAAAAATAGAGGAGAAAAGCACATACCTGAAGAAATCATTTTTAGACAATGACACTATATACACAAAACTACTGCGACCTTACCTGGAGTATTGTACATAAATCTGGACATATTCTTAAAGAAAGCAGACCAAATACCTGGAACTGTACATGAGAAAAGGCTGATTAATTATTTTGGAGGTTATAATTACTACTTGAAAAGAGGCCAGAAAATTCAGATTTATTGTCATTACAAAGAGCTAAGATAAAATGATTAAGCTATATAATATTTTGAAGGACTTAGAAACAGTTTGTATCATCAACTACTGGAAAAGAAAAATTGCCTCAAAATAAAAATGGAAACTGAGCAGCTGAAAGGGCCATGAACACTGAGATAAATCAAGAAGCAAGTGCACTTTGAAAGCAAACGCACTGTTTAGAATGGACTAGAAACTGCATTAGTAGAAGAAAAGGTGAGTATAAGTTTCTGTAGCAACTGGAGTGTGGGGAAGAAAAAAGGAAAGAAAATTATACTCCTGTCCCCAAAGGCAGAAGCTTGAGTGAGCTTGGAATCCCAATTACACTCTCAGCCCTTGAGATGCTCCCTCAGATCAGTATTGAAGAGATAAACCATTCTGCTTCAGAGAAATGGGCAAAAGTTGTCTTTTCATGACCTAGGAGTCAAGAGAGAAGTCACTGCATTTGTGGTTTACTCTAAAAAAATTTCAGTTAAAAAATGGTATGAGAGTTTACCATGAAATTTTAGTTCAAAATCTCACTCTGTTCTAAATTTTTACTTAGATTTTCCCATTTTTGCTGAAAATACATAGAGAGCAGTAGTAATGATTAAGGATGCCCACTGGGAACAGGCCTGAGCACTAACTCATTCCACAAAGGCCCTCCAAGAACTCACAAACAGCAATAACTTTTGGTCACTGCTTTTCCAGGGGACTATCCAAGCAATTATCAAGAAGTGAAAAACTTTATAGACATTTCCTTTACTCAAGTTCTCCAATTTCTTGATTTGACTCTTTTCAGAAACAGCAAATTATTCTTGAAATTTAGATTTAAATAGTATGAAGGGATGGGAAAATGTCTGTGGTATAAATCCTCAGTTGTCAAATGTCATAGACTTCACCTCACCCATTCAGAACATTGTCAGGACTGAAAGGCTGCACCCTGGCACACAATTCCCTCTGTGCATGCAGTTGGGTGGTGTGCATGGAGCTGAAGATGCAGTATGGTACAGCTGTACTTTAGCATGTGCCTGACCTCCTAACCCGAAGGTCAAAATGTAGAAGGGAAGATTTACATATGAAACAGAATTACACAAATATGAGAAGACAGAGATATGTGACTTCTTCAGAGTAGTCAGAACTACAGATGCATTACTTCAAAAATTAGAAGGTTAAGCAATGGCCAGTCCTCCTATTCTGCCCCATTCATCTGTTCCCTCATCTTCCCTACCCAATCCCTGTCTTATACATGCACAGGTTGTTTGCTTTTTTTTTTTTTCTGAGCTGTGCTGAAGAATGAAGTAAGAAAACTAATCCGAAGAAATAACTATTTAATTCTTCTGAGTTGTACTTCCACAACCTTTCACAGAGAAACAAATACCTGTGCAAGCACAATGCAGATGGATGAGACACAAAACATATGGGGAGAAAACAAAGGCAAGCAATTCTTAATTTTTGGTCTGTGAATTTTTGATTGCTTTTTAAAGTTTTTGCAAAACACTTTCAAATTTACTTGTCACTAGAGCCATTTTAATTTAATAGAGAAAAAAGCCACATCTTTTGCTTTCAAATTATTTCAGTCACTACGTGAGTCCTCAGATCAGAGTTCTAAAGATGAGGGCTTCACATGAAATAGACTGGTGAGAAGACAGACATATTTTAGGAATTCATATATATTTATCCAAATCTCTCTAATCTGTATCTATAGATTATCCATATCTATATACTTCTGTTGTGGTCAAAAACAAGGGTTAGAGCTCAGCCAATCCAATAAACAGCATAGTTTGAAACAGTTAAAAGTTTGAGTTGGATTTTGTACATTATGTAAATCCAAAGTAAAAGAAAGTCGGGTTTTGTGGTGCACAAATAAATTAATTCATGTAATTATTCTGTAATAGTGTAATTGCTGTAAGGTAGAATATGACCCATAAAATCTAGCAATTGTGGAGTTAATAATGTCCTATAAATACTACTCCAATTATACTACAAGTTAAAGTACCATGTAATACCTGTCTTAATTGCCTCTTGGTGTATGGCTAGCTCAAAAATGAGGACCCTCTTCTTTATAAGCATAGATATAAGCACATTATAACAATGTGCATAATGTTTAATAGTTTAATACATACAGCTAAACAAGTAGAGCAAATCAAATTGTTAATGACAATCAGATTATGTACAAATTTAGCCTCTTTATGGTATCTAGAAGTTTTTACATTATTCCAATTGACTAACAAATACTTTTCAGAAACAAATTTAGAATAATTTCTTCCTCATAAATTATTGCCAGCAGTAGTTCAATTATTCAGTAGAGAAAATGCCAATCAAGAGGTCTGACTGGTGAACTTATTTATACAGTGCAATATATGCAATATCTGTTTCCTGACCTGTTCTCTTGTAGAGAGGCAAAAGAAATGCTTTATGAATGCAATGAATTTGAATCTGAGGATGCACAGTGACAGTATCCAAAGTTTCCACTCAGGCACATAAGATATGATAACCACATCTTTTAGGCCTAAACTCTGTAACAAAGTGGGGACACCTACTTTTATTTCTGGTCATGCTAATCCTTGACCAGCTGTTGCAAACCTTGTATCTTGAATCCTTTCACCAGGCTTGCTTCAGCCAAACAGCATCTGCATGTAAAGGAATGATCTATCTATTGTTCTCCTCTAAAGGCATTGTGCCCCACTTTTGCTATTGCTATTTTCTGCTGGGAAAACCAGATGTCACAGCTTCTCTCCTTTACATCTATCCAACCACAGAACAAAAAATGCATGATTCAGCCATTCCTGAGCTGATCCCTGGGGCTGGATTTTCCTCCACCCAAACACACACATCACTTACTAACCAAAGCATGTGCAAGGGCTTTTCAGATGATGGGCTACTAGTAACCTGAACTCTGTCTCAAACATCCCATCCAACCACTGTTTCTTAGTGATGCTACTTACTGGGTTCAATTACTTCTGAAGTTTTCTGTTCCTTGTAATTCATGTTTACGGAAAGCAGTCATGAAACACAGGTATGGATATAGACTTAGCCAAATATCAGTATTTGAAAAAATAAAAATTCCCCCTCAGAGAGAAGCAATCATAAGCAAATTCACAGGTAACAGTTTAAATGTAGACAAAGGAGTTAAAGATTTATATTAATATGCAATTATGTAAATCTCCTCATCGGACTCTATTCCAAATTACATTTATAGCCATTTCTGAATCAGGGTGTTTCATCAGTAGTTTTTTCACTAAACTATTTAAAACATTTTTGTTGTTGTTGTTGTTTTTTTTTCTTTATAAGTTATGGCTGTTGAAAATTGCTGAAAATTTTAACTCCAATGCAATTTGTTTGTGAGGATGACTGATCTGGGAATAGATTTTGGGATCTGCCCTTTGAAACATGATTGTCAAATGCCAAATAGAACTACGCAGAAAAAGAGAAGAAGGAAGGATTTTGGAACAGTGGTTTGGCATTCAGTTGGCTTGCATAAACTGAAAACAGAATGTAGAATCAATGTTAAATTTGTATATATGTGTCAGTCATTGCATTTCGATTTAATTACAATATTTTGAACTGCTACATGAGCACTGTCCAGGAGGGCTGAAAATCTGGCTGCCTAGCAGCTATATTATAGATTTAATTAACACACATTGAGAACTGCTGCAAATCAGCTGTGCAACCATTCCCTTGCTATTGATGATGACAACCTTATGGAGGCCAAGCTGCAAATCCTCCTCACAGGCTGCAGTGCAGTTATCATTATTCTATTGATCAGCTTTGTCTCAGATGTTATGTGGCAAAACGTGGTAATCAGGATGACAAGCTTAAAAGATGTAAGCTATTCGCAGAGCTAGTGAAGAAAACAAAGCTAAAGGCGTTTAGTGTCACTGAATGCATTTTTTGAAGGAAAATACAGGCTTTTGTATAAAGCAGAATGCCAGAGACAAAATGTGGCCAATCATAAAATCTCAGCGAAAGATCTGAATTTGAAGGAAAATGCAGTAGCAAATAAATACTGAAAACAAGCATCCAGGAAAATTCAGCACTTGTAGAGATGGCAAGAACAGATGTTTATTCCTCCTGGTCTCTATATGGCAGTGGTGGCCTTTTACACTTTTATTGCACAGTTGTTAATGATATCACAAAAATGGAGGCACAGAAAAAAAGTACAAAACAGAAAGGAATTGTTACTCAACAATGTTGTGGCAATGAAAAAATGCTAAGAAATAGTACTAAGGGAAAAGTGTCCCCGTGAATTACCATAGAAGGGAGATGCAAAAATATTTTGACCTTAGAAAGTTTCAGTTCTGCTCTTCTCATATTCATAAATATTCCCATGGATGAACAGTTCAGAGGCAGAACTGCTCCCCCAGGCTAACATGCCATCCATCCTTGAGGTAGAGTTACATCAGCATGGAAGAATTGAGTTAATAATAATGCCACACTGGGGAAAATACACACTTTGATGCATGTATTTTGAACAATTGTTAGATATTTGAGAAAGACATAGCAGTTGCTGAAACAAAACATGTAACCATTGACATAGGGACAATTACCAAGTGTGCTGCAATTAATTCAGAAATTGTAGGAAGGAGTAACAGCTAGTTAACAGCTCTGGAAGAGGTGAGAAGAAGTATTAGTGGAGCATTTGCAGAAATCAACAATTAAATACAAACGAGTCTGGAAAGGCTGGAATAGAATTCCTTTGTAATGGTCTTCAAGTGCTCTCCTGCATACCTAAGAAAACACGTACTACAGCAAAAAATGATGAAACAGGAGCTTAAATAGGGAGTAACTGGTTTGCAGAATACTGACTACAAAGGGCTTTGAGAGTTACTACAGATAATTCCCCAAGGCCTTTAGCAAATGGAATAGCTGAGAAAAACAATGAATATAGAGGCTACTAATGCTAGTCTGCTATACAGAAAAATTGAGTTTAAATGAGAGTGCCGTAATTTCCTAAATCTTATGCTGTAAAATATTGTGATATGCCCAGCCTTCAAAGCAAGCCAATTCCATGAATCCAAGGGGCCTAGTTAAAATAGTGTGTTGTGATAAAATCACACTAGGCATAGAATTTACAATTTAAGGTTGAAAAGCCTTATAGCCAGCACTCCAGACCAAAAGTACTGTAACCTATATGTAAAGTCATATTAACAATCTGGGAATATGAACTCTTTACTTATTTATCAGAGTGTTACCTTCTTCATTCACATCACTATTACCTTCATATTATTTTCCACTGTTATCTCTGACATATTTAGTCATAGGCTTGCCAAGCTTGTCAAGAGGACTTTAAACTAAAGTTGCCTGGGGACAGCAAACTAAATCCATCCAACTCCTACCAGTCTGATGCCAGTGCCAGTGCCAGAGCCTGGACCAAGGGATGGCAGGTGTGCAGGAGAGCACTTGAAGAACACCACAAAGGAGTTCCATTCCAGCCATTCCAGACAGTAAGTCAGCTTCACTGGGTGTTATAACCAGTAGACTGCCTAGCAGGCTACTGCTCCCTGAGAGCTCAGCGAGGGTTTCCTGGGGCCATGCGATTGATCGCATCCCGGAGTCCATTTCGGACAGCCCCGCGATCTGGCTCCGGCAGCCAGCAGCGTTACAACGCAGTGGAGGGTAAAGAAGGCAGAGAAGGGTCTCTCATGAGGGTTTGAGATGGCTTTAATCACATCTTGGCCCCACAATCTTCAGAGGTAGAGAGACAGCGTGGTCCGGGAGCGGGATGGTTTTGTCAGGGGCCCAGGGGCGGTCCCTGGGCGGGGCTGGGGTACAGGAACAAATAGGGAGAAACCGAGGGAGTGGCCAGGGCTAGGGCAGGGAACAAGGGGAACATGTGAAATAGGAAAAGCAATGGATTAACAGATCCCCACAACTGGCGGACAAACCTGCATGCCTCTGTGCAAATGAACACAGCATGGAGAATAAACAGGAGAAGTTAGAGATCTGTTCACCTCCAAGGCTGTGATCTTACTGGCCTCCCATATGTGGTGAGGTGGCTATTATGATGGGAATGTCAGAATGGAAGGAGACACGCTCTGTGGGGAGGACAGGCAGGAGAGATGAAGTGACTGTGCTGCCCTGTATGTCAGTGGCCAGCTGGAGTGAATGGAGCTCCTCCTGGGCATGGATGAGAACCTGATAGAGAGCTTGTGGGTCAGGATTAAAGGGAGGGCAGGCAACGGTGATATTAGACTGGGTTCTGTTACAGGCTGCCCAGCCAAGAACATTGAGAAGATGAGGCCTCTTATAGATGGAGCAGCACCATGATCACAAGACCTGGTCCTCATGGGGGACTTCAATCACCCCGATATGTGTTGGAGGGACAGCACAACAGGGAACAGGCAATCCAAGAGGATCCTGGAATGCATTGATGACATCTTCCTTCTGATAGAGTAGCCAATGAGAAAGGTGCTATTCTGGACCATGTTTTCACCACCAGGGAGGAGCTGCTGGTGACTGTGAAACTCAAGGGCAGCCAGGGCTGCAGTGACCATGAAGTGGTGGAGATTGAGATCCTTAGGGCAGTGAGGATTGTGCACAGCAAGATTGCTACTCAGCTTCAGAAGAGCAGACTTTGGCTGCTTTTGGATCTTCTTGGTACCTTAGTATCAAAAAAAAAAAACCAAAACCAAAAAGAAATAAAAGAAATTATTGTCTCATTGAAGTTATGAATATCAAGAATTTTTATGAGGAAGGAAGTCTATCAGGGCAGGTAATAGTGTTTGCAGAACTGAAAGCTGAGCAGTGTTTGCAGAACTGAGTCCCTGCTCGGCTCCGTGGGGCCCCGCGTGCCCCCGCAGAAGCACGGGTGGGTTCAGTGTTACAGTCGGTAGCAAAGAGTCGAGAAGGGCATTTGGGTGCGTTCCAGCAGGAGCATTTATTGCTGCTACACTGCTGAAGGGTGCAGAGGCAAATACAAACATGAGCCCAAAGCTCACAGTTTTATCCAGGGGCAGGGAAAAGGCAGGACTAGGGAACAGTGGGGAACTCTGGGGGAGTGAGGAGGGGAGAAAGGCTGACAGCCAACCAGGGAAGCCAAACTGGGGTAGATTAACATAACAGAACAATGCATCCTTAACATAAAGTGGTTCTTGTGGTACTAGGGACTTGTCTTACTGAGAACTCTCTGTCCCTTGTAATGTATGTTCACTGGCCGCCACAGAAAGCCTAGAGATTTCACTCAGTCTGAGCTATATTAAACTTAAGCTCATAAAGCTTATGTGCTGCTAGATCTGTCTATAAAAATTAATGATAATGTTAACTAAAGCTTAGCATAACTTTTTAATTAAATATTTGTCTTTTCAATATTATTCTACTTTCATTGAATTGTCACTGCTTAAAGAAAGCAGCAAAACCTCCAGGTCAAAGCATTTCCTTTCATTTGAGAGTTTGCACTGCTTTTAAAAACCCTTTTTTGCCTGGTGATTCTGGTGCAGCTGTTCCTGCTCAGTTTTCTTGACACTTCACAGTGAGGTTGCTCAGACAGGCAAGAGATATCAAAGCTGTTTAAATTGTAGTAGTTCACCTTCTTTTGAACCATACGGAACCAGTCACAGTTGGAAATTGGATACCTGACTTAAGACACCAAAAAATACACCTGAAAATCAATGCCACTGTGATAAGTTACAGCTTCAGAAAATTGGTAAAGGCACTGCAAAATGATTGCCTGATCAGTAGTATTGCCTGCCAAGCTTGAAAGAAACCCATTACTCTGTCCTTTCTCTGCTTTGCTATAATTTACACAGCTCTGGTATCTTTCTTCTTTCTTCTCCTAGCCTCAGGAATCATTATGAATATTACGATAGGATTAACTGACTTGACTGACTTAACTGCAGCAATTGTGACATTTGTACTTAGAAGACTCATAAGACTTCTGGGCAGTCTTGAATGTTAATGGAAGCAGCAAGGACAGCAGCACAAAAATCATTCCCATTTTCTGTCACTGTCTATGTGAGGTTTCATATTTACATGATTTTAGATAAGAAAGCCTGTGTAAAATAGGATCAAAAAGATACTTTACAAAAGACTTAATTGGTCTTAAATCATCCATACCTGAGCACAATGTAGGGACATTTCCACTGATATAAAGCAAATGAAGACAGAAGAGTCAATGTAAGCATGGACTGAACCTACTTAAGACACATCCTTATTTTTCCAGGTTTACGTTTATTTTTAGATTTTTTTTTTCAACCATTCTTCACCTTCAGGAAGTTCTACACCTTTGGGTACATATACATGTTCTCTGGTTCTTACATACCTAGCCTTAGTTCACCCAACTTAAACTTCAAGGCTACAAAGCCTGTAGTTATTCCCTATCCAAGCCAGTGGCTGCCCTCAGGGAAAAAAACAAAGCCCCACTACAACTAGAATAGAACAGAGCAGAATATTTCAGCTGAAAGGGACTCACAAGGAACATCCAGCCCAACTGCCTGACCACTTTGGGGCTGACCAAAAGTTAAAACATGTTATTAAGGGCATTTTATTATTCCCTCTTAAACATTGACAGGCTTAGGGCAGCAATCACCTCTATAGGAAGCCTGTTCCAGTGTTTGACCAACCTCTTTGTAGAGAAATACTTCCTAATGTCCGGTCTAAACCTGCCCTGATGAGACTTTTAACCATTCTCATGCATCCTATCCCTGGATACCAAGGAGGAATGCTCAGCATGTCCCTCTCCGCTTCCCCTCCTCAGGAAATTGCAGAGAGCAATAAGGTCACACCTCTCACCCTCCTTTTCTCCTGACTAGACAGAGTCCTCAGCCACTTCTCATAATACATCCTTTCTAATCCTTTCCCCAGATTTCTTACCCTCCTCTGGACACATCTGAGTACCTTAACACCCTTCTTAAATTGTGGGGTCCAGAACTGCACACAGCATTCAAGGTGAAGCTTCACGGACACTGAATACAGCAGGATAATCATATCTTTTAATCAGCTGGTGATGCTCTGTTTGGTGCTTCCCAGGATGTGATTTGCTCTCTCAGCTGCCAAGGACACACTTGTCATTCATACTGAGCCTGCTGTTGACCAACACCTCCAGGTTGGTCAACAAGGCTGCAAGGCTGCTCTTCAGCCACTCCTCTTCCAACTTATACTTGTTCCAAGCATAACTGTTTTCTAGATGCAGAATTTGGCTTTTTTTTGGGTTGTGTATCTTGTGTATCGTCCTACAAAATTTAAACATTTAACCTTTCTGGTTGGAAAAACTTTATTCTATTTCAAATATTTTCATAGCATAATATAGGGGAGTTTAATTACTGTACTAAGCCATCTATATTACCCATTATCACCAAGGTGTGTGAGGAAGAAGCTCTTAATAACAGACTAACTGTAGGACACACTGTAGTCATCCCTTTCTCTAATACATCTTGCTGATGTACAAGTTTCAGACAAGGATAAGTTCACAATCTGGTTAGATTTGTCCCATTGCAAGGAATAAAGCAGAATTTTTCTAAATAGCAATGGTAATGCAAATCACTATTCACTTTTTGTACTTAGTTAACACAAAAAATTAAGCAAAACCTTGAAATCCAAAAGCCTCATATGGCAATACTCACAGGAGGAGCCCAAAGGGATTAAGATTTCCTCAAAACTTGGTTCAAGTTTAAAAATGTACCCTTGGGTACAGAAGAAGCAGTCAATTTCCCAGGCTAAATATCAAGATTGAAAATGTGAGATTTATCACTGATCTCTGTCTAAAAGACGTACTCCCAAGCGCTGCCACCCAATCACATAAAATCGTGGGTTACACTGTCAATTGAGTACTGCATGTTTAATGCATCTGTAGAGATAGTAATCTCTGTGACAGCAGAGCTGAGGCACCCTTAGAGGATTTTAAGAGGAAACAATGCAGACAAGATGATTACAGAAAACTGTCTGTGGGAAAGAAACTCAGAAGGAGATTTATGCTTTATAAATTTGTTCTTGCTACCTAATTGCAAAAGACATTCAGGAACAAATCTCTTCTGGGGGAAAGAATGTGACTTTGGCACAAGTTCGACTTTGCTATCAATACTGCTGGTAGACTTTTCTGTCCAGAAAAACTGTAAAAAATTGTTTCTTAAATGTTTCTGTGTATCACTGAATCACAGAATGGTCTGTATTGGAAGGGACCTTAAGGATCATCTAGTTCCAAACCCCCTGCCATGAGTATGGACACCTTCCACTAGAACAGGATGCTCAAAGCCCCATCGCCCCATCCAAGTTAGCCTTGAACACCTTTTTCTACTTCTATTTTCTACTAGTTGATCCAGTAATTAGAGTTTTACATAACATTTGTCTCACCAGTAAATCCCATGGTAGAACTGCGGTATATTAATTATCTTTTAAAAGTTAGACATTGTTGCAAAACATGCAAAAAAGCAATGAAAAGCAATTAAATAGTAAGACTAAAAGTAAATATGAATTTGTTATCCCAAAACCCGTAACACATGAGAGTAAAGGGATCACTTGAAAAATCTTATCACAGAATATTTCACAGGTAGAAAGCAGAGTATTTGAAAGTCTGTTAAGAACTTACGCAATCCCTGATCAGTTACATTCTCAGAAGAGGTCAGAAAATATTTCAAAACTTTTTAATTAAACCATTAATCAATGTAGAAAAGGTAATGAATAAGTAAGAGAAGCATGGATTTGAATATTCTTTATTTTGCATGATAAAATTGTGTAAGATCTGAAAATTCATCAACTGTAACTATTTATTCTCAGTCTGACTGTTTCAAAACAGAAGGTGAAGCTTATCAAAAAGAACACTAAGTCTTAACTCAGAAAATTATTTCAGGCTTAAAAGGTGACACAATAAAGACTGACAGGAACCTCCAGGCATTACTTCATGAAATGCTTACATTTAACCAAGTTTCATAACAAGTTAAAAATAAAAACACTAGAATGGAAATTGCCCTTTAGACAAATGGTGTAGTACAGGTATATCCCAGGGCAAAATTTGCTGGATGATGCATACATTATACAGAAGCTCCCTGGCACCCTTTGCAACCAGTGTCTGCTTTAGTCCTCCTCTAGCATGGGTTGAAATACTGATAACCTTGTAAAATGGCATTACATGAAGGCAAAAAATGAATGTCTATGGAAAGCACGAGGGACATTGAAAATCCATTGGAGCATTAGGAACGCATCGGCCACTAAGATGAATATAAACTACTATAAAATCTTTGCCCCTTTATGCAACACTTAACATATTTGAAAACTATGTTGAAAAAATGTTATACATTAGTACATTGTTTATATACTAACATCTCTTTAGACACAAATTAGCAGAATAAAATCACTTAATTTTGTGGAACTTTCAGTGAATTCTCCCAGCATATTTCTAGTAAAATGAATAAACATGCACTCTTATAGTAATTTCACAGAAAGGACAGCAGTGATGTCATTCTAAGAGATAATATTATATTGTCAGTGAAACATCAGTCTTCTAGGAAGAATAATACAAGCATCAGTCTCTTGGTAAAACAAAATAAATCTTCTTTCCATAGGCTAAGTAAGCATTACAAAGAAAAAAATGCCTCCAAAAGTTGTTCTGTTAAAAAAAATAAGTTTGATGTTTACATGTATTTGATGGGAAAGCAAAACCACTTATTTGCTGCTGAGGGTGATTTATGTTTCGTTGTTAGTAAACTGCTTGTTTGTCTCCCGCACAAGAAAGCAAGAAGATAAAATGTCTTTTTTTTTTTTTTCAAAGCATCCCTTTAAACACTACAATATTCTGTATGTGTTATAAGTACCATGCATTTCCTCCCTTCTGCTGCTGCAAGCACTGTCTCCAGTATAATAACTAAACTGCTAAAAGTGGCAAAACCCCTGAGCATCAGAGAGGTTTTTGCACTCTTCTGTCACTCACAGCTTTAAACCTCCAAGAATTTATTATTGTTACCTTTTTATATATTTGTGTTAGCTTTTATAAACAGATTCAGAGATATAAACAATGGCTTTTGCCTTGTTAAGTATAAATATTTTTAGTTATATTTTTCCCCTGTCAAACTTGACTGGAAATCACTACTTTTGATGTGAAGTTGATGACAAATGCTATTATATCCTCATGGTGGGATGGTTAAATGTGTGTCCTGGTTCAAAAGGAGAAATTTACTCATTTAAGCAATCATAAAGTATGGTTATAAAAAACCAAAAAAAGCCCTCTAGTTAGTTCATCAGCTTCATTAAATAAAACTTGTGACATGATGACCAAATCACTTGGGTTATGTTGACATCATAGGTTTTGCAAGATCATGCACAATTCAAGAACTTCATAAAGTTTCATTTGAGTTTCCCTAATACTTAAACTCTGTTTTTTCAAATACCCAGAAGCATTTCAGTCCTGGGCTGGCTGCTCAACAGATCCCTCACATTGAGGACTTTTCTGGATCCACAAATCACAGATTTTCAATGGGATTCTCACAAGTGACAGCACTTAGCTCTGCCTGTCAAAGCAAGACTTACCTAAACCCCTGTAGCACCAGTGACTGAAACAGCAGTTGCTGCACCATTAAATACAGGTTGGAACCAGGAGCTAGAAGACTAAGCTGACTAAGGTTTACTTCCCACTCTGTCTGAGACCTTGTGATCTGCTCCTCACACCTTCCAAAAGTGCCCTAAATCCCAGTTTACAGACTTAGGGGAAAAGTAGAGAGAGCCTTCTCTGCACCACTTCTACTGAAGCTGTTTCCTTCTGATTAGAATAAAAGAAAAATTAATAGATCAAGGACATGGGAGAACGTGTGTCTCAAGTATTGATGAGATCACTGTTGTGGTTTAGGAATGCTACCCCAATTCAGTGTCCTCACTAAGACTCTCCCAAACCACATGCTGCTCTCACTCACTCCCTCTTCCCCTTCTCCTTCTTGCTGTGGCAGGAATTGGGGGCACAAGAGGCAAAGATCATGGGTTGAGACAAGGACAATTTACTGGAAGCAGGAATGAGATTAGAAAACAAGCAGTGACAGCCACAATATTAAAAACAAAAGCATACAAAAGGAGAGAATTATTCACATGCAAAAATGATCACTGTGCAGCCTGCAAAAACAGACAAATGTGTCTCCCGCACACACTTTTCCTTGACTGGAAGGAGCCCCTGCTCCTTGGAAGGGAGAGTCCTTTTCCCCCACACCCAGTAGTGACCATGAGGTGGTACAGAAAAACCACTGGGTTCTGGCCATAGCCTCTCATGGCTACTGCAAAAACCCTGTCGTGGCCAGAACCAGGACGATCACTTAATAGAAATAGAGAGATCTGAAGTTGGTCTCTTCTTCTCGGGCTGTTTTCACTTTTAGCTATAAGAAATTATGTAGTTTATTGGAATAACTATTGAAAGAACAGAGGAAGGCAAGTATCATTGAATCCAGACCCTTTTTACTGCAGAAAGTGACATCATATATCTTTGCTGCTATAACATAATTACCAACAACAGAATCATAGAATGGCCTGGGAAGAGAGACACCTTTCACTAGACCAGGTTGTTCAGAGTTCCATCCAGCCTGACCTTGAACACTTCCAGGGATAGGTCATCCTCAGTTTCTCTGGGCAGCCTATTCCACTGCCTCATGACACTTGTTAAGAATTTTTCCTAATATCCAATCTAATCCTACTCTTTTTCAGTTTGAAGCCATTTACCTTTGTCCTGTCACTACATACTCCTGTAAAGGGTCTCTCTTCATCTTTCTTGTAGGCTGCCTTCAGGTACTGGAAGGCTGCATTTAGGTCACCCCAAAGCCAAGCCTTCTCTTCCCCAGGCTGAACAAACACAATTCTCTCAGTCTGTCTTCATAGGAGAGGTGCTCCTTCCCTCTGATCACCTCCTCTGGGCTTGCTTCAACAAGTCCATGTCGTTCCTGAGCTGGGGACCCCAGAGCTGGATGCAGTAATCCACGTGGGGTCTCACTGTCAGACAATATCCTAACCAAATTTGGACAGTACAGTCATTAAACTTTTAGGGTTTCCCTTGAAAGTCACTTCAAAAGAAATAAGAAGCACCAGCTGGACTGTGTGTCTGTAGAAACACAGACAGAACAGAAAAGTTTGAATCAAAGTCACTTATTTCTTCTGATGTGGATAAATCATCTGATACCACCTAACAGATCAGAAAAAAACCCATACTCACACTCCTGGCAGGAATCAATTCAGACTGCAATAAAAAGATCTGTGTGGCCATTATAAATTTATGCAGTATATTCTTCTTCAGTAAGATTTTGGACATTTCAGTCTCTGTGAATTATGAAGTTCAGGCAAAAACCCAGTTATACTAAAACCAAGCCTTCTTAATGAGATATACATTGGTACAAATAATTGCTCTCCATGTAGTACTAAACCACAATACATTAATACTTGTACTGGCATTTCAAGCAGTGTTTATGTATACAAAATTTAGAAATAAAATACACCATCCTCAAGTAGGGAAACATGAAAGAAATTCCCTTATATACAATAGTATTTAAACAACATGGTGGAACTTCCATTGTCGTATGGATTTCTTGAGATGCCTTATGTCTTTTCATGCAATATGCCACTCTGTCTCCAATCATTTATTCATCAGTGAATACATCCTATGTGTGGGGTTCTGCCTAGTGAATTGGTGGGAACCAAACTATTACTTTTGTATCTATTTAAAACTGAAAGAAACCTACTATCTGGTTTGTCCTGTGAATTGATAATCTTATATCCTTACATAGAAATTAATTAGGCATTTTATGTGGAAGGTATGGATATAGACAGGTGTTTAATATTTAACCAATGCACAGGATATGGATTTATATACTTGCTAATCTGATTTTGAACAAAAGGTATTTGTCAATCTAACAGGAGCAGAAGCACACTTTTGGAGAAGGACAAGAGCAGTATTCACTTGGTAAAGAATATAGTTTCTTGTGTTCTTGCAAACTTTGCTTTCTAGTCTTCATTTATTTGGCAACTGATGGGGCTGTGCATAACATCCACAGTTCTATAATTCTTTAGGAACCCCACATGAAGTTTCATTCCAGCTCTAAATGAGCCATTGATCATATCAGCAGGAGGCAGATATGAGGAATACAGGTCTCTTGGCTAGCAGTGTGCCCACTTGGAATGCTACACTAAGATACCATTCTTAGCAAACCTTAATAGCAGTAGCCATTATTTCCATAGAAGTAGCTTTTCCTCTGGGACTTGAAAACCACTTGCCTCTCTTTGCTAATTAGAAAGAGAACCTTGCCACTTAGTATATAGAGTGACTGCTCTTACAGACACCTGCAACTAAGGGAAAAAGGTAGATAATAATAATTATGTGTCATACTGAAAACAAACTTCTCAGAGAGCAAAGAAGTAGTGGCAGAGCATCTGCTGCATTTGCCACACCCAAGGATGATTTAAAAATCACAAATGGAGATTAATAAAACCACATTTTTTGCCTAAAAGGAATGAAAACATATGAGGAGCTGACTAAGAATATCTCAGCACAGGCTAAATTTAACTACTTTTTACAGATACTTTTACTGTACTTTTGCAATGAACAAGATGTGGCAACTAACATGAGTTAAAAACTTTTATTTTGAAATATGAATAATAAATTCTCTTATCTGTGGTTCCTTGTCTGTTTTCCACCACATTATGATTTTTCTGCTCAGATTTGTTTGAAAAACAAGAAATGTATGGCAGAAAATTTCCTGTAAGGTTTGCCCTTGGGCAGAAGTCTTTGCACAAAAAAAATCTGTGAACTGAATAAACAGAAGATGCTTCTGTGCATTTGAAACACTGAATTTTGCATAATATTTGATACAAAAAAAACAGGGAATGCTAATGTTCCATAGCACAGTCTGATCACCATAAATTTCACATAAGAATCTGCAAATATGACTTCCAGTTCTTATGTTTTCAGAAAAAATGTATTCACTAAAGATCTGAACTGGTAACACAAGGGCTGGAAAAGAAAATTTCCTTTCTTTAAACAACTTCAAATCAATCCTGGCCTACATTTAGGGGGAAAAAGATTACTATGTACTCTGCCACTTAACTTTTTACGTTAAAGTATTTATAAAATGGTTAATTTCTTTAATGCTCAAATAAGTTAGTTCATTTGTATCCGTTACATTTGATAAGGACAGAGATATAATTACACTATATAATATTTCAATGCAATCCTTTTCACTTTAGAATTTAATGTTTGAATACTTGAAGGGAAAAATTAAATACTGTGCCCCTTATTACTATTTTTTCACCATTTTGACACAAATAGTGACAAGTTTCTCACAAATTTATGATCAGAAATCCCCTAGCACTGAGCCTGACTGATTTTGAAGGAACAGAATGGAAGGTTTGGTAGAACTGGTATTCCTTCAGAAACATGCCCATTCAGTATATCTGCAGATATCCATAAATACATATTTATAAAAAATCATTGATACTACAGTTAAACCCAAACATTGCTTCAAAGTTATCCATTTGGCTGATAAATTTGCCTTAAATGTATTCATAATCAGGACTGCATCAATGACTGCTGGCATAATGGACAAAAAAGGACCTGTGTTAGACAAACTGACAGCCATCATCACTTTGTGAAAGTAATCATTCTTATTCTTTTTCTAATTATACTCTAGAGAAATAAGAATTAAGCATTACTGTCACTGGAATATTGCATGGAAATGCTAATGAAATGGATCCTTGATGTATTTTAAATTTTTATTGAAGCACATTAAAAAAAAGAACAACCACTTATTCTGGAAAGTTAAATAATTTAAATGTCAGTATGATAGCTATCTTCACTGAACATCAGACATTAACACTTCCTCAACATGAGAAGCAGCAGCTCACAAAGCTCTTTGCAACTGAAATCACAGACATTTATGATGTCAAGGTTCTCATTTGAGAGAACAAGAGCTGGCAACTAAGAAAGAATGTCAGCATGTGCATCTTTATTTTAACCTTGAGCACTGGGTGTTTTTGTCAGATCCAAGACACTAGATCACCTTGATTAGGCACATCACCTCTTGGGAAGTCCCACAGCAATTCATACAATTATTTCTGGCTTAACCAGCACAAGATCCCTGTGCTGTATTACTGAAATTACAAAATAAATACAGTGTTGATGGTATTCTATAGTAAGTCGCAAAACAGTGAAAATGGGCCTTTCTGAACTGAGACAGAAAACTACTTTAAAATCTCACTGATGTGTAAATTATTCCTGTTACAGAGAAGTTATATTTCACTGCTGGTAATATTTGGGAGTACCAAAAATATCTTGTTATTTTAAAAATGTTTACTTAATAAATATAGTTTTTTCATAAAATTAAATCACACTAGTTAGTGGCTGTTTTTATTTTTTCTAGTATATTTTAAAATAAAAATTAATGTAGTGTCTATCTCTCATTAATCTTTTCTCCGGGCTAAGCTCCTCCGCTGAAGTAAGAGACAATGGCTATAAAGTTGTGTACTTCAAACATTTCATGCAGTGGCATATGGGTAATATGTAACACTTATATTTTAATTTGTAAACAGCTTATCTATCTATTATTTTATTGCACTATGAGGGGATATAATTAGTGTTATGTCTTTGCTGCTATTTAGTTTCTAAATTAAAACCACAGTATTCCACATCAGATCTCTCTAACATGAAATGGCAAGCATACTGCTTCAAGGATCAGCATGCACGTTTTAACACCAGTGTATAGAAAAGATAACATTTTCTTAAATCTCTCTTTGCTTTCCAATATCCAATATTCACTTAATGAGGTTAGGCAATGCTACTTGTTGGGGTAAAAACAATAAATGTAATAGTGATGAAGATGATAATGACTAATAATAGTTCCTCCAAATGCAGCTGTCTGTATAAAGTTTTATTGTACATTCTTCTGAAGATTTTGGGATTGGAAACTTGCGGCAATGAACATCAGACATGACAGTAAATTTAACTTTGTAAACATTTTTTGTGGTGTTTTATTCCCCACTGATTCATTTATTAAATGCCTTTCACATTGCTCCTCCCCACGTTCCCCTGCCCCTAACCCTGGCCACTTCCTCGGGCTCTCCCTATCGGTTCCTGTACCCCAACCCCGCCCATGTACCACCCCTGAGAAAACCCCCCTCGCCCGGATCACGAGGTCTCTCTGCCTCTGGGGGTCACCGGTAGAAGATGTAAGATTAAAGGTCCTCTGAAACCCTCATGGGGAGACCCTTCTCACCCCTCCTTTGCCATCACTGGGTTGTAGCGCTGATAGCTAGCCCGAGCAAAACCACGGGGCCGTCCGAAAAGGACTACAGGAGTGCGACAATGGTCACACTGCCCTAAGCAGCTCCACTGAGCTCTCAGGGAAAAGTGCAGCTTGCTAAACTCAACCTAGCATTACAACAATTTTTCCTTTTAAATTGTATTACAAATATTTTCACTTTCAGTGCACATCATAGCTAAGCGTTACAACTATTAAACTAATTTGATCTTTTTTCTTATATTTGGGGTTCGTTTTTTTCTTTCATTGTATAATATATGTCCTCAAGTGAAACAGAGCCTAGAAAATCATCTTACAAACCTTAAGCAGTTATGCCAGTGGCTTGAGAACATACATAGGCTTAACTGTCCATGTGAATAGCACAGTTAATCTAACAGAACAATGAGAGCCCTTAAATATACACATGTAGATATGTGTTTTCAGAATTGAAACTGATGCTCAGTTAGAGGAAGATGCAAATAGACTGTATGATATACAATGTCTGGAGGTCGTAACCCATGTGAACTGATGCAAGGGAACAGTCCACAAACTAGCTCATCCACTCCATGCATAAGCATGTGCTCATTTTTTAAAAGCCTAAGGAACTTTTAAGTGATATCCCTAATTCTTACTTCAGAACAAGCAATATATATTCATGGAAAAGGTAAAAGGCAAGAATGTTCTTCCTAGGGCGCTAATCTTTATAGGATGCTGTGCTGGTTATTACATTGAGGCAGAACATATCTTTTCAAACAGCCTGTTATACAGTGTATGCATAATGCCAGAAATTATAGACAGAGTCAAAGATTAAAGAATGTACTAACACAGTTTCATTATACTGAACATCAAAATACTAGCAACAAAAATAAACAGCTGGGGAAGAAGGAATGCCAAAGTTATAAAACCCAAAGTGGCAAGCACTAGATGTAGAGATTAAGCTTTTAAAAGAGATGGCAATAACATGGATCATTAGAACTCAGCTGCATGAGCAGTTGTCATCTGTCCTCTGTGCAGAAGCTGGACTGGTCTCAGAGTCCCAGAAAACAAGACAAATTTACGGCAAGGTCCTGAACCACATGGGTTTGTGAATAATACTGTTCATTCCAAACTCTTCATAGAATTATAACCACAATTCCTGTGGAGATACTTACAGCTTTTTACCGGCTAGGCTTGTAGTTCAATGCCTTAGAAAGCCTCGGGCAGCCTAGAGAGGTAGCACAGGCAATCCAGCATTTCAGTAGCTCTGAAAGCGGCAAATAGTAGCTGCAAAGCTGATACCACCAGTAGAAGCAAAGAGGGAGAAATACAGTCTTCAGCTTGCCTAATGCCCGCAATCAGAAGCTTTCAAACAAAGACAGAAACACATAGATGCTCACAGAAGGAGTGCAAAGCAAAAGAGGGCGGGCCCCCTCTCGGGCCCTTCTTTTATTTGGAGGAGGGGAAAGGGGCGGCCTGGGGGCGGACCCGGGGTGAGCGGCCAATGAGACACTGCTGAAGAGTTTGAGCTACATTTGGGTTTGCCCGCGCTTGGAACAAAGGAGCTCAGAGCACGTGGCAGAGGCAAGTCCTGGCTTGTCTTGGGGAGGGGGAAGGGAAGCTCGGAACAGTCAGCAACAAATTCCCATGCAGCACTCGTAAGAAAGAAACTCTAGTGAGTATCTGCTGAGGGTTTATGGAGAAAGTGAGCCTAGCTGGAGTCAGCACCTTTCATAATGGCAAGACTTTTCATTAACTGCAATTGTGTTTGTAGAAGTCATGCATTATTTCAGACAAGAGTTACAATTTTTTAACAAAAATGTACTGATATTGCCTGAGTTTTCTTCCTGGTGTGATTTTATAAGGATTCGAAGAAGAATTGGAAGGCAAAAGGCAAGATAAAAGATTTTAGTTGTTTTCTTAATCCACGGGGAGACCTAGTTGAATTTTTTGTCCTTGACAAAATTCTCTGAAGCAAAGCTTCACTGAACCAAAAAGACTTAGTTCATGCACATAGTGTAAGGCCTTCATCAATTCACTAAAAGAGCTTTTAAAAGGGGTTACAATGGTTCTTATACTCTGGGTAAAAACACAGTGGAGAAATACCAACCAAATATTCTCAGGAGGTCAAAACAAGACAAAAGTTTACTGCCAAACTTTAGAAAAATCAGGGAATTTTGGCAAAAGATTTAGTACAATACCCAATCAACACCAAAGACTCAGCACTAATTTGGCCCATTCAACTTAGCAAGCTTTAAACACGTTCGATGTTAAGTTACTCAAAATGTTCCAAGAAGAGGAAGTTAGAAGAAGAGAGAAAGACAGAAAGAGAGAAAAGAAATGCACACATATAGCTACCAGCTCCTGGGTTCCAGCAGTGTTCAGATAGAAACTCCAAGAGATAGGTGAGGTCAAGACTTGTGCTGTCCTCATGCTCGGCCTTAAATTTCTCTTGGCCCTCAGGGACACTTCTCCTGGGTGGGACTTCCTGTCATTTGGCCACTCAGGAGCTGGGTTAGGCCAGAGTGGAGCACTGCCTCTGGTGTGCCATGACTGGCAGCTCTGCTAGGCTCTGGGATGGGGCATGTGGGGCAGTTCACTGTCTCGACAGGGCAAGGCCCAACCTGTGGAAGGTGTGTCCTCTCTCCCACACCCCAAAATGTCTTGAGACATCAATCTTTCCAGTCTCTGACACATGGTTTATCACTAGGTTACATGTATGCACATTACTAACCATCAAGAATATTTTAAAAACATCAAAAAAAAGATCTATTTCTTTTGTAGAAGAGATCATAAACTCTGTATCATGGAAACCACTGCAAAATAGAATTGTGTTCAAGGAAAGAGAAGAGAAGATTAACAATAACTACCATTTCTGGTGTCCCTTCTCCAATTAATTTCCACTTTGAGTGTTGAACTTCCAAAGTTTTTCTCTGTAAACATTATGGTTTTGCAACCATTATTTTCAACCTGGACTATTTATAATTATTTTTATAACTGAAAAATTCATTACAAGCAATATATCTGTTGTTTTGCCTGTTTTTTGCGTAATATTTTTTTTTCTTTTTTAGTTTGTTAATATTAGCTGAAGAGCTGCATAAATAATTTCCAGGTTATGGTTTATAGTTAAATTATTTATTCTGACTGCCGCATGGCTGTTCTACATTCCTTTTAGTAATTTGTAGAGTTTGGTTTTTAACCTAAATGAGGTGGTATATGACTGACTAACAGAATATTTTTAAATAGGAGAATGATGAAAACCAAAGCCAAATAATACACCAGTGGGATGACTTTTCATGCAAAATTTTTGAAATGTTTTGATTGTCCATTTCTTCATGAATTACCAGTAGCCATATAAATGCTTCAAAAGAAACAAATAAGTAAGTAACATTACCTGCACACCAGGGAACAAAATTCAGTGCTTTTTTCTGTCTTTTCAAAGCATGAAAGCAATTCTGTGGAAACTTAACCCATAGTCAGATTTGTTATACATATATATGTAAAATGTTGATGTTGTACTTATAGAATAAGACTACAAAAATGTGTAGTGTTTCTTCATGCTAGATATATCAGTAATAAGCCATACAAAGGTATTATAATAAGTTTTATAATGCTAAAAATCTTTCTCAAGATAAAGCAACTGTTCATAGAGAAAAGGTTAGAGAAAACAGACCATAATATACAGAATTCAATATTATATATCAGTTAGCATAGACCTCTTTATGGATATAAGTCTGTTAGCCCTTCCAGCCATGAATTTGTTCAGTAACCCCAAAAATCTAGAAACTAGAGGAAAAATATGGATTTGAACCAAGCCTCATCTAAACCTCACAGCCAGTTGTAGTATAGACGAGAAACTTAGCAATACCTGCAAATATTAATGGACAGTCCCAAGATGTGCAGTAACCATATGGCAGATCTGGGTTCTGATTTTGCAGTGCATATTTATTTGACAACACAGTAGTGGTTGATTCACACCAAAATCATTCTATCCTACATACTTGGAGAGTTTTTAATTCTTGTCTAACCAAATAGTGAAAGTGTGCCTATGTAACTTAGGCAGAAAGATCACAAGTCTCCTGTTCTATAAACAGGATCCCTCAGAACCTCAAGGTGCACAGATCTTACCCTTGGACATATTTTTAGGAGGAAGAGAGATGTCTGCCCTTCAAAGAGAAACCCTTTCTGTGATTGTTAGGATAACCTTATCAGTCTCATGATACCTTTAAGCACAGATTCATAACCTTTTCCCTCTCCACACTTTACTTATTTCTGATGGAATGAGTTTCTGTACAGGATACCTCCCTAGTGTTTATATTCCAAAATCCATTGAGCCTGACTTTGAAAGCTTATATTATTGTTTTTCTTCCTGAAATCCCCAGGATGAACACATTATGGAACTTTGAATTATTTTTAAGCTTTTTCACTTTGTTATTTAGTTCCTTGTTATCTTTCAGTAACACATTACAGTAAACATTTTGTGTTTTATCTGGTTAGCTAAATTTCTACCTCCATACTGTTATTTATGTGTCATGTTTAATCAGCTGTGTGTCCTTCCCATCAGTCCGTTGGTATAGTGCATTTGTTCAGACATTAGATCATTTAGCATTCCATCATGTGTGACACCAAACACAGCAGTATCTTGCAGGTCTCCTAAGCTACTGTTAACATGTTCTATGAGGGTTCTTAAGAATTCTTGAGTTGACGCTTAAATTATGGTTTTTTTCTCCAGAAGAAGTGCAATTTTTTTTCATTCTATTTCATTCAAATTAATTCAGTGGCTCTATAGAGGGATCTGGACAGGCTGGAAGAGCCGAGGCCAATCATACGAGGTTCAACAAAGCAAAGTGCTGAGTCCTGCACTTGGCTCACAACAACCCCATGCAGTGCTACAGTCTGGGGAAGAATGGCTGCTCATCAGAAAAGGACTTGGGGGTGCTGGTGACAGCAGCTGAACAAAGCCCAGTGTGTGCCCAGGTAGCCAAGAAGGCCAGTAGCATCCTGGCTTGTATCAGCAATAGTGTGGTCAGCAGGACCAGGGCAGTGATTGTCCCCCTGTACTTGGCATTGGTGAGGACACACCTTGAGTCCTGTGTCCAGTTCTGAGCTCCTCAATGCAAGAAAAATTTTGAGGTGCTGGAGTGAGTCCAAAGAAGGGCAGTGGAGCTGGTGAAGGGTCTGGGGCACAAGTCTGATGAGGAGCAGCTGAGGGAGCTGGGGGTCTTTAGCCTGGAGAAAAGGAGGCTTAGGGGAAATCTTATGACTCTCTACAACTGCCTGAAAGGAGCTTTTAGTGAGGTGGGTATCTCTTCTCCCAAGTGAAAAGTGATAGGACAAGAGTAAATGGCCTCAAGTTGGGCCAGGGTAGATTGGATATTAGGAAAAATTTCTTCATGAAAAGGATTTTCAGGCATTGGAACAGGCTGCCCAAGTGAGTGGTTGAGTCACCATCCCCTGAGGTATTTAAAAGACTTGTAGATGTGGCATTTGAGACATAGTTTAGTTGTGGGCTTGGCAGTGTTGGGTTGATTTTGGACTCAATAATCTTAGAGGTCTTTTCCAACTAAAAAAATTCTATGATTTTGTGATTCTATTTGTCATACTTTTGCAGAAAACTTTTCATACTTTGGAAATACAGATTGATTTATGTTGTTCTACACTTTGCGTTTGACTTTTAGGCATTAGAATAGTCTTGTAATCTTCTTAAGTTTATTTCTAAGAAGTAGGTCATTCCTACTCTAAAGTCAATCTAAAAAGGAAAAGCAACAATTGCAAGCACATTCAGTCCCTTTTTTGCCATTAGAAAAAGAAAAAAAAGGAAGAAACCATTGAAAACCCCAAAGTCAGGAAGGAGGACTACCCAATGAGAGGTGAGATAGAATGAACCTCTCAGGGGAGCTGTCCTTGCATGCAAGAAGTCCAAGGTCTACAGTTGACTGGAAGGTTATTAGACCTAGACCTATCCTATAATTTGAGCAGACTTTTACACTGGACAGGTAATATAGAGATTTCATTTACTTTTGTTAATCAGGAGTGATATTGTAGTCACAATCATAGTTCAAAAAATATCCCCGAGGGAGATGGATTTGATGGGTGCAACAATAAAGCATCATGATGTCTAGTTTGTAAGATGTCAAAGTGAACTTTATAGAAATTAAGCAGTATGACAGAGAATCAATAAAAAAAAATGACTGGCGCTTAGCAAGTGCTAAACAGCAGCCTTCCACTTTTGCCTTCCAATGGCTGTCAGGTCACCTTGAGAAAGGCATCCTCTGGGGCTGGGCTTTTTAAACTGCCTAGGAATGGTACTCTAGTGTCCTACACCTATGAAAAAGATGACTATTTCAAAAGAAATCCAAAACCCTTTAAGAAATCCAAAAGAGGGCACTGGAGTTTCAAAACTTTTCAGAATACAGCAATTCTCCTTCAGCGTCTAAATTGCTCGACTGTTTTAAATAGATGTTGCACTTTTATATCTAAGATCTTGTCCATATATATTTATTCTTCCTGAAAACTGACAGTGTGATAAAGTCAAACAGATGCTCTTTGAACATATACCTGTTCAGCACAGAACATATTTATCCTGCAGACTTTCTGCCGAGAAGCAACTGATAGGAAAAGTGACAAGGTCAAATTCCTAGACTTAGAAAAAGAGTTATAGTATTACAGTCCCAATGTCCCATTCTAAAACCTGGAATGCTTAATTATTCTGATATTAAAAAAGAACACACTGTTCTTTCTCATTCATGAGCAACACACAGGTATGAAAAACTGTTCTGCAGAAGTGAGAATGAGTATAGAGCACAAACATAGCAATTTCAGAAGCCAGAACAATTGATAAGATAAAAAAAAACTCTACAGCTTGTGGTATATTGTCAGTAAGCTTTCTTTTTTTCTTCAGCTACAGCAGTGTTTGTTGAGGAGTGTTTGGCCCTACCAGTCTTCAACTTTGTTAAACCCCAAACAGTATTTATTGTTGGAATTGGAGACATTCAGTAGAGCTCATGGTTTTGATGACATCTGTTCAGAGCTGAATATAATTGAATATTTTTATTAATGAGCAATATGATGGAAGAATGAGTATATTTATTGAAATTTAAGAGCAAGACAGGTCTAGAATTTAAAATTATCTAAGCAAATGGGAATAATGGTCTGGGAAAAATATGGTGAAATTAATCACTGGCAAGGATATATTTTAGTTTGGCAATGTGAAATAGGAAGACCTGGCTAGGAAGCAGAAGTAGGAAAAGGCTGAGAGCTATTATGCTTCAGACTCTACCCTGCAGTAGCAGAATATTGTGGTGGAAAAATAAAGGTCACACTGGGATGAATGAATTGGTGTGTCACCTGCAAGACACCTAAAATAAAGTATGTACTCTTCCCTCTCTTTCCCTCTCTTTCTCTCCCTCTCCTCCTCCTCGTCTCCCCCCTGAAAGAGTTATTTCTGTTCACCTCACTCACTATTTTGTATTGGACTCTCAATTTAAATATCTTTTGAGTACTTGAAAATTGATCTTTCCAGATGCTGGTTTAATCTACTTCTCAGCTGCTGTAGCCTGAAGTTTCCTAATGAATCTCTGACACACACTCATACAGATTAGACATTATCATTACACTGCTAACAGTTTGGAATAGAATTTAGTAAGAAGAGAGAGCAGACTATAAAGTAATGTTGTGCAGGACAATGTGACCAGCTGCTGGTTTGCACCCAGATGAACTCTTCTATAGCCATTCTCTCCAGTCATTCAGGTTTGTACCTCTCTTCCCTTATCTTTGGCCATTCCACTAAAATCATATAATAGGTTTTGCACAACTCCACATGCCCTCTCAAATATCCCATAATAAGAGGATGCTTTCCCATGAGACCCATGAACACCTTTTTCTGCTAGCCTTATCAGCTACAAAGTTAAGGTTGAATGTCATCAAGCCTATCTGTGAATGAATGTGCTCCTCAATAGCCCAGAAATCAGCAACACAAAACACTTCATCTTATTATCTGTTATCTCCAGACATTAGGATTTTTTTGTTTGGTCTATTTTTTTGTCTTTTTTTTTTTTTTTTTTTTTTGTGTTGACTCGTCACAAAGCAGAAATCCTTAAAAACTTAATATCCTCAAGTTACTACAGTTGTTTCCTATTCTGTGGTAAGGATGTGCTTCAGATTTTATTGATGTAGACAGATCCTCCTTGATTAGATGGGACTCTGACTCATTTCTGCAGTAACTATCTGTCAAGTTCCCATTTAGTTATGATCTTTGAAGGTGACCAAAATTTGACTAAGGCTGAGCATAGTGATCTAATTTCACTTTCTTTGAGCAAAGGATGGAATAGATGACTTCCTGAGCAACCTTTCTACTAAATAAGTGCATGATTTAATTTATTTATTTTACAGTCTAGACATCTGTCATTTCTGCTGAGGAATGACTGCATTTTTAATGCCTCATGAACACTGCAATGAGGACCTCCCTCCAAAATGACAGGTGTTTTCCTTCTCCTTCCTCCCTTCCTCCCTTCCTCCCTTCCTCCCTCCCTTCCTCCCTTCCTCCCTTCCTCCCTTCCTCCCTCCCTTCCTCCCTCCCTCCCTTCCTCCCTTCCTCCCTTCCTCCCTTCCTCCCTCCCTTCCTCCCTCCCTTCCTCCCTCCCTCCCTTCCTCCCTTCCTCCCTTCCTCCCTTCCTTCCTTCCTTCCTTCCTTCCTTCCTTCCTTCCTTCCTTCCTTCCTTCCTTCCTTCCTTCCTTCCTTCCTTCCTTCCTTCCTTCCTTCCTTCCTTCCTTCCTTCCTTCCTTCCTTCCTTCCTTCCTTCCTTCCTTCTTTTTATTTTCCTTTTCATGGAGCACAAACAATATCAAATAAAGTCTCTGCAGTGTTTTTGCCTGCTATAATGTCCATTTCAATCTGTATGTAATACTATAGCATATGTCCTAACTACACAAACACATTCTGCATTCCAGTAAATTTTCAGTCTATCTGACATATTCCAGAGCTGGATTTTCCTTAAGTAGGTGGAAATGTTTATGCATGGGCAGGCACAGAGAGCTGGTAACAACCTCATGGAGGATTGAATATTGTCTGCTTGCATCATATAATCCTTGCCAGCAGACTCAATTTGTCTGTGTGCCGCATTTGATGACACAGCCATGCTGTTTCTATGCCCAGAGCTAATGTTTTCTTTATATAGAACTCTGTTAGGTAAATATATAAGATGACTAATTTAGTACTGCTTTACTAGTGTGACTCAGCATTTACCAGGCAAGATATTCCCATTAAAGCCTTTAAACATTGTTTTATATGTGTATATATATATATATATACACACATATGACACAGTACGGGTGAACTCGTCTATGCTTTTAAATAGAAGGATCCCTTGTTGTTATTTGATAAAAGGAAGACCCCTTTCCCAGTAAGTAGTGAAACACCAACAGTCTCATTTGGAGATTAATAGAGTTTAGCCATATGAACTTCACAATCAGAAAAAAAAAGGTGACTAGTATTTTTTGTATATTAGTACATATGTAATTATTTATGACTGTGTGCTCAGTACTGGCTGTCTTCATCTCCAGGTGCATATAGCAATGTTAGTCTGAATAATGACTGATAGATAAATGTACACAACTTTTTTTTTGTTTTTACCTAATGTTCATGCTGGAAAGCAGCATTGAAAAAAAAAGGCCTGGGAGTCCTAGCAGATAAAAAGGTGACCATGAGCCAGCAATGAAGGCCATCAGCATCCTGGGCTGCATTAGGCAGGGGGTTGTCAGCAGTCCAAGGGAAGTGATTCTTCCCCTCTGCTCAGCTCTGTTGAGATACATGTGGAGTACTGTGTTCAGTTCTTGGTCTTCCAGTACAGTAGTGACAAAAACATCCTGGAGTATGTCCAGCAAAATGCCATGAAGATGACCAAGGGATGGAAGCATCTGACATATGAGAGGCTGATAGAGCTGGGATTGTTTAGCCTGGAGAAGGCTCAATGTGCATAAGTACCTAAGGAGGAAGATATGAAGATGGAGCCAGGCTCTCAGTAGTACCCAGTGATGGGACAAATGGCAGTGGAATTGGAATACACAAAATTCTATTTAAACACAAGAAAATAAAACAATTTTCCTGTGGTGGTGGTCAAACACTGGAATGGGTTACCCAGAGAGGTTTCAGTATCTGTTCTTAGGAATAATCAATTCCCATGAATAGTTTGCTGTAGCTGACCCTACTCTAAGCATCAGGGTTTAGTTAGAGGATCTCCAGAGTCTTTTCACACCTTGACTGTTCTGTGAGTCTCATATACAAACACATGCACAAGCATGCACTTTTTACATATTCTTCTGGTAAATAACCAAATATTATAATACTGATCTCTCAGTGTGACTATAATGTAGCTAAAAACTTTAGACATTTATTTTATACTAGTTTATATAAAATACATGTAGTATTTGTGTACACAGTGTTCTGACAAACAGGCATATACCAGGACTGCATTTTCCAGGAGTAAGAGCTTCCAGTACTTTCAAGTAAACAAAACTCATTGTCTGCTTTCAGGGCAGATAGAGGACACTACTGGTGTCCTAGATTTACCTTACAGCTTTCAAATCTCCACAAAAAACCACAAGTAGTATAGTCCACTGAAAATAATCAAGTGGCAAATTCATTCTTCTATAACAAAATAATTAAATCAGATATCTTTGTTCAGTCTTAGAAGTAGTCCCTAACACCAGAGACAGCGGCAAACACAAGTAAACACCAGTCTCTCTCTCGTGAACTGTTCTTTATTTCATTTAAAGACAAGGGAAAATGGAATAAATCAGAGCCTGATGTTCAGCTCCTGACATTCTGCTAGAATTTTCCTCTGCCTTCTAAGCCAGAGGCTCTTTTATTTTTGTTAGACAAGATATTGCCACAACAGAGTAGTAGTTTACTATACGTATTTCTTAGTCTTGCAGGAAAGAGTAAATATCCTGTTGTACTCAGAATGTAAGGTCATTTATCCAAATTTCTCTTCCCTTGTCTACATCATGTTAAAGACAAGTGGGCAGATGAAAGACTTTATTTTTCTTTTTCCTATCTTCTCTTCCCACATAGTTTTTCCTTCAAAAAATTCCCTTTACACTTTGAAACAAAAAGATAAATTGCTGTAATTAAGCATCTCCTTTGCAGATTCTTTTCTTTAATACATAGTATGATTTTTATTCAGTGAAAGGATTTTCTTCAGAGTAAAAATCCAGATGCTGGGATATCACAGAGGTAGTATGGCATTTTCCATGAGGAAAAATGCAGAATACATCCTTAAGCACAGTTAGCTTTGCTTTCTTTGGAACAGTCCTTTCCTTAGGGGGAAGACAGGTTAGTTGGATTTGTTCTATTCAGAACAGTGACAGTGCATTAAAGCCCAGTGGTTAAGAATTTCACTCAGAAAACAGAAGATGTGGTTTACCTCAGGAGTGAGATCTCACCTCTTATTTGTCAAAAGAGTATTCTGACCTGTAAACTACAGCATGAGGAACAGAAGGGGCAAGAAAAAGTGATACCTGCTCTGTCTTAGTTCCCCAGCTACAACTGAATTATTTCAGAATGACGACTGTAAGAGTCAGAGGGTTGGTGACATGGGACAAATGACAGTGATTTCTATAGTTTAGTGAGCAAAACATTCAGCAGGGACATGACAGATCACAGCTGTAGGTTTTTCTCCCTGTATTACTGGTATGGTGCATTTCATTATTTATTTTTATTATTATTGTTTGACAGAACGGCAAATTACAAAGCTAATGCCTTACTCCACAAACAGTTCCGGGGAGGTCAGGATGGCAATGCATTGTATGCTGCTATTGTGTTCATGTTTCAGGATCAAGAACTGTGTGAGGAAGCTGTTTCTAAAGATCAGATGTTAAAAGTTTACCCTCTCTATTTGTTTTCCTGCTCTTCCAAAGTCTGCTGGGTCATCCCTTCTATTCAGATTTTTGTTTTATTAAGCTCTGCATTCACTCAAAGTTGTATTAAATCTATATGGGTTGGTTTCTTGTCTGTTTGTTAAAGTACAGAATTGTTCCTTTAAATACATTTTGAAACTGCTGCATATATATGCCCATCCAGTGTTTCACAGAACTGTTGAGGTTGAAGTGGACTTGAGGAGACCTTCCAGTCCAACCCCTTACTCCAACAGGATCACTTAGAGCAGCACCCAGCACTGTCCAGTGGGCTTTGAATATCCCCAAGGATAGAGACTCCACAACCTCTCTGGACAAGCTTTTCCGGTGCTCAGTCACTCCCACAGGAAACAGAAAAGTTACTGTGACTGGGTGAAATGTCATGTGTTTTTTTAATTTGTGCCTATTGTGTCTGGTCCTGTCAGTGGGTAGGGTACCACTGAGAAGAGCCTGGCTTCTGCATCTTCTTTGTCTCCTGCTGGTTATTTTATTTAGCCTTCTCTTATTCAGGTTAAACTATCACAGTTCTCTCAGCCTTTCCTTATAGGAGAGATGCTCTCATACCGTTGTGACTTTTACGGGCCTGCACTGGAATCACTCCAGTAAGAACATATCTTATTTGTACTGGGGAGCCAAGAACTGGACCCAGAACTCACCAGTGCGAAGCAGAGTGCAAGAATCATCTTCCTCAAACTACTGGCAGTACTCCACCTTCCTGGGGCTTGAGGTGGGGCTCACCAGCCTGTAGTTCCCTGGATCTTCCTTCTTGCCCTTCTCAAAGATAAAAGCCACAATTGCTTTCTTATATTGATGCCATAGGTTTTAACTTTTATATTTTTCAAATCCTGTACTGCCTAGTGTGTAACTCTGAAGTTTCGTGTGGCCTGTTAGCTGCTGTTCTCTCATGCTGGTTAGACATAACAAATCCTCTCTAGGTTTGTACTTCAAGGACACCTTGATTGTCCCAAGCTCCAAAATGTATAAACTAAAAGCCTTTGAAGAGGAGGGGCAAACTTGGGGTAATTACATCATTAACTGAAGTTATAATTGGAGAATTAACCTGGATATGCAAATTTATAAAAGTGTGAAGAACCCGTGACCCAGGGTCCATCTTGGGTGTAGCCTTTTGACTGCCCAGGGTGTACCTTTGAAGGCCCTTCAAATAAATACCTACTTTTATTCCCTTGTTCTTGTCTAGCCTCTGTTTTCAGGTGGCCACTTCAAGGCATCAATATAACATAATATCTTGTATTATTTTCTCTATACTACAATTCAGAGGTAGGAATACAGACAGAAAAGAGCATTATAAAAATAAATTTGTCTGTTTATATGAACTCCTGACCTTTCTATTTGCCTGAGGAGCCAGAACCTGTCACTTTGCATCAGTGATTATGTCTATACTGCTATTTTAACAGTGCCTGGGAGTGTGCACAGGCACTGGAAAATCCCTGTTATATCATTAGTTCTTCAGGATGGATATGGTACTGTCTAAGTCACCTTGTACTCTCCCAAACATTGCCCAGGCAGAATTCAAGAGGGAAAGAATAGTGTATGACTATTCCCATTACTTGGTTTACATACAGCTCAACCTCTTTTGGGGTAAAAGGATTTAATAACAGCCAATGTATGTTTAATGACAAAGAATCATCTATTCACCTTTAATTTACTAACTGAAATATAGCCAATGCTTTTTTTTTTTTTTTTTTTTTTTTTGCCTAGTAAGTTTTTTAGAAACAAAATCCTAAAAGTCATTGTGAAAGGATAAAAACAGAGTTTCATCCTCCTTTTACTCTTTTCAATACACAAATATGTTGCAGGACTGGCTAAAGTTTGGGATAAAAATCAAAAAAATACATACAAAAATCTTGTTAGCACTTACAAGGTCAGAGATTTTGCAACCAGTCTAAATATTGACATACAATAAACTGCAAACGACTGATGCTTTTTGCACATGCTTCACATGTAATTTTCTTTTCTTTAAAGCCACAGTTAAAAACATACCAGATCAAAGAACAGGTATGAAATTCAAATTGTAAACCTAAATAATCACTGTGACATTTTTATGTTCTTCTATATGCCTAGAGTGTTCTTTGTGTAAAAGACTTGATACAAAGTATATCTTTGAATATTATGAAGATCAACTAACAACATAGGGAACATTTATATACAGTAACAGAGAAACTTAGCCTGTGGGGTTTATCAACATGTAAACTCTTCAGGAAGGGAATGTGAAGTCTCTGTTTTGAAAAGATGTGAATATACCAAAAAGATGCTGCAGATTAATAGCAAGTTCATCAACTTGCTTCTGAACTTTTTCTGATGTCTCAATGTTTAGCAATAATTCTTCTTAACCTCTTGGAACAGATGAGAATGGAAAGGTAATTGCTCCTAGCAACAAAAAGGAAAAAAAAAAATTCTTCTCTAAACTTCTGTTTTCACCTAGGTCTGCCTTAGCCATATAAATTTCTTCATTCCATTAGGAAATTAATGGAAATTAAAAAAGGAAAGGAAACTAAACTTGGTTTTGCAAGTTTTTTCCTTTTCAAATTTCTCCTTAGTATGTCAGAGAGAAGTTACAAGACTGTGTAGGGCTCCAGTGAATCCATGTTTCATTCTTTGTCTGACAATGCAGTCACAACAATACTCCCTAGAGCTGCAAAGCAACACAAACTACTGGTTTCTGTGAGAGATGGAAAGCATTCAATAGTTTTATTTGTCAAGCACAGCACATGCTTTTGCATGGATCACATGGAAAATCATGGAGATAAAGATTTGAGGGGTTTTTTTCAATGTCTCATTTTTTTTACATACTTTATCTATCTATATATATCAAAGAATGCCTAAATTACTGCTGACTCTAGAAAAATATGATTACAGAGGTGTGGGCTATATAACATCCATCTGACAGAAAAAGGCAAAGACACTTGGCCAGAGGCAGCAGTTCTCTTGCCTTGAAGTGATTTGGCTCTGTAGAGATTGCATCCATACAAATAAATTCTCCTACACTTCAAAATATCATGGCATCAGGCAAGCCAACAACTGGCAATTGTTCCTGGCTCACAGTAACCCTCAAGGCATTCTAGGGTCTGCAGGTGAAAATAATAGTTGTCTTCAGCTAAAAAAAAACCCAAACAAACAAACCCAAAACAACCTCAAAAGTACAAACAATTTATCAGTATGGACAATTCACTTCAGATTGTGGGAAACTGTAAGTTTAAAAACAAAGACTGTGGTGTAAAAGCAGATTTTGTTATCACAGCATATTAGAAAATGGTCAGAGGAAATACTGGAAATTGTCAGGCCATTATTCCTTACCAGATCATGGGAATCATAGAGAAGCACTTGAGTAACTTGTCCTTTTGAGAAGTTTCCCCTATGGTAAAGAAAAATATGGTTCCAATGAGAAAGAAAACAGTCTTCTGAATTCTTTAACAGATAGCATAGGGGTCTATTATGCATAAAGTCCAAGCACATACCTAAACTTCCCATCCACTGCTTTGCTAGGGCCATACAAACTGATGTAGTAATTACCTGAGGAACAAGAATTTCATTTCAGGAGACAAGGACCAGTTCCCAAAACAATTTCACTAAGGTCCTGTATGAAACTGAACTACACATGGTAGCTTTATCTCAAATTCCATCTAGATGAGCAAATCAGCTTAGATGTTTCCCTTTCCTATTAAAGTGATGAAATCAAAAAATAGGGTTTCTTTTTTATGTTTTATACCAATAATAGCTTTTTGATGGTACTTGTCATCCTGCAGTGAAGTGTAAACACAATAAATTTAACTCTAGTGTGAAGATAATCTAAACAAAAAGCAGAATAATACTCTCTTTTTCCATATCATCAGAAACTGTACTGTTGCATGAGACAGGAATGCAATAACATCCCGTACAATATTAAATATATGTATTTTAATATACCTCAGAAGTTCACACAAATTGCATTTTTTGGTGATATAAAGCATAAACACTGAGAAAATAATCATATTACTGAGAAAAGTTGTTTTGGGAGTGAATTTTCTGCAAAAATATTTTCCTTGCTAAAACATAAAAGACTAAAAAATGCAGGAATAATTAATATTCTTTATTCTGTCCCGTGAACCTCATGATACAATCCAATGTTCCAATGAAAGAAAATTAATGACTTTAGAATAATAAAGCAGTGCTTAATGCCATAATCTATTAACAGTGGGAGTAGAAATCTATAAAAATGTAAAACATGGCGTAGGGAAGAAATAAGGAGAAAGATGCCTATAGGTATCTTGGGAAAAAAATCACCAATTTCAGCTATTTGAATCTGCATATTTACATGTTTCAAAACTCCTAGATAATTTTTTTATTGCTTTGTACAAGAATGTCCTGGACTGTTCCTTAGCAATCTTTCTTTCTAACAACAGGATATACAGCCTGTATTATGTATTTGTGATTTGAAAGACATTTAGAAAAATGAAATTACAATCTATTAAGCCAAATGTTCATTTGCTATGCAAATCCTTCTTTTTTATGTGTTGATACAAGATACTTTTTTTCAGTTTCTTCAAAATCACTCTTTTGCTGCTGGTCCTCTGTAGCTTAACTTCCTTGTACTTTCTTATACGCGTTTACCCATAGCTTGGAAAAATGTCAAATAGGAGTTTCACTACTTTCATCTCATCAGGTTTTGAAAGAAAAATCAATTCAGTTTCTAGGGACAGTGGTTGCTCTTGGGTGGGAGCTAACAGTATATCCGCCCACTACATATCCTTTATTCAGATGACTTCCAGCTATTTTTTATAAGCCGTGAAAGAGCAATGCAACTCTGACAGCAATAAAAATGGAACTTAACCTTCAATTGCCAACCATGAGGATGAGTCAGGGATACCTTGGAATCAGTGCAGTAAGGAAACTACAGGGACTATGAGAAATATCAGTGTGTTTCTTGATTAATTCTTCCTGAATATGAATAATGTTGGGGACACCCCACAGCAAAATTGTTCCAGTGATACGCCGACTCAAAAATGTAGTCAGCCATTCTTCCTAAGGAAGAGAAGGGGATTGCCTAGACTTCATCATTAATTCATTTCATCTTGCTCACAGACATAGAAAATCTTTCAAGTATGCTACACCGGTAGCTGTGCACTACCCCATGAGTAGCTACAAACTCAAACTGATGAATCTTTTCAGCTTTCTTCCCCTGTGTTAGTAATTTGCCTTTACTTACTCTTTGCCCTACTTTACTTCTCCCAGCTTTAAACTATTTTGCTAATCTTAGTAGCCACCATCACGTAATTTTGTTGGTCTGCATAGAAGATACATTCTTTGTCTGAAACAGGTGTATTACAGAACTTATAATATTTTGTTGGGGTTTTTTTGTTGTCCAAAAGATTTAGAGAGTTGTATTATGTTTCTGCCATTCTATCTCACAATGTTTGCTTTGCTTTCCTAAAATGAATGAATTCAAAGGAAGAACTACAGTTTTTCTACATTCTGATGTTTCATTTTCATTTGATTTGTATAGCCCCTCAGCATTAAAGAGTGCACCAATACATGCAATGCTTCTCCTTAGCTGTATGAATTTCTCTTTTTGGAATTGCAATACAGGTTAGATTTTCTTGCAGACTTGCAAAATTATTGCTTTTTGCTCTTTCATTTCAATAAGATGCTCACTACCAATCAGGTTTCATTCAGGTATATTTCTGAGGGATCTTTTATGAGTTTTGTCCTAGGATTACAAAAAAATGATCAATTTCAAAACCAAGAGATGAATGGGGAATGAAGCATCATTTCTTTTACTCTCAAGTATTTGAGGAGAAAGTCAAATCAGTTTTGGTAGTACAATTCAGTTTGAGACATTTAGATATTTGGATGGATGTAAGCAGGCACATAAGGTTCTGGATTACCATTACTGCCAGAAAACTTGATTCAATGTTTTCAGTTATCTATGATTGTCTGAGAAGACCCACCGTATCTCACTTGGCTTCTGCATGCTGATCCAGAAGGATACAGATGTCCTGTAGTCTAGTGTCAGGCTGTCATACTTGTCAGCAATCACATAGATTTCTGATTCTCTATGGCCTCCTAGCTGACATATATGCCAAAATTTAGGTGGGTCAGTAGGACTTTACAGCTGGATCAAGACAAGCAGTTGACCCTAGAATACAGGTCAGCAATCAGTCACCAGCAATGGGACTCAGTTGCTTACATACAAGTGTTTATGCCCTAAAGAACCCAAGGTACTCACATGGACCTGGAGTTGTGACAAAGGACTTGAAGCAGACTCAGGCTCTTGTGGAACTGGAGTCTTGGTAAATTATTACAGAATATCACAAGGGTCACAGGATACTTACAGTTAGACAAAGATTTTTGTCCCATATTGGACTGGACTGAGTTCCCTGTAGAGGTATAGCTCTCACTTCATGAACTACAGTAGGCTTTTAACTCCTGCTTTGAGCATAATTAGCAGGGTAAAATAGGATATGATAAATCACACATTATGGAGTGCCCCAGTCTCAAATCAGTTTTCTACACACAATTTTCTGGTGCTATTATTAGACTCATGCCCAGCATGTCTAAGATGTATGCACAGAGGTGGTAGATATGACATAAGAAATGCAGAAACATTTTTCCCCTCTCTAGGCAGTCAGAATAGTCTAGGACATCTTAAATGGCATTTAAGATGCTTCTTAAATTCATTAGATGAAACCTGATCATTGGTAGTGAGAATCTAACTGAAATGTAAGAGAAAATGCAATCATTGTGCAAAGCTGAAAGAGAAACTAACCTGTATTACAATTCCAGAAAGATAAATTCAAATACCTAAGGTGAAACTAATGGCCAGCATTGCTCTCAGTCTGCGCAATTGAAGGGAACTTTCTGTACCTGCAACACCAGAAAATTAGTTTTATTACTCTATAACTTTATATAGAGTGGAAAATAAATCTTATAAGTCAAAGATGTTTGGATCAAATGCAGAATTCCAGGTATGATTAAGAAAGTGTACTGTATTTTGAATTTAGTAACACTGCAGGAATTAGAAATTATGAATAAGACAACAGGTACAGCATTACAATAACTTAAAGGCACAGAGAATGGTTTCTGTTATCCTATAATAATAACAATCTAAGTAAAAAGTAGAATTTCATGTGGATGAATCTTCATTCAGATTGATGAATCAAGTGGCAGAATTCTGAGAATTGTCTGGGCACATTTTTGAAAACACATCAGTTATGACTGCTGATGGAAAAACGGAACTAAGACCCATTGTTTAAAACTAAAACCTGCTTGTTTTTCAGATTTTCATTAGGTTTTGTAGGGAAAGCACATAGAGGCCATGTCCCATGACAGAAATTGTAGATTATTTTGTTATAAATCATACATGTACACTCTCAACCCTGAAATTTTTTGATCAATAATCTGCTTGGAAATACCTCCAGGTTTTCAGATTATTAGTTGAAATTTAGGTCAGACTCTGTGGTCTGTTCTGCAAAACACTTAGGGTAGTTTTAGACATCCCTTTCATTTTGAATATCTGCCTACATGCCCAAGCAATCTGCTGTGCTTTCTGTTATTAGACATCTTGGCTAGAATTTCTAGGACTAAGAATGTGGTAAGTTTCTTAGAATACTCTTCAGGAGTCACAACACTAAAGTTCTTGGTATTTTTCCTCAATGCCTGACATTCTGCAGACCTCACACTGCAGCAATGAGGATGAAATGCTCAGAGTTAAAGGGTAATCACAATTTGAAAATAAAACTACCAATATTATTCCTCAGTAAATAGAGGAATCAAGTCTCTATGACTATTACCAGCTGTAAGTAGAACCCTCAGAAAAATTATTTTCTTTTAAAGAAAAATAATAAAAATAATTAAATTTACTGCCTAGAGTTTGTGTCAAAAAAGTTTTAGAATGATTATTTGGCCTACTATTAGAAATAGAAGTCAACATCACAGCAGTCCTTGATGAGGATTTGGAAAAATAAGACAAGGTGAAGAGCTAGGCTTAGTCATCATACTGCACTCAATTCCACAACCTAGCACTTTCAAAGTATTGATAAAGGCATGAAATATGCAAGATAAAGCAGAATTTAATATCCCTAAGTGAAATTTGAATGGAATATAAATCTTAAAACATTATTGTATCATTAAGTAAAAATTCAGTAAAAAACAATTATTCTTGTCTGGAACATAAGAAAACACATTTATAAGGCAATTAATTTATCTTAGAACTGATACAGATTATTATTTTTACCCAAAAATATTTAGGAAGTTTCTGTTGTTGTTGTTTATAATTTTTTACAACCTATTATTTTAGTATGTCTAGGTTTGGTCTTGTCTATCCTTTTTCTGGCAATTGTCTCTCAATTTCCAGTAGAGTTCTTGAGTTTTGGCTTTTTTTAAGGTAAGGCAACAGAGATTCAGATTATGAAAAAAAGATTTTAATTATATCATACAACATTTTCTTTAAAAAGCCCATAGAGAAAACTACAGGTTCTTGGAGCATCTTCTTAGAACTGAATTACCTGTTAAGGACCTTTGGTTTCTTTGAGATCAGCCCAAAGAAAGTGTTCATATGACTTCCACAAGACTCAAACCTCCTCACTTTTGACTGCAACCTATACTTCTCTGATGTTACTGTATCTGGCCTAGATGTAAATGAAAATGAACATATGAAAAATTAAAACACAAAGCTGGATCAAAACGCTGAAATGTTAATATAGGTCCTTAACTCCCCTGACAGAAAATGAGATAGAGAGACAGTGGACTACATCTGGCAGATGGTCAGCTCATTGCTTACTGCTTCCAGGAGCTGGGACACTGAGGTGGTGCTTCAATATGGAATAGAACTACAACCAAGGATTTGACTGAGTTTAGAAGAGTCTCATCATTAAACCAATCTACAAGAGCTGCATCATAAAGAATATCAAGCATGGAATGCTATACAACACAAGGAATTCTAGGACTGAAATTATCAGCATTGTGGAAAAGAACATTGGTCTGTCTCATATTTGAGAAATATAATCAATTTATTACCTTTATACCATGAGGTTTATCTGTTATATGTTAATGCAATCTGTCTTCCTACTTACCTTTAGTCATCAGCACCACAAATAGAATCAAAATCAAATATCCTCCTATAAGGATATACAATTATGTACTGAAGCAAAAATAAAGATATATATTTTTTGAAATAATCTGTTGTTCTTTCCAAGAAGGCTCTCAGTGAACTGTAGGAACTGGTACTGACAGCTACATTGAGTAATCTCAAACATGGGATTTTGGGTGTTTGGGGTTTTTTTCTACCTTTAGGCCTAAACAAGTCATGATGACAGTAGAGAACAAGTATATTAAATAGTGTCTACATTGAGGAAAATGCAGCTTATGCCTTAGAAATAAAAAGATTTGATTAACTTGTGGTAAAGGACAAGCTAGAACAAAGAAGACAAAGAGGCAAGACTGTGTTCTGCCCTGCAACCTCAGATAAACTAATTTCCCTCTCAGTTTCTGAAAAATAGAAGGGGAGTGATTGATAATCAATAATGTTTCATGACATTACAGAGATACTGTGTGCATCAATGCATGACAATATGATGGGAATCAAGTCTGTGAAAAAAACTCCTAATATTCTTATTTCTGAACTCTGCAGGAGTTTCATGGTCATAACTCTCCTGAAAATTTCCATATCAAAATTACCATAAAGTTGTTGTGGTTGTTCTTGCTGTAGGCAGAGAAGGAGAAAGAAACTAAGAAAAAAAATCCTTAAAAGGCAATTTTCTGAGCCACTATCTCCCATCGCTGTGCACTGAAGAAAGGCCTCAAAAGCCTTATGAATTAAACACTCCATCCAAATGTTTTTGTAAGACAAGGCTCAGTGCCTCCTAGGTCTGGGCCTTACTCCACATGATGCAATTACAGTGCCACAATGATGCAGCTTCCCAGCTTTTTACCGAGTTGTAGGACCTCTTGAGCAAACAGGATGAATGAGGAGAGAAAGGGGGCTGAAAGGACAATGGGTGTTCTATCCCCTTCATAATATCCAGTAAATACAGGCTTATACAGCCAAGAAAAAGATGAAGACTCTTGAACTGTGAAGTTGAAGACACTGAACAGCTTCTGGATGTTCCCTGAATATTACTGCAATAGGAGTAGCTAAAGCATGCTAAAGGATAAATTATATGAAGTCTGCTGGATGCTAATAAATTCCTTTCTGTTTTGAGATATTTTGAATTAATTGTGTCAGCAAAAACTATTCTTTGGCATATGACAGGTATCATTTATCTCATGCAGACCTTATCAAAGAGGAAAAGGTAGAAAAAATGGATATACGTGCTGCTCTGTTCATTGTGTCCAGAGACAAGCAAAGTGAGTAAGCACTGCAGAATTTGGCAATGTGTTCTTAAAATTATAATTAATGATGACTTTGAATGAAAAATCTATGGTGCACAGAGTTCGTAAACTCAGAGAGGCAGCAATGATACTTTACATTCCCAAACAATACAATTTTTAGACTTACTTCCCAATACAGAACATTGCCACACTGACAATCCCAGCTATGTCCTGTAAATCAGTACAAATAATGTAATTCAAATTTTGGCAACTTTCCAGGAGGACTGTGCAGCTCATTGCTGAAGAACATAAAATATAAATTGAATGTGAGACCTTTTTTTGTGGAGCTTAATCCTTTCCACTGCTGCTAGATGTACTCACACATTCCACCTGACCTTTCTAAGCTTTCACAGCACGAGGCACTAGCTTGTATTTGCCACCTGCATTGTCCCTTTTATCCATCCCACCAGAAACTTAGGTAGCTGAAAATTAGAGCAACATGAAGCTCCAGGGAATGAATTCACAAGCAATAATATTAAATTTTGTTTCAGTCTGGAGGCCCATGCAGCTGTGACACTTGGATTTCAGATAAAGCCTCTTGAAAATGCCCTCATGGGGGGTTGGTCCAGGAAAGAGGCAAAGGATAAGGCTGCTATCAGGTAACTCTTTCTTTATCCCTCTACAAGTGGTATTCTATGAGAGAACAATGTTTCTGGGGAAAGAAGAGAGACTTCTCAATTGGCACACAGTAGCTGGATTTTCTGAGCCACCTGAATTAGCAGAAGAAACTTAATTCAAGGTTTTGAGATGTAGATTTCCAGATTGCCCAAATATTCTTAAAATGCATGAAGTGGGAGGGGAAAGATACTTTGGAGTAAGTCCTGGTTGCAAAGGTTTGCTTTTACCCCTGTTCCCTTCCTCAAGTCAAATTTATTCATAAAGTCTGATTGCATTCTGTATTCACAGCACACAGAACACAAGTGGATTGTTTCCATTTAAACCCTTTGGCATCCTAATCTACAGCTGAATTTTCTAATACTTAGAAATATGCCAGCGCCTGATTTCTGATTGTCAAGGCCCAAACCAATCCAAAATATCAACCTAGTCACTCAATCAAAATAATCTATTTACAGCCTTGCTTGAGGTTTCTGCATAGAGAGGTAGGTTTATAATTAAAGTCAAGCAAGTTTCTATTTGTGTTTTTTTACAGATATATCACTGTTCCATTAATGACTTAACAACTGTGATATTTTTGTTGATTCCACAATTGAAAACAAATGCAACAAATGCAGAGAGATTGTATGAATTTTCACAATACCATCCACCAAAGCAAAATGTCATTACAAGACAGGCAAGAGCAATGATATTTTTTACACTCTGGCCCCAGAGGAGGCTTTTATTCAATACGTATTTACTTTGAGATAAAGTTCAATGGTGATAGGTTTTTTACAAATAGTGTCCTGCAGTTTATGATTATTAAAGTCAACTAGTCAGCAGAGGGCACTGAAGGGAACATAATGATAGATTTCACTGATGTAATCACTCTTGCCACCAACTCTGGATGGCTTGAGGCTCAGTATAAATGAGTGTCTGCAGCCCCTTGTATTTTATTAATATTGTTGTTTGTCTAATAAGAAAGCCATTTACCTGCTGTGTGTGATGACGTTCCTTGATAGATGTTATTCTTTATTTTCCTCTCCCTCTGTGCTTTGGGTTTTGTAGAAATATGACTGAATGATTTTTTTTTACTTTTTCTTTCAGGTATCTGAGAAAATTATATACCGCATTCTCATCACCATTTCTATCTGAATAATTGCTACTGCTTATCCCTACCTGTATCCCTACCTATATTACCTTTAAAATGTTGGAATTCTTCATCAGTCAGCTATAATTTCTTCAATCATTGCTGAAACCAGACAATGAATAACAACTTTTTTCCTTAGGGAAATTTTTATATTGGTTCAGACCAATGATATGAGAGTGATTTCATTTTTTTTTGTTCTCTTATGGTTTTACACTGGTATTCCATTTAAAGAACAAGATTTCATATTCCAATATTTATGATGTTTTTCACTGTAACAATTCTTGCTAATTCAAATGAATATTCAAACCCATTTGTTATTTTTTGAGAACCTAAATTACTTCTTGTAGTAATGAGCCTCACCATCTAGAGAGGCAAATAATTTCATTTTCCATCAATCCTGGCAATTGCCTTTAAAGACTTGTGAGGATACTTCCTGTGACATTATCTGTAACATGTATCATTATATGTATCATGATAAGCCTACTGGGAATGTAGTAACTGATCTTCAGTGATCTTAGGATTGTCATGATTAACAGCACAATTGCACATGAAGTTGAATATTTCTGCAGCATTGATTTTTTCTCTTGTCTGCCAGTACTAGAAAAGACATGTTTACAAAAAGCAAATTTTTGGGTTTTTTTCCTTGCCACCAGTACACTTCCCACAATGGAAAAGGTAGCACAATTTAACAGATCTTTAACTCTCCACAGAAATACATATCACATACATATATGTATTACAGATACATATACACATATGTTCATTTATTACACATACATGTACCCAGACATTTACATATTACACATTACCCTGCCATGACACAGGCTGGGCACTCTCTGGTGGGAGCACAGCTCTGCCAAAAAGGCCCTGGGATCCTCTGGGCACAAGGTGGAGCATTAAAACCAGGCAGCACAATGGGCTAAGTGCAACCATGAGCCCAGTCAGGAGACTGAGGGAGGGAACCATCCCCAGCTCTACTCAGCACTCATTAAACCTCACCTGGAACAATGTCCCAGGTTTTGGTCCCTTGAATAGAAGAAAGATGTTGATAACCTTAGAAATGTTAAGGAGTCTGGAGCACAGGATTTATGAACAGAGCTCAAGACAGCAGAAGTGCAAGAGGGAGTGGAAAAGTGCATAGAGTGAGCTGAATAAAACCCCCAGGGCCACAAAAAGGTTGAAATCTCCTGGAAAGTGGAACTGCTGACTTTTCCACAGTTCTAATGCCATTTGAGGCATTTGCAGAAGTCTAAAATCAGTTTTCTTATAATCCCTGCCCTACTGGTGGCTTTTAAACTATTATTTCAGACTTTAATGCTAAATCAACACTCTCTTGAGTATCCAAGAAAAAGTTTCTGTAAATAAACATGTAATTTTGAAAGTAATGAAAAGTTAGCTGAGTGGGAAAGGATTTTTTCAAAACTCTTACAGTATTATTTCAAATGCCATCCCTCATTTATCCACCAAAGGTTGTCACTCTATGCTTCAATATATCTTCAGAAAATAAAACACATAATTTGATATACCATTGTCTCCAGTTGTCTTTTGTGAAGACTCAAGTATTTTCTTTGCTCAATTATTGGTCAGAGTAAGAGCATTTAGTAAATTCACTTAAAGAATAATTCTGATATTATATAGGGGCTATGATGATATATTAATGCAGATTTGAATCCAGGACTAAAATCCACAGTGTTCATTTTGTCTGTGTGAGGTAGTGTATAGATTTCACACTCCAGAACCATACCTAAGTGTCAGGAGTTTTTGCTAACTCTCAAGATGTGTCAAAGCCCTGGGAAATATAATTTCTTTTCTCTCAAAATAAGGAAAAGGGAAGTTTGTAAGAGAAACAAGGTCACTCACTGAAAAAATAACTTGTCTACACACTTGCATATTGGATTTTCTCCTGTTTTCACTATATCCACACCATCCCCTATGGAGACAGTAGCATGTTTTGCTACATGCCAGAATATCTGGCCAGAGATTTATGAATGGAATATGTAGAAAAGACTTTAAATGACCTTGAAAGAAGAGATTGGATATGACCATAACTTTAGAAATGGGAAGTGAAACTTTTTTTCTTTTTTTATTACTGGTGTTGTGCTTTTAGATGCAGATTAGAGATAAGGATCCAAATACTGTTTTTTCACACTTCAGAATGCAATCAGAGTTGCACTATGTATGATTTTTCCAGCCTGTATTCTTAGTTATAAGTGGCATGCAGTTTTCCAAATTGAGTCTCTGCTTTACAAATATCATTTAAATGTCTTCTGCATATGGGTTAGAACACTTAATTTGCATAATAATTTTGGTAAACAGAAAACACTTTCAAATAAAACATCATTTACAATATTAAGTAAAAGAGATGCTGGCATTAAAATTTCAAAGTGCAATTTATTTTGAAACCCATTGACTTCCCAAGCACGCTGGGGTTTTAAAGAGTGCAATTAAACCTTATTATGTATGACAAATAATGCCATTATTAACAGTGTTTTTTAAAGAAAAAGGAGGTTATGTGCTTGAATTAAAATCTACAATGCTCCAGATATAATAAAAGCTACTTTCAAGCTCTGCACACAAGATTAGTTATGTCTGAAAGGCATGAAGGTGCCAAGTAGAGGGCTGAGGGTGAGGAATTTGCCTCCTTGACTGTCACACAAGGCACAGGTACAGTCAAGCCCTGAGCCTCTGTGGTTGCCACAGCTCAGCTAAACAAGTTCAGCAGAGGAAGTTTAACTCTGCAGTCTGGTGGCTAATATTTGGGTATGGTGAGGACCACAGCCTAATGAATATTATTTACACAAAGAAATGCCTATTGCATGCACTGAACTGCAGTACCAGAAATTTTCACTTCTTGTGACTTCCTGATGCAGCAGAGTTATGCAAAACAATCCAGCTAAGGACTGTTTTGGTTTCTGCACAGGAGCCAATAAGCCCCATTTAGGCATCATGCTTCATGGATACATGGAGTCTCTATCTGGTTCCAATGCAAAAGGTGCATCTGGATGGAAGCTCGACTGATATAAACTAAACAGCAGAGTACTGTGTGTTCACGTGGCTGGAAGTGCCCATCTCTGCTATGAGAAGTTGTGTAAGTAGGCAAGAGGAAAGAGGCTGTGTGCTCTTCTACCCTACATAGTTTGTGTCTGTGTGATGATTCATAATTGTAAAGTTTTTAAGCATCTAATATTGTAGTTTATCTTTTGTATTATTGTTATTGATTGTGAATGTATGACCTAGCTCCTGCTTGCTAAATGTCTGCCATTAATAGATCAATAAATCCTTTTGAGGCTAATTTGATTTCAAACACAAGACTTGAGAAGTTTTTCCTCATGTTAAATTGGAACCTGGATGTCCAAACCATTACACAATCCTATGCCTAGTCTTCAAGTTTCATAAGCAGTTTAGTGAGGTGATTCTGCAGACCTACTTTTCTCTTCAGTTTAATTCAAGACATATGTGCTTTACTGGTCCTCTTTACTGGAGAGAACTAGACCCTTCTGATTCTCTGCAGTAGACTAGCAAAAGGCCCATCAGGTCTCCATGGAACTGACTGAATCTGCTTCTGGGACAGAAGAAGTCATTCCTGTACCAAAGAGAGCCTGGTACCCAAGCTCAGAGTGTCAAAGTTGCCAAAAGCTGAAAAATATGTACACATGTCAACATGAAAAAATAATAAAATTGAAGAATATACATTTGCAAAGTATGCAGCAGACTCTTCAGTTTTCCCTGATGCCAAGATATTCTATCCCTGCTATTCATGTCTGGCATTTTAAGACCATTAAGCAGAGAATTTTATGTATTTGTATTTACTTGTTCTGATCAGATCATGGGAGCCAAGACATATTTCAGGAGATGACAAAACTAATGACAAAACTAATGCTGAAAATCCTTTTTCAGCAGAAACAGTGATACAGTTTTTTTCTGGATCTCCTTAGGAAGACAGAGAGCTCCCCCATGATGAATGTACTGAAACAAACTTGGTATGGCAAGTCTCGCTCTCATCAGAAGAGGTATCAGTACTTCTCAAGGACAACACTTTTTGGTGCCTGTGGTTATTGCATATATTTAGGTCCACTCTCTCTGCAGTCCTTACAAATACTTAGATCTTCCTTAGTATCTCCATAAGGCTTTAGTATGTGGACGTTTGGATTTGCATTTCCACTTCATTTACTTATCAGTTGCCTGGTGACATTATCTTAAATGAGTTTAGGGGTTGCTTACACATGCTTGCAAACATTGCTATATGCATGTGCATGCATTCATATAGCAGGCATTTAATCACATTTTTAAAAATATATTCTAGGAGTCACAGGAGCATCCATTCTGCTAATAGACTGTTTAAAGCAAACAAGACATTCATAGAGTTGTTGAAAGATGAAGCCCAATATTTTTAAAAGGATTTTCAGGGTTGGTATACAGTATCCTTCTAAATGGTCTTTGCACTGAGACAGTAATTGCAACTTAGTTTGAACTGGCAATACTTAACAAAAATAGAGTGTGAAGATTAAATGATATCTGGCATAGACAGCCCAATTTCATGACGACAACTCTACCTGCCTTTTTGAACTATGTATCAGAATAGTGAATTCTTATTCCCTTCTGTGTAATGACTTTGTCTGAGAGCATGTGGAAGCAAAATGTGTCCTTCAACCATGTTATATTCTTTTGAAGAGGAGAAGTAGTTTTTGTAGCTCCTATAGTCAGAGACTGAATAAACACACAAAATTGAACAGATAATGTAGTAGCTCAGAGCATTTGATACTATTTAATGATGGAGTGCCTAAACTGTGAAAATACTAATTTCAGTTATTTAGGGAACAAAAATCATCATTACAGATGTACCTGATAGGTTTTCTAAGACCATCAAATTGAGAATTTAGATAATAATTCTCATTACAACTTCATTCCTTGTTTCAAAGACAGTTTCTTTTTTTAATTCACCCTCCTTTCCTCCCTTCCAGAAGTAACAAAATAACAGATGTGGTTCCTTTGCTAGCAGTATAATTTCTAGTAAACTTAACTGGCCTGATTCACTTTGTATTACAGCCATCTTTACTCCAAGTCCTGAGTACTGATTCATATATAACGATGAGAGGTGTTGTAAAGTCATGTTAAGAGAGACATCACCAAGACTGGTTACATTAAGTGGAAATTGTAAAACCCATCTGCTCTTTACCTGAACCTTTGAATGGGTCTAAATGCCTGCAAACTGTTCTTTTTAGAAGCAGTAAAAGGAATGGCAAGTGTGCCCTAAAGAGAAGGAGAAAGGACTTGGAACATTTTCAGCCAACCTGCTGCTGCTCTCTATGAGCAGAATAACCCATTTGGAAACATGAAATATCTCCTGGTCACTCTGAAGTCAGGGCAACAGTTTCAAAGCCAATGTTTATGCTTAGGTTTCAAAGCAGCACTTTTGCACATTACTGCCAATCGACGATATGTTAATTTTAAATTTCTCATTCCCCTAATGAAAGGTAGTCCTAGAGTTTAACTTCATTATGCTTTTGATGAAGGCACTTTCATAAAGTACGCCATAAGATAATTACAATTGAACAAAGTGTTCCCTAGGTAAATAGTCTATAACTAGTGCAAATTATCCCATGCATGTATTTTATTTTAGGATTGGTTGGTTTGGTTCCTCAACACGTAAAGGCATTCTGAATAATCACCAATGCAATCTGCATGATGCACCATAATTTTCTACTAGGGACTGAGTGTTTATTTATACTGCTATGTCTAATCTTCTAAGGAAATTCTGTCTTGGCATCATAATCAGTCTTGGTGTTGACAGAAAAGAGTTCTGCTCTGCAATATTTAGGAGATAAAAGAAAGCTAAATTAACCCTACAATATACTATCTTTATAGACTGATTAAAGCCTAATAATCTGAACATATGAATGCATATAAGAGAAATTAACTCAGTCATCCTTAATGAAACTTATTTCTACATATTACACCACATCATAAACTGTAAAGTATGTTTATTTTCATCATCATCAAATGATGATGTCCAAAACATTTAGTACTCATTTATTATGATATCCTAGAAAAGTAGAATTAATTGAATAAATTTAAACACGTTTATTTAATTACTTTTTTCTATAAACTCTTTGATATTGTACATTAATTTTTTACAGATAGCTGTATAATAACTTCTCCAACTCTAACAACTGTGATTTCACTGAATTGCAGTGAATGTGAGGTGCACCACTTAAGTGTTTCAGAAAAGTGTATTTTTTCATGCAATTATTTTTTATTTATTTATAGAAAGCATGGACTAAAATTCCAAAACTATTATTTGGAAACCATAGCATTTCCTTACCAATGGCTTGAAGACTGCAGAATTTAACTCTATTTTTATTAATGTAAGCTATCATTGGTATATATAGTAGTTTATGGCCATTATACTGGCTTCAGAGTGTAAAATCTGGTATATAATGCAAGTTTAAGGAAATAAATACATTCTAGAAAAATTATACATAATAATCTAATTTATAGGACATTCTCCATTAAAGCTTGGGTATAAATATAACCCTGTATAAGTTACCTTGCTTGATACATTTTTCTTTAAGCACCTCCTCTTTTGAAAAAAAAGCAATGCTACATTTATATCTCTACATCCATTTCTCCTGGTATTCAACATTCTCCAAGTTTGTTTTAAAAACATTATCTGACTTTTTAAATCTTCCTTTCCCTTTACTGCCAACATCTGATGTTCCAGCACAAAGACATGTCATATACTGACAGCAAAAACATGATTACATGATTTGTGCCATGTGAATGTGTTTTGTATTTTTGGTGCACAGTGGTGAAATCTCCTTTGTGTTTCAGTTTAGAATACCTTTGAAGTGGATCTGGCCACCACTGGTCACCTCCTATGCTTTGGTTCACATCACACAATGACTCTTGAGTGCCATAAACTGGATGAAATCACAAAGAACTGATCTCATGGGCATTTGGCCCACATGAATGTCCTAGAATTAGTCTGAATCAAACATCGTCTAAAATATGTGCAGAGAAGTCACTGAGATCACAGCACCAACGGATCACTCTATAAATCCACCCCTATTTGTCTACACCACTTGCAAATTAATATCTAGTGGAGACCTGCTCAATGTTTAGTACTTTTAACTGTAACTTAAATATAAATATATAACTGTTAAGTAATTAAGTTTTATACACACAGGTGAGTGCCTGACCACAACATGCAACAACATGAGTCTCTAAAAATACCTTGGCTGTAATTCAAGAGCACTTGAAGAAGTAGAAATAGGAAGTATAAATACTTGAACAATTTTCTATTGCTCCATTCACTGCTGTAGCGGGAAGGTATTTCTTAGGGTCAGCTGCAAAGCATCTACGTAACAGCACTATCCCCTTGTTCCTCAGGAAGCCTTTCCACAAGAATTTTCTCACAATCCAGCTCTGCTGAATCTTCTGGATACTGATCACCTTGGGGACCACCTCACCATGAATGGTGAGCCTCCTGAGGCTGAGATGGCAGCACCTGCAGAAACCACAGTTTGTGAGCAGGATGTATTTTCTTTCCTACTCTGTATTTTTTTCTGAGCTTATGACAAGGTAGTTAGGCACTAAGTGGAAATAAGGAGGAGAAAGTGAGTGACAACAGATAATAAAAATATTGAATAACTGTGGCAAGCTCAGAGACTGGGACATGTGAAGGGAAGAAAGGAGCATCTACTAAAGTAAAGAGGAAATTGGAAAAAGTAAAAAAAAAAAGGTGATATTTAGGCCTTCTTTTCAAGACTGCAATAAATTCATATCCTATGAATTGACCTCACCTCCAAAAATATTCCCTATTTTTTCTTCATCTGAAGCAAATTTTCACATTTCAGTGTAAACTCTGTCTCGTGTTATCAGAGCATTTAAACATTTATGGCTGTTGGAAGTTCCAAAGGAACCATTCTGACCTACTTCTGTATTAATTTATCTATCATGATGTGAGGCATAAGCTTTTTTGATAATTCCTTTTACGCTGTTACAAAATTTGAAAGTCATCTTAACTCAGTAAGGATTTGCATATTTTATTTTTAATTCTTAAAACAAAAACAAAAACAAAAACAAAAACAAAAACAAATGAACAACCAATCTCCACTATCTAGTGCAAAATCCATAGATGTGTTAAGCCAAGACAAAACATACAGTAGAAAGTATCCATGGATAAAGCATGTATGTAGTTTGACACTGAAATTCATCTTTTCTAAAACTAAAATTCTGGTTTTAATCCTTCCAGCAGGCTCTTGTGGTTCCTTTGACTATTTCTAACTCAAAAATAATTAATATTAGTTTTCTCCGTTTCTGAATTTCAAGTTCTTTACACAGAGTTTGGATTAAAACGGAGGAGATGCCAGGCTTTTCTTCTTTACTGATGTTTAATATTTTCTTATCTGTAATACAGCTGCATGGTATGTGCCTCAGTTGGCAGGGTGGAAAATGGCCCCGAGTTCTAACTTCCAAGGTCATTTAAAGTCCAAATCAGCCAATTATAAAATACCAAGTAATCTGTTTTTACTTATAACTAACTATTCATACTCCACAGTGCAGGTTTTTTGACCCAATAACAGAACACTCAGATTCTTGAAAAAGAAGGAGAAATGAAGAAGGAACAAACCCACACCCAAAATCCTCCATATTGTTACACTTATATATAATTATATCCCAGAAACCTAAATTCTCTAAACCCAGGGTCCCAACAAATTAAGAGATACTTCTTCATCAATTACTACTTATCTTCTAAACAGCTTCTAATAGTTAGTAATTCTTTATTGGTACAGTTACCAAAAGTGGACCCTAAATAATTAGTCATTTTGGCAGTGCATGCAAAGGTATAATTCCCTTCCAATTTCTATTTGATGTTTCCCAATTTATCCACGAAATAATAGAAGCACACATGCACATGCTGAAAATCCGTGTTCTGTGCATTATCTCACATGGCTTCTTCATCCTTCTTGAAGTCATTGCTTTTCAAAGGAATGGTAAACCTCTCATGCTACAAATATTACCTTTTTTCTACTTCTGGGTGCATTACCTTATATTTATTTGAATTAAAGCACAAATCGTAATGCCAGTTTCCTCCTCCACCTGTTTTTGTGACATTTGTAAAACCTCTCTCTACAATCTGTTCATAAAGTCACCAAAGGAAAAAAAATAAACTGGGAACTTATCCATAAGAATTATACAAGAAGTAGCCTTATTAAAGGAAGATTCCCTATTTTTTTCCTAATTGACTGCTTGTATTCATCAATCCCTTTTCTCATCTGCACAGATTTGTTTGGTTTTCGATTTGTTCTTTGTCTAGATTCCTGCTACAAATTTTGAATACCCTTCCTTCTTTGACAGTGTGAAGTATTTCATTCAGACTACTGGAAAAAAAAGACAGCTAATGCCCTTCCATTCTATATCCTGTTCTTTCATTAAAATTGATTAACTGATGTAAAACTCGCAAAACAATTTTTTTTTTTTTTTTTTTTTTTTTTTTTCAGGAGCTGGGCTGTATTTTTCGCACACTGACAAAAACACTTGATTGGTTTCTGTCAGGTTTTCGCGTGCTAGCTCCAAGAGAGGCCGGAGGTGTACCGCATCCCGCCTGCACTAGGGCAGCACAGACACAGCAGCGCAGGCAGACGGGGCTGCGCTCCGCACCCCAGGGAGCTGGCCCTGAACAGGCTGGGAGGGCACGCAGGCAGAGGCTGAGGAGGGAGAGAGGGGACTCTCCGTGTGAGTGCCATGCAAAACATCCACTGAGGTGAAACAATGGGGGGATGAGACAGCCAAGGAGCTGAGGGTGTCCAGGGATTTTATAGTGGGGATAGAAAAGGCGGGGATAAGGGATACAGCCAATGGGATACTTGAGAGGAGACAGGGTTGAGGGCAAGGGAACCAATGGAAATAACACAAAGGACGGATTTAGGGAAGGAACCAATGGGGTGTCGAGTACAACAGAACTTTCTAGAATTAATACAAATTAACTTAGGGGAAATGAATATTAACAAACTTATACATAGAACAGGGAGGGGAAAACATGAAACTATCACATAAAAATATGTAAACTGTAGAACCGGGGGATTATGGGCTCTCATCCTAACCACGGAGCGGGGCATTGAGCTTCAATGCCTGACCAGCACAGCTTGGTGTCTGTGGGATCTTCAGCGGTCAGGGTGGCTGCAGCCACTTGCATCGCTACAGGTTTCTGCTTAGCCAGATGACATTTTTCAGACACATGTCAAAAGCATATAGGAATATTAAAAGTCATCCTTAATGACTATTAGAGAATAACAATAAGGGCTAAGTTGCAAACATCAAGGTTTTTAGTAGTGTTTGATTTGTAATGCTTTCCTCTAAGCTCTGTTTTTTGTCTAGCATTGGATCTCAAAAGAGAATAAAGATTACTGAATCCTTGGTTTACTAGAAGGCAAACTTTTGTTCTATATGGGGATTATTAAAACAAGCAAAGGAATAGAAATGTTGCATTGATCTTTGATTAAACGACATGATATACCAACAGAAAAAAAATATAAATAATTATATACTTTAGGCAGGAATTTTATTTGTATGGAATGAATGCCGTTTATGTATGAAACACTCTGTTCTATGAGCTAAGATTTTAGCTTGTGTTTGAAAGCAAAACCTCCTGATTGCGTTTGTTCTGTTCCTGATCCCAAAATATGCATTGCTTAAGTTGTATTATAGAGCTTAGAAGTATTATCAAAATGAAAAAGGTTTTATTCCACCTTTGTTTCAAGGTGGAATAAAAGATATTAGGATCACAGCACAATGGATTGAAGTGCTGTACAAGCACACAAAGATTGTAGTATAAACCCAAAAATATAAGCCAAAACACTGCACTTCAAGGTTTGTAACTGCTGCTGGCATAGTGCAAACTCAGGGGTGAACATATATTTTGTTCAAATTTTTCTAATTTATATATAAATTCTGTCTGGAAATTACATCAACAGTAAAATAAATAACAATAATAACAATAAAAAAAGATGCTACTATTAAAATCTAGACCTCGAAAAACAATACATCCGAATCATAACAATATTCATCAAGATAGGGAATAGCCAGTGTAATTTGCAAGTACTTGACGGTTTTTACTTTTAACTTTGACCCAGAGCTTCCAGTGCTTGTGTTTTGAATTAATAAAACATGTTCTGGAGATTTTTACAATCCCTTTATAGCTTTATATACAGTGAAGTACAGATTTACATTATCAGCCGTAATGCTCTGTCAATATATTTGAGCTGAAAGGAAAATTACAGTTTTGCTAACAGGCTAGGACTAATTAGAACCTAGGTTACATTTTGTCTTACCACTTTTCAAAGCTATTAGAACTACTACATTATTAAAATATTAGACAACTAAAACTAATATAATTATTTTTAAAACTTCATTTCAGGTAAAAAATTGCCCTTATGAAACATGGCATCTAATTTTTACTTTTCCATTTAAATTGCTATATTTTTACACTGGAAGCAAATGGGGTGTTCTAGTGAGTCAATTCCTAATCCAGTGGGATATCAAATTTAGGTTTTCAGTCTGTCTCATAAGCTTTTGATCAAAATGCATAAAAGGCACATGGTTTCTTACAAGGCTCCCAATTTCAGAAAGTCTGTCCCTGTGATATAAATTTATTGTAGAATTTACATATGGTTGCACAGTTATACAGTAGTCATAATACCATTAATGTAATTATTTGTGTAGAAGTGCCACTGGAAAAATAATAGATGAAATAATACCATAAACTTTTAATAAAACACCTTTTAAAATGTCACTGTCATTCCAGGCTCATGCAGCAGTTCAGATTAATGTCGAAAGCCTAACTATTTCTGATTACCCAGATTTAATCCTTGACACATTTACTGATGCAAGGCAGACACAGGCAGACACTGCATTAATCAGTGTTAGGCATAACCAGCCCAGATGCTCATTTCGTGTTCCTTTAGGCCTCTCAGATAAGAAAATACATGGCTATGTTTTGCAAGCAGCCCAAACTCAGTATCCTGGGAAACTTACTGCATATTCTTTAGACAATTTACAGCCTCAGCCCATAATGCTCAAATGAACATGAAGACCTACACAACAAGACCACCAGACAGGAGAAATGAACACGACCATGGTGATGATAATTATGTAGGAAAAAACTGAGTTTTTCATCTCTAGCCTTGAGATTAAGTGGACCACCATAAATTGTATTGCATTAAAAGCAGTTAATTTCTTTTACCTCTCATAACAGGATGGTGCCATCCAAAGTATGGGATGGAAATCCCTGGCTCATGCTAAGGTCTTAATCTATATTCATGCTACCTTGCCCAAGACAAAACTACAACAGGAATCCTGCTGAGAAATTAATGATCTAGTCAGTCATGTGGCAGTGCTCAGCCTTGCCTCCTCATCCTTTTGACTTCTCCTGTGTAAGTGTAGCCAATAAGACACAAGGCAATTTGTCTCAGTCGTACACACATACCTGTAGCTCAAATAAAACAATAAAGCCTTTTACCTGGTCAGACCACTAGAGCAGCTTTCAGGTATCTGGATTAACCAAAATGATACCAGGTTAGGCTATAGTAATTTGAAAGACAACGTAATTATTTCAGGAGTCTGAAAGGAATAGAAATAGTTGCAATCAGAATTTGATTTAGTGGTGTTTGTTGTCTCCTAACCTACTTTGCATTCTCCCTTCAGAAGTGCTTCCCAGTGGGCAGCTGAGTTTCTAGGTCTTGCTTGTCTTGAAATGAAATAGTTTGAATTTTTTTATATCAAGCCAAAATGGTGCCTACAAGTCACCCTGTTCCTGGATTACAGGCAGATACACATGTATTTTCAGGAGTAAAGACAAGTGAACTTCGTGAAAAGTCTTTGAAAAATATTTTATTTAGCATCAGTAATAAAATTCCACTATAAAATATTGTTAAATAGCAATCACCCAGCTAAAAGCCTCCAGATACACTTAGTCTTTCTTAAGTCTATACTTCAATCCAAGCTTAATGGGATAAAATTTCTTCCCAGGATTCAAGAATACACAGCATACACAGCAGGGTCTTTCTAGAACCTTCATGGCTTTCTCACTCTATTTCTTTCCCTGAATACAAAAATGCAGGGATTATTTTGCATCCATGGAGAGGATACATCAGGATAAATACAGACATTGATGTCTGAACTAGTTGTCTAGACTTTCGATAATGTCAATGGAGAGAAATAAACACTCTGCCTGTGATTCATTTTACACTAAAATAAATGTCTAAAATAAGTCAGATGAGTCATGTTCCAAGACAACCTATTTCTCTCCATTACTTACAAAAAGACATCAGTCAACTAGTTCAGATGAAGAGAACTACATCTGATCTAATGAATCCCACTCTAAGTATTTTCTGGGTTGGCACCCTGCCTGTCAATCCAGTTCTTCACGTTGTAGGAGGTATGGGAGCAAGAAATAAAAACCATCTGTCTAAGGGGCAGCTGTTATCTATGTCTGATCGTGGCTCAACCTCTCTATCCCAAAAGGTGCCGTGTGCTACACTTTTAGAAAGGTAGTCCTACAATTACTGCAGAAAGCTATAGTACCATTAAAGGAGAATTGAAGATCATTCTAAGGCTTCAGAGATTTTTTCTCTTGTATTTCTTTTTGGGGCTCTGGCACCACAAGTCAAAAGCTGTTGTGAGTTCTACGATTTCCTGCTCATTTTATGAGGAGGAGGAAGTAAAAAATAAACATCTGAAACAGCTGAAAATGAGAAACAATGCAAACTATTTTTACAAGGCCCTTTTGCAGGCCATAACCAAAGCTGTCTACAGTTTCCTAATATTTTTTACTAGTTTTCACAGTTGCAATATTAGTAATGTCATAGTGAAATTCCAAACATCATTTTCTAAGAAAGCCTGATACTAAATTTTTGCGTTTGGTATTTTAGCCCTGTTTTTCAGTCATGTAAATAGACTTTCCTTGCTACATTTATTTTATTCTTCTGTAACAAAAAAATTGAGAGCATCGGATAGCTAACTCTTATTTGCCTCAAAATGTGTCATAGTAGCTTATTATCAACCTGTCAAATAAGTAATCACTAGTCAAAAAAGGACTGCCATAATTTCTCAGGTATTGTTTAGCATTTTTGGGGTCTAGTTTTCAGGAGTGATGAGCCTTTCTGTGCTTGGAGGAGCCAGCTCTTTGTGTGAATGTGTGCTACAAAAGCCACATCATACTACTGAAAGGGAATTGAAACAGAAAGCTGATCTACAGAGGTAAGCAACTATCTCTATCTTTGTACTGAAATTCCTGTGATTTTCCAGAAAGATTGGTACATCCTAAGAGAAACCTTTCCAATGCATTTTAAAACAGATGTGGCTAATGCAACTAGTGTAATAGTTTAATAAGCTTTTGAGAAGTAAAATCAGCTCTTTAAAATATGTCCATATATCATTAAACACTTTATTTTGTGCTGCAAACAAAAACCCCTATGATTATTTTAATTAACCTTCCTGTGACAGCATACAGAAGTAGATGTAGTAGATAGTTAATGTTAACCATTCCTCAAAAAAATATTCTGAGCCATATTAGACTGATTTATATACTATTAATACCTTGTGATAAGAAATGGGAAAAGAAATTTTCATCTAAGTCAGCAGGTGTTTTCTCTTTATTTCACTTGGGCAAGTTTTTCACATGAGAAGGTACAATGCTGGCATCAGTCAAGCCACTCATCCCAAGTTTATTATGTTCTTAAGTACTTTGCTTTTTCAGAGCGCCTGAGATAAGTACATTGCAGCCTGAGTCCTTGGTTCACAAGAGTAACCCATTGATTTTTGGTCTTTCTCATAATAATAGCCATAATAACATGCACACAGCAGAAACGAGTTGTAAATTGAGGCAGAAATTTCCTGTATGACCTCGATTATGATATTCATTCTCCCTTACCTCATAGCCATTTTAATTAGCAGGGTAACTGCACTCTCTGAGGCTAAGAAAGCTGAATCTCAGGAAAATAGATAAAGTCTTACATATGCAGAATTTGAAGCTATCATAAGTTCTAAAATATACTCTACCACCTACATGTCTGAAGTACTTCCATCTGAATGGTCACAGGAGGACGGCTGCCTTCAATAACTGCAACAGCCACACAGCCCCTTTCTTTCCCTTTGTGCCCAGTATCTGTTTTACTAGCATATATAGAGAGATTCTCTCCTCCTTGTAACTTTCTGAGAAATTACCAATCCAAAGAAGTTCAGATGCTTTCTCTAATTAGTTTAGAGCTTGTCCAAACAAATAACCTTTTCCTATCTACCTTAACTGCTGTGGCTCACAGCTAAATACTACACCTTTTCCCTTCAAATATAATATCAGTACAAGCAGTTCATGTTTCTATTAGCTTATCCTTCTCTTTCTAGTTCTCATGTCAAGCATCACTTTTCCTTGGCATGTCTTTCTTCACTTCTCTCATAAGTCTCTGGGGTCCTGTAAGCAATTGAAAATCTATTTCCTTCAATGAGTGATTTAGTTTTCCAAGTCTGCTTCTAATATACCTCTGACAATGTTCTCATTATGTTTTTTTTTTTTTTTTAATCCAGCTGATGGCCATCTGCCATAGTTATAATTATGCATTCAAATATGTCTTTCAATTTTTGAGAGGTCTAGAAACAAAAGCTCTACTTACTGCAGAAGTCAACTTCTCAGTGATGGGTTTCAAGCATCACAGTTCCTTAAATTGAAACTGAGATAAGTTAGAAAACATATAGATCTATTTGAAGGCCATATTTGTTCCTGTAAAATGACAAAACCTGTTAACATACAGAAATCACTCACTGCAAGTTTTAATGCTTATTCTTTATAAAAGTGTACAAATACCTTCTTTTATATGTATTGTACCATTCTTAATGGTAATATTTTTGAGCATTTTTTTCTCATCCTCTAGGCATAAAGACTGCTGGTGTTACTGCTAGTAAGGTGTGGTGGAATGATATAAAGTGGTTACTACCAGGCTGTGTGTTTTTCAGAAACAAAACTTCAGTTGTTCATATTTGCATTTACCTGTCTTACAGGCTTTCCCTTGTCCTTATTTTATTTTTGGTAATATTTTTAATGGTAATATTTTTGAGCATTTTTTTCTCATCCTCTAGGCATAAAGACTGCTGGTGTTACTGCTAGTAAGGTGTGGTGGAATGATATAAAGTGGTTACTACCAGGCTGTGTGTTTTTCAGAAACAAAACTTCAGTTGTTCATATTTGCATTTACCTGTCTTACAGGCTTTCCCTTGTCCTTATTTTATTTTTTATTATTTTACCCTGCATTTATTTTTCCTTGTCCTCCTGAATAATATTGTTCTTTCCTTTTTAAATTTCTTAATCTAATTTCTTAACATTCATCTTGGATCTCAATTAGAATTAATTTCCAGTCAATATACACTGGATTATACTTTCTTTGTCCCCCCATCAGTATCCTAATAAACTAGGAAATAATGCATGTGAATTCTCTTAGAGACCACAGATATCATTAAGATATGCAATTAGACACTGCAAGATTATGTATGTAAATTGGTTTTTCCTGTGTTGAGAGGGAATTGTCCAGGCCTCAGAGTAACAATATTTTGGTGACTTATAATAGTGTACAAAGAGTATTTTGGTGATTTATCGTAATACTGTAGAAAGAGTAAAGATTTCGAGAAGCTGAATTAATACAAATTCAATTATTTACACATGGAATATGGGTGAATTTTTGATGGTAACTAAAGCTTCTTTACATTCTACTGAATTCATTTTAAACACTAAAAAGATCATAAAATTGAAAGAAAAGTTATAAACCAGAAGAATAAACTAGTAAAATATGAATCTGATTTGATTTAATATAATTTTTTCCTCTTCAGCTGTTTCTCTACTTTGGATAGTCTTTTAAGAAAGAAACCTAAATATTCATATTCAGTAATGCCTACTGAATGTGTCCCCCTGCCTTCAGTATCCATCCCTTACATTCTAATTTTGCCTGTGTTCACTGCCAAACCCTGTGACCCTCCAGCCATTCAGTAAAAAAGGAACTGCCATTCCTTGAGGGCTTTCCTAGTGGTTTCTGTTTTGTTTTCACCATCTTATTAATTGTAATAAGCGTATTGCAGTTTTCAGAATTTCTGAGTCTGGTCCAACAACTTTTAAGTAATTTATTGTTAGTTGTAACTAATGTTCATCTGTCTTACTTAGCTCACTGCTTGTTCTTGACAGAAATCATGCATGACATTCATAATGCTGTTGAGACAGGCAGTGTTTACAATGTTTTTCCCCTCTCCACCTTTTGTCCATTTTAGGGTTCTCTTCTTGCATTTATAACCCACAGCTATTAACCTCAACTGTAATCTGGAGTAATAGCTGCATTATTATCATTAGATAACCTATACAGTGTGGCTTGTAACTTTTAGATGTAATGAATACACGGAGCATAATTGGATTTTGTATGATAGTGTTTTTTAATTAAATTTGAACCATAGGAAGAGAAAAATAATAAATTTATGCTAAGTAGATATTTATTTTATTTTTCACTATAGATATGCATTTGCTTTATTTTCATGTCTGCTTTTAGTCATGGCCTTTTTTAATCTACTCAAGTAGTCAAGTAGAAACAATTTTGTTTTACCTGATTTTGAGAGGTCACACTGTTGGTGGTGCTTTGCTTTTTCCTTGGGAAGTACTAAATCACCTACGAACATGCAGATACTCAGCCTCCTTGTCTGAAATATCTAATAACTGGTAGAAAAAGAATACTGCTGCATGAAATTGGAGAGGTATTTGCCTGACTGCTTTTTCCTGTTCGAGGAAAGTTGCTGAGAAAAGTGTCTTGGCATATTTCAGAAGGATATTTATCTTTTGAAAATAACTATTGATTTTTAGTTTGTAATTTGAAACTAATTAAATAGATCTGAGTTTCTGAGTCGAGTCCTCTGAGGTTAATGGGAAAAAGGATGTTCCACTGACTAAGCTGCTAAGCATGGCTTGGGAAAATGTATTATTTTCTTTGTTCTAGTAAACATTGCATTTATGACCTTGGAAATTCAGAACTAGAGTTGCAAAGTAATGTAGTCACTTAAGGATGCAGTTAGGAGCAAGGAATGGTGATTTGTTCATTTTTTGCACCACTGAAGAGCAATTAAGGCTCAATCTAACTGTTAGTTGGAATTAATCTCCATGCTGTAACTCACCTACAGAGGTATCTATATCAGTAAAGCAGTCGAAACTTTGGCAGTAGAACATTCTATTCTGATTCAGCTTTGTTCTTGGCCAATTCTTGCTCTTCCAGAACTATTCCCAAATGCACTTGGAGCATTCAAAGGAGTAGGGAATGATATTCCAAAGGCAATTTGGATGAAAAAATCTTGTTTGGAGGCAAAAAGACTAAGCCAGCAGAGAACATCTCCTAACACCCTCCAGCACTAATGTTAATTTACTATCAGAGAGATGTAGCCCTTTCTTCCTGAAGATATAGTCAATTTGGCAAAGGTTTCCAAGAAGGAAAAAATTATGCAAAAATAACAGGTTAATGAAACTTGCTGGCTTCCAGATCAGCATGGCTTCTCATCTGGTCATCTTGACAGGAGAGCAGAGCAAGCTACAATCTGTACCACATCCATGTAACCCTATCCCAGGCACAAGTAATTCTAAGTGAGGGTAAGTGAATGTCTCCAGCTGGCAGGAATGTGACACTGTACCTTCAAGGCCTGTGGAGTCACTGAGATAGATGTGTGTGGCACACATCAAATGATTCTGAATATATGCCGTCTTGTATGAAAGAACAGGTTAAAATATTAATTCAGTGCTTACCTAACCTAAAATTTCCCACATTGATGACTGTTTGTCTTTCAGTCAGTCTACTCTAGCTGATATATTAAATGTTCACATGCTTCAAATTACTGCAAACATGCAAACATAGCAAATCATCAGCTTTGCATTTGATCTCTCAGAAACACTTCCACAATGAACTTTCTCTCTTAAGATGATTCAACTCCCAAGACTCCTAAGATGATTCAACTCCCAAGACTCCTTCTCCTGCCTCTAAGCCCAAGGTGTCACTTTCCAGCTTTTTCAAAGAATAAAATACAGCCAACTTGAAAAATAAGATAATTTTCCTCTCATGGAAAAATCACTGTCTACTAAGCATAATTTAGGATGATAACTTAAACAAATACTCCCAAGATGGTTGAATCAGAGCTTCTTATTTCAATGTAGTTTACCTTGATTAGGAACAAAATTAACTTATCTAGAGTAAAAAAGTAGTTTGAAGTCCAATATAATTTGAAAGGTAGCAAATTATATTAGACAAGCTCTAAAACAGGCTTCAATCACAGAGTTGACTGAAGTCCTTCATGAAAACAGTACCCACAAATTTGTTTATCTTTTTCTCCTTTAGGAGTCTCTTACCTTCTGTTTTATTGGCCTTCTTCAATACGTTCCAAGTCAGCGACAACCCAGTGATAATGTGATTAAGCAGCTCTAAAACTTTATGAGCCAGTGAAATTTCAGCTATTGAAAAACATAGCTTTTGGAGAATGTTTCAAAGAAAGTCATATTATAATGTGTCTTGGGAGCCATAACAAATAAACAGTGCTGGAAAACGTCCATAGACAGAAGCTCAGCGTCCTTAAAATCTGTCAGTAGTAAACTGTAGTCCTGCATTCTTGCTAGTAATATTTATTTGAAAGAGTAAGACTAAATAAGAACATTTTTTAAATAATCGTTTTAACAGTAATTCAAATATACATAAAACCCCCTCATACATTTTACAAACATAAAATACATATTAAACTGTTTGCTTATTTTCACTGAGATTTTACTGGTTATTTAGGAAAAATAACCAACCGTCAAAAAGCAGCAGCATACAGGTTTATTGTGATGCCAATACTTGCAGTGATTCCTTTACACTTAAAAAGTTTGAGCTTACCTAAAGTATTATATTTGGAATGTAAAACACCTTTTTTCTTTTTTTCTGGCTTCAGGATCGTGATGTGGAGATGAATATAAACATCCAGTTCCTGGACATCAACTCAACTGTGCAAAACCCCATGAAAGGAGAACAGAGCTGCATGTTGAATGGATGCAAAGCTTTTTCCAGTTTGTAGTGACTCATGATATTCCTAAAACTAAATGGTATATCTAGGACTTGGGTTCCAGAAAGTATTTCAGGGTAATCAAACTTACCAGAACAGAAACTCTTAGGTGGTTGTGTCTCTATGGGGCACTGAAGCTGTGTCAGAGCTGTTTTCAACTGGTGTCAGAAAGAAGATACAAGCCATCATGTAGTCTAGTAATGTCTAGTTGATGAGATTATTTTTAAATGTGGAAATTGAACTCAGCTATACGGTGACCAGAGAATTGGGAATTTCATGGTGCACAGATAATGTTCTTTCCACAGATAATCTTGGTCTATATGTCTGTCTACTAGTGTGAGCCAGATTTAACCATCATTTTGATGTTACTTAGGACACCAAAAATGCCAATTTCCCATAGCTGTGAGTAATTTTGACTCCAAATATTTTTATATTTTCCTCGTAAAACCTCAGTCACTAGTGGGGAAATATATTCTCTTACACAAAACAAGTCACACTATAATTTTATAAACTTTTGAAAAATAAGGGTATATTGACAAAAAAATTGCATTTTTTTCCCAGGGGAAAATATTAAACCATAATTTTGAAAGTATACTCTTGAAAGAAAGAATATTTAATTTAGAAGGATCTGGTGGAAAACTACAGCATAATCACAACATTTATGAAATTCCAGCAAATGTGATCATGCTTTAGGGTAGCATGCTTTGTCTCCTTTCCAAGGTGTCTGGCTGGTTTGTCTCTTCTCAAAAGCTAGAATCAGTATAAAAAATCCAATACTTCAATAGTAGGGTCATTTTTACATCATAAAACATTAACTGAAAGTCTTCTTGTGCCACCACCATGTACTCTCAAAACAGCTACCTACCCCTAAAAAATAAGCCAGTAGACACTATCTGGGCATAAAAGAGGCAGGCAGCTGGTAGGGCCAGGTGGGTGTGCATACAACTGCTCTTTCACACCAGATGAAGCAGCCACATCCAGACTGTATCGGCGGACCCCAGGCTGCTCCTGGATGTTGACTGAGTGTGGTGTCTGGGCTGGCATGAGATACCATGGGCAGGCAAACCATGCTCCAGTGCTCAGATCCATGCCATTTAATTGACTAGTACAGACACAGCTATGGGTCAGAAAAACACAAAGACAAGTGAAGTGAAATGAATAATACAAGGAACAAGAACAGATAGAAGACAGATATTCCACCTAATCCAGTCCCTGACATAAGGCATTTCATTCACTAATGAACAGTATATGCTGCACATAAAAATCTTCAGTTACATTGAGGTGGGTCGCCCTGTCTTTGATAACAAATTAAGAAAGTATATATGTATACATTCCAAGAAAGGTCATGTAGGCCTGAACTTTCCTTCTCCTGGCTTAGCTCAGGAGCCTTGTTTAGCAGGGTTGGTGCCAACTCGCTCTCTCACAACTGCACGATGAAGCCAGTCAGGCACATCCTTAAATCCTTGGTCTTGGAAAACTACATATTGTGAGGAAGGTAATTGTTAAACTGATGCTGTTGTGCCTACAGAGTCCTTGAAAGACCACTGGCTTTTAGACAAAGAAAAGAAGGGTTTTCTCTGCCATTAGTATCTTAAATTTATTCTTGGGAAGTCAGCTTTGTCCAAGATTCCAAATAATTTACATGTTGCTTAATCACTTCTGTTCAAGACTAGATGAATAAAAAAACATAAATTGTAGTCATTATACAAATTCTAAGCTGAGTATTTTTTCCCATAATGGGAAACGTGTCTTTAATAGTCTCAATTTTTCTACTACTTTGCAGATCCATCCTATACCGAAATAAGTTAAACAAAATAAATAATCAGTTTTCTCGTTTCCCTCTCTCCATATAAAGTCTGCTCATTAAGATTATGGAATATTAATTCTATGATTCTGAAGTTCTACAAAATAGAATAGTGTAAATGGGCTTAAGGAAGTACTTTTGTCCTCCTTTGATGTAAATACATTTCATTTTGAAAATTATCTTTTAAGAACTATAGTCTTTGAATATGTGAATGACTTTTCCTAGTTTTGAAGATTTCACAATCATTTTAACACGACCTTTATATCTTAAAAGTACGATAGTTCCCAGTACATTTCAGAATAAGTAATTTTTGAGTTAAAATGGTATAACCAGAAGAGAATTTTTCTATTTTCTATTTCTATGACACCCATTTTGACCTTTCACATTTACACTGAATCTTTCCTTGTCAGTCATGAAGTCCCCTCCTTGTGAACACTAGAAATCATTCTACTCATTACCAGTTCAAACTAGGGATATTTTCTGAAAGCATCTAGCTGGAGGATAATTTTAGTTCAATTACTACAATGGAATACATTTCCACTGCAAGATGCAATGTAACTAGTCTTATACCAATTTTCACTAGATAGGTTTTTTGTTGCCTTTAAACCTTGAAAAAGTCTTCAAAATTTAAAAGTCAGTAACAACAAAAAAGCTTTTGCAAGATGAGATGTTTCTCAAGGTATCTCAATGGCTGTTTTATTCATCTGCACAACACAGTAATTTTCACTACATCTTATACTTCCTCTGAAATCTATATTCAATCTGTATAGAGTTCATATACCACAATAATATGCTATGGGATAACATTTTGTTTTGTTTTGCTTTGCTTTATTATCTTTTGTAAGAAAAAAAAATGCATGTGTTGTTTTCAAAACTTTATTACAAGGAAAAATATCTTATAAAGCTATTTTTGCACCAATGGAGAAAAATATAAGCCCTAGAATATTGGGCTGTATTTTGCAAGATGGAGTACATTTTTTCTAAATCTTGTTCCACTTCATTGGCCTTCAGTCATTTATTTTTCAATCTCACTTGTACTTCCTCAGAGTCATTATTAAAGAGATTCATGATAAATAAAAGATACTCAATGGGCCTTTCTCCTACTTAGTGCAGTGCTTAGTACAATGTTTTTGGATAAAATTTGCTTTACATGTGACTTGATAATTTACCTAAGTAAGTGTAATGAAAATACTTCATGTACATTAAACACCTGGCCACTCAGAAGTAACACTTCTCAGTTATCCCTTTTTAACCACTTTAGGACATAATATCCCTTACTAAAATAGTAATTCAATAGTGTAGAATATATGCAATATGAAAAATCTGTATGTGTTGGCTGACTTTAAGACCTGAAAGAACTTCATTAGCTATGCCTGGATAATAATAATGGTAACTACTAGTGGATATTCTACCCCTCACAGCTGGAAGTATTCCCACATGGGTTTGACAGCTCAGTGGGTCATGCACTGGCTTGAGTCCTGTGATTATTTTCTTTGCCATAGTCTTTCAGTATGACCTTAGAAAGGCTGTTTATCCCCTCTCTGTTCCTTAGGTTCTACTCTGTCGTCTATTAAGCTTGTCAGTTTAGGGGGCTTTTACAATACCTTTGGGAAGTTGATATACTCCCAAAATACTGTTAATAGTAATACCTAATAGCTTCAAGAAGTTCTGAAAGAAAGTAGGGAAAGACTTATGAATGACATCACATAGTCTGTGGTTTCATGTTCAGCAGGAAGGCTGTGCCCACATGGAGAGAGGAACCCACAATGGAGCAGGCTTGCCAGCAGGACTTGTGACTCTGCAGAGGACCCACACTGGAGCAGCCTGTTCCTCCAGGACTGCACCCCATGGGACGGACCCACACTGAAGCAGGCGAAGAGTGTGAGGAGTTCTCCCTTGAGGAAAAAGGAGCAGAAAAGACAATGTGCGATGAACAATGTGCAACCCCCATTCCCTGTCCCCCTGTGCCACTGGGAGAGAAATGAGGAGTGAAGTTGAGACCAAGAAAGGGGGGGAGTGAGGAGAGAGTTAGTTTAAGATTTGGGTTTACTTCTTGTTATTATACTCTGAACTGATTGTCAATAAATTCAGTTTCCCCAAGTGGAGTCTGTTTCGCCCATGACAGTCACTGGTGAGTGACCTCTCCCTGCCGCTGGTGAATGATCTCTCCCTGCCCTTAACTCAACTTAAAAACCCATGGGCTATAGTTATATTTTCTCTCCCCTGCCCAGCTGAGGATGACAGTGATAGAGCAGCTTTTGTGGGCACATCTCCTCCAGTCAGGGTCAAACCAACACAAGAGTGTTTTCTTTATTGATAGTATTTTTAATGTTAATTTTTCAAAAAAAGCAAATGAGATTTTTCAAGTTAGATCACTTCCTTATAATTTTTGTTGCAGGAGGAAAATTAAGTTGCATCACAGTCATATAAATAACACCTTTCTTAAAACAGCATGCCTATTTCAAATCTAATGCAGGTACATCTTCATATACTACTGAACTATATTATCCCTCTGTCTTACGTTTAGTAGGTGCTTAACCGTCCTAGAAGCAACATGCAGCATTTCAGAATAAAAAGTAATGAATAATTCCGTCATCTTAATTTCAAGGAGTATTTGAGATGAGTATAGAGAAGAAGATTAATATTTTGTCAAAAGATTTTGGCTAACACAACCTTAATTCCAAAGATGACGTGTTATGATAACTATAAAAAATTAGAACTTTTGCCTTTTCATTTCTTATAGATTATTCAATCCTAACTATTTAACTTTATTTTTCCTTCATCTTCTCAATCACCTATAAGAGTATGCGCACTGTATATGCCTACTCACAAGTACTGACAAAAGTATGAAAGCATATTCCAGGCAAGCCAGAATTAAATTCACTGGTTTTCTTCTCAAAGCTATTTTTTTCACTTTGTAGAATCAGCTGCAGCAGTCTTTGTTGTTCACTTATTTATTTATTTAAAATTATTACCTTAAATTTATTGTCTGCTTGTTATCAGAAACTGCAAAATTTCTGACTTTTAGTCCAGCCATTAAAAGCCAGATTCAGGCAAAAACCTTGAGACAGAGTGGTTACCTGAGGTAAGAGGAAGTTAAAAATGAAGGTGAAATTATAACTCCCTTTGATTCAGTGGTAAACTTCTCATGCAGAGTGTTGAATTAATTATTTATTTTCCTGAAAGTGAAAATATAACCCTCCCAATGTCATTTCACTGTGTAAAGACAGTACCACTATAGATTAAAGGCAAACTGCTTTTATTCTTCAGATACCTAATGAAAACACATTTCAGTGACAAAAAAGCAATTTCTGCAAATCAGTACTGCATAATATTATAAGCTCTGCATTTAGTAATATGTGTGCTAAACTGCAGAAAATAATGGTTATATTTAAGTACAGGCTAATAAAGTCGGTGCCTTTGCCTCTAAGTTCTGACAATGAGGGTTATAAGTCTTTTTAAACATAAGAAGTTACAGTTTTATGATTTTCATGGAAGCTGGTTGATAAAAGACATGCATCAAGGTTTGCCTTCCATGTTTTACACATAACCTTGAAATCGTCCCACGTGGAGAGATGAGCAATAATTTCTTCAGCCTTTCCGATGGCTTGGCAAAGTTAACCATCTTTCCTGGATTGTTGTCAAAATTTCTTGATATCTAAGACTTTAGACTACAAGGGGTGACACAGAAACATCATGTTTTATGTCAGAGAGACAAGAGAGAAAATATTTTAGCAATAACCTTGAGTATGAGAGTTGAAAGTTATGTTTACATATTGCATTTTCTTTTCCACAGTGCTCAAAAATGCTGCACATCAAATGCTTATGTAGTGAATTCTAATTAAAGATTGTGAATGATGAAGCTATATATGAAGGGGCTTTCAAGACAGCATGGTATGATCCAATTACAAGAGGTGCGTCTGTCTGAATTAAGGTGCAAACAAGACCATATACCAGAGTCAATAGTACAGATTTTATTTAACTGTAAATGTGAGACAGAGAGACAGAAATCCGAGGAGAGGGGGGATGGAAGAGGAGAAAAAGAGTGAGAAAGAGAGAGATTAAGTACAAAGATATCACAACCACATGGATCCCTGCAGCATCCCACTGGTCCTTCTTCACCCTGGTCTTCAGTGGTGGGGGTCCCAGTGTTCTTCTGGATGCACCACTTCTATACAGTCCAAGTCCCAGATATCCATGAAATGCAGATGCCATTCCCACAACTTGGACTGGCATGTGTATCCTTTCCCACAGTTTGCCACTGTGAGAATTTTTCATCTGGATAAGTCTTAAGTTCCCTCAGTCTGCACAGTGGAATTTTTTCCAAGGTGCTAATTTCAAATCTTCACCTTCATCAGGCCTGGAATTAATGCCTTCCTGTTTTGCCATCTATAGTCATCTCAAGGTCCTGTTATGGCACCTTAACTTATGGTAACTTCCTTCTTGAGACATGCAACTGAATTCTTCAACTCCTCACACAATCCCATTATAATTTTACAGTGTAATATGGAATTCTTTTCTTAGGATTTTGTAGAGAGTTGCTCCACTTAAATGAAAAGGTAAAAGAAAAAGGAAGAGGTAAAAAAAAAGTTGTCAAAACTAGAAGATATTCTCCTATGCAAATCATGCCAAGTACATTTAGTAAGGCACCTCTACAAGGCTCATAAACTGTGAAAAGTGAAGCTGAAATGAAATACATAAAAATATTACTTACCAAAAAATACTTATTGTAGGTGGAAAACAATTATAAGTTTAAAGGTCACATCTTAGGCAAATGACAGAAAAAAGTATGAAGGTATCTAAAAATGCAGAAAAATAATCTCTAGAAAATTCTACTTCTCCATCCTAGGAAGAAGCTGACACTTTTAGTAAAGTGCTTGAAGGACTAAAGTTTTAATATGCAACAGTATATTTTGAAAAAAATTCAGTTTGATAAAAAAAAATTGTCATGCTGCCTTTAAAAACTCCTACTTTTCAGAGTAGAACCTTTCTGCTTAAGCAGAATGAGTTTGCTCCCTGTCGTGTCTGTACAAATGACATGAGTAAGCTGGGCTAGATAGAAGAGCAAGTGTTTCACTCATCATGGTTTTGGGCTTTGAGCTTCTCTCTGCATTTTTCTCTCGTGTTATTAATATCTGAATAGAAAATATATTTAACTTAATAATCATGATCAGTGGTGTCCACTAAAAGGAAAAGAAACAATACAACACTACAATACAGGAAATTCTTTGTAAACATGAGAGGAAAAAATCCTTTCTTATTTATGGGTTGTTGGGACAGGTTTGCCAGGGAAATTGTAGAGTCTTTATTCTTGGGATTATTCAAAATTCAACTGAACACAGTATTGGGCAGTGTGTTTTAGCTGATCCTATTTTCAGCAGAAGGATCAGACTAAAGGAAGCTAGGTGCTTTCCAATCTCAGCCGTTGTGTATTCCAACAGTGTGGCTTTGGATATGATAACATGTAAAATCCTTAGAGCAGGTGGTATTTTTGGAGGTGTTGCCAAAACAAGCATCCAGTTTGACTATCCTAAAAACATATCCTATATTAATGAGTAAGAATTATAGAATCTATGGAAATGTACACACGCTGAAGAATGCCCATGAAGTTTTTTTCTAGACCACTCCAAGTCTTGATAGTAGTAAATGAAGGGCTTGCATCTTTCCCCTGGCCAAGGGTGAAATTGTGAGAAGTGAGAGGAGAACCATTGCATCCAGTTCATTTAGTAGGTTTCCTTATGGCAAAGCAGTACTAGGCAAGTAACAAGGCAGCCTGGTTTTCACCTAGCTCCATCCTGTGCCAACTAATGAAGACTGAAAGCATCACTGAAGCTCCACAGCAATTTTTTTTTTTGCCTGCAAGGCTAGACGAGTAACACATAATTGTCCATGTTAACTGCAGCAACAATATAGTTGAACTGTATCTTTCCCTATTTTTGTGTTTCTTGAGGGTGAGGGATCCTGACTTGCATTTTCAGGACTCTAAACTTTTTTTCTTTTCAATTGGATTAGTAATCCACTAACCTTGTGACTGCCACTTACAGAGACTCAAAACTGTGCATGTGTGTGCACATTGTACTGCTCTGCTGGAAGAACAGCAGTTCACATATGCTGAAAGCTTTGCCATCCCGGTCCTTGTCCTTACTGATCCCATTTAACCATTCTGACTTAGCAGTTCAAAGTCAGCATCTTCTAACTTCTTGGGCCACAAAAGAGTTTCACTCTCCTCATGCAACTTCTCAAAAGCATGTGATCTCAAAGGCACTTATTCATCTCATTTCATCTATTTATCAAGGGCTTGACCTAGCCCAAGTTTAAGACATCCAGGCAGGAGAGTTTCCCTCGCTTTCATCTGGTGAGTAGCCTACCTCTTAGGCTGACCTCACTGACAGAGTTTCTCTTGAAGTCATGCAACTCAAGTCTGTTTTAAGTTTTAACTGCTTTTCCAAAATGTACCACTCTGATTTTCCTAAATGTACCACCTCCACACACACAAACGGGAGAAGAGTAATCTCTTCCAATCAGTGGGTAGGAGAACACATGGTTCTGAGTATTACAGGTAAGAAAAATCTAGACAGTCTGCACTAGAATGAGAGTTTTATGATTTTCTGGGGTATATCCCTCAATTTATTTTGAAAAATAGAGGTACCTGCTTTATACTTAATTTTCATTAACTTTCATGTGTTAGAAGAGGGTTAATTATTTGAAAATGTGTAATCTCACAGTATATAACAGGGATAAATTCATTAAAAAAAAAAAAAGGCACAATAAAAAAAAACTTAAAAGGCTATTGAAAAAGGTACACAAAAAGCTCAATATTGCTTTTGAATGAAATGAAAATACATTTCAACAATTTTTCCCAATATTCCACATGATAAAATCTATTGACATGCTTGATATTCTATAAATCAAAGGCAAAGAAAACAAAGGAAATCCCACAGCAAGGAAACAAAATATATGGCTATACTTTTCTTTTAAGAAATTAAAATAAAGAAACATTTCCCAGGCTTGACAGAATCCTTTTGTATAAATTGAACAAGGACTTAAAATGAAATTATCATTTTTCATCTCACACCAGATAATAAAAAAAGTTTCAATCAGAAGTAACATTTACAAAAGGATAGATGTGCCTTTAAATTACATTTTTCTGCTGAAGATAAGCAGAAGGACTGCGGTCTATAATATAGTCAAAAGCAAGGTTTTTACTATAGTTTTTGTACATGGATAACAATGTGGGCAGTCTAAATGTCTCATTTTCTAGTAGAAATCTTTCTGTCTGATTCATTTTTCTGCCCATATTAACTAACTAAAGAACATTTTAGAGCACAAGAAAGAAATATGCAATTCCAAAAATATTAAGAAAATTATTGTATTTTCAGGCAGTTATGAACAGTCATATCTAGCTAAGGAGAAGATATAGCTGCAAATTAATTCAAGATATTTTAAAATATCACTGAAATGTATGTATCAGTGCAGTGTTTATTTCTTCTTTTGCATGCTCTTTGCTTTAATACAAGCTAATTTCTTTGGGGAAAAGTGAAGCAGAAGCCAAGTTCCTGTGTTATTGCCTAGTTTTTTTGGCATAAATCTAAGAAAGTGATAATTGCATATCTGAAAAAGAAATGGAGTGGGGTGGGAGTGGAGACAGAGACAGGAGGGGAAATCGAGGAAAGGAGCATAGATGAGTAAGTCAGATATTGAAGTGGAGCTTTGGGAAATCTGGTCCCATTTCCAATTCTGCTGCAAGGCTACTTGGTGACTTTAAGCAAATTACTTCACTCTAAGCTTTGGTTTCTCTATATAAAAACTGCAGATGTTGTCTTGCAATCATGTGATGGGATTTACAGATGGAAAAAGTATTACGACAATATTAGTCTTTTTTTGCAAGACCCTTATTACAGCCATGCACCAGTTGGTGCCAGTTGATGATTGATGGGGTCTAGCTATTTACCACTGGCAGCAGAGCACAGACATACGCAAACAACAACATGAAAGAAATACTCATTGGCAAAATTATATATAATTGCTGAAAAACATTTAGAAATACTTTTCACGAAATCTACCCTGAAAATGTCTTGCTCTAAATGAGCCACCTTAACACAACATGTATAACACAGAGAAACAAATGAATTCTTACTGAACATTTGTTTCACCCTTAGAAATCAGAGACAGATGGGGCAAGCATGACCTCCATCAGAGGTGGAAAAACTGCAGAATTCCCCAAACCCTTGGAATGAGTGTCCCATGCAGCACAGTTGCAGGATTCCTTTCTAAAGAGAAAGAAAAAGACCTAGACACAATTTTTTTTATCCATTATCTAAATTCTTCTTGCACACATGATATTCTATTAAGATATAATTCAGGTAGTGTTGACAGTTTGGACACAATTATTTCATATAGTGCTCCTAATCGCATATAAAACAGACTTATTGCCTGGAAGTTGCCTCAAGAGATTATATGATTATTCCTTTACTACCATGGCAGGTAGTAAAGTACACAACAGATGCTTGCTGAGCTTGTTCTTAAAGACATCATGACAGAGAGTTCAAAGGCTCCTGTGCACTTCAGTGACCCTTTGCTGTACTAAGAATCTCTTTATGCAGAACTTACATGACAAAAAGTGGGGATGTCAAGTCAAAATGGTTAAAAGGTTAACCTTTTAACACAAGGTTAAAAAAGGGAGAAAAAGCTAAGAAAAAATTTACTTCAACAGTTAATTTTGTGAGATTCTTAGGTAAACTTGCCTGAAAATGTAAAGTAGTAACTAAATATATGCACAATCAGTACATGAGGAAAAGCATATTTGTATTTATTCATTTACAATGGACTATTTTCACTAAAAAAGAAACAAGAAAAAAATTTAATTAAAAAATCTGCTTTTATTATCCCCATAGGAAAGAAGCCTGTTTTACATTACATGTGGAAAAATATATTAAAATAATTATTTTTATTGTAAATGTCATGCATCTCAGTACGTTTTAATTCCATGAAGTCAAAATCACTCCAACTTTTAAGACTTTTAATGTATGGTAAAATAATTGTTTTAGCAAGAAATCAACAGGTTTCCATTTGACATGAAAATTTGTGGAGTGGAAATATGAGAAGCATTACATAAATAGGCAAATAGTACAAGACAGAATAAGATGATGAAAAAGAAGCATCTTTCATTTCTAACTTTGCAGATTATGGATAAGATACCAGGTACATTAATCTTTCAAAGCAGTTCCTCACTCATCTCCAGGAATGATTTATGTCATCAACTCTCAGTGGCATGTTCTATGATTTAATCCATTTTGTTTAGCACAAGGAGGACCTTCTCTATCTGTCCACAAGAAAATTATGAGAAATAGAGACATGTTGGGACTCACATCAGCTCCCCTTTACCTTAGCAATTAAACCTTGTCATTCTTGCCACTGTGAGAGAAGGAATAGCTGACATCTGGACCCAGCAGGCAGTGAGCAAGTGGCTGTGAACAGCAAAGTGATTCAGGACATGCCTCGGGAAAGGGCAATCTGTAAGTCTGGCTCTAGGACTACTTTTTGAGCTGGATTTTACAGGGTTTTCAATGCAAAAGAAATTACGGAGCATAAAACAGAGATCTGAGCTGATCTCAAAACCTACAAGCCACATTATCAGGCTTCTTATTGCTTGCTTCCCTTCTAGCCTCCATAATCTTGTTAACCCATGTATTCTGTTGCAACTCCAACAGACTGCATGGAAGATACCTTCTACTTGCCTAGCTTTGCAGCTGCAGCATGATCCCAAAGGATTTGCTTGAATTCCCTCAGGTCAAGCAAAATGTATGACCTGTATCTCTTCTTCTCAGCAGTTGCTTTTGTAGGCAGCAGAAAGAATTGCATGATGCTCTGAAACAGTGAAAATTGCAAGCACTAAGAGCTCAGATGTTCCTATAATTTGTTCCTTTTACTCGTTGATATCCACTTAGCTTGCAGGTTTCTTGAGCACCAGACTTTCAGGAGCTTTTCTTTGTGTCTCATTCTCTTATTCTGCATCATCTTCCTGAAGCTAAGATGGTGTTGCAAAGCCTGGGGGACCCAAGGGTCTTTTGCAGACGCTGCTCAAATGCACTTAACTGGACCTAGTTGATTAGAAGTGAGATAAAAAGACAGTGGCTTGTTGTGCCTTGTAATGCTTCCCAGAGTCTGCGGGGTACCCGGTGGCACCCACCTGCCCTGCAGTGCCCACCACAGTTAACCCCCTCCTCCCATCATCCTTCAGTCAGTTGTAAGTGAGCACTGATTCTTCAAGGCACAGAATCATAATATGCATTGGGTTGGGTTGGAAGGGACTTTTAAAGACCATCTTGTTCTTACCCCCTGCTGTGGGCAGGAACATCTTATACTAGATCAGATAGCTCAGAGTCACTGATGTTTGATCTGATCTGGTAGTTTTATACCGGTGGAACATGGGGAAAAATTTTGTCAGTTCTGGGCAGAAGGTATTGTGCATAGAGAGTGTCAGAGGAACCTGGGACAGAAAATTGAGCTTCACATGTTGCAATTACCTCTGAGAAAGTAATTAGATTTATTTTGGAGTACTTGGATATTTGTATTTTGTTCTTGTTCAACTAACTCTCTTCTTTAGTCTTTTTTTTTTTTTTTAAATATTACATCTATGACCATTCAGGTAGGCCCCAAATTATGTGTGTTTGTGGAGGGGATGTTGCTCATAAATATTTAAAGATCTATTTGCTTGCTAGAAATGAATTTCTTTCCAGCTACAACACTAAACAAAGTGAAGCTGTCACAACCTGAAAGCCTCCTACACTGGGTAATACTATTCTGCCATGGCCATTATTGTACCTTGTCTTCCTATATTATACTGAATCTTTCAAAACCCAAGATTTATGTGATTTCATGTGGTATAAACTGCTATATATGCTAGCAATTTTAAAATATTTGTTTTAGACAATCTAGGAGAACTTGTCTCTACAAGGACTTCAGAGAGAAAAAATGCAAAAAAAATGTATGTTCTGCTAAACTGAACATCCTAACAAGGCCCAAAAACAGCATATTAAAAAGCACAGAGAGGATTTATATAAACCATGCTTCTTGTTAGATATTGTTTCTTGAAATTAAAGTAATTATGCTGTTACAGTTAGCAATTAAACTGAACATAAAATTGTTTAGAAGCCAGTGGAAAATCTCCAGATACAGCAATTAATGGGTTCTGAAATATATTTACCATTTACCTGTCATAAATGTTTATAGCACAAGGATGAATTAAAGACACATTTATACCAGAACTAAAAATAGACAAATCAACCTGACACCTTGCTCTTGTCCAGCTGCAAGTTTAAACACAAGAAATACAATAATCCAATGTAAAATATTTTACAAAACTACAAAAAACAAAGATACTCTGTTCCTATCCATTTATAAACAATATCCATAGTTGGTGGGGGATTTTCCACAGAGGCAGCAAACTGATTTTAAGCGCAAGGGTTTTTTTCCATATAGTGTAGTGGATAAGGTCTTGCTAGATAGCAAGAAAAGAATGAGTTACAAAAGTGCACCAAAGCACAATATTCTTGGAATAACTCCTATTTCTGCTTTTGAAACAGAACTACTTCTATTATTAAATTGTTATTTAAGTTTGATATATATTCTGCTCAGTACTAAATCTCAGTGAGTTTCTTTACTTGTTTTGTCCTCTTACAGTGGAATTCAGTCTGCAGTATCCACTGACTTAGGTTATCCATTAGTTTTTGAGTCTTTCTTTCTAATGACACTGTAGAGAAAGAGTGTGTCTTATTTGATTTCATCCTAAAATGTGTGCGAAGATCCATCTAATGGGTACCTGTGACAACAGTGATATGGCTACAGTTAGGCAATGTGAATCTCATTTTCTGACAGCCTTTAAGACAGGGTTTCTCTGTGACTGAGTATAGGAGACGAACATGCAGAAAATAAAATTATACCTTGAAAATCTCTCCCCGTCCTCCCTTTGTATAAGTCCAGCAGTACAACACAACCCATCTGAGTTCTCAGATGAACAATGTGTGCTACCTTTCTTGTCCTTACTACTGACCGGTTTGCTCAGTAATAATACTGACTCAGAATGGACTGATTTTGAGGAAAAAAAAGTATTTCCAGTGCTTTTACCCTCTATTTGGCAAAGAGATGCAGAAAGAGAAGAGCAATGGTGTAACACATCTCTTCTTTCCATAACACTACCAAACTCCAGGTTAAAAAGCCGTTTATTTTTAAAAACATAACGACTCTTTGATTCACTTTTGCAAAAGCTTTGATGTAATTACATACAGGATAAAAATCTAAGGGGCAGTAGATTTCAGCGGGATCAGAGACAGGAAGTGCACAGTAGCATGGGCTCTGGGCAATCTCACTATTTATCATCCAAATAGATGAAGCAGTAATGACATCAAATGGTGACATCGTTTTTTACGCTTTAAAGGAGAAGCTGCAGGCTACACATGAAAATACAGTAAGCTCTTAGTTTCTTTATTAACTGCTTTAGTATATTTATTTTTGTACATTTATTTTTTTTTTATCTGTATCAATTTTACCCATTTGTACCTCATCTTTGGCAGAAAACCAGTACAGTATGCTGAGCTATTTTTACCTGTTATTTGGCCCTAAATAATGTGACCACTGAGCAAAAAAACACATTTCAGACTCTGTGTGAGAAGCACACAGGTCATGCACAGTACCAACATTAGGATGTGGTATTAAGAACTTACTGGACAATAAAAAAACCCAGAAGTTACTTAGGCTTTACACTGTCCTTCAGCAGGAACAACTTATTTTAGAAATGTATCCAAACACTAAAGTGACATGAAGTAGGATGTGAAAGTTCATGGAAGTGGATGTTCATTGAACAAGTACAGTCAGTTTTCCCTGAAATATAATGAAGTGCTTGTCAATATGCAGCTCTCAGTTAAAGGCACAGGCTTGTACCTGCAAAGCTTTAAAAAGTCCCACAACAGGAGACACAGCTAATCCTCCTAATCTATTGCTATGAAACCAATCTCCACATGAGTTCCAAGCTAAAAAATGAAATTTGGTGGAATTGAAACCAGTTTTCTTTCCAGAACTGCCTAAATTAATGCACCTGCACTTACAGTTAAGCCAGTGCAAAACAATCCATGCATAGCACTGTGGAAAGTCAGTGTGCTCTTCTGTGAACACCAGCTATGCTAAGCTAAAATCAATGTAAACCTTCCTTTTGGGGAATGAGGCGGTAAATGTAGACTCTACTTCACTAACTCTACTCTGGCTATCAATAAGTGGTCTTAGAGAAGTTGTACCTGGCACTGAAAAGGGGAACAGAGAATACTCCATACTGCAAGCCCAACTGTGACTATTTTCATCACACACATTAACACTGCCACACAAATTACGGAGAATAAACCTGAGTCCAGCTCCAGCAGATTTTGACCTGAAGTCCATGAAATAGGGGCGATATAGCTGGCTGTGCTGCTCAGCCAAACAAGGGAGACAACCACCGTTGGCTGTCCAGCTGACCCCAAAAAATGTCTTTCACACAGGTGCCAATATCCAGCACAAACTTATTTTCAGAATAAGGGACAGGATATTTTTTTCAGAACTCGCCATGTTTTATCTGAGGAATAGCGAGGGGATACTTCACAAGTATTACAGGTGGCCAGGAGTGCCCCAAGTCAAATCTTTCTGGGTGCCTAACAAAACAAGTGTCAAACCTTATTAGTGTGCACTAAACTGTGCAATTTTCTCCCTTTTTATTCGCATACTATATTAATAAACCCATGAAAGTAAGTACATTAGACAGTGGGGTTATTTTTGGATCACGCTGCCATTTTTTGCCAACCACCACTCCAAGCCCTTCATACTCAGTCTGAGCAAGCCAAAAGCTTCTGCCTTGATCACTCCACCACTCCACCTGGCAAGGAAGCTAAATGAAAGCTTTCTGTTACACTGGCCATTCAAATAATAAATATCACAATCCTTTTAATTAAATATATGTTTGACTTTTGTTTGGGAAATGATAATGGTGAATGTCAGTGAGTCGTTGTGAAGCTTAAATGAATTAAGATTGTGCTACTGTAAGAACTCCTGCTTCTGCTTCTAATAAAATTATTAAGAGTAAACACATCATACTGTGTCAGAAACATGCATAATTACCTAAGAAACTCAAAGGACAAAAAGTGAAAAAATCTTAAACTAAATCTGCCTACTTTTTATTATCTTACCACTCTCATTCATTTTACTGGTGCTTCTATAATCTGCAATGATTGTCAGTCCATGAATTGTCAGTTAAACAAATAATTTCAAATAAATAGTATGAATTTTCAAATTGTCCTTTTGCATCCCAGTGGAGCTCTCTAATTAACATATATATCTTATATATGGGGAAGTATGTCAGCATGATGTACAGTCAATAAACAAAAATGTACTTAATAATAATTGGTGAGAGTAATATGTGCATTGCAGATCTATTTCACAGTATTGCACATCTTGAGAAATTAAGAATCAACTGATAGCTGTGACTGAATACATTACAATAACAAAAACAAAATACATTACAGTAATAACAACACAAATACACTAGGAGGGAAATGGAAAAAAACCAAACTATTGGACTAGGAAGGCCAGGCTACTCACCCTATTTCCAGTTCAGAGGGAGGATTGACATTCGGAAACTGTTGATCCCTAGTGTCCCATTCAACATATCTTTACTACCCAGTTATGAACACATTTATTCCTTTAATTTGGTCTCATAATATTATTTTTAATATACTTCCCATACCTTGGAGCCTGGTGTTGAAGTGAATTTTTACATAGAATATGATATAAAATGAGCTTAAGGCCAAATTTTGTTTCTGTTATTCTGATTTAGTATTGTTGCAATTATCTCAATGGGTCTATCTACAGCATATGAACCTATAGGCTACGAGCTAAAGAACTGTGTAATGTATTAAATAATTTCACCCAACTGTGATTTTATTTATTAAACTAATTTGCATTGGAAAATGTCAATTTTCAGTGGAAAAATGCATTCCACAATATCAATTAATTCAATGCTTGAAGGACTCCCTAAGATACAGTCTATTAAAAGCAACTTCAAACAGGAAATTACAACCTCTTATCCATGCTTGCAGTAGAAAGCTTAAATTACAAAGAAGAAGATTTACACTAGAATTTAGCACAATTGTCTAATGGTAATAACCGAACAGTGAACATCTGTCACGACCTATCTGAAAATGCTGTGTGGCTTTTGTCATCACAGGTTTTTAAAAGAAACTGGAAGTGTGTTTGCTAAGGATGATCCTTTCTTGGGGTAGAGAGTAAACTGGATGATTCACCAAAAGCACTGTCAAGCTCTCTTTTATGAGAGAAAAGGGAAGGAACAAGTTCATCATCTATTTGCTGACATTATCCACTTCTAAAAACATAAGGAGCAAAATAAAAAAGAGATAACAAACTCTTTCAAAGTAATACTGCTAAGAGGAATTTTTAGTGCAGAAAGTTCTATCAACCTTAAAGGGAAGGATGGGCTAATAAAAAATAAAAAAGAAACAGCAAAAAATTTCATCATGATGGAATGGTTGGATAGATTGACTATCATGAATTTAAATTAAAACATGATAAAGTGTTATAAGCAGAAACTCTCATTGGGAAGTGTACTAAATTTCACTTTATCTATGCATAAACAGATTTTTGTGACCTCACCACTTACATTTCCTACAAGGCTGATATAAAGTTTTGAAGTGTGACAGCATTTAGGTCATGAAAAAATAGAATAATAATAAAAGTGTGGGAAGATGGCTTCTCTCAAGGATGCATATTCACAGCTCTGAACACAGAAAGTAATTGCTAGTTGAGCATGGCCTTATATTTTTAACTTCAGAATGAAGCAAGGAAACAGGAAAAGGTATTTTGCCTTTGAGAAACACTTATTTATTTCCTACTTAAGACTCTTACAAGTATCAGCAAACCTAAAACCCTGATAATGTGTATGAAACTTTTTTTTTGGTTGAGAAAACTTCCTAGTAACCTCCATGGTGTTTCCACAAGATGTCTGTATTTATTTATTTATAGCAACCCTATATCACAGTTGTTGTTTTTTGTTTCCCCTCCACAGAAAAGCAAATCTTCACTCACTGGATCTAAAGCCTTGCAGAAAAAAATTTAGGTCTTCTTTATGAGAGATTTGCTTTACATGCATCTAGTTGGTCAGACCCCTCAGCCAGAGAAAGTGATCACATCCACTTTAACTCTGCTGAAGTCATGCTGTTACACATTCAGGATTTGTTTCTCTCCCACTGAAGAGGTACAGTGGAGTAACATCCTTTGAAATAAATTATAAAGTTCCTGGGACTTTCTAGTTACTCTTTTCCTTCAGTATTAATCTGCTTTTCCTGTCCTTTGGGTCTCAGCTGGAATCTGACAGACAGACAACGTAATCTTTAATAAAATGCTGCTAAGAATAGTGTCCAATAAATCATTGGTTGGTGTGGCATATTTGGTAGGAAGCTGGACAAAGTTCTGCATGTTGTACTTAGATAATCCTTCTGTGATGAAGAAAAAGTCTGTACCACCTACTATGTCTTCTTTATCCTTAACTTCACAGATTCCTTCATAATTCATGACTATTAAAAAGAGACATGGGCAACTGAGTCTTTCAAAAAGTCTGGGACTCATATTAATCTTCATGCAAGGCATCTTAGGAATTATGGATTTAAAATTATGTGGAGAACCTAGAAAAATGGCTTGTCATTTCTGGAAGAACAGTCTTGTCAAGGAGAAATTTCACATTCTTACAGATGCCAACTGTTGTAGAATACATTTTGGAGGTGAACTGGATGTGGAGCCAGACGAAAGATAGAGATATGCTCTGTCATCTACTTACCCAGCTTAGTGCACAGAACCCTATAAGGAGGTGGCTTGTTTCCTCACAGAAAAAACAAAAAATATATTTTATTGAAGCTTTATTTCTCCTTTAGCTTACACTATTTACCTTTCCTGCTGTTTATACACTGCAAGTGCCTTCTTGCTCAGGCAGATTCTTCAGATCTCCTGTTTGGGATTCTTATGACCTATGGCTGATGTCCCAAAAGTAAGTTCAGCAGAACAATTTATTACAGAAATTTCCATCACTTGGTGGTATGTAAGGGTACTTTACCTTTTTGTTGTGGTGAACCATGGCCAAAGCCAGGGCCAGCCAGATTAAGTGGACCAAAAGGTCCACGGGTTTGATGTTTCCACAGCCCCAAAGCCTTGAGCATTCAAAAGGCTGTGAAAAATGTATACATCTGTGCCTTACCATTGGCCATAGCCCTCCCCTGATTTCTCGTATTTGTTTGTATTTCCAGAGAGTTCTATGTTCTTCAGTTGTTAATTGGTCCTTGTTATTCCTCCCCACCTACCCCTTCTCCCATTGGCTCTAATTCCTTCTCCCCACCTCGGTAACACCCCCGGCTGATGTTCCATTGGTTACTGTGTGTTTTCCACGCCCCGATCGTGGGAGTACGACTCCCTGCAAGCCACGTGGCTTCGGCTTCTCTCAGTGCATTTTTCCCTGCAATAAGCCCCTTCCTCCACGAAGGAGTCCCTCCGCTTTTCTCCTACCTCCTTGTGTGCCTCCGACACCGGTGGGCGAGGCGAGCCCAAGCAGGTGCTTCACTGGCCCTCCCGCGCCGCGGTCGGTGTCCATCATCCTCGCCCGAGGCAGGCAGAAGATTGCTCGGTGCCCGGGACAGCGTGCTAGCCGGCACGGCACTGTAGCATATTCTGTTTTGTGGGCAGCTTTATCCACTGCAATGTTTCCTGAATGAGGACATACTTCATAGAGCTAATCTGAAAAGTCTGATCTTTTTCTTAAGGAACCTCTTGAAGGTGCTAGTACCTGCCCACTTAATACCTGCTGACAGCTCATTCTCTTGCCACGTGCAGAGGGTTTTGGCCTCTGCATATTTTTCCACCTTGGGGCATGCGAGAAACTGGTCATGAAGCTCTGAAGTGGAATTTTTCTGTAGGAGCATAATTTTTTAATGAACATTTTTGTTTTAAATCTCTTTTCAAGGAAACAGCATAGCCAGGGCCTTCTAATTTGCATTTATCTATTTTCTGCTAATACAGAGTGTCATATAGAAGATGCCAAGAAGTCTTTGAAGGAGGAAGGGCCCAAGGCTCATTTCACAGCAGCGTAATATATTAATTTTCCTTTGTTTACATTGTAATATTTCCATAAGTTAAGGGATATTTCATCACTACCTGTTATAGCAGCAACACTCCAGAGTAATGCTATAAGCATTTTATATTTTAAACATCTGTTGAATATTGATTTACAACATACTTTTGGGATTTCTGACATATTTGGAGATCAGTTACCTTAATAGACTGCAAATAGTATTCTCAACATTAGTAAATAAATACATTCAAAACCACCTATCAGGAAATTGCTTGCTATATACAGTGTTATTTGTCAATATGGCCTTTGGAAGTAAATTATTTGGAAATAATTATTTTCCTGTTTTCAGCTGGGAAAGAGTAAATGCGTTTGTTTTTTGAGTTAATATTTTTGCATTGTGAGTAATTCATAGTGGACACTTCTTAATATGCAAGTTGCCTAATTTTAAGAAAACATAGCTGCACAGTTTCTAAAACAGTATCTTGCTGTTTACCACAGTGAGGACTCTGAACTGAGCAATGTTCTTTACCAGTGTGTTTCATTACTTGCTTTTAGAGGTCCTTTTTTTTCTTTTTTTTTTTTTTTTTTTTTTTTTTTTTTGTAGTTCTCTGAACCCATCAGAAAAGGTGCTGTCGTTACTAAAGAATTGCATCCTTCTCTGGATAGAATGTGGGTGGAGGGTGTCCCAGTCACAAACAAATACTGCAAACAAGTTCTGCTGGCAAGCTACTGTAGCACACTGGCTGTTCCGAATGCTTTTGTTCTACCTCAGTTGTCTATGAGGAGAATAATTTGTCCTAAGCTTAGTGTCAGTATTTCCTAAGTTCACTCATTTTAGCTGAAAGGGACAGCTCCTTCACTCTCCGCAGCACCTGAAATTTCAGGCTGTGCATTTTCCTTGCTCTGCTACCTCTTATGCAAATCCCTCTATGGTGAATATATTCTTAGTTAAAGTGTAATTTGTCTCTGCTTATTTGCAAGGCGCTTGTTGAATAGAACTGGGAAAGCTGTTTCAGGCTAGAGCAATCAGCCATACACCATTCTCTATCTGGCATTCAATTACCTGTTTGTTTTTATTCTGCTAACTTGTTCAAATACTTCGTGCTACTGCACACTCTATAAACCATTCATTTTTCTGCACTACTTGCATTTATGCAAAATCTTATCCTTCAACTAATTGCTTGTGTCCTCAATGTTATGAATTGTTTCCTTCTCTCTTCTTGTCTGTCTCCTCTGACATAAGGGTCTTTAGGCTATAATTAACATAGAGGTAGGGCATTTTCCATCACAGTTTTCTCCATACCTTCACAATTTTGCATTTGCATACCGTCATCACAACTTTATACTTTTAAATTTTCTTCTGCACAGATTTTGATGTCTTCCCCCCTTTATCACGTTTTCTTTGTGTTTCTCTATGAGTTTTCTTTGTGTTTATTCCCCTTGTGCACACAGATACAACTTTTTTTTTTTTTGCTTTGCCCTGCTCCAGCAGCTTTTGGAGAAATTACTGTGAGAGCTGCACATTCGTATTCAGGATCTCACTATTAATTTATGCTGAATTATTTGCTCTTTTTAAAACTAGTGAGTCGTTTTTGTATTTTGTCCACATACAGGAGTACTTTTTCTCCCTGGGTTCTTGCTAATTGTTTTCAAAAAGCTGTCTATTGCACACACATATCATATTTTGGACTAAAAATGCTTTTACTACTCTTCTGAGTAGCACTAGCCATCTCTCCACACAGGCTACTGACACAGGAGATACTGTTGTGGCTAAGAGTATAGTTTACTATGCTTTCCTCAGATTAGGCAGATAAGACATGCAAATACACAAATATGTTGCAAAAAGTGTGGTTCATATTCCTTCACTCACAATCGAAAGTTTTCTATGTTCAAATGAGATTCACATGAGTAAGGTAGGAGGGAGAACATGCAAAGGTCTCCATAGAACAGAAAAACAGGCAAAACCAGAGACCTAGAAAGCAGTAATTTAAAAATCACCCCTGCTATTCCTACAATACATAGCAGTGAAGACGCTAAAGTGCAAGTAAATTATATTCTCGCATAAAAAGTGTAAGAGACAAGTAGGAGAACTCACATCATCACCTGGCTACTGAATTTCTCACCTTTCTGGGAAGAAAAGCATCTGTCAAGGCCCTGAGTATAATGGTTGTGATGCCTCAGGGCAGCACATTGTTTACCATTGGAAAAGGCAGCAGTGAGGAACAAATCAAAAATTGAACAAGGTTAACATCTGCTTCAATTTCTTATATGGAAGTGGCTCTTTCTGCAGATATGGATCTGTCTTGGATGCAGCAGAAAGAATAGGGATCCTTAAATTTTCTTTTAAACAAGTGAAAAATGCAGCAATATTTGGACCCAGTTTTATCTGTCTGTGCTTACCTTTCCTATCTTTGAACTGAACGTTTGCAGCTGGTAGACTGCCAATGTTTATTTTAAAAAGATTATATCACTTTGTCAAGAGCTTAGTCGACTGTTAGCTAGTCACACATTTTAATGGTTTATACTAAAATAAATAGAAAAATAAAGACATGTATGAGTTTCCTTCTAAAAGTTCATTTTTTCCTATCAGGAATAAGTGAGAGAGGAAACAAAAGAAATTTGGACCACTTCAGAAGTGTTCCTTCGCTTTGTTTTTTCATTACCTTTCTTTGTAGCCAACATACTATGTTTAGGACTTTAACAGCACTCTATCATCTTTAAAGGCAAGCAATAACAGCTGAAGTTGGTCAAAGGAGGTTTAGCTGTTAAAAGGAGAAATAGTTGTGTGCTATATGTAGAAGCAGTGCCCGTTGTTTTAAAACACACAGAACCCTCTGTATCACTGCCTTCAGAGATGCCAGACGCAAGTCCAGGTGGCAGTGAACTTGAAAACTTATTAATAGCTTTGCCAATAGCACAGGGAGCTTAAATAGCATAGGTCACATTAAAGGCCTTGCTGAATTGCAGTGTTTGTTCCAGCTTCCAGGGACATCATTCTATTCAGTGAAAAGAAAAGATCTAAGCCAGATTCATTCAAGTTGTGTTGCTATTTTCAGATGTTTAGGTGACATATTTGCACTCTGATGCAAGTTTGAGGACTAAGCAGTACCTTTATGCAGGTGAATAAATTATTCAGGATCCCAAGCAGTGTTCAGATATCAATTATCTTTACTAAAAAATTGCAGAACAGAGAGATACAGTCAAAAGGTGATAATGAATATGCTGCAGGCCTATTTCTACAGAAGGCCACACTTGCATATAATAGTTCTATATTCTTTTTCAAGTAGGGATCCAAACAAGAGAGGACAGAATTGCCTGAAGACATCACAGTAAACCACTCAACTCCTCTAAGAGCCATGACTTGGACTCTTCCTCTGTGAGGGTAATGAAGGTTTTCCAAGGTAGTCAAAATGGATTTCTAGATCTGGAATTTGACAGCATTTGGAGTTTCAGAAAAGAAGTGACTTTGAAAGATGGATGAAAATAAAACTTACTTCCTGTTTTTCAACCTGCTTTATACAATATTTTTGTTACAGTCCCCACCATAGAAATCCCCATAAACCTGTTGCATTGAATTTTACTGTCCTACTCTGTTTAAGCTGTTTGTACGTACCTTTGAACACTGAGATTGTAAATGCATGCAAAGATTCATATACATTATTTACACAAGAAGTTATTTAATAGCAATAAATTGAAGAGTACCTTTTAGAACTAAAAGGGCAGTAAGACCTTGATTTGCTCTTTCTAATTTTCTGGAAACAATTTTTTCCCTGCAATTTAGGTTACTTTTAGATGGCTGACAAATCATAATGCAAGATGACTAAATCAGTTAAACTGCAGGCAGAAATAATTGTGGGCAGCAACAGCTGCCCCTGAAAGAATAAAGTAAAAACAAAATAAAACAAAACAAAATGTGGTTTACTTGAAAAGTTTTAAAACTCCTGGTGCTTTTCTTGTGTCTTTAGAATACTTTGGCAGCCTTAGAGGTATTAATATTATTAATTGGAACAAGTTTTCTACCAAATCCTGAAATGTTTTTGTAGCTACTGGGGTTCTGACACTGGTGTCCTTTTGGAAGGTTTTTAAAATACTGTTTTAAACTGAAAGGAAGTTTCCTATTAAGCCCTCTGAATTTCAAAAGGACCAGATAGCACTGGGTGTTCACTGCAGTGTAATCCCTCATAGACCCAATGACAATTGGTTACCGGTGGCTGGGGATGTGCAGGGTACCACAGAGACCAATACTGACACCTGCACTCTTTGATATTGTCATCAGTGGTTTGGATAATGACATGGTAAATTTAAGAGAGGATTTACTAAATGGGGAAAGTGATTCAACAACACATCTGAGCTTCCACACTGTATGACATGGATGGACATGGAGACCGGGCCAACAGGAACTCTGTGAGGTTCAATAAGGAGGTGCTCCCACTTTTGCACCTGGGATGGGAAAACTCCACACAACAGCACAGGCTGAGGGGAGCACCCTGCTGACACTGCTGTGGAAACTGTGTTAAACACAAGGCAACAAAAGGGCATTCTCATTCCATAAAACAAACTTCCTACTGAACTGCGTTAGAAAAAGGGTAGCAAGCAGACTGGAAGAAGTTATCATCCTGTTCTGCTTCCACTAAGGATGGGTGTGGAGAAACTGAAGAAGGCCCACTGGAAGGCACTACGTAAAGGATTTAGACCATGAGGGAAGAGGTTGAGGAAGCTTAGCTCACATAGTCTGATGACAAGAGGGACTAAGGTCCTCCTGACACTGAACTGTGCCATAAATCAAATCCCTCCTGATGGGAGAGAATTTTCTAAAAGTCCTTGAAAGGAGTTTCAAAGATAAACCGAGACTTTTCCTTGAGTTTCAGTGCTTCCAGATAGTTGTTTATTAAGTCTTATCAGAGGAACAGAGCCACTAGCGTGAGCCAGGTACAGCATAGAGCACAGAAAAGCAGGAGTGGAGTCTCTCTATCAAGATTTACACAGCCTTTGAAAGATTTTTTTAACCAATAGTTACTAAAAATGTACATTATTTTCACTTTCCTACCAATTATTCAGTAACACGGCCAGGAACTGTGGAATTCTCTATCCAGTAATTCCAAACTACTTTTACTGCAGAACATGGAGTAGTAGAAGAAGGAGAAGAAGGTTTAGAGAACAACAACAATCCTCCATTTTGCTATTTTTTACTCTTATCTATTTAGTACAAAGAGAAGCCCAAAACCTCTAAATTTTTCACCCTATGACAATCTTACATAGTAGTCTATCACCTAATTCACACCATTGTATTTTCTAGTTCTTGTCTGATCGTTGGTAATTTTTTCTAAGGTTGGAGGCTAAAACAGTGTTGTTCAGGGGGGTAAAAACCCTTCAAAACAAGCAGAGAAATATTCTCGGCACACTGGGTTCCTCCATCCTCCTGATAACAACCTACAGCTACTTGAAAGGAATGACAGAGATGATGAAGTGGCAGATGCAACAGCAAAGACCAAAGCCACACACTGATGTTTATGATATTCAGATTGGATTTCAGGAAAAATGTTTTCACCAGGAGTGTGGTGTGGCACTTTGGCTTAGAAGAATCAGGACCTCTATCCCTGCAGGTTTCCAAGATGCACCTAAACAAAGTCATGGCTGACCTAGTGTTCATGGGAGTTCTATTTCAAGAGGAAGGCTAGACTAGATGACTTGCAGAGGTCCTTTTTAACCAACATGATTATGTAAAACCAGATGTTTTACTGTTGTATAGGAAGAGATACATTGTAATAGCTCTAAAAAGCTCTTTGATTACTCATGTTGAGCTATATGTATTAAAATACCACAATGATTGGAAAATATAATTTAAACATTTATTAAATATATACATAGAATATGTATACATATATACATAGAATAGAAGCTATGATTTTTGATACTTGTCCAAGAAATGTTGCCCATTAGATAGTACCTATGCAGTTTCAAGAAATAAATGAAATAAAGCATTTCTGACAACATTCTTCTGAAAACCTTTCAGCAAGGCTTCAAGAACATGTCTTTGTAATGCCACTTTGAAGCTTGGTTTCTGCTCAAGGCTTGATTGTGCAATAAATGACAGCTTGACAGAGATGCATAGCTACCAGTGATTTTGAAAGCTCCATTTAGTTCTCATTATATACTGGGTGCATCATTTTGGTTTTATTGGGCTTTCCAGGAAAGGGCTACACCATTATTCTTGAATTCTAAATAGAAATGGAAAGCCGTAAATCTCTATACAGAATGACAGCTTACAAAATGTGCCCACTTCTTCAATTCACTTGGCAAGAACACATTTCAAAGTTGAAAAAGTAAGAGAAGCAGCAGGTCATACCTCTAGCAGTTTTGATGATTTTTCATTCTGGAGAGGTAGACAGAGAGAGGTTTTAATCCCTAAAGAAGTACTTTAGCACTGCACTTGTGCAGCTTTATTACTATAAGTTTGTATGGGTAGCCTCAATAGGAAAAAACTTACTGAAGCTCATATAATTTCATGTTGAAAAAAATAAAGCCCATTCCTTTCAGAACTGGTACATTATATGAAATGCAAATGCAGTGATAAAAAAAAAAAATGCCATTGCTCCTCTGACCTAAGCCCATAGGTAGTAATTTGGGGCCTTAAAGGTTAGTTTAACTGGAGTAAGAAAATTGCAGACATCAGTCAAAAATACATTTTCATGTAATTTTATTTATTTAAAAAAAATACACAAAGTGCTACTTCCCCAAACACAGCATGAATAGAGGCAAGCAGCTCTACAGCTCTGAATTATTCACATCTGCTTCTCAAACTACTACCTACCCACAAAGCCCCATCCCTCTGTGTCCTTCTGGCCCATTTGCAGATGTCCATGTCCAGTGCCTGCATATCCCCCATTTCCAGCTGACAAGCTAATCCCTCCCTAACAGTCAAAGTTGTACTGCCCTGCATGACAGTCCCTCAGAGATCCTTCTTCCCTACTGCTACCACCAGATGCTTTCATGGCGTAAAGAATCTTCATTATTTCTCTTTTTTTAAGCCTTTAGTGGACTTATTGGCACACTGGAAGAGGCTGCCTAGGCTAACGGTTAAGTCACCATCCCTGGAGGTATTTTAGAGATGTGTGGATGTGACACTTAGGGACATGGTTTAGGGGTGGGCTTGGCAGTGCTGAATTAATGGATGGACTCAATGACTGTATAGGTCTTTTCCAAACTAAAAACTTCTATGATTCTATTTATTTTTCTCTCATAAATCAGAATATCTATCATCATTTATTGGTATTACTACTACTGCCTTTTAATTATTACATTTTTATCAACTTTCTAATAATACCTTATTTTGATCTCCTGATCTAAGATTCTTTTTTATTGTGAATAATCATTTAGTTCATGTTTTTCCTTAGATATTAAGAACTCTGCTGAGAAAAAATACTGCTTGAGTGTCCAAAGTTGGAACCTTGGTTTTTTAAAACTGGCAAAACAATCTCAGAAAAAATTATTCCTTTTTTTGGATGTGAACAATCCTCAGTTAACTAAATGGAGTTCAGCAGCACAGCTTTGTTAATACAATACACACACATCCAAAGACTTAACTAAAATTAATTATAAGATTTTGATTTATATTGTTCAGATCCCTTAAGCTGTTTCATTAGCAGTAGAGAGCAGAGGAAGCTAACAGGTAGCTATTATCTAGAACAATTTCCTAACTTTGGGACCTATTTACAGTAGTGATTGATTTTGTTTGGAAGGAGCATAGGAGGAAAGAAAAAACTCATCCTTTAATCACATATTGAGGAAAAATAAAGAAGTGGTTCTTCCTCCACCCTTAGACCAGGATCCACCAGAGTCACAGTACATTTCTGAAGACCAAAGGGACCATTGAACCCTACCTTAGACCTTTGTCATCTGTCTCTTCTAGAAGGGCTGGAAACCAGAACATCACTCATTAATCTGATCATCTGTAGTGGTTTGGTCCAAAATACTCATTACTGTTTATCTTCTGTGAGATAAGAATTAGGAGAAATGCAAAGCAGGCACCAAACTTGAAAGAATATAAAGAAGTTTATTAACAGACCTAAAAGAAAGGGAAAAAAATTATACCACACCTTCAGAACACTTCTCCTCCCCCCACCTTCCTCCCTTCTCCCACTGACAATGTAAAAAGACAACCCTTAAGATGTTCAGTCTGTTTACCACTTCCATAATAACCTTGTTCAGTCCATTTAGAAAGAGAAGTCTCTTCTTGCTCGTGCTATGAAAACATTATCACAACGAGACAGCCGCCCACTTCCAAATAACTTTGTTCAGTCCATTTAAGAAGAGGAGTCTCTCTGCTCGCATGTGAGTCCCTTCCCCAATTTGCAGCTTTTCCCACAACTGCTTTCAAGGGTCCACTCTTGAAGGTTTTTGGGGTACAATTTTAAGGCTGAGCCATTCAGAAACAAAAGTTCTCTTCACCCATCTCTGGGAGCATTTCATCTCTAAGAACAGAGGCCCTTCTCCTTCCCTGGGAGCAAAGGGTCCTCCTCATCTTCATCTTTAGGACTATCTCTGGGAGCATCTCTAGGAACTGAGGTTTTCTCCTTTCCCATTTGGAGCAAAAGTCCTCATCGCTTCCATCTCTCCTTGTCCAAACTTCTCATGAAATTACAGCTGCTTCAGCATCTGCCTACCTCAGCACAGGTGCTTTTGCTTATGAGTTGAACACTCCACCCTCCGTATCTTCATGAAATTACAACGGGATACTCTGATACATCATAACTTCACAACAGACTTTCAGCTTTAAGCCTCTCCTCTCTCTCTTCCCTCAGGTTTTCAGCTCTTCACAGCACTAAAAGGGTTAATCTCACCTCGGCCTTGCAGCTGGAATGTGGCTTATCGCTGTTGGTCACCTGGCCTCTGCCGGACAGAGGTGCCGCTTTGCTGAATCTCGGCCGCAGTGGGGGGGGGGGGTCCGAGCCTCTCCGGCCGCCCACGGCAAGGCAGTGGGGGGGGGTTCCACGGCTGGAACAGGCCCATGGCTCCAGGCTGGCCGTGGCCCGGCCCGGCCTGGCCCAAGCAGGGCCTGGCCGGGCCCGCTGGCCCCCGCACGGGGCCTGCAGCCACCTGTGCCAGCGCCGGAAACGAGAGAGAGCTTGGGGGAGGGGGCGGTTTCTGTTCTTAAGCGTGTATCACAGAGGCGGTCACAACTTTAAGTGGCTTAAAGAATTGTCCATATTCAAACTGGCCAGCTGATAGGTTCTGTCAGGTCATAAGGAAGCTGTAAGAAGAACATCACTTCTGAGACTTAGCTTGCTAACCTATGACATCATCTTATTTGAATTCCTCAAAGTCCAGTTAGTTCATGGCCTGAAACAGTTTATGTCAACTGGAAATTGATAAATATTTTGGGAGATTTGGCAATCTCTGGAAATTTCATAATACATTAACTCGGTGAAGCATGTGTAGGGGAATTCAAAAATGCTAGTCCACATAGAGCCATGTAAAAGTCTCATTGTAAAATGTAACTTCTACACATTGAATACAAAAATGATGTGATTTCTTCAGATTTTTCTTTAAGAAATTACTAGGAAAAGAAAACTCATCAAAAGAGGAAATTCAGATGATATTTCAATCAAAAAAGAAGTCTAAAATGTCTTCATAAATTAATCCTGACAGGCCTAAACCAGGCCCTGGAATGAAAGAAATAATAAAACATTATATAATTCCTTCCATCTCTCTCTATTCTCATAATAGTTCCATTGCTTTAAATTACCTATATCATGGAATCATAGAATCGGAACCATAGATTCATAGAACCATAGAATCATAGAATCATAGAATGGCCTGAGCTGGAAGGGACCTTAAAAATCATCCAGTTCCAACTCCCCTGCCATGGGCAGAGACACCTTCCACTAGACCAGATTACTCAATGTCCCATCCAACCTGGTTTTGAACACTTCCAGAGATGAGGCATCCACAGCTTCTCTGGGCAACCTGTTTCAGTACCTCTACACTTCCCCAGTAAAGAATTTCTTCCACATATCTAACATAAATTTCCCTTCTTTCAGATTGAACCCATTACTCCTTATCCTGTCAGCACAGTTCCTGAGGAAGAGTCCCTCCAGCTTCCTTGTCTGCCCTCTTCACACACTGGAAGGCTGCTATGAGGTCTCTATGCTATTTTCTGTTTTCCTTACTGATTTTTCTTTTTAGGGAAAATCAGACTTAGGGCTTAATTTAGTTGGTTAATTTGTTTGCTACACTCAAATCTGACGGCTACTTATCAATATGTTGTAAATTTATTGGGTGGAATTAACCCTTAAATCCCTTTCCTTATTTACTGCAATTCTAAAAATTGAGAGCTGGAAAATAGAAATCTGGTTTTCTCCCCTACATTAGCTTTATACATTTAAGGGGAGGAAGACAAGCTCATAGATGAAGGCAAGAGAAAATGAGGCAGCACAAGTTCTGCTCACAGAACAGCACCTTCCTATGCTACAGCTGCAAGAAAGCAAATCATTGATTTTTCAAGAAACTGAAAACATAGATCCAGAAGCATCAAAGTGGAAACCAGGGGGAGATTTTCTACTAAGTTGCTTTGGCACGATAATGTCAAGAGCTCTGTTTCATAAGATCATTTTGACAAATTCTTCCAACAACCGCCTGCAGAGGTCTCTAAGACTGCTTTCCAATACACTTTTTGAACTTAGAAATAATAACTAAACTAGACCCATTTACAACCTAGGGGTCCCACCCAGAGAACCGATAGTTAATTGTTTGATGTATTATGATATTCAGGAGCCTTTTGGAGTCTGAGCCTCTGACTTGAACTTTTTTTTAATTGAAGAAATGCAAGTGTTTTGTTAGGAATTTTCATGGAATTTTCCCCGAAACAATTACTGACAGGCAATATCATATTAGTAATATCAGTGTGCTCCCAGGATAGCACCCAAGAGAGAAGAGAATATGTGCTCACCATTTTCTTTTATTGTTGACCTTGTACAGAGGCAATAGTAAAGCTTTCTTTCAAGACATTTATTTCTGCTTCCTCAAGATTATTAGTCTTTCCCAGTCCATGATTTATAGTCCTTAAAAACAGCAGCCAATATACCGACTCCCTCAACACACTCCTCTAGGATTAAAGCCTGCACAGAAAAGTAAAAGACAAAAACCCACCCACCAAAAAACAATTCTCCATCCCTTAATTTCACCAAGCATTTGACTCTTTTTCATCCTAAAAGACACATGGCAAGGCATATTTGAAATGAAGTAAATCCCACAGAATTCATAGAGGATCTCCTTCTCCTCAGTGAGGCAGCCTGTCAACCCAGACTGAAATAAATAGCTGTTAGCTATTGAATTCTGTACACTAAAGAAACACTAGTAGGGGCTGATGTTTTCTCTGTCTTGATGGATTAACCCTTCTTTTACCAGGAAGAATACAGACCTAGAGCTGAAGAGTTTTTAAAGGTTGCTCTTTCAGAGATTTCTAAGATTCCTTCAACTGCATCTTCCTTGAATTTAGGTAGAACATAGATCTAACCCTATAAACACAGAATCTTCTTAACCCTTGATTTTTGTCTACATATACATGTCTAGTGTCCTAAAGTATGCCAGTCTAGTGCCAATACTATGTTTTGGCTTTACCTAGCTATGCTGCATTTCAGGGGCAAAATGCATTACCAAGCATCATTCCCTTCCTCTGGGAAGGCAGATTCAACCATAGGCCAAGGTAAATACAGATTTCAATGTTCATAAGCAGTTTTCCACTGCACCTTAGACAGATTCCACTGTGATAAAATTGATTATGACAGTCTAATTTAGTAACCCTGGGATGCTTGTTTATATCTTGTTCATATGAAAGATTTCACTAAGCCCACTATTGATTGACTTACAATTACATTCTAACTGTATCACTTCTTATATGTTTTTCCCCAAATATTTAAGAGTCTGATGGTAGAAGACATCTAAGATATCAAAAGTCTCCTTTCCAGGAGAATAACATGAAAGGATCAAGGATTTTATTTGGTTTTGTAACACCTTCCCTTTATAACCTAAAAACTCTTTTATGTTATTTGAAATCAGTGAGTGGACATCAATTCAAAAACAACCTTTGTCCTTGTTAGAACACACTCTAAGAGAAAAAATGGCATTAATCTCCATCATAGAATAATAGTATCATTAAAGTTGGAAAAGACCTCCAAGATCATTGAGTTCAGCCTCTGAATGAACAGCACCTTGTCAATTAAACCACAGCACTGAGTGCCACACCCAGTAACTTCTTGAACACCTCCAGGGATGGTGACTTCACCACTTCCCTGGACAGCCCATTCCAATGTTTGACACTGTTCAGTAAAGGATTTTTTCCTAGTATCCAATTTAAACCTTTTCTGGTGCAACTTGAGACTGTGTCCTCTTGTCCTGTCACTGGCTGCCTGTGGGAAGATGCAAACCCCGACCTGGTTACAGCCTCCTTTCAGGCAGTTGCAGAGAGTGATAACCCCTGAGCCTCATTTTCTCCAGGCCAAACACCCCCAGCTCCTTCAGCCGCTCCTCATGTGACACCCTCTAGACACTTCCCCAGCTTTGCTGCCTTTCTCTGGACACACTCCAGCCCTTTGAAATTTTTCTTGAAGTGAGGGGCCCAAGACTGGACACAGCACTCAAGATATGCCCTTGTCAGAGCCAAATACAGTGGAGCGAACAATTCCCTGGCCCTACATACACAGAAAATAACATTTTATAACTACTTATTTGAATTTTCATTTTGTTAAAAAAATTATTTTCTAGTCTAAGAATAAACTAGAAGTATAAATAAGGTGATAAAACAAGTGTAAGAATAAATACAAATATTTAAATCCTCATTCAACTGTTACAAATACGCAAATGTCAGAAGGTCCACTTGACAATAAGAGGGATGAGGTCAGTTGCCACGAAGTGATTGACCAAAAAACTTTTGGTAATAGCAACCTTAATTCTTCTTTTTCCCATAGCGAGTTACAATTATGTGTAATTCATAGGAGCAGATGATCATAGTAGGAGTCACAACAGCTGACAAGATAAATATGAATGAAATTGAGAAAGAACTAAATTCAGATCCAGAGCCTTTTTCTAACACTGAAATCTTTTGCCTACTCTGTATAATGGACAAACGAATTTTCATGTTGTGATTCTGAGAGTTGCTTCCCATAATTTAGTTAACAAAAGAAAGTTTGCCTTAGGAAATAATCAAAAATCAAACCAACAAAAAAGTCCCCAAAACAACCACATCTTGCAAGGTCCAGATGCACCTCCTTTTGAAGCCATCCCATCATCATATCCAACCTTTTAAATCAGGAGCAGACTGCCCCAGGATGCTCCGCTATGGAACAGAGAGAGTCAGGTCCAGACTGCAGCTCTGTTCACTTAACCTCTGAATCACCCTTGGTAAAAGCTTCTCTCTCACTCGCTCTACCTACTGTGTGAGTTACAGGGGCTATGCTCCCACCTTAGGCATCTCATGCTGCCGGTGCAAGGCAAAGAAGCTTGAATGCTTTTGCTCAGTTTCTTTTCACTCTGCTTTTATACATGTGCATGAATCACGCATATAATTTGGAAGAATTAAAATACAAAAATATAGTACTAAACCATAGCTGTCCTGCACCACAATTCACGTGCTAATTATCATATTATCTCAATACAGAGCTTTATTGCATCAAATCCTCTGGTATAGGAAGAGTAAATCTATTTAGAATTCCTCTATTATTATGCAATTCACTACTGTGTTGCTTCTGTCAAAACCAGGAAGTGTCTTTAGAGTACATTTGTGGTAATTCAAGTTCTACAACAGGTATTTTTTTTCTGTTTGTTTCTTAGATTACTTGCACTGTCATGAATAGTTTAGAAGCTGTTTAGGGACCAGAGACTTATACAGTAATTAGGGGCTTGCATATTACTGAGTGAAAAACACAATACTGAAGTTGAAGCTTAAAGTCCAAATCACTGAGTCACTTGTGCTAGTGTTATACACTGTTTTCTATAGAAATGCTCCTGTTAAGAACAAGACTGAATGTTCCTATGTCCTTTGTAAAATTTTCCTCTAAAGCCATTCAAAACTTGTTTCTCCAAATATACCAATTAACAGCAAGTTAACAGTCTCCCACTGGTGCTGTCATACAAAAGCTTCCAAGGATTTTATCCCTGCATCCCAAGCAAAAGTTCATCCTTGGCAACACATAGTGGAAGATGTTATTTGCTGTGGTTGTGCCAGTGAAGGTGGAAGCTGTGACACATAGAAGGAAGATCATACTTTTAAAAATTTATCTACACACAATTTAAGATCCCTATACTTTCTGGGAATGTGTCATGAAATAGGGGGTGAGAGTCCTGAAACATGTTTGTGATGGTCTGTTCCAGAACCAAGGACAGCAAAGTGAACCCAGACTACATCCACACATCCTGCTGTTGATTCCACTGGGAAACAGAACTGTGCAACAAAGAGCATCTGCTAACCCTGAGCAGCAGGGCAGCTAGAGAGAGTCTTGTCATTATTTATTTAAAACTAAACAAGAAAATGTCATTGATGCAAACTTTGTTTTGGTAAAATGCTTAAGAAAGTGACAGCTTTGTATGACCTTGGTCTAATCAAACCATGCATAGAAAAGTCAGCATTGTATAAGCTTTCACAAGTGTTTAATAAAAAGGACATGTGAATACCAAAAAGAATGAATAATTGTCAAGGAAGCACAAGGCAGTATTTTACAAGACTAATTGTCTGAAAGCACCAGTGCAAACTTAAGACTGAACATTTGCAAAATTTTCTTACTGGTAAAACCTTGATCTTGCTTAGCATAAAAGTCTGAAATGATCTTACAGTTCCCTGTAGTTAATGGGCATTAAAACATGATTTGTCCTTCCAACATAAATGGATAAAGCATACTTTAAAGAATTAATAGGTAAAACCTCTCATATTCAATTCTAAACATTTATTCCTGCCTTGTGACTCTGACATAGGACATGCACTGGCACACATGCACACTTTACCCTTTTGTCTCACTGCTTCATAAGAATCCTGCCCTTTCCCAATTTGAAAGCATGCTGTGATGTCTCAGTGAGATGTGCATTGTTTCTGAAGAATGCTATATTAACATGCTCATCTTCAGGAATACTAACCAGCTGAAGTGTGCTTTGTAGATTAAAGCACAGCATGCAGATTCCCTTCCACCCTGGCAGAGGCTATGGGGCACATCTTGGGATACCATTACACTGACCAAATCCTTGTCTAGAGCAGGATAAAATGTGCATTCTTAAAATATGTGCCTGACAAATTGAAGTTATGTCAACAATAACTAGTAAAATGCTAGTGTCTAAGACAACAGCTAAGGATCCTGAGATTTATGTTACTTTTTTAGTTATGTGAATGCTATCCTTTTGTGGGAAATTTAATTAAAACATTATTTGGGGAGTTAGGGGACAGCTTTTCTTTGTTTCAATTCTTTGAAACAAAGAAACAATTCTTTGCTTATGATTATGGCTGTTCAACATTTGTTGTGATGCAGAACGAATGTTAATGGTAAACTGCTGGAGTGTGATAATTGATTTCTTTATTAATAAAGGAGATTTAATGCTTCACAAAAAGCTTGCTCTAACTCACCATTAGAAATTTTGCTTTAAGAGTCATCTACAAAGTACAGTTCTTCACCTTGAAGGCTGTTTATTCCTCTTACTAAGCATAACTGCCTTTGCACAACTGCTCATCATATGCGGGATGGGATATTTTGGAACCGCTAAGCGCTTAACACTGTCATTAACTTCCCCTGGAATTGTGCTCACCACTTCTAAGAGTCAACCCTGTGGAAAATGAATCTCTTCTACCATTAAACCTGTGGATGATTAAAGCACAGGGAGACCCAGAGCAGGCTTGTGAAGAAGAAAACAGGGGTAGGTCTGTCTCGGTGTGAATGTGGGCGCAGTAGCTCTACGGGAAGGGTTTCGCGCAGGGTGCAAGCAGAGAGCGCGGCAGGGCCTGCGGAGCGCGGGCACACGGCAACGCCGGAGCCCCAGCCGTGCACGCCGATCACCAACCATCAGCCACTGGGCACTGAAGGGGTGCAACCCACAGAGATTCACAAGCTCTATCCTACCCTGTTCTAAGATTTTGTTAAGAATGTATAACCCACATGTATAAAAGATCACACGTTTGCTGAAAACATAAAAGAGGTAACAAGCACCTACAGAAAAAGCACAGTCACAATCTCCGAAAGAAAGAGAGGGTTTGCTCCACCACCATCCCTCAGTCTACAGAACACCTGACCTGCCCTTTCATAGGGTTGTCCACAGCATTCTACCTTCACTGGACAAAAACAATTGTTTTCTGATGTACCTCATCACATTTTTCCTCTGCAGACTCAGCAATTGCATGTACAGCATTACTACTTTTACTATGTCTTGTAGTAATGCATTAGAAATATAAAGAACTCTGTTCGTGTGTGTGTCAAAAGGGCAAGCTGGTCAGTACTGGAGAGCAAATCTGGAGAAAACATTCTGTCCTTTCACTCCAGCATAAGCAGTTGCCACACTTTGTGTGATACCACCACTGAAAATATGGCAACTAAAAAAAAAAAAACCAGAAAAAAACCTTGCAATCAAAAAAAGGGAAAAAAACCAAAAAGACATAGTATTTGAAATTCGCATATTTTTAGATTCCACCAAAGCAACCTTCTTTGTTTAAATGTGTACTTCCAAGATGCTATTACTGTGAGCCAAGCTTTCATTCTGACAGACATTATCACTGCCCCAGATGTGCTGTGGGCACACACTCCAAGGCTGTTTGTTTAATTCACCTCCAGCTAACAAGAGGTGATATGAGACTAATCTGGGAAGTGTGTGTAAAGTGCCTGAGGGCAATTATGAATGCTATTTAAGCAATAGCTTTTCTAGAATATACTGAAGGACTTCCATTAGGATGCCACAGAGCTACTCCAGAGGCATATGTAGGATGCCAAAATGTTTTTAATATGTGTTACAATATGAAATATTTATTCCCTGCTTACTACTTGTGTGAGAATTATTAAATCTCATTTTAGAATTACTAATGACTCATGTCAAACAGACACAAAAATGTTAAGAACCAAAGCTCCAGCTGCTGCAATTCAACACATTCTGAATAAATGGAGCCTCAAGTGCCATCTAGCGTAGATCTGACTCTACAGTTCTAGGATGAGTTCATTCCTCTCATGTTACTTCTTAACATGTCTAATAAAAGAGGTGTATTGCTGTTTTCACTTTCTACAGACACATAAGAATATAGTTAGCATTCCAGAAACCTTAATTAACCTCAAATTCTATTATCATTAAGATGTAAATTTCAGCAAGATGTTATTTTTAGTTAGATGTTCAAATTGGGAAGAGAAAATGTCTTTAAAAACTCATGTATGTTTTTTTTTGGTAAAGGAGAGGAGTTTATAGCACAGGCAGGCACATGAATTTATTACAATTAAACCCCAAAGATTAATACAAAATTGGAGAGTCTCATTTCTCATGAGTCTCTGTTTTAGGTACTTAAATGTCCAGTATTCTCCTAAGTGAAAACAGCAACCTCTGCTTCCCAGTAGCACTCATTCAGGTCTTTTATACTGTAGCCATGAGGAACTTGTTCTCTTTAAGATCACTTCATACTTTGTTAAATGTGACTAAAATCATTCCACAAGTTCAAAGCAATCCTAAGGAAGGTTTAACAGGCAGTACAACAACAAAATAAAAAAACAACAACAACATCAATAAAACCCACCAAAAAAACCCAGCAAGTAAGTCTGTCAAATAATTCCCTTTAAGAAGCAAAGACCACACATATGAAGTAATAATAAAAAAAGTCAGCTCTGATTGCACTGTGTCAGAATTGTGGCCTGGAACCATAACTCAAACAAATTCAAATGGTACCAGTGCCATTACACCGTACATAGTGCCAGGAATTATTTTAAAGGATGCTAAACTTCTTTGAGAAAAGATTATTTGATATTTGGGTATTTCACTTATACCATCTGATATGCATAATCCTGTATCCATTGAGAATAGCCTGGGCACCTTGAAATCACATTTTATCAATGATACATCCAGGGCTTACAGCTTGCTTTCTCTTCGTTTTACAAATGATTATAAAACATATTATAAGTAAATACATTTATAACATTAAAGATACCCTAAATTGCATGCATATAGAGATGAAACTGATGAGAATATTTTCTGTTTATTTAATTTCAGGAAGTATAGACATGTTTTTTTCTGCAATAAAAAAAGTACTTTCCATAAAATTCACTAGGCATAGAATGTATTTCTCAATCAATTAATCGTTTTACCAAATTAGAGAAGCAGACAGGCAATAAAAGTAGAGCAGGAAACAAGGACAATACTACCTGCTTGATCTGCATACCAAATTCCAAGACAGCCTATCTTGCCATTTTCGTCATTCTTGTCCTTGTTAGAAAGCTCTGTTTCACTAGACATACAAGCAAGGGAGAAAGCCTACAAGGCACAAGGAAACACAAGGATTCAACAGTTCATTCCAAGAACCTTGTTTCTGCAGATCTTCAAATTTACACAATGCTTTTTGGCTAATTTCTCCTATTTCATATTACACCAGCTATTTAAAATTCTAGCTTATCATTTGAAGTGCTCCCTGAAAAAAAGTAGAAGGAAGTACAGGAGAAGAAATACTTGTTCAAAAGCTACAAAATGTGTTCTGCTTCAACCCCCTGGTTCATCAGCAAATGCAGTATATGCAGATGCCAAACTCCAGCCCATTTCAGTAATAGTGCTGTATTTGAAATGCAGCAGAACCCAGAACAATTTCTTTTCTTTTTGTCTTGATTAGATTTCTTCCCCTTCTATTATCTAGATACCTGTAAAAAATCAGAAACTCTTCTATATTTCCTGGGCCATCATTTCTTGCTAGTGATTGAATAGAAAGTTCTAACTCAACCAACTTTGTGGCCAAAAGTAGATTCTAATAAAATCAGTAGGATGCTTCTGTAGTTTCTAAAGACAATTGAGACATATTTACATGTAGAATGATTATGGTACTATCACATGTCTTCATTATACTAGTAGCCTAGGACTGGATTCTGAAAAAAAACAAAACTACAAATTCATGTCACACATGAAGTGGACTAAAACCTTTTTTTTGGCTAGTGATGCTTTCAGCATGGGCAGAACAAACATTCAACCAAACCCTGAATTTTATACTAGTTAATCTACATACTATTTATTTCAAATGCCAGAGCAGAAAAAATAGCATAGCATATGCTCTGTGGCAAGCGCTACCAAATAGGGATTTTCTGCAGGAACCAGATTTACTGCATGCAACTTTCTTATAACTCTTCAAGTGTCTAAAGCTGTCCTTATTACTTGCAGTGGAGACAGCTGGAAAATTAAAAATAATAAGGATTAAAAAAACAGTCAAGCGGTGAGATGATTCTTTGTTTTATTATAAAAATGAAAAAAGCAAACAAGTTTATTCTACTTAAATCTTTAGTTTTGCTCCTGCAAACATGGTCTTTTCTGGTAAGGAGAAAATAAAGCATGGTAAGTAAAAAGTTTTCCTTGTAATTTTTGCTTTGGCTTCTTTACTGCCATTTTTGTGTCCGATTTAGAGAGCTAATAATTTGAACTCATCTGTTTATTAATACTCCCCCTTTACATAGTCCCTGAAGTGCTCTACCACCATGTCACATAAAACTTCTATAGCCCATTCCCTGTGGAATGAGCAGGCATGGCTGTCTGAAGTAGCTCATTGCTCATTTCCTGTCCAAGTCAAGAAACTTCATTATCACCCTCTTTAAGTGAAGTTATACATTTCTTCTCTGATCTATTTCAGTAACTGCAGGTATCCAAATGCTATTTGGTTATTGGTGTTTTATGTGGATGGTTAAAATTAATACTAATAACTTTATTATCATCAATACAATTTGCGTAATATTTTTAATATGTATATACATATGTCTCTATATGTGCTTTTCCCCACCTGGAGATTAATGATGTTTTCTGAGCTACACAAGAAAAGTACAATATGGCATTTTATTCTCTGCAGAATGTCCTTCCTTTTTAAAGTAGGCCCAAGAGTCTTGCTAGATTTCCCACCACTGTGCACTCTGTTATTACAAAGACTTACTAATTGATCATTTCTTCTTGAATCACCCATACATAGCATTTCTTACTACAGCAGTAGTGTATTTTTTTTATGGTTGAGGCTCATTACAATGTGCTGCTTGTCCTCGCACCATTCCTCTTCATTATGCTGTCTTGTATGCACACCGTTATTCCCTATATTAATATTCCACTCCAGAACTAGAAACTTATAGAGTAAAATCATCGTCACTGGGACACATTGCCAACCAGAACAAGCAGATGTCACTATGAGGAGTAGAGTATGTTTAAAAATAAAATCTGTAAAGGCTAAAGAGGAAATTAAAACAAAGTAAACACAAATAAACAGACAAAAATTACACTGTGATGAAAGAATACAACTACGCTCCAAGCCAAAATCATTGCAGACAGAACTTTATTGGCTACAGTGGAATTGCAACTAAAGCAACGGGGATCAATTTAAAATACTGTCTTTATTTCTTCATTTAGGCTTTATTTTAAAATGTCAGAATTAAGAGATCAAAAGACAAAAATCATCATCTATTAAATATATGGGTAAATTCTACTGATTGTCATTATTTACTCTCCTTTACACTGTTTGGTGGAGGGGTTTTCAGCCACTGGGAGCCGGCAGAAGGGGTTTTACCCCTCGCGTACCAACACAAAGAAGCCCGGAGGTCAACGCTGAAACTGCTCTGGAAGGCGGCACTCAGTGCCCATCACACAATGAAAAGGGGCAGAGCTGCTCACCCTGAAGGGGCTGTATCCTTCTGTCGCTGTTCAGCAGGCGAAGGCAAAGAAGTAAAGAGAGGGAGCTCTCCGTACGTGTTCCACACAGGTTTATTCCGGTGAAAAGACAGGGACAAAGAGACCAATTGGTGGGAGGGTCCAGGGATCTTATACTGGGTACAGAATAGGTGGGGAAAGGGATCTCAGCCAATGGGATAGAGACAAGCAGGTGGGATTGACAGGAAGGGAACCAATGGGAACAACACATAGGAGGGACTCAGGGAAGGATCCAATGGGGCGTCAAGGAACAAAGAACTTTCTAGAACTAATACATATTAAAGAAGGAAAATGAATATACATAACTTCATACGTAAAATAAGAAGATAAAATATTAACTAATTAGGGGAAAACATGCAAAAGACAAACCAGGGACTCATGGGTTCTCACCATGACTGCCAAGTTACATGCTAAACTTGGGTTGCTGACCACCACAGCTGGTTGTCTGAGTTCTCCTCAGGACAAAGAGTAGCTGCAGCCACCTGCACCGCCACAGTTTGGGTTTTTTTTCTATTAGGTTCTGAGTGTGTTTTAGCAGGAGGGAGAGGTACTGTGTTTGGTTTTGGGTTTGGGTTTTGTGGTTTTTGGTTGGTTGGTTTGTTAATTGGTTTTTATGTATGTGGTTAAAACTATCCCAGCTCAGAGTTTATTATGTTTGTAAGCACCAGACTAAATTGGTTCTGAAAAAAAAGACGTCTGAAAAATTCAATGCAAATATTCAAGAGCATCCATACCATTCTACTTTTTACAGAATCACAGAATAAACTGAGTTGGAAGTGACACACAAGGTTCATCGAGACCAACTGCTGGCCCTGCACAGGACACCCCAGGAGTCACAGCATCTACTTGAGACCATTGTTCAAATACTTTTTGAACTATGGCTGTTGCTGTGACCACTTCCCTGGGGAGCCTGTTCCTATGCCTGACCACCTTCTGGATGAAGAATATCCAACCTAAATGTACCCTGACACCACTTCAGGCCATTCCATCAGGTCCTGTCACTGGTCACCACAGAGAAGAGAGCAGTGTCTGCCCTTCCTCTTCCCCTCAGGAGGAGATGTATTTTTGCCTTACAAGGTCATTGAATTTGTATCTTCTGGAGACTTCCTAGACCATACTGTGCTTTTTTGTCTTAAAATAAATCTCCACCTGCACCTGCAGCTACGTGCTCCCATTTCTTCAGGTAACCACCCAGGAAACTGCAGTCTGATGACAGGAAGGACAGGACAAGAGACATTTTCAATATCACAGTCAGCTTAAACCAAACCTTACACTGAAAATCCACTAAAATGCAGTTTTGGAGCTTCTAAAACTAGAGATCATTAATACAACATTTAAATTTAGAAAGCAGAGAGGTGATGGTTTCACTGTCAACATACATGAGTCTGTTGGGACACAGAAAGAGGTGTGGTGAAAGCACCTTTAGAAACACTTTTAAAGATGTATATCTGAATCAAGAAGTTCAAAGATATAATTTTGATAGTTCGAGTTCAAAATTAAGCCTAATACATCAGATAGTTCTTTAAATAGAGGCTTTGAATCATGATTATATACTGAACAAAATACTTATTGGCCAGGTACATTAAAAATAATTACACTAGTTGCTGGTTTTTTCTAGCCATTTGTTGACGATTTTTGTTTCCCATTATTATGCATTCTACAGCTAATGTAGTTTTACTCATTTTGTGCTGTAGTTGCAGCTCAAAATTCCCTGAGAATACCTGTCAAGAAATACCACTTAGCTTTCACTCAGCTGAATACTTGTATGAGTGAAGAGAGACCGTGGTGGTTTGCCTTTAAAGTTAGATTAATGTGAATTGGGGAAGAGGAAGGGACATGGGGGTTTTTAATGCTTACATTGTATAACTAGTTATGCTATATTCTGCTTCACAATGCATTAACCTTAAAATAGCAACTTCAGATGACCAAATTGGTGGAGTTTTTAACTTTTTTACCTTAATATCCAAAGCTGCCTTTCATAGTTCTTACCCAGTGTTTATCCTAGATCAGACTCCATGCCACAAGCAAATGATTTCTTTCGAGTTTTCAGCTGAAGACATACATTCACCTACACACAGTACTATATTTAATTTGCATTAAATTAAATATCCTTATGGAAGAAGACAGAATCCCTTAAGGGTGCTGTGAAATACTGCAGAAACATTTTGTGGTTTAGGTCAGCATATCCACAAGCTCCCATTCAAGCATATGCATGCTTCACTGCAACACAAGTGCAAAAGCACATGTTTAAACACACATCTAATTAGTAACTTATCAACACTGTGAATGCTCATATTTTTATTATTTTTCTTATCATCAGCAGTGTTTAACATGTTTAAACATTATTTTGTATGTTAAGCATTATGATAAGCATTATTTTGTATCTTAATTAGGGTAGAACTGGAACTTGTGTTTCCTCTCCTTCCCCTTTTCCCCAGATCAGCATCAGGGGCTCACAGTGGGATTAATTTCACTGAATTTGTACCTTAGTCATGAATTTCTTTTGTAATCCACACAAGGTAAAACATATCTCTGTATTAAAATTCATCTGATGCATTGAAGCTGAGGAATCTTACTCCTTTTAGGGAGTGTCACACCCTCTGTATGTGCAAGGTCACATTTGGGCCTTGTGATTCTCACTACACTTTGTTTGCACAGCACACTTCCAGATTAAGTTAAAATGGGGCTATTTCAATAGCTTGACTGAATCTGAGTTATGATTATGGACCCTTAACACAAATTACCTATAGTCTGCAAACCTACCAATTAATGTAAATCCTAATGTCTCTTTAATTTCCAATCTCCAGAAAAATTGCTTTCAGCCTAGAATATCTTTGTTGGGTGGAACTTCTACAGAATAAAAGCATCAACGTCAAGTATGAAGGCGTAAGAAGTTTTAACTGTTAGATATAAATATAACCTTGAGTAGTGAAAGAAGCATTAAACAGTAAAGTTTAGTGATCCAACTCCCATGTGTAAAGCTCAGTTTGCATTTCCCTTGGTAGTCTAAGAGGGTACAAAACAATGTTTTCATCAAGGCGAAGACACACAGCACAGTCTTTGCAAATGACCAGTGCACCTGTTCTCAGGAAAACAGGTCAGTTTCTTACTCTCTGTATTGTCATGGTTTTGTAATCCTACCAGCCTTTACCATGATTAGTTTGCTAAATTCAAAACCAGCTTTCCTCACAGTACTTACTATAACAAAGCAAAGGCATTAGATTTTTCAAATAGAAAAATTGACAGTATAGCTGTATAAATTGTTCATGGGCATGTAAATAAAGCTACAGGTCTCTAGTAGGATCAGAGTACCTACAGTAATAAATAGAGAAAAAATTCACAATGGGGAGTGACAGCAAATGTCCTTAATTAAACAGCCTGTATTATGTTAGAGTGGTGTGCACTGTTGTCCTCTAGTGACTTTTTCATTGAGACAGTTCACTATCACTGTTGTCCTCTAGTGACTTTTTCATTGAGACAGTTCACTATCAATGGCAGCTACATAAACTGTAGCGAACCCGGAATTTTTTATTTCTGGAGGAGTGTGGTGAGAATTTTGGCCTTAGCTCCCTGAAATGTGAGAGGAATATCTAATACCTGACTCTTTCCAAAATAGAAAGAACTTTTAAAAGACATTAATGTCATCACATAAACAAATGCATCTTATCTGAAGGTGAATCACATCTTTTCTATGTTCTCTAAAGCAGGCAGGAAATGTTAATAAAAGACTATGAATATTACCAACAACTCAAGAGAAGGCAGCAGTTCTAAAATAGATGTAAAATAGTGTCTGTCCATGGTGTCAGAAGAACACTGTTACTTACACTAAACAAATTTCAGATTAAAAAAACAGCTGCCAAATTTTACTCATAAAATCAATGACAAACTGCTTTGCAAACATTTGACTAATTCTGCAAACATTTGCTTTGACCACAATGAAAACCACAAAACTCCAGGGATCAACATTTGCCTAGGAAACATCATATTTTGTTTCTTGTGGGTTGCAGTTCTGAAAAACTGTTGCTTCCCTCTCGTCATGGATGTGCGCCAAGAGAAGGAGTTAGGGGAGGTGGAAGGAGACTCTTAACAGAACTGCTCTAGCAGCACACACAGGCTGCTCTGCCTCATCATCCTTATCTGCTTTTATGCAGAGGAATGAGGTTGGACTTTTAATCGAGCCCAATGGCCTAGTACTGAGAAATAGCACAGGGCCACAGACAGTGCAGGCTGAAGTGGTTTTCCAGAAGTGCCCATCAGAGAACATGCTGACATTTACAGAGATTATGAGAAATGCATGAACTGTGAACAGTAACTGTCGACAGTCATTAAAGAGGAGCTCCTACATTGTCTTAGGGAAGATAAGCAAGGAAGTCTTTGCTTTTATTGTTCCTTGACCTCAAGATTAGTGGTCTTCTATACGGGCACTCCAGATACAGATTAAACATTTCTTTAACTGGGGAAGCAAAACAAAACAAAGAAAAAAAATGCAACCAACCTTCAAAGATTCTCATCTAACTTTATGAGAAGTTCCACTAATATATATAAACATATAGTTTGGAAACTCTAGTTCATTTATCAAGGTCACAGATTGTGAATTTTAAACTGACTGTATATCAGCCCAAAATCATTCTAGGAAAATCACATCTTCATTCAGTTTAGGAGTTCCTCCCAAAGTAATTTCTGAGTTTAAGATTCTGTATGAAAAATGGTATGCAGATTTTTAGGAGAAGATACATCCATTTTAGCTTTGCTGGGCAAATATTAGGGGTACCTTGATGATTAAACGAAATTTATATTCATATTTTTTTAACTATGAACAGACTAAAAAATCTGGAGAAGTAAATAATAAGATACATAATAGAGGGGTTTTTTTTCAAAAAATATATTAAATTTACTATAATATTGCCTCACATAGAACAACAGTATTTAAAATATCATTACAAGGTCAAATGCAAAGGGCCACCAAGGATAAGCTGTATGCTAACCTAACCTTAACTGTGCCATTTAGGCAAATTGTTTGTGTTATTAAGTATTAGATTTTAAATGTTACTTGTGACCTAATGCCATTCTCAGAAGTCACTTCATTAGGAAACATAAGATTAATAAGAAACTAATGATGTGGATTTTGTAACTCAGTTGTTAAGCTGTATTGCTCAGGGGTTTTAACTATATCATTGTCAGCAAACAAAGTACTGTAAGTTCAAGCTGAACTTCAGCTTGAACTAAGTGGTGAAGTTATTTACACACATCTTTTTTTATTGGCTGAAGCTTTCATCCCATATAAAGTCATTGAGCACATGATTTTATGTGGGACACATTCTTCCCCAAGCCAAGGCAAAACCAATAAACTTGAGAGCTAAACTTGATTTAGTGGCAAAACTTATTGTCTGACAGTTGGTACAAACACAGTTAAAATCTACATTAAAGGAAATATGGCACAGAAGGTACAAAACCTAACAAAAACAAAATGTCAACTCACATGAGCAGGTGTGTTCAAATTTGCAGAAGAAAGGCAGGAAGAAGCAGTGGCAGAGCACTCTGTCTAGATAAATGCTGAATCTATACTCATATACATAGGAAAGCATGGAACTGTACATTGAAGGTATGTTGAAGATAGCAGCCGTTCAACAGTGAGAAGACCATTTGTAGCAGACAAAACACCCCAGTAAGATTTAAAAATCATCAGTATTGCCATTAGAGCATAAAATGGACAGCTGTGAGTTGACCCAGGCTGGATACCAGCCACCCACCAAGTCTCTATCCTTCCCCTCCACAGCTTGACAGGGAAAATATAATAAAGGGTTCATGAGTCGAGATAAGGAATGGGAGAGACCACTCACTGAATACTGTCAGAGGCAAAATAGACTGAAATTAGAGATAGTAATTGAATATGGACTAAGAAAATCAGAGCAGGATAATAAGAAGTAAAATAATACCTAAAAAATGCCTTCCCCCCACCCCTTCCTCCTTCCTAGTTCTACCTCCTACCCCTGTGTGATGCAGGGAGACAGGAATGGAAGTTTTGGTCACTTAATCACAAGATGTTCCTGCCACTGTTCAGAGACAGAAGTCCTTCCCCGCCTCAGTGTGGGGTCCCTCCAACACGAGACAGCTCTCCATGAACTTCTCCAGTGTGAGTCCATCCCACAGCAACAGTTCTCCACAAACTGCTACAACATGGGACACTCTTCTACACAGTGCAGTTCTTCAAGGACAGGCTGCTCCAAGGTGGGTCCCCCACAAGTCCTACCAGAAAACCTGGTCCAGTGTGGGCTCCTCTCTCCATGGGTTTTCAAGTCCCTGCACAGAGCCTGCTCCAGCACAGGCCTCCCACAAATTCACAGCCTCCTTTCAGGCATCCACCTGTGCCAGCCTAGCTCTCCTCCAAAGGCTGCAGGTGAATCTCTGCATTTCCATGGTTCTCCATGGGCTGCAGGGGTGCAGCTGCTTCACCACAGGCTGCACCACAGGCTGCAGGGAATCTCTGCTTCACACCTGGAGCACCTCCTGCCCCTCCTTCTGCACTGACCTGGGTGTATGCAGGGTTGTTCCTTGCACATATTCTCACCCTTGTCTTTGGCCCCAATTACATCTGCCCAATAATTTTTTTTTCCTTTTTCTTAGTTATGTTATTGTCAAGGTGTTGCCACCATTTCTGATTGGCCCAGCCTTGGCCAGTGACAAGTCCACCTTGGAGGCATCTGGCATTGGCTCTGCTGGACATGGGAGAAACTTCTGTCAGCTTCTCACAGAAGCCATCCCTAAAGTCCTCCTGCTACCAAAACCTGGCCATGCAAACCCAGTATATCCATCAATAGGTTTCAATTGAATTTGGATTTAAGCAGCAGTGTAGCGTACCCACAGATTTCTCTCATCCTTACTTCTTAGCAAAGCACCAAAGTGATTTTACCATTTTTTGCAATTTACGTCTGTTTTTGTAGTAAGTTACTGAGTAAGGCTGCATTCTGGAAACAAAGATGAATTGTGATTTAAAGCATTTGCTTTAATTATGAAGAAGTTATGGCCTGAGCAAAAAACAAAGAAAAAATTTAATAATGTTATGTTTTGTGATCATAGAGGTGTATGTGGAGGTATAGGTAATGAAGAACAAAGACACTTTATTAGAGGAATGGTAGGCTCGTGCTGCTGTGTCACTTGGATTACATGCTTCTACTGTGTACCACCATCAGTCTGAGGTTTGGAGTGTGTTCTAGGTTTGTGTAACTGCAAACAATGGAATTTACAAATCAATTAGCTTCAGAGGAAAGAATTTATAAAACCTGGGCAAGACATATTTTTCTGGATTATTGCTCTTCTCCTCCAAACACACAGCCTAGGGAAATTATATGCAAAACTTCTACAGTTAATAGAACAATATCAAGCAGTAAAACCAAAGCTGGAAATAAAAATCAGTAATGACAGAAAGTTCCAAAGTCACAGTTTCTCCAACAGTTTATAGTTAGCATTCTTATCTAAGGAATTCTTATTTTATTTTCTGTGTTAACTATTCCCTCTCTTAATGTCTTCTTGTTTATTAATAAAATCTAACAGATACAGTGCAGACAGTTTTAGTGCACTTGAAATGCTAACACTGTTCAGCTTCCAGAAAATTTCACTGAAGACTCTTCTGTAGTCATAATCTTTTAAAGTTTGAGGTCATTTAAGTAGAATGTATGTAGGAAATATCTGGTACGAGCTTCCTGCCTTCCTCAATATGCCAGTGCAGCAGGCAGTAAGATGTTCAGATGTCCAGGCAGCAACCATGTTCAGAACTCTGCTGCAAGAATTGGCAAGAGGGGTAGACCCTCACTGTGCAGTGAGGTGGATCTAGGTAATCTGATAATAGTTCCTCACTCATAGGCAAAATTTTCCCCATACAAAAAGCAAGAAAGTAAAAAGAAATAAAAGGAGAAAACACAAGATAGTGGGAATAACAGTTCAGAAGAGTGAGGGGAACACTAAAACGCCAACACGGAAATATCAGAGCATAAATTCCACCACTTTTTAGCAATTCCCTATGGTCACACATGCCACATCCTTTCTTAGTGCAATGAACTATATATTCACCTTTGGGTCATCTTCCCCTCTGAACTAGTTACCATCCCAAAGACTGGGAGAGGATGGCTTCAGAAACAGATTAATGTCATGGAACCACTCCATCTACAAAGGCAATTTAAACTGCTTCAGGTGCAGCCAAGTAAAGCTCACACATCCCCAGGCCATTGGGTGGTCAATTGGGATGCATTTGATTTCAGCAGAGAGAGGCACTTGCCACTTGGCCAGACCAACACATGCAGTGTGCCAGCCCTGAAGAAGCCTGTTTGAACTTCCCAGTCATGAGTTTCACCTCCTGGCTGATTTGGCCAGGACTGAAAGAAAACTTTGACTGTTTGCAAAGGCAACCAAGCCAGCTGTGAACAGCTCTGCTGTAACAATTCTCTTTATAAGCAGAAAAATAGCCTCTGAAGGTAATAAGAGAACCAGTAGGATTTGAAAACCTCTATAAATAATGCATACAAATAATATCCCATAAATGTAAATTACATTGCTTCTTGGGGTGAAACTGGAGTTGATTTTACTCATACTTATCAGCTGCTAACTCCAATGTTTATGAGCAATTTTGAATGTCAATTTGTAAAGTATACAGCATTTATTATATTATGCATTAAATGACATTTACAGACATCTGCTTCCAATTTTTGATTCAAGAAGGTGGGTTCTGTCAATGTAAGTTTACTTTAATACCTAAAAGATTAATATCCAATGCAACTGGGTGCTTTTGTAATTTTATTATTCTGTGTTTCTGCCAGCCCTGAAGTCTGGCTTCTGTTACAAAATCTGAGTGCAGGAGAAGTGTACAAAAATTTCAAATGAGTTTTAGTGAAAATACAGACAGGGCTAAATACTAAGACCAAACTCACAGACAAGGAACAAATACTGTGTATGAATATATGAATTCTCTCCAAAGTTTCCATCATGCATCTATTTTTATCACGAATGCTGCCAGTGATCTAACAATCTTTTTCAAGAATGCTCTGGGATGGTTTCAGCCCTTCCTGGCTGATCACTTCTAGGCAGTAATGATACAAATTTGCTTCATTGCTTCTCTTCTTTTAAGTGACAGTGCCTCTAATCTCTCCCTCACCTTATTATCTACTTTAGGTGCTGAGAAAGAACTAGGGATTCTGGTTTTGATATGAATAGTGTAGCTGAATTTTGAGTTAAATTTCTAACATTATAAGTAGCACTACAGTTAAGCAACAGTTTTTTCCCAGCATCCATGGTCAGCAGGTTAAGGAAGGTGATTGTGCCCCACTACTGTGTTCTGGTGACACCCAACCTGGAGTGCTGCATCCAGCTCTGGGGAAGGCACAGCACAGGAAAGACATGGATTGTTAGAGCGAGTCCAGAGGAGGCCACCGAGGTGATCAGGGATGGAGCACCTCTCCTATGAGGAAATCCTAAGAGAATTGGGGTTGTTCAGTCTGGAAAATTGGAGGCTTTGGAGTGACCTAATTGCAGTCTTCCAGTACCTGGAGGAAGCCCACAAGAAACATGGAGAGGTACTATTTACAGGGACATGCAGTGACAGGACAAGGGGCAATGGCTTTAAACTGAAAGGGAGTAGGTTTAGAGTAGATATTCAGAAAAACTTCCCTATTGTGCAGGTGTTGAGACAGTGGAACAAGTTGCCCAGGGAAGTTGTGGATGCCCCATCCCTGTCAGTGTTTATGGCCAGGTTGGATGGGGAATTGATCAACCTGGTCTAGTGAAAGGTGTCCCTGCTCATATCAGTGGGGTTGGAAGTGGATGATCTTTAAGGTCCCTTTCAATCCAAGCCATTCTATGAATCTGTGATCTCTCAGTTACTGAGATAAAAATGAAAAGCAGATATCTGAAACTGATCCATAACTCTACTGAGCTATTTAGTAAGAGGAAAGATAATAATATAAGCTTCGTTAATAGCTACCAATTTCTAGAGAGGAAATTATAAAAATATGAAATAGATTCTCTTAATTGGAATTAATTTTAATTTATAAAAATAATTCAACTTAGTTTCTGTATTTTATGATCTGTTGTCTAAGTGCATATAAATCAATTGAATCATATCCTCATCAAGAACTTTAACTCTTAGATGTATCACACAGCTGCCACAAAAGTATGTACTATTATACATGCAATGCAAGCCACACACTGTTGAACTAATTTGCTCTAATAAAGACCCTCAAGCTTGAAGCCTAAAAAATAATCCAACATCAAAATGTATGACAGAATAAAGAGCCACCTGGTATCAGTCATTCTATCTGACTCTTCCCATGAATACATCTGTGAGAGACAGACCTTGTTTTGAGAACTCATCTGTACTTCTTGTGTATAAGTATTATTGGTGTTGGCTGATAAAACAAATGTTAGTTAAAACAGCTGAATAAAAAACTCCCAACAAAACAAAACAAAGATAAAGGGAATCTATTCTGCCTAATGCAATTGGATACTTTTGGGGTGAAATCTCAAGCACTTCAAGAAAGCATTCTTTAAAAAAGTATTTAAAGTCAAAAAGAGTCAATGAAGAGAGGTAGCTTTGAAAATCATTTGAAGAATATGTCTGCCTACATCTCTATCTACCTAAACTTCTGCAAGGCCTTCCACATAGTCCAGCAAGACATTCTTATCTCCTAACTGGAGACATGGATGTGGAAGGTTGAACTGGTATATAAGGAGTTGGCTGCATGAATGCAGCAAGAGAGTTGTGGTCACTGGATCTATGTCCAGGTGGAGGTCAGTGTGAATTGGTTTCCCTCAAGGCTCTATCTTGCAAGTGGTATTCTTTGATATCTTTATCAATGACGAAAACAGTGAGGTCGAGCAGACCCTTGACAAGATTGCAGATGACACAAAGCTGATGAAGTTGACACAATGGAAAGAAGTTATGTCATCCAAAGGGACCTGGAAAAACTTGAGATGTGGGCCCATAAGAAACTTATGAAGTTTAGCAAGTCCAAGTGCAAGATCTTGCACCTGGGGCCAGGCAGTCCCAGGCATGAATACAGACTGGGAGAAAAGATCATTGAGAGCAGCTCTGCAAGGAAGGACTTGGGAGTTCTGGTTGGTGAACATCTGGACATGAGCCAAGAGTGCATGTTTGCAGCCCAGAAAGCCAACTGTGTCCCGGGCTGCATCCAAAGCAGTGTGGCCAGCAGGTCGAGGGAGGGAATTCTGCCCATCTGCTCTGCTCTGGTGAGACCCCACTTGAAGTGCTGCATCAGCTCTGGGGTCCTCAGCACGGGAAAGATGTGGACCTGTTGGAGCAAGTCCAGAGAAAGGCCACAAAGATGATCAGAGGACTGGAGCACCTCTCCTATGAAAACAGGTGAAGGGTAGTAAGTGTTGTTCAGCCTGGAGAAGGCTTGGGGGTGATGTCATTGTGGACTTCCAGTGCTTAAAGGGGACTTACCAAAAAGAGGGAGAGCAAGATTTTTAGACTGGCAGGTATAAAGAGAGGAGAGAGAAGGGTTAGATGTTAAGAAGAAATTCCTTACTGTGAGGATTATGAGTCACTAGCACAGAGAAGTTGTGGATGAATTGTTCAAGGCCAGGTTATGCAGGGCTTTGAGCAATTGTGTGTAGTGGGTGAGACCCCTGCCTATGGTAGGGGGGCTATTATCAAATAATCTTTAAGATCCCAACCCAAGCCATTCTATGATTCTATGGTACATCAAGGCTGGAATGTCTCACCTACCTTTAGCTATTCAGTAGTGAGGAGACTCACTTATGACAATGAGTCAGGGTCCATCTGCAGTCAGTGCAGAGAAACGGGCAGCTTGGCACCCACAGAGTAAATGCCATCTATGTCTGTTTAGTTGTTCCTGAGAGAACAGGAATGTTTCTCTCCAATGTCTATAACACAGCCTAGACTATTACCTTAGGCTAGTGCTTTATCCTTCAATGTCCATAAACACTTAAAGCAGGTTACATCCTAGGTGCTAAAACTCGTGCAGATAAGACGTCTTTTAGGAATCACCTACCTCTCTGTTACAGTGGGGATACTGTAACATGCCTATATCAAACCAGGAGTCCCGTGGAAAAGAAATATCTATATGGACGGATTCTTGCTAGATGTTTCAGAGATGTTTATTTCCCCAGCTGCATGGCCGGGCTCTGCCGAGGAGCTGTTACAGTCAGGACCCAAAGTCCCTTTCACCCGCGCAGGGGAACACAAACCAACCAACGGGGAACGAGGCTGACCAGGGGCAGGGAAACCCCGTGCCTCCCTCAGGGCTACATGGCAGGGGGGAGGAGACCCCGACACCTCTCTCCATTTATTATGCAGGGAATGAGATCTATTGTACTAGGCCAAGTGTTTTGTTTGGCACATAACAGTGTTTCAAGTCAGGAAGCTAAAACTTAAACCATATTTTTAGATCTGCACAGTTATATTCAAATGCATGTTGTTTGTGCTGCATTTCTTATGCTTTGGCAAGCATAGCTTCATTTCAATTTCACTGATAATTCCACTAAGACTCTTCCCTTCTGAAGCTGTTGAAAACCAAATTCAATTGGATTTTTCTATTACAGTTTTCCCTTCAAGCTTCCTTGTTGTAGGCTTAGATTAGATAGAAATAATTTAAAAATATATCCCAGCACATCTGTAACAGACTATCTGATTTATCAACTTTTAAATTATATAATTATAAACTAGACCATCCAGGACTGTGTTCCTCACAAAATCTGCTTAAGTACAAAGTGTACACTCCTTTCCAGCACAGAATATGACGTATCCTATGAGCAGCATACTATCTCCTTTGGAGGTCTATATTAATTAAGCATGTTTACTTGTCTCTGTCCCTTCCTCTTTCTTCTGTCCAACATTCAGTATTTCTTTTTCTATTTACAAAGCAAAAGATGCACACCCATTTGGTGTTTCAATTTACCACTGTATGTGGCCAGGGTGAAAATCATCTCGTTAAATGTAGACATCAACACTTTAGTTAATCACTTCAAGTTCTTTTTCTGGTCAAGAACAAATAATAGGTATGCTTAGTACATGATTGCTCTTAATATGCCTATTTTTCTCTACTGATTGTCATGAAAATTTAGGGTGACAGCCTCAAAGTCAGACAACATCTCTGTAGATCAGTGTATTTACTGAAATGGACCTCATACACAAAATCTCTTGAGAAGAAAGAAAGGTTTACTCTGTCTCTCAATGTCATACAAAATTCAAAAGAATCCTCAACCTGGTGGTGCGGGTTAACTTCCACAGGCAGCTCAGCCTCACACAGCCACGTGGCCACCTTCATTATTCTAAACTCTTCCAGTCACTCGACTATCAGACACATTGATTGGGGGTGATTTCTTTATTTCTTAGTAAATCATAAACAAATAGACTGCCTCTCTAAAAAGTCAGCAAATGTGCTAATCTGTACCTTTCCAGAAAATTAACAGCAAATTTGTATTCTCTTGCATCCTTTGCTACATTTTTTTTTTTCTTCTTGCATTTTAACTTTTTTAGAAAGGATAATGAGGAAGAAAAAAACATAAAAGACATGGAGAGAAAAGAGGAGGAAAAACCAATCCTAGAAAATACCAAAATAAAGTGCTGATCTTTTTGCATGAAAAACTGCTATATTTTGTGCAGGTCAGTTTTAATTTCAGCTTTTCTTTCTTTGCTTTATCTTCACTTAAAGCCAGCTTCCCAGATAATTTTTTAATGATTATGTAACAAATAAATTAAAAAGCGTGAGGGTGAAGTAAGACAGATGAACAGATTGAATGTAACACCCATTATCATCAGGAGCTACACTAAAAAATTTAAAAACTCATGTGAATGTTGTTCTAGTTTTTGTTTTGAATCTCAATTTGTGACTAAAAGTTCATGCCCTTTTACTAATTATGCTGCATTCTCAGTTAGATGAGGATTGATAAACTGTAGAAGTTAACTGTGGATAAACCCAGAATAATCATAAATGATTTTAAATGTGATATGTGCAATAATTCGTATGTCCATTACACAAAGAATTTTAAATTTATCTCTGTTTGAAAGGTATATATTATGATGAGTTCAGTATGTAATCTTTCCTCTGAAACAATATTTTGGAAAACAGAATAAGATTTTTGTGTCAATCTACCAAATTTTATATCATATTTGCGTATTACACTGATGTATGACATCAGTTTCAGGCACCAAGCAAGGACTGCATACATTGATTTTCTACAGCTACATATGAAAGAAACCCATGTATCATCTAATCTCTGTCATCTGGTTATTCTGTCAATGGCTAAAAGCGTTGCTTGTGGACACAAAAACACAATCTCTTGGAAGGACTCAAGCATACATTTTTCATTGTTTCATCTGAAAGTACGTTACACAGTCAAAGAAATACTATAATTCCTGCATACTTCATGTTATTTTAAAATCTCAGGTAGTCCAGCTAGTCCAACATTGATGTCAGATTTATCACTTTATGTGGTTATTTCTCTTCTTTTAATCTTGAAATTTGTGGTCAGGTGTGTTCATCCTCTGAAGTCTACAGAGAAGTTCAGAACTAAAGCTGAAGCCCCTCCCTCCCCCAGTATTGAAAACACTTTTGCATCAGATGTTCAAAAATGCATGCCACATATACATACTTTGGTGTTTTAAGACTTTTACTTAAATAATTAGGTTGTTGTCTTTTTGAGGCTACATATTGAACCATTAGCATAAAGTTATGATCATGCATCAGCATCAGCAAGCATTAAAAAAGATATGGTATGAATAAAGAAGGTAGTAAACTTTACATTTAGAGCATCAGCACCAGTAGACTTTATTAAATTCCTTCAGTAATAAGAAATCAATGGCATCCAAAATCACTTTTATCTAAAAAAAATCAAAACAAAACTTATCCAACCTGTTTTTCAGCAGTGAAAACTTTCATTTCCACATGCTATTCTTACTTTTATAAGGCTTATACAATGTGGCACTCCAATTTAGACTCATTATCTTCTCAAACTCTTAATGGAAGAATATCAATTCACATATCAATGTTAAAATAACTAAAACGAATAGGAATCCACAGACAATATCACATAGTCCAAAAGAGGAAAACTATTTAATTCTGCTCACCAGTAAAATATTGTGGCGTTTTCTCCATAATTTTTTTTTGTGCTCCTTCAACTTGTATCTTTAAAATGGCTTTCTATATTATTGTGGTGCTCTGTTCAGATTGGTAAATAAAATATGTTAATCAGAATTCAAATTCTTATAATCGAGATGTTGATTATTATTATAGGAAACCTCTTGTGCCACTGAAGAGAAATTAATTTTAGAGATAATGCAAATATTTGAACACTTTTTCAAAATTTAATTTACACTTAGTAGGCAGCAATTCAGTCTCAGTGAAAGAGTTTTGTTATTTTCCATACTGACATGACTTCAACTTGAAGCAAGAGAATGAATGTGGCCTAAGTGTTGCAAAATTCATTTTGAAAAAAAATCAAATCTCTAATTAGGCTGTGATTTATTTTTGCTTGAGTTGTGATTTAAAGCAGACCGTTCAGCCAAATATGAAGAAACATGATGAATGGCACAATTTGGGAATATATAAATCAGAAAGCACTCAGTAACTCTATTCTGCAAATTTAAATAGATTTTCCTCTGCAAATTTTTAATCTACATTAATTTCTGTGAGAGATGGGCATAAATGATGCATTTTTTTATGTGAATTTGGGCACAATTTGTCCTAGATTTTTGGACTGACATCTGTGTCTGAGAATGGGCTGACTTTTCATGGCAATTCTGATTTTTCCACTTTTTCATTCTCTTTGTTTATTCCTTTGTTACTGTACAACTCTACTTACCAAATGATGCCACTTTTCTGAGTGTCTGCTAAGAGGGAGGTACTTTTTAAGTACAGTGAAGTTCAAGGAGGAAATTTACTCAGAGGCCTATACTTTAACAATTTTATTTTACATTGAGCAATCTTAGCATCTCTATGAGGTGTAATGAGGGTGTATTCATCTTACATATTAATAGTGTGAAATGTAAATAACTTTGGAACTCTAGAAACAGGGGTAACTGTTTGCTTAAACCTGGTTTACTGGATTACTATTCTAAATGCAGCTATAATTACATGCTTGTGACTAACAACCTTGTACACTTGCTAGAAAAATCCAGACTATTAAACAAAAAAAAAGCAGGTTGAGAATCTGATATTACAAAGGGATAACTGTGAAAGATGTGTTTCACTCTTTGCACTTTCAGGCCACTCTTCTGAACAAAACAGATAGTGTTTGTTTTAGAGTAAATGAGTGTATCAAAATTGCCTGAGACTTTGATTTGGTCTTAGATGAAGTGCTCAATAGGAACTCTAAATCTTTCAAATGACACTGAAAAGTGAAAAGGGTTATTAAGGTTGTTTGGGAAACAATGCTATAACTGATGTTTGTTCTCATTTTATGTATCTTAGTCCATCACATAGATAGAGATGATGGATTTTATTTGTGGCTCATCAGCTTTGCTTACACACAGATTTCTAGTTCAAATATAGAATAGGAACTGAAAATTTAGACAAAAAGAAGACTTGTATAGACTATATCCTGATTTCTGTCTTGCAATTTGAGACAGAAAATAAATTTTCAAAAATATAGAGAATAACTTTACATATTTTAAATGCAGAACATTATACAACCATGAAAAAAAACAAAAAGCAGTTTGTCTTGGGGTGACTTTATGATGTGTATCTCCTATGGCTGCCCTGTGCCCAGAAATTAATTTTGTGCATTTCTGTGCCTTTAAACTGAACCTGAGAGAGGGGAGAGACAAAACCGAGGGAACTTTCTAAGCAGTTTGTTTTCATGTTTTCAATGACACAGAGATAGCGACGGCTCTGTGTTCAGCTGCAGCAGCAGAGTGAGAGAGGGTAAAGCACCCTGCTTGCTTTCGGCCAGTTTTTCAGCTCCTTTTTCTTTCTCCAGAGAGAGGCAGAGAGTTGAACTTTTGTTTTCTTGGGACCTTTGTTTTTTTCTTTTTTTCCTCTGCTGGACTGTTTCAACATCAGAATACATTGGGAGGAATTTCCACCGAGGCCTTGGCCCTGGAGGTGGGCCCACCACCCCGTCCCAGCTCCAAGGAAGGGGAGAGAGAGATCTACAGAAGGACTCCGAAATTTTCACAGGTTTCTCTCAGCAGAGTGAGAGGTTTTATTATTTAGCATCATTATCCTCTTCCTGTGTGTTTGTTAAATAAATAGGTTTTATCTCTTTCACATTTATTTTTTCCCAAACCTTGTGGGGGAGGGTGGTTGTAACCTGCCTTCTCTCAGAGGATGTATTTCTAGATTTGGCCAAACTGGAACACAGTTATTTAAATGTGGGTAGATTTATATATATTCTGTTTATCCATCTGCTATATTTTAAAATATGAATGTTAAATTATGGTTAGAAAGATCTCCTATGAAATATGTAAAATAAATTAGTAAGTATATAGATTGGGTCAGATAACAAAGCAAGGACAATTAGAAAAACTGACAGTCTTAAATCTCTCTTTTTCCCCTTGTGAAATTTACTCTTAGTATGGGAAGGACTCCTTTACTTTGAGGGTGGGAGAGCTCTGGAAGAGGCTTCCCAGAGAAGTTGTGAAGTCTCCTTCTCTGGAGGAATTTAAAACCCAGCTGGACAAGATCCTGTGCAACCTGCTCTAGGTGAACCTGCTTTAGCAGGAAGGTTAGACTAGATGATCTCCAGATGTCCCTTCCAACGCCAACCATTCTGTGATTCTCTGATTCATGTTAGATCTAAACCTCAAAATCATCATACAAGTAAAACATAAAATGAATATGACAATGTTTTGCCCAATAAAATCAGAGAATTATTTTCTTTAGCATTTGGGTCAAAGGAATACAAAAAGGACATGAACAAAGAAATAGGAGCTTAAAACAATGTGATCTTGGATAATGTTCACTAAGAGAGAACTCACCTCTTCTGGAGACTGGTAAAAAAGCACATAACAGAAAAGTTGTTCTTCTGTAGCACTATTTCAAAAACTACACTGCAATTTTAAATCTCTACTGTCTTCTAAAAAGTTCTTCGCTAATGTGTTGTTTGCAAAATCTTTAATATCTTCTTTTATGTCTTTACATGATATTACAAAATGTGAGGGAAACTAGAGCTGAACAAGACTTGTGAATTACAGTTTAAAAGAACATATGAGAGTTACAGTGAAAAGTGTTGTGAAAATGTTGTTTGTAGAAAAAAAATCCTTAAAATTTGCTCTACATTTTACAGATGAACCACAGAGATTTTGAAGACTTTTGCATGTTCCTAAATTGCCCAAATCTCAGAGTAACCATAGGGGCTTTAAACAACAAAAATTCTTCCATTTATTTTGGCTTAGATAGAGAGGAGATTGTCTTCTATTTATCTTAATCAGCAATAAACTAGCTCACCATCAAGGCCTTTCTGATCCATTTGTATTACAGTCAAAAAAAATGTAGTGGTTAGTCTCTGCACTCTGCATGCCAAAGCCCAAGCAAAATACTCTTAACAAAATATTCCTACTGTGTTTGATGTTCTTGCATCCATTTACAGTCCAAGTCTAGTCCTTGGACTGAGCAGGAATTCTCTTCTTCTTTGCCAATGTATTTATTATCCTAATAATGAACAATTATACAGATAAAACTGATCAAAAGGACTTTGGAATTACGACAGTAACATTCTTCCATTTTTACAGAAACTGTGTATTTAATGCTCTTGTCAACATAAAAGGGAAAAAATTACATTAATAAGAGCACACTCACTGGAATTAGAAAGTAAGTGATGCCACATCTGTTATTGAACAGAATTATTCAGTGCAAATATTAAGTCCTCAGCTGCTGCTGGTCTTATACAAGAGCAGGAAATCAAAGATGAAATAGATGAATACAGCAAAGCATAAATACATAGATAATATGTACTGTATTCTAATATTTGTTGACATAGCTACAGTCTATATTTTCATTTCAACTTTGCTGATTTGGAACCTCAGAGTTCTCATCTCTATCCAGTCTCCTAACCCAATTTCTGACAAAATATCCAATTCAAGAATAATAAACTTCCCTCCTCTTTATACATAATCCACTTACACTTTGGCTGTACTATCACACCCTGTTGGAAACCTCTTTGTGATAGTTTTTGCTTCCCTCCTTTTGCAAAATAGTAACAGTAAAGTGAAACAGATAGAACATCACTGGTGTTTAACACTGTTGAAAAGTCCAATCAAAAAAACCCAAATCTTTAAGTAATGGAAATGATAAATGAAAATAAACTTTTAAAATAGAAGTATGAAGTTTGAAATACCTAAAATCCATGTTTTATTGCTTATCTTCCAACCTTGTGTTAATGTAAACATAGCTTACTCTTGGAGACATGGACATTTTCTTGTAAGTAAATAACTATTTTCTCTACCTGATTCCAAAATAAGATTTTGCTGTACAATGAAACTATGTAGGTAAATATGTAGTTGCTTTCAGAAATATGAAGTTCTTTGATTTACCAAAATAGACCTGTTCGTTAATGGCATGTCCCTCTGCATCATTCTAACAGTTGTGTAATCATTTTCCTCTCCTTCCAATGTCTACACTCTAGCCCTCTGCATGAAGATATACTACCAATATGAAAATAAAGTCAGATATATCTTTCCCTATGAATTATTTAAAACAAAATCTCTTGCAAGCTGTCGATATCCACAAACTTCAGGTAATTGGAATGAAGTTTTGATTGATTTCTTGGACTGAGATTAAGGGAAACAAAGTGCTTGTAATTCAATTATGGGGGACTGAAAATCTTATTGTAGACCTTTGGCATTTAGTTAATTGGAACATGTTAGGTGACAATTTTGTTTCCTTTATGTCCAGTATTCGATCTTGACGTTTCACAGAATGTGAAAGTATCTGACTGCTAGATCTGACTTCATCTTCACTCTGTGTATTTACCTACATCCATATAGACAAATCCATATGTATTTATTTTTATCTTTGTATTGGTGTGGAAGAGTACATGAAAATGGATGGAAACATATTGAGGGGCAAGAATATAAATTGGAAGACCAGGCAACATCTCTTTTAGAGGGGAAACTGGTCATAAACAGGTACTGATTTTGTCATGAGATTGTGGAACAAAATTAAAAGTGGATTCTAGACAAGAACAAGTTTTGGAAATCATTTGAAAATTAATGGATTAACTCAGAAATTTTTCAAGAAAAACACAAGTTCTAAATTATTTTTTTCAAGATAATGAATACCACCCTGAGGAAATTTGTGAAATATATAAAGACTGTTCCATACAAAATTTAAGTCATATCTGAAAAGATATAGTGATTTCTACATGATGTTAAAAGCACCCTTCTCAGCAGCCCTCTACTATTAGCACACCTTCTGATAGAATAGTGTCGAAGGAAGGGTGAATTTGTAAATCATTGGATGCCTAATATTCCTATTGTCATGGATATATTTTCATGGACTTTGTTCTGATTTTTTGGGGGAGAGGGGTTGGGAGTTTTTTTAATTGTAGAGGAGTGGTGAAAGGAGCTTTAATGACTGTAAAACACAACACTCAATCTTAGAAATTGTCATGTGTCCCAGTTTAAAAAAATATTAGTATTGTGATATAAATTTTGTCACAAAGATTAATCCTACTTGGATTGCTCAATACCACAGATATTAATTGGCTATTGGTATCAAGATCCTGAGAGAGCATGGCAAAAATCACGATCATAGAGCTCGACTTCAGAAGAGCAGAACACTTTGGACTGTAAGATTTGATACACTTGAGATGAAAGAATTTATTTCTTCACTTTGAATTTTCTGCCTCAGTGATATTTAAGGATTGTGTAGCATAGGTAAATAAAAACTAGATGGTGTGAACTAACAAAGCAAACTCCAGGAGAGAAAAATGCCTCATTTTGAACATAGCCCCCAGAATGGACTAAACAGTTTGTGCAGCAGACAGGACCCTGCAGAATAAAGGAAATCCCTACACTTCAAAACTAATGCTAACTGAACAGTGCAAGAGCCAGCTAGTTATGGGCAAGTCTCAGAGATTTTCTTTGGCTTTCAAAACAGTTTTTAAGCATATACAGGGATGCACATTCCAAAAAATGAAGACAATGAATTTTTCATTTCACTAACCTCTGAAGCCATACAGTGCCAAAGTTTGTGTAACCTCTAAATTATAGTGCTGAGTTTTTCATAGAATCCTTGTAGTTATTTACATTTCTCTCATGATCAAGAAGGCTTCTGGGACAGTGGCTAACTCCCTAACCAAGTTGCTTCTGAGAGTATCCAGAATGCTGATCTTGGACCTGTATTGGGACCTATGTCTAACACACAACATCCACATTGAATGCAGGAAAATAAGACCCACACTCACATATAGATGACAACCTCCTTCTGCACAGCTAAGTGTTTCAGACTTGGACTTACTTTACTCTTCAAAGACTAAAATTTACTTGCAAGGTTAAACAATTAATTTATCAATGTCCTTTACTTAGAATGGTCTCACTGAGAAAAACATGGAAACTTTTACTTGTTGCTCTTTATGACTTTCAATAAGGTGTAGATCTCTTGTTATAAACATTTCTAAAGAAGACACCAGCTGTCAGCATTTTTCTAGCTAGAAAGCTTTACAAGAGTCCTGGCAGCCTAGGATCATTCAGCCCCCTATCTCCTCCACTGCTGACATACCCCAAAGCTATAGATCACAGAGGCATGTACAGATGTCACACAGTAGAAGAAATAGAGTAGACATCATTCAATTGCTTCATTTCTGTCTGCCATTAAATCAACATGCAAAGATAATAATACTCAGCAATACTAGATAGCATTTCACTGTCACCTGCTTTGACTCAGATAATAATGTCCCCGTAGCTGCTTCAGACTATGATTCATGATGAAACGTCTTTCCCCAACACTGTTAAGGAACCATTTAAACTACTGTCAGTGGCAGATTTAAGGCCTGCCATTACTGTAGACAGGCTTCAGAAAGAAAACAAAGGTTTCTTTTGAAGAAGGTTTTAGGACAATTTTAGGATATGATTTTTAAAGGTTTTGATTTGAAAACACTGAGAAGTTGATTAAACAATTTTTTAAAGTTCATCTTGATAGGTTTTTTCATCGTAATCACTCCTAATGTACCTTTTTGACAATCTAGGTATTTTTTGAAAATGATTTTTTTTCTTATCACCCACATTGTTAGGGGTTTTAATGCTTGAAAGATATCTTTGTAGTACCCAATCATACTGCAACATGGCATTAAAAATATACAGCTCAGAGAAATTAATTTCTCATGTTCTGATTAAAATAATATTAAAAAAAAGAACACTCAAATCTCAAATTCGTTGTGATATTTCTCTGAGTATTTTGTCTTACAGTTTTGGTATTTTCTCCCCTGGATTCTGGATTTGTCACATGTCTGGGAAGGGTATTTGAGTTCTCTACTGAAGATTATATGGTCTTTCTGTAATAATACCAAGGTCCTTTATTCTGGTTCTTTTTTGATGGTATATTACCTTTTCCAGACGTATTCTTTTTTCAGGTGTTTGGTTTCTTACTTTATTGCCTTCCTTTTTTTACACTAAATCAAATAAACTAGTTATTTGCTCATGCTGCTAGTCTATTTTCATCTTTCTGACTCTGGTTGGCCTTCTTTATGGTGACCTTATCTGCCCTTCAAACACTTTCCTTTCCTTCAATTTAGTTCTTTTATAGCTTAATCTTTTCTTGAGGCACAAACAGCTTCAATTATAAGCCTTGAACTTAATTTGATTTTATCTACAATAAAGACTTTTTCTTTTATGCTTTCAGAACACGTCTTGTTTATTTAAGATAGATCAGAGCATATTGCATTCATAATATAATCTTGGCAGCTTCCTGTGTTTGCATAAATACCACTAGACCTAATAGGTTAAAAAATATTTTTTCATAGCATTTTCCTGTTCTATTCTATTCATATCTTAGGGATGACACTTATTCATTATTTTAGCCTTAATGAAGAAGACTTAACTCTTTTGATTGCTTACTGTTGTTCCAGAAGTCCTAGTTGAAGAGAAAGAGTGGTCCAAGTTGAAGCTGGAACTGAATCTGGCAAGGGACACAAAGAATAAAAAAAAGGATTTCTACAGGTATGTTAACCAGAGAAGAAAGGTCAAAGAAGGGGTACTTCCTCTTCCCAATAAGCAGTGCTGGAAAATGGGCAACAACTGAGCAGAAGGCTCAACAACTTTTTTGCCTTAGTCTTCAATGGCAACCTCTCTTCCCACCCATCTTGAGTGGGAGGTCAGCAGGATGGGGACTGGGGGAGAAAAGTTCATGACCACCTGAAGAACCTGAATGTACAATAAGTCTATGCATCCCAGGATCCTGAGGAAATTGGCTGATGTCATGGCCAAGCCACTCTCCATGATATTTGAAAAGTCACGACAGTGACAGGAAAAAGGGAAACATTTTATCCACCTTTAAAAAGAGTAGAAAGGAGGACCCTGTCAGCCTCACTTCCATGCAAGGGAAGATCATGGAACAGATCCTTTGAGAATCTGTGCTAAGGCACATGGAGGACAGGGAGGTGATTTGGGACAGCCAGTGCAGCTTCACTGAGGGCAAGACCTGACTGACCAACTCAGTGGCCTTCTACGAGTGAGTACATGAATGGACAAGGGAAGGGCTACAGAGGTTATTTATCCAGGCTTGTGTAAAGCCTTTGATACAGTCCCCCCCAATATTCTTCTCTCTAAATTGGAGAGAGATGTATTTGATGGGAGTACTGTCATATGGATAAGAAAGTAGTTGGATGGTCATATCCAGAGGGTAGTGGTCAATAGCTCACAGTCCCAAAGGACATCAGTGACAAGTGTTGTCCCTCAGGGTTGATATTCAGACCAGTGCCATTTAATATCTTCCTTAATGAGATGGACAAAGAGATCGAATGCACGCTCAGCAAACTTGCAGATGACACCAAGCTGAGTGGGTTGACAAACCTGAGGGATGGGATGCCATCCAGAGGGACCTGGACAAGCTGAAGAAGGGGGCAATGGGTTTAGCAAGACCAAGTGCAAGGTGCTGCACCTGGGTCAGGGCAACCCCAGGTATCAATCCAGGCTGGGTGATGAACAGATCCAGAGCAGCCCTGTCAAGAAGGACTTGTGGGTGCTGTGGGTGAGAGGCTGGACATGACCCAGCCATGTGCCCTTGCAGCCCAGAGTGCCAGTTGTGTCCTGAGCTGCATCCAAAGCAGCGAGGGCAGCAGGTGAGGGAGGGGATTCTGCCCCTCTGCTCTGCTCTGGTGAGACCCCACCTGCAGTGCTGCATCAGCTCTGGGGTCTCCATGAGCAGAGGGCTATCAGCCTGTTGGACTGAGTCCAGAGGAGACCACCAAGATGATTTGAGGGATGGAACTATGAGGAAAGGCTGAGGGAATTGGGATTGTTCAGCCCAGAGAAGAGAAACTTCAGGATGACCTAACTGCAGCCTTCCAGTACTTGAAGTGACCCTACAAGAAACATGGAGAGAAATTATGTACAAGGGCATGTGGTGACAGAACAAGGCAAAGAATGGCTTCAAACTGAGAGTTCCATTAGGAAGAAATTTTTTGCTGTGAGGGTGGTGAGGCAGTGGAACAGGTTGCTCAAAGAAGTTGTGGATTCCCTGGAAGTATTTAAGGCCAGGTTGGATGGGGCTCTGAGGAATTTGATCTACTGAAAAGTATCCCTGCCAGCAGCAGTGGGGTTGGAACTAGATGATCTTTAAGGTCTCTTCCAACCAAACCCATTCTATGATTCTTTGATTCTATTATTCTATGATTCTATGAAAATGTTTGTTTACATGGGTATGGTTTGTCATGTTAGAGTAACCATGCAGAAACACACTGATGAACACAAAAAATAAGCACTGTGCAAATCATTTCTGCCATTCTTGCTACAACATTAAGGCTGAAGGTCATTCCTGCAAGAAGAAAGCATTGTAATGCAGATTACATTCATTTTCTCTAGTTTGCTGCTAGAGAACAGAACATTCTGACCGATCTTCCCACATGCATTGCTCAAAATATGTAGCTTCTTATTAGTTCATCTAAACTATAACATTTGAGATGAAAAATATGGGAAAATAATTCTGCTTTACAATATAGTGTCAGACCTGCAAAACTATTAAGATTAGCGTATTGTCCCTTGTTGTTCCTCTTTTGTGTTATCAGGCAGTAACAAAGATAATTCCCAGTATCCTGCATCCTGTGAGATTTTCCTTCTGGTTCACTGAACACTGTGTTAGTTTTTCATAATCATAGCTTCTCGTCTTTAACTTCACCAGACCAGATGGCACTGGATTCGTTTGTATTAATTTCACTTCAGTGGGGTCACTCCCTTTGATGTCAGTATAAGGTTTTCTCCTACCATATGCGATGCTTGGAGCTACCATAAAATCATCCTTGAAGTCTGTACTTGGATAAATGTTAAACATTTACTAAAATAAAATATTAGTTGACCAAAATTGTTTTTTAAATTTTTTTCAGCATACTTAGCCAAATTACTTCAGTAACCTTTGCCATGAGCTCTGTCTTTGGGCAATAAATGTGTATCAGTTTTAGCTGGGGTAGAGTTAATTTTCTTCACAGCAGTACAGGGCTAAGTTTAGGATTTGTGATGAAGCCAACATTGATACCTGTATTGGATATGACTGAGATAGAGTTCTTTTTTCTTTAGCAGCCCGCACAGTGCCGTGCTTTGCATTAGTAGCTGGAAGGGTGTTGATAACACATCAGTGTTTTGGCTACTGCTGAGCAGTGCTGTCCCTCTAACATTCTCCCTCACCCTCATCAAGGGGCTGGGAGAGGGCAGGATCCTGGGAGGGGACACAATTAGGCCAGCTGACCCAAATTAACCAAAGGGACATTCCACACTGTATGACATCAACTCAGATGTAAAAGCTAAAGGAGAGGGGAGAAAGGGGGATATTTGTTATCCTACAGTGTTTGCCCACTGGAAAACCACTCCATGAGCTGAAGCCCTGCTTCCCAGGAAGTGTCTGAACACCACTTGCTGATGGGAAGTAGAGATTAATTTTTCCCTTTGCTTATGCAAACTTTTACTTTTCTTTTTTTTATTTTAGTAAACTGCCTTATCTCAACCTATCTCAAGTGGTTTTCCATCTTATTCTCCCTCCCCTGTCCCACTGGGAAGGGAAGTGATAGAGCAGCTTGGTGGCACCAGGATCAAACCACTACAATACCACAGGGTTTTTTTACTGATTGCTGATCAGTGGTTACACAGGCTCAAGGCTTTTCTGTCCCTCACCCACCCCACCAGTGAGCAGGCTGGGGTGCACAAGAGTTGGAGGGGACACAAACAGGACAGCTGACCCAACTGACCAATGACTGTCCCATATCATATGGTGTCATGCTCAGCATATGGAGCTGGAGGAAGAAGAAGAAAGTGGGGAATGTTTCGAGTGATGATGTTTTTCTTTCCAAGTCACCAGTCCATGTGATGAAGCCCCTCTCATCTGGAGGTGGATGAACACCTGCCTGCCCATGGAAAGTGGTGAATGGATTCCTTGTTTGGCTTTGCTTGTGCACACAGACTTGTATTAAACTACTTAATAGGTTAAATAAACTTAACCTATTAAATTTTCTTTATGTAAACCCGTAAGTTTTGCCCCTTTAACACTTCCAATTTTCTCCCACATCCCACCAGGGGAAAGTAAGCAAGCAGCTGTGGGGGATTGAGTTGTTCTTTGGGGTTAACCTTCAGTAAACCCTTACCTCAGGAGCGAAAGACTGTGACTCAACAGAAGTCTCACACTGCTGCTAGGTGTATTACTTACAGCAGCAGAACAGCTCTTAATAAAGGAAACTATTTGGAACTGAGCTGTCACCTTTCCCTTCAGCATGTTATCATTGCTTCTAGAAACTCCTGGGGCTCAAATCATCCAGTTTATAGTTAGACAAAGAGATTGTGATCCTGACAAGAAAGTTTATTTAAGCTTCTTAGAGAAGGCACTGTATAATTTTCACTAGCACAGAAAATACCCTTACTTAAATGTATTCCAATGCACAAGCAGACTTAGGTAGTTAACTTGCAAGTGCAAATTTGCACTACTAGCTTGAATTTCTTTACAGTCAGTAAGTCAAACTGGACTTTTTTTTTTTTTTTTTTTGTTATGGTAAAGTTTGAATCCTGACTACTTGTGTGAAAATAGGATTGAACTGTGATTGAGGTATACTTTCTTAGATAAGCAGTCACCTATTTTTCCTGTGTACAGCTTCAAGCACGTGATTCACCATTCAGTTGCACGTATGTCCTAGCAGATCTGTAGCAGAGTCAGCGATGGGAGAAGAATAAAGCATTGGAGAGGGTGCAGGATTGCTTTTTTAGTAGTTTTTGAGTTGGGTTTGTTTTTTGGGGTTTTGTTGGTTTTGTTTAATTTACGGGAAAAGGAAGCTTTTTTCTCCAAAAGGGAAGGAAAAAAATTGGAGAAAAAAATAAGTAAGCTAAAATTAAAGCTCTTTTTGTAGCATCAACAATGCATCAAAAGCAGAGATTAGACTCTTCAGTACCTCAATTTCTTCCAGTGGAAAATCAAATTAATTTGATTAGTCCTTATGGATGATTCAAATACCATATGGCAGATGCATTTATTCAAAGTGACATACCATGCTGGCCTAGCAAAGTTATCACTTTGTCCCTAGAATAAGAAACGTATTCCTGATCCAGATGCATCTAGGTGTTGAAAATTACAGAAAAATTAACTGTTCACAAATTGATTGTTCACACTGTTTTCCCTTGAGAGGACATATGAAAATATTTTAGTTCTCCATGTCTTCATTATGCAGGCTCTGGAGGATGCACTGCATCATTTTCTGTTATGATTTTTTTTGGCTGAAAAGAGTTGGCAATTGGGAACCAAATAGTGGAAAGAAGACAAGGGGAGAATATGTAAAGCCAAAAAAGAGCTAAAATCAGAGGTTTTCCAGTCAGCAACAAGAAGTAGGTGAGATGCAGATATTTAATACTCTGAATCCATTACTATCTGTTTAACCACTTATTGTGATTTCCCAGATATTGATGTTCTTCTGTAAGCGTGTTGGAGAGTCTTCAGATACTCCTGCAACAACAACAACAATAATAATAATAATAATAATAATAATAATAATAACAACAACAACAACAACAATAGTTAAAAAGATCATACCCATTTGGAATTTGATTGTGATTCCTTGAGCATGTGGCTAGGAGGCAGCATACTGAAAGTATGTTACAGGTCTGTTCAGGAGGAAATTTCATCTCCTTTATGTATGCATAAATATTTTGCTTTCTAATATGGCCTCTTATTGACAGCAGGCTTTACAGCTATACTTGCTCCTCACCTTTCCCATCTTTTTATAGAAAATCTGTAACCTCATGGTCAATATCAATGAAATTCAGTGAAGTTTTAAATGCAAAAAAAAGACAGTGAATGGATACAAGCTTCATGAAAATCAGCAGCTCTGGGATCTCAAGATTGCTCTCTCTGATAAAAGGTGGTAATAGTTCAGCTGCTGTCCTTCCAGTATGGTGGCAGGTGGTTTCCTCTTAACTTGGCTACAGCCTAAGAAATATTTGTCCCACTGAAAGTCCAAATCAAACTGTATAATAGTGGGGATGGGTGGAAACTTGAGATATTGTGGTGATGAAATAACAAAGAGCCCATAGGGAAATAAATTCCATTAGTTCCATTCCTCACAAAATAACATCTATTATATTTTTCATATCTGTTTGTTTGTTTGCTTGCTTACTTGTTCCTATTACAAAAATGTGTAGCTGTCACCTAGGATTCCAAGGAAAAATAATACATAATACCTTTAAACTGCAACATAAGAATAAAAAAAGAAAAAAAAGGTGTTCTTGGAAGGAGGTAGGTGCATTAATCAGTCACTTGTTTCTCAATTTTGCCATAGAATCTAACAATTCACCTGAATATCCTTTTCTTTATTTCTTCCACGATTAAAAATTATTAACAATTAGTACCTCTGTAAGGTGTTGAGAGGTTTTGTTCTTTGGCATTTGGGAAGCAGTTAAAGAATCTCTGGAAGGAATAGTGTTTTGTAAGTGCTATATTTATGGAGTTGGCTTACATACATGATATATACATGGACACACATGCTGTCCTTTCAACATATCAAGATATAATTTAATGGGATTGTAAATAAGTATATTTGGATCATTGTTGTACAGCATATAGAAAAGATACTTTACAAAAATTGTTTAATATTTTAAAATAATGTCCCACTGAGCCTTATAGTCAAGAAAGAAATAATAAAAAGGAATAATGAAAAACAGCTAAATAAGGAGATGGATTAGTACAGCAAAGTCCATATAGAGGTAACAGAAAGAGAATTTGTCCTTTATCTCTAGGAGTAAGGCTAGGGATAGTGATTCAGCTTAGAGAACACGAAAAGCAAACTATGCAAAATTTACTCAAGAATACATAATAAGTATATTACTATAACCCAGAAATTATTTTTATACAATAAATATGTGTAGTCTCAAGAATACCAATAGTAAAAAATGCAGTGAGAATTTTTCTCAACACATTAATATGTTAAATATTTCTTCACTGAGTGTCTCACTAAGTTTTAAAATCAGGTCTTCCATACCTTTTTTCACTGAAACAGTTACCACAAAGTCCCACAATGGCTTTTTTCCTCCTCTGTGTAAAGCGCAGACTTGGCATACCCATTTTCAGGTCCTCTGGCAATAGCTATGCCATGGAGCATCCTTGGTTTCATCTGGTCTTCCCTATAACTTCTCCATAGAAAGAAGCCTGGACAAGCAGTCTAGAGAAAATTACTGCATAAGCCTGACATGGCTCTAATAAACGTCTACAATTTATTTGTAGAGGAGAAATATGAGGAGAAATATATGAGGAGAAATATATGAGGAGAAAAAGACTGCAATAAGGTTTATACTGATGACAAATAGTAATTAAATTCAGCAGGGTACTATGGGATGATAGACCCCTACATGCAAAATTGTAGGTAATTTTTCCTCCTTGGCAGCTTCTACCAAAGCCCATCCCAGGAAAATCCTGGCTGAATTGTCCTGTGCTGAGTTCCATATTGCCACACCAGCAATTCAACCACTATTCCAAAATTTTCCTTTTAAGGAAGGCTTGACTACTTCATATCATTGCCTGCGCATATCCAAGAGAACACCTCTAAGATGATCCTTTAGGGGTTAAACAGAGAGGATAGTGGTTTTCTAGTATCTTTTCAAGACTTTGAACAGTATTTGGAAAGCTTTGTGACAGCTAAATGGAAGACATTGTGTCTCTCATCTAAAGAACTCTTTTAAGGATTCCTGTGGAAAAAAGAGAATGGATTTATACACCTCTAGAGGGAAACAGGAGTTCAAATCCCTTTGAATATATATCTGACTCTCTGTGCATCTGAAAAAAAAATCACCTGTTTTGTGATCCTCCATGCTTTTTATTTCTCCCCTTATCATTTTATGTAAATATCAAATTTTCTATTCCATTCTTAATAAATCCTCACTTGCTCCTGCCTAACTTTGTGGAGTGTGGCCCACTTCTGAGCATGAATGAGTGTTCAGCTACTGTGTTCTTTCATGTATTTGCCCTCTTTACAACTGCACTTACTATTCCTCACTTTCCTCCCTTTAAACTTCCAGCATCACATTGTCTATCTAGGCTGTTCTTCTACATAATCCAGACAGCATCTTTGCACTTACCATGCCTGTACAACAGCCGAGAATAACATTTCCTCTCTTCTTTGCCAGTTAGAAGCAGCACAATAATAAATTGTACAATATTCGTTGGTATTCTACAACCTTTAGAGCTTTTAGTGATGCCATAATGATTTTTTGCCTTTTCTTTTATACCCCTGTTATACCTTTTTACAACTTCTGTATTCTTAGTGCTTTTTGCCTACATTCTTGGACTTGTTTGTTCAGCTAGGAGACAAAACATTTTAGAAGATTTGTAGGTAGGGATCAGTGTGCCCCAGACCCCAAGGTCCTCTCCAGAACACATTCTGTAAACTAAGATAAAACTATCCAGGGGAGGTTCCTTGGGGAGGGGGGTTCATTCAAGCCTCTCATTGGGAAATGTTTGAAGACCTGTAATGTTATACCAGATCTTTTGGGGGTGTGCATTGCAGTGCGCATTTCAGTGGATTCGACCTGGACGTGTGCACCTCAGGTTCCTTAAAATAAATACCAAGGTTAAATCCCTCTTTTTCCCTTCTAACCATGTTTGACTCTTAATTATAAGGCCAGGAAAAGGCATCATTAGGACATAATAGCTTTATCTTTGCTAATGAGTGCAAAACCACCTATTTTACTACTACCTAGTAGTAACATCCAAAGTAACTACCAAACTACCTACCAAAACTAACTAGAAGTTTAGTACTTCTCTAAGTATGATATAAAGTTTGAGTTGATATAAAGCTAACTTAAACAAAGGAGATATCTGTGGATAAGCAGAGCACTGCTTTCCTTGCTTAGATGCAGATCCATAACTTCAGAAACCCCTTCACAGAAAATTGATTAAATTCTTATCATTAGACAAAGCGTACTGTTTTGTACATATTCATAGTACTGAAAGAGAAAGCACAGATGAAGAAGCTGCTATTAAAATAAAACATACACATTTTCAAAGAATAATTACCCTAGTGCAATTTTCTTAGAAGGCTAATTTGCATATAAGTTCTTTGCAATTATGTGCCGAGATTCCTTAAATTTCTGTCTTCTTATCAATGATTTCTCTAAAACTAAATAATACATAATTCATTGAGGTATCATCACAGCCACTAGCTAGATGTTTGATCATTGAAACCTAAGACCTTACATTTATTTATATAGTACTTGAGGAACCAGGATAAGTCAGCACTTTGAACCTCACTCCTCAGACTCCATAAATCTTATAACTTAATTTTTATCTCTCTAATAAAAGTGATTGTTCATGGGTTGGTTAATTTTAAGTGGAGATGCACAGCACTTCTTCAATTTAATGAGGGAACATAGAATATGTTAATTTATTTCTGTGTATGTCAGATGACTGAGGCGTTGTTGAGAAGGAAAGAATGAGATGGGCTGGGGTTTTGTAATAGTTTATGTAATTCAGACTTTTTTTGACTTAAAAATAGTAAAATAGTGGAATCTAAGTTTTGTCACTTAAAATAGGTTCCATGAGCACCAGTGTTAGATGAGGCGTTAAAAGTTTCATCTACCAATATTGAGGTCCATCAATGGAATCATCACTGCACTGAAAGGCTCCCTTTATACCCATAGTCTGTCTCTACCCAAGCTGAACATCACATCAAGCACAGTTATAAGAGATATATATTTTAAATATATATCAGTTCCTCTCTGATACTGCCAGTCTTTGCATACTTTCCTTTTTAACCCTCTTATGCTTAGTCCAACCTGATGATGCTCCCACTAATAATAATTTCACTTAATTGCCAGTTTTCTCTGTATTAGCCAAGTAGACATTAGCAGATCCCATCCTTCTTGTGCAGTATTTAGATTTTTCTTTTCTGAAAAGATCTCCACCTTTAAACTCTCTCTATGAAATATGCAGGGAGAAAAGCAATAACAAGGTTAAAATGAACAATTAGCAAAATTAGTGTGGCTACGGGATGAGATGGATAATTGATTTCCTCTGTCCTCAGGACTGGCCAGCACCATATGCTATCAGTCACAGAAATCTGAGAAAGATACAGCACAGAATCTCAAAGAACAGTGTTAATTAGACAAGTTTGTTTTATTTTTTAATTAAGAGGTTATCAAAATAATGCAAAATATTTTAAAACCCTACACAAAAATAGCTCATCGTCCTGATTAATTTTATGTATTTCTCCCAAATATTTAGGGTTTTTTTTGTTTAGAATGCAATTCAAATGCACCTTTCTTAAGAGAAGTGTACTTTCTTATGCTGAATGTTCAGCTCTTTGCCTTATACTCAGTTTCTCTCTCAGCAAGTGAAAGGCTTCTGCTACATTAAGTTTTGCTATAGAAAGATAAGGGTGCAGAATGTTGCTTTCCTTATATGACTCACAGCCCAAACACATTCAGATATTACAAGAGATAGATGGAACTGAGAAGTCATGTGAAAAAGAAGGGATGAAAACCTTCTAAGAAAGGGAAAAGAAATAAATTTCTTCTCAGGAAAAGGATGAATCAGCTGAAAAGGAGAAATAAAACCAGAAAGTGATGGTAATTGTCTGGGTGAAGAAATGAGTTACTTTTTTCTCATCTTACTCCTGAAAGTTGTTATGCCTTTCAGTTTTTTCTGGTTTTGTGGGGATTCATTAATAGAAATATCAATGTGATATAATTTATAATATAGTGGTAGCTCCAGAATGATCATACAAACACTGAAGTTAATTACCATCACTGCCCAGTGTGACCAAGAGGTTTCACAAAAGACTTCAGTAAAACTAACTTTATCTCAAAGTCCTTGTGCCTTTGATCTGTTGTGCTCTCACCATGCTGCGACTCTGCACAGGGTTTCAAACTCAGCTGTAAAATCAAATGCAAGGGGAAAAAAAGAAAAAAAATGATTTAAAGTATGAGCATTCTGCCATTTGTTTAGCAAAACTGTGGTGAAGTTTCCATCTTTAGGTTTTCCAAGCTGGCTTAAAAAAATATATCTATGATTACTGACAGTAATAATGAAAAGAAATTCTGAATGTGTCCTGAAGTTGTCATCACTTTAGGGAATATTGTAACTAAAACAGATGCCTATTCCTCAGAAGTACAATATAATAATCCTTATTTCTTTGAGTAGAAGTAGTCTTACAGACAGCACAGGGACACTCAATCAATGAGGTAAGCAATTTCTTTCTGCAATATTTAAGTGAATGAACTTTTGTATAGGACTTCAATTTACTGAGATAAATGGAAGCTGTTTCAGCTGTTATGAAAGAGAAGGTAAAGGACTGAACAAACTCATTGAATACTGGCTATTGTCTGTGACAAGATGTGATGGACAAGTTCTGAAAGGTACTGGAACAGCAATCTGCAATGAAACCTGATTATATTTAACCATTCATCTTTCAGGCTTCCAGTCTTTTTACATTCAAATTCTTTGGATTAGACTGCATTCAGCGTGAACATCTTGTAATATTTACTTGCAATGCCAGTGGATTAGACATACTCCTTGATAAGATCTAAAGCATTTTCAGGAGGGGATAATCACATTCTATGCTGCCAGATATTAGGTGATAATACAATTTGAGGAAATTGTTTAGTGTATATAGGAGCAATAGTCATTTAATGCAGTAACTTTCCCCAGATGCAGGGTCCAACATGAATCTGGAGACCAGACTGAATGTTATTTTTTACTTTAAGACAATGACAGGGTTTATGATTAACATTCTAATTTCAAAGATAGATAACACTCCTGCAGACAGAAATTTAACTGCATTCTAACCACCAAGAAAGATTTTATACACTCCTCAGTCATCTATACTTAGATGAATTAGAGGACTTAAAGAGTTACTCTCCTGTATTCCAACTCAAGAAAGTGCTAAAATGGGCTAATATTTTCATATTCATATTTAAGATCTTTCCTCACAGGACCTCCATTTGCATAAAAATAAAAACTAAAAATTAAAAATATATTTGTTTGAAATAATTTTGGGGATGGCAGAGGTTATACTTCTCATTGTGACAGCACCAGAAGGAAGTCCTGGCTTACATTGTTCCTTCAGAAATGTTGAGTTTACCTCTGCTAACAATTAGCAGGTTTAGTTACTTAATGGGTACTTAAACTGTAAGATTTTATTTTTTTATAACTGAAATCTATGAAAAATATTTTTGTCTGTAACAAGTATTTACAATTTAAGCAGTACAAATGAGTACACAAGTAACTTCATATCTTGTGGGTATTCTATATACATTATCACTTTTAACCAGTGATATCAGCCAAATGACAATTACCCAACTCATAAAGACCTTCCAAATGCAACTTCCAGGTCATAAAATCTGCTTCAAAAATACGTTCAGTTATGGAGACAAGAACTCTGATTGCAGCAGTATTGCCTTAGAAAATGACACCAAGCTGAGTGGTGACACCTGAAGGACAGGATACCACCCAGAGGGACCTGGACAAGCTTGAGAATTGGGCCCACAGGAATCTCATGAGGTTCAACAAGGCCAAGTGCAAGGTCTGCACCTGCATCGGGGCAACCCAGAGCCTGGGGGATGAACAGATCCAGAGTAGCCTTGACAAGAAGGACTTGGGGGTGCCGTGGGTGAGAGGTTGGATATGACCCAGCCATGTACCCTTGCAGCCCAGAAAGCCAAACATGTCATGGGTTGCATCCAAAGCTTCGTGGGCAGCAGGTGAGGGAGGGGATTCTGCCTCTCTTCTCTGCTGAGACCCCACGTGCAGTGCTGCATCAGCTCTGGGGTCCCCAGAACAGGAAGGACATGGACCTGTTGGAGCAAGTCCAGAGGAGGCCACAAGATGATCAGATGGATGAAACATATCTCCTGTGGAGAAAATTTCAGGGTTGTTCAGCCTGGAGAAGGCTCCAGGGAGATCTTATTGCAGCCTTTCTGTACTTAAAGGGAGACCCTAGGAAAGATGGAGACAAACTTTTTCGCAGTAGCTGTTCTGATAGGACAAGGAGTAATGGTTTTACACTAAAAGGGAGTAGATTCAGACTAGATATAAGGAAGAGATTTTTGTCATGAGGGTGGAGCAGGTTGGCCAGGGAGGTAGTAGATGCCCCATCCCTGGAAACACTCAAGGTCAAGTTGGACAGGGCTCTGAGAAACTTGATTTATTTTGAGATGTTCCTGATTATGGTAGGGGAGTTGGACTACATGACCTTTAAATGTCTCTTGCAACCCAAACCATTCTATAATTATCTGATTCTATGAAAACTAAATGTACACCAAGTCAATCCCTCTGTAATCCTACCACATTCGTAGAAAATAGGCAGTCCTTTGGAGGCTACTTGAATTTAAAGATCATGCCTTTTAGATTTGATTTATAGGAACTACTACCACTGAGGCTATAAAATTACTCTGTGTGCGTTTTCTTGTGTATTCAGCTGCTCAGAACAACAGCATAGTACAATATGGGAGCCCAATGAAGTCTGTGCCAATTTATCTGCAAGCTTTTTTAATATTTGGGCTCACATTTACCCATGAGTGTGAAATAGAAAGGTTTGGGGTTTTTTTTATTCAGATAAATCTGTCTTATGATTACTTGTAAAGACAGCCATAATTTGATGCAAAACTCTCTGCAGACAGCTCATGGATTTTAAAATTCCATGGCCACATCCTCTGCATCAGTGTAGAAAGAAAAAAATAAGTTACTGGAGGAAAAAATCAAAACTCAGTGTTCTGGGTTCAGTTCCTTCTTGGGATTTGCACACATCCATATGCTAAGTATAGGGAAAGATTACTTCATATAAATGATGAAAAACCTCACTTCTTCTGTAGATACTTTCCCTCATCCCATCATTTCCAAGACAAACTAGTAAAATCCCTGATCATCAGTTTTCCCAAATCTCAGCCCACTGACCTATAACATGCCTGCATAGCAGACATAGGTCTATTTTTATTTTAATTTAGACAAAATTGAGCCTGTAAGCCTGGTGTTTTGGAAAATAAAATTGAAAAGGAGAACACATGCCCTATGCCAATGAGAGTGCCTAAGCCTGCAGACAGCTTCCTGCTAAGGCTGAAGAACAGCTGAAGACATCCAACTGCCTATCTACCATTAAAGAGCCTGGTGGAGAGCAGCTGTTTTCTCTTGCTCAAGGCCGTGTCCCACTTCATACCCAGAGCCTGTATCCATCCTTCAGACCATTACATAGAAACTTACAGACAGCACAATCAGTAGCAGAACTGCTCCGCAGAGGTGGAGGGGAAAGAGCAGCAGAAGAGAAAACTGAGACATTACAGTAGATAACTACTACAAGTATCGTGAGTGAGAGAGTTAGCTGCAGTGTGCTTTGAAAGGCTGGAAATAGGTGAAATAAACCCTAAATACACACATGGTCTCCATCTATAAAATATTGTCCAAGAGAAGTTTTATTCTGAATCTCAAATCTTGTGTTCTGGGCTTCTCCCTGCTACCACAGGCATCTAATCCTAAATTCCCTTTTTTTTCACTACAATTTGAGAAGTCTTTAAATCCTTGGGAATGGTTATTCCTGTCTAAAAAAAGGGCATGCAAAATAGATCAGCATCTCCTCAGCCACTGGCACTGCAGCCTCTGTGCTCACCTGGCACATCGGGATATCTGAACGAATCTCTCTGACTGCAGGCCATAAATCACAATAGCAGCAAGCCAGATGCATAATGGTGTGGTATTTTTTTAAAAAATACCTCATGAATTAAGACAAAGTTTTAGTTCTGCATCAAACTCACCAATTCACTCTTTGCAGTGCTTTACAGTGTTTCCAATGTGGTCAGCCTAAAGAGTAGCAGCAAGAGCTTGTGTCCAGGGCTTCAGCAGTGAGTTAAAAATGAAGGAGTTATTGAACATTTTGCCATGTATTTATAAGAACTGTTGTTAAAAAATTAAGCTCAAATACATTACTCCAACTCTAGCTGCTGATGTGTCATTATGCAGCCACAGAAATAGTAATATATTTTGAGCAGTGTACAGAACACATGTGACAAACAAGAACAGGAGTGGTTTTTTAAAGGCAGGAAGGGGGCTGACTTACAATACAAAACCTGGTTTGCAGTATCCACCTACATCAGAGTATTTTTTTAATATCAGTTTAATGGAAATCCCTTTCTGAGATAGGCCAAGATACTGAACTGTTCTTTAGGTTTTCTTTGTGACCATACATTAAGTGATCTAGAAAGAAACCTAAAAGGCTCTAGCAAAGCTTGGACAAACACCAAGCCTGTGAGCAAAAATCTCCCTCATCTAGCAGTTCTGGCCAGAAAATTTTATATAAACAACTTTGCTTTTTCCTTTAAATATCACTCTACAACAAATGCATTAGAATGTGCTATAGGAAAAATAATTTTTCTTTTTTTTTTTAGAATGGAGAGAAAACAAGATTTCTTTGCAGTAGACATGTAAAAAAGTTTATGTACGACTTTCCACACAAGGTTTAACTACAAGGTCAATGTTAGTATCCTAACATTTAGCTAGGACCCTGGGAAATAAATATATTCCTCTGAGGAAGGACAAATGTGCAAAGTTTTCCATTTTAGGGAACCTGCTCATGTCTCTTTAAGTAGCATTTGCAGAGTAAAATAAAAAAAAATATATATACCCCATTGGCAGTGAAAAGAAGAGAGAGTTGACTTACTGTAAAAGGCCCATTTAATGGCTTTTGCATTGTAAAGATGGCAATTCCCAGGGAGAAGGAGCAGCCTTTGGCTTGTCAGTCTTAATGAAGTGAATTCAGTACATAGCTTCAATGAAGATAGATATCAATAATAAGGTAGGCAAAACTGATGAGTTTGGGACCTATTTGCATAAACTGGTACTTATGCTTCTAAGATGTGCACATTACAAATACTGAAACCATACTGATTTCACTCTAACATATTTACCACATTAGGAGACTGCTATTTATCTACATAAATAAAATTTCTGTGCTAGGTATAAAATTGTGCTTTAGGGATTTCCAGATTTATCAACGCTCCAACTTATAACAACACAACCAGAAGCTTTAGGAACACGGCAATATTTGTCACTGTCTTTAGCTACGATTTTTTTTTTTTTTTTTTTTTTTTTGGGGGGGGAGGGGGGAATTTATTTTTATTGTTCTAGGTAGAAAAGAACAGGAGATACAAGACTTTGGATCATAAAATACACTGGAAAAGTATTCAAGCTAAATTGTTGTGATTGTTTGGTTTTGCAGGGCTGTATAGAGGGGGTTAGACTCAACAGCACTATATTCCTATCTTTTAATGCATGGCAAGAGTACCTATTTGAATCACAAATGAATATTTTTTCACCATGAGTCCTCTGCAAGAATTCATCTGCAGCATCATTAATCTACTCTGCTTTGGTGCACACAGTGACATCCACTGGTGCAAAGCATTTTTGCTACAAGAATCACAGAAATACCACGTGTAGTGATTGATTTCGGTTTTGAAAGCAATTTCATTCACTTCTACACTATCTACTGCCCCACAGCATTTAATACTGCTTAACTTTAGGCATGCAAATATTCCCACAAGGAAATGAGTTTAAATGATTTGCTCATTGGAATCAGGGCACCTTGCAAGACTCAAACTTGAAAAATACATGAAGTTCCATGCTGGAAGGATTCCCATCTCTTCTATCTGATTTGTCTCTGAACTTGCCAAGAGAGCACAGTGCACAATTTATGACTATCTACAGGCTCAACATCTGTTTCTCTTTTCCTTTTTTTCTCCTCTCCACCTCCCACAACTGGTCCAGAGTTCATGCAGCTGAGGAAGAAGTTGGGATGCAGGATGAAACATGCTGAGTTCCACACTTTTGTGTCATTTTCTGCCAACATGACAAAGCCCAGCAATCTGAAGACACCTTCCCCAGGAATCAGCGTGTCTGGGCTTCATGGACCCAAGAAGACGAACAGCAGCAGATAAACCAAAGCCTTTCTGGACTGCACTTATTTTCCAGCCTCCTGGAAAAAACACAGTTTAACAACACAGTTCAGTGCTCCTCAGATGTGTTGGAGTCATTTTACACATTCAGTGCAGCACCTGCAAAAAATTCATAAAAACACAGGCAGACATGCAGGTATTCTGCATATAACAAAGTAATCTCTCTTTATCCCTTGGGGTTATGGTGATGTGCGAAGCTGTATTGTTTCAGGGAGCAAAATCACAGATGAGTGGATTTAGGGCAAACTAGGAATCATATGTAATATCTCAAAACTAAATAACAGACAATTAGCTCAACAGGATTTCTTTTTGTGCAACTGTAAGATGAGGAAGGGAACACTGATGGATGTACTTACAGTTAAATTACTGTTTTCTCAAAAATGTAATAAATAAAAAATATGGGTTTGTTTTCAATTGGAGATTTCAAAGTAATTTTTCTTGGTCCCACCTGTGGCTTAAAGATTACAATGACATACTGAAGAGTCTTTCAAATTATAATACATTTTGAACTGAATATGTAAAAAATGAAAAATTTGGACACTTTTGAAGTTTAAAAAAAAAAGTGAAAATGTGTTCTTCCTAATAATATTTAATATTTGGTATTTTCTGAAATTAATTTTTAGATCAGCAATTATGATAGTAATATACGCCAATATATTGCCAAACTCTAGAATCCATTTCCATGTCCAAATATTTGCAATAATTTTAAAGCAGATTTGAATACTAAGACTAATTTTTTTTGATGAGTCTGCTCCAAACCCTGGACCTGTCAAAAATTGCCAGAATGCCTCTAGCTGACTGCTCTATAAAGTTGGTGTGTTACAACTACAGAGAGCCTTCTTTTTCTTTATATCATGTTATGCTCCATTAGCAAACCTGTCAGCTGAATCCTAACTCTGTAGTCTCTGGTTATAGTGACAGCTTGCAAAGTAAAAAGAGCAGAGTCTTGCTCTTCACACAATAGATTTTATCTTCTTTTCAGTGCATACAATTTAGAAACAAACCTTTTTTGGACCTTTAAACTGGGCAAATTTGATTCAGAAGAAACAATTAACAGGTGTTGAAGATCAATTCTTTCAACTGACTTTGGGCTTTTAAAGTTAAATTTATACTTTTCAGATTATGTACTTCCAAATAAGCATAGAAATACTGATTTTTTTTTTTTAAACTCTTCCAACTACAAAAACCTCTCAATCACAAGCAGATACAGATCCTGTGAAATCCAGAGTTGCAACTAAAGCAATCTTACTGAAAAAATACAAATTATCATGTGTGTAGGCATTAATTCCTAAAGTAAGGGGAACTTTATGTTACTTTCATCTCATGATTTGTTTCCTCCAAAAACTAAGGTATTGCCTGATTGTTTAGCTAAATAACACCTTCATTCCACCCTACTGTGTTTTTCTTTCATTTAAAAAAAAATATGAGTGCTTGTGTAATGCAGAGGGTTTCTAACTAACTTACATATTCTACTGGACATATTAGTTTTGTTCTTTGAATATTTTGGTCCTTTACTTTAAAAAGCTGCTATTTATATCTCTTCTAACAACATAAAGTATAACAGAAGACACTATTTTAATACACAAAGATTCAGTTTCCTGGTATAGCTCAGTCTATTCCAATAGGCTTGTGCAACTGCTGTTTCTCCATGGGTGCAGAAAAGCACCTGTGCATTCTCTAGCAGATTTCCAGTGCCATGGAAAAGTCATAGTGTGTGTAAAGCTCTTGTCTCGTTTTCCCCTGAAGACCATAAAAAATATACAATCAAGTAGTGATGCTGGAGCAAAGCCAAAGGACTGGCAAAAGTCACGCCTGAAAATAAGGGAAACACACCTGTCTTCATAATATTCAGCACATTCAACCATTCAGTAATTGCTAATTTAATACCCATCCTTGGATTTCAACCATCTTGCTCATTTTATCAGGGAAGATTTGCTAAGAACTAAAAACCTCTCTACCTCTATTAATCTCTTCCATCCCCCAGCCATAATTTTATATCTTTTCTCTCACCACTCTTCCCTCTCAATTTTAATACCAACTTTACTGTAATTTCTAACAAGTTCCATAACATTTCCAATGATTATATTATAAGCAGGTATTTATAACCTCCCCCAAGAAAGAACTATACAGCAATTACTCTGTTTTGCTTAAAATTTATATGTAATATTGCACCCTTGAGAGACTTTTGTTCACGTTTCCCTGCAATACCTTCCCATTGAGTTAGCATATGTGCACCTATTAAACTGTCTGTTTTTATCTCAACCCTCGAGTTTTTTCACTTTTACCCTTCCAGTTCTCTCCCTCATCCTACTGGGGAGAGTGAGTGAGCAGCTGCGTGGGGCTGAGTTGTTGGCTGGGCTTTAACCACGACAGAGACATATAATTAGAAGACAAAAAAAGAAAGTTATTTTGGCTTGGTTTTACTGCATTTGGTATCTATGCAGATCCATTAATGTTTAAAAAACTTCCTGGTAAAAGAGCGGTTTTAAATTTGGGCTATGTGATTCCACATGTTTATAACATATTGCCATCTATTGGCAGAAGGGAGAAAATGCCAGCTTTTTGGTCTGAACGTTTGCGTTGGAAGTAAAAATCCTCCTCCTTCAAGCATTCATACATAGCTATTTTTTGTATGTGTACAGAATTGATATATAATAAATTTTTAAATGTTATTTGTGCAAGATATGTCATAAAAAATGAGTCCAATTCTTCAAAAGTGAGGAACATAATATAATGCTTAGAAGAATTTACCTAATACAAATACTTCCTCAGTATTACATATAAAATGTTTATGCCCCATACTCATATCTGTTGAAGGGTGAGTATGTTACAGATAGCATGTTTCTGTGCCATATGTCTAAAAAACATTAATTTATAACTGCTAACTCACAACACAAAACCCAAAAGAGATGAACTTTGCTGTTCCCTATGATTATCCCTGCTATGCCAAATTTGTAATTAAAATCTCCACTAGCTGCTACTTGTTCCTTCCTCTCCATGGACGTACAAATAATCCACTGCTTTGCCAGCAGAGGGTCAGCTGGCAAAAGCTCAAAGGGAAATGCTTTGATCCAGCATGAGAAGACCCTACATCAGTGAGCTAACACAATATATGGTTGTGTTCCCAGGACATAAATACATTAAGGATGAATTTTCAGTCATAATGGCAGATAAATAAGCAGTTAACATGTAGTAGATATCTTTGAGAAAACGTATGCACATAAGTTAGTTAAATAAAATTGAAAACAAAACCAGCCTTTTTCCTTCTGGTATTTTGGAGACTCAAAAGTAATTATTTCAACAGAGTCAAAAGCTTCTGTGTTGTTTTTCTGCCAGTTTCACGCTTGAAAATTAATTTAATTATTTGACTTACTTGCCCAGTAATTTCAAGAGGCCCATAGTAATTTAACTGCATGGACTGTAAAATGTCACACAAACTAATAATATACTGAAATATTAACTGAATGTTACAAAAATCAATATGAGTCAAAGGTAGAGGAAGAGAAGGAACAAGTGAAAATTAAACAACGGATATACCACATGGATCTGGAGGATGATGGATAGGCTGAGGGTTAAGATTAAAAAATGAAAGTTCTAGAACATATTGAAAATGAAAGAAAACCAACTGACAGATAATTATTGAACCTAAACCTGCAAGGACATGCATCAGGAGAACAAATTACGTTGTTCAATATTTAATTCACTAAGATTTTTTTTTCCCCTTGGGCAGGCCAAGTTCTGATTTGATCTACGTGGCCGGATGGGGATGCTAGAAGATTTAAAATATTTCTCACTCCCACTTTGTTGCCTGCCAGTGCCACAGAATGGACAGTGGGGGAAGGACCTTTCCCTTCCTCCACAGGGATGGTAAAGAACAGGAAAAGGTCACATCCCAACTTTCTTCCACTTACGACCTCAGCAGACAGCTATGCCAGGGATGTGTGTAGAGCTTTCTGAAGGACACTTCCCGCCCAGATAGCAGAATCTGGGATGCAGATCAACTCCAGTGCAATCCAGCTGCTAGCTCAAAGCCTTCTGAAGCATTTTCCTGTCCGTAGCAAAGCCACATTTCAGTTGTTCTTATTCCCGAAAAATAAAGTTGATAGGCAGCTTCAAATAAAAATAAAATCTAATATTAATTAAACCCAAGCCCTGTTATGAACTATTTGATTTTTTTTTTTGTATGTATATATATATATAATTTTGTGATATGACTGTGACCCCACCCCAGAGTGATCAGCCCTGGGAAGAGTAATGTAGAACAGGAAACTTGTTTTCCTGCTCTGGAGAACATGCTGAGGTCACAAAAACATCCTCTGCTCCAGGCTGGAGCAAACCCAAGAATTTTGGCTTCTTTTAATGAGATAAAGAGAGTAGAGTATTTATGAAACTCATCTGGGATGTTCTGACTTTTTCTGAATGGGAACAAAACTACCAAACCAAACCCTCCCACCTCCCAAGTCTACGATCTGCCCACCAACAGACCTCCCTCTGCGTATTTCTCTTAGGGAAACTCTCCCCTGAAAGTTTTACTGCAGCTACTATAGTCCCACAGGAAGCTTTATTCCATAAAAACATTCACTGCTGTCAGCTGGGAATAAAGTTATACGCTGTAAGGCTAAAGATAGTGTTTTATTCTTAGTTCTGTCCCCCTGCTCAAACTGTGACCTCCTGTTAAGTCACTTAAAGATGTCTCTAAAGCATATGAATAATTCAGAAGGCTAGTTTTCTTCAAGCTTTCATTCAATCAACTACATTTAGAAATGTGCTTCCTTTCTTACATTGCTGCTCTGTTTTCCCCTCTTCCCAGCAGTGAACTGCCATCTCTGTGTGTACTTTAAAGAGAGTTCTAAGTATGACAAATTATGTTAATGAGCTATTATCAAAAGCTGGTCACCTCCCTGTGACTTTTTCAGCTTTCTGTCAGCATATGCCAAAACTCCTTTTAATGTATCTACACTGTGAATGCATTGAAAAGGGAGTGCATAACTCACTCAGGCCTTTTCTTTTCAAGGGCAATGGTTCCCCTTAATCTATCACCGTAGCCCAATGACGCTAATGCAATATTCTACTGCAAAATGTTATGAACATACTTTTATTTTATAATGTCTTTCATCCAACAGAGATGGACCCCAAGGTGTTTTAGAGATTGCGTTGTATGGTGTGATAATAACAGTACATGGATCACTGCACTCATGCTGAAATATAGACTCCTCTAGGCTGGAAAGCAGCAGACATCTCCCACTGCCAGGAGCACTATGCAGTATATTGTGGGATATGCCCAGCCCTTGCCCTGGAGGGATCCCTGCTGAGACAAGAGATTTTGCAATCGCCCAGCAGGACTCCCTGAAAGGGGCAGCCGCTTCTTGGGTCACGGCGAGGAAAAGTGGACCCACAATCCTTTGAGAGACACTATGCAGATCTTTCTGTAACCCATTGGTCCGTCCCAGACCCTCTGTAACCCATTGGTCCGTCCCAGACCCTCTGTAACCCATTGGTCTGTCCCAGACCCTCTGTAACCCATTGGTCTGTCCCAGACCCTCTGTAACCCATTGGTCTGTCCCAGACCCTCTGTAACCCATTGGTCCCCCGCTGATCCCCTGTATCCCTATAAAAGCCACCTAGCTCTGTGGGAGAGAGAGAGCTCGTCCCTGGATTTTCCCCTTCGCCGGAGGGAACCAACAATAAAGCTACCTCTGTGCGGAACCAGCCACACGGGCCTCTCGTCTCTCTCTGGTCTGGTTTGGCCTGGAGGATGCCCTGCAGAGCTGAGCTGGAATCACGAGCTGATAATCACTAAAGAGCTGATAGCCTCTGCAAGGGCCCTCCTTTGCCAGCAGCTGAGAGGAAGACACTGGGCCTCGGGAAGGCGATCCCTTCCGGGACCATCTCTCCGGACCAGTCACCTCTTCCTGGGTCAGAGCCACGGACCCCCCCACCAGCTGAAATAGTATATTAAGGCAGAAATGAAGGCTACTTTATCCTCTTGTGCCCACAGGTGAACACAGGTAGGCTGGACTGTATTTCCTTGTGATATAATTTAGCCAGGAAATGAGAACCAACAGTGCCAGAAATACAGCCTGAATTTTAATCACTTCGGAGAACACGTTGTTTCCTTGTGTTAGAGTTGAAAGAGAGTTTAAACTGTACAAATCCAAGGTCAGCTCTGCCTAAATCTTGACCTCAACAGAGTTCAGGACAACCTGAAGATCATCTGCCTGTCAAGTGAACCTCGTACCCTTAGAAATACCCATGTGTTCCTGCTCTGATCACACCAGCGCTACTGGAAGGGACAGCATTAGGACACAGCAGCCAGCTCTTCCTTCTGAAGAGAGGCTGATAATTTCCATTCCCTTGATGGTGCTGGAGACCACTGGCCCCTTTACTTCATGTGCTTACCTGCACTCTTTGTTTGCATTTCTAGGTCGTTGTTCTACATTCAGGTGTGCAAACCTCAGGTAGGTATTATCTTTACTTATACATTGTGCACTAGCACTGATCCAATTGGAGCTCCTACCTTCTAAACCCTATTTGACATATATAAACTAAAACCAGGAGAAAAGCAAAGGAGAAAAATAGATTCAGTATATGCACTTAATTTTTCAGTTTTATTGACTTCTTAAAATAAACACTGCAGGTTAACAATGCCATTGTACAGTTATCATACCCTATCTCAGGACACTTTAGTACTGGAAATAAGATTCTCTTATAGAATTTAGCATTAATTTTCAGGTAAAGGGAATGTTGTTGCTGAGCAAAAGTGTGAGCTCAGCACCTAGCTAGTAAGCCCTCATGTTCAAAATCTCCTCACACTGCATCCTAAAGAGCTCAGCTTTACTTCCTCAGACATACAAAAAAGTCAGAAAATATTCTCCTCACTGTATTTCTGTTCTTACTGAGAAACAGTGACTTCTATAAACCTCTTAAGAATGGAAAAAACACTATTTTGATTTAATGCAGAGGCCAATCTCTTACACTGACCATATCCAGACTTTCTAAAAATTGTGGAAGGCCTTTTCAGTGGGCAGTGAGGGGCTAACTTAGATCTGTGAGATTTGAAAGAAAAACTTCATAATATATCACTATAAAGACTGTTCTAACATAGGCACCACCTTTTAATGGGTTCAGGACTTTCTGACTGACCTGATCCACTGCTACCCGTGACTGGTGGAGTTCAGTGAGCCTACTGCAGATACCCCAGGAACATCCTCAGACAAGAATAAGTATGGAAGGTATCCAAATCAACAAATTTTTAGAATTCCTACATCTACTGAACTAACTGGATAAAAAGAATAGCAGAGGCTAAAGATTCCATGTGTATTTGCAGTGACGAATTAATTTTTTTCAGGATTCTTCATATATTTATTTACTCTGAATTCTTGTTTTTATGACAGTAACATACAAAATGCCATAATGATTTTTAAATCCTTCTATGTTTTTATTTTAAATGTCTTCTAATTCTTCTGTAACTGAGCAAAGTTCATTTTTCATTATTTCAGAACACAAAACATTGAATTCAACTTTTCCCTTTATTTTATTCTCTTGAATACTGTATCAATACTTTATTCTGAGGTGAAAGTGTTCAAAAAAGTAATAAAAATTGCATGCAGATAAACACTCATATTAACAATTCTCCTTTAGTTATTTTTTTGTGTATTCTAGCATTCCCAATTTAGTTCAGGAAAGAGAAAGTTGATATAGAGAGCACAGAATGAATATATTAGCATCTAACTACAAAACCTGCAAGAAAATTATTCACTACAAATTAATTCAGCTGTGTAATTTGAAAAAAAATAATCTTTAAGATCAACATTAAACAGTACAAATAACAGTTCCTTCGTCATAAAAAAGAAATAGAACAAGTTCAATGAGGACTTAAAAACACCCAGGAACTTAGAGGGAACAGATATCTTCAAGACTTGAAACACCATTAAGTGGCTGAAGATCAACTGTTTATACCTCTCTGGAGCCCAGACTCTATTTGATAACCCTCTAGGTGGAATAATGCAAACAAATGTGAATTTAACATCTTGATAAAGTATTAAACTGCAAACTGAAGAACAAAGCCTGGGTGTTTCAGGTTGTGGTTTTGTAGTTTCCTTGAACTAACAAATTTTTCTGATTATTATTACTATTTATACTACTGGGGACAGTGATAGCTGCACTTCTCTTGTTGAGTAATAAGTGACCCAAATTATTCTATCCTGGCAATAGCATGTAACAGTCTTTGCTTTTGAAAGCCTCTTGGGCTTTAACCTTGCAAACATTTGCATTTTCGTTTAACTTTAAGCACCCCAGTAATTCTGCTGAGCTCAGTGACTGAACAAATGAGAATGATTGACAGCTGCAATGCTGATGGGAGGAACAGCTCTGTGTGTGTTCCCCTTTGTTTGGAAGTGAGGAATCCTCCTCACCCAATCCGTGCAGCTGATGTAATGAGAAAGGATGCCTTCCCTGGGGAACTGAAGCAGAGAGGGATGAGAAGACATGAAGAACAAAATACATTCAGAGAAATTCCTTCTGGGGCAACACTGAAAAATTCATATGCTTTATTTTACAATCCCCCCTCTTGTTTTCTCTTAATTTATTATAAAGGTCATAAACTTCAGCTTGCTGTGTGAGAGCTCATATACCTGTGGTGATGAGGACCATGAAATAAACATGTTTTCAGTGTAATATCTGATTGAAATCTTGATTTTTTTCTGTTATATTTTCTTTGATTTTTACACCTATTCTTCTGCTCCTCAATCCTTAGATAATCAGACAGTATTGTAAAAATTCATACACTATGAACAAAATAAAATATACTGAGTCTGGGCTTTTCTTACTGATTTGAAAATTACAACAACAAACCAATTAGACAGTTGGCAAACAGTTCCAATGTATATTAAATAGCAGAATTCCACCAAACAAGCATCACCACGTTTGACCCTGTAGCAGAGGCGACAGGGGCACCACTCAAAGAATTTCCATTGGTGTGCTACATGCCTGGAGGCTGGAAGTGACACTGCTTCTTCCAAATTTGGCTTTATGTGGGAACTACAGCTGCAGACAGCAGTGGGAGACTCTTCCAGAGGTGACCAGCACCTTCTTCTGACACAGAAGTATCAGTGGTGTCCTGGCTCCCACTGGCAACCAGGAGACCCCCTGCTTTGCAGGAGACAACTTCCTATCTTCTGCATCTCCCTTCTATGAAAGGTGACATCTCCAAACTATGACCATTTTGCCACTGGGACCATTAACCTTAAAGCTTTTCTTTCCCTAACTTCATGGCAAACCAGAGTAGAACATGTATCTTGAAATATGTCCTGTTAGTCGCTCCATATATATTTATTTTAGGAAATGTATTCATATCTAACATGTAATACCTTAAATTTGGTACATCCAGAAGTGGTTGCTTTCTGCAAGGGCTAAAAGCCAATACAGAGAGAGTACAGTGGGAATATGGATCCTGGATAGGAATATGTAATATGACTACTTCTGTTTGACAAAATAGCCTTTTCACTCAGTGCTGCACAGAAAGAAAGATGGACTTCCAAACAAGCAACTCGTAAAACCCTGTGTAGGCCAAATTCTGCCATGCAGCCCACAAAACACCAAATATCCCAACTGAAAATGGCCTACAGCCATTCAGATACTGACATTGTCAAGGCCAGAAGTGGAACAAGGCTGACGTTCAAATGGAGTCCTTGTGCCTTTTCTCAGTAAATGCAGACTGAGAACAGAGGGGGTGGAGAGGAAAGGGAAGAAAGTTATTTTAGCCCTTCCTGGTACAGTAAATCTTGAGATCTGAATAACAAGCAACAAATATATTTATTCAGTGTGGGACTTGGCTAACTTTGGAACTGTTCAATTTATCTATCTTATATTGAGATGAATCACTCTCAGGAAGTGTTTTTGAAGGGAATGAAGCCCAGCTAGCCCCAAGTGAGACAACTAATAGATGTCTTTGCTAAGAGAGAAGAATTTCCTATCTTTCATCTCTACTGTCTCCAATAATAGTACTTTAAAGGTAGCATCAGCTCCTCAGAGCCGATAAAAATTCTTTGTTAACCAGGTACCCTGGAAGCCACCATTCTACACATGTTTAAAAAATGCAGAAGTTGGGAGACTCTTAAATCCATCAGAGAATTCCTGTTCAGATAAAGCAAAACCAGCAGATTAGTCATGCTGCTTTAATGCAAATAATTGCAGTCCTTGCTTACATTTTCCATGGCAATGCCCATCTTTTGTGAGATAATGCCTTTAAACACTACCCAGCACAAGCTTCACTGAGTCTTAGCTGACTCCCTCAATCCCAGCAGTGTTAATCCATGATTAACTCCTGGATCTGTTAACAGGTCTGTTCTTTAAACCTCAGAAAATGTAATTCCTCTTGACTGCTCCTTAATAACTTGTTCTCCTGCTTCCCTTCCTTCACAATTTAAGGCATTGCACTGCTCTCATTCCTTGCTGGCTGGTGGTGGATCAGTACCCAACACAAAAATAGGAACATCATCTCTGTGCTGTTGTCAGTCAGAAAAAGAGTCAGTATTTATGAGTCTCCCAGGTTGTAATCCACCAGAAATAGGATATGAAATGAGAGTGTCTAGTGCTGCACCTTAGTCAGGATGAGGGTCAGAATAAAAAATTTTAGAACAAAAAATATGTTTTTATGGTATATTTGGAGTATTTCTACCACTATTAGCTTTTATTACAAAACCAAAGCTTCTGCACCACCATAGCAACAACTATTAACAGTAACTGTCAAGCAAACTAAGGGGAAAAAACCTACCTCTGAAATGCAGAGATTTGAGAATAGCCTGTTCATTAATATGTAAGCATATAAATTGTATAAAGTTTTAGTATACATCGCAGAACTGGGAAAAACAAAGGAACAGAAGATAAGGTTGACTACAAACTAGATTTACTTGATGATTCTGGTTCTTTGTGAGACTGACATGTTTGAAAACATTTACAAATGTCATAACCACATTGTAATGTCAAAAAAAAACCCCTGTTAATTTTGGTATTTCATTCTCAAGATAATAAACTATGTCATGAAAAAGTCAATTTTGTTTTAAAAGGGTTCTCATAAATTTAAGGTATTAGATACATTTTAGAAAAAAGCCTACATATTTCACAGAAATAAAAAACTCCCTGAAAATAGTTCAGACTCAGTAGGTATGTAGGAACCGAATAATCCCATACTGGTAGATCCAGGCACAGCAAACACAGGTATATTTCAACCTTTGTTACAGAATTCTCAGCATAACAATATTTGAAATATTCATTGGCTTCCTCATAATACAGAAATTTCAGCTACTTTTGCCTTTTAAATTTACCCTAATGTAAAGTTATTTAAGCATGAAGTTAACATTTGAATAGAAGAGAGATATTTCACACAGACAGTTTGGGGGAAAAAATAGGGCCTTGGTTCTTATCACAATGAGCAGCAGGGAAAAAATATTACAGTACAAAAACCAGGGAGACATAGAGATCAGGGAAACAATAGAAAGAGAGAGCAAAGTAGGAGGAAGCAGAATAAATAAGTCCCAAGAGAAGAGACTTTACACAAATCAATATGGAAAGTTCCAGCCCAGGTCTCATTACACAGAATGGTTGACTGAGGAATTGAATTAAGGTTTGCAAAGGTGAACAGGGATAAAAAAAGAATTGCTCTACGGTCAAAAGCCTTCACTTTTCAGCTTTTTCAACCATCTTCAGTAGAGATTTTGCTGTAGTAAATTCAGTGTGTACCCAGAATAAACCAACTGGGTATAACAAAAGAAATTCAGTTTAATTTTCATTTTAAGTGCTGCTACCTCATTGAAACAAAATGCAAAGGGAGAGGAACACTAAAATTCACTTTCTTCTGTCTTCTTCATATTAATGCATCTGTAATCTATCTGTATGAAATACAATAAAGTTGCATCCAGTTTAACAATGAGAAAGCAAGGGCAGAAGAATGTATTAAAAAGGTATATGTCACACACTGGAAAAAGAGTTAAAAAAAGACAGAAGCAAGAGTTATGGTTAATATGAGAGAAAATTAAAACCATGTGTGAGTTCAATGAAAAAAAACTTATCAAAAGATAAGTAGGATCATGTGCTGAATAAAGGTACTATACAATCTTATTTGTCTTAAAAATAGATCTCCATTTCCATAACATGTTAGTCTTGGCATAACTGCAGAATTTTGTTCCCATTGCATATTTAGACCTGAAAATTTGTATGTTACTTTTTCTTCCTGGAAAGTTCAAGCTAATTATTGATGCAGTGACCTTCTTTACCTGACCATGGATTGCTCTGGGAATCAAGAGTTGGCAAAACAACCTGCACATCATTCCAACAACCTCTGTCATTATTTTTTCTAACCCAGGCAGCCACCAAAAGTCAAGTGTGACCTTGAAGTGTAGACAAATGTTAACTCCTTGGAATTATGACTAAAATCCTTTATCAGAATTAATTCCTCTATGATTCATTGGTAGTTTAACAAAACAATTCTTCCAGATGTTCCCTTGTTGTAGATATCATTATATGTTCCCCTTGTGTTACATTCCCAAACCAGTACCTCAAGATAAATTTGGTAATATTTTTGGTATACTTATAGTATTGAAGATTATATATATATATTTATGAATTCCATTATTAAAATAAAACACTCTTTCATATTAAACTAATTTTTCCCACTGGAGTAAAATTAAAAACTATTGAACTCAAGGAAAAGGGTGTTTGGACAACTTTTAGTACTAGAGAAATATACTCTGCCTTTTGTGGAAAGAGAAACCATAGGTTTATTTAACATACTCCCTTAAAATCCTGTGCAGTAAAGAAGACACGAGCCATCACTGGGCTTTTGTGACTGTTACACTCCCATGGAATGAAAGGGTATACTATGGCAATAGATATTTACTATGTATTCATTAAGTTCAAGATACTTTGATAATGAAAATAATGTATATTACCTAGATGGTAAGGGTCATGAGACTTATTCCTGAATCACAACAATGTCTTTCAGTCATGTCAGTGCTTATGAATAAAATAAGACAGAACACAAGATGTTGGAGGCTAACATTAGGAATGTTGCTCCATCAGTGTTATGCTCATTTTCTGTTCTCTGCTACATACAAGTTAGATCATAATCATTTCCAGAGTACTGGAAGCCAAACTAAGACTCCCCTTGTCCTGAAAGGTTTATGTTCACATTGGAATGCATGTTAAGAGACAGAATATATTTCTTTTCAAAATATTAAAATAAATCGCATCACAAAGGTCAGAGCTGTGATTGCATGAACAGACTTCATGATGCCAGATCTTGATTTTTGGAGCTAGTGATGTAAGCTCAGAATAGCAATTAGCAGAAGGAATCCTAGAAAGAATTTATGCATTGTTTTTTTATCAGCTAAATGCAGCTTTCACTGTTTTAATTATCAACAGACTTCTTTACATCTCTACAGAGTACTCATCTTACCTAAAATTTGTCTTCCACAAATGCTCTTAGTCCCTTTCTCTAACATTCCCATTATTCCTACATCTCCTTTCTTACACAATTTTTAAATGATAACCTGAGTATTTCTGTATTACAATTCTTTTTGACCTTTCCACAAAGTTTAAGCAAGCTAGATCTCTCTTTTTTTCATATTCCCCAACCATCTTCTGCCTCTTGCAGGACAAATTTTTTCATCTTAATGACAACTTAGAGCTCTGTCTTGCTTGTCTTCATATGGATAACAAGTTTCTTGGGAAGGTTTCTCAGGAAAATAGAGGAGGAGAGAAAAAAGTTAAGTTTATTTTAAAGAAAACCAGTAACAAGGACAAGCATTATCAAAATGCATGTGCCCCATGAGGAGAGAGGCAACCAAGACCCAAATACTTTCAGAAGAGAGCAAGCTGAGCACCAGTGAAGGTATATTTGGAAGCAAGTCCATTCCTTCTACAATCATGTCTTCTCTAGTGCCCCCATTATTTAGGACATTAATAAGGAGAATACATAAACCTGGAAAAGTGCTAGGACTTGGGTGTTGATTTTGTCCATGTGATTGATATACTACTTCTTAACCATCTGTCTTGCCAGGATGGACACCAACATCACTGAAATTAAGCTACCCTTTCATAGTGCAAGCTGAAATGAAGTTTCATCAATTTTGTAACTCTGACAACAGCACATGGTACTGCAACTACAGCTGGCCATCATTATGAATGGAGTCTAAAAACATTGTTTCTAAGTTTCTTACACCTCTGGAAAGTCTCAGGCAGTGTCCTGGATTAGTTCTGGCAGTGACAGAACTGGATCACAGTCTGTTAATTGGCAGTAAAATGAAGGAGGTTTTTTCCCCCCAGTGAAATATTAATAGTTCACGCCACCTTGAAAAAACAAACAAACAAACACAAAACAAAACAAGACAAAACAAAACAAAAAACACACACAAAAACAAACAAACAAACAAACAAACAAAAAACAAACAAACAAAAAAACCACCACAACTTATTTCAACTTTACCAGCCCAGATATTTCTCTAATGGCTGATTCAAGGCAAAAGACAGCATTGCCTATTAAGGATAAAAGACCAGGCTAAGCAATAGCAGATTTCCTCTCACTATTCCCTTCTTTGTTATGGATCCTCTCAGCAGAATCCTTTATCCTCCTCTCTTCTTCCATTTTTTAGGGATGGCACTACTTTCCCTTTCCACATACCACATTTAGAAAATGAAGGTGGAAGCAAAGAGGTTTATCTTCTCTACATCCTGTAACCCAGACTAGAAATTCTGTCAACTCTGTAAAGTGACTTTATGCATCAATTTCTGTTCTACATGAAAACCTACCCTACAAAGGCTATGTAGAACAGCAACCATAACTTCAAAATATCATAAAATAATTAGAGTAGAATGGATGTGACCTGAAGATAATAAGCAAGTAATATTATATCCCTACAATTTTGCACAGTTACCTCTTCTTACAATGTACATTTGTTCATTTATCTGTTGCAGTATGTTTCTAAATGTTGTGGTATCCACTGTCCCACTAATGTGGCAAGGATTAAGAAAGTACTTTGACCCTGCCAAGGTGTTTCTAATAGGCATTCCTAGCCTCTTTCCAGTAAGACTCAACCCAAGAAACACAGAAGAACAAAGACAGTGCCACTCTGACAAAGGAGCAATTTGTTTGCCTGATAGCAGACTTTTATTACTTGATACTGTTTATCTCATTTATTCAGTTTCTTAAATTTAGTGCCGTAAGGCAGATGGTAGGGATCTTTATATCATAGGTTGCAAAGTGGTAGCAAACATCAGCCAGAGATCTTGTATGATGTAAAGCAAAGGACTGATGAAAGTTATAACCTTTGTCTTTCTCCTCATTGTGCCCGAGGTCTGCCACTGGCCTCTGCCAGAAATTCAGCATATGCAGGGCTGAAGCATCCATCCCTTCCTGCCCAAGGCCCATTACATTTATAGATGGAGTTTAATTTAACTGTCTTCCTTTGCACTTCCCTTTCTTATCAAATGATCACTCCACTACTTCATTTTCTCTTTTCCTGTGCAGAATAGGTGTACTACAGCAGACTGCACCAGAGATCTCTCCTGCCTGGCGACTCAACAATCCGTGACTTCACTGAAGCAATAGACTTGTTAAGAGGAAAGCCAGCCTGCCCTAAACCGTGAGGGAGAGCCCGTGTTTAAGCTGGGGGGATGCAGCCATCCAGCCCTGTCTGAGAGCCCGGCGGCAGCTCCGATTCCCCGCAGCACCACGAGGTGTCAGGGCACAACCGCGGCTGCGGCGCTGCGGGAGCGCTGGGGACGCGCTCAGCCCGGCTCGGAGCCCCGACGAGCAGCTTCCCTGGCAGCAGGAGAACGAGGCGTCCTAAGCCCTTAAGCACGCACCTGCTCTTCAGCAGAGAACGTCTCCCTTCTTTCTCTTTCACTAACAGATTAATGAGTGTTGATTTTTTTTTTTTTTTCCAATTTATTAGTGAGATTTAATACAAGATTTTTGAGGGGAATGAGCAAGATAGCTACAGGACTAACAGAATGAAGTCCATTTTTTAAGTTTTCACTAGTCCTTTTTAAAGAAAGTTCCACTTCTCTCATCTCCAAAATTAGCAGGCAGCAGGTTAGAAGGTGCTGGTTTCCAGAAAAACAATCCTACTTCCTACACTTCTTCAATTTCTTCCAGCAGAATCCATCTTTACTCCTACTGGGCTGAATCTATTTAAAACATCAGCTAATACTCTACACCTGCCTGCTGTCCTCCAACAGAGCAGACACAGCTGTTTTCTCATGGTTTTAAAGTACCCATCTGCTTTGTTATGATGTGATAACCTTAGTGGTACATATTCTTTGCTCACAAACTTTCCTGCAATCTAAGTCCAGGATGGTGAACTAACTTTATAAGGGAAACAGATAAATTGTCTAAAGTCATCTGTGGTCAGGCACCAACCTTTTCCCTCAGGAAGAACTTGTTGGAAGTCCTCGCTGAATGACACAATTCCTTCATTTACAGCATTGCCCAAAATGGGATTTCCTGTGCAGATTTTCACTGCAGAAGTTCATTATATCAAAACTGTTGATTTCTTTCCTCTGATCTATAGTGGTCTGTCACCAATGCACACCCAGTGACTTGCTCTTAGTGTAAAATATATTTATTTTCATTTATTTTTATTTATATATCATATATAGAATTAAATTCTTGCTAAGTTACTTCTAGAGAAGAATCAAGTTTAGGTGTACAAAGGACAGACACAGGTACTTATGAAGGCAGAATAATTTAGCATTATTTAATGTGAGTCCAAGTAATTTCACAACTTGAACTTCCCCAGTTATCCTTTAAGAAATATCTTTTGGTGCACTAAGCCCTTTTCTGATGAGACATATTGCTCAGGAAAGGACCTAGTGGCATTTAAGTGGAAGAAGATTCCAGTACAATATAGAAGTGTAGCACAAAACAGGCAGATAGGTCTTTTGGCTTTCCTGTGTTGAAGAGGATGATTAGAGGTCAGAAACCTCAAGAAATCATTTTCTGCAGAAGGCTGTGCACGTCAGGTTTAGCTAAGCTACCCAGCTTCTTTGTTCAAGCAGAATAAGAACATCACCCAGATCCAAGGTGCAGATTGATTAAGCAATCAGTTGCAAATCTGACTCATGTACAGTCAATAGTAGCACAAGAGTTTTCAAGCCTTGTGCAAATTGTTTACCAGGACAGTCATTTTACCACAGTGGGTCAGAAATGACAGATTGCAAGTGACTAATTTACAGTGTGACATCCCTTCCCAGAGCACAAGGAAGCTGTTCACAAAAGGGGAAATACATGACTAATTATTTCCCCCATCTGCATTTCACTGAATATAAAGGATAATTTGCCCAGCCTTGTTTTGTTACTGGCTAATTGTGACCTGAATGATGTCATCTGAGTGAGTAAATGCCCCAACAGCGATACAGAGCTTGGGGGAGGCTGCAGATTTTCTATATGTGGCCTTTGCAAAGTGAAGCCATAAAAACTTTGAGTTACTGAGTAATGATGGAGCTAGTAAATCTTCACTCTTTGTTTAACACCTCAGTTTCCACTTGTTTTTTTAGTTTCTGTCCTTTCATTCAGACCTTTCCAAAACAGATATTTGTCCTATACTGAGCACTTTCTCCACTTCTCAGAAGAAACATTGGAAAAACTAAGTAATTTTCAAAAAATAAGCAAGCTCCATTTTATCAATAGCCCAAGCTTTCCAGCCAAGAGAGAAATGTAAGTGAGCAACCCCATAGTTTTTGCCATCCTTTGGGAAAAGTGATCAAAACATGGTGAGATCACGATACCTTGAAAGTTTCAGCTTGTGAACACCAAAGAAACACGAATTATGTTCATTTAGCAGCAAATGGGAATGATTGTTTTCTCTGCAAAGAGCATACTGCACTTTGGAGGCCAAATGGACTGTTTGCTCTTCTTTTTACTGTGTCTCTCATCAAGGGAACTGAAACTATGGATATCACTGTCTGCCAGTACATCACTGCTTAATTAGAAATTCAGAGCTGTAAAGAGTGAGTATAGGTGACATTATGTCTTAGCAGTAAAGCTGCAGGAGGGAACAGGGATGGATAGACACAAATAAGGATGGCAAGCATGACTAGGTTGGAGCAGAGCAGAAAAGCAGGAAACTAGATGAATCAGAACAAAACTGCCTACGCAAAACTGTCTGTAAATCACTACAAGACACATTTTTCTCTGGATCTTGGTACTCTGAACATTCTTGTCCTTCCACTGCTGTAAAATATCTGGACCACTGAAAATGTAATGAAAGATTTTCTCCTCTAGAGGGAAGAACTACCTACCAATGCCAACAGTCTGTTTACTCGAATGAGTAATTTAGTTAGTGAACTCTATTTACGCAAGTGACACCATTCCAAGCTGCCAGAATAACTTCAGCTAAGCAGTTCTCTAAGAGAAAATACAATTCTGTCAAAATCAAAATACTTTAAAATTCAATTACTTTTGTCTACACTTTCTTCTGAAGGGAAAAAAGCTCTCTAATGTCAAAGCATCTGATTATTCAACTTAAATACAAATTTTTATTCCAATATACAGCTTTTTTTCCCCTTGAATTTAAAGTAGGGACATTTCAGTCTTACAGAATTGAAATGCCATGTACATCTGCAACAAATTTATTAGACATCTATTTCAGGAATAATATTTTGTACTTTGTCTGAAACTGAAATAAAAATAAGCTTCAACATTGTGATGAAAAAAAAGAGAAATATCATATTCTTTGCCTAGCTCTGTGATGTATATTATTTCATGTGTGGAGTTGTTTATTTTTTTCCAAAGGATCCTCAATTCAATATATAGAACATGCTAGAAAATACATTTTCTCTCTGTTTTATATTTGTGCCTTTTCAGTGGCTGCTGAGTGACAAAGTGAGGACGAAGATGGAAAATACTTTCTCCTTCTTTCAGGGGGGCCTGTTAGGGATCAGGCAAAATCACAGCTCTGTCCCCCTGTGAGAGCAGGGAAGACAGGTGGCCATGATTCAGCCTTCTCCACCCTCTCTTCTACATCAGCAGCTGGGCTACATCTTCCAAAAACTGCTTTTAGAAGACACAGGTACAACATTCCTAGAAGCTCACAAAGAAAGCTTCTGTGTTCCTCCTCGAGGTGCATGCCTGTCCACAAGCCATTCCAAAGGCTCTGCCAAAACAGCCCCACAATACTTTGATCCCCATTCCCCCCCAAAAAGCCCTTTAGGTAAAGAAGTCACATGCTGCAATCTATAGGCTGTCCCAAGCCTGCACAGCATGTGTTCGTTCACATGATGGTAGCTTTCCTGGTTTCACCTTCTAAATCCTATTAAAAGGCAGCTAAAATATGTGATCGTAATTCAGGATATTACTTTTCAATCCAAACAATTCCAGCAGCTGCCACAGAGATAGTTTTCTCAGTCTCAGAATGGACTGACAAAAAAGAAAAGCAATGGTCTAAGAAACTACTAATAGGAAGAAGATGGACAAACATCTTTATCAAGATATAGAAAAAACTTGAGAGCTCTATTATGGGAAATGCATGTTTTCCCTTAGCAGGATCAGCCAGGGAGGCAGAAGACAGCAATTTCCTTCATTTGCATGAGTTCATCTGGTGCTGAACTTTGCTTTCCAGCAATGACTTCTTTCCCCTAGGAGCATAAGTGTGAGTCTAAGCCACACTTCCCTTCTCTCTGAATGATAGTTAGGAGCAGGCATTTCCAATTAATTTCTCTGTTGAAGCCTATGCTCTTTCATGGTCTCTCTTTTTAGCACCTTGAAGCTCATGTTTGCTCTGCTATGTACTATGAAAACTCACAGAACAGATAGCTCAAGGAAAAAGCACAAACTTTTCCAGACACTTGAACTTGATAGAAGTTCATTTGCCCATAGCAATAATCCCTTCCTTCTCAAATGCATTTATGAAAGTGTTTGTGAGAAGACAGCAAAGTAAACATATTATTCCTCCTGTTACTCCATGTATCTTCTCTGCAAATACACTTTGCCTTCCCTAAGGATATTGGAAAGGGGCCTTCCTTTTGCTTCCTTCTTCTGTAAGCTGAAACTCACTTTATGGAAGAATTAGGAAGCAATGCCAAAATGAGAAAAAAGGAATCACAGGCAACTGGGTGCTGTAGTGGAGGAGCTTGTAGAAGTTTTACAAGAAGCTTTCTCTTCTTGTAGAAGCAGGAAAAATGACAGTGTTAGTGCTTCACCCAGCTAAGTAGATTACCAAATGTTCTGAATTTACAATTTAAATGAATCAATCATTTTGGCTATTACTCTAGATTTAGACTAGTGGAGTTAAGAACAAAATCTGTCCATTGTTTTTAAGGCAGCTGTTAGATATATGAAGCATTAAAACAGGCTTCCTAATGCAGAAAAAATACCCCAACTACCCCAACAACCAAACAACAAAAAAATGCTAATGCCCACACATACATCCCACCACTGCTAGCAAAAGTACATCTAGAAAAACTCAAGATCATTATAGAGGCAAAAATTACCATAGACCTTTTCTAATCTGCAGAGTGGCACCAACTACAATGCAACTAATTTGACAGATTGTTTGATAAAACTTCTTTGGAAAGACAACAAAAAACCAGGAGTTTAGACAAAGGCTTTCAAAAACTGAAAAGGGATGTAGGCACCTAAATCTCATAATCTTCAGTGCAGATGGTGTCCCTAGCTTCCATGTATTTTATTGGGAATCATCATCAGACTTAAATTTTCTTTTCACTCTAAATTATTTTTTAGTTCTCCAATTTTCCTGTGACAAATCTGATATGAGCTTGATTAGAGTCAAGAAACAATCAGATCCCTATCCTGGTCTGGATAAACTGAGGGGCTTTTCAGTTGTTTTTGTTAGATGTTTTGGCTGCATGAAAAATGCTATCCTTTCACTTTAAGAAAGATGGACAAACCGTGCCATGGTTAACAAACAAGCTGCAGACATTTATGAGAAAGTGTACAATCTCATCTGGGAAGCATTATGCAGTGATTAAATTCCAAGTAATTTCAACCTAAGACTTACTTTTTTTCTTGTTTGTTTGAGTTGGCTACTAAGATTGATCACTGTGGAGAAATGAATCACAACAGTGGCAAATCATAGGACAGACCATTTAATTAGACCTGTTGCTTTCATTAAGTTATTTTTACCTTACAAAAGACAACAGTGAACTATTTAATATAGCTAAACACTAGCAAATTGAAAAATACAAGACATCTGTGGACTAAATCAAGCTGCTGATCTATACTGAAAACATTCATCAGCAGGTGTCCTTATACCTATAGGACAGTAGCATGTTGATGACCTGGTTGAATGTGAATAATGAGGAAGACTCTCTTCCAATGCCTGCTTCCTACTGCTCATTCTTCAACAGCATGCACCACTATATAATTAATTCCTCTTCTTTCATCTCCTTCCTCTTCTACTCCAGTTTTCACTTATCTCCACACTCATCACTCCAGCCCTCTTCTACTTCCAATGCTCAGACTTAGGAGAAGAGCTTTCTCTTTGCCTTTTTACAGCTATCCTTCTTTTTCCTTTGAATATTCCTGACTCCGTATGGCTTTAACAAAAGACCCTAGTGACTATGATTTATAGTGGGTGGGCATCAGAGCTTACACTGAACTTCACTGGTTTGAAGACAACTCTGTGGGCACAAGCGCCCTAAAAACGCCACTTGTAGGTGGCCCTGAGCACCTCTGGAGAGCACTGTAAGGACACCTAAAGGAGGCTCCGTCTTTCTCTGACAAAAGTCTAAGGAACCAACAAACAATGCTGAGCACCTCCATCCTGCCATAACCTAGACCACCATGCAGGTAACTGTGACCCTTTACAAAGGGAAAGGTGTAGGTGCTGGGGATTTTATTTCCCTCCTGTTAGTCACTATCTGCTATAATCACCTTTGTTTTACTGATTTGACTGAGAAACAGAAGCTTTGGGCTCACTGATCTCCTCCACTCAGCCTAAGAAGAGTTACAGAAGAGTGCCTGAGCCCCAGATCTACTCTGTGGCTACCCTTGCTGTTGAAGAGGGAATACCATCTAGTGATGAGCTCTAAGGCAGACCAGGGAAAAATCTGCTACAAGTAGTGTTTGAGATCTTACTCCTTGCAATGCATATGGACATGGAGTATTAGACCATAATAGGTTACAATTTTGTACAGTCCAGGGAATATGAACCTAAACATGAGAGCACTGCTCATCAAATGTGTGCTCAGACTGCTGGGGGAGAGAGTGGGGCAGGAGAATTCCTTCCCTTTTCTGAGTAAGAGTTCACCCTTTCTGCTATTATGCAAAACGATAAAGTTTCCCCACACCCTTCCTCAGAGCAAGGTAGTCTAAACTATGTGTGGGTACCTAGCTCAAGGCATCCAGTCCAACCAGTGTTGCATGTACAAAACAAGACAGGGACAGCAAACAGATGTTCTGGCTGCTGACTGAGAATCAGGTGGAACCTATGTGTCAAAATCTCAGCATAAGCAAGACTTGGGAAGGCTCATTCTTGTCCCTTTTTACATTCACTGTTCTATATTCGGACTCATGGCTGCTATTCTTAATGCATTGATAATATTTTACCACCCGTCTTCTTCTCTTTAATAAAAGATATTACTTCCTAAGCAAAGACTTGCTCAGCCTTTATTGTCACATCTTCCTGGCTAATACATAGAGCTGATAGATGATAAAATGAAGAATCTGGACAGTAGGTGTGTCATAAAAAGGCTCACTGTACCAAATCAAAGTTTTGGTAAATAAACTTCTCTCAAAATACTTTTTAGTGCTTGTTACTCGTGCTGAATATCATTAACAGTATAACCATGTTCACCATTCAAGGTAAATTAATTTGCCTTTCTTAGTTTTAATTTTAGCAAACATGGCCATGCCATACTGGTTTACCAATAATAACAAGAACTAGAATGATCAGATGCTTTATGATGGAGCAAGAAATCCATTTTAAAGCCACCCAGTAAATTAATCCTCAGTGTAATTCTGTTGAACTGCTGTACCCAGTAGAAACAGTGACTGAAATTAAGGCATCTGAAGATCTACATCTGAAAGAGACGCCACTGAGACAATCCACAAGTTAGTGTAATCCTCTAATATCTGATCTGGAAGCAAGTGATCAGAAGGTAATTTTCCATGTGATAATGTCAGTGGCTTGTACCTCATGACATAACCCCTCCTTTAACCACACATTAAAAAACCCCATTACATCAGTACATTTAAATCATCCTGAATTATTTTCTTTTTTCTTTTACATTGTGTTAATCCATGTTTCCTGACTTATTGGCACAACAAAGTGAAATCTTATAGACAGCTGAATGTCATATTTCAGTCTGTAAAATTATAACTTTGCAAACCACATTTGATTCATTCCAAAGCTTCAAGAAGGGTGTAACCTCAGTGGGCACAACCCATCACATATTTACATATGTAAGAAAATATATTTAAAGGCTGACAGATCATCTAATGTCACACCAAGTAAAAGCTATAAAACTCCTCTGGTAGCAGTTTCCCTCTTTTTGTTTTTACTGGGTATATAACCATGCTGATACAGATGTCTCTATGCTGCCTTAATTCATTTCAGGTGGAATGGAGAATTTTTGGTCTGCCCATAGTTTATCTTTTAGAAGAACAATTAGTAGCTATTACCACTAGTAATTATACTGTAAAATGGTATAAGGTTTCAGGCACCAGTGAGTGCACTGTGCTGAGGCACTTCAGAATCACAGCAGAGAAGTGGCCTCACCTCCAAGCAATTTTAAAGCACATGTGAATCATCTGAAGACTACAGATTTCTGAAATCTCTTTTACTGCTAGATATTATTGCTACTTCTAAATCTATTATCTTACTAGTCTGCTCCATTGGCAGTGAAAGCAGTGGTTTGGAAATTACACCATATTCTCTGTGTAAGTAACCCTGTAGTTTCTTGTCTATTTATAAGAAGTCATGATTTCATAAATAGCTTTTTTAAGATTTCGCAACATACATTTTGCATCTTTCAAACATCTTCCAACATTTTATGCCTTTTGAAATGTCTCTTAGAACAATCTAGGATCACTAGCACTCCACAGCTGACAGGAAAATCACTGGGTTTTACTAAAATGACTAATAAACAAGTCCTCCTACCTTTAAAGTGAATGGAAAGTTTGAATTTGTCTTCTGTGGGTGTTAAATATAACTCAAAAAACTCTCCGCAAATTCATGCAGCCAAAGGTAAAAGGTAGCAAAAAGAATATATAGCATTTAAATTCTTTTTATTTAACTGTCCATTTGTTAACTCCACATTAGAGGGCAAGATCAGCTATAACTTGTGCCTAATTGGATATATTTTTACCCTCATAAGCCAGGTCATAAATCTCTTCAACTGATTGAATCCAGTAACAAATATTTAGCTCTTGCATATTTTATTGTAGTTTGAAACTGTAGCCATTTTCATGTTGTTAATGATGTATCTGAAAACCTCATAACAATTGCTGTTATTTCAAATACAGTACTAAAGTATCAGAATAAATCTATGAGAAACACCATTACTATGTCAATTTGTAAAAAGGATTAATTTTTTTTTTTTTAAACCAGGCAGGGGCAACAGCCTTATTTTGGTAGTTTGTTGTTTTCAAGGAAGTGTGGTCACAGAACAACACGTTTTTCAAACAGTTAATATTATCTCTGCTATCACTCCAAATGAAAACCGAGATTTAAGACAAATTAAAAAAAAAAATAAAGAGAGAAAGAACAGAGGCAAACTCATCCAAAACTGAGCCTCAGTATGTCTTTTGCCTAACCCTGAAGGTACCATAAGTACACATATACCTAAGGAAGGAAAAGAGCTGTTTCTATGCTTTTTCCCACAATCCCAAGGACTGACATCATTGCAATGTCTCACCTTGATCAAGTTGAATCAGATTTAATGCAAAACACATTCGCCAATACTTAATTGGAAATAATGTTGGTATTGGCAACAGCTAGAGTCCCCTTTAACAGAGTAGTCCACCAACAACTTGAGAATTCATGCAAAAACCAGGAGAGCAAGTTTTGAGCCTTCCCACTGCCTGTGAGCACTCAAAAGTCACAGCTCTCATGAAGGGAGACTAGCAAAGGACTCCAAGTTATGGATCCCAGGTAAGGATATCTTCCTAAGGCATGCAGGCCCCAGAGAGTTTTAGACTGTGAATCTTCATCTGTCCAGTTTAACTCTTATACTACTTGCTGGTATTTGGGCATTCATTTTTAGAAGCCCATTTTTCTAAATTTCTTGTGCAGGGGCACAGTGGAAAAATCTGTTTCAAATGCCACAAAATGCTACGTTAAGAGTTGCAGTCCCCAGCCCTTTATCTGAGCCTTCATCTATGCAAGTTAAAAAATAAGGGAAAACAATTAGAGCTAAGAAGTTTCTATATGCCAGGGATTGCCATCTATTTAAAACCTCATTCCACTTATACTGTGCCACAGCATCTGCTGTTACCACTAAAACCAGTAAGCAGAACCCCCACAAGCCAATAATAGACATTAGTGACATACACACCATGCAAATCACGTTATTAGTAATACAGAGAAAAGCAGAAAAGGTTAAAAAACACTGATCTTCCCTTGTCCATATTACTTAGATTAAGTTTCACTTTTCTGTATAGATGATTTATGGTAACCTTGCTTTTCATATAAGCAAAAAAGTGATGTCTCTGCATAACAAGTTACGCTGTTGACGAGTTTTTGCTAGTATACCCAAGAAAATCTTTTGCTGAATTGATACAGATCTGGGAGCACTAGAAGACATTCAGTCTTACACTGAATATAACGGAACCCTTTATAATATTCAGACTAGTTTTCAATTCTACCACTTTCTGTCGATTTCTCTATTTTCATTTTGCCTCTGAATTGCGACTTCTTTTATCAGAGTTCGGATTGAAACACAGGAGATGCCAGGCTTTTCTTCTAATTGATGTTTATAATTTCTTATCTATAATACAGCTGTACAGAGTGTACCTCCAAGTTAACAACGTAGAAAAATGGCCACGAGTTCTAACTTCCAAGGCCTTTTAAGGTCCAAATCACCCAATTATGGAATGCCAAGAAATTTATTTTTACTTATAATCCAATAACTAACTATTCATGATCTGCACTGCAGGTTTTTTGACCCAATACCAGAACACCCAGATTTGTGAAGAAGAAGGAGAAAAGAAGAAGAACAAATCCACACCCAAAATCCTCCATATTGTTATACATATATATATTATTATATCCCATAAATCTAAATTCTCTAAACCCAGGGTTCCAACAACTTCCAAATCATTTACAGAGATATAGGTATGTTGAGATTCAGCAAACCAATACAGGGGACATATGGAAAGCTTTTCCTCCTTGTGTATTTCCAGAGCCATGAAAACCTGAAATAATAATCTAAGGAGTAGAATTCAAAAAGATTAAAAATAATATCTGCTATCAGAAGATTAACTAATTTCCCACAGATCTTTTACTCCTCCATATATCCCAGGTAAAATAGCTGCTGTGGTAGCTGAGGCATGGATTTAAAAGAAAAAATGCCTGGATTTGGTTTATCTGTACCTGTCATTCTTCTCATGTCTATGAAAAAAGTGCCAATTACGACACTTGTTTTATTCTAACTAGAAGTAACTTAATTTTTCATTTGAAATGAAGACTACATGTGAAAAGAAATTAACCTAAATAACAACTGATTAAATAAATGACATGACTTTTACCTATAAATATTGTTCCTTTTATCTTCTTCTGTGTCAGAGTACATACTGAATAAGGCAGTTTGTCATGGCATCCACCACAGATGGCAAAGGGTGGCTAGATCAGGTACAGAGTCCTCCTTCTCACAGGAAGACACATGACAATGTGCTGCAAACTGACATGGAAACCAAACAAAGATGTCAAAACCTTCTCTACACCTGGAGATTGCTGCCCTGCATATTTAGAAAAGAAATAAATCAAAAGGTAGGATAAGAAACTAAAAAGAAATATGGTTTATTTAGAGACCATTTGTGTGGGGACCTAGCCCTGAGTTTACTTATCCTGCACATATTCTATGTGAGGCAGGGGGAGAGAGTATGCACAGGTGCATATAGCAGGATATGGGTGCATGCAGTCAAGGTGGAGAAAGGCTATAAGGACATCCACATCCACCTTCTGGCCCAGGGAACAGTCGAATGTGTGGAGGGAGCCCTGTATTCTACACAAAAGGTTATGACTGAGTCTGGTGTGTGCACACAAGAAGAGGCAGAAGGTTTTCAGTTGTTCTTCTATTGCCTTCTAAACCAAGTTAGTATTGTCAATTAACTTAAGCTGACATGAGAACATATGACCAACATAAGCTGACAAAGGCCATAGCCAAAACAAGTATCTTGCCCTTTTCCCTTCTCTTTCCCCAAATCCTTATGCTAAATGCTTGTTCCTGCCACAAGGGAAGACTGAAGAGACCAAAATGTAATCTGACAATAACAAAATAGTATTAATTTCCACCTGGATCATTTTCTTGACAAGCAAAGCCAGAGTCATGTAGCTAATTGCTACTGCAGACACAGGGAACACAGCAGGATACATGGGCAGAGACTGGGGATAGAATAGCACCTAATGCTTTCATCAGTTTAAAATGTTCCTCAAACCACCAATAATTCTCTTTCAACAGAGAAACAATAGCCTGTGCACTATTGTGTGCCCTGCCCAACTCTTTAATTCAGCCAGATTTTGCTAATCGCACCCTTGAGAAAATGGCATGTCTAGAGGACTTTGCCAGAAGCATGAAAAAATATCAAGTACCTTTATTCTATTAGCATTTTATGCAGTGATTAGTGTCTAATTACAAATCATTATAGTAATGGTACATTTACTAAGTATATCCCAACAGCACAGTTTCTTCAGGCTTAGTATTAGTCGAGTAAGTAGTCACTTGCAGGAACTGAACCTGGAAATACAAGTTAAACTATGGCCTTCTGTTACTACAGCTGAAAGTCAGATCTCAGATCTAAAACTGTCATAGACCCCACGGCAACAAAATGCATACACATGGGTTGTAACATCCTCTTTCCCCCTGCAAAAGCCTGTGCCATATCCATAGTGCTCTTTTAACCCATTTTCTGGGAAACACACTTGCATCATTAATTCTTGTGATGGGAATGACACCTGCTGATATTAATTTGTAAGCACAAATAAATAACAAATAAATAAATAAATAAATAAATTTTTTTGGTAAGCACAAACTTACACTAATTCACCTTGATATGACTGTAGGGCATGAAAAAGCCTTGATATGACCATAGGGCAAGCTGGAGTTTTGAGGGGGATTTTTCACTATTCTGTTATGTTAAAACAACCAAAAGTGGTTTCCATGGAACTTCCTTATCCACTTCTTTCTTGCAGGTGAGCTCTTCCACTAGGCGTGAGCTGAGACCAGCACCTCGACAGCTTTCTGTGTTGCAACAAACTCCATACAGCCTCTAAAGGGTCTAGACAGCCTCTTTCCATCCTGTCAGCAGCCTATCTGTCTGCAGATATACATCATGATCTTCTCCAAAGTGTCCCAAACTCTGGTGTGCTCCATCTTCCTGCTCACTGCATTTTCATATATCCCTTCTTTCTGTTCTGCTTCCTTTTTGTCTGCAAAAGCTCTCAAGGAACACATCCTCCCTCAAAAAGCTCTGTCTGTTCCAGATGAAGGAAACATCGGTCACATTCTCAAAGGCCCATCACCTTTATGAAGGGAAAAAATAGATAAATTGTTGATAAAATGGTTATTGCTCATCACACCCTTCAAACTAAAACTCTTTGTGCTAACTTTACAAATTCATACAGCGTTGTCACAGCATGAAAAATAAAGTGATGACCCCAGATGGGATGAAAAAAGCTTTGACCAGAACTTGAAAATTAATCAAAAATCTGTTTACTTTTGTTAATAATATACAGAGACATGCATGTTTTTTGTCATGACAAATATTTACCAATAGGAAACTTTTAATGGAAACAATTCCTTTTTAAATGAAAAAAAAATCAGAGAAATGTTAGTATATCATTGCTTGCAACCCAAACACTGACCTGCAAGACTAAATACAAGATAAGTACATTAAATACCAGATAAAAATGAAATTGATTCTCTCCTACAGAGTTCTCAATTAACTTTGTGGGTCCTCATACAGCAATGTACCAAGCTGTTATAAACTGTGAGAGCAAGGGCAAGAACAGCAACATTAGGCTGAGGACAGGGCTGACATAAACACTGTGATCCACATATGAGAGGGGAAAAGCTATAGATCTATATTATGTTTCCAGAAACAGCAAGACCTCTATGAATTCATTTGTATCAGTATTTAAGGCCATTCTCAAATGTCACTCATGTTTGCCATTTCACGCCACGAACATGTCTTACACTTGTACAGACATCTTATTCTGTGTGCTCTAACATAAGCTTCCATTTCTGGCTCCTGCAAGATGCTGAGTTAGCCCATCATAGATAATCTTTTTTATCTATGCTTACAGAAATTTTTACATAACTGAGGCTTTAAATGGTAGCCAGTCAGTCATTATCTCTCAAAAATTGTTTAGAACTAACTGTGTAAGGGATACAGGAAATTACTTTGTCAAACATGACTTTATTTAGTGTATGTAAAAAGAAAGTTTATGTCAATAATTAGATCCCAATGATTAATTAAAATTAATGAAACCTTACAGTTTGTATGTAGGACAGCCGTTTTAAAACAAAACAAAACAACAACAACAACAACCCTAAAAAAAAAAAAAAAAAAAAAAAAAAGGAAGAAAACCCCAGAAAAACACCCCAGCCTTAATTTAATCAAAATTTAATTTTTCATAGTGAAATATTTAACCAGTCCTACATGTTATTTTAGTTCTGTAGTAGGTGGATTCCTTTATATATTAAAATACTGATAAAAATGATTGATCTTTATTTTATATCATTTTTATCATCCATTTTCTTAAGAAAAGTTAATGTCTGAGATAATGGAAGACAGAAACTCCTGAATCTACAATCACAGGTCACTGCAAAGTAAAGATCAATTCTATTAAATGTTGTGAATAATGATTCACAAAAGATTCGTATGACATATATGCTCACTTTGGGGAACACTAAGCAGTAAAAAAGCTACCCATACTTTAAACCATTCTTTTTTCTCATCTAGAATATTAATATCAGTAGATATGACTCTCTTTAGAAATATATAAGCCACTTTATAACACTGCTCTGTACCTGTCATCTTGCATGTTTCCCAAAGAATCCAAAGGTTACACCAGTATAGTGACTACATTAGAAAAATCAAGGAAGGGGCATAAGATAAAGATATATAAATTATGATAAGAACAGGTTGCTTTTATATCCTTTCCAATTTAATTACATTCACCGTCATAAAAATGGATTAGATACTGCTGTTTTCCCATTACCATCTTTGTCATGAGAATGAGAAATCCAAACTTCAATGCCTGTCAGCTTTAGTTGGACACTTTGTAGTTCTTTAACCTTTCCACAGCTATGTCATTTTATTGGTTGGCTTTTCCCCTTCTTTCATGTTTAAACCAAAGTAGCTTGAGGTAATGAACTGGAATGGATAACCAATCCCATAACAGCACATTGAAAAGGCCAAAGCAGTTCATCATTGTAAAATCAATACAATAAATTAGACAACACAAATCTTATTCCCATGAAAAAGGCTAACAAAACATGCTAACAATTATTTATAGCAATAAAGATAGCTTATTATGGAGAAAACAGGCCCATCTTCTTACAGTTTTAGTATTTTATATACTGAATTTTTGTACTCTGGCATTGAACTGAAATTCAGCATTAAGAGCACTGTAATACTTTAGACATATGCATACTTTCCATATATTGTTTCCAACACATGTATCTTCCTTATTTCCTTTCAATGTTAATATACGAATTTAAAATTCCATATTATCTTTTAGGAGAATTGACTAAGGTATATTCATAAAAAATAAAATTCAGTAAATTTTGGCATAATTTTCAATAATGCCCAAAGTTTCTGGGTTTATGCCCTGATGCAAGAACACCATTGAGGCATGCACAGGAAAACACCCATCATCCACCATAGGTACACACAGACCCCCTGGGAACCCAGGGTGTCCACTGCCAGGATGGCACATCCAGGGGAGAGCCAGCTCCCATTTCCCTCAGGAGCCTGCAGGAGCAGTGGGCTGAGGAACAGGCAAGGTGGTATCTCCTGAGGGCCACTTTCAGGTCTATCAACCGGGCAATCCCATCCCAGATCAGGAGGATTTTAGTAACAAGAGACCAAGTACCCATGAAATATCAAACATGGATCCAGCTTGGCAGTCTTCACGATGAAATGTATCATATTACTATTACACTGCAAAATCCTATTTTCACCCTAAATACTGAATGATGAGACATCCACTGTTTCTTGGTAATTATTCTTTTCTTTGCTTAGTTGTGTTTTTCTTGGTTTGTTTGTTTTTTTTTTTTAGCCCGGTTAATCCAAAGTCTGCAATGTAGACAAATGTAGTAATTATATCCTGCATACCGCCTTGCCTTTAAGTGTGGGCACTTTACCCATTTATTTTTAAAGTACCAATTTAAGATGAGGTAGCAGTACCATTTTACAAAAATACAATTGAGTAGACAAAGACTGAGACATAATCATTTATTTTCTGTGAGGGCCAGAAGCATCTTTGGTAGAGATGAACTCTTTGAAGATAATAGCTGGCAATTACTTAAGGATAAATCTAAGTGTACGGAGAGCCTGTATTATTTTTTTTTCTATCTTCATTAAGAATTTTACTGAAGTGGCTGTAGATTTTACAGTCATATTCACCTGTTGTGTCCTATTGCACTGCAGACAAGTGTTTCTCTCAATACAGTAGATTAGTAAGGGAGAAAAACATCTATATTATAGATGGGAGTAGATGGTACTAGCTTGAATAGTTAATTGTTTTTACCATGCAAGTACCAAATTAGATGAGGAATATGCCTGCAGAAGGAAGGAAAAAAAAAAGTAAATAGGTTTCTAACTGCTACTTATTTTGGTCAAGATAACACCATAATTTCAGATTCCAAGGGTAGGGATTAACATGATAAATATGCAAGCTTGTACAGCTAAGGTTAAGATGCAGTGCACAGTAAATACCAACAGCAAAGTGATGGGCCTGCATACTGCAAGTGACAGCTTTACTGGAAGCAGGAAGGGAGCCCAGGTAACAAAGAGTTTGAACTTGGCAGTAAATGATAATATATATTCTATTTTAACAAAGATTCAATAAGTCTGTTTTAATATAAATGTTGCCTTAGCCAAACAGATTTCTAAACTGTAATTTTGTTTTTCTAGGCTGCTAAGTGAATAAACAAACTCCTTGGACAGCATTTAAAAACAGTATTTTTGTTAGACTGCTGTTGCTGAGAGTTGGGAATGAATACTGAAAAATAAGTACTTTATATTTCTCTGGGTCATATTCCTCTGTGGATATTTGCATTATGAAATATATAACAAAAAAAGAGCATTAGTCACCAGACATCAGAGCCTGATCCAGCACCCACTAAAGTCAGAGCAAAAACTTCCACTGACTTCAGTGGAAGTTGGATCAGGCCCACAACACTCTTGTCCAAACTGTACGTTTTCTACCAAACATTGATAGTGGAACAAAGCTTCTGATAGCAAAAGCCATTATCAGAGACATGACCTGCCACACTGCCTACTCCCCATGGCAAATACCTGGGAGGATCAGTGAGCTGTGCAGGACTGGAGAAGAAGGGCTGTTTGCAGAACAAAGGACATCTACACCAGACTAAGGGAAGGAGCCAGATGAGACAGAAGGGAGGGAGAGGAGCCAAGGGAGAGTGATTACTGAGGAAGACATTGGTCTGACTTGTAAATTAGAAATGGGGAAGATGAGACAGACTCTGAGGAAAGCTGGGCAGGAGTTGCTGGCAAGCAGTGCTACAAGGTCAGAGGGAAGTATCTGTGGGGAACTCTGGAATGGTTGAAAAAGGTAGGCAAGAAGCTACTGAGACAGGCATCAAAAGAAATAACAAAGAGAAAGCTCAGCATGAAACGTCAGCTGCTGTGGCCACAATCACCTCCAAAACACAGAAAGGAGTTTGCTTGGTGAAGGCTGAGCTACAGCAGTTCAGCACTGCCCAGTGAGCAATGCAGACAGTGAGGGACACAAGATTCAACGTGAGAGGAGGGTGCTAATGAAAGGGATGGACTACAGAGATTCATACACAAGTTTACTTTCCTTCAAAGATGCCTAAGTCAAGGCTTTTGAACAACTGAGAACTAAATCACTATTAGGCAATGTGGAAAAATAGTTAAAGCTGTTAATGCAAACTGAATACAAATAAAATAAACACATAAAACGAAGAAAACGACTCTGATATTTTATACACTTTATTGCTTCTATTGTCTCAAAACTTACAAAACACAATAGCTGCATTTCATTCCTTTATTCGAATTAAAGTAAAACAGATAAAACCTGGAGTCATTGTACAAAGTTAATAGAATATAAAGAGATAACCTGAGGGTGGTTTTAATGGTTTACATTCTATATTGTTTTTTCTGAATCTTTGAATAAATATTTCTCAGCACAATAAATTTATATTAAGTTATATTTAAGAGGAGGATGAAATTACAGAACTGTTCAAATGTATCACTCTTTCTAGACAACAAAAACCATGGCTGAATGGTTTTCTGATGAATTTCAGATGCTTGTGTTCAGCTGGCCTGTGTAACACTTGCAATATTGTAAATTTGGTAGAGAATTTCAGTTCTCAGTTACTCTGTCCTATGACAGCAAAAATCCAAATAATACATTTGAAATGTAAAACTACCAGAGAAAAGTTGTTATTTATTTTAATTATTCACATCAGTGATATTGTAGCAGTGCCTAAGAAACTTAAAAATATTCCTGTCTTGATAAAAGCTACTCTTACAAATAATTAAAAAGTCTTGACTGATTGGAGGAAGAAATTGTTGGAAATGGGGAAAAAAATAAAGTAGTATCCTCATTTTTCAGCTAGGAAGCACACAAGGAGCCTCTGTGGCAAAGCAGAGGTTTAAAACCAGTCTGATGACTCGTCTTGAAGTTTAAACAGCTGTTTTCCTCAAGTTACTTGCCAAAGGGAATAGCACTATACCCCGTGAATAAGAGTTGTAGGTAGTGGTCCTTTAATCTGTAACACAGACAAAATCAGTATCTTTCTCAGTAATGCACAAAGTTTCTTTTCAGGTAATAAGCCATTTTGTCCATTTCCATAAAAAACAAAAAACAAGCAAACAAACAAAAAAATCCAACAGCAATAACAACAACAACTACTACAACAAACAAAAAAAACCCCAACAAACAAACAAACAAAAAGAAGTGGTATTAAATGATATTGTAAATGGTAAAAAAGGATGACCCCTTAAAAAAAAATTTAGGCAGCAGCTTTGCACAAACTGTGGGGCTGATGTACTCTATTAATGTCACCTGTCACCACAGAGATTTAACAAGAGTCTTCCAGAACTGAAAACAATAGCATTTGTTAAAAAAGGATGCAATAGCAATCAGTAGCTCACATTATTTTTTTTCAGGACTTCATTAGTAATATTTTTATTTTTCTTTTGGCCAACAATCAAATTTTCCACTTTCTGATACTGTATCTCTTCATGGCACATATACCAGAAATTGAATAAATAAATGTATTTCCTACCTGGTCATTTTTACTGCTCCTTCAGCAAACCCCTTCCCCTGCTGCAGTGCTAGAACACGTTGCTGGTTCCTCAGCCTTACATGTAAAGGAACTGAAGTCAAACCTTAGGGCCGTTCTAGCCTGGCACTGATGCAGGTGAACAAGAAAAGAGCATTACCAGGACTTAAGTCCTTACTGGGGACCTCGAGGTGGGGGAATGCCTTCATCATGTGGCAGAACATTAATAGAACATATGTTATCTATAGTTTTCAAGGCCAGGGGGAAGCAATATGAAAAAGGTTATATTGTCATCAACAAGACTGAAAAAAATGCAAATCTGAAAACTATAAATCTTAGAAAGCTTTGTTTTCTAGTCACTGTGGTATTAAAGAAAACCAAGCCTTATCAGGCTTCAACCTGATAAGTAATGTAGATAAGTAATTGCAAGCTGGGGCTTCCCTCTCTTCAAAGTGTGATCAACTTCAAGCTACACAAGTAATGAGGCCTCAGACAGCACAGACACGGCAGACTTTATCTGACATGGCCCTTAATAACATTGTTTTAATTGCCAGAAATCTCTAAAACCTCATGCTGGGCTGCAGACAAAAAGTGTCTTCTGAAGGTATTTAGATTGCTGTTAAGGAGCTACTTCCTTCCATTGCATTGCTGGGATTTTTTCTGTCTATTGGGAGAATCTTGGAGCCTAGTATGATAAAATAAAAGTGGAGCAACACTCTTAGCATGAAGTGAAATGCTCAGTGTAGGAACAGGTTGAGACCAGCTGCTTTTGCTGTACCACATGGAGGTTTCAGCAGAAGATACAAGTAAAGATGCTGAGGTACCAAGGGTTAACCATGGTTGAACAAAATTATTTAAGACTGAATTAAATACCACAGATGTTATGAAAACAGTAAGAATTGGTTTTAAAATTATAGAGGGCATCCAATACACACTAATTAGTTGCAAAATAAAAAAGAAAGGAAACATCAAGAAAGAACTGTCTTATTAGTCTGGACTTACTTAGAGTTAGAAATCAACTCTTAACTTTTATATTACTGCTTTCTAGTGAAATGCTTTAAATTAGATGCCTCACAATCATTAGGGTTCAGGCATTAGCTTCAGCTAGAGTTCCACCCTCCACTGTCACTGTTTGCCCACGAGAGCCTGTTCTCATTTGTTGTACACTTGACAAATGCAGCAGTTCAAGTTCAAATTTTTAGGCTAGATATCTGTCTCTGAATTCTTGAAGGGAGTCAGCGCTAAAACAGTTCAGCTCTTGATAAAAAATGACACTAGGGAAAGAATATTTCAGAAAATAGATTGGTCTGTGAGCTGCAAAAAAGTAACTGCTGCAAGAGAGACTGCTGTCTCTAGGACCTTAACTTTGCTCCTGTGAAAAGCTGAAAATCTAGAGAAAATTAAGTATGGAGGATAGAGAACAGCCCCTCTATTACTTAAGCACTGAGAAGGACAGGGTTCAATAGCTACCTTTGTCAGGTATCTGTGCAACCTTGGGAAGAAAGATTCACAGGGTGCAGGCAGTGGTAAGTGCGGATGGCCATGCCAGCTCTTTTGCTGGTGTTTCTCCACAACAGTGCAGTGCTGAGGTGCACCAGCCTGAACTCTAAAAACAACAGGTCTGTGTTAGCATGGAGCTTCACAGAGACTAACCCTTTTCTTCTTGCCCAGTCTCATGGAAAGAAGAAAGACAGATTAGGTTAAGCAAATGTGTTGCTACCAGCATCAGATTTGATTTAAGCACTTGTAACTCTACTGTACTTGTTCTCACAAGAGTGAGACAGAGAGTCACAGCAAGAGTGGTTGATAAACTCAATAAACCAGAGACATTTGACACAGAAAAACTTACCTCCTGTTTAATAAATTGTGAGTAATCCCACTTCAGTTGCTTGGCACTGGAGTAGCACAACTGATAAATATTGTGCTACCTTTCTTGTGCTCCTTAGGCGCTAACTCCAACGGACTAAACAACCCTCTAGAATTACCTATATTCCATAGGGAGCAGAGCTCACATGTCTGAACTTCATGACAGCTCTTCAGGTGAGCGTTTTCCACCTTTGCCCACTGACAATCATTAATTTAAAAGAGTGGACAGCCCCTGCCCCCTTTTTAAGGTAGGCAGGGTTTTGGTGAAGCAGAGCCTGCATTAGTCCAATTAACTCATGAATTAAAAATCTATTTTTAATTTCAGTACCTCAGTATTTCAGTAAGATTTCAGTAGTTTTCTATCTTCTTTTCATATGGAAACTAAAGACATATGTAGCTTCATACTTAGTTAATACCACTGAGACCTTAAATACTACTTTTAAAATTCAGCTAATATAAAGACTTCGTAGATTTAAAAGTATTACATTTCATCTCTTTTTGTCCCTGTCTTCTGTTGCCTTCACAACTAAGTCTGTCCAGGCTTGGTTTTGGATAAATACTTTCACTCAGAAATTATTCACTCTTTTCCATGCAAAATGCATGCATATGCAAGGTTAAAAGTAAGCACAGAAACCAGCACAAATATTAATGGAGCCATTGCAGTGTGTAAAAATTGCAGTAGAAACCCAGAATCTATCAGTTGCCTTGCCCAAATGTTGTTTGATTTTTGCCCAAATTTTGTTTGGTTTTTGCACAAATTTGAAGACATTCTGTGGAAAAGTCATCTTTCCTAACTTTTAAAGTTCAGCATCCCAGTTATCTACTGAGGTACAAGCATCTTACACAAAATCGTGAAACAACTGAGTTTTGCAGGGACGTCTGGAGATCACCTAGTCTGAGCTGCCTGGTCACAGCAGGGTCATCAGCGACATGCTGCCCAGAACTGTTATCAGTTAGGTTTTAATATCTCCACCAAAAGAGACTCTACAACATCTCCAAACAGCCTGTTTCAGTACTTGGCGCTTCTTCAAGGGACACAAAGTCTTTCTCACATTTAGAGAGAATCCCAACAGATTTCCCTGAGTCTTCTCTTCTCTGGCCTCAGCCTCTGTGTATATGAAAGGTTTTCTAGTCCCCTAATAATGTCAGGTGGCCTTTGATGCATATTCTTTTTAATTTTGTATCCCTCATGTACTGGGGAGGCAGAACTGGACACGGGACTCTGTGTGTGGCCAAGTACCAGTTGACCAGTACCAAAAGAGAGAGGAAAGATCACCTCCCTTGACCTGCTGGTAAAAGTCTTCCAAATGCAGCCCAGGATGCTGTTTGGTTCTTCACCATGAGGGCACATTGTTCATCTTGTTGTTCACCAATATCCCTGGGTCCTTCTCTTCGAAGCTGCTTTGCTTCGAAGCAGTCCCAATATGTAATGGTGCATGAGTTTGGTCTTCCCTAGGTGCAGGACTTCGCATTTCTTTTCATGAATTTCTTGAGGTTCCTTTCTCCAAACCTTCCAGGTCCCTCTGAATGACAACACACCCATCTGGTATATTAGCCAATAGTAAGAAACAGGCACCTACAAACACATCAGGTCCTTTTACCAGCCTTAAATATTGTCTTCCCCATTAGCTGTAGAGGCAAACCAGAAACCAGTTTAGAAAAATCCCTAATAACTAGGTGGCTGAAGCTAAGGAATTTATATCCTACTCAGTTTGCCAATTCAACAGATTCTTTCTTGGCTATTCTCATCATGATGCGAACACAACATAGATGATTAGTACCAGTCATCTACAGTTACATGATCTTCTCTGCTAATGAAAGAAAAGTATTATCCTTTCACATGCACCAAACTCTTAGCTGCTTTCTGGACATATCCCTGTTCACTAGACTTTAATAAGCCTGTCATGAAAGAATAGATCAAAATCACAGAATCATAGAATGGGTTGGAAGGGATATTAAACATCATTTTGTTCCACCCTCCTGCCAGGGGCAGGGACACCCTCCACTAGACCAGGCTGTTCAGAGCCCCATCAACCTGGCCTTGAACAACTTCAGTGACAGGGCATCCACAACTCTGTGTAACCTATTCCAGCATCTCTCTACTCTCCTTGTGAAGAACTCTAATCTAAATCTACCCCCTTTTAGTTTAAAGACATTCCCCCTTGTCTATCACTAGAGGCCTTGTAAAAAGACCCTATTCAGCTGTCTTGTAAGCACATTCTATGTTTTATCTTGATTTTTTCCCTTATAAAAGAATTCATGTTAACAATTTATTGTCAGCTATACAACAGCTTCTGTATTGCCCATGAGCTCCACTCTCATCTGTAAACTGGTGACACTGAAATCTGCTGGCACTATCCTTATATCACAGTGACTGAGCTTTTTGTGACCTGCACATCTTCCAGGAGCCCTAAATTCTTGCATATTCCACAATATTTATCACAGAGTTGAAAACAGTTAAAATCATGAGATTATTTAAAAAACATAAGCACTCAACCTTTAACAGTGCTCCAAGCTGTGCTTTTTGTTTGACGCCCAGTGGTCTCCCACACAGACTTCACACCATTATTGCAGCACTAGCATGTTCAGTATCCTTCTCTTACTAAACACATTTGTTTTCAGTTTGAGTAAAGCAGTGGATACAGAGAAAATCTTCACTCACTCGTTGCACTGAAAAGCAGTTATTCCATACACTTTTAAAAATCCCAGGAAATTCCCCATCTGCTGATTCATTGGAGTCATTCTACTGTACATTTTTAGCCTCATAATTATCAGTGAAGGTTAGTTAGTCTTTCTCAAAGCAACAGGCCAGATTTTGAACACAAATGCTCTGCCAAATAGCCAGGCTGTGTTCCTTCTTTCCCTTTTTAAGGATACATTACATCCTATTGCTGCAGGCTGCAATTGTATTTTCACTTCCAGGAGGTCTCCAAGGACACTGCATTCCTGGTTTACGTGCTTCCCATCATCACTGAATGTTATGTCTTTCCTCTCTCAGCAAGTGAGCATGAGGGGAAACCAGACAGATACAGCCAGATAATTGTCTTTATCAGTTGCACAAAGTTTAGCTACTTAGTGCCCCACTGCTCCAGCCAGGCTCCAATGGCTTACACAGTAACAACAGAAAGGTTGATAAAGCCCTTCTTAACTGTTTTGAGGGACAATACAAAATTTCTCCAGACTATTCCTTCTCTTACTGGAAAATTGTTTGTTTTGCAACCTGTTCCTGATAACAGCCATGTATACCACGTGCTAGGCAAACCATGGAGGTTTGTCTTATATCCCAGACTGTCCCTATACACAAACTTAAGCTGGATTGATTTACAGAATGAAAAACTAAAATTCAGCCTCCAGGTTAAAATTTCTGGGGAAGAGATGGGATGCTTTTAAAGAAACACAGCTAAAGATTTACATAAGTATCCTTAAAGGATGTTAAAAAAAAGGTTTTGTTTTTTTGGGGGACTTTTTTCCACAAAATTTCACATTAGACCTCTTTATAAAGGTTACATGGGCTATTTTTGGAGTTGATGTTACAAATTTTGGCTCAACCAGTGGAGAAAGCAGAGGCTTAAAATTGCTACACTGAGAGAAGAGCTGCCTGATGCTTGCTTTGCTCCCATGTCCAATGCACTGGGAAATATTGCTGCCTTAGAAATCAAAGAGCTTTCAGAAAACTGAATTCCCTGTACAGTTAGAAACCTACTTGGAACAAGAAGGAAATGGACTTTGTGATATCACTGTAGTATTTCTAGCAAAGATGAGTCATGGAGCTTGACCAAATATAGTATTGCTTTAGGGAGGTTAGCCTTTAATTGACACTTTTAAATTTTTTTCTGTCTCCCGGAAAACAGGCTCAGGTTTCTCTTGTAGAAAATCTGGCAAAAACAACACTCTTTTTCAAATGAATCCAGGAAATTTCATGAAATAATCTAATTGTGTATGCAGAGTACAGAATACACAATGCACATTTCAAACCTCAGACTTGAAAGCCACTTATAGTCGTGGATGTTTTTCAACATAGAAGTTGCTCCATTGGAAATGTACTGGCACTCAGGAAACCATCTTCAAATCAGTGTAATTGTTCATGTAGTTCAGTGTTTTGCTGGTGCAAATGTCACACTACAATTCAGTGCTCAGAGTGAGATGATCCAACAGAACAGAGAAAGTAAAAATAGAGTTTTCCAGAATCTTACACAGACTTAATTCTTTCATGTGTGAATATTAAATCCCCATTGCTTTGAGAAATATGCAAGGAACAAAGAAATCTGTTAAAATTCTACATTAAAATGTAATATAGAACCTCCTTCCAGTACCTGAAGGGAGCCTACAAGATGGAGAGCAACTATTTACAAGAACATGTAGTGACAAGACAGGGAGGAATGGATCCAAACTAAAAGACAGTAGGTTTAGATTAGCTGTTAGAAAGAAATTTTTTACTGTGGCAAGGCACTGGAACAGGCTGCCGAGAGAAGTTGTGGATTCTCCAACCCTGGAAGCGTTCGAGGCCAGGTTGGATGGGGCTCTGAGCAACCTGGTCTAGTGAAAAGTGTCCCTGCTGATAGCAGGAGGGTGGTACTAAATGATCTTTAAGGTCCCTTCCAACATAAGCCATTCTGTGATTCCATAGTTCTTTGGTTCTATGAATAGGAAAAGATAACATTTCAGTCTAGAGTTGTAGGTACTTGCCAAAAGTATTCCTGAAAAACTCCACAGTATTACCTTGATGACAGCCTCATCTAAGCCATTTTCACACCTCTGTAATGCATTATTCTTGACTTATGCCAACATAAATCAAGGAAGAATTGGGACAAGCTATTTCAAAATTCTCTGTAAGTAGCTGAAGAGACCGTTCATATTATCTTGGTGGATGCACTTAAAACCAACATTTAATGAGTATGTGACTCATCAATTTAAACTTGTTTTTAACAGAGGCTGATATTGATCACTAGGTTGCCACTAGGTCACAAAGAAAGACTGAGATGTTAAAGGGCAAGTTGTAGCTATGCTGGATAAAACAGTATAGACTTGTTTTGAAAGGGTTTGATTCAATAATTTATTCTAAATCATCTGGTTTTTTGGTTTTTTGTTGTTTTTTTTTTTTAATAAGAGCATCTTCCACTTAGATTTTGAGATTCTATTTTGATTTTTTTTCCCCAACAAGTAAGTTTCGTTGTATAAGTGCTACTTTAAACTGTTAACTATAATATTCTCAGCTGATGTAAATTGCTATAGCTCCTCATACTTGCATGGATGATCACTGGTTCACATGTAGGTTAGGTATCACAGGCACTGAAGACGTAAAACCCTACAGAAGTGTTAGTTCTTTTTTTTTATTACTGTAATTAATCCTAAAGGAGTTTTCTCCTGTAAAGCCAGTTGCTATAAGAATACTGACAACACCAACTCATCTGACCAGCATGTTCTTTCACTCCCAATGGGACTAAAACACCCTTAAAGTGAAGTTACTATCAGCTGTAAAAATAATACATGCATTTATAAAAAGGAAACAGTTAAATACAAACATTTCACAAACCCTGGACAAATTTACATAGTATAGCATTCACACTTTGAGAAAACTGAAGCAAAACATTGTTGAAAAATGCATTTTTTGTTGAAGAACTAAGGCATTACAGAGTCTTGCCAATCTTTTCAAATAACAATTTTTGGTTTGGTTTGTCATTGGAAAAAAGGACAAGTGAAAAAAGAATTATGCTATGATTTAAAAACTACCTTTCCACAAGATGAAACTCCAAAAACACATTCACTTCTGAAAGGATCATTTCTTAGCTAGTTCTAGTCTCCTTTCATCTATATGAAAGGCATATTCTGAGGTGATATTTGCCACATGCAACTGATTTTGGTTTCTTTTTTTTTTTCAGAGGAAGGGACTTTTCAAATGTTCCATCTCTTTCTCTAAAAACACTAAGTACTCTCAGATATGCGCAACACTGAAGCTGCAGCCAAGGTGTTATATTCAAGTTGGAGGGTGTTTAATATCCTGCAACTGGTGTCTTCTTATCAGCTGAAGGAAGAAGAAAACACCAGTCTATAGGCAGAAGTTTATGAATTTTTCTGATTTGTGAACTGTTATAGTTAGCCCAATATTGTCCCTTTGAAACCCACATGACTGCTGAAATCTCTAAGTTGTCCCAACCTTTTTTATCACTACAGTCTTTCAGAAGATGGAAAGACCTATACAGTGAAAATGTAGGAAATATGATTCTGCAAACAGAGAAGGACATTTTACTGTGTATGGTACTGATATGTTCCATCTGAATATAAAAGTTATTGGGTTATTCCCACTGTTTGCCTAATGACAAAAAGAAAACCAGAATTCTCCTCACTCCTCTCTAACATAATGATGCAAATCCCATTCTTCTACAGAGCTGTGTGGTGCTTATTCTGTAAGTTCTTTTTAAAGGAGAATTGTATCTATGCTATATCATGAACTCTTCTTCTTGGAATCTCCTAAGCATACAAAAAAGTTAAAAACTGGAGCTTTCTATTGATTTCAGCAAGATACTGTAATTCTCTGAAGACAGGAGTCAGCTGTTTTTTCTTTGAGAAACTGAAGCCTTGGAAAGTGCTTAACAATTCCAATACTCCTATTTTTTTGGTTACTTTTATTGCTGTTACCAAAAGACTCTTGCTGTGGCCTGATAATGTCTAGTACAGGTGCCTGAATAGAGGGTGTATCAGAGCTCTGAGCACCAAGTGACATCCTGCCGAGGCATTATTTCTGGACTGTCAATGAAGTTGAAAGCTCCTGAGGGAATCCAAAGTGGGCCACTACCAAAGACTGATCAAAAGGAGTCAGAAATCAAGCAACTGCCTCTAATTGGATCCGTACAGCACTTACAGAGAGAATTATTTCAGAAACCCACTTTTAGAAGCTGGTATATAGAAAGTTTCAAATGCCATATAGATAGAGTAACAGTAATTAAAATTGGACTACCATTCATTGTATAATTTAGAGATGACTGATTCCTTGAGCACTCAGAAAGCCTTTTTCATCCTTACCAAATAATACCTGAGCCTGGGAAAACCTACCCTCTCTATTTTCAGACTCAGTTCTACTGTTCTTATCTTCTGTATGTTAGCAAACCCTGCTCAGCTGTTCAGGAATAATGTGAAGTATTTAGTTCATGTTTAAATCCAATGTTCTTCCAAGGGCTGCAAAGAATAAAAGGGATCCCTTGAATTTAAAGCTCCCTCAGCACTGGGCTGAAACTGGTGATAAGTTAGAGCATGGCTGTGAATTTGGAATGTTACTTTTGGGTGGCACCTGCACTATTGAAGGTGTTTGGCCTGCTGTAGAGAGGTTTGCTGTGACACTTAAGAGGCACATATCAATTAGCTGAAGTCAGAGTGCTTATTGTCATGCAAATTACAGATTGAGAACATGAGAAGCAAACTCAGACTAACATCTGTCATATACCACCTACAAAAGATTTGTGCTTTCATGTCTCAAGGCTGTCTTGGGTTAGCCATAAATCATATTTTGACAGGGTTTAATAAAATACAAATTATGGAACTAGTGAGTCATGCTCAGTATTTCCATCAGATAAATTCAAATGGGTGTACATTTTAACCGAGCTGTAAATAGATTAAATTGTAAATCTAATCCTTGGAACTTTTGCATCTTTACAGATTTTAGAGGAATATGATTTCTCATTCAGAATTCATTCCTAAATTAATGCTGAGCATGACTGTGTAATGTGTTCGTTATGAGGCAGGATTAGAGGGATTTACCCAACATTATATCAGATACTATATGTGTTTGAGACATTCACATAAGCACATTTTTGTCACATTTATTCACCAGAGGGTGTCTATAAATAAAAGGAACCAAAATGTTCTTTAACCCCTTTACAGTGTGCTGCTGCTAGGCTCAGATTCATTCTGGTGCACCACAAATGCAAAGCCAAGGTGTTTACATTAGGAGAGTGGCTGTTCCAAGTTTCTTTTGGGGTCAAGGGGATCTGGAGCTCCAGCCCATGGCCCACCCTGCTCTGCCCTGCCCTTGGGAAGCTGCAGCCATGGAGAGAGAGCTCCATGTCCCTGCTGTGCCTGCTTTGAGAAAGTCTTAAAGCAACTGGCCTTGTCTGTTTGGCACTTCATATGCATGCTTTATTCTTGCCTGATGTGCTGTGATTCTCCTCCTCTTTCTATCTCATAGAATTGATTTTTCTGTCAAAAACATGACTGTATTTTTACAAAACATATTAAGGAAATACAGTGTGAAACATGAAGGGAAAAAAATAAGAGATGAAGAGAGAAAAAAAGATAATACGGCCAAACATTTTGATCAAAACCTTGTAAGAAGTAGGACAAAATAGAAACTTTTTGTGAAATGTCATTCAGTGTTGAGTGAATCTGGAAGGAACCTTTTATTTGCTTTCTCTTTTTCCCTTTTCTGTTGCTTTTAACTTTTTTGTTACTTTAAATTCTCTCTTAGGGTGCCTACTACATATTACTCATGCACTGAAGTATTATAGAACTAAGACAGGAATATATTAAAGCAAAGACTAGTTCAGCTAAATGGCCTGCATGGCTTACTTTTGTCAGAAATCACCTTTGCATCACAAACTGCTCCCTGAAAAGCGCAGAATTTCCAGACAGCCAAGAACCTTATAGGCCAATGTAAGAGTGACATTATGTTCCTCCTATTCCTCTTTGCTTACACTTTGCTGTAGGCTAATCTTTGAAGGCTGACCTAATTCCCTTTAAATGGGTTTTTCAGGCAACTTTTCTAGATATTATAGAATCATAGGACGGCCTGGGTTGGAAGGGACACTAAAGATCATCTGCTTCCAATTCCCCTGCCATAGGCAGGGACACCTTCCACTAGAACAGATAGTTCAAAGCCCCGCCCAACTGGATTTAAACTCTTCCAGGGATGGGGCAGCCACAGGTTCTCTGAGCAAAGCTGAAAAAAAAAGGGGGTATAACGGTTTTTAAATTAAGATCAAGAGGTATGCATGATTTATTACTTATTTCCAGAAGTAAGAGGTATGTCTGGGCTGCAGTTTACACACATGTCCCATATTCATCCTGACAACACAATGGAAAATGGCCTCCATTTCATGGATTCATCATAAGTGATGCTTTGCCTCTTTTTAAATTGCCAGTTCATTGATTCTGAGGAGCTTATTAGCAGGCTGAAATATTTCCTTTAACCCACAGAATGCATAGGTCTGCAGAAGACTAAGCTGCTTTGGATCTAGTTCTCAGTAATAAGAAAACTCTCAAGATTAATCTACAAAAAATATAAATTCAAACTAACATTTTTTTTTTGTTTCAAACTAACAATTATTTTCAGAATGATTCATCCTCATTTCTTTTTTTTTTAATAATTTCAGATAATTTTTTAAACAATGAGTACAAATTTAGGTTTTGTTATGTTTTGTTGACAAGTTGTGAGCAGAGCTGCATCAGTGAACTATTGCAGAAAGAACATCTGCATCCCTTCTTAAGGCAGAAGAAAATATGCCTGTAAAGTTTTTGTATTTTTGAACTTGCTGCCATTGTATTTATTTCCTTTTACAATACAGAGAAAAATAATAAAAAATATACATTGGAAAAAGCTGTTGCAGAACATAAGTTTGCTGCTTTGGGATAAATGAGTAATGGCTACATAACTGTCATCACACAATCACTTTTAAGCCTTATTTCATGGTATACAGCTCTGGGCTTGGGTAATGCAATTAATTAGAGGGTGAAATCAAAGCCATGTATCTTTCTTCTCTTGTGGATTTTTACTCCTTGTCTTTAAATGGCTATCATGCCCTTCTAACTATATGAAATAAAATTAAATTGCATCTTTCCAACCAAAATTTCCATACTCCTGTCAAATCATGTACATGTGCTAAAAGAAAAACATATTAGTAAGTGAAAGGCACTGCTGTCAGTTGTAGATAAGAGAAAGGAAGTCCTTAAGAAACTACTGCTTTCATGGTCTAGCGGGTAATTGTCAGCACTGCTGCTGTTTTAGGAAAAGGAGAGATAGAGTCAGAAAGTTTATTATTCAGCATCAGGTTTCAGTGGCCAGCAGCATCTTAATTTAGGGGCGCTATTTTAAAAATAGCTTAATTTATATCCACAAAAATGTGAACATTTCGGGAGTTCTATTTTTACATTAAAGAAAGTAATTATTTTTGTTCTTCTAGTGTTTTTCTTGATAGTGTGGTTTTATCAAATTTGCAAAGATTCGCTTAACTGATTCTTCTAAGGCCAAAGCTGAATTGTACACTTGATACCCTAATTCTGAAATTACCTTCTACATGTTTTGTGACTATGGCCAAGAGACTCAAAGACAATATTCCAGGAGCAGGCTGAACAAAGGGTAATTGATGATCCTCTGGAAAGATCTGCTGATACATACTTTGCCACAAATACAAGAGCCCTGAAGGCTGAAAGGCAAAAGGCAACACTTGTAGTAACATTTGCACACTGTTCACACCAGTTTTGATTTCCATAACTTTTGCAGATGCCCACAGACCCGACTAGAAACTTTTTTGTCAGCCAGAACTCCAAACCAAGAAAAGAAAATTCAACCAAATATATGTTTTCTGAATTCCACAAATACTACTAGGCTTGCAAAGACTGATTATATTTTCTACTCTACCTGGTAGAAACAAAGGTGTCTGTGAGAAAGACATGTGTTTCCAAAGGAAAATTATTTTAGTAATGAAATTATTCTTTGTGCATTCAGCCCTACTAAAAGCACTAATTTATGCATTTCAAGAATATCAGAAAACCTAGTTTCTCTAACAAATTGCTTTTTCATTCTTGTAGTGGTTTGGTCCAAAAAACTCATTACTGTTTACCTTCTGTGAGATAAGAATTAGGGGAAACACAAAGCAGGCACCAACCTTGAAAGAATATAAAGAAGTTTATTAACAGACCTAAAAGAAGAAAAAAAACAATTATACCACACCTTCAGAACACTTCTCCTCCCCCCACCTTTCTCCCTTCTCCCAGTGACAATGTAAAAAGACAACCCTTGAGATGTTCAGTCTGTTTACCACTTCCATAATAACCTTATTCAGTCCATTTAGGAAGAGGAGTCTCTCTTGCCCCTGCTATGAAAACATTATCACAACAAGACAGCTGCCCACTTCCAAATAACCTTGTTCAGTCCATTTAGGAAGAGGAGTCTCTCTGCTCGCACGTGAGTCCCTTCCCCAATTTGCAGCTTTTCCCACAACTGCTTTCGAGGGTCCACTCTTGAAGGTTTTTGGGGTACAATTTTAAGGTTGAGCCATTCAGAAACAAAAGTTCTCTTCACCCTTCTGGGAGCATTTCATCTCTAAGAACAGAGGCCCTTCTCCTTTCCTGGGAGCAAAGGGTCCTCCCTCCTCATCTTCATCTTTAGGACTATCTCTGGGAGCATCTCTAGGAACTGAGGTTTTCTCCTTTCCCATTTGGAGCAAAAGTCCTCATCGCTTCCATCTCTCCCTGTCCAAACTTCTCATGAAATTACAGCTGCTTCAGCATCTGCTTATCTCAGCGCAGGTGCTTTTGCTTACAAGCTGAACACTCCACCCCCCAGATCTTCATGAAATTACAAGGGGATACTCTGATATATCATAGCTTCACAACAGAATTTCAGCTTTAAGCATCTCCTCTTTCTCTTCCCTCAGGTTTTCAGCTGTTCACAGCACTAAAAGGGTTAATCTCACCTCGGCCTTGCAGCTGGAATGTGGCTGATCACAGTGGAGAGTGGAGGGGGGGGTAGCCGAGCCGCTCCAGCTGCCCACAGCCCTGCTGGGGTGGGGAGGGGGGGTCACGGGTGGAACAGGGCCCATTGGCTCCAGGATGGCCGTGGCCCGGCCCGGCCTGGCCTGAGCAGGGCCTGGCCGGGCCCACTGGCCCCCGCATGGGGCCCGCAGCCGCCTCTCCCAGCGCCAGAAATGAGAGAGCTGTGGGGGGGTGGTTGTCTATTCTTAAGTGTGTGGCAGTCACAGTTTTAAGTGGCTTACAGAATTGTCCATATTCAAACTGGCCAGCTGATAGGTTCTGTCAGGTCATGGGGGAAAGCTGTAAGCACTCCTTTGCGAGAACATCACTTCTGAGACTATGCTAGCTAAACTATGACAATTCTTCAGTTAGTAAGTTTGTGATAGTCTTAATCTAATCACAGGAAAATTTCTCAAAGTCTTTCCATCAGTATCAAGACCACCATTGTTACCAGATCACAACATGATAATCAAATGGCATTGAAATTTTTTTCTGAGGCACCAGACACATAGCAGCATCTTCTAGTGTCCAGTTAACCTGTGGTAGAAAAAACTAAGAGTTCTCGGGTTAGACAGTCCCTAGTTCCAGAGACTTCTGCCAGGTTAGAGTGAGAAAAGAAGCTTCCCCCAGAATGCTTTGTGTTGCTATGTTAGTGTACCCCAGTTCTGCGTTCCTGGTTGGCCTGTTGGCCGCCCCACCCCCTTGCTACCTTATATGTTCCATGCTATAGAAAGTTCTCCACTCCAGTTTTCCCCCATTGGCCCTTGCCCCATTGCCACTCCCTCAGAATTTTCCCAATGGCTCCCATTCCCTAGTCCCGCCTGTGTACCGCCTCTGTGCCCTCAGATCATTGGTCCCTGATGCTTGCCCCTCTCCCGTACTTAAACCTGGACCCTCCATTGCCTTTTGTCTTCATCCCTGGACTCTTTCAGGGTGCAGCTGCAATAAACCTCTCCCATGGAACTCTCCACAGAGACCCTTCCTGCCTCTTTGTCGTCAGCTCATATTACTAGAACTATCTGTGTGTGTGTGTGCATGTACATGTGTGTGAGTGTGTGGTGGTCCTGCCGAGTGGCTTCGCTAAGGAGACGCTTTTGGAAGACCGCAGCACCTTGCGCTCCAGCACAGCAGCTGCAGCGCACAGCTTAGTGATAGTATCTCATTTCTCCTAGAGACCTGCCTTCCACATGTAAACTGTATGAGCTCATTGAGGCAGAACCCTCTGAACCTGTGTCCCATCACATCAAAGTTCTTGCTTTCTTGAAGGAAGTGATGCATCTCATTCTAAAACTGATTAGAATTTTGCCGCTAAGTGTCTCTTTTTCTCCAATAAGTATGAAGAGAATCACAATAAATAGCTGAAATGCAGACATCTGTGTAGCAAACCATTAAATTTACATGAAATGAAATCTTGCCCAAAGGGTCTATGTTACAGCAGGGATTACTGTAACACGCATATATCAAACCAGGAGTCCCATGGAAAAGAAATATATATGGACGGATTCTTGATAGATGTTTCAGAGATGTTTATTTCCCCAGCCGCATGGCCGGGGCTCTGCCGAGGAACTGTTGCAATCATGGGACCCGAGGGTCCTTGCCCACGCAGGGGAACACAAAACAACCAGTGGGGAACGAGGCTGACCAGGGGCTCAGGAAACCCCATGTCTCCCTCCCAGCGCCCCTCTCCCAGGGCTACATGGGAGGGGGAGGGGGGAGGAGGGGGGGGGGAGACCCCGACATTTTACCCATTTTATTTTAATAAGAGGAGAATGAAAACCACTGGATAAACATAACAAGAACAGTTTTAAAATAATACAAGCCACCCTCCTGAGCCTTTATATGTTCAAACAGATTCTGTGGAACATCTTAGGGCTGACAGAAGGGAGATAGGACTCTCTGAGCATGCTTTGTGGGGAAACTGAGGCAGGAGAGGGTTTCATTTCTTCCCTCCCCCTTTTCATCCCCCCCTCAGCATTGGAGAGGAATTGTAGGGAAAGGGAATTGTATAGGGAAGCCATGGGGTGAAAAACAGATTAGGAATAAACTGGGGATGGGGTAAACTTAGGAAAGGGTTCATATTGGGTATAGGGTAAAAGGGGAAAGTAGGCTGTGGGTAGGGAATTTGCTGGAATGAATATTGTTTATAGTGCATAGCGGCTGCCTTTGACGGGAATACCTCCAGGCCCAGTAACATTCGCTGCTTGAAAACCCTTCTTTCCTTGCACTATATCAAACTGTACAACTTCCCCATCTCCTACACTTTGCAGGTAATTTTTAGGGTTATTCCTTTTAATAGCAGTTCTATGGATGAATAAATCTTCCCCTGAATCATCTCATGTTATAAATCCATAGTTGTTTTTTACATTGTACCATTTCACAGTTCCTGTGACTTTCGTTGCTACAACTTCTCCTGTCACATGCCTGCGTGTTTGTCGTGGCTGCTGGTCCCGCGTGGCCGCCGCCTCGCCGACTTCGACGTCTCGGTCAGGCCCCCGCGTTGCGGCTGCTCCATGCCCTCCGAGCGGCCCTGCTCCAGCGCGTCTGGGCTCTGCACAGCCCCGCATTGCCATTGCCACTGGCCCCGCACCCTGTGAGTGGTTCCGCTCTGCCAACTCCACGCTGCTTTGAGTGTGGCCCTGTTTCAGCTCGGCGCTGCGCGGCTTCTCGTGTCACTGTGGAAACCGCCGCTTCTCCCTCCACAGGGCTCTCCGAGCTGTGTGCTCAGAGCGGGTTTCCACGCTGATGCCCAGTTCCTCGCTGCTCGTGGCCCACGGCACCCGCAGCGCCTGCAGCACCGCTCCCTCACTCGCGGTTGCGTGGCAGGGGACCCTGAGACAGAGATGGGGTCTGCGATAAGGCGCGCACTCCTGAGGGGGCCGGGCGCATCCAGAGCAGGCACCTCCGCTGGCACGGCTGCAATCATGTGCCCCTGGGATGGCGGCCGTGCGGCCTTGGCCACTGGACTATGGCCATCCTTTGCTTTAGGGGTAATGGGACCATATAAATGCTCCTGAATAGCTTCACTGACCACGAGGGATCCACGCAAGGGTTCAATCACTAATGCATGTTTTGTTTGATCCTTCATCTCCAACAAGATTTTGTGCCAAAAACTCTCGTGATAAGCTCCAGGAATTCCAGGAGGATTAATATCAAAAAGTAAATCTTGAGAAATATAGAAGAAATTTTTGAAAAGCCAGTTAAAAAAATGTTCTAGATGTCCCGGTTCCAATACTTTCTTGTTTTGTTGTTCAATGATTCCTTTAACTTCTAGATACGTTTTTTTCTGTGGCTGAGAGAGCTACATTTCCCACGATTCTTCCATAGTCCAGAGAGAATATCCAAACCAAGGTGAGAAGAGAGAAATCTAGAGTGGTTTTTACTCACGAATTTCCTGTCCTTAGGGATCGGTGTCTTGCCGGCAATCCACCATTTGTTACAGCAGGGATTACTGTAACACGCATATATCAAACCAGGAGTCCCGTGGAAAGGAAATATATATGGACGGATTCTTGCTAGATGTTTCAGAGATGTTTATTTCTCCAGGTCTCCCTGACAGGTCTATAATTAAAGTGCGATTATAAATAATAAAGTTACATGAACAGGATCCCACCCACTGTCTTTAAACTACTGTTGCTATTAGCTCTTTGCAGTGAGCAAAACCAAGCAGATTTGGATCAAGGTTGACATCTCATTATACTTTGTCTCACACTACCACTATCTCAAAGCATGAGACTCAGTTTAACTCTGAATATGAATGAGTATGGAAGGGGGAAAGGGAAAAAATACAACAGCAACATGATGCACCTACAGACATTAACTAATAATTTGTGTATTACTTAAAAGTCACCATTCATTTTCTATATGATGAATCATCAAAAATCATAAGTCCATAAATTCAGAGATACTCCAATCTCCACTGAGTCTTATCTGGACAAGATGTACTTCTAGCATGATAGAAAAATTAGTTCAAGTAGCCTTTGGTGGAAGAACATACAAAATTTACACAAAAAAGAGGTGAGAATATTGATGAATAGCACAAGAAACATTTTGGAAAGAATTAAAATATATTGTGTAAAATTGATTCAAAATCCTTCTTTTATATATTTTTTTTCTTTTTTTTCCTGGCTTGTTTTTGCCACGTCTTGTTTCAAATAATAATAATAAAAATGTTTGGAATTGTACCTCTTTTTGTCACAATGTATTGTGGTAAAACAGCCTGTGTTATTTACACATAGAGCAGTAATAGTAATCAAAGTTTGCAGTTTGAAGTCAGCTAAAGTCAGTATTGCTGTAACTGCAAAATGTCTTGAATTGTACCTGTGTATTTGTCCTCTCTCTCCCGTCTTCTGGATATGGAGAGGGAAAGGTGGAGTGGCCCAGTGGTGATTAAATACTCCTTGCTGTCTGTTCTTACAATACCTATTGCAATTTTATAAACCATGAATGGAAACAATAACAAATGAACAAGAAAACAGACTTCCAAACAGGAAGAGATGAAAGCAGAACATATTACAGATTGACCAAAAAACAGGAGGCCCCCCAAGCAGCCTTCTGGGTGTGCTGTGAAAAAAACAGACTATCAGGAAATATGTGATAGCATATGGAGGAGTGGATGATGAAACCTTTCAAACACAAAATCTGCAAGGGGTGAGATACCAAAATGTGCTGGAAGATACTGGTGAGATGCAGCCATGGACCATATTTGGAAAAGTACCGGATGTACCTGACAAGCTTCCAAGCTCTTCTAAGTAATATACTTGTGTGGTTTTCATTTAGTCCCTTTTGTTTCTTCCAAAGGATGATTGGTTCCTAAGCATTAACAAAGTGCACAAAAGTATTATGTGCATGCAAAGACGTTGCTAAGTGCTGTACATGAAGAAGTCTGTCATCAATTATATTTGAAGCAATTACTTTGATATCATCTTTTGTTTACAGTAAGCTACCATGAACAAGGATGTCCCTCAGGAAAAAGGGTTTGAGGAGGACATAGGAAGAAAGGCTCTGAAAACAATGTTAGTTTTTAAGTTTTTTCTAAGGAGAAAAACAAAAAAAGGATCATGTTCAACATCTGTGCAACAAAAGAAATCTTTGCTCATCAAAAAGAGTTTGATATAGCAATGACAGGAAACAGGAGGAAAAGAGCAGGGATCCAAGGGATTTTAAGAATTAGAAAACAAAAAAGGCCAAAGATTTTGAGGTAGTTTTGCCTAACGTATTTGTGGGGTTTTGTTCTTCAGTGGATATGTTTTTCTTAGTATTTTTCTTACCAGATAAAGTACTAATTGCTTCTATGTTCAGTAATGCTTTGACTTTAGCTTCATTTCTTGAATGGAAGAAGAAATGGATGTAATTCACAGCCACATTTTTCCTTTTTTTTTTTTTTTTAGATAATAATCTGTAAAATGAAAACATTATTCATTTCATAACTAGGAAATGATGCTGCAGCTACATGTAAAGAGCAGGAGTTCCTGTACTGCACTCATTTGCTTTCCACAATAAACTGTTGAGGAGGACCACACCTACACCAGCAGAACTTGGGTGTCTGTGCTGTGCTGGGGGAGCAGAGGTGCTGGGACATGAACCAGGCTGGGGAGCTAGACTGCAGCACTGTCTTAGACCTCAGATCTCTGCACAAATCAGCCTCTGGAGAGACCTGAAATATGTGGTGTAAAAACAAGTGAGCAGTGCTGCAAGATAGAACCTGGGACCAGACTGGCACCTCTTAGACGTGAGGGGATCTCTTTCGGCTGTGTGACGACAGCAGTGCTTTCTCCCAGATATCCAGAATGCTCCACCAGGCCTCCCCTGTAGACATGGCTGCATGGCCTGTGTTAAACCAGGATTCCAGGCTTCTGGAATAGCATTAGGTGGTATACAGCCTTAAAACAATCACTACAGACCAGCACAGACACAGGAGCCTCTGTCCTTATCAAGACTCAGAACAGCTCAGTGTCATTCTGGCACAATGAGACACAGCTTGTGATACATCTCCAGGATAACCAACACTGGTATAGCAAATTTTGCATACTTTAAATGCAATCCTTAAAATTATAAGGCATGGGCTTATTCTGCCCATATAACTCACATGAATAATTTTTATTAATTGGCCCACCCTGCTATCCACAGTACAATTATACTAATTCTGTGGGATCCATCTACACCAAACTTGCCTGGGGATAAACCAGCTTTCTTAGGGTGTTTTTAGTATGCCAATGATATTTCATGAGAATTAGGACCTAAGGATGTGACCAGAGTCTAGGGCTTTCTCCTGCCTCTATGTAGTGACAGACCCTGAAAAGGCAGAATCAGACCTCTAATACATACCCTGTCTGTAATAGCAGCATACAAAAAAATTCCTAAGAAAGTAGAAGACATAGTACCCTGTTTAATACAAACATATTAGTGTTTGAATGGAAGCTGATATCTTTGAGTCCTACAGAAAGATCTTGCAAGTTAAAACCAAACTGAAATGTGATTTTAATATACTTTAAAATTTATAGTGAGCAATCAAAAGATTTTCCTTAGCAAAAACCTTTTATATTGCCTTTCTTTTTTTGTTTTTCTAGTCACAGGAAATACTGTGTGTGTTTTTTCAACATCTAAATGCACTTTCTTGCCCGAATTATGAAATCACAAGTTAGGAAAATAATATTCTTTGTGCTTTGCAGGCTTCCCCTATGAGGAATGAAGGTGACTGCAGTATGTTTCTTTAAGTGCCATGCTTCCAACTGTAGCTCCCACGTGACTCACTAGCTCAGTTTTCATTGCCCCTGGCTCTCTTCTATTATTTACCTTGCTTCTGAAGCTCCTTGTAAGGAGAAAAGAAGCTGTTACTGAAAAATACAGTAAAATGTAGTTTTCACCCTGAAAAGAAGGGTGAATAATTTGTTGACTGAATCATAGAATCATATAGGTTGGAAGAGACCTTTAAAATCATCACATCCAACTGAGCACTACCACCAGTTGCCTCAGTATCCTTAAGTGGGTCCCATCTGGCCTCATGGACTTTTGTGTGTCTAAGAGGTGTAGCAGGCCACTGATGATTTCTCCCAGATTATGAGGATTTCCTTCTGCTCCCCATCCCTGTTTTCAAACTCAGGGGGTCTGGTACTCCAAGAACAACTGTTCTTGCTATTAAAGGCTGAGGCAAAGAAGGCATTAAGTACCTCAGCCTTTTCCTCATCCTTTGTCACTATGTTTGACCCTAAAAGCAATTAAGGATGGAGTTTTTCCTTGGCCTTACTTTTGTTGTGAAAGTGCTTATAGAAAGATCTTTTTATTGTGTTTTACATCAGTAGCCAGAAAAAGTTCTAGCTGGGTTTTGGGTCTTCAAGTTTTCATCCTGAAAAAACTCACTAAATCCTTACAGTCCTTCTGAGTTCCCTGCCCCTTCTTCCAAAGATTATAAACTCCTGGGTTTTTTTACTGAGTTCCAGCCAAATTCTCTGTTCAGCTAGGTCAGTCTTCTTTCCCACTGGCTAATCTTTTGGCACATGGGGACAGCCTGCTCCTGTAACATTAAGATTTCCTTCTTGAAGACTGTACAGCCCTCCTGGAACCCTTTGCTCTTCAGGACTCTTTCCCAAGGGACTCTCAACCAGTCTCCCAAATACACTAACGTTGCCCTCTGGGACTCCATGGCAGCAGTTTTTCTGGCACTCCTCCTTGCTTCTCTGCGAATTAAGCACTCTTATCATTTCATGATCACTGTGCCCAAGATGACCTCCAGTCATCACATCAATCACAAGTCCTTCTCTGTTTGTGAAACCCAGGTCCGGTGGGACACCTTCCCCAGTCACAAAACTGATTTTAATGGCCGAGTCACAAAACTGATTTTAATGCCTCCTCCTGACTGTGGCCAGGTCTGTAAGGGGCCACAACAGGCACACAGACCATCTTACACCCAAAATGGAGCAAAGGCAGAATAGAAAGGGAGTGGAGGAGATAGGAAAGAAGTTTGGTGAGTAGGAAAGCATCTGAGGCATTTGAACCTGTCTGTAAAGGGGTTATGAAATGAATCTGTAGCGTTGAACAGGATCCCAAAATTACTGAAGACTCTGAGACATGACTGAGGGTAGGAATGAAAATCTGTCTTTCAGCCACTGACATGAGGTGAGGGGACATCTGCCAGCTCAGGAGGGAGTCCAAAGACCAGGAAGATAATCAAAGCAGTAATAAAATCTTATTCAGGAACAGATTTTTATTTAACACTTTCCACTGCAGCTACATTTTAAAGTGAAAGGCACCTTTTGCACATTTCAATTTGCAGACACCCTTCCTTAGCACCCTTTAGAGCATACTAAGCAAAGTAGGCAGGTGGAGTCTTTTCAGCTAGTGATAGACCAAAATCATCTTCTAGCAACTGGTGGTGCCTAACAGATGCCCGCAGATGCCTAATTAACATTCATGAAGCACTTGAATCCCTTAGATGAAGGCAGTATACAGTAAAAGCATAAATTATTATTATTATGAGTACTAACTTCTTCAGAAAACAACTGTGACTATTCTAAAAAAAAATGCTTTATTATTCCTTTTGCTAAGAAAGAATTGAGTAAAGACCAATTGAAAAAGCTTTTTTTTCCTGCACATTAATTATTTTACTACCATGTAAATAGCAACAAACAAATCTTAAAAGCTGCTCAGGTGTTTCAGGATCTAAAATCTAAAATTCTAAATCTAAAATTCCAGTAAATCTGACAGAAAGTTGAACAATCAACAATCATTAATGTAATTGAAATTTTAAAGCAGACTATTCAATCGTGCTACAGAGCTGCTAAGAGCATTCTGCGTCCTTTCCTTGTCCCTGACCCTTAAGCTGCTTTGCATCTGGATATTTAAATACTTTGCACAGCTGTGTCTTGCAGACTTCGCCTTCTCCATCTGCTTGTTTGTTTTGCTGGTTTTATTTTTCAGGCTGCTATTTTGTATAAGCAAAATTATCCTTTTATGCCTCCTCTGCCTCTGTTATTTCTTCTAGATATTGTAAACTACAGCATCTGTAGTACTTCTGTTATAGATTTATATTCTTCTAGGTAGTGTGGGATAAAGATAAGAAGCCTCAGTTGAACATGAAGCTGATGCCCTAGTCTGACACATAAATCCCCAAAGCTTTTTATTTCTGAAATTTACAGTGGAGTATCCCCTTGGTGTAAAATGACTTCTCTTGATTTTTTACATGTATCACAGGTCAATAGAAAAAAAAAAAGAAGACAAGCCACTGGGCATTTGACAGAACAGTTACCCTTTACATTAGCAAGAGCAACACTTTTATTTTTTTGGTCAGATAATCTGAATACTCTAACAATAAATATTACTTAAAAAAGGGTTCATGGCCTAAGAAAAGTAGGGATTCAGATTTGATTTTTAAAGCATTTCTCTGTCTTTGGGTCAGCATGTTTGCAGAATGAAAGGATGTTTCCTGACCTTTTTATCTCTGAAGGGTGGGAAGTAACTTTAGATTCAGAGATTTATCTCATATCCTAGAAACAAATTGAGCCAAGTTTTCAAGTTCTATCACTCAGTTATTTCTGGATTACTGAGCTTTGCTTACTCTGAACTGTTCCATAAAGGAAGTTAAAAATTAATGCTGCTGCTTAGCTATATACTTAAATATGAGCTCAGCTTTCAGCACAAACAGATGTTCTTTGCTTGGTTGGGATGGTCTGGAAAAAAAACAATTACAAAATTGTTTTGATGTGTTCAGTTCTAGGAATCTGTTAATGGCTTATGAACAGAACACACTGGTGGTTCTGTTAGGTCAGGACCATGGTTTTCTCACCAGATATCAGAAGCAGATATAATGGGACAAAAGGTATGGGGTCACATACTGAAAACCCACATGGATTATAACATCCTACAGCTTTTTGATGCATTAGTGCATCCCTGATTATTTGTTTCCTGTGTTATCCTGTACCGAGCCCTATCTATGTGAAATAAATTGCAAGATCATAATCTTACCTGCTTAAAGAAATCTCTCAGATTACCTTAAAAATTTCATTTTTCAGGTTTTGTAATAGCTGTTATATCCTGGTGAATTATTGTGAAATGTCAAGAGCAAGGTAGCAAAGCATACCCTACTGAACAGAAATTTTGGAAACATGAATCACTGAAATATAATTCTGACTGACCTTAGGGAGAGGGAGAGAAAAGAAGATGAGGTCAAATTTAGAAGAGTAACTCCTGGTCATGAGCTTTGCTCTTTGACACAGTTTGCATTCAGTTCATGGGTGGTGCACTTCCAGCTCCCTTTTGCTTCATGGAAGTTTTAGAAATGTCTGGAATTACTGTGTAGCCTTACAGAGAAATCTAATCATATCCAGGTAAATTGTCCTTAGTTCTATAAATAATGACCACACATCATCTTGAAAAAAACACAAACCTTAAAGACAAACACAGCATGAAGCTCAGGGGAATCCATTTCCCATCTTCTTTACTCATCAGTTCTTCTAGAATCACAGACTTTAGAGGAAAGACTATTAAACTACCAAATCTTCATCTCCTGTTTATCACAGATGCCTAACATTTCTCCAAGTTACCCCTGAACTGAACTCAGTAGTTTACATTTGATGGAAAAAGGTGATATTATCGTATGTTGCCATTCATCAGCTCTTCAATGTCAGCACTGCAGCCTCCTGTGTACTAACTCTAATTAGGCCATGACTGAAATAAAAGTTGTTGCTGATTCATAATTTTGCAGTTGTGCTTAAGAATCCCAGTTGTAGACCATCTTGCTTTCAGCATTCTGAAGTGCAACAGGAATTTATTTCCTGCTTCCCACAGATTACAGGCTAGAACAGTTCACTTGGGAACAGTGAACTCCCCTTGATTTCTTACCATACTCCAAAGGACAAAGCTTTGGTTAGAAAAGTACTAACAGTTTTTTATTGCTAATGCTAATTAAAGAAGAAGGAAAGATTCAACCAAATTTTTTAGACAAAGTTTAGAAAAATGAAGAGCTACGTATCATTCTTACCCATTTAGGTTTTAGCTCTACTTGAACAGTGAAAGGAGGAAATGTAATAAACTTACTGACTGCCCTAAGCATTGAGGCACCTGAAGGATTTCCAGCAAGTGTCAATAACAACCCTGAATGTGACTCTTCTTATGTTTACCTGCATGTTTGTCAGTTATTCTGAAGTGCACTGATTTATGTACCCATAATAGGGGGACTTCAGGAGCTCTGTGTGTTTCATTACTTGAGGCTATAGGTGTATAAGACAGTGAATGTTGGCTTTAGGGCTCCTGATGCTGGTTCAAAACACAAAAGCTATATGATGTAAAAGGCTGATTCTATATTATTTTCATTCAGCTGTCTCACTTTTTTTTTTTTCTCCAAAAATAACTGAAGGGTTGAATTTGTACCAGTATTTTTCACTGGAGTAGGTATTGTTCATCTTCACCATTTCATCTTGATACCAGAGCTGATATCATTTGTTGTCCTGTCTTTGGAAAAAATACATAATGCCAAAATAAACTCTTTTCCTGTGTAGTCTGGCTAATATGATAGAAGTATAGTCATCTGATCACAGCCAAGCTGGATCACATTTGTTTCATGCAGGATTGATTTTGCTGTTGAACACTAACAAAGACAGTATTTGTAACAGCAGGATTGCAGTGAAAATTGCCTCACTTGAATTGCTTTATGAATAGTCTTATATTATCTCTTGATATAGCATCTTTTGTCCCAATAAGTATTGACATAAAGTCTAAGGTGTGCAGAAATCTTTCCTGGCCCAACTGAAACACCCTCTCCTTCAAGGCTGCAGCTGTTAGTGTCCTCCACCCAAACGACCAAGGCATACACTTAACCTCAAACTGAAAAAGGAAATAGTTTCATACCTGACTAGGGGGTAGTTTTTCATTTCCCCCACCCAAATACCACATGGGAAATTTGTTAGGTGGGTAGAGCTAATACACACCCCAAATAATCCCATGGTTGCTCTAGCAGCCAAAGCATCTTACACTGTGTTTACACCATGTTCTCCTGATGAACATGTCCTGGGTGAGGCTCTGTGGCTGGCTTTATTTTCGAAATTCTGCAGTTATTTGTGTGTCAATTTCACAGAACTATACGAAAATGCTTTCAAGTTTTTACAAACTTTTTTGGAAGGAACTGCTTTTGCCTTCAACAGAAGAACAGTTTTGTTTCTTAACAGCACTCAGGATAAGCCAAAAAGCACTAATTTCTCCTCACTTGTAAAACGTTTAACATATCACTACCCACACCCTGTAATTTCAAGGCTCCTAGGATTTATATTTTAAAAGCATAATTGAAACTTCTTGGCAAAGGCCCTATGACTTCCAGTCAAAATGGTTATAGAAGAAAAATTCTCTGTCTTAATGTAAAAGAAATCCTGCCTAAATTAAAAGCAGTTGGTATTAGCTCTTTTTCCCCTATAATAATATCTACCATTAAGATGACAGCTAAAATATAAGGTGTTCTTGCATTTCAAGAGACTGTGAGAAGAAAAAGGATTGGTGGGGCTATTTTAGTGATGCCACGTGGAACTCATAATATATTTTGTCAAAACAACTGTTTATTCATATACATAGGGTAATGTATTTTTAATTTAGAATTCATTCAAAATCTCATGCCTTAACTCATTGAGTCATAATAACTCAATGCCTAAACTAGCACAGGAAAGAGTACAAAGGTTCATGTTGGGTGTGTTATCTTGCAAGTGTAGTTTTCTTAATATTTGAGAATAATTTAAATAAATTCATCTTATTATCTCATTGCTACTTTTTGGAAGAGTTGAGTGCAGGGGCATTGTTGAAGTTCAACCTATTTTTCTTCAGACACAAAAGCACTGTAGAAGTTCTGGAGAGAACAGATGTCCAGATCATACCAACATAGATCATACTGACACAGATCTCACTAATACAGGAGGCACACTCAGCCTCCCATAGAATGCAGATTCTCATATATTGTCAGCGAAGAATAACTTAAAAAAAACAAAATGGATCTGATGACAACAAGGTAGAACAAACACCCTGAGTAATTATCTAGCACCATAACCTGAACCCAAAGGCATATCTACAGCTTTCTGGGCTGTTAACCTTGCATTTGTCTGAAGAGCTCCTAGAAACTCCCTGTACTGGTATTGCACTGTCTATTTTTCCTCCAGTTTCTGCCAGGCAGAAGGCAAAACCCCCAGTCCAACATCTGTGGCCTCCAGTGCCATGAGTCTAGGGCAGCAGCATTAGTCTTTTCTCTTTGCAATCACAGCATTCATTGCCTGGCCCAGTATTAATCTACTCTCCAAAACAATAAGAATGCAGGAGTTGCACTCAGTGATCCTTGTGGGTCTCTTCCAGATCATGATATTCTGTGATTCTCTAATTCCCCTGTCCTACTCTGCCAGTGAATGTCTTTCTACAATAATACCTGACCCATAGTAATTCCTATTTTATACTACCCAGACTTTTTTTTTCTATTTTTCTTGCACGACTGTATTTTGCTTTCTTCATGTCTCATTAGCTTACAGGGAGAATATTAAAAAAAAGTTTAGTGTTGACAGTAGTTCATTTCCTGCTCAGCTCTGTTGCCCGTAGGCCAGAGACTGATGACATGTCTACAATACTAGATCAAAATGAAAGGCCAGCTCTGAATTTCAATTATTGAACGTGGTGTTTAAAAAGTGGTCTCTCCCTGGTAGGAACTGCATTAGCAATTATACAATGACACTGATGCAATGGTAACTATAAAACAAAAATGTGAGATTCATGAAGGGGACAACATTTACTCACCAGTTTACCCAGAGTTATGAAATGCTATTTCAAAGGGGATGAGAATGATCACTAATCTTGGTGTGGTTATAACAATTCTCTTATATTAGCAGTCACTTATTGTAGGTAAATGAGAGATGGCCTTATAGGTGATAAGAAAAAATGTTAAAATCATGCTAATAAAAAGCCAAATGAAGTGCTGTGATTATTGTTATGAAATTTTCTTTTTATGTTTTCCTCATCTCTGTAGTCTGGTCTGTAGTTGAACTCTAAGACCCTTAGATCAAGGAAGCTGTTAATTCATCAGAGAAACAGCTCTCTTTGTTCTAGATCCTGTATAATACCCACCAAATCAGCCTTAATCCCTTCAACGTAAATAAAAACAAAGAAAGGTAGCACAGTTGTGTAGTATTGGAAGAGACTTCAAAGATACAGAAGTCTATCTGCTTGCTTTGAGGAAAAATAAATGTACCTAGGCTATCCATGACGAGTCTATCTAACCCATTCCTAAAATAGATTTCTCCTTTCAGAAGAGGCATGGGATTCCTTGGTTACTTTCTGAAGTCTGCCTCACTACTTATCTCTTCTTATATTTAGAGATTGTTTTGAGTAGCCCTGTGGATGGGAGAAGTAAGAGGAAATTTTGATTATGATTAAATGTTGCTTTGTTTTTTTTGGTCAGGTACCTACATATGACACATGTGGATAAGAGAGCAAAAGCCCTCAGTCTCAGCTTAAAAGAAAAAACCACATTTTATCTGTACCATCAAAATACTTCTGATGTCAGTGCCTAGTTTTATAAGTGGCTATCAAATACTAAGTTGTTTTCAAGTAGCTTCGAAGCAAAAATCCATGAAACATGTGTTTGTGAGGAATGTAGTAAAAAGTTATGAGTATTATCTCTCCTACCCTTTCCCAAAGTTTTAATGCATGCTACCTTGTTTCCTGAGGACATCTGTGTGGTTTTCATAGTAAAGACAACCTCTTATTTTGCTAATATGGATAGTGTGTCCTGGTCCATAATTTCATTGTTCGTAACATCTACTCTTGAAACTCTGACATGAAAAATATCACCATTAGAATCTTTTTTTTAAGGTGTTTTCTACTTTATTTTGTATGCATATATATTGAAAACATTCTGTGAAATAATCTATTCCAAATAATATTTTGCTTTGTTTTTTTGCAGTTCACTGAACATAAACATATATGTCCTGCTGTTACAGTTTGAAGGCTGTTCTGTGTAAATTCAGGTTAGTAATAACCGATGATGTGTGTTGACAGAAAGCCTGCAATTAGGATACAGGTTTGGTGCATATACAGGCATAACTGGGCTAGTTTTATCTTATCATCATCTGCTTTGTTCCTCTAAGGATGGCAGAAAACCCCCCTCAGAATGCTGTTTTTTCTGTGAGCCAAGTGTGCTTGCAGACAAACCTGAATAGTTGGCAGCTGTATCCTATGGTATGCAGTTTTAGATTAAAACTAGCTTGGTATGTGCTGCACGTGTTACAATTACACTTCAGTCTGAAGCCCCCATATATCCTAAATTGAAACAGCAATGAATACTTGAGACTCAGAAATGATCTTCCATCCTAGGCCATCTGTGGGGCAGATGTGCAACACTTTTCTCACAGCTATCCCAAAACCAGTTTCAAACCCACCTTCCTGTTGTGCTTCTTCTAATCAACCCATTTCCAGACCTTGCTGCTGGAAGCAGTCACATTGCATGTCTGGTTTAATAGCTTTGCACCCCTGATATAATCCATCCCTTATGTGTGCACACGTTCTCCCGGGCTCTCTTGGCAAAGTTCCTGAGGTGTACCCAAGTAAACAGTGAGGAAGATGACGACTGTGGCACCGAAATGAAAGTGCACCTACTGAAAAGAGAAAGTGATGCCAACTGGGAAAATGTGTGATAAACCTGGGCACTGAAGCTATTGGATCAGGAATGCTGGACTCCCAACATATTTTAGGAGCATGTGGCTAGACTTTGTATAAAAACCCCAGCATAGTCCCTTCAACCACTATGATAACACAAACACAATCCCTACTGCACCGATAACCTAGAAGTGACTACATGTTCATTGCAAGTAAAACATAAGGGTGTCTAGTGCACTTTGCTGTGTGTGTTTGCTTAACCTCTTTCTTCCCCAAAGAGCTATAATTGTATTTATATTATACTATATTATATCATATTATATTATATTATATTATATTATATTAATTATATTATTATGGAAATACTTTAGTGAGGAAAACACAACAGGGTGCTACCATAATATAAAACGTGAGATTTTAAATGAAAAGCTTCTTTGTCATGTTTCACTACCTCGTCAAACAAGTCATCCAGTCCTCCACAGGGCAGACTTCACTCTGACACAGGATGCTGCTGAATGGAGATGACTCCCAGACAAACCTGTGTCCCTTCCAGCAAGACGTGTGCCACAAAGTGCCCAGTGACAGCACATACTAAAAAAGAGAGGAGGTCATGGGCAGGATGAAGCAGGAGACGCTCAGTGTGTTACCATTCAACAGCAGAAACTGTGCTGGTTTTGTCTGATAACATTTGAGTCAGAGCACTGCACATCATTGACCTACAAACTACCCTGCTGCTTCTTCTGTGGCTGCAAAAGGAAATAGGAATGCATGGAGAAGGGGTCTAACATATTTTCACAGTTAAGTGAATTTTACTTGACACATATCTTCAGATCTCCTGATGAAAGTAATTATAAAAATGAAATATGTGGTAGTATATGATAGCAACTGCTTGTTTTCCTGCTCAGTATCTAGTGCATCTCTAGTCTGGGTACCATTTTCATATAAATGTCTTGTTGCTTTGTTACTGCTGGATAATAATAATAATAAATGTCTATTGTTAAGAGTTTTATTTTGTTTTGTGAAGAAATAATGCTTAATGAAAAAGAAAAGTCTTTGTGGTAACCTTTTGGTAACCTGACTTGTAGATTTTGTTATCTGAAATAATCTTTTCATCCTAGTTTGAATAAATAATTTTTTCTTTCATTTATTGTCCCATGAAGGACAAGACTAGTAAGTGTAGATTCATTAAACAAGAATAGTTCCTGGCACAGATATCCATTACAGCCCAGCTAACATTAGTCTGTTGTATTCTGTTTGATACACAGTGCTATTTGCTAATGTTATTAATTTTACACTCAAATAAAAGTGAAATGGGTCAATATTTGGGAACTGTAACCATAGTTATGGGTAGCGGGATTCCAGCATTTAAAGGAGAACTGCTTAATTTTGAAGATTGAAAATGGGAAAGTTATATACATATATATATTTATACATAACATAAAGGACCATAGCCTGCCAGGAATTCTAAAGGCCCAAACCTGCTCCTAGTGAAGTTATCCAAGCTCCTTGACAGGAGCCCACTGGAAAGAAGAACAGAGCCTAGTCTAGCAATGAATCACCTTTCCATATGAATTAAAATTGCTGAAGAGGATGCTCCTGCACTTGGCAACTTGAGGAGTCCCAGCCAGGATGAGCAGCTCCATTCCCTAGTTCTGCCCTTTCCCTATGAAAGAACAGAAGGATGCACACTCTATTTCAAACAGTTAAATGTTTGGATGATCTTTCAAAAAGCTTCATCTAGTACTAAAAAATTTACTTCCCTCTGTAGCACCTTACAGTCAATCAGCAGCCAGTCCTGGTGCAGGATGTAAAACTAATAAAAGGGAGCACTCAAGCAGACCAAGTGTGTGCTCGTGTGCACAAACCCAGCACACCCACACACACACAGTGGCAGGCCTTGGAAAAGCCTGGAGTCAAGAGTTTCATTTTTCAGAAGGACATAGAGTGACAGATGCAAAATATTATTTTGTATTTTCCTAGAGCTCCCTTTGTAAAACATGATTGATTGAAATAAACTGTCAACTGCAATTTGTTAATTTTATGTGATTTATTCCCAATGTCTGAATGTGAAAACCTGCTAGGAAAAATTTTTTTATAAAACATCAGTGATTTTTATCACCACTAGTATTCTAAAAAAACAGTTTTTCAGTACTCAATCCTCCTGAATCCTTGTGATTAGCAACCAGGAAACTGACTGCCACATGCCATACAGTAATGAGAACAGCAAATCAACTACTAAGAAACTGTTAGCCTGTTTGAGACTCAGAGCATTTTCTAAAGTGGGAAAAAAGGCCATGATAATCATTGTCATACTGGAGTTTAAAAAGAAGTCATGTATGGAAACTGTATTTACTGATTATACAGAGAGGACTGCATTTAAAATAGCTGCAAGAATTTGTACAATATTTACTATCCCAAGAGATTCCTGTCATAGGATGAATGTTTCTCTTTAATGTAAATGCAGTATAGAACACAATATTGCTTGAAAATAACATCACCAATTTAAGAGGAAAAGGACTATATTTGCCTCAAAAGAACAAGTTCAAAATTGAATTATGTGGCCTGAGATTTGAGCAGAAATCCATTATTTGATGTCCTCAACAAATCAGGATGTGTTCATTAAAAGGTTTAATATACTTTAGAGAGAATGGAAGTGTATACTGAGACCATCAAGAGACTGAGAGTGAGAATGGAATGATATCACCTCTGTAAGCAGCACTATCAGCTCTGGGATGGGTAATGTACTAATATGGGTTTCTGATGGGATAAGCCACAGCAAACATCCTGCAATATAATATGTAGGAACACAGAATACAGCTTCAGAAAATATCCACAGCACTTAGAAAGTGCATAGGTCTTCTTTTTAATCAGATAAAGAATTCCCTGATAACATGCTGTGTTTAGCCAATACCTAATATCCTGAAATATTGCCTTTAATACTTGTCCATTTTTTTTTTTTTTCTGGAAAGAGACTGGATTTTACTAGTGATGCATTTGCAAGGAATGTCAGTTTGAATCTTTCCTATGACCCCAACACAGAGATATTCAGATTTACTAATGGACTCCTTGGAATAACTATGAAAATGGCTGTTACCCTCTTGAGGAGAATAAGGAGAAAGAGCATGTTCTCCACTTATTTTGAAACTACAGATCTGCATCTGTCTGTACTGGAAGCTTCAACTTAAAATTGGAAAAGGTGACACTGCTTGTAACAGACTTGAAGAATTATCTGTTCCACTTATATCTGGCTCAGAGTTAGCCCTGAGATGAGCTGCACAGTAGGTCAACAATAGCAGAAGGTCAAGGAAAATGGGACCGGGGAATTTTACTGGAATTTAGTATTCCATAGTAATGAGTTTGAAGAATTTGCAGGCTGAGATACTCTCTGCAAAGGAAGCCATATAGACTCAGACCATTGCCATCAATTTAGATTTATTTCTGTATTTCCTGCTGGATGGTTATTAAAGTTCTTAATTTTTTCCCCATGTTTTCAGTGAAGAGTGAACTTACCAGAGTAAATGACAAAACCCCATATTGAAAAGTCTTTTTATGCTCTGAATTCACAAAATATGGCATTCTGAAATGCCAAATGTGTATTTAGGATGAGGTAGCATTCCTTTAATTATTTTGTTTACATAATTAGATACCAGGTCATTAACAGAAGACTCTTTTCTGAATGGTAGAAAATACATCAACAGTTCAACAACAATTGCACTCTAAAGATTTCGGTTTGCTTTTGTTCCTGATTAACCATTTTCACTGTAGTCTGTGTGATTTTAACAATTTCAGTGTAGTACATAAGGATTTACGTATAATTTCAGAAGAAGAATCTGTGAGTACTCTTCCAAAAATAATGGTGGACAGAATACTGCACTTGACCTGCACCCTAAAATTTCTGTTGATCTTTTCTTTGAAAAATTCCAGTAGCCTATTATTTGAAGCTTAGGTTTGAAAATAGATGGAAAAAAACTCTTTTGTATGATACATCTCCTTTTTTGCTCCTGCAAAAATTCATCAGAACCATGCCACATCATGCTGTCTTTGAGAAAAGTCAAGCTTCTCTCCAAGAAACAGGCCAGCTCCCTTCCCTGTGCCTTTGGCACTTTCTGGTGCTGGAGCCAAACCCTGTGAAAGAGGAAACTGCTGCATGGGAGGATATGTTCACATTAGGGACAGAGAGATGGACAGGAGACAAGGATATTAGGAAAGAGGACCAGGGGGGAAGACTTGAGCTGGACTTTTACACAGAGCCAAAACAGAAAATTGATTGATTGTAATTAGCCACCTACAGAGCTTAAATGTGAAAGTCAGAATCTTATTTTTGAATGGAAATACCAGCCAAACACCATGAAGATTCTGCAGTCCCACAGTGGAGCAAGGACCAGAGGAAACACAGAGCTGCACTTGCTGCACACCTTCCCTCCCCGTGTCACACAACCAAGGCACACTAGCCACCCTTAGGTTGCAACCAGTGTTCGATGTCATGCACCAAATAATCCTAAACTGAAAACACTGGTGTTGATAGAAGAAGCTTTCCTGTAAAAATGTATGTCCAAGTTAGACGTGGAGGTGCTACACAGGATAGAACACAGTTCCTCCTCTGTCATAATCCCCATCTTTGTCCTATTTTACTAAAGCAGAAGGAAAGTTAATGGCAGTGGTAATGGTGGTGTTTTTGTTGTTTGTTTGAAGTGGTCATTGCCTCCTAGGAATGGATCTGAGAGCACAGCCTTCACTTTATACATACCAACAAGCTCACCACATTTACAATAAGTTCTTAGGGGGATGAAGATGAAATACCAGAAGCATGTCTCTCTGTGGCTTGCATGTATTGAAATTTAAGTGGATGCTGATTTGTGCTGACATTCCTATTTACTTTCCAGGGCTGCAATGACTAATACTTCTGTAGATACTGTACTAAAAGCTTCCACTTTCTCCAACAATAAAATTTAAGGATTCACTCGAATTAGAAATCTCCTCTGGCCAATTATTTTGATATGTAAGGATGTTGTAAAATAAAGACTACAGAAAAATAATGTCCATTAGTTATTCTTATCTGATTTTTCCTTCTAAGACCTCTATATCAATTCATGGACTGTACCTTTTAATTTGCAGTAAAAGAACCAGAAAGAAGATAAAGTGGGTTTTACTGTCAAATTTAGGTATCTTCCTAGCAGGACACAAAACTGTAAATTGAATCCCCATGCTCTGCAACTGAAATTTAACACCTTGGAAATTATTTTTAGGTTTGTGTTCTTGGTTTTTTTTCTTTTTCTCAGAAGAAACAGAGGATCATCTGGAAAATATTCCACCCTTTGATCCAATACACATCAATTTTAGACCTACCTTAACAGCTTTAAGGGTGGAATTCCTTATTTCCAGCCTTCTTTCTGTTATCAGAAAAATATAGAGGGTTCTGTTTAGCAGTAGTCAAATGATTTGCAGATGACAGTCAAAAAGGAATTTAAAAAGCCTCTGTTCCAAGGAAAGCCATGATCCCCTTAGCTTAAAAAAAATCTCCAGGCTGACATTTCCAATATTTTCAAGAATGCCTAAAAATCTAAAGCTCCACTCTGAAGCTTTTATTTTTTTTTCTTCTCTCCTTTTGTTCCAGCATAGGTTCAAAATATTCCTATCCCTTGATTCTATTGTAAATATGAATTCACATTTCATATACAGACCTAGAGCTCTTTGTAATTTACAGGTATTTTAAGGGCAAGCTTGTTTAGAGAACACCTTTTCTTCCCTTTAAACTACTCTGAAGAAGAGAGCCACGTGTGAATACCAAGCTCTCGGTCTCTGTAATATTCTTCCTTGCATGTGTGTGTTTTCATGGTCTGCTCTTGCAAACCTTGCTTACTTTGGATAATCTTCCCTTACATCAGTATTTAAACAGAAGTGAATGGAACTTCTTACATAAGACACTACTTGACGTGAGCAGCGGATGTTAAAGCCAGGCTCTTTGTAGGTATTGCAGGATGTGATTTTTCCCTTGCAACAATAGCACACTTCAAAAGAAAGGGCAGGAAAGGAAGAGTCCTTTGAGCACCAGCCTTTTTGAAGCCACACGCTGAAGTCTCAAGTCCTAAATCAGTGTTCACAGCCTTCATGCAGAGCACAGATCACCTCTTACCATCCTGTAACTCCGCATTCCTTGTCAGTCTTTAGGGACAATCACATTTGTGAATAGGGATTTATTCTGAATTTTATTTGTCAGCATTCATTTGTAAAAGAAACTGTCCCCAGTTATTAGGTAGTAAAATCTAATATATAGAAGTGGTATAACTCTACATATGTCAAAAAACAACAGGTTTTATACACACAAAATCTTAACTGGTATATTAAAAGAATTTTGCTCTGTTCAGCCTGAAAATTTCAGCATGTGGTACAGTAACAATATCCAGATTTTCCATCTTTTAGGTATTATGTATGTGAAAATTCATATGAAAAATGGACAGGACACAGGAGCTTTTTGGTATTACTTGTACTTGAGAAGCATTAAACACAAGTGTGAAACTGTAAGGAAGTTTCTTAAGACTGAAGACCATTGTCGCCCCAAAATTCTAAAACACCCAGAGACTGATGCTTCTAGAAACTTCACATAACTCCTCAGGGAAAAAAAAAAAAATTAAAATAAGGGAGATTATTTATTTTCTTCATGTCCTGTATGTTAACTTGAGAATAAAGGAAACATCACTGATCTTGATGGTCAAGAACTTCATAAATCACATAAAAGACAAATACCACATACCTAGCAAAGGAAGCATCCTTAGAAAAGGTGACAATTCTTCACATCCCCTTCTTCTTGCCCATTAACACCAGTATCATTTGTCACTTACATTTCAAAACAAAATAGATTGCTCTTTTTTCCTCTATGGAAAAATACGTAGATTTTATACACACTTCTCAGAAATCAGGTTTTAAATGTATGCCAGAAACCTGGAGAAAAGACCTAGGGCTTGCCCTAAAAATAGAAATATTCTTTCCAAAGGTGCTTGTTTCTAATTTGTGTGGCCAACGAAGTGCAGTGAGATGTGTGGTACCCAACCAAATAGATATGAGACATCTTCCAGCAGAGGATGGATAGATGTGTGAAGTAAACCTGCTTGTCTTCATGAGCCTCCAGGGAAAGAGAACTCCAGGCTCTGATGGTAGAACTCAGCAGTTCTTCTATACACAGAGGTCCCCTTGGAGAGTCACCCAGCCCCTTCTGTGTGCAAAAGTGAGAAGCTGAGCAACCAAGACTCCCTCCTATGACACTGTGAACCAGTCTGCAAGGATTAGAAAATGTTTAGAACCAGAAATAACGCCAGGTGAAGGCCTTTGATTGCCACAGTAGGTTGCAAATCATAATAGGCAGGCACAAGAGAGCCCATAACCTTATGAAACATTCCAGGACAGTTAAATGGAAGACTTCACTTGCACAATTTGAGAAAAGTTCATCTCTAAAGCATGACACGGAAACTCTTGCTCAATACTGTTGTTTTCATTTTAACTCAAAATGAATAAACAGACCCAAATGAGTCTGGCTTTAGGGCAGATTGTCTGCATAGGTACTCAAGCGATACAGATAGCTCTGTAATGAAATGAAACCTTGCCAACTACATCAGAGTACAGTATTCATTGTTCTGATACCTAAAGAAAAAACATTCCTCATGGATTGCCTTATGAAGATGTATTTCACTCTCTTCTTACAAGTAAGAAGGTCTCAGTACAGCACTAACTCCCAGGCCTGAGCATTGCCTTCAGAGGTGTAGCAGTAGGAATCATTACACTGTGAGAGTACAACAGATCAGATAACATCACAAGACCACTCAATGCTGTATATTCTTGAAAAAAATATACTAAGCAAGAAAGAGGCCTTTATTTTTCTAGTAAAAAGAGCTTTTTCTTACATTTTGTTCTACATCCCATTCAAGAAAAATTTAATATATAAAATTATATCTATTTTGTATAGGTCATAGTTCTTTTCTTTAGCAGGGTCCTTAGGTTTTGATTGAAAAATTTTCCCAGCCATCCATGATGTCTGTTATCCTTTGAACTTCCTACTGAATTTCCAACACAGATAATTTAGGATACTATGGGAATTAATAGAGTCAGGAAAAGAGATATTGTCTAGCAGGCATAACACTGTAAGCAGAGGACATTTTACTTGTTTATCTCTTCCTACATCACAAAACACTGTTCAAAGTGAGAAATGTTATTTTCAGGGAGGTTTTTTTTAGCATAATCTACAGACACGTTAATTAAATATGGCAGTATTTTATTAATTCTCTGTTAAATAGTCTGAATTTGATGTGTTACAGCTAAATCATCTCTATATTTGAATGCAAATCTCTCTCATTGAAAGACTTGACACCAAACACTGTTTTGTCAGAATTACTGAACATTAGACTACTTTAATCCTAACAACTTGTGCTTCAATTGCAATAATTTAAGGTATTCCAGTTTCAGAGCTTGACAACAGAGGCATGGAGAGGTAAAAAGAAACACAGATATAGTAAAAGGTGGCACAATTGAAGACTTCTTTGAATTTTGTAGCTGTATCTAAGTCCTTCATTCTCTGAATCTTTGTCTTTTGGATTGAGTTACACATGTTACCAATCTATGCTATGAGTTATAATAAGGTGGTTTTGTAAATCAGTCCAAAAAAAATTTGTGCAGAATATCTGGTAGCATATACAGAACTAAGTTAAAAAAATATTAAATCTGAATTATCACTTTAAAGAGAAACTTTTATTCCAGATTTTAAAAATATTTTAAAAATAAATTTAAAAAAAAAAAAAACCTACTGAAATTGTTATTAAAGAGGATGGGGCTAGGAGTAGTGGGAGGAGAATTTTTCTTTAACTGAAAACAAAAACATGCTTGGATTAGTTTAAGGTTCAATCCTGCAAGTTGCCAAGCTCTCTGGTCCCAATTCAGTAAATTACTTAAGCATGAGCTTAAGTTTTAAGCACATCATCAATTCCAAAGAAATGATCTGACTCACACATCCCTAATAAATGTCTGGGCTAGAGCCAGAGATCTCAGCACTTACTAGTACTAGGACTTTCATTTCCTAATTGGACTAATAGTGATAGGTAGATTGCATAGAGAATAAAACCTCCTGCAAACCTACTTGCAAGCTGGGAGTCGCAGCTGGCTCTGCTGTAACCCACATACCTCACAGTGTGACTCGACCATTCCTGCCATGGTACAAAGCTGGCCACAATGTTCTTGCCCTCCCAATGTTCCCCCTGTCCAGGGTGAATCACATTCAGTGTTGCTGAAATTCCTAGTTATCCAAACAAGCAATAATAGAAACATTTGAGCAGAAAGAATTTTTGAGTCATGTAGGTGGTTTTCTTGTGTGGGAAACTACCCGCTTTGTATCTATGTGATTAGGAAAGTCAGCTTCATTTGCCTCTGGCTGTCTGAGGCAAGCAACAAAAAGCACATTCATGTTCCTATTCCTTCCTCCTCTCAGTAACACAGAAGAAGGGAAAAGATTATTAACTTCTATGTCATAGTCAGGTTAAGAGAATACGTTCCCTGTCTGTAAGGCCTCACTTCTACCAGTGGGAACTTTTTCCAGAATTTTACACTGCCCACCCTGAACTCACCCACCCAGCTGGATGAAGAAAGTGCTACCCGAATGCATGTTGCCCAGTGCACAAAGAATCATGCTGGGATAGCAGAAATATTGTTCTGGTGGTGTTCAGCAGTACACCAAACCCTCACTGGACATGGCATCTGCCCAAAACTGACTAGACTGACTAAAAAAAGCAACTACTGAGAAGAGGTGAGGAAGATAGTGCAATAAGACTGTCCCATTCTCTATATGTGCCCTTCTGGTCTTTGGCAAGCTTCAATAGAAATCTTAGAAGAGTTTTCATGGAAAACCAGAAAAGAACAAATTAGCTTTGGAGAGCTTTATAAATCAAGCATGAGGAGCAACATGGGCTGTAGTCCAAAAGGATTTCTCTGAAAATTAAAAAAAAAAACAAAAAAAAAACAGACAAGAGACCTGAGTACCACAGGCAGAGGAAAGACAGCAGACAGTAGCTTCTCACAGCAGCATGGAAATGATATGATTGGGGTAAAAAACAGGCTGGGATGAGGTTTTAGTTGAGGCAGATCTGGAGTAAAATATCAGATCTGGAACCCATCAAGAAACAAGGAGGGAAAATGAGGACAGCAATCCCTCAGACATGTTGAAAGCCCAGGGAGGACACGATTTCAAAAACAGCAGGCTGTGAACATGGCTGTGTTGAAGATGGCTGATGAGCCAAAACCCCAGTCCGAGGCATGTTGGCTGAGCAGAAGGGGAGGAGAGGGAGAGGACTCGGCTGGGATAGAGGAGCTCAACAGCTCAGCATGAGGCCAGGAATGGCAGGGAGAAGGTTTTTCATGCCAGAGCAGGAGACAGGCTTGCATGGGAAGCATTACTATGCAAAACAATGTATTCCTGTGAGCACACTGATGAACTTGATACTAGGGTAGGATTTAAACCTTTCCCAGCCCTGATCAGCTTTGTCACCATGTTGACAATGGCACTTTTCAAGAGGTATTTCAGGAACTTTACCCAGCACCCAAGAGATTTTATTAAAGTCAATATGACAAACTGTGACATCTTTCCAGAAGAGAGCCTAACAACAGGTTTGCATCACTTTGCAAGGAGCCCTTGGGCTGCATTTTCAATCTAAGTATACAGAATGATGTCTGTTGAAAGTGCTACACTGAAACCAGTGACATCACCAGTGGCAAAGAATGGGAAGAGCTTTCATGCTGCTCTCAGCAGCCTTAATAGAAAAATGATTAATCATAAGTGCAAAGAAAAAGTTGTCATATGGCCTCAGCTGTTTTGTCATTAAATTATATTGTCTATGTTCCTTATCAGTTCTGGACTGACTTTTCTATTTTTAACACAAACAAAGGGTAGGTAATTATAAGTGACATCTGCATATATGCTTCCAAAATGTGGATAAAACCTTTCAACACACTGAAATATACTCGTTAGTGCATGCACTTAGATCCTGTCATGTAATAAGAAGGAAATTAATAGAGAAAGATAAAAAAATAAATCATCTAGGGTATCACTGGTCACCTCCTTATTGGCATTTTAGATAAGAGATAATTAGCCCAAGGAAATAGACAAGCTGCCTGCATTAGCACACAAATAGATCTATAGCTTCCTGTGGTGTCAGTGATAGAGACAGGCAGTTGTGAAAATTTCAGAGAAACTAGCAGAAATCACAAGGGTGGAATCACAAAAATCCTTTCTAAGCAAGCATCTATGCAGAGCAGGAATGAATGTGGTTTTTTGGTGGTCAAATCTGAACAGAATAGTCTGCAGATTAAATTATCATGAAAATAGAAATTTTCTGGTAAATAATATAAAATTTGCATCAAGAAAAGTCCTCATTGAAAAATTAAGCACTGATAAAAAATATTTCAGTTGCAGATATACACATGTACAGATGTACAGACAGGTGCTCACTTGGTATCTATAAGAAGTAGAAAAGAAATGCTCTAAAGGTCTGGCCTGTTCAGCACCAACCTTGGTGAAGATTGTTCAAGACTGCAGGTGAAACAGTGCATTTCAAAGTTTTTATATTAAAAAAAGTAGAATATTTATGTCTCAACACAGAAAGTTCCTTCCTTCCTTCCGAATTCCTTCCTTCCTTCCTTCCTCCCTTCCTTCCTTCCTTCCTTCCTTCCTTCCTTCCTTCCTTCCTTCCTTCCTTCCTTCCTTCCTTCCTTCCTTCCTAATTCCTTCCGAATTCCTTCCGAATTCCTTCCTTCCTTCCGAATTCCTTCCTTCCGAATTCCTTCCGAATTCCTTCCTTCCTTCTTTCCGAATTCCTTCCTTCCTTCCTTCTGAATTCCTTCCTTCCGAATTCCTTCCTTCCTTCCGAATTCCTTCCTTCCTTCCCTCCCTCCCTCCCTTCCTTCCTTCATTCCTTCCTTCCCTCCCTTCCTCCCTCCCTCCTTCCCTCCCTCCCTCCCCCCCCTCCTTCCCTCCCTCCCTCCTTCCTTCCTTCCTTCCAAATTCCGAATTCCGAATTCCTTCCTCCCTCCCTCCTTCCTCCCTCCCTCCCTCCCTTCCTTCCTTCCTTCCTTCCTTCCTTCCTTCCTTCCTTCCTTCCTTCCTTCCTTCCTTCCTTCCTTCCTTCCTTCCTTCCTTCCTTCCTTCCTTCCTTCCTTCCATTTTCACCTTCAGGTGTGTGGAAATACAGATTTGGAAACCATTCCTGAAAAATATTTTTTCTCTAAAGTACTTTTAATATTTTCCTAGTTTGAGGGTAAACTATTTCTGTGTGTGTTTCCTCCAGCAGAGAATAGTTTACCTTCGTTTTTGCAATTCAATATTATATTCTTGAGGATTATCAAGACTAAAAACTATTGATTTCTTCAGTGTTTCCTCCAAATAAAAAAAGATCATGTTTACTAGATCTCTGATCATTCCTTCTGATTTCTTCTTGAACTTCTCCACTGTTCATGTTTCTTGAACTCCTGTTCATGCTCTTATTTGTCAGCATTTTTACTACCTTTTACTGAAGTAGCCCCTTACTTTTGCAAAAGCTATTTTATAGCTCACAGAATATTGTGAGGAAAAATACATTGTTAATTGTATCCCTGCCTTAGAGATTTTAGAAGAAAGGCTATTCAGTACATGCAGATAACTATATAAAAAGAATATAGTTCACATCACAATGATATACATAGTTACAATCACCATGACAGTCCCTCACAACCTGCATTCCCTTGTGAGAGAGGGAAGTACTATTGCCTTGCTACCATCAGGGACATATCAACAACTATATATATATACCAACACAGTCATCAACAATTATAGATACAAATCCACACAGAATTATATGTCTTCATTTTCTATTTTTATAGAAATAATATATTGATACATATTTATATTTCTTAGTCTCATGCTACCATGTGGATATTGCTAAATTACCTCTGAAAGACCTAGTAAGAGTACCAGAAGATAAATACATACATTTAGATGAGCTCCATCCACTCAATTTATTCAACAAGGAAACAAGATTTATTAGCTTGTGTTAGTATGGTTATTCTGTTTCTGATGCACAAGCAGCTTAGGACACTCCAGACAACCCAGACTTGTGTCCTGACAAAATTCTTGAGAGCTGTTATCACCCGATCTGTGGTAAATTGAGAATGTCTCCCAAATTATACTTCTTGCATGCCCAAATCACCCACAGTCCTTCCTTTTCACTTAGCTTGGGTTTGGGGTTCTTTTAGGAAGTTAAACGACACGAGAGGTAAAGCAGAAATACGGGCAGAAGACATGTCACCTCAAGTTGAGGTTCTTTCCACACCCCAAGCACAGCCCTTTCATCAGAGAGGAAGGACCCACCCCCTCTTCTGGGTAAGAACAGTGTAACTCAAAGTCAACTAGCTGAGACCCATGGCACACAGACATGCACCGAATGCTCCATATAGGCCTAACGAGTATAAAAACCACTCCTTTGGAGAATGGGAGATGAGTCTAATGATAACTATGTAGGAACACAATTTAACATTACCCATCTAGACAATTTCTGAGTTATCCATCTAGACAATTACCCATGTAGACAATTTCTCAGCCAGCCCAAATGCATGAGCTCTGCGCTTAGAAACTGCAGGTGAAACTAGGAAAGGCAAGGAGGGAGAGGGCCAGAAAGGGCAGGGGGAGAGAACTGAGGAAAGAAGGAAGAAAGAAGGTCAAAGACTAGAAAAGAAGAAGTAGTGGAAAGAAGAATATTTGAAATTTGAACACTGATTTCTCTCATCTTTATGCATTTCACTTTTGTTAGTTTATCATCAAGTAGACTGCCACTGCAGAGACCAGAAATTTGGAGAGCTTTTTCAGTAGCATTCGCAAAATGAAAACAGAAAACATTTTAAAGTCTGTTGCCCTTGGCAGTAAATTTTATTTCTGTACTATTGAAATGTGGAAGGTTGGTCACCTTGTTGGTTTGCACACTGTCTTTTGCCTGACAGGAGCCAGCTGACTTATCAGAAAGGGAAATCTGGGGACAAAAAGTCAGGAATGACTCAGATGTGAATTCTGCCCCATTGTATTAAAACGTAGCTGAAGCCATGTGCTATTGCTGGAAACTCAAGTCTATGTTTGGGGCATTACTGAAACACACTTAGCAAATTTGCCTCTTAACTGTCAGATTTTTTTACTAATTTATGCTGATTCATAATAAGTATATTGTTAGTCTTTACTGTTACCATGTTGTATAGTTGAGAGGTAAATATTAAAAAAATTTCTGGTTTTCCTTTTTTTTTCCCTCCATAAAAAAAACTGGATGATTTGTCTTTGTTTTGTACTCAGAGTTTGGAAATCTTCGAAATAAATCAAGTAGTCTGTCAGCCCCCACAGGTACTTTAGCTGCTTTAACAACTTAGCTCCAATCCTGCAAATTTGTATGCACAAAGATGGCCAAGAATAGGATTTATCTCACCTAATCTAACAGATAGGAATCTAATCTACACAGTTGTCTAGGCTACACTTCTGTTGTCAATTGAGAGAGGCAGAAGTCTAAGATAGGAGGTATGAATCACCCCTCCGGAGGCGAAAATCTCTCTCCATTGACTCTAGAGGGAACCTAGGAAGGTTGGTTAGACTAGACGTCTAACATTTAAATGATCAAAACTAAGTGAGGTAAATCACATTTGAAGTGCATGAAGAGCATGCTGAAATCAGTGCAACTATTCCTCCAAAAAATAGTTGCATGGATGTTAAAATATTTGTATAATAAAGCTTCCACAATATCAAGTTTTTAATGGAAAAGATTATTTCTATGTGTTTAGAGGAACACAGCTTTGATCCCTGACTGGTATTTTTTTGGTAAAATTAGAAAGGGATGCAAATCAGAAAGTTCAGAGGTAGGAAGAAAAATATTTAATGGTACATTACAAAGTATTTTAAAAGGTAACTTTTGCTACCTTACCTGATCCATCACTCATTGCTATAGCTGGTCAATCTGCTTCTGAGAGGCAGTCTTCACCAAAAAAAAAAAAAAATCATATAGTAAAAATGACAGTATAGAGGTGTTTGGGAATATCAAATTTAAGAAGAACTTGTTTTCACATATCAACAAAAATGAATGATGTTACCTCTGCTCCCTTGAAACTTCAGGAAAAGGTAGTTGTGATGTTGCCTGACTGCCAGGATACTATTCAAATCGTTGGTTATTGACAGGAACCTGTGTCAAGTACATCAAGAGGTAAAAAATATGAAATTGAAATTGAAAATATGTTGGTAAATTTTATCAACAGAAGATAAGGACTTGGTGAGTCTTATAGGCCTGGTTAACACAGATCTTGAAATGAACATTCAAAGGTACATTTTTCTCTACACTACCAAATCACAGAGTGTTGGGTTTTTTTCCTCTGTGGAAAAAATTGCTTTAATTTTGTAGGGACAGAAGGAAGCAAATGCCACCCACCTTGAGGCCTCTGATCTCAAGGCACTTCCCTTCCCATTGCATGTGTTTGTGGGGAGCAGAGGTTTTGTGTGTGCGCAGCTATAAACTTGCCAAAACCCTCTCAGCGCCTGCTGCCGCCCCACCAGTGCAGCTGAGGGGTTGAGTGCCGTGCTGAGGTACTGAGTCAAACTGGAGTCTGTCCCCACACACAGCCCAAAAACTTGGAAATTTCAGTGCCAGATGCAGGGCGGTTAGGAAATCCACCCCCATAACCCAGGCACAGGGTGCACAGCTGGAGCACAGACGCAGACGGGGCCTTCCCGGAGAGGCTGTGGGCCATGTGGGATCGGCAAAACTCTGGGACATGGCACAGCCCAAAAGTCTGCAGTATGCCCCGTGTTCACAGCAGGTAAGGAACGCGTGAGGGAACACGCGCCGTTCAGCCGAGGGATCTCCACATGCCACTCAGCTGTCAGCTTTGTGCCGACTGCCTGGATTCAGGTGGATTTCACTCGGCGCTGCAGGGAGACAGACTTTACCACTTTGTGACTCACGCCCGATCGGGGCGAGTGGGAACAGCAATCATTTGTGACTCACTACATTGTATAAGGCTGTGGAAAATCATTTGCTTGCATACTGTACAAATACATACTGGAAGTATATTAAATATGTTGAAGTAATTGGAACACAATTAAAATGTTCTGAAGCAAAAGAGAGAAAGGTTAGGCATTACCAGTCTCCTCCTTTTCAGAGAGATAACCTATTAGCAGAAATTTGCAGTATTTTCCTTCTGAAGTAGTCAAGGCTTTAAAATTCTGTCTAGAAATAGAACCGTGTGAATAATTTGGGGTGGGGGTTATATTCAAAGAAAAACTAGCAGTTTTTGTCTTCTTGACAGTGTGGTTTTTTTTCTTTTCTTGAGCAACTGTTCCTAGGATAAGAAAAATCTAAGTTATTCTGAAATAGTAGGAATAAATATATTTTGAAACTTTCTCTCTAAAAGCAAAGACTAATGCTCAAACCAGTGTCTGAATAAAACAGGCTGCAAAGGATACTGTTACACAAGAAGGAAAGAAACCATAGCCTGAAGGTTGGGGTGCTGGTCTACAAAGTTCTTTGCTTTGCTAGAATTTAAATGAGGACCTTAGAAATAAATATCTCTGGCCTAAATCTGCAAAAAATCTGAGGTGCCTGAATCCTGTAGAATTTAGAACCTGGGGTTAGATGACTTGGATGGGGCAAGTGATGGCAATATCAAGGAGAGCACTGTTTGAACACTCCCCTTTCCTTCAGATCAAAGACATGAGAAGCAATACTAATTAAAGTACTTCTACCTGGAAAGGAAAAAAATCCTGTCAAAAATTGATATTTTTTGAGACAACTAGTTCACAGAATCACAGAATATGCCAAATTTGGAAAGGATCCACAAGGATCACTGAGTCCAACTCCTGGACCTTCACAGGACCATCCCCAAGATTCACACCACATTACCCAACAGAGTGAAATGTGGGATCAGACAAACCCCATGAGAGCGTGATGGGTGGTGGGAAGATGAGAGCAGGACCCAATGCTCTTCCATCAGTCTTCAGTGCTTCAATCTTGAGTCACAGACAGGTCAATCCACAGAAAGGAACTTCTTGTTATCATCCAAACCTAAAGCTGAACTAAAAGAAGTGCAGGGAATGGTTAGCTGATTGCTAGGCAATGGCTATCACAGCAAACACAAGCTAAAATCAGCTCAGGCCAAGACAAGCCTGGGCATGTTTTTAATCTCTGCACTCACAGGTCAACAGAAAGCCCCTGACCTTTTACGTGTAGTGACAAGAAATCACATATACTGGCTACAAAATAAGGGCTAGGAAACAGAGAGGAAGAGAAGGATGGTCTTTCCTCACCAGAAACAAAACAGATCTATGTATTGCCTTAAATATGTGTGGTGTGATTAAAATGAGGCACTCTGTATTCTGAGGTTGGACATAAAAAAATTTCCTTTAAAGAAAATCCTTGTTGAAATAGATAAATTATTCTGTTCTGTCAGAAAACAGACAGGCTACCTGGAGCAACTCTTTCCCAAACTATAATCTCATTATCAGTGCCTTTCAACAAGGATCAAACCTTCCAGTACCTCCAAAGTTTCAGGCATTTGTGAATTGCCTTTTTCCCCTTTTTTGAGGTTTACTTTCCTGCCTGTGCAGCCAGAAATACAGGATTTATGGGGACAGAAAGAAAAAGCAAGACAGCCTGAGAGTCTGAGGACTCACCTGGAAGGGACAAATTTGAGTTAACATTTAAATGTAGGCAAGACAATAAAACAAGTACAGGCTCACTTCCAAACATCTGACATTTGGTAAGAATTTTGCAAAGAGCTTGGGATCCTGCACTCATGCTCATTGGCTTCTCCTAAAAAAACATACTAGCTCTGTGCACATTGTTGTCCCCCTTGTCACCTGGACCCTTAACATCCCAAAGAAGCCCCTCTCTCTCCTGCACAGAGCACCCTACCCCTGTGGAAAAGGACATCTCTCAGTGCAGCCTCTTTGGGACATTTCTGCTGTAACATCCAACGAGCTCCCTGGGACCTTGGTGACATCCCAGTGTCATCCACTATAGTGCAATTCCATTCACTCAAACCAATCTAGTGCTGATTTCTACTCCAGCCAGTGAGAGGTGGCCCTCAGTCAACTAAGTGTTAGTTGAGGCTGAGCTTAAAAGACACAATGAGTCTCACATAAAAATTTATGATACAACTACTCCGTGTTTTCCATTTGTCTGTTCTCCCTTTTTATCTCCTAGGCAAGGGCCCAACTGATATCCCAGCACAGCTGATGAAAGGACTTTAAATTTTGGAACATTGTCAGAATCTTATTCTGTTAATGTGTAGAAACAAATCTAGTGTAAACCAGAAGGTTTTTTTACAAACCTCCTAATATCACAGGCAGAGCGATGCACTTATAGCTCAGTAAAGTGCCCAGAGCAATACTGAGACAGATCAAAATCCAGTATTTTACAGGAGACAGAAAATCTTTTTGAATATGTCAGATGTAAAATGTGACTTGTGTACTACCTGAGCAGGGGAAATATAGGAGAATTAATGTCTTAATCATATAGAATATCCTGAAATGGCTAATATAACCAGCTAAAGCCACTACATTAAATTAATTACTGGATTAAATTTAAAAGATCAGTCTAAGAATGCTGGGTTTGAATAGACAGAAAGTGGTAAAAATATTATCCACTTCCCAGTGTTTTCTAGTGGTTTTAAAGATTTAACAGACAAATAAGATAGATGTTATTGTAAAAATCATTGTGATTACTACCAAACAAGTCTATAGGAGAGCAAAGAGCAGTACAATAATAATAAAATTGGACCAAATAAAATAATAAGGAAAGGAAAATGGTGATTGCAAACTCTGTGGGTTTCAAGCAAAATGACAATATTGATTTGTAGCCCAGATGTCAGAGTAATAAATATCATGGGAAAAACATGCTCATTTTCCTTGATTTGGGGCAAATGTTCCAGTCCCAAATAAGGCTTTTAATTTTTACCAAAAGGAAAAATATGTGAAGAAAAGAGGACAGGTTACTTTAATAATTTTTTTTTTTTTTTTTTTGCATCTGGGACAGTTGCATATAAATTATTTTTGGATACAGAAAAATATATAAAGGCTTTGCAGCAGAAAAGAGTACCAAAAATTTCCAGTGTTGGATTTCTCAGAACAAGACAACTAGATATGGAATCTGAGAGGTGGGCAATGAACAGCCTTCAGTTTTAGGGGGGAAGACAGAGGTTAGCCACCACATTCACTAACTCAGATTCACAAAATATTCTGAGTTGGAAGGGACCCACAAGGATCATCGAGTCCAACTCTTAAGTAAATGGCCCATAGGGGGATTGACCTATGGTGTTTTTAGCACCATGCCCCAAACAACTGAGTTTGTCTCCTCATTCTGTTATCAGAATAATTTCACATGATGATATGAGGGTATTTGAGTTGACCCACATATATGTGGAAGGGCTAAAGAGACCTCTTTTATCTGGTAAGATTCTGGAGAAATGTGAAAATTGCAGATTTTTTTTCTTCAACCCCAAATTTAATCCCTTATACACTATATATGAGGCACAAAATAGTTTTTCAAAGAAAAAGATTAAAAATGTAGCTGTTTGTTTTTCAAACAGATGAACAAAGACCTCTCTGTTCTATTATCAGTACTCATATCTGTTCTGATACAGGATGTGTCATTGCTCCCTGTACCAAAGTGTTACTGCATATTGTAATGTTCATTGAGAAAAATAATTAAAAGGAAAGCTCAGGATGTGGTTAAACCCTACCCATGTCACTCTGGGGTTTACATGCATAAATCATGTCCAGTGTTATGGAAAGAACACAAGAGAACAAATTCTTTTTTTTTATATATATCTCTGTATACTTCTGAATACTTTGGCAAATTCTTGCTCATTTTGTTCAAGTATTGTCTTAATATTCAAATTCATGAAGCACATGAAGATGCCCTGGGTTTATTAAAACTTGTTTGTACTCAACATTTTTGAAATTCAAGTCACTACATCACTATATATAAAGAACCTCAGTAGGCTGGCCTGATTTTTGGAAGTGCCAAGTTGCCACAGTTTTTACTAAAGTTGGTGAAAAATGTTAGTGCTCAGTAATTGGGAATCCAGTAGGCTTTTGCTCAATTTTTTAGCTATACATGAAAGACTCTGGCTAGCTAAAGATGAAAATCTTAAACTGAGGCTTGGTCTTATAACTTCATAATGGAACAGAAAATTGGGTCATCATATTAAAAGAAGGAAACAGCAATTGGGTCATTGAGATTGAGGCAGGAAAGCAAGTTCATCCTCAGTTCGCTGAATTTATCTAGTGTCTTTATCATTAAGAATATCTCAATGTTCAGGATTTTTCCTGAGGTTTCATTTACAATGCAATTAAAAAAAGGCATACTCTCCCATGGGTATTTCAGACAGTGGTGAGATCTGGTGTCATATTTAAATACTTGCCACAATAGAAAATTTAGAGGTGGGATGAGGATACTGGGTGAAAATTTCACTTGGGAAGGACTCTCATTTCCACTGGAGTCAATGAAAGAATTCCTGCTGACTTTTAAAGACAGCAAAAGCAAGTCAGCACAAAAAAAGCACATAAATAGAAGCATTCCAAGCCTGCTGAGACCTCATTACATAATTTTTAAAGTATTAAGGATAAATCTAGGCATCTAAATGACATATACATGTGTTATGCACCATTAATAAGTGATGAGAAATAAATAAATTAAACCGAACATGCCCAGTGCACCGCTGCTCTTCCCAGGATGTGAGTCGGAGAACCTAAAAATAGAAAAGATGATTTTATGTGCAAGTGCCATGAAGGAGTAGTGGTTCAACAGGGGAAGATGTAAACAGAGAACCAGCACAGTCCCAGTGGGGGTGTAGAAATGTGAGGAAGGGCACAGCTTCTCTCTGTGCATAATATGAAGAGACCCAGGTAAGGCACAAACTGCACAGATCTAAAACATAGCAGGAAAAGCCCTCCCACTGTGAATTATAGCCGAATTTTTTCTTCAGTTTTGATTTTTCTCTTCTCCCTGAAAAGTTTTTTTTGGCTACTGGCTATATAAGTGTCTTTTATATGTCTGTTTGATTCCTATTTTTTGTGTCTTGCATGTCTGCTGAATAATTTATGCCATGAAAAACAAGTTAAGCAAACAAGCTGCTTCTGTGCTTCATTCAGGAAGCAGTGATGTTAGTGGTCACTGACTAGGGAAGGAAAGATGGTCCAAGAAACTATTTGAGCCAAACACTTTGAAGATCAAGACCAGATCCTTAACTTAATTACATGATAATAAAGGCCAGTTGTTAACTTCCTCCATTTGAGAATGATATGTTCATTCTGTTTCTAATTGGCAGCTGCTGCAGGGACCCACAGCTCTGCAATGATGTCAGTACAACAGCTCCAAGCAAGAGCAAACAAAGCATCAAGAAATGTATATGCACAGAACACAACTGTTTCCTTTTAGCTGATGATTTGCCTACAAAAATAAATCCCACTTGTTTCAAGACCCTGACACAATAATGAAGCAGAAGTGATATCAAGCACCTTCATCATTTCTAGAGTAGACATTTGGAGACTTCCAACAGCCCCCTGTAACTGGCTGGTGGGTGCCAACAATAGACATGGGGATGAACGTGTGGTAGCTGTGGTTATTCTCTATGTGCTGTATATGTAGATTCTGTTCTTTACAGGAAAAATGCTATAAAAAGTAAATCAGAATATTATCTGTTATGATTATGCCCTTAATTTCTTTTGGACCTCTATGTCTCAGTGTATGGAGGGTCCCATATCCAAACCCAGGAAAGAATCCCAACCGTTGGAAGCTGCTCGAAGCAGAATGTCCAATTCAGACTCTTTACAGTAGAATACAAAATAGTTAAAAAATAAACATAGAAGAGTGGAACTTACTGCTTAGTAATGATGCTTAACAACACCAATTTCCTTGCAAGTCTTACGTGTAGCTGGATTCTTCCTGTGGAGAAACATCTTCCCAAGTTAGATCAATTGTGTGCCCTCAGCAGGTCTCCCCATTCACTCAGTTTTCAAGGTGTTGTGGAATAAATGCAGATCTGGTGTCAGTATTTCATTTGAGAAATAAAAATTGGGGGGAAATGTTTGAATGTCTATTTCAAAGGCCAGTGTGAGAATCAAAACCAAAGCTTGAGCACAGTCAAGGGCTATGGGAATGAAGTAAACCTCAATTCCAAAGAAAGATGTAATAAAGGGTAATACCTGCATCTAGAAAGAAAAGGTTAAAGAGCACATGATGGGCAGCTGATTTGAAGGGTGTTCTGGAGAAAAGCTGAAAAACCAGAGCATCCTTTTCTCAAGATGCTAAAACTAACTGTGAATGCTAACCAGAAAATATTACTAGAACTAGAGTCCAACAGATAAGGGAAAGATGGTGTTTTGAAAACATGGTCCCTACTTGTCCCAGGGTACACCATCAAGGTAAGAAGGTTCCCAGTGGTGGTTGTGGTTATCCCTTGTATCTCCAGTTGTGGTAATCTGGAAATCATGAAAGGTACAGAAGATCCTAAAGAGTCTCACATACAAGGGCTGCAGTGAAGAATCCAAAATCCAAAGATTGGGACCTTGGATTAAAACCTTTTGTTTAAAATGAAAAACAAATGAAAAACAAAAAAATGAAAACCAAAAGTTTAGCTTTAGGAAATGAAAAGTAGAACTCTTAAGCCATAAGTCAAGAACACAGTGTACACCCATCCTGGTGCCTGCTGAGAGATCCAAGGCCTAAACTCTGCACAACCTTGCACCAGAAAATGCTGGGGACGGTGATACCAAAACACGACTGAGAATATACTCAGCATTGAAGCTTGACAGCAACATTTGCCATATCCAGCTGAATAGAGCTTATTGATTTACCTGGCTTTGCAGAGACCAAGGTTATCCTGATTATGGAGCTCAAAAGATCATTCCATGAACGGACAGTACCATATCATGCGGATTTACTGCCACAGTCTTACCTCTTTTCAGTGATTGCTACACCACACTTCATTTTGCAGCATTGATGTGTTCTCAGAATGCACAAAACAGCAAAGATCTATTTTGAGTTGAGGCATCTGTGTAGATTTGTACCATCTGAAAATCTGGACTATGGTATCCCCACATTCCTTTCCTGCTTGCAACATAATACTGCTGGGCTGCAAACAGCTGTTGGAACTGGCATGTGGCAACTAAGGGCAACCAAATTCCTTCTAATTAAACAAAACTTTGTCACATACAATGGGCAATTACTTGAGATTCCACCCTGTCTCCTCTGGAAAAACAGGTAACATTCATATGAGGGCTGTATCAGAAGAATTAATTTTAAACCAATAATGTTCTGCTGCTAATTGATGCACTATCATATCAAACAAAGAGCCAGTATCTGCAAAAATCAACACACTTGTTGCTTCTATAATTAGAAAAAAAACACTCATAAAGTGTGCATTGATGGAAATGCAAGTAGGAGTCATCATATTCTCCCATGCTACACAAATGTTGCAGCAAATCTTCCTTTCTACACAAAGTTATTAGGTAATGATAGCTCACATGATTAGGTAATGATAGCTCGTTATTAGGTAATGATAGCTCACATGATCTCCTCATGTATTGAGGAGACCTTGCATCAAAGTTCACTTGCAATTCAGAATATTCCTATAGTCTGGAGTAGGTAAAATACCTGAACCTCTGCTCATCACTACTGCTGTAATTCTTTTGTTTACATGCTGGTTTTTAAGTGGTAAAAGCCTTTCAGCCTGTGCAGCCGAGATGCTCAAGCTTCTCAGAAGCAGGACACCTTAGTTCATGTGAAAGATTTCTTTGTTCAGGCTAGAAAGCAGGAAAGTCTGCATTAAGTCTGAGTGAAATAATTGCAATCTTGATACTTCTTCATGACTCCCACACTGAAAACCTCTCTGTCATAGAAAAGGGGTTGGGTGAAGTAGATACATATCTTTTCTTAACTTGCAATGATCCAACTTTACTGAATTTCTATATTGACCTGATCCAAAGCATGAAAGTTGACAGAAAATTTAAGGTGGAAAATGTATTCTAACAATAAATGACAACAAATCATTTGCAGCAGGGAAGCTGCTTGTCTGCCTGAATGGCTACAGAGATCAGAACACGGACTATTTACCTAGCTGAGACTCCCACCTTCAACACAACACCAGAGTGAAATCTTGTGAACAATTAGGAGTCTATTAGAAATTTCCATGAAAAGCAATGATGGTTAAATGCCATCAGTGAGGGATTCAGCAGACAGACTGAGAAGGAAGGCAAAGCTGTAAATCAAAAGCAACAGTTGGCATTTACAGGTTTTAAAGCCTTTCAAAATACACAGGATCCTTCAGAGAAGGAGACTATAATCGTACTCATCTGAGTGGTACATGATGATAACAAGTTGCAAAGTGGAAGCTAAAGGCAAACAAGGCCAGCAGTCACCCTTTTTAATAAAGCTGCACGTAATGGCTGAGATTTTCTTGGTAGTCCTCAAAAACACTTCTTAACAGCTCTCTTCTTTGGGTATCTCAGCATAAAGCAGAGGAGTTGTTTGATAGATCAGGCTTAAGAAGGTATTCTGGTGAAGACAGTCTGGCAGTAAAGGCAACAGCTAAACTGCGAATTTCAGGTTGGCTCTACTGGCAGAGCATGATGAACAGGGTATGTTTGCTCATTATTGTCATGATCTGCAGAGTATTTCACTTGAACACAAGTAATGTGAAAGTAGTCTTAGAGGTACCTAACTTCTCAAGAAGCAGGGCTGATTATAGGCCTTAACAAGTAGCCTTGCTTTAAAATTTCTACTAAATCACAAGGTAAGCCACAAAAGAGAGGCAGTATCTCTGCAATCACAAGATACCTTGCAATCAGCACAAGAAGTTTTCCTTGAATTCATTACAGCATTCTAGCAGAACTACTGTTGCAACAGATGTCAGAAAGAGATGCTGTTACATACTGTCTTTCCAAATCACAGGAATAATCCTAGCATGTGAAGTAAGATTTAGTAAGGAAAACAAGCTGAGGAATTGCTTTGGATTACATAAACCCTGGGAAAGAAGCAACAAGAACTTTTTTCTTTGGTTTTAATCTCTGTTAAGAATTCTCAAGAAATGTAGTTGAAGAATCACTCTTAGATAATTGGCCATTTTTGATGGAGATTTATATACACACATACATATATATATATTTCCTGTACTCTGTTTGACAACTTGCTTTAGAACCAGATTGAGTGAGCACATCAAAAATAATCTCAGTTATTGAACAGAATTTCAGAGGCTTTCTATGTCACCCTTACAGCATTCTTTTTTATGAAGGTTTCAAGACCTATGTTACATATTTGAGACATTGTTCTCTGACCTGGTTCAAGATGGATCATATGTTAGCATATGAACCAGTGAAAGAGTTTCAATTATGTAATGCTGCTCTGTGGAGTAAAGCGCTGAGTACTTGCATACTGAAGTATTCATGGAACACAAAAAATGCAAGAATTTTGTTCTACATCTGGAAAAATGGATGCCTGGAAAGTTGAATTAGTTGAATTTAACAGAAGTGGAAAAAAGTTTTGGATAGTAACAGTAACTAATTTAGGTTATGCAAGTTAAAGTATCTGAAGACTAAAAGTACAACAGGTCCAGTGTCAAATACCTTCTCTGACCTTGTTCCAGATTATTTTTTCTCATGATGCTTCTAATTTCTGGATCTGCTTCACTGTATATAAATAGTTGACCCATTAGTTATCTTTTCCTGACCCAATACAGTGTCCAATTATTTTCTTTTTTTCTCTTGACCCAGAAGAAATCTTTTCCAGGGCTGCACACTGCTTATTCAAGGAGGGAAGATGCATGTATCAAGTCTTGCCAAAGTGCTTAGACTTCACAAAGTTGACATGGGTATTAAAAAATCAAATAAATTAATGTAGAATGCAAAAAAGGAAAAGTTAAGCCACAGCTCAATATGAAAGTGTGAGACTGTTTTCAGAGAGTTTTGTTTGGGCAGACAAATAATGGCTTCAAAGCATATCAGCATCTACTGTGTATTTGTTGTAAAAGACCAGATTTCCTGAAGCTGAACTTAAAACTTATGTTATTTTAGTACAAAAGGGTCAATTCCACTTGACCATTTATACTGAGTATGAATGGTTGGGAAGCAAAGGACATTACATACAGGGGATGGTATGCTACTCAGGCAGGGAGTTTATGAAAAAAACCCTAATCAAGTCTTTAAAAGTAAAGAAGGCTTGAAACAAGAACATAACTCAGTTTGCAATAACCTTTGCAGAATGTTTAGGACAAAATCAATTATATTAATATGATTTATTCTCATCATAATTTTCCATAAATTTCTTCAAGGACTGGAAAGTGAGATAATAGCAAAATATAGTACACTAAATATCCCACCAAGCCTTTACTCCATTCTTTACACCAAGTTTTTTCTCCATTCGCACCAGTTCTAAGGCTGCTGCTGTTACCACAGTGTCTCAGTGCCTTCTAGTAATGCACTAAACAATGTGTCCAACATCTGTCAAATGTTTGTGCTCTGTTTCTCTCCTCAAGGGAAGATGTGTGTTCAGCAGAGCTTTTTTCTTTTGGAATTTATTTTTAATAAAATCTAAATGGCTGTGCTATTTGTTTGTTAGAGAAGTCAAAGAAATATGACTTGCACTCAGGACAGTAGGCACACAGGATGCCATAGCCCAAGGCTCTGGGAGAAGAAGGGCAATTTATGCCCAGGAGTGGGAAAAAGCTGTGGGCAGGTCCTGAGGGTGAAAAGGTGGGGAGTCTTTAAAAGGAGCTGTGACAGGGGGTTACTCATGCAAACTGTGAATTCAGGAAGGAGAGGGTGAGACTTTATTTTTGCATCTTTTACTGCTTGCATTCAAATTTTATGTTGCAAATGCAAATGCAGAAAAAAAGCTTCAGCTGAATTCCCACATACTGTCATCAGAGCCATTCATTACTCACTTTGCTGCTGCTGCTCCTGAGCACCCCAGATTTGGAACAAGAGGGCTGTGACAGTGATGCCTGTGGAAGACTTGGGAGGGTATGTTTGCGCATTTACTGCCTACACTCTTTTAATGTCCAGCTCCGGACAACCTTAAGAAATCCAAATGTCTCTCACACATGTATTTTAAAATGAGAGTGAGAGAAAGGAAAAAAAAAAATTGCTAGGACCTTGCAGCTGGTGAGAACATGGGTGCAAAGTTCCATGTATTGAGAATTAAATGCTATGCAATTAGAAGGTAAACTTAGATGGCTTTCAACTCAGCAATGTGCTCCTTTTCAGTCATTAAGAGGGATTCTAAGATACTCTTATGAAAAGCCAGGAGGGTCCAGCTCCATCCCCCTCCCAGCACTAACAAGTGAATTTACCTTTGACTGGAGTAGATGTGTTAATGGCAAATAAATAATTGCGGTAATTTATTCAGTGGGTTCTTCTATTCCTCTGAAATAATCGCTTTGTGTGACTGTTTCTCACTTAAGCTTTAAGAATAAACTCCTATATGAGCCTTCACATAAATAGTATATCTAGTAAATTGTCCTTCCACAGTTGTAAAAAGACTTTAACTACAGCCCTGCAGCTAAACCAACTCAATTCTCAAGGAATATGATTAGAATAAACACTGCAGATAAAACATTAAGTTTTCTTCAGGTGATATTTTACTACCCTTTCTATCATAATCATCACTTTTATTCATTCCATTGTTAGCTTTTAACAGCTAAAACCAGCATGATTTAGAAAGTGAGACATCCCTTGAGCTGGAAAGAAGCAGCATTACCAAACAAAGCTTTAAAAATATCATTGTTCTCTGGCTGCAGAGACACATGTGCATTTCCCTTGTTACAGACAAATGTTGTCTATAAGGGAGGATTTATTCTTCTCTGTCCCAAAACATAAATTTAGTCTCAGTGCTCTAGTCCGCAGAACTCCCACACATTTCGTTGGAAAATATACCTGAACAAAGACAGCAAGTTCTGCCCTTGGGGAGGCCAAGAGTAGATTTTTGTCTCAGATTTATACCAGCAGCATGTGGAGACAGAAAATATGCAATAAGTCAAAGAGATTTTACTTATCAGAGATTTAGACAACCGTTTGTCAGTACTTAACTGTATTGCTGGATGACTCATTCCCATTTCTAATACCTAGGAATACAGGGCATGTGTGGGAACACAATGTCTGCATTGATTTTAATCTGGTCTCTTTTTGTACTGTCTACAAATAGCTCAAAACGAACCCAATCAGATAAGCAGAGCAGAAAATGATTGCAAAAACACATATAGTAAGCCACTCATAGAGGCCTCAGAGAGGCCAAGGAACACACAAAACAGAAAACACAAAGGTAGCAAAGAACAGCTCATAAAAGGATACCATTTCTCTATGCCATGGATGAATAATTTAGGTAGGGAAAGTGATCAGGCAGGGAAGAGAAAGATTTTGTTTTTAGGTGCAGGACCAGCAGCTGCCCTACTCGAAACCCAGAGTTAGCAACACATCCTTTCTAAGCACTTCAGTTCTGGATTCCAGGCTTCATGTCAAAGTAGGAATCTATTATTTACGCTAGACAGGTTGGAGATGGCAGGCTCTCCTGGTGTTGCACTAATAGTATTTAGAATACTCTGTGTGCACTGGTCCTCACTGAACTCCCTTTCACAGATGCTTGCTGCAAACCTTGGCTCCAGAGGAGTGGTTGGGGTAGACTTTTGGGAAAGAGTCTTCCTATTCTGGGAGAAATTTTCAGTTTTTGAAGTTTTTTCTGATACAAAGCGAAACAAAAAATTGAACTTTTGTTATTGTTTTGCAAGCTGTTCCTCTGAAAATTACTTGAATCAGGGAGGTTCAGAATTTTTTTTCAATAACAAGCTCTTTGTTTTCAGTCTTGACATTTGCTTTTTTGCTCCACCTTTCAGTGAAGATCAACATTTCCAGGTTACACACTCAAATAAAAGTACTAACCAAACCAATAATTCTGTTGTAAATTTTCCAAACAGTCTCTGTCAACAAATTCAAAAGCTTCTGATGCTGGAATATCCATCATTGATACGTCTCCAGAGTATTGTCATAACCTTGACAAGTCAAGAATGTCCAACAAAAATTCCTTGCTGGTCTAGCCCCTAACACATATTTCTTCTGCCATCCTGAAGGTACCCTTTTGGGAGCCAGGGTGGAAGGGGAAGAAAAATGTGGGTTGTGGGATAACAGGCTCATCCCTAATCCAGAAGGGATGATAGGAGGAAGAAGCAGTCATGGAAGCTTATACAAGGCAGAGATGACAATCTATCAGATGTTAAAATAGTCACAGAGTCAGAGTAGCATCTTTGACTACTCATATATAACATAAAATCCTTTTTCCACATCAGAAGAAACTATGAGCCCCCTAAGGGTACTGCAATTACACTGATTTTACATCATCATAAATCAGAGAACTGTCAAAATTGCTATAACAACAAGGACCAGAATTTCATCTTGCCTTCTCTGTGTGGCCATGGGTCTGCCCTTCATCCTTTCTGATAGGCATTTTTCCTTCATGAACCATTTCTCTGAACACAATTATGTGGAAAAATGGAGAGGCTCATGAAAGTTCCTGAGGCAGTGCCAGCTGAAGGAGGCACACATTCCCATAGCTCAGAGGAGTCCTTAGCTACAGCAGAGACCAAGAGCTACTGCATCTCCCTTTCCTGATCCTGGAGCAAGTTCTGCTTACAGCAACCCAGGCCCTCCCTGCCACATCCCAGGGCAGAGCACATGGCTGCAGTTTGCCATCCTGGGACAAGCTTCATGTAATTCCTATGTAGTTCACAGCAGGAGGAGCGCAGTCTGCAGAGAACAGCCACGTAATTCATGTTTGCAGTGGCCCCCTGCATACATTTTCTGAGATCATCCTAGCAGAGAGCCAATTTGCCAGACCAGATATGCAATATGCTCAGAACTGGGAAGAACAGTGTTGTAGTGTTATATCACAAAGACCATCCCAAAAAAACCACAGGGACAATAAGAAATATTAGTCTCCAAAAGCAAGTGGGAAAGCAATTACGTATTTGGAACTGTGGCAAGCCCAAGTAAAACTTGCCTGTATTTTCCATCTAGGATGGAATCAGGTTTTTAAAAAGCTATTCTAAAGAGAGCGTAGGGTTTCTCAGCTTGAAGGCTTCGTGTCACCCTGTGTCCTGTGACGATGACTACCTCCCTGTTTACTTCACAACTGAATGGAAAGTTGCTTATGTACCTCCTACGCTTTTGCTAGCATCTTGATCCTTGTCTTCCAGCAGCCTCAGGGAAAGACTGAGAGATAAAGAATCCCCATAAACAGAGAAAGAGGGCTTCCTAATCCTATTCCTTGGAATAACCTGTTCTACAAGGACAGTATATTTCCTTGATGGCAGAAAACTATTGTGGAATGTCTACGAGGAAGTGGTTTCAAAACTCTAGTCCAAATTCACGGCAGACACCCCAAAACTCTTGTGTAACACCAGGGAACCTCAGAGATTTCCCAGAGCCTACTGGGTTTACTGGCAGTCTTGCATCTTCCTCTGCCAAGTATGGATCTGTTGAAGCCACAATGATGGAGAAACACCTTAATCTCTGCACAGGGTAGTCACTGAACAGAAACACTAATCCCACCTTGGACCACATTACATTCCTCTCATAAATTCATCCAGTTTAGGCAGGTAACAGTAAGCTTTCCCTCCCTGCAAAGCACAGGGCAGGGAAGACATTGAAAGTCATCAGGATCTCATCTACTGCACAGAGGGGTTCATTTGTGTCTGTGGAAGCCCCATTGTACCCAGATCTCAGGGACAGGAAGGCCTGAGGGCCTGCAGGATGTCAGAGGAAGAAATTCAATAAGAAGCCACTTAAAACCCAATAATTCAAGGGGATTATCACCTTAGAATTCAACTAAATGGAATATATTTCTTGCCAAATAAAGGAAAAATAGGTTATTCATTGTTTTAGCAAGGATTTTTTCATTAAAGCAAACACAAAGTTTATTGTATTCAAGTAATAAAGATAAGCAACAAGGAAACTTCTGAGATTAAATAATCATCTTCTCCAAGAACTAAATTGTTTTTTTACTGTTTTCTTTCATTTTTAAAATGAAAGTTTAGTTTAAATTAAACAATTGAATACTGAACCTCACATTTTTTGGAACAGGCTGCTAGAAGGGGGTTTTTTTGCCTTTAGCTGTCAGCTGGAATGAGTATCCTAAAAATACCAAAGACAAAGATATAAACGCCCCTGACTTCAATCTGTACAATTTAAAATCAGGTTAGATAACTGAAAATATGTGGCTTATATTCCCAATCTCTGCATGCACACCAAGTTTACTAAAAATAAAAATTTTGTCTGATTTACATCTGTTTTATTTTTTTTTCTGTTGAGCTAAGGGTTGATTCTCCACCCACACATGTAAGAGCAGCTAACTCCCAATTAATTTTAAAAGAACTTTAGTAAAAAAAGCATGCTGGAGAGGGAGTGAAGTTACTGGAAATTAAGCATCTGGACTTCTCTAAAGTATAAGGGTTTTTCCATCATGTTGGAAGGTAATTTGACTTTAGGAAAAAATATACAATACTTGACTGGTTGATAGATTTTAGTGATTCATTTTGCATGTAGAAACATGCCCACTCTTGCCATTTGAACCAAACACTAGTTTGTTTTGTTTCTTAAACAGTGTGAAATGGCAGGATTTATACATCTATAATAGTTGCCAAAACTAGATTAAGACCAACCTAGTGCAGATGTAATATGACTTTCCATGGATGTAAGATCTCCAAATGACAGGAGTCCTTTTAAGTGCTGAAACACCAGAAACTGAAAAATCTGGAAATGGAAGTGAGAATACTTCTGTTATACAACACTACATGAAATCATGGAGAGACTAAACAAGCAGACTGGCCTTCCATAAAGCCCTATGAGAGAGACATTGGTGCAGGGCATGTTGATGGTGTCCCATCTGGCTTTCACAGTGTTTGCTCCAGCAGATGCATCCCTTTCTGCAAGTGCAGAGTGTACCCATCTCCTGGGGACTTTCCTCAGCTGTAGAGCAATGAGAGGGACTTGAAGTAATCTTAAAAAGAAGTGGTAGTTAAAGAGAGCAACCCTGAGGGAGAGATGTCATAAGCTGCATCAAAATTCAAAACAAGGTTTCAAGGAGATGTTCCTGAAGCATTCACACTGAGCTCAGCTTCAGCACAGAAGGAAAGCATTACCTCAGGCCTCTGTGTCACACCTAAGCAACTGAGGTGAAGCACATCTTTAGCTTTAAGCATTTAAAAGTTAAGTGTCTACATTAAACCAGTAATAGGACAGAGTGAGGCATAGCCCAGGGATCCCTTATCTCACTGGAACCAGGGGCCCAAGTGCATGGATTGCTGCTCCGCACTGGCCACAGTCTGGCTCCTCTCCTGGCACCTCACACACACAACTTCACACACCTCCGTGGGGTAAAGGCATGTAATCCTAATGCTCAGTCTTCATCTGCCTTGTCTTTGTATCAAAAAGAAATTATAGTTTTATTCCATACATTTATTTTTAAACCACGTCACTTTTAACATACCAGGGCTAAATGGAGAGATCAAAACGATTTCTAGGGATGGTGTTCAGTCAAGACAGCATCCATGGGGCTGCAGCAGAACAAAGGGAAGCATGCAGGGAGACAGTGCAGAGAAAAGCCTCAGAAAACCTGCAGTGCAGCAGGATGAGTAAACTAGCTAACGAAACACTTGATATCTTTGTACAGCAAGCCACAGCAAATGAGGCATGAAAGAGTAATCTGGACATGCACTTAGTGAAAGGAACAGACTGAAAAAGAAAGAACCAGTCATATAGCTTCAAGCTGTGATGTTGAAAAAGAAATAATAAAATAAACAGTTCAGGGTTAAAGAAAAAAATTAGGTATATTTGGAAACTGAAAAAACCTGAAGTATGACTTGCTGTTTCTTTATTTCACAAAACTTAAAGACAGAAGAGACCTTTATATCATCTATTTTGACTTCCTGAATAATACAGGCTTTTACATTTCTCTCCTCTTTTAATACTTAGGTTACCTTTCCAGGTACATTTAAACCAATGCAATGCTTAGCTGCATGAAAACAGGTACCCCTGATTAACTGTGTCATTGAACTACACTGTCAGGCTAAAGGACAGAAGGATTATTTCTGTCCTTCTGGGGATAAACAGTTCCACTCCACAGGCAGAGGACAGGGAAGACAATTCAGCTCATAACTGAAGCCATGCCAAGAAGATAATAATCCATACCACTGACTGAAAAACAAAATCAGAACCTATCCAAACAGCTGTTTTTCCCAGATGCAAAATCTGTATTTTCCCCAAATCTGGCTAGACTTTAAGTGCACAAAGAAAGCTCATCAGTATATTTACCTCCAGAACAGGCTTCCCATTTTTATCCTAACCTCTGCTTGCTCTTTCCATTTTCATCCTCAACAAATGGCCCTCCTCATCAGTTTTGGAGAAGTCAGGAGACAAGCTAAGCAAAAGTCTAAAATAAAAATGGTCAGTTGTTCTTAAGGAAACAGAAGAGGGAGAAAAAAGAAAGAAAATATTCTTCTCCATTCTTACAGACATTCATAAAGCCCTGAAGCATAAGATTTGATTAAAACCATATCTTTATTTAGAACTGCAAGTGCTGTGGGCATACCTAAGGCAATGCTTAACCCTCTGTCCCCTAAACGAGACTCAGTGATTTCCACAGGGTTGCTTGAGAGCTGCAGCAGAGAAGACTCCAGCATAAAATATTACTGTGGAGAAAGAGCTGCAAATCCTGTAGTTACAAGGGGAGAAACAGTAAAAAGGCTAAGTAAAGGTTTCAAAGTAAAAGAAGGAAAGAACAGGGGAATGTAAGACACCTAAATACACAGAAGGCTATCCAGTTTAATACTTAACATAAAAGATGACAGGATTTTGCCTAAAGTTGAATTCAAAGACAGAAATATATGTAAATCTCATCTTAACAATGTGAAACAGAAAATCCAACCCTGCCTCGGATCCTCTGTTTATTCACCCTCATCTGACATCTGGATTGAACACCCTGTGTTCAGTATTCCTTTGACACATACAAGGTTCACTAAAGACAAGGTCATTTTCCTCTTACTTAATACTCTCTTGTCTACATATCCCAACACAGTATCAGTCTTTCATGATAAGCCTTTAACACACTTCTCAGAGAGGTGGTTATCCATGAAGTCATTATTCCTCCTTACTGACTAACAAGGAAAAAAAAAAAGAAGAGGAGAAAAAGAATATAAAGAACATCAATGTCTACCTGTGGATACAGTCTGATGATATGATCTTCAGATCTACCAACTGTACTACCCTGGCTGTTAGTCTCCCAACTTCTAAGCTGGTACCTCACACCACTGTGTATCATGAGACTGTTCTCATGATTTACTACAACTTGTTATGTCTTCTGCAGACTCAGTAATAATGATTTAAATAATAGTTATATTTCTTGTGAGATATACATAACAAGTTTATCTATTCTGAGATAGAAGTATCTCACAATGGACTTCTTTCCAGATATGTTTTTTTAAAGTGTCCTGTCATTGACTTCAAGTACATCAGTGTTTTCATTTGTCTTTTAAATGGTTTATTATTAAAGCAACCAGTTTTCTTGATTTTAAGGAGTCATCACTTCTCACTTTCTTGGAAGGAAGGATGTAAAAAAGTCCCACCATCTTTTTTTAGTACTGCCTACATGAATGTGATGATTTCACTACACCAACAGTCATTTCAATTTTGAGGGAAATGGTAGTTCTTAAAGCTCTAGGTATGTTCATAAAAGTTTGTGGTATATTCTGCTCACAGAAATGAGCAGAGAACACATGAGAGAAAAAGGTGATTTGTACATAAGCAAACATCATGTGTTTAGGCCAGAGGCACCTTTTTTGTCCATAAAAATAAAGTTTCATACTTATTATCTTGTGCAAAGTGGTGGATCTTGCATTAAGAAGAGACTGTATATTAGTAATAAGTTTGCTCCTGGTCACATAGAATCTGCAGCAAATACAATCTGAGCTGAAGCTATCATGTGAAGTTCTTGTGTCTGTATGCTTGTAGCTGCCATATGCAGGCAAAGGCCACTTTTATGTTGATTTACAGTTTGTATCATCTCACCTCACCATTTTCTGCATTGTTCTGCCCTGGCATAGGTTCACTGCCTCTACCTGAAACACTGGAAAGAAAGTGATAATAGCACTTGCCACCATGTAAACAAACTGGAAAAAGAACTGACCTGAAATGTTGCAGTAGATACAAAGGAAGAGCAAAAGTCCATTGCAGTGATGAACTTGCTCAAAGACAAGGATTAAGCAGTGGTTTCCTAGGAAAAATAAGCAAGGGGCATAAACTGCTTAACCTAATCCCATGACACAAAAAGGGAACAAAGGACAACTGACAGAGAACAAAAAAAGGGAAAGAGAAAACAAGGGTTTCTTTCTTTTCTGTAGTGTCTGTGGTTTATCAGATACTACACACCTTGCAGAGCAGTTTAATTGGATGAAGAGCTCTCTGTTATTATCCAACCACATAATCACATTAAAGTTTGACTTACTCACTTCAACCAGAACAAGTAGGTATCAAAGGGTCAGGGAATTATGTAAATTGGAGCGTGCATTTCTCCATGAACTCTGAAAGACTCAGACAGACTTAAACTATAAGAAATGTTTTTTATCTTCTTAAAACTGATTTTTCAAAAGCAAAATTCCGAAACTGATATAATCAAACCTGTGTTGTTGACCTGTCCTCTCTTAAACAAATCAGCGAGTGATGTATGTCACCACAAAGTACGTTAGCTATTTTCAGCAGCTTTTCATGTGTGTTATGAACTGATCTGTGTCTTATTTTAACTATATGTAACAGCAGCTGTGGGGTAAAAAATTTGAGATGTCAACACCTGACAGAAAATGGTCTCTTGTGGCTTTTGAGTACGTCATGCAATGGCTGCTCTGGACCGTAATTCTTCCCGATAATCATCTAATTCCCTCTGGTGTGCAGGCACAGAAAGCGGATGCAGCCATGGTGAGAAGGGGAGATAAATGCTTCCCTGCAAAGGGGTAGTGAAGAGGAAGGAGGCAGGAGGAGAACTGAGATGCAAGATGTGCAGCAGAACCTCTAGTTCTCTCCACCAAATCCACCTGGGCACCAAATTATGATCTCTTCACATTCATAATTTAGTTTCTGTGCTGTTTTTCTGGAGCTGAACCCATACTTTAGTCCAGATGCCATTTTATATGAGCATAACAGTAACACCTCATTTCATCTTTATTTAAGTGGCCACCAATTGCATTATTCACAGCTGCTACGTGCAGATCAATGATCCTGGCCAGGCATGCCTTTACCACCATTTTTACTTATTTCATGCAACTTAGAAGATCCCAAACCATTAGAGTATTGTGAGAACTCTTTTTGTTGTTTCAGTGTGCAGTAACTGAAACTAAATATGCAGTAGTGAAAAGTGGAACATAAATGCAGTTGAAAATGTGATCCTTTCCCTGTATTACTAAACCACCAAACTTCCTTATTAAATTGGAAAGTTTTATTAGAGATGAAGCTGTCTTTCTGCTATTGTTTTGATGTTAGCTGCAAGAGTTACATATTTAACACACAGAAGGGCTTAACTGGCTCAGTGAGATAAAGCTTTTTCATTTTATTTTAAACTTCTTGCAATTCACCATTAAGATACATCTACTGTTTGAGAATAGGAAATTATCAAAGGGTCTGGGAATTCTCTCTGTTCAGGGCAAAGCAATGAATCTTCATGCACACTAGAGATACCAAGTAGCACTTCCACAAGAGTAGGGAAAGGACTGAAGTTAAGATGACTCACACTAAAGAGCTCTTGCTCTCTTTCTCTACCCCCTTCCCTTCTCTCCTCCCCTCTCCAATTTGGCAGACAAGAAGGTAGGCAAGTTGGAAGCTTTCAGTTCTGTCTGATAGTCTAACAAAATACCTAGTACAGATGCAGGGAGCCAGCATAAAAGCATGGTGTCTGATTAGATGAGATACCAGGAGCCAAGAAAAAGATTGCAGTGCCTGCTGAGTTGAAACGGAAGTCAGGTTGAAAGGAGGTGTTCCTCGCTCAGGCAGGCAGCACAGGCACTGGGGAAGGGTAGGAAGTTAAAGACAAAAAAATGTAGGGAATGCTAATGTTTTAGAAGAAAACCTGCAGCAGATAGCAATTAAAAAGAAAAGCCTCCCATCAATCACATTCTCTAATCTTATCACAAGGGGTATCAGTATCACTAAAAGACACTTGGGGATACATGGAAGTAGCAAGCTCCACTGAAGGCCAAAGAGGAATTTCAGATACTCACTGCCATCCACAAGGCTGTACACATGGTTTAAAACATATATGTCTATGCTTAAACGCCTTCCTGAACAAAGCTATTGCATTACCAAGCTCAACTTTCCTGTCATCTGCAGAATAGAATAGAATAGAATAGAATAGAATAGAATAGAATAGAATAGAACAGAACAAAACAGAAAGAATAGTTCAGTTGGGAGGGACCTACAACAACCATCTACTTCAACTGCAATGTACATCAGCTTTTTCATGAATTATAAAATATGACAAAGGTATTAACAAGTCTAGAATTTCACCCAGCTTGCTGTAGTATCTTCCTTCCTCTCTGATACACACAAATAGGTGGGGATACTAAAACCAGAAAATGGGTGAGCAAGAAAGGTAGGACTGAAAATGTCACTGGGGTCAGCAGAGAGAGTGAATCCTTTAAATAGAAAGAGGTGTACACAGTCGAGGAGAAGTTTTTAGTCAAAAAAGAACTAAGCAGACTACCCCCACTGAACTGAATTGTCTTTGTTCCTCAATGTTATTACTTGCACTGGCTGTTCCATTTAATTATGATTAGCACTTGTGGGAGCCAGAAGTGGGTGATGGGCAGGGAGACACAGGAGTGCCTGTAATGCAGCAAGTGACTGATCATGTCACGATCCTCCATGACCTCTTCTATCCCTCTTAAGTGGGAGGGTGAAAGCAAGCAATAAAAGGACAAGCCATTTTTTCTCTTTTTCAGTATTATGCATTCCACATTTCTAGACTTCCTTTAACTCCCACTAGACACTTGAAAAAAATCATGATCTTAAATACCAGGCTTTAGAAAATTTTAATTTAATTTTCTTTAAAAATAAATATTTGAAAAATAATTTTAAAATGTTTGCAATCATGCAGATGAATCTTGATCAAATCACTGTTCAAATTCCTAGTCCCTGTGTAATTACTTGCGTAAAACACCTCTTGTGAATAGCATGTAAATCATTAGTGATTAGATTTTTTTGGATTGTTTTGAAGAGACCCAGCTGCTGTCTTTATGTCAAAGAACATCCATAAGGCACCAGTGATTAAACAGCATGGTATTTTTGCATGTCAGACATCACATGCTTGGATATTAATCACGCTTAGTGCTTTTCAGATGTGAATTGAGAAGCATCTCAGTGAAAAACAGTTATAGTCCCTGTTTACAGACTGGGAAGCCGAGGCACAGGCCAAGTGACTTGCTCATTTCATACAGCAGATCTGAGGTCACAGCCCAGATTCCAGCAGGGGAGAATTTCCCTTTGTTTCCTGACTTTCCATCCACCTTTCATTTTCCAATTCAAATGCCAAGACAAAGAAAAATCTGGATCATTTGATGATAAAGAAGAAGAAAACCCAAATTACAACACAAAAAACCCCCCAAAACCCTAAGAACAAGGCAATCATATTGCCAAGATTAGAACTGAATTTAAATTAGAAAAAAAAACTCCTAACCTTGTTTAATCTTACTTCTTTTCTAAAAAGAAATATAGCAAAGCATTTTCCGAATATACAGCTCTTCATTTGCCCTAAATCACCAACTGAAAAATAGCTCCCCTGTCCAAAAATTGTCATCTTGAATCATAGCTCGATCCTCATTACTGAGATATATATGTAGAAAAAGAAAGAGAAGCATGAGGATTTCTCTGCTTAATTGTGATAGCAGCAAGAGCTATTTAGTATATCTGCAAGACATGTTTTCTGCATAAAATATGGCGGCTTTGCAAGTGACTCTCAGAAGTAATTTTTCACTGTTTATATATAAAAATATACATATGAAACATTCATTGATGCATACATATAATGTTTCATAAGCCAAATGGAACAACAGCTGTAATTCATTACCGAAGTGAGAAATTAAAACCTTCTTTTGTGTCAGCTGCGTAGAGGGCAGTTATTTATAAGATACCCTAAATATATAGTTGAGTTTCCTACTGAACTCAAAAAAAGGTACAGAAGCTACTCATAAAGCTGAGTCAGTGACTGTAAAAAGATGAGTTTGTGGAGCAGTGCTGAGCTGGACCAGAGAGATCATGGTGACATTTAGTGGTTACAATACCACTGGAACAGCAACCAACTCCTCCAGAGGAAGTGGTAATGTGCTTACTCAAATTTTCTGCCCTCCCTCAGGTTCCTGAATTCACAATCTGAAAGTCTTCAGCAGGCTTAAATCCGGAGACAATAATGCTCCTCCACTTCCTTGCGCAGGAAGCTTTAAATTACAAGGATGGATTATTTTAATTGCTACTCTTTGGGTTCTCTGCTTGAGCTATTGGTAAACATCCACGGCAAAACATATGGATGGTGAAGCAATAGCTGTATCAGACCATGGTGTTTTGCAGCCACTGCATTATAAACTTTGCACCCAGTGTATTCAATAAAGAATATAACTGGAAATATTCGTAAAGAACTTGTAGGCAGTAGCTGTATGTCCTAACATTAGTAAACTGCCCACTAAATTAACCAGCATGTGTTGTCAGTAAGCAAGTCTTGAAGATATAGAGGAAGCTCTGAGTTGCTGCAGAAGAAAGTCAGGGACCTCATAGGGCTAAAAGCCTGTTTCAACAATTTTTATTTCTGCATCCTTCTGTTAGTAAAATCCTAATGTGAGTGCTTCTATAAATTAATAAATAGAGAAAAGTTCAAGCTCAAATTCTGGATCCAAATGTATTTGGATTATGATTTTTTCAGGGCCTTTAAATGAGAATTTGGGTCAAGACTGCTACCAAGAAATATTTAGTAGAATTTAAAGATACCATTCCTTTTCATGGGGATCACAAATCATATCCTCCAGTGCAGAAAGAGAACTGCATAAAATGCCCTGCAACCATCTCTGAGTCTTTTCCAGGCTACTGGGTGTCATATGCAGCACAGAAGGGGACAGGGCATTTACTCCATCCTTGTCTTCACCAGCCACTAACCTGGCTGCCTGCTGGCACTCTTCAAATATCAAGATACTTGCTGCTACCACATCAGATGTCATACAGCCTGTTTTCACTTTTTAATCTTAAACTACCACAGCCTCCATGGGCAAGCCTGAGAAGAGACAAAGGACAGGAGGGGAAAGAGAAAGAGGTGAGAGCTCCTGTTGCCCAAGGAGAGATCAGGATCAATAAAAGCTTTTCCATTAGTTTCAGCAGAGAATGCAGCTAATTCTTCTTTCCTTCCCTTTTCTGAGAGATTGCAGCTCACTTCTTCAAGCCCTCAGCATCCAATTTCCTTTCAGACCTGGGCACCCTAGGCCTTCTTGCATTTGGGGGGTGAGGAGTCAGCCCTACCTTGAAGTGCATGTTCCCAAGCCATAGCTTGTAGTAGTAAACAGCACCATGCTCCTCCATAAAACTTTTTACTCCCTTATGGCTGGAAATAAGGGCATGTTTTGCTGTTTCTATTTTATAGAGGGAAAAGTTTAGGTTCTAAAAAGGTCATCCAGTGAACAGGAACAGAGAGCGCCTTTGGGTCTTACTGACCACAGCTGAGATGTCTTAGGGTCCTATTTCACTTTCAGTTTGCCTTTACAGCAAGAAGGCAGCATGCATGCAGCATATATCTACACATCTGAGTGAACAGTTGTTTGTTCCACATCATGATTTTATGTCAGTTAAATTTCAAACAACGTGGTGCTGCATACAGGGATGCTGATCAAGGGCTATATAAATTGCAGTGCTCTTCCAGTTACCTTAACATGCAAACTGCTGTGTGAAGGCAAGAGGATTGTAGTGCACACATGCACAAGTCCCAGTAGACAACTGAGTGCAAACACAGCAGATGGTGACAAGGCAATAGCAGCAAAGAGATAAAACTGTAAATTTAAAGCTGAGCCTAAAGGCATCTCTACCATGCTTTTATTATCAGTGGTGTTGAATTCCCCAAAGTTCTAATATATAAAGAGGGTAAAGAAGGAAATACTGGCTCTTTGGTACACTGTGGGGTTCAGAGTTTGCTCTAGCTGGGCAGCAGCTGTCTCCTCTGAGCCAGCCAGGGTGAGTGCTCCTGTGCCGAGGTTTGCTGGGATCACAGGCTCATGGGAGGAAGGGTTTAGCTGTGCTTCTCCCCTCAGCCACTCCTCTGGCCAGAAGCTGGACAGACCCAGTGCTTTACAAGGGAGGGGGACATACTCAGGATAGGTGTAAAACACAGCTGATTCCCCTACTGCCCAGAACAGTGGGAAAACATCTGCTTTGTTAGTGGCTTATGCAGCTATGAAACACCACATGGAAAATCAGGGTGTTCCAAATAGTCCTGTGTTAAGTAAAATACAAACCCAGATAAAAGAACTAGGAGAATGTGTATAATTTATCTTCATCCATTTTCCAGCTAACTACTTAATCACAAAACCAAATAGTTGATTCGTATGGATTCATTGTAAGGGGAGGCAGTCACAGACAAATTGTCTTTAGACTCATTACCAAATATTCTGGAAAAGACAGGAAGCAAAGTCCTAATCTAATTGTGCTGTTGCCTGATGCCAATAATTATGTACCCAATATGAGAGCTAAATTACTGGGATTTATCTGTCTTATCAAAAAAATATTAGATTAGCTTGTGTTTTCAGCTAACCAATATTGCTTTTAATTTTTATAGTCTTGTTCAATCTCTTTGGTAATTTTGCAAAGGATTAACACACTTTGGTTGGCTAAACTAGTTCTGGTTGCAGTACCATACCAAATGAGCAGATTTCTCTCTTGTTCTGGTCTAGTTACTGCTTCCAGGGTAAGAGATCTTGCTCATGGGAACTCTGGGGTAAAAAGCCAACATGACCATCCCCAAGATCCCTACCAAAACAGTACATGTGTAAGTTTTAACAGCTTTTTCTAGTCCTTTCTTCTTTACAAGGCCTGACAGTGAGCTTGGGTTGGAACAGCTCATAACCCCAGTTGCACCCATATTGCCTGTAAGGACTGAGTTTGATCTTACACCTGAAGTTTTCCCAATCTATGCCTGAAGGATCAGTTACCTCACCCCAACGCTAAGCCAGGGTGGAAGGCAACACACAGGCTGTGGAAACACAAAGGAGCTAACATAACAGCATAGGCATTCCCCCGACATTGCAATGTGCTTCCTTCAAGGTATTAACACAGGACTCAGATCATGAGTCAGCCCCTTTCCTCCCCTAATCTCCGCCCCCTAAAGCAAAGAGTCTGGCTTAAAAGGTGTAAATACATACATATTTACACACACACACATATATATATACACACAAATTTTTAAACAATAGAGTTCTTACCTTTTTAACCTACTACCTTTTAGAACTATTAAGATTTTCCTTATGTTTTCTTGACTAAAAGGGGTCTATTCATCTTTGGAAAGAAACAAATGAGCATTTTTGCATAACTGCTTGAATTCAGGAAGTGGAGAAAGCTAGTAATTTGAGCAAAATGAATATGCTACAATGAAAAAAAAAAAAAACCCTACATATGGGTTTATGTGCTTTACTGGACTGTGTTCAGCCTGGTATGAATGCAAACCATCAGTGTCATGCCTTCAAAAATAGGGAAGACACAGGGGCAAATCCTGCAGGGTAAAGATATTAAAGGAATTTTTTTGCACCACAAGCTGGAGTTAAAACAAATTCCACAGAAAAAGTCCTAACCATTAAAAGTCGGTGAGGAATCTGCATCACCTGCCCAGGCAGAACTTCATTTTTGCTGTTAAATATAGTCAGCTTGTTGTATTTTATTATCACTTATAATTTAAAACTGAAATTTTGCACTGCTAGTTCATTCATCTAAGATGAGAATAAAATTTTTTCCGGTAATGGAAGTAAAAGTATTACCACTATTTTAAATTGCTATAGAAAAACAGTGAAAAGCATATTAAAAAGCATATTAAAGCATATAGTTTAAATTAAAATTAAGAGCTCATAAATGTTTTGCATGCTAAAGTTGCCTTATTAGGAACCAGAATAGAATGACACTATCCTTCCTGTTTATCTATATCTATTCATTCTCACAGCACAAATCCCTTTGTAACACATTTTTCCCTCTAGTGGCCCAACTACTTTAGAGTTTTTAGTAGTCATTACTTTCTAAAAACACTGCAGCAATTTTAATCCTCCAGACATGTAAGACTTCACATAAAAGAGTAGAAATGTCCTACATAATGCAAAGAAGTCACTTTTATATAAAAGCAGCCCTGACTAGATTAAATCTCTGGCACAAGAAGCTGAGTATATAACTATTCAAGTAAACATCCACTTAGGCTATATATTAAGCCTTTTTATCACTTGCTGTATTACAAGAAACAATAAACTATTATAGCATGATTGCTACAGTCCTGTTCTCTGGGAAGTAGTTTAAGGCCTCTTTCCTCCCCACTGCAATTTTAAACTGAATGATACACTCATTTCCTCAATGGCAGGTTTCTTGTATAAAACTCAACAGCAATTTTTAAATCATTCTTATGCATATGGTTCAAAGTAAATTTATGAGTAGCGCACGTGTATGGAATATTTTAAAGTATTTATCTTGATAGACACCAGGAACTTCTCTTTGACTTTTTACTTAAAGTACTATGAAGAACCTTCATACTCTCTGTATTTTTTTTAACTGGAATTCTCTATTTTATACAGTCCTGAAGTTTCAAGGACAGAATTCTAGAGGAAAAATATTTTTTTACTTTCACATATCACAGTCTAGACACTCACATTGACTGGTGGTGTTATTCCAGCTTTGGAAAGGTTGTATTTTTGTCTATCATGCAGACCAACTGATCTTTCTGGAACCACTCAGTCTCTGAAGAAATGCACAGAATTGTTTGTCTGAAATTCCAGACTTAGAAAAATCCACATTTGATGTGTTGCTCCAGTACTTGTAGTAATGAAGTTAAGGATGACAATGTGCATAAGCATTCACAGCAGCAAACTCTATGAGATCAAAAGTGAAAGAAGCTTGACTTTTCTGGAGATAATAGACACTTGCACCATCTTGAAGGGAAAAAAAATGGAAAAAAGAGTGCACAACAAATGGCATCTTTTGTCAATGCTTCAGCTTGCCACAGTCCACACTGAGAACTGGGGCAATTTTTATACAGCAGTGCTCAAAGGATACACAGATGGAAGTGTTATCACAGGAAATGCTAGGATGGCTCAACACTTTTTCTCTGTGATGTTAACTAATAAATGTACAAACACATGCTTTCCAAAGAGCTCAACATGCATGTAGTGAGCTCATGCCACACAACTTGCATTCCCAGAGCTTGCCCATCATTTGCTCTGAATCAGAACCTAGACCTCTTAACTTTTGTTACCAGGTGGAGAAAATGAATTGTTTCTTTCACAGACCATTCTCCTTTACTTAAGGGGCATATAACATACTTCCATTACAACACTATCAGCTTGTCTGTGTGACAGGAACTTTTGGGTCCAAAGGACAAACTCTGAAGGAACAAAAACTTGCTCTTCCTGAAGAAGGAACTAAATGGCCCTGAAAGTCTCTAACCTTCTCCTGTAACAGCTGTTTCCAGGCCACAGATCATGTTAACAGCCAGTGTGGGTGATGTAGGACTGAATTTCTGGCACAAGTCAGGGACTGCGAGGAGCTGCAGGAGGGGACCGTGTTCTGATGGTCTCTCTTCAGAGAGATCAGTTTCAATTACTTCAGACACTTGATCGAGGCAAGGAGGTGTCTTGGTTCAGTTTTCCTGTGGAGTCAACAGAGAGAAATAGGGAGCTTCCCAAGGCAAATCAAAACTTCTCAGCTCTTAAGCCCCTTGGTCCCTTCTAAAAGGGTATGGTACTCAGGTTTATCAAGGCATTACTGGGTAAAATAACCTCTACAAATGTTATTGGATGTTATTGAATGCCACTCCTTTCTGCTCTAAGAGGCATCCATCTCAAAAAGCTTCTGATTTGCACTTCCTTTTTGACACACTGTAAATCAAAATCTTTTCAGGGACGGCTCCTCAGCAGGCACATTTTTGTGGCTGATTTTTGATGCTTAATTGTAGTATTTTGCCCACATCTCTCTCTAGTCATATATTCTTTGTTATGGACTATCTTTGTTTTTTGCAAGATGACAAAAGACAGACTGCAAGTCAGTAACAAGACAGTATTGCTTACTTTACTCTCATTGTGGCTTATCCCATAATGTGAAGGTGGAGTAGGTGATGCACCTATTTTAAGGAAAAGAGAGTTTCATGCTGGCTTTCACCATGCTCTGTTACAGATTCCTCATAAGGAAACAGCTCAGAGGAACAGAAGAGATGCTGAAGGATTAATCACACTGCTCCTTCCTGATGAGAACACAAAGTTCAGCTATTAGCTGAGTTCAGGTAGAAAGCCCTGGGACTTGCTGCAGAAGAAGCCGAGGGTGAAGAGAATAGCTCAGGGATAGAGAGCGTCAAGTTAAAGAAAGAAAATTGTACTGTTTGAAAGCCTTGGCAGGGGCAAGGGAAAAGTCCCTGCAGCAAAGACTGAGACAGTTACTGGTATCTCAGGCAACATTTTAATAAGCTCAAATCTCAGGAAAGTGAGTTCTGCAAAAAAATACTTTGAGGTTCATTTCACTACTGAGAGAACCTGAAGAACATTTTAGCAGGGAATCTCCACGGGAACGTTCTTTCTGGAACTAGACACTTTCCCCAGAGCAGTATGACCCTTCATACACTCCTGCCACAGACACCTCTCTCAGGAAGTCTCTTTCCTGGTAAGCAGAAAGGTGCTGACTCATATCAGACAGGAGGAAGATGCATTGGGCATGGTGAGTAATAGGGCAAAGAATGGCAGAGTTGAGCCATTTGGTGAGGGAAGGCAATGGGTGTCTCTCCATGAGAAGATTTTGAGCCACAGTTTCACACCCTGGGACTGTAGATGGGCTGAAGTGGTTGCATCACATTACAGATCAGGGAGACCAGCTGGGCTACCACAGAGGATCAGAGACCAGCAGAGAGGTCTTGGCCACTAAAGGCTTGCTGGGTGGGAGGGGAACATGAGACTGGAGAAAACCGTGGGAGCAGAAGACTGAAAAGAGTTGACAGGTCTGGCTGGTGGGAAGCACAGGACACTGTCTTTATAGGCTTTTCGGAGCTATTGCAATGGTGTTAGAGGCAATGTCCTAACTGCTTGAAGAAGCTGAACTCAGCCAGATCTCCCAGCTCCAAGTGATTCCTGAATGCATAGCTGCATGCCCATCTTCTGCAGGGCTCTTCCAACAGCTGAAACCCTCCAGAGGGTTAGATCACTCTGAGTGCTGGGGATCACATGAGCCCATCATGTCAGATTTCTATCTGTCCCAGATGAGATGTTGTGTTGAAAACCTTTTCAAATCCCAACCTTCCTAGCTGCTTCTTCCTCCCTATAACTGCATGTATTCAGGTTTGTAAATTAACAAGTGTACCTAAACAGAAAAGTCAAAACAGACTTTGTACATATTCTTAAAACTAGGTTTTGGGAGTTGTTTTATCACTCTGCCCTTATCATCTGACAGCACCTCCTCCTTAATTCTGTTCATTTCTCCTTCAAAGAGGGCTCTTGCCCATGTTACCCCTTTATGAAAGCAAATTCACCTCTTACACGAGGATATAAATACATCGTTGCATCCCTAGAAAAGCACAGATAGATGGGAGTGGGGTATTTTAGGAAACGCAAAAGGTGATGAACATTTCATGACTTAAATTAGATATGAAGGTTACATGTATGTATCTCAGCAGGAAAAAAAAGTGCAGTCACAAAGGGACTGACCCCTTCCTTGCTCTCATTCTGACACCATGACAAAAAAATCAAAATCGTATGGATCCACTGAGAACACAAGGACACGACCTGCAGTCCTGCAGTTCCAAACAGCCATGACTCAACTTCCTGTACTTGAAGGAGAGTCAGAACAAAAGTATCTTGGAGTCAAGTTTCTGAAGTTAGAGAGAAATGATTACATGTTCAGTGCAATGCAATGTATATGGTTCCAGGTCCGATGTGATCATGTGTGTTCTCAGGAATCTGAGAGCTCCAAGTGCCAGTGAAGAGGCAGCAAATGCTCTGAGCTCATGATGCCAGGAATCTCTGAACACACACTGATGTGCACACTCACTTTATCCTCTTAAAATACAGAGCCACTCTGCTTGGATAGCGTGCCTTAATGGCTCACAAAGGAAAAGGAGAACTTGTGACCTGACATCATATTAAAATAAATGTTTAGCAAATAGATTGCAAAAATTATTTGGGAAATTTGCCATAGAACATATTCAGCCCAACATCTCTTTACTTTCCCTTCCACCTCTCTAAGCAAAGACCTCTTTTCTTTTTCCTTTTTTTTTTTTTTAGTTTGCTTTGTATTGGTAATTTAAAACAGGAAACAATTGCTTGACAAAGGATTTCTTGGTGCATTATGAAGAATACTATTACAAATTCTAGTCAGGAAAATGCTCCTTTGAGTAACTGTCTTATTGAAAAGAGGGCAGTGGGTAAGAAAATATTTACCCCACACATTCTTGCGTCTTACCCAGAAGAGAAAAATGTCATGGCTAGAAACTTCCTGCAGTCCAGGAAGAAAATGACGATATGTACTGCATGGAAAACAAAACTGAGCTTTCTAATCTCATATTCTGAGACAGGTCAATTCTTCATGCTGAATGGGGTGATCTTGGAGTGGTCACAGGCAATGAGCAGTATCCTTTGATTAAAAAAAAAAAAAAAGAAGAAAAAAAGAATTAGGGAAAAGTGAGCAATCTGCAGATATGGAGAAACATTTGATCCATCATCCAATTAACTCAATTGATCTACTATACACCATGAATGAACACTAGATCATTCATGGGCTGTCTCAAAATCTCTCAGAGACCGCCCTTCTATTAACTTCAGCTGGTTTTCAGGCCCACAGATGCTGTGCATTGAGATACACTATGCAGATAAGCAAGCACATATTTAACTTGCTCCATGATAATAGGCCCATTGAACTACCAGGATTATCCCCACTGCTTAAACACTCGCTTATATGCTTTGCTTTGGTCATTGACCAGAATTTCAATAGTATTACTCCAAAAATTAATTTGGCTCAATCTTTAATGAAATAATGCAGATATTTGAAGATGTTTGAACAAAATTTAGCGCCAGTTTCACTGCAACACTAGACAGAGAATAGCAAGCAGTAATTATTTCTCTTAAAAATTTTCTGGTGAAGAAGGCTAGGAAAAGGTCTCTACCCAAAGCATTACAGTCCATCATTATGATCACATCTGACATAATGGGAATTTCAAAGCAGGACTTAAAAGTGGCAAGCACATATCTAGTGCTTGCTAACTGCCTCCTGTAAATCTTACCTGCAAGCGTTTCATTCATTGTAGGGGAAAATTTGCAGTGGAATTGCCTTCTTCCTTTTTACTTCTTCTTTTTAATAATTCCCAAGGAAATACTTCTTTAGGATGACTGTTATTTTTTCATGAACAGGATTGTAAATATGTAATGGAACATAAATATTTTGTATTTAGACTAATAAAAAATTTAGTTCTATAAAAGATTTATCCCCACTAAAAATAATTTGGCCTCAAATAAGAATCAGTGGCAGTAACATATGAAGCAAATGTTCCTTCTGTAAGAAAAACAGAGGAGCTAAGCAAATATTCCCAAACATGTTTGGCAGGGATTTGCACAAATGTAAAAATGAGTTTGCGTTAGATGTGCCTACACCTGAAACAACAGAGAAGAGTCCTTAAAACATCCTAAGACCCTATATAAGGGCAGGTAAACTCAGATGATAAGATAGTGTCCTACAAAAGTGTCCATTAGGGAGAATTAGACCTCCCACATAAAAATAATTATTTTATGGAAACACAGCTACAGAAAAAATGCATTCACCCTCTGCTTGTAGCCAATAGTCGGGTCCTGACTTCATTTTACACTAAAGCCTACATCTTTCAGATGATCTGTAAAGACCCCTTCCACCCCAAACCATTCTCTGGTTTTATGATTCCTACATACCAAACAGTTTTGAGAAACTAAAATAATTCCATGTATGCAGTTCATCGGCCCATCCCAGACAGACTTCATCCCAAGGCAATCTTTTCCTGTTCTCGACTGCTTTCACTTCTGTTGTACTCCTGCCATCTCATGTAACTAAATACGAGCAACCACAATTAACTAACATGGCTCAGATTTTCAGTTCAAGTACTTGAAGCAAATTCTGTGTGATACCTCCTAAGCATAAAAATAAATTTTCAGGAGAACACCAGGCAAACCAAAGTCATAAATAAATGTCTGGAAATTACAACCAACTTGCAGACTTTCCGTGAACCAAGAAACAGACTAGTTTTGGCAGGTCCATCTTTCATAGTGAATTATTCACCCCTCTCTTAACACCTCTACTTTAATTATTTTTAATTTCATTGTTATTGGGCAGAGGTGTGAAACCACAATAGTAAAATGAAAGTCGCCTGAGGAATTTCTCTATATGAGTCAAACTGAAGGAAAATGCCTTAAGGAGTACTGACCTGAACATTTTCAGTGTCAATGTATTTTATCTTTGCTAAACTGAAGAAGGGTGTTTCACCCACACATACATGGCTGGTCTATGTGCACTGGCAGCAATTATATGGCAAAAAGTCTGGACAAGTAAGTCAGGAACTAGGAAAGGTATCAGGGCTTCTGCCACTACTGCCAGTCCTTGATGAGCAGTTCTCCACAGCTGATGCACACTACAGAGCAGCTTCATATTCTTAAGGAGTGATGAATGCCACAGGAGATCTGTAGCTACAGCACCTCACTCTCTGGAAGCAGCTGGGGTTTTAGCCCTGTGTTAACTCCAGGACTTCCTCTGAAGACTGGCTAATTTACAAGCTAAGTATATGTTACTGCAAACAAACTGGCAGACCCTGAGTGAATTGCTTGGGTCAAGCTCCTCAAAAGCATGTGGGCTGGAAGTGCTTGAAAGTCTTCCAGTACCCATTGGTAAAATCAGGAAAATAATACAAGTAACTATTTCTAAATTTGTTTTCTATTACATCAAACTGACTAAATTTCCAGTTGGAGCCCGAAAGAATGAGAGGAAGAAGCAGATCCCTCTCCAAACTAAGTTTAGAATAAATGAGGATTCAAGCCAATGGATCACTCATCTCTAGCAACTTAAACTGGCATTAATCAGGAGTTAGTACCACAAAGGCTCAGGCCATTGCTGAAGAAAACATACCAGCTTATTTTTCATAAAACAGGAAAGTTTCTGTCAAGAACAATATTGTGTTGTAAAGAAGGAGACGCAAAATGATATAAAATTCTCCATGGATAAAGGAAGGACCTGGAAAGGGACATTCTGGAAGCAGCCCCTTTGGAAATGTGCACTTGGGTTTTTTTCAGCTAATATAAATTGTCTTCTTTTCTAAAAGAATACTGCAGTTTTTCACACTTAGAATCAGATCTGTGAAAGTCCGTGTTAAGGTGTGGCTTCGGTTGTGGTGGTTCCTCGGAGGAAGGAGGAGGTTGTAGCCCAGATCTAGAATTCACTTATTGGTCATCGATGGAATGCAGTTATTCCAAAGAGACATGTGACTGAAACAGTCATCTGTCTGTGCTTTTTTAGGAGGAACAGTTTACTTTGAGACACAGACAAAGCTTTCCAGCTTTCTGTTACCTATTAAGGTTCAAGGTTATATTCCTGCTGAAAGCAGACACTAGATTCCTCACACAGTTTTGTCAGTGTATTTCAGTAGTGCATTACAATACCCTTTCTGTGCTTCTAGCAGTCCTTTCATGAAATGGGACTGTTTTGAAACTTGGACAAACAACTGCAGCCAGATTTGGTTCATTCACAATTTAATCCAGACATGACCATGTCAATCCAGTGCAAAAGATTTCTATTTTGATTTTTTTTTCTTTAGTTTGAATTGCTTCATCATACATGGAAAATCCAAAGAAAGAAACAGAAATAGAGATCACCTATAAATATCTTTCCAAAGAAAAGTTCCACCTTGGCCAAGAAGAAATCCCACCCAAAATAACTATGCAAATGTCCTGAAGCACCCCTAAATTTCAGTGAGCAGGTCAAGGGATTATATGTACCCATGTCTATTACCTCAGTTACACAAAGTCATTCTTTTCATAAATACTTTTTATAACTCTGCACATGGTCCTCTGGGTCAAAACTACACTTGGAACCGAGCAGAGCAGATCCCAAGGGAGCTGAGCCCATTTGGTTATGAGCATCAAGTAACCTGGTCAGATGGAGTCACCTGACTGTTCCTGACCTCCCATGGCAAATGCAATCACAAGTCTCTTCTGCCAAGAACGGAAGTTGCAGAAAGTTATTATTCCTCATTTGCAAAAGAACTTCTAACCTTCAGTATTTTTATCACTGGTTTATTAGTATTCCAATGTAGATTTTATTTTACTTTTGGGATTGCACCACCCTATTCCTGATTACTTTGTTTTTCCTAACGTGTTAGCTGCTAAGCTATGTATTTAAATCCTGAGGAAAATATTAGCTCCTATCCTCTGTGATAAGAAAGGGCAAAATAAGCCCCCAGTAAAAATACTGTCATCTCCAGGACACTACCTAGGCTTGCATCATATCACTGAAAAATGAATGTGCAATATTGGAAAGCTTTTCTCCATGTGGTCTTTGCACATGACAGTAGCCTCTTAATTTATGTAAATTAATGACAATAGTTGCCTTTGAAAAACTTTCCAGTTGCAACTTATATTTACCTCAGTATCTATAATTGCCATACTTAGTGTACTGTTAAATTCAGCCAACTGAGCAGACTGTTAAAGTTTACAGAGGCTGATAGCAACAGAGATATTTTACAAGGGATGCACAATTTCAGAAATGAGACTTGTCTCCCAGCTGGTGACCATCTGGCATCCATGACTGTATGTTTGAGTATTAGTCTAAGTCATTATTGTGTCAGTCTCACACACACAGACCACCCAGCACCTTACTGGCCCTACTGCTCAATGCCATAACAGCACCTTTGTTTCTCCCTCAGGAGTGTCATTTGTGCACTGCAGACTACCTAAGGGCTGTTTCCTGTCCATGTGTTCTTTGGCCTTCTGCAAAAACACAGTCCCTCCAGGGGAAAGAGTGAGGTTTAATATTGCTGAAAAAAAACCACTTTAGGAAATATATTCAGAGCTATAATTAATTACATCAATATATATTTCCAGTCCCTTTTGGAATCTAATTATATTCTTGCCCTTGATTCTCTGTAGCTGTGACTTCCACAAGCTAATTACAGGTTGGCTGAAAAAGCATTTCCTCCTATCTCTATCTCAGTTGTTGCTTTGCACACTTTTTTCACATCAATCTCCTGCTATGAGTGGTCTGTTTCCAAGTTTCTTGAGCACTTTCAGTTTGTTTTGAATAGCTCCTCAAAATACTTTCTTCAGATGACAATAATCTTTACTTCACATAAATTACAGATGAGGACATTTCTGATTTATAGAAGAGTACATTAGTAATCCCTATTTGGATTGTACAAAAAAATTAGCTACATTTCTGATCTTGACTTCAAATTGAGCTAAAATGTCTTAGCTGAACTATCTGTGAAGTGCTCTAGTTTATTCTCTTGAGTCATATTGATTCAGCATCACTTTTAGATGACATGTTTTTGTGCTATAGCAATTTCAGTTGTCAGTTATCAGAACAAAGTTCCACATGAGTGTTAGAGATCTACATTTTAATTCAGACAGAGGCAGTCCTTGGCCACTGGTAGGACATTTTCTGGCCTCTAAATTGAAGGAATCTTCTCTGGCACAGTAAGTAGCTACTAGAAGTCAAAGTCAAAATGCCTAACCTCTATCATGTGCATGTTTGTGTAGCTACAGCTCTTTATTCCTCCAAAGGTGGACTCTCTCCATTCTGGTGTAAATTCCTATTTGCTCAAGCTGACAGATAAAACATTTATTTTAAAATGTATTTCCATATCCAGGCATGTTAAAGGTACAATTGCTCTCCATATTCAGGCATGGTTTTTCCATATAGACTTAGAAGACTTGGCATCACTGACGTCTTTACACGTTTGATTTATTTTGATGACTTATTCAATTCTCCCTAGTCCTCACCACCAAATAATATAGGAGAGTTCAGTGCACAGAAAACAATTAGAAGCTAAAAGCAGGGAAAGAGGGGTTTAGTTCTTGCCTATAAAATAAAGAAAAAAGGTTCATCTAGGTGTAAATTTAAAATGCATTAACAACATTAGAGCTATATATTAGAAACAGATAGGTATACATAGACTATGTTTGTTGCTGCCTGTTCTGAGCTTCCCCTTCCCCTCCCAAAGACAGGCGCTTCTGCCATGTGCTCCGAGCTCCTTTGTTCCAAGCGTGGGCAAACCCAAATGTAACTCAAACTCTTTAGCAGTGTCTGATTGGCCGCTCACCCCGGGTCCGCCCCAGCCCTCCCCTTTCCCCTTCTCCAAATAAAAGAGAAGATCAATAGAGGCCCCGCCCTCTCTTGGCTCTGCTACCTTCCTGTGAGCACCTCTTGTCTGTTTCTTTTGAAAGCTTCTAACTGCGGGAAATTGAGCGAGCAGAGGGTATTTGCTTTGCAGCTGATACAGGTACCGATTTTAGAGCTACTAAAGTGCTAGATTGCCCGTGCTACCTCTCTAGGCTGCTCGAAGCTTTCTAAGGCATTAAGACACTAGCCTAGCCGGTAAAAAGCTGAAAGATACCGTCCACATTTGGCGCCCAATGTGCTATCTCTGAACCCCAGTTCTGAGAGACTTTTAGAGTGTCCTGGCAGCTGCGTGTCTGCTGGAGTTAGCTCTGCACGTCCTGCTGTGCCAGCTCTGTGTAGTGAGCTGTTACTTTTTGTGTAACAGTGAACCCAGAGCTTCAGCCTATGTTCACCTTGTACCTCATTTATATCTTCTCATTTACCATGCATGAAACTGATGACATTTGAATTTTAGCATCAACGGTAGAATTGCTACTGATTTAAACAGCATGCTGAAAAAACTTACTTTTGACTCAGATCTCTGTCTAGTGGCAGACCCACCAGTGCTGACCAAAATACCAGAAAATTTCCTTGAAAACACATGGAAGTCAGTGAGGAACTGCCAAGGTGCTGACAGAATGTCCCCAGTTTGTGTGATAGGATCTGCTCTGTAGGATTTGTACAAGGATCCCTTATGATCACCATCCAAATCTCAAATGAAAAAGAAGCAAACAATGGCATCTGTCTGACATAAGGTGTGGAAATGATTTATAACAAAATAAACCACTACTCAGTGGGAGGAATAAGAAAGGATTTAAACCTGGCCTCAAGGGCCTTGGGCAAGCACTGTGCAAAGAGCAAAACTTGTAAACAATAAACACATTGTTGCAGTTCTGAAGCCAGTTAGATATCTAATTGCTTGTTGGGACCTTATTTATTCAGCAGCATATGTGGTCATCATCTTCCTCTTTTTGGAGGAAGATTAATCAGACTCTGCCACATCCCTTTTTCCCTGTCCTAAGTAAACAATTACATCAAGTTGTCTAGAGCAGAAAATGAGGCTAAAGAACCTAGTGTCAGGAATATTATCTCATATAGTAAAGGTAAAACCACAAGCAGATATCACTATAGAGATATCCTCTCCTCTTTTCTGTCATAAAACTACAACCTCCCTGTCTCTCTTAGTTCCCCATAATCCCATCAAGACTGCTTCATTTCTGGGAAACAACATCAGAACGACCAGCTGCAAAATCCCAAGACCTGCCTGATTCCAGAGTCTTATGATGGTTCCCTCCATCCCAAACTAACTGTACACCCACACCCCTAGCCCCACCAAAAAAAACAAACACCACCCTCCCCCTCCACCCATGCTAAAGAACATGGAACAGCATAGCCCAGTCTTTTAGAGATGAGAGAGCCTGGAGCCAGTCATTTCCACATACTTATAAGGTTCAGCTGTGGTTTACTGAAAGAAGTATTAGAAATGGGATTGCAAAAGAGAAACAGGCTCCTAGCACAGGCCCTGAAGAACAGGGATCTGAGGGAGGCTTTCATAATAAATAGTAACATTTCATCTGAGCACTTCCCTAGTTTTCATCAATCAGAAAAAATCCGTTTGAAAGAGACGTGACAACAGGTGCTCCTGGTACCGGAGAAACAATCTGATTGCTCCAAAGGTAGCAGGGGCTGCCCTTTCTACAGTGAGAGGCATAATGCATCCTTGGTCCCAGCTGAGAGGGAAGGGATTCACCTGGAGCCTGACCACTTTAGCCAGGACATTCTGTGACAACCTAGTCAAAGTTTTACCTGCTCTGGTCCCCATTTCTAAATAACATGTATGTTCTTAATTTCTAAAAATTTACAGCGTGGCAGTTTGGAACCTTATTCCTCTTAACTCTGTGCATTTTTTTTTCACACAGAGGCTTCATATGGTCTCCATCCTCTAGCTTTCTTACTCCTCTGAAGTAGATAATGGGTTATTTATGAGCATCTTCAGCTCCTCTCTGCCTCAAAGTCCACTGCTGTGTGAAGTGACATCAGAATGGGGAAAAACATGGGTGTATCTGTGTAGGAAACCAAGAAAGAGTGCTCCAAACTGCTCACTGCCTCTTATTATACACTTCTATAATCCCCCAAAAGGTCAAGGACTGTGTCAGTACACTGAAGATTTTCAGATGACTCCCTGGTACTCTCTGCACGAGGTGGGGAAGGCAAGCACAATGACGGGATTTTCTCACAATATTTTTTAAATCCAAGGAAGGATGTAGCCTTTTCCTGTTGGGGTAATTTCCAAGAGCATGACTCAAAATCCCATTTCTGGTGTGTATAATCTCTTGAGTCATTAATATCTTACCCAAGCACATAGAAAATTGGTTTCGTTTCTTTTCTACATTTAAGCTCTCTAGTTTCCCTTTGTTGGCATATTCAGTGGGCATCTCCCACAGCTTTCAGGCATTTCAAAACAGGTTAATACACTTTGGGACTGACCTGAAAACAGGGCCTGAGCGGTCCTTTAAGTCTCTCTTAATGGATCAAATTTAGTAGGTCAAGTTATTCACTAGACACAAGCACTTGGGTTCAGTATGTTCATTAAGATACTCCTTTTTTGCACCACAATTTTGCCAGAAATGCATGGATATTAGGTGGAAAACAGCACAAATGGGATTCTCTGGGGAAAGGCATATTGCAGAAGCAAAATAAAGTTGCATAAAATCACACCCTCTCGATTCTTCCCACCAGAACTGGCGAATTAGTAGTCTTAGCATATTAAACAAGAAAGGTGGTGGCCTGCAGGACTTTGCAAATCAGACAAATTCAGTTCAAAATAAATTTGGTTTTAGTATTGTAATAAAAAATTAATCCTCCTTTTATATGACAATTTTGTGTTGGTTATCTAATATAAGCAAAGTAGCAGCTCTCATCTCAGGTGCTATAATTATGGAGCTGAGCTAATCCACAGCCACTGAGATATTTTCCAGCCTTCTATTCCAGGACCAAGAGCCATAACAGATTGAATATAGCTACAAATAGCTATAGGCTTTGTCCTGTTTTCATGCATTTATGATTTCATCTTAAAGTCAATGCTGTTATAACATTGTTTACTGAATGTTTAATTTGCTGAACACACACAATTCCAGCTGAAGCTAATGTGAATTGCAGGTGCACAAACTGCTGAAAAGTAAACTGCCCCTTTTGTATTTAAATGTATGGTAATAGGGATCCATCAGGTTGCTGTGCTACTACAATGATTAAAACATCAAAGAAGTCAATAAATACATTCATAAATAAATAATTATTTGGGAAAAAAAGAACCCACCTCATATTACATTGTACTTCCTGTCCTTCATCCCAGCTCTTCCCAAAGGACTTGAACACAACTTCCTGAAGTCAGTTAAAATCTTTCTTTTGCATTTAGCAGACTTTGAGCCAGGCTCTATATGCCTGGGAAGAGACACGAGCCTATATGACCTGAGCAATGTCAGTGTGGGCCACCATGCTCCAGTGCAGGGGGAGCACTGAGGGGTGGGATGTGGCACAGGAAGTGTGGCTTTCTCAGCTCAGTGTTACAGCAGCAAAACCAGAGATCCTGGCATGCAATAGAGGCTGTGGTACACAGCAAACCAGGACAGGGCTGCAAAAACACATTTGTAGGCAGGGTCTTGTTCACCCTGACAGCTCTGCAAGGCTGAGTTCTTGGGCTAAGCACGGGGCTATGTTAACAGGATGTCAGGGGAGATTATGTATCATTTCTACCATTCATTTCCTTTCCTGGACTTCAGCCTAACTCTTCAGTTCTTTTCAGGACATTTCAGAAAGCATTACATAAAGTGAAAACCTCAGGCTTGCATCTAAAATCCAAAATTAAGCTGGTTTTCATATCTCCTGGTCACCTTCAGATAAAGAATAAACAATGCCACTGGCCAATATATTTGCCAACTTTTGGGGGTCATCTGGCTTTGGCTGTGTGACTGAGAAACTGCTTAGGCATTAGGACCACAGGCAAGGGAGGACCTAAAAAGAGAAAAAAAAATCTCCCCTACCCATTACTGTTTAGTGGAGCAATGCTGTGGAGTAGAACTTTAGTTTACACAGTAACTTTACAGCCTTGTCTGTGGCAATACATCCTTCCACCATCCCCTTTGGCTCACTCCCCTCACCATACATCATGGAGAAAGTTACAAGACAAGGGTAAAGAGGTGGCTGCTTTGGGGCAGGTTGGTTGTTTTGAGATTTAAAACTGTGGGAATAGGATCAGATAATGCACTTTCATATTTTTTAAAGCAGTTTTCTCTGTATCTGTGGAGAAAAGAAAAAAATAATGTAAGTTGTGGCGTTTCTTGAGAACTTTGCAACGTGTTCATTTCTTGACCTTTCTAAGCATGAAATCTCAGCTTCTGTGTACAACCTAGGACCAAGTACAAAACTGCAGACTTCTGAGAGGAAATTTTATTTATTGAGCAGGCAAGAATGTATTGTGAGTCACTGTGTTTTTCTGCTGTCTGCATTAAATTGGAGTGAAATTGAAATCATACTTCAGTCCTTATTTAAATGCCTTTTCTTGGCAGGAAGAAGGAAAGTTTGGCCTCTGCACTCTGATTGGCAGCATGCTGCTTGGTTGGTAGCTAGCACTCAGCCTTACTGGGTCCTCCCTGTTGTCAACAGGACGGATCTTTTCCAACAAAAGCAACATCCTGTCAGATACTCCTTCTTCCAGGAACCTGTCTTTCCCTTCCCTGCAACTGCTCTCTTGCTCCAGTTTCGAGCAAGAAAACAGTACTGCATGAAAGAGAGAGAGCTACAGAAGGAATAGCCATCAGACTTTAAATTCGTGCTTCCCATGGGCTGTGTAATAGTCTTCCCCATTCATAAGGTCATAAAGAGTGAACAAAATGCAGCCTTTGTCTTTACCTGTTAAGGAGAATTAGATAAAGGGGGAAAATATTTTCCTGTGAGGAAGTCATAAGGAAAGAAGGGGAGATATTCTTAGGAATCTCTCCAAATGTCTTACAAATATTATCTTGGGGGTGCAGCTACAGGAATCCCAGAAAGGAAAACCGAGTTATTTGGGACAAGGAGAGCAACCAGGCAGGTAGTACAAAGACAATGCTCAGCTTCTGCCTGCATTCCACCACTGAGACGAGATCCCACACTTAAAGGCTCTTCTGAAGGGCATATGAGGATGTATTTCCAGACGTTAGAAAACAGCTGTGTAAAAGTGGAGCATTCTAGGAAGAATGAGAAAAGGAGGAGGGAATGAGGATGGCTGCAGACTAGGTGTCAGTTTCTCATTTCAGGCTGGACAGACAACAGTGCTTTTTTTGATGATCTCTTCTCTGTGATTCTACATTCCTCTGTCTTTAGCCCAGATTTGGAAAGCCATCAGAGAGACATGATCCATAAAAAGAAGGAGGAAATAGAGCTGCTCATGGATGCAACTATCAGAGCAATACCAAAGTCCTTCCATTAGCTCCAAGGGAGACTCAGGACCTTAGACTGTAAGGTACAGGAAGAAGACCAGGTGTTGCCAGCCAAGAAACATGCAAATGTCTCTTCATAAAGGAACTATATGGCAGAGAAATTGCTTTCTTTTCACAAGGGAAAAGGAAAAGGCTGAAAAGCTGACCTAGAAACAGGGGATAACACATAATGGGGAACAGGCAAGAGAGCTGATGACAGCCTTAGGCTTGACTTCAGTATAGCCTAATAATTTAAAGGAATGGTTTAGCTGAGAATATCCCATAAAGAGTGCACAGTGTTTTCAATTAATACTTAGGTATATTCCATAATTACAAAATACCTTTGGGCTATCCATTTTTCAATAACGTGTCTATATTAATCCTGTATGGCTTTATCACTAAGTGATGGCTGCTACTGACTGCTAAGAATGTTCTGCTTCAGTAAACTTTGATTTCACTTGCAGTTGTGCATTTATTAGGCAAGATTATCATCATCCAAGTTTCCAGGGTTGGGAATTCATTTGAAAAATATGGTCTATTTGCATTTAATTATCACATATTTACTGAGGAAAAATATAAACACGCCTGTTTTAGGCAAGGAATGGAGCCAGTAATGTACTGCAGACTTGGGATTGTGCTTTTTAATATAATCAAACTACTGTTATAAATAATTCACAGTTTCCACTGTGGAAAAAACTGAATATGGATTTCCTGATAGGTTGTTGTGGGGGGTTTTAATGTTAAAAAAAAAGGACATTTTACAAAATACTAAAATTACTAAGATTGTTTGTAGCACATGAGATATTATTAACATTCACCTTGAAAGAGGATGTAAAGGAGAAAAGAATCCCCTCCATGAGAAGTAGCTACCAGCTCCAGCTGCTAGGAGAAGAAAAAAGAAGAAATACATTTTTATAAGACACCAAAGTAATACAACCAGACAACGAGATGAGGAAATGTCAAATTAACTTTTGGGAAACAAATCCTCTGTTCAAAGTTCACATAGTTCCAGTCACTGCACAGACACTTTATTTTGTCACCAGTATAATTGACTCACAAAGTGCAGATGAGGGATTCTGACTTTACAACAGACAGGAGGAATTATTGAACTGCTGTTAGAGAAGAGAAACTAATCTTATGGCATTTCAGAATTCCTGCATGTGTTATTTTCTTGTCCATCTGCTGTGGTGTCCTCTTTACAGATTTTGGTGGACTCTAACTGAAAGAACAATCAGCTTCCTTTCAGCAGAGGATTCTCATCCTTCCCATGAGCTGAAGGACTGTCACTGACACTTGCCAAGCTATTAGTCAACACCAGCACTCTGGTTGCACTGGGCTAGAAAAGATAGACCCTGCAGGGTACTGGTGGGCTGATGGGTGGGTGCTTGCTGCTGAGCTAAGGAGCAGGTAACTTGGGGGCAAGGATGTAGGATTGAAGTGAGAGGCTATAAACTGCTGAGAAGTAAAGCTGAAAATGTCAACAGGGTTTGTGAGGCATGTCAGGGGCCACATGGAAGTGACTAGAACAAAATGAGAGGCTCTATGAACTTCACTGGTAGCCCAGACACCAAGCTCACATGTGAACACACTGTCAGAGACCTAAGCAAGTGTCTTAATAATACCTGAGATGCACAAGACATGCTGCTGTGACAGACCTTACACAGACCTTAGAGAACACCTGCATCTTCTCAAACAGCAGCTGAAGGCTGGGCCAGCCAGCCCAGGGTGTCTCAAGCAGTGCCAGATACCTGTGTTTAAGTAACTGAATCCCACCTTAGGTGAGGAACTCAGGTGCTGCTTGGTGGCCCCTGAAAGGGACCCTGCAGCTGAGAAGAACTCTCATTAGGTGAGGAGAAAGGAAACATTCTGCATATTAAACAAGGTGGGGAAGCATCCCATGCAATTACAGCTGTGGGAGTGGCAGAAGACCTTCATGATAGTAAATTCAGAAGTCTGCACGTAAGACTTCCTCAGATACCAGTCATTTCAAGCTCATAGTTCCCCTGATGTGATCTTGTTGAATTACAATAAATTATTATTGCCTAAAATTTCCATTTTAAGCAAGTTCAAAGTGGGTTTCTCCCTTTTTAGCTTGATTTTGAGACTCTCTGAATGTTTTCTTGAAAAGCAAACATTGTAAATTACATATTGTAAAAATTACATTTTGTAAATTTCTACAGGTTTCATTTTTTATTATTGAACAAACTAATATTAATTCCCGTTCCTGCTACTGCAAGAAGTATAATATTCCCTTTCATTATATGCTCTGTAATTAGTTTTTACTTTTCAGCTTCCTTCTTTCTCTTTAGATGGTGTCATTGTCAACTTTGTCACATCTGTCTTGCACAGTCTTGAACTTAAGAGTTTGGTATATCAAGTAAGACAACAATTTCTCTGCACTAGTATGTTCTTTCAGAGAAATCAACACTCAGTGAGATCCTAATAGCATGAGACAGATCCAATTTCATATTTTTACAAAACATTTCAAGAGCCTCTATCTTTGCGCTAAACACATTATCCCTTGCTTTTGAAATTACTTGGAAAACAATTTGCTACTTCTGAATTTGATTTCTTCTACCTGCCTTTTTGAAAATTAAAAATTGCATAGGGGTGTATATGTTGCCAAAAGCAAGTAAATTTATGCCATCAGCTAAAGATTTGTGACAACTAGAATTTCAGTCGTAGGCTTAAAAGACGTTGCACAACCTTGGGTTTTTTCCACCTTCAATTCACCACTACTGTCAATGGTCTACTTAGGTGTGTAAGTCTCATTTGTATGAATAAGTACTTGTAGTTATGTGCCATGAAGAAAACAAAAAAGGCTTCGGGCAATTGGCCAGCTGATTGTTGATGACTTGACATTTATGCAACTCATTCTCCCCATGAACAATAACATTTATTGTATTAAGAGTTCAGGAACTGAGTGTAGCAGGAACCAGAAAAAGATGACTAAAATTAAGGCTAAGCTTTAATTTTAAGAAAGGAAGGCCATCATGTAGAGCCATGGCTGTTATTTAATAGCCCTTCAGAAATGAGAGGAAAAAACAGGACCATTATTTTATCCATTCTTCTTCTCTAAAAAGAAAAAACCCAAAACAACAAAACAACAACAACAACAAGCCAAACAAAAACAAACAAACAACAACAAAAAAAACTAAAAGGAAAAACAAATAAAACCCCAACCAAAACAAAAAAAAGCATAGACACAGACCACATAAACTCCAGACCCAAGGTTCTGTTTTGCAAAGATTCAGCTTTTGCCAAATGGGCATAATTAAGAGTGTGGGATGACTCCAAATGAAAGCAAAACTGAAGCTGAGTATGAAATATCTCCTTCCAGTATCCACTAAAGAGAATGGCAGCCTGAGGACTGAAACAAACACAGGATCCAAAGGGAATTAAATACAGCATCCATGCAGTAAGACAGCAAGGAAAAAAATCAGCCTTTTTTTTTTTTCATTTTTCCTGGAAAAGTACCTAAAAGGTTAATTCCTATCATCTTGCTCAATAATGAACCAAATCCTGAGAGAGAAGATGGTCACCATTTTTGATGAACTTACTCTGCACATTGCTGTGTACATTACTGATGTATAGTACTGTGTAAGCGGTTTTAAAGGTTTTTTAAATCTTTAGATTTTCATTTAGGAATTAAAAAGAAAAATAATTCAGTGGGCCTATAGAACATCTAAAATGAAAATCTGGTCCCAGTGAGGTCAATGCCTGGGCTTTGATTCTCTTTAGCTGGTCTAAAATTTCCACCACAGAGCTTTTAAAAAATCCATGTAGAACCTAGGCTTAGTTTTTCTCAATATTGATGAATGTTTGGCTAATTCACTTGTGATATTCAACCAAAAGAGTTCTCAGAAAATAACTAACTGATTAAAATTGACAAGAAGTGAGAAGCAGAACATACACCTCTAACTTATGTTAGCAAATTAATTTTTCTGATTGCAGTAGTACTGTATGTAAACCCCAAAATGGTAAGCCATGGAGGACAACAGTCCTAAAAATAGAGGAATCAGCATTATTTTAACCTGGAATAGCTGGGATATCTTGATGCTGGTTTAAGAAGGAGCTTTGTGCCCAAAACAGTTTCTCCTTCAATTGTATGCTCTCTTACAGCATCTGATCTGCAATATAGTGAAGAGAAACAGGACTGAGAAAATCAATATACAAAAAGTTAAAGTCAGTAAACCTATTTGTCCACCTGGAAAGTATCTTGGATATGTCTGGCTTCGTATTTGATTCCTTTCCTGATGGTGACTGGTAATTAGCAACATCCCACACAGAGAAGTAAGCACATAATTATATTGGCCAGAAAAGATAAGAAGAACCCTTCTTCTGGGGTTTCTGGTTCATTCACAGCTAGAAAAAGAATTCCCCTTCTGACAGCATTTCACAGTCCTGTTTTCACATGTTCTGGGGGGGAAAACCCCAAAACAAACAATTAAATAGATGTGAAAAATTAAGCTACAAAAAACCACCCCAAACAAATAAGCTAAAATTACCTGATGTCTTTTGATCTCATTAGATTGAGGTTGTGTAGTTTGGGTCAATTATTCTTTTATCAGCATGGTTCACAGGTTGCTACCAAACATGATTTAATACAGTGTATTTACAAATTCTCTCTCTCTAAAACAGAAAAGCAAAGAAAAGCTGTTAGAATGAGCTTATTCTTACTGCATGCACACCAGTCCCACTTCAGCAAAGAAAAGCCTTATTGTTTAACAGATTGAGACATACTAAAGAAAAATCAAGTGACTTGCTGTCTGTTGGACAAACTATTGACTGGAACATTATAATTTATGCTGATTTCAAAAGGCCAAATCTTACAAAATCTAAATTAAATTCTGCTACAGTGCATTCAAGTGTGATTGAATGTAATAAGAGTTGGGGATAGTGTTTGTGCTACAGCTTGAAGGCTTAACTGTCTTGCAGCAATTACAAAAATCAAAAATTGCCCACTCTTTTCAGTTTCTGTATGACTCTCCAAATGTGGGAAATGGAAGGGGGAATATTTCCTTTTCAGACTGTGGATTTTGAAGGGGAGAAACTGCAATACAGCTTTTTGTCTAACAATAATTTACTTCATCAGATCACTGCACTCCTTAATTCATTACTCAGGAGCCACAGCACCATTCACAGGACAGGGGGAAGTCCAAAGGGAACAAATTTGAGGTAGAAAAGGGACGGGAAGGGAAGGGAAGGGAAGGGAAGGGAAGGGAAGGGAAGGGAAGGGAAGGGAAGGGAAGGGAAGGGAAGGGAAGGGAAGGGAAGGGAAGGGAAGGGAAGGGAAGGGAAGGGAAGGGAAGGGAAGGGAAGGGAAGGGAAGGGAAGGGAAGGGAAGGGAAGGGAAGGGAAGGGCAGGACAAGGCAAGGCAAAGCAAGGCAAAGCAAGGCAAGGCAAGGCAAAATTAATAGATTCAGATCGGGAAGATGCTGGATGACTATGGAGATTTGAGTTCTTTCAATCAGTTTGCTGCATTCCTTACACCTAAATTTTTATCTTATTTCATGTAGGCATTGGTACCATCCGTCACCTGAGTCATTCTGCCCTAGAAGCTCCTCAGTGTGAAAGCAAATCTGTGCAATGAGGCATCTGCAACCTGCTCCTTTTTCACTAGTGGTTCTGCTTAGCCCTGTTTATATGAAAGGAATGACAGAGCAGCCTGAGGAAATGGCCCTTTGTCATGCAGCATGAGAACTCATTCCTTACCTAGATGACCAGAAGAGACCACAGAATGGACTTCAGGTTTTTGTCTATGTATAAACACATAGATGTAATATGTAAGTATTTTCAAATTACACACATACAGAAGTATATTTTATTACAGTAATTTTAATATATATGTATTTTATGGTATTAATAATACACAATATTTACATAGCTGTAATACAATTTTAAAATACCCAATTAATAAGAATAAATAATGATACAAAATACTTTTTGTATATTGAAACTCAGCTTCAGACACAGTTATTTTTGAACACAGGTCTGAAACTTGTAAGCTATTTCCAACATGGCATGGGCCAGAAATGGGATCAAAACAGCATTATTCCTGTAGGTTCCTGGTGTGAAATGGCCAGCTAAGTGCTTTTCAAGTTGCTCTGATAATATGCATTATTTTCATTTATTTCTGACATTTGGGGTATTTTGCAGAGGAATACTGAGTTGCAAAACAATGATGTATATTATTAAAACCACTTAACCACAAAACTTTTAAAATCCACTGCTCTTAAAGAATATAATTTCTGAGAGGCCTAGAAATTACACAAAACTTTAGTTTCCTCCTCTGTCCATCAACAAAAGTTGACTTTGGACATAGGTACACAAAAAAATGGTGATGGCATGGAACAAATTAACATTTTTTTTTCACTGGAAAAGTACTCAGCCAGGCCTGCATTCCTTTCAGTGGCCATATAAGCCCGCAGCAGCTGAATGAAATAAGATTACAACACAGTAGTTAGAGTTGTGCTTACAACATTTCTTGGCTTTTGTAGTGCAGTTCAACTTCAGCACCAAAAATAACAAACAAGTCAGGCCTCCAAAACACACACAGGTTGTTTAAAAACGCTGAACTTAAAAAAAAAAAAACCACATCTGAAAATACTTTACTGCATTTTGTCATTTTAGTTTCACTGCAAAATCATAAGAGACATTAATACAAAGTTTAAACCAGGGGCAGAAAAAAACACTCCAGAAGATGAGGTCTTAAAAAAACCCCTGAAACTACAAATCTTTTGTTAAAATATGAGAGTAAATGTATGAAATTCTTGAATGTGTTGACTGGGAATTGTGCATTGCAATGGGAGGTGGGACAAGTGACAGAGTAGCAACAAAAAAGAGGGACCATGGAATGTATTGGGCTATGAGAAGGAAGGAGAGAGTGCTCTGCATTCCTCTCTCTTTGTCTAATTTCACTCTTTTTTAAAAATAAATTCATATTTACTCTTCCCCTGTTTCACAAGCTCCCCTTCATGAAGGCTGTTCATCCGAGTAAGGAAGGGGGATTTGTTATAATTAACCTACCATAATTAATAGATCAGGAAATGTGTGTTGCAATAATCTCTATCAAACACTAAGTACAAGTAATTTGCAACAATATTCCTTTACAATAGCATTTCCTATTGCAAGGAACACCATACAGGGTTATAAACAAGAGGACATCATACCTCCACCTCATGAAGGTACTGAGTTTGCCCTTGCAACACTTTTTTTTGTGTGAAACCATCTAAAGGCTGGATTGGGAGTATGTAGCAGAACTGAGCTGAAACACATCCTCTTAGGACTCTCCTAAACTCCACAGCCCTTCACACAGTGGTGCCCACCTGGGTCTCCCAGTGCTGGCTTTAGGTAAGAAGATGCTTTGAGACCCCGAAGAGGGGCTTTGCATACTGACTGCAGCCTGAGTATCCTTGGAGAGAGAATTCTTGCTCTGGAGTACTTGAAATGGCCAAACACTGGAGATGAATAAATGTAGGCAGCTCACTGAGTAACACAGGCACCTTCCTAACAGAAATTCAAGGCTATGACTATCAACAAAAAAGATTTGTTCCTGGCAGTATTTCCACTACTTGTCTGGACTGAGCATAAATAAATAAATAAGTATATTCACAAAATTAACAATAGCAATAAACCCAACAAAACATCAGTGTGGATCAGAAAGGATCCCTGTTGACATTGTCTCACTCAGTTTGGTTTCATAAACCAGTAAACCATGCTTACCAAACCAGTAAATTTAAACTTTTGAAAAAAATTTCTTTTTTATCTTATAAATCTGAAGAACATGATTGCTTGCTCTGAAGTATAGTAATATAGTGTGTAATGTAATCCAATGTTTGATGTAATTAAAAATTACTGCTTTAAAGAAAGCCTTCAGAAAATATACTGTATGTTTTTGCTGAACTGATATTATCCAAGGTATACATGGAGCATCTAAAATGACAAATAATACCTCAGTTTGTGAGATTTTTATGTGATCTTTTATCAGAGAAAGACCACAGAAGGAAAATTATTTGTTTTCATTTACCCTTAATAGATTGTTTTCTGAGTCTAGTTGCTGAAGTAGATTATTGTATTTTGCTTTCCTTTCAAAAGCTGGGTTAAAACCTGCTTAGGTTCTGTGAGAAATGGGTTTTGCAATATTAGGTCAGTTGCAGCTAAAGTTCATAGATAAAATTTGTACAAAAAACCCACGAAGAATTCAATTAGAAAAGAGCAGAGGCCTTGTCTGAATAACAGCATGAGGCTGCTGATATCATAAGATAGGACATACTGTACTTGATCCTAAAACTATTCAACAAGTCCAATATATTCATTTGACTTCAGTAGTCAGAAGGACCCCCAGTCCTAGGCATATCCAGAATTTATTATGCTGCTATATACAAAGATAGAGAAAAGTCCTCCTGTCCTCGTCCCAAAGAACTTGCAACTCAAGTTCACATTTTAATAGGATCAGCACATGAATAGATACGTTCTACCTCATTATCTTTAAATTTATAAAATATCTTTGAATGTATAAAATATCTGTTTGCACACATGTATCGCTATCCCAAGCTCCGCAGGCTCTGTGCTGGAGCGCAAGGATGCAGCGATCTCTCCAAAGCATCTCCAAAGCATCTCCAAAGCGAAGCCGCTCAGCAGGACAGGCCACACGCTCACCCAGGCGTGCACGCACAAACACACGGACAGCTTCAGTAACAGGAGTTGACGACAAAGAGGCAGGAAGGGGCTCTGCATAGAGTTCCACAGGAGCAGTTTACTGCTTCCACATTGTGAAGGATTCCAAGGGCAAAGACAGAAACAATGCAGAGTCCAGGTTTAAGTAGGGGAGCGGGGCGAGCATCAGGGACCAATGATCTGAGGGCACGGGGGCGGTACACAGGTTGGACTAGGGAATGGGAGCCAATGGAGAGGCTCTGGGGGAGTGGCAAGGGGCAAAGGCCAGTGGAGGAAACCTGGAGTGGAGAACTTTTGGGGATATGAAACATATAAGGTAGCAAGGGGGTGGGGACAAAGAACTGGGGTACATTAACACAGCAACACAGAGCATTCGGGGACAGGCTTCTCTTCTCACCCTAACCTGCAGAAGTCTCTGTTACTAGCGACTGTCTTACCCGAGCGCTCTCTTTGCCCCTTGTAGCACAGGCTAAGTGGCTACCACACACATGGTTATTTTATTTCCTATGTTTGATGTTCTTGTTGCAGTGCCGTAGAAACCAATGGAAATGTGAATTCATACATTTATTTTCTTACTGTTTGTGTCAGGCTAAAAGTAGGATACAGTTGTATATTTGAACTACATGTTTTGGTTACTGTTTTAAATAACAAAACAGTTCTCAGGCAATGGGTGTAGGTCAGCACTCATCTGATCAAGTATCAGTGTCTGCTTTGGGATGAGATTAATCGCTCTCTGGGCTCCACAGCCTGGGCAGATTGGGTCTTCATGAACTGTTAAGAACTAAGACATCCTTCCTGCAGAAACCTAAAGCTCTGTGTGCTAAAACCCACCTGAGGGTATTTAAGGAATCTAAGAACTGAACTGGTTGCTTCCCCTGTTATACAAGGTAACACAAATTGTCAATTATAAAACCTGTATATTTGCATGGGCAAGGATTTCCCAAAAAGGTGAAGGACAGGGTGCTCCCACCTCCCATCAGCTCCCTCCCTTTCAAACTGACAGTGTTGCTTGTTGCAAACCGCCAGCCTACAGAAGCAACAAACCTTTCCCAGCTCTTCTTGCTGGAGAAATAAGCTGTGTTGCTCTGAAACAGCTGAGGAATACGTCGTAACTTCCTGTTTCATCTTCTTACCCAGCTTGGTGCACAGAAGCAGAATGGTGCATGCCCACCGCCTCTCCCATTTGGGACTGTTCATTTTTGCAGGTGCACACACAGCCTCATGCTCACATGCCAGTGCGCAAACCTGTCCATTTCCATGCTACCATCTTTCACTGAAGAAAGACAGGGATAAAGTTCCAAGCCTTTATTTATTCAGAATACAATTTTGCAAGAGTTGCATGTGTAATTTGTCATGAGTGATGGGGTTGCAACATCGGGCATGAACCAGTCAACCTATAGAGACCCAGCTTGAAGGAATTCATGTACTGCTACACTGCTGGCTACAGAGGAACAGGCTGCAGGGATTTTGTGGCTATTTTTGTGGGAGGAGAGAGTGAAATATATAATTTCTAGGGCATTATATCTATCAAGGCCGAATCTTACAGATGTAGTCTTTGATATTCTGTTGGTAACTATTAGCTGTGCCAGGGTAACACAGAGATGAGCATACACTAACACTTGAGCTGCACTGATACTGAATGGATTTTTTCACACATAATTTTAAACCTACCATTACACTGCTTTTCATTGCTTATAAAAATACATCTCCACAACCACCCTGAAAGAAAAAGACCATCTCAAACCCTACACACTCTTGAGATAGGTATGTGATGGCTCAAGCTGGAAATCCAGCTCTGGTTTTCAGCTGGAAGCCAGATATCTGTTGTGTCCACATGGTTAAATCCCAGGGAGCAAACACATTTCAAGCTACCATCATGACACTGTTTTCATCTTTGCTTTGTTGACTAAAAAAAATAGTGTTAGATTCCTAGCAAAACTGTAACACCAAATAAATATTATGTAAGGGCAGTACATAAATAGGTTATAGAAGGGCAGGATAACATCATAAAGGGAAAGTATTTGTGACTCATTTTTTCTAATTCTTTTAGGAGTTTTCCTAATGTGCAGTGCACAATTGAAATAAATGGAAACTTTAAGAAATATTCTACATAAGACAGAGTCCAAAAATGCAGAAGGTTATGCAAGGCTAACTGTAAAAATAAGCAGACGAGTCCTCTAAAATAATATTGCAACATTTTTTGGCTTCCATTTATTGGTTGCCATAGGATTTTTAGTCAGTGAGCAACTGCTAAACACAAGGCTGCCTCATACCATAGCTTGGCTTTTAAGAGAAGAAAAACATTAACATTGTTTAATGAACACACTTGTCTGGAGAAGTACTAGCAAATGCTAGGAACTCATTTTCCTACTGCCTAAAACCAGAGAGATTTGCAAGTGTTATGTTTATGATGCTGTGCCCAATTTGAATCTTCATCTCTGACAACACGCAAATCTCTCTCCCAAATAAAAAGCAACTTGTGTTTGAGGGAAGTTGTTAGAGGAGAAAGTCCAAGAGCAAACAGGTTAAAGTGCCATGTACACAACAGAAAGGATCACAAGGCACTTTTAATGAGCTATTTGAGTTGCATCAGCTGCTTCTGGGGACAGAGAGAACATCCACTGGTGGACACTAAAGGGGAGAAATGGAAAATGCTTTTCTAAAGCACTTAATTTCTCTACTGAACAGGTGGTTTAGTCTGCTCCATGTAGCACATCCTACATGGAGGGGTAACGAGAGGAAAATAAAATAGTGACATGCTATAAAAAGTAAATAAATGCATTTGTTCTTGATCTTTTATCCAGTCTCCCAGTATATCTTGATGTATCAACATTCATCATTACTATTTTTTATTATGCTGATTTATGCTCTCTCTGCATTTGGGTTTATTTCTGTATTTTGTCCAGTGACTGCTAGATGTAGAAGGCTTAAAGCAGCCATGTGTGTCCATGGCTGAGCTCTTACTCACGTGTTATATAAGTGTCACGCTCCTTTGGCCTGAAACCCTTCTGGGCCAACAACATTTGCCAGCTTGTTTCACAAGTGACCATTTCCAAAGAGGGAAGGAGAGCATTTTCCCACGTAAATTACACATGGATTTACATTTTTTTAAACACCCAAGGGCTGACACCTAGGAAACTCTCAAGCAAACAAGAGAATCCTGTTCTGAGACTTAGGTTTATAAAAGTTAAAGTCTTCTGGACCACCCTACATAGATGTCCATAAAGATGTGTCCACTCACTGCCATTTGAGATGCTTGAGGGCACCCCACCACATCTCCATCTGTCTCTTCACAAGAGATCCTTCTTCCACAGCCTCTGTCTCTCATCTGCAAGTCTTGTGTGGATGTCTTGGATACCTGGTGTATCTCAAAGGAAAAAAGACTTTTCTGTGTATGCAAACAACTTGGGCTCTGGCAAGCAGGGAAGATTATTCCCATTTAACTTGAGACATCCATGCCTGAGCTAGGCATGCTGAGCTCCTTTTATAGCCAGCAGAGAGAAATATAGTTGTCAACATTTAGCTGGACAAATCCTACCCCCAAATTCCATTTGTGTAAGCCCATTACTTCCAGCTTCAATAGCATTAGATAGTCTGAATCTTGTCTTTGTCCTCCTTGTTAAATGTAAAGCTGTAGTGGGTTTCTCTGCAAGGAACTTGATTTAAGAGCTGAGCAGAACAAAGCTTGGGCTTGACTATACTGACTTCAGAAGTGCGGTCAATCTCCCCTGCTGTGCTCTGACAGGGTAACCTTTTCCTGTAAAAACAATCTTGGAACAAGCTTTAAAACTGTCCTAAATACCAGAGTCTTTGGTCTAGTTCTGCAGCAAGAGCATGATGATTCCATCCCAGACAATGAAGCCTATAGCTTATCTACTAACCTGCTGAAAGAAGGTCTTTCCCAGGTCTCTGGGGATTATATCTGTTATTGATTCAGCTGACTGGAACTCACAGTAAATTGATGGTGTCAAGAAGTTGCAAAGAAGTATAGAAAAATGTGGTTTAGACACTTCTTTCCACTTCCCTGAACAATTGGCATTGGAAACATTACTTATGGATGGGAGCGGCAACATTCAGAGTCTCTTAATCCCATCTACTATTAGAAAAAAGATGGGAAGCCTTCTACTCTTTAAAAAAGTCTGGTGTTTCTGAGATAGATAGCCTTTGGGTATAATACACAGCACCCACATTTCTCTCTTACTTCTATGGTGCGCTCACCATGGTGGCCTCTAAATGCACTCTGAGTGACCTGGCAGCATAAGCCCCATGGTAACAAGTGTCACTTACAATTGCAGTTGTCCTAAATAAAAGCAAAGTGTATTGGCAGTGTGGAAAAAATCAGGAGATAAAACTATTTAAACAGAATGACCAAGGGATTTTCATTTTTGTTTTGTAATTTTAGAAAACAGATTACCAAATATCTATGATTGCTTGCATAAAATACCCTGTATTTGTTATGGGTTTTAGCTTCAAGGCTTATTTATAGGCAAGACTATCCAAAACTTAAAAACTTAATTTCCCCAAAAATTACTAACTACAGAAAATGGTGATGGTGCTGTTGAAAAAGAACTGTGGAAGAAGGAGCAGATATTGTTAAATCGTAGTATTTTTTCAAAATCAGTTGTACAATCCCAGCATGCTTGATGGAAAATATAAGGTACAGCCCCCTCTTGCTTAAATAGCAAATAAGTAGAACTCAAAATACCACTTGGCCCTTGATAGGTTGGCATGACTATTATTCTGGAACAGCTCAACAATGTTTCTACTACACAAGGAGCAAAGGACATTATCTTCCCTACCTTTACCTATGCAGAAAGACCACTCATAACGGGGGAAAAAAAAAGAGGAAGGGCACAATCGCTCTGCATCTCATGTGCTCTGAGGACATAAATGCAACCTTGACCTTGTCCTGGCTGTCTACACAAAGCTAAATTTATCCAGGAAAAGTTTAATCCAGCAGGAAAATGTGGGTTATCCTCATGGCCTGATCAATCAGCAGGGATGAAATCAGGCAACATTGACTACTCCAGTTTTATCAGCTGCAGACGATAGCCAAATGTCACTGGATTTCTCTGAATCATGCATTCATGTTGCTGATGTTCCTTTTTTAAATTAAAGACAGCACACTGCGAACTTTCTGACAAATCTCACTGCTGTCCTGAGGTTACATGAGATCACTGGTTATTCATGTTAGCAGCTCCTCAGACAGGGCAAAGACTCAATAATCTACACAGTACCAAGAAAATGGATTTGTCAACATTTCTCGTCAAGTTGAATAGAAAAAAAAGGAAAAAAAAGATTTTTTTCTCTGCCATAAATTCTCTGTTGCAATCAGGCTATTGCTCTTCCAAGATCTGTTCCTTTGACTGAATTAGAGAGTTTTTAAAAAGTAACAACTGGTAAAATATGCATGTACTTACTCATCTTGGGCATCCTGATTTGATTGGTCTTGATTTGAGCTACCAAGGAGAGTAGGCATGTTATGTAATTTTTGAAGCAACGTTTATTCTAATAAAAAGTTTGTATGTAGTAAAGTCCTTTTACCCTAATGCAGCTGGAGCCCTGTCAGAAACTCAGTATCCAAAAGAGCTGCAATTTTTACCCACAGATACACTCCATCTTACAGCAGCTCTAAAGGCTGTTTGCACGGATCAGACACATTTTTGCTAATGTGAAAACTAAAATTAGTAATTACAAACACTTAGAAATTACCAATAATCTTCTGTTGTGGTGATTACACATAGGAGGAAGTAGAAATCAACACAATATGAAGCAATAAAATGTGCATTGATGACCAGTAAGCTAGAACTCTCCTCTTCTAGCAGGTGGATACTGAGCTTTTAAAATTAAACCACAAATGCATGGAATCTGACACCTTTTTCAACCTATGATATTCTAATTCTGTCTAAATTTTTTCATTACTTCCAGGGACTGAATTAGACCAAATTTTAACCCTACACTGTTATGAGAGAAACAATGAACTCACTTGGAATTAAAAAAAAGGGTCAGGTCTCAGCATGAGTAGAAATCAGACACTTAGCCAGCTCTGCCCCATACCTTGAAGAATTTGACTTGATCCATAGAGCACACTATTGCTAGGTGTCATCTTACTTGGTCTGTTCAGCCTGGAGGAGACTGAGAGGAGACCCAGTTGCAGTTACAACTTCCTAGAGAGGGGAAGAGGAGGGGCAGGCACTGCTCTCGTCTCTCTGGTAACCAGTGACAGGACCTGAGGGAATGGTCTAAAGTTGTTTCAGGGGAGGTTTAGGTTGGATATCAGGAAAAGGTTCTTCACCCAGAGGATGGCTGGGCACTGGAACAGCTCCCCAGAGAAATGGTTGCAACACTAAGCCTGACATAGTTCAAGAAGTGTTAGGACAACACTCTCAGGCACAGGGTGTGACTCTTGGGGATGGTGCTCTGTAGGGCCAGGAGTTGGACTCAATGATCCTTGTGGGTCCCTTCCAATTCAGCACATTCTGTGATTTTTGGTTATGGGTGGAAGTCTCTGTTTACAAGGGTACGTTTGGTCACAGCTGAAGGAAGATATTTGCTTTCTGTTGCTTTACTCCCCATCTACAGCACATCCCAGCAGATGGGGGAAACAGAGGCAGCGTGGCTTGGTCTCTCATGGCAGCAGCTGGTGCTGTCTGTGTGTTCTGCACAGTCAGCAGATGAGGCAACTGGCGGGAAAATGGGCAGCGGCTGCAGGGAGGGCAACAGCCAGAGCCAGCAGCCTCCCTCCAGCCAGCCAGCAGCCATTCTCTGCTGACCAATGGCCCACACTTAGGTGAGCAGTGGGCAGAAGAGGAATGTTTATACTCTGTGTCATAGCATCCCTTCTTATTTTGTCACTTTGATAGGCTTTGAGAATGCCAGAAGTTCAGACCTGGACTCCCCTGTAAGGAGGGGCTGCCCAACATGCACCTGCAATAAATTATGTGCTCAACACTGATGCTTGGAGATTTAGATGGAAAAAAGTCCCTCCCAATAGTAGCACCACAGATTTTTACAGGAGCCTTATCAATATGTTTCAGTCTTTCCAGGACTGACTGATGTCAGGGCAAGTGGGAAGCATGGACAAACAGTTTCCTTCTTTGTGTACTGCTCTCCCAGTACACATTTTGCCAGCCTAATCAGATGGAGATAAACACCTTGCAATAGACTGTGCCACTGACGTCAGCTTTTGTGTGCTTGGAATGATGTCAGCAGCAGCTTTGCAATGCTTTAACCTCCTGAGCAGAAATAAGCACAGTAGCAACTAACCTATTACCTATTCCACAAGCTGCCACACCAAGGTTATTTCCTTTTGCCCTACTGGCTACAGATGCTGGGTGAAGGAGGCAGGAAAATCAGAACAATGGGATCTACTCCTGTATCGAGCCAGTTTTTGAGAGGAGTCTAAACAAATTTAAATTGAGTAATATAAAGAATAAATGACACCTCTCGGCACAGAAGTCAGCCCTATCTAGGTCCTTAAGAAACAGATTCTGCTCATTTGTATCAGCGCAAATAATATCAAATTAATTTCTCAGAATTTATACTACCATCACTGTAAATGTAATTTTCCACACATTTGCATGCACTCACCAATACACATAAAACTTTACAAGTCAAATACGGCCGAGAGTTTCAAACTTGTATAGAGGCCTCTGGCAAGGCATCTCTAGAGGATCAAAATTTCACTCTAATAGCCTACATTTGTTTAATTCAGGTGTCAAAAAAGCCAAAATGGAGGCATGGAAACTGGTATCAAGAACATAACTGTTAAAAAGATTGGGAAAAGCAAATGTCAGTGGCAGAACTGGCCTGATTTAAAGGTTTTTTTGGTTTCTTGTTTGGGTTTTCTTAAGAAATTTTCCTCAGCTGTTTCTCCTGTTCCAGGGGAATTACACCATATTACAGGTCATTTATACCCCACTTTTCTTACACTTTGATTTCAGTTTGTCTCATTGTGTTACTAATTTTCAACATTTGCTTCTACTGAAAGACTAGGAAAGTTACAAGCTAGTTAAGTTGTTAGCTAGACTGTCACTTATTAAATTAGCAAGTTTTTCATAGAAATCTTAGCCAAAATTTTAAGAATAAAGAACTGATTATTACTAATTCTTTTGGTATGCATTATGCTATTAGTCACAGAGCTCACTCATACATTTCCAAATTTCAACACAATCATTTCAGGATGAAGAGTATTATTTTTTTCCCTTCTTAATAATTTTTCCTTGGCATCACGTTTCATCCCCTTCCTCTCCAATTGCCAGGAAAGTGCAGTTTGGGATTCAAGAGTCTTGGGTTGGGCTTTTTTAGTTTTTTTCTTTCCAGAAACACAAGTTTACCAAGGTTATTTCATCTACAAGAGAATGCGTTTTTAATTGACTTGTTTATCTCCCTAACACATGCACACCTCAGCAAGGCTAAGGGATCAGGTTATATGACATCATGGTGCCAAAGGAGTAATTGTCACTTGTTTGTGCAGTCCTGAAGAAAAGCCTGTAGCTTGAAATCACACACAGTGCTGCACCAACAGAATATATTTTGCAGTGAATAAAACCCCAAAGTTTTTTTTCAGCTGGGAGGGGTAGAGGAGAAGGAGGGGCTGGAGGGCTTCCGAAGCCTGCCATGGGGTCATATTCTATGAAACAGTTTTGTTTGTAGACATGGCTCTTCACCCTGCACAGTTGTGAGATGATCATCCTTTTCCCCAGGACTGAGGCAACTAAGACTATCTGACAGTCTGCTCAGCAAAATCCTGAATCCCACTGCAGTTGCTACCCAAACTGAGGGTTGAGCAGCACTAAGAAAGCTGTCTCAAGCATTTCTGCAGCAAGCAGTGCTATACCTGTGTACTTGACTAGAAGTGCCCATGAAGCAGAAATAAAAAAAAAAAAAAGAGCCAGGAGTCAGAATCACAAATCCCCCTCTTGGGTTTAGATTTAGGAACAAGGAAGCTCCAAAAACAAGATGCCCTTCAGCATTTTACAAAACTGACTTCAGCTGCCAAAGGATTCCTCTGCAGCAAAACCAAGAAAGCTTTATCCTCGAATAAAAAATTCACTGCAAATGAGCAATCATTAGTCAGCTGCATTTTCCGTATAATTACTGGCAGTGAAAAAGCAAGCATGCAGGTTGCTGAAAAATAAGGTCTAACTACTTCCACCCAAACAGAACAGAAGCTGTTCACAGAAGTTTTAGTGGGGGAGATGGAAATCCTCAGTGCTCCCCTTCTCTCTCTGACTGATTACAATCTGGTTTTATTCTATAAAGCACATTTATTGTGGGAGTTTGATTTGAAAGAATTTCAAGTAATTTAAACTTTGGCTGCAGGCATACAGATCATTTAAAAACTGATCTTTAAGTGTTTCTACATGTTAATAACATTTCTGGTTGGTGCTATAATCAACAGTTTTAATTCTCAACCTACCGGCTCAAACACATGCCAGGAATTACCTAGGATGAAATCATGTAGTTCACAATTAGGCAGGCTGATAGTAAACCCCGTGCTAGCAGTTTTGGTGCAATAATCTTTATTTTGTAATGGGGAGTCTTGAGGCTGAGGGGTTTCTTAAAGGGTGACTGTCAGCCACCTATAGCTTTTTCAAACTACAGAGGTGCTGAAAAGAGCCTGCACTGTGGTTCAAATCAAAGCCTAGTTCAAACTCTTTTTAATAGACGAGGATTCATTTGTCCTGCCTCACGTTCACAAAGCACCTTATTACCCCACATGCTCTTATATATGATGTCACTACCTGCATCTGTTAATTATTAAGGTGAATGACAGAAACAGAACCTGGCCTTAAATAAAAGACATGAAATCAGGAGGTGCTAATTCAGATCTACCCTGTCTGGAACTGAGGTGCAAATGCAAGATGCACATTGCCCTGGGATTTTGGAAAGTGCAAATTCCAGCTCACTCCATTTTGGTAACTCTCTTCATCAGCCAAAGAGCCTCCCACCACCAAAGTTCTCACCACATTTCAATACCCTTCTAAAAAAAGTAAATGGGCTTGGTAAGAGGCAGGGACAAGCCAAAAGAAAATAAAATAAAAGCCAGTTTTATTAATAGCAAATGGTAAAATTTTTGATGAAAAGGGTTACAGTGTTACCTTGTAAATAAATGTAAGTGCTAAGTTTTCTCAGCTCATGGGACTGGCAAGAGCTTGTCAGCAAGACAAAAAATACCAGCTGAATGATCCTAACGGAGCAAACTCTTGCAGCACCTCAGACATTCAGTAAGAATACTGTTCACCACTGAAGTTTAGTTAAATATGCACAATTTTATTTATTGAAGAGATTAGGACAAAAACATGAAACCAAATACATGACAAAGCACCAGAGGCAGTAAAACCCCACCATGCACATCACCAATCTTTCCTCCTATAAGGTACTTATAAAATAAAAAAAAGTCCTTCTTGACACAGCACCATCTTCAGAGTGTAAAAACATTACTCCTTTATATTCTTAGTTACCAAAATAGAACCAAGGCAGGTCAGCTGCAGCTAGCTTTGTCTCTTGATAAAGAACTGTGAAACATCCTCTTGAGAGTGGGACCATAACTTTCCTGCAAGGCAGGCAAATAGCATCCATACGTCAAATGCCAAGTAGCTGTACGCACATGCCACATACTATAATTAAGCACAAATTCAAGTAACATTTACATACTACAGAGTCCACATGTACCTACCCAAAAAACATGACCACTTCACAAAACGTATACAGGCAGTAATATCAGAACAACTGAGGTACTGGAAACACAAATATTTATGCCAAGAGATTTCAATATCATACAGCAATATAAAAGCAGTAATAAAAACATTTGCCAGTCTAAATCAAATAAAGCTATCTAGAAAAAAAAAAAAGAAGCTAAATAAAAAGTTATTTAGGGACAGAAATACCTGAACAGAAAAGAAGTGTGTTAACTACAGCATGTAACATGTCATCCCAAGTCAACCCGTAATTGAAGTACTGGCTTAATATATCACTACTGTGACATTTTCTTCAATAAATAGAATAAGTCTTGACAATACAAAAGGTGCATATTACTGTGTATGTTTCAAGAGGAATATCTGTAATATAAATGTTCAGCTTATTAATACCCTCTTACTTCTTAGTCTGGACATAAACAAAAATCAAAACCAAACAATTCTTTTCCCAAGTTTAAAGGAATTCAAAGAAAAAACCCAGAATACTCTTCCTCAATAATAAAGAGCCCTCTATTTACACATGGGCCAGTCAGTAAAGAAGAGATTGGTTCTCAGATGAAGACACCGTTAAGGGCTTTCTGCCTTCTCTAGTCATATACGTGCAGCATGGCAGATATGGAAGCCAGTATCTCATATCTTTAAAAAAAAATTATACAGTTTTCTTCTTTTCTTTTTTCCCCCCCATTATAGCAGTAATGCATCTGGAAGTTCGAGTTATAATAGCTTCCTGCAACAAACCATTTGACAGAAAACAGAACAGCCTGTTAAATGACAGTTACTTCCCCTTAAGGGAACAAAGCATTAAAATGTCATTTCCTGACAAGAATATTAAGTAGTTTATTTAGAAGAAATGACTTGAAAATAGCTATCAAGAGACATGAACTGAAATTTTGCTTGTTTTTAGCACCCACTTTTCATGTCCATCTTTGTGCACCTAATTTTTTTCTTATATTAATCCCATTAATTATTAGACATCTGATTAAAAAAGTTAGCCAATTGTATTTTCCCTGAATAATGGCTGAAGTTAAATATCTAACAGTGCGATGCCAAGATGTGAGCTGAGGCAAAAGTTTCTATTTGTTGTGAATTACCACTGTTTTTAATGAAACAGAAACAGGAGTGATACAGCTGCACCAGAATTGGCATGTGCAGTCTCCTTGGCTCCAAAAAGGTGAGAAGCTACAATTGCTCCATGCTGCCTTTTCTCCTCCAAATCAATCTAACCTGATAGCAAGCTCCCCCCGCCCCCCCAGTCTGTCCCCATGCTACATTTGTTATATTAGCTCCTTGTGGAGGTTCCTTCTCAATCCGAGGACCTCTGAGTGTCTTTTGCTACCAAGCTAGGCTGATGCAGGATGTGATTGAACGCGGTCAGGAAGGGCTCCTTCATGTGTCCATCTCCAGGTTGTGTACCTTCTGAACACCAGTCTTTGTGCTCAGTTAAAGAATGGGTCCAAGTCTTCTTCCATGTTGACATCAGGCACCAGCTGATCTGATACTTCCTTAGCACCATATCCTGAATTCGATACATTAAAATCTGTAGAAAACCATGGATGGTCCAGAATTTCCTGTGAAGTCAGCCTTTCTGATGGCTCTCGACGCAGTATGCTACGTATGAGGCATTTTGCCTTAGGGGATAGAGTTTCTGGAATGTTAAACTGCCCACGACGGATCTTGCTGAAGAGGGAACTAGGCTCAATGTCATGGAAAGGATAGCGTCCAACTAGCATGGTATAAAGCATGACACCTAGACTCCATACGTCCGCTGCTTTGCCAGAGTAGCTGCCATTTGTGTTCAAGATCTCTGGACTCACATAGGCTGGGCATCCATGCTTATCAGAAAGAGAGTCATCATTTCCTCTTAAAATATAAGCATCTTCTAGGCTTTCCAATTTCACTCTAGTCCTGCGGGCAAAAAAAAAAAAAAACAACACAAGGTAAGCAAACATCAAACACAAATTCTGGCTGTTGCAATTACATGGTTGTAATAGTCATACTCTACAAAATTTGACAACTGCAGAAGTGAATCAGTTTCAAATCCCACTTGCAGCAGTTGTAACAGATAATTGATATTGTCTCTTCCATACTGGTTAGAGATATTAGAGACATATAGGGAATACTATCACACAGACAGATACAAGATTTCAAATACAGTTATGTCCAGTAAAGTCATTAAAAAGTTTATCTCTTAAAAAGAGAAAAGGAAGTGCCATATTCATGCTTTTGACTAATTTTACATAGACATGTTTTCCAAAAGGAGACATAAACCTCAAGATCTTTTCTGTGCTGGCTGCACTCTAATGTACCCACGCAGGATTCATGCCCAAATACAAACTCAGTCCTAACTACACAAGGTTATTTTGATACCTTCATGCTGGCAAAGCTGCTTCATACACCTGTAATTCCACAAGGTTTAATAGTAATAAAGTGGTCACTCTGGCCCTAAATGATCCCTCTGACCAACCAACATTTTCCTTTACCCCACTAATTTTAAGAGAAATTAAGGAAGAGCACTTGTAACCGATTTCAGTCTTCCCAAATAGACTTTTGGGCAAAGGGAGACAGGTGAGGTGAAGGCCAAGATTAACAGCAAGCTTATCTACCCAGGCAAGCCAGAGGAGCTCCTCGCACTGGAATGAACAGAGAAGCTGGCAAAGGAGTTGCAGAGATGACAGGGATGCCTTATCTAGATTGCAAACTCCTGCTGCCTGCAAAGCACTGTGAACTTGTCATTGTGCTGCAGTAATTATCTCTGCAAGAGAATTTTCTTCCCTTATGGATATCACACCGGAGCAGAAAAAATGATGCAGAGCTGCTTGTCATAGCACTAGATGAACATAACCTTTCTTTCCATTCAATTCTCACTGCTAGGCTCCATATCTATATTTAAAAATCTCTCCCTGTTGGAGGTATCCAAAGGATTACCAAGTAACCTTTAGACTATTTCCCAGCAAAGGATGGTTTTGAGAACAGAATCACTACAATGCAACAGGGCTTGTCCAGTGCCTTGGGATGGCAGAGTGACCTAGCAGTAGTGCAGACTTTCCTTTCAACAATCTGGGGTCATAACTCAACTTTGGGTATTACTGCCCTCCTCCCTCAACCCCACAGATCTGTTACAATCACTCTCAGCCCTGTGTCATGGCCATGTTCCCATACCACAGACATTCACAGGCAGGGACTGAATTTCATCCCAGAAAGCAGAACTTGCGTCTTTTGACTAAAGCACGTAATTTAACCGGCATTAAAATAGACAAGGAGAGCCTTGTTTCTTAAATGTTTACCAAAGACAACATTGCTTGAGCTTGAGCTGCAAAAGACATCTGGGCCAGCCTTGGCTTAGATTTAGTTCCAGGGCAGCTCAACCCTATCTTCTTTGAACCAACAGAAGAGCATTTTACTCTGCAGAGTACTCCAGAGGCAACTGTGCCATAAACTTTCATGACACTTGGACCTTTTCAACAGCTAGATACGTTTACTAGCAGAGGTGAAAGCTCCTCTGGCAACGTGGCCCAAATGAGGAAGTCATAAATACAGAACTCCGAATACCTGGCTCCCAAGCACAGTGTGTCAGGGCAGCTCCTTCTCTCCTAAAATAGGCCAGTGTTTGCTCCTCCAGTTCGGTTCTGATGAGCTTGGCTCAACAGACCTGCTTCCTCATTAATTCCCACTGCCAGTCTAACAGTACTTCTGGCCATGGACAACCCTCTCATTAGCACTCAAACAATACTTTACAACAGCAGTGCCTCACACAGGAAGTAAGCTGCAAGGAGAAACTGAACTACAGTTACCAAGACCACAGAAATTTCCCTCTGTACACAAAGCAGAGGGTCCACAACAGGAGAGTGACTTGAGAAGAGTCCTTTCACAGTGCTCAGCTTTGACACATTCCAGCACCTGCACAGCATAGGGAGAGCAGCAAGGAGAAACGCCCAGAGGGAAAAAACATGCCAAAGAGGGCAGAGAACAGAGAAGAGGAAATGAAAGGGAAGGCAGGGACATGAGTTGTGGTTCCATTCACATTGCCCACCTCAGTTTTTCCATAGAAAAGCATGTGTAGCAATAAAACAGTGAGGCCAGCTACTCAAACATGCATTAAGTCACTGAACTGCCAGACAGGAAAGCATCAACTCACTCCTGCTAACTAACAGAAGCAGAACACACACACAGGGAGTGGGGCAGAGCAGGCTATTTATAAACAACTTCCAGGAGGGAATTCACCCCCCCACACACACACTTGCCTGCCATCCCAGCGTCAACAGCACAGGGAAATGTTGTTTACTTTCCTATCCTATTTTACATTTCTGGAAGTTGCCAAAGACTTTAGAAAAACAGTTCAATAAGAAGCTTTTATATTACATAAAATTATTGGAATTCCCTAATCTCTCATTTCCTGCAACGGACACAGTACAAAACCACAGAGAGCAGACTGCAAGGTGTGTCAAAAATTCGTATTTTTTCCAAGAGAAGAAATAGCTTCTTGATAATAAAACAGAAGCAGCACACAAAAGCCATGCCCCCGTCTTGCTTTCCTTGCAAGGTGCTGCAGCCTCCACACGATACAGCGGGTTTTGTTTAAGCAAGCAAATGGAACAACAGCTGGCCCTTATCTGCCTGCTCCTCTGTAAGCTGTGGGCAAATGACGAAAACACTCAAACCGGGTTTTTCATGCTGCTAAGCTGAAAGGCTTTGAGGAAACAAAAGGTCCCAAATTAAACAAAAACACAACCTTCAGTCCTCTTCCTCCAGGTCAGCCCCCAAACCCTCACAACCAGGAACACCCTTGTGTGCAAGGTGCAAGTGGTGAAATGGCTCCTCTGCAAGCAGGCAGCATTCCCGCAGCACCGGGCACACATTTCTCTGGCAGACTGCAGGGCCTGCATCCCCTGAGCATGCACTGCCAGCTGCATGGCCTTAGTATGGCTTTCTCCTGTCCCAGTTACACCCAGACACAACTCGGGTGGTTCCCAGTCTCATTTGTAAAGCCTGGTGTCCTTGCACTAGATGACAACACAGGTTTTCCAACTGTACAGCAAGGAGAGCACAGGAGTACAGGAAGGGCTGTCTGACTGGACACAGCTGGCAATAGAAAGAGCTCACAGGGTGATTTCTGCCAGCACCCCTCACCACCAGCCAGGACTGGGGCTGGGCAGACCCACTGCAGCCCATTTTCAGTGACAGATGACTTCACCCACCTCAGCCTCGCAGACGGAACGCAGTCTGTGCAGTGCTACCACTGGGTATTGCACAGGTGTACATGGCAACTCTCGCTCCCCTTTCATCAGTCAGTTCACGTCTTTTCAGGCAATCAAAAAGGAACAGCCTGGCTCAGGAGCTGCTATTTCCCAGTGCACAGCACCCCATCCCTGTCAGAAACAGCTTCCAGCTCTGTTGGTCTTCCCTTCCTCCGCATTTCAAGCATTGCCTAAAAGAGCTCTGTTTTCTGCAAGAGAGTTTTTTGGGTTCGTTTTTTGGGGTTTTTTTGGGAGGGGACAGCAGGCAGGGAGTACGGAGAGGAATGGGAAAAAGGGGAGTCAAGGTCTAAATACACAGAAATGCAGAGACACACCGAATGAGAAGCAATCTCTCTCTCCCCCACACTCTCTCTCTCAGAAAGCACTGAAATCAAATACCCAGGAAAAGGAATAAAAGCCAACAACAACAAACAGACCCTGAAAACTACAAGTCGATTCTGAGAATACAGAACCTCCACACTAAAGGGCGGGGAGTGCATCCAACTGCAGAGTAACTGGACAACCTGAAATTTGACATTTGTTAAGGCAAAACCAAACATGAGATGTCAAATCATAATCAACTTTGAAGTGCCTCCCATCACAGAGAAGAAAAAGGAAAAGCAAAAATAATTCTCTAAAAACCTCTTATTCTCTAAATAATTAACTCACATCAGTCAACTAAAGGATCCCCACAAGAGAAAAAAGTTTTCCAAAAGCACCAGCATTTGAGCTCGACAAACAGTTGCAATAAAATTAATCCCTGAAGTTCAAATGTAAGCTACTGTCACAGCCGGATGAGAATCACTTTATACACATACTGTAGGGCAACAAAGATTTTGCCAACACTTACGTAATTACAATACATAATTTCAAGTTTTAATGCAGACCCCAAATAAGCACTTGGAAAAAGAGCATTATGAGTCTATCAGATCATTGATAAAACACTGCATTAGTTTAATGCATTAAAAAAAAAATACAGCCCTGAATCATGGCTATGTAAAAAGGGGAAGCTATTCTGCCTATGAATGCTTTCCCATTACTGGTGAATGAAACCACAGAAGTGCAATCAGAGGGCAGCAGCAGCAGCACTCGGACGGGAAATGCGTCTTTGTCCCCATAGAAACCGTCAGGGAAACCCATGAAAAACAATACCACTCTGAGTTTCTTATCAATATGCCATTCATTACTTGACTGCATTCAGACTTTGCTCTTCAGTAATGTAACAAAACCTAATCAATTAAACGTCTTCCAGAAGATTCTTCAGTGCAACCTCCTGAGTTAGCACTCACCTCTGCCTTTCTTGCACATCCCACACTTTTTTCTGACAGATTCCCATTATTCTTCCCTGCAGAGCTTTGGGACTACCAGCAAATTGCTATCCTGCCTTTTGACATCGAAGCCAGGGCTGTTAAGAATCCCACATTCACACTTGCTCTCCAAAAGCAATTTCCATACCAAAATCAGTGGAATTATTCAGAGGGCTCTAAACACATAAGGCAGGAGGAAAAAAAAAATCTAGAACATTTAAAGCAGAGATAACAACTGATAGTCTGAGTGTTTCAGAGGAAAATATCTTCACTGCAGTGAAATAAGCAGTCACTAGTAAAGGAGCTTGCACCTGAAACAATGAAAGCAATTGCCTCTAGTCTGTCCCTAAAGCCATCTGTATGAGAAATAATACCTGAACAACACCTCAGCCACCCTTCCCAGTTTGGGAACACTAACTGCAGACCAGACCCACAATTTTTGCACAGCAACACTCCCCATATGACAGCCAAATAAGCTGCTTTGGGAAGAGACTGAAGGAGCCATCCTGCTATGGACACTCCAGATACACCATCACACCATCCAATTGTTACTTAGGCTGGGTCAAATTAGACGATCCAGATTTACAGGTTCTATGCAGCAGACTCCAGCAATCAGGATACAACCATCACTGCCATCTAAACTGCCATTTTATTAATACAATTGCAGGTAAATATAAAATGGCAATTTCTAAAGGTGCTTCACAATATTCCTCCAACAGTAAAAACTGAAGGCACCCAAGCAATGTTATCTCATATTTCAGTATTACTCTGACTGAGGCCAGGAAAGCCTTTCCCTAGGTAGAGGCACTCAAGCCACTGACTGCCCAGTAGACCAGGGATTGCTCCTATGTGGCCAATAATTTACAGGTCATTTAATCGAGGTCAGTTGCTCACACCCCATCATAAAGATGAGAAGAGCATGCACACAATTAGAGTCACAAAGAGGCAAAAAAAATAAAAGACAAGCTCAACACTGGAAGCAGTTATCTTTCACTAATTGACCTTTTTATTTTTTTAACTAAGGGAATCTCTCCTAAATAATGCAGAAGTAAGCTGCCATCAGGGAGCCAGTGAGACAGGGAAGGCGGTAACGAAACTCCAGGCAGATGATTTGCAGCTTGGTGCAAAGACTCGTTCTGAACTCACAACTACCTGATCTCCTTGGGGGCAGAGAGGCACACAGGAGCAGGGGGGAAATGTTATGCCATCAATTTAAATCCTGCTCCTTTCAGCAGTAGATCCCTTTCCAGTTTGTAACAGCACAGAGCATGGGAGTTCACCACACAACATCCTACACAACTTCGGGGAAGAAAAAAACAAACTCTGCACAAAGGCTGTTAGATAAACAGTCTCTTGCATAATGAAACAGGCTCAAGGATATGTTTCGAAAGACAACTGGGACTTGCAGACAGCACAGGTTTACAGGATGAACCTTGTTCCTAAGGGAAGATTCCCTCACTGGTACTTCCGCACAATAAGGAAGCCTCTAAAAATTACATCTCCCCCACCTTCCTTCACAGAGATGCTAACAGCACAGTCAGCCCTGCCTTCACCCCCTCCTGATGTGCAGTACCTAGCAACTTAGAGCTTTTAACTTGTTTTAAGCTGGTTTGGTTTTTTTTCCTACGGAATTCCACTTAAAAATGCTCTGACTCACCTCCAGGAAGGGCTGGTGCCCCAAAGACCTCAGCTTTACGACACTCAAATACGATTGCTGGAAACAGCCTGTCCTGTATGCCATGTACTTCATTTCTTCCATGCCCCTGTTGCCTAAGCACAAAACATGTTCCCCAGAGAGTAGGTAGGTAGCGATGCATGTGTTGGGGTGCAGGCTGTGAAATCCAATGCAGACCCTTCCACAGAGGAGCTCAGTTACACTACCCTGAGCAATCCATTTTTTTATAAGAATCTGGCTCAGGACAGCTACTTCACCACCTCACTTTTATATTTTTAGATCACACTGATGATCGGATTTTAAAAGGCTGTGCTGTCAACCATATGCTGTGTTCCCCATCTTCTAGAGATCTCTTCATACAATGCATGATAAAGCTCCACAGGGAAAGGAGACCACAATTTTGTTAACATAATTGCATGTTGTTAAAACAGCCCTGCACTTTCTGAGCCTACAGTGGGTACTCAGCATCTCTAAGGCACAGCCATGCCATTATTTCACAACCTTACTGAAAACCTTTTGCTTAGATGTCTACAATCCTGTTTCCAAGCAATACAATCTACCAAAAAAGCAGGTGCTTAAGACTAAATATGCCCCAGGTTAGCTCCTGTTTACAATCTCCTTTATTCTCCCTCCCAAGCCTGAAGTAATCTCCCAGTGTGATAATAAGAACAATTAGAAGAGAAAGCAGCAGAAGAATTTCACTCTCACAATCCACTGTAGCTGTGGGCTAGCTGGGCTCCTGCCTCCCTTCCTCACCCCCAGCACAGACATCCACAGACACTACCCTCAGTCTCCACTCATAAGTCAACATGGACCATTTTGCAGCAAGTTTATGGATGTAGGTTTTGAAGTCTTGGAAAGAACCAGCTGTTGAACTCAATTTGAGATGTCCTAAGACGCATCTACTTCCAGGGACTACAAAGCACATTTCATCAGAGAGATCAATCCCATGATGGGCATCTCAGAAGAGGCACCACCCATGACTGGCATGACAGCCAAAACATACTGCAGCATCCTGCCTGAACAGAGAGAGCGAAGACAAGGCCCTACTATGAGCCACAGACAGTCCAGGGATAAAACCTCCTGCAAACTCCAGCACTGGGTACAACAGCAAAGGTTCTTGACACTCATGGTCTCACTGAAGGGCCTTGAGCTGACTCAAGGTCCACCTGAGTACCCATCCTCATCCCAGGGCCAGCCAGCAGCCAAATCTTCCCTGGCTTTTGCTTTAATTTATAACCTTAGGCGCAACAATTAACCTCTATGACTACCTATGCCCTTAGGGGGAGATTTACACACTTCACAGGGCGGGTGCAATGTTCACTATCTGCAGCCAGCTTCCCTCTTTCCTCCAACTGGGAAGGGCACCACACACCCAACAAATTCAGTGTTGCTCCCAGGAACATGGTGAGAGAACAGAGACTTAGTAACCAAACCACATAAAGGCAAAGGGGGGCATGAACCCTTCTGTGGAAAACAGTTGTGCAACCACTTCATCTTCTACCCTCAGCCTGACAGCAAAGATTTGCTGCCCATGAAGAAATTCACCTTCCTCCCATATTCTAAGAATAATAATTTCTGGTTTGAAATCTGAACTGTGATTCTCCACTACTGAAGAACCAGTGCTCTTTGGCCCTGTGGGCCCATTCAGGGTAGCGTGAAGCGCTTACATGACAAAACAGATGAAGACTGTTTTTATTTACAAATCTTCAGGTACTTTAAGAGCATTCCCATTTTGTTTGATTTTCTTCCACTTTAGGACTCTCTAGGACTTTTTGCATGTTCTCTATGGAACTGTAGGGGTAACAGCAAGTTCTAACACATTGATGAAAAAGATGCTAACCACATTACAATTTGACAAACGCTGGGAGAGAAAAATTACTAACTAAAGAAAATGAAAGGTCGACATGCAAAAAGGTTGGTATATGCATTTGTATTTTTTGTGAGATGACGTTTCTATCATGAGGATTGCAAACCACATAACTCAGTCATGTTAAAGCATCATCCACTCAAAGCTGAGAAATTATAGAGGAAAAAAAATATTCTAAGAGCACCAAGTAAATATCTTATGCTAACACAGGCTTTCTAAATTAGTGTATTGTACTGGCTGCATTCCTCTGGCATAGAGCAAAAAGTGTCAAATCCTATTTATTTTTATAGAGTCCCACCTGCCTCATATTTACTCAAAGAATACAGGAAAATTACAGTATCTAAATACCAAAATTATTTTAATTTTCCCTTCAACAAGTATGATGAACGTACAAGGTCTTTAAGCTTCAAATATTACGACAGCTAATATTTTAATATAATTAAAGGCTTAAAAATGCAGTAAAGAAATTAATAATTCCCTGACAGCAGAAACATTCTTGTATTAAGCAAACCATTGAAACAACCAACACAGAAATGCTTCATTTAATTCTGAGATCTTTCCGATGGCTCTTTCTCAAAGCATCTGCTATGGATCAGACTGATGAACTCCTTTATTAGCTATATACTGTGTGTAGCACTATTTTTAGCACAACCCAAAAAAACCTGCCTGTTCTACAACATCATTATGGGACACCAGCTAGGAGAAGGGCACAGTTGTTCTGCCCAAGGGCCTACTATGAGGCTGTACATGGAAAACAGTAAATACCATGCCACGACCACAGATAAAATACTCAAAAGCAAGAGCCACACAACATCAACCTGGCTATTAATACCTAGGACAAAAAATATTTAGCAACATGGATGAAAGCAGAAAACAGGTAAGACCACGTTTTATTGTAGGTCATCCACTGTTTTGGATTCAAGTTTCATTCTGAAGCGTAAGGACACAGTTATTGAAGTATTCAAGTATCTTAGAGGTACCTTAGAAAGTCTGTTGAGACTCAACATGGTAAGTCAGCGTTGTTTTCCATATTTGCAGTGTTCTGGAAGCCACTGTGCTCATTTAATAGATGTGCTGCTGCTTCCTAACCCAGTCTTACAAAACGTTTCCAGCCATGCTGTAATGTCTTAGAACTTCTGCTGCATCAAAATCAGCTGCAGGTTTATGGAGTTTAACTCTGAAATTTCGATACTACAAGACTGGCTGTTTCACCTGTAGTTTACAAAGGGATCCACAGACACACCTCCCCCTAAAAACCACAACTGCTCTACCTTTTACACAAAACAAAAAACCCATGTTGCAACAGCACGCATCATTTTTATGGAATGAGATTTATCCTATCTTCAAACTCCTGCAGTTCAGGATTTAAAGAAACTATAAATTACCTTGAAACACAGACAAATTGCTTCTGTTTGTTCCCACACTGGAATTCCAAGTTTCATTTCAAGCACTGATGTACATACACACACACCATAGTGTAAGACACGATCGCAGTCTGGCTTTGATTTAGCACATTAAGAGAACACCTCTAGTACCATTAGGGCCCCTACAAAATGCTCAGTGCTACCAGCCTACAACAATACTTTATTCCACCTTCTTACCTCCCAGCTCATTACAAACATCCCAATGCACTGTGATTTGCAACATCCAAGTAACAGGCATTTTTAGCAGGGACATCAGTTGAAGCAAAGAGCACTCATGGTGCTGCTAGATTAGGAGCTCCACCTTTGCAAATTCCAGCTGTAATTTAGGTAATGGGAATGGGGTAAAAAAGAGTCTCAACACTGTATGCACCCACTTGCAGAACTTCAGCAGCTCTGTTTTCCTATTGAACTACCAGAACCTCATTAGGATTAATGGAAGAAAATGTACTAAGAAATGCTTTAATTGATTTTCTTTTTTAAACAAATGGAACTGCTTCCATCTAACCTTCACATTTCCCTTTGGCTCCTCCAGTCTGGCAGCTCTCAGCTAACAGCAGACAATCATCTTACTAAAAAAAAATAAAACCAGCAAGTTTTCCATTCATGTGTTGCCTGCATGCTGGATATCCCATCTTTGCTTCTACCAAAATAAAAGCCATGAGAGTCTTCAAGAAGAGGAAGATTCAAAGTGGTAGGTACTTAAAATGAATTACAGAAAAACAGCCTTGAAGAAATAGGAGAAGAACTACTAAGAAAGAGCTCCACTGAAGAACAGGTGATGCACAGAAGCAGAGTTCACACACATTTCTCAAAACATCATTTTTATCTCTTCTCTCCCTCTTTGGTTCATTATGAGTACGAAAAAGCAAGGGATGGTGCAGCATCCATCTGCCAGGCACTGCTGCTGAAGGCAGCTCCTCAAGGACTGCTCGGCACACAGGCATCCTCAGCAGCAGCCTCAGACAAATGGGAGCTCAGAGGGGTGCAAGCAACACACAAACACCTCTGTGAACTCAGGAGGACCAGGAAGATTTTTCAGTTCTAAATATAGCAGCAGATTGAAAGTGATGACTGATTACAGTATGATGATCAGAGGATGTGAAAAAAGGCAGTCACTGCTGTTTCATTCTATTTCTATCTCAAATTATTTCATCTCTGTTTACTTAGCAGAGAAAGGATTACAATACCTTCCTACTTACAAACCAACATTATATCCAGAAGAAAACCGCATTATGATTATCTTAAAAATAACCAGCAAGTCCTATTTGACCTTTAAAGTGAATTATTGTATAATTAGAAGACAATGCTCAAAAGTGAGTAACAGTGTCATTTTGCAGACAACAGCTAAGTTAAAAACATTCATAAAAGCCAACACTGCTATTACAGTACACACCACTTTTCTTGGGTGGCTGAAGGATTTGGCCCTGTGCCTCCTGTGTTGCATTCAGTTCCTAGTAAGCAGCAGGGTAGGAGTTCAACAGCATTCAGCACAGGCCTATGTCTGCTCCCACTGCACTGCCTGAGCTCATGCTGCCTTCTCTCAGAGGAGCTTTTCCAAGTTCTGTTCTTCATGCAAAACCCCACAGGTTTACATATATCCCCAGGAAGAAAAATCTACTTTAACATTAGGATGTTATCAGCTAAAACAGAAAACAATCCCCCTTCTCAGCTGTTTTGCACAAGTTTCCTTCTTATCTGCATCAGAGGTGCTACAATGGTGTTTAATTATTAAACTGGGAATAAAAGTTGTGGAAGTGCAGTTTATATCTACCTGCTCTGCATTTCTCTATGACTAGACATTAAGCTAGTTTCATTTTAGGCTTATTTATTTGGAAAGGATGAGAGGGCAATTGGACATTGGGGCTGTGGTAGAAAAATAAAGAACTAAAAAAGCTATCTGCTTTGTGGACAACTGTCTGAACTGAATTAAGAAGTGAAAATACGTATTATTTTTCAGGCTGCAAATAGATTAAAAGGAGAAGCCTATTTTGCAAAACTCAACTTGCAATAAAATTTAAGTAGCGAATATTTAAACGGGATAGATGATCATTTTTATGATGTCATTTTTATTTTAAGACCAGGAACTTCTCTTTCCTGAATGAATTGTGTATTACTTTTTTCTAATTTTTGGATCACCAACTTCCTGAGCCTGTAGAGAACTTCAAGAACTTGTTTCTTGCTTGCAATTCCCCCAAACAGGATTGATATTCACTGGTTATTTTTAACAAAGCTCTCCAGAACATCCATTTCACTCTGCAGCAGTTTAACAAGTTTTCAGACAATTTTTAGGATTTAATTAAAAGGGCTAAACATCTCCCCATCGTCTAGTAAGACAGGAAGAAGCACAAAGGCAGGCTCTGCTACCATTTAGATGGTTTTTGTTTTTTTTTTTTTATGGTCATCTTTCAATTTAATCAGGTGAAAACCTGACATTATTCTGACAGTATTTATTGCTCTTATGTGGAAGTTGCAAATAAATTCATCATTCAAGACAAAGAAGACTGGTAAACACAAGGAAAGAGATAGGAAATTTCCACAGGTACAACAGTATAACTATCGCTCCACATCAGAAAGAACACTTAATCAGTATACCCAGAGCATCCAGTGCTATTTCTTTCCCTGTCTTCCCATACTCCTTCCCCAAATCATTTACACAGGAGGGTGTGTAGGAAGGAGATATTATTAAAAAAAAAAAAAAAGTAGTTCCCCAATTACCACAGCAGCTGATACTACACACAAGCACCCACAGAGCAAGGCAGTTTTAGTCTGAGTACGATTAGTGACCACATTAATAACCTTACAAGCAGCCTCCAGACCCTTTCAGGATGGAAAACAAGATGTCCTCAGAACAGTCCTACAGATAACACTTGACTATTCTTCCTCTTCATGCCTCCTCACTGGAATGAGCCATTTCAGCCCCCAGTTCTCTTTAACACACTGGATCCTCTTTCCTCTTTTAACACCAGCAGCCTTTATGATAGTACAGCTCTTACACCAGACACTCTTTCAGAGCTTTCCTGCAGCAGATGTCTCGCCATGAGGAATGAGAAAACTCCTCTAGGTGGAGATGAAGACGCCAAGCACGGATGCAAACAGTCCTCTACATTTGCTTTACTTTACTCCAAAACCTAAGCCAGAAGATAAAATGGCACATCCACCCCACAATCAGGTTGCAAAGGAGAATAAAGTGCACCACAAACAAATGGTACAGTAATAACAAAGGACACAGTGTCCTGCAACTCCAACTATCTGACCTCAGGCACCCCCAGCCATAAGTGAGGGAGACTCTTACCTTTCTTCATCCTTGAAAATAAACTTTCGCAGCTTGAGATCTCGCAGTACCAGTCCACCATCATGGCAGTGTGCAACAGCAGAAGCTATTTGATAGAAGAGTTTGGCTGCCTCCTCTTCTTTAAGCTTCTTGCAGGTACGAACAAACGAATGCATGTCCCCATAGCTCCTTTCAAAGAACACATACGCTTTTGTCTCCCCAAGAATTATTTCAGTAATTTGGTTGATATTTTTATGCGCAGGCAGACAAAAACATGGTGCTAATAACTCCTGGTAGCAGCCAATATCAAACACCTGCAGGAACAATGACAGTAAAGCCAGAGTTAGTGACATGAAGGACAGTGAAGTCATGGTACATCTGATTCTGCTAACAAAACCATCTCTAAGTACAATTTATGTTGCTGCTAAAAGCTACACCGATGTAAACAGGATGTCACAAGCTCACGGGACTGAGGACAAGACAAAGCAGACTGTACAACCCCACACAGAAGACACACATAACCTTAGCAGGAAAGGCTAGTCTTCAAAACTGGTAGCAAGCATACTTAGATTAGCTAACAGCTGATCAAATCTAGAATGTAATCTAAATTAAACTGTGAAGACCAGTAATGTATAAGGGCAATACTCAGAAGGAAACGTGTTTATCTTCTATTTTCCATCCAAATAAACTTATAAAAAATACAGCCAGTAGCTTTGTATTGAGAGAAGCTGTCACATTAAATCCACCCTGATACACATGCCTGACTCTTCTAATTTTATTAACCCATTAAAGCCTTAAGGATTTTCAGGCTTAAAGTATCATCTATTGCTATTCCTATTTACTTCCTGCCTTTCTTTCATCTCTGAAAAACAGCAAAGTCACTTTCACTTTCCAAGTCTCAGTTCCACAATGGCTGTTTATAAGATCAGAAGGGAAATAGCTCTGCCTGTTGGAGCACAGACAAACACCCTTCAAAAGGCAAAGACAAAACCACCCTGAACTCTCTGCATTTCAATCAAGTGCTCCATTAAAAGCAAAGTGTCCCTTTACTACTAAGTATGTTATCACTGATCTTATGAATGAGCTGTAAGAACTAAAAAAGCTGCTGGGAAACCCAAATATAAAAAGTTACTATAATCTAGTGATGACGAATGAATCAGTATTTGAGTCAATTGAGAAAAGACCACATTACAAGAAAATGAAAGACTTCATTGAGAATAACTGAAGTCAGTGTGTGCTGAAAGAGACTATGAGCTAAGTATTGATAGGAGTGATTTTTAATTATACCTGCTGCAGAGGACTACGAAGCAAGGATTAGCGTTTCCACCAGCATAAAAATTCGATTAATATGTAGCTTACTTGTGGGTGTTCTGTTACTTTGGTAAAAACAATTTAAGGTAGTCATGTGTCCTTTGAACAAAATATAAAAATGAAGAACTGGTCTAGTTCTCTAACCACTGTTTTAAACTTCAATTGTTTTTTTCTTTTCTGTATTCTAGCATTTGTGTTCTGATAGTGGATATTTGTATCCTCTCTGAGAAGCAAACCTCTCCCTGCTTTCTCTAAAGCTTTAAAAATTGAGTGAAAAAGATACAGTTCAATCAAAATTTACCTGAGGCTTCAAAACCCGCATCATTTAATGCTTCAGAGCACAATCCTAATAAAGTCCTTCCACAGAAAAGAACCCAAATCCCAAGAAACTGGGACACCCCCTCCTCACCCACTCCCTTTTTTCTCATCCCATACCTGCGTTGCCATATCCTGGCACAGGGAAAAACAACCTTAAAGGCAGACTGCCAAACAGACCCAGCACATTTTACAGGGGGAGGATTAGCACCGAGGCATTCTGGTGACATGGTGCACCAGGGAAGCAGAACCAGGGCAGGGAGGAGGTGTTGCTAAAATCCCTGGTGTGCAATTCATTCCAGAGAATTCATTGATATTTGGATCTCAAAACTTGTAACTACTACATTGTAAGTGAATGGCTCTTCTACAAGCAGCTACTTGTAGAAGAAATAAAATTTAAAATAAAATTTAAGCAGGAATATTCATGTAGCTCAAACCCTCATGTGAAAAAATGTCTTTCCAGAATTCTCTCCTAAACCAGATTATCATAATGTAAATTAGTTACATTTTATGGTTCTCAGACTATGTTAAATAAGTAGTTCTGGATATGTACCAGTACTGTGTTTGAAAGGGGGTAAATAGGAAGCACTATCATCCTGCTACAGTCTCAAATACCTTCTATAAAGGGCTTCTTTGTATCCCAGCTTTTAAGATCCCTGGCCTCAATTCAGCAAATGTCCAATAAGCTGCAGTTTGATTTAGTTCTCGCTGGGAATTGGAAGTGAGAAGTTACCATTGTTTGGATGCCACAGAGCCTTGAAGCAAATAACAGGATCTGTACAGTCGGTGGGTGCAGCCAAATGAATCTTGAGAATCATCAGTATGTGTCTGTTATCCAGCCCAGTGTTTCTGCAAGCAATCTCTAAGAGCATCTTCAGTAAGATACCAGAGAGCAGGTCTCTTTGCCGGAAGGCTACTTGACAAACAGTTGTCATGATACTGCAGGCATTTTAAAGCGCACATTAAATTAAGCTGAGTTCAGGACTGACAACTCCATACTCACAAACTAGCAATCCAGGCTAAGATCATATTTTTGGAGCACAGCTAGTAGTGCCTCGCACATATGGAAAAACTGATACTATTCAAATGTCAGGATCAGCTCAAAAACATACAGCTTAAATGGAAGGGGAAAAAAAATAACAGCCCAGTCTCTGTGAGCTGCAGTTATACTGCTCATACTGTTATCAAAACAGTGCCTTAATCCTGCAAACCAAATAGGAAACAAAGAAGCGCATAGCCCTGGCTTTACCACTTGCTATGCAACTTCACCTAGAATTTCATGCAGAGCAGCAGCTTTGTGGGATCTGTTTATTTCATGAAAAGATGGCCATGTCCTAGAGTGCAGCACTGCACTACTGCATCGAGCTGGGCTTTCATTCTCGAAATTCTCATGTTCTGTTTCAGTTTAGTAACAAAGCATCCAGTTCAGCATGCAATATTAGTTCTTTGCAAAGCCATGGGCCTTTTTTCCCCTAAATAATCACATGAAGTCCTAGGCTGCCTTAATTTCAGATTTTATAACTCAATCAGTAAGCACATTTAAATTGCCCTCTGAACTCCAATCTTCACAAATAGCAAGGAGGACCAATTATTTTCACTTCTCTGCTACAGCCTAGTCCATAACTTTTTATGAATCAAGTATGAGAAAGTATGGAACAGTCAGCAACACTATTATTAATCCCTGGAATACTAGTAAGCTATAATACATTTACTTTTCCATCTAGAAATTTGCCAAATGGCATAATTCCATGTTTTGGGAATAACACAAACACTGCAGCATGTGTTGCAAGGTTGCAATTTGCTACGTAGTTACAAAAACTACTACTGGGTACTGCTTCAGTTTGCTGGACATAAGTCTGTCTCACTACAGACAATGAGAATCGCAATTTGGGAACAAAGGATAATATTCCCTCAGCTCAAAAGGAGAAAAACATCCCTCCACAGATGTGCACGCATGTGGATTTCTTTTTCCCACAGCTCACCTTTTAATAGTAGGAGAAAATTGGAAGGAGGCAGAGAAAAGCCGGCAGGCTACAAAGAGTGGGATAGCTATTCTGTCTGCACTTCTAAAAACCGTAGGTGTGCAGGTTTTATTCTTGTTCAGTTGGGCAATGGGGGAGGATGCTGTTTGCAAACAACCTCCACCGTGAGGGAGCTCAGGCTGATTAATTAGATGTGCTTCTTGTTTTTAAATCACTTTTAAGACAAAGCTGGTGGCAGTCGGCCCCCATCCCCTGCTTCTCCATCCTCTTCCGTACCCCAACGCACAGAATTGGGGGCAGTAAAAATCGAGGAAGCCAGCAGGTCCCAACACCTGAAAATGAGCTGGGGATTCCCTACTCCATTTTGAAAAGTGAGAGTGGGAAGATGAGGCTTTCTCCTGGTCTGAACTCACGTTAAAACCTACTTCAAGAACGGCTCTTTCCAGAACAATATCCCCCTGCCAACAGAAGGCAGACCTGGCACCGGGCCACCGGCTAAAACGTGGCCATTGTCTGGAGAGAGGGAAAAGTTACAGGATGCGCCTTTAATCCTGTCTCCCCGCCTTTTGTTTCTCCACTGTTCAATAAATGAGGTACACGGCCGTGCTCGCCCTCCTGCAAGACACGGGAAACCCAGGCACGATAGGGGAGAACCCGGGGTGGGGGAGAATAAGGAGAAGCATTACCTTGCAAACCAGCTCCTCGCCGCTGTGCAGATGTACGGCTCGGAAAACGTGGTCTCCCTCGAGAGGCTCCAACAATAAGTATTTCCCGATGCAAGAAACGCAATGCGACAAGTTCGGAGTCTCCGGCGGGCTCGGCGAGCCTAGATTCGGGCTAAAACTCTGGCTTGGCTCGATGGACCGTATGGACGAGAGCTCTTCAAAATCCTGGGTTTTATTCCGCGGTCTCCCATATCGTGCTATCGTGATAGGGGTTGACCTTTGTATGTTCATGAGTATGGAGAAGACCAGCCGAGACGCTACACCGGAGCCCTGGCGTGGAGCGCGGTCCCTCGCCCGTCCAGCTGCGGCTGCCTTTGTGTGGCGGGGGGGGCGGGAGCGGGAGCGCGGCGGCGGCGGGCGACCAGCCTCAGCGCCGCGTCCTGGGCACAGGGAGAGAGCGCTCAGCCCGCGGCCCTTTGTTCCCGCCGCCGGCCGGGCGCGCAGCGGCGCGGAGCAGCGCGGCGGCGGGGCAGCGGCGCCCGGGGCTGGGGAGCCGAGGAGCGGGCGGCGGCGCGGCCAGGGCTGGGCGGCCGCCGCTCCCGCGGGGCGCGCAGCGCGGGCGGCAACAAAAGGTCGGTAACGCGGTGTGCGCAGCGGGACCGTCCTTCCGCTCCCCTACGGCCCGGCAGCGCCGCGCTGCCGCGGCCCGGCTGTAGATGGCGCGGGAGCCTCGCCGCTAGCGCCCGGGGCGCTCCGAGAATGCCCCGCGAAAACAGCGAGGGAGCATTTAACTTGGGGCCGACAAAGGAGTGGGACCGCGGCGGGAGGCTCGGGGGAGCCGCACCGGCACCAGGGGAGCGCGGCGGAGCGCGGGGCAGCGTGCACCGCTCCGCGCTGGCGGAAAGGAACGTGCTGTCGTTGTCGCGACAGAACAAAAAGTGCAACCAGGGAACAGAGAGCGCTCCTACGCTCCCCCTGCACAGAGGATTTGTGAGCGGGGGCTCGTTGCCTTCGCCGCGTTTAATGGAGTTCACGCACAAAGAAAAGAAAAACCGGCGCGGCGAGAAGGGGCCGAGTTCTTACTGCAGGGGCTGGGAGGGCGATAAGCGGAAGGCCATAGGGGGCATTCAAGTGGAATCGCTTAAAAGAATAAATGCAGGGAGCAAATTTTGTTTGATTATATATTTTTTTTTTCCCTTGGGAATAGGACAAGGGGAGCAGAGGGGTAGCCGCGTCGCTCCCCTCCACCGAGGCACCGTCTCCCCCCGGCGTATCAGTAACTACTTACGTGGCGGGGACGCTGGCTGCCTCCGTGCTCGCTGCCGGCCGCCGCACGCCCGCACGGTGCCCAGCGCGCAGCCCGACTGCCCCGCCGCCGCCGCCCGCCCCGGCCCGGCCCGGCCCGGCCCCACCGCCCACTGCGCCGCGCCCCGCCCCGGCCGCCCCGCCCCGGCCCGCCCCGCCGCCTCCCCCCGCGCCGGCCGCGCTCGGGGTAAACAAGGTGAGACGTCCTTCCGCAGCCGTGCCGAGCCGTGCCGAGCCGTGCCGGGGGCTCGGGGGCGGCCCGCCGGGTCGGGGCCCCGAGGGTGTGCCGGTGTGCGCCGGTGTGCCTGTGTGTCCACCAGTGTGAGCAGCTCTGTGCCGCGGTGGGATGCTGGCCGCGGCTCCCCGGCTGACGGAGCTCCGGCAGGTCCAGCCTCTCGGGGGATTGCCCTTGCGGCTGGGGGTGAGATGTTGTTATTAATTTTAATATCAAATAAAATTATTATTATTAACAATAATAGTAATAATAATGGCTTAAGCGCCCCTAAGAGCAGAGTCCGCCCTGCTGCCGGGCCCGGGGCCGGTGCGGTATCGCATGTGCTGGCCGGCTTTTTTTCTCAATGAAGCAATCGTTTTTTTCCGGGCAGCGCGGGGCCCCGCATACTTAGGGGAGTACAAGCAGTTGTACCCCGGTGCTGTCGGGTGGGAGGAGTTCTCCCGGCTCCAGACTTGTCTTAATCCGTCCCAAAATTAAAACCGGGGGGGGAGGAGGGTGTGCGGGGGAAGGGAAGACAAGGGGAAAACGTAAACCTTTTTACAGAGAAAGCCATGAATGAGGTCGGTCTGTCTCCGCCCAGCACCACTGCGGGCTGTCGTTGTTTTTTTTTTTTTTTTTTTAATCGGTCCCCTTTTGTTTATATAACAGGAGTTTGGATATATATTGAAGTTTGATGAGCGGTTCCCTGAACTCCTAATGAGCCTGACATATACTCCCTAGTTTTTGTCTGGGTGTTGGTGGTGAATTTCTTTCAAACAACGACCGAAAAGAAACTACCCCAAACCAAATACTCATACCTCTTCCCCCACTTTCCCCCGCCCCCCCCCCCTCCCAAAAAAAGGGGGGAAAAAGAAGCCAAGCCGACAGTAGGACGAGAACAGGGCTGCGGGGAGAGCACAGCTCTGTCCCAGAGCTGCAGCCTTTGCAAGGTAATGCCAAGGGACTGTCCATGTCTTTGCGTTTCCTTTCCCCACATCAGCACAGGGGAGGATCAGAAATGGGAGAAGGCTTGTTTTGGGGTGAACACCTGCGAGTTTGGGTGATGCCTGTTTTCAGGGGGTAGAAAGAAGTGAGTATGACAATAATGAAATAACCAAAGGAGGAGTCAGTCCCAAAGGTGCCTGCTTTGAGACAAAGAGAAATCATCTCTGAACAGGGCTCCAAAGAGACTAGGGATGCTTCAGTCAGGGTCTAGTCTTGACGGAAGGCTTCGGAAATCTCTCTCCATAGCATTGCACCTGCCTCATGTCTTGTTCTCCACTCTAGGAGCTGTACAAGCCCTGTTTTGCAGTTATAAGATAAATACCATGAGAAGAGGGTTGTCATGATCTTGAATTTGATGTGGAGAAGACGAGCTTCTGGCAACAGAGGAGATTTGACCTGGTGAATGTCACTTGGGTAGTGAGGAAGGACATAGACCCAATGATCTGCAACAACCCGTAGGACAGCCTGCAGACCCAGTGTTTGCTATTTGCTGTAAAATGAAAGGGTGCTTTTCCTGCCTTTCCTCACTTATTCCCATCACCTCTGAATACTTTGTAACTTTTCAATACCATTTTTAGAAATGAGATGAGCAGTGCCGGATACTGAATCATTGCAAATAAGGACAAGCCATAAAGTTATGCAATACATTCTCCAGTATCACATCCTGTGATCCAAATCAAACATTCTTTTCTTAGTAGATGGCTTTTTGCACAATTTCTCCCTTCCTCTACCCCTGCATACTCCTTCTGACTATGACAAAGACCTAGGCTCTTGCATCAACCTTTGTTCTGTAAATAAATGTTTTCTGTTTAACTTTCTGGTTACCCAGCATCAGCTGGAGCCACAGTCCCTAGCAGCTCTGGAAAAGCTACCCAGAGCCTTCAAGCCCAACAGGAGAAAGGAGCAACAGGGGAAAAGAGTGAAAGGAGAAAGGGATGAAAAGTCTAATTCATCCTGGTTGAAAACTCCTGATTTTTATCAGGATCTAAATCTGAAGAAGGGATTCAATACTCAAATTTGGAATTAAGAGATTATAAATTTTGGGTTCTGAATTAAATCTACACTATAAGGCATAGAAGGATACATGTAGTGTGGAATGACACAGTTACCTATGCATCAGATGAGTTTTGCTCCTTCAGAATATTTTAATAATTTCACTCCCTTTGCTATCGAATCCCTCCCCAAACCTAACACTTCATAAACTTTGCTTTTGCTTTCAGATATGTCAATGAAGATACTGCCATTTCAGTCCAGTGTTAAAATAATAAGCTCTGAATGAGAAAACCCCTTTATGTGCCTCATAGAGACATTAGGTGTACATAATTCTGTGCCCCTTATTTTAGTCTAAGTCTGTGTCAGTCAGCTGAGGTTGTAGAGGAAGATCAAATTATAACATGTGAGATGTGAAAACTAATGAGATCATAAAAGTCAGATCAAAGTCTGAATACCGAGTCAGCATTGAAGTTTTGCCTAACTGAGGCCAGTCTCCCATAGCTGTGGTGCTTAACCAAATGAGAGAGATGTGACTTGAAACACATCAGCCAGAATGTCAGGGCTAAAGGGATGCCATTGGCTGGTCCAAGCTTAAGTGTCATGTTCACAATACTTAGAAACTCCTGTTTGAAAGAAACTGTGTTGGTAGTGGCAAATATTGTTCCTTGTATTTTCTCATTCAATTGAATGAGAGAAATTTTCTGAGTATGTATTATAAAACAGTTACTGAATCAATGGCGCCTACCAAAGAAGTAGCCAGCAGATTGGCATATGACAAAACTATCATATCTCTGCATGATCTTTCTGGAGACACATCAGAATGATGTTAGTTAGGAAGGATTACTTTTAGGACTGTTTACTGACCAACTTTTGCTCTTTAGACTTCATTGTGCTGATCTACCTTGTCTGGAAACTGTCACCAAGAGAGACAATTGAATAGAAGTTTCTTTATCTTTTAAGTAGATCCTACAATTATCTACTTCTTTGATGATGTTGTCCAGTACTATAGTGCTGAGTTCCTTGTTCTTTCTGCAGGAAATGCAGTGGCAGGAGGGGAAGGCAGAGAGAGGGGGGGAGGCAAGGATGTGTGTGGGGGGTGTTTTCCCTGGAGCCTTTTTCCTATTTTAAGTATCCCAGAAGAGTCTATGGAGAAGGCCTTACATTTTCATGCTATGGAAATCATCCACCAAACTCTCCCCTATATTATATCCAAGGTTTATCTGCAGGTAAACAGCAAAAACAGGTGTCGAAATAGGAGTTTCCTGGACTAAGAAAAAATTACCAAGTGAAAAGTGTGTCATAAATCTGAGCTTGTGCAAAGAAAAGTATCTTTTCCTGTAACTCTGATTTTCAATCTGTTTTATCTTTTAACATCTGCTTTTGCAAGTATGGACTCTGTGTGGACAGGAGCCAACTCTCCCCTCCAAGCCAATAGCAGTCTTTTCTTCCATTGATGTCAATGAGCTTAGATCAGAACACAACTTTATGAGTGATCAAAGACAGTTCTACATTTAAAAGACTTCCTTTTCCAGGTCAGTCTGCTCCTTGTCCCTTTACAGAAAATATATTATCAGTGTACAAACACAAGCTAGAACAAAAAGGATAATAATTTTTGAAGTGGTAAAAGAAAGACCTTAATTTTATTTTTTTGCTGATTTACGAAGTGCAGAGCTGAGCCTACTGGGAACATTAAACAACTATTAAGTGCTGAGAACTGTCATATTGAGAAGACAGTCTTATTTCAGCAAAATTAATCCAAGTAGATAGCTCAAAATATGCTTGCAAGTACCTCCCCACCAGTTGTCAAGGCTGGATCCCCATGCCAACTTGAATATGTTTTTCTACTTTTTATAGTTGTTTTTGCTTATCATTTACACTACAATTCTAATATGTTAGTAAGGAAGGCTAAGGAAATTGATAAATCATGGGACAGTAAAGGGACAAGTCTTTTCTCCATGCATCAACCAGGCAATTCAAAGACATGGAGACAAGCGTCTCTTCTTTAAAAAATCTCATGATTTTGACTTTTGGTATGTGAATCCATTTTTTTTTCTAAATGAGCTACTGTCAAGAGGTAACTTGACAAGAAATGTACCCATTTGCATGAACTGCACGTGTGGGGCTTACGTGTGTGTGAAATAAGGATACAATAAAGTATGTAAGGATAAATACCTATGTGCCATATCTGCAATCAGAATCAAGCCTTAGGCTTAATTCTTAACTTAGACAACAGAAAAGGTGTTATTGAATAACTTAGTGCAAGATTTACAACTGACTGCAGCGCAATAAAAAATAAAAAACCACTCTAAAATATAATTTATGTACAGAAGCCAGTTGAATGAGGTAGAGAGAAGCAGGTCCAACATTTCTGCAAACTGCCTTCTTGTTATATTGTACAATAATTGCGAAGAAAATAGCTATTAACCAAAGTACTTTGAGGTTTGCCATTATATGTTTATTAATCTGGGACCCAAAAAGTGTCTTAGTTGTCTTCAGAACAAATTTCTATGTATAGAATGTTCTGCCTAGGAAGCAAAGCAGTCCTCAGCTCAAGAGTTAGTGATCTTTCTCTCTGGTTCTGGATCCCAGTTAAGTATTAAATATTTCCAAGCAATAGTATTTTATCCCCAGGTAACGACCGCAGTATAGTCCCAGCCTAATCATTCCTGGTAGTTTACAAATCTCTGTCTGTATGTTGAATGCATTGCTGATGGGTTTCAGCATTAGCAAAAGCAAATTGACCTTCTAAATCACAACACTGCCCTCCAAATCTGACTGTCAAGTCTGTGGGCTGTTGGCTCCCACAGTAAGACCTTACATTTCTCTGTTACCACTAACTCTCATTATTCACAGATGGCACCATTCCCAGAAATTAAAAAGTGGTTGTGTTATGTATATCCATACCAATGTTATCCCTTGCTAATTGAAATCAATCTTACACAGTAGAATTCTCTTCTGAACATCCCCCTCTTTTAGCTTTATGAAATAACCTGAGGAAAAGCACTCCCTCACTGGTCAGACATAAGTGCCATTCATTTTATATTTTCCACATTTTAAGTTATACTGGTATTGCTAAGAGAAAGAAAAGGGAGTCGGGGGGAGCATATTTCTTTTTATTTCTTTTGTAATGGACCAGGTGAGTAGAGCACAGTCATGGATGTAAGATCAGGAAGAAAAGTACTATGTTTGCACATTCCAGGGAAACCTTTATATGCAAGAGAAGATATTAAATGCTGTGACTAGTTATTCCTAACCTTTTAAGATTGAACATACTCCAACCAGTTGCCATTAAGTTCTTTTAGGCATGTATAACACTCATTTTTCACTTGAGGAATAAGTTTCCTTGGGAAGTTGTTTTCCAGACAAGTGCATGACCTGAACCAAATTCCTCATAAGCAGGTTTTGCTTCCTCAGTTGCACTCATCAGCATGATGCTGGTGGAGGCGAATGTGAGATGGAAACATGACAACTGGATGTGCTTCTAGGAGCTGTTCTCCAGAACCTCATTGTAATCCATTGAGTTGCCAGCTTTTTGGGTAGCAGTGAAAAATAAGCAGCCTCCCAAAGCAGAGCTAGGAAGAAACACCACCCCCATCATTCACAAAGCCCTTCTTGACGTACACAAGAAACTCCCATTAGCTAAATTTGGATCCCATTCTTCACTCAAAAACATCTTTTTTTTTTTTTATTTACTTAAAAATATATGTTACAGCTCCATTCACAGATGTAAAGGGATAAACCACCTTAAGACCATTTCTGACTCTTCAGCATGGGTCATTAACTTACCTGGAATTGATTCCAGTTGAACAAGAGCAGGACTTGAGAAGGACTATGTAGAAAAGACATCCAGCTTTATCACAGGTAATGGTAGATGTTTGCAGTAGTTGCCTATCCTTAATGTAACTGAAATGATGTGCCTTCAACTTTCCATTTGACTTCCTTGTATATTTTTATACCAGAGCAAAACCTCCCCTATTAGGCAGCGTCCATTCCACATGAAAGCACTTAAAAACCATAATCAAGTTACTCCTTAGCTTTTGCTTTGATATACTAAATCTAAATAGACTTACCCTGTGGAGTCATTCCATTTTACTGCCAATTTTTAAAATCATATTCTTGTGGTTCTCCTCTGAACTACCTCCAATTTGCCAACATCCCTCCTGAGCTGCTGATATCAGGACCGACATTACTCCAATACCTTTATTGATGTCAAATGCAGAAGTAACAGAAGCCCTTTGCTGCCCTTTGATGGATAGCATCTCTGCACACAGAAGAAGATTGCACTGGCCTTCTTGGCAACGTGATTTGGGGCTCATGTGGGGGTCTCTCAGGACCCACAGTTCATTCTTCCATCTCAGCTTCCCAAAGAAGAACTCTTATGTGAAGTATGACCTGAGATACTTGTTCTTAAGTAGATCCTTTATGTTGGGTGACATGGAAACACCTGGTATTTCTTTTGCACCTGCTCCTCAAGCAATGACAAAAAGGCATTGGTCACTTCTTCCTGCTTCCAAATTTTGGTTCCTTGAAAAGTAGTATTAGCAAAGGCACTGCTTCCTTCTGTATTGCTGGAATCAGTGTTAATTAACACAGGGCTTATAAGCAGTCCCTGCAGAACCCACTCTCTAAGCCCCACTTCTGGTTAGGCTGCTGGATCCCATGCTAACCAGCTTTAAAATAAGTTGGTTGTCTAGGAGAGTTCATCATGTTAGTTCTAATTTCCATCAGAATCACTCATAGTACTGTATGGCAAATACATCCAAAGTCAGAGTATAAAATATTACCACAATTCCTTTTATCCACCAAATTTGTAGTCTTATAAAAATAGCACATTAATTTGATAAGATCTTTCTTCCATTAATCTGTGTTGATTGCCATTAATTAAATTGCACTGTTTTAATACTTTATTAATTGACTTTCCTATCAGCAACTCCATCACTATGCCTGGAATAGACATCAAACTGACAGGCCTATAATTACCTGGTTGCCCTATTTTGTCTACAGAAGTATTGGCAAAATACTAACTTTCTTCCAGTCCTTCCTCAGATGAATATTGGTTTTAACCAGTGTGCATCTCTCAATTGTGCCTTTTTGAAGATCTAATGAAATTTTTCTGAGTTGCTGTAAATTATTATTCACATTTTTGTTGGTTTAAATTTTCTCCTCCAGGCTGGCTGATACATCTCTTAATTTTTTTTTAGCTTTGTAGAACAGGATCTTTCAGGGCAATGATATAAATTTTACTGGTTAGGACTTTATCCTGCTTGCATGTAAAATGTAAATTGCATTTTAAAAGCACAGAAAACAAAGTTGTCGCAACAAAGTCATTATGACTTCCACCTAAAAAACCTCTAAATTTTGTGATTAATACTTCCCTGTCAGGATGAGGCCTAATGTAGAAGTTTCCCATGCCAGATACAGCTCTTTTTGAGTCAGGAAGTTGTTTTGTGTATTTTTTCTTGAAAATCCAAGAATGCCTTAGTACTTGCATCATGAGACATCCCTTTGCTCCCCCTTCAGATTTATCTTGCCAAGACTGAAAGTGCCATATATAGTGAAAGGCTTTTAAAAGGCTAATCGTGAAGGTCACCCTACACCCAGAGGTAGGGCTGGTTAGATGAGCCAATTCTGTGTTGTTTGGAACAAAGCCTTGCTTCATGCTACGCTATCAGTGTAACCATGCTGCTGGCACTGAAGACTGAAGTCTGTGAGAGGACTGAAATCAGAGAGTTTTTCCTTGAGTGCTGGCCTGGGTATCATCAGAACATTATCCAGAGAGAGTTACTGTCTTGATTCTGGCAGTTCTGTGCTGCTGCTGTGCAGGTGTGTCACAGTCTTTAAATGATAAGCATCAGATCTGCCCCTATCTAGAGAAGAAAAAAAAAAGATCATTTCATTGTCCTTCTGCATCTGTGCTCTGGCTGAATGTAGCAGAGGTCTCTTTCAGGTCCCATGGAGCATGAAGAGTAGCAGCTCTGCAGGCACCAGCCTGTGCCTCTTTGTTTGCAAAGTGCTTCCTGATTGGATTTCCATGGGCATTTTTTTACCCTCCATTTACTTAAGTGATGACATTGACCAGACAAAAAGATATATGATCTTACTTAAAATGAGGTTTTCTTCTCTTCAAGCATAGTTTTGTAGGTACACTAAAACCATAAAACGACTGTACAAAGTCAGACCAGTTGTACATCTCCCACAGTGTCTTCTCTCACACACAGGGCAACAGCAAATGTCCATGGCAGAGGACAAGAACAGAGCAAGCACATAATCGCACAGCCTCAGAGCGGTCTCTCCAGCTCCTCTCCCAATGACTTGCAGCCCACTTGCTTGCTGAACAAAGTCAGTAGTGCCTTTCTATCCTTTCTATTTGATGGCCATCAGTGGATTTCTGTACAGCAAATCCTTCTGATTTGCTTTTGAGCCCTCATGTGCTCTTAGAAACTGCAGCATCCTCTGGCCAGGCATTCTATAACTTAATTGTATATATGAAGAAGTTACTCTTTGTTTGAACTTGTGCCATTCAAACCTCCTAATTTCATTTGATAACCCCTTGTTGCTGTGTTAGAAGAAATAGCAAACAGTAATTCTGTACTTACTTTCTCCTTCTCATTCATGATTTTATAAGTTCTATATTACATCCCATCGCTTTTCCCAGCTGAAAAATCTCAGTCTGTTTAATAATTCCTTTTATAAAAGATCTCATTTCACTGTTCCTTTTCTGCTTCTGTGATAACCTTTGGGATGGGAAACTGGAATCCTTCTCAATATTCAGAATACAGCAACTGTATAGATTTATAGTGACACACTGTTTGTTCTGTGTTTCTTTCTAATAGTTGTTGGTACTGACTTGCATTTCTGATCACTACTAATTGCTATGCTGAATGTGACAGTCTGTGCCTATGGCTATATTAATGATTCCAATGTTTCTGTATCCCCTCCATGATCAGTGCCCATTGTTGGGTCACGCAGTTCAGGTTATTTTCCCTCTTGTGAACTGCTTTGCATTTATCAATGTTGGATTTTCTCTGCCATTTTATTACCTAGTCATTCTGTAGCATAAGGCCCCTGTGCATCTCCTCAGAGTCATTTTCCTTTTTATTACCCCATGTGAGCAAAGAGTGCAGGCACATTACTTACTCTCATTTCCTGATCATTTTGAATACAGGACAATATATGTTCAATATTGAGAGCAGCTGGCAACACAGAGTAATGCCAGAGCCCACCTCCAAGGGGATGCAGTCTGTGAATAAAAAGGCTGGACTCGAAAGAGTGAGCTCAGCCTTCCTGCAAGCTTTTTGGAGATTTAGAGGTATCCTTGTCTCCTTTTGTTCTTGAAAATGAAGTGTGTAAGCACCTAAGTGGAAATCAGAGTCACCTTAGGCTCTGTCAGTAGCCAGCAATGGCCCTCCTTAAGGATAAGTTAAATACTAGGTGAGCTGAAAGGAAGTTTTCTGTCTCTTTCTGTCAACAATCAGTTAACATTTTCTATTGTTAAGCACCTGATTTAAGTATCTGCAATGAGATGGGATAATTCCAGACTTCAGTTTGTAGGCTTTCTTTGGTGAATTGTAGACTGTGCAGTTTTGCAAGCAGAGAGAAAGCAGAGTTATATAGTATCACCTAGGCTGGAACACTGGCTATTTGAAGCATGTTATAGCTGATCTATAATTCACATGCTTATTTTGACAGGCTGGCTCTTGTTAGTTTTCAATGGGTGTGGGAGGAAATAGCAGTGCATAAAACTTGCACATTACTAATACCATTGCCATATAAAACAAATATTTGAATAGGAAGTTTCAGAAATGATTCAGTGCTCTAACTACAGAATATCCTACAGGAATTTTTTATAGTAACAAAATTAATGAAAAGCAAATCCTATTTCACCATGGGCATAGGGTGGTCCCAATGCAGCAGAGCCAATGTGATACTCCATCTCAGGGATAGAAAAAGCAGCCTCTACAGATTGCTGGCCCCCTGGGTGACTGAAGCTTGCTTTGAAAGGACTCCTTGAGCTGAGAGGTTGCTATATGCTTTTTAAGTGACTGCACCAGATCGTGTGTGGGTGCAGCAGACAGGGGCTAAAAGCCCTGAGCTGCAATACAGAAGCAATTGAAAGACACTCTGTTGTTGCTGCTCTACCAACTGCAAAGGAAAACTCTTCCCACCCCTGCAGACTATATATTCTAACCACATCCTTTGAAGGTACTCAAGTTATTCACTCACTTAGCCCACAGTTTTCTCAACATTAAGTCATAACTCGAAAGCTATGGGGTGAGGAGATAATTGTTACGTCAGTAACAACATTTCATTCAGACACTGTCATAAGCGAAGGATTTCTAGGTGCTGAAAATGTCATATGACCGCCAAACAAAGAAGCCAAAATATAACTTTAAAAATAACCACCTTTGCACCATGGATTTTTTAGTTCACTGGGAACAATTTGCACGACGCTTAGTCTCAGTTCTCTTTCTTATCTGCAGTATGACTGTTCCTCTGTAGTTGGGAACAGCCTGCAAAGTTTGACACAGATGCTGTGTCTTCTCGTGTTTTGTGCTGACTTTATCACAAAATAACTTGGAGTTTTCTCAGTTTGTGTCTCAGATCTCTATTGGAAAATGGGGGAGAAGCACAGTCTTGGAGGACTGTGATTATTTCAGATGCAACAGTAAAAAGGAGACACATTAATTTGTGAAGATGAAACAAATTTGATAATCCCTGGCACTGCTTTGGCAACCCTTACTATGTGCAGTGACACAACATTGTCTGGGAACTTCAGCAGCTTGGCCAAGGAAAATTTCTATTATTTTCAATTTCCAGTAACTTTTAAAATGTTGATGAGTATGATAGGTTTTTGACTCTGGAAAATCCACCTCAGACTGAAGAATCCCTTTTGTCTTTTTGAAAGAGGAAAAGCCTGCGTGTCATGTCTGCTTTGTTCCTAGAATCACTTTTAGACTGAAATGTATACTGCTATTTTTTACTTGTATCTATTTTAACGATCACATATATATGATACTGCAACAGGTAGGGTTATTTATACACATGGAAAAAGATGTTAGATCTCTAAGTTGTTCAAGATCTTAAAATAACTTGTGTACTGAAGGAATCCTTTCTGTTAACCTTAGAAAAGGGTGGAGGTGTGGGGAGAAAATGAACATAAAGTTGTTTTATTTGTCTCACAAGGCATGAATGAATAACTGTTGTCATCTAATCTTTCTATGTGGGTCTCCAGTCTGTTACTTCCTGAGATTTCATGTTGTTTATTTTTCCTGGCTTCCTCAGCTAAGATGGACAAATGGTTATTGAACAGAGAAGTTTTACATTTTAAAAGTGCAATAGATTTGAGAAGTGAATATTTTTTCCCAGTCTTAGGTATGTGGAAATTATTGAAAACAATACTAAGACTAAAGTAAAGAGGTGTCCCTTAAAAGCGTGTAACATCCTGCAGTGGTGATGCAACAGTTCACAAGACTGACTCAATAGCCAAGTGTAATTCTGATCCCTCTACTTTACCAGTCTGTGACACTGGCAGACTTCCAGAATAAGCCAATTTCAGAAGAGTGGAGCCTCCAAATATGATCTTTTGTCAGTCACAGAGATTTCAGCTCCAGGAAAAGAAAGATTCATCTGGCAGATTATAATCACTACTGTACGAGATGGTGAAAGAAGTGATCTTTCCCTAAGTGGGATGCCAGCTACTCCAGGACCAGTCAACACCCTGAGCTGTGCTGGGAAGCAGCGGTGACTTAGCTCAAGTATCACCATGTCTCATCCCACTCTTGTGATGCAAACCACTGTTTTTTCAATAGGTGCTACAACGGCAACTCCCAACCTGTGCTGAAACAATTGAAATGCTTCAGAGTTTCCAGAGCCATCCCCATTCTGGGCTTTCACAGAGCGAAATCAGCAGTAAGGCTGACAGTCACATCTGATTTTTGGGCTCTTACTGCAGGACAGACCAGCCATCCCCAGACCAATTCCTAGGGAATGCTCTGCTCTGTCCATCCCATCGTGGGGCAACAGCTAGAGGTTTCCGTGGCTCAGTCTGGACAGTGTGTTGCAGTACATCAAGGCTTCAGCTTGCAAAATCGTGGTCAGAGGGAGAGTTTATAACCAAGAGGTGCAGTAGCATCTCTCAGCTCCCCTGCTGTTTTTATTTCCATGGGATCCAGTGCCAGCTTGCAGAAAGAGGGGAGTTTGGGAAAAGGTTGGTTTTAAATTACCATGGGAAGTTCCTCAACATAAGGTGTGGAACCCAGAACCAGAATGTCTGCATTAAATCAAATAACCCTGATACACTGGCTAGCTGTGATAATAAATAGACCTGAATGTATTTCAAAATAACTAAAAGACTGTTGTTATTTAGGTAGAGTGATCTTCATAACCTTTTTCTAACCTGACTAATCAACCTCCCAAATTTTCTCTCCTTTTTTTTTTAGAAAATCATATCAAGGAGTATACTGTGTCTGTGACAAACCTTAGTCACTTGGGTGGTCCTGATAATAGGATACTTTGTTAGATATGAGCTTTGGTTTTGGTGCATTCTGTGGCTCCTGCCAACACCTTACGAAGATTACCATTTCTGGTAAGGGCTCAAAACATTAAAGGAAAACTAAAAAGAGAGCAAGTTCTTTCAAGAGAATAAAGCTGATGCTGTGGGCAGTTGGAAGGAACTACATCAGCTTTCAGAGATTAAAGAGAAAAACTGCAAAGAAGATTTACCAGTTGAAACTCTGTGTCATTAGAGATCCCCTTTTTTGCCATCAAAATAAAATTAATTTAAAAAATGAAGCTGTATGTGTGTTTGCTTAGGAGTAGGAACAAGCAACCATTCCTCCACCTACCGCTCATCTGCTGCTTTATATAATGGAGTACTACTCATTTTTAACATTTTTCGTATCTTACCTAAATTTAAAAAAATGAAAGGGCAAAATTCATTCAAAGAAACAGCTGCCCATCTTGATACCTGTAATTATCTATTATAACTTACTATTATGGGCAAAAATGTAATAGTCTGGCAGTCAGTAGTTCCTTATTACAATTATGAGCAAAGTTAGTTGAGTCTCTGATATTAAGGTTGACTAACTCTGTTAGTCAAGGGGAATGTTGTTTTTTGTTGTTTATAACCTTATCAGACTCCAGCAAATTGAATTGAAAATACCCCTGCCAGGAACCTGTCTCAGCCTCATTTTATGTGTTTCCTTTTGGAAAATTTCAGTTTAAATGGTGCTTTGGACCAAAAAAAAGACAATGGACTCTGTGTTTGGCCTCGTGTCATTTGTGGCTCTCTAAGCCCTGTGCTTAAACAGCAAAAAAAAGCAAGAGAGAGAATTCTTTTTTCCTAGCACTGGAGAAATATTTTTGGTGGCCCCATGAAACAAACCTACCTGGCCTACCCTAGTACTACTAAAATATGAGACCTAAGTTCACTGAAGAGGCCTCTGCAATGACCATGCCAAGAGCCACTGAGGCTAAGCAGGATTTTCTGCACATTACAGGGGAGGTTGTAGAAGCGCTAGGCAGGAGCCATTCCCCCTTCTCCCTTCTGGGCTCTCCTGTCATTCTACATTATCAGATAGGTATAGAATGACAGTAAAGGTGCATATTTCTCTTGCGTTAATAAAGTGCTTAAGTTACTGAAGTGTTGATCTTCCTCTGCATTTTTCTCAATGTCTCTTGCATGATTACTTATAAAGAGATAACAACAAAGAAGTCAAAATGAGTTTAGTATAAATTCTATTCAAAGTACAGATTGAAGTATAAATTCTATACAAAGTACAGATTTAAGGTAATTTTCTTAATAAAACTGAAGTCCTTACTTTGAACAAAAGGGCTAAAAAATTAACCTGCACAGCTAGCACCCTGTACAAAATGGAATTATTAAGGGAGGAAAAAAGCTAAAAAACTAGTAGAATTAATATTAAAATTGTTAACATTTATATATGATAAAACAGTATTCTTAAAAGGTTTATCTCTTTGGAATTTTAGTGACTAGCAGAGTTATCTGCAGATGAGACTAGCCTGGCTCCCTGTGAAGTGTTCAACTTCATGCCCTTAAAGAAGAGGTCACTGTTTCAGTGACAAAGAAACTATATCATGTACTAAAAGTTCAAAATATTTATTGTATTTACCAGTGGGTAGGAGGAAAATAGTACATATAGCAGTTAGACACAAAATGTCCCCTTCAAATTTAGTGACACACCTCTCTCAAATTAAAGGGTCATATACCAGAATACATGCCAGGAAAAGTTTGATTAAAAGATCGAATCTAGGGTAGATTGATCAATAGTAGCAAGGAACTTGCAGTGAAAATTGCAGTGCTTCAACAACTCAAAGGCTACTTGGGGAATAAGGTAAATATTCTGAAAGGGCGGGTTTTTTTTAGAAGGGTATAAAGGAGATTTCGAAAGTTAAGTCTCTCAGCTTTCTTATTACATCGTGTTTACATAATCATATCCAGATGCTTTAGGCAATAGTCGCTTCCTGTGCTTACAGTTTGCTGTTGTCTTATCATTCCTTTATTAATCTTTGTGAGGATTAGCAAAACAAACAAGATAACTGTGAAGCTGAAAACAATTTCATGCTGCTTCCTATGAGAAATTGTTTCCAAGGAGTAGTGTTATCTTTTTACATAACCTGGATTTCCTCACAAAGTGTGTTGGGAATTTTTTGCTATAGGTATACCTTTCAGCCTCAGACATAGCAAGGCATTCCTCTTTCCTCACTCTCAAGCATAGTTAGGATTCTGCATGCCCTCAGCTCACAGCAAGAGCAAGGCATTGGCTTTTTAAAGTCTTCCATCCAGCTGTTGTATGCAAGACCAGGCATTCCCACAGTGGCCTGTAAAGAACAGCACCTTTCACATTATTGTCTAGCTAAAAATAGGCCATACCCTTACTATAACATGACATTTACCAAGCAGCTATTTCCTCTGCATGTCAGCAGAATAAAATATACATAAATAAAGTGTTTCTACACACTGAAAATAGCACTCTATAATGATCCCAGTACACAGGACAGAGTTATTGTGCAATGACAGCACACCTTGTTGAGTGATAGTACAGAGCTTTTGCCCTTTGCCTAGCAACATACCAAAGCATGGGATCAGAGTCTACACCCTGCCTTATTGCTCAATTAGGACCTGGCAAACGTCCCTTGATGTTACCCTGGCCTATATCCACATATTTTGCTAACATATGTAACTTCACATTGATGTTGTTAAGGATAGACATGGTTATGTGTCTTCAAGGTCTGAGGCTGTTTGTATCTCGAGTTCTCTTTCAGGAATCAGCGCCATCGAAGGAAGAGAGGCTTTCGTGTCTAATGCAGCACAGGTAGCATTTAATAAAAAGTCTTAACTGTTGACTCAAATAAATAAATTGAATATTGCCACCAAACAGTTGCAAAGTAAAGAAGAAATTGCAATAACCCCTGCAATCTCCTTGATAAACTATCCTAAATACTATATATGTAAAATTACATTTTAAATGGAAAATATATATTCAAAGCATAATAGTTGAATCTTTAGAAAAACCTGGCTTTTTTGTTTTACTGTAAGTGTATGCAAATGAAAGGCAGTGATTTTAAAGAATTGTTATCCCAAAACTAAAATTATTCAGGATTATAATTATTCAGGATTAAGTGGTCACTCAGAGTCCCAGGGAAGTAGGATCACTTCCTTTTTTCTTGTCATTGGAGCCACAATCTCATTTCATTTGAGTCAGAGGAATGACCACCTTGAATTCAACCTCTGTGTTAAACATGCAGCTGCTGGGAATTTCCTCTGCTTTAAGAGCAATTCAACTGTAAAGCATGTCTCATTTTTGTGAAACAGTAGTCACACAGAATATGGAATGGTAAAACATCTAAAAATGCTCTAACATATCAAAACGCTAAATTGCCACTTCTTCTAGGTTTATCCTTAATTAGTATTTCTAAAATTGGCTTGATATAATTTTAGTCATTTCCTGGTAAGATTTTACCAGTGATTAAGGTGATACTTCCTCTTATCTTAGGAGTCAGAAGAATCTAATTGTATGCTCAGGATTTTGAAGTGAATTGGACAAGGTTTGGAAAAACAGAACTCCCATCTAGTCCCCTCTTCTCTCCAAACTGAAAGGTTGATTGTCCCAGTAGAAGAAGCTCAAGATTATGAAAATGTCTCCAGAGATATTCTCTTGTATTTCAGAAGACCTAATTGTAAAAGATTTTTTAATTGCCTTTTTTACAGTTTCCACGGAATGATGTTACAAGGCCTGGTAATCACAGGACCGTCAACAGAAGTCCCAGAGTGCCAGTTCAGCCATACCTTTGCCCTGGATAGCGCTCAAAGCTGGAGTGGTGCCTATGTTTCCCTAGGACTGGGTGACAGCTTTCCTGAATACTGAAAAATGTTGATGTTTTCCTAACACATGCATTACAGGAGACCCCAAATTCATAAGGTCTATACATTCACAGGGCAGAAATGTGTAACAAAGTTGCATACAATCAAAATGGACCTAAAATTAGCATCTTTACAAAATTATGGAATATTTTCTTACAGTAAACAGGAAATAGAGGAAAACTTTTCAAATGAGTTCCACTAAAATTTCAGCCCTTGCTCAGTGAAACCATGCCAGTGAGGCACTAACTGATAAATAGATTCTCTAGCATCAACTAAGGCACAGTCTCACAGTAAAATTTTTGCAATGGTTGTGACAATTCTGTTTTGTTTTGTGGATGCTCTGTTGTGTAGTCAGGAGGGAGTTCATATTTCATCCTTACTCCCATTGGGAACAGCTAACTAGCTCTGTCCTATGCAGTTCTGTATTTTCAAAACACTTCTAGCAATAAGATTAACTATGAAATTTCTATTTCTCTGAAATTTTTCAAGAGATCCAAAATGTCTTTGTGAAGTCAGGCAGATAGAATGATAGTAAGACTGATGTACAGGTAAGTGCATAATGGTTACATTAGCTCTTATTCCTAGAAAACTAGATTGAACAGTAAAAGGAAATGATGAAATAATAAATAATATTTCACAGCAGCTTTAAAGCTTTAATGAAGAGCAGAATTATGCCTTCTTGTGAAAAAGTAATACTTAGTAATACCTAAAAGTTGCTCCTAAAAGAAACCTAGGTTTAAAAAAAATTGAATAGGGTGCTATTTAAGAGCCTGTTCCTACAATCCTGTATGAACAGACTGAACTTGCACCAGTACAATCATTACCTTTTATATGTTTGAATAAAGGCTTCTCTTGCAAACAAGCACATGATATTCCCTTAACAAAAGCAAACCTCCACACTCTGAAGGATTCGAGTGCTTATGTGTTTACATTCCACAAGACCATCACTCTCATGGATGTACCTTTACTTCAGTTTGTGGAAGATGGAACTTCTACACCTGTCTTATCAAGGGGATTGCAAAAAGTTGGTGATGTACAGAGAAGGGAACTGTAACTGCATCCAAAAAGTTGGGACCATAAAAATTACCTTCCTATGTTGCAATTAGTTTTTCACTTGAGACCAGAAAAAAAAATAAATTACAGGCTTACACATACACTCATTAGAGCTGTGCATGACAGTCAAAAAGCCTTTCCTAGTCTCATTAGAGTACAACAGAGAGTGTTGTGGCCAGACCTTTCAAAGAAAGGTTTTCAAATGCAAATTACCCAAGTCACTGAGAAACCTGATCCTCAGAAGCTCTAAGCACCTCTGACTTCCATCAAAACATTGAAACTGCCAGATACTAAGATTGTAAGGCTTTGCAGCATAGGATTTTCCACCAAACTGAAACAATTTTAGAGTCAGCATCAGTTGCACCACCATTACCACTCCTGTCATCAGTGCACGGCTAATCAAGGCTCTTACACAGGAGTAGACATAATATCCTTGTTTGAAAATCTTCAGAAAAAGAAGGGAGAACAAAAGGACCAGCATCTTAGGAGAGATAACAGACTCTGCAAATAGCTGTATCCCCTTTGGTGTGTAATAGATGGGCTGCTGGGACATTACTCTGGAATTCACGCACACATCTTCTAAGCCGATGTTTGCTTAAGGGTTCATCTGGCCTCACACTGAGTGCATGAGTGCCCGTTCAGGCTCCATTGGCTTGGACTATCATAATTTTCTAGAAAGAAACTGTAGTGCAACCCCTGGTTTTACAGATGTAGATGTAATTGTACCAAAAAGGAATATATTCCTTGTAGGTTACATTCTCACACACATCTCCAGCATAAACAAGCCATCTGAGGACCATCATTTGCCCCTACAAGGAGATGCTTGCCCTGTATGTTGAGGCAAAGTCTAGAACTGCTTTGTGCATCTTATTAATAGAAGAATTTTACTCTAGCAAGGAATGTTCCATGTTGACACAACTGGTTGTTATCATAGCCCTAGTTCCTTTAGAGAGGTGCAGATTTAGCTGTAAGATAGCTGTGTGCAGGTAGGCTCTCCATTGGCATTACATGTTTCTGTGTCATGTTATGATGGTTTCACTGTCCCCATCTTCCTTCTTTGAGTTTGCATCTGTGTCTTCTAATAAATATTGAATATTTACAATACCACTCAGTTAAGTCAGTTAAGAATGATACATAAATTCTGTAGCCAGCTGAACATGGAGGTTACCACTATTCTAAGTCACCCCCACAAGTTCAGTGCTACTATTCACTTTTTTGAATAATCCTGCCATGTGTACACATTTGCACTGTCATGGCTTTAAATAGGATCTTTGTCACATATTAAAGAGAGCAAACTCTTTCAACCTTCATACTTAGCTTGATCGTAAAAAGAATAGAGTGCTGTAAGGGAAAAATTTACTCAATTACCAGACATTCAAGACTTCCAGGACTGCTGCACAGTGCTGAAGTGCAGAAGTGTATAAAGGGGTAAGTATTGGTGTTCTTCCATTTCATTGTAAGCACAAACTCTTTCTGAAGGCATGTTGCAGTTGTTTATGCTCTGAAGAGAGCAATATTTTTAGATTTACCACTTACAGTACTGGGATGTATTGCAAACTTTTTGATTAAGCATCATAAGCTACAAGAAAAGCTTGGAGCTGTAATGCCTCTAGCACATTTTTAGGTAGTTACCATGCCAACCGTAAAAATTATGAGCAGAATGAATACAAGAAGTCTTTTTGAAAATAAAATAGTGCAAAGTTAATGCAGAGCCCAAAGTTTTGGATCGTGGTATTATATTGTTGGAAGATTTATCATGATCCATATATAAACCTACTGGTTGTATCAGGAGCTCATCAACTGTCACTAACTTAGTCTGCAGACCTGCAGAGCTTTCACTCAAAGAATAAAGCATCTGTTTTAGCCTTTGCAGAGTTTGGAATTACTGCAGAACCATGAGCAAACTTTCAAGCAAAGAATCACTCCAAACTTGAAAACTGTATGTTTAGACACATGTTAAGTAGTGCATAGAAATTGTGGGATTCCATTGAAATTCCCAGATAAGATCTCCATAATGCTGGATGAAAGTTAATATGCACTGAGAAGCACAGATGCAAGCTGTAAGGTGAGGACAGGGGGAGATCACTCACCAATTACCTTCATGGGCAAAACAGACTCCACTTGGGGAAATCAGCTTAATTTATTGCCAATGAAATCAGAGTAGGATAATGAGAATTAAAACCAAGCCTTAAAACACCTTCCTCCCACCCCTTCCTTCTTCATAGTTTCAGTTTTACTCCTGATCTTGTTTCCCTCCTCCCCTCAAGAGGTACTGTGGGACAGGGAGTGAAGGTTGCAGTCAGTTCTTCACAAATTGTCTCTGCCACTTCTTCCTTCTCTGGGAGAGGGAGGACTCCTTAAGCTCATCCTCTGCTCCAGTATGGAATGCTCCAGGAGCTGCAGGGATATCTGGTACTGCATGGGCCCCCATGGGCTGCAGGGGCACAGCTGCCTCTCCATGGGCTGCACCAGGGGCTGCAGGGGAATCTCTGCCCCAGTGCCTGAAGTACCTCCTGCCCCTCTTTCTGAATTGACTTTGGGGTCTGCAGGGTTGCTGCTTTCACATATTCTCCATCATATCTCTCTCTGTGGCTGATGTCTGGTTGGTTTGTATTCCTTTTTCTAGCTATGCTATCCCAGAGGTGCTACCACCATCACTGATGAGTTTGACTTTGGTCAGCAGTGGGTCTGTCCTGGAGCCATCTGGCATTGGCTCTACCAGACGTGAAGGAAGCTTCTGGCAGCTTCTCAGACACTAACCTGTGGCCTCCCTGCTACAAAAACTTGTCACCCAAACCCAAAACACTGGGCTACCATATTTTCCAAGTGAATTGTCTTCAGAAACTTGGGATAGAAGGGTGAAAAAAAAATCCTTTTCAAAGAATGTTTGCTAATGGCAGATCTGCAACTTCATTCCCCTGAAAAGCAGTGAGTTTTGAATAACTAATTTGAAAAAAAAAGAAGCTATTTGTGGAATTCTCTGTGCAAGTAGAGTCAACTCCAAGTTCCTGTCATTTAGGAACACAAATACATATATATATATATATAAAGAAGACTTATATTATATTATATTATATTATATTATATTATATTAATTATATTATATTTTGAAGACAGAAATAATTATTAATGTCAGGAAAAAGTAATTCAGGTCCTAGTTCTTCCTCATCCCTTGTTTGCAGCAAGCCCTTGTTGGCAGCTGAGAAAGAAAATCTCAGTGAATTTTGGCTGTGTTAGTGGTTCAGAGCAGTTGGGTGTGCACCCTCCTGGTCAGTGCAATCCACATACCTTCATCTGGAGACTAGAAATGAATTTGTCAAACAATCAAATATAAAAGACTGCTAATTCTTCTGGTGACACCAGAGATTGATCTAGGCAAAGGAAACATATTGTTGTATTTTGCCCTGTTTCTTGCATTTCTATTTCAGGGTCAGTTTCAGATAAAGGTGACAGTTTTGTGTTTGTTAAGATCCTTACTAAGGACTGATTGGAAAGGGACAATCAGGGAATGGGATGTGCCTTTGCTTTGGCAAACTGGACCCAAGCCTCAGGCTTGGGTTTGATATTCCTCTCACAAAGGCCTTTTACAAAAGTACTTAAAAAGGAAAGACATGAAGTCTAGGGTTCTTAAAAAGCTGTGCTTGAAAATTAATTTAAACTTTCACATGTACCAATTTGCCTATATGTTCTCGGGCATTTCAGTCTGAGTCAAAGACAAAAGTGGAAATCCTGTACTTTCCATATATTTTAATAGTATGTTTTTTCAAAAACCTGTTGTATTCGTGCTTTAAGACCAGTCTTCATGAAATCTCCAAAGGAGCTCCTATAATAGATCTAGAAATCTTTGAACGTTGACTAAAATTATATTTATAGATTTTTTTTTCTTCAACATCCTGTTCCAAAGATGTAGTTTCCTAATAAATTTAAGGGATAACTGTTCCCTGCAATGGTAGGAAACAAGAACTTCAAGTATTCTGCTGTGTTTACTCCAAAACGAGGACTTCAGCTCCTATTAAACAGAAAGACACCTTTGATGTTACTTTATCTTTTCAGTTTTGATATGGGATATTTGATTTTGGATACTGGTCAATGAGATTACTCAGGATTCCTTCTGTGTGATCAATTCCAGGCCACTGGAGAGGTCTAGCCTTGGGTGGGCAGTTTCGGAGTAAATTTACATAGTTGTTAAATATGTAAAGTGGCAGAAAATCCAGCTGCCTTTCTTTATTCATAGCTTGAGGTGGAACTGGAGGAAGAGGAGGCAGTGGTGGTAAGTGCAGGACACTGAATTTTGCAATAGGTTTAGGAAGACAGCCAACATAAAGAGGAAAAAAATGTGAGCAGCAGCCAACACACAGGCTACTTTACTCAAGTTAGATGAATGTTGATCTCTGTCTTGCACCAGGTCATGTAAAGCAGGAACAAGGGTGACATTTCCTGCTATACCCTAGTGTAAAATAATTGTGATTTAACAATCCACACAACATATGTGACAATAATTAATTAACAGTTAGCCCTTTGTAGTGCCCACAACTCAATGCTTCTAAGTGTGGGCTTGGAGCCCTCTGTGCATTCATTTACCAAAGCCTCTGCACTTGAAATTCAAAATAATCAGTTTACCCTTTGATAAGTTAATCCTCCTGCTTCCTTCCACCTCCTCTCTCCCAGACCTCACAAAGCCTCAGAAATTTGGGTTATGGAAAATTGCCAAATTGAACCCATTTAGGCCTCAATTACCGAAGTGATTGTATCCTAGGATTATCCTGGAGTATGAGCTGTTCCCCTCTTGTCACACCACATTGCACCTACTGTGAGTCTGTGGCTCCATTGGTCTAAGCTAAATTTTACTCACTGACATAGCCCAGTAGAAATGAGAGGAGATTCTGGCCCTGCTTTTAAATATTTGAACAGGGTAAAAGCCAAGAAGGGTTGGAAATTATTTAGCCTGCTATTAGGAGTTATAATTAGACATACTTGGGTATAATTAGACTTGGATTAAATAAGGAGGGAAAAAAGCAGCATGCAAAAACAGCCTTGCTAACAGTAAAATCCCTTATACATGGGAATAGGGTGAAAATGTGTGAAAACCACAGGGGAAATGAAGTAGGTGACAGTATAGTTCTTTTATCTCTGGTATTATAGAGAGTCAGTTTATACCCTTTGTTTGCTGAGCCAGGAAGAAAGAGTGACACTGGTAAGCCACAAGCACAGGCCAGAGTTTGTGCTTAGGGATGCCATCATACCTGAGGTACCCCCATCTGGCCCGGGGCTGTCGAACGGGATGTGTCATCTCTCTCCAGACCCGTGTGGGTTGCCTTGTGTAAGGCACAGTATTATATTAGGTAAGATCTACAATGAGCCTTTTTTACTCCTTCAGCAAAGGTGAGGTTGTTTTTTAGAAGGCTCCATTAGGAGAATGGCATAGGAAAGAATGATGCTGCTGCATCCAGCAATGACCCAGAGGAGAAAATCCTGAGGCTCTTATGGGGATATGCTGAGAATTAAGACTTTTTAGCTCCACACAGCAAGCTATTCACAAGTTAAGCTGCAATTTTGCAGTTCTAGTAACCGAGGTTTACAAAGGTCCACCACAGATATTTCTTCAGAAGGTTAGCAAAAATAAAAACAAAATTGCATAAAGAAGATTAGTAAGGTGGAAAAATCAAGCACACAAAATTTAGTGAATTCAAGTAACTTAAATTCAACTGTGTGCAATCCTAATTCTACCCTTTTGTGTGTTTTGATACAGTCTTTAATTGCATAATCACATATTATTTGGTGAATAATTCCAGACCCAGGGCTGATTTGGGATTGTGTGAAGTAAATAAGGCATGAGACCACACACAGTGAATTAAATGGATAAAAAGGAATATTGAACAGCTGCCTTGTTTACTGAGTACCACCCACTAAATGAGGCAGTGATTCTAAAGAATTTAAAAAAAAATTGTACATGATCAATATAATTAAATACTCAATCATAATGCTTAAGAACAAGGAAGAGCAGAGAGGTTGTATGGGCAAATCAAGCCCCCTTCCCTAAATCTGCCATTTAGTCAAATCACACTTGTTTTGCTATTTTTCACAGGTGCCAAGAATGCCTGTTCTTACTCTCTCCTCCCAGTGACCGCAGTGCACTTCTGATTCAGTTAAACTAAATCCAACCTACCCTCATTATAAAAGCTGGAATTGCTTTCTCAGTCTGTTTTCCTTTTATACAGTGTTATAGCAAGGGTGAAGTTCCATGACTTCATGACTAAGGCTATGTATATGCCAGATATAGCACAAGGTGCATTTGATCTGACATTCAGATAGTGAATGTCACTCAGCACAAGTAGCTTTTGTATTAGAATGTCAGCATATCATTGACTGTCAAATCATTTCTTTTCCATATTCCAAACTAACATAAATCTTAGGATGTATCATCTCCATAGACAGTATGATATATCTCAAACATATCATAGGAAAGTTTCATAATTCCATGGGGACAGGGATGTTTAGGGAGGATCTGGAAAAGTTAGCAAACTTCGTACCAAAGCTGTGGGTTTTCTGAAAGCCTTCCACTTCAAAAGCACAGAAACATAAACACAAAAAAATCAACACAAAAAATTTATAATCAAAATATTTTGAATCTATATGTTTCTAATTTTCAAAATCTTTGTCCCAGGCCTGATGACTTTTTAAAACATAAAGAATAAATCCTAGATCAGAGCTTCCAGTGTTAAGATTAATGCATATCTTCGCCTAGATTCAAAAGGAAGTGCATAATTCTCTCTATAAAGTATATGAGAGAAAGTATAACCCAGTGTTAGAAGTGGGAGCCAGGAAGCCAGCAAGGTGTTCCTGTTTGTGCCAGGCTTTTTTTTTGTCAGCCTTTGGAAATCACATCATCTGGTTTTGCATAACATTCTCCCTTTTAACACAGAACTAATGTGCTTCATAACTTTTATAATGCGTTTTGAACTCTGATGAAAGTCATTGCAAAACTGCAAAGTATTCTTAAAATTTGTCCGTAGCTGAAAACTCATCCATGTTGTCTGGCATTTTTTTCAGATTCCACTGGGACTGAAGAATCCATTGATCTTGATTTCCTAAAATATTTGGTTCTTCAAGGTTCAGAAGTGAAACTTTTAATCACCTGCCATTTTAAGAACTTGTAACTTCAATAAACTTACACATCTAATTTAAGCACAAATATTGAGTATTTTTCTTGACCTATTGTGCAGCACCTTTCCAGATCAATGTACTAAGCTGTTTAAGAATAATCTTGAGGTACATTGCATCTCAGAAGTTTCTATCCTCGCTTCAGACATTCATACACCTTCTAGGACATGAAAAAATATCTGGGTACCTCTTGCCTTCCTCACAGAGGTGTTGTAAGCCTTAATGTGGTATTCTTTGAGCTGCTTGGATGAAAGATGTTCAGTGAAGGTATTTTTATGTCTCATTAAGCATGAAAAGAAGGATAAAGTGAAACTAGGAAACAAAGAAAAGAGAAGAAAATGTGGCTTTAAAGGGTATATGAGTCAGTACTGTCAGTCACGCCAGTTTTTTGGGTAACTGAGAGCCTCTTCATGTTCTAGAACTTTGCTACACAGCAAGGAGGTGCTCAAACAGATACTCTACCTACCATAAGAGTACACATGGTGCTTGAAATCCCCTGTCTTTGCTCAGTACCCTCACATACAATAAATCTTTGAACTGTTGCTGAATGGGTAATCTATATTTCATAATTCAGACTGTGAGTATTTCCTTTGCATAATTATAACAGCAGGAAATATATAAGGCCTTTGTGGAACTTGAAAACTCTATTGCCTTGGGCCATATTTAATGTGTAATAAATTATTCAGCAACAAAGCACTCTTCATTCTATTTACAGTAAGTTAGAGCTAAGTGTGTGAGGTATACATAACTAACATGAAACAGAATTCACTATCGCTGCCAAGGCTGAAGTTTTTTCTGAAGCCATTAGTCTCATATTCAGTGAGCCAAATCTCCATCAGGTGAAAACTGAGATAACCTCACTGAATTTACCTTGGAAGTGTGAAGGGTGACTTCTCTGATCGCCATCTGAGAATCAGAAAGGTCAAAGGATAGGCAGTGTGAAATCTCCCATTTAAGTAGATTATAGGATATTCCTTGTGTTTACCTCTTTGTTCATCTGCATATAGTGCTCTCAAATGGCAGTCTGTCAACAACATTGTTGGAAAAATGATACGAGTTTCTCTGACTGGATCCACCAGTCTTTTTTACCATATGTCTCAGCTTTGTTTATGGATAGTAACCAGAACAGGTGATGCACTATGTCCAGCCTTTGTTCTTGATAAAAAGATTTTTTATGTTCCATGGAACTTGTTTATTAAGATCTACATTTTAGAGACCCATTTGATCCACATAGGTCTTCACATGTTCAGACTGGGCCTGAAACAACATATATATTTATATAATACCTTTCTACTAATGAACAAGCCATCCACCAGCTACCTTAATGTTGCTCTAGGTACAGCTAGCAAGCTATGTGTGCTACAAAATAGTGATGTAACAGGTGAAAATTTGCTTTATTGAGTAAGAGTTCAAGGTAAAATTACAGAAGTCAGAATTAGGTTTAGGTATGTGTATATCAGCAATTTTAATAATGGCAAAGTTTTTGCGACAGAGCAAAGAGAAAATGAGACATCTGGTGTTTTTTGTCTTAAATATACCAAATATTTGTTAATTGCTTTGTTCCCTGTGTCTCATAAAAGAATAAAAGTCCTCCTTGTATATGTTTCTAGATTCACAGTTTCCCTCAATTCTCTTCTGACACCCAGCACTGTCCCTGATTTTGCAGTCTTTGAATTTCTGCAGAAAAAAAAGCAGTCTGTTTTACCTCTGACTGGTACCAGGAGTGGGTAGAACTTTCTTAGCAGCAATCACATTTCCTGTACAGTTTCAACATGTTATTGTACCTGACTGTCTTCATTACTGGGCATGGGAAGCACTTAGCCTTGCCAGGAGAACTCCTGCAGGCATTCCATCCAAACCCTCACAATTTATGAGGCAATTTGATGTTCCTGATCATTAAAAAGATGAGTTATAAGCAAAAATGTTTGCTTGTGGAAAGGAAAAGAGGCAAATTTAATGTGTGAAATGGTCAATTCTTAGAGGTTTCAGTGGACCATGAAGTAACTTGATTTTTGCCAGATCCTGAATAAGAAAGGGAGGAAGTCAGCTTAGGTAAGAAAAACAATTATCTTCTTGTGTTTAGTGGAGTCAGTTTTTCCATGTGCATGGTCAATAGGCTGGGTTCCTTAGAAGATGGAGGCAGCCTGGGTTGTACTCCTTGCTCAAAGAACAATTTCATATTTTTGTAAAAAGAACTAAGTTCATGTCTTCACACTAGAAAGTAACTTTACTCAATTGTCTTTAATGGATCCAGGCCCACTGGAGTAGCAAACTGACGAGGAGAGAGGTGTCTGCTATGCACTCACACCATGGCAGTCTGCAGGTGGGTGTTGAGTGTTCTTCCCTAGTAAGCAAAGGTGTGGATTTCAGTTCCTTCTGTAAGCAAAGGAACTTTGCTTGTTTAGTTGGAGAATAAGCTACTGAGGAAAAATGAAGTCTCTGCCTTTGGTAGAAGGAAAGAGCAATCCCTTGGGAGACAGAAAAGGGTTTGTTTAGGTCCTATATCACTGTAGGCTGTGTCCTGAGCTAGGTATTAGCACCTGGAGAAAGGGATGTGGCTGAAAATGGATAGAAACAGAATTGGCTACAGCTGAACCTATCACTGGCTCATACCTCAGCAAATATGGTCTTGGGTTTTCCACTTCAGTCAAACTTCTGGATCTTTCTCTCTGATGCAGCCTAAAACAGCTTTCCATGAGCCCTTTTTTCAGACCATCTGCTTTCTCAGAGCTTATGTGGCATGAGAGGCAAGTTTTAGGCCAAGTTCACTCCTTAAAACTTAATTTGAAAAACTCCAAATTAAACATTTTGTTTTCCATGGAATTCTGATGGTGTGTAACTTGACTGTCAGCAGAAAGGAGCCATTCAGCATTGAGTCTGTAGCTTAAATTCTTGCAAAACTTTTATTACTAAAGAAGGATTTGCTAGTGTAATATGTGTAGGAGCAGATCCACTAAAATAATAAAAATAATAAGCATATATTTTGCTTTTATTTGGTCTTAAAAATATGTATAAGTTTCATGGAATCAGCTCAGCAAGTTTTAAATGTACTTATGGAAAGAAAAGTCTCTGCCTACCAAGTTCGTGGTGGAAAATGAGAATCTTTTGCAGCTGTTGCTGTGTTATTTACAATACAAGTTTGGATCAAAAGATGGGCTTTAAAGAATTCCTAATGCTTTACTCTGCTGCCAAATATGTTCAGCTTTTAACAATGTTGAAACAGGCATTTCTACAGTGGCAGTTCCTCTAGGGTGATAAATCCCAGTTTATGTTTCACAGGCGGAAGGTCTCCATGATCATTCTGCCTGTGTTCATAAGCCAGGATTCAAAAAAATCACACAAAGACAAATCACACAGTAGTATTTGCCCCAATCCCCTTCTACTCTCTCTAATTAAAGAATAGGCATTTTTTTCATTAAATATCTTCTATTAAACAATTCATTTTCATTACTAAATGCTCCTTTCTACTCACAGGCTTGGCATCAGTGATAGCTGTAGCCAGTCATGATCCGTGTTTCTTGTGATTTTTTGCATACTGAATCCTTTCTTTCCCTTCTAAATGGCTCACAGTTTGTTTCTGTCTGACTTTGACAGTGTCTTGCAAGAAGTTCCTGTGCTGGACAGTGTGATTGCTAAGCTGAGATTTTGTATGCAGCTCTCTGAGCTGTTAAAGTGCCACTTTCTAATTCAAATAGAAACACATCAAAGCGCTGTGTGTACTATTGTTTTTCTTCTCTACAGCTAATCCCTGTGTCTCAGCGGTGCCTTTCTATTACACTGATTACAAAACACAGTTTTTAAGTCAAACAAGATTAAAAAACATAGCACTGTGATTCCTGACAAATCTGTGATGCACCAGATGCTCCTTCCCTCAGGATGAAATGATACATGGCTCTCTTTGGTTTACCACTGCACAGACATGTTTACTCCACCCAACTTGCTCACACAGGGTAGAAGAAAAGGCTGTTAAAGGAGGTGTACTTTCAAACGCCTTTGGGAATGAAAAGGGGAGAAGTCAGAATTCTTACTTCTTCACCTTTTGGTGCCCTTGTTCACATCTATTTTATTTCAGTAGTTTGGAGGAAGGAAGGAAGTGGGTATGTTGAGGTTTTAGCTGTTAAATTGTTGGAGCTAATGCTGATTCCGTGAGCCAGTCAGGAGAGCCTTCCCTGCACATAAAAGAAGGCCAAGAGCTGTCAAACATCATGATCTAAAAATACAATGAAAACTTCAGCTTTTGTGCTGCGAACTTCTTAAAGAAGACAGAAAGAAAGCAAGTATAATTTCAAAACAAAAGTAAAGTCCTTTCCAAGCCACCTTTTCAACTCCAATTGGAGGAAATTATAATTATTTATAGACTTCATTCAATTAAGGCCTGTGAAGTCCCTTAACCTGTGGTAAGCTAAAGCAGATCAGAAGTGCCAAGGTGATTTCTTTTTCACATAAACAGCTCCTGAAGGGACAGGGATTGGCAGGGATACCATGTGGCATTCTGCAACTCATGGTCTAGCTAATATTTCAGGAAATGTGATACATGTGAGCTACAGGCCCAGTCCTGCGCCTATCAATGTTAGTGGCAACATTACTAATGATTTCTTTAGGAGCAGGACCAAGCCTGCTTCCAGCTAGACACTCTCAGTGCTTAAAGGTGTGCAGAGAAGATTGGGACTCAAGAGGCAGATCTGTGTCAACAGGAAGAGTGAACCCATTTGGGCATCTGTCCGTGTTTGTACTCGGAGGTTGTCATTTGCCTCTCTGTGGGCACAGGGACCCAGACAGACCCATTACATACAAGCAGTGATTTGCCCTTTCTGCCTACAGCCAGTGTGAGCCACCTTTGCTCACACCCCAGTGCTGACTGTCAAGCCTGAGGACGATGTTGGTCCAGCAGCTACATGGGACGCTACCAGTGAATGATAAAAGAATAAGCCTCCACTGCAGATATGGCCCCAGGCTGTTTGTGTGACCTTCCAGGATGATCTTTAATATTTATTGCTGACTGTAAGCTAAGTAGGCACCAGAAACATAGCAGAGGTTTGTTCACCTAATCTACCTGTTACAGCTCCACAGCCTGGGGCTCTTTCAATAAAAGCCTGAGCCTGAACATCACTACGTGGAGTCATCATACAAACAAGCTCTTTTATCCCCCTCATTAGTTAGGAACAAAATAAGCTGCAGCAAAATTTTCTTGTGTGCAAGCTCCTCTACAACCTCAGGCTTCATTCAGTCAACATTGATCATAGAAAAAGTATTTAAGAATGGGAATAATGTTTTTTAAGACTTTAAGCTCCATCATGATTTCATCAGTAAAATAATCTTTAACACTAAGTATTAAAAAAAAATAGGAGAGGAGTCTCTGTTAGGCTGTTGTTGAAACCTAAGTGCTATCAATGCATGTCCAAAACTGTTTAAAATGCCAGTATTGAATTCTCCTCTTCCTTGAGTAACTTCACCCTTTTCCTTTTTTGACCATATATGGTTATTCTACATGTTTTAAGTTACAGCTAAAAGAATCCTTTTGTTTAAAAGGGATGTTTATTTTATTCTCATGAGGTAAAATAAAATCACTAAAATTACATACTTTTCTTTGTGCTGATTGCTATTTTTTGATTTAATTTCATGTCCTAATCTCAATCTAGCAACTGTGTTCTAGGTCTCTGCTGAAAAGTGGTTGAAAATTCAAGATCCCCATAATCAGCAGCAGTAGAAGGGTACCCCAGTTAATTTAGCCAACATAATTGCTTCAGCAAAGGTCATGAAAAGTGTGCCTCTGGAAGTTTAGATTGAGCCAAAACCTAAATGTATTCATCTGTACAAATATTAGTGAAAAAAAAAAATCCTCTTCATACAGTAATGTCATCTCCCAAGACTAAACAGCAACTGGATCATTTGGAATCATCAAAATAAAAGCAAGGGAGCTAAAAAAAACCCTCAAGCTCTATAGAAAGAAATATTAGAATTTAATATGAATTAGTGATGTATTGCACAGAATAATATGGTGACAGCAAGCTAGAAAGGGAGAGAAACTTACAGAAAGCAGTGCTTTTACACTGCTGTTCTGTATTCCTGGTATATCCTTTCTTAACATAAGTGTTAACACTAAATAGAATGCAACATGGTGCCAAATGCTTCAGAGTTGATATGGACTGTGAGTAGGCTCTGTATGTAAATGTATCATTGCAAGGATATGTGAGAACAAACCGCTCCGCCTACAGAGAGAGGTGTAAATAGATGCACATACTCCACACAGGACCTGATGATAGCATGATTTTCATATATAATCATTAAATGTTCTAGCCCTGATTTCTAATGGACTTGTCCATTCTTTCTGAATTTTCAGTAAAGATATTGAAAGTGCCTGTACAGACTTCCTGAGACAATTTTGTAAAATGTGAGCACAACACTTTAAATCTTCCTTGTATGAAATGTTCGGGGGAGTATCTCACAGAGTTTGAATAAACCTTCAGAGTCACTGATGACACATAATGGTAGGAAGGGATGGATTGCACTATAGGTTAAACAAGTGTATTTCAGTTGGAAAAAACCCAGCAATTAGAAAACACTTTCCTTCACATTATTGAAAATGTGTGTCTGCCTGCCTTTTAATTACAGTGTGTGGAGACACTCTGCTGAATCACCCAATTTGGTATGTTCTAGAGAGCTTATTGTCATCATCTCCCTCCATGGACTCCATCTCTCTCCTGATAAGGGAGAACAAAAACAAGAGCTATGATCTGAAGCTGACTCATTAAAAATTTCACAGACAGACAATGCATTATAGATTTTCAAATCATTAGCCTAAGCAAATATTAGGTTGCACACCAAAACAAATAACAAAATAGACCTACCATCAGATGATTGGTCTCAGCTTTAAGTCAAGCCCTTGGAAATCATACTCAACCAAAACTCTGTCCCCTTTGTGGAAAAACCAATATTCTGTTCCCTTGTGTAAGAAGTTAAAACAGAATTTCATTTGCTAGGAGTTTGTCCTTAATACATGCAAAATTGAGTCGGTTTGGAATGTGACCTTCTGTGAACAAAGTCACAGGCAAACTCTTCAGTTCATGAAAGATAGCAAATGTGATGTTAAACTAGATTAACAGCATTGATTTGAAGAGCATAATGTGACTGTGTTGTATCTATGCTGCAAGATGAATAGTACTTTATGTGTAGAGAAATGGTTCTGGCATTTTTACTTAAAAAAGTGAGTAGCAATGATGGTGTTTGAATTATGTCTGTTCAAGAACTGCTTTCTGTCTGTCTTTGAAGTCTCATTTTCCTATGCTCATGTTTGCTCATGGCCATCTCTAAAATTTCAGTGGCAAATTAATAAATTGTACTAATATATCTAGAACTGTAATTTCATAAATGTAGCCTCTCTAATCTGCTTCATTTCTTATTACTGAAAAACTTTGAGACACATAGACAAATTCCAGTGCACACTAAGAAGATTGAAAGACATATGCCAAAATTAAAGAGAGCTGAGACGAAATTCACATATTACTACAAGTGAATAGCATAAGTAGAAACATGTTATTTAAAACAATGGGTATCTCCTTTTCATAAGTCAACGTGTATTTTCATCTGCAAAAATGCAAGCGATATGGGATTGATCCTTTTGAAAAACTGGAAATTACCCATACCCTGATACTTTTCCTTTTGGGCCAAGATTCTAAAATGCACACAGAGCATTCTGGTTTGCAAATTTTTGAAATTGTGTCCTTTCCCTAGAGGATTTGAGAATTTCTTGCACTCCTTGGGAGTTTCTTGGGAGTTTTCATTGTTATATTTTAAAAATATAAAGTAGGCATTTTTATTTTTTGGAAACAAAATCTTTTTTGTATTTGAACATCCTGAGCCATACACAGTGGAAGTGGTCTCTACAATGTATAGAAGGTGTTTACCTGTACTACATTGCTACTATTACTTTAGTTTGGAAGTGATCCAGTACTTGCTTAAAGTACATTTTTGAGGGCTGAAAGAACATGATCATACCTGTTGACTCCACTGAATTTCCTAGCAACCACTGTTCCTTGTTTTTCTCCTTGTATTTTTTTACATACCATGTTTCCCCAGTTTCCAGTAAATTGAAAAAGTTTCCTTTCTTGGGAACTAATGACACCTGAAGCATTAAATCTGAGTGGTGGCACAGATGCCGCTCTTATGGCTTGTATCAATGACATGCAAGTCACAGAACAGTTACAGATAGGCTGTGGGGAAGAACTAGTCAGATACAAAGCATATGAGTTGGTTATGTTGCCCCTTCACATGATAAAATCCTGATCTTGATGTTATGTTATATTGACCTTTAAGTTTACTGACTAAAGAGAACAATTATGTAACTGGGATCAGCTAAACCAACAGAACAAAAATGTGAAGACAAGGAATCAAGATGTAGAAAAGTGCTAGTAGAGAAATATAAACTGCTGCTCAAAAATTTCACTGAAGGACTAGTTTATTATAGTGTTAAAATGTTTTCCATTAAAAGAGATCCTCCAAGTATGATATAGTTCCTTTTAGTCTTCTGTGTTAACAAGATAACTTCTTATTTGTTTCATTAGAAAGAGAAACCAAATGGTCCATGAGTCCATGTGGATGTGAGAACAGATGGGCAGAGGCATGTATTAGTGCTTTGTTTCCTTTTTTAAATTTACTTTAAATACCATCAGGTATAATATGCTTTTAAGTAGAGCAGGCCCTGATTAGCTGAAAATAGCTAATGCTATTTAAAAACATGGCCCTTCAAAGAGCAGGTAGTTCTGGAAGGGCTCCCAGGCTACAGTGGGAAGGAGGTCTAGGCACAGCTGAATAGCTGTCTCTGAAACCAGATAAGAGTAGTCTGGGTTGCGTCCGGGATTTCCTAGTGGTTGAGTATGTTCCAAAAAAGTTCCTTATGCAATGACTGCAAGAAGAAGACTGAGGACAGGAAAGTGGTATGGAGGTGGTTGTAAGATCTAGCTGAACACAGAAGAGTCCTCCTTTTAACAGGAGAAGTTTAGAGGCAGAACAGTATGAGACCACAGCAAAGGTAGCCCATGTCACCTAAGAGCAGTCATGGGGAATCTGCATGGTCCTTCTCTCCTGATCAAGCTTGTTTTCATCTTCCAAAGGCTCATTATCTCCAGTACCCTGAACTCTCTATAATGTACCTTTTCTTCCTTTTTTTTAATGCTATTTTCAACTACCAGCTACTTGCTATTTTTTTTCTGCTGCTGTTCAGTGTTTTTAGGTTGAAATCTTTAAGGCAAGAGTGATTTGAGCCTTAGTGGGCTGAAAGACCCCTACCAGTGAGGCTATGGCAGGAGAGCAAGTGCTGCTGAGGGAACACAAACCTCTCTCCTGGAACTAGCTGTAGACATACTGCACAGTCTGCTTCAGGACATCACCCAGCTACCTGTAGAGTTTAGCTGACTTAGCCTTGCTAGGAATCATCCTTTTGTTTCTCACTTCATTTGCTTTTTTTCCACCTGGGACAATTCTGTGCTGCAGATTGAGCTCAGAGCAGAGGCTGCCCACTGAGGAAAAAGGAGGTCAGAGGTCTGATTCCAGGGAGTCCAGAATTTCACCTAGAAGGATTTTTACTACCCTATGCAATTAAGTGGAATTTATTTTTATTGTAGGAGAATGTAAAGGGGTTTGAAGTGTCCTTTCTGCATGACAGCATTAGGCTGTGACAGACAAGGTTCTCTGGCTAGCTCCACGAGCACTCAAGACTATTAAGAACTCCTAGGTTTTTGTTTTGTCAATTGGAGTTATAAAGGTCAGGCCATGGGAAGGAGGAATGAACATGCAGTGCATGTTCCACCCAGAGAAGAGTGGGAATGCACTTGTTTATATCTTCTCTCCCCAGCTTCCTTTTGAATAGTAAGCAGTGTGCCTCAGAGACCATCTCTTGGACTGCATTAGGGATTTTGCTCTCTGGCAAGAGGGCAGTCATTTAAAAGCCATTTGTTTGTTTTGGTTTTTTTTTATTTTGAGAATTCAAATCTAACACTGGACTAATGCCCAAGAACTGGGAAAGGAAGAAGCATTTGAATTAGTCTTGAACACCAGAGAGAAATGTTATTAAATGTAATAGTTTTGTGTTGTATTATAGAAGCCAGTTGTTGCCATCCAGCAGAACACAAGTAGTGTGTGTTGCAGATATCCTTGCACCCCTCTACTCCAAAGTCTTTCGCAGCCCCAGCAATGCTCTACTCCATAAGTTGTCATTTCTAGTGCAGTTTGTGTAATTTAAATATGCTAGCATTTTTAGAACAGACTGAAAAAAATCAAGTCTATTGTTGTACCTACACCATTTTGGCTACATATCACTTCTACATGTTATTTTGGGCCATTTTCATTGTTCTGTATTTGCTATTCTATCAACTGCCTTGACTTGCAGATATGCTTCACTACCCATTGATTGTATCTAATGTTTTCCCTGTTCTTTTCCAAAGTTTCTATTTTTCCACTTCATATTCCTTTCCTCCATTTACTTGATTCTTGTCTTCAGACCTTACGTCCTTCCTGATATCATCAGATTGCTTTTCTGCTGAAGGATAGGAACTGTCAGGGCCTTAGAGATTATATCACTGCTTTCAAAAAAAAAAGAGTTGGATTTGCTTGTAGTTCTCACTCAGTTCTTTTGTCCACACATCAGTCATGGATCAACAAATTCAACATGACGAGCAAGTAATGTTAATTTGTTTTTGCTTTAAAATCAAACCTTCTTGTCTAGTTCCTTCAGAGTTTCCATCTCTAGCACTGTCTCTTGCTCAGTTGCTTGTTATGACTCCTCTGTAGACATTTATAAGAGTTAAAACATTAGATATTTTTCCTGAAACAAAAACTTGCTTACATGCCAAGGAAAATAACCATTAAGACTACATGTAACAATGCCATCTGGTGACTCCTGCCATAACAAGCTTCTTCCTCTGTCTCCCACTGCTTCCCCCCTCCCTTTACCATTTATGTCATCACTCATTCCCTAACTCTTCTTTTCCTTGTCTTTCCTCCTCCTCCTCAATCACGGTGTTTTTGAGAGTTGTAATCACCTTTTACTGTAACAATAGGATCACACAATCACAGAATGGACTGGTTGGAAGGGACCTTAAGGATCATACAGTTTCAACCCTCCTGCCATAATGTCTCTTTTTTTACTCATGGTATCTATGATTATGCCATTCCACCACCACCATAATATAGGCTCAATGCTTCATCCTCCCTCTCATTTTAGTCTGGATTTGCTCTCCCAGTTTGAAACTTTCCCAAGCTTTTGTACTCAGTGTTCATCTCTAATGTGGCTGTGCTGTGTATCACCTTGTAGCCCTGCCTACTGACAGGACAAATCTATGTATTGACTTCTATTTCTGTTTATAACAGCAACCACTTTCTACTGCTTCTCCTTTCCCATTACTCATGTCCTCTGGAGTCCAAAGCAGAAGATACCTTATTACCAGGAAATAAAAATAGCAAGGAAATGGTATTGGTACAATACTGGAGCCAGTGAGTCATCATCTTCTCAAAATTTATGCTTAACCAGAAAGAATTGAAAAGAGCTACAATTTTTTTTAATATGTATGAAAGATTATTACAATGGAAGATTTAGATCTCTTGCCTCCCTTATTTTAAAGTATATATTTAAAAAAGTTGTTTCACTGTGCCTTATGAGGACCTAATTGGAAGAGTTTTCTGGCAATAGATGGCTGAGAAAAAAATTACAAGTTCAGACTACAAAAATATAGCAAAATTTTATTCCTGAAGAAAAGTAGCCAATGGAATAACTGAAATTAGGGAGTTGAAGGCCTTTATTATCACTTTGGAAAAAGTATGATGCAGTTGAAAATTCAGGCCTGCAGTGCTGAAGATGTATTCCTGACAGAAGTCAAAAATGATGATCCACATGGTCCACTCTAGCCCTGAACTTGTCCTAGAACTAAAGGGTCTTGATGTAGTCATGGCATGTATACACAGATGCTGCATCTCAATGAAAATCCAGCTGCAGAAATTGAAGAAGGAATAAAGGATCTTTCAAGAAAGGGTCTTGCAAGCCAAAGTGTAAAAGAAATCAAAATGTGAAATTATGAGTTAAGTCTTTAGTTTAAAAAGTTTGCATGTGAGAGGACTCATATCTTGGGATTTCTCTGTACTCTGTGGGGTGCTTTCTAACTCAGTAACTGATCTTCTCCCAATGACATCCTGAGTGAATCTGATTGTTGATGTCTTCTAAGGGCTCTGCCAAATCGTAATTCTGCTGCCACACCTTTGTTCCTCTTTCCTATTCCAATCTTTTCTACTTGTGTAATTCAGTTCTGTAGTGATACCTCTGAAACAGACTTCATGTCTTTGATGTCTTTTGTTTTTCTTTTCATTCTAACTCTTTACTCAAATTACCATCCCTCACTTCTGTCACTGTAACAAGGTGAAATAGATGGGACCAAATACAACTTTCTTCCACCTTTCCTTCCAAAGCTCACTGGATGAGATCATCAGCTGGTGAAAGTCATCATAGTTCCAAAATTACAAAATTCAAAATTTCAAATTTTTGATAAATTTTATTACTGAAACTCTGATGATTCCCTCGCTGTCTTTCTTTTCCCACCTGTTTGCCTCCATGACTGAAAACATTGCCATTCGTTTCATTGCTCACTGCTGAACTTCCCTGTCCCTTGTTGGAAGTGAAATGCAATGGAAACAGTCTATGCAATGCTAAGGAGGGGCAAGTACTTTTCAATTTTTTGGCAGATCCCAAATCAACACTCTTGGGCACAGGATGTGATTCTTGGGGCCATCCTGTGCAAGGCCAGGAGTTGCACTTCAATGATCCTTGAGGGTCCCTTCCAACTCAGGATATGGAGTCCATGATTCTATGAAATAGAGCTCCCTGTGAAGGATGACCAACCACCCACTTTGCAAATTGATAACCATTTGCTGATTGGCTTTGTTTTGCAATTTAACTTAACTGCTCTGCATCGTAAGTGCTTAAAAAACATAAAAGACAAGAGGATATTACAAGTATCCAATGCTATACATTACATTTGTATGCATACCAGGGTATAAATATGCAGGGCACGTGCCTGGACTATTAATCAAATTCTTTATTAAGCTCTTAAAACAGTATGCATCTATGAATAATGCATTATTTCATAGCATATTGTTCACCTTATTTAAAAACATGGAGCTATCCTCCATACGTAGCATTTTATCCCTTGCATGTAGAATTTTGGGGGTGGTTTTCACAGGAGATTTATTAGAGTGTCTGAAACAATTCTAATAAGCAGTGAGCCATTGAATCTGCCACTTCATGAATAGAACTGGTAGTAAAGCATCCGCACAGCTGCAGGATCTATCTACAGCAATAATTTTAGATCAAGTGTTTTGTATTTGCTTACAAAGCACCCTCTGCTGTTTGAGCTGCTACATGCTTTGTAGATAAAGCTGCATTTTGGAAAGATCAAAAACCTTTTTGTGGGGCTCTATAAGAGCCACAAAAATATGCAGAGAGAATCTTATCAATCTTGCACCTATAATACACATTGTTTGACTTGCATTTAGAAGTGTCGGGGCTAGGAAACATGTTGCCGTATCAGTAGCTTGTTTTCTTATCCAAGTAAGAACAAAGTTGAAACACACCTAACAGTAAGGTTAACAAATTCATTAGATGGGATAAAGCCTTCCATGTTTGACTGCTAGATTGGCAGAAGGACAATGGAATCTCCCGCACTGCAAATACAATTCCTCATTTGACACTTGTATCTCACATGAGAGGACAATGTAGAGTGGACATCCACTGTTTAACATAATATTTCATGGTTATGGCATGAGGGTTTAAGTTTTGCATGGATCTTTCTTTGGAACAGGAGTCTGGAGATGGACTAAAGCAGAGGTTTTTCTATACCTTCTCAAGGGGTATAAGTGCTGGTATGTCCAGCTTTTTTCAAAGCCTCCATGAGGTATTGTGCTGTGCACCTTGCTTCATTTGGGCACCTATTCCTGTGAGTGCCAGGAGAATCAGTGGGACACTGTGCTAGAGCACAGGTTCCAAATGAGAACAAAACCCAAGATATTTTACACATAAGATGCCAGGGCTGGATTAGCCCATTTACACTGACTGAAAATGAAGTGCAAAGTCTAGCTGAAAACTGAGAGTAAATACGAAAAAACTGGGAAGAGGAGATCTGCTATGACTGGATAACATGCAGGGAAGGAATCATATCAGCCCCTGAAGCTGGCAACTATCTGGTATATGTTGAATGTCACCGCAATGAAAGGAGCAAAACATTTACTTGTTTAAAAATAACTTACTCTCCATGTGGACTTCAAGGGCACTTGCAATACATGTTGATAGTCCTTGGTGTGATTGAACATGTCTAATTAATAGAGTTGCTTGGGAGTTTTTCTAAGAAAAATCACTTCAAAAGACAAAGCAATTTCTGCAGAAATTGTAATATTCCGTGAAAGAAATGAAAAAATTGAAACAAAATACATTGTTGAAGGCTATTGAAAATCAAAGCACTTCAGTTCCTTGAACTGAACACAAATGTAACTTCCATTTATCTCAGATACTGGGCAATACCATAGCAAATAGTTTGCTAACGTTTAACTGTTCAAATTTGATTTGTGACATGGCTATGAGACTTACACTGAACCTAGTAATCTCCAGGTTGAACACCTGTCCCAGAAGACGGACCTTATTATGGAGCCTTATCCTGGACACCTGAAACCACAAATGATTCCTGATAATTTGGGTCAGCACATATTAGAGATTGGGTTGTCAGAAATACTCAGTTACTGATCTAGCTCTGCTCCCACTGACGTCACTGGGACCAAGTCAATTTGACTTCAATTGGAACAAAGTCAGGCTGATGCTGAGTTGAGATCTCCACCCTGTATCTTCCTCATTGCATTAATTCATTATTGCTCAAGTTGCAGCTTAATTTAATAATGTCTCCCAAAGCATGATGAGCTTTGCTATATTTCCTTCTTTACCATCTCTCTGTCAGTTTACCAGCTATGTGAAAACATACTGGTGTCAGAGTAACAATTTTCCATATTTTTTTCCCTAGAATTTACTTTTGTGCAATGCAGTGTCAACTGTGTATATGAGAAACATTGAAATAACCTTATGTATATCTCATTTAGTCTATAGGTGTCTCTTTGTAGGTCACTTTCTGGGTATTTTGAGCAACTGGAATAATCACATAACTTGGTTGCTAATACAGTGTTCCTGATTCAAGCAGTGTTCTATAGGTAGAATAAATCAGGGAGCAAGTAATAATAAAAGGGGAAGCAAGATAAAGAAAAAATCTGAAACGACAATATTTTTAGAGACCCTCTTTTCAATGTGCATCTGTTTGCTTGGAAAAAAAATCACACACACTCAACCAGTTACCAGGGATGCCCATGGCAGTTTTGTGTGGTGGGTGAGCTTCTTTTTTTCCTGAGCATTGTTTACAGTAGATGTCTCTCTCTTTCAAGCAGTAAAATGAAGACCTCATCCTCCTTTGCACACCAACCTAGAGAAGTCAAGTTTTTAAAAATTGCCACTGTTTATGACACCAGTGATGGGAAATGGTCATTTCTACTATTGTTATCTTGACCCTTGAGCAGTTTTGGCAGAGACCAACTTGCACTCAGCCAAACAGCTCCCAGGCATGACTCAGGAGCCAGCACAGGCCAAAAGTTGACAAAGGGAAGTATAGGCGGCATCAGCCAGTTCTGGAGGCTGAGAGATCTTAGAGTGTGGCTGCCAAGTACAGCAGCTGGGCTCAGGGACAGAGCATGGCCTGCAACTGCTTAGTTACCTGGTGCAGATGTGAACTGAGATATGCAAATAGCTGAAAGGATGGAAAGTATAATGGAGTCAGCATAGGGGACGGTGTTACACAGCCTTGGGAAAGGCCCTGAGCTGTGATTAATTTTTGTGATGCAAAAAGAGCGCATTATCACTGCAACAAAACACAACAAGGTATGTGACAATCACAGCATTGCATAGGCTGGGAGCGAGGGACCCTGGGGGAATTGCCACTCTCATCTCTTGTTCCTACCAAGTTCAGCACAGCGGGGTGCTTAGGGGCCCATATACCTAAGGTGTGATAACCTCCAAGGATGGAGTTCCCACAGCCTCTCTGGGCAACCTGCTCCAGTATTTGACTAGCTTCATCTTAGTTTTCCCTTCTATCAGGTTGGAGTTTCCTATATCCTAGCTAGTAACTGCTGCCTCTGCTCCTTCCAGTCTGCACCTCTGGCTCTGTCCTTTCTACATGCTACTAATAGATTGTTGCAGAAGGCAAAAGGATCTCCCTTGGCCATGTCTTCTTAAGGTTAAATATACCCCATTACCTCAGCTGTTCCTTGTATTCTGTGTTCCAGCTTGATGGTCTGTCACTGGAATTGGTACAGTATGGGGACCCTCTTCTTGAGGAGCTGCAAAAAGGACAAAATACCCAAATGTGGTCTCACATGTGCCAAACAGCAGGGCAGGATCACTGCTCTGGAGCTGCTGGCTACATTTTTCTCTACCCTGATGCAGACCAGGATGGCTGCCCTTACTGCAAAGTCACCCTGCTGATTCCTGCACAGTTTGTTGATGACCAGGGCTTACGGGACTTTTTCTGCAAAGCTGCTTTCTTTAGAAACCTTCTTTCTTAAGAATCTCAACCTGTAAGACTAACACTAAAATCTGCATTCCCCAGAGTCTGTACATTGCTGCTAGTTTCCCCCAAAGATTTGGGCATTAGTGACCACATCCTGCTTCACTGGGATACCCAGTACAGATACCCAGTACACAGAAATACCACACCCAGTAAGTCTGCAAATTACAGTATACAAAATCACTCTGATATATGACCAACCATCTTGCCAATCCTTCCCTTCACTCAAGCAGCCCTTGAATGAATGAGGTGAATCATCCCTGTGCTACAACATATGGAGCAATTCTCAGAGTAAGCGTTCATTGATGTGGTCCATCATTCATAAAGCTTCCCAGTAGAGAAGATGCTTGGTCAGTGAAATCAAAATTGATGATCTGTGTTCTGCAGCAGAGATTAGATTGATCTCAGCCTCAGCATAATCAAATTACCATTGCACTGGGTTTAAAATGGGTAGAAGAGAGCCTAGTATAATAAGGCTTTTCTTGTACACTTCAGGCTATTGATCATGATAGTGCAAAGAGAGAAGAAGATTGGTGTAAAATAGTAGTAAATCAGAATAGTGGTGTTTTCCAAGAGTTTTCATAACACAGGATTCTCTACAACTAAGATTGGACTCCTTACATTTTATTTATTAAGGTGGAAACAACTGACAGAGAAACTGATTTTCCAGTTTCCTACAACACTAAAGCTGTTAAAGACTTAAAGCGTTAAAAAAAAAATTAAATTCAGTAAAAGATGTGAATTTATGTGTGAGGAAAGGCTAGTCATGAAATTGCATGAATATAGGTATACCATGGCTAAACATCACCCTTTGTTCCCTTCCCCCAAAAACAGGAAACCCAGACTTTCACCACAATTTTACCCAGGCATCTCGAAGATGCTTTGTGTGCTTCCTATCTCCCTGGGAACAGCTGGTTTCTCTGGGACACCCAACTAAAAATAATGCTGAGAATATTTTTTATTTCAGGGATAATCGTATGTAGGCTTCTTGAATTTTACATTGCTGTTTTGTGAAAGGATGAATTAAATTTCTTCAGACTGTGGATGTTTGGAATATTGGAAATGTTGGTGAGCCTAGCTAGAAAATAATACTATCTAATCAAAACCCACAATCCTAACTGCAATCAAAAGAAAACAGCTTCTCTGCCATGGGGCCAAATTTTGAGGACCTTATTTAGATCAGTGTTGGATTAAGTCCCGTTTTCTTACCTAAAACTTAGAAGTTTAAGGGCATCAGGATTTATATCCTTGATTCAAAGGAGATACTGTCAATAAAATGGACAAGAAAAATTCTTAAGTGTCCCTCTAGGTTCTATGACCCTCAATAGGTAAAATGAATCATACATTCACACCTGCACATCCTAAACATGCAGAAAAGTTTTTATCTGACTCTATAAGCAATCCCACTTGATTCATAAGATATAGGGATGGGTGGTGCATAGGTTGAATGCAAAGGAAATTTTTTTGCTCTGGAAGGAAGTCAGAAACAATCTCAGGCTGGATCAACAGGTAATGGGATGGCAGCACAGTTTCCAAACAAAGGCAGATATGCCTAAAATCTCTGACTGTTGCTGCTCTGAGAAAAGTGGCTTTAGATCTTTGATATGACTTGTAAGAATGTTTTGCAGAGGGAAGGTGCTGAAGGGGACAAAATGTCTTTTTGCAGTTCTAAGAGACATTCAGAGAGGAAAAGATGGGGGTTCTTCTCAGGCAGGGTCAGCACCAGCTGGCACAGCCACCCAGAGATGGAAGGACAGTGTGGTGCTCCTGTCCAAAAGGCAGTGTCCTGCCCAGCTGTCACGCTCTTGCTGTTAACTAATAATGTAAAAGGAAGGCCGTTCTTGTATTTCTACTTTCTTTTCTGTTATTGGATACCTAACAGCTGAGAGAGAGATATTCTGGTCTTAAGTGTGCTATGGTATAAAAAAGCTGTCAAAAGACATCATGGTTACACTGAGTTTGATTGAACAATCCAAAATATTTGCAGTTCAGTATTGCCAATTATCAACTGCTCATAGCAGGGAAAATGTTCATTAGCTTACAAATCAAATTGGGTGTTATATACAAATAAATTTGTATTAACAGATTAGAAGCAAATTATTACCCTCCCTACCTTTGGGATAGTTTGCTTAAAATGCTATTAATAGCAATAAAAAATCATAAAGATCTGCAAATAATGGACACGCAGTAAGTAGAAATCATGATGTGCTCTTACTTTCTTACACTTGCCAACACCTCCCGGGTAAGTGTTTACTAGCCAACAATAAAACGATACACATATAGACAAGGTAGAATGATTTAATTTCATTACTTTAGACCCAAGGGGACTTGTTACAGTGATAAAATCTTCAATGAGGTGATGTTATATTTCCGTTATTTCATATTTGCACAAAAACAAAGAGTGAAATTTTGTTCACCGTTCTGTTTTTCAAAATGAATTTTTAAATCTATAGATTTCTGTTGCAATCGAAACAGGAAAGAATACAGCAAAACTATCAAACAGAACAACGAGCCATTATCACCACAAATAGATCATTTTAGTTGCCATGGGTAACCAGTGCCAGTAAGGTATTCAGGCACTGCAGCCACCAGCACTGATACCCTGCTCTGAAAGTGCTGACTGTGCGTCACATTGCAAACTTCAATAATTATTATGTGTAGGAGGGTGGTGGCACCAACAGGATATATACTTGTAATGAGTCATTCTTTAAATAGCCTAATTTATCATCGTCAGATAAAGGGGGAGGGATTTATCCAGTACAAGGCAGTTTGAAAAGCCTGAATTATTAATAAACTGAAATAACAGCAAGGCAGGAAAAACTGGACAAATACACACACACAGGCACACACGCATAATATAAAAGGTTATGATAATAAGACTGAAGGAAAGTGCTTCTGCAAAAGTACAAAGCATTAAGCACGTAACATACAGAAGTATTGTCACAAGTTTGCAGCCATAATCCATGTACTCACGAATGTGTAAACGTAAATAGGCTGCAGATAAGGTGTCGGTACCTGCAACTCAAGGACACAGACTTTCACAGACCACTGACACTGGATGTGCTCAGCACTGTAGTCTCAAATAGGCAGTGCGCTTTTTCTTTCAAAGGAAAAAGCACGAGATCACCAAGACTAAGGAGAGTCATGGCGTGAAGAGAAAGCATCCTGAGTGAACTTTGATCTTCTGGTGGGAAATCTTGATACCTCGATATATAATACTCCTTATTCTGAGGCAAAATTGAATAACACATGTTGTTGTCCCCACACATGCAAACACACAAGGTAGCAAAAAGGTGGATGTGCACTGTGGGACATGCTCAGTCGTTCATTGAGGGAATTGCACAGTTCTTGTTAGTTTGATTTCAAAGCAGAATTATAGCAGGAATCATAGAGTTTCAGGATGAAAGGATCCTTCCAAGCTGAGGACCCCAAGACATCAAACAAGGAAAAAGAGCAGGTGACCAGCAGTTCCCCTGCCATCTCCTGCTGAGGTACAGGGGAGGAGAATCAGAGGCTCAAAGAGAAGGGAACAGCTGAGACCTTGTTCCAGGTTCCCAGCTGAAGTTGTAAAAGACTGAAGGCCTTGGGGTGCAGTGTGCTTCACATGAATGTCTATGGTTAGGTATCTATAGCTTAAAAAACCCCAAACAAAACAAAAAATACATAGTTCATCATATTGAGGCAGATCAACACAGGAGGACAAGAAAACACAAACAATTTTCAACAGACATCCATATCCAGTGATGAAAGTCTATAGACCACTTGGTTACCAGGGCCTCTCAAAAGGACCAAGAACAAATTACTAAGAATTGATGTTTTTCCCCCTGTACACTTTGTCTTCTCTGCTGAATATACCTCCTTAGTCTCTCTATAGGGGCATGTAAAACAAGGGATTTCTATCCCTTTGCCAGTCCCCTTTAGGCTGAAGTCTTTCCTTCCAGGTTGCTCATCAGGCTTTTCTAGAGATTCAACTCCCTCTCCCAACAGCCTTTCTTTGTGTGTTTTCTAAGCTTTTGTTTGCTGCTGTTCTTTCAGACATCTCTATGCTGCATTTGCATGCCTCTGTGAAAATCCAGTGCTGGATGTGGTGTTTAAGCAGCTGCATCACTGGCATCACTGGCTGCATCAAATAGAACAGCTCTCATATCTGACATTCAACATTCTTAACGTATTCAGAAGAGTCACCTTTTTTTACCATGACATTGTGTTGATTTCTGTTTCATTTGTGAGCTATTACAAGTATCTATACTGCTATACTGCTAGCAGTACAAAGTCGTAAGTACACATTCTTTGTACTTAATTTCAAATTGTTATTTGCTGAGGCAATTTCCCTTTTTATTGTCTTCTGAAAGCTTCTATCCTTTTACCTGATGCTTTTTTGAGTGTCATATTTCAAGTATTTCCTAAATACTTAAATTTTATATGTGAATTCTTTTTTTCCAAAAACTAGTTGACAGCATTGACTAGGACTCGTGTAAAACAGATTATCCAGTGACCTCCCCTGCAGACACACACACCAACTCAAGTTGGTATACTGTAAGTTTTAAATGCACCTGATGGAGATTAAGTGTAAACCATAATTCTTTATCTTGTATATGGGGATGATGCATAAGACAAAATGAAGTCTTTTTAAATTGAAATGTATCCAACCTGTGCCTTCCATCATGCCAGTTAGGCCAGTTAACATACTAAATTTAAAAATAAAATTCTACTTGTATGATCCGTGTCTGCTACATCAATATTGGCTGCTTTAGTCACTTTGCTGCCTTCTAGGTCAACCTTCCCATAGCTTCCGACACTTCTTGTAAAAAATTCTCTGAGGTTTTAAATTACACCAGTCTATAATTTCTGAGGTTTACCATGATCACATTTTTAAGGACAGGTATATTGCTTGCCTTTCTCCAGTCTTCTGGGACTTTCCCTACCTTATCCTCTCCTTGAAATGGTCACTGTCCCAGAGACTGCTCCAAAGCCATCCTGAAGTGCTCTCCAGTGACACATTAGGGCATGTTGAGTTTAACACAACCATCTTATCAAAAACATCTTAATTTTGGTCATCTCTAGCCCATAATATCAATATTGAGGAAGCAGTGTGCTGTGGCAACACAATCATTTGTTCTCATTGGCCTCAGTTTTATTTATGTTCAAAATTACCATAGATGGACTGTTTTGTAGTCAAGAATATTGCCACAAGCTATGGAGTGGAAAGCAAGGATTTAATCTTTTCTTTTTGAACTCTTGACTGGCCTCCTCTCTTCTGAAATGACAGTGAGTGTATTATTTATCTAATTAAGACTTAACCTGGTTTTTAATTCCTGTTACTATTATTTTTAAATTATGCTCACATAAGGAGTGGAGTGTTGCAGCTTTCTCTGCATCACTCAGTTTTATCATTTTCCATGTAGAAATGGATAGTTACTGTCGTTTTTTCTTCTTTTATTTCTGGTACAATTTTACTCTAAAAGCAATTTTTTGCCTTCTTTTCTTCTTTCTGTTTTGTTTGGGGTTTTTTTGGGTCTTTTTTGTAATTTCACTAATTATCCCCATTTTACACTTGCCCTTCATTGTATTTGTTTTTACTTTTTAGGTGATGCTTTATAAAGCATTCAGATAACCAGTGAGGAGCTAATGTAGCTTGATAAGTCTACTTTTATGATTAGTCTCTCTTATATGTTTATTTTGGGACAGTTCACCATTGTACACCAACAACCTGATCTCATACGGTTTACTAATTTTCACATTGACTTATTAAGAAGCCCTACCTGCAAGTCCTGTGGTTTTGGGTTTTTCTATTATTATATAATTAATTTTCTATCTTCCAACACTTAATTTTCCTAAGCATATTTATTTTATTTCTCCACGATAATTTTTAGCAAAAATGTTTCTCCTCATTTCACATTCCTGACCAATCATCTCATCATGAGCCTGTATCTAGGCTTTTGTAGCTATGTGGAGGAAAATTTGGCAGACTCCACGCAGACACTACTGAAAGGTGAACCTTGGAGGTGACCTTAGAGGTGACAGGATAGTTTTAGAGTTGGGACCTAGTCATTTCAAGTAGTCCCATTCTCCAGGCATGCTTTTCACTGAATAGAATTCTTGAACTGGAATTATAGATACCCACATATATATACACATATAAACTTCCTTTCTCAGTGGAGACCATGGAGTATAAAAATACCTCAAAAGTTTTCAGGTTTAAACACAGCAATTACTTTAATGAGGCTATTGAATGACTGTTATCTGTTGCATTATTTACCTTTGATATCTACAGATGCTTTTGAAATGCAAACTATTCGGAGACAGGCATTGAAGTTCAATACATTTTCTTTTCAGTATAATTTGAGAACCATGCACCGTAAGCACACATAAGTAAGAAAAATGTAGCTTATTTCTAGCTGGAGACATATCAAACGGGAGTGCAGCCCAACATACACTGGGACAGTTGCAAGTCCTGCTTGCCCTACTGGCCAGTACCTCCATTACTTTTCCTGCATAAGGAAGAGATTCCTCCCCATTTTTCAGGGTGTAACTTGGACCCTGATAAGATATTACAACTTTTAATGAGATTTTAGCTCTTTTTTCCTAAGAGATTGAAGGAGGTTTTATCTCCTTCTATGTTTCCTTTTCTATTAACCGGTGTTGACACAGCTTTCCATTTCTTCCAGCTACGATCCTTAATATGCTTTAAAAAAAAGAGACTTTTGATTAGGTGATCCATGGTGGACATTCAGCTTGATAAGTCTCTTTTTTTAAGCATTTGTCTTTAATTAAAGATTTTCAGCAAATCCTCCTCTTGTACCCTCTCGAACTTCATAATGACTATATATAATCTTAATTAGATGACATTTCATCCCATTTCTTCTATCCGTATTTGTTAAGCAAGCCATGCTTTCCTGTAACATTTCTAGTGTTCTTATCACCATGTCCTGGTGTCATGTATATCATAGATTTACAGACACTCTAAAGCTTGTAGTCTTTCTGTTAGCTTTCATGCTCCTGACATTTCTGCATAAACATATCAGTTTTTTCAATTATTCTTCTTCTCAATTTTCACAGCTGTAGTCTCCTGCTCCTACTCCCTTTCCCACTCCAAGTCTGTATGTAGGAATCTACCTTTTGATTCCCCATGCATATTTATCCCCAGTTCTCTCCAAATCAAATTTAAAGCTTTCTCCATTTGATTCAATTGCCATCTAAACATGGTTTGAGTTCCATCTCATCTTTCATAAGATTGATACCTATTTTAAAGTTCTTAAACAGTGAGTTGGTTTGGGTCAAGTACTCAGGAATTGTTCTATGTTGAACTTATACTTGTTTTCTTACTTTCTTTATGCACATATTTTACTCCCTTTATGCCTATATTCAGTTCACTTTCAGTGTTTTCTTGATTGTCTTTATAATTAAAGAAGACTGTTTGGAAACTTGTTATTGAGTCTGTGTGAGGAAGTAGGTTTAAAGGCCAAAGAGAAGGATTTTAGTAAGAAATGGCAATTGCCATTTAGCATAGAACAGAACAAATGCACAGTATCAAGGAAGAAAGAAATATATATTAGAGTCACAGCTGACAAGTGAAACAAAGAATAGTTGTTTCAATGTATTTAACAAATGAAAGAATCGCAAGGCTCTGGACTGGTAAATTATGGCAGCTAGCTATTGAGGCAAAATGGTGAATAGCTTCATAGACTCTTGGGAAATAATTTGTTTTAATTGTGTGCAGTCATATTCAAATCAATATCTGAAAAATCCATTGGGATGCAGAGAACTGGAGTAAATCAGAATTTCAGAGCAACTCAGATAACTGATTATGCTTTAAGGCTGACAGGAGATAAGACTTTCCATTTACATACATTTTTGTTTCTTATATTATGAAATTTGCTCATATTAAATCAGTTTGGTTTACCATAATGATGAAAAGGCACTTAACATTTAAAACAGGTACGAGAAAAGACTGTTAATATTGGTGCTTGGGCTTTGTCTAAGTCATCTTTACTATTTCCATGGGTAATGGTCATCAGAATTTCATTATACCCCACTCTCTATATCTCAGCCATTGAAATTCCTTGCAAAAAAAGTATAGGTCAGGCAATTATGGACCTAAAGAAGAATAACATTTACCAACACAGTAAACCTGGAGAAGAGCAATGAGGACACTGGAAAAATCTTCTTGTACTTTGACAGATGTACCAGCTAGATAGAGATTTGCTTAACACCCTGAACCATTTTTTGAAGAATGTGTAGGCACCTCACGAGTAGCACCAGGAGGAAGAATTTTAGGAGCATGTTGACACTTAATCTCAAGCATGTACCCACCAGAAAGCTCCAACTAAACACCTTTGGGTTTGTGATCCACGTGTGGAATATGTTTGATGTGTTTTATAAATAAGATATCTGAGGGAGAGATGGCTAAACTCATCTTTCATGGCTAAAGAACTTGTAGAGCATATTCATGAAATATGCTAGTCAAGTGTCCTTTAAAGGAATCTATTAACATAATGGTATATTATTTTGCATGGGCCACTTGATTTATCCAATAGAAAGTTTTACAAAACTTAAAGTATTATTTGTGAAATATTTTCCTGAGACTTATTTTTCAGTACTTTAAGCATTTCCTTTAGGCATAACTGTGAATTAAATTTAGCATGAAAGATATGTTTGGCCATCAGAATTGTGTGCCCTTATTTCATAGGTAAGTTGCTTGTCCTATCTACACTTCTGATAACCTATCTCCCAGACAGGGATAAGGAAATATGTCCTGTCATGTAGGACTATTTCCAGGCTTAATTAAATGTTTATAAAGTAACATATAATTAGCAAGTATCATTAAAGACAGTCAGAAGACAGGGAAACAAAACACAGTCCATTGGGCTTTTAAAAGCAGGAAAGAACAAGGTCCTGACTTGATAAAAAGCCTCAATAAATAATAGGATAAAGACAATCTGTTTGTAAATGGACAAATATTGTCAGACATTCTATCTAATTTCAGTCACCATTATAATTTAATTCACAAATATTTGATTTAGGTATTCTTATGTATACAACACATAGGAAGTAAAAATAGTGGGAAATATCAGGGACAAGTGAAGTGCTTTTATCCTGTTCTGCCAAGTTTCACCAATCACAAAGCATGAAAAACGTGCTTTTGCCCTAACAGAGCAATTTACAGGGAACATGGTGGAGTATTAGGACCTCATTGAGTAAAATAAAACTGAGAGTTATTGAAATGTGAATACTTTGCCTACCAAGAGAAAAACCGAAGAGAGTTAGGTTGTTTGCCCCAGCTGCCTCAGACCTTCATGGTATCACACGTGTGAAGAACTTCACATTACATGCAGAACATGTTGCCCAGACCCCCTTGATTATTTTAATATCAGGGAGTCCGGCTAATGAAAATCTCATGATAATGACTGGCAAATAGGTGGATGTAGTGGTTCGATTCAAAATATCCATTACTTACTTATTTTGCTGCTGTGAGATAAGAATTAGGAGGAAGCAAAGCAGGCATAAAACTTAAAAGAATATTAAGAAGTTTATTAACAGACCTAAAAGAAAGAAAAAAAATCAGACTAAACCTTCAGAACACTTTTCTCCCCCCACCTTTCTCCCTTCCCCCACTGACAACGTAAAAAGACAACCCTTGAGATTTTCAATCAGTTTACCACCTCTATAATAATCTTTTTCAGTTCACTTAGGGAGAGGAGTCTCTCTTGCTCATGCTAGGGAGACATCTCCACAAGAAACAGTTCTCTCATGGCTTCAGTGTCGCAGCGGGACAGCCGCCCGGGTTGGTTCTCTGCTCACATGTGAAAGTCCCTTCCCTCATCTTACAGCTTTCCCCACAACTGCTTTCGAGGGTCCAATCTTGAGCTACTGGGGTACCATTTTAAGGATGAGCTGTTCAGAAACAAAGCTTCTCTTCACCTATCTCTGGGAGCATCTTCATCTCTAGGAATAGAGGCCCTGCTCCTCCCCTGGGAGCAAGGGTCCTCATCACTTTCATCTCTAGGAATAGAGGTCTTCTCCTTCCCTGGGAGCAAGGGTCCTCATCAAATTACAGCTGTCATTTTCTTATTTCAGCACAGGTACTTTTGCTCACAATTACAGTCATTCGCTTGTTTCAACACAGATACTTTTGGTCACAATTGCAGTTTAAATGCTCCACCCCCCCATGCTTTCATGAAATTACAATGGGTACTCTGATATATCATAGTCCATCACCATAGCTTTACAACAGAATTTCAACTTCTAAGCTTGAAGCATCTCCTCTTCCTCCTCCCTCAGGGTTTCAGCTCTTCCTGTTTCACTGACTTTGGTGTCTCTACGGTGTTTTCTTCACTTGCCTTCACCTTCCCTCTTCCTCTGACTTGGGAGAGGATTGATGTCTGCAGGCTTCATCTGTTCTGGAGGAAACTTACAGCATTAAAAAAGGGTTAATCTTGGGCCTTGCAGCTGGAGTTCGCTTACCGCTGTTGGTCACACGATCTTTGCTGGATAGTGGGGCAGCCTCAGATGAATCTTCGCCCGTGCAGGAGGGGGAGGGGGTGGGGAGCCGGGCTGCACCGCCTGCATGGAGCAGGGCTGGGGGGGCGGCGGATGGAACAGGGCTGCGCCACGGCCAACCCAGCTGGGCCGAGCAAGGCCCGGCCTGACCCTGCTGGGCCGCCTGCAGGCCGCCCCGCTACCTGTCCAAAGGCCGGAAGACAAGAGAGCTTTCCTGGGCTCTGTTCATTCTTAAATGGGGATCACAGAGGCGTGTCAAGTTTCTTAAGTGGCTTGAAAAGTTGCCAATATTCGAACTAGCCAGTTGATTGGTTCTGTCGGGTCATAGAGGAAGCTGTAAGCACCTCTTTGCAAGAGAATCACTTCTGTAGCTGATGGAACCTTCTTTACTAAAAAAACAAACTATGCTAAACCATGACAGTGGAAAAGACTGTGAATGCTAAAAGATGTTCTAGTACACTTAAATTATGGGGGGGAAATGATATGGGAAGGCTGATATGTCTATTTACCTTTCCTATGTTTATTTTTATTGTGTCTGCCATTAGAGAAACTGAGCATGTGACTTAGCAAATCCATGCCCCACATTTCTGGCTACAGTTTGTCAGAGATGAGATATTTTCTCAAGTTTCTATCAACCAAATCAGTGTAATACCAATTAAAAAATCCACAGAAATTATACCTGTAAATTCGAGGCACACCATTTGCCATTCAGAACTGAAACAATGGCATGATAATAAAAGGACTTTTCATTTTAAACAGAGTAGCATTTGAAGTCTCCCTAGACAGTCAAGTGATGAGTGCAGTCCCATGAATGCCAATGCTTTTCTGTTGCTGATTTCATTACTTGTCTTCACTTGGGGATTATCAGGCCTTAAATTCACAAAATCCCCAAAGCCCCTTCTGTCTGACTGAAGCAAAGCAACCTTCTACAGGACTGGTGCAAGGTGTTTAGGGCAACTACATGTTGCCCTAAACATGCCTGCATGCCCATACCTTTTAAATCTCTGCCTGGTGATACTTCCTTATTTTTATTGAGTAAATACCTTTTAATCTATTTTTGTGGTGCTCCTAGTAAGGAATTTTGACAGTTTTTTGTTTGTTGGTTTGGGTTTTTTTTTTAATTTAAAATAGGAGTGACAAATCACAAATAGAAATAAGTATCCAAGAGATAGAGCATTCCATTAGTCTCAAGAGATTAATTATACAATCTTTATCCTAGTTGTCTATTAATGAAAGTATGCTAATTTACATGTCAATACCTTGTGGTTTTAGACATATTTTCCTAATGCTTTATTTTTTTCCTGCAATTATAACGTGGCTCTATTTTGCCTTTTTCATATTTAGTTACTTTTAGAATTTTAATAAAATAGGTTTCATATTTCCCTTTTTTCAGTGTGAGTCCCTCATCTGCCAGGTATTAGCTTATACTGAAATCACTAAGTTTTATCATTATTCATTGGACAGATTGTTTGGAGAAGGGTCTTTTAACCTCCCTTCTTTGTAGAGTTCAAAATCACCTGCAAGCACAGACAGCTTTCCAGAAAAATCAAATGTATGCACATTTCTTCATTATCATTTAAAATGGCATAGATCTTTCACATTACATCTAGATGGATCTTTTTTGACATGTAAATTTAGCAATGTACATCTATTTTTAAATTATTCACATTGCCACTGTGGCAATGTGAAATTCTGGCTCTCAATGTGGTAATTAGTTCCTGGTCTTTCACAGCTTCTTGCACTGCTAGTTTTCTGAAACATTCATTTTGGCTCTGGGTTCCCCATTGTGACTATTTATCTGTAAGGGTGTTTTCACCACGGCCTTCATTATTATGGTATCTCAGCACCTGCATCCCACACTGGGTTCCAAACCATAGGTCAAACATTGTAACTCATCCTTTAAAAGAGCATGAGGGAGTAATGTTTTCATAGGAAAGGAGGAGCAAAATATACATTCCTTTTAGATTATTTTTATTTTTGATTATGGAAACTAACCAGCAAGGAGAGAAGACAAAACACATGGAATTTGATCTCTGAATTAATGAGTACCACCTGTCTCTTGTGCTGTAATTTCAGCACCTTTCAAGAACTCTAGATTCTATCTATGGCTCATGTTCTCTCCCTTAATTCTGTCAATGTGTAGCACTTTTTCTCAGAGATAGACAGGCTTTTTGGACCACAGATACATTATTATAATTCAGGAAAACTTAGAAATTATAAGAGATTCAAAAAAGGTCACAGGATTATACTTCATGTCACCATTGTTGTTTTAATCTTGTTAATTGACAATACTATAAAAAAAAAAATTACTGGAAGAAAACTACTTGTGCAAGCTAAGTCCTTAAGTGTTGCTTTTGGGGAACTATAGCCAGTGATTACACTGCTGTTCCCTGGGTGCTTGAGGGGAGCTAAGTGCTGCCCTGCATTTGCCTGCTGGCAGCTCATGCTCTCTGCGCAGTGTCATGGCTTTTCTCATGCACCCCTGCACCACTTCTCAGGCACACGTGTCCCCTTGGCAGCATTGGTTGCTCTCTGAGTAGCATGAATGAACACAGCTGTGCAAAAATGGTTTGGGGACTGTTATCTACTAAAGACTAGACTGATCAGCCCTCTTGCATTCAATAAAGATCATGTAACTTTTACGGGTGATGTGAACCAAAACACCACAATATAGCAAATTTGGGTAAATGCTTAACCAGGTGGACCAGGCAGTTTCTGTGACAGGCAAGAAACAAGCCTGAGAAGTGTAAATACAAGGTAGAGAAACACACTGAAGCATACTGAAGACTCTCGGAGCAATTAGCAAAGAAACTTTACTCTCTTGGGCTGCCTGTGTCCAGAGGTGGGGAGCTTTGCACATCAAAAGTGTCAAGCTTCATGATCTGTTTTACTAAGGTAGAGAAGACTACTGACTCCAGCTTCTCATGAACCAAGTGGTTCAAGAAAGGGTAGCAGTGTTTTAGGGGCTATTTAGAAGGGAGCAAGCTGGCATGCTGTTGCCTCACTTGAATCTCCACATTATATCCATTGTGAAACTAAAACTAACACATAATCCCTTTAGAATATGTTTGTTTGCTTTTTCCATGAAGAAACAGTGGAGGCTCAGGAACAACGAGTTCCTTTATAGAGCTTTGACAAACAAAATTATTGAATTTAAATGGGAAAAAAACCCCCGCTCCTAAAAAGAATGCTATATTATTCCTTCTTATTCATCTAGGATAACTCATGCTTTTTCCAATTTGTCTAATAAATGCGTAAAAATAAATAAGTCCTTTAGTGTTCTGGTTTGCTACAGATTTGTTCAAATGTTGCTTTCAACTCATGAGCAATTTCAAGGCTGCAATGAAAAAGCTGAATCAGCTGTGAAATGTAACTTTTGACTTAATTATATTAATTGACATACCTATGTATAATTTTTTTTGAGTATTTGGTATAATTGCTTCAAATGACATTTAATTTGTCACTTGAAGTACAATAATTAGAAACAGTTCATGAAAGAAAGTCATTTCAACTTCAAATGAAGTATTTCAAAGGTATAATTATTTTGAATGTTATAATACTGAATAGCTACACTCACGGGGCTGGGGAGCCGATGCTGTCAGTGTTAAAGTCTATGGACCAGTGGGTCTCCTTTGCTACACAGGCCAAATACTCACTTATATGCAAGATTTGGGGGAATAACACTATGTGAAAAAGAGAAGCCACATGTTAGTTTCTCCTTCCTGTAGGCTCTCTGCAGAAATGCTTGTCATCCAGATCTCATTAGAAATCAATGGAAAACATTCCATCAAACTCAATGAGAGATGAATTGATCCACTAGTTTATTTTTGGCTCCACTGGAGATGTTCAAGAGGCAAGTAGCTGGCTGATGGAACAGCTGCTTGATTTGAATAGTACCCACTGAAATACTCAGTGCAGAGCTGGGGTGGCTCCCAACACTCTGCACGGCACCAGCCTCTGCTCCTTGGGGAAAGCCTCCACCCCCACCTCACCTCACAAAGAGACAGGAATGCAAGACAGAAGGAAGAAATTAGCAGCAGCCTTAATAATGTCAACTGGCAAGAACAGTGACATAGCTAGGAAGGTATTGCTCAACATTGCACAATATCTCTCACATAAAAATAAATAAATCAAAACCGCAGAAAATTAAAGCAAGAAAAAGGAAGGTGAATTTCCTCTCCTGCTCCAGCCAAAAGATCCAGCCAAAAGATTCCAAAGCTGGAGGCTCCAGTCATTTGCAAGAAAAGCAACTGTAGCCCATGCCATGCCAGCCGGGAGCCAGTTCCCCAGGCACTGGCCTGGAACTGTCTTCTTAAAACTCTTGATCAGACCTCTGAATGGAGCCTGTCCCTTGGAAATCTGAGTGAGGAGTGGCTTTCTCAGCTTCTCAGCCTCAAGCACCAAGATCAGGTGCTGAAATGTGATGGGGCAGTGCCATGGGTTGTCTGCCTGAGCTCTGCAAGCTCCTGAAGGATTTAACCCATACCAACCCAGGGAGTGTCATGGACACGGCTGGAGTGAGGGATTTCAGCACTAGAAACAGGCAAACAATTTAAAGTTTATTGAATGCTGAACACAGCATTTTTGTGAAGTTTATGCTTTAGCTGGAAGTACAAGAGAGAGAACTCCTAAAAAATATAAATCAGGTATAGCTGTGTTTTAATGTAATCAATCTGAATGTTGGCCTAAAAGCTTTAAAGAAACCCCTAGCATTGAAACCATGCCTAGAGATTTGAAAACCCTAAATACACCCAGGATGAATTTTAAAACTGTATGCCCACCTTCTGAGAGGAATTTTTCTTTGGACAAATGACAAATCAAGTCAGAAGCTGTGCTGCAGGCAGGAGAGTTAGTTTTCAGGAGCCAGAAAACACAGGTCAGGTCTCAGGCTTCTCCTGTCAGTCATGTTTAAAGTTATTCCTTTTCTCTGTCACTAAGTAATCTCCTTCTTCAGTTCTGTACGATATGAGTTATTAGCACAGGGAAGGAGGAGTGAAAGGATTCTCTGGAAGTCCTCTGACCAATGCTGCACTCTAAAGGAGTGTGCTTGTTCCCTCACCTCTTGTCAGCTCTGGCTGAGGCCACTGATATCCCATTAGGTGCCTAACAGATCCAGACTGATATGTAAATACAGTTCTGTTCCTATACACAACTATATGTTTTGTTTCCTTCAATGAATTTGTAATAAGAATCAAGGTTAGTGCTTTATGCCATGTGCAGTCTGCTACATATCTTTTGCATAGCAAACATTTGTCAATAATATATTTGTTTTGGCATCCACACCAAGCTTTCCCTATTAATCTTGGTTTCAGAGGAGCAGGCTCCTGCTGTGTGAGGAAAGGAGAAGCAGAACAGCAAATTTGGGGAATTTTTTCTTCTGAATAGCTTAGTAATCTCAGAAAAGCCAAGTAATTGAGCCTTCATCAGAATTGCTCATGTAAAAGCCAACACTGGTCTTTAGAAGCAAAGTGCAGTTCAGTTATGCCTAAAGGCCAAAGTAGCCAGGCAAGCTCAGATTTACATCACTGCGTTCCAACAGCACAGCTGCATCAAATTGCTCTCTTCAGAACAGGAAGGACTGGAAGCTTGATTACAAGTGCTGGAGAGACAGGGAAACACAATCTCATCTGTACATTGTGTATGAGATCTCTTTTTCCCCCTCAGAGAAATTATTAGTGGAAGAAACTACGCCACACTGGAGAGGTCCTGGTCCTCTGCAAACAGGTCTGGCTGTTTGTCAATATGATTGTGCAAAACAAACTGTGTTTTCAGAACATGGTGAGCTAGAGGCAAAACAGTTTTAGTTTTGTCCATGAAGGTTGAAGTGTGTCACTCAGCTTTCAGACAATATATGGGAATAGCCCATACACGATGCTTCAGGATCTTATCCCTCCAGCCTCTGACCTGCCTGAGTTGATTCCTATATTTGCATATTGATGACATAACTTTAATTGGTCCCTGTAGAGGTGGATGTCCTAGCCAGTGGGACAACAGGTTCCAGGCCTTTGTGTTTTTCTTTTCTAATAAATTAAGCCCCTACCTCACATACAATTTTTTTTTAGTTAATTTTTTCATTAATTCATTTTTTCCACTGATTTTCCATTTTAAGAGGGTATCACAAAGGACTTTCAAAAGTACCGAGCTAAATATAATTTAGCTGTGTTAGTTTAAAAGCAAAATATTACACTGGCATAATCAAACTGAATTTGGGCAGTTGAATATGACTTAATTTTTATTAGCCATTGTTAGTTTGGATTGTTACTGTATTTTTGTTAGATTTTTGAGTAGCTGCCCAAGATTTCATTGTTTGTGCAGCATCTGAGCATGAATAAAAACAGAAGGTTAAAAATGAACTTCAGAAAATTAAACAGCCCAACAAAACATAGGGGCACATTAAAATGGACAGTCTCAGAAATGCTTTTTCCTTTGTATACTGATCTGGTATCTGATAATTTTAAGTGTTTATGTTTGATTTCCTTTTTTATTTTTCTTTTTTTTCTTTTTTCTTTCTCTTTTTCTTTTTTCCTTTTCCTTTTTCTTTTTCTTTTTCTTTTTCTTTTTCTTTTTCTTTTTCTTTTTCTTTTTCTTTTTCTTTTTCTTTTTCTTTTTCTTTTTCTTTTTCTTTTCCTTTTCCTTTTTCTTTTTCTTTTTCTTTTTCTTTTTCCTTTTCCTTTTTTCTTTTCTTTCCCCTTCCCCTTCCCTTCCCCCGTCCATTCCCTTCCCTAAGCCAGTCACTCCTGCAAAGCGAGCCAGAGAAGGATATAACATCAGTTAACAGCGAAGCCCATGGAGCTCCAGCTAGGTCATGACTAAACACAAAAGCTAAGACATCTCTGTTTTGTGATTGGAGTGGGGACACAAGCAAAGTGCCATGCCAGAGCACCATGACTAGTGCCTCATTTCACTCAGTATTGATCTTAAAGGCTATGATATTTGCTCTCATACAGAAAATAAATACATTTAAAATAGCTGACTTTCAATAATTCACACTGCAAGTATTTTGCTAGCATTCAACACTCTTTCTCACTCTCCATTTTTTTTTTAAATCCCATGCCTTTACTATGTCCTGATAGTATTTCTCCTATAAAGATGCAGAATTTGCCAAGGCAAAAGAGTTTATTGCTGTGAGTTGGCTATGCTCGGCAGAGGTCTGCACAGTACACCACTGTACTTCATGAACTATAAGCCTTTTAGAGTGGAAATTTACTGTGGTATCTCACCTTGAGAAGAGAACCAAAACAAACTTACTGGAAGAGTAATTTAAAGACTGAACTTTAAAAAGAGGCGAGAGAAATAAACCTCCTACCACTCCTCTTAAATGATCAGGATCATGTGAAAATCAATAGGCTGACCCCTTTCTTCCTTTTATTCATAAGACTGTAAAAAGTCTAGCTGCAACTTTGTGCAGTTGATTTTAACAAGAAACTGTTGTAGGAAGAGCGAGCACATGTGTGATGGGATGGGGTCAGTGGGCAGACCCCACCCTGGAGGGCAGTGAGCTGCATCCAGCAGCTCTGAATGTCACAGCCACCGCCAGTGCAGGATTCCTGAGGCCACGAGCTCCATCCTGCCCTCTCCGGGTCCGTATTTGCTGGCACACTCCTTGCTTACCTGAAGCATGGGCAGGCATAGTTGGAGCTCCCTCGCTGGCTCTGTGGAGCAATTCTGAGCAAGGGAAACATGATCTGCGAGGAGGAATTTCCTGCCTGCTGCACAGACTTGCTTTATATATAGATTTATAATGCAATGTTGAATAAAATTTCCTAAAGCCTCCATTTTCTGATCTCTTCTTTAAAAATTATATACATAAGAAGAAATCCAAGTTATCCAAGAGATCTCACTTCAAAATTTGGAGTTTCTCTCTATTACAATAACTACCAGTAGTCTATCCAAAAAAAATAATGTGGAGCTGCTATCTTTACGAAGTCTGGAGGGCTTGTCAAAGAACAGATCATAGCTGAGCCTGCAAAAAGCAAAAAGTTAAAGCAAAAGTGCTCTCCTGACAAGAGATATTGACATGGGGATAAGAAGCAGAGGTTTAGGGTTTAGGTAAGGAAACTGCAGGGTCCAGGGGCAGCCTGGCCAATTGAGAAGACCTAAAATAAGCTTGCCAGTTGGGAACGGGACTGTGCTGCACTGGTATGTCCTTGTGTGGAAAAAGAGGTTTCCCTGAGCTTGGATGATCTTGAACAGGGTTATTCATTCATGGCTGAGTGTGCATGACCGGACCTGTACATTTGCCAGCAACTGTTTTTAAACCAATTCTCTTAATAAATAATTCAGTGACATTGAAACTCTCCTCAAAAATGCAGCAATAGTGATACAAGTCAGCAGTCATGTGCCAGTTTTGGGATGGTATTTCTGGATGAAATTTTGGGGAGGGAGACTCCTGAACGTGGTTAGCCAGTGTAAAGAGCATTTTCTGAGACATGTCAGAACAAATTCACCAAATCCAAAGGGAAATTTAAAGGTAAGCTTCTGCGTCCCAGAAAATTGAAATATTTGCCAACATGGGAATTACTCCATTGAGGAAAAAAATTGCAGAAGTGGGTTTTGGTCCAGTCTAAACCAGGACATTTATAAAAAACAATTAAAAAAAATACAAGTTTGGGACAGATAGGGAGTTGTTTTTCTACTCAGTTCAGCTGTATGTAGGTATCACTGATGTGCTGCCAGTGCATCCTATGGAGGCTGCATGTGCAAAGCATCATTCTACCAGTCTCACTAAATAAACAACAGCAAATTTTGAGATTCATATTTTAGAAAAACTTCAAGGGCTGTTTCCTTATTCTTCCTTTCTCCCTAGCAGTCATTAAAGTCTAAAGTGGTAGATCTGGGCAGAACAGTGTGGCTCAGTCCAGAGAGTACCTTGTTGATATGCTCCAAGTTCTACACAAGGCTGGCAGAAATACTTCTTGAATCCCTCTGTAAGTTTTATAGTACCCAAACACATTATTTTTCATTGCAAGATTGATATAAACTCTCAATTAAACAAACACTTGTGCAAGGAAGAACTGGAAAGCTGCTATTTAAGGGGAAAATGAATGGCCTATAAGGGTTTCTATTGAAATGTATGTTACTGTGGCTCTGGGTATTACTTTTTTAAAAGGAAAGGTAAAATAAAATTTTACACTTATTTTTAGCAGCTCCCATGAATTAATGTCCAAATGTAAGACCAAGGTGTTAACAGTCACAAAAACAAAGGAGCTGTTCACACCTTTGGGAGGCTGACATGCTCTATGGTACCTTCCTGAGAACAAAGGTGTGGGTTTGGGTTCGTTAAATACTTTTATTCAGAAACTTAAATGAGCGAACCTTTTAAAAGAAAGCCACTGAGCAAAATAGCAAACTAAGTCTCCTCACAGGGCAACAGGAAAATGTCTGCTTTAATAAGAAGCAAATGTAAACCATTTATTATGTTCTTTCATGTCTTTATAATGTTTCTGAATGCCAAAAATTACTTAAAAACTGTTTCCTGAAGTAAAAGAAAATGTGACATCAGAAGCATCATTCTCATTTCTGCTAAAAAGCAGCAGCTGCTGGCATGCTGTTGGCACTTCTTAAATTTATGTTCAGTTCTGTTGATAGCACTGAGGAAAAGGATGTATTTTCAAATAGTAATGGAGAAAAAGTTAGTGCTACTGCAGTTGTGAGTCGCACAAACAGTGGTTAGTGGAAGTAGTCTGTGTGCTGCCTTGGCTTGTTATTGCCACTGGGAGGCTGCGGTATAACTGTGTGTTGGGAGAAGGATTACTCCAAACCATAATGGATCCCTGGTGGAAAGTTGGACATTATGTAAGGTATGAGAATTGGGCTCCAAATATGTAACAGAGAGAGCGTAGATCATAAACAGTATATAACCAGTGCAAACATAAGAAATGAAAGAATATTTTAAAAAAGAAAAAAAAAATAAGAAAGGAAAAAAAAGATAATTTCATTTGTATAAAGCTAAGCTCAGTAACAGTAATAAGCAGGTGTTCTTTACTAGAGCATTTTATACATTGGTTATATAGAAGTTTTACTTGTTTTTTCTTTCGGTTAGTTCTTCCGGGTATTTGGTTTGCTTAGTTTGATTCTTTAGGACAGGGTTTATGGGATTTATTGCCCCAGAATCTGGATTCTCTGGAGGTGAAAAAAGGGAGACACTGAATCCCCCATTAGAGCTGGAAGAATTATTAATATCATTCACTTACTATTGGTGCTGCTTCTGCCTGCACAACCAAGGGATCCTCCAAGTCATGCCTTTGTGTAAGACAGTAAAAAGAGGAGAAATAATAGTGTTGTTTTGACCACTGGATCTGGGAGCATCACTGTGCTGTCGTGTTCCCCAGGGAGCTGCTCTGGAGCAGAGTAATGTCGTGCAACCATCAGCCTCCACTGCTGCAGAACTGCTCACTTCCAAACCATTAGGAACTGCTTTTTCGTCAATTTCCTTAGTGAATTAAATTGTAATTGTGGTTTACAGATGGATGGCAGCACTTATATTTGCCTGCTTGCACTCATGACTATATGTTGGTTCAGCTATAGGGCTGTGGCTGGGCAGCAAGCAAGAAACTGCCTTCCTTCTGTGTCCTGGATGTTTGTTCTGGGGAAGGTGAAACCTCTGCAATACGGACTGGGTTAACCAAAGGCATCCGAATCTGGTCAGTAGGGAGAAGCCTGCAGCAATGCAGAATGTCCCTGTCCTTTGACCTGCCTGCAGTGCAACAGAAAATGCCTGACAAGAAGAGGGAGTAATGTCTTCACTGCAGGGGTGACAGAGAGAACCCATTCCTATGGGCCAGGAAGGGACTGAGTAATTTATTGCAACTTTGGAAACTAACAGAAATTGATGGATGGAGCAAAGACTGGAGAGAAGGAGCTCTTCTCCAGTAAGCTAGAGAGAACACTTAATTTCGAGTCTTGCAATTTCTTTTGCTGAATATCCCATGTATCAAGGATTTTTTTTTTGGTCTTAAAACATATCTGTAGTAACTGTATGTCCTCTTGGGTGCTTTCTTGAGGACAATCCTTCTGGCAAGTCCAACAAGAGGACACACCACAGCATCACAAGCACAGGAACAACTTCCAGCAGGTCAGAGCAAGGCATCACCTGTTAGCCAGATGTAGGACCTATAATGGAGGAATGTGCTGCCTTTTTTTAGCATCAACAAGCCTTCTCTGAAGTCTCTTTAAATGTAGATGTAGACCACGTCTAAGTAGATTAACACACAAACACAAGGTTGGGTGTCTTTAAGACCCTACTGTTCATCTCGAGAAAGCTCATGGAGAAAAGATCTGAGGGAAAGGAGCAGTTAAATATGTGAGCTGATATTTATCTTACTTAATAAAACTGAGCCTAGAAAAAAGTGGGAAGTAACTACTAGAAACAGGAAGATCTGGTGAGGAAGGAAATCACCTGCCCCTTGGGAAAAATAGCTGTTGGTTTATGCATTGTGTTTTATTTTGGACTTTGTTGATTCCACCATTATGTAGTGTTTGGATGAAGACCTTGAAACGATTAAAGCAGTGATGTTTAACTTTCCCAGGGAGATTCAGAGAAGCTAGCAATCTGGAGAGACCATTCCTGCAGTAGCAGGAACAGTGTTACCCTTCAAAAACTGAATTTATGCCCAGAAAGAACTGAAAACTGTGGCTTGGAGAGATCAATAGAAAATAAGGTCACAGGGAATAAAGTTCTCAAAAGTTTCCTGTTCTTACTTGCTCAAACCTCTCACTTGCCTGAGGCCTACTCCATCAGCATTTTCTCAGGATGCTGAAGCTATGAGCAGCATACTGTAAGACAGTTCTGCTGTGATTCGACGTAAGGAAATACAGGGCTGTTGGTTGTCAAGGCACTGCTGGTATTTTAATTTGAAGTGTCACTCAGACTCCTTGAGTGGCTTTGCATTGATACTGAATAAAATTGGAGAGGAATGAGTTTTGCGAAGAGAGAATTTGCCCAGTGGGCTGGAAGATGAAAGGTTTCAGAAGCAGGCACTGGGTTTAGAGGATCCCAGCCTGACCTTGCTACCCCGAGCAGGTTTACCTATCTGCAATGTCCCTCCACCCTCACCTCCCTAAAACTCTCCTTGTTGCACCAGTGCAATTGCCTGTGCAAGGACTGGCACAGTTTGATTCCCAATGAATCACATAAAAACTGATTTAATGAAGTGTCCCTTGATCTTATGTGTAATACTGAGGAAGGGTTTTTCCATTTGCCTGGGGCTTTCTGAAAAGGCTCAATTGCTTTTCCACCTGAATTCTTTTCTAGCTTATTCTCCTAGCACTGGTTTCTAATGAACCTTTGACATTTATCCTCATATCTTTCCACCCTTGAATTCCTAACTTCCTCTCTTTCCTGAGGTGAAATTTTATCATTTTCCTTATGAGGTAAAAGATGAAAAAAAGAGAGAAATGCTCCAAGAGCTAGCAGCTTCTTCTAATTCTTTCTGTTATGACAATATGACAGATTCTTGCACTTCCCTGGCTCCCAGTGGAAATACCAGGCTCTGAGGAGACAGGAAGAGGGGTATAAAGACAGAAGGCATTTACTTTTAGCAGTGATTTTTCTAATGAGAGTTTTTAGTGGTGACATTAACAAACTGTTCTCCTGAAGAATTTCCTGGGGGCTTCAGTGTCACTACATGCAGCACCAGATAGGTGACAAGCTCTCACCGCTGCCCCACTCACTGCAGAAACAGCATCCTTAGCAGGAGTGGGTCTGCACTCTCATTTCTGGCAGAGAGATAGTGAATGCTGAGTGAAGTGAGCAGCACAACAGCTTTCTTATAGGTGTTTATTTACATCTTTTACTTGTTTTCAGTGCAGGGGACATTAAAAAAGAAAAAAAAGAACAGTCTAATATTAAGGGATTTAAACATTTTTGCAGAGCTTAATTAAACTTCTAAATCTCTACTCTTGACAGTTAAGCCTTGCAATAGGTAAGATGAAGTGTAGAGAAGTCAAGGGACCAATCCAAGGTCAGTGACAGAGTCAGAAGCAGCCCTCAGGGGGTTCACTCCGCTCCTCTGCTGGTGGTAAATCATTGACAGTAATTCCAGTCTGGCCAGCACATATCCCCCAGTCTGAGACCAGGGAGAATAGGGAACTGATTCTCAGCCATCTTTTTCTGGTCAGCAGAAAGCCTTTAGCTCCTGATGATAATTGTGTTTAATTATCATAACCCTTTTTTATCACAACAACTAGGATAATGCTGATTTGGTTGAGGAAGCACAAAGAGAAGCAAGTCAATACATAAAAAGAATAGCTGGCTGCAGAAATGTGCCAACAGACTGTCAATCTACCTGCCTGAAACCTCTTTGTAGGAGCTGCATCAGGAAAAAAAATTAAATAAAAAGATGCCAGGTTGAGATACTTGGAAAACCTGTTTGTAAAAAGCAAGGGCCCTGTGAATTCGTCATACATCCTCTCACAACAGTCTGTGGTCTGTCCATTTGTGAAATCTGCTAAACAGTCTGCACCCTTACACAGGTATAGATGTTGCACAGCCCTACCAGAGGAGGAGCCCCTCAAGCAGTGTCCCAGCTTGCCCCAGAGACCAGGGAACAGGTACACACTGGAGTCCTGCAGGAGATGACATTGTGGCTAGTCCTTGGCACTTGAATTTTGGGAGCTATCTATAATTTGAATTGTGGTATGGGTTTTTTTTGAAAGAACCTCCAAGTTCTATTTTGCTTTTTACCCCCATCTTGGAAGTATCAGACCTTCAAAGTCTGAGAAACCCATTTTCCATCTTGCTTGCTTGTGATGCTTATTATAAACCATACATTAACAAGTGATTAAAATTGCACTACAGCAAGTATGTAAGTGTAAATCTGAATGATGCATGATTACTGTGAGCCAGCAGACATGTAGAAATAATTGGCCTTTAAAGTTCATTAGTCAGTTTTATTACAAATCGTGCATTTGCATGATGTTTGTAAATTTATGCACCAGCGGCCAAAAGTGATGACAGCATTCCACTGACTAGGCAAAGCAATTACAAAAAGCACATCCATTATTTGAAATGTCTATGCAAAACACTTGTTTTAATAATTGGACATAGTGTTTCAGTTCTTGGAGTGAGAGCTGCTAAACTCTTTATTTACAGCAAGTGGCATACCAGACAAAGTGTCCTGACATGCTGAACTATTGCTTCCAAATTGTTTTTATTGTTGATTCACCCCCACTCTCAGTACGTCTGAATTAGAAGTACAGAGCTTCTGAATGGGATGCTGTTAGATTTACCTTTCCCTTTGGTGGCTGAAAAGCCTCTCGTGACTGTCACAAAGGATTTAACTATATACTGCTATATTTTATCTATACATTAATCCAATGAGAACTGAAAGATAACTGGGGAGATTGTAGAGGTTACAGTGTTATTAGTACTGATCTGTTTCTCTCTGGGCTTGATGAGAAGAGTAGTAGTGGAGGTAAAGAGGAAAACAGTTTGAGGAATAACATGGATTAGTTAGTGAGAGAAGCTAAACCCCATCTCCAACTTATTTTCTTAGCTATTACTGCTGTTTTTAATCTAGCACATTTACTTTTCAAATTCTAGAAAGTAACCAGAAATTTCTGGGTCACTTAAAAGTTAAAGAAGAGATTAAGATCTATGTGTGATTACACTGAAGTTCTGCATGTCTGAGCTGCCTCCAGATAAGGACAGCTTCAGCATCTTTTCCATTTCCAGGTTATCTGTGATTCCCAGCTAAGGAGCCACATAGTTTGGGATACCAGAACTGATACATTACTGTCAGCTTGAATGCGTTTCCCAACCACTTGCTCATCTCAGCTCTAGTGTGAGACAATTAACACACCATATGCTGCGGTCTCCATTAGCCAGTGTGTTTGACAGTGCTCCCGAATGCTGTGCCTGGCATAGCTCTTTATGTGCTCGTGCACAGCTGCATTAATAAAATCAGAGGAGGCAGGTGTGTGTATGTGCATTTATAGATGTACGCAGGCGTGCGTGGTGGCTCAGTTATAGAAACAGTAAACACTCACAGCAGGAACAAACCAATGATGGGTGAACCATAGATGGTTCAGTTGAGAGAGACTTAAAAAGACTTGGAAGGTTCTTTGAAAGGGGATTATATGCTCCTAAGGTTTCCATTATTTCACTTTAATGGAAAAAAAATCTTACATTAGATTAAAGATCTAGTAGCATTCTGCACTGTGAAGAGAATATCTCACATTATTAAATCAAATACAGCCCTTCCAGTTAAATTGCTTCATTGCTTATATTCATTAAAATTTGAACTTTAACACAGAAAACTTCCAAAAGCTGGAAACCCGAGCTTCAAGAGCAAATTACTAAATTTGTGATAATAGCAAAATATGGGAGCAACTGCTCAGTGCTATATTTTGTTCCCCTCTTGCTATGCACTCCACAGCTTAATTGTCAGGTAGACTAACAGGTAACAGTCATGCAAGGCATAAATGCCACCTGGCTGCACTGCAAAGCACTCATCCAACCAAGTGGTTTGGTGCCTTGACTAATGAAGATGTTAGAAAGAAATTCTTTAGTCAGAGAGTGGAACAGTTTCTCCAGAGAAATTCTGGATATGCCCCATCCCTGGAAGTGTTCAAGACAAGGTTCAATGAGATTTTGAGGAAGATGTCCCTGCCAATGGCAGGGGGATTTTAACTAGAGGATCTTTAAGGTCCTTTCCAACATTAACCATTCTGGTTCTGTGATTCCAAGGCACTCTGCAGTGCATGCTGCAGTGGCTCTCCCAGCATCATGGGCACTTGTATGTCCATGTCACCTTCTGACCTGTGTTTTATGTTTCCATCTGCCCTATAAAGAACTAGTAGGATTTTTCGCTTTCTGAGCAAACGTTTTAGGAGTATCTGATATCAGAGTTGCTTTCGGTTTGTCAAATTAGCCAAAGCTCACTTGAGGTTAAGGATTATATATTTTAAACAAAAAAACAGAAACTCCCTTCAGAGTATCCCATGGGTAGTCACTTTTCAGTATAAGGGTGAACTTTTCAGTCTAAGTCTCATCCTGAGCTTGTCAAGTCAAATTTTATCTTCTCAAGTCTTCTTCCAAGTCCAACCACTGCGTAGTCACAAATGCTCCAAGTGACAAATGGGGTCTCAGTGCCCCATGTATCGAAGTGATGGAAATGTCCTGGGCTGAGTGATCCAGTACTGACGGATCACAGTGTAGACAGCTGCACTGTGCTGCCTGCAGTGCCTTTTGGATAAGCAGGCTTGATAAATTTATGCTTAAACCTGATGACCATTCATTTAATAACTAGGTGGGGTACAGAAAATGAATGCTGTCTCTTTTGCAAAAGGAAACACTTTATTTGGGCATGAGCCACGACTATTGTGGCTAAAGGATGACATTACATATTACTGTACATTTTGTGTTTTCACCACAAGGGAACAGATGAGTATCTGAACAAACACAAACACAGCTGAAAAATGCAGGCTTTCATTTCAGATGCTTCGAGTGTATTCACTGGGTAATCACCACAAGCAAGGAAAATCTTCTGCCTTTTTTACCTTACAAGGTTTTCCAGAAACATGACCTTGTTTTAATTGCATGGAGGCTCTTATCATAGGAAAAGATTGATGCAGATACAGTAAATCATTTTAAACTGATGTTGAAGTCATCATCTCTTAAGTTACTAACAAAATCCCCCTTGCAAAATTGCTGTGGCTCTTTCTTTGCCTTTTTGTCTCACTTTTATAGTAGGCTGTTCTTCTCACTTAATTCTCTCATGTAATAGCTGTTCTCTAATCTTGGCTTTTCAGTAGGGGGAAAAGACTGTTCTCCAGGTGAAGAATTTTGTCTTGTGAAAGCACAATGAGCATTATAAACTCATTTGTTGCATAGATCAATTTTTATCAGGCTTGAATTGAATTGATTTTCTGCTGTGTAGATGATTGTTTGGGCATTCTTTGCCTTTTTTTTTTTTTTTTTTTGGTTATGGTAAGCATTCTCTGAAACCTATCTTTAAGTAATACAGCAGATATAAGACAAAAAGAGAGATTAAAGGGACATGCCTTATTATCCAAAGGTTAGACTGAATTTAGGACAATTTGTGAAGGCTGCATTTTATCATGGAAAACTTTTATATACACTGATCTATTTAAGGTTTTTCATGGAACAGGTGTCACAGTTTAGGAATGGCACTCCCCAATTTAGTGATCCCCCCTTCCAAACTCTCCAAAACCACACACCACCCACTTGCTCCCCCTGCTTTCTCCTTCCCCTTCCCACTTTGGGTCTGGACTTGAGAATTGGAGACATGGAAAGGTGTAAATTACGGGTTGAGATAGGAACAATTTACTGGAAACAGCAATAAGGTAAGAAAATTAACAGTAATAGCAGCAATATTGATAACAGAAGTGTACAAGAAAAAAAGAGGGTGATTTACATGCAAAATGGTCACTGAGCCTGACCAGACATGGCAGAACTTGGCCACAGGTGGTGGCACCTACTCTGTCGGCTCCGTCACCACTCCTATTCCCAAGGGGAAACCATGCCCCTTCTCCGAAGTTACAAGGAGTCCTTTTACCCTTCCTCTGGTTGCGGCATAAGATGACATCGAATAACAGATATGTCTTGACCACACGCCCTCCTGCTGATCTGGGCCAGAACTGGAACAGCAGCTCATACACTGTGCCAGTAGCAACTTACCAGGTTTTGGTAGGATGTCTAGAAGGCAAAGCCAACACTCATTACTAGAAATATGAATAATGGAGTAACCCATTAAATCATATTTTCTATGAAATTTCTCTTTACACCACTAGTTGTAGCATTCCTGATAGATTTGGATACTGCATTTGCTGTTCAGGAGAAAAGCTTTTTCTCTTCATGCAGTCTTCAGCACACTTTATTTCCTGCCATGTAATAATGACATCCTAAAATACCTCATTAATCTGGACGGATACTTATCGTTCTCAGAGAACTATGTCTTTAGCAACCACAACTAGCAAAGAAAAGACCTTCATTTACTGCTATCACCCCAGTTTGAAAGAGCTTTTAATGTGTTCACAGTTGCTCTATGAAGACGGGAATTTTCAAAGCTGTAAACTGCTTTACCTTTACTTGTCAAATTGGAAATAAACACACAAATCTTTTTTAGTGAGTTTGTCATGTCTTTTTCAAATAAAACCTTGGTATGTGCTACATTCCCAGCCGCCTTAATCACAACTGTTGGGCAGGAGGTCACTGTGTGCTCTTGCCTGCAGCCTTTTTGGAGCATCCCACTGTGTGTCAGTTCACCATGTCCTGACCAAGGCCGTTAGGTCAATTGATGGGACTGCCAGACATAAAATAAAATAGCCACCCTGCAACTTGGCATTTGTAGAGAAAACCAAAGCAAAGGCAATTTGGTTTTCTTTTCCTTAAAAACTTTAATTTGAGGTGAGAGTCTGAGGAGAGGAGGTGGGGTGGAAGGAGGAAGTGGGGGGATGTAGGTCAGAGCCTGGACCTTACAGGCATCTTGCAGTAGGAAGAGCTTCTCTCTTCTTGGCAAGTCCACCCTTGACCTAACTACAACTGAAGTCCAATGATATTTCAAGCTTACACCACACTACTTCATCTAATGTTATGCAGATCCCTTTCTTTTTTTCTTTTGTTGTAAATGAACTTTTTTTATAGTGATTGCACACACACAAAAACCTTATTATTGTTTCAGATTTTTTCTTTTTAAATTCCTGCGCTGCTGTCCAGAAAACCCTATAGGAACAGAAGGCGAACCTCTGGGCCTTGCTCCAGACTGGCAGCCTGGTTACAAAGGGGTGAAGGAAAGGGTTTTTACAAACTTCAGTAAACAGTTACTTTAGTTAATAGTCTGAGTCTTGATTATTCACCCCACTGCGACTTCCACTGTTTTTTGGGAGGGTTGTATTATATCCAGACTGAAGGCAGGAGGTTATGTTTCTGCTGAACTCAACAAAAGGTGGATTGTGCACTTATAGTACAGTTGCTTTGAATAGAATCTGGACCCATATGTTGAAACTGTTCTGGTCTCTAATTAAAGACTAGTATCTCTGCACTGCACAGCGAGCTATTTTGAGGCAGTGAGAATGCCACAGCAGGGAGTGTACTTGGAGAGTTGGTGCTGAAGGCCTTGTTACACCCTGCATTAAAGATATGTGAGTAACTGTGAAAACTTCAACTTCACCTGAAACTGCTCCTTTCTGCTCCTTTATTCCTTTTTTTTTTTTTTTTAAGGACAAATCCCCCCATGAAACCAACAAAAACACCAACAAAACACCACCAAAAAACAAAACCAACCAAACAAAAAAACAACCCCCCCCCCCAAAAAAAAAACCAAACAAACAATCAAACAAAAAAAAACTAAACCCCAAACATGTTCAGTAATTAAATCTTCTGTTGGGTTTGAAGCCTCTTTAACTTCTCCTTGAAATAAAGCAAATGAAATGTGGGAACAAGGCTTTTCAAGGATATTTAGATGATGCCTGCAGAAGAGGAGCTAATTGTGCTGATGCCTCTGTCTAAAGCAGAAGGTGTCACTGGTTTGTATTTTCTGTCTTCCAGAAAAATTTTTATCTTTCCTGATTTCCCTGTCACTACAGTCACTTGCAGAGTTTTTCATGTGGATCATTTGTAAATAGGACCAGTGTTAGAACAAGTAAAAATCTTCTGGTCTGACTTCCCTTCTCTAACAGGCTACTTCAAGCCTTTAGGACTCCAACAGACCAAATAAAATAAAGACTTTCATAGTTACATCCTCCAGGATATTTTTAGTTTGAATCATGTGGACATTGAGCTTGGTTAGCTCCAGCCAGTGAAAGGGAGTCTGTAGGGTATGCCCAGCCTCTGCCCTGGAGGGAGGCCTGCTGAGATAGGGAGACTGTACGACCTTCCAGCAGAATCCCCCTGGAAAAGGCAGCCACCTTTCAGCTATGGCGAGAGAGGACACAGACCCATGATCCTCTTGGAGACCTACGCAGATCCTTTGTAACCCATTGGCTTTTACCCTCTCACACCCACCCCTGTATCCCTGTAAGATCTAGCCCTCGGCCCCTGTGGGATCAGACAGAAGTCATTGCTAGCCTCCCGTTCGCAGGGTGTGAGCTAATAAAGCTGCCCCATACGGAACTGCTATATGGGACTCTTGTCTCTCTCCTCCTGGTCCAGCCTGAGGTTTGCCTTGCAGGATAAGAGCTGCAATCACTCCCACTGAATCACTAAAGAGCTGAGAGCCTGCTGAGACAGGCACCTCCTGCGAAGGCACCCCAGCGGCCGAGGGATCGCCGCAGACCTCTGAGGGACTGTCCCTTGCAGGACGCTCTCTCTGGAGCTGTCACGGCTTCCTGAGTCTGAGCCACAGACCCCATCCTGGCTGCTTCAGGAGTCCAGTCAAATCCAGCATCAAATGCAGAGACTGCAGAGTACTTCATCTCGTGTACCTCTAAACACGGCAAAGTTTTCAGGTTTCTATATCAGATGGCTAATGCTATTTGAGCTAAATACAAAGGGATCAAATAATTTGTTCCAACAGTGACGATCATGAAAAAAGACTGCATTTAATTTTAAATTGGTATTAATCATGATTAAACTAGGAGTTTCTGGTTTTAATCAAGCCTTTTGCTGAATAGATTCAAGAATGTTTCATTATTTAGCTTTATAGGAACAAAATATCCTTTTTACAATTTGTCTGGTCTTCATTTTGAAAAGCTTAGCCAAAATCTTTATATAAGGCAAGTTGCTCTGTACTTGAAGTACTTTGGCTGAGCAGGTTAGGATGAAATGGAGCAACATGCCATTTTGAAGGCAGCCCCCCTAGTGCTTGCTCCATAGGTTCACAGAGTACTGGTGATGTGTGCCAGATCACCCATGAAGAAATTTAAGTGGAAGATCTGCTCCAGTTGCAGATGAAATATATTTTACCTTCTTAGGGGACATCAGGTTCAGACTAATCCTTCAGACACTTTCAAATCACATGAAAGTTAAGGATCATTTAAGAAATCTTGAATTTAATCCTAAACAGATTATCACAGAGATAGTGACATTAGTAAGAATTATTTTGATCGATCGACCTACTACTGTTGTACAGAATTTCTCACCACTGTAGCCATTGCCTTTGTGGCTCTCCTGTATATTTTCTTCAGCATTCAGCATAATTTTTAGTCTGCATTCTTTTAGAAAGCAAGGCCAGTTGAGACATAGACAAGTGATATATATGCTTACTTCATAGTTGAAACCAGGATTGGTCACACCTGTACAAAAGTGTCAATGGTTGTTTAATCATTGTTTAATTATTGTTTTGATTTGTATTTTCTGTTTGTTTGATTTTTAACTTGAACAGTGAGAAAGTTTCCACAATCTCATGCAGATAAGAAGCAAGGACACTAGAAATGTGTTATGCATTCCTGTACTTATCCTTCTAATCCTAGTTCTTTCTCTTTTCATTATTCAGGACATTACACAGTCCTATTAATTATACTTGTCACTGTATTTTACTAAGAGCTTGTGATGAATTTTTATCCACTGCCTCACCAGGCTTCACTTTGTTTATCTCATTCTGCTAGTAGAGCCTGAAAAATGGGTATTTTATTAAAAGGGATTGAATTTACCCCACTGTGCAGGTACCTACATTTTCACTTTGCTCCCACTCCTGTTCTACACCTGATGTTGTACTGTCAATACACTTTTCCTGAAGAAACCATTTTTACCAACCACCAGATGCTTGATAACAAGGTCAAATACGATGTGAGAGAGGACTAATGTCTATACAGTTTACATTAAAGACAAACAGTCAAGGAGTGTCTACTCATTACAGTCTTTAGGTTTCTTGGTTTAGAAAACTGCATTTCTTATGAAAGAACTAGCAGAAGATTGTTTATTTTTATAGGTTTTTTGCTGCATACCAAAGTTTATTAATTACTCTTAGGAGGCTATGAGAGGTCTGCTCCTGCTTGGAAACATCACACAGTGACGAGAAATCTGTCATCTTTAGACAGCCTGAGTTACCTCACTACGTATGGAGTAAAACCTATGTAAAGGAGAAACTGCGTTTAAAATTAAAATACACAGCTAACATTTTTCTTCTTCTAGTTAAAAGCTTAATCATCCTTTTTTGCCAGGGTGTTTTGCCACACTGATATTAACATTGTCCTTGTGAAAGAGAAATCTGGATCCTACAGTAGTAAAATGCTCCATCTTGCATCTTCATCACTGCATCTCTAGGTACTCTAATCTGCCAGGAATAATATTGTTGTTTTGGGGCTTTTGTTTTGATTTTTTTTTTTTTTAATTTTTAATTTTGTGGATTATTTACTAGTGTTCTGCACTTCTGTGTTTTTCAGGACTACCCTGTGTGTCTCAACCTACCGATAGCAAGAAATGAAGAAGATTCTCTGTTCATTGATGCAAGTTTATTTTGTTCTGTGCATTTTCACCAGAATCGTTCTGGTTTGAATGCTGTGTTTCTGGGACAGTTGCAAGATGGATTTAGATAGATTAAGAAAAGCTAATTTTCTATTGTTTTGCTTTATCCTTCTCTCTTTTACCATTTGAATCAAAAAATTTGAACCTGGAAACAGAAAATCTCCTGGAATATTTAGATTAGGTTGTGTTTGGGTTTATTTGTTCAAAGAACTCTTCTGGCTTTCCATGACCTTACAGTAATCACTGGAAGTGATACTGAATCATCTCTGCCTAAGTCTATAGTAAGGGAATAAAATTTAATTACAGGCAGTCATTCATAAATCTGTGGCTTCTTAGCTGTATAATTTCCCACAATAGCAAATTGTATCTTTCCTGACCATAAATTATTTTATATGGTTCTGTTTTTGCTAGGCTTGAAAATATTACTTGTGTATACAGAAGGTACTGTGGTCCTATTTCAGCAAGCTGCTTGTTCTAGGTGTGTGGTAGTTATCAGAGAAATGGATGGCATTTCATGGAATAAGGCAGCGTGCTCATGCATACTTAAATGTGTTGCTGAATTAGGGCCTCAGGAGACAAGGTCATGCTTAAAGGATTTTCCATTGCAACCTAAATAGTTGATAAACACAATGGTGAGGGAGGAATGTGACTCAGTGAACAGCCATCTGGGCAGATAACTTGAAAGCTTAGGAAGAGGAGGAATGGCACTAATAAGCTAATTTGCTAAAAGCTCTTCTTATGTCTCTTCTGTTTGTGAATCATTTGTGGGGATCTGAGCTTTGAAAAGATGATTCAGAGAAGATGGTAGACTTGACGTACACCTGGATGAACTCCCTGGAAATATGTCAAGTCCCAGTCCGTGGATTCACTTAGCGGTAGGTCTATGCATGAAGAGCAGGGCTAAGGAGTAGCCTGACATCTATTGTAATGAGATTTGTAGAAAGAACACAGCTTTCTTACAAGGAAGGAAAAGGAGGCTCAAGATCCAAAAATAAAAAATATAGAACCATAGGAACCAAATGTTGAACAACTTGAAACAAAAGTCAACACTGGGCAGCACATCCTTTAGAGCACCCCACCTTGAAGGGATCCCATGAGGAGTTTTGCAGCAGTGAGCTGGCAGAAGGGGGTTTTACCCCTCACATACCAACACAAAGAAGCCCGGAGGTGAACACGGAAACCCCTCTGGAAGGCGGCACTCAGTGCCCATCACACAAAGAAAAGGGGCAGAGCTGCTCACCCTGAAGGGGCTGTATCCCTCTATCACCATTAAACAGGCACACCGGCGAAGGCAAAGAAGTAAAGAGAGGGGGCTCTCCGTATGTGTTCCACACAGGTTTATTCCAGAGAAATAGCAGGGACAAAGAGACAAACTGGCAGCAGGGTCCAGGGATCTTATACTGGGTACAGAATAGGTGGGGAAAGGGATCTCAGCCAATGGGATAGGGGCAAGTAGGCAGGGTTGACAGGAAGGGAACCAATGGGAACAACACATAGGAGGGACTTAGGGAAGGATCCAATGGGGCACTGGGGAACAAAGAACTTTCTAGAACTGATACATGCTAAAGAAGGGAAATTAATATACATAACCTCATACATAAAACAGTGAGAGGAAAACATTAACCAATTGGGAGAAAACATGCAAAAAGCAGAACAAGGGAATCATGGGTTCTCACCCTAACTGAAAGTTACATGCTAAATTTGGGTTGCTGGCCACCACAGCTCAGTGTCTGAGTTCTCAGGAGACAGTGATTAGAGCCACTTGCACCACTGCAATCCCAGAACCATTAGATGCTGCCCAACTGGGCTCAACACAGCAAGCATTCTTTCTAGAAAGCTTTCTTTTTCTGGTACTGTCCCAATAGTTCGGCTGTAGCCAAGGGCAGGTCAACCAGGATTCTCCACCTCCTGGGACCAGGTGCCGAGTTAGAGGACAACTTGACTGGAGCCAGTGTAAGTGTTACACTTTTTGTACCCTCCCTCCACAGCTCTGTGAGAGCATCATGTGTCCTGCCAAGGGCACAGGGTGCAGTGCACAGGCTGCTGCTTTCAAATACCCTCCACGAAATAAACAACGTTCTCCCTGCTGCTATTGAGGAGAGCACAACTTGCAGTTCATACGACACTGAGGGCTATTTTCACTACTTCAATATATCTTGAGAAGAAGAGTAAAGACTTTGCTTTGGGCTGCAGAAGCATAAATTTTCACCTCATTCATGTGCTAAAAAGGCAGTTCAGCCACAGGTCAAGTACCTGGATACAAGGAGACAAAGTGAAGGCATGGACATGAGCTCTACATAATACTTTTCTGTTTATGTTGGGCACAGACACTGCTGTGCTAGCCTCAAAAAAAGAGGGGCCCAAGTCTAAATTTACTGAAGGCATCAAAAACATAGGGAAGTAGTAAGTTGACTATACAGTTAGGAGGAACAGTAAAGATCTCTATATTACTGAAAAAAACCCTTAAAATATAATCATATAAAAAAATTCTAGCCTTTTCCTTTACCTTGTCACATCTGCCCCAAAGTTTGAATATTCAAAAGGGAAACTAAAAATGGCAGAAATTTTGCAAGCATTAGCAATCCAGAACAACTTTGCTTTTAGGGATGATCAGTTCCATCAATGCTTCCTTGAAGACACATTACTAAGACCTGGGCTGATTGGTTTGGTTTGGTTTTGCTTTGTGCAACTATGCTGGTAAAATAATGATTCAGAGTTGTATATTTATATAATTTTGTATGTATGTAAAATGCATAGACCTTTACTGGAAAATATTGCAAATGAGATTTTAGATGCTAAGTAGGAGAGGCCAAGCTGAAATGTGAAATCCAGCTTGCCTTTACTAGCTTTTGTTGGAAGTATCTGGGACCTCCCAGAGTGAAATCATTAGTTAAACATTAGCCACTCAGGTACTAGGGACAGTTAAAAATATCCTGACTGTAATAACTGATGAAGAAAGAGCACATTTCAACTGTTGACATATTGCATAACATATGTTAAAGACAGTATTTCATTTTCACAGGTGACTGGAATCAGCACTCTTTAATTAAGAGTTTATCTGTTAAACTACTTTGAATATTTTTTTTGTTTCAGGGTACTTTGCTGCTCACCTGGCAAATGCATTATACATAATTCTCCTCATTTCTATACCAGTTCTATGTGAAACTACGTTTATAAGTTCTTGCAAAAAGCTAGACTGTTCCCCTTTACAGAAATATAGATTCTTCTTCTGTCTTATTTTGTCAAGCATTCTTAAAATCTTGGAAGTTTATGATGTTTAATTTGTAAATGTTAGTTCAACCTGTGCAGACAAATAAATTTATAGTCGTAATCTGCTTCTCCTCCTCTTCAAGTACAGGACAGTCCAGTAGACAGGTTTAAAAAAGAAAGGAAATAAATGAGAGTGCTAAATTTTACTGGTATTTCTTATCTTCCACTGTAGAACATTCTTTAACCTTATTCTTTCTTTGAGCAAGAAATCACCTTTCACCCCAACACAAAGAAGGAGAATAGAGATCTCTTAAAACTTGTCATGATTTTATAGTTAAGGAACTTAAATTTAGTCTTATGCAAATTCTTGTACTAAAAAGGTCACCAGGTGGCAAATGACTTGTCTGGGGACATATTAGTTTGAGGAGAAGAAAAGTTAGATCCCTGAAAACTTACGCTGCCTCGTAATGACTCCGGCTATTTTTAGCTTCCTTAGCTAATTTTATTTCAGGGAAAACATCTACAGTGAGAGCTTATATATTATGTAAGGTACCGTGAGGATTTGAATGAGCTAGTCCTAATAAACACTTCTATGGAACTTCATGTGCTGTTTAACCTGTTGCACCATTTCTCATCAGAAGCAGCTTGATTTTAGAGGAGAAAAGGATGACTTTCTAATATAAGACCCTTGGGAAAGGACCCACCCTTTCTGGTTCAAATGTGTGTCATTTTGCACTCTGCATGAATAGCACTGGAATTTTTTTAATATGTGAATTACTGAAAAAAAGAAGGGGAGGGGGGGAGTTCAGAAGACAGCAAAAGTAAGAAGCAAATTACTTTCTGTGTGTTAAACCCAATTTTATACTTGAAGTCTACTTCTTCCTTTGTAATACTACAAAGGCTCTATTGAAATCATTGTAGAAGCTTCCATTTCAGGGTTGTTTTCAAGTGGGTTGGGTTTGGGTTTTTTCAGTGTAAATGCTTCCAAGCATGCTGCTTCTATCGCTGTGTTGATGCTAGTTCCACACAAATAACTTACTGTCTTTCTGCTTTGCTTTTGATCTGAAGAAAGGGTTGTTTCACACTGAAAGATGCTGACTTCCATTCTCAGTAGAGTGGAACAGGTGTTCCTTCTTCCCACAGCTTGCAGGTGTTCTCCTGGGTAGCTTTCTAAAAGCATTTTTATGTCTCCCTGAGTGATGTTCAGATAGCTAAAGTGAGTAGTTTTGCAGTAGACTCTGTGTTAACTGGACTGGACTGTACCTTGGTTAAGCCTGTGAATGAAATTACTGTCACCAGGGTTTATATTTGTTTTTAATACTGCCAAAACCCCTGACTTAAGACACTGTCCCCAAATGATGTCAGTTGATACTTCCCCAAGAGCTTTATTGTGGCAGTGACTTTTTCCTTCTCTGCCTCTACAGAGAGAATTAAAGGAGTTTAAAGGCATTAGACCAGATTTTGTACTTTCTATTGAAGGCCTAGCAAGTGTGAAGCAGAGCTGAGCATAAAACAGGCCCTTGTCTTGGCTTATTAGGAAATGTTATGAGGACAGTCATTCTATTTTTTATTTATCAACTTTTTTACTATTCTGTATAAGAGGGTATACATTTACCACACACTGAATATTGTTTTACAGTGTACGGTATGAAACATGCATCCAAACACACACAAAAAAAGTTTTACAATAAAGCAAGTTAAATCATTTACCTTGTGTTTTTCCTAGGTAGCAAATTTTTATGAGAAAAGAGGTACTTATATTCTGTTAATAAAGAAGAGGTATTTACTTGGCAACATACATTAAAGAAAGAATGTGTGACAGTGCAAGATGCAATGGGGAGTGGAGCTTTGTTTTGAGGAATTGCTGCAAATAGTTATACAATCAGAAGCAAATCAGAGATCATAAATAGATACTGATAGATCTTAAAAATTTTCTTAAGTTATTTTGGGATGGCATGTATTGGTGAAGGATGCTGTAAGAATGTGCAAAATAATTAAAACAGTTTTGGGACTATTTAATAAAATTGAATAATTCTCTTGTAAATGTAGTATTTATAATTTAAAATATTTCATACAAGGATTAAAGATTTTATAAGGAACAGTAAAATGCAGCAAATGTGACCAAATAACAAAAATCTCCTTAGGACACAAATGTGTAGGCAAATCTAATATTGATGGGTTTTTACCTCAGAGCATTGCACTTGAAAAGTCTGGTTGCATAACAGACTGTGTTACGTGCTCTGGTCAGCTGACTTAATTCCTTCTCTCCTCTCCCAAGCAATGGAAACTGCAGAAGATCTAGTCTGACCTATTCTCAATTTTAACCTGTTTCTCACTTCCCCCAAAATTCTAACAACTTTGAGACTCACTGCAGCTGAGGCCTCCTTGAGATCCATGAACTAGGGTGCTTGTGTCTTATTTTGCTTCCCGACCTAGTTGGGTAGGTGTTCACTGATCATGCACACTGTGCTGGTCTCTACAAATGCATGAGGAAGAGGAAGTGGTGTAAGCTTCTCTTTGACTACAAGGTGAGAGAAACCAGGGCAGTCGTCTGAGAGTCTGCACATACAGAATAGGACACAGGTGATCTTGCTAGCTCAGATTGTGTTATATACAGCAAAGTCCAAATTGGTCTTTAGCCTACTGGGATAGGTGTCTGCTTCAGGATGACTGAAATTTCTCTCTAAACATTATTGATTACATCAGAAGTTTAGAAACTGGTTCACGTGTAGACATTTGAGCCATCAGAATTTGGAACTGAGTTACCCTCCCAGAATTCATATGTTCTGGGTCCTCTGTAGAGCTGAGTCAGCCTTTGTCTTCCTGTGGCTTTCCTTACAAGGTAATTTTTGAGTCCCCTTTGTCACTATCCAGTCTCTTTTGCTGTGATTAATACTTCGCTATTCAACCTGAGGTGAAAGAACTTAAAAAGAACCTACTGAAACAAGTGTTCCCCTCACACAGCTTTCCTATACCTCTTGAGCAAAAATGCAGTTTTCCATATTGGGGTTCCATAGCTACCTCTAGGCAGAAAGAACCTTAACCTAGACCCATCACACAACAGAGAATAAAAAAGGGGATCATCTTTCCTTCAGGAAACGTTCTACATGGAGTCTGATCTAGCTGGCATTATCTAAACTTGATTTTTGGGCTGGACCTAGCAGGAACAATATGTAGACAATAGATGAAAAACTGCTAAGGACTGGGACAATCTCAGCCACAGAAACAAATGTTAAGGTAACTTAGATATAACAGCAGAAATGTCCTTCCTATCCCTCATTTTTTCAATGCAAAGGCCATCATTTGGGCAGACTAGCAGGGAATCAGGAGGATAAAGAACAGTTAGGGTTTTGTTGCCCTAGTGGGTTTTTATGGTTTAAATTTGGTAACTAGTACAGTGGAGGTGACTTGATTTTTTTCTTTTTTTTTTTTCAATTAGTCAAAGGATGTAGAATGTTGTCAATGGTTGCCGAACCACACAGAGATATAAATGACTGTAATAGAAGAATCTATTATCAATTTAGATAGTGCTTTTCACAGTGCACCGAACAGAAGCAGAGTTCATACACATGAAAAATATGCAGAATTTCATTTTACTGTGAAGTTAAATCCATCTTTCCTGTGCTGAGGTTCTTCACAGCATGCTGGCTTAAGGTCAATGAAAATGCCATTCATTCTGCTCTGGGCCACAGGTTGGAATACTCTGGTAAGACAATTGAGTTTTGTGAATAACAATTTGTCATCACTGGTTTTCTTAAATTAAGATAGCATGACTATAAAACTGATAGTCCAATTATACTTAACTTAGCAATGACTCTTCAGTAGAAAAATAAATTTTTTGTAATAGGTCTTTTCTATACAAATGCTATCTTGAGGCAGAACTACTTAACTGTCAAGGTATGTGCATGGATTCTGCCATTGACATCTTTACCTCCTTTGCCCTCCCCAATGAGTAGTGCATAGTGTAGGAAGCATAAGGTTCCCCCACAGTTTGTAAGAAACATGCATTAGTAATAGAAAAATATAGAGAACCCAAGCTGTGGCTCTTGAACAGCTAGTCCTGTCACAGCTGAGATACCAGAGTGGTTTTTGTCTTTCTGTACTCCATAGGGTTATTTCAGGTTTCCACTGGTGTAGAGAAAATCTGGGTCACAGCTCAGCCATCTGTCTGTAGATAACTTTTCCTCAGAAATGCTTTCTGTCTCATTTTATTCTGTACCTATGATAGGAAAAGCATCTAGAGCTGGGTAGGATATTTCCACAAATCTTTTTCATTCAAAAAATGCTGATGAGTTGAAACTGAAACTTTTTGTAGCTGTTTGTTTTGACAAATATTTGTTGACATTATTTCTTGGCTTTAAGGAGAGGTTTCTTGAGGTTTATTTTCCAGCTTGGCGGGTCCACAGTAGCCTAGTGGTTTGAGTGCTTCCCTGAGGCCAGGGTCAGATCCCTGCTTGATGTGATTTGAAGCACAGACCTGAGGTCACGTTAATTGAGGAGGCATCATAAACTAGGTCTTTCTGCTGTCCCCCTAGAACAGGGCAGTCTGTGGGTGTTGTTTCATGGTTATTGCAAGTTAAGGCTAAATGTGCTGATTTCTTCTACTAATATAAGGGTCAAACAACAGGTTACAGAGTATGGAAATACGTTTACAGAGTAAAATCAATATACTCATAACTCCATTCCAAGCTGCTGGTTCAGGAGCTCTAGTAGTGTTGGTCACATTTCATGTTGAGGTTGTCTGTGCTGTTATGGCAATTATTCTCCCCATCAGGACAGGGCTTCCCAGAGAGGAGTTTTGCTTTGGTTCGACGCTCCAGGTTATGCTTCTGCCTTGGCAACACAGTCGTAGCTGGCAAACAGAGTGTCCCTATGAGGGCTTTATGTCTGCTATGGAAGTTCTTTGGACGTGCTTTTAAATTTTCTTTTTTCCCTGCTGACATAGAGATTTTCTGTTCCAATAGGTATGACTGACCATTTGACATCTATGACTGCTAGTGGAATTTTCTTAAGTTTATTCAAGAAGGCTTTTCTGAGTCCAGAAGTGAAGTGTTGCTTCCATGTTTCTGTTAACTCATTTTCCTAGATGTAGGTTTAAATAGTCTTAAATCTCCCAAATAACATTTACATACAAAATGCCCTAAAGAATTCTTTTGTTTTCTTGGAGCAGTTTACATTTGTGTTCACCCCTTCAAGGCTGCATGATTTTTAATTTGAATTCTTCATACTGTCATAATAAAATGCAACTTGCCACATAAACCCATTATCTGCAGAGTATCTCTAACCTGTATCACAAAAGATGTTAAAAGACTTTTTCCATAGGGCCTCCACATAGCCTGTCAAGGTAAGATACCTGGCTGATTTGACACTTAGAATGCCTCTGTTTTCCCTTTTTCATAGAAATAATACCAGCACTAACATCCAGTTAACCTCAGTAATGGACAGACATTCCTACAAGATTTCCTTAGAAGTGTATGCCTGAGGTGAGTTAATTCTCTTTTCCAAGTCAGTCTGAAGATCATGATTGCCTGGAAGTTTTGAAAGAGTGATATTGACTTTGCATTGCCTGTCTTAAAATTACATCTCATCTTTTATATAGCATAATTTTATCTTCTATTTCAGTCTCTTGAGACATTTGGGAAGCTTTTCTTCTAATCCTTGGAAAAGAAGGCTTTTGCAATATTTCTTTTCTGATGTTGATTCCTGATGCTTTAGAAGAAAGTGTCAGAATTCCTGCAAAGGGCCAATTATAATGAAACTTGCCCAAAGGAAAGTTTCTTTTTAACAATAATTCCTTAGCATATGTCCAAAACATGAGGATTATCTATTTTTCTATCTTGATATTATCTAAAATTATTGTAAATATAAGTGTTGGGTCATACGAACATGTAATCTTCTGGGAAAGACTTTAGTTTTGAGTAAGGATACAGGAAGATGACTGTGATGGCCTGAAGACAAAGACCAAGATCGTGCTGATCCCCAAAGGATTCTGGAGCATGAGAATCACAGGTTTTACATTCATTATAAATTAAAATGCACACCGAAATAGAACCTAAAATAAGATTGGTATATACAGTGAGAACAGTTACAGTTTCTTTAGAGCTCTGCTGTCACCTGGCAAAAGGATGGCCATGGGTTGACCCCAGTCAGTTCCCCTGACCTTGACCATGCAGGTACATGAGAACAGCATAAGAACATAGTGATACTTTCCTAAATCACTCCTTCCTGTTTCTGAAGCCTGGGGATGCAAACAGTGCAAACCATCACACAACATACAGTGTCAAGGGATTTCCACAATATAACCATGTGTTTTACAGGAGGAAAATACCTCCATTTGCATGGGGATTTGTGAACCTTCACCTGAGAACATTAGCTGAAATGAAAAAATTTACAGGAATCTCCAGGTTTGTGTGTGTGTATGTGTGTGTGTGTGTGTGTATACATGTTTTGAGGTGACAGTTGTTTTTTCTGAGATGCCAGTGGAATCAGAATGACAAAATCAATTTGTTTAGTTTAGTTTGATTTTTATTTGACAAATCTGTGAAGTGTTAATGAAAACCCCTGGTATACCACACATTTAAATGAATGGTCAGAGCTTAAATTTGGCTACCTGTGACATTTTGCTCTAGATTTTAATTCAGCCTACATATATTAATGGCACTTTGGAGAAACTGCAGCACAGAATGGAAGAAATAATGTCAGAAAAGGCAGTCATATTTGGATCTTTTTTTCTCCTTGCCATTTCCATTTCAAAATGTTCTACTTTCAAGCGATGAAAGAAAGTTCAATAACTTTCTCTGCAAGTATAAAACCCCTTTAGAAATATTAGATACAGATCAGTCTTGTCTGGCAGGAGATTTCTCTTAATGCAGTTCTTGCTGTTCTTACTCTTTTTATTTTGAGATTTATGCAGTTTCGCATGTAAGTTTTGGAGTATGTGAATACTGCAGTCATAGCTGAAAATATTCCTACTACCTACCTGAAAGAGTTAAAACTGCCCAACCAAGACAGTTTTGCCTGGAAAACAGAGCTTGAAGTAGGATAAACACCTGTTAGTTACAAGGGATCTTTTTTTCCCTAGATAGTAATGTGTGTTGTTGCCATGAATATCCAAGCTAGGTGGAAATATCCTGTGCTGGCGGCCGACCCCACTCTGGTGCTGTGCTGAGGTGACTGCATAATGAGGCTGTGCCTGTGTTATGTCCTAGATGCTCCTACAGAGGATACAGCACTAGCTACTTCCCCCTGTAGTCTTGCCTGGGGTCCAGATTTTGTGACATGAATATTAAAAACAAGCCAACAAAACCTGTCAAGAGAATGGAGCAGCATCCAGTTTGGGCTGATCTGAAAAGATTACAGGCAGGACCGTAAACTGGTACTGCAGACCTGTGAGACTCAGCAGAGGGCGGGGACGGCTCTTTGTGTCACTACTACTTTTGCTGGTAGGATTTTTGCTGGGTTGTTCTCTCACCGCTGTGATTTGAGGGCTGGGGTGTTGCATTGTGCCCACGCTGCCGTCAGCTCCGGACACAGCCCCGGACAAGCCGGCGGTCTCAGGCTCGGGGCTATCCGGATGAGCGCAGCCATAACGTAACCTCATCCAAGAGGAAGGGGTGTAGTCCGATGTGCGTGTCCCATTGCCTGCAAACGGCTCTGCCACCCCATTGTTTCGAGTGTCTCAGTGGAAGTGGATCAGGAAGCTTATCTAGAGCCATCCCCACCCTTTCACCGGCAGCCCCTGTTTGAAAGAGACGCCGCGCATTTCCCTCCCTCTTCCCTCCTCCCCTCCACCCTGATTTAGAGCAACCCCAGTTGTTCCTACAGCACTCTGCTTACAGCCTTCGACATTTGGTGTAAAGAAATCTCATTTTAATTCCTCGAGCACTGTCTGTTTCCTTCGCTTGGGGCTCATGACAGGTGCCCCTTTGTTCTTTGATTTGATGTTATCTCAAATAGCCTTGGAGCTTCAGCCAGGCTAAAAAACTTGCACTAGCAGCAAACTGCCCAAATTAGCATTTTTGCTAATTCTAGAGAAACGCAAAGTTGCTGAAGCCCAGCCAGGAAGCTGTCAAATTAATTTGCAGTGGGAGAAGTGGATATGGGGTGAGGAAAAGGTTCAGTTGAATACGACACAGAAAACGGCCTTTATAGACTTTCCTATCCCTGCTTTTACAGATAGAATCGTGAATTTGAAAATCAGATGAAATAATTTAAGATAGACCTTTATTTGTAACATGGTTGAAAGCCTTGCATTTTTCTGAGATCCCTATTAAGTGCTATTTTCTTTTTTAAGTTAATAAACCTTATATTTTGTCTGTAAAGCACTGAAAATTCCCAATATTTTTGAACTTTCTAAGCTCAATAATAATAATTTTTTTTTCAAACAGCTTTATATTTTCTTATTTTCCAAGAACATGGCTCTCCTACTTTTATTTGTCTGTATTCTGAAACTCAGAGTTGTTGGGCTTTTTTTCTGTCTGCCTTGTTAGATGTGATTTATTCTCTACACCCTTTACTTAATTTGGGTATCATTTTTAGCCTTGTCTGAAAAACATATGCCCAGCTGTTATCTGGGTAACTACCTGGCTATTGTTCTAGGCAGAGGAAAGTAAATGAAGTCCTTGGTTTTGCTTTCCTGTCCTCTGCCTTTGCAACTTATCTGGAAAACACAGGCACAGTGAAGGGTTATATAAACAGTAGATGAGCCATTGCAGGGTGGGTCATATTTTACAACTGAAGTAGCTCAGGAGTGAAATAGTATGTGCCAGAAGCAAGGAGGAATTGAGGAAAGATCTGTGCATCTGAGTCACAGAGTCGCTCCCTGTGTAGTGTTGTTCATGCCACACCTTTGCTGGAAGCGTAAAATTTCAACCCAGTCCTTTATGATTTTCACTAGCAATACCACTGAATATTCATTACTCATTTTGAGTAATTAACTATGTTATTTAAGTTTCGTTTACCAGTACTTTGTTCTGGTGTTCAAGAAAGCAGAAGCAAATTGTCACATAAACAAGATTAAGCATTTTTAGTGAGGGAAGAATCAAGGAAGGGGATACAGTTTCTGTTAATTAAATCGCTTCCTCTTTTACATTACCAGACCTCTGCATTCCCCTGTTGCACTGCATGTCTTACTGTGGTGTGTGTGAAGAATAAGCTAGCAAATCACTGTATTATAGGTAGGAAAAAGTTTAAAAATACTGGGCTGGGGAGGAAGTGGGAAAAATTACACTGTGATGCTTTCCAAATGGAGGGATTTTGTTCTGGCTAGGGCATGCTTACAGTTGCAGCAGACTACCAGTGAACAGTGGTAAACCCTGTCTGAGCTCAGGTGTCCAGCTCCCAGTCTTCCTCTTGCTTCATTCATGACCTATACTGCAAGCAGAAAGGTTGCAGAAAAAAAGGATGAAGCTATTAAATGATGTGTATCACAGTGAGAAATTCTCTTACTTTGCAAGCCAGTTTTGAAATAGTAAAGAATATGTAAGAACCTAAGATTCAGTTATGGATCTTAGCTGAATATGTATTACTGTTACCTGCTATTTCTATTATTTTGTAGTATAAAGGCCGGGCAGTCTCTCCCTCTCTGTTGTCAGTGTATTAAGCAACCTGGTCTAACTTTGAAGGTAGTTCTGCTTTGAGCAGGAGGTTGGACTGGATGACCTCCAGGAGTCCCTTCCGATCTGTCGGAGTTTTTTTTTACTTTATCAGCCTTAACAGAAACTTTGTCATCTGACACACTGACACACTAATGTGATCATCCCTCTGTCCTCCCATCCTCATCTCTCAGCAGAAAACCATCTCTTTCTTAGCCATGCCTCTGTTCTGTCTCTGTGCAGGCTGGAATCCAGGTGACACAGGTATGTGGCAGTCCAGGTGATACAGATACATGGCAATCAGAGCCAAGGTGACCAGTCTGATCTCCCAGTATCCTGCTCCTGGCACCTGTACTGACTTCACAAGGCAGGGTGCCTTTCCTGGGCAAAGTGCTCAGTAACATGGCTTTGCAGCACAATAATCTGTGCCTCAGCACTTTGTTAGACTGAGACATAGCATAGAGGGCAAACAAGTTATGTCCCTCTTTGCCAGTGCATCAGCAAAGGTCAGACTGTTATAAGAGCAAAGATAGCTCAGGTTATGGGTATGCTGGTATCTTTTGTGGGCACTGAGATGTTCTCTTTTAAATAAAATAACTGGTCCTTATTTTAGAGATGACACTAAGTGATACTAAACCTAAATCTGAGACTCATAGCAGATTAGTATTTTTTGGTGTTCTCCCATAGCCCTGATGCATTCTTCTACTTGTTTCCTTGAGTATCATGCTTCTGTGAGCTGACACCCTAAATCTGGCATCACTGTCTTATTTGCTTATAAGCCATATTATGGGACACAAACTCTATAGTGGCTGTACTCCATGCTTTATTAGAGATATATCTAGGGTGAGACATTGCACTAGATAATTTGAGCCAGAAAAGCTTCTAGGAAAGATGAAGGGGAAAAAAGGCACTTTGTTTTCACAAGACTTAACACTGCTTGAGAAAGAGCAGCTGAAACCTGAAGGGCAATTCCGTGCTTCAGTATTTCTTGGGTAGAATTTATCTGTTATATTAGGAATACAAAAGCTGGGCTTCAGTGTTCCTCTAATGGCCCTGCCTGGCAGAGTGAATTCCTTGTGGCTTAGTCTGATGCTGGCCTGGGGAGGAGGCAGCCCAGCCTTGGCTCTTCCTGTCACCATTGTCTTTAACCAGCTTCTACTGAGGTTTCTATTTCCTTGTAGGTGCTTTGGTTCACTTCTGTGTTTCATTCACTCATTTACCTGTCTATATCCTAAAGCTGATTTCCTGCTTCTCACCCACTATCAGTGCAGTTAAGGGGAGCCTTAGCTCCAGTATCCTGTGCCTCATCTTTTAGGTATAAATATAAATGCAGTTTGTATGGTACCTCATTAATAAATGTGTATTTCCTTCTTGGTGGTGGGTTGTGGCATTTTTTTCTTGCTTTAGACAATAACTTTCATATTTATTGTAGAGTATAATACACCAAACTTTTGGAACATCCACAGAACTGAGGGTTGCGATAACAGCCATCAATAAGATTTCATGCATATAGAGACCTGCACTTTTAATATGTTCTTGGCAAATCTCGACAACTGTATGTGATGTCTTTACACTCACTGCTAGTCTAGGTGACAAGCTCATCAAGGAAATTCATAGTCTGCTTGAATGGCCTCTGAAGATCCAATGTTTTCACTTCTCTAAGCAGCTGTTGCCTTTTGGGGGTTCTTTTGTCATGGGGATGTTATGAATTTTAAGTCATTCTCTTCTCACCTCCCTCATGGTCCAAACTTGAAAAAAGATCAGTTAGAAAAGAAGCAATTAACCAGCACTCAATTTGCTGCAATGCCATAATAGTAATAATAATGGTGTTTGGTCTGTGTGCCCTTAGGGACACAAGAAATTCCTTATCTTGTGCAGTTACTGGAGTTTTAATTTTCTTGTTTTCATTTAATTTTCTTTTGCATGAAAAGGAAAACCAGAAAAGCCAAGCATGCTTTGGGCATTCGCACAGTCTAATAATAAATGTGTGCACTTGTGGTGAAGTTCTCTTTGGAATTCTGTAAAATAAAAAATACTTGGAACATTTGTGTCTCAAAAGCAACAGTAAAACTGTTAATAAGAATTATTTTCAGAATTTTATTAGCTGAATTTAATTAGCATGAGTTACTGGTAAGGCGATTGCACCCTCATCCTGTAGGATGCCAAAGGATCTAAACATGTGATCTGCTTAGAGAGAAGGTGTCAGACTAAATATGGATAGGCTCATTCAGTGAAACAAATACTAGTTTTAGTTTCTTAAAATTAGTAACATTTTTTGTTAACTTCTTGATACCAAAAAAAAATAGTTGATTTTCTTGAGTATTAGTGCCATGTTCAAACTCAAAACAATCAAGTATACTTATTGGAATAGTAGTCAGAAAATCACCTTGAGATGGTCTGGCTTTTCCTTTCAAAAGTGCATCAGTGGTGGCAAACTTACTGAACTGGCAAAATTAAACCAAGTGAAAATTTCCACTTCATCAACAAGTTGAATCATGTCATGCCTTACAAAGCATGAAGTTTAAAAATAAAGAGTGACTTATGTTCATAACAACTCCCGGCTGTGATGCCACTTCTGCTTTTATTTTCAGCGTAGTCAGCTTCTGTAGCTTAGAGTTCTTTTGCCTTGTACAGTACAGTTAATTTCTTTCTTAAAACATGCATAACAGAAACCAGAGATTTAAACCTCCTCTTTCCTGCTGTGGCTAAACCACTCAAATAAATGGAAATGGGAGTACCATGTGTAAGTAAGGAGAATAATACCCTATGATGAATTATTCACGTTACTGGGTCATCACCTGTTGATGTGATCCAAGGGTGTGGGTTTCTTTTCATGGACGTTAATCTAGATCTTGTAGAACATCCCATTCCATTTCCTGTTCTGTCCAGTTGCTATTAAGAACATGACTATGCCTGGAAAGATTGAGAAAAATGCTGCTTTTTTTGAGAATCACAATAGCATGCCCAGGGAGTCAGTTATCCTCAGACAGGCACCATTCAAATTCCCAAAAGCACTAGAAGTGCCAAGAAAACCCCAGAAAGTTCAACGGCTTTGTTTGGCTTGGAAAAACACTCACTCAGAAATTTGGCTTTTCATTTATCCATGATCCCTACAGCATGCTTCAGCTGGAGCCTGGCTGAAGTCACAATATGTTTCCTTGACCAAGTATACCACTGGAGCCACATTCAGGCACGGGAATTCTAAATGCATTTCAGGCCTGGGCTTCAGGCACAGGGAGCTTTTCTACTGACTTCAGGGTTTTAAACGGAGCTCTGTTTGGGCTATGATTGCCTGACAAGTTAAAGTACAGTTCTCATAAGGTGTACAGATCATCCTGTTACTAGGTGGGCAAAACATCCCCAATAGAGTAGTCTCTTGGAATCTGATGAGTCTTCTGGACTGGGAGCAGGAGTGATCAAATAGAAAGAAAGGCTTGGAGAGGAGACAGAATATACATTTCAAGGCTGTGAGCAGAGCCAGTTTCAGCTGACTACTGGCAAAATTCCACATGTCCTTATTTTCTACAGACAGGTTTATCTGCTCCCATATGTTAGGCCCTGCTTCAGTTCCAGATTCATCTGCTTTCATTCTTTTGAATTCATCTCTCCTGTTAGTGCTCTGCCTTGGGAATTAAAAGACATTAAACTGCAACCTGTTATTTCCATGATTTCTCACTCTTAGAATGCGACAAACTCACTACAAAGCTTTTTCTGTGCCTTGCATATGCGTAACAAATGTATGGAAGCCAAAGCAAAGAGGCAGCGCATGTCCTAGAAGGATTTCTTGGCTTCCATGAGTGGTTATTACTTTTCAGAATGAAGGATTATTGAACGTTTCCCAAAGCAGCAGCTGTACAAAGGGCTCCCACACCAGGAGGAGGAAATATATGCGCTAATCCTTGAGTTGGTGATCTATGCCAAGGCATCCTGGGGACAAACTGAAACCCCAGTGGGAAATACCTGTTAAATTTCGGGACCATTTAAATGCTAAAATCTCTGCAGTGTTTTCAAAGTTTCTCTATTTTCCTATCAGTTTTGTTTGCAAAGCCCATTTGTTGCCCAGGGACAAGTATGCTCCTAACAGTTTACTGACTTCCAGTAAGCATAAATTGGCCTTTGAATTCAGTAGTACCCTGCCAGACTGATGCACTCCAGACTGGAGTTTAATATACTTTTGTATGTTAAGAGCCTTTATCTTCTCCCCACTTTGCGATGTTATGTTATTCCTGAAAATTCACATCCTTGGATAAGTGTATGATAAAAATTGTGGAGAAATGGGAAAGAAGACAAATTATGCAGTTTCTTCATTGTCAGCATTATGTCAGCTGACATTTTAGCATTGTCAGCTCAGGGTTGGAGCTCTTCTCTGCCAATGCTTTTCCATCCCTGACTCAAGGGAATGCCAGGAGCAGTGTGCCTTCTCAGCGTTGCCCAAAATCATCAAGTGTATGGTCTTTTTTCCAGCTCCAAGGGGGAGGCTGTGCAGCAATCTAATCCCCTTCCATTTGTGTTGGAGTAATGCAGCACCTGATCACATGGCCCTTAGGTCTATATCCTGCCAGGCAAACTAGGGTCTATATATAGGTCCTAATCTTAGAGCAGGTTCTGTGGAAGCTCAGAACTGCTATTAGATGTGCATAGTTGATTTAACATCAGGTGGTCTGACATATTTGTACTCTTGAATTATGAATGAAAATTTCTAGAACTTAAATATACCATTAGAAAATTACTAAGAGCAATTTCCTCCCCTTCACATTTGCATAATGAAATTCACCACGGAGTTGTATTCTCCCTAAATGTATAGATCCTATAGAAAGGTCAGAAGGTGTCTGAAAGTCATATAAAAGGAGCAGCATGTACATGCGGATTTACAGGAGGGGTAAAGAGCAGCTGCACTTTGCCTTCCAGATTACCACTTCTAAATTTTGAGCATTCATTGAAGCTTTCAAATGTCTTTGTCAAAACTCAGGTGAATTTCAAGCAGACATTGTCCTGAAGCACCTGAAATATTTTTATTTAAAGTCATAGAAATTTTCCATGAACATCAGAAAAAAATTGAACTGAACTGCAAATACAATATCTTGAGTTTATATTTCCCTTTGAAACTCATCTAAGTCAAGACTTTAAAAATAATACCTTAACTTTAATTTCTACAATCTGCAGAAATTGTTCTGTCCACTATCCTTTCACTTCCGCCTCCATTTTGGCATTGTTGTGACTGCAAGGAGGCATCACTGACATATAAGCTGAGCTGATACAAGATCTTAAACCACTAATACTAAGGCCTTGTTTTTGTAACCTAACTCCTCTTTCTAAAGTTAGGTGCCTCACATCTCCTGCTTCCTCTTCCCTGTACACAATTTTTGTTTTCCTCAATGACAGGTAAGCCTCTGCTGATCTTTTTGCTTTCACCCCTGGGCTCTTTGTTTCTTTTCCTCTGCTTCATCTGCACACTGAATAAGTGAAAGAGAGTACCTGGGTGGCTGGGACATCTCTCTGAGTAATTATAAAGAGGTATGTCTGAGGGGTCATGTAGGATCAGATGATCTTGTCAGTGGCCTAGGTGAACTGCTGAGGTCCCACATAGTCCTACATCTCTGGGTTTCAATGAAGCTTAAACCATTCAATAAATACTCAAAGGATCAAGTTGATTTATGTAACCTCTTTTTGAAAGACATAACATTTGTTCAAGGTGATCAAATATGGCAGCTGTAAAATATGAAGTGTCACTTTTGACTGCTAAGTTTGTTAACATAGCAGAAAAGCTGTAATGTACAAACCAGAGGCATAGCAGTTGTTCTTCCTATTTAAGTAATAGGGATTCTGTAAGAGCTGTCAGTATTGGTTGGCATATTTTTTAGTTGATGTCCTGTATAATTTGATCTATAAGTTATTACACAACTATAATAGTCACCAGAGAATCCTGTGATTTACAGGGTATTCTGTTAGGTTGTTACTCAGATGAGGATTGAATGCTTTAAATAAAAATACTGTACCTATGTAATTTAAAAATTTGGTTTGTGATTCTTATCAATAACTATTACTGCAATGTTTGATAATATTTTATATTATCTTAATAAATTTTGAAATCAGATGGAGAGTGAAAAATACTTCTGTTGTAAATATAGCAACTATTTCATTTTGGTAGGTCATTCTAATTGCTCTTTATATCTCTAAAAATACACTGTGGTGGGTTTTCCCCACTCCTCCTCCTCCTCAGCAGGACAGTGGGAGAAAATAAGATGAATAAAGCTCATAGGTTGAGATAAGGTCAAGGCAATCATTCTCCAATTACAGTTATGGGAAAACAGACTTGACTCAGGGAAGATTAATTTAACTAACTTCCAATTAGAAAGAGACTAGACTGGTGATTAACAAAATCAAAACTAAAGCCACCTTTCCCGGCACCCGCTTTCTTTCCAGGCTCAACAACATTCCTTTTTTCCTGACTCTTCTACCTCTTCGTCCCCTTCCCCAAGTGCCACAGGACAGTGTGGATGGCAGATTGTGGAGTTTGTAACAATTTGTCAGTCCTTTGTTCTCATGCTGTTCCCCTACTGCAGCATGGGGACCCTTCCACAGGAGACAGTCCTTCATGAACTGCTCCAATGTGGTTCCTTCCCATGAGCTGCAATTCTTCAGGAATTGCTCTAGTGTTGGTGCCTTTCCATGGGGTGGGTGCAGCCCTTCAGGAACAAACTGCTTCAGCATGGGTCACCCATGGGGTCACAGGTGCTGCAGAAGACCTGGTTCTGTCAACAGTCTGTAGTTCCTGCCTGAAGGGTGCTCCACCATGGAATCTCCTTGAGTGACAGCTTCTTTAGGAAATATCCAGTACCATGGCATATAGTCCTTGATGGACTTCAGGGTCCAAATCTGCTCCACTGTGAACCGCCGTAGATCAGCTTGCCCTGCAGACAGCTTTGACACAGCCTACATGGGAACCTCTGCTCCAGCCCCTGGACCACCTCTTCACCCTCCTTCTGCACAGACCTTGAGGTTCGCAGGGTTGTTTCTCTCACGTTTTTTCCTCACTCTGTCCCTCACAGCATTTTTACGGTGCCTTCAGTACGTTATCAGAGAGGTGCTACCAGCATTGCTGAAGGGTTCAACTTTGCCCAGTGATGGAGTCATCCAGAACTGGCTCCATCTGACATAGACCAACTGTTGGATTCTTTTCAAGAAAGCCCCTCCTGTAGTGCTGCCCCTGGCTGACCAAAACCTTGCCATGTAAATGCAATACATCAGCATATATGGAAGTTACTTTTACTTTCTCCCAATACTCCCATCAAGAAAGTATGAAAGTTTAAATACATTTATCTATTTCCAGGCAACTTATATTTCTGTTTTTCATTACTGACATTGGCATTCCTTTTATTTCTGTGGTGAAAACAGGCTGCAGATCCATTTGTCGTATATTTTATAGGATACTCTAAGTAGGAACTGTACAAAGTATGTTTTTGTGTTCTAAAAAGACCTTGTAAGTTTTAGTCCTCTCCTTGTCTTCAAAAACTCATATTGTCCTTGAGGGCACCAATGGTTCCAACAGGTTACAGCACGGTTGTGTTGCAAATCTGGTTTTGCAGTGATCAGAAGGAATTTGTCAAAAAAAAAATCATAGAACATTTTAGACTTTAATGATTCACATTTCCTCTGACTGCTGAAATAAAGCCTGAACTGTCTAACTTTTGTGGTTGTGTGCCATGACCCTGTGGATCAATGAACTTCAAGGACCCGGTAATAATGAATCTGATTAATGTTTTTTTCATTGAGCCTGGATTTCTTTGATGCTACTTTTGTTCAAAGAGAGAAGTCCAGGTTGTGCTCACATTCTTTCTATTTTTTCCCTGAAAATAATATATGTTAACACTTATGACAATGATGATAGAAGATGGAGTTCTTTTGGAGGGAACCCAATGTCAAGAATGAGACCACTCTTGACGTTAATTAAAAATTAATAACTAGTTTTTTAAAAGAACAATTTAAAAAATTAACTAAAGCTAAAATAATTCAGTCCGGGAAAATCCATTAGTAAGGAAACCCAAGTAAAAACCCCAAAACCCGGGTCTGCAGCGAATAGAGACCTTTAGGCCTAACCAGCACAAGGCCCCAGTGCAGGAAGCCTGCAACGCTGGGTTAGCTTTGGCTAGTCCAAAGTTAGATAATTAAAATGGTCTCTCTCTGGGAGATAGAGGCCTGAGTCACCAGCGTTGGGCTTCGCCCACAGCTAATCTGAGGCAAAAAGTGAGCGCCAGTGCTGTGCACTGAGTTTTATAGTGTCCATGCTCCGCCCAGGTCCGCCCACAGTCCAGCCTCCATGGTCTGGTGCGATTGGTGGAGTCTTGAAGTGAGGTCAACTGATGCTGCCAATGGCTGGCTGCCATCTGGGGTAAAGTTTGGGGATGATGTCACTTGCTTAAAAGGCGGGAAAATGTCCTCATTGAAATTCATGTTGCCATGGAGCTGAGTTGCAGGTTAATGGACAGGAGACTAAAAATAGCTTTTGACAGTTAAAAGTCTGCTCTTGGAGCTGGGCTTGAAAAATTGTACAACTTAAGGACAATTAACAAAAGCATTAAACTGCACTACAAACACTTCAAAGAACTTTTAAAACAGAACAATCGACAAACATTTTAAGGAACTTTTAAAACAACTATAAACACTTTAAGGAACTTTTTAAAACATACTAATTGACTTGGATAACTTGGGTATGTGCAGGAAACAAAACATTTGTAAGTTTAAAGCTTAAGGAAGGGATTAAACTTGGGAATATTTTATTAACAGGGATTTTTGACTAGGAAGTGTGTGATTAAGTGATTCTGAGAGTTAACTCAATAACTTTAACTAGTTTGATGGGCATTTTAAGTATGTAAAGACTAATTTGGCAATTAAAACACTTAATATGCAAAATGTAAAACCAGGACATTTAACATCTTATCATGCAAAATCAGGGCACTTAACATGCAAAGGCCAATTTGGTGGATTTCATATATAACACCCAGCATCCTCTTAATTTCTCCTGCCTTGAAGCCTGAGTATAGAATAAAAACATGGTGTTCTACCCATTTTGTTCAGCACAACCTGCAGAAAAAATTCCTCCTGCTGTGGCAGAAGATCAGACTAATATTTGCTAGTGGGCAGGAAGTTCTGATAACTGTTTCTGACCATGCCAGAAAACAATTTTGAATTTACACTATTCTTCAAACTTAGTTATTTCTGCTTTGAGGGGCCTGCTTGATTACATAGCTTGTACTCGCAGATAGAATTATTGTGGGGTTTCTCTGGTTTTTTTAAGCTTTCTATCTTTATCAAACTTGATAAATCACATCCATTAAAGGTTCAAGATTTTGTTTGAAATTTAATTAATAGACAGAACTGCAAGGTTATTGTAACTAAATAACACATATTCACATATATTTATTAATACGGAAGTCACTTCAATGGAAATGAAGTATTCGATAGTTGATGTAAAATAAACGTTGTGATCCCACAGGTATCACCAGATCTTATGTGAACAAGGCATTCATAAGAAATTTTCTCTCTTTCATTTAATTAGCCCTTACACAACATCTTGAAGAATATGTTCACTCTTCCTACAGGATTATAGGGTCAGATTTTTCCCTTTGTTTATAGAATATCCTGAGTTGGAAGGGACCCATAAGGGTCATTGAAGTCCAACTTCATCTCTGCACAAGGCAGCCTCAGTAATGACACCATGTGCCTGAGAGCATTGTTGTACTAGTTTGAAAACAAACCAGTGGAAGATCACAAGTCAGAATTATAATTTAATAGTAAAATTAAAATAAATGCAATAATACAAAAACACTGACAGAGTCAGAATACAACCTGACACCCTGTTAGTCCGGGTGGTGGGAGCAGTCCAGATGAAGTGGTTCTGTTGAAGCAGTGATCCTGTAGAAGGCTCTGGCCTTCACCTGTAAGTCCAGTGGTACCTCTTGCCTCCTGGGAATCCAGTAGGTAGGGCTGCTTGTGCTTTTCCAAACCCCAGATTATATCCAGGTGGGAATGCTTGGCTCCTCCCCACTGGGCAGAGCATCTCACAGTGGGTTGATGTAATTCTATGAGTCATGTGGTGGGTCCTTGATGGCCCATTAAATAGAAGTAGTCCCCTGGAGGGAGTTATCAGGGATGAGTCATGGTAGGAGATAATGAATATTGCCCCACCTGCATTAACAGCTTGAGAAGATGATAATAGAATGCATACTTTTGGTTGCATCCTACATTGTAACCTAGGACAAAGTTGTTCAAATGTTTCTTGAGCTCTGTCAGGCTTGGTGCTGTGACCACTTTCCTGGGGAGCCTGTTCCAGTGCACAGCATCTGGGTGAAGAACCTTTTCCTAATATCCAACCTAAAACCCCACTGACAGAGCTCCATGACACACCTTGAGTCCTATCACTGGTCACTGAAGAGGTCAGTGCCTTCTGCTCCACTTCCCCTCATGAGGAAGCTGTAGGCTAATATGAGGTCTTCCCTCAGTCTCACTCAGGCTGAACAGTCCAAGTGACCTCTGCTGCTCATCATAGGTCTTCCCCTCCAGACCCTTCACCATCCTCGTCACCCTCCTTTGGACACCCTCCTTTGGTCTAATAGTTTAGTATCTTTCTCATACTGTGGCATCCAGGACTGCCCCTAGCACTCGAGGTGAGGCTGCCCCAGGGCAGAGCAGACTGGGACAATCCCCTCCCTTGCCCAGCTGGTGATGCTGTGCCTGATGCCCCCAGGACAGGGTTGGCCCTCCTGGCTGCCAGGGCACTGCTGACTCCTGTTCAACTTGCAACAACCAGGACCCCCAAGTCCCTTGCCATGGTGCTGCTTTCCAGCCTCTCCTTCCCCAGGATATCCATACATCCTGGGTTGCCTCATTCCAGGTGCAGGATCCAGAACTTGTTTTTTTGCTTTGTATCTGTTTAATTGCACTGAGGAAGCTAATACTGTGCTCGCTGGTAAAGTAAGGAATTTTAGTTGAACAGGATTTCAGCACTTCCAGGACAGAACTACACCTTGTTTAAAATTCCTCTCTTCAATCCCTCTGCTTTGTCCTTTGCCAAGTACCTGAGACCCTTTACAAGGATCCATTCATAGCCTTCTCTTGGCTCTTTCCTGACTGTGGCCCTAAAGCCCATCCAGGCTGTGGCTTCTGGGAAAGAACAGTGAAGACGAAGAAAAAGCAACAGCAAAACCAACCAGCCAGTCAAAACCCCATTAGTTTATCTCCATACATTTTTTTTACCTCAGTGTTTCTCCCTGTCTCTCTTTTAAATCATGACGTAAATGCTAGATCAAGGATAAGCACACTGAATGTTAGGAAAGAGAATGTCCTGAGAAAGAGGAAGGAAGCAATGCCAGGTAGACAGGAAGGCAGAAGTGAAAAGCACTCAGTGGCGATGAAGGCAGGGGAAAAAGAAGCTAAGAAACAAGGAGTGTAAGAAAAGTTGGAGATGGGGAAAAACCACTAACATTTTATATGTCTATTTCAGAAGTTATCCAATTTGGCTATTTGTTTCCTTTACCCCTTATTCAGTAGTTAAGAAAACCAAATCCAGTTGCTTGATTTGAAAAGCTGCTGTGATTGTTATTCATGATTCTGTTATTTTTTAATCAATTTATACCTGTAACTTCAATCTTTCTGAGGAGTGTCTAATTTCAGAAATATCTCCACTGATGTCATGGTATTTTACTTCTGTATGAAGTGAAGTGCTATTTGAGATGAGTAAATCTATTACTGTCTTCTACCTTTCACAAGTCCATTTCACGAGGCTGCCTGCTCTGTGTCTTTAGAAGCTTGCTTGTACTACATAACTCTATTAGGCTCCCTTATGACTCCCTATTTATAACGATCTAAGTTTAGAAATATTTGATCACGTATTAGCAGTGGTATAATGTGAGAAGCTATTTGTATTTCTGTATCAGCAGATTAGGCATCAGCTATTTTCTCTCCTACATGGCACAGTAAGCTGCAGTGCTGCAGTACTTTGTCAGGAAGTACTGATATCTCAGAGGAGATATATTGGGTGTGCAACCATAACTGCATCCAATGGAGAGATAAGAGTGCAGATTTAGACTGTTGTACAGTGTACTTTGTGCTGACAAACAAGTGTCCTTTCATGTTCCAGCAGGACACAGAAATTATTTTACAAGTTCTATGCCTTATTAGAAGTAGTATCCAAGTTTAAGAATGATCACATAAAACATGTAGTTATTTATTGTATTTAGCATAACAGGTAGCTGTTCTAGTATGTAAAGGTCACTGCTTTAAACAAAGGTTCTCAATCTAATGTCCAAGTTCTTTACCCTTACACTGTTATGGGAAGGATATAGATCGCAAGATGTGAGGGAAAGAAAGCGTTCCCTTTTGCATGTATAGCTATTGCTCTCATTAGGTTTCAGTGTGGAATCACTGGGCTTTGTTTGGCTGAATACATCCGATATTTTCCCTCTCATTTGAATGGAGATATGGTCAGACTTCAGTGACTACACACACTGCAGTAGAGGCAAAATTATTCAGTCTTCGATCTGCAGATTTCCGGAGGCAGCAAGGCAAGTAGAAACATTTTTCTTTCCTATTCTTGATCAGGCTTTTTATCAGCCATGTGGAACCACTTTTGTTTGCTCAGCCACAGTTAGACTGAGGTACATTTTAATAAGATCCATGTGTGAGAAGGATTTTTAAGCCAAATACTAGAGAGTCTTCTCATTCCATGTTGGAACAGAATGTAAATCCTGCACATATATATCTGCGTATGCATACATGTGCATGTGTTTGCAGGCATACTTGTCTGTAGATATGCTTTTTTTCCCAGTTGTTTAGAGATTTTTTCCTCAGAAGTGTCAACACTAAAATTTTAGAAGCATTGTAGCTAAATACCATTGCAGTTTCTTCTTGAAAGTACTGAAGTTAGATACTTACTCTAAACCATGTGGTATGGGTGGAATTAACAATTTTTCTGTCTGATGAGGACGGAATCAAGGACATATCATTATTCTATTTAGAAGTGGATTGGGCATTGTGGAAGTGTAAGGGAATGGGTGTTTCAAGAGTGAATGTGGCTTCAAAATGTGACACATTAATCCACTTTGCTGAATGAATGTATCCTAGGGAAAAAAGTCAAGACCTGCAACTATTTTTCCATGTTTCTGCAGTTCAGACAACAAGATGAAATATGATAAAAACACAGTACTAAGAACTAAATGTGCTTTTATACAGAGGAGAATCCTCTTAGTATTTTATTATTTCCAGGATTTTCCAGGACTGTTTCTATGTATAGGACCAGTTTTGTGGTGGTGTAACAGCCTCTCAGTGGCATCAGCCCAGCAAAGGACAATATAATGAAGAGAAGAATGAGGCCCATTGTTCTCAACAGGAAGACAGTTTTTGACTTATATGATCAGAATAGCTGTGATTGACTTGTTTCTGCTCTGCAAGAGAGGACACAGCTGGAGCTGGAGGAGCACATTCACAGCACGTGGCTACCTTGGTACAAAGGCTAGGAACTGCTTTACTGACAGGACTGGCATAAACAATATCCCCAAATAAAGTCAGTTACTGGGAAAATATTAGAAGTCAATCCACAGTGAGGAAGTTCATCTCTGCTCACTGCATCACCACCAAATGTGAAAAGCAATAGCTTTGAAAACTAAGCCAATCCATAGTTTTCTGAACAAGGAACTATCTCATAGCTGAAAGAGGAAAAAGTATCAAAGAAAACTGAATGGAAGTGGAGGCAATTTACTGCTGTAGGCATAGAGCTAGCAGAATTGCTATTTGTCAAGAACTGACCTTTTCCTCTTCAGTGGATCTACTTCCATATTGACCTATCTTAAAATCTAAGTAACTGCTGTCTACTCTGTGCTACCTTGGGATTAGAACTTACTCTGTCTGACTTACGTATTTCAACTGCTATTCACAGTCTGGCAAGTAAACAAATTCAGTTTTAGACTAGTTGACTCAGTTGTTTCACTGAAAGGAGTCAAAGGTAAGATATTTACTCTCCTTTTTTTACTTACTGCAGAGTTTTCCTTGGTCACTTCTCTGGAAGTGAGATCAGCAAACAAAATAGAATTTATTAGCATTTTTTAATTAAAGTTTGAAAAATGGAGGAGGGAAATGCTTCTTGGAAGGTGAAGGGAGTGGTGTTTTTCTTCTGAGGGACTGAAGGAACTTGATTTCTAGATAAACATCATTTTTGAAGATTTCATTCTTTCTACAGCTGTGGGCAGGACTGTGCATTTATGTTGTGTGTTTCCTGGACTGATTCCTATAACACAAGAGTTTCAAATGATACCTCATGCAGAGTAATGCAAAACCAACTGAATAAGGTCCTTAATATGCTTGAAAGCAGCCAATTTACATCAACAATGGAGTAAGCCTGTTTTGGCTGATATTTAAGAGTTGAAAATAAAATCTTCACAAATATTTTGTTTGCAACAACCTATCTCCCTGCTCTGAACTTCCATGGTGGCTGAAGTGGGTTGCATTCCTGTTTTTGTCTAGTATAACATTTAGCAATCTCAAAGTCCAGGATCTGAAGTTCAAGGCCATCCTGTGATATGAGTCAGAAAACTTTGGGCAGCCCTTACACTACTAAATTTATATCTTAAAGGATGAGGCTTTCAATTTTTACTTTCTTGGTCCTCCTACCAAGCCCTGCTGGTGTCAAGAGATTAGGGGCTTCCTTTTCAATTCAGTGAAGGTTTCAGCCTATCTTTGGTTTTCTGAAATTAGATGATCTCATGGTCCCCAGTTTCCAGGGACCACCTAGGTTGTTGCTCAGAATCAGTCTCCAACAGTTCATTCTTCCCAAAGCAATTTTTACCCCCCTGGAACCTCCCTTTACACAGAGTTCAGAAAATGATCAGCTTTCAATTTTAGCTGGAGCTTGCCATTCCCCACCCCCTCACCCTCAAATGTCAGTATTTCCTGTGGAAATCAAATTTTTCATTTCAACCATGTTTTAACAAAGAATCTAGCTGCCACAAAACTTGGTCATAGTAAACTACAAGCCAAACTGTGGAAACTGTTCATGCCAGTGCTCAAAGCAACCCAAACCACAGTCATCCTGCCTAGAAATTAATCAAAACAGCAAAGACAACACTGAATATAATTTTCAGCTAGAGTTTTACCCGCCTTCTGGAAATGGAACACACATTGGAACCAAATGTTGTTTAAATCAAATGAGTGATTATAGCAGGCGGTAAGACATGAGACATGTTCACTCATTAGTGATCTACTGGAATGTATTTGTGGCTTGGACATCCTCTTGACTCCTGAGAATCTTTATCCTGTTACATTTCCCCCTATGATTTCGTTTTCCTTTCTTGGCAGAATAGCCTCAGACAGTTTAGGTAGCTATCTTCATATGTGTTTAACAGATTTTGTCTGGCCCAAATGCATAAAATGCTAAACCAGATTAATTACTGTGAAGTTTGTCTCTTCCTTCTGACTGAGAAGAAGTGTATTAAATCATATTAAAAGGGTCTATTTTAGAATATTCTTTCTACTGGTTACTTGACAGGGGAAAAACCTGTCAGAAATAAACTCCACCCAATTACACTGAAAGCTACTTTCTTTTGCAGTCATTTTGTCACAGAATCACAGAATTGTTAGTGTTGGAAGAGACTTCTGGAGGTGCTCTAGCCCAGCTTCCCTGCCAAGGCCGGGTCACCTAGAGCAGGTCACACAGGAATGGTTGGGTTTGAATGTCTCCAGAGAGGGAGGCTCCACACCCTCCCTTACGTAAGGTGTCCATTGGGAACTCCTGCTGCTCTCTCCCAAGTTGTAGCTAATTTGAATTTATATTTCACAAAGAAAGACATTCTATGTGATCAGCTAAGACAAAATCTCATTACTATGGTCTAGAATTTTCCTTAAAGGATGGAAGGCAGCCCCACGTCTTGCAGCAAGAATCTTACTGCAAACTAGGCTAAATTGGATACTGCTTTCATATAAATAGTTAAGCAAACTAGCAGTGGATATAGCACTAAATAGGAAGAGCTTTATGGTCCTGCAGTTGGGAATGATAGCTTTTATTTCTGATTACCTCCTTGTAAACTTATGGAAAACTAGTTGAATTATCTGTTCATAATTTGGGAAGGTTACTGGCTACTCACAATGCATTAGGGAAGTTTCCTAAAGTATCTATAGCTTTTTATTGCTGTCTGCATATTTTCATACAGCCGGATCAGTTGGGAATTTGTTTTGCTGTTAAAAACCCCCAAATCTTCACCCTGTCTAATAACATAAATTGGATAGCCCCAAAATGCTTTCATGAAAGGTGAATTTAAAAAAAAAAGATAAAATAAAATCTCAAAAATGTCAATGTTTGGATTTTTCCATATAAAGTTGTGGGTTTTTTTTTTTCTTTCAGAATTTCAAGAAACAAATCCAATCATTCAGCAATTCTTAGGTAACATCAGTTCTTTTCATTGCAGATTGGAATAAATTCTTATAAACATTTGCTTATGGAACAACCACTTTTTTGACATTGCTGTGCTCAGAAGTACTCAAGAGCAACTGAGAAATGAGTCCAGTGAATATTTGATGTTTGGCAGCTTAACACTCCTTTAGTAAAAGAAACTTCACTGGTGTTATCTCACTTTCTATATTTCTATATAAATGAAACACAGAAGAGCTCTGCTGTTTGCCGTGCATTTTCTCTAAATGACTCAAACATGGATTTCCGTTACCAGAAATCCACGTATATGTATATTTAGGAATACAATTCACATATGACTTCATTTTACCACTGTCCAAATCCAATCCCAGAATTTAATATAAATAAGTGTTCATTGTGAACTCTTTTAGAGATATATTTTTTCATTTGTTTCTCATTAAAACTAGCAGTGTAGATTCAACACTCATAAATTATAAAATTTTATCAGAATGTTTTACAGCAAATTTATAAAGTAAAAGAGAATGTTTGACCTTGAAAAGACAAAGTTTAGTTTTCATAAAAATTTTAAAAATTAAGGAACAGAGCACAATCTGTCCATTTTCCCATCTGTACTCCCACATGGAAAATTTTGAAACATCATAAAAGAAAAAAATTGGGTAAGGGGTAAACAATTCTTAATATCTTCATGTCAATAGTGTTAATGGTTTTAAAAAAAAAAAAGCTGAAATTAAAAATGTCATTGAGTTATTTTAGATCTCAGTTGCAATTTTTGTAATTAAGAAAACCAACACAATTAGGGTAATATTTTGTTAAAAATAAATAATGCTTTCAGAACAACTAACAGCTTGGTATCTTTGGGGTTTCAGTTGTAATTTGACAAAGACATTCTAGTAAGGTCTTTCAATGTCCTTATCTCTTGAGAAAAGGTACAGGACATTTCATTACCTCTGATGTCCTCAACTACTACATGGCCAGGAAAGGAAAATCAATATGGAATATTCAACAAGAGGAAACAAATGTATGTGTTAGTGCAGTGTTAGATAGTGCAGTCTGGGCTCTAAAAATCTTGCTCAGGATGGACCTCACATTCTTCAAACATTCTTGGAGATCTCTGATGTCTTTTGGGCACTCCAGATCCAGACAAATCAAGGAAACTTAATTAATCACCCCCCAAACCCAGAAGTGTCCTCCTCAGGTCCAAAGGGTTGTAGGAAAAATACAGCCAAAATATGTACTTGAAAAATAATTCCATGTCTCTTTGTCAATAATTCTTGTCAGCGCTAGTACTGTGGTGAAGGGTCCTTTACCATCAGTTGCCTCAAATTTTTCTTAGTCTATCTATTTCTTTGAGAATTGGATTTGTCTCATGAAAGTTGCTCTGTGTGCTAGGTTTTCTTCATCAGCTTGCACAGTGGCTCCCATTTCATGTATTTGAATTCACTTTAGAAGACCACTGCCCCCATTAACGAATTAAACTGGATTCATATTTCCTATGGCAGGAGTTACACTGGTAAAAACAAATCCTGCCAAGATCAAATGGGGCACAACTGGCTTTCCTCTGAACACCACCATCTCTCTTTGCCCCTTGGCATGGCTGACCTTGGCTCTGGCTGTTGTTGACATTGTCACTTAGCAGGAATGAGAAGGCTTACTCACCAGAGTGTTAAAGTAACTTCATAAAATACAGTTTTAGTGGAGAAAAAAAATATAGTTGCAGCAAGTATCTCCTACTCATACTAATCTGTGAACATTTGTATCTTTTAATATTCAGTATTTGAAAGGGAAATTCAGTATGTTAGTTAATTAGAGTAGCTGATACTAATCATTATAGCAATGCCACAAAACTTCACTGATGTGCCTTTGTCTTGACCTGTTGTCAGACTTGCTTTTCCTTTTGTGGGGTATAATTTGATGAATGCAAAAAGCAGTACTTGGAAAAAAAAAAGACTAAAATTGCAAATGGAAGGCCAACAGCAAGGTACAAACCTACATAAAAACTGTTCTAACACTTCTGAGAGGGCACAGCGTTAGGCTTTTATGTTTTAACATTTTTATGTGAATTGCTGCTGACCCGCGCAATTATTCCAAATTTGGGACAAGCCCAGTTTGTATCTAGGATAAGAAACTGGTGATAGATGCTCTCCTGTTAATCTGCCAAAGACATAGAAAATTCAATTTCCCTTATATCAAGAATACAACAGCAGATAGTTTATTTGCTCACAGCTTCAAGTCCCTTTAGCAGTACCAGAGAAAAGCATATTCATACCTGTCTTTTGGTTTTCCTTATGGCTATGCTGCCAGCCCTTAATCTAGTGGTCTATTTGGCATTCTGATCCTCTTCTCCAGCTTCCCTCATCTTTTATCTCTTCACATAAACATACAAAACTCCATTAAAACAATAAAAAGGCTAAAAAGCTCTTCTATTCAGATATAAATTGTACAAGTCTTCTGTTTTTACACTGCATGGCAATGTATTTCAGTGTTTGGGATATGTGTCTAGGACAATTTTAATAACTCCTAATTCTTTTTTCTTGTTACTCATTACACTCATCAAGCTTTCTGTGATTTGATACCAAGAACAGCAGATGTACCATGTGGTTCTCCTTAGCTGGCTGTATGCTAACATAAGTGCACACTACTTCTGAGTGTTCCTGAGGTGGGTTGGGTAGAGAATTACTTGCCACTAACAATAAGAAGCAGTTAAACTGAAGTAGAAATACTTTATCTAAACTTGTGATCAGGACAAAATATCAAAACTTGTGATCAGGACCATGGCTCTCTCTCTTTCATCTGATGCACAACTATACTTATATCCCTCCTTTCAGTGCTGTATCTTTACCTCTAATGTGATGAATTTGGTGTTAACTCAGCTGAACTGGTTTATCAGTTGAAAAAAAATCCTTACTTGGCAGATGCCTCTTCTGGTTTTGATTTGCAAATCTACTGCTGGCTTAAAAGGAGACAAAGAAATTGAGGAAATAAGCTTCTTGGGCAAAAGCATCTAGCTTGGACAATATCTATCTGTTCTGAAAAGAGAGTTTAATAGGTTATGACTTTGCACCAAGATAAGGGATAAGCCTTTTTTGGGGGGGGCCTAGAAAAGCCTGTGTGGGTTAGCTGAGGACTTAAAATAGCTTTATTCTGACTGATGATTTAATTCAATGCTTTCTTGAAAACCCAAAATAATTTATCAAAAGCCCTTCATAAGATTTTTATAACCATCATTGGATGTGGTTATGTACACATAGAAAAAATATATTCAATCTGTTGGAAGAAATATATTCAATCTGTTGGCTTACAGTGTCCAGTTCTGAACTAAAGGAGGCAGAGTTCAAGCCAATCGGTGATGCAGTTTTCTCCTTGTCAAAAGTAAACTCTTTTACATCTGCACACATCTAACTTTTACCTCAACCCAGAATGCATAACTTTCCCACTTAAATGCCTTTTTTGGTGGCAGTGTAATTTTTAGCCTTTGATATATAATATTTATATCTATCTCTATAGGCACACACATGTTGAACACAATTGTATGTGCATTTATATGTACATTTAAAGATGCATTTTACAAAGGCACACAGCACAGAGAACACTTTAATTATCAGTATCCACTTCTAGAACCTAAATTAAGCTGTAAATGAAAGAAAGTAGACATTACTCTCTTTCACTGGCAGTTTATTCACCAGAATCTCTATGTAAGGTCACTATCATTGATCCCATTATAATTTTCAACTGATTTGAGTCCCTTTGAGGCCATCAAGTTCAAACGCCTACTCAGAGCAAGTCCATGAGATCACTGAAAAAATAGTAAAAGGAAAAAAAATTTCCAAGACTTGAAACTAACGTTAGTCTTAAAACTCTGAGCTGTGTGTTCTCCTTAAAGAAGCTGCTGCCAAAGGAACTGTTCTTTTAACAGGAATTAAAACTTAATCTCTTTAGCACTGTAAATCACAAAGTAAGGCCAGTGACCAGTGTAAATACTTCAGTCAGATTATTCTAATCAAAAAATACTTATTGTTTTATTACAAGCTACATTTAAAAATCCATATTAATAATAGCAACTCTAGGGCACGTTTCAAAACCTTAATTTATTCAACTACATCAAAGGAAAAGAAATAACATTTTTGGCTTTAAATTTCTATTGTTTGGCACATAATAATGGAAGGATGTATGAGATACTAACAGCAGATTAAAGAAATCAAGGGATAAAATATTCAGAATAAATTGCTCGGCAATTATCTCTTTCAAAACAATCCAGGTTATTTTTGTAGTTGTGGAGAAAGCAGCTTTGGAAATAAAAGCCACCATCTCAGCCAGAACTTTCTGCACACACAGGCCATGTTTAGCTGTAGTGTTACCTATGTCTTCATGCTGCTGTTATCTTGATCACTTACTTTGTTTTCAAAGGGCACATCTGTTTCCATGGAACAAATAAAGCAAATCTTTCAGACCATTCTAAGATTTAAATATATATATACATATAAAGAAAAGCTGATGCTCCTATCTTTTGCCTTCTGGTTGTGCTCTTGGCACTTACCTGGTCATGTCTTTGGCATTCTCTTCAGCCCCTCTGTTCTGTTTCTGCAGACAGAGATCTGTGTCGGATGCCGGAAAAACCCACAGAATGATTTTATTCATAATGAGAACACTACTATACATCTGATGAACATATGGACCTCAGTGGTTCGAGGACAGGGGTGAATTTTTTGGATGATATCTTATTTGCTTACTTCAGTTGTTACTTTCAAGATTTCTTAAAGAGAATTGGTCTTAAAAAAACACTTCCCTTGAGATGAAAGCTTTTTTCCAAACTGGATGTTCATCCTAGCAATCACCAGTTATCTTTCCCAATAAATGCTTGAAACAAGGACCTAATATAAAAATAGATTTTTTTTCCCCCCAGTTCTCCCTTCATGGGTATTGGATCACAAAACCAGAAATGTCAAAGTGCTGGTTAAGAGACTTCAGGAGTTGTCCTACAATTTTTGTGTAGAATGTGATACATTTTCTATTCCCTTTAATCAGTTAAAAATCTGCCCTTTTCCAGGACAGATAAAATCCTGAAAGGTACTCTTATGAAAGAAACATGAGCTGCCTAGCTGAACATAATTTTTTGCCCTTCATAACTACTTGAAGCAAAAATCATTGGCCCAGATTGTCCTGCCTAAATCTGCAAATAAAGAAAATGTTCAGTGTAAAACCTCCTTCTGAAAGGTTCAAGGAGGGGGATGGAGACTTGAAGCTACCTATATTTTTTGTTAGTGCAGCATATTGCCTTTCTGCTCACAGGATTGTTAGAAACCTGCTGTGGGTGTCCAGAGTTTAGTGCAAGGTAAGGAGGAAATACAGAAAAGGACTTCGAGAGAAATGAGCTACATGTGCTCAAAGGAAAGGAAAGATCATGTCTTCCTCTTGTCTCTCCATCATCATGACACATGGCAGTAGAAAGCTCTTGGATACTCATTTGGTTTCCATTTCTGTAGAATATATTAAAGGTTGCAAGGAAGCTGTATTTATCCCTGCTGAAGCCCTGGGAGACTGACTAGTCTGTAATCACATCAGAAGCCTGTGGCAAAACATAATTTGAACTTGTACCTTCTGGTTGCTAGTTCAACATTGGCTTTTACATTTTTTCTTTTATTCTGTGGGGCTCCATGGGGGCAAGGCAGAGGGACAGGTTCTTGGTATGGACTGTAAAGAGACAGACAGAGTCAGTCTGGAGAGAAACATGCTTGAATCAGCTTTGCATTTGATAAAAGTCTCAGATTTACTATAACTTCAGAATGCTGGAGGAAGCCTTCTACCAAAACTGAAAATTGAGTTAAGTCCTTCACAATATATTCTAAGCTAATGTATTTAGAGCGTGCTTTGTGAAACTCCCAGTGTTTTGTTCCCTCCAGGACCAGTGCATAGTCTTCAGTTGTTTTTGTTTAAGTTAACAACTGGAAGAAACGCCCTTCCTCTGAGATCATTGATGGCTTGCAAACTTTGCCATAATGTTCTAACTTTCCCCTTCAGAGCAGTATTTACTGTGCCAGCAGTCAAGCTGAGTATGGTAATTTCATTATAACTCTATCAAATGTGAATCATCACAATCCAAACCTGAAAAGGATCTTGTTACACTTAAAAAAAAATACCTGTTCTAAATAATCACAATCAGATTCATAGGGAATATAAAATTTACAAGGAAATCTTTTGGTTTGGTTTTCACACCAGAAAAAGGTCCTTCCTTTGAAATCTCAAGCATAAGCAGAGAATAAAGGCTTTGTGCAAAATGTCTTATTTATAGTGGTTAGAATCTTTTTTATTACATCAATAATGTCATACATCATCATGACATTTATCAGTCATTTAACCCAGGTAAACTTACTATGTCTGATGTAATTCCACTGAGATACATCTGTTGTATGCTTTTTGTGCTATTTCTAGCACGGATGGGGTTTAGAACTATGTTAATTAGAGGTAGGAACACTTTTATTTACTAATTAGCCCACTATTATTTTGAAACCATGAACTGTATTCTCATTGCACAACTTCCTGGGGACGCTCTATTGTTTAGAGGAAAAACTTATAGAGAACAACTTATGACTCAAATTTCTTATATTTCAGTGTGACATATGGCACATACTCATATTGCTTTCTCAGTTTCAGCAAAAAATATCCAGATTTTTCACTTGCCTGCTACTAAATGTCCCATGAAATTTCAGAATGAAATGGCAAACACAGAGTGCACTCCTGAATTTTCTAAAATAATATGAAGTCATTCATGTCTGATGCAGCAAATATTCCTTCAGGTGACTTATTATCTGTGAAGTTCAGTTTATAAATAAAGTGATGCCAGACTCAGGAGACATACTTTTACTTTTCCTGATGCTCAGCTCACATTACTAATCTCATCCAGTCACATAGGTTCATTGAACAATTTAGGCCAGAAGAGACCTCTGGAGGTCATCTCATCTAGCATCCTGCTTAAAACAGGCCCAGCTTTGAAGCTGGGCTCAAATATTTCTCATAGTCATATTCAGTCAAGTTTGGAATCACTACAGATGGAGAACATAAATGTTGTCCAAATAACCTGTTCCAGAATTTGATTGCTTTCATGGTGAAGAAGGATTCCCAGGAAGGAGTGGTTAAAGATTCAGAACATGAATAAAAACTGTCATAATACAGTATCAGTTGTTTTGGAGAGGGAAAGAGTCTGAGACAGACTTTGCAAGGGGAATTATGGCTAGGTTTTTTGCAGTTATTCTATTCTGCTGCTGGGTTCTTAGTTAAAGTAGAAAGTTCAGTTTTCATGGGGTAGCTATTTAAAACGTGACCTACAGTGCTTGAAACAACAGCCCAGAACTTCCCACTCCAGCACACACAAAAATCCAAAAAAACACATTTTATAAGTGCTTGGAATAAGAAAACTGTTCCATCCTCTGAAATAAAAGTGTGGAAAGATGGTCTCTGATCAGCAAAGCAACTCCAGATTTAGAAGAGCTAAAACTTGGAGCTTGACAGTAGTTGAGACCCCCCCGAGATGGAGAGTTCAGGTGAGACTCCTTTATTCCCATATCTGTATGTTTTTACTGCTGCTATAGGTACTGAGTTTCTGTTTTATTCACATGGGGCTGTTCCCATTCCCATGCTGCCTCATGAAGGCTATAGACATCCAAATAATGTTTCTTTTTGTTTGCTCCTGTGCTGTTGCTGTCATTCCTATCTCCCTGTTGCCATGCAGGAACTGATTGCAATACCATGTCCCTGCCCATGTGGAGTTAGTCAGCTGTTTTGGGCACTTTTTTTCCTTTCCTGTGGAAGACAATACAATCCAGCAGTTTATATACTTTGTGCTAACTAATCACATATAGTGTTCATACACTCATAGACAACCTGGCTTTTTCTGAGAGACTATTTGCAGAGGGGAAAGAGTTTCTAGCCTTAGGCATGCAGATCAAATTTGTAGTGACAATTTAAGATTTTTTTTCCATCTGTTCTATAAAGTAATGCCTGGTAGTCAGAGGAAGGAATAGACACTCAGGGAAGGCATCATTCATCCTTCTCCCATCCCAGCAGAGCTCACTAGGAAAGACCCCACAGTCTGTCTTGAATTTGTAGAATTTCCTTAGCATCCATAACTGCTTTCTCCCCATTCTGATGGCATTTACTGAGGGTGGATAACAGCCCCAAGTTAGTGTGCACTCATTTTTTATTGTTTTACAGTGCTCCCTAAATCTGTATAATCCCTTATGCTATAAATTAATGAGTAGAACCCTGTTTACCTATCTATGCTAATAATGATGCTTTACATTACAGTGGAAATACTAATCATTATCTGCATCTACAGCAAAATTATAAAGTACAGCATCAGAGTATCTTCCAAGATGAAGACCATCTTCTGTCTGAAATGAAAGCAGAAGCTGTAAGCAAACAAAGAAAGGGAAAGAGGCTTCTCTTCTTTAATTTGAGTCAGGAAAGGACAGGGTTAATATTTTGCCTTTCAGGTACTAAATGTGCTCCATGAGTACTTCCTCTGATGACCTAAACATGGCCTACAATAGTCTTCATAGTTTCCTATCTTAAATAACTAGCAGCTTGATTGTGATTTTATCTTCTTTTTACTGAGACAGTTATATGAGAGTGCTGACCTTCAGCTAACTGCCTGTTTCCTCTGCACAGGGTACACAGGACGTGAGAACTTGGTTCAATTAGGCACATTGAGTTGCATGTAAGTGGAGGCCTTGATCGCCACAAGCGATAGAATTGTTTTAGTTCACATGTTATGGTATCTTTGTGGTCTGCTTGTTACAACAGGGGAGTCCCTGACTCATTTCTACCTTGCCAGTGTACATACAATGACTGATAGAGGAAAAATATAACTGTGCTTGCCAGTGAGGCCAGAAACAACCACAGTTGTTGTAACAGCTCTTCAGCACCTCAAGCTGTATTTTTATTTAGCTATTTAAAGTAATTAGTACACAAATTGAACAGTTATAAATGCCATGACAGTTGACAATGCAGTCCAAGTAGGGAGCAGCAATGAGTGTTATTCCTCAGGGGTTGGTACAGGGAGCCATACTGTTTAGCATCTTTTTCAGAGGATTGAGTGCACCCTCAGCAAGTTGGCTGATGGCGCCAAGCTGTGCGGTGCACTTGACACGCTGGAGGGAAGGGATGCCATCCAGAGAGACCTTGACCTCTTTGGGCCTGTGCAAACCATGGTAAGTTCAACAAGGCCAAGTGCCTGGCCCTGTACCTGGGTTGGTGCAATGCCAAGCACAACCGCAGGCTGGGCAGAGAATGGATTGAGATCAGCCCTGAGGAGAAGCATTTGGAGGTGTTTGCTGATGAAAAGCTGAACATGACCTGGCAACCTCGCAGCCCAAAAATCAGTTGTATCCTGGGCTGCATCAAAAGCAACATGGGCAGGTCAAGGGAGATGATTCTTCCCCTCTACTCTGCTCTGGTCAGACCCCACCTGGAGTGCTGCATCCAGATCTGGAGCCCCAATATAAAAAGGTCATGGACCTGTTGAAGAGAGACCAGAGGAGGCCATGAAGATTATCAGAGTCCAGGAGCATCTTTGCTATGAAGACAGGCTGAGAGAGTTGGGGTTGTTCAACCTGGAGAAAAGAAGGCACTGGGGAGACCTTATGACACTTTCCAGTACCTAAAGGGACTACAAGAGAACAGGAGAGGGACTCTTTACAAGGATATGCAGTGACAGGACAAGGGAGAATTGCTTTAAACTGGAAGACAGTATGTTTAGATTTGATATTAGGCAGAAATATTTACTGGGAGGGTGATGAGACACTGGAAAAGGATGCCCAGAGAAGCTGTGGATGCCCCATCCCTGGAAGTGTTCAAGGCTGGGTTGAATGGAGCCCTGAGTAACCTGGTCTTGTGAAAGATTTCCCCATTCGTGGCAGGGGGATTGGAACTCAATGATCTTTAATGTGTCTTCCAACCCAAGCCATTCTATGATTTTATTATTTCCTTTGGGAGAAGGAAGTATTAAAACCTACAAAGGGCCATTGCTCTTCGGGTGAGGGTTGACCAGGAGTTTCTGTACGGGATGAAATGAGCATAGGGATAGGGATATTTTAAGTCCTGATATACACATAACAGAGCCAGCATAAAGCAAGTAATTTTGCAGACAAGAGTTTGGATGAACTGTGAACTCAACACTTAACTCCATCAAGCAGACAGCTAGACTTAGAGGTTTACATCCACAGCAGGTCTTTCTTTAGGTTTTGATGGCTTGCATTTTGGGATATCTAATTTAACTCAAAGATTGTGCAGGAGCACAGATCCTTAAGCCAGAATAATAGATGCCACCAGACAGATGGCTTAAAGTTGGCTAATACAGTGCTTGAAATTTTAGTGCTTACTTTAGTTGTGTATCTGATCTGCAAGACCCACTATGCCTGTCAGGCTGGAAGGGCAGTGACTAAATAAGTTAATTTCTGCATTGTAGACTGTAAGGTGGCCTCTGTGCTTTTGGAGAGAACCCTTGGTACATTTACCAGGTGGGCAAGCAGAGATCCTTAATTCTGCTTCCTTGATTTCTTAAGGTTGTTTTCCAAATGTTTTAGCTTGCTGACACAATGCTTTATTGTAGGTCTATATCCCTATGAGGCAAGACAACAAAAACTACATAGGCAGCAATTCATTAATTCTGTCATTATGGCATAAATCAATCAGTCTGTTGGAGTGAGGTGGAATGGTCATTCCGTCCTGAATGATATATTTTGCTTGCACTGGTTCCATGATAATTTTTAATTACAGTGAAACTTTCCTCAAAATTTTTTTAGAAGTTTTAAACATGGTATTCCATAGATTTTTAGTGTCTCTTACAATGAGGCTTCACACATTTTGTGGATTGTGTGCTGTGACAGTTAGGGTAAGAAGGAATTATTTTCACCTATCATATTGCCCCATCTTAGTGCAAGGCAGACAGGCAGATCCTATAGTAACTCCAGCCACCTCTGTCCCCTCTGTCCTACAGGACTTAATAGATTAATATGAAAAAGGAAACTCATATATGCTCTGAAGAAAAAATGTTGAATGGATGGAAAAGGACAAAAAATATGGAAGTCACTGTATACATGTCCTCATACAGTTTCAGTATAGGTTTTAACTGTAAAAACTGCTTAATTTATAGGGGTTAGCTGAAAAATTAACTGACATTTCTACTTTGAACTTCTTGAAAAGAAAATGTGCAGGGCCACCATGTATTAATATATTTAGTTGCTGGAAAAAGGCAATCACAGTGTTTCACTGTTATCTTGCTCCTTGTCTCATTCTATTCCTAATCCCTCAGGCTAATAGCATTCCTCAATAGCAGCTTATATTAATGTCTTTCAATATCAGATATTAACAGTAAAATGTGATTTCACCTAGAGTGTTTTCCCTGGACTGGGTTTTCCATTTACTACAACTTCACTGACACAGGAGAAGTTTATGAGCCTTAACTTACAAAGTTCACAACTTGAATCATGTTGCTTAATTTTAATTTGTCTGTTCAGTCTCATAATCAATGAAGAGGAAGTGAGCAGAAAGCTCTACTTCCAGAGAGCGATGATCCCATTTGCAGTCTGAATCAGGGTCTGGAAATGACCCTCTCTTCTGACACTGCAGAAACCCAGAGTGATTAGTTCTCTTCTTTATGTTACTAACTGAATGGTTATACTTGGAAGCAATGAATATATGAAGCCTTTTCAATAACTGCTAGACAGTGCTCAATAAAGGAGATTACTTGGAAGGTCTTTGAAGAAGTAGCAGTAAAACAATATTGTGAATATTCAAAAGCATTTTTGTGCTCTGTTCATAATCACTGATCATATGGTACCAGCCCACTGCAGGAAGCTTTTTTTCTGTATTATCTCACTCTTAATTCTGTTTCTGTCCTGTCAGATCAGTAAGTGGCTAATACATATTCCTGTTTCTCTCAATCAAGTCTTCCAGACTTTTATTGTGCATTATATGAATGCTGTTGCTGTGAGAGTTTGGATAACTCATAACTTCACGAGCAAATGCCAAATGCTTCAGTGAATATTGTTAGAGAAACTACATTACCTAATACAAAAGACCGAGCTGTCAGTAAAAAGCCTATTTTAGCCCCTTTCAGGACAACATCAGATCAACTGTAGGCTACACTGTGCCTTTTTAAGCTTTCCTTAGCTACAGTGTTTCATCTTAATTACTGTACCGTGTGTATCAAACTTTTGCAACATTATTTTACCTTATACATCCTTGCAGTGGCAAAAAGTGGCAATTTAATAGATCATAATGTGTTAGCAGGAAATTAGAGGATTCAAGCAGTATTTTCTAATCTTTCTAGGACTGATTTATCATTATCTAACAAAGTTCATCTTTCATTTGTGAAAACTGTGGTTAAATTATTTGGTCATATGATTTTTCCCACATTGCACACATTGTTGTGGTTTCCTTTTACCTCCACTTAGTTTTATTCAAAAGAAAGCATGAAAGGAAGACAGTAATTTAACAGTGGAAAGAAGGAGTAAATGTGAGAAACAAAACCAAGAGACTGATCTGATGAATTCAACTTGCTTGAGTATATCTGTAAACAAACACGGTTTCCTCAACCCCAGATTGTATACTGATAATCTCACCAGCATACAGGCAGGGCTGCATTGTCGTTAGCATGGACTCAGATTAGTTACTGTATTATGTTTATTCCTTTCATTTCTATATGCTATAGATTATATCCACTTATTAGTTCAAACTCCTGGGAAGGTGGCAGGGGATTTCTTACCACTAGTAAAACATACATGTAACATATCTCCTGCAGAGGAAATAGGATTGGTGTTAGATCAGCTGCTAGCCAGCAACAGGTCAGCTCTGAATATCCACTGAGACAAACCTCACAGGGGGGATATCCTGTCAAGAATCTGAGGTGTGGACTGGTTTTGTTTTAGGGAGTGGGGGTATTCTTGTCTTTTAAACATGGACTACCCTTTGCTTTAAGTTCAGTTTGGCATCTTGTCTGCTCACAAGTTTCCCAGAAATTCATTTTAACACTGGAGAATGTATTATCACATACCTAATGTGATTAATGTGTATATGAAAATAAGCTTTCCCATAAGTGAAGAAATATAAAACTAAGATTCCCATGACCATTTGTGATTACAAAGACTACATCCATCTTATTCTGGAAATCAATGTAATTCCTCAGTCAAATAAAAGTTGGTGTGTGCGTGCATCACATTTAACAAAGGTAATATGAAAATCACTTTGTCATGTCTGTAATGAACTAGTGTTACGATATATTATGATTGTCAAAATCAATATGCATGCTAAATATTGCAATACAGCTTTAACTACCAACATTTTTCATATTCCATTGAAGAAATAATATTTTCAAAATGCATTGGCCTGTCATTAGAAAGATATGTATATATGTATATATATATATACATATATATTAAAAAGGTTGTTGGATTGTTTCCAGCTAAGACTATTGTCTTACTGTGTTAGGTACTGCACACATTTAGAAAGTGAACTAGAACAATTGCTACAAAGTGCCAGTAGAATAGAGACAAAAGGAATACTTTCTTCCCTTGATCTTAAATAGTTTTATCAATATATTTGAATGGTAACTAAAGAACATGGGCTAGATCTTCACAGCTGTAGAGTTCACTCTAACTTCAGGATTTCTCCCACCCGCTGAAGCCAAACCCAAAGTACCCTACTCAGAAGCAAGCTAAGCTAGCAAAAAAAAAGGGCTAGCCAATAAGGGCCAAATAAAGAAGAATCCTTCTGCTCAGTGTTATGAATGAATTACGAGTGTCCTCTTACATTGGACATCTAAACTTCATTGCTGAAAGAGGAGGAGAAACTGATCCCATGATATTCACCAGTTTAGGGTCTAGATCCTGGCCTAGAGGATGCAGAAAATCAGGATTATAGCCTACATCAGGTCAGGGGCCCAAACTCACATCCTATCAGTGTATTGGAAGCATCTTCTGGGATGCAGCTACAGATAAATCTTCTCACCCCTCTGGGGAGTCACCACTTCTTCTGGCAGGTGGCTCCAGAGCTGTCCTCACCCCTTTTACTGTGAGATTGCTAGGATGAATCTGTCTAACCTCAATTTCCAGCTCTAAAGTTCCCATTACTAATTTCTTTGCAGAATAGTCCCATTCTTTTGGATAATTCTGCCACATCTGAACACTTTATATTCATATAATCAAGCTTTCCCTTCTCTCAGCCTTTTCTTTAAGTAGATGAGAAGACTGTGCTCCTTCTCTGGGAAAAAAAAATAGTGACTCTCTTTGAAAACTTCTTGAACATTCTATGATTCACAGACGTTTTCACACTAGTAATGGATACAATATTCTGGTAGAAATCTTACTGGCTCTGTGTGCAGAGGAAAGGTCATTTCCTAATTTCTAGATATCACCATTTATGCATCTAAAAATTGGATTAGGCTTTCAGCTTCCACATGGTAGCTGAGAGTACATGCAGAGATGATTATCTGTGATGATGGTCTCTGCTTTAGCTGGAGATCTTTCTGTGATATATTGCACAAGTGTGTTTTCCTGCCATTATTTCTGTTTGTTCCTTGCTTTTAAAAAACATTGTGCCTACATTGGGTTTGCTTATATTCCTTACAACTTCTGAATCCTGGATCAGATGGAATGAATATATCATATAGGGCTTAATATTTTGTATTATCTTAAATACACAATCCAGTTTCTGGTGCAAGCCTGTTTTATAGGATTTTTTTTCAGATTTTTCCTTCAGAATGTTAGTGTGGTCAGTATGTTCAAAGACATAATTTTAAGTCACTTATACACCATTGTGTGAATCAAGACAAATTAGATATAATTCAAACCACCTCCACTAATTTAGAGGGTCTTTAGATATAGGATGAAATAGACAGATTTCTCAGAACTCCAAGCACACAAAACACATCTGCAACAGTATGTGGGATGAACAAAATAGTGTATTACTCACTGAAATATCTCGGTTCACTTGGCAGACTTCACCCACAGTTGTACACAGTACGGGTGGTTATTATCATTCTGTAATTAAAGAAGTAATTTTATTAGTATTAATTTTTTCTGTGAGGCTTACTCAGGTTACTGGGACCTGATTTTTGAATGCATGAGAAAGCAGCTTTTATAGATTTAAACCTACTCATCTTTGGTAGATTTAACAAGAACATGATCTTTCCTTCAGTCTGTTGAGAAGTCCTTAAAAAACAGTAATTGTGAAAGTTAAACCCTGTGTGCTCTCCCTCTTTCTTCACCCTATTTAAAAGAGAGATACAGAATATCTAGCACATGGTGGTATGGGAACTAGCCCTGTTTTAAACACACATTAGAGAAACCACCATCTATTGTTTAAGATGAACATAAAATTGCTTTAATCCTCTTCATAGAAAAAACATTTCATTCCAGGCTTGGGGTGAGTTGTGAAGATTTTTTTTTTAAATTCTTCATTCTTTATACTATCCTTTTGCAAATCTCCATGTGGCAGCCTTGCATCTCCTATGTACAGCAATGTGTTTAGGTTAGTGGATGTGTTTTGAGGTTATTCAAGGGCACCAGGGGTTTTGTGTGCAAGTATGGCAAATAATTGAATTAGTTCAATCTAATAAGAATTATCTAATTACAGTAACAACTGGTGAAAATTCTATATACCCTATCAGAGACAGAATGATCACAGTCTATACACAGATCCTAATAATTTAAAACTCGTTGAAAATGGGAAGATGAATCATTTGCAGCTGAACAAGGCTCTGAAATTTTTTATTTTTCAGATTTATATGTCAAGACAAGATTTGGAACTCAACAAGTAATCCAGACATTTTGGATCAGATCCAAAATGTTTTACATATTCAGAAAATCCTATGGATAAAAGTATAGTTCAAACATATAATGTGATACCAGTAATAAAGAGCCGTGTTAAGAAAGAGTAGGCAATTTTAAATTATTTTAAATAGACAACCTAAGCTAGAGGATAGTTATTGCCTCCTATTAAATTTCAGAAACCAACACATGGAACCCTGTTTTGGAAAGAGTTGGCCAACTTAAGTTGAATAAGTTTCAGTTCTTAATAGTATCATGTTAACAGACAAAATCCTTGACAAGTTTGGACTTGCTTTGGCAGAAAAAAATAGCATCTCTCTAAATGCACAGACTTGACTGACAATGCTGAGTTCCAGCAAATTCTTTACCAGAATTGATACTGTTAAGTGACATGGTGCTGACTGATTAATGCTCTAGCACTATCTCCAATTGCACCACAGAGGTGATATTTGCTGAAGAGGTGTACATCAATACTCAAGAAAATGCAGTTATGTAAAGTTGTTTCATAGAAATTGCATTCATAGAAACATAGAATAGTGTGGGTTTTTAAAAGTCATCTAGCCCAAAGCCCTATCAGATCTTCAAATAAATCAGGTTGCTCAGAGCCCCATCCAACCTGACCTTGAATGTGTTTGCAGTAGAGTGCTCAGCTGTTTTGCTGTGCATTAGTCTTTTAAGTGTCAAAACCAATAGAAGGCTCATTTTGCATATATAGCCTTTAAAAATTTATAATATATGTTAAAAAGTGTTCCATTTTCAGACATAGGCACACTGAAGGACTGAGCTTTGCAACAGGTTGCAGAAGATGTTAAAACAGAGACTGGAGCCCACGTTGCCTGACATAACCTGGTCTCCAGCCACTCTGTCATGAAGATTTTATTTCTGATTCCCAGAAGTGGAACTGAATTTCATGTTCTTATTTCAATTGTATCAGTAGACTAGGAGCCGGATCTTTTTTTTATTTTAATTTTCATCTTTCTAAAACACTAAATGCTAGCAAGTTGTCTTTCATGAATTCAATCATTCTATTTTTACAGCACTATCACTATTGTACACTGCCTGGTTATACTAAGGCTTAGTCTCCTGTACACATTTCTCTTCCTCATTTTCAGTGCCACAAGAGCTATACTCATCCTAATGTTTCCTACCAGAAGTATTTATTTGTCTACTTTTAATTATTAGAAACAATTTTAAAGGTTGTCTGCTTTTTCTTTGTCTCTGTTTTCCAATCTCCACACAAATCTAATTTAGCTTGTAAATCCTTCAGGACTCTATGCTTATTTTAACCTTATTTATATTTAATAATAAGAATGGACTGATACCAGCAATAGCAGATTTAGACACACTGGCAGTAGACGAATCCCTCCTTTCATTTTTGCTTACACTATGTTTTACTTTGTTAAAAAAGTAGATTCTATTTTTGTGATTCTAGAATGCAAACTTGTTGGAGCTTTTGAAATCTTCCTTCAAACATAAAAAGGCAAGTCTTTCAGCAAGAGGACAGGCAGTGTGATACACTGTTCTGCTGCTCTGGATATCATTAAAAATATCAGGCAACATCCAGGTGCATTTGAGGGAGTGCTACTAAAACTAATGTTAAGGAAACTTCCCTGTCTGACCACGTAGAAACCACTCTTGTCAGTCACTCTCACACCACCGGAGCTGGGACTGAGGCCCTTTTGCAGCTGCACCCCCACACTCACACAGTCAGACAAGGTCCCCTCACCAGCTCAACCCCAGGTTTCCCATAGCAGACTCTCAGACATCTGGATCATTAAAATAACTTGCTACAACAGCTCAAGCAGGGACCCCAAAAAAAAAGAAAACCCTGGACTTTGATACCTCACAGTCCCAGCAAGCCAAAGTCCAGAGTCCTCAGCTCCTGCTGTATGTCCAAATGTCTGGTCCCCTTGCCAGGCCACAGGATCTTGTGCCCATTGTCGTGCAAAGGAGCAGCAATCCCAACCTTTGGCATGGGGCCCCCACGCCCCAGAGCTCAACCTGCAGCTCACACTGCAGCTGCTCATGGAGCTACCTGCACTGAATGTATTCCTCCACACTATGTGAAAAGAGCCCTGTTGAACCCATAATCAAATTTCTTCCCATATTAAAAATGTGAATTTAGCCTTGATGAGTGGAAAGACTGCCCTGTGTCACTATGGGACAGGATCCATCCATTAGAAGTGAACATCCTCCCATTCCTGTCCTTCCACTTTAAAGTCCTGACAGTTCTCTTAATACTTCTATCTAAAACTGTTAGATCATATGTGTAAAAACTTCCTGTGGAAAGGCAGGAAGTTTCCAAAGTACCATGACTGCAACACAAGTCTGAGGGAGATAGTTGAAAAATATTCAATCTATCTGTTTTGTTAAAATATTCCATGTCACATGAATGTATAATGGATAGTGGTAACAAAAAGTCTTACAAAAAACTTATGACCCTGAAGAGGAAAGAGTTACATAACCATGAAATAGACAAATCATCGCTCTATCCCCTTCCCTTTTTCTGCTTTAGTAATTCTCAAAGTTTCAGACCAAACACTTCTCAGGTTTGTAACTGGCACAACTATGCAATTCACACAAAGATCATTCTGCATGGATACCCAACCTCAGTCAGGTCCACCAGCAAAATCTTACCAGTTGAGTCCTTCCACACTGTATGAATAAAAGTAAGAACAAAATTAAATTAACAGTAGACTGAAACCTAAATCTTGGTTTGAGCTCTTAGTCAGGCTGATGGTAAGTAATAGGATAGAAAAGCAGGGAAGATAGTGGAAATGAGGATATGGATATCATGCTTAAATGGCAGCAGAATGTGGATGTCTGCTGAAGTCAAGGGAACTCTTTTCTCCCTCAAGGCAGAAAAAAATCAGTCTTCCACAAAATCACAGCCATGAGAGCAAAGTTATAATTTGGCTCTTCAAAGAGAATTTTCTCTCACTCTTTACACAACTGTGGACAGAAGAATGTCAGTCCTATTTACACCAACTAGGATAAACATTTATAAAAGGTTTTGACCCTCAAGTTTCGTGATGGAAAGCATGCAAAGCTAATCCCATGTTCAGAAAAGCTGACACCTTCCTCTGGAACTTCTAGCACGTATCCTTGTTATTGCACAAGAGTGAATAACAATGACTATTGATCTGATTCATAACAAATATTTCTGTGGCTTCAGTGGATCATGTGAATGCAAAGCAAGAGTGGGGTTTGGAGGCTTAAAAATTGCATTATTGTAGCAGAAAAAAAGATAAAGTCTCTATCCTGAATACTGGAATTCAAGTCTGTTCAATGATCTAATTTTCCACGTTGTTTTTAAAAAACACATAGCTTTAAATTCAGGTATACATCACCATGTCTGCTATTGCCAACATAGCTGATGAGGAAAGGTTGTGTGATTTCTGACAACAGCCGAGTAGAATAACAATCATTTCAGAATTGGGCTTGAAGCCTCATTTTGAAATAAGGTGCAGCAGAGGACATTCTGCAAGAGTTCCTCCCCTCCTCTCCTTGGGTGAAAGTATTCCTAAAATCAGCATGAATATTCATAAGGAATGACTACCACCAGCCACACTGGGCTCCAGCCAGATGTCTTTTATTAATGAAGTGACACTTAAAGATTTCTTCCTCCTGAGCTAGAAAAGGTGTTGCCAGTCCTGGATCTGACCCTCAGAAAAAAACTGTTGTAGCATCTGCTACTTGTTGAGTTATTGTGTGCTGTTTCTTTACCTGTGTTTTTGAATGCATATTGCAAACACTTCTGAATAGGAATTCACTTAATACTGTAGTACAGTATGATTCTTTTCTAAGTTGAGACACTGCGAAAAATAATAAAAGGAGACAATTCTGCCTTATGTGACATGGCTGGATGTTTGGGTTTTTTTTGTTTCTTTACAATGTTTTTTCTTTGTTCTTCACTCTGGATCCTTATACTCGATCCTGAACTTATTGCAATAAAAAACTAACATGATATTTGCAGTGATCCAAGATAAATATTCATTGTTTCAATTACTTTGGTGCAGAAATAGTAAATAGACTAGCGAATAGGAACATCTGGAGCAGGTTTTGGACCAAATTTCTAAATTACTGCAGAAATTTGACCGGTGTATTATAAACTTGCCTGTGTCCCTTATATTTCAAACAGGACTTATGCCAGATCTCTGTGAAGGTGAGACAATCCATCTCAACAGGACTAACCCACTGGGAAATAAAAGATTACTTTAATCACTTTAGGTTATCAGGAGACTTTTATAATAAAAGATGCACTTTCCTGATTATACATCCTTGTCAGAAATACCAGGAGAGTGACTGAGTTTTGTGTGGCTTGCATATCTGCTTTAAGGCTGCTGTGACAGCAAAACTTGGCAGAATTAAATATGAATCTTTGCATGTGGTTTCTATAAATCCGACATTTTCCACTTTACAATCCAGAAAAGATGATTGAGCAGATGGTAATGCAAGCCACTGGATTTATGCAATTTTTTTTTTTTAAACTGGGAGTTTTCACTCTCAAGAACAGCTTATATATATGAGGGCCTGAAAAGGCTGAATACTAATTTTTTTGGCAGAGCACCATGCTCACATAACCTAGGTACACAAATAGTAGTTATAAATAAGCTGACTGTAGGAGGTACAGAAAACAAATTCTTTCTGTGTCAATGAATTATCTCTCAGTGAACTTCAGATATGCATATATATTATACCTATTTGTGTTCAATATTTTAATCCATTTATAAAACAAAGAACTAATGCTTGTCTGCATTTATGTAATCTAAATAAAATATGTTAAAACCAAAAAATCTAAGGAGCAGGATGCATGAAGCATGAGCAGGGACATAATAATGAATGCATTTTTGTTTTAAGAATTCTTCTCAGGACCTGTTATAATCAGTGACTCAATGCATAACTTATTAATAATGCTTCATAAGACGCTCTTTCAGCAGGTTTTCAAATTTCCTACTGGGGCCTCATGTGAACTAAAAACAAAGCTCTGCATTTTATTATTGTTCTGTTATTCTTGCAAGATTTCCCTGAAGGCTGAAGTCTCCCTGCTCTGCCTGGGAACCATGCACAGACCAAGGAGGTCCCACAGTGTTTTCAATGACTGTGCTTTTACTGATACTGGATGATCCTTTTTGTCATAGGATTTTTTCCTGGGTATATGCCATGCTTATTCAAGATTTCCAGTCAAAAATACTGTATTAACCTTACCATAAGGCCACGGAAGGAAAATATGTCTCCTACTATCAGGCACAGCAGCATTGATGTTGGGCGTGTGCTCATGCTCAGGAACTTCTGTAGTCAGCAGGAAGTCAGGGGATCTTCCAGGAAGCAATTCTGCCAATTTAAGGCCAGCGTGACCTTCCAGCAGTGCTTTTCACTCATGTTCTAACACAGAGAATCCTTGGGCCACTGGGTGTCCCATCAGAACCTATGTTTTAGCATGTCTGTCACATGTCCTGTGGTGACAGTCTTGCTGTGGGTATGTGCCCTGTGAGAGCTAACCAGCCTTTGCACAGACACAGTGGGCTGTGAAGAGAGGACTTAGGACCGGCATCCTAGACCGAAAAATCCTCCAGCAGGGATTGTCTTTATTTGCAGCTCATACAGAGCTGAGCACATTTTTTGGCTCTTTATACTGAGCAATAACTCTTAATAACAGCACTGTCTGCAGGCCAGAAATGCTCTGATTCATCTCAGCTTGTAATTCTGGAGTCTGTATTAATGTTCCTTCATAGATTTTTTTCTGAATGGATCCTACATACTTTCATACCAACCGGGGTGTGATTTTTATTCTTTTTTAAATTGTGGTTTCCAACCTCCCCTACCCTTTATAAATGCTTTTTAAATTTCCCATTTCCTGCTCGATGCTGCAAAACCCCAATGCATTAAAATGCCCACTAGCCTTGGAATGCATCCTGGTAGTGCTGCTTGGCATAAATCCTTGCAGAGCACTGTGGACTCCAGCAGTCTCCTGAAGACTGTTGACAATTACAAGAGCTTCATGATTCACTTCTGCCTTTCTCATGAATTTCCCCGAAGAATCATTAAGGATCTGGTATGGGTAGAATATTATAACTTTGCAGTCACAGGCAGGTAATTTAAATGGAGGGCACAGCTCTTTCCTTTGCCACCAAAAACATGTCTGTTGCCTATTATCTCTGAAAGTCCCCCCTTCCCCTTCAGCCTTTGCTCAGAGTCCACATTTCTGATCCGTAGCAGGTGGAAGAAAATGATTAAGCTTACACATAAGGACCAGATCCTGCAGTCCTAGCTTCTTTCTTATTCTGGCTGATTTCCCATTGACTTCAGTGCCAGAGTAATAAACATAGAAGGACAGCTGGATCTGTAGCAAAGATATTATTGTCAGCTTCCTCTATATTTCTCAGAATATTCTTCACAGACTGTTTACTGAGATGTAGGGAAGTATATTTTCCCTACCCAATGTCTTGTTTGTATTCACTATGTCTTATGAGATTCCACGGTGTCAAAGTAATGCATTTTAAATTTAACATTCAAATTGTAATCCATAATTGATACATTGCAAGGGGGGTGTGCAATATCATCCAAAAGATTTGACCTTGATCTGGAACAGGTCAATCCTCTTTCCTGGGGACTATCTGTGGAAGATCCTTCAACTATTTTGTCCCTCTGTTTCAAGATATTTTTTTAATATCTGGGTAAAATGGACTTTGCATGCAGTAAGCAGCATTGTGAGTACCATGAAGCCTCTCTCAATCACTTTGGGCACCCACTGGAATATAGTTTACATCAAAGAATAATCACAGTGAATCATTCCACATGGACTTGGCTGCTTTGTTTCCAGAGCCTAACACACAATTCAAGTGAGTCATTATTTTAACATTGTATACCTTTCCTGTTTATAAGCAGTAGCAAGAACAATCTGGAAATTATTTCAGAAGGCATTTTCATTTTTTCAAATCGTACTCCCAGACTTTATCTTCTACAACATTCACTCTCCTTACACTGCAGATGGTTTGGGGAATTGGGTTTTCTTTTACCTTTCATTCAAAACTCTTGGGGACAGAACTCGTGTTAAATTTCTGCATGTAAATAAGGAATGACAGCATCTCCATAAACAAATATGCATTTGCTATGTATAAATCACCAAAATTCCAATAAACTCAGTAGAAGGGGGGTGATTCCATGGTTAGGTTATTTGGGAAGAGCTGCCTTCTCTGTCCATGTGTTTCATGCATGACTTTGAAAATCTAAACTTCATCCTACTTCCATTTTACCTTCTTCAATTAAAGTATCTATTTTTTAGGCTCTCTTTGTTATCAATGGAGAAAAATAGGCAGCTCCAATGTGCCTGCCCATTATCCGTATTCACCCTTGAGATGGGATGGGATTGAACAGGACTCAGCTGTTTGATTTGAATAGGTGTCTAACAGATACTGTAAGCCTGATAATTATTTTCTCTGTGTTCCTTCTTCAGTTTTAAAATGGAAATAATTTTAAAACTCTCCCAAAATTATTTTGGTGCTGACACCTAAAGAAATTATTAACAATGTATCAGTGAACTGAAATCAATAAAGTGTGGGAAGACCAGTCACCAGCTTCTTAACACAGCTCTGAAGACAGGTAAGACAGAGGACTTCAACACAGATACAGTAATGGCAAGAATTTAGCACCCACAATTTGAGAGCATGGAAAGATCTAGCAAAATCAAATGTGTTGTGACCGGTCTAGGCATAACTGTGGTAGATTGGATGTAAATGAAATAGCTTAAGTAAGTTTGACTGAGGTCCAAGCATTTCTCCAAGAGGCAAAATAAGAGGATTAGGTCACTGTAACAGTCTCAGTGCTCCCGGACCTATTCACAAGTATGTAATTTTATTCTGTTCTAAAGCCAAAGTTTCCCTCATAGTTTTTTTTTTTTTTGTAAAATCACTGAACTGATTTCACAGTCAGAAGTACATGGAGTCTTTCTACATGCTCATGGTGTTATTCAATGTTATGATTTACTATTTGTATATAGTTCCATGTGTTTGTGAAACCAAGTTTATGGTTTCCACTGCAGTGTGTGCAGAAGCAATCATTGGTCTGCAGTTTTCCAAATTACAGTCCCTGAAATCCAGAGGAGTTTCATTCCCTATAGCATAGAAATGCTTGTGAGATACAGAAATAAGAGGGAATAACAAAAATGAAGTTGGATTAATATCAGCCTAAATAGGAACAATCAGCAGGTAAATAGCATGTAGGTAAAAGAAAGTTAGCAAAGGTAACTATGTTATAATAAAACTGTGAGATGAAACGAACTAAAAGATAATCTAAGATGAAAACCTGGGAATTTTCCAAATAGTGGGCTTTTTTACACTAGAAATAATCTCCTGGAGGAGTCAGTGGAAATATTATGAGATAAATCAATTTGGAAAAAAATGAGAAAGGTTTGAGTACAGGGAGAAATATCCCACTAGAAATTAACAAGTGAGTTTACCTTCTTTCTTCACTGTGCAGCTGATGGATATCTGAGAAGTAGGAAAAAATATAAATTGTGAGGGAAAGATACAGGTTTGATTCCCAGGCTTGCTACAGATTTTCTGTGAGAACTTGACTAAGTCACTAAAGTTCTCATTTAGAGCTGACTGGGAAACGAATTTCACTACTATGTAGAATGTCAAGGTTCAGGGAAGAAAAAAAAAGTTGTCCTTAACCAAGATGAACTTTGGCATATTGCACCGCAATGAAATTCTGTGGGAATAAGAAAGGCAGTGACCTCCCATTCCCTTGCTACTGCTCGGCTCCCTGACTGTTCACTTGGCAACCAGCTGGAGTCAGAGCACTGAGGCATCCTTCCAGCAGGTGCAGTTTGTGCTTACAAAGTTTCCTCTATTGCAATCTGGTTAAAGCACAAACAAAAACATGTACCCCCAGGGTTAGCTGCTCAACCTAGGCTCTGCTTGCTCTGCAACAGCTCCTCTGACTTTCCTATATATTTGGCTGGCACAGAACAAGCTCTTCCCAATTACTGCCTCCGGGAAGGCCACTTCAGTGGAGATTGGTTCGGGCTTTGTTGGCTGCTGAGAGAGGAGAGAGAGCAGCAGTCTTTACATTTGCAGCTTTGCTCCCTTCTGACTTTGTGCCACTGGGAACTCTGTGTCCACAGCAGCTGCCAGGAAAGGGATAAGTGCAGTGTTGGAATTCTCACCCTGAGCTCCTTTGTGGAAAAACGTGGAGTTGTTATATAGAAAACCCACACCATGATCTGGTAATGAAGATCCAACACATTTCCCCATTACTTGTGCTGTCACAGTTGCTGGGGTTTTGCTGCCTTATGGGCAATCTGTGAAATGAATGCTTCTTGCAGCGTGCAGTCACTTGCACAACAAACAGACACTAAACATTTTTCTGCCTCAGGCAACCAGGGTTTGACTGATACGTGTGAACTGGCTCTGGCTGCTTGTGCCTCTGTTTGCTGTTTCAGGCTCTTCGGGTTCCTTGTTCACTGCTCTGTTGGCTGTCTGAGATGTCTCTCAGCAGACAATCCAGGATGAAGCAGGTGTGAGGAAGAGGAACAAAGAAACTGATAGAATTAGATTAGCTCTCCAGCCTCCTGCTAGACAATGGCATTTTTGAACATACAATTTGCTTTAACTGGTTTGTGCTCATTTGCAGGCAACCCACAATGGGAGCATCACTATCAGAGAATGTGCCTCTGTAACAGGGATTGTTTTATAGCCTGGAAATGACACAGATCTGTTCAGTTGTCAATACCAAGTCCAATGACTTCTTTGGCTTAATATAGATATATTGTTATACTGCAAAATTTCTCTAAGATGATCACCTACAACTGGAAATAAGTAAGATGTGAAGAGATCCATAGTTAGCTATATAATGTAATCTCCTGCTTATTACCCATAGGACTTTAATAATGGTTGTGCCCAAAATTCTCATGTGCAAAGAGGTGATATAGGGCATTATGGGATGCGTTCTGATGATGTAAGAGACAGTCTTGGCATCTGTCTAAGTTGGCAGGATGAAGAATGGAAGAAGTGTTTGCTGATGCAAAGGTGAGTCACAACACAGTGAGTGACAACATACTTGACATGGGAAACAGTTAAATCCTATTCAGTGCTTTTACACCAAGTCCTTATTCTGCTCCAGTCTCATTCTAATGCTTCATTCAGCTGTGTTCAAGCAGGATTTATACATGCATAATATATAAAACTGCCAGCAACAAAGGTGACCTGCAAGATTTTTAGTATCTTGCTGTAGTGAGCTATGTGTGTAAATTAACCCCGAAATTAAATCTGTAAATGACTACCTAAAGCTCTCACCTTCCACTTTGTCTGATACTTGGCAAAGAAGCTTTTAGTAATGTCTACTAATTTTTTGACTGCAGGTAATGCTGATAAAAGAAGCAAATGTTAGGAGATGACTGAACATACACATTAAAAATTTTCATTTGCTGCCCTGAAATCTCATATATGACCCTGTTTTTTCTTGAGGAATTACAGCACCACTATTCAGTCATTGCAAGGGGCTCCAAGCCAGCCTTCTTTTAGCAGTGGCAGCAGATGCTTGATTCCCTGTGTATAACATATGTCTTCAACCACTGCTACAGTCAAGATCTCAGTATACCAAAGCACTCCTGTCTTCAGCATCTGCAGAAACAGACTGCAGCACCAAACATCAAGGAACACAAGTATGTGCCTTGTATGCATCCCCTGCAACTCCTGGGCTATTACACTGATGAACTAAAGCAGAACTTGGTGCATTGCCATAATGTAATAAAGGTCACTTCCATGTAGTAAGAAGGATTGCTTCTGCTCTGAGTCAGTATATCTCACCAGGATGCATGGCAAATAGGATTTACACAGAATTACAAAGAATCCTCCTTTCAGACCACTGAATAGCAACAGTGTCCATGTACTATGCCAAACATACCACCTCTAAAGTTTCTGTAGGGGATGTACAACCCAATGAAATTTGGCTGGCAAAGCTGTGTATTTTGAGTCTAGTAACCCATCTCCCTGTTCAACATTTCTTAGTGTGCTGGATGTTTCAATTAACTTTTACTGTAAGCAAACTGAGGCGAAATACAACCTAAATTCTTCATCTTCTTCTTAACTACAAGCACAGATATTTGTAATTCACTGTTAAACACACATGTAAGCTTGCAGAATGGAGCCAAAGTAGAGTTCACTCTAGAGACTGCATTCAAAACTCCTAAAGCATGAAGGAAAACATGGCCAGTTTATTCTCACTTTTCTTTGGATTTATGCAAATTAGCTTGAATAATTTCCAAATCTCATTTCTTACCAATAGGTGGCACTAACATTTTCTACTTTTTTCATTATACATTGCCAGTAGTGAGATTTTAAGTCTACCTCAGTGGTAAATTATCTACCAAATCATTATGAGTTCTGTTCTGTTCTGTTCCTTTCCCCACAGATTGTGGCTGATCACTATGCAGTAGTACATGTTTTGTTCTCCAAGCATTTCACAAACTCTGAATGATAGATGTTTTGATAGATACATTACCAATAATTAAGGCTGCTGTTCTCTTTCATGTTGTGGCAGTCATTTTAACAATGTTTTGTGGGTGTGGGTTTATGGTGGTTTGTTTCAGTTTGGGGATTAGGTTTTTTTATGTTTGATGGCTTTCTTCAGCTTTTCACACAAAGATGTTAGTGTATGTATCAACTTTTTCTTAAAATGATCTTGCTTTTCCCCCTTTGCAGGTAATAAGAAAATTGAAAAGTAGACTTTTAAAAAAGGCAAGTAGGTTTTTTTTCCTGTTTAATGATTGTATGATTGCAACCTTTACAGCCAAAAGTAATACTGAAAGTAATGTAATAGTGATTCCCTAAAAAGTTTCAGTCATGTGAATTTCATAATTGTTTTGGAGAATATGGTACTAAAATGTAGTAGGAAAAGTCACTGGAATCAAAAGCAAGAACAGCTTTGGCAAACTCATTTAATTGATTGACAGAATATTCACTGCCCTTTTTTAGTGGGACCATCCTTGTTCCCAATGGAAGATCCACTAGAAGTAACCTGTAACTCTGCATGAGAGTCCAGTGATTTTCTTTGCAAGTCACATTTTCCCTGTTCCAGATTAATCACCAATGGACAAAAGACTTTAGTTTTCCAGTTGAGATTCCCAGACAAGATTGTTTTCTTGTCCTCTCCTTTCATAGTCATAATTACAAGAATGTGGTTTCAGGGTTGTAATAGTCATTCTGTAAATATAATCCCAAACTTTATAACTGTTTTATTTTTAGGAATGTGAGGTTTGATTCACAGATTCTTTCTTATTCACCTGAATTCGTGGCACTTCTGATCAGGAAACAAGAATGATATTTCCCTAAATTTAAAGTCTAAAGCCTGCCTACCTACAAGCCTATATGCACAAATCATTTCAAAGAGTTTATTAAGTTTGCTGTTCTGAGAAACATTGTGAAAACAGAGCCCATCCTATGGATGACTGCCAAGATTAATGAAAGTTCGGGCATCCAAGTGCCATTTACATAGAAGTTGGTCTCCTTCTAGCATAATTTATACCACTGACTTGTCATCTTTATGTCTTGCTTATTCATAAATCAAACCAAACCTCTTCATTGATTCTGCATCACCTTGTTGCAATCTGAATACTCATTTCCCCAAGCTTCATATTCTCAGGTGCTTAATTTCTGCAACTGAATGCTACATCTGCATTTACAACATCAGCACACGAGCTAAAGAAATACCTAAGACAAAAATAACCATCTGTATTCTTTACATCTCTGGTAACCTTGTCATCAACATCTGTTCATGCCACACAGGTGTGTCTAAAATCCATTGGCAACATCTGAAAGTGCTCTTCTACTTGAATTTAAGTTGTTGAATTCCTCTGGTGACTTCAGTGTTGTGAATATGCCCTAAAATGGGAGACATTACTTTATCCAAACTTTTCAGGAAAGCCAATGTATTTAAAATAGTCATTATCCCACTCCTTAAATGATTTAACATTTTGCTGGCCTTTATACAACCTTAATTAACGTCTCCCTTTTCTAAGCTGAACAGTCTGGAGTTTTCCATTTCTCTACAACTGAAAGATTCCAAAACACACACCTATGGCTGAAACTTGTTTAATTTGGGATTTTAGGTATCCACCCTGTATTGCAAAAATAGACTATGTGATGCAATATTGTTTTCAGCTGCAGACTTCGTAAAAGAAGTATTGAGTAATCAGAATGTACCTTTATCCTTGTGTGTGCTTAGCAACTCTACAGGTCTGGATGACAAAAAGAATTTGCCCTTGGACAGCAAGTTAACAAGACATCAAACAGCCAGGAGGAAAAATAAAAACTTTGCTTATATTTCACAAGGAGTATGGAATGAATAAAGAACCTAGCAGTCACATTGGTTTATATTAGGGCAGGATTTTAAACTTTTCACTTTTAGATGTGGGAAGATGGTCTAGGGAGGTCTGGAAGCAGGAACAAGAAACTTTCTCTTTTTGCATCCAGTGGAGAGCTGTCAGAAGAACAGCTGTACAGGAACAAGATATTTCTTGACCTTGCCACTAGCACTAAGTAGATGTTCAATAATGATTGGAAGAAAATGAAAAAGGAAAAGGAAAATGGAAAAATAAAAAGAGGAAAAAAAGGAAAAAGAAAAAGAAAGGGGAAAGAGAAGGGGAAGAAAAAAAGAAAAGAAAATGCTACTTAATATTCTTCAATATACTTCTCAAAGGGATCATAAAAAACAATGGGATGAATATGATACAGAAACCTAAGGGGGTCATATTAAGGCTTGTCCAAGTAGTGATGCTTTCCAAAGAAATGCATGAGGAAAGCACTCTTTAACATCTCTGAGGTCCCACACTGTGTCACAGAGTCCAACAAGACATAATGCAGTTGACATATATTCCATACAGGAATTAGATCAGAGGAGAAGATATCTGTGGTCATGGCACAGCAGGTACTGAGGTGACTGTGTTTCGGGAGTTTACATACTCAGAAGAGTGAGAAGGGGGTTGTGTGTCCCTTAGTAGCACAACCTGTCGTCCTCTGCTGTTGAGAACCCAAAAATTGTTAGTCAAATGAGCTATGACTGCATTTAACTGATCTCACTGGTCTGAGGAGGTATCTGCAGTCAGAATTGTTGCTGACCTTGTCTTCAACTGCCTTGCACTGAGCTTCTATTCACACTGTAGGCAACTCCCACTCCCTCACACAAGCCACTGTGGGAAGGACTCTGACTTGTCTGCCAGTTAAATTTTTAAGAGCAAAAGGGGCACAAGAGATCTTCTGGGTCAGGTACAGAGGACACCTTACAGCTCAGGGTGCTCTGGAACAGACACATTGCAGAGCAGGGAAAAACAGGTTTCCAAATGCGCTTTCCTTGTCCAGATTCTTGAATACTACTAAAGGGAAGGAATGCAAGGGCTGGCAGCTCCCATCTCAAGCTCACAGTCAGTCACATCTGCCTTCCAGGGTAAATGTAACTGTTGGACTCAGGCTTCCCAGCTCACCCTGACTCACACTCCTCTGTGCTCAGAAAAGAATGGTTTTAGAAGAATTAAGCACACAGAGATACAGCTTAGCACTTGGTAGGAAGGATTGCTGAAATTAAGTTCATGCCCAATTTTGGAAGACAAATGCCTCTAAAAATCTGCTGCCTATGGCTAAATAGAACATGGTTCACGCAATCCATCTCCTCTGACTTTCACCATCTACAGTCTAGGTGTCTACACGGGAACTAGTGACTTTAGGCTCAAGAGAAGGAACTAGATGCTTTTAAAGAGTGAGTCATCTGACCTATTTTAGATATCTCTGTTAGACAAATGAAGGTCTGAAGTGCCTATTTTTTTTTACTGACTCTTAAAAATTCAGAAAACTAGATCAGAAACTATTCATGTAGGTGAATCTGACTTTGTGTATCCACTGCTAGAGTTGCAATCTACATTATCCAATTTAGGCAGTGACAGACAATGCAAGGCTGGCATTTATAGCTTTACTAATAATCTATGTTGAGGTGGTACAGCTGGTTGGGAAGGAACAAACAAGCAATTAAAGGAGTATATTTTCTTCCCCTGAATTCAGTCTGTGTGTGGTTTTGATTTGATGACTTTGTCAGAGATGCAGCAGTCTCTGCTAACCTAAGTCTCACGCAGATAGAAATGTCTGCATGACAGCAGGCAGGAAAAAATTGTGTCTGAGAAAGTTAGTTTCTGGGGGGCAGGGAAGGAATGACAGCTTCCTTTTTGACCAATAGTATATTTATTAAGTTAGAAATCCAGTAGTTAGGTTTGGTTGCTCACTAACTAGTTCTTCTCAAGTAAATACCTAAGTTTTCACTACTTCAATGGAGTGAGATAGGCTTGCTGAAGACACACATAACTTAGGTTACTGCTCTCTACACTGACTGTATCAACCCTCAAAGTGATCTTTCTAAATCAGATGGCAATCCCCTTGGGAGCGAGGACACTGCTGGAGTTCCTGGGGCCTCATCATCACATCAACTCTTCCAGCAACTGACAGGGTAACTCACTTCCTGCCTCATCTGGAAGGCAGTGGCACTCCTGCAGGAGAGATTAGTGTGTATCTCCCCTTGCTTCTGAGAAAGTACAGGGGATTCATTTAACACCTCTGAATTTTTCAGACTAAGAAGAAAGTTACTTCAGGAATAAAAAATCCTAAAACACTAGAAATCAGAACACTGGATCCTTGTTTGGATCTTTCAGCTGTTTTACATGGCTCAGATCTCACCAGATATGATCACAAATTTCATTAAAATGCTTCAGTAAAAGTTGCAACCTGAGCTGCTGTTTCCAAGGGTCTGTTATATCAAATTACACAATAATCTCTCAGCTGTACATACATTATTCTCTCATTTTATAGGTTTTTCTAAGCCTTTCATTTTATTACTTTTAAATTACATTATTGCATTAGCTCACATGGGCCTGCAATTTCTGTATTCTCAAAAAACTTGAAAACAACAAATGCAACTGCTTTAGTTTATAGTAGTGTTGCATTTATATATGAGAGGATGTTATCACATCAGAGCTATCTTATCCCATATTTGAGAAACTATTTTGGACTGTTTGACATTGCTTTCTCTTGTCCATCTTTGTTTTCAGCAACACAGTGTGAAATTAAATCATATCTTAAGTTCTTAAAAATGAAAGTCATCTTTGTATAGAATCTAAAGTAGTGATATCTTGGGTGGCTGCCCAAGTATTTAATCCATGGAAAAGTTTTAATATTGATGCAGCATTGTTGCTAAAGATAGCAAGTCAGTTGCAGTCACAGTCATTGTATATATTTTAAAGATGGTCTGGCACAAACTTTGGCATATCCTAGATTTCTCTAACAAATGTCTCATTGGGTGTCCGATTGCTGTTACACTACTTTAAGACATGTAAGGATGTAAGGAGAGGGAAACTTGTGAAATCTATCCTCCAATTTCTTCCACTGGAAAAAATATTAAAGAATATTTTAAGAACACCCTACCCAGTCACATTTACCAAAATCTTCCTGCTTTCTTTTGTATTTTATATGCTGGTCTTAATTATATGTTTCATCTGTATGCTGGTTTTAGTTATTTGCCTTTGATAATCTATTTTTTCTTTTAGGCTGTTTGTGACTGAATCAAACTCTACTGACTATTCACTGCTCAAATTTTTAACATAAGAAATGGTTCAATTCATTGGAGTCCCTGTGTTAAACTGCTATGAAACTGTTTACAGTTCCTTCTGCACTGAGCATGGCATGTTGCTTACTGTATCTTCAACAAGGCAGTCAGTGAGGATATGAGAAAGTATTGAAGTGAGGGCTCCATTGGTTCCCTCAAAAATTTCCTTACACAATAATTATACCCATCCCAGGTAAAACTGTGTTCTCAGTTTCTAATTTTTACCACATGGATTTTTCTTCCTGTTGTTGGCTCTTATTATGGCCTCTGACACTCATGTATGAGGTGGGCTGTGTGACATTGACATTTGTTCAGCTCCTGCATACTGTCAGCTCTTAACAAAGCATTGTCTTCAGCTGGATGTGGTATGGGGAGAAAGGGTACAGGGTACTGAGATTGTTTCCACCTCCTTTCAGCTCTGTCCATGGAAGTTCATTTGCAGTTGGTAACCCATGCAATCAGAGCAGGGCTGGGTCCACTCCCTGTTTCTTCCCGGTCCTATCTCTTAAGAAAACGCTACCAGTAACCTCTAAATATGGAGGTGGAAGTCCAAACTCATAGACACTTTTACACAAGTGCTTTCTGTCTGTCTTGTGCCTGTAGTGGCCCATGAAGAGCCAGCTGTGTTCAGGCACACCTGGGTAGTTTGCAGAGCTTTGTGTACAAAATGCCACCTGCTCCATTTCCGTAACTCTGACTTGTACAATCTATGAGTCATGCCAGCCAGCCTGCACCAGATTAAGGGTTTTAAAAGGCAGCACAATTGATCTACCACTGTGTTACTGATAAGTGTGAAATATTTATTTAAAAAAAAAAAAAAAAAAAAAAAGACATGTAGCAAATGTAAAAATAAGAGCTCATGGTCTTGCCTGCTTTAAACATCCCAATAAGGCACCTCCCACAGAAAGCAGTGGAGGTGAACTTTTCATTCCATCCATTCTTGTGCAAATCACCTGTTTGGATGAGGGATTTCAGTTTTCCTGGAGCCATTTTAATTGCTTATGGTCAAAATGTAATTGCTTTTAGAGGAAAAATGAAAGAAGAAAAAAAACACAGGAAAGTTCTTTTGAAAACTTTGATGTATTTGAATTACGTGGGATAATCCAAGGTTAATTAAGTAGAGGAAAAACAGCAGAAAGACTTACTGAGAATTAAATTATATCCAAGTAAGTGTTAGCATTAGGAATAAACTAATAGATAGGACGGCTAAGATATAGGATTGGATTTATATTTGGCTTATATAGAGGAATTTCATACTTGAGAAATACACAGTTTTTACAGACTACAACAAATGTTATTATTACCATTATACTTTGGGGAAGCTACAGACTCATAAACTAAGACTAAATTAATTATATGTCAAAGAACAAAGAGAACTGCTAACAGAACTAGGTCTCTTGATTCCCACTCTGTTTTTTCCACTGGAATTTATTGAATGAAGTATAAACCACATGGATAAATTTTAAGGAATCTTTTTCTTGTTGTCTTTGTGAGATATTGCACTTTCCATCATTTGCATAAATGGAAAAGAGGAAGCTGTTTTTTGCTGGGTATATCTTTTTTTTTTTCTTCCACAGAGCTTTGGGAAATGAATTGAAAGCAGTTAGAACTGGTAAGGGACCTGGTGGAGTACTAATATCTGGGAGTTCACACTTCTAGAGTATTTTAAAATTTGAGTTCTAAGCTTCAAAAAAAGCAATGACATAATAAAAAGGGAATTTGGAGTGGGCTGTATGTAAAGAAGCAATGCAGAGCATTTCTAATGTGCACATAGTAGTCTTGGTGCCCTAAGCAACAGGTTTATGCTACATGAAAATGACACCTGCCCATCGGATTGCTTTGTTCATTATATATTTGCTCCTCAGACTGTCGGCTTTTGGTTTGGCTTTTTTTTTTTTTTTTTGTGGCTCTCTATACTGTCTGGTTATAGTCTGAGCCTCAGCTGTCCCAGAGATGCCTCTCCCAAACTTCACATTTGTGTCTAAGAGCTGCCATTCCCTCTCACCAGCTGTTTGCCCCACCTAAAAGTTCCTCTTTGTATCCTACTTGCTTCTTTTGTCTATTTATATCTACACTAATGCATGTAATTCTAGAATATACTTGTAATGCTTTAGCACAGAAGTCAGGCATTCTAATTCTGAATCTCCTATAGATATAACTTGCCTTTTCCTTGGCACTAACAGAATCTAGTTTAATTTTCTTTTATGCTGCAAAGAAAGTGCAATTTTTTAAAGTCTTTGTGGAGGTGTTTGTTTTCTTCATGGATGCTTTCACAGTGTACCTATCTCAGTATGGTACAAATTTTAGTACAGTTCTTTTCCCCCCACGCCCACTGTTGTGCAAGCATTGGGAGCCAGAGATAGGCATATTTTATAAATTAAAAAGAAATCAGTCAGTACATTGAAGCAATTAGTGTAAATGAGTTCAACAGACAAACAGGCAGACAGGGATCTCTGTGCCGTTTGTCTTTTCCTGCCCCCAAAGCTTTAAGTGTAGTACAAGAGCTAAATGAACAGAGTGAAAAATGACCACATATAGTGGGCCAGGCTCCAACCTCACTGACAGAGTTGTAAATCCAGAATAAGAACATAAAACCTGCCATCCTGGGTGAGCATGAGAGTCCTTTTAGTCCTTTTAGTTCAGTCCTGGAGAACAGTGGGCAGAAGCAAAGGCTCAGGACAAGGATAAGGCAGATAAAGTATACTTCTCCTGCTGTAGCCTTTGAACTGGAGCCTAATCTAATGGAGACAGAGTTTGTAGTCAATAGTTGAGTTTAATAGCCACAAACAGACCTCTCCTCTGTGATCTAATCCCTTCTTAAATCTGTGGATGTTGGGGGCCCCACAACATCCCAGTGCAGTGAACTCTACAACTTCACTATGTCTTAAGTGAAAAAGCTTTTACTTTCAACCAACTGCCTGGTCATTTCACTGCATGATCCTTTTGTATTGTGAAAAACTGGGACTGCACTTTCCCATTTAATATTTTGGTGCCATTTGTAATTTTATGGTAATTTCACTAATGCCACTGGGGGCCCTTTCAACTGAAAACTGCTGTAAGGCAAGGTCAGAGACTTGTTTTTAGGGAATCTGATTAATTCAAAAGTCCAGGGGCTACATTCATCAGGATAGTTTCCCTAACCATATCTGTTTACAAGAGATATGGCTTCTGGAGTACAGGATGTGCAAGGAGAAGGGAGGGAGGCATAGGGGATATAACCTGGGAGGTGCCTGGAAACACTGCATTTCACACACACAGCGCTCTTCAAGACATCCAGATGGCCCAAAGCAAGAGCTTGTCCCACAGGTAGAGCCAGAACCAGAGGTGCACGCAGGTGTGCAGGATTTGCAGCAACCCTTAAAAGCCTGGAAGGACAGCTTTCTAGAAGCTGAGAATGAAGTTGAGCCTGACTCCTGGATTTCATGACAACACTGGCCTGCTGTCTCCACACTCACCTTTGCAGTCCTTGGAAAGCAAGACCATACACACCATTCCTGCCATACACTCTAGGTCCCTTCCATATGTGGTGAAACTAACCCCACATTTAGGATGTCTCTACTTATCAAGAATGTTAGTCAGGCTTCACAGGGCTGATTTGCAGATCACCTTATCTTCTGTGATGTTCCTTGGGGTGTCCAGCCTTTGCTTCAGAAATTGCCTGTCCTCTTAGCTCCTACCCTGGTGTGAATAGCTGACTATTCAGTATAGCCATGAAAAGGTTTGGGAAAAATCAGTCTTCTGGGATATGTGCTGTAGAAGTTTACTCCAGAAGTATCAGTTCCTCTCCAACAACAGGTGATGATAAGCAAGATATGAGTCAATAAGTATTTCCAAAACCAAAAATAGAGGCACCTAGAGTGGAGCATCTTTTGACAGGATGTAGATGGAGGAGGTTAAGGTAGTAAATGTATACACAAGAATGCATACATATCCTCAGTTTCATACTATTCTCTTGTCTCTTAGCGGACCTTTGAATATGACATTCATGTGTGACAACCCTCAGTTCACAGTACTTGCAACACATTCACGGGGATTAGGATATGTGTTATATATGTTAAACAAACATATTTATCCCAGCAGCCTACTGGACCCCTACTCTCAGGCAGAGAAAATGGACCACCACAGCTAGGAGCAACAAGCTCATCTCATGCTTTCTCCATAGAACAGATGCAAAATGGTTTAATTGGTTTTTGCATGCAGCCAGTTTAACCCAGTGCTTAACCACAGAAACTGCCTCAATGATGCACTGAGGTGGACTCGTCAGTGTCAGCAGCATGGCTATGGGGCAAAAGGAATCTACTGTGATACCCTGAGAGGATTGCAGTCTCTTCTGTAAATGCTTCAGGAACAGCTGTACTACTTGTCCAGAATTAACTCCTCCAACAGGGCTATGAATGCACCCTTCTGCATGCTGAAGAGCCCAGTATAGGTTACAAAAGCAAAATAGCAGAGTAATCCTTGCAAAGACTGTTCAGAACCATCATGATGCCCTGGGCACTTTTCAGCCATTCAGATTTCCTTGTCAGATATTGAAGACTGCTTCTAGTACCAACCAGGACATGGTAAATCTTGAGAAGAGCAGCACGCTTTGGACTGCACCGATGCAGTTGGTGCTTTCCACCTGTCTTCAGTAGAGAAAGGCAGTGGGAGGGACCAGCAGTGTGGCAGACTGACTTCTATTAATTATACATGCTTCCATGTATAATTACTTACCAATACCAAACCAGTATTAGTAACTGCAGTATTAGTTATTTCTTTTTTTTTTTTTTTAACCATAGAATCACCAGGGTTGGAAGGGACCTCTGGTGATCACCCAGTCCAAGGCAGGATCACCTAAAGCAGGTTACACAGAAACACATACAGGTGGCGTTTGAATGTCTTCAGAGAGGGAGATTCCATGATTTCCCTGAGAAGCCTGTTCCAGTGCTCTGCCACCCTCAACGTAAAGAAGTTCTTCCTCATGTTGATGTGGAACTTCTTGTCCTTCAGTTTATGGGCACTGCTCCTTGCCCTGTTGCGAGGGTCATGGTAAAAAGTGATGGTGATGAGCTCCAGAATGATCTGCTCCATCACCATTCCAGGGATAGAGGTGAGGCTGACTGGCTCGTAGTTTCACAGGTCTTCCTTCTTGCATATCTATTATCTGTTCTCATAACATCTGATTTTTCTAACTGTATTTCAGATAATCTCTTCCTATTTTCTGAAGTCCCTATTGTGAATGCATGTTTACACTGTTCCTCTTTTGGAGATAACATGATATAAGCTCTCAGTAACTATCCCAAACACAGTTTGGGAAGAGCAGATAACAATTTCTTCCTCCACCCTGTCTAATTGCACAAAAGTATTTCATTAAGTAACCCTTCATCACTCATTTCTCACCTGGAAGAAAGCAGAGGCAATATCACAGAGATACTCATAGTCCATTGTTACAGTAATCCTCAGCAGTCCATCTGATTCTTGGGCCTTGCTGCTGTCTGGGAATCTACTTTGTATGTACTTAAAACTGGTTCTCTCTTAAACCATTCAGGGAATATAATTCTGGTACATGGAAAAGAATGATAAAAAAATAAAACAAAACCTGATGAAAAATATTTAAATACATGAAAATTAATTTAGAGATTTTTAATCAATGTGTTCTGATCCAAAGGAAATGGGTCTATTTTAATGGAAAGAGTTAGGATTTGGGGCATGTCTTCTGCCCTCCTAGTAGAGAAATCCTTGAGACTTGGTGAGAATAAGCAAGGAGAAGTGCACTTGTGTATGTGTGTATTTGAGAGACAGTTTTGTCTTTGATTCCTCCTTAACTCCTCTAATCCAGTATCTCCCCCTTTATCTGTCATGATATTGTGTCTTTGAAGAGTTCAGTGCCCGAGAACAGGCAGGTCAACAACCCTTTGGTTGAGTGCTTAATACATACAAATTGAATAAACACCCCAGGAAATTCTAATTCCCAGTGAAAAAGTTTCAAAAAAGCCCTGGTTGTTTCTTGTGCCCAAGATAACACAGAGTGACACATCTTCATCAGAAACAGTGACTCATAGCTAGGGGTTGAATTGTTGCGGGGGATTATCTGTTGGCTGTATCAAGTTAAGAAAGATGGAGGTGCAACCCTGAATGTCTTATTAACTGCCAAAATAATTACATCATGGATGAAAAGGGAAGATGAAAACTACTTACATCAATTTATACTCTTAGTTCATGTGTTCTGGAAAAAGTCTGTATCTTGTATCAAAGGCCTCAGGCAAGTTTTGTGCTTTACAGTTTGTCAGCTTCTGCCCTTCCAATGTAAAATATTTATTTTGATAAAATGTATTTATGATGTTCTTATTTTCTCATTGTATCATTCAGCTATTTTTGTTGCTTAAATCCTTCCACAGGATATTTAATCCCGTGTATATTTTGTTCACTTTTAGAGTTTTACAATGAAAGATGGCACTCTTAATGCTGTATTCTCCATGTATTCACCTTCCTCCAAGGCATCAGTGGTTTCTAGAAGCAGGCTGCTGGTATGGCTATGGGTAAACACAGAAATTTATGGAATCGGAATCTAACTAACTGGAAATATTAAAAAAAAGAAAGATATCGGAAGTAGAGAGTTTAACCATGGCTGTCCTCAGTGAAGAAGGTGGACAAAACATGTGAATTTGCACTAAACCCTAAAATCAGCAATTTCTCTACCATGGTTACCTAGACTGCATTTTTATTCTTAACTAAAGAAAAATGTTATTGTCAGACCCACAGCATAAGTTAGAAAAAGCTGCCACTGTGAGACATAGTGAGAGTCCCAGCTCCTGGCAATCTCAAAATCAGGAGACAGGATGCCAGCATCACCTCACGGCATCCTGCCTCTGTGAGAGGTACAGTGCCCAAGCTCAGGTGTGGTGGGGTGCAGAAGCTGGATGCTATTTTCCCTCAGAGAGGGACTGCAGGCTCCTCACTGACCTCTGTGCACTGACTCTGCTGTGCACCCCTTGACATCCTCCCCCAAGTTGTCTTTGGTACTACTCAATAGATTAGCATCTAGCAGGTAGGAAACCTATAAACAGACAAAATTTCCTTAAAAGGTATTTTTTCTCTTTCTCACAAATAGCCAAAGCAGCATCAATTATCTATGAGTGATTAAATACTTCAGTAACAACCCTCCCAAAAATTATCTCTACAGCAGGGTTTGGACATGCTTTGCTGTCCATTGCTTTTCCTCTCGTATGAGCAGTGGTTGAGGCATTACTCAGAAAAGCTGGAGGGAAAAATATTTTAAGAAAGAAGTAGGAAGGAGTCTCCTCCTGGGAGACAGTGGCATGGGAATTTCTGTTGGCAGGAGCATGAGGCCTCTGTGCAGGAGAGGGGATGAAAGAGAGAGCCTGCAAGTCAGCAGATGGGGAAAGCTCAAACTCAAAGGAAGCTGTTTGACTATTTTCAAAAGCAGACACAGTGGGAACTTCAGAAGAGAACAGGCAGGTTTGATATTTTGAGAGAAAGGCTGGGGTCTCATTGTCTGCCACCCTGATTTCCTTGTGAACATCAGGAACGACTGTGTCTGCCTAATGATGTCTGAATTTATTTTTCAAGAAGGGAATGTCTGATTGCCTTTCCCAACACTTATTTTGAGAATCAGCTGCTGTTGTAGCAAAGTATCAGCCATCCCCTTGGCTCCTATATCAAGAGAAGGAAAAAATGGGTTGAAGATTTAACCCTTTATTCTCCAGGAGTTCTCTGGTTTTGATCACCATATTTTTTTTACTGCTTTCCTACCTTCCTTTTTCTTTGTGCTGTTTCTTCTCTTTCCCTCAGAAAAATTCATCACACATTTTAAATGTAGGAAATTCTCGGCACATGCTGCTTTATAGTCTTCTACTGTATGGAATTATGTGTTTTGAATTAGTGACTGACAGGTGACACTGCTTTGCCAGGTGTGGATCTGCAGAGCGGGAAGACAAGTTGTCAACTGCTAGTGACAGATACGGAAAAAAGGAAGACAACCAAAACCACCAGAATATTGCAAAGGACAGATATCCCCAGGCCTTTCTTTGTGTTGAAGCAGCAAGTTTTATCTCTGAGGAAATTGGTGATTCTTACCCTGAATGTTTTATATTTAAATCTTCCCTATGTGGTTGTCTAAATCTTGAAATTTTACCATCTAAAGTCACTCATCTTCAGTGGTGTAATTCTGTATACATCTCTGTGTACAGAGATATGTATATATATATACAGGTATGTAGATACCTTTTGTGAATAACTACCGTGCTGTTCAATCTTTTAAAGAAAAAGAAAGGAGTATTGCTGTAACTACTATACTAAAAATTTTGGCACACTGACACCAACCAAGTGTTTGACATTGAAGCGTTAATATCAGAATATTTCTTTGCTGTTGTAATTTGATGTCTGCCTTACTCCTGTCACAGCTGGCCAGTACTGGTAGCTGACAGCTGGGGGAATAGGGAAAGTAATGCTGCATGTGTGTTTGGTCCCCTGAGGAATATAAGTATGGTTTTACACAAGAGAAAAGATACAGCAGGAGGGGTCATTCTGATAATCATTTCCCAGTAAAGAGGTCAGAAGGCTGGACACTGAAAGAGGGGAAAGGGGATTATTATGGTTGGGTCTGAGAAGAAGAATCATAATGGCAGATACAAGTCAAATTAATTTTAGGATGGACTTTCCAAAAAAGCTTTCTGAGTAGTAAGGTCCATGAAAATATGAGCTGTGTTTTGTGGGTTATTGCGTGGCCGAGTCCTTTTGAAATGTAACTGGACAAAGAGCTCAAGTCCTCTAGAAAACAATCATTTGGCACTAGGAAGGAGTAAATGACTTAATAAGATGTCTTTCTTTGTCTAATTTCTGTGGTTTTATGATTGAAATAGTGTTCTGCCTGCTAGTCTTACATTCACTGTAATAAAATCCTGTGTCATAAAATTAATCTAAGTGAGACCTGAATGCAATTAGTAGTGTGTGCAAGTAATGGCAGTGATGCAGCAGCAAGTGGCCCCAAAATGTGAAAAGGAAGCTTTAACATAGAAAAGTGAAGCAAGGTTTCATAAGAAGCTATTGGCAAGTTCTTTCTCCCTGCAGTGCAGTCAATGCAGTCACTACTCTGAACCTTAGGTTCTTTAAATCCATGTTCCTAAATCCATGTTCCTACCAACATCCAGACACAGATGAAACTTGGCTCCCTTGAGGAGATTCACTGACCTGATTGGAGCTACTCCTGTGTAATGGCATACCCTTTGTGTCGTAAAGCTGTGAGACCTTGCACAGACATTAATGATGCTGCTACAAATCACAGAGATGTGCCCAGTGAGTCATTGGCACAGCAAGCCATAGAGCTCAAGTCTAGTAAATCAACTTTTTCCCTTCTGGAAGAAAATGCTTTAGGGATTTTTGCGCAGTATTTGAAAAGTTCCTTTTATGTTCACTGAAAATACAAAAAATAAAAAAAAACTTGCACATCTACCCCAAAACCTGGCTTTGCAAACACTTGTTTAAATCAGCTCTACTGGTGTAAGCATATAGTGTATATATTTAAGGAATTTATGTATATTAAGGCATGAGATCTAATAGAAACAATTTTATGCCAGTAAGGTACAAGCATACAAAATGTATGCTAGGAAAGGCACAAGAGTACAAAAATTGAAACATTGCACTGTCAGTCTTTCAGAGATTTTTGGTAGAAACATAGAAACCTTGATCTGTCCTCTGTTTGTATAGGATTAATATTATTTGAGACTATAATACCCACTGATTTTAGCACATGGCCCCCATACACTGCTGCCCCAAGAGCTCAAGTGACTTGAGCTATCATACCACCAGAAGCAAGTCTGAAACACAAGTCTAATGTTTCCTTATAGTGTCTCATTTTCAGTGCAGTAGGACAGCAAGGGCTTCTCTGCGTGGCCTCCTCTCCACTTGCCCTCTAGCAGAGGCCTATTCACACCACTAAAGCTTTAGGTTTTAACAGGTTTTCCTCAGTGGCCTATGCACAGTACAAACAATTTCACCTGAAGGCACAGCTATGCCTGATAATGCCAGAAGGTTGATTTAGCCACTGTCTTCATGTTTGCAGACAGTCTGTGTGCCTGTCAGACACATGCATGTCCTGTCCTTACTAGGGCAGAAGGTGGTTTTGCAATTATGGCTGTGAAGTACTGTAGATGAACAACTCCCACTGACAGCATGACAGCTGTTCAATAAAACAAAGACAAAATGAGATTTTTCTCACACTTTGCAAGTATGAGGCTTACCTTTTGGAAGCTGGAAACAATAAAAGATGTTGTCACAGTCCCTCACTGCCCTGGGCAGCAGAAAGTCAGAAATGAGAGCACTCATCCTGCCAGACCTCCTTTGAAAACAGATTGCACAACAGCGCCGATAGCAGTTCTAATGGCAGTAACAACACAGATATTTCTTTGTGCAACAGTAACAATTAAGAAAAGCTTAAGCATTTTCTGCAACACCAGAACTCTTTGAGTCAGCAAGAAAAATGAAAACAGCTCCTCAATGGAAGTCTCTGGAGAGAAACAAAAAATGAACCTGTAAATGCCACAGCTATCAGTGCTTCTTTTTTATCCTTCTTAATGATGGGTTTTAACCCTAAGAAAGAAGAAGGAGAAGCTTTTACTTTCCATTTTACCTCAGCCTAAATGATTTTTTTTTTAATTTGGATGAGTCAACATGCACATTTACAATATAAGGGCCCTCCTTGGAAAGTCCCACTTTTAGCCAGTTTCCCATGGTAAGTCTGAAATACTTTGTACTTCACTCCCCCTTCAAATGCCCTGATTGCCCAATAAAAGGCCAAGATAATTAGATCAATTACTCTACCCTATTTATAAATTTTCAGGAAACAATTACTATCAGAAATAATGAATATTTCATATTTACGAATTCATTGTTGGTCTCTTCCTCCCCACCCTTTTTCTTACTATAGAAGATAGGCTTGCTTTGCTTATCCATAGAACTGTCTCTTCTGCCATAAAATTTGGCCATAAAATTTGCTGTTGATCTACAGCAGGTACGTTTTCCAGCACAGCAGTATCAACGAAGGTTATTTTTATTTTAACCATTTGTTTATATTGTCAGCAGCTTAGTGTAGATATGGTTACACTGGGATGGAAAGTGTTTTTGCCAGTATAACTTACTTCACTTGGGAACGAATGTTTTCTGTGCCAGTAAAATTACTTTCTTTTCTTTTCTTCCTGGCCAGTAGAAGCTGCACCCACACAAGGATGGTTTGCCAGGACAGTTATATTGGTAAACTTTTCCTCATGCTGACCTGGTCTCCAAAACAGCATTGCATAAATAATAGAGACAGGTGGGAGCAATCATAAGTGAATGCCAAAATACTGCAAATGAGTTCATTCTTATGTCAGAAGCCTTGTGGTGCTGTGGTTCTGTCAAGGGTCAGCTATTTTGGGGCAGGTGGAGAGAATTGCAGAAGGAGACGACATACTTCAACACTGCTTAAATTCTGCCTTTAGAAATAACTTTACTGTTAAAGCTACTTCGAAAGGGAGTAGGGCCAGATTATGGCATGACTCCAGTTCCTAGGTGGTCAGGACTAGAAGGTAGAAGAGATGAAACAAAAGGAAAAGCTCTCATGGGAGTAGCTGAAGAAGAGGAGACTCTTTTTTAGTTGAGCCAGGGGAAAAAAGGAAGAAAAGGATCTAAGTGTAGGATGCTGGCAGAGGGAGAAAGGCACTTAGGTGGGCTAGGCCAGTTAGAACACACAGCTCTTTGAACATGTATCTCTGTACTGGCTCACTCTGCACACTGGATGAAAATCAAGGTATTGGCTATAATTTAAAAGCAGTGGTTGGCTCTGTTCCTGGTGGTCTCCATGGTCTCCAGCACTGCCTCATGTTGTCTTTCACTTCAGCTTCACTACTGGTCCCAAGGGCTGGACTCCAGTAAAGCTGTAGTATGTGTTCTTCTTGGAAGAGGACTTTTTGTCTGGAATTTTCTAGTTTCTGCAGTATGGTAGCATCCAAAGTGTATAAATTATTTAGTTTTAATTTTTTTTCATGCCCCCTTATATATTAATTTTTGCATGCATTTAATCCATATGTTTTGGCCATGGGGGTTAATTTTAAAGAGCTGTGTCTGGCATACCAACAAATGATCTCTGCTCTGAAATCTTTTGAACTATACCAGTTGTTAAAAAATGTTTCTCTGAGCAGCTGTAAGGCACCTGGATACTGTGATGAATGTCACAGTCTAACCAAACTAAATAATGCCTTTACAGTACATATCAGATAACCCGAGTATCTACTGCTGGTTATGACATTTGTAAACTTAATCCACTGTTTTACATAAATAATGGCTGCTGTAAATATTTAGATATTGTTCTTCTCTGTATGAAAGAATAGAAAGCAAAATCTATACTAGAAATGCCAGAAAAACATAAAAAACAAAAATTGGGACTATTTGGCAATATGTTTTACTTCCTTGTTTAGATTAAAACACAGGACTTAACCAGGTGCTCTTCACCGGTCTTCCCTTATTTCCTGGATTTATGGATTTACTTAGACTTTAATGATGGTCAACAAAAAGCTATTCACAGTGTGTCAGTGTACCACTTCTTACCTTTATATGAAGAGAGATATTATCTTTACTGCAGCAACCGAAATTCATCTAGAATGAGCTTGAACCCTTTGATAATAATGGGTCTGAAAAACGTTTCTTGCAACATGTTTCTACTGCATCCTGTTGAACTCATTTTACAGTTTGACAATGGCATTATGGATTGCTTAATCTTTCCTTTTTGTAAAGAAAAGTCAAGACTTGCCTTCCTACTAGAACAGTATTTCTTTTGTCAACAGAGGGTTAATGAATAAAACTGTTTTCAAGGTCAGATTAGCAAGTCAGGCTTATAAAAAATCACCTCATGCTTCAGCAGTGATAAAACAAGAATTGCAACTCAAGTTTTGCTTCTTTCTCTTAAAACCATCTGATTAAAAATAATGACAGATCACTCTGACACACATCATAGGTTTGAAAGCTAATTCATACTCTTCCATATTATTGCATTAGTGACTAACTTCTTGTATCTGCAAAATAATATAAGGAAACAAAAATCCCTCAGCAACAAATAATAAACTGCTATTCATTATCAGGATCAGTTAAGTTATTTTAACAAAAGATTCATAATAGAAAAGTATTTTTATCTTTGTATATAATTTTCTTTGTATTTTGTAGTTGTTTGGTCTCAATAATTGGAATTAGTGTATTCTTTTAACTCCTTAGAATTCCTATTAAATTTAGAGTTCTTGGTTCAAAATAAAATTTTATCAGTTAGACAATACTGTTAAAGTATCATTTACTGATGGCTTCTGTGGATACTTTCACTGTTTGATCAGCAAGACACTTAAAAGCTTTTTAAAATGGCATTGGATGATTAAATTGCATGCTGTGAAAATCTAAGGTTTAGGGTTGTTTTTTTCCCCTTTGGTATCCTTGAAATAATATATATCTCAGTAATACTTGAGATTATGCTTAATGGTAAATTTAGTCAGGAATGTGTTTTCACACTTGTAGGGCCATTCTTCATTTACTGCATTCATGTGCCAAACTGCCTCAGTGCAGCAGCAAGTAAACAGCAGTAATGATCCCAGTAACAGCCCTGATAGTAATCAGATAAACATGAACAGAGAACTCACTTCTAATTTTTTCTCTTCCCCCCCCCATCTACTTTTTCCAAGCAAATCTGAATTTTTATTCAGTTTTTTTTTCTCCAGTCCTCCCCATGAAGCACTGCTACTTACACCTTCCAAACAGAGTGCACACAGGTGATGGCCATATTTGGATATCCAAATATTTAAGTAATGAAGATTTCACTTTCATCAGTGAAACTGAGAGGTTGCTTTGTTGTTTTGTTTTTGAAGCCACATTCGCCATCGTGTAGGCTGATCCACATACTAGGGTGGTAATACAGCAATCAGTCTAAAAACCAGAAATAAACTGACAGCTCAGCAAGAGGGAAACTTGAAGAAGTGAGGGTAAATCACATTGATTTCAAAGGTTTATGAATTGAAAAACAGGACATTTTTTCAGGAAAGTAGTGGGCCAAAATTAATTTTGATACAAATTAAAGTTTGTAGAGCTAAATTTGTAATACATGTAGTAGAGTTACTGCAAGTTAGAAGAGCTAAATTTGTAATACATGTAGTACCCTTGGGTGCCTTCCTGTTGTTATTATCCTTCATTAAAACTTTCTGACTCCAGAAGTGCTCAAGACTGAAGCACTTCCATTGCTCTTGCTTGTTTCACTGTGTATAAGAGTCTGCTTTTTTGCAAGCAAGGACTCAAATAATGAAGAACTTTAAACAATATTCCTCAAGCCATAATTCTCCCTAGGAGTTAATGGAGACTCATCACTTTCTTCTCTCGTCTCTCTATTGAAAGCTAATGCTACAGATAAATCATAAGCATATTTGAAGCACACCATATAGTTTTGTCTCATTCTGCTCTTTGCATGGTATAATAAGATGCATCTGAGGAAAATAGCATGCCTTGAGCAGTTAGGGATAAATCTGGTCATCCGCCATCTTCCAGATAAATTTAGATTACAATAAGTGTTTGAGAGTACAAAATACTGTGAATAGTAAGGGATAAATACTTGAGAATGGTAACTAAATCCTGCATTTTGGAATTATCACAGTGACCAACTGCCCATGAAATGTTTCTCATTTTAATGTATAGCGTGTCTGCATATAATTCTAGATCTGTATTTATATCTGCAGCCATATGCTGTTAGATTACCATCTCCTGTTCAGACAAATTACTGGAGCTGCAGTTGCCAAAGCAAACAGAGTTCTTTTTTTTCTCAAAAGCACCGAACACATAACACATGACGCATTTCATTCTTTCTTATGTGATAACTATTGAAATAACAAGCTACTAATATGCACAATGTGTAAATGAGCAGCAAAGTTAAAAACAGAGGGGAAAGTAAGAGTCCTACATTTGTTACTGGCTGCTAATCAGAGCAGCTGTTTGGGGAGTCCTTCTCAGAGAAAGCAAGAGACCCAGGTGCATGCTCAACCATGAGTCAGTCTATTTTCCTGCACCCTGATTAGTCTGGAGAATGCCATTGCTCACCTTAGATTGGTTAGTGGCAGAGACTGTAAGAAAATTTTCTGTAAATCACTGGAGATTAATGTCTTGCAATCGGAGGACTGCTGGGGGAGGGTTTGTTGGTTTTATTAATTTTGCTGTGGTTTACTCATTGGAGTGGGATTCCAGAGCTAGAACCTAACTCTTGAAGGAGAAATTATTTGTTTAATAAGAAATGTAACAAGTTTGGAGATTAATTGCAAGGCAGGAAATAGCAATAGGCTCATTGATAATACCATCAGTATATCATTAGACAAAGGCCCAGAAAGGTGAGTGCCTTATCTCATTGAAATCTTCTTGTGTTCATCTGCTGATTTGACAGCAAGCCTTTTTCAGTGGAGCAAATCTATATATATTTTCCAGCCAAGAGTTATGAGTGGGAGTTTTTCCTGATTTCAACAACTTAGTAATCTCTCTTTTGGCTGACAATGAAGCAATATGAATATTTTTTGACAAATATTTGTCTGGCAGGGTCTCATTTATATTCCACTGTGTGAAAATGTTTAAGGATAACTTAGGCAGCATTGTCAGATCAACATGTTCCTTGTAGACTTGCCTAAGTTTTCAAGAAAAACTATGATTACCTCCATTTACCTGCATGCCCTTTGACACCTGATAGATGCTTGTTTATGTCAGCTAGAATTCAGCAAGGAAAGCAACAACTTGTCACTAAAAAAATTGAAAAACCTACTCATCGGTGAAAGAGTCAATCTGTTCCTAGGTTAAAATTGATCTGTGTTAGTTTTAAGGATATAAAAATTGGAAATTGCATTTAGCATAGTTCTCTAGACTCTTTAGGATGTAGTAATGTAACAGGCTTTAATATGGACTATAGGAACTCAAACACAGCAGTGTCCCTTGTCACAAATTGTTACCAGTATTTTACAGCTTAAGACCAAACTCAATGCTTTCTTCTGTTTTTCAAAATATCTGCACTAGGTAATTTCCTACTGAAGAACAAAGTAAAGAACCATACAGTAAATCTCAAAGGTTGTGCTCTTCTGTGAATGCTACTGGACTCTAAAAAGATTAACACCTTCCAGGGCAGATACGGAATTGAGGCTTCTAATTTTGTAGTCTTCTCATCCTTTACATGTGGAATAAGGAAGCATGAAACACTCTGTTTGGTCCTGTTCAACAGAATGAAGTCCAAGAAAGTATTCATTAGAGAGAAGATGTCCCTTGTTTCTAGAATCACGCAATGGTTTGAGTTTAAAGGTCATCTAGTCCAATCCCCCTGCAATGAGCAGGGACATCGTCAACTAGATCAGGTTGCTTAGAGCCCCATCCAACCTGACCTTGAATGCTTCCTGGGTTAGAGCATCTGCCACCTCTCTGGGCAACCTATGCCGGTGTTTCATTACAGTCACTCTAAAAAACTTCTCCCTTGTACATATTCTGAATTGACCCTACTTTAGTTTAAAACCATTACCACTTGTCTTATTGCAACAGGCCCTGTTAAAAGTTCTATTTTTCTTGTAGCCCCCTTTAAGTACTGAAAGGTTGCAATCAGGCGTCCCTGGAGCCTTCTCCTTGCCAGGCTGAATAACTTCCAGATATTCTTTATTAGTAGACAAAAATAACTGAGTTTATGTGATCAGTTATGAGATGAAAATTGTGTGCTTCCCTTTCCCATTTCTGGGTCTGGGCAGCAGAAGAGGAAGAGCACTGTTCTGAAGAACACTTGTCTCAGCTGTGCATGCATGGGCTGTATTCTCAGGACAAGGTTCTTTCACACACTCTGAGTGGTGTAAAACATAGAGATCTAACCTAGTGTGGTCCTGTAGCTCCTTCTGTAGTTGCTAAAGAGAAGTGGACTACTCCAGCTACTCTCCACACTGCTGCAGTAACTCTATGTCTCGCAGTCATTTACACTGTAGTGATCTGACTTGCCCTCTTCCTCGGGCTGTAGACATAAACAAGATTCCTGTTTTGGTCCAGGGAACTCAGAGTGATTAAAGCTGGCTCAAGCGCACTCTAGAGTTTGTTAGTGGAACCTGAGTTGTCCAACAGAAAGCTCTTCCAGCTGAAGCTCTGTGTAATTAACATACCCTGCAGTGTAGGACAATGACTCTACTTTCTGATAATTGCACTGAAGAAACATCCCAAAACCCTTCCCTTGGCAAGCCTGTATTTTCCCCATCCTGTTGAAATAAATTTGTCAGCTGTGTATAAGGAAGTTTGCTAGCTATTCAGCTAATTCCAATATTCACATGCAGGTATTCATAATGAGGTTTACTCTCATTTATTTCCCAATTGATATAAAGCACAAATGTAACTAAATCAGGTTATAGGCACAGTCAGGGAAATTGCATTGTTTAGGCAGTATGTGTACTTGAAAAATAAGAGGTCCTTAGCAGAGACAATAGAAAGAAAGAAAGAAAAAAATATCAATGACATTTATTGTTAGCTACTCAGATGTAATTAAAGCTGATGTTTCAATAGTATTCAATAATGAGCTATGTTGATGTAAGAAGGTGCCATTATTCAAACTTAATTGTGTGTTTCTAGGTTTCTTGTGCCAGCTGAGTCCCCAAACTACTTTGGAATTAGAGGAATGATTGTAGAATGTGACTCAACTGATAGCTTAAATGCAATTCACACAAAGATGGAAAAAGTGATATTTATCAACTTATTTTATTGTTTCTTGTCTTCATGCTGAATCACATTTGGTAGCATTGGAACACTTTTGACTGTGAGGTGGTCAAAATTCCCTAAGCAGGATGTATGCAAATATATTAATTTTAAATTTCCCAGATATGGTGGGTTAAATAGTTAACATGTCTTCCAGTTTGGTCTTTTTAAGTTAAACTGTGACCAGATTTCACCAAATGAGAACAGAGAAGGCACAAAGGGAAGATATTGTTTGGTTCATTACTGTGGTGGTAAAAACATAGTGATAAATGTATGCTTCAATTAGGTTTGTGCTTCATGTAGTGCCACAAAGTCATTGGTTCTCTTAGACAGCTGGAGTCTCTTTTGCATGATGCAGTAGGAAATGTACAGTTAAATGACAAAAAGTAGGGGGGGGACAAGAGTTCTCTTCTAAGGATGCCATCTGCTAAAATCAGCGGGGTCTGAGCAGAAAAACCACCACGCTGCCCTGAAAACCCCACCCAGAATCTTTATTATCTGTGATGTCGTACTAAGAAGCCTCTTGAACTTTAAGGAGAGTTTGCAGAGTTGGCAGTTCGGAGGAGAAAGACATTCTTTTTTGTTTCCCATCTGACTATATTTGGAAAGTAGCAGAGTCACTGTGTAACCATAATAAAAATTTCTTGTACAATCACTTTCCATTCAGTCATCTATCAAAATTTTACAGAGTATAACAGCACCTTCAGTCTGGATTAAAGGCTGAATTTTAATATTTTCATTCCTTTCATTTTCACTCCATTTAATATTTTAATTCATTTAATTTCTGTGCTTTTTGTGACATACAAGATTTTTTGTGAAATATTATTAGTAACATTTTATTAAAAACAAAATATTTTCTTCTTATGCCCTTATTTTGCCAGTGACTCCAGTGATAGAAACAAAGCATGGCATTTACTTTTGATTTCACATGCCTTTTTCCAAAATTCTGTCTTACTAAAGAAAGATCCTTCGAGAACTGTGATTCTTCTAGCCACCCGCTGGAACCATTGGTTCATTGGAAAAGTGAATCAGGGAATCAGCCATACAATCAGAGAGCCATAGAAATAATTAAGGCTGGAAAAAAGGATCTCTGAAGGTCACGTAGAGCAGGATTTACTGAGAGCAGAACTAACTTGAAAGCTGATCAAGATGCTCAGGACCTTGTGCATTGAGTTTGTGTTTCTCCAACATAGACCTGACAGATTTTTGGGCTACCTCTTCCAGGACCTAACCACTCTCACTGTGAAAATTTTTCCTTATTCATAGTCAATACTATGTCTATTGTCTCTTGGCCTTCCACTGTGCACATAAATGTACAGCACCAAAGTCTTTTGCAGCCCTGTTCTTCCCAACATCTGTTAAAAGAATTTTCTGAAGTACCTCACACCACCTTTCCTATTCTTACCCTTTATAGAAACCTGGATGTGAACAATGAGAACTACTTGAACCTTGTCTTTATGGGGACCTCAACAGTGTAAATCTAGCCTGTGAATCTCTCCAAACCTCATGTCCATGTGGGTTACATATAACTCCTCTCAGTGCTATGGCAATGCTAACAGAAGAGCACATTTTGGAATGATGGAGCATCTGGCAGACACTAACAAGTCTGCACGGGGGCCACGCTGACAGTTTGGAAGGAGCCTGATGTCAAACAAAAGATCTGAAAATGTTTTTGCAAGGATTAGCTAGAAAGAGTGTGAGGGAGAGTTCTAGGAAATGATCATGGGCTGAGAGGATGCTCAGTGTGGAGCTGGGCTGGCCAGAGGCAGATGATGGTGCTGCCTCAGCAGCAAGAGGACCCTCAAAGGGAAGGCATATAATAATCTACGGCAAGAATATCCTTCAGGAAGGTTTACGATCTAGTAATGATTTTAAGGGAAAGAACCATACTTTTTGTTCTCATTTGGGTTAAACTGAACTTTTCCTGATCTCCCCAGACTTGGTAGATTAGAAACACAGTTCTCTGTGTTGAAAGTTCCTCTAAGTAGACCCCAAAAGTTTGATCTTCTAATTGCAGGTGTTCAGCGGTACGAAATCAACTAAGATGACAACAGCCGCAACAGATAGAGAAAGCAGCCTTTCATCTTCTGTCCTGCCTGATGCCCCACTGACCTGTTCATGCTGTTTCGGTGCAGTGGCCATAGCTCCACTGAAGTACTGTTCTGCCTGTCTCACAGTAAGAGTAAGAGCTCTCTGCTAATCATCATCATCATCATCATTTTTTTCAAAACAGACAATTTAAAAAGTTACTTCAGTGCCTTCAGATCTTGTCATTAGAGGTCCAGAGAGGATTGCTTTTAATGGTTTGTGCAAAAATAGCCTCAGGTTTTATTGGAGATTAACACTAAGATAAAGGAACCACAACAGGTTTTTAATTGTCTGTCTCGCTGTTTCTAGTAATTTTTGTTGGAATAAGAAGCAACTGGTAGAGTCCATGGAAAGAAAATCCATCAATCTTATTTAACATTAACAAAATCTAGCAGTTTTGAGTCTTTTGATGGCAAGAGAAACATATTCTCTCTTCAGGTGGTGTTCTGGCTGTTAATACAAGAGTATCTACTTTTCTACCACCTCTAAATCTGTCTTTTCAGCTACCATTAGTTAATCATTGTAAAGGTTTATTGCTACAAGTTGCTTTGCAGTTCCCACAGGACTTTTCAAACTGGAGACCTCTTACTGCCCTGCCTTACTTTTTTTTCAAACACTTTGGGTTTTTTCACTTATAAATGCATAACCCTGAATGAATTGTTGTCAGCTTGTTTACAGGATCCTTTTAAATGCTTTCCCTATTGCTGGGAGCACATCTTTCTTTTTCTTTGTTCAGTTTTTCCCCTTGACAACTGAAAACAACAATAATAAAAAGTGCCCAAGAGCTATTTTAATTCTTTATAGTTATTATAATTGCAGTTTTCATGGGATTTCCCTGCTGTTCTTTGGAAGCAGACAGCAGTTTCTGTATTGAAGCAAGTTTATGATACACAGTAAAAGAGTGTGAAATAGAATTGTGATAACCTATAACCTAGGTGTTTATCAAAAGATATCATTTTATTGTGTTAAAATTAATACCCTGCAGTACCGGTTATGGCCTCCTATTGAGAACTTAATTTCCACTTAAATTCACAGTACCAAGCACAAGGTAATACTCATCCAAAGTACAAAGAGGTTGATACCTACTGAATTTTTTTATTGAAATATCTATCATGCTTTTCAAACATACAAGGGCTTTTTAAATATAGGTTCATTCAAAAAGTCCTTCTAGAGATGGTCTGGCTTGTTCAGGCTGATGAATACCTTTCAAAAGATAGTAGCAAATGCAAGAATTAAAATTTCCCTCAAGGCCTATTGTGTAATGTTTTGGTAGAAGTATTAAGAATGGAACTATTGAACTATTGAACTATTTCAGTTTAGAGAATCCTAGCAAAAATATTTTAGTTTATATCACTGTAATACAATAGAAATGTATTATTTCTAGCGACATATTAATATAACAATTATTAATAGCTGGCTTTTTAAAAAGGTGGCACTTGCCTGAAAAGCAAAGTTATAACAATCAATAATGCAGCCTGTTTGCATTCTGATTGATTTAACAATAATTTACTTGCCATAAATATTCTGTTATAATTCTCCATTAAATATCTACTGGGTTTTTTGTAACAGTTGTCACCACAAGAGACTAAACAATGATTCTCTTATTTATGAATACCAGTACCATAATAAAGAACCAAAAGAGGTAAATATACCTGTTTTGCTTTAGAACTGGTTGCTACCTTCATTGCACAAATCAAAAGAGGATGTCTGTGCTTGTCTTCAGTTACATCACTCTGTAGCATTGTACTTTGTTGTTCCATGGTTGCTACTCAAGAAAATTTGCTGTTCATTAAAAAGGGCAGCAAAACTTGGTCTCAGTGACTGAAACACTGTTATGAAATGCATTTTTAGAGGAGCCTCTAGTAACCTCTGAATTGTCCCAGAGTTATTTACAGGTGTGGGACTGCATTCATCAGAGCCAGGGCTAGCCCCATTTGATGCATAGGAATGGTTACATATGCTTAATTTAGTTTTATGTTCTGGGAAGTAGACAGGCAGAGGGATTTCATCCTCCCCTTTTGCAGGACATGGGAAAGTCACCTTTATTTCAGTGGTGCAACAAGAGCACACTGACATTCCTGCAACTGATCAGTCACAACTCTGGAGTTGGTCATCTTGCTGAACAATTTGAGCCCCAGTCCCACATCCTCTAAAATTACCTGGGAGTGTTCCCACAGGCACTGAGGGCATAGAATCAATCACTGTTACTATAATTAATGATAGAAGATGCATTTAGTTCTGTGGGAACATGAAATTGTTTAAATGCTGCTTAAGTGCCACAGGCTAAATACCAATACAGGCACAATTCATTTTAAATACTACATTTCGAACAACAAAAAAAAATGTATTGCTCTCCAAGCATTTTTATAATTGATATTTTATTTAGTAAGTGAGCTTGTACGTCTATTCTGAAAAAAACAAACAAACAAAGGAAAACCTTGGGCATACATAGTTCAGGGGTTTTGTATGGAAGTTTTCATACACTTCTGGAAGACAGACACTTTCAAAGTGGGTGGTGGAAGAGACCTAATTGAGCATGGCAGGAAAATACTAAAAGCAGAGAATACCAGATAAGCTGTAAATTATGTGGATAAGAAATGTACATTTATTCCAGATTCACTCAACGACTGTGCAATTTTAGTTGATAAATTGAGTTTGAGCTGAGTATCTTCCAAATGAAAAGAGTAAGCCTCTCTGGCTTGAGCTCAAAACTGTAGGCTCCTTGCCTGGGATAGTAATATCATATCCTTTGTGGTTCAGGCATGGGGGAGAAGATGCAGGAAACTGATCTCTACAGATGTTTTTGTTCTGTGCAGGAGACTATTCCCCACAGTGTTGGCTGGAAACAGCCTATGTGCTGGGGCTGTTGGGGAGCTCATATATGTTTCTGATTCAATGTTCCTGCCACAGATGGCCAAAGTGGTTGAGTGACTGAGCTTTAGCTTGGATCCATGAATAGTCTCCAGAGGACATTACATTGTCTGGTGATCCCAGAATCCTTGGCACCTGGACACTTTTCTCTCCTCATGCACCCTCTGGACTTTTAGGAGGGGACAGTTTTACCATTGGTCTGCTGGAGACTCTTTCATATGAGAAACTGAAGTTATCCTTGGAAGCTGGAACCCTCACTACTAAATACCAGATCGCCTCAAGAGTTGCGATAGAGAGCTTCTTTCAACAGACTCATTTTAGCTGTTCTTTCCAAGTGTAGCGAAATTATGTTATGCAGAAGCATTACTTAATCAGGTTTGATTGTAGCCACAGCACAATTTAGTCTCTTTTATATACTGCCGCCTAGTCTAGACTACTAGCTCACACAATATTAATGCAATGCAGATTAAAAGAATATTGTTGGAAAATACTGAAAGGGAGCCTTGTTTATGTTCCACTCCTACTTAAACTGAAATTAAAATGTCTATTCTTCATCTACTGAATAGTCACTTCAATAACATTCATTTAAAACTGCCTAAAAATTCTTAGATTGACATTCTGCAATTGTAGGTTATAGAGAAAGGATTTGAATTATGCTATTTTCCTGAACTGAGAAACAACTGAAAGAAATTTCTGTTGGGATAGAAGGAATATAAATTAATATACCCCCTTAGTGGTTTTTATGAGTTTTGTTCTCTTTCTATGAACATTCTCAGAACCAAGGTAAGAGAATCAGTGAATTTGATTTAAATCCAGAATCTATTCATGAGAAACTGCTTCTGAATTCTGAATGGCAAATACCCATACAGGGAACACGATTCTGCAAGAACAGAGCCCTCTTTCCTAGTGCATTTTACTCTGTGAGACAGAATCTATATTTGTGCTTATCTGAAGGCTGAAGGTCTCTTTGCCAGAACAAATTATTCGTTGAAATAGTAGCATTCAGTCTTCCAGGGCTTTGGCCTAAGAGAATGAATATAGTTTCCATAGAAATCTATGAGTTTGAATTATGTTCAGTCTGACTTTCCCAAAACTAATATTGCATGAAACTGCAGAGGAGCTTCTTTTGGAAAAAAGAAACTATGATAGAATTTTTTAAGGGGTACAAAAAAGAATAAAAACAAGTCTGTGGGATTTGTGAGTTTTTCTTTGTTTAGGTTATTATTATTATTAGGCAGACAATTACTATTTCTAAAGAGTAAAAAATCCCCTGCACTAGGTAGTTTTAAGAATGGATGTAATGAATTTTATGAACAGGATCAAACATGCATCAGAACAGAGTGCTGATTCAGGATAAAGAGATAACATTAGTATCCAGTACATTTCTCATTACTCTGATTGGTAATAAATTAAACTAATGTCCCCAAGTGGAGTTGCTTTGCCACCAGACAGTCACTGGTGACTGATCTCTCCCTGTCTTATCTTGACCCATGAGCCTTTCATTATGTTTTTTCTCCCCTGTCCAGCTGAGGAGGGCAGTGCTAAAGCAGTTTTGGTGGACACCCGCTGTCCAAGCAGGGTCAACAAAAAATATTTGTAATTTTTTTCCACTTTTTTTTCAATGCCACCCTATTATTTCTACACTCACCCAAGCTTTTCTGATTTTCAGTTACATACCTAAAAAAATAACATATAAGATTGAAAGTATAGAGATCTCCTTATTTGTAAGTAGAAGGACACATCTGAGAAAAGTGATTCAGAAGAGATGTCCATCAGTCTAACAGACATTTTTCACCTCTTCCAATAGGTCATTTGCTCTCTGTTTATATTCTGGTTTTCCCTGTTCTGTAGTATTCAGTGTATGCATGAAGTCATTTCCTTTTCTTTAATCCTCTTAGCTTAGCAAATATTATCTAGCTTGTGCAATATTTTCTTATTAATAGATAGGGTGTTAAAATAAATCTTCTAGTTTCCCAGTGTCATTAGAGAATCCAGATTTTTTTCTCAGATTTTTATTAACTCTATTTCTTCTTTCAGTTAATATTAATTCAATCTTCATCTGGTGTTAGCCAGTATAAACTGATGAAGCTTTACAGATTTATGCAGCTGAATTTTTAGTTTATGATTTCAATAGGTTACGTTTAATGGTAACCTATAAAATCAGTTGCCTATGCATCTGAAAATTAATCCACACACAGTGTGGTTTGAATGATCCTTACCTATGCTGGTAGGAAAGGGGCAAGCAGACTAAACACACACACAGCTAATCTTAGTGAAGACTTATAGTGCTGGAATCTCACACAGGCATTGCCCCTGAGGGCAAAACTATACCAGAAGCTATAGGATTGGTCAGATGCAGGTACTTGTATGGTCATGTCTATTTTAAAGCTCAGTCGTTTAACCATGAGATCCTATTCTACATTTTCTTCTTCTGATAGTATTCCATAATAGAGAATCATGGGTATAAGTTTGTCATGGAAAGTATAGACTAAATAATTCACTTTCACAGCAGAAATTGTGCACATACCTATTCTTAAGGCGTAATACAGCGTCACTTTCTCTTGCTTTCTTGAACCAGATGTTTGGCCATACTTTCTTGTTAAAGGACTTCAAAACTAGCTGAACGCTGATAACATTCTTTATCCTGACCCAGTCCCTCTTTTAGATTTACCCTTTTGTAGCAACTAAATGATTATGGATTTCCCATTACTTTTATCCATATTTAATTGCTGTTTCCTCTTCCCTGTTCTTGCTGAGATCTGAAGAAAGGTAATGAATCTTCTTACTGCCTTTTTCACCTCTGTATTCATCTCTCAGAACCTGTAGAAAAGAGACCAACAATCTGAAGACAAAAACCTATGTAGTTTTAAAATTTCATTCAGGGCAGGGTATTGTTTGTGACTTCCCTTGACTATCTCCATTTTATAATAAAGAAACCAATAAAGAGATGACTTGTCACTGAGAATGCACCGGCACGTGGGAGACTAAGACTCAGCCAGGACCCAGTCACTCACTAATTTCAGCTCATCTCCAAGCTTTTCAGCCTCACTATATTTGTGAAATTCTGCTTTCCAAAGGATCATGAGAAGTGAAGTTGACTGGTAAAGCCAAGTGCAACCATTCCTACTGGTCAGAAATATTAGAATAGAGTAGAAAAAATAGAACTAAAAAGTTCAGTTGGAAGGGACCTACAGTGATCATTTAGTCCAACTGCCTGACCATTTCAGGGCTGACCAACAGTTACAGCATGTTTTTAAGGGCATTGTTCAAATGCCTCTTAAACACTGTCAGGCTTGGGGCACCAACCACCTCTCAAGCAAGCCTGTTCCAGGGATCCTCTTGGTAAAGAAATGCTTCCTAATGTCCAGCCTAAATCTGTCTTGACACAACTTTGAACCACTTCTATGTGTCCTGTCGCTGGATGCCAGGGAAAAATGTTCAGCACCTCCCTCTTCACTTCCCCTCCTCAGGAAGCTGTACATAGCAATGAGGTCTCTACTCATCCTCCTTTTCTCGAGACTAGACCAACCCAGAGTCCTCAGCCACTCCTCACAGCAGCTGCTATTCGTCATTAGGGGTTATAATTAATACAACCTATGCCTGTTTGTTCACACTGAAACACAAAAATAAAAATAAATATTACCAGTGAAATGAAATGTTGATTAAAATTGTTATTTGATACACAGATGAGTGAAGAACATTCACATAGCTTGAGATCAAGAACTGTTACTTATTGCTGTGATTCTGGAGAGCAGCACATATAATTACATTAACTGCCTGCTTTAAAAAGAGAGCCATTACAGTTTTTTGGGCACAATTTATTACAGGCACAAATGCTAATATTTTGATGATAGTCAACAAAATAAACAGTCAGAGGTTTAGAAGCTAAAACATTTGAACCTGCAATTTAGTGCAGAGATTTAAATGTGGATTCATAATTATTTTCATTCACAAGGCTATATGCCCTCAAACATCAATTGTTAGCTTGTTTATTAAAGCTTTTGGTAATTTAGACAGTTTCCCCACAAATTGATGTATGCCTACATTGTTCTCTGGCCACAGCAACAGAAAATATTGCATCAGATTATTATAAATGGTGCTCTTTAATTGTTTTTCTAAAACAAGGCCTTACCAAACTATTTTCAAAATAAGAAGTGTCCGACCACACCAGTTTGGCAGTTGCAGAAATGTACTCATCAAGGTTTGCATTGCTGAACCAATACCAGGCATGTTCATATACACATCAGTCCTTTGATGTACATCCATTCCTCCACCTACATCTGTATTTGTATTGACAGCTATATAATCATTGTCAGCTGTACCAAGAAAGGGAATCCAAGCAGAAATTACAAGTAGGTTAGTACGAGGCTTTCTATTTTTTTGGTGAAATACTTTACCACATCACTGAGGTCAGAGGCACCAGGGTGACAACACAGCAAACCTGACCAGAAAATGTCACCTACACCCTTCCATCCTCATGTAATACTGTGTGGGACCAGGTTGGTGCTGAACAAGGATTATGCAATTAGCTTTATAAGAGAAGGCTGACAGCGTGCAGATGGAGGATCAGTAAGACAGATGAATGAATTTACAGTGATTAAGCATACTCCCACCTGCACCTCCGAACAAATGAGAAATTGACATTTAGTTACACACCACCTTGGCATCTGCATGGAGAGGAAGCAGAGGTAAGGAAATTATATGCTCCATTGTGTTGTGCTGTCTTCCTGAACCACTTCAGAGAAACATACTAAAGGAAAGAATGGCTGGTCCTGGTGGAGGTGATGGTATTGGAGGATAAAGACTAAGTGCAGTGGGGTGGTAGAAATTATTTTATAAGTATATATATTCAAATGTATACATATGTATGTGCAAATGTGTTACAAAGACTTAATATAATGAGATGATTACATTTACCTTTACTCAGCTCTGTCTGATTAAGACTTGACTTATAAGAAGCCAAATGCTAGTGATCTACGAAATGTGCTGATATCCAGGATTTCCTCTGGAATACACAATGTTGGGGGGCTGCCTGACTGTCCCTTTCATACACTAGGATTTTGAGTGCAAGCAGACGCCTATGTGACATGATGGGAATTGTAACACCTGCAAGTCTTTTAGATTATTGGTTCAAACCAGTATTTCCACAAGCTGTTACATTTTTTTGTAACTACAGCTCATTTGTGCTCACAAAGGACAGATATCCTCTCCAGCCTCTGGAACATCAAAGGAGGGCTGGTAATGAGATAGCGGTGAGCAGAGCTGTAACTGATTGCTTCAAATTGAGGGTAGCAATAATGGTGAGTTGTAATGAGCTGGCTGATAACTATCCTGAAATGCAGTCAGTCCATCGAGATTGGTAGGATGTACCCCAAACAGCTGGACCCACAGGCACCCACCAGAGCTCTCTGTTCAGGGAGGCCTTGGGCAGGTTAGACAGACTGAGTCATGAGTTTATTTTGGATTAGGCCATACCTGATACCATATTCCCTGGTACCAAATCCCTGCTGCCCTAAAATCATTGTGGTGCAGAGCTCAGCGAGCAGCTTCTGTCACACTGTGGGAGAGGAGTTTGAACATCACTGCAGTGCTTGGGTGGGGATGTGAGGACACTGAGGACTGCAGTGGCTGAAGTCCAGGCAGCAAACAGGCAGTGCCTGGAACAAAAATTGAATGAAAGAAAGCAAAAGTAGCTGCAGAAGTTAATGAAAATTCAGCTTAGTATTTACAGCAAAAGCACAGAAGGCAGTGCCTTAGTGGTTGGGTATTTCCTTCCAGGATACGAGCTCTATACACAATGCTGCATTCTGCAAAGTTTTAACTAGTTCCAACCAACAGTATGGCTGCTCTAGGGCTGGTGGGAGAAGAAAGGGCAGGTGGGCAAAAAAAGCTTCTGAAAAAAATTTATTTATTTATTTTTTAGGACATTTGCTCTTTATTCCGTGATTATTTGCCAGATAACACTTTGGAAAACAACTTACATTTCATTTTTCCAGGTGTGCGGTACCTTACATTTTATAAGCTAGTTTAAGATCTCTGTATTCTAAAAGTGTTGTCCATCTGCATGTGTGTTTGGTGTATTAACTGAAATGCTTTTAACTGTAGTATTGTGGGGGAAAAAAATTAAAAACAGTGTTTCTCTTAGGAAAAAAGTATGGACCAATAATCATTATCACACAAAGTTTTGAATTTCACTTTCTCTGAATAAACACAGAAGATGTTCTATGAAGACAGCTAATCAAGTGCTGATTCATCCATACATTCACAGGTTCCTCATTTTTCTCCTGAGCATCACTGATTAAAAGAGAAGAGATTACCAGTATAATACAGAGATGATGGATTGGAGGTGTCAGAACGAGGTTCTTTGAAAACTCATTATTTCTTTTGATCTGTTTAAGAGCATTCTGAAAGCACTGCTGCTTTTTTTTTTTTTTTTTTTTCCTTTTTTTTTTTTTATGGAAACTGCACATCCGTTGCTCAGGAAGTAATCCAAATAATTGTGATGAGAATTGTAGACCCAGATTTTCCTTTTCAGGATCAATTCAGGAGTCTTGGTTAAAGCATATGTGATGCACTGACTTCCATAAGGGTCTCAATATGATTTTTCTGTTAGCAATGGCAGCAGTGTTCAGTATTGTTTCATTGGATCTGTCAATGGCAGCAATAGGTAACAGTTCTGAACACAGAGGAAACTTTCAATGTGCAAATTATCAGTTTTAATAAAAAGCCCTGCCACTCAGTTGACCTGCCCAGTCTCTGTCACCCCTGTTTAATATATCCTTGGCAGTCTAAATTTCTTATTTGCTTTAGTTGTTTCTGGGTGAGCTGAGCATCACTGAAATTGCCAAAATCTGTCATTTTATTTTCCATAGACTGAACTTTCGAAATAAGCACTCAGTTCACAGCAAGCTTAATAACAGTTGGCCCAAATCCTTCAGATTTCTTGAAAGAGAAGCTGTGACAGCAGGGAATGTTAGTCCTCTTCCACTCTCAGATTTGTTTCCTAACAAGTTACTGAATTGCTTCAGGGACTTACTGTGGGGCTTTTGAGCATGGGGCTGTGCAGTTCAGAGGGAAAGCATTGTAGACAGAACCCTAGAAATCACAGGTGGTTTGGGAAAAAATCTTTGGCTCTGATAAACAAAAAGGGAGCTCAACATTATCTCAAATCACATATCTAAAATCCCACAGTATCATTACCAGATTATTCATCAAAAATAATGAAGTAAGATTATATATAACCTTGAGAGAAAGGAGAAACAGCAACACATTATGTAGCAGCCTGCCACTGAGGCTAGAAAGAGTATTGCTATCTAATAACCACAGAGCTGAACTCAGGCGTGATGTGTAAGGCCACGTTGGGTTAACCTACGTTAAACACCTGACAACTCATCTTTCTTACTCTCTGGAAACACTTGTATAACTTGTCATGCCAGCGAAGTCATACTGAATTGAGCAAACTAGTTAAAACCAAATATGCAGAGAAACATATTTGTCATTGCCCTTAAGCTGACAGCTGTAGCAATTTTTTTTGAGCAGACACACACAGCTTGATGACAAAGAGGGAAGCTTGTGTGGATTTCTAATTGCAGAGTTCTGTTGCAAAGGCCATCAAAAATGGGCCTCTGATTTTAAGAAGGATTATGAAACAATCAAAACCAGGTGGTTTGTTTGGATTTAATATTCATGAATCATTAGCAATTTCTAACAGAATTAGGGATTAAGTTTTTCAGAAATTTCAAGAGGAAGCAGAAACTATTGTAAGATTCATAGTAGGATAGAACTAGCGTGATAACAAAAAATGGGTCACTACTTTACAAATGGTGCAGGAAAAAATCATTACAATCAGTAGTAACGGTAGAAGGACATCATTTTCACTATAATTTAGCTGAACATTGTGACACTGGCAGCAGTATAAAAGGTCAATTACTGGATTAAAAGAGTTATTCTGATCTTCTTGTATGATTTCACACTGAAAGTTCACACCATTAAACACATTACAAATGGATAACTATCTATATAGGCAACTTCAAGTTCACATGAGGCAAATCAAATTCACTTAACATATGGCAAAGAAGTACTGAACTAAGTCATATGACTTTGCATTTGCTCTTTCAAAAGTCACCCTGGACTATCACCACAGCTCAGATAATTCATGTTGACTGGCTATTCAGCAGTAACTTGTGCATATCTAAACAGCGACATTAAAATATTTTGCTGAAAATGTTTGTTTCTAAGTGTTACTGAAAACATAATGAAGATCCATACTTTCTCTCTCATCAAAACTATTTTTAAAGTATAACTTTAATTATAATTAAAACACATGTCTATAAAGTCTCTTTGATGGGTCAATAAATAACTTCATTTTATTCATGATACTTGAATATGTATGGACTCAGTTTCCTTTAAACTACAGCTAGTATGAAAACCTTTTACTCCTCAGAGCTTACTAGTGATTCCACCAATACATTATCAGACATTTGTCTTGTCTCTCTTCACCTCTAAATTCAGATTTAGTGTAATTTCTTTTCTCTCACTCCTTGCTAAAGCTGTCCCATTTTGACTTCCACTGCAGTGACACTGCCATTCCACCCTTTCAGTAAGATTTTTATTCAGTTGTCTTGCAGAAACAGCCTTGTTTTGACAATGTCACTGCAGGTAATGCACTTGCAAAGTCATTTTCTTTTGTAGCTTTTACAGTTCTCTGCTGTTTCCTCTCCCTATTACTAACATTCCAATTCTCCTTTAGGGGGTATGCATCACTCTGTTGCACAGTGCACTCCCCGTACAGCCTCCCCAGGGAAAAACAACCTATGCTACATTTTCACCTTCCATTTTTCTGCTGATGAATGAAAAGCCTACATTTCCAGTTGTGCACCCTGACTTGTCATCACGACGTTCCCTCTACTTGTCTGCTCTAACATAAAATTTAGCAAGACAAAAATGAACTCCCAGCTCAGATACTAAAGATGGATATTTTTTTTCCCATTGTGAAATATCTTGGAAGATATTGGATTCACTCCACCCAGCAGGTGACAGCTTTTGGGATGAAAAGCATTGCTTTAGTACTGCAATTGAAATCAGACAGGATGCCTTGTGTGTTGTTGGGATCCTGGGATGAACTGTACACTGCTCTTCCCCCACAGAGGTGTCAGAGATGCTAGAGCTGATGTTTATCAGCTCACAGGAGCTGTAGCCCAACCAGAACAAAACATGGAATAACAGCAAGTTGGGAGCAAAATCACAATTTTCTGCAGAGTAATCAGAAGATTTTTATCTTCTGCAGTGTTGATCAGAGTAATAGTTTCATCCTCACTTCTTCACACACAGACTACTCCCTCATCTCCCAGAGTCACTTAGTTCTCTTACTTAGCATCTTCACCTCACAATCACTAGTTTCACATATTAAGGCTGACTGTGAAAATATAAGGGTCTTTTATTTGTGAATTTAAGTCTCTGAATGTCTTTGTGGTTGGGCTAAGCATGCTGTCCTGTGGGCATGACAAGTTCTCCCTAGCAGATCTGTGAACCCACCCTCTCAGCTCTTCCCTCCCGGACAACCTGCACCATACATTCTCTCCAAACTCATGCTGTTTAACAGGAACACAGACTAAGTGTTGCTACCTTTTTTCTTTTTTTTTCTTTTCCAGTTGTTTTTGTTTTTTTTCTTTTACCCATCAAATACTGTTTGGATATGAAGGAAGCAGAATGAAACCCAAAGAAACAAGTTTATAGTCAGAGACTAAGGGAGAATGAATATATTAAGTAAGAAAGTCTTTTTATTATATAACCAGTTTTCATACTCAATCTCATTTTAATACATTTAATACTAAATTTGCAAGTCATTATCAGAATTTATGATGATTGGTTCAGATCTGTCATGAAAAATATGTTTGTACTACAAACTGGCAGTGACTGACAGTAGAATAAGTCCATTACAATAAATCGATATCCTTTATTTTCCAGTCATCATTATGGTGTTATTTTATGTGTTTTCTCTTGTAAATTCAGTGAATTAAATTTCAAAAAAATCACTGAAAACAATTTTTTTCCCCACAAATACAAAGCTAGTGTAGTTTGTAATGAATTGAATAATGCTGGATTAAAAGAAAGAAGAAAGCCAACACTAAAAACAAGCTGCAAACGAATAGATCATTATTACAGCATATTCATCTAACATTATCTTTACAAAACCTGTCAGCTTTCAGTTTGATGCTTCTTCCAGATGCTTCAAGTTTACAGAACATGAAACATCTGTAAAACCTAAATTAAGACAGCAATATGTGACATAATAGTTTTGGTAAATTATTTCTTGTTCACAGGATGGTTTCTGGAATCATGAGGATTAGTCCTTCACATCAAACATCAAAGAGTCTGGCACAGACAGAGAAGATAAACTCTGACCCTTGTGAGCTTGTTCACGTCACTTCTACCCATTTAAATTCCAGTTAGGTTGGTCAGAAGCAACAGAGAAAAGCTTTAAATTACATTATTAACAATAGGTTAAATCTTACACTGCTGATTAAATCAATTTCTCTCAGATAAAATCATAATAGGCCTTGGCTGTATTTGTCTGACAGGAAACATGGCATTGGCAATGCTTTGTGTTGCCTTTAATGAGTGTGATTGTCATCTTCCAGCAGGGAGAGTACAAAAGCCACCTGCAGGTCTGGGTGAATGGGATCACTTATCGATCAAGTTGTCAGGCCTGTCAGGCATTCAGGAACAGCTGAATGAGTACATAAAATCAATGTGATCTTGTATTTATATGGAGGCTCCCCAAGTCAGTCCCTGGTTAAAAACTTCAACTAAATTAGCTACATATAAAATATAATTTCTAAAATTGTCTAACTCACAACATTCATGCTTAAAAACATCAAGTTGTTGAATAGTATTTTGATTTTTTGAAGACAATTTGACATTTTAAAAATCATTTTGGCCAGCTTTGTCTTGGGGTAGAACAGCAGCCTACGCAACTATTTCTTTATCTCAATCTGAAAATGGTTTTTAACTGTTGTTTATTATTTATATTTAGTTTCTTCTCCCCATTTGCTGAGAGTCAGCTCCATTTTAGCAATGATCTTTGCCGCTGTTCTGCCATGCTGTGAAGGTGAGGCTGTTCTAGAAAGACAGTAAGCAGACAAATAGAGAAGTGCCTCATCTTCCTTAAAAAAACTGCATGCTGGCATGTTTGCACAGAGTGCAAAACTGCACTCTTCATGGTCCGAATCACCTTCCTGGGGCTGGAGCAAGGAGAATGGAAGGAGAGCAACCCCAGTGAGGAGGTGTAGCAGGAGGAACCCTTCACTACCTCCAACTCAGCCAGCTTTGTCAGCCAAGGTGGATTTTAGACTGATGAATGCACAGTTGAGCCCTGAGTCTGTGAAAGGCTTCAGAGTTACTGGGAATGGAGTAAATAACATTAAAGTACCAGCCCTGCCTCACAATCTTCCTTACAACAGACAATTAACATGGTCATTTTAGTCTGTGATGCAATGCATTTCCATTTCCAGTCTTTTGTTAGGTACTATCTTTTCTGTTTTCCATCTGTCACTCCACACCCACGTTTTATAATTTGTTCACTGGATTTCAATTCACATCCTACCCTTCCCTCACTCCATTATTCTCCCCAGGGAGCCACTTTCTCCACACTGTCTCCACATCTGCCTTCTTTCTTCATTTGTTTGTCTTATTTGCTGTCCCTAAATTCACAGAGGAATAAAACTAATTCAAGACTAAAAAATGGCTTATTTAATTCAAATGTCTTCTCTCTGCTCTTTTTGATACATGACATTTTTTTCTTTGCAGATGGATAGAATTCATGCTTGGACATGAAATGTATTATGAAGTTTGAAAGGCACTTTTTTTTTTCTTTTATTAAATCTTCAAATTTTTATCAGCGCATCAGCCATCCCTGCAATTTTCCCATATAAACTTGCTTCACCATTGTGCCTTTGGAATCAGATTAGTTCTCAGTCTCTTTCAGAGTAGAAGTTAATCAGCTAAAACTTGGTCTATTTTATAGCTGTAACATCACAAGCACCACAATGAGCAAGTTCATTATAAGTGAAATAATAACAAAATTTTAGCATCCATTCATATCTCGGATAGAAATAATAAGAATACTACTTGAGGAAATCTCCTTCCAGCCCACAGGTTGTTTACAAAGTCTGTTCCCAGAAGTCTCCTGGATCAAACCTTTTTCTTCCCAGCTGTGAACAATTAAGGAGATCTTCAAGTTTTCATACACTGCAAAAACAGAACCCCTCAAATTCTGCCCTCTTTCACACAGGGATATGGCATCTGCTCTGATTCAGGGAGAAATCTCCATGGATATAAGGCTGAAGTTGTCCCAAGTCTTAGATGTCTGAATTTTAGAAGATAACACAATATTTAAAGGCATGGATTATGATTGCAGATATCATTGTAAATGTTGTTTTAAAGTCAGACTGAGTTGATAGGAATGCATTTGTGGTGGATTTAAACTTTTTAAAGTAAATTTTGAGAGTGTGTAAAATATTCTTGGTGATGAAGAGGCTGTGACTGTAGAGTTATCTGATGATTAATGAGAACTCTGAATTAAATCTCTAAACTACATGTCTATTATAACAGGTACATGAATGCACAGCAGAAGGAGTTGGTGGGGGGAAGAGAAAGGATGCTTACATGACTTTGTTGGTGATAGTTTAGAATCAGTATGTTTCAAGGCACGTTATTACACGTTTACTAGAAAAAGTAACATTCAGCTGAACCTTGCACAAAGAGCATATTTCACCTTAATTAGTGAGAATTTTGCTTCTTTGGCAAAAGCAAGAGTGAGATCTTGGATTTTAGTCTGTCTTGGCCAATACAAAAATTGGTACCCAACTGCAGATGCATAAACAGGTTCCTGATGAAATGTGTGCAGTTTAATGTCAGCACAAAGGAAAACACTTGTCATCTGTATCACTGATTTGCTGAAGTACAGAATGAGCACTTTTCTCACTACTCTTGATCTTTCCTACTGAGTGCTTCCATACCTTTAACATCCTCTTTTCCTGTATTTTCTGATTTACACATAAGATTTTTTCAGATAGTTTCTGTAATTCCTTACCTACAATGAAGTTTCTCTCATATTATTGTTTTGAAGCTGAATGTATACATAAATCCTAAGCAAAAGCATCTAAAACTAAGTGAAAAGGGACAGTGAGGGGGGAGTGGGGATAGTTTAGATCAAGATATATTAAGACTTGTCAGTTTATTTCACCTTTGTTAGCACCTCAGAAAACCAAGGAACAGGAGTTGTCCACAAGTAGAAAGTTCTTGCCTCTGAATCCCCTCTGTGCATTTATACTCATTGCTTCCCTTCCCTCTCCCTCAGCCTTCGTCTAAACATAGCATTTCTGCTCATCAGGGTTTTTTTCAGTAGTTCCATTAAGTCGTGGGACCACAAAAGGAGCACAGCAGCTCTCCCTGCCCCAGTTCTACATGTAGTCTGACAAGGCAGGGCACAGAGGAGCATCATGCTGTAAACTCCTGTTTGCTAACACCTCTCACTCCTGAGGGAGAGAGCTATAACTTGGGGAATGGCTGTGCTCTTTATTGCCTCTCAGTAGGCATCTGTAAATCAAACTCAGTAAGCATCTTTCCCATTTTCATATGACCCCAACAGCTGGATCTGTTAATAGCCCGAACCAGTCCTAATCCTCTTTAAGTGACTGAATAAAATTGGGGAAATATCTTAATTTTTGTGTGCCATAGATAGACTCTAATTACCAGATACTCAGATTAGGAACCTGTCCCCTGAAAGACTGCTAACAAATTCTTTTTTTAACAAGTTGGGGCTTTCATGTTAACACTAGGATCCTGTTTGTTACGACTTTGATATTATGGTGTTAAAGAGCTTTATCTTCCAAGTGATATTTGAACTATTTTAAATTTATTATAATTATTTCTCTAAGATTCCAGTAGTTATGTACAGGAATGAGAATTCATAGCTTAAAATGCCACTGGATATTTAAATTCTTCTGATTATAAAGACAGTTTAAAACTAACTAGAAAAATGGACTTTAGCAGACACTGTCACACAGATTGCAAGTTTCTACATATTTTAAAATGTATGAGTTGTGAAATGATACAAGGAACTTTGAAACCACGTCAATTATTTTGCATCTGGCATTGCACACCACCTGCATAATGAGAGAGCAGAGAGCTTGATGATTTTTGAAACTTGTTTCAGTGAATAGTCACATGAGCACATTATATTGTTCACCAGACAAATGGAAAGCTATCGATGTCTCAGAATTCCAAAATTACTTTTTACTGAATCTTGGCTTATATTTGGCTTTGTTTGTTTGCTTTGTCACTTTGGCATATTTTGATATATCAAAACCTGAGTATTTTTTATAAAGAGCAACTTAAATTATATACAGCTAAATCCTTTTTTGTACATGCAGTTGGGCTGCCCCAGGGGAATTGAAAGCAGAATGTGATATATGCTGTCTGAAAGGGCACATTTTAATATGTGAAGTTTCATTGTTTATGAGGTTTCAAAAAGACTCTGTAGCCAAAGAAGTTAATGTATGCAAACATTTTTTGTCACTCTCCAAATAGTTTTATTTGCATCAGAGCAGTGTTTCAGAATTTCTAAAAATTTGACACAGTATAGATGTGTTTAAGGAAAAAAAAAAACAATCAAGGGCCAGACCTAGCACGGTGAAGTTAATATTCCTATTGACAAATGCTGATTCACACACTGCAAATAACACAAATTCTTAACAGCAGAGTATCGAAACTCTGCATCAGTATATGTACTTGAACATATCTTAGAGAAAATTTTGTGTGTAACTTCATAATTCAAAAATCAACAAAAATAATAGAAAGGCTACTTGCAAGTAAATTCATTACAGCCTTGATGTCCTCTGCTCAGTACTTTGCAGAGCCATTTATACCACTGTGAGGCAGCTGTTACAATATGACATCTTACAGCCTTTTAACACCTGTGTAAAGGTGTAATAACCCTTATGCCAGTGTAAATATTATGTGCAGGAGGACACTTGATCCTTAGCTTGTGAAGCACAGCCTCCACCTCCCTCAAACCAGATGGGTGTCCACAGATGAGCCAACAGGAGACAATGGCTGAAAAGAAGGACAATGCTGTAATTGCCTGCTAAAAGTGAAGGGTAAGGCCTTCTGTAGGTCTGCTAGAGCTACAATTGCCTGCCCTTATGTCTTGGAATATTTGTACTCCTAAAACCTTAAAAATATGAATTTAATTGTGTTACTGCAATATTACAGGAGATAATAAACTTAACTTCCTCTGGCATCAGCTTCTGAAAAAGTTTTGGCTCTCCAATGACCATTTCAGTGGTGTACATGCAAATGTGAATTTTTACAAGGAGGCAGAAGTGGACTCCCAGAATCACATGAATTTGAAGGGTTCTCCAGAAGTCATCTACTGCAACCATTGTCCTGAACAAGTCCAGTAAGATCAGATTACTCAGTCAAGTACTGAGGCTCTCCAAGGACTGATTTTGCACAACCCCTTTAGGCAAGCTGCTCTGGTATTTGACCACCTTCCTGCTAAAAAATATACTTCTTATGCTGCATCAGAATTTCCCAGATTCCATCTTTCTCATTAACTTTCATCTCTCTATTGCATGTCCATCTCCTTTATGTTCTCTTAAAAGGTGGCTGTAGATAGCAGCAAGATCCCCATTTTATCATCTCTTCATAGGACTGAACAAACCCCGTTCCCTCAGCCTCTCCTCATACATCCTGTGCTCCAGCTCCTTGCCCAGCTTACTGGTCTTTGCTGGACTACTCTCAGTGTAGAGAGAGTATCTCTACCTCAAATATCTACCTCAACTAGGGAGCCCCAGACTGGACACAGCGTTCAGATGTGATACCCCAGGTGCCAAACAGGGGGAAAGGATCCCTTCCCTGGAACTGCACACTACACTCTTGCTCATGCAGCACGTGGTGGGTCACTTTTGATGCAAGGGCACACTGAGGATCATGCTCAGCTTGTTGAATACAAGGATGTCCAGGCCTTTTTCTTCAGAACTACTTTTCAGCCAGTCTGCCCCCAGCCTGTTCTGGTTAATGGGGGTATCCTTCCTATTCCTTCCCCTGTGCAGAACTTGACATTTGCCCATGCTGATTTTCATGAGGTTCCTGTCTGCTCATCTCTCGGAACTGGCAGGATCCCTTTAAATGCCAGCCTGGTCCTCAACCACATCCACCACTCCCCACAGTTGGTTAGCATCCACAAACTTGCTGAAAATCTGCTTTGAGATATCTGAAAATAATTTACAGAAGAAATCATCTGCAAGGGAGAGTAAGGCAAAGAGTTTTGAGAACCACATCTCCTCAGACCTGGACTGAACTCCAGCTGCCCATGAAGTGAATGTCAAGGTTAGCTCACAAGACACCTATTAGAGCTTTTGAGTTGCACATGTGTCCAAGGAGACACTCACTTTAGGCACAAGGAATGTTCTGCTGGAGCAATTTTTGATCCTCTGACAGATAAAGACAGTGGGATATATTTCCAAAAACCATTCTCCATCTTTTGCTTTCTTATATAAAAGCAATACATGGATTTCTTGGTAGGAACCACTCTTCTGCCTCACAAATACAATTTCCCAACTAGAAAGGGATTCTTCTTCCTTGACCAGCTCTCTCTTTTTGCCCCCCTGACAATGTAAAGTAGGCATAGTAGAATAACTGTAATTGAATCATGTGATTGAGAAGTTCTACAAGATGTTCTGTGTTTTAAAAAAGAGATCTACTTTATAGTTTCTTTACTTATCAGAAAGAATCTTTTCTTCTTGAAAAAAAGAAAAAGTAGCCTACTTTTTCCACTCAAAATTAAACTTTACAGCCAACTTATAAACATTGGAAACAAGGTGGTAAGAGAAGCACTGGCTGATCTTTAATTGGAAGCAGAACAAATGGCTTATATCTTATAATCAAAAAGATTTAGAAGCTCCTCAGATCCATATGCAAGTGATTTATTTTTGATATGTACTAATGAGACATGAATTGAATAAATTTAAATTCATTGGAGTGACTGTTAGTGAAAGAGATTTTGTTTTAATTATCACCTACAATAACAATTTGGTTAATATCAGATGGTATCTAGTGTTTTGAATAAGTCACATCTTCCAAAATATGTAGATTTCCTATGAACTTTTTCTTGTTACTACACTTGCTGTCTTTCACTTTAAAGTGAGGCCTTTTTATCACCTTATTCTCTTCTCGGTGTTATAATTTTCATTGGTTTGAGAAAAGAATCAAAACTTTTATTGACAAATGAAAAATGAGTGAACTCTTTGAGTTCAAGATACATGATTCAGATACAATAGAAGAACTTCCCCAGGAACAGGGATTTAATTTTGGGGGTTGTGAATAGGATTCATCTATATTTTGGTGGACACTTTGTGTAGATTAACATATCTATGCTATTCTTGATACAGTTCTGGTGATTTATGTCAAATGAAACAACTCTTGCACTGTGTAGACTGATAGACCAAAATCACAGCAGTTAGTTGCCACCTGGCTAGTTCTGGAAAGAGATTTCAGATGAGATATATTAGAACATGTTTCAACCCTAAGATCTCTTTATTTGTTGACCCCTCTTCTCTCCCTGCTCCTATACTCTTCTTTTCATAATCAATGGAGACAGCCATTACAGAAAACCAGGAGTATTTGAGAGGGGGATTCATCAGGCCTATTTTAGATGCATACTTTAGGATGTAATTAATTTCACCCTAAAAATGTGAGTTGGAACTAGATACTCTTTAATGTCTCTTTCAACCCAAAACATTCTGTTATTCTATGGTTCTATGATATGGTGCAATTTACCCCAATAACTGTAAAAAGAATTTAGATTTTTAGTTTATACATAGATTTCTGTAATCCATCTGTGCTTAATTTGGTAATTTTCAAATTTTGCTTTTGGTGCCCCTAAGTTATTTGCAGTATAAACTTAGGCCATTTATATTCAACTGAATATTGACAAACAAACTTTCAGTGGTATTTCAATCCATCAAAATAGTGTTAGATGCCCATTGTGATGTCCAAGCATGTAATTAAAGGTGAATTAACACCTAACTTTCTGAGATGCTCTTGAAAGAAATATGGCATGCCTGCAATGTCATACATTAACAAAAATATATTTGAAAATGGACCCATAAGTTTCTCATTTATTTTGGAAAGTAAAACATGTCTGATAAAAAATTTTATCCTGACTTCTAGTATTTTCCTTTCTTTTCATTTAAATATTGTAGATAATATCTACCACTAAAGTACGGTAAAAGAGACATAAAGACAATGGCTGTCAATAGTTAGGTACATAAACTCATTTTTTTGGCAACTGACTACAGAATGAAATAGGATAACAAAATACCCTTCCTTAGTTTCAACCACTCTCACAGCACTCATACAGAAGGGTATGAGATACGTGCAGTGCCAACAATTCTGTAATATGATAGAGTAGTCCAAGGCTTAGTGTTAGATCTGGCATTCATTTGGTGTTCAAAATTAAATATAACTCATTTCCTGTCATTGACTTGTCATTAACATCAATAATTTCAATAATAACTTCTGATAAACTTTATTCAGTATTTATTAAAATAAAGGTATTAAGCTGATGTTATGAGATATCACGCTGAGACAGATCTGATTTCTGCAAAATCCTTTATACTAGTAAAACCATTATATGTAATTATTAAATATAATCATTATAATAGAGGCTGATCCTCTTGGCTGTCTAAGACTCTTTAGAATGACCTACTAGAAAATAACTTTAAATTGTATGCCCTCATTTTTCAAAATGGACAGGAACAATTTTCTGTTTCCTAAGTTAAATATTCTTTCGTTAACTCTGTAATAAGCATTCAGAGAAATTTTTCTTATGTAGGGCTATTCATTTATCTCTGGTGTGTGTGGGAAGATGACCTGTGGCTTTCAAATGTGAATTACCTTGCACCCTGAAATGCATTTTAAATGTTAAATACATTAGACTATTTTTTTTTAATTCCTTTATTTAAATTGTTTTCATATAGGAAAAATCTATATAGCCAGGCTGGCATCTGCAATATTCTGCAATTCACAATGGCACTGGTTTTTTACAAGAAATATAAGTGGCTATTTCTTGGTTGAGAAGATAAGCAGGAGTAGTATTAAAAAGGCAGAACTACTGGTATGATTTCTGGCAGCAGGTGCAATTTGCTGTGATTGCAGACATTACAGTCATTTCAAAGCCAGGCCAAATTTTACTCTGCTTTATACTGAATGAACACAAGGGGCTCCTTACCTTGACCCTTCCTAGACGTTTCTGTTCTTTTGGCTTAGAAAATTTTCCAGACTGCTGGTTTTTGAATTGTGAAGAAAAAAGGCAAGGAAATTAGGAAAGGCAAAAGAAAAACACAAAATAGCAACTGTGGTATTGATACTTTTTTCTACCTATTACTGTCTCTTCCCCTTCCTTTTTTCATAGCTCTGCCTGCCTTTACTGGAGGTGTCATTCATAAGCTCTGAACTTGTTTGAACTCTGATGAAAACTTGCCATCTTCTGAAGCATTTTCTCTGGACAAGTCTCCCACTAAGAGCAGAGCCACTTGAGCCTTGTGAGTGGGTCTCTTAACGTGGCCTAATGAAAACCCATCGAAGCTTAGAATAGACTTTTCCTCCTGCATCATCATGGTAATTGGGCTGTGGCAGTGTTCATGCTGCAGATCTCTTAGTACAGTGCAAATGTGATTGCTGAAAGCTTTTGAACCAGAAATACTTTAAGTTGCTTGGAAATACTTGGTCTTATAATTCCTGTGCTCCAGGGGATTTGAAAAAGAGGTTTGTTCTCACTCTGCTAAAGAAAGAAAGACATTTTATGAATTTCTCCCCTATCTTTGAAACCTGTGGAAGAAAAACATCTCATGGGGTTGTGTTATTTCAGTGTCCTATACTGTGGAAGAGTAAAAGAGTTTTTAATTTATTTTTCCTTTAAAAGAGTTTGTCAGTTGCAACTTCAGACTATCAAGTATTAGAATTTATGATGAAGCTACAAAGTCAGCTCTACCAAGGCAACTTTAAGTACACTATATGTTATCCACCCTATCTATGTGGATATACTTGCCATTGTAATCAGTGGGAGTTTTAGTTTAAGACAAAATAAATATAACTACATCTAAAAAATCTAATTAGGACCAGAAATGTTTTTCTATCAGAGGTTTAAGATTAAATATAAGATCTACTGTATTGAAGACAATGTGAAGCATTAAATATTTCTTAATAATGTATTGTTAATGGATTATCCAGAGAATTGAAAACTAGTCTCCCACACAAATATCTTGAGCATTTTTATGACTTATTTTTTGGTATGATCTCTCTCCCTCTCCCTCTGCCCTCTCCCTTTTCCCCTCCTTCCCTTCCTCTCTTCTTTACTTGGCCGTACAGGATTCAGGAATAAAATTCTTTTGAATATAACATGAATTGAAAGTTCAAATATTTATTAATAGCCATCCTCTAATTATAAATACTTTATCAAAACTATACTTAGTATATTTTAAATATGATAAAGCCATAATCTTGCTATGGTTTTATTAATTTTAAAAGGAAGAGTAAAGCAGTTGGAAACAGAAACTGTCCATTATCAGCAACACCATCATAGGGTTGAATTTCTCATCCTAGGTTCTAAACAATTTACACTGCTTTCCTGAATTAACCACAGGTCATCTTTTTGCTTGACCACGAAATGGTTTTTCTGGTCTCATATGGGTATTTCAGGTCTTGTTCAATTATGACTTAAATGAGTCCTCACTGAAACAAGCAGCTGAAGCAGTTTGGTATTTTTGCTTCCCACGAACCAGAGAATACTACCTCATCAACTCTGGCAGGAGAAAAGAAGTATGAACCTGCCTCATGTGTTTTAGCATGAAGCCTAGGACTTAGCTTCAGCTATGGTCCTTTGACCTTTTAGTTTACTGGTCATTACACTGAAGCAGTTCAAGTGTGTTCAGACACTGCAACCTACAGCCAGAGGCAGGGACTGTGGGGAAAATCCCTTAAATTGCTACAGCCATTTGTGAAGCAAATGGATGCCTAATGCCCACACCAGTGCACGCATCCCTGCACTTATGCAGATCGTAGACAGTCTAAATTGTATTCTTTTCCTTTCCTCTCCCCTGTCCTGTTTGAACACAGAGGAGCAGCTTGCATTCATCTATTTCTGCTTGGCCTAATGGAAGGCAGAATGGCCATGAAATTTTGTAATTCTCTGCCAAGGTCTGTAGACGTGGTGGAAACTGTTCATACCTTCTCCTAACATCCTTCCAAAGCCATAGAGCAAACAAGGGCACACAGTGAAGATTCTGTGTGTCAGTTACAGAATCCAGCTTTAAAAACTGTAAAGCTTTCCATGCATAAATGGTGCCAAACAGAGTAAAATATTAATGTGTGTTCCTGTGAATAATCCAGAAATGTCATCCTGTAACCTAAGAAAGTGGCTGCTCAGTAGTTTCCTGGCCTTCTGTGGCATCAGAACAATTACTGTGCTACATAGAACGAAGTGCTGCTTTGTGGTCTCTACCCCCAGGTCTGCCTCACAGCACAAACCCTTCAGGGTGCATTGCTATGGAAAATATTGCTGTGATGAAATGCCCCTTATTACATAGTCATTACTGATGTAATATGATCTCTAAAAAATAATTAGAGTATATTTTCTGTGACTTCTGAAGTTGAAAGGTATTCTGGGATGTGTTTTGTCTCCATGGTGCTACCACTTTCAGCCCAAGAAAGACTGTACAATCAGAATTTTTCAAAGTATTCCTGAGATATTTTAGAAGCACTTGATTTCAAAAAGTGATGTTACCCAGCTGCAGAGCAGAGGTTTCCTTTCAGGTGAAACACACAGCTGAAACACACAGCCACAGGCCATTCTTGGTGGTGTTGTCTCCATCAAAACATGTCTGTCCTGCTTGAAGCCAGTACCAAAGAGGTCAAAACTGCCCTCCATTTTGGGTGGTGGAGGCAGTGTGGGAGTTAAAGCTTCTCCCTGTCCCAATATAATAATAAAACAAGGATGTTTGGTTATTACACCTTTCGTGTATGTGGAATGCAGAGTCACCTGTTATACCACATACTGCCACATAAGGAGTATGTCACCATTGCTATTTATGGTCTTTTAAGTAAAAATCCACATTCAAAGTTGTCTGTTTCTTTAGTCAAGGTGTATTGCCTCTGACTCCTCAGCCTCTGAGTTAACAGTCAGTGTCCTTAGGAAAAAAGCTGCTCTCCTGCAGGGCAAGAACGTGAGAGGATTGTGATCATACTCCCTCCCCGAGAACATTGAATGGTGGGTGAAAAAGAAAGGAAGAGAAAGCAGAAGACTTTAGACCAGCTGTGGCTTTAGGCTGAGCCCCTTCCCTTCCCTTCCCTTCCCTTCCCTTCCCTTCCCTTCCCTTCCCTTCCCTTCCCTTCCCTTCCCTTCCCTTCCCTTCCCTTCCCTTCCCTTCCCTTCCCTTCCCTTCCCTTCCCTTCCCTTCCCTTCCCTTCCCTTCCCTTCCCTTCCCTTCCCTTCCCTTCCCTTCCCTTCCCTTCCCTTCCCTTCCCTTCCCTCCCCTCCCCTCCCCTCCCCTCCCCTCCCCTCCCCTCCCCTCCCCTCCCCTCCCCTCCCCTCCCCTCCCCTCCCCTCCCCTCCCCTCCCCTCCCCTCTTGTCTTTTCTCCTCTCTTGTCTTTTCTCCTCTTCTTCCTTCTCTTTTCCTTTGTCCCACAAGTTTGCAGTCCCTGTAAAGAGCAAGGGACATTCTGAAGCTGCAAAGCAGCTGCCATCACACTTCTTCCTTATGCAAGAAAACACATTTTCTATTTCTTTATTGGTGGTGTTCCCATAACTGCATGAGGGTTCTCTGCAGAAGTGAGGAAGGAAGGTCAGTAGCTAACCCTGATCAGGAATTTTCCAAAAGAACTTGGAAGTCTTTCTCTGTTCATCAACAAAAGGCCAACGGAAATTAGAAGGTTCCAAAATCTGCCTCAGTTCCTGCCACCTCACCTTCCTTGCTGTTCATCATCCATGTGTCTGGCTGACACAGCACCAAGTGCCTGGTAGCTCTGTCTGCCCAGCATGAGGGCTCTCAGATCTGAACAGGTCTAGTGTGAAAAATAACTCCAATTCTCCACCATACCTCAAATTGAAAAATACATTTTTTTAAAACTAGGCTGTCTTACTTTTGCAGGATTTAAAATTCCCTTACTGATAAACTATAGTCTTATTTAAAAATTTACAATTATTTAAAGATTTAAAATAATCCCCTACTTTCATTACCTTTTTGTTTCCCAAATATTGCCTCTTACTACGCACAGAAAAAAAAGTTAAAAAATTTTAAAAAGGAAAGATAGCATTTATCTTTTCTTTTTTCCATGCTCCTCAGTGCCAGTGAGAGCAATTGGAAAGCCCCTTCCACCCCCAGATTCCCAGCAGGTAGTTGCACATGTGCTGTGCCCATGATGTGCATTCTAAGTATGTTTAAAATTTCGTTAATAGTAACTCACATAAAGCAATTGCATTCCTGTGTTTATTTAGTTATGGAAAATGGGGCAAATTCCATTTTCAGAGCACTAGAAGTTTGAAGACTTTGTAAAAACTGTCTTTATTTCACACCAATAAGGTAACAAGATATTTTGGGTTATATTGACTATTTATATCTGTTTATTTCATTAGTATTGTTAGGACAGCTTTTTGAATAGTATGGGTTCATCACTTGGATATGAAGCCAGAGCTCAGTTTATTTTTAAAGTATATTTAATACTCTAGAGATAGATCAAAGAAAACTCTTCTTGCAAACTATCTGGTTTTGGTATTTTGTTGTGCTTCAAAAACTTCTCCAAAAAAAAGGTCATTTTATGTTAAAAAATTGAACAAAAACTGGTACATGATCTGAAAATATTTAGCCATTAATCCACATTTCTAATGTACCTTAAACAATCTTCAGATATTCAGTCTGCCTTGCTTCCAGGATGCCCAATCTTGACAAAATAAAATGTGACCAGATGCCCTGCAAAACATATACATTTTAGTAGTAAATAAACAAGTTCCCAATAGTTCTCTTGCAGTCAGCAAGGGAACTAATTTCCAGCTGCTTGTTTTCTTATAACAGCTGAATAAATACATTCCCGGTGCTATAATACCTCCAGCCAGACAATGATTACACAGTAACTCAAGACCCAGTTACTCCTCCTGCTGTTGTTTATCTGAAAGCAGGTGGGATATCGCTCAGGTATGTCTCAAGAATTTAATAAGATTCTGAAGATGAGAGATCTTAGCCAAGAAAAATCTCTCTCATGGGAAGATGTAACTGGGATATTTCCCTTTCATTATTATATTATGGGTGTATTATAGGTGACTAATTTAATGTGACAACTGAAAACAGAAAATTAAATTCAGTAAATGAAGCTTATAGAAAATAACAAAAACTTTGAAAGATAGAGTTATGTGACAGGGTTGTTTATTGTGATCCTTAAGGGGATCATACTTCCTCAAAATAAACTTACTGTTATTCTGTTTCCTGGGCTTTGGACTTTGAACTTTACTAGTTTTTTCAAAATGCATCATTATCTTTACTCCTAAATAGCTCTATAATCAGTCCTCCTATTACTGCTGCAGTACTAGACTTCATTTTCTTAGCAAAATAATGAGGAATGCAATCTCTCATCTTTGCAGGAATTCTGTGCATTGAGACTGCTCTCCACAACTGCATGTAATAATACAGCTATGCAAATTTTAGTACTGCTTTTATAATGCAGCTGCCTAGATTTACAGTTCATTCTTTAGAGGAATAACATGTACAGTCAAGTCCCTCTTCTAGCCACTGACAACACAGCATTTGTAATTCTTCTGCTATACCTGAACTATTATGGCCTTGCTGAAATCAAAAAGCTCTAGTAATGGGAAGTCCTTTGCCATTCACTTGACCAAGATCTAGGGTTTTCTTGAAGAGCCATTTTCTGGGGAGGTCATGTTGGACTTAGAAGGTAAAGGCAAATTTCTTAACCACTTTTCTAGATAACTGGGTTACTGAATTTTTTTTCTTGTTTTATTATGCCTACAGTGTGTGACAGCCAGAAGTGAAAACTCCGTGATAAATAAGTGTTACCAAGCTCTGGTGAGTCACATTTTCTTCTCACACATTGAGTGGGGGAGTACACCTGATGGCAAGTGCTGCGTTCATGCTGGGAACTGTAAAGCACGGCCAGGCTCTGGGGACACGCTATTGCACAAGTCACTCAACAAAGAGCAGATGCCTAGAGACTTTCTGACCAATAGTGTTAACATCAACAGTCCTTACACAGGACTTCTTTCAGACATTTCTGTTTTTCTTATTGTGGCTCACTTTTCACATTTTTCTTAACATTTCCCATAAAGAATTACTGTGACCCTCCAGCCATTTGTAGCTCTGATGTTGACTACAGTAAATGTGCCTGACCAAGGCTTAGTGAAATCAGTCTTGGTGAGACCTAAAATACTTCAGGTGGATCCATCCCAGTTAACCTCAGACACCTAATGGTAAGATACTTAAATTTTAGTTAGCTGTTGAGAAACAAGAAGCAACACCAGATGGTAACGTAACTAATCCTGAAGTACATGTCTAAATTATTGGGGGAAATGACCTCCAATAAGTATCTATTCCTGCCCATTGACCAAAGAGAAAGACAAGGTTTAGGCTTAGGCAGTTGATTAAGAGATGCTTATTGTTAAGTAAAATGAATCACACTAGTGCTGGTTACAGCTAGATTACCCAGTTTTATAGGTCGTCGCCTAAAAAGCCAGCACCTGCCCTCAGCATTGTGAGTCAGTCAGCCTAAGATAGGAATGGGGAAGCTAGTCATCCTATATATAGATGTATATACAGGCACAGTGTGCAAGCCCAGTACCTCTGAAGAATGATTCATGGGACTAAGTGCATTTCCATGCCTCCATTAATCATAGGCCTTAAATGCTTCTTTAGAGGTGCCCCAAGCCAGCCAGTGTGAAAATCTAGATTATGCTGCCCAGATCAATATTGCTAAGTCTTCTTTTGGAGAAAAGTCATAATTTTGGATAGTGGTCTCACAAAAGGAAATGAGAACATTAAGTTCTAGCCTTTTTCACTTTGAGCAAGTTTAAGCACTCAAGTCTTGTGTCATAGTCCCTCAATCATCACTCACAAATACCAAGTGTTCTCGTCAGAAAGTGATAGAGCCATGCACCCTTTTCCCATCTGCTTTATCTCCTGCCTGGAAAATATTAGAAATCAAGAGGAAGGTGAGAAAGTTGTGTAGTCCTAATTTTCTCCACAGACTTTCCATTTAGAACAAAAGACCTTAGAAATGTTGGGACTCAAAAGGTGTATATTGGTTGATTTGTTAAGGTTTGGTAAGTGATTAAAACCACTGACTGAGACATGGACTGAACTTGGCTCATGAGTCTTAGGTTTCAAGAACAAATTCCATTAAACATTCAATAAAGACTTCAAAATGTGCTTTCTTCTCAAAATAGTTGATTTGCAAGAATCTTTGTCTGGTGTTCTTACACCATCTCACAGAGTATAACATTGGACTGATAAAAATGAATGAAGAAATCTGTTCTGATAAGTTCTTAAGGACAGATAATAGTCCCAAACAAACAGTACTTCAGAGGATTTGGCCCATAACATGATGAAACTCTTGGTTCTTAATTCGGCTTCATATTTTCCGTTGCACACTAGGGGATAAGGTAAATAAAAAGGTAAAGGCCATTCAGAAACTTTATATGCCAGCAAAACAGACTGTAATGCTGCTCTACATACACGTTTAAAACTAGACTTCCTGTATCTTAGGTAGAGCATACCACATGGTGAATCCATTCTCAGACAGACGTGTCTTTAAAAAAATCATCTTATTTATTTAGATATTAGAAGCAAATGACTGAAAAATAATAGGCCTGTAACAAGCATAGATGACAATTAACTTGTTCAGCATTACTAGAATATGCAGATTATGCTAGACTTATAAAAAAGGGTGAACTCTGAAATGCCTGAGTGGCACACCACCTTCCTATAACTTGTTCTCATACATGCAAATGTGTCTTTCACACAGCAAGCTAATGGATGGTATCAATTTCCCCTTAAAAAACTTGATGATCTTGAGCACAAGAGTTCACCTGCCACAATGTGAATATAAAGTAAACAAGGTCAGGATGGAACTTGTGAATCATTGGTTCCATCATTTGCAGGCCGAGTCAAGTTGAAAACCAAATGCATTTAGCATTGACTCAGACTGGAGCTTCCTGACTCAGTGTGTACATGCAGCGAGAGGAAATCCTATTTAAAAGTAAACCTTCTAAAAAGCAGATTAGTCTCAGCAAGATTTTCTGTGACAGAAAGGTGGAAGTAGCTCTCTCAATTTTATTCTTATTTGTGGAAGGACTGAAGTGCCTTTGAGTGAAAGACAAGAGTTGATTTCATATTTAACAACTGAATTGTTCATTGGGCTTCATGTTTTATTCGTGTTCAGGTGGGCGAATGGAAAGTGTGTCTCAGCACAACAAAAGGGGGTGTAATTTTAAGTGCCTCTTCACATTCAAGGAGCAAAATATTAAGTGCATTTCTTCATTACCTACTAAAAATAAATGCAGCAGGGCACTTTTTAACAGGAAATCTTCCCCTTACTGAAAGCTGTCTGTAGGTAACCATACCAAGCTCTAACATGTTTTAGGTAAATCCTTTGATTTAATATTACTCTATTTGGAAGTGATAGCATAAATTCAAGACAAAATAGTCTAAGTAGTAAAACAGAGATTAAAAAATAGAAGTACCTCTGCTAAAATATTTGGGTCTAATCCATCATATCATGTACTCAATAGGAAGGGTATTATTGCAGTATTGTATAATAGATTTGTAAATTTGCAAGGAATTATTGCCCAAATTATTGCCCAAAGTGAGAACACTTGCATTCACCAGCAACTTCTCATGTTTGAGCACTCCTTTTCAGATAAATAATCATATTTATATTTGTAGGATCTAGGTCAGAATTCAGAGCTGTCTGGTGTATCTGTGGCTCTCCGGGGTTGTCAGTGCAACTCAGCAAGCATAAAAACATTTGACATATTCAGGTGTTTTTTTGGTTTTTTTAAGAGGGGCCAGTTTAAATTACTAAAAATGTCCTGTATGTATTTAATCTCTTGCAGTTAATCAATAAATATGTCCAATGTTTCCCAATGAGTTAGAAATACAAATGTTATTGCCTTTCAGTACAATAAAGATGCCAGCAAATCTAAATTTCTTTTGAAGCAGCTTTTCACTGTCTTGAATTACTTAGGGTAAGATTCATCATTGCATGTCTTCTTACTTTAGCCACTTAAAATTTAAGCAAAACATCTGAGACAGTTGTCTGGGCTCCCTTTATCACCTACAGGGAGAGACAGGCAATCTCCAAAGAGCAATGCCTCCCTCTTGTTTTAGATACCTATTTTAGGATGAGCTAAATCACATGCTAGAGGTGCTTGTCTCTCTCCATTGATGATAAAAAGAATCTAGAGAGTTACCTTAGATGCCTAACTATTAGACAGCAAGAGATAGACAAGGGAGACACTGCCTTAAACACTCAGGAACACTACATTTATATTTTAAACTCTTTTCCTTAATACAAAATACTGCCATTATAAAGAAGCATCCAAAAAAAATCAGACAGATGCTGAATTTGGTAGATAGTTGTTCATCTATTAAAAGAGTAAACAAACAAACAAACAAGAAAAAATCCCCAACCAAACAGAAAAAGCCCTCACCTCTAAGGTTTTGAGTTTTGAATGATGGTTTTGAGACAGTCTGATGCAACCACCCAAAAATAATTAGCTCCTAAGATGTATTGAAAAATAAAGCATCAAAAGAAACTAGGAAGCATTAATGCTGTTGTGTAAGAGATCGAGATGATTCTGTTCATCTGTGTACCAGAATGATGAACACAGACTGGAGCAGAGTTAGCGAGGGACTGCCAGGGTAATAAGGGAGTTTAGACAAAGAAAACAAAAGTTGAGTGGAGTTGTGTTTGTTTTATGGGGGCAAGAAGTGATTCAGAAGAGCTATTTTAAGCTAAAGAACAATGCTGACATTACAATACCCTAGTATAAGTTCTGCAGGAATAAATTGCTCTGGAAATTGAAACAGTCAGAACAATGATGTTTTAAAACAGTCTTCCAATCAAAATAGAGGCAGAAATCTTAGCTGCTTCTTTAGATGAAATTGGGGGCTTTAATGCATGGGGTAATCAGACATGGTGCTTACAAGAGCTGAGGAGCTGCCTCCATATCCCAGCACACTCAAAGATCCAGAAGTCAGTGGTACCAAATCCCACAGACAGCTCCAAGGAAAGAATAAAATGAGAAGACCCTTCCTAGGCATCTGTTTCCAGTGATGGCTTTAAGACAAAAACATGATAAAGAAAAATGTTATTAGCCATAGGACTTAATTTCCTTACTGAATCTAAAGGGCTCATGTTGAGCCCCGAAAACATTAGAAAATTAGAATGACATCAAAGAACTGAGATCCTGAAGGAATGTTATTTAACTCCTACTTTGAAGATGATGGCTGCTATCTTTATGATTTTATTGTTTTGCATGGGTGCTTGTATTAGCAGGGCTCGAGTGTCATCACACACATTGTCTCTTCAGGCCTGAGCTCCCCAGTTATTACATCAACAGAGCTGAGTGTGATCAGACTCCATACTAGAATGATAGCTGGGGCATTTTGTGCCACACATGAGAGAAGTCATGACCTAGGAGTGACCTTCTAATCACATCTTTTTTGGACATCATCTTTGGTTTCTAACCTCTGTTAGGCTCAGTGGGAATGGGATCAGAATGGTCTGTTCACTCACATACCTTCAGTAATTGTGTGTGTACGTTGTGGGGTTGAACCTAAACAAAAGATTTTATTACCAACTATTGAAACATGACCATGTGCCCATGACTGAAAGCATTCAGTCCTGGATCTCCAATATTACGTAACTAGTACAGGGACTTCCTTCTTTTACTGTCTGTGACCTCTCATTTGATAATATAAGCAAAAAATGCTCTGGAAAATGGAAAAAGCCATCTTGTCACCACACTCCAGAAACATCCTGGAAGAAAGGACTGGAGCAATGCAGTTGATTTTGTTTATTTAACCCACAGATTTTTATCATAACCCTGAGCAAACGCAGCTGTGTCATAAACAAGAGTGTTGCACATGTCAAATATATCCAGAAGTCTGAACATGGTTAAAAGGTGATATTGCCAGTAGGGCATTGCAGTGCTAGGTTTAGTTTAGCAAGCTGCAGCTTTCCCAGAGAGCAGAGCAGGGCTGCTTAGGGCAGTGTGACCATTGCCACTGTGACCATTGACCCATTTGGACGGCCCTCACTCTTGCTCTGGCTAGCTGTCAGCTCAGCAACACAGTGATAGCAAAGCACGCAGAGAAGGGACCCTCATAGTGGCTTCTGAAGAGCTTTAATTTTACATCTTGTCCAGGTGGTTTCCTGAGGCAGAGAGACCTCCTGAGCAGGGAGCAGTGGGGTTTTCTCAGGGGCTCAGGAGCGGTACATGGGCAGGGTTGGGGTACAGGAACTGGTAAGGAGAGCCCAAGGGAGTGGCCAGGACTAGGGGCAGGGGAACAGGGGGAACAATGTGGAATGCATTTAATAAATGAATCAGTGGGAAATACAACACCACAGTAGGGTTCAATGATAAGTAATAACTTCGATCCAATTTCTTGTTTACTATGTCTACCATGGGAGGTTGTGCATAAGATAACTATTTTTTAACTATTTTTTATTTTTTAACCTTTTCCTTGACTGGGCAACAATTAGTTACACACAGAATCCTGAAGGCTTTTAATACTCTTGAATGTTGTCATATTTGTACTAACGCAGATACAATGCAAGGGCCGAGGTCACAGCTACTCCCCTGGGAGGAAGCCATCTCTACATGCCTCAGCAAACTGTCCAGATATTTGTCAGCCTTTTATTATATTTCAGAGGTACTCTGGGATCCTATATCACTTTTCTCCCTTCAGGGAAGCAGGCTGACTGGCTGTAAAAGCAGGTGCTTTTAACTAACTCCAATATATATTGGAGTTAGTTAACATAACTATATATATAGCTATGTTAGCTATATATATATATATATAACTATATATATTGTTATAACTCCATTATATTGCTAACTCCAATATAACATGTTAACATCTAAGCACAGAAGCTGAACCAATATAAATTCATCTGTTAAAAGTCTGCAGCCTATTTAGTAGCAATAAAAGAATGATTTTTTAAATAAATATCCATACAGTTTATTCTTTTTGATGGGAAGAGAAATAGTTTTATATCAGTATCATTTCACTGTAACAGCATCCTATTAGTCACACTAGACACTATTAATACACAGTACTTTTGGCCAGTAAGGTTTTAGCAGTACAGTATTGATAAGCAGAACAAAAGAGAAAGAAAAAGTAATTTAGTCCTTTTCTTGGAGTATGTTTCTACCTACAACGAATGTATGATCAACAGGGATCATAGGCTCTAGGTGGCTAGAAAAAGGCTTGTGGTTGCATTGCAGATTTCAGAGCAGTTCAGTGGATTAAAAACAGGTCATCCAATAGAAAATGTAGATGACGAAGCTAAAGTTAAAGCTTGGCTTTCAGCGCTGTGCTGGATGTAATTTAGTGGAGATCTATGGCTGCTTTCAGCTTGATTTTCTCAGGAAACAAAAATATTCAGCTGCCCTTTCAGCTATGAGTTCACCACTCTCCTGGAGCCAAAATATTTTCTTACCATGGATCCAGGATAGCCACAGCCCTGACAGTCTTTTCCCCATTCAGAATTGGGAAGAAGTTATTGCAACAGTGAAGGGTTTAACAGGAGCCTGAGGTAACCTTTTGAGAACAGGGGACACTAAATTAGGAACCCTGGGTTCACTTGCTGCTTTGCTTATTCTTCCTTTTTCATCTGAAGAAAAGGAACTAATGAATTTTTCCAACACTTTGATGACTTTTTTTGTTTGCTTAGCCTTGGATAGCCTACACTTATTCTCTTCCTTGAATTTTCTGGCAGAGATGGATTAGGTATTTTTAAATATAAACACTAGGGAGAGATAGGTTGGATGAGTTTACATGCCTAGTTGAAAAACCTCAACTGAAGTAAACAAGTGGGGTTTGCTCTAAGGTGGTTTTGGAGATAAACTATACAAGGAGGAGAGCTTGGAATGCAGTACACGCAGCTGTTCCAAATTTTTATTAAAATATAGCAAGATGTTTTCCCCAGGAGACATCTTGTTAGTAAAAGGCAGGCCACATAAAGCAGAAAACAATTAAATTATCTTGCTTATTTCTTATGTTAAGTGGGTTAGGACATCAAGTACAGAATCATGTCTGCAAAAGGCATAAAACTGTATCTTGAGATCTTGTAGGAATTGCCATGTTAGTTGTGTTCTGTCAGCAAGGTTTTAATAACAATGAAGATAATAGCTGCTGCTTATCTAATGTTTTTCATCTGTATGGCTTGAAGCATGTTTCAAAGAAAGTATTATTATCCCACTCTTGAAAATTGAGTATCTGAATCATTAGAGAGATCAATGACCTGTTTAAGGTCATGTGCAGAAGGGGTTTTGGAAATGGTCACAAAAGCTATTGCTAAGATTTTGGTAAGTTTAAGAAAATGTCTTTTGTTTGAATAATCTGTATTTTTCAATTAGTCATTTGCAGAAAATACTTGATATATGTCACTGTTCCTTTGCTGAAGGAAAGCAGATTGTCAGGCTGTGGTCTGTCAGATTTTTGCTATGGAAAAATTAATGACATAGAACTAAGGGAATTTAGAAAATTCACGATGACTTCTGGAACGTTATTCCTACTATACAGTCTATGACTTTGGTGACACAACTACATCCAATGAAATCACTGGCACCTGGAAATAATGACTGTCACTCTGTCATTAAATTTAAAGAATGCCTTTTTATTTCAAACAGTAGCTGTTAAGACAAAATAAGCAATTCCCAGTCTAGAAATGAGAGGTAAGATACTAATTCCTATGTTCTGTGGATGAGGAACAGCTTTCTTCTCTCACTTATGATCTCTGCCTCTTGATTTCAGCTCATTTAGTGTTGCAGTCTTCCTCCTCCTCCCCTTCCCTGCAAAACCCTTCAGTGCAAAACCAGCTCTCAGGCTGCCCAGGAATTTTGTATTTTCTGTGTGAGTGATGTTTTTTCCCTAGAAAATACAAGTGTGAAATGCTGTCTATCGAAATTAAGGTGTCAAAATTTATGGCAGTGCCTAAAAACCTTTAAGGGGTTAATTAAGACACATCTAAAATTTAGGAATTTAATTAAAGCTGGTTGTATAGGCTCTTTGTGTAGTAGAATGAGGGAGAGACACTTCCAGTAAGTAACCTAAAATAAATATATTATAGGTGGGATGTCTCTTTTTTACTTCTATCTTATATAAGTCACCTATGTAACTAACAGGAAAAATTTGCCAAGGTTTAGATGTCCAAAATCAGGTAATACAAGTTTCATCCTTCACTACAGTCAATAGCTTTAACCTGATATTCTTGAAAGATTATAACTAGGCAAAGTTTAGCAAATATCTGGCCTTAAGGGCCCAAAAGAGGGCCTTTGTTTCTTCTCTATATGTAGAGAGAAATATTATTTCACGTATTCTTCCTTTCAGCACATCAAATTTATTCTGGCCAACACATCATAGGATAAATGCATATTGTAGAGAAGCAGTTATTTAACACCATTTCACACCTGAGTAGGCAGAGGTTTTGGGGAAAAACACCAGACTGGAAGTGCCAAGAAAGTGAGTAAGTTTCCTGGTGACCAAAAGAGAATGAAAATTAGGATGCCTTCAACTTTATTCTAAGTGCAGCAGCACTACCATCTACTCGGTGAGTCAGATACCAAACAAGTTTCTGAAGGAACAGAAAGCTACAAAGTCTGTACGTGATAATAATTCTGATGGGATGGAGCAAGCAGCATCTGAGAGAGGCATCTCGGCATCCTTGCAAGAGAGACACACTGTCATTCATCACTGCATACTGGGAAGAATGAAGAATAACAGGTTCTGTAAACTCAAGAATACAGCTGAAAACTAGATGGCAACTGTCTGAGGAGTCATTTTCTGGAATTGCTTCTGAGTAGAACTAGGGAGTGGAGATCAGTCATTTTTATTTTCCAGTGAAGTTTGATCACTTTTAGTGTTAATAGTGAACACAGCTTAAGAGCTGTTGAAAGCCCTTTTACAGCAGGCTCTTAGGATAGAAATCAGCAGAAGTCACACGGACAGTAAATGCTGCAACATTTCACTGGAGTAAAAATAAATCTGCAACAATAAATTTGGTAAGAGCTTACAGTAATTGTGACATTCTTCCATAAGGAGATACCACATGGAATTATGCAAATTATAGTCTTCAGGATGTCAAACAGGACTCAGCTGACTTCCCTGGAGATACTTTCACTTCACGAGTGAGAAAGCAGTTGACTGTTGAGTATATATTGGGATTTGGGGAATTTTTTACAACAATTCATATAAGAGATTTATAAATAAGGAGTACAGAGTAGTCTCCTTGGACAGTGGCAAAATGAAGTAATCTGGAATATTTGATTAATAGTGATGACAATGATAATAGTTATATCAATAGAGGTGATAAAACCAATGTACTGCAAATTTTTCTCATTTTTTCAAATTTATTAAACTAGGGGAGAAATAAGGTGAAGAAAGTGTTGGGGTTTTTTTTATATGTTTAGGCTAAAACCAACAGAAATTTCTTGGAAAGCAGAAGTGTGTTGTAGTTGGCAAAGTATGTTATAGTAAGCATGTTTCAAGTGATTGGAATTTTAAAATATGTGACTATAAGTTGTAAGGACACAGTGGGATTAAGCATGGAGATGTGGAAAAACATTTGGGCATTTTGGGAACTGGGTGACTTAGATAAGGAGATGATGATACTGAAAGGTCTTTAGCAGTAATTTAGCAGGTCAAAGTAATACACCAGAAAACTCTACACATACCTTCCTGTCATTTATAGAAAACTAACTGCACCCTGTTTGGGAAGCGAAAGATGTGGGTCACAGGCACCAAAATTTTTAAAAGTTATAGAACATGATTTCCTATATAAATTGTCTGGTACTCGATAATGGTTTATTTTATCTGCTGTTAAGAAGGAGAACATTTAATTGTTTATGTAGATGATTGCCTACAGAATGGAGATCATGATCTGGTTTTATTCAATAGATAATTAAACAGAGGACAGTTCTAATCAGCTGCATACACAAGTCTTCTAAACAACTAATTTCCCAAAACCAAGGGCAAGAATGAGTAATATTGAGTAGGAGGGAAATGCAAACAAAAACTGAGAGAATGTGAAGTGATTATTAGAAGCCAAAAAGCCATTGCTCCACAGTCAAGAAAGAAAAATTTGTCCAAGAGCCCACCATAGTTTGATGATGGTATTACAGGCCTACTGATGAAATGAAGCAGGTAAATTTGTTAATAACAATACAAAAATGCAGTTTTCAAACATACTAGTTTGTGTCAGAATATTTTTGAATAGCCATTAGTGATCAGCAAGGTTGTTCAACAAACAGGAACAGACCTGCTAGGAGTAGACCTTTAAAAACCAAGAAATCAACACTATGTTTACCCCAGAGTTATAGATGAGAGATTTCAGACAACTAGTCTCCTGGTGCTCCAATATAATTCAGTTTCCTAAGAAAACAGTGCTTATGTGATCATGCTGTCTGCCTATTGAGGTGTCTGTCTCCTGTCTGCTAACACTCCTCATTTTTTCCAAAATTTCAACTATATTTGAGAAAGTGGTAAAAGACTGAACCATAAAAAAAAAAAATCCTGAAACTTTCCAGAATAGAAGTGCTATTTAGCAGTTTCAATGCTAAAGTTGTTGGAAAAAAAAAAAAAAATCTGTCCACATGATGATTTGTAAGATAGTATGTATCAGGAAAATTATGCTGCTAAATTTTCCAGTAAGTCTTTAGAAATGTAACAACACCCAAAGATCAGATAGGCTCAGTATTTAACATTATGCCAAAGAATCACTATTTTGATTTGAACAACACAGTATCACTGATTTTTAGGTAGTAGTTACACTATCATTCAATTCCTGCTAAAGTGGCTGTTATTTCCTTGCACGGGAGCAAGGCAGCATCTTACCTGTAAAGAAAAATAGTTCTTGGATCTCTGGATGTCCAGTTTGGTAGGAAAAAAGATATCTGCCTCATAGAGCAATATAAAGCAGTTTTAGCTAATCAGTCCTCACATTGGAGACAGTGACTTTCAGTTCCTAATGAGATTCGGGTTAGCTGGATTTGGGATTGTAGAGTCACTGCTGCAGAGAGAAGTGAGAGCCTGTTTCAGCTCTCAGTTTCAGTGCAAGGGAACAATCCCCTGAGCTGCAAAAATTCAGTGTTATAAAAGAAATTAATTCTTCCATTCCTCCTCCCTCATTAAACACTCCCTGAATTTTGAGTCAACAAAAAACAGTGATTCTGCTACTCTGAGACCAGCAGAAAACAAGACCCTTGCCTGCTCCTGATGTTGCACATTTCTGTTCAATGGTGCACATCTCTGCAGTCTGCTCAAGTGCTTCATCCACACCTGCCAGTGTGATGGCCAAACTTTAAATGACTTCCTGTTCCTAGTTGGCAAGGTGGTGTTAAGCCACAGGGTGAACTTGATGATCTCAAAGGTCTTTTCCAATTTAGCTGAGTGTGTGATTCTGTGATTCTGCAGTGGTCAGGGTGATGAGTGGGCAGCACAGGAAAAGAAGCACAGAGCCTTTCATGATGTGGGAACTTGCACAGTACTACTGAGAGCACAATTTGATGAAGAAAATAAACTTTAAGTGTCAACACCTTGAGAGAAATAAGCCAAGAAAAATTTCTCTCACAAAGGAAGTCTTCAAAAAGGGGGTTTTTTAAAATTATTCTCATGTAGCAATTTTTCCATAACTTTTCATTAGCAAGGAGTAGAAGATCAAAATGTATGGCTATTGCAAAATGTTACAAAAAGGTCAGCAGCTGTAGATCTGCCCTGAATCTACAGCATCAGAAATTACTAACACATATTCATTTTTCATTCACAGACTCTCCTCTGGAAAGAGCACTACAGTACTTTACTGTGGGGTTGCTGAAATGTTTCCTTTCATTGTCCTCTCCCATGAAATCATCCGTGTATTTCATCATAAGAACAGATTTGCACTCTCTGATCTCCAGAGGGGTAGGCCTGCTGTCACACAGTGTTCAGTTCTTTGTCTGAGGAAACAGGCATTGCTCCATGGATGCGCCATGCGTATGTTCCTGCAATCCAGGATGCCAGCAGGCAATCTGAGCTGTATGAGGACAAACAAATATGAGTCACAGCAGCCAGAACTTAATGCCATTCCATTTCACACTCCAAAGGCAATGGCTCTAGCAGCCTGTTCTTAATATGCAGGGGCACCAGTTCAGGAGAAACAGCAACCTGCTGAATATCTGGGGAGGGAGAAAGGTTGTCTGAGGGTTTGGGGGATTTTTTTTGGTTTGGTGTGCCATGGTATTTTTTTTACTGAAGCCAGAGACCTCTGATTAGAGTTAAACGTGTCTAACTTGTAAGCACAGGGAGAGGGTAAAGTTAGAAGGTTAGGCACTCAGCTTTCGATGAATTTAAAACCTGTTTCCCCACATATTTCATGAAAGGGTGCTTTCCCTGCAGCCCTTCATAATACATGGCGTTGCCACCAAGCAGGACTCGCAGTTTAGCTTGAGGGAGCAGGGCTGAAAAGAAATTAGTTTGCTCAGGTCCATAACATTTGCAAAAGCAGTAGACATTTCTGGCTGTACAATCTGGGGTTTCAGAAACCAGAATCAGGCCCTGGTGGTTTTTTTTAGGATCTGTACAAGCTATTAGGAGTTGGTAGTTCTGTGCTGCTTCAGGTACCTAAGGAATATCTTTTCAAATGAGTATCTGTCACATCTACGTCAAAGACCCTAGAAACTCAGTTCAGGTCCTTTCCCTTAACACTCCTGCCAAGTCTGCCCCACATATAGTCACAGGTGTGGGCAAGTCTCTTTCTTGGTGATCTTTCAGCTAAAAAACTGCATCTGACTGAGTCACAAATCTCAAAATATTTACATGGTTCTTTGGCAGGAGGTTCCCCTCACCACCATGCCCTGCAAGTCATGCTCCTGGGTAGCTCCTGTCCAAATTTTTATGCCTCCAGACAATTTTGCCTTCTGTTATTCTTTTCTACCAGTTGTTTTGCTTTATTCTACTATTTTTTTTTTCAATGCAGTCACTGTCTGAAATGTGGAAGATCCAGTTGCACATGACTGAAACACAGGTGATGTTCTCTACTGTGATTGCTGATGACAGTCTCTATTCTTTGACTTTGTGAGGAAAGGACCAGAAGTTGCTTGCATTGGTACATTGGGCTACCTTGTGCATCCTCCCATAAGGATACAAATATTGCTCATATTCATTTTTAGAAGCAAACAAATGAACCATGAATTCCCTTTAGAGAAAAAGGAATGCAGGAGGGATTTCCAAGAATGGTAGACTTGGCAAGCATCATATGTAAATCCACACAATTTCTGTGTCCAACACATTCTTGTTAGATCCTAGAGCTGGCCACATTTTATTTTTACTTCTAAACTACCAAGAGAAATCTTATTTTATGGTACATTCACTCAATCTGTATGGTTCTCACATTTTTGTCCCTTTCAAAATCCCTTTCATTTCCAGAAATAGCCACATCAATGATTAATTCTGCCTTCAAGTTTTCTTAAATCAGCTGGTGTCCTGCTGGGCTTTCTCTACCTGTACAGCTGTTGAGTCACACAGAATTGATTCTGATGTATTTCTTAATGTTATGTCTCCATACTTCTTTACCACATTTCAGTTTATGGTTCTTTTTCAGCATCCTCCAGCACAGATTTCCATATGTCTGACAATGTAACTTGTCAGGGAGCCTGCAAACATTGACCATTGGGTTACAATATGTTGCTTTATTTTTTCTGTCCCATTATGTAAAAAGACTGATGGCAGGATTTACTCAGGAAGAATTTCTTGGGCAAGAATGAACAATACTTTGCCAACTAAGATTCTGCTTTTCTATCACAGTCTTTCCAAAACATAGCATGCTATGGTAAGATTGCTATTTTGTGAAATGGATTTTTTTTCCTAATTTCCCTATTTATGTATGATATTATGTCAGGACAGAGACATTCAGTTGTCTACTGCAGTCATAACTAAAATAGGCAGTCACAGCAAAAAAATTTAACCTGGAAATTCAATAAGAATGCATCTCTAAATGTATAATTTAATTATCAAAACTAGATTTTGCTACCCAAAATATTATACATGATTGTAGCTGAGAAGATCAAGTACAAGTTGCTTTCAAATAAACAAGGGCACCACAAAAAGAAGTGATCTAATATGTCTGCTATTCCAAAAGTGCAGGCCAAACATTTGATACTCAAAATCATTATCTTTAAAATGACATATTAGCTTTGGGCTGAATTCTCCCGTACCAGCGTTCAGCACAAAGAAGTAAGGGGGGAAAGTGAAAAACATGATTAGGATAGGATGAAAGGATGGTCAAGGAGAACACACGTCTCTTCTTAGACCTTATTTTCTTGTCCATACTTGTCTGTTTGTACTATTTTCAATATACAAAAAAGATGGTAATGCCAGTTTAACTCCCTCTGGGAAGGGAGTCTTGAAAAGTGCAGCAGTTGCTGCTTTCTCACTAAGCAGAATGAAAACAGGAAATTCAGCATCTGATATATACTTGCTTACTTTGTATTTCTAATAAGTACGCAGAGCAGCTTGTTGCCATCATGAAGACCAGGCTCCAAAACTGAGTTCAGGCCACACTTTAATAGTCTTAAAAGACAAAAAAGGGGTTGGGTGAGTGTAAAAAAGGGGGAAAGGTAAAAAAGTTTCGTAAACAGTAGGATATATTCTTCAAAGCTTTTTCCAGTTCCTTGACTATCTCATATTCTTAATGAATAATTTAAAATTATTTAGGTAATATTTTTTTTTATCCTTTTAGCACTCAATTTTAATTTATTGAGTTGTTAATGATGCTTCAAAAACCATTAAACTGTTTTTTTTTTAATAATTGCTTAAATATCCAATCTCGAAAATACAATCTATTGAGCTAATGTGTACTCACTGGAGTGAAATTAAGTATCTTAAATATCTGCACCTCATCTTTCTTGAGAAACATTTAAAAAGAAAGTGTACTTGTTCAAAGGGGAGCTTGTGCATATAGAAGGTGACCTTTCTTAAAAACAAATAAAAATCTGTATAAATATTATAAATATAATGTATTATAAATATAAATATATTTATAATATAAATATTAGAAATATAAATACTAAATTATATAAGCTATATAAATAAATATTAATTGTCTCTTCCTATGCCCTGGCCAAAGAAGCCCAAACCCCACACAAAGCTCACTTTATATAGTAGAAATGCTGGTACAAGTAGCCACATTACTTACTTTACAGGAGGATTTGAGTTCATATGCAGGTATAGGTTGAAAATAAATGGCAGAATTTCAGATTTCTGAAAAATCACAAAGGAAAATTAGTTTTCAGTTGTTCTAAAAGACCATATTTTTAATTAATATTTTCTTGCCATAATCAAAAGCAAACAAAGCAGGGTTTTCTTCTCTCTGACATTTTCACTGGCGGCTTAGTCCTCCTAAGAGCATTTATTATAATTAAAAGGCTAACACTCGAAGTAACAAAACAAAATGTTTTCAAGATGCCTGTCTTTTTTTACTCATTGTTTTAGTTTTCTTGATCATGTTAAAAAAAAAAAAAAAAAACCAAAACCAAAAATCTTTAAGTAGATTAGTCCCTTAAAATTCCTGGATTTTGCAACCAAACAGATACCAGATCTGTTGGTAAATTTGTTCTCTTTGTTTGTTATCACTCCATCCAGATGAAAAGAAAAAAATTTATTCAGATCACTTTCATCTCTTCAGCAGACAGTGATTTAAAGTGCTTATATAAGAGCTATCCATTATTACTACAGCCAACTTACCTGAGATGTCAAGTGCTTAGATTGAAGAGCTCTTTCAATACACATTCCTGTTGGAAATTTTCTGTAAAGTGAATTTTGTGAAAAATATGGTCTTGTGATAATTGAGTCCCTCCCAAGAAATATCTCTAATTTGTTAAACTCGGGCTTGCTGTCTAGTTTGGCTTCGTTTCATTTGGCTTTGTTTCAGAAAGGAGGTACAATTAGTTTCTTTTTGGTGCAGACTAACCTTCAGTGCTGTATTTGCCCAGAAAGGTTTCCCAAAAAGAATTCTATCCCAAAAAGAAGAGACTTAAATTCAAACTGTTTTCAACAGTAGCCACCCATCTTTCCTCTCTCCTTTCCTCACTAGGACATTTTTATCAGAAGAAATTACAATTTGCCAAATCATTCCACTAGTTGTTGATGACCTAATGTAGGAAAATATTCTATTTCAGCATTAATTATATGCTGAATATTAATTTATATTCCAGCTTATGAAATTTAATCAGTTGTTTGAACCATGTGGTTTCAGTAACCAGGCCAATCCACATGAGCTTTAGAGCACCATTAGGTCTGTGCTAGCTTTGGTGTAAACCAAAAAAATAATTTCATAATTATGATAGTTCTTGTAATTCTGTAGACATAATTAAAGAGAAACCACTTAAATCCAGCTACATACCCAGCAGGTAGTAATAGCTTTCAGTCACTATTCTAATAGGTTGTTTGTTACTTTGACTGCTGCCCTCTGGAACCTGCTGCTTCCCTCATTCTTATTTTCTTTATTCAACATACAAGTGCCACTAGTTGCTAGTCAGAACAATTGCTTTTGATATAATGTCATCAAAATTAGTGATTCAGACAAGCCATAATAACCTTGGAGTTGGAAGTGAAGTGACTGGATCAAGCAGTGTCTACATTACCACTAGAGGGAGAGTGCACGTATTAAAAAGTAGTTAAATATTCAATTTTGTATATTACAATGGCCAAAAGGTCATATATTTAATAATTTTCTTTTGGCCTAGTTAATTTATTCTTTCATAAGCTTTAAACTATGCAAATATTTTTATTTTAATGTTTTTGGAAATGGAGAAGCAGAAGACCAAATCCCAAACGAAAATGAACCCCAAACAGACAGAAAAAATTTAGAGTATAAAGTGAATTATTGTACACCCAAAAGGTCAGGATAGTCTAGAAATTCCATTTAATTAATAACTACTCTCTTCAGCAAGTCTAGCACTTGAGCTAGAGCATCTTTGAATCACCCCCTCAGCTGAGTCACAGCGAAATTCTGTACCCTTTTCTGCAAATTAGACTGTTTTGGCTGGAACTAACTGGACACATATGTTGCCACCTGCTGCACATTTCTTTAGACTGAAGTTTTTCAACAGCTTGGTTTATATCTTTGAATAATTTGTTCATTAGAGAAGGTAGAAGCGGAGAAAGGCCAGTACCTCCTTTGGTTTGGTTTGTTCTCAGGCTGGCAAATTACTACTGAGTTGCTTCTAGGTGGTACCTGTTGCTGAAAGAGTACAGAGTTTTATGTGTCAGATATGTATTTTCACTTCTGGAAGCATTTGTTGAGTCAGTGCTGGAAAAAGGTTCCTCTACATGATGGTATTTCATTCAGGTTTGTAAAGCAGATTCTAAATGTACATATGCAGATTTTTTTCATATAAATTTAAATACTTTTCTAGGTATACAAATGTGTTTGTAATTGCACATAATTGTACATGCATAAAACGAAAATTTAGAAAGAATAGTTGAACATTTAGCTTCTTTCATTTGCTGCAGAGATCTTATCCAGGACCTTGGATGGAATAGCAAGTCTCCTTTTTATCTTTAGTTTATTTTGTCACTTGTCATCCTTCTTCTTATCTTTCTCTCTCACACCCACACCCCCCAGACCTCATCCGTTCAAGCCAAGCAACAGTAATCACAGTCAGATTAAGAATATTATATATCCACGATGGCACCCTTGTGAAATTTCATTCAACTTAACAGAACAATTTCTCATACATGACTTCAGCGAGCATCAGACTGACAGTCAGGGAAGCCTGATCCATGGTGTCCCTGAGAACAGAGACTATCAGTTTGGTTTGCTATGGTTGTGTGCTTGCATTATTCACTGCCCACAAACACTGTTCTCAATACACTAATATACCTTGTATGCCAAAAAACTGTAGTGTTTTTAGCACCCATGATTTTTTTTTAACCTCCATGATTATTTATAAGGAAACTTTATATCATAGTCTCGTGCTCCATTATTAGCTCTACTGTCAAAATGATTCAGTCATCCACTCACAGTGTTATCCATTACAAAGAAAAAATTTGGAAACCTGGGCAGAAAGTTCACAAATGAAACATGCTCTTAAAATGGTTAATCCATAGTTCTCAGTAGATGCTTATGAATAATAAATACACACATAGGAGGTAATCAGTCTGGACTTGTATGGGATAGGAATAGGGGATGGCCTACTTATAAAAATGTATATCTTTAATGTTACATTAAGGAAAGCAGACTGCAGGTCTTTGGTTTTCAACTCTGATTATTGAATGATGCATGAGCTTATCTAGACATTTCTAAGCCAATTTTTTATTTGTAAATATTCATTAAGCTGGTTCACTTACTTCAGCGTGAAAACCCCAGGTTTTAATGACTGTTGTTTTGAAACAGTTTGACCAGTTTGTTTTGCAGCCCCTCCCATCAGCACAGGAGAGCAGCTGCACTCACCGCTGCCTGTGCCTAACAAAGCTAAGCCTTGATAACACCAGGCATCCACAAAACCTTCACTACCTCAGGGAGTATCCAGACTCCAAACAATGCCGTGGGCCACTGCAAGGCTTGACAAGTAAGGCCCAAGTATGTGGGACTGAATACAAATTTTGGTCTTATGCTTCTTGGGGTGGCCTTTGGGAAGGGAAGGTGCAGGGGAAGTAATTTCACAGCCTGGAGCATGTTTGGGTGGAGGAAGGAGGTCAGGGAGATGCGAGGGAAGGGAGGGCTGGTAACAGTGTCCAAAGCCAAATAGAGATAATCAAGTAGGTGACAGGGAGCCCCAAAAACGTTCCTCATCCTGACAAGCAGGATATTTCCAGAAATCTAACTAAACAAAGCTTGTGTGAGACGGGAGGAGTGAGAAAAAGAGGCTGTAAAGAAATTTAAAAAGCCTAAAGACATATCATACTTGTTAACTTGGCAGTATTGAGTAATTTAGCAAGTACCTTCTCCTTACTAAAAAGCATGGAAAATGCAATGAAAATAAATCAGATTCCAGCCAGAGATACTGGTTTCCTGAGAGTTTTTAAATGCAGCTGAACACTTCTCAATATTAGAATAAAATTTTAAGTAAATAATTATACATCATAATTTATGTTAGCAGCCATTCACATAATGTGAGAAATCAGTCTATTATCTATTCTTCAAAAATAGAAACATTTATAGTAATTGAATCTAAAAATTTTAAGATGTTATATTTTGACTTCTGAGCTTAAACTTCTGTAGAAATAAATGGACTTAGATCCATTTATGCTGGTGTTTACTATGTCCACAGGGGCTTACACTTGAACAATTTATCCTATTTCTATTATCATTAATATAGTTTAATCAATGTAAGACATAAATAGAAGAGACAAAACCAATTTTTAAAATATGTATGCTTTATTGCATCATCAGGAAAATAAATCTCTTTTCAAATATCATTGGGGGCTGCTGGAATTATTTCTCCCCATCAGCCTAATGGCCAGGTCACATCAATTTTCAGACAAAAATCTTGTAAAATCTTCTGAAAAAGCAAAACTTTGCAGTCATCACTGAAGCAATGCTTATTATTAAACATTAATACCTCCCTGTGAAATATTCCATGGTCTTCCCTTCTTAAATGATAAAGAAAGGTGCATTTAGAATGGCTGGTGTCAGGCACCAGCGGAAACAAAGTAAATTAAAAGAAATAGCTTCTTTTTATTATCCTTTTACCTGCCCTGAGGATACTCTCAGTCATGCTGCATTTCTGAGGGGCCTCGGGTTTAACAACTGTAAATGCTGGGTTTGCTTTAGGACTAGACAAACATGACACCACCACCCAAAAAAAAGAAAATGAACAAAGAATATCAATTATAAAAAAATGGAGACTGTTCTGGGAAACTTAAATTACAAATCCCTAGAGCTCTGAAACGAAGAATAAGGAAATTGCTTTCTCTCTTTGGGCATGACCTTTTCTTTTGAATGGATTCCACAGAATAAAAAGAGGAATCATCTTTTATTTAAACAGGAAGCAACTTGAGGCAGTTTGGGGCTCTTGGGAATATTTAAACACATGCTGAGAAAGAAATTGAAAGCCATGACTATTTCAAGGACAGAACTTCAGCGATCTATGCCATTAATGTGATACCCAGTCCTCCTGACACCAAGAGCAAAAATAGCATTTATCCTTTTATCAATACACAGCATTAGCAATGCAACTGCCTGTGATAATGCCTGAAATTATGGACTGAGCTGTTTTCAGGGCCTCTGGAAGGAGTGGACACTGCTGGTAGGTCCATTAAAAGTTACATTAGGGTAATTTAATTCCTCTAGCCCAGCTCCATTCACAGCTCCTCCTTTCTTCCAAGTTACAGTCTGTTGAATCAATAGCCATTAGAGCAAATCAACCTCGGTGGGAAAACGCCCTTGTCAAACCCCAGCCTGACTCATTGTCATCATTTCAGATTCCTGTTTAAGCAAGAACAAAGTCACATTTGAATTCTTCAACGAGATGTACCTTATTTCAAAGCAGTGCCAGAGCTTGAAAGCTATGCCATGGAGCTGTGATACCCATAGAGAAAACTCCAGCAAACAAGGTGTAAAACAGCTGAGACTCACTTCAGTGTCTCTTTGCACTTGCTTCTGTAAGAGCAGCTGTAGTCTCCAAAATGTGACCCAGACTCCTGATTTCATCTCTTGTCTTGTATTTGCTGCTAAATGACATTTTACACTTGTTTTAATGAGAGGCTATGAGCCTGTGGCTTCCTGTGGCCTTCCAGAAGAGTTGACTCCCTTTACACCATTCTGCTCATTTTTAAGAGCACTATCAACCAGCATGGCATTAGGGTCTAAATCCACTTTAATCTCCTCAACGTGTTCACCTGGTCAGAAGATGTCCAGAGACCTCACATAAACATGCACATGAGTAAGAAGTGCAGGGGTCTTTCGTGATCAAGGCTGCATTGCCTTCCCTTGGGAGGCAAGAGGAAGCAAGCCTTCTGAAGCAACCTAGGGATCATAGTCCCCACAGCACAGGACAGGACTTGGTGTAAAATCTGAATGCACGCTAAGCCCCAAATTATTAAAAGGTACTGCCTAGAAATTAGTTTGGAAAACTAACATATTTAGCTGCACTATTTCCAAACAGATTTTTGCCACCAAAAAAAAAAAAAAAAAAAAAGATTCTATCACAGTTAAGCTAATAGCATACATTCTATGAATATATTTGAGCTTGCACTTACTAGGTGGAACTCCATGAATACATTATTCACAACTGAAAATGAGTTTTCTTTCTGTGTCCTTCCTTGCATCTTCCTTTTTTTTACAAGCTCTAATGTACTCTTCTTTTCTTTTTTTTTTTCCCACTAATTAACTGAGAAAAGAGCCAAAGTCCTGTGGCTTAATGTACACTAATGAGTATGACATGATTTTCAAGCTGTAATATGGAACACTGAAAATGTGTTATTCATGTAGGGAAAAACATTACATACCTATTTATAAACCTCCTGAAATGATGAATCTTTCAGTGCTGCTACCTATTTATAAACAGCTCAGGGGCATAAAGTACACTGACAATTTGATGACCTAATATCACATTATATTCTGATTTTGTTTAATACACATGCATTCTGTAATTTGTAAGTGCTCACATTGTATTACTTTATGGCATGTTCTGAATATAATAAATTTGCAAAGTTTTGCAGATAAGCCACAATAGTCACAAACAATTTTCTCTTATTTACTTTTCATTACAAATTGCTTACCTCTAATGCTTATATTTTAGTTTCTAAGTAACAGAATAAAGGCTAAGGTCCTAACCCCCCTTCAATCACACATTGCAGAGTTTTTTCTTGCTAAGAAGAGTGCTTTAAACACAAGTAAAAGCTGAGTATGAGACAGATGACAATGGATGGAAAGTATGAAAGCTTTGGTTTAATATGGCTCAAGGCTGAGAGGAATAATAGATGACAGGGAAATAAAAATTGATGGAGACTGCTATTTTAAACAAGGATATGAATGGCAATAAGAAATAGAGGAGATGAGCTGGAACAAGTTCAGATTAAGAACTGCCAGGCTAGTATGCTTTTTTAAGCATTATACTAAGACTTCAAGCATAGAGAGCTCTTCTTCCTTGCTACTGTGTATAGTGATATCTTTTAAACTTGGACTGATTATTGGAAATTTACTATTTCTGAAGGAAATGCACCAGGGATGATGACATGAGATCCATATAGAAAGACTGAGAGGTTGCAAAGAACCATTTCATGGAACCCATTTTTGCCTTTGCTACACACAGACACCCTGATCCTTCGGAGACAGAGATGTTGCTTCCAGACTGTAAATACAGGAGTGGGCTTCCTAGATTCTGGATGCTTGAAATTGGTCAAAGGAAATCTTACTGATTTACAGATAAACATTAATTCTGATACACTCAAATCAGTGGATTACAGACAAGCTTTTTTAGGATTTGAAACACATTTTTCTTTTAAGGTTTTGAAAACAAGGCTCGCTTCTCTTCCTCTCCAAAAATGAACCCTGATACAAGAAAGCCTCGAAAATTAATTAATTGCAGGAGTGGATGGCCACTCATTTATTTAAATTAACCTCCAACCAGGGACATGCTGTGATTTCAGGTAAAATGTTACTCGTACTTCTTAAATTAAGCACTGATTTCAGCAGAAGGGACAAAAGTTTCCTTCATGCCAGGTTGCATATTTTCTGAAAATGTATGTAAGTTATATGTAACAGCTTTGCAAATTCAGGTAACTGTTTTAGAGTCTCCAGGTTTCAGAGACCAGATCACAGCAACAGCTTTCTCACTGTAATAATTTTATGTTAAAGTGCTTCTCTTGATTTCAATTGAACTGCTATTTTTTAAACTATTCTACAGTAGTCTAAAAAAGATAAAATCTTTATCATACATAAAACTTTCATTTTAGAGCAACTAATTCATTCTGAATTGACTGTAAATATGAACAGCATTAAATTAACAAGAGTTGTCATTAAAAATTCTTTTTATACAATTTCTTCCACCTCTCCACTCAGCACTAGAATGTGGTTAAATTCAGATCATCCAGATATCCCCCGGAGTTCTGGCAGAGCAGTGTGAGATGAGGGTGAGGTATACAAGCTGAGATTCTCAGCTGAGGTAAATCCAGAGATTCAACACATCCCTGCTGATTTACTCCAGACAAAGAACCAGCCTGTTATTTTTAGCTTTTACATTTTACTGGAATTTCTCAGCATTTGAACTCCTTTCCAGTGGAGCATCAGTGCTCCCATCCACAGGCAGAGCATGTATAGGGCCACCAGCTCTTCTCCCACACAGCCTCAAACTGCTTCTGCCACTCTTCCATCTACCCATCCTTACAGCTCACTGACAAACCTCTCTAAATTACAATGAGGCACTGCCCACACATATGTGCTGGCTGATTTGTTTCACGCAGACCCAACATACCACCTCCACAGTCACAGCAGCCTGTTTCAGTGATTACAAGTGTGAAAGAACAGCAACAAGCTGAGCTCATGCACCAAAGATCGCAGTTTCAGTGGTGGAGGAGGAGTGGGCTTTATACTGAGATTCTTGCTCTCTTCCCTGTGATACGTCATTTCTTCCAGGACTTCCTTAGCAGAAGGTTAATAAACCACAGTCCAATGGAAGTTGCAGCTCCTCCTACACAGTGCATGGTGTGCTGCCACCAGAGAGGCAGCTTCAGGAGTTTGTTATAGAGTCAACTAATACTTAAGTTTTGTTGAGTGATTTTACTGGAAGTTTCAGCACTCAGAGATTACACCACTGCATGAAGATTTTGATGGTGTATTTATTTTTGTAAATGTCTGTATTGGGTTTTGGTAGCAGGGGGCTACAGGGATGGCTTCTGTGAGAAGCTGCCAGAAGCTCCCCTCCTGTCCAACGGAGCCAATGCCAGGCTCCAATTCAGATCTGCTGCTGGCCAAGGACAAGCTCATCAACCACAGTGGTAGCACCTCTGGGATAACAGAGTTAAGGAGGAGAGAAAGTTGTTGCACAAGATAATTGCGGCCAAGGAAGAGAGGAGTAAGGATAGGTGTGAGACAAACAGCCCTTCAGGCACCCAGGTCAATGCAGAAGGAGGGGCAGAAGGTGCTCCAGGTGCCAGAGCAGAGACTCCCTGCAGCCCATGATGCAGACCATGGTGAGGCAGCTGTGCCCTTGCAGCCCATGGAGGCACATCGGAGAGAAAATATTCACCTGCAGCCTATGGATGACCCTATGCTGGAGCAGGGTGATGCCTGTAGGAGGCTGACTCAGTTGGAAACCCATGCTGGGGCAGGACCTGTGGCCCCATGGAGAGAAGAGCCCACACTGGAGAAGGTTTGCTGTCAGGATTTGTGGCCTCATGGGGCACCAACACTGGAGCAGCCTGTTCCTGAGGGACTGCACCCCATGGAAGGGACCCCCACTGAAGCAGTTTGGGAAGAACTGTAGCCCCTGGGAAGGATTCGTGTTGGAGAAGTTTATGGAGCACTGTCTCCATACACAGGAGCAGTGGAAGAGTTTGAGGAGTCCTGACCCTGAAAAAGAAGGAGTGGTGTATGTGATGAACTGACCACAGCCCTCATTCCCCACCCCTCTGTGATCCTGGCAGGGAGGAGCTAGACAATTTGGAAATGAAGTTGAAGCTGGGAAAAAGGGAGGGGTGGGGGGAAAGTGTTTTTAATGATTTGCCCTTATTTATCATTATCTCAGTCTGATTTTATTGGTAATAAATTAATTAATTTCCCTAAATGGAGTCTGCTTTGCCCATGACAATCACTGGTGAGCGATCTCTCCCTGCCACCGGTGAGTTCTCTCTCCCTGCCCTTATCTCAACCCATGAGCCTTTAGTTGTATTTTCTCTCCCCTGCGCAGCTGAGGAGAACAGTGATAGAGCAGCTTTGGTGGGCACCGGGTGTCCAGCCAGGGTCAGCCTGCCACAACATGCACCAGCTTACCACAGTTTTCCAGCTATGTGAGTATAGCAGCCAGCTTTCGAGATTTCTGTCAACCTGGAGTGCCTTTCCCTCACTGTTGGGGCTCTTTGCTCCTAGGACAGTGCTACATTTATTCCTGCATTAGTGGAATGGCATGGTCAGTAGTCTTTCAGAACACATTGAACATGTTTCTTTATGAGGGAACAAATTTATTTCATTAATAACTATAAAGCTTTTGAGACCCACTGTTTGATTGACCAAAATTGCAGACTCCGCAAGAGATAAAATCCACATACAGTGAAAATATCCAAGCACCTAAACTATATGGATGTATTAACCTAGAGATCTAGAGTAGGCTAAGTGGGAGTTGCAAAGCTGCTATCAGCCTAAGTTATGCATTCAGATGTTTCTTAAAACACAAATTCACCCTTATTTTGCTTTATTTGAAATGTCAGGTGGTTTCCAACATCTTCGAAATTCTATAATTAAGTAGCTAAAGCTGTTATCTAGTATGTTGGTCTTTGTGTGTAGTTTGTTTCAGTTTCAGACTTACACCTGCATCTGGATTTAACTGTTTTTCACACTCAGGGAAACACTGATTAATAGAATGTATATTTTTAATATTGAGAACTTCACAAACAATGCCTTAGATCCCTGCCTTGGAGCAATGAGTCATGAGAAGTGGCTCGAGGACTGAAATGATTACTTTGAAAAGTGTATTTTTAACTACAGGAGGAAATAAATTTCATTATCATCAGATTGGCAAAGTACTTGAAGGTAATAGCTCCATCAGGCAATTTTTTTCCTAGTCCTTATGTCAGAAAATAAAAAAATAAAAAACCCACCTTTTTTTCCAAAACACTCTTCACAGCAGTGGAAAGCTAGATGGAAATGCAAGATGAAGACACCATCAAAATAAAATGCATTGAAGAAAATAACAGGTGGATAAAAAAAGTAAGAAAGAAAAAAATCCCTCCAGATATATTAATTTCAAATGGTGTTTGTTTAAAGAGCTGTTCGGACCAGAAACCCAAAGAAACCCAATTAAATTATTGTAATTCATAAAATAATAAAAAGCATACTTTGAAAAAAAAATATATATGAAGCCTGTATCCCTATAATTCTGGATAATAAACTATGTTTATTCATGCCTGTAATCAGGCATCTTTCCCATCAAGAAAGGAATCATTTTTACTGTTCTATTTGCTATAAGACCTAGAAATACATAAACAAGTACTAGCCCTGGGTTGTGTTCTCCTCTGCAGTCTGCCATTTCAGCCATCAGTGACTGTGGCCATCTCTGGCCATGAACTCCATTAAAACCTGGATGAATTTCTGTATTCAGGTGCCCCATCAAGCAGCAGAAGAGCCCAACATTATTGTGTCTCTGGCTGTGCAATAAAAACAGAAGCTGTCTATCCAACAGCAAAAATCCAATATATCCTGTTTACAGGTGTCTTTGTGTAGGGAATATGTCCAAGGTGCATTTTAAGGTTGTCAGTAGCAACCCAGAAAATTCACCTGATACACACAAATCAGTCTCCAGTGCTGCATTTTTCATACACATCTTTGCAATATTTGGAGCTAGATTGAGTGACAGAAGATCTTTTGAATCAGGTAGTTTACATGTGTTTCTGTAATCCAACTTGACCGAGTTGAAATATTGGCTTTTGTTAATCTGTTGGCATAAATACAAGCCAGCATAAAGCCTCCTTACCAGTATAGTTCTGCAGCCCTGCAGTAGACAACAGTACCTCTCCTAATTTTCATGCCTTATTTTTATGGCGCTTAGTCCAAAGCCTCTACTTTCAGGCAGCCCTCTCAGAGAAGTTGTAACAAGAGCTGCCTGTAACAGAATAGGCTAAATCCTCTATATTAATTACAGCTTCATCACTCCATTTAGCAGCCCCATCTGCCAAAATCTGGCTAGACTTGAGGTGGTCTCCAGGCAGGGTTTGCCAAAGTAGTGCCAAAATGCTGAAACAGGCTTCTTTCAGCTTCTGGATGGAAAAATCACTGCTTATATTAACTTCAAAACACTTGAATTCCTCTGACCCTTTCAATGTAGACAAGCATGTAGCCGTGGGGAAGTTTCACAAAGTGTTGGTTGTTGGTCTCACTGGATAATAAATACAAAATAGAACAATGCTGTGCATAATCTCTTTTAAGCTGTTTGATCTAAGAAGAAACGTTGCAATTCCAAAACTATTTAATCCATATTTTCCTTACAAGTGGCCTAAAATGAAAATGTGCTTAGGCTGCCTACAATATACTGACCATTGCAAGAAACAGTCCCACACTCTTCCTGTACTTTCCTGGATGTCACAAGTCCCTGATGGATCAGCACAGCTCAGAAGAAGCACCAGACCATGTCTCTCCAGTAGGCAGGTACCATGCCAGGACCACTTGGGGGTTCCCTCCCTTCCTCATTGTGGGCTCATCCCTGTGCATTGCATAAAACATTGTACCTGTTAAAGTGTGACTATATGGCATAATGTAAATACAGTCTGGAGACCACAGAAGGCAATAAGCCTAGGTTGTCCCTGATTGGTTTGTGTTCCTCCCAGGCACATGTACTTCCTTGTTCCTGACATATTTCTGTTCAGTTTAACAGGTAGGTACAGCTTAGGTTTGAAGAGGATGCTCATCTGAGGCAGTGACACTTCAACTTCCAGAAAAACTTTCCCTGATTTTGATTGCTATAAAAAGAAAATTTTAATATGGGTTAATATTTAGTATTTGTTTATATGCATGCTATTCTCCATAGAAACCTGTTTCTAATATGCTGTTCACACAATGTAAGGAAATACGTCTAAATTTTCCAGAATGTTTCATTTTCATGACATTTTTACTTAATTACAGTGCTATAATGTACCAGACCCATTTACACCCTCTGCACAGACATCCACCCAAACAGAAAGTTTTAAATCTTTGATTTGCAGTGTGGTTACTAGTGAAAGTAATCAATACTTACTAATAACATTTACAGCAGGAGAAATAAAATGATTGAAGTGTGTTTCAGCTTCAGCAGACCTAATTGTTTTCTCTGTCTCTCAGTACTCCAGCTCAGGTGGTGTCTTGGGGAGTGATGAGGTTTAGATTTTCTGTGAATATCAAACCCACCAGTCAGAGCTCTGTATGTGTTATTTATTGAGCACAGCGACTATAGTTGTCTGTGTCCTGCAAATTCTGTGGGGCAGAACTGCAGAGTGACAGTCTCCCTCTGAGGGTGTTGAATACCACTTGCTGAGTAAGACAAAGCAGAGCCTTACAAAAGGAAGACCAACACATTCAGGTTTTACATTTAAGCAAATGTTTTCTGTACTGGATTCTCTTCTCCACCATTTTTAAACTCATCATGTGAGAAACAGAAAACATATTTTGTAAATATATGTTTAACTATTCAAAGGGTGAATAGCAGGGCTACACAATATCAATATTAGATAGATGTCTTATGACTTTTCATAGCCAGCGCAGATTCCTCTGGGTTGACTGGTTCCTGATCACAGCATTTTGACCTATTTTCTTGCCTTGTTTTTAAAACAGGTAAACTGCTTTAACTTTGCCAAACATGCATCCTGTTGATCACTAGGCTGTCATTCAGCTGCTCTTTTCCATTCTTCTCACAAAATTAAACACTATTTTTGGTTTTTGCCTTGGGGGACTTGTATCAACCCTTACACATCTTACCAAAGGCAGCAACCTGAGAATGATGTCATCTCCTGCCTTGACCTTCTGGGCACCCTTGGCTTGCTCTAGAACTTTCCATGCTGTTTCAGTCACTGTTTTTTGTTTGCCAGGCTGCCTGTTCCTAGTGCCATGCTGGGCAGCTGCAGGTGATCTTTTCTCTCTTTTGGGCAGTGCACCTTCCAGTTTGGTTCTTTTCAGGACAGCTGCTATTCTTCCCTCCAGCTCTTACTGTGTTGGTCATGTTTGAATGCATGAGATAAGAGAAATCAATATCTAGCAGAATCAAGAGAGTCTGGCTGGCTGTTCTTCATCCAGAGAATTCAATTATTTCCATTGTTTAAAATGTCCTATAAAATTGGCTGACAATAATGTATAGCCAAGTAAATTTTACCTTTAAAAGCTACTGTTTATTTTTTGTAAATCAATAATTTTGGTCTCTATATAGGTTAAACTTTTTTTTTTTTAAAGAAAAAGGTCCTCTTTGTTTCTTTTTTTTTTCCCCAATCATATAATGATTCATTTACCTGTTCACTCAAACTGTCTCTTGGCTTCCCCTTCTATTCCCCATGAGAAAATGCATGGCAGAAGAAATAGCTCTTGTGCTGGACTACAGTTCAGCTCTAGTGAGACAGATCTCCCCATGGGACAAAGCACTTTTGTGCTTCTTCTTTTTGCCTCCAGAAATAAGCTGTAGAGATAGGTGTCACACCACTTAACACTAAAAATGGAATACTTTGTCTTTCCTCAAGCCTCTTCCCAAGAGGTGGGAGTACAGAGACGACCATAGTGGGAGAAATGTGTGTTCATGCGAGAAAGTTCTTGTATGGTTGGGTTTTCTGCAGAACACACACTCTGATATGTGAGGTATATTTTAAAATCTGAAAAATTAATTACACTTCTTTCTACCTCTGCCTTCCAGAAAAATAGAATAACAGCTCCAAAAAAAAGTTTGTGACAGAAGCTGCCATTGCTAATTTCTTTTGGATTGCTCTCTTTAACTTATTCCACCACATACTGGCTGATCCCACAAGGCTTCTCTTCATGTATTTATAATCCATGAGGCTTTGGAAGCAAAAGTTATGTTTTTCCTTTAATGACCTTGCCAGAAAATGGCAAATTGAAGTCTTGACTATGTCTGGACATGTGTTTTCTAGTTTCATTTCATCTGCTCAATGATCTGCCAATATTTCACAGCTTTTCCTATACCTGATATTTATTACGATATTACACAACATTTACAGTTCATCATGTCTGTTTTTGTAATTAAAGTATTATAGTTTTAGTACTTATAAACTGTGTTTTTGCTAACTTATGTCTTTGGATAATCCACCTAGAGGATTAATTTCCTCTGTGCCAATTTCTAGGAAATAATGATTTTTAGAGCTTGGGAAAATAAAACAACCAAATTTCTTCATTTATAGCTCTATTTCAAGACCACTTTCAAATGGAATAGAACAGATTTGAAAAGTGAAACTGATCAGAATAGTGTAGACATACAAGTTTTTTCCCAAGTACATAAGTTTGCATTTGATTTAATCTTACAAACTTTTGAGAATTTGTAACATTGATTATGAAAATATTTATGCTCCCTTCAGGTGTGTGCATTCAACTCAAGGGAATTTATCCACTGACTTCAACACTCTTTGTGTTGTAAGCAGATTCATTCAGGTGAGATTAATTGGGTCCTGGGTGAGGGAGTTCAAAGTAGATGACTTTAATATAATATTACAAAATAATAATGAAATGCGAATGTTTCAAATGAAACCATGATGTGAAAAATTAAATAGTCAATTTATTTATTCACTGCACATTGAACAAATTGCTTTTGTATAATTTTAAAAAGTCAGGAAAAAATCTCTTAAATTAGGTCCAGGGATAATGAACATGAACTTCCAAACTGGACTGAGCATGGCATTTTCTTCATGCTTGAAGCTGTACTATAATCTTATCTGCCTAATAATAAGATCTATTCAATTAAGTTCTCTGAAGTCATGATGGAGCCACAGAGGTCAAAGAAGGGTCAAATATTAATCCCAAGCTTTTCCATTAAACACTAACCTGGAATAAACTGTGGTTTTCCACCAAAGAGAGATCTTTGTCAACAGTATTTCCTTCAATTATTTGTGTTGAAAAAGAGACTCGTAATATACTTTTTTTGACCAAATGCATAGAGTGAAGATATCTGCATCTAAGCTAAGTGCACGTACCCCCTGTGGGGCCAGTGGGCAGAACTGGCAATTGAAGAGTGCACCTCATCTCACTTACAGAAAAGGTATATTAGGAGATCAGATACATACCCAAAAAATTCCTTTTCTGTCCACTGTCTACAGGAGAGATCTGATCCCCAGTTCAGGTGTTTGTACTGTATGCATGTGGAGTTGAGTCAGTTTGAATCCTAATATTTCACTGTCACTTCAATTAAAAAATTAGTATCAGAATCCTTTAGATCAGTGTGCCATAAAACTTTAGCTTTTTATAGACCTCATTTGTCATGTTTCACTTATGCCTTAGCCTTTGCCTCAAAAATTCCTTTTTTAGTTTCCTTCTCTTATTGCTGAAGTTTAGCTGCAATAGTAACACAAATTCTTAGAAAAACTTTGGAGAACAGTTAACAGAAAATATATTATAAAGTACACTTTTTTTTTTTACTGCTATGAATTAACTTCTTAAAATATTTACACAAAAATTGCCAATTTGAAAAATAATAAAACAAGGACTATCTTAACACAAAACTATTAAATATTCTCTGTAGGAATGGAAGAAACCATCTGAAAATATTTTAAAATCTCATAATATATTGATTTCATAATAATTTGCTGAATGATCTTGCCCCCTTTCTCACTATACAGTTTCTCCCTCCTCAACAATTGCAGCAGCACAAGACTATGTTTTTCAGGCTCTTCTGAAGGTTGATTGGCTTTTCAAGCTATGTACACTCATTGATCCCAGCCCTGAAACATTCCAGTAAAAACAAAATCCTGGTCAAAACATTTGTCTTGATGAGTCACTTATTGACTTCAAGGGAAATTATTTTTAAACTGTGTTCCAAAAAAATGTACCTTGAACGTGAGCAGACTTCAGAAGAGGAGTGAAAGTTTACTACCTGAAAGGTTCATCGAATTATGAACAGTTATACCAATTACGTGTTTATTCCAAAGTTCCACCTACTCAACCATGTTATGAAAATCACTTTCTGGATTGCTTTGAGGGTTAACTAAGACAGCCTGTACATTGCTGTTATTACTGGCAAATTTTTGCCTTGCTATTTTGCTCAGAGAGGACTGGGTGCTGAAAGTGCACGTCCATTCCTTAATAGGTGAGCACTCCTGAACTAGAATCTTGGATAGGAGAAAACCAGTGTCCAACAATTTTCAGACCCAGGCAAATATAAATAAACGTGGGTGCTGTTTCTGGATGTCTGTATGTACATGAATTTTACACAGTCTTATAACAGGTACTTTCAGAAATATGGTCAAAGCCTTTAATATGTGCTGGATTCCTGACATAGCTTGAGAATAGCATGCATGCCAGATCTTTTTTTCCCAAAATGAGACAGAGGTATTTTTCATCAACATGCTTTTTTGACACTGACTTCAAAGAACTAATAATGAAATACTTGTTGTGGAGAAATCTGATCGATAGAGTAATGGAGATGATTCTGCTGTTTTCTTTTGGTGCTCATTTCCAGAGAAGAGATTTTTAAAACTTTGGACACTTCCTTATAATGTGATTGCTACACTAGCACAACATAAATGACCTATTTTCAAGTAACAGTATGTTCACTCTGCTGGACTTGTCTGCTATATGAGTCATGTAACTTAGATAACAGATACTGTCATTTCTCTGCTATGGTGTATTGTGGTTATAGATTTGAATATGCAAACCACCATTTAACATGCATTTTCAAGCCATAAGGAAGTAAAGTTCAGGACATCATATGTTTTTTTAAAGTGCTCATTATAAACATCAGGCACTCAAGAGAAGCCCAAGCATCAGTTCCTGAGGTATTACTGATACGAGTGGGAAACTTCCTGTTCTCACCAAAGCCACAGCAGCACTTGCTCATGTGAGTCAAAGGACATTCTGTGTCCTAATCAAGCATGTCAACTGCACTGAAAAGCTCTCACTGAAAACAGAAGAAAATTGCGGTGGCCTGTTAACCCTGTCACTCTGTATGTTCCCCCTGTTCCCTGCCCTAGCCCTGGCCGCTCTCTCGGTTTCTCCCTATTTGTTCCTGTACCCCAGCCCCGCCCAGGGACCGCCCCTGGGCCCCTGACAAAACCATCCCCCTCCCAGACCGTTGCAGGGACAAGATGTGATTAAAGCCATCTCAAACCCTCATGAGAGACCCTTCTCTGCCTTCTTTACCCTCCACTGCGTTGTAACGCTGCTGGCTGCCGGAGCCAGATCGCGGGGCTGTCCGAAATGGACTCCGGGATGCGATCAATCGCATGGCCCCAGGAAACCCTCGCTGAGCTCTCAGGGAGCAGCAGCCTGCTAGGCAGAGTCCAGCGGTTACAACAGAAAATACTAATTTTTATCACATATTTTATTTTCTTTTGATTCCCTCACAGAAGATTTACCTTGCCTTGTTTCTTATGGTTTTGTCAAAATGTCCAAGAAGCCACTAATACTTTTTAAAAATATGTTTTTATAAATATGCTTTACTTATAATTCTACATTTGTACTTTATTACACAATTTATTTTTTGTTGTGACAGTAAAAAAATGCTTAAGTTAACATCTCCACCTTTTTTATGTTTCAGACCAAGCCCCAGCCACTTGCCATGCACTGACTTGGCGTGAGTATCCTTCTGAGGTTTTCTCTGCTACTCTAAAACTTGGAGTTTTACTTCCTAATAATTGTAGAATCAAACACAAAGGTGCTACACTTATTAAAGAATAAAAAATTTCCAATTCTAAGCATTTGTTTGTGTCACATACAGACATTTATGGACTTCACAAAAGAGAGAAATCAGTGCACAGCAGTTGAGCAATATAAATGCAGGGCAACCCATCTGAAATCCTATCTGCAGGTCTCAGTTTCACAACCCTTTTGACTGCAATGATGTTGCACAAGTATAATGCAAGGCAGAATGTAGTCTTCTGCAATGAGTAGTCAAGAGCCAAGAAATGCCTTCTGGTCCATGTATAATGACAGCTTTTTGCTGGCCTCCAGGATAACAAAGGCACTGTGCAAAGAACCTCATAATTGTTTTATTATATTACTTTTAAGGGTGGGATTCAGTGCAATTGTTTTAGGAAACTTTCTGACTGCAGTATCTAAAGGGATCTTTACTGCAATACTACTGATTATGAAATTATTCTAGGAATCCAGGAAGTAAATTCACTACATCCTTCTCCACTGTAAAGGAGAAACCAGATAAAATCAGTTCAACTCCCTAGAAATCAGTGTTACAGCAGCCAAAAATTAGGCCCAGTGTGTTATAATGCCTGGAAAGGACACACAAATTTTCCATTTTTCCACATTAAGGATGAATCATTTGTCTTTGTTTTAGCAGCAATGCTAAATAGAATAGAATAGAGAAGGTGTATGCCAGAGGCGAGGGGGAGGAGGACTTGAATAATTTTGAATTGTTGAAGAGCTCAGCTTAATACGAAAAAAATTACTTCAACAATCTGCAAATGAACGAGCCATAGACGAGGGAAAGCCATACTTTTTGTATTAAATCAGTCCATTCATTTAACAGTTGGATGTGTTGATAGCTGAATTACCATCTGCCATATAAGCAGATGTTTTTCATCTGTGTTTTAATGAATCTTATTTTTCTAATCAACTTTGTACAGAGTAAAAATCTGCTGTTAAGAAGCACTGAATTTTCCATACACTGGACTGCTCTGGCCTGTCAAAATTACAGACTATCTTATCAAATTAAAGTGTTTATGTGACTGTGCTTCCTTTTATGGTGTGAAATGCATCCTTTCTTGGGCAATGATTCTCTCCCATCCATTTCAAAATGAAGTAGTGACACTTCAAGCTTTCCTAGAGCAAGGCTGTGGCAATCCATCTGCAATTTGAGTAAGAGCATGCAGATATTGAAATAATTACCTCCCACTATTACCCATCGGCTCTCAAGTAATTACCTGCTTCCATTAGCATTTTATTTGATTCACTAATTACCTTCAGAAATGCTGGTTGGATGTCCACTACCTGAAAGGATAACATTCAAATTAACCAACAAAGGTTTTGTTAAGCTGTCAGCATGAAAATAGAAGTCAAAGTGATGTATAAGAATAGTCAAGCAGTAAAGTGCAAGTCCTTTAATTTCCATTTGTTCAAAGTCACAAAAAGTTTCATGCAATGTGCCCTTGCAGCCTAGAAAACTATGTCCTGGGCTCTACGCAAAGTAGCACGGGCAGCAGGGCGAGGGAGGTGAGTCTCTCCCTCTGCTCTGCACACTTAAGATCCCACCTGCAGTGTTGCATCCAGCGCTGGGGTCCCCAGCACAGGAAGGACATGGACCTATTGGATCAAGTCCAGAAGAGGCCCCCAGGCTGAGCAGAGGGCTGGAGCACCTCTCCTCTGCAGATAGTTGCTCAGTCTGGAAAAGAGAAGGCTCCAGGGAGACCGTATAGCACCTTGCAGTACCTAAAGGGGTTACAAGAGAGCTGGAAAGGGACTTTTTACAAGGGCGTTGTGTGATAGCACAACTGGTGACAGCTTTAAACTGACTGAGGGCAGGTTTAGATCAGATATGAGGAAGAAATTCTTTAGTGGAAGGGTGGTGAGTCACTGGAATGAGTTGCACAGAGAAGTAGTCGATGGCCCATCCCCGGAGGTGTTCAAGGCCGGGGTGGATGGGGCCCTGAACAATCTGGTCTAGTGGAAGGTGTCCCTGCCCATGGCAGGGCAGTTGATCTTTAAGGTCCATTCCAACCCAAACCATTCTATGATTTACAAGCAGGAAAAAACAGAAGAGAGTGACACCTCTCTCACATCCATTTTGATCCCACAAGCAGTTTACTGCGGAAGAATATTTACATCATTTACGTCTAGTTCATCACACAAAGGGTTATATGAACACACTGGCACAGAGTTTATTGAAGGATTGAGCTCTGAAGTGTACATGGCTACTATCTTATTATACACTATACAATATTTATTTTATTCTATATGTACGATACAATAGAGTATTACACTACTTTTTGATTCTTTGACTGATACGAAAAATCTAAACCTGTTATTTTGTGAATGGAACCTTGTATTGTTTATCCTCAGGCATGTATTTATACATAGATGATAATACTTAGGTCTCCTCATAGATGCCAATACCTTGTTATTCTGCAAAAAATTCTCTGTGACCCTTCCAGAGCCTCTTTTAGTGAAGTGTTGACCATTGAGACCCCCCCCAAAAAGCTGTGTAAATTTTCTCTGCTAAAAGGAAAGGTTATTTGGAGTAGGTAAACTTACCAGAAAAAATAGTTTGATTTTGGTGAAAGGTATTGTCCATATTGTCACAAACCTACACAGAACCAACACAAATATCTAAAGGGTCGGAAAATTCATTACAGTATTCTTGACAGGACTTTTTTTTTCCATCCAGACTGCCCAAAAGGGACTTAAATCTAAGAAAAATAAGTTGAGGCAGTTACAATTCTGCTAATAACTTGTTCCATTGGCCCTTTTTTAGCACCAGTGGCCCTTTCTCATCTGATGTTAGCCACCTGAAACATAGGCATCCAGCCTGAATTTTAGTCAATGAAGAGGAACATCTCCATTGTGAGATTCACCCTGATCAGTCCTGTTCCCTGATATTACTACATTCATTCTTGCCATTGGCCAACTCACCCCCTGGAAGAGTGGCCTATCACTGCAGATGGCATAAGATTTTATTACTTCTGAATATTACTCTTTTTTAAAAGTTTACCAGACAGGAAATTTCCAAGAATAGTCTGTACCAGTAAAAATTATGCTAAAGTGTTATTGAAAATCAGCATAAACTAAAGACAGCACAATACATTTTGTTGATATGAAAATTATTGCTGTTAAACAATTTTCAGGGATTCTTGAGAGGGTATAAAATGGTTATGTCAGTGTCCTGGTGTATTTAGAGATGTTTTTAGAGAATTTACATTAAAGCATTATCAAGAATCTGTGTTCCCTGATTTTTTTCTCCTTGACATGTAGATTGCAACTTTATCATTTCATTGACTGTAACATACCCACACTGACTATATTTACCTGTAAAACATACCTCATCACCAGGGCCATTATTGATCAAAAAGTTAATTCCAATGAAAAGAGTCAGCAAAAACAACAGAAAACCTAAGATGTGATCATGTTGCTGCTATACATTCCTTGTGTGCAGCATTGTTCCATCTTCATTTTGATCCCTGTGTCCCCTTTTCACCTCCTCCTTGCAGAACACCTTTAAAGACATTTAGCGTAAAACTCATCTCACCATGTTTTTGAAAAGTGATAATGCCCTGTGAGACATCTGGTGTCAGAGGAAGGCTTCCCAGGCCCCTGGGTGATAACATCACATTCATCGCAGAGGAAAAAACAGGAGAACATAGCCAGATGTTTTCCAGAGGCAAAAGAAAAAAATCTGTGTCTAATAAAGACAATTACATTGCATCCCATGCCTCTAGTCTTCTAGAACAGGAAATAACTTTTAGAGATAGAAGGTGCCACTTCCAGACTTTTTACATTTTTTGTATTTTTATTGCTAGTTTGGTCTTTACCATTTTGTGTAACCATCAAGAGGTTCTATGTTGAATCTCTGAAATATAAAATCAAATGTCTCATGCTCTACTATCAGCAGACAGGTCTTTGTACTTTAACTGTTTATATTATGAACACCAGTTTTACTGTTTGGCAATTTGGAGATAATCTAGCCTTCTCCTACTTATGCAGCAACTCCATATTGAAATCTTTATGCAGCAAAACAATTTTTAGGTAATATCATCTTAGTCCAGCAAAACAAAAGTTCTCATATCCTGGTCCTTGCCTGTTCTCCAGGCATGAGCTCGGGTAATCCTGTTAAAAAGTATTGTCTTCTGGTTTATATGGTAGTATGGATGTCAACATAGTAAACCTACAAATGTCTATTGGGTGATTGCACTGAACAGTAGCCTTTCACTAAAAAGGACTCTTAAGCATGGTGTAGGCAGTGGTTTACATGTTTTAATATTTTATGTGATAGTCTAGCAGTTTTATCTTATTGTCAGTTTCTTCTAATGTACAACTTTAGTTTCCTAGCTACCCCATCTCTCTCATCATTTAGAAAACACAAGTAGCTTTTCTTACACAAACATGACAAGACGTTCAGAATTGTCCCTTCCAGTCACAAAAATCTGTGAAAGACCATCTTGCATCTGCTCAAGAATACCTTGTCTTCCCTCCACCACTCCCAAATTTATGTTCCATGAGATCTCATGCAGGCTACAAAACCCAGATGTTTCTTATGCCATCTGTGGGAAGTAGACATTTGCATTATTTCAGTTCCCCAGTGCCTCACCTGCAGTGTGGCCTGTGGAGCGCCTACGACCCTGCTCAGAGCTACCAAACCAACAAGGAAATATGACACCCTTACTACCTATCTAATTTTCAGCATATTCTCATTTTTAAAATTTTGCTTTCCATTACATTTTAAATTAAAAAACAGTAGCAAAATGTTACCCCTTAGTATGTATGTATGTATGTACAGATCACAGAAATCAGTTTGCCATTCTGTGCTGCACAGCATAAGGGGGACTTTTGAATCTGAAAATTCAAATTCATCTCTCAGCAGATGAGACTGATTTATTTACCCTTCTGTGGACGCAAAGGAACTAATACAAGAATGGAAAGTACAGTTTGTAGGAATCCAAATAGCTTGACTAAGATTTAGTTCCCATTGTCAAGCACCTGGTGCTGTTTAAGTATAACCCAGCACCAAACCTAAATGAGAAAAAACAAGGCCAGAAAAGAGTATCTTCTTGCAATTCTCCTGGGTTTTTTAGTATTCACTATATGCATAAATCTCACCAATATGTATCAGCCAAGCAAAAATCTAGGACCTCATTTTCTATTTTCTGATGGAAATCTTGTGTCTTTTAATATAAGTAGATGCTATTAGTTCATTTCCTTTGTATCAGGTTTGCCTAGATTTTGCTATATTTAGCAGTCCAAAGTGAAGTGAATGATTACTTGCAAATAATATTGTATCATTGGTAATACAGATTAATAGTACTGGAAACAGCTTTCTGAAAAAGCAAATGGATATTAGCTGTGGATGACACTGGCCAGATTGTTTGCTGTGACCTACTGATTTTGATGTAAATCACTAAATATTCAGGCACTAATATCCAAGCTGATGGAAGGCTTTAAAAAAACTAAAGCAAAGCTTTAATGGGAATTTGGGGATATAAGTCTCCATATATGGCTCTTATAACACACATCTGTCCAGTTAGTCATGTGAAAAACAGTTAGTGCTCACTTCTTACCAGATAGATTTCTTGGGTCTGGTTCTTTACAGAACAGTTACTATCTCAGGAAAGGTGGCCATGCCTGTGTCAGTTTCATATGTAAGTGCAATGATGCATTGAGTGCACCAAAAAACCCCTTGGGAATGAAGACTATGACTCAAAAATATGGCCAGTATTTTTCCTATGTATTAAAAGGAAGAAAAAACAGAAATGCATCATGAGGACCAGAATCCACCACAGTTCACTGTACCATGAAGTAGATAACTCTTGGGTATCAACAGTAGATAACTCTTTGACATAAAACCTGCAGAAAAAAATTTAATTTTCATTTTTATGACTTGTAAAATCATTTCAATGCATAGCAGTTGGAGGATCAGGATTTCAGATAAATGTTGTGAAAGATCTGATTTTATTTCTTGTTAGGTTCATTGTGCTTTATCTGTATTTATACTTAGAATAGAATAAAATATAAATTTCAGCCTTGTTTCAGACATGTTCTGAAGATCAAAACCATTGGTGTCAGTTGTAAAAATCATTTAGTGAAGACATATTCAAATGGCATGAAAGCAACACTATTCTTTTGTGCAGTGCTGGCTGTTGGCCCTGATAACCACTGGGGTCTAGGCAGGATGATCCTATCTATCACAGAGGTAACTGAGAGCCTCACAAGTAAATAAACTAACACTAATGACTCAATGGAGCCTCTGAGTCTCCTAGTTTTAAGAGTGGTAGGTTGTACTGGTACCTGTTTTCTAATTATGGGAGATGTCTGGATGATTAAGAGCAGTTGAGGAAAAGTATCATTTATTCTGTGTTAAGTACTTAGAGAATTCAGTCTAGATTCAATCCAAGGATAGCAGCATCCACCATGCTGACAGCCCCCGGCATGATGTAGGTTAATTCCATCTCCTTTTTATGATTTCCCTAAGTGCATGGTCAATTTAAATTACAATGTTCAGCAGAAGAAGCGTGACTTGATATTTATCTATAAATATTGCAGATGTCATACAAGAGATAAAGTGGCACTGATGAGGATGACAGTGACAGACTGTGCTTTGGGACAGTCATGTAAAACACCTGTCCCACTGGCAGAATGATACTCAGAATTTTCACAAGTTCATTAAATTGTTTCAGGCAATCTCCACAGGGCACACTGTATTGTTACTTAGCTAATGCTATTTCTTTTATTTCTGCAGTAATTGCAATAAATATATTCTTATTGCTTTACACTACTGATCAAGCATTGCTTGAAAGAAGCCTGGCAATTCATGTTAATTTATTGTGTTTTTTTCACAACATGAAGAAAGTTCTGTTCCACTGAGCACTGCAAAGGAAAACAAGCAATCCTTGTTCTCAATGACCCTAAAATACAGGTGAGATTTTTGGATCAATTTAATGAGATATCTAAAATTAATAAAGAAAAGCAATTGTGACATGTAATAGTATGACTTTTAAAAAGAAAACCAAATAAATTCATTGTGCCAGGAGTTAAAAAAGTACATTTTTCAAAGCAGTAGAATGCAACCTGTTTGATCTTCAGAAAGTGGCAAAAGTGCCTTTTGTTGGGCTTATCTGCCAAAGTGTCATGATTAAACCCCATCTGAAAGCAGTCACTCATTCACTCTCCCCCACTGGGATGGGGGAGAGAATCAGAAGGGTAAGAGAGGAAACTCCTGGGTTGAGATGCAGACAGTTTAATAGGGAAAGCAAAAGCCATGTACACAAGCAGAGCAAACCAAGGAATTAACACACCACTTCTCATGGGCAGGCAGAAGTTCAGCCATCCCCAGGAGAGCAGGGCTCCATCATGTGTAATGGTGACTTGGAATGACAAACATCTTCACTCCAAATGTCTCCCTGCCCTTCCGCCTTCTGCCCCCAGTTCTATGTGCTGAGCATGGTGCCACATGGTCTGGGTTATTCCTGGGGTCCATTTGGGCCAGTTGTCCCAGTTGTGTCCCCTCCCAAATCCTTGTGCACCCCCAGCCTTGCAGAGAAAACCTTGGTGCTGTGTGAGCACTTCTCAACAGCAGTAGCAAGAACATCTCTATATTATCAACACTCTTTTCAGCACAGATCCAAAACACAGCCTCATACCAACTGCTGTGAAGAAAATTAACTCTACCCCTGCCATAACTATCACACACAGAACCTTATTCTTAGCTGTATCATACGAAATACCAACCACTAATACAGTAAAAACAATATATGAAAGAAAACGAAGCATTATTGCTAATATTGTTTGCTAAGGTAAAACATCTTTATGGTTTTGTGTGTTCAACAATATAGTACCACTTAATGGACAATATCAATTGACTTGTGGTTAGTTTAGAACAAATAGTTCTTTGCATTCTATTTGTATGAAGTTAATCCCTCAAAGAGACTTTTTAAACTACTTTTTAAACTAGTAATTAATTATTTTTAAATACCATTTTGAGTTCAAGAGGTTTTACTCAACTTTCTTCTCAATTTCTACATCAAAGTAGCAAAAGGAGGAACACGTATTCTACTTTCATAAAAATCGGGGGAAGAGGCCTTTGTATCTACTAATATAGGGAAAATTTAGTAGACCTTCAAGGAAATCAATCAGAAAAGTGATTTTTTTATCCAAATGGAATAAACTTATCCTATCTGGAATGCCATTTTTCTGTCATTGTGGCAAAAGTTCTTCCTGCTTGAATTGAGATATTCAGTCAATGTGACTAAGGTGGAAGCAAGCTGACCAAAACTTCAGGGACAATGACCAATGGAAACAGGCATCTACCTGTGTCTTGGGTGCATTTCTGTATTGCTGTCAAAGGGAAACAAGAATGACTGAATGACACCTGAAAAATTATGAGTATTGAATCAAATTTAAAAATTAACTTCATGGCCAAATACATATATATATATAAAGAGGTGGAAACTATTCTACGGATCAGTGAGAACATCATGTATTTTAGTCCAATCACCTCTGCTGTAGTTTAAACCCAGATGGAAATTGGGCACCATGCAACCACTCACTCAACTCCCACTCTCTCCCCTCACCCCAGTGGAATGGGGAGGAGGATTGAAGTAACCTAATAGAAAAAATACTTTCTAGAGAAAAGGGATACTTGGATTAGATTATTTTGTATTTCAAGGTAAACTAAGGAGCAGAGGATGTAGAATTTGAAGAACATCCTTTGTTTATGGCAGGAGACAGTGATTCAAGCATGCATGTGAAAGAGGGTACCATGGGAAGGATTCACTCTTCTAAATTTGTTTTGTCTTTTGTATCCAAGAAAAAGACCCTTTCCAATCTATCCGAGATTAATTAGTCCAATCACTCTTCTTTCTTTAACTGAAGGTAATGCATTCTTTTCTTAAAATAAATTTCAACTCTAGTAAGGAATTTTTTATTGGAAAGTATGAACAGAAAATTACAGATAAAGATTAAGAAAGGCAGCAGCAGTTGCATGAGTCCTGAAATCAAGCCTGAATGAGTTGCAAAGTTCAAGCTCCTTCACAGATCATTGAGTCTGATGACAAAATCTCTGTATAAAGCTTTATGACCTGCAAAAAAAGTAGTCCAGACACTGCAGAAGCTGTCCTGTGTGTCAAGGATAGGAGATGTGCAGAATGGAGTTTAAAGAGCAAGAGCTTTGTGTTGTACCCAGTCATAGTGCCTGGTGTGACTCAAGTCATACTGACAATGTTGTGCAGCGGTAATGATTTCTTTAGGATTCCCCCTCCCCACCTCCAGCTAAACAGGATGGTACCACAGAGAAAGGAACTATTCTTTATATTTTTATTCCCATCTTTATCTGCCTAATTAGTTTGAAAATTAGAATTAATAATCATGTGTCTATATAAGACAAAAAGCAACGGAGTTGCTGCAGCATATTTACAATAGAAACTTTTTCCCAGTGAAATGGGAATAGATTCTTCTATTTCAGAAAGCAACTATGTGCGTTAAACAAAACATTTCAACTACTCAAGCTCAGACAATAACTTCTGCAGTGACCTCAATGGAAGCATTCCTGCCTAATTACTGGAAAAAGTGTTCTAATCCTTTCTGTATCTTTCAGTAGCACCCAGTGCATTCTGGACTCCCACTGGAGTCTCTCAAATGACAGCACACAGAGGATGCAGCAAGAAATATGCAAAATGTGGAACATAGCCAAACAAAGCTCAGTAGCTTCCCTCAAAAGGAGTAAGAATTTCTTGAGATTTACCCTTCCCTTACTAAAAAATTCTACCACATTACGGCCTTTTGTGACAGTGCTGCATAGGTGTTAAGCGACTGAGAAATATGTACTTCTACAAAAAACAAAGATAGATGAAATTTTGTGCTTTCCTAACACTTGTTTTTAAATATCATCTGAACTAGCTGATACCTTGAAACAGTATTTTGTGTATAAATCTGATCCTTTCTAGAAGAATAAAAAGGAGATCTTATACCTGGGATTATAATTATTATTTTGGAACTTCAAAATATTTTTCTCATAGAGGTTAGCCATGGAAAAAAATCCTAACAGAAATGTTCCTTGTCCAGCTTAGGCAGTTATAAATATGACCCACAGTACGTTGCTACAGATGTAAAAGCTATCAAATGACCTGGGAAAGTTTTTCTTTAAATGTGGCTTTGCAGATGTTGAATCACTTGGCATTTACAAGTAGAATAAATATGGTGCCTATAGTATGTATTCCCATTGGCCTTCTGTGACCCAGGTTAGCTTTTCCCTTAAAACATAAAGCATTGATGCACTATTGCTTTCCTTTCCTATGAAATTTAATAAAAATAATGATAAAACCATTTGTTACTGTATAAAAAAAGGTTACATTTTAGGTCTCAGCAGTGTAAGGTCACAGCTAAAAAATAGTTATGGACAGTTTCCCTATTTTCTTTCCCCTACAACCTACAATTTGAAAAGCCTTTTAGAAGGCATAGCTTCATGTTGAAAGAAAAATATGAAACAAAAGGGTTTTTATAGAATTAACACTTAGAAATATCTTTAAGTGTATGTAAACTTGATTTGTTATCTATTGTACATTCCAGGAAAGGTCAATTTTATTTTATGATAATTACTAGACTGCGAGAAAAATCCAAGGTCAATACCAGCATGATTCGAGGATGACTCCTGAGTGTCATCTTCAAATAGCATCCCTTTGTCAAATATTCATTCAGTGGTATCTGAGATACAACTGCAGGTCTGTGTGTTCATATTTGCAGCATGAAAGAAGCATGATTCTTGTAAAGGTTTTCAGTGGTAGCTGGCAGTAAAGGACAAGAACTTATCTATGCTGTCATGCAAGGTTAGTTATTCTGTAACAGCTGTTCTTTAATATCTCTACAACTTTTCGCCCAGATCAAGGACCTCTTACTCTCTTTAGCTTCATTCACTGTGAGACAAAAAGAGAGCAGTGATAATTTTAAGATCACAACATTGTACCTTCAAATGAATTAACTCTGTTTGTAGATGAATACTATCACTGCAAGACAATTTATACAAGAGCCTAGTTTAGAAGCTCAGCTGTTGATTTTGGATAAAATTGTTTACCATCCTGTCAGAATCCAAGGGAACCTGTAAGAATTCTATTTTTTAGAAAGATAAATGTATTTAATGATTTTTTTTTTTTTTTTTTTTTTTTTTTTGCTGCCAAATAGACATGACTGTGTTTAAAGATCGGAAGCACATCAAACTGAGTAACAGAGTAACCTAAAAACCCAGGAGAAGAGGGAAATGCTGCTGTGTGGATGAAATAAATCCCATCCTTTCCTTTGGAAATATAGATGATAAGTTGTGATAATTCTATCCCAGCTTTCCTCCACATACACTTCTGCTGTTTATTATAGAATTGGATCAGTGGTAGGTAGTCCCTATGGTGGTACATTGTAGCAAATAGGTTTTATGACATGAAGGGATATCAGGTGTTTAGTTTTATTAAAAAAAAAGAAGAAAGGAAAGCAAAGTGGACACCAGCAACAAATGGGGCTCCTCAGGGTATGGTATTGGGACCAGCACTATTTGACATCTTTCTAGGTGACATAGACAAGAAATACAGACAGTGGGCTTGAGGGCACCCTCAGGAAGTTCACTGATAACAAGCTGTGAGGTGCAGTCAGCATGCTGAAGGGAAGGGATGCCCTCCACAGGGACCTGGAGAGGTCTCAGAGTTTGCTTCTGTGCAAACCTCATGAAGTTCAACAAGGCCAGGTGCAAGATCCTGCACCTGCTTCGGAGCAATCCCAAGCACAAATACAGGCTGGGAAAAGAAAGACTGAGGGCAGCCCTGAGCAGAGGGACATGGTGGTGTTGGTGGATGGGAAGCTCAACATGAGCCTGCAATGTGCACTTGCAGCCCAAAAAGCCAACCCTGTCTTGGGCTGTATCCAAAGCACCGTGGGCAGCAGGATGAGGGAGGATTCTGCCCTTCTGTTCTGCTCTGATGAGACCCCACCTGCAGTGCTGCATCAGCTCTGGCGGTCCCAGCACAAGAAATCTGTGAACTTGTTGGAGTGAGTCCAGAAACAGGCATGATTATGATCAGAGGGCTGGAGCACCTCTCCTATGAAAAAAGTCTGAGAGAGGTGGGGTTGTTCTGTCTGGAGAAGTGAAGTCTCCCGGGAGGCCTTCCAGTACCTAAAGGGGCCACAAGAGAGCCTAAGAGGGACTTTTTACGAGGGCATGTAGTGACAGGACAAGAAATAATGACAGGACTATAAGAGAGTAAATTTAGGTGAGATATTAGGGAGAAATTCTTTGCTGTGAGGATGATGAGACACTGGCACAGGCCACCCCAAGAATCTGTGGCACCCCATCCCTGCAAGTGTTCAAGGCCAGGTTGGGTGGGGCTCTGAGCAACCTGGTCTAGTGGCAGGTGTCCCTGCCCATGGCAGGGGTGTTGGAACAAGACAATCTCTAAGTTCCCCTCCAACCCAAACAAGTCTGTGATTCTGTTACTGTAAGAAAAACAAACAAAAAAAACCCACAAATTCTTCTTTTGGCAGTGAAGCTCCAAGAATCCTGAATCTAAATCAGCTGAAGATGAATTTGACCCACATAGAAACTTAAGATTAATAAACAAGCCTCTTAGGTCTTGTAAATCTGCATCATTTTGGTGAGAGTGATCTTTCTTAACAATAGCTAGAGGTCTAGTTCATAATTGAAAATCAATAAAATGTCACCAAAAAATCTTCAACACTATTTACTTTAAATAAACAGAATAAAACAGCATACCTCACTTGATGCTTTGGTTTTGATTTTTTGGGGGTTTTTCCTTTAAGGAATACACTATTTTCTATCAATCTTACTGCTCCTTTCTCCCTATATTTTCTGTTTCATAGGAAAAATTACAGATCATTTTTTATCAAAGTCTGTGCTTCATAAGTGCCACATATATTTTCCAGTTAAAATCAATATCTCAAAATCAAGAAAAAGAATAAGGCATTTTCTTATTTTGCAGAGTAAATATAACTATGCATTAATATACCTATTATTAAAAGCAGATGGAAATAAGTATGTGAGAAAATTCACCTGTTCTTTATATTGAATCTATTTGGGATTTCCATAGCAAGTTCTGTAAGGCCTAAGCATCAAAGTCCAGTAAAAGAAATTTTTTGTCATTTATTTGTTTTAAGGCCACTAAATGAGCTGATTACTCACCTATACAACCATACTTTCTTCCCCTTGTGACATGGCAGCTCTTTCTACAACTCTTTTTTCCCTTGTTCACAGCCTCTGTTTAATTCTGTCTTGTCTGAACTTAGAAAACACTTTCTTTAGGTCATTGTTTATACAATTAGTGCACAATGAGACTTATGTGCAGTTATAAAAAAAACCTAAAAAGTAATAATTAGGAGTGTGTTAAGGTTAATATGAGAAACAACTTTCCTTAAAATTCTGTCCTGCACTGCTTTCTGAAAAGTGGTAAAAGAATCATATTTTTATCACTTTTTTCAAATTCCATCACTCTCCAAAGTATACAAAAGGTGACTTGCACTCTCTGCTTCCCACCACTGTCATATCTAGCAGCTTTCCAAAGCATAACTCAGCAAGAGTTTCTCAGTGTTATGGCTTTTTTGTGTTCAGTGACATTGAAACACATCCACAGAAGCATATCAGTTTGAATGAAACTTGTACTGGTCAAAGTTACTGAAGAATTTTATTTGTAATGCTGAAGTCCAGGCAATAGTGTGAAAGACAAAGGTTCAAGTCATCTTCATCTTGGTTTAAAGAAGAAATTTGAAATATGATGTCTCTGGGCAATTGCCCCAAATGATAGTCTCTGGCTATTCCAGGGTGAAGTTCAGGCTGAGTGGAGGTGATGAGAATGGAGGGAATTATTTTCTTTTTCCACAGCATTGAAAGGTCTTGGATATTGCAATGTCGTAAGGAAAAATCATCATCACTTCTCTGAATCTTAACAATATCAGTGTTAATTATGTAGGAAGTTATGTGAACTCAGTCATGAGGACAAAAAATAATTTGCAGGAGGTATCTGGTCAGTACCGTAATTTGACCAATGGATCGAATAGACCAGAAGCCTTTTAGGGGAAAATGTCACATATGAGGATCAGACATCTGTTCTTTGTAGTGCCCCAGTTTCCATAGGGTAAATAATCCTCCATTTCCTGTATGTATTACAGGCACTTGCTAGACAATAAAAGAATGTGAAGTACCATCCTGGGCTATGGAACACATTTATTCCAGCTGTGATAGGCTTGTTAGCTCTGCTTTCCTCTGGTTTCCCTCCATTCCCTTGACAATATCCCTTCCCCCATACCTGTCACTCTCTTAACATTCATCTCTGTCTTCCCTTATCTCTCTTCTTAGTCCTTATTGTGACCACCTTTGTTGGCAATTATATCCTCAAGGAAATAATCTAGCTAGTTTTAGACTTTTGCTCTGAAAGTATGTGAACTGAAATTTTTAAAAGCCTGACTGTTTGGTCATATTCAAGCAATTTTCAAAACACGATAGAAAGCAAATTTCTGAAATTAGGTTGGTCATGTCCTTCCTCCCTCCCAGATAGATCCCAGGTACCTATCCAATCACTCATTAAGGTGGTAGTGCTTCACAAATAAGCAGCTGTAAGGTTATCTTTAGATGGGCAGGACTAGGTATTTTCAGAAAGAGAAGAGCTGATTTAGATCAGAATGATAAAAACATTTAATCTGAATACAAAGTTTCTACAACATAATGAGTATTTTTTAGAGTTTAAGAATCATAAAACAAGTTTTCATACTGAAAAGTTTTGTATAATATTAACTACTAATACAGTTAATAGGTACTGATAAATCTTCAATCAAAGCCGTATGTGAACTTAAGTGACATAAGTTCAGCTTGCACAATTTAGCAGAACCATTCACATATGTAAGATTAAATCAAGACATGAGCAGCATTTCCACAAAAATAATCGCAGTAAAGCAGTCTAAGAACAGTGTGACTGATCTGACTGTGCCATTAGATGTGGGAGAATACCTACAGAAACATGGCTCAAAGAGGGTAAATTCAAAAGAAGGCAGAACACCACATCACAATAACGAACACTGTGCATGACAGTGTTCAGACACAGGTGATCTGTACTACTAATCTTGTGAAGAAAATAATGCAGGATAAAGGAGGGTGGTATAAAATTGTTTGTAGCCACTAGAAATTAGTATGAAACATTTCTTTGTGAAAATCTCCATTATAATATGACTGCAAGCTGGGAAATCACTTTTTCTGAATAATTCATTTTGATTAAAGAATTTTAGCTATCTGCACAGTGCACCTGTTACTCATCAGGCCAGGGGTTATTATGTAGAGTGGGGAATGAGAGGCTGGAGAGCAGTGCTGGGGAAAGGGCCCTGGGGGTCCTGGTTGATGGCAAGTTGAACATCGGTCAGCAGTGCCCTGGCAGCCAGGAGGGCCAGCCCTGTCCTGGGGGCATCAGGCACAGCATCACCAGCTGGGCAAGGGAGGGGATTGTCCCACTCTGCTCTGCCCTGGGGTGGCCTCACCTCGAGTGCTGGGGGCAGTTTCAGGGTGTCACAATATAAGACATATATTAAACTATTAGAGAGCATCCAAAGGAGGGGAACTAGGATGGTGAAGGACCTTGAGGGGAAGCCGTGTGAGGAGCTGCTGAGGTCACTTGGTCTGTTCAGCCTGGAGAAGACTGAGGGGAGGCCTCACTGCGGTTACAACTACTTTGTGAGGGGAAGAGGAGGAGACACTGATCTCTTCTCTGTGGTGACCAGTGGCAGGACCTGAGGGAATGGCCTGAAGCTGAGTCAGGGGAAGTTTGGATTAGATATCAGAAAAAGGTTCTGATGGGTGGTTGGACACTGGAGCAGCTCCCCAGGGAAGTGTTCACAGCACCAGCCTGACAGAGTTCAAGAAGCTTTTGAATAATACTCTTGGGCATGTGGTGTAATTCCTGTGGGTGACCCTGTACAGGGCCAAGGATAGAACTAGACGATCCTTGTGGGTCTATTCCAACTCAGTGGAATCTGTGATTCTGTGATTGCTGTATGGTTGCTCTTTACCCACTCAGATGTGCAACACAACTAAAATAATAAGTATATAACCATATGATTCATCTTGTCCTAGTATGAAGCAAAGGCATTCTTCTTCACAGCAGAAACTTGTATCGTAGTGAAGTTGTCAGAATCACACTAGAGAAAAATATATGATTAAACAGTATTATATTTTAACCTTGGGACCATACCCTCAGACAGTATAAAATAACACCTTTTATTCAGCTAAACAGGCTTGTACTCATTTGCACCTAATGAAGGTTTCACAGGTGACATATATTAATACTGGAGATAAAAGTAGAAAATTAAAATCAAATTTCACAAAAAAACAGAAAAAATATTTTTCTAAAGTGTCCTTTTATTTACATTCTCTGAACCACCTGAAGAAAAATGAAAGCTAGGATCTGAATAGAATTATACACAATATCTTGACATAAGGAGAACGAATGTTAAATTGACAGGCAGGTTAATAGTGAAGGCAAAAATTTATGGAAAATGAATACTTTCCCAGCAGTTCAGGAGTCATAAGGCGGTCATAACCACAGGTGACATGAATGAGAATGGTGTCTATTTATGTCTAATCTGCAATGCCTGGGGAGAAGGAGGGAGAAGGAGCTGGAATTTTAAGAAGTACCAGTAAAAATCAAGGCTCAAAAACTGTATTGAGCCCACACTGAACCTATTTGTCAATTTGAAGAACTCCATGAGGCAGAAATGTTTGATAGGAAGTTAGTGACCCTATTTACTTTTAACAGCATTGGCTATGAAATAGCTGAATCTTGTAACCATGCAAGAAGTGTATTATGAGACTGAAATGTACAGCTGTGTTTAGCATTCTTGTAAAAATAGCTGGACAATATCACACATGCCAAACAAAATTATTATTCTTCATCTCATATGTGAATTCCAGCTGAAATGAGATAGCAGGGTTGGATTGCACATAAAAATGAAAGAGTCACAGCCTAGTATTTTGTTTCCAAATTCATCCTACAGGTAATAACACTGGAGAGGAGAAAAAAGAATAAGTCTTACCTTAATGTTACTAAAAAATATGTGCCTTTTGCAGTGCCTCTCATCTGAAGATCTCAAAGGTTTTTATTAACACTAAGCCTTACTCCTCTTTTTTTTTTTTTTTTTATGGTAATTGATATTAGTATTGAAATGTATAAAGCATGCTACTATGATTCTTTGGATGAGAGTTTATATTGATTTTGTGTAGCTATTGATAACTTCATAACTCCCAAAGAAGTCAGTGGAAACCAATACTCTGCTCTTTGAATACCATCATCACCTCTCCCACTCCTGAGTGAGAAAGGTCCTAATTGTGACCTTTCAGTACCTGTATGTGACCTACAAGATGGAGAGAGACCGTACAAGGGCAGGGGGGCAAGGGACAATGGCTTCAAAGTGGAAGAGAGTAGGTTTAGATTAGATATTAGAAAAAAATTCTTCACTGTGAGGGGGGTGAGGCACTTGAACAGGTTGCCCAGAGAAATTGTGGCTGGAAGTGCTGCCAAGGCCAGGTTGGATGGGGCTCTAGTGCAAGGTTTCCCTGCCCATGGCAGAGGGATAGGAACTAGATGATCTTTAAGGTCCCTCCCAAGCAAAACCATACTATGATTCTATGATTCTATTCAGCATGTGCAGGTCTCCTGAGCACATTAACTTTTACAGTGTGCAGTCACTGCTCCACCAATAGCACCAATTTCCTTGGATCTAGAAGCCTTTTCCCTTACACACACAGTATCTTCATAACGCTTTTCCACTAAACTATTAACATTACTGCTTGTCCTGCACTTTCCCTAAATTATCCCAAGATTATCTTAAGATTCAAATATGGACACTGTCATTTTTTCTTTACAAGTTACCTCTTGACATCTGAGTAGCCCCTTCAGGATTTCTGCATTTTCCCAGCAAATGGGGGTACACAATAGCATTCCCATTTTGCCCATGGTTGGGTTGAATGAATCCATATTTGATGAGCACATATGAACAGATACTGTGGTTCAGGTGATCTGAAACTTCCCAACGTGGTAATTTTGCTCAGAGGGGCAAATGGGCCCTTGGCACATTCAAGAGGTAAATGTTATTTCAAATAAAGTTTCCTTTGCTGCTCTTATAAAGTAAGGAAAGCCATGTCCAGAGGAGAATCAGACTCTCCTTAATAACATGTGCAAAGGCATCTTGCAGCAGTTAACATTTGCTAACCATGTGACCTTGAAAGAGGGATTGTTGTCCTTTCTTCTCTCACTGTGTTTGACATATCTTGTTTCCTTTTGCTTGGTGCCTGCAATTAGTCTTTAAGCTCTTTACACCAAGGAGTCTCTTATGCAGTTTTATTTGCTCTTTAATTCCAATTAAGATGGATTTGCTCTTCCTTTGCCAAAGTTATCCAAGTCACTCTATAAATATTTGAAAATAAACATGCCATTCTCTGGGCTTCATTGTTTGTTCAGGACTGTTGTAACTGTTATTCAGGATGCTGTCTAAACTAAGGTTGAAAAAAAATTAAAAAAAGCTTGTGGGCTTTGTGGAATACTTACATGATGCCTAAATCATCTTTCCACTTAATCTACTCTGGATGAGGGGAGGTTTTTTGATTGACTATTCTCAGCAGATTCACTTTCTCTCAGTTTGTTGGGTTTTTTTTTTTCAAAGCTTTCCTACACTAGCAGTAAGCCTCTGATATCTAAACCACAGAGGAGATATTTTATTTATGCATATTCATAGGTGATTAAAGGAAATTGCACTTGTTTATTTTGCCCATCTGAATTGTAATATTATCCATGTTGATTCCTGCCTTAGAAAAAGCTGCTTAAAACTCATGTGATACAAGGGCAGGAATTCCCTGTAGATCTGTTCACAGTTAATTCTCTTTTGAAATAACTCTTATGCACAAGAGGCCAGATTTATTTGATGCCATAAGAATAAAGATTCCTACTTGTTATTATTTTACTGAAATGATTTTGTAATGCAAATTAAGCAGCTTTAGTATTCAATTACTTTTGTGCTAATATAAATTGTAAGATTAACATAAACATACTATAGCTTCAGCAATTGGTATCATAAAAATCCAGCCAATTTCAACAGCTGCAGTTAAATGGTATCCTGTGGTCCAAATACTGAAATCGAGGTAGTGGTAATAGAAATGCTTGTTTTGGACACAATGGTGATAAATAGAATACATCACAATGTCTGAGTCACTGTCATGAATAAACAATTCTAAAAAATAGAATAAACATACAGCACATAGCCTTTGTAGTGCTGTGTTCTCACAAGTAAGAGACCACAGGCAAAGGGACTCCCCTGCATCACCATCATGCCCACAGGGCTGCAGGTACTTGAGCTATTCTGGCGTCACCTTGTGATGAGGAAATGGATGGTGGAATAGAAATCAGCAAGAGCTTAATCCCTTATGGAAGAGGTCCCTTGGGTGCTGTCCTTACATACTGTCTAAGCACAAAATAGATAACCTGGATCATCCAGGTTATCTATCCACAGGCTGTATGATTTAGTTTTATTTTACTTTGGGTTTTTTTTTATTTATGTTATTTTTAACATCAGGGAGGACAAAAAAAGAGAGAAAGAGACATGGTTTTGTATTTGACCACAGTATCTCTAAATAAACATAAACTGCAGAGCATCTCAGCTGGAAAGGTCAAGAAGCATTCGGAATTAATGTGGCAGCTACTGAGACTGCTCCTTATCTCTTTCTGAAGCTGTCTGGGGAATGTCTGTGGTTGAAAAAAATGAGCCTCATTCTCCTATTTGCAAGAACTAGTAGGGGACAGAAGGAGTTAATTAAAAAGACACAAAAAGGTATAGTATAAAAATATACACAGTGTAGTCATTAGCTAGCCAATGTAACCACTGTGAGGGGCTGGATTACAATCCTTTTCCCATTACTGATGTAGCTGGATGCTCTTTAAGTAAATAGCAGACCATCAAACCCTATTTTATGGACATGTGTTGAAGCTGAGAGGAAAGAAGTAACTGCTCTTATGGCCCTGACAGTCCTACAGCATTTGGATTTAGCTATTAGCTCCTCTGTTTACCCGAGATGATGCCTCAATTAAAGAGCTAGCAGAGCCAGGTCAGAATGACAGTGGCCAAAGATCACACTAGGACTCCTCAGGCCGCCACCCCAGCATGCGGCACTTGGAGTGTCTCATTCTTGGATCTGCTCCAAAGATCCTCACTCCACATAGTAAAATGCAGAATTGAATTTTTCTCTATGTTTTTACCTCGTGCTTCACACTTGTCTCGTCACTCACAAATAAACATGCACACGACTCAAATGAGGTTTCTGTAGTTCAAAGCAAGAAAAAATCCATCATGTAATTTGAGCATTACCTGTACAGTACATGAAATTTATATTGATTTTCAAAACTTGTGCGTAATTAGTTGCATATCATCGTTGTCAGCTATGTCGTTGTTCTTGCTGTTTCAGTAAGTTACTGAACACAGTGCAATCAAATTTCACAAAGAATAAATTCCTTTTGTTTTAATTTTATATAGAACTTTGACTGTGTTACCAAGGATATGATCTTTTCTATGATATCTTCTACATGATTTCTGTAGAAATGGAAACTGTGGAAAGTTGGAAGATGCAAACTATTAAGAGCCTGAAAATTCATTCAAAATTAATTCGATTCCATATTATTACATTTAAATGATCTTTCAGCATAAAGATATCAGTATCCTTCTGTTTTTCTTCATTTGCTATGTAAAATCCTTGATAAAACATAGTCCCTACACTTGTCACTTTCTGTGATACTGTCCCTTCTCCATTTGTCTGTGAGGACTGGGAAGTTTTGTATAGACATGATATATGCTGCCAAGTCATGTAAATGCAATCAGAGTTCTGGTGAGGTTACTGCAATGACATAAGAAACTGAGGCAGTGATGGATGAGGGAATAACAGTAACAGAAACAGGGAAAGGGGTTATCTCAACATCATTGGCATAAAAAATGGAAAGTATGGACCAGATTTTACATATGCACCATCTTGGATTTCCTCCATTTCTCTAGAGAAGCCAGTGAGCTGAGGTTTGGGCTGCCTTGCATTATTGGAAAGAATTTGGTATGTCATCTTATTTTGCTGCAAAGTTAAAAAGAATTTTTATGGAACATAAAATTTTATCCTTGTTGATGATAAAAGCATAGTACAATTTTCTACTTTCTAGAGTGGTCATCAACTTCTACCTGTCTTCAGAGAGGAGCAGGTAAATAGGGTGAGGCAGCTGTCAGTCCCACTGTAGAGTTCAGTATCACTCTGCTTTCATACTTTGAATACACAACAGAATTGCCTCATTAGCTCAATTTAATGGACTGCTTGAGCTGGTGGCTCTTGTCATTACATGGCAAAGGGCTTACACCTGTCAAATTCCTAGTGTGGATCAAGTCAGGGTCTTCCTCACAACTATTCAACAGCCTCCAAATCTAAATTACAACAGCCATCCCAGATTTTACTTTCATGGGAAGAAAAATACACAGTATAGGTATAGTCAGTGCAAGATGCTCAGATGTGATTCTTTGTATAGCAGCTTTTGCCATCATGCTTCATGCCCTTTAATCTGTCAATATTATGGCAGGAAACTTTGCACATAGTCAGGTTGTCAGGTCACTGCAACACTTTTACTGTGTAGCCATGAAACATTGAACACCAGAGAAGCATCAAATTTGAAGATTTCACATTTTTCTCATTATACTCAACACAGTCCAATCTTAAGAACCAAAATAAAGTCAGTGAACAAGACACTGGTACTTGCAAATATCCACTACTGCAATTTGATTTGACAGCCCTTCTGGTAGAAGCAGATTACAGGGATGGTAATAACAGAATTATAAACCATGTTTACCAAAAAAACTGCTGCGTCATGAATGTTTGAGTGCTTCTAAACCTTAGGTGGCATGGAAGTACTACAGTGACAGCTTTTGCCTTACAACCCGAGAGCTCATTTTAATAATTCATTTAAAATCTGGTCTGGCTGATATCCAATCTTCAGCAGAGGCTCCCTCACTTTGGGGTCTGTGTCCTTAATAGAAGGCAATTGGATCAAACCACAGACTCTGCTCCACTGTGTCATTCTTTGCTTGTGAGTTTATCACCAGCTATGATGTGCTGTAAGGTTTATGCGTTGACCATGACAAAAGGGCTATAACCAATTAAACTATCTGCTGACACTTCCTCTTAATAATTTCCCAACTGGCAGTGCTTCCAGTCCTCTTATTTATTGCCCACATTCCTGAGACAGCCACAACCTACTACTTTTAGTAAACCCCCCTCTCAGAAAAGAGGAATGCTTAGTTCAGGATAGGGCCCTGATTCACAAAGGGGAGAGGAAAAGTCCCTTTCACTGCATCATGCCAAAATAGGAAAACTTGGTGAAGGAGCCTTCACCTGCCAACAGAGAAGAAAAATCTGTTGCAACCCTGCTATGAAGACACATCTTCCCCTGTGTTGGCATTCCTTTTGGAAATAGGAACACTGAACTAAGGTCCACTGCCTTTCAAAGGACCCCATTTAACCTTCTATATGTCATTGCCTGACACATTGCATTTTGCTGGAAGATTCACTATAATTCATATCATTTAGAAGTATAAAAAATTCTATTGGAGGAGCAAGCACACACTGAGGTGAGTTGCTGTCTGGACTGCAGATCACCTTACTGTCCACTACACAGCTCAGAAATTACCACTGAGCCAAGGATGTTCCCTCTGGCACTGCCCTCACAAGTGTATAGACTGTATTTTTATCTCAAGCAGTAAATCTGGGCTTCTTCCATTACGTGCAAAACAACACAATTATCCTAGATTCTAATGATGAAATTACAAGTCCTGTTCAAGCTACAAATTAAATTGCAAACAGAGATTGCAGGTTGTACACATTCATTTGACCTTGGTTTACTTTACAATAAGGTATAGAAGTCTTGGATTTTGATCAAATGTATCATATAGCATTTGGATTTTGCGCTGGTACACAATAGCACCTAACTATGTCCTATTTTTGAATTATCCATTTAGCAAAAAGGGATTAACAAGGGAACTAAATATAAAGATGCCAAACCATTGAAAGAGTTGGTTTATATGCAAAATGTTAGTTTATAATGTGATGAAACAATTTAGTCTGAATTTCTTGGGATTAATTTCTCATGCAGGGAAGCTGCAAGCCTTTAGACAGTAAGGTTCCTATAGAGAGATTTTAATTCTCAGTCTAGCTCTGAATTTTGTACAAGTGGGCTGTCCTGTGAGAGTGTTTTGGCAGCTATTTTAATCTGGTTTCATTGTCAGGAGTGCACACAGTTGCTTAGATAGGAGCCATACCGACCTCACTGGGGTCAGCCCAGAGATGAATATAGTCCAGCTCTGTCTTGTGCTTCACAGTGAATGAAGACCTTAGCACCAGCCAGCAGCATTGGATGGAGGCCACTTAACAGCTCTCACAGCCAAGCACAAGGCTCTCAAAATCTGGTCCATTGCATATGCATCTGCCTTTTGTATTCACAATTACATCATACACACCCAGATTTCATAGATTTCTAGCACAAACATGTAAACAGAAAAAATGGAGGAATTACCATTCAAATAAATGATTCTTGGAGGGAAAAGTCTTATGAACGCTGCTCTGTATATTGCACCTGCAAGCAAAGAGCATTCTACCTGCTGTCCACTGCCAATAGTAATTCCAGGTTTAGTAAGAGACTGGGGAATTCAATGGACGGCACTCATGTGACTGAATAAAATTTTGAGTACATGAAGCTATAGAACTATGTGTGTTTATAGTCTAGTCTTGGAGTCTGTGTTATCCATTTGCTCATTTCAAGGCAAAATAGGAAAAATAATTATCCTTTCAGCAGAAAAATACTAGAGCTGTAAAAATTTCCATTGATAAATCCAGAAATTACCCAAGAACTTGAAGCATTTGCTCACCATAACCTGTAATTTTGCTGATGGGCTGCAGCGATTCTCTAGGAGCCAAAAAGGTTCAGCTGAGGTGACACAGTAAGTGCAGAAACATGCTGCTCTAAAGCTGCATAGAATTTCAACTCACATCGTTAGCTTCAAGGATAATAACTGTGAACTCCAGGGCAAACTTTCCTTATAGAGAACTAATGAGTTTTTGCAATACCTCAGAACATCCTGTACCTGCTGTTGAGCTCAGAGTTAAACAAGCAGGAAGGAAAGTAAGTGTCATCTCTCCTACCTTCTTCTAGCCCTGTGCTTATATACTGCTATAGGATGTCTTTTCACCTCCAGATAACATTTCACAGTTCTGAGTCAAATTGTTCCTCTCCACAAATCTAAAAAAGAACAATTTAATTGAGGCATTGTGGAGATTTGGATGTTTCCTACACCTTATATCCCTACCAGTTCATTTCAAATGTATTATGTTTGTAGTAAGAATGGGGAAGAATATTCAAGAGATGGATTTTCTATCAAACTACAGTTTTATCAGAACCAGAAAAATAAATAACAAATGCAACTCTCTGTAAATTTGATTGAACCCTTTTTATATTTCATTTCAATTTATTATTTGTTTCTTTTTCATTGTGAATTGCATATCATAGGTAATTTTCAAAGTCAGCTGCCTTAAAGTAATGCTTAGTGTATCCTACTCAACATGCCAAAATGAGATTAATTGAAATTACAAAACACAGCATTTTGACATAATGAGAAAAAACTATAGCAGTGGTTTAACAAAAATGCATTCCTATTCTGTGGGAAACATCAAAATTTTGTTATTTTCTGAAAAGGAAATCTGATGCCTAAACTCTGTAATTATGTACCCCAGGGGCTGTTGGGGGACATTGGATGCATGTGACATCAGGCTTCTGATCATCAGCCAAAGCCTATGCAACCTGATCTGTAGTTTTCCAGCTCTTCTTGGGTGAAAATGCACACATGAATTGCTGTTGTCACAGCTTGGAGTTGATTCTTTTAAACAGAAATAAAATGCATTGATCAAGGCTCCTCATGACTGCAGTCCCCACCCCACACCCATGCAAGCAAGGTCTTCTTGCTTGTGTCAGGTGTGTTTAATGAGGCTTTTACCTTCACAGGATGCTAACCCATGCCATTTAGCCTGGGGATAAAGAGATATTAGCATTTTCCGGGGGGTCTGGAGAGGGTCTGTTACTCCAGACTCACAACCATGTGATACCTCCATGAATCCCACAGTTGTAGCTTTTGCTGTGCACCTCACAGCTGCAGCAGGTCTCACCACGGCTTTCCTTTCTGTCGGCCTGCACACCTCACCTTCCCCTTCTGCAGGCAACATCAACAACTCCTGCTGGAACCTGCCAGAGCCTTGCAAAGTGCAGGCAGGGTAAACAGAGGCTGCTCAAACTGTCAAGCCAGACCTCAGAGAAAGCATGTGAAGCACCTAATTCACAATAATGCATAGTACACATCCAAGATTTCTCCTTGAAAATCACATCCAGACAGTTATTATACTAAGCACCCCAGAAAGCTTAGGTTACACGTTGGTAAAGCCTTCTGGTCCACACCGTGATGTCTGGCACCAAAGCCTGGTGGCTGAGGATGGCTTGTGTCCACATGGCCTCTCTGGATTAGACTGGATATTTGACCAGGGTCTTCCATGCATCTCACATCATACCTCTAGATACATACCTCTACATACCTCTAGCAACCTACACCATCACAAAGCTCTTTCCCTGGCCCTGAGAACTGGCTACATTCTTAATTTTCTAACCTCTTTGTAGGGTGTCATAGCACTCAGACTAGTGGGAACAGAGCCTGTATGTGTTTCTGAACTTTGCTTAATAGTAAGTTCTGTTAACATTAGATGGTCTAAACAAAAATTGCACAGGTGACTCTCCAACTGCTTTAACACTCAACACGATCAGTGTGCAAAATCTGGTCTCATCTCTTCACTTTTTTGCACCTCCACAGGTGCAATACCTGAACTCCTCCCTGTGTTATTTAGTTTAAGAGAAGCTCTGAGACAAAATTACCAATTTGGTTTTTTACATTTAATTTCAAAATGTCTGCAGTAATGCATGTGCTCTATCATTATTAACTGGAGTGTTTTCTATATACTCTGATAACTTCTTATACACTTTTGGATGGGGCTAGAGAACTTAAGGGGGTGGCCACAGGTATACTGTTGTCCTGCAGAAATACTGGTGTGCTGGAGGAGAGGTGACAATGTATGAACAGGCAAGCCTTAGGTGGTATAACCTACCCAACAGAAACAACCTCTGGACCAAACCATTCCTGAATCCATGTGCCATTTTCATCACAGAATAAATAGTTTTTTCACCTCGCAAAGAGAACTGAAGTGCACTAACATTCAGTGAGGAGGCCATCAGAGCCCTGACCTCCTCCCAGGAGAAAACAGGAGAGGCCATTTGTTTGCCAATACACCTCAGGGAAATTCCAGGCTAAATTAAAAAAGCAAGTTTGGAAGAATTTGTATCTTTTCCACAGCAGACTACAGAGATTTCTGTTTCCCCTCAGAGCATTAGAATGGCGATAGTGATACTAAAATGGTGCATTCATCCACAGTGTTTTGATGTGACCCTGTATGTACAATTTTGCCAGGCTTCATAAAACCATTCCTAGATTACACAAGTCTAGAGAAATGCTGATTAAGCTGTACAGTAAATCTGAGCCTGAAATATGAATAATTAACCACTGCAGAGGCTGCCAATAACTGCAGGGCAAGAGCTTCTTTTAATTTTCCTTCAAAAGCTAAAGGAAGCAATATTTGATTGTGAGACTTCAGCCAGCTACAAGAGAAAACAGAGTATAGTATTTCTTTGCTTTTGAAATAACATGATGGAAATTACCAGTGTCTGCTTTGTGAGAGAGAATTCTAAATCAGGATTCAAAAGATAAAGAACAAATAAGCGTTTTATATGTCTTAAAATAAGAAACAATAGTTTGAAGACAGGAAGTTGGGAGTCAAGAGAAGACAGAACTGCAGGACAACAGGGGGAATCCCAGCTTTGGTTTAGACAAAGGACCTCTGTGGGATCTTGGAAAAGCCACATCCCAGACAAGTGCCTCAGTTCCTCATTATATTCTAAAAGCTAATGACAATAAAGTTATATAAAAGAATTATATAATCTGCAAATATACATTTTTCTCTAAGTGCATCGACTATTAAATATGGAAACAATGAGAGTCAGAATTATTTCTTCAGGACACGCTGTATTTGAGCCTGTAAGACTCATACACTCAACGGATAAGGATTCTCTCCTCTGGTTCCATCCTCACTGTGAGACCAAATCAAGAGGTAATTAAAAATGTCAGTGGTCTGCACCTTAGCGATATCTTTCAACCAGTGGACATGATGAGGTAGCAAAGGGGGACAGATTTTCAAAGGCAAATATAAACACTAGCCTGGCTAGATTTTCCATAGATAGATGTGATTTTGTTTACCTTCTGGAGTTCATAAAATGGCAATAGGTACTTTTTGCAATTTTTGCAACACAATCTCCAGATTTCTGCAAAGCTTCCATGTTTATCCTAGCACTATCATACAGAAAATATACAGGTAGAGACTGGAAGTGCTGAGACTATATTATCCTTCCTGTGGTGAATGGATTTATATGATAAATTCCTATATTGAGTAGCATGTAAATTAGGATTTGATCTGGTATCTGTTCTCATACTAAACAGTACTTTTTAGTAGCCTTTTCGATTTATTGCCTTAAAATCCCTGCCATAATGCTTTCTAATACTACAAATATATTGAGAGAAAGACTCAGCTCACTCAGCATCGGGTTTGCAGCTGAGGCATGCTGTAGAACACGAAATTGTTTCTTCTCATGCGAAATCTTCTGTTATAATTACATTAAATTGTGTTAAAACTACATCTACGGGGAAGCTGAGGATATCATGACTTGCTTATGGTGAGACTAAGTTGTTACTTCCTATTTTGTCCAGATGGTTAAGTGACTGAAAAATGTTAATTGTTCAATATCCCACATGAAATGAGATGTGTGGTCTCAGACCACTAGAGAAGTGTTTCACATTACAGGAACACCAACTCACTTGGCACTTTCTGGAAACTTTATTGTCAGCCTCAGCTTATATGCAAATGCAGGGATGCAGAAACTGACGAAGCAGCTATTAGATGATGATGGCATGTACACAAAGAGGTCCTGAAAAAGCAATAAGCAGATGGAAATTAAATTGCTACTGTTTATTTTATAACTGGTTCATGAATTAATAAAAGGCTTTTTAGGGCTGGAAATCCACTATCTTTGACTAAAGGATAATTTGCTTCAGAAAGGAAATCACATTTAGGAGAAAACAAAAGGAGACATCAAAGCATTTAGGGAGATTCAGCTCTGAGATATGTCACAGAAGTGAGTGAGAAAAATTTGGGAAATTGGACATTATGGGTCACATTTACCCTTTAGCTATATAAAAAGTTGATAATTAGTTGTGAACAAATTATTTGTGAACTCTTTATAATCAATGGAGGAAGAAAGAGAAATGAACCAGTCTTTCTATCCTTAACGCTTTTATGTCATTATTAACTACAGAAGAAACATAAATGGTGATTCACTGTAGGTAGTCTGAGGGTTTGATTAGTCACATTTCCATGGCTAATGTTAGGAGAAATTGCTATAAATCCTTCTTTTCACGAAACAGCTTTTTTTATCAAATGGCCTTTACTCTCATTTCTCTTCACAGAATACTGGAATTGTTCACTGGAGGACACTGAGCCTCAGCCTGCCCCTGCCTTCAGGGACTCCAAGCATCTCGGCCATCAGGCTATGGAGGTGAGCAAGACTGCTCCCACTGCAGTGCTAAGGGAAAATTATGACGCAGAACTGGGAAAAATAAAATAAATTTTTTTAAAAAAGTAATTTAGTTTCAAAATTCTGTTCTAGATATATATTGTATTTTCTATAGGTTCTGTAAAAAATCACAGTTCATCTCAAAAAAAACCAGACATAAGAGAGTATTTTTCATTTTTCCTAGTCATGACCCATGGTGGGATGAACCTGAGAGTCTCTGGCTACTAGTGAATATAGAGAAAAATGGAAAAAATATGACATGTATAAAGTGTCTGACTCTTGATCTGTCCTCTCAGTTACAGCAGAAATAAGTTTGAATATTTCCTGAGCCAGACATTGCATCTGAGTTACTTATGGATGTATTCCCATGAATTTCTCTAAAGTCTGTTTTTGTCCATTTATATTTTTGGCATCCACAACATCTTGTGGAAATTACCTCACAGTGCAGTTATGCAACAATACAGAAAAGTGCTTCCTTCTGTTTATTTTAAACTCACTACCTGATAACTTTATTGTGTATGTGTCCTCCTGAGTTCCTATGCTGCAGGAGATCCAACAAGTATTCCCTGCTCTCCACAATAAATTTATGCAACTGTCATATTTCTCTAAGTTGTTCTTTCCAAGATGAAGGGGTCCATTCAATTTAGTCTCCCTGCATATGGAAAACATTCTCTATATCTACCTCATTGCCTTTCAATCCTATTTTAACTACTACAATATGGATTTTTGGTAGGGGGTTCTTTTCCCACAAAAACAGCTAATACTCACAAACTGTGTCCTGTTTTTATATTAGCACAGCTCAAAATTTTCATATGAATGTGCTTCTCTTCAGCCAAAGCATTTAACTACCTCCGAGACTAAATCCTCAGTATGTATGATGTACAGTAAGAGAAAATCAGTTCTTTCATATCTCATGTGGTTGCAGTTGTATTTTATTGAGGATTTTACTTATAACTGTCCTTTAAAGTTTTTTAAATATTTTGAAAATTATCTAACAGTTTTAAAACTTGAGGTAGCCTCGTGTGCTGCTCATTCAGAGCATTCAATACCTTTTGAGGGTGTGTTGATTCATCCAGATTTAGGTATAAATATGGGATCTGCAACACATGTTTATGCTAATATTTAATATTAGTCTACCACCTCTGCCTAATGCATAAGAACAGGCAATTTTGTCAGCCCCATAAAATGTCTTATCAGAATCTATCACTTCCTGTGGTGGCAGTGCTATTTATAAGTAAATTAGTGAATGCAGAAAAGAAAGAATTAAAAGAAAAAAAGACAAAAAAAGGGAAGGAAAAAAAAAGAAAAATAATATTTTCATGTTATTTATCTAGAAGATACATTGCAGGGAGGAAATATGCACTGGCAAACGGACTAGGTGTGGGATTTGTATCATTTACTGGAAACCTTCTAGTAGCATAAACAAGAACTTCATCAAACTCACACTTCAGAGTCTCAAGGCTGACCTCACATGCTCTGTGTATTAACAGACAGGTCTCTCTGACTCACACTTGTTCCGTGCGCTCGGGAAGCATTCTGCCTTAACAAGTCTGAGACCCCGAGGAACTACATAAACCGGTCTGTGAGCTGGAATACGTGCTTCTTTTTGATGTTTGTTGCAGATGAAAGTAAAAAGTTCATGTGGTTTGGGGGAATGCTGCTGACAGTATTTCAAACAAAGAAAAAGTGATAAAGAGTTCAGGAAACTTCTCTCTCGACATCTGATTTCTCAGATTTTGGGCTTACAGGATGTGTCTGGTGTACGTTTTGTTGTCAGTAAAGGTTTTTGCAGGTGATTTTTTTTTTCTTTTTTGAAATCTATTTATTTTAATTCAATGAGTAAATCACCAAGCCAAAGAAGGGAGATGAAATGCTTTAATATTGTTTTTTTGATAATTTTTGTATGATACAGATTCTTGTGTCAGAACTGTGTGTTCTAGTAATTTCTCATGACATTACAAACTGCAACAAAAAGAAGAGAAAAAATTAAAAACAAATGAATTCATACATCCATGTAATTACAGGGGTTTTTCCCCACAGGTCAAGATAACAAAGACATTATATATATATTTATTTATTTATTTATTTTTTAATATACATATATATTTTATATATATTTTATATATATATAAACTTTTTTTTTTTAAATCAGAGTTGTGAGAAAAGATCTTGACACTTGTGTTCAATCTAGATTACATAACTACTCCCTAATTGCCAGTCACATGCTAGAGATCAGTTATCTTGGTTGTTATATGAAAAGCATATTCAGTCCAAGAGGGCATATGGATGATTCGTGAAGATTAAAACTTATTATATGAGGTCCTAGGTTCTGTTCCTGCAGCAATCCATTACTTTCCTTTTAGCTTATTTATAAAATATATAGCAGTTCATACTCAAATGTCCCCAGCTTAGAAGGCAAGCATGGATTTATTCAGTGCAAGTGGTAAGTGCATGAAAATAAAAGCCAGAGTCACTAGATATGACCAATATAAATCTATGCCCTCAAGAACTTTTCCCATCAAGTACAAGGGAGTAAGTAGTACTGCCTTTCTTCTTCCCATTTTTAGGATTCCCTAAAAAAATACTGTATCACTCAGGTGAAAGCCCAATATTTTAAAAGGCCCACACAGGGCTGTGCAAAACAAATCACCCAATGACTCAGCTCTCTGCAAGCAGCCCAGTGCCTACTGCCCTCAGCATTTCCCACTCACTGCAGTGCCTCGGCTGCTGGCATGGCACAATCCTCCTGAGCCTCACAACAAGTTCAGATATGGAAAGAGTGCCCACAGACTACACAAGGAATCTGCCTGTCCTACATTGACTTATAAATTTCTTTTCCTTCCCATTGAAAGAAGCAATTAACTACTATGCAAGCAAGTTTCATTATATAGAAGTTGTTTATAAGACCTGATAATTCTCAAAGGGCAGGCAAAGTGCACCCAGTCAAGAATGAGATTCCGGAACTTCTCTTTCTGGAGAGGTAAGCAAAAAAATGAGACATAGATCAAGGTAAAGTCTCTAAAGGAATGGCAAAACTAGACAGACCTGGTTTGGGTCTGCTCTGCCACTCTTAAGTGCCTTTATATGGTACCATTAATATGGTCATTCTTCTTCAAGTAAGAGCCTACATTTTCTTTATGCTTAATAAAGAAAAACAGGTACCTCAGGAGACAGACTCATTTTGCTTATCTTTAAACATTCTTCCTTGCATATATAAGCAACTATGCAATTCCCCTTAAAACTATCACTTTATCTGGTGCTTAAAATAGTGCACAAGTTAGCTGAAAAATTCAATGGGTTGTCCCAGGAGAAACAGCAAACAATATTGAAATGTTAAGTACCAGGGTTTGGGAGTTGGGTTTTTTTTCTTTTATATTTAGACTAAAACCCAGATGGGACACACCTGTCCGGCTGAATTCTTTTGCAACAACTTTACTTGGGGTATCTAAAGTGTCTTCATGCTAATAAATGTGATTTTTAGTCTATGATAAATCTGCTCACAGTAGATAGATTATCTCACTTACTGTAGCCAGAATCATTCTCATTAGGACAAAGGGTGACAGACATTATCCGCTTTATAACAAGTTCATTTTGACTGCTTTATTTTTATCTCTCAACTAACACAAGTATATTTTCATCTATGTCCTATTTCCTTTTGACCTCTTTTTTCGCTTCTTTAGTTTAGAAGTTACAGGAATTTTAAAACTGTACTTTTTGCTTCAAAGTCTTTTGACATCTCATAAAGTGAGTGCTGATTGGACTTCTAATTAAGTAGAAGGAAGGCAAAACAGGCTATAGTATTACTGGGAATCACTGGGTATGCTTATAATAATGAATATCTAATAGGCTACAAAATTTGCTTCTTCACAAGAAAGCTATTCTGGTTCTCTCGACAAGTGAGTTCTATTGTTTGTTCAATGCTAATTTTACAGTCTTTTAAATCCTGCAAGGATTTGAGCCTAGAGATGCCAAAGGTGGAGTGATTGAAGATTACTTAATGATTCTAAACTTCCACATATGTTAAGCCAGAAGGGTTGGATACAAGAAAATTGGCAGAAAGTAGATATGTTTGCAGTAGAGTCCTGAGATTTCTGCTGCTGAAGAGATGGACTGACAGTGTGTGTGTGCACATGTACAAATGAGTGTTTTAGAGAATCTGGGTCTGAGGTCTTTTTTGCCTCTTTCATCTCTCAGAAGATACCTCTGCATCTTCTCTCACTCAAGCATATTTGTAGATATTCATATTTGTTCTCACCACAACTGAGGAAATAGTCATGCACAGCACTAGTTTTATATTCTCTTTGTTTTTTCTCACCTACCTGCATCTCCTCTTAGAGACATACATGTTGCTTTTCCCATCATCATGTCTGATGAATTTTATACTTTTAAAGCAGTATCATATTTTAAAACTTCAGGTAATTAATTAAAATGCTTTTTCAGAGTGGAAATAATGTTGACCTTAATCCTCTCTACAAGGGAAAGAAAGCTGGAACTAACATTTACCAGCCTGAAAAAAACCTTTGTAACCAATGGTAAAGTTCTCATTCACAGGTGGATTTTGGAACAATTATAAAATGTGAATTTTTTGTATGAAAGTCAATAGTTTCCTCTGGCACAAGGAAGTTCTGCACTGAAATGCATTCATTTCAATCAGACTTGGCTTGAAGGAGTTTTCCAGCTTTCAAAAAATTTGTACATAAACTGGTTAAGGCAAAATTTGTCATCTGTTTTGTTAACCCAGCTTTTTCTTCAGCTTCCAGTTTTAAAAAACTGAGTTAAATCTCCTCTGAACAGTGCCCTTCAGTTGTGCTTACATGCAACTGAGTGTAGCTCCTACCAAAGCACACAAAGAGATTAAATCTGCCATAGAAACAACCTACTGCTCCCTGTTTTCAAGGGCGTGCTGCTTTTTCAAAGTATAATTTCTATCAGGTGTTCATTCTTTGTTTCTTTCCAACCTAACCAGTCAATGCAATGTCCCAGTTGTGAACTTGTTAGGTGACGTTGCTTATGTTTTCTGACAAAAAAAGCTTTAGTCTGGGAAAAAACATTCTGAGGGTATAATAAGAAAAATAAACTTACAGTCCAAGGGTCCAATATTTAAATTAATTTCTTACCTTCATTTTCATGACAGCAAAGCAGATGCACCTTAAAGCACCATAGAAGTTAAAGATGAGCATATTTTCAAATGGATGCTTTATTTTCCAAGGAGTGCTGCTGCTGTTTTACAACTAAAAGCAGTACCATGAAGGTGAAATTGCAGACATAAATATTCAGTCATAGCTAGTCTTTCACAGTACTTTCTTCACAGTCCTTTGATTGTTTCCTTTTTTTTCCCTTTGAAATATAGGACTACTATGGCCAGCATTGCAATAGGATTGTAAATATTTTTTAAATCTCTTAAGTTTCATGAACTACTGCAAAGGTGTGCAGCAAGTGAAGGAGATGCTCAGAGCAAAGAGCATTTTCAAATTCCCAAATATATGAAATTTGCTGTGAGCTTGTAAATAAATTCAAGTGGCAACCAAAATGAAGACACAAATCAATGTCCTCAAACTTTGTCACGTGAATGAAGAGCATATTAAGCACTTTAATAATTTTTACTGTTTCACCTACTGTGCAGCTACTAGTGTTATTAAAGAAGTGTCCTAAGTAACAAATCAGTAAACAGTTCAAAAAAATAAAAAGTTTGGATTAATTTAGGTGAAAAAATAAGTAATTTCTACCCCATCCATATTCCTGACATTTCACTGTTGTCTCCACATTACACTCGTGAAAAGTGATTTATACTTCCATATTTCTGTGCAATGGGAATACATATATTCTTCTACATATATATATATTCATATATAATGATATACACACTGAAAATCGTCACATTTGAATTGTCAAGAATATTCTAACACTTCTGATGGAAAAAAAAAAAAAAAAAAAAAAAAAAAACTTTCCACAAGTTTTTATTTGTTAAATAACTCAAAGATCTTTGTCAAGCAATTTTAACATTAACTGCATTTCCTTATAGCCTACAGAGCCAATGACTACATTTTCATTAGCTGAACTATTCTTCCCATGTGCAAGCAACAACCATTTCCTATTGACCACATATCTCAGAGTGAAATTTGTTGCAAAGACTTCTGGAATATAAAATTTCCTGGGAATAATAGTAATCAGGAAAAACAGGGATCAGGACACTTACGTCTGCTAGGAATGTATTACAACAGGAAAATTTAGCTTGGTGTTTTGCTGAACTAATTTGGACAATTCAAGTATTCTGGCTTACCTTGTACAGATAAAAGTGAACAGAATATTTAATGGAAATTTTCCCTCATGAAAAAAAAAAAAAAAAGATATACATGCAAGGTTTCCTAGGTTATTCTTATTTTTTAGAAACTGCATTTTTTTCTTAGGGAAAATACTCTGAGGAAGACTTCAAGTATAGGTGAAATCTTGCTGCAGTGGCAAGTATCTTGCTGCAAGCAAGCTACAGAGAGTACTGTCCACTAAAAGAACAATTTATTTCAGCTCTGTTCCCACAGCCCTTTGAAACCACAACCACCTGCAAAGAGAGCAGCAAGTGTGACTCTGTAAACCATCAGAGCCACCACCTGGCCGCCATCCATTGTGATGTTCCACTGCTGCAGATTGCAGGAATCTCAGACTTCAATCCCTTTTTTTATCCCCCTACCCCACAATAGTCTGTCCTTTCAGAACAAAAATTATGCTTTCTAAAACCAGAGTCTTTGAGAAGACCGAAGCTGAAGCCTAGAGAGAACATGTAGGAAATTCCTTGGCTGGTGTAGATACTCATCTGTTAATTAGAGAAACCAGGACAGGAGGGAAGAGTGGAGAGAGTTTTTAATTTTAAAAAGCAAATTGTGACATCACTAATGGTAGGAGTCTCTGGATGTTAAATGAGGGTGGCACAGAAGAATGGTAAAATTTGTCTTCAAAGGAGGTTTGCATTTAATTTCTGTTGTACTGAATTTATTTTTTTTTAATTTACTAAATGAAAATTTAAAGGGCTGCCACTTGCAGGTAAATCAATAAATGAACTGAAATGAATCAAAATGTCATTCATTCATTGCTTAAGATTCTCCTGTCAAATAGCCTTTCCTTAACCTGTTTTATGACTCTAGGGTAGATAGAACTCTGTCCTAGAATTAGTTATCCCAAAAAGTGCACTTCTTTTATCCCTTAGACAACTCACTACAATCTCTCCAGGAATAAATCCACATTCAATGTCATTGCAAACATCCTTTGCCTGGAGAAAACTGTGCTGGCTACAGCACAGAAAAGCCCAATAAATTTTATCTTTTCTTATCAAGCTGATCAAAATAAAGTTTGCAGGTGACAAAATACATTTCAATAATTAATGTCTACAGGCTTCAGAAGATGTGAAATTAGGATGTGGAAAAGCAAGAAAACAGAGAAGTTTTGCCAAATTCTTTAGTGTCCCACTGTTACTTTCATTTCTTACATAGCAAGTGCAGTTGTGATTCTGATGCCTATGTGAAACTGATACCATCTATGACTCAAAAGCTCTAATGAATGACTCACCAGTGCTGAGAATAGCTACCAAAGGGTCACTCTGGGACTGTAAGGTTCCTTTCAGGAAACACGGAGAATAGAAATGTGTATCAGTTCCTGCTTGACAGCAAAACACTCTGAACTGATAAAAGGGAATTTCAAATATAAGTTTTACATAAAATTAAAATTATTTTGTTATAAAATAAAAGCAGTACACACATAAAGACAAAAAGACTTTTAACCAAACTGTTTGCTGTGAGTTAACCCCAGCCAGCAGCTTCAGAGAGAGACCCACTCGCTAGCCTCCCTCTGGTGTTACACCTTCACAGTAGCATGAGGGATAGAATTGGAAGGGTAAAAGTAAAAAACCTTGAGGGCTGAGATAAAGAGAGTTTAATTTGTAAAGCAAAAGCTCCACACAAAAGCAAAGAAAAGCAGAGCAAAAAAAACAAAACAAGGAATTCATTCACCACTTCCCATGGGCAGGCAGGTGTTCAGCCATGCCCAGGAGAGCAGGGCTCCATCGCTTGTGACATTGACTTGGGAAGAAAAACACCATCACTCCAAGTGTCTCCCTGTACACCTCCCTTGTCCTTCCCCCAGCTGTATATGCTGAGCATGATGCCATATGGTCTGGGTTATCCTTGGGGTCAGCTGGGGTCCAGTGTTCTGGCTGTATCCTCTCCCAACCCCTTGTGCATCCCCAGACTCCTCCTTGGTGGGACAGCACAAAAAGCAGAGAAAGCCTTGATTCTGTGGGAACGCTGCCCAGCAGCAGTAACAAAAATATCTCTATATTATCAACCCTATTGTGAGGACAAATCCAGAACCCAGCCCCTTACCAGCTACCATGAAGAAAATTAACTCTACACCAGTTAAAACCAGCACACTGGTACTGAAGTGTTAGGAAAAGGAGAGCTGAGATCTTAGATTTTGCTTCTATAGATGCTTTCATTTCACAAATAACAATCTTTAATGTAGAAGTAGATCTATTATGAAATTTATCATTTGCATCTTATTACTCAAGAAAATACTGCAAAATAGAGCCAAACACTTTTCACCTTCTGAATTTTATAATATATTCTGATGTCAACATGACTTTCAGTACAGCTGATGGCATCAAAACGTAGAGACAAGTGAATGCCATAGGATGTGAACTTGGACATTGTGAGGAAGAAGTTAAACTGCCTTGTTCGAGAGTCAGTGGTTCTGGAGGAAGACAGACTAAATGCATTTTCACTCGAGATGGAGAAGCAGCTAAGACAGGAAATGAAGTTCGGACTGTGGCAGATCCTGGGGTAAACAAGAAAGAATGACTGCTGCAAGAAGTTCAGCAAAGAGCAGGAGGAGGGCAGAAGAGGAGATGAGCGATGTTCTATCTGGAAGTCCTGGGGTGGGGGAGAAAGAGAGAACCAAAAGGAAAACAACACAATGAAGTCCCAGTTCTCTACTGCTTGGAAGCCATGGGAAAGACAAATGGGCTTGCTATATCAGATGAAATTTCATGTGATATATTAGGTCGTGCTTTGATTATCAAGCAAAGTCAGCACTTTGTGGGCCTTTCTCAGTAAAGGCTTTAAGGACATAAGGAATCTATCAGTGCTGGATAGGACTGAATGTCAGATGAAACCATGAAAATGACTGAGTAGGAGTCGAAGAGATTAACAATCACCTGAATGAAAGTTGACACCACAAAAGATTAGGCAGAAAGACATATTATCACATCTCAGCATGGACACAGGTTCTCTGAAACAGTAGATCTTTTCCATCTCAAACATACTCTCTAGGGCCTGGTACTTCCCTATTACTCAGAACTGATACCACACCTCTGATAGCTTATTACTGTTACAGCTGAGCACCTAAAGCTGTAGGATGTAAAGAGCAGAGCCCTGCCTTTAGCCTTCCACAAATCCTAATGCATTCTTTCATTCATTGTGAGTCTGTGGCTGTAGCAGGCTGTGATCTCTGATCTCTGACGGTGAGCAAGCTCCTCTGACTAGAAGGTCTGAAAAGGCAATGACAGCCTAATAGAATTTTATGATTGCATTTTGAACAATTCCACTGTGAGCAGAAGGCTCCTGACTCAGATATATTTATCTTCTGTTTAAAGAACAATAAAAAATAACAGGAAAGAATCAACAAGTCATGGCAGAAATAACTCAGTACCTCTGCTACGTTTCCTTCTGCATTATTTTCACATGAAATTAACTTGCTGAAATACAGTGAGAGTAATTTAGGTGTTCTGAAAAAGAGGCCAATACTTCCAAATCTGAGTGGATAGTCAGCCTGCATTTCTAAAAAGGAGATTTTGCTCCAAGTATACCAGTTCTGACAATGAACGACTGAGCCAAGCAGAGGAAATTGAACTTTGAAGGAATATTGAGGACAGAAAAAAATCTGTATGAGATGGTTCTGAGATAAAACAGCTTCCCAATCAAAGCATCAGGAAATCTGAGCAAAACCTGTGATCATGTGGCCACACTGAGGCAGAGCCACAGCACATGTAGGAAGGGTAGGGCTTTGGATCCCTCGGTTTAAGAGACTTGCGTTTCAGCCATCTAGCCCAAGAGTGCCTTTTTATCAGGAAAGCTAAAATAAACTTTAATTTACTAAATCACAGACTTTGTTTTTAAAATTCATTCATGAGTGTTTGTACAGTACTTGGAGAACCTTGCTTGGCTGTATAAGCACAAAGTGTTATTAAATCAATCAGCATAAAATGTCCTTTACCTCGTTACATTTTATAGAGGTAACTTTTTATTATCATCTGATGGCAGTAAAACATGACACAGCTCATCTAGCATGCTGGGCAAGGTCTTGATTGAACTTGATTAAAGTTTTTTCTGAGTGAGAAGTGAATAAAAATTGAGTTAAGGGCTTCAGAATTTGGTTTCCTGATAAGGCATTAGGAACATATATATGAAAACTAAAAATGGTATTCTTCTAATGTATAGGTTGCTAATGCTTTAGGCTCAATTGACTCCTTCTAATAGGGTTATTAGCTCTCCTAAATTTCAATTAATTCAGATATTTTTCCTTATTACTCTTTCTAACTGTCTTCTACAGACCTCTCTCATTCTACCTTTTTTATGTAACTACCATAATTATTTTTACTATATAGTGAAAGATTTTTTCAAGAAAAATGAGGATAATTAGTATCATTAGTATCATTACTGGTCCATTGAATGGAAAATACATAAATATGTGATAAAGACAATTTTGCAAAGAGAACTTATCTCTTGAGGAAACCATTTGTGTCCTCAAGAACTGATTTGTAATTTCAACTTGTGAAGCAATAGCTCTGGAGGAGTTAAAGAACAGTTAAATACTGGAAGAGCAATGGGAAGAGAGGTCATAACACAATTGTCACCTGCTGGATAAGACATCAGTGACCTGGGCATCTCTTCCAGACATCAGCACTGCTTGGAAGCTGGGGACATCACATAGGTAGGGACATCATTAATTGAAGAAGGTGAGATAAATCAGGGTCCATCCCACTCCACATTTCCTCTCATACTGGTTTTGTTGGTTTTTTTACATTCTAACATAAGTAAATATTGTGTCTTCTGTTGTAATGCATTGCCATTTAAAGCACTTCTCAGCTTTTTGCCTCCACAACATTAGCCTGAATAAATGCCAAAGGCTTTCCTGACTTCTACCATGCAACTGAATATGTTTTGAACCATGGGAGTTTCCCTCCAATCCTGCTTAATGCTTTTTCTACCAACCATCACTGCTTTCTGTGGTACTGGAAGTATATGTAATCTAAAAACTAAAATATTTTTTGTGCAATAAACTGCCTTTTGGTCTCACTTCTCTCCAGTAATTACTAATTTTATAAACCCCTCATAGAAATATTTTATTTTGAGAAAAAAAGAAGGAAAACGAGTTAAAAATAACTAGCAGCCAACATCACCATAGCAAATGGTTTCTACAGAAGCCTCAAGCCATATAGAAATCCCCTATGTAGGACCAAAAAGAGTAGCATAGGCCACTGGGAGTAGAGATACTATTCAGTGCAAATCTGGGGGAAATTGGTGCAAGCTGGTGAATAACTATTTTGCAGAGCGGTCTGATGGAGTCTGCAGCCTGGTATCTGGAGAGAGGAGGTTCTTGCTACTGGTCTGTTCCAAAGGTCACAGCTACATCAGTCTGTGTGCTGAAGGCATGTAAATACCCCTAACTAAGGCAGGCATGCTGTTCTTTTGGCCAAGCATCCCTGCGTCAGCCCAGCAGTGGGATGCTGTGATATGTGAGGATAAAGCATCCATGTTGGCTGAATAGCAACATTAATCGTGGGGTCCCCAAACTGCACTATGAGACAAGCTTGCCTTCTGTTTCAAAATTATATTCATGACAACAAATCTGTTAAACTCCTCCGCTGACATGTTTTACTTTCCCAGGACGGGAACACTGTGAAGGCTGCTTTTTGGCTCAACTTCAATTTTCATGACAGATTTCAGGCAGTGACCTAACCTAACTCACTTTACAGGAAGCAACATGGAGATTCAAACTAGTTACAGGAGTTTATTGATAAATTGGCCACAAGATTTAGGAAAATAATGTATTTTCTGTTTATGAAAGACTGTTCAGGCCCAAGCCTAGGTTGAAGAGTTGTGCATCTTTAAGGGAAGGATGTTGTAACCGCTGGACTGTGCCTAGCAGGCTGCTGCTCCCTGAGAGCTCAGCGAGGGTTTCCTGGGGCCATGCGATTGATCGCATCCCGGAGTCCATTTCGGACAGCCCCGCGATCTGGCTCCGGCAGCCAGCAGCGTTACAACGCAGTGGAGGGTAAAGAAGGCAGAGAAGGGTCTCTCATGAGGGTTTGAGATGGCTTTAATCACATCTTGTCCCCACAATGTTCAGAGGTGGAGAGACAATGTGGTCTGGGAGGGGGATGGTTTTGTCAGGGGCCCAGGGGCGGTCCCTGGGCAGGGTTGGGGTACAGGAACAAATAGGGAGAAACCGAGGGAGTGGCCAGGGCTAGGGAGGGAACAAGGGGAACACAAACAATGACGGGGTTAACAGGCCACTACGGAAGGAAGTTTCCTCTATGAACTAGAAATCTTCTTCCAAAGGAGATGACAGCCTTGATGTGGGAGCTACAGACTTTTACTGCTTCTATTTCCCCCCAGGGGCACCCTACAGCCAGAGCCAGCTAAAGATGGCCTAGGTCACTGGTAACAGGTAACAAATCTTTCCATCCTACAGCTATTTTGAATACTCCTCATATCAGGACAGGGAAAAACATGGGACTTTTACCAGACAGTTGTTTGATGGTGAACTATCACGGACTTTACTTAACAGGTTAATATTCCCAAGTCACATCTTTCCAAAACCCACATGGTGTTCACAGGTAGTCTTCTCAACTCACCAAGGAGGTAGGAAACTTTACTAGGTGAAGAGAGAAAACAATCTTCCACAATTTAATGTTGAAGTCAAAGCAGGGAATTCTACAATATTCCTGCTGTGCCAATTCACTCACTAAGGGGTGAATCACATTTCTCAAGTCAGTAAAAAATACAATTGTGATCAGCAGTAGACTTAACAACTTCTGTCCCCTTCACCCTGAGAGATCTCCTGTCTGCTCTTGTGAACCTCTCCAGACCACAGGAATCATTTCTTCTCTGGGCTGACCAGGGCTGAAGAATGTCCAGACTGTGAGAGCAGGGGAGGGACAACACCTCCTGCAGATAAAAACATCACAGCCACCAGGAGGTGAAGGAAAGGAGCAGAACTTGTGCAGAAAAATCCCCCTGATCCATAAATGCCAAGCACATTTCCAAATCTCTGAAACCCTTGTCTTTCAAAACTTGGTGTCTCCTCTTCTGCCACCCTACTCCAGGACAACAGTTAATTTGAGTAATGAGGGATGGAAAAAACAGTCCCAAGTCCAAGTTGCTGCTTCTATTTCCTCTACACACGATGGCTGCATATGAGCTGCACACTCAATCCAGTGAGTTTAGTTAGAGTGCGCTGCACTCAGGCAATTCATAGCTTTGTTTCCATGAAAACATAAATCCATTGTGTTTGCATCACCTCAGTCTCTTTGCATACATTTTTTATATTAACTTACAAGGACACCCAGGCAATCTTCCCTAATATTGTGTTTCCAGCATAAAATCATACTTTCATGCGTCAATCCATAATGGCTCAAAGGCTGCCCAGCTTCCCAATTTTAATCTGGTAACAGACCTGTGTCACTGCCAGATGGTGCTTCAGTGCTCTGGAACTCCTCCCTTTGCTGACAACATGCACTTACAAGTTCTTACTGCAGCTGGATGGGCAGGGGATGGTGGGCAAGAGGAGAGAAGTTACTGAACACTTTAGCAGTCTAATGTCTATAAAAATTATCAGATATTTAACATTAGTCCTTCTTGTACATCTGTTATGCTCTTCCCATGGGAGTAAAGCAGGACAGACACCAGATTGTCTATTTAATGAAAACAGAATGATTTCCCCCCACTTTTTTCCCCCATCAAAAGAAACAAAAGCAAAAACAAATTGGAAAAAAAAAAGGGTAAAATTAAGAAATAAAACATTTAAATCACTTCAACTGCTTTGATTGAAAAATTGTGACAGTTCACTTGAATTTCAGTCTTTTTAAATGTTAAGAACATTTTAGGAGAAAATAATTAATTTGATTTTCAAAAAGCATTTTGTAATTAACATAATAAAATGTAATTCCAAGTGTGTCAAAATAAGATAGTTTTTCTGTGGCCCCTAAAGCACCTCTTTTAATGTGGGGCCTGAAAAATCCAGCTTAGATGAAAATTCAGAGAAAAAATTATTTCTTCTTTTACACTAAGATTTATAGTAACACTCAACAGAGTAATAAAAAGGAGCAAACCCCACAGAGTTCTTGGTGGAGCATCAAAATTACTTTATTTATCCTTGAGTTTTATGCAGGTAGCACTTGGAAGTTCTCATGTGGACTAGGTCACCTTGTGACAAAACCTATATGGAAAATCTATAGAAAAAATCCCATACCTGTAATGCATATATATTTTTTAAAAGTAGCAAAATGGCACTGCTAATATTCTGCCTATGGCATCAAGCTATTTTTATACCCCTTCAAATACTAAAATAGGATTCTAAAAATTAAAAATGACCCTTCAAATACTAAAATAGGATAATAAAAATTACTCTTCCCTTTTTCTCTGAAGTCTCTGATCTAGAAGACGAAAATGGTCTCAAGCTCATGAGCACTGAAATCAAAAAAGTTCCACTGAGTCAAGCTCCATTATAGGAAAGAGCAGCATCATCCTGAACTGGTAACTTTGCAGCCCACAGATTCTACCCTGCAGTTATGCTGTTGAAATAAAAGGCTCCATTTTTTTTTTCTTAGCTAACATTGACATTGAAACTTTTTTTTTTTTTGAGGTGGGGATAAGGCAATTATGAATAGAAGCAAAAGTGCACAGAGAAATCACATGGGCAGTTCTGCCCCACAATGAAACTGTATACACTCCTGAAGGAAATTAAGTCAGCCAAAGCCTGTCTGACTTACCCAACTAATTATCCTTCCTTTACTAAAGGTGAATTATGGGTTCCTTTCATAATTGAGCCAGGTTATGGGGATTTGGCTGACATTACCTACAATATATATTTCTATTAAAATCAAGCAGCCTGGAAAATGGGTAGAAAGGAATTTCTCTACAAACACCTCCATACAGTGGGACTTGAGCAGAATATGTACTTTCACAGGGGGCAGCCAAATTTGTGATGCCTTTCTGCACAAGAGCTCACCTTTCTAATAGAATAAACCTGGGTGTAACCACCCATTACTGTGATGGCATGTGGCTTCTCTGACTCAAGGATGTGAATGTCATGTCTGTAACTGCAGTGTTAGCACTCCAGAAACCTTACAGGTCAGCTTTCCCATCGTGTCAGATTGTAGATAAGAGGTCAGATGTTGTTAGTGCCGCCTTACAAAGAGGGCACCGAGTCTGCCAGCTCAAGCCATTCATAACATTCACACACTGCTAGGTAATAATGAAGAAAAATCATGATAAACAGGAAATAGCCTGCAAATTAAGAGGCCAAACCTCACGCCTAACCAATGGGTAACTATTGACAGCATTATACTGCAGTGTAAGTAGAGTCCAGTTCGGTGTGAGCTTAGGGGATAGCAAGCCTGTGGCAGCTGTTGTGTGATGGAAGAGGAGACACAAAAATTCATTTCTGGGATGCCATTTCAGCTTTTAGTTTCTTTTCCTGCCTTGTCACAGGTTTTCTAGGGAATTTGAGTAATGCCACCATTTGTTCGTCTAATCCTCTCACACACATGTATGAACACCGCTCTTAAATGAAGGACCTGTCTCACAGGGATTCTGACATTAGACATTATAAATATAGGAACTGATAGTGGTAGAGGGTAAATGTAGGAAATGCTGGAAAAGCTTAGAAAATAACTCTTTTTTCTTTTGTCTTTGATACACATACCCATAGAAAACAATAGTTAAAACCAAAACTAAAACAAAACTTCAGTGTAGAATTTTTAATTCTGCATTTTCATGCTAAGAAACACTGCTCCTGTAATAAATACTTGGACTTTCAGACTAGAATTCAGAATATGTGAGCCCAGAATCCTAGCAGGCATAATTTATTTAGCACAGGTGACTTAAACATTCCAAAATAGATATTTATTCACAAGTTAAAGATTTGGTGACTGGTTTTTTATTCCCCTTTATTCCTTGCCTTTGTTCCATAGCCCCAAGGAGATTACACTTCTCTCATCCATAAATTTAGAATAATAATATTTGTCCTTTCTAAAATTACCTCCTTGATACAAGGTGATCTTTTTTACATCCTTTGCCATTTAAATTATTATTAATTTTCATGTGTCAAGTTAAACCCCCCCCCCCAAAAAAAATGGGGTTTTTTGAGGGGCACAAAACATCCCCCTAACTGATGTCCTGTCTAATCTGAGTGCCAAAGCAAGGACTGTACTAACAGACATCTGATGCCATCTATAGCTAGCAGAGTGGCAGCTTTTCTCTCTTCACTGTGAGCACAGTCCCCACTGGGATCAATTTACTTTTTCATTCACACCACACAAAAGAATGTGTCGATAGTGCTGGAGTTGACGTCAGTGCAGTCAGCTGCAGAGAGCCGTGCAGAGTGCAAGGGCTGCAAACAAGAACAGCTATCGACAGCATGCTCCGGGCATGAAAACCTTTCTATTGGAAACCAATGGTCACATTTATGAAAGCTTTGTTTTGAAACACAGCCAACAACAAACCAAAACAGCTGAACACACCAGAGCAGGAAGTTCATCATGGTGATTTTATCCTGAAATAATTTAAAGAGCACTGAGCATCAGAAAATTTCCTATTTCTAAGGAATTATTCTTTTGTGTAAGTATCTTAGTAATAGAATGCATGCCAGTTTTCACTAATAATTCCCTATCCAGGGAACAAAGTGCTGTGGCTAGGGGACACACTAGCCCTCTGTCTAATCCACAGAGCAATACAGCTTCTGGCTGTAAAGTGAGACCAAAATTTAGGTTGTTGTTTAAAAAATTCTTTATTTTCTGAGTCTTCAACATGATTTCTTAAGAGGTGTTCATAAGCTCCAAGATTGTGCAATATTTTTAAGTCTATTTACTATAGAAAGGAGAGACCATTGTGGCTGTAATAATGATGTGCTCACAACCCACAATATTTTATCTAGGATTCAGATGTTAATTTGGAGCAGGTACTAACACATTGCCTCAGACAACAACTGCACCTGAGTTTTATTTTAGTAACCATTATTTTATTTAAATTTAGAGAATGTTAAGGCTAAAGCAAATCTAAAAGAGTGCCTAAGTAATCCCTTTCCACCTCACTTGTGATGCCTGGGTGCTTTAGGGGAGGTAAGTGCTTCAGCAGGCTGATGAGCTGCGAGCTAAGCACAGGAAGGTGCTTGCAAATGGGAATCTCTCCATTGACTTAAATGCTCTGCACATCAAAGCCTAAAAAGTACAAATTCAGGGCTGAAATTGGCACTTAGCCTGGAGTGGGAGGGTTAGAACAGCACACAGAGGTGTATCAGCCCAGCTACAACGTGCCCGGCTCAGATTAGTGGCAGTGAAATTACAGTGCGGGCACGGCCAAGGCTCTGTGGCCGGTGACACCGCAGCTTCCCCAGCAGTGACACGTTCTGGCTGCTCTCGCCTCAGTGCCTCCATCGCAGTCTGAACGCAGTGCAGAAACCGCCTTGGGGACTGATGTCTTCTATGTAGGCATGAAAGAGAACAAGGTTCCTCTGCTGTCTTCCCTCTCATGCATCCTGAGAGGACCAGACCTCAGAGAATTGCTGAGTCTCTGTGTTTATTTGAGTCTTTGTCTCGGTGCTGACATTTACTATGAGCAAGCTAATTTAAACCAACTGGGAGGGGTAGAAACAAAGAAAAATAAGCCAAAACCACATTAGTTGGAATAAGTTTAAGGAAATAAGCATTTTTCTTTTTTTTTTTTTTTTTTTTAATATGGAACTACTGGAATGATTACAAGCCCATTAAACTTCATAAAAGGCACTTTACTGACATCTTTAAGGTTTGATTCAGGAGCAAAATGTGTAAAGTCTGATCCAGCATTTTCTAGAATTAATGGAAAAATCCTCCTCACTTTCAGCTGAGGCTAAATCAATCTGCAGACTAAACCACTTGGGCTAATTTAGAGTTTGGGGAAAAATAGTGAAGATTAGCCAACACAGACTGGTAGACCACTGACTTGTTTGAAATTCATTTACTCCTTGGTCTACAGACTTCTCTGCAGTATCTTTGAGGACTCCAAGAGATTCCACATTTTTCAGTGAAGTCAGAGGGTAACCATCATCAGGTTCATTCAGAAAAAAATCTGAAGCAGAGGGAGGGAGGAATTCAGACACTCAGCACGAAGCTGCTACTTATAAAAAGGTTTCTGACTTATGTACAGTGAATAAAAGTTTCAAAATATGGCCTGTGCAAACTTACAGGCAATTCTGCTTGGAATATAACTGTAGAGAATTGCATTTTGTTTTGGTCAGTGAAACAGGGAGAGTCAATTGAAACTTTGTCTACTGTTGCAAAGCAATGTTTCTCTTCCCTCTCTGGGCATAGAAGAGCATGGTAGATCGTAACTATAGATTTGTGGTTTGACATGGGCAGACAGGTTGCATGGAAAGGATATTCCCATTTCAAAGGCAGGTTGCTGCTCTCTATTTGAGAAAGAAGCTTTGTATTTATTGTCTTACAGATTCAAGGTATTGTGAATTACCTAAATTTTAACAGTTCAGTTATATTTTATACTAAAAATTTCTACTGTCTTATTCATGCATTAACTTCTATGTAAAATACACAGAGAGACACATGTATGTATAAAAAAATAAGTGCATAGACACACCAGGGAGGGAAATCCATATACATTTAATTTAGGGATGATTCCTGTTAAAGAGTAGTCTTGGAGGCAATCATTCTGGCACTGAATGTTGCCTGAACATGTATCTGGACTTGGTTTTGGGAATAAATATCTGAGTAAGCATATATGTATGTTTTATGTGTATACTATGAATACATGTAATGTTCATATAGAAGGCTTATAGAAGCTTATATTAGGGACAGACCGTGTGAAAGAAAAACCTGTCACTTATTTTTTTGACATGCTGCAACACATTTTGGTTGGCGTGCATATTCTAAGTAGCAGTTTTTATCACAGTAGTAACTATTGGGGTAAGTTAGCCTGCCAGAGGCCAGTGGCAGCTGGACAATATAGAAGTGTAATGTCCTGGCAGGCTGTAAAGGTTTTTAGCAGAAGCAGCCTCAGAACCATGCTGCTGCAGCAGGTAAGTGCTGCTGGGGTGTGGGGCTGTGTGAGGGGAGCACAGGTTGGGGCTGGTCAGAACCTCTGGAGTCAGTGGCTGTAAGACCAGTTTCCTGGAAAACAGAAGCAGGAGGATGAGAGAACAGACGTGGTAGTAAAATCAATGGGCTGTGTTAGTAGGGTAAGTGGTAATGGAAGCAGATCATCCAAATTCAACCTCAGTGAATCAAAAATCCAGCCTTTATGTAAGACAAATGTAGTGTGTAGGAGAGGCTCTCCTTTGAGCTTATGTCAGCCCCCCAGGCAATGCTCAATCCATTCTTATTAGTGAGTGATTTTGCAGCTCTGCCAGCAGATGATTTTATTTGAATAACACCTGGATCCTTACATCTGAGAATCCCTCAATGGCAGCAACCACCTTGCTCTTTCTTCACTGCCCACCCTTTTAACACTCTTGGGGGAGTCTTGCTTTTCACAGTTGATGCCTTTTGAAAGAAGCATTCTAGCTGTTTGGTTTTTCTTTTGCTTTTCTTGAGAAAAGCCATAGCTGCAGCTTTAGCACAGATTTCCCCTCTGTCTTGCATGCCTTGCTGTTACAGTAAATCCAGTTATATGCTTGCAAAACTACTTGTCTCCTCTGGGCTTTAAAAGTATACAAATGCTAAGTAATTCTATGCCATAAAAATGTCTTCAAAGTTACAAAAAGAGGGCTGTACCACCCCTGTCCTATTGTGAAAAATGCAGTGAATAGGCATGGAATGGCCTAAGTTACTTTTGGGCCAAGAACTGAACTTGCCGAGAGAAGGCAAAAATTACTGTAATCTAGACATGTGAGTATCTGTTTCAGATGCTTAAACACTTAAATAGATACAGTTTCATCTGCAGATAATTACAGGCTTAAAGAACCCAGACAGGATCCTAATTTGTGCTAGAACACATAAAGGGTTTCCTGAATGCAAACAAAAGAGAACTTCAAAGGCACAGTGAATGAAGCAGATTATTTGTATCTATATAGAAGTCTGCTTATCAATATCCCAAACCATTTTGTAGTCATTATTTGATAGTAAGACTCAGGATCTCACAGTGCTATCAAAATTAAAAACTGTACCATGAGGCTCAGACTTTAAAAAGGACAAGCTGTGATAAGTTAGTTTTCTATACAATGACAGCAAGAAGAAATATAGAACAGAGTGATACAGAGGAACTGTAGCTTTACACAAGTGACCTAGTGAATCTCAGTATAGGAGAAAAAAATACTTAATCCTTGTCCACAGCTCACTAGTTGCTATTTGCAAATGCAGATGCTTCTTATGAGAAAGGAAACAAAGTCACAAACCAGCTGCTAAGTTGTAGTAGCTACATTTCCTCCTGTTTGCAACACATAAATATAATCCAACGTGAATTTTTATTGCAAGTGACAGTAAACTTGGACAAAGATGCATGCCATTTGTCAAACATTAGCTCTAAAAGATGTGCCAGAGCTTGTACTGGTGCAGCATGAATGCTGGAACCATGCCCTTCCCATGGGCTTGTCCATGGTGGTCAGCAGAGTATCCCTATGTCATTATGTTAGAATGTGGCATTTTGCACCATACTTTTTGCAGGAAGACACAGAATTTTGAACAAAAGTACACCAAACCATTGAGAGAACTTATGAACAAGTAAAGGAAGATTTTGGTAGGTTGATTTGGTTTTGTTTCCTCACAAAAATGGGGGAGGGTATCAGCAATTTGGTGCATATGAAAGCAGATGAGACTATTGCTTCTAGAGAGAATGTGTCCACTCTCTCTCTCTGGCATAAATCCAACACCTATTGAAACCAATGGGAGTGATTTCATTGACTCAATTTGTGCTACACCAGGCTGTGTGTACTACTTAAGAACATGCATAGTTTTAAAAGCATAGGAAGAAGGGCAGTTTGAACGTTTTTATCTTCAATATAACAATCCTTTGTAGCAACCAGCTGTCCTTTTGCCCAGGACAAGACCTGCTTCTGCCTGTATCAAAGAAGATTACTTTAATATTTTACTTTAAAAGAGGCGAAAAAATACCATTATCCATATTACCATTTTAGATGTCATTGATCTTATTAGTTAATTTCATATTAAATCACTCTCCCAGCCCCCCATACTGCTTCATCAGATTGCCAAAGGATGCTAGTAGCTATCATGAGGTTGGTTATATTCACTTCATATTTTGAACTTTGTATTCAACCACAAAATCATGAAGTTAAGTATTTTTCAGATGAGATTCTGAAGTGTGGTTATACAGAAGCAAAAATTATTGCTGAACAAAGCAGAAACTGCAGTTCACTTTGCAGATATTGTTACTTGTAGGGTGAGCGTCTGCCAGGCTGGTGCTAGGGAAGGAAGTCAGAAGCAGTAAGGAGATTTTACACTTTTGTGTCCTTCTGTTAGTAATGGCAGGTTCAGCACTTTTTTTTCAGAGATTTTTGGATGTTTGAAAGATTTGGACAAATGGCCACTACCTCTTTGGAAAAAGCACCGTGAGGTTTGTTCCACACTAGACCTAAATGACATGCCAGAGCTTGGAATGATGCAGCTGAAACCATGCCCTATCTGCACACCAGTGCAGCATCCTTATGCCACACATGGAGATTAGACTGGATTCACTGCACATACACTGCCATATTTTTATTTAAAATTTCCATTTGATTTAGGGATCCAAAAGTAAGGGGTGCAAAAACTAATTACGTAGAGCTGGGTTCAGTGCAAAGCAATACATTTACAGGTCTGACTGAGCAAAGAAGAGCAGCTGTATGTTAACTACACCCTCTACTATAGACATTTGAAGTTGGTGTTGGCAGTGTAAGATACCTTTGGCAGCAAATGGTCTTTGCACTCTCAGCAGAGACATAGTAGTTTGGATATTGACTATGGCTTCATTCCCTAGGAAAGAGCAAAAGAATCTTCACAATTTCTCATAATAGGAAAGAAGTTAAATTCAAAAATAGCAACTATAAATGGGATTATGTATATACTCTTTGAAATTTTTCATTGTCAAAACCTTAACACAAGCTGAGACTAGGCAGTGGACCCAGACTGAAACGATTACACTGCAGAAAAGAAAGAAAGGAGATGTTGGAAAAGAGGTATTCAGCATTCCATCTATGGAACAATGAACATCACTAGGCTAGGTAGAATGTCTTCAAGCAATTTATTATTAACAACAATAATAATGATACTTCAGGTACTCATAGTTTTGTACTCAAACTACAATTTACTGAAACTGCATCTTATTTTATGCAAGTAAATACCACTTATTAATATAGACTGTATATTAACTTCCTGTGTTATTACTTAATCTCTATCTTATTGCTAGAATGTGTATTTTTAGAATATAGATGTGCTACCTATATAATAATTATATATCATAATGACCTTAACATGTACCTATAACAAATTCCATAATTAAAATGTTTTAAGTATAGAATTGAATTTGCCACAAGAGCTTCAGACCTCAATACCTGACTTGAAAAAGTCAAAAGCAGTAAATATGGAATTTCTAATTTTTTATCTGGGTTTTTACATTTGGATTATTATGTAAGTCAAATTTTATTTATTCGCTTAAATACTGGCCTAATCTTAAAAGATTTCAAAGAAACAGCTATTCTTCCCACTTCACCAAGCAAGGCAGCCTACAAAATATAAAGGATTTCTTATACAAAAATAATAAACGACAATATAGATTAACTGTCAGTGCATTGTAAATGTTAAGTAAAGCATAAAATTGAGATCCTAAGATCAGCATTGTTGATATCCTCTATATTATAAATTTATCAAACTGCATTAGAAAGTTTGTATCCTTATTTCCCCAGGCTTGCTTGAAGCACCCATCTTAGTTTTTACTGTTCTATTCTCTAAATGCTACAAGTGTGTTTGTCTTATTTCATAAGAAAAAAATTAGCCACTAGCAAAAATATCAACATCCCACAGATGCTATAGCAAAGTGATCAACCTTTTTACTCAGACCTTCTTCTCTTTGGCTTTCAGAAAATCTGTGATAGCTGTCAGAATTTGGTACATGCAAGGATACAATTGATAGGCACTGTCTTGTGATGTGCTGGGAATTGAAGGAAGGATAATGTTTTAAGCCTTTCAGAACCTGAAAGCAGAGGGGTAGTTCATGCTTCCCAGACAAGACCCTCATTAAAGCAAACTTCTCTTTCCTCTCCCCCATCTCTAAAAACTTACAGTAAACACTGGGACCAAAACTGACTTTTCTTTAAATGTGCCCATTAACAACTACCTGGCCTGATTTTTGGATTCAAGCCATCTGTATGCAAAAAAGTACAAGTTTATTTACCTTAAAGGTCTAAGTTCAGAAATATCTGTCTGCTGCCTCTTACACAATACAGTCTATGCAAATATTTCAAAAGACAAACAGTTAAAATCTGGCAACTCCTTATACAAAACACTTTTTTTTACAAATTATGCCTTTTGATGACAATTTTCAAAACATATACACAACTCTATGGCTGTATTTCTTTAAAAATACAGTATGAGCTTTTCAATGAGACAGACAATTTCATCTGACCTGTTTTGGGATGAGCTGAACACTGCATCGACTGCCCTAATTTTTCTCCCTTGACTATGAGTGACTCATTCAAACATAGCTATCTAAATTTTAGATGTCCCACAAAGGACAGATAAATTCCACAGTTCCTCTTATTTAATGCAAACATGTATTCAAATGGCTGATCAAATTAGCCCATTGTCAAACAACATGGAGTCTACACAATTTATCAGCTGCAAGTATTTTAACAGAGAAAAAACCTCTGAGCTTTGACAAGTTAATGTTGTGAGTGAAACAGGTGTCTTATTTTTACATGCCAGGTACAGAAACACATAAGAATGTGGAGCTTTAACAGACATCATTATATAAAGCAATTATTTGAAACTTCCAGTGTTGCAGAATCTGTGAAAGTGCTGTAACTTTCTCCAGAAGTACATCCACACGTGTCTGCTCCATTGAGCATACTGTTTTGTTCATTTGTGGGTTTGGGGGGCTTTTGGGGTTTGCTTTGTTTTGGGGTTTTATTCTATTTTTATTTAAAAGGGAAGTAAGCCAGTTTTTGTGGATCAAAAACTATCACCTAGTTGTAGAATGCTTTGGGTACAATCCAGAGAGGCTTTTGATTACATCCATCATTTTCTCTGTTTATCACAATAGCCACACTTAACAGTTCTACTCAAGAAGATTACGCTTCATGTGTAAGTAATTGCAGAATTAGGACCTTTTAGGTTTTGCTTCTTGATCTAGAAACTGCCTATTCAATTCACATAGAACTGAATCAGCAGTCAATGAAATGAGTGTTTAAATTCTGCTGTCACCGAAAGCTTGGCAGCCCAAGGGATGCTGATAACAGAGTTTCAGTCCAAGCACTCTGGCCAAATCTACTGAAGTTTTTCAGCTTGTGCTATCTATCTTCTGCAGATCCCTACTTAGTGCCATTGCATCTGACTGGCTAAAAGTCCTTATTGCATTTACCCTCATAGCATGCCTCATGACTGGGCAAATGTTTGTATCCTCTGTCACAGAGGAGGACAAAGGTAGATGGACTAAATAATGCAGGCATCTAACTTTGCTTCTTCAAATTACCACAGAGAAAAAAATGCAAAATAGGTTCTGGAAAGATCCCAGAGGTTATCTAACCTATTCTACTGTCCCAGTCCAGCATCAGTCATACCTCAGTCATTTTCGTCTGATAATTCTTCAACCTGTTTCTTAAAACCCTCCTTTAACTGAAATTCCACAGGCTGCCAAGACAATTTTAGTGCGTCACTATCTCCTGTGAAAAAAGCTTTTCTAATATCTGAATGAAATCCTTCTAAAATTTTAAGCCTTGTCTTTTATCCTCTATAGAAATGGAGAACAGTTTATTGTCTTATTTTTTCTATCAGCCTCATGTCTTTAAAGGCTCCCCTCTGCCCTGTTTTCTGAGCAGACATTTCTCCACCTCTTTGCGCATCACATTTTCTACTTTTCTGCTGATCCTATGATTCTATGAACATCTGTCCAGTGTGGCAGAACTCAGACTTGGATATTCCAAAGTGATTAACTAGATTTTTCTTTCAGCTTAAATATGCAAGTATCCAGTATATATTAATGATATCGTTACATACCTAAGCTGGGTTGCTATTTACATGCCTCACTGTCTCAGATCAAAGCAATCAGGCTCTTGCAGAATTAAGTCTTGAGTGAGAAATGGAAATCAGAACTTGTCATAGTAATAGCATGAAAATTGAGACAAACTATATAATCGGGTACAAAAATATGTTAACTACTAATAGGATATTAGTAATAGTTCAGTATAGCAACATCTTAAAAATCAATCAGTGAATCTTCTCCTGAAGAAGAAGGTATTCTGAAGATAGAATAAGATTCTAGACCTATATTCTCATGCAGTTATTATAAAACTTACATGCAGTCATTCAGAAAGGAGATTCCCTGGAAAACATGAGCTCAACAGCCAGAGAGAGGCTTGAATGCCGCATAAGAAATGCATTGACTCTTAAACAAAACTGCACTCAACTATATAATGGATATATTGACTAGAAATTGCTAGAGAAATCTGTCTTCTGCTGCAAAGAAGGAATTATATTGCATTACTGTATATAACATCTATTCTGGAAGGCATGATATAAAATTTAACAGTTAAAACAAAAGTCCTTATGTGACTTAAGTCAGAGGGCAAAGGTTCTACCAGCAGGGCTCCCCAAAATCTATCTCAAATGCATTATTCAGGATCCACCCATGATAATGTCTATTCCCTGCATAAGAAAATTGTTGCAAGGATGTATTATAACTTTCAGCACAAAGTGATCACAGCTTTGGAACTTCAACTGCTCCCGAGGCTGTCTCAGTGGTCACAGGTACTTCTCTGGAAGGACCAGGTGTATTGCTTATACATATGAAGGACTGACTGCCTTGCTTTGAGTAGCCTCAGTAGCCATTTATGCAAACTGAGATCAGATAAAAGCTACAAAGAATGCAAAATAATGAAAAGGTCAGTTTTAACAAATCTATTGGGGGAAGACAAGTCAGTACAATTCTGAATTTCTTCCAGGGGTGAGCATGTAGAAAACTAGTATCATAGAATCACAGAATATCCTGAGTTTGAAGGGACCCCCAAGGATCATTCAAGTTCAGCTCCTGGCCTGAGAGAATTTTCCAAAAGCTTCCTGAACCCTGCCAGGCTTCGTGCTGTGACCTCTTCCCTGGGAAAACCTGTTCTAATATGCAACCACACTCTGGATAAAGAGTATTTTGCTGATATCCAACCTAAACCTCCCCTGACACAACTTCAGGCCATTAGCTCAGGTCCTGTCCCTGGTCACCACAGAGAAGAGATCAGGGTCTACCCCTCCTCTTCCCCTCACGAGGAAGCTGTAACTGCAATGAGGCCTCCCCTCAGTCTCCTCCAGGCTGAACAGTCCAAGTGACCTCAGCTGCTCCTCATATGGCTTGCCCTCAAGGCCCTTCACCATCTTTGTTGCCCTCCTTTGGATGCTCTCTAATAGTTTAATGTGTTTTTTATATTGTGGTGCCAAAACTTCCCCAGCACTCAAGGTGAGGCTGCCCCAGGGCAGAGCAGAGTGGGACAATCCCCTCCCTTGCCTGGCTGGTGATGCTGTGCCTGATGCCCCCAGGGCACAGGTGGCTCTCCTGGCTGCCAGGGCACTGCTGACTCAGATTCAACTTTCCACTGACCACTCCTCCTTTCCGAGCACTGTTCTCCAGCATCTCATTCCCCACTCTGTACATACATCCTGGGTTGCCCCATGCCAGGGCCAGAATCTGTCACTTGTCTCTATTAAGCTTCATATGTTTGGTGATTGCCCATTGTCTTGTTTGACAAGGTCTCTTTGTGGGGCCTCTCTGCCTTCAAGGGAGTCAACAGTTCTTCCCAATTTAGTATCATCTGCATCTTGTATACTATTAGGTACAAAAGGGCAATATAGAAAAAATCTATTCCACTGTAGAAAGGTAGAGCCCAACCAAGTTGTTTTGTTGTTTTTTTTTTTTAAATAGAGAGATGTTTTCTAAAGTGATAATAATTGAGACCTTATGATTAGGTGGCAAAAGTTAAGTTCCACCATTGTCCTTGGCCTTTGTCATGTCATTTTCTTGAATTTCCACCTGTCTTGTTTTATCTTATCACCAAGAAGACTGGACAGTAGGTAGATACAGATTTTAGGCTACTTTCCTGCATTTCTTTGATAAACACTTAAACAAAATAGTCACACACAAAATGATTTGCAGATAATAATAAAAATATAATAAAGAGTCACGGAAGCAAATATACCAAGGTTGATAAGGTTTGTACATTTTCAGGGGTATGCACTTTATTTTAAAAGGCCCATCCAAAAGCAAGATATGTGGAGATGTTTACAAAACAGGGAATGTTATGTTCAGATTCTCAGCTGGTATAAATTATTACAACTTCACTGGAATCCATGCAGCTACACCACTGCACATACACCAGCTGGAACTCTGAGACATTGGTCATGTCTAACCACACATTTATTAATGTGGATAGCAGACACTGCAGGGGAATAGTGTATCACCTAACTAAGTTCCTAACGACATCTAACAAACACACAGATGTGAGTACATTTAGAAAAAACTGCTCAGAACTGTTATCTACTGCTTATTTCCAGGACTCAAACACAAGCTTTCTGTTCAGTTCAGAAGACAACTGAAGCACTAGAAATCCTGCTGTGGATGAAGAGAAGATATGATCTTTGGCTTCAAAATGCGATTCTGAAAATAATGAACTGAGATTTGATAAATTAAAGAGAAATTACCACCTCCATCTCCCAAACCCACTTTTTTCTGTTGGCACCAGATCTGTCTCCTTTATTTGCCTTGTTATATCACAGAGTTGCTAAGGGATGATGAAGAAAAATGACTGGTTTTTTGCTCCTTTTTTTTTTTTTTTTTTTTTTTAATTACAATAATCTATTGATTTTCCTTTTCTTAATTTTCAGGTTTTTTTAGTTTAGAAATATACCAGATAGGAAACAGGATGCATGACACCAACTCAAAATTCATCATCTCCTATGTCATTAACTGACCAAACTGCATTACAACTTCTGTGTTAGTAGGCAAGTCTACATAAGAATGCCTTTAAGTGATCAATCTTGAAATTTGTTCTGGCATGGGGTTACGTACAAAACTGTTGCGGTGAACCATGACCAACCCCAGGGCCAGCCCCAAAAGCCTTAACAGAGCACCCAAGAGGCTGTGATCCATGCCGTACCTGTAGCTGCAGCTCTCCCTTCCCCTTGTTTCTCATATGCAGTTGTATTTCCAAAGAGTTCTATGTTCTTCAGCAGCTAATTGGTCCATGTTACTCCTCCCCACCTACCCCATTTCCCATTTGCTGTAACCCCTTCTCCCCACCCCGGTAACACCCCCTGGCTGATATATTATCGGTTACTGTGTGTTTTCCACGCCTGTTTGTTGGGGTACAAAACCACCCTGTCCGGCCGCATGGTTTGTCTTTCCTCCTGGGTTTCTACCCTGCAATAACCCCTCTTCCCCCAAGAGAGTCTCTCCACTTTATCCTGCCTCTTTCGCGTGCCAGCCATCGGGAGCCAGGCGAACATGAGTGGGTGCTTTGCCAGCTTCCCCTGCGCCGCAATCGGGCTCCATCTGTCCCGCTCGGGGCAGGCAGCAGCTTGCGTGGTACCAGGACAACGCGCTAGCCCGGGACAGTACTGCGGCTCAAAACATTATGATCCACACTTTACATTTCACTGTACATTAAGCTTGCCTAGAAAGAAGTCAGTATTTCAAGTAAGAGTTCAATTATATCCTCCTAGGCCGATGTTGCGGTGGGTAAGTCCACTTTACATCCCCCAAGTTACCCCAAAAGTGGTCTCTCCTTACAACACTGTGCCAGAAAGTTCTCCCTTTGTCTAGATTCTGCTGGTCACTGGCCCTCTTCCCCCTCCCATCCCTTTTCCCATTGGCCTCTGTTATGCCATTTAACCTTTCCTCTGCCCCCCAGCCCTCAGACTATTGGTTTTGGACGCTCTGCCCGCCTTTGGGAGTTTTCAGGATAAAACTGGCGTGGGCTTTCAGTTGTGGTTCCTTCTTGCTTCTGTTCCCTTCAGGCTGTTGCCATTAAACACCTCGGGTTTGCATGCAGAGAACCCCTCTCGCCTCTTTGTCTCTGTTCATGCACAGACTGTGTGTGACCGCCTGCGAAGGTGAGATTGTGTGCACGCGGAGGTGCTGGGAGAGTGCTGCCTAAGAGGTCCACGAGGGACCCTGTGGAATAAAGGCGGCATCGATCCACCAAAGCCCTCACTTCTTTAGGCCACCACAATGGGCTGCCAGCATGTCTTCCAGTAGAGGAAACTAAATATACACAGAATGTTTTAAAATAATCAGTACTTTGGGAAAAGAGAATTTCTGCTTGGAAAATCTTTAGTAAAAATATTTGTGGAAACTTTATTTTATCAATACTTGCCAGCACTCTAACTTCCTGCACAGTACTGGACTCAAGGTGAGGCAATATGGGGCAAAAAAAAATGTTCTTCTCCTACACCTCAATTCTTAACACTTGTGGAAAAACTGAATAATAGTAGCTAATTGCTGATCTACTTTGTTTCTTTCAGGTTTGTACTATAGGTAATTTAAACAGCTTTCACCCTGACCTGGTGTCCCTGCTACTGACTTTGACTTCTCCACATTAGGAGGACATGTGGTGTCCACAATAACAAACCAGTGGATACATGGTACCAGGGTATCACTGTCACCAGTGGTTTATACACATCTGGAGTGTTGCCGCAGGTGTCCTCTAAAATCACTTTGGTTGCTTTGGTCCTCAATCCCCACTTTTATCACACTAGAACTTATACTGGGAGTTTAAGTAATGTGTAAGCCTGAAGAGATGGAAGAGAGAACATTTCTTTAAAAATATTTGACTTTTGGATCTGATTTTTGTTCATGGGTTTGACATATTTTTGCAAATCTGCAGCATTATTTGAAGACCCATGACTTTGGTCTTGACTTGTGGCTCAGTGTTTTCATTTCAGTTCTAGGCAAGTGATGGGCGTTCCTTGGTTATTTAAAAGCATTTCTTGAGGGTTGAGAGAATTTTAAGCAATCTATATATGAAGAGCTTGATCCAATTCCTTTAGAAAATCCTAACATGCTGATGGAAAACACATCATGTAGAGAGTCTCAAATCTAAAGGCATACTAGCAAAGTGAAAATAACAGAGTTTGTGTGTAAAAAGTAGAAGCCAGAGGGAAGGTTCTTAAGGACAAATTTGGACTGCAATGCCTGTGTCCTTTTAGTGTGCAAGTCAAGACAAGAGTAAAATCACCGTTGATACACTAATGTGAAGGTGAATGAGGAGTTTTGGAAATCATGTGTGAAGTATATAGCAGTGTTGATAGGGGTGTTTGAGAAACACTGAAGGTGTTTTACTGGGCATGGAGTAAAGAGACAGATGTATAGGTTTTCAAAATTCAGTTCTTATTGAACAGAAATTTTAATGGAAAATTTTCACACTAACTCAAGATCATTCCAATGATCACAACAGAATTTTAGCTTTTTAATCCCAAGCAGTGGGACCACCAAGGCTGCAATGAAAGATAAATGTGCCTTGACAGCAGAGCTATCAGGCTGCTTGATTTTCTCTTTTGATAGGTTTATGGTTCATGCCAATCAGTCCAGCTCTACTGTGCAGCATAGTCACATTACCTTCACAAACTAATCTGCTGCCAGCCTAAAAGCACTGAAGGAATACAGTGCCCTCTAACTAAAGCAGGAAAAATAAATTAAGTGTGAGGATGGGAAAATACTTTTAATATTTTTTTTCTTCTGTAAATGACATTATCTAATGGTTCATATATGCAGATCTCAGCCATTCTGATGATTACACATTTCCCCGGGGGGAACCATATGCTTAGTGCACTCACCTTGGGGTTTCCCTCTTACTCATTGCAAGAATAAAGAAAAATCTCTCTGGGAAGATGTCTCTAAGGAGTGAGGTCTCATGGTGAGTGATTCACAACAGAGTACATTCTTCTGTTGAAAAAAAAAAGCCACAGACAACAGCAAATATTAGATCAAATGTTGAAGTAAATTCATAATTACTAAGCCAGATTCTCATCTCAGTTAATAGAAATCTAAGATTAGACTGTTTATTTGTGTGCTGAAGCTGCTCTGGATTTACTCCATTTTAATTAAGATCAGAATCTTACTCTCTTTGTTGGTTTAGATTTTTTTAATAGCTAAATTATGTCTACATACAGAAAACTGATGAATTCATTTCCGGCCCTGTTCCTTTAATAAAAGCTTCAGCAGCCCTTAGTACCTTAATCTCGCCCCTGGAATCAGGACAATGCTTTGGGGGTATACCTAGCATATGCTGCAAATCAAGTTATCTCACTCAAACGTAATATTGTAACAGCTCTGACTTCTAATAATCAGTGAACTGTAAAATCTCAGTGCAGGTTATCTCAAATGAAAATTCCAGAGACAAAAACAGTTTGGAGGTTAATGGGATTATCTGAAGTCTCAGGATGAAGGACTACAATATAACTTTATGCTGGATCTGCAATACTGGGTGGAATAGACAATTTGATTTCTTTTTTACGCCTCTCCCTTTCCCACTCTTGCTATTTCCCTAGGTTCTATGAAATAATGTGAGGCTTTTGACAGATACTCTAAAAATGAATTCTGACAAGCTATATGCAATATAATATAGCTTCTTCCTCCATTTTAAAAACAATTCTCCTTCTGCGAACACTCACAAACATGTCTAGTCCCATTGCATTGTTCCAGCTGTGCTCAGCTATCCGAGTGAAATGGAGCTCATCGTGTATCATAAATCTGAGTCACATCATGGTCTGATGGCCCTGAGTTTATTTTAAGGAATAGAGGATAACAGATGAGAAACGCAAGCAAGAGTCAATAGTAAAGGGAGAGCAATTCAGAAGCATTGCCCTATCCTGCTCCCAGGTCATCCTCTGAAATACCTCATGGCTTTGGGAAAAGGAGTCAAGTCAAAATTTTCTTCAAGCATGGCAGTGGAGTGTCCAGCTTGGGGTATCTGAGCCTATTATAACTTGAAGGATCAATGAGGTTGGGCACAGTTTGGTAGTATCCAGGCAGACTGAAACCTGTGGCTAGAAATGGGCTGGAAAGAAAAATAGAGCTAATTACCTTAGTTAAAAACTAAGTTGCAGTAAGGTTGCCAGTTTTTCCTGGTAAACACATCTAGTAATTGTTTTTAGTGCAAAGAAGAAACAGTAAAAATTTTCTATAATTAGAATAGCATCTGGTTTGGCAAGAAATATCCTGTGAAGGTGAGAATAAGTGTCTGAAGAAATAGAAAATCTTCTACTGCCAGTAAAGGTAGTTTCCACATTATTAGCATCTGATGCCCTCCTACCCCTCCTTCCCCTACATCCCAGTGCAGATGATTTCAGTTCCCTTACTTGTGACAAATACCCAAGCATTTGTTCTGTGTCTGAACTCTAGATAAAAGAGAGCAGACAAAAGCTCTCTGATTCTACAGAAACCTTTTAAAATGCAGTGAAAATGACCATCAGAAACTACCCAGCCACCATCTCAAATTATAAAAACCAGATAAGGTACAAATTAAGTATTTTGTAGAATCCAAAATGGATTTAAAGCAATGCACTAAAGTTTTGACACCAGAGACAGCAGAAGTTTAAACCTTTTTCCCTTCCTTCAGATTACATCTGTCTATTGATTACGTCTCTGTCAAATGACAGCCACTGACAAGGTCCAAGGCCTAGACCAAAACTCAGGGTTTTAGTACTACAAAGAAGGGTCCTGCAATCCAGCCAGGACTGGACTTGAGCACAGCTGTAGCAAACCTGCACACTAAGCATTTAAAGCCACCGGCACCTTGGCTTTATCTGCTGCTGGGGTAGATAGACTGGTCCTTATCTTCAGCTTGATGGGCCAGTGTTGTCAGGGAATCAAATTTCAGCCAGAGTTCTCAGTATCTTCAACCAGAATTATAGTATCTATACTTCAGGGTACCTTAAGTGTCTGAAGAATAGAAAATGCCTTCTTTGGAAATACAGACACGAGCCTCCATTTCCTTGTGATCTAAAATCTCAGTAGGAAGGTGAGCACTGACAAGCATCAGTGTGAGAAACTCTGGCAGATAAAGCAAATGGCCACATTATGTTATGTAAAAGCATACTTTTTGATATCAATTTCAGTGATTTAGGCAAGGTGAACTGTGTGCAACAGCCATTTCTGACTCTCCCTTTCTCCTCTGAAGCAGAAGCAGCGTGCGTGCAAATGTAAAGCTGGGATACGTATAACTTTATTTTCCGTGCTGTGCACATTTGCATTTTTTAGTAGCAGCCTGTTTGTCCTTATGTCTATGCAAGGCAACAATATCTCAGATGTCTCCAAATGTCCTCTCTGTGGAACAGGAAGCAGCATAGCTGCATCAACATGGCAGAACTAATCAGTCTGGGCACCGTGCCCTGCTGACGCAGCTCTCCTGTTTCCAGGACCCCAGCTAACATCTCTGCAAGGCACTAGGCACATGCTGCTGAAATTCAAATACTGTAGTCATGGGGACAGACAGAGAGCAGCAAGAGATAACCTGACTTTACAGGCTAGCAGGTCAGGCACATAAAGGGAAAGGGGAAAATTTATCAAATATTATGAAATTATTATTTTTTTAATCTGAAGGAAACTCTGCATGTACTTCACCTGGAACCTTCCCAAGAGGTTGTCCAAGCTATTAGGTTAGGATTAGTGTTCCAAGTGCTTTTTATGCTCTTGGTCACACATGCTACATCTATACTGCTAAATTTAACAGTGCCAGGACCCTTTCTTTGGCTCTGAGATCAGCAGCTTGGCCCAGATGTGTCCATGCTATGCTTCCAAAGTGTAGCTGCCTTTAGGCAGCCTACTGGAAATAGATGCCAGCCTGTGCTTACTCCAGGGAATTGTTCAGAGGACACTTGTTAACTCAGGTCAAAGTCATGCTGGGAAATATGCTGAGTATACAGATGGTGTCTGAGCCTTGGAACTGGTTAAGTTGCTAGCATAGGTGCTGCATTGAAAAATGATAGAAAATACTCAAAGTATTTGAAGAGTGACTGTCCAGCTTCTGCATGGTAAGCATCAAAAACAGCATGTTCACACTAATTGCCACAAAACCCAGTGAAATCCAGAAACAAAATAGCAAATGTAAAACTGTGAGTTCCTACCCTGAGCTAGACTCAATGCTTTCTGAAATGTGCTGAGTGCATCTGATGTTCTTTTGAACTCAGGAGACAGTACTTTTCAGGCTTGAAATATTGAGACTATATGAGCCAAGAATGATTCACACTATCAAGGACCTAGAAAAATGGAGAACACATGAGAATATAACAACAAACTGAATTTGGAACACTATCACTTTTGGTTCCAATGGGAAAAATAAAAGAGGTTGCTTACACCATAGAAATTCTGTAGCATAAAAAAAATCAAACACAAAATCTACTGTCTCCCAAGTGATTTTTTTTTGTCTTGTTCAATACAGCATTTTTCTTTATAGTAAATATAAACACAACTACTAATAGACCAGCAAGTCATTTTTCTTCAGACTCTATATGAAATTCACAAATAGGATTATGAACTAGACTTAAATTCTCTAGCAACCTACTTAGTATAGCATAGCTACTTTTTTGTAGTTTTTTTCTTTTCAGTAGACTAAGAAATCCTAAATTAAACATCACCCTAACTCAGGCTTCTATTTAACTCCATGATCTAGACTGCCATGACCATTATCAGATAAGCATTTTTAATATCGATATTTTAAGGAGACTCAATATTCAGTATTCTAGTGCACCTGGTTAATACACCCATTAGGTTGAGTATAAAGCCTTTTTTGAGCACCCATGTGTGTTCTGTAAAACAAAAGACTAGAGGAGGCTCACAGGAGTGGTGATGGAATACTGATGTGGCATTACTGTACTCGCTTGCCATAGGGGAAAGAGGAGGAGCACGGCTAGGAACTCCACGCTCCCATGCCTTAAAGAGCAACAAGGATTCTGGGCATCTGGACAACATATAGAGCCTTCCATCAATGTAAATGTCTTTCACAACAGCTTTGACCTATGCTGGAGTCAATTTTCCTTCTCTCTCCATTCAAAATCTGGGGTACAACTCTAAGATGATGTAAAATGATCAAAACTCATAACATCCTTGATGAGACTATTCCGTGCTTTTCTGCATTCTTTGAGGTTGTTTTACATGCTTTTTTTACAAAGATATTTTCTCAAAATCTGAGCACAAATTCAATTGGATGGCAGAAATTACTCTCTAACTTGCTTGCAGTGAAACTGTAATGAGGAAGTCAGGTCATGAGGGACTCTGAGGCAGAACAAAAAGCAGCAAGGTTTCCTCAGTGCATGTAAGATGGCGAAAAAATCTCTCTCTTTTTCCCTGCCTCTCTCTCTCTCACACACATCACATCACAGTGACAATAAGTTGTGGCACAAACTGGAATATCAATAAATCCTTCATCAACCTGAGGCTGAAATACAGCCAGCTAAAACCTATTTTTAGCCTACCTTGGACAACAGCCAGAATGAAACCAGCAAGAATAAGACTGCAATAAATGCTAGTACAGTAAAGCTGTAGATAGGAAAAGGGGACTTTAATTCATATACTGTGAAAGTGTTCCTTAGTGAATCCATTCTGCGAAGATTTTACTAAGTTGAGCCATCCTCATTCTTGTCATTGGTATTGCCTTGTTTGGACTTAGCCCTGGTTGATGTTTTTCAGCCCACCTTTGAATATGCCAGGCAGGAGATACCTTTATGGACCTGAGGATACTCCCTGCCAAAATGGCAAAGGACTATAATCTGCTTTTTGAGAGCCTGATTATAATAAACTGTTTTCTAAGGCTGTATCCAGTTCCAAAATGCCCCTTATCCCCCACCACACATGCATGTACAGACACACACACAGACATGTTTGAAATAAGAAAGGAGAAGAGAAGAGAAGAGAAGAGAAGAGAAGAGAAGAGAAGAGAAGAGAAGAGAAGAGAAGAGAAGAGAAGAGAAGAGAAGAGAAGAGAAGAGAAGAGAAGAGAAGAGAAGAGAAGAGAAGAGAAGAGAAGAGAAGAGAAGAGAAGAGAAGAGAAGAGAAGAGAAGAGAAGAGAAGAGAAGAGAAGAGAAGAGAAGAGAAGAGAAGAGAAGAGAAGAGAAGAGAAGAGAAGAGAAGAGAAGAGAAGAGAAGAGAAGAGAAGAGAAGAGAAGAGAAGAGAAGAGGCCACCTGGCCCTGTTCCCTTTCCTACTTGTGTGGTCCATCTTCGTGTTTCTATATATATTTCCTTGGTGTACTTGGCTTTCCTGGCAGCAGGACTGCACAGCTTTGCTATCAAGGTACCTTCGCAGCTCCAGAGTGGTTCCCTCCTGGGGAGGGACAAGGCAGAGGGATTTATCATGAAAGAAGGAGGTGCTCTGAGGCAGCTCACAGCATCCAGAAACTGCTGTTATGAAACTGGGCATTGGATTTACTATTCTTTTTCAAACATGAAGGTCCAGCTTGTCCAAAATCCCGTCTCTGCCAATAACCAGTACCAGATGTCCAGAGGAACAAGGCTAACATGGGGTAATTAAAGTATGCACTAATACTTGCACTTCTCTTCATCCTGATAGCTAAAATTTGGATTAAACCCTGAAGCATAAATTTCTTTTCCAAAGTTTTGTAGTACTAATTTTCACAGCTCTAAAATTCTTGTGATATTTGGTTCTTTCTCAGTGCTTGTGAAATTCTTGGTCTTAAAAGCATCCTAAGACAATGAGTTCGAAGGACCATGGTTACTTTATGTCCTAATTGTATCCTTTGTAATTTTAAATTCTGTTCAGTTTTCACTAAATCCATGTTTTGTCTCTTCATAATTTGATGGGGAGACAGAAAATCCTGATTTGAATTCTTTCAAGATTTATCATTTCATTTAATTTTTATATTCTTTAGTTTTTCTTTGTTTATTGTTCTGCTTTCCAAATAATTACAAGAGTTTTAATCTGTTTGTGTAAATCATTGTCATGCAATTTCTCAACTCCTTCCCACAACTCATATTCAGCAGTAGCATTCCTGATTGTCTGGTGATACTTCACAGATACTCACTGCTCTGAACGGTATATGTTTGCCCAATATTTTACAGTGTTTCAAATTCATGTGCAAAAATAGGATTTACTTAAAGCTACCTTTAATTTTTCTTTCCTAAATAATAAACTCATTTGAAAATAATCTGATTTTACTAACAAAGTAACATTACAGGCATAATATACTGCCCTCTCTATGTAAAGAATAACTCCATATAAAAAACTTTTCAAAGACTGATACAGGCCATTAGTAGTGGAATGTAAAAATAAGGCAGGAAATGTCATGTCATTGTTGCAAGTCAGGTAATGGTCACTAAAACCAGTTCATTCCCAAATACACCTATTTTAAGCAGCAAGACAAGGCAAGAGGACAAAGATAATGGGCAGTTTAGTATGATAGCATGGAACGAGCTGAATGATTTTCATCTGGAATGCATTGATCTCAGAAAGCATTAGAGGACTCGAAGTCCATCCTCTTTACTCATCTGTGTGAGTCATCCTCATTAAATTCAAAGGATCTCAGAACATCTGTGTAACTGTAAATTGAATTTCAACACTCAAATGAGCAGTGACTCAATACAGCCTTCTATGCCTGATACCAAACCTGGCAAGTGAAGAATTTCCTGAAAGCAACAAAGCGGTACAGAAATTTGACTTAGAAATGTCAGACTCGGTATATGACAGGTTTAAAAATTAATTTTCTTCAGATTAATAGAATGCAGCTTTAAATATATTTCAAGTATTACAGTTATCCAAATATTAGTATAATTAATTTTGTGCAGAGAAGATTAAACTTTTTGTTTTCTCCAAGATACAAACAATTCAAAATGTTCAACAGAAATATACAGAAGATAAGGATCTAAAAAAAATGTAGTACTATTGAAAGATGACCAATATTTTTCAACAAAAAGTGCATGACATTAAATGAACAAGAGGTTTCACTTTAATATTCATCACATTTCGGGGTTGATTTCTTGCTGAAAAAATGGTCAGATAAGACCTGAATGTAAAAGATGTTTGTACTTTTGAGTGTTAATATGCAATAATCAAAACATTTGTTAGTGCCAAGGGATTGGATTTGTAAAAGTATTTAGATCTAAACATCAAAATGCTGGTTCATGAGATCTTTCTCAACTCTGAAATAAAAGAAAGTTGAGTACTAAGAATCCCTCTGAAAATCTCATATGTTTTTGACTGGGTTTTTTTTCTTTATTTCGCCTGAAAACCTTTAATACCTTGTCTGTTATAAACAGAGCCACACTGGTCTTCAGTGTTATAAACTTTTCTTTTTTTATAAAGTTGAGCTTCTATTTTATTTATACAGTTTGTTGTATATTCACTCACTACTTTGACCTTGGCTTTTGGTTCACCCGTGGATGAGGCATATGTTCTCGCAACTAGCAAAGCTTATTCCTGCCTATATGCATGCAAGGAAGTTAAACAGTGGAAGGGAGCACTCTGCATGCTGGAATTTGGTCACCTGCAATTCTCAGGTGGTAGACCATTCCCAGGTATGCTATGGCTTTGCTTTCCACAGAGACTAAACTTGAGTTCAGACCACAGACTCTTTCCTTTAGGCATTTTAGACACAGTCACACCACTGCATAAGGTGAATACCATGGACATGAACTTTATGTACAGGGTGCACAGAAATGTCCTGGGCTCTGCGAGGTGCTAGGCTCTGCTCATGAGTTGTAGGATTGTCACAGTGAGATTAGAAACTGGTGGGTTGTTGGGTTTTTTTCTATTCCTCCTATCTGAAATTTATTTATAACCAATGCAAACCATACTAGTAGTCCAGGAAAAAGAGACTGGCATCCAGTTCTCTCTGCTTTCAGAAACGTGCTATAGCCAGTAGAGAATCGTGTGCTCTCTGCACTGTCCCTTTTGCCCTTTTGCTAGGTATTGTCCCCATCATCACTGCAAAGGTGATCGAGCCCTGACTCATCAAGCTAGGTATGGGATCACTGGGTTGAGGAGGGAAGCAGATTTACATTTCAATCACCCCGATAGAAGAAAGCTCCAGGGCTCAAATATCTCACCTCTCACCTCTTCCAGTGACCAATGCTGGGAACTCCCTCTGGTTTTTGCTCTGTGCTCATCACTGCCCTGTGTCTGCTCAGAGCATTTCTGGCTGCAGGAGAGATTCCCAGGACCAAGGGTTTAGATATTCTTCTGAGTGCTTGCTGAACTGCAGCAGAGAAAAAGCAGCATAGGAACAGCTGCAACCCCTCTTTTTACTTAGACATGTACTTTTCAGGGAACTCCATTTTCAACACCAGAGTTTAGGGTCTGGCTCTAATGCAGTTATTTGTAATGTAACTCTTATCTTTGCTGATAGCCAGAAATCTCCGAATTCCTGGCTTATACTCCTGTGGTTGGTTGTCCTCCAGCATTATCCTTTGGCTTCCCTAGTTCTATGGTGTCAGGACCAAGTATTTCAGAAGGCACATAGAGACCTATCTCTAAGGTTTAGTCTGAGAAGGATTTCTGTACTTTCACTTATTCAAGTCCCACTCCTATACAGACTAAGAAAACTATTGTCATGATGGCCACTTGTATTTATAGTGTTTCTTGGTGGATTGTCATATGAAAGGCTGCATGCAAACAGAACAAAACATAAAAATCATTCTAGTGTAGCTCTGAAAAATAAAAACTCTTTATTTCTCCTGTTGCTAAAAATGTGAAAATACAGAAAATGACAAGCTGATTGTGAAGTCCTAGCAAATCTTCACCCTAATATAACACATATTCAGATATATTCATCATTTAATTCTGACAGGAAATGCTTTTCAGGGCTCATCCATGCTTTAAATTATTCAGTTTTGTAGAAGAAAAACCCTGTTTATTGCAAACAAAATATTTCCTCATTTTTTTAACTGAGAAAACATGTTGTTTGTTTTAAAAAGGGCACAGTTTTCTCTGTCGTTACACATGCCTTAAACCATGGAATGAACATTTTTCTGACTGTTGTTTTTGGTACTACAAAGTCAGTAGTGATGACATAGCCATTTCCTCCATAATAAAATCTATTAGAAATGTTACGATATCTGATGCAATTAAATAGTTAGAATTTTAGCAGTATATCATCATTTACAGCTGTTAAGGGTAACATTGGAAGACACAATTCTGTCCACAAACTAATTGAAAATTGGAATATGTTTTCTCCAGATATCACATTGGGTCAAATATTGCTTACTGGGGGAAAGTACTTTATACACCCATTGTCATTAACTCTTTCACTTTGCATAATAGATTTTCAGATACTTTGTCACTTTTAGGAAAATTTTGGAATTATGAAGGATTTGTTTTGTCAATGTAACATTCACGGGAATTGAAGACTACATAGAAATAGTTTGCCTTCAAATACCTTACTTCCTATTTTGCTTCTGTGTGTTTTAGCTAACACAGTTATTCTGGCCTGCTTCAGCTACTTTCTCTGCAAAATGTTGACATTTCAGAATCCTAAACATCACTAAAATGGTGAAACTTTGTAAGAGGCTTTATATACTTTATCTGTATAAAAAGTATTGTGTCCCAAAAGCTGCAGTGGGTGCAGTGAAAGGCATTAAGAACTCTCCCCATACCATCATTTTCTCCAGCCCTTAAAGTCAAAGAGTTTATATCCATTCTTAATTGAAACACTGTAAATAGAAGAATGAATTCCATAATTTAAAAAAACCTTGGAAAGACTGCAGGAATTAACCAATATAGATCCTGATAAAAATTCTTTTCAGATTAATTGCGATGGAATGAGTAAAGAGCTTTCTGGCTGGTGTTTTTTTTTTTTTTTTTTTTTTTTACATACTTGAATTGAAATGCAATAAAAAATATGATTGAAAGGTAATATTTAAACATAATTGTGAAATTAACAATAACCAGATTATACACGGGAATCCCCATATATATATGTAAAAATACAGTATCAGCATTTCCAAATTATGACTATTAAGATACATGTTGACTGTGTTCTTTCATGTGTTTGTGTGTATGTATTCATTTTGTCCACCCAGGAAAGTTGACAAATCTAGGAAATCTGAATAATAACACAGGAGAAATATCCACAGCCTGGGATCTTCTGTCCCACACACAGCTTTGAAAAGGGATTTGAAAAGTTCAGTGAAGATAGAAGTTTTTGTCACCTGAACCCTTAAGGCAAGGTTAGGCCAAAAATTTCTGTCATTAATAGTTGATAAAATAGGTCCCTGCCTTTATTGCAACTCTGATGAAAGTGTGTCCAGGTGAAGCACACCCTGTGATGTTGCAGCAGCAGTTTCTAGATCTGTGTAGCAGAATTAGGTTAAAATAATGTAGTCTGGAAGCAATAGGAGATATAAATTACCATGACTCTATAGTGCTGATTGACATGATTATGTAAGAGAAAAGATAGAAAAGATCTATTAGGTCATCTTGTTCATTCCCTATAATACATTATAATGTCTCCAAAGGAAATATTATAATGTGTTGTGACAAGGACAAAAATGCTATTAATAATTGCTATGACATTTTTAATTCTCTTTGCTTGGGTATTTTTTTTCTGTGATTTCATAAGAGATGCCTTGCTCTTTTAGAATGTTACCAATACATGCAATATGGTTGTATTAAATGTAATCAAATGTCTGATTGTCAAACAAAATTATAATATATCAAGTGATTAATTTTTTTTGTGTTACCAGTGTGTCAAAATATTACTCTATTAACAAACAGCAACAGCAAAATTGTCCAAAATGTATGTTCTTGGGTCTGATCTCACTTCTCATTATATAAAATAGAAAGGAACTTCTAATCCTGCCTGTTGTCCATTCTCTATTTTATGGAACCAAAATTTTCATGGCTTTAGGACTGAGCAGGATCTGGGGATGTGCACCCTGCATCCAGAATGAAAAGTTTGACTATTACTCTGTATTTTCAACTTCTTCTATTACCTACTCTATCCATTTTGGTGGTAGCAAATCCAGACAGTGCTACAAAAATCACCCTAGAAAATGTTAGTCAAGCTGCTGTTGATTTTGACAGAAAAGATTTTTACTGGTGAATGACCCAGCATGCAACCTTTGGCCATGCATCCTTGTGGGACTAAGACTTGTTCTACTGTGCACACACATGTAATGCCACCGATTCCAGATGGCTCAGCAGATGAGACGCAGGTCTGGGACTTGGGTTCAGGATCCACAGGTCTATTAACATCCTACCTGCCATCAGACAAGTCACTTAGTTCCTTTCATGCAGTTGTTTCCTCTCTTAATTTGTATATTCTTTCTATTTACTGTGCAAAGTCTAGATCTAAACTACGGCCAGTCCCTGGGTAAGGTGTGGGCTGGCACTTTCCCCTCTCTTGCCCCCAGCCACTGCTTGCTGTGGTTCTTAGGGAAAAGAAATGGAATCATGGGATGGTTAGGGTTGGATGGCACCTTAAAATCCTCTAATTCCATCCCTCCTTCCATGAGCAGGGACACCTTCCACTGGACCAGGTGGTGGAAATACAGGGATGAGTCCACTGCATGTTCCAGTTGATATCCTTGTACTGGCAGCTGAACATCTGGTGTGGAGGGACATCCAGATCACATCTGGCTGCAGTTTAGCATGTCAAGATGATAGTCCCTGGAGTTTTGTACTGTACTGCACTGCAGATGACTAACAGGACCTTCATAAACTGACATATTTCTGTCACAAGTTCTTCAATGCATCGGGAGGAGGTACAGGGCCCCTGGCCAAACTGGGTTACCAGAGGTTCTCCTAATAAGTTAAGCAGGATCAGTGCTGCCTCTTTTCTTTGTAGTCTGCATTGTTATTTGATCCTTTTCACTCCCTGATGTAAATTAGAGAGATTTACACATTTTATGTGAAAAATTGGATGGATTTCTATGCCGATTTCAATGAATAAAAATTTTCTAAAATAGTTTTTGTTTTATATTCTCACCAAACAGGAAAGCATAATAACCATAAATTTAACTGATGATAGCCTGATAAGGTACTCTTAAATACAAAATATAATTTTATATAAAAAGTGTGTGTGCATTTTTGTGTGCAGGGTCTTTATTAATATTTATGAAATAATTAATAGTTGCAGCTAAATTAATTAATAACTTATTTTAGAACACATTTTATAAAAAGCATTAAGCATGAATCGTTAACAAGCAATGTCACTGCTCGCTGTTTAAACAAATTTCGTATTGTAGATTTCATTAAATCAAGCATATGCCTGATTAATATATGAATTCACATGGTAAGATCGCATCCTTTAACGTATAATAAAGTTATTAAATAATAATCAGTTTTGCAAATTGATATAAAAAGACAGTCTGAAACTGGAATATAAAGGCATCTGTAATGGAGCAATCAAACACTCTTGGTCTAAGTAGTTTGGGAAACACAAAGAACAGTGGAAAATGAAAGAGCACAACATGAATACTTTGTCTAAAATAAGTACTAAAAGTTCATGCATATATGTCATCATTAAGGGCTGAATTAAGTAAGTTATGTGATGGCTGGTTTCTTCATCTTTTTTCTAGGCAACAGAGGAGGTGACTGAAGACAGGAGACAAGGTAGGAGCTCTAGGTGCCACTTGGGAGAACATCTCTCCTTCTACTAACTACCCAGAAAGTCTATGGAAATTATTATGTAGCTGAAATACACGATTTAATTACTTTGCACAAGTCAGATGCTGTGATTTCTCTACTAATCATCAACTGCCTGCAGAAATTGCTCATAAACCCACTATTTACCTAGATGCACATGCTACTTGGTAAGTATTTTTCTGTGAGATAACCATGCAGACTTTTGCAGACATGTTTTCTAAAGCAAGCTCTATGTGCTGGCTCTAAAGCTCAATTTTAAAAGCCGCGGCCAATTTTATTGGTCGAGTAACTTTGAAGACCAATTTTTATTAAGGATTCTTTCAAACTCAGGCTGTTAATTTATTACATGCTGATCAGTAATATGAAAGAACTCTGTGTTTTGGAAGTTCAGTGGTTCTTAATTATGAACAAGCTTTGAAGCACCCTGCCATGCATGACAGACTTCCTGATGCCTCCTTGTCTCCCTTCCTGCAGCCTGGGCTCTTCCCTCCAACTCTCATACTGCCTGGAAGGGGTTGCCTTTATCTTCAAGACTTTTTTGAGTCATCTGACTACTGAAAGATTAATAATACAGAACTAGACAGATTCAGAGTATGATTGAATATGACAAATCATATCCCATACAATATTGCAAAATTAGGGAAGGTTAACCAATATTTATGTCAGTGCTAGAGGAATCCATATTGTGTGGGTCTGTCTTACCTTCAGTGTAGCAATTAACAATTCTCCATTAGAAATACAGAGCCAATTTCTGATTTTGCAGTATTTGACTAAAAGTCCTGAGTGCATGTTAGTGATGCATGATGCATTAGTAACTAATCTGTCCACAGGCTGTGGGGGAATTCTCTCAGAAATATGTATCTGAACACTCCCAGGTTATAAATCACAGAGTAGCAAACTCCTTTCATTGGAACAATCAATTAATGGGGATCCTGCAAGGACAGAACAAACTGGTGTCGGCATCTAAGTTCAACTGAAAAGCAATTAGATTTTAAATGACACTAAAACACATTCTCACAAAGGGAAACACTTTTGGTTTCTAACTTGCAATCTGGTGGTGACAAAGACCTGGATTCACTCATTCTATCTATGCATCCAGTATAAGGTCATAACTAAGTTTCATGTGTAATTAGCAGAGAAAGAAACAAAGACTGAAAACCATGGGATCAATATCCCTCTGAAAAATCTCATCTCTTGCAGTGGCTATAGAGGTTGCTTTGATGAAGTGCACTACTTCTGGATACCACAGATGAGCAACCTTCTCCCTTCTTGCCTTTTTTTCATTGTCCAGGTACAGCAGGAAAATCAAAATTCATACAAATCACCTATAATGGAATGGTGCTTTTCAAAGAAAATAATTTGGTCACTGAAAGTAAATTTCCAAAATGAGATGAGATGTGATGAGGCACTGCTTAGAGCAGGGGAATGGGGTCAGAAGTTTGCCTTTTGTCTACCATATTACTTTCTTCCTGCTATTTTTCAGCATGTGAGAAAGGTTAGTCCAGTACTAAAGGACTTGGGTCCTATGTCTGAGCATTTCCATCTCCTAATTGTTTTCTGACTTAGAAAGACTCTAATAAATGTGAGGGATTCAAACATGACAGAGATGAATGCTGTGTCACAATTTGTCTGGATAGATATTATAGTAACTTTGAAAAGATTCCCTCTGGACAAACTCATGCACTTTTATGAGTTTTTAATTGCTTTACTTCTCTTCCCTGTACCTCTACCTCTAAGCAGTCAAAAAAGTAAAGACTGAGGAATAAACCTTTTTCTCACATATTAAATTTCTTTTAAAAAATATTTTCCAAAACAATTGCATGAATTATTCATTACCTCTCTCTCTTTGTTCCTCGTAATATCAGGTTCCAGAGCTCTGTTTGTTTCAGAATTTTTATCCAGTCCTTTTGGTACTTTGCTCATTTCCATTGATGGGATGTTATTTATTTTGCAAATTGAAATGCCTGCAACTAATCCATTAATCCTAGAAAGGCTTTGATACAATTATTGCATTTTTCAGAATAGTGGAAATGCAGAAAACATCTTTCACCTGTCTGAAAAAGGTTGTAATGCTTAACTACTCTCAACATGCATCAGAGAGCTACAGTATACTAGCCAGCAAGAATATGTCAATATTTGCTCCAAGTATGGGCTAGGCCTAGAAATACTCAATGAAACAAGAAATCCATGTGCAGCCTTTAAAGCAAGGCCATAAGACCCAGTATTCCTCCATGTAGGTGAGTGCTGTAATCTCTAAGCTACAGGGTCACCATCTCTCTTTCTCTCTCTTGGGAGGGGGCATAAGAGGGGCAGCTAAAGAATCATGCATAATATTTCACACAGAGGTGTACAGTCTTCCCTCACTCCCCATTTCAGCTCCTACACCACAGACTAATTAGGGCAGGCTCCTATCCTGAATTGTCTCAAAGAGCAGAGAGAGCAAGTCCTGGGCTTCACACTCTCAATGAACTATCCTTCAATCCAAGTTCTCACACAGATGGGGACTAGAGGATGCTGTTTTGTTTTTTTCACCTTTCAAAGAGAAGAGCAGCCCCGCTATGACTTTTAAAAGGAAGATTACAATTACCTTTTTTGAACCAAGGGCTCCAAGGTGCAATGCACTCAATACCAGATTACAGTGTAATGCTTTTTTTCTCATTATGGCTAAACAGAGCATGAAATGAGTGAATTCAGACACAGCTCTATGTAATTTCATTTTTTCAGAATACGGAGTTGTAGGGCATGGGTGTAGGAGAGCAGAGAGATGCTCTTTACCTCTACCTCTACTCTGCATTCCTGTGTCATGGAGAATAGATGAGCTGTAACAGGGAGGACCATATCCATCAGAACCAGGAGTCAGCTGTAGCCCAAAAGGGACTGGCACTGTCATTATCATCCGACAAATAGTTTTAGTCGGAGCTGCTGCTTACAGTAGACTTCCAGATGTTGGGGTTAAAACTTACCCTACAGAAGAGCATGCAGTTCTCCAGGTTGCTGGGCTCCAAACCCAGCTGTGCACATCCAAAGCCTTGCCTCATTAGCACACTAAATAAGTAAAACCTTTGGTCAGTCACCACATTTCCTCAGAAGAGTGGTTTAAATGGAACACAAGCTCCCACTGCAGTGTCAGGACAGATGAGAGCATTCATTGCTGGCTTCCTGTTGGTGTCATCTGCTCATAAACAGAGATCTGCTTCCCTGCTCTGGCAGCCAGACACAGACCACTCTGGGGAAGATGATCTGGGATTTCAAAGCCTGCAGCGTTTGTAAAATAAATGGAACTACTGTACAAGCTCAGTGAACAGTTGTACCCTTAACTTTCCTGCATTTTTCTCAAGTTTCAGCATATTGAGTTACAGCTGTTATCCTGCCCATCTCAAAAAAATGCTTTTACTGATCAATATATCAGGGGGGATAAATAAGTCTGATCCTGACCCTGACACTGCCCCAGGCATGAGGCCCATGAACCAGAACAGTTTTTGGCTACCAGGACTCCAGGCTGATGCAGGGCATTGCCAAGCTATCACAGCTGCTGTCAAACCAATCCCAGCCCCAGCCAGGGGCAGCCATCTGGGAGGCACCAGGACTGCCCCAACCCAGCCATCAGGAACTTCCCTGGGTATGGGGACAGGCCAAAGCCAGGCTGGGCCCATGGCCAGGCAGGGTGGGCTTTGGAGAGCAGCAGCATCAGCGGGTCAGGGGCAGGCAGCCCCTGGGGCTGAGGGCTCATGCTGTTGATAAACAGACCCTGAACCTGTTGTGTGCAACTTTGTAAATGTTCAGCAGATGCAAGGACTAATTTAGTTGTGCTACTTCAAGTGAAATAACCAAATTCTAGTAAAATGGTCCCTTTGAAAACCTGGCTCAAATTTGACAAAGTAATAAAAACATCATCATTTATGTCCTGCTATCTCCTCCCTGTGTTTTTTTCTTGATCTCAGACCAAAAGAAAGAAGGAATAAACATAGTGAACACATCATCAAAATTCTCTCATTTACTCCTTGTTGTTAACAAGATTGTAGGGAAAAACAAATGAGATTTGGAGGGTTGCAAATTTTTAGGCCTGGAAGAGGTAAGAGTTTTTCTCAAGATAAAAACCACTTAGAGGCCATCATGTCTGTGGACAGGAATATAGCTATCACCCATCTGCTACGACTCAGAACAAAGTGGTTGGAAACTTAGGAAAGGAAATCATATCCCACATAGTAATAAGAAAAAATATATTACCATTGTGTTCAGCAATTCCTGTTTCTTGCAAGTGCTTTAGAAATGTTTCAGGTTTAGGCATGTTCAGGAGAAATGTTAAAGGAATATAACAAGTAGAGTCCATCCCTCTGAATACAAAAACGGGAGCCAAAGGTTTTAGGATTAACATTCAATTGATTTTTAGCTATTAGGGAATGATTTTCAGGATAAAATAGTGTTTGAATTTCCCTTAATTGTCAAGGCATTCTAAAAAAGAACACAGAGAGATCATTAACTTGGTGCATCTTCAACTGTTTATTTTTCAAGGGTGCTCAGTATCCTGCCATCAGAGCAGTGGCTGTGCCATGTTAAACACTGGCCTTGGGTTGTTGTAAACAGTTTGAATCACTGAATGGTCTGGGTTGGAAGGGACATAAAAGATTATCTAGTTCCAACCCTCTAGAACCTTCCATAGTCCAGAATGTCACAGGCTTTCTGTAGATATTCTGTTTCACTTGTAAATCCCATGTGGTTGTCTGAGATACTCTCAAGATGTCTGTTTGTGCCTTTACCATGATGAGCATTTGTCATTTCCTGAAACTCTTCTGGCTGTGACATGAAGAGCAAGTCATTTGCAGGCAGATATGAACTCTGACAATTGCTAATTTCATTTGGAGAAAAAAATTAAAAAGTAGGAAAGGAGCTAGCAGGATGTTAGAACTGGTTTAGATGATTCTTATACAGGCATTAATACTGGAAACAAGATGGGCCCCTGAAAAGAGCACATCTCGCTTGTAGCTAAACAAAATGTAAGAGGCATTCAGGTCTGTTGTTAGCAGTTCCCTGCCTGTTTTGGTACTTGCAGAGAGATCATCCTCAGCAGACACATGGCATATCCTGCTCTAGAAAAGCTAAAGCCTTAGCTGATCTCCTACCTGAATGACCTATTCATAATGCCTTCTTAAAACGATCACTAATGATTGGCACCAAAATCTGTCTGTGGGGTTGTACAGGTATGGTTCTTCACACATAGGAATATTGAAAGTCAGGCTCTCACTGCTTCTGTTTCAGCAGTTGCAGGGCTTCCTCAAAATTTGGTCTTTAAGGAGGGTTTGAAAACAGAACCTCCAGATTACTGATGCAGTAAATATATTTCTTGTGCTTCTAAACCGCTGAATTCTTACAGGCCTCCTAGCAGAAACTAAAATGAATAAACGTGCAGAATGTGCTAATCTACAGAACAAACCATGAGTGGTAATTTATGAATCTCATAAACAGCTAGCGAGCTGTTACTTTACAAGCTCTATTTTGAGGTTTCATTATCTCACAGAGATAGGCAAATCTGCAACCTTTCACTCATTCAGCAATCTGCAGTGCTTAGTTGTGCAAAGTTTAGGAGTTTGAATAAGAAGGTGCCACTTAAAACAGGCAATTTTTAGGAAAAGCAGTGTGGTACACAATTAGCCAGAACACTACTGCAAGCAAGAATCTGCAGCAGTAACTTTCAAGAATAGCACAGGATGCCTCAGAGCAGAAATAAAGTCTAGGCAAGCACAAACCACAGTGAGATCAGTTTTGTGGTCAATATTAGCACACACATTCTTCAGCCAAACATCTCAAATTATCTTGAGAGATGTAAGGAATTGTATCATTGCATGTATCCTTGAGCACCATAGATGGCACTAGCAGTCATCTTTGGTAGTCTTGAAACAGCCTGGAGAGTGGATGGCCTTTGATCAAAAGTTATTAATTGCATGTTCTGAGGCACGTTCCTGACAGAGCCTGCATGCTTAAAATGGTCAGATTTTATTTTAAAGGACACAAGAGGTTTCTTTAGATGTTGTCCATGAAATCAGAATTATACTTCTTTGTAAGGCTACAGAGATAAGCAAAAGGTCAAGGATGGGGTCACATAATCTGATATGATACTCTGTGCACTACACCAAGTTATGCTAATCCAAACTCACACATGGTGACACCTTATTTATTTCAGCTGGGCAGTACTTTTCTGGATCTTCAGACGCTCACTTCTATCTTCTGCTGAGGCATTGAATAGGAAACTGTCCAGCCAAACAACAAAAAAAGCAGTTCACAAGCTCTGAAATGTTCATGTGATTTTTCAGTTGAAAGGGACTCTATATGTATTTGTGCCTGTATGTGTGTCCATGTTGTGCGTAGCAATGCACAGATATGCACACACATATTCATCTGTATACCTCATTAAAGAGCATTTAAAAAAAAAATGTGTAAAATACAGTTTATCTAGCTGTGTATAAACTAAATGAGAAAAAATATCAACAGCTTATGTGTGCAGTTCCTGGATTTACAGTTGTTCATTGGCTCACTGATGGGTGGGAGCACATCTGCTGTTTCTATTCAGAGTTGTTCATGAGCTGTGTGGTCTAACCCCCATAGGTGGTGGTCAGGAATAGCAGAAAAGAGTGCTTGACTCACTGAGTAAAGATTCCATTTTCTTTTTAAGTCTGGGTAACTGAGTTCTCATCAAAGTGAGAAACTGACAGCTCATCATGAAATTACTGATAACACAAACTGGTTTTCAGTGTTTTGATTCAGCTTTCAATGTCACATCATAGCTTCAGCCCTCCCATTTTTCTAATCTTCTACCTCTTCCACACAGAAAGTGTCTTCATGTTGGATTGTGCAGCTGGCTTAATGAAATGGACTGATGTCTACCCAGGTCTAAACCCTTTAGATACCTTTTACATATATTATATGTTTACCTTGCCCTTCAAACCCAGCCACTTCTACACACAGCCCTAGTGTCATCTACCCATCAAAGGGAGAGGGTGACATCAAGAAAGGGTTATCACAGACCTTCTTTGGACCTCCATCCCTGACACATGGGAGACTGCCATGTAGAGTCTTTGCTGGCAGCTCTGGTGCTCAGGACCAAGGGTTCAGGAAGATGCCACAAAAGTATTTCCCAGCTGGGAGCATGCATTTCACCAGTGATGTGCTGAGCTGGTATTCCAGGCAGTGTGTGCAGCTTCTCCCTTGCTGCTGTGATGCCACAAGTCAAAACAGGAATTATATGGCATGTGGGACCAAGAAAATTCTCACTGTAATGCCTCAAATGAAGGCACATGAAAATCATTGATAATGAGAGTGAAGCAACTGAGAAAGTCTCACCCACAGACCAAGAGAGCTGGCAAAATTGGGTATGAGAAGAGAGCAAAGTCACCAAAAATTTCCTTAGGTTAGGTTTACACTTGAAAGAAGATGGAAGATTATAGCAAGAAATAGTGCTCTCTCATGCAAGAGTTTTATAGAAATTGGCCTGGAATGTTCAATGCATTAGTACTGCTACACAAAGGGGTTCCTGGAGAAAATCTGTCATACCTGGAATTTTGCTAAAAAGAGTAATGATAAAGAATAAAATGAATAAATAAATGTTTTATAGATATTCTGGTCCCAACACCTAAATTACTTCTAGCCTTCAGCCTTTGTGTGACACTACAAAAGTCCAGGCAAAGTACAAATAAACTGGTAATGCAAATAAAGACCTGTTTTGATGCTGAAAATATCAGTTTGAGGTTGCACTTTCAGAAATTCTTACTATCACTGTGGGATAGGACTTTTTGGAAGAGCAACAATCCTTCTCCAGGCAGATTTTCTCAAAAGATATTGAAGATTATACTGTTCAACATGTGAGCCAGGCTCTACCTCTAATTTTTCAATGTATACTTACAAAATGCTTAATAGGATGCTTTAAAAATATTAAAATGAAAATTATCCCACCCCAAACAGCAGGTTCTGATCTGTTGTAATGGAAAGCAAATTGTTTTTTCTCTTTTCTTTCAGGTCACCAAATTCAGGCCCTGAATCAGTAAAGACTCCATTTTTTTATAAATCAGTGCATAGTTTCATTACCCAGTACTGTACTTCTAGGGTACAGCAGTTTGGTAAAGGCATATATCATTTTTGAATTGCAGAATATTTTGCCACCAAACAAAACCAATTCCATTATTTTGGAGTGGTTTTCACCTGTATTTTGATTTAAGTTAAATGTGTTGGAAGCATTCAATTTCTGCTCTTAATCCATTTGAAATGTATCTCCTAGACAACTTGCCAACCTCTTGTACGGGCTTCACTGGTGAGAACTTTGTATTTAGTAAAACAACTGTAACAAAGCAACTGCTTTGTGGTCAGGGCAGTTATATTTCTGTCAGGTTCTCTTTCTATATTTGAATAATGGCTATCTTTCACTTCTGCATTGAGACATTTACTAAAATCATAAGGATGGTCATGCTGTGACAGTCCTCTTCTTATCTTTTGACGTTGTATATTCCCCTTGTTTCTGTAACTATTTTTGCAATGCTACAAGATAAAAGCATTTGCAATATCACTGTTCAATCACCTAAAAAACATTCAGGCATAGGTAGAAGAGTAGGTCTGACCATATAAGAATTTGTAGAATAGGCCCTTAGTCTGTTCCAAACAAAATTAAATTCAAAGAGCTTACATCCTGATGCAAATGCTGTTTCTTTGTTATAGCCTTGCTGTAACTGCTGTGAGAATGCTGTGAAATCAGGTAAGTGTAATATAAGACCTGGATGAAATTTCCATTCAAAACATCTTTTCTGACCATCAATAAGTGAGGGACTCAAGAAGGGTGAATAAGTCATCTCTCACACCAGTTTTCCTTCTGCATCCTGCAGAACTTGGGGAGACTGCTTCCAACCTCATGCTTGAGCACTGCCCCCAGCCCTTGGACAGTTCAGCTCTAAGGCTCCACCTGATCAAAATTCTCCTGTCCTCATCTGGCCTTGCAGTTCCATAAAGCAAAGAAGACATATAAGAACTGGGAAACCCCCTTGTCTACAAAACCCCGGACTGTGACTGTTCAGAGTAGTTTGGACTTTCATTTGAAAATTTTTATATTAAGTCAATATTTACACTTTTTTCCCCTCTCTTTTACAGTTGAAAGTAATTTTTGTCATTCCAAAAAACTAAAATGACTAGGAAAAGTTATTTAAGACTTTAAAGATTTGTTGTCGTTTTTAAAATTTCCTTTAAAAAAAAAATTGAACAGCATTCTCAAATGAAAAAAATGTTGATTTCAACCAGCAATATCTCTTGATTGAAATATTTAGGTTACTGGTGGAGCTATTCAGGAAAGCTTCAGTAAACGCATTTGTGAAAGTCTGTGACTTAAAAAACTTCTGTGCTTTATGTAACTTCTGTTGTGTAAAACCCAGCCTTTCTGTCATGACAATAATCTACATCGTCTCCTAGAGTCCAGGTATTTGGGTTCAAGTCTTCAGGGGCTGGATACAGTGAAGTAGTTTAAATCAGCAGGACCCTTCACATGCAGTAAGTGAGATACCTACATGGTTTGCACAGAATATTCAGAATATTGTTCTACCAAGCCGTTCAAGATGAGACCACTGTTTTAAAATCTTCAAAGTTGATTTTATGCAAAAGAACACAGCTAAAAAAGAGACTGCTCAGAAGCTCTTGACTGCAAATCTAATTGTTACTCCATCTTGTGTGACAGTTAAACTAAATGGAGACACACTGGAACATCATAAAGTAATCAATTAAATCATGCTTTCAAACTAAATGGAGACACACTGGAACATCATAAAGTAATCAATTAAATCATGCTTTCAAACTAAATGGAGACACACTGGAACATCATAAAGTAATCAATTAAATCATGCTTTCACTGTAGAACAGCAACAAAAATCTGTAAGAAATTCAATATTTGCCAATAGCTAATATTCTCCTCTTCCTAGAGAAAGCATCAAATTCTATCAGCAAAGTAAAAAATAGTAATTGGTTTACTTTTAGGGCTGGCAGCTTCTTAAGGAAGCATATTGCAAATGAAATATTACAGAGGGAACTCATCTAAGAAAATGAAAAGATAGAGCTGGTTATCTATAGAAGTCATATATTAAAATTGAAGAGAGCTCAGAAGGAGCTCTGTTGTTTTCAGAAGAGCTTCCAGTCTTACTTCCACCATTTACTACAGTCAGGATTGGAGCCACGTCCCTGAACAATGGCAACTCAGGCAGCTGCAAATTATATCACATGAGTCACCATAAAACCATGACTGCTGAAATTCTCTTGAATGTAATTTCTTACCAGTAGTTCTTAGTACCTTTTTAGACAAGAGGAATCCAGGAAAAAAAAATAAAAAAAATAAAAAGAAAAGAAAAATAAAGACTTAGAGACTCTCTAAGTAGTCCAAATGTAGATGTCCAAGTGTCCATAATGTAGACGATGTGACTGTTACGATTCAACCAAGCATCCAAGTCTGGGAAAGCTCATCTAAATGACACTGGGGACTCTGCTCTAATTTATCATAATGACATCATCACCTTAGGGCCATTTTCTCATTTTCCTTTCATACCTTTTGAAGCTAAGGCTATTCCTGAGGGGAAGGAGTTACATGAGTAGTTGATAAAAGAATGAGAATGTTTGAGGTAGACATGAACTCTCTCAGATGTATTGCAGGGGCCTGTTGTGAGTGTGTTCCCTGAATGTCCATCAGCATCAAATTCACAGCACTAGACAGAATGCCACAGGGCTTTCTTTACCCATTCTTTTGGAGTAAGCAGCTGTTACCACTGCCTTTGACTAGGTTCCTATAAAACAGGTCCTTAGTCTTCTGTGTCTTAAACTTGTTGAAGTGCTATTTACATTTAGAGAACTGGTCACATTCCATCCTTATATCTCAATGTTTACAGCTTCAGTCAGGATACTTTTTCTATTTTAATTTTAAACTTACATCTCTGGCATTATGGTACTGAGGCTCCTGGTCAATGCAACTGTACAGCAATTTGAGGAAACCTTGAAACCACGAGGAGTTTCTCTAGTAATACTCAAGGGGAATAAAGTACAGCCCACATCCATTAAATCCATTAAATGCTTGACCATGAAATCTCAGAGAGCTGAATTTGAACTTCAGTCTACAATAGGAAGCAAAACTGCCCTTGTCTCAAAAGACTGCAACACGGGGCTCTTATCCCTCCCACCTGCACTGGAAGCTGTACTAATGTATTCTCAGATACTGAGATCCTTTAGGAGTGTTCTCAGCTGTGTCACAACACTGAAAAAATGACTGACCATAGTTAGTGCCCTAGAAATCCCTATAGATGTGGTGTTAAAGGGCAATGACAAAAGCACAAGCATCAGTCTTACTCTTGTCATGCCTGTTTTCTAAAAAGTGCAGAACCAAAATGGACCATCAGTGCTGCTGAGAGTTTTAGTTCAGTTATGCCTGTGGTTAACCTGCAAAACTTCCATCTGGTTTCCTCCTATAACTTCTCTGCTTGATGGGAATCATAGCTTCCAGCTAACTTTCAGAGCCTGCATGTCACATTTCAGCAAATCATCTCATGCCAGGGGTAAGGACAGAACATATTGTGTGTCAATGCTGTAAACTGTAAGCGAGTTATTGGTATGCAAGGTGTAAATCATTGCCTAAAGGAGATTTTAGTTTTATGTTACTAAATCCTCCAGGTCAAAAATAGTACAGAGGTAGGGGAAAAAAAAAAGTGAAACTCAGCTATCTTCATTTAGTTGGCTTTGTTTTCATCCATCTGGACTTTTAACTTTTTATATTTTATTTTATTTTATTTTATTTTATTTTATTTTATTTTATTTTATTTTATTTTATTTTATTTTATTTTGAGGGCTCTGAACTTCAAATCTCTTCCAGTGATTTGTTATTGATTTAATGTACGTTTAAATTTTACCCTTCAAATAATCCTTCTGAATGTCATAGGCTGTTGTCCCTTTAAGCCAAGATTGTGAACCAATATGCAGGGATGACTGTACTTGACCTAGTTAGGGCTGAGCTTTCTGTTACACAAGACAGAAAATAAAGTTTGATTATTGCAGACTCTCAGGCTCACATAAGACTGGCATTCTCTTCCCTCACTACAGATCAGTCAATGATCAGTCATTGTATAAATGATCCAATTTGTTTGCACACAGCAAATTTGAGAAGAAGCTGTCAGAGATGCTGCTTTACTTTTTGAGGCAACACCCATTTTTTTATGTTATGTTATACAGCACCCAGTACTAAAGGTTCTTCTCTACAGCTGTGACTGTTCCACAACATTGCATTATAGCATTTTCAGGAGTGATGAGCTTGGGATGGCTTCTTAGTTTGTTTAATATGCATTCTGGTCTTGTCCAAAGAACTTAGCTCAGACTGAGCTTTGTTCTCCTTGGTATTAGAGGCTCATGTATATTCATGTATATAAATATAAAGTACCTATCCTAGTAAGTCAATAATTTAAATGGCCAGATTGATACAGAAGAGGTAAAAGAACATATGTCAGTAATTTCAAGAAACATCATACTTCCATGCTTTTATATGCATGAATCCACTGTGTCTTCAAAAATTACACTTGTGCAGAAATGTTTAAAACAAAAAAATTCATGGTATGGACATCTTCTGTGTGCAGATCAAGAGCACTCCGCAGGGTGGATGCACATTTCAAAAGGTGTGTTTAGTGTTTATAGAAAGCATGGGCACAGCAGAGCACCTACACAATGTCATGGCTCACCGTCCTCTGTTATTACACATGAATAAACTCATACCTTATATTGAACATTGTTTATTACATGTTCATACAGCCCCATGGAAGGCACCTTCCCTCACCATGTCATTAAAGAAGTGTAAGAGCAGAAATAGACACTACTCTGTGTCCTGTATCTTACCTCTAGCTTGCAGAGGCTATAACAGACCTCCTAGATAACCTGGAACCTTAGTTTGGTGCTTGATGAAAACATCCACTGACATTGCTATTTCTGTGTGAGTTTGTAAGCCAAGAATTGACATCCACAATCAGGTTTCTGGAACTGATTACAGTGATACCAAAATGAGCTTGACTCTATGTTGTCAGAGCTGTTCCAAGTCTCTTGTTGTAATATGAATTTGCCCTCCAGTTTGTTAACTATCTTGCAGTGATTTTAGTAATGGTCAATGTGCTGGCTAATTCACCATTGCGTTCTTATTTTTGCTTCAGGACATCTTTAGCTGTAAGACTTGACTCTGAAAAACCTCCTTAGGTTTTTGAATGTTAAGAAGCCAGATCAAATATCAGCATGCAGGAATTATATATTCTCTCTTTGCTCTGCACAGCTCCAGGGGCCCTATTCTCACAGTATCCTGTGTGTTGAGTTGCCACAAATATTATAAAATTATATCACTACTATTTTAAGCAGATGATGATGAATCATTTCCTGCCTTCCAATACCACTGTTTCCTTCAATATCAGCACTATCCAGCTCTCAAGTTATACTTGATGTTACAGATCTTACACTTCTGTTTTCTAGTGAAAAAGAAAATCTCTAGTAGGAATTCAAGATACAGCCTTGAATGCAACTAGTTTTACTGGTACTATTTCTGGCACAGAGAACAGCAAAAATCAAGTGGATTATCTCTCTTTAGAGATCTCAAAACAACTCCACTGTAAAGTCCACAATCAACCCTGCAAACAAGTCAATAGTTCCCAGGTGACCGATTAAATACTTCTTCACAGCTTGGGAAGAAAGGGAAAACATTGTGCAAAAACAAACTTTGGGAAGATTATTTTCATCTGATGAAGTAAGACAATTTTAAAACTTCCTATGTGCCAAGTAGGCAGTTAGACTAGATGATCATTGTAGGTCCCTTGTAAGTGAACTATTCTGTTCTATTCAAATTCTTAATGTCCCTATTTTCCTTCCTTGTTAGTCCACCTGAGTCTGAGCCCCACAAACTAAGAAGTGACTCATAACCCCTCATCACTCAGTAAGTGAGATGCCTCTCATGGACCTAGCGAGTTTGGCTGGATCTATATTAGCCAGATTAACCTGGCTGAGACTCGAGCTGAGCACTCACGCCTGATCTATGCTGCTGCTTGCCTGCTGCACTCCCAGTGCATTCTTCCTCCATGGCTAAATTGCACAAAACACCCAGACGGAGGTCAGGGTTCAGCACGAGCCAGGGACTGTCCCCAGTGTGGATGACTCTGATTTTGTTTAGAAAGATGGTTTAAACTAATGAAAGTCTTTCCATGCTACTTGTCTCCCACCACATGTGGTAATCCTTAATTCACTATTGAATTATAGACAGAACCTACAAGGCTCATGATTAAAACTGTCCTGCCCTAGCCTAGACTGAAGAAGTTCCCTGCTAACCATTAGTTCTCTTGATCCCCCAATAGCTACGTCTTCTGTAAGCCCCAGTCCCAAAAAGTACATTGTTTAGGATAAATTGTTTAACTTAAGCAGAAAATAATCAAAATACTACTTCTCTTTTCTGGTGCTGTAGCTCCAACTCTGAAATGCAGTTGAGTTTCCATAAGAACCTCTCACTTGCTTTGGAATAAAATGAGTTTATCTTAGAAGGAAAAGTTCATATTGTGAAATCAAGATGAATCTCCTACTGTTTCTTGTCTAAGCAAACAAAGGTTTTGAAAAAAGTTCACATGAGTGGGGAACAGTAGCTAAAAATAAAGGAACAACTTTATTACTATGTTTGTTACACTCATACCTCTAGCAGAAGAGAATGGACTCATAGACCCTGGGCTGCCTCCCAGATCTGGGGCCATGTGTGACAATTCTTTATTTCATCTTCACATCACACACAAATTAAGTGTTCTTGAAATTATAGGATTTTACTTCCTTGGTTGTATATACAAATCCAAACATCAAATAAGATAAACAAGTCCTAATGCAAGATTTATGAACACAGTGATTTTCCACAACTGATCAACAAACTAACATTGGGACTTCACCCTACTCATCATGGCTGTTATTTTGGCTGCTTCAATACTCAGTGGAAAGAGACAGGTGCATGTAAATGAGAGTTAATTCTATCCTGCTTAGACCCCTATTTGGAGAAGATAAAAAACATTCTGGAAATGGCTATCTATCTTTCCTTCTGGGGAAAAAATTAAATAACCTGAAGAAATCTTGTAAATTTTCCAGAAGTAGTTGATTACTAGTTGTTACCTACAGGGACAGTTTGAATAGAATAGCCCTTGAACTATTTACAGCCAATTTTCTATGTGTCTGCTCCTAGTCAAGGATAAATGTTACTTTTCTTTTGTAAATGAGTTTTATCCACTATAGATAAAGTCCACTTAAAGCACAGCATTTGCATTCTGGAATAAGCGTATCCAATCAGCCCTCCTCCCCACCACCAATAATTGGTGGGCAATTTCCTTCCCTTTGACACAGACTATCAAATTCAATTTTACGGCAAAATATCAATTTTCTTTTCAGGGAAAACACCAGATTTTGAAAGACCATCTAGAAGTTTTGGGGTGTTGAACTGGCACTTGACTCATTTTTCCCTGACACACACAGGGAACAAGGCTTAATCTCTTCAACATCTCACTTCTGGGAATACAAGAGTTATTCTTGGTTCTGTGTGTTCCACATCCCCCTTTGTGAACATTCATTTGCAAAACACTTAGGAAAATTCATTAACAAGGATATAAAGTCTGTTCACTGCTTCTTACAACGAACAGAATAAAGAAAAAGTTTAATAGCTTGTTTTCTGCTAAAAATAAATTGGTTTCCTTCAGCAGTCAGAATTCTACATGGAGTCTGATTCCAGTAAATGTATTGGTTAGAGAAGAGACTTGAAAATCAAGACTGTCCAGGTTATTGGGAATTCTCATGTCTCTTCTTGACCCTTAACATGGTTTGTCTTCACTGCTAAACTGAAGACTGCAACAAAATTTTATTTCATAGGTTATGAAAATTTTTCAGTTTGCTTTTATTTTTATTAATCACTCTGAATTTCTTAAATTAGAGCACTACATTAATATTTTTCCTGGAAGACCACAGGACTTCAAGACATATCTACTAAAATAAGCCAAGTCAGAATACAAACAGGTCTGTAAATGGAGCTTCCGAGTATTTAATATCACCAGTGTTGAATCAGACCAAGGAAGAGCTAGCCTGGTTTCAGATGCTGAGGATTCAGTCTTTGGGCCAATAGAAATACCATTCAGTTAAAGACACAAAACTCCCAGTTTGAAGATGTATGTAGCCAACATGTGAAGGGTCAGTTTCGGTGCAGTGGGAAGTACTTTACTCCTGCAGGTCACCACCTGCACATGGAGCGTTCTTAGATATAAACATTCCCACAGATCATGGGAACAACTTGTTTATGAGAAGAAACAGTGCACCCATTTTTCTCAGTCCAAAAAAACGGAAGTTCAGAGGTTGATATAAGTGTTCCACAGCAGGAATAAACTGTAAACTCCCTTTTACAATTTTTTTAAGTGGTTTAAAGGAAGGATAGCTCAAAGAGCCAGTCATGAACTGTGAAGAATTTCTGCTGTAGGACAGTGTTTTAAATATGACCTATTCATATGATATAAAAGTCTTCACCACTGGAGGCAGTACAGTGGTCTATATAAAAAAGTCTTGTGGAATTAGGCAGTTTCACATCAAAAAATTAACAGCACAGTTACTGGAACTAACTGAACCCCTTTGTTTGCAGTGCTGGAGATAATACATGACAGAGCAAACATTGTCAGCTCCCTTCCTGATCTGGTCCATGTGCATTGGGACCAGCTAACCAGTGCCCTCAATGGCCTTCCCAGCAGAGGCACAGGCCACTGAATATTCCCACTCTACAAACACTGCTGCAGATGTGTTCTGCTGTGCATTTTCATAGCACAGAAGTAGCACATGGCTGCTGCTGTCGTGCACCCAGGATAGATATTACAGAAATCAGACAGAAATCAGGAGTGAGGTCAACTGATGGACAAGTAAAACCTTTTAAAACCCCTCTCCATTCCTCATGTAGTATTTCTTCCAAGATGTGATTGACTACGTATTCTTTTGAGCAGAACTTGCATGCCTATCTTTAACAGCACCATCTGGTGATTTCCAGCACTGTAGCAGGTTTTGCTTGAATGAACAGGGCATATAAAAAATTATCACTATAGCACCTGAAGGCTGTGTGAAGGTCTCATCTTTTGAGTAGGAACCAATTACATAGCTTTCCAGTACATAACAGTAATGTGTCCTAAGCAGGAGGAAGTGCCATATTTTTTGCAAACACTATAGCCTGTTCTGTAAAAATCTGCCTCTGGATGATATTGAGGTAACACAAATTGGGTGCATGTAGCTGCTGCTGTTTTGAAATGCTTCTGTTACATTTTGATATGCAAGTGGTAAGTATCTGTTTCTACATTTGAAACCTTGTGTAATATGCATAGTTTCTTTATGACATGTGATATCCTGTTTGGATAATTTTTTTTTATCTCATGCCAGAAAGAATCCGTTTCAAGCTTATGGTACCAGACCAAAAAAAAAGAAATTACAGTGCCTTAGACACTGAGAAGAAATGTCAATTTTCAAAGGCATTCATTTAGATACAACTAAGAAATGTCAATATTAATTTGGAATAATGAGAAAGAATGATGTGTGGAGGAAATAGTCTACATAGGAAGTTCTGATGAATATTTCAGTGATTGGAATCAGTATTTACTTTACTTGAGTTAGCACTGTATGATATATCTACTAAGCAAATAAAAATAAGTGTAAGGAAGCCAGGAAAAGCTTTCGTAAAGTTATTGCAATCAAAACGGCCAATCAGTTATTTTATTGACAATTTCTTGTGCTACATCTCTGAACTTCATGGCTTAGAGCCCACAGATCGCCCCAGGACTCCCATCCCCCACAGCCAGGGGGAAGGCTGTGCTGTAGGGGGTTCCACACAACAGGTGTTGCCATTATTTTTGCTGCTCTCTGGAATGCCCTGGCCTCTGATCGGAGACATTCTGGTTTTAATTCCTTGCTCTTAAACCCAGCCTTAAAGAAATATTCTCTCTATATAAGTATCCGAGTCTGCAACATTTTTAGATTATATGTTATTAGTATTAAAGACTCAGCTTATATCAGGTGTTAGCATGTTTTGGTGGAAAGGTCTCCTGCAAAAAAAATGTACTTTTGGTTAGCATATAGAGCTGATACAATCACCCTGAATTTGATGTTATCTGTGGATATCAGATGTACTCAGAAACTCCAGCCCATGCCACTTTCAGGCATTCATATCCAACGTAACTTGTGGAATATATAAGACTCTGATTCAAAGCATTTCGCTTGGAATTTTTTGAAGCCAGAGGTTGAGATCAGTTCTTCAGATGCATTACTGCTAAGAACACTGATTGAAAAATAACAACGGACTTCAAAAAGCCTAGCTTTATATTTTATACTCACTTCTTGTCCCAATTTAAAATGTGATTCAAGATCTGTCTTGAAAAATAATCCACAAATGTAGGAAAGCCTGTATGCAGAGTCTATAATTACAGCAATAAAGTAGAAGGAACTGCTTATTTTGTTGGTTTCTTTTTACAGAACCATTTCCACATCCTGTTTTGTGTGGTGGCTTTTCCAAAAAAAAAAAAAGATTGTACACATGGTGAGGAGCAGAAAATCCCCCATGGGTGTACGTTGATCTTTCCACGATGAGGGTGGGAAGTGAAAATGGATTCAAGTTCTCTGAAATATTAATGGCTGAATATAAACCACACCAACAACATAAGTCTCAATGACTGACACCCAAGTTAAATAGGAAAAGGGGAAAAAAAGTCTGAGCCAAACCAACAGTAACTGAAGTGCGAACTGCTATTAGAATCAATAGTTGTCCCCAGTAGATTGAATGCATCTGTGCAAAAGATGTGTCTAACATGCCACCAGTGCAAAGCTGAGGAACGAAGTGTGGCAAAGGACAGCTGTTCTTGGAGGATGAAGGCTACCTGCAGTGACATCATACCACTGGCCCTTTTCCTTCTGCACTCCAGGGAATGGCCTGGTAGAGCCCTGCTGCCATGGGCTGGCTTTCAGATCTGGACGCTACCAGTAGTGTTGACAGCAGTAGTTACACTACACAAGGGTCTGGATGCTGAGATCCAGGCCACCAGCTTCTGCCTATTACAAGTTCACAAAAAGGCACCAGGCCTTGTGTTAGATGCCTTCCTGAGCAAGAGATTTGAAGTCACTGGTAGCTGGTTCACCTCAGCTGAAACTGAAGTGGCTAAAACCATGAACATTACAAACAACCCCCATGCTGCACAAAATAAAGTCAAAAGTGACCATCAGGGGATATGGCCAGTGGTAGGGTATGGCTACATAAAAAGATGTTCTTGTGCAAGCTGATGATTAGAGCATGGCTAACATATTCACCAGTTTCAATGGGGACAATGCACGCAGAGAGGCCTCTGCAAGTCAAGATACCAACAACAACCCACCCAAGAATCAAAGTCAATAATTGTGCCTGTTTTTCTTTATGAGGAGTTAGCCATCTCTATCACACTGCCTTTATTGCCTAAATTATGTAAACATATAAGAGTGCAATGAAAAGAGGAATTAACTGTTAAAGGGAAAACTTCGTTTCCATTTCTCTTGTGATAATGCTTTTTCATCTTGTTCTTGTTACTTCATCTACTTGTTCTAACTCAAATTCACTGTGGTAGCTAAAATTTCAGTTTAAAAATAAATATATTTCACATGGGGAAAACATAGAGAAGCTACATTAAGAACAGTTAAATCACAATAGAAAACATACAGTCGATAAAAAAACATGGTCCATTCCAAAAAAACCCAAAGCTGCTTATGATCAAGTCAAACACAATGCAATTTGAACTAAAGATTTTTCAAACAATATAATGCAGGTGGGATGCTGCTAACTTCAACAGGACTTTACAAGCAGGTACAAAAATTAATCAGTGTAGACAGGGCAAAGAAATCAGGAATGCTCAAATTATTATGCAATTCACATAATAAATGAAATACAAATAAAAAGGTTAAGAAATGGATGGAAGATTTTTAAAATATCGGGAAGACACTGCCTGCTGAAATAGTTTTATTTTGTGACATTAAAATAATAATTATTATGCATATAAGCACATAGTTGCTAAAATGTTTCAGCTGCATCTGGACACTGTATTTATCTTTGAGAAATGGCACCATCATCATAAATAAAGATCAGGTTAACTCACAATTATTTTAGATTTGGATTGAATAAGCATTAACAGTTGCAGCTGGAAAACTGTTTCCTCACAAGGCTGTATTGACTTACCAACCAACATTCAAGTCAGTGTCCCCATTACCTTACAGCCAAAGGCTAATGGAGGTTGCTGGGAATGTGGCTTTCCCTGCCCTTTTATTCACAAATCACCTGCATGTCCCTTACCCAGAGGGTGAGAAAAGTGGGGATGTTCCCAATGTTACTGGTTGAGGTTGCTTTACATTGTATCATTGCTAAACTGTCCTTGGTATGGGAACAGGTTCCTAGATTATCCACCTGCTTGACAAGTGTCATCATTAGGTAGAGATATTTTTGTCTTTCTCAGAACCAGGATATGTCACAGTCAAGTAGAAGATGCTGTTGCCTGATCATTATGCCGCTCGAGTTCAGCTCCTTACCCAAAATCAGACAGATAATCTACTAGCAAACATACTCCTCAGATGATTTATACAGCCAGCAGCCTGGACATACTTTGGGAAACAATTTCCTCCACCTTGCTTCGGAAGGTCTTTATTCTTATTGAAAAAATGACCAGCTACTAGCAAAATTCAGCTCAGCCCTTCCTTTCACACCTACACCTTGGTGCTACCTACAAACTTGCCACTGGATCTCTTCTATCCCAGCTGCCCAAGAACTAAATATACAGGAACAGGGGAAAACATCAGCAGGTTCTAGCAGCTTTATAAGTGTCTCCATTATTTCTTCTGCATTGCTTGCAAGCTAACAAAACCCTTATTTTATTGAATGTAGTACTTTGTGGCAAGGCAAATGCAATTTGCTGAGGAGTCTTAGGTGAAAATCAGAAGCAGATTTACTTTTGGAACCTCCAGCCCAAATTACCCATCTTCACCTCCACTTTGACCAGAGAAACAAACAACAACAAAAAAAATCAGTCATGCCCAAAACCATAATTGCCATATTTTAATTTGTCAGAGCAATAGCTTAAGTGGCTGCTTGGTTGAGTCCTGCATATACAGTAGCACAGCATTCTCATTCTATCTTTGCTTGAGCAGTTATTGTGACTTTCAATATTAATCCTAATTATAGGACTAAAATGCTTTCATAAATAATTTTAAACACTGTTCAAATGACTAATAAATATAATGAAGAGCAAGTATAAAGCAGGATGTATCCAGTTAAATTACTCTTTGGTGTCCAATATCCATGGCATGTTTAATGATTACACTTCTGTCCATCTATAAATAATTATAATTATTTGCATTTATTACTATCAAACCCAGAAAAATTGGCTAATTACTACAAACTGTAGTTAACATATTTTGAGTTTTCAGCAATAAGTCATTTCTTAATTTCTAATTATCACCATGTCCTTTATTTCTCTTATTCCTGATGTCATTTAGCTTTGATAAAGTGTCAGAAATAATTCTTCCAATGTTTCATAGCAATATATTCTCCTTCATTTAAACAATGGATTTTCATCAGTACGAGTATGTCACTATATATTACCTGGAAAGATGTTACAGCCCATAACTTTCAGTGAGGATTGGACCATTCAATGGCATTGTCATAACCTGATAGCCCTCTTTTTCTTCTACATAGCGACAGCTGTCCCAGTGAAAGTCACTCTCAGGGTTGCTGCAGTTTTGAAATCACAGCGTGTGAGCCCTACTGTAACAGGTTCCCATTAGCACAATTCTATTGACTTCATTGGAATTACCCTTCATTTACAGAAGCATTATAGTAAGGTTTTTACTTTTAGAGCTAGCCTTGAAAAATGAAAGATGTATGAATTACATCAGCTGAAAAGCATTTGAACTGGTCAGAAATCCTCCAGCAGAATACTTTTAGGCCAGGGAATATTGTTTCACAGAAATAAAAATGTTATGTGGAGACCTTTCAAAACAGCATGGAGAAAAGTTTCCCTCAGGATCAAGCCTGCTAGATGGTCTTCCAACCTATGCAGCTTCTGGCCACCTCACCTACTCCCACAATAATGCACAACGGGGCTGGTAGACAAGTAAGATAGTGGGAATCCTGGATTTCACCTCATCAGGTCTCAAGTACTGCACAGATGGCCTTTCAGGCAATTTTGTAGGCTCGTAAAGCTTAGATGTTCCCAGTTAACAAGGCAACAGAAGTCTAACTTTCAAATTCATTGCTCCTCAGCACCTGAACCCCCAGTCTACTAGCACTTGGGGCTCCAGATCACTGCACAAGTCACCATGGCTGGTGACTCTGGGTCAGTCTATAAAAAGGATCACCCTTATAAAACCTAGGTTTACTTTAGTTGAAAAATTCGTCATTTCTGTCATGAATCCCTTCACAAAACAGAATTGCGTTTTCTCACATAGCTCTTATTGGGACTGCCATTGTGCATCAGGCTGTTATGAGCAGTGAATTGCAAGTTTTGTTTTTTCCTTTTGTGCTGATCATTTTCACACATTCCAATTCATAGTCTGAACAGCCCAGAAGTCTTTCACATTTTGTGTGAATATATAGTTCAGGACACCAGGTATCCCAGGGAAGTTCAGACTATAAGGATGCACTCTTCAGAGCCTTGAGCCTTTTGATGTTGTTTGTCACCTCACAGAGAGCCTGCAAAAAAATTTCGCATTCCAACTTGATTGTGGTTTATAGCTAGAATGAGATACAGCAGCAGAAAAGGGAGCAATTCAAGGTATTTTCACAGACTGCAAATGCCAGTCCCATAAAAATATGGAACATTGCTGAAGTTCCAATTCTATTCATTATACAAATAAAGTCTGAGGATTCACACCATTTATTTATTCTTTTCCCTTGAAAATGTTCTGAGCTGGAAAAATTCTTCATTTTGCTGCTCACCATTTATCTTTTCAGGGATATGAAAGAGCTCTTGAAAGGGGATTCAAATTTCCCTTTATTGGTCAGAATAAAGATGTTTCTTTTAAAAGAGAGAGGAGTTGTTGTGACTGATGTTAGAAAGAAGCATGCACGTCCATGCTAGAGTAGAGGAACCATTTTTGAATCATCCATCCTTACCCAAGTATTATCTTGGCAGTGCTACCAAAGTCGGCTCATGCTACCAATTGCACAAGTGCCGGCCTTGAAGCACAGACATGCCCAAGGGTTAGTTTAATTGATACAGCCAGCTTTTCTAAAAATGTGTGTTTGCAGACTAGCAAGGTTTATATGCTCCAACAGTGTGTCCCCTTGCAGTCTTTCTCCATGGCTTGTCTTCTTGCAAGACATTCACTGCTCAGCCAGCTTACCCTGTTATCTTCTGAGAAACCTGGGCTGGGTGCCACAGACTCCTTCTGTGTTCTTGGCAAGCCATTTAGGGTCAGAATCTTATTCATGCTTAATTTGAAAGTTGTTCCCTTGGTTTTAGTAAGATGACTCAAGGGGTGAATTACTGCACAGGGGCAGTGAAGTTATGAAATTTTAGACATTTGGATATTTTAGTAACAGCCAGCTCAAGAACCCTATCCTTGAATCTGGGTACATGAATAAATCATTCTTTTCATCCAAAACAAATTTGAGCAAGATGACTTCTGAAGAAAAGCTGTTGCAAGAGACATCCACAAAGTGAATCTTCTTGCATTAGGCAATCCAAGGATCTCCTTGCACACTTTGGAATTGGTGCACATTAATATGCCTCTTATTTTACCAAAGGATTTGGGTTTTCAAATGCTTTAAGTAACATCAAGTTCTTCCATACAAGGCAGTTTTATCCTTACAAGGATATTTTTTTCTGAAAAACCTCTTTCTTTTATAGTCATAGTGACGATGCCTGTCCTTGATACCCAAAATGGTGTAGTGGGCAGCCTCCCAAGGCTCAGTGTTCAATGTTCCTCCCTGTTGAAAAATCTGCATCTTATTCTTAGAAGCTGATGCTTAAAAACTGGACACTGAGCTCTGCTGTTTAAAATAAAGAAAGGCCACCCACTCCAAGTGCTTTGTTTCTTGATGTGGCTCAAAGAGGAGCTAGAGATGTGGGAAAAAATTTCTAGTTCCTTCGTCCTATTTCTCCGTTTTCTTTTCACCTTCCTACCAGTCTGATTAACATAACAAGTTTATGAATAGCTTCCTTTTCTGAAGTCCGGGACCTCAAGAGAAATGAACACCTGAGTAAATGCATTTCTTTCTCTTGGTGGTAGCTTAGAAACATGAGATTTGATAAAAAGGTCAGAGATGTTTGCACAAAGGTTGCAGATAATGAAGATGATAATAGAAATGTGGAGGCAAATGTGCTTTTCATCATCTTTCAGAGAACAGTGCTCTTTCTATATAACCAGCTTTGGTGTTTAGTCTTTTGCAAACTTTTATATGAATCCCAATTTGGACAATTAACTTTGGGGTCTCAAAATGAGTAACCTGAGCCTAGACCTACACAAGGAATCTCAAAGGCTCAGTAAGCACCTCTTTGTGCATTTGTTTACTTCCAGTTCTCTGGTCCTGAACTCCTTTGATCATTCCTGTGTTGGAAAATTGCTCAACGCAAGACATTTTATAAGATTTTCTCTCATACATTAAAAACTACAAACAGTTTCTCACCTTGGTCAGTAAATGTTCCCAAGAGGTGGTCCTGAGTCTGTCTGCCTGATCCAAGGTTGGGGATATCTAATACAAAGTAAGATTCAGGAATACGATCAAAAGCCTTGCACAGAAGAAAATCGTTGTACTGTCTTCATGCCCTGTGCAAATAAAGAGGACAGGTATTTTATGAAACTTTTTCTTTATTTGGTTGGGTTGGGGAGTTTTTTAATGCAGGAAGGAAATGGAAAACCAATGTAAAAATTACTTATGCCATTCATGGTCATTGATAGTGGTTTTATACTTGCCCAGACTTTTATCCTGTACCACTGAAAAGTGAATTTTGACAACAAAGTAGCTGGTTCAGACACATTCTTTGGAAATAGATCTTTGGTGACTAACATCCCTTATTCTCAAACAATAAACATCTGTGTAAAGTGCCTTTAAGGCATAAAGACTGCATAAATTACAGAAGACCAAGCTTTGGTTTCTCAACTTGTGCCATCTACAGAAGAAAAATATTACTGTAAAGTTTTGTTTCCTTATATTTTCCTCTTTTCAAATCAGCACCTTAAACAGCTTAAGCTGTTGATGATCTGTTACCTCTGGAACAATGCGTTTCTATACATCAGTTTGGAGCCGAATTAATTCTGTTCCAAATAAGGTGTCCAAATTCAGTTCTATTTAATGTGCCCAACTGTCCTTCAGCTAAAGATCTAAAAAGTCTAACAGGTTATCAGTAGGTGAGTGACTCTGTAGAGCCCGATCTCACAGTTCTGCCTCCCTCCACTCCACCTGCATTTCATGCACCAACGGTCCAGGTATCGCTGACACCCTCCAAATTTGTGTGAGAGTCCTATGCCTGGTGTGCAGGAAATTGAGAGGTACATATCTGGAGCACAGCATCTTGAATACAAGGAAATATATTTCCTTTGTGAGCTTAGAAACTGATCAGTCACAAACAGCCCTAGACCAAGGCAGTTCCACTCTCCCCTACAAAACTAAAAGGGAAAATTACAGTAACAGGTAGGGATTCAGTCATGTAGAGAACTGTGTGGGGTTTCAGTCTTGCCCTAGGATTTAAAAAAAAATCAAAATGTAGTTCCAAAATATTTTTAATTTATTAGAAAGGAGTGATTTTTCAAGACCATTATGGAAAATGCAGGACTAGTTCATGAAAGGGTTTTAGGATAAATATTTACAAATGCTTAGCAAAAACAAGGCATACCAAGCTCCTATGAGCAGTAAGCTAGTTTCATTGTCCTTGATACTTTTTCTCTGTTTTACTTTCTGAATTCTCAGCCTTACACACCAGAAAGGATGCTGGTTTTCTCTTAGAAAAACTGTGCTACCTATTCAGACTCCCATAAATAAGCTCAAAACAACCAGTTAGATTGCAGATTATTTTAAAGTTGTGAATTAAAATTAGTTGCAATTTTATTCTATTCTCCTAATATTTCTCTGTCAAGAGAACTCGGAGGTTTTTTATGTCTCTGTATACTCTTCTAAGAAGACTACAGTTCAGGCTAAATAAAAGGTGTTGAACAGAGGAGAATTACAGATTTTTATGAACAATACTGGAAAATCTACACTCCCACAGGCAAGTCAAACACTCCAAACCAAACTAAAGCTAATTTTAAGTAGATAAAAGATTTTTTTTTTTCTTTTTCAATGCATTAAGTTTGGATATAAATACATATGGGATCATTCCTAAATTCAAATTCAAACCTAAGTCTTGTGTGATTCACCCAAACCTGTGTTTCCATAAATAAACAGCCTATGAGCACAGATATTCAAAAGGCAGAGGAAAACAGAGGAAACCAAACTAAAGCTAATTTTAAGTAGATAAAAGATTTTTTTTTTTTTTTTAATCCATTAAGTTTGGATATAAATACATATGGGATCATTCCTAAATTCAAATTCAAACCTAAGTCTTGTGTGATTCACCCAAACCTGTGTTTCCATAAATAAACAGCCTATGAGCACAGATATTCAAAAGGCAGAGGAAAACAGAGGAAACAAAGCAAATTCATGGTACAGTGATATATCACTAAAAATTTGCTGGTGTCATTAAAAACACAGAGAGGGAAAGGCACAATGGATACTGAAATTATAAGGAAATGCTTTGAGTTGTTTCATGAAGTTGAACATAACTATGTTTCCTAACATTTCAGACTTCTGATTTTTCTTTTTATCTTTAAGAAGTTTTCTGAGAACTGTAATTCTAAATGCAAGAGAAATATTTTCTCTTGAGCTTTTGAACAGAAGAATGCAAGTTCCATGAAAATATTTTCCAAACCACCTTGTTTACTAGGTCTGCTTAGATAAATGAACAAAATTTAGAATATTTCAGCCAACAAGGCACCTAAGGATTTTAGACATATCATCTCCTTTGCCAAAAAGAGGAAAAGAATAGTGCACTAAGAAACAAATAACTCAGTTTCTTAAAAGAGCCTTGAAAACCTCCTTATGTGTACAGCAATATATCCCCTGGAATTATATCAATGCTGAACCAAGTGTATCCTTAAATTATTAAAGGAGATGCAATTTACGTAGTAATAGGAAAATAAAACTTTCCTTTGTTAAAAAAAAAAAAGGACTAAGGAGATTATTTTTATGAATTCCAGCCTGTTTCATGCCATCATTCATTGTCATGGATCGTATTTGCCATGTACTTGCATATTTTTTCCCAGAATACAGAACAGAACTCATACCATAAGTGCTGGCTGTAAATGGTAACTGTAGGAAACAAATAGAGATATAAGCAGATGGGGATTATGCAGAAGCAGCCCTGTGATGGTGGAATAAGTTACCATTCTCAGCCTGTCACCAACTGCTTATCATGCCCTTATCTCAAAGGTTATCCAATCTCACAGCAGAGCTGCTGAAGGGGAAACTACTGTACCTGCTGCAGCTGAGATAAGACAAATTATCAAATTCCTAGTCAGGGTAACCTCATTTTGAGTGAGACAGATTAGGGAGCTTTCATTGGGCAGGTGTCTCTGCAGGCATGCAAAAGCAGTAGCCTTCAAAGAAAGTCAAGACCAAGGACCCAAAAGCTAACACAAAAGGATCTGGGACATGACATTTATCTGCAGTTTAAAACACAATCTTCAGATTTTGCCATTCCAATGCATGCAGTTGATATTCAGAGGAATAGGAACAGAGAGGAATTGCCTCAGAAATAATCCTGATAGGCAATGTTTATATCCCACACAGTCTTTTTAAAGCCATGCTTTCACCGAACAGGAGTAGATGAGAATCCCTGCAATGTTTGGAAGTCTTTTGGTATAGAAATAGAAAGAGATATTATTCTCCATTTGTGCAATTATTCATTCCTGGCCATTTACTTGACAATCACCCATTGCAAAATCCAGCTCTAAATCTTTGGTACAAATGGCTTTGATAAAATTCCAGGTGCTCCTCTGTTTTTTTTATGAGCTAATGGTTCCCCAAATTCAAATGATTTTGAAGTCTCAATTTAGTCACATAAGGATCAATAGATTTGTCTTCTTGCTTTTCTTTTCACAAAAAATACTGCCTTTCTTATATCATTGCTTCTTTTTAAGAGATTCAGCCAGGATCCTTTTCATGTCTTTGTCTGCCTTTCTATAAAGCACAAAGCAATCAAAAGGTCTGATTTTTTGACGTAAAACTTGTAAACTATTTTTGTGTCCATAATCCTGGGAAAAGAGAGCAGATAAAATTTTTTAAAGCCTCAGAAAAGAAAATCAGAATGAATATTGGAGATTAAACACAACACAGTCTAATCTAAGGGTCTGTCTACCCAGAGAAGGCGTATGCTCTTAATAATAATGCTGTAGGTAAAGTAGCTCAGTTCCTTCATCCCCAAATGTCTGGATTTCCCTAACCTTCATGCCAGCTGTGCTTACACTGTTATTGTTTAGGGAAAGGGATCATTGCACCTTTGAAATTATGCTTCCACCTTTAGGCTAAGATCGACTTGGAATAGATGAAGAGATTAAAGCACATCTGTATTAGACTAGTAGTTGTTGACTCTTTTAGGATCACAAATGACATGAGTTAAGGATGGGAAAAAATAGTACCATATAGAAAGAAAAAAATACCTGCTCTTCCCAGGCTCAGGGATGTGTTGCTAAGGCTTAGAGGAGAGGACTGTTTCAGAAGACCGTATTAAGGATTCTCAGCATTGTAAAAAGAAATTAGTTATGTCAGCCTAAGGAAGAAGTAAAAAGCCTGGCTGGAGCAGTATTGATCCTACTGTAGGATGAAATAACTGAGTAGGGAGAAGAGTGGTACAAAAAGCGAGTGAAGTGACCTTGGGAGCAAGGTAGTCTGTTCCCAGCTGCTATGAAGGAGAGAGTTTGGATAAAGGAATGGGAATGAAGAGATTGCTGCTTCCTGTAAAGCCAGTTAGGAAATGGCTTCCTTTCCTGGAATTCTCTCTACTGCTGTTATTTTTCCCTTACACTGCTATGAGGTTGGGCAAGACCTGTTGGGAATACAAATGAGGTCAGGGGCAAAGCTTCTCAGCCTGGGATAGCGTGTCAACTTTGATGCTCTTCAGGAGATAGTTTAGCTTGAAGCTTTGTCTCTTCAGCCTCACATTCAGAGAGATTTGATATGCAGCCATTTCAAAAGATCTCACATAATTCAAGGGCACTATTATTCAGCATTTAGTTACAGACCAAATTGTAGTAAGAGAAGAATTTTAGCTGGCCCTCAGAGTACAGACATCATCATTTTTATGTCCCAGAAACCCTTCAGGTCTGTATTTTTAGCCTGTCTGAGCTTCTGTACCATCTCTGAAAGGCATCCTGGTATGAAGTAGATAGCAAGAAAAAAGCACATGCTGCTGACATGCAAGGGCCCAGAGCTATTATTAAAAGAAGTAAATCCCCCTCAATCTTCCTCAGCCATTCCTTCTTCTCTCCTTTACATAAGGATGTGAAGTCAAGACAGATTATTTCAAAAATATACTCTAGGATTGGTAAGGCTAAGGTATAGAAGACTAAGTTTACATCCATACCAAAAAAATTAAATGGTATTAGAGTGAGTTATCTGACCCAGACAACAACCAGCATAGTCTGGCCATTCCTGTACCCTCAAAATCTAAAACAATGTGTCATATCCAAACTGCTTGTTGGGAATTCAGTTTGGCTAAGCTACCTCCCAGTCTATGACTGGGAATTGTTTGGGAGACTATTAACTGTCCCCTGCTGAAGATATACCAAGTATCCTGCTAATAAATTGATTATTAGATTTCAGAACTTGTGCTTGTACCCTGACACAATTAGTGTATTAAAATAGCTGTAATCTGAGTGACATTACAGTGATAATTCAAAATTCATCTGGGATAGAAACTGCAGTCAGCCTGAGCACAAATGCCACACAGGCAACTGCATTATTATTGTCTCTAAATCCGGCTTCCCAGCTGGACTTTATCTCCCACACTGTACTGTAGCAAAGGACTGAGAGGGGAGGCCATGGTGACCCATGGGAACGTTTATCCAGCATGGCAAGCACAAAGCCTTGACACACACAGATCCATGAGGCACCCAAAACACACCACATGGCTAAAAGGAAGCTCATTAATTACCACTGTACATTACTTTAATCAATAAACTCAGTGTTATTCTGTAGAGATATTCAGTCTGAAAAAATGTAATTTGCCATTAAAAACATTTTGACAGAAGATTTCCTGTTTGTTTCAATGTGTCATAGTAACTGACTGCCACAGGGCAGAATAACATTGCCTAAAGCCTTTCTCCCTGTGGCATCCATTCTGCATGCAAGGCAGATGAACATTTGCTTTTCATTCTCTCACATTTTCTGCCATATATCCTTCAAAGCTTTATTTTCCTGAAGGTTTGAACTGATTATATTTTAATCCTTATCTGCCACTATGCAAGAGATTTTCCCAGTTCACCTTGTGGAAGGAAGACTGATTACGCAAGACCTAGGTTGGGCTAGTTTCAAATGACATACCTCTCGAAATATTCTTGCCTCACAATATGCACACCAGCTTTGCATTGCTCTTTCACTAAAGCAGTTGGACCCATGTCTCCAGCCAGCCTTAAATACTTGTTTAGAATGGAGCCAGGCCCAGTTTTGCTAAATAGAGATAAGCTTCAGTGAAACCAAAAGGACTGTGCTTAGTGAGTCACAGAGGAATCTCTTTTTAATAAGGTTATTTTTAAAAAGGTAATAGAACAATCTGACTTCAGCATGTGCCCTGTTGTTTTGGTTAAGAAAGTCTCTAGGGTACTGTTCAGCTGTTCCTGCTCCCAGTGAAATGTCCCGTACAGTGAATCAGTGGAGGTATGAACATGAGAAATACCTCTCTTTTCTTGAAGCAAATAGAATGAGACTAACAAGAAACAGAAAAAAATAAATATACCCTCTGCCCCACTGAAGTCAGAAACAACATTAGTCCTGATCTCAATGAGTCTAGAGCAAAAGTCCCAGAAAATTCAGCAGAAAACCAGAAGCTGAATGGTCATGAATGGTAAAATTCCAAGAATAAAATAAAAATAAAAGTGTTAAAAAAGAGATAGAGAGAAATCCCATCAGGATTAAAGAATGAATCTCATCTGGCAAGAGCTTAGACAGATTCATAAAAGGAGAGATGTTTGATGGAATACAATTAAGTCACAATGGAGTCCAGTAGTTCATAAGGCTTTAACAAGACTATAGAAAACAACATTGAAGGATAAATATCAATTTATTTCTGAAGTCTTTATATCTTGCCCAGAGCAAGGATGCTTAGTGCTTGCCTTATACCAAATACTTTCTAAAATATATTTGGCGAGAAAACAGATAAGCAATACAAAACAGATAAGTTTCTGTATAACTTAATATCAAAAACAATTTAACTTTCATAAGCTGAATTCTGAAATTGCTTGGAATAAAAGATACAATAGTGAAGTGAGTCTAGGTTTTGACAATTTAGCTGCTTCCTATGAAAGCCAACAGTTAGAAGTGGCCAGAGCACCTTTTTCTGGCTTCACTCTGCCAGCCTCTAAAAAAACCAACCTGCTAGTTTTGGAAGAAGAGGAGAGGAACTCCAGTCCATACTGCAGGTGGGATGGAGGCAGAGGAGGATATCATGAGAGGTGGGTAAGCAAGCACATGCTGTCCCAGGGGCAGTGGAGGAAATCATGGCCTCAGCAAGAGTCACAAAGGGGTCAGAAATATGACCACAGTCAGGTATGATAATACCAGAGGTCCCATATTCCTGTCTCACCTGATAATGTATGGGGTTTTTCATCTCAAGTTACTGGTCCTTTCCAGGTCTTTGGTCACTGCAGGCTGGTTTACAATGGTAAATTCTCTGAGGAAGAGGTACTCCAAATCACAGATGTCTTACACATCTCTTCAAATCCCACTAACCTTCCTGAAACTTTCTTCATCTTTTTCCTTCACACATCGCTTTAAGATTGCCATAAAACCAAATTTTCCACTGCCAACACTGAAAGATGCTAAATTATATCTACATGGAAAGAATTGGAGGGGGGCAGCAGGATGGAATGTGACCCATGCAGCACAGATGGTGTCTGTGGGAAGAGGTTGGGGCTACCCAAAACCAAGACCATTAGGAAAGTTTCTGGTGCCTCTGTGAAAACGTGTATAGGAAAGGTCATAAAACACCGGACAGCAGGGGGGAGAGAGAGGGAGAGAGAGAGAGGAGGGAACAAAACAAACAAACACAAAAGAGCAGGAAACAGCAAAGGAAACACCACAGCCAGAAGAGGATGAGATGCTCCACAGCAGAGCACATGATCCCAAAAGGACTGTAGTTCATGGAAGACCCATGCCAGAGCAGAGAAAAAGAGTGAGAATGGAGGAGCAGCACAGAGAAACTGCTGTATTGTGACCATAACCCCTCCATGGCACTCATTGTTAAAGAACTGTCAACCGTGGTGATAACAACCAAGGAGAGAGGAGTCAGGAGTGAAGGAGTGAAGCTGAGCCTGGGAACAGAGCAGGAAGGATGTTTCCTTAAATGTATAAACATTTGTTTCTCCCTGTAGTTGTTTTTCCCAATACCTTAATCAGTACTCAAATATTTATATAAATTGACAATAGATCAAGTTATATTTCCCAAAGTTATTATTACTGTATTAGTAACTGGTAAGTGAAATCTCTTTATTTGTCCAACAATTCTTCTTGCTCTCTCATCTTCCCCCCCATATCACAGGGTGGGGGGACTGAGCAGGTGGTTGTGTGGATATTTGACTGTGAGCCAAGACAATGCATTATCCATCAAAATGACAAAATTCAATTTTGCCTATGTTCTGTAGAAACCTAAGATTGGTTCAATATAATGTTCAATTACTGTATCTCCCATGTGGTACCAAGGCATTTGGTGATTCAAGTCTTTCTTATAGAGGAAATGCTTTTAAATTAATATATTTTGGAAGGAGAAATAGAAAACTGTTTTTATTTTGATGTTTTTGTGGTGAGGAAGAGATGAAGATCATACCTTAGTGTGGTGATTACTCAAGGAGTGATGGGGTTATTCAAGAATAGACCACATTATTACTTGGTTTGGAATATGAGACAAACTACTCTGTGCTAACAAAGGCACATCACAAAAAATAGTACTTTCACATAAAACACAGGAGAAAGCCATTTTCTCCCTCAAGGAAGCTACAGAAAGCAGACCTAAGGAGTGAATATCTCCCTACAATATCTAAAACAGTCCTCAGCATACCTCCAGGGGACTGGAATATATGCAGAATCACGAAAGTACCATTTCAAATTCAACTGCAGTGTGTGATAAATGCCAAGATTTTAATGGTGTATGCCAGTGAAAATCTAATATTGGCTTATTTATAATTAAAGTTTACCAGTAAGGAAGATGTTAAAATTGCAAGATCGCCAGCAAGGAGCTGTATACAGTTATTTCCTTGCCAAGTAAAACACTAATATTAGATTATCTCCCATCACTAGTGTTATATAGATGTTTTACATTTAAATGCTATGCTGTACCTGAGCCCAAAAGGATGGAGATACCAAACTGTTTGTCTTGAAAAACTTGTTCCCTAGATCAAATATTTATGTTTAGATTGAAAACAGCACTGAAATTCCTTCTTCTTCTTCATCATATAGTAAATCAGTAATGAGTACTAAAAATTTGATCTCGTAAGTCCGTATCACCCAGTCTCAAGAAGTTGTGCTTCCATCTTACATAGTGTTAATCTGATGAGTTTTTATCTGAGAAACACTCAGTTGCCTCCAGCCCTGTTCAGTTCTTTCTTCCTTCTAAAAGTAGAAGCCGATCTGCTGACTTGTACTATTGGATTTTTTGATGTGGGCACCTTTTCCCAATAAACTTCACTGTGTCTACCAGTGCATTTTACACAAGCTACTAAACATCCATCAGATGGAAATGATTCACAGTCTTTACTGATTAGGTCATATTTGAGCCAGTGACCTAGAGCTGAAAAGTAATGACAGCTTAAATTGCTTTCTACCCTACTGCAAACAGCCATATGCTGAAATACAGTTGAAAGATGCAATTTAGCATACTTCAGTTTTATAACAAAGAGTTATCTGTTGCAGCTTTAATTCCAGTCAGAGTAAAACCTTTGACAGTTCACTAACCAACTAAATATAGTTATGGGGAACTGGGAATGCAGACATTTAAATGCAAAGATCAACAATGATTTTGTGGGGTTTTTCAACAGCTGCAGAGTTTTGTCGGCATACCAAATGCTTCATTTCATCTTCACTAAGTTTGTTGATGTTAAGATCCAGAGACAGAAAAATCTGTGAAAGAATTAGAAGAAATGTTGTTGCAGTTGCAGCACTCTTAGTATAATCAAGAGTGCTTTGTGTGTTTTGAAGTATTCTCAAACCAGGATTTTATGGATTTTGGTTTTGTTTGGCTGATTCTTTCACATACTGAAATATTTGTTAAGTAGCAACAAATATTATTATACAAATGATCATAATTCTTGGAAACAGTGGCTTTCTACATAGCATCCATTGTAAATTAAAGTGGAAGGTGATGTGATTACATTAATAAACACTACGAAATCATTACAACACTTTCCATAGTCCACAAAGAGACTTCCTAGGCCTCATGTATTTTATTCTCTAGATAAAAAGGCAATAGATCTGCAAAGATAGAACTAGTTTTCTACCCTTCATTTATAGCATGCATTCAAATCTGATTTGCATTCAAGATAGCATATGAATATTCCCTTATATTTACTTCCAAGTGGATTAAGGGAAAGTAAATTTGGTTCAGTTTTATGCAGACCTGAATATAAAGCACAGCTGTGCTTGACACCTCATTGTTCTCCTACTTAAAATATTCTTATGGTGTTTGTTCAAGGGATTTTTTATGCCAGCTGCAGTTTTCACATTACATCTAGTAAGAAATAAGAAAAAAAAAAAAAGAAACCACACAAAACAGCAGAAACCAAGTTTTATCTCTGCAGCACTGTATTCTGTGAATACTAAATGAAAATCTTTTTGCTGTCTTTCTTCACATTTTAGCACTGGTAACTCCATTTTCTCTAACAAAACAGACCACAAACAGTACTACTGTCTAAGGAGTCCCATAGTAAAGACTAGACAGACTCCAAATTTATAAGCTCTGTAGACATTATGAACAACATCCACATACAGAGAGAAGAAAGAATTGAAGGATGCTGTGACATTGTGTTGTTTTGGTTGCTGTTTGTTCTTGTTTTCCGCTGTTAACACAGCACACATTTTGGTTTACAGCCTGTCAAGGTCACCCTGAAAAGCTGCTCCACCCTAGAGCATATTGACTGCTCTCCTCTGTTGGGTATAACCTGTGAAGTCACTGACATGTTAGATTGACCAGCCTAAATTTCCCAAGATTATACTTGCTTAGGTGTGACAGTCAAGAGTAGACACCTCTAATCATCAGTCTTCCCATGGGGACAGAGAGCAACCTTTCAATGACATCAAGCCAGCTCCCCTTTGGGTATATTTGTTCTTGCTGCATGGACAAATATATTTCCAAATTGTTTGCATGCTCCCTGTTCAACCTTCCTTGACTGTGGACAATACTTCACAAGCCCACACTGCACTCCTGAGCTCAGCAACATGGAAGACATGAGGGCATAAAACAATAAGCCTTGAGTGCAATTGTCTGTTCTATGTCCTTCATCCCACTGAGCAGTGTGACCATATTTTCTTAAGCTTCCTTTTGATGATGTATTCACAGCCGCCCTCAACCCTCTCTAAGTCATGATCTCTCCTTGTATTAGTTGTTGATCCTGGGAGTGAAGCCACCAGATTACAGCAGAGCTGGCTGCACCAAGATGCTGTGGTAGGACCCAGTCATCCTGCTCATTCAGTAGCAGACAGGGTCTGCCAAGTTCCAACACAAGCTCTAGAATGTTCAACAGTGTGCAAAGATGTGGCCACTCCTGTGACCTTGTTCATGAGTCCATGCTGCATCATAATTGACCAAGGACACATTTGAGTTCTGCGTGCAAAAATTAAGCACCTTGTATTGAGTTTGCATGGCCAGGTCTTGGTAGCAGTGGGGCTACGGGGGTGGCTTCTGTGAGAAGCTGCCAGAAGCTTCCCCCATGTCCATCAGAGCCAATGCCAGGCAGCTCCACGATGGATCTGCTGCTGGCCAAGACCAAGCCACTCAGGAATGATAGTAACTCCTCTGTGATAACATATTTAAGAAGGAAAAAAGTTATTGTACAGTTCTAATTACAGCCAGGGAAGAGTGGAGCGAGAATATGTGAGAGTAACAACTGCAGACACCAAGGTCAGTGCAGAGGGACGGGCAGGTGCCGGAACTGAGATTCCCCTGCAGCCTGTGGTGAAGACCATGGTGAAGCAGCTGCAGCTCACAGAGGACCACAGGGATGCAGAGATCCACCTGCAGCCCATGGAGAGATCCAGGCTGGAGCAGATGGATGCTATGAACCCAGGGGAAACCCATGCTACAGCAAGATCTTGTCAGAGACCTCTAGACCCATGGAGAGAGGAGCCCACGCTGGAGCAGGTTTCCTGGTAGGACTTTCCTGGTCTCCCTGTGGGGGACCCACACTGGAGCAGGCTGTGCCTGAAGAACTGCACCCCATGAAAGAGTGGCCCAAATTGCAGCAGTTCATGAAGAACTGTTGCTGTGGGATGGACTCATATTTGAGTTCATGGAGGGCTGTCTCCCATGGGAGGGAGGAAGGAGAAGGAGAAACAAAGGACTCCTCTCCCTGAGCAGCAGCAACATTTGATGAACTGACCATAGCCCCCATTCCCATCTCCCTGCACTGCTGTCAGGGAGGAGTTAGAGCTGGGAAGAAGGGAGGGGTAGGGGGAAGGTGTTTTTAAGATTTATTTTACTGCTCATTCTCCTGCTCTGATTTTATTGGTAATAAATTCAATTAATATCCCCAGGCTGAGTCTGTTTTGCCCATGATGGTATTCACTGAGTGATCTCTCCTGGTCCTTAGCTCAGCTCATGAACTTTTTGTTATATTTTCTCTCCCCTGTCCTCTTGCGGAGGGCAGTGATAGAGTGGCTTTTATGGGTGCCTGGCAACCAGCCAGGGTCAACCCACTACAAACCTAAGTGGAGTTGCCATAGGCAGATCACTAACTAGCTAAACTGGGTTTATCCAGGAGAAAAGGGCAGAACATGGGAACTCAAAGTGTAGAGAGACACCCTAACAACAAGATTTTGTCCTCTGAGGAACAGGAGTATTAACCTGATTGTAACAGATGATGGGGCACTTGGAGACAAGTTTCATATACTAAGCTTATGAATGCTATCATTTTGTCCATACAATGTCCCCTGGGATCCCCAAATGCCTGAAAGATCAGGAGTTTGTGTCCTGTCTAAATGCAATAGTTGTAAACGCTGATGTTGGCCACGATACAGCACAAGCTCTCTTCCCTCAGATTTCCTTAAAAAAAAGGTAAAATGCAAAACCCCTCACTTTCTCTTCTGTTACCTATGAAGTTGTGAATCCTACTACCCTAGGTTTAATACTGAAGCTTCCTGGGCACCTAACATTCCTCTTCAGCACAGGCCTGGAAGTGCCTTTGTCTTGGCCGACCACTGCATCACAATGCCTCTACTGTCACATGCTCTCACACCCAAGTGAATTCTAGAAATGAGACATCTTTTCTCTAATTTCTGTGTTTCACAGGCATACTCTGAATCATAGAATCACAGAATGGTTTGGGTTGAAAGGGACCTTAAACGCCATCTGGTTCCAGACCCCCTGCCATGGGTAGGGATGCCACACACTAGAGAAAGCCTCCTAGGACCACACCCAACCTGACCTTGGTTGGTTCAATGGAACCAGTCAGAGTTGGTAACACATGAAACAGATCTCTGTCTTCAAAGTTCTGCTTGCTCAAGACAGATCCTCCTTCCCATGCAGCAATATCACTACACTGGTACAAAGCAGCGCTTGATAAAGGCAAAACTGAGAAGTAAAGTCTGTATTGGTAAGAACAGAAAACTGATATCATTAGTTTTGGAGAAATACTGCACAAATATTATCAATAAAAGCAGTATCTTCAACAAAAACACATGTGTTTAATAAAAGCCTTCTGTTCTCCCTGTCCTACTTCCACTGCCATCAGTGGAAAATCTTAGTCTTTCTTCTGTATTTCTCTGAATGGTAGCTAATCAAAGAATATCCCTGAAACTGAGCATTCAGTTTGACAGTCTTACTTATGAATATGTTTCTCAGATGTGGAAACCCCACAGAGACTTGTATTTCAGTATGAGTCATATTTCATCACAGTATGTTAATTTAGTTACTCGTTTCCATTGAGGGATTGTCTTATAGAACACGTCAATGGAAGCCTTATTGTTTCCAAAAGAATATTATGTCATCTTAATGCAGTTTAGATCCAGTGCCTGCAGCTGCCTTCTGTTTAAGACTTGTTTCATTTAAGTTTATAACATTCTGAGAGACTTAATTCCCATTCATAGCTGCTTGGATCTAGGTCTTTAGTTTTATTATTGATGTGATGCAGCATGAGTTATCCCTCTAAAAGCTGTTCTCAGCTGAATGGTTAAGCAAAACATCAATCCGGCCCCAGGGCTCAAAGCTAATCTTTCAGCTCATTACATTTTAAAGATTGCAAACAGTCAGAAGGCCTGGAATTTATGTAACTTGGGTTATATACAGTAAAAGCATGTAAAACTTATATAACTTAATGTTCATATCATATGTTGAAAAATAATAGGTATATCAGACACAGGAACATAGCAAAAATATCTCAGAGGAGTACTTAAGGTTATCCTTTGACTAAACACATACAAAGAACAATGTATTTTCACATATAATTAAGTCTCTCACCATTTCAAAATGAAATGCCTATTTTTCCACTATTTAACTTTTATAATAGCATTCTCATGAGTACTTTAATAATACTCTTAAATCTTTGCAAGTTTAAATTGAGTTTATGAACAGGCTAATTAATTTTACTGTCCTCATTAAGGGAACATCAAAGTTCCTATTTACCTGCGCCATTAATAGCTTGTCTGTAGAAGAGTATTACAATTCATACCAAGATTTTATCATAGAAATATCTAAGGAAGTACACAGATTTGTTAGTAGAAAGGGAAAAATTATGCCAATTGAAAAACAAGATCAAGAATCACATTTACATACCTTTGTTTTTACCTCTTAGGATAGATTGTAAGGTATGCACTCAGTGAATAGAATTGCCCTATCAAAATAATCCACACTTTCAGTATTTTGTTAAGAATAGATATCTTTTCTTTAAGATACAAGATGGATGAAAAAATGCCTGTGTAGTTCTCAAGGCCATTATTATGGAGGCTAAGTGAGAAGTTCATAGGCAGTCTTTCATACCTTAAAAATCTCTAAATCCCAGTCTGACAATCTCAATGCTTAAAAAAAGTATGGAATTTTTAAAAGCATTTTTTTCTTTTTATTCATCTTCCTCTTCAGCTGTGTCATTTTATAAATCATCTCCTGTCAGGCTGTGGTGTGACACTGTGGCCTTTTTCCACCAAACAGTCTACCTGATGCACCAGATGCTGCCAGTTGGTGGACGACGCAAGGCACTACTTTCAAGAGCCACAAGAGCTGGCATACCCCTCAGAGGCAGTACAGCACTGTTGTCTCTCCTGTGCTGGGCATGCACTTGGTCTGGGATAGCTAATGTCCAGGCAAACAGGCCATCACACTAATACCTGGACTGCTTCATGCCACCTGAGTCTCAAGCACAGGGGGAAAAGCAGTGGGAGACTGGGAAACAGAGTAGGAGGTGCATGAGGTGGACGGAGGAATCATTTTATATTTACTCAGGTAAATTTAATTCCTCGCCTTTTTTTTCCCCCATTTTTCAGATGACACTAATACAGTCATTCCACTGAACTCTGAGTTCTTAACAAGGGCTAAATTTAGACTATCAACTCTCCAGGATCCCTACTTCCTCAATGGAAAATAAAAGGCTTCTACAGAGAGCAATTCAGTGCAGCTAAAATCTGAATCAGTTCCCAAGATTCTGCCACTATATTAAGATCTATTATCACAGCGCCCCTTCTTCTGGAATAGGAAGTTTTCTGCTTCAGTGAGACCACTCCCAATAATAATCAGCGAAGGATTTAGTAGTGGATGTTATGGCTATCAAGACTTCCAGACTTTTTCTGGCTGTTTGTCATTATGTTCACCTATTCACAAGCAGAAAGCACAGAATTCAATAAGGTTTCATTTAATATATGGTTCTCACAGAATCCTTTATTCCCTGGGTAGCCATTGACAAAATGCATCTTAGTTTTTAGAAGTTTATCAGCAGATCTGCCCACTGAAGTCGGTCACATGGAAAAGAGATCTCCACCTCCTACTTACATTAGAATCAGTTTCAGAGGGATTAGAAGCAGTTCTTTAATCATTTAGCTCTTTTTAGATATCTAGGGAGAAGAAGAGTTTTGGACTTACAACCTGATTCTATTCCCATTGAAGTTAATGGGAGATTTGCCATTAATTTTCAGAGGAACAGGATGAGGCCCCAATCTTTTGAGAAAATGATGCAGTAGTGCTTAATGGATCATGCAGACCTCCTCAGTTGAAAATACCTTTGTGGTTCCAAGTTTCCATCTACCTTTCCTGGATAAACATGGACATTTAGGTCTGTCTTTCAAATTGCTTCCAACTAATATTTGCAACACAGTCATATTCCCTTTTTGTCTTCTGTTAAAAAAAGAAATACTTAGCATGTTCCATGATATTAGGAAATGCCAAGGAATCATTCCAACAAGTAAAATTTCATACATCTATCTGGCTAGGAAGAATAAATAATGACCTTTTCCACATGCCAGCAAATATAAAACGTTCATATTTCCACAGGCACAAGCTTAATGGCCATCTGAGATGTCTGATTCATTTATGATTTAAGCACTGTTTATAGGAGTTGACCAAAGAATTTACTTGATATCACTGAGGAATGCAAAACACATGAGTAAATTATACAGTGCAGATATCTACATGCAACTCACAAAGAGTGTAAAATAAAGCATATTTACACTAAAAAAGTAAACCTTTGCATGCTCACCCACTTCTTTGCAGTCATGCAGTCCATCACTTCACAACAATTCTGCAGTTTTTCAGTTAGTATATTACATATATATGATATCATATTGGAAGTCTGAATCTAACTTATGTCTCCTATTCATATTACTCCCTTTGCATGGCTCTCTGTCTCTTTGTGTTGTGCCTATCTTTAACTTTATCTATACGATTCCTACTAAGCACAGACTTCATCTCATGCCAGAACTGCTGTTTTCATGAGGAGCACTAGTCCCTTTCCCAAAATACTCTTCCAGAACCATTGGAGATTAGTTGCTTGTCTGGCAGGTGCTGCTGCAGAAGGGTGTGGAGCTGCTATATATTTGTCAAACTTTAGCAGACGGCACTAAATATTCCATCTATGCATAGGAAACAATGGACAGAAATTTATGTTTCTATGCTAAACTGGACTTTTAAGTTCCTCCACAGGGCCTCACTCCAGTCAGCACAGGTACCTCCAATGACAGCTTAATTAAATCTGCTGTAAACAGTTATCAATAGATGCAATGAATGAATGGAAGTGCCCATCTCACTCCAATGCCTCCAGTTGCATTTAAATTAATAAAGTCATTAAAGCCAGTGTATGTGTTCATCCTCTGGCATGCAATTGTCCATACTGTCTAACTTTTAGCATGATCCCTGGTGTAGTTTTGACCTGGGTTAGCCAGCACTCTCCAAAACAAAGTCTGAGTTTATTTCAGGAGATAGTCAGAAATGCTTCCCAATACTGACAAAAAAAAATAGTGCCTGTCTCAATGTATGTACTGGAATAGATGTACCTTACATAACCATCTTAGGGGATGCATTTATAATTGCACCATGGCTCTCGACTAGGTGAGATGAATCCCATCCAATATGACTGAAATGTTCCTAGCTGGCCAGTGTCTGCAGACATTCTATTAAAGACAAGAACTTTGCTCCTGCATTTCCAGAGTCAAGGGTAACTACAGAATCTTGTCTAACACTAAAATGACTATTAATAATGTTTTTCAGTCTTACTTAAAATTGGCTCCACTGCACCAAATGCTATACAAACAAGACCCAATAGAAAACATCTCAAACACACTGAATGAAACAATGCTGAATGAAAAGGTAAGAGGAAGAATGGGATGTAAACTGATACAGTTTGATCAGCAGCAATATGGTCATTTCAGTTAAGCAGTGTACTTTATATACAATGGTGTGAATTTAAACGGACCTTTAAGATCATCTAGTCAATCACCTGGTCTAGTGGTGGGCAAGGACACCTTCCACTAGACCAAGTTGCTCAAACCCCCACCCAACTTGACCTCAAAGCCTTCCAGGGATGGGGCATCCACAGTTTCTCTGGGCAACCTGTTCCAGTGACTCATCACCTTCACAGTAAAAAATTTCTTCCTTATCTCCAATCCAAATTTCCTCTCTTTCAATTCAAAACCATTCCCTTTTGTCCTGGCCTCAGTATAAAGTCTCTCTTCATCTTTCTTTCAAGCTCTCTTTAATATTAAGAGAGTCACAATAATGTCTCCATGGAACCTTCTCTTCTCTGGACTGAACAATCCCAGCTCTCTCAGCCTTTCCTCATAGGAGAGGTACTCCAGCTCTCTGACCATTTTCCTTGCCCTTCTCTGTACCCACTCTAAGAGGTTCATGTCTTTCTTGTACTGGGGATCACATTTTGAAATCTTTGTCTATGCATTCTTTCATGATGTCCAGTACTGATATGCAATTTCACCCTAAAACAGATATGCCATGACATATACCAGACATAGTACCATAATGTATAAACAGGCATGCTGTGATTAAGACATTTTCTTGATTACTTCAGACAGTCACTGGAATTTAGGCAGGAAGAATGAAAGCTTCTGTGACTAAAGGAAAACTTTCATATTCATTCTTACATTAAAGATTGTCATGCAATAAGACAGACAGCATATAAAAGCAATGTAAGCAATGTGTTTTCCTTTACAGTCTCTCACACTAGCCTAAAATATATGATTTCCTCCATGGTGACTTCTCAAAGGCATTAGGCAATCTGGATGTAATTCATTTGACTTGTATTTTGCAGGGTTGTATTCCCCCCTGTTACTGCTTTGCCATAAAGGGACTGCATAAAGAGCATCCCAGAACACAGGCAGACTTCAGAAGGAAAATTTTTCAAAGTAGTAAGCTGGCTGCTTAATATGGCCTATTATGTGGAACATAGTCAAAAGGTACAAACATTCTGAGCGTCTAGCCTCAGTTAAGTGGAGAGTGGGACTTGTTTCATGGTCAAATACTTAGACTCCCTGGAACAATTTGTTTGATTCCTGGAAGAGCTGACTTGGATTCTGAGATTTCCAAGGTTCCACTGGATGCCGTGGAACTCACTGTGGGAGCGGCTGCAGCCTGCTAGCCAAAAAAATTAAAACCTGAAGTCCTCTTACTTGTGGTAAATTTTACACACTGTGGCAGGTTTCACATGACTCCAGTGAGTCATGACCTATGGCCAAAGTAGTACTTGTAGTCAGTGGTACAAAATATGTCATTGTGGTTATTTGGCTGCTTCTGTCACTCCAGCTGTAGCTGTAGGTAAAAGCTCTTGGTGATTAGTTTAAAAATACGCCTTAAGATGGCCTGGGATAAAAAAAAAGTGATGCAACATTCAAAAGCATCAGTACAAAGTGTCCCATAAACTTCACATGGGTTTTAGCTCAGGCCCTGCAGGAACATACTTTACTAAGTGGACAGGAAAAGTCAGCAGTCAGGAGGTGATTATCATCTTTACATAAGCCTCACATCTGACTGCTGGGAGTAGGAATTCCAGCTGGGAATGTTCAAGCCACTGTCTGTGTTGAAGTTATGTCATCAATAATGTAACTCTTGGCTGGAATAATTTCAAATAATAAAAGTTTCTGTAGTTTGTAAAACTGGATTTTGGATATATAGAAGGCAGTCCAATGTCTCAGCATTGCTCTCTAAACATCATCTTTCACTCTAAAACAGTGTTAAGGGCCAAATTCTCTGTGTGGCTTCAACCCAGACACTAACACTGCAGTTGTAAGTTCAGCACAGGGTGAGTAGCTGTCTAAATACACTGTTCTTGAGTAGTGTACAGTTTAATTCACACACAACCCTGCAAGGAATGGCAGTAGACCAGCACAGAGTGAATGACCATAAATAAGCCAGAACATTTCAGTTGTTTCTTTCTTATAAATGTCAGGAGGGTTATTGGGGGATTTTATTAGAAAGGCAGCTGGAAGAAGAAATGCATCAGGTGAAATTAAAAAGAGCAGAATGAGGCTTCATAATGCCTCGTAATTCATAGTAAAGTTTAAACCAAGCAGAGAAGCAACATGTGATAAGTCTCAGAGTCAGTTGCAGGAAAAATCAAGAGCCAAAGAACACATAAAAGTGTGCTCTTCCTGCCCTGTAGGAGCAGCAGCATCCTAAAACTGTCACTTCCTTCAGGTTATTGTGTTCAGCTACAAGTGCAGCTGCAGTATATACAACTTTCTGAAGCTCTAACTTTCTGAAGTTACAAGGAAATTTAGCACACTGTGACTCATAATCTATCACAGAGTGACTTTGGAGAGGTGAGACTCATTGCATTAATCAGGTGGGATACAGTCCTCTTAATGCAAGTTCTGGCTGTAAAGGAAACAGTGCTAGGGCCTGTGCAGGAACAAGGGAATCCAGAAATCCATCCTTGTTGTTTGTTGGCACATTTTCAGACAGTTAGTGGTCTTTCAGCCTTGTTTAAGGCACTGGCATGCACCAGAAACCCTTCCAATAGCTGAGTTGTTACTTCAGTGGGGAAAGGAAAAGGAGTGAGAGACTTTCATGGCATGCCCATGCCTACCTTGTGCTATGTGGCCTTGGAGACAGAGAACAGGGTCTTGCTCAGCTCAGTTTATTGTCTTGGGTCTTGTCTTAGATGCTTAGATGCACAGAGGTTCTAGCTCTCTCTAGCATTCAAAGCATTCCAAGTATCCACAATCTATAGATGTGGGGAATTTGCAGTATTATGCTTGGAATTCAGCATTTAACTGAGCACCCATTTGGATAAGTCCACGCCTTGGTTTGCCTGAGCTGAGGAGCACCACAGGGTGCCTGCAATTCCTTCCACCTCTCTACAAGCATGCAATGTTTCCAGCAGAAATCCACATATGGTGATCTGATAAAATCAATGTGCTCTTAACAGCAGTGATATTATTTAATGACTTATTAAGTATTCCCAGCATAGAAGAACATGTTCAACAAAATAATGTCTCTTCTTTGAATTAATTATTACAATAAAGCTGAAGATTTTCTTAATTCAGAGCAAATTACTTGAACAAACTGTATCATGCAGACTAACATTTTAGTTGATTAAGTACTTCAAGGCAGAGAAAAACAGAAGTGTTTACATTTAGGGAGCTGTGTGCTATTGTTTCTGAAATCCTCAAACTCACTTCTAACATATTCGGTACTCTGCTTTTGACTTTTCGGTTGTAATATAGGAGGCACAAATGGAGACAACAGTCTTTTTAAAAATAAGTATCTCTATGTTCTACCACCCACCGTAAACTTGTCTTGGCAACAAACACACCTCTGAGCTTGTTCAGCTTTAATCACACTTCTTGCCATGACCATCACTTTCTATGGGTTTGCAGCCCCCATTTATTAGCAGCAGCAACTAAAATCATCTGGCCTAGACACCTTTCCTAGCAACCACCAGTCCTCTTGGTCAAACCAATAGATGGTGAAATGTTCCTCCCCATATGGAAACCATATAGAACCCACCTATACAGGAGGCTTTCAGTGATTTTACTGGAATATGAGGAATGGTGTTGATCCTTATTTTTAAGGCAGTAAATAAGATATTTCAAATTTTGCAGCAAAATATTTCCACAGACCCATTCTGTGATCCAGTTCTTTCTGTGATATGCTTGAATTCATGCATAGGAATAACTTACTCCTTGAGGAACACAACACTGGAGTCAAGGAAAGGTCTTATGCCTTTGGTATAAAGTGGCCATGGGAGCTTAAAAGAGGCAGAGACAGTGTTGAAGATCTCTCTTAGCATCTTGATGCTTCGTAAGTCATTGTCCCACTCCTTAACTGCTGTCCTACACGTGCTGGAAAACAGTAGTGTTTATCATTCCAAGATATGACAGTGGCAGCAGTGGCAGGTAGGTATGCAGCATCCAGCATGCTGAACGCTCTCTGAGAAAAGAAAGTAGAATAGGAAATCTTCTGGCTGTTTAGTTAATACAGTTTAGGCACCAATGAGAGCAAAACAAATCAAAAGGAGAGGAAATGAAGTCTATGTGACAGATATTTGTCACACTACTTTATACAGTGCTAGATGCTTCTGTGATAAGGAGAAATTTATTTTAACTCACATATTCAAAGAAGCATTGTGCATCCATGCTGTTTGAATACTGAACTGCCAACCTTGTCCAGACTCCCAGGCTTACCTTGAGACTGCTTTGGGATAGCAAAGGGTAAGCAAAAAGTAATTCAAGCTGCTCTTTCTTGACCCCACTGAAAAAGCCCTTGATTCACTTCTGTATCATCATTAGGTCCTGAGACCACAATCAGGAGTGGACACTTCCTGTATTCAGACAGAAAATGGAAGGTAGTTATAAGCAGGACAGTAACCAGAAATCTCTAACCTATTCCACTTTGGGTGAGGTTAAAAGAGAACGTGCTGACATGCCTTTTCATTACCTCCTTGGAGGTAACACTGCAGCGATCTGTTAACCCACTGCTTTTGCCATGCCCTGTTCCCTCTCCTGCTCTCCCCTGCCCCTAGTCCTGGCCACCCCTCGGTTTCTCCCTATCGGTTCCTGTACCCCAACCCCGCCCATGTACCGCCCCTGAGCCCCTGAGAAAACCCCCCTGCACCGGGATCACAAGGTCTCTCTGCCCCTGGGGATCAAAGGGACAAGATGTGATTAAAGTCTTCTCACACCCTCATGGGAGACCCTTCTCATCTCCTTCGCCATCACTGGTTGTAGCGCTGATAGCTGCTGGAGCAAGACCGCAGGGTCATCCGAAAAGGACTGCGGGATGCGGCCGGGTCACATTGCCCCAGGCAACCCCCTCTGAGCTCTCAGGGGGCTACAGCCTGCTAAACTAAATCTAGCTGTTACAACATAATACCCTCTCACGTACTAAAAGCTATTAATTGTCTGCAGATTGGCTAAAAGTTATGTCAATTACAGTAATAATACCTTTGATGTTCTAGCAGTTGTAACCAGGTTCCAAAGTTAACAGGCTGTTATAAAAAAAAGAGTTCTCACCTTTCTAGGTCTTCTCATTTGAATCTAACTACGGAGAAGTTAAAGCTATAAAATAACAGTCTGAGCTATGAAAAATGTCTTTACAGGACATTTTAGGAGAAAACCCCAAAACTCCAGCTCTGCCTTGCACTCCTCTGCTGTGAGACATAAACCCTCCAATGGTCCAACTGCACAGGCTGTATCACAGGAGAGAGCAAGAAGAAACCTTGTCAGCAATTATTGATTATTAATTTATTATCATATTTTATTGTAGCCTTCGTGTTCTGTGACAGATAAGTTGTGTCGGGCAATTTATAGGTCTTTTGAACTTCCAGGCTAAAGTGACAGTGACTATTAAATAGTGAGCTGTTATAAAAGAAGCTGAGGCCCCATAAAAGAAGTAAAATGGGATGAAAGGTGTCTCCAGAGATCTTCATCTCATCTCCCACAGACTTATACTAGTCTACTGCTTTCTGATTAATAGCTCATTAGTGGGTGGGGTAGTTTTCTGGGAAGAAAGGAAAACGTGTATTAAAGTGGCACGACTTGCCAAAAGCAGCAGACATAATCTTCTAAGGATTGTAAACAAACATTTAGTGATGAATCAGTATGGTCATTAAACATTGACCTTAACTACCTTTACACTGACAATCCACAGTTATGTGAGGTGAAATCTGAGAGATCTTGAGCTTTATGTTAAAAGTTATCAGTCTTCCAAGAAATGTTCTGTTCCAGGTTAAATAAGTCACCTTTTTTTCCTTTGCACATGCAAGTCTCAGGGAAAAATATTAAAGTTACTGGTGCCTTTCATATCACTCCAGATATTTAAGTTAACACTACTTAAGGATATTCAGCACATTACATTCCTTTAGCTGTGTGGGTGCAAAGGAGACATTGGAAGAACGAGTTTTCAGAGAAAAAGATGTGGTATTTTATTTCATTTTTTAAAGGAAGGGACATAAGGGGTTTGGCTGAGTCGTGTTTTTTTGTCTGGGGTTTTTTTACTTGTTAAAATAAAAAGCTGGATATTTGTAGTATTTCTCTATTTTGTGTGCATTCAAAATAAAAAAATAAAAAAACAGCAAGATGTAACAGCGTTTACTCAGTTAAAATTCATTAATAGTTTCAGCTCAGATGAACCTGCATCTTTGAAAAATCACTCACTTATCCCTAAATCTTTCTTCTTGTAATCAAATCTATCAGATCAAAAATACAGTGTACAGGTCTCTTAGTGCATTCACTTCTTAAAGACAGTGGATGCGTAATTAAATTTATAGAATTATAGCCTAAGAATGGGAGGGGAAATCAGAGTCCTACTCTAAATTAGGCATCATAAGACTTACCCATTATATGAATTCTACAGCAGATGTGTAATCTAATTCTACTTTATATGAACCATTGGTAAATTTAGCAGAATTCCCAAAATGTTAGTCAAAACCATACATACTCAAGGAGAAGTATGTGAGAGATGTGGAGAATGATTGTATGCGCTGGCCAACCCCTGAGGCCTTGTTTTAGACCTCTTTGCAACCAGCCATTTCTACAAACAGTGGAAATGTCCATGAGGACCATTGTGCTCACCCAGAGGTCTTTGGATTCCCAGGCCCTCACAGGGACACAGGAGTCCTCTTTGCCCCATTTCACCCCCTCTCACTCATCAGACACCCCTGACAACATTTTCTGTTGTTCATGCAAGTGTAAAACAAGTCGCATTTTCTGCTTTCAATGAACATTTTCTGGACAAGCATTTGTAAGTATTTTGAAGCAATTTCTCTTCTGTTAATTTGCACCTATGCATATTTTAAACATCCAGAACTTTCCCAAATACCTTAATGAACCACCTCTTTTTACTCCTTCTGAAACTTTCTTTGTGTGGCTTCATTTCATGGCCCCAAGAGAGCAGAGGTAGATGAAATTCCACCCTACAGGACTTCCCTAAGATTGTTCAAAAGATTAGCAGCAGGTCTGGAGAACAGGTGCTCTCTTTCTGCAAAACAGTCTTCAGTTTCTGCAGAAAAGCCTATCTTACCTTTTTCTGACTCATTTTTTTCAAAGCTAGAGGAATTTTCTTTCCTTTTCCCCATTTAGAAACATTCACCCAAAGACAGTCTCCCATCAGTTAATGGCCATCAAGCTCTCTTGCTGGAAGGTGTTACTGCAGGGGAACAAATTGCCCACATCATCTTTGCCAGAATTGCAGACCTGAATTCAGCGACTTGTTAAAGCAGTAATTGCAGCAATTCCCAGAATGGGTCTTGCTTTGTATCCTCCTTTATGTTTTTTCTCCAGTCACTCAGGAATAGAAACTGCCCTGGTCAGCACCAACACAAGGCCCATTAGAGCTCTTGCCCTTCATCTTGTATTTAGTGCAGTGAGGGCCAGCAAAGACATTGCCTTCCCACAGCAGTTTCCATCCAAACATCTGACATTTTAGCCCTGCTGTTCACATCTCTGTGTGTTCATGTTTAAATGAAACCACTTTTCATCTTCCTTGATGGTGTCCTAGCTCAGTGTTGCTCACATCATTGTGCCATATGTGCAGTATGGATATGTTTCTCTTAGTGTGGCAGTTAAACCCCATATGTTTCAGCCTGTGGGAAAGAAAATATTATATACAGTCAACAGGCTATCTTTTGTGGAAGTTTTTCTTCAATGCATTAAAATGGATTTCCCAGTAAGATTCAATATTCACCATTCTTGACTTCTTCAAGTAAATTTTGCAATCATATTTGAAATTTATTTATTTATTCCCTAAAAGTCAGGGCAGTATGTGCCACCATGATATAATATCCACATAAATAGCAACCAGTACACAATGAGGAGAACATGGTCTCTACAGTCAGCATATGTCATCTGTTATTTTAAAGTGTTACCTGTTCATGCCCTCCTTCTGAAGGATATTCTGATATTGTATATTGCAACATTTAGTGCAATCAAGTAGTAGGCTATATAAATCAATTCTGCAGTTCTTTACCTGTGGAATAAAGTTTAAGGCTAATTCTTTATTATTCCAGAATTGAGCACTATGTAATGCATTTCTAATGTAATGCAGAATATAAATAATGAGAGAACACTACATTAGGAAACTGCTCTGCTCAGGTCACTTCATGATGAATTACCTTTTAAGAAGTGATCTGCTTAAATAACAGTTTAGGAATTGCAGAAATCCAGTTTTATTCCAGGGCAAGACCTTGACTGCAGAGAGATTTTACAATAAGGTTACCATTCCAGTATGTCTAGAATAACTAGTATTTCCTGTATGCCCTGGGAGGACCCAGGCTAATATAAATTATTTAAATAATATGCAAAAGAATATTTGAGAATTTAAACTGTGACATCAGTGTTCTCAGTAGAACCATGTCATGTTTGTTTTGCAAGAGTGTTCTTGATTTATAGATTTTAGAGGGTACAATAGAATATTATTATTATTAAAATTGCTACAGTCAGGTGCTTTTTCAAGGTGCCTGCTATCTGCTCAGAGATATCAGTGTCTATTGTAGTCTTTGGATCAGCCAAGTTTCTCTCTTCTCCTTTGATGTGGTCCACTTTGCTTTCTTCCTAGCATTCCTCAAATATCTAAACTCAGTCCAAGTCATCAAAAACATTCAAACAAAGCCAAAAAGAGAAAAAATTATCTCAAGCTTGTGTCTTGTAAACACTAGTATAACACAACCTTAATGGAAACCACCACTTCTTTTAGCACATCACTTCTGATCATTAATAACTCATAGATGATGGAATAACCAAATCCATACCAAATCCAATTTAACAGCCAAGCTATTAAACAGCCAGAGTAAACATATATTCAGACTCCAAACTGGTCAAATTCACAAGACAAGCCTATTGGCTTTTCAGCTAGAAAACAGGTCCTGGCATAGTTTTGTTTGCATCTCTGAAATGCTCTTTAAGAAGATACTACAGTGCAAGACATGATGTGTGAGTGTCCATTTAAATTCATCCATCATCCCCATGAAGGGGAGGAAAGGGAAAGGAATAAGATAGCAGCACAGTTCTGGGGAGAGCATCACTGAAGGGACAGCATAAGGAGCACTTGCACAGAATGACATGAGAGTGACCTCCATCACTTCTTCATTTTCTTACAGCTCAAAAGGCCTCTGTGGCTCTCACAACTTCTCTTTAGGCACATCAGGCAATATTTGTTCCAAGCACTTTGTGAGAAAGAAAGGAAGAATGGCTGTTGAAAATAGCTGAATAGAAAGTAAGGTAACCCCTCCATGACACCTAGGTTTTCCACCAGAAATTATGGGAAGAGAAAGGCTGAACTTCAAAACATAGTTTTGTTTGGCTCAATCTGATGAATTGATGCATAGTTGTAGGCTGGGGACATGGTTGGTTTTTACTTTTCCAATCACTGAAAACACAGCGCAGACATATTTGTCACGGGGTTTCTTTACTATCAGTGATCAAAAAAATCAGCTAATGATGCAGCACATTCTGGAGTTCTTTGGTACTCAGCAAGTGCAGAACTAGTGAATTGTCATAGCAAAAGCACTACATTGTCAAAGCAGGTCTGGTTGGGCTGGTGAGCTCTGAGATCACTGTTTTGCAGTTAATGAAAGCGCCTGATCTCTTTGGAGGATAAGGCTGAATGGAGACCATGTGATCCTGCCTTGGCAGGGCCTCTGGCCCAGATTCTGAAATCTGCTCGCATTTTAGATAATTCTCCAATGCCAAAGAAAGGATTTAAATCGTCAGTTTGAAATATGCATATCTATCTGTTACTTCTATCAAAATGCTTGATTCCCAAATTCACCTCTGTTTGATCTGGTCCCTCAGGTAGAAGACTTCCTAATGCTAACAAGAACAGTGAGGGGAGGAGCAAGTGAGAATATACTCGCAATGCATGCACACAGCCTTCGAAAGGTACATTAACAGAAAACAGCATTTCAAGTTGTATGATAATACAGTGCATTAAAATGCACTCTTAATACATCATTTGTTGTGTTACTGAGTAGAAACAGCATATGCAAATTGATTCTAAGCATGCGATGTAATTCCAGTGTATATGAGCTCTGCAAATGGGAATTCGGGTTTGTTATGAGCACTGACTGAGACACGATCTTTGGTTGTTTCATTTCTCTAACTCTGAGTCATCAGTCTCACTGTCTGATAATGAATTTGAATGTGAGTCTGTACAATGCCTTCTCATTCTCCATCACATGCTCTCCTGTCATCATGTCATTTCTAGGAAAATACGGTCGGAATCACATCCCACAGTGATGAGGTGAGAGATTGCCTTATCTGGAGGAGAAGGAAATATTTGTCAGCTTAATAACTTAAAAATTGAGGCTTTTGAGAACTTTCCACATTACAGTCTCATTGAGTTTGGAAGCATTGTGTCATTTGCCTGTTTTTTTCTTCATGACAACTGGGATTGTGTCCATAAGGCTCCAAAAGGGCAACACAACATGAGCGAGTGAAGTGACATTGGATGGTATGCAGCCATGAAAAGTAAACGCAAACTTAATCATCCATTTGCAGGACAATGGTGTTTATTGATGCAATTTTCAGCATGATCTTAAAAAATTATGGTGGCTTAGAGGGGTCTCATTCCGCACCCCTCTCATTACTCTATTTTTTCCCTCGCACATTCTTTCAAGTGGCTTTACGAAGTTATGAGGATAGAGACAATGTCTAGCATGGAGTCAGCTGTGGGGGATGTATGGCATATTTGTTACTAGAGAAAGTATATTGCAGGTGTGATGGCAGATCTACAGACAGACTCCCTTTTCCTTGGAATAATCCTGAATCTTCTGTAAAGAGAAAAGGGTTCTCAAGTAACAAATCCAGGATGTATTTCCAAGCTGTTAGAGTTCTAGGCTTGAGAAGCCATGGGAGGATAATAAAAACTGTATGGACTGAAGCAGATGACTGAGTAACAGCTCTCTTCCTGCCTATACACATCACAAGAAATTTCCCTTGAGAGCAGCCTAACCCACAACTAAACCCACACAGCCTAATCAGGCCACCAGCACAGTTTACAACATTTCTCATGGGATGTGGTGCTTGCAAAACACAGAAAGCTGGCAACCTCAAAAGGGAAAGCTGCTAGCACCAAAACATGCCATGCAGAGCCGAGGCACAGCTTCCCATCACCAGTCACAATCACAAACCACTCCTGCCTCCTAACCACCAGTGCACCTCTGGCAGCTGCCTGCACACAGCAGAGAAGAGAGTTTCCTGCATCCTATCTGCCTCTGACACACAACAGTGAGCATAGATATCTGTGTGAACACAGAGCAGCCCTGAGCTGATAGATGGGGAAAGTTCATGCAGGGTATCCCAATATCTTCTCCTCAGTTCGCTGCCACTTCAGGAGCTGACAGGCTTATCCAAGGTCTCCTATGACCCCATCCAATTTCATATAGTAACCTTAGCAGCTAGGCAGTGAACAGTCCAGGCTTCAGCCTCCCTCAGCCAGAGGTCCAGCTGTTTTTATCGGCTCCTCAGATCATCACTGGACCAGTTAAGGACACTCCACTCCTCCTGAAGGAGTTTTGCTTTGTGACACTGGGTTCAGTGACTTCAACACTTACCCAGGTAAGAGGAAAGCCTAGCTATGGTACCTACTCATGAATTATGTGTGTACTGCACCATGGATGGATACTTTAGGCACAAAGACCAGGATCCAGCCTCTTCATTCCACTGTCTTCATCACTAGCACAGATGATGACGTAACTTCTACTCTTATTTGCTCATCCTCATGGCTTTTGCATTTTTTCAGTGCAGGCTGGGGCAGGAAGTACAATGGGAGAGATTCCTTGAGAAAGGGGCAGGATAGACAGACAGAAAGATGAATGAAGAATGAATAAGATCAGGGAAAGGCCAGAGACAAAAGCAGGGACTGGAAAAGAGAAGGAAGATTCCTGAGGAGAATACTGTTGATCAAGAGTTAGAAACAGGTTTCAGATCACATGAAGGCTGAAGGGCAAAAAGTGACAATCACAGGAAAGGAGGAATGTGGAGATCTACCACAGGACCTAGGGTACAAAAATTTAATAAGCAGAACCCAGAGAGAAGGTATGAGAACAGAAGGTAATAGGGATGGTAGAGCAGTAGCACACCCTTCTTTCAAGAACTTGATAATTAATCTGTTATTCTGCTGGTTTTCCTTTCCAACAAATGGAGACGCTGACAAAAGTGTATGTCTCCATCGCCCTCTAGTGCCAGGTCCCCTCTGGAGATGTGCGGCAGCTGGAGCCCTTTGGCCACGCTAGAAGGCAGGTCTGAAGAGCTCAATCTTCTTGAAAACGTGCATAAAGAGATCAAGAGCAGGAAACTGAGAGAGCTTTTCTCCTCTGTCGTTGAAAATAAACACGGTAAATTGCATCCAAAAGTCTAAGTAAAAGATAATTGAGCTCAAAGAGCCATGCACATGACCACTTAACCAAGAAATGTCAACAAGTAATTGTCCTTCAGTGTTGCTGACCTTGCTTGACTTTGTACTTGTTAATACTCATATTCATTTAGCATTAGTTGCTTAGACATTGAAAAAGATGTATATGAGAGCTGGACTCAAATAACAAGAAAAAACTTTCCCACTTTGTTTATTCATTTATTTATATTAGATGTGCAAGTTTATTCTTCTGGTCTTAAAGGCCAAATGAAGAAAAAGGAGCATGGATACTGGGCAGTGAAAGGAAGAGATTACTGTTTAAAATCCTTTTGATCTTCATTTGTCCATGCTTTATTGATTTATTTTTTTATTATTTAGTTTTGTTTCTACAAACTTGGTGCTGACTGGCAGAATACTGTGCATTCGCGTAAACTAATGTTTATGCATTTCAGGTAGTGAAGTGGGAACTTTAAGGAAGGTCCTCTCTACATCGGATTTATTTCAGCTGGTGGAAATTCCTGCTATTAAACCTATCACTGAGGTTTGGGTTTAGTCTAATTTAGTCAAACCTCTGCTAAATCACATTAATTCTCAAAATGCCTTTAAAACCTGCAGCACAACCTGTTCCATAAAGCTGCCTCCTCTCACCCAGCTATCTTACTCTGATTGTTTAACCCATTGCAGTTTCTCCACTTTTGCCCTGGACCAGCTTAAATTCAGACCCGAAAGTCCTTGGCCTCTGAAGGAAGTGGTAGAATAATTTCTGCTCTTTGGAACCAAGAAGTGATCAAAAATTTTTATCAGCAGTTTTGACCTAGTACATCGGATGGACTCATCTGAAAACAAGAAGTGTATGTGGCCACTGTGCAGGACCAGAGCTGAGACCCACTGAAGGCAGAAACACAATCCTGGAGCACAGACAGTAGTAGAAACGGGCTTTAGTTTGGCCCCTTGACTCCAGCACTCAAATCAGGAATGAAGACATTAGTTGCTCATGCCCCAAAGACCTTTCAAACCTCCCTGGCTGGCCACATACTTCACTGTTTGTTAATTGTCATTAGTGCAAAGCAAAGCATGAGATTGATAGCTGAATGCACAACAGCTTTGGGTCATTTTTAGTACCCAGGATTCTCAGTTCCTGCTGATATGTTTCAGATTAAGTAGATACTATTAATTTCTGATCCCTCCCAGCTCCCCTGAGATGCTGACATTCTTCATAGTTCTGAAGCCATAATCCAAGCTGAAATAAAACCTTTCCAAAGCCACTATCCATTCCTTCTTTTAATGTCACAAAACAGATTCTTTGAGGTGGAAAGACGCCTATAATAATAATAACTTAGTGCTCCTTTTGCGTAAGAATAGCCATGATTTTTACAAATATTAGGGGGTCATCCAAGCCTGTTACACTATGAAAAAACCCCTAGAAAAATATTTACAGAGATCTGCCTCTTAAATCAAAAGATAGACAGGACTTAACAGTCAGAATGGCTGATGCACTCTCTGAAAAATGTGTAAGGTCCCAGTATGTGTTTTATGAAACTATGTTTTACACTTTATAGAGCTTGAACTGGCCGTGCACATTTTATTAAGTGTGTGGAAACAGCTGTTCACAATTAAGTTCTTTATTCTTCAAATACCTACTACTGGGCACCAAATTGACTGCCATATGTTAATCCAAGTCACTGATCTATATCTCCATGTAGACATACTCCACAGTATTCTTAAACTGCTTCTCTTTACAATAATGTTAGTTTTCCTTCATAGTAAAAAAATGGAAACTCAGAGCTGAATTCTCTTCTCATTCACGCCAACATGAATCAAGGCCATGGAGCTATGCTGATGAAAGCAGATGTAAAATAGAATGATGGTCAAATCCCTACAGCCCGTTTTAATTTTTGCCAGTCACATATCTAAAAATTAAAACAAACACCTGCCAAGCTGCTACCCACAAAAGAGGTCAATCTTTCAGAGAGCAGCAGAACGTCTCTTTGCAACAGATATCCTTTCCCCAGGAAGGAGGAATTGTGTGTCACCACTGTTACACATAAACCATGGGAACAGGAAAAAACTGGCTGGTCAGAAAGCTGCTTTCCTTAACTCTACATACACCTTTTCCCTTGGCATTATTAAAATATGCAGGAATGGAATATTCTGTTACTTCTGCAGAACAAGATATGCAAAGGAAATGGTTTGGCAAGCTTGTTTCCAAGTGTAAAGGGCTTTCTTTGTTCCCAGTAGCCTTGCCAACAAAATTAAAGCTCTTCAAATAACGCTCAAGTTGGTCTTTCCTTAGGATGCATTTAAATGTTCCTAAGTCTACTAAGGTACTTCCTTTCTTTAGAATTCTTTGTGTTCAAATGTCAAATAATTACCAAGGATAAACGTGTTCTAACAGATGCCTAAACAAAACTCAGGAAAGTAACTCCTCCTGTGCTGGGAGCCTCAGACATTTGAGGCTGTCTGATAGAGCAAGATATTTGAACAGGTGTTCAGTTTGAACAAACACCCAGTTCTATTGGAGGCAAAACCAGAGTGAAAACCTGAACCCTCTATTTAGAGAGGACACGTGAGCTAACGCCCACATTAGTAAGCTAAAGTTCAGTCCCTTGTCTGCATGTTAACTGTGTCCAGCCCCAAGACAGCAGTGACATGGAACACCAGAAAAGCAGGTTTTGTGGCATGCCTTTCTTTCTGGGACACAAAATCAGCCCTGCAAGCAGCTCCTTTGGGACTTAATCTCACCAGGACAGGATAAACACAGCAAACTGCTCAAAGGAGAGCCAGTTCCTAAGCAGTATTCACTGTGAGATGTGTGAGTTGTAATGGCATGTGACACATCACATAAAGTCATCAGCCAAGATCATTTGGGATTTCCCATTGCAGCCTGACTGTTTCATTGTAAGAATGAAGGTACTTGAACTAATACTGAGCCTGGTTATGTGGAAATCTAGCTTAGGCAAGATGTGCAGTGGCCATATGGTTACTATAATATATCACAGTAACATAGACTTGAATATGTGATAATAGTTTCATAGGCAATGTTTTAATATTAGCCATGTGTTAGCTGTATAGATACAGCTGCTAGGAGAAAGGTCTGGGCACAATCAAAGGGATTAAGTCAGTCAAAGTTTGCCAAACTCAGGATTTAGCCACAGTAACAACTAGATTTTACCTTGTGTTTTTCATATTAATTTTCTTGATGAAACAATGGTTTATAATAGTCAGAGTAATATTTCTTTGTTTGCTCCAATAGGCTGAAGTCATGTGAAAACTGGTGTTTCTTTGAAAGCTAGGAGGAAATTGAAGATTAGCTTCAAGGTTCTGGGAAAAGCAACACAAATCTTCATTAGGGCAGTAATGAGCATTAATGCACTGTAACTAAAATGCTCTGTTACCTCTTCTTGTTAGAAACAGGATGATAGATGGAGACCGTTTCCTCTTTGTGATTACCATTGCAGTTCCAATGACTTTGGTGAATAAATACATGATTGAACTGATCACAGAAAGAAACAAGAGCATAAGGCAGTGATTTGGTCATGTAGCTATCTTTTCCCCTGTGGAGACAAAGCTATTTAATGTTAATCATTAAGGACATGGATGGTCCAAAATAACAAAAATGTTCATGTCTTCCTTTGAATTTTAGAGGGAAGGTTTTCTCTCTTACATTACAGGACCTGTTCTAACTGATGGACCTAAAAAAAATAGCCTTGTCCATGGTTTTCCTCTTACTATTTCTCCTTTCCTGCCATCCTCATGGTTCTACCTCAAAACAGATTTCTAGTTGCCTCTTATGAGGGTATCAGTTTATGTCCCAGACTTAGTACCACGTTTCACCAGTGTGCACTGCTTTTTAGTGTTTGAGAAAATGATGTGTTTTGACACAGGACAGTGGTTTTCAAATAATTCATCCTTTATCATAATTTTTTAATGATAACCAGAAGAGTTACAAATTTATATACAGTAACATATACATATTAGCAAGCCAAAAATCTACCTTAGTACTGCATAAAATCACTTAAGATTGAAAAGTGTTCCTCATATGTTGCAATTATCCCATAGCTGAGTCATCAAAATATAAGGAAATCAGAAATTCTCCTGGAAAACAATTCAGACTTTAAGACATTAAATTGTATTGTAAAGACACAAACAATACCCCCACTAGCCACACCCTGTAATAATAATATCAATTAATAACCAAATATCATTATTATACAGAATTTTTAATACTTATGGTGCTTCTTTAAACCATTTCAAAGACAGGTTCAAATTTTTAAAAATATTTTTATTCTTCAGTACAATAGTAATATTTTAATCCTGTGAACAGTATATAATCTTTAACTTTTAAAGGCAGAAAACAAAAACGGAAACATATCTTGATTTCTTTGTGGTTTTTTTTTTTCCCAAATGTTTTCTAAATTATCTTCCAAAATATGTGATGAAAATAATGTACCTAAGGGTTTCAGCAAAACATTATACTGAGATTCTTATGTGAACAGCAGGAAAGCCCGTGCATCCTAGCACATAAGCAAAATAACATAACCCAAAAATGCAACAGTTCTTTCCAGTGTAATCTCTTCAGTCACTTTCAACCAAAGCACATCGCAGGTGGCCACAAATTCTGGTTCAGAGGCAGAGTGGACAAGAAGAAAAGCATAAATCAGGTTCTAATGTACAAATTAGGAAAATCCCAACTCCTGTCTTCTTTTATGTCCTATCATCCTTACTAAACTTGAGCCAGCATGTGCCCAGGTGGCCAAGAAGGCCTGTGGTATCCCATCTTATATCAAAAATAGTGTGGCCAGCAGGACCAGGGCAGTGATTGTCCCCCTGTACTTGGCACTGGTGAGGCCATCCCTCAAATTCTGTGTTCAGTTCTGGGCCCCTCACAACAAAACATTGAAGTGCTGGAGTGTATCCAGGGAAGGGCAACAGAGCTGGTGAAGGGTCTGGAGCACAGGTCCAGTGAGGAGTGGCTGAGGGAGCTGGGGGTGTTTAGCCTGGAGAAACCGAGGTTCACGGGAGCCCTTATCACTCTCTTCAACTTACCTAAAAGGATGCTGTAGCCAGGTGGGGATCAGGTTTTTCTCCCAAGTAATGAGAGACAGGACAAGAGGAAATGATCTCAAATTGCACCAAGGGAGGTTTATATTAGAAATTAGCAAAAATTTCTTCACTGAAAGGGTTGTCAAGCATTGGAACAGGCTGCCCAGGGAAGTGGTGGAATCACCATCCCTGTAGATGCGGCAGCTGGGGACATGGTTTAGTGGTGGGCTTGGCAGTGTCAGGTTGACTGTTGGACTTGATCTTAGAAGCCTTTTTCCGGCCTAAATTATTATACTATGTTCTTTTTTCTGTTTTGCTGATAAATAGTAACATTCCCACGCACTTGTAGATGTAATACAAAAGGCCCTGTATGTTCCCCTGCTTTCTAATTCTCAGTCCCATACCAGAGTTGCCAGGGATAGAAGTAACAAGAGTGGAAAAAAATCCCTTACCCAGGAAAACATCAGGATTTTCCACATCCCCAGTAATCTCTGTATGCCTAACTGCATTTAGCTATTATGTCCTGGCAGGGTCCCTTTAGGCCAGGTAGCAGACCTGTGGTCTTGTCCTTGAGGAACCCTGCTGAAGCCACAATGAAGACAGCTAGTAACTTCCTATATCTGTATGCAGATACAGTTTAGGGTACTTTTTTACAAAAAAAAAACCTGGCCAAAGGAGGAAAATAGCAGCAGTCTTTACACCTTGATTTTTGTCTCAGAAGGGGTATTAAATCTTGATAGATTTTTACTAATAAACATATCTTGGCATGTTTTATGTCCCAACATCTCACACAGAACATTTAATGGAAAAATCCCTCTATAGGTAAATACCAGTTCAGTCATGGAAAATTACATCTCTACAAACACCAATTGTTGTGCAGTGAGTTCTTGAAGTGATCAAGGAAAGTGTGACCCAAGTGGGACTAATTTGGCCCTTCACATATGGTATATAAAGCTATGCATAGGAGACCACTAATCTGGGGAAGAGGCCAGCCTAGTATTAATTGTGTCTCTAGGCTACACATTCTTCAGCTGATGCAAGTGAAAAAGTACAGATGTCCTTTTGGCCCATGGACAGACACCATATTTTTTTACTGATGCCACAGTAAAACTGATCATGAACAAAGTGGCTAATAAAAGAGCATATATTATAAAAGGTCTCAAGTTTAAATAATTCACTGCTTCACACCAAAATATCCATGCAAATTAAAAAAAAAAAAAAAAGTGAAATCATCAAATTTAACTTTCTTACAGCAAAGAAGTTGCCATATTTTGGCTATAAATTTCTTCATAAAAATGGCACCTATTAATATGAATTTTATATCATATTAAAGTACAAAAAGCTCATAAAGAATTATTCCATGCAATACAATTTTTCTTTGTGTTCTGTCTTTCCTTTTAACTATGTCTCCAAATCATTTGCAGAATGAAATCATACTATTTAATTTTATTATTAATATTATTAGTTCATATAACTCTCAGGCCATGTACCTGGGGTTCTCTGTAGACTTTGTTGGAATGGGCCATGCAGTCACTTCTTCTAGTTTCAACAGGATAAGCAGACAGAAGCCAGGCCAGCATGAGTTCTCAAGAAAACTCTTTTTGCCCTTTATGCCTCCCCTCTCTCTTCCTTCCAACTGCAGCCAAGAATTAGTCACAGCTGCATTTCTTCAGGTTTTATAAGCTTGTCTTAAGCCCTGCTTCCAAAAAGGAGGAGAAGCCAAGCTTGGGCACTGCAATCCATTTAAATTCCACCAGCACTTACTATTAAGTGTAGAGTTTAATCATTTATTAAGGGCAGAGTTGTGGAAAGAGGCAGAACCTTGAAATCCTTCTGCTGCTATTACTGCTAGGTAGGGCACTAACAGGGACACATGTTCAGTCTTTAGAAAATTTTGCAAAATGCTCTGTTGCTCTGCTGTGGCTGATTAAAATCCTGCTGTGACTCTTCCCCTGCAGTGGCAGAGCCTCCTGGTGGCACCTGCACATGGAGCTCTGGAACAGTCCATGCTCTGGGCATACATTCCCTTGCCATGACCACTGCAAATGTCACAGGAGACAGGAAAAGAGATGCCATTACAATTTCATATTCTCTTGTTTGTCTGAGAAAGCCTCATCTGCAGCCCAGAGTAAATGTGTCTCTGAATGGGCAGTCCAGGACATGTAATACATGAAACATCCTTCACCATGAGACAGAGTCAAGCAAACAGCAAACTGAGACACTAATTTGGAGAATCCCATGTCTGTTCAGTCTCTCAGCTTGCTGGCACAGAAGACAAAAGCAAAATTCCCACTGCATTCAATGCCATCAGGCATCATGAGCAACCCTGAAGGGTGTTCCTCTGGCCAGCTGACCTGATGCTATTTGGGAAAAAGATCTTTTATTTCCTAGCTCTGTGCTGCAGAGACAGATGATTAATTATTTACTTCCTCTCCTAAGCCACCCTACAGCTCTGCTGTGCACAGATGCAGCTTTGGCCCTAAAGGCCAGGGGCAGATGAGGGCTGGCCCCTTGGCCAGTGGCCAGACAGCAGCAGAGGTTCAAGCCGGGGTCAGGGCAGTGCAGGCAGCAGCAGCACATGCAGGTACACAGCTCTCCTGATCTGCCTCACACCACAGGAGATCAAGGGCTTTGCAGTGGAAGAATGGGAAAGTGGAGCTGAGGGAGATTTCTATGGCAAGGGCTGAAATTTTGGGTTATCTTCAAAATTGTGACCAGATTAAAATCCATTGGGTTGTGCTGATTCCTTCCCTCTTAAAGCATCTCTGCTTCAGTGGAGTGGTGTCTGAAAACTGTCTTTGCCAAGCAGAGAGTACAGATATGGGATGGTAATGCCACTACTGAAAAGTAGCTGCCTTACATAAAAGAGAATTATTTTTTTTAAATCCTCTGCAATCCTGAGTCGTTCCAATCACGTTATATAAATGTGAACATTGTGATTTAGCCAATCGTGCCTCTTTTTATTTTGATTCTCATTTGCCTATCACATGAAATATCTCAGTACAAAATTTGCAGACATGTTTGTGATTCACAAGCTATAACTTAAATTTTCCTTCTTTTTTGACTCACACTTCTGGGTCACACAATGATCTGAGCAAGGCTTAGCCTCCCTGGTGATGTGCAGATCCGCCTGAAGCCTTTGCCACTGTGAACAAATATTCCAGTGGTGGTACAGAGATCATCTCTCAGAAGCTGCAGCTTGATTTAAATTCACTCACTGCAGCTCCTCATCTCAGCTGGTGCCCTGCTGTGTTTAATTGGCCTCTGAAAGTACATCTTCCTTATATCTTGATTATTTTGAGTAGGAGGTGAGAGCAGAGGAGAGAAGTCGAGAGACCTGCAAGGAGTGGAAGAGGAGGGGCAATAGGCAAGCACTGAAGCAGGGGAGTGAGTTATCATAACATGGTCCTCAGAAATGCCTTAGGGCATATCTTCATGCAGGGGGAAGAAATGTAGCTAGAAATCTGAATAATCACACTTCTTCGTATGAGAAATGGATTTTAAAAGATTGGGAATAATTTATTTAGCAAAGTTCATCAGCACTAATAAATGAAAGGGTGCCAAGGTGTGTCCTGAGAATATGAACTTCATTGTCCACACCGACAAATTTTTAAAATGCCTTGGCATAATTTTATCCTGAGCTGGGCAGAATTCATTCAAATAATTCCCAGCTGGGGACTGGCATAGTTCTGGAGTTAGCAAAGGCCAAGGGCCATGGCTGACTGGAAGTCTGGATGCAGTCTGTTTTAGCCTGTGGCTGAGTTCAATGGGATGAACTAAGACAAACCAGGAACCCACTCTCCAAAAAGAGGCATTTTCATTACAGATGAAAGTGTGCAAACAGTAAATCCCATCTTGAACGCTTAAAAAAGGGGGGAAAATGTATACTGTGCTGTTTAGGACTAAAGATCTCTTTATAGCTCATCAAGTTCACAGACAATTCTCAAAACCCCCAAACTTACAGTCATAATCTGTTTAAATTTCCTGCAGATTGACAAATAGCACAAATGTCACAGCACTATTTCCTGTGTAAGTGCTGCAGCCAGGAAGCTATTTTGAAGATGATGGGCAGAAATTCCTGCCCCAGAGACAGCTGAGGGAAGGTGAGCCCCCTGCAAGCCAGTGCCTGGATTTACAGCCCTCGGGGTGCTGTGCTGTTTGGCCAGCTCTCTGCACAGGGTCACCTCTCTGCTCAGCTTGAACTCTTCATTAAAGCCCTTCAGTCTATGCATGTCCCTGAAATCAAGGGCTTCACCCACATAAGGTACAAACTATACATCTTCCATGGGCTTCAGTGGGTCAACTCCCATGCTTCTTCATAGGTATTTAGGTGATCTGCAGAGATAAGGTGGACTCTTGATCAAAATCCAGCAAAAAAACCCCATATTTCTATCCACAAAGCTGTGTACTGGCACTGTATCCTCATGCTGCAGGGAAAATCACTGCTGTAATTAATTTAAGAATGTGTCCTTTCTAAACCACACTTCAATCGGGTTGTATTTTTGAATAATTAAGCTTTAAAAAGGAAGTCTAATGAGACTAATGGCTATCAAATTACTAGATTTTGAAAATCATTGATTTTCTCATTTACACTCATACATGTCTGCTAAAATTAATTGATTTCATTTGCATATAGAGATTGCATTTGCTTTGACTTCCAGAATGTTTCTCTCCCAAGTTTCTCATCAAACTTTCAATATTCATTTTCATAAAAAGGCAAGTGATCCTTTAACTATGCTCATTTGCATTGGAACTGAGACATTATCCCTCATCTAAATAAGCACTATTTTAATTATCCTTTTTGTTTGAATATATTCTATCCCAGAGTGCTTAGATATTTCAGCTATACTCATCACCATGGCATCTGAATACCTGACTGAAATTACAATAGAAAATTCTAACATTAAATTATTTCAAACCTTTTTTTTTTTTCTCTTTTCATAGAGAAACCCTTTTCTTTATCTTTCCTACCACATCAGTTAAGCGAAGGCATTTTTTCCACCCCTTACCAACTTTCCACTTTCTGCCTCATAACTTTCCCGTCTCTTGCCCCTTCTCTCACTCTGTGGTTGAATGGGAAGGCTGAGCTGTTCATGTATTTGGAAAAGGTTAAGGTGCCAAATGACTCGTATTTCCTCTACTGCAATAAGTAGCACTAAGAAAAATAGAAATTCTTTCCAAGAGGACCTATCCCTAACAGCAAAGGAATATAAAAAGAAGCCTAGCTAATGATATGTCAATTAAATACTAGTGAAATATGTTGATGCTAACCATTTATCCAGACATATGTCTACTTGGTATCACTAGCCAGCTTCTATCAATGAGAAAGATGCATTATAATCAGTACACTTCTATCATCTCTCCCTCATACCATGCTCCTGTTCTGCTAAACTGCCTACGTGGTTTAGTCTCTTTTTAAAAGTATGAAGCTATGCCCATCACTTCACAAGTATTTTGGCACTTTAGAAAATAATTAAAAAGCAAATATCTGTTCTTACAGGTTGGGTGCTCCTGGACTCTTGTTCTTTAAAAAATTGTTTTTTCAAACTACAGACAGGAAGCTAAATTAAATAAGTAGAGCTAAAATTATGTTCTGATTTTGATGCATTTGTGGTCATTCTGGTCTCTAGTTGACAAAGAAGCCACTGAAGAAAAGCCCTGGGGAGAAGAGTTGTGTGAACCAAACTGGCTGTTCCCCGACGCTGCAGACTGTAGGTGCCGTGGGAGGCTGCAAGACCCTGGCTGGAAGGGCTCTCTCTCCCAGAGGGGATTTTGAAGAGGATTCCTACAGTCAGACATCAGATCAAGCTATTCTGCACATAAGGAACATTTCTCTAATGGTGGTTCAGTGACATCTTGAACTAATAGCTGTTTTTCTTCACCACACAGTTTTATTCAAAAATGTAATTTATCAGGGGAAGAGGCAAGGGATGCACTGACAATCTTAGTCTCTCCTGACTTCTGGTACTCTGTTGAAAGAAGGCCTTATTGATTGGCTATCCAATATCAACAAGGAGCACTTCAAGCAAATGTCCATCCAGTCCTTTGCCCGTCTGCTACGAAGGGTGGCACTTTTATTGGGATAGTAATTGTGATGTGAATATATTTTTCTGAGATCTCAGTGAGCTGTGCCATTTTATGAGGCTTGATCACAAGTAATTTGGACTTCAACCAGGTCATAAGCCCGTTTTGGTTTTCCTAGGTAGTGATGATCTGTGTACTGAATGACACTACTGAGGCTGGTGCAAGTCATATGATAACTTCAAAGGAGCTACAGCACTGCAAATAGCACACGTCCCAACTTCTGGAATCCTAACACACCTGACGTTCAAGTTTTATGTTATGTTACTGATAGAAGTTACTCCTCTCAAGCAATGGGTTAACAGCATGTATACACTAGCCAGGAGTGCACCTAAAATGGAAATTTGGAGGATTTTTCAAAGTATTATAAGATTTCAGTTCTTAAAAATTCTATCCACCTGGAGAAACAGAGGTGGGAAATTCAAGCTGAAGTTGGTGATTTTCTGCAGGTTTAATCTTCTAGAGATTAAAATATCCAAATGATTGAACCACTAAGAAAACCAGGAGGATATTTAATCCAGTAGATTAAGTGCTGCAGGCCCTGGTCAGAAAAGCAAAGTGAAAAATAAATTAGCAGTCTGAAAGCTTGAGCATGATTTAAAATGTGCTGAATGATGGTGTCCTGGGGTGATGTTATGAAGCCGCTTTATTCCTTACCCGTCTGCTCAATGCCCAAGGACGCCGTTTCTCTGAGATGGACCCGGGGGCGGGTCGGTTCAACGGCTGGGGCCCAACAGCTCAGGCCTTCAACCTCTCGGTGGGGCTCGGGAGGGAGTGCACCAGGAGCGCTGTGCTGGTTTTTTGGGTTTCTTTTGTGTTCCAGCTAGCTGAAAAAAGGTTCTGTTGGTTTTTCTTGGGTTTTTTTTTTCTTCCCTTGCCTCACTGCCTTCCTTCCCTCCTCGCCGGTCCAGGGAGCCTGCAGGGGTGGCCCCGGTGGGCCCACGGGGTGGCCCTGGTTGGTCTGAGCCCGCATGTCTGTTCCCTCTCTGGGAATTTGTTGTATTTTGAGGGGTTTTTTTTATCCTGTTCTACCCTATTTTGTTTGTGTGTTAATAAACAGTTTGGTTTTGTCCAGTTTTACTTGCTGTGACCCACTTTTTTTATTGGTGGAGGAAAAGGGGAGGCCCTTTCCCCTTCAGGGGAGACACTCATTCCGAAGTGTTTCCTCCTGAAGTTTTGTCTCCAAAGCCAAGACATCATGGAATCCTGGCAGTTTTGACTGTCCAAGTGTTCATGTGACTTTTTGTTTTCCAAACTTTTGTTAATATTCTCTTGACCTTCATATTATTTTACCTTTAGCTATGTCAGACTGAATGCATCCAGTCTGATCCCACCACAACTAAATAATTTTGTGCTTCACTGAGAGACCATCTGGGACTCCCTTGCTGTAGGAGCTAGCCAGGGAGTCATGACCAAATATTAGACCACAGAAATCAAATTAGTAGGAATACTGGTTTTGCTGCATCATCTCTACAGAGATGACAGATGTGAACAGAATAAAAAATAAAACAAAAATGTTTCTGCCTTTCCAAAGGAGAACATTTTAAAAATGCCTCTCTGTCACTATCTGCTGGCCTTTTTATCATCTGTACTCACAGCAATGGAATCAGAGTATGTGAGATCACCTTAGCTAAACTGAACAATAATTAATATTAGATGGTCATCTCATTTTGGTACAGAGATTAGTTCTTAAAAAAGCATCCATGTAAGTGATATGCCAGAAAGGCAGACTGCATGGACCATAACAACACAATCAATTAGGTGTCTGACCACTGGTAGTTTCACTGGTATTTGGTTTGTGTATCATTTAGGAGTTGGGTAACTTCTTAATATTTGTGAGTTTACTGTATTCTGCAAGAAACATGTTTTGGCATTTGTAAGGAGACTGCAGACAATATCAGTTTGAGTGGCTATATATTACTGTGCAAAAAGAAGGGAAAAAATAACTGAAATTCCATCCTATGAATATAAACCCAAAGTCCTGATTCAACCAGACACATGAACATATGTGTAACCTTAGGCTCAGAATTCTCACTGCTGACATTTAGATTAAGAATTTTCCTTAAATCAGGCTTTTAATTATTGGGATTTTTTTCCCCATGACTCGCATGTATCCTTATAGTGGTAAGCCCTAACCCAGATTTCCACTAAAATAATTTGAATAAAGGCACTGAAGACCTATTTGCATTTTTCATCAGAGGTTTTTGCTGTGCTCTTACTCAAAATTCATATGAAGACCTAGCCATAGAAATTTCTAGATGTACATTTGAAGAAGGGAGGGAGGGGTATTTAGTCATTTTTCAACACAAATATGCTTCCTTGAAAGCACACTGAATTGGGCTTCTCCATGAAAAGTCCATGATGATAGTTCCAGTAAATAAGTATTTCTTGTCGTTGATGATGAACCTAAACACTTTCTTTATGTGACTACTATTAGAAGGAGAGGATTGTTTTTTACATACATGTGTACAAATTTATCTGAACTCATTCTCAAAATAGGCAGGGTTTTATTTGGTTTGTGAGGACATTCTAACTGAATGAGAACTGACAACACTCACTGCTTATTTGATGAGCATTCCTGAGTATTTTAGGTTGTGGGAAATATTCTAATTTTTGTGTATGCACAGTGATGATAGAAATGCATCTTTATCATTTCTAAACAATAATGCCTCAGATGGGTTTAATGGAATTAATCACTGGTCAGTACAGTCTGTGCAGGCAAAGAAAGGGATGTAGAACAATGCAAAACCCCTGCTTTTTCAGACCAGCATCCTAATCAAAATTTCATAATTACAACTTTCAGTTGTGATAATGTGCTGATATTGTAGAACAAATTTGGGAAACAAATACATTTTTATCCAACTTACAGTTAAAGTTTAAATAGTGTAAATTGATCCCTTAAATCAAGATCAGCAGTATTGTCATGAAAGCAACCTGAGGCTTGCTGCCTAAAGAGGCCATCCTAGGCATTGGTTTTTTGTGAATATTAATATTTTCTTATCTTGATATCATCCTTTCTGGAAAGGAACCTGTTAAATCCTCAGTATGTTCATTATAATCTCCTGGAGAATAAAATGCAGAGCTAAATGAAGCATGAATACCATCCCAAAATTGCTCTGAGGATGTACTGTGAGCCATAGATTTTAAACAGGCTTTGCTGGTTTGGGTGCAACCCTTGTTTAGGGGGTTGTCTGAGATTTTTTCGAGTGGAATTACATTAAGGTATGTAGTGGAGTAATGTAGCAAGGCATTTTAATGAATAGCTCACTGTATGGCTATTGGTCATCATGGCCATCACCATTTTTTTACAGACAATGCTTTAGGGCTGCAGAAATCACCCAAAATGCATGATCTGTCACTGCAGAATGAAGAGGGTGTTTTCTGAGTTTATTCATATGGTCATGCTCTACCGTAATAATAATAATAATGTTTAACGTGTCTGGGTCATTCGATTACCAAAGTGCAGGCATTATGGGCTGTAAATTGTGGATCTGGGGCAGCGGGTGAGCTAAGAGAAAAAGTAATGATCCGGTGTTCCTGCAGGAACTCATAAGAGCGATGTACCTAAAAGCATCACCCAGGACAGAAGCACAAACCCGTAACTGAAGGATTTTGCCAACTGCAGTGTGTGCTACCCCCAGCTACTCTGTGCGCTGACATTATCCAGTGCACAAAGGAAGGAGATTTCTAGCAAGGGCAGCATCATTAAGGACCCCGGCCCAGGCTCAATGCTGCTCAGAGGCTCAAAAAACCTTTCATTGCAACTGAAGGGAAGAGGAAGTGCAGACATCTCGAAAACATGAAGGGAAAGCTAGGAAAAAGCTGGGTTTTTCTTCTCCTTAGGACTTGAAGGAAGAGTGTAAATGTTGTGGTGGCTAAGTCCACTTTACACCCACCAAGTTACCCCAAAAGTGGCCTCTCCTTACAACACTGTGCCAGAAAGTTCTCCCTTTGTCTAGATTCTGCTGGTCACTGGCCCTCTTCCCCCTCCCATCCCTTTTCCCATTGGCCTCTGTTACATCCTTCAACCTTTCCTCTGCCCCCCCAGCCCTCAGACTATTGGTTTTGGATGCTCTGCCCGCCTTTGGGAGTTTTCAGGATAAAATGGGCGTGGGCTTTCAGTTGTGGTTCTTTCTTGCCTCTGTTCCCTGTGGGCTGTTGCCATTAAACACCTCAGGTTTGCATGCAGAGAACCCCTCTCGCCTCTTTGTCTCTGTTCATGCACAGACTGTGTGTGACCGCCTGCGAAGGTGAGATTGTGTGCACGCAGAGGTGCTGGGAGAGCGCTGCCTAAGAGGTCCACGAGGGACCCTGTGGAATAAACGCGGCATCAATCCACCAAAGCTCTCATTCAATATGTAAATTATTTAAAGATTTTTATATATCTGCCAGATGTTTCTTCTTTTATTTGATTTCAATTTTTAATGTGAAAACTGAAATCTGTTTTGGATCCTTTATAATGTTTGAATTTTCCTAAATGAAAATGTTTTGTGGCAATTGCAACCAAAATCCAGTTGCATTCTTTCAAATATTTTCAGGTGAAGAAAACTGTTAGCTGCAAGACAAAACTCATATTCTGAAAGAGTTGAGCCAGGCCTAAGAAATAAGGGACAATGACACAGGTACAGGGAAGAAATAAGGGACAGTGACACAGGTACAGAGACAAGGGCTCTGCCTCTACCCTCTTAGTTGAGAAAAATATTAAAAAAACTTCCTGTACCCCGTAGTCACTGTTACTCTGATCTTGACTAATGAACTAATTACTAATTAATACTTTGCAGCAATCAAAAGATACCCAGGATCCCAGGAACAGGTCTTTCTAACAACAAAATATTAACCAAAGTCATATATTTAATCTACTGTAAATTAAATCAGTACCACTTTTGTTATGGACTCAAAAATTGGGCTTCATCTCCTGATCCTCAAAGTGTACTCTGTTCCATGTACAAGCTTATCGTGGCTCATGTACCATGGTTGCTCCTGTTCATAATAATTAACTGTGACTGTGTTAATTCATTAATTCTGTGCCTGTGTTTGGGACACCAGAAAGCTCAAGCTGCATCCTAGGCAGTAAAAAAGTAAACAAATAAACAAATAAACCCTTATTTTTCTTGAATCTCAGACTAAAAAAGGGTACTGAGTTCAGATGCCTCTATGTGCTCCACAGAGCAGATGATGACAAATCATGATTATGAAAAGGCTCCAAACAAAGTGCCCCTTGATGGGAGCCTCCGCAAATAGCTCTGTAGGACATGCTGAGAGGGATGTGTGTTAAACCCTTTGTGGGGGTTTTAGTTTAGTCCTAGTTTTTTTTCTGTTAAAGGAATTTTTCCCTATGCATGTTGCTAGGGGAACAAATGGCTGAGTGCTTAAGGAAAACAAAGGACCTGGCTGCTCTTTTTGTTTCACCTGGAGGTGTGGTCAGTTTGGTCTCTGCATTCAGAGAGAGAGAAGCTGCTGGTTCTCTTCAGCCATTTTTCTTTCTGCGGAGAAAGATCCCAGGATCCCCGGCCCACCTTCCCTGCCCTGCTGGAGGCCGGGCTGTGGCCGCCCTGCCCCGCTGCTGCTTTGAGCCTTCACTGCGTTGTAGCCCTGCTCACCCTGCCTGCCCCGACCTCCGGGGGGTTCCCCGTTCGGATACATCTCCTCTGCCATCCGGGATTTGTGCTCATCCCTGCCGTTCCAGCCTGCTGTTCCCGAGGGTCCGGCCGGACACCGGGATCGGCTGCCCAGGGGTTGTGAAGCCTTTGTCCCATCCCTTCCCGGGATCCCAGGGCGCCGGTGCCGCGTGCTCCCCGAGCTCGCTCCGGAGCGCCCCCTGCAGCCGCGGGGGAACCATCGCACCTGCCCTGCTCACCGGGAGCCACCAGCGCCCCTGCCGGCTGCGAGCGGAACTGCACCCGAGGGGAAAGGGCCCGGCAGCCGAGAAGGCTGGGACTGGGTTTGGGATTGTTTGCTGTTACTGCCATGGTTATTGCTGTTTGTTTGACTGGTTATATATATAATAGTAAAGAACTGTTATTCCTATTTCCCACATCTTTGCCTGAAAGCCCCTTGATTTCAAAATTATAATAACTCGGAGGGAAGGGGGGGTTGCATCTGCCATTCCAAGGGAGGCTCCTGCCTTCCTTAGCAGACACCTGTCTTTCAAACCAAGACACCCTTCTTCCTAGGACTGATGAACTACATTCTGGTCTGGGACCTGGGAAGCCTGGCTACAGTTCTCCCTTCTCCATAAGGGAATTACACTGGGACTAACCTACCTAATTCAGCTCTCAAACTAGGACTTGATTCCCTGAACACTGGCATCTAGTAACACTTTATGAGTTTAAGCCATGGTTTTACCCATATCTCCAGAAGGATGTGTGTCTCCCACAAGTCCTTCATCTCACCTGTGATCCCTGAAGATTCCTGGAATGGCAAAAGATGTCTCAAAAATCAGTGGGTGGTTACACCTGGGTAATGAAATCCCATCCTTCCTGCTCAGTTCATGTGCCCAAACATGGACATATAATGCTACATACCTGGTCTGCTGCCACTGCTGCTGTTAATTCAAAAAGATGGAGTTCTCTCCTATGGCCTGCATTATGTCTGCTAAGTCCATATGGATGTTGTGCATACATCTTTTAGAGGATTTCCAGTGGTAGTGGGTGCCTTGTCCAAAATACAGACTAGAACCTTGCAGGTGGAGTTCTACTCAAGCACAGGACGCCTGAATGAAGGTAGATGTCTGCTGGAGGTGCCTGAGTTCCCTTTGTAGTCATAGCAGAGCTAGTTAATACACCCAGCAGAGTTACTCAGTGTGCCCTATAGCAGGCAGGTGGTACCTGGGCATCTAAATTGCTCTTTAGGCTTCTCTTACAGCACGGTCTTTCCATGGATTATCACTGAAGTTAGACTCTTCCAGTACAAGTAGACACCTTGGTGTAGACACTTAAGATATCTTAAGATGAAGGCAAAATCATCTGCTGACAGCTAAAAGCTCTAACCGTTAAACCATAGGCTGCTCTGGTTATTGAGGTAAACCAGGATTGGGACAAGAAGTTTTAATCCCCCCTTTAGAAGCAGACTCATTTTACAGAGGATAAATTATAAAGATATCATTGTACAATTAAAAGATAAATAGACATTTGTACTCAAGCTCAAAGAGTGGTTCAGGAGGCTCTTGAGGTAAAAAAGGATCATATATTCCTGCCTAAAAGGAAAAAACATTGTCAGGAGTCTTTAGCTTCAGGAACTGTAGATCATTCTGGCACAATTAAACAGAATGGTCAAGCAAGAATAATAGAACAGAGAGAACAGAAATATTAAAATTAGTCAAGCAATGCAAAATACTTTAAGGACTCACTTCTACAAATTATCAGGACAGGTTAAATGCCCCTGCTTTCAAATGGTATTTTTCTGCAAAGAAGACAGTGTTAATTGGATAACTTTGGTGGTGGTTTTGTTTGTTTATTTAAGTTAGCCTACAGATTCTTGTCAGCTGCTCCTAAGAGCAAAAGAGAAATGTTGCCTGCTTAACATCTGCTGTCAGATTATGTTGCCTCTGCTATCAGAAATGAATGCAGAAGACCAATTCAAGTTCCTGTCAGCTGTGATGTCTTTTGGACATGTTTCAATCAAGCAGCAGGCTTTTCTTTACACTTAAAGAATCATTAGAACAGCTAAAGTCTTAGGGAAAACACATTTTGATTGCAATTATAAACTAATGTCTAATTCATTTAAATTATCATGTATTAAGTAAATATTTGAACTACTCTGAGATCCATCACACCTAATTGTAGCTCTGTCTTGAGTGTATTTCTCCCTCCTCCAAATTCTAATCAATAGCAAGCAAAGCATCTTTTCAAGTTAGTGCTGCAGCAATCTGATATGCCAGTGTAAATGCCCACAAATTCTCACTAATGGTTATCTGATATTTCTCATATTAACTATTGATGGTTCACAGTGAACTTGGTGGAAGTTAATGATAAGCAGGAACACCCCTTGGAGGATTTGTTTCCATCTGATGTTTCAGCTCAGCTTAGGTTCTGCTGATTCTACGCCTAGAAAAATCTTAAGGTGCCCCTGGGCCCACTGCGTATGGCACAGAGAGTTGCAATGTGAATTGGCTTCATGTCAAACAATTGTTTCAACAATCTGAAATCCATCACAGCGAAGAATAGGGGTGATTCAGCCTTGATGTTTGAGAAAAGACTGTTCAGGCTCCTGTGTGAATCACCTTTTTCCTATCCAAGAACTCATCAACAACTGCATTTCCCTCATTTTCCACACAGAAAGAAACAAAATGTTATGACACCTATGCTAGTAATGTAATTACAACATTTGGTGTTCTCCCAAGGCCTCTATTTCTAGAGCCAAGTGATTAGACAAGTATCTCAGTTTTCAATCTCTTTCACAGAGGCTTCCAGAAGGTATCTTGGAAATGTTATGTTATTCCTGCAGGCTCACTAAGCAAAGGCAAGCAAGAGTAGTTAATAATGCTTCCTCATTTCTAAAGCTCACTATTTTAGGACACTCACATACCTTCAGATGGTCTGTCTTGTGATATTATTCAGCTATACTGGTTTCAACTCTAATGTTGATGTTAGTGTCCAGTTCCCACTTCTGCAAAGGGAATCCTTCTACTTAGGGTAGCCCTTTCTGGGCTAAAAATCTGTAGTGCTGCCTCATTTGACATCAATTAATCTGTTACATCTGAAGTAGTCAATTGAAGTTGTTTTCTGGTTGTGCAGTGTCCAGCTGACCCTATCACAATGGTGGTGCCATGTTATTTTCTTTTTAACTAATGTCCAAGGTTTTTCATCTACTGCAAGATCTACTACCTTCAGAAGAAGGGGTGTGTCAAACCTTGCCTACCAGACTTACCAGGAAAGAATAAAAAAAAGTAATTGCGTAGACTGGAAAGGAGGGTGAGCAGCCTCAGAACAACTGTGTTCAAACAGAAAAGCAGCTGCAAAGAGGAAAGGAGTATTCTTTTCTCTGTGTCTAGGGGCAGGAAAGAAAAAGACATAATGAGCTTAAATGACATTGCAAAGAAGAAGCAAGAAAAAAATTATGAGCCTGGTGTAATGGACTGCCTGGGAGTGCTGTGAGGCATCTTGAGAAACAGGTTGCCTTAATAACCCACAAGAGTCAAATTCAGTGGTGATCGAGGGCTGGGAGGCTGGAATATATGATTTCCTGAAATCCTTTCAGCCCTAATTCTCTATGACTTTATGCACAGGCTGCCTGTGCACTGCGCCTGGTAAGTGGGACACGTCCCAGGTATGTTTATCTGCCAGTGGAAGTGTTATGGGTGCATGTGAGGGTTCTGCTGATTGAGCAACCCTCAGACATGAAAACCCTGCTCTTTGCAAGCCTAGACTGAGATCTCTGCAGCTTGTAACAGTAATATACTAAACTAAACCAAAAGTATTTAAACATTAAACTGAATTTGGATGCTCTCCATTGTTGTTCAGGGAAACCAATCTAGTAAAAAGCTACTTATGTGTCATCTACCACAACAGCCAATTTTTATGTATGTGACACATAGGATGTATGTGTAGTAAGCTCCCACAATTCCTACCAAATTTTTGTATAAAAACTGGTACATCAAAAAATAATTGCCCTCTCAAACTGCCTGTTACAGACAGTGCTAGATGAAAGGAAATACAACAACACCAAAAAAGAGAGATTTAAAGTTTTTAAATTCCAGACCTTCCTCAGCACTGAGGCACTTAAGTCTCAGACTTGAAAAGTTTTCAATTCCGTGTGGGAAGGATGGGGTGGAGGAAGACCGTGTGCTGTCCTCACCTTTGACAGCGTATTTCAGTGGCAAAAGCAGAAGGATGCTGCCATGGGTATGTGTCAGGAGCAGGCAGATGCTGACAAGGTGTTATGGGTCCCTGACTGGCAGATGTGGACCCTGCAGGATCTGGCTGCTGCTCTGCCTGTTCCCCCCCCCAGCTTCCAGCTGCTCCACGTAGGGACCATGCTGGGCACAGAGCTGCACAGCATATAAAGAGCCACATTGGCTTAACAGAGGAGTCTGCAACTTCAGTGGCCCCAGGTTGAAGGTCTCATTAAGTTGATCATATTTTTTCTTCGGCTTATCATCTTCACATAGATCTTAAAAATTGTGGATCTACATCACTAACATGCAGGCTTTCAGAGCTCAAATCCACAGTCTGTTCAGGCTCATCCATTACAAAGAACTAACACTGACAGATTTCTTTATTGGGTTTTTTCTTACTCTCATCAATGTCTATCTTTAAAATGTGATGAGTAGAACAGGAGATCTCTTTTCAGGATGATGGGGAAACATCTAGAACATCCCGCAGAGAAATAAAGCAATTCTCTGCTAATTCCTTGAGGGTGAACAAAGCAGTAAAACAAAGAGGACTTCTCTTTCTGGTGTGAGAGCACTTCCATTTTCTGAGAACTGGAATCCAACGAGCCTTCCACTGGATTCACATTTTGAAAAGATGGATTATCTTGTTCTTAGCTGGGATTATCGTCTCCAAGGTCCTGTAGCACTGGAATGGCAGGGTAGGTAGTAGGATGAAGCCAAAACTAACTTTTAAGACAAACTCATTTGTAACCTTAGCTATGAAGAATCACTCCTTAATAACATTAAAAACAAAATCAGCGCCAGTGAGTGGAAGAGGAGAGGATAAATACTGTACATGTTGGAGATCTATGTCTTTCTGCTCTGCTGACTCATAGCTTAAATATCGTAAAAGTCAGGTGACATTACCGCAGTGATAAATCTGATCTGTATCTACAAGAGAAGGCTCCTGAGCCAATCCTTTGTTGAATCCTGAGGAAATCATTGCCATATGTGAATATTTTTAGTGGTGCCTTCTGACAAAATACATATTTTCCATTCTTTATTGAGCTGTTTATCTAGACTAGAATTATGATAAACTTCTCAAATGGTTCATTTTCCCAAGATTGGTATGGAACAAATTAAAATTAAGTTGCCATAACAAAAATTACTTAGTGGTAGAGCTATGAGATCTCCCTCTCCTCTTCCTCTCAGACCAGCTTCACAGCCAGACAGATGTGAACGGCCCCATTTGTGGCTTCCCAGAACTCAGCTGCACATGCCAAAGAGGCGGTGCCACTACTCCACAAGGCTGAACACGGCCAGGCACTGCCATTGGGAGGCTCTGAACCACCACTGCAGTCTGGTGAATGCAGCAGGATACCATATATTCACTTTTTCCATTCCTTTTAAGGTGTTTTACTCCTCAGTGAACAAGGGAATCAGGATCTGACTCCTAAAAGAAACACTGAAGAATGGGGACAGCATTTGCTTTGTATCTGCACACTTATATAGTCTTTGTCAGATTACTTGAGCACAAGCATTAGAGAGAGTCTGATTGACTTCCAAGACAATTTTTGACTCAGTAATGGATATGAGCATACATAACCGGCCCATTTGTGCTTCAGCTCCGTATCTATCCTTTCATCCCAGCTAAGGTTGCCTAACATTTTATTTTGTATAACCAGGTTTTCATTTGAAGCTTGGAGAAATTTTTTTTGCGATTTTACACTTGTCATCTCTCATGCTACCTAATTTTTTTTTTAAGTTGCTAAGACTTTAAAAAAAAAAAAAAAAAGATAAAAGAAAAATAGCTGCTGAACAAGATTTTAAAAAACGTAGCTGAAAAGCTTTGGAACTCTGTGTTTTGCAGGAATCCTGTGTGGTGGAAGAGTGTGGCTTTTGTTAAGGATAAACCTCATTTACTCATTTTTACTCTCTGTGAAATACGTACACACCCTAAATATATACAGGTCTTTGACAAGTAGTAGTTTGCACATACTTCATAAAGACTTGCCAGACTTTAACAGCCAGAATCCCCAGGCAGTCTGTATTCACTGAGCATGTCCCAGCTCCTTACAAGTTCTGTATGTAGTGAATCCTATGTGCTTCACAGTCACTGGAAAAAGAAAATTTCTAGATAAAATAGTATTTTGCAGAATTGGTTATAGGAATGAAATCAGTTTTCCTCTGTAATGGCTGTCCCCACATGTCCTGAGCTGGAGCAGTCCCGGCCACTGGATGTGGCCCCAGGGAACTGATGTCTCTTGTACTCTCAGTCCACCCTCTGCCAACATAGAGCATCACAGGGAAGAGAGATACCTACCTCCTGTTGGACAACAGGAGAACGCAGGCTGTCAGGAAAAGGAACTATGTAGAAAAATGTGAATTTTTCTGAATAAGAACTCTAGATCTAGGTTTTGTCAAGGAATAGAAACTGGGAATAATCCATGGAAGTATAGAATCATAGAATAGTTTGGGTTGAACTGGACCTTTACAGGCCATCCAGTGTTGCGGTGGTTGAGGCCACCACAGGATTGACCAAGGAGCCACAGGGCCCCAAGACAGTTGAGGTTCACTGATGGGCCTGAAAGTACCCTTCGGTCATGGTGAGATCCCACAGTCCCTGTGCTCTTATGTAGATTATCCCCAGCTGGTTGGCCCATTGGCCCACCATCCCTTTTGCTCCCTATAAGTCCTGGTTCTGGAAAGTTCTCCCTTCTTCAATGCCCCATTGGTTCTTGGTTCCCTTGTTCCACCCCTCGCTTTCCCCATTGCTTACTGTTATGTCACCCCATGTTCTCTCCACCCCTTGGCCCTCCGATGATGAAGGAAGGAAGGAAAGAAGGAAGGAAGGAAGGAAGGAAGGAAGGAAGGAAGGAAGGAAGGAAGGAAGGAAGGAAGGAAGGAAGGAAGGAAGGAAGGAAGGAAGGAAGGAAGGAAGGAAGGAAGGAAGGAAGGAAGGAAGGAAGGAAGGAAGGAAGGAAGGAAGGAAGGAAGGAAGGAAGGAAGGAAGGGAAAGAGTGACAGGGACAGAATAAGGAAACTATCACCACTCTGTGGATCCCAGCGATGTTGGTTGATCCTCTCCAGCTGGTCTCTCGGTGGCGAAGGTCCCCCCCGAAGGCACGAAGTCCCATGGGTGTACACGCTCAGGCTGGGTGGGCACGTCTGGCCATGTCCCCCTGGGGTGGGGGTCAGTCTCTCACAGCAGACTCTGGGTCTGTTCCATCACGTGCAGTCCTGTGGGGCCAAGCCTCTCATGTGAATGTCCCATGGATGTGGCCTGTGGGGTTGGGGGTTCCACAGCTGGGCCGGTTTGTGTAATCAGATGGGTGTTCACTGCCTCTCACCAGAGGTTGCACCATGCACCCAAAACCTCCTCCTCCCCCCTCGGCTGGGGGGAGTCTGTGTAAACCTGGCTTCTGTGAGCTGTGCTCTCCCCCCACCCCAAACTCAACCAGGGATAGTTGCGGCTGATGGCTTTGGCCTTTTGTGGATGCATGCCTTTCCCTCAGCCTGAGATGATGGAACAATGGGTTTCCCTTTATCTAATCAGCAGTTTGACTTTCAGTTCAAAGTCCCACTCTTGAGGCAGGCTTCTTCAGTTGTAGCTTCTTCATAATGAGTAAAACTTTATATCAATGTTTGAGGCATGAACCATTTTAAATCTCTGACACCCCCCTGCAATGAGCAGGGGGATCTTCAACTAGATTGTGTTGCTCAGAGCCCTATCCAATTTGACCTTGAATGTTTTCCAGGGATGAGCCATCTACAACTTCTCTAGGCATCTCTCTCATGAAAAAATCACTCCCATATATCTTGTCTGAATCTGCCTTCTTTTAGTTTAAAATCATTACCCCTTGTCCTGTTGCTGCAGGCCCCACTAAAAATTCTGTCCTCAAGTCTGTTCTGGGAAGAATCCAGCACACTGGGAAGCCTAGAAGAGGAGCAGGGGCTAGAGCCTAGGAACAGTAAGGTGTGCCATAGGTCCAAGCAGTTGCCACAGTCGTGCTGAGGAAAGAGATGGGACTGTTTGTGTGCAAAGAAGCTATGCTCGGGGGTGCACAAGGAGGGGAGGAGAATCCCATTGCAGAGACTAGATGCCAGCGCAGAGGAATAAAGGTCATGGAAAGAAGTTTGAGGGCTGACCAACACTGACTAAATATTTGGTGAGGAAAAACTTTTGGGAAAGGAAAAGAGTGAGACTGTGATACAAACCCCAAATGGGGCATACCTGAATTTTCTGAGACTTCCATGGTGTTAAGTGAAGAGCTAGACATGGGACTAGAACAGGACGGGAACGGGACTAAAACAAGAGCAGGCAGAACAAGAGTTCTGCTTAAAGAGCAGGAAAGATGAACACAACTATCCTCAGATCTGCAAACTAAGGTCAAAATCTTTCAGTTCATCCCTTTCCCTGACTATGTCCCACCTCTGTAAGTGTACATGTATGAAATTTGCAGCATCCCTGTTACATCCAACAGCCAAGTTCATTCCCATGCAGTACTGCTGATAAGCATTGAGCTACCCCCATGGGATAGCACAAAGGAATTGCTGGGAAGAGGACATCAGCTCCAATCTCTTGAATGTGAACAAAATCTGATCTTATTTACTTTCCAAAACTTGAAAAGATAGTAAGACTGGTGATCTAGATGGTCCCCCACTGGTTGCAGGTACAGACTGTACCCTCACCTCTCCAGGAAACATCTGCTCTGTCCTGAGCTTTGGAAGTGCCAAAGACCCTGTAAGGTAAAGGCCAAGGTGCTGGCATGGAATTGAGTGGACTCAACTCACTAATATGCTCTCTAGAGCAAGAACAAAGCAGGAGGGCAGAAAAAGCTTGGTTGTAACAGGGAAATCCATGAAGGAACTGAAATCCAGATCTGTGCAATGGGAAGATCGATCTTCATGGCTGAAAATAACAACCCTGGTTTAAATGATTTGCAGTTCCTCATATGATCTTTGTGTCAGAGGCAGGGATGAAATCCAGTTCTCCTGAGTGACATCCATCTACCTCAGCCACCAGACAGCCCTCTTTCTCCCTACTGTCGCCCACCTCATTCATCTCACATCTTCCAACTTGTGCAACAAATGAGTCAGGGGATTTAACAGACAACAGATGCCTTCACAGCACAAGTCTGATTCATCCCCCTGGCAAAGTGAGAAAAATCATATGTAACTATTTAATTCAGTATTGTAACCTAAGAAAGTGAATGGAAAACCACAGATGACATTAATTCTGGTATGTTTTTATTTTTTAAATCTCTGCATCTGCAGCCCTCGAAATGTTCTTTTAAGAGTTCTTAGATACTGGGTGGGATATTTGGTTTCATTTTGTTTTCTGGTACAATCTATCTTAGACTGCACCACATGAAATCAGTTTTATATTCCCAGGGCAACAAGAGCACAGAGATTCACTTGGATTTATCTTTTCTGATTCACTAGAATAAAAAATATGAAACTAATAATTTATTGTAGTTCAATCCAAAAAGATAGTCATATCCAAACAAAAACATAACCAAAAAACCTAAATTCATTTGTATTTCTACATGTGCTTGGTGTGCTTGTACTGTTTCTGTATATAAAATTGCATCTTTTTCTGATATAAGCTTTTACAGGATTCCTGATCCTCGAGGCCTTTGGAGAGCTGCAGTCTGGCCTGATGGCAAATGTGATGCACAACACATGGAACAGTTATGAAAGCATACACACACACAAAGAGGATGAAATGCTCCAAGTGAGTCACATGTTTTCACTATCCATTCCATGGGCTGCAAATATTTGCCATGGAATATAATAATGCATTAGATTCCCAGCAGAAATTTGTCAGCAAAGGAAGAAAAAGTCCTCTGCAGAGTACATCACACCAAAGCTGTCAGCCATACAAGGGTTCATAGAATTGGCACATTCAGATCAGATGAGTGTTCATTTTCATACACCCCAATCCTCTTTTGTTCTAGTGTGCTATTATTTGACAGGAAATCTTCATTCTCATTATCTTCTCTTTCACACTCCTGACACACTACAGAGAAATGCAGAGGGTCTGGATAGAACTAGAAAATAATCTCAGCAGACATTTCCTTCCTGACTACAGATAACGCTTGCTGGACTTGATGATGAGCTATGAAGATTTTTCAAGTATCAGTGACAAGGCTATGATTTCTAAGCAAACCCTTAAACATCTCTAATTTGCAGATATCTCCCCATACTCCCCATACTTCAAGTGTTCGGCAATAGAGAATTTTCCATAAAATAAATATGAAGGAAATTTAAATACTGTGCCTTACATGATATGATTAGGCTTCTTAAAACTTCTTGAACTGCTAGTTGCTGAAGAAACGGAGACATGGAAAGGTGTATATTGACAAGATCAGCCTCAGCTTTAGCTAGTGATTCCCACACTGTGCCTGACCTACTCAGACAAGGGCTGATTTGGATCCAAAGTGCTATCAACCAAAGAGGGCCAAAATCAAAGCACAATGAGAGAGTCTTCTCAGACTGTATGATCTTGTCCACTCTCTGATTATGAAGGGCACAGAGGAGTCAATTCTAACATTTTTAATCCTAATTTGCCAGTTTTTAATGCCCCTATTAGTAATCTAGAAAACCATTCAAAGCCAAAAGCTGACTCACACAGTTCAAAGATCTCTATCCTCCCTCACAGCAATGCTTGAGTCCTGATCCAATAGTATGGCCAGTAGACTCGGAGCTTGAAGAAAGCTCATGAACACTTCTGCCTGACTCTCCCTGCCTGGAGGACCTGCCAGATCTCCCCAAGCGAGTCAACACAGGGGCATGTGCAGGCTGGGCTGAGGAGTCCTCTCGCACCCCGAGCTCCTCCAACAATACTAAATGTCCCATGTGACCACCTGAGATAGGCTTCACCTCTGAATTACCTTCCTGAGAGCTTTTCTTACTACTGAGAACAAAGAGAGATTGAGAGATTTCCTAAATAATTCACACTCGACTTTGTGAATACCATATCCCTTCCCCTCACTGTTATTTACAAGTCAGGAAAGCTTTTAGCACAGAAACCGAGGCAGATCCAGATACCGTCAAGGACTCTAAACAAAGGTTGGAACTTCAACATCTCCTTAAGTATCACTTGATGGGTTTTCAGACTCAAACAGAGCTTTTGGTCTATCATGCAGTGTTTTATTGGCTCCAACAAACTGCTATGTACTGTTGTTTAGTTCTGACGGAAATGTGAATAAATTGCCATAAATACGATGCTGCTAAAAGAAGTCCATCTTTTCATACATATTCTCCTCATTATAGAAAATGAAATATCAAGGAAACGTCAAGTCAAGAGCAGAAAAGGATTAAGATACAATTTCTAGCAAATCTTCAGCATGTCTTTCACTGACTCTTATAACTTCAATTTTAGACATACAGTGTATAGTACACCAAGTGCAAATGTCATTAATCTACTGTTTACAGTCTTTCTAACCTGAATGGCTAATAAGTTTAACACATTCATTTTTCAGTACAAATTAAGCCTGTCAGAATGACTCACACTTCTATATAAAGGAAGTTCTAAAGATATTTAAAGGGAAATTAGCTGTCAAAGTCAGTTAGTTTGTTGGGGTAAGAGGAATCCCATGTTCCTTTGTAACCTTTCAGAGAACATGGTATTTGGCAGATTGCAGACCTGTTCAAGATAAGTGGTTTTAGTTTGTATATGTTTGTGTGTGTGAAAGAGAGCAATTAGAGACTCTGGAGAGCAATTCTAGAGAAGTTGAAGGCATACTTCTTTGCCCTTTATTACTAGCTAGGGCCTTTCTGTAAGTTAGAGAGGTCTGAGGAGGGGTTTACATCCCCATTTCCCCCCCCCAGTTATATAAGATGATATACTGAAAAACTATTTTCCCTACAAATCTTCCCTTGCTGGTGTCCCCAGTTATAACACTACTGCTTCTTGCATTTCAAGATCATTTTTCATTGCTAGTTTCTGAAATGTCTTACATAAATATTGGTGCTCAGAATGATCTTTTCCTGAAAAAAGATCTAGCAAAGCAAAATCTTGTAAACTAAACATGGCTGAAATCCAAACAATTCTGCTTTAGAATTTTTCCATCCAAAAGGGGAAAATTTAGAGCAATGCAGAAGTTCTTCATCAAAGTCTTTCAGCTAAGAACCTAATTTTTTATTCAGTTATTTTTTAATGAACATACTCTGAGCAGCAGTTAATGAGCCCCCTTTTGTTGTTTGTGAAAGAGACCTTGGGTAGGTGAAATGATGTGCCAAGAACACAGAGCAAGTTAGTTGCTTCTCCCAACATTAGCATACACCATATCCCACAAAGAGACATGAGGACTCTTTCTAAATTTCTTTGAGCTTGCTATGCTGCATTCGGACCCTCGTTTCCCTGTTCAGACCTGGAGGCCACACACTGGATGAATTGATGCCTGAAAGGCATGCCAGTAAATGCCAGTAAGTCTGTCTCCAAAGCACAGGGCAAAATTCACAGCTTGAAATCCTGTCAGAAAAAACATAATTTGAACCAGAAGTGCACCAAACCTGCAAAATCCCTGAGCCAAAAAGAAAAAGCAAGAGCAAGTCTGGAACATGATGGTGAAAGCATTAAGTCAGGAGGAGGAGGATGCTAATGTGGGAGGGATGACTTATCATTGGAGAGGTGAGGGAAAACAGGCCAATATCCTTTTACAGTGGGCAATGCTGCTTCATTCTGAAAGAGCTGGCAAGAAAGGTCCCAAGATCCTTTTCCCAAACTCCACTCCTGGACTGCAGCTGATATCCCTGAACAATGGTCATTAAATATTTAATAATATTTAATAACTGATGTTATTAAAAAAAAAAAAAAAAGTCTGAGAAATACAGGAAGTCTGAGGTACCTGGAAAGAAGTCTGGTCTACATTATAAAGACAGACTGCCCTCACCTCCAGGTTATATACAGCTGTATATAAGCTTCTTCAAGCTTCTGCCCCTAGGAACCCCAGACGTGCCCCTTAGGCAAGCTAGATGACACTAAACAGTTGGAGCCTTTCCCTAGGTGCCTAGAAACCCTAACCAGTGAAGTCACAGGTGGTGCTGTTTATGGGCCCTGTGATTTGCATTCTTGGCCTTTAAACACTGATAAGCCATCTGACTCCTTCCTCAGCACCTGTGGCCTTTTGTGGATTTCAGCCCTTGTTTCACCATTAATGCAACATGTCCCGGCTGCTACTCAAGGTGCAAAAGGATGCCACTCCTGACTTTTCTGACTTCTCAGCATCCCTTTCAAAGAAAAGAAAATTTTCAACAAAAATTTTCTTCATTTGAGGGTCATGCAAAGGTCACCTTTTAATCCAATAGAGGATTAAAGTAAGATGCATGCTTATGATGAGGAAAATTAACTAAGTTACTAAGGATCAAAAGGACATTTAGCATGCCACTGTCCACTTTATCTGTGGGCAGGTATTGCTGGATCCACCCACTACTGGAATTCTTGGATTTTAATGGCACATTTGAAATTTCCATTTCCATTCAGAAGAAGCTATATTACATGGTGACCTGAGATGGATGGGCACAGCATCCTTTTACAAGGATAATTTTCAGTTAAAACTATAGTCTGCTTTCAAGCTCACTTTTCTTTAAATTCTCTATTTGTTCTAACTGAGAGTGTTAATAAGCCAATATGGCATGAACAACAGGTTGAGAGAAATTGCTGTTAACTAATCAAAAGAAAAATTGCCTTTCCAAAAGATTATATTTAGCTCCTTTTTTTGGGGAAGGGAAAGGAAGCTTAGCATCAACTGAACTGTTTCAGGTCAGGCCAGTCACCATGGCAACAAATTTTTCTGGTATTAGAAAGTATCACTCGGGAAGTGTGGTTGGGATAATAGCATCATGGATCATTTTCATATATCCACTTTAGACTCAGGCCTTAAAGGAACTACATCCTTTTCTTTTGAAAAGAACTGTGACATAATGCGCTAGATACAGATATGCAAATAAGTGTGAGTGTCAAAGAAACCAGGTGATCTCAGCCAAATATAGGCCCCAAAAATTTTGGCAGGCAGAAACCCAGATTTAGCTACCTAGTAACCTGATTGACATTAGCTGTCCTAGCCCCTCTTTTGCCTGCTGACTACAATATAACAATATAACAACACTTGTCTGTTATTTAGTTATAATTAGATGTACTGATGCAGAGTTTTTTTAAGCATCAGAATATTATCTAGAATAGTGACTACAGTTGAATTGGTTTATTTCTTGTCACATTAGATACAGCTGTATTTAAAATATGCTGGTTTTGCTTTTAAGAGGAAGGATAAATATGTAATCTAACAATTAGGGATTTTCAGTCTGTAATGTCATTCTTTTCACTCTTTTCCTCCCTGGAGGTAGGCACATAGCTTCTGAAAGGGCTTGAAAATAGCTGCTTAATGATATGGTAGATTCTTAAATTAAGCCTTTTAGAGGTTTTGCTCTGCTTACATGAGAAATATGTGCTAATATTAGGGATGAAATGTAAATGTGTACAAGGCAGAAGGTCAGACACATCTACAAACTGCAATAAAAATATTGATTCTTCCTTGTCACCTAAACAGCACTAAAATCTATGATTGGACCAAGGGGCCAGTTACCTCCACACCATTGATTCAATTGAAACATTGCACTTCAGAATAAAGCAATGTACACAAGTACTTAAATATGCATCTCACAATTTTTATGCAGGAGAGTAAAGAAAAATTTTCACTGGGTAACATATTGTGAGGAAGGGTGAACCAAATTCTGATTTCTCTTTCATTCATGTAAGCCGTGGGCTGCCAAGTGAAACTTCTCAGGATTTACAAGATGGTAAAATGAACTCAGGATACAGCCCAGTATATTGCATGAGATAATGCTCACCCAAATAGCTGGTTCGAGAGTTTCCTCATGGCCCAGGGAAGAACTGTTCAGACTGGGCAGGAATCACCTGGTGAAGCCTCTGTTCCAGGTGAGGTCAGACTAGATAATCAGAGTAATCCCTTGGAATCTCTGAAGCTATTAAATGAAAACAAATGTTACAATTAATCAAGCTGCTTTTCTTCTGCTCTAGCCCACCAGATTATGACTAACTGGCCTCTCCAGGCATAGCTATTCCAACTGTTGTTTGGTGCAACACTGACATGAATTAAAGGCACAAGAGGTGTCAATTTTTCAGCTTCATTTTTGCATGAGTTACCTGCTACAGCTGAAACCCTGATATATTTACCCAGTTCTGGCTTAGCTAAAGTACAAAATAAGTTGGATGTTTGGAAGATTAAGTAATTTCAAGGACTGGATGCACTAGGTGTTGTTAGACCAGTAACATGCAGCTGTAGCGGAGACCTGTAAATGTCAGCTGCAGCCTGCAACAGAGTCACATCACCCATGTGCCAGAGTGTAACCTCCTAAATGAAAACTTAACACATCAATTTTGTGTAAAGGACTGAACTATTATAATCGTGTACGTGTAAACAGGATACATGTCACATATTTTTACCTGAATTCTGACCTCCTTACATTTTTGCCATTTGTGGTCATAGGCCATGTCCAATGTATGCTGCAAAACCCGAGACCTATCTGTGGGATCACAAAGCACACAAAAATAAAGATGCTCTACACAGTAAAAATATGACATCTTAATGATCCTACCCAATGATTAAGCTATCCTGAAAATTACTATTCTCCGTCATATTGTTTGGTGTAAATGTTCAACTTCCTTCTGTGAATGAAAAATTAGAAATTGTTAAATTTGTCTATCTTAAATGTATTGGTGTATTATGTTGAAATCAAACAAAATAACACGTTACAAGATATACACACTTTGGTTAAAATTTGATCTTTATTAGCACATAAAGTCTTGGAAAGTGGGATTTATGAAACTGAAGTTTTGCTGTATGTAATGTAGGTTGTTTATTGTGCTTGATACAATGATCCGAGCAAAGATCTTTGCACTGAGAATAATCTTCTCAAAGAAATTTCAGAGCTTATTTTCCAGACAAGATATAAAGTAAGAATGCTTTCTTCCTCTTTTCACCCCCTCATATATCTACCAGCCTGTACTATTTAGAATCAGTAGGAGAAATGGAGTAAGAAACTTCCAGTTATTATGAGAAAAAATAGAAAATAGCAGTCATAAGACTATGAAAAGTCTAAGAATATGAAAAAATACACACTACTTCATGTTTAAATGTATTGTAGTTAACCTTTACTGTCATTCTTGAGGCCTAGGTATGTGAATTACCAAATGTGCTGGTAGAATATGACCTGAAAATTTGCTGAGTAAGTTTGAAATGGCAACATCTACAATTATCAAAATCAGGAATGGCTGATACAAGCTTTCCAACCAGATCAAATAAAACCTTCCAGTATGACTATCATATAAATGAATGTGTCATTATACAGACTCAGACAGTTTTAGCACTTGTATTGAAATTACCTTGTGCATTGCATCCTGCAGTGTGTGACAAAAGGCAGCACTTCGGTGCCCACATCCACTTTGGTAGCCAAAGGTGTCATAGAATGTCCGAGATGTCCTCTTTGGGCTGGCAGAGATGACCTGCCTCTATCTGAAAGAGCTGAAGGCCAGCGAGGATAGTCTAGAGCATCTACCATGGCAGTAGGCATCTAATTTCAGTCAGTTGAATTGAGCCTGAGGCACCCAAATTTGGAGTGTGATAGCAGAGATCTACGCAATACAGTCACCAGAGTCTGGAGGGTGACTCAACTTGTCTGACTGTAGAGAGATAGTGGCTAAGCAGCCAAGTGACATGCTGGGTGCCAGTGACTGCATTAAATAGATCTCCACTGACTGTGACAGTCTAGATACCTAGTTAATGTATAAATGGAGTCCTAATCTCAAATGGATTCACAACTGTGCCCACAACACTTAGTGTTGTTTCAGATCACTCATGGCATCTAACTGCTTCTCAGGGAAGGCAAAGGTCTCGTCTATTTCCTACATTACTCCTGCCATCATTATGTGGATGCTCCAGACATGTTTGGGTGTATCAGTTGGCACTAAAAACATAAATTCAGGCAGGTGACCTAAGTCCATAAGTCTTTGCTTCCTTCCATAGTGCCTTCAGCAACTGCCGATGTGTTGCAGATTGCAAAGGCTACAGACCCTAAGAAACACTAAGCTTACCTAAGGAAACATTGGGTAGAATTGGGCAATTAATTAGCCAATTGCTCATCTCATCTGGGTCTTGGGAAAACTCAACTCATCAGAACCTTTAGCCAATGGCAATCAACACTCTTCCTGTGTCACCATCCGTCACCACATTAATTACGTGGTATTTTAAATCTTTCTTGTCCATGACTGCATTGACAAAATAGATTATCAGGGGCAACCAACCTCAGAGTGCCCAGAAGAGGGTCAAATTATAACTGGGAGGAGGTGCTTCAAAATTGTCAAGGGCAATCAGAATTAATGCTTGAGAGGAAATAAAACCAAGCAGATGAAATCCAAGATACTGGGACTTCCCTGAGGGATGACGAAAATGCTTTAGAATAATGGCCCAATTATTTAATTCTGAATTTCAGTGAAAATCCTATAAAACTACTTAAAACACCCCCATTAGCACTAAATGAGCTCATCTTGATTAATGTTATTAAAACAATTGCCAAAGGGTTTAGTAATGATTAAGTCTTTTATCTCAGGTGATAAATTCTTAACATTTTAGCTACATTAGGATAAAGCATAAAAATAAAAGTTTATTTTAATTTTAATTTTTCTAATTTATTATATTCCTTTTTTTTCCCTCAGTCAGACCAAGAAACGCCTGCACATTTCCACACTTCTCTTAGTAAGTTTGGCACAGGAAAATTAGGCAATAATTTTCCCACTGCTTAAGTTGGGTGCTGAGATGCTTCAACCTGTTCTTCCCAGTAGGTCTGAGCACTATTCAAGGCACCAAATTAGAAGATTAAGATCCTTACCTACTCTTCACAGTTAACAGTGTGGGATGGGTTCAGTCAGAGAGTCTGACCCGCTGCCTGACTACATCTGTCTCTTTGTACTCTTCCACCTCAGACATCTTCATCAAATACATAAATTTAAGCAGATGAATTCCAGTCTACAAACCCTGCGTAGGCATGCAATTAGAGTAAGAATGCAAGCCCAACTGAAGCCATTAAAAAGACCCCTGTTGACTTCAATGCTGGATTTGCCTGGACTTACTGTACTGGTAATTGAAAATCATGTTTGATAGCTTTCACATCCATCCCACAGTGTCCTGCCCTTTCCCTCCCAGGGCCCTCAGAAGAACAAAATTGAAACCAGCTGCGGGTTTTACCTGTGACAAACACATGAAGAAGTCAGGACAGCGGCGTCCCGCACCACCCAGGAGCAAGACATAGCACGTGTGGAGAATGTTTATGGTCGCCCGTCTGCATCCTCACCAGGACAGCAGCGAGAGAAGCTGAGGAAACAACTATGGTGCTGCCTTTCTCTGACAGTGCTGGTGATGGACCACAGCAGAGAAAGTCTTGTTGTCTTTCCAAGGTATCTCTGCTGCCACTGTGGTTCAAGACAGCCAGGGAACCTCCAGGTGTGCTGTCTGTGGTAGAGGAGATCTCACTCTCAAATAAGTACTCAGAACATTGGTATGTAAGTGCCATTTGCAAAGGCCAAAATACACAGGAAGTTTTTATTTGCATAGGTCAAACACCAGTATGCAGAGCAAACCACCTACTTTGAAGAACTCTGGAAGTTCTAATCCTTTTTTCCTCATACATTTGTGGGCATGTACTAAATCCTTCCTTCCCTTATCCCAATGACAAGTGCATATTGGTGTCACCCTACAGATGCTGGTAACAGTTTTGCTGTTATTCAGGTTCAAATGGTGTGGTGTGCATGTCAAAATACCTTGAGAAGACCCTTAGAGTCCTTACTATTCTCAAGTTCCTGACACATCAGGAGGCATTTTCCTTCAGTCAGAGGTGAGAGCAAGCTGTGACTCATGAGTACTCAAGCTGTGTTGCACTGAGAATGATAGCAGACTGCTTTTCCTTATCTCCTTTCTTACAGGCTCTTATAGCTGCATCAGGGCACACTGAGGTTTGCTCTTGGACAGATGGAAAAGACAGATTTGGCAGGCTTTCTTCTCATGTGCAGTTGGATGAGCTGTAGTCCTTATCACTGAGGAATTATACAAATATCTCTGTGACAGCCCTGGAAGACAGGTGTAGACAGCACCATTGCCCTTCTTACTGCTTTTTGTATATCTGGCATCACAGACATACACATTTGCACAGGAAGTTTCACCTGAATATAAGGAAGAACAACTTTACTGTGCAAGTGGCCAAGATTGCCCAGAGAGGGTGTGGAGTCTCCCTCTCTGGAGGTATTAATGAACTCTTTGGACACAATCCTGTGCTGTGTGCTCTGGGATAACCCTGCTAGAGCAGGGAGGTTGGACCAGATAATCCACTGTGGTCCCTTCCAACCTTATCCATTCTGCCACTCTGTGATCTCCTCCTCAGAGGCACTGGGTGTATAGTTGCTATGTGGCAAGGAGACCTGAGGATCTCCCATCCTCAGGAAGACACAATGGCAGTAATTATAGGCAACCCATGAAAAGCAGACACAGTGGTCTTACAGCCACCAGCTGCAAACCCAGCAGCCTTCATGAGCGTGAACAGCCTCTGGTGAAGCTGGGCTCGTCTAGCTGGTTATGCCGTGTTGCATGGACCTCTGCCACACCTCTGGAACAAGCCACAGACATGGTTTCACACCATAAAGTGCCTCCAGCTCTTCATCCAAAGCCCTGCAGACATCAGTGCTTCCATGTGTTTTTCACAAGTGGCACAAAGGGCAGCCCGCCATGGCTTGATACAGAAATACAGGGATAAGGGTCTGGCTAGCAACGCCCTTTAGCGACATCAAGAAATGCTGAAGAGGAAAGAAAAAGGTGGTTTCAATCCTGTTATGTTTCTTAGCCAACCTGGTTCCATATATTATTATCAGGTTGTTAGAGATGCTGACAAAGCTCACTGGATCTGAAGTGACCTTTGCTCAGAGGTTTTGATGCTATTTGTGTGCCCGTATATGGAACAGCTCTTGGTCTGCACAAAGGGAAGTGATAAAGAAACCTGATCCTGTAAATGCAGACCTGGGAAATAATAACCAAGGGATTTCACGAAACAAACATCAACCCAAACAAGTTTTGATTTCTTTTTCTGACTGGAGTACATTTTTTTTTTTTTTTTAATTACTCGTAGGGGTTGCAAAACCCCTCTGCTTTTCCATTTCCTGGTATTTCTTCAATAACTTGAAAGTTCTGATGAATTCTCTGGAAATATAAAAAGTATTAAACATCCTCAGGATTCTTTTCTTTTCATCCCACATTTTGCACCACATAGCCATTATTGGATAGCATTTTGCAATTTGCTTGTCTTCGCCAAAGCTTTTGCAAAATGTCCTTATTTGTTGCTGAAAAACACCCTTGATGTTTTGATTAGTTTCTCCCTACATGCCAATGAACTTGCAGCAATGTGCTTTTTTGCAGTTTTCTGGAAAATATAATACCTTACCCTACTTCACAAACTCTGACTCCCAAGGACTCATTTGGCCCCTGATTTTTTTATCTCTGGCTTTATTTAGTTTCTTACTGAAGTCCAGACACTTTTCCTCACCCAGAATCGACTTTCTGTCTTGGCTCTCTCCCCCCTATCTAGTTTCTTCTGCTCAAGGATGTTTTTCTTATTTCCAAAGTGAAGATTCCCAGTCCTACAGGTGAACCCTGTACAGCCCAAAGGAATCTCTCCAACCACATCCATACCTGCCAGTCAAGTAGAGCCAGGACACAAGGACAGATCAGCATCATCTGCACCACAGAATGGTCACAGCAGTGCCAGGACCTCTTCTGAATATGGCCTGCCAGTGTCCTCCAACCAGTTCCCGGGCACAGCTAAGGCATTAGACCAGGGACTGTTTACTGGCCAGGTTGGATGCAGTGACCTTGTTTGGGAGGCAGAGAGAGTTTAACAGCACAGGCATTGCCAGATGGCTTCAGACACAATGAGTCCTCAACAGATGTACTCTTGGAGAACAAGTTGTGCCTTCTCAGGCACTGCTGCATTTGTTCAAATAAACGCAGGTGTACTGGAATGTCCTGACCATTGAATGCATCTCCATCCATCAGAAGAACATGTGCCCACATGAGCCTGTGAACAGGCCATGAACACTGTTTGCAGGTGTTCCTCATTCAATTTCACTCTGGCATGGGTTCTTCAGAGCCCTCCTCCCCATCCAGACACTCCCCATGCCAACAAAGTACCCCTCAGTGGGGCTGGATGAACTGTGCCAAGTGACTACTGCTACTCAGGTGCTGGTCAATTCCCATTGAGAAGTAATGCTGAATTTAGCTGTAGGTGTTTTTCCCCAATTAAAACTAGCAGGTATGTGTGCTTTCTGTATGGGGGAAGGGGGTGTGAAAAAATAGAAGAACCCCATTCAATTGCACAAGCTTCACGAGCAATTAGTAACTCAGAGAGGAAAGAAATCATGAACCAAATCATAGGAAATGGCAACAGGGCTACAAAGATGACATCATAGTTTATTGGAATTATTTAAACATCTTAGACATATGTGCAAAGCTCAATGGAGAACTCCAATGCTACGTGCCAGTTAAAATTAGCTTTTCATTCAGGATCAAGTCAAATATCCTTCTGACTTCACACTGGAGTGTTATACACATCTTTTTATACATGGCATCTAAATAAAGCCTCTGTCACAATTAGCTGTGCTGAAACAACCTTGGATATCACATGATGATGCATATGCTTTAGCTGATGTGCATCCGGAGAGAAAGCTAACCAGAACCACAGGATATTTCAGCCCTCGGGGGGAGGGAAGTGAGCAACTCTGCTGTGGAAAGTAGCTGGAAGTCATCCAGCTTCTCCAGGGCAGTCAGTCATGAATATCCTGCTTTGGCCACAGAGGGGTTGTGGAGGAAGCAGGCTCACAACAATTGGGAAAGGTTTGTAACCACAGGAGTCAAATGAATGAAGCCAAGAGACTGCCAAGTGATGCAATTCATGGGGAAAAGGAAAAGGAAAAAAAAGGAAGAAAAAAAATACCCAAACCTTCCTCAGCTCCTACACAGGAGCATTCATCATTCACTGTGACCTTCCAGGAATGTGCTGACAGACACAAAGCGTTCTGTGTGACATTGTGCCAGTGAACTGGAATGACTGCGCTCGCAGCATTGTTCCTAACAGCAGGGCACCATCTTCTGGAGGCTGCACAAGCTGTCCCGCCACTCCCGGAGCAGTGTGGGCCGAGCTGAGGGGGGAATGATGCACCATCCCATTGAAAGCAATTTAGGACCTAAAAAAATCCCCAAAACAGTGTTCCAAGCTCATATTAAAACCAGCCACTGCCTCAGTTAGGCACAGGCTCCTGAGTGCCTGAGAGCGATGTTGGAAGCGGGGGTGGGGCTGTGCTAGGATGAGATGGAGCTGGGGGAGATGTCCCAAAAATGTCATATTGTCAGAGCTGGTGGGCAGACACCTCTTCACAGCCACCGATGGACAGACAGAAAAGAGAAGTGTTATCATGGAATCATAGAAAGGTTTGGGTTGGAAGGGACCTTCAAGATCATCTAGTTAGACACCAAAACATTCTGGCAGCAGAAGTGCAACAAGGTGGGGTGTGGTTGGAGTGTCAGAGGTTTTCCTTGCAGCTGTGACTCCGGTGGGGACCTTACTGCCCCAGGTGCTACCAGTGCGGCTGTAGCATCACAGAGTTCACAGACACTGTGCTGCCAGTGCAGCTTCTGCTTCCTTAGCAGCAGAAAATGTGGCCTTGGAGGTTTAGAGGTCACATCAAGCCATGCCTAGTGCAGATGCCAGTGTCACCTTCCTCTGAAATACCTCCAGGGTCCTGTTGCCTTCCTTGTAAGTGAGGTAAACCCTATTCCCTGGTGATGGGCCAGGCAATAGGTTGCTGGTTTGGTTATACCTCCAGCGTTATCTCTCAGACCCTCCTTGCAGAGTCCATTGCCCTGCATTTTCCACCCAGTCTGGTTGCTAACTCAGTACAATGTACCTTTGCTTAAGTACAAGCAGAGTCAATTTTATTTTCCCCTGTGCAACGCTGTTGTTCAAACTCTTAGACTAATTTAATTTAAAAAAAATTATCTGCTTCATTTTACGCCTGCAAATCTCTTAAGTCCCAAAACTCATGATGTCTGACATACAATATCTTGCTAGTCTGCTCTTACTAAAACAGACATCACATATTTTAGCTGAAGGACAATGCCATAGGTACTGTGAACAGAAGTTTCTGGGCATCTGGGTATGTCTAGGAGCACAAGCTGCTCATCCTCAGCTGAAGGGTAGCTGGGCAGCCAGAAGGATTCACAAACCCTCCTTCTCTGTTATGTTTCCCTGCAACCATTCCAGCACATCACGAGAAGGGAGAAAGAGAAGGAGGAATAAGCCAGTGACATGTGGCATTAGGCTGTCCTTGCCACTGTGGTGGTGCATTGTTGAGGACTTCAAGTGCCAGACAGGTAATTCAGAGGATACAGGATAGCAGGAAAAAAAAAAAAAAAAATCACTCATGGTGTGATTTTTGGGACAGAAGAAAAAACCAAAAACCTATAAGGTATGACTGTCGGTCAGGACTGTCCTGTGCAGGGACATGAGTTTAACTTTGATGTGGGTCCTTTCCAACCCCGGATATTCTCTGATTCTATGATTCTGTGTTGCTACTACGGACAGTGCAGCCTGAGCTGCACAACAGGCCTGGCTGACCAGACGTTGTACCTGAGAGGATCTGGCACAGTCAGGAAGAGTGGAGCCTGCCCAACAAGAGGAACTGATGTGGGCAGCAAGGTCCTGGAGATCCTGGCCGCAGCTGGGGTTGCACACTGGGAGATTCTCGTGTGTCTTGCTGGATTTCAATAAAACAGACTGGAGTAGGGTCATCTGAACAAGAAGAAATAAAACCTACTGTTACAAAAAAAGGTACAAGAAGCTGCTGTCTCTGGTATGTCCTCCACAAAGGCAGTGGGTCACCTGGCTGAAGCTGGGGAGAGAACTCACTCAAATGATATGAAAACAGGGACTGGAAAGGTAATGAGCCAGAGCAGGAATGAGTGTAGGATTACAGGCCAGGGTCAGAGAGGTAGGATGTGAGAAAATACTTGGAGGAAATCATAGTTGCTACAATCCTTTAATAAAAACAGAGTAGAAGATGCCAAGAAGAACTTCTCTTCTGTCCTTGCCTGAAACTAAATTTTCAGGACTATCCAGGTGATGAAAGATCAGTCAGGCAGAGATAAAGGATTTGCAGCACCTCTGAGTAGCACTGTCACTGTAAAGCTGGGTGCTCAGTGATGTCCAGTATGCTTTAGACAAGCATTTGAGTTTCTCACTTCAAAACCAAACATGCTGCTTCATTTCTCACAGTCCAGCTGTAGCCCTCAGTCTCCCACTGCTGCCATGGGCTGCAGTCACAAGGCTGTTCCCATGCCCCTCACTAGTTTTCTTCTTGGCATCCACTTCTGGGAACAGCCATCCATGTGTCCTGTGTATCTGGGAGCATGTGATCCTGGGCAAGTCCTCTATACCCTGCATGCCATGGATCAGAAGTGCTGGGAAAAGTTCCTGGGGACTTCCTCAGTAATTGCCCAGTGGTCCCTGAGAGTGTTTATTGCAAAATGGGGAGACAATCAGAGCAAACATGTAGGGAAGCATAAAAAGATGAGAACTAATCTAAACTGTGGGTAACAGCCTGGCTAAACAGAGTAAAAGCTTACAGTTATAATTCCTTTAAGGGATTCACTTCCTTCTATTCTGTGCCTGATGCAATAGCTGGTTTTTAGGAGAAAAACCAGTTATGTGAGGGAAGGCTTCACCTCCCAGAGAGCAATGAAATGCTAAGCCCACCTGGTGTCAGATGCCATAATTTAACTGGTGGTAGTTTGCACCAGTGGATATCAAAGACAGATCTGACTCGGTATCTGCAAAGGCAATGTTAATGAAAGGTACTATGTGCCCCCTATATAACCATGGGGTTTGTGGGTTTGTGGCAGCACAGCACCAGAAAGTCTATGAAATAAAGACTGTTGTCATCTTGTGTGTGACATTCATTCCCGGGTATCCCAAGCCTGCCGTGCTTACTATGTCTCATGAATCATTCCTCTCTATATAAAGACAACACAGTTGTGTCCACCTTTACAAAAAAAAAGGCTGAATTCCCTCAACCTCTTCACTGATTTATGCTGAAGATCTAGAGACCTGGCACAACGCTCTTTAACAACAAGGTTATGGCTATCGCAGTTTATCAGAAAGGCAGGGCTACCACACTGTGGTAAGGAAATGAACACAATGTTTTCTTTATTGTAAACTCAAAGCATATTGCATTCAATAATTGCCAATTTCTTTCTTCTAGTTCCACACATATTGGGGCATGGAAAATTTGGCATGGGGAGGCTTTTAAGGAGGAAATTGCATCTTAAATTTTTTAATATATTTCCATAACTTCTAAGCTTTTCAAGAGCTCCTGATGAATTAGAGGATCTCAATCCTGAGAGCTGAATTTAAACGACCATAAAAGGACTTAAATTTCAGATGATGGGTGCTCAGCCATTCTGAAATTCAGGCATTATTACAATGTTTCCAGCTAAGCACCCAAAGTCATTAGTCACTTCTGAAAACCTTGGCATAGAGTAAAAGAGAAAATCTCCAACTGAGCTAACATACTTCATGTACAGACTCGTAAAAAAAAAACTAGAAAAAATGTCCTAAAGCCCATGAGTGAGTCAATCTCATTCATTGTGACTGTGGTAAGCTGTAAATTATTTTTATTTAATAATAGCTAATACCTGAGTTTTATACAGCTGCTTGCTTCTATTTTTTTTCAATCAGTGGGCTATAACTGTATTATAATCTTTAAATGCAGCATCATGGAGCCATTAGCACAAGGATTTAGTCAGTGTAGACAGACCATCATAGCAAAAGAATCCAGCTAAACAAAATATACACCAAAGTATTTTCTCCTTAGAAGACAATGGGACATTTTAAGCAGGCAAAAATTCCAGTGCCTTTCTCACATATTATTCTTGAGAACACATTTCTCAGTCAGATCAAAGACAGTTGTGTTAATATTTCTTTCTCTGTTTTCTTTTGGCTCCTCCTACCAAGGAGGTTGTATCGCAGATCCCAGCCTCAAGTCTTCTGTCCTCCAGACCAGGAAGGCAGGAGGTGCACCAGAACTGCACAGAGCCTGCCAGGACTGCTCGCAGAGCAGTGGTTTAGGCATTAGCCAAAGGCTGTACCTGAAATAGTCCCCTGGCCCATAAGCCCCAGCAACTCACTCAACAGTCAAGGAGCCAAAATCATCCTCAGCACTGTCCTCAGCCTGGGGCATTTAAATATCCCAGGGTACTTCCTGGGGTACCAGTAGTTTGACCGCAGGAGCAGGCTCATTCAGGATGTGACAGCATCACGTCCCTGCTGGCCAGACTATTTGTACCATGGAGCAACCAGCCCAGCTATCGCCTGCCTGCACCGACCTGACCGAGCAGGGGAGCTGCTGGCCAGGTGGGCCTTGCTCTTTCAATCTCCAAAGTTTCAGCCTTGCACCATCAGCTAGCACCAGTGCTGGGCAGTGACCAGAGTAGCCAAAGAGGTGGTGGTTGCCCAAGCACCCATATTTCATCCAGCACAACGGGTCTGCACCAGACCCATCACCCTGTGGCTTAGATAAGACCCAAACTGAGCCTAAGCTGGTCTGAGCTCTACTTCTCTTACCAGAACATGTTTGCTGTCTGGGGCCAAATTTCTTGAAGGCTCTTACACGGGGTTGAAAGTATGTGTGAAGCCAGGCCGTAGCTGCAAACAGAGCCAGTCACCTGGCTGCTGTATGAGGGCCTTATAAAGGTCACTTTATATGTAAAGTGCTGCTGTGCCATGCCTCTGCACAAACCCCGGGCATGATTACACAGCTAAGACTGGTTGTTGGAGTGGGCAGGCTGAGGGCTGATTTAGGTGAGGCAGTTCCATTAGTTTTCAAGAGGTTAGTAAACTATGTAAGTCCTTGTGAAATCTTTTCAGTCAGCCTTGGGGCCACGAGCAGCTGTTTGGTTCCTGTCACAACCCCACAGCACAGCCTGCTGACAGCAGAGAAGCAGATGAGCACATAGGAGGGATCAGGCCCAACACATCCCTGTCTCATGGCCTTCTGAAACAGAAACAGGTCCTAATACTTGCACACAGAAAAGGCAGCTCATAAGGAAGGTAAGGATAAAACACACAGGAAGAGAACGGAATTTGAAATGCTAAAGAGGTGGATGCAAAAGAACAGAGAAATACATATTAGGCACCTAGCCACAGAAAACACCCAAAGGCAAATGTCCTGGAGAGATGCAGTCAATACATTTTTCTGGATATTTTGCTTTCTAGCCCAATCTTGGAAACCTGTGGTTATGTGTTAATTTTACATGTTCATTTAGTAGTCAAACCAACCCTCTGTCTCATTTTTACCTAGTTTTAGAAGTTAGTATTTTATTTGGTTTGCAAATAAGATTTCCTTTTAAAGTAAAATTATTCCAGACAAAAAACCCAAGTCAACAACTGACAAATTGTCACATAAAAACTTTATAAAGCATTTTAAAGAGTTAAAGGCTAAAATATATATTTGTAGTGCCCAACATTAAATATTACTTTTTTGTCCCTAAGTGCAAAATATTAAAGTTACATACAACAAAATATTTCACCAAAAAAAGGAACACAAAAATTATTACTCTGCTTCTGAAAACAGGCAGCTTTTATGTGACTTATGTGCTTACACTTCTTGAATTTAATAAGTCTTTGCTTACCATTACAGAAGGTCATACATGAGGTTATTACTCATGCATACCAATCAGTTTCACAAGTAAATCAGTAGGAAGCTAATTTGACCAGACATCTGAAATTCTCCATAATTTTTTAAGTATGAATTGCAATCAAAGCATTATTTTCAGGAATGGTTATTGCTGTTGTATGCAGCATTCCCCACCAAATGATCTCTCTTTGAAGGCAATGTTTAGGAATTCTCACTAGCCAAAATTCTGCCTCCCTGTTTGTCACAGGAACATTTTGGAAATGTTATGTCTGGGTCAACACTCATCTTGTTACATTTTAATGAACAGTGTGAGCCCTTCTGATTTGCATAATAGCCAATGGTTTCCAGTCCTGCTGGAGCTAACCCCCTATTATCCCCTTTCATGAGAGTACCTGGGTAGCAGCGACCTGGACACCTCGCAGTTGCTGTTATTCAGTGGATGTCATAAATGCTCAGAGCTTCTGAAAACCAGCCTGCATTTAATAGGTAGCTAAAAATACATAGGCATGGGCTTGCTTATAAGCCAGAGCCCTTTAGCCTCCCACCCTGCCTGCACACCGCTGTCACCAGCTATTTCTTTTTCTCCTCAGCAGTGGGGGTTTGGAAGTGCTCTGATACCTAACTGCATAGCTGTCACTTAGCAACCTTTGCCATTGTCCCTAAATGAAGTATTTTATCAAGGAGTTCATGTAAGTTTGGCATTTATAAATTTCCCTTTGTCATCAGATAATTAAAGTATAATAATTAAAGTATAAAATAAACCTGTGAGGGCTTTTTCTCTGTGACAGAAATAGAAATTAGGAAAAACTGATCTAAAGTTCTGCTGCAAGTTACTGAGATTGCATTTACCTAGTTCTTAACCTTTTGCCTGCTTATTGTGAGAGGACATTGCTGAGTTGGGATGCTTCCTGGGAACAATTGCCTTGGGCATTGTCCCTTGCCAGAGCCTCCATCAAGTCTCCGCTATACTTAAAGTTTAGTACAGTAAGAATAACTTCAGTGGGAGATTGCTTCCTGACTTATTTAGGTAACTTTTAGGTTGGATGAATTTCAGCATTACGGTTTACTCCCCTTTTAAATAAAAATAATAACAATATTCTCAAATATACATGAGAAAATTTGGAGCAGTACAACTGCATGAGAAACTCCTTCAGGTTTAACAACATACACTTGGGCTATGCAGCAGTATTTTTTGCATATATCAAGCCAGCGACTATTTAAAACTGCAGAGCAGTAGCCCTGAACGGCTGGAAATGGCTCATCTGCTGAGCAGATTGTGGGTGACAGTCATCTCTTTGCACCCTTGGCACTCCACCAGCAACCAGCCCACCCTTGGCTGCCTCTCCCTTGGCTGACAGAGACAGTTCAGGGTGGGGAGGGAAACTGAGGCGGGATGCATGTGGGTGGAGTTACATGGTACTGTGGGTTTGGCAGCAAAGAGGGCCTCAAGGGGACCATGGATGCTGGGTATACAAACCAGGACATTTTTGCTCAGGTCCATCCATCAGCAAGGGTCAGGTTGCAGCTGTGACTGAAAGGCAGGTGCTGGCAAAGCCAGCTGTGAGGGTACCAGTGCTGCTCAGTCCTCCTCAGAGGAGGGGGGTCCCCACCCCTGGCTGAGAGCTGCCCCCCGAGTGGCCCTGGGAGGCACCGAGCAGGGGACACAGGTGTCTCAGGCTCTTGGAGTGATTTTTTTTCCCACAAGACAGCACTAAAGAAGGAAACGAGAAGCGGCCTCTTTCGTGGCTGAGATTCACTCTGGAGGGCTGCTTCTTGCCTGCCACTCCTATGTTGCAACACAGGAAATTTGCTTCTGCTAACACCTGGTGTTGTTTCAAACAGCCAGATGGTCCTAACCTCAGTCTCCGGTAATTGATGGCCTACTTGTCTAACCCTGTAACTATCTCTCGCTTTAGACACAGATGCTGCATCTCTCTAAATACCGTTCCACAATAAAACATCCTACCTTCCTGTTTCACGTATCAATCAGTGCAGTAATTCTTACAGAAACCAGCAACGGCCTGTATAAACCAGGAGACAGTGGGTGTAAGCAAGGAGAGATAGAATTATGCAGGCTTAAATTACAAACTGGATGTGTGGTTTGAAGGATTTAGACTTGCATCACAAAATTAGCTGAGACATAACCAACAAGCACACAGATATTAGGCAGTGACCCCAAGAGCAGATGTTAACTCACACAAGCCAGGATGCCCTGGTATGTACTGCTCTCTGTTACAGTGACTATGCTAATTTGCTTCAGCCTAACCCACTGCTCATTTCTAGCAAATCCAAATAGCCTTATACCTGCAATACCTTTTTTTCTGGATTTTCCTGGTAGATGGTTCTCTTCTTCTAGTTGTGCTCTATTTGTAGGTGGTCTCTTACCACAGGGCTGATGATGAGGCATCCTACAGGCTACCCCAGTACCAGAAGGCATTAGTCTTCATGAGCTTGAAGGCCAGAAGCTTTTACTTGACAAATTAGGATCTGCCTCAAGCTCCCTGCTTCCTCTCAATCCTTGCTCTGAACAAACTGAAGACTGACACCTGGGACCCTGACAACAAACTCAGGAAATGAAAGCTGATCTTACTGAGGCTACCAAGATGTTCTGTTTCCTGATACTAAGTGGAGACAGTATTCTTCCATCTCTCTTGGTCAGCAAGAATAAAACTTGACTGCCAGGTGTTCAGAAGCTGAGCCACTGCTGTTAGTTCAAATATCTTTCTTTCTTGTACGATACCTCAATTTCATATCACAGCATCTCTAAGCATTAATGCCTTGTTTTCAGGGCATGCCTGGTACAGAGGAACTGCTGTCATCCCCTCCTTCTGCATGGAGACATAAGGCACAAAGCACAGTGAAGGATTCATTCAGTCAACACAAGATTTCTGTGCCAGGGCATAGACTGGATCCAGTTCCTTACTTGGGACCAGGTTTTTGCATTTCTATTAGTCCCTCCATTTTAGGCAGGTGGTTTTGATCCTGCAATTTCTTTACATTTGTATGTTACCATTCAGGTTCTCATCTGAATGTTGTTATCCCATGCTCTCAAGTTTGCTGATAGATACCAGGCATGTCACTGCCTGGTATCTATCAATCTGCCCACAATTATATGATGATTACTATTAGAATAAAAGAGGTCAAGTATAGAATTGGGATGGACATAGTAAAATTGAGGTTACAGTTTCAGGAGACTTAGACAAAAGCATACGGTTCTGCTTTCCTCTGAGCCCATTTAACTCCCTAATGCAGAACAAAACTATCCCAGGAGTAGAGAGAGGGGGTGGGAGAATCAGAAGGAACAAACAGGGAAAGTGGCTGTTTCCTTTAGGCAGTAAAAAAACCTAGTAGATCAGATCAGCCACCCATGAAACCACAGCCCTGATTTACATGAATTTACTAGGTCAAAAGAAATGGAAGTGATTCCAAGCCAATTATGTGTGGAAGAGCAGTCCAGAGCAAGAGGAGAAATGAGCTTTGCAGAAGGGTGCAATACCTGTGCAGGCTCTCAGGCTGTGCAGAGTGCATGAGAAGGAAATGTGTGTGTGAACCCCTGAACTGCTCCCTAAGTCGCTGTAACTCCATACAATCTGTTACTGACACAAAACAATGTCTCCAAAAACCACCCCACCCCATCATACTTTGAGAAATAGACATGTGTCTTGTTATTTCCATTCACACCATACATAGATCAGCAAAAAACATCCACAATACAGGGCACTGCATTTTTACGCAATATCTGGATCTTTGCAGGAAAGAAGCATGAAAATACTGAGTCTTCCTCTTTCTTTCCTCTCATTACATTCCCAATCAAGCTGCTTCACTTTCTGAGCCTCACAGTTTTCCTTTTAACTGTTGTGTCTGCCAGCTTCAACTTAACTGAGAGGGGTAACTGGAAGGTCACATTTTAAGCATGACGATTTGAATTTCTGCTTTCCCAATATACTTTTTCTGCTCTCAGGTATGTTTTTTTGTACACACTTCATTTTCCACACTTCATCTCTAAAAAGCCTGTGCTAGCAAAGCTTTTAGATTTTTCTGGCCTTGTTGCAGAACTGCAGCTTCTCTAACATATGTTAATACTGCACAGGCTCCCAGCAGACAGAGGTGAAAGAAGTTCAGGACCAGAGAGTGCCTCCTCTTGAGACCGAACTGAGCTACAGATGAACTGAAGCACCTCCTCAAGCCATAGGAAGAGCCCAGCTCATCTCAAAGCCTCTGGAAAGAGAGGTCCCAGTATCTCATTACCCAGTCAGCTGGGACATGCATGGGGAAAGGAACCACTGCCAGACCCAAGCCCCAGACCTGGCTCTTCCAGATACAGCACAGACACGTCAGCAAAGTGTGAGGGCATGAGCCCCAGCCGTGGCTCACAGTTGCACAGTTGACTTGTCCAGTCTGCTGACAGCCAGGTCTCCTGTGACCTCAGCCAAGGCACCCAGCATTCACCCAGACCAGGTCTGGGCACGGTGCAAGGGTCAGCAGAGGCCAGCAGTGCCCCTGTGTGCAGGCAGGCAGCTGGACACCAGCCAAACGAGCCCGTTGGTGCGGGTGCCTAAAACGATCCCTGCCCTTTACTGGGCAGCAATTTATCTGCACAGACATAGGCACTGAGCTTGAAATATAAATAGTTGTGTCTAGCAATGGGGAATGGAAACTATCCTGGTCATTGGTTTTGATGTATTTATGGCTGTTTTTAACGTAAATCTAAGTTTTCAGTGCCAACGGTCCAAGCCTGCTGAGTATTCTCTCCTTCTGCCACCATATTTTTGGCAAAAGTCAAAAACAAATACATTCAAATCACCTACCTCTTTGCCTCCAGTATTCTGAAGGGATGAAAGGGATCTTGAATTGGATGGAAATCTGTAGCACTTGCTATTCACACTTCAGATTGCAGTCGTAGCTGTGCATATCTGAGCAGCCATCCAGATGCTAATGGAGCTGATCTTGTGTCAGTAAGATTAGAGAAAGGCCTCCACTGTTTAATTTTTGGATATTTATTGGCTATAAATCAAAGGGCCAACATATAGAGATAGCAAGGGAAATACCTTTTTTTGCCTGTGTTAACAGTAATGTTCTAAGATAAAGCTGTTATTTTAAAACAAGACTTATTTTCACTTTTCACTAGTGTTTTTAACTGTCCTGAAAAGAAGGATGTTTATACAATTTTGCAAAGAAACATGAACTGTTCTACTCCATTTACATTTCTTTGTTCCAAAACGTATTCCTCTTGTTGAGATTCCAGCAGACAAGGAAAGCAGACACAGCGGTTACTTTCCAACGTGAAACTTAAAACCACAATCTCCCGCTCAGAAAACACAGAATGAGTCACAGGAAGGGGCCACTTGCTTGCAAAACTCATTAAAAGCAAGGCAAGGCAAAATGGATTTCCTGTATCAATAAATAGATTGCTGGCAGTAGGCAGAACACCTGACAGTGCTGGAGGCTAAAAACCAGTCCAAGGGTACCCATTAGTAAAGCCAGATCAATTCTTCAGCTCGGAAACTGTATCTCCTCAGTACAGAGTTTTCTGTGAATTAGATAGCTTAATCCAGCAAAGTGCTTAAGAATATGTGTAAGTTTCAGTTCAGGGAGGGATGAGTTAAACACTTGCTAAAATAGGCTGGAAAATGATGATGTCTGTATTTATTCACTGAAGCAAGTTGTATTAAGAGGATGCACGCATGGTACCACCGCGGTGCAGCTACTGCAGGTGAAAGCTTTGTTTCCCAAGTTCATGAAATAATAAAGAAGCCCTAGTACTTACATAAGCTTAAAATTTAGCTGTAATTGCAACTTTGTTTTGCTGGCAGCAGTACTCCTTGGACACCTGAGCACAGAACTCCTTTTGTTCAATGTTACTCTCTCCTGTTTGGCAAATGGAGCCAAAATGGCCTTCTGATGTCTTCTGTGCAGCACAGGCACACGGGAGGTCAGGCAGAGCTCAGCATCTGACCCAGCATCACCCAGGGTCAGCACAGAGATAGGAACAAGAAGGTGCTTTTTGGCCACGTTCTGTTTTTGTCCCCTTTCTCTAGTTCCCCCTAGAAGAAAACTTATTTCTCATTTTACTTTTTTCTCCCTCAGTTCCCAGTCACTGGAAAGGTCTCAATGAAGGTCTCTTCCCAAAGCACCCAACAGCTCCTCAGCACTGTGGTGTTCCTTAGAGCCAGTCTCGTGGCCCCCATTTACAAGCAGCCCTTTGATTGCGTATCTCCAACATGCTACTGAACAGAATGAGTGGCTGTATTTTACTGCATGCGAAAGAGTGAGGACTACCTAAGGTTGTGGCACTGTGAGTATATTCCCTTCACCACCATACTTTGCTGGACTTTTATGAAAAGAAAGAAAAAAATAAACACAAAGAAAAATCCACTAAGAACAATCTTCAGACTTCACCCTTTCATGCATTCATAAAAGAGCTGAAATTTATATTAGTTATATTTTTAGGCACTAGCTCTTAACATCAGCCCTCTTCTGTCTCTTGCAATGAACTGTCCTAAGGTACTTGATGGCATATGCAATGCATATTGAAATAAGATTATCTATTTATAACTATGAAAATGTAGTATTCAGGAAATATTCCCTACTTTCCCCATGGCATCAAAAAACCCTCCTAACAACTTTATGGTCTTTGTTCCTGAGGAGCTTCCTCCCTCAGACTGCTATATCTCTGGTGTTAATGGGATATTCCAGGAGCTATAAGTATGTCCTTATAAAGTTTGGTTTGCTGATGCAAAAGCACAATTTCTCTGACTTTTAATTAAAAGGGCACCTTCATTTCAAAGCCCATCTCCAGAGCTCCAGGGTAAATGTTTATCCAAGGCAGAGACATACAGAAAATAGAGAAGACTGAAGAAGCAGTGACTGCAGGCTGCCCAAATACGGCTGCTCTTGTATTTTTAACAGAGAACTTGAGATGCTGCAGAGCCTTATCAACCCCGAACATCTTTGTTTTCATACCAGCACGCAGAAGCCTGGCAGTACCATGACGCTGCAGTGAGTCTGCTCAGCAAACCTGGCAGTGGCAGGGAAAGGCAGCCCTGTGTTCTCAGGGCCAGAAGGGAATAAAGGGTATTGGCTTTTCCCCAGCAGGATGGCCAGTGTCAAAGAAGAGGAGCCCCCAAAAAAAAGGCTATTTGATCTCATTACCATGAATGACAACATCCCCATTCAAAACAGATGGCTAGTTTTTGCTTAGGTCACACTAGGAATTGGACAAAAGGAATATTCAAAAAATTCTGAGGTGGGGTAGGATTCCTGGCAGCTCCAATTAATTCCAGTTCCTGTATGGTTGCTCTTGGCTCCAAGGTGCTGTTCCCATATCCCAAAACAGACAGAGCCCAGATCCTGACCCTGTCTCCCTCAGTAAACACTTCCAGTTTTAAAAGGCTCTGGGTAGAACACTGCAGACAAACAGCAAAAATAATGCAAGTTACACTGGATAGCCCCAGTAAGAAACAAGCAGTGGAGACTGGAGATACAAAAGGTATGCTTTACAGGTTCAGCAGTTCTGCAAAAGCACTCTGCCATTATCAAAGAATACAGAAAAACAGAAAAGTCAGGAAAAAATTCATTTCACCTTTATTACAATATATATTTCTACCCTTGTTGCATTCAGCAGATCAAAATGAAGTGTTAAAATTATTTTCATCACTGCAGTAGCACATACATATACAGAGTAAACACTGTATATAAATAGGCTTTCAAATAATAACAAACCGTATCTACAAATAAAAAATACCCAGAACCTCCTTTTCCTCCTTCCCCAAATTACAGCAGTAACATTTATCTTCAGCATAACCAATGCCACAAGCACAACATTCTTTCCCTCCCATGACACAGCTAGAATGGTGTGGTCATCAGCTTCAAGAAAATAAACATAAGTCACTCCTCACTGCTGCATGTTCTAGTTTCTGTGTATTGCATGAATAGAATATACTGCGATTTAATGTGTCTGCATACTTATATTAACATATTCTTTCTGTAACAAAAAACAGCATTACACCGCAAGCAAGGTTGAATTTTCTTTCACAGAAAGAGTAGCAATTTTTTAAACCATCCCTTTTTCTTCTACATGAATTAGTTTAAATATTATGCTAAAATTAATCATCATCCACATCAAAATGTCTTATACTTTCTGGAAAAGTATGGTGATGTTTCTAGCAGGTCAAACTCTCGATTTTCATATAAGTGTCTTTCTTGTTAGTAAATTTGATAAAAGTTATAGAAACACACATTCCTGATACTGTTCAGTTATATTTCAATTTTGGATACAAAGGGGGATACAGCTAGTCAGAAGTGAAGCGCTGAACATCACAGAATCACAGAAATGTTGGTCAAAAGAGACCCCTGGAGGTCCTGCAGTCCAACTTCAGCCTTGAAGGAGATGGTTACCAACATGAGATCAAGTTTAACCAAGTCTTGAAAAACTCTGGGACAAAATTCTGCAGCACCTCAGGGTTACCTGTACCAGTGCTGCACTGTGGCCAAAATCTGACAGAATTAAAACGTTTCCTCATTCACGCTATCATTTGGTTTTAAATACTAAAGGCAACAAACAACCCTGGATTTATTAAGTTACACATAAATTACCCTATTTATTAAGTTACACATAAATGTATCACAGGCTTTAATTGTGGAGAACTTTCAGGGACCATCTTTTCTGATGGGAGTGGCTACGCACAGTATCTTGGGAAAACAGATTTTACCTACAGTTAAGGATAAAAACCACAAAACTGACAGCCTCTCACTGAAGAGAAGGGTTGATTTTATTTTATTTATTTTGCATAATAAATGGATTGAAATAGGCCTTTACCAAAACTGAATTTAAGCAGGATGCAGCTAGCTAGTACATTCATCCATTTATTCAATCATTAATGACAAGTATTAATAGATAATAAAGGAAAGTGTGGCTATATTTAGAGATGCAACCATCTCAGTTTGGCAATCTGCAATCCCCACTGATTGTCTTTCAAAAAATCCACCCATATTTCTTACACCTTTAAGTAAAAAGATATTTGCATTTTCTTTAAACTTTCAAGAGAACACAATCAGTCTGGATTGTCAAACACCCATTTCTTCCTCTTTGTGTCTAATCCTGGTATGTCCAAAGTGGACATTCATTTTGCCTGAAGCAGCAAGGTTCATGTGAAAGGAAGACTTAGGGAGGGCTTTCCACTGCTCACTGCATCTGTGTAAAGAACTGCGCTTGTTTTCGTTACTGTTGAAGGCACAGAGAAAACATAAATTGGCCCACTAACATCCCACATAAAGTCTTCTGTAGTAAACCTTAGAAAACCCCTACCAGAGAGTTACCATCCTATCTATATTGCTATCACTCTTGACATGCAAAACCAGAATTTGTTGTTACAGAACAAATGTGATACAGAGCAACCACTTCCAAATTTCTGGGTGCTAAACAATCATAATCACATCTTAAAATTTCTCCTGGACCACTCTGCCTTCCTGTTATTAAACTCTTAAGTGAAAACACTACAGAGCAGCTGCAAAACACGTACCACAGCCTCAGATCACAAGGCGGCAGAGACCACAGCCTGTGAACCACCAGTGTAGCCATACTGAAACACAACGTACATAGAATCCCAGGATGCCATTTTCAGTGTTTCAAAGAGCAATTAGACTCTTCTATATATTTCAAAAGAAAAAGAGAGTTTCTTTCCTAACTACAACACATGTGAAATCATTTGGCATGTGGGCACTTGGAGTCCATATTTTAAGTACCACATTGTGTAAAGGCAGACCATTTAGAAAATGTTATCAACTGATCCACAGTATTGCTTTTAGTGCACACAGTTTAGTCTTAAGGCTGTCAAAAGCAATATCTACAGCTTGTGTCTGGATAAATAAGGAAAAAAAAAAAAAACCAAAAAAAGAGGAGATTTCATTACTTTAAAGGAGAGTAAATTGCACTAAAAGTATCCATTCTTTATGATACAAAACAAAGCAATATAGTAAAAACCTGAGATGCATCATTCACCAGCATCAAAATTCACATTTTAATCAAAATAATATTTCAAACAAAACTATTCCATTTTAATAAAATCCTCGCTGTTTTTGGCTCAGTAACAAATCTTCAATCTCAGCACACAGTGCGTGTGAAAGATGTGTTTACTGAAAATCACCCACTTCAGTAAGGTGGGCACTATCCAAAGTGGCCTGGATCTTCCACTTGCACATTTACCTTGATCCAAAAAGCTACTCTTGAAGCGTGATTCTCAAACTGAGAAAGACTGGAAGAATCTGGCCATCCTATTTCATTTACTTTCTATTTAGATTACACATAATTTATTTCCTCAGAAATGTCTCATGTCAAAACAGGCTGGAATAAATCAAACACAGCTCAATTGGTTTTGACAGCTACACTGATTTACATCTGCTGAGGATCTAGACCAGTAATCAACTCTTAAACAAACAGTTGTTGGTCAAGCAAGGGGAGAGGGAAAGAATCATTTACTCCTTCAGAGAGAAGAATTTTGATACATGGATTACAATCCCTGTCCGTGTCACCAGATCATGTCAGGAATGGTGAGCACCTTCAGCTCCCTTACTGGCAAGGGGTTCTGACAGGATGAAAGATGGCTTCAGTGATGCAGAACAGACATGGAACCACTTTACAACCTTACAGCATGTTTAACTGCAACTCCAACATCACTTTTAATTGATCTCATATAATGAAAGTGCATGGCAAAATTTGAGGAGCTGGGAGAGGACCTAGAAACACAACTCCTATCCCTAGCAAGACTCCTCTTGTCTGGAAACCTGACTAAGTATGAAAAAGCATTCCTAAGTCTGCTCACAACAAAAGAATACAATGCTCACAACTTCACAGACTCCAACTGAACTGTCAACAGCAAAAGCCAAGTGGTGTCCTTGCAACACAAACCAACCCATTCTTTGAGGTGAGACCAACAATTTGGAGATGGGGTTAAGATGAGGCTGGATGTACATCCTGAGTTTCAAACGGCGGCAGAGGTTCTCTCCAGTAGGTGAACTGGCTGTAGGTGTCAGAACAAGGGAAGTCTGAAGAATGGCTTCTTTTCAGCAAAGGGAAAATGTGATCTACCACTTCACAGAGTCTGACATAGCTGGGAAATAAAAAAATTAAAAGTATGCTGAACCATTTCAGATCAACTTATTTTGAACTTTCTTAAGTCCCCAACCACTAAGGCATGACTACATTTACAAAACAGACAAGGTGGACAAGTCAACCTCCTCAAAGGAATTGAACTAAATTTAATTTTGGTGCCCAGCTTCCAGAAGGGATTCACAGTTTGGGTAAGAAATTAATTCTAATACATTTGTTCTAACAAATGATACTTACCTAGTGAGACACAGATGCCATTTTACACCCAGATCATCTGCTAAAATATTCAAGCACCACATTCTGCTTCTCCATTTCTGTCCAGCTTGGCTCAAGCAGCTCTGAACTGATTATTCATATTTTATACACATATGGCTCCCCTTCAATTAAGGACACTAACACTTAACATTACTAAAGGCCATTCCAGTGTTAGGGGCTACCAGTGCCTAAGCATCTTGCTGGAAGCACTCGACCCTCTCTTCAGCTTTTGTTTTCTGGCTCTTCTAGATAGGAGATCCAGGAAAAGGAAATTTTGAAAAGGCCAGGAAAAGGCAGCTGGAGTCATTAAACTAGTGAGTCTCATTTTTATGCAGACTAAATCATCTATTTCTAAATCTTCTACAGGATTAAAGTAGACGGAATATATTATACTAAATACAAAAAAATTCTTTTTGTCAGTTTAACTGAAGGGAAGTGGAAAGTCTGTATTTTATTCTCAATCTTTTTTGTTTTGTTTGAAGTATTCTAAGGAATCTTTAATAACTAAAACTGAACGGTCTTTGGGCAACTTGAGTCGTAAGTTAGCACAGCAAATTAATTTAGTCCATAAACTCTTAGGGATAAGAGATTACTTACGATGAGATGTTTGTCTTTGCATGTTCTTGTATAAGTTCTCCTTTGGGGTTAACCGTAAATATCCTGTTTAAAGAAACCCCCACTTGTTTGTAAGAATAAACATCCTAAAAAGAAAATAAAAGGAAAATCATGATTCTGCCTTTGCAAAATCACGTGTAATCTTGCTGGAATATATTACACAAAAGAGCATATTTACAGAGAACTGGTACTTTATTTACCTAGCTATTGTGTGCCTGAAATTCTCCATTATGTTACAAATGAGGTCAATCTAATGAAATGTTCATGAAACAGATCATTTCCCGATAGATAAGAAGTTTGCCACTTGAGTTTAAATTGTTACCAAAATCATGTTAATTTTTTCAGTAACTTCCCTTGACACAACAACATTCAGTAAAAAACTAGTGGTATTTGGTGTAAAAGCATTAGCACCTTCATTTTCCTTTCAGAGCATATTTGAAGTCCTGTGTGCATTGTACCACGTATGTTACAATAGTATACAGAGGTTAAAATGTAACTGACACACAAAACAGAAATTATTTTTAAGATCATAAAATTCATAACAAATTTGTCTATAACAAAGCCATCACTTAGCTCCCGAGTTCAGATTTGTGCCATACCCATATGCTATACTTCATGTCAGAGAAAGGGGAAAAGAAGGGAAAGCAAGAAATACATGCCAAAACAGCAGCAGCGAGCCCCAGCAGGTAATGCAGATACAACTATGGGAAGTACATTTAGGTGTAAGAATTAAGAATGTCTTCTAAGAAATTCAGATTGTTAAGGAAAACAATAAGTTTTGATCTGAAGAAAAGCCTGACAAAACCAAAGTTGAAAATATCTCCCAGAAGATTAGAGCAAAAACAATTTCCATTTTGCTAACATAAATCATGGTTTTAAAAGCCAAGGTGGTGAAAAACTGGAATGTTAATGAAGACAAAAGTTTATTTTTATATCTACATTGTAAAGACTGTTCAAAAAAATTAAGTAACTGAACAAAAGTGACCAGCAGTCACTTCAAAAATTCATCATCATGGCAGTCCACACACTGTCTACACCTATAACATCCATGTGTACAAAAATTTCCCTGAGTTTGCTCTTGGAAAAATCAAACCAAAACAGAAAACCCAGAGCAGAAAATTGAGAAAGCTGTGATCCTGAGCTTCACAAAGCCATAAGCACATCGCAGCCTGGACTCTGGCAGCAAGCATGGGAGTGAGCTACCAGTAATTACTTTTGAAATAGTAACTTACAGTTTTACTTGAAATTTTATTGAAAGAAAATCATTATTTTAATGCATGCTTCCTTGAGGTTCAAAAAACTGGAACTAGAGGTAGTTATTATCCATAATACAACATCACAGAGGTTTTTAAAACGTTATTTCAGAATCATATGTTTAAAGGAGCCTTGATAATGGAAATTAAGCTGCCTATGATATAACAATTTAATATAGCAATGGGACAGTGAGGACCTCCCATCATCTCTGACATTAATAGTCCCTTTTAAAGAAAGGATAATCTCATGCCAGGGTCCCCACCTCAGCCCAAGCCTGTGAGACTGTTTCCTTTTCTAGATGCCTAACAGCATTCTTTGGCCCAGGGCAGGAGCTGTCCATAGCCCAAATATCCAGCCTTCCAATAGGTGACTGAGATCTGTCTTCCCTTCTCCATGTCAAATATACCATTTTCCATAAAAAGTAGAATCTTTTGACTCCAATAGGACATCCAAGGTCTTCTGAGAGTCCCACCAATATTAATCTGAAATACTTTCTGTCTGCCCACAGGTATCTCACTGACACTATAGCTTTGTGGATTAAAATGAGATCAGTGTTTCTACACAAGCTTAACTGCTAGTTTATGCAGATATAACATAGTTACTTTGATGCTCTTTCATCTCTGAATCCTACATCATGGTATTTTTGAGGAAGAACCTTAGTATTTTCTTTTGCACAGGGCCTAATAAAATGTTCCTAATTGTCATTTAAAGCTTCTAGGTTCTAATATAACAGAACCATGAAATAAGAGCAGCCTTTCTGTTCTCTGCAATAGAAATAAATTCAGCTCTTACTTACAGCAGGTCTGTTTCCAAAAGCAGCATAAAAGGGTTCTGTGTTGGGATAAAACAAATTTTTGATGTCTGTCAAACACTGAACTTTAAATTTCTCTGGCTTCTTTTCTATAACCTCCCTGAAATGATAGAAAAGGGAAGCTGAGTAAGTACACATGAAATACAACACAAACCATTTTGTTTTCTTTATTCAACGTTTTTACTTAGCTAGATACTACTGCATAGCATGCACCCTTCTCCAATAAATCTTCTAGAAGTCAGAGTGAACATGAAGACAAAACACTATTCCCAAGCTTACATAATGGGCACAGTAAATAAAGCCTCTGAAACATGGGAACTTCTATTGAAACCTACGTTACAAAGATGGCTACTGAGCATGGATGGTGGTTTACAGGGAGTAGCTGCTAAATCAATCCTTATGAGGCATAAACTGACATCAAGTAAACTGCCTCCTGAGAACTGCAGAATGATTCATAGATTATATTAGCCTTCACTGTTTATGGTGCTTCTTTTTAGATTTTATTTTTTAAAGGATTGCAATCACCATATGTGCTAGAAGCACCTCAGCCTGTTAAGACAGAATTCCAATCAGGTTCTCCACCACTGCTAATTAGCAAAAGTTAAGGAATAAAGGAATCTTCTATTTCTCTTCAGCTGCTCCTCACAGAATACAGAATTCATTAATGAACAGAGGAGTTCTCTCATCCCTGGGCAAAAGCCCTTTCACAACAGCTTCTCTTGGCAAGAAGACTGAACAGGTGGCAGAGTCTGGAGTTCCCATAACATAGGAAGATGCCAGCATGACACAAAAGCACTTAAGAAGCTCAGAATCCAAGATCCTAGCACCAACACATATGTCAAGGAAGATGTGAATAGTACAGAAGCTTCATAGGAGTAAAGCAGCCCTTTGGAACAGCAGATCGCTGTATAAATCAATGTCTGAGAATATGCAAAAGACTAATAAAACCACCTTTCCTCAGTCTCATATGCACCTGATCTCAAAACTACAAGGATTGAATCTATGGATAACAATGAAGTCATTTATTGCCCACACACCTCAACAGTTACAACAGTGTACACTGAAAGATGGGCATTCCTTAGTCTGAACAAGATACCAAAAAGAGTATCATTTTAAATGTATTTCCAGATATGAGGAGCATAAGATAACAGTAACTACCCTTCTACTGCATTTATTACTTAATCAGTCTGAGAAGTGCACTGTAATACCTCCATGGTTTCTTATCTTTAGAAGATGACTGGTAAGACAGCTGTAGCATGTCACTCAATCAGGAGAGCATCTGAGCAACCTACCATTAAAAATTCTAATGAAATATATCCTGTCACAGCAGCTTTTAACAGCTTAAAATATTTTCAGCAATCACTTGACATGCTTTGCTGAATTAGGCAGAAGGTACAATATTCATAATCTGTGCTATTATTATTCACTCACTGCAGTTCAACACCTAGAAAAGATAACATTGTCCTCACAGAATCCCACAGTGCAGTCAGGCGTATAAAAAGTTCATTTCGTTTTCACATTAATTTCTTCAAAACCCACCAATAAAAATATATTTAAGCCAATTGGAACACCTTACAGGTGAAGACAAGAGTGATTGCTATGAAAATGTCCACATTTCTCCCATAGCTAAATATTAACACAGTATGTGAAACACATGAAGTCACCAAGCAGTACATATTGGTAAACAGTGAACACAGCCGTGCCTCAATATATATCTAATATATAAACTAAGCAAAAAATAGATAGTATCTAATGAATTTTGGTTTTTCTCTAACAAGATTTCTTCTTAATTAAATTTTGCACCAATATGTTAAAAAAAAAAAATTATTTCAAGCACTCTCATTTAAAAAAAGCTTATAATTCAGCCTCCACCAACCTCAGAGTTTCCTTCTGTGTAAAAGTGAAATTACATTACCTGTGAAGAGCTGAGAATAGGCTGCTTGGACTCAACAAAACTGGCCCCTGAGGCAGCACAGTTCCTCTTTCATTGACCCAGTGCAAGTATCCTCTGGTCATGCCTGCCATTCCAATAGCACGTGCTGAGCAGTATAAAAATTTATATCCATTTCTGTGAGCAGATATAAAAGAAGAAACTACTGTAAAAATAAAGCAGGTGTTTAGATATTAATAATTTTGTGGGTTTACTTTACATGAATCAAATCATGACTGTTAAATAGACTTATGTTTAACCTAGACTTAATTTAAAAGGAGTAAAAACCTTTATGCCAGAAAACTGGATAATTAAATGCATCTAGCCCCGCTGCATTTAGTGATTACACCTAAAGAGGGCTCATTTATCTCTGCTCCTCTCAGGACTTATGAATCCTTATGGTTTCCTTTCCACCCCTGTGTGGTGGAACCATTGTCCTGAGAATTAACTAAAACGACATCTGTGAAGAGGAAAACACTTGGCAAGCAATAGTAGATTGGCCTTTGCTGTATTAACAGTGTTGCATGCCTGCCTCTCGGGCCTCTGCAAGAAAAGACGTGCAGCAGTAACACATTTCCTCAAGCTGGAACAAATTTGAGCTTCAAAACACAGCATGAAAAGTAATCTTTAACTTGACACTGAAATAAAAGTTTTGGCATAAATCACAGGTTGCCTTTGGTTCTGTTCATGATAGGACAGAATCCTATCTGATATTAGTTCAACTTAATAGCAGCTTACTTTCCAATTCCTATTAAAAAATTACTGTTCATAAAATAAAGAAATACTGTATTCAGTGCACGCATGGTCATTAGATCTAACTATTAAGCATTTATATGGTGTTCAGCTGTAATATCTGCCACGACACAATTAACTCAGTAATTTGAAAACCAACATGACTCAAATCTACTTTTCCCCCTATGTTTATGATCATCAAAGCCTTAACAACTGATAATGCTGGCAGGCACAAAAATAACAACTGCAATGAAAAAAATTAATTAACATTTTCACCAAATGTAATGCAGAGGTTATACACAGAACTCAGCATGTGAATTCCCAGGCTGTCCTGTCTTTTCTGTGAACACGTATGTCTAACGTGCAGACAAGTGTCTCTGGCATAATTTAGATTCCATCATCCATAATTTATAATTCATCATCCATGTAAAACAAAAAGCAATAAACAAACCTTAGCATAACCCTAGTACATAAAACAAATCAGATTAGCTATAAGGAGAGTTGTGATGTGTACCAGAGGCTCTTCAAACATTTATAGTAATCTGAATATATAAGAAAAGCTGACATTAATGCAATAAAAGGAAACAGCAATCAGTAATCCTCCTTGTAAAAATTAAAATCAGATGCTTCATCTGATCCCATTCAGACATCAATTCATTTTTCCTCATTTCTTTTTTTTCTCTCAATGGGTAATTACAAAAATCACCATGCTCTGTCTTTGATCTTCCAGTGTACACAATGGCTTGACCATATTGCAAAATGTATCCAGGGAACCAACAGTACACCTGTACTTTTGCACAAGCCTTGCTCACCTGGAGGCATTCCCACACATCACCACACATGAGCTGGTACAGTCTCTCTCCTGTTCATATTCATCAGAGGAAACATCCCCATTTTGTTGGAATAAATTGCTCAAGTTCATACCTGGATATAATGTTAATGACATTAATTGACCTAAAGCAGAGCTGATATATTGTTGCCTCATATTTCTTCAAGGGCTAATGGGAAAAGGAAATTTTTTTCTTAACATGGTTAGATTGCAGGTACATTGAGCTACTTTTTGAAGATGCCCATCTTTCTCCAAGGATTACACAGGATGTAAAAGCCACAAGTAAACAAGATGAATCCACGTCCTTTACGTGCTCCAGCGGCATGGAAGGTATTTATCACTGTAGACCAGCAGGCATCAGTGCAGGTCAGTTACTGGGCTTTAATACAACAGCTAAAGCACTGATGTTGTCAGGTTAAAGCCTTTTCCTTAGGCCCTTCCCAGCATGGTCCTTACTGATTTCAGTAACTTTAAACTGCACTTTAAGCAACTTTTATTTATTGCCTACTCTCAAAGTTAACCAATGACACAAAACTACTTTAAGACTGATTCTTCCTAACCTTGCAATTTAACAACGGATTAGCAACACTTACACAGAGAAATAAAATAAATTACACAATCAGCAGAAGATCATCATCAATGTCTTTGAAGCTAATCGTCATTTACACAACAAATAAAACAACAATAATATTAGCAGTGAGTATCCAAAACGGATAGATTTCTAGTCAAGAAAAGACATTGTGCTGCGCTTTAAGGATGAGATTTATCTTTCTTGACTAGAAGCCTGACGTTTAGACAGCTCAAATCAAAGCTGTTTCACTGAACTCGCTTTCTAACTCACTGGAAAGAAAGGGAACTCCCCCCAAACAGATTCATCCCATATGCTACAACTCCAGGTAAGTCAAATTTGGCAAGAAGAATTCCAGCTACAGTGACCACCCTGGGCCACAGAGTCTTTGTGCATTTCACATTCTCCTCAACAAAGAGTGAAAGGAAGGTGTATTAGCATCTTATGATTAATACTGCTGCAATTCCCAGTTTCCAAGAAAGTTACGCTTGCTGCAACTACAAAATTCATTCAAATTACTACTTCGGAACTAACCATCTGTGTGTGTTCGGGGTGGCTGGAAGAGCAATCACCCACAGATAAGAAGCTTTTGCTTTTGATATCACAAAGCAGGTTTTGCTCTGGATATCATGCAGCAGATGTTTACACTGTGTCAGCATCACTCAAGCGACAAGATATTGATGAAATTGTCACCATATACGTAAAGAGAAGCCTAGAGAAATTTTAATTTCTATGTGCAAATGAATAAACACAAACAAGCCACAGATGCATGAACAGATTTACTGAATACTCACTGGCTCACTTTATGGTACAACTTCGCAATCCCTTGGTGTGTCCAATCTTTGCCAAGAGTTGGCAAAATATGACCTAAGGTATCTGACCTGAAAAAAGGAAAAACAATGTAACTGAACTGAAAAAACCCCCCAAAACTTACACTAACAGTCAAGTCTAATACAAACCCCACTAACTTACTTGGCTAGCTGCAAATGAAAATAAGGTTTTCTGTAAGGGACTGATTGTCATCAGAAGAGAATTACTTTATTCCCCTCTTTTTTGAGATAGACTGACGTGCTCATCCTTGGCCATGTTGTTCTAATTACTCCTGTGCCCCAAGGTGGATAAGCTTGTGCCCCACAAGATAATATGGAAGTTACAGCACACAGGCCATCAATCAGACCTCTAGGAGGCCACCAGTGCTAAGCAAGCTTTTTGAGGTTTATAGTAAATGTTTTCTAAATAAACCAAACCTACCCATATGGGAAATTTATGGGAAATTGAAACTGTAAGGTAAATCACATTCTAGCTTACTTCAAACTAACTTCTCCACATTAAGCCAGAAGTTGGTCAGGTATAAACTATTTTGAAATATTTATTCTGGCTTCAATGTGTTTCCCACTTCATATGAGAGAAATTTATTTACACCATAGTAACAATTAGTGCAAATTAGCATCTTGCTTGACTAAGCATTGTACAGACACACAGCAAGAAGTCCACACCCTGAATAATTTCCATCTTAGAGAAAGAAATACTGGGCAGTGACTTAGGATGGATTTGCATTGGCATTGTAAGGTAAAGTGATTCAGGAACTCAGGGCAAATCAATAGCAGAGAGAATAGATTCCACTTAGTTTACTCGAAGCTTAAGAAAACAAAGTGGGGAGAGATGTTAATTTACATTGGTACCAAATGAGAAGTTTGACATACAATGGGTAAATCACAAGAAAGAAGAGAATTTCAGTTTAAATCAAGTATTTTAATTTCTCCCAGATTGCTCTTGAAAATTACTTTTCCTTGTTCTTTCTCCTAATTAGATATAACTAAGTTTGATTTTGAAAGAAATTGATTTCAAAACAAATCTAAACACCTCACTTCAAAAGACAATGCCTGTATTTTTATTTTGTGCTTTCCCTGTTCCACACACAATTGTTTTCACCAGTGTTAAATACACTAAATAAACAGAAACCAGCAAGTCAGTGAATCATTTTGGTCACTGCAAAATTTTGAGTTTTACCCAAAGCACTAATCTGAAACTTTCCATCAGATTCTAATTCTGACATTGATTTTGGAGTCTAGTCTACTAGATAATAATGCCTATCACTGGAATGCCCTATGGATGCCATTTAAAACAAAATTCACATGTTTCTTCTTTTTAATTACTCCTTCATATTTAACAAATTCTTTTAATTAATACTTACTTCATAAGTATGATGCAACAAAACAGTTAGGATTTTGAAGAAGGTCCTCCAATACTGCTGTAAATACTATCGTGAAACACCAACAGGTGACAAATACTGGGCGCATATGGCATGTGCCTATTAAACTAAGAATTCAGCTAAAGATTATTATATTGTTTGAAAGACAAATTTAAAAAAAACAAACCAAAACCAAGAAACAAAACCTCCCAAAACACTGGAGTATGAAGATTCTGTGATTACCATTCCCTGTTAATTATGCTTTCCTTTAGACTGAAAGGCAATTTGTCCTTGCATATGAAGTCTCTCCCTGTTCATGAACTCACCGTGTGATTGTTCCATCAATGTCAGAAATAACAACTTTATCGTCCCAATTCCATAGGTAAATGGTGCCTTCACAGCGGCAAGTGCCTTGATACTGGGTTGTGACACTAAAGGTCACATCATTGGGGCCATTCTTGAGCTTTAAGCTTTTCTGCAAGACATTATCAGCAAGATGAACAACAAACTGAACATGTGAAATGGACACAGTGTAAAAGCCACACATGATCATTGCCTTGGTGTATTTGGCTGGGGAAGCTGGTGTGGATTTCCCCTCCCATAAAGGCAAACCCATTTGTGGGACTGTTTTTGCCCAAAGACCAGGGTTTCCTTGGAAGGTAATGCAGAAGGATAGGGAGACCCAGTGTGTGCCTCAAGGACATTTAACCTTGGGGGAAAAATAATCTGTGGTATAAGTTGTATGTTGCAGGAAGCAAAGTAGCATGAATGACATGAACTGATGAAGAATGAACTTTGTGAGGAGCAAGGGGAATGTGACGATGACCCAAGCTGGGCCAGGGTCAGTGCCCAACAATCAAGTGTGCTGCTTTCCTGTCCTACACACCCATCCTGATGGAATGGAGCCCACGTCATGGATCTGTAGGGGTGGAAGAAGCCCATGAAATAGGAAAGTAATATGTACCTGTGAAAGGACGGGACAGTAGTTAAAGAAAATGTATGTTTGGTATAGAGATGGTTTAAGAACGTAGTTAAGTTGTATGTGTGGGTAAGACGGGATCTCAGTAATGAGAAATAAATACAATGGAACAGCTAGAAGATACATCAGTTATGTGGGAACTGAGTATGATACAAATGATATGGAATAAGGGGTGGAAATTGTTTTGGGTCTGACTGAGCTGGAGTTATTTCCCCACAGCAGCCCTCACAGTGCTGTGCTCTGCACTGGCAACTGGAAAGGTGTTGGTAACACAGCATCAGTGCCGTCTCTAACATTCCACCCACATCAAGGGGCTGGGACTGGGCAGGATCCTGGGAGGGGACATAACCTGGAGAGATGACCCAAACTAACCAGAGGGGTGTTCCATACCATACAACATCAGCTCAGATATAAAAATTAAGGAAAGGAGGAGGAACGGGTGTCACTGTTATTTTACAATGTTTGCCTTCCAGAGCTGAAGCCCTCCTTTCTGGGAAGTGGCTGAACATCCCTCACTGGTGGGAAGTAGAGAATAAACTTGTTTTTCTCTTTGCTTATCCACCTTATGTTCTCTCCTGCATCCCACTGAGAAGGGGAGTGATAGAGTGGCTTGGCTGGGCACCTGGCACCCAACCAGTCATCCCAATTTGGTCACACTGAATTTTATTGCTTTCAGCAGAGCTATTACAAACAACAACAGCAGCAGCTTACCCTGTGTGGTGTATATAAGGCATTGATTTACAGAACAGAACAAAATAAATTTAGAAATTCTGTTTCACTATCAGGTATATTAAAAAAAATAACATCCCCAAATATTCACATAAACAGTAACAAATGATGGAATAGGGACCATCTATGGGGGTTTCCCATTCTGAAAGACATATATATGCAGAGAGAAATGTGAGTAACAAGAAGTTCCATAAACTCTAATTAAGAGCTTTTCTATGGGGATTTGTGATCTACAGTATTACATCTCTTTCATAAAATAACCAACCCCACACACCAGATGAACCATTATCCTTCAGCCTACACTAAATATCCTTAACTCTCCCACTCTGATGCCCTCCAGTGTCTCCTGTGCTGCTTAGTGATATATGGAACAAGAGGCTACTGATTTGATTCTATTTGATGACCTAACTGTTCATTTTCCCAAGACCTGTACAAATTTAACACTCTTAGTATATCTTTTTCTTTGTTATCTTTCACTGCAACTTTTCAATTAGTTAAAAAGTGAAAAGGCGGTGAGAACACAGAACAACTGATGGGTAACTGATAAGTCTCACCCACTGTTTCATTAAGAAACCAATTTAAGAGCAGTTTTAGCTTCAGCTAATTTTTGCAAGGTTTCTGAGACTGAAAAGTCACATTTTATTTGCGTAACCCCTGCTTTCTCTTTCCTATAGAAAATTACCGACACATCCCATCTGTCTCTTGGTAAAAACTCTGCATTTCTTACAAATTATCTAGGCAGTGAGTGATAGGCTGTTAAATGCTGTACACCTTGTTTGGGTTTCCTTCAGAAAATTAATTATCTGTACCTAAGATGACAAGAAGTATTTCCCTAAAGTAGCCCATTTTTCCAGATCAAATTGAAACTTACAGAACACAAAACTGTAACACTTTTGTCATCAGTCAAAACACCTTTGTCACAGAGGAAGAGAATTGGCTTCAAAGAAATTAATAAGCTCCAAAGAAATAAATAGCTTGGCCTCAGTAAATTCACAAGTAGCTCTTTCAGAAGTTACTAACAGAAAACTTTATGCAAAATGCCTACAAACCTGCCTACAAATGAGAGAAAAGAAAAGAGAGGAGGAAGAAAGAAAAGAGACCTGTTAACATATACATGTTTCACCTACTACAAGAAAGGATGTGGTTCCAATACACTTCTTAGGTGACAAATACACAATTTGGAATTTAACTTGGTATTTTTCTAAATAAGATCCCATCTCCAAACCCCAGCACTTGCTGCAAGGAGCATCATTCATGCTTAATACAGAAAAGAGAAGAGAAAAGGGTTTTTTGAAAAATACAATTAGATAGAATTAAATGCAAGACATAAGAGCTAATTAAGCTTCGAAGCCTGAGTAACAGTAAAGGTTCATGTTGCAGTAGACATGACATTTCAGGACAAGAATGTAAAATTAACTCACAAGCTGGTCAGAAGTGAGCCGAAGCGATTTTTTGTAACTGATTCCAGACAATAATGAGAGATGACTGGAGTTGGCTTGTAATGACCCGAGGTTTTGTTTGGCAGCTCTAGGGTCTTCATCGCTTGAAGAAGATTCATCTTTTATTCTGGAACATTGCACACACAGAAAATGATGTTATCATGTCAGTAAATGCATCTCAGTATCCATTAAAAATGCATTAACAGTGAGTCACCAAATAAGTCATTGATTCTCTGCTACCAAGTACTGCCTCACAGGAGGTCATTCACAACATGAGTTTTAATATATCAATGAAGTACCAAACTTCCATTCATATTTTCCCCATTACTCAAATTTGGATTGTTACAGGCAAGTGAATGGCTATAACAGTAGTTTTCCATCACTTAAATTTAATGAATATAAATTAATGTACTACATTAAGTCAAAAATTTCATATGGCAAAAAAATAATCTAATACATTATAGTATTAGATACTACAACTACAAAAAAAATCCACTGTTCTCAGGAGAAGAAAGAGGCACTTGTTATGCTGGCTTTCTCTTTCCCTCTTCTCTCCTCCCCCAAAGAAATTAAAAATTGGTTTTTAAAAAAATAAAGGCTATAGAAATTTTATTATACAAAATAACTCCTTTTTTTTCAATGAGCAACTTCAGATAACTGGATTATTCTTTTCCAGGATTTGCAGAATTACCCTGTTCAGAATACAATTATGGAAAGTCATAAAACCTGAGCTCCCTCATAATATTCTGTTTAAATACACATTGGTATAATTACTTTTGTTCTGCTACAACCATTTTTTTAGAAACTTATTAAGGGTATTCTTCCTCAGAAAGAAAGTTTTCCTACAGTAAAAAAATCTATCACTGTAGGTGTAAGTTAAAATACTCTTTCAGATCCTACAAATCTCATCTTTAAAAAAAATCAGTATTTGGCCTTTTATTTCACTCACACCTGGATGTTGTTTACTGTTAGGAAGCCTTGACCCAGTATCAAGGTACTGCATGTCATGACTAGTAACATTTAAAAGCCTACCTTATCCTTTGTGACATCTGATCTCAAAAGCTTTACTCAGCATCCCACTTGTCACATTTTACTTGCAAACAATAAATTTTTAATGAGAGATTTCTAAGACCAGTTAAAATTTAAACAAAGAACACCTATTTCAGAATCTAGTCTGCTTGAAGCCTTAATCCCACTTTAAATCTTATCTTTAAACAACCGTGTAAGAAACAGACCTACATGTCACTTGTCATCCTTTAAAAGAAAATCAGCCTTTCCAATTTACTCTGTAGTTCTCAGTCTCAGAGAGGCAATGGAGACAACAACTAATCTCCTACTGAATGAGGAATCCTCCTTCCAGCACATTTGCCTGGGCTGCAATTGCTAACCACCAGAAAGAACGACAGCTTTTTGTTCCAGAATGGTGACCCCTAAACCTCAATGAGCATAAAGCATATTTGAATCTGGCCATTTTCAGCTGTAAATGCAGCCAGCACAAACAAGATGTCTTTCCATTCAGATCTGCATGCACAGAAAAGACATAAGGTAGGAGAGCTGTCCCTGGCTAACTCATCCCTCCAAACAAGCTAAAGCTCATCTTATGGAACTTTCCCAGGTGAGATTCTGGCTGTACAGTATGATTCATTAGGAGCACAGGAAGGAAGAGACTTCTGCTATCCTCAAAAGAAGTAACAGAAAATCATTACTATTGCCTGTAAACAACACTCTGGAAAGTTCCTTAACTTTCCAAAATATAATTAATTTGTCAGGCCATAAATCTAAGTAAATCAAAAATTTTAGCAACTGGGATCTGACAGCACCTTGGGTTCATCTATGATGTTCCCTTAAAAACTCCAGAGAAATACATAAAGCTTTCGAGAACTGCTGCAATTACAGTTGTTCCCAAGGGGCTGGAATGCATGTCCCAGAGCTGCCAGCCAAACCACAGAAATGCCAGAGTGCACTCACAAGGCCTGCAGCCCTGCCATGGGTACAGCCCTTCTATCTGCACTTACAGGGTGCAATGAGTAACAAATTAAAAGTATTTCACTGACACAGTATTTCTTTGTTCAAATACATGAGGTAACTTGCTTCCATTTTTAAATTTTAACTCTTGTTTTTTATTTCAGGTACAGATGATTTTGGGGGTACCTGTTTGCCCTGCTCATCTGTGAAGAGTCTTCTGTAAGTCCACTCTCACTCATACCTTGCTCTGGCTTTGTTTCCTGTAAAAATACAAGTATGAGTAGCTGTGCATCTCCTGTTGAGCAGAAAGCAAGTGTTTTTTAGAAAAAATATTTGAAAATCAAATTCTGCCTTGTACAGACTTGGTAAAAATCAACAGCATGTTTGTTTCCTTTGCTTGTAGGCAAAGTAAAGCCCTTAAAGAATAAAGCAGTACAAAGACCTAAAAATTGCAACTATTAAACTCAGAAAATAATTAATATTTAGTTTTGCAGGGAGGAAGTAGAGAAATACCAGGTTTAATATCTAATACTGTTGAAGTTTTGGGATCAACTCCATAGCTACTCAGTTCATACACCTCAAATAGACAGATTTCACCTGAGAAAGCAAAATATTACTTTGGAGGAGGAAAAAAAAAAAAACCACACAAATTACCTCTTATAGAATCATTAAAATTTTTAATCCAGTAAAACTTTCCCAACTGCTCTTATCTTGAGTAGAGGCTGAACACTATCAAAGTCATTCCACAAGATCTTTAAAAAGTGAATAGTTCTACTTTAAATAGTTCCATTTAAAGTTGCCACAGCTCAAGAGATAACCAAATACTTCCAGAGAAAATTCTAAAAACTTCAAATAACTATAAAACCAAAATCTCATGCTCTGAAACCCATACCCACAGATCAGTATAATGGCTATTTAATGCTAGGCTAAAGAAGTTCTTGACTGAGGCACAACCATAAAATTGTATTAGAAGTAATTTTCTCCCCTCAAGTACTAATGCTACAGTAATATAAATTAATATGAAGAGGTTTTACTAGCCAACTTTAAAGATTAAATATGTCTAGACAGGAGATCAATATTTCATGTAAAGCTTTGGTTTTTTTCAGTTTTCTAATGTTCATCCATGACTTTAAGATTGTTATCACAAAATTTTAATGCTCTGAAAAGAAACTCAAAAAGACTTTCAAGCCAATATATATAGTCAGTTTTCCATCTTAGGTTTTGCTGAGTTTTACAGCTCACACTACTCATAAATAAGTCTGCTCTTCAACCATCAAAAGAAAGATGCAGAAAGGTGGGTAATCTGTGTGAAAACTCTAAATTAGTGGCACAACTCTTTGATTCTAAGTTCCCAAACAGAGATTTAATACATTAGATACTACTGCCTCAGATTTGTGTAATGAAACTAAATGCAAAATCAAAACTCTTCAGGCAAACATTTCAGGTAGGGTCTGATCCAAAGCCTTCTGAAGTCAAAACAAATCAGATTTCAGACTGTGTTTAAAGTGTATATCCTCAGCCAAACTGAATACCAAGTTACTCTCTGAAGTAAAGGTCTGAGGGTTGAATATGCAGATACCCTTCCCACTGCAACCAGAAGGAAACTGCTTGCTTCTTAAACTTACCTCTTTGATAGTGCTGTTCCTTCCTCGCCATGAAAACCACCACCTTCCACCTTTTTTGGGCATCTTGTCCCTCATTATAGATTCCACAGTTGCCTGTGATAAATGGATGGTAACATAAAAAAGGCCCAAAATAAAGGACAACCTGACATACGTAAATGAAAAAGTGCCAAACGCACAGTTTTAACTGATAATAAATAGAATAAAAGTAAACATACTGTCTGTGGACCATAAATTCTACTAAAGCAAAATCTAATGGTATCCAGAGCTGCTCTGAAGTAACTTAAGCATGAATACTTATGATATTTTTAAAAGGAAAATGAAAAAGAAATCAAATCAAAGAAGAAAAGAAGCATAAAAAGGTATTAGTATAATGTCTAGAATGGAGAACCTACTGTTTCTAAGTTATTTAGTACAAATTATATGTAAAAAAAAAAAATCATTTCCTGAAGGAGGCATCATGAAAAACAGTAACAAACTGACATGCAAGAGAGTTATTCACAAAGTTCATATTTAATCACCAGCTTAGAAAAAAAGCAAAGCAGTTACTAGCTTTTATGAGTTTATGAATTTTGAGTTTATGAATCATGCTAAGAATTTGACAAAAATGTTAGAATTGTTTCTTTTATAAACTTTTCTACTTTTCATTGGTTCTACATACTAGACACCAGTAGAAAAGTTTCTTTCAATATCCATAATGACTGGAGCCATATGCATTGTAACAAGGGGAGCTGAAATCTTTCACTCAGAGAGAAGCAACAGATGAAACTGGAAAACACTATGGTAAAAGCAGCCACAGGGTTTGGTATGCCCTTGAACAGCTTGGCCACTGTATTTCTGAGATGATAGCTTCCACTGCAAGTAAGGTCACCAAAAGAAAGCTGTGATGTTGATTAGTGATTTTAAAAAATTTTTAAAAAAAATCTAAGAACTCTCAGCAATTAAGAGTGGGCTGTGTTCAGATAACGTGTGGAACAATGGACCCCTTTTCTCAGTTTTTCAATGGGTTTTCTTTTCTTCACTATATTATCTAAAGTATATGAGGAAAGAAAAGAAATTCCTTTTACCCATCTTAGGCAAAACCCAAGACATTTGGGGCTTGGGCTTTGAAGTATTTAATTTAAAATGCAGTTACATTATTTTTATTGCCACTGAAGACCCAACAGGCACCTATCAAGGTCTGAATCACACTGTGTAAGCACCCAACAAATACAGAGTAGGATAACTACGTACCTTCGGTGGGCATTTGAGTTCCATGGGATGAATCCCACTTTTTATGATTACTAGAATATTTGCAGTAATGCACAAAACAGCTGGCTCTGTGACATCTTTTAAATTCCAGCCATGTTTACCAGATACTTGGGATTTTTAGGTTCAATTTATTTTATACAGGGATGGTACCATGCAGCTGCACATGACTGGATATTTAGGTAATGTGGCATTAAGAAAGAAATACTGGCGGAAAGTATTCTGGGCTTTTAAGAAATTTTTAGTCCACAGGGATGGTGACAGAGATAGCATTTGAATTCACACAAAACAATCCCAAAGATATGTGAAGTGCTGAAAATGGCAGAAGGAAGGTTTAGCTTTCAAAATTTATTAAATCCATGGCTAACCAGGACACAAAATAGTCAGTGGTGATACTACTTGTTTATATACATTTGTAGTATTTCTGTCATGAGCATCTACGTGGCACCAGGTCATGTGGAATTGAGCTAACTTCTTCAACAAACTTCTATAAGCCAACACACACAGCTGTCACACAGTCATACCTATCTGGCACTATCTACATAGGTTATGAACAACCAACTAAGAAACAAAAAGCTAGCAAGCTGCAGGCCTTCCTCATCTAGTAGTTAAAGCTTATTCACTTAAGTTATTTGTATTTATTAAATAATGTATGCTGTATACATATAAAATGGAAAGCAAACACCAAGTATTCAGCTACAGCAAACACAAACATGGGTCAATATAATTTATGTTTACAATCCATATTAATGAAGTAAAAAAGAAGTTTTCCTTCTTCAAAATAGTTGTAATAACTTTAGCCTAGCAAACAAACACTATTCACAGACTAAACTTAAGTCCTTGTTTAGGCCATAATGTAAGAGAGATAAATGTTTATGTGAAGGTTGATTTTACTGATGTGCAGATTCTCTTGCACAACAACCCACTTCCCTCCCTTAATCAATGGCATAACTTCAAAACTCCTCCTCTTGCCAGCCTTCATGTTCAATCTCACCTTTGGCAAAGGTTTCTGGAATGCCTGCATTGCCAGCAGAAGGGGACCAGCTGTCGTCCAGTTGTAGTACCTGGCATGCAAGAGAGATAATTACTGCATTCTGTAATCCCAAGGTCCCAATTCACAAGCTACCTGGTATTTACCACCTGGCAGGTTAAAGCCACGAAGCACAGGTCAAACTCTGGCCTGCACAAGTAATAACAGACCCATCTTATTCTACAGTATGTTCACAGGTATTTTACCACATGTATTTTTCAGGGTATGCAAGAGAAGCTCGGCCTTGAGTAGAAAGAGTATTTGTCACACATCACTCAAGTCATCATAGAATCACAGAATGGTTTGGGTTGGAAGGGACCTTAAAGATCTTTTAATTCCAACTCACCTGCCTTGGGCAGGGACACCTTCCACTAGATCATGCTGCTCAGGTCCCCATCCAACCTGGCCTTAAGTACTTCCAGGGATGGCATATCCACCACTTCTCTGGACAACCTGTTCCAGTAACTCACCATCCTTACAGTAATAAAGAATTCCTCCTAACATCTAATCTAAACCTCTCCTCTTTTAGTCTAAAGCTGTCCCCCTGTAGCCTATCACTATTACCATATAAGAAGTTGCTCTCCCTCTTTTTTCTAAGTCCCCTTTAAATACTAAAGAGCTGCAATGAACTCTCCCCAGAGCCTTCTCTTTTCCAGGCTGAACCTCAACTCCCTCAGTCTGTCTTCATAGGAGAGGCACTCCAGTCCTATGATCACCTTTATGTCCCTCCTCTGGACTTGCTCCAACAGGTCCACATCCTCCCTGTGCTGGGGACCTCAGAGCTGGATGCAGCACTGCAGGTGGGGTCTCACCAGAGCAGAAGGGGAGAATCACCTTCCTCAACCTGCCCATGCTGCTTTGGATGCAGCCCAGGACATGTTCAGCTTTCTGGGCTGCAAAAACACACTTGGCTCATGTCCAGATTTTTATTCACTAGAACCCCAAGTCCTTCTCTGCAGGACTGTTCTCAGTGAGCTCATCTCCCAGCCTGTACTCATATCTGGCATTGCCCCACACCAGTTGCAGCACCTTGCATTTTAATTTGTTGAATTTCATGAGTTTCTCGTGGGCCCTAATCTCAAGTTTGTCCAGGTCCCTCTGCATATCACTTCATTCTGTTGACCCCACTGCACCACTCAGCTTTGTGCCATCTGCAAAAGTGCTGAGGGTGCGCTCGGTCCCACTGTCTGTATCACTGATAAAGATATTAAAGAGCACCAGTCCCAAGACAGAGCACTCAGAGACTCCACTGATCACTAGCCTCCATCTGGACAAAGCTGTTGACTGCAACTCTCTGGCTGCATCCATCCAGCCAAAGTCCTTATTGTATTCCACTTTATCACAGCACAAGCCACATTTTTTACAAGCTTTTTCAGTGTTTTTCCATCAAGGAACTACATAAAACTTTGGGGCCATAGTCTGTAGCATGTCAAGCCCCTGCTATTATGCGTTGAACATGGCTCAACTCTTGTTACAGACAGTAGGACAATTACAGTATCCATTGCCAGGGGAACCTGAAGCTCACACAACATTAAGAGAACATGACATGAAGAACCTCACTAAGATCTCCTTTCTTCCCAATGCATTCAGTAGACAGATAAATACATCAGATTCAGAGAGCTGTGTCAGGGAAGCAGTGAGTGACTCACCTCAGACCACAGAGAGGGTCAGGTATGAGGCTGCAGCATACACAATACAAACTATCACCTGGTACATCAGCCTTGCATGAGCCATGTCTATGACTAAGGGTAGCCAAACCTCTAAGCGCAGCACAAAGTCATCATCTCTTCTCTAACACTGTTTGCCAGGTGCAAGGAGCTCTCAAGTTAAAGAATCCCCAAAAATCTGCATCTGGCATAGCCTACAGCACTGCCCTGCTGCCAGCAATATAAACATACAAAACAATGTCTTAGCCGTGAAGAAATGGAAACCTCATACTCGGTGGTGAAGTTTAACAAGTCTTGAAAATCAATGCCTCCACAGAGGTGTATTAGCAAAATATTCAGTATATACAAAAAAACTGCTTTTACTGAGTGATTAGAAGCAGACTGACACATCCTATAAATATTAATTATTCAATCTGGCTCCAGGCAAGCCTTAGCAAGTTCACATCATATTTCATTTTTACTCTGTCAACTGAATGTGAATACTATTAGCATTTAATAGCAGTTTCTTGAAACTCAAACTGTGTCAGTTAGCTGTAATAGGTCATCTGAAACTGCTCTTCACTTTCTTCAAAGGAGGAAAGGTAACTAGAAGGACCTGAATTCACTAGGGAGTTGACTCTTTCTGGATGAATCCAAGCTATGAACATTCAAAACCTGATTTTCAGCTACAGTTGTACTGATGTAATGCACTGAAGTGACACAGAAGTGTCTTGCTGTTGCAACAGTAATTTTTTTTTTTCTGAAATATACTTACTTATTTCCAATCTTAACCACAAGGTTAGGGTCATCAATGATTGCAGGATTGTCCACAAACTGCTGATATGTTACTGCATGTTCTAAGAATTCTTCTGTGGGGGGAAAAAGTTACACTTGTAAAGCATGCATTTATGGATGCCTGGGATGGGCTGACTTAAACCTCTTAGCACCTCTTGGACACATTTGTTTCACCTTCATTGTGAGGGTGCTGAGATTTAACTGGAATATGGAAGCAAATTGTTCAGAGATTCTCAATCTCAGATGATGAGGGTTTCTTTGTTTGCTTCTGGGTGTCTTTCCTTTCAAAATACAACCTAAAGTGAAAGCTCAGGGATGGAACTGTGAGGGAGGAAATATCCTTTTAGAAAAGTTATGCAAATTTACAAGTGATTCAGGTGACAGTATGACCCAAATAATTCACAGGATATATGAAATGTTTTAATAAGTAGCTTCTGAGCATCAGTCAGTGTAGCATCAGGCTCATATGATTTTACGATGCCACATTACTGCAGAAAGTGCAAGTCTTAACACATTTATTTTCACATTATGCCACTGGAAGTTTAAGGTACAGAGTATTGTGACTTATCTAAAAGTTACACAAGAAACTGGAGGTAGGGCAGGAATCAGGTTAAACTTTTCAACTCCCTCTCCTCATGTCCCCATTTATGGACCACCTTTTTCATTCCTGACTCCAACAGCTGTGAATTTCCTAGCTTTATACTGTACTAAGTGGCAAAAGTACCATTAACATGACTGTGATACAAGACATAGCACTATCAGGAAGTAAAAGTACCAATAAAATACTTTCAAAATTTTTCATATAGCAGATTGTTCAAATGTGTTAAAAATCCTAAGTCCTATGTGAGTCTACTATTCTAAACATGAAAAGTTCTAGGAAGTTTATCATTACATGGCCAGTATTTATCTTCTCAACACAATGCTGAGCACAGCCACAGGAGGGCTCTGCAGCCTCAGGCTGGGAAGCTCAAACCCAGCTGCCAGCACACGTCTGCAATTCACAGAGCCATCCTGTACCTTTGGTTATCTCTTTGTTCTCAGTAAGGCCTCCGCAGAGAGAAATGGCAATGGAGGGCAAATCCCGAATTCCATCCGAGGTGCTTTCAGCTCCACTGTCAACACCTGAGCTCCCGACAGACTGCGGGGAGTGGCTGGCTGGCCGCGGCCCCATGTCAGTCGTGTTCCTGCTTTGGGCATTATCCCCACTGGAAAAGAAAATTCAGGAATTCAGTCTTCACATACCCATTCCCAAATTCACTCCCTTCAACAAGCACTGTTTACATCTGACACATGCTTAGAGAAAAACAAAATTTAAAAAATTTCAATTTTACAGCAAAACAAAACAAAGTAACATAGGGCCTTCATGTGCCCTCAAATATTAGATTGCTTCTACTTAATTGCCTAAAATAGGCATGTATAATTATAGCTTCACTTATTTACAAGAGCTAGGAAAATAAGACAATAAACTGTATAATCTTAGTAGACAAAATAATGGTACAGTAAGCAGAGTTTATACTAGTAGAACTATTCCCACACAGGAACAAGAGTAAGCATATTAGTTTATTATTTATATTAACTAAATAACCTAAAAAAGGATGTGTATGTTTGTGTATTTATGTGTCATTTATATATAGATAAAACACTCTCCATGTAAACTACTAGGCTTAAAATTTTAAGAAACAATAAATCATTATACCCACTTAAAATCCGATGAGATCATTATTACAAAGTGTAAGCTCATCAAACTCTGCTTTCCACTCCAGATTTATATGAATGCAATTGAGAAGGAAATTTTCAATCCAACATTTTCCCCATATAACTAATTCTTCTCAGTTTTATTGAAATGTTAATATTAGAACAGCTGAGTTTAAGCAAGCAAAAAAAAAATAAAATACACAAGCTGCTTTAGTTGTTGCTCAATGACTTTCATCAAGTGACTAGAGTATATGTCAAAAGAGAACTATAAATGTTGCAAGAGACTCTAATAAAGATCAGAACAAGTTGGAAATTGTATGTTCAGGGTGCAGTATTTTCATATATAACTCTGTCATGCGTCTTTCAAAAACTATTTTCTGATATTCATATTTATAGGTGATCAACCACAGTGAAGCAACATCAGAGCAATAATTTTCTGCTAATACTGTTAACAGTAAGATATGTTCTTTGTAGTAATAAGTCAGGACATGGGGATAAATATATCCCAAGGCCAACTGCTCCCCCAGGACATGTGAGTAACACTCACAAACATCAGTGTATATCACATAACCATTCACAATCAATATATATGCTTAATTGACCAAAACAGAAAACCAGCTGCAAGCACTCTTCTCATGCCCAAATGCAGTTCCAAAAGTTCTAATATTCCTCTCTACAGAATGTTACTTTCCTTCTGCCTTCATCTCTGCTTGAACCCTGAAAGAGACTTATCTGGTTGGCAATGAAGAGTTTGATCTAAATATGGAAGGTGATAAGAGCTCTTTAAAAAGTAAAAATATAAGAAAAGAACTTATACTTTTTGGGGAAATAAAGTGCAGCAACTTCTGGATCCATGTCAGTGAGGTCATCTAAATAGACACCATCAGCACCAAGATGCCGGCTCCGTTTGTCTGTAAGGCACAGAAAAAATAAGCCTATTAATTAATATTACTTAATTATTAATTAATTAATATTAATTCATATTAATCCAGAGCTGTTATTACTGTTTAGCTATTCATTTTAAGATTGAGAAACCAGACAAGTTATAACAGTTTCTGAACCGTATTTGTACAAAATGATACTGCCAAAAATTTCAAAACAAGTTTATTATCTACATTGTTCAAACTATGAATTAACAAAATGGGACAGCAGAGGACTAGTTTTGAAACAGGCTAAAGACTCCCTATTCCAGACAAAATCACTGGGAATCAGAAGGCAGTAGCCACCACTAGAAAACAGCAAAAGGAAAACCTTCTAAGTACTTGCATAGGCCTCTTACCACAGCATGGCAGTCAGAGCATTTAATCTTTGAGAACTAATCTTCCATCCCTCCTTGAAAAAGGGAAATAACAGACTAAAATATAGTCACTAACACACTATAACTGGCTCCTTATGGAGACAACTCACTTTTAAGCACATACACCTGATGTGCTGTGTGTGCACATGCACCTCCGTAGGGGACAACCCACCCCTTCTAGGCCTGTCACTAGGACCAACATAGAGCCACTGCTGTACTGTTGTTGCCAGTTCACCTAGACAAGTAACCACTGTAAGGCCAAAATCTAATTTGGAATTCATTCTCAAACCACAGCTTCTCACTGTCCCGATTTCCAACACCAAGCACCACAAAAGCAACCAGAAAATCTATACAAGGACTGAATAGTAAGCAGAGAAACACGTCATTTTTTGTTTTCAAAGACAGTAGACTGCATGGGGAAGAGGCCAAGAAACTTGTATATTTACTGATTAAAAAGCAGCTGCACAAACTAGGCTTATATAGAGTTACATAATTATGGAATAATCAGTGCTGTAAAACAGAACATTTGTAATCAAATAAATTTCATGTGAAGACTAACACTTGTTCACTTGTTATAAAATGTACACACAGAACGGAAAAGCACGTAAAACAGAATCACCTTATTTTATGGCAAATCTGTTCCTTGTGCAAAAGACATATTACAATTTTGCACTAGAGCAGAGAGTTTCCACAATTACCAGCAACACATCACTCAGGTGAACCAGCAGACCTACAGTCTGCTTATACAAAAAAGTGAAATCCCTGAATCCATCAAATGTGAACAAGATTGAAGTTTTGTAGTCTTGCTCATATGCACAGAACTGCCAAAAACTTCTATCTAATACATGTCTCATGTGAACAGCTTGATGCACAACTCAGGTTTTGAAGGCTCATTCCAAAGCTTATTCCTTTCCTGATCTGAAAGCACCTTCAGGGCACGGATTAATTTATACAGCAGTAAGATGCTTTATCACCACGAAATTTGAAGACAAAATCATATATATAAAAGTGCAGGATCAAGAGCTTTACCTTTCTTTCTGGTAGGGGAATCTGTCTTGCCAGTCGGTTGGGCTGAGCAAGCTGCAGCTTGTTTCATTTCTTCGTTTGCAGGCAATGGGGGTTCAGCTGCTCCTGGCATCTCTGTCTCTGGTTTATTTGTCTCAGCTGGTAAGGGCTCACTTTCATCAGCAATTGCTGCATTTGCTTGTCCAAGGGCAGGCAGAGGAGACACTGTGTTAAACTCCTCTACAGGAGAACTTTGGATGACCCGAAAGTGAGTGCTTTCAGGATTTACATCTGCCATGCTGGGTTCCTTTGCTTTGAGCAGAACACTGGCCTGTGAGGAAAATGAAACAGATAACTATAAAGAAAAGCTCTTAAAAAATCCAACAGCCAGTTTAACCTGTTCTGTTTACTCCAGTGAGATCAGATTGTCAAGATGACCAACTATGGCAGAAAGTCACCACTAACTGAGAAACTACAATATGGAAAAGTCCTCTCTGCTGTGTGTTTGTGCAAAATTCATTTGCATCTTGGGACCAGGAAAGATTTGTTCTGCAATGTGCTCCACAACCTTCATTTTCATTGACCTGCACATGCCACCTCCCACTCTGCCTTCCTCTCTTCCTGTGAAAATCCTGGCTTTCCATTAGAAGATAAACCTGACAAACAATAGAAGGTAGCAGACTGGAGTCCTTGCACAGTCAAGATGCTCTCAGGCTCCAGGACATTGTCTAATCCCCAGATTTAGAATTTAAGTCTTTCTGACAAGATGCCCACTTCCCTGGCCTGCAAAGCAGAATTTTTTCTTCTTTATCCTGTGTGTGAGCCCATCTCTCCTGCAGTGCTTTCTGCAGAGAAGCCAGCCTTCAGCAGGAGGTGCCAAACTCTGCACCATCCCAGCCCCCATAGTTGCAGTATTCCACTGAAACCTGACCTCTATTTTTCATACTCTGGTGCATGTGTAAACCCTAAGCCTCCTCTTTCCTGTGTGAATGCTGTGACTGTACAGAGCTATCACGAGGAGCCAGCCAGCACCTGACCAGCCTGCAGTGCAGGCAGCTGCCCACAGTTTCTGTGCAGCACTGGAGACAATGCTGCACAGATCCCACACCTAACTGGGACAAAATGTCTCCAGGAGGACACAGGCACCAAGCCAGTCCTCTCAGCCAAGAGAACAGCACATCTGCACATCCAGAGATCAGAACTGCAGGTGACTCTGGATGCTCTTGTACTCAAGCAGTCCGTTTTAATTTCTGTGAATCAGACTGGTAACACCAAGCACCTGATTTCCATTTAAGACCATTTATGAATTTCAATGATTTACCAGAGGACATTTGGTTTGATTTTTTTCTGGTTTTTAAGCTTCTAACAGTCTACAAGATTAGTCTACAAGACTAATAGGTACTTGTTCGTTTTCTGTATATCAGTGTTGAGAATATCCATGCCATAAGGTACTTTCCGATACCTCCTACGGAGCAAGATTCAATTCTCTTACATAAAACACTGTAATTTTGTGTAAAATCAGGATCCATTTCCTCTTCACCAGTCTGCAGTAGACTAAGCACATGGGCCCTATTAAAGCACAATAGATGCGAGCAGGAATTAAAGAACTTATGTTGGATACCTTTGCAGCCTGGGGTAGCTCTCCCCATGCCCAGTGCATGTGGGGATTATCCTTCAGTCCACTTCTGTCCATAGGTTTACTGACTAATTCTGAGTCACTTTGAGGAGTAGGAGGACGTGAATCTGAAGGGCTAAAGAAAAACAAACAAAAAATGTTACAAAAGAAAAGTAACCACAGAGCACTAAGTGCTTTTCAAATTGATGTCCACCAATAAGAAGGATTGAAGACTGAAATAATCAAGAGCCAACTAAAAGTATGAAAACACAGAAAAATGGTTTAAACAGTTCAGGGTCCTCTTACACTGGCATTCAGAGGTCTCATCCCTTTTTCATTAAGTGATGTCAGAGAAGGAGGATTTCAGAAGCTGAAAGATATGGAACAAGAACACTGGACCTGAACATTTCAGGAGGATTTTTGGTTTTCTGCATGGAAAAAGGAATGGGGATGGTACCAACAGCAGCAGATGAATAGATGTTAGTATTGTTATAATGTATGCGAAGTGCAGAAATTACTCACTCACATCAACAAGACACCTTATCCTGACTAAGTTTATAATTTAGTCTGAGGAATCCAGTTGACTCCTTTCTAACTTGTTCAGTTCTACCATTGGATGGATGTTTATAAGGAAAACAGCAGGAGCTACACAAAGAATTTGAGCCTTTTCAGTTTAAACTTATTTAACTGCTTGTTTTGATAACTACTTGCTATTAAATATTTATAAATTAATTAGTAAATTATCAGCCTGTAGCATATTTTTAATGTGGTGAAGTCAAGAATGTGATGTCAAGTCAGTTGTTAATAAATAATGAATCACTAATTTCAAGGACAGAAGGAAAAAATCAGATTATCTGCTCTGCCTTTCTGTACAACACATGTCACAGTATTTCCCCCAGAACCTCCTCAACAAAGCCTGCATTTTTATCTGAGCCATAACATATCTTTGTATACTCATCCAATCCTGATTTAAAAACTAAAAGCAACAAAAGAATCCACAACATTCCTAAATCAAAGATCCAAACTGAGTTACTTTCATTCTCAAAAACAAAAGGCTTCCATCTCATGAAGTGCCTAACACAATGAAGTTCAACGAGGCCAAGTGCACGGTGCTATGCCTGAGTCGAGGCAACCCCAATACAGGCTGGGCAGAGAATGGACTGAGAGCAGACCTGGGAAGAATTACTTGAGGGTGTTCATGGATAAAAAGCTGTGAGGGTGGTGAGGAACTGTCACAGGTTGCCCATAGAAGTTGTGGACTCCCCATCCCTGAAGACCAGACTAAACAGGGCTCTGAACAACCTGGTCCAGTGGAAGGTATCCCTGCCCATAGCAGTGGGGTTGGAACAAGATAATCTTTAAGGTCCCTTCCAATCTAAATCATTCTGTGATTCTACAGTTCTATGAAAGAGCAAAACTGGTTTGGATATTCAGTTTATTCAGAAAAAGATAAAGAATAAATCAAACATGAAGAATTTATGTAAAGGTAGAATCATAGAATGATTTGAGTTGGAAGGGACCTTAAAGACCATCTAAGTCCAATCACCTTGCCGTGAGACCAGCTGCTCAAAGCCCCATCCAGCCTGGCCTTGAGCACTTTCAGGGATGGGATATTCACAAATTTTCATGGCAACCTGTTCAGTGCCTCAACACCCCCACAGTGAAGAACTTCTTGACAGAAGTCCAAGCTTTCAGTTCAAAACCACTACATGCCCTTATGAAAAGTCCCTCTCCCTTTTAGGTACTGGAAGGTGCTATGAAGCCTCTCTTTTTCAATATTCTGCAGAGCCAGCTGGTAGGGAATTCACTGATCACATGAAAATAATTACTTCACATTCACATCTGAAATAACAGCAACCTAATTATCTGCATTATTCACTGTTTTCATCTATGCAGTAAGATACACTTTTAATATGGACAAACGCTAGGACTTTTTAGCTACAGATATTTATGTTACCTAATTAAATTATAAAATTTATAACCCATCTTTTTAGGGCCTACAAATTTCAATTTTTTTATCAGTCCTTAGCATATAACCTACAATTTGACAGATGAAGGAATCAATACAGTGCAATTTTAAAAGTATTTTCAATCTCTAAGGATTCAAGAAATGCTTAGTGGGTTTTTCAGCAACTTCTAAATCTCCCACTGAAAAGTTTGTAGGATTTGCAGTATTTTCCATACTTACAGGACACTGAAACCTTGGAAATCAGGAGCCTAAGCACTTCAAAAAATCTCAGTAGGCAATAATGCCCCTACTGCTGCTTTAAGCCTAAAATATCCAGATTTAAGGAAGCCTTGTCACTTCATGCCTTACTTACCTTGTGCACTACAGACATTTTAACCTCCAAGATACCTACTGTTTACATAGAAAATCTCCAATCTGGCCTTGTTTAGCCCAAGTTCACTTGCTCAGACACCCTGAGAGAACAGAGGTATTGCTTCAGTTTGGGTAGAACCTCTGCATTTTGCAGTAAGAAAACTGATCTGGGGTGGAGGGGAATCTGGTCTTCTCCGTAATTTTCCCTGAAAATACAGCTCCCTTGTATACACAGCTGAGTGGGGAAGAGCCTGAGATGTTGCTCAGCACCATGATTTATATTCTCAGAGATACAATGAAGTACCAGAAATATGGCACTCATATATGTGGTGCCTATTAAAGCAGGCAGAGTTCTGCTCTTTGAAGGTTCTTGCTGCAATGGCTGCCCAATGATCTGGGTTTGCCTTGGGCTGAACTACGTCTTGCAATTCTTGTGTCCCTAAGTTATGCACTGACTCAGCCCAGCTGAAATTTCCTTGCCTTGCACAGATTGCTGAGATACTGCAGATCAAACCAGAGCCACCCATCCTGTCAACAGTGCACAAGAAGGAAGGGAAACTTCAGTCATTTAGATCAGCATCTCTGATTCACATCCTACAGATGCTGAATATTTGTGTCACAGTCCTATGTATTCCTTAACAGCTATGATTGCACCTCATCTAATCTAATGACAAAGAACAAGGAACTTGGCCTGTAGTTGGCAGTTCTGCAATAATAGACTACAATGATCTTTGCAGTGTTTTCCACTGGAAGCAAAGAGATGCCTGAAAAAGGAGGAGTGTGACCTGAGAAAAAGTCCTGTCTTATGCGACAAAAAATACCTGTGAAAACATAATCAGAAGGAAAGAGGCCTACATCATGCACATGTCACAGCAATGACTGAGAGCCTCTGACCCTCCTCTCATGTGGCCATAATAGCATGCCTTATTTCACACAGAGGGAAATATATTGCTGAAAGACCCACCAAGCATTTCTTATTTCAACAGCTGCAAACACAGAGTCTCACTCAGACAAGTTGCTACAGCACTTTAGCTGTCTACCTAGTCTGTAAGACAGGTAAACTCCAGAGCAAAGTTCATGGAGCCACCCAGAGCACATCCCTGCTCCATCCCAACCTGTGCTCCTGCCCTTCTTTGCCAAGAGAACATGCTAAGGAGAACAGTTTTGAATATCCCAGGATCTCACTTTGACTTAGTGCTGCAACATGGTCAGGTTAAAGAGGGCAGACCCAGAAGCTGGGAAAACCTCAAGACTATCACTTTTGATAGGGCTTTAGGCACCTAGTATGGCAACAATGTTGACATAAGAAATTAGTAACTTAGCCTGATTTATTACTCAAAGCTTTCCCACCATTAATGGAGAACTGCAGAGGTCATGGTCTACTACTTTAAATTTTTTGTGTTGCTGTGACCTCTCTCCACTGACTTAATGGAGTAAAAGAGCTTGACTGCAGAATCTTGAGACTTCTTGAATTTAAGGTAACACAGAAAGTGTCTGTATTCACTTTTAGCTCTGTGGAAAAGAGGAATCCTACATTACAGCAAAGGCTCAGTCTCCTAAACCTCAACCAAGATCCCTTATCTACTGCATCATCTTTACTCTGCAAGGTTTCCCCCCAACACAATCCAACATACAGAAAGTCGTTCCCCCTCCCAAACCATGGAACAGAGGAAAGAAGTTTTCTTTTGGCACTGGGCTCCTCCCATTACAAGATTTGCATTTTTTATTGCTAACTTAATCTCTGAAGTTTTTGTTTTGCTTTTACTTTAGCAACCTATGGACAAGCAAACAACTCAGGAAAACCATGTGATAAAAATGTCATGAAAATATATACTGATTGTAAAAAGCTATGTGGAAACATCAGTATTTAGAGGAATGAATTCACTAGCTAAGTTCTTACTTTCTTATCATCTTAATGAACTTGATTTTTATCAAGTTAAAAATCTTAATGAACTTGATTATCATCTTAATGAACTTGATTTTTAACCCAGGCTCTCATTGCCATGACTTTATATCAGCTACCCTCTTTCAGTGGATGATTCATCAGGTAAAGTTACCTCGACTCAATGACCACAAAGAAGCAAGCAGAAGAAGTGGTTTCCAATGTCACTGTCAAAGTGTCTGGGTTAGCAGTAAGTACAGTTATCAATTCAATGCATTCACTTAATGTGTTAAAAGTGTACTAAAGTGTTAAAACTATTAAAAAGCAGTCCAGAAAAGAGGGAGGACAACTGTTCTACCTGTCTGGAAGAGAAAAGTGAGAAAATTGTTGAGGACAAGAGTTAGATAGGCCTCTGTCTGCTGGAACAGCAAGGAGAGAGGTTTGCCCTGCACAATCTATAGCCTTACTGGGCAGAAAAGCATGTTGGGAGAAAGAAAGACAAGGTGTCACTAATTCACAAGTGCTAATTAACATAAACTCTTTGTGCATTAGCTACACAAACACTGAATTTACATTGAAAGTTTTCAAAATCCAGGATACTGCAATCAAGAAACAAATAGAACATGCAGTTCCAAAAGCCATCGAAAGGGCAGGGTATTGACAAATGCTATCAGCAGCCTGGTGAAGCCAATCACATCAAGCTTTGCAGGCACTGGAGAACGTTTCTTGAACTCTATTCAAAATATTTCAATTTAGCCCTTGCCCTGAAATAATCTCCTCACAATCCCTTCCTCTGCCCCTCAACTACAGAGGCAGGATATTGAGATTAGACTTCTTAGGACAAGGTCTTGTGAATACTGCTGCATTCCAGCAGCCTGCATAGGTGCATGGAGCACACGTGCATGACGACACACACACACAGACCTAACTGGAATTATAGTGCAATGCACATTAAGCAAAAAACGTCCCTTTTTGACAGACACAAGAAGGGAGGTCCAAACTGCTTTGTTTTGACGTGAAAGGTATACATATGCACACAAACACACATACAGGAAAAATCAAGAAGATTACTGTAAGTGTTCTTTCCACACAGTAAATATTTCATGTCTATATTAAAATGGACATTAAAAGCTCACATTCCTTAAAAAAAAAAAATCTTTTTTTATGTATCAACTCCAATCTGGCAAATTCTTAAAAGGATTACACTCAAAGTACTGAAGACTTATAGAACTATATTCACTGAAGTCCTTATGAGAGGTGTGCATCAGGCATTCAGATTTCACAAAGCATTCATCCTCTCTACAGTATTTATATGCAAACGGTGACATTAACAGATAAAAATATTCTTCAGAATTTGTGGACCTGCATTTGTATGTATGCATTTGCTACATCAAGGAAAAAGCCAGCCTGATGTTTTGGTACACTATCTTACTGCAAATATAAAAAGCACTCATCTAATAATGGTCAGTGACCATGTTTGCCATCAAAACCTTTAGCAAGACTTCATATAGCACTGGCACAGAAGACACTACCAGAAAAATTAAAATTAGGGTAGTATCTAGAAGTGTACTATCAGAAAAAATACCTTTGAAGAGGTGACCATTCACCATCTGAATGAGGGTAAGGTGCAGACTGAGAAAGCACAGAAACTGCAGGAGCCTTTATGTCAGATACATCATCAACAAACACATCTGGCACAGGGATCCTAAACAGAGGAAAAGAAGTGACATTTAAAAAACATACTTGATTACTGAATTGTCATATACATCAGATATGTATATGATATGTATTCTCCTGTCGCAAAGAATTAGTATAACCTGAACTAAAAGGAGAAAAATGTTATCTGATTCAAACCGTCTAGTTCACACCACCACAGAGGGTTCTTCTTATGCTTTTAATATCATTTTCATGACTTTAATTACTAACATTCCCAAAAGCTTTCTAGTCTAAAGATTTAAAGTAACACTTTCATCAGCCATATGTTCTGACTTAAAAATTACTCCTAGAAGACATGGACTGGAACATTAACCCAGGTTTCCACTACGTATCTCAAATCCACTGATACCTTGAATTGTCCAAGGGCTCTTTTTCTTCCTCTGAACTAATCTCTATGGGAAACATGTCTTCATCTTCTGATGTGTCTCCATGTGTGTCTTCTCTTTTTAAGCTGTCTATTTTATGAGTTGACTTCCTCCTCTTCTTCCTCCTTTTTTTCACAGAGCTACAGACTGGAGATGTTTCAGTAGAAGGCTGGGATCCATGGGTTTGGGGCAGGACTTGTGAGGATGCACTGGTGTCCAGGTTTCGTATCCTGTCTATGGAATTTCTCTTCAGCTGGGATTCCATTAAAGCAGTCCCCTCAGACAGAATGGGAGATGTGGAGAGATGATAAGGAATTACCTCCTGAAAAAGAAAAAATTCAAACCATTAAACATGTTAGCTCTTTCACCAGTCATACAACTGGTTCTAAGGCCTAAGCACAATTACCAAAATCTAAGTTATTTACTCCTCAGAAAAATAACAAAGATTAGACATCTGGATGTTCATTACGGAAATTTTTCCATAGCTGCATTTCCTTAGACAAACCAGGGACAATACTCTTGATACAGCATCCTCTGAGCATCTAATATTGGCCAGGTTATGGCATAAGTCTCTGTCCACCTCATGTAAGATACAGAGCAGAAACAAAATCTTAGTTTAGAACCTGAACATTTTGTAAAATACAATTCCCCTTCTCAACACATGACAGATAGTAGTCAGATAGGTCAATAGTTTATAATTAGGTCACACAAACATCCTGCTATTCAATCATATATTTACATCTCTAGGCATTCGTGGAAGTATTTCCAGCAGTTTTCAGCCACCAAATAACTGCTATCACACAAAAGTTTTAAACATAAAGATACAGAGACACACATTCACAAAGCTCTCACCTGAAACTAGTACTATCATACTCAACACATGAATTTGAAAACTCATCCTGGTCTGAACAAAAATTATTGGGAATATCTGAAGAGAAATGCCTGCAAAAATTTTCTGATATTACATTATGTGTAGACTACTCAAAGTTAGTGTAACCATAACTTATTTGGACCAGTATTTAACCACAGCTCAACAGCAGACATTCTCATTTAAATATAGCTCCCCATGAATAATAGTTGTGAGATCATGTTTATAGGGAGCACCAGAATTAATGTGTGCACAGATGTTTACAGAGCACGTGCACTTTTACTGGCAGTCTGGTGCATAGGTTCAAATTAAAGATTTCTGCAAAAAACAGGTCCCTGGACATTAACCTCTTGCACACAACTTTGGAGCATGTGAACTCTGTACATGCCATTTCTGTTCACGCACTGGCATGCACATGATTTATTTTTTACTTATGTGATTATCTTTAGCTTTTTCAAATCTTAGCAACTCAAAAAAAACCCCCAAAGTAACAGGATAGCATTAGATTTCCATAGCAGAAAATTGTCCAGAAACTTTCAAAACTATAAAATAGATAAAATTATATTTTTCAACAAGATTCCTAAACTCAAAACTGAGTAAAAAGAGCAAGCATGGTATTTTTAATGAATTACAAGTAGTTTTTACTCTTACCTGATCATTATCCATCTCCTGCACAAAAAAGGCCTCCCCATTGTCTCCTAGTTTCATGTGCAAATCTACAGCCTCTCCATTAATTTCTATGTCAACCTGGAAGGAAACAAATATATTCTCATATGAAAAGAAAGTTAGTCCTGCTGCTGGCACTGGGCAAATGCTTCTCAGGGAAGAGTAGGAAACAACTCCATTTTCACTGTAAATTTTTTGGAGACTTGCACAAGTCTACATTTACGTTGTATTTCAGGACACAGTACACCATTGGCACAGTAATATTTTTCAACTTTTACCTATCCTTAATACTGGAATTTCCTTCTAAGTAAGAACTGAACAATGTCCATGCTGACTTTAGGATCTTTCTGCTGAAAATTCTAGCTGCATTAGAACCTAGACTAAATGTAGTTACAAATTACTTCCTAAAATAATCTGTCACACCACTAACTTCACATCTGGTACACTGTCAGCTCACTCAGCTTGGTTAGATTTATTTCAAGGTACTCACTGTTTTTTCCTAGCTTCAATTAACCTCTAGGTTCTATTATTTGAAAATATTACTTCACTAATATCTCCCTTTTTGGAACTATCATTGAACATGTCAAAGAAAGGGGTTTTAATAGAGTCACTAATGAAATTTAGTATAGGCTTAAATTAGCGCACTCAAAATTTTGCTTTATTGAATATAAATGTTACAAATGTCATGGCTAGTTTTTTTTACTATAGGCAATGTCTTACAAATTATGCTCTGAACTGCAAGAATCAGTAACAACCATTTTAAATGAAGCTTGTCTTAATTCAGGCTCTTTATAAAGGGTATCTAAAGAAAACCTCGACCAGCAGACCACAGAACATTCAGTAACTTCCATGCTCACAGAAGACAGAACATATAAAAATTGTCAAATTTTCTTACCACTTTTTCCCTGGAACGTAGAACTCCCATTTTCCCGAAGCGAACATGGAAAGGGGAACACTGAAGATTTCCATCTGGCTGACGTACAACAATTATATCTATACATCCTGACAGTGTGGCTGGGTTTAGTCCCTTATAGAGCTCCTTCACAGTTACAAACACTTGCCCTGCTAACTGTCCAACGTAATTCATGGTTTGGACCTGAAAAGCAAAAGGTGGAAAAAATTGGATTTTGATCCCTGCTTTGTATTTAAGAGACATTTGAGAGATGAAGAGTCCTGTACTGGGGTATTCTCCTGTTTCACAAATTAACAATTTTACACAAAATTAGGATTTCCCACCTAATTTATTTACAGCATTTATTTACAGTTTGTAGAGAGCTATTAAGGACAAAAGGGACCTTGTAAGTCAGGAAATTGTAACAACTTTCAAAAATGCATTAAAATCAGTTGAATTCAAAACCACTGTCAGACTTTGAGACTCTGAAGCTCATAAATGTCTCCAATTATCTCTGAAGAGAAAAGCATTACTTCCAGAATAACATCTCCTCCTATAACTTATTGTGCCTTCAACACCAGAAATACTTTTCTTGTGTATTTCCATAGGCTTTTAAGGGTAGGGCAAGTGAATAGCTTTAAGCATATCTAATTTTACACCACACTAAAGGCAAAGACTATTTTCCCATCTTACAGGGATTTCTCTCATTAAAAGATTATTATAATGCATTCAGACAATAGATATGCATTAATAGATTATGCATTAATCTTCAATCCAGAGCATTCGACCATTGTTTCCTAATGCAACTTTACTGTTCTTGTTTCAAACACCCTTTTCAAACAGAATCTGCGGTTTTATTAAAAATTACACGTATGTTGATGGTTGAAGTGATTTGCTTTATTTCCCCTGCTCCTGGATTTATTTAGTATTTAGCATTTAGCTTGCTGCTTCCACATTAATAATACACCTCCTGTTTAATATATTTAGTCCCCCATAAATGACTAACATGCACATTAAGATATGATTAAAAGATAAAAAAGTCTTTTAATGGATCTCTAAATATGAGTGAATTTAAGCAGATACCTTCCTGAACAGTATAGGTTTTAAAGACTTCCAGTGTCTATTGTTTTCACTATTTTTCCAGCACCTCTTGCAGATTCCAAGATAGTAGTTTCATTGAAGTCCTTGTGCACTCAGTATAGAGCATAAGACTCACATACAAGTTCTTTGCTAGGCTGTACTACACCACCTGGACATCAATAAAAGAGACAGTTGCAGGGTAGGCAATGCTGAAACTCTCATTGATGGTGATGAGAATAGAACTGAGCTCAGAGCCTGAGACAGTCACTGCACAGCAGCATCATCTGCTACAATAGAGACTCTTTCAGCTGTGTTCTTTCATAAACAACAAAAAGATGTATGAGATGCTGTAAAAATGGCTCAGAATTTTAACTGTGATTTACAGTTATAAACAAAAGACTATTTAAAGAATACCATGAAAACACTACAGTAAAAAAATCGGAAAGTTAGGAAATGCTATAAGGCAGGTTTCTTCCATGCATTGCTGTTCTAATTAATTAACGTTCACCTGTGGTTTTTTACAAAAGTTCCTCCACACTGTATGGACTGAGGCTTTGCTTTCTCCCCTATCTCTATTGCAATATATAGGTATCAGGACACAAAACATGCTCTGAAGGAAGAATTATTTATGGTAGTCATCACTACATTGTCCCTGAAAAGCAATCATGCTTTCCCCATCTGACAAATAGGGAGCAGAATCACAAAAAGATTAAGACTAAAACTAGGCACTAACTTAAAAAAAAAAAACTTCTGTTTCATTTTCAAAGTATTTAGTGAACAAGATGCTGTCATGGTTTAACCTCAGCCAGCAACAAAGCACTGCACAGTCACTTGCTCACAACCAATTCCCCATCCTAAGCAGGATGGATGAGAGAATCAGAAAACTGAAAGTGATAAACTTCATGGGCCGAAATAAACACAGTTTAATGGGACAGAAAGGGGACAAAGTAATAATAATTATAATAATAAAAAATTATAAGAAGAAGAATAAAAGAATTTCAATGTACGAAACAAGTGATGCCCAATGCAATTGCTCACCACCCACCAAACAATGCCCAGCCATTTCACAAGTGGCAGCCCACAGCCACTCCCCCCCCACCCCAGTTTATATTCTGGGCATGATGCTCCACGGTATGGAATATCACTTTGGTCAGTTGGGAGCAGCTGCCCTGGCTGTGTGTCCTCAGAAGTTCTTATGCCCCTCTAGCCCTGTCACTGGCAGGGCAAAAGCCACCAAAAAATCCTTGACATAATGTAAGCACAGCTCAGCAACACCTAAACAAGCAATGTATTACCAACATTATTCTCATCCTAAATCCCAAACATAGCACTATACCAGCTACCAGGAAGAAGCCTCTATCTCAGCCAGAACCAGGACAGATGTTAACTAATGGAAGAATAAACCCTAAATAGTGTTTGGAGAAGCCTTTTTGCACAGCCTTCAATTCAGGCATCCAGAAAGTACCACCTACTGAAAAACCAACACACAAAAACTTCATGGCTATTATATTCTTATCTCCAGCACTGAACTGGTATCAGCACTTCTGGGCTCCTATTATATGCTAGAAACATCACCTTCCTGAATGCAAATCTAGTGGCAAGCTCTTTCACAGGGAACACCACTTGAAATGCACACCGCACCCTACACTGTGTCACAGAACAACAGGTTGGAACAGACCTCTAAAGGTCACCTGGTCCAAAGCTCTGCCCAAAGGAAGGACAGCTTGGACAAGGCTGCCTTGGACAACCTTGGTCCTGCAGAGTGTCTTCAAGGATGCAGATTTCTCAGCCTTCCTGCTCTCCTGTTCCTATGTATCCCTGTCCTCACACAGGAAATTTTCTTCACAATACCTAATCTCAATTGCTCTTGTTGCAGCTTGTGCCACTGCCTCTTGTCCTATCACTGTGCACTTCTAATATCCCAGCTGTTTCCTCTATACCCCCCCAAAAAGTAGCTGAATATCCTGAAGAATAAATAAAACTAATTTTCTCAGCCTCTGCTTTTAAGTCAAAAGCTCTTAGCCCCCTAATTATCTTGGTGGCCACCATCTAAATTCTTAAAAAAGTTGGCATGACACAGGCACAAACCAAAGTTCAGAAGTGAGCCTCCAGGGTGACAGATGTATGCAAACTTTTCAAATTACCCCTTTGCTGTGGAAAAATACTTCAGTTTTTACTGGGGATTCTTCCAGCCTAAAGCACAAAAACAAACACATTTCTTATTGAGCCAAATTAAATGCAGAGACAGCTACAATTAGGGTCAAAATTACATAGTATAGCTATCCCCAGTTAATGCTTGGTCTGCTGAAGTAACAAAATTTCTAGGTGCAAAACAGACACGACTTCCTTGATGGAGAAGAAGCTGCTGGGACAGTATATACACCCCACTGTTCGGGAGAGCTATGGGCAGACAATCCAAATATGAGGACTCACACGTCCTCTTAACAAGTTACACCGGCTGGGCTCCTAAAATACTAAACAGAGAATTTTGAAACTATTCTTGTTCACAACACATCTTAGCTACACTGCCTGCCCTGTCTTTGGACGTAGAGATTATTTTTATACCTACAAATTTTAAAAGTTGAGCACACTCAAGCTCTGAGGCCAAATGGCACAGCACAGCTTGCTTCTATACAATGGAAACTTCTTATCCCTTAAAAAGTGCCACATTCAAACTGTGAGCTGGTGATGGACACTCCTCTAAGGCTGGGCTGAACCTGGCATGTGCAACAAAGTCACTGTGGAGTTAAAAGACAGACAGGGAGACTGATCACATAAACCCCACTTCTCCAAGAAACTAACAAAAAATGGGTTTGTATTTCAAAAGGAAGGGAACAAAAGATGCTGTAGTTAAAATGGGGGAGAGTTCCAAAATTAGACTCTGATGGTTTAGGCCCTCTATCCTACCTTTTATACATGCCAACCAAAGCTCAGATTGTTTGGAGTCTGAGGTTTGTAAGTCTGTACTCTGAACCTGAAGTCAGTCCATACTATGTCAGCACTCCAGGAAACCAACATTCCTCAAACCCCAGAGGGACTGGATGTGGTTTTGGAGTAACACTTCACTCTGGCCACTCCAAGAAGTCTTTCACTTACTGACCAGGCAGCAGCAACGTCAGCAGTAAACATGAGTTTACGTCATGGGTTAAACTCCCAGTGCTTGCCTGTTAATTATACTTCGTTTAGTAAAACTCTTGTTCTCATACCACACTAGTGGACACAGCACAGAATATTTTTTCGTGCTGGGAAAATTCAGAATCCTTTGATCTAAGCTTGCAAGTGAGAACAGCCTGTACTGCTTCTGTCAGGATTTTCAAATGGTTTGAGTTTTGTTCTTTGCCAGAAGACATTCTACAGCTCTACATCTTGCATCTATTATAAAATTAAAGCTATTTTCTAGTGTCAGAAAGACACTAGAAAAACAGCAGCAATTTTTCAGAATTTATCATCATGTGGAAAAATAAGCCAAAAATAAATAGCTAGGTGATATCCCTTACTACTTAAATGATTTATTCACTTAGCAAAGATTGACCTAACAAAATTAATTCTTTAAAGTCCCACTCTGCTGGATGCCAGAGTAAGATCAAACACACTGTCATCTAGATAATCCACTTCTTTCATGCAGGTACACCAGACTATGCCCTAATTCCACTGGAAAAGCCAGTAATTGTACCCCTAGTGGCATGGTTTTGGTTGTTTGTTTTTGGGGGTTTTTTACAGCTCAGCTCTTCCCCTTAACATTTCATCTTTCTTTACTGCATTTTTCAAAATAAAATACTGAAAATCTAAGAACTAAGAGCCTTTTTTCCTTTTGCAATACCCAGCGTCTCGTCAGGTGCCACAACATTAATGAATAACAGATGAATAATAGATTAGATATCCACACATATCCAAATTACTAAGGGATGCAAGCACTATTCAACATGCTCTAAAAACAGAGAGTTCATTTAGGTAGCATGCTGTAAGGGTATTTAAAAAGTGGAACACACTTCCTCTGGAAGATACAAAATTTCCAATGCAGAAAATTTTGAAGAACAGGACAAACATCTGCTGAGACTAGTTTAAGAACAGGCAACTGCAATCTTTGGGAAAAACATTGTTGCTGTGTGTCAAAGGCAGTAAATCAACCTGTATCCCATCACAGACCTGACCATTACAATCTGGACACCTCTATTTAAATTTCAAAATCTGCTTCTGGTAAATTTCAAAACCTGCTTCTTTTAGGCACAGGCCAATAAGCACTGTCCCAACAATTCCAAGGCACAGCTAAGGAGCTAAGATGGACTGGGCACTACTCCCATTGCCAGTTCAGAAGCAGTCACCTTCTCTTAAAGGTTTACAGAGCTTTATAGAATGGATGGTGACAGCTGGTCTGGTCACCAAGAATGAGCTTTGGCAACATTTAGGTCTCTTTCAGTCCCTTTTCTAAGGCTCTGTGGTTATGGTTGTGCACTGGCTTTGTAGGCCAGGAGAGGAAGATTTGCAGCATTGGTAAACATAACACAAACAAAACAAAACAAACCCAAACAACAACAACAAAAATACAGACACAAATTTCAGTTACACTTTTAATACCTGATGTGATAATGAGACCCTGGTCCATGGCTGAAGTGATGGGCATAAGCACAAAACAAATCAACTTTCCTCTTATGAACTTCCATAAAACTTGTGAAATGGTGAAGGGAAGACAAAAAATTGATGGGCCAGTGTTCAGTTAAAATACATCACTGCAACTCTGCTGCTCACACTGAAACTATGACAATTTTACAAACCCTGTCCATCTGGTCCCCTGACCTGCCCTTGGTTTCTGTTTTGAAGATGTAAAGCTTGAGAGAGACCAGACTACATTTGGGAATCAGACTGTGGTCCCTTCAAGAAAATTATTCCTCATTTACAAAAAATAATAAGCAAATGATAATACTTCAAAGTCAGTGCTTATTAACACTCACTGCATATGAAGTATTTCTTATTCTTGACTCTGAAACAATTCAGTTTTGCCTGCAGTACTGCACACTTAATCCCTCTACTGCAACTAATGGAATTTTACTATTGACATATTCTTTACCATAAAAAATAGCTTCAGACGTTATGGTCAAAAAAAAAAAAAGAATTATGATAAAAAGGTAGGGGAGATAAGAAAATACTTCAGATGAAGATTCTCTAGATGAGTATTTTCAAAATTAAACTTAGCCCTCCATGTCTGTGCAACAACCATAGTAATGCTGACTTCTTAACTACAAAAGCTCTTAATAACTATCATTCTATTATTTTTAAAATATGTACTTTTGTTTATTAGTAAGCTGTCAACACACTGTACAGTCGCTAATGCTGTTTGATCAGGATATTCAAATCCTTTAGTATTTTAAGCCATTTCAGGTAGGAAACCAAAAATCATTAAGAACTCTCAAAAACCTTTTCCTTAACGATTTGTGAGTTCCTACATCAATCCAACCTAAAGTTACTGCCATGAATTTCCACCCTACTTTTTGAGTAAATGCCCAGGCAGAACACCAAAGTTGTGCATTTTTCAGAGTAAAATCAGAGTCTGGATGTACCTTCTCTAGAGGAGCCATGAAGACATTGCACAGGACTTTGGGAAACTTCAGTTTAGAGCTCTACTTTCCTACAAGATCTCCACATAATTTTGGGCAAATTACTGAGGCTTTTATCTCAGAGGGTGTAACTCCCATTGGTATCAAGCAGGGTCTACCACTGTGGCTAAATCCCAACTGCAGCAGGCCAAGCTCACCCAAGTGAGACACAGACAAGCACTCTCCTTGCATACTCTTTCTTCCTGAGAAAGGAAACCTGGAAACGACCTGAAAGGGAGCCATAAGCAGTCATGACCCCAATTTGGACAAGTTGCTGAGGGATAACTCCAGAGCACTCTGCTGTAATCAGAGGGCAAACTCAGTCAAAGTCTCATACTCCCATTTGTTCCAGACTTCCCCACAGTCACAGCTGCATGGGACAGACCACACTCCTGCAGGTGATCTGACAGTACATCTGGTCAGATGGGAGACAGGTGCAGTTTACTTGTATGTCCCACACCAGCAAGCAAAATTCAGCCTGTGTCTGACTCTACACCAGTGTAAGAGCATTGTGCTTCCTGCCAGTCAAACCTCCAGAAATATGGGATTATTCTGGGCTTAATTCTATTAGAAACTATTTCACTTCTCTTCCAAGTTAGTCAAGGCCAGTGTCAAAATTTATGACTTCTTACAACAGCCGGAGAGTCAAATGGATCAAATGTCAAACTTATCTTCCAAGCTGCCTGTCCCTCCGAGAACCCATCCACTCACACTCACTCACAATCATGGACTTTGACTATGAGATGACTATTCCTCTGGTTCTGATATTGCACTTTATTTCAAATAGTTGAAACTTCACTTGGTGTAATACTTCATGAAGTCCCTGTAAAGGACAAAATATTTTCCTGAAAGCAACTAAAATCAAAAATTCAAACTGAAGACTCCAAACCTGCCTGCAATTAATCCCCATGTTCAAACAAAGGGAGAACTGGCCCACAGCCCCACAGTCAGGGTATCAAACTGGTACCCAAGAGTCCAGGAAAATTATTTCAAGGCCCATTAAAGGGTACAACCACAGTCCCCATACCAACCTCCCAGCTGCACTCCTCACTTTCCTAAATCTTGCCCTTGTGTCAGCATTGCAAAGTAACACCACTAAAGCCAGAAAAAATAATTTCCAGCTAGATCAATGGGATGATCTGACTCACCACAGACCCATACAATTGCTACCACCAAAGAAAGAGAGAAATTAAGACTCAGCGGTGCATAGTACAAGGGACACCTCTACTGAAATTCCAGGCAGTCCTGAAATCATATCTGAAGACTTGTCTACTCCTTTCCCAGAGATTTCTTGGGGGACCTTCCACATTTCCCTAGGTCTCACTGTGTGGATACAAAAATGCTGCTAGCAAGTATTTTCTTGCTATTTTCTAAGTCCGTGAGAGACTTTTCTCTCTCACAGAAGAGGTAGCAGAGAATATAAACAACCAAGCCACCTGCAACCTTGAAAAGTCTTGTTTATGGTATAGTAGAAAAATATTTTGACAATGGATGTTTTAGGATTTTAGCCAATCACCCCAAGGGGTGGCTGATCCTTTGCCCAATTAGACTATGAAGAAAAAAGTCTATAAAAGAGTTTGTAAAATAATTAAATAAATCAGTCTTGCTGCACAATTCCTGCCTGCTGGATCTTCTCTCCTGCTCCTCCCTATGGCTGTGGGACATGGTGATATACCCGAGGGCATTTTAATATCACTGTACCTTAACTTCCCAACTGTACAGTGCTTCCCTCCTCACAGAGACACTTTGAGGGAATGTACAGAAGGACTGAGACTCCTTTGGACTGACCTTGCATAAAGGGGTTCAAACTTTACAACAAATTGAAAAGTACAAACTGATGCCTGAAACCAAGAACTTTTGAAGTAGATGAAGAATACATGGTAAGTCATGTACTGTGCTGCCCTGTGCTACTGTTCTGATGTCAGTGAGGGAACATAAATAGTGGAAAAACAGCAGTAGTTCTACTCTATACAGGCTCCTCGCGTGACTTGGCATGCTTTCTTTCAGCAGGACTGGAAAACAAATTTGCTCATTACACTCTCTATTTTCTGCATTTTTAGAATTTAAAGTAAGCTTTTACTGTATTTCAGCTGGCTTTGATGACTGCTGTGTGTATATGTGTTCACAGATAAACAAATCTGTACATCTGCACATGCTCAGGTATGGAAAAGGGCCAAAGACTAAAATTTGCCCAACTCCCTTACAAACAGGCCCTGCTGCATCAGGTAAGCAGATATTATCAGGTAGTCTGTATCTGCACTAGTGAGCTGGAGCTATAAGAAAAGCAGAAAGTATTTAAAACCATTAGAACCAATTTCCATGGCTTTATGCTTAAAATCATAACATCATCATGTTGAGCATTTTCCATCTGATCTCCTTCACTGTCTCCCCACTTTTTCTCCAGTTCTCTTCATGGAAGCAGGTTCATTTTACTGTAATAGGAGTTCACCTATTTAATTTCTAACCCTGCACTGATGACAACAAAACCTTATGTATGTACACTAAGCATTTACCAGTATTTGCTTCCTGAGACAGCAGAGGCAGGGACACAGATAAAGCTATCCAGAAAATAAACCACTTCAAAACACACTCCAGACTAAGAGTCAAATTAGCCGTCAAAAAATCTATCAAGGCTGATGACTTTACATGAAAAAAGAAAAATTATCTGCTAGATGTTCTATAACATCAAGGTTGAGATACTACCTCTAAGCAATTCCTCTATTTGACGGGGACAACAATATTGCAGTATTTTGTCTCCTCCCCACAAGACACATTTAGTTTTGTTTCTTGAAGGTAGAGGAGATGATATACTGATCAATAGAAAAGTAATAACCGTTGGGGGGGGGGGGGTGTAACATAAAAGAAATACAAAATATCTGAAAGTTTCGTTTCCTGTGTAGCCATTGCATTGCTGCTAGCCAGGCCCTGCTATGTCATTAAATCCCTCTGTCCTGTTACTGCTGTCATTATTCCAGCGCAGGGAAAGTATTAGTGAAGCAGTGGCATAATGCAGCGATTTGCATCAGCAGCTGCCAGGTAAAGGGAAGCAAAATTCCTAAAGCCAAAGGGGAAGCAGCAGCGCACAGAGAGGCACTGGCACAGCTCGGCGGTCCAGAGACCCCCCGCGCTGGGTGCCTCCCTCTGAGGAGACACCTGGAAAGCACCACGTCTTCCCTGTAATCCCGTGCACAAAGCACCGCCCAGCCACGATGTGCACAGCAATCCCGGCGCAGCTGTCACTGCCCAGAGCCAGGCGGCTCCGCAAGGAAAGGCGGGCAGGGGATGCAGCCAGGGGATGCCGGCAGCCGCCCGGAGCCCCGCCAGGATGCCCAGGCCGGACGGAGCCGCTGCCTTCAGCGGCTCCCGGCCTTGCCTTCCCCTCCCGCGGGCCGCCGGCGGAGGAAGAGCCTCCCTCCTCCCGCAGCGGCCGCCCGAGCCCCGGCACCCACCTCTGCCTCGGGCCGGCTCCCGCAGCTCCGCTCGCCGCCGCCTCTGCGCGCACCGCGGCCGCGGGGACGCTGCGGGGCCGCTGAGGCCGCCCGGCGGTGCCGCCCCGGAGGAGGGGCCGAGAGGAGGCACCGCGGGGCCCGGCGCAGGCGGGGCGGGGGCACGGGGCGGGGGCACGGGGCGGGCCCGGCCAGCCCCGCCCAGCCCCGCCCGCCGCACCGGGGCTGGAGCCGGAGCCGCCGCAGGCGCCGCGGGCCGGGGCGGGGCAGGGCAGTGGCGCGGTGGTGTGGGGTGATCCCGCGGCCGAGGGCGAGTCCGGTTCCTAGATGGGACAAACGGGGAGTGGAAAAGGGAATCGCTCAGCCCATACTGACCTAGGGCAGGTCCGTGATAGGCGTCGCTTGGGCTGCCAGAGCCTACCATTCATCGCCATCGGGAACACGTCTTTCAGTATCGACGCTTTATGGCTTTAAATAAACGCGATGAAATAAAGCTTTTCCGCCTGATAGTGGTTTCCTTGCATGTAAACCGTATTGTAACCTCGCTTTACTGAGCGCCTTACACAGCTAAAAACGGAAGGGGATGCCCATGTTTAACATGAACTGATAAAGGAATCTCCGAGGCCTGTTTGAAGTCTTGTTTACAGAACTCAGGAGAGGGTGGTGCTATGTGCAAAACAAATGAACAGGAAACAGAGTAACACGGGGGGAAAAAGATGACGAAGAAAACACACACACAAAAATGAAAGGTCATTATTGAAGTACTCTGCTAGTTTTACGCCTGAAGACAAGTTTTTGAAAGCTGGATTTCCTGCATCTGCGTGTTGTAGTCGCCAAAACGTACATGCAGCTGAAGCCTGGGAAGAGTACCTTGTCGAGTAATTAGCACTTAAGCCTTCTACTTCTGTTAAATTTCTGGTTACATTGTCAAACAATCCCAGTGGAATCCTCTCCAGGTCATCACCCGGTTGTAATCCTTCAAATTATTTTTGTGAGACACATCTTCCTCCTATAGCTCTCTTAGTTCTCTCTCTGTGTTGGCCAGTCTTTGTACAGCTCACAGCTGTGACAAAGCCAGTGGGTGATAGGACCCTGTGCAAACTCACAGACTTCAATCCCTGCCTCTTGTTCTCTCCTCCATTCCCGGTTACACGACTACACTAATGAGTACACTTAAGTTTTAGAACAGAAAAGTCAGTGAAGAGAGTTTCTGCCCAGGCATGACAAACAAGGGTGTATACTTAGTCCCAAAGAGAAAATAATACACAACTGCAGCAAGAAATACCTGCAGTTTCATTTTCCAGGCATTTCATATCTAATCCCTTGCCAGTGGGCAGTCAGTAGGCAATGAGAAATGCTGGTAAATAGTCCCATGCCTGTTAATACAAGAAGCTTTATCTGTGTTGACTGTGGATCCTACCAGTGCTCTGCCCACCACATTTGTGTGGAATACAATCCCATATTGCGTTACCTCTGAGAGAGTGGTAACCTCCAGCCATCACCATCCATGTCAGGTGGGAGGACTCTTCTAACATATTGGTCCCCTATGGTCTTCTGCTACTATGCTGAAGTCAAAACATGATCATGACATACTGAATAAAGAACACTGTCTTTCCACAGTGTCAACAACACCCACCCTTTCATGCTTCTTTCAGAAATCCGGAAGCTAGATTCTCATTTCTGGAAGTACTATATTGTGTTTAGCTACTTATCATGTCCAACCATCTGCTGCTTGATGTAAAATAGCCCACAGAATAATACTCTACATTTTAAATGGTTCCATGTGCAAGGGCATGTTTTCTCTTTGTACAGAGCAGAGTAAATACAGCCATGATACACACAGGATGCTGTGGGAAGTGCCAAATGCTTGCACAGCAACAGTGAGCTTCAGTTAACAACAGGGCACCATCCTTCTGTGCTTTTTCACTCTGTTCTTATTCATGGTGTGACCAGTGTGCATAGTGGTGTTCCTCATATTACTTCAGTGGAGCAACCTCTGCCAACTCATTCTGAAATCCTTACTTGTGCTGCCCTTCAGCTCATAACTGTTCTCCTCCATTAGTTCTATCTAGAGGACAAAACACTAGTGCATAACCAGTACTTTGATATTGTCCAAGCCTTAGCATGGTTATGGCTGTGGATTTGACTCAGCCCAGTGCAGAGTTTGGAGGATATTATGGTCAGGGATGGTTCCTAAAAAATAATCTGGAGTTACCTACAGACTAGCTGGCAGAGGGAGTATGGCCCTAGCAAGAGGAAAGTCCCTGACAGTGTCATTTCCAAAATACACTCAGGAATGACAAAGTTCTGAAGTATTACTGTTTTCTTCCTGAAAGGTTTACCCCTTGACAGGTTTCTTTCTGGAGGCATTGTGTTAGTCAGATGTTTGTTTACCAAGGTTTGATCTAAAACTGTCCACAAAATTTTGAAGGACCTGCTCATGGAAGTTTTTCTTTCCATTCCTTTGATGGTCAATTTACATTAAGTCATTATTACCTAACTCTTGATTCTTGTTTCAAAGACCTTATAGGTTACGTATTCACTCTGTGTTTGTACAGTTCTGGCACAGTGGAGTTCTAGCCTCTGATCTGGGCTCATAGCTACTATGAAAATACACTTAAGAAGAAAGTTGAGCTGTGTAGTTTTCTGTAAATTAGTAAAACTGGGTTTTAAAAAAGAGTTGACAAGCACAGAAGAGTTTAATAAAATCCAAGAACAGATTCATAGAAAAAATTACATAAGTCCATGGAAGGGGGGGAAAAAGCCTTCAATTCTTTCTTAGGACACTATTTTTCTTAGCAGATATGTTGCCAGTGAGCAAAATAACCATTCAATCCATTGTGCATTAGCAGTAATGTCTGGCTTTTCCCCCACTAAAACTAGGGTTGATGTTCAGGCACACAGGACCTGGGTTATGAATGACTGCAATTGTTAATGGACTCCCAATATGCAGGTAAAAATTATTCAGTAAATAGAAAAGGTGAGCTTTTAGCTTTTAATTTATAATTAACTCATAAGCAAAGATGGCTCTGGAGTCGTGCTGACATCCTTTATATAAGTAATAAACTCAGAGTAGCTCAGGCAATGTAAATTAAGAGTTGGTTTAGTTTTATTCCAGTGTAAACATCAAAAAGCAGTTTGACTGACTCTGTAATTACCTGATTAAATATCCCACCATCATAACAAAGGAATTTTTCTCCGAACATAAGTAGATATTTTTATACAGTACCTACAGCTGCCTCTGATAATCTACAGAATTCTCTGTCTGGTTCACTTTTTTTTCCCCTTTTTTCTTCCTTTTTCCTTCAAGTCCAATTATCTAGTACTTCATTTTGTTCTTCATTTGAAGGCACAGTAGTGCAGGGTGTTGTGGCATGTAAATACTGGCATTGAATCTGCCTCCAAGTGCTTGATTGATTTGAGAACATTTTTTTAAAGTATACGTAGATGTTATTTAGTAGCAGAGATGTCTAAAACATTCCTTTCCCCCCACCCCCCTTGACTTTAACCTGTTGCCAGTTTTGACTGTGCTGCTGCTTTTGCTTTGTATCTGTCCCCCTGAGCTCCTTGCAGTTTGACAGCTTTAGCTTTAGGATTTTGCTTTCTGTATAATCACAGTTCCTGAGTATTGTAATCATTTGCTGACAGTTGCACATGTCAGCCAATACACTTCTGACAGCATTTCTTATCTTTTTCTTTGACCTCTGTGTTAAGAAGTGAGATGATGACATCATCCTCAGCAGGACTGTGATGTCATCAGAAGTAGTTTAAAGTTTCAGTCAACAATGAGGCAGGGCAATGACCAGTGAAAAGCAAAACTGAGAGGATTATTTTGTCAAACGAGCAAATATGGGATTGCAATTTTCCAGGAACTGTTGCAGCTGGAATTAGAGGCAGGGCAGGAAGCATTGATCATGTACCAAAATGCTCATCTGTAATGATAACATCTCACGTGCCATCAGTGCTCATATTGCATAACCAAACTTGATTTTGAACCAAATACTTTTGGACTTGGTTTTGTCATGGATATACACTTTCCTCCCCCTCACTGAAAAAAAAGGGGATCTGTAGAAAATGAACCACTAGACAAGTCTTTTTTTCCTTCTCAGATTATAACAAGTCTTGACGATGAAGGTTCTCAAAAGAGCCTTTCTTTTTCCTCTAGATCCACATCCAACCATGCAAACCCATGAAAACCTCAATGCTTCCTTTATATCCTAGCAGCTCTTTCCCCAGTCAAAACTCATTTCTCTGCTACAAAATACTTGGCTACTGAGAAACAGAGGCTTCTATTGACTCCTATGATCCAAACATTGTCAAAGCAGAAGAATATAGGAGTATTTAAATTAGGAACAAGAGAGGCTAAATATGCCATCCCTTCTGGAAGTACACTTGTACCAGTCCAATCTCATCAGAAAGCAATTTAGCTCCAAATCTGTAAATAGCCACGGCTGAGCTCTCTAAATATAATCTTAAAAAGCTTAGAAAAGCTTGAGCTCTGATAAAGCGAAGCAATCGCGGTGTATGAGATTACAGATGTAACAGTGAAATCATCAACATGTTCTTTCTTCAGCCAAGACCACAGCTCCTGCATATGCTTGTTCAAACACAAACGTGTATTCTGCTGAGGCAAAATACATACTGGTCTCTAAGTGCACACACATACGAGAAGTGAGAGATCGTACACAACTCCATGGAAAACCCTTCCATCCTGTTGTGGACAGAAATGCTTTCCAGCCCAAAATCTAGCTTTTCATCAGTCCAATACATCTACGCATGACCAGCAAAGCTTCTGCCCAGAACACTGTTTTCAAAGTACAGCAAACCAAAATCATTGGTATTATTTGTTCAGAACAAAATAGTACAAAACATACTTTGAGAACTTCAAACAAAGCTGGTCTGTTTCCCAGGGTATAATCTTTTCTTCATGGTACCTGCAGTGCTTAGAAACTAAAATGGCAATCTTAATCCCAAAGTGGACAAAGGTATTTGGAAATCAATTCCTTCTGTTGAGAAGTTTGTTGCTTTTCTCTCAGCCTCATGTCTGCAATTTCTAAATCAGACTGCCTACCAATATCAAATTATCCTTGCAAACAGGTTCTGAAAGTTATTGCCTTGGGGGTTGTAAAACGGAACACTTTGATTAGTTCACTGTGTTGTTTCCACCTTACCAGGCAAACTGTAGGTAGCAAAGATGTAACATCTGCACCCATGATAATAAGACGATTGATAGATATTTTGTGTAAAGCTTTTTCTTCTGGTGGGCTAAGAATTAAGTGCTAATATAGCTCCTCTTGAAGTTCATTCTATAGCTCCACAGAGAAAGTGACGTATCTACAATGTGTTTTATAATACAAGTAGCAATATTTGGTGCTTCTCTCTGTGACAGAAAAATTCTTCACTTCTGTGCAGAACAGGGTAGAGGGGGGCTGTGCTCTGTGTGGCTCCTGGTGAATGCAGGGGCACTCTGTCCCTGGCTTGGCATTACAAGAAGCAGGTTTGCTTGGCTTTGAAGTGAGATAATTCTGTACTCTCCTAGGTACTGTAATTAGTTCTGGCTGTCATATAAACTGCATGAAAAAGGTTTTAATCTCTCCTCAAGAAAGAGGCAGATGGAGGATTGTGAGCAGCCTGTCAGGAGGAGAGGCAGACTCTGGCTTTTGTCTCCCTCACCAGTGAACTGATGATGAAGGCTTCTGCAGGTACTGCCCAAGAGTTCACATCTTGATCCCTTCATCCAAAGTAAAAAAGATTTACTACTTTTGCTGTAAAAAAAATCCAGTGAAATAAACCAATTCTTTGCTACTTTATGTTTTCCTCTCTCACTAATACTCAATTTTCTTGAATATTTGAAGTGCTAGAATATAACCAGGTTAGAGCAAATTTTTTTAACATCTGTGTGTAACATTTAGAAGGGTACTTTTCCCAGTTCAGGCTCTGAAGCAGTTATGGGTCCTGTGCCTTCCACCTGAAGGACTCCTGCTTTCCCTCCTCAGGGCACAAGGGAGTTCTGGCCCTAAGATCTTTCCACACTGTCCTCTCATTCCTTCTTCTGTGCCTAACTTGAAGACACCTTAATCTGGCAGCACGGATTTCAGATCTCTCTGATCTTTAACCTCAAGGCTCTGTATTGGGTGATTTGGGGGGAGAGGTGAGATACTGGTTTGAGATAATCTGTCTTAGAAGCATTTTCCTTCTAATTCCATTACTGGGGATTTTAGTAATTACAGTTTGAGCCAAGGACTGTGCTTGTTTTGAATTCAAAGTACAACCATCCACTGAATTCTTGTGATAAATTTTTATCAGGCAGAATTTGATCTATATGGAACAATGACAACGTTTAAAAGCATATTTTGCTTAAGCAAATTATCTTTTCAGTCTTGCTTGCTGTAAAAGCTGACAATCTAATTGCTGTCAGCTGTTTTGTACTTGAAAATATATTGTTATCAATAAAGTTAATAATCAAAATTGTGTGAAAATCCTAGGAACAAGCTGAGGCACAGAATTAAATCCTGAACATGCAGTCACAAGACAATAAATTCTCTTTAATTATTTGCATCAAGCCTGGGCAGTTAATCAGTAAGTAAGTTTGTTTACTGCATTCTTTCTCTTATCTAAGCAATTCATTCTCCTGGTTTAGGCTGAGAACTCATATAAAACTCTAACTGGAACCTCTCAGTCAGTTTTGTTAAAACAGAAACATTGTCATTTATTTCTGTTTTTTAGCTGCTGTCATTCTTTACATCTTCTGTAAGGACATGCATATCTATGTGATATCTGAGAAATTAGCTTTATTTTTATGATGTATTAAACTCATTTTTATAAATCTGGAGTGCTAATACAGTTAATAGATGTGATTGAGTTTGCAAAATCATGAAAAGGGTACTTTATGTCAGTTTCATGATCAAATTTCTATGAGTGGCAGAAGTGTCCCAGGTAATTCAGTAAATCCTTCCCTCAAAATACTCTCAGGGTCAAAATGAGTGTAGTCTCTCCAGAAGCATTATAGTGCTAAAATCCCTGAACATAGTAATGAATGTTATTTTAGAACTAAAATTAAACAGTGTTTCATCTCCATCAGTCTAAAAATAATTATTTGGAAAACTAAATTTAGATTTGCTGTGACAAACGGTATATTAACCAGTGGAGGAACTATAGTCTATGGTTTAAAAGAAAACATTTTTTTTCTCTGATTTCTGCCATTGTGTTGAAAGCTGAGCAAAATTTAAAATTTTACTCTAATGAAAATTTCAGTATAAAAGAGTCTTGAAGTCAAAATGCACAATAGTTTTTGCAAGCGAAACACACCTGTCTTAAAGGGGGGTTTATTATGTCTGTGTAAACTGGTCACAAAGTATGATGTATTTGAATTGCTCTCAGGAGGCAACAATCCATTAGAAGGAAATGTAATTCAATGTTGAACTGAGAAAGCTGAACAATTTTAGTTAGTCCAGTATTAAGATACTATAAATGAGTGTATTACCAACCTGCCTGCTCTACATTTAATTCTTTAGATCCTGCCCTTACATAAATGGGTCAATTATGTCTCCATGCATTCCTGTTCACTGCTTGAAAAAAACAGTGAAAAAAGCTTTGAAAAAAGCTTACCAGCACTTGCACATACATGCAAGAATTGTTTTAAAGCATTATGTTTGAGTTATTTTGAGAAAATAGGTGCCTTCAAGAATTAACACACTGGGAAAATAATTTATCCTTGTTACATAACTGTGGCAGAGGTGTGTGTTAAAACAAGCACTTTGTGTAAATCTATTTAAGTCGTTTACTTTGGTGAAATTAGTGAAATCCTTTTTATGAGGTCCAGCATGCGCTGGGACAGAAAGCCTTTGTCCGGGTGACCTGTATGATTTCCATATTCCATTATGCAAATATGAGAATTCATCAGGTACTTTGCCTCATTCCTGCTACCCTCATTCCAGTTTACTGTACAGTTTATCTACTTCAGACAAATCTACATACCATGCACAATCTCTCAAAACCAGCAGCTTCTGCCCACAAAAACATCAGCTTGTTTTACTGTGACTCGCATGTCAGCAGCATTGCGTTGGTCGTATCATGCGCAAAGAGAATTCCCATCCCAGGGAGTTAAGAGTATGAAAGTATCAGGCCTGCTGCTCAGTTCACACAAAACAATATAATCCCTTTCAAGCCAGTGAACTCTGTATTACACAAGCAAAGGGTTTGCTCATTGTTTCGAGCAGGTGAAGATTTTTTTTTTTAAAAGCAAGACTAGGAACAGGCAATCAGTGTTTTGTATCAAGCTCTGCCATAGTACAAGAAGAGACAAAGGACTGATCAGAAAACAAAGAAATTAATCCTATTTAATAGAACAAAAAACAAAGTCATACCCACAGGTAGTTCAGAGTCATGTCAAGGTACATGTCTGCTTCTGATGTGAACTCTTCAGACACTGTTTTCCCCATTCCCACCCCCACACTGCAATTTGGGCACAAACAAAAAAGCCTCCCTGTGCAGTCATCCCTGTGATATCAGATGTCCCTCCCCTGCAGCCCTAGATGACAGCCCAGTTCATTCACCCTGCATGTTTTTCATGTTGCACGCATGGGGTTGGGATCATGCTTATTGCTTATCTACCTTGTCCAGGTCAGATGTTATTTGTTCTGTGTAATTCTGCTTCCTGTGGCAGATTCAGCCTGATTTGTTTGTCTCACTTTCTGTTTCATACTGCTGACTTCTCTCTGCAGACATTGGCACAGCTTAGTGCAAACACATCTTTTATCTGCACAATCTCTGAGAGTTTTTTATCTTTAGTGGTTAGCTAACTTCCCCAATCTTCTTTCTGTAGATTTTAAATGTAGCACATCCACATTTAAAAATTCTTCCTCCTTCTCCTCTTCTTCATGTCTTTCTTCTTCATGTCTTTCTGTACTAGCTTATGAGAAATTTAGGACAAAAACCATAGTACTGAGACATTAAAAAAATTCAAAATTTTGCCCAAGTAACACATAACCTGATCCTTCTTAAAGTATAATCATACTGAGAGTATGTATTATTCTCCATTCTTTCAAAGTTACAGCACAAGTTCACATGGTATGTTTTGGTTACCCAGCAGATGTTCTTGTAAAGTTCAGAATCTCACCTGAATGCAGATCTGAATGTTCCCAAAGTTTGGAATGAAAAGATCACATCTGTAATATTTCTTTACAAGTGTTTAATTTTCATATTTGATGCTGTCCTTTGCTAATTGGAGTCCTTCCCTGTTTATGTTACTGGCATTTTGAATTCCTAGGTATCCTTCTGTCTGCAAAGTACAGCTACTGAATTGGATGTTCAAACCCAACCCCTGCCAACAGCAGCCAACTTCATCCTCATTTCAGACTGCCTGTTTGGCTTATCTAGCTGTTCAGCTTACATGACATTACTAATGTCAAGCTCATCACGAAGGCTAAATCCTCAATTTTTTGAAGCTGACATACCTTCCTACATCTGCCAGATCCAACTGAGAGGCTGCCAGGCTCTGCCAACCAGCTCCCACACTGAGGTGCTACAGGCAAGTCTCCACAGGCTCCTGGATCAGGAAGGTTCCTCTGGAAACCACAGAGAATATCCTACACTGCACTGTGTAGGTTGTCTGGAACCCCCAGAGTGGGATTTACATGAGACAGCAGTGTAGCTATGCTAACATTGCCTCCACCCAGGCTAATACATCTGTGAAGCCTACGCAGGGCTGTACAGTGGCTCCAAAAGCTCAGATGAGCAAATGTGATTGCATGGCTCTGCTTGGTGCTGGGTAGAAATGCTGTGGACTTACCTGTGATTTCAAACACGTCAGCCTCTAAATACTCTGCCCCACCATCACTGTAAGGGTAGGTCACTCTGAGGAATAGAGTCCAGAGTCACTTAGAAAATCATCAGGTTGTTCCCTGGGTCTGCCTCTTTGCCTCCTCCACCAATCATTCAGCAGTGGCACTTCTATAATTGGTGTGGGAAGTGCTGTTCTCCCCCTCTCATTCCTTCTCCTGAGTGGTTCTTCTGTCAATCCATGGCTGTGTCCCGAGACCACCACCTCACAGGTGTGCTCTCTGCCTTCCAGGAGAGCAGCAGCAGGGATGTCTGGGCATGTTTTCCCTGGCTTGGGACATGTCTTGCATCTCACATTTGCCACAGGTTTGCTCACTCTGTGCTTATCTCCCAGGTCAAGTGCCAAATTTCCAAAATTTTATGCTGTTTCCATCCTTATCCTGCTAGTACTGGCCCATATGAGGGCCACCAGTTTCACAGAGCCACCCAGACTTTCACAAGAATAATAATACCACATTATAGTGGTGACATACAGTAACACAGTGTCCAAAGAGTGACACTTGGACATGCTGGACTGGATACCAGGAGGTGGGCAAGAATTAACCACTCCTCATCCTGCTTTACCAAAGAGCACTGGGCTTCAAGCTGGGCCTGCCCTAAGGCACTGGAGTTAAAAAGCAAATGAACAATTAAATTCCTACATTTAGATTGCGTGTCCAGACATTTCGAATCCAACCAGGATCTTTCATCAACGGAATCTGAAAGAAACAAAATATAATGAGAAATAATGCAGTTAATTAACCATACACAGAAATTAATATATACAGGCCTCAATCATGGTCCTTGAAACCCAGCTTCAATGAATACCTCTCCTGAGATTCCTTTGTAAGCCACATTGCCTTTGTGTCATCCTCACTTTTTACCTGGACTGAGAAATGTTCTCAGTTCTCTCTTTCCACCACCTCAGTTTTCAGGTGTTTTGCAGAAGGATTTAGTCCTCTGCTAGTAGGATCTCTATCATCAGCTGGAGAGAAATTGGAAGCAGGTGACCCCTGTGAGCTCTGAAGAAGTATAGACCACACCAGTCTCTGTTCTTTTGCAGGATGAGGATGCCAAAGATCTTTTCATATGGCATCATGCCTAGATGTGTTCATGGTACAGGAAAACCTCTAGTACCCAGTAGGACAGGAAAAGCAATTCTGTAGGACAAGAAGAACACATTTCAGCCCCTTTGAAGCAACCTGTGCTCAGGGTCTGCATAGCAGAGGCATGAGTTTATTCCATGAGTAGTGCTCGGCAGACAGGTAGCACAGGAGCCTCAGAGTGACGGCACTTCCAGAGACAGAGCCCTCAGATGAGATGACAATTACTGTGACAACTTCCTTATGAATGCACAGAAGTAGGAGTGAATGGTGATTTCATTTTTAAAGAAGCCACAGTTGCACGACACTTTGACATTAATTAATACCCACTAAGTACATAAGCTTTCAGTGTTGCTGGAGATGAAGGGACACATACAAATAGAAGGAAAAGTTATTGAAGAGAAATTCTGAACTGCATTTTGTAATACTTCTTATTCCATAGTGAAATTTCTTACTCAAAGGACTAATACTACAGTATCAATAAATATGATAGTGATGATATGAACAAATAACTTGAAAGATTCCCCTTTCTTGCCTAGAAAACTAACTTTCAAATATGGCCAGATTTGCTGGTGGTGTGTTCTCAAAACACCCATATTCCGTCATATTCAAATCTCAACATTTTTCAAGCACAAATGTTCACCCGGAAAAAAAAACCAGCATTCTGCTCCCTATCATTCTCAAGTTATATGACACCCAGAATACTCCGTGGAATTTTACTGAGCAAATAGAAAAGGCATGAAATTACCCTTTTTCTGAACTTGTTTCCATTTGAATAAAGACAATGAAATCATTTCAAATAGGAGCAATCAGAAATAGCAAAACAAGCACTACAAAAATAAATTCACCTAGTTCTGGGAGGTCCAGTTCTTAAGGGTTCCATTACTGATAATTACACTGATGATTACACTCACACACTCTGGTACATGTATAATTAGAATATCATTTTGTGTGGGGGATGTGACAAGTAAGTTTGAGGTGGCACTATCAGAGGAAGACAGAGAGGTCTGGCACATAGGCCTTCTCTGTTCATGATAATATCTTACACTTGGAACATTCCACTAAGGACTCCACTACAGTATTCAAACAAAATTTACCAAGTCTCTCAACAACCTTATGGACCAGAAGTTATTATAAATTCCATTTATCAAATTAAGAAACTGAGATACACCCTAATTAAATTACTTATTCTGCATTACAAAGGAATTTTAGCATCTGAATTACGAACAGACCTCTTTCCACAGGGCCCATTGTTTTAACAAATGGTCTATCTTTTCTCAGATGCAGAATAAAAATACTGGCACTGTTACACCAATAATTGAACAGAAATACTCTTGCAGGCTAAATTAATAATTGAAATACAGTTGCATGTTGTATGCAAATGCTGAATTCAATATTGTCGGCAATTGAATCATGGACTCAGACTGGCAGGGAATCTGAATCGTTTATTCAAAGGAATGAGCTGGTTTTATACATTTTTCTAAGGCACTGTATTTCCTTGTATGGTGTGACCTATCCCGTGTTGCCACATCAGTAACACACTTCCTAAATGTCCTTTTATGGGGTGGTCACTCGCTGGTCACCATCCGTCCGCTCCCAGCAGGCTCCTTTCCGTAGGGGTCTGCTGTGTGACACCTCCTCCCCCCAGGGTCCAGTGAAGACAAGCTTCTCTGTGCTACCATGTGCTCCTTTGTGCTGCCATGTGCCTCTGCAGGCAGGTTTTACAGCTCACAACCCAATTCTGTCTTATAATTCCCTATAAATATAATTACATTTTCCTGTTGCATATGCCTGTTTGTGTTTAAGAGGTATCATAGAGTGGTTTGGGTTGGAAAGAACCTGAAAGACCATCTAGTTCCAAACCACCTGCCATGGTCAGACACATCTTTAATGAGACCAAAGTGCTCAAAGCCCCATCCAATCTGGCCTTGAACACTCCCAGGGATGGACCATCCACAACTTTTCTGGGCAACCTTTTCAGTGCTTCACCATGCCCACAGTAAAGAATTTCTTCCTAATATCTAATCTAAGCCTACCTTCTTTCAGCTTAAAGATGTTCCTCCTTGTCCTGCCACTACAAGCCCTTGTAAAGTTCTCTTGTTGCCCCTTTCAGTACTGGAAGGTGCCATAAGGTCTCCCCAAGAGCCTTCTCTTCTCCAAGCTGAACAACCCCAATTCCCTCAGCCTGTCTGCAGAGGAGAGGTGCTTCAGCCCTCTGATCATCTTCGTGGCCTCCTCTGCACTTGCTCCAACAGACCCACATCTTTCCTGTGCTGGGGACCCCAGAGCTGATGCAGCACTCCACGTGAGGTCTCACAAGAGCAGAGCAGAAGGGCAGAATCACCTCCCTCGCCCTGCTGCCCATGCTGCTTTTGATGCAGCCCAGGACACAGTTGGCTTTCAGGGCTGCAAGCACACAAGCTTTCTTTTTTTTTTCTTTCTTAAAAACAATCAGAATTCCATGCTCCAAAAAATAAATCTCAGAAACATCATAATAGGAATTGCCACAGGAAAACAGTACATTTCATTAGCAGAAAAGTCAACAGTGTGTTGCCACAGAGTTGGTAATTTTACAAAACTGCTGCTGCCTGTGCATTCAGCTCCTCTGAAAAACAGTGATCAGAGACAGTCCTGTAAAACATTCTTTGTGTACTGGTGCAACAACCACGCGACTCTCCAGGATCCCTGCCAACATTTGGAAAGTACAGTTAATGTTGCAGTTAAGTATTTGATCTTTAGAGTTGTCTAACCTCTGTTCCTGCTCACATTTGGAAAACAACCCTAAGGACCTGCAATTAATGGAAAAATTTAGTTTTTAATGAGTTATATTTTGTCCATTTTTTAGAGTGACTGTTGTAAATCAACTGTCTGCCTTTCCTATTTAGTAGTCTTGGAAATGCAAACTAACATGAGTAAAAATGATTTTAAAGCAGACACAATGCATTAAATCTTTCCTTCAGCTGTGCCAGCCTCAGCAGGCACCCTGCTGACCTTAGAGAATAAGCTAATGTGGGGAAAAGATGACCTCGCACTTAAGCTAGTGAAATAGGACTCAAAGTGCTATTCCTGTACAGGACAATCAGAGTCAAGGCACAGGCGGAGGCACTGGGACACTCTGGCCTGTGCCCTGACGCTGGAAAAACAGCACTTGGCACGGGTGCTGCCACAGTCATCTGGCAGCTCCCAGCTTGGGAATGAGCACACAGCATTTCCAACAGGCCTCTCAAGGAGGCCAACTGGTTTTGAGTGCTGATGGAGCTTAGTAGGAGGAGGTGACTGGATCACAGCAGGTAGCATCAAAGCCAGAGAATGGGCACTGTCACTGTTTAGTTTACTACCACCAGTGTAGGCAAGAGATCCAGATCTTCTCTGGAGCTACCTGAGCTTTTTTCCTTCCAGGAGTGAGGGCATATCACAAGCAATATTGCACAGTTCTCCTGATGTCTAAAATAATTAATGTACTCCTAAACTGTCTGGGAAAATTCAATAATATTTACAAGAAAACTGTAATCCATGGTGCAAAGCAATATTTGCCCTTTGACCCCTAAAGAGAGTCTTTATGACCCTATATTGCCCAGTCTGGCAGCATTAAGCCAAACTGTACTTTTCCCAACTAGGCATGGAGCGTTTGAGAATTAAGATATTTCTTATAGCTGATAGAAGTTGAAGTAAAACAGAGGACTCAGAGATATGGCCTGGTATCTGCAGAAGAACAGATTAGTCTATATTTCATATTCTCATTTATAGGAAAAAATATATCTTATATAAAAATATTGCAAGGAAAAAATGAAAAGATAGTAACTGTAATCCATGCCTCCTTGGGAGAGATATGGAAATGCAGTGAGCATGAAATGAAACAGGAAATATTTAGGCATTAGGAAAACTTTATAATAGTGGGAGCACCCAAGCTCTGGTATGGCTTGCTGGAAGAGGCTGAGATCTTTCAGAGCAGGCTGAACACACATTTGACAGAAATGTTTAAATTATAGTTGAATTTGCCTCTAGGCATAGAGATGGACCAGATGATCTCTGAGTCTCTTCCAACCTTATATTCTAGTAGTCTGTGATAAAGTGACATGGCAGAATGAGGGTCTGTTTTCAGGAGTTCTTTCCTAGCAAATGAAATCTCACAATGGAAAAAAATTCAGAAACCGGTGACAAAACCCCTGCTATGTGAAATGTTTTGAATTTAGGAAAACAGTGCAGAAACAAGTTGTAGGGAAGCATGGCAGAGTAGCCAAGGGATGGGCAGGGTGACCTAAACAGCTCTTGTGTCTCAAACTTCTGACTCATGATATCACCTGACTGGTGTTTACCTCATCACACTGATGCAACAGGTGTTGTAAACAAAGTTATTCATTTGTGAATTACTCAAGTAATTTAAATCATGTTCCTACTGTAATCATGCCTCTAAACGTAGTTAAGTACACACTGAGTGCTTCATTTCTGCTAATACCAGATAAAGAGATCCTTTTACTTCCCTTGAGGATCATCTGATGCCCAGAGTGAGTTATATTTTCCCTGTAGTGTGGGTGCCAAGTGCAAAACAGCTGGTCTGTTCTTTCACAGCGAACCAGAGTAGGCACCTTTTGTGAGGAGATGCTATCTCCACTACAGAGTAATGTTAAGCAACAAAGAGGAAGGAAGGCCAGCTTCTTTCAAGATAAGATGACAATCCAATTGCCACAAGACCATATGACCTTTCTAGGTGACCTAAAGTAAGAAAACCATTTCCTAGCTTCTCAAACAAACCAGGTTTGACTGACAACTTTAATTTTTCCTGGAGAGGTTGTAACTAGAGTCAGACAAAGCTTGGGACATGAGTAAATAATGTGGAAAAAATGTACCTACCGAGAGTTCTGCCAGAAACTGCAGTAGTGAGTATCTAGTTAAATGGCTTGATGTTCTAACCCTCCAAACAAAAAAATCCTTATTTATATGTATCTTTTATAAGAAGACTACCAAAATAAAGCCACTGGTTTGTAGGAGGCCACACGGGGGCTGCAGCCCATGAGATGACCACAGAACAGTTTTAAGTACTTTGGAACATGGAAGCCAGAGTCAAGTTTTATCATATGAAGCAGAGGAAGCACAACAAGAAACCAGTTCTGCTTTATCACCTCACTCAAACCTGGCCCATGTTGGTGCTTCCAAGTCAAAGAAGCCATTATGCTCAAGCACTCCTGTAGCTCCAGGGTCCCAAAGCATCACATGGAGACAGAGGAACAGGTGTAGGGTGAAAAGATCACAGCAGTTTGGAGTCTCCTTGCTTGCCCAGCCCTCACAGCCTCTATTGCTCTGGAGACAGCATGGGTGCCAGGGCAGCTCTTGCAGCATGAGCAGTTTTCTCCCTGCCCCTTCCCTGATGAAAACATGGATAGCTGCATTGGAATAATAGAATGGCTTGGGTTGGAAGGGACCTTAAAGACCATCTAGTTCTAACCCCCCACCACCATGGGGAGGGCTGCCACACACTACACCAGGCTGGTCAAATTCCCATCCAACCTGGCCTTGTACACTTCCAAGGATAGAGCATCCACATCTTCTCTGGGAACCTGTGCCAGTGCCTCACTCCTCACAGCACATATTTTTTTCCTAAAATACAATATAAATCTCTCCACTTTTAGTTTAAAACTGTTCCCTCTCATCTGATCACTACCTGCTCATGTAAAAAGTTGTTCTCCCTCTTTTTTTTTAGTCCCTTTCAAGTACTAGAAGGCAAATCTAAGGTCTCCTCAGAACCTCCTCTCCTCCAGGCTGAACAACCCCAACCGTCTCAGCCAGTCTTCACAGGAGAGCTGTTCCAGCATTTTTGTGTCCCTCCTCTGGACTTGCTCCAACAGGTCCATGTCTTTCCTGCACTGAGAACCCCAGAGCTAGATGCAGCACTGCAGGCAGGTAGCTCACCAGAGCTCCTTTTGATGAAGCCCAGGATACATTTGGCTTTCTGGGCTGAGAGCGCACATTGCCAGTTCCTGTCCAACTCTTCATCCACCAGAACCCCCAGGTCCTTATCTGCAGGGCTGCTCTCAATAAATTCATCTCCCAGTCTGTACTACATCAAGTTCCTAAATGATTTTGAAATCCAGATGTAAGCTGAATGCTTTGTAATAATCCAGCCTATAAACTAAAAAAAAAAAAAATAAAATTCTGTCCCGGAACTGCTGCAAACTGCAGCAGGACTCAGGCATGGTGTTTTGCTAACCACACTTTAGAGTTTGAAGTAGAGATAAAACTAGGACTGCAGGTAACACACTGTGAAGCTGTTCATTTAGCCAGAAACCTCCCTGAGTACATCCCAGCACTGGGTTAACACAGGGTACTCTGGTCTTTGAAATACACCCTGAAAGAGCCTCATGCAAGGTCTGGATTCTTCCTGCTGAGCTCCTCCCATTTCTTAACCTCACCCTAGTCACTCACAGAGAGAATTATCAGATGTTTATCTAACATCTTTCGACACATGCTGATAAAGGCTGTTTTGTCATGTCCCACAGGCCATTCAGCTGGGCGGAGCGTGTTTGGCTGCCACCACTATTGGCAGAGGTGGTGGCCCCACCACTACACCTACACTTGGTTTTGTTGGATATTTTAAAGGCTGCAGTTAACACTGCACCTTGGAATGTTTCTCTTAGGAACTACCCCAGGCTACCAAAAGGTGTTTCATGAGGTGATGTATCTAAATCACCTGATGTTCACCCCACCCTCCCTCATGGCATCAGCCTTTCCACACCCAGAGGCCTCCCTGGGCAAATTCACCATCAGCCCTGGACATGGGAGTGGCTACCCACAGCTTTCCCCAGACCACAGAAGAGGGCAATACATGCCTTTTAACAGAGAAGGGTGAAAATGGCTGTTCCTCCTCACAGCCAGGGGCAGAAAGCTGAAGGGTAGTGGAGCTTCACGACCGCAGTATTGACACTGCCCATGACCTTCCACATTCAGCTTAGCCTTGGTGAGGCTTTGGGTCATCCAGACTCTCATTGTTAAGTACAAGGCAGAGGAATTCAGAGCTAGATCTGGCAGACTGTAGGATCTGCAACCACGAAGAATCTGTAAATTCAGGGTTTTCATGATGTAGAGCAAACAAAACTGATCTGTCCCACTGATGTTCAGTCTGAGACACAACATAAGTGCTCAATCATGTAAACAGAGGACCCTCAGAAGGGAAAAAAGGTAGGAACTATTAAGAAGTTCTTGACTTAATTCAGAGGGATTCTGGTCAAACAGGTATGGCAGCAGAGCTGAACTGGCAGCAGGCTTGTTTGAAGACTTGAGGAACTGGGTTTGTGCCACACGCTGGATCCCCAGGCTCCCCAGCACCCAGCAGTACATAGAGCAAAGCTGCTACTGCTGCTGTGCTGCACCTGCTCTTCAAATAATACCGGGCACAGACTGTGTTTTCACTTGCTAGCAAACTTTGCCATGGGTCACATACAAATACCTTGTACAAATACCTTGAAGAATCTTGTGGAGAGCCTTTGGAAAAGGGCATTTCCCTGATCCCATTTGTTTTCTGTGCAAATTTAGACATGCGTTTCAGGAGTGGGGATGGGGTTAGGAAGATGACAGCACAAAACTGGGTACTGTACACTGAAAAGCTGCACGAGCTTTTCATGTTATGAATTGAACCCTTTGTCCATTTGCCTACTGCAGCTGCCTCCATAGAGGCATAAAGGTCATGGAAAGTGGGAGGTAATGGCCATATCTGGGGCTGACCTCTAAAATCTACCCGGGTTTTTTATTCTCTCTATTTACTTTGTTTGCTTGTAGACTTTTACTCAGAGGTCTTCCCTATGGGTATCATAGCTATTTTAGGCTGCCAGTGGTGCTTCCCATCCCCCTGTCCATCAATTTGTGGTTAGCCTCCCATCAGAATGCAATTTATTCAAAGAATACTAAATTTTGCCACAGAGGGAAGTTTCATCAAGTCAGTACTGATATGTAAGTACTTGCATATAAGTCACTGTCCAGAGTCAGCAAGGGCACCAACAGAGATGGGCACAACACGTTTTAACCTATAGCTTCATGACAGGCTATATAGAGTCATAACAAGCCTCCATTAAAGTGTCAGTGAATTAAAATACACATGGGAGTTTTTCCCACTTTGTCCATCTAGGAAAAGAAAAACAGATAGGTTTGCTGTTCTTTGAAACCCTTCAAGCATTTAAATCTTAAAGCCCCATATGCACATTCCTAACAGCAGAAAAAAATTGTATTGTGTGTAATTTTTATAGGGTTTTTTTAAGGGATTGATAGCCACAGCTTTTTAGGGAGTAAGTTTAGGTCATTTTGTGGGACATAGGTATGTTTGTAATATGAAGAGACCTTGTGTCCCAAGATCAGATTTCTGGAGTGGAACAACAGAAAAGGAAAAACAATCCTACATCTGAGGGGTAGGTCAGGAAGTTTGGAAACTTCCATTGAGGCTGGCACTATTGTAGGCTGTCTGTGCTCTGCTGCACAACCCAGCTAACCTCACTCTGCTTCTGTTTTTCTAATATAGAATATAGAAACATTATCAACCTCAGACTACTGTTATGAAAGTGAATTTCTCAATTTTCACAAGTTTTTGACTTCATTGGGTCAGTACACAGGGCTCACATGTAGTAAAGACTGAGTATATGCAAAAGTAAACACATGTTCATAAATAGACTTTGGAAGCAGCTCCCTACTGGCTCTTGTCCAGAAGGGCAGAAAATAAGGAGGAGGGGAAAGCTAAGCATGTCTCTTCATTCGTTGCAAGCAATTTGTTTTTCTCTCTAGTGCTACACATTGTTCAGGACTATTTCTAGGAAGAAGGCAGTCATAAAATCCAATCAATATATGCTGCAACATTGCTGACTAGAAGAAAAACAGCATGTACAGAACAAGAGGAAGTCTTTGAATCAAATTCTTGGAAAGAAGCATCTCAGAATGCAGTGGGCCAGGAACATATTTTTTCTATGGTACACATTTAGTATTTGTTTACACAGAAAGCTTTAAAAGTATTTAGAAACATTTTTTAAATGTTAATAATCCTTTGGACTTAACTGGGCTTTAATTAATACTAACATAATGGCATTAGCTTTGAAATTCTTTCACCATGTCACAACACCACACTTCTAGAAGTTCTCTGCCTCTCCTCCTTCTTCCTTCAGCATTTTGCCTAAACAAGGCTCAGTGGCCCAGGAGCCATCAAGTCTCTTTGTTAAATGTCATATAGCTTTTCTCCAGGCAAGGCAGTGCTATGGGTGAAGCTTTACAGATCCCAAGCTGTAGAGAATGAAGTTTGTCATCAGTGGATGCTCCACAAAGGACTGGCTGACTTGAGTAGAGCAACTCCAAGTGTTTATTTTACACTCATGAAGACCCCACTGCAGCTAGGCTGGTGCTGAAGCAGTGCTGGATTCATAGGGCACAACCAGCTGCCCTCAGGAATGTGTTGCAACTGTGTTTTCTGCATTTATTGTTTAAGAACAAGATGGAGAGACCGGTTACAAGACCTCCACCACAAACCTCCCCCAGTCTCCACCAACACAGCCAAGGCCATCAGAGATCCACCCGTGCCAGTGGAGGATTCAAGTGCTGTTTCTGTTACCTACACCGGAATGATTTTCCCAGAAGTAAAATCAAGGGAACATTCAAAGCTCCATTTTGTGAATAGTATTTTATTGACTACTTGGGACTTTAAAGGTACTCCTGACTTCAGTGGATGAAGGATTGTTGATGGTTCTGTGAGAAATTAACACCTCCTGATACTCCAGACTGGTGGGATTAATTTTTAAGGTAACTTCACAGCTTAAGTAGTCAAGAAATAATCTGTTTACTGTAGCAGGCTCTTGCATATTTCCTTGTTTTCACTTCATTATGCAATGCCCATAATGTAATTATTCCAATGTGAAGGGATTCCTGCGGAGGTCAAGCACATAGGTCCAGCTGTTCTTATTTCACTTAAGGTGGCAACGCAAGGCTTTATATTTTCAGAGCCTTTTTCACCCAGGTCACAGTCTTCATTACATGGCATTAGTTGAGTAGAAAGATATCCTTCCTCTGGTCTGGATAGTGCTTGTGTTAGTGAGATTTGTTAGTGGATTTGGAGTCTCCATGGTATCCAATCCAAAGATATTTAATGTAAGAATATGTACTAATTTGAAAACAAACTAGTGGGAGACACCAAGTCAGAATAACAATTTAATAGGGAAATAAAAGGAAAAAAAAATATAAAGGCAGAAAACACTGGGTTAAACTGACAGAGTCAGGATACAACCTGACACCGTGTTAGTCAGGGTGGTGGTAGCAGTCTCGTAGAATGATGGCTGCAGTCCTCTGAAGCGGTGTTCCTGTAGAAAAAGGGTCTGCTCTTCCTCAGAAGGTCCAGTGGTGGCTGTGTAGCTCCTGTCCTCTGGAAATCCAGTGGAAAGGTTGTCTCTGGTGTTCAGAATCTCAGATTATATCCACGATGGGATGCTTGGTTCCTCCCTCTGGGTGGAGCATCTCACAATGGGGTGATGAGTCATGAGGCCAAGTGTTGATTAGGCTCATTAACAGAAGATATTCCGGAGGGAGTTATCTCTGAGTCATGCAGCAGGACAATGATGGGCCATTAACAGAAAGATAGTCTGGGGGGAGGAGGCAAGGAAACACTGCCCCACCTGATTTCCACTGCTCATGAGGATGGTAATAGAATACACTGCAACCCAGGACACAATCCCACTATACTCAGCTCAGATGTACCTGTCTGACTTTAAGAAGAGAGAATAGTTCCCCTTAACTTCAAGGTCACCTTTTTTAAGTGGGATCAGATCCTGGGGCTGCTCCTTTTCCCTTAGATATTCTTAACAAAGATGGTTATGCACCTGGATTCCCTTTCTAATCAACAGGGACTGTAGCACTGTTAGGGCATGATCCATTTAAGCTTCCTTAGCACGGCATGACATAGAGATTTAAATACAGCCTGTTTTCTCTAAATGTACCTCTGACCTGTCTTGGAAAAATGTTTTTCATAACTGCCTGCTATTCTTTTTCCATTACATTTTCCACCCTTTTTTCCCACAGGATAGATCTGCTTTTTTACCTCACCTAGAGCATACTGCTTCCATCAAAGTCAATTTCTCTTCAGCAAAGCTCTCATGGCCAGTGGAAAAAGTGGAAACAAGTGCATATGCACACTGAAAATCAGTTTAGAAGTCAAAAGAGCTTCCTTTGTTGCAATATTAAATTATCCCAGAGTTTATAAAGTATTAAATTTTCCTAGGGTTTATAAAGAAAAAGAAGACGCACTAAGACTCACATTCTGTACTGCTGTTTGCTGGCCTTCAGCAGTGCTTTGAAGCTTCAATTGGGGCTCACTTTGTCACATGCTGTACAGGGACAAAATGAAAAGGTTGTGACAGGATGCCTCTTTTGTGAAATCCTCCCTAATTTAAGTGAAATTTCCCCAAATCTTAGCATTCAAAAGTCTGGGCAGACATTCACTCTCTGCTACTTGCCACCAACTTTATTAATATAGTGAGGAACAAGTCATCATTCATGTAGGTAGTGTAGGATGAGCTGAAGAGTTTGTTTGACATATATGACAGGGTCAGGAACATGCTGCACATCTACCACGAGGCCGGCAAGTAGTCAGGAGGTATGTCTGCTCCAGCCTGGTTTCTGGAATGCCTGTCTGAGGATTTGCAAAGTAGAAAATAAACTACTGGCATTACCAAGCAAATAAGACCACTGTTCAATAGCTGTGAACTAAGATGAGCCAGTTAAATTGAGGAACTGCCTCTCCCATGTGTAAATGTTGTGCAGATTCCTAGTGAGTAGCATCTTCCCAAACTTTACAGGAAGCCTAAGCGAGCTCACAGTTCCCTCTGTAGACAGTGGAGAGATAGAGACAAGGACTGAGCTACTCCAACAGGATTGTTGCCTTTAGACTGTAGAAACAAATCTTCCAGGGGATTCAAACAAACCCTCTCTTTTCACTGAAATGAGGTAACAAACCTGCAGCATCCTATTTTTTTCCTATTTTTTCTCCACTGTGGGTGGAGATCAAATGAATCCACAGGAAAACAGGAGGTGGGAGCCCCATGGAACCTGTGGGAATCCCTGGAGTGGCTGAGATTGAGGTTTCTTCCCCAAGCACTATGTGAGGAAGGGCTAGAGTCTGACGCCTCTGGCTTTTGGCAGCCCTCCTCAGTGGAGGGCAAAGGCTCCTTCCAGCTCCTGCCAAAATCTAAGGAAAAGCATTACTGGGCTGGAAGCAGCCCAGCTCTTGCCTGCAGCGTACATGGGTGCTGTGTGGAAGGGAAACCTTTTCCCCATCTCCGGCGTCCCCATCTCCCTGGATCTGTTGTCCCTCACTATAGGAGAAGTGTCTACGAAGGATGTCTGGACTTCAGGCAGCTCTCTTGAAAGCTGTTTATTGCATAGGCAAAGTTACAGCACTTCAGGGAGTGGGTATCCAGAGCCAGCCCAATAGCTGTCAGCTCCAGCTGTAGGCATACCTGAAGCCTCTTTCTGTTCAAATTACAAAGCATTTTATACTTTTCTTTGCTGAGTATCTTAATACATAACAACCAATAAGCACCATACACAATACCTTTACATTTGCCTATAGCCTATCATAACCACTACCACCACCATATTATAGTCATTATTATCTAATCACAAGAGTAAATAAGTTACCATTTAAGCTTACAGTGGAAAATTCTCAGACTTCTTTTCTTCTTGCTACATCGACATTTCTTGTTTGCCTGCGATAGCTCTTTTTGGTAAAAACATGTTTTCTATTTACTTATGCTCTTCTTGAGACTTATTTACTTGGTGAAAAACATGTCTTTGTTTGTAGTCACATACCTTTGTCCTATTCATAAAAATCTCCTTCCAATTCATCTCCAACCTTTGCCTTCTCAGTTATTCAGTGATCATTGGTTCAGCAAAACATCTTTTACTCTATATCAAAACTTGCTTTCATTTCTATCTCATTCTCAGTTTCTACATTCAGAGATCTTTCTGCCAAGCCTACGTATCTGTGAAACTTTCTTACCACACTTTCATCCTCCCCAACACCTCACCCTCCAACTCTGCTTCACTCTCGCCGTTAACCCCCATCTCTTCCCAGCCTTTCTGCCAAACATGGATCTATCCCCATAGGCTGCCCTGCTTACTTGTCCTTTCCTGCTTACAGGCTACAAGAAAAGCACCCAGCCCATGCAAAAGCGAAGTATCTGGATCCTGCAGTAAGCACTGGGTTAATTCTTAGTCCAGAACATTTTCGTAGTTCCACATCCATTGCAGAAACTTCTTCTCCTACCCAGCTGCCCAGAGCTGCCAAAAAAACTGAGGAAACTTGCCCATTGCCTCTCCTGGTGCAATAACCTACCACCTCTCAGGCAGCCTGCAGGAAATTAGACACCTGCTTTGGTCTTCTTCTTGCAGTCATGAAGTGTTGGTATAGTATATCTGCCAAACCACTATCAATAAACCACCTTTTTGTCTGTCGCAGAGGTATGCCAAGATAAAATGCTGCTCCTTCTACCATCCATCTTCTTTTTGTTTCACAGGTCCTGGCAGACCTCTGTTTTCTGTAGTATTTCCTGATCTATTGAGATTTATGCAGTACTTACTAGGGGAGGAAGAATATAAAATTAGTGAACTAGTCAAATAAATAAGAGTTAAAGGAAACTACTTGTTCTCAGCTATACCATTAGGGCAGACTATCCACAACCTGCTCCCCTGCAGGGAAAAAGAGAGAAAGTGTATTGATTTGGAGCAAAACAAACTTTCTAGCATGGTTTATATCCACATGTGTTGCTGCAAAAATGGTCCGTGCCCATCTTCACGGGCTCGTCCTTTACAAGTCTAATACAGGTGCTGGAGGGAAGCAGGAGAGAAATGAGATGAAAAATTGGGCTAACATCTTCTTTCATTTAAACTCCTTTCACTTAGTGTTACTTTTTTACACAGAAGGGGAGAAAAAGTATTATTGTGTTTGTACTCTGTTTATGAACTGTGTTACCCTGCTCACAGACAGCACAGCCCGATGAATGTCACAGTACATTGCAAAAGGTGTTATTAACATAATCCCCTTTCAACAGATGGAGCAGCTGAGAAAGTTGCAGAGGGTTATTGAAACTCATCCAACAGTGTGAGGGAAAATAGCTTTGTCATCCTGTCTCAGGCCAGCACTGCATTCACCAGGCCAAGAGCCACAGCTCATTTCTCAGTCTTAGCTGAGAGTCAAGTCTTCCCTGACTTATATTCAAATTTTGGCCTCTGTTGCACACACAACATTAAATTTCCAGGAGAAGGGATTTAGGAGAACCCAATTTTTTTTTTATCAAAGGTCATGTCTTTGTTAACTGCTTTAAGTTAGCTCAGTTGCAGTGACTGTTCCATTTCCACTGACCTTACAAAAGCACCAGGACTTGGACAGTGAATCCAATTTAGCTAAGGAAATAAAGATGAAGGACATTTAAATACCTATTGGGGAAACTCTCTTTCAAGTTGAATCTGGTTTTTTTGTTGGTTTTTTTGTTTTTTTTAATAAGGCTAAAACAGATTAAGGGAACTGTTGTTTTGCAGAAGTTTTCAAATAAAATATTTGTTTCAAGTTATTTAATTATTAAAGAGTATATTTCCACTGAATTTCCAAAGTGCCTCTCTGAAAGAATGCTGCCCCTCAGATGCCTTTGACTCATAAAAACCTCTAAGCAAAACTGGCAGAGTGGAGGGGCTCAGAAATTTATAATGAAAGAAAATCCTTGACTTCTAGGGATTTCTCAGAGATATTTACTGAGATGGAAATCCCACAAAGCCTAGATTTACACCTCTCCCTGATGCTTCTCTGCCTTAAAATATCCAAGAAATTATGAGTCCATCCGTGGGATTCTAAAATACTTAGAAAAGGGTAGGGTAATCCATCATAATTTCCAGATTTTAAAGGAAAATTAATGATTTTATTAGCAAAGTTGTGCAGAATTCCTAATTGCCTTTGTAAGTAAAAATTACCCTTGAGTTGCCTGAACATAGATCATTTGCTTTTAAAAGGTCACCTCCATCCTGTAGCAGATTGCAATGTGGATGGTGTTGGAGCCAAAGCTGTGCCATGTGCAGAGGGTGAGCAGAGAGAATGGTGCCTTATACCCCAGCACAATGCAGGAAAAAATACTCCTGAGATGAAAAAAATTAAAAGTGAATAAATTAAAAGCTTTCAAACTGGTTAGGAGTTATACAAAATATCTCAATATAAGGATACATCCAGAGTAACTGACCTTTTTTTTTAAAGGGTACATCCAATTTAATTGGTTGTACTTGCTACAAGCTGTTAAATATCACATGGCCTCATTTCTAAGAAGGGGAAGATTAAATATCAGGTGTCAGCCAAAAATAATATGTGGGACCACTGGAGGGCACTTCTGATTTAAAAATCCCTCACTTTAAAAGCCTTTTGTCAGCAATACAACTTTTGCAAAAGCAGGAGGGAGCACAACTGGAGCTTGCCACTTTTTCATGAAAATTCACTGGAAAATATTTATTTCATTTTAGGATTTTTTGTAGCCCAGAAGGACTTGAGGATATTTTAGCAAATAACCTTTATGAAACACTTTATTCTCACTAATTTTTTTCCTTATTATAAAGTTTTGCAATGTGACTGTTCTGGCCTGGAACACAATAACATTAATGAATCAATTAATTGAAACAACAGCTATAGGATTGGGTAAGAATGAAAAAGACCATATTTTCTCTCTGTGTTGCTAAGCAGATACATTACTGGCTCTGCATTTAAAAGAAGAATATGCACAAACTATTCACCTGATCCATGGATCAGATGTCTGCCACTTGGTTCAAAGGCTCCAAGTTCCTGGATTTACTACTGAAGGAATAAAGAAGGAGAAAAGAAAAGTAGCAATACTCTGCACACTGGATTCATTTCTAGACTAATCCTGCAACCTTACTCCTCTGAGCAGTCTTCCTTAGATGATTGATACAATTCACCTCACAGGGAGAATGAGCCTGAATAAAAAAAAATATTTTTTAGACCAGCTGCCAGTGTTTAGTCACTCCTTTTGCAGTCTTTTTCCATGTTGACTCAGGCCTTCATGAAAGGGGGCTGCTTCCTAGCCTCCCTTGCTTGGGAGCAGCCACACAATTCCTTGGTCCCCATCTCTGCTGGGCAATGTACAATTTGCTCATCCATTATAGCAGAGCATTTCTCTGCAAAGTCACAAAACCAGCATTTCTACAAGATCAGACCAATGCTTTTGTGAAAGTCAGAAGACAGAAGGGACAAAAGGAAAAGAGGGCAAGACAAAATGGAAAACACATAAGGAAAACACATAAATACCTCCATCAGGCATTTTCTTTTTGGCTTTTCTGAATGGAGGATGAAGAATTTATTGTGAATGGGCATGTCCCCACTGCCTGGTAAGAGTGCCGGTAATACAGTACCTGCTGTGTTTGAGTAAATGATTGCCTGTTTGTGCTGTGGTCTGTGGTTTTGATGATGAACTTCCTGAGGGACTGTAAAGATAAAAATCATAGCTTGGTACTTGTTGAAGATTTAAAGAGCTGTAACTTCTGAATGGTACCTACTGAGGGATAAACAGGCTTTTGCCTCCTGTCCCTGAGCACCATGGCAGGGTCCCAGGAAGCTGAACCTGAACAAAACTCCCATTGAAGCCCACAAAATTCATCCCTACCAGACAGAACACAAAGAGGCTCTGCAAAGCTGAGCAGAGGTTCTCCTTTGCTGTCAGCTTTGCAGGGAAACCACCCCAGTACAGCACCAGCAGGCAGCAGCACAGGTGTAAAGAACTCAGGGACGGTGGTGAAGGTCCACCAGAAGATACCAGCTTCATTTGGAACAGTACAGATCATAGGTTAAAGGGGAAACAGTTTCAGGAGCTTCTTTTTCTCTCTACATTAATATATATGATATTATACAGGTAAATTATCATAAAATTAGTGTCTGATTTTCCTGTGAGTGTGTACCAAAAGAGACAAAGTTGATTCTGAGGGTGGTATGGGGTCACTTCCATTCCTGATTTCAGGAACTGCAGTCCCAGGTGGCATTCACCTCAGTTGTAATACACAGTGCATTTGAACTGGCAGTGTGGAGCAGCTGGAGGCAGTGTGCCCTGACAGGATGGCCACACACAAGGCTTTGAGTAAAACATGTCCTTCTCTTCTCATTGCTCCTTCACTCCACAGGCAAGCACAGCTTTGCTTTCTGCTCCCATGATCATTCTCACACCTGTCTCTAGTTCTCTAGCCCTATGCAGCTCCATTTGCAATTTCTAAATTATTTCTAACTCTGTAAAAGCAATGAGATCCACAAGATCATTTGGTCCCATTTCCTCAACACGCTCCCCACCCCAAATACATAATTTCAAGCAAAGTAGAAGACAGCTCTTCATTTCCTGAACCATTTTGTCATGCAGGCTTTTCAATAATCTCCCCAGCTTGCGCACATTAAAAACAGAGGGGACACATTCTGAGGTGCCAACACAATGGTCCCTTTTTTTGCACACCCTGGTATGGCACCCATAGCCTCATGGCTCCCTGGGTGATGTCAGTGGGAAATGTCCAGTTGATGACAGGCCAGCCCTTGTCTGCTCATTGATTTGGAACAGAAGCTCATTGGGAAGATGCAGTGGAAGTGTCAGACTTTTGCTGCTTTTCAGGAAGCTTTTTCTTATCTCCCAGAGATGGGGGACTTTAAATTGAAAAGAGTTTTAACCTTTGCCATGACTGGTAAGAGCTTGATAAATTTTTAAATGTAGACATCTAAAAGCCAGTAGCAGGCAACAAATATGTATTACTGCTTTCAAAGATCTCAGGTTTTAGACAGCTCTGGTTCTTGGAGATGTGTTTGTGCTTTCTGCCTGTTTGGATTGGGTTTTTCTTACACGTTCCACTTTTCAGAGTGTTTTACACTTGCAGTCCAGACCTCAGTAGGTTTTGCCTAGCTGCTCAGTTGGAGCTGCTGAATCTCATCCCTGGGCTGACCAGTCCTTGGACTGTGGCCTTGACAAGGTGCAAACTCCTGCACCTTGAAACAGAGAGGTTAAAACTCTGCTTGCATTGATGCAGTATAAGATAAATAAGTGTTATTAAAGCATTACTCATTATGCAAATTAAGGTTATGGTGCAAAGGCAGTGGAGGTGACAGGAGCTGGGGGATGAAGCAGCTGACAGCCACTCTCATGGCCCTCAACGCCTTTCGTCCCCATGGACCAAGCTGAACATTCAGGTCTAAATTAAGACAGGGCAGGCTCTCTGAGACATGATCTCCAGATACAGAATGATCGCTGACCTCCCACAACCTGCCCTAAATAAAATGCAAAAGGACTTGGCCTGCAGCCAGCTCCCCAAAGAGCGAACCACAAGCAAGGGTCTGGGTTCAACTTACTGTTTGTTTTTCAGTAGGTGAGAAGGCAGCACAGGTGCTTGATGCTGAAGGAAAGCAGATCTGTGGTGGTAAGTCTCCGCTGAGACTTATTTACCCGTGCAAAAATGCATCCTCCACTCTCTGAAGGGTCAGCCCTCCAAAATGGGAGCAAGGAGCTGCAAGGAGGCAGCACCTGCTCCCCCGTCTGCCGCTGCCACCCTGCCGCAGGCAGGGTAAGGCCACTGCGGGGGAAAGATGCTCCTGCCCCTGAAAAGTCTGGAGTCTGCTCAGGAGATGGCTGCAAAAAAGCCACCAAAATAAAACAGAAGGAAAGCCCACAGCGGCCCCTGTGCACAGGGCGATAGCTGATCCCTGTGCGCCAAGTGGTACAGATCAGCCGCAGGTCAGACAGCAGGGGCGGAATCAGGCGCCGTGAGAGAGATCCTTCCCCGGCAAAGGTCCCTGGGATGGAGCAGTCCCGGAGCCCAGAGCATCGCCATCTGCAGGGACAGCTGGGACCAGCCCTGCTGTCAAAGCAGCTGTGGGTGTCCTTGCTGAGAAGTGCTGGACTGCAGCCCCCGGGCAAATGGGCTCTGCCTCTGCTGCTCTGAGCCGGCACAGCTTTGGTGGGGTGAGAGCAGCCTCTGGCCCTCCCTGCTCTTTCTGGCTTATGCAGGACAGCTGTTTAGTGCAGTACAAGTCTCACAGTGAGAGAGATACAGTTCTTAGCTTTCCAAAGAAATTGATGCTATTTAAATTGTTACCCCCACTGGAATTTGGTAAATCCAGGACTGCCTGCAGCCCCAGAGAAATGCCGGTGCTTTATCAATGACCAGTGGTTTGGGCTGGGACTGGAAAGAGAATGATAGAAACTTGCCCTGAGGAGCCAACCAGTCCCTCTCCCATGGCAGCATCAACTGCAGCAGCAGCACTGGCAGCAGATGGCAACTGCAGCAAGGTGTTGTATTTCTGGAAGGCTTCTCCCAAAGGATCTCAAAACACAACAAAAGATTCAGGTTAAATGAACCTAAAAATGATAAGTGCAGGAGGAAAGTGAAGGTTACAATTTTCAAGCGTGCCTGTTCAATTTGCCTGTGCAAGTGGCTCAGGGAATATTTTTACAGATGCTCCTTGTGGTATGGGTGAAAGTTGTAGAAATTCTTCTGAACATGAAGGTCTCAAGCAGAGATCTTAGAGCACACCTACCTAATAATTTTAAACACTAGCAAACAAAACCTGAATTTTGCCTAGGGCAGTATAGGAAGTTTGTATTTGATGCAGGAATTTGCACAGTTGTCCTTGATGTCTGCTTTGTTTTGACAGGCCCAGTGGTGCTCTAAGATTTGGTAATGAGGAGGGTGGCTGAGCCGTTTTAATGTCCCTCCTAGATATTTCTGTAATTAAATGTGACCAGCATTGACAGCATCTGTGAGCTAAGCTACACAGCCTACAGTATTTTATTAATTACCAGGTTAAAAACAAAAAACAACAAACTTTATGAGGCCAAATTGAAAGAAACACCACCATGTGGAGAGTTCGGGGATATTTTAAATAATATTCTTAATATTCCCTGTTCTCCATTGTGGGGGTTGGGGGGGGGGGGGGGGTTTGGCAGGGGGGGAGTGCTAGGGACTTTTTATTAAATATGTGAGTGGTTTTCAATGCCCACAGCAAAGCGTAATTCAGAAAATCCCTCCATGGCTCAGCTGCTGTGGCTGCTGGGGGAACACAGCAGGAGGGCAGCCATGCCCAGGGATGCCAGGGACAAGTCAGGCCAAGCACCGTGTCTCCATCGGAGATGATCTGTCGCCCTGCTGAATCTGACTGCTCTTTGCCCCAGGCTGGAGGAGCAGAAACGTTCTCACACGTGACCCACCAGTGGCTTTTTTGGGCAATATTTAGTTGAAAGAGAAGCTCCACAGCCCTCAAATCTGGCTGCCACCAGCAGCCTGTAACACAAGCCCAGCTGCCACCACATCCCCCATTTGTGCCTGTCCTGATCACAAAATGGGAAATCAGGTTTCTGTGCCCAGCACATGGCCACCATGACCACAGCACCCTTTTGCTGCTGTTGGTATTTATGTCCTGTCTGGGCTGTCTGGTGTTTTGAGGGCATAAGCAGCAGTGGCTCCAGCACCTTGCTGTGTCGCCCCAGCAGAGCAGAGCAAACAGGGCCACCCCACAGTGCAGCTGTGTCTGACACTGGGACCAGGGCGAGCGTGGTTTCAGGGAGGCACAGATGATTGCAGGAATGGTGCTGCTCTCTCCAGCTCCCCCAGCCCATCTCATTTGGCACACAGGTTCAAATGTGGCTCCCAGTGCCAGCCCTGTGCCAGTGGTGAGGCTGGTACCAGTTCCTCACCAGTAGTGCATGGCCCGGCTTGTCAGGTGCTTGCAGACACTGTCACTGTTTTCAGGTTGGTAGAATCTGTCACTGAGGGGTTTGCAGCAGTGGGAGGAGGGAAGAAGGAAAGAACCAATGTTGTCAAAAACCGTGGCACTACCCTGACACATTTGGTGCTTCCCTCACTGCCAGATCATTCCCCCAAGCTTGTTGTCTACCCCTCTTTCATAAACAAGAAGAACATCATGAACTTCTCACCACCTCAGATGTCACCTCATTCCACCTTTGCAAGGTGCAGTGTGGGGACATTGCCAGCACAGTGCTTTCAGTGGGGAGGAGATGCATTACCCTGTCCTTCCCAAAGCTATTCAGAATGGTGAAATGGAGTCTCCCCTACATGAGGGAGCACTGGCACACACAGAAGCCTCTCCCCAGTTCAGCTATAGGCTAAACTAGTGCAAGAGATGTCCATCTTTGCAGCATCCGGGCAAAGTTATATCAGTGCGCTGTAACAACTGTAGAGGATTTATCCTGCTTTCACAGGAGTTTTAGAAAGGCAAATACTTAAGGATAGCATAACTGAAATAGTCTGGCAGCAACCTAGGCTTCAGGTCACAGAAGGTTAGGGCAGAGTCCTCCCTGCCAAACAGCCCCATTCCCAAAAAAACAGGTGAGTCACAGTTTTCTATTGAAACCTCACATCATCATATTGACAATCACAATTTCTGTTTCAAGTTTAAGTGTACTTGTGTTTAAATTAAAGTACCACCATCCCCCCATGTTATATCAGCTTCTCTCAGTGATTATTAATTTGTTATTTTTTATTTATTCTTCTTCTGGAAAGGACATAAGTGCACAATCTCATTCATAAGCCTATGGAAAGCAAATGTCTGTATGACATCATATTTGTCTGTTCCTCTTGCAACATCATGATAAATCAGAGGAAGTTTGAAGTCTAAATGCTTACAAAAACAAATTTTTGCTTCTGGAAGCATATAAGTTTTTAATCACGTGCTACATTTCAAAGTCTGGGGCTCATATGTTTTTATTTTCATACCTAGGGAATCTTTTTATCAAGGAGCTCGCTATGATGAGCTTTTAATATTCTCAAATATATATATTCTGCAATCCTCTCCAAGGAGCAAAATTTTCTCAGTAGTCTACAACATAGTGATAAACAGAACCACTTCAGTAAATCTATAGAGGTAAATGGTTCTTCTTTTCTGATGTTGTCAGCAGAAGCTCAGAGTCAGCAGCTCCTAAAGGCTAATAGCAACAGTTTCAAATTATCTTTAGCACATCTACTTCTAGAAATCTGATATTCTTTATATGCCAAATAACACTGTTTATTTAACTTGTAATGAAACTTACACATTCACTGCAAAACAGATTGTTCAAAGGAGCAGTGGTGTCTGTGACTTCCCTTGGCAATTTAAGAGACTTATATGTGAAGGAAATTTCTAGAAGGAAACTAAAGCTTAAGTGCACATCATACAAAAGCAATAGTTAAAATGTTGTGTAGGATATCTTAACTTTTAATAAAGCTGATAGCCAGGAATTCACTGGCATTTGAAGTTTAAAGAAAAAAGATCCCTGATTCTTTTTCCTACTTGGTTTGGTTTATATTGAATGTAGTTTAGATGTTCCTTAGTACTCCAACCATCAGTGAACTAATCAGTCTCATCTCTCCCCACCCAGCCTCCGTTCTGCTCAGTCTGTAGGGAATTTTCAGTGGAAATAGAAAGTTGCCACCTATGTTTCATTTAGAAATCAATACCTATAAACTATCTTCCTATCCATCAAAAATAAACATCTACCAACACACAAATACCAGGAAAGCTGTGTCTTGATAGTGAGAACAACTGGTGCTCATTTTCACTCTCCCTGCATGTTCCTCTAATGATGAGACTTCTTTAAATTGATGTTCCTATCATCAGCTAAACCAATTTATTCTATGCATTCTACCTTCAAAAAGCAAAAGTCTCAGATACCTTGGGTACCTGCAGGACATATCAGTTCTTGATATATCACACACATTCATGCCTGACCACAAACATTTAGAAACCATTTCAAATACTGTCATTCCCTGAAAAATCATAGATGTGCATGTCTATAAAAAGATATGAAAGCCATAAATGAAACCATAAATATTAATTTCAAAGCATATAATTGTTTTTTTTAACCACTTTAATGCTTTTTAAAAAGTACTTGAAAGCCTTGGTTGTAACCTGTCCTGCCATTCCCTGAAACTTAACAAATTGCCAGACAATTCAGTAGAGCTGTTCCTATTTCTACTCAAAGCCCCTTCAGAGGGAATTCATCCTCTATCTTTCTGCCAGAAACCTGTACTGACCCACATCCTCTCCAGCGGCATTAGGCATCAGCCCAGACCTTAAAACACAGGGCCATGTAGCCACTATTAGGGGGGCATCAGTGCAGATTTTAGTTCATTAAGGCATCTTCAGTCTTACTGAGAAAAAATGACAGGACATTTCTGTATTTCACTGGCTCTTTTTCTAATGCAGACCTCCAGAGCAAATGTTAACACTGTTCTTTACATCCTTTTCCCTCTGTTATACCTAAAAGCTACCTTTCAACAGGGTAGCTTTGCACAGCCAGTAAGACAGCAAAGCAGACAGTACAGAATCAGTCAGGTTTCCTTATAGAACCTGACATACACAGGAGAAGCAAAAGAAGCTTCCCCATTCAATTAATTTTTTAAAAGTCCCCAGGCTGAACAAGAAGAGGCAACCTAACCATTGATGAAACACAGACTTCCTCAGGAGATGAAAAATGCTGCTGATAGTCAGTACTATTGAGGGTCACACAGCACAGCTTGTTACGTTTTTCTAAAGCTTTAAGTGTTCTTTATGCCACCTTAGGGCACAGTCTCTTACCCAAGACCAAGGGGAGCCTGTGGGGGTCTCTGGATGGTCTTCCTCCTCAGACGACATCCTGAGCTGGTAATTTTCCCCTGTTCTTCACATACACCACTAAAGCCACTCTTGGTTTCTGCCATATACAAAAAAGCTGCCTTCAGATTTTAGCTGTAGACAACAAAGCTCCAGAGAATATAATTTCCCAGCGATCATGTTCTTGCTAATTTTACCTGCCGAAGTTCTTGGAAGCACAGTCAGAGCAAGAAATCTGAGCTCAGTAAACCAGATCACACTTTCCTTGCAACTGACTCCTCAAGTGCTCTAGTTCAGTCAAAAGGTTCAGTGAAAAATTTGACCCTGAAAAACACAAATTCACTTCCCAACAGCTGGTATCTTTACATTCATATAAGATTTTATGGTCAGACAGTTTACTGAGTTATAAGTTCCAGGAACAGAATACAAGGAATTTTTACTTCCAACATTTTATTACCATCATTAATCATTTTTGTATGGATTTTAATAGATTAGGTTTTTTTCAAGATGGTTTCCTAATGCCAAAATCTAATTCTGCCTTTCTGCACAGCCGCACAACTCCACAACCATAACTGTGAGTGAGAAGGCAGCACAGCTTTCCTGTTCCTCTGTGCAATAACATTTGAAAGAGGACCATTTTCATTTCCATCTGTTCCTTTTGGTCTTCTGTTTGTGCCTAGTTTGGTAGAATCCACACAGATCCATACAGATCACTCGCTATGTAACACCAGATAAACTTGTCCTGAATGCTATGAGACTTCTGTCTCTGTCTGAGGGGACAGCTGAGTCCAGCATCTTGAAATCACTTCTGGCAGCTGGCAGGAATGGCAGCCTTGCCACCAAGATCCAGCCTGAGATTTTGTGTTCAAACTGACCACTAACTCACAGCTATGATACACTTTCAAATTCAAAACCTGTGGCTTGAATTTTATTATTTATCATTCCTCTGCTTATAAGGCATCTGGCTGCAGTAGCTGGTGAAATAAAGTTGCTATCAAAACCCCTGAACACTTCTGTTGCATGTCTGACTATGGGCAAAGGCTTCTAAATCTTTCCACTGTTACATAATGAAATGGGCTATTTATAGCACCCCACTGCAGGAGAGTCCTCGCATTATCTATGAGCTGATAACAGTTATCAAATGAACCAACATGTCCAGCTATGCTTTATGTTTAACCTTAGGCTATATGCAAATTCAGCAAGTAGGAAAATAATCAATTGATGGAAAAAGAAAACTCTGGAAATACGGCATTGAGTAGAACATGTGGTCTCTCACCACTGTGAGTGTCACTAAGTAGGCAGCATGTAAAGATAGAGAGGACTAGAAAGTGACAGCCCTCTGTGACAGCTGGCAGCCCACCAAGCATTGTCAGCTGGAGGATTAGGGTATCACAGGCCATGGCTGGACAGTGTGTTGTTTTCAACAGCAGCATCAGCATCAGCATCAGCTGTGCTTGCCTCTGTCACCCTCCTTATCCCAAAATATAACATGTAGGACTTTTTAAAGTCTGAAATACTTTCCTAAAACAATTTATTCTGGGGTCTCAGGAAGAGCTGTGGCATTCCAGCTGAGAGTTAAGTTCACTGCTGCATGGAGTTGCCTTTAAGCTTTGGGAGTATTGGGAACGAGTGTTATTCCCATGTATCAACCAAAACTAACACAGCTGCCAAACTGCTCTGAATGCCTGACATGGCAAAGGAAATGCCTGTTTGTATCACAGGACAAGCACTGGATGCAGGCAATCCACTCTCAGCTCATTCTAGTTACTCACTGGGCCTATGGGATTCTGCTGGGCTCCCTCAGTATTGCCCTGGCACTGTCACACAGCCTCCTGCTGCTGGCTCTGACCTGCTCCTGAAACCCTGGCACTCTGGCCCACTGCAGCCAGTCCCTGATGGACTGACTTTCCACCTGATGGGTGTCTTAGGATCACAGGACACTGATGTGGAAGGCATCTGGAAGAGATCTAATAATCAAAAAAAAGATGCTTACTTAGACTCTTTCATGGTTCACATTTGAAACTCTGAAGTGGCTCAATATCCAAGTCACCCTCAAGCTGTTGGGAAACTCTTCCAAGAGAAAATAGTGCAGCACTTAAGTTACAAAGATGCTCAAGTTACTTGTTTCTGTTGTACACCAAGTGTTAAGACTGAAACCCATTTATTAGCTATCTGACAGATCACATTATCTTTCTGGAACAATTTTGGGGAAGGAAATCCAATACAATTCTTCTCATTTCAGCTAAACAGGGAAATGCCACTCCTAATGAATTTCAATGGCATTCCTGCCCCTGCTGAAAGGTCTATTCACCAAATTTAAAAGATAGGAACCACTGTTTGTTGGAGTAATTTTCCACTGTCCCACCCATTTCTTCTGATAAATTTTCTTTCAAGCTGTGATGGGTAAGCATAACAATCTATCAGAAATAGTATTTGAATCATTTTAATAAGCTGCATAATGTTTATTTTTCAAATTCTTCAAGAAGTGGGTGTGCATCTTTCCCAGCACACTGTATTCCTGAAGCCTTTGTCATTTTCTATGCCATCCGATTTCAGGATCTTTCTGCTTTCACCAGGAGGCACTAACAAGTGTGGTCATTTCTCCTGTGCAACATCAATGTATCCAGTGGCTGTTGTTTCTAGATCAATGCATCCAGTATCCATGTCCAAGGGTGACCATCACCAAACACTTCTGATCAATATACCCATCAATGGAATAATTACTAGATGTCAAAGGACCTTTCTCTATAACTTTCATAAATTATGACAATGTTTCCCAGACTTTTCCCAAGGTTTCCATCCCCACAACCTGCTCCCCACCCCACCTCCTTGCTGTCACACCCACACAGCCAAGCCACAGTTTCTTTGCCTTTTTCCCAGTGTTCCCCAACAACCTCAGCAGCTGCTTCTCCCTCACTCCCTTCCCATTTTCACACTCTCAGGACTTCACAACTTTGTTGCTACTTCCCCAGTTGGTGTTTTCAACCAAAGACAAATGTGGAATAGTAGCTGATACAGCATTCACAGAGAATGTTCTCAGACTCACAGTTCATGTAGGCTTCACATCAGTTTTTAGATTCCTGCTCAGTCCATACCCTCTGTGAGATCCTCTAGCAACAAGTTTCACTGGATAATTATTAAGTATAAACAGAAATTTTGATGCCAGTTTTAAACAGTGTCCTGTGATTTCAATACATGACACAGGTTAAAGAGGAGCCAATTTCTTTTTATAAACAGCATTTGCAAGTGCTGTATCATGAGAAGGAAAAAAAATTGTAATCACTCCAAAATATTTAATGTTGCCAGTCATTATTTTCCACAGCACCACAGCTCACACTGACAGAATAATACTCCATAGTATGTTCAGGGTTTAAGTGCATAATCAACACACTGGTTATGTAAAAAGTGTGGAGAAATTTCCTTCTGTTTATATTTCTATGTAAATCTAAATCAAAAATTTCTGTTTCCTTGAGGATTTTAATCAAAACCACATTTATGTATGAAACTGCTTTATGAGTTCTTTCTTAAAATCATGGCAGTTGATTCCCAACATCTTTTTCTCACATCACAGTCTCACTGTTATATCACTGACACCCCATCACTTCCTTGCCAAATAATATGTCAGCAGTGGGCAATGTCAGCGTTTGGACTATTGCCTCAAAACTGCCAGAATTGTGTGCTCACAATCATCAATGGTTATTTTGGGAGCTGTCAAAACAGGACTGGAAATGTTATAAAAACATTTGCAAACTACCAAAACCACTGAGTATTTATTCAGGTATAGACTGGAGCAAGGATAAGGGACAGAAGACAGTCAACAGGCAGAGGATGTATGGGACTAGTTTTACTTTTCATTGAAGAGCTGTACCATTAAGGAAGTAGGAAAAAGGGAAGAATATGGATTTTTTCCACACCAATATATCCACCGTATTTCAGTGGTAGCTGATGAAATATTAAGACTGGTTGCTGAGGGGACAATGTGGGAGAGGAGGACTGTGGTGGGAGGGTGGAAAGGCAGCAGGGCAGCTGGGTGTGGTGTGTGGTGTAGTGTGGTGAGAGGCTGTGCCTGGGGCTATGGTTGTCCAGCAGTGTGCAGGGCTGTGCTCTCTGGGCAAGCCATGCATGGCAGAAGGATGCAAGCAGAGGTTGGGGTTTACAATAACTGCAATGCTTTACCACCCTGAGAAACAGCTCTGGCACAGTCATTTCTGCCACAGGCACTGTGGTAGTGGCTGGGGAATGGATCCCAGGAAGGAGTGATGTCTCGCAATCCTCACTCACCCCCACAGCCAGACCAGACCAGCAGCCCGTGGCAGATGGTGGGTCCTGTTGAGCTGGGTGCTCATGACACCCACATGAATTCCAACTGCCATGGAAATCCAGATTCTTTCACACTGCACACAGTCCCTGCCCAGGGTCCTTGTGCCCCTGCAAACACCTCCTCATCAGCCAGGAGCTCTACTTGCCCCCGGCTTCTTCCATACTGCTGGCTCTGTTCATAGCCCTCATTTCACTTGCTCTTAATTTTCTACCCTGTAGAGCTCACCCTCCTTTGGATTTATTGTACCTCTTTGTGTGAGTGACGCCTTTCACCACAGAGTGTCACAGAAAAAGCCTTTGAGAAGCAACCCACTCACAGGCAATGTTTAGCAACTGCTTTTAGATGCAGAGTGGGAGCTGAGATCAGTACATTCCCTACCACCACAACAGGAGGCACTTGCTAGGGAGGGATGAAATCCCTTATATCCTCTAGTGATTAGATACCAGACATTAGTGCTTAAATGCTTGTGAAGAGTGCTTTAATAGAGAAGAGAGGATGGTAGGAAGGAAAATAATGTCACCTTTCCAATAACCTTCTCTATATTTGGACTCTGTCTTTTGCAGAAGCTGAATCATAAACTACTTCAGTCTCTGACACACGATTCAGAACATGCTAATAATACTATCTGCAGGTGATAATTGTGGATGACTAAATCAGAAAGCATGGAAGGTGCTAGAGAAGAAGGTAGAGGCTATAAAAAGTTTGTTTGCTATCACATTATCAAGTGAATCCTTGGGATGGAGGGCTCTACTTTCTTGCCACATCCAAAGACAGAAAGGAAATACTTAAAAGATTTGTGTGCATAATGGGCATGGGCCAAGCTTTCTCACAAAGATCACTAAGACTGAAAGCCAGTAATTCCTTGTCACAAAAGAAAGACAAGAGAAGTGTGGAGCTGGGACCTGGGTTCCTAGCCCTACATATGCACGTATGGTAAAGAACTACAGCACCAAGAGCTGCAGCACAGGATGCCAGTCCCACCCAAACAGATTTGCTTTAATTTATCATTGTTATTTATCTGTATTGCTTTATCACCTCAGAGTCCCAGGTGGACACAAATCCTACATTGACCTCTCCATGAACGCTTACGCTCTAGGGGGGCTTAGCTTGTAAGCTAGGTCAGGGATGAAGAAACTTTTGGATGGAGCTCTGGAGGGTGTCCCTCCCCGAGTCATCCACCATCATTTTCTGGCATCCTGTGAACAAAATGCTGTGTTTTTCTACCATGTGGGGGCATAGTTGAACCCACAGCATGACAGGAAGTACCTGCATTTTGGTCACAGAGTAAGGGCATATCTGGTCTTATTACAGGATGCGCTCCAGACAATGGCCTGTGCATGCAAGTTTCACCACATACAATTTGCTCATATATATAGTCCATGATGGAGAATGGTTGCACTTGGTCACACAGTACACACAGGTCTGCTGAGGCCAGGCCCTGGGACTCCTATCCTGCAGACAGGACACAGTATGTAGGTAACTCATGGAGAAAAAGGTTAACCTGGAACAACACTCAGGAGTATGATGGCTTCAGGTGACTACCAGCTGTATTTTGTCACAGTTTTGAAGACTTTGTCAAAAGAGGATGTTTGGCAAAAGAGGATGTTGCCTCTTTGGCAAAAGAGGATGTTAAGAAAGGATGTGATTTATTTTTATTTTTTTTTTTTTTATTTTGTACTGTAGGCCTTTTTTAGTTTCTTGGAGAAAATGGATGTCTAAAGACTGACAAAGCAAATCTCAGATCTAAAACACAGAAAAAATTAATGGACACTCGGTATAAATTAAATATTTGGTTACAGAAAAGGAAATTTCAACCCACTGTCTTTAGATCTGAGTTCTCTCAAAACTGTTCTACCTTTGAGGCTGTGTTGTGTCATAGGTCATTAAAGTAGTACTGTATTTTCTCTTGATCAGTTCAGGTCATTCCTTAATTATATTAACTCCTTTCAGTCAACACTTCTCCTTTGTTTTTTTCCACTACAAAGATGTGTGTACTTGTTGGTCAAGTACATCACCAAGACACACATTCATGCAGTATGAACTTTATTTATAAAGGATGGATTAGATATAAATGTCACACTTCCTTAAAAAAAGTTTAAATTAACTAATCAACTGGTGAAAACTGAACAGTTAATATTATTTACATAGGACAATGCTCACCTTCCTTCACAAAACTTAAAGTGAATTCTCACTCTGAAACAAGAACAATGAAATATAGAAGCACATTGATTGCTAGCAGTTGCCTTGTAGATAGCAATCCACATCTCTTACAGAATTCACAACTCACAGAACTTACATTTTCTCTGTAAAATAACATAAATTAGCTCTTTGGCATAGTCTTACCAATGTCTGCGTTTCAAGGCCAGTACTGTAACAGACTCAGCCACCCAAAAGCATTTCATCTGTATAAAGACAATGATCCCCCCCATTGGTGTATCCATCAAGAAGGGTCTGCCCAAATATTAGATGGCCTCTGACAATGTCTATACTCATCTTTCCTGCACCTTGACTGAGTGATGTTAGCACTGATTCTATAAAGACAAACAGGAAGTTTGCAACTTAGACAGCATTTCCAAACACCAAGACAAAGACAGTGACCACTGATTTCACATTTAGAGCGTACGAAATATCACAATGCCCGGTGCCATTTTAGAACATGGTTTTAGATTTTCACCTGAATTTCTCAGTAAAGTAATCTCCATTTTCTCACTCCTTTGAAGCACCTTGGCAAGAAAATATCCCCAGAAAGTGTTTTGGGAGTGTTTTAGAGCCATCTCATCTGCTTTCCTGAGTGCACTTGGCTCAGCTTGAAGTCTACAGCCAGTCTACAATTCAGTCACAAAACATCACTGTTCTAGATGAAATAAATCACTTGCAGGTCAGTCCCACCATTTGATGCCTTCAGTTATTCAAGTTAATATCAGTTTCAGGTTTAAATGTTCAGATCTCATTTTACCATCATTGTTAACTCTCCTCCTTACGCTAATAAAACCAGACATATAATTATGCTTCTACTCCAACAGTCCTGCATGGTAAAACTACCCAGTGTGGCACTTATTCCAAAAATTGAAGCTCCAACTGAGTTCCTACTATTAAAGAACTATACTTTACAAATCTTCATAAAAGCCTACCTGGCTCAATCAGTAGCAGTATGCTACAGAACTGTAACAACTCCTGTTGCCCTATGCCAACTTTGATACATAAGACTTGTAAACCAAAACCTGCTCCTAAATTTACATTTCCTATTTTTGGAATGTACAAAAAGTTTACTAAAACTTTTCATTATGAACTTGCATGTGGTCTTCTTTGTCACAGAAGTGCACTCATTGACCCCTCTTCTGACACAAAATGCTTTCCACCCTCTGTGTCTCTATCAGGTATTAGGGATGACTTCCATCAGAACATTAAATTAGAAAAGTCACTTCAATGTAGATATGATGTTAAACTGCCTGATTAGATATCATTCTAATAAACAGCAGAAAACAGTCCTGTTTCTGTTCAGAAAGCAAAACCTCTCAAAAGTAATTTCATGAGATAGTGGTAATTAGTGTCTTGTGTCATTCAGGAAATGTGTCTCTTTTCAATTAAATATGTCGTCCAGTCAGGAAGAAAAGTGGTCTGTCCTCTTTGGCATTGGCAGTCTGGAATTCATCCCGCAGCCGGAACTGCCATTCGTCTTCCAGCTCCAGCCGGACAACAGTTTGGCGGAGAGAATTGCGATCCTGGCAAATCACACACAGGGTGGCACCTAAGCAAACAGTTCAAAAGAAACTCACGTGAGTATCGCCTTTGTTCTCAGATCATCCATCTCCCACCGCCCTTTGGCACGGAGAACTCCACCACTTTCACATCAGGAGTAACAAATGGGCTTAGGAGAAAATTAGGCCATGGAGGTAGGACTTGAGAACAGCTATGTTCAGCTACCTATTTGTCAAGGTCTTCTTCTGTAACTTGAGGTACCTCATAAGCATCTAGTAGACAGGAATAGCAGCACTTTCTGTGCTACTTAGGGTAGGAAAGGTAAAATTGGCAGGTCTAAGGAGGTGGTGATGGGTACGGGCAGCAAGCCAGATAAAGCCCTACATCCATTCCTATTGTAGCCGTTCTGATCATTACCTTCGTTGGGTGAAACCCTCACTCAGCAAAACCCACAAGTCAATCACTGTGATGGCTGACTAAGCTCTTTGTGCTTTGCTGCCCAGAAATAGTCTAAACATATCTTTAAAACTAGTCACAAATTGTAGTGGGTTTTGGATTGGTAAACTCATGTGCTGGCAGCAAAGAATCTGGTCTATGTGGCTAGAGACACAGACAAACCCAGAATGCCAAAGTAAAAAAATCATACTTCAGTAACCCATGCCAACTGTCCTGACTGGCATGCTGATAACCACTTTAACTTGCATGCATGGCTTCCTGGCTTCTGAGAAAAGTCCTCCTTTAAGAGGAAATAATTACCTCACCAGCATTCAGTAATCTAAATGAGAGATGCTGAGGTAAGAGGCAATGCCCAAGACAAAAAAATCCTGTGAATATAATAAAAAGAAACAAGACAGACAGTCACATGCTGTTTAATTCTCATGTCACAGGTTAGAAATCCAAGTAGACTGCCAGGGGAGATAGAGAAATCCCAAAGCAAACACAGTTTGTACTACACAATATAAAAATTGACTGGTTTATGCAAAACAAGACTGACTGGTAGCCTCTGTTTTAGATGCAACAAAGAACTCAGCAGTTTATAACAACTCTGCCAGTTTCAAGAGGCACTAACCACGGTGCTCTTCTCTCAGTGACAGATATAGCTGAGTGAAACAGATCCCCAGAGCACCAAATGCCTAAGGTAGTAGCAGAAGGATCCAAAAGAAGCTTGCAATGTGACTGTCTGCAATATAAGTGCAAGTTAGTTGTCTTCACTGCTATTCACCATCATAAGGATTACATGGAGAAACTGGGTATTAGGAACAAATTATAAATGAGCCAGTTTCTCTTTCTAAAAACAGAAAATAGATTTTGATAGAGGCTTGTCCATCACCCATTTTCTATCGAAATTTAGAAAACCTCCTAGAACACAGCAGGTAAATGCTTCATGCATAAATCTTCAATACTCAGTTTTCAAACACAGAGTAAGGAGCTGTGCACATACTCTAGGCATGATGATATGGATCCAACATTCCTTCCCACTTAGAAATCTGCAGAATTTATAGCACTGCTATATACCAGTTTACTACAATGCAGAGCCAGCATGATCAAGCATCAGATTTGGGTGGGATATATAAAGACAAATACGAATACATTCATATACATATATACACATATAGATTTCATATAAAATAGATTTTCCCCATATTCCCAGAGGCCATGTCATCTAATTCTTCGTAATAAAATTATTGCAGCTCACCTTTAAGAAAATGAAACTTCTTCAAAAAGCTAGCTACAACAAAGGAGTCACAGAGGTACAGCAGGAGACCACTGAATGTCAAACCAGAGGAACTGATATTCAGAGAATGAGGCCGAGAACTCACGTAGCAAACTGCAATCTGATTGGGAGAGGGTGGAAAAAAAATAACATCTCTCGAGCTTCCATATAAAGCTAAGAATTTTTATGAAGCTTCCAGTATTTGCACCTGATTCAAATTCAGACTTTCTTTCCAACTACAAATATTGTGAGCCTTATAGTTCCTTCCAAAACATCCCACTACTTATCAACAATATACATAAAGCACAATTCATAACTATGTATTGTTACTATTAATCACAAGGCTTAGATGTGATAGAGCTTGAAAGCTGCAGTAAAAGTAGCTCCCCACAACCATAATGCTGTGACCTGCCCTGCACATTTTAATTATATGTGAGTAAATACAGTAACTGTGCAGTCAGACATGAAAAGGACCCTTAGAAATTCTAAATTTCATTTACATTATGATAGGATTACTCAAGTCAGTAGAATTGTCCATATACATGAATGTATGAGCTTTCCTCTTGCCTGGTTTGTTTTTATGGCTACTCTTGATATCCACTCGATATATAACTGGGAATATTTACAGACCTCTTTCAGGATTCATAAATTCAGATTAAGGAATCTTCCACATAAGACTTTGTTTCCAAAGTGCCACTGTATTACTTAATTGGGGCAGATCCTCATCTGGCATAGGTCAGCATAATTCAGTGGAGGAAGGCCGAACCACAGCAACTGAGACACTGTACCAGTATGCCTATTCCATATTCCTTCAATCCTACTATATCATATTCCAGCTCAGGCATTGAATTCATTTCATGTGCTGAATGGGCTAGAGCTGAAAGGATGCAATGGATGAAGACAGTACAACACCCTCCCACAGAGTTTGTTTTCCCAAACATGGTGGGAACAAAAGCACAAGTACTCAAAATGTTCTGGGAGCAGCATACATGGGAAGGTTATTACACAGCTCTTTGGAAGAGAAGTTCAGTAAATCCAGCAAGACTGCATTTCATTTAGTATTCAAGTGAAGAGGTATAAACAGTGCCTCTCTCCTGAACCACACCACCCTAATACCAAATTTCTATCGACATATTTGAGTTGAAGTACTTGGCTTTAGATCCAAACTCATCAGAGAGAGCCAACAGCTCCTGAGACCTAATGTCAGCTTCTCCCATTCCAACTGGTTGTCTAGTATTTGATTCTTAGCCTCAGCTTATCAGTCTAAAGTGAACTAAAACATCTGAATATATCTGAAGTGCTTTCTAAGGGTTATCTAGTATTTGTAAAATCCTCTTGTGGAAGACATTTTCTGTAGGAAGAGCCAAATTATAGCAGATTGAGAAAACACTTCACAGACTATTTAGTAATTGGGACAATTCTGGGATTGCTCTCCATATACTTTAGTTGAAGCCTCTATGGGACTAAAAATTTGATTTTAACGTTATAGAGATGTACCTCATTCTTCAAAGGCTGTGTAAATATTATAAGGAATAAATCAACTAACCCATCAAAAACAGAGCCTACAAATTTCTAGAGCTACTTGGAGATTGTTTTGTTCAGTACCTGTGGTCCTAAGTTAAGGTAACAGTCCACAGATAGCACTGGATGGCTGTAATTCTTCAGTGAGAGAGGGAAGAAGCGATGGCTGTGATACTGCAGATACTTTTCAAGGAGCAACTGAGCAGGTGCTGCCAGGAAGGTGTGCTTGCTGTCAGGAGCACAAATGTACTGAGCAGGGGAGATTGAAACCGGAGTGTCAGATACCTATGAGGAAGAAATATTTCTCATACAGATCAATCTTAATCAATCAAGTTATACTTACATGAATTCTGGTTGGTATAAAACATAGGTTTACCCTAAAAATCTAAGTTTTACATAAGAAGAAAAGTTATTCAGCCAAAAATATCTGCTACCAAAAAAGTTTCAGTTTCGTAGAACTATATTTGTTTTTATAGTCTTTGAGGTTTCTTCTTTGAACTCAAAATACTCCTACCTATGAAGTGGCATGAAGATGAACAATTCTATACTGTAGATAAAGTCCACATAGTGAATGGTTACTTGGATTGCAAAGAGACACTATACATGTTTTCCGAAGTTTTAAAGGAAAATTATTAAGGAAAGGCGTATTTATGACAAGAATCTTGTGGATTTTTGAAATAAATAACTAAAGAAAGCCCCACGTGGCAGACATTACTGGCAATAGATGGTGCATCAAAATACCTCAGGTCTCCTGGTTAAAAGGTACAAAAAAGGAAAACAGAATTTTAACAACAGTGCAACAGAGGTCTCAGTCCCCACCTTAGACTTTATGTGGAAGGATCGTTGTCCTCCAACTGCAATTTGCTTTTTCATGACATTGAAGTGGTTGAACCGACAGATGAGAAGGCCAGCACTGTGGACACGCAAGTTGAAGTCAACATCATCACATGTAAATCTGGAAAGAATAAAATTATAGCAGGTCAGAGGAATGTTTCTCATCACCCACTGACAAATACAAGGACTCAGAGCCTTTGATCAGCACCACAGGAAGGACAGGTATCAAACATACTGACCCTCCACCAGTGCCTATCAGTTAGTGAAAGGAGCTTCAGCTTTCTAATAATAAACTAAGCTGGAATCAGTTTGAGAAGATCAGAATGAAGGAGGAAAGCACTTAGGGAGGAAAAGGATCAAAAGCATAAAGTGGAAAGGCAGTAAATTGCCAAGGAAAATACCCAGGAGTTAAAACATTTTCTTTGCCTTTTATTAAAATAATGTAGTCATAAGAAATTGCTACATACATTATTACTCCAAATACGGTCAAGGAAATTAATTCCTTTGACTTCCAAGGAAATGGATGAGGCCCTACATTTGATTTATCAAATGCAAAGAAGTATCTGACTACTTATTTTCCCCTCATAATATGAATATCTAGCAATTTTTTTCAATGTTCCTCTACAGAACTAATGTAATTTTATTTTAGAAATGAAAACTATTTGAAGGCAATGAGTCTTAATACAAGAAAACTGCTGGGACATGGGAATATATTAAGCAGAATGAGGCCAAACATCCCTGAACTAAATTTGACATATTTTAAAAATATGATGGAACAGAATAAAAGGTAAGCCCCTAAAGCTGACTAAATTCAAATACTCTGATCTCTGGAAAATTCAGACTCAGTTCTCCATTTTGAATACATTTATTGCAAAGGAAACAGGATGATGTGCAGAACCACTGCATTGACATTTAGGACTTGAGTTCAAGCAAACTGAGCAATCAGTGCAACAGTTGGCATCAGTGAGGAACATGGCATCCAATTAGAGGTTTTTAAAGTTTTGTCTGTGATCTTAGCAATCCCTGACTGACACTGTCTCTGTGTTTTAAAACATACCTTTTTCCTTGCGCAGGCTTGGAATGTCATACAATACTTCACACTCAGCAGTACCCACACACAGGATTACTATGGGCCTTGTGTGGTTCAAAGACAGAGGCAGGAAATGGGTGCTGTGATGTGGCATTCCTGACATTTTAACATTGTTGCTTGTACTCATATAATTTTGCTTTATTGTCATTGCCTCCATTTGCCCTTCATACATTATGCTTCATATGGTAACACAGTTAGGCAGCCCGGGAGCACCATTCTGTACCAGGAGATGAATGGGCAAATTTTAAATGCTCTTTTAAAGTGTCAGGCTGGTGACAATAGAAATATACATCATCTGTTTATTCACAAAATAATGAAAGCAGAATGCTTCCCTGCAGTTATAAGTAAGCTTGGACTTCAAAAGATACCTTCCTGGGTTAGGAGAGTTCTTCTGAAAAGCAGTGACTTGCGGGGATTGAAGAGTTCAGTTACCTGAGTGTAGTTGTGTAGAGCCATTTTAATTACCTGGGCTATTCCACCTGGCTTACAGAAAACCACACAGATTTCATGTCATACCTGCCAGATCCATATGGATGTCTTCTATATTCTAAGGTGCTGAAAGACCAGTTTTAGACAAGTGAATCCCACCTCTAGTGATATGTCCCTCAGAAATTGGGGGAAACCCACTGTTTATTTCACTCAGATCAGTGAAATTCTGTGAGATTATGAACCTAGTGAAAACAGTTCTTGTAACTGTGGTAATATTGTGTATGACAAAATTATAATCTGATATATCCTAAGTGTCACAATAAATGAAAAAGTGTGATTTCTGAGACAGCTGAATGTGAGAAACAACCACCAATGTGAACAAGACTTATTTATTCTTTTCTTCTGATTGTCCTGATGAGCACACATGTAGTATGCTGCAGTGTTGCGCTACTCAGGGTAAAAAGTCCAGATATATATCAGAACAAGATTTGGCTATGCACCATTCATCCATACATCTCTGTTTCCTTTGGAAGGCAGAGCAGGTAAGCAGACAAAAGGGGAAGCACAGTATTTACCAAAGGCCACTTGGAGTAGACCAATACTGCAGGGCACACTGCTGAGTGTGTCTACCCTGTCATACAAATATGACTGTTTTAGTGGAACTATAGAAATTAATGTCTTTTTCCAACTTCTGGCAGCTTGGTAAGGATTTGAATCACCAGTAAGAAAACAAAATCTGTCTGCATGCCATTCACAACCTCCCTAAAAAAACAACAAGAGCTTTTGTAAAACTTCCTTTATTTGGTTCATTATCCCTTTTGAAAGGTGCTAGTGATTCACATACCTGTTCTGATTGTACTGTACATTCTGTGTCAGATCCACATTCAGCATAATGAAGTCATGCACATGGCAGCAGGAGAATGGTTCCTTGATCTCAGCACTGTTTGTTTTACTAGACCATTTCCTCATCCCAATTAGGGCATAATGAGTGACATTGGGAGTTGCTTCAATATGTTGCAGAATTTGCTTCAGGGAAACATTCCTTTCAGTCCATGTATAGTCACTACAATAATTATGAAAATGTGTTAATTTAAAATATATAGAGAACACTCAGAATCTCTTTCACCTGAAGAGCAATTCTTAAGAGTTGGAAGTTGTTATAACTTTCAGGTAGATAACTCCCATGTTGTCTTTATTGTATTTTTTTGTCTCTCATTCTAGTTAAAACTTAAAACTAACTGGTCCTTATGTGGTGGGGACTGGTACGACAGATCTGAAACTTAGTCTAGATCTCTCCAAACATTCACTCAGATACATAAACCTTTAAAGTTACCTAGATAATATTCCAGTGAATCTCGGAGGGTTGCTGATTTGTGCCATAACTTAAGCACAAAGTATTAAGATCCTTCTAGCCCACCCCTAGAGTCCATAAATCTCAGTTTTCATTGAGTTTCATTCTCTGAAAACTTGCTGTAAATTCTGCATGGCACTGTGACACTGAACCGTGCCATAAATCAAATCTCTCCTGATGGGAGAGGATATTTTCAAAGTCCTTGCAAGGAGTTCACGAGAACAAACAGAGACTCTTCCTGGAGTTTCACTGCTGCCAGATAGTTGTTTATTAAGTCTTATCAGAGGAACAGAGCCACTAGCGTGACCCAGGCATAACATAGAGCAGTGAAAGAAGGAGAGAAGTGTGTGTTTATCAAGATATACAGAGCCTTTTAAAGATAATTTAACCAATGGTTACTAAAAATGTACATTATTTTCACTTTCCTACCAATTATTCAGTAACACAGCCAGGAACTGCAGAATTTTTTGTCCAATCATCCCAAATTACTTTTACTGCAGAATAGGGAGTAGTAGAAGAAGAAGAAGAAGGCTTGGAGAACAACAACAATCCTCCATTTTGATGGTTTTTGCTCTTATCTATTTACTGCAAAGAGAAGCCTAAAACCTCTAAATTTTTCACCCTGTGACAATCTTACATAGTAGTCTATCACCAATTCACACCATTGTATTTTCTAGTTCTTATCTGATTGTAGGCAGTTTTTTCCAAGGTTGGAGGTTAAAACAGTGTTGTTCAGGGGGGTAAAAACCCTTCAAAACAGACAGAGAAATATTCTCGGCACTCTGGGTTCCTACAGCACTGTTCATGGAATAGATAAAAATATCTAGCACAAAAAATATTCCAAAGCAATGAGAACAAAAATACTAGTTCAGGGCTTTGGGGAACTTAGAGCCACACAGACTGGGACTGACAAAAGAGCCAAAGGAAATCAGTTGCACTTGAACAGAATTGTCATTTAGCTTCCCTAGAAAACTGATGAAAAATGTACATGTAAGTGTCCATGTTGTCCAGTGTATCAGGGAGCATTTACAGAGTCTGAAATCTGCAGTCCAAGAACCTTAGCTTGGACAGCGATGGCTGCAGGGCACATAAATCCTCAGGGGACAGGAATGGAAAACAGGCACTACATGGTGCTATGCAAAGACAGATGCCTAGAAAAGTACTCTCCTTAGGCAAATAGAATTCTCTGCTTGTACAGGGTAGAAGTTGTAGCATAGCAAACATAATTTCAAAATTACACACAGAGAAAGGTTAAAATAAATCAGATGAAAAAGCATATATTACACTATTTACCTTTTCCTGTCTCCTGAACAATCAACGTCTACTGCATTCCACATAACACAGGAGTCATCCGAAATGACAATGAAAGGCCAAATATCCTGGGGTTTTATCCCCAGCTCTTCCTGCCGATTCCGTTCAAGCTCCAGGTTATGATAAGACAACTCTTTTATCAGGAAATGTGCAGCACCTGAAACCATGGGCATAAACCATCAGATTAAAAGTAGGGGCAGAAATAGTTTGCTTTTAACTCAGAAGCCTTTTGAAGTGAATATTTCTGCAGACAAGGGCGTGAATCACCTTGGAGTTTTTAACACCCCAACATCACCCAGAGCCCAAAGCCTTGGCTTTGTCACTTGCCAAGCAAGTGACTTAAAGAACCACATTGGGAAGGATGCAAAATGAAGTTTGACTCCTGTGGTAAAGATTTGCTAGTGTCTTAAGGATTTAGTAACTACTTCTTTTAACCCAACAAATATTTGTGTCCACTAGCATCTCGTAGTGCAAAGAGTTAGAGATGGTGACTGACTAGCCTGATGACATGGGAAATTGTCCCTGATGATCTACTTTGAATGTTTGTCACTACTGCTGTATATAAGTTGTTCCAGCAGCACAAGCAAAGAGCCAAGCATTTCACAGGTGTCACATTAGCAGAACCTACCTCAGGGATGTACCCAACCAGAGCATCACTGCCCATTCAAATGATACACAAGTTATTTCCAGAAGGAAACAGAGTCAGTAAGTCCATCTGATTTAAAACCTCAGCTTCTTTCAAAGTCAATAGAAGAGAGTTAAGTATTTCTAGGGTGCAACACATTTAGCTTGTTTTAGGTGTCCTGAATTAAGAGAACTGTATCTTCAGCTGTGACACACTGTCTTCAGGAGGAGTCCAGATCACCAGATCAGACATCCTAGCTGCAAGGTGTGTGTCTGCATTTCACTGCTGAGTAACAACACCTCAGGGGCCCAAGTTGCGTGTCCACATTTTTTAGAACTTTTTGTTACACTTACCTACTCCAGCACTGTTGAAAATGCTTGGAAGAACAAGCATGATGTGGTTGGGCCAATACTTCTTATATATGGCCATTTCATACTCCTTGACAACTAAAACATGCAAATGACTGGCTCCATCCATTGCATGATATAAATTGAAAAGCCCATGTTCATGACGACCAGTGGTGGGAGTAAAAGTGGGGCTTTTTATGTAATCTTCACTCTGTAGGTAAGAAGAAGTGTGAGCTTCTGTTTTAATCCAGAGAGAGAAAGCAGAAAAAGATTCTTCAGGAGAATAAACCAGATCCACTGACACTAGACAAACAGACACATTTTAGATTTCCTTGATAGGAAAATAAACAAATTTTGTAAGAGTTGGAAAAAAGAAAGCTCCATCACTTGGCTTGTTTGTGTCGAATTTCCTGCATGTTCACTCGTTGGAGGAAGTAACTTTCAGGGATGGGACTACGCGATTACACAAATTTATTGTTTTAAAATAACAAAACGCATCAGTCAAGGCGTGAGGCTTTACAATACCTCTGAATAATGGTGAAAGTCACAAGATTTAGAATTAATTGATAACTTTCTAATCCAATAGGCACTTAAAACAACACTTTGTTTTGCATTTATGACCTATCACCTGTGGCACTTCTCACTGCAATGCAGCTGCGTTTTGACCAATAAATTCTCATGTCACATACACACAGCTGTCTCTCTTATACCATCTACATTCTTAAACTATATAAAATCACACTATTACATTTAAAACTCTCCACCAGAACACACAGTGTACATTTTACTTATAACTATAGGAACACAGGTTTGTAATCCTTTGTCTTAAAATCTATAAATCTCTGTCAATTAAGCTAGACCTAGTCTCTTCCAGGGTTGTAAATCAAAGCCTCCTTTAACTGCAGGAGTTTCTACTCCTCTGTCTCCCACAGTTTGACTGATGAGAGTGTGGCAGAATGGACAGGATTGCTAAGCTTGACCTGCCAAGTGCACAGGTACCTTGAGGCTAGACATGGAAAAGGATTTAAGTCCACATAAGACAGTAAGAAACACCTTACGCCAAAACTACAGTAAAAATCTTCTGACTGGAGCAAGTGAATAGAAAAAGAACCAAAGGATCAACCTTGATAACGAGCAAAGAAAGAGCTTATTGGTGGCTCCAAAATTTTTTTTCATGTATCCCATTCTGGGAGAAAATACAAACTTAGTATGAGGACATCTTCATTGTCTCTTGACAGTTGGAGTAGCAGTATAGAGAATACTAATTCAACAAATTTTGAAATTGGTGGTGTCTCTCTCCCATATATGGCCATAAATATAAATAAAAATAGCCATATACCTTATCTGTGACTAATGGTAGCCTCATGCTTTCCAGTTGTCTTCCTGGTTGGCTAAAGACAAAATGATGCTCCTTTGATTTTGGAATGATAAAATGCAGCTGGATCTCTTCTCCCAGCATAGAATAGGAAAAGGCAAATGCATGCAGAGTGGACTCATAAATCTAAGGATGGGAAAAATAGGATAATTCCAATTAAAGTCAAACTACAAGGTCTCAGTGTAGTTTATATACATTTACAAAATTTCTAAATAGATTACAGTCACTTACTGTATGGCATTAGATTTTACTTCATTATTCGTAAGTGTTAAGCAACATTCCCTAGGCTACATCTTACACTAAGAAAAAATACACATTAAAGTGTTCCCTCTTCTGAAACAGTTGTTTCAGCTTCGTCTTGCAGATTGTACCAACATAGGCTACTCTTGGCTTTCAGAAATACTGACACATAAAAGCCAGTATTTGTATTGCTGACACCTTCTTCCTCACATTATAATAGGCAGGAAATTAGAGAGTTACTCAGTAAGAGCAAGTTGTACACCACACATAGACTGCTCTGTACTGGACTACTCCTTTATCAGAAGTAGCACCTGTTGCAGTTACTCAGGTGCAAAGTTTACTGGGAAAGTAGTTTTAACTTGTAGTACACATGCAGATCACAGCACTGAATAAACCAGTGTAAATGACACAAGGATCAGTCCTCTGATCTCCCCAAACCTGCAGCCTGGTCAAAGCAGGCAAACCTCAAGAAATAACAATATCTGTAAATCAGCTGTACATATACAACTTCTAAGCCAATTTAAATACAGTGAATGTACACAAACTATGTTTGCATTGTGTCTGCTTCAGCTTCTAATCTGCAGAGCAGCATCTGGAATCTTTACCTGGTACCTGGGATTGAAACCCATATACTGATGACACTGTTCACAGTGATGGTAGGTGTTATATGCTGCATATTTGGACAATCTCATCCTAGTTGTCTGGTGGCACGTGTACATATCTTCCTGTCTCCTGCTCATTGATCTGTCTATTAAGAAATGAAACAAATTAAATGTAACATATATTCAAGGCTAGAATGTACTCTCGTGATAGACTGTTTCTGTCACTGAAATCAGATTCTAGGAAAAATGGCAATATGAAACACGTACAAAACAAACCGTGAATTCATTCTAAGCACAGTATATTTTATAAATTGCAATGTACAGCAAAAGGAACTACAAAGAAGTATCTACAAATTCATGATTATGATAATTCTGTGCAGATTTCACATAAAGCTGAGATGTAAGCAATGCCTGATCATTATAATTTTTATTGTTGCTATTATTGGTTGAATGCTTACAAAAGCAATAAATAGTAAAAAAGAGCCTTATGGCATTTGCCATTCTGTGACAGACATCACAGTAGATTACGTGAAATGAATTTGGCAATTTAGTCATGTTGCTCCTTAGTATATATCCGTATTTTTCAAAGGGTCTCCTTTGTGAGAGACTGAGGGAAGAGATGGTATTCTCTGCTGAAAAGGACTTTGTTGTTTCATCTTTCACTCAGATTTTCAGCATTAGATTGGGTTGCTCAAAGCTGTTCCTTGTCATGTTAAGTTTTAAAAATCACCAAGAATAGAGTTTCCATGATCTCTCTGGACAACCTGCACCATGGTTTGACCACTTTTATTCTGAAAATATTTTTCATTATAATTGTCATTTCCTATATTACAACTTGTGTCTGTTGTCTCTTGTCCTTATGCTGTGTATCTATAACAGTTTGTGTCTATAAATTCCCATTAGGAAGTTGAAGACAGCATTCAGATGCACCTGCTAGACTTCCCCAGATGAAACAAACCCAATTCACTCCCAATTTTCTTCATATCTTGGTGGCTGCTCACAAGCCTCACTTCTCTACGTCAACATCTTTCTCGTATTGGGAAGCCAAAAACTTGACAGAATACCCAGACGTGGCCTTAGAGTTGCCATCACTGAAGAATCACCACTTCCCCTGACCTGTTGCTAGATTATTAGTAAGCCATTAACCCAGTGGAGAACTGGTGACTCATGTTCAAATTGTTGTCGACCAGGACCATCAAGTCACCTTGATCAAAGTTCCTGTCTATAGAGCTGGCCCCAAACTTGTACAGTTGAAAAAAATTATTCTATCCCAAGTGCAAGGGGCACATCTGGTGAACTGTTCAACAGGATCCTGTTCCTGAGGTTTCTTCCTGGAGGTTCCACTTCTCCAGCCTGCCAAGGTCTTTGTGAATTGCAGTGTTACCTCCCTGCTACCCAGTCCCATGGGCTTGTGTATGTCCAGCTGGCTAATTCAGAGGACTACTTCACACATCAACACTCCAGGAATCTAAATCTGGATGTGGTCATCTCATGCTTTCCAAACCTAACCTAAAACCTAAAAAATATACCTATAGACACTTTTGAATACATAACTAACTTTACCCACATAAACCACTTCTACAGAGCAGGACAATCCCACTTTATAAAACCTTCAAATACACAAACTTATTGAGGAATTGGAGCTTTTTTAATGGAAGACTACCCATATAATATTCCATAAGTCATTTATAAGGGTCATACTCTGGTACCTCATCTGGAAAACTTGAAATCCTTTTTCACTATTGCTTAGTCAAAAGCAATTCTGATATTTTAACTCTGCTTAAAAATTTAACAGGATTCTTACATTAAAAGCAAATACATACATATATGTGTACCAATCTAGATTTTTAAAATTCTAACCTTCACTGTTTATAGTCTGAAGCTTTGAACAAATCAGACTTGCATCTTCGTATTTTGGATCATGGATAGTGTAGTCAAAAGGCATCTTCTTAAATATCTCCAAATCTGGCCACATATCTCCAGGCTGATGGTAGTATTGATCAGATTCTTCTTTTATGTCTATGATATTATTGAAAAATAAGAATTCAGGATTTTTTTAAGGTCTTAATATTGCTATAGATGGTTTTGCTGCACCTATTATTCCTGCTTCATTTTTTCTTTCATTAATCTGATGACTCAGTATCATTATGCACCAAGAGGTAAACCTTTGCACAAATGTACCTCACACCTCAACACAACTCTGCCTTTTAAAAATTATCTTCACATCCTGTCTGAGCTACAGAAATACATCTGGAAACACAGAGGAGTAATACAGTGTAAATAAAGCAAGTATGGACTAAAATCATCTGTCAGAGACCAGAAACTTTCTTCCCTCAGGTAATCTTGTGTACTTAGAAAATATGGCATTACTCCTCATGGTATAAATCTGCCAAAATTTCAATCATTCCTTTTATATACTTTACCACAAAACTTCATTCCAATTCTACACTGAAAACCAGTGGCTGGATATCATTTAATATACATAAATGCTATGTATATAAATGCTGTTGATCTCTTTCCACCAAAAACAGACATATGTTCTTTGCTTACAGAGAAGATGACTGAATTCCAAATGATGAATAAAGAAATAAAATATTCTTATGTATCAGTTGAAGATCACAGAAAATTTTTCTTACAGTACTTAAATAATGTAAAGTAATTGCAAGTGTGACTAGCATAGAATAGGCATAGAATATACAGACAATTATATTTCAATTTAGCATAACAACTTTCTATTGTCTCCAGAGTATCTTTATATCAGGAACTTACTAATGTTGATTTCTTCCTCATCATAAACATCCACTTCTGTCAGTCTAATCAGCATTCGGGACAAAATACTGAGGAATTGCAGATAGGCACCTGTTTTCCCTATCTGTAAACATATAAATCAGAAAAAAACAAAAGTAAATTTTTGCTTTTCACCAGGTTAATTTTCCACATATCTGGAAATTGTAGCTGTGGTGAAACTGAATATTAATATTCAGTGCTTGAATATCCTTGTATTTTTATATTCCTTGGCACAAATGAAATGTTTAATGCTCAACAGTTTTATTCTCTCTATGCAGGAGCCTAGGTGAAAAATGCATTTTATATCACAGGTCTAATTACAGGTCCACAGACAAGAATTTTATCTCCTGATGCTATAGCTTCTACACAGGCAATGAATGATTTAAAAATCCATACAAGCTCATAAAATGTACAAAAAAACCCTCCTTGAATTACAAGATAACTAAAGAATTACCCCAACCCTTTCATTTCCATGTGATTTACCGGTACACTGCCTGCTGCTGAAGTACAGTGACTATCCTGAGGAGTAAAAATGGCAACAAATCCCTGGGAGAGCTTGTGCTGGGCACTTTCACTCCTGAAGGACACAGTACATGCAACAATGTGCTGTTCCACCTCTCTTGCTGCAAATACATTATCTCCCTTCCAATCTTTTTAAAATTACCTTTTTAAAGTCCATTTTAAAATTATCTTAAGAATATAACTTTCTCCTTCCTTTTTTTCCCCATCAACACACTGTATAAATTTTCTCTTCATTTCACCAAATAGTATTGCTGCAAGGTATAAGCCACAGCCAATGATTTTCTCAATGGATTCTTCTGTCTTTCACATGTAGTTTGCTGATGATAACATCAAGTAAATAAGGCCATATATAAGCAGGAAGCTTTACAAACCATGAGTGTGTGTGTGTGTGGCCTGTACAGGGGAGGTTAACGTGTAGATCGGTTCCAACACATTGTGCAGCAACTGATTTCACAAAGTGGCATCCAATTTTGGATTAAGTCTATATCACTACTGAATTGAAAACCCAGCTTCACTTCCATTACTGCTATGACATGTCAGAAGCCTAGCGTGTTGAATTGCTAAACAGAGTATTAAAGTTACTATTTTCCATCTATGTCAAGAAAAAATTTCATTTTCTCTCAACACTTGAGGAAGGGAGGCTTTAAATTCGAAGCAAGAGATCAGACATTTGTTTTGGTCAAAGCTCACTGTCTGATGTTTTTAACATATCAGATTGCAGTTTGAACAGTTGCTTGCAAAGGGTGTATAAGGGTATCATTATCCCTGTTGATAATCAAATGTCAGTACACAACTCTCTGTCATCCTGGAACAATACAGATAAAAAAGTGACTTTGAATAGAGGAAATGACAGCATGGACTATAATCAGCCCGTGGACCAGATGTTTCTAACTCACAGTTTTGTTTTCTATGTAAAATCCATTGAAACCAATGAGAATTTTTCCTCTGACCCTGGAACAAGGTTTTAAACTTGGCTGCAATGGCTACTGACTGATGAGCTAAAAAAAAAACCATCTTATTTTCCCACATTTGAGGCAAACAAAGAAAATACTTCCATTTGTTTTCCTCATGTCTAAGATTACCTTTTTTATTCTCTTATAAACATACTCTTTTGAAGTGCCTCTGATCATCTTTTCATTAAACACAGGGTAGCTTGACAGTGGATTAACAGTTCCCTAATTTCAAACAAGAGATCATTTATCAAAAGAACACCTGTCTGTTGGGGTTGCTCCCCCCTGGCGTGGGGTCTGGGGGGAGGGGACCCTGGAGTAGAGGCATGGCCTATGGGGTTTCCCTACTCCCTGGTCAGTCTTGTTCCCCACTGGTTGTTTTGTGTTCCCCTGCCTGGAGGAGGACCCTGGTTGTCCTGTGATTGCTCAGTTCTTCGGCAGTCCCCGGCCATGTGGCTGGAGAATAAAGATCTCTGAAACATCTACCAAGAGTCGGTCCATACTTCTTTCCACGGGCCTCGCTGACTAATGCATGTTGCAGGACACCCCACTGCAACACGTGTCTCCTTGATATCAGGTATCTATATAAAAATTTATTCTTAATCTCTTGGAAGTATATACTTAGAATTGTCAACAGAACAACAGGCTGAAAATCTTACTTTTTCCTTTTGATCATGAAAATTTTATTCTATTAACTCATCTCTTTTTTTGTTTCCTTGGGGACCAGTCTTTGCCAATGGTTTTCCACAATGTTGGAATGATGAGGATACTGCTACGTGGTGCTGAGATGAAAAGCATCAGTCAACTGGCTCAAGTGTACACAAAGCTGTAGGGTCATGAGTCAAAAATGCTGGAAACCAGAGGATGACAAGTGCTAAACCACTAAACTGAAACACATGCACTTATGTTACTACATGCATCAGACCTTACCCAATCTCATTATCTGGCACATTAAAAGTTTCCAGTTCAGTACTGTGAGCTTTAGGAACTGCTAGATATGAGCAATGCTGTATGTAAAAAGCTGTTGGGAACTTTCAGGAATCTCTCTCTCTGTGCTTTCAGAATGTTTCCCTGCCAGGACAGAGATTGGGCTGAGCACATGCAGCATTTATATCTGGACTCCACTAGCAGATTTGCTTGTGTTTGCTGCTCAAGAAATGAATTGGTGAAAGAGAGAACACCTTTTCCAGGTAATTTTGAGAAGATTTTTTTTTTTTAATTGAGAAAAGAGTGACTTCTCTTTTACAATCAGCATTTACTCCAGAAGGGAAGAATCTTGAACAAGTGAATTTGTAGCATGCCTAGATAGCGAAATGCACCTTTAAAATTAATTGCACTGTTTTTATGTGTACCATCTCTAGGCAAAACAAAATAGTGATGCCTTTTCCTGGTCTTAAAATCAAGAGTCAAACACAGTTAGAAGGGAAAAAGGGATTTTACCTTGGTATTTATTTTAAGGATCCTTAGATGCACACATCCAGGTTGAATGCACTGAAATGCACACTACAATGCCCACTCCCAAAAGATCTGATGTATCATCATTATAGGTCTTACTAATTAGCATATCTATCAAAGATTCCCCAATGAGAGGCTCGAGTGAACCCCCCTCCCCAAGGAACCTTCCCCTGGATGGTTCTATCTTAGTTTACAGATGTGTTCTGGAGAGGACCTTGGGGTCTGGGGCACACTGATCCCTACCTACAAAGCTTCTAAAATGCTTAGTCTCCTAGCTGAACAAACAAGTCCAAGAATGTAGGCAAAAAGCACTAAGAATACAGAAGTTGTAAAAAGGTATAACAGGGGTATAAAATAAAAGGCAAAAAATAATCATGGCATCAGTTGCACAGAGAGTCTTTCTTTGTTGGAAAGTACTGAATAGCTGTCAATAAACCCAACTTCCACATCTCTCCAAAGAGCCCCTGTCCCATCTGTCATTAACCCTTTTCCAGAAGTTTGTGCACTGTAAGTAGCTGCAAAGAGATCCTGCACGCAGGATATGTACACCTTTAAGCATAAAGCTCTGCATCTGCCTATCCTCTATCTCCCAACTGCAACAAATAGGAGATCTGAAAAGAAATTTTAAGGTGGATACCTGAGTGGTCTTCAGTTTTACATGGCTTTAGGGAAGCCAAGCACAATGCTGTGCTGATCCTAACTAGTGACTCTGGGCTAAGCATGATATTCTAACAGTGACAACAACTGGTAAGGAAGTACTCTGAGCAAGGTCCTTTTCCCCATATCCTGTCTTTGCTCTGGATGCCAAAGTTGCAAACAGATGAAAAGACTGAAGGAACCTAAAACTGGGCTGATTTTTACAATTCCTGAAAGAAAATGTACATGAGAGGTGCCGCTATGACAAACAGCTCTACTTTCCAGAAAAAGGTTCCTCAAATATGTGGCAGTGCTCAGTGCTCTGTAAGATAAGGCACTTTGGGGGCAATATTCCGAAATAATGGAAGTATTACTCTAATTTGTTCCTGTCTACCTGACATTGGAAGACAGAAGTCTGAAGAATCAGACTTGGAAGAAGAAAATCCCAGAAGACAAAGAAACAAAATCTCAAATCTTGTAAAAACTGATGATAACCAAGGAATTTGGGGCCTGCAGAGATTTAGGGGTTTTGTTTGTATTTTCATCCTTAGTTCCAGAGATGATTTGACCCATAAAATACTAAGAATATGCATACCCTGCAGCTCTTCATTCATGAAGAGTGTAGCTGTAGTAAGAGGAAGGAATATGAATTCAAATTCTCTGCAGAAAATTCGAGGTATAAAGGTCTAGTTTTTGCAGTAAAGACATATGTTACAAAGAGGAGGGGAAAACTCTCCAAGGATTTTGACCACTGAACTCTGCTTGCTATAGATATCATGGATAGAGTGCAAACCAACTAAGAATCTGAGAGAGAACATTCCAGTCAGATAAATTGCATGTGTGCTTCTATGCATTCATGGAATGACATCCAAAAGTGCTGTTGTAGAAGGTGTAGCAGTAATGAGCTTCCCTTTTTAACTTCTTCCATATGCTGGACACCAGGACTAGAAGTACTTTATTATTCTTACATGTTGGTATAAAGTATCATCTGATTTCAGGCTTCACTTTCGGAGAAATACAGTAAAAGGGGAAATAATTCCATGAGGCTTTTCTGTTTTAATTTCCAGGTGAGACAGTTCTTCACATACCATAATAGTGGTTTTCAAACTATGGCCTGTGAATCAATGCTGATTTGCAGAAAACATGCTGATGATCCACAGACAGTTGGTCAAATGTTGATGGCTCTTCTCCTTGTTTCCACATGCTACATTCTTCTAAAATACAGCTAGTAATAGATGTATTAAGTATTTCCCTATTATTTTTATTACATAAGCTGAATGGTATATACACCCATTGTAGCAAGATGTTTAAAAAAGTAGAGTAATAATATGGGCAGCAGTTTTCCTCTTCAGGAAGTGTCTTAAGACATGCTTGCTTCATTCCCTGGATGTGGTGCCACAGGACTGAGCTGTGCTCACCAATAGGTTCCATGCTTCAGGAAAATGCTAGCTCTAAATTGAAATCCAGTTAAAAAGCAAACATATGAAACCTTGATTTGCAGTTTGGGGAACTTTAAGATGAATGTTCTGAAGAAAAAATATTTGAGTGAATTTAGAATTCTGTATAGGCATTTGCTTGGGTGCACCAGGGACTAGACATCAAGTCATAGATATGATGCATATTGCTCATTGTGATGCATATTAAATTATACTCACTAACCAATGGCTTCACTTCCAAGAGATGAGCTAATTTACAGATAAATTATTCTATACCTATCCAGTTTTTGCTGCATTTTCTAAAATCTATTATAAAAATAATGCATTTATTGCCTTCTAATGTACATAACTGTCCTTGTAAAACATATCAAGTCTTCCAACAGAACATTTTGACCAGTGTGCAGGGTAAAATGTCTCTGTGAGAGAAGGGTGAGCATATTTTATTACTAATTACCCTGACAGTGAGAATTATAATTTTGATTCACTAATGTGCCCAGATTTCTTCCTCTGTTGAATTAGTATTTTTAATTTTAACCAGAAAATTGCTTCCTGATTTAAATTTTAGTACAGGAATTGCTTCCTGATAAAGAAAGCAAGTACTTCCTAATTCTTTTGAAGATACTACTCTGGCAGTCTTATACTTTGTCTGACATGTTACCAACATTCATCCATGAGCTGTTTAATAACTGTTTTCATTTCTGCCTACACTTCTTGATGCAGGAAGTGTTAAGTCCATGTGAAAGGTTAATATTATTCTTTGAGTTGATGTTACAATACTGGAAATATCTTTGTCTTGGTTTGCACTTATCCCGTTTGACTTCTGAGGTTCACAAGAAATATATCTGCTCTCAGTAGGCACAGGGCCTCTTCCTATCTTGTTGCTTCATGCTTCAGTAAAACATGAGAGGCACAATATTACCTTTAGCCTGCAATGGGCACTTAACTAGGAGATACCTTGCTCAGGATAAGTGCTAAACATTCCTAGAGAATTAAGATGAGAATTAACTTCTTAGAACTCGACCCATTTCCATGTATCTTTTCAAAGTAATTTAAAAACTCCTGGATCAGCTACTCATCTTGTTAATATGGTTCTGCTACTTTGAACTAGCCTTCTTGCATGTATTATTTACAACAGCTTCTATTTCTGTCTGCTGTGCAAAGGAAACAAAATAACTTAATTATAAAGTCCCAGCTGCTTTCATATTGATCATAAGAAAGTGGCTTTGTTAAGATCCTTGATCTTTATTTAAAATGTAAACGCATATTCAACTTTAACCAACTAAAATTATAAATTAAATCTATCTCTTTAACAAACTATCTTTAAAACATTTTAATGGAGAGAGACTGACAGAAAATGAACATTGCTGCAGCTTCTCTGTATTGGAACTCAGGCTAACAGTAAAGAAAGGAAGATATTTTTTATTAGAAGGGATTAGGAAATAAAATATAAGTAATTTACTCGCCACAAAAAAACACCCCTTCAAGTATGAATAATAATAACTAATTTTTTTTTCTGAGATTATGATAAAATCAAACAAAATAAATCAATGTTAATACCTTGTTCTTTTTACACACCTGTGGTGGCCCACTGAGCAGCAGCCTCCTTGGGTGAAAGGTGTCCATTCTGCCCTCATTTCTGTTGTTGTAGTCCATATGGATTGGCTTGGGAACTGTCCATTGGCGGTAGTATAGAGACTGCTCTGTGCACGTCATCATCTTACTCATAAGAGGACGAAAAGAACTTGCCCACATAACAGAATGGTAAGGCAAGAGGGAAGAGGATTTGGGAAGTCCACTGCTGTCTGTAGAAGTAATAATGTCATAAACCAGTTTGGGCAGGAAAACTATGGGAGGCTGTTTTGATGCTTTGGTCATGGAGCATTGAGAAGTCTGTAGGATGAAGGAGTTATGAGTAGGTGCAGAGGAAGAAGAAGAGGAGGAGAAAGGTGAGGAGGATGATGAGGTGATGGAGACTTGGGCACTTTTTATGTTTTGTTTCATATCCATCTGTTCAGTTACTGGTGGCAAGTGTTTGCTGATTGTTGTTTGTGCCCCCTTGTCTACCTTCTGCTTCTGCCTTTCATAGTTGTTTGTAGTTTCTTCCATGCTGTTGCTTAGGGCTTGGGGAGAAGATGACTCAGTGCAGAATGCTGTAACTAAAAAAAAATTTATATTTCAACACAGTGCAAGTATCTCTGCTAGTCAAGGCCGCAGTTAAACAAAACACAGCAAATGATCATCTCGATACATTGTCCAGCAAACACTGCAGTCTTGCTCCTCTTCTTGCTTTGACCTTCCTCATACAGGAAGCCACAATGGAACTAGTTTGGAGTATTCATTTCAATGCAGAAAGTGGCTTTTAAAGTACTGAAATGCATAGGGAAGATGTCAGTGATTGTCCTATCCTCTGTTTCCTTCATACATTCCTTACTTAAGGTGTTCACCAGATAATTTAATCACTCAAGACAAATACAAAATTGCTGAAACCATTGTTTAAATGAATTAAAGAAAATAAGTATTTCCAGGCTATTATCCCATCACACCACACAAGTCTACACAGACTGACATCTAAAAACAGTACTCTGAGTCAGCTCTGCTCTGCCACCCATGTGTGTGTCACTGCAGCACTTAGGCTGATCTAATAAAACCTGGCAGCTCTCAAGTCCCTGCTGCTACATAATGCATTAGTGCATTCATACAGCTTTGGGTCAGCTCAGAGAACATACTGAACTCATGAATGTTGGCCATGAATATGTGATGTAAATACACCTCACAGACAATTGCTGATTTTCTGAAAGCTGTATATTTTTACCCTATATATTTTAACTATAAAGATTTCTTGAAAGTTTAATACATGTTAAGTGGTTCTGAGCATCTTTAATGCTTAGTGAAAGAGGACATGCAGCTAGTTCACAGTCTTCAAAGTAGATTGAGAACTGCTTGTGGAATCAGACTACACAAGGTATTAGAAATATCTCCCTAAGACTGACCATAGATTAAACCAGATTTCCTCTCGTGGTGAAAACAATTGTCCTGGCTCACAAAAAACCCCCATATTTGAATGAAAAAAAGTCAGTAATTTCTCTTGATTTCAAGAAATAGTAAGATATCCTCTAACTGTCTATTAATCTAAAATAGTCAGTAAAAACCATTAGCAATGAATACAAAAGTATCACCAGCACCATGATTGGTGTAACCATGCAAGTAACACCACTGTGACATCCCTCAAAATACCAGTATCCAAGGGCATGGGAAAAAAAAGAAAGGAAAAAGATTTTTTTAACCACAGATAAACTGAGGGCACAGAGCCACGGGCAGGCCACACGGACACTGTAAAAATTATGAGCAGCCCAACTTCAAAGAAGAAAAAACATTTTGAAAATAAAAGTGATGAAGCTTATCCAAAGTTTTCAAGATGTTTTTCCTTTTTGTAACCACCACTGTGCCTGTAGAAATCAAAGCCCAAATATGCATGTCACCATGTTGCAAACTACAATAAGATCAAAAATAATTTACTGTCACTGACAAAAAAACAGTATGTTTTAAAAAGCTTCATGACATTGCAACTTTTAGGAAGTTATGGCACAATTTATATTCCTGACTTTTTTTCAAGTTTCCTCTTAATATTATCTACATTAAAAGCAAATAAAGTTATCAGACAAAAGAGTTGTAGTAGTTCTCAAAATTCCCTCATGCTTTCTACATCAGTGTGCGGATTGAAAAGAAACTGTTTAAAAACTTATCCACCCCAAAAAGAGCTTCCAAACAGTGTAAAATTAATGAGCGAACATTTTAGAGCAAAACCAAAAAGTTAAAAATACCAATGAGAAGGAGCATGCTTTTTCTTTCCTATATTAAAAAAAAAAATTAAATGCAAAGCATGTTTCTTTTTTCATAAATTGTCATAGCTTCAGTGAACACACACAGCCATCACAGTACTAATCGAGGATTTATACCTCAGTGTCACATAATAAGAAGCACCTACTTTATGCACCCCATCACATGATAATTTTTCAAGCAAGAAAATACCCAATTTCCTATATTTCAGAAGTCTAATTCTTACTTTTTTTTAGTCATCTTAAGTGATCCCATTAAAATAGGCCTTATCAAAACCTTAGGGATTTATGCCTTTTATTATTTATCTAATAATAATCTAGGTCTCTCTTATGTCCTAAACTTAAATTAACAGAGATGATCTTATGGTCTTACTGGAAGCTTTTGAAGAGAGAGATGAAGATGCAGAGTCATGGGAACATGATCTTTCCCTTTTCATAGGACTTCTCTTTTCTGAAGTAGAACCTGTTTCATGAATGATAAAGGGAAAACAAAATCAAAATATAATTTAGGTAAGCCTGCAAGTCACAGCTATGTTGTCAAAGTAAGGAAAGGTACACAAGGGTTTGTGTGGGGTTTGCCCTCATCCTGACACTGTTTTCAGCATGGAGAGTATCTGTTCCTACCACACAATATTGGATCAGCCTATGGTCTAATTTACACATGCTGAGCTGTAATAGCTTCACAAAAATCAGTGCTGCAACCAGGAGCTGGTAATATCTAGGCCTGTCTCAACCACAGTTTCTTTTCTGACCCATGTCTTACATTCCTCACTAATCCAGTGTCAGGGAAAGCAGCAGGCAACAAGCTCTATTTTTGTCAATATGTTATGAAATTACCTCCCACCCCACACAGCTTTATGGCCAGATTATATCTCAGCTTTTGGTAATGAAATTCCATATTTGGATGGCCATCAAGGCCATTCACTTGAGATTCCTAGCCCAGGCTTCTAAGTTAAAATGTTTGTTTCTGTACAATTTTAACATGAACTGAGACATAAGCACTGCCATCAGAAAACATAGAGTGTAAGTCTATCTCACATAGATAGACTCTCACATAGAATTGGACTCTGGATGATCATACCATACTTCATGGACTAGGAGAGCAGCATTAGACAACTTAGGAGCCCATTTGACTCAGATCACATATAATCTCAGCATACTTCAACTAAATGGACAGAATTACTCATCACAAGAGGTACTCATCACATCTGAAGCAGGCATCTGTTGAACACAGTTTGAATATGACCTCAGGTATTTCATTCCTCTATGAAGAGTACATATTGGATTAAAGAAAGTATTTTTGTTCAGCTTGTTCTGCTATCATTTTCAGTGAGTAAGAACTTCTTAGGTGAACAGTAATTGGCTTTCTTCCTCCTCAAAGTATAGAAAAGGAAATGAAGGCAAGTTGTTTGAGATTTAAATAGTTTACAGGGATAAAAATCCCTTGTTTTCCTCAGGGACAATAGACAGTAAACTGTAAAGAACTAATAAATAACTGATAATGCCCATCAATTATAACTCAAAAAAAAACCAAAACCAAAAAGCAATTGTTCCTGGGTAAAGTATTCTTGTTGGTTTTTTACACATTTGTATGTTCTTAATTGCTTTCTTAAGAAATTATGAATTCACCAACTCTACACTGTCAATTTGAAGTCATGGACATTTTCAAGGAGAACTCAGAAGTTTCTATGTTGAGATATATTTTCTATCCATCCTATTTAACGCCTGACAAACTAGAGACTACTCAGCTGCATTATATACAGTTTCCTTGGAAGGAATCTTTATCACTGACATCACTGTAAGCATAGGTTTGGTAGCATCAGTCAGGGACAGTTTAGTTGGAGCTGCCACAGCCCTGAGGGTGGGATTCACTTGCTGCTTCTCAGACAGCAAATCACACCCTTCCCTGCTGGAGAGGGAGAGCACAGAGGGTCCTCTGAACAGTGAGTGTCACCGGGTGTTCCTACTCGAGCTCTACTTTGTGGCTGCTAGAACATACAGGGAAAAGGAGGAACACAGGAGGGAGCCAGAAAACAGAGAGAGGCAACAAATGCAGCAGTAAAACTGCAAGAAGTTAAAACGCATCAGCAGCAGCAGTCCCAGGCAGGGAGGGTGAGAAAACACAGGTTCTATGAGAGGAAACAGAACTAAGGAGCAGAGCTCACTCAGGAAGACTAAAGTGAGAAACCCTCACCCATACATTTGTGCTTTTGCTAATAATTTTCAATCATTTTACAGCTTCTTTTATTACCAGTAATAGATAATACCTTCTGTCGCTATTTCTTCATCTTCATTGTCAGTACTGCTTAGTTTCTCTGGGTCACTTTCTAACACATCATTCACAACTGCTTTCTCTGTGTGAATTTCTGAGCTCACAAAGTATGCTGCCAAACCAAGTTCCTGCTCCAGGGTTGTCCTTACCAAAGAAGATGAATTTATTAAACGTAGGTCACAGTATCTCAGTGATCTGGAGAGAAACAGGAGGAGCTAGGATGAAAACTTAGTGTAATCTACTGCCTTATCTCTTTTAGAAACACAGCCAATGGGGAATTTCAACAACAGACAAGATAAATCACAGTATTCTGTGCTTAATAAGATTACCACCCTGGCGCATACACTTTTCTTTCTCTTAACCCAGTTACACACCTTCATCTACTGCACTGAACATTAGCATCAGCATAAGAAAAAGAATAATCATTTGGATTCTAAACCTAACACACAGAACACGGTTCAATTGAACATACAAAAGCATTTAGTGCTCCAGGGCATCCTGTCTGGCTTCCAGATGCCATTCCAGAAGGCACTGATCTCTCCACACATCCTGTATTCATCCACACATACAGATTTCTCAGCTACCCTAAGAAACCTAAGCAGCTATACTTCTTTTTTTAACATACCCATTCTCTCCTCTAAACTGGGATAACTCTCATAATATTTTTGGAGCTATTTACATCTTGCTATAAACAGAAATTTATTATCAATAATATGGAGTTTGTATTTATTATATAAAAACTGCCCCCAAAACGGCGAAGAAATGCCTTGACACTGAAATCTGTTTTACCTCTCACACAAGTAATCACACAGTTAATCTTTAGCTATTTGATAAGCAATGGATAAAAAACTGCCACTGAGAAAAGAGTGGATCTTCTTACCGTGGCAAAGACTCCCCTTGTGGATCCATCCCACTAAATATTAATATGCAAGGCAAACCTTCCAATTCCAAATAGGTCTGTGGCCTCCAATCTACATCTTCAATTTTCTGCCAGATCTGTATAAGGTAGAGAAACCCTTTTGGACATATCTATATGTTGGACATATAAATATCCATTTGAGATATATCTATATCAAATAAAAAGACAGAAAGACATACTTTTATCATCCATTATAATAATCCACTTGTACAGTGGAAAAGAAGCCCTATGGCAGAGCCAATTCAACACAGATAGATCTCACAGTTCCTAGAGCATTACAGGCAGCCATCTGCCTGCTGTTAGTCTGAGGACATTGGGACAGTATGTTCCAGCCTGAAAAGGCTCCCATCTTCCAAGCTGCATAGGCAGCACTGAGACCAGGGCATATGGCAAATATGGCACAACAGAGAGTAAAGCTGAGCAGGAGTTTTGGGGGAGAGAAGAGAGTACAGAGACTTCTCGAGGCAGATAATATATGGATGTCTGAGTCCAAGGAAGAAAATAATCTAGAAATGAGACTTTTCACCTTAGAGGAACAGGAGAAAGTTGGAAATGTTCAACACACACCACTGTCCCCATTTACAACCCTATGGAGTCTCCCACTCTCCCCTAAAGCTATCAGTTTTCCTGGTAACTTTATGAGAAATCTGACAACTCCATCTATTGTTGGACTGTTTTGCATCAGGCTATATTGCTTTACTCACACCAGTCAGTCCTTTTTGCTGTAAGACTGACCTACAGATAAGGAGTATCTATGGTAGGATCAACAGTCCAACAACTTGGCCTCTGACAGCTATACGTGTTCCCCTGCTATACATGTCAGACAACATAATCAGGATGTGATTCAGAACTAATACTGATTTTTCAGAGTAAGCTATGCCTAATTAATAGCAGAATGAGATCAGCATTAGGCCTGGGATCTCAAATTACTTCACCTAACTGCATACTCAAACAGAAAAACAGTGTACCATATATATCTATTACAACATTCTAGAATGGAAATATCTTTGCTTTGGCAACCAGATAATGGTAACTCTATGAAGAGCAAAGGAGGCTTTTTTTAAACAAGTGACCCATGACTCTGGACTTAAAGGAAATAAATTAATCCAATAAACCAAAACACGGTTCAGAAAGCATAAAATCCCGAGCTGTGAACACCAGGGTGCTTTAGGATCCATAACTACCATCACTGACCAGTAGGTAAATCAGTCTTCTTGCCACCTTCTGGTGACAAGAATAATGTAACTCTGGACTGGTCATTGATTAAAATCTCTTTTTTGCATTGTGATGTTTTTGTGAGAAAATTCAGCTAAAACTGAACGTTTTATTTGGCTTTTTAATGAATTTCTCATAGTCCCTTTAGATAAAAGCATTTTACCTGTTTCTGAGGGTTGCTACTGGAAGTCAAGTGCTAACTGTATTAGTTAATACTCCACTGACCACAGGCAGGACAGGAGAGGTGTCACAGGCAGCATACCCGAAACGTAAAAGTCATGCTCCTCATGGCAGTTTTTGTTTTTACTATATGACTCCACGCTTCAGCTCATGACCATAACTCTCACCAGTAAAGTCTCCCCACCTACCCATCTAATGAAGCTTCCCAGCATATGCTGTTCCACAATTTACCTTTAGTTGCTCCACAAAGTGCTTCCCAATTGTGATCCCGGAATTAGGATTTCCCAAGATTATTTCAAAGTTATCTTCAAGGGCTAGTCTTTCCCTTACATTATACAGACGTTCATATGCCACTGCAGCCAGCGGGATACATGGAATTCTCAACACTACCATGAGGCCATGGCCACTAGGACATTGTCTTGAAGAGTTTATTAGATTTTGGGTAATTTCCAGAGTTTCAACTGAGGTGTAGTTCTTCATCTGAGAAAGACCACACACTGCCATCATAGCTGCAGAGTAGTGTTGGATGAGGACAAAAGTCCTTATCACTGCACTGTGTAATCTGGGGAACCTGAAATAAACAGTGAATTAAACAGTGAAGTTTTAAAGGCTGAAGTGAAAAAGCTATTTTTTACAAAATATAGTAACCTCAGGATTTTCTCCTGTAAAGAATCCTTCATATCTACTATACAACAGAATCTCACCAATTGCAATTGTACAGTATTTGCAAGGCATCATTTCACAATCAGAACTGATGTTGTCTCTCCATTTTTCTTGGTAAAGATTTACTAAGCAAGTAGTCCAGTAAGGTTACATCACTTTAGGTTATCCATACCTTACTGCTGTTAACAAAATTCATCACAGAATATTAGCTGAGGCACTCAGTAATAACATCAATCAAAATAATATTCTCTTATCAGTAAGAATAGAATTCTTCGCTGTGTGTTATTCTTAAGAGGCAGAGAGAGATGGGGTGTTTCTCTTGTCTTCTTACTGAAGCCCTGAACCAACTTACTCTTGTGTTCAAGAGAACTGAATATGTAGGCAGAAACCAATAAGCACTCCAACTTCCCAAGCCCAGCTACACCTGTCTCAATTCCCAGTCTATGGAAAGGAGATCCATGGATATCCAATAGCTTCCTGTTTTCTGATTTTCACAGAAATGAAACCCAGGTGCACAGTAAAAAGAGTGCTTGCTATGGCTTGCTCAAAAAAATGACTATGGATTGCTCAGAAGTTTTTTTTTCTGATTTATGTATACCTACCACAGTGGTATGTTTAACTTCTCATTGTGTTCCAAGTGCAGTATACATAAACTCTATACATCAAAATCAGCCAGGGTCAGCAAGTGATAATATTGGACAAAAGTAATAACACATTTAAAATTATGTGATGATGCAATGTTAGATTATTATAATATAGAGGTAGTTACAGGTCACAAGAGCCCACTGTAAATTGGGCTAAGCAGTGTGCATGCTCATAGTAAAAGACAGCCTTGACTGATGCCACTGCAGGCCCAGTATATATTAAATAGATAGGAGAAAATACGAACAGGTAGTATGCCTTGCATATGTAAATGATGTGTAGGACAGTGAGAAGCAAAACAAAAAACCAAAAAAACTGGGCTTCTAGCTAATAACTCAAGGCCCTAAAAAGGACTTCCTAAGTTTCCCATGTTAAACAAAGGAGGGCCCCATACCTCTTTCCCAAAGCCATGACCATTGCTTCAAAAGAGCTGTCGTACCGAAGCAGTGGAATACTATGGCCAGAGAGGGTGGATTCAATGAATTCTGACAGTCCAAAGTATTTCTTGTTTTCATGGTATAAATCTACACCCTAAAGCAAATGAAGCAACAAAAATAGAAGGGTAAAGTCTATCAATAATTGATTTACAAGTGCTTAACCGTTGGTATTTTGATATACATACAATCACATTCTCTAATAAACATACATCTACTCAGACATATTAGAAAAATAAGAGAAAGAAATAGAATTCATTTTTTTGAGAGAATGAAAGTTTGACCCAATTTTCCCCCATTCCTTTCTCTCTTCCCACATATACATATACACAGATAGACCAGCTCTATTGAATAAATATGCACACATATGAAGAAAATCCATGTATGTACATGTATTTATGTAGTAATGCACTAGAGACAGAATTGAAGATGATTTCCATTTATGTAGCTTACAGATTTTTAGCAGAGCTACTAAGGTTTATGGGATATAGAAAAGGAATAAAGAAAAAAAAGCTCAAAAGGATAAGCAAAGGAAAAATGAACTTGCCACAGACTGAACAAGATGTTATTCAAACTTCATTCTTGTTTACAAAAATCATGGGGACTTCACAGTTTTATCGAGTACATAAATGGAAAATAACTTATGAAAAGTTCACAAAAGCACCTCAAAGCATCCATCTTACATTGCTGTATGAAGAAGGCCAGTGGATCTCATTGTAAGGGCTGATATGAGTATGCTGTGTCTGCAGCGCATAGGGGAAGGAAGTCACATGGAGGGTCACAATATTGGGTGCCTCTTTCACCTCCCTGCAGTTCAACAATCTATCAACAAGTCCTGTCGACAGCTCTGTTTGAGGATAAAGACTGTGCATAGCACTGCAAAAAAAGAAACCCAAAACTCTCCAAAGTGATCAGCAAAAGGGAACATTTGTGTCAGTGAAATAGCTTTTAACCTGCATGTGAAATCAAAGTTAAAGGAACTTAGGGTTCTTCTTTTACCCTGAAATTGTTGCACAGAAGGATGGGAAAAGAAATGCAAATTATTTCACTGCAAGTAAAAATTTCTGTGAGCCTGATAAGCTCTCTAGCTAGCAAATTACCAATCCCTTGCAGCTACCAGAGTATGAGAGATAAAGGATGAAAGGAAGCTGATGTGACAGTTACCAATGGACACATAGTCCTGTAGTAACTCTGGTCAAATTGTTAGATCATCTTAACAAAAGATGATTCTAACCTACAAAAATCAAGCTAGAAAAGTACAGATGGTAAGTCAGTATGATAGAAAAAGAGAGAAAAAGAAAAGAATAGTTATTCTTAGGGCAAATCCCAGTATCACAGAATACTGACAGTCAGTTCCTTGCTCCTGTGCAAAATTTCAGTCCAAATTCATGCTATTTAATTTTTGGCATTTACCTGCCTATGCATCTTTATTAGATATAAAACATAGCTTATTAGAGTTAAGCAGCAATACAGGTACTTCCCTACCACTCCAGGATGTTATATGAATAAATGCCTCAAACGCTGGGACAGCTGTAAAAGACCATGTAAGTTCCTAAGACGGGAGTTGAACAGGAAGCCCTCAGGTGCAAAGTTTCATTGAAAGTCATCATTCTCAACCAGTGTAAAATATAAGACCTTCTCACTTCATTCACAAGCAAGATTCCACAGTTTTTGGTTTCAGAAACACTACCATGATCCCAAAGCTGGAATATGTTGGTGTTTTTGGAATTCAGAATGTTTTCCAACCTCCCCAAGAGCCTCAGAACCAGACAGCAAAAGCAGCCCCACTTCTCAGCAGGTGGGTCGTTGAGAAGCTATGGAAACAGAGCGCTGTGAGGGAAGCAATGAGTTATGCAAGTGAGCTGATGGGGAACTTGGTAAACACCGGACAGAAACTTCTCTCTTTTCCTCAGAACTCTACCTGGCATCACTATGAATCTACAGAAGCTTTCAATTCTTACAAATCAGTGACTTTGGATAGAAAAAATGCTAGAAAATTTCCAGTCAGTAAAAAAAAATAGGCAGCATGGTTGGCTCACTCATTGTCTACTCCCTGGGTCAGGGTTTTGCAAGTTTTACAGCCCAGAGGACACTAACAGAGGATAATGAGCTCTGTGTACTTTCACAGGAAGCTTTCCCCTGAACAAATGACAAACAGCCAAAAAAACCAACAGCTGTGGCTGAAAGTAGATAAGAATGGGGAGCAAAAAAAGCTGTAATGTTCCACTGCAGCACAATATAATAAGCAGGGTAAGAATAAGTCATGGAGGACCTTAAAATATGCTTATTCAATGCATGGGGAGACAGAGTTAGCAGAAAGATGCAAACGAAGATGAAGGAAGGGATAAATCTGAAATCTTGAGAGATAATCCAGATAATAATAATTTCTCTAAAAACAAGTTACAGTTTTCTTACCTCATTAGATCCCAGTGTGCATGATCATGTATTAGGACAAACAGTGTGTGTGGATTCTGCATAGAGTTCTGTAAAAAGACTTTGAATTTAATTTGGGCTTCAGCATCTAGTTTCATAACATACTGTTCCACTCTCTGCTTTGTAAGATGTTCCTTTTCTAATCCAAGTTCTAATAAAATACCTAAAAGAATGGAACAAGTGTCAGTATTTTTGGACATGAATACATCTAAGAATGTCCTGTAAATCTAAAATAAAGCTAACTAATGAGCACCTGAGTGCCAGAGATGAAACAAAGTCTGTTGATAAGTCACTTCGGAGGGTGGAACACAAATCAAGAAATCAATTTTTTCGAAGGAACCCAAATCAAGATTTTGAGTGCTAGAGTCAGCAATTGAGCAAATATGAGACAGCAATTTCTGAGCCACTGCTAGCTGGAATGGACGAATTTGGTGTCGTTGAATCTCATAACCTGAAAAAGGAAAAATTCTGTTTAGATATATGCCCAAAGTCTAATCTAACGCAAAATGTTAAGAGTCTGGCAAAGAATGACTGATTTACCCTTTAAGGTATTTTGCTTATTTACAGGAGTTCATTTATGACAATCCATATAGAATATGCAAAGAAATCTTTATTTGGACTTTTTGGTCCTATAAGTATCTGAGACCTGAAAGTGAATTTGAACAATAGCATTCTGCTACCACAGAAGTAAGACTTAAATCTTCAAAAACTGTAATACCCAGTGGAATGAAGCAGAACATTCATCAGTGCAAATTTGAATATCCCAAGACATGAGCTGTTGTTTGCCTCAGGATCTTTGCCTTCAGGAGCCTAGGACTCTGCCCGGAGGAATCGAACTGTGCACTCAGCACTTGGTCTCCAGTATCCTCTTCTGTTACCTCTTTAGAACATCTTCCTTACTTACTTGTACACACAGCTGTTCCAGTTCCGTTCACTGCTGTTGGTTTATTCACTGAAGCAGAAAGTGATGAAGAGATGTGTCCTTGGTTTTCTTGATAAAATTTCTCCAGCAAAAGATCAATGTCACCCTCTATCAAATTGCGGAGAGACAGGAATAAACATCCATGTTAGTAAGAGCTGCATTTCAAACTGACTTTGTTTTGTAGATCTTTAAAACTTTTTATGTGTTTGCTAGCTATCCTGCCCTTGGCTTATTGGTTGTTCTATACAGGAACCTTCTTGTTATTTTCTATTTTTAGAAATCTTTTTTTTACAGAGTATCACTAATAAAATGAAAACCAGACCAGGGAATGATAAACCATCTCTGCAGACCAGCTAGGACATTTATGGAATGTGGTAGAAAACTAGCCTCAAGGCCCTGATGCAAACCAGCAACAACAAAGACATAAAACTGACTTCGTTTATGTTCAGACCGTGGATCCATACTGTTCACTAACAAGGATTACAAGAAAGTTGAGAAAAATCTGATAAATATTTTTAAAACTCTAACATTTTTGAGAGACAGAAAAATAATTTCTAATACAGCCAAAAGAAAAACATGAGTTTTGTAGCTATACACAATGCTGAAGCAAGCAAGGTATATTTTACTAAAGTATTGCATATCTGCAAACAGATCCATTTCTATAGAGCATGGGCCCTACTTACAGATGAAAGCTATGCAGAGAGTACAATATGCCAGACCCAGGCATCAGTATTTTCTCAGCACTTGGAAAGATGTTTGAGCATGTCTGCAGTGAGCTCAGAAAGCCAGGGTCTGCCCTGTGAAGTGCAGTCCAGTGGATATAGGTGGCAGCTATTTTTAGGATGCTCATTTACTTGTTCTGCTCAAACAATAGCAACAGCAGAGAACTCTATGATTCTCTACGGTTCTCTTTAATTTTGAGAACTGTGCTTTGAAGATACTAAGATAAACAGTACATAACTACAAGATGATTTAAGGAAATGGAGATTCCCTTAAGCTACCACTCAAAATATCATGACACATTCAGAGAGCTTCTTGTGATCTATTTACCAACATGATGTGAATGGCAAAGAAGACTGTGACATCCCATTAACAGTGACAAATATGCTGCATTTGTCCTAGTTGTGAGATACAGTTTAACTTTCCATGTGGCTTGATCTGTCCCCAGATAATCCTGCCTGTAGTAATCCTCAGTACACTCAGTTAAAAAACGATCCAGTAACTGTGTCCCTCTGCAATTTTCCTCTCTGTCCCAGGCATCACAATCAAGTTCAAAGTATGGTACGTAGAAGGGGAAAATCCTACCTTTCATAAAGTAGCTCTGATCTATCCTGCTCTAAATGAATTCTGTGCTCACGGCAAAAGAATTTATACATTCACATGGATATGGACTTATATAACATAAGGATGGATTTACATAGCTAAGAATAATATGCTCAGCTATTTGCTGGCCTATTTTTATGAAACCAATGGATTTTAGAAACTGATACTTTCAGGAGGAATCTCAATTCAAGTGTACTTTCACAACTCTGTCCTGCATTTTTCATATATTTCTTAGAGTGTCTTGCTTCTGGAAAGGAAATGAGCACGACTATTTTCTCAGACTTAAAAGTTTCAGGGATTTAGAAACATGCCTCTTTACAACCTGTTAGGTACCTGGGCAAAGTGTGCTAAAGAAGGACCCCAGAGTTTCCACCTTCCCTGTGACCAGCTGATAGTTAACTTCTTTTTGGTAGTCTGAAGGACTGAGCATGCTCTCAGACAGAACTCTTGCCTGATACTTTCCTAAAAGACAAAAAAAGAGGAATTTTGAAAACATGTTAAACTAAAGTTAAAAATGTTCTAAGGCATAACAAAAATACTTTACAACTAAATAAATACCACACATACAGAAATGGCAGAGATGAGTCTTTTATGTTTTTGACACATACATGCACCATGTAAAATAGATTCATGGTTTATAATTCTTTGTATTTCATTCCCAGTTTGGAAAATATTTGTTGACACAGTATATATAAAAAGACCATATAATATTGAAAGGAATTGCCAATTATCTTACAATCATAATGAATCTTTGAACGGCCATCCAGATAATTTATTTAATTGTGAGCATAACCCTCAACAGGTTGTTGAAGGGAATGACATTGAAAGAGAATCTTTTAGAAGCTAATGAAAGGTTCTCTGCAGCAATGTCCCAGATGCACAGAGGAGGAAAGCTTTATGCACTGTGTGTGCTGTAACTCGCTATTTTTTGTTTGTAGCCTTGTCGGCTGAGATGCTTTGGTGAGAAAATGGGCAACGCAGGCAGAATGCGGTTTGCTGGGGAGAGACCCAGTGGTGCAGTGTCAGCTTGGGTTCACCAAACCCAATCATTACTGGTTGCTCTGCTTTGTGAGGCAACTTACTGGAATTCCAACCAAATCCCTCACAGCATTGAATTACTCTGGTTTGCAAGGAGATACATTCTTGGGTTATTACCTGTTATCACAATGCAGGAATCAATGGCTCGGTTTCTACTGGCACATATGATCACCACATAGTTTGTCTTTACTAATTTTCCTTCAATGAGTAGCTTAAACATTTCTGAAAGCCCTTCTGCCAGGGAGTAGCTGCACTCAATGATATGGACACTGTCATTACAGGAGCTGGCTGCCAGCCCCGCCAGCCAGGGCAGCTGGGCTGAAGTCACCGGGGTGATCTGGCTGGGCACCTGGGGAAAGGCCTGGGGAACAGCCTGCTGGTACTGACGGATTTCAGACAGGTGCGATTCCCGCCAGGAACGCATGAATATTTGCTCCAAATCCTCAATCAAAGGGACCTGGTCTGCAGCTAAAAAAAAATAAGAGGGAAATGTTATGAAACAATTTTAAAAACTGTTGAGTTAAAAACATGTATTTTTTAAACCATGCTTCAGATTTCTGCATGCATGACTCTATTGCCTATAGCAGATGTAAAGCAAACTTTTCATTTTGAAATGCCTTTGTGATACTCAGATAAAGCTGCCCTAATTTGAACCTGAGTACCAGTAATTAGAAATGTTTAAGAGGTTGAGTGCTGCCTGTCTCAGCATAATGCTACTTCTAAACCACAGATTGTCTGCAAGAACAGTGAATGACAGCTCTTTTCCTTTAATTTTCATTGCTGAGGTCCCAGATGATAGCAGAAAATAAACCTTGTATGTTTATAATTCAGTCTGTCTGGCCTTCAAGACCTAGTTATTTCATTTTTTTCCATAACCATGAATGAAATAGTTTAATATCACATTATCAAAGACTCATATTTAGTACTGTCCTGCCCTAATATTCCCTTTCTCATTTGCCTGCATGTAATATATTCAATGTAGTCTCTCTGGATGTAGAACAATCTTACCTAGTTGAACAAGGTAGTAGACAGTCAGTAAGAGCTGCATTTCCTCAGAAATAGGCTGTATTGTGGGTGCACCGTATTGTTCATATGCTCTAGATAAAGACTGTGAATTTCTGTAACAGGTGTACAACAAAGGACTCACTATCACATCATTAATGTTCCCGCAAAGATATGGGAAGTTCCCATGACCTACAAAATAAATGTATGTAAACATCACATTAATTTAGTCATTTTCCATATACGCATTAAACAGTTTTAATAGTCAACCTCTTAAAATGGATAGTGTTAGCAGTGTTGAGAGGTAGAATATATCTTTACATCTCTTGGAAAAAAAAGAGGCCTTGTTGTGGGGTTGGGGGGTTTACCTTTAAAAATAACTGGTTTTGCTTTACAGATTTTCAGCAAGTTGTCAGGAACTGAGACTGGTTCTCCTGAGCCTACCATTGGAGAGGAGGCTGGTCCCACCAAAGCAGAATGTGGTACAGATGACAGGCTTCCTCCATCTAAGATTTTAGACATATTATTACTGGAGTCAGGTCTAGTAATGATTTCCTCAAAGAAAAGTTATTCAGCATCTTCTCATACCCACATTTGCTATCAGTATTAACAGCTTTTTATGGCTCCATCACGCAGCTCTTGACCTGTTACTACAACCCACACTATTACACTAACAGTCTTGGAGGACTAATTATGTCATTGCAACACTGGACATCCTACATGCATCTAAAGATTTTGAAATGTTTATAAACAAACAGTTCCAGGTATGAATGCAAGAATACAGACTCTTATGTGATATCAATGCACATGTAGTTATGATTTGTGAGTTCTGGGTGATATATTTCATTTCACTCAGTCTAAACTGTTTTTATTGCTATAAGAAGAAAGAAAAATGTAAGATTCAGTGTTTGCTCAGCCATAGCTTCTTTATGGTAATTTTAATGTAAACAGTAGTACATTAAAAGAAAATATTTTGGAGGAACTGTATTTATTTCACTGCATGTCGCTCATGTCTGTATCTAGACTATAAAATCCAAGTGCCAAGAACATTATGACAAATTATTGAAACAATGGATGGTACTGTTATTATGGACCTGAGTTATGATACTAATTTTAATATTCCAAAGGTATTTTGGTGTCTAAAGATGGACCCAGGCATCTGTTGGGATTTGTTAATGACTTGATGACTGGAACCTAAGGAGAGTTAGGCTCAGAGCCTCAAAAAGAAATCAAAGGAAATAAAGCATCTAGGTGAGCACAGAAAAATCCCTCATATGAATCTGCATGTGTCTTTAAAATAATACTTCCTTCCCCCCCATTATTTTCTGAATAATGAAACAAACAAAATCATTACCTTGGGTATAGCTTACCATTTTTAATTCTGTTTGGAGCCTGTGGATTGAGCTGCAAGTTCCAAGTTTCAGTGGACGATGGAGATTCTGGTGACCAACCTTTATGGCGCTTTTTTGGAGGGCCTGAATTTGTTAATGTGCCTGAATAAGAATAATTTTCCAGAGAAATATTAGAATAAAATATATTCAGGTTTGTGCATGGTAATTCAATATGTTTTGATAGACTGAATGTATTCATCAGTATGGTAGTAGAAAAGGTCAACTCTATGAATATAATAATTTTGTGTGGTTTATTTTACTTTGTTATGTCCTGCTTAAATTACTGGGAAATTTTTGGTGCAGAGAACTCTTAATTATCTAGGTAAACTTCACTTATCTAACACCAATGCTTTCTCTCTACTAAGAATAATACAGTAAGTAATGAGACATAATAAGAATCCTTTACAGTATAAATATTTTGAAGTCAACACTGTGGGCATTTTGCTCCTTTTATTTCTGAACACATGACACAGTGTTACATGGAACTTACTGAAAAATAATATTGCTGAGGGTTTCTTTTCAAAAATTTCCCCATTTACAGGATTTTTGCCACTTCTTGCTGATTCCATCTTTGGTTTTATGTTTTTCCATATTAACTCCTATCAAACTACTGCTACACCTTCCTCCTACCCATGTATAGCTTCAACATTTTCTTCTGTAAAAACAACTTTCTTACAGTTTTTCCAGGAGCTCCTGACGACTAATTTCTTTAAATTTTTTTCATCATTTTCTTGAGTCTTCTTGTGCACTCCTGCAAACTCCTAGGAAGATGAGCTTCCACTAACATCAAGTATTTCTAATTATTGAGAGTCAATGGTCCTCCTGGAATTGCTCAGAAACTTGCAGGATTGAGCTATTTCTATTTCTGGACATGACTACACAGAGGTCGTAACACTGCTTAACCATGTCAAGGCGATATCTCCAGGTGAAAAGTCCCACATAAATTTCGAGACAAAATAAGAATTTTATATAAAAAGGTGTGGGTTTAATTTTGAAAAATTCATTAAAATTAAAGATAAACCCGAGGTCTTCAGACCTAGAAGGAGATTGTTCACTTGCAGACCCTCACACACGGGTTTCCAATGACTTTGTCCCTTACCCTTTTACCACGCGAGGGCAGACTTTGGCCATTTGTGCTGCTCATCCTTCCACCCGGTTTCCTGGCATAACGTTGTGACAAAGTCACAAGATACTTAGAGCAATACAAAGGATTTTTTTATTTGACAGTGCTGTGCTCTTTTCTGCAGATATGTTGATATGTGAAATTAATCCTTCTGAAATGAATTAGCAATAATGTGCTGCTGCATGATAAAAAGAGATTAAGAGCCTGAATGGGCAGAGAAGGTGAATTTGTCTGGGATGCCAGCAGGGAAACTTGGGAAGACTTATCCTAAAACCGAGCTAGAGTTTGTTGCTAGCCATAGTGAAAACTAATTTTCTTCCTTAAACAAACCAGTGACACAGTCTGTGACAGAAAACAATTAACAAAAATCATTATAATAATGCTATAGCGAGGACAGTTTCTTGAATTTGAGCCAGCTGACAAAGTCTATTTCTCCATCTCAAGGTGAACTGCAACACAGGAATCATCCTATGAGTTATTCCTTATAAATATTTCTTAATTCCCTTCACAAAATCTGTTTGGGAAATTGATGCAAACTGACACATTCTTTAAGAACCTGGATTCAGAATGTGGCCTGTATTTCTATTAAATAAATGAACTGTAAATATAAGGAAAAACATCTAGTTAATATGAACTGTAACAAAACTGTGGCTGAAAACATATAAAGAATTTTTTTTCCCTGGAAATTAACACAGAAAACAGTACTGTAGTCAGAAAAGACTTGGAACAAATTTGTAATTTCTATTCATTCAGGAAATTACAATCATTATATAATTTGTTCAATGCTTCTATTATACTCATGGAATACAGAGTTCAGGGTTATTAAACAACAAATCCATACAAATACCTAACACCGAAGGTCTTGTCAGAGCAGACAGGTTATTTTTCATCAACTGTTGTTTAGGTGACTCCTTGCCGTTATAAACTGCTGAGCTGAATGCTGCTGTTGAGGGGATGTGATCTGTGGCTGCAGCTGGCAGGAAGAAAAACCCAAAGTATTTACATTAAACATTTCTAGGTCGAGAGCCTCAGCTGATATAACAAACCAATCATTTCATCATTTCATTCAATAGAGCCATCGGGATCTGCTCAAGAGTGAATAAAATGCTGAATAAAACAAACTACTTCTGACCTCCTACTCCCAATTAAGTGCCTGGGCAAAATCTGATTCTTCAATTAAATGCATATGTCAGAAGCTGTAGCTTCTTTGCATGACCTTACATAAAGTGGCTCTTACATAAAGTTTACTCAAGAACCAGCCAAAAGAGAGAGGTTGTTTAAAATTTACTAAGCCTCCATCCCAATCTTTCTCTTTCTAAGCTTTTTTTAACTATGCTGCATTAAAAAAATCCAAAAAATGGAGGTGTTCTCAAGCCTAATATACTTGTAATTAATGTAGCTTTTTTGTAACATCTGGGGGGGAAAAAAAAAAAAAAGGGAATCTGCTATTATAAAGAGATTGATGATTTGCTCTGGAAGGGCACCAGTATTCCAGATCACGACTATTTAACAGGCTTCTATCTTACACAGAGGATAGAATATAACCACCAACAGATGTGCTTCAGCTCTCCTCTGTAAAATCTCAGGAAAAACCTGTAATAGTCACAAGACACTAAAGAGCTGTTTTCATTATGAAGAAACTCAGAGAGATCACTCTAGCCTCTATCATTTATCACCTTTCATTTATGTCAAGTTAATGGAAAAGTAAAGGTCTCAGAAAGAATTTTTAATGCAAAGAAAGTTACAGATACCAATTGTTTGGTTTTTAATTTTAAAGTCACTTTTCTCAGCAGAAGAAAAAATTCACAAGCTTTTAAGCTGATGCCTATATAATGTCTGTATTGAATAGGATTCTGGTCATAGCATAAAATAGACTGGATCAGATGAAAAGCTAAAATTACACTGGATCCTGTAACAGTTGTCATCTGTGCTCAGACAAGTGACAGCTGGAAGAAAACTTTAGAAATAAGGGCTTTTTAAAACATTTTGGTTTGGTTTAGCTGTGAGCAAGCTGCAGAACACCTGTTTACTATTTGTTAACTTTTTATACATAAACCTGACAGGAGAGAGGGGACAGCAAGAAGCCTTCAAAGTATAATTCTTTCTTTATTTGTAATAGATCTCTAATTCTATTCAACTTGTTTTATTAGGCAGTGTGCCTACTTGTTTGCCTTTGCTTTCCCATGATTATACCCAAATACACAAGCACAGAAGAGTTAAGTGGAAGTGCAACCCTGGCGTGTTTTCCTTCTAAGCAGTACCTGTTTGCTGAGTCCCAGCTGGAGCACTGGGATTTGCAGCTGGGAGCGGCTCACTGGAGGTGCTTCCTGAGAGGCCCGAACTCTCTGGCAGTTGGAACAAGGTGCTTGAGCAGGTACTGGTTGAAGACTGACGGCCTCTGAACTCTTAACAAAAAGAAAAAAGCTTCTTTATCTTTCTGATAATTTCACACATTAATTCTTAGAGGCTACAGCACTTGAATGAAGAAACCAATGTCTTCAGACATGCCAGGCTTATATTAGGTCATACAATGGCTTTTTACAGCTGCTCTAGCAGTCACCTGGCTTTAAAGAGTCTTTCAAATGATCTCATTCAGGCTTTACACAGACGCCAGCCCTCATGATAGCTAAGCTTGGATGATAAAAACCAGAGCTCAAGGAAGACAGCTTCATTATCTTACCTGCCCCTTTCCAGCAGATTACAGATCCTTTGGTCAGAGCTCCCTGTGCATTCCTGACCAGATAATACTTCAAGTGTTTCTGTTTCTTGGGCTGAGTGGTCAGTTTAAGATTAATGTGATTTGAGAATTCTGTAAAGTAGCAGAAACCCTTCTTGCCACAGCCAACACAATTGCCAGAGAAGCCTGATAAAGTAAACAATACACATAATCCAATGAGATAGGTGGGTCACTATTAATAACATTCAAACATGACTCTTTCCAGAGGAAAGACTGTATTTATTTATGTTTGGGGTTTTTGGTTTGTTTTTTTTTTTTCTCACAGAGTGAGATTTCTATTAATGTTTTCCTTAAAAAAGGTATTTTCACTTTGTACGAAAAGAGTATTGCACTTTGGATAACAGACTGTAAAAACATAGCCCCACGTTTAAAAAACAAATAAAATGGGCCGTATTTTCCATTTTCTCCTACCAGAAAAAGGTCACAATTCCTATTTATTACCTACCAGTGAAAAGTTTCTGGTTGAAGAGCACTGAGTCAATTGCTTAACCCCAGCCATATTCAGCACCACAGCATGTACATGCTTCATTTCTCTTTCAATTTTCATTGAAATATCATTCAATTTCATTGAATTTCATTTCACCCAATCCAATGAAACATGCAATTAAGTCTCAAGAAATTAAGTATATTTAACCTACTATATTTAAATATATCTGAACATATTTAAGTATCAAGTGCCTCCTATAGATGCTATTTTAGACAGGAATAAGTACTAAGCCATTCCTGGGCTATTAATTTAAAATAGCTTTGTCAAATTAGGGCTGGACTCTGTCAGCACTTCACAGCAGTTGAAACTATTTATGATTACAGGAACAAAGTGTCTGCAACTCTATAGACACAACAGAGACATAGTCCTTCCCCGTAAAGCTTTTTGTACTCAGGCTTGATGGGGCATTTCCAGGGATACTGCCATTTCCTCTCATTCTGAGATACACAGCTTGTGCCTCAACAAGGGGCTCATGGTGCTGATGTCATTATCATCGTAAATAAAGGGCACTGCTCACACAGCTGCCTTAAGATTCTTCTTTTTTTTGTCCATTTTTCAAAGTATTTCCTAAGACATTTTCATCTTCCATCAGATTAATGCAACTGTCTGAAAATACTTATGATCCACAAAGAAATCCTGTACAGGGGAATTAAAAGGTAATTTTGCCCATGGAAATTTCCTCTCTGTTCCCTACACATGACCTGAAGTATGATGCTTTCTTTCATTTTAATCATATGTAATGAACATTTTTATGTGTAATAACAGGAATTGAAATGAAAAGGGTATATTCAGTGAATTGAAACATGACAAAAATAAAGGAAATGTATTTCACATAACGTGGACAATGACATTGAAAAGAAAAAAATTGGAATAAAGGATCAATAATATTGTAAATATAATTAAGATCCACTTAGGAAAATTCTTTCAATCACATATCTCAAACAAATTATACTTATAAACTAATGGTCAATACTTTTTTCTTTCTGTAAAGTGCAAGCACTGAAACATAATGCTCTGTAAACACTTGTGGCTTGGTTTTCAACCTAAGCACTTTAATTAGTTTTCAAAAGGTTCAGAAGAATTTATTAAAAACTAAAGTTGATGTGGAATTTGGTCTGGTATCCATGGGAACAAGGGGCGAACAACCATTGAAAGCTGCCTAGTATCTCTCTGATCCTAGTCAGTAGGATGATAAAAGTCATTATGACTCATAAAATCAGGACAAGTCATGACTCTGCAGAATATATCTGCAGACTGTTATATCAGTCAGCACAAAAGCATCTGTCTAACATCACAGAGCCTTGGGTAGCTGCAATAAAAGCAACAACAAAAGGAAACAGAATTAGAACGGATGTGGCAAAAGCTGTAGAGTTTGCATGCATTTTATGCTGATTAAGAAATCATGGAAAATGCTTTTGCTAGTAAATGAAAACTTCTCATATATCTGGCAGCACACGGAGCATCACAAGAGTAGCACTGCAATTTCTGCCTGGTTGCCACTCACAAGACCACACCTGTTTTCAAATTTCCTCTTTCTTTTTTCCAAATGTACACTTCTTAGGTTTTATCATTTTTCTGGGAGTGTCCAGCAACTTGACAAAGCCAAATGTTGAAGTATTTGTTAAATCCAAGTTGGACAGTGGACATGAAATCTTATCATTTGGACTCCAGATTTTCAGATCACTTTTGTAAATTTACTTTTGTAAATTACATCTGTCCATTTAGCAATAACTTCTACCTGAAGAGACCTTTTGCCCCCATCACCTATTTTTAGCTCTGTGGCATCCACTGGAAAATTAGTTTACACCCTATATAGCATACAGGTGAGGCATAGTAAGGATTAAACAGATCTAAATTGTCCACTTGTTTTGAAAAGCCCTTGGATGACATTTTATAAGTTTATTTTTCAATTTTCCTTTAAGTCAAATTATCATCTTTCACCTCAAGTTGCTCCAGCCCCTCTGAGTGAGACCCGGTGCTTTCTGGGAAGCTGCCAACACCCTTTTCCATCCCATTCCCTCTGACTGACACTCTTTGGTGACAGCCATTGCTTCATTAATGCGGCTCAGCCCTGACACCACAGATAGAACACAGCATGCTCATAGTTCCAGCACAATAAAATGCTCTTCAGTCATTTCTCATTGCAGGGCTTTGCCACCCCTGCTCAGAGCACTTTATGTGGCAGATTGAGTAAAACTGAGAACCTAAACATTTCATCATCCTCCTCTGAAGGCCCTGTTCATGCCACGGCCCAAGGCAGCAGCTGATAGAGGGGACAGCTTGTTTCATAAACAAGCTGCATTAAATATTCTTCCATACATTATAGAGAGGACAAAGGTTAGGGGAGTTGGGGCAGCCATAAGGTGACTCAATATATCTATGTCATGGGATTGATTTCACAAGAGAATTAGAAATCAATGCCTGGAGTTTAGGGGCTAAAAGCCTTTCACCTTTAGGTCACTGGTTCATACCCAGCTCAGTTCAGTTGTGACTAAAGGCTGTTCCCCTCTGAAGATTGTTTAATCAGAAGATGTTTGTATCTGTGATTTATCATATGCATTTGCTTGAATTTGCTCACATCACAATGATCAATTGTCCATAATTTAAAAAGCTATTCCACAGCAGGGACCTTGTGCTCTGAAGAAGGACCTTGGACCAAAAGGTTATGAAATCTGACCTACCTTCTCACTGATAAAATGGTTCCTTTGGATCAACAGTGAGCTTGTGGTAGGGATAAAGAGAGTACTTCAGAGTGGAAGGTCATGCACTCAATATTTCATAATCAAATCTTTCATAAACTAGCAGAAAATTTTCTTCTTGTTTCTCTTTTAAATGTGTAACAGGCTTTTAATTAACATTAATATTTTGGTGGAAAGTTGGCAGCTTGCTTAAACAAAGAACGCTTATATTTTCAACTTTTCACCACAAGTATTTCCTCTTTTCAGTTCTACTCACAGGGAAAGGTACACAAACACTGACAATGCCCCATGGCTTTCCCACCTACTCAGTACCACTTCATTTGAAGACTGAAGTCCTAAGTTTAAAAAATGAATAAAATAAATATGGTGAAGCTGGAGAGCTCCATTGTACAGCAACTCAGTACTGTTACAAAAGCCCAACAGATCATTGCATATTTATAAGAAGCAGCCACAGTATTTTATACTACAATGTTTTCATCTTACATACAGCTTGCAATGCAAGCAAACTAATCTTTTCCTCTGTCATTCTGACCTCAGGGACCCACTAGAAAAAAAAAGAATTTCTTGTTCCCTGCTAAGAAAGTAGGCAGCTCTTTGGTCTTTTGGAAAATGATGGGTGAATAGCTGCTTTGTTTATTGTGAGAGACTCTCCTGAAGAGTGAGGACTAGAAAAAAAACCAAAACAAGAAGAGAAAAAAAACCTTACGAAAGGTTCATGTTAGCTGCTTTAATTAGGAAACAATAAATATCTCACTATCACAGATCACTTCCTCCATCTAAGCATTCCTTTAGGTTGCATAAAACCCAATAAACAGCTTCCTAAAGGCAAAAAGCTGAATCTGTTTTGCAAAGTAGTTAAACCTGTGATCAAACATGATTAACAGAATCATATGAGGAACAAGCCTAGAGACAGAAAATATTTTTCTTGTCAAAAATATAGTCTTTTCCAGAAACTGTTGAGGTTTCCTTCCTATGGAATAATACGTCAATTGTAAAAGCAAAGAAACCAAACAACCTCCAACAGAAATTACTTTCAAATCACAAGCACATCTGCCTTGATGGTGGGACAACTTAGTAGCATAATCAATAAAATGGCTCATGCCCCACAGGCATATGAACAGCCCCTAATGGGAACAAGATCATAAGTCAAAACCTGGCCCTGAAACTACTGAGATATTTCCTGCTTTCTTCTAGTCTTTTTGTACAATCCACAGGCATCATCACAAACACATGCAGCAGACCATAAGAAATCAGGAAACTATTGGGTGAGTAATGAGTGTCTTCTCTCATCAAATAAACAGTTTTGAAAAAAATCTACAGTACTGAGTAACAGCTGCCTTACAAAAATACAGTATTTTAGAAAAAGCATGAAATTAGGCGAAAAACCAGTGGGGTTGAAAGGTCACAAATGATGTGTCTGTATGACCAGTAAGCCTTACCAAAAGTGTGGGATATACTCTGACTCATGACAGCTAATTTCAATTCAAAATTAATCCAATTCTGTTTCCCTCTAAACTTACAAAGGCTTGAAGGGACTGCTTTCCATGCTGTTTCAAAAGGCCAACATGTTTGATGGAGCACTGCCTAAACTCAGAATACCAAAAATAAGGCTTCTATGCTGTCTTGAAAAGCAAGACACTAAATAGTTTCCTTTCTTCATACGACATGTTTTCAATTTAAATCTACCACCAGAGAGAGGACAATGTGCTACATTAATAGATTATTTAAAGTGAAAATGGTTCTCTCTTTTATCCCACAATGTGTCTGAAATCACGAGACTGCTCCTGTCTGCTTCTAAGTTTACTTCCCCTGATTTGATTTGCACTGGTGTATGAAAACCTGAATCAAACAATCATTTCTATCCACAGTATGATCTATTGTACAAATAGTATGCTATCCTCATGTTAGTAAGAGACATAATTTTTTTCATTAGATTGGGGACCAGGAACATTCTTTTATGTCCAGCATCCAGATGAAGACTTTGGATCTTAAAGTATACACGTTCTTTTCTATTTAAGCTTGTTGTAGAATACATAAAAGTTATACTACAGAGTTACTAGAATTCTCTCCAAAAGAATGTGGTTCACTGGGGGTTTAAGTGTATAACAACAGTCAAAAATAAGCATTTAAATGGTTTCAGGAAACTAAAATGTATTAAATAAGCAAACTGAGGATGCAAGTAGCATAAAACCCTCCCAATTATGTTCCTGTTCTTGTTTAGCATGCAATTAACAAATACACTACTTCCTCTCTGCTAACAGCCTAAGGAGCTTAAGCTGTTAATAGTGCTAGGACTGAATGACTTGAGTGGTACAACATCCCTGTCTTTATCTTTAAAATGACAACACGTGGGTGATTTACACCACTCCTAATTCTTTTACAATCACTGGTCAAATGCACTGTGACCAATACAATTCTACAAGATCACATAGGAAAAGAAATTACTGTACATAGAATCACATTATGCACCTTCACACTCCACTGTCAGCCCAAATGCCTTGAAGAGTTGCTCAAATTGAGATAACAACCGAGTTCATGTCATACCCCACAGTGTTTGTGAAAGAAACATCTTAAAAGTCCTGGTAAATATTTCCTTTTGCTATTCAAAGCTCAGACTGGTGCACAAATATAAGATGCATCATTTTCTTGGTTAACTATGAAAACAATATGTATGAACCTGAGAGTGTCTGATTACAAACTGAGTTCCTCCAATCATGCACCGCCTTTCCCACTATAAAAGCTATTCCATTTTAATAACATTAATATTCAGTTAATTAATTCACATGGCTGCAGATCTTCCCCATTTGGCTTGATTTGGATGATGTTAATGGCAATCAGAAAGACTAATAAAAATAGATAGAAGCACCTATTTTTATGTTGGAAGTTAAACTTTTAAGTAGATTAAATGCAATAAATTGAAGTATCCTCCTAACAATATTTTTCAAGCACACAGTATTAACTGATTCCACATATAGGAAAAATTTCAACTTATAATCACTCATATTTATTTATATTGTGATGATAGCAAAAAGCCATAGGTTAGAATCCAGAACCCAGGCAATTGTTGAAACACAGTGGAGAATATTATCCCTATCTCAAAGAGGTAAATTGAAATGGTCATCATTTTTTGTAGTCCAAACTATCATTAAACTGTTTACATGTATACAAGAGCCTGAAATTTCCACTTGAAAGCCCTACAGTCTGTACACATCTGTATTTGGAAAGCTAAAATAGAGACAGGTAGCAGTTCAACCAGTCCAGTTACCAGATGTGTAGGTCTAGCAACTAGGACATGAACCAGCCAAATAATGACTTCAGCCTTGGACTAATGGACAGAACGTGATGAAGCATCTCTAATGAAATGGCTCACTCTGCATCTTTCCAAAGCAAACACAGCCAGCTCTGAGTTGTTATCTTCTTGTGCATCACCTGTGAGCATTACTGTAAATGTGGAATAGAAACAAGATCTGCTGAACTCAAAAAACAATTAGCTATTAATTGAAGCCACAGAAGAATCCACTTACTGCAATCAGACACTTACCTAACAGGGCATTGCGTCCATTATCATCTGGCAGGAATCTTTTATCCACGGCACACACTAACAGGTGATCAGGTAAATTTGGTGACTTTGCACCAACAAGTAAAAATCCCGATGGCACCTCAATATGATCATTGGAAATTGAAACCAGTCTCAAATCTTTACCAGCCTGGCAGAAACCTAGAAAAAATCAATTCAACTTATTTTAAGTTGACAAGATGTTTTTGTTTCCTGCTTACAATTGTCTTCATTAAAGGACTTCCTATCTTTTTAATGAAAAACAAAGTCTTACCCTCTAAGATCAAGGGCATACTAAAAGATTATTTTCTTCCCTGCCTTTTGGTCAGCTATAAACAAATTTGAAAATGTAAAATGAAGTTTCTCTTGGTGGTAGTTTGTAACCTACATATTTATGAGACTCATCACCAACATCATCCTAACTTAGGTCAGACACTGGAAAATGGAGAAAATAGTTCTCAAAATCTGGTGAACTTCACCAGCTTTTCCCAGGTTTTCAAGTATTTTTACAGCTTCATAGAATGAGGTACACTTTAAACAGAAAAGAGTCGTGATAAAGCAATAAGAATTATCACATTCATTTTAGCAAATGCCATGCCTACAAACTCAGCATTTTAAAGGTTATGCTGCCTAAGAGAACAGAATTTCTGTCCTTGTGCCAGGCATTCCAGCACAAATGCTTATCTGACACTGAACAAAGACCCTGTCAAACAGAAGAGCAGCTGAGAGCAATCCAGCTTTATCTGGAAGGTAATGAACACTGACATTTTTAGGATTTCTATATCATATAGATTATCTCATTCTGATAAATTATAGGGGAAATAGCCCAAATCATACCCTTTTCAGTAGGGCAAGTGCTTCTGACAGCATGGTTTGTACTCTTACCATCAGTAGTGCAACATCCTTCTGGGGGAGGCTTCATCTGGTACGAAACAGGAGGACTACTTGATTCTGAGCCTTCCTCCTCCTCCTCTTCTTCTTCTTCGTCCTCATTTTCTGCTCTGCTGCCAGCTGCAAATTATCATAGCATAAATGACTTAGACAACAGAAAATGCTGGCAACAAACCAGTGAGTGGACAGGGTGACCCAGTTACAGAAAGTATTACAGCAAACTGGGTTCTCTCCTCTTGACAATGACTTTACTCTTGCCAACTCTTGATAGTTGTTGTTCCTTAAAGCTCCAACTTCCAGTCATGCTTATGATAAAATGTATATCACCAAGAAAACAAAGATGTTAGTTCCTGTGCAAAAGAAGTTCAAAAGCATGACTCAACTGCACCTGAGAAAGTAAAACACTCTAAAGGGCAAATAAAAAGAAGCCTCAACTTATTAATTTTAAAATCACATTATTTTAAGATAAGTGCACAATTTTTAGAGGACTAGCTTCTAATGTTTGAACTCTTGCTGATCAACAATGTAACTGTATCCTTTGTTCACAATATTAACAGCCAATAAAACCCAAAGTCATTACTTCCTGACACTTTATAATGTCCTGGCTACAGTCCAAGTACAGAATTTGTTAATTAGGTACTGACCGTGTCCTTGATTTTGTACAGGACACTGAAAAAACAGTTCCTGCTTGAAACTAGTTTCTCTACAGGTGATGCCATGACAAGAACACCTAATTCTCAGCCCGTCTGTCTCCTACCAGAATCCAGAGCTCCAAGTAATGCACTGACACTCCTTTGCAGTGTCAAGGAAAGGCAGATGTTCAGGAAGATGATTCACACCAGCCTGTGCTTGGACTGTGCTAGTCCAGGAGGCACAATGGAAGCAGTACTGAATGCTGGAGAGGAATACAGGATGTAAGCTTCAATTTTTAGAAGGCTGTAGGTGTGTTTAGAGGGCTTTATTGCTGTGTGTTTCACCCCTTCAACTAGAGACTGCCTCTTTCCTTTCATGCAGGATGCAACAGCTCCAGCAAAACATTCTGACCAATGACTCCATCCCCTCTTATGGCTCAGATACACTCATGGCAAATGGGACAAATGTGGCAAGCAGAGGAGAGCAATTAACTGGTACATGGGGAAAGCTTCTACAGACAGGACTGAGGAACATTTTACACCAGAGACAGCGCACAAGTACTAAGGGGACCCAGTGGGGTTTGTGTCTTAGGCTTGTAGGCTTCTAGGTGTCTGTACGGACACACCTTCATCAAACACAACACAAAGAGCTTCCACTGGCAATGCTGGGTGGTGAAGGGCTGCGGGTACTTGAGGGTCAGCAGGAAGCTGAATAGCTGCTTGTACTCGGGCAAGTAAAAGACCAGTTAGGCACTGACATTACTCTGTTGATCCAGGTTTTAGTCTTGAAACAGAAAAACAATGAAGCAGTGCAGTCATCCTCCAAAGCCCACTGTCAACTGGACATAACTTCTTTGCTTCAATTGACTTTGGATCAGGTACTCAGAATCCTGTAAGATATCATCAAGGATTTCTCTTTTCTTTCCTATGACCCTCCTCAGAATATGCTTTTATTGACAAATTACTGTACAATCAGCTAGACAAATACTACAGGACAAATGAGAACTAGGGAGGAGAAAGTAAATCTGAAGATTTATCTGTCAAGTTCATTAAGATTTACACCCCAGTCTGGAAGAGGATTTGAAGGGTATATTTACATTTAAACTCTGAACATCAAGCTCCAGTCCTGGTGCACACAACTAAGGACCGAACAGTAAACACAAGTGTTTTAAGGGCATGGTCTAAAGACAAAAATGCTCCAATTGAATGAAGGGAAAAGTGAACCTTTTCATCTATGCTATTTAGGTAAAGGGTAAACTATGTGTTATGACATAATCTTGACTAATACATCCATATGCAATGTAAAAGGACTGAGTATGTCTCTCCTCATTCCTCTTGCTCCCAGACATGAAATTCCTTCCCTCCTTTCCTCTTTGTGCCAGCTCTGACACTTACTAACTACAGAAAAAAGGTGACCAATTTCCTTTTTTCTTTTTGCTGGGTTTATGTATTAAATTAGCACAGTGGAAGAGCCAAAAGATGGCAAAACTGATGAAAAGGGAGAAAATGGGAATGTATGGATAGACAAAGTGAACTGAACAGAATATGTTTATTTCCCTTTTGGACAGAGGTAAACTGTGAGGTTTGTTCAACCATAATAGGTGATTTAAGAAAGAAACAAAAAATGGAAGCGGAGACTAAGAAATATGAGAGCTACAGCATTTTCAATTTGAAAATGAAAAGAGTAAAAGAGAAAGTACTCAAGCATGAGCTGCTGCCACCTTTAAAGGGTTTCATTAGCATTGCACAAGCCCCCAAGGATGTCTCTCTGCTTCAGGTGCCTCCTGGACCTCAGAGCATAGGGGTTCATGTAGCCAGAAGTCAAAGATTCAATTTATGACAAGGCTGCAGTACATAAGAGAAGCTTGAAGACCTCTTCCACCTGAGGATCAGCCTAGGAGGCACTCTATTATAGGTCCCTTCAGAGTTCCCCTTGTCTGAAACTTTCATGAACAGAATGCTCTCTGCCAGGCTGTTATGAGACTTTTAATTACACTTCAATTTTGTTTCCATTAACTACAAGAACACAGAATCAGCCCCTCAAGGTTTGGAAAGTTATTTGAAAGTGTTGAAAGAAAGAAAGAAACTACAGAAGCGTGAAATCACACTTTTGTTCCTGAACCGTGGATCTGCTCCTGCGGCATCTTTCCCAAGTGATGTCATAATCAATTTTGTGACATCACAGCTGCCATGGAAAAGTTTATAAAATCCTTATGGAAGGGTTTGATAGAATGTCATGGTTTAGCATAGTTTGGGTTTTTAGTTAAAGAGGGCTCCATCAGCTACAGAAGTGATTCTCTTGCAAAGAGGTGCTTACAGCTTCCTCTATGACCCGACAGAACCAATCAACTGGCTAGTTTGAATATTGGCAACCTTTTTAAGCCACTTAAGAAGCTTGACACACCTCTGTGATCCCCATTTAAGAACGAACAAAGCCCGGGAAAGCTCTCTTGCTTCCAGCTTTTGGACAGGTAACTGGGGGGCCTGCGGTGCGGCCCAGCGGGGCCAGGCTGGGCCCTGCTCGGCGTGGCCCGGCTGGGTCGGCCTTGGCGCAGGTTGGCTGAGATCTCAGCCACTCCTGCTCTCTGGACACCCGGCACAGCCCCCTCAGTGTGGGCTGGACTGGCTGGGAGACAGCCACCCCAGAGCCATGCAGCCCTGTTCCATGCGTGGCCCTGCTCCGTGCAGGGGGCCCCGTGGCTCGGCCAGCCCCTCCCAGTGCAGCCACTGAAATAAAATGCTAGACCAAAACAAGCTCCAGCTGCCACCCGGCAGAAATTAGGGGACCAACAACAAAAGTCAAAGGTGAGATTAACTCTCTTAGTGCTGTAAGATTCTCCAGAACAGATGAAGCCTGCAGACATCAATCCTCTCCCGAGTCAGAGGAAAGGTGAAGGCATGTGAAGAAAGTACCATAAAGAAACCAAAGTCAGTGAAGAAGGAAGAGCTGAAACCCCAAGAGAGGAGATAGAGGAGATGCTTCAAGCCCAGAAGCTGAAATTCTGTTGTAAAGCTATGGAGGTGAACTATGATACATCAGAATACCCGTTGTAATTTCATGAAAGCATGGGGGGGTGGAGCGTTCAAATTGCAATCATGAGCAAAAAGTACCTGTGCTGAAATGAGCAAATGTTGAAGTAGCTGTGATTTGATGAGAAGCTTGAACAGAGAGAGATGAAAATTATGAGGACCCTTGCTTCCAGGGAAGAAGAAGACCTCTGTTTCTGGAGATGAAGATGCTCCCAGAGATAGGTGAAGAGAACCTTTGCTTCTGAAAAGCTCATCCTTAAAATGGTACCCCAGTAGCTCAAGATTGGACCCTCGAAAGCAGTTGTGGGGAAAGCTGTAAGTCGAGGGAAGGGACTTTCACATGTGAGCAGAGAACCAACCCGGGCGGCTGTCCCGCTGCGACACTGAAGCCATGAGAGAACTGTTTCTTGTGGAGATGTCTCCATAGCATGAGCAAGAGAGACTCCTCTCCCTAAGTGAACTGAAAAAGATTATTGTAGAGGTGGTAAACTGACTGAAATCTCAAGGGTTGTCTTTTTACGTTGTCAGTGGGGGAAGGGACAAAGGTGGGGGGAAGAGAAGTGTTCTGAAGGTTTAGTCTAACTTTTTTCCTTTCTTTTACGTCTGTTAATAAACTTCTTTATATTCTTTTAAGTTTTGTGCCTGCTTTGCTTTTTCCTCATTCTTATCTCACAGAAGGAAAATAAGTAAGTAATGGGTATTTCAAACCAAGCCACTACATAGAAGGATCACTTTGTGCAGGGAATAAGCAGCATATATATTTAAACAATTAATGTATATTCATTGTTATGTCTTATATTAGCCAAAAAAAAAAAAAAAAAGAGGAAATTACTACTGATGAGCAGATTTTTTTTCAAGAAATATTCACAGCTGCCACTGTGAGGCAATAGCAAAAAGTTTAATCTGTGAAAAACACTTATTTGTTACTACTCCTTGGCCTGATTTCGTGCTTGTGTGTGTGTTACTGTGGACTGCTAACCTTAATGCGTTTCTCACTATAACTGTGGCAAAGTATGACAGGAAAAGTAGATGTGGACAAAAGACATGAAACTCCACCCTCCTGACAGAAATGACTAAATAATCAAATTACTAAACATAACCTTACATGACCATGCCAATGTTATGCATGCACCAGTAAACCATGCCCTTAAAACACAAACACAAGACAACTACAAATAACAGCACACCAAACTCCATCATGAGTTTGCTTATCTGATCCATACAGTTCATTTAAAATATATTACTTCCAAGAAAAAAAAAAAGAGCAAATGAAACTGAGAAAGCAGGCTTCTGTAAACACATATACAAATTCAGTGAGAAATCCTGTGTGTCAAATACCAACTTCTGCAGGGTTTGTGAGAGTACACATCCTAAATTTTTACCTCTGCAACCAGAGAACAACTGCAAATATTATGCCTGAAGTAATTATAAACCATCTCAAAAGCTAAGAAATATTTCTGCTGTATTTATGCACTTTGAAAATCAGTCTTAGCATACGTTTTATAAATCTATTATGCGTTTTTATCATTTACTGCATGACTTTCAGCAGTATATAATAAATTATAGGATAACAGATTTATGTTCCAAACATCCACTTCTCCACAAATGTAATATAACAATTCCTAGAACTTCAATTTATGTGTATAGATGAATCTGAGCAAGTGGCTTAATTTTGTCAAAATTAAAGACAATGCGATTTGTATTTTTAATCCAATTCTAATACATATATATTTACAGATCATTAAAAAATCCAAATAAAAACATATGTTTATCCATTTTATGATTTTAAATGTGTGTGCTGAGCACTGTGGCTGAGCAAACAGCAGAACTGTCTTTGACAGAAATAGAAATTCCATTATTTCCTACCTTCCAGTGATGATAGTTGCTGTTCAGCTTCCAAATACAACTGAGAAAAGATTGGCCTGGGAACTAAGTTGTTTGATCGGAGAGAGGCCTCAATAGAATTATGCAACACTTCTTCAAACCGTGTTGTCTTGAAATGACCAGCATAAGAATTTCCCATCTTCTCAAAAAAAAAAAAAAAAAAAAAGAAACAAAAAAGAAACAAGAACAAGACCAAAAAAAAAAAAAGAAAGATATTACAATTTAAGCACTCAGAACTCAATCACTGCATGCTGATGTCAGGCTCAACATTTCTCATGAAAGAGAAATGCTTCATTGTCCACAAAGAAAGGCAAAGGAAAAGAACACTGACTGCAGCAGTCACTGAGCAGATCCTGCTGGCAAATTACAGGAAGTTATCTAAAAGTAACAGCTTTCTGTAATTCAGCAGAAAGGCAGCAAGCTTTGGCACCTTCTTGAAAAAGTGACTAGAAATCTGATTCAAGTAATTCCTTGGTTTATATAGCAATTGAGGAGATGCATTTTCAATAGTCATCAATCTATTGTTGAACAGCCTTTCTGTTTTAAATGATTTGAACAGAATACATGATCTGAGCAATAGCACAGTTTTGTGTCCTTATCTTTGCATCGTCCTTCATGGCTGAACACCGGCTAAAGTAGTTCAATATATCTTTTAGAGGTGTTGTCTCATAAATAATGTAGCATTGCTGTAACCCAGAGATGGTGAAATATAACTTTTAATTTTCACCCTGAACAGTATTTTTCCTTGTGCCTTTTTTTTTTTTTTTAGTTTGAATGAAACAGTACCCATCCACACACATTGATATTGTATTCATTTATTTATTAGGACTTTACTTTTAGTGAAACCATGTAATTTATTCATTCTGTCATTGAGCAGGCAGTCTATTTCAGCTGAATATTCCATGGACTTAACTGATGCCTACTTTCCACAGGGAACACAATGAACTGGTGTAACCAAAAGCCATGTCAGCTTTCTTTTCTTATTACAAAGTAGCTCTTGCCCTGGGCCCCATGTCCTTTCCCTCCTCAAGTAACTGTGAATAGAAAGCATGAAACACTTCCTGTTTGTGGCAGTAATTCCTAAACACTGAACAGCCCCTCCTCAGCAATGGCTACTGCTTGGGAAATTAGCCTGTTGGAAAGCATCCTGTAGGAATCAGTAAAGCAAAAGGAAAACCACTGTGAAACCACATACTACTTGTCATGGAAAAAGGGGTTTGAAAGGAACAACCTACAAATTTGTTGATTTAGATATCTTTTTATGACTTTGTAAAGCGTATTTTACATATATAATCATATTTTAGCATATACTTGTTTGTATCGTGTTAATACTGTACAGAGAGTGTAGCTAATACTACATAACATTGCTTAATATATATACACAAAATAATAGAACCATAATGAGAACTAGAAAACAATGCAGGCAGTATTTAAGAAAATTTGGACTAAAAGAAGGCACTGCTGATGAAATACTCATATATATACACAAAATCAAACAGAAGTTGCACTGAATACTACTGATGTACCCATTTGGTAAAGGGTAAATGGGAAGCTGCAAAGCCTCTTAGAGATGTTCAGTGCTAATATGGAAGTCAGGATACATCTTCTCTTCCAACATAGAAAGCAAATTACAGTTCCCACACTGATAGGAATCCCCCGGCTTCTTTTAAGTCCTGCTTCCCCCTACACCAAAGGCAGCTGAAGACAATGAGGAAAGCCTGACATCAGTAGTGTCCTTAACCAGCTTTATCAAAGGTATATGCAGGAAACCCCAGGTCAGCTCTGAAATGAATTATATTAAATGCTGTTTCTACACAAAAGCACTAGAAGATGTTTAGTTTTAATTCTAATCCATCCTTCAACCACTGTATGACTTGTCTTTGTTACATTGATGTTTTAGATTTAATGTGACAAGGACAAATTATTACTAAGATACCTGACAGATGCCTGTTTAATTATTTTCTCTTTTGAATTCCCTCCCATACTATGAACTCTTATTTTCTCCCATTAGCTTGCAGGCATCTACAGGCTCAGGTACCCATCTCTGTCAGGGGCAGGTACAATGTGGTTCTATATGACTGATCATGGAAATCTTGAAAGTCCAGACTAAAGACAAATAAAAATGCATGAACATGCTCTCAACATGTTAACATTCAAAGTTACACCTTCAGGAATGGATAAAGCATTCAGCTATCATCCATTCCATACTCTTTTATATGTTGGCTGTTTTATATAAATACAGAACCAAAACTTGAAATATTAAAATAACCGCCAAAAGACTTTTTGTACTTAAAAAATACTGCTGATATAACACAAGGAGAATATCCAAAAGTTTGACTGCAGTGGCAGAGGGAGGCTGGATTCTATCTGTTCTGAACCTGACCATGCAAAGCAGACTCATATACCTGATTTTCAAATTTATTTACTTCTTTCAATGCTTTATTAAAGCAGTGAAAAATAGGAAATTTTTAAATTAATCCAGAGTAAGACGAAGTATTCCAAGACAACTCAAAAGCAGACAAATAGGCACATGGACTGCTTTATGCAATGAAGGCTTAGTTGCTCTACTGATCACTATCTGGATCTGTGATGAATCAGAAAACACTACAATATTTGTTTATAAACTCTTTTCCAGAGACACAGTCAGCTACTGTTCTGTACAGTTTATTAGGAAAAGAAATAGAGATACCATTACAGGGATTAAACATGCTTGCTCGGGATTCATAGAGCCCACGAGTGGTCAGAAGAGAAACCCTCTGAGGATGACAGAAACACAGCATCTTATAAATGTGATGTTACAGATAAATAATCAGTTAAGATTATATGATTTGTGCAAGAGGTAGGTGTTTGAAGCCTTTGCAACACAAGCATGTTTGTTTGTCTATTAGGCTGCAAATTTAATTTTGTGAATGGGTTGGTAGAATGAAACAAAAATATGCTTTCTGGATTTGTAAGCTCTTATGTACTAGTGTGATCATACAATCAGACTGTAAACACAATCATAAACCTGGGAACCTATTTTGGAAGATATGATACATATTTTTTACTCACTTTTCATCATCAAACACACCCCACTGGAACAAGAAAATGGGCATTAGGTTAGCTTTTTTGCCAGCACCAGTCTCTGCTGTTCAGAGTCCCACTGACTCTCAATTGCAAGAGAAGTTACTTCTCCAAAGCAAGCAAGGGACAAACCATTTCCCACCAACTACACAACAGTTGTCATCCACTCTTTTCTTTAGAGCTGCTCAGACTGTGGTACCTGAATTGTCAGCTGCTGACTCCATGGCATCAGGAAGCAAAAACTGAGTCCTATGTTCAGGCTTCAATGAACTCAGCATTCCCAGCCCTGATTTATGTTTCTCTTGGATACAACTGGGTGCCACAGGCTGAACTTTCAAATGTTTGTGAAATTCCAAGCCGTGCACATAGGCAGTGACCATATCTACTAAAGAAACCCCATACACTGACACAGAAGGTTGGCCCTCGACCCCATGTACTGATAAATCAAAGGGCACCTCCCTATCACATGGTCAGTTTCCATGGAGAGCATGCAGAGCAAAATACTTGCTCATATAAAGAGGAGAAAACAGGCAAAGATCTGGACTTGGAAGAGCTTCATAAAAGCATGATAAAAAGACAAAAACCACTCTGAGCAACTTGGGAGCCTAAGAAAAAATTGCAGATACAAATGAAGTGGATCAGGCCAATGTTTTAGAAGCCTATGGATAATGATGGCATAGAGAGATGCTTAGTCGAGGCATCTGAAAATATGACTAAAAGTCAGTGTTACTCACTTTGAAATTCCAAACAAGGAACTGTCAGCATTTCAGTGGTAAACAGGGACTATGTGATTAAAAAAAACAGGGATCTTTTACAGGGTTTATGTCTGCCATGTATAGAGTCAACTTTAAGTTCAATTGCAGTTGAACTAGCCAGGGTTTAAGGAAACCTGTGATGAACCTGCCCTCCAGTGCTGTGATTCAGATCAGGAGTTCCCTCAGCCATGAGGGCAATCCCTACCATGAGAGCCATGACAGAAACTGGTCATAGTAAGAGAGGGCGATGGCCAGCAGCAGGAGGACATTCAGTCCCAGCACCCAGATCGCAGAGGGAGATCTTGTGCATAGTGGAACACAGTAGTGACTTTTTAGTTGTAGTGAGGAGCACTAGGGTTTTGTGAAGACTGAAGACCCAGCACAGCAATTCTCGAGGAAATTAATCCTACACCTAGGACAGACTGGATATACTAAGGACTTCAGAGCATAGAAAGTAACCCAGGGCTTTTAAGAATTCCCACTGAAATAGACTGATAAAGAAAGTCTGCCCTCAGCAGAAACTGAGGAAACTAAAGAGTATATGTGGGCTGTGTTATGTTGACTTAAAAAAATAATCAAGGTAATTAAGTGGGAAATTAGGAAGATCTGGTTGATCACTAAGAAATTCAGCCTTAGATATAGGTGGGAATGTTTCATATTAAGTTGCAAGTTTTTTGCATTACAAAATATAATCAACACTTCTACTTTACTACATTAATCCTTTCATCATTGCTGTACAGCAATGGATGTTTTCTGGGTTTGAGCAGCCAGCTTTCATATTTTTGAAATAGTTTAACAGAGTAATTTCTATTGTATCATTTCTAAGAGGAGAAAAGTTAGATGTTCTCATGCTCTCCAAAAGACTTTGCTATCACTATGACAAAAGGCAGTTTTTCACTTGCATAGAAAGGATTTGTTTGCAAGGACTATGGATTTAGGTATCTAAAATGCTATCTATTAAAATTTTTCTGTGAGGAGGAAGAAAGCATTCTTTTTTCTTTTTTTTTTTAAATTGCAAGTTAACAATTTGTTAACAGAATAGTACCAGAAAAGTTGTGTGATCCTTTTGCCCTTTGAACATAAGTTATATTCATCCAGTAACACCCAAAATCCATCAATATTTGTAAAGTTCTGTAAAGTCTCTAGTCATTCTTAAAAACTGTATTAAAACCATCAGTCTAAGAAGAAAGAAATCTTAGGGCAGTGACTTGTATGTAAATATAACTGTAAGAAGAAAAATAAATTTGATTCTCTTCAATGGCAGTGACACATCCTCCCCGTCGATTCAGTCCAGCCATGCAATATCACAATTTACTCTTTTATTCCCACTAAGCTATCTGTAATTACAGTGTTTTCTCTAGTTTTGGATTTGGAAGAATAAATTATTTTTAATCTCCTACACTAATGTATATCATGTGTAAAAGTGATACTGTGTGGTATCTATTTCCCACAGGTTACAAAAAATCTATTCACACAAGTTATATAAAATTCTTTATTCAGAAGAACTAAAAGACACTGTGATATTAAACCCCTACAAGACCCAGTATAGTATTATAGGTTATGTCTTTAGTACTAGCCTCAAAATAAGGTTACTCCATCCAAAGTGACCTTTGGGAACAGTCACTGGTTCATCATGACTCCTGGGAATTACTGCTGAGAGTAAGTATAAGCACCAGAGCTATGCCAAGACATTACAACAGAAAACTGATTTCTGGCACACAGAAATTTTTCCTTCAATTGTTTCATTTACTAATACAGCTGTAGCCCATATGGGCAAAGACAAATAAAAAATTATTTTTCCAGAAATCAACCTAGTTGTCCATGTACCATAAAATTATCACTTGTAGAAGTAATTTACAAAGCCTTTTCTCTCGGTACAAAACCACCTAAAGGCATTGGAAAGAGGTGGATTATTGCCAATTTCTGAGAAAAATATTAGCTTCTGGGAGTCAAATCTGTTTCTTCACACTATTCTGCCAGAATGACTTGGAGTAAGAGAGGAAAAAAATGGCTCAGATATTTATGATATATGATACAAACTGATGTTTATGATATAATACTGGAGCGTGCAAAACATTGCCTCATTTGAGATCACTTCCAGACCAACATTTTACCAAAATGATTTTCACCAAAATCTTCAAGAAGGGTTTGATTTTCTTCTGTTGTTAGTCTTACCCAAAAAGAGAAATTTTCAAGCTTCAAAAGATGCTGAGAAATGAAATTCAATCCTCTGCTGAACTTAACTCTACCATATCAACAAGAATAAAATCAGTAGTCACTTATGATTTGCTGATTGAAATCCACTTCTTCAGGGAAGTAATTTATTCCTCAGCAGTAAAGTTGATAGATGAAAGAGAAGTCTCTAGTCACTCTGTGTTTCATATATGACTAAAGTTCGACAGTTCAGTAGACCCCATTTGGCCCATTACACTTTAAATGCAACATAAAACCTTTAAATAAAACCACAGTTACCTTTGCCAGAAATTCTAGCTCATTCTCTGTTACCAGATCTTAGAACTTCTATATATCTTGTAGACTTATATGAGAACTGCTGTCTAAATACCAGTCCAGATTAAACTTAATGGTTTCCAAAAAATTTGGGAAGTAGCTCATGATGAAACATAGAGACTCTGATTAAGGTTGATGACAGGTCACAGAGAACTTAATCCTTCTACCTTTACACAGCCAAGAACAATTCTGCTGCTGTTTCCACAAAATGAATATATTGTAAGAAAACTACTTAGATCTCTCTATCACTTCTTTTTATCTTCTGTTTGCTTTTAATTTTTATTTGAGGTCTTCTTTTGATTTTGAAAATCAGGATGACTGTAAACAGGGATTTTCTCCTGCATCAACAGTGAGATTATTTCCTCCCCTGACTCATGTTTCCAACACGATGTTGGAAAAAGAGCACAGATCGAAAGGTGTTGAGCTTTATTTTCTGGCAACTGTAGATTTCAAGTCAAATTCCTTACATTAATCACTGAAATCAGTTCTCTCACTCACTGCAGAAGTAAATAACTGGGAAATGTCTTTATTCTCAGGAGATTGCTGCAGAGATTAATATGGACACTTCTGCAATGAAATTCAATATAGGAAAATTCCCCCACCTACTGAAGAATCAAGCCCATTTCTTAACTGATAAATATAAAAAGGGATGAAAACAAACTTAAACAAATCAATGTTAAACCACCTCAATAAAAACACTGTTAAAAAGCTTTTGCTTTCTTTTTTTCTCAAGCAGAAAATAAATCAAAATTTTTAATGGATCATTCTTATTATGGATTTATTTCACATCCATTTTGGCCACATTAAAGACAATTTCATCTAAAAACAAGTGTTTTCTTATTTTTTGCTGAAATTTTTCAACTGCAAAATCAATAAGCAACACTTCTGAGTGTTCATTTTTTCAATTAAAATGCTACAACTCATGCATAGAACAATAGCAAATTGCAAAAATAGCAAATGAATATTTTGTACATAAAAAGCAAAAATAATTTCCCGATATGTCTGCAAAGAAAAAAAAATTAAACTTCTCATACAAATTCAACTTTACATTGAACCAAAAAAAAATAAAGCTTGATGAAATCCAGAGCAATCTAAGTCGTCATAAACACATTAAAATATATAGCGATGCTGAGAGATCTGGACTAAGGCATGTTGGCAACTTACTGACAAGGAATCTAAGCTGTGACAGCCTACACTGGGGAAACAGAAAACTCCAATTGCAATCAGATTCATTTAATTAATTATGGATGAAAGATTGTTTTGGTTTTAAGACACAGTTTGGTCTTCCTTTATGACTACAGAATATATAAGCTTCCTTGGCCCTTGTAACTCGTATGCCTACTCTCAAACAGGAGCTGAATTTTTCTGAGACATTTAAAGCACTGTTTTGTGCTAAAATGACACTATATTTTTATTTATTATAATATAGAAAATAAAATGCCGAAGCTCAAATGGCTCAGAGCAGAAAATCTTTTGTTAAAAGCCATATATTGGATTACTATTCAAGTTTTAAAAAATCATAATCATAAGCACTATTGGGACTGATGCCTGATAAAAATCTGTATCTGCAAAAAAAAATTCAGAAGAAATCTTTACTTAAGACTTTTTCAAGGTGACTTAGAATCTATTATTAACCTATTTTAATTTTCACTGGAAATCCATTTTAAACATAATGATGACATTGATTTTCATTTATTTGCTTTTTGTTTTAGCATGAACCTTCCTTTCAACCACTTGTCATTCCTTAATATCCAGACAATTGGGCCAAGGAGCCACTTGATAAAAATAAATGTGAGCTGGGTGATAGTCCAGTGTTGCACTAATAGTGCAGACTGAGCCTAATATATGATATGTCAATAAATATATTAGGCAATGGCACTTCAACCTGTAAATGCTTTCACATTCCTCTCTACAGGAATCAATGTACTCTGATGAAGATTTCCTTGATTTTCCTGCAGGATCTCATAAACTTTGCAGGTGTTACTGAAGAGAAAATCCCTTATCAGCAGCTTCCAGCATAGAGCAGCTGATATGCTTTACTTTCTCCAGCACAGAACCCTGACCCTATGCCTGGTGAGGCAGCACTGCCTTGGCTCCCATTTGGCTTTTGTGTGTTGCTTTGATCAGCTCCTGGCTTTGGATGAAAGCAATTCTTTCAGTGGCCACCTTCAAACTCTCTTAAAAAAAAAAGAATTGCATACATAAAACCAATTGAACTTGTTAAGGGGCAGGAAAAAGCCAAGTAGAGGGAGGAGAAAGGGAGGGAAGGAGGTGCCACAAATCAGGGCTAGGAAGCAATGATCAAAGTGGTGACTGGAAAATTAGTAAAAAATATCCCCAAGTTGTACATGTCTGGGGCATTCCCATAAGTACAAAGACTCTCTCACTATTACCTACGAAGGAGACACAACTCTCTTTCCAAGAATTGTCTCAGACATCTCCCCCGTACCTTTGAGTACAGCCACTCAAGATGTCAGAGTAAAGCAGTAGGGAGCAGACTGGCATGTTGGGAGAGAAATGATCTTGAAATGCATGTTTTCTAAAGAAAGTTCTAAGAAATCAGAACTTGGGGCACGGTACTCTTTTTTCTGGGTACCCATGCTAGAGAGTGTTTCCAAGAATCTTTTCCGAATCCAAAAGGAGTATACAAAGAGTAATGCTGTACTGATGCTACAGGTTAGCTTTTAGAGCCATCCTCAGAACCAGACTTCTGTTTTTCCTTACACCAAATCTCCAGACTCATTCCTACCCCTACCCCTCCAGGCTCACCCCTGGAAGCAGTGCAGCAGAGGTCTGTGGGGCAGACACATGCACACACAGAGACCAGGATATACAGCTTAAACACGCTTTGGAGCGGTCTGTCAAGGCAGCAGAGGCAGAGCCAGTGCCTGTGGCAGTTCTCCAAGGATACACACAGAGTGCACAGGTTCAGAGGCTTCACCTCAGTCACAGGAAACGGCCTCACTGCTTGAAAGACAGCTTCACTGATTTCTACTAGCAGAGCACACTCCACTGTATCTGGGTCATATTTTCCATCTAATGAACAAAGAGTGGACACAAATACAATGGGAGCAGTCTAAAATGTGCCTCACCATCTGTGGATAGCAAATACATCTGTAGATGAGTGTATCACATTACAAAATAGATCTGAACCTCAGGGTTTACTCAATCAGGTGATCAACTGCACATGTATTATATATGTTGAAAATGCATTAAATAAGAAACATTCACAAACACAAATATGCAATCCAAAGCATTAATCAAATATCTTTAGTTAAAAGTATCAGTAGAATCTTCAAATTTAATTAATTTAAGAAACTGAACTTAGCAGTTTAAGATCTGAGTTGTCTACTTTGAGAGTTTAAAAATTCAACTTGTCTGAATTTTTAGTATTTCAAATTTTTCCTAAGAGGAGACCACTTGACCCAAGGGCAGAAAACAAGAGACAGAAAATGCATACAAATTAATATATTTAAAACATGAATATTAGCTGTAAAATGTTTCACAAATATTAGACTTGAACAGGAACAAATATAAGACAGTGTGAGTATGTTACGATATATTAATATTTTTTATTAAACATAAACAGTATTTTTCAGCATGGAAATATGCAATAAAAATATACTGTACCGTACTGAAAGCATGTGCTCCTCAGTGACTTCCAGTAAACGACTCCTGAAGTTTCATATCCTGATTGCAGTGCTGAATACCTCACACCTGTGGTAACTGCCAGTGATTATGTCTTTGTGGAGGTTTCTTTTTGTTTCATTTAGAAGAGTCTGCTGCTTGTCAAATTGGTGAGCACACTTAAGGCTCCTGAGTCAGCACTGTGCGCAACTGAACAACTCAGTCGGGTCACCATGACATGAACGCTTTCCTGTCACAGTAAAGCACAAGAAGGTTTCAAAGCTATTTATTCTGCAGCTATGGCAAAAACAATGAGACCACAATATACCCTGGCAAGCTGTTTTCTAATTTGTGTGCTGGCTATAGTAAATGATAAATGGTCTGACTTTATGTCTTATTAATACAAAAGTGCTATGCTGGGTCATGATGCTCCCAGCCAGGCACACAAGAATCTATCAGCCTGAAACATTATTAACATCAACAGTTTTGTTGGAGGTTTTTGCAAGGACTGAAAGGGTTTGGTTTTTTTAAGAAACAAGGGTGATAAAATCACTAAAGAAAGCATAAGGTGTGTACTGTGGGTACTTTGTTTTGCTAACAGAAGAAAAGATTAACAGGAGAACAAAATCAGGTATGTAGCAATATTATTTTTGTGTTGGTACTATGCCTGTATCTTCTGAACAAAAGGATAGGAAATCAATATATGAGAGAACATGTTCAATATAATGCTGTGATATACCAAGAAGCAGCTGTTACATCATATTTAAACTTCAGAAGATAAAAGTAATAATTCTGATAATTGAATTTTCTTTTTCTTGTGTCTCCAAGTCATGCAACGTTCAGATATGTGCTTGATTTTAAACTCAGTTAAATACTACTGAAATGAGTAGAATCAAGCACTTGTCTAGTCTCCCAGTTGAATTAAGGTTCTGTATAACCTTTATATGCAGCATTATAAAGTTTATATGCAGCGTATTTTTGTTACGGCTTATGAAACTTCATTTTCACCCTTCACTCCCAGGATATGGTTTCATGACTGGCTCAAGCTACTCTAAACTCAGGTTACTGCTGAAAAAGCAACATCTCTCACTGTTGATCGTATATTCCCCCTCTGTTGTTCAGTGGCATTGATGTCAGGTGATATAACTGAAGACTAGCAGTTTTTGTAGGGTCATGTTTTGCTAGATCAGATCCCTCATCTAGCTATGCATAAAGTATATGGCCATTAATATATAAAAAAGAAAAGTACCAGTACATGGCTAGGGAGGGTGGTGAGAGCAGTCTCTTTTTCTATAAAAATGCTTTAAATAACACTTTTAAATTTTAAAGATACACCTTCTGATTCTTCTGTAACATAAGAGGGAAAACTCTGAATTTTAAAGCCTGTTGGAGAATTGTTGGGAACTTCTGTGATTTAGTGCTTTCACTGAAAACAACTTTCATATTAATTGAAAGTTTTCATTGTTTATTTGGTAATTTTTTTTAATGTATGTTCTCTATATATACTCAACATGCTTTAATTTTTGATTGGTCCTGAACTAGTCACGCAGTTGTACTGGATGATCACTGTGGGTCTCTTTCAACTGACAGGCTCTACTTTAGTCTAGTCAATTTTATTCTTAGATTTTAGATTAAAGTACTCTATTAAAGAATGTGAAAAGACACTGTACAGAAAGTAGTAAATAATGATTTAGGAGACTGACTGGTGTCTTTTTCTGTTACTATGGAAGTGAACCAGAAGCTTTATAAATGTTCTATACTTAACACCAAATACAGGAGACCTCAGCCATGCATTTTCAAGTAGGGTACAAAATCATTCAGCTAGGAAAAGCAGGAATGACTGTTTGGTTTCCTGTCAGCACTGTACAACCCTCACAACACTGTACAACGTATTAACCTAACCAGACTGGCACTTGAAAGATCATACTGACAGCCAAAGTTTAGAGAAACCCAAAAGGAAAACAAACACTGCAAGAAATAAATATGCACGTGTGTGAGGTGATTTTTGAAAGAGTCACTTTTAATAATTTACCAGGTCAACAAAAACACCAGCCAGGAAATTCATGTTTTAAAGAAATATAACTTGACTGATGCCAGCCAAACATATTTGCCCCATAAGTGTAGTGCATTCATGAACAAAATTTCTCTATGATGCCCTGCCCAGGATGTTTTCTAGAACAAAGTCTAGGATGCTGCAGTGTCTGTCTCTGACTTTGCTTTATGGCTAGAAACACCACATCAGTGTTAAAGAATATTAGCATAAGGTAGATGTTAAAGAAGAATATGTTAACCTGATATTCAGTAATGGAATGCAGAAAGTAAAAGAAGCCTGCCTGCTTTGGATATAAGCATGGAGCAGAAGTTCCAGAGGAGGAGAAAGGGCAAGAGAGCACAAAGGGCCCTATTGTGTTTGATTAGTAGCCAGAGCAGGAATTCCAGGAATGGGCAATGAGCATAGAGTTTGTGTATAAGAGGTCTTGTATACAGAAGCAGTGAGAGTTGGTCATTATGCAGCTGGTGATACATCATCGACCAGAAAAGAGGGGCTCTGCCTGCTGAAATGAGCTGCTGAATCTGTGTGAAATGAGTCAGTAATGTTAGTGATGAATTGACAGAACAACTGTATGGGGAAAGCTGATCATGTAATTATCCCAGCAAAAGGTATGTAAAATACATACCTTGTACTCTAGGCATTGAAGAAGAGAATCTTATTTTACAGGACTCTACAAGGCATGTATTTCACAGATTGTGAACACTGGAATAAAAGTGAAACATGGCATATAACTTGAGGTTATAACCTCAGGGTTACAAGATTTTCAAAAGTCTAAAGCACAGGTTCAAATACCAGCACAAAAATCATAAATGGTATCATAAAAAAAATTTACCAGTACATGCATTTATAAGGCAGAATGAGGAAAGAGTTGGTCCCCTGTGCAATCAGAAAGGAAAATTAAGATATGACTGTAAAGTGTAATGCTTTTTTTTCACAAGAAGATGAGAGAAGGTTATTTATGATCAAATGACTGATTTGTCCAGCAGCTTTAGCAGGTAAAAGTGGAGACTGTTACTTGAAAACACCCCAAGAACTCAGTATTTGAAGCATTCTACATGCAGACTGTGTATGAAAGAACTAAAACCGGGTCCTGCCATTCAGAATGACTGGTTTAATTGCAAGACAACTATTTTTCTTCTCAAAATGTTTTTTAAATGGTTGTTGGAACACCTGCCTTTTGTATTTATATAGAAATAATACTGAAATGTGTATAAAATCTTCCATAGAATATCATCTATATAAGCTACAAATATATACCACACTGGTATGGAGGGTACTTATGTGGAGCCCAGATTGTCTCCTCCATGAGAAACACACTCTGTCTTGTACTATGAACACGTACAAAAGGAGACATTTAAGATCATCTAGAAATACAGACTGCAATTAAGCTGCCTAAACACAGGTATTGTCTAACTTTGAGATGTTCTGGGTAATCCTGTCTGGATTCTGACTGCTGCTCCAAAGAAGCAGAGCTCTGAGGCAAGTCCCCTTTCATATGTGCCAGTCCTTCATGGACACCTCAGGTAAACCAATGAACTGAGTAAACCATGAAACCAGGCACCTGTATTTAGGCAACTGAATTAGACTCCAGGTATCAACTGTTTCACTAGGCAGAAATTTCCATTATAATCTATAAAACCAAGGGATCTGAGAGAGATCTGAGAGATGATTCAGCTGACCAGCTGCCAGTGTTTATTTAGCTCAACATGAGCTGACTCCCTCCTCTGGCTCCATTGACCACACTTGGCTACACTGACTGCAAGGAGCTGCAGCTGTAGCTGCATGAAGACGTCTGTATTTAGGAGTCTTGGGGTTCAATTCAGTTGCATAGACAGAGATGTTTAGTGGTCTTTGATCTGCTCCAGGGTATCTGAGGCAGTGACACAGGTACCACAAACACCTCTAGGAGACCACGCCAGGCAGGATACCTGAGGACATCTCAAATGGCAAAAGAAGCACATAAACAAGACACAGAAACACATCCTCCATCTCAAATTAAATCCTACTCTCAAAGTCAAAAACTGGCATGTCTATGGGTACGTCTACATTGTCAAGTGACTCAGCTTCCAGTTTGCTTCTAGCTGCCCATCACCTAACTACCTACACTGCATACACATTAGTTTACATCCAGGCATTGTGCACTCAGGTTTAGTTCTGCAAGAGTTGAATAAAGCCCTCCTTTCTCTAGAGACTGAAAAATTAAAATAAACAGGGTCATGCTGACCTCAAGACAAGCAACAGACTTAATTACTGCAACAGACAACAATGAATTATATCTAAGCAAACCTCCCATTCCTTTTCAATAGAATGCACTACTAATCAGACACACTGTTTTACAACTGGCACAACCTACACCAGAAAAATCCTTCCTTTCTTCAGGGCACAACAGGAATATTTCAGAATGTCCTATCTGTTTCTTCATCGCTCTTAACAGTCACAAACTCTTGCTGCTTTTGTGTCTTACCCACATTTAATTTTTATTCACACACTGCACAAAAGCGTCCACCACATATTCAGTCATGCTGTACCTGTGTAAAAATCTTAAATGCATGTTCACAGACCATTTTTTAACAACTTAAAAGCCACAGCCTGACTGATACTTCTGTAGCTATTAAAGACTCCAGCTGTTCAAAACACTTCCTTAAGACTGTTCCTGCATCTCTAGTAATTGTCGTATGGGCAAAAAAGCCTCTGAACCTCGAGGCTGAGTAACATCCCTTTGAGTGCTTAGAAAAACAGCTCTTAAGAACTCTCAACTTTCTGCGCTCTCTTTGTGAAAGAGCTCGTATGCCAAGCCATGTGATGGAGGATGCTGTACAGTACATTGGGTCAGGAGACAAGATGTGGCACCATCTTATACCCAGGGAACAGGGGTATACATCCCATTCTGTTGCAAATGTGAACTGAAACTAACTGAACAAATCCTGTGCTCAGTGTGTGTGATATGATATGCCTGCATTAACCACTGCCTATCTCCAACTACTGAGACAGCGAGGATGTTATTCCACTGCAAACTGTTACTCATACCATTCCCACTCATTCCATGTTTTGTACCTATTTCCCAATTTGCCATTTAGGTATATTTCCAAGCCCCACATATTCTTTGGAAGGAGTCGTGTCTATGTGTAGCCATGGATGGCTTTTTTCATATTCAATGCATCAAGAGAGGAACACATATCCCTGTTTGCAAGCCAAACAAATATAACACAGTACAATTACACACACAGCTGTTGTACTACAGCACATCTTTCTATTCAAACATCTTACTCTAATTACTATGAATCATTAGGGTTTTAATCTCTTTAGTTCACCTTGAATTTAGATATATTTTTCTTAAGAATTCTATCATCTGGTGACTTATAATACTAAAGAGCTTAGTGCTGTATTTTGGATGTATTAATTGAGAATGCTCACAACAGTATAGTTTTCAATCTCACTTAAAAAGTGTATCACCTTACTTTTGAGAGCCACCACAATCTCCAGCTTCTTTCAGATCAGGGATTATGCATCACAATTCCTGAACACTTCAGTGATTACTTAATATCACCTTCAGAGAAACACAGGGAAGTAAGTGTATCTTCTTCCTCCATTTTACTGACTTACATTCAGATTTACAGTCTGAAGTGAAATTAGCATAGCTTCTGTGACCATCTGAATCTCTAATTATAAATGAAATCCATGCCAGGTAACGTTATCTAAATACTTTTAAGAGTCTGAGTTCAAAAATTTCAATCGATGTCGAACTGTGGAAAAGCCCAGATCTGAATGCATCTTGTTTAATATTTACTATTTAGTTTAAATGTTCGAAGATATATGGAGTTCAGAGAAATTAAAATTAATCTTTCTACGTCTGTAATTCTAGTTGGAAAGCCTAACTATATGGCCACATAAAAACAATCTTCAAAGTAAGTTTTCTGATAAAAAGTAGATTTTTTTTCTTTATTTCAGTAAATAGTGCTAGAAATTCCCTGTCACTTTTGAATAATTATAAGCTGTAGATGAGGAAAAATAAAGCATAAAGTTTCCACATCTCCTGTTGTCTTCCTCTACTGCTCCTTAACTGATCTGCAATAAGAGTAGAGACCAAAATCAACATGAACCAGCCATGTGTCCTTGCAGCCCAGAAAGCCAAACGTGTCCTGGGCTGCATCCAAAGCTCTGTGGGCACCAGGTGAGGGAGGGGATTCTGCCCCTCTGCTCTGCTCTGCTCTGCTCTGCTCTTCTCTCCTCTGGTGAGACCATGCCTGCAGTGCTGCATCCAGATCTGGGGTCCCCAGCACAGGAAGGACACGGTTGGAGCGAGTCCAGAGGAGGCCACAAAGATGCTCAGAGGGATGGAACACCTCTGCTATGGAGACAGGCTGGGAGAGTTTGGGTTCTTCAGCCCAGGAGAAGAGAAGGCTCTGGGGAAACCTTAGAACACCTTCCAGTGCCTAAAGGGGCATTACAAGAAAGCTGGAAGAGGGACTTGTATAGGATTAAAGACAGGGAATTCAGCTGCCTCTGTTTTTCCATTACATAAAAACAACAAGCAGTTATTTGGAGGAGCTATAGACACTATTTTGCAAACTTTGGATCCTTTCTCTCATTCTGTTCTCGAGAATCAATTCATCATTACTCTAAGTTTTATTATACCTAATTCAAAACAGCACAGGCATTTAAACAAGTTTAGTCTATCAACTCACCCCAGGCAAAAAATACAAAGGGATGAATTCTTCATCCTTTTCTCATATATTAACATAGTTGTGCTTTTCAACTGAATACATTAAAGTTACCTACTGTGAACATATTACAATGTAAAAATACTTTCATTATGCTACCACCATATTAAATTTAGTGCAGCTTCCAAGGCCTCAAATCTTCACTTTAAACAGAATACTGAGTGTCAAATTGCAAAGGCAAAGGTCCTACAAAATCTAGTTTAGCATTCTGAACAACCAAAATGTGGTGCTGCAATAGCATAGTGACTAAATATGCTGCTGCTGAGCTTTGAAAAAAATAGTAAAAATTTTTAAAAATATTTATTATAAAATTACATTATTAAGTATAATGTTTGCTCTTTTATCCTCAGTATTTATCAAAAAGCCATTCTGGACCCAAGTCTGCCAGAATAATAATAAATTCGTCAACAAAATTAGGACTCAATTTGACAGATGTGTGATTTCTGATGCTATGCTGAAAGCAATGTTAAAATCTTTACCATTTTTGACACCTTATACTACAGAAAAGAAGCTGGAGGGAAACACTGTCATTATGACATTTTGACCTAGTTTGGCATTTTGTCTTGTTCTTTTTTGAAATCATGATTGCATGTTCTGCAGCACATACACAAGTAGTATTAGTAGGAAAGGCAATCCAGAGCAATGGAGCTATTGAAAAAAGCAGTACAAATTGCACACAGTATTATTTCAGTTGGTGGCTGGTGTCCCACGCTTTTCAAACGCACTGGGAATTGCTCTCACATTTGAGTATTACCCACTGTACATTGTCCCTGCAGCAGAGAACAGTCTCTCATGATCGAGAGAGACTTAAAGAACAGAGCTCATGCGACTGGATGAAAGAATGGAACAGCACTCTAAACAGCCAGCAGGAACAGTACAGAATGGTATGTCTGAAACAACACAGCCGGACAGATTGCACCAATTGGCAAGTTAGGAGCAAGCTTTTATGTAACAGAAAATTTCTTGCCTTTAACAGGTGGCTCGTACACAACTGCCAGCATCTATTCTCCCCTGTAATTATGCATCCAGTATATTTTACATACACATGTCATTTGTCCAATAGCAGTAATCATTTCATATCAAAGACAGTCTTTTTTTCTAGACATTCAATAAAGGCTCTTTCAGAAAAATATCGCAACTTATGGTATGAATTTGAAAGCATGAAGGAGATGCATTCAGAAATGTTAGCACAAGATCAGCAGAAATAAATATAAACTTCTAATAAAAACTTTGCAAGTTACAATCGTCATTGATTCTGAATAGTTAACCTGCCTGAAGAATAAAGAAAAACATTCTATTAAAGGTACCCAAGCACTGCCTCTATGACAGAATATGGGATGAACTATAAATGAAGAATGCTCGAGGATTTATCCTATGCAAGGAAACGTGAAAAATTACTGAGTAGTAGTCATTACTGTTGCTTGTCTACAAGCTGCCTTAGACTCAGGAACATCATCTCTGCCTAAAGAAAAGCATGAGTCAAGCCCATAGGAGGGCCCAGATCACTTTCAGGTAGAAATATTACCCTTCTTCATTGTCTCCTGTGCCAAAAACTCTGAAGAAGAAAAGGCAGGAATAATTGGTTCACAGAAAATAACCCTACCTCTTCTAGAATTCTGTTATCTAGTTCGCTCTTTCTAACACTCTGACTGATGACTTCTTTCAGTGCTTGACATTATGGACTTAGAAATTGTACATTATTATCTTGGCATTCAATTACTAGTCTATAAACTACATGAACAGCATCTTCCCATTAAGGTGATATCCTTTACCAAAGCAGAGCTTTATAGAACTTTCTCTGATCAAATAGGTTTTTACTTTATAATCAGTTTTGAAGCTTTGCTTCCTTCAGATAAATTTTATGTATCACTTCATTATTTTTTTTCATACGACAGTGTCCCAGTATGCTATTAAGAAGTCCTTTTTAAGCAACAGCTATATTCCAGTGATGGATAAAAATAAATCAGGTGGGTAGGTATTACCTGTGCATACATATCTACTAATACCTACCCACACACACAGTCTTATGTGTTCTTAGGCTGAGGCTCAGTTATCAATGTGTAATACAACTCGCTTATTTATAGTTTTCTTCATTAATTGACATTCATCACTCTACTTGCATGACCTCCCAAGAATTTTGCATAAAAGGCAAAGACAAAATATGTCCCTTACGCAGTAATTTAACTTCTAGTTATTGCTATTCGTCACTTCTCTGTATGTCACATTCAACAGCCCTGAGTGATAGACTCCAGAGAAATGAGTTTGTTGGAAGGCACATACAGATGAAGCCCCTGCCATTAGCACTACTCCACAAGGCAGGCACTCTCACTCGAGGTTGCAGCTTCTCAGGAACCCCACCTATTTATCAGCTACATATAAACTGGGAATGTTGCTCCTTTGCCATGTCTATATTGCTAAATAAAACCAGGCCACTGGTGGTTCTGTGGCACAATCATGCCCACTCCCTTGAATACATGTAGTGCCCTATGGCTTTGTGGGCATATTAAGTGTGGTTTGAGTCAGAATTTTGATCAGTGACAGGGCTGTATTGCAAGTCATCATAGTGATGCTTTCACAGCATGGAACTGAACGGCTGTGAAAAGCTTTAGTGGGGAAAAGCTGCTGGGACAGTATGTGAGGTCTGTGTGCTCTGGGAACAGTCCCTGGTGCATGCCATTCCCAGCCCAAGCACTGCCTGGAAGACTTAATGACTGCCACAGGCCAAAACTGTACCAGGAACCACTCTGGCTGGAAGTTCCAGCTCAGGCTCACCACAAACTGCCTTACTTAGCTTTTGAGGTTCTGCCTTCAAATCCATGTACACCCTGGTCAGAGTTTTCCCTTCTTTGCCCTACTTTCTCTGATCTCTTTTTTACTCACTGTCTTTTTAAAACTTGTTACTCTCAATGCCCTCCCCAAAAGTGATACACATACTCCGCTTCCACCTACCTCCCCTTTCCAAGAACTGGAATATTCAACAATGAAACAACTAATACTGACACTTGGACACCACTGGGCTTTAAAATTATCATTGTTTAAAAGATTAAGAGGTTGCATTTTGAGACTGTTGCAAAGCTGTAGACACTATAATGGTATTGCAGCTGAACATATACCCATGTAATAAGAGACATCATTTTCTTTACCTTTAAACTTCATAGATTAAGTAAATACAGGAGCAAGTTGAATATCTGATTCATTATAATACTAAAGCTTCTACATCATCTCCTGATTTTCTGTGGGTAGATTGTCCAAACTATGATTTAAGCCTTGCGTTTCCTCCCTGCCTTTGGTTACACACAACACTATTGACACTGCTCATGCCACTCAGCAGCAAATTTCTTTAGGCTATTCCCATTCTCTTCACAAATAGGTTCACATTTTTTATCTGTATCCTTATCTGTTTATATTTTTTAAATTGTTTTTACTTCCTCTCACTCTGTCCTATCTGTGTGCAGTATCAATGAGCACTGACTGTACAATGCTTGCTCTTCATTTTCTGAGGCAGGTCAGACTAGACATGAGATTCAGCACACGATAAAGAGAAGAGCTAAGTAATAACAAGCCTTAATTTAATATACAGAAATTAGAGGTAGGAACCTCATTTTGTATGGGAGCAAATACATTTTGTTGCAGCATCATCTGAACTTAGGCTGCAGCTTCTCTGCACATGAAACCTGTGTTACCCAGCAGCATTTCCTTTTCATTTTTTTTCATATTACTCAAATTCCTGTGTGGTCTCCCATGGTATGTAACAGGTTTCCCATGTAATTCTTTCTGATAAATTTGAGACAGAATCTAAAGATATTAGTAATCAATACATCTCTAGATATCCATGATCAAAACTCTTTTCTGAAAGACTATTAGATCAAAAACTGGCTAAACACCATAGGAGAACACTTCTTCAGAAATTACTGTTAAATTCATATTTAACTATTTTAATCTAATTGTACCATATATATATATATTTTTTTTTTTTTCTTTTTTTTTTAAAGCCAGAAGAGAAGCAATAGTAACAGCAAGCCATTTCTTCATTTCAGTTCTGTTGCATGATAATTCCAGTGGCTACCTTGCTTCTTTTATGAGGAAAAACATTGAATCGTGGAATCACTGAATGTTTTGGGTTGGAAGCAACCCTTAAAGGTCATCTAGTCCAACCTCCTGAGCAGGGACATGTTCAACTTGACCATGTCACTTACAGTACCATCCAACCTGACCTTGAATGTTTCCAGGGACAGGCACCTACCATCTCTCTGGGCAACTTATGACAGTGTTTCACCACTTCCATCAAAAAAACCCCTTCCTTATATCTAATCTTAATCTAACCTCTTTTTTTTAAAAACCATTACCCCTTATCTTCTCACAACAGACCCTGCTAAAGTCTCATGCGTTGAACATTCCATCCATCAAATCCATATCTCTCCAATTAACAGAGAAGGATGTTCTTCACTCATTGAAAATATTCTCTTCTGAAAATTTAGGGGCAGGGAAGTTTGCAAAATCAGGATGCAGCTATGACAAGAAAAAACACAGGTGTAGTAAGAAAAAGGTTAAAATGCTATAGGAGGTGCAATGTTGGGAAATAGAATTATTGGGATCAATAAGAGAACTGCACAAGCAATAGGCCTGGAAGTTTTAGGTTTGTGTGTGAGAAAACTTTCCATGGGAAAGTCCCTGTGTGAAAGATAACAAGCAGGCCTGAGAAAACAGAGAGGGAGTGAAAAACTTGCAGCTGTGCTATCCAGGAGTGAACGAGGGAGAGGGGCACAGAATTCTTTTGATCATAACAAGACTGTGGAAACTTGCCAATGTAAGTCCAATTATGTAGAAATAGAAATGTCTTGATAAGCTTTAAGCCACTTAGGAGCTAACAAGCTGGTATACTATATAAGTGCCTTTGGACTGCTAATAAACGGAGTTCGCTTATCAACCATATTGGTTTGCACTGTGTTTCTCTCTCCCCTCGCTGGGATCCGGGCTCCTCGTCCCGCAGAGCTTCTAACATCGCAATACTTTGTTTCCCATGTTTTTTCCAGAAGTAGCATTATATGGTCTATTATAAAATATATTAACTATGGAGTACATAGTATCAGTGTTCAAGATCCATACTCTGAAAGTGAAAAGCATTTGGACTCTCAGAGTAACAAGGAAAATGAATATGACCATGAAGCCTCTCTGCGGTCACTCAAGCACGCAAGCAAACCTGTAGCTCTTCATCTTCTTTACTAGATGTGGGTATAGGAAGGTAGTAATGATGAGTCATCTAGCAGCCCCAGTTTTCAAGTGCAATATCCATCCAAATAAATAACAATTATCCCAGCACATCTGTTACTTCTTATAAACTTTAGTGTAGCAAGTGATATTACTCTCCATGTTCTTCCAGTTAAACTTAACTCATAGATTTATATCAAAGTTTTTTCTTCAGTCCTAAATTACAGTAAAATGAAATATGGTAGAGAAACACAAGCTCCTTAAACAGTTTCATTTCAGACTTTCAAAAACACATTGCACTTACACTTTTAGCTATATGAAAAGATGTCTCATAACCACTTGCTAAAAAATCCCAGCTCCTATTTCCTCTGTTTAAGAGAGTTGTCGATTCGACCACAGGTTTATTTTTAATACTTACATTACCATTTGGTTTAAGCATCTTCATATTGAATTAATGTTGTTTCCTTATGACAATAATGCAATTATGTGTATCCATGTGGTCTAATTTTAGTAAAGATTTCAAGAATATTCTAATTAATTATATACTCTTAGCAAAATGTGTGCAGCAGTGAATTCTAAAAATTGGGTTTATCAAATATTCCTAGAGACTGATCCATAGCCAGAAATTGTACTGAGCCCTCAGTCCAGCAAAGAATGTTTTTTACATTGTGTCTTCTTAGTTTAAAACTGGCAGCAGCATTGCACAATGACACAGGCACTATCATTGGCTCTGAATCAGCTAAAAACCCCCAGAGTTTGGTTCACAGGAATTACCAGCACAGGCCCATTTCTAGGCTGCCTTCCTCTCTGTTGGTCCCTATTTTAGGCTTAACAGGCTCTTATATTGCTCGAGCCCAGTTTATTACGCCAGCTGTTCACCATGAGAATTTGCAATGTCTCTTTGCAAAACTGAGGCTTTAAAGAGCTCTGATCTCTAAAAAGAAATCCAAAATAACAAGAAGCAAATAGTATTTCTTTTTCTCATAACATTTTATTGCATTTAGCACAAACAGCTCACAATAGCTGTTCCTCCACCAGTGTACTAAAAGGACAAATGGATTTGAAATATATTATCTTGAAAATGATGGCATAACACTTCCAGGCTTCAAAGTCAGTATTTCAAGCATGAATTGCATAAAATATCATCTCCCTCTTGTCTTTAAAAATACCTCAGAGTACATATAACACATTAATAAAACCAACCAAACAAAAACAACCAACAAACCAAACTTCTTAGCAACTGTTAAAGAAAGGTAGGGGGTTTGTTTTGCTTTGTTTTCTCAGATCAGTTCTCCATAAAATGTCCATGAAGGCAAAAAAGGAATTCTTTGAAACGAAGGCCTCATTACTTATACATTATGAAAAAAACTTTAAAATTGATTTTTGGATGTGCAGTGTCTAATTTATAGGCTTGACTAATCTGCATATTTAGAAACTAACAGATTGTTTTACTGGTTAGCGCAAATGTTATTGATCCGCTTTCTTGCTGAATTAATAGCACTATGATAGGACAACTCGCTTTCTCAGCTTTCCCAATGTTTTCCTGAAAAAGAGGCCCACTACATGGCAGGGGGCAAAGGACAGGCCTTGATAACACTGTTTAGACATTTCTTTGATGTCCACAGGCATCATCCTCGACAACTGACCACCAGAGACAAAAGAGTACTCTTAGGCTGCTGGAAATCCCAGCCATTCTTCTCACCACCTTTTGATATCCCAAGGCTTCTCTACCCTGACCTCTGCACTCTGACATCCCTATTTGAAGGATGGTCAGAAATGTCAAAAAATTCTTTCCAAATTTAGCCAATGAACTAAGGATTTTTTTTTTTTTTCCACAATTGCTTCATGTCCTAAGGTACTTGTGGGAACACCAAGAAGATTTTACAGAGAGTAGAAGGAAAAGTGTCAACAAGAAAAAAAACTTTTGAGTTTTTGGTTTTGAAACCACTCTCAAACACCTGCCTTCTAAAAGCCAACTGCTCTGTCTAAAATGCCTTGACAGTGCCATCACAATGCCTTGATTGTGCACATGTACCCACAGTATTTCTACCTAATCAGTGTCATAGAGAATTCTACTTCTAACACACAGATGTTGCTTGCTGACATAACTTCACTCAATAAACGTACACATTTTAAATGGTGTGCATGTTGTATGCTAAGGACTGATACAGATTTTTATACATACATATTTTAAAAAGAAATGTGATTTTAACGTTTTTCAAACAGTGTTTCTCTCTAGACACCTGTGTTATTGATAATTGGATCAGTTTTCCCATTTTCCAGAATATTTAGAGAACAATTTTCCCCAAAACTACCAGAGATTACCATGGGTGCTTTTAAACAGTTTCATTTCCCACCTTTCTGAGGGATTGAAATTGAACAAAATGGTCAAACAGAAATAATACACATCCAGACAAAACCCTGGAAGTCAGGCAAACACCTAGAGAAGCACCCTTCTCCCCTTCATTATTATGAAAACCCACTCTAAATATATAAGTGAAATCACATATACAAGTAAAAACCCTTAACAAGACCAACCTACTGACGATCCATACATATGCACAAATTTGGAGTTTAGCCAAACTAGTGACTATATGCGGTCTCTTGTGCTTTGACAACAATTTTTGTAGCACACTGCTAAAATATCATCCTGCCATGAAGTTCTATTGCTTGAAATGAGGACAAAGTCTGCTCCAAAATTTGATGGATTTCACAGTATACAATCTTCTAAACTAACTTTGGTTTAATAAACTATGCCCAAGTGGTAAATTGTTTTGCATTGATTTTTTTTTTTTAAACTGGCATTGATACTATTTTTTTCTACACTGACAATATTCCTCCTAATTTAAAAGTCAATCATGTACCAGTGTCAATGCAACAGATAAAAGGTAACAGATAAATGTCAACATTTTAAAAATAAAACTATTCATTATTTATAATGCAAACACTGGGATTTATAATGCTTGTTTTAAAGCCAGTTCTAAATCACCTTATATTATCTGCTCAGCTTAGCCAATGTTTATTTACTTTAATGTCTGTCAGAAAAGAGTGAAACTGAACTCACAAAAGGAATGGTGTGGGATTCAAAAAGCCAAGAATCTTGACATCTTTAAAAACTCTCTTCTCCTCTATATTAGTTTACTACCATAAAAAAAAAAATAAGGCATAAACCAGCAAGAAAAATGTAGCAAAGAGGGGAAAAAGATGTGGTTTTTTAGAAGTTTTAGAATTCATAAAGTTCTCAGACAAAATGCTGATGATAGCCATATAAGGGCTATTCAAATTGACCTTTCTGGTTTTGGTGAGTTTTGAATTAAACCAGACCCCAAGGATTTCTGTTCAGTGATAGATCCTGAGGATTTATGTTCAATATTTGATCTTGTTTGTTATTTTTAAAATAAATTGCATATGCTTAAACAGAACAGGGGGCGTGATTCTGAATCAGAGCCCTCAGAGCAGCTCCAGCAAGAATGTAAAACAGATAAAGTTAAAACAGGGGGAAAAAACTTAATGAACCCCAAGTCTATAAATATTTCCATTTAACTGAATCCTGACCATGGATCATTCAAACTACTTGTGAACAGGCAACATACATAGAAACCTAAGGTCACACCTATATAGCAAGAAGAAAATACTGAAAAATCAGTGGCACTAATTAAATGCACACAAGGCCATCAACAAATCTTCCACTTCTAGCACTGCCCACTGAAAGATTCCAATCTATTTTATAGAGGCTCATTACTGCTCTGCTCTTGGAAATTATTGACCTGCCAGTTTTACACACATTGTTTTCCTTGTGAGCAATCTCTGACCCTCTTTGGTAAAAAAAGTTAACACTGTTATAGTAATAAATCTTCACCAGCCCTATTAATTTCAAACAGAATGGATTAGGAGCCATGCACAGGAGCAGCTCAACTGGCACAGTCACCTCTCTGGCAGAACTGCAGTAAGGAGTTATTAGGGGCAGGAACCATCTCCGCCAGCACAGTTGCAGTCAGAAGAGGATGTGTGAATAAAGCCTTAGTAAAACACATTAGCTTTTCATGTGCATGCATTTATACACAGCCCTGAGTGTTGGAAAATTCTGTGGCTGCAGTTACACTTAATTCTGATGTAGGTAGAAGATACAAGGAACAGATTATTCCTTTGCAGTCCTGCAGTTTGTCAGACTATTGTTTCTCATGCATTGTGACAGCATCTTTAGGAGTCTCCAGACTCTCATCACATAAACTAACAAATACAACTGTGAAAGCAATTTCTAATTGGATATATCAAAAATTGCACCTTAAAAAGAAAAGTTTATTTCATCCTGGACCCACAGAAGCACACAATGGAAAAAAAACCAACCAAACCTCAGAAAGCTTTCCCTGTAGATTAAGATCTCATTTGCAAATTTAAAGGGATCATTCTTACTGAGTAAAATTTAGCTTGAATTCAAGATAGCCTTTTTTCTTTAGAAAGTGAACACAGTGCCAAAGAAACAAAATTACATGCAAAAGCACTGCCACCTAGGAGTGAAAGGACAGTGAAGCAGTAGAGCTAATTTGAAATGGGAATAGCACCATCGATAAAGCTTTGTTTTCTTGCTGCCATCCTATACATCATTACTTCACACCCAGACTGACCTGTCAGCACGACCATACACCTCTACCTCTACGAGCATCTGGCTCAGGAAGAGATACCAGGACTTTATGCCCAGGACTGGAGAATTGCCTGAATTCACACTGCAAGACCGTGTTCACATCACCTGATGCCAGGCCAAAGTGTCTCTGGGCCTCAGCTGGGCCTCCATGGCCCTGATATAACTATTTGTGTGTGGTCTTTCCCCCAGCCAGTTTCATTTCATTATTATGCAGGCTGTATTGAAGCTTTTATCAGAGCAGCTTTTTTTGGCATGGAACTAAAAGCATGCGATACATGAACGGGGATGTTGCATCACATTACACACAGGGTAGGAGACCTACTTCAAGAGTATTAGAAAATCATGTGGGATTAGGAGAGTCATAAGTAATTGTGTCATATACTTTGCCTAGTGGGAGCACTCTTTGAAATAAATTAGCTCCAGAACAATGCTTAAGTTTTTCCTTGGAGAGAAATCATTGAATTTCTGTAAAAGAGAACACAAGAGAGAATACTTTACACAGTGAACATTGTCAGTGGGCTGAAACCTGGGAATGAACTCAAGCCAAGTCACCTGCCCCACTTGCTGCACTCTTTTTCACACCAACTGATACTCCCAATTGGATCCCTCAGCTGACTTTGCCTTTCCCTTGTGCATGTGAAATGCTGGCTGCATAACAGAAAGAAAAAAAATAAAGTAAGCATCAGAATGTATTGGGAAGCTTCACTGGATAAAAGAAAAGAAGACACACACACAAGGAAAGACATAGTAAAATCTATAGAAGACTATCCACAATCACTGCCTGAAATTTCCAAATGTTAGTATTTTAACTGAAAAATGTAACCTGACCTTTTAAGATTGTAGGGATCCTTTAAGGCACAGTAATAACTAAATGCTAGAAATGCATAGGTATAATAAAGCATTTGCCTTTTTCAGGTACTTTAAAGTCATTATCTAGACCTTTATTAGGCACATCTATTTTATAACATATGCAGTGAGAAATTCAGTAGAAGACCTGCATTATAGCTGGAGAATTTTACAATTTTCTAAGCTCTCTACTAATCAGCCAAACTGCAAATAAAGACATGTATCTACTCTGATATGAACAGCACCTGGGATCATTGGCTTCCCTGTATGGGAAGGCAGCTCATTAGATAGATTTAGCCTCCATACAAAAACATCCATATGCATATTGATGTTATGGCTTGATGACTCGGATGGGAGCACAAAATTTATCAGATTAAGCAATCTTCTAGATCATACAAAACATATGTGACTTAAGATATAGAAATATATGGCAAGAGCATATCAGAAAAAAGGAATAATCAGTGGTGGAGCAAAGACAGGTCCATTAAGGACTAGCAGGTCCATTAACCAAAGAAACTCATTAACACATCTATCTGAACTGGTATGAATAAGACCAGTTTTTGCATCACCAAACCCAATATCTGCTTAATATTCCCAAGGAAATACTGTATTTCCCTTTTATTCTGTCACCAGTTCTAAGCACATCTTCCCAGAAAATGGCAACACTACCTGATTTCCTAGTTGTTCCTCCTATTATTCCTCTGAACAGGAGCCCTTCTCCCTTCTGTATTAAAGCTCCACATCACAGTTAAACTGGAAGAGGTAGGATTGTCAGTGTAGAGCAGACAATTAGAATAGATAGTCAGTCTACTGTAGACCAGTACATGAAATTAACAGCTTGCCAAAAATCCCTACTTCCATCTTCCCAGTCCACTAAAAGAAAATAAGATTATGATTAGGTTTGATGGAAGAGGAAGTAAATGGCAGAAGAATTAAAGATATGTAGAGCATGAAGCTGGAAATGCAGTTTACAAGATAGAAGTGGTTTAGTGCAAAGTAACCAAAAGTCTCCTTCTTTATGAAGGCCTCAAAGACAAAAGCTTTTAGCCATGAGTAGCTATGAAAGAGCAGCTGAAGAAGCATGCATGCAGTTAGGCGAGGGTAGTTTACATAATTTAAAACATATGTAGTCTGTCTAGGCTTTAAACAGTTGTTTATGTACAAATTGTAAAAGAGCGTATAGTTCAAGCTGAGGCCACATGAACATATTGGTACTAATGTTCATCAGTGGGCTGATGTAGGCTAATAGGAGATACTCTAAAAATAGAAGCTGTTATAATTCTGTTCTTTCATCTCTTCCTTAATTTCCTTGCTGCCTTAGGCATGGAGAAAAAAGGCAGGTTGTCTTTTCTAAGTTAAAATACTGTGAAATTCACAGCTGACACTTCAAAGATGCTCAAGATAGTTACCTAACTTCTATTTCATACAGAACAAAAGTCACTGTTATTTTGAAGACAAATTTCCCAAGAAGATTCTTAAAAGATGATGCCTTTTTGTAAGATGACAAGATGAGGGCTCAGAGTTATAGTACATGGGGTGTCATCAGACTAGCAGCCAGTCACCCATGGGGTTCAACAGGGCTCAGTTTTAGGGCCAGTGTTATTTAATATTTTTATAAATTATCTGGACAGAGAAGTAGTTTGCTGAAAAACCTAGGTAGGAGAAGCTGTGGAGTCAATCGAGGGTCAAGAGGCCTTATAGAGAGAGACACCTACAGAGATTAGAGAGCAGCACAACCAAAGGAAATTTAACAAGAGCAAGTGCTGGATTCTCCATCTTGGATGGAGCAATCCTGGTTACATGTACAAACTGGGCTGGAGAGAAGCCCCATGGAAAGAAATCTGAGGGTTTGGATTAATGGAAATGTGAGTCTGTGCCCTGGCAGGCAAAAGGGCCAAGCACGTCATGTGAGGCACAGCATCACAGCCATAGCAAGCCTGTCGAGGGCAGGGATTGTCCCTCCTTGCACTGCATTAGTGCGGCCTCACCTCAAATGCTGTGTGCAATTCTGGGTGCCTCAACTTAGGAAGGACATCAAACTACTAGAGTCTGTCCAGAGGAGGGTGACAAGATGGTCTCAAAGGCAAGACTTGAGGAGTGGCTGATGTCACTTGGTTTGTTCACCCTGGAGAAGACCAAGGGGGACCTGATGGTAGTACACAGCCCCCTCAGGGTGGACAGCAAAGGCAGAGGTGCCAACCTCCTCTCTGGTGAGCAGTGAGAGGTCAAGAGGGAATGGAATGAATCTGAACCAGGGGAAGACAGCATTATGTCGGACATTAGGAAAAAGTTCTTTATGGAGATGATGGTTGGACACTGGCACAGGGTCACAGCACCAAGCCTAAGAGAGTTCAAGGAATGTCTGGATGCTCTCAGTCATATGATTTAGTTTAGGCTCTCCTGTGAGGAGCAGGGAGCTGGACCAGATGATCTATCTGTATGGGCGCCTTCCAAATCGAGATATCCTATGATTCTATGCTTTTACTATATATCTTCTTTCCTGTGGTGTTAATAAGCTTTCTACAAATAATTTTTCATTTTTAGCTACTGCATAAATTATATAAATATGCCATCAACATAATTACAGATTGCTTCTAGTACATGAAGTACTGCTGTAGTGTTTAACTAGAAAAAAGTTATTTTCTTCATATAACACTCAATCAGTATATTTTACAGCATATTTCCTACTGTCTAAATGGCAATTTTCTTTTACTGTTTCTTCAGAGATATACCAAAGGCAATGTTACTTCTTAGACTTCCTTTATTCCTCACATAAACATTTAAGCATGATATGGATAATGGCAACTGAAAGCAGACTGAAAACAAACCAATGATCTTTGGAATCCTTAGGTGTAACTATAAAGGTACAGATACAAATACCTATAAAATGAGCATAAGTTTCTCATAAGAAGAAAAGAAAATAATACACTACAATATATACTAAGAAATACTACAATATGCTAAGAAAATAAGAATTTCATTAGTATATTGTAGTATTTCTGGCCACAGTCTGTGTAAAAGAAGTTTTGAAGTTTTAGTCAGATTTCCCAAGTGACTGAATCATTAACCACAGTCTATGTGGCAAAAAAGCCAAGAAATATTCAGCTGTAGTTCAAGAAGCAATGCTTTCCCTGTGCACATGTAGAATACACGAACGCAGGCATGTTTTTGTGAAAGTAGGGATGTTTACACATAGATTTTGGTTTGGTTTAGTTCCACTAGCCTTTTATGCCCCTCATGTAGCTTTTATTCACATGAAATAAATCCCTGGCTGTGCCTGATCTCAGCTGAGAGTAAGTAAATGCTTTATTTTGTATGAAGATGAAAAAAATGAGTGACAGATCACTTATCATTCACTGTGCAGGCTTTGTATTCATTAGAAAAACCACAATCAATAAGAACCAAAGGCAATTTTTCCCTAAAGATAACTATGCCCAGCATCAGTAGAGGGTCTGGGAGTCTCACAAGCTTTCATTTATTAATAAGAATCACCTTTGAAAGTTTACAACTTCCTAATCCAAATTTCACTTTACTTAACTCTGCTATGTAAAATTCCCTTGCTTTTTTTTTTTTTTTTTATACAAAACTATACTGTTTTTCTCATGGTTACTTTTGCAGTGTGCAAGTTCCATAAGCTTCAAATGCAGAAAAATTGCAAACGGCTGACTTTGCCACTTTTCACATTTTATACAGCAATCACTTCTGGGTTTTGGGGACAGGTGTTGTTTTATTAAAAGAGAAACTATGGAAGCCAGTAATTTCTTATACAGAGTATATTCTTACAGTTTAACAAGGAAAAACAGAATTCAAACCATTGTTTTTAACTTGCTATTTCACATTAGAAAACTCTTTCCTTAACTTGGTGCATGTTATGCATAGTTTTATTGAATAACATGAAATCTCATCTGAGAGATTTGGAACTATTGTATCCAAAGACAGACTACCCTAACAAGGTATTTAAATACAGACACAAATAGACAGTAGACTCGAGGCGTGAGGAAAAAAAACGTATATTCCCAATACCAAGGAATACACACATTTTTAACAGAAAATAAAAACATTGTGCCTAATTGATACTCACAAAGCAAAGATGATCAGAGCCTAAGTGAAATTCCATTCCTAAATCATTCCTTTCTGGGCTTGTGCTTATTACATCTTCTGTCAGGAGCTAATCTCACGTGACAGGCCTGATCCAAAGCCATTTGAAGTCTATGGAATGTCTCTTCCTGACTTCAGGGAGCTTTGCATCCAGCCCTTATAAACTTCAAGAGCAATACAATTCATGGAAAAGTTGTTTTAAGAGAACAATAGCTAACTATTGTCTCAGTAGAAAAGAATGCTAGCTTCAAATGAAATTTACCTGCAATGGTAGATTTGTGTTAGGCTTCTTTTGTTAATGTTTCTTTATGCATCTAACACAGCTAAAACTTTCCAAAGTGAGAACATGTCATTTCTTTAACAGAAGCCACAGAAAATCAAAACTGTAGTAAAAAACAAAAACAAACAAACAAACAAAAAAAAAAAAAAAAGAAAAAGAAAAATATCATTTTGTACTAAGGAAACGAAAGATCACTTTTAGGCCTCAATTAATTCAATGTTTACTTAAATAGCTGTACATTAAGGACAAAGCAGAACAAGAGGTTTCAAAAAAATATCCATTGTTCCTGAAGTCAGCAAATCAAAAGATAGATTAAAGAGAAAAAAACAACCAAACAAACCCAAACTAGTATAAGCAAGGGGGTGGGCTGACAGGAAAGCAAGTTATTTTGTGTTTTCTGTTCTAATAAAAATCCTGATTGTCTACTAACTTAAGTAAATTTCAAAGCTAGAGATGACAACTACCGCACCAGATGTGGTAACCAGTGTCAGACTGTTATTTATATTCTGAAAATAATAATATAGCTGAAATAAGCCCAGAAAGAGCAATTACGATCATTGTAAAAGCTGGTGGAAGAGAAGTCCCATTGCTGTGATGTGGCTTTTCTCTCATTTGTAAGAAAAATGAGGCAATGTAGACCAGTACAGAACCTGATGTTGATCCACTTGTACCAGTAAATTTACACTGATGAAAAAGCAAATCAAACTCAAGTCTACCACCTCCAAGTTCCCAATGCACCAGAGAGGTGGTTCCAGCTTCCTCCCTCACACATCAAATCAACTCACTACAGCTATTTTAGTTAGCTAATGTTGAGATGAAAACATAGAAACTTCCAATTAAGCACAAATATTCCAGAATGTCCAGCTTTGGAAAATGATTCTATGTTTCATTGAAAACAAAACAAAACAAAAAGTCATTAGGTCCTAAAGACTCTCATTCATAAGACATACAAACCACTGTTAATTTTCTCTGTAGGTGGTTCAACATGTTTAACAACAAACACTGGCACTATAACTTTTATTAGTTAATAGTTTTCAGAAGAGTCTATGAAGTATTAGATCTAAACAAATGTAGCCCATACCTCAAAAAGTAAAGTAAATGAGACAAAGCACAAGCAAAAGGCATACATCAGTTTCTGCAATGTAGAGAAGTGTTGGAGAAAGCCTACAGCCCAAAACAGAGATGCTCTAGTTTGTCTCCTTCATTTAAGTTCCCGGTATCCACAACTGAAAATAAGCACTTCACTTTATAAATACACCTAATCAAATTGCTGATTTTTTAGTCTAAGTGGATGAATTACACAAAAGTAGAAATTTCATTTCAGGCCAGTACAAAATTGTGGTTTGTTTTTTTTTTCCTAAATGAAATGAAACTGTATTTCTCAGGTCAAATACCATACCTTATTTTGGTATCACAAATATTTTCTTCAAATAATTTTCAGCCCATTTTGTTTGACTTTTTAAATCACATTATTTTGGGAAATTTGCTTTTTTTTCTTGTTGTTTGCTACTAACAGCATTTTTGAACTGAAACATTGTCATAAAATGAAAAATAAAACTTTCAAGTAAAAAAAAAGTCAAAACAATATGCAGACTTTAGCTTTTCTTTTCTTTGGTTTTTTTTTTTTTTTTCTTCTGGCATGCACAAAGTAATGAATTGTTTTGTTCACTCCAAAACTATATTATGTGTAAATAAATCATTTGTATCCTTTGTTATGCCTCATTTATCCATGTACCAGTTTTGCTGCTACACTATTCTCTCCTCTTCCTACACGGGCAGTTGGGACACAAACTGCCCGCACCTAAATATTGCTGGCTGGTGTCCCGATCCCCTCGGACCTGCTCTGCTCCCCTCTTACTCCGTTCCTGTTGCTGCTGGGACCAACACTTCCCTAACCTTCGGCAGACCTGGGCTTCCACTTACCCCCCTGCCGTCTCTGAGCATTCCCAGGTGCTGATAATCTTTTCTATTGTTGCTGCTGCTTCCCCTTATTTTGGCAGAAGCTACAGCTTTGCAAGTTGCATGGATCTTACCTCTGAGACCCTCTTTGTTGCTCTGTCTGCGACCACGCTGGAAGCAGGGAGTGATGGATATTAGGAAAGCATGAGCCTCCCCTCGCTGTTTAGCAGCGTGGTCTGCAAAGAAAGATAGAGATGCTGCTCTCTCCTCCTCCTCCCCCCTCGCTGTCCCAGCTTCCTCCTCCCTCCTCCTTGCTCCCTCCTTCCTATCCACGAGCTCTAGCTCTGTCTGTGTTCCCACACAATGCGCTACCTCTCAGCACCAGCTACCTAAGGTCAAGAATACAACCCCTCACCCTTCCCCCGCCTTTTCCTCTCCGCCCAGGCATCCTCACCCCTGCTTCCCACGGAATATGGTATCTTCCCAACCAGACGTGCCTTATTCGGCTCTGGGGTCTAAAGTGCAGACAATTTCAGCAGCCCTGGGGAAAACAGAGTTATAAAACAGAAGATGCATGGGGAAGACCAGGGATATAAAGGGAAAGTGGAAGACGTTTGAAGAAATTGGAAATTTTGGGAGTTTATATGTGTCTTTATAAAAAAAAAAAAAAAAATCAACTCCCAGTAGCCAAAGCCTGACATTTGGAGATTAGTTTAAGAGATCTATACAGATAAAGAAAAGTGCCCTGGATAGCTAGTTATCTCCCAAATCCAGCTTACCTATTGTTTATGCTCTTTGTTTCTCAAGCTTTATTCTAAATAACTTTTTCGTAAAGAAGCTTCCAAACTTTTCCCCTGCAAAGCCATACTTAAATACCAGCACACTCTGATGATGCAACAGCGAATGAAAGGGAAAAAGGAACCAGTAACAATTTTTAAGATTATAAACTATCAAATAACCCCTTTAAGGTCACAGAAAACACAAGCATAAGTCCTCTGATTTTTCAGCTTGAATGACAAATGGTCTTTTTTCACTTTGAGCAGTTATGGTGACCAGAAGCACTTTCGGGCGACCAGTATGTGGCTCCCAAAAATCACATATAATTACAGCTGACCAGCATGCTTTTCTTAATTTTAGACACATGATAAAGCACTCCTTCTAAAGTGTTTATGTTTGTTACAGAGACTCTGGAGAGAGGTAGGTGATGTTGAAGACTTTTAAAAAATCTTGATTGCTAAAGGTTACACTCCTTATTTAGGTGGACAGGATCTCCCTCTGGAGGCCTTGAGGGGCTCCTGGCTCTCTCCAGTGATGTATGGTTACCAAACCATACAGATAACAGTACCACTCCTAAGCTGTACCAAGGACTAAGCCAGAGTTTTTGTTTTAAGAACAGGTAAACTTCAGAAATAAAGAAGATTTAAATGAGGAGAGAGAATCAGATTTCTATGTATTTTGGTGCTAAAATGCCTTATAAGATCACCTGGATGCTTTTTAGAACACTCCAGAAATGTCACATTATCAGCACAATTTCTGAAGGTCAGAACTTCTTTCTGGTCAGCAAAGGAAGCTTCAGAATGGACAGATCATTTGGAAGTAACATATCACCAGGACCGGAGTTTTTTTACACAAAATACAAAGCTGCTGAACCACTGGCTATAAGATTAAGACACATATATAGCTTAAACCAACTTCAGTACTACAAGAGTAAGTGGATCACCAACGGCTGACTGATGAGGTGAACATGGCTGTAATGAAGCTTGATGCCTTGTACAGCAGAGAACAGAGAAGTGACAGAAAACTATTCAGGATACACAAATGTAGACAGTGAAATGTTGCAGGTGTATCTCATAGTAGGGGATGATTGAAAAGGCAGGTTCAATTAAAAAAAACAATGGATGTGTATTACTGCAGGCCTGGGCCCTAGGGTATATCACCATGTCCCACAGCCATAGGGAGGAGGAGGAGGAAAGATCCAGCAGGCAGGAATTGTGCAGCAAGATTGGTTTATTTAATTATTTTACAAACTCTTTTATAGACTTTTTTCTTCATAGTCTAATTGGACAAAGGATCAGCCACCCCTTGGGTGCTTGGCTAAAATCCTAAACATCCATTGTCAAAATATTTTTCTACTATACCATAAACAAAACTTTTCAAGGTTGCAGGTGGCTTGGTTGTTTACATAACTCTGCTACCTCTTCTGTGAGAGAGAAAAGTCTCTCACGGACTTAGAAAATAGCAAGAAAATCCTTGCTAGCAGCATTTTTGTATCTACAGATGTGCAAGAAAATATCTGCCTTGTGGCTCTAACAAGCCATAGTGGCACTCAGAGCCAAGATGCTGACAGTATGGGTACTCTACAGAGATTTGGAGATCCGTGGGAGAACAAAAGCAGCTAGCCAGAAGAGTCATCTATCCAGAGAGCGGGAGAAGAATGGTCAGGGAACTAAAGCTGGGTCCAGCTCTCCTCAGTCTCTCCAGTGCAGGAGCACACCAGAGGCAATGGGCATGCCAGTGGCACGAAGTGCAGTCCTTTCTCCTTGCAGCAGGCAACTCTTTCTCTTTGAATCAGTATTTTTGCCACTGCTTCAGCCAACAGCAGCAGCCACAGAACCAGGCAATCCCAAACACACTTCCTCCTTACTATCTGCTTTTGTCCAGGTTCAGGGAAGTAACCTGGCACAGAGAGAACGGAGGGATGTTGCTCCCAAAGCCACACTTCACAACACCACCCTTTGATGCTTTTTTCCCTGCTCTTGCTGCAGCTGCCAACTGTATGTGCATAATGATGGACTCCTACCCACTTAGTAAAGAGTGGGTTTGATCACCATAGACAGTTTTTTGAAAACAGCTCAATGCTCCCCAGTTGCCCAAAAGGCACACACAATGTTTTAAGAAAAGAACAGAGAATAAAGAATACCAGTCTGACATTTCATTAAGTCTACACTTTAGACTTCTTGTACCCTGACTGGATATCTGATCATGGGATCATAATTAGCATCTTTGAAGGGACCACTGGAGGTGTCTAGCCCAATCTCGCAAAGACAGGTCAGCTATGCAGTGAGTTCACAGGGCTTTATCCAGTTGTGTCTTGGAAACTTCCAAGGATGAAGACTAAACAACCTCTCTGGACAATCTGTTCCACGACTTTATTGCTCTCATGTTGGGGAAAAACTTTCCTTTTCCCCTTTCTTTTTTATTTCCCCTTCAGATTACAATGTTATTCCTTTCAAATGTCACATTTGAAAAGGCTACAGCAGAACAGAAAAGCAACATACAAGAGTGACTAGAGATTTGAAATAACTTCCACACCAACAGGTTACATAGGTTAGGAGTCTTCAGATTGGAAAATTGGTAACTGAGCTGGTAAATATCTATGAAGTTGAGAATAATATGGAAAAAGTGAACTTAAAAGAAATTCTTCCAGTTTCCCATAAAACAGGAATTACAGAGCACCAAATGACATGATTAGGGAACATATTTGAAACAAAAATATTATGTTTTTTCTAACAAGTTGAAATTATAGAACTCACTGCTGTAGAATGTAAAAACTGATCATTTTTACTTTCCTATAATTATCTAAATTGTCATTTACAGATAATAATTTATTATTATTTATAGAATTTGCCTTCTGATCAGAACCAACTCAAGGTGAAAAGGAAGCTCAAGGAGACCTTATCACTCTGTACAACCACCTGTAAGGAGGCTGTAGTGAGGGGGGTGTTCATCTCTTTTTCCAAGTAATAAGAGATAGGATGAGAGGAAACAGCCTCAAGTGGCACCAGAGGAGGTTTAGATTGGCCGTCAGGGGAAACTTGTTCACCAAAAGGGTTGTCAAGCATTGGAGCAGGCTGCCCAGGGAAGTGGTTAAGTCGCCATTCCTGGATGTATTTAGAAGAAGTGCCAGTGTGACACACAGTGACATGGTTTAGTGGTGTACTTGGCAGTGCTGGGTTAATGGTTGGACTTGATGATCATAGAGCTCTTTTCCAACCTAAATGCATCTCTGATTCCAAGGTTCCTCAGTACTGCAGGCAAAACTGCATTTTGCCATTCCTCAATGGTAAAACAATGAGTAATGGTAAAACAATGGTATTACCATTCTATTTTGTTGTGGTGGAAATGTGAGAGGATGGGAAGGACAAGAAAAGAGGCAGAAAAGTCTGCTTAGCTTTAATCCTCTGGGGCTGGAGGTGATCTCATCTTGCTGGAGGCCTGGGACCTGTGCACAAGGGGTGTTACTCCCTGCTGGTAAGACATGGAAGCACTGGGGCTGAACTAGCAGAGCATGGAAGAATGGAGATGCCTCAAAAATAGAAACAAGTGCTTGAGTTTTTCCAGTGGTTTCTGCTTTTCCAGCATCTGTCTACAGCTTGCCCCCCAGTGGCAGGTAACCACTTTCCCAGAATCTCTTTCTCCTCCATCTTCCCTCAGCACAAGCAGGTGCCCCAACATTTCTCATCCATTTCAAGTTCTCACTGCTATGAGATAGTGAGAAACTGAAGGAAAGGATGGCAGTGGCCAACCAACTTCCCTGATAGGTGTGAATGACTTTTATGCATCTAGACACAATCCCCCCATCAGTGAATGTGCTAAATCATAAATCTCAGTGTACACATAACAGCAACCTACTCTAATTTCACACAAGCACTGTAGAACACTTTCTCATATTATAAGACAAAATTAAATAATGAAATAAATTTTAAATAAAAACCCACCAAAACCAACAAAAAATATTAACTTCAAGGATACTTTGAAATTCAAGATATAAAGATAACCACCTTATGAGGACACACTTCAACTTTTCCACACATTTAAAGCTAACAAACTAACTGTGCTGCTCCAATCCGATTAACTGACTCAATCTTCCTCATACTCACACAAAAAAAGTGAAGAAATAAGAGATCTGCCTTCTTAGATTAAAGGATGACTATTTGCCATGTATACAAGAATAATTTTTTTCAGGCAGATTAAGCTGAGCACATCAAGAAAATTCTACTATTGCTGGAAACAGATTTAAGTCATTACATTTTACAGCATAAAAATGTATACCTTTATGCAGCAGTTAGGACCTTAGGGAGGCTTGGATACAGACTGACATACTAATATACAAAAATATGGATAACTCTATAAGCCCAAGTAGTTTGAATAGGTATTTACAGCTATTGCTGTCTTTCATCATTTTGTACTTTTGCACTTTTGCAGGAAGATATTTCCTCTGGCTCATCTTTTCAGCAGTACATGTGCACCTAATGCAAGATCCAGTTACAAGATTATTAACATGAAAGGGAAGATTGCATTTGATACAGAATTGTAGAGTTTTACAGAAGGTGGCCTTGGCTTTAATTGCAGAATGTTGCAACCACTATGTACATAAAGAAAAAAAAAAGGTATCATAGAAGGTTATAAAGGTACCTGATAGGGGATATATTTCCAATTTCAGGATCATATACATAGTCTAATAAATATTAATAGGATATTAGTGTAACAAAAACAACGGGAAAATAATGTGATTAAAACAAAATTTTGAGTATCACAATGGCAATATAAAAACCACCAAAAAATCCCATACTGCATGAAATTCAAACCTTTCACCATTTCAGTGCTGCATGAGGTTCACCAGTAAAAACTTTTACAAAGCAGTCAAATTCCAGCTGCTCAAAATAGAAGTAAAACCTACATGCCTAATTAGTTCAGGGTAAAATACTAAGTTCCACAAGTAACATAAGAAGCATTTTCAAGAAAATTATGTTTTGACTTTCACATCCAGTCATTAAAAAAAGTTAGTGAATCCACTATTCTGGCAGGTTTTGATGGTAAAAGATCAGATTTAGGAAATGAATTATTGCCCCCTGGTGGGCAATAGAATCAATGTAATGAAAAAGAAACCAATTTCAGATAAAGAAGCAAATCTTTTATTTTAAGAACCACGTTTTGTACAATTAATGTCTGGAGGTATTAAAAGAATGCACAGTCATTTCAATATGCATTAAGATAACAGTAAATGAGGAATAATTTACATTTTCATCTACAGGACTAAGAAAGAATGTGTGATGTTTAATTATCAGCTTTATAAAGCGTAAATAATAACACACTAGAATAAAACTCTTTATCAGCAGAAGGCTACAGCAAAAACTCCTGATAGTCGAGTCAGTTACTTCAAAATCTAATTTTCATTTAAAAGAGTAGTAAGGCTTTTTAATTTTCACATAAATATAGAAAACTCTTCCTGAATCTGAATCTGTGTGGGGCTCTTCTTCGCTCCATTACATAGGTCATCAGGCAAGGACAGAGAGGCACGGGAACAGGATTTGATCTTATGACTGGCTAGAACAACAGCATAGTTAAAAGTTGATGCAATGTTTTCCACATGGGCTAATACAGGAATTCATGTATCCTAATCCTCAAATTATGAGTTGTTAGCCTCCTCCTAATATCTGACCAGCCAACAGCCACCAATTCCTATTCAACAACTTTAATACTGCATGGCACATTCCTTACATCACCTCAAACTAAAATGGCCCTAGATATCTACTCCAAACCATTTTGCTGTTCCAGGTGGAAAAAAACCTGCTTTATCACAGTTGGGTTTATACAATCTGTAATTGCAATGATAAAATACATCTTCCAGAATATAAAAAAGAGAGAAATGTTCATTCCTTATGAAACTATGTACATCCCCACAGAGAAGTTAGCAATCAGATTATGTTGCCCATACAAAAATGAGCATTTTTACATTTCCATGTAATCATGTGTTCCTTCCAAGACAGGAAAGCATGCACCTGCAGCAGTCCAACCTCGCCTTGCAATACTGACAACCAGCATTTGCATGACATCTTTAGATGCACAACTCCAAATCTCCTGAAACACAGACATCTTGCCTTTGAAGAGCTGTAACACATTTTTTTCTTTTATTCTTTTTAATTCATTAGAGCACAAGAACAACTCACCTTAGTTCTGCGCTTCTGTACAAGGACAATTATTACCGCAAGTACTTGACTAAAAATTGGTTGCTATGAAGAAAACTCCATCCTATATCAAGGCATCTGATGTATCATTGGTGATACCATAAGCTACTCTAAATGAATGGCTAACTGGAAGGGCTATGAAACACATAGCAAATGAAAATTAATTCAGTATTTTTTCAAGATAATAGTGTTAGTTGACATGTTATGTCTGACATATTAGAATATGAACAAAGTTCTTTATGGCTTTGAATTCCTCATACCAGACTGGCAGTTTTACACATCCAATGAAATCAGGGAAGTGACTGGAAATTTCACCTGAAGTGTGGGTGGGAGAAGCAAAATAGTTCATAATTCTTTAAGCAAAAGAACTCCATGACAGACTTACCTGCTGTAGAAGAGAGTTAATTGCCATAAAGAGCAATCAAGCAACAAATGGGCTGTCTAACAAGGAGCAGTATTTTAAAGAAATGTTTTTGTCTGACAAACAGAAGTTATCTATGCAATTGGACATTTTGAGACTACTGCTGAGGTTGGCAAATGAGCAAGGCATCAGTGCTTGGAAAACGTTACCAGAAGTATGGAGGAAAGGGCAGGAGCAATGGAGCTGGAATTTGGGAAAGGATGTTGCTGTGAAGTAAATGGACAGGCTTAGTTAGGACACGCCACATTTGATGGCTCCTGTCAGGCCCAAGAGGAATATACCTTGCCCTTCACTCATAAACCTCTTGTAATTAATTTATTTCTGATGTGGGCATTCTCTCTGTGTCTCCGCTGTGAGCAACACACACAGTTCTGGCTGTCTCATACTAGCAAGTAATGACAAAAGCAGGTAATTAGGCAGGAAATCAATACTAATTATTCTCACACCTACCTGCTTTCTCCTTGCTCATGCTGTTACCTGGAGGAAAGAGAAATCTCCCTCCTTGCAGTAACCAGTGAGGACCTTCTTCTTGAGGGCAAGCCATATGAGGAGCAGCTGAGGCCGCTTGGTCTGTTCAGCCTGGATGAGACTGAGGGGAGGCCTCACTGCAGATACAGCTTCCTCGTGAGGAGGAGGGGCAGACACTGGTCTCTTCTCTCTGGTGGCCAGGGACAGGACCTGAGGGAATGGCCTGAAATTGTGTCAGGGGAAGTTTAGGCTGCACATTACAAAATGGTTCTTCACCCAGAGGGTGGCTGGACACTGGAAGATGCTCCCCAGGGAAGTGGTCACAGCACCAGCCTGATAGAATTCAAGAAACATTAGGTAGGACAATGATCTCGGGCACATGGTGTGATTCTTGAGGTGTCCTGTGCAGACCCAGGAGCTGGACTCGACGATCCTTGTGGGTCCCTTACAACTCAGCGTATTTTGTGATTCCTCCCCTTAACCCACGCTGGCCACTGCAGTGCTCAGTGCACTCCCGCTGCCGGCAAAGGCGAGGACGGGGGAGAGCAGACGCGTTCCTCCGCCAGCCTGGCAGGCTGATGACAGGGGAGGAAACGAGTTAATTCAGCGCGTTCCTGCCGGCGCTCGGTGAGGGGGGGATGCCCGGGGGGGGCGGGAAAAGCCGGGAAAAGCCAGCACAAGCCCGGCAAGGCGGGAAGCTGCCGCGGGGGCCGATGGGTAACAGGGGGAGACGGCGGTGGCTTCGCGCGCGCCCCGGTGGCAGAGGGGAGGGCGCGTGCGCGGGCCCTGCCCGTTCCCGCCCCAGCGGTCGCCTCAGGCGCGCGCGGGAGCGGCGGCCATGACGGGCCGCGGCGAGGGCGGGAACGGCTCCGCGGCGCCCCGCGCCTGGCGGCGGCTCGGGACCTCGGCGTGAGGGCGGCTGTGCGCCCTCCCTCCTCCAGCGCCTCGCCTCGGGGCCGGCCGGGGCAAGGAGGAGGGACCGGGCGGACATGGCCAGCCCCGACAAGTGGGAGCGCCTGAGGCCGCTGCAGCTGGACACGCTGCGTGTGAGTGAGGTACATGGCGGGCGGCACTGGGAGGCGCTGCCTGTGCATGGGGAGAGGGCGGGACGGCGGTGCCGCTGTGCTTCTGCCGCCGGAGCTCGTCAGGAGGCGGCCGAAAGCCCGTCCTACGTCCCTGGGCGGGAAAGATGCGGCGGGCCTGGCAGCGTGGTACCCCGGAAAGAGCTGTGGGATGCTCCCCTCTCTCGTGGCGTTGGAGCGGGCTTCCCGGGAAAGGTGATACGATGCGAAGGGATGTTTTTTCTTGCCAGTGTTACCTCTAGCCTCTTAATTGAGCTAAGTATGTTGTAGCTAAGTATGAGAAAAAGGGATTACAACTGTGTTTTCTCCTCTAAATGCCTGTGATGTTGAGGAAGTCATCTTATATGCAGCTGCCACCACTACTTCTAGCAATGCTATGAAGTACCTAACAAAAAAGCCTATTTCGTAAAACTTTTTAAAATCTGTTACTTTTTTTTGTTTATTCTGATGGTGTGTACATTTAATTTTGTGAAACTTCTTCAAATTTATTACTGGGTTTTTTTTAATTAATCTTGACAGTTGGGCTAAATGTTACTTGGTAGTACTTTCTTAAAGCTGTGAAAGAGTTCACATAAGTTTTTGGGTGGGTAATTGAAGTGATGATTATAAGAAGCAAATCGTGTTTGGCACAGCTTCTTTATGTAGGTATTTAGATGAGTTTTCAATGGGTGATACTTTCCTGAATCAGCTGCTCATAGACAGGGAAGTCAAAGATGTAGTAATTATTAACAGCCTTGGCTGTAACGGCCATGGAATAGTGGGTGTTGAGGAATATATCTCATATGGGTAGCTCAGTTTGCAGGCAGCTGATGGGTGGGATTCCGGGACAAGAGGCCATGGACTGCCAATCCTTTGGATAACAAAAGGGCACAGAGATGGTGGCACTGCCGAGGTGGATGGAGAGACACATATGGGGAGACACAGCAGAAGCACAGGACTCCGGGGGAAGAGGAAGATTCACCTGGGCAAACTGTGAGAGTATAAAAATGCAGAAGTTCCTTTATTGTGGATCTGTCTTTGGAGGTACCTGCTTGAGGTGTTTCTGTGTTGCTGCACCATGAATAAATTGCTTTATGGAGACACCTCAGACCCCTCAGTGGGGTTGAACCAGTGAGGAAACACGGCCTGATGGTGTGAGTGTGGTGTGTAGGAAACCAAGTGGGCCTCCCAGTAGCTCACTGAAGCTGCCCCCCATGAAGGGGCTTCAGTCCCAGCAGTGATAGCCTCTGTCACTGGGAGTGTGACTGCCAGAGAGTCTTATGAATGGTCAGACAGGGAAGTGTTCTCAACAGTGGGATATTCAAGGCCCTGAGTATAGTAAGGAAGGCTAGTAGCACAGTGCAGAACCTGGCTTCCAGCTTATTCAGTCTTCAGGGCTTCAGCTTATTCTGTCAAGAGGTAGTTGAGATATTTGGGAAGGCAACTTCAGAAGCCAGAGGAGCTGAAGAGATGGAGGTCAGTATGGAGAAATACATTTCATCATGACACTCCTGGCAAAAAGAACATATGCTGGATAGTCTAAAAGGACAGACAAAAGAACAAGGATAAAACCTGTCTGGACATGGACGTGATGATTGGAAAGCCAGAGTTGTGTTGAAACTAGCAAGGAATGTCAAAGGTCACAGTATTAAAGAAATTTTCCTGTCTGACCATGCAGGAGCCACTCTTGTCAGTCACTCTCACACCACCTGAGCTGGGACTGAGGCCCTTTTGCAGCTGCACCCCCACACTCACACAGGTCCCCTCACCAGCTTGACCCCAGGTTTCCCATAGCAAACTCTAAGACATCTGGCTCCTTAAAATCACTTGGTACAGCAGCTCGAGCAGGGATCCCAAACAAAGGAAACCTTGGGCTTGTATATCCTGTTAGGTTTTTGTGGTCAGGTTTTGATAGCTGGGGGGAGGCGGGGGGCTACAGGGTGGCTTCTGTGAGAAGCTGCCAGAAGTTTCCCTCATGTCCTTCAGACCCAATGGCAGGCAGCTCCAGGATGGATCTGTCACTGGCCAAGGCAGAGTTAATCAGAGATGGTAGTAGTGCCTCTGTGATAACATATGTAAGAAGGCACAGTTGTAATTGCAGCCAGAGAAGAGTGGAGTGAGAATATGTGAGAGGAACAACTCTGCAGACACCAAGGTGAGTGAAGGAAGAGGAGGAGGGAGGAGGTGCTCCAGGTGCTGGAGCCTGGAGCAGAGACTTCCTACAGCCTGTGGTGCAGCCTATGGAGGACCATGGAGATGCAGAGACCCATCTGCAGCCTGTGGAGGAGAGCTAGGCTGGCACAGGTGGATACCTGAAAGGAGGCTGTGAACTTGTGGGAAATCCACACTGGAGCAGGCTCCTAGCAAGGACTCATGGAGAGTGGAGCCCATTCTGGAGTAGGTTGTCTGGTAGGACTTGTGACCCTGTCCTTGTAGAACTTGTGACCCTTGACCCTCACTGGAGCAGGCTGTGCCCTGCACCCAGGACTGCACCCTCAGGAAAAGTGATCCGCATTGATGCAGCAGGTGGAGGGAGAACTGCTGCTGTGGGATAGACCCATATTGGAGAAGTTCATGGGAGGCTGTCTCCTGTGGGAGGGAGCTGCACACTGAAGCAGAGGAGGGACTGTCCTCCCTGAGCAGCAGCAGGAACAACATTTGATGAACTGACCATAACCCCCATTCCTGTCTCAGTGCACTGCTGGTGTGGAGGAGGTAGAGCTTGGGAAGGAGGGAGGGGTGGGGGAAGGTGTTTTTTTAAGACACATTTTACTTCTCATTATTATGCTCTGGTTTTATTGGTTATAAGTTCAATTAATATTCCCCAGTTGAGTCTGTTTTGCTCATGATGGTATTTGGTGAGTGATTGCTCCTGGTCCTTAGGTCAGCTCATGAATTTCTTGTTACATCTCTCCCCTGACCACTTATGCAGGGCAGTGATAAAGCAGCTAAAACACTACATACCCTCACAGTGTTAAGCTTGCCAAAGTCTAGGGATGCTCAGCTCCTTCTGTGTCTCCGAATGTCCTGTCACCTGGCTGGCACCACAGTTCACGGTGTCTTGCCTCGGGCTCCCACCATCCAGAGCTCAGCGTACAGCTCGCACTGCAGCTGCACCCTGAGCTACCTGTACTGAATGTATTTTTCAAGAGTTACATCAGCAGTAAACGGGGGGAGGATGGGATGGGGAACCTGCTGCTAAATGGGGCAGGTGATTTAGGAGGAGTAAAGGCATGTCAGGCTGCCATACTCAGATGCTTTCCATGGCTTTTCAGATCTGATGTCCATTAGGCTTTGTGTCTTAAGGAATGACCAGCGACAGAAAAGTGGCAAGTTAGTAATCTTCTTGTGAAAGCTCAACCCAAACAAATCTGTAAGATCCTCTTGGGGTACATCCTGAGAGAGCTGGCTGATGTCATTGTGAGGTTGCTCACATGACTTTTGAGAGGTTGTGGAAATCAGCTACAGCTTAAGACAGTCTCACCTCAGTCCCTTTGAAAGCCATGAAGCAAATTTCCTTGGAAACTATTTCTAGGCACACAAAGGAGAATGTGGTTGAATAACCAGCATAACTGTACTTGCAGCCTGATTACCCTTGGTGGTGAAATGACCAAATTTGTAGATCAAAGCCATGGATGTCAACTACGTTAGCTTTATCAGGACTGACTGATCAAGTCTCACCTTCCTCTTGAAGTTGGGATATTACACATGGTAAACGACCACACAAGTAAAAAGTCCTTGGCTGGACCACCAGGAACAAAGAGGAGTGGTTAGTAATTCATACTTCACTCAGAAACACTACTAATTCTTTTCCTCAGGGGTCTGTCCTAGGGCCTGTCCTGTTGATAGGTGGAGGATGTGAGGTGCCCCCTCATTATGTTTATGGGCTGGAGGAAGGGGTCATCTAAGACCTCATAAACTTCAACCCAGGAACTTGAAAATCAAGTGTCAAAGTCTACCTGGGCCTTTACCCTGCAGTGGTACAGGCTGGGGGAACCACCCTGTTGAAAGGACCTGGATGTCCTGATGGACAGTGGGCTAAATGTGCACCTGCACTGTGCCCTGACATTGAGACATATGAGGCTGTCTTAGAAGGAGACTAAACAGTAAATTGAGGGAAGTGATTCATCTTCCTTACTTGGCATGTATTAGGTTGCCCTTGGAATGCTGTTCCAGATTTAGGCCCACTAGTGTAGGAAGGCTGTTAATATCCTGAGGGATAAGCCACAGCAGCCCTTCAGTAGAATCATAGAATATCCTGAGTTGGAAAGGACCCATAATCGTCAAGTCCAGCTCCTGTCCAAGCACAGGACAACCCCAAAAGTCACACCATGTTCCTGAGAGCGTGTCCAAGAGCTTGTTGAATTCTGTTAGGCTTGGTGCTGTGACCACTTGCTTGCAGAGCCTCTCCCAGTGCCTGACCACTCTCTGGGGGAAGAACCTTTTCCAAGTGTCCAACCCAAAGTTCCCCTGACACAGCTTCATGCTGTACTTGCAAGGAAGTTAACGACTTTAAAAGCTGGCCAGATACTTCACAGTCGTACATGATGGGAGACTGAAAGGAAATGGCCATGAATCGAAACAAAAGAAGCAAGAGAGGTTGCAGTTTGCCTGAGCATCAGCAAGTTCAATAGTGTTTCCTAATTTCAAAAACAGTGTGAGTTGTGCTGAGATTAAGGGCTGAAAATTCTGGCAGGAATTAAAGAGCATGTATTCCTTCTATCTGGTGACACTTTTTCACAGTGATAGCTGTTGAATTGTCAGACCTGTGATGGCTGTAACATCTAAAGTAGATGTGAGGATTTCTTCTGAAGAAGCTCCCCCTGTAGATAGCATTTTATGACAGATGGTTTTTTCCTTTTTTAATTTCCTCAGGCACCAATGATCAACCTGAACGTGTACAATGATGCACAGCATGTGAAAAGTAAGTTTCTACGTTTCATGTGTGAAAATTAATCTTGCAGTATTTCATGCCTTTCTACAATGTCAGTACATGGTGTAGACAAATGAAATACTGTAATGTATTTAATATCAGCAGAGCAGGAGAAATGCTGAACACTGATTGAAATAACAGATGTGAAGCAAAACATTCTTTATAGTTTCTCTTCTTCAGATCTGCTGCAAGTATACTTTCCCACTGCTGTAAAGAAAATAACACACAGGAAAAGTGAGTTAGAGAAAACTGGAACAACATACTGGCAAATGTTGGTTTTCAACTGGTGTTAATAAATGCGAAAATAAACTTGAGTGAATTTCTGGGTGTTGGGGATTTGTTTATTTTCTCACCAGTTGAATTGTTTCACACATTTCACAATAGCACAGTCCAAAACTTGGTTGTTGGACCTGTCACTTCGTGTTAGAGTGCACAAACTTGCGGCCATGGAATGAGTGTGATACATTATGAGTAAAAGTACGTGTCTTATTCATTGTGGGAAAAATACTGATGTTTGAAGAGTGTTTTCTAGGGAACTTTGTTTATACACACACTCACCTTTTCTTGAAGCATTAGACTGGAATATTGCTCAGGGACACAGGTTGATCAGATGAAATACCTGGTTTGCTTTACAGGAGAAAAGACAAGTAACAGCAGAATTGGAGTCTTTCATTGACTGGCATCAAATGAGTGCGCGCATACCATGAGCTTTTTGTGCCTCAAAAATAGGTGCTTTTTTGTGCTTTTTGCATACGTAAATAACAATTTCTAGTTGCTCATCAGTGACTTCTGCTGTTTCTGCAAATATGTTGGTAATGGATACACACAGCATAGGGATCTCTTTTAAACCAGGGTGTCAGGGTATGTGTAGATCTTTGTTGCGTTAGTGAATCAGACAATGGAATGACCAGTTCTTTTGCCCTGAGACCAAACAGTACAAGCAGAGTTTGTCTGCGTACTGAGTTCTTCAATTCCAGAACAGATTGGTCATGTCCAGGCTGAAAGAGTCCTGAAGCCAAGCTGACTCCTGAACCATACCTGATGGTTACATGGGAGGTCTACTGGTTAAACTGGACCAAAAGGTTGTCTCTGGCAGCACTTCAACACTATCTGTAGTTAACCAGAGGTTTCATTGGTATTTGTTCAGTGATCCGATCTCAAAGTCCTATAGAACATAAAGTTACTCAGCTGTTAATATCCATACTAGCAGTGTGGAGTCATGAATGTTGAAAGCATAAAAATGCATGCTTGTTGTTTAGATAGTCATTGCAAACAAATAAAGGTATATGTAGTTAATAGGTTTTATATAATGCCATTGCAAAGTTAGCATTGAAAACTGCAGTGCTTCCAGACTTTTATCTTCATTGTTACTTCATCACTATCACTTTTTTTTAAGTAATACTTCATGCTTGTGTAGTAGCTTACCCTAAATATTCTACCAAAACTTTACAGCAACTGTAGAGGCCAAAAGGCCTCGATTTGATGCATCCTTGGGGCTTTTGACACGAAGGTTTATGGCTCTTCTCAAAAAAGCTCCAGATGGTGTCCTTGATTTAAATGAAGTAGCAGCAACGCTTGGAGTACGAAAACGAAGAGTGTATGACATCACCAATGTGTTGGATGGAATCCACTTGATTCAGAAAAGATCTAAGAATCTTATCCAGTGGATGTGAGTAGGCTTTGAAACTTCTCGTTACTGAAACAGTAAATCCCAATAATGTTGAGTAATGTTTATAACTTTGAGAGTATTTTTAAGTATATTGAATTACTTCTCACAGATAATATTTTAAGTTCTTCTGGATCCTTAGGCTGTGTGAATTACCTAATATGTTAACAGGTATCAAGTGCAGAAGTACATGGAAGCATATTCCAGCAGAGTAAAGGATGCCAGAGTTCCTTAACTCCTTTCTGTTAGTATACTTGATGTTTAATAAACAGGCTTTTATTTATACAAACATACTAGACAACTTTCGTATTCTTCTAGAGGTAATAATCTTGACCAAGTTGTTGGAAAAGCAGCAGAGCAGCAAAACCTTAAAGATGAACTTTCTGACTTATCAGACATGGAAGAAGCTCTGGATGAATTAATCAAGGATTGTGCTCATCAGATATTTGAACTAACAGATGACAAAGAAAATGCAAAATATCCTTTTAACTCTTGCATTACTTTAACACGTGGTTTTGGTTGCACATACGTATCTAGTAAGAAGTGTAGGCTGATACCACAGGTATGCAGTACTGCTTGGTAATGAGTTTTATAATAGCAGACTTTTTGATTATTTTGTATTTGGGAATGCCACTCGTGTGCCTTGCTTTGCAGTATTCTGGACAGTCTGGCGTGTCCTCAGGGGAGTGCTGCTTGTGTGACTTTTCCACTCCAGAAGAAAGAAGTGGGGCAATAGTCTTAGTACCCTGACCATCACCTTGTTCTCTCTGAGTTGTCTCAGGGGCAGGTCTTGACCTACCAGTGAGATCCAAGCTGCTTAGTGAGATGACAAAGAGGACTCAAAGTGGAGTCCGAGTGGCCTGTTGCCAAGGAGATATAATGGTATGTTGGTTGTGTCCTAATACTGTTCTCTGTTGAAAGAGGTTCCGGTGCAGTTTTGATTTTCAGATGGGTTTTGACAATAGAAAAGAGATTTTAATGTATGGCACAAAGATTGAGTTTTGGCTTTGGGTTACAGTAAAATATTATTAGCTCCCTTGTTTGGCAAGATGTCAGGGTATGTGCTCAAATGGAATGTGCCCATTTTCTTTACACCTTACTGGTTAAGAAAATAGTTTTATAGTGTCCCAGGAAATTAGTTTCATGCTATTACAAAATAGAATGTAGTTTCTGAAGGACAGTATTCCCTCTGCTTTGTGGACTTATGACAGCATCTGTGAAAAATGTTTGGGGATTTTTTAACATTGAATATACTTTTAAAAGGTTTTTTTCCTTCCAAAAAATACAGAAAAGTATTTTTCCACTTGTTAGCTGATACTTCATTTTATAAAGCTAATATTAACCTCAGCTGAATTGTTGATCAATTTTCTTAAGTTGGTATTCTGCCTCAACGTATCTTGACATCACACTCTTTGCTTCTGCCCATTAGCAAATTACTTTACAGAATCCTTGACCAATGTATACACTAGCTTATGTGACATACCAAGATATCCGCAGCATTCAGGCATTTCAGGAACAGATTGTGATCGCAATCAAAGCTCCAGAGGAAACCAAATTGGAAATACCAGTTCCTAAAGAAGTAAGACTTATACATTTCTCCTAAGGGAACAAAAGTTCTCAAATTTGATTTTTTGCAGCAGCAGTCAGTAATTGACTTCCAGTTTCTTTGTCATGCAGATATCAGTAGTTCATTGTTCTTGTGTTCCACTAAACAATGCTGTAGGGATAATAGTCCTAGAAACTTACTTGCAGTATTTTTCTTTTTACCTAAATTATTAAGCCATAAATGTATCTGAGCTTTAGTTACCTGGTTTTGCTAGAGAGAATGGAACAGCTGTAATAAAGTATGCAATGTACAGTATGGTTGGAAAAAGAAAACATTTTGTCACTCTGGTAGATCATATCTAGAAGGATATTTCATGGAGTGGGGGCTGTGCCCTGTCCTCACCCCACGGTGCAATACACAGGCTCCATTCTGGTCTCACAGAGGAGCTGGACCTTTGCCCCCTGCACCCAGCAGTGCTGCACCTGCATAGTGGGGCCTCTGTACTGGGAACCCACTGTTGGTAGTGCTCTAAGAGGGCAAATCCTGGAAGTCAAGATAACAAACAGAATTTTAATTCTACTTTCTTTTTTGCATGAGCATTTTTGATAATCTTCTTAATTGCGCAGTCATTGAAGTTGCCTTGCTGTGTGTGCAGAAAGGTAGGGATATCTTAGGAAAAGGAGATGAATCAGTAGAACCAAAAGAGTTAGATCCACTGCATAGATCTCCAGTACTTCCCCTGGTCAAAGCAGCTGTCTCTTACCCAGTGAAGATGAAAAAGAGACAATTTCAAAGGCCTCCTGAAGCAATAAAAAGACAGGATTGAAAAAGTTGTATATTAGAACAGAGTATTTTCTCCACTGTGTATTAAGATTTATTTGCTTTGTTTTGCAATGTGATGTCTGCTGAAGGAAAGCAGTAGCAGCAATAGGGAGTAGTTACTTTACCATGTCATTAAAGCTGTGTGCTCCAATTTGTTGTCTGATCCATGGCATTGCTTTGTCAAGTTTTTTAATTTTGTTACTCTTCGTAAACATATAGTAAGTCTTGGTCATGTATCTGAAGGTCAGTAGAAAGACTAAACAAATATTTAAATGCACATTCATCAAAAATGAAAACTCATTAGCTTAATTCTGCACAATAATTGTCCTACAAATGTATGTAATAGTCATAATTTATGTGGAAGTAGTAACACAATTATAAATAGTTACGTCATTCCTGTATTTGTTCTGTTCTTAACCTATTGTCTTTAAAATATGTGCAAAAATAGATAAAGGATATGTAAGATTTGTTATTTGGATTATATGCAAGTTGTTGTTTTATAGGATCACATAGAAGTACATGTGAAGAGCACAAAAGGACCCATTGACGTGTATCTGTGTGAGGTGGAAAAAGAGAAGCCAGGTGCCAACACTTGTGAAGATATGGATACTTTCACTAATGAAACTGTTCATCCTGATGAAGGTAATGTCCTCGTTTTACAATTTATCCACATGTAGTATTTTTTTTTTAAGATGGTCATACCATTCTGATTAAGTTGTAAGCTGAACTGTTGAACAAGTATAATTTTCTGAGCATAGTTTGTGGGCCAAGATGTGTGGGAGTGAGTATAGGAAATGCCTACAAGAGAAGTCTCCGCTGTTGTGTTACCTCACAGCAGCAGGAGGTCAGAGAGTCAGGCACATGCATATACATCAAGGCACTCTTGTTCCCTGGCCTTTTCCTTCCTTCGCTCTTTGCTGGTTTCCTGTCGGAGCTGCGCTCTGGTTGGAGCGCTGTGTGTCAGTTCTCAGCTGCTGCTGTACAGAGCCCAGCTCAGCTGAGATTGTTGCCATGAGAGTTACAATGCTGGTTTAAACCAGGCTGTGCTGCTGCTCATTCCCTGCCCTAAGGGAGGGCACACAGAAGAGGGGATGTAGTATTTTAATCTCCTAAACCAAGATTGGATGGAATATAGAGTCTGAAGAACCTTAGTGCTACAGGATGTTGTGGCTTAAAAATAAATGTGGCAGGAATTGCAGTAGCTCAGAACACAAAGGAAAAATTATTTTTAGCCAGTGCTGCTTTATAGTTGAAGGGAAGAGTTTTTCATCCTAGGCATTTTTTTATTTTGCTTGTGAAATAACTCAGAATTGTATTTTCTACAATGACAGTAATCATATTCCTTTTTTACTTTCCTTTCAAAGTGAGATCTCCGATGGAAGAGAAAAAACTATTTGAGATGCTAGATTAATTACAACACAACAATGTAATACAGAATGTAAATATCTGTATTATAGGGCTTTTCCAAAGCTGCTTGAATCTGCAAACTTCGTAACCTGAAATGTTCTAAAGTGTTTTAAAAAACCAGCAGCGGATTGGTTGAGTTCTTTCACAGGATTGCTTATCTTCCCAAGTCAAAAGACAAGAGTTTCTGAAGTTGCTTTTAGGATCTTTGTTTTCTTAATTGCATGTGATCTAGAGAACTTTGGGGAAATGGTCTTTTTACCTTATAATTTTAATTGCCAGAAAACATAGATAATAAATTACTTCCAAGAAGGAGGGTTGGAAAACTATTTCTGGAACAGTCCACAATCTGTGTGAGAATGTATAAAATGAAGAAATGCACTTTTCAGTTCTGAGGCTGCACTACTAAGCAGGATTGTCAAATACGAGTGTAACAAAGAACTGGTGTATTGGAAGCCTTTGTTACAAAGAGCAAGATGTAAATATCCTGAGAGTTATGCCTTACACTGTGTAGGTGCTGTTTGCATCCAGCTCTACGTGAACTGTGGTATCAACACTGAAGTGAAACAATTGGGCTTTGTGTACATACTTATATCATTTCTAGGTAGTTACTGATGTAGATTTATTGAGATAGTTTGCATTTCTGCCTTTGTACAGCAAAGAAATAAAATAAGCTTACAAAAATATTAAATAGTCTAATGAAACATGTTGGGTTGCCTTTGCTGCAATTCACTGGGTGACTACAAACATTTTAAGCTATGTGAAAATTTAAAATCTGTTTTACATGGTGCTGTCAGATAACACTTAGATCTGGATCTTGTGATACCATGGTACAGTAGCAGTTTTCAGAAGAATGATCAATAACTACTTAAATTCATGCCTTCCAGTTTCTAGAGTTTGCATACAGCAGAGCTTTAGCCAAATATCGTGACGTCTTTGTGGCTCAGCTTGCAAAAATATGTAAAATACTTAATGAATGTGACTATATTCATCCATGTTTTGTGTCCATAAAACAAAGCTGGGGAGTTTGGATACTGGATTTTCTGAGGGAGTGAACTGTCACTGTACAAATGCCATGCTTGGGCTCACTTCATCCCAGTATCAGAAATGTGCACCAGATGTTTCTGTAGGGGTCAGGTGGATGGGGGGTGGGTTGGCAGGTTTGATTTTAAATGGGAAGTCCAGGTCCTTGTTTTCCTAATCACACAGTATTGACAACTATACATCTACTCACAAGTGAGAACAACAAAGCTAAGAAAGCCCTGAATGTTTTAGTCAGCAACTCTACAGCTATTTTACACAGATGCAGCGAAACTAAATGCTCTATGTTCTACAACACAAATAATGTGGGGCAGGTGGCACTGATGAGCTTAAATATACCTAAATACAGATTGAGAGTTAATTCAGTTTCCCACAAGGTTCACTGATTCTTCTGTAAAACGCATTGTAGTATACTATGCAAATTGAGGAAAAACACCTCGATGCAAGCTTGTGTCAGAAAGTAATTTTGACTTTTTTTTTAATGTCCTACCAACTTCCAGCTCCAGAATACAGGACTTCAATATAGGATACTATTTTTTGTTGCTATGAAATTCAAACTACAGGCTGAGCTGTTATAATAATAAATAAAAGCAAAGTGACAGCACAGTTAATACATAGAACACAGTAAAAATGAGGAAGGTGATCCTCCAGTGAAGCTGGGAGTGAGGATTAAAACTAAGAAAGCATTTTTTTTGCACAGGACAATTGTCCTTTTCCTTCAGTGACTGGTTTCTTTTCAAATGCCAAACTCTATTTGATGTTCCTGTTTTGGTGGGTGGGGAAGTCTGTGCTGAAGAGAAGTATTGATTCCCCCCTACACTAGTTCAACAACTCAGGACAATGTTTGCCATGAAATGTGTAAAAATTTCCAGCACTAACAACCAATTATGAATGCTGTATGTTGGGATGGGTTTTTCTTATGTGATCATAAAATCCTCAAATAGTTTGGGTTGGAAGGGACCTTAAAGATCCCATAGTGCCAGTCCCTCTGCTTTGGGCAGGGATGCCTTCCCCTCCATCACAGAATTATTTAAGTTGGGAAGAACTCCAAGACCATCAACTCCAACCTTTGACAAAACACCGCAACATCAGCTAGGATCATAGCACTGAGCATAGATCCAGTCGTTCCTTGAACTCCTCCAGGGATGGAGACTCCACCACCTTCCTGGCCAGCCTGTTCTAGTACTTCTCAATTCTTTCAGTGAAGAAATTCTTCCTGATGTCCAACCTGAACCTTCCCTGGTGCAGCTTGGGGCCATTTCCCCTCATCCTGGTTGCTCAAAGCCCCATCCAACCTGGCCTTGAACACTTCCAGAGATGATAATGCATCCACAGCTTCTCTTGGCAACCTGCTACAGTGCCTCACCACCCTCCTGGTAAAGAATTTCTTGCTAATATTTAGTCTAAACCTACCCTCTTATTCCTACCCATTACTTACCTTATCTGTAGAGTAAGGAAGTATATTTTTACAAAATAACCATCTTAAAAATGTTAAGGAAGTATCTTCAACATCAGAACAATTCATTTAAATGAAACATTAGGATTTTTCTGATTTTTCTAGCTGTGTAATTAATTTTTTAACCACACAATTGTCACAGTGAAACGGGAGAAGCTGTAATATGACAATTACTAAGTACATCTGTTGTTTTAATAGTGCACCTTCAGTGGAACAAATGGACTTTTGAAGATTAAACCACTGTTGTTACTACTTGGTTACGTACAGTGTTACCCATTGGTGATGCTGGAAAACAATGTACTGTATAAGCTCAGTGCACTAACTAGCTGAAAAGATTCAACCTGGACTTGAAAAATTCCTGAGTGATGCTGAACTTACATGCAAGTTACAAGCTCACTTGTAAAGGTGACCGAACCTAACTGAATTTGTATAATAATGCTTGATTTTTTTCTGAGAGATTATTATTTTTGTTGAGTCCATATCTGTCCATTTTCAGTATATTTGTATGTGTAAGAAGCTCTCTTGGCTATTTGAGGACTCTAATAAATTAAAAGGCTCTAATAATCTTTTTGTCTTCCCTTCAATAAGAATGGCTAAGCATCTAAATGCATTAATCAGCAGTAGCAACAACCAGGATCCATAATTATGAAATGCCTGGTTTTGCTGACTCTGCAATTGAAACAAGTGCTGCAGGTTGCCAGTTCAGCCCTTATTTGGTGTGGGAAATCACAGAGTTTTCAGATGTGAACTGCAGTTTTAAATAATGTGATTTTTAAAGAAGAGAGAAGATTCCTGCAAAGAACTGTCTGTTGGAAAGCACTTGAAAGCCAGCAGATTTCTTCATTTTGAATAATCTTTTTAGTGTGTGTGAAGAGCCTTGTTTATAAGCATAATTGAACATTGATTGCAAAAGTCACTTTAGCTGATCCTTGTCAGTGGCAAAGTTCACCTGCTGGCCAGGCCATGGGCTGCTCCCAAGTGCTGAGGCTGGCTGCAAGCTCTAAACCCCTGTGTTCTGTGATCCTGGTGCATGGGCTGGCCCTGGCACCCTGCTGAGACCTCAGTAACTGCTGAAGAGTTTATCTGGAACATGCATCTGCTATTTTTGGGTCCACTTCTGATCTGCCAGGGGTAACTTGTGAGAAGTGTGTTGAGGCTAAAATCACATAAACTACACTTGATTGTATAGGTTATATACATCTACACGAGGCTTCTCACATAGATGTTTACTGAAGGATTGCAATACTCGTTTGTCAAAAAGCATGATCTATGTTCTGAAGGAAATCTTAATGATGTTTGCAGAGAAAGGGCAGCCTGGTTCTGTCCATGTAAAGGCATCTGTGGTACCTTCCCTCCCTGCCACCCCGCTGCAGGCAGACAGCGGGCGATCTGAGGGCCTGGAGCACCACGTGGACATGGGCTGATGGAAGCTTCTCACCATGTGATCCATGAATGAGGTGGTGTTTGCAATTGCCTCTGGATGGGGTTATAGAAGACAATCCTAGAAGCTGTAACAGCAAATTCAAAGATCAAAGCTCAGGACATCACAACTCTTTTATTGACTTTTATTAGGCCACACTGTGGTGATGCATTCCCCCCACCCTGGCTACACTGTGATCTCAGAAATGCTCATTAGGCCTCAGCCTTGACAAACAGCAGGTGGCTGAGCTCCTCTTGAGGTTATCAGAAACACTCTCCCAGGAGCTTGTGCTGTCTAACAAGCTCCTGTGTTTTAACGAACAGCCTTGGAAACTTATTTTTGTTGCCTGAATAACAACCTAAGTGGAATAATATTTTTGTTATCAAACTTTCAAAGAAAGTTACCGACCTGAATTGCTGCAAGGATGGAAAATTACTGTGACTAAAGCCAACTCTCTTGCAACCCTATAAACAGCAGTCCAAAGTGAGACCCTTGGAGCTCTCTTGGACCACAGTGCGCTGTGACCAACATCTCCCTCTCGGGGCCAGTGAACTCTCAAGTTTGCTGTACTCGGAGGATCACCAAACTGATGGATCCTGGACTGATACACCAATTCCTCAAGGCTCAACCATAGAGAAGATGCGAAGGCATACGATGTGAGTACTTCCCTGAACTTGAGGGGAATTTTTCACAGGCATACACCTACTACAGACTCTTCATGTTTGTGTGCATGCCGTGAGAGACTGAACTTTTAATGGATAATGACTCAAGATACTCTCCATTTGTGGAGACACTAGGGTGCATTGTTGAAGCCTGGTTTGGAGGTGGAGGAGGTGAGGTTTTGGATGTGCAGTGGTTAACCTCTGCTCTGATAAGACTGAGGGCGAATGATGTGCTATGAGTGAGAGAGGAGACAGGTCCTATGGAGATGGGATGGTGCCTCCTGTCATGCTAAGGTGCTCTCCCTTGCGCATACCACGGGGTTGTAGGGTTCACTCAGTGGGGCTCCCTCCTCCTTCCCTCAGGAAAGTACCAGGACATTCATGTTGGGCTGAGGGTGTTCGTCTCTGCTGGTGGGCCATAATTGACTCAACTGCTGGTGTGATGGGCAGCAGTGTTGTCTTAGATGATGCCAAGGACATAATTCCGTGATCTGCAACATTACACCATCCAGTGTGAAGCTCCCTACCCTGCGGGAGGTACCTGGGCATTCCCACCTGAACCTGAGTGATATAAACCCAATAGATGTGTTCTGCAGATTATCCTGGGGGTTTTTCCCCACCCATTCTTCAGGACTTCCCTAACCATCTGAAGGATCCAACCTGCAATCACCACTTCAACCAAGACTGTGGAACTAAAGTCTCATCACAGGGCCTATGGGTGGTGAGATCTTCACAGTCTTGCCCTCTGTCTCTCTTTTCCCCTGCACATGTCCTTGGGTGAGGTGGTTGTGCTTTCATATTGCAACACTTTCATGTTATGTTACTACAGATAATAACAACCAAAATGGCTACACACCCATTTTCCTCTGCAACCAAATTGTTCTATGATGAGCCCTACATGTGTATATTTACAAACACTGATAATTCAGTGTCATTTCACTCTAATCCATCCCAGGGGATCTATTAGCAGGAGCCTGGGCTACCTTCACCTTCTGCAATGGGTCATATCACATGTGAGTGTGAATATGACATAGCAAATGTACTAGGAATTTTCTAGATTCTTAAGTACTTTCAATTTGTAGAAAGTCAGGCCTGTGGGTAAGTTGTGATATATTAAATTCTGTATGAATCTATTGCTAAATTGTTTAGCTTCAGTTATCTATTAAGTACTGTTAAGTTTAAGTGTTCTTAAGATAAGTGCTGTTAGGTTTTGTTAAGATTAAGTGTTGTTAGGCCTTTAGGGATAAACTCTTGCAGAAGTCCTGGCTCAGTTTAGCACGAGGGTTCACTATGAACCAACAGGAGGGTCTTCTGTGTTCCTTTTTATCCTTATCTTTTCCTATCCTTTTCTCTTTCCCCTTCTCCCCCCAGACTACATGTAGATACTTTTGGGTTTATTTTTGTTTGGATTGATTGATTTTGGATTTTTGTTTGCTTTTCCTCCATCTGTTTTAACCATCTAGTAAATAGTAGAGTGAACCTTGCCAGCAAACTTTGTTGTGTTGTCACTTTTACATTAAACCTGGTTTTGCTGAATCACTTTGCCAATGATTCTTTAAGCAACCTTAAAACACTCATTTGTGACATATTTCAGAGCATCCTTCGAAAAGAAAACTTGACACTTCAAGAGAAAACATTAATACAAAACTTGCAAGAAGCTATTCAGTTAAACAGTTAGCTACTTAGGTATTTCAGCTAAACAGTTTTGTTTTCAGTCTCTTGTAGATCCTGATGCAAATCCTGCACAGAACTGCCTTTAGACAATGCAATATTCTTTTTCAGACAGATGAGCAATTTTGATGTTGCAGTTGTCATTTTCTAAGCAATTCTTTCCCCCGCCAGCCCCCCATTTATAACCATTAAAATGTCCCAAGCAGGTTACAAGCATAGTTATTGCTTCTCTAACATGCAGCCTAGGCACATGAGAAATGAAACAAGAACTGATAAAATTCTTGCAAATTAGGAAGGTGTCAGATCAGATATAAAGTTTCATAAAGCTCAGAAAGGGAAAGGTTGTTCTTATATATATTTTAATAACAAGACACACTAATTTTTAAAAGGCTTGCTGGCTCCTAAATCTAGGATAACATTTGTGTGCACAAACTGTGACCTTGACATTAGAAGAGTTCAATTCCAAATCTGAAAAAAAAGTTACCTGTCAGAAGAAAAGTTCAAAATGCAGTAAGAATATTTCAGAATTTATTTGGATAATAAAGTTTTAAAGGGGATTCTACCAAATATTGCAAGTAGTAAAATTTTAGTGTGGCATCTGGAATAAGGGAAGGCATTAATGCCACTTTGAAAAGGACACATGGTCGGTATGTCTCATGTTGTTATTGGTAAGATCCATCCTTGCAAACTATGATGAGACTGTCTTCTGCCATTCTCAGCTGCTAAGCTATACTCTGCCTCTGTTCTTGTTCTGGAGTGTCCAGAAAATAAATTGTATGTAGAATGAATGAATGAACCAACGAATGAATGAAACAACAAATAAATGAAGTTACTCCCATTTTCCCAAGATGAGAATCATGAACCTTCAGACCATTTCTTCCTGACCATACTGCAGCTGGTTGAGTGCTGTGAGTGACACCAGACACTCTGCTGCTAGCTGGGCACTCAGGGATCAAACCAAGCTTCCCAGAAGTCAGTTGTGATCTTTTCACAATCCCTAAAACACCTACAAAAACTGGACAATATCCACACACAGCCTCCATCCCATACACTAAAGCAAGTTGCACAGAATTCAGTCAGGAGGTGAGAACTGTGATTTACTTGATAATGCACTCCCCACATATCGTCAGAGAACCTTTTTACCAAGCAATGTTCTCACTATCAATGCCAGTAATACTTTGTGTAAGAAACAATTCCTCACGAAAAAAATCTCCCTGGTCTTAGAAACAGCTTCAACCTCAAATGCCCAGCAACGTTTGTGAGCCTTCAGGCTGACAAGAAGCTATTGGAGATGATGATTTCTGTATTTATTCAGCTGAAGAGAAAACAAACACATTTGAAATTATGCAAAATTATCCTGTCCTGGAAGAATATTCATGAGGGAAATATAGAGATATAGGATTAATTCTTCCTGTGATTAGAAGTTAAAATAAAGCAAAGTAAAAGCTAAATACTGTGAAAACGTTAGCATTGCGTCTCTTTTGAGATAAAAAAAAAAGACTTAATTGCAGATTTATCTTGAAGAACTGAATAAAGTGATTAAAACAAATGCCAGTCTTTCAAACTGCCAAAGTTGACATATTGATTGTCAGTTTCCATGCAGAGATCAGTAGTTTTGATTTGTTTGGAAAGTATCAAAAACATTGATAACCCTGGGCCACTGAGAAGCACAAAAGGCAAATGTGGATTAGTGTGTATTTATGGATTAATTATATGTTTCTCCCAGTCTGAAATAGTCTAGACTGTATTAAAAACAACTGCAGATTGAAGCTCAAGAATCCTACTTCTTTTCAAAAAGGTATTAAATTTGTGACATTAGATGATGATTAGATTCTTTAAAACAATTATCTTCCAATCAAGATATACTTTATTCCCCATCTGTAAAATGCTGTTCCTTTATACATGGAGAAAGTATAAACTGCTTGGAAAGAAGGGGCTGGAAGGTTGTCCAGATATTGTCTGTATTCTATGTATGTGTCTCTGAGGATCAGTTGCCTGGAAATGAAAACAAGACAACAGTAATTGTTTACATAGATGTTGCCTAAAAACTTCTCAGGCATTTATTCTCTCTCTGCTGACTTTATGCCAATTGTCCATCTCTTAAATTGACACATGGAGCTATGTTTGGGGCATAAGGAGGGAAGTCTGCAAAACAGCCTTTATGATTTGGAGGGAAAATGACACAGAACTATAGGGGGAAAAAATCTCCCTAATGCAATTTAAAAAGCTTTTTACCACCTTTGAAATCAAAACCTGATCAGGATGGTGTGTGTTCACTTGATTGCTTCCAATCAGTTTAACAAAATCGAGGTTCAGCTAGAAATAGTCATTCAGCCATGTGCTTTACTGGCAGCAAATGGTGGCTTTGAAATGGGCCTGAGTTCAGCTCTAAGTATAATTTACTCAACTTAATTGTTGCACTTTGATATTTTTGTATAGATAATTCTTAGTTTAAAAGTAATAATGGATTCACAATGGTAATACTGGTAGTACTGGTGAATTACTGAGATACAGAGCTACCATTTTCAGATGGATGAGATGTGTAGTTTCTCTTTCCATACACAGAAAATCTCAGTGTGGCCTGTCCTTTAGGACAGTTTTACTTACATATAAACCCGTATCTCCTTTCAACACCACATCCTGCTGCTATCAGGCAGCTTGCTGCCTCTGGAACAAATCATTCCTCTGTGCTGTGCCAATTTGCAAAAAGGGGGAACTGTCTTGATCTCCTTTGCAAACTCTGGTCAGTTCTGCTCTGCAGTGATTCCTAAGAGTGTACCAGCTTCCCCAGGACCCTCCATAGGATGCTTGTCCAGCCCCAACAAGGGCAATCCCCGGACTTGCTGCGCTCCAGGAAGTAATCATGGAGGGTGCCCTGGGACAGCATCCTTTCTGAAGACAGCACTGGAGACCTCTCCACCATCTTTAAAAATGTTATCCCAGGGCTCATTTTTACTGCATGTCTTTTAACAAATTAAAAAGCAAAATAAATTCAATGTTCCAAACACATAAACATAATTAGCATCTTACTGACAATTTCAGTTGAGAAGCCTAAGTGTACAGATGTACAAATAAGTGTTCCTTATGTTTATTTTACTTACACTTTTTTGTTTGGTTTTTTCTTCCTTTGGTATTCTATCAGTCTTGTATTAAAGAGACAAGAAATCTGAAAGATTTGATTTATCTTCAAGTATAGCTTGTCTTTTTTTCAATGATGACAAAATTGTTCTCTCTCTAGGTTAAATAAACTGGCATTTTAAAAAGGTTAGAGACAGGATTAACCCTTTCCTCATATCACATCCCAGTACATTTGTTTTTTACAGTGGCCAGTGAAATGGGTTCATCCTTCCAGTATCTAGGCTTGTGTGAAACAAACACTCTAAACACCCTGAGCTGGTGTGGAGTTTCCAGGGAAACTTTGGTGAAACGGAAAAAGGAAGAAATTATCTGCCATTTCTTGTCTGTGTATGTCAGTTCCCCAGCCCCGCAGAGGACCCAGCTCCACAGAGAAGCACATCTACCCCTGCTGAGCCAGGGGATGCCAGAGCTGCTCCCGGCTTCCCGGCGGCTGCGGGGCCACTAGAGGGATGTCTACAACCATCCTTCCACGGCTTCTGAAGCGCCAAACCACCACTCCACATTCCCGACCAGCTGCACATCATACACGGCATCAAACAGCCCTTAGAAATGCTGCAACGAATGTATCAGAGGGCTGCTCGCCGTGGCCTAGGCAGAGTATTTGGACACTACCAGTTGGAAAGATGAGATGCAATGCTGGAGTGCTAAAAGGTCCAAGAGAGCTGATCAAAAATCATACAGTCATAGATTCACAGAATCATTTAGGTTAGAAAGGACCTTGATAATAATCTAGATCAAACCCCACCTTTTTCTGGTTGAATAGTTTTAACACTATTAAGATCACTATTAATGACTACATCTAGTTATATCCTTTTTTTCCTTTATTTGTTTCCAATAGTTTAGCTTGTATCTAGTGGAATGGTGTAATCTATTTAAACTGTCAACAAGATATCACTAGGCTCAGTGCAAAAAGTATTTTATTTTTTTATTAGTTTATATTAGTTGACTAGAAAAGCATGAAAATGTCATAGAGAAGAGTTCCTTCTCCTACAGGGATCAACTGTTGGAACTGATAGGATGAAAGGGGCTGCAAAAAAAGGAAAATATGGGTATACTGAAGAAATAAGCATTAGTTCTAAGTGCTACCTTGTGCACTCCAGAACAGAATAAGTAAGGAGCCCTTATTTACTACCCTGGGTAGATGAGTCGAACCATTATATTTAATTACGTTTATTAATTTTAAAAAATTAATTCATGTGGAAAAGAAGCATCATGGATTTTAAAAGAGGTAGTAGTGAGAATTGGATTATTTATTTATTTATTTTAATAGTTAATTCCCTGGAAAATGTGGTTTCGGTCATGTTTAAACTATTTGCTTCAAATTTGCTGAATAGTTTTGGCTGGAAAAAAAAACAAAGGGGATAAACTGTGTTGGAGGAAAGTCCCCAGTTACCCAACAGCTCAACGATCAGAGCATTTACTCAGGTAGCAGACACCCCTTAACAGAGGCTCTGCTGAGGCAGGCCACGCTCAGCCCTTCCTGTGACCACCTTCCTTTTGTCACAACTGCGAGGGATGGGGACACACCTTCCAAGGGAGCAGGCTGGTTCCCAGGGTAGGAAGCCATGCTACTCATGCTCCCCCTCGCTGACCTAACAAACTTGGTGCCTTTGTGCAGGTCAGCAGCTTCAATTGAGGAAGAATTTCCTCTTTCTCCTGCTTCATGGATACCGAGTCCTTGGACAGCTTTCTAAGAAGTAGAATTCTGCTTTGAATTCTCTTGGACAAAAGTAGGATTTCCTTATCCTAAGTATATCCATGCTATGACATTCTTTCAAGCATCCAAAATAAATATTCTACATCAGATTAAAACATAACATTTAATGGTTCATGCAAAGAAATAACCTTCAGGTTATTTTCTTTCAGCAAGGACACATAGTCAGTTTAGTTATGTTCAAACTGTGCTGATTTTTATTACATTCACTGCAGTTCTTGAACAAAAATGCAATTTCCACCAAGTCTTTAAGTGATCATCAAATAGTTTGAGCACCTTCATGAAAGCTACCCTATGCTCCTTACAAACCCTTATGTCTGCAGCCACATAAAGAACTGAAAATGACATTGAGAGCTCCTGACTGCAGTCCCTGAGGTACCAGACACCACATCTAACAGCCCTTTCAAAGTGCACTGATACACTGCAGGTATTTTCTTGCTGCCTTTACTTGGATGAAGGTTGTACCAACCCCCCCATCGTAAATAGCTAGAAACAGTCTTATTTCCCACCTAAGCTTGTTCATGGCCTTGCATACTTGCATTCTGCCAGCATTGTTCTGTAATGTACAGAGCTCTTAAACTCCTTGGTTGCTGTCTTTGGTGTATCTGTAGACACCACCATATAGTCATTCACCTCTGCTGGATCTAGAAAACTGAGTTATTCATGCCACTTCACATAAAACGGGCTGCTTTGTTCCTTTATCTCTGCCAAATTTCCATTTTCAGTTCCTCTTCTCCAAAACAGATGAATTGAGCTATTTATGCCCCAGTGTTTTCACTTGATTGTGCCCTACCCTACCTCACTTGAGAGAGGGATGGTATACAATACCATTTATACTTCTTAATTCCACATTTTCGTTAGCTAACGTAAGCCTGAAGTATTTCTCCTCAGCTATTTCCAAATGGTAAGTTCCCACATTACATCAGAATTTCTTACTAGTCCCCAAGGGCACATCCCTCTATAGACTGTACCATTCAATAATGTCCTGTTTCTATCATTCCCATCATTCAGCTGATCCAGATCTTCCAAGTAATATCCCAACCTTCAAGTCTATATTGATGTTGTCTTTTGCAAACAGCCACCATCAGCAGCACACTCCTGGATTTCATGCTGGTAAACAAACAGGTTCCAATTTCAAAAAGTTAAACAAGATGGACCAGGACTGGTCCTTGTAATTCCTACCAGTCCAAATCTTCAAGGATTCAACTAATACCTACCCCCCTGTTTCACCCCATAAGGCATTGCTGTGAAGTGAGCTTGTAGTTTGGGAATAGCATGATACCCTTCAGAATGTTTTATTCTCCTACAAAGAATGTACATGGAAAGGTCCTTTAATAATTCCCACTAACTTCAGCCTTCTCATATCAAAATCTTCCAAGTTTTATTCCAATTTGGTTGCAATTACCTCTTCTAATACCTTAATTTTTCTTGTCCATGTAGTATTTCATTTTAATATTGTCCCCCATCACCAAAGATTGGAGCAAAACTGAGATCACCTCTATGCCAGACTCTTCACACAGTCCTCCTATTTACTATTTGACAGTCAAGTCTAGTAATAACAGTAGTTAAACATACTGTCCTTGTTGGACAAATGAACAGATAGAAAAGTCGTATTTTTTCCAAGCAGGAAAAAGTCCATTCAGCCTGCCTTCCTTCCTTCCTTCCCTGCTGCTTGACTCTGATGCTGTTTAAATACAAAATGTCATTTCTCCAAGACTCTAAACCCTTATATACAAAGCTGTGTCTTCACTCGTGCACTCACAACTTTTCTTATTCATATCTTACAGCCCCTGCAAGATCCCTGAGAGCAGGCACAGCAGCTGTAGTTGTTTACACCCCAGTATCAGCTGGCTTGATTTCCCCACAATTAACAGTAGCTAAGTCTTGATGAAAAGCAGAGCGTAGGAATGACAGTGGTAATGCAGAGACACATAATGTGGGTATTCAGAGATGCACACAGAACCGCTGCACTAATCATCTTTTTTTAGCTTGTTCTATCCAAGTCATCTTCTACTGGTATTTCTCCCTAATGGCAGGGAGCATTCAGTGCCCAGGGTTTTACTGTCACTTTCCAAGCCAGTTCCTGCATACTTATGGCAAAAGGCCAGACCGAAAGAAGGATTGATTAGGTGCCTACAGTGGTCCTTACACCAAAATCCAAGATCACAATCCAAAAATACTCAGTAGCTGTCTAACTGTGAAGGTCACTAAGTTTGCTACCTACCTCTGCCTCCATCCTGCTGAGTGCTCTCATCAAAAAGCTACAGAGCCTTTTCTCCCTGGCATCCCATTTCTTATTAACGCAATTTTCTGCAGGAAGACTTGTTCAGCAGAACACATCCTTAAAGAGGCAAAACCACACACCAACCCCAACCTGCAAGATAGCATCTAGGAACTTTATTTGGAGGTGTACTGTGCAACAGGAATTGCCACAGAATGGAGAAAGGAGAACATGTACATGGGTTCTTGCTCTGCTAAAGAATTCTATTTCAGCTCAGGATGGACGTGCTGGTTCAGATTATGTCTCATCTAGGAAAACATGGGGCTTTGGCCACATTTCTTATAAGTCCCATTCGGTATCCAGTTGGGACCCCTTCCCGATTCTCCTCAGACTTTCTATATGGAACCTATTTCCCCAATTCTTGATTTTGGGTTCCATTTTGAGTAGCTAAATGTTTGATCTTAAATACATAATAAACTATCAGAAATGCTTTTGTTCTTACAGGTATGTGTTCACTGGAAGAGATGGTCACAGGCATGCAAGTGACAGGTCTGAATCAATCCCTAGTCCCCTTGCCTAATTAAAAGCAGGCAGAGATAGCTTTGAGACGCTCTGGCCAGCACTTCCAAGGGACCAGCAGCCTTGTACTCCAGCATGTTCCTGATTTTTCAACCTTTACAATGTTTCATGTAAAGGAATTGCTAGAGATAATGCTCACAGCAGAAAGAAGAGTGGCAGAAGCCCTCCTCTGCTCCAAGGTACTGTGAGGTATAAACATACTGATAGCATGTCATAGGTTAGCAAGCATAGTCCCGGAAGGGATATCCTTGCTAAGGGGTGCTTACAGCTTCCTCTGGGACCTGACAGAACCTATCAGCTGGCCAGTTTGAATATGGACAATTCTTTAAGCCACTTAAAGTTGTGACCGCCTCTGTGATCCACACTTAAGAATAGACAAACTCCCACCCCAGCTCTCTCTCGTTTCCGGCGCTGGGACAGGTGGCTGCAGGCCCCGTGCAGGGGCCAGCGGGCCCGGCCAGGCCCTGCTTGGGCCAGGCCAGGCCAGGCCACGGCCATCCTGGAGCCATGGGCCTGTTCCAGCTGTGGAACCCCCCCCACTGCCTTGCCGTGGGCGGCCAGAGCGGCTCAGAACCCCCCCCTCTCCACTGCGGCCGAGATTCAGCAAAGCGGCACCTCTGTCCGGCAGAGGCCAGGTGACCAACAGCGATAAGCCACATTCCAGCTGCAAGGCCGAGGTGAGATTAACCCTTTTATTGCTCTGAAGAGCTGAAAACCAGAGGGAAGAGAGAGAGGAGATGCTTAAAGCTGAAAGTCTGTTGTGAAGCTATGATATATCAGAGTATCCCGTTGTAATTTCATGAAGATATGGGGGGTGGAGTGTTCAAGTCATAAGCAATAGGCAGATGCTGCCGCAGCTGTAATTTCATGAGAAGTTTGGACAGAGAGAGATGAACCAGATGAACCAGATGAACCAGATGAGGACTTTTGCTCCAAAGAGGAAAGGAGAAAAACCTCAATTCCTAGAGATGCTTCCAGAGATAGTCTTAAAGATGAAGATGACCCTTTGCTCCCAGGGAAGGAGAAGGGCCTCTGGTTTTTTTGTTTCTGAACAGCTCAACCTTAAAATTGTACCCCAGAAAACTTTCAAGAGTGGACCCTCGAAAGCAGTTGTGGGAAAAGCTGCAAGTCGGGGGAAGGGACTCACATCGCAAGCAGAGAGACTCCTCTTCCTGAATGGACTGAACAATATTTGGAAGTGGGTGGCTGTCTCGGTGTGATACTGTTTTCATAGCATGAGCAAAAAGAGACTTCTCTTTCTAAATGGACTGAACAAGGTTATTATGGAAGTGGTAAACAGACTGAACATCTTAAGGGTTGTCTTTACATTGTCAGTGGGAGAAGGGAGGAAGGTGGGGGGAGAAGGAGAGTTCTAAAGGTGGTATAATTTTTTTTCTTTTCTTCTTTTAGGTCTGTTAATAAACTTCTTTATATTAATTCAAGTTGGTGCCTGCTTTGCATTTCTCCTAATTCTTATCTCACAGAAGATAAACAGTAATGAGTATTTTAGACCAAACCACTACACTAAATTGGTGTTTCCGCCCGGTTACAAACCCAACCCGCGACAAAGCATAACAGCAAGAATTTCATAAATCACAGCAGCCTCTCAAACTGCTGTGACTTACACCTATGAGCCACAGAGCCCTAAGCTTCACCTAAATGCACAAAGCAGCAAAGGAAAAGTCGAGGTCACTTTGTCCTTACTCTCCAAGCTACACTTACTGCAAGTTTCCTCCTGAGACTTACAGCAGAGAATCTGGCACATCACCATCACGTAAGCATTTCAATTAACCTACATTCACAGCTTCACTTCTGTCTTCCCAATGCATCCAAGAAACTATGAAACTACCTCATTAACAAAAGCAATGCTATTTAGCTGGGGAGGATTATGTAAGCAATTAAGAGCCAGGCAAAGATCAAGTCCTGTGTTATCAGGACACACCCAGGCATTGTGCAGCCACTTTTGATTCACACCTCCTTTTCTTGATTCTCTGGTATTTGTGCTTAAGATACTGAATTTAACACACCAACAGACAGTACCAACTAATATTTCTGTACTTATCAGCTATATATGCTGTTTGAAAAAGTGGGAAGCAGCTACCTGGCACACCCTCAGAGACAAAGGTATATCCCTTCCCAAGCAGAACAGTAGATATAGGCTTTTACCTACAAAGCTTACCAGATGAAGACATTTTCTTTAATATTTGCTTGATTACTTTGGTTTGCATTTAATTATACAGATGGCTGAGTGGTTTTGTAATTTTATAGCTGGCCTGTGCTAGTAACTGATGTGGTAGTGTCAGTCTTACTGAGGGCTGGTTTGGAAATGCATGGGGTTTGAAAAGCTGCTTGTATTTAAAGCATCTAGTTACGATGCAAAAGACGCTATACTATGAATTAAATGAAAGAATGTTAAACAATGCTGGGAGTTTTTTTTGTCCCAAGACAACACTGGAATCAGTATATCGACAATTAAGTCTGTAGCTGACTTTGCAAGTCCTTCAAAAGCATAACTCCTAGATACACAAGTTGTGTACCTTTCTTCCTGTCCATTTTCAATAACCTAAAATGAAGAAAAAGTTTATTTTTAATCCAGAAAAAAAAAGAAAAAATATTAACCTTCAGGCTGATGGAACACTAGCATGTGATAAACAAAAATTAAAACAAACAAACAAACAAAACCCACATTCCTTTTCACCCCTAGTTCATATTTATGAATCTAAAAGTAAAGAAATCCCTGTACTAATGACATAAATCTACATTATTTTCTGGAGGTAGAATGACGATCTTTAGCTACACCCTCCAAAGTCTCAAGACCTCATTACCTAAAATATGACTTCTTGTCCTATTTCCATCACAACAACACTGATCGACATCAGTGCAGCATTCCAGGCAAGTGACAATAGTTATGGACCTTTGCCTGTAGCAGTCTGATATGGTTTGATTTTGGCAGCTTTCAAAGACTGTATTTGCTTGGACTATTGATGGGTGTTTTGTCCTTCCTACTCTGTTGTCACAGTTTGGTTCTCATTTGGGATAGAGTTGATTCATGTCACTAGACAGAGATAGTCCATGGTATCACTGGCAACTCATTTAACTCTTCTATATATCTGTTCTCCCACATGCAAAACACAGAAATGGACTAGATCCACATGAGATGCTAAACCTAAATTTTAGAGACACCAGCTATTAGCAGAATCAACTCCCCTGTCAGTAGTGCTCTTATGTTCTTCAAATACCTGCAGAGTGGGAGCCTAAAAAGAGGATTTTCAAAAGCCTTACTTAGCCAGCAGCAAGTGCTAAAAGCACAGCCCCTTCTCCTAAGACAGATAGACACATGTGTAGTTTGTCTCCTTTTGCTTCTTTTGCAATAGTAGTGAAAGCATGCAGGAGGTCCAAAGCCAAATCCCTCTTCTCCCTGCACATGCTTGAGCCCTATGGAATACCCTAAAGGAACAACCTGAAGCTGATGGCTTTTAACCAGTAAGGCTCATTTACCAAGTTCTTACAAATCTGTTCCTATAAATGTAGCCAGTTCTGAAAACGGTCAATAGCAAATTCCCTACTGCCTCGGGACACCTAAAACATATTTGGACTGTAGATATCTAAAGAGTTCAACAGCATTTCAGGGAGCAGACAGAGAGACGAAAGACCCAACTGTAGACTCACAGGCTTAAAGCTGCAGCAGGCATGCTGGAAGGCTTGGACTTTGCCTTACAAAACATGGTAAATAGCATTTGACAATTCATTGCATGGGACTTCAAAACTAGCATACACAGAGCGAGTAGGAACAGTTCTTCCTTAGATGGTCATTGTAGGAATAGGTGATACCCTGAGAGATTTACACTACTGAAGGCAGAAAAGGTAGAATTGTAAAAAGACCACAGAAGGTGGTGTTATTTTTCCTTTAGGGCATGTTAAAACAGTTTTTTTTTTTTTTTTTTGCAAACACTGAGAGAGGAATCTGACTTTCTAAGTACTTTTTTTGTCACTTAGTCACTTATAACCAGCAATAAATCTTCTGCTGAGGATTTTGTTGAGGATTCATGTCATACAAAGGAATTCAGCTGACTGCCGCTGTCAATTCATCCCTGTAACAGAGTAAAACTTGTTTAGTCAGTAAACAGATATCTCCTGAGGAGTGGAAGAATAGATCTATGGGGCAAGAATTTCAAGAAGGCACTGTTTCTACACATTTGCTTTTGAAGTCACAATCACACTTTTTTTTTCTATGTAAAAAATGGGTGTTATGCTTATTTAAGAATTTCTTTGCTACCTTTGTTTAGATAGCACCCTGAACAATGTCACTTAATCACATAAGCTAAGGATCAGTTTTTATGAAGCTTATAGATAGATAAGAAAAACTGAAGAAAAGATAAGCACCTTGCCTATAGCCAAGAGGAAACCAAGACCTTAGATCACCACATCACCTGGTGCCCAACTCCAAGCTCATTGAAATCACCCCCAAAATTAATGTTGACAGTAACAGAACTTAGCACAAGCTCCTTATTGATCACTGGAGACACACTCCTCATATTGGTCTGTTGTCCAAACCTATTTTAAATCCCTTAAAAAATATTCTTAAAAAAGAATGTTTCTGTTTTGCCACTTATAAAAATTAGCCAATGAATAGGCTGTAAGTGAAGAAATCATGTTTATTTTAGGTAATTTAGAGCTTTGATCTGTTGTTTTGCTAGACTCTGTAGCTTCATGACCCATCTAGTACCCACATATAATCCTAGTAGCAACCCTACTCATTGTCACACTTACTTCTTTTATCTCCTAGCAAAGTAAACTGCTCAAAGAGACTATGTGATTTTTTTTTTGGTGGTGTTGCAGTTAAGCAGATTCTAATCTGTTTTGAAGATGAAGTAGTCCTAAGATATAAATAACCAGTGCCTCTCCCAAACAGATTTCACCAATTCCTTCAGAAAACACACAAACTCAATGTGGCTCACTGCAAAGCGTGAGTCATAATGCCCAATTTGACTTCAAAATGTTCATGTGTGTGAGTGTTTCTGTCAGGCTTGAGGATTTTGACTCAGTGGACTGCAAAAACAGAATCCAGTTACGGGGTTTGGGTCGATATTCAGACCAGACCTTCCCTCAAATTGGGCATTGTTCAGCACCAGGGCCCTGACTCAGAATATCACTGCGAGTGATGTCGTTCAAAGCCATGCGAGTGACTCACATATTTACTTCTCTGACTCTCTCTCCTCTTCCTTTAAAGTTAAAATATTGGGCCACTTTTCTGACATCAGCTCACTGACGTCCAGCTATCAGCTGAAAGTCAACACAGTAAAACGTTAACCTTTCCTCCCTGAGGTCCCTCCACCTCAGCAAATGACATTTTTACAGTCTCTGTTGTTCTGCCCCATAACATCTGCCCAGCAGCCACGTCTCAGGTCTGCTGGAATCATAGTTTGGCCAAAACTTCACATGCCATTACATGGAGCATCCCTACCATCCAACTCCTCACCTCCATCCCTGCAGCCACAACTCAGGCATCAGTGACACCCTCCCTGCTGCAGCCTCTCTTGCCTGGGTCTGATAAACCTTCTGATAAACTTTCCCTGTCTCCTCAAAGTGCCCACTGAGTGTGGCAAGATGGCTGTACCCACCTCCAGCACAGTGTGGAGGCTCATTTTCCTCTGGGTGCAGGAGGGTGGCCTGCACCTTCCCCAGCACAGCTCCTCACTGCCTAGTTCTCCATGCTCCTTCTCATACATGTAGGATATATGCATAGGAGAGGGATGGAGTACCTCTCCTATGATCAAGGTCTGAGAGAATCTGCATTGTTCAGCCTGGAAAAGAGAAGGCTTTGGGGTGACCTTAGTGTGGCCTTTCAATACCTGAAGAGAATTTATAGAAAAGATGGGGCAAGACTATTTACAAGAGCACATAGCAACAAGGGGAAATGGTTTCAAATTCAAGGAGCGTAGGCTTAGATTACATACTGGGGGAAAAATTCTTTACCATGAGGGTGGTGAGGCACTAGAATACGTTTCCCACGGAAGTTGTGGATGCCCCATCCCTGACGTGGTACGGACAGGTTGGATAGAGCTCTAAGCAATCTGGCCTAGATGATCTTTAAGGTCCTTTCCAACCCAAACCATTCCATGATTCTGTGATTCACGCCGTGAGCACTGCTGCTCTATCTGAAACGCTGCTCGCCCACCTTCTCAAATATTTTTGGCTTCTTTTCCTGTGTGCTTTACGCCACGCGGGCAGGCTGAGGTCTCATGAGCCAGAACGCACACAGCCCCGTCTCGGAGGGGCTGCCCTGCTCAGGCCCGGCACGGCCCGGCCGAGCTCAGCGCTGTAGCCGGGCACTGAGCGAGCGCCGAGCGAAGCTCCGAGCAAAGCGCCGCTCGCAGCGGGGCCTTGTGGGTAGGGGAGGCGGCCCGCGCGCGGTCGGGGAGCGGGAGGCCGGGCCGGGCCGGGGGTGGGCGGAACGCGGAGAGAGCGGCGGGGCCGAGCCTGAGCGGCGAGGGAAAGCGAGGCCGGCATCGCCAGCGGGATCGCGGCTTCCGCCCCAGCAGCCGGCGAGCGCTGCAGAGAGCCGCACTCTGAGCCCGACGCCGCGGCAGCCGCTTCCCCTTAGCTCCCCGCCTCCACCCGCCCTCGGAGCGATGTCCCGGCGGAGCGGGCAGTGAGGCGGCGACCGCCGAGGGACGCCCTGAGCAGGGAGAGGCGGGGGCACGGCGGGAAGCGCTCCGTCCCTCCCTTCCAGCTCTCTCCCCTCCCTCTCCCCGCGCCCGGGCGCAACAGCGGCCGTTTTCCCTCGCCCTTCATGCCCGGGCGGCGGCCACCGGCGGCGCTGCCCTCCGCTCCCGCCTCGCCGCCCCCGCCCTTCCCGGGCTCGCCGCCGCGCTAGGCCCGCCGGGCGGCCCCGCGCAGTGCCCTCCGCGGGCCCGGCACTAGGCGGGCCGGAGGATGAGCCAGCAGCCGGCGGGGAAGATGTCGGCGGCTCCCCTGGCGGCCGAGGCGCTGGAGCCGGCGGCGGGGATGCTCGAGGGCCGCCAGAGGAAGCTGGAGTCCATGATTCGCGACCCGCGCTCCCCGGTCAACGTGGAGAGCCTACTGGTGAGGGGCGACCGCGCCCGGGGGAAGCGCTGGGCGGGGGAACAAAGGGAGCGCTGCCCTCGCCTTAGGCGGGCGGGAGGGAACGGAAAGGAAGGAAAGGGCTCCCGCGTCCTGAAAGAGCTTTCCTGGGGGAGGACGAAGGATCCTCTCCACGCCCCCGGCCGGGCCACCGGTAGCGGGGAGGTGGCAGGAGCGGCCCTCGCCCCCAGGGCTGTGTTGAGCGAGGGGACGGGCACGGCGCTGTGAGAGGAGAGCGAACGCTCCCCGATTAGGTACCTCTTACTTGGGGGAAAGTGAGAAACGTCCCTGGCAAGATCTGATCCGGGGAGAGGAAAGCGCCTTGTTTTCCCTCCCAGCATCGTTCTCACCCTTGGCTTTCGCGCCTCGTAATCACAGCGTGTCCATCCTCAAGGTACCTGCCTTTGTGTGCGCTGCCGGGCACCCATCGCTCACCCCCTGTGGAACGTTCTCTGGTGAAGCTGAGGTTGCTGTGTGATGTGGAAATAATTCAGGAAAAGGGGACACGCCTAAGGGAGAAATGTAACTGGGGGGTCCAGTAGGGTCACGTTTATTTTTCATTGGGGCAAATTGATTCGTCTGTCTCCTGTTTCAGATTTTTTTTTTTCCGTGTGAGTGTATGAAATATAATTTACTTTAGTGAGAAATCTATGCCCTCGGGAAGAAGTGTGAAAGGAGTTAGATTTCCCCATTTAAACATCTGAACTCTACAAAGGCAGCAAAAGAAGTTTATTATCATTATTGTTATCACTATTTGTTATCATTGTCGTTATTTTCACTATTAGTATTACAACTATTAGTATTTTAACTAGTATTTTAACTGAACTTTAGCGTCTTCAAATCTTGTACTTCCAGTGCCCCAAGATTTCCAATGTGCCCCAGTTATGAGGAGCTGAAAAAGAGGGAATAAATCCCAGTCCTTCCAAGAGTTGCTCAAGGCACTTACACTGTGTCTTTTTTTGTGCTTTCAAATGACTCAGTTCTGTTTGGCCAAAAATACTGGAACTGACTGAACAGAATGTATGTCTGTGCTGTGTGGAGAATATAGGAATTTCCTATAACATCTGAAAAATGTTATTCCCGAGGCTGTAGTGCTGTGTTACTCTTCTCATAGATGTTCAGAGGCATAATGACAGCCACAGTCAGTGGAGGGGAGTGGGAAACAGTGCTGTGTATCTGACTGGATTCAGATAAGTTTTTGCCTAGGCCAAAGCAAAGAGAGCTGCCTCTGGGCTTCGCTCCCAGCATTTTCACTTTGGTATTTTGCTAGGAAAACTTTGACCTGTGGCCAAAAAAGAACAGTTAAAAATAGTACAGTCGTTCTGAAAAATGCATCAGGTTAATACTTAACCCCAGTAGACTTTTTCACACTCTGCTTTTATACTCAACAGCGTGATTCTTTTATTCTCTCACCTCCCATGCCTTGGACATAGATTGAATACACTAAAATATATTTCTGAAGAGTAATCCTAGCTACAAAATTTAGACTGGGCTGCTTAGAACTTGATTTTTTTTGTTTGTTTGTTTTATGTGCTACCAGTGTAGACTGCTTCATTAAATATATTGAGAAAGCAAACCATGGGAGAGTGTTAGCTGGATTATAAATGGATTTTTTTTACAGTAAAGATCATCACTGTACTCTGCACTCTGTCTGTAAGTATTGTTTAAAAAATTAGCAGCAAGTAAAATATAATGCTAATCAACCAAATTTCGTAGCTTGTGCATTCTACATATCTGTTTATGAAATAATAAACTATTTATTATTCCTTATTTAGGAAATTTGCAACAGATTTCCTGTAAAAGCTTTTTCTTTTGGTCTCTGGTATTGTTGCTTTATGCAATTTGACATTAATTTTGCATTGGTGTGCTGCTAAGTAATCTGAATATGAAAACATCGTATTCATATTGAAAAATTTACTTGTTTACTTGACAGCTTACAATTCAGTGTAAATTATCAAAAGTGGAAATGTGTTTTCAGTTAAAAGTAGAAATACAGCAACACAAACTAAGAGTCAGGGAAAGCATCTTCAAAAGACTAGCTGGAATGCCACTACTTCGTCCTCCAAAAATAACATAACCAAAACTAAAAATGTGGAATGGAATTCAAAATGGAATTCATTTCCTTACAGTGTAAAAAAGTCATAAACAGCTGCTATTCTGTATTTTGTGTGCATGCTTTATTTTTGGGAAGCCGTAAAAAGCAAAAAAGTAGCTGTTAATCTATAACACATGGCATAATTTGAAAGATCTGAGAAACTGAGGTAATAAACTGTCCTTCTCTAGATAGCAATTCCACTGTCATCAAGAGATGTTTTATTCAATGGCTCTAAATGAAGAGACTTTCTTTGCGTACCTTCCTGACCACAGGATGGCTGACCACATCCATCTGTTAATTCAGCAGGAGAATCTATGAAGCCAAATACATTGATTGATTATGCTCCCCCCCCCCCTCGGGGCTCAACAGAAACTCGTAGATTTTCTAATGTGATTTTTGCTGTCTTGTGTGCCTGAGCACTTGTTATTAATGCCTGTGTTGAGCATAATTATTTATGTTTGATTAAAGCATATCTTCAAAAAAGACATGATGCATTCTCAATTCAGAGGCATTAAGAGATGGAGAACTCCGTATTTCGTTTGTTCTCACAAGCAGTTATGAAGGCAAAATAAAAAAATGCAAAAAACAAGCAACCAACTGAAATATCTGGCATGGTTATTACCATCCTTTTTCTGCTAAATAAAAAAAAAATCATGGAAGACTTTCTACCCATTAGCACAGGTGAGATGCGCAGCCAGCACTTGCTGGGGTTCTTCCGGCTTTGGCCTGATAAGGAGATGAAAAGAGGAATGCCAGAACTGTGTACTTGGTACCGTGATAGGTGTCAGCAAAGACAAAGGGAAGTGGTTATTGCAACCTCTTTGAGGTGTCGGCTGAGTGCTCCTTCTCTCACTGTATCTTGTTGAAAGCCTGTTGTTATGTTGGCTATGCTAAAATAAATAATTTTGTCATTGTCACAGCTTTCTGTGGTATACTCTAACTCTTTTTGGGCATGTAACAGTGCATTAGTGGTTATGAAAACCTGTTTTCTGTATTATATTTCGATCATGTGGATTACTTTGTAAAGCTACCATATTCTTATTATTTGCTTTTCTGCCAGTTGTGTCATCCACTAATTTAATGAAGTGACATTTTTATGTGTACTGCATATACACATGGATGATAGCACTTAATGGTATTTGGCCTTGAGTGATCCATAAGAAACCCTTCTATAAATACATTCCTACCAAATAGTTCCAAGTTGACAACTAAATTTAAGGAGAGCTTAATGGTACTCAAATACATTTGGGCATTTATGATTTCACATATGACCTCTAACTACAGTTTGAACTGAGTTATTTTTGTTAGTATTTAATACACATTATCTAGGGGTGTGTTGGCAAGTGTTATCTGCTCTAGTTCTAGAGCAGATAGGTCACTGTAGGCTGTGTAAAACTAATCCAGACCTCCGCTTCCTTGCCGTGTGTAATTGTATCACTTCAGCACATGCTGAACTGAACTTTTGAGTTGTGTGGTCGTGACGAACAGCTCTGGTAAATCTTACCATCCTCCTCCCTGCAGTGCTCTGCCTGGCCTGGAGCTGCTTGAGTGCACTTGTCCAGAGAAAGGCTCTGGTGGCTGCCCTTGGACTCACTTGTTCAGTGCAAGCCTCAGGATTTTAGCATAAGGCTTGAAGTTTGACGTTGCACTGGAGGTGTAAAACGTTGGGTATATTCTGCCTGCTCTGCTATGGTTGTGTCAGCCTTTGAAAGAAGGAGCTCTTAAAACTGTTAATTAGGCAATGCAGCAGTGAAATTGTGAGCACTGTGCTGGGCTATGCTGGAATGCAAGCATGGTGGACTGAGAAATGGACAGATAATTGGCAGGAGAGTGCTCAAGTGTCTCAGAATACACATGCCTTAGAACCTGAAAAACCCAAACCCACAAACCAAAACTGAACTAATTTGCCATTTATTTCTTTGTTAAATAAAGCTGACAGGTAAACTGTGTATTTACACTAGTTTGAACATGAATAGCTGTTCATCTATGTGGATCGTTGCCATCAAGACCCTGGAATTTTACTTTTCTTGAAAAGTGGGTTGCAGATAGGCTGTGACTCTCATGCTTTCAATAGGTGCATCTGTCCATAGCGATCTCATCAATTGAGTAGATGCCAGCCTTATACCGAGAGTGCTAATTGAGCAGATCACTAGGCTGAGCTCTATTAATTCAGTGTCTCCAGGTCATCATGGCTGATACAATGTATCCCTTTGCAGGATTTTAGCCTTAGGAACTTTCTAAGTATTTAATATTTAATATGAAACTTGTTTGCTTTCCTGAATTTATTGCCACACATAATTTTGAATCAGCAAGAACAATCTGTTGTGTTAATTTGAGCCAGCAAGTACAGGGAAGAGATGGAAGTGTAGCAGTTAGCAGGATCTGATCTAAAATTCATTGCCCACTAAGAAAGGCCAGATGATTCTCTATTCTTGAAGAAATAATCTTTTCTTGTTTGTTACATTTCCTGTGCTGTTATTTCTCTCTTAGTTTCTAACTCTTTCTATAAATGTTCTATTTTTGATCTGTAATTTTAGAGCATCAACTGTAGAGCTGAAAAAGATGATCTTTAAGGAAACAGAATTGTCTTTTGTTCATTGTTCCCCTTTGATGGATTTGTGGATAGCAGTATAGTTAGCTGGAAAAAGATAGTTCTATTTTTCTGAGAGTTTTACCTTTACCAGTTTTTTTAGTTCTGGTTTTTTGACAGTTTTTTTTTATATTCTGTTGTATTCTACACTAGGGTTAAAGTGTTTCACTTTTGGTTTAAGAAAGCAAAAATAACATTTTGCTCAGCTTCACTCCTTTTACTGCCACACAAAATGCATGCAGATTTCATATGTGTGTATTCACAATAGGAATGTTCACTCCCAGTATTTCATCTATGTTGATCAGATTGCAGAATGTGTCATTAGTATCCTTTAATTTTTCCATCTTTATAACGAGAGAAAAAACAAAATTACACCTACACTATAAAATTAGCAGAGTTTTCTTCTGCTTTATATGTGCAGGAATAAAAATTCAGGAACTTTTCACTTTTCTGAATATTACTAGTCTCTGTTTTGCTTGGAATGTGTGCAAATGCTCATCAGAACCTGTTTTTTAAAGTACATTTTCAATTCTAACTAATGAGAGAGCAGTGTCAAAGCATTTGGCTCTTTGTCTAGTAATGCAATCTGTAACAAAAGCTGCCTAATTTAAAAAGAAAGAAAAGTGCTCCCTCAGTAGCCAATCTCCACAGCTATCAGTTGATGATTTCTTGCTGCCAGTGTTTGATCTACAAAATATGACTTGAATTGTATCAGTGTTACAGAGGAGCTGATTTTGGATTTTAAAGATGAAAGTGATTGAAATTTGGTAGTAGAGTTTTACATAATGAAAGATATAAAAAAATTTGTGTAATTTTATAACCCATAAGCATGGGGAGTTTGGGGGGAAGAATGCTATATTGTGTCCAAGGATTCTTCTAAACTGTTACACTGAACAGCAGCGAATGTTTCTGGTAGCAAATTTATTTAAAATACTTTTTTCTTGGTACATCCCATTGGTTAAGAACAAGAATACTATGTTTATATTGGCAGACTCAGCTAGTAATAAACTTATTTTAATGAGCTGTTGGCAATGTAAACACAAGGTTGAATGTAGTACTCAGTTCCCAAGCCATACCTACCTTGTGTGAAGCTCCTGCTGCTGCAGCAGTGCAGTGTCCGAACGGCCCCGCGTTGCCAGGGGAGCGCCCGTGTGCCCGGCCACGCGCCAGCTGCCTTAGTGCAGGTGAGGCGTCTCGTGCATCCTTCATTGGCAGCGTTATATTCATTACCTGCTAATTTTAAGACTGTACGCTTAAACGGGTGACTGGGCCCCTAATGTGCAGAGGGGTTGGAATATTTGGAAGAATGTGATTCTGTACATTTTGTCCAGATTTCACTAGGTTGGATAGTTTCAGTCTGTAACGGGTGCTTTATGTGGTATGGACTTAGCTTTTTCTCTGTGTTCATCTGCTACAGTTACAGTTATTGAGAGAGGGGCCTTTTTTTGTCTGTGAAGTATCATGAAGTTTAATTGTTGGATGGACACAGATTTCATTGTCATATGAAACATGCCTCCTGTGCAGTCTCTGCTTCATTTGTTGTAGGGTGCAGAAGGTGATAGACGTGAGAAGAAAAACAATCCGGGTGCCACATACAGTGGGATTTTGATTATGCTTATCTTCCATTAATTTTATTTCATGTAGAATGACTTACCTAAGTCAAATCTTTTGCAAAAAGTAACCAGTCACATACTTTGTGTTTTCTGTGTGCCCAGATAGAGACGAATGAGTTATGATGTTAGTGTGCAGCATTGTTACTTTAATTGCATAGTCATTTCATCATTCATTTTTGTTAGGATAGTGTCGTTCAGATGGTACAGGCAGAGAACAGAAAGAATGGTGTGCAGGAGGGTCTGAACCCTAATCTGCTGTCACTTTATGGCTTCAGACAAATCTTTCTTTATTTCCAACAATATGAAATGGAGATGATGAAGTTTTATTTTTAACATGTACTGGAGAATAATTTAATATTTAGAATGGACTTACGTGATTAAAAAAGATGATCACAAGTAAGCTATGCCAAAGTGTTTAATTCTGAATCTTGAGGACTCAGGTAACCAAGTGATTGCTTTATTACCTTTTGACTTTTCTAAATCATGGGTATTGATTTTATTAGTCTGTATTTAAAGTACAGAATTACAGTATCCTACATAAAGCAAGATAAAGTTTGGGTGACTCATCCAGACACAAGAATTTTCTTGTACTTTTCTTCAGGAGGAAATGAGGAGGTCACATACAGGCATGAAAGTAGGTTTGAACAACTATGAAAGAAGAAAAGTTAAGCTTTAGCAAATACTCTTACTTTTTTTTAATCTCAAAACACATAATGTTGACTGTTACTGTTGCCAAATAAATAAATAACTAGAAGAAAAAATGCTGGAATGCCACATTTTCTTCCAAATGCTATTTAAAGTTTAACTAAAATCTTGATTACTATTTAAAGGCTGTAACACTTCATTGTTCTTTGTCTATGTCACTGCTGTTATAGGTACTGGTCCAAAGTCTGTACCTTAATTGTTGATTAAATATCAAACACTGCTCTCTAAACAGCATAGATTTACTCAAGTATGGATATATAGAGAGAAGGATCTTTGGGTGTTCCTTGGAAATTACTTTTTATTGAATGAGCTGTGAATTTGGAAATCTGCTTGTGTTTGTTGCTACTGTACAACTTGATTGACCCTCTTTATTTTTCTTTTGTTTGAAATGAAAAGTGCTGCAGTGATAAACTCACGGTAGTGTGCATGTGCATACTTTCAAAGAGATTATGCTCTAAAAACAATAGCACAGATTTTGGTTGAGGAGTATATGAACGTTTGGCTTGTCTATGCTATGAAAATGTTCTATTTCATACAGAAAATAATTTTAAACTGGTTTTCCTTGTGGTTTCTGAAACTCGTTTGTTCTAGTATCTGTTTTCAGTTTAGTGCTGATTATGTTAAGTGCAAGATTAGGGAAACAAACCTTGTCATTTGTTGCATGTTTAGGACACAGATTTTTGTATGTTACTTTTAGCACCATCTGCTATATACGGAAGACTATATTATGATAGACTTCTAGAATGTGCAGCTAAAGCCATTGGAAGCAAGCTGCAGTAAATAGATAAAAGATCTTATGGGGTTACTTAATATTGGTTCCACCCCTTCTTACACAATCATGTAATTATGCTTGACTTCTGAATCATGAGTTTTTATGTGGAGTTTTAAACTTCTGTGATAGAACAACCATGAAGTCTCTCAATTTAGGAATAGAATCATTCCTTCTAATAGTTCAGGAAAATGGAGGAGGCAGGAAATAATACTGTATTGGAAGTTGTTGGTTTAGTGAGTGATGAAAACCTTTCTAATGCTAGGGGTGTGCATGCACGATCTGTTTCCTCTGGTGAACATCTCAGGACTTCCTACTCCAACAGTAAAAGTTAAACCACTTAGGCATTAAGGCATAGTTTTTATTTCTTGGCCTGTTCAATTTAATGACCTCTTCAGGGTGTAAAACCTGGATTATAAAATACCCTCCCTCTTTTTTTTTAATATGCTTTTATATGAAAAGTGACTGAGAAGAACTACTTGAATTACTCATCTGGCAAGGAGGTACTGACAGTTTATTATTGTATTGCAGCTGCTGCTATTAATTTAAGCATTATTCTATGTTAAATTTTTTTCTCTGTGAGCACAAAATAGTAATTCTGTTAAACTTAAGACTTGCATCCATGCTGGTATTACAGGCTCCTGAACTGAGCTATAGATCTGATAGGGAAAGCTAAAAATAGCTACATTTTCAAAAAAAAAATCCTGTTACTAAATTATTATGTTTTGTAGAGCCATTGTTTTTTAATCACTTTCAAGTTCATTTTTCAGTATTGGTTTAGTTATATGGAATGAGCTTCTTTTTAATTGTATTTTGAAGTTATTTTCCTTATTCCCCACTCGTCATCTTCCCAGAACTGAAGGATTTTTCTTGAATCTGCAAATGTGGCATTGTTGCCAGTGAGGGTGGGAAGCAGCAGAACTTCATTGTCAGAATTCTGCTGGTAAAACCTGAATGTAACAGCAAATGAAGCAGCATGAACCCTGTTTTGTATGCATGTAGTGTGTTCTGTGTCAGGAATATTTTAAGCTTAAACTAGAAGATAAATAATAAATACACCTAATATAAGCTACATGTCCTGAAAAAATAGTATGTTGGCAATTCCTTTTAATCATAGACATCCAGCTAGTTCTCTGTTTTAGAAATGATTTCTGTTAGTGTTATGAAGAAAACCTCTAAATATGGATGCTATGATGAAGAATGGTTCATCTGCGTAGAAGCCTGAAACAGTAGCACCATGAGGTGTGAATCACTTCATCTATTTTAACGGTTGGCTGCCTCTGAAGAAAGGCAATTTACGTGTCAAAATAAACTATTTCAGTGCTCTCATTTTTTTAGAAGAAATACCAGTATTTGTTCCCACATGTGCCTTGCAGTGTTTCTTAAGTGCCAGAAGTCCCCAATGTCCCCTCTCTACCTGGGAAAACATCTTAGTCAAATTTTGACAGATATAAATGGAAAATGTAACTTTAAAAATTTTGTAAAGTATGACATTGTTCATTATAAAAAAGCTCCTGGATTTATTTTATATGACTCTACTGCAGGACTTGTCTGAATCAGAAAATCAGAGACAGCACTGAGCCCAGCTGTAGAGTTTATTTTATGTTTTCTACATTGAATGGACTGTTTTGCTTATGCCATATTGCTGAAAGTGTGTTTGGTATAGGCTGGATAACAGCAAATACGGTAATATGGTATTCATGTTTTGAAATCACACTGTCTAAATTTATGAGGGAAGATGTGCAGTATGTCTTACAGAGAGATGGGAATTAATAAAATTGCAGTATACTTGCAATCCAAATACTTTTTTATTAAATCAAAACCAAGTAAATATACACTGCAGTTATTTCTGTTTATCAATGTGCTTCATCAAATGGATGCTGAATGTTACAGTGGAGAGGAATGGCTGTTCTGCCTTTCTGGAGTATGCAGGAAGCATGACTGAAGAAAATTCTTTGACATATTCTATTCCAAGGCAGAACTTTTTAGTTCCATTTTGGTTTCAAGCTTAATTTTTAGAGCATAACTATCAAAAGAGGCTGCCGTGTAATTGGACTCCTTTCTTGGCACACAGGAATTGTTCTTGGGTTTATACACAGACTAAATTTCTGAATTGTGGAACTTGTATTGGTTTTACTGCCATCATGCCTTGCTTTTTTTCTCATGTGTGAAATCTTAGCACTGTTGGGTCAGTTGTCCTCTAAAATGGAAGTGGGGGAGCGACAAATGTGCTTGAAGCTGTAATATCATAGGGTCACTGATGCTGAAAGCACATGGATCAGGAGAGAAGCATAACATTTTTTTCTTCTTTGTGTTTGAGTGCGTATAAAAAAGTAATGAAAAAGTCATTATTGTGGTAAAATATCACTGTAGTCTATAAGTTTGTATCTAATAACAGTAACTCAGACTGTGTCAGGGTTCTGCTCTGTAGCTGGTGTGGTATTGCCCTGTCTCTAGAGGGAAGTTCCTGGCCCAAGGCTGTCCAAAAGCTTCGCTGTGGTCACCGCGAGGGGACTGGAGGCTTCACACAGAGGTTCAGGTGCTGCCTGTGATTCTGTGAATCCTTCTGTGAATCTGATTGAAGTCAAAACCAGCAGAATAATCAGCAGTTTAGGCTTAATATGAATCTTGCCAGTGCTTGGGGTGAATGATGGTTTCCAAGGCCACATCTATGGCAGCAAGTGAAACAACAGCAGCACCAATTATCTCATGTTGTTCCTGAGGTATTTCTGAAAATGCTGGTCTTTAATGAATGTATCCCTATTCAATAACCAATTTTTTTGTATGAACTCCCTTTGACAGTGAGGTATGTGTCGCTAGTTGTATGCACATTTTCCATGTAGGGTAATCAGGAATGACAAGAAACTCAAATCAGTTAGGGACACAATTTTGTCTAGAATGGCCTGAAGCGCCAGGGTCATGCTCTTAACCTACTCAATGTGCAGTAAAACTGTTAAACTGTTTTTTGTTGATACAAGGACTTTGTATCTCCAGATTTAAATTCTCCTTTAGTAGAGAGCTAGTAGTGATCTCTGCTTGCTGTTGGGTAGTGCCATGCTGTTGTGGCTGTCCTGTTTCTGGTTAGGTCATGGTTGTGTGCTCTCCACCTGTGTATATTCATGTAGGATGTGTGCAAAAATACTCTTACAAGAGACCTATGTAGATTTTTTTTCTTCCCCACAACCTTTAGCCAAGTGCACAAACTTCTTCTGACCTCAATGGTCTTGATGCACCAAGTTTTTCCTTCAAATGTAAAAAATGTGATCCCTTGAGGAAGCAGCTGATGCAGGTGGCTCTTGTGGGGATTAATCTGCTCAGGTCTTAGGCAAATATTTTCTTGTCTTTCCATATAAGAATCACCTGGTGCCAAAGCTGAAGGAAAATTTAGGAAACATTGGGTTACTGTCTGTGGGAAAACTGTTTTCCACTTATAAAACCATGAGGAATTTGAAATCTATTTTCTGTTTCGCTTTGTCTTCCCAAGTAATTTAGGATATTCACCTAGCCCTGAATTTCTTGACATATTTTTATTTAACAGTTGTGGTTTTTTAAATTCTCTGTATTCCAAAGTTATATTTGCTCAAAAAAAGGAAAATGATCAGGGTGGAATAAACACAAGCTAAATAAACTGAAAAAAGTTCTTCTATTTTAAAATTTCTTTTTTGCTACCATTTATTCTCAGCTGATATTTTTAGTATCAGTTTGTAAACAAATTCTGACAGAATTTTAATTTAGCTGTCTCAGTGAAGGCAGTCCTGGATATCTTCTGCTAAATTACAAGGTGAAAAGGCAGGATTTCATTGCCTGGATATATGAAGATAATACCACTACCTTGCACAGCTATTATCAATTTGAAAGAATATTTTTATCTAGTTCAAGTTTTACAGTGCCCAGGAGCCTTTGCTGGTAATAACTTTACCTTGAAAAGGCTGTGAACTAGTCCTACCATTCTGAAGATACAAGATACTTCATCGTCAGATGGAGACCAAACTTCCTGAGGATGTGGGTTCCTTTGTGAAGACCTCTATCAGCCATAGACAAAGATGTTAGAATGTCCATGGGGGATGAGGGAAGCTTAAAAATGATGTAGGATGCTGTACCTGTTTCTGAATTACTTGTAGAAAGAAATGAGATTTTGCAGGCATGAACTTAGTAAATAGGCAAGTGCCATGCTTGGGTCAGACAACTCTGGTCTGCAATGTGGATGTAAATGCAGCAGTAATTAAGACAAGCTTAAGTATTTTCAGGTAGTCTGTAGTGCTCTGAAGGAAGATACAACAGAGAGGGTAACCCTTTTATTTTGGAGAAGGTGGGCACAGTAGAGGACATGTGTTTTCAGGTATATGTGCAATAATTATTATCAATGGCAGCTACTTAACTTCTCTGCCTTAGGACTGGCGTACTTAGAAGAGGAATGGACATGGTCTGTTCTTCTGGTGATCTTGATAATTGGAATAAGGCTTTCTGGATTATTCTTTAATAGTCTAGATTTTGATTGGTTTTTTATAAGGTATGTAGATTTGTGTATTTGTTTAAGGGCTTCAGTCATTAAGGGTAGTACCAATCAAATTTTTATGTATTTAACAAAAATACATCTGTCTCAGAGGAATTTGTAAATGAACCAATAAAATTGTAGCGTTGGATGAAGATACCAAGCAGCTTTTAATATTAGAACAAGAAATGTTCAGAAATCTGAAGAACAGAGAAGTTTTTCAATATGAGAAACAGCCTCTGTGATCTCAGAAACTTTTTAACCCATGTATTTCTCCCTTAGTAGTAGTATTAATCCATTTAAAAACAAATGGCTAACAGAAATAGTTTCACTATCAGTTAAAGCAGTAACTCCACCTACTTCCCTGGGGCACCACCTTGGTGGTGACACAGTATTTGTGCTGGTGTGTTGTGAATTGCCTCGAGTACCTAACCTGGATTAAAACTAGCCTGAATCATTTTCTCCGTTAATGTTGGCAGATTTGCAGAACAATCACCAACCATATTAAGTTTAACAAGGACAAGTGCTGGATTCTGTACCTGAGATGGGGCAATCCCAGTTGTGTGTATAGACCAGGGAATGAGAGGCTGGAGAGCAGTGCTGGTGAAAGGGACTTGGTGGTCCTGGTTGATGGCAAGTTGAACATCGGTCAGCAGTGCCCTGGCAGCCAGGAGGGCCAGCCCTGTCCTGGGGGCATCAGGCACAGCATCACCAGCTGGGCAAGGGAGGGGATTGTCCCACTCTGCTCTGCCCTGGGGCAGCCTCACCTCGAGTGCTGGCAGCAGTTTTGGGTGCCATAATATAAGAAGGATATTAAACAGTAAGTGTGTCCAAAGGAAGGCCACGAGGATGCTGAAGGGTGTTGAGGAGAGGCCGTATGAGGAGCTGCTGAGGTCACTTGGTCTGTTCAGCCTGGAGAACAGGAGACTGAGGGGAGACCTCATTGCAGTTACAACTTCCTCATGAGGGAAAGAGGAAGGACAGACACTGCTCTTTTCACTCTCATGGCCGGTGAAAGGACTTTAGGAAACAGCATGAAACTAAGTCAGGGGAGGTTTAAGTTGGTATCAGGAAGTTTTTCATCCAGAGGGTGGTCAGACACTGGAATGAGCTCCCCAGGGAAGTGGTGGCAGCACTGGCCTGACAGCACTCAAGAAGCATTTGAACAATGCTCTCAGGCACGTGGTGGGTTTCTTGGGGTGTCCTGTGCAGGGCCCAGAGTTGGACTCAGTGATCTTTCTGGGTCCCTTCCAACTCAGCATATTCTATGAGCATATGAACTATCACAATAACATACAAAAACTCCAAACAGCCCACAATCCTGAACCTGTCCAAAGCAAACAAAAAAACCCACAGCATATCTCCTTTCTTCAAAGAACTAGGTTCCAAGTGGATGGTGTGTTTATTGATTAAAATATGCAGCCTACTTTTTCTGAATGCAGGCCATCATCTACATGTCCTGCCACAGTGTCGGTGATGAAACTTTGAAGAGAGTATGAGGCCAAGACAACAATTTTATGTACTGCTCTGCTAATACTGTAGCTACTTTCAGATTGCAGAGAACTTCAGTTCATCTGGAATATGCTTATATAAGCTTAGGAGAAAAGAGAATTCGGATAAAAGAATGAAATAAATTCTGCTATCACATTTGGGGTAATATCACACTGTTTTACTAGTCTGTGTACAGAGAAAATTGGAGACACTGAAAAGGGTTTCTTTTCCAAAAAAACTAGTAAAAAGTCAATTCCCATTAGTAGTTGCCTGTGTTTGCATTTAGGTAACTTAAATAGTTTTTTTTGTGTTTTAGTCTATTGCTTTAATCTGTTCTTTTAGGGAAAAGCAGGATTCTGTGAGTAAACATGTTTGTTTTAAAGATAAATACTGGCTCATATTTTCTTCTGGAAGTAGTGTAATCCATCAACATAAGAAATGCCAAAATGACTAATTTCAGTTGTTAGCTCCCAGTGATGAGCTAAAAGTTGTTCTTAGTGCCATGTTATTATTCCATCTCCAATGTGTAGGTCCTGTGACACCAGCACAAAGCACAGTGATACCACTGCAGCCTGCTTTGATACCTGACTGAACTAAATTATATAAATAATAGTTAGACCTTGCATTTATGTAATGTTTTCTGATTTCATACTCTTACATCAGGGCAGCATCATCAGCTACATCAGTAGTGTTAGCATTGAGAAAAGGTTGTTTAAAGAAAAAAGGTTTAACTTCTAGGTTTTTGATGGAGAGATGGGTATATGTATAATAGATAAATTTATTCTGAAGGTTCCAAAGAAAATAAATGTTTAATTTTACAGTTGGTAAAAGAAATAAAGTATTTTTAATGATAGGTACCATTTACGAATTAAGAAAATAGCTGATTATTGATGTATCATTTTGAGTACTGATTACAAAATCTTTCAGAATTACAGGACGGTTTGACTTGTAAGGGGTTTTTAAAATCATGTAGTTCCAAGCCCCCTGCCAGGGGTAGGGATGTTGTGCACTAAACCAAATTGATCAAAGCCCCATCCAAATTGACCTTTAACTTTTCCAGAGATGGGGCATCCGCAACCTCTCTGGACAACCAGTGTCTCAACACCCTCACTGGAAAGAATTTCTCTTTATGTCCATTATAAATCTACCATCTTTGAGTTTAAAAATGTTACCCGTTGTCCTGTCACTACAGGCATTGCTAAAAGTTCTCTTAGTTTTTCATTTATCTCCCTTTATGTATTAAAAGGTCACACAGTAAGGTCTCCCTGAAGTCTCTTCTCCAGGCTGAACAAAACCAATTCTCAGTCTTTCCTCATGGGAGAAGTGCTCCATCCCTCTGATCATCTTGGTGCCCTTCCTCTGGACTTGCTCCAACAGGTCCATGTCCTTCCTGTGCTGGGGACCCTAGAGCTGATGCAGCACTGCACGTGGGGTCTCACCAGAGTAGAGGGGCAGAATTCCTTCCCTCACCTGCTGCCCTCACTGCTTTGGATGCAGCCCAGGACACATTTGGCCTTCTGGGCTGCAAAGGAACATGGCCGGGTCACATCCAGCCTCTCATCCACCAGCCCCCCGAAGTTCTTCCACTCTCAATTCCTTCATCCCCCAGCCTGTCTTGATAGTGGGGATTGCTCCAGCCCACATCTGTGACTTGGCACTTGGCCTTGTTGAACTTTATAAGGTTCATCTGAAGCACCAGGCCAAGAGTTTACTGCTGTAACGGGAATCAGTATTCTTGATTTTTTTGCCTGAAAATGTTAGAAAACTATGTCAAATACAATTTATGGAGAGAATAGCCACTTGTGGTGTCACCACAGTCAGTTTTACATTCGTTTCCTATTTGTAGCCCGATGCTAAGCGATTCAGAGCTCTGTTTTGGTAACAAAACAGATTGAGGGTGGTACAAAATAATATTTTTTCACTGTTAGAGTGCAGGAACTATGACAGGATGAATTTCTGTAGATACTGGATCTCCTGGTTAGACATGCCAAAGGAAATTTTCTTTCAGAGAAGTGGGGGTCCCAGGGAATAGCCAGTTATTTTCATACAATTTCTTCTTTTTGACAACACTGATGTGAAAAATCAAATACAGCTAATCAAAAATCTATATTGTTACACTTGTTCAGATGTTGTCAAAATGTGAATATATCATCTGTTCACACACAAAAAAAGATACAAATTTCTCTGTCATAGTGGGAAGCTTCTTCAGCTGTTTGAGTTCTTTTCCCCTTGATAAACAGATTCGATAGCCAGACATGGATTTTTAAAATTACTACTTAATAAATCATGAAAGTGAAATGGATCCTAGAAGGATGGATTCCTGAAAGTCTTTTGGATTATTCTTTGGGGCAGGGGGAATGTTTTTCAGAAATATTGTTAGAGTGCAGTTTTGCAAGCCCTTACATGCATGTTTAGCTTAAAACATTTTTGTAAATACAATTAAGTGGGTAGGACTACTTAGAGGCCCAAAATTAGACATAAGGTTGTTTCAGTCCACAGGGCCATGGATTGGGTGGTTGTTGCCAGGACTGTGTAATTTTTCCTTGTCATCTCTTTGATGTGTAAGATACTTGTTGTACCCACTTCGTTCTAATCTCTCTACTCATCTTAGAGCAACATGGAGCCATTTCAGTTGAGGCTAACAAACGAAATCTATTTCCTAATAAAAATATGCTCTGTGTAAGTGGATTCCTGACATCTGAGAGCTAATGTTTGAATGTGTGTTCTGTTAGCGTGTAGTTCTGTGAGCTTAGTCATTACTGCTTTGAAGCCAAACTGTTTACTTTATGTGAAATTTAGTAATGCATTCAGTTATTCAATAATACATTCAACATATTTCCGTGGAATTCTGCCCCTTCTTTCTCAGGTATTTCATTGTGTTTTTGGAGTGAGTTTTGTATGCTTTATGGAGGAATAATTGGAGGAAGAGGAAAGGGCAGATGTCCCGGCTCCAGTGATGATTTTATTTTATTTTTCTCAGACTCCAGATGTTTTTTTCTGCTACTAGAATATCCAGGTGAAACTTGGAGCATAACTGGAATATTTGCAAGTGCGCCACTGTGATGAAAAACACAGAATTAAAATTACATAGAATTACATAAAAAACATAGAATTATGATTTATCACATCTTTAAATATTGAATGGATTGAAAGAGCCTTTTTATTATTTTTCTAAAAGACAACATCTGTAAAACATCAAATGTTTTCCATGGTGCTGTCAGCTTTTCTTTGAGATCAGTGATTGGAGTCTACAATGTTTCTTGTTGCATATATATATATAATATATATACGTGTGTACTTGGAAGACACTATTTCTTTACATTACTGAAAGTGAGTTTGGCCAGGGATTTGTTTCATGTGCCTTACTTGAGTAGTTACAAAAGTGTGTTACTCTTCATTTCTGCTATGATTATCTAAGTGTTTATTTTCTGAGTTTTCAACCTTTTTGACAAACATGAATATGTTACACTGGAAATAATAAGTATTTTTCAATATTTTTAGTAAGGAAATATATATAGTACCTGTCTTTTCTTTCCCCTGAGTGTTTCAGTAAGTTTAATCAGGTGATACTGGGTGACAGATGTTTTCTCATGTTCAGCTTATTTTGCCAAGTGTTTAGTGAAATTTACATCGATTTTATACACACTTTGCTCATCTTGGTCCAAGCTGCACTACCTTTACTAGGCTGGTCTTTGAAAAGCAGTTTTGACCCAAACTGTCAAAAAATAACCAGCTGTCATCTTTTTCTCTCCTTTTTCTCCAAATGCAGACAGATCATCTTAAAAAGAATAAATATATTTCAAAATTTTGGGATAAACTGTAGTATTTCTTAACCACTAATTTTGTAAGTGATTGTGGTAACTGCTAACCTCTTTACTATTTGTAGGAGAAATTTTCTGCAGCAAACTTCAAATGTTGTTGAAAGAACACACTTCAGTGTTATGAAATGCATTTAAAAAATGAGCTTGACATAAGTGAAGAAAACTGCAGTCTGTCTCAGACCTGTGGCACTGGCTTCCCCCAGAGCTGCAAGCTCTCTTTGTGTTTAGAGTTCGGGGAATTATATTCGCTTTTCCCTAAGTTGTTATGCCAGCTTCCTCAACTGTGGTATTTGGAGACAAATCCTGTAGGAAAAATGTGACACCTGACTAGGAAAGGCAGCTTGTCTGTGGTCCTTAGATCTGTGGAATTTCATGGCTTGATTTTGGACCAGTCTCTCAAAATCTTAGGCTTCCAAACAGAGATGTTAAAACTCACCTCTGTTTTGCAAAGCTTCTTTGCTCAAGAGGAACATAATTATGCACCACAGTCTTCAGGTGAGAGATTTCAGTGGTGTGGGGACACTGTAAGGGCCAGTTGATGAACTCTGTGTTCCTCAAGGAATGCCGAGATCGATTTGCAAAGTCTAAATCTAGTCCAGGAGCCAAAGGCAAATGTTTTGAGACAGCTGCTCTGGCTGTGGAGTAACACTGCAGTGTTTGGTGCAGCAGGACTAGGCTCCAGAAATCTTCATGTCCATAAAATTGTATGGCAGCACTCCAGCAAGATTTAAGATAAGTGACTAAGTAAGGCTTATCTGCAGTATGGGATAGGAAGCTGAGGAGGAAAAACGTTCAGATTTTTGCAGGGTGGTTTGTTGTTTTGTTTTTTTTTTTTTAAGGGTAGGGAGGGAAGAAATTTTCAAGTTGACAGTACGGATACATGAAACTCGGGATAAACATTCTTTCAAACTACTTGATATAAATCCAAACAACACTTTTATGAGTGAGGTCATGACCATTGTCTTAAATAGAATGAGAAAGGAAAATTACTTAAAGAGGTGAAGTGATGTTACTGTTTCTCTGTAGAGGACAATAGTTTGTATTAATCTTTTCCCAAAATACATCCTTACTGATATATATCTGTGTGTTTGCAGCTGAAGGGGACCCTTGCACAGCATGTCATTGTGATTTTCTAAAAAATGACCTTCCACTTTTTCATTCTCTCTAAATTTATGGCTCTGTTTCCTAAGCAAAAAAAAGTACTATTTGCATGTGTGAAGAGTTTTTTAATATAATTTCATAAATATTCACTGTTTTGACATTTTTACTTTTTTTTATGTTTGGCAGAAAGTGAAAAATGAACTTACTGGATTACTCTAAAATATTTAGGGAGTGTTTTGTTCTTGAGACATCTATCTGTCCATTTGGATGTGAACCATAACTTAGTGAAATAGAAAACATTTTCTGTGGATAAACTAATTGCTGTTTATAGTATGCTTAGCATATTTTTCTTACAGAATTATGGAAGTATTATCTATTCTTAAAGTAGACTGATTAGTATGCCAAGAAACAGTCAGTTCTAAAGATTTGATACAGCTTCTTTTCAAATGAAGTTATATTGGTAGAATAAAAGAAGCAAGTTATTCACAGTTTTTTGGTTTTTTGTTTGTGTTTTTCCCTCTGTCTGTTTTTCAGGTTTGAATGAAATTATATTTTCTCAGGAGTAATTCCGCATGCATGGGACTGATCTGCCTTGGTTTTTATATTCTTTCTGCTGCCTTTTCACTGATAATTTTACTTCTCTCACCCTGCAGTGAGCAGGTTTAAGGAGCTAAATGGCCAAAAATGAAAACAGCAGAAGACCTGTCCAGTTTAGCTCCTTAAACTGGCTTGCTCAGGGTGAGAAAGACATCACTGCTGAGGCAAAGGAGGGGTGGGGATTTTTTGTTTAGGGGATAGGGAGACTGGTTTAGACTGTCCTGGAACTTCATCCTCAGACCTTGAATAGATCACTTCTGTATGCAAACATATGCTGCTTGACTGGTTAATCTGCAGCTCTGAAAATTACTGTGGCTTGCTGTAATTTATTTACTCATTGTTAGGTGCCTGCAGCACACACAGCTTTGGAAGCAAATGTTAGTGTTAACCTGCTTTCAGAGTTTGTTTTGAGAAGAGTTGGGTGGAGTAAGTTCTTGAGACATCCATCCTGACAGCTGTGGATATCACCAAGAGCATAGGCTTGAGCTTCCAATTTCTCTGTGGTTTTTATTCAACTGCTTCTTAATAGGGTCAACAATGTAATGACTGTCTTTTGCAGTCTGGGGTAAATGAAAAGAAACAAGCTTCAAAAGGTTCTTCTACACTTGTCCTTGATACAGCATCTATATTAGAATGCCATATAATGATAATTATTTTATATAAAAATTATCAGTATTGGTCACTCTTAATGAAAAGTACAAGCTATTCAGTAATTCTGTCTCGGAACCCCTCCCAAAGAGCTATTTTTGATTGCTTTTCTTCAGTGAATTGAAACAGAGCAATTACCGACATGTCCTACAATTTCAACATTTCAGCACTTCTTATTTGTGGAAGTCCTTCAGGCTTTGTTAACAAATGTAGCAAAAGATGTAGCAAATAACTACTTCATCCGGTATTCCAAGGGCCATTCACTACCGCTAGGCTTTTTCTCATTTTACCTTTAAGACAATCCTGTTTAAATTTTTTTAATTGACTATAGTATGTTTAGGCATGAGTTTCAGACTTACTAACTTTACTTTATAAAACTGTCATTATGACATACTTTTATACATTCTGTATAGTTAATGTTTGCAATACCTGGGACAATTTGTTTTGTGTAAGCCAGATATTTTGAGATGTTGAGACATGGAGGTAGGCGATGTAGGAGGCATAGAGTGCATAGAGTTTATTTATAAATCTAGTAGGTGCATTATTGTTAATGTCATGGAAGGAATGTATTAATGCTCTCATTTACATAACCTTTCTAATGAAGGGCTTAATTGTCTGAAAGTTATCTTGTTAAAGAGACAAAATGACATCACAGAGCTAAAACTAAAAGATTGGGCAGATTCCTGTGTTAAACTATAAACTGCATTCCAAGAAATTACGTAAAATAAATACTATGAATGTAAAGCTCCAACTTCATATGGCCACCCAGGTGCTCTGTTGATGAAACTCCAGTCCTTTATGCAGTGGTGTGTGCCTCCTGAGGAGGTAGTGCCAGGCTGGATCCTCTTCTGCTCCCCAGCTAAGTTTTTGAAGTGCTGTTAAATATTATTAATTATTAATATATAAACATTTGATAATTTACTGTCAGCATTTGTCAGTACATTGGGTACTTCTGTCAAATTCCACTATGCAGTTGTGCTCACTCAAAAATTCTCTTTGAAGCATATGGAAGTTAAATGTTTATAACAGAGCTACAACTTGACTGAAATTGTGTGGTAAATGTAATACTTTCACAGAAAATGCTGAGATATTATCATTTCATGTGACAGATCTACAGAAGTTCTTTCTAAATGGTTATTGACAGTAGTTATTTGGAATTTCTCTGCTTTTGTGAAGTTGTTGGAGTGCCGTTGTTCAGCTGTTGAAGTAGAACTGGAGTGTTGCTTTTTGCCATTGAGTAGACTGAAAACCAATAAACCTTCAGAGAGCAATGTAAAGAAGGCACTAAGTTCAAGGAAAAACTCCTGGTGTCCTCCCAAGGCCTGTAGGTGCATCTAGAGGAAAAATGGAACAGCTGAACTGTTGTAATCTAAAGGATTCTGAGAAGTATTATTTAAAAGCTTGTCTTTGCTGGGAAAAAGTCTGTAATATTGAAAAGTTTGTGTTGTTTTCAATCTGAAGGTTTGAAAAGGTTTTTCACTGCGTGATCTGATGAAAAAAGCAGCAAGCATTGTTGCAGATCTCTTCACATGTAAGGAAGAAAAATATATTAATTGTATGAAAAAATGACATGGCAACCTGGATTGTATAGATAAGATGAGTTTAAAGAGCTGCAAATGTGCTGGCTGAGTAAGACACTGCAGCTCTGAAGAAGAGATATGACTGTGGCCAAACATCTCATATTGAGAGCAGTTAATGACAAATCATGGAAATAATGCAAGATCAGTTTTTAGACAATGAAATTCTCTCTGGGAATCCAGCTGATATGGAGCTATAGCAAGGAAAGAAACCCAAAGAAGAAAAAATCAGGAGATGAGAAGAACAGAGGAGCATGGCTTTGTTAAAAATCTACTTCTGACTTTGTATTACTGGCTCAGCTAAAGCACCACTTTTTAAAAAGCCTTAAAACAAGGCAGTTCTGCTGACTTCTGTAGAAACAAAATGGTTCTTGACTGAAGTGCTGTATTGCAGCAGAAAGTAGTAAGGAGCTTTAGCTTTCCTCCTTATTTCTGTAGCATAAAGAGTTGGTGCAGCTTGGTTTGCAAGTGGAAGTTGTGAAATCACTTACCTCCTGCCTGCTGCTCCGAATGACTTACCTCTGCGTTTACAGAGGCAGGACTGCATGTTCCTCTGAGCTGCCCAAAAAATCACAGCATAAATTTCCATTGATCTTGGTTCCTCTGTCGTGCTTTAAAATGTTCATTCAGTCCATTTCTGTTCAGGCAAGGACCTAGATCTTTTAGTGGAACATGACGTGTCAGTGGGAAGGTTGAGCAGCTGGAAGACAGCTGTGTCATAGGATTTTTGGAGGGTTGGTGAAGGTCTCTGAATGCTTCCTCCTTTTTGACTTGATGAGAAAATTTAAAAGGAGGGAGTTAGTTTACTAAGATCATGACTGGCTGGAAGAAAGTGCATAATTACAGCATGCCTTAGTTATGCAGTCAGTCAGAAAGTGGGTTTTCATAGAGTGTCATGATTTACATAGTCACAGCTGCACTGAGTGTTGCTTTAGTTTTTTTCTATTGCAAATGTCAGTTTAGCAAAGTATGGTAGCACACGTGGAGTTTTGAGTTTGCCATACGTGTTGTTTGGATAAATTTCAAGTCTTACTATTGTTAAAAATTAATACTTTTCACAGAAACATTCACATGGTAGCTCATGCAGATGGTTCTGTGTTATGTAGCACCTTAAATTTGAGGTTGATCAGGAAATTAAATAACTTCCCATCTAATCACATACTTACTAGAGGATAGTATTTGAGCAGCTGTTCCTAGGGCTGGGCAGGTGCCCTATCCTGCTTTCGTTCAGCTACTTCCTGTGGTGAGTGAAAGATTTTTAAAATGAGGCAAAGTATGATGATAATTTCTTAAACATTTTTGAAGATGAAAATGTCATACTGTAAACTTTGCACATACAATCTTATTTGAGGTAACTGAGGGGGTTGGAATCAATATATAGCAAACATGGTTGCAAGTGGCTTCAGAACTTGGGAGACTTTTGGAAATGTCAGCTCAGAATGATTTCTAATTACTTATTGCTAATTTTCCCATAGTAGATTTTTTTCTGGCACTTTTTTTAAATACACAAAATCTAAAATTGTGCTAGTAAGAGGTTTCATATTTAAAATACTCCTGCTTGACAAAGGGAGTGAGTTAATATTTTCATTAGCATTCTTGTAAAATGAATATTACAACTGTAAATGTAAAATTGATCTCCAAAACAGTACGTCCTGGTAAACAACCCTGATTTCTGGTAAACTTCATTTTGTTTAAGAAGGGTAATGTTTGTACAGCTAGAATAGAATTCCATGTCTGAAATAAGGATAAGGCTGTTGCTCTGAGGGCAGCATTGGCTTTCACATTTAGCTGAAGGACAGTCTCCTAGTTTTGAGAATGTCTGTGGTATTGTCTTGGCAATGTGGTTTTTTTTTCTTCCCCTTTATATTTTTGAGACAAAGAGAGGTTGCTATGATGTAGCAGGGAAGAGCCAGCAAATACTGGTGGGGAAGCAACTCTGAAGGCTTCTTGGTGCAGGGGGGAATTCTGGTTCTTATTCCCCAATGTGTAAAGGGATGTAAAGCCCCTGCTCTCGACCATAGCTGTAAGTGTGGAGGACAGGACCAGAGTGGCTGTGTCCTGCCCTGGCCACCATTACTGCTCTACTCTCAGCAATGCACTGTGGGCTGCATGACCCTGGCTGCGGGGGACAGGGTGCCTAGCAGAGGGATGGTAAGGCAGCATTTTTGTTAAACTGATCCTATTTCCCAACAAAGCATGTTAGTTGCTTAGCTGTGTGTTGTGTTTGCAGAATGGATGAGATACGAGCTCTGATGTTGGTATAGAGTGAAAATTCATAAGCAGGAGGAGCAAGGAATTTCATCACTAATCTGGTATGGTTGTGCACCAGAAGTCTCTGCCTAGAAATGTGTCTGTGTTTCGAGTTACAATGGGAAGTGCAAGTAACAGTTGTTGAGATCATCCACCTTTTGATTTGCAGTACAGGGTTAAGGCTGAGCTGGACTCTGGGCATGGTCTTCACTGGCTGTTCAGAAACAGCCACAGCTATAAAATACCGCTCTGTAGTCTGCATGGGGCTCAGCCACTGCTTTGGGTATCTGCACAGGGAAGACTTCATTGGCTTCTTGTAGAATACCTTTCTCTGGGAACTCAGGGCACTTGTGGTTTTGAAATCAGGGCTGTCCTCTTGGCAGAAGACTGTACTCTTAGAGTTGGGGATTTTTCTTTCACCTGTACCCATTTTTTTTGTTGTTATTGTTTGACCTGTACCCCACTCAGCCTGTGCTGTCTGAAAGACTCCCCATTTGTCTGTGCTGTCACATTGGAGGTGCTGGCATCCCCCACTCCTGCTTTGTAAGCCTACTGGATTGCTTTTCGTAGAATCAATAAGGCTGGAAAAGACCCTTAAGATCATCAAGTCCAACCACTAACCTAACATTAAAAAAACAATAAACTTCCATTTTCAGGTTATTTTCCCCCACGTTATTCCCATGGACATAATGTGGGGAATTCTGGAAACAATTTACAAATCATGAATCATATTCTGTGTTGATGTACATGTACTGGTGAATGACCTGAAATTCATCTATCTTGCTGGCTCAACAAGCAACTTCAAGGCACATAGTTTTTTCACTTGTTGATATTGGGAAGGACTCAGATAAGAGGTCGTCAAATCTGATTATATTTATGATGCTTTCTGGACTTTTTTTTTTTACATGTGCATGTAGGAGTACCTGCAAAACACCTGCTTGGTCCTTTTACCAAATAAATTTATGAACAAAGATTGTAAAAGTCTAGAACTAGTTCTAGAATTTTAATGCCAGTTCTAGAATTCTAGCACTAGTTTGTGTTAGTAGGATTTTAGAATTTTACAGGAAAAATAATTTTTGAAATAAGTGGCTTCAGTTTCTCCAACGTTATCAATCAGTGGTGTAGCTAGGGACTTAAATTGCCATTTAATGAATTTGTTTTCTTTTTAAAGGAGTTTAATACCTAATTTATCATATAGTTTAGTATTAATAAAAGTTAAAGTCAATGCAGAAACATTGGTTTATAATTGGAATTAAGCCATTCAGATTGAAAAAGCCATAATAATTTTAGCTGCTCCTTTCTTCCTTTTGCCCAAATCTAAGTGATAATATTTAGAATTCCTTTCAAAATGTGTTTGGAATGATCTTTGGCATTTCCCTCTGTAATCCTTTTCTATCCTTTCATCTTTTTAACTGTTGACCACCTTTCTTGTTTGCATTATGTCTGCTAAAACTCTGGCCTGTTTTTTCTGGTCATTTTACTGCTAACTTGGATTTTCAGTATCATGATTTACTGTAGAAACCTGTCTGGATTTTCATTCTTCCAAATCCTTTGCATGAGCAGATGTGACCTTGTTTTCGTGCCAAACTTTCATCAATATTTCATGATTAAAGTTCAGGTCTTAAATACCTTCGAATTTGATGGCCACAGTACTTAGCCTAACACTTCTTTGCTGATCCTTTGTAGAAGAAGTTTTATGTTGCTGCTATTAGGCAAATACAATCATATGTACTTTTCAAACAGGTTTCCATGACAGGTTTGCTATTCAGATGTAATAAAGTCACGTGGGATCAGACAGAATAGTAGGGATTAGCTGCATGTTAATGAATTTTCAGAAATAATTGTTGTTGTGGTAAATGTAATTCACTGTTTCTGAAAAGTACACATAAACATGGGTGATTTGAGCACGTAATGAAGTTAGGTATATGCTTTCGAAGAACTGAAATTGTATTTTCAGATTAATGAGTCAGCATAAAGGATTACTGCTTCTAGGAGTTCTATTTTGGTATGTAACTGAAGTATTTCCACTAAGAGTGATGGCATTCTGCGTGAAGAGATGGATTAAATATAGAATTGCATAGTGTGTAGTATAGGGTGATACCAAATTTAGAAATAAGTATTAGAAGGTAAGCTTCATGGTGGGTCATTACACCTGGACGTGATGAAAATTAAAATGGGGATCTTCTTACCTCTTACCTGTGTACCTTCATCTTCCTGATTTGTGTACAGGTAGTTAGGAACCAGGAACTCTACTGAAGACTAAAAGACAGTGAAGGTGCATATTGACTTCAAAATGTGGTGGGTTTGGATGAGATTTTTTTCTTGAGAGTTTGGAAACTTGTATGTCCATCTGCAAATCACATTACTCATGGGTAAAAGGACAAGTGTGCATATGTAGAGCAAAACCTTTGATTTTACTTCATCCATAATGAACAGAAGAGTGAGTTTACAATAGCTCAGGAATATCATCTTTACTGTGAAAAGAAGTATATTTGCTCTAATTTCAGAATTTAAAAATAGTGCTTGTGTTAGTAGAGATAAGTCTTTTTTTGAATTGGATTTGAAAATTATAATTTCCTAGGTTGGAAAAATTGTGCAAATAACTCTAAATTCAGATACTAAGAATTGAGGTGTTCGGGGGAAAAAAAAGCCACTAGAGTTCTCTTAAAGATAAATCTTTATATATAAAGTATGGCTATAACTTGAAATTATTTTCACTCTTAGCAGTAAAAGTCTAAGGAACTTCATTATGATTTTGAGTCTCTTCTAAAAGGACTACAGTTTCCTATGCCAATTTGATGTGATTCCTTTTCAGAAATGCAGAGAAAAAGATCTTGTATACATAAGCACACCCAATTGTTTGACTTGCACCTACAGCTGGAACATTGGGAAGAGGAATGTTCTGGGTACTTGTTATGCAAATGCCAGACCAAGTGTCCCACTTTATTTCAAAGTTACCATCTAGAGTATTACCACAACAAATGGCCTTTTTTAACTAGAATGAGGTTTAACCAGCTGTAAAATTGATAATCAGTCATGGTATTTCAGAAACTGCAGTGTGAGTGGTTTTTACATTGTCTGTGCAGTAATGAAAATCAAATTCCTAGAACACTGAATGTACCTGAAAGTAGTTTTTAAACTACCAAGAGAAATTTTATACACTGAATTATGTTTGTTTTGTTTTCACTGAGCAAGAGGTGAAGTTGCATCCAGGAAAGAGTACATAATGTAGTATTGCACAGCCACCCATTCCATGCTGGATTATCATGTCAAAGAGGAAGCGAAATAAGGTTGGGCAGTCAACCTTCGTTCTGTTTTATCTTCTAAGTTTTGAATTTTTTTTTCCTTCTAATATGTCTGTATGTGTATGCAGTTGTACTGCCACTCCCAAGATGTAAAGTTACCTTAAAATAGATGCACTATGACTTTAAAATGTCACTAAATGGTAAATAGTTTTCTTGTTGCATATTGCAAAGATTAGAAAAATTGTTTTATTGCACAGGGCTGATGCTAAGTCCTTTCAAATGTTTTCTGCAAGCTCATAGCCTGCTTTGTAGCAGTAGCACTTGATTTGGCTGTCGCAGAGCTGGCATTTGAATCCAGCCTCTGTTTACGCACGTTTCACGGAATTATTTAGATTGGAAAGGACCTCCAGGATCATCAGAGTTCAACCTTTGACCAATCACCACCTCATCAACAAGTTACTCCTCCAGCCCCAAATTTCAAGACTCTTCTTTCAGGTTAGGAGGATGACAGGCAAGATACAATGTACTGCTGATTTCAGAATGGTTTATCTTAGTCTCTGCTGTTGAAGCTCTTTTCTTTTTCTAGGTATACTTTTCAGTTTGGCACTTGATGTTCTCTTTTGTCCAGAGCATGTAATACTGAGGCTGAAAGAAACTTGTCTTATTTCCATGTAATTATGTTGGGATTAAAGCATCTTGTGTGAGCATGAAAAGACAGTTTTCCAAAGTAATAACATGAAAGTGGATCACTAGATAGAATTAGGAGTTTTTCTAGCCTAACTATGCTGTTCCCAGCAATAGTCAATAGCTCAGAAGTGCTTGGGACAGAGTGCAGAAGGACTCTGCCTATTCAATTCCACTCTCCCAGCCTGGGGAGAGAGGGCAGCTCAGGGAGTCTCCGAGGTAGATGTGATGGTTTTCAGTCTCACAGCCCTTGACAGCTTTATCTCCCTTGAATCGAATAGCCTTCAGCCCAATGTAAACTCCTTGGCAGCAGAAACATCCCGTGGCAATAAGTTCTATGGTGTGAATAAAGCCTTCCTTTCTGTTTTAAGCATCTTGCTGCCTTCATTTGCCTTCCATCTTCCTATTAATGGGGATCCAGCTAGCCAGGAAGTCTGAGTCACCACATACGTAGGAGACCAGGTTCCAGTTGAATGCCTGTGATACTGTCTGATGTTGTCTCTGCTTATTTCAATTTGTGCTTATCCATCAGGCGTCTCTTATCTTAGATTTGACTGCAATACAAAACAAAACAGTCATGATCTTCCACAGACAGGCCCCGGTCCATGATCGATGACACTGTGATAATACAATTCATGATGAAATATTGTTTCACAAAATATCCTGTCAGCTCTTCTAACAGCAATGTCTAGCCAAATAATCTGTGGTATTTCTGGAGATGTACATGGCACCCTGTCAGTAATTGAGCTCTGGTTGAAGCTATTTTCAGAATTGAATACGAATACCCATCATAGAATAATTTAGGATGCAAGGGACCTGTGGAGGTCTTCTGGTCCACACTGCTGATGTACTCATAATCAGCTTCAATTAGATGACATTTAAGAATTTAATTTGGAAAATGTCTAAACGTGGAGATGCCACATTTGGGCATCCTGTTCCACCTGTTTGTTTGACAGTGGTGGAGAAAATGTTTCCATATAGCCAATTTCAGTTTCCCAAATGGCAACCTGTTTCTGTTGCCTCTTGTCATACTCATCTGCCACAGGGCTCACTGCTGATCTGTGACCAGCTTTTTGTTCACTAGGACCCTTGGATCTTTTTCCTCAAAACCACTGTGTAGCCAGCAAGTGCCAGCTTCTCCTGGTGTGTGGTGGTATTACATCCCACATGTGGGAGTCTGTGTGTGTCACTGAACTGCATGAGGCTTCTCTCAGCCCATTTTCCCCAGCCCTTCCAGATCCCTCTGAATAGCTGCTCTGCCCTCCAGTGTATCAGCCTCTGCCCTGGTTGTGTTATCCGTGAGGTTGCTGAAGGTACACTGTGTCCTAGCTTTTGGGTCATTAGTAAAAACAAACAGTGTTGGTCCCAGTATCAGTCCCATTACTAGTCCCTTGGGAATGCCAGTGGTCACCAGCTGCCAAGTTGGACTTGATTCTGCTGATCACAATGATTCTTTGAGTTGGATGGTCCAGCCAGGTTTCCACCCAACCGATTGTTTGCCTACCCAACTGGCCCATACAATTACTGTAGGAATTTGTGTTGAATACCTTGCTGAAGTCTACATAAAAACACTGCTCACTCCTTGGTCACTGAAACAGTCATCTCATTAGAGAAGACAGGTTGATTATGTACAATTTACTTCTGATCACTTTATTCAGTTACCTTATTCTCAATGTATTTGATTATGGTATCCAGGGGCCTGAACTTAACTGGAATTTTGGCCTGTTTTTCTGCAGGTTCTCCTTGTTGAACATGGGCAGAACATTTGCCTTTTTCCATTTAACAGGAGACTCCCCCTGTTGCTGTGACCTCTCAGAGGAGGTAGAGAGCAGCCTGGTAATGGTTTTGACTGGCCCCTTCACGCCCTTCAGATGGATGCCAGGAGGATGCCTAGGGTGGAGCTCTGTCCCAGCCCTGGTCCCAAGGGACAACAGCAAAAAAGGCATGAAGTGCCTGTCGTCTGTCCTCAGGTCTCCTGCTCCACCAAGACAGTGTGCCCCCATTTACTTTCTTTTGCTGCTGATTTATTCATAGAAGCCTTTGTTCTTGTCCTTCATACCCTTTCAGTGCCGGGACCTGAGCCTGTCATTGTGTGTGAGGGTGCACATGTATGTGTCTATATCCTGGTTTTCTAGAGACAGAAATATTAAATACTTCCCAGTTTAAGAGAAAGATTTAATCACAGTCATTCTGTGTCATGCTCTTTTATGCATGGCATAGGATGTCTTATGCTATCCAAAGTGACATAATATGTTTATTTTATTATGGTCTTACGTGACATTTGAATATGTCACAGACACTGATAAGGTGATGTTTTTCCTGACTGAGGCAAACTGAAGTGCTGTGTACAAACACAGGTATTTATTGCTTATGTTTGTCTCTTCAAGCTGCAATAGTGTGGAGTTTTTTCTGGGGTGTCTTAATATTATGTAATGTTTATTTTTAAATATAGTTCCTTCTGATATAACTTGCAATTAGCATTAAAAGCTTCTGCAAACTGATTCATAAAGCAGAGGATATAACAACACCCACTGAGTGGAATTTATGGCTAGATAAACAGATCAGAAATCAAGAGCTGTTATTTTCCCTGGTTTGTGGTCAACTGTGATAGAAATTTTAAATTTTGTAATGAATTCTCATGCTAGCAGCTTCTAAAACAAGGTTCTGCAGTTGCCTTGATGTCTTTTAAACTTTGCATTAACTGGATTTTAGTGACTAAAGAAATAGAAGTTCTTCCATGACTAAACTAATTTATTGATGAAGTAGTTGAAAAAATCCTTCAGAAGACATTTTCTGCTCTCTTCTGTGGCTTTTTGCATCACCTCCTCTTCAATGAAAGAAGGCCAAGATCTTGTTAAAGGCTACCCACAGCTTCGGGTAGCAGTTGTTTGCAATGTGAAGGTCCTAACTAATCCTGTAGGAGAAATAGCTAATTCGTATAGATTTGTGCCCAGAACAAACTTCTTGCTCAGATACTTGGAAAAGCAGTAGTTCAGCAGAAGTTTGCAATAGGCATTCACTTCACCAGAGTTGCCGAAGTAGGTCTTGCAAAATCTGCAGATAGCAAGTTCCTGTCAACACTTCTTTTCTACTGCTTTGCTTCATACTTTTTTACACTAAAGAAATTCCTTATTGAAGGACTGTCTTTATCTTCGCAAGAACAGAAGTTTTTGGACTCGTTGATACAAAAACTGATTTTAATGTTGCTGACCTGCCATATGCTCAGGTCAGAAGTAATTGTAGCATCACAGAATAATTCAGCTTTGAAGATCTCCAGAGGTCATCTAGGTTCAACCCCTACTAAAAGTGGCTGCTTAATGTCTGTCCCGAGTGTGACTCTGGTCTCTTTTACACTGGACAAAAGTATTTCAGCCAGTTATGTGGAGGGACAGGGTTAGGTTTTCTCCCTATTTTGGGGGCGAGTTTCCAAACACTTTTAATTGGGCTTGTCAGGAGGAGACAAGCTCTGTTCCAGTCCTAGAGGCCGAGGCTACTGACCTCTTAAATATCTTTTTGTTACTGAAGTTGATGAGAAAACTTCAGGTTTTGATATTACCTCATCATCATGGATTTCACAAGTGATGGAACTATTACTTTAGTCAGTCCCTAGTAGAACATATATTGAGTTCCAGAGAAAACATCCAGAAAAATTCCTGTTATGCTTTAAAATCTAGAATGTTCCATTAGGAGTCCTGACAGGAATTGGAACTGAAGTCTTTTTTCTGTTATTTTATATATTTAAACATTTTAAATGTTTATGTATTTTAACACATTTACATGTAGATTTTTCCATAGTGCATACAAATTCTGTACTGCATAGTTAGATGTGATTTTGATTACTGAAGTTTTATTCATCACTTTAACTGGAAATCTGGACTCATGGAACTATGGTGGAGTACAGCATCTTGAATTTCAAGAAATATGTGGTGCAGCTGATCAGAATATGCTGCTGACATCAGATTTGAAGTTAGGCAGGAGATAACATGATCAGCAGGCCATTATTTATTTGACTAGAAGTGTTTTAAAGAGTGATTTTAAACAATTGCTGGTATTTTTAGTACAGAGAAATTTTATAATCATTGTTCTGAATCAGTGACTACAAAAAAACCAAGTTCTTTTATAACCTCTAATTAATCATGCTTTTAGGGGTGGAGGGTGCTAGGTTTTTGCTTGATTTTCTTTTCAAGTCATGTTGTTTGCAGCTCCAGTTACTGTATTAGAGATAGTTACAATTTTTGTTATTTACCCTAATAAGCATCCTTTTTAGTTATTAGATTGTGTACTTGCATCTTATTTTTCCATAACTGTTAAATAGATTAGTAAAAATACATAATATAATACAACCATTTGCATTACATGAAGGAATATATAGGAAATACATTTATCCAAAAACAAGTTTGCGGTGGTATTGAAGGGTGAGTGACTCTGATGGTGTAACATGCAATGGATAGTTGCTGACAGTACCTTCACAGACGAACTATCTGAGGTTACAAAAAAATAAACAGAATAATTTTCATGATGGAGAAATAGATTCTTAGTTAATAAGGAACAAGGATGACCTTGTGGTCAAAACACGATTTTAAGAATAGGCTGTACATCTCTCTCCTTCCTGAAGCACAGATGAGCCCCCGACCTTTTATCTGTGTTCCTGATGTTACTTCTTAGTCCGGCAGCTGTAGCCTTTGGAAACCCTGTTTGGGAAAAGAGGAATGTATAAAAGGCATTTGTATGTATATGTATGTCTACATATACAATGTATAAATGTTGCATTTGGATTTTCTTGAAACAGTAGGTAATTCCATTTTTTCAGGGTGGCAGAGACAATTCCAGGCATGGGTTTATTTTTCGTGCAATTTTAGATAGTCTTTTTGCAGTTCTAGTACTTACACTGTTCTACTTGATTGCTTGGGCAAACTCCATCTGAGCTGGTGCATAAATGACTGTGGGAAAGTGACAGTCAAAATTACTAGCCTGTTCTTGCTCTCTTGTCAAGGAGCAAAGATTGCTAATAAAGGCCTTGGAGGTTTCCAATGAATAGGAAATGATCTCTAGTGTCATTTTAACAGGTTTGCTATTCTTGAGCTTTGGTGCACATTAATGTTTTGAAAGCAGTGTGAATTCTAAAATCAAAAGTAGCTAAAGAACCTGCAAATGTACAGTGACTTCAGATGACAGCAGATTATGCTGAACTAGTGAATTTTCCATGGCTACCGTGATAATCAGCAACACATGCAAGACCAGTTTTATTTTATTAAAGCTTAAAGAGAAAATAGCAACAACCAATTTGGAGGAAAAAATGTGCATTTTTGTAATGGTTAAGTTTTGGGGGTTTTTTTTGAAGTGAGTAATGTTAAGCTGTATTTTCAGAGCTTCTGGTTTACTCCTGTTTTCAGTCCTCTTTTCTTTGGCTTAATTTACTGCTTTTGTGTATTTCTTCCAGTAATTTGTGAAGAGATTTTAGGTAGGCTTGGAAGGAATTTTAGAGATCAGTGGTAAAGGATTCAAAACTGGATCTACTGTAATAAATATTTCTCTAGCTTGTGAATCTCTTGTGAAGGTGATTTCTCGACTTCATTGGGGAACTATATTATGTCAGTTTATCTCTACTGCTATTTAGAACTTCTTTTCCTAATTTGCCACCTAACCTTCATGCCTAATTCAGCTAATTTTTTATGCTGTTTTAGGAAATATGACAAATTGTCTATCATCAGCGTCAGCTTTTTATGTTCTGAGAGAACTTGTCCTGTCTCCTTAGGCTGACCTGTTTAAAGACTACAGTCTCTGGCCCTGACAGCCTATTTTCGCACAAATTGCTTATCATATCCCTGCTCTTGTTAACTTCCCTCCAGTTCCTTTCCAGTTTGTCTTTTGCAGTCCTCTGTATAGAGATTCACAAAACTGTACACAATATTCTGTCTTAGGCTGTACCAATATCAGCAAATGATTTCTGATCTTCATTTACAAAAGAGTCTTAGTTCTCTGTGAGGTCTTACACAATGCACCTCCTGCTTGTGCATCCTAGACTGGACTTCTCGTTGGCCATAACCCCACATAATTTTCCATTATCTTCCCGCTTGGTCATTATTCCAGTTTTTATGTTCTGTGTGTTTAGCTTCTTTCAAAAGCACGTTAGTGAGGATTTCCCCCCTCTTTTTATACTTGTCTTTGAGTTTCATCCGATTGGTTTTTTTTCCTTTTTTTTTGAGGTAATTTTGAATGCAGTAAAAAGCCTGTGCTCAAAACTCCCAAGCATGGTATCATTTGCTGATTTTTTTTTTTTTTTGCTTCTTAATAGGTCTGTTTCTAAGTCTGTTGCTTTATTGTGGCAATGAAAATATTCTTTTTGACACACTTTTCCAAGTCTTGATGATTACCAAACTCCTAGTAATTACCTTTTGGACCTTTTCTCCATGATTTCGTATACCATATTTTTTACCTTGCCAGTGCAAATGGCGAGTCTTGCATTTTATTCTTATGTTAAGATGCTTTGCTTTATTGATTACGCCCTATAATCTGCCAGAAATCTTTTACATGGCACTGTTTTATCTTTGAGAAGAATACAAAAAACCTTAAACCCTGGATCTCACATGTTAATCTTCTAGGTATTTATAAGATGATTAATGTCTTGTTCTAACTCCCCATCCCCAAATATTCTGATCTGTAGTTTGGAAAACCCTATGCCTTTTAATAGGAGTGCTTTGATTTATCCTTTTCAGTCCTGCTGACCTCTTCCGTTCTCCTGAGTTTTCAATGTAAATTGATTAAGACAGTCTCCTTAAATACTGTGAGTGAATTTCAGTGGGTCTTGCTGTCCTCAGCACATTTCTTCATGTATATAATGACTTTCTTTAGGATTTGTTTTCATTTTTATCCCAGAAAGTATGGAAAATTTAAACCTTCTGTGCATTCTTTGTGTTTTGTAACTCTTAATAGATTTATTTTGATCATTCTTAATACAAAGTATCTTCCATTATTTTCTCTTGTCTCTTGTAAACTACAACTCATTATACCGCTTTGCCTTCCTGATCATTACTTACATGCTTTTACTGTTCCATAGTGGCGTTCCTTAACATCCTTCTTGTTGTATCTTGAACAGTGTTGTGATTATACTTTTGTAAATATTAAGGGGAAAGCTGTTTTTGGGCTGTTACCATCCTATTGTTATCATTACACTTTCACACTGTGCCTTTCAAGTAGCAGGGGAAAATGTATAAAACCATTAAAATACGCACTTAGGATGCAGCACATAAGAGGACACGTCTTGAGGAGTATTGCTTGTATGATGAAGAAAAACTTGCCTCTATTCAATAGTAGACAACATTAAAACCATTTCAGTATTTGTTTACCTTCATGTACAGAAATCAGATTGTAAGTAAAGCCTGTTGTTAAGTATTTACATACTCATTTGTGGACAGTAGCTGCTTTTAGGTTTCTAAACTGTACATACTCAATACTGTTAAGAAAAAGATCTGTTAATTAATGTAAAACTGTTAAGGAACTAGAATAGCAAGACCTCCCAACAGTAAATGTTGGCTGCATTATCATGGCCCAGATTATTCCTTCACACACTAATTACTAATGCTTAAGTAAGAGAGAAGTGAATTGCAACATATCCTAGAGATCACTGAGTAGGACAGGCTTGGGAAAAGGCTGTATTTGCCTTGGATATTACCTTTCAGTTATTTTTTGGATCGTATGCTGTTACTGAGCTGTTTACCTTGCATCCAAACATAGCTTTTGTGGTATGGGAAGAAGTAATTGCTCAGGAAAAGACCGGAATTACTTAAGGGTCCCATTGGCATATGGAAGAACATAGTGGAGGTTTAATCCTGGTGAAGAGTTGTTATAGTGCGGATACTGCAACACACGTATCAAACAAGGAGGCCGTGGAAAGGAAATATATATGGGCCTATCCTTGATAGATGTTTCAGAGACGTTTATTTCTCTAGCCGTGTGGCCGGGGCTCTGCCGAGGAACTGCTCAATCCCGGGACCCGAGGGTCCTTGCCCGCGCAGGGGAACACAAAACAACCAGTGGGGAACGAGGCTGACCAGGGGCAGGGAAACCCCGTGTCTTCCCCCAGGGCCCCTCTCCCAGGACCCCATGGCAGGGGGGAAGGGACCTCAACAAAGAGTCATTTGATGCTCACTTCCTGTGTTCATAGATTTGGGAAGTTCTGCTTTTAAAAGCATTTAGGCCCAGTTAGAAAAGTGTAATGTGATATTACAAGACTTTTCTATTCTTACTTTTTGCTGCAGCATATTTTATGAAATTTTATTTGAGAATTTGGAAGACGGAAGGAGTATTGTTTTGGTTTTCTTGTAAGCAATGGTTTAGTGAAATTTTCATAAGATCTCATGGGTGTTGGTTGGAAGGGAACTTTGAAGGATCATCTAGTCCAACCCCTTGTCCGTGAGTAGGGACATCTTTCACTAGATCAGACTTTTTACATTATCCCGTTACTGCAGGATTATTAATTGTTTTCTGAAGTAACTGAAGAACCTTTTCTGTTCAATCATCTTACTTTTTGGCCTTGAGTTTTATTTTTTTCACATCATGAAAGTGAGGAATAAATCAAAATAGCCAAAGCTGCTTTTGACAGCCGGTGGAGTTTACATGTACATATCAATGTTAGACAGGTTCAAACAGTAACTTTAACATCAGAATCTCTTATCAGGACAGCCTGGTTTCATTTGGTGAGGGTTTCTGTGGGATTCCCTGGAACTGATATTAAGCTCATTATTGAGAAGCTACTAGTATTTTTCCGTCATACTGACCTTTTTGTCAGAGAAGAACATAAACATTTAGTTCCTGTATCTTGTGAACTTTTCTTGCCTGTTTTTTCCTTTGGTTCATTCAGGTTGATAAACAGTGCAAACTACTTGCAGGGAAAGCCAAGCTCCATGTTGTCCACAGAGGGTGACTCTCTCTGCTCCTCCTGTAGTAGGAGGGTATTGCAAAATTTATCAAGTTTGGTCTTTTCTCTTGGAAAACATTTTAGCATGTTTGCCATGAGGAAAAGGCTTTTGATGGGGGCAGATTTGTCTTTGCCAGTGATGCATTTGTTTGGAAGCTGCTATTTTTGGCCTGCTAGCTTCTGAGTCTTTTGTAATAGCAGAAAGAGGAAGTGAACAGTGAAATCTCTTTAATAGCATATTTCCTGGTTGAAGTGACTTATCTGTGAGGCCTAGACAGAGGAGATGTCATTTCCTGGATTGCTTCTCTTCAGTCTCAACTGTCTGTTTTACTGTATAATCTTTTGACCCAGCTTCTTAATTGTAGTGAATTTTTCTGTTAAGTGATAGAAATGAGGTCTTTCAATGAAAATGTTAAGCTTTAAGGAAACCACTTCTGACAAAATGCTAGCATGCAAGGCAAGTCTTTTATAAACTACATGTTGATATGAACTTGAAATCTCTTACATTAAAATTTTGTTTAAAAGCTTAAAATTTTGTCTTTGAAAGAGTATCATAATGGAGTTTGTTCACAGGGATAAAAAAAATTTTATACACGTTCTGTTCCTTGTGATGATGATACTGATCACCTGTCTTTGACGCCAGCTGTATCTGGCTGTGTTCTAGAGTTAGGGCACTTTCAAAGAGCTAAAACAGTCAGTTGTGCTGTTCTCAAATTTCCATTCATTAATAACTACTTGTGAAAATTGTTACCAGGAGTCTGTGAAAAAGAGGCAGAAGGAGCTAATTAAAAATTAGCTCAAATATGCTTCTCAAGTATGCTTCCCACAAAAAAAGGTATGGAATCAGAATGACATGGGGGAAAAAAAAGTGACATCTAAAATTATAATATACAGTTCAGTTTAAACTGGAACTTATGGTTGGTTTAGAGCTTATAATCCAACTTTACTAAATTTTTAGTTGGGGTGATAACTTTATTCTTTCCCCTGATGTTTTGTGTAAGATAGAAGTCAAGCACACTATATATGAGTTTCTTAGTCAGCCACTAAAATAACTTCACATGAAAAGCATTGAGACATCAGGTGACCTCACCTTTCTTCCCCTCCAAAATAGGAAGAACAAAAATAACACCATGCTGATTTTTGTTAGCACAGACCGCTTTTACATCTCCCTTAAAATGCCTACCCAGTTGTTAGTGATCATGAGAATATTTTCTCAGTAGCAGTGAAAGGAGAATGTTGGGAGTTTGGTGTTGTGTGTAGACTGCCATCTAATTGAAATTGATACTTCATTGAGCTAGGTAAATTCTAAAAGGTGACTCAGCTGTTCCCATTAGGACATTCAGCATGGTCCTTCTCTACATGTTGCAGGGTAAGGATCCATATTTCTGCTGACACACTGTGCTGCAGAATGAGATACCCTTTTTTGAAGGTGGTGTTTGCCAAATAAAAAGTAGTATAGATTCTATTACATTATTTTGCAGGAAGTAATCTCAAATTAGTACTTTCTGTTGTCCAGATTATTGGGCAATACCTGTGCAATTCACGTAGTGACTAATCCATAAGTATGTAACAACTTTGTTACTTTGGTTTGGTTTTATAGTATCTTCTGTAAAAGTGTCATATAAATTAACAATAGGTAGTAAGTCTTCTGTCCCTCTGAAAGATGAGTATGATGTCCTGGTGCATCATTCCTTTATCCTTAATGTCTTGCAGGAGCTGTTGTGGTCAAGGCTAAAATAATCCCTATATATACTGTTATTAAAGCAACCACTGTGCCTTCTTGACTGACTTCCCATTTGTTTATTTATGCTTGTCCTATGCTGCTTTGTGTTAGGGAGTTCTAAAACTTGATGTGTAAGACCTTCATAACAGTTCAGGTTACGTAGAGTCAAGAGTAAAAGTACAGCAGTGGAAATATTATTGGTTGTACATCACAGAATGTTAGAGGTTGGCAAGGACCTCTTGATCCCGTCTAGTCCAACACCCTGCTCATTGCAGGGTCAGCCAAAGTAGGTTGCCCAGGACCATGTCCTATTGGGTTTTGAATATCTCCTCTGGTGGAGACTCCACAACCTCTCTGGGCAATCTGTTCCAGTACTTGACCACTCTCACAGGGAAAAAAGCGTGGTGTTCAAATAGAATTTTGGGTGTTTTACCTTGTGTCCATTATCTCTTGTCCTGTCAATGAGCACTGCCTTTTCTTCAGTCCTTCCCACCAGGTACTTACAGACATTGATGAGCTCCCCTGCCCTGAGTCTTCCCCTCTCAGACTGCAGAGTCCCGGCTCTTTGAGCCTTTCCTCCTTTGAAAAATGCGTTAGTGCATTAGTCTTACTGGCCCTTTGCTGGACTCACTCCAGTAGGTCCCTGCCTTTGGTGGTTTGGGAGCCCAGGAGTGATCACTGCACTACAAGTGTGACCACATCAGTGTAGAATAGAGAGGAACCTGTTGTTCACGAGGACCTTCAGGTGCTTCTTTGCAAAGCTTCTCTCCTGCTTGTCAGGCCACAGCCTATATACCTGGTACCTGGGGTTTTTCCTCTCCAGCAGCAGGACTTGGCTTTTCCCCTCCTTGAACTTTGTGAAAACTGTCTCTGTCCAGAGAAGTGCCAGTGCAGGGGTACACTGTTGGTGACTGGCTCCAACTGGACTTTGTGCCACTGATCAGTCTTCTGGGCCGAGTCTTTCATCCAGCTTTTAATTATTTGTCTAACCTGTACTCCATCAGCATGTCTGTGACGCTTCCCAAGACACTTTCATTTGTTAGGAGGTAAAAATAAATAAATAAAATACCTTCATTTTGAAAATGGTCTTAACCATTAATTTGTTTTGTGGTGAAAAGGTGACCTCCACAGATGAGGTGGTCTTACTTTTTTAGTCTTGGTCTTACTTATTTAGGACAAAGTGGCATTCAAAATATATTTAATAATCTTAGGCCTTGCCTTTGAATCTCTCCAGATATGTTATTAAAATGACTATGATAATTTTAGTAATATTTGCAATAAATTATACCTTCCCAGATATATTAATAAAAAAATATAAAATCAGCAGGTTGTTAGCTATAGCCTCGGTTATTAAGAAGATTGGAAAGCTGTCTACTTCTGTTGGCTGCCTATTAATAAACATGATGTGGTCTCTGATTTAAATCTCTTGTCATGCCCCGTCAAGGCTCAAAAACCTGAAAAAGCAGTCTCAGGATTTTGTTCTTAGGGCAATGAATAAAGCTGCCAGTTCAGGATGAACACTGGAGTTGACAAGGAATGGTGTCTCTGACTCCTCTTAGTATTTGAAACTAATTTTTAGTTTTATTTGTCCCTGTGTAACTGGAAAGGTCTCTGTGTTTGAAGAGTAATTTCTAAAGTTTTTCCAGGTTGCAGAAAGGTAGAACTGAGTTAAGTCTTGTAACAGGCATTTAAAATACTATTTTTAGTTTGGTTTTGGTGATCTCATCCCTTGCCATTTTAAGAGTCTCAATTGTTTTCTGCTGAGGCACTGATAATGGGTAGCAGAATGGCATGTAGAGTTCTGGCTTGTCTTCTGTAGAGTCACTTAGAAAAATTATTCTAGTCTTGTGAGCCTGAATTACATGGTGGATTGTCTTCTTAAGTTTAGGTTACGTCTTGCTTCCAAGTAAAATGTGTGGTTGGTTTTTGAATGTCCAGAATGAGAAGGTAAAGAGACTTTGATCAAAGCAATAATACAGATATACAAACATAAAGTCTTTGCAGGAAAGTGTAACAGAAGTAAGAAAAATGAATTGACTGAACTCGGTATCTTAAATCAATGTTTAATGAGTAAGATTACTTACTGATTAAGATTAAAACTACTACTCCAGTTTAAGTCCCAGTGCCACTAATCAGTGGTAATATAGCTGTACTGTTTATAGAACTTGGAGCCAGTCAGTGTGTGTTGGCTCCTCTGCTGGTTTATAAACATACTTGAGAGCTTGTTTGATTTGCCTACTAGGAATGTAATGCATGCTTGAATAATATATAATCAGTCTCAGTGCAGTAATTTTAGAAAAGTTGTTTATTAAGATTTTAGAACTCAATTAATTTTTTTTTTTTTTCAGGATGGCTTGAATTCTTTGGTCCTTGATCTGGATTATCCAGCGCTGAGGAAGAACAAGAACATTGATAATTTTTTAAATAGATGTAAGTTGCAAGTGGCCCTTAAACTGTGACATTGTTGTGATATCAATCATAAAAAGTTGAGTGGTCAGAAATGCATTGCCCATGGTTATTGTACTAATTTTTATAACTCTGAGCTTCAGAAGGCTTTGGAGGACCATTTATTACAGAGAGAAATTTCATTTTAGGGAGTTGTTGTATTGTGAAAATGTTGGAAAATACCAGCTGTAGATTTTTATTTTTCTAAATACCATTGGAAAAATCCTTTTATGTTATTTTCTTACCTTACATACGTGTAGCTACATAATTTGCTAAGTATATCCTAGTTACTATTCTTCAGGAATAAATGACACTGAATGTCAACATTGTTTATACAGTCATATTTAATCTAAAAGAGAAGTCTTCTGTGGGTTTTTAAAACTAAATTGTTGTATCTTAAAATCTGTTGGTTCATTTTTGAACCTTTGCATAAATGTTTGTGATTCTCCCTAAATTAATTGTAGACAGGATCTTGGAGTTTATTAAGCATCTAATTCTACATCAGAGTAGCTGTATTTTGTGGTTTTGAAGTATTTTCTATCCATGTATATAAGCAGAATATTTTTTCATATAAAAATAGAAGATTATTTGTTTTAAAATGTAATTTGGAGTGAGTAAGCCTTCCTGGAATAACTATGCTTTGTAGTGAGCTTATTTTGAGATATATATTTTTTTAGAAAAACTTTTTCTATTGCATATGTTGAGGTTACTGCAGATGCAGTCTTATCAGTAACTCCTTTCTAAAATCTTTACTGGTAAGAGCTGTGTGTGTCTGCCCTCTGTTTCCGTGGGACTCCTTGGAATATCTACTCACACTCCTCACTTAAGTGGTGGCTGGTGTAGTAATTTGTGGTGAGTTCTTTGTTTGGAATTCAGTGCTTCTCCATGAGGTTTAGCAGAGCCGCTTAGATGGACATACAGCTTTTACAGTTGCCAGTAAAGTCTCATTTGGAGAAATCGCTTAAAATACAGTAAATAAGAAACAGCAGATTAGGATGTAGAGGCATACCTTGGGATTATTTTCATTTTGAGTTCAAAGGAATTCAAGCAGATATTTGTGAAAGAAAGGGTCTGTAACAGCATTTCAAGTATCTCTTTTACTTGCAACTGAGCATTGTATGTGTAGAGTGAGGGGAAAGCCCTACGAAAATGACATAAACAACATCTATCAGCAACTTCTATGAGCTGGTCATACTTGCTTTTGCATTACTGTTTTTGCAGTAGAACAAAATTAGAAGCCTTTCGCTGATCAGAAGACCAGTGTCTTTTGGCTATTAGCAATAACAACTGTGGGAAAACAATTTAACCTCCGGAGCAGGTTGGGGGTTTGTTTGTTATTTGATTGGTTGGTTTTTGTTTGTTTGCTTGTTTGTTTTCTGCAGCCCCTGAACATTCTTGCTGTCTGTCTTCCCTTTTTTGAAGGCTGTGGTTCTTCACCTCCTTTACATTCTCTCTCATTGTTGTAGTAAATATTTTTAAGTATCTGATGTGACCTGGAGGCTACCAGCAATGTCAGAAACGTGAAAGTGTACTTTTGTTTACAATTTTATTACTGCCTTTTTATTGTTAAAACAACTGACAGTATACAGTTGAAATAGCTAGGTACTAGTTAAAAAAATTTTGAGATGTGTTACAAAAACATTCACAGTAGTTAATAAAGAATTCAAGGGTGCTCTTCATCCTTACCTGGTGAACTTTAAAAAAAGCATGCAAAACCTGACTGTTTTGGCCAAGGTATTGTGTGACAGTGCATCTCTCTTAAGAATCGTGCGTGTAATTTCTCTCCTGTTTCTGTACTGACTGGGAGAGAATGAAAAATAGTGCTGCATATCTTCTGTGATTTACACTTTGGGAAAAATAAATTGTGAAATGAGAATTTCAAAAACATTTGAGGCTGGTAATATTTTGATATTGCAAAAGAAAGAATCAGTCCTGCCACAGCAATTCATTTTGAAGTCCTTTCCACCACAGGTGTTGGTATGGTTTGTTATGTATCACACAGGAGAACTGAGCAGAATTAATGCAAAGAGTGGGGGAGCAGAATTAATGCAGCATTTTTTCTTTTTGTTAAAACTAGTCAGGCAAAAGAAAAGCAAAGACCAGCTTCTGATTTTCATTTCACTTCACTGATACTTACTCTAGCACAAAATGAGCCACTCAGGTACAGGAAAAAAACAGGACAACAACTGCATTCTTATTGGCATTGCCATTTTATGCAGTTTAAAATTGCTGAACCCATAGCTCAGGTCTTCTTTGAAACTGTGCTGAGGGTGGCAAGTATCAGTGGAAAGAGTGTGGCATGTGCTTGCTGAAGCCTCTTGCCACCTTGGGCTTGGAAGAAAAGTTGGGAACTGTATTGAGAATTTATGGAGCTGTAAGTTGTTGCTTTCTTAGGGTGAGGAACGGGGAGTTCTTGTCTCTTGTGATTTTTCTCAGCATCTGAAGAACTGTCGCTAATGCCTAGCTGAGAATTACTGTCAAAAGATTCTGACAGACTCTGATGAGCAGTCTGTGCCAGGGGCCTGGAGCCTGCATCCCGCCTCAAGGCTTCCTGAGGCCACCACGGAGAGGTGGCAGGGCCTCCTGTGAGTTACACCATGCTGCACAGTGAGGCAGTGAGGCAGAGTCACTGCGATTGTTTTAATCTATATTACATGAGTCTTCAGAAATTGTGGAGAACCCTAAATAATCATCACACTTTCAGTCAGTTTAATCACTTAATTCTTCCACAATAACACTTTGAGAAAGGAATTTTTTTTCCCACCACATTCCCAGGGGTTTGCATACACCGTACTTCCAACCTACATCAAGCCATTACTATTCAGGTTAATATTTTATTAATAGCTTATTTTAATTTAACAATGAAATAGTTTGCACTTCAGCTGAGACATTAATTTATGTTCATCTCAACTCACAGTTGCAAGCTGAAACTCTTCACAGAGGCAGTTTATTAATTGTCTATACTATAGCAGTTTGGTGTATTCTGTTTCTGTGGCCACTTTGCAGAAGCACCTCTTCGCTTGTTTAATATGCAGGAAATTCTTTAATTGCCTGCTCTCCCTTACTATTCTGATTTCTTAACACTTTCTCTGAGGTATTGAACCAAAGTAGAGCCTGTGTTTGTTATAAGAGGCACATTAAATATCTCATATAATACAACCATTTATTTTCAGGGATTCTGATTTAAATTGCTGTGTTTTTTAGAATATTCATGGGACAGGAAAGCATAGTGCAATATTTAATTCCCAAAACAATGAGAGGAATCTCATAGTCCTCTGAGAGCAAAAACTAATTTGCTTATTTTAGAAAAGAAGGCTGAGTTTTTCAGCGTGGGCTTGATATAACAAATCTTTCTTGGTCTTTTCCTTTTCTGTCATCTAGGCAAAGACAATAGGTTGAGTAAATTCTTCCAAGTCAATTTTTCTGCCATCTGAGATTTGCCAAGTGTTAAATCATGTCTTAGTGGCTTGTGCCTTTTTTGGTGGTCTCCCATTCAGATGCAACTTAGTCTTAAATAGTTAAATAACAGGTTTAAGCAACAGTTGAAAACATTGAATAATTTTTGATCTTACCATCATGAATAAAAGGGCACTGGGAATGGATTTTTAGTAAGTCCAAACAGCAGCACAGAGAGTGGTGCCATCTTGGCTCCCTAAATGGATCTATGATTTTCTGTGCATTATTCAGCATCACTCAAGAGTTGGAAACTTGTGTTGTTAAAATGATTTGCTGCTATTATGTAGGTTGGCATACTTGTAGAGTGTATTGACAATAGGTGTACTTACAGTGGAAGGGACTTCTAGTACACATGTGGCACCTGTGCACCAGTTTTTCTAGACTCTAGGAATAAACCCCCTGAAAAGTTCCTTTGGCCGTTTTCTTCTCCAAGCAGACACTGCTTACTTGGAAGATTTATCTGTTAAGATAAATTCTTGCAAAATTAACAGTTCTGGTTCCTTCCCTTGCATTTTGTTATGTCATTTGAAGTTGCTGAATCCTGCCCAGCCATATGGTTACCAGCAGGAATACGTTATCCGGTGTGGTGTGAGTGCCTCCCAGGGCTGCAGCTTTGTGTGCTCTGGGCTTCCTGTCAGCAGCACTGATGAAATGTCAGAGGCTAAGAAGGATCTTAGAAATTTAGTGCACTGTAGAACTTCCCCTGAGTTAAGAGCTAATTGCTCCTCTGGTTTTCTCTTGGCTTCTCTAAAGCAGCTCCCTGCCAGGTCTTTGCAGTCACCTCAGCAGGTTGGGCTCCAGTTCCATTCTTAATGATATTGTTCTGGTAAGAGTAGGGATGGAAGAGGTATCAAATAACTAACTTTCCCAAGCAGAGCGTGGAAGCCACAGTGTGTAAGACAGAGTGTCTTAGATGTATAAACAAGTTATATGTCAGTGTCATTAACCACATTGCCTTTTGGGTACTTAGTAGATACAAAGCAATTCTGTCCTGCCATCAGACTTATTTTGATTATGTTAGGGATGTGTTCTCTGCAAGCCACAGGGCTGCTGCTTTCTGTTTCCCTGTGTTCTGCTCTTTTCCATCTGTACAAGAGAACATACTTCTCATGTCCCCCTTTCGTTTCTCTGAGGGAGGAAGCATTACCCTGTCTGGAGCTGTGCCTTCTAGTTCCGCCTGATTCTGCAAGGTCTCCAGAAGCTTCTTCTGCACACCTTCTTCTTTGACCAGACACTTTGGATGCATCCCTAATTACTTTGGTCTTTCTGTTGTGCTTTCTGTTTGATTTTGTTCAGCTGAGGGATTGCAGCACTTCCTGGCTGCACTTCAGTTTAACTTCTGGCTGGACTTCTGCCTAGGGCAGCAACTTTTTACTTAGTGTACTCCGTAGCAGCACTCATTGACTGACTGTGTCTGATCTGTGGGGGTAAAATTGCACTCCCTTGCAATTTTATTCCTCATATATACACTCCCCAGAACTGCTTGATACACATTCTTTTTTTCAAAGAAAATAGCCTGCATATGAACTTTTTTTTTTTACTTTAAAAGGCAGAAAAGTTTGGGGTTTTCCCTCCTCCCCATCCCCCATTACTGTCCTAGACAGGTATTTTTTCCTTTTTCACAAGCATTTGCAACCTTCAACCACATTCTTACTGCCAGCTGTCAGTGACTGATCCAAACACTCTGCCCTTTCAGAAAGTGAAACTTCATTTGTTTAAAGGTTATAGTGCCATTTTCAAATAGAAAATCAGAAGCTGTCTTTAAACACTCTTTGTATCTAGCATTCCTAAGAAAACTTAGTCATAAATGATGGTATTGTCATGTCTTAGGACTTTCACTCCAATGTCACAATATTTCTATAAGATTCCGTTGCATCCTGGGCTGGGGAGTCCATTAATGCCTTCCTTTAAACATAACATTTTTCTTCTGCTGGGCTTTGTGCTGTGTAAATTCATGAGACGTGTGCATATACATACCAAAATTTGCAAACTCATCTGTGTAAAATCTGAAAATTTAGACCACTACTAGAACACTACTGTTGGAAAGATCTCCTACACCCTGAATTAGATCACATTATGTGATACATGAACTAAATCTTACAATCCACTATGTTGCAATTATGCCGTGGCTTCAGGGTCATAAGCTTGGCTTCTTGCATCCCAGCTTTTTGTTTTAGATTAGTTCCATGCATTGATTATCTGTTCCATATCTGTAAGATTTCATGCCAAAATAGACAATCCATCTGTGTAACTGATACCTTCACAACACTTGCATCCCTTTGTGGTATTATTATTAACTGAGATTATTAAATTTTAGTTAAAGGAGTTAGGAGGGGTGGCCTCATTGCTCTTTAAAGAGGGGGGAAAATGGAGGTGCTGAGCTCTTCTTCCTGGGATCCAGTGACGGGACATAAGGGAATGGTCCAAAGCTGCACCAGGGGAGGTTCAAGCTAGACATCATGAAGCATTTCTTCACTGTGAGGGTGGTCAAACACTGGAACAGGCTTCCTTGAGAGACAGTCAATGGCCAACGCCTGTCGGTGTTTGAGAGGCATTTGGACAGCGCCCTTAAGGACGTTTAACTGGCAGTCAGGCAGTTGGAGCGATGGTCACCATGGGTCCCTTCCAGCTGAAAGGGCTCTGTTCTCTTCTGTTCTGTTCTATTCTTCTATTCTATTCTATTCTATTCTATTCTATTCTATTCTATTCTATCTTTTAGCAAAGCAAGTAGGATTTCTCCATTCTCAGCGTGGTTGTTTCATATGTTTTGGGTTTTTCATCGCTTATTTGCAGTATTTAATGCTTGAAGAGTTTTGCTGGAGCTGCAGTAACTTTGTTTAGAGTTTCTGCCTTCTACAGAAGTATTCCTGTGAGTTTCTGCTCTGAAATTGAGCCTGTAAAACTACACACTACTTTTTTAGTGTGTTTAAATCCCTGCTGTCTCATTTCACTTATCTGAAAACATTGAAACATCTCAGAAACATTTAAAATAAACTCATGTCACTCCCATGTCTCATGAGATGTAACACTGTATTCAAACATGTACCTGAACCTTCTCTGTGACTTGAAGTTTGCTAATGTTCTTTCTCTACTGCTGCTTCCTGTGAATTTGTATTTATGCTCCTTGTCTAGTGCCAGGGCTTCTTATCTGCAGTTAACTTTCAAACACAGTATTCCCTTCTCAGTCTGCAAAATTAATTCACATTATTAACAAAAGTAATAAACTTGGTGTGGGTGAAGCACTGTTGCTTTCCTATGCTTTTGGTCTAGGCTTTCATGATTCAGTATAGAAACAACATCACAATTCTTTCAACTCCTTTTCCTGTTGACACACTGAATTACTTTGGTCTTACTAGTACACTGAACGTAGCAAATTTGTTTACTTTTGGAGGTTTTAATTGCCTCTGTCCTTACAACTTTACTAGCAGACTATTCCCTCATTGTTAACATTAATTTCTCCCCTTCCCTGTCACATCCAGTCTTTTCCTCAGAAGAAGAAACTTACAGTTGCATTTTTGTGTTCCACAGATTAAGAAGGATCTCTGGAGGTCAGCTGGTCCAATTCTCTGCTAAAAGTCAAACCAATTTTGATGTTGTATCAGATTGTTCAGTTCTTGTGCAGTTGAATTTTGAGAATTTCCAAAGACGGAGGTTTTGCAACTCCACTTGACAGTATGCACCTTTCCCCAATTCTTACTATTTCTTTCCTACAAAACAGGTTTTCTTGTATCTCGTCTGTTGACTCATGTCCTTTTACTTTGTACACCTTAGAAGTAAAGCCTCACTTCAACTTCTGTTGAAGCCAACCATTTATCCATCCTGAAGAATTCCTGTTCTCTTAGCTTCTCTTGAGCACCATGTGAAGCATCTTGGTGGACTTCCATGAAGCTAAGGAATGTTTTGGTATTTTTTGTGCACTGAGGACCCCAAAGTTAGTCATAGCATTTCACATATGGTTTCCCAAATGACAAATAGAGGAGGAAATCTAGTTCCCTCAACCTACTGGCTGTGCATTTACCAACACATACTTGCATAGTCAGTGCGAAGGCTGGCTCCTCATTCCTTTCTGCTTGGTTTGTTATCCACCAGGGATGTCAGGTCCTCTTTGTCATGGTGCCTTCTAGTTGGTGAGTGCATCCTGTTCTGTCATGTGGTGCTGTTCCATCCCGGCTACAGGACTCTTGCAATTGTTGAACTCCTGAGCTTCCTCTCAGCTCATTACTCATCCTGTCTGGGTCACTTGTAGAAGCCACCCTGCCCTCCAGTGTATCAGCTTTGAACTTAAAACCAGTAGCTGTGACTCCAGCAACTTTTTACTCACCTGGTAAATCCTCTGTGCAATCCATGTCAGCCTGGTTTGGCTACAAAGATACTTTGAGATGCTGTGTTGGAAGTCATGATGCAGTCAAGGAAATGTATTGCTTTCCCTTTGTCCACCAAGACAGACATCTTGTTATTGGAGGAAATCAGGTTTGTCAAACAGTTTGTCCTTTTTAGATCCATTCTGGCTGTCCTTATCATGCCATGTGCACCATGTGCTTGGAAGTGGATTCCAGAAGGATTTTGTTTCTTTATCATCTTGGGCAGCGTGGTCAGGCTGCTGTTCCACCCTGTAGCTTCCTTGTTGCCCTTTTAGAACATGGACATGACATTTGCCCTTTGCCAGTCATCAACCTTCCCAAGTTACCATGACCTTTCAAAGCTGATAGAGAACAGCATGGTAATGGTCTTGACTGGTTTCTTCAGCACGCTTGGATGCATCCTGTGTTGTCTCATGACCTGGTGTATGCTTCACTAGTCTTTAACTCTTAACTTCTCTACTGTGATACTGTGCTGCCCCACACTCTGCTGTTGGCTTCGAGGAGCTCGGAGGCCTCTGAGCAGGGCTTGAGAGTGAAGTGAAGCAAAAAAGACATCAACTGCCTTGATCTTCTCCATGTCCCTGGTACTAGATCACCTACCTCGCTGAGAGCAGTGGGACCATATTTGCCTCATTCTTTCATTGCTAATGTATTTGTAGAAGCTCTTGTTTCCCTTCATAATCCTGGCTAGTTTCAGTCCAGCTGAGCTTGGCTTTCCTAATTTCATCTTTGTCTGGTAACCCGTCTCAGCTTCCATGTTCCAAACCTTTACCTTTTGTGCTTGAGTTGAGGCAGAGGTTGCCCATTTATCCAGACTGGCTCTATGCCATTCCTGCTCAATTTCTAGCTAACTAGACAGAGTTTTCTTCTGCTATGAACATGTCTTCTTTGAAGATCAACCCCCTCCTCTGCCCTTCTCCGCAGCTTTTCACAGGATCCTGCCGGTGAGTTTTCTAAACAAGCCATAGTCTGTTCTCCTGAAGTCCAAGGTCTGCTATTTTCCTTCTTCAGGTCTGTTTGAGTCTTAAATTCCACCATCTCACAGTTGCTTTTGCCAAGTCTGCCACAGACTTTGTCTTGCTGAGCCAGTTTGTTCTTGTTTGTGAGTAATAAATCAGAGTGCTTCCCTGATTTGGCTTGTTGCTTGTTTGGAAGAAAAGAAATGTTCCTGATGGTCAAGCATCTTCTGGATTGCTTGTAGGCTGCCAAGCTGCTCTTCATGATATGTAGGAATGGTTAAGCTATTTACTAGATGTTCTTATCATTAACTCCCTTAGACCATGTCATCTTTAATGTCATACTGGATTAACTATCTCTGATCCTTTTTTTTCCCCTGCATTCAGATCTGAGATCATCTTTAATGCCTTTCTAGGGATAAAATTCCATGGTATTTGACCCTAAACAGGGATCTCATAATATACACCTCTACCCCTTTCTGAATATAAGCATCCAGAGCTTTTCATACTATTTCATACTCTTCCCTGACAGTTCTTGCTCCAGCCACCTGTTTTGCTTTGTTTTGTTCTTCCTCTTAGCGTGTGCAGGGGCTTGTCATGCCTAAGATTATCTCCAGTATTATGGATTCCATTCATTGGTTCCATTATCTTTTGTCCTCATAATAAGAATAGATTTTATTTAGGAATAAATTCTATTCATAAATCCTATTCATTCACCAGGAATGCATTCATAACATGCTTCATTTACAAAATTAAAGTGTCTAGGACCTCGTGTGCTTTTCGAACTTGTCAAAGATCAGAATTTCACTGTTTTTCCTTTTACAGATTCTCATAACTGCTAAGACACATACTGGCAGGCAGAGGTTATCTGCAGAGCGCTGAACAGAGCATTGTAGACTTAATTTTAAGCAGTGTAGAACTACACATGCGCCGAACACCAAAAAAGCACTTTGAGATGACCAGCAGTTACATACGCATATGTAAACTTGAATCAAATGTTTCGTATAGAATGGATGAGTGGATGTGCAGCCAGATCTTTGCGTGATCTGCAGTTGTATGTGAAGGTTTACTGAGTTACATTCCTCGGCACTTGGCTGCTGTTGAACCCTCCCGGGGTGTAGGAGCAAGGTTGCACCTTCAGTGTTTTTTGCGTACCACGTACTTCACCTCAGCATTATCAGTGGAGTGTCAGTGGATCCTGAGAGCACAGTGGGTAGCGAGGAATGATTGAAAATTCCAGATAGGCATCTCTGGCTCTCTTCAAGAGCAGAGTCTTCCCATAAGCTCATGAGTGATTATTAGAGGTGTGAAATGAGAGTCAGCAAAATGTGAAAGACATTTCAGTTGTTACAGCTAAAGGTAGAGGGTTAATGGTTTCCAAAGAATAATGAAAGAGGATATTAATAGTTACTGCAGATTTCAAGAATTACCAAAAAGACTCTAAACATTTGAATAAAATTAGCTTACTCTTACTCTAAGCGAATAGCTAAAATTCTTGTGTTAATACAAGCATTATCACAACTTCTGTTTTATTTGTTTTAGATGAGAAGATTGTGGAAAAAATCCGAGCTTTACAAATGAAAGCTGAAGACTATGACGTTGTTAAGGTGATTGGAAGAGGGGCTTTTGGAGAAGTACAGCTGGTAAGAATGTAATGATTTAATGTTTAGACAGATTAACAGCGTTGGCCAAAACCTTCCTCAATCTTTATGTTTTATCTTTTAAAATTCATTCTTAAAAAGAACAAGTGTCATTTTCATTGTCTTGTGAGATCGTTTCTGTACATAGTAAACAGTAAATCTGAGTTTAAAACATGATGGATAGGAAGGGAAGAACTCAGGAATCAGTTTGCTATCATTTGATCAAAATAAAAAAGGCAGTTCATGGCAATTCTAAATCTTTTTAGCCACAAATATCACTGTATAATAATATCTGAAACCTACAAAAGAGCAAGCAAACACTGTGACAAAAGATTTTTGTTTTGTTCTTATTATTGTGGTGCTTTGTATTGTATTTAAGTGATTTAACTCACAGGGTTTGTAAAAGATTTTTTTCTTAACATTGTCCTCTCAACATTGTATGAAATATAATATCTAAAGTATGAATGGGATTACTTTTAAAATTTCTATTGCAGAGAAATTCTGTTATTAAAAAAAGGTAATCAAACTACACAAAATAACTTGGTGTATCACATATAGTCTAATTTTCATTTAATTTTGGTTTTTCCAGGACTTCCAAGTACTACTATGTGATAAATGGCACAAAAATGTGACCGTATGTATAAGATGGATTGATATATCAGTTTTGAAATAAGCATTGGATGTAAGTGCCAGATAGAATCTAGAATGCAAACGTTAGGGACAAGTTATTATGAGCTAACAGATAACTGCGCACCAGTTACCCGATTTTCTGTGTCAGCATTTTTAGTGAGACGTGTGGAGCAAGTCAATGGAAAGGGGAGCAAGTAATTTCCTGCAATTGAGGCTTGTTGTCTTGTTACCACAAGGTAACAAAAATTACCCTTTTGCTTCTACTTGTTGACGTGGAACTGGCATTTTACTGTTCTGTAGTAATTTTGCACTAGGAAGCTGGGAAAATCATGTTGTCTTGTAGTGTATAACCATTTTGGGAAATAAAAAGATGTGTTGCAGTTTTGTTGAGGAATGTGGTAATAGCTAAGCTGTGAAGGGCTTATAGGAGGTACACAGTGTGTATAATTCAGAAAATTCTTGGTATTTTCCGTATTAGTGTTGGTGAAATTTGTTGGAACTGGAAAAAAAAACCCTGTGACTAGCCTAATATTTGCATGACTCATGGGTAATTTGCAAATTTAGATATGATTAATGTGGCAGATAACAACATCTAATCAGCAATTTTTACTCATCTTTGTCATTTTTTAAGACACCTTCATCCAAGTCTGGTAACATGAGAATGTAGCACCCTCTTTCCTGTTTCTATCACAGTCATTTACATTTTGTTTTTATCCAGAAGAGTGAATGAAGTATAGAGTGGAGTATTTCCAAAAATCCTCATTTTCTAGCAAGACTTTAAAGAATTATTATGTATCTTTATATGATTTGATGTCCCCATTGGCAAGAAATTAAAAACAAAACCAAAAACTTCATCAGAACCTGACTTCTGTTGTGAAGGGGCTGCTGCAGGATGTTTGTAAGAAAGCAGTCTACTCTATGTCTTTTCAATGATAGTCACATCAAATGGTTTATTTTAAAGTCTTCTGTTAGATATTTGTATCTTTCCATTAATCCACAAGTAGCAGTGAGTAGAGACATTCCTTGTGCACTTGCATGTGAAGTCAGTGAAAAATCAAGTTGTAAGGAGCAGATATCCTCGTCCATTTGCTGAGGGGGTGGGAGATGAAAAAGAGAAAGTCCCAATAACAGAAGTCATGTGCCATTTTTAGATGTCACACTCACATACTTGCTGAAAGCATCCAGGAGGATTATATTTTTGATCTGCTTCAAAAATGAAAATACATTGTCTTCATATGTGTATTTCTTAAGAACAGAAGGGGTTTTCTAAATTATTTTATATTTTCTTTTTAACATTTCATTTCAAATAGAAGTCCCTGATTTGTTCTGGAAACTCTTTTTCTTAATTGACCATGTCATGCACAATTTAAATTTTTAAGAAGAGATGATTTTTTGTAGTATACATATTGCATTTGGACACTTTGAGGGATCTGAAGACAAACTTCATTTTTCATTTGCCTGACCATTAAAATGTAATGACAAAATGCCTAGTAACCTGGTCATACAATGATGGGGTTTGGGTTTCATTGTTGTCATGGGTTTGGTTTTTTGGTTTTTTTTCAATAAGAACTTCAAAAAAAGCAAGAATTCTTGGTATTGTAAGGGAACTTCTATGTGTGCATATAGAGCTCTTCTGTACTTCATATCAATTTAAAAGAACACTTTTTCTGAAATGTAAAAATACAAGTAGAAATCATCATGTTATGCAGTCTTACAGCTGAAAAGCAGTGGGCTAGTAAATACAACTGCAGATCTGAACTAATATTAGCTGGTGATGTGGACATACATACCTCAATTTTTTGCCTCACAAGGTATGGTACAAGTTTAAACTATTGAGCTAAGCTATATCTATTTCTACTCTATTCAAAATGTTAACACCACTGTTGCAGATGATGGATTTGCAGTAATGAAAATATTTTGCAACACTTTCTGTTATCAAAATAGAAATTTGCTTCAGTGGGGATTAAATACAGAAAGAACCATAAATAACCTGTGATTAAGTACGTGAGTTAAATTAATGACTGTTGTGTTATCAGTATGTGTTGTTATGCATAGGTATTGTAGCACAAATGTTTATTATATGTTTGTAATGGTTATATTAGTATGCTCATTTCTTGGCTTGTAATTTACGTTTGCAGCATAAAATAGCCAGCTATGACCTCCTTCATTTAATTTTGTTTTCCCTAAGTCTTCTGCTGCAGTATAGCGTTTTCTTGTTAAAGAAATGGTGTGAAGCAATCAGCTTTCCAGATCCTGTCAAGAAAGTGAAACTCATTCTCTTACTGTTGTCTTACAGCTAGTTTTTTTTTAAAAAAAGGTTCGATTTTTCCTCTTCCTCTCCCCTCCAAAAAATTTTAAAAATAGTCCAGTAAAGAGAGATCAGATGACTCTGGTCTGAGCATCTGACTTTGGTGGAGAAACAATTTCCTTATAAATCCAGAAGTATTAAACTCTACGCTTGAGCTCTGGTTTTGCTGGGTCTGTAATGATGGGAAAAGCTAAGAAAACAATTGCCAGCTGGCAGATCACTTCTTCTCTTATGCAGTGCTGTGAATAAATGTGTTGGTATCTAGGGCAGACAGAAAAATTGAATTATGATGCTTAATATGTTACTTCTGGTTTATGCAGAAACAATAATTTATGAAAAGCACATCCTGAGTACCTCGTGTTTGTTTTCATTTGTGGAAAAATCCTCTTGATTTGAACTTGAAACTTATCCATAGTTCCTTCTCCCAGGTTGTCTTGGTTTGAAAGACAGGTGTCTGCCAAGGAAGGCAGGAGTCTCCCTTGAAATGAAAAAAAAAAAATGCAACCCCCTTCCCTCCAAATTATCATAATTTTGAAATTGAGGGGCTTTTAGGCAAAGATATGAGGAATAAGAATAACAGTTCTTTACTGTTATATATCTATATGTGTATAACCAGTCAAACAAACAGCAATAACTCTGGCAGTAACAGCAAACAATCACAAACCCAGTCCCAGCCTTCTCGGCTGTCGGGCCCTTTCCCCTCGGGTGCAGTTCCGCTCGCAGCCGGCAGGGGCGCTGGCGGCTCCCGGTGAGCAGGGCAGGTGCGATGGTTCCCCCGCGGCTGCAGGGGGCGCTCCGGAGCGAGCTCGGGGAGCACGCGGCACCGGCGCCCTGGGATCCTGGGAAGGGATGGGACAAAGGTTTCACAAACCCCTGGGCAGCCGATCCCGGTGTCCGGCCGGACCCTCGGGAACAGCAGGCTGGAACGGCAGGGACGAGCACAAATTCCCGGTGGCAGACGAGATGTATCAAACTGCGGAGCTGCAGCAGAACTCCGGAGGTCTGGGCAGGCAGGGCGTGCGGGGCTACAGAAGTAGCGAGGGGCCGGGCGGCCGCAGCCCAGCTCCCAGCGGGGCAGGAAAAGGCGGGCTTGGGAATCCCGGGGTTTCTCTGGTAGAAGGCAGGCAGCTAGAAAAAAAAAAAAAAAAACAGAAACCTGCAGTGTTGACAAATTCCTTCCAGCCTCTCTCTCTGTCCAAGTCCAAATGCCAGGAGCTAACAGCCCACAAGCCCAGGTGAAAGAGAGTGGTACAGTTGGACCCCTCCTCCTGTGGCCAGGTCTTTTGTTTTTCTAAAGCACCCAGTAATTTGTCCCCCAGGTAACATGTATTGGGGAAAAATCTTCAAGAGAAAAAGAAAACAAAAGGAGAACTCCTAAAACCCCAACACAGGTCTAACCACGAAGGACTATAATTTTGCAGTGACACAGCAGACTGACCTGGTCATGTACTGGAAGACAAAGCTAAAGCAGAGTTAACCCTTGTGTTTGGGTACTACAGGATGGTCTGGGTGACAGTCTTTACTGTCTGATTTCTTAGTGTTGCAAACCAGTGGTTGTCATGGCCTGCCTAAACAGATGCTGGTTTATTTTTCTTCGTTAAGTGCTTTGTTTATTAGGTTTAGTTCCCCACCCACTGCTGATGTACAGTTCTGTAGTAAAGCAGATAAAGCGGTTGTGTTTTATTACCTGAAAATTTGTCAGGCCATGAGCTTTGATACCCTATCTGTAGTCATTTCTTATGGCTTTATTAAGTATTTTAGGGTACCTGTAATTACTTCAAGTCTTGGAGTTTGTTTCAAAATTCCATTCTAGGATATTAATTTTTTTTCTGAATCATAAAAGAGACAGTACCATTACCAATACTGCGTACTTAATCTGATAACTTCAAATGGATGTGTTATTTTCTGTGCCTACTGATTGTCCTCCCATGTGAATGCTGTGGAAATTATGCATGCCTTTTGTGTGTACTTGTTTATTGAAATAATTAGATTGTTGAAGCAGAGTAGAGTGAAATTATTTTTTCTAAATGAATTTTCATGAGTTAAACGAGGCCATGTTACTCAGTGTAATGGCATGAAGGGATTTTCCTACCTATTTTGAGAGTTACTCTGGTGAGCTGCAGTTTAAATTTGGCAGTTCATTTTAACAGTTGGAAGAAATTGAAACATCATGACAGTTTAATACATGAATAATCTGCTGTATGAGCCAATATCTGTATGTACAAATATAGCTCTGGGTAAAGAGCACAGTGACTAGCAGCTAAAAAGGCTGACTCCAGGGACCATGGTGCTAATAGAAGGAGGACTGTCAGCGGTAGGTCTGCTCACCTGCAAGGTGTGCCAAGGCACACTCACTCTCTGGGTGTGCCAGTATATTTGTTATTGCTTTGCTTCTGGGATTTTTGTACAGAGAAAGAACCTACCTTGAAATTTTCTCAAGAAATCATTTAGCCAATAACCTATTGGCACTATTTCAAGAGGTGCACAGACTGTGATTTTGTGCCCCCCACCCCTCTTTACTTTGCCTGTCCTGTACATGAGCTTCCTTCAGGCTGTGCTGACTTCCAAGAATTTTTTTCCCCAAGTAGTGGGAGACAGTGGTTCTTTTAAATGAAGGCAGCTACTCTAACTGCACTTAGGCAAGAGTGCACAGTGACTTTAGGAATTGTAAACTACTAAATACACTGCAAAGCTTCAATGAGAACTTTCACAGAAAATGCATCTTCAATTAAACAGTATCTTTTTGAGGTTTCTGGTCTTTGTGATTCTTCTGGTTTTGGGCAGGATTACAAAAGCTCTGCTTAGGGGAGTATAGTTTGTGGTGTACCACCAAGTCTTTGTAAATAATCCCACGTGGGATTCGTAAACGGGAAGAAGTTAGTTTTCAAAATACTTCTTTAGGACACCTTCACTAGCTGACTAATTAATGTCCTAAAACATGCTTATAGAGTTGTTAGTACGCATAGATACCATGTTTCTGTTCTGGTGTTATGTTGGAGGTTTTTTGATCTAACTGTAAAGAAGGTTGTTTGTTAGTGTTAAACTATGCAAGATACTAATAATAAAACCTTTGCACCTATATCTTGAAGGCAAAAAGCCCCAGTTTCAAGAACAGCAAGTCCTTAAATAATCCTGTTTCTGTTCACGTTCTTGCTCTTTCCAAGGTTATCCCTTCCATCTGATGCTTCTTCTATTCCTTCAGCAATATTAATTTTTGCAGCTCCTCAGGAGCAGGAGACTGGTGCTCCCAGATCTGTAGACCAAATAGGTGCCTCTCTGAAGCTTTGCACTGCAGCTGTCATGAAACTGCATCTACAGCTGTTCAGAAACGCCTATTAAACATTCTTTCAAGTAACATAATTAAAATCAGATACTGTACAAAACGAAGTAGTTAGGAGATCTGCTTTATTTACTAGATGTGAGGGGTTTTAAATGTACCAGAAAATCATAACTTCAAGTTTCTGGTGCATTTCACAATTTTCACAAATCAATTTCACAAACTAGTCCACTGAATTTTTAATTTTAACAGGAAAAAATATGCAGAAACTTAAGGTCCTGATGACTCAGACTTCTTACAGCTGAATACTTCTCACCTTGATTTCTTTAAGAAACACTCAAGAATGTTAAAAACCTGTTCCTTTAATAGTTTTTCATAAAATAGGATGTCTCATGATTAATTAGCTGAGTAATGACTTCAGTGTGCAATTTAAGGATTTGGTTTTGTGTCTACATTCAGATGAAGTTTTCAAAAACATTTTCATATTTTGTAATAAAAGCTTTAATTCCAGTTTTCCAACAAGATTTATTTCCAACAAGTTTTTCCAACAATTTAAGAACTTTTTAGGAAAATAAATAGGAGCAATTGTTTTGGTGTAAAATAAAAATTGACAGAGGCTGAAGCAGACCTCTTGCCCAGTTTCTAACATGAATTAATTCAATGGCTAGACAGTGTTCAGAATAAGAAAATAAAAGCAGAGTTAGACTTTATTTCCTGCTATGGTGGGTTTTTTTGAGCAGCTGTTAGGCTTTTCTTTTTAGGTTTGGAAGTTCTCAAATCCTTACTGTGTAGAAAATTGGGCATATGAGGACCTGGAGGCATTGCATCCCAGAAAGCAGTTTGCACATAGCAGAAACATGCTGTGCTGGTACTCAGGTTTTTAACAAGGGGTTTTAAAAAGGTTGCTTTCTCAACCAACAGGTTCGCCATAAAATGACACAGAAGGTTTATGCAATGAAGCTACTTAGTAAATTTGAAATGATCAAGAGATCAGATTCAGCCTTTTTCTGGGAAGAAAGAGATATCATGGCCTTCGCCAACAGCCCGTGGGTGGTTCAGGTAAGGAAGATGTGTAAAAGTAAAATAATAATAATAGCAACAACAGCAATAGTAATGATGCCGATGCCATAAGTACTTCCCAGATTTGAGGTGGTTTTGAATTTTCATTGAAACTTAAATCAAGATTTAGGTTCAGATTTTTACTTCTAAAAAATACATTTTTACAGTAATTTCACTAAGTTTTGTGTATTTGGCTATGTTACAAAGTAGATTAATTTACATTTTAGTCACTGCAAATGCATCGTAAAACAGAATTAAGCAGAATTTTGAAATACTTACATAATTGTTTGGAATAATAGGGAAGTTATCTTTCCACTATGAAAAATTCTGTATAGGAATGTAGAATCAAATGTGAATGGTATTTCCAGTCTTTCCTCATGATACAGTCAGTTGATCACAGGCAATTGGTATTAAGAGTCCTTTAAATAGTCACTGTCTTTTCAGCTGCAGTTTGGTATATGGATGAGTGTGCAGGCCTGGTCTGCAAAGACAGCAGGCTGTAGCAGTGGTTTCCTTGAAACCGTCTTCTCTTAGTGGTCAGTTACAGGACCAGCACTCGGAATATCCAAGTAATGGAGAGTAGACTTCTTCAGATGGTCTTGAACACCGTCACTCGTAGCTGTCTCGTGACATGTGTCATCAAGATGCTGTAATGTGAATTATGCCTTTGGGAACAATCAGTACTGATTATTGCCATTTGTTGTAACTGGTAAATTGCACTAGTCAACAAAAGGAGTAGTGAAAGCGTGTGTTTGGAGAAATTGTTACTCCTTAATTTTGTTAAATAATTAATTTAAATGCTCTCATATATATTGCCATGCTTCTGTATATTTAATAAGACTGGCTTTAAGTGTTCCATATGTTTTTCATAACAATTTACCTCAGGTAAACAAAGATTTAGATGTTTTGCTCTTTGAGCATGTTCTTTGCTCTTGCCTATATTTAGCAGAAATACTTAAACAAATAGATAATTTTTTTATTTAGTTCTTTGTTCTAGTAACAGTAATTGTCAGGAACTATTTTTCACATGCAGTTGAAAGTAACGAGAAATGCATGACGTGGATTTTCAAAGGAAGCTGTCACAAGCAGGATATAAATGTGTGTCTGCATTTGTAAATAGCAGATGAACTAAAGTGTAGTTGCAATTGTGCCTTCTATGATTACGTGTATTAGTGTGATATATTTAGGTGATGTGGTCTAGAGGGGTAGGATACTGAGCTGGTTTGAAGAAAATGTAAGCCCTCTTCTGATCTAGAAACTGGGACAGATAACACTGCTTCTCTGTGTCTAGTTTTCAATGTGAAAAACAAATGAAACAAGAGCCCTAGATAGTTTTAAATTTTTTTTTAATGAAATCTCTTGAGGACAGTAACAAAAGTGCTGTATAAAGACATAGTGCTGTTATTTATTATTATGTTATATTAATATCTCCATGTGTGAGGATATAGAGATTATTTTGAATCTTCACTTAGCTTTTAATGAACCAATGCATTATTGTACTCCATATTGTATATATTATCCATTTGTGCAAACAAATACAGTGCAATGTATATGTATTAAAATATATATTTCTAATCTAGGTCTTCTGTCACTAGTTACACAGTTCATTTTAATCTGAATGTCAAATATCCCTAATAACATACCTGCCTTTCATGGTTCCTCATCCTCCACAGTCTGCCTGATTCTGACTTCATCCTTTCCACGCATCCTATTTTTCAATTGCCTTTTAATTTTGTGTGTGTAATTTAAAGATGTGAATGATTTTCATTTTTAAGGTAAGGCAGTATTCCCTGAGAAATAAGGTGAGACTTTCAGAGACTTTCACACTAGTCATTGAACAGTTGATAGTAATGCTTTTTGCTGGACTGGGCTATTTTCAGACCTGGTGATGACTGAGTGGAGTCTCTAAAACTTCAGCACTCTAGGTCTGAAATACATTTTAAAGAGACTGAACTGAACTTTCACTATCATGCCAGTAGGAAACATACTGAACTGCAACTTAGACCAGACCAGTATTTTATTGTTAAGTACAGTATCTTTGAATTTTGTTATAGCTGTCTCCAGGAACATTTTGTTTTTATTTCTTATTTCAATATGTGTTGATTTAGGACAAAGTCAGCAGTGCAGTGACTTTTCAAACATGTACTGATATAAGGAATTTATAATATAGAATATTTAGAAACAGTTTAAGATGCTGCTCACTATTGAGCTATTTTCAAATCAGAACATGATGCTCCCTTTTGCAGATTTGATACTTTGCATTTTGACTCATTGATACTTCTTAATACCAAGAAACATGGAGATAGATAGACAGATAGATAGATGCTTACAGTATTAAAATAATCAGGAAATATTTTTCACTTTCTCGAAAATTATAATGAAGGTGTTTTGAAGTTCAGTAAATTTCAAGGTACTGTCATAATTAATAGAAAAATGTATATTCTATGCATATTAAAAGTAATCTTGAAAACATATTCTCAGGTCTAATGAAACGTCAAGATAAAGGGCTTTATTCTTTTCCCTAGGTGTCTGAAAAGTAATTGCATTTTTTTCCTTTCCTTTTTTTAACGTTGCAGCTATTTTGTGCCTTTCAAGATGACAAGTATTTGTACATGGTAATGGAATACATGCCAGGTGGAGATCTTGTAAACCTTATGAGCAATTATGATGTGCCTGAGAAATGGGCCAAGTTCTACACAGCCGAAGTTGTTCTTGCTCTTGATGCAATTCACTCCATGGGCTTGATACACAGAGATGTGAAGCCTGACAATATGCTTTTAGATAAACATGGGCATCTGAAGCTGGCAGATTTTGGCACTTGCATGAAAATGGATGAAGTAAGTATGCAACTGAATAATTTACCATCTATAAAACTGTAATTCTAAATTACATCTAAATTTAAGGTTATTGTCTTATGAAGTATAATACCCAAAGGAACACTCATCATATTAGGTACTTGGTTATAAAGCTGTTTCTTGCTTCCTACTTTTAAATGTAAGAGTATTTTAAGTAGTGTAACTTTTTCTGTTATAAACTGTTCTCTCACGTGGAAGAAGGATGTAAACTTACTCCGCTATTTTTGAAAGCAGGTGTGTTTCTGAATTTCTGAGGTACATTTTTTTTTGCCAAATGTCTGAAAAGCTTGCAAGATAACTCTTAGTTTCAACTTTAATAACCTTGGAACAGTTCATAAGGTGACATTTTTTTGTAAATGAAATTATTTTATAGTCAAGATACATTCCGTGTGGTTTATTCCTGTATCTAATTGTTCTCATAGCATCCTCTAGTGGTCATTCAAATGAGGTCACAATACGGCAGCAGTGGTATGTGATATATTGATCACAATCTGTTAGTTACTTGTCAGGATGCCAAGATGTCAGTTAAAATGATGTAATCGTCCAGATTTTACCATGTACAGCCAAATACAGTTTTCTAATGAGACTGCATAGGAATATTTTTAGCAGGATATTATCAAAAAAACTTGAAAATAAAACTACTTTTTGTAGTTCACAGTCTTAGAATCTTGCCTAACACACAGTGTTATGCTGTAATTTACAGAATATGAAAAATCCTAACAGATTCTAAAAGAATTGTATATGAATGTGTGTTATGATTTACCTGGTCTTTGAAAGTTTTCTGTAGTAGTGTTGGCTAGAGTGATCCTTCTAAGCTTACTTGCTTTTATGCTTTGGTTTTTTTCTGTATTGTTTGGGCAGTGCTTGATATAATTTCTGCAATCTACTTAATTTGCATTTGCATCATTAAGTTAATGTCTCTTCAGCAGTATCTAGTAGTACTGTCTCTGGTTAGGGTGGGTTTTTTTTCACATGATGATATATTAACTTCATCATTGTCCAACTGCAGCTGTTTATTGAAGTTCAGTCTGTTTAGTTCTGTTGATGTTGTAGTTGTTACTCTAAAGGCAAAAATAATATTTACCTCCATTTTGTTGATTTACTTGCCTATATTTTAGAGGACAGCATTTACTTTAATTGAAAAGATCAAAAGTAGTACTTGGTTTCTTAATTCAGTCAAAAATACTAATATTTGTTTTGAGTTTGTAGATCATAATGTCTTAAGGGAATCTGTTTTTCAGTGGAAGTGACAACAAAAAAGCATCAAAAAGCTCATAATATAAATCCTCTGTGCTGTTTTAGGGACCCCAGAAATGGTGGACCTACGCCTTTTACTTTTTTCTTCTTCACTTCTATTGTTAAAAGAATGGAATATTAAAATGTGGATGATGATACTATAAATGTGAGAAATGCATCCGAGTTTCTCATAAAAAGTTATAGTGAGCTCGGCTTTAGACTAGGCATCATCAACAGACCAGTGATCTCCTAGAGAAGTTCATTTTTTAAAAGATTACATTTTAAGTTCTTTGTATTTCTCAGATTTAGTGGAATGGCAAACATTTTTTCTACAGGAAGCTTTAGAAGTTGAGAGGTTCTGGATTGTCTCCAGATCTCATGCTACTTCTTACAAAACATGAACACATCCCAGCTGTGTAAGCATAATATTGGTGTTGGCAGACTGATTTGTAGAAAATATATGCTTACCCAATACATATTTATGTTTTTGGATTTGGATCTCTTTTAGCAGTTATGAGCATTAGCATCTTCCTTACGCTGTTGAGACCCGAGGAAAATTTGTTGAGAGATTTTTCTGACCTTTGCTGTGGAATTGGGTTCAGTGTTTGCTTAAGTCAGCCAGGCCAGAACAGACACTTGCAGCAGAGTTTCTCCTTATCATTTTGTGAAAAGAGTTGCTAAGTGTTTTAGCAATCTTTTCCAGCATAAAAGGAACTGTTCTGTTTATGTAACTCAGTTGTAATAACTGGGGGTTTGCAGTGTTGTTTTTCATTGTTTGGTTGTTTTTTTTAATTAGTTGTCTTTTTAAAAATCTACAACAAAGTGAGTATTTCTATTGTTGAATAAAGAATGGAGTTAGACTCAAAAATTTAGTAGGAATCGTGGTTCCCTTTTTTTGCCATTTAGGTATGATAAGGTAGACCAGGGCAGGGCTCACCAGGCTCTGTCTAATCCTCAGGTGTTGTGGAAGAAACTAAGACAGCTGCTGGCTTTTGGTAGGCATCGTAGGGCCAGGAGCTCCCAGTGTTGCCATGCACAGCACTGTCCTGTGCTAAGTGAGCTTTCAGCAGAGCACAGATTCAGAGTATATCTGTTGAAAAATATATGACCAAAAGAAGGGATGTTTGCCACTTGGGATTATTGCCTCAGCCCAGGCAGTTCAGCTGAAAGAAGCAGTGTATTCTTCTTTATGGAACCCAGCTTCTTTCTCATTGAAGCTTGTGCAGTGGACTCTGCTGGATCCTTCCTGCCTCAGTCCCTTGCTGCAGGACAGTGCACAAGCTGCCTGCAGCATTAACACCTGATATGTGCAATCCTCATGTTTCCACACAAACACCCTCCAGCTCTGGAAGGAACTTCCTGAGGGAGAGCCTGATTGTCAGCCTTGGTTCAAGACAGCAAGTCCTTCAGGTCTGATGGAAATCTTCCTGAAGATGAAACCTGAATTGCTTAGTCTTCAGCAATATAATAATGTTGAATGATGCTGGGAAACAGCAGTCTCACCACCACATTGTTAGGAGCTGCAAGAACATTGCTGTGTCTCCTGGACAGCCTATTTTTTTAAACTGTGCATTGTACATCTCTCACATAGCTGCAGGAGATGAGTTCCAAGGTCCACCATGATCTTCTGAGGTGATGAGAAAAGTTCAGGTAAAACACTGGCCTGAGACTCCTGACAGGAAGCTTTGTATGATAACTGTTAGAGCAAGTGTGCTACTCGGGCATAAATAGAGGCTTGGTGTTTGAAACACAGGAGTAACACATCGCCCAGAGAATACAGCGCCATTTAAGTCTCTTCAGAGTGTAGGGATTGCCAAGGTGCTGTGTACTGGACAGAGAGCTTGTCCGTGTTTACTCAGCTTTGATGCCAGAGATCACAGAAGTGAGTCTGACTGTGGTATTTAAGGTGCCCAGTACTTAAAAATACGTACAAAACAACACCCAAGTTCTTGGAAAGAAGAAATGTGTAAATGAGTGGAACAGAAATCTGGGAATTTTATATTCAGGTGGTAATGGGCCAGCCTCCCCAGGGATATGGTAGAATCCCCATTCCTGGAGGTTTTGTGATGCAGTAGGACAGGGTGCTAGATAATCTTATATAAGCTCCTTTTCCTATGGCAGTTTGGGACAGATGATCTTTCAAGTTCCCTTCCAAGCCAGGCTGTTTTGTGATCTGTAAATGCATTTCTAGGTTAATTCCTGAGACAGAAGGTAGTGAGTTGTATGGGGAATAAGTACAACCAGCTCCACGTGCTTCAGAGAGCTATGATCCATTGAAACTGGTGTTAGCATGCAAGGCCTTTTTTTACTGTGGAAATATTTTTTGTTTTACTGTTCAATTCTTTGGCATCTTCTCTGAAAACTTAAGGTGTTATTAGGTGGAGTTCTCTAGCATCTGTAACATTGTTGAAAAGACTTTCCTTTTGCTTCATACTAGCCATCAGACTTGGGTAGGTCTGGCTGGTTTTTGGCACAGCCTTTGCTTTGTTTAAGACTTCAGAAAATATCAACCTGTGTAACATATTAAAAAGTGTTCTTGCTTTGGTGTATTAATTATAGAGGGATGGGAAATGGGGTGTTATTAAGTGCTTAGGTGTCAAGGTGGTGAGGCTGTGACTGAAGCTGCAGACTTCAGAGAACTCTTTAAGAACTGTTTTGGTGACTTTGTTTTTAAAGAATCTCATTAGCCAGGGAGGGATTCAGGTGGCTTCAACCAGACTTGACTGAGCAAAAACTCAGACTTTCCCTTGTAATTTTGTGTTTGGATAAGGAAGAGATAGACACATACCAGTGTTGGAGGCCTCATTAAGTTGCCACAGTCCTACTGGATGAGCAGAATCACATAACCCTAGAGCAATTCCTCCTGTGCTCAAAGCAAAGAGAGGCTTAGGCTTCAGAGAAGACATGTAGGTTAGTGCCCACAGTGCTGTGACAAGCCGGACATTCAGACAGCGGTTCCTGCCGTGTGCTAGATCCGGTTTCAAATGCTCTCGGCTTTAGATTTCTGGAGTCTTTGAGCTTTAGTTTATTTTGCAGTGTTAAAGTGTGTTTGCCTGTATTTTTCTTTTCCCAGTGAATGCATTAGGTCCTCTGGAAAGAGTTAACTTCATTTTCTTATCCCATTATGAACAAGCTATGTGCTATCTCATCCAGGATAGAATGCAAAAGTTTACCTGCTCTTCATTCTGGAACTGAGCAGTTAAAATTTCTTTAGGTTTCAATTTTAGCATGAAATCATAGAAGATAATAGGCATTTGCCAGGAGTGCTTGAACTATTCCATAGGTCTCTACGGTGTTTAGTCATCCCTCTAGTTTTTGCCTCCTGGTTCATGACTTTCTAGATTCTGTTTTAGTACAGAAATAAAAGCTTTTCACAGTTCATATTGTGTATGAGAAAGAATATTGTAATGTGGTGTCTAAGTTTTACATATCAGTACAATTCCCAAAAAGGAAGGTTTCTCTTATTTTCTTTAAATATATATTTTGACCTTAGTTGTTGCTACTAATATTCTGTATTAATATTCAGAATTAATACATATTGCCATTCATGCTGATGGCAAAATGCATGAAGAACCTTTGTAAGATAACTTAGATAAAATTTCAGATTGAGGAACAGAATAAAAGATGAGTGTACTTTTGGACTTCTCTGACTTCATCCAGGATTTCATTTCATTCATCAATCTGATCTCTCAGGAGTGAATTCAGTGAATTTGATTAAAGGAAACAAGACTTATAACTCTGAACCAGAATGCTGGCAGATCTGATTGATGCTTCTGCGCCACTTAGGCCTTACATTTTTAGTTTCTCAGTGTGAAGCAGAGGATGAGGAATCATTCCATTGATACAACTGTGGTAATATGTTAATAAAAAAATACTTAAAAAAAAAAAAAAAAAAAAAAACTTTGCTATTCCTTAAAAATATCTTCTCCTTTTATTCTTCTTCCTAGCTTTAAACAAAAAACAAGCTGTGTCTATAAAAATTTGCCTATAACACTCGATTTATTGGCTAAATAAATTGTTATGTATCTGCTTTGTATGGCCTAGAATTCATAACTTGTCAAAATTATTCCAAAGTTTGTCCTTGAATTCAATCAGAAACGGAGCAGTCTGGTATGGTGTGTAGCTTCATACTGAAACCAATGGTAAAAATAAAATTGTTGAATTTTGGGAAGATGAAGTTAAGAAAAATCATTACGGAGTAGGCAGGGGTAAGCACATTACCAAGAAATGTCATTTCAATCCACATTGCTTCTTGAATAAAAAAACAGTCTTTAAAACACACTCCTCAAACCAAGTATTTTAGGCTATATTTTTTATGCTTTTCTGTCCTACTAACAGAGGAATTGGTTAAAGAGGTGCTCAGAAGCCCCTGGAACTGAGCTGTTTGTATTGTTACTGTTGCACAGACAGGAATGGTGCGCTGCGACACAGCCGTGGGGACCCCCGACTACATCTCGCCCGAAGTCCTGAAATCGCAGGGGGGTGATGGTTATTATGGACGGGAATGTGACTGGTGGTCTGTAGGGGTTTTCCTTTTTGAGATGTTAGTTGGTAAGTAGTGATTTCTTCTGCTAATGAGATTATCATTGAGTCTTTCCTGTGCCTTTAGCTGTACTTTGCTGCATGGAGGCTGCTCCTACCTCACGAACAGCTTCTTTTGGCTGATGCTGCAGCTTCATTCCTGTTCTCTTTGCTCTCTGTCACTCTTGTGCTGTGACAGCTGTTTGCGTGCTTGCTCAGTGATTAGTTCCCTGACTCAGTTCAGCTTAAAACTAATTCTTAGAATAGTTTTAACTAGGGTCAGCTACCTCACCATGTTTGTGCCACCTCAGGCAGGACTGAGTTTGCAGGGGCACAAGACATGAGAAAGCAATAGAAAGGGCAGGACTGTCCTTTTCTCCTTTTCCACAGCACATCAGTGTCTTCTGTTAGGTCAAGATGAGGAAGTATGGCTTGATTCTTTCTTTTGTGCTTGAGTCAGGATTTTCTAGTAGAATACACTGGACTGCTATGGCATCAAACATACAATATAATCTGTTAAGGAGATGAGTCATGTGCATCTTAAAATACAGTGAGGATCAGTATGATAGTCTGGTAGCAAAATACTGATTATAGAAGGATGGAATTGAGCATACAATTATTAAAAATCCAAATCAGCATTTTCTGGGAATTTTGCAGATTTGATGTTTCTGGTATCCTGAGCCAGGAAAGACACTTGAACATATGATGCTATTACTGTTTCCAACTCTTTCAGAATTACAGCATTTTGACTTTACGAATGTGTGGTTTATAGTTAATAGTCTCTCATGAACAATTTTAGCAGTAAATAAAATTATTCAGTTCTTAAAATATTGAGCATAGCTGTCCGGAATGTTTTCTCACCATTTCAGAGCCTCTTTTTTCCCCCCCTTGTATTTAGGAGGAAAATATTGCTTAATTTCTCCATATCCCACACACTGGGAGAAAGTATCTATTTTTGTCTGTGGTTATGTATCAGATTCTGGCTATGGTCTTCTAAAACTTTGCACTTCAAATAAAGCACAGAAACTGTTTTGTTATTCTGGTTTTGATAAGCTGCAGAACTAATGAAAATGGTAATTGTATTATGAAAATGAAAATTTTATTGTGTGCTTAACTAAAAGGTTAAATGTTGGTCACATGATGAATCCTAACATTAGTTCAGTGACTTAAGAGAGTTTTGAGGTGTGGCCAAAATCAGAGCTTCCAAGACAGAAGACCATTGAGAATAGGAAGTTTGGGAAAGAGGGAGGCAGCAGCAATATCAGTGATCCCCACCTGCAATGCACTGGTATGGCAACCTAATGAATTTACTAAAAGTCTAGAAGTGGTGTGTACCAATTTCTTATTTTGCTATAAAATGACAGAAAGAGACAAAAGTTAGGATTGTCGCATTTATTTTCTTTTGAAAGCAGAACAGTTGTTGTCCACTGGTCTGTTTGTACATTTTTTCATGTTCGTGGCTTTTGAAATGCTCAGTTCCTTGTTGGAAAGCTGCAGCCTGCCATGCCAGATGATTCCTGCCTGCACACAGCACACCACAACAGAGGAAAGAGCCTAGCTCATGTGACTGATTGTTCACCTTCTCTATCATAAACCTATGGATTAGCTGGGAGATAGGATTTCTGTAAAAGTTGCAGCTTCTTGATTACACACCCGAACCATTTGTACGTTGAGAATGTTGCCCGTTAATTTGATTGTCGGTTGCCTTGTCGCAGCTTATTCTTTTCACTTGCCCCAATTTTACCTTTCTTAAGTCTAGTTCCTTTGGAAATATCTTTAACTACAGCCTCAGCTGGAAACCTCTGGATGAAAAAGGTCTATGATTTTAAAAGCCACCTGCCATGTTTATATGGGCACTCAAGCTGATGTAATTTGTCAGTCAACAAGATTTATTAATACGGGTTTAACAGTGTGGTAACACACTGGGAAGGCTCCTGCTCAGAGCTGACATGCCTTAGGGAGGGTACCTCTCAAATGGTCTTTAGAGAGCTTTGGTGGATTCCTTCCAACAAATGTGCATTAGCAAGTCTTTAATGAGTTTTGGTCCATTTTACCATTGGAGTGTTTAAGGATTGATTCATATGGGTGTCAGCCATTATGTAAATTAGAAAATATATTGAGAGTCTTAAGGCAGAACAAAAGATGTAAATCACCATAAAAAATTCTGGTAGTGATAGGCAGGATGGGAAATGCTGTAGTTTGTAACACAGATATTTTAGGGAAGGAATATTTGTAGTAGTATACATTATTTTGTACCCTGCATGTCCAATTTTTTTCTTTTTCTTAATAAAAGACTCTTCTAGGTAAACTGCTTGTAGACTTTTCATTATATCTTTTGTCTTATTCAACTCACATAACTTAAACATGATGTAAAATCACAGCCAGTTTACTATTTTATTTTCAGGTGATACTCCTTTTTATGCAGACTCGCTAGTAGGAACATACAGTAAAATTATGGATCATAAGAACTCATTGCATTTCCCGGATGATGTGGAAATCTCTAAGCATGCAAAGAACCTTATCTGTGCCTTTTTAACTGATAGGTAAGTGCATATGTTGTTCTGGCAGTGTTTTTTATTTTGGATGGTATTGGCTGTATTATTTTGGATGGTGTATTGTGAAAATTAATTCCTTCTACTACTTTTCCTGATCTCTGTTCAGATCTCTTCTGCCAAACCTCCCATTCTCTAGTTTTTCTTTTGAGGTGTTTTTTTTCCAGGTATTGTATTTTATTTCTATGAGCACTTCAGACAGCTCTTGTTAACAACACAGTTTGTGCTGGACAAATCCTTCCAATTGCAGTAACAAACGTGTAAGGCTGAAAGTAATTCATAATCTCCAAGGCAGTGACAAAATTGTTTTGTTCAATGTCTATATGGGTGTTACATAAAAAAACTGGAAGCAAAAACTTTTCTGAAAGTAAGCATGTTCTTGCTGGATTTGTTTAAGGTTTCTTAGAGTGTTAGAAATTATTTTTTCATTTGCTTTGTTGCATTAATTGGTAAATACAGCTAACCTGCAAAACCTTGTTTTGGCTACAAAAAAAATCCTAGAAGTTTCTCTTTATGGAACTAAGTCACTAACTGAAATTAAGCTATGTAAGCTTGTTTTTGACCTGAACACTTATATTTTGTTTAGTTTCAGAAAGCAGAGAGAATCTCAGATTTCACTGATTTAAAAGACCAACAGTGTAGGTCCATAGTTAACTCTGGAACGAGGATGCCTTCTTATGCTTCCTGTCATCATCTGAACTCGGCTGGAGCAGGGCATCTGGCCGCTATAGAAGGAGGAATTGGGAAAACAAAATGCATTATAATGGGTTTTGCATTCAAAGAGAGATTGTTTGCTGTACTGAGCAAGACTGCGGTTGGTCAGGAAGGATGTGCTTTATTTAACAGTATTTTTCACCCTTGGTAGCTGAAGGGTAGAGAGAAAGTATGATTAGAATTTAATAGTGTAAATGTGGTAAGGTGGACTTCCACTACGTGTGTCCCTCTTCCTGTTTATATTTAACACAGGGCTTGAGCAATTTATTTGAAACAGATGCTGCGTGATCGCTGCTGAAGCACTTAAAGAAGGACTCAGCATCGACCCTGTGATTTATTGCTTCTTTTCCATGCATTGTTTTTATGTCCTTTTCTTGTACGTAGTTTCAAGAGAGACTCCTCTGTTCAAACGAAGTTTCTTGTTGCAATTAAGATTTACTTCGTGGCAAATATCAGCAAGAGACGTGTCAGGGTTAGTTGTGGGGCAGAGGATGGAATTCTTAGAATATTTATTTTAGTCCAGCTTTGAATAACTGTTCTGTGCAACAAGTTAGACCTTCCTTCACTTGCGTCTTACGGTCTGTCATGTGGTTTGGCTCACACAAAAGTTCTGCAGTATTATTTCCCCCAAGGGTGTTGAGTTTTTGTTTGTGTTTTTAGTTTTTTTCTTAGTTTTTGCCTCAGTGCTCTCTTTCTTGCTTTAGTCCCCACGTGGCAGACTCCAGATTCTGGATATTTTAGCAGTTACAGGGAGAGCGCATGCTAACAATCAGTACATTTTATATAAGAAACTACAGATTAGTGGTTAGTGGGTTTTAAATTTTGTTTTTGTTTGACCATTAATGTGGTTAACACAGACAATCTTTACTGAAAGTTTCATTGCTGCTTATGGACAAATCAGAATTTAAATTTAAAAAAAACAAGAAAAAGCTGTTTTTCCTAAAGTGACTTTGGATTAATTGCTGTTTAGGGATGTGCGACTTGGGCGAAATGGGGTAGAAGAAATAAAGCATCACCCTTTCTTCAGAAGTGATCAGTGGAACTGGGACAACATTCGAGAGAGTAAGTAAATTAGGTTAAAAGTTCTATTTTATTCAGTATTTGCAACAGTAGAAATGAAAATAAAACTTTCAGCTGTATAAATTAACTATTTTCTATCTGTCAAGAATCTTGTTCAAATAGTCATATTTATCACTTGTATTATAAAACCTCATACAAGTAAGGGTTAGTAAATACACATTTTTCCTACTGGAATTATCTTACCTTTATCATGTTTTTAATGTAGACCTTTCAATTTTAAACAATGGAATTGGATGTTTCAGAATTTTAACTAAAAGGAATGCATGTTAGGTTTTGTTTCTCTGGTCTTTTGTTCTTTTGAAGTGTTTTTTTTTTTGTTTTGTTTCATTTTTCTTTTAATCTACAGGTAGTTAAGGCAGTAGTTTGACAGTGGTCTTGTCAGTTTTACTGCTTTTCATGTAAGGTATTGAAAACGTGATAGCTTTAGGTAAAAAAGGAAAGTATGTCAGTTCAGCTCTTAAGTTTGTCATAACTTCTAAAGTTATATATTTACTAAGATTTTTTAGAATGATGGTTGTATTTAAAGTTCTATTCTCAAGTGTGATTACCTGAGCAAATATGTCTTGCATACTGGATGGTCTATGCATTAGGCAACTAATACAAAAATAGATTGGTCTAGAAAAAATTGTTCACAGTAGTATTTCCAGATCTGCTGTCTGGTTAATATATATTTTACTCCAAGTTATTTAAGGACAACTTAAAATTACAGTCTTTTAACACTAGAGAGATACCAGTATATAGCAAGTGACTGAATCTTGGAGTGAAATGCATCTTTTTTCCCCTTTTTTATAGCTGCTGCTCCCGTTGTTCCTGAGCTTAGCAGTGATATAGATAGCAGTAACTTTGATGACATTGAGGACGACAAGGGAGACGTGGAAACCTTTCCAATCCCCAAAGCCTTCGTGGGAAACCAGCTGCCTTTCATAGGATTTACCTACTACAGAGACAATTTGTATGCAATACTTTGAGATGCATTTTTAAAAACATACCTGCGCATTTCTCTTCTTTCAGTTTTTCACCCAAATACATAATTTATTCCTTACATTCTATTAATTTATATCCAGTTGTGAAGATACAAAATGCAAACTTTGAGTAAAACAATAAATTACTATTTCAATTATTTCGATAACTCTGATTAAACAGTGTATTTTTATATGCACAAAATCATACAATATCTTAAATCAATTAAGATTAAAATTCTGATAGATTCATAATTTTTTTTCTAAAATGGTTTTTATTAGTTACTTTAGAAGTTTACACAGCACAATAACTTTCTAGAATTCATCTTGAATAATTAAATAATTATATTAATTAAAAAATTTCAAGCAGCTGTAGTTTTAGAAACATTCTGTTAAGGAAAGATTAAAATCAGAAAGATGCACTAACACCAAAATAAAACAAGCTCCATTCTGAGAGCAGTGTAGGACAAATTGAGACTTGAGAGAATTGATTAAAATGGCAAGGTTGCCAGAGTTGTTGAAAACTTGAGTAAGAGCTGGAGGGATTTGTTTTTGTTTTTGACAGGTTGCTAAGTGACTCCTCTCAGTCTTGCAGAGAAAATGAATCTGTGCAATCTAGTAAAAATGAGGTTAGTGCCTTTTTTCCTTAGTATTAATGGTATGATTAACTAATTCTGTGAAGTCTGTTAAGAAAAGACAAAGTCTAAAATAAGTTTTTAAGCAGTTTTGTCGGGGGCTTTTTAACGATCCTCAATAAAAATGATATTTTCTATTTACAGAACAGCGAAGAGGTAAGTATAGTATCTGAATTATGAAAGGAATAAAAAAATTCCTACATAATTTTATGTGGATGTGAAGTATCTTAAATGTTCACCAAATTGTTAGCAGTAAACCAGTTGTATTTTGAAGCAGTTGTACTCAGTGTTAAGGTGCTATAGTATAAAGGTAAATGAATACTGATTTTTCTCAAATTCTTTTTGCAACCAGAATTTCTTTGGAAAGCCAATGTGTGAGACTCTGTTCGCTATAGACAGCATTACTCTTGGGAAGGTCCCACACTTGCATTAATGATTCATGACTGATTTATTCAGAGTTTGAAAAAGTAAATTGTCACCTTCAGAGATAAAGGAATGTTTAAATCATACTCCAATTGGAGCATATGAAGCGTGTTTATTCAGCTTTTGAAGATTGACAAATGAATTTAAATTTGCATTATAGGAAAGCTATGGTTTATTCATATACTTACTTCATTATGTTGCTTAAACGTTTGTATTATTCAAGTGTAGATAGTATATTGTTAACATTTCTTAAAACTTACAATTCCTTTTCAAAGTTTAAAAAATATGTAAAGGAAATGCATTATGTATTGATCAGATAAATTTAAATGCAAATGTTTATTAGAGTCCACTTCCTTCCTGTCATTGATGAATAGATGAATGGTTTTAGACTTCACCTTTTAAAGAGAAATGGTACTGCTGTTTAAAATACATATGGTCACATTCATGATGTTTGCTTTATGTTGTGATAGTAAATGCAGATGGTAAAATCTTGCATTTCACTTCTGACATCTTATTTAATTTGTATTTTCTCAAGCAATGAATCTCTGGTTTTGATGTCCTTTTCAGTGTCCCTGTTCTGGAAATTTTCTAATTGTAAAAATTATAAAGCATTTTACAAAACCACAATTTTACATTTCGTGTTTGGGGGTAGAGGAAGAGGAGGAAGGGAGGAAAATAAATGCATTTGAAAGCCTGAAGTCATGAGATGAATAAAAATTTTGTTTATAATTTATTTCATGAATATTTTGGTCCTGGACTCACAAATTTTTAAAAAAATATTTTAGTAAGCAAACCAAAGCATTTCCAAACCTGAAAAGTGTTCATTAGCTTCCAAAGGTGTAAGATGAAGAAATTCTTCTCTATGTGAGGTCACTGAACATGTTTATCTGAATGTTGTCCAATTTGGTCATGTACACCCCTTTTTTATTTTTTCATTTCATTTAGAAAATGCTATCCAAAAACATCTGCTGCAGTGGAAAGTCTCTGGCTGCAGAGCACAGCAAAGGGCCGGTAACAATGTTTTTTGCCCATATAAATTTAATGACTCACAATCTGTGGCACATAATTCTGTTCAATTCAACTCATCATGCAACAAATTTTGTTGCTATAAATCCATATACTTAAAATCATCAGAATTAATACCTTGTAAAGATGTAACCTTCTAGTGATGGTTTTAAAATAATATACTGGAAGATTGAATTAATTTTCCTCGCTTTCCCTTGTTTTGTTATTTAATTGAATTACATTTGTTTTATGTGAAAGCATTTTTATATGTGGGCCATGCTTTTTTGATATTTTACACAGTTTCAGAAAAAACTAAGCAAGCTAGAAGAACAGCTCAGTAATGAATTGCAAGCCAAAGATGAACTAGAACAGAAGTACAGGTGAGAATGTTTCAACATGTTTGGTATGTTTATAAAGAAGTTTTATTAGACCTTTTGTTTTTGAATACTTATAAAAGCCTTTTAATCCACTTCGGGGATTCCCAACCCTGCAAGCAGACCTCACTCACTGTAAGTTGCTGGCTTAGTTCTTGCTACTCCTGTGACTACTGGGGTGGTTTTATTGGGGTTTGTTGAGGTTTTTTTTGCTTTAACTCCCTATAAGAATTCTCACTGTTATTTTAGTGATTTCTCCAGTCCTTGAGGTTTCATGCTATTGCTGAAAATAGAGTATCTTGCATAAAGTTAATGAGACAAAAGTACCTTATATAAAATTAGTGAGACGCATCCAAACATTCTAATTTCTATATTATCAGCAGGGTTTAAAGTTACTTTTCAAATTTGTTCAGGTCTGCAAGTGTTCGTTTAGAGAAGATAGCAAAAGAGCTCGATGAAGAGGTAAGGCCATAGATTTCTTACTGGAATTAGAACTTTAAACACTTGTGCATGGCTTTTTTCCTTCAATAACAGCAGATTGTTTTTGAGGAGCTGTATATTTTGTAGCAAATAACACCAGTTGATTCCTTGGTATTCGTAAGCATGACCTTGTTGTCACTGCTAAAATATTTTCATTATGATTTCTGTACTGTAACTGCACATTTCTTTCCAGAACTTGTTTTTACCATATTTCTAAGTTGGCAGACAGCATGATACAAATATCCCATATAGATTTTAAAAATTGAAGGTGTGAGAGCAGTGTTTCCAGAGGAGGAATGCTTTGCATTGTTTGGTATTAGTAAAAGGACCCTATTTCTTGCCCAGCTTTGCACTTCACTGCTTCTGCAAATTTGGATGTGGCTGTGTACCACTTAATGTATTGCTGCTCATGCAGGTGCATGTCAAGACCTTAGCATACATGTATGTTTCTCTGCTCCCAGAGTGACTGCTTAGGCAGGTCTACCAGGTTTGTCAAATCCAGATGATCAAACAGTATTTAAATTGCAAAGCTCCTAGCCATAGACATCCTGGGCTGGATTTGACCACGTGTTCTGATACATTGTGTTTGCAGCAGGCAGATAGACTGGCTTCCTCCATTACAGATTACACTGAGTGCATGAGCTGTGTTTTACTGTGTAAGAATACCACTCGTGTGTGTGTAATTAGTGGTGTATTTTTTTAAATGTATCCAGATAACTTCAAGGAAGAATGTAGAGTCTGCAGTCAGGCAGTTAGAGAGAGAGAAGGCTCTTCTTCAGCATAAGAATACAGAATACCAGAGAAAAGCAGAACATGAAGCAGATAAGAAACGCAATTTGGAAAATGAGGGTATGTTGAACCATGCTTGAAGGTTCCATTTTGATGTGGGTTTTTAATACTTAAAATAAATGAATTATAGTTCCAGTTGAAGCGTTTTCATGACAGTTGTTAACAATGTTGAATTGTTTTTGTTGCAGTTAATAGTTTGAAAGATCAACTTGAAGATTTAAAAAAGAGGAATCAGAACTCTCAAATATCCAATGAAAAAATCAGTCAACTACAAAGACAGGTATGCCAACTTTATATATTTTTCTTTTAAAATAATCACTGTTTGAAGTACAGATTTTGGTAACCGTGGAGGGATTTGAAATGTGTAATTGCGTTTTAAAAGCTGTTCTTTCTCAACAGGTTTTGGTGTTCAAAAGTAATCTTAAAATATACTCCTTCATATTTCTTTAATCCATAAAACCTAGTATTCTGTAGTAGAAATAGTGGTTTTTATATATTAATTGTTTCTGAAGTATGTTTTTATCAAATCTTAGTTGGATGAAGCCAATTCCTTGCTGCGGTCAGAGTCTGATACTGCAGCCAGGTTAAGGAAGAACCAGACAGAAAGCACAAAGCAAATCCAGCAGCTGGAAATTAATAATAGAGAACTACAAGATAAGAACTGCCTGCTAGAGAATGCAAAACTCAAACTGGAGAAGGAGTATCTCAATCTTCAGTCAGCTCTAGAATCAGAAAGGAGAGACCGAAGTCATGGATCAGAGATTATCAGTGATTTACAAGGTATTCCTGCAAATCTTTTGAAATTAAGATTGCTTCTTGTTTCTGGTTTGGGTGGTGTCATTTGAGTTTCAGACTGTGACTAGATAAATGTGCTGTTTTATAAAATGTTACGAAATTGTGAAGAGCATTTAAGAGAAAATGTGTGATAACATCTATAAAACATTATTGATAACTTTTAAAATCACCCCAAAGGAGAAGTTCTTAATAGTCAGAATTCGAAGCTGTTACATTTCAAAAATATTATCTCTAAATAGCTGAAGTGCAGTCTTGTTTTCACACACTGGCCAGCCTCACTGATATTTTGGTAACTTTTAGGTCGAATATCTAGCCTTGAAGAAGAAGTGAAAAATGGAAAGAGTGCTTTAGCCAAACTGGAAATGGAGAAGAGACAATTGCAGGAAAAGCTCACAGATTTAGAAAAGGTAACAGCGGTGTTAAATGAACATTGGTGTTACATTCTTATGAAATTTTTGAATTTGTGCTTTTATTACTTGAGACATTGAGACCAAACCTATACAAAAAGTAAACCTTATTTTCTGCTTTTTTTGGGTTTTTTTCAATTTGAGAAGTGGGGGAAAAAAGACCTAATTTCCCACAAAATCATGATACATTATATTTCTAAAGTACATAAGTACCTAATAATGTACTCCGGTATGTAGCTTAACAGTACAGTAGCAACATTTCATTTCATGTGTGGAGTTCTTTAGACTCTCATTATTGCCAAAAATAAAAGAACCTCTTCTAATAGGATTTTTTAAACAAATTTGTTACTGAAACAAAGGTTTTGAAAAATTTCTTCAATAAACTTAATCTTTGAGCTGCTCTTATTACATAATGTTGGTTGTTAATGCAGTAATTCTGTAATTGTTTGCAACTGGGGATGTCACCGTACATTTTTAGAGTGCTTTGGCATTCACAAAAAAACATTTGTAGAAATGAGTTGTCAGTTAGTTCGTTAGCCTGAACACTCTCTTCGACTCTGTGCATCCTTCCAAGAAGCATGTTGCTGTTGTTCAAAATTCTGCCACCAACCTGATGTATTTAATATTTTATTTCAATGTTATTTTTTCTTTAACAGGAAAAGAGCAACATGGAAATAGATATGACATATAAATTTAAAGTTATGCAGCAGAACCTTGAACAAGAAGAAGCTGAACATAAAGCCACAAAAGCACGATTAGCAGACAAAAATAAGATCTATGAGTCTATAGAGGAAGCAAAATCTGAAGCCATGAAAGGTATGTATTTGTCATCACAGTTGGACTTAGGTGTGAATTACACAAAGTAGATAATAAAATCTTTCACTGTGCATATTCTGGTACATCTCATGACAACTGAAATACCATGAAGCGAGGGATAATCACCAAAAAATTCCAGAAGATGGCTCTTACTTTTGAATTAAATGGCTTATGTTTATTGCAGCTAATTACAAAGCTACCTACAGATCCTGTCCGTCCAATTGCAGAGCATTCACAAAAATTTTAAGTGTGCAGGTCTTGTTAAGCAAAAATGATTCAGTAGTAATGGCTGAGTCACTTGGCATATCAGGTTTCCAAACAGCTTCAGCTTTTTGATTTTATAATATCACAGAGCACAGTAGATTTGAATGTTTTATTTTTAAAATTCCACCCTTTTTGTTCATCTCAGAGGTGTTGCAGATAAACTGGAAGTTATCTAGAAACTCAAAAGTAGGAAATAGCTCTGTCTGAAATGCTTGCAAAATCATCCTCTGAGTGTGTGTTTACTGTGAAAATTTTAATTAATCACTTTCAAGTAGTCTTTCTCTTCAGTTTTAAAAGGAGAAACATCTGGCTTATTGTTAGTACAGAGCAGACATCCTCTTCCCTTTGGCCTCCAAAATCTGCCGTTTTACACTTCACTGATGCCTTATATCTTTTACTTCACAGAAATGGAGAAGAAACTTTTGGAAGAGAGAGCTTTAAAGCAGAAAGTAGAAAATCGGTTGTTGGAAGCTGAAAAGCAGCGCTCCATGTTGGACTGTGATCTCAAACAATCACAACAGAAAATAAATGAGCTCCTTCGGCAAAAGGATATACTAAGTGAAGATGTAAGGAACGCTGACAAAAGGAGTCTTGAGTCAAATCTTGTTTTCAGTGTCCTAATATTTTTCCTGTTATAGCTGTACTTTAGAAATATTTGTGAATGAAAATGGCAAGAAAGTTTTCCTTCTCTGTCTCTGGAACTTTAAAAAGTCTACTTCATGGAATGTGGTGTCATTTTCCTGAAATATTTCAGCATTATTCACCTTAAAAGGTTTTTCTTCTGTAGTGGTAAATGCTGTGAGATTGACGTGGAAAAACTAGGTAATTTAATGTGGGCTACTGCCTTTATTCAGGAAGCAGCTTTGATTTACCAAAAGATGTAAAGGAAGTCAATTAGAGACCGTTTAAATCTTGCTTTCCTGTGTAGATCTGTAAAATTCACAGGTGTCTGTTTCTTTTTCAGGTAAAAAACTTGACATTAAAAATAGAGCAAGAAACACAAAAGCGCTGTCTCACTCAAAATGACCTCAAGATGCAAACGCAGCAGGTCAACACTTTGAAAATGTCAGAGAAGCAGTTAAAACAGGAGAATAACCACCTTCAGGAAATCAAATTAAGTCTGGAAAAACAAAACAATGAGCTCCGCAAGTATGCAAGCTGCTCTATATGCTTTACTCATGTTACTGATCTGAAATATTTTTGGGACAAAAGTTGGGAGCAAAATTAATTTTAAAAAATTGCTGCAAAGAATATGCTGTTCTACAGTGCAAAACTTAATTGTTCTTTAAAACAATTTACAGTGACTCTAACTGAGACTTGCCCTAGCGATTCAGCAATGTATAGGTTTGTATTAAAAGACGTTTGTTATCCTGAAAATCTTAAAACACAGCTTAAATATGAGTCTGAAGACTTTAGAGAAACACTTAATTAACTGAAGGTCTAGGTACTTTTTTTTAATGATGTAGGACCTCAGTGAAGAGGAAAGTTACTGGAATTTTTAGACTAGGAGAGCTTATCAGAGTTGGAAATTAATACTACTGCAGAGCTACAAAGCATAACCATTGGAAATACCTAGTACTACTATCTAGATCTTTAAACACATCTGTAGGACCTTCTGATAGAAGTGTCAGCAGTTCTTCAAGGTCTTAAAAGTAGTATTTGCACCTGATAGTAAGTAAGGAAATAAATAATTTTTTTTTTTTTTACATAAAGAGCTTTCATGTGAATGAAAAGATGAGATTTCCACACATATCAGATGAATCTCAGTCCTAGTGCCTTTATGACTTCTAATGTTTTATCTCCCTGTGCTTTGTCTTTTCTGTCAGCAAGATGCACTTAGTCATGTAGAAGGTGGCCCTAATGTGGAACACTGGCAGAAGTCTTTTCTGCTACATTTCTGTTGTTAATGGAATTGACTGTTGTTTTAATAACAAATGAATTCAAGAAAATACGTGTGTCAAGGAATACAGTCATTCACAGACTGTGCTCTAGCAAACGACAGACCCAAAACAACCAGTCAGATCAGTGACATTTTACATGGAAATAAGATTCTGTTGGTGGCTGATTACTTTATCAGTGTCTCTTACGGGTTAAACTTCATGACACTGTTGTAGTTGGTGTGTTAACAGTATTATTAGTGCAGTATTCTCAGCTGTCCAAGTGAAAAAGAGAGCTGGTACCCAGAGGAAGCTTCAGATTTAATAGCTGATGTTACTTAGGACAGGAAATCATTGGAGATCTCAAGAGTATGAATGCTTTTTTGTCTACTGCTTTAGAATATCTTCATATCTCTTAAGCATGTTCTTCCTTTCCAGGGAACGTCAAGATGCAGATGGGCAAATGAAAGAGCTTCAAGACCAGCTCGAAGCTGAACAGTATTTCTCAGTATGTTTTATGCTGCTTTATTTTTGTATTAAACTGTTTACTGAGTACAATGTTGGATTTTCTTCTTCCCCCTCAGCCATCAGATGTTTCATATCTCTAACCCAAACCTACATGTTTCTCGTGCCTCTCTTCAGTGTTGTCTGCAGCCTTGATCTTGATTACTGAGCAATATGAAAGAGCTCATGTTGAGAAATGTCCCAGCTTTGTGGGGAGTTCAGAGGGAGGGACTCAAGCAGCTCATTTTTCCACAGTGTGAATAATTTTCTGCTGGTTTCAGGCCTTTTGCATTCAGCATCTCTTCCATGCTGTATGGTAGAGAAGAGTTGTATTCTCACATAGTGTGACAAAATATGTGCACTTACGGCTCAGAAGGAAATTTTGCATTACAACCGAACTTGGTAGTGATCTGTTGGGAGTTTTTGATTTATTGTGGTAAGGTGCACCAGAATAAATAGATATTGTACTTAAAAATCATCACTGGTATGTGGAGGTTAATTTTAATTAACAGTGCACAGCCAGTCGTACTGCAGGAGATGCCAAAAGGCTTGTTTCAGTATTAACAGAAAATTAAGATTTCCTTGTAGATTTAGGTCAGTGAGGAAAAGGCCTAGCTAAAGTTTTATAGATGAAAACATTACACACATTAAAGGAGAGGAAGGGAGAATTGAGGTCAGTTGACTGCTGTAGATGGGCCAGAGACAATCTGTCTTGAAATCCCTGCAGTAAGTACACTTAGAGTTGTTTGTCACTTGACCTGTAGTCAGCCATTTGAGTGGACAGAGCAATATAATGTTTCTTCCATTTTCTTCAGAGTTCTAGATTTGAATTAATTCGATGAAATTTTGAACTTCAAATTATTTTCTAATTGGTTTTTCCTTTATTCCTCTATTTCTTTTTGTTCTTTAACTGTCATGTGGGTTTCATGGATTTGTATTATTAGAATCTAAACTCCACATGCCTAATTACATCAGGCAACAGTTTAAAATAGTAGAGAAAAATAAATTAATTCTTTTCCCTGCTTCTGATACTTCTGATTTTGTACAAAATAGTGATTTATCTTGTCATTTAGAGTATCTTTAGAGTATACAAACATAAAAAATGTGTATCGTACATCTATCTATTCACAAATATACGAGTTAAAAAAGGAACAACAACAAAGTAAAATAACCAAAACACATTTGTGAATGATGATGACATTTAGATAAGTTTAGAGAAGGCATTGCACACTTACACTCTTAATAAGTGTGATTAAGGAACTGCATACCATGTCAACTTGTATAATTCTTGTGGACCTTCAAGAATATAGAAATCACGTAATTTTCTTTCCAACTTTAAATTCTAGACTCTGTATAAGACGCAAGTTCGAGAACTTAAAGAAGAATGTGAGGAGAAGACCAAAATTTGTAAAGAAATGCAGCAAAAGATACAAGAGTTACAGGATGAGAGGTAGGTTTTGCTAATTGGAATACTAACACATAAAAGATCAGGATTGCTTTTTGTAGTCATCTTTCCCCTGCCTTCCTAACCTACCCATTTTAAAGTTAAAAGTATATGTCAATAATTTGCAGAGATTCCTTGGCTGCTCAGCTAGAGATTACTTTGACAAAAGCAGATTCAGAACAACTTGCCCGTTCCATTGCTGAAGAACAGTACTCTGATTTGGAAAAAGAAAAGATTATGAAAGAGCTGGAGATTAAAGAGATGATGGCGAGGCATAAACAGGAACTTACTGAGAAAGATGCCACCATAGCCTCGGTGAGTTACATGATGTTTTGGTAGAGGTTGTAGAGCTTGAGATATCCATTGCTATTTAGCAGCTTTAGAGATATACAAGTATATGTAACATTTTAAAAATATTTATTTCTTATGATTGAAATTCAAAAACCTCTTACCATGTTTCTTCCATGCATTTCTCTGACCATTCTTTCTTCTGTGCCCCTACCCCTCTTACAGCAAGTGCTCTTATCCTTATCTTGGTTCCACTCTGCAGCATTTCCTTCTGTCCTGTAATGCTTCATATGCCAAATGAGTTTTGTTACATGGTCACATGTAACATGTCTTTTTTTTTTTCTAGTTGGAGGAAGCAAATAGGACACTAACTAGTGATGTGGCTAACCTTGCTAATGAGAAAGAAGAGCTAAACAATAAACTGAAGGAAGCACAAGAACGTATGTATTCTCAGAACCAAATGTGATTTAAATTGAAACTAGGTTTGTTCTTCAGTAGTACTGTATTCTTTTGTAATGAGTTTTCATAGATTTTTTTTAAATTACCTTGCTGCAGAAATTACAAAGCTAAAAGAAGAAGAAGCAAATGTAGGAAATATTAAAGCACAATTCGAGAAACAGTTGTTGAATGAAAGAACATTAAAAACCCAGGTAAGCAAATAAATGAATATAGAGATAGTGTTATGAATCAAATAATTTTGAATTAAAAACTTTCCATAGTGAACTATTGATATGTACTAGTAATGCTTTATTTGTTTCTGCTCTGAAAGAAAATATTTTTTTTTTCTTTCTTCTACTAAATAGACTTTCAGTGTAGTGAAACTGGATCCTTATGATTTGTAATACAGGAACTGCTAATCCAGATGTATTCTGTGGATACAAAAATGCTGTTAGCAAGGAATTTTCCTGCTGCTTTCTAAGCCCGTGGGATACTTTTCTCTCTCACAAAGAGATTAGCAGAAATTCTATAAACTATGAACACCTGCAACCTTGTAGAACTATGTTTATGGTACAGTAGAAAAATATTTTGACAATGGATGTTTTAGGATTTTAGCCAGTCCACCCAGGGGGTGGCTGATCCTTTGTCCAATTAGACTATGAAGAAACAGTCTATAAAAGAGTTTGTAAAATAATTAAATAAGTCAATCTTGCTGCACAATTCCTGCCTGTTGGATCTTCTCTCCTCCTCCCTACAGCTGCAGGATACGGAAATATTTACTGCTTTAATAGTATTCCACCAGCAAAAGTCTTCATTTCTGTCAAATGATTTGATATGTTACTGGTTTCAGTCTTGATTTATATTCCTCTATAAGTTCTAGAAAGAGGTACATTTCTGATTTTAATCCAGATTGTTTTTTAGAACAAGTGGCATTTTAATACAAAGATATATTTTAGGTCTAGGTAGTGAAAATGGAAGAGATTATTTAAATGAGTGAAAGTGCTCACACAGCTAATGCTTGCTTCAAGTCATTACCTTCTTTTGTATTTTGTGTAATACGTTGAATTAAAACAACTTTGTGGTACTGGATTGCAGAGGTCTTAGTTTATAGTTAAAAGTGCCTACTTATAGACAGGAGAGAAGACTATTTATTCATGGCATAATTCTTTGCATTTATTAGTGTGGTTTTTGTCACCTTTTTCTTTCCCATGGGAAGGCTGTGAATAAATTGGCTGAAATTATGAATCGGAAGGGTCCAGTCAAACGTGGAGCTGACACTGATGTACGGCGGAAGGAAAAGGAAAATAGGAAGCTGCATATGGAACTGAAGTCTGAACGAGAAAAGTTAACCCAGATGATGATCAAATATCAGAAGGAGATAAATGAAATGCAGGCAGTAAGATCCTTTTTCAGCTATAAACATTGCAGTATTCTCTGTAAAATCATAGTCTTGATACAGACTTTAAGGTAGCGTATCCATTCTCTATTCCTGAATTTCTCCAACTAAAAGAAGTACACAGAATATATATTGAGATTGGCTACAAATTCTGCATAATTTTCTACTTATATTTTCTCCAAGTAACCAAATATTGTGATAATAGGAAATCTTGCCATTTATCCCTGCAGCAAATAGCTGAAGAGAGTCAGATACGGATTGAACTGCAGATGACTCTGGACAGCAAAGACAGTGACATTGAACAGCTTCGTTCGCAGCTGCAGTCACTGCACATTGGGCTGGACAACAGTAGCATAGGCAGTGGACCTGGAGAGGCTGAGGCAGATGATGGATTCCCTGGTATGTTAACTTTATTAATATTTCTGCATTAACTGGGTTTATACTAGTATTGATGATCTGATGATTCTGTGACTTTTCATCTTCATCTACTTCTACTGTCTTACCAATCCTTTGATAGCTATCACTTGTCCCCCTGCTAACTAAATCTGTCTGTTGTAATACTTCACCTTACATTGATTTAAAGAATTTTTTTAAAAATTCTATTGTGCTCCATTAGAACTAAGTATGTTCACTTTATTTTGGTGGTTACTTTGCAATTACTGTGGGTATGTGATGAAATGTAAAACTAATACTCTCTTCTTAGAGATTCTATTTTGACTACTTTTCTACTTTTCCTCCTCTGTGCTTTGTGTTTAGTCCATATCACTCAATCCCACATGGAATCCATGTCCTTTACCTATCAGCACTCTTCTACCTCTGTCAGTATTGCCACTAAGCCTTCCAGTTCTCGCATGCTTCTTGATTCCGATTCTGACTCAGAGGAAGAACCTTTGTCTTGTTCCCACAGCCCTACAGAAGTTGATAGCACAGGTGACATCCCTGAGAACTGTTTGGTTTTGTTCTTATTGTGTCCTTTTTTCTGTTTCAAAACTAACATTATTAATACATAATTAAAGAAACAAAACAAATCTGGCAGCTAACATGCTGCAGTGGCAGTAGACATTGCCATCAAAAACATGAGAAAGTTTGCATGAACAAATAACTGATCTGGTTTCTCTAAACGTTTGCAAATGCTTGCTGACAGTTGTAAACCCACTATTTTTAATGAAGCATTGAGTAAATGGGCCTTATGGCTTGTTTTCAAGGTAGCTTCTACACAGTATCTGCAGCTCTCTGTAGGACCCTAAGGTACTGGATACCAAAAATTCAAATCTTTGTGTTTAAGTGAAACATCTAACTTCTCACATCTAAACATACATTATTTTTTGGTAGAAATTCAGTCTCCTGAGTATTACATTTTTTGCCTTAGAAGTATATTATGAGTGATAAGGCCCTGGTAAAACAGAGTTCTGTTTTCCTAATTCTATATTCATATTATATGACTACACATACACCCTTTTAACACGGCTTCTGTTTAGTGTTAATGTTAGAGGTGGGTTTTTTAGTTGCATTCAAATTTCTGTATTTCACTTGAGTTTCCTTTAAAGTGTGCATACCTTCCACTGAAGGTAGAACCTCTTTTGGGATTTTGACATTACTTCATCAAACTAGAGTAAAGAATAAGGCATTTCTTCTATTTTCCTCAGTCTCTGGTTTTTGCTTTGAAGCTTCTAATAAAAGAAAAGCTATGTACATACATATTTTTTCCTTGTTAGCTGCTGTTGTGGTATGTGCATGCATTTGCTTTGTTCTAAAGTAAAAATCATAGCTAAGCTGGGACTTTTTGCTGACATAATTACAAAAGATTTGAGGTAGGATGGTGTCTTCTGTTATTATTTCTCTCTTAGTGTTTATAAGCATATATTGTGAGAAATTTGGAATATTCTGCCCTTTTTCTGATCTGTTAGTATTGAATGGACACCAGAAGTGAAGTATAATCAGAAGGGTCTCATTTTGTCCAATTTCATGCAATAGTATTGGATTACAGAGAAAAATAGGAAAAACATAATATTTTAGGAAATAGGAGAAACAGGCATATTTTTTTGCCCTACATGTGCTTCCTGGATATGGGGTAGACCATATTTTTGCATCAGCATTATGCTTGCTACACTTTCTATGAGGTGTGTAGTTGAAAGGAACAATATAAGGTGGCAAGTATGAGGCAAAACACATGTTACTGAACTGCTTCATGTACTTGATATGTCTGTTAAAATAGGTCATCAGCAGCACTGCTGGTAGGGCAATAAACATTGAAGATAGTGTGTATCTGTGTATCTTGGTTTAAGTCTCTCTAGACACAAAAAGAATTCTATGAATATCTAGTAATTTTTGTTACACTATGTTAAACATGGGCAGGAACCTGCAAATGCCCTCTGATGAGAAGGAAAATAGTTTTTGTAATTTTGGAATATGTTTCTGCTCGTTCCATGGTTTTGTGTTTGTTAATGCTTAACACTTCAGTATTTTTGACTTGGAGGTTCCTTAGCAGTAGTAGAGGTTATCTGCTAGGGTAGGAAACTCACTAGAAAAATATTATTTCAATTGAGTAGTTCCTCTTAATAAAGCATAGGGGGAAGAAATGCTTGTGTTAAGTGCAGCTATAAATATAGGGTCAAAGGGTATGTGATCCTGTGTATTACCAAGCACTGGGAAAGCGTGATCCTGTTGAGCTTCTGGTGACTACTGAAATGTGTATGTCAAGCAACAGCTGAGCTCTTAATACTCTTGATAAATCAAATCTGACAAATGTGCCACTGTAATATAAAATACTGCAAGTGTGTGAAAGGGCTGTTGAACTCAGGCAAGGCATAAGGATTAGCCAAAAATTACTTATTTTTGGATTAGAAAGCCTAGGTGATACAGGCAGAATTAGGAAAAGAAAAATTTACAGACCAAAAAGTATGAATTAGAATACTAAACTGACTTTTCCCCCAGCATATAGGTTATTTGTGGTGGTAGTTTGCCTTTATATTTGGTCTCGGATCAGATGTTGTGTGGTCTGTACTAATATCTTCAGGTGCTGTTGTAAAAGGTAAATGTCGATAGACATAAGGCTTTTAAGACTTGAAAAAGTTACTAAAGGGAATGTGTGTGCTATAATTGCAAGTTTGTTCTTCCCCTTCCTCCTCGTGCCTACTACTTTTTTTTGATTGCATTGCTGGTTATTGGCTGTATTCAGGGGCACATTATCTAATGTATTCCTGAACATTTACCATGATAAACTTCGCAAGACCCTGTACTGTTAAATAGTTCATCCTCTTATGTTTGCTCTCTTGCTTTATTATTGATTTTCAATAACTTTTAAAATGCACAGTAGTCTCAAAAATAATGCTTTGTCTGTTCTTTAATGCATATCTCTTTTTCAGAATCAAGATTGGAAGGCTGGCTATCAATGCCCGTTAGAAATAACACCAAAAAATTTGGATGGGTTAAAAAGGTAAGAAAACCAGATTTATGATCTTGTTTCATGGATAGTCTCAATTTTAAACTTACTGTAGGTTTCCAACACTTCAATTTTTCTTTGATATGTGTTCTCTCATTACCTAAATGGATAAATTATGTTAGCTGCTATAGCTACATCTGAGAAGAGCAGCTTAAGACAATTGCAATAGTTTAAAACACCTCTTTGTTTAGTCAGAGGTGAGAACACTCATTCATGATCTTCAAATGTTTATACATGCCATAAGTATTCCCAGCAGTATTACATAGCTGGAATTAGGCAGAGTGTGGAAACAGGTGCTCTTGACAATTTCTTTATTTAGGAGATAAGACTAAAAACTACTCCTCCTGCCTTGTGCAACTTTCATTTGTTTACTGCTTCTCATTAGCCTCTTTGATGAGTCTTTGTCCAAAATGTAACATACACATTTTCATACCAGTTTCCTTACTGCTGAGTCATACAGTTAATTCTAGGCAAAATTCTGGAAGTAGGACATCTTCTAGGTAATTAGCTTCTTAATGAACACTGCTAGCTATTCTGGTAAGTATAACAGTGATCTTTCTAAGTATGATCCCTATTAGTTGTGACCTGCACACATGAAACAGGCAGAGGATGACAGTTACTCTCTCTACCAGTCCAAGTGAAGATTAAATCAGTAAAATAGAAAGGAAAGGCTTATATCCTACTTTCATCCAGACTTTCATTTTTGTTTCTTCATAGATATTTAAATACATTGAAAAATCAGTTAATCTGATAACATAACTTGATTTATCAGGTAATCAGAACTTCGTTTGTTAGGCAACTAATTCCTTGGCATGGACTTAGTACACAGTACTACTGTTGTCCATTTAGGTACCATTTAATCAAATTGTAGAAAGATACTGCTGCAACATATGTGATAGATAATTGCTGTGATACGTTTGACATCGGCAATGAGCTGGATTAAAACATATTTTATCCTTTTGTCTCCTAACAGTATGTAATTGTAAGCAGCAAGAAGATCCTGTTCTATGACAGCGAACAAGATAAAGAACAATCTAATCCCCATATGGTATTGGATATAGAGTAAGTGTTGCCATGTGTGATTCCGTCTTCCGATTTGTAGGTGAACTCTGTTGGAAAAACCTGTGACCAAAGGCCTTTTGAGGTCCAGTCTGGGAGCACAACATCACATGGGACATGACTTTTTTTAATCTGAACTATAGAGCTGGACCCTTGGGTACCCCCTGTGGTGAAGAGTTGGGTTTGCTGTTGGTGCTGGTGCAGGAGGAGCAGTGTGGTGCTCAGACTGATCCGGGGAGCTGCACTGAGCCCTGGTGTAACCGAACAGCTCCCACTAGCTCAGCTAGACCTTCCTCATATACACTTGGGAGCAAAGCATGTAAAGAAAAATGTAGCAGAGCAGCTATAATTTTCAGTGTTTGTATATTTTCTCTTACAACATGGCCTTAGAGGTGGGTTGTATAATTTATTTTCTTAATAAATGCAGAATGTGGCTATTCAGAGGTTGGAGCATGGGGACAGGATTGTGTTAGAAAGCTGCTAGCAGCCATTAAAGTCACATGAGGATGATTTTTCAGTGCTTTCGCAAATATAGCTGGATGCTTGTGACTTCTATGTAGGGTTTTTGTGAGTTAATGTGCAGGGTTGAAAGATAGGACTTTACCAAGTGATTAGAAATCTGTACAAATTTGACAAATTTTTAATGCCTCTTAAGTTTTAATGTGGTGTGTTGTATCCTAACTTAATCTGTCAAATTTATAATTTTGGTAACATTAATTTTTGTCCTTATGGAAACAATTTCCTATAGCAAACTCTTCCATGTCCGACCAGTTACGCAGACTGATGTGTACAGAGCGGATTCCAAGGAAATTCCTAGGATATTCCAGGTATTCATCAATAAACCAATGTTTCTGGTGTAACAGGCACAGTATTTCAGACATTGTCAAAAATACTGTCTAATGAAATATTTGCTAAAAAATAATTGAAAAAATAGATTCTAGTGTAATTCTTCAATCTTTGTACTTAGATAATGACTCTGAATTTATATTTGCCATCTAGGAGTACTTGAGATTATTTTGCTTTCATTCTAGATCCTATATGCTAATGAAGGAGAGAGCAAAAAGGAACAGGAATTTCCTGTGGAGCCCATGGGAGAGAAGTCAAATTACATTTGTCACAAAGGACATGAGTTTATACCTACTCTTTACCACTTCCCAACCAATTGTGAAGCTTGTATGAAGCCACTGTGGCACATGTTTAAACCTCCTCCTGCTCTGGAATGTCGCCGCTGCCATATCAAATGTCACAAAGATCACATGGATAAAAAAGAAGAGATTATAGCACCTTGCAAAGGTAAATAGCAAGTATTTGAATATGCAGATAGTGCTGGAGTCACAAGGCATTCTAAGAGATCAGAGGATTCTGGTAGTGGTCTGACACCAACTAAACCATAAAGGTTGATTTGTCTTTTATTAGTACATGGCCATCAGCCATGGTGGTGAGGGTGTCTCCATGAGGGTTGCTCTCTGCTGCGAGTTCATGGCATGTGGCTGTGGTGTGCACATACCTGTTGTGTTGTCATCCTCATGCAGTAGAGCATGGTGATTTTAAGGTGCTCACACTGTGTGTTGTGCTCTTTGCTGTGTGAAACAACAGTGCTATGGAAGGGGTTATGTATGGTGAAGGTTGCTCCTTCTGAGTCAACGTTATAGAATTTCTTGGTTGCGGTCACACCTCTTTGTGTTACCCATTTTTTTCCATGTGAATGTGTATCTTCCACAGTACTAAGTTGTTACTCTAGTCTAAATATAAGGAGGAGGCACTGTCAGCAGCCAGGAAACCTACTGGTTCATTTTGCTTTTGACTCCTCTGCTGATTTCTCTATGCTGACTATGAGAGTATGGTAATCTGACAGCTAATTTTTGATGTGGGGTCATGTTTAGAATAGTAAGAATATTCATTTTTATTTTTTAATTCTTATTACAGTGTACTATGATATTTCTACGGCAAAGAATCTACTACTGTTAGCTAATTCTACGGAAGAACAGCAAAAATGGGTGAGCCGACTGGTGAAAAAAATACCCAAGAAGCCTCCAGCACCAGACCCCTTTGCTCGATCCTCTCCCAGAACTTCCATGAAGGTACAGCCAAACCAGTCTATCAGACGGCCAAGTCGACAGCTTCCTCCAAACAAACCAAGGTGACATAAGAGCTGCTATGTAATTTATTGTGTTTAATGTTTTACTACAATTTGTTTCAATTCCTTATTCAGTGTAGAAGGACTCATGCTAATATCTCATGATTCCTAAAGGGATAGTCTTATCAGATTCTTCTGATTTGGTAAAAAAGGTCCATACAAAAATCATTAATTTACTACTGGATCATTTTTAAGGAGCAGAATCCTATACTGTGCTGTGGAAGTGATAGCATTCTGCAGGTAGCATTGATACAACTGCACAGTGCAGAGTTTCTGGGTTTTTTCCAGTTTGCTTTTTTCATCACCTGCAGTACTAGCTTATATCTGCTTCTATCAGTTCCCAGTACTGGCAGCCTGTGAAAAGGTTGGTCTGACTTATTTTGTTCATTACAGTATTCCAGTTTAGCAAAGGCTTAACATTTTTCCCCAGAGAGGTAATCGGGCAGTGCCTAGGATTGCTGTCCTTGTTTCTGTGACCAAAATGGCACCAGTATCTCAGCTGGCTGAGTGAGCTCTGGACTGAGTGAGTGGCCAGATTTAGTGGGGAATGCAGGGAAGCACACACTTGCTGTGATGCTGCTGTTACCACAAACATACTTATGAGGAGTAAGATCTTAAACACATACTGGTATTTTAGTGGGTGGAAATGCATAGTGAAAGGACTTACAATAATTTAGTTTCACTTCCTTCCTAACCTTCATACAGTCTAATTTTTGGTGATTTAATTTACATATTTAAAAGAGAATCAGACCTCATAATACCGATTTTAAATTAGTAGATTTTTTTTTATTATAATCATGAAGGAAAAAAGGGGACCAATTTCTAGGGACCAATTATTGAAGAGTTTCTTTGTGCAAAACTAATCAAAATATCAGTGATAGGATTGAAGCATGAATTGAGAAAACATTAATGACAACTTGGGGGACTAGTAGATTACTTTTCTTCTGCATAGTGTTTACAGTCTAACTTAGTAGTGTTACTCTGTTTCTTGTTGTTAACATATAAAGGTGTATTATAAATTCTGATTCTTTTTCAATAGCTATTCTTAGGTGTTCCGAAAATAATTCTCCTTCCAACACCCTTTTTTCAATCTTCACAAACTTTTGTACAAAATGCTTTTGCAGCACAGTATTTGCCATTTTATATGGGTGGAAAAAGGAGGAGGACGAATATTTTTGTGTGTAAAGCATTTAATTTTTCAGTTTAAGTTTTTAAGTTAGCCTTGCAAATGTACCTAACAGATGAAAAGTATAGTTCCATGAGGTCATGTCACCTATCACCCTACTAACACAGGTCTGTCAAACCAGTGGAAATTTGTATGGATTTGAACACCTTTAATTAGAAACCACATACTCATAAATTACTGTAATTGCTATGGCAAATTTATATCTCAGTGTTGCTTCTGTGAGGCTTTTCTGCAAGGGCTTACCATATGGAATAATTAATTTTCCCTTATGAACTTTATTAAGAATGAAGATGTAGTTGCCAGTTCAATCTAGGGACTGAGTGGCTGGGGACAAGCAGTGGGCCCTGGCAGCCAGGCAGGCTCTGGGACTGCACCAAGAGTAGCACAGCTGGATGGTTGAGGGAAGACATTATCCCCCTCTGTTTACTCCAGAGTCTGCAGCATGACACTGCCTCCATGTTTAAACCCCTGGATTCCAGTCAGACAGCAGGACACTGGGGAAGGACCAAACAGAGTCCAGCAGGATGGTCAGAGCAGACGCCTGAGGGAGCTGGGCTTGTTCAGCCCGGATGATGGACATCTCCAGGGGCTCCCAGAGCAGCCTGGCCCAGCCTGTGGGGAGGGTATCCAAGAGACAGAGCCAGGCTTGTAAGTGCTACATGGTGGGAGGGTGAGAAACAAGGGGCTCCCTTGAACCAGGAGACACTCCAGCTGGGTAGAAGGAAAAGCCAATGCAGAGAGGGAAGCCAATGAGGCTGGACAGTTCCATCCCTGGAGGCTCTTAACGCCTGACAGGACAAGACCTTGAGCATCCTAGGCTGGCATTGCAGCTGACCCTGCTTTGAGCAGGAGGTTGGGCTAGAAACCTCCTGAGGTCCCTTCCAAGCTGCATCGTCCTAAAAATGCTGTTCCTGCTAGGAATTTCACACAATGATTGTTTCTTCAAGGTTTTCATGGCTGTTGTTCTTAGTGAGGATTTAAGAAAGGGCAGACCAGTTTTTCATACAAACCATATAATTTCTCTTTAGCCATTCAGTTGGATCGTGCCAAAAGGATAATTCCAAATTGAAAAAAAGCCAACTTTAATGTATTTTACTTCCTAATAAATTGTTTAAGTGTTGTAGCCATAGTTCATGTAACAAATGAATATTGAGCCTTTTCAGGGCTATATCACATTTAAAGGTTTAAATAGTTTAAAGCCTGAAAATCCAAATTTCCCTGAAACCCATTTTGTTTAAACCATGTGATTAACTGTGTTAAACAATGTAACATGTTTATATTGATGCTCTGTTAGGGTAAGGTTTCAATGCCTGCATCTTATGCTCAGCATATAACCCTGATTAGGATCCTTTCATCTCACTGGAGAGATGACTGGGCTGGGTTTCATTTGTTGTAGCTAAAGCAGTTGAAAAGTTAGTACTTAAGATATTTGTCTAAAATTCTTCAATTACAACAGAAAAAGATGAGTGCTTCTAGACAATGATTCACCCCATCCCAAAATAAATGCCTCAGATAAGTAAAATGACTCATTTGCTTGACAGAGTTTGCCTCTCTTGCCTTCTTTGTTCTGTAGTGACCATACAAGGAGCACAGACAGGGAGGCCTGAACAACAAGACAATATATCCTCTTTTTTGGCATTGCCTAACTTTAAATAATGAGCTACAGAATAGCTGTATAGTGTAATCACCCTGTACTTGGGATATAGTAAAATCCTGCTGTATTTGTTTTTACATTCAGATGAAGCTATCTTATTCAATGTTCTTTTCAGCACTCAAAATTACTTGATTTTATTGGAAAAATTGTTAGCTTTGCATTATTGTCTGGAAGGGGATAGCAGGAGAGCATAAAACCACATCAGTCAGCAAGAACAGCAACAAAACAGAAAGCAGATGATTTTATAAAATGTACATGTTGGTCTTCCCTACTGAAATTTTAGGGGAAAAAAAATCAGTATGGTAAGTGTTCTATTTTGAATTGAATGATTTTTGAGATGAATTTGCAATTAATGCAATATTCTTAGCTTACATGAACACTAACTGAATCTTCGTACTTGTGATAGGCAAAGGAACAAACACCCTACCTCAAACAGTCTTTCAGTTAAAAAGGTTTAGTGATAGTAAAAGGAATTTTAAAGTCTTTTATAGAAGTGTGACACTCATAAAACATCAAACCCTCCTGTTGCAGATTACTTGATCTGGCATTTAAGGACTGGGATTGGTCATTTGATGATGTTGATGATATTGATGGTGATGATGATGATGACGATGTGTTTGATTTCTGAAGAAGTATAAGGGGTAAATCTAAATAGAGAGGAATGGATTTGTTTGCCTTTGAATACAGCATGCTATGTTGGATTTTGTTTCTCAAAGCAGAGAAAATACGAGATCTCATTTTAATATTTTAGACAGAAAAATGAGATTCTGTTCATGATATTGAACTTTTTGGAGGAGTCATTTTCATTAAAAAAAAGTTTTTGCCTTTGTCACTGTTTTTATTTTTCTAATTTTAGAATTTTTTTCGAAATTCATGTCTGCCTGCCTGAAAAAAAACCCACAACTGCTGTTGTCAGTTGTTGCTCATCTCTAATGCTAATACTGCTAACCTCAGCAGAGAATATTTGAAGGAGAAAAGAGAGATGGTAGCAGTTGGATGTTTAGCTGAAAGAGACTTGGCATTTACAAACACTTTTGATTTTTAAGCTTTTAATATAAACTGACAGGTCTATGGCTAGCAGACATGAAATCACTGGAGTTCTGCATTTTGCTTTTCTACTTGTGTTCTGAAGTGAATTTGACTTGGCTTTCCTTTGCAGTGCTGTGCTTTCTGGGTACCTAACCACGCATTTAGAACTATGTAAACAAACGGGCTTTGCAGCTTTTGTGATGGGGTTTCCTTGACTGCTTTAGAAAGATCTGGCCGTTGCAGTGATCTGATTTGTCCCATGGCTTAATTCTAGATGTACTGCAAATAGTGTTACTTATTTTATAGATCTCAGTATCTGATCATTTCACATGTTGATGCAATCTTATGTTTACACAGAAAAAACCCTCTAAATGTTAAATGCCTAAGAATTGTTTTAAACAGCATGTGAGATGTGTCTCAGCTGTACAACAGCAGCACTGGGGCTGCTCCTCAGGTGTGTCCTCAGGGAACTGAGGAACCAGCTCCTGCAGAAGTTAAACAGCTTAGTGTCCACAGTAATGAGCATTGCGTTAATTAAATATACTGCATCTTTGTGTATTAAAAGCTTGCAGATCATTAATCCTTTAGAAGCAACTATTAAACTGTGCATATTGTACTTTACCCTCATGTATTGCAAGGGGGTTTAAGTGATTTGGGATTACAATGCGTAAGGATGTGCTATACTGAAGTAATGATGCTGTTGGATGCAGAGGAAAGGTGTTTCTCCCAAGTATGATGATGAGCCCGTCTCAAATGAAGACTTTGAAGAAGTATATTTTTGTCAAATTTACATTTGTTGCATTTACTGACCAAACTTCCTGCTTCTTTTTCAGCTAACTGCTTTCCGTGAATGCAGACACAGTCAAGGTGATAATTTTCTTCCCATTACAGCAAGACTGAAACATATCCCAAAATATATTAAAAATATATATTTTCCTGACAGATTGTGCTATATATCAGAGGTTTACATTTTTGCTGCAATATAAATTACTAATCTCTGAGGGTTTTCCTGTATTCTCCCAAGTGACTGATCAGTTGAGGAATGGTTGGTAATTAGTAAAAGGATATGTTAGGTAACCTTTTAAACTCTGTTCCACAAAGGCTTTCTTGGCAAGACACATACACTACATTTCATAAAAGGATCGAGAGGAATGAGTATTGAAATGGAAGAAACTGACTTTTCAGCTTTTGTAAAGATGCCACCAGCACGTCTGCAAGTAGAAGTGGAGGAAGATCCACCATAGTGATATAGACTGCATCTGTAAGAAGTGACCATTATACTGTGTATATATATTGTACTGTAATACTGCAAGAGGGTTTTAAAAATCTTTCCACTTTATTTTTTTATGCTTATTAATCAGATACCGTTACTTATTGCAGTTGCAACTATGCACTTGTATAAAGCCATAATGTTGAAGTTTATATCATTCATACTCGTCTATCAGAAGCTGCATGTCAGTGTTCAGCAGCTAGTATAGGTTTGAAGTATATACTAGTTTCAGCTACATCATCATGGGCAGTCTTGTTGTACCTGTCTAATTGCCTTAATTTAAATTTTTTTCAAGTTTTTTTGCCCATTCTTTCTATTTAAGGAAAAAGAAAGTTTACCAGCTCTTAGGATGCAATTTTGCTTTGTGGCAGAAAAAATAGTGCACTATTTGTACACCTAGTAAGTATATCAGTGTCAGCCTATTTTGAATGTATATGACTGGTTTTAAGGGTGGAGAAGTGTTGGTTACAGAAACAATGAGAGCATGGGATTTACCAGACCATTTGCTTGTACATGTAACTGCTCATTCAGCCCTTTTTACAAGCCTCAATACTAGTTATTGACTTATATTAACCCTCATTAAGTGCTATGAAACTTCATTTTGCCTTGTTTTTGCATACTCTCCTAGATGTGTTGGTTTTTTTTTTTTTAATTTCTGGAAAATAAAAGGATCTGTGACTATTTTTACATTTCACAACACAATATCTGAGGACTGTCACAAACTTTAAGAAAAGTAAAACATACTGTAGGTGTATTTTAAAGTTTTAATCTGGTTCTCTAGCACATAGCTGTAGGCATAGATAAATATTTCAGTAGTGTGTTTTGAGAACTGTTAGCTGGGAAGAAAGGGCCTCAGAGGCACTTAATCTGACTCTTTTTTTTAACTTGGAGTTGTACAAAAAATATAATTTATGTGGGCTCATTCATGATGTGTTCCTAATTATCCCAGAAAATGCATGTTTTATACAACTACAGTATGCATTGTTAAACATATTGACAGTAAAAAATGTAGTCTCCTATTTGGTCTCTTTATATATATAAATATATATATATATTTAGAATATATATATATATAAAATATTGTGTGGGAGTGCAGTAATTTAAAATATGATCTAACACTTCAATGAAGGAGGACATTTCACTTTAAATTTTTGTTTGTTTGTTTTTGTTTTTTAAAGAGTGTTGAAATGTTTGGAAGGATAGGACCATGTTTTATTTAACACTATCATGAAAGGTGGACTTGGAAACACTGAAATACTGAAAATTAATAAATATATTTACATTTTGTAACCTCTACTACAGTTCAGCTTAACAAAGCAAGAATGTATTCAGTCTCCTGTTTATGCACTCACAAAGTAAAATGTTGTTTGTGAGTTCTTAAATTCAAAACTAAAACTTCCATATAATTTGTTAGGTATTATAACCCAGAGCACAGCAACAGTGGTTTTTCCCTGCTTGTTTTGATTTACAGAAGTACGGTATATTTTTAGATAATGCAGATTTGCATAGAGTACAACATTAAAAATGTATACAGTAAAACTGTTTCCATTCACTGAATGCATAAATATTTTATATATATATATATATATATATAAATGTTACATTGTGGGAAGTTCTATCCTTTTCTGAATTGGAGAATATTATATATATATTTTTAAATAAACTATTTGAGTAAGGTAAAATAGTTCCTGAACTTGAGAAGCTGGTAATTAATTGAAATATTTAAATACAGAGATAACTACTGCAGCAGATATGGGAAAGGCAAGGGCTGCTCCAAAGGCAGCTGAGCAAAGCTTGTGTGTGGAGGAAGTGCAGACTCCAGGGGAGCTGTTTGGCAGCGCCTCTGCTGCCGGGGCTGGATCCTTTGCACTTTCTCTCCCTGGCTTGCCCTCATTTACTGTGAATCTGTGGGGCCCTGCTAAGCCTGACGTTTAAGGAAATGTACTATATCATAGTATTTGCTAGCCACAGTTTGTAAATTCTTTGCTTTTACAAATGGTCATTAGCTGTACATGCAGCAGGCTGTACTGAGATGGTGTCATGGAGAAATACAGGCTAAGGGGGAGCACTGGGGGTCCTGTGCTCTGGCCTCTACCTCAGAGCAGAGCCAGCTTAGTACAGGTTCCTCAAGGCCCGTGGTCTGAGGTGCACGAACCTCACTTTGTACCCAGGACACAAAAGGCAGAGCTGCTCTTCTGTTCTTCTCCCTTATCCTGCTGTGAAATGCAAACAACTCTTTAATGCTATTTCCTGGAGATTGTGTTGTTTCCTTATTGTCCAGTGGTGACCTTTCAACATTTTTGAGGGGAGAGCACATTCATGAACAAATGAATATTTTTCTTGAAAGTCACTGATATTTTAACACTTTCTTTTTGTTACAGGGTTGTCCCAAGCAAACAGGACATTTTTATGGCCTGAATTACCTATAGAAAATTGTCTCATTGCAAGTCCTTTTGTCTCACAAGAATAAACAAGTAGCATAGCCAAGCTGCAGATTAATCTTCTGGAAAAATCAGGGATCAAACTTGGAGCCAGAAGCTCAAGGCACTTGTAGGGAAGTTGCTCCTTAGTCCCCAGTCCAAGAGCTCACCAGCACAGGACAGGCAGACCCCATCAGAGTTACCTTGTCAGGTGTCAGAAAGACCTTTCTGCAATGAGATTTCCACTTCTGTCCTAGTTGTGTGCTACAATTCCCTACCTCTTGTGGTTCCTGCCAAAGTGCAGCCCCTCCCAGCACTGTCAGCAATCCAGCACCAGTCTGCTAGAGGAAGGCTCTGATGGTTCGTGTGCTTCTGAGCACGGCTGATGCTGTAACCAAAAACATGACATAGAATCACAGTACAATGTAGGACTTGAGAACATGCAAAAGGCTCAAGGATCTTGGCAGTGACAGGGGCCAAATTTAAAACATCACTGAAATTCCACTGCAAGTGTCTAAAGCTCCTACTGCCTCATGAAAATACTGAACCTCCTAAATTTTGACAGGCCATCAGTGGCTCTCTGAAGGCACCAAGGCCAGGAAAGCTGGCACTGAAATTACATGCTTTTTCTCTTTAGTTTCTTTTTAGTTTCTCATGTCAAGTGATCATTAGAAATTTGAGCATTTCTGTTTGTAATCTTACAATGTATTAGTTTCCCATCTAGCTTTGATAGGATCATCCTTGGAGAGGATTATCTATTTGGGTCTCAAGTGCCTTTACCCGTCCTGTGCTTGTGAGGTTGTATTTGGGATGCTGCTGTGTAAAGGGGGAACTTACATGAAAGCAAACTTCTTACCTGGATTGCTCTTACGAACCCTTAATCACCTCCTTATTCTATTCTTGAGGCAAAAGAACATAACAGTACAAGGTCCAGTTCAGTGAACTGGAGTATTTCAGTCTCCTCCACATTCCTGGAGAGTTTGCCTTGACATTCATGTTAAAATAATGATAAATTTATTTTTTCATGTAATCATAGACTATATCAAGTTGGAAGAGACCTATAAGGATCATTGAGTCCAACTTCCCTGCTCTGCACATAAGTACCTAAAACTAAACCATATGACTAAAAGCATCATGCAGACACTCCATGACCTCTTGACAGGCTTGGTGCCTTTTCAGTGCATTACAGTTTTTTACAAACTATCATCTCTGCACATAGTGCACTTTAAATTGAAAGCATTATTTCTTATTTTATAAGATGATCTTCTGAATCATTTAGGGTTCTATAAAAATCCCCAGGATCATAGGGTTTGCCTGCTGCTTTGAAGTATCCCTCATGAGGGTAGGAAGGAGTCTTCTTCTGGATCTTCATAAAAGATGTTGGTGGAGTGGTTCAGAAACTACAATTTGTGTTCTTTGTTGAAGTTGCCAAAAAAGTGGACAGGTGTATATACTCAGACATTCTCATCTGAGAAATAAGACAAGTCTACTGACTTGAGATGTGTGTGGCAGAGAACAACACTCAAAACACATCCAGCCTAGTTCCCTCAGAAACTACTGCAATGAATGGAAAAGCTGTAACTGTAAAAACATAGCTCCAAGAAGTGGGGACGTAGAGAAAATAATTTATTGGCACAGGGATGCTAATTACCAGGTCTTATTAATGCAAATTGGGGTTTGGAATCTTTGCCACTTTGTAGGCATGAAGCACTGTTCTATAAAGGTAAGAAAGCCACATTACTACTTGATATTGCAAGGGTGAAGCCTTGGATTTGACTGCAGCTGTGTCGTGATTTGATGCTGGTTACGTGCCAGGCACCCAAAAAAACCCCATCTACTTATTTTCCTCTGCTAGCTGAGCAGAGGAGGGGGAATTGAAAACTTCATGAGTTAAGGATTATTGAAAAAAAAAAACACTTTATGGAAAAATAGGTTCAAAACTTAAATAGTATAAAGAAGATTTATTAGTAACAGAATTAAAAGTAAAAAGGGTAATGAGAACTAAAGCGAACTTTCAGAACACCTTTCTTTCCCCGTCCCTCCCTCCCTCTTTCCACCGTCCGTGCAAGGAAACAAAACATGGGGTTTTTGGTCAGTATTTCACTTCTTAAAAATCTTTCCTCACCATGCTTAAGGAAAGGAGTTTCTTCTGCTGTGCTGTGGGATCCTTCCCATGGGAGATAGTTCTCTGCAAACTTTTCTAGTGTGGTTTTAACTTCCACAAGCGGCAGTCCTGCCTGAACCTGCTGCAATGCGAGTCCCTCCTACAGGCCAAGCAGTCTTCCCACAACTGCCTAGCGTGGGCTATTTTAGTTCATGGGGTTTAGTCTTTTAAGGATGAGCTATTCTAGCTGGGAAGCGAAGGCTCTCTAACAGCAAGGATCATCTCTCTCTGTCCAAGTTCCTCACTAGATTACAGCTTTTCAGTGTCCACACACTCCAACGTGAGTACTCTTCTTCACGGGCTGCGCGTGGGTATCTGCATCCCCTCATGCACCTCATGAATTACAGGCAAACAGTTTGTTGTATTATAGTCCTCACCACAGCTTGCAGGAGAATCTCAGCTCCAGTGCTTGGAGCACCTCCTCCCTCTCCTTTTTACCATTGACCTTGCTGCCGCCATGTTGGTTTTTCTCATGTGTCCTCAGTTTTCCTTTTTTTCTGACTTGGAAGAAAGTTGGTGTCTGTAAGTTGCAGTTGAGAGGTTGATCTCGTCGGGGCTCCGCATTGGGGAATTGCTCACCGTGTCTCTCGCTGCTGGCCACGTGGTCCCTGCCGGCACCTCACAGCCGGCCCCGGCCGCGTGGTCCTCATGGGCACTGCACAGGTGGCTCCAGCCTCGGGAGGGCTCTGGCCATGCAGCCCCCACTGCGATGGGCCCCAGCAGCCGCCTCACCACCCCTCAGGAGAAGGAAAAAAAATAGCTTCCCATGCTTTTTCCTTTCTTAAATATGTCATCACAGAGGCATTACTAGTCTAATTGGGCTAGTAACCTGCCCATCATCAGAGCCTTCAGCGATTGGCTCTGTGCCAAACATAGAAGTTTCAAGCAGCTTCTCTCCTGTCCCCAGGAAAAACAGGCTGTGTTAAACCAATACAAGCTGCTTTTGCTCCAATAATCTTGTAGAAGCTGCAGGATTAAAGTATTAATTATGCAGGATTAAAGATGTTTCAAAATGAAAGTCAACGAAATGAAAGGTAACGAAATTTCAGGTAACGAGTGTATGTAGTCCTGAAACCTTAAAGAAATCTGGAAAGATGCATTGTCACCCTGAAAAGAAAGGGCAGAGAGTGCCTTCCATGTCCCTGCAGCCCCTACCTGGTTGTTGGAGGAGCTGCATAAAAATGCTTTCACAGCAAAACAAGTGCACGGGATGCTTGAGTTCTACCGCCCCATATTGAGGTCTAGGCCTTCAGTGTTCAGAGACGTGACTCTGCTTCTATGCATAGTCTTATATTGTCCCTGTGGGCCTCATAGGTCATCCAGTTCTTGTCATTTGTCATTACTATTTGGGGTGGTTTTTTGCCCAGGACCCTCTTGCACCACTTGGTAAGCATGGCTATACAGCGATAAGTACATCAGGCTTGTGATACCACTGCCAATCCTCTTTTCCTTTGGATCACCAACTGCTTAGACTTTAGGCACTGAATTGCCTCAAATATATGCTACTTTTTATTAGCAAGTGGACTGGTAGAAACTTTTTTGGAGTTACCTGAGGTATGAAATCCTGTATTATTTTTAAGACTGAAGGAGCTGGGCACCCCACCATCTAAGCCCTGTTTCATATCTGCTCGCCCTGCATTGTCTTTGACCTCAGCAGTTCCATTTTCCAGTAGGCTCTTGGAGCAGGTCTTGCAGCTGGGTGCAGGTCTGGCTGCAGCTTCAGGACTTGCATCTGCTTGGTGGATCCCATGGTCTCACATGTCTGCATGATGTTTTCCAGCATATTACAACCCTTGCTTCCTGGGGGCCACTGCGATTCGGTAGGATCTGTGTAACCTTTAGTCCACTCTGGAGCCATGGGAGGGAGGCTCCCCTGCATGCTCTGTATGCTGTTCTGAGCTACAGCAATGGGAGTTATATTACTGGAAGGTGGGCATTTGTGGAAACTTAAAAAAACCAACAAAGCTAAGAGAGAAAAATACCCTCAAGCTCAGAGGGTCCATGAGACCTGTAAGTTGTGCTGACAGTGCATTTCATGGAAAAAAAATTAAAATCTCACAAGATAAGTGACACTCTTGAAAGTCAGACCAGTCTGTATACAGGAATCTGTATACAGTCAGCTGTTTGAAGGTGAAAGAATTTCTTCACAATAATTAAGTGTTTAAAATATGCTTTACAGAAGCTCAGTTTGTGCTTTGTTAGAGTCATGACCTACATGTCAGAGACAACACTGAGGCACAGGGTGTGTGTTCTTCCATTCATGATTTTCATGTAGTATGAGTCTTGATACTGCTGGCCAAAGCCGCCACATTCCAAAGCAGAAATCTTGTACATCCCAGAGCAGGCATATGCACAGATGACTTGCAGTTATAATAAGGTGGTAGTACAACTGATTTTCAGCATGGAGCCAATGTTACTACTCAGTTTGAATCAGAATCATCATTAGCTAATTTACCTTGTCACGTTTTAGGCAGGTGCAGGTTGCATCATTTACTAGGATACTTGACAGATGTGATACCACATCTGATAATGCGCAGAATTAGCTGTTTAGGCTTCTGACAATTTAAGACAGTTCTAAGATTAAATAATGAAACAAAACAGGGTATGAACAAATTTGTGGCAATTATTTAAACTGTCCTTCAGGTATACCCAGTTACATTTCATCAAAACTATCATGTAAAAAGTCTCTTATTTTACCCCAGCCCAAAGATTGGATTTTTTTCCAATACAGAGGTGGTTGCCCCAAACCACTTCCAATGTAGAATGGAATAGCTGACACCTTTAACTTGAAAATGTCTGTATGTCCTTCTTGCCATTAGGCAGGAAACACCTCAGGTCATATCACCTCAGGTCTGTGAGGCTGGCAAGGTCTTGCAATTGGCTCCATCACAAGTGATAATCTGTCAGATTCTTACGGTGATGTTCACTGTTGCTCCCAGGCACCTGTTTGACCTCAACAGCTGTCATTGTTGAGAACTCTGAAGTGTCCTGGAGAACTCTGCCTCAAAATCAAGCAAATTAAATTCAGTACAAACCAAGAACTTTATAACATCCTCTTTTAAGATTTTTTTTTCAGCTTCCTCACCTTCCAAACTGAGACATCCTTAGACCATTATTAGTGATGAAGGCAACATTTCATGTTCTGCTTCATACATAAATATGAATGTCAAATATGAAAGAATTTGGAAGAGAGTGGAACAACAGGCTGAAGAAAATTTGAAGGGAAGTAATTACTATTTATTATCAGGGAAAATACAAGGCTGGGAAACTACCTCATTTCAGTTATCTCCACATCTGTGGAGCTTTTCATTTCTAATAGTTCCTCATGTGGACTCAGCTGCTATTTCCTTTTTTTATTTTCCCCTATTACATATGTCACTAAATGGATAATGATTGTTTGGTGGAGGAAGAGTAATTTTACCTCATTTAAAGAAGTGAATGAAGGCATTCTATAAGATTGGGACCAGATAGTTGTGAATTACTTTGTCCAGAGTCAAACTACACTAAAATCCATCTCTGGATCTGCAGCAGTTGGGGGGTGTCGCTGCCTCCCCACCACTCCTTTGTCTCCTGTTTCAGTAGATCAGATGAGCAGAGCCAGGATCAGGAGCAGCCACGTGTACAGTGTAAGGCAGCAACAGAAGCTCCTGAGCAGGCCAAGCAATAGCATCCCTTGCTGGATTGGAGCAGCACAAGGAGAGACATCTGTGTCCACTTCACACAGAATGCCCAGTGTTAGGGAGGCCCATAGAGTGGGGAGAGGATGGTTTTGCATTTGTGTTTAGTGTTCTGTTGACTGAGGACAGTCCAGAAAAAATAAACTATACACATCTTCCACTGTCTACATCCTCACTGTCAGACCTGCAGCCTGCTGTCTCTGGACTCACATCCTCATTCTTTCGATAGTAAATCTCATGGTGAATGTTTTTCTCTCAAGTTGAAGTGAGCTTGTAGCTTACCTCTTGCCAAATCCAGTCACAGTTCATCATATCCACTGCTGGAGGTATTTGGGGTTATTCAGTGGACTGTACTGGAATTCAGATCTTGTCTTTTCACAGGCAAGGAAACTCAAAGTTTCTGAAAGCCCCAACAGGACCCCCACTTTGTCAGCCAGGGCAGGACAGGCTGTGTTACCTCGTGAGCATGTTGTGAACTGGTGCGATTAGACACCGAGTGTGTAATTCCACACTTGTACAGCATCTGTGAATGGAGTTGTATTACTTCCAGCCCTGTGGGTAAGAGTTGCTTACTGGCTTACACCCACTGCCATAAATCCAAGATGCCTTCCCTGCCTGCTTTTGCCCAGCTGCAGCATTACGCAGCAAACAACCTCCTTGTGTCTGCCCTGATACAAGTTTAACAAGATTTATCCTGCCTATGTATTTGTCTAAAGCTGTTGCCTTTAATCCAGCCACTGAGAAGATTATTCTTTACCTACTGGAAAGCACAGGGTCTGCACTTTCGTGGGGCTTGCCTGGAACTTGAGTGTGCATCTGTTTATGAAAGAAGTTACTCTCTGATCGGGGGAAAAGTGTGTAAAACTATTTACTGCTGCTTTCTGATTTGTTCCATATCTCTTGCAGATTGAATGAGAACTCATGGTCCAGCTTTCCAAGTCCACAAAATTACTTTACCTTAAGCTCATGAATTACCCAGCTTTGTTTGTTTTCCTCAGTCTTTTTTTTCCCCCCTAGGTTTCTAAGGTGATTATTCAAAATATGTTAAGTAATCTATTAAGAACTGTTCTTAAATGCATTTTCAGTATTTTATGATAAAAAACCAGTTTGAGGTGCTGATTCTCAAACCAAAAATGGAGCAGCTTCACTTTGCTACAGCATCACTCAGGAGTATGAAAGATGTCAATGACAGAACAAGTTTGGACTCCATACAGATCTTTCCCTATCAAGAAAAGGCTTTAGTTAAAAAGTAAGTGTGGCTTTTTTCATTTTAAGATGCCTAAGCTCTTTAGCATTTGGCAGGTCAATATTCAGCCTATGCTTCAAGTGTTAAGGTGAAAGCTGCCCATTTATGACCTGTAATGGATATTTAATTTTCTCTCCATATATGGAAACAGAATAAAAACTCAAATGCAATGAAAATTAACTGTAAGAATGACACTATCAATCTGGAAGAATAGCATTTATTAGTATCACCTGGAAAATGTATCACATGCCACCTGCCACCATTTAGACCACTTGAGATACTTTACACAGCTTTAGTAAAATCAGAATGTTTACAATTAATCTTTCAACCAACATAGAAAGATTCATCCATTTTATTGGAGCAGTAAAAAATGCTCATCTTTGACTTGTTCTCAATAATGTGGGATACTTGAAATCAGTGCCCACAGACAACATCTCTTCCCAGCCCTTCCCACTAAAATTTAGAGTGCACGAAGCAGCTGTTTTCTGACGGTGAAGGCCCCACTCCAGGTGCTGCGTGTTCCCTGGCAGAAACATCACCTTTTGCAGATCTCTTTGCTCCACAGCAGTCACACAATTTAGAATGTTTCAAAGAAAACCTGCCTCAAATGTAGTCAATGCAGTCCTCCCATAGTTTTCAAGGGTGTTGGGTTCAAGGGTGCCTTGGTTTTTAAATGCCAATCAACAGAATACTGTAAGAACTCTTTTGAAATGTTATATCTTTTAATTTTGGAGAATGTAATGAGAAATTAAGGCAAGCTATATGATTACTAATGTAACTTTTGGCTGTGAAGGGAGTACTTCCAAAAGCAAAATCCCCTGTTAATAGTTGTCAAGAATATCCTTTCCCCCTTTTTAGTGTAAGTACTACAAATTGATGAGAATTTCTGAAGTAAAAGTTTAAGTGAAATCTATGTTCTTCAACACACTTAGCACTGACAGGCTAAAAATTCATGAACCACAGAGCAGTATCACCAAAACCTGACAGCTATGGGAGATGAGTCTGCTGAGATGCATCAAGGTGCACAGTATGGATGGTGTCTGGGAACTCTGGGTATCATTCCAGGAACTTTTGCTTGAACAACATTTTTAACTGTTGGTCACAGTTTCATTAATTCCCATACATTCTAGTCCCTGCTGTTCCCAAAACAGTATGTTCAGTGAATGAGAGCTCAGGTTGAAAAAGAAGAATTTATAGTTGAGTTTTTGCTCTTATCTGATAAAAAACTGGGTATACTGAAGAAAGTGACTGTGGGTATCCTGTATCAGCTGTATAAATTGTACTATTTAAGTGTTGCATGTAAGTGCTACAATCCCAACTGGACTTGTGACTTAGTAAAAGACATTTAGAACCTTATTCTGGATTGGGCGTTGACTCAGATTTTCTTCATCCTAAAATACAGACAGTTAATGTTGAACTAATTAAGTTGCTTGCAAGAAGACGACAAACATCTGTTGTGGTTTTTCTGTCTTGCAGCAGAAGGATGAGTCAGTATGTTGGTGAAAAACTGATCATGTATAATTGAAGAAAATTGCTTATATGTAACCAGAAAGTACTGAAGTGATACCAGAATATATATACATCTAATTATGAAATACCTTGTAGTAAAAAAATCCAGAGAAAATGTGGCATCGGTGAAACTTGTCTGAAATGACCAATAAAAATATGCTGCTTAAATTAAGTATCTTATCAGAATTATTTCTAAGAGAAAGTAAGCATGAATGTACTATACTGCAAGCTTGTAAGTGCTGTAAATAGCAAATAAGTACGCTAAAGCATAAATATTAGAGAAAGCTTCCTCAATCTTTGAGGAATTCTTAAATTCTTTAAGCTTAATTATATTTTATTTCATGGTAATGATATGTGTGCTGATGAGTGTCTTCTAATCAGTCTTTTTAGTCTTGCTGTAGTGCAGGATTGTGGCTGTGACCCAAATATTGAGAATGAGCATGATTATGAAACGGATGAGAACTAAAAGGGAAAAAAAATATTGTAAGCATAAATAAAAAAAAATCAACTGCTTTTACAACACTGGTTTGTAAACTTGCTGGTGTACAGACAGGCTGGTTCACATTCTGAAACTCTTTTCAGCCAATTAGTTTCAAATACCATGTTCAGGAACCCACACATTCTGAGCATGAACCCAAGAGAAAAGAGCATTTAGCACTCGATCACTTTCAGCGATTGCTCAAATTAATAAACTGCAGTACCTTTAATTCTTTTGTAACCAGAATAGTACAAGCATGACTAGCCTCGTATAAATTTATACTTACACCAAAAGTTAAATTCAGAGATACAGCTCACATGTCTTTTATAGCGGCATGTGTTGTTTATAATAAAGGAACTACTCTCTACTGCCATCTCTTAAGTTTAGACTTTGAGAAGACAGGAAATACTTGTATCTGTTAGATTTTAGTGACAGAAAATCTGACAACTTACAAAAAAGCAGTTTTTCAGTACCTGGGTTAACTCAGCTTCTTTAAAAACCATAACAGTATAGTACCTCTGCCTGTGAGAAGGTATTTGAAGTGTAGGTATGTCTCATGTCCATTTGTTACGTGGCATGTTCACAGAAACGTACACAAAATTTTGTTTCAGAATTATGTGATATCTGACAGTTTCATAGGTGTGGATGTGTTCAGTGTTGCAACTGGAAACATTTTCCATTAGAGCAGCACAGCATCAATGTTTGCTGCTGGCTCTTCCATCTTCCAGAGTGGATGGTGCTGTATTTTAAACAGCAGCTTTACCCAGCGCCAGCTTTGCTTTCCTGCTGTTTCCTCCCTCCCCACAGGGAACCTCTCCCTCCCTCTCACTGTAAATGTGCAGTTGTGGGTGACGTGGGCTCAGTACCTGATCCTGACTAAATCTCTGCATGTGCATTTTGCCAAATTTTTGGTGACCCAGTTAACTGCACAGCCCCACGAACTCCTTACTTTGGCAAAGGAGAAGCAGCAAGCACTGGGGTGGAAATGTAGGCCTGAAATGGGACTTCCTTTTCCAGTGAAAGAGACATTTGAAATGCTTGTAAAGCTACAGCTTTACTGGGCTGCTTAAAAAGTATAAAATCCATTCAAATGATGCTTCTGATGAAATAGCAGTTTTGAACGTGAACATGGAACCACCAGATAAAGTACAAAGAGATTTTGTTACCGTTCTTGCATCCACCAAGTCTTGATTTTGAACTATGTATTGAAAAATCTGTGACACTTCCTAGCTCTTGCAGTTTTCTCAGGATGGTAAGAAGCTGTTAAATAAATTTGCCTTATAATTTGCTGCAAATTATATATTTTAAGTCAGGTTTTTTGAGTTTCTTATCAGCCTACCATTTCATTTTTAGCCTGCCATAAACTTTCTGAATGTTGGACCTAAAACTATTCACATACTAAGCTGAACTTTAGTTTTCTAGAAGAATTCTTTCTTTTACAAAGTTGTCAATAAGAAACAGAAACACTTCTTATTTGAAAATCTCAGTCAATTACTACAGATTTTTAAAGTAGTATTTTACTACATTTATTTATTAAAATAGTAAATATTTTAATGATTTATTCTGCTATTTTTAGAATTAATTTTGTAGTGCTTTTGCCTTTTGAGAAAAAAAAAAAAAAAGACTTTTGGACCAGTTGTACCACGTGACAAGTGTAAGCAGATTTTTGGTTTTATTTTTTTTCTTGATGTCTTTGCCTGATTTGTAATCCTGTTTAACTCCTGCCCTCACCATGCTAACCTACCACATTCATGGTTTGTTCTTCTGAGACCTTCTAGCTGTTTTACAAAACAACTAAAAACTACTGTGGCAACTGTTCCCTTGGAAAGGCTGAGAATTCCACACTTCACTCACCTGCGAGGTCATTCGTAGTCATTACAGTTGTAATAATCCTTGCTGTAAATTGAATGAATTCTGATTAGTGGAACACATTTGTACTTTAAAAAAAATTATGAAATACCTGTTTTTCAACAGAGGATAATCTTGCATGAAAATATACACTGCACACATTCCCACTTTTAGTGCATCCACTCTTTACCACTCTGTAGCTTCAGAGATCAAGCTCTCAAACTGACCAACAATGTATTAAGGGTCTTTTTTAATGAGAAAATCACAGATACAATTAGAATTTTTATATCTATCAGGCTAGATTGGATGTGGTCAGTTTACTGCTTTTCATTCTGTTCAGCCCCTCCTTCAGTACTACACCCACAGATGAGTTAGCATGACTGAACCATTGTGAATGTTACATGTGCCTTCAGGCTTTGCAAATACATGGAATTCAGCTTCCCCTCCCACCATGAACCTAAATGTTAATTATTTCACACTTGCAGCAGACTAAAAGCACTTACAAAGTTTGCTGCCATTACTCAGCAAACACACCACAACTTCTAATTATTGACTTTTTTTCATGTAGAAATAGATCCAGCATCACTGTGTTTTATAGTGAGAATATTTTAAGCAAGTTTTGTGAAGATGAGAAAGGCACTTCTGACAAACAGCTGTAGAAATGTTCATGCAGACCACTGGGGAATTGCCACAGGAACTCCACAAATGACTGTTCATAAATTCTCTGTCAATAAATCTAATTACAAGTAGCCATAGATTTAAAGGTATTTAGCATTAAGTGTGTATTTCTTTGTAGACAGCTTTTCAAAAGTAGCATTGTCTGATTGTATACCTGAAATTTTAGCACCTTTTCATGCTGGATCATTAGTAACTTCATTAAATCACAGAACATGGAAATCTTTTCCTCATAAAGACAGGCTTTCATTTATTTCAACTCAGCTTCCCTTGGCCATATTCACACTTTAAGTCATTGTTTTTTATCATTGGTGTCAAAGATAAAACTTGTTTTCAAGAGACTGTGGTATCTGAGTCCCAGGAGTTGGCACTGAGGGAAACTAAGGCAAGATCTTTACACCTACTGTGACTGACTAAAGACCTAAGAAAAGAGGCATTAGGAGAACTCAGTACTTCACACCAAGTTGTCTGTAGCTTACTTGCACAGGTGTATGCAGACATGCCCCAGGTCAGGGCGCTCACTTGTCCAGAGTCTTTGGTCTGCCAGAGATGCTGCAGCTGAACAAGCTTACTGGCTGCACTGACAAACGTGCACAGATTCTGAAAAGCAGGTTAAAAAGAGAGAGAATCTCTACCTCTGCCACTGTATTATCTGAATAGGAGCAGCTTTTTCATTTAGAATTAAAAAGAATCAACACTTTTCCAGTATTTGGTAACTCAAGTGCTTCGGCTTCTTAGCAAGAACAGTGAAGCAGAACTGGAAGTTGCCAGAAACGAGGGACTCATTTATGAGGTACTGCCCAGCAAGAGGGTCAAAGAGCACAGTTGCTACTGTTGTTGGCAAATGCTTGATAGAGGCAAATACAACAAGAAGCAAAGAAACAAAAAAGCTTCTCAACCTGCTCCATAAAAATGTTTATAGCAGTCAGCTAAAATGAGACTGACCTAGTCTAAACAGCAAGGTTGATTCAGACCATCTGTTACCATTATGTCTGGCAAACCAAACCGTAATGGAATGAGAACACTGACAAGAATGTGTGGAAAATTAGTCCAATTGGAGGGAAAAAATAGTAACAGGAATGCACTATTCACTCTGTCACTCTTTTAAAGGGGATTTTGCAAAGGCAGCAGGTAGAGAGGACTCCAAACAGGCCTTTGTTCCATGCCTGGATTTCTGCTGCAAGTAAGGATCAGTGTAAGGCTTAGAAGCATTTTTCCCCATTTGTATCATCTTTGGCACTAGCAGATCCAGTTCATCTCAACTGCATTTTTACTCTCCCCTGCTAAGAAAAGACCATCTTTAACCTATGTAGGCACTATCAAATTATACTTTTCTTGCAAAATGTATGACTAAAGGGGAAAAAATAAATACTTCACAATCCCTGTTTCAAATGCTTTGACTCATGCTTTATTCTCTTCCTCTTGTGTTAAAGGTTTATTGGTTAGGATTATGACATTAGGACTAAAGTGGTAATAGAATTTCAACATTTTAAGTATTTGCTAGTTTTAATTAAGATCACCAAGTAACAACTTATCTCAGAACATACCTTTCCCCCCTCCCCCCCTGAGTCTCTCTTTCTAGTGCTGTTCTCCAGCTACTCATAGAAGAACCACCTGTATCTGAGAACTGGTTGGTTATTCTGAAAGCTAACTTAAATGATTAATTCTTCCAAGGACACACACACATATATATATATATATGAGAGAGTCCACTAATAAGGACTTCCAGAAAAAAAAAAATTCATATGAAGATCTAATTTCAAATAATCATGCAGCACTTACCATGGCCAGGTCTATTATCCACTTCTGCAGTGTTAGCATGTACCAGCCCACCCAAAATCTTGTATTACGTTAAGTTTCATAGCACTGAAAATTACAGGATACAAAGTTCTCAAAACTGCCTGAGAAGTAAGATTTTTTAAACATCTGGAAAAAATCTTATTGGAACTTTTTAACAGACTATACAATCCAGATAAAACATATTAAGAACTCGTTGAAACATTAAGTGTTCCTATTTTGCACACTATCTTTGGTCAAATAGTGTCTGGAGTTTCTCAAAACCTGCTCCAAAGCAAAGACTTGAGATTTAAACCCAAGTCCTATTAAAAAAAACACCAAACACTGCTATCTTCATTGTAGTAAGTACAGCCTGCATGGGTAGGAATCAAAGAAAAAAAAGTCTGTCATTTCTACTCTGCATCCCTGTAGAAAAGATGTAAAATTAGGAATTGAGTTTACTCTTTATCAGTTGGGAGCCTTCTAAAGCAGAGCTACATATAAAGCTTACTTCCTGTAGAGATTTTACTGTGATCCCAGAAATCAGCACATGAATGTGGAATACATGTTGAGGGGTGCCTGAGAATGATTTTCAGTAGTAGCACACAAGAAATGATGACATAGCTGCTACGCAAAGAGCTACCAAACAAGCCACATAAACCAAACCTCCCAGATTTCAAAGGATACACGGCTGCATAGAACAAAGCTCGTTTTGCTTTTCCACTGAAATGCATAATACAGAAAAGGAGAATGACATCTGCAATAAACAAAAGATGGCTCATCACATAAGGGACTGAAGGGACCCAAACACAATCCTAGACAGTTCCACTGGGCACGAGGTCAGTGGAAACTCCTTTACAGCTTTTGTCTCTCAAATGTGACTGATGACCAAAATGCAAGCTCCAAAACGAAGCTTTTCTCAGAGTCTGGAGTGTTTAATATGTTTCTGTCCCATGTGGAGGCACCGGATAAAGGATGAGTTTACACTGCAACTCTGTGTAATAATTAGGTCCTTCTCCTCTATCTGACTATCTCTTTTAATGAAATTTATAAGAATTCAGTTTTATGTGAGATGTTCATTCCCTCTTCCCCCCAACTCCAGCGTCACTGCAGTGGAGCACTGTACCTACATGCAGAGCCTTGGAGTGCTGAATGAGCCCCATTTCATTTCCAAAACAGGGCTTGCAAAAATTACCTTGTGCAATGATGATGGGATACTCCAGGTACGTCTCCAGGGGGTAACCATAATAGATCTGGTACCTCAGAAACACTAGGAAGCTGAACAGAGAGATACAAAACAATGTGACTGCACAGAGGGACACAAAAACGCCTTCACAACTTTTATAGTGTTTTGATGGTGCTGAAAGGCTCCATGTAAGTGTAGACCTTGCTGTCAAACTGATCAAACAAACATGGGCACACAGAGCAAGCCTGATCATTCTGTATTCTACTTCTGTTACCCTCAGATAGAAGAGAGCTGCCCACGCTTCTTGTTGAGTCTGTATGTCACAGTCTGTAAGGCATAATTTTATTAATTATAACTGATGCGAAAGAAATAAAGGCTTCCAGACCTAGGAGATACCTTCTCTCTGCAAGAGCCTTGGAACCTCTAGGATAACTCTGATTTCTTTATTTATGTCTGTAGTTCAATTTATACATTAAGCAAGTTTTACAGGGGTAGAAAATGTCTTCCAAGCTGTCTAGACTATACTGCTATGAGATTGCCCAGTGTAGCTCTACTGGTCAGACTGAGAGTCTGTTTCCAAGTGCACCAAACAAAGGCAATTTTCCTTCCTGACATTCCACAATATAGTACTTAAAAGGAACTGAACTTTTATTATGTTTTCTGTACTTCCAACCCCCCTGCAAGTCCATGGGGTTAGATAGAAAATTCAAAGCTGTATAGAAAACAGAAAAGACTCTTAGGGCAGTTTTACATAAGAAAAAAAAATGATGGTTTCTGGTGTAGAAAAATGGCAAAAGGAACTGCCTGCCTTGTAAGAAATTGGCTTTTACAGTATTCAGAATTTAAATATCTGAACTTCCTAGAAGTGCTATTTGATATAGAGTCAAATTAGACTCCTGGCCATCAGCACCATGTTTCTGTGTCACTCCTCTGCCTGGTCATCCATGTTGATTTCACAGAACCAGCCCAGCTTGGACTGTTAGTCACACCGCTTCCTGCAACTGGATTCAAAGTCTTTAAAGGTAGAAAGATAAATAGTCTACTAAATATACAAACAGTCACAATAAATGTTTCAAAGTAGATCAGAACCTGCAGTGGTGTGGGTACCGTGGTTCTCACACAGGTGCTGAGGAGACATTTCCAGCTTCTCCAATGCTCATCTCGAACATTACTTACAAAGCCTTTTTAATGCATACCAATGCACACGAATGATAAAGTGATGCCACCACTTTTTGTCTGGGGCTGTGGGCTCAGTTATCTCTGCTGAAAGTCCAATTTGCTTAATTTACTCTGAGGTGTGTTAAGGGTAAACAGCAACACCACGGGTTCAGTGCTGTAGGGGGAGGCGGGCGGGGAGCGGCCACAGCGGAGGCTGAGGGGATTCTGCACAGGTCCGCTGGAGAGGAGTCTGTACACCTGAGCTGCGGCCCTGCCAGGACACACGGCACAGGCACCTTCAGAAACACCACGCCGGTCTGGTGAGGGGATTTTTCTGAATAAAACCCCCTTTCCTAGCTTGGTGCAGGGAGCTGGCAGCCATCCGGCTGATGTTCTGCCCACCTCCATCCCTCACTTCGGACAACGCAGAGCTCTTCAAGGTATTTCCTCTCACTTGTACCCACACCTGAACGTACACACACGGAGTTTATTTATTTCTCGTTTCAAACAATCCTCTTTAAGCAAGATTTAATAAGCCTAGCCCATTTAAGCTTATTACAGGCTCACAAATCTTTGGAGTTTGACACGGCTTGTAATTTTCTTAAGGAATTATTTAAGTCTTACTGATTCGGGCGAGGGAAGCCTGTCTGACGAGTACAACTACCTGCACAACAGGGCACACGAGCCACGGAATGACCGAAACACGGGGCTTACACCCTCTGCAGCTGCTATATCCACCGACATGGGTGGCCCGGGATTGTTTTGGGCAAGTTAAAAAAGCCGAGTTTCCCTTTAAACGGCAACGCGGAATTACTAAAACAGGAAGTTCCTGCCCGAGAGGCTCTGTGGGTTCAGCTGGCGGGGCTGGTCCTGAGCTCCAGGATGCGATGTGACACCGAGGGAGCGGGGTTTGCTCGCCGCCCCCAGGCCGCCCCTCAGCTTACCCTGACGCCTGACCTGAGCCGCGGAGGAGGGAATTAATCCCTGGCTGCCGCAGCAGCCCCAGAGTCCCGCACCCCCGGCCGAGGGGACCCGCGGCTCCAGCGGCTGGTCCCGCCGCAGTCCCCGTGTGCCCCCGCCGCCTTACCCGGCCAGCTCCAGGAGGAGGCTGCCCACGCTGAGTCCCCACGCCGAGCCCGCCTGCAACACCGCCACCAGCTGCGGCAGCTTGATCACGGCACAGACGGCCCACGTTGTCAAGTTCACCAGGTCCAGCAGCCCCGGCGCCATCCCGCTGCGGCGGCCCGGGACGGGAAACCCACGGAGCGGCGGGCGGGGTGTGGGGGAGCCCGCCCGGAACGGTGGCGCCGGCGCCGGGGCGGCCCTCACGGAGCGCTCGGGGCACCCGCACTGCCCGGGGCACGGGGAGGGGAGGGCCGGGCCCCGCGGGGCATCCGCGGCCGCGTCGGGAGGGGAAGTGCCACGGTCACCCCCGGCCCGTGGGGCCGAATACCGCGGTGACAGGGGGGACACTCGGGCCGGCTCCGGGCCGCTGGTTGAGGCCTCCCTGCATCTGACTCCCTCGGTGACCGGTCCGAGAAACGCTCTGCCCCAGGTTCAGAGTGTTGGTCCTGGAATGGCTCTGTTACCCTAAACATCCCCAGAGCAGGGATGATGTGATACTCTGCCGGCCATGGGCCGTGTTCACCCCGGAGCAGTGCAGGTCAGCTCCGGCTTTGGAGCTGCAGGCTGGAGCTCAGTTTTCTCCCCCAAAGTGGAGTCCCGAGTGCTCCAGCGCCCCTCGTTTTCAGGTCACTCTCTCTGGATGGCTGTGGAACGAATTCCTGCAGCAGGGATCGCACGGGTCTAACAGCAGCACTTTATTTTTACAGGAAAAATGTGCAGCAAAATTTAAAGTTGCTAAATGCTGGGTTTGTCAGATGATAGCGAAATTGGCTGAAATAAACTTTCTAACACAATTTGAGGTCTTAGAAAGCAGGCATTCTTTATTTGTGCAGGACGCAGTGGATCTTTATTTATTCTGTGTGTGGAGCAAGGCTTTACAACAGGGTTTTTATTCATTAAAACTATACATATTCATTAAAACGTGTTTCTTATTTAATATATAAATCTCATTTTTTCTAGAACTAATTTGCATGCATCCACCTCTTACTGGAAGTTTATGGTTCTGGAGCTTTATTAAGGGGGGTCTCTGGTGGTTGTGTTCACGGAATGCTTGGATATTAAAAGTGACTTTTCCTTGAGCTTTTCTTTGTGTATGCACTGTTGTTTCTTGTTATATGATTTGCTAAAAAATCACTGTAGGCCTCCTTAACCGTCTCTCCACTGGTTCCAGCTACATTTATCATCCTGTGTGCATACCTTTACATTCTTTTATCTTTTTTTTGCCAGTTAGTCTTTCAGCAATTTCAGGGGAGCTGAAAATTTTTATTCTTTAGGTTATTTATCACAGGTTATTGGAGATGGAGCAGCTTACCATACACCTACCCACCATACACAGTTACACACAAAAATAGTAAAGCTTTTGTACTTCTCAGCTTGTCAGAACTAAATAAAGGTTACACAATAAAGGAATACACATTTGTACTGATTACACATGGACAGAATCTTGACTCTTTTGTGCCTACATATGGCCAGGACTGCTCAGACTATCGAATCCACACCATTAATTCAGAGTTTTACCTAGAACATAATTGCTTTAACATGAGAGGTTATTCGCAGGCATAGCGTTTCTTCTTTTTCATTTTAATTTTAGCGACAGTTGTATTTCATTATGACCAATAGTTCTTAAAATGGGTTAAAACAGATATATTGCATTAATTCCACAAACCTTTAGTGGTATTTTAAAACAGCATTACAAATTCTTAATTTGTAAATCATGTTACCCTTTGTGTAATTCAGCCATAAAATGAAGCAGGTATGTAGAAATACATAAAATCCCAAAACTCAGAAATAAATAGCCCCTCAATACAAAATTCTAATGTAGAAACTTTGTTTATGTTAATACAATTCAAAATAATCAAGATTTTTGAAGACCATAAGCTAAAAGAAACAAAAATTGAGTTCACTTTAAATAATAACTGTTCCAAGATTTTCTTGATAAACTGAGTTTTTGACTTTGTGGGAGCATTATGTACTTGAAAATGAGTTGAAAAATTATACAAGATGAAGTTACCTCGTTTAAAGTTAGGTCTGAGGTGTAGATGTGTCTGTCATTTCAGATAATCTGAGAATAACGGAGAAATACCTAAGGTAGAAGTTGTGTATCTGCACTTCTGTGTGGATGCTGATCCAAAAAACCTATAAAATTGTCAGCAATGTGTATTGCCTTCTACCTTTCTAGAGTAATCAAGAAGCTGAGCTGACTTCAAACTGTTGAGCATGTCTGTGACCCCATTTTATTCAACTGATTTTATATTTAAGATGACATTAAGTATTTAGCTTTAGTCAGCATTTTACCTTTTTAAAGAATACATCCTGCTTTGCATTGCAAGCAGTCAGATAAACAGAATGATTCATCATCCTTCCCCTGCCCTGTCTGCGTAATGGTCCCGCGCTGCATCTGTTCACTGCCCACGTGAGCCGCAGCTTAGGGAAGGAACAGACGTCAGTACTGGGCAGCCTCGTCCAAGGTTATGACAAAAAAATTTAATCTGTGAGCAGTATAAGAAATTCTTCCTAGTCTAAATGTTTAAAGTATTTAGTTCTACATCAAATTTCAGATTTGATAAGTTGCAGAAAAATGCAAAACCACTTCAAGTTACAGTTAGGGAATGAATTCGTAACTTTCGAGTGTCCAGTGCAGATTGACAGTTCTGCAGCAGATGGGCAGTGGTTTAGCACTGGTGCACCTCAAATGGGAATGCACATGTTGATTCCTATTGAAAATAACACAGAGAAGGAAAATAATCTTCCTGTAGTAACACCAAGGACAAAAAGCCAAACCAGATTTTTTCCCCATAATGATGTTGGCTTATCACAGTTGAGTTTTTGAACAGAATAATGTCTTAAATTTTGTGGGTTTGCAAGGAATGCAGAGAGTGCTCTTTTGCTGGTTATTTCCACAGCCTGCCATGCTAACAGGGAATAGTTAATTTTATAGAAAATTTGTGTTTTAAGCTCTAGGTTAAAATAAAGGAGATTCCACAGCTGAGGAATCTGTGTGGATGGGGACAATCCCTGGGAGATGTGTGGAGGAAGGCTGGGGGTGGACAGAGTTGGCCAGGGACAACAGGTTGCAGGAGGCTCGGTTGTTTGCCCAGGGAGTGTGAACACGGTGTGTCAACACATAGAGCCTGGGAAAGAAACCAGAGGAATTGGACATACCAGCACAGTTGCAGCGCTGTGACCTCTTTGGGATCACAGGGACAGTATGGCACAGCACATTACAAGTGGGAGGATTCAAGCTTTTTTGGAAAAGCAGACAGGGAAATGAGTGGAAGTTGTGTTCTACACAAAACAGTTTCTCTTTGCCTGGAGCTTTCCCATGCTTGTTGGAATAAGCACTGAGCCAGCTGAGAGCTGAGGGGTCAAAACTGGTAGGGAGACTGGCATGGGGAACACTTGGAAGCACCTGCTGTAAATTGTCTGATGAGGAAGAGGAAGCAGATGAAGCTTTAAGAAACAAGAAGGAACTCAAAATTGTAGGCACAGGCTGCTTTGGAATACAAAGTTGCTCTGCTATCCGGAGGAGCTCCCAGTGGGGTAAAAGCAGCCCAACCAATTTTTGTGGGGCATCAAGAGCATTCTTTTTTGATGCAGATGCTGGATTTGTTACTCAAAAACAAAGAAGGGAGGTAGAAAAAATAGGCAATGTGCAGGTAAAGGGCAGCCTTGGCATCAGTGTCTCCAGGACCTTGGAATTAAGACCCCAAGAGAAGTAAGGAAGACAAATAGTGGAATAAAGATTCTGGGCTTCAGAAGAACAGAATTTGTCTAGTTCAGGAATTGGTTTGTCAGGACCTCTCAGGAACATGCCATGGCGGCAATGGAGACTACGAGTGTGCATTGAAACTTGAAGAGAACATGCTCACAGAACAAAAACTGTCTCGTCTGGTGAGTTGGAACTCAAGCAGGCAGAGGAACCACTTGGCTGATCCAGCAGTGCTTCTCTGAACTCAAACACCAAAAAGGGAGGGCTGGGAAGATGGAAACAGGTATGAGATACTGAGGCATGAGGGAATGGAGTTGAACACTGAACACTGGAACAGTGGCCCAGAGAGGCTCTGGCATCTCTATGGAGATTTTCACAACTGAGCAGGACAAAGTCCTGAGCAACCTGGTGTAATGTCAGCGTTGGCCTTGCTTTGAGCAGGGGCTTGGTCTAGAGGCCTCCAGAGGTCCCTTCGGGCCACTTGGCTGTGATTTCATGTACTTTAGTCCTTAGGCAAGCCGCGTATTTGAGGCCCTATTCTGCCACTAGAGACATCAAGATAAAGACAAGGTAAAAATGATCAAGACTTTAAAACAAAATTAAAGAAGGATGGCTATGATTTTAGGTGCTCTTTGCATTTGGTTGTCTTTGCTGAACACCTGTAGTGCCCAAGGACTGTGAGCTTTACTGTTGAGTAGTAGACTGATGCAAAGTTGTCACAAAAACTCACCATGAGGAGGAGGTTATCTCTGTGCTGAGGCTCCTTGGTGGCATAGTGACACTGCTTTAACTCTTATTTGAAGATCCTTCTCTTACTAAAGAAGTCCAATGGATCCCTGTGTGCTTCGTGTTTGAGTTTACGTTGTACAAATGTGCACGACACGAGTATAAAAGAAACAGTGGAGGTTGCATGTAGTTTGTTGGTTCTGTCTGCAGTATGTTGTATATATTTGTGGCAACTGAAAACATGACCTTATTTATATGAGGTTTACTTGATGTTAGGCTGAACAGAAGCATAACAAATTGAATGAAAGTACTATAAGCAAAAAAACCCCAAGCCCTCTTGACTCAGTGTTTTGTCTGTGAAATGTTTTTTTGAGTTAAAAGAAGGCCTTAAGGGCATTCTGGGTAATGGCATATTATCTAAAATAATATTGCTATCTAAAAAGTAGTACTGAAAGAGCCTAGAATGCCAAACACAGATTTTTAAAACCTAACCCAAAAGCCTAACAAAGCTGAGGATCTGTGAGGAGCAGAAGAGAAGGAAAATATACTAACTAGTATCCCTTTTAGAAAATCTACGTCAAGCTTTTAGCCCAGAGAGGAGGTTGAGCGGCAGCTTTTGGATCTGGAACTGGTGTTGTTCTGGATCCATACTTACATCTGACTTACCCAAAGAAGAGGCTCCAGCAAGAGTTGAGTGTGAGTACTTGAGGGCAGCAGCCCTTGCTAAGGTCATGGTGTATGATGCCTCCTGCACTCTTGCTAAATGTCTTAAGAGTCTCCCAGAGTGTTCAAATGGATCTGCCAGCACTGAGGAGCAAACACAGTTACAATCATGCTTATTCCAGCACAGAAGATGGTCATCTCACCAGGTCTGAAACACGACTGGGTGCAGGTTTCACTCTGGCTTTTAGAGGGTTTTTAATGTATCCCAGTGGCAACACAGTGCTAGCAATGTGCCAGCATTCTGTTAAGTTTTGTGGTAGAGAGCTGATGTAAACACTGTGTTTTCAGTCCATTTGGCTTTAAAGAGACATAATGGTGTAACTGCTAAGGAGGCATTATGATAGCTGCAGGTGGTTCTAGGCTACATCTGTGGTTTGTTCCTCTTTCTCAGCAACACCTGCAGCTGACATGAGTTACTGCATGAATAAAGTTGTTAATTCACAGATCATATAAAATATGTTGAGTGATGATATTTGGTTATTAGTAACTGGGCAAAGTGAACCCACAGTTTAAAGTGAACCCAAATGACATTATTTTTATATTTATTGTGCCAGTATATTTGCACATTACTTCTTAATGCCGGCTGAGACTTTCCTCTGGTCATACTCTGGGTTAAGAGACAGTTAATAGAAATTTGCAGGGGTTTTGCTCCATCAGCCTGGCATAAAGGCCTTGTGCTGACGTGAAGCTGTAACCCCAGATATTTGGAAATTCATTTTCTAAGGGCTGGCACTTTTGTAGATACATAGGTTAATATGGCTTCTCAGAGAAGTTCTGGAAAGGTCACAAGCTGAAGTCAATCTGTGGGATTTCTGCCCTGTGACAGAAGAGGGCTGTAGACACCTCTTCAGCCTTCAGCAGAATTCCTGAGTCACTTGGAAACCCATCTGTGTTTCAAGGAATTTATTGATGCAAACATGAAGTTTTTTGAAGAAGGGAAATACACCTGACATGGATTCAGAGTAGCAAGTAGAGTTTTTAAGAGAGGCATCCTGCTTTAGGAAAGATTTAGTGGTTTCTATCTGTGCAGCATTTAGGAAATGCAACTTGAGGCCCTGACAGATTATTTTTGGTTTCTAAAACCAACAAACCAAAATATACCCCACTTCAGAAAACTGTTGTCTGATTTAAGAGGAACTTTAGTTCAGAAATTTCTTTCTTTGTAGGAGCTGAGCAACACAAATGGGGAAAATTCCTTTAACAGGAAAAAAAAAAACCAAGAGAGCTCCGAAAACCCCAACTGATATGCACATAATACATACAAACAGATGATGCCCTGACTGGCAGTATTGCCCATCTAATGTTCATACATAATCATCCTCACCGTTCCCAGTTCTAGGAATCTTACTGTTCATGTTTAGTAATTTTCACAGCATAATGAGACCTCTTTGCAGGAAAACCTGTTTAGTTATTTTGTTTACTTTAGAGTAATCTAAAGGTCAAAAAACAGTTTTAAATAGAGTTTCTAAGAAACACAACTGGATTTACAGTCATCACTGATCTTATTAAACAAAACTTTATACTTAAGGTACCATGTGGGAAGTATATACAAAGACTGTTCTAAATGCACAAGAAACACAGATTTATATGAACTTATGTCTTTAAAAATATGTATTTCACACTTTTTTAATTTAAATGGAACTAAAAATGAGAACACACAAAATCTGGATGCACTGGAAACACTTGTTCACCAAGGTACAATTAACATTAACTATACTCAAAAATATTGAAGAGAAAGCAATATATATAAGTAAGGGAAGAATTCAATCAATATAGCCACCCACTTGTGCTCTTTAACTGAAAGAAATACAGAAAATGAATTCTCTAAGCATGTATAATCCCTTGTTTGAGATCTGGCAACAAAAGGAGGAAAAAGCTTATAAAACTGAAGCCTAAGTGATACACCATAAGAATGCTTTACAAATAACTTACCACACAGTTTAATATTTACACAATCTCTTTGATAAATGGAATTTCCACTGATTATTTACTGATTTCACTACTGTTATAATCTCATGCAATCTTTCTAAGACACTCTGCTTATATAAATAAGGATTAGTTGGCAAAGTTAATTATTGTAAAAGAAAAATGACTGCTAAACTTGGGATGAAATTGGAGTCTAGAGATTGTCTCTTTGCTGCCTTCTACTTGCAGGTGCTGAGGCAGTTTTGATTAGGGCCCTGGATATTCCCAGAAGGTCTTTTCTGGAGATTGCTGTACATGGTAGAGAGACCCAAACTAACTTTGGAAATGTAATGCTGGAGAGCTAATGCAGCAGGATAAAATAATTTGCATTTCCAAGGAAAGTGTAATAATTTAACAAAATCAGATATCCAGTTCTAGACAATGTTCCCGTATCACACAGATTATCTCATCTATTCCACACAGAAAACTTTGGTTCTCAAGACATTCCCCCTTAATCATCAAGATGTCAAAGTGCCCAAGAGTTACTATTGATTTCAGCAGGAGATAAGAATGAATTGGAGTTCTGTGTTGAACAGAGCTAGTCCTATCCAATTGTTGCCCACTCGTATTTTAGCATAATTTCAATTATCTTGAACTCAGACTCAGAAAATCAAGATATCAGCTTAACTGCACATCGAAAGAGGCAGCACAGTTGTGGGTTGCTGTGATCTTGCAACACAGCACAGAGCTACATTTTCCAAGGTTGAACTCTGACAATTAAGCCAAAAATTGCTGCATACTTTGGCTCCTTTTCAGATATTCCTACAGACTTTCCAGTTGTGATCTGTTGGCCTGAAGTGACCCATGCAAGGGAGTACAGCAGAGGGAAGTGCAGGGTTTTTCCTGTGCTGTAAAAATGTCACCACTGCACGTCCCCACTTCAGGAACTGGCACCTCAGTGGCTGCTTTATCTGATTAAGGACACAGAACTACACGTTTTTACTAAAGACTTCCTCAAATTATTGGAAGAAAATTGGGTTTTGCCACGTTCCTTGAAATTCACATGACATAATATGCTCTTTGAGAAGTGTCCTTACATGGCTGTCAAGAGGGCACTAAACAAGCCTCTCAGACGTGTGATTAAAAGAGACACATCTGGACTTAGTGAAAAGTATCCTTATACTTAAAAGTATATGATCAGTTAGAAGAATTAGAAACATATTTCAATTTTTAAAAAGTGATTAATCTGTATTTTAGAGCTGAAATCTTTTTAAACCTGTTATAATTAAAATAAGAATTTAAAAAAAATTCTTTTTCAATATGTTTGAAAAAATCATGTTTGCAAAATTTGTTCTGAACCCAACAGCTCTGGTGTAGTCAGAGAATGGGTGAAAAACTCTTCAGACAGTCATTTGATTTATACAGTAAAAGACAAAGCCTATTAAATACATCCCTCTTGATGGAAGTATGTTTAACATCCAAAGATGGAGATTCCTCAGGGAATCCATTCCAGTGCTGTATTATCCTCACTACTTGCTTTCCCAAAAATTAACATGATTCTTCCTTGCTGTAACATAAGCTTGTTATTTTTGCTGTTGCCTGGCACTCCCTCGAAGTGCAAATTATTCCTTTTCTCATTCCAGAGCTATACATGTATCTAAAGACTGCTATCCTCTTCCAAGACTGCTTTTTTTCCTTCATGTTAAACTTTTAACAGTCTTTTTAACCTTTCCTTATATGACATGTCTTCCCATATTCCAGTTGCCATAGCTGCTTTTCTAGACTCTGATTAGTAGCCCACATCTTTAGGGTAAGATGTGGAAGGTCTTGTCCAAAACTAGAAGTGCTTCAGTTGAAACAATGCCAGTTCTAAGTGAAGTGGGAGGATTAAATCATGCACTGCTTAGACCAGACTGTAAGACTGCTCTTACCCTCCAGTTTGCGGGAACTCTCTGGGAGAAGGATTCTCTGGGTTCACACACAGTAAACAGAGTCAGGAATCTGGAATTATTTAATGTAGTTAAAAAGGACTTATATAGCACTGCCTTAGTGTCCTTTCTGGTGGATTACTTGATGTGGAGTGAGTGCCATCTGGAGGTTAGGAAACATGGAGCTCTGTATGCTTTTGTGCTGAAAAGCAAAATTGTGCTTTACAAATGAAATGTTCTTACATGAATAGGAGCTTGAGCCTGACAGATACTGGGCATACACCACTCAGTGTAAAATTTGTGACCCAGAGTAAGGCATGCAAGTGCAATGTCTCTTGGTGTTATGCAATCACCAGTAAATGTGTAACCTCTGAGTAGCCTGTGAAGTTTTTTGAAAAAGCTCTGGACAGCACAGGGACAAGAAAAGTCTTGATCTCCTCTCTCCTCTCCTGCTTTCAGGTGTGTGAAGACAAATGAGTTCCTGGACAAATGATTTCTCACAGGAGAGAGCAGAAAGCATTTTAGCTGAACAAGAAGAGGTGTGTTTTAAAAAGAATGTTCCGTTTTGGTGTGTCTGAACTCAGTTCTCCATCATAATTCGTGTCTGCACACAGTGGAATCAGCCCTCCTCACCTCGGCTGGTTGCGTGATATGGTCTTCCTCCTTTAGGTAACTTAGTGGTCATCTTGAAAGCCCTGATCCTCCAGTTCTCACTGTGGTGAGGAAGCCAGGAGAACCACTTGGAGTCGTGACTTCAGGGTGTGGTACTTAGCTCTTCTTTCTACAGTGCCTTTTTTTTTTGCCTGAGACCACTTGGATCAGTGATCACACTGGTTACAGTGGTCACCTGGTGTGCTTCTGAGCTGCCTTCTGCCACTGAAGTCTAATAATATAAACAAATAGCTTTAATTGCAAAGTGTGAGTGCACCCATCTCCATCTCAGTCTGGTGAGAGACTGCATCCTGTTGTGCCAAGGCAGGACTAATGGCTTCTGTGTTGAGCTCCGCTTAGGACTGAGCATAATCCTGTGGAAGCTACATACAGTTCAAAGGACAGGTACTGTGTGCACACTCTCCATGCTCTGCTGCTTGCTGATTTTTCCCTACAGAACAACAGGCCATAAAGTTTCAACCTCTGTAATGAAGATGCACTAGCTGAACAGGCTTTTGGTATTGTGTTGATTTAGCTTGAGGATGGTTTCCCTGGGCAACCACAGATTTTAGGAAATATGAACCTGTTAAATTCAAGGTTGACAATTCTGAGGGTGTAAGACAGGTTGCTGAGCCAGCACGCCTTCAGAGCAAAATGTGAAAGCCTGCTTCCTTGTCAATGAGTTTCCATCAGCTAAACCAGAAGAAAAAAAGCATAAGAGAAGAGAATTTGAGAGCAGCAAATCTACAGAAACAAAAATGAAAACTAGTGTGAAAAATATTTGGTCTCCCTCCCTCAGCAGGGAGTGGTGAAAAGCACAGAGAATGGCTCACGTGCTTTAAGTATTATTCTTTAGAGCAAGTTTAAACATGCAGATGACAGAACCTGATGAATCCTTGTCTAACTACATGAAACGCAACAAGCTGCTGCATTTTTGTTGTGCTGGCTTTCAGAGCTGAAAGTGCGTTGTTTATGTTATGACTCATCTGAGCAGATTTATATTAATTGTTTGTTTTCAGGAGATGAAATTCAGGCAAAAATGGTCTTTTGTCTGTAATCTTGTTCTTTCAGATATTAGTGGCATCCTTACTGTAGATTTGCATGGGAAGATTGATATGATCTGCAGTGCTGTCTGTATATGGCCTAGTCACCTGAAATACAAAGACGATCATCTATTATGGCATTGTTGGACAACATCCATTTTTACCCTTGAAAGAACTTGCTTTGTTGCTGTTATATTGTTACTGAAGCACTAAGAAAGCTGGAGCTCACCCTCAAGTTTCCTCTTCTGTGCTCCACTGCTGAAGAAGTAATTAATATTTACCAGAGCCCTGCCAAGCTCAGTATTCATTTGATTGCCAATAATTTGGTTGGTCGAATTGGGAACTTTGCTTGAGAACACGAGACATATAGTTTGGCAGTAGCTTCTGCTCCTTTCTCTTACCCTGAATAAAACGAAGACCATTAATAAGTTTTCAAAATTACATCCATTGCTTCCTACAAAAATACAAGTTACTGAAATTATTTATAATATCAGCACTTTAACTTATAACCTCAGCACTTCTGCTTTCAAAATTAGAATTTAAATGTACTTAAAAATATCATATTGAGCATACATGAAAGTGTTGTAGAAATAAAGCAAAACAATTGGGGCTTTTTCCCTGTTGTCTTATGATAGGATAACAGAGGGAAATGAATAATTTTAAAATGTGTTGCATAAAATGTTATCTGGGACGGAAGTTACCCTGCTCTAGAATGGTTGTGATGTGGGAGGTTTTTTCTTTCATTTTTAGTAAGTGCCTTAGGTTTCATCAGGATGACATTATCTTACAAATTTTCTCCTAGGAAGTAGGTTCTTCCAACACTTGTGTTTCTGCCGAGTTGTTAACATGGAAACAGATTGAACACACATAGGTAGCAGATGAAGACACTTCAGCTCTTTTAGTTTTCCTAAAGATTTTAGTCGTAAAGCATTTGCCAATAATGCCTAAATATGTTTCAATTTGAAATATTAGCCTAGCTCAAATTGACAAAAACTAAAAAGAGCATGGGTACAGTTGAATGTTCAAAACTCACCATTTGGTCATGGTCCTTTAGGAAACTCCAGTTTGGTTACCTTGGAATAGAAGTAAAAAAATGCAGTGTCAAATGTTCTGTCTTTAAATAAATTAGTTCATGTTGATCATAATTGAATGCCTGTTCAACTGCTCAATTTAACACTTACAACCCAGCTCTTATGCCTGCAGATTCCTTGTACTAAAACCTGTCTCTTCTGTGATGGAGCCCAGGGTACTATATGAGGAGTGGGTGTTATTTTTGCAAAGGGAAGTTAAGGATACCATGTCCACAATGTATCCCTTGTGCAAATGCAAATAAATTACTCATGTCTTGAGTCACTCTAGAAAACATTTGTCCAATACCTTGAGCAAGACACAGCAGCTTATTTTTTAAATGACCAGTACTTTGCTGGCAGAAATATTCTGTGCAGGTAGGCAGCTGTGCTAGGAGCACATGGAGTCAGAAGACCTGAGTTTTTCTCTTCAACTCTCTTCTATACCTGGTGTGGGACTGTAGGGCAAGTCCTTTGCTTTTCTTGGCCTGAAATGGAGAAAACATCAGTTCACCCACTATTGTAAGAGTACTGTGAGTCAAGAGAGGAAACAGTTCCGTACAGCTGTATCTGCAGCAGGGCTCAAGGGACACCTGGGCTGACTGAGCTGCTTACCTGTGCTGCATCTAAGCTCATTGAACTAGTGCTGAAGCTGTACATCCTTCCGAGCTGAGCTTGTCTGTACAGCACAGACATGTACCATGTCCAGCCAGGAATGCTGGATTTCTGTGCTGCACTCCCCTGTCCAGTTCAGATATGCCCCAAGTGCAAATAAAATCAAATTTGTGACTATTCTGTTTATCACTATATGTCTTGGTATACCAGCACAGCATTGAGGTCCTAGAATTTTTTATCTTGATATGCAGCCATACATTTGAACATTATCAGACTTGGGTGTTACTGGATGGTGCTAATTAGTGAGAAATGTCACTGTCCCAGGCATTGCCCTGCACCTACTTCAAGTCAGACCATTTAATGCATACCATTCTCCATCATTGTTTTTGGGACGGGAATGTGGAACTGAAGAACAGCCCCCTGCAGGCTGTAGGGTATATAGTTTGATGAATCTAGTTTTAGGCATCTTGTTCTTCACAAGTCTATCATACCCTTTTGCAAGAGTTTCTGTTTTCATAGCTAAAACTGGAAAGCAGAACATGCATCAGCTGTATGATGTGTTACATTACTCATGAAAGTGAGTTTGCACCAATATCCATGACTGAACCCCAAGGACAGAAGCAGAGTCCTTCCTGCTGCCTTAGCTAGGGAATGAGTATGGAACAGGCTGAGCCTGTTGAGCAAGAGCCTGAGTCTCCCAGCACTGGAGAGAGTAACATTGCCCTGGCTTTGCATGCATCAGAGTCCTGGCATCAGCTTGTCCTTCCAGTAAATGGAGCCAGACAAGAGTGCAAATGAACCTCTGGGGAAATCAGGACTGTGATCTGTATCTCCTCCAGAAGTCTGAAGAGGGCAAAGGTTTTCAGATGGTTTCTTTTCCCATTTTAAAAAATCCTGAGAGTGATGCTCTTTTTCTTCCCTTTCCTTTAGCTTGGGCAGTGCGTTGGAAATAGAGCTGATTTTTATTTTAACAAGGATATTCTTCTAATAGGCATACTGATGTTGTATACTGAAGCACAAACATAAACACTTACTCAAGATATGTAGCAGAGACAGGATCTTAATTTCGGGTTCTTTTGGGCCATGGTGTATGCACAGCCAAAGCTTAGGTCGTATGTGTGCAGCTCAGTCTGCTGAAACACCATTAACAATGGTGCAAGTTCAGGAGATTTACAGACTGGGAATACAAACTCGTATTTTGGCAGAACACTCTGTTCAGCTTCCATTTCAGCCATTTCCAAGAGTATGAGAAGAGGTGATAATATCAGTGTGTCTGCAATAAATTATAAAGCTTGGCACTTTTATGTCTTCATTGTGGAAATCTTTAAAAGCTAAAAGATACTTAGTGTGCAGTTCTTTGCGTCTTTTTTCAGCTTCAGCCCAGCATGCTGGGAGATATTAGCACAGATTTTGTCCAGTGAAGGAGAACAGACATAATGTAACCCAGAAAGGAAGGTATTAGGATCTGATCCAAAGCCCCTGCAGCAGCAAATTTTGTTTGATAGTGTTGGCTTTGGATCAAGCCCTAATGCTGTCAGGGAGTATCAGGACCATTGTCAAGACAAGCAGAAGAGGCATGAACTGGGACAAGTGACTTACCAGGTTTTCCTTCCTCTCCGTTCAGCCTCCACAGACTCTCCAGATCTGATCCTGTTGGACCTGGTCTGCCTGCTCGTCTGCCCAGGCCCAAGTAGCTGGTTGTGCAGTGGTTGTCAGTTCTGCTTGGTTGGGTGCTGTTGGGACACAGAAGGAGCTGGGGCTGGTTGCCCTGGTGGTGTGGTTGCTCTTTGCTGAGACCTAATCAAGGTATTTCTCCTGAATCCAGAACGCCTTTCCAACTTGTCCGTTTTGAGACTCCCCATATATCCAGCCTTTTTAGGTATATTGTGACTTCTCAGAAAGTGAAACCGGTTCTTGTTTGCACTTTCAAAGCTCCTTCTCTCCTAACATTTTCTTTCAGCTGCTGTTAGGAGTGCTTTCAGAAAAGAACATGCACAGCTGCACTGACAGGCAGTGCTCAGCACTGGTTTACTTCCCTCTTACTTAATGCTCCTTTTCTACTGCTTTATGTTGCATCTTTGCTTGAGCACTGAGGGAGTTTTCATGGTAACAGCAATTTCATAAGAAATGACTGTAATTGGAAACAATGGGATCTCCAGATGTAACCAGCAAACTTATAGATTACAAGGTGATTACAGCGACTGCAGCTGAGATCAGCCTCTATTCAAAATCCTCAGAACAATAATGTCTGGTTTAATAGCAAAGGGTGCTATTAATTGCTGCTGAGTAGTCAGGAGGACTTCTGTTGTGGTTATGTAGCAGAAGGAAAAGCTCCTGAAAGCTGCTGGTTTCCCTGGCATGTTTACTGTCTCTGTTGGAAATGTCTGACTTGTGAATATATTCCAGAAAAGGAGCAGAGACGCAGTGTGACAGCTGCTGGGACCTTGAACTCTGTTCGGGGCAGAAATGTTTGGTAAAAATTATTTCAAGGAATCTGTTCTGAAAGCTTCTTATTTTCAAATTAAAAAATGATCAGTCAGATCATCAGAAGTCTTTTCTAAGCACTTAGAGAGTTCTGTAGAAGGTATTAGGCAACTATGAGAAGTTTTAAAGTAGCTTTAAAGGGTCATTAGTATACAAAGTGAGACTTTTCAAAACAGTGTCCAAAATGTCAGTGTTTGTCTTTACAGTCAGCCTGTTGGGCTTCTGTGGTATGAACTCACTTCCTCAAGTATTAGAGACCTTGCAGGAAAACAGAGTATTTCAAGTATAAATTTCCTCTGAAATTCTTCACTGACTTGTTTTTGAGTAGTGTGGATTAGCTCCAGATGAATTCTAGCCTCTTGTTTCCTGTCTTTGGTAAATGCTAATGAACTTTGAATCTACTTTCTCAGGGGGCTTTTGGCAAAATTATTTGCTTGCAGTATTGGGAAACACATACTGAATTTGGCAAATAATTTCTTTAAAAATAGTTACAACTGTAGAAAAATCCAAACAGTTTAGACAAGTTTGAGCAAGAAGCACTTCTATAATTCTACAATAATTTTGGAAAAATTATTCTGAATTTGGAGATTGTGATAACATAACTTAAGAAAAGGTAAATTCCACCTCAAACCCCAATGTTTACTTTGGTTTTGAATTAAATTTTAGTAGACTTTTTGTTTCTTTGCTATTTTTGCTGAGATAATTGAAACCTAAATAGTGTTTTTTATCTCTTTCAGCCAAAAAGCAAAAGAGTCGTGTACTCACATAGCATTATCATTAAGTGAAGAAATTAGGTGTTTTCCAGCCTGGACTAATAGTTGTCCCTGTTCCTCTTTTGGAATCTGCTTATCTTGTTGCATTTGTTCCAGGGTCCTCTCCAAGTTGGAGTGTGTGCAGCTGCTTGGAGAATAGTGTTTTAGTGGCATCTGATTGCTTTAAAAGGAATCTGAGGCACCTTTGGATGACCCAATGCATTAATCACAGTGCATGGGATTTTAGCTCCTGATCAGGTTGGGAAAGGATCCTGGTGGAAAGTCTGTTACTCTTAATTTTTGTGTACAAAGTTCCTGTATCAGATCAGAATTTTAATTCTGATCCTTCCTTCAAGTCAATTTCTGCAAATTAAACAGTAATAAGCTAAAAGTAGTTGTTGTACTGAGGACAGCCTCCAAATGACTACTTGCAGCCACCAAATCAACTGGACAGAAAGATTACAAGCAGATGTTTTAAGTCTGTGCCATGGAGTGGTCTCAGCTGACCTGGTGCAGATACTGAACTGTTTCCCTTCATTTTTCCCATTTGCCAGTTTAGCATTTTATTTGCTCATTTGAATTGGTACAACTGATTTACTGTGTACATCTTTTCATCCCATAGGTTGATGTTTATTGTGGCTTCATGCCACATGTATCTATGTCAATTGATTATAGCATCTTGATTTTTTCTGGTTGGGGACATGAAACTTAAAAAATAATTATGAGTGAGTCACTGTTGAAGATGGCCTTTGCTTAGGAGTTTGTTTTGTGATTAATTAATTTGACAAGCAGTGTCCGTGCCTGTCATTTTGAGGAAGAACTTCACTGAGGTTAGTCTTTTGGTTTTACCAGACAAGTGAGGATATGCACTACAAATTAATCTGGGAAAAATATGGCAGTTATTTCCCTTGAGTTAAAGGAAAAGATGCCTAGGGAGGCTTTTTATAGAGGAAAAAGTTCAGGTGTTGAGACAAAACCTTTTCATTCGACCACAAGAGGGTATTGCAGTATCAGTTATGCAAGACTTTGACTTATGTTAGCCTTTATTTGCTTTGACTTATTTTTAAAATACATATTTCTCAAAACTGATCATTTCTATTAAGTAGTAGTTAAGAAAAACAGGTTTTGTATGCTAGTATTTGATGTCTTTGTCCAAGGGCAATTTCTGAGCTGGTTTTCCCTAAAATTTATAGTAACAAGTTTCTTAAAGCTTAAGAGGTTCCCTTCACTGGACAACAGAGACTTAGACAGGTACTCTGAAACACTGAAAAACTTAATGGAAATGGCTTGCAAGAGTACATCAGTCACAGAAGGGAAATAATAACAGGAGATGAATGTGTTGCTGCTTTGTCTGGAAGTGCCCGTTGCTCCAGGATGGGAGCTGGCACGGTCAGTGAGACTCTGATCTGATTTTTCCATGTGGTTTTACTTGCAGGAGTAAGTTCGGAAATATTTTTTAGCTCACTTGTGTTTCCCAATTTTCTCATTTACACCCAATTCTTCTACAGTATAAATCCAATGTCAGTTTGCACTTTTTTTTATCAGTCAATACTGTGTTGCAATACTTTCCTACAAAAGTTGTATATTCTAAACTTTAAGGGCTGTGTTACCAAATGTTCGTGCCATGTTTTGTACAGTTCAGACCCTGGGAAAGGGACCTAGAAGGATTTTTGGATTCACCCACTCCTACATCTATTGCTGAATTTCGGAGAACATGCATGGGATGCCTGCATGTCTCTCAACAAGCCCACCTGTAAAAGAAGAAGTAGAAGAGCAGCCATATCACATTATCTGTGAGGAACACATTTCTGAGGGTTCTGATAGTGCTTTGATGGACAACAAAGCAATTTTCATATAGGAAAGAATTGCTTTTGGTGGGGGAAGACATGCAGACAATCAATGTGATTGATAAAGCAAGCTTTGTTTATTAGCAATACAGAGGCACTTCTATAGTGTGAAAGTACATGCTTATCAGTTCTTTAATTAGTTTAAACTTACAAAAGTGCATTCTTACTTCTACATAATTGGGTTAGATAAAAGACTACATTTGACAAGCTTCTATTATTTATTTTTTTACTTGAAAGATCAAAGATCTTCCTCCCTTCTCATGGTCAGTATATCTTATCAGAACAGCACTGTACCTCCTAAAACCACCCTTTTGGTTCTCAGGCCTGTTTCTCACTCAGGCATTTTTTCATGGAGGCATTTTCTTGTGCAGGCTTTTGCTTGTACAGTTCTGTTATTGATTTTTAGCCTTTATCAATGATCCATGTCCCTGATCCTCTAACCATTCTCCAACAGGAAAGTTTGTGAGATACTGCGGCGATTTAAGTAGCGCACACATTTAGAAACCCGCGTGCAGTGCATACGTCGTACGCAAATAAGAGGCAGGAGCAAAAGCTGGAGGAGAGGGCAGCCCTCTGGAGACCAGCTTCTCAGTGCAGGTCACAGTTCGGAAGATCTCTGTCACTTCATGAGGAATGAAGAGATCCCCATGGAAATCTTTCAGTACAAGCAATGTTTCCTGCCTGCCTCAAATAGTGGCATTTGACTTGTCATCATCATCTTCCTCGTTGAATAAAGATCAGTCAAGTCAGTCAGGGTTGCAGGCTGGGAGGTGGGCCATGGCGATGGCTGGCAGAGCAGGGTGTTAGGTGGTCAGTCAGAGGACGCTGAGCACCCAGCAGAGAAGTGACATTTGGCAGGACACTAACACGGTGCTTTTTCATCAGCCCTGGGCATTAAGCACCGCGGCTCTGGAAAGCCTGGAGGTGGCAGGTCCTGCCGGTGAGCCATGCCTTGGTCTGGGAAGGAGCAGAGTGCCTTGGGTCGCTGTACGCAGGCAAAATGAAAACAAATCCAGGCAGCTACCACTTCGGAGTCAAACTCCTTTTAAACAATATATGTAGCTGATTGATTAAAGGCATCATGCATTAAGTTTTGCTGTGGGTTTTTTAAAGAATATACTTATTTCTTGTCTTAGTGGAATTCTGCTGATAGAGCCTGGCAAGTGGAGTGTCTGTTGCGTCGGCAGCGTACAAATACCATGGGGGGAATGTCTGCTTCCAGTGACACAGAGTCTGACACTTCAAAGCAAAACCAAAGCTGTAGTACAGACTGTAAGAAATCTGTTGTGATTTTTTTTTATCCCCTTATAAAGGTTGCAAAATATGTTAATTACTGATATGCAGTTTTCCTTACTTGAAGCAAAAATTATGTATTTGAAAAAGTATTATTAACTTGAAAAAAATATTAAACACCAGCTATTTCACAGAATATGCAGGCCTGTTACATTAGAATCTTCTACTTAAACCTGCCACCTGAGCAAGGTGATGGGATTTCAGGGAAGGAGCACTGTAGGGCTGGTGATGTGTAGGGATTTTAAAGTATCTGGTTTTAGGAGAAAGAAATTAAGTATATGTAGTGTTCCCCACTGGCTGAGGAATGTTTTCAGTTGCTATTTCACATAATTTCAGTCTTAGAGGCCAGATCCTGTAAAGAAGTGCAATATTGTATAGACAAAGTTGTTTTTTAGTCAGAGTTGAGTTCAAGTCACATCCTCACCACAGCAGGGAGCTCTGGTAACTGCACAGTGGAGCTTGGCTTTATTCTGTTCATCCTCACTGTTGGCTCACACAGTTTGTTAACAGGTCCAGGAGAATTCCAGGATATAAAGTGGTTGAGTACTTCTGCAGAGGCTGTTCTTTGTGCTGCCTAAGCACCCACGGCAGTGGTTTGGCCTCTGAATGTGGCGTGGCCCTGATTCCTGCACTCCTGGGGTCTGCAGCTGCTCACAGTGCCAGCTAACAGGGTAGGGAAACTGCTTTGCAAATACTACACAGGCTCGATTTTCTCTCTCTGCTACCTGTAGCACTGTAGTACTTATAGAAGTGTTTTGTCCTGTGAAGTACAACATTCCAGCTGTGTATCATTTCAATGCTCAAGATGCTGCTCAGGTTTCAGGGTTTTTTGCATTATTCTCTGGTTTTTAACCTGTCTCCTCTGGAAGATAAGAGTATATTTGTTGATCTGCATTTTGGTACACTGAATGTTTCATTTGCCATCTGCTCACCATATTCATAAAGGACATTAATTTTCTGTTTTGGTGTGAGAGACCAAAAATTCTCTGCTGTAAGTTATGCAAAGTTTTCAAAGCAGGATACTTAAAATTTATTTTAAATTGTGTCTCACTTTCATTCTCACTAAATGAAAGATTGGGCCTGGCTTTTGAAATGTCCTTCACCTTTGCAAGTTTTGTTGGCTGAGAATTGAGCTACTTCCTCTTAGTGTTTTTCAAGGTAACTGTCAGAGTAAAATTGGGAAGCCTTGTCTGAATGTGTCAGTCACAAGCTTTGTCTATTTTTTCAGCAAAGCCTTTAGTGTCTTCACTAAAGACACTGCAGCTGTTAGTGTGGGTTTCCTTTTTAATTGTAGAAGCTAGTGTTAAATCACATTTCAGGCTGATGTTTGTCCAGCTCTGACTGTTGGGGATTGGAAAGAAGTTCTCCCTGAAGGCAGGATGTTCACATAACTAGATGTAGGAGGGGTTGTGTATAACCTTTTCTTTGAATGGTGGCAGATTTCCTGAGATCATAAGGATTCAGGTCTGAGGGGAAACCAGTAGGTCTCTAGCCCAACCTGCTCCTCAGAGTATGAGCTATGATATCAGACCAGCTAGTCAGGGCTTTATGCTGTTGATCTTGAAAGCCTGCAAGGATGGAGACTGCACAACCATTTTGGGTAATGCATCTCACCAAGTGTTGCCTCTGTGATGAAGATGTTTTGGCTTACATGCAGTCAGAACCTCTCCTGTTTCAACTTGTGCCCATTTTATTTCATCCCTCCACTGAGCCCTGCTCTAAGCAGCCTGACTGTGTCTTTCCTATAACTTGATTGCAGGTACTGGGACACTGCTCTTCGGTCTCCCCACAGCCTTGTCTGCTCCAGGCTGGGCAGGATTTAATCACCAGTTGCGTTGTCTGAGTTACACAGATGTGTCAGACCTTACCTGACCCTCTCTGTTCTCTGTCCCTGCCTGATTTGACCATTTACACTGCTCATGGCCGGCAGGGCAGAGGCTCCCTGAGACCTAGAAAGGAAAATAACAGAGTGTACCTGGAGTGCATAGTCCATTTTGGCATTCTTTTCTTAGACCACCTTCTATAGTCCAGTTCATCCTTATTCCTTCCATGGTTGTACAGAGCTCAATTGTTTTGCTATACAGCTGGAAACTTTTGCTCCCTGAAGAGATGGACAGCCAGAACAATGTGAAATCTTCCTGGATGTGTTTGGAACTTTTTATTTTTAGCTCAGTTGTGCAGCCATTCACATGCGGATGCTCAAACAGCCAGAACTGAAAGGAAAGCAGCTGCATCCCCAGACCTTTAGGCCAGAGGAGCCAAACAGACTTGGGAAAAAATTTCAGACTGGATTTTCACTGTACCAGGTGCTTCATTAATGATATTGTTATGGTGTGATGGAAAGAATGGGAGCCCGCCTCTTACAATGGGCTGTATTCCAGTTTTCAAGACAGGAAACCTTTTGCTTAGGTCACTGCTTAAGTTTAAAAACCTCCCAAAGCAGTAGACAGCCATGCAACTAAAAGTTGCTGAACTAGGATAAAATCCTGCTTTCTTACATTTGGTCACTCAATGACAAAAAGGACAAGACCTTATCCTACTTTCTGTGTGAACTACCCACATAATCTACACATGTACAGTATGAGTATCATATATCTCTCTTTAAAAATCCAGCTCTGATTACAGTGCTGGCATAAGTGCAGCTCCCAGCCTTTTCCATGTAGACATCATGAAAAACTTCAGCCAAACTGAGATTATGGAAAATTGTTGCCCTTTTTGACCTGAAGCATTTAATCTTGAAATATAGTGAGATCAACGAATCTTTAATGAGAAACAGGGCATTCCAAAATGCTTCCAGGTTCTGGAGGCCCAGGACAGAAAACAGAGCAAAGCCTGACAGCGTGAAGAACCACATTTCAGATGAGGTCTTCTACAGCTTCCAGCATTCCTGGTGCTTAGCAGCAGGAATCTCAAAGCTCTGAGATATTGTGCTACCTGGGTCCTTGGTTTCTGGGCAGACTACTCAAGGCTTCTGTATGTTTTTAAAAGAGTGGGAAAAATAGCAACCAAAATAAGGATATTCAGATGGGCTTCTTAATTCTTGATCTACTGCAGCATTCCAAATCCTTGGTAGATTAAACCATGAAAACAAACATTTTTCAAATCTTTGTTTTTGTCTGCTGAGCATCCTAAGGATCTTTTAAATGTATTCTAAATTGTTTAAGATTGGCTAACCTGTGCAAAATGAGTTGGGGTAGTGAGACACATAGAGGCACCTATTGCCATTTAGAAAGTCCTAAGACAGCTGAGAAGTCCATGATGGGCCACCAGATCCATAGCAAAACTGCAAGAGACCTGCATCTTTCTATAAAAGCAGGAGGGACAGGCAACAAAGTCTGGCTGTCAGGTTGCACTGGGTGACCATGAGTGTGTCAATACTTCACATCTTGACATCCAGTTAAGAGTGTTATTCAACCAAACTATCAGTCATTTCCTCTTACTGTATTATGGATTGTGCCATGATGTGGTCTTGGAACATGCAGCCTGTGGGGACTCTCAGGCTGCTGCTGGGGAAGGTGAGGTGCACCTGCTCTCCAGCTGCTCATGGGTGTCCAGCACTGCGGACCAGGGAAGGGCAGGCAGCCCCTGGCCAGCAGGGTGGATTAAACACCTCTGTGGTTCCTTAACCATGGCCGGTTTCACTTCAAAGATCCACACTTCCTGCTGCTGCACACATGTTCCCTACACCTCCATTACCTTTATGGTGGCAGAGATATTCTTGAAGGAGTCCTATAGCAGCTGTTGAACATGAGATTTACTGTGAAGGAAAGGTGTACACCTAGACTAGGAAAAGAGTTCCAGGGCCCACTCTCTGGATGGGAATCATAAGCATTCCCCACATTAGTGAAGAAGTTTGTACTAAGTGATTATATTATATTGCAGGGTGTGTTCTGTTACTTAATTCCTGTTTAAAAATGCACTTAGCCAGGAGCAAAGGAAAAGGTTGCGTGAGGGACTTGGTAGAAAAAATGGCTTAAATTTACAGTCTTTTCCTCTGTTTGATAAGGTTAATATTCCTAATTTCAGCCATTTTTCCTTCATAAAAGTTTTGTTATATACTCAAACCTGACAATTGGAGGATTGAGGATGTGTTTGGACTGCCTTTTTTTGCAAGTCTGATGATGAAAACCACTTATGCCATTAGCATAAAATAAAAAGCCCAAACCTTCTTATACTTGTTGGGAAGCTAAAAGTTTTGCTGGTGAATGAGAATATCCATTTTGGAGCTAGTCCGCATGGGCTGTGTGGTTAAAATGGTACCATACTCTTGAAAAAGGCTAATACAGGTATTTTGAATAAAGCATCTCTGTGCTTTGTCCATTTGCTCTTTGCCCTCTGTCTGTTTCCACTCCTCCAGGATCCCATAATGTGAATATTCTCCCAGGCTGCATACCTTAGCTTGCACAAATGTACCATTTTGCAGCAGGACTAGAAAACAGTCAAAGCAGATTTTTCAAACTCCTTTTTAAAAACACTTTTATCCCCAAATACAGATTAAAATACAATTCTTAATCAAAAAAAGTTCATCTTGCTTTTCTATATGTCTTTGTTTGTGGTGAGTGTTCAGATTCATCAGCGCCTTGATGTGTGGTGGCTGCTTTACTTTGTACATTCTGTTTTATGGACTCCACTTTTAGGATTGTTGTTAGCTGGGAAAAGTAAATAGACTTTGAGAAAGAGATCACACCATGGCAACCTTCATCCTCTGTTTATGGTTCAAATAAACGTCTGTGCTGTGGAAATTTATGTCCTGAAGATTTTTTTTAACTAGGACATTAATTGGTTTAATAACAAAAGGATTAATGCAGATAAGTTGAAGACAAATCTACATTCAATATTTAAATGGTGAATAATTTTATTTTTTAAAAGCTGCCATTGACCCTGGGATTATCTCAGTTGGTCAGAGCATGGTGCTAATACCACCAAGGTTGTGAGGTCAATCCCCATATGGGCCATTTACTTAAGAGTTGGACTTTATGATCCTTGTGGGTCCCTTCCAACTCAGAATATTCTGTGAATTTGTAAATAATACATCACAGGCATTCAGTAGGGAGGGAGTATTTTTCACTTATTTACAATACCAGAAAGTACAGGACTCTTGAGAGAGAGGTTCATGTAAGCACCCAGCAGAATATGAGTTCTCCAATTAAAATCAGGATTAAAACTCCCCTTGTTTAATGGCAGCAATTCCATGTCTGTTTTGAAAACCCAAACCTGTCATTTTTAAATTTCCTCACCTTTTTGTTAAAGAAGTAGATTTTACTTAAGCAAAATGTCTATTGGTTGAACTGGATGTTTTGCTCCCCTCTAAACATCCTGGCTGCAGGGAGATCTGAGACCTTTAAAGGACATGCCAGGAAAGGACGTTTTTTTCCTTCCTCCAACTGATGCTAAGACATTGTTGCTGGCAGTACTTTGGGTTTGTTCTTTTCTTAATATGCAAATTGGCAAGATTTTATTCCAAAGTATAAGCATTCTTTATTCCTTACAGATTTCACCTATACGTGTTTGTCCTTCAGCTCCCTTGCCTTTATAGTTGGCCAGTGGTGCAGAAAGCATGGTCAGGGGAAGGGTCAGTGTGGGATGGAGTCACCATTTGGGAGGATCATCTATCTGGTGAGGCCCTCGTGGGTTTTGGCACAGAGAGTGGCTGGAGAAGCCAATTAGGAGGCAGAGCAGGGTAGGTGTGGTTTTAATATCAGGGTATTTCCCCCCAATAGAAATTCCATAAAAAAACAATAACTACAGGACATCAGTGGAACATTAGTCTTGAAATCCAGGGATAGGTGATCCCCACAGAGCCCCCAGCATGGTGCTTGCTCAGAGCCCACCTGCAACACACACAGCTGCAGGTTTGTGCCTCCTCTCCCAGCTCCCTTACATCATGTGAAGATTAGCTGGGTGAGGGGAAAGCCAAGCTTTTTATATAGTGCTCGCTGCTATAGAAACCACGAGCTCTGTGACAGCGTGCTCGGCTGTGTGGGCACCGCCGGCAGCAGCGCCCGACCAGGGGATGCTGGAACTGCACCCTCAGCTTTCAGTATTCTCAACCAAAACCCAGCTGCCTTCTGAACTGTTGTGTGTCTGTCACTCTGCAATGTGCAGGTCTTTAACACAGGAAATAAGATGCCAAATGTCTGAAGTTAATTCGGTTGTTCAAAAAGAAATCCATAGCTCCCTACTATAAAGGTTGATCTGCTGTTTCAAGTCTGTCATAATGTGTGGATGACATCAAGCCTCTGGTGATTGGAATTATGGCTGTAACTTTGCCCAGAAAGTCACTTTCAGCCATCTCTGTGTCTCTCCAAACATAAAGAGCCAGCATTAAAAGAGGTGATATATGAAAAGTATTGTGTCTGCTAAGCTTTTCATGATAATGTTAAGATAAAAAAGTCTAAAAAATTACTGATAGATATTTCTGAAGTCAGAGGAGGATGGAGCTGTCAGCTGTGAGGGAAGAAAAGTAATCTGGCATTGATCTTTGGTCAATAGGACAATGCTTCTTATCCTGGTAAGTCTGGCTTTAGGAAAAAAAAAAAAATAGAAGAAGAAGAGAGTAAACAAGTACAGAACATCCCAAAGACATCTGAAGTGCACTCTGCTAAAAGTAAAAAGGAGATTATATTCATGACATGTATTAAAGCAATAGATGTGCTTGATTCTGTCAGGGTTACAAGATCTCTAGAGGAAGAAAAAAGGATCTGCTTTTTTAAAATCTGAATTCTGGATGTTATGGCTGAGGCAGTATCTCAAAAACATTTACCTGAGACACAGATCTGAAAAAAAAGTACTCTGAGGAGTATAAAAAAACAACACAGAAGATACAGTACAAAATAAAAAATTTAGAAGCTGAACTTGGTTTGGGTTCCAAAACAGTCTTCCCAGAGGAACTCGTGTCCCATTGGCAAAGCACTGAGTGGGGCAGAGGCGAGTCAGGGGCTGTGTATGGAGACTGGGGAGCTGCTGTGGAGGGGAAGGATGAGAGCTTTGAGTCCTGACCTCTACTTCTGCAAGTTAGAAGCTAATTTTGTAAGCTTTTACATGATTTATCCAGCTCCTCTCCTTTCAAACACTAGCATAGTCGATGCACAGCAGCCTCCCCTCTAAGGAAGACATCACAGCAAAATGTTGCTGCTTCTCCAGGTCCCATTGTGTGCCTTCTGCAAACCCAGAGTTTGAATTTTGAGATAAGTAGAACTCAAAACACAGACAGCAGACACATGGGGTTGACAAACTGCATACCCCATCTATTAGAAAGTGCATGCTGAAAGAAAGGTGCTGACCCACCGCCTCTGCCTTGAAATCAGTAGCCAGTCAGGTTCTGTCAGAAGTAAAGATGCTCTGGAAGTACTGGAGTTGGGATAAGGACTCTAGTGGGATAAGGATTCTGACAAACTGCAAAACAAAGTCTTTCCAGAAAGACTGCATGATTTACACACCCACTTCTTCGTTTTGAATAATCTAGGATTGTTGCTGCCAGACAAAGTAAATTGGTGCTGTCATAAGCTCTCAAAGCCAGGCAATAGCAAAACCAGTTCAAGGGGCTTTGTTTTCTTCTTTGATTTTAGGGCTTTGCAAGCTGTGAAAATGATGAAACACCTAAAACAGTGTGAGAGAAAAGATTGTTGGGGATTATACTAAGTAATCTTTCTGGTGGGAAGCACACAATTATGTACTGTCAGCACATGGAGCGTGATGGGACTATAATTTTACCTATGTTATTTCCCCAGGCTGCCAAAGAAACCATAATAAGAAAAGTCAAAGTGCTCCTGTTCTTATTGATCTTCTTAACAAATTCTCACAAGCAGCATCAACTGTTATAATTATTTTCTCTTCTCTAAGCCGGTATCTGATGTCACACATACCACTGTCAAAATCAGCTGGTTTGCCAGTGCAGAAATCTAGCATAAAACTCTGTACAAAAGGCTACACTGAAGGAAATTGAATGAGCACATAAATGCTTTCCTTGGCTGTTTCTTTAAAAGCTTTATTGATGTTGTCAGAAATGAGAAAAAAAAGGCTGCCAAGCGCCAGAAGATTAATCCTTGTCAATTTTAAGGTGGGTGAAATGACAATGAAGGTCTCCTTGATGGCTGGCAGCATGCACGTCGTGTTCAAGGAAGAGCAGGAGCTCTTTGGAAACATTTCTTTCCAACCATAGGCCAAGGTAAGTTTGCTTGGCAGCCTTGGGAAATAACAGTGGTGTACCTTGGGTGGACTTTGGGAGACACAAGACAGGGAGGACAGTGGCAGGGACCTGCTGGAGGACAAACAGTGCTGGGGCAGTAGTAGCAATAGGGAAGAAGGAAGCCAGAATGGCTTTTCAGCCCCAGTCCCTTTGGAACCGTTGGCTAAGCAGGTGGCTGAAGGCTTCCTCCTCATTCTCGTCCTCCTCCTCTTCCTCCCTGGCAGAGTCCCACAGGGAGTGGGATCTTTGGGGCTCCGTGGAGGAGTGAGGCCACACCAGGGGAATGAGGGAGAGCTGACCAACTGGCAGATGCTCAGAGTTAAAATTTTAATATGATTTTTCCCCTTTTCCTTTTCTCTCCTTTGAAAAGAGGTGCTGTGGTCCTGAAGTATCTCCATGATTGATGCAATCATATCTTTTATCCAAAAAACTGAGTGTACAGATAAAGAGAGAGTGATGGCTAAAATGAACCCATAAATTGGAGTGTGTGCAAACACATCCCATGCTGTTTCTTCAGCCTCGTGTAGCAGCTGCTTGTGACCCCACAGCTGAGAAGTTCTGCTGAGTAGTAGATGCAGACAAAAGAGATTTATCATTACTATATAAATAAAAGCCCAAGCAGGACAGAAAGAAGTTTATTCTGTACAGGAAGCTGAGCTAAAATATTTGGGCTTTAGTTGTCAGACAAGAGAGGTTTTTGGTCATTTGAAGCATGAAATACAAGGGTATTCCCTTCCTCAGATTTTTCTGCTCACTTGCAAAGTCTCTGTGTCCCTTGTTGCCCTCAGATGATGAGCAGTGACTTATGGATGTTGTGGGATGCTGGGCCTGGGAAGGAAGTTCTCTCAGAGCAGAAGAGTGCATGGCAATGACAAGTGTAACGTACCCATGGCTGGTCTGCAACTTTGGTTGGGAAGATAAAAAAAATTGTTCAGATTTATTCAGGGTGGTGAGCGCAAAGCAAGCCCGAGCACTTGGAAGCTCTTGGTGAAAGCCGAGAGGTGGACAGACAAGCAGAAATGGTAAAGTTGTGTCCATGTGGTTGTCTACCTTTTCCTAAAACTAGGAAATCCCAGGTTTTCCCCTCATTTTTGGAATAGTTTTCTCAAGTAGGTTTAATAGTATATGGAGAAGAAACGACAACTCCCTGCCTAATTGGCAGCCTACAGCTAACTTTTAATAAGCCTTTCTTAATAACATTTCAATTATTCTCCTTCCTACTGACGGTGAGTGCAAGATATAACTTCAGTAAAATTATTACAGCCCTGTTTTTAATCTCTCTGTGCAGAGTAATAGTTGGGGTGTCAAGTAGCTCTGGTGTTTGGAAATTATGTCTGACAGCCCCAGCAAAGTGTGAAAGAGAGCTGCCCTCTCAAAGCCTGTGAATAGTCATCCCAGTAACTACTGTGTCTGAGAGCCCTTTAGGGCCCTTTGTTGGAATGGAGATTTGATGAAACTGAAAAGGAACCATTTTGTGTAGGTGCTTGAGAGAACAGAAAACATTTTTCTTACTGTATCATATAGTTAGTAGAAGAAACAAGGTGACCCCACTGGCCAACCTTCCCTCTGTAAATCATTTCCATCAGAGCTTCAAAAATGTCTTGAGAAATCTTTCAACGCTGAAGGAAAGTCCCTAAAGATAATCAAGTGGTTTTTGCATTACCACAGGGGCTTCTAATCCTGAGAGCCACTCAAGGAGTGGAAGTTGTTTTCAAATTATTTCAGCCTGCCCTCCTCCCATGCTGGTTTAAGCCTCTTCCCAGGCATCCATACCCACCACTGAGTGGGCAAGGCAGGATGGAATTACACATTTACTGCAAACGGGCTTCTGTGTCCCATAACACATCAAACAAATCATCAGCCGCAAGACTATGGTCAGTGGCTGCTGAAATTGGATCTGAAATTATTGCAGGATCTATCATTAGAGGCAGTTATTTCAGCATATAGACTATCCTTTGCATACACTATTATCCCATTTCAGTCTATCTGCTATGAAAAGTGTCTCTCTGTTGAACCATGGCATCTTCCCAATCGACAGCCCCATTCATTACGGCCGTGCTTTGCAGTTTGCCTATAAATGGTAAAAGGGTCGTAATTGTGTGACTTGTGGCAGCAGTCAATGTGGACAGCCTTTTATCATTGCATTCCTGTGGGCTTTTATGTTGGTGTTTGATTGGTAGTTTAGCTATGAATTTGCATAAACCTGATAATTTTCATGAAAATTTGTTTCAAACAACCAACACAGCATTTTGTACTATTTTTCTTTTCTTTCCTTGTTTCCTTGTAGATAGTGGTTCTATTTGGTGTTTAGGTAAGTGGTGAAATTAAAGTTCTCTGCAATTTCAGTATAGTAAATATCTCTATATTAATGATTTTAAGAAAATTTCATTTACTCATTTATATATAATGGAACACATACCTGTTCTATGCTATGAGTACATCATGGCACATGCATTGTGCATGAATGCTCCCGTATTACATACAGTGTTGAAACAAGCCAAGTTTTGACCAAAATACAATGAGATTCCAGGACCAAGGCAGCCTTTATTCTCATTTCCCTTTGAGTGTGTAAAGTTTTGTGCCTGTGCCTGTTTCTGTTGTAGATCTGGGCTCCCATTGAGAAGTTCCTCACTGAACATTGGGGGTACCTTGCCTGCAGACCACAGCAGCTACTTTAGGTGCAAGAAGAAGAAAACCATGCAGAAGAAAATCAGCCCAGGTGTGTTCCTGGGCTGCAAAGCTCTGCCAAAGGGGAGGCATCTGGTCCTCCAGATAGAAAGTTGCTCTGAGAGACACTGTTCCTGGTACATAGGATAGCTCTTTGGCTGTTCTTGTTCTCCAAGGTGATGTGTTGTGATAAACAAACAAACTTGTAGCTCAGGACTGCATCTCTGCACCTCTGGAAGACACCTTTATCCTGGTTGTTTAAAAATTTTAAGAGTCTATTATTCAGGGCACACATAATTTAATGCAAATAATAACAATAATATGAGTAATGGTAAGCAGATTTCTTTCTTGAAATTGAGCGAGGTAAGTGAGACTTTTTTGTTTTTGTGATATGAGGATTGATTCAAAGCAGACCTCCTGTACTTAGAAAAAAAATGCCCTTCAAATATACTTTAAGCAGTTGCCTTACTAAAAAGTCATGCCCTGCTCTCATGAAGTCAGTAGCAAAATCCCCATGGTCCGAAGAAAACCCCCAAATCCCTAACCAGGTACTGTAAAAGAAAAGGATGCTTCAGTTATAGGTGTTATTTAATGATACAGTCGAGCTTTGAAGATGCTGCCCTTCTCTCAGGATGTGGTTGGAGAGCAACTCTGGGCTCCTCATCTGGGCAGTTCCCTGCCAAAAGCACTCGGAGCTTGGCTGGGTGGGAGGGCTGCTGTCACGTGTTCTCCCAGCAGCTCTGTTGAGTTGCTGTTGTCAGTAGGAAAGGTGTTATTACCTCCTTTAAGACAGTGTTTTGAAAAGATGCTGGATGTACAACCTCACAGGAGTACTAAGAGGTTTGCTGCCAAACTCCCAGATCCCTTGCTGCTCCTGGGCAGAGAGGCATTTTTTGATTCTGAATTTTATGGCTTGGGTACATACATTCTAGCTGCTGGTATAAAGCAATTCCTGAACATACAGTGCCAAATTTGAAGTTACATTGAAATTGTAACAAAAAAAATTTTGCTAGAAATATTGCAGGGAAAAAAAAAAAAAAGAAATTAGCAAATGACACAGAGGAAAAAAAAAAGTACATTCCCTATATTAATTTACAGGAGTTGCTGAGCTGTTTTGGTAGAAAGTTGAAAAGAATCAGGCTGAGGTCAGACAGGGAAATGTTCAGGCATGATGACTAAGGTTTATAATCACAGAATTTATAGTCACAGAAATTTATAATCACAGAAAACCTGGTGTTTACAACCAGGAAGATCAGGACATCCTCACCCCAGGCAGCATCTCCTGTCTCCCTACAATAAGTTACCAGTTTTAGCATAAAGAATTTGTAAAAATTGCTGTCACCATTGCTGTCAGCTTTCCCTTGCACAAAGTCATGCCAGGGCTGATCACCTGCCGGGAAAAACATCCCTTTGTGGTTATTTGGGCAGTTTGGGGCCTCATTGCTTTTCAGCTGGCGGGTGAGGGCCCCGGGGGAGGTCTGGCCACGGCTCCCTCCGTGCCCGGGGACCAGCCAGCAGAGGGGAGCCGACAGCCGCGCATCCATCTCCGCCTAGTGCAGGAGAGCACAGGCTGCCAGGGGATGAATGAAAGAAAGAATGATTGAATGAATGAACGAATGAATGAGTGTCCTCCTTTGCATTTCCAGCTGCTCTGATTTTAGTTTCCTTCTGTGTTGTAGTGATGCTGGAAGTGGGCTTTATAGTGAGCTAGGATATTTAAAAGGGATATGTTGATGAGATAAATATATATCAATTCCCAAAACAGTGAGCAGTACATTTTTTCCCCTGAACGTTTTATACTAGATGACATGATACTGTCTCAGAGCCTCCAAATGAGTCTTTAATATATCAGCAGGTTAATGAACCAACATCACAGACAAGATCTTGAGATAGAACTGCATATTTGATAATCACATCCCTAGTAATTTTGTTTTACTAGAATATTCCAAGTACCTTTTTTCTTCACAAGCTATAAAGGGACAGAAGTAAACAGGCTGGAAAATATCATTTAACAATGTGTTTCTGTGCCTTGCTTATGCGATGGCTCTTGCCTTCTATTGAGTTGTTTGAGGGAGGTTCTGGTTTGTTTTGCTGGCAGATTAAGCCTGCACAGAGCCACAAATCACTCACTAGATTTGAAGGGTGACGGTGCTCTGCTCGTATGTGCTGCTCCTTTTCCCAGCAGGAGCAGAGGAAAGGAAGCCAGCATCAGGAAAAGCTCCAGCAGTGTGGGTGGGATAGATGGAGAGAAGAGTACTGATTAAAGGTGAAGAGGGTGCAGGGTCAGTGGTTACTGTGCAGCATCAAAGGAGAAAGGAAGGGTATACTTTTTGCAATGCACTAAAAGCACTTATTAAGGTGAGAGAGATGATGTGGGAGAAGGGAATGACACTTAAAAATATTGGTGAGAAGGGAATGACACTTAAAAATATTGGTGAGAAGAGATTTTGCAGTGGGGCTCTGGTGAAGGTAGAGAATGTGGATTAACGAGGTTAAAAGTGGAAGGCTGGAAGGAGGCAGATGAAACAGCAAGAGGGAGTAGGATGGATAATGTCTGTGAAACAGGAGAAGGGTGAGCACCATTCTGTGTGGGTTCCTGGTGATGCAGGCAGCGAGTGTTCTCAGCTCTCGTTGTTCCTCAGTTTGGCTTCTATAAGGTGATGGCTTTGTGGGTTCACAGGATTATTCATGGACAGGGCCTCATGAGATTATCTGATCTTTGGCATCATCTTCCTTCTCCCTCTCTGCCTCATCTGATTAAAGCTTTTCTGTCTCTTACATGTAGTGTTACCACAATGGTTTTGAGAAGATCTGCTATGTTGCAAATAATAAAACCCCCGGTTTCCAGAGACCTCAGGTATGTGGATGTACAAGATCTCAGCACCTATGCAAGGGAAAAAGAAAGACAAACACGAGCAAAGACAGTGTACCTTTTCCTCTGACTTTAATGAGGTTGCATCCATGCTTGCAATGTCTAAATTCCCTGTTGCTAACTAACTTCTGAGTTGCCTCCTTGAAGCTCAGCTCCTGGTCGTTCTGTACAAACTTCATCACAGATGTAATGCCAGTGAGAGGTGAAGTGCTATACACGTATCTTATAGCACGGAGGAGCTTTGCATCACAGCCTCTGCTCAGACCCCAATAATATGATTCCTGGAATGAAGCGCTTGCTTTCTGAGAGCAAGCAGTCCACTTCCCTAAATTACCCACCAGCTTCAGGAGAGGTGTGTTCCCTTTGTGTTTTGTATTTCTCTTCTCTTATTTTCACACTAACATTTGCTTTGAGATTTGATAGGATATTCCTGTTAAACACCACAATTATTGCTTTAAGAACATGATGCCCTGCCATAGTCAGCAGGGCAGATAGGTTTTGGAGAAACCAGCTGTGCCTCGAAGGTGAAAAAACTGCTTCACAGGAGGAAGGAGGGAAGTGTTTCAGAAGGAATAGGGTGTGCTTCACTCAAAAATATCAGGGTCATCAACATGGAGAGCAAGGTGGAGCAGTGATTGTCCTCTCAGCTGGGGTGGGGGCAGAAGTGGTGACTACCCAACCCTTCCCTTCCCCCTCACCAGTCCCATGGGAGGTTGGCAGCACTTCTCTGTCCAGACAGCTTTGCTGCAGGACCAAGGCAGTCCCTCTCAGGGCTGCTGGAGTTGTCTTGGCAGCCTGTGGCACAGTTCCCAGCACCACAACCGCTCGGATCAAGGCCAGGAACCAAAGCACTGACTAACCCGCTCCTGATTGCCTGGACTGTTGCATGTTTTGACCTCGTCGGGGGGGTTCATTGTGCCTGTTGGAGAGGCTTTATTGCTGTAAATTACGCACTGGAAAGGCAAAGTGATACTGTATGGAGAAGGACACTGATCTTTCACTTTCTGTCATTTATTAATTTATTAAATTCCTTTTTTCTCCTCAAAGTGACCTTTGGTTAAACGTGCCCAAGAATGAAACAGGTAAACACATGCATATGCATGTATAGAAATAGTACCAGTGGTCATACTCATCATTCTTTCTGAAAATTTTAATTCCCTTCTCCATCTGCGATGGATGATTTTTAAAGAGAAAATGTAATTTGCTCCAGGCAAGATAAAAAGCCTTTCTCTGTGAGTTGGCTAAGTCTTTCAAGTGCCTTTGGTGGGCCACAATTAATAAAGCACAAAAGAATAATCATCTAGTTGTTTAGAGAAAATGGAATTATAGGCTGTTATGAGCCAAAGGGCTATGATTTTCTCAAACTTCCTCCACTTGATCAGAAAAAAAAATCTTGGTGGAAGAAAAAGCTTACACTTGAATGTTAGCTGCCATGACTGCTTAAACCTGGATGCAACATGCACACAATTTTTCATATTAGAAATATATATTCCCTTCCACCTCCTTTTCCTCTGTTATCTGCAAAATGAAAAGGAGATGAAGTTAGCATCAAATAAAATTTTGAGGATTATTAAAATTTGGAAGGATGGGTTCATCTACCCTTGGCGTTTTTGGCTCAAATCCAGGAAGCGCTGGAAATATCGGGGCAGGAAAAGAAAGACCCCCAACAAAAAGAAAAACAACGAACCAAAAACCAACAAAAATCAACCAATCAAACAAAACCAATAACCAAACAATCAAACAAAAACCTCAAACAAAATCTTAAGGACTTTCTGCCTGATATTCCATCCCTAACTCTGAACAAGCCTCTGGAATGAATTTTTAGAAATACAGCCCTCTTTGGGCTGCTCTTCACTACTCAGGGAGATTTTTCCAAGATACTTCATTATCTCAGTCAGGCAAGTGGCTGAGCAATGACTGAGTCACTATAAAACATGAAAAGACAATGACCTGGGTTTATTGTAAAACAAAAACATTTCAAAAGTAGAAAGATACTGTTTGCATGAGCCCTTATTGAGAGGGTCTTTGCTTGAGAGCCAGGCTCCAGCTGAAGGGCAGAGGATGTCATTGCACAGCTATAATCTCAACTATAATTTATCATCCAGATTACAATAACATGAGTGACTGAGAATTTTTGTTCAGTGCAGATTTACAGCCACACAAACAAAAATTTTTTAAAAATCTTCTGTCAGCATTCCCTAAGGTTCTAACTCCATCTTCTAAATTTCACAGGTATATTTCTTACAGGCAGCAGAAATGGAGTTTGGCCTTTGCTGAGAAAGAATACTGTTACCTCTTGCCTTGACCTTGACCTTTCTGTGTGATACATTCATCAGTTTACAGAGGTGTACTGAGATGTGTCTCTGCTTCTCCTTCCTAGCTAATTCAGTTCTGCATCAGTACCACTGTAAAACTTCTCTGCAGAGCCAGACTTTACTCATCCAGAAAGACTTTCTTTGTCATGCTCCACACGTCTTCATGTGTAGCTTTTTTTGTATTGTAGCTTTAATAAACTCCCTTAGGAATACATCTGTCAGTTTGGACATGTCCCTGATGCCAGCCATCTAACAGTAATCTCCAATATTATTCTGACATCTGGAATGACTATTTACTGCAGGAATATTTGAATTTCTCCCAATCCCATCATTCTGGGCCAGCTATATGGGAATGTGTTACATTTCCCAAAATATCAATATCAGGTTAAAAGACAGCTGTATATTTATTCTGTGTCTTGACTTGGGGCTGGGAGCTCAAGTGTTTACAGACTTCCACTTTGTAAGACTCTTTCCATTATGGAAATAAGATGTGCAATTTAAAGTAAGTGCAAATTAATGAGATGAAGAGCTCAGAATGTTTCTCCAAATAAAGGAAGCACTAAAATTTTATTAGGCATGTAGGTGCAGTTAAAGTTAGCAAACCAACACAATTTTGATCCAGCTTGATGTATCCTTATTATCCAACCACAGAGCACTGAGCAGTCTGGTGTGCAATGGGAATAGTCCTGTTTTGCCTGAGTTACAATTCCTCTTGCATATCTCTTAAGCAGTCATCTCTCCAACAGCTACTGAGGATTATGCAAATGTAGTTTTGCTTGATTGGAAATCCAGAGGTCCCAGCACATGGTTGCATTTTGGAGCTAACAGATGATCCAGAGATAAGATTAATATGAACTCTTCGGCTGCATGATTAATTTGGTAATGTTCAGAAGGTTTTTTTTGCATCACATCAAGTCTAATTTTTCACTGTGGACATAGTATGTCTTGTGAGTCCACCAAACCTTTATCTGAGCTCCACTCCTCTTCAGCCCTTGCTTTATACCCCACATAAGTTTCTAACTGTGATAGTCTCTCTAAATGGACTTGCAAGTAATTGACTGACCAATAGGTGGATTAAGCTAGTTTTTAGCTAAGTCCCTATATATCAAACCAGAATATATCTTTACTAATGTGTTCTGCACCTTAGGAAGAGTGTAGATCTGAATCAGGGGGATGGGGAAGCAGAGGTTAGATGATTTACTAAGAAGTTGTTTGTTAGAAGCAATGCATACAGCTTGCCCAACACTTATTTTGCCTACCAAAGCAGGATAAGAAGATATGAGACTATTGATAAAGGGAAGAAATCTTGACCAAAGATCCTGTTTTTAACCTAAAACTAACTCAAACCAGTCTTGAAGTTTGGACTTAGGCCAGGGACATAAAGAGTATGTGCAGGGAAGAAAGGTGAAAAGTTCAGGATAAGGAAGACCCTTTACTTCGAGGAAGACTCTGACTTCATCTCGGAGCCCCCAGACAACACTGACCACCAGAGAGCACCGCGCAAGCACAACGTGGATGTAAATGACTTTTGGGCTCATTGTAATAGGAGGCGAGGCTGGGCAGGGCTAGGCAGTGAATATGTACAGGTGTATTGGGAAACTCAATGAATATGGGACTTGTAACCCGATACAAACCAGGCTGAATGCAGCTGTCGGCACGCATGACTTTGGAGGAGCTATCCCCCGTGCGTCCCATGGAATAAACATACCTGCTTTACTACTTATTCCAGTAGTGGAGTCTTTCCAACGCATCAGGTGGACTAACTTTGTAATGATTGGACATCCCCAACCTCATGCCACTGGCCACCATCTTACACAGGAATCTCCTGAAACAGTTTTCCCATTTTGAATTCTGCTATGTGGGAAACTCTCAGAACCTGCAGAAATAGAGGAAATTTTAACTAAAAATACTTGTCTCCTAACCAAAAAGTTCCCAAATTGAGGCACTGGAACACATTGCCCAGAGAAGCTGTGGATGTGCCATCCCTGGGAGTGTTCAAAGTCAGGTTGGGTGGGGCTCTGAGCAACTTGGTCTAGTGAAAGGTGTCCCTGCCCGTGGAAGGTAGGCTTAGAACTGGATGATCTTTAAGGTCCTTTCCAACCCAAACCATTCCATGATTCTATGAAATGCTCCCAGGGACAATAGCAGCAGTTGGGTGGATGTCCCAGATGTTACTTCTCTGGCTTGTTCGGATTCAACCTTGTACAGTCTGAGAACTTGCCAAACCACCTTAGTTGTTTGAGTTTCCAAGGAGTGCTATATCAAAATTCAGCCTTCAAATCCCCCGTTTGTTACCAACCGTGGAAGTAGCAGGGAAAAAAAGAAAAAAAGCAAACAGTGGGAACAAATCCTGTCACCCCACAGCTGGATGAGCAGTCATCTTCATTCCCAAAGTTTAGCCTGCTAGAATAACAAGAGCTTTATTGCCTGCAACCTCTTCTTTGGGGAAGTCCTTACTTTCTGTAATCCAGACAGGAAGCTGAGAGGGGGATCAGTCTGATTGTGTTTGTCCTGTTATTTTTCTCCCATTATCCTTTATATTGCACTGCCCAGGAAAGGGGATAGGGATGTTATCCGTTCACAGCCTACCAGAAACACACTGAAACAGGTTTGGCCACTCAGAAACATGAACAGAATATTCCTGACTCTTGTTATTTTTTGTATTTGTGGCCCACAGAAGGCCAAATCTAAATGTGAAATATTAAATTAATGTGGAAACATTAAAAAAAAAGATTCAGTGTGCCCTTGCCATGCAAATAACAATAAATGATCCTGTAAGCATCTGAGTCATTCAGGGTAGTTTCTAACACCTTTCTTAAGCCCTACAGAGGCTTATATTTATATCAACATTCTTAGTGTTAGACCAATCTAATCTCACAAATAATCTAATATTTTTTGTTTCCTAGATATGAAAACACTCTTCTGATCTTCCAGATTAATTCCAATATAACAAATTAATGCATCTTGGTACTTTTTCTTCTGTTGACTTAACAAGTGCTGAGGTTTGTTTTTGTGACAAAGGCAAATCATTCCTCCTTCCACTGTGATAATTAATGGTGTCCTCCACCAGTATGGGCTAACAGCAGTCCTGTCATTTTCTGTGACTGGTACAATTATGATCAGCATTAGAGAGTACATTCCTGCTTTTCTACTGGGACTGCTGAGGATGAAAGGGTGCTATTGAAAACAATAATTGATATGTACATTACTATTTATTGGCATCTGTTAAATGCTTATTCTTATATATTGAATAGCTGGTGATATTTTAAATTCTGCCTTGAACCTTTGGATGAAATGTCACTATTCTTCTGAAAGCCTGAAGAGACACATTAGCCAAAAGCTGCAGAAAGTCACACTTTAGCCAAACTCTTTGATAGGTATTTTGGGATTTCCCTGGTGTAGACCCACTGGGGTCCTGTGGAATCAGGCTTGCTTTGCAATGTCCCTCATAATTTACTGGAATATGACTTATCGTGTTTCGAAACATCTGTAGGCTGTTAAAATCTGCTGCTGTTATTTCAAACCTACAATCTTAGATCCTGGAGACCTTCCTACGTGCACAGTATGGCCCATAACTGCCCTCCTGGCATGGTCTGTCTGCAAGGAACAGCTCCAGCGGCTGCCTCCTGCTTTAGCAGCTTTGAAGTTATGATTTTGGAGGTATTATGCCCTCCTTCAGAGGGTCTCTAAGGCCTTCCCTTCTTCACTGGGTGTTCTATAGTTTTCAGTCATAGCAGAACAAGACGGTTGTGTCTCTGGATGAAGTTATGGATATTAGGGCAGGGATTCCTTGTGCTACTAAACCATGTAAATTTACACTTTTCTGTGGAAGCATCTATAGCTGTACTAAGGCTGCTAAGCTCCAAATTCCCAATAAGCTCCCATCAGAAGCTGGTAGCTGGAGACTGTAGCAAACTTTCCATTTCTTAGCTGCCCACGAGGGCTAGGGAAGCATCTCCCATTTCTCTTTGGATATTTCCTGAGGCAGCCTCTGACTGCAGGCTGGAGCAGCCTGTGCACAGCTTCTTCCCTGGGTCCCAGGGCAAGGTGTGGGTCTGTGATGGGAGAAGGGTCCTTCTCCAAGTACAGCTAATGCCAGTGGGGAAGGAGGCCTACCCGAGGCAGCAGAGAGCACAGAAGTAAAATGCTCAGCCAAGAGTTAGGGAAAACCAGTACAGGCACTGCTGATGGGCGTGCAGGACTGGAAAAGGATTTACAGGGGTTTATCATTTCTGTACAGAAGAGTATTAGCAAAGGCTTATTTTCTGAAGCTGTGATTAGAGGGACACTCCTCAGCATTTGTTGATGGTCCCTTGGGTCTGGAATGATCCCCAGGCTTTGAAAGAGCAAAGAGGAAATTACAAAGAGAGAGACCTGGTGGAGACCTTGACAAATTTTTCAGCATGTGGTCCCTGACACCCTGGAAAAACAGAGGACGTGGAACAAGCACTGGCTGAGGATTGCAAAAGGAGACACACCCACCCACCCCCAGCCTGTTGCAGTAAGAGCCGTCATAGAAACAGAGCCACGTTCCCCAGAGCTACACATCACTCAGTCCTGCACCCTCAAACAGCACAAAGCTCTTCCTGTACCTTATCCCATTTCTCTGAGCTGTCTGAATGGCTGCAGAACTACAGCATTAAATCTGCCTGTAGCTAGGTGCAGATTTACAATTGCTATTCCTTTTTTTTTTTTTTTCTGTTGGAGGAAATGGTTTCATAGGGAACAGGTTGCAGAGAGCTCACATTTTTTGAGAAACTGTCTTGACAGCCATCCCAAATATATTTTTGGTTATGTTTATTTCAAGTAGCAGATGTGATCTAAGGTCTCATTCAAGTCAGAAAAAATGGCCCAGGAGAGGAACTGGTAAAACACATCTGAAGGTATACACAGAAATTGCAGGGATGTGATGATCCTGAGAAGGCTCTTGAGATGTTCCTGTTTCTGTAGGTGGTGGTAGTGAGGTATATTACTGTCCTACCCATATCACTGATTCCATATGGGTTATTTCCAGACTTTCTACTGGAAAAATAACTTGATGTGGCACAACTGAGTGCTTTCAGTCCAGAAAGATAATATAGCATGATCCCCAAGGACAGCACACATGAGACCCAGACCCTCTATTAACCTCTGCTTCCAGCTCACCACATGTCTGTGGCTGAATCCTTCATCTTTCTGTGCTTCTGTGTCTCTTTGTATATTTGTTTCGGCCTTTTTTTTCTTGGTTAACCATAAGCTCCTTAGGATTCACAGCCTTAGGCTCGCCAGCCTTGTGTCTATACAGCACCCAATGTAGCCTGGTCCCATCCATCTTCAGGGTAATGGTGATGGCACAGTAATGCCAAGGGGATCTGGAGAGAGAGGGGCTACTGCTGCTTTCTGAAACTGAAATCTCTGTGTTGGAGTCTCCTGCATCTCCTTTATTTTAAACTGAATGCTTTTCTGACTCTGCTGTGCTCAAAAATACATCAAGTAAATGGGAAAAGGAACTATTTAAAGGCATCCCTAACTTGTCACACTTCTTCATCTCAGACTGGATCACCTTGAGGGTACCAAACCCATGATTTATTTAGGTTCGGGTCCTACTGAAAGTGAGATTTCCGAGTCTGGGAGTAGAAGAGATGTTGGGTGACTTAGGTTCTTACTCACAGAATTCACACATCCACTTCTAACCCTGAGCAACAAGGGGAAATACAGTAATTTTAAAATATAAAATACAAAAATTTTAAAATACTGAAACAATTGCAAAGAGCAAACTGCAAAAAATATAGCTAGATGATTCACAAATGGAAATAAATAAATGCACAACATAAATTATGCATTGCAGTCATTTGTTCAGCCAGTAATAATGGTTCTGGGGGCAGGGATAGTTACTCTTATAACATGTACAAAAGGAAAAAAGTTGTACCCTAACAAAAACATCCCCAGGAAATTAATGTTTATTCAGATTTGACATTACAAACCATTTTATGGAAACCTGGAAAACTTTAAAAAATCTATTCAGTAACACATTTCTTTTAGGAGCTAATAATGCAATATTATTGCCCTCAGAAGGTACGTGGGATCTCTTTAAAAGCAACCACAACATTACAGTCCCCCTTCCCAGCCCCAAACAGGGAACCCTGGAGGCAGTCCATTAGTAATGTAAAAATGTCTTGTGTAAAAGTCCTAAGTCTTTCTCAATCTGTGATATCAGGTCGACACTAGAGCTTTAGATAAAAGTGTGAATTGCCCGATTCTGTATTGCCATGTCATTGCTGCATCTGAATTTTTTATTAATTTTACTTACAATTGTGACTCTAGGTCTCTGACACCATCAACAGTTTTGCTTCCTACTGTGCCCAGTTATTGCCTGTGTTGTGCTGGGTGGAAAGGGTTTTAGCATGAGCAAGCCTAAGTCAGGCTTCAAAGAGGAGAAGAAATTGAATTGTTTTAAACAAAAAGCCTTGAAAATATACCATCCCTGCAAATGTGGCTTGGCACAGCCCCACTGTGTACAAACAGTGGATGCTTCACGAGCTGCCTGGGACCATTAATCCTGTCAACCCCGCAGTGTCTTACAGGAGAATTGCCCTTGCTCTCGCATGATGGCCCATCTGGGCTGCATAGGAAAGGATTCAGATTCAGAAACCAAGTGTAAACCTTGTGCCATCCTCTCCCAGGGCTGTGCACACACAGCTCTCCTGCATCCCATACTGGCTCACTAAACCACAGTCCTTTGCTACTGCAGCAGACAGAGCAACACTAATAACACTTTTTTTCTGCAGCAATGTGTTTTGTTTTGTTCAGGGAAAATCAGGATAAAAACAACACTTGTTAAAGAAAACACATAGGAGAAAATTCCAGAAACTACTTCTGATCAATTTTTTTCTGGGCCTTGTTCAAAGAAAACTTGAAACATGTCAAAGGAAATATTTGACAATACTGAGAAAATATTTATTTCTGCCACTATTCTTTCTGTAGGCAAACGCCAGTAATTTCCCTCAGGTGTTGTCTACAATATGTTCCGTGCTGGACCAGAGTGAGAGGACAGCTGCCCATGTTCTCTGCAGAGCTCCTGGGGGTGCAGTGCCAGGCGTTTCCATCAGCACAGCTGTGGCCTTGCAGGACACAGACTGGGACCCACTATGGCACAGTGCAGCCGCTGCCCAGATGGTGAAGCTTCTTCTTCCCCAACAGCTCATCACCCTCAGCATCACCAGTTTCACCTGGTGGTCACACATTCAGCTTGCTCCTCCCTTGCACCCACAGAGTTTCCAGTGTTCATAAGAAAACATTTCCCTTCCATTGTAATAAAATAGAGGGCTTTCATCACTGAATGCAAACAGTGAACAAGCACATTAAGAGAATAGATTGGCAATAACTGAGGCCTTAATATTTTGCAGCAAGAATTAAATACCATAACTACCATTACATTGAGATCCCATTTGCTACATCTGCTTATCAGCTTGTGTCTGAGACACTAAACGGTGCCAGGACCAGCTTCTCTGTGCCACCCTGGCACCGACTAGCCCTTCATCTGCAGAGTCAGTCTTGGAGCAGGGGAGTGCAATACGACAGTATGGCCTGGCCATGTCAGTCATGTCATGCTCTCTTCTGCTTCAAAATAGGCACTCCACTGAAATAGAAGCTGCACTGAAATCACCTGCTGAAAGCAGCTCCAGAAGATCCTTCTGTGTCAACCCATGACCACTTCAGAGGAATTTCTTGGGATGATAGACACAAATGCAGCTGTGACCCTCCTACCGAGGTGACCTTCCTAACATTCTTCAGTTTACTAACGTGAATGTGGCTGGTTTTGGCAGAAGAAAAGTAAAGAAGAATCACTGGCAAAGGACACAATCTCTGTGGCTAAAAATGCATGAGAGGGTGGCAGTGAAGGAGAGGTAGACACTGCAGAAACTCTAGGTGAAAGGAACACAGCGACAGGGTTTGCAAAGGGCTTTAGAGGAGTACAGGCTGCCATTGATAAATATAACAGATATTGAGGAAAACAGGAGATTTTTCATGTAAATGTCCTTGGGATCCAGAGGCAAAATTTTTTAAGCCAGGAGTCTTTCCCATTTGCTTCCATCACTGCCTCTTCCAGTCACACCAGGGATTTAGATCAACTGCAAATAGTGCCTGATGGATTAACTCTGAGCATCGGTGTGACAGCGAAAGCTCTTTGTTAACCTTCAGATGAGCAGCTGCTGAGAGAAACTAAGCTGCCTCTCAGCCATACAAGTTATTTCCCTACCAGTAAACTAAATGAGATGAGGACATGGGGCAGTGCTAGCATGTGTCTGTCCATCCTGTGGGATTGCTGGCCCATCCTTGATACAGCTGCGGGGCAGGACTGGGTACCAGAGGCTGGCTGAGCAGGATCTGTCCCTCTAGGCAGTGTGGGTGCTGGGGACAGCAGAGTCATCTGTATAGGTGCAAGCCAGGTCATGCCAGTCACCCTCCAAACTAGACAATATTCTGAGTGTGAAATAAGTTATTCACTAATGTGCATGGAGGATATTTAGGAAAAAAGCTTTAATTCATATTTGCATGTATCAGGACAGCAGTGAAAGGCTAACTCTTCTTTATAGACGGTTCTCTGCTGCCTACAAAAGCCATGCTACAGAAAGCTAGTTGAAATAAAGTATCACAAGGACACTTGATTCCTTTGGTCTTTTTGTATGGCTTTCACCTGGGTAAAAAGAGTCACTAAAACCTTTTTTTTTCCCCTGCCTAAGATTCTTGTAATGAATAAAAAACCCCATAGAAATGCCATCTACTGACGATAGCATCTCAGTCAAATCCTGCACTCTAGGAAAAAACTTCAACAACTCACTAATAAAAAAAATTAACAGTATTTATTTGATAACACACAGATTATTATGTCCTACTTTGGGTAGCTATTTTTCTCCAAGAGTAAGTGATACTGTATTCTGTATGTGGTTATGTTTTTAAAGGAGGTTGTAACTATTCACCCATCCTTCCTGTAACCTGAAAAACATAGTAAAATGTTTTTATTTTTCCCAGCAGCTCAGTGTTCACAATTTTCACAATGCTTATGATATTATGTTGCAAAGGGTTTTTTTATTATTCCCAGTACTTTGATTAGAAAAGCTGCTTCTCCATAAAGTTACAAGAACTTTATATGTTATTGGTGCTATGTTGACAGTGGAACACATAAGATTTTGTATGACATGATTTTTCATTAAAAATGCAGTGCAATTCACTGTACTTGAACATGAATATCAAATAAAAACTGATTATTATAATCAAATTTAATATTCATTTAAAGAGGAGAAATTTCATGACCAGCAATTAATTATAAGCAGGACATGAGAACATGCAAATAAACATGGATGTGACTGGGATACAATACTCGTGGTCTCTGTTCACCTAGACATGACATTTGAACTTTGTAACCAAGTCCTGATCTCTTGCACTTAAACTTGTAGAATAAACATTAGATAGGGCAAGAGAACTTGCAATAAGGGATATTTTCCAATTGGGAATTGAAGGTATGCTGCTGTACCTGTGTGGTAGTTACTATTTTCCAGACAGTATTGATGAGCTCATCAACATAATTTCAACAGACTCAGTGGGGATGAAATGGGGATGCTGACCAAAGTGGGATACTGACCTGCTGCTCACTAACACTCAGTGACTTATATAAAGTTTCACAGAGGAAGCATAAACATATCAATGTCAATAGGTAATTCACAGATTATCAGCAATACACCAAGACTTTTATTAGGTCAGAATGCAAACTGCCCCAGCTGACTTCAGTTAGCACCTAAGGCAAGCACTGGAACCTGTTGCTGCACATGGAGAAGTGTTAGTCCACTTCAGCTGGTCACCTGTCATTTGATTTGTGCTGATTCCTGAACCCAGGCACTCTGCCTTCACTTGGGCCCAAGAACACTGTGCACTGTGCATTTCTCCATGTGTCCCTATGCTTACCTTTGGGAAAGGCCCAGGGAGCAGACCAGGATGCTCTGAAAGTGTAATGGGCTTATGCAGAGCTTCCTGAGCATGGACGTGTGTTTCCCTGCAGCTGGTCCCTCTCACCAAAGGCCAGAGCCCAGCCCAGCAGCAGACCAGCCCTTCCTCACCTGCCTGCTGAAGCACTGGGCAGGCTGAGCTGGCTGGTGGGATGGAGAACACTGCATTCATCTGCAGCCGGTCTACCAGTCTCCATTTCTGTTGCCATGGATACAAGAATGAAGCAATAACTTTATTCAGGAGTAGCTATTTTTACTGTAATTACACCACAGGAAATTATTAGACTATTCTTCCCTTCATCTCACCCATATTTTATTTATGTTATGATGCTGGTGGTGGGGGGCTGCTCCCTGCTATGGGTGTGGGTGCTGACGGTGCCAGGCTCAGAGGGCTCAGCTCAGCTGGGCAGGCAGCACCAGTCCATGGGCAGGAATCCACCCAGCAGCACCCACAGATGTGATGGAGCCCGGCACTGCAGGGACTCACAGTCAAGAATTAATGTTGATACATTTTTTGCCATGGAATAAAGTGAACTGCAGAGTTAGAAGAGGTTAGGATCAGGCCTGTCTGTATTCTTGAACCCCTCTTCAGGAGGGAGGCTGGAATTGCCCCTGAGCTGCCAGGGCACAGGCTCCTGGCAGGGCAGGACATCTTACTGCCCACTGCCTGGCCAGTGTGGTGTGAGCACCCAGCTGTGGCTCTCACTGATGGCTGCTTAAACCTTAGACTGTGAGCACCAGGGCTTGCACAAAGCCACTGAAGCTGTGTCAAGTCCTCTTCTGAAATTTGGTGTGGAGTGCCAACTGTGCACACTGCTGCATGGCTTCTTAAATCCTTCTCTGGACATGGTGGCACATAGCTGGAGGAGTTTAGGTCAGTGGTAGGCAGTAAAAACAAGGACTTAACCCCAATTTTTTTATCACTGCAATTCTACAGGGCCTTCTCTCTAAGATCCCTATGATAAAAGTCCTATAGAATGTTACAGAAAGTAAATTATAGATATCTGTAAGTTTTTAGTAATCCTGTAAGATTCAGGTATGGAATTACGCAGCAAAGGAATCATTAAAAAATAATGCATTTTTGTTTGCTTCTGTTAGGCTTTAAGGATGTTTTGCTTATTTGCTGCCTTTGTTTTTCTAGCGGTTGTGTGGCTGGTGGGTGCAGCAGCCTGTGTCTGTCTGCTTCTGTAGCACAGGATCACTGGCAGGCCTGTGTGCAGACAAGTCCATGAAAGCAGAGTGGAGGGAAGAACCTGTTAGGCAGTTAGCATTAGGAAGTGTGAGTTTGCCAGCATTGATGTACAGGGTTGTGAACACACTGAATGATAACCAGATGCTGATGAGATGCTCCAGAAGGGAAGCAGAGGAGTGTGCAGGCATCCTGGGGCTGGAGCTGCAGTTTCCAACCCAGATGGGGAAAATCATGTCAAGGAAATGAAGCCCAGACTCTGCAAGCCTCCTGATCTGTCCGGAGGAATCCAGCCATAGGTTAATCCATATGTCATCCTGCATCAATGTAAGAGGAAAGAGTGTTACCATGTAAACCACAGCAGGTACCCTCTCACAGCTTGTGTCTCCTGCAATCCACGCACCTCTGTCCTGCACTCCACATCTACCTTGAAATTCATAAAGAGAAAAGTACTTTAAGAAGGACTTTATAAAGAAAGAGTGGGAAACCCCCCATAACTGAACATGAAGAAGTTTTGTTGTTTCACCTGCTGCTGCTACAGTTCAGAAGTGGTGAGTTTTTAACTTTCTGCAACACTGATTCTTTTTGACCATCTTTTGGCCATTAGCTACACTGATCTAACAGAGAGGGGATGTTGAACCAGGATTTGAGAGACCTGGATTAAATTCCTGAGTTTGCCCTGGCCTCTGAGGGGCCGTGTCTCACTCACTCAGTTTCTGCTCTCTGCATCAATCTACCTCCCTGCACTTGCCACACGTGGCTGCACAATGGGGACCTGTCTGAAGCCCCCAGAATTTTCTTTCCTTTCACCTCTGTGGTGCATTTGGTCATGGTTCAGGGAGAAGACTGCATGCTCAGGAAGTCAGGTGGATGCTTTCACTGATCAATAGTAAAAATTATTTTTAATATTGTCCCCATATAAGGAGAGTGTAATAAAAGGACATTTTAACTGATGAAAACCTTGGAGAATTGTGTGCTTTATTTGATGCTTTTTACTAATGAAATTTCTGGTCTCAATGTAATTTTTGTAATTTTTCAACAGGCCATTCTTTTGAATGAGAGTCCTGCTCTAATACTCCTGCTAGCTCATAGGAAAAATTTTGAAGAATTAATAATTACTCGCTAGTTTTATAGAGAAATGACACTAAAAATATGAAAAGTTTTGCATTAAAAATATGTTTTAGATTGGTATGTGGAAGAACCAATGAAAGAAATAGGAAGGTAATTTAAGAAATAATAGAGGCAAACTGCTAAATTATCCCCATTACTCACTGAGATGTGTGAACCACATCAGATTATGGGAAACTCAGAATAGGGTCTGTTGCCTCTGGTGTTTTTTGTTGCCACAAACTAGATCTGTCCTAAATCTTAAATTTCATTATTTAATATTAGAAACTGACTCTGTATTTGGCCACGTGAGTAAGTGTGACCTGCTCTTCTGATTTGATGAGGACCAGTTAACTAAGCAGAACAGAGAGGGAGATCCAGCTACATTTTGGTGATAAAATTCAGGCATGTTATGTTTGGCATTTAGCTTTCATTTGATCAGAACTATTTCACAGGATGTGCTGTCCTTCTCTACTAAGGCACATGCCAGCATCCACTTTACTTCCTTTAACATCTCACTCTTAATCAAAGCTGGTGTTCAGATCCCTCTGCATGCTGTCAACTTGCCAGTCATTAATCTCTTCACAGGAGTACATTTCTTTCCCTCTTAGCATGCCACATATTTTTGCCTGGATCCTTTGAGACCCTAATGAGACACATCCTTGGTTTCCACCTGCTTGCTGAAATCTGTGGGACAACAGTTCATTTGCATCCCTCTGCAAGATCAAACACTGGTGAGAGTCTTATCTTTAGAAAAAAAACAGACCTTTCATGGCATTAACAGTAGGATTAAGCAGCCAAGCCAAGTGGTTACGAGAAGCCAAGCTTGACAGTGCCCTTAATCCAATTAAAGCTATGTCTGAAAAACTGTTCTCGTCTTGGCCTAAGTGACTGAGCAGTGTTTGGAGTCTTGTGCTAGGACAGTCAGGAAATATATTGTGATTAGAATGTGACAGAAAGATCTTGGGTTTTTAATCAGATAAGGCCTCAATCGATTAAGATTTAATTATGTCCAAGATCAGAATTCTTAATTTTCAAAAGACCAGTCCTGTGGTTTAAGTCTGTTATCACTTTGTAGCAGTGGATGTTAGTTGAGTAATATGAAGATTTTAATTAGAGCCAGAAGCTTTAACATGAAAAAATTAAAGAAGCAAAAATGGGCTTTTTAAATATATTTTATAATTTTAAACAGTTCTCTTAAAACACTCCATCTCTCTTTCCTCAGATTACAGTTGTAGATTTTTCAGAATTGTATCTTCATTTCTCTTTTTGGGAGCAAATTAGTTTTTTCAAGGATACTCTTTTGATTTATATTTGCCAATGTACAAAGCCACAGACCTACTGCTGACAACATTTTCCCAACTTGAAAGTACATTTTTAATAACTGAACTCTACATACCCAATGGCAAGGAAATTTCTGCAAATTCAATTTTGCTTGACAAGTACAACAAGATTATAACTATGTGGAAATTAATGGTCACAGATTTGGTGTGTTTAGACAGAAAGCTAATCTGGAGGAAATCTTTATGGAATTCAGTGACGATAAAAATGTAATGTGAACCACAATAGCATCTGTTTGGAGCTCCACATATGAATTTAGCTCTTTAGCATTTTGGATGCCAATGGTCAAGTCTCTGTGAGAGTGCAATTTATCTTGGGCTGTGGAAGAGCCATTGCAGGGAAAACCTTTGGCTGTGTTAGGGTACAGTTCCTCTGGTCTAGAGCAGTTGTGAGACCATATGATCCAAACAAATTGGATAGGCCTGGTATTACTACTTCTCACAGCAAGGATTTTGGTCATATTTGCCCATATAAATGGGCAGTTGGTTACCATGAGCAATGGAAACCACCACTGGTTGCCAGCAGTTGTTGCTAAAAAAATGTAAAATCTTGTGCAGATGGGAATGTAAGGTGTCGAGGAAGATACAGAAAACCAGAAAAGGACAATGACAGGTCTGGAAAATATGAGATAAGGAAGAGTTTGGAAGGGCATGTCAGGACAGTGAGCGGCTGGGAAATACTGCATGAGGTAAGGCCAGGGAAGAATATAATGGGAAACTGAAGGGACCCTTAGCAGGAGCAGAGAAGACCAGAAAGTCTCATGGATGCAATCAGAAGCAGATGAGATTTCCTTTCCACGGAGGAAAATGTGTACGTATGACACGCTGAAGGCAGATTTGCAGGTAAATGTGACTCAGATCTGCAATCAAGTGACTTATCTTCCCCAAGCTGAAGTTCTGCTAGCTGCAGCATCCAACCATCTCTGTCTGTCTCTAATGCATTTGAAAGGCATTCCTGAGGCTGTCTGCATTTACCTGCCCTGTATCAGGCCAGTGGCATGCAGTGCCTAAGATCTGTATGGGTCCAGGCTCTCCCTGCAGTCACATCCTGTGGGATGTTGGGTGGATTGCCACGCTGGGTGCCCACAGCCTGATCAGTGTTTTGTTCTGCAACAGCTGGGATTCACAACAATCTGGTTTTGGCTCAATTTGGATGTACAGGTCAGTGCCAGGCCTCACACCTCTCCCATGGCTGGCCAGGTCACATACAGCATAGACAGGGATCCTTCCTTTCCCTTTGCAGACCAGGTGGAGAAACGACATCACTAATTTCGTCTTCTGAATTTCAACCATTTTTTTCAGTCTTCTGTTGCAGAGCTTGTTTTGGGAAGTTTTGGTACAAACTTCACCATGAAATGTAAAGTTCACATCTCTCTGCTGGGGCAATTAAAATATATTTGGCCCAGGCTTGATCTGAAATCACTGTATTTAGAGGCACCTTCTGGTAATGCTTATATCTTCTGTTATGGATAGCTAAGGCATGTGGGGTGCTCCCAGGCTGGACTTTGGGGACAACCTACATATGCTGAGTAACATGCAGAGAGATGAGAAAGACGAACCTCAAATTGGCTGCCTAATGCAGATTAGATGTCCAACTATATGGTTACAATTTTGTTAGATAAAGATCAGTGTTTAATAGACATACACATTTATTTCTTAATTAGAGAGTTTATTTCAGTTTATGGTAGTAAGGACATTAGGAAAAGGTGTGGTTTTATTCCCTATTCTGGCATCAGAAACAGATAATATAAACTTTTAATGGAAACTGCTGTTACATTCAAAATTGTGGAAAATTACATTGGATCTTTTACAGAATTATGGCAATTTCTTTATATAATACTTGGTATGAGTCCATTTTTGTTTTAAAGATTTGCTTTATCTATCTATCTATCTATCTATCTATCTATGCTATAAGTGTGTATATATACACATGCAGACACCATATATATATATACATTGTCTCTTAGTTTGAAGGCATGCTTGAATTTTGAAGTCTTATAACTCCTGAAGCATTTTGCTTGTTTCTTCTATGCAACATGCTATGTATGAGGCTGAAATCCTTTCTTGTGTTGGTGAGGTGAAAAGCCCTCATTTCATACATCTTTATGCAGAACCAGAAATCATCCCTGCCTCAGAGCAGGGAGAAAGGAAAGAAGAGCAAGGAAGCTGCACAGATTCAAAGATGTGACCACGTTGACTGGTAGGAGAGCTTTATTTGAGGCAGATGAGAGGGAAAAGCCCCTCATGATCAGGAAACTAACAGTTGAATTGAACAATCTGAATGCAGATTTAGACAGGAATTCCACTGGAAAGCTCCTGTTATGCTTTTGAACTGCTTTGTCCTACCAAGGACATAAGTGCAAGCCTTGAAGTGAACTTTGAAATCAATGATCAGTTTTGTCTTCTGTCCTCAGCTTTTTAGGCAAGACTGAAAGCACTATAGGCTAATGCTATATTTTTCTCGATTGCTTTCAGACTCTCATGACTGGTATTGGATTTGGGATTTTCACTTTTTACAAGTCAAAAAATATGTGGGACATCTACTGTTCATATTTCTCTTGGCATTTATATTGTATCTATGGAAAAAGGGGGTGTCCAAGGACACAGCATCTTTCTTCCTCCTCTGGCTAGTTCATTCAAAGGTATAAGGAGAAGGAAAGCCAGACCAGGTATTTATTTTCTTTATAGAGAGTTCTGTCACACAGACAATTAAACTAATGCCTTTATATGCGAATGAGTCTTTTTTCCCCTCTATCTTTTTAAGATCTACCTATTCTTCCTCTTTTTCTCATATGTCCAGATGGGGAAATAATTAGTTGCCTCTGTCTTCTCTGCTGTGGTTCATTAGCGAAAAATTGGAATTCAACACCATGGTTTTCTAAAGTCAGAGCAGGCTGAGTCATTAAGAAATGGCTGTGTACACAACGTGGTGGGATGTAATTTTCTGATCCTGTCACAGCTAAAGAGTCCTTTGCAACACTTATTAGTGACTCAGTATCTCTGCAGTATCTTTGATAAGTGGAGTGTTTGTGGCCATTTTGGTTACTGTTCTAAATACGATCAGTTGGGAGTGCTTGCTTTCTTCATGTTTAGCATCTTGACTGACAGGTCATATTTTTCTGGAAAAGAGCCTGGAGGACTGGAATTTCTCCTCAGTTTTTAAAAGCAGATGATCCGAAAAGCCTCTGGTGGTGTCCTTTCATTGCATCAGGAGCAGACACCCTGCAATGAGTTCAATCTTTCCAGCCAAGCACAAAACCAGCAGAAAGGCCTGAGGCATGCCCCTAGAAGTTGTTGCAGAACCCAAGCAATCACTGGCTGGTGCTGTCTGCTTCTGGAGTGCAATTAGTTCTTGTCCTCAGCAATGAATTCACAGATCCACCAAGTTTAATGCATCACACATTAGACTAAGTTACCTGGCCATCCTCACTGACCCCTTCTGCCATTTCTCTGTCTCCCTGTACTGTGAGTGACATCTCACAACATCTCACTCTTCAGTCCAATTTGCCTCATGCACCTGATCACCATCTGTGCCTGATCACCTGGATCCACCAGGTGACATCTCAGGACCAGAAATGCAATGATGTAGCTATGCCTGGAAGGAGCCTATCTGCAAAAGCATCCTGAAGTTATACTTGTCGCCTCATTTCTATAAATCAGGTTCTTCAGTGAAGGAAATTGTTATTGTAGAAATTTTCTTTGGCTTTCTTAAGTAGTATTTTAGTGTCTAAAATAGCTTTTATTTTTTTTCACTAGGGTCTACATTCCTTACACCTATGTTTCCCTACCATCTGAAGGACCAAGCTCTTGTTTACCTTCTCTTTGCTTATAAGCAGGCAGGTGAGCAAAAAGATGTACTAAAACCACAAAGAAATCGAAACCGTTGAGATGATAGAAAACTGTGGGTTAGATAAGGGAGCTAAAGAGACCAGGGAAGAAGAAAACTGGAGATAATCTTCTGCTGTATCCACCTATCAAATCCTTGAATCCTTAGTTCCCTATCTTTTGGGGGGAAAAGATGTAAGGTAGGTGGTCTCATCCAACCCACTGCTAGCAAGAAGTAACAGGGACAAGAAGCCACCACCCTGTGTCTATTTAAGCCTGTAGGGTGAAACAAACCAGAGAAAAGTGGATGAAAAAAACCTGTAAATACCTAAAAAAACCTCCATCCCAATAACTCTTGAGCCTCTCAGCTAACAGGAATAAGAGAAGGGACCTGAAAGGGAATAGAATCTGATTCTGAAGAAACCATCATGGGGATGAAAATGATTAGTCACTCCTCGGGTACCACTCAGAGTATCAGCTACTCCTTCCATCATCACCACAGCTGTCCCAGCTCCAGCTCAAGCCCAGCCATATTTTCTGCCTTTTTTAGGCCTCCTTTTTCCTTGGGTGTGTGGATACAATACTGCTGCTAGAAAGAATTTTCCTGATGCTTTCTAAACCCATGGGATACTTTTCTCTCTCACAAAGAGATTAGCAGAAGTTCTATGAACTATGAACACCTGCAACCTTGTAGAACTATGTTTATGGTATAGTAGAAAAATATTTTGACAATGGATGATTAGGATTTTAGCCAATCCACCCAGGGGGTGGCTGATCCTTTGTCCAAATAGACTATGAAGAAACAGTCTATAAAAGAGTTTGTAAAATAATTAAATAAGTCAATCTTGCTGCACAATTCCTGCCTGCTGGATCTTCTCTCCTCCCTATGGCTGTGGGATACAGTAATATTTGGTACAGTAATATGGGTGTTTCAAGGTTTAATGTAACTATATGTCAAGAAGGCAGAAACCCTCTGCACGGAAGCTTGAAGGATGCAGAAACTTTGGGTCAAGGAGCTGGTCTGAAGGGAAAATTTGGAGGAGTGACAAGAAGCAAAGTTTTGGGGAAAAAAATCCTTCTTAGAAGAGTTCAGTGAGATATTAGATAGATGAGAGAGCATCCCCCAAACCCATGGGGCTCATGTCTTGCTCCTTCAGCTGCTTGTGCTCATCCCTGCACTAAGCATGAGACATAAGCTCAGGTTCCCCTGCACTCACAGCTCCTTCAAGCTTCAGGGGATTGGGAGAAAAGAAATTCTGTCCTGTAAAATGAGTCAATGCTGGTTTTGGCTGGGACAGAGTTAATTTTCTTCCTGGTACTGTGTTTGGGATTTAGCATGAGGCTAATGTTGATAGCACACTGATGTTTTAGTCGTGGAGTGCTAACACTAAGTCAAGGACTTCTCAGCGTTTGCCGGTGAGGAGGCGCACAGGAAGCCATGAGGAAATGTGGCTGGGACACTGCTGACCAAACTTGCCAAAGGGATATTCCATACCACAGATCATCCTGTTCAGAGGAGAAACGGGGGAAGGTGGTCAGGGTTGGGGGGAATCACTGTTCAGGGATGGGCTGGACATCACTCAGTGGGTAGTGAGCAATTGCAGCATGTACTGCTTGTCTCTTGGGGTTTTTATTCCTTTGCCTCTCGCTTTCATCACGATTATTATTAGTACTAGTAGTAGTAGTAGTAAATTTTATTTTGTTTCAATTATCGAGCTATTCTTATGTCAATCCATGAGGTTTACTTTTTTTTATTCTTCTCCCCACCAGGGTTGGGGGACTGTGTGTCTGTGTAGTACTCAGTTCCAGGCTGGGGTTAAACCACAGCAGAGCCTCACAGCAAAGCAGCTGTTCTCAAGGTGCTTTTTTGATGTCACTGAGCTCCTCTCATGAAGTCATTACTTAATGCTGGTTGCTATAACAACCTGTTAGTCTTTTTCTCTATTACTCATGCAGCAGAAATGCCTACAGGTATGTCATTGTTGTGAAATCCAACTTTAAAGTGTTCACTTAAAAATATTTCTCCTCTGCAATAATCTCACTGGCACAAAACACATAGCTTCACAGATTTTTTTTTTTTCTTTTTAAGAAAAGTCAGCTCCAACTCATCCTGGGGTGTCTGAAGAAAAAAAAGAGTAAATCTGAGGAAAGATCTTACAGTGAACCAGCATTTTAGCTGAAAACTTCCCTCTTTAATGTTCAGTATTTCCAAAATCTTTTTCAAAAGCTCATTTTAATCTCTTAGATTCTGTTTTTAAAACTCTAATTCTGTAGAGGAAGCACCTACTAGTATTGTAGTCAAACCTGTAGCTTTCTGTACATGTATTTTTATTAGGAATTGGAATGAACAGAGAAAATGCTCTAAGAAACAGTGTTTATCATTTTTCTGAGCATTATTAAGCTCATGTGCAATACCATCTCTTTGGTTATAGGAAAGATTACAAGGAAAGATGTCAATACAAGAGGTCATACTGTGGATGGGAAAACCCTTTTAGTGGTGTTTGAATTGCTGCTGCTGGTTCTGGACTAGTAATTAACTCCACAGAAGAAATAAATGACAGTAAACCAGACATATTTAACCATCTTGGAAATATCTTCAAACATTCTGGGATGTGAACAAGCTCAGTGAAATATTTACAGTGCTGCATTGTCTCTCTCTGTGGTGGAGTATGACAGCTGAGGGGCTCCATGGCCATGACCAACCTCAGCACCAGGCACTCACCTCTTGCTCCTCTCCCAGTCACATGTTCCAGCAGCAGACACTATGCAGACCGGTAACAAAAATCTAAAATAAATATTGCCAGCAAGCAGGACTCAGTCCCTCCAGTCACCTTTAGTGACAATTCTAATTTTGGGGCCAGACACAACTGTGCAAAGCTAGATGGGAATATCCTGGCCTTGGCTTCTACCTGTGGTATGGAAGCAGCTATGACTGTGCTGCCTTTTGGGGCACCATGCTTTCATTGATGCAGTGGAATATTACTGTCTGAGCATCAGAAGTGTGAGGGACAAGCACTATAAAGTAACACCTTTCACAAAATGTGCACAAGCTCACAAGCATTCAGAGGCAGTACTTTTTAATGATTCATTTGTTATTTTGACTTAAGCATTTTTCTTCTTTTTTTTTTTTCCCTCCAAATTTTAAAATGTGTTTTGCAGTTTTGGAAGCTTTTGGAGCTCAAGCTCAGTTTTCTGTAACAGGGAGCTACGAGGTGCTGTAAAGGGGCATCTCAGTGTCCCAATGAAGCTGGGTATGTACATACTTGTATTACACTGGGACTCCTCCCCTCCCTTGCATCCCTGGGGGTGCAGGTCACTGCTCTGGTGACACTCAGACCTGGCAGGGGATGACTGACCCACAGACAGCCCTTTGTCCCAGCACAGGGGAGGGGTCAGCCTGGAGCTCTTTATGGGATGTTGTGCAGATGAGCCCTGCCTCCAGCATCCTTCACTGTTACATCTCCAGCAAGAGATTTGACTCATGTTTTGCCAAATGGAAGTGGGCTAAACTCTCCAGAGGGGATTCTAGGAAACATCATAAACAATGGAAGTTAAAGCCTAATTCTTTTGTCTCAAAAAAAGAAAAAAAAATTCAATTTCTCCAGAATTTGTGGAAGCGCTATGAGGGAGTACTCAAGTTTCTACTGTCCAAGGTTCATGCTTGGGAAAGAAGTCAAAGTAAGGATAAGACACACTTAAAGACGAGTTTTACTTCAGAAGGATAAAACTAACATTGTTTAATTCTTCCAGCTTTCAGTCAGACACATTTACTTTTAAAGTTTAAAGATGGTGCTCCAGTCAGGGTTGTATAAACCATGAATCCTTTCTTCTACTGTTATAGACAGATATTTTAAAAAAAAAATACCATGGAATCAGTCCAAAGAAACATACTAAATATATGAAAATATCAAACAAGTGTACAAAACATTCTTATGCCTTGGTAAAAACACAGAGCTCAGCTTGCATCCCCATGCAGTCATATTCATACAACACCAGTTTAGCTGCAGGATTCATGAGTCAGTGTTTCTACTCTCAGGTTTCTGAAATGTGGGCTGCCGGAACTGAGCTTGGCCAGTGCAGTATCACAACATCCAGAGTAAATGGCTGCTGAATTTTTTTTCCCCTAAGAATAGAGAAAAGATCTGCAGGAGAGCTGGTATTGCCTGATTGCCTCATCTGAGATTAAGGCTTTTAAAATTCTTGTCTCCATGTCACTATTGCTTGAAGACACTGCTCTTACTTCCTCCATTTTTCTTGAGTTCCAGAATCTGACCTAAGTATTTTGTGGTTAACATTGTTAATGCCATATCTTGTCTGGGAACTGGTGAGGATGAGATTTGAATGGCAAAGAAAGAGAAGCAAAGTACTCAAGAATCCATACATTGATGATCTGAGCACGCAACAAATGGTTGTCTGAGTTGGGCACATTTTAGCCAAATTCTTCTCAAGGTTTTACACCCCACTCCAAATGACCTCTGTCTTTGATTAACTGACAGAATTGCCAGGAATTTGCAGCACTTCTTTGCTACTACTTGGGAGGCAGCAGTGGCCCCATTGCATCTTTGAAGTATTTTTCATCATTCTGGACTTGAGACCTCTCAGAGATATTAGGAGACTTCATGAATAGGGTTTTTATAGAGTTAGGGGAGAGGAGGAAGGAAAATAGTAGCTTTCTATGGCTTAAAAAAAAAGAAAAAAAAGTGTTTCAATATTTATTCTCCTGCTCAAGAATGTAATAAAAAACTTGAAAATCTGCAAACTGGTATTCTATACATTTTTTCAAGAGGTAACATCACTTTCCCAGGGCTGCTGCAACTGTTCATCCTTGTGCCGTCTGTATGTATGGTTTCTTTCTCTTCTCTAAAGAAAAGGAATTCCTGTTTTCATCCTGCACAGCAGGTTCATCTTGCACAATATGGGATTACCCTGTCAGTTGAATCATTGCCATGTTTTAGATATATTAACCCACCAATGTAGTTCTCTCTGTGCTGGTGGGCTAGCAATGTTACCAGCCTCTAAGCAATCCTTGCTCATTGATGAAAAATACACTCTTCTCCTGAATTTTGAGGAGAATCACAGATAATCAGAGGATGTTTCTGCCAAACACGTAACAGGCTGCTTGTCTGGTCTGTCAAATTATCAAATTCCCCTAAGAAGAATCAACTGTCTGAAACAGATAAAAGAAATCGTATTGTGTTAGCAGAAAGGTTTACATTCCCAATTTCTAAACAAAATCACTAAAGAAAAATAACAAAATATAGTTTGGGGTGGGTTTTTGTTTGTTTGGTTTTTTTTTGGTTTTTTTTAGTGTTTCCCATGGTTGGGAACAACAAAAAGCATTCACTCTTTTGGGCTTGATTCCCTGGTGAGTTTTAAAGTTACCTGGCTGTGCTTTTGTTTAGCTGGAACTACCTGACTTGCTAAGCTCTCTTCTGGAGTTCCTCCAGTGGAAATCAGTGTTATGAAGTGAGACAGGAGAGTTGCTTTCACTTTGTCATCTTGTACACTTGTCTGTGCCTGCAAGCCTCTGAATCAGATTTCTTCATTTCTCCTTTGTTCTTTGCACTGGAGTTTTCTCATCTTCTTTTTTAAAGCCTTAATGAGCCCAGGCAGGAGCCCATTGGGTGCTATAAATGAAGTATTCTGGGCTTTTCTGGAGGTGGAGATATCACAACAGATGCAAGACTTCTTTCAAACTATCTAAATTATGCACTGAAAGCAGTGTTCACTGTATAAAATATTCATTATACATGGATCTTGCCAAACTCATATTTTCTAGCTTATTACATCCTCTTCTCAGAGATAGCATGTGATATAACAACAATTTAAAATTTGACACTTAGGCCACTTTCTAAGTTACTCTCTCCCTCTCCATTTCTTCCCTTTATATCCAAAGGAAGAGACAAGAAACCTTGAAATAGGTAGCCTAAGATAACCACTTTCTAGGGAAGATTCCAGTAGAGACTGAATTGAAGGATTCAGACAAGGCTCAGTCACAGAAAGGTGAAAGCAGTCAGTGATCCACAGTTCAAAAAGCCCATTGGCCTTTTCTTTCTAAGAACACGAGGTTCACCTCTGAAGCAATACAAGTGCATTTACCTGACTCATAGCATCTTTGTCTATTTGTTAAAAGCATAAAGATGCTAAAGAATTCCCCAGATGTCAAAAATACTGGGTCATTTGGGCAGTAAGGAGCCTTTAGGTGTTATTGAGTGATAAAAATATTATTTAGCTTCTTTTAATATTCCTTTCTTTCTCTTTTCTTTCTGCTTTTCCTTTGCGTTCTGTACAATTGCCATCTGGATTGCCTCAAGAATGGGAAAATAAGTAAATGAATGACCTGAGTACAACAGTGAAAAAATGTTTCACACAAGATTTGGATTTTCAGATGAAATTGTTGCCTCCAAAAGTAAAGATCCATTAAGGATCTGCCTTGGACAAGGCTTTCTTTCAGATTTAGGAGAGATTCACTTTCATCATAGGATTACTCAGGTTGGAAAGGACCCTAGGATGTCTCTAGTCCAGGCCCCTGCTGGAAGGAAGACCAGATGCAAAATCAGACCAGATTTCTTACTCATTTAGTACTTTCTGAGAGTTTATTTTTTCATGGTAGATAGTGGTGGTGGTGGTGGTGTTCTAAAATATTGGGCTCTAGCTGTTCGGAATAGAATAATTCACGGTTTCTTATAGATTCCCTTTACAACTTATATGTAACTTTTCACAAATGCCCTGGGTGTTTTTGGCTGTCAGATGTGGCAGCTTGAAAGTTCAAACAGAACATCTCAGTTAATGCTGAGTGACAATAGGATTATCATTGTAATGGCCAAAGGATGCAGGGTAGTGATGCCTGTAGGTACAGGTAATGTCTACTTTTAACATCTTATTAGACCTAGCGACACAGTAGAATAAAGGGATCAAACTCTCTGGTTGAGTTCCTTCGTCATCTTCACTTGAATAGCTCACAAGAAAAGAACTTTTAAACCATCTTTAATATTTGGTGAATGGAAGAATATAGACTGAAGGAGGAAGAGAAGCACCATTTCCAATGGAAAATTGCTTTGAAATCCTTCATGGAAGATACTGGAAACTGTAGATTCCCTGCAGGATTTCTCAGACATCTTTGACCTTTTAAATTCCTTTAACTCAAAGTAGCCCCCATGTCTTGGGGTGACTTGATGTTGTATTCCCTATCACTGCACTATGCCCAGAAATTAGTATATATACCTTTCTATGCTTCTAAACTGAGCCTGAGAGGAGGGAGGAAAAACCAAGCAAAACTTTTTCAAAGCAGTTTGCAGCTTGTTCAAGGTCACACAGAGATAGAGACTTTTTTCCAACTGCGGCAGGAGAGCGAGAGGGGAGGGAAGCATCCAGCTTGCTTTTCTTTCCAGCCAGCTTTTGGCAGTTTTTTTTTCCTCAGTTCCCTTTCCTCCAGAGAGTTGAACTTTTGTTTTCCTGGGAGTTCATTTTTTTCCTTTTCTCTCTGCTGCACTGTTTCAACATCAGAATACATTGGGAGGACTTTCTACCAAGGCCTTGGCCCTGGAGGTGGGCCCACCACCCCGTCCCAGCTCCAAGGAGGGAGAGGGAGATCTGCGGAAGGACTCTAAATTTTTCCCCAGGTTTCTCTCAGCAGAGCAGGAGGTTTTATTATTTAGCATTATTATTCTTTTCCCATGTGTTTGTTAAATAAATAGTTTTTATCTCTTTCACTTTCATTTGAGGAAAATTTATTTTTTCCTGAATGTGGTGGGGGAGGGGTGGTTGTAACCTGCCTTCTCTCAGAGGATGTATTTCTAAATTTGGCCAAGCCGGAACAGATTCTTACATAGAAAGATGAATACCGAAGCACAGTAAATTCAAGAAGACAGTGGGTATAGGAGAAAGTTTCACGAAGGATGTCTGGACTTCAGGCAGCTCTCTTGAAAGCTGTTTATTGCATAGGCAAAGTTACAGCATTTCAGGGAGTGGGTATCCAGAGCCAGCCCAACAGCTGCCAGCTCCAGCTGTAAGCATACCTGAGGCCACTTTCTGTTCAAGTTACAAAGCATTATATACTTTTCTTTGCTGTGTATCTTAATACATAACAACCAATAAGCACCATACACAATACCTTTACATTTGCCTATAGCCTATCACAACTACTACCATCACCATATTATAGTCATTATTATCCAATCACAAGAGTAAATAAGTTACAATTTAAGCTTGCAATGGAAAATTCTCAGACTTCTTTTCTTCTTGCTACATCGACATTTCTTGTTTGCCTGCGATAGCTCTTTTTGGTAAAAACATGTTTTCTATTTACTTATGCTCTTCTTGAGACTTATTTACTTGGTGAAAAACATGTCTTTGTTTGTAGTCACATACCTTTGTCCTATTCATAAAAATCTCCTTCCAACTCATCTCTAACCTTTGCCTTCTCAGTTATTCAGTGCTCAGTGTTTCAGCAAAACATCTTTTATTTTATATCAAAACTTGCTTTCATTTCTATCTGTCATGGGTTAGCAAGCATAGGCCCAGAAGTGATGTTCTTGCAAAGGGGTGCTTACAGCTTCCTCTGGGACCTGATAGAACCTATCAGCTGGCCAGTTTGAATATGGACAATTCTTTAAGCCACTTAAAGTTGTGACCGCCTCTGTGATACACACTTAAGAATCAGAAACTCCGAGGCAGAGCCTCTCTGTCTCATTTCTGGTGTTGGGACAGGCGGCTGCGGGCCCCATGCAGGGGCCAGCGGGCCCGGCCCAGGCCCTGCTCAGGCCAGGCCGGCCTGGGCCACGGCCATCCTGGAGCCAATGGGCCCTGTTCCACCCGTGGAACCCCCCCACAGCCCTGCTGTGAGCAGACGGCCGGCTCCCCCTCTCCACTGCAGCCAAGATTCAGCTCAAGCTGCACCTCTGTCCGGCAGAGGCCAGGTGACCAACAGCGATAAGCCACATTCCAGCTGCAAGGCCGAGGTGAGATTAACCCTTTTAGTGCTGTGAAGAGCTGAAAACCTGAGGAAAGAGAAAGAGGAGATGCTTAAAGCTGAAATTCTGTTGTGAAGCTATGATATATCAGAGTATCCCGTTGTAATTTCATGAAGGCATGGGGGGTGGAGCGTTCAACTTGTATTTGTGAGCAAAAGCACCTGCGCTGAGATAGGCAGATGCTGATGCAGCTGTAATTTCATGAGAAGTTTGAACAGGGAGAGATGGAAGCGATGAGGACTTTTGCTCCAAATGGGAAAGGAGAAAACCTCAGTTCCTAGAGATGCTCCCAGAGATAGTCCTAAAGATGAAGATGAGGAAAATCCTTTTCTCCCAGGGAAGGAGGAGGGCCTCTGTTCTTAGAGATGAAATGCTCCCAGAGATGGGTAAAGAGAACTTTTATTTCTGAACAGCTCAACCTTAAAATTGTACCCCCAAAAAACTTCAAGAGTGAACCCTCGAAAGCAGCTGTGGGAAAAGCTGCAAGTCAGGGGAAGGGACTCACATACGAGCAGAGAACCAACCCGGGTGGCTGTCTCGCTGTGATAATGTTTTCATAGCACAGGCAAGAGAGACTCCTCTTCCTACATGGACTGAACAAGGCTATTATGGAAGTGATAAACAGACTGAACATCTCAAGGGTTGTCTTCTACATTGTCACTTGGAGAAGGGAGAAGGAGGGGGGGGGAGGAGAAGTGTTCTGAAGGTGTGGTATGATTTTTTTTGTCTTCTTTTAGGTCTGTTAATAAACTTCTTTATATTCTTTCAAGTTTGGTGCCTGCTTTGCATTTCTCCTAATTCTTATCTCATAGAAGGTAAACAGTAATGAGTATTTTGGACCAAACCACTACACTATCTCATCCTCAGTTTCTACATTCAGAGATCTTTCTGCCAAGCCTACATATCTGTGAAACTTTCTTACTAAACTTTCATCCTCTCCAACAAGTGGGAAACTGAGAACCTGAGAGGACTGGAAACAGCAAAGTGACACCAGAGGAGAAATAAAATTGAGATAATCTGTGTTTCCCATTTTGTATTTACAGATTTTAATAAATGGAAGCTTTGTCAATTGTGAGAAAGAACGAGAAATTACATCAAATTACGCACAGTCAGATCAATCATATGTAAATATAAGAAGCTTTAAGCTGCAGTAACTCTACCTACCTTTTTGTAGATTATGCAGAGATCTACTGCCTTAAAGTTGAAATTAAAAGGTAAAACTATGAGAATAATGAGCACTTTTAGCACTGAAGGTGGCTATTGTAAGCTACTAGAAAAGAACATGAAATTCATCACACTCTTCAGTTTTTGAGGTAGAAGAACATCTCTCTTGCTTATGTGTTATATAGCAACCACTTTGAATGTAAGAGGGAATTACTGGATACAGTTCTTTTTTCATTTAGGACCATTCTAGCATGGGAACTATCACAGAAGACCATGACAATAATAATTATCCTATCAAAGACTCATTCAACTGCAACATCCACCCAAACAACATCCAAGTAGACTTGTGAGAATGCCTGCATTACCCATTATCACTTACTGTACTCACAGAGTGGTCTCGCCTTGGGGACAAGGGCCAGCTGCCCCAGGGAGACAGCCAAGCCAGGAGCTGGTCCTGAGTCAGTGCCAACTCTGCCCTCACCCATAGTCCCAGTCCCACAGGAGCAGATAATTGGGGTCTGATAGCCCTTGACTTGGCAAGCAAGGGACCAGGACCAGGATCCATCCAAGCACCCCAGCCAGAAGCAGAAGGACACTAGGCCAGAAGCAGGGCTGGGAAGAAGCTGCGACATGGCTCTGAAGTCCATCCATGTAGGTACACCCACAGTACAATTTAGGTAGGGGTTGACATCTGAAATGGGACTAATCATGTGCGAGTGTACAGTTGAGCAAAGAGGGACAGGTAGATCTTTATACTGCACCAGTTAAATGCTCATTTTGTTCTTGTAGTACCAAACAGCTTTCATAAATATTCCTCTAATACTGAGCTTTCATCATAAGGTCACTTGCTTAATCCCACATAGGCAGTGACAAATGGCAAGCTGTGTCTGACTCAACCGTTTCTCTCACACCCTCTCATTTACATGCATTTGAATAAAACTGCTCTGTACCCTGCTGAGTAACCTTTCCAAACCACACTGGTGGTTGGGTAGGGCTAGGGCTCAAGGAAAGACAGAGCAATTCAGCCTTGGCGTGAACAGAAGCCAACTTTCAACTAGATTGAATTTCCACAGTAAGGCTAATAATTTTGGTGCTAAAATGCAAATAATTACTGTTGTAAGTGCTTTCTGGCATCCACAGGTGTGTTGGCTGCCTCTCAAGCTGAATAAAAGGACAAGGACTCCTGTTTTTAAAAGCTCACAATATTCCTGCCTTCTGCAAAGTTCACTGAAAAACAGTGGGAATAATTTTCATAGGTGCATTAGTCTCCTTATGAAAGGTCACAAAATTTACATTCACTCAGATGTCTTGGAAAATTTATTCAAGGTTAAGATTAATTGAGCAGGCAAAGAACTTGGTCTCTGTGAATGAGCTGGAATTTAAGACAGCCCTCCTGTTCCCATGAAATCATGAACAAGTCCTACTGGTTTGGAGCAAATATCCACCTAGCCTGAAAGTGTCCGTAAGTACATACCCATGGAATTGTAAAAGCAGGAGAAATCTGTGTGATATTTCTTCCTGCTGACTTAGCCTCTATCCACCAATTTCAGACCAACAGACTTCCTCTGCCTGCCCTGGTTTGTCTGTTCAGTAACAGGGATCTCTCTTATGGAATTCCCTGTTTTCCCCTTGAGATAGATGTTTACCTGATACATTCATTTCCTTTGCTTTTTTGGCTTCTACCAAACACTGAGCTGATAAAAAAACAGGTGCTATTTCCCAAGGCCTTAGTCCTGAGGGGTTCTGGTCTGTTCAGAAGCAGCATTTTATGTGTGAATCATTTGCCATCTTGTGTATCTTTTTACATTCATCTCTATCACACTTCATCTGGTATCTTACGGCCTTGGCAATCATTTTCCTAAGGTCCTTCCTAGTGACACTTATCTCTCTTTGTTTGTACCATTCTGAGCAGCTCTGCATCACCAGAAAACCTTTCCCATGCTCTGACATCCCTGACCTTATGAATATGTGATGGAGTTGGTCTGGAGGGCTTTGGGGCTGGGAACTTCTTAGGTGCTTCTTCTACCACTCATTCACATTCTCCCTGCATGCAGGACTATCTTTTCTTTCAAGCACACTCCCTGGATAAAACACGTGCAGAATCTAAAACCAGAAATTTCCTTTAAATATTTATTGGCTTTTCTTTTCCCCAGATGGACGGGCATCTTGGTTTCTCAATGTTTATTTATAAATATGGCATCCACTTTGCCCAGAAGGGAAATGGCATTACCTTCCCAAACAGTAGGGGTTTTGTATCTTCAGTATGTGTACATTTTCTGTACATTCTCAAATAAGGAAATACTGAAATTAATATTTAATGTGAATACATTTGACTCCAGTTTCAGAAGGCAGCAGTCTTTCAGTAATTGCTATACTCTCAAATGTGGCTAATGTCAGAAATATAAGAGAAGAACTGAACTCCCAACTGAACATTTTGCCTGTCCCATGATATTTTGGTTATTTTCACTTCATAGACAAAAGAGTGACTACAGGGACTAAACACACAAGCTTTCCCTTTATGAAGCTATAGCATAATGGACAAATAAAGCACAAAATTGCTTCTCTTGTATTAACTACATTTTTAATTTTTTGAAAAGTAAGCATATCAAGGGTTGAATTAGCTTATCATTTACCAGTGCATTATTAGAATCAAAACAAATGTCCATTGTGCTGTATATTCCTCTTCATGACCATTGCTGAGCTGCATTAAGAATGCAGTTTTTCTCCAGGCAGACAAAATGAAGACAAATTAACTTTCTTTATAGTTCAATAAATCCTAGAGCCTGGCAAACATTACTGATCTCTTTATGCTCAGCATAAGGAGATCAGTAAGATCTACTTAAGAAGTGAGATACCACTGTAATGGATTTTTTTCAAAGAAAGACTGGAGTTAGTTCAACAAAGATCAAACAACTTGGGATTAATTAGCTGACTCACGCAAATAAATATTACATAATGAGCTATTATAAATTATGTCTTATATGGTTTAACATTCACACAAGTTTCATGCAAAGATTATACAATTTATTATATTATTAGAATGATTTTTTACTCACTACCTCACGAAGTTGAAAATATTCTTTTTTTAGACATTCTGCATTAAGATTTTAACTACACTAGCTGCCTCCATGTCCAGCTTGCAAATACTCTCCAAATGTCTCCAACTTCTGAAGTCAGAAACTTCTACCAGTTTTGGCTAACCCTAATTTAGTAGTTTTAAAGCACATATAAGATAAAACTTTGGAAGCTGTCACACTTCATCAGACAGCAAGGAAAAGCTGTTCCAAAATGAAAAGGGCAGTGGTCCAGCCCAAAGACTGGAAACATATAAGCTGAAGACCAAAATTTCAATGTGATCAGTTCCTTGAATGGGGACAGTGTTGCAAAGCTTTCATAAGAATGGTTTCCCACAGTGTATGGTAATGCTTTTACTTAGGAATGACATTGAACATCATCTCTACGGAAATATGAGACCCTGTCTCAGAAATAGCACAGTGAATCTTTGAAGAAATAAACTTGATAAGAGTGTTACATTCAAATTGTATAATGGGCAAATTTTATTCTCTTAAGACATAAATTTCAAGGGTAAATTTTATTCTTTCAAGGTTTCACTGCTAGCGCCTTCTTTTTAGTTAGCTACATAAATACATATTTTATCCTAAAGATATACTTTGCATTTATCTAGGTGATGATGAAATATAATTCACATGTATGTAATTACATGCATAATATTGGCCTTAGATTTTTATCTCCTCAAGCATACTCGGATGCTCATGTCTACCCATAAGAAGATAATCTGTCTTCAACCATTATGTCTTTACTCCCTCAGTTAAAGGGAGGGCACCTGCCTGTGGTGAGAATACCTCCTGAGTAACCAGGGGAGTGAGTTTGTGGAAACCCAGATACAGTGTGTCCCTCCACATCTACTTGGTCACCTGAGGCAGATGATGCTACATCATTTGGGATCTCATATCAGCATTGCCAATAACAAGGAATTGATGTGAGCTTCTTTCACACTAATTGTGTTAAGTATGGAGATAACATGATCAGTAAATATTTCTGATCTGAGTCAGATGAATCTGCCTGGAGAGTGTCTGAAACAGCAGTTGGGGCTTAAAATGTCATTCTGAGACTAAGCAGGCACTGGAAAAAAAAGGCAAATTACCCTTCAGTGATGGCACTAAGCTTTCCCTGAAGACATGCAAGATGCAGGTGCTGTTTGGGGTGGCCGATCTCCCACACAACTTGTACTTTCTTCCCAAAATGTCATTCCCTTTAGGGCCAAGGTGAGGGGGCTTTGACAGGCTGATGTGTGCTCAGCAGTGCTGCTCAGGTTAGAACCTGTGTCCCCGCTCTCACTTCCCCAAGCTCTGAGGCAGCAGATGGAGGGTGGGCATCCTGCTGAGCTGACGAACTGGCCCCTCACTGCTTGAGCCAGTCTCTGGTGCTTAGCAGAGAAATTGGAAGTCCTCAGTGGCATTTACAAATTGAGGTGAGCTCAGAGTACCTAGAGACTGTTCAGACTGGAGTGCAAAACTCTGCAGTTTTCTCTGATTCCCTTGCCTTTGTGGCTGCAGTTAATAATTTTCTGGTGTCCCTCATACAGTGCCATTGTCTAATATAATCCAAAAAACAATTAAGTGCATCAGAAGTCTTTCCATCCCCTCGTGTTAGCTTATTATTCCATAATGTGGCCATTAAAAACTCCCTTTTTGTGTATTTCCTTAGCAAATACTAGAACAAAACCCTGCATTGTCCCATCACAGGTTTTCCTGCAAACACCATAGTTCTGCAAGGAGCAACATTGGAGTTGGACCAACGAGTGAACTGAAATTGATAAAATTATCTAAGGTAATTACCAGTGTATATAGAAAATTGATTGTTTCTTTGGAAGTTATTTTACCCACAAATGATGTCAGTAACTTCTGTCGAATGCAAGTGAAAAATACATAAAACATAAACTTTCTTTTGACTCTGTCATTTTACAAATTTGTACATGGTCACAACAATGCTGTGGTCAGTTTCTCCCATTCTATCACTTACTTTAAAATATTTCTAGGTATGCATGCACAGGAAAAGGAATAAATCAAGACATGTCTGCACAAGAATATAGGATAGGAGGTGTTTTAAAAGATACAAAAGCCCAAAAGGATTTTTGGACCTTGAGGACAAAAATTCTTGAGTAAGGCTATTCTATTTGAAAGTATTCTTTTTGCTTTAAAAATTTACCGGCTAATTTGATACTTTAGAGGCTGGATGTTAAAATCCAGTACACTTCAAGTGGGTTATGGCTGCTTATCATCACTTGCTTTATTAGTGGTTACAAAGTCCTTTAAAACCCCCAGAGGACTCCTGGGGAATAAACAACCAGACATGGCTCTGTTTTGCAGAAAGCTGTAGAAACTAAAACGTGTTTGCTACAGAGTTGCAGGTGAACCTGAGGCAAAAGCACCTAGGACCGATGCCTCTCAGGGTGGATCTGCAGCCTGGCAGACCATTATTTGGTTTAGTTTGACCTATTTTCTCTCTTTTTAAATTTCTATTTCAATTGGCTCAGTCTTATGTCTGGGATTGCAAGGTTCAGAGAGAGAAGTCGCCTGTACTTGCCTCAACTTTATTTGAAGGAAAATATCTGGAGCTCTAAAGGAGAAAGACTGCAAGGAGTTAATGCCTTTGAGACCTCTGGATTAATGGATTTCAAATGAAGGTCTAGGGGAAACTGAAAAAAATGGTGGAGTAGCATTCAGCAAATAGGTGTGATAAACTGATTCCTGGAGGTGAAAGTTTTCTCTTGCCTGACTCTGGCTGTCTTGGAGCAGTAAGGGCAGGCTGCTCCTAAGGGAAGGGGAGCTGGGGGTCCAGAGTGATGCAGGGCTGCCCAGGGTTTTGCCAAGTGTCAGCAGAAGTGCCCAAGGAAGCCTTATCTCCCTTATACTAAAGTTTGTGGTAAACCCAGGAACCATGGTTAGGTGGCAGGGAGGCAGATGACATTCTCCTCACAAGTTCCCATGGCTTCTTATTGCTTCAATCACACAATTCAAATGCACAATGCAATTGTGTAAAATATGCACATCTTAAACCTATTGACCAAATTTTTCATTTGTGTGAAATATTACTTCTCTCTGTGTTCACTGGAACCACAACAGGTTATGGAGATCTGGTTTATTTACTGGTTTCAGGCTCTACTGCAGCTGCAAAGAGCTGTACAGTATAAAAGCTGATTTTTAAAAAAAGAAGATATACCATCCCTGCAAAAACCCCCAGCACTTCTAGAAAACATGTTTAAGCAAAGCTTTATTCATCTGTTTCTATCCAAAAAGTAGATTGCTAAATAAAATGACATGTCAGGAAAGTCAACAAAAGGTTTTACCCCAAGTGATTTGATGGAATTTTATATTGACTGAATGGTGACCTCTGGGACTCTCATTCTAAAATATAATAAAGAGATTCTCTGAAGTAAGAGAATTTTAGAAATCTGGATGGAGAGAAAATGTGGAGCTCTATAGGTTACAGAACAGCATCTCCCCCAGTCAGCCCAGCACCACTGATCCTGACATTTATTATACTGCTTTTATCTGAAAGAAACAGCATCTTGCAGCAGTGCAAATAGGTCTAGTGTAATGCAGAAGATAATATTTCTAAGGTGCACAATTAATGCTTTAATGTGCACTTTTTATTTTGGACAGATATCTTTCAGACTGAGAGTCCAGGTGTCTCTCTTGATCATGCCAGTCCTCTATCCTATCTGAGTATCTTTCTAGGCAGTTTTACAGACTATTTACAGAGTGCATACATTACTTGAGACCTCATCAACAGTAAGGAATTCAACTATGTGAGCTGAAAAATGTTTTTTTTCCATTTTATATGCAATGAGACTGAGACAGTGCTGCACTGTAAAGGGCATGAGTGAAACCTGACCATTGCTAAAGGAGTTAAATCCCAATTTGAAGGAGAGGTGTGGTTGCTCTGCCTCAGAACCTCATCACAATGCAGGAGAATGGTACAGGGCTGGCAGGCACAGAGCATCAGCCTGGGGTGTGCAGATCCAGAGTACAAAACCACAGCTTTTCCCTCAGTATTTCCAGTTTCACCATAGCTCCCAGCTGTGGGAAGTGAAAATAGTCATCAAGAGACGAGCCTGAAAACGAGACTCTGGGTTGTACATACACCTTTTCCCTTCACACATACACTTGCAGAAGGCAGTGAAATAAGTTTTGTCAAGTTATAAATGGAGACTGGAAACAGCCTTACTCGAGTCAGAGAAGGGAGCAGCTCTACCAAGAACTTGTGGAGAAGGCTGTCTGTGGGAGAGGAATGTCTCAGTAGGGATGGGTGCTCCGGCAGGCAAGTGTCTGAAGTGGTGCTGTTCTGCAGGGCTCGGGGTTGGGGCCAGCACTGTCTGACATCCTTGTAAGCAACACAGACAGTGGGAATGAGGGCACACTGAGCAAGTCTGCCAATGACACCAAAGTGTGGGGTGCAGTCACACGCTGGAGGGAAGGGATGCCATCCAGAGGGATCTGGACAGCCTCAGAGGTGGCCCTGTACAAACATTATGAAGTTCAACAAGGTCAAGTGCAAGGTGCTGCATCTGGGTTGGGGCAATCCCAAGCACAAGTACAGGCTGCTGGCACATGTCACCTATACCTGGAGTTTGCAACTCCACCTATTTTTCATGCCAAATCACCATATCCTCTCTAATTTTATGTCCTTAATGGGGCAAGCAGCTTGGCCTATGCCATACCTGTGACACCACATCCCACCTTTCTGAGGAGCTTCTCTGAATTGTATAGGTCTGTTTTTCTGCTCCACAGGGATACACAACTCTTACAGTTCGTGTTAGCAATATGTAGAATTTCAACAATTATTTTCCTTCTACTTCTTTCTGTCCACTTTTCCTTTTTCATTTCCTTTGTGAGTGAGCCTGGTTCCTATGTGTGCTTTCCAGCTGTACATATGAAATAATTAGTTGGTGAAAAGGTGATGAAACCATTATTATTATGGTGATGAAACCATCATTATTATCTTTCATGGAACTATGAAGATAAAACTATATGAGTCTTATTATCTGGTATTGTATTCACAGAATATACAAGTGTAACTGCAGTGAACTATGGTTATTTCATGGAAAGGTTTCAGTGGAAATATTAATGGTTTGAACAGTGTATTCAAAAAAGATGGAAATGTCATAGCATTAAAGATTTTTTTTTTTTTTTTTTCTGAGAGGAACTTATCTCTCTGAGCATGGTTCTGGAAACACTTTAATTAAGTCTATAAGGTGTTAATCCCTGCCCTTTGTTTCACCTCTTTCAGACAACACAAGGAGAGTTTGAATTGCTGGCAATTCTAAGTCTTAAAGGTCAAAAATGCAACATTTCTTAGGGCAAAAAAAAGCAAAAGAAGATCATTTGGAGGAATATCTATATATTCCTCTGACATGAATTCTAAGAATTCTTTGTTTTCTTTTAGGTAAATCTCCTTCTGGGAATGAATGGAGTGACTCTTGGGGAATGCATTATACGTAAAAAAATTGTGACTCTAAGTTGTGCCTGTATTAAACTTATTTTAACCAATCAGCTAGTGAGGAACCTTAAAATATTCCAGTGAATGATTAGATGAAAAAAACATTTTTCAATTTTCTTTTTTTTTCCTATCCCTTGCCCCTTCTGTCCTTTTAAAGACAGATATTTATTATTATATTTTAAAATGAAATTTGCAAGCTTAGAAAAATAATTCTTGAAAAAAATTCTGCTTCTTGTTTCCCCCTTCCCCAAATGTCACTGTTTATCTACAAAAGTGGGTCACATTACTTGATCAGTTCAGTGTCCAGGGAGTCATGCCATGACCCTTTCAGTCACATGTAGTCATCAAAGATGTCTTGCAGAGGTAATCTATGTCTCTTCATTCTTCCTGTTGGAATATACATGATCTTTCTTCTAGATGTGTGAACTCCTCCTAGCCATGGCTATTCCCCAGGTGAACCTCCAGACAAGTGGCTGTGAACTATAATGCCTACATTCAAATGTGTGGTGGGTTACCACTGGAAAACTGTGGTGATTTACGAAGGAACTCTGCCTGCGCCTGGGGGGAGCCCCAGCCCTGGACTGGACCTGCGGAGCGGACCCGGTCCGGAGGCTGCGCAAGCCGCCGGCCCCGAGGATTGGCAGCTGCTCACACGCAGGCAGCATCCCCCTTCCCCGTTCACCACGCCACCTCGACGAGAAGTGAAGAAAGCAGTAACCAAAAAGATGCCATCCCAGCAGAAGAAGCCATGAAAGCCACTGCTGTGAGAACTCAGCCAGTACCGATCTCCAAAGACAACAACCAGCTGCATCATCAATTTTGGTTTAATTATTTTGCATTATTTTACCATTTTTCAATTGCATAAAAATGAAGCTCTTCCCTTTTCATTTTAAATTGAAAAGGGTGAGATGTGGTAGCCTGTTAACCCCGTGATTCTATGTGTTCACCTGTTCCCTCCCTGGCCTTGGCTGCTCTCTCGGTTTCTCCCTATTTGTTCCTGTACCCCAGCCCCGCCCAGGGACCGCCCCTGGGCCGCTGACAAAACCACCCCGCTCCCAGACCACATTGTCCCTCTACCTCTGAAGATTGTGGGGACAAGATGTGATTAAAGCCATCTCAAACCCTCATGAGAGACCCTTCTCTGCCTTCTTTACCCTCCACTGCGTTGTAACGCTGCTGGCTGCCGGAGCCAGATCGCGGGGCTGTCCGAAATGGACTCCGGGATGCGATCAATCGCATGGCCCCAGGAAACCCTCGCTGAGCTCTCAGGGAGCAGCAGCCTGCTAGGCACAGTCCAGCGGTTACAACAGAACTCTTAAATACCTGACTTTCTAACAGAACCTTCTGTCAATTACAGTGACTATGCTTCTGTCTGGTATTTACAGGTCTTAGAAATGTTAAAATAATCGTGCCACATCTATAGCTTTTGAGTTACATCTGCCAAGGAATGTGCAAATCCACCTACAGTTTCATTGCAATGTTTCTAATTTTTCAGTTGCAGTGTTTCCTTCCTGTGATGCAATTACCTATGAAAAGACATTATGGCATTTTTTGAATGCATACTTTACAAACTGATATTATATCTGTGCCGTCACTGTCACCAGTGCAATAGAAGCTGTGTTTGGAATTTAGTGGTGACTCAGAGCATGTCAGTGATTTTCAATTTCCCAACTAATGACTTGCTCAGTTACAAAACATTATCTGAAATTTGTCCTCTATGTTGGAGACACTTTTGTGCTTCCTGGATGAAATGAAAGTTCAAGATGATGCTTTTCAACTGTAAGACAATAAATATCTCTTATGCAAACAGCAGTGTAGGTACAGTAATGTGCCACTGTGTTATCCACAGCCTGTGGCTGGGTTTGGCTTTACAGAGTGCCTGGGATAGCCTCTGTCCCTTGTGCTCACACATGGTCTGTGAGTGGCATTGGGAATCATCCCTCACAGTGATAGGAGAGGCACTCCCAGGATATGCTGTATTGAACTCAAAATTGCATTCACCAATGAAGGAGTTAGAAGTAGAAGCAAGGTCAGAGAAAGAACTAGTACCAAGACTGAAAGGAGCATAGACAAAGAAAAAACATTTTTGGTTTGTTTTTTATTGTTTTGGTTTTTTTTTTTTTTTTTTACATTCTGCTAAGAATAATTTGGAGATGATAACCTAATTTTGTGTGGTAGCAAATACCTACTCTTATTTTTCTGAGACTTGATTATAAGCATGAATGAGAAGATTTATTTTAAGGGCTTTTGATTGATTGGGCTGGGGGTGGGAGGAGGTGCAACCTGTTTTAGAGAGTGCGATGTAAAACTGATACAGTTATTAATAAGCATTTGTGTTGCATAAGCTTGAAGCTATGGCTGCTGGCCTGAAGGCCACTCTCTGTAAGGGGCTATAAAATGTACAGGGACTGACAGCCCCTGCTTTGAAGAACTGACCTCAGAAATTAGGTGTCCTCTTCTTTTTTTTTTCTCTGCCTTGAGCTGAAGTTGACCAGCTGGGCAGCCTTCCCTGTGATTCTAGGCTTCTAACCTACTGTAGCCAGTTTACAGGGCCCATGTGTGAGGACTTGTACAGCTGTAAGGTCTCTTGGTATTTCACAGAATGGTACAACATGCCCACACAGAGTGTGGGGGCCCTGCCAGAGCAGGGACTGTGCTTTTGTGGTTGCTTGCCCTAAGTTAGCAGCCCATTGTGGTGTCTTGGCTTTTGGTGTAGAGCTTGATTTGTGCAAGACTTGATTTGTGCAAGACGAGATTTGTGCAAGACGAGATTTGTGCAAGACCTGCTGCACAGATCCTCCCAGGATGTGGAGGATCAGCACTCCCTGGCAGACCCTCTACAGCACCTCTGGCAGAAGACAGTGCGCTGTGGTCCCTCTGGAGGGGATGTGCAGAGCAGAGGACTTCTGCTCCCTCCCTGGTCCTCACAGCTCCTGCAGCCTGGCTGTGTCTAAGATACATCAACAGCCGAGAATGATTTTTTAAGGTGGGGCTCCTGTGAAACTGCTGGGAAAAAGAGATTCTAAAATGAGCTCGTTAACCTTTGCACACACTCCTTTGTAGCCTTATATCTGTAGAAATAAATCCTAGGGACACAAGTATATTGTGACATACAAACTCACCCTCATAGCTCAGTAAGTCTATTCTTCCACTGCAATGCAGCACTGTGAAATCAGGATATGTTTCTCATTCTCAAAGCAATGCTCTTCTTTGTTCAAACACCTTTTTCTGAAGCACCTATCCTCTCTTCTTTCCTTGCTTTTTAATTGACTGTCTTTTGACAGTCAGAAACAAATTAATGCCACTTAAGTTCAAGCAAACAATCAAACAAACCCACCCCTTACACCAATATGTAGCTGGTTGAGGTGAATTATTTTCCATCTATAAAGAGCAGTTTCTATTTTTCCAGTGTGATAAAACACTCTCTAAAATCGTGCTCTAGGTGTTTTAATATTTTTTTAGCTTAATATATCTTGAGGAGATTAAACAGAAGAGTATCTGAAAGTAAAAAATCCAATGTCAGTCACAGATAGAAGGGCATGATTTGTCTCAAATTAATCCCCTTAATCTTTGACAGGTTTATTCCTATAGGTAAGTTTTTCTCATTTCCATTGATGATGCTGAAACATAGGTTGATATGATCTTAGCATTCAATCCACAAGGAGGTATCTTCCTTTATCTCAGTCACAGTACACTCTTAAGTTAAAAATGTGAAAAAGGGGTAGACAGTGCATGAGAAGTGGAGAGCTGGTATCCCTGGAAGTCATTTGAAGGGTTCACACTGGAGTATTTGGGCAGGACTGAGGTGCTCTGTGGCTCACCCCTGAGCCTGGCTGAGAGCGTGGCTGTGCCAGGCTGGCAGGGAGGCAGAGTAATGTAAGCCTGGCTGCGGGTGCCAGGGGCAAAGGGGCTGCAGCCACCACCCCTTCCCCCAATGGCTGACATCAGGTATCTGTTCTGACCTCAGAGAGGAGGAGGGCTTGAAGAGGAAGTTTTCATTACGCCCTTCTGTAGGTAATGGTGGTTTTCAATTTTCTCATCATGATCTCATTTTTTGAAATCACTTTTATATTTTTCTGATTTCTCTTTCACTACCATTTCCTTATTCGGTAGTGTTAATTTCTCCTTTTTAATTTTACTTCCTGTCATCCATCTCAAGATTTCCTCTAATTCTCTCTGTCTTTCCATATCCCTTCTCTAATTTAGTTTTTATTCTCTTTCCCAAGCTCTCTTCCCTCTGCATCTTGGTCTGCGCCTCCTTACTGAAGGCTGGGTATGGTGCTCCTTGCACGCATGATATTGCTACGACAGCTTTGGGAATCCTCCTCCTCCATTCAGTCCCTTTGCTGTCTTCATAGTTTCTCCAGTTACTGGCAGGTCAGATAGAGGAGGGACTGTATAATCTATCACATAAGTTACCTCTGTAAACTAAGCTCAGACTTTAAAAAGCAAGAAAGGAAGAAATAAGGTGAGCTGCAAAATGGAAGTTTTGTAACTTCCCAGAATTAAATGCTTGTCTCTGCAACAATATCCTAAAACAGATTTGTAGGGAAAAAAATAGGAATGAAGAAGCATATTGGATTTCCTCTGAGAATTTCTGACCTCCATATTTCATTGTTTGAAACCTTTTGAGCCTGAATTTCCTTTATGTGTTTCTCCTAAATGCATGGAATATGCTGGTGACTGTAAGGCTGAGGAAGAAATGTTATGTCCTGAAGGAATCTCTGCACAGCTTAGCTCAAGTTTTGTGTCTCCCTGTATCTTTCTACAGCTCACAGGGAGTGTCAAGGGCAGCAATCAATGATCTGAACCATTTCCCAGGTGAGGAAAAGGAACATGATTTGAATCACTTCCATAATGCTTCTATTTCCATAAAGTTAATGCAAAGTTTTTGGGGATAAATATGGCAGGTAAATTGTTGCTGCTTCTAATCTCTGATATTGCTTGGGTTGCCACTGCAAAAATTGCATAACCTTTTATTTTAACTGCCTAGTTAAGGATGATTAGCCAGTTCCCACCTTTCAATATCACAGCATGGCAATGTTCCAGAATGCAGAAATTAGGCACTCAGTCCCTAATGCCTCCCATTTCCTCTCTGGCAACAATTTAGATTCAGTCTTCGCTGGCACTCTACCAGTGGTAGAAGAAAAATGTTAGAATCTAGGTTTTAAGTGGTTCCTTCTAAGCTCCTCTGTCCTGTGGGTTTTTTTGCCACAAGCTTTTTATTTGTTAAGAAGAAATACCTCATAACTGTGTGTGAATCTAAATATTTTTTTTGTTTGGAAAAACATTTTGATTATTACTATTGAAGCCTTGTGCTTCTGACCTTGGTTGTATCCATATATTTTCCCTTGTACTCACTAGACACAGAATGATTAGTCACTCAAAATGTACCAGCTGTGGCTTAATTTTTTTCTTTGTTCATCTCTTTGAATACATGACTGGAATACTCTATGGTATCAGGATATGGTACAGTTTTACGGCAGAAATAATTTTGTGTTGTTTGGCTTTTAGCATTCCTTTCACTTTGAAAACCTTTCTGCTGGCTTTTTCTTTTTAATTTTTTTAAATTGGAGAGGTCTTTCCAGAAACTGCTTTTAAGTGTTTTCTTTTGGCACCTAAATTGATAAAGTAATTACTGTCCTGCTAGGTGCTTTCAGATGTTGTTTACTCAAACAGCGCAATTACAAGTACTTTTACAACCTTGAAATGCTTCTGCTTTCTCCTGATCTAACCTTCCCAGGGTGCTAAAATGCCGATTAGGCCAGAACCCATGACCTGTCAATCTAAATGGGAGAGACTCCTCAAAACCCATGACGTCCTAGGCCCTCATGACACCAGTTTTATCAACTCCCTGGAGTGTGTGTAAGTGCAGTCAGCCCTGCAAACCCTCCTGATGTTGCGCTGACAGATGCCATTTAAGGTTTCAATCCTCAAACCCTGCTCTACTGCAGCTTTTAAAGGCAGAAATGGGGAGGAAGAACTGTCTTGTTGCACACTGGATTCAAAAGCTCTTTGGCTTTCATGCATCAGCAGCTGTTGCAGCTGTCAAAGCCACAGTTCCAAGAGCTATCTCCACTACTGTAGAGGATAATTGGGGATCATGCAGCTGATCAGGATACTCCAAGAGGAAGAGAGATCTTCAGACACAGTCTTTTAAAACTCTAGCATTCATTAAAATTTTGGTCACATTATATATGGCATTGCAGGTGCTTGCAGATTCATATACTGGAACACTTTCCCTTTCATGCTCTTCTGTCTTTCTGTGAGAGCCAGTAATGTCAATACAATCATTTTCATGGACACTGAAAAACAGGCAATTATGGAATAAAAATACTTCTGCTTCTGCTGGCGGTGGGTGAAGTGACAGGAACATTAATTATGCTTGAATGCACAATAATATAATATTCAGGAAGTGAGAAAATCATCTGGGCATGAAAAAATGGGCTTTTTTCTTCTTTATGATACTGTGAAAATGTTGTGGACATGGACCAAATACACTTTTCGGTGATGCTGATGCAAATGAACAGAAAGGATGTTTACTTGCAGTGAAGCGTTAGTTTGCACCAGTGTAATAGGAGGCTGGGTTTGCCACAGACCCCAGCAGGAAGGTGATTTTGACCACCTGTCTAATTGCATGTAAAGCAATTGGGCAAATTGTCTTCCATATTTTTGAAATCTGAATTCAGGGCCAAAGCTGAACTGTGGTCTTATCTTACTGCTGAAAGAGCTGCACCAGGCTAGAGAGAGATGCAGGTTTTGAATATCTTTCAACTGCAGAGCTTGAAGTCTGTAACCAAATGCCATGGTTTGAGTCTCCCTCAGAGGGAGGGAGAAGAAACTCTGCAATCCAACTAGGAAAACAGCATGAAACTCAAATATAGACAAGCAGCCAATAACTATATCAAAGTGAGTTAGAGAGATGCTGATCAGAGAGTTCCATCTAAAAAGCATACTTCAAACAGCTGTTCATTTTTGTCTGATCCACATAGCTGTAGTCATTTTCTAAACCATCTTAGTTTATTAAAATAATTGGACACTTGACAATTTTTGAAGTGTGAATTGAAATGTACAGGGCAACTTTTATACCAATGAGTGCTCTGCAAAGATTGCAACTGTATCTGCCACCATGTTTTTACTGGCTGGCTTTTGAAAGTGCAGAGAGTTGACCTCTGAATAGAAAGAGAGAAAAGCAAAAGTGAAATGTGGTGGGATGTTCAGAGCTGGGTTATTTTCTTGGGTGACATAAACAAGTCACTTCAGTTTGGTGCAGGTACTGGAGTTCTTGTGTGTGGTATGTGCATGAGATGAATTAATAAGTAATTATATATTAATATAAAGTATAGATATAAGCATAAAAGTTTTTGTGAAGTGGAATGGCCTGTGGAAGACTACCCTATATAAAATGTTCCTTACAGTATCATTTAATTAGGGTTTTACACTGCATTCCTGACCTTGTCAGCTGAATGTCTCACTGAATCACTTCAGAATTACTAAAATGCCCATTGTTTCAGCAGTTGGCTGATGCTGAGAAAATGTAAATTTTCAATATATTCAATGCTGGTTTTTAGTAGGCATAATTTTATTCAGAACTGCTCCTAATTTCCAAGCTCAAAAACTGTGATCCTGAAGCCAACTGGAGAAATGTAAGTTATTTTTATAAGGAAAAGATTGGACGAAAAGGAAAACAGTGAAAAATCTTGTCTCATTCATTTAAAGCATGTCTTTTCTACTCAGTTTTGTCCTGGTCCTATCTTTTTTGCTTTCTTTGGGATTATAATTGGACTGAAAATGAAACTAATTGGAACTGTTTGTGCAGGATGCTGGGAGTGCCTAGCTGACTGATCCATCCACTTATTTATAAATGAAAACAAAAGGAAAACAAGATATTTTTCACTTTAAAAAGTTAACAGTCTTCAAAAATTAAATGTTTTCTCTATACAATGACATAGCCTCTGTTTTCAAATAGTTTTCTGTAAAAGCCCGTTCAAATGCTCTATGTTCTCTAAGACCAAGATAATGCAAGCCTTTAGTAACAAAGCTGCTGATTCTGGCTGAACAAAACAATGCTTTAAAAAGGTTTCTAAAACCAGTTTTGTCACATGACCTTTGAAGAAGAGACAAATATAAGACAAATTATATAAACGACAAAGAGGGAGAATTTAAGATGACAGAGCAAGCAAAAAAAAATATCACTTGTCTAACTTGTTTTGGTGTCTTTGCTGAAAATCTTAAATGGCCTGTCAATAACAAAACTTTATTTAAATTTCCTTCCCCCCCCGCCAGCCCCCCATCCCCAGATGTATATTTGAGTAAAATAATGCAGAAATACTGAATGGTATAGAACTGAGATAGTGCTTGGTATCAGGTGAGATTAAATGATCCCTCTCTTTAGGCTTTCCAGTTACCTTTTTGTTTTTACATTTTTTTGTTATGTGGAACAACCTCTTAAAACCTTGAATAAGGCAGTGTTTCAATCACACACCAGCTTGTCTATTGAAAGGTCAGTCTATCTAAATGTCAGCCAGCTCTTCCTTTTGTACTTATATTAAATTCAGTGATTTACCTGGTGTGTTTCCCAGCAGATCTTTTGTTAGACAACCAGGTTTACAAAAAAGGCAGTGAGCTGAAGAGATGTTTAATAAATGGTAGATGGGGCTAGAGGATGATTTGGAAAAACAGTGCAATTTTCTTAACTCTAGCAGACTGAAATTGCTTATTTTAGAGACTTCATTATTCCAGTTTTTGTATACCTCAGGCCACTAAGCCCCAAGAGCACCATGTCAAACAGGGAGGTGCTGTTTCTTCAACTGGTTAACGAAGCACAGAGAAAGAGACCCCCAAACCCACTGAAATCAGAGCAGTCTTAAGGAGTTGTTTCCTTGGGACAAGTCTGCCTTTAGGAGACATCTCTATCTGGGACTGTCACCCATGGTTCCCTTTGTGGTCACTTTCAAGGCATGAGTCCTTCTGTCTGTGTAAATACCTGCCTTAAGGTGAGAGCAGCTGGATCTCAGATGTGTACTGTTCCCCTAGAAACAACCAAGTCCCACTAACACCCTGCCCGAAGGATTGCCCTTCCATTCCCAACAAACAAGCAAACAGTCCCAAAATAAGGGCGGGAATTTGTGCTTTCTGGGTCAATGCAGCACCATGGTTTTGAAACACAACTGCAATTCTGAGTATCCAGCACACAGAGAGCTGGCATTTCCTGACTTCTCAACAACACTGAAGATACAATGAAAACTCAGTTGCAAAATTCCATCTCCACATCTGGCACATGACTTAAGGATCACTTTTCTTAGAAATACCAAGGTCACATACAGTATTTATCTGCATAAATTAAGATCCTGTCCATTTAGGTACATGTGTTGTGCTCAGTTCTTGGCATGTAATGGAACATCCTTCCAAAAGTAAGTGCTAAAAATCACACAATAACAGGGAAAAGTGAGCGCCTTTGAGGACCTCCAGAGGGAAGTCCAATCTGCTGAAATTAAGGCATCTAAATTAGATGTCTGGTTCCCAGCCTGTGTAAATAGCTGCCATATCCCTTCATTTTGGCAATGTACCCAGCAGACAGTAAACAGCAATGACTCTGCCTCAATTAAGTTGTCTCTGCATTTACATACAGCACAACTATACTACAGATTCTGTAGGGTGTCCTATCTAGTCTTCTATCTAGTTGCTGCTGGAGAAGAAGATGGATTTCCAATAGATCCAATATCTTATTTGTCACATGGACATCTCCTGTCCCCTCTTCGATGGCACTGCATACTGTGTGGGCAGTGGAAGCACTCCCACAGAGTGGTTCATCTTGACTAAACTGAGATTTCTGCACAGTGGAGGTCAACATCAGCACTAGTTATGGTCAACTGTCTTTACAGCCCCTGAAAGAAACTGGCATTAAAAATTCATCCACCCATTTCAGAGGTCTACGTAAGGGTGCAATAAATGGCACTCTACAAATGTCCTTTCTGTCCACTGAGTATAAAGGGAGTCTAAAGTTAACAGCTCAAATGTATATAATTAAGTAAATGAATCCTATGCTCAGCTACTTATTCAAAACCAAATCAATAATATAAGAACAATGGGCTTTTTTATCATGAATACCCTGGGTCAATCTGTCTTGACATTTTTCTCTGTAAGGAAATTGTGTATTGAAAAATCAACAAAGTATGATTTGTTTAAATATGTGGTTTAAATAATTCAATGCCTTTCTGGAGTCATTTTGTCCCACTTAGCAATAAGAAAACAGTTACAAATATGTTCCCATACTCCCACTTTTCCTTTTATGTACAATTGAAATTTATTATTCTATATTTTCTCTCTTTTATCTTTCAGCATGTATTTTCTTTATAAGTATTAGAAATCCTAGGGGAGTAGGAAGGAATGAATTTAAATAGTTGATCTGGAAGTTTTACCCAATTTCTCTGTGTCTGCCATTCTAAAGACCCTTTTTTCTTTGGTTTTAATTAAAAAAGACTTTAAATCTCTTTTGATTTTCAAAATCAAAATTTTGATTTTCAAATCTCATTTGAGAGATGTTCTGCTGAATATTTATCACTCCCAACAAAGAGGCTGTTGTAGGCTGGTTTGTTCTTGCTCCTAAACAAGTGAACCCAAGAGCTTTTAGATAAAATATAAAGGATGATGAAATTATATTCAACTGCAAAAGAACTATAAGGTTGCAGGTAAATTTAACATCACAGACACAGATCTGGTCAAAGGAGAGTTCCCATTTGACTCCTTTGATACAGCACACAAGGGTTCTTGTGGAGTCCTTCACTGTCAGAATTTATAGCCTATGTCAGTGAGCTGAGCTTGCTCTGGGTCTGTATGCCTCTTGTGGATTTTCCCCCTACTACTACCCCCATGGAACAATTCTTCTACAGTTTTACTGCTTTAAGGGGTAAGAAGTCTGTTCTATATTCATTTTCAGCTTATTAAAAGAGGACTGAACCCAGATGTGTAATGCTCTGGTACCACAAAATGAAATTAGTATCCTGTCAGTTACAGTTTTGCCCATATTACCTGTGCTAATCTCAGCCAGTAGCTCTTGCTGCCCCAAGAAGACTTTTTCATGTCTGACACTTAATATCAGTACTTCTCCAAATTAAACCAAAACCATCATGATTTGCAAGAATTTGCATTTGTAAATGCATTTGTTATATCAGAAATTAAATGCAAAATTTCTTTGCAAGTGGAAGTTCCAAGCTATGTTCAGCACTGTTCCACAGCTCAGTACCAACTATAATGCATACTAAGACCGAGCCAGCAAATGTGCTTTGACCAAGCCTGTGCTATGTGTAAACACAGGTCTTCATGTGCCCAGAATTAGCAAACTAGCAGTTTTCATGCATGCGAAAGAAAGATTCGCTTAAAGAGATAATGTTACAGTTGTTCCCACAAACCATCTGTTCTTCTCCTACGCAAAAAAAAAAATCTGAATCCAATTCCTTTGTTTTGATTAAAGGTTTCTTTGCAAATTATTGTTTCCGAACTTCAAAAACAGAGAATGTTTTAATGAAACCCTGGATTGGAAGAAAAATGTAATTCTTTCCTGTACACTGTTAATAAATGAATGTTACTTATCTGTGGGTTGTTAACAGTTTTAGAACCCAAACCTCCGTATTTTTGCTGTAAAACAGTGAAGCTATTATGTTCATCCTGAGAGAGAGTTCAAGAGAAAGGGAGTAAGAAAATCCCATGGTACAAGATCTTCCATTTGTGAGAAGCACTACTTATAAAAAGATGCTTTTCTGATTTAGGAAAGGAACATGTTTTTAGAAGACCCTTTTTTTTTTGTGCCATATTTCACAAGCTATTTCAAAAAACCTACCTAATTTTGTCATCTGGTAAATGCTCCATGCAAGGCCTAAAGTTCATAAAATGCAGGACCTAATCCTCCCTTGCTCTTCTGGCTGGTCGGTCTCTCTGCTCTCCTTCCTCAGCAAAACCCCTCTGCTGCTGAAAGACCCTTCAGTGTGTCGTGAAAATGTGCCCCACCCTGGTGATCAGGGGGTGTAAGAAGATCAGTACCCCCACAGTGACACCTTTCTTGACCTCAGATATGCCAAAACAAGTCTGTCTGAGTCTATCACAAGACAGGCACAGAACAGGTCTCTCTGATGCCTGGGGTCTGATTTTTAAGACACAGCCTGAGCCAGACAACAAATGTGTGAGCCCCATTTCCTTAGTACCCATCTTCCATAACTCCACCATTTAATGCCTCTATTAATACCCATTTAATACCCAAGAGTATTAGCATACATAGTAAAGAGAATACACCTTGACTTGTTTGTGAGTTGGTCCCTAGAAGAAGTATGCCTCAAGGGAGTAAGGATGGCTAACCAGAAGAACCATTAAGCCAATAGGGTCCTTGCTAAGTCAGGTAAATCTCTGTACCCTTTACAGATTTATCTTTCCTCCCTGCTCACCCTTCACATCTTCCATGGGTTGAGACATGGGTGGGAAGAACAGTTTGTCTCCTCTGCAGCACCTTTGTTCTTGCTGATGGTATTATCCCTTTATCATGTGCGTGTTAGAAACTGGGCATACCTCAGGAGAAGGTGCAAGAGAAATCTCAAAAGCTCCTGGGTATCTTGCATCTTGTCCTGTCTGATAAGACCTACATGGTGAAAGATTGCACAGCCTGCTCATTGGGTACCAGAACCTGTTAAGGAGAGGGATACTTCATTTTTAAACAGTTACAACAGTTCCTGTCATAAAACCCAGCTGAAACAGCTGATGCCCATTGAGCCCATTATGTGAACAGTTTGCTCATCTGTTAGCTTGTAGATTAGTACATTAAATTACTATAAATGCTTGGGTTGATCTGAATTAGGGCAGAGGGTTTCAGGATAACCACAATAAGACCCTTCATGAATGAAGAAGAGATGATAGTTACCATTTCCCTACAGTTATGAGCTGGATGCATATGCAGTAGACTGCATTTTCCATCCCTGTAATGATGAGAGTATTTGTCTGGATCCTGTTGCCAGGGACTCCCTGGGATTCCCACTGGCCCAAACCACAAGGGACGACAACCCTGTTGAGAGCAAGGAAGGTTTACAGTTATCAAATGCATGGGATTTTTCTTATGTCTATAGATTCTGTGATTGCTTATCACCCTCTGGGGGCCTTCCTTAGGGTCACAAAAGCAGCAAGGCTTTCTGTAGGAAATGCCTGTCTGCCCAGTACTGTCAGCATTCTCAGAGGATTACAGAATCTTTCAAGTACAGACCAGTCATCCACGTCAAATGCATGACAGAATCTCCTTCAACGTCCTGTTTCCTTTCAAGCTTTCTCCTCTTGCTTATGTGTTTTTCAGGAGATGTAAGCTCCAGCATGTCTTTGGAGTGCTAACAAGTATGTTGCTACTCCTTTCCTAATGTCCCTTGTGGAAGAACTTCATAACACTGTCTTTCAGTTTCTCTTTGGGGCTGGCTCATGAATCTATATTAAAATGTCCATTACCCTGGAATTATTTATAATCACATGAAATTTAATGCTAGTAGAGCTTCTTAGCCTCTTTGTCATTTCACAGTACTAAGGAAATCCCCTAAAGGTTACCTCAGCAAGTCCCCATCTTGGGAGCCATGACCTCATGGCTCTTTCCCAGGTTGGCCTTCAAAATCAATAGATAAAAATGTACAGGTTATCCAAGAAAAAGCATCAAGTTCTTAGAGTTTTCTTAATTTTAGGCCACAGATAGCTTCTCTCTCACAAGACAGGTAAAATCCTATCATGGATCTGTTCCAAAACCTTCAAGCTCAAGAAGTTCCATTCTTGGGAAAGAGGCTTACTGTAGAGGAAATCTGACAGACTTTATCAACAACTTCTATATCATGGACAGCAGATTAAACAGCTGCATCATACTTGCCTCAGCAAGCCTTTCTTCCCCCATGAAACCAGTAGGAACAGTTAGTTTAGATGTGCAATGTGGAGCTCCTGTCCATGCTCTTAGTTACCAATCATGGACACCTCTACTCTAGGTAACATCTGAATACATTTGGGCCACAGATAACATGGGGCTCAAAATCACCTCTTTGATAAGCAAAGTCTTTCTGGGGTCCTAATCAGCCCAAGGTCCTCATTAACCCAGGGGTCCTATTCACAGCAACACTGCATGATTCTTCATGAAATGAATAGAAGAAGGATTTGTATTGGGTGAGAAATTGCACTGTGCAAGTTCTCTGAGAGGCACAAATTTTAAAAACTGACCGCACAAACTAAACAGAGAGAGACTGGAAAGCATCCACCTTTCTTGCAAAGCTAACGACCTTTCAAGCTTCCGAAAATATACTACTGCTTATGTACGTCACTGTCAGTTGCATGATTCTGGAATTTTTTGTTTCCAAGCTAGATCATAAAACTGCATATCCTTAGCTCTTTCTACATCATCCACATCCTTTTCTCTTGCTACCTCACCCAATGTACTTAAAAAAAACCAACATGCCAGGTTTTCCCATTAACAAAGCTGTCTTCGGAGTCCTGGTGATTGTAAACCAGGATAATCCCCATTGAATCACATATCACAGCAGTGATAAAGCAGTGATATATCAGTGAAGTCAGTGCTGTGAAGATAAGTTCAGAGGAGAGACAAACAATAGGGCCTGAACCAAAACAGACTTTGAACATTGCTGAGAGCTGAATACCAACATTTTGTAAATGTCTCCTTTCTTTTAAATGCTTGATTGCAGTGCTGGGGAAAGTAGGGTTGGAACAAAACCTCTGGCAGTACCTGTACTAATAAAACATTCAAGACTATGCTAATAAGGCAGACGAGGAGTCTGTTCCCCAGTCATGAGAGCCAGTGGCACAAAACATCTTCAGATAACGCCCTTCTGTCCCAAGTGTGACCTCATCTACACTGCACAGAGGCACACACACACACACACACACACACACACACACATATATATGTGTGTGTGTATGTATATGCATATGTATCCCGTACTATGCAGAAGTGTTAACTAGGAGTGTGCTGCTCTGGACACCAGAATGAACTGTTCTAGCATGGGTGATGTCAAATAAACAATGTGAACAATCTTTTAAATGTTGAGGTTCTTAGTACATTTCTCCAACACTATTTAGTTTACAAACTCAGCTGCAACGTCAGAAAGCCCCTAAGTCAATCCCCTGCTCCAGGAAAGGATCAGCTCTACAATCTAAGATATTCCCCCAAAAAACTGCTGTTTAACCTCTTCTTCACAAAAAAGGTTGTATTGGAAACTCTACAGCTGCTCTAGGCAACCAAGTCCAATGCTCTGTACACACATCAATAGAATTTTTTCCTATGGTCCCACTGAAGTCTCCCACTCCCTCATCTTATGCTTGTAATTACTCATCCTGTCCACTGAAAGTGCAGATCCAAATATAGACAATTTAGAGCACATATATGCCATGATTCTGGCCCATCACTTGCTTATATTTAAGTGTGGAAATATGATTAAGTAATTCAAATCCATCATGAAAGCACATTCTCTTACATGCCAAAGGGAAGGAGCAAGTACTCTGCCATTTAATAAAATCCAGTTCAAAATATCATAATTTAAACAAATCATCCAAAGATAAATAAACTGTGAATTAAAGCTCTCCACAGCTCCACCTAGAAAAAAAGATCCAGCACTAGAGTGCAGGAATGGTCTTTACTTCAGTGAAGCTCAAATAAAACTGGGAATGTTGTTTTTGCGACTTTGCTCATTTATAAAGTGCCTGTTGCTATAGCAGCTAAATGCTAGTAACAAACTTGCATAAACAGAAATTCTTATAAAAAATGTGTGGTAGTAGTTAATGACTGATTTTATTCCTGTTCCTCAACTAAATTCACATGCCATGATCTGACACATGTGAGAACATTGGTCATTGGGGTTCCAAAGGCCATATATAGGGACATTTCCATCTTATTCTTGCGGTTCACCTGAACTGATAGATATATATAATACTGTGGAAGTTTCCACTGTCATTTGCACTTTAATAGAATAAATATCTTTAAGAATGTTTTGGAAATTTGTTATCTGGATGTATAAAGCACTCAGCTCTTGGGATGAAGGACTACGTACACTATCAGTACAGAATGACTATAGTCTTGGCCTAATTTGGAAGTGGTGTGTTAAGGGATATAAAACATATACCAGTGATCTAGAAGGTCTCCAGGCCAGCATGAGCTTAGGCAAGCAAAATGTCACTGAAATATGTCCCCTTTCAAAAGCCCTATGACGTCAGTCCTCTGAAACTGTACCCAAGCAGCAGAGGGAGCAGAAGCTGTTGCAGACAGGGCGTCTCTCACTCTCCACTCCTGTGTGCATTGAGAGCCTCTCTGAACTCCTTCCCAGGACCATCTCTTTCTGCCAGACCCAGACTTGCCCTGCTGAAGTGGTACAAGCAGAACCCTTCATAGAAATAACCTCCCAGATAAGTTGCTCATCAGCACAGACAGTTCTGGAAAGAAAAGGAAACAAGAAATGGCAATGAATACATCATTAAGGCATTCAGGATGCTGTACATTGGACCGATTTCTTTGTTGGAATATTCTTCCATCAAAATGTCCTATGGGATAATTTGTTGAATATAAAGGCCTTGCAGACTTCCTATGGAAGGTTTTTCAGGAAGCTTCTGACAAAACCAAAGTGGAAAAAATGTCCCATCTGTTAAGATACTGGATGCATAGCTGGAATTGAGCAGAGGGCTGAAAGGCAATGCAGGCAAGGAGAGGAGGAGTGCAGCAAGGCAGCAGAGCCCAGGAGGTGCCAGCAGTATCTCTCAGTGTCTGACAGCATTTTCTCTGCAAAACAGGTGGTAAAAAGATTTCTGTCTTTTTCTGTCTGTGATGAAAATACAACATTCAGAGCAGCCTGGTTTGGCCACGTTGCTTACACAGCTGCAGGGTACCAGTTTGTGACAGTCAGTCACTTCTCACCTTCCACCAACACTCCAAGCCTGTACTCTCAGCTGTGCTTCACAGCCCAGAAGAGCATCTTGTTAAGGATCCTGCTGCTGGGGTTAAAAACCCATCTGTGAGTGGCATCGGGCTCACAGCTGGGCATGGAGTAGGTCTGAAATGACAACACCAATATTTGCTCAACAGAGGGATTGCAAGGCAGCTAGTGGTCTCCTGCTGAGCCTGGTAGCACAGCTGTGCTCAAGAGGAATTCAGCTGCTTAGCAGCGTAGCTGCAACTTTCCTAGGGGACTCTGCTGAGGAAACATTCCTGGAAAGGTGAGGTTTCCTGAGGGCCCCTGGCATCACTTCTCTGGCTGATACTTTCTATGTCACTAATTTGTTCAAGGCACATCAATCAGCAGAGTAAGAGTGTGTTGATTTTTGCACTATTTTGCATTATGTTGACCTAGGCAGGCTGTACCGCAAGGACATGAATCCTCAGCTTAACCTGGAGCTGCTTTAAAGAGCCAGTACAGCACACAACCAGGTATTTTTGATCCTCGGTTAACATATATATCCTTATAGACTACTGTATGTTGATCCTGGCTGATAGTTGAGCCCCCACTTAGCTTCTCTCTCACTGGCAGGGATGGGGAGAGAATCTGAAGAACAAAAGCCAAAAACTTGTGTGTTGAGGGACTAGGTGAGTGTTAATAGTTTAATAGCTGAAACCAAGCTGCTTGCAGAAGCAAAGTGTAAAGCACTTTTAAGTGTAAGCACTGCTCAGCAGTAACTAAAACATCTTTGTGTTACCAACACTGTTTTAGTAAAAGTCCCAAACATGGCAACATATGAGCTACTGTGAAGAATGTTCACTGCATCCCAACCAGACCCAGCACATATCCTCATATATGCTTCTAGCATAAGTCCCTTTGCTTAGTCTCTCTACAGCTTCTTAGGGATTTTTTTTAGCAGTAATGGTGCTAGTAAGGCTAGTTATGGCTTGTTAATTCAGCATTTAGTATAGAATAGCTACTGCTTTTTCATCAAATATACAGAGCTGTTTTCTTGCAGAGAGCTAACCAGCAAGGGGCTGTCATTCTTTACAATAATCCAGCTGAAGACTTGTCCACCACTGGCGTTTTCCTTTAGTAGCCAGAACTACAACCTATAGAAACATGTGGCTAGGAAGGGTGTCTGCAACAGCATCATTTATCAGCTGGGAGATCTGGAGTAAGGTGCACGTCATAACTTTTAGAGACTCCACATAATTTGATGAGATGCATGTTGTTTATTTCAAATGTAAGTGCAAATAAATTAGGTTTGACTCCGAATCACTCTGGCAGTAGCTTGGCAGAGGAAAGTTTGCTCATTTGGTGAACAACAATGATTTATTCACTCTGAGAAGTTCATAGACATACATGAATTATATATTCCAAGAAGAAGCAGTTTAAAATCACTTAATGCAGAATCCAGTCTTAGAGGCAGACACTGATGGGTAAGGCTGATAGGTTTTTAATCTTTATATATAGAAAAATGAGAACTTTGTTTATTTTTTGCCATCCCTCTAGTTACTCCAAATTCTTTTCATAAGGTTTTAGCATATACACAGCTGGTTTTAACTCCCATGTGAAGATTATAGAGCAGATCCTCAACTATTCCCAAGCAATGAAAGGCAAGAAGGTTTTGGAGAGGAGCAAGTTTGGAAGCCCCAAAGCCATGCCCAACCAACCTGATCTGCTTCTGGCATGGGATGGATGTTTCAGCAGGTGAGGAACAGCAGCATAAGTTGTTTAGCTAGGCCTTTGACACTCACCCACAGTATCCTGTCATCATGACTGGGGGCATAAGGGCTGGATTAGTGGATGATAAGGTTGGTAGAAAATTGTCTGGAACTCCTGGTGTTGTGATCAGTAGGATAAAATCTGCCTGAAGAATTCCTCAGGGACCAATGGTGGGAGACCATCCAGTGGCCTTATTAATGATTCGGAGTATGGGATGGAGTTCTCACCACTAAGGCTGGGATCAGTAGACCTTTTCCATGCAATGATCTTGAAAGTATATCATGTCTTTGAGGGACACCTAGGAAAATATCCATGTCCTGAAATAAACTGAAACCTGATGATTTTACCAAATTTTCAGTGGGCAACTGTGACAGTCATAATATTTTTGTGTCACTTTTTTAGAACTGCTGGCTACAGTATATGTCTTATGTCATCTGATGTAATTGTGGCTATGTGGTTATCGAAGATCCTTTGAATCATTTACCATTTTTCCTAAAAAAATTTAGACGGAGGTATCTGGACTCAAAGCAGGGTCAACTTCTAAATCACATCAGATTATCTGCTATTAGTTATGAAACTACCTTGATTTCCCTTTTGGACCATTTTCTGCACTTTACTGTTTTCATTGTTGATGTAGCTCTGGCACACTGACCCTAAGATCTTGCAAGGTAATACATACAAGAAATAAACTAGTAAAGCTTTTTCAGTGTCTTGTCCTTTCAGGTGTCTGATGGGCTGCGACACTTTAAAGCTATAATTCCCAGCCAGACTCAACATAAGTGGATGTTTGCACTTACTAACTCCAGTTATATTGTCAAGCATTTCATGTGACACTTGCTGTGATGGTGCACAGCTTTTTGTTGTACACCTACAAGTCACTGGAAGGGAAGATGCTCACAGCTTATGAGAAATCCTAAAGATAGTCAGTAGCGAAGAGAAATGGAAAACTCCTGTTGCTTTCAGAGCATCACACAGAGCTCAGCAAATGCAGGGCTGTGCTGGTGACCTCCATCGTGCAGTGGGGTGCAGAGATGCCAGCTCAGTCCCTTGGTTCAGCCTGTTTGCACAAATTCTACTTCCACTTCTGGACCTCTGGGGTCTTGCTAACTCTGATGTAGACGTGGCCAGACCAACCTCATGACAACAACATCAGGTACTTTTAATTTCTCTCTAAAAGGAATAAAGTTCACTACACACACCCTTAGGGTGTCTAGGCACCCATAAAACTATTGTATGGTTTGAGAATATGTTAAAGTACTCTGAAATGCAATTGTTTGAGCACATCATACTGATGTCAGGAGTATCTGTTGGCTGCTCCCTGGCTAGCTGTGGAGCTGGCAGGTGCTGTTTAGTGAACTAGAGGTTCTGCAGATGTCGGATCCACCTGCCTAGGGCAGATTTCCATATTCTGATTCAAACCATGTCATTGCTACCAGCCTGAGACATCACTACAGAGCCATCACTGATGCCATGGAGGGTGTCCAGCTGATCTGGGACAAATGACAGCTCCCAGACTGTTTCAAGGTGTGAGAACAATGAAGTATAACAGAAACAGAGACATTAGTGTACCTTGCCTTACTCGGATGTATTTGAATTACACCACAAACCCCTCCTAGACCCCACAGGGTACTTCATATCCTACAGACTCAGCCAAAAAAATGCAGCATTGCATTTATCTTCTCGTGAGGTAGCAAATGCAGGAACTGCCATCTACATTTCAGTACTGGCACTGTCAAGACTGCTGAAACAAGCAAACAACTTCAAAAAATTAGTCTTCTTTTTAGGGCTTTCCCAGTCAGTTTCTTGTCTACCCCATTTAAGTGGGTGTACCGGTTTGGCCAAATTTAGAAATAGATCCTCTGAGAGAAGGCAGGTCACAACCACCCCTCCCCCACCAGGTTCGGGAAAAATAAATTTTCCTCAAAGGAAAGTGAAAGAGATAAAAACTATTTATTTAACAAACACATGGGAAAGGAAAATAATGCTAAATAATAAAATCTTGCTGTGGAGAAAAAAAACTGGGAAAGTGTTAGAGTCCTCCCTTTGGCCTCCTCGGAGCTGGGGCTTGGCCCAGGGCCAGGCCCTCTGCACTCGGTGGAAAGTCCTCCCGATGTGCTCTGATATTGAAGCAGTCCAGCAGAAAAGGGAGAAAATCCGAAATTCCAGGGAAGGAAAAAAAAAAAAATTCAACTCTCAGTCTCTCTCCGGAGAAAAAGAAGCTGAACAACTTGAACAACTGGCCAAAAAACTGACTCGGGGAGCAGCAAGCTGGGTGCTGCCTCCCTCCCCTGCCGCAGCTATCTCTGTGTGTCCTTGGACAAGCTGCAAACTGCTTCGAAAAAGTTTTGCTCAGTTTTTCCTTCCCCCTCTCAGGCTCGGTTTAAAGGCATAGAAAGGCACAAAGTTAATTTCTGGGCATAGGCAGCGATATGGGATACACATCATAAAGTCACCCCAAGACAGTGGGTCACCTCAGATATATTTGTTCACATTCAAGCCAAGCACACTGTAACTGGCCATTGCATAACGCCAGGTCTCCTGGAGCTACTTGCAGCTGATGATTATTGCATTTCCCACTGCTTTGAGTATCTGTGCTTATGATTAACTCTTTCTTTCACTTCTGGGTGGATGACAGACTCCAGCCTACCCTTGGGAGTAAGATAAGCCATTGCTTCATGACCTGGATAATACATCTTAGCTGGATGGCAGCAAAACCAAAATGAGGCATGAAGTGTGCAGCACTTTGGCACTTCTAAGTAGTGAGAACACATTTCTTCAGCTGTGCAGCTGCCAGGACACCACCAAACCTTTCCTCTCTCTGAATTATCTTCTTAAGAAGGCTGAGGCAAGCTCATGTTTCCAGCCCTTAGTGCTAAAGCACTGTATGGCTTGAGGCTAAGGATATGCAGAAAGCTTCTCACAGGCTCCTGCAGGCATGCAGATGGCTTTGCCTGTCTTTCTCCTGCGGTACGGCACTTTTATGATAAGGAGAAAGCTTGTCTGAGCAGAATCCACTCAAAAAATCACTCTGAAACCCTTGAAGAAATTCCCTGAGGGCCAGAGGTACACTGTTGCCTTCAACTGTAAGGAGAAGTTCCATTTTTCAGCTGTCTTTTCTGCCTCAGAGACAACAATAATTTGCAATGTTGATTAGTGCACTCTGGGAAAATCTTCAGGTAACACAGTGGTGAATATGACAGAAAATTTGCTATATAAAGAAATATAAACGTCTTGTAATCAAATATTTCATGTGCATTGAAAATATTGTATATAATGGATTTTTTTTTTGAATATGCAGATAATTTCATAAACAAAAGATCATAAACCCTACATTTTTACTTTTACAGAAACTTCCTTACTTGGTTATTCATGTATATAACTGCACATGGGTACGTTATATGTATGTTTATTTTGATATCCAAAATGGCTCACAAAACAGATTATTTGCAAGTACATAAATATTTTCCTGAATATTTCTATGCCTTTTTACCAAGTCTTATGCTTCCCTCTGAATTCTTCTAGAGCAGAAAGGCAAGCTGTATCTTCCTCTCACTGCTTTACTCCCTTTCATAAAATCAAAGAAATCAAATGCTGTCACATGAAAGTAGACCTATTGTATTTTGGACCTCTGGAAAAAAATCTGAGCAATATATACATGCAGACATGCAACTCTTATGGATTTCACTAATTAACCATGTCACAGCAGAACTTAGTTTTCAATTATCTTGCTACCAGGTATGCACAGGAGTGGAGGGCACTGTAAGTTACTGTGAGAAGGGTTATCTTCACCCTGTATTTATATTCACTTCTGTGTCTGCTTTGTTATTTTATTGTGTATTTATGAGCTCCTACACCAGTGTTTTTGCAGAGCTTCAGAAGAGGGTGGGATAGTGTTTTAACCAGTTTTGTATCCTGAGCACCAGCCCTGAGCTGTAATAAATATAAATTATTAAACGCTGTCAACTGCTTTGGAGTACTAAGCTGGAAGGGCTCCAGGCAGCAGTGCAGAGAAAGGCCTCTGATCCTCATCAGGGAAGACTCACAGTGAGGATAGCTATTCTCTGCTGCTCTCTCTCTTTTTTTCTACTCCTGTCTGCTCATGGTTCTTGAGATTAAGGCACTTCTACCATCTAAATGCATTACTTAAAAACCACCATTTCTTCAGGAGAAGAAAAATACCAGATTTCCTCTTGTGACTTTTAACTTTCTTCATGAGTGGATCAAAAATTCCTCACAGAAGATCCCTCAGAGAGGACAGCAGACAGACTGGCTGTTTTACCCCAACAGACTGTCTTGGGTTACTCCAAATTTCCTTCTGAGTGGTGCAAAGCAAGTACAGATGAAACTGAAACTACAGGATCTTAATTTTAGTGCTCATCCTTTTATTTACCACCATATGGTTTCTCTGGTATTGCTGATGATGGGGAGCTGTGCTGGGGCATCTGCAGAGTACACCTTTCCCCTGGAAGGCAAGGGTGGAAGGAGAGGCAGGTGCTCCAGGCTACCTCCTGCTTAGAGCTGCTGTCTGTGGAGGGGCCAGGAACAGCTCGGGCAGCTAAGGGCTCAGGAATGTGACAGAGGAGGTCAACAGCAACATGGCATCTCTTTGGCTGTTGCAAGAAGAAAAGTCTTGTAGCATCTGACGTACTTTGCTGTTTGTGGGTCAGTGTCTTGCAGTACTAACACAAGGAATCCTAAACTCTCTTTAGGTTGGAACAGACCTTTCAGATCATCAAGTCCAACCATTAACCCAATACTGACAGGTCCACCATTAAACCTCATCCCTGAGTGTCACATTTGCACATCTTTTAAATACCTCCAGGATAGTGATTTCACCACTTCCCTGGGCAGCCTGTTCCAAAGCTTGACAACCCTTTCAGTCAAGAAATTTTTCCATACATCCAATCTGAATCTTCTCTAGCTCAACTTGAGGCTATTTCCTCTTGTCCTATTGCTTATGCCAAGGGTGCAGCTATATTTTTATGTGGCTGTGAATATGCTGCCTTTCCCCCATGATACAGACATTGCTGATTCCCCACCTGTATCCTACCTCACGCCACCTACCAGACCCTGGCTCTGGCCCACTGTGTTTCCTGGAGATAAATATCATCCTTGAGGGTTTTCAGAAGCTGGAGATTCAAATAGCTGATGGACTAAAAATGCTGAAGACATCTGCCCTTTTTTTTGCCTTATCTTCTATTTGAGTTATCAGAGCAAAATCCACTGTTGCTATGAGTTGTTGGCTTATGCAGTGTGGAATATATTCTACTACAAAATGTCAAAGTGTTTCTTGAGGAAACCTCAAGAAAACATCTATATGCAATGGTTATGTATTAGTTCTTCAAAATAAGAAACACTGGTTTGTTTTATTTTTATTAACCTTAAATAAATTGCTGTGAAAGCAAACACATTGAGCAAAGATTGCTCTTGGCTGATTTACCAATGAGAGTGTTTCTAACTGCACAATTGTATGTAAATCCAAAAAGAACTAGACAGTCTAGCCCCAGGCTGGGAGCTCGTTTATAGGCCCTTTTGAGACTTAGCAGCTGTTGCTATTGCAACATTTAAACCATTTATGAGATAAATGGCTGAGATAAAATCCAGGTATCACTGCTTTTTAGAGCTGTGGGGATACTTTTATGCCTAGAGAGCAGCTCCTTACAGATAGTTTGTGGAGGGTGTTTGCTTTTGAAAAATTCTCCTATCTCTGATCCCATTCACCCAAAAAGAGGTAATAAAAGTTTGGTGCTCTGAACAAAACTTTATTCTTAATTCATACCCCCTCTGTTGTGTGAACTGACTTCTGAAACAGCTGGTTTTGAGGGTACCATGGAATACACAATTCATCAAACTTTTCCTCCCACCATACCTCCTGGAATAAAGGGAAAATGCTGCAATGGAAACTTTTTGTGGTGTTTCTTCTGGGAGAAATGGTATAACAAGATAACAGGAGATTTGCCTCCTGCGATCTCTGCCTAAGGTCAGAGCTGTCTTTGAAGCCTGGCTTGGAGACATATCCCAGCATTGGAACAGGCAACTGCTGTCTGCTTTCAAACACATGAGATAAAAACAGGGGAAAAAATGCTTTATCACTTTTGTCAATGAAATTTCTACAGGAGAAAACCCAAGTCCAAGGTCTATGAATCTCATAGGATTTTGCATGATGGAATTTGCCTAGGGATGATATCTGAGACATGAAGGACTATAACTGTGACAAAGGGCTAAGTGCTGATCTGTGCTTTTTATTTAAACTACGCTCTGCTCCCTGTGCTGGGTTTGGTTGCTGATTCTCCTCACTTGTAAGACTGGTCATTGCCATTGATTCAGTCACACCAGACAACTTTCTCCCAAAACTTTCCCATTCATGGTCTCTAGAATTAAAAAAATATTATCCATGTGCCAAATTGAGAGGATGAGAAGACTTGGACTATGAGCCCATGGAAGTAGTCATTCAGATTTGCTCCTGGTGCTAAGGCAGGCAGGAGTAAGTGTTCACCTTCCCCATGGGAAGTTTTATATCAAAAACACATTAATACCTGTCATGGTGGTTTCCACTTCTGGCTGTCCATCTGGGCATCATAGAAAAGACAAAATGCTTTCGGAGGAACAACTTAAGAGAGAGATCTCTGTTTGAAGAAAACAGAATGATAGCAACAGTTGTGTCTGAGAATCAGCCTGATGCAGGGCTAGTTAGTGAGGCAGACATTGGCTGAAGGAGGAGGTGTAGAGCAGCCATGAAGGAGATGCTCCAAAAGCCCAGAGGTACTTTTCTCCCAAGCATACAGCAGCAGAACATGGTTATATTGAGGAGTGATAGCACTTTCTGCACGGTGGACAGGCTGTTCCTAGCAATAATGTGCTCTTAATGGGGAAATATTTTTCATCAACCTGAAAGATGGATAGGTGGTTTTGAAGAAGAAAGAAAGAAGGTGATTAATGGTGATACAGCAAAACTATAAAAGGTTATTGAGCAGAGCAGAGTTACGGTCTTTGATCTGTGTCACTGAAAACTACTCTCTAGGGTGCTTCCTCAAGCAATTCGCAGCGACCTCAATGTGGATGACAGTAACTGAGAGCAGAGAAAGCGTGCTTTCAACAGTAGCTGTCTTACTTTAACGAGACACATGCCTTTAAGTGGTTTGGACACTTCTGAAAATAGTGTCTGTTAAAATGCAGGCATGCTAACACACAGTAATGGGGATGAGCTGATCCTTGTAGTGTTTAAAATAGTATTCAGCCTGGCAGCTGTGCTGTTCCGTCACTCGAGAGGTCCTCCTCTTCCCTACAGTAATTTTGCAGTGTGCCCAAAAGGTCAGCAGCTCGGGATGGGTTTACAGTGGTGGTGATAGAGGTGTTTTGGGCTTTTAAATTTTTTTTTTCCCTGTATTCTTCCAAAATACTCTGCTAGAAGCCTCATCTAGCTCGGACAAAATGTGCAGAGTTTCTGCAGTAGCTGCTGCTCTACCAGGATTATCTCTCCTATGCTGCTCCATACTGAAGAGCTGTTAGTTAAAAATGGAAATCACTCATGTTCTTTGGCTCTGAAGTTGCACTTGATAAAGATCAAGAGACTTGGGTGATTAACTAAATAGGCCAGTTATTCAAAGGTAGCATTCCTGAAATAAAGTATACCAGTACTTTCATGTATAACTGGTACATTTCAAATGCCACTCATGCAGGGAGGGAGTGTTAGTGTTGGACCCACATTCTTGCCAAGAGGATGATGGGAGATGAGGCTCTTTATGGGGGTTTTGTGCAGTAGGATGGATGGGGTTCAAACTCTTACAAGCTCCTTTATTTACTTTGCTCACCTTTGAGCAATTCACCTTTAGAGAACAGGCAAACAATAAGAGCTAATACAGCTTCTGGATACAAGAAATTATCTGCTTCTTGTGGTTATGAGCATTGCAAATTACTCATGGAAAATTCAGACTGGAAATAAAATTAGTATGCTGTGACTGTTTCTGAAACTGTTCCAAATGACCAGCATTCCTGTGTAGTTTCGTTCAGCACAGGTTTTAAAGCATTTTGCAGACATTAATTACTTACACCTACCATGTGGCAGGACAAGAGAAGAGATGATGATGCAAGGAAAAGTAAGAACAGGATGAGACAAGTCTGCATGATTGTTAGAAGACACCCTGGCTAGGCTGAGTCTGACCCTAATGCTTTGTTGTCTCTGTAAAACAATGCCAACTTCCAATTATTTTCAACTGGCTTCCTCAAGTGATACACACTTCAATGGCACTATATACATGAGTGAGACAAGTACAGGAAATAGAGTGGTCAAAACACGTAATTAAGAACAATTTTCTCTTGAAAAATGTATCAGCTCTGAGCTCTGTAAACAGTTATTTAGCAAATGTTTAGGTGCACCTAAATATTTATATGGGAACTGCAGGTCTAAGCAGCACTAATTGCTCTTCATTGCCCCTGACGCAATTATGTAATTACCTTTAAAGAGTAATTTATCTAGTAAAGTGTCTTCTCACTTTTAAAAACCCCCATGCATTAGTAAGTGAAGGGAGAGAAGGGAGTATCCTCTTTACAAATTAACCGTGGCCAGAGTCTCTGTACTGGATCTCTGGGAGCCAAAATTATGTCAAATAAGACTGTCAAACACTGGGAGAGCTGCTTTATCCTCCTGTCCAAAGGTAGAGTAGTGCCATGTGCTTGGGGCATTGTCCTTGTCCAGTTTCTTCCTGACCTCTAGTAACACAGACCATACAAACTCCTTGGGCAACCTGCTCCCATCCTGCATTAATTTCTCACTGTAGAAAGCTTTTATCTATTGAAAACCCTCTTGCTGTAGCTAGGGTCCATTAATTAAGTTTTCTACACCGAACACAGTGAAGAACATGTTCCCTTCTGTGAGTGCTGATATCTGTCCCTGGGGCCACAGAGCAGTAGTGGGTTTCCTTTGATGGCAAAGCTGGCTGAGAGCAGTTCTACTCTTCTTGCTGTGGGGTATTCCCTTCTTCCCTTGCTCCTGCCAGCCCCTGCCTGCCTGAGGCTCTACAGGGAGCTCAGCAGAGTGCCTGAGAGCTTTTTCTCCATTTCTCTTACAGGGGCTTATCTAAAGATAACCTCAGACCTGGAGCCCAGCTCAGCCCTTGAGGTATTGATACCAAACTGCTGTGGAGAGGCCAGGGGCTTCCCACCTGAGGAAAACACCACAGTGTTGATACTCTGCCTTACTCCAGCTCTATCAGTCTAGCTATGAACTCTTTGCAGCTGCATACTTCTTGAAGCACAGAGCTCAAAGCAGTATATGACTTGTTAGGTCCCATAACTCCTCAGTGAAGTGTTAATTTTTCCATATGTTGGAAGACAGCACACCTCTTCATATTTCCTAGCATGGCCCTAGATGTGTCTTTTCTTCCGTAGAAGTGGTAGAGACTGATTTGCATTCAGTTTGTCCTATTGTGTCTAAATATTTAATCTATATTGACTATATCCCTGTGTTCACCCTAAGTGCTCTAGAGTGTACAAAGCATAGTTGTTCTTCTCATAACCTCTGTGCAATGGGTGTATTTCTTCCTGAAATGAAACCGGTACTCAATATCACATTATAGAAAAAGAAAAGTCCTAAAGAAAGTCTGTTTGCTTTTTAACGGGGTCTCTTAAATGTTGAGACCTGTGTAAATACTCTACTGGAAAATCAATCAATGTGAGGATTTTTTTTTCTACGTTAGGTTTCTTGGTTGTTTTATATATTTTTGAGTTTTGGGTTGGGGTTTTTTTAGGGCTTTTTTGTTTTTGTTTGTTTGTTTGTTTGTTTTAACATGGGGACAGAATTTGACTTGTTAAAATGGTTAATTATAAGGTACATAATCCATTCATCATCATTCTCTGAAGTATGCTCCTGTTGACCTTGCTTCTGGAGCTGTGAGGAGATGTGTGGAGATATGCTCAAAGCCTCTGGCACAGATATCCTCCTGCCCTGACCCCCAGAGTGAGGGCAATGACGAGATGTCACTGGCAGGATGTACTGCTGCCCCAGGGTGGACAGCGATGGACAAAAATGGTAACAGCATTTTTTGATCCAATGTCAACTTGCATATTTGGATGCTGGGATCTGGCTTATTGTTCTAATGTTAGTAACAGAGATATGAGCAGAACAATTCATTCACCCTGATCAATTCACATTGCAAAAGAAGCCAAGTATTTAAATAGATCTACTATTCTTTCTACTCTTGTGTAAAGATCTCTCCTTGGTTCTTGGAAGATTAGAAATGAAACAAAGGACCTAATTTCACAGCAGTGTTTCCTCTATGAATTTATTCAGCAATTCCTGATCTTTCACAACTGGCCTACAGTGGTCTTCCTTCTGTAAGTCCATGAACAATTTCTGATATGTGTTGTGAAAACTGAACTGTGCGTGGCACATTTAGCATTCTGCCAAAAAACTGAGAACAGGCAAGACTTCAACAGAGAAAGTGACATCATTCATTAGGGGAAAACAGTCTGATGAGTCTGATAACTTAAATAATTATAATTGTGTTCCTCTTCAGTGAGACACTTCATATTTTGGCAGCTAATAACATTAAAATAGAGGCTCACAAAGAATTGTTGTCTATAAAACTGGCAAGCTTTAAGGATGCAAGTGAAGCAATGCAGAGAAAATGTCTCCTTTCCTCTTTGAGGAGTAACAAGCTGATGGAAGATGGTAGCATAAACTTTATGTTTTGGGGTCAGGATGGAATATTTATATCATGTAGAACATAACAATTGTATTCAGGGAAGGTCTTAAATGTGTCTCTTAGTAGACTATGACCATCTCAATTTAAAAAACGTGGAGAAAGTAATAGATCACATCTCTTATCCATTCACAGGCATAAACTAATGAAGATAATGTTGAGACCTGTGGGAAGGATCAGTGCTTAAAATAATAAACACTAATCACTAATAACAGGGCAAAATAATGCTTCTTGACCTGAATCAGTGAAATAAGATAAATTTATGCAGTACCTGTCAGTGTAAGTTTTTGCTCTGCAAGACCTCTTGAGGCTGGCAAATACAGCCACTACGATGCTTCAGGAATTCATGCCCATGTCCATCCTGTTTGTCCACTCCCTTGTCCCACAAAGGAAATGATAGTAGATAAAGTATCCCAGATTTCCCAGTTTTGTGTGTGAGTGCCCTTGGTAGTACAGTTAGATGAGATCAGTGGTTGTGATGCAAGGATGATTTTTTGCCTTTTCTTTTATACCCCTGTTATACCTTTTTACAACTTCTGTATTCTTAGTGCTTTTTGCCTACATTCTTGGACTTGTTTGTTCAGCTAGGAGACTAAACATTTTAGAAGCTTCGTAGGTAGGGATCAGTGTGCCCCAGACCCCAAGGTCCTCTCCAGAACACATTCTGTAAACTAAGAGAGAACCATCCAGGGGAGGTTCCTTGGGGAGGGGGAGCTCATTCAAGGCTCTCATTGGGGAATTTTTGATAGATATGCTAATTAGTAAGACCTATAATGTTATACCAGATCTTTTAAGGGGGGTGCACTGTGGTGTGCATTTCGGCCCATTCCACCTGGACACGGTGCACCTAAAGATCCTTAAAATAAATACAAAGGTAAAATCCCTTTTTCCCTTCTAACCATGTTTGACTCTTGATTTTAAGACCAGGAAAAGGCATCAGTTGAAGCAGTTGCCTTGATAGCAGAGATTGGCAAAATGTGGGCTTACACCTACAAGCTTCTTGCCCTTACCCAACCTTTATGAAAGACCTTTTTCCAGGAACTCATAGTTAGTTTGAGCCATTTTTTCACTTAATTTTTTCTTAGCTACATCAATTAGGTAAACTGAACTAAAAGTTTGTATGAATAAGAGCTGAGAGATCCAACTAAGCATCCCTTGTCACAGGCATCCTGGGTAGCTTTGAGGAAGGGCAATTATTAGGATCAAGTCTTTGCTTCGAAGTAGCCATAGGGTCCCAGACTATGCCCTATGCTGGCAGCCCAGCTATTCAGCACCCCAGCCAACCAGTCCCCCCAAATCTGTGCATTAGCTTTGGGTATAATAGACCACCTTGAGCCCCACTGAAGCAGGACAGTAAAAGTCATGTCTGATGTAAGAATTGAAGCAGTTTAGTACTGGAGGCCGAGCTGCTCCAGCATGTTACATTTCTTGACTGCTCTTACAGCAGTGACGTGTGGTAAATCCCTTTCTATTTCTCACACAGAGCAATCAAGTGGATTTTTTATGACACTGAGTTTCCCAAGACTCTTAAGTCCTGTGGATGTTACATAAAACGGGCTAAAAAATAAGCCTACTTCTCCCTTCTGAGAAGAGTTGGAGTGTTGTTTACTTGTGAGTGGGATCAGGAGTGGCAGGTGCTTAGTATCTGACAGAATTCAGCCCATCAGTGAAATGTTATTGAAAGAAGGGGGGGGAAATTGTTTGAGATTTGATCAATTTGATCAGAACATGCAGTGCAGGGCCTTTACATCCTGCTTGGTCTTCTTTGTTTCTCTCACATTTCTCTAACAGCCTTGAACAATGTGCAGCAGGATAGTAGGGTTGAGTTGTGGAGACTATCCAGAAAATTTCTGGGTATTTACAAAACTCAAGTTTAATTCTTAACTGCAGTACTTGATAATTCTTTTCCATATCTACTGAATTTCTATGAAAGTCATACTGAAAGTTTTTAGACCAGAAAGTAATACTTGTAAAGAATACAATATGGAAAACAATTCCTAGACTTTCTGTAATGGTGCTTCTGCATGTGGAGTACTGGGAAAGCTTGCTTTTGGGGGGAAGAAGAATGAAGCATCTTTTCTAAGATTATTGGAAGTTGAGCAGTACAGTTTGCTGTCATAATTACTTACATTTAAACTGTAGAAAGAAGAATTTTGTAAACATATTTGTGGAAAAACCTTTCAGATAGGAAATTTTACTTTCTTAGTAGTTGATTTTGGACTTGACTTCAGACAAGGTAAGCCTGAATGCAGCCAAGTCTCAAACTCTTTTATGTCTCCTGTGAATTCTATGAATATATTCATTTGTCTTGCAGAATCCCAAATAGACTGTTATATTGTTCTGGTTATGAGTAAAGCCATGCTTCTGTGAACTTGAAATTACCAATATACAGATGTACCTTCTAAAAATCGGCAGCGTGGGAACATATTTATTTTGTTAATCTTGGATGTCCGGTGGGAATTATTTGAATGCATGTTTGCAACTAAGTGTCTTAAGTGGGAATAAGATGATGTTTTTTGCATGACTTGCCAGTGAAAATTCATTGTCAAGCTGTCCTGCACCAATAAGAAAACCTTTTGAAAATATTTAACTTTTGGTAATAACCTAACAGGAGTTTATCTCCATTTGGATGCTTAAATAAGGCTTAGTTTGAGTAAGTTCTTGGAAGCCTGTTTATTACTTAACATGTTCATTCCCTTAACCAAACTTCCCATTTTTAGCTCCACTGTGAGTTGGACCTAACCCTTCCACATCCTCTGCTACCCTGTTACCTGCTACCTCAAAGAAATGATTCCTTTTAAAACCTAAGGAGAGCTAATAAAGAGCAGCATGTCTAAAGGTGGGAAGTGCAGGTTCTGGGAAGTAAAAGATGAGGAATAATGAAGGATTAAACTATAGCCAAATCCTCTTTGACTATGCTGGTGGGACTTTTTGAGACTTGATGTATTGAGATGTCTTGAACTAAAAGTGTTATGGGCTGACCCCAGACAGCAGCTAAGCACCCCCACAGCTGCTTGCTCACTCCCCTTCCAGGTGGGATGGGGAGAGAACAGCTGAGAAACTTCATAGGTCAAGATTATGAAATTTTAATAAATAGAGGAGAGAGGAAAACTAAAACAAATTATGCAAAGGCATTTATTCATCACCTCCTACAAGTAGACCCATGTACCAAGAAATGGCTTATTTGCAAGACAAACTCTATATTTTTATTGCTGAGCACAGCATCACATGACTTGGAGTATCTCTTCAGCTGGTTTGGGTCAGCTCTCCTGGTTGTGTTTCCTCTCAGCTTCTAGCATGTTCCTGACCTATTCACTGGTGTGGGACAAAATGAGAAACAGCAAAAGCCTTGATCCTGTTCAAGGACAATTCTGTGCAAGAATTGTTCATCAATAGCCAAAATAACAGTGTGTCAACACACATGGATTTTGGTCACAAATCCAAGGCACAGCACCATATGGGCTGTAATGAACACAGTTAAGTTCATCGCAGCCAGAACCACTATAACAGCAAATTGGGGACTGCATACCTACCTGATAATGAAACTTCATTGAGCAAGTTGGTGACAGCTGGCTTGGGGCTTTTTTTATTTTCGTCAGGAGGTAATTTCACATAAACTGAAGCAGGCTTGCTCATCATCCATGCCTTGTAGAAGACAGTTTATACAGAACAGCTAGAAAAAATGGGGAAACTCCTATTTTTCTCTAGAAATTTCATCTTTTGAATTAATTTTTTTATTACTTTTTTGGGAAGAAACACTGATAGGCTTTCTCATATAGGTTACTCTAGATCTTTAAAATTTGTTTTTCTGGATTTAAACTCTATCCTACCTCATTTGCACAAATATGCCCTCAAAGTTCCCATGTGCTCCATGTAAAGTTCTGGTGTGTTAGCAAGGTAAATAGAATTAGCCATAGGGTTCTTTTGAGCTTTCTGTGTGCTGGGGTAAGTGTGAATTTATAACATACTTTCTTTCAGGAACAGTAATAAAGTCCCCATCTCATGGAAAATTTGCATTCTTGTGGCTGCCTGTTTAGTGCAATGATGTGGTAAAATGATTGTATTTAGTGAAATTACAGTGCTGGCCTTCAGCCCTTTCTGTAAGCCGTGGTGCAAGGAGACTTCCAGATACTACTTCTTGCCAAGTAGTATTGAAAATAGTTCATAATGTGGTGGTCCAAAGCAGTTGGCTCCACAAAGCCATTTGGCTGACCGTGCTAATGTAATAAAAACCACGAAAATTTGTCTGTATTTAAAAGTGAATTTGCAAAGCAGTTACCATTGAGGTAATTCATAGAATCATAGAATGGTTTGGGTTGGAAAGGTCCTTAAAGATAATTTATTTCAAATCCCCTGCCATGGGTAGGGACAGCTTTCACTAGACCAGGATGCTCAAAGCCCCATCCAACCTGGCCTTGAAACACTCCCAAGGATGGGGCACCCACAGCTCTGATGTTGAGCACATCATTGATGTTGAGATATCACTGATGTCTTTTTGCCATCTCCAAAATTTGAAAAAGCTCAACACCTCACTCCTTCTCATCTACTGAAACCTGACAGGATGCTCAGAGGAGCTAGAGGGGGTTGTTGACAGAGCTGTAAACTTGGAAAGGGGGAAAGGGACAAAACCAGGCTCACCAGTGATGAGCAATGGGACTGTGTGCTGAATCTCGAAGAAACGAGCACTAATGGAACCCCTCAATCTGCTTCACAAGGCCTTGGCTACAATGTACCACACCTGAAATGTGCCCTGAACTGGAGAACCATGACTGCAAGAATGAATAAATCCCAGCAGACCCTGAAATTGTGCGGGATCTACTGCTTCAGCTGGATCCATACAAATCTCTAGGGCCTGATTTGATTCATGCAAGAATCCTCAAAGAGCTAATTGATGTTATCACAAATCCTGTCTTGATGATGTTTGAGTGGTCTTGACAATCCAGAGAAGTCCCAGCTGACTGGAAGCTGGTGAACATTGTCCTGATTTTCAAAAAGGGCAAGAAGGAAGACTCCAGAAACTACAGGCCTGTCAGTCTTCCGTGCCTGGGAAAGCAATGGAGATTACTCTGGGAGATATTGAAAAACACCTGAAAGGTAACACAGTCATTGATCACAGCCAGCATGGATTCCTGAAAGTCCTGTTTATCAAATTTGATTTCCCCTTATGACAAGGTAACCCACCTAGCTGATCAAGGGAAGACAGTTAATGTAATCTTTTTGGATTTCAGTAAAGGTTTCATTACCACCTCCCACAGGATCCTTCTGGACAAAATGTCCAGCCCCCAGCTGGATAAACACATAATGGGATGAGTGAGCAACTGGCCCATGGGTCAGGCACAAAGGGTTTCAGTGAATGAAGTGACATCAGACTGGTGACCTGTCACTAGTGGGGTTCCACAGGGCTTCTCCTTGGCCTTGTGCTCTTCAACATCTTCATAAATTACCTGAATGAAGGACTAGAAGGGATATTGAGCAAGTTCACAGATCATACAAAACTGGGAGGAGCTACTGACTCCCTCGAATGCAGGGGAGCCCTGCAGAGAGACCTCAACAAATCAGAGGACTTGGCAAACATCAACCATATGAAGTTCAACAAGGGACAGTGCAGGATTCTGGACCTGGGAGGGGGCAGCCCTGGGTGTATGGACAGACTGGGGAATGAGAGGCTGGAGAGCAGAGCTGCAGAAAGGGCCCTGGGGGTCCTGGTCACTGGCAAGTCGAACATGAGTCAGCAGTGCCCTGGCAGCCAGGAGGGCCAACCCTGCCCTGGGGGCATCAGCCACAGCATCGACAGCCAGGCAAGGGAGGGGATTGTCCTGCTCTGCTCTGCACTGGGGCGGCCTCACATGGGAATGGCCTGAAGTTATGTCAGGGCAGGTTGAGGTTGGATATTAGAAAAAGATTCTTCCCCCAGAGGGTGTTTGGGCACTGCAAGATGCTCCCCAGGGAAGTGGTAACAACACCAGCCTGACAGAGTTCAAGAAGCTTCTGGACACAGGCACAAGGTGTGACCTCTTGGAAATGGTGCTGTGCAGGGCAGGGAGCTGGACTCATCGATCCTTGTGGGTCCCTTCCAACTCAGCACATTCTGTGATTCTGTGATAAAGTGTCTAAGCTCCCACTACCATTAATGAAGATCTAGTGAAAGAAATCAATGAATGATTCAGCTGACCAGGCACTACATACCTACTTTATGGTGAGCTGAATTGCTCTTCAGGCTCCAGTGACTGTAATGGGAATATAGGAGTCAAGTAACCCAAAAGTACCTTAATGTAAGTCATTTTTTCATGGTGATTCTTGTACTTGATGTTCCCTAGTCAGCCAAGAGCATCAGACAATTTTAAAGAGTGTTTTGTTTGACCCACTTTAGAAGTCTGCCTTAGGGGATGCATTAATTTCCATTTATCTAACAGGAAATTAAATCTATAGCTTTAAGATAACAATGAAGTTAAGCAATCCTAAAATTCTCCAGTTGATTCAATCCCCACACGGTTATGACCAGAACCTAAACCAAGATAACAGTTTGAATATATGTTCTTTACTACTTAAAAAAAGACCGTGAGAAAAAGCTTCAGGCTCAATCAAGGGCAGAAAAGGTTTTTGTTTTTCTCCTATATCCATATTTAAAATTAATTCTAGTTTTCATAAAATACATCATCAGTGCTGTGCTCACTCCTGTAACATGTTGTCCATGCTAAAAGTTTAGCAGATCACAAATGGCTGGGTTTCCATGTGTCCTGTACATATAGAGCTAAAAATATATGTCTCACTTGTGTTATTATTAATCAGAAGTCCCATGTTTATTTGTAGTAATCTCCAATTCCTAGCAAGAAGACAAGTCACCACACAAATTAAAGAAGTAAGGCCAGCATAGTACTCTGGGTGTTGTTAGAAGATGAAGGACTAACAGGTTCTGTGGCTCTGGCCCAAAAAGGCACTTCACGTTTAATTGAGAAATCCCTTCTTTAATGTATGGGCATGGAACATTCTGACTTCTCTGTTTTTCATAGGCATTAACTTAACAATACTTTAATTATTCCTTTTGATATGAGTAGTCTTCGAGATACTGTAAAATGCCAGGATACTGGCCTCTTCTGTAACTCTAAAAATAATATTCATTATTCTGAAATCATGAGTGATTGAGCAAAGATGTGCGATCAGTAGGACTTCTGTAAGACAGTCAATATAATCAAAAGTGTTTTTCATTGAAGGTAAAACGTGTTTACATCAAATGATGCAATGGAAATAAAGCAACCTAGAGAAATAAAAACTCTTCACAGTCTACCTCTGGTGTTCACTCACAGGATTTCACTCACTATTGAAATTATGATAAAGATCCTTTTATGCTCTAATTATTGACATTAATTCCTCTTTACTATCCAGTAGATGCACGATTAATTTTACTGCTAGGCCTTATAGTTTAATGGTTTCTTCTGGAATGCACATCAGAAAGAATCAATCAGTGCTGGAAACTAATGAGCTTTACAGGAGCTTAGATTTAATGGAGAAGAAGGTGGATCCACTGGTAGCTGTTTCTCAAAGTGTGCAAAAGTTTATGTGAACTGGGTGAGGTAGATAACTGAGCTAGAGATGCTCCATTTTTTATTTACAGAAATTTCCCTCAGCTGGCAGAGCTCCCAAAACTGATCAGCTGCAGAACTGATCAGCCACTGTCTAATCTCTACTGAAAACTGCCTAAGGAAAGAACCAAGCTCTATTCAAGAAGGAAAACAAGTATTGGTTACCTTCCAAAAACATTGTGGTTTACATTGTGGTCTTCTCTAGATCATGTCTCTGGTCACCTTCTGACTAGTGATAAAATGTGGACACCTAAATCTTGAAGGTCTTAGGCACTCACCAAGAGCTGCAGTGGTATCACTTGCTCTGTCCTAATCTTCATCTTCTATAACACCCTCCTGAATATAAAATTTGACACTTAAAATTATATGTTATCTCACATCTGACTATTCTATCTTTTAGGACCTCTTAAAAATTATTCTTTTGGCTTTATGTCAAGAATGGCTGACTTTGTTCTTAGGGAAATACTTCAACAATTCCACTGTTCCTTTTTTTTTCTCCAAATGAGAGGACAGTGTTGGCAAGAGAGCACTTTTGTACTTGTTTTTTTGTTTGGGTTTTTTTTTCTATATTAATTCAATTTAAACAGACTTGCACATTTGTATGCTATGCATGCACACACACACACACACACACAAATCTATATTGGTATGAAAGCAAGTCCCTGCTAAACATTTTTAAATGTTTCTTTTTAGCTAAGATTCTATTTATATCAACAACGACAATTTGAAGAAATGCCTCAAAGAGAAAATGAGACTTCCAGCAGAATAAATAGTTTCCTTAGAACAGCAGGCAAACCACTCAGTAAGAGGGTGTTAACTACAGGCCTGCAACATAAAACAAAACCCTCTCCTCCTGGCTAAACTGGTGAGCCACCACTCTTCAGTTCTGCTTGTAATTTGGATGACTCACAAGGACTTAGCAGTACCACTTATTTGTCTACAATTACTTCATAAGTCTTTAATTATGTAGGACTTCTTGGATTCCAAAATCTGCTTTAGGAGGGCTGTGATAGCAGGATCTTTTTATAGACCTGGGTTTGCAGTGAGCAAGCTGTTTTATCAGATGGAGACATTCTCAGTGGTGGTGCTCCTCAGGTGGGCAGCATCTCCAGCACTGAGCTGAGCTGTGGCTGAGCTGTGCTTTCAGAAGTGGAGAATTACACTAAGACAAGATTCACACAATATGGGGTTAGCAGAGTATGGGGAGCTCTGTGAGCATGTGCACATGTGTGCACAGAAATTTGATTGAACACAGATTTAATGAACATGAAAATAGTCAGTTTTGCACAGCTTAGGTGAGACAACAGTGCACAATGTGTACATTAATTCCACTGGACCATTGTGATTTTTCATTTGAGGCTAAGACTGGAAAACAATAAAGAACTCAACTCGGTGCTTTGGCATCCTTGCCTGCACGCTCCTGTCAGTGATTACCCAGATAATTGAGTGCAGCAAAATATTTTAGAATAAATCTGCTCTAATTTTTAATAATGATATTTTGTCTCAGCAAACATGCCAAAAATCAGTGCCAAGATTTTGGATGTTAACTTACAGCCAATGAACAAGCACTGATTAAAGTAATCCACTCGTAAAAAAAATGCATGGATTTATATGATGTGGAAAGGCTAATATTTTATTTCTCTGATTATAATCTTACATCTACCTTTAATTCTGGTTTTATAGGCTGTATTTAGCAAATCACTTTTGCTCATGAATAAAATTAGCCTCTCACAAAATGCCAGCTGCTTCAGAATGGATTGGTCTCCTTCATACCTCATCTTAACAGTCACACACAAAGCAGGAGGGCTGATGGTTGTGTTTCTTCATACCTGACAGGAGATGTGAGTCTGCCTGGAGTCACAGTTCTTCACATACAGAGTGGCTGGAAGTCATTCTTATTAATAAAACTGCTGAGAGCTTTGCAGCTAAACCTTTTTATGAGCATTATTTCAGCAGCTTCATTTTGGACTTAAAGGGACACTTCTTTTGCAAAATGACCTTTTTCTTTCTGCAAGGAGCTCTATATCTAGTAATTATTTAGTCTTTTCATATCTGAGATGTGTTACTATGTGCACACAAGTCCTTGTGCATTGAAGCCTAAGCTCAGGCCAGTAATGCATATGTATAACTGGAACAATCCAGTGTGGAGAAAACAACCTGCAACTCATATTCACACCAATAATGAAACTGAATTCAAAGACATCAGGCTGCTGAGCTTAGGGAGAACAGAAACCTAAACCCAACCAGCTTCATGTAACCTCACCTGGCTGCAGCTCTTTCCAGGTTATCACCCAGGGACCCAGGAAGGAGTGGGGCGGCCCTCCCCCCATCTTCCACCTCCAAAGATCCATGTGGTTGTGCAGTGAACTGGGGTGGGAGGTGGCCCTGTTCCTCTGTCCCCATATCACACTTCATCACCTTCCTTTGGTTTGTTACCCAGTGTCATAGGTTAGCAAGCATAGTCCCGGAAGGGATGTCCTTGCTAAGGGGTGCTTACAGCTTCCTCTGGGACCTGATAGAACCTATCAGCTGGCCAGTTTGAATATGGACAATTCTTTAAGCCACTTAAAGTTGTGACCACCTCTGTGATCCACACTTAAGAATAGACAAACTCCCCCCCAAGCTCTCTCTCGTTTCCGGCGCTGGCACAGGTGGCTGCAGGCCCCGTGCGGGGGCCAGCGGGCCCGGCCAGGCCCTGCTTGGGCCAGGCCGGGCTGGGCCACGGCCATCCTGGAGCCATGGGCCTGTTCCAGCCATGGAACCCCCCCCCACTGCCTTGCCGTGGGCGGCCGGAGCGGCTCGGAACCCCCCCCCCCCCCCCACTGCGGCCGAGATTCAGCAAAGCGGCACCTCTGTCCAACAGAGGCCAGGTGACCAACTGCGATAAGCCACATTCCAGCTGCAAGGCCGAGGTGAGATTAACCCTTTTATTGCTCTGAAGAGCTGAAACCCTGAGGGAAGAGAGAGAGGAGATGCTTAAAGCTGAAAGTCTGTTGTGAAGCTATGATATATCAGAGTATCCTGTTGTAATTTCATGAAGATATGGGGGGTGGAGTGTTCAACTCGTAAGCAATAGGCAGATGCTGCCGCAGCTGTAATTTCATGAGAAGTTTGGACAGAGAGAGATGAACCAGATGAACCAGATGAACCAGATGAGGACTTTTGCTCCAAAGAGGAAAGGAGAAAAACCTCAATTCCTAGAGATGCTCCCAGAGATAGCCTTGAAGATAAGAAAGACCCTTTGCTCCCAGGGAAGGAGAAGGGCCTCTGTTTTTTTGTTTCTGAATGGCTCAACCTTAAAATTGTACCCCAAAAACCTTCAAGAGTGGACCCTCGAAAGCAGTTGTGGGAAAAGCTGCAAGCTGGGGGAAGGGACTCACATCGCAAGCAGAGAGACTCCTCTTCCTAAATGGACTGAGCAATATTTGGAAGTGGGCGGCTGTCTCGGTGTGATACTGTTTTCATAGCATGAGCAAAAAGAGACTTCTCTTTCTAAATGGACTGAACAAGGTTATTATGGAAGTGGTAAACAGACTGAACATCTTAAGGGTTGTCTTTACATTGTCAGTGGGAGAAGGGAGGAAGGTGGGGGGAGGAGGAGAGTTCTGAAGGTGGTATGATTTTTTTTCTTTTCTTCTTTTAGGTCTGTTAATAAACTTCTTTATATTCATTCAAGTTGGTGCCTGCTTTGCATTTCTCCTAATTCTTATCTCACAGAAGATAAACCGTAATGAGTATTTTAGCCCAAACCACTACACTAAATTGGTGTTTCCGCCCGGTTACAAACCCAACCCGCGACACCCAGCCAGGGAAACCTCTGCCAGCTCTAGGCACTGAGCAGAGCTGGGCACTGGGGCCAGGGGAGAGGGGAGGTCGTCAGGTGCTTTAGGCATGAAGGTGGTTCCTGCAGCACAGCTGGTGCATCACCTGGGAATAGGAACAGATGGGACAAGAGCCCCATGTGCTGGTGCTACTGCAGGCAAGAATGAAATGTGGAGATAAACCTGAAGCTGTGGAAATGCATTCCCATGGGCTGTGTTTCCAGCTGAGTGCGAACTTCCTGTGGGCAAGAAGACATGACTGCTGGCAACTTCCCTTCCATGGGCGCTGGAGGGATGATAGATTCAGGGAGGTAGCACCTTGGAGAACCCTTCCCAAGGAGCAGCACCTAAGCAGCAGCATCGTTCTTGTGACCCCTGGATTTCTGCAGTATTCATGTCTATTCTGTCTATCCAGTCTAGCCTGTGCCATGTGCTCTTGGATGACCCTGCTGAGCAGGGAGGTTTGACCAGATGACCTGTGTGGTTGCTGTAGTCTCTTCCAGCCAGTCCAATTCCATGTGACTCTGTGATTCCCTGCAGGAAAGCTGTGCACCCAAAGCATGGAACAACTTCTTGGCTGAGACTTTGGGACCCCCTGGCAGAGCACAGTGAAGAAATGTATCCATGACAACGGCTAGAGCTGGCCTTTCCCCTTGATGGGTTTTTTCCCATCCCTCTGAGACCATCCTGAGCCCCAAACATAGCACTACCCCTGGCTGGTACTGCTGCTGTTGCCTCAGCCCCCAGGGTGAGGCCGTGTGGAGCTGCTGCAAGCATCACACACTCTGCTGGGTGATGTTCTCTTGCCACAAGGCAAGGGCAAGAGCCAGGGAATTATAATGAGCAACACATTGCTGCAGCCTGTTTGGAATTAATCCAAAGCCCATTAAAGGCAATGGAAAGACTCCAAATTTCCATTCTGTTTTAAAAGCTATTATCCTTTATTTCTGTCAGGAGTCTTGTTTTCACAGTAGAAGGCATGTACTGTCACAAATCACTCAGAAGCAGCAGCAAGTACTTACTTAATACAGGGTCTCTAAAGGTGAATATTCAAATGTTTCTTATCTGGCCAAAGCACATAAAACTATTTCTGGACAAATTTTTCTACAGAATACTGCCTCTGTGTTTCTTTCATCAGAAGCCTCTCCTTCTGAAGTCAAAATCTCAGACTTAGGGCTTATTTGCACTCTGAAAAATGTCTGTTATGCTATCGATACATATCTGCTAATAAAATAATGACCAATGCACTGGAAAATAACTTTAATTTAAAGGTATTTCAAGCAGGTCAAAAATTAATCAAAGCAGTTTTGATTCTCAGGCGTATGAGTTGTTGCTGGTACATACCTCTCAGCTAACAAAGACCACAGCTGCGAGGGTTTTCAGTAGAATAAAGCTACCTCTTGCAACATGTCTAAATCCCAAATACAAGGATAAGTCCAACCCTGTGCATACTAACCAGCTCCTTTCCAGCTGCCCATTAAAATGCTCTGTACTATAAAGGTACAAATACTACTTCACCCATGCTTGTTCTTTTGGGTCTCTTCAGGTCACATTTTATAGGTAGTAGAAAATTCCAGCTACCTTCAGTATTGACTATTTTTGAGCAGAAATCTAAACTAATCAACCCACCAGATGATACTTCTAGCTAGAAGAGAATAGATAAAGCAGAGCACTAAGAGATGAAGCTGTCCCTGCTGCACTGAGCTGTGGGATCTCTGCCTCTATCTTGTATAAATCCCCAAAACTGTCTACTTGCCTAGTCCTCCATCTGAGTGTTAATGTTCCCTTTTGCCAACTGCTCAGTTGAAAATCAACAAGACAGACACCCTTCCTCAAGCAGGTCATGTCACTAGTGCTCATTCAGGATTATATTTCCCTCAGAAAAAAACCTTCCCTTGGGTTAAGTAATAATCCTGCTGTTTTTGTTAGTAGAGCAGGAAGGAAAACTCTTCTCTGCACCACAAACACTTTCCTCCTGGTCAGGATAAAAAGTAATCCTGAGGGACAGCTGAGGATGCTGTGCCAATAGTAGAGGAAAAAATATACCTGCCATTTCAGCCAGTGAGACCAAGTTCCAAACTGGGATCCCTTTAAGCCTCAAATCAATTTGCTGTTTGGTCTCCAGGGTACCCACTGCTGGGCACCCACATTCCCTCCAGAGCTGCAGTTTTCCCTCACCTCTGACAAGGCAAAAAAATATTGGCACAAAATTGGGCACAGAAAAGGAGAATAAAGAAAGAACACAAAAGCTGCTAGGAAAGGAAGGATCGATCACTGGGGGTTGACCAAAATCTTGCAAGAGCATTGCCCTTCTTGTTGCTCTTTGTGGACATGAGAGAGGGGTAGAGACCCAACTTGCTCCTTACATCTGTGCTGGTCCCCTGTGTGTGGGAAGATGTTGTTGTTCAAGCGTGTCAGACTGCAGGATCAGACCTGAAACGAGCAAGAAGTGATGGCCACTCAGGCTGTTGGACACGAACGGAATTTAATGATCATCTTTCTCTAAGCCTGTAAGCTGTACATGATGTGTTTCTGCCTGTTGAGCACAGGGGAGGCACAAAGCCTTATCCACACAACAAATTCATATAATCCAGAAAAACAATTTCAAATCATTTACTTTTGTCTCTTAAGCTGATAATTTCATTTTTGGGTTCCCACAACACAAATGCAAAGAAGAGAGAAGACCTTTGTAACAATTATTGTAATAAATGCACTTTCTACTTTTTTCTCATGAAAACAATAAGTTTTGGGCTTCAGTTTTCTTCATAGCCCCTATGGCTTTCTTTCAAGCACTGAGAACCCATCCTCCCTACCACTCAGACATGAAAACAGAAGGTCTGCATAAGGTCAAGTAGATTAGCTGAATAAATCAAATTAGGAAATGAAGAATCATCACTTTTCAAAGCTGGCTTGTGACAGAAAAAAAGTATTTTTCTTCATTATTTGATTTTCATAATCAAATACACTCAAAATTATATTCTTGAAAAAAAGAATCAGTCACCTAGAAGTCGAGCTAAGTTTCTGCTGCTATTTTGCTAAAAGTACTTTCATAGGCAGGAGACACATGGCTTTGAGCATTTTCTTAACTGCATCAGCTGTGGTGGCAGCTGCAGAGACTTGCAGAGATGACGGCTCTCCCAAGCATGGAGAGCTGACACAGGTACTTGTGATACCTTCTGAAAGAGCGCTGTGCTGGCACAGAGCTCTCCATTTGAACTGGAGGCTGTTCCCACATGTATCCCATTCCTTTGAGAGACAGAGATGATGCTTTTTGCAACCCCTAGATGAAAAAATTCTAGTCCACAGCACACAAACTCTGTGATTTGTGCTGCCTCCCATGCAGAGGTCGGAGGAGAGGCAGTAGCTCCCAGCCACCCCAATGCAGAGCCAGAGGGTCTGGATTTTGCCTTTCCCTGTAAACTGCGGCTGGAGAGCTGTCTTGACCCAATAATTACAGTTTCAAATTGGCATGGTAAGATTGTCAGGAAACAGAATGCAAAATGTTAGAAAATACATTTTTGTTCATACCCTGGGCAAAGGTTTGGTTTCACCCTTCTAAGATATGTGACTGGTTATACAACTTTATTTATGTGATAAAGCAGAGATAGTTCTTGTAGTAAGAAGCTTCCAATTTAAATTGACAGAATAGAAAATAACAAAGGAACAGAGAGATTCCCTTGGAAAGATCTGCAGCTTTTTACTTACCTGAAACCTGATGTCAAAAACCTGTGTTTACTGCCATAGGTTCAGGTCCTGGGTGCAGAAAGCAGATCTGAGGAGCCTAGGGGAAAGAGACCTGAGCATGTGCTTGCACAGGTATTAAATGTGGAGATGTTTTGCAGGTGTAAGGAAAATATGTCTGCTGTCAGGATTTCAGTAGTTATAAAATTTTCTCATCTGCTAAAATGCTTGGCATTGGAAACAACTATTATTTGGAAATTTGGAGTTGTGAGCTGTATCATCATAGTGCCACGAAGTAAAACTGCTTTTATCCTTTGAAATGCAGAAAAATGGGGGGAAAGAGTATGCTTGCTTGAAACATTTTTTTTTTTTATTTCATAAAATAATTTACAAGATATTTATTCTTAAGCATGGTATGGAGCTTTTTAACATCTAAAAAGAAGAAACTGGAACAAGTGGCTCTGCTTCAAAGAGGGCTGGTCATTTGCCATTCTCTCAGCAGGAAACTTGAACAGAATGAAAAGCATTCCCCCAAAAATCAAGCCCAAAAAGTGAAGATTAGCAAGGTAAATTTGGAAAGCTTTGGGCAGGAGGGAAAGGAAATTTACAGTCCCCAAGAGGTGAAAGAACCAGTTATATGTTCAGCCTTTATTTCTTGACATATAAACTTTCAGTCCAGAAAAATTCTACAATGCAAATGATGTCAGCTCAGTTGTCTTCTGTACACCTCATCCGTATGTCAGTCAAAGCTGTTCCTGGTATTCACAGCCAGGTGCTAAAGTTGGCTAATGAGGAAATCTATTGATCTGTAGCATTTTCTTTCAAAAGTTTAAAGGCAAAGGAGAACTGTGAAAATGAAGTGATCACTTTCCTCTAACATGACAGCTTTCTCATCTGCTCTGCCCTGTTTACCATTATTCTCGTGCTCCTGGTACTCTGCACCCTGGAGATTGCAAACAAGAAGTGGGAGAAGTTCCTCTTTTATTCACCCCAGGTGCAAAGATTGACTTTCACCTCTCTTAGCATGTGACCAGTTATACAACATTAATTAACTGATAGGTTTTTAATTTCTTTTTTTCTCCTCAAATTAAAATTTGTTTTCTGTATCTCAAAAGAAAGTTGAAAATCTTGCCTGTGGGAACTTCTTACAGAAGACTCCTTCTGTACCCAACAGTGATTCCCACTGCATGGTAATATTAATCATTTAGTTAGATCTGTTACTAATCTTGGGAAGACTAAAGAGAGGGGGCCTGACTCTGCCTGCCTTTGCACCAGCCTGGGAAGGGTGTAGTCCTTACTGTTCCTGTGCTGTTCTAGAGCTGCCTTTTCTGAAGGAATGAGTGGTACCGACGAGAAGAGCTGCTGCTGTTCAGCAATTGAAATATATGGTCTTCATATTGGGGATTTCAACTGAAAAACTATTTTTGAAGAAAGGAAGCATGAGAAATATTTACTTCATTAACTATTGGGTCAATAATGCTGATTCTTCATTACAGTTACAGAAAATGTATTGAGATGTAAAACTCATTACTTCCATTTGACTGGTTTTATTTTTTTACATTTACAAAACACGTGACTGGAAGCCACGAAAACATGAGTGTTTTAAGTGACGAGTTTGATTCATGCTTTTTGTTTATGGCATGAAGATAAAGCATGTTGATCTGCACAGGAAAGCAAGAATTGACTACTACGTCTAGTTCTTCTCTTTCACTGTGAGCAGTAGTGGGACAAGCAGCTCAAAAATTCCTACTTTTTTCTTATAAGTGCATGCATGCATACAAGTAACAGGACACAACAGACTAACTGACACCCACCAAATTATATCTCCTGTTTGGTAAGCACTTTTTTTTTTTTTTGGATAGCTGGACTACAGCTGTCTCAGAACTGCCATTCACAATCTGGAATAAGGATGACCTTCCCCCTCTCCTGTTGCTGCCTGTTCCGAGCTTCCCTTCCCCCTCCCCAAGACAAGCCAGGACTTGCCTCTGCCACGTGCTCTGAGCTCCTTTGTTCCAAGCGCGGGCAAACCCAAATGTAACTCAAACTCTTCAGCAGTGTCTCATTGGCCGCTCACCCCGGGTCCACCCCCAGGCCTCCCCTTTCCCCTTCTCCAAATAAAAGAAAGGACCAAGGGGGGGCCTGCCCTCTTTGGCTTTGCACTCCTTCTGTGAGCATCTATGTGTTTCTGTCTTTGTTTGAAAGCTTCTGATTGCGGGCATTAGGCAAGCTGAAGACTGTATTTCTCCCTCTTTGCTTCTACTGGTGGTATCAGCTTTGCAGCTACTATTTGCTGCTTTTAGAGCTACTGAAATGCTGGATTGCCTGTGCTACCTCTCTAGGCTGCCCGAGGCTTTCTAAGGCATTGAACTATCAGCCTAGCCAGTAAAAAGCTGTGAGTATATTTCCACACCCCTCAGTCTTCTCCAGGCTGAACAGACCAAGAGACCTCAGCCACCCCTCACACAGCTTCCCCTCAAGGCCCTTCACTGTTGCTGTTGTGGACTTAAATGCCACACTTCCCCATCCTTGTTGCCTTCCTTTGGACGCTCTCTAACAGTTTAATATCTTTCTTACATTGTAGGACCCAAAACTGCCCCCAGCACTCGAGGTGAGACCGCCCCAGGGCAGAGCAGACTGGGACAATCCCCTCCCTTGCCCGGCTGTCGATGCTGTGCCTGATGTTCCCAGGACAGGGTTGGCCCTCCTGGCTGCCAGGGCACTGCTGACTCATGTTCAACTTGCCATCAACCAGGATCCCCAGGTCTCTTTCCAAGGAGCTGCTTTCCAGCATCTCATTCCCCAGTCTGTCCATACATCATGGCTTGCCCCATTCCAGGTGCAGAATCTGGCTCTTGTTTCTGTTAAACTTCATATGGTTGGTGATCACCCAGTCTTCTAATTTTTCAAGGTCTATCTGCTGGGCTTCTCAGCCTTTGAGGGAGTCAACAGCTCCTCCCAAGAGTGTCTGGAAACCTGACCACCAGAAAATGGCCTGGAGGTGCTGGTTGACAGCTGGTTAAATATGAGCCTGTGTGTTCCAGATGGCCAAGAAGACCAATGATATCCTGACTTGTATCAGCAATAGTGTGGCCAGCAGGATCAGGGCAGTGATCATCCCCCCTGTATTCAGCACTGGTGAGGACACACCTGGAGTGCTGTGTCCAGTTTGGGGCCCCTCAGAGACATTTGGGGGGCTGGAACAAGTCCAGAGAAGAGCAGCAGAGCGGGTAAAAAATGTGGGGCATAAGTCTGATGAGAAGCAGCTGAGGGACCTGGGGTTGTTTAGCCTCGGAAAAAAGATGCTCAGGGAGACCTCATCACTCTACAACTGCCTGAAAGGAGGTTGTAACCACATGGGAGTTGGTCTCTTCTCCCAAGTAACTAGTGATAGAACAAGAGGAAATGGCCTCAGGTTGAGCTGGGCAAAATTTAGATTGGATATTAGGAAAAATTTTGTCACAGAAAGGGTTGCCAGACACTAGAACAGGCTGCCCATCTCTGGAGGTATTTAAAAGATGTGTAGATGTGGCACTTGGGAACGTGGTTTAGTGCTAAGCTTGGCAGTGCTGGGTTAATGGTTGGACTCAGGAATGTTAGAGGTCTTTTTCCAACTTAAATGATTCTATGATTCTATAAAAAACATTTCAAAATATGTTATTTGTGATTGCCTTTTCAACTCTTCCCTAGTATTTCTCAATGAATCAACTGCATAAACATGTACAGTAATTTTGGAAGCATGTAACAGTAAGTCCTGACCTTCGGCTTTGACAAACAGTTCTGCATTATTCAATTTGTTTTGGTAGGATCTCTTTTAGTTTACTAGCTCAATTCCCAAATGGCTTTTGTGCAACTCATTTTCATAGCCTCAGTAGTGTCTTTCATAGGCAAGCTGCTGAACTAATAAAAATTACACAAGTTAGTAATACATTATTTCAAAATGTCAACAATACAGAGTAGAAATAACTGCAAATAAGTCTTTCCCAAACCAAAGTTTAAAAAAAAAAATCACATCAGAAGCCCAACATTTTACTGTAAATATATTAATGCTAGACATAGCCAGAGACCTGCACAGCATAAAAACAAGGTTCAGTGAGTTCCATGGCTCTCTGCTTTGCTGACATTTAATGTCCTGTTTGAGCTTCTCTGTGCAAAATGATTTCTACACTTGCAGAAAAAGTTCTCATTTACCTTCTGGCAACATTCAGAGAACCCATAGTGTTTGCACATACATAGTGCAGAGGGTTTTTCTGATGGCCATGGCATAACACTTTAGAGAGAAATTGGGTGCCCTTTTCAGTGTAACCTGGAAAATAAAGTGGCCACCTAGCCTAGGCACTGATATGTGCATCCCACAGTGTACAAGTTCAGGAGTCAGAAGCCAGCTCCTGACAGAAGTGTCGTGATCTGGAAATAATGCAAGAGTGGCTCTAACTTTGCTCAACCCCAGATAGTGGTGACATGCATGGTGACGGCCTAAGCTCCAGCCCAAAGGGACTGCAGTCAAGGGAGTTCTCATCCCTGTAACTTGGCCCTGGGGAGCAGATTCCTGCTCTCCCTGCCCTCCACAACATCACCCTAGTGCTCTCAAGCTCTATGGTGCGGTGCCACCTCCCTCTCCTTAGGCTCCCCTCCTGTGATCTGTACACAGGCACCTTGCTTCAGAAGCAAGGAAGGTGGGTGCTGACATAAATGCCTGGTGACAGGGTGCTCAGCTGGAAGAGGGGAAGGGAAGGGAATGGGGACTTCCTTCAAGTTAAGAAGAAGCAGGAACTGAACCCAGGTCTTCAACTTCCTGATGCCAGTATGGAAAAGGAGATGTTATTACTGGACAGACTTTAAAATTATTAAGTACTGCTCAGCTGCAGTCCTCACCTCTAAGAGGGTCCCACACTGTGGACTAACCTTATGCAAACTTTCTGATATACAAATAAAAAATAAAAAAGCCGAAAAAACAATTTTACTAGGTACAGAAGCCTGGTTTCACTAGCTCTGCAACTGCAGAACGAAAAAGGACTGAGGGATGGGAGCTGGCAAGATGTTATCTTTAATAAGCAATATGTCACTTGTCATCATTGAGACCAAAGTGGTTGGGAGTGCTCATAGGATACAGCTTTTCTGTGTGGTTTGGCAGCTTCATGATACTGACATCAACTCACCAATGACTGTTAGCACAGACTACCTGAGAAAGGAAAAACTTGTATCCCATGAAATTTGATTACTCAGAATGAAATGAGACTAAAGAAGGTGAAAACAGGGGCTTAAGATCAACTTTTAGCAGTAAATCAAGAAAAAATTTGTCTCTAATGCAGTCTAGGGAAAATTTTAAATTAATGCCTGTTGGGGTCCCTCCCCTGCCATGGAGCCCTGAGGGGAGGCACGGGGTTTCCCCGCCCCTGGTCAGCCTCGTTCCCCATGGGTTGGTTTGTGTTCCCCTGCGCGGGCAAAGCAGCTCGGGTGCTGACTGTAAGAGTTCCTGGGCAGAGCCCGGCCATGCGGCTGGGGAAATAAACATCTCTGAAACATCTAGCAAGAATCCGTCCGTATATATTTCTTTTCCACGGGACTCCTGTTTGGATATAGGCGTGTTGCAGTATCCCCACTGTAACATAATGGTGGAGATTTGAGGGCAGAACGATCCCCGATCCCTAAGCGACTTTGTGTGAGTAAACCCTGGAAACTTTGGATTCTTCTTCTTGGTTTTGTTTTGCTATTCCATATCTAAACTATGGAGGAACCGTGGGAAGACTCTTGGCTTTCAGAGCCGCATATGGACATTTATCTTAAACTTAAAATGATTCTTGAACAACGGTTTGTAAATTTTAGCTTGATTCAAGCTCAGAAAGAACTGAAACACTTCCTGGCATGGTTGTTTAAGGACTTTTTCTATGTTTCTTGCAATCTAATTCTTACCAAGAGCTTTTGGAAGACCGTTTGGACCCAGTTAATATTTGAGTCAAAATATATGCCGATGGAAGAATATTTTCGTGAATATTATTTAATAACCGAGACTGTTGAGCAATGTCAGCTGTGTCCTGGCGAAGGGAAGCCTGGCTCAGGGACTGTGCGGCCTCGGCCACGTGCACCGAGCGCTCTGCGAGCAGCAGCGAGACGGTTCCCGTGCGCGGGCGGAGCCACGCGGGCCGCAGTGTCGGTGGCGGAGCGAGGCGCGGCAGGAGCGGCGCGGCCCGGCAGTGCCCGCCCGGCCCCGCGCAGCGCGTGGTGGAGCGAGCCCCGTGAGCGCCCGAACGAGAGGGGCGGCGCGCGGGCGGCAGCTGGCGGCAGAGTGGAGCCGTGCCCAGCCGAAACGCGCGCTGGAGCGGGGCACGGGGGGGCCATCGCTTGGGGGCCTGGCCGAGATGCAGCGCCTGGCAGTGGCAACGCAGCTGCGACCAGAGGAGGCGACGCACGGCGAACGGAGCAGCGCGGCCCGGCCCGGCCCGCGCGGCCCCAAACGCGACCCTGGGAAAAGCGCGCCGAAACCAGCAGCGCCGATAATTCCAACACGGGAGCGACCGAAAGAGAGAGCAAAGACACAGCGAGACAGAAAACAGCAGCCACTCGGAAAAAGGAAAAGACCATAGTAGCTAAGATCTTAGGGACAGTGAAATGGTATAATGTTAAACAAAACTATGGCTTTATAACAAGATGTGATAACCAGCAAGACATATTCGTTCATAGAACTGCTATTAAAAAGAATAACCCTGAAAAATGCATCCCAAGCTTGGGAGATGGAGAGGTGGTGGAATTCAAAATCATACAAGGTAGAAAAGGGTTACAAGCATTGCAGGTCACTGGGCCTGATGGTGTTCCTGTAAAAGGCAGTATATATGCAAAAAATCGTAGTCATGTTAGACAATATCTCCATTGTAAACCCCCCCTACAGTCTCCCTTTCCTAATCCCACCTTTCCCTTTTACCCTATGTCCTATTACCCCCAGTGTATTCCCAATCCATTTTTTCATCCATGGTTCCCCTCACAAAACCCTGCCTTTGCCAATTGTTTCCCCTACAATTCCTCTCCGATGCCGATGGGGGGATGAAAAGGGGGAGGGAAGAGATTGAACCCTCTCCTGCCTCAGTTTCCCCACAGGCATGTCCAGAGAGTTCTGTCTCCCTTCTGTCAGCCCTAAGATGTTCCGCAGAATCTGTTCGGACATTTAAAGACTCAGGAGGGTGGCTTGTTTTGTTTTGAAGCAGTTCTTGTTATGGTTATCCAGTTGTCTTCATTCTCCTTTTATTAAAATAAAACGGGTGAGATGTTGGGGTCTCCTCCCCCGCCATGTAGCCCTGAGGGAGGCACGGGGTTTCCCTGCCCCTGCTCAGCCTCGTTTCCCATGGGTTGGTTTGTGTTTCCCTGCGCGGGCAAAGCAGCTCGGGTCGGACTGTAAGAGTCCCTCAGCAGAGCCCGGCCATGCGGCTGGGGAAATAAACATCTCTGAAACATCTAGCAAGAATCCGTCCGTATATATTTGTTTCTTTTCCACGGGACTCCTGGTTTGATATAGGCGTGTTGCAGTATCCCCACTGCAACAAATGCCTAACGTTGAAAAAAAATTATTATCCCTTTAGGTGAGCTCCTGTGTTGCTGGGGTACTTCATCTTCCAACCACCCAGTAAGAATGCACATTACTGTTTCCTGGAGAAAGAGAACATGCCAGAGTAATGATGGATACAAAGTGGGGGCACTCAGGGTTTCTGCCTGAGAGTCCTTTTGGGAATAGACTCACATAGTAAGAAGTTGCACAGTTAAACTTGAACAGATCATTAATTTGATAATGAAAAAGAGCCAAGTCCATATGAAGTGCTCCAACTTCCATCATTTAGCAACAAATCAAAGGGAAACTTTGAGGATAGATGGTAAAATTACTGATAACACAACTGGCACAATGAAGAATGTTTAATAACACCTAAGAATGCTTCAAACAGGATGGGCTGTACTATACCAATACACTGAATTTCTGGTCTTTAGGAGTCACTGCTTGCCAAGGGCACCCAAGGGCAAGCACTTCTAGTCCACTGCACACAAACCCTTGAGGGTCCAGAGACTGCTTCTAACAGACAGGGTCCTAAGGTCCTAGAAGAGGGATTGTCAGTGCCAGGGCAGAGAGAATTTGGATTAAATTCTTTTTGCCAAGCCCTGTCCTGTTTGTCCTGAAGTTACCAGGAGTTATTTCCCAAAAAGCACAATGAAAACAGGATTGACGCTGTGGAAACAACACCTGGACAGTGTTTCCAAAGTGCTGATGCTTTGGGGAGTGTTGGGGCCCTCCCCCTGCCATGGGGTCCTGGGAGAGGGGCCCTGGGGGGGAGACACGGGGTTTCCCTGCCCCTGGTCAGCCTCGTTCCCCACTGGTTGTTTTGTGTTCCCCTGCACGGGCAAGGACCCTCAGGTCCCGGGATTGCCTCAGTTCCTCAGCAGAGCCCCGGCCATGCGGCTGGGGAAATAAACAACTCTGAAACATCTATCAAGAATCTGTCCATATATATTTCTTTTCCACAGGCCTCGTTGATTGATATGCGTGTTACAGTATCCCTGCTGTAACAGAGGGGAGGCCTCATTGATGTTACAGCTTCCTTGTGAGGGGAAGAAGAAGGACAGACACTGATCTCTTCTCTCTGGTGACCAGTGACAGGACCTGAGGGAGCGGCCTGAAGTTGTGTCAGAGGGGTTTTAGTTTGGACATTAGGAGAAGCTTCTTCACCTTGAGCATGGCTGGGCACTGCAATGGGTTCCCCGGGAAGTTGTGACAGCAGTTTACTGGATATCAATGACATTTTCATTAGTTTGGTGAACACATAATTTACTTGAAATATTAACTGCAAAATTACAGCATAAATATAAAAATAACTTCAACTAATTGAATTCTCAAATGGAGAGAGAGAATTCAATTCTAATGGATCAGCTGGGAAATAATAAGAACTAGACAATGTCTTCACGGGAAACGGAAAGAACTCTACCATGCACTGGGTACAGGAAATAGTGAAAAGAGCATTTGCAGGCTAGTAGGATTAACAGCAAACTGTGGAAGTTGTTGCAGTGGATTGCTAGTTTACATCCAGCTAGGATGGGCCTTAAGATATGATATGTTTTGAAGTCTTTTTGTGGGCTGAAAGAACAAGAAGGTAACGGCTTTGTGCCAGTCTTACTGAAAATGTTGCCACAATGAGGGGCCAGGTTGAAAAGAAACATCTGTGCCACCATGGGCCTTGAAGAAAGCTCAGCACCAGCTGGTGATGCCATGGCCACCAGAAAACCCCTCTGCACTATGTGCATACGTTGTGGGTTAGGGCTTGCCCCTGTGTGAATATTGGTCTTTGTATTAGTCATTATATTGGTGTCATTTTACATTTTGGTGTCCTGGAGCAAAGGGACCGGTTTGCAACACATACTATATAAGGAATCACTGCAATCCTCTTGAGAACAGAGCAATAAGGCAAGAGGATGGAGGGCAGTGCTACAGTTAGAAAATTACTTAGCAATGTTGCACTTGGAATCGCAAGAAACATGTAAAGCAAATATCTGTATTAAATACAAGAACAAAACTTAGAAACTGAAAATATTTATATGTAAGTGTTCAAGCAAAAGCTGGGAATGTGCTGATAGTATCTACAACAAAATCAATCTTGAATTTGCAATATGGCATTGCTGCAAATGGAAAGCTCTCTCAGGATGCATTGCCCTGGCAGGTCAGGAGCAAAAATGACACAGACCAGGGGGAGTGCACCTGCTGTGTCCTGTGCTGTGCTGTGTGAAGAGGCATGAGAGACCCACTTCTCACTGCATTCTGGATCCAGGCCCAGGACAGGGCACTGATGTGGCTGAGATCAGCTATAATCCAGGGGGCTGTACACTTTCAGGAGCCAAGCTGGTATATCTGCTCTAAGAAGTGCACCCAGAGCAAATCTTGTGGCCCTGTTTTCCACTAGTGTGATGATCTGTTACAGTTCTAGTCCACAGAAACTTCAGCCAAGAGTACTTTTTTCTGTGTAGTGCTAGGATGTGGGTGGTAATTAAAATTAATTTAAATGATAGAAGAGTAACAGAAAGGAAACAAAATTATTACTGACTAAAAATTGAGCCCTGGTTATGTAGTGTGGAGAAGATTAATCAGATTTATGGGACAGTGGAGACAACATGATGGCAAACATTTGGGAAATGTCAGCAGTGGAAAGTCCTTGTTTGTGTAGGATGACATTAGGATAGGGAAAGTTTTGAGGAACATTCCCTGGAAGAGTTGGTGAGGATCTCATTATGAGCTGGAAAAACTAGAGAGAGCAAGGTGTTTGAAAATATTTCTGAGGGGAAAATTCTGTCCATATGGAAAGGTGTACCTGGGGACAGGACATTTTTCTTCCATTTCTAGATATGATAACTATAACCTTCACAGCTGCAGAGAAATGTGTGGCATGTCAGATTCTTGTATTTTGGAATAAAGTGACATAGGTTGTAATGAAAGGATATCAAGGATACCTTTGACAAGGATATGTTTATGGCTTGATTAAATAGCTGATACACAAAACCCAGTGAAGACTGATTAGAAAGGAACCTGTAATCATGCAATAGGTAAAAAAGTGCTTTTCAATCCACATGTGATGATTTACTGCAAACTTAACCATAAGTGTGATTAGGAGCAGTGGCCTATAAGGTGTTTTTTTTCAGACTGCTAAAGCAATTGATTACAACTGAAATAGAAAGAAAATGTCAAATGAAGTGGAAGACATTGCTTGGGTAATACACATAAGGGAATTATTGAGCTTTACAGAGTTGTGTCATTCCAATTGCACAGACATCTCTGGTCTGAATTAATTTAAAATTAGAGAAAACAATAGAAATTAGTATTTGCAGCAATATGCCACATATTAAAAAACTGTTAACTTCAAGGATCCATGAATGAAGATGAGGTGCCTAGAAAAGGTTGCATCTACAACTCTTTTATGACTGCAGGATCAGGGCAACCTGCAGGATTGGGAAGTCCTGCCTTTCTAATCTTTCTCTTTTTGTAGCTATCCTTGTCCATGTACTGGATAGGACAGTAGCTGGGATTTGGAAAGCTCTACATCAGTTCCAGGGTCTGCCTATGATTTTGTGTCAATCATTTCTATGAATTAAGAGAGTTACTTAACAAGTCAGTATTGTGGTTTCCATCTGTACCCTGAGCAGTACAACACATCCCAGCCAGGCTCAGTTCCAGACTGAGCCCTCATTTCAGTGTCCTTCAGTGTCAGGTGTATGAGCACCTGCAGGCACGTGCATCTCAGTTTCAGTGACCACAGGAGGTGCCTGGAGCCTTTTGAGACATTCTAACACTCACATGAACTTCATGGGTATGACCCAGAAAATGTAGGGGGCCTGTGGGGTGTCCTAGGGTGCCTCAGATGGCTCAACACTTACGTTTAAGGACCTGAATCACAGCCTGGGTCTGTGCTGTCTGTAATGGAAATAAGCACACTCAGACGCCTACATACTGACACCTCCCTTTAGGTGTCTTGAACCCTAACCTGCCTTTTTTTCCATGCTTCTCTATGGCTTTGCAAAAGACAAAAATATTCAGTCTTACACATTTACATGAACTGCCCACTGTGCTGTTTCTCCTGTGCCTGTCACCATGGAAATGTCCTTGCTTGGACATTCTCCCTTGAGTGATCCCCAAAGTACTAGGACAGTCTGGAGCATACAGCCATCTCTGTCAGAAGTAGTAAGTGACCCTCCGTGGGTGAGCCCACACACCATAACCTGATAGAGAAAATTCCCTTCTTCAGAGAGAGAAAAGCAGTTGCCCAGGGAGGAAGCAGAGATTTGAAATGTTGAGGTTTGGGCTGGTTCCAGGCCTGGATAGAGTTGGACCATTTCCTAGCATGGCCAGCCTGGTTTACACAGTGCTTGTTACTTGCCTCAGGGAAGCAAATATTACATTCCTGCTAAAAGAGGGCACCTTAAATTTATTTCAGCTTTGTTATTAACTAGTAGTAGCACAGGTGATATTTATCTAAGATAAGATAGAAGTGGGAAGACGTGAGTACAGAGGCCAATTTATGTCTTACCCATCATATTACTGTAGAACTCTAAATGGCAAAAATTAATAGTTGTTCTACTGTGCTTTCTCTGACAAGAGAGGTGCAAAATCAGTTTATATGAAGAAGTATACAGGACAAACAAGAAAATACACTCAGGGCAAGTCCCATGAGATATTTAATTACTCCTGGAATTAGAAATGGATGTTGCAGGCTGCCAGACAAATTTCTGGGACAGTTAGAGTGTGATGAGATCTCCCAAAAAGATCTTACTTAATTATGCTGGAAAAACATTAACATCAGCATGTTAACATGTCTGGTGGATATTGGGAGCTCTTATTTAATTTTCCATGACAGACACATGTAGCCAGTAAACCTGTGTTCCTAAAGACTCTCATATTAAAAATTCAGCCCTGCTCCCTTCCAAGGGATGAAGGAAGTCTCTGGTACTCTGTTCCATTTATATGGCACTCTGGAAAGAGTACAGAGACAAACATTACATTCTAAAGCTCTGAAAAGATAGGCTTTTTAGCCTTTACTGTAATTAGCCCTCATTAATTTGAAACAGGGTTATGGAAACACTGGACAACAGAAACAGACTGTGTGGGATGAATAGACAAGATAAAATTTACCAAGGTATATACTTTAACTCCTTGGTTTCCTATGCTCTTAAACTCATATGAAACTTGGAAAAGAATGGAACATGCAATATGTAAAAAAAATTCATCATCCTTCCGTAAAAACATATGAGTGACAGTAGAAAGGGGTTGTTCCTTGAACAAGTGATTTACATAATTTGTTTCCTTACCCACTTAGCCTTTTGAGTTTCACTTAGCAAAAATGTCGAAAAGAACTGAGCATCTTTCTGTGTTTTGCATTTACATAGGCAAAATACCCTAGAGAAAAAAAAGACAGATTGGCAAAATCTTATCAAGTAAAAGTGAAAGCCAATTGAAGACAGGATTTTGGATCACGGTTATAGCAACGCTTTCCAGCCGTTGTACTCACTTCTTTGTAATTGCTTTTGACTTATTGATTGTAAATATGAAACTTTCTAAAATGCCTTGAGCTGAGGTGATGCAATAGCTCTTCTTTTGGTGAAAGCCAAACTAACTCCTCAAAGCCAGTTTGTGGTAAGCAATAATTGGCTTTTCCATCTAAGTTACTTTACACTGGAGAACTTTTTGAGATATGTGATCTCTGTTTCTTTGGTGAACGTTCTTGAAGCAACCTGTCCTGTTTCCAGCCCATAATGGAATAAGACAACTTCCCTTTATTCCTCTTTTAGGACAGGTTTCATTTTCTTTTTGTGTTTGTGCATGAATCTATCACGTGGTTGAATTTCTCCCTTCCTTTCTGTAGGTCTCTTGGTTAATATTTCTGTCCTACATGATGATTAACATATGCGAATTTGGGGAGCTTGTTCTTTTTTCAGTCACCTGAAAGCACAGTGGTATTGCTTCTAGACTTAATATATCGACAACTGTAATTAAAAGATTATATAATATTCCATTTGTCACGAAGATTGAAATAATTTCACATAACATATTAAAACCATAAGATAATGAGACTATTAAAGTTGTGGAAGGCCAATTAATCTTGTTAAACTTAGGAGAACTCAATGGCAGTAAATCACATCTTGTTCTACCTACAAGGAAGGAAGATACCCTGAAAATTGTGGGTCAGCAAAAAAACTCCTTGGGCAGTGCAGTTAAAATGTATAATCCATCATGAAATTGTATATAGAGCCACAGTCCAGTGTTTCAAAAAGGTTAATTTTAATTATTTTTTTATTGTGCTAGCAGAGAAAACATGGTTTGCCCTCTTCTGTGTGGAGCAGGTCCCACATCCAACCCATATATGCAGAAGATACCCTGTACTCCCAGTGATATATGGAACACAATAATGACAGTGAGTATATTTTTCCCCCCCCGTCTCCCCATGTTCATTTCTTAGAGTAACTTTCAGTGTATTTGCCCTCTGCTGGGGACCCATTTCATTAATGATGCAGTGCAATGACAACGAGCCTCAGCTGAGCAGCTCATGGGACCTGTCATTAACCTTGTCTTGTGGTAACATTTTCTCACGTCTGACTACAACTTAATCTTTAACCTGAAAGCATTTCTGAGAGCACAAGCACAGCACATAGGTCTGCCAAACCCAACATTCACTGAGGCACATTACTGCTGTCCATGGCCATGGTCATGTCCATTGTTGTCTAATGCCTGGGCTGAGACAAAGCAGCAACAAGGGCATGGTCCAGTGGAAGGACAAATGACACCGTTTTATGTTCTACTTTAATAATGGCAGACATTTGAAAGGCTTATGTCATTTTGTCCGAGTGTTTGTGGGATTTCTTCTTTCTTTCCTGAGATTGTCCACTGAAACATCTCCATTTGAAACTGCAGCACAAAGGTGTTTTTCAGCATGAGCCCTTGTTACAAATGCAAGAGTTGGGGTCTGCAGGAGCTGATTTACAGTCACAGGGTGTGAAAATTATTGCAAGGTAAGTAGAAAGGGGCATGAAAAAAACCCCACTTGTATGGCTTCCTGATCTGATAAGGCAGGCTAGAGGTATAGCAATGTAGAAGATGTGCACATACAAGGGAACTTGGTTCCTGTGTGAGAGCAGACATGCAAAAAAATTTATGGTCCATAATAAGAAGTTATGGAAATATGACTGAAGAGTTTGGCTGGAGAAAGAGACCAAAAAAGTTTTATTTGTCATGGGCAAAATTTAACATGGATTTGTTGTGGCAATTTAGTGACTGCAAAGTGTCAAAGACTGTTTAGAAAATTATTTTGATGAAATCTTCAATTGCATTCTCAAGATGATTCAAAAAGAGGAATTACTATGCTTGTCTGGAAGTCTGAAGGATCTTTTTCTGCCTTTGCCAGGTCCTGCTCTTAACATCAGGGGACATTCTGGAGAGTGAGAGCAGGAAGAATACTAGGGAAAGGAAAAGTCAGATAAAATGAGTTTCTATTTTTCACTCTGCTGTTAACATTGAATCTTTTGACAGTTCCTTTAATCTGTCTTTTCTGCTTCATGCATAGGTAGAACTGGAAAAGTAGAGCTTTTCTTAGGAGTACTTTCCATGTGAAATTATAATATTTTCCATGAGAAAAGGATGAAAACATGAAAAAGGGTTTTTTCTTTTGCTACAGAAACTTTCACTGTCTTCCAGCTTTTGTATAGCTAAGACAGAGTAAGAGAATGTGAAGAAGAGGAGAAAAATACATTTGCTTTTTAAAAATAACACCTTCCCTTTTATGTACTTGACAATGATTTCTGAACACAACACTTTCTCTTAAAATGTAGCACTTCTAATCCTTTCCTACTGTTTCACAGCTGGTGAGGCTATGGGTGAAATCCGTGTGCACATAATTCTCAATTCTGCAACAGAAAACTTTGGCAAAAATCTTCCTGACACTTTAAAATTCTTTTTCTTTCCATTTTTATAAGCTATACCTCTGACTGCTTTTCCTTTAAAACAGGTTTTTGGTTCAGTTATACTTGCAGATGAAGAGTATGTTGGAAAAATGTTAACTGTCTGTCATTGTGAGTGTGATAATGTTCCCTGAGGGCTCCTATAAGAGGCTTATTGCTTATAAAAAATTCCTTCACCCTGCAGCAAAAGAATTAACCTCAGAGGCCCAATAGCCACAGGATCAGGACATCAACTCGTTGAACAAAAAGCACTGAAGAGCAAAAGCTGATACTAGTAGTAAGATACATCTTACAGGATATATATGGACCCCCTCTCCATCATAGACACAGTTTGGGTGCCAGAGTTCAGAAAAGCAGTCCAGCTCCAAGTCCTAAGCCTAATTAGATCCCAAGACACTATTTAAAAACAAACAAATAAAAAAAAACCCAAACAAAACACCTCCTTTAAGCACATAAAGTGCATGGTCCCCAGCCAGACTTTTCCCATGGCTGACCCAGTGATAGCCAGCATGGTGTCTCTTCTTTTCTGAAGTTGGGAGGAGGTATCAACCACCTCGTCTTGACTCTACCACCTCGCTGGGTGGATGAGAAGCAGGGTAAATCCTCTGCTTTGGGGTGCCAGTGCCTGGCCATCATGCTTCCAGCTGGATCAGGGCTTTCCATCAAAACAACGAGCACATCACATCCTGTGAAGCTGGCACTGTGCATGGCACTGTGGCTGTGAGAACAAGTGCTGACCTGGGCCTGCACCTGGGCACACCAGGGCTGCCCATGGCCTTCCTGAATCCTACAGCTCTCTCCAAATCAGGGGTACAATCTGTGTATCTAATTTAAGTTTCCTTATTGAATCTAACACATCAACTGTGTGAAGATATCACCCACAAATGCTGTTTTAAACATCCTACACCATATGTTGACTGAGCATTTTGGCTGTGACCAAGTGGCTTGGCTAAATAAATGTTAGGAAATATGTTAGAGGAATGACTCCTTTTGCCTATGCAAATAAAACAGAGCTGGCAAGTGAATATCTTTCATCTAGACTGGGTTTTACATAATTGTTTCAATATTCCATTTTAATATGCCTGTGTATCTGTGGATGAATTTTGATTGTTCTCAAGTGAAATACTGTGAATCAAATCACGATGACAGCATCTTGACTATTTAATTAGCATGTTAGTATGTAATTGTAACGCTTGATTCCTACAAATGACTAAATTAACAACTTCATTTAACTATGCTGTTCTCAGTGGAAAAGAGCACACTTAAATGCTCCATGGTGCTATTTACACCTGCTTAATTACTTTTATTTACAAATTGTCTAAATTACCTTGCCATAGAGGAGGACGGGGACCACAATCCATGAATAGAATTAAAACTTCAGACTTCAAATGCCACTTTGGTACACTACCTTTACCAGAGGTGATTCAGAAGCTATTCATATGAGGAATAATCCATGGCTATTCATACATCTAACTGTCTTGAACCTACAGACACCTCAGTTTAGATCAAAATTTTCATTTTATGTCATGTCAGTAGAGACAGAGGGAATGTTGTTGTTGAGATTTTTGGTTTGTTTGTGAGCAAGTGGCATTGGAAATGTGTATCCTTTGGACGTAGCATGTGTCCCATGATAAAACCACTCCTGCCATGCATTTCCAAACCCAGTGCTGAAACATGTAACCTGTTCTACTTGTCAGTGCTCTTATTTAGATAAGGACTTAAGCTGAATGTATGCTGGAGCTGAATTTTAAGTTCCTGAGTGACTCCTGTCCATACAGTGGGCCAAGCCAAACTGTAACCCTACAGTGCTGAGTACCTTGCTGGGATTCAAACTTCATGACTAAGTCTGTGACCCGGTAGCTCTGCCGGTCAGCCCTGATCCCTTTTCTGTGCTGGGTACCAGGACTAGATCCTATTCATTGGCCTATGGAAACCAGGGCTCACAGACTCATGGCCTTGAAAGCCAGTAAGTTTCTGTCTGTTTTAGAGAGTGCAGCAGTTTTAAATGAGGTGTTTTGAAGAATTCACTCTGAAGTTCATGGCATGTTTTGTCAGAAACTGAATTCCCCAGTGACATTGGGAGGAAGAACCAAGAATTATTTCAGTGGGAAAAATGCAAAACGTATGTCAGTATTTCATGGATGTTTTCATGTGATATATTAATTTTGAAATTGGGCTACAGGGATGTAAGGGATAGACCAAATATGATACAAAAATAAAACACAGGAAGTAAAATTTTATTAGTAAGTCTCTAGACAATTTATTATTAGCTGTTGTATTAAGTACCCCAAATCATCAGTTTCTTTCTTCTTTCCTTTGGTAATTCTCAAGTGTTTCCTAATACTCTATTTGTGAAAGAGTGAAGAATGTTGAACAGACATGTTTCAATAATCTTGATGACAACCAGAGAAGTTCTTTAAAGTCAGAAGAATAGCTATCCTCTTATGCCTTCTCCGTAGAAACTATATATTAAAAAGTACAGCTCCTCTTCATGGTACATTAAGAGCAATTAATTATATTCTGTAAATTTATTCCTAGACAAAATTGAAGTTCACATATATTTCAAAAATTCTATTGAGTCCTTGGTGAGAATACTATTTTATTGATTGAAATCCTCACAGACATGGAAATAAATTTATTAGTCTCATTAAAAAAGCACATTGCTTTCTAACATTGTTTTATATTTATCAAAACAAAATGTATGTTAATGTAATAAAATCACATAAGAAATGAAATGTAGAAGTCACTGAAAAAATCTTGGACCTTCAAAGCTAATTCTTCATATGAGGAGATGTTTGATGTAGGCTGCATAGCTTTCCCTTTTTTTTCCACGCTGGTGAACAATCAAAACAGTAACATCTTCTGTGTAAATGGAAAAAAAAATTACTAGAACAACCAACTCTGAGATGAATAAGTGACATTTCTTCAGATGAAACAAATACAAAAAGCATAACTTTATTCTCTAAAAATAGATAATCAACAGATGATATGTTTATGAAATGATGGAGATTTTTGAAACTGGTGTGTTAGTTTGCAATCCTCACAGCTGGAGGCAGCTCCTCCTGCTCTGCTCTCCTCCATTCCAGGACTGTTAACAGTGCAAGTAGCTGGGTGCATGCTGAACAGGTGATAACAGTGTTACTGATATTTAGAGCTCGTGCAAGATGATGAAGCATTCAGAGCCTTTTCCATCCCTTCATTTATCTTTGCACCAACCCTTGAGGGAGTTAGAAAAGTGCTACTATCTTTATTTTCCAGCCAAGAAACTGAGGGAGCAGGGTACTGAAGTGTAAGTGCAGGCAACTCCTGGGGAGAGAGGAGGTGCCATTCTGCAAGAGTGGTGCCCAGCAGCACCCAGCAGCAGCTCAGGCATCTGGTTCGTCCTTGTTTTGCCCTGTAATCATAGACTCACCAAATGGTGTGGGTTGGGAGGGATCTTAAAATCATCCAGTTCCAACTTCCCTGCCATGGGCAGAAACACCTTCCACTAGACCAGGTTGTTCAGAGGCCCATCCAACCTGGCCTTTCATTTCAAGGATGGGGCATCCACGGCTTCTCTGGGCAGCCTGTTACAGTGCCTCACCACCCTCACAGTACAGAATTTCTTCCTAGTATCTAATCCAAACCTACTCTCAGTTTGAAGCCACTACCACTTGTTCTGTTGCTACATGCCCTTGTAGAAAGTCCCTCTACAGCTTCCTTGTAGATGCCCTTCAGGTCCTGGAAGACAAAAATGCATAAGACTTTCTCCTTTTGAAATTCTTTAAAGTGAAGCCTGACTATTTCTGTCCCATGCTCCAGCTCTTATATAACTAAGCAGGTTTTAAAGACCCGAGCAAGACTTGAGGTGAAGATGTTTAGAGGATGAATCAAGTAAAGGGAATTGGGAAAGGAAGGGAAAGGAAAATGTGAAGGGAAGGGAAAGAAAAAATAACTATCTCAAGTGCTTGTACAAAAAGTCTGAATAAGTAAAAAAACCTCCACATATATATACATGGAACTCTTCTATTTAGTTTTGGGGAACTGTGAGGGCCCAGGTCCTGTCCCTGTGCCCTTTAAGCCTGGCCTAGCAGCAGTTTTTATACTAATCACCCCAGAATTGCTCCTTTACTGGAGCATGAAACTGCATGTTGTTAAGTGATACTGTGCCCTCTCCTTCATAGAACTTGAGGTCTCACAGGTGAAGGAAGTACAGCGTTCCTAATTTGGCTTTTAGAAGGCATTCAGGAAGTTAGAGGACATCTTACACTTTTGTTAAAATCAGTTACCATGCATCTTGCTTCCTTGTGTGTACCTGAACACCCAAATTCTATTCCTTTTCTTTTATTAAGAAAAGATTTTTCCCCATGGAAGAACATATGAAACAACAATTAGCTTTCAAGATTCGTTAAGTGCTGAGCTTCTGTCAAAAATAATCACGTCATTTCTTAAAAACAGTTTAACAATAATGAGACTACTTTAGTCCAGCTATTAACTACATTTTAAACAGCTTTTTAAAAGTTATAAATAACTTAAAGCCAGCCAAATGACTGCAGAAAATAGTGCAGAAATCAGAATAAGGCCCTTGTCTTTGAAGAGTCAAGCTGCAACAATTAAAATTCACATCCTAAATTCAAGACAGGCTTCTTTAGTTTCACTGGTTTCTAGTAACTTTTAAAAGGATTAGCTTTTCTGACTAAGTTAGATTTAAAACAACCATCTATTTTCACTTATTTGCCAATCATATTTCATTACAAGAAAAAAAAAAGAGAGAGAGAGAAAGACCAAGCTGATAAGTACCAATTGGCTGTCCCAATTTTAGAACTTTGTTACCAATTCCTGTTCAACCGCAGGATTGTTTTAGCTCCATTCAGGTGACATATACCTGTCCTCACAAAGAATTAAAAACTGGTGTTGCTGTTATTACCTTTACAGTGTTGCTTTTGTACCAATGACTCCTCCTACACAGCAAATACACAGATTGTGTTCACTGTGACAGAAACAGCATGCTTGCAGGATGGAACACTGGGTCCAGATCAGCTTTGCAATCCTTTGGCAAACCTAGAACAACTGTTTTTCAGTATCAGTCTTCAGCTTACCTTTTTATTTCTGGATCCTTAATGTTAATAAGGCATTTTAGTAACCATTAGGTAGCATTTAATTAGTCAATAGTATAATTAGATGCAGCTGTAGTCAACTGAAGACAGACTAAGCCTTGTACCTGAGACAGCCTGAGAGGTACGATCATAGAATCTTAGAATGGTTTGGGTTGGAAGGCACATTTGAAGGTCACTTATTCCAACTCTCCTGCACTGAGCAGGGACATTTTCAACTAGATCTGGTGGCTTAGAGCCTGGTCTAACTTGACCTTGAATCGTTCTATGGATGGGGCATCCACAATTTCTCTGGGTAACTTGTGCCAGTGTTCTACCATCCTTATTCTAAAAAAAATTCCTCTTACATCTAGTCTAAATCTGCTCTTTTTTAGTTTAAAACCATTACACCTTATCCTATTGCAACAGACTCTGCTGAAAAGTTTGACTCCATCTTTCTTATAAGCCTCTTTCAGGTACTGGAAGGCCACAATTAGGTCTCCCCAGAGTCTTTTCCAGGCTGAACAAATCCAGTTCTCTCAACCTTTCCTCACAGGACGTGTGCTCCATTCCTCTGATCATCTTTGTGGCCTCCTCTGGACTTGCTCCAACAGGTCCATGTCCTTCCTGTGCTGGGGACCCAGAGCTGGATGCAGCACTGCACGTGGGGTCTCACCAGAGCAGAGCAGAGGGACAGAATCCCCTCCCTCACCTGCTGCCCTCACTGCTCTGGATGCAGCCCAGGACACGTTTGGCTTTGTGGGCTGCAAGGACACATTGCTAGGTCATGTCCAGCCTCTCATCCACCAGCAACCCCAAGTCCTTCTCTGCAGGGTTGGTTGTTGTCAATGAATTCTCCCAGTATTCAAGGAATACCATCTTATTGTTTAATTCATCCTCTTTTAAAGTAATTCTATTGATGGATTTTTATATGTCTCTTGATTTGCTGTGCTGTTAAATTTCCTATTTATAAAACTAATGAATTTTCCTGGTTACTGCTCTATAAAATAAACCAGACGATGTTTTCCTCCTATACATGCTATTACAGAAATTGTTTTTGTCTCAGAGAGACTTCCAATGCCTCCTTCTGCATTGTAATTATTGTAACTATAGAGTGGTGACATTTTCATGAAGGAGCAATTCAATCAGGAATACCTAACTACTCACCCCAACAACTGAAAAGGTGAAATGAAACAGAACTGAATTGTTTTCTTGATTTGAAGTCATAACACTATTAAAATGACCAGCAATTGTTATGGTGTAATTGAGAAAAGGAGTGTAGTAAATGCAGACAAAACCACTGGAAGTACTCTCCCATGCCCCAGGTCCAAGGGAAGTCACTGGAATGCAGCACAGATGGATTTGGCATGGAGGCTGCCAGAGGGACCTCCACCTTACACATCCTGTCATCCTGGAGGGAAGCAACACCACCCTTTCTAAACACTTGTCCATGTAGGCAATAAACCTGTGTGTCCCCACATGGTCCCAGGCCATCTATGTTCTTGTGCTGGAGCTTCAAAACAGGATCTCAGCTGTGGTAAGGACGAATTCCCCAGGCAGCTCACAGCTTACCCTTATCAGGTACCAGTACAAAGGCATGCAAACACTGCGCTAACAACTCTGTTTAGAGCACTTTTATAGAAATGCACTTCTATTAAACATGTCATTGACCTAATAACAGCTGCAGAGCTTTCTGCAAACTTTGGAAGAAACAGTCAACAATTCACTTCATTTATTCTATTCTTTCTCCTTGAATTATTTTTTCCAGGATTGATTGGTTGTTTACAACTTGCTAAACATAAGTATTTTAGTGACCAAATCATTTTTCACTAATCTTTAAAACCCACCATGCTGTGATTTTTTCTGGTTTTCTATAAGGTCTTCAGACTACCAAGTTAAAAGAGAAGATCCTGCCTTGAGACCTCACCTGGACATCACCAGATGGCTCTGGGACATCACCTGATAGTTTTACAAAAAGGAGTTTTCCCTAGAGGAAAAGGATGGGAATCATTCAGTTGTGCAGCCAACCTACTTCCTGGCGTATTATTTGTAGATACAAAAATGCTGCTAGCAAGGATTTTCTTGCTATTTTCTAAGCCCATGAGAGACTTTTCTCTCTCACAGAAGAGGTAGCAGAGTTATGTAAACAACCAAGCCACCTCCTTCTTGAAAAGTCTTGTTTATGGTATAGTAGAAAAATACTTTGACAATGGATATTTTAGGATTTTAGCCAATCACCCAAGGGGTGGCTGATCCTTTGTCCAATTAGACTATGAAGAAAAAAGTCTTATATAAAAGAGTTTTTAAAATAATTAAATAAATCAATCTTGCTGCACAGTTTCTGCCTGCTGGATCTTCTCTCCTCCTCCTCCCTATGGCCATGGGACACCGTGACATACCCTAGGGCCCAGGCCTGCGGTAATATTATTAAATAATTTCTTGCCATGAGTAATGGCAAGTAACAGGAAGGGAAATTTTAACTCAGTTGTAGGAAGAGAGACTATTTCAGCACAGGAGGGAGCATATTTTTCATTCATGCCCTGGACATGGATTATTGAAAAAAAAGTTCAAAATCAGACTAATTTGAGAAGCAACAGTTTGCAAATTCTACAAAGCCAGCTCAGGTCTGACAGAGCCATTGCTGGTGCTCAGCTCTGCCCTGACTGTGCTCTGCTTCCTTTTAAGCTGTCTGATAACTTCTCCTTGCAAAGGCTGTGGGCAAGAGGCTGAGCACCAGCAATGGTTGATGGTTGGACTGGGCAGACTTTGGCACCCTGGCAGACACCTGGGACCTGAATTTGCATCACACAACAGGGCTTTGTCTCCTTCAAACTTCCAGGCTCTTCAGCCTTTCACTTGGGATTACAACTTTAAGCAACATCAGTTCTCAGGCAGGAACAGGCAGAAGAAAATTCTCTTTTTCTCTTAAGTTTATGGGAAAGTAATCTTTTTACCTTCTGTGTTCAGCATCGTAGAGGCTGCAGATGTGAACAGTTTTACAAGACACTTTCCATCACTGTGATTTTGACTTCAGAGCTCACTTGGCATTTGATGTCTGCATGTGATTTGCAGCTTCAGACGTACTTAAAAAGGAATGAGATTTATAATAATTGGCACAGAGGCATTTTTGTCTCTACTGAGATGTTCTTGCTTGGCAGCTGAGCTGGTCGCCTGGAGCACACCTGTGTGAAGAGACATTAACAAACTGCTGCTTCATCACCTTTATCAAGACGATGGGCAGCAACGTGGCCATTCCCAGCCAAGCAAGTTCTTCCTTTTCCCATATTCAAGTGATACTTTCTAAATTCAGAAGATATTTAGTTCATAGCCCATTATGAATATCCTAGAGGGTCTAATCATGAAATATTTGTGTGCATCTTGAAGGTGCTGATGTATGGCACTGATTTTAACTGGTCCAACCCTATTGAAGTCTTGGGAAACAAACTTTTTTTGTCATTCGGGTTTCATCTTGTCACCAAGACATTATTTTTCTACCTTGTGATCTGCCAGCTAAGGAGAGAAAAATATTGTGCACATAGTCCCTGCCAAATAATTCCTCAGCTCATTGCCAGATCCTGTCCCCCTGTTCTCCACACCATGTGTCTGGCATTTCAGTCCAGGGCTCTCCTTTTGGGTAAGTTTCTACATTTCCTAATACCACACGAAACAGAGCCAGGCATGGTTTGGGTTCACAGTGATTGAGCCCACACATTATCTTCCCATACTGTCCTGGCAGGTCTCAGAAATTCAGGCAACCCAATCTCTATCAGGCTGTGACTTACTCATTGCACCAAATATTTTCAGTGTCACAGCATGAACCACTCCACTTCCCCAGGCTATGAAAACACCGTCACTTTTTTTCAAGTTATTGAAATTAAAATCACAGAAAGCTGAGGGCACGCTGAGCCAGGGGAAAGCCCGGAGGTCTGGCTGCACCCTCCATGACAGCGACTCTGCAAAGAGTGAGCTCCTCACCCGAGGGAGCTAGTCCCAAACTAAGTTGTATGGGTGTGCAGGCAGAGGCAAAGAAGGAGGGACTCTCAGTATGAGTTCCATAAGCAAGTCCATTGCAGGTGAAGAATCAGGGACAAAGAGCAGCTTTTATGGAGGGTCCAGGGATTTTATACTCAGGGAAAAGCGGGGACAAGGGTAACAGCCAATTGGATAGAGTGATGGGGGCGGGATTAATGGAGAGGTAGCCAATGGGAGTAACTCATAGGCGGGATCACAGAGAACAACCAATGGGACATCAAGGAACATAGAACTTTCCAGAACGGATATATATTTAACTAAAAGGATAAATACCTATGGCCTTTTACATGAAACTGGAAGGGGAGAAGAGGAACCAATCAACTCAAAATAAGCAAATTAAGGAGCCCAAGGATTCTGGGGCTCGCCATCACCAAGGAGGTGATCTTAGACATTGGTGCCTGACCACCAGAGTTTGGATTCTGTTTTTCCCTCTGGGGTCATGGGGGCCACAGCCACTCACACCGCAACAGAAAGCCACAACAATGTTTTAAGTCACTCTTCCCAGACAAGACCCGGGGTGTTGGAAAAAAGGGTCCGTGGACTCCGGTGGGGGGAGGAATTGCAGAGCCAGCCAATATGGTTGATAACAGCAAGCTCCGTTTATTAGCAATCCAGAGGCACTTATATAGTATTTCAGCTTGTTAACTCTTAAGTGGCTTAAAACCTATCAAAGCGCATTTCTGCTTCTACATAATGAGACTACATTGGCAAGCTTTTACTAGTTATGTTATGATTAAAAGAATTCAGAGTTCACCCCCCTCTTCTCCGGGTCTTATCTGCACAGCTGTACATCCTCAAACTCCCTTCTTGTTCCCAGGCCTGTTTCTCGCACAGGGATTTTTTCCTGCAGACAGTTTGTCACACTAACCTTTGCTTGCAGGCCTATTGCTTGTATAGTTCTTTTATTGATCCCATAATACTATCAATGACCCCTGTCCCTGATCCTTTAACCATTTTGCAACACCGGGGTGGTGCTCTGCTCTGTGGATAGGGCCATTTGTTGTATCCTTATACTGCAATGTGTTCAATGTAAATAGTTGGATGATGATGCTTCTTCCTTAACTTTTTAAAGCATCGTATAATTACCCAGGACATACTGATAAATGGAGACCCAATTTACTTCTGCAGCTACTTAAAGTGGGATGTTTTTAAAAGAACAAATATATTGTGTATCTTGGTGACAACAAGAAGTCAGAGGCTCAGTGGGAAATAATTTCAAACAACCTGCAAGAGCACTAGCGTTAAATGGGCATTTGTGTAAAGCACAGCTTTAAAACTCATTCTCAGTTTATTTGATTCGTAAGTATAACAACAGGATTAGAAACCCAAGAGGAGAAAATAGTAGAAGTTTGGACTAGGAGTACAGTATAATGCAAACCAAAAATACTTAATTTTAACTTATAATTAGGAGATGTACTTTTAAACTATGCTATACACAGTATTGCTCTGTATTAAAAAAAAAAATAGAAGCTGGAAAGAAGTGGTTGCTGAATCATGCTGGCTTTGTTGTCTGCTCAGAAATCCTGTTGGTTGCTGAATGCTACGAGGAGCTTACCAGGCACTGAGGAAGTGTGAAGGAGGATTATTGCTGTAATTGCACAGCACAGGCAGAGCACAGCTCCAAAGAGACTTTGAGCCTCTTGAGACTTCATCATCTGCAATTCCAGAGCCTGGAATCAGAGGCTGAATTAGGTGATTAATGCTGAGCCTGGAAATAGCTGGGCTGTATCACATATGCTTGCTCAGTTCTTATCCTTCTCTGTTTATTTTTGAATGCGGAGTTCTCTGTGCAGAGCTTTGCCCTAATCATTGGTCTAGGGATGTTTTCATGTCAGATTGCATTTTATATAGAAAATAGATTCCTAAACTCCACTATTGCACAGAATAAAGAGTGAAGCCATGGGTCTGCACTTCTAAATCTCAGGTGAACACAGGAAGAATTTAATTTCCTTTTATATCTTACAAATAAGTCAGTCTCACAAAGTTTTGAAGACAGATGTATGTATTTAGGTAATTGAGGTAATATAGGCTTGAAGCACCCAGTTCTTGATCTCTTAGGCCTGTTTCAGGCATTTTAGATTTTTAACTTATTTTTCAAGATATGTTTGCTCTGGAAAGTGCATTGAGTGTGTGGTCTGTGTGTCACTATTCCCATTTATGAAGTGAGACTCTGCAGACCTCAAGACCTGCTCTGCAAAGAGAGTCCCCCCATGCTGTGCTGGTGCTTTTGGTTTTAAGTCGGTACAGAAATAAGGCATATGAATAACAAACTAATTTTTCTATCTGCGCATGAAATGCTCGTGCTCTTCAGCCCACTGCACACAGTTGGCCAATATTCAGAAAAGTGGAGTAAATTAGTAGCTCCTAACACTGGAGATGTTATCAAGAAGTTAATTCCCCTTAAACAGTGACATCTCTTTGTATTCATGTATCTCAGGCATTTGGGAGTTTGGTTAGGGATGTACCTAACAAGCAGGACAATGACCCCAAACAGTTAACACTGGTGTATCCATACTGTTATGACCTGGGATCTTCTCAGTGGTACTAATTTCTGGAAGTAATCATTAATTTCCTGTAGATTTTTGTGCTCAAAAATGCCATAAATCAAATTTGGCTTTTCTACTCTATACAAGCCACACTGTGCTGTACAGTGGTTACCTATTCTGAAGAGACACTTAATGGGCACAAGTCAGGCTGTTGATGCAAATATCTGATCCCACAGCCATTTTCATCACTGTTTGTGAAACATAAAGCTGGATCAGTTAAATTTCACATATCCTACATTTTCATCCTGTTCCTACCTGTAAGTGCCCAAGTTTGGCCTTAGCCTTACCATCTGACAACTGTGTCAGTGTTCAGGTCTGCACACAAGAGGTATCAAGTCACCTGCACAGATCCCTTCTTCCGAGGAGTTTAACTGATACATCCATCTACTGTTGAACGTATGGCAGCTTCATGGCAACTTTTTCCCCTCATACAGCTAGCATCCTAGTATATCTCTGTAATTCATGGTGTCAAATCCGTACCAATGCCCTGATCCAAAGGTGAAAGAGGCAGAGGTCACTAGCTTAGTACCAAACTCTTTTCTTCCAAACATCTTCTCAAAAATCTCAGCAACTTTTTGTCTCTGCTTAACAAACACTAAGATTTATAGCCATTTCCAAAGGGAATTAAGAACATTTTATTGATTTTACTGTGTACTCACCAGTGAGCACTTCACCTGTTAGCAGAGCATACCCATTTCTAGGAAAATACAGGAGCTCACATTATGTACAACAAAGCAATTTGAAATAGGAAATAGACTGTACCCAATTGAAATTATAAAGATATTTAGTCAGGAAGAATGTAATTACCTAAGATGAAATTTGGCCAGGAGATGAAAGCTAATCTTATTCTATCCAGTGTCTACTTAACCTCATATCTTTATAGAGACATATTTAGAGATATGAAACTTTTATGAAAAATAGCTTATTATTCCTGTCTCTCCCAGCATACATACACATGCACACAAACAATTTATTCTTTGATATAAGGATTTGCTCTTATTTACTTGGCAAAGTTGTTTTGTAATGTAAGATCAGGCAAGTTGCAAATATAAAATATATGGCAGATACACCATCAAAGAGTTCAGAGGCTGAAGAAGGAGCAAAGTGCAGGAGATAATGCAGAACTGAGCTGCAGTCTGGTGGAGCTGTCAGTCACTGAATCCTCTGCTAGAGAAAAGGTATCAGCTCTTTACCCTCTCCTCATTTCCACAAGCATCTTTCTGCACCTCCTGACCCCTTGAATTTTCACAGACACTCTCCCAAAGCAGTGGAGTTTACCAGCTTACACCTACCCTCCTATGTACAAGTTACCACGTGGCAGGAGAAGGGAGTCCTCTCACCATGGGCATGGACATCCTTCTGTTAAGGCAGCTAAGGCTCACTTCTATTTCCTCTCACTTCTAAAGCTTCTTCTATTTCCTTTGCAATTAAAGCATTGCTTCCTGTTGCACTTTTCCAAATGATTTAGACCCTTTTTGGATTTTGCTCCTCTCTGCAGCAGTGAGTCCCTGAGTTTCCCTACAGCATGGGATAACAATATGTACCTTGTTGTTAAAATGCGGTTCTAGCAATTACCCTTTCATTTTTAAAGTTTGATGCAGTACTAGTCCAACTGAGTTTTTTAGAAAAGAATGTCCTTTTGTAATTGTGAAATAAATTTGCATAGGAAAACTCATATATATGAGCGACTGTATTTACTCTATATTTCTGACTTCACAGCAGCCAGAATTAAGATGAAGGACTAGACATCATGTAAAACCATTTCCAGCCACAGCTAATATCACCTATCTTCTATCATTGCATGGAAAAGCAGAAGTAGAAACATAAAAAGAGAGTACAAACTTTGAATAACAAATTTATTTTTTCCTCAGATACTAATGGTTACAACAAGGAATAGCGAGAGAATATGCAAGTGTTATACAGTGTTACCTACAGCAACTGAGTGACTAAGATGCTTATTGTTATGTTAAGTAATCAAAAGTAGCTGCAGTCTTAAAAGAGTGGCAGATCAACCCTGCTTAGGCATATTTTTTAAAATGGGTGTTCATCAGCTGTTTTCTTGTAGGAGGAATCAATTAGTAGAACCAAATTGTAGCACTGAGTAGTACATCAGCAAAAATAGATGAAGCAATCACAGCATCAGCAACTGTCATCTTCTCCCTGTGTTGGAGTTTTAGTTTAGTCCTAGTTTTTTTTCTGTTAAAGGAATTTTTTCCCATAGCATGTTGCTAGGAGATAAATAGCCATACTTAAGAAAGACAAAAGGGCCCGGCCAGGCTTTTGTTCTCACCTGGCGGGCAGTTCAGTTCGCTCTCAGCGTCTGGAGGGAGAAGGTGCAGAGAAAGGAGCTGCTGGTTCCCGTTTTTCGGCATCTTTCCTTTCTGCTGGAAACAACACCGGGGATCCCAAAGCTGTTTTCCCTGCCCTGCTGGAGCGTGGGCTGCGGCCGCCCTACTCCGCTGCTGCTTCGAGCCTTCGCTGCATTGTAGCCGTGCTTACCCTGCCTGCCTGGAGCCCCGGGGGGTTCCCCTTTTGGATACATCTCGTCTGCCACCCGGGATTTGTGTTTGTACCTGCCGCTCCAGCCTACCAGTCCAGCCTGCTGTTTCCGAGAACCCGGGACCAGCTGCCCACCGGTTTGTGGAGCTCCTTTGTTCCATCCTTCCCCGGGATCCCAGGGCATCAGAGCAGCCGCGTGCTCCCCGAGCTCGCTCCGGAGCGCCCCCTGCAGCCGCGGGGGAACCATCGCACCTGCCCTGCTCACCGGGAGCCGCCAGCGATCCCTGCCGGCTGCGAGCGGAACTGCACCCGAGGGGAAAGGGCCCGACAGCCGAGAAGGCTGGGACTGGGTTTGTGTTTGCTGTTACTGCCATAGTTGTTGTTGTTTTGTTTGACTAGTTATATATATATATATATATATATATATAGTAAAGAACTGTTATTCCTATTTTCCCACATCTCTGCCTAAAGACCCTTGATTTCAAAATTATAATAACTCAGAGGGAAAGGGGTTACATCTGCCACTCCAAGGGAGGCTTCTGCCTTCCTTAGCAGACACCTGTCTTTCAAACCGAGACACCCTGGAGAAACAAAGGCAGGTTTTAGCATCTTCATGGCCTGCAAGGGACAGCATGGAAAGGAGTGCTAAGTGTATTTTTCTATATGTCTTTTAGACTTTTGGTGGTAACACAGGAGAACTGAAATGTGATAGTAAATTGTATAAGCACCACTGGTTTTCTCACTGATTACTGGGTTAAAGTTTTCTGCAGTGCTATCAGAGAATTGTCAAGGAAATTTTGATTACCCACTAAACTATATGCTTAGCATGACAGTAATAAAACCCTGGTTAATTAAGGTGATTTCTCTTCCCCTCTTGACCTGACACCAATAGCTCTCTAAAGCCTTCACAGGTTTGAGCAGAGCACTGCCATAAGGCCTTCCTTGCTGCTGCATGGTTCAGAACTTTCACCAAGGGGGAAGAGAATGGCACCCCAGGAGCCATCTCACACACCCAAATACCAACAGCTGCCCCAGGGACAGGAGCACACAGCTGTACCAGAAACTGCTCTTGACCTCTGAGAGGCTTTGTGGGAGGACCACCCCTGATATGGCACTCACTGGACACAAAGGACTATAGATGTGTAAGGTGATAACATGCCCTCATATCTGTTATTTACTTGAACCTAGTCATCTGTTCTGTGTTGCTGCCTGCCCCTAAGGTGCAGTCAGGCCCAAGACTGGTCAGGCAAGCCAGGGCCTGTCCCTGCCATGTGCTCTGAATCCCCTTTGTTCTAAGCGCGGGTAAAAGTGAAAGTAACTCGGATTCCACCGCTGGTTACCCTGGGTCCGGCCCTAGTTCTCACCTTTCCCTTCCCCCGAATAAAAGATGAGCCGAGCGGGCTCCTCCCCCTCGTGCTCTGGCTGCCCTTCTCCTGACAGCTTGTGTGTGTCTCTGTCTCGGACCGAGAGCCATCTACTAGCAGGATTAAATCATAAATTGAGGGCTGTATTTCTACCCCTTTGCTTCTGCTCGTGGTATCAGCTTTGCAGCTACCACTTGCCGCTTTTGGAGCTACTGAAGTGCTCGATCGCTCGTGCAGTTTCTCTAGGTAGCTCGGGGCTTTCTAAGGCACTGAACTATGAGCCTAGCCGGCTAAGTGTGCTGTGAGTATTCCCACAGTTCTGTATTTCCACAGTTCTGTGAGTATTCCCGCAGTTCTGTGAGTATTCCCACAGTTCTGTGAGTATTTCCACAGTTCTGAGTTACACTCAGCCAGAGGTGAGCAGTAGAACAGTGACAGGACACACCAGTTCTCCAGGCATCTTACTGAACACTGCAAAGGTGGGCAGGGGGAAGGTTTTTCTTATGTGTCATTCAATCCTATTGAAGGCCTACTCAGCACAGGTGAACCAGTGAATGTGAAATGAAGATTTTAATTTGACGATTAATTAAAGTATCAGCTCATGATTTTCCATGCTATGTGTTAAGTTGTTAGTCTTTGATACACAGAGGTGCTGTTGAAGTGCAAACTTGTTGCTGGGTAGACTTAGAAAGGCTTAAGTCTTGTTATTAATAAGAATTATAACATGAACCTGGCTTTTTTGCTGAGAAAGTTTTGGCACATGGCCTATAAGTTCACATGGCCTATAAGTTCCTTAGAAAACTTCTGAAGTTTGCAGTTTGGAAATAATTTGTTATACAACTACCTGTGTTTTCACAGGGGAATGGTAGGTTTTTACTAGCTCTTGCTGGATACCTAGGCATGGTGGTAATAAGACAGACTGAAGTGCCGCAGTGCCTCTGATAAAATCATATTCTCCTCACAGGTATCTGGATTCAGGGAAGACCTCCACAGGGAATTGAGAAGTGAGCTGCTGGGATGGGCACAGGAGAAGGTTACCAGAGGCTAAGCTTGATGCAAGTGTACCCCAACTTACCCACGCAGCAATGCAGATCTGTAGGAGCTCTTCCCCATGGTAATGTAAGGTAGATTTGTTTTATGGAAGGATAAATAATCTCACATTTGTCGTGAGACAAGACTATAACAAGGGCAACTACTGAAAAAAAAAAAGATCCACTTTTATGAATGTTTATCTTGTTACTGAAAATGCTGCGATGCTAGTACAAGCAGCAAAAGATAATGGAATATTTGTATTGTGTTTGTTTATCTAGCACAAACAAAATTGACAAACTTGTGCCAAGAAGATAGCTTTGTTTTGATAAATTATCCACAGAAACCTTGTTCTTTAAAGGTTGGCTGATCAGTCAAGGCTTTCTGTGTTTTTTTACAATATCTGCTGTGCACAGATATCTGCACAGTCACAGATATCTGCACAGTCACATCAGAGCTACCTCTGTGACAGAGCTACCTCAATAGCCAAAGCATGCTCGCTCTTTGATGTTGCTACTTTTCACAGACTCCCCAAATCCTCCATAACAATTTAGAGCAATCATTGCTCTAACAGCAGTCTTCTTTATTACCAGCTTTGCATTTTGTAATTTGTAATTAATTTGTAGTTAATTTGCTGTTGGTTCACAGCAACACAGATGACGGCCAGCTCTGTTCCCCAAGCTCTGTCCAAAGAACAAGGCTGCAGTTTAGAGCCTCATCGATTCCCTGGCAGGGGAGCTCCGAGCGCAGGGACCTCCACTGGGTTCTGCAGAGGCCTGGGATGTGTAACCACTTGAGAGATTAAGTCAGAGCTGGCAGGGGAATGTAGAGGGGCATATTCGTAGCACCTTATAAGTACCTAAGTTAAGTGGTATGTCTGCCATGGCATCTAAGTTCAAGAGAATGTAAGAAATTGAGAGGATTTGCCCTGAGGGTTCAGCTCCTGGCTCCCTGCAGATGCCATGGGAAGAAAGTCTGTGATCCCTAAATCAGGCTGTTGCCAGCTCTGTGGCAGACTGAGCTGTCCATGCTCCCTTGAGCTCAGGCACGGAAGTGGTCAGCCTCAGAGAGCTGCCTGCAGATGGAAAGGTGTCTGTGTTCAGGCCAAGAGCTCTCCAACTCTTTTTTCTGTTTGCTTCAGTCCTGTTTGTGAAGTAGGAGCCTGAACTTTGCTGGTGTGGATGTGACGTATTTATAACTCATGAGACAAAATTTGAGGTGTCCCTGCATGGAAGCTTGCATGAAGGAAACCCCCCAAACTCTTGCAAGGTGACAGATAAATAGCAGCCCAAACTGTCTTTTATTCTTTAAACAGAAGACAGCTGCCAGGAGGAAAAGCTGATGTCTTGGGTACTGCAAATCACAAGCAGATGTGGTTCTTCACTGATTGTCAACTGGTTCAACCTCTTCTGCTCATCTCCTAAGTGCCAGTAATGCCTTTGTAACCCAGACTCCATAGGAAATACATTTCTGCATAGCAAACAACTGGGAAAATTTATCCAAATTAACTGTAAGTCTCCAGCTGAGCTTTCGTTTTTTGATTGTTGCTTTATCACGCACAGCACAATGGATTTATAGATAGAATGTGATGAAACAGTATATTCATCTAGGGCCTGCACCATTCAGGTCTGAGTAGTTTATCCTACTGAATCTGTGCTGTGATTTGTATTGGCAAGACTGGACCAGAAATATGAGTCATGGTATGTAAAGCACAGTCTGCTTCAGAGTTACTGTAAGGTTGCATTTCTTGTGAGGCTCTCCAGAGGGTAGAAATTAGAAGTCTAGTCTTATTAACACTGGTAACTGTACTTACAAAATTTGGAAATATAAATGTATGTACAGTACATGCAAAGTATAAACAGGCTGTAAAACTATAGATGGTATAAATCCTGTTGTGGACTCCCAACTCCTTTGAATTATCTCCCCGGCCGTTTATAGCCATCCTTGCACTTTCTGCTTCTATAAGCAGCCCCTTTGTAACAAGGAAATGGTACAAATCTCAGAGAATAAGGCAATAACCTTGTGACTTCAGTTATTTGAAAAATATTACAACAAATTATTCTGTGTGCGTGTTACCGATGTTGTGTTCAGGATACCATCCTTGTCCTGTAGTAAATGTTCTGCAGTATTGAGAAGGATTTTTTAAGAGTAGAAACATTAATTTTCTGATCAGGTGAGAGATTTTCAGAGGGCTAAAGTTTCACTAAACCAGGTAGATTATCTGCTGTTTCTCCTGAGCTGGGGTGGAAAATGCACAGCATGGATGACATGATGTTTTTCTGTCTCACTGGGCAATGCTTTGTGCATTTACTATACAGAATCCCTCTACAGGATGCTGCAGAGTCAGCCAGTGTCCCATTCTCATCCAAGTCCTGACAATCCTAGACATGTGTGTGACAAGTGAACTTGTTAAGCTTAGAAATAACATTACATTTTTGATTTAGTAAGGACTAAAATGATTAAAAGTACAAAAAAAATTCTCCCCTTCAGGAAGATAATTTCTAACCAGCAAATTGGATTTGCTTTACTGCATCTTCCCCTGCAGGAAGAGACCTAAAGGGCAAAAAAATGTATAAATCCTTATGTGAAAACACCCTCATTATTGCCTTAAAGGAAGAGTAATGGCAAACAGCCTGTGACTTCTCATTTCTAAAATCTAGATATTTCTTGAATGCAAGTAGGGATTTAAGACTTGGGATTTAAGTCTGTTACACTGTGCCAATCACCAATCTCAAATGCTGTCACTGTATCTAGTAGGAATTTCCCAGACTTGCTCTGGGTTAGTTATAGTCAGAATCTCCTCTACAATATCTCCAACTACTAGAAGCCTCTTAGTTTTTTAGAGATGATTTGGATTTAAGAAATTACTATTTGCAATCAGTGCATCCCTCAGTTTCCCCTGAGGAAATGCTGAAATGTGCTCATGTGGGAACTATCTGTGCTTTGTTAGCTTGTGAATTTTGTACCGGAGTTTATATGGCCCATATAAGCAAAAGGAGTTACACACATCCTGCAATTTGCAGGATTGGGTCCTTAAATTGCATTCTTTTCCATACTTGTCATCTACAGAGAAACAGTGCTGCAAAGAACCTGAGATTTTCCTGAGGATTCAAGTCAAGTTTAGGGAAGCGAAAGATGCTAAAATAGGTAACTGAATGTTATAACCAAACTTCCATTTCATTTTCCTTTTTCAAAACCAAGTATTTATTTGTTACAAATCCATAACAAGGACAGATTAAGTTTATTAGCATTCAGGAAGAAAACAAAGGGATTAAGAATGGCCACTATTTTTCTTTGACTGGAGAGTGCTGGAACATGTTTAGCTAACTCTTCCTTCCTGGATGTCTGGTCCTGAACCACATCCAGTCCCTTGGGTGTCTCTGCACCTGAACCACTTGGCTGCAGGGACAACTTGGATGGGCACATTTGTTGGCCGTGGGTGGCATGTGGGATAACTCTGCTTCCCACACTGGTAATTTGTTCCTGCTCCCTAAGAATAGGTTGGGGGGTACTTCTGACTGCTGTGGCAGAGACCTAAAGTGATCCTGTTCCATCCATTGCACCCCTAAACTCATTCCTTAAATATCTTCACCAGATTTCCTAAAGATTTTTGGCATTAGTTCACTACTTTCATGATGCTCTCATCTATAGCAAGAGAGTATTTACTTTTGTCTCTTAGTACCCAAGGCTGTATTTATAAAAGATCATGAGATATCCAGGTAAAACTGGCTCTTGGGTGCAATTTCAAATAAAAAGCATGAAGGACAGATGAAATTCTAACATAAAAACAAATGACTGAGAAAGAACTACTGGCACTGAGGATTATTTTAAGCCATATATGTAGTCAGATAAATTCATTGGGATTAGTTTCTACTGCAAATTTATGCAGTGCCTTGATCATTGAACTTCACTGATAATTACTTACTTGCATCCTCATAAAAAAGAGGAGATAAATGGTAGTTGATGAAAGGCTCTAATTTATTGTTCCTGCAGAAATAAAAACAAACTTTGCTTTTATGCAGAATGGTCACACAGAGAATTTCTATTTTCTTTGAAAATGGGATTGTTATTAACTGACAGGGATTATTTAACATAAGAGGTAAAATGTTCTCTCACACTGGGATCAAACTACTCATTACTGCTTTGATATACTTTTTAATGAAATGAAAAGGACTCATTCTCTTTAGGATGACTTTAAAGTAGACTTTACCGAATATATAGAAGAAAAATCCTAATAATTTCCTTCCTTCCTTCCTTCCTTCCTTCCTTCCTTCCTTCCTTCCTTCCTTCCTTCCTTCCTTCCTTCCTTCCTTCCTTCCTTCCTTCCTTCCTTCCTTCCTTCCTTCCTTCCTTCCTTCCTTCCTTCCTTCCTTCCTTCCTTCCTTCCTTCCTTCCTTCCTTCCTTCCTTCCTCCCTCCCTCCCTCCCTCCCTCCCTCCCTCCCTCCCTCCCTTCCTTGTTGATAGCCTATTATATTCAATAGGAATATTTTATTGGTTTCCCTGGATTTAAGACTTCTACAGTATCTGAAGGGAAGGAGAGGAATCTCTGTTTTACTGCACGTTTCTCAGATGCCCCCCTGCTGGGTGTTGATTATGAATCTCTAGGAAATCATAAACTCAATGCACATTTTGGGGAACAGGAGAACATTTCTGTATGTTTCTTTGGAAACTCATTTAGCATTTGCTGTACAGGAGAGCCCAGGAGCTGTGCCTGGCTGTGTCTGTGACACAAGGCATTTACATGGTAAAAAAATGAGCCTTTAGTCTTTTCTCCAGAGAATTACATTTCATGTTCAACAGCAGTAGTGGAGCAAAACAAACAAAGCGGGGTTGAAAGAGGCAACTCCTCCAGGCATGTTTTGCATAGCATATTGTATATATAAATATGACGAGCAGATTAGAAGTGGTAACAGATTTGCTTCCAGCTTAATTGCTAATTTTTGGTATAGCCTTCTGTGAAGCAAGCTAATTTTTAAGGCTTGGTCATGAGCCATTTATTTAGTCAAGTTTTCTTCTGTTTTCCTTTCTTATTTGTGCATTTCTGGTTTTGGACTCTTTGAACACATAAACATGATGTTTCTTTTTCCTCCTGTTTCAATGGCTGAATTAAGCACAGCACATTTTCAGCAAACACTCCTTCTCAAATCTCCTGGTTTAAATTTCCAATAGCATATTACTGCTGTTTGTATGCCAAACCTCTAAATATGTTGCCCCAAATAATCACCTCCAAATGGAGATGGTGATAAAAAAAAAATTATCCTTTTGCCAAGGATTTTTCAAGTCTTGAATCCTCCTTGGATGGAGACAGACAGAATATGGAGCCAAGGAAGAAAATATCTTCAAGTAATTTTTGGTAATAGGTTTTGTAATTTTCATTTTTTTTTAATGATAATCCTTTGAATATATTGACAAAATGGAGCATCTTGTTTGTCAATTTATGTAGAGTGCTTTATGAAAGATACTATGACATTTGCCTCACCCTGTCTACATGAATATGACAGTCTCATTAAGAGTTCAATGGGGTTTTTTTCCTTCATGTTTTTACCATGAGGACAAGTATGGAGTCACCATTCTTTCTGTGGTATGTATTTGCTTTCTCCCCATGCAGTGTTCGTCTAGCCTCTCATGACTTAGTTCAAAACACTACTTTGGATTTCTGTTTGTTGCAGAGAGTCATAAATATGGATTTATGTAACCTAGTGATTAGGATTAATGAATCCAGTGCTCATTACACTGGAAGTGAATTGTTAACTGCCATTTCTGAAAATATGTTTAAAATAAGGGCCTTCGTTAACAACTGACTTCAAGTCTCTCATTTTTGGGGTAGGCGAGAATGACTCAATAAGAGATGGATACTACTCAATGTGCTCTGCACATCCTACCAGCAAATATGAATATTCAGTATCACTATGGATTTTTAGACAACAAGGAGCAGAAAATTCACCTTTAATATGACCTTCTCTGCTGCAGAGAAGCTTTCACAGAAGAGTCAACCAGAAGAACTTAGATTTCTCTTCCTGTGAAGGGCTGTGTGAGACAAATGCCTCAAACAGCAGGAGATACCTGCACGTCTGCCAGTCCTCATGGAGATTGGCAATGCTGTGCATTGCAGAGGAGATTGAGCACTTTGCTTAGGAATTTTGGAAAAGAAATCACTGGGATGATCTGATATAGATAAACATGGTAGGAATTACCACTATTTAAAAATAGCAATATTAGTCAAATGTGTATATGCCTAGGCAAAAAGGTTTGAATGCTGTTAGATTTAGTCTTGAGTTGTTTATATATCCTACGAAATGAACCTCACCTCCCATTTAATACAATAGAACTTCAGCAATAATTCTGGAAAATAGTTAACTGGCAGGGACAGGTGGATTTAAGTCCGTGTTTACTGTTCTGTAGTAGAGTTGAAAACACTTAACTTTATTCGCACAAGAATAATGTGATTTGCGATGAACCTGAGACAAGATGCCAAGAAAACTGTGCAAGACATATTTTAGTGATGCAGTGCTAGGATCAAAATCTCTTTCCTTAATATTTTTTTGAACTGCAAGATTTGCATTTGACAGTTTAATGCTGTAACTTTGTAAGACTTACTAGATTGCTTTATTTTCCTCTTTTTATAGAAATCCTTGCTCTCTGATCCCATTCCTGAGGAATTTTAGGTCTATTATAGTTCTGCAATTCCATTGCTAACTCTGCTTTCAAATGCTCTGCCCCTGAGATGCTTCCAAACTTGGCAGTGAAAGGAGCCATTCCCAGATCCTTCTGCTGATAAAAAACTTGGTCTGACAAAGACCTTCTTCTCTATCTGACCTGTTTGGGACCAGACCTGTGAATTGAAAAAGTGAATGAAAATATGTGAGCTCAAAGTAGCCTGAGTTCCTCCTCACCACTGCATAAGGAGGGGAAGTTTGTGAGCTCTAGGTTTACCAGGGGGACAAAAAGGGCTGCTGCAGGCTTTCATTTACATAATTAACTGGATGTAATAAGCAGAAGTCTGGATTCATAATTCACTAACCTGAAACTTGTAAAAAGCTGATGGCCCTAAAGACAGGCTGGTGATTTCAAGCTATTTTTCAGAGGCAGAAGCTTCCCATGGGGCTTATTTCCTGGTCTGCTGAGGTCTCCGTGGATATTTCATTGCTTTTTCACCCCTGGCAGGAGGTAACACCCTGCTCTTCCTTGGGGAAGCGCTGAAAACCACAGCCCTAGGTTCTCCGAGCTGACTCAATCACAGCTCCATAAGCACTGACATAAGCAGTTGTATTGCTCAAAGCCTGAAATTGTTCCAGCCTGCTTTTTTCTCTACACTAAAAGCGTGTTTAAATTAATGTTATTTGGCACAAACAGTAGTTGAACAAATTTCTTGCTCTCTCACAGCCTTCTTTGTGGTGCAGCTTAGCACTCTGTGCTGTCTGCTGTGGCTGCTTCCTCATCAGACTACTCTGTGGAAAAGAAAATGCTACAATCAAAGTCATCCTAGTGGAAATAGCAGTTTTCTTGAGTCTTCATCTACAAGGAGAAGCTAAGCTTTTCAAGCATTTGTGCATTGCTTTTCCACATGCAGCCTTCAACTGAAAGGGTTATAAAGGAGAAAATTAATTTTTCCTTCTGCAGCATAAAGTTTGAGAAGGATACAACTATGCAACACTGAAATTACCTCAGGGAAAAATCTGTAATTTTTATATAAAACATTAAATAGTAATTGAAGGCTGATGGACTTTCTTACCAGAATAAACTATTTAGCCTGACTTCTCTGTAGGAAGACTAGTAGAGTCAGTTCAAAATAACTCATGCCAAAATCTCTTGGAGTTAATGCCACCCCTCTTTTTCTCCAATACTTAGCACGTCCCGTGGACCACCTCTTAAGTGAAACTTTTTAAACTTTAATTTGAGTGTACCTCATATTTCTTTCCATTTCAGAGGGACAGTACGTGTATATATATATAAAAATAAGTAAGTATATATTTATGTGTGACACACACCCAAAAAGGATGGCAGGTTCATTCCATACATTAGGCACAAATAAGACTGTGAAGTGCTTCTCTGCAACCCAGTAAAATAGCAAGAAGGCAGAAGAGACTTGTGCTGATTCTGTGAATGCTACAATTTTGAACTGTTTTACTGAATGTGAGGTTACGTTTGAGGGTGTCTCTGATTTGAGTTGAATCTTTAGCTTACCTGTAAATGCAGTCATTTGTAATTTAAATCTTCACTATATCCAGCCCCAGATGGATTTCTTGGTTGATGCATGTGATAGGAGTCATCTTCTTTTATCCCTCTGTGTCTGTGGGCTATTCAAGCATGATTTACTGTTTGCTGTTTGGTGTCTCAGAATGTCCCTACCAAAGCTTCAGCAAGCCTGGCTTGTTTCCAAAAAGCATCCTTTGTGAGAATTGAAAGAGAATGTTTGGAACACTATATAATAAAAGCAAACAAAATACAGCAGAAATAATTTTTGATCTCAGCAAGAGCTGAAAATGAAAATAAATAAAGAGCAAGTGCTGCTTACTGAAATTTCTCTGCAGTGTGCACAGAGCAGAAAATAAAATAATTTTGTTGGTTCTATTGTCATTCTTGAAAGCACAACACAAAGCAATGCTGATATGGTACAGGTCCATCTGCCAGCTGGGAAGAAGAAAAGAAAAAGCAATTAAGAACATTATAAATTTGGCTTGTTGCTCTGGGCTGGAAAGATCCAGTTAAGCATGCTGTGATTCTGAACTGAGAAGTACAGGAGACAAGCCAAGACAGAATTTCTCTTGATAGTATCACTTGACCTGTTTACATTGCCTTCCACAGCTCTCCCAGCCAAGGATGTATCTGTAGCCAAATCACCTCTGGCTCTCAAAGCTAAAATCTGACAGCCCATGTATAAATCCACACTCCTGAGGATGTGTGGGCTAAATAGCAGCCTGGACAACTTACTCTTGCAGTCTGATCCTGTGAAAGAGCACCATTCCGCACACCTCACTGAAGACACCCCGCCCAGATTTTCAGAGCATGGAACTAGGTGACCATTTCAATTTCTCCTACTCCTTCTACCATCATCTCCTTGACACAAATTTGCTTGATGTGTGAAACCAAGGAGTAAAATAACTCTTGCTCTTTATGGGTGGTGAGAAATTTGTACCTCTTCCAGGAAGAAGGCTCAGAATTAATTGTCTTGCAAATGGTCTTGCGTGTTTGTCACACATCAGTCAACCATCACTGGCTTTGTGTTTGGGGACAACACAGGCAAAAACTGCTTTCATTGCAGCTTTTGCACTCTTGTTTGGTAGTCTCAGTGTCCTTTCTTGGTGATTCTGCACAGGACTCCACTGGTATGCATATAAAAGAGCAATGGGAAATGAGTCTATGAGAAATGAATCTAGACCACATTACTCTTAAGTAAATGCATCAGGCAGCTGGTACAGGTCCAGCCAGACACAGCTCCCTTGAAACCAAACCTTATCTTTATGTGTCATTGTAATCTGGAGGAAATTAACACAAGAGAGCTCTAAAGTTATATAGAGCTCTGTCTTTACAGCATCTATCCTTGCAAACTGATGATGTAGAATAACCCATTTCTCTGGGTGTCCTGGTTCCACTGTTCCCAGAGCTACCATGACACGGTGCCCTGCTTGCACCTGTGAAGAGCAGCCCATAAATCTGCTACTACTGCCTTAAAATCATTGCTTTGCTGTGTGTAGGTCACCCCTGAGCCTGCACTAATTGTACTGAACTGCAGTTATTTTTGTAGGCAGTATGACTTGTTCTTCCATCCCCTTCACATCTCGCACCTGCTCGACATGCAGCCAGAGGACACAGACAGCCCCCCTGAGCCAGGGAGAGGATCTGCCACATCTGCCAAGCTACCAGCAGGCACAGTTGTGCCGTTGGTGGGTCACAGCTTTGGGCAGGAGCAAAGTGGTCACCTGTTTGTATTTAAATAGCTCTGGTGGCTGTAGTAATGTCAGGGCACTGCAGGTTTGCTGATGCTTTGCAGTTGGACTCTGGGATCTACCCTGGGCTGGCTTAGTAGTTTTTATTTTCATGCTCATGTAAAACATGGAGGGGCCAACAGAAAGTTCATGGTGGCCAACCATGGTGGCCACAGCCCAGTAGCCTGGCAACAACCTCCACTGGCTATCAGCCACCCAAATCATCCATAGCTTGGGGAATGTTGTGCTGAGAACCGAGAATCAACCTGCCAGCACTCAGCTGAGCAGCTGCAGGCTGGGGACAGCCTTCGAGATGGATATTGCCCCAATCTGATGTGAAATTTGTGCCAGATTATCTCTATTCATTAAGTGAGAGAATAGAAAAAATGGCCATTTTAATAAGGGTGGAATTGAACTTGAATACAGAAAAAAACAAACTAGTTGTCTAAATAGAATAAATCTTTTATAGTGTTCCCAGTGGTTTATAAATCGTCCTCAGCTAGTTCATGTTTGTGTGAAAGCCTTTTGTGAAAAGCTGATCTTATCGTACTGCAAGCATTTCACTCCTGTTCTGTGGGGAAAAAAAATGTTTGGTTCCATTTGTAGAACGAGATTAGAAATACAACTTTGTGGAAAAATGGTGGGATTCTTGACACAGAGCAGTAATAAAGAAACCTCAGAGAGAGAAGGTGGGAAAAGGTTATTAGCTCTCCAATAAAGGATCATTTGACTCTAGAAGTGCTCTCTTCTTTTGTGTGACACTGGGGAAATCAGACTTGATTTTTAAATATAATGATATAAATTGGAAATAAATTTCAAAGGTAAACTGAGAGGTACATATTTAAAGAGTACTGTTATACCTTTGAACTGGTAAGTTTAATTAAGACAGATGGACCTATGAGTGTTGTAAAAAAGCAAAGGCTGGGTAAGCTCTCATAGTTGTCTCTCAATTTTAGTTTATTTCTGGCATTAGAAATGGGTGAGCCTTCCTCATAAGAGGCTTATTCCTACTTTCTCCTTTACTGGGCTGCCTGTTTTCTGAGAGCTTGGGAAAATCTTTATCAACCATATAGGCACTTTGAATGATGCAAGCAGAATTTTGAAAGGATTTTGTTTCATTCTCTCTTCTTAAATTTTGCCTATTAATTAAACTTGCAATTTAAAACCTTTTTAAATGCATCATTAAACATATTTAGTTTACTTCCAGGATAAATGCCACTATTTCTCATTTAGTAAATTAGTGAACTGGGGCATAAAGTAGGTAGCTGACGCATGTGATGCACCTACCAAGCATGGAGTAACCTGTAGTGCTAGTTCCTGAGCGAGAAAGGACCTGACCTGTGGCTGATACTGTCTTCAGGGACTGAGAAACACATTAAAAATGGATCACTAGAGGAGGTGGGAATGATCTCAGGAGCTTAGGAGTTGGGTTTGGATCTGAAAGCAGCTGAAGAGAATGCAAATATTCTACTGGCCTGAGTGGGTTGCTTGAGGTCCTCACAATTTCATCCATTTCAGCAGAACAGAATTTAATAGTTTCTATTGGAGTTATCTGAATGGAAACAAAAGGCATCTCTTACAGCACAAAACCCTAAAATAATAAGTTTTATAAATTAATGCTTCAGCCAGTTCAGCATCCAGTCTTGAATAATATTTCACTCATAAACAAACAAGATAGTGTTTCTGAAGTATTTTTTGTGTGGAAAAAAGATAGACTATTTAGAACAATATAAGAAAATTGTGCTAACTCATGCAAAGATGCATTTTATCCTGAGATTGTGAAAATACTTCTCCTTATGTTATTTTATTAATTGCCAATAGATGTAGATTTAAAATGGAGTGCTGATTTGTCTTATAGAATTTAGCAGAATGAAGAAGCACAAAAAGAATCAGTTTTGTTGTCTTCCATTTTAATGTTGCATTAGTTATTTGAGAGTTTATTGTTTGAACAATTGCTTCAGCTACCTTGTAGTAAATTATATTCCAAGAATGCTTCTATTTTGCCCAAATTTGTTAATTTTTAGAATTCATTGCATTCAAAATGGTCTCTCATTTGAGCAAGACATCAGCAATTTTATAGCAAATGAAAATCAGTTATTGAACATGAGACATGAAAAATCTAAGAATGTATTAATTGTATTTGTATGTAACCAAGTCAACTGCTTTCAAATAAATGTGAATATTGTGGGCAGCTTTTTGTTGTTCCAGTTTTTCATCTCAAGTTATTATTTCGAACACCAGCTTCTTACCTCCTTTATTCCTTTCCAAAATCCAATTACTGAAATAAAATTATGTTCTAAAATGGTAGCAGAAATCAACATCCAGAGTGATGAGAGGATGCTCATTGACACAGGTAATGCCATTTTCATATTGCCATGATGTTGGTCCAGATGCTCACGCGTCACTTGTAGGCATTGAGGAGGTGGATAGGGAACCTCGAGCAGTCCAGGAGCAACAGTTTTGAGCAGGGTCTGGAGTGACTATAGATCCATGAGGTTATTTATGACCTGTAACTGCAGCTCTACTATTTAGTGTATATTCCTACCATGCACAAAATCCCATCCCCTATCGTAAGTTGAAAATGATCCTTTGTACACATGGACTGTGTGGGCTTCATTAAGTATTCCTGAGGACTTAAAGGAACACAAAATCCAGTGTCCTGTTTTCTAGACATTCAATGTTCCTGAAGGAAGAAGAAACGTAATTTGAAACTGTGCTGTGCTATTTATAGACAACCTAATATCACAGGCTGGGTGTAAACAAAATTTTATTAAGTTCTGACTGATGAGTTCCATGGCTGGTAAATCGCTCTTGGTCAGATCTGGGTGTATTAAAGTGCTTGGTTGATTTAGGATGTGAATGTAAATGGCAAAACTCATTTTATGAGCTTCATTATTTCTGGAATGGGGCTTTTCATACAGCTTATTAATATACTTGATTTTTATTATCTTTTCCTCCATAAAAGCCACTTTCTTAATAGGTATTTTGACACTGAGGTTTAATGGCATTTAAAAAGATGACAGAGCCAGGCACAGAAATTGCAAGTCATATATATTAAATTGTTCAGTCATGAAAAGATCATTCCATCCTAAAAATGGAATCTCTGCTGTTCTTTTTCCATTTAGGTTTCAGGTTTTGCTCTGGTAGTTTGAATGTTATACCCAGGATAAAATAATTTCTTTTTGCTTTTAGAAAATAACTTTTTTTTCCTTGTCCACAAACTAGAAGAGAGAGACAGCAGCTAGAGGATCCCAAGAACATTTATGGTTTTTGAGCACTTATGAAATCTGTATCAATTAATTTGATAAAACAAAGTCCTCCAGCATGACTGCCTCTAATAGTACATTACTCTATGGATAGCTGTTCCTTTATTTGTATAAGCCACTTTGTCTTTGAAAATTCACTGGTTCACCATACTAGGATAAAGTTTGACTAGGTGACCTTCCAATTCTGAAGGAAAACCAGCACAAACTTCTTATTGCCAAGATTCTACAGGCTTCTACTGTTCTTTGCCTTGTCAACTTGAGTCAGTAATTCAGACAAGACTTCTTCTGCGGATTTATGACAGAATATTTTATCTTTAAATTTCTTTTCAATATACTTTTCATTTGCAAAAAGTTCTCTACATTTTAAATGTATGCATATATTTAAGCTGACATTAATTTTCATAACGAACATGAAAATGTAATATACATCGCCAGCTGAAGCTCATTACTGTGCTATTTAAAAAACTTTCATAACCATATTTGTGCTAAAATAAATACTCTCTTTTTCTTAACAACCTGCATTACTTACAGACAGTGGCATGCTCTTGCTGTAGGCAGAGGAAGCACCAATTTTTCTGATGGCCTGAAGCTTTTCACCCTGTAGATGTGGTTGCAAAAGGGTTGGGGATGTAGCCCTGCAGAGAACGTAGATTTTTCCGCCATGTACAGAGCAGTATAAACTTCATGCATGTGTTCTCTGCTTGGAAGTGTCTGTCTGGTTTAGCACATGTTTTCTAGCTCTGAAATGCAGCACTTCTGCAATATGTTCTTGGCATAATTCTGGATGAGTGCCTGTGTGAATGGAGGCACTTGCACTGAAGGAGTAATCTGATCTTCAGAATAGATTAATATGAATGGGAGCACTTTGGAAGCAGGGATCGGACAGACTAGTGAGGGATTTTGATTCCATTGCAGGAATTATTTGTAGTCATTACTCATTTTCCAGGGTGTTGCATCACTTGATGTAAAAGCCTATCTTTCTGCTAGAGGATGGGCTTGTGAGAGGATTTAGTCTTGTCCAGTAAGTAGCATGACTTGCTTTTCTCCTTGGTGGTTTTATGGTGGTCTCTAGGTTCTTATTACCTGGATATATTAATATGGACTGGCAAATTAGCTTATTTCATTGTAGATGTAGTTAACAGATGTAGTTAAAGCAGTGAAGATCATCTTATTTCTGTTTAGAGTGTGGATATTCTTTAGAAGTCCTGGCAAACTGCTATGAAAAGGGAAGCAAAATTACAGAATCAGCTGCTTTGGGGTAGCCCTCTGTCCAACCTCTTGCTCCAAGCAGGGTTATCTGTGAGGTCAGGCCAGGCTGCCCAGAGCTTTACCCAGCTGGGTCTTGAACTCTCCAAGGCTGAAGAAGCTCTCCAAGCAGGCTGGTCTCCTGACTGTCCTCAGTGCAATGTCTTTTCCTATATCCAGCTGGAATCTATTCTTTCAATGTATGACTCCTGCCTCTCATTCTCCTACCATGCACTATCACGAGGAGCCCTGCTCAGCTGCTCGATATCCCTCCAGCTAGGCAGGGCCAGGATGCTGTGAGACCTTCCTGAAGCTGTCCTTTACCCAGGCTGAGGAAGCCTTTACCCTCTCTTCAGCTCTGCTCGCAGGACAAGTCTTCCAGCCCTGACCAGCTTGGTGGCCTACACTAGACTTCCCCAAGTTTGTCAATGACTTAAAATATCAGGCCAGGGCTACTGCAGAAATAATTGCAGGAACAAGATCTTAAACTTGAATTTGTCGCTTGAATGTTTTATACCAATTCTTTCTCTTGCTGTTCATTGAGCAAGAACCTCTCAGCACTTTTAAGAAATCAAAATCTATTATCACTCCCTAAGATGCATTGCTTATAATAGCTATCTTCTTGGAATTTCATTAAAGACATTATACTTATTTTTCCTACAATGTCTTCTTTTCGTCTTTGCCAAACTCCATGGATGGCAGACGTTTTTCAGGATTAATGAATAGTGACAACATCATTAGTCAGTCACTATCTCAAGATCCAATAATCCTTTAAAGAACTGATGTGAAAGTCAATAGTTAAACGAGAAAAGGCTTTTAAATTGCTTCCTGTCTCTAAGAAGTCAATAAAGGCCCTCAGTGGGAGGGTGAGCATCTCTGTGTCTCAGTGTAACAGCAGCCAAGGCTTCTCAGGATAGGACACAAGCACACATGAGAGACAGGAGTGTTTCAAGCTACTTCCAGGCTGACCTGCAAAAGAGGTCTCTTTCCAACTCAGGGTGGCAAGCTGCACGGAAAGGATAGTGCCTTCTGTGTCTTTTTAACTAATTAACATCTGAAAAGTTATCTCTTCGCTCTACTTTACCATCACCATTGAAGGAAGAATTGCAGATAATACCAAACTGGGAGGAGCAGTCACTGCACTGGAGTACAGGGCAGCTGGTCATAAAGATCTTGAAGAGCTTTGTCTCCTTCAAAAATGGGATTAAAGAAATGGGCAATGGATGTGGGAGTTGAAGAGCTGGGCTGGTATTAGCAAAATACTCGTGTCTCATTCGATGTCGTTTGCGTCCCCATGCCTTTGGCTGTGGAGCTGTAGATGCTACACCAAATAGGACTAAAACATCAGAGAAAAGTAAACTACCATGAAGGCACAAAGAAATGTTTCTGCTTGTTTAGAGGCAAGTCAGGTTCCTCACGTATCCCTTTCTCCAGGCCTTTTCCTTGACAGTTTGAAGCAAAGGAGCTCCATTATTCCATGCAGCTGAAGGTGGCCCTGTATCACACCCAGGGCTTTCTCCTTAGAGGAAAAGCTGCCTTTTAGTTTCTGACTGTGTCTAAAGTGAAGAAAGTTCATTCTTGACAGTCTTTTTCATTTTTTCAGAGATGAATAAATTATCAGGTCAGCTTGTTAGGACATTTTCCCTCCCATCTTCTCCCCTAGGCAATTTGATTTAATGTTTAGCTTTGTTAGAATTGCCCAACAGTAACTACACATTGGGAAAGCTGGCACATCCCTGAAGTCCAGCCTGAAAGGTAATTTGTGTCAGTGCTTTAGGAACAAGAGCTGAATGGGGGACTAATCCCCTGTATATAGCAGAGCTCTCTTGGTGCCAGTCAGCAGGCTGGATCTGGCTAAGGATGAGTCTGCTGCGCACATGATTTTGCTTAGGGAGGGGGGATAAAAGGATTTTATAGGAGTTTGTGCAGCCATCTACCACCTACTTTGCCTGTGCAAATCCAGGCACCAGCAGCAGACACCAGCACATCCATGTCCATCTCAGGGCAGGGAGTGGAGAGCTTGGATCCCCCTTCCATCACCAAGACAGTGAGAAACCAAAGCACTTTCAATGCTCATTTGTGAAAATCCAGACATGTTGTCTCTTTGTATCCACTTTTCTTCAAGGGAAAGCAATAATGCTTATATCCACCTCTTCCTTACCATTACATCCATGCACTTCAGAGCACTTGGCATTGATAGATACTTTTATAATCAATTAAATAAATGTGCAGAGGTTCCTCTACATTTATTTCACAAATCTTTAAAAGCATTTAACCCTTTTCTCATTTGCTTAACTTTAAGATCAGAAACCATGTCAGTTGTTATCTCATAGATGTTTTAAAGAAGAGGCATTTATCATAGTGATTTATAATGTCATCCCTGGCCTTAGATTACTTGGTAGCAATTAAACCATGTGTTTAAGTTCCTGAAGTATTAGGAAATATGCTAGAATGGAAGAATGCTTTTTCACCATGTCCTGTACAAAAATATTCTTGTAATTCATAAGGCACAACCTTATTGCAATTTCCTTGGTTTTCTTGCAGGTACCCATCATAAGTAACCACAGAAGAACAGTATATCAGTGAGAATAATACAATGGTTTTATTTCATTGCAATTATTCATGTTTTCAGTTTTGTTGAGACTTTTTCTGTAGGACTCACTAACAAGAATTACCAGCTGGAAATTAAAGGGACAGAACATAGAGCCATAAATTTTCAATCTTTCTGTGCTGGATTTTTTCCAGTTAAATGAGTCCAGTCTGTGCAGGTTGTGGAATAACAGAATGGCCATTTCATTCTGAGGCAAATGGGTAAATAGGGATATGGGGATAGATTGAAGCTCATTAAGGAGTTGGCTTCATAGTTGCCAGCCTCTGGACTGTAAATGGGCGACACTGTGCCAATACACATTTTCAGCACCATACCGAAAGTAACTAGTAATAGAAAAAATATTTTGGACATAAATTCAAAGGAGAAACATCTAAATATGTGTTAGTTTATAGATATACTCAATGGTAAATGTAATTATTAAATTATTCTTCTGTTACAAATATAGCAAACTTTTCTGAAAGTACTTAAAAATATTTTTCCTCAATCCTGCAAGACTTACTGTATTCATTCATATATATGTGTATCTGCAAACATACACACACACACATGCACCATCACTGCTCCCGCTCAATTTTTGTTAGCAAATGACTGGCAGTGCTAAAAGTACTAAAAGGACTTTCATCATATTGAATTAAAGTCACTCAAAGGAAATTGGAAAATGGAGCTTTGTGAGAAGACAGAATTTAAATAAAAAATGTAAAAGGTCTCTCACCCCCTTCCCTTCTGTAGTGTCTCTGTACTGCTTTTCATTCTTCTGCTCTCTATTGTCCTTCTAAATCCTGTGCTACTCCCACCTATTCTCTCTCTTTGCTTTCATGCTAACTAGCAGTATGTCCTTTCATGTTTCCATCAAGCCTGGACAAGTGGCAAATGCTCTCTCTCTCATGCACCCTGACTTTTCTCATTGTTCTCAGCTGAAAAAGTGCAACTGTGCTTGCTTTTCAAGACGTTTGTTTCAGATGGGATTTTTCAGGGTGATGAATCAGACTCATTTTGTTCTCCAGTAACTGCACTGCAGCTTTGATGTTTCTGTTCTTCCCAGTAACACATCAATGACAATATCTTTTCTGCAATATAACACCATACCAGGCAGTCTGATGGAGGGATAAGTTCATGACATGACTACAACCAAGTGTTAATGCTAATTTGACAGAGGTAAAATCTGTGTCTGTCACTCCATCTGCAATAAACAGGAGATGATGTCACAGAGTTTCTATGCAAGGCCGCAGCGAGGACTAAAGAACATGATGCTAAACTTATGTGTGGCACTAAACATCACAGAGCTACAGCACTACTTGAGCTTCATCTGATTCATCTTATGATAAAAAATGGGCATTCAGTAATTGAGTAAATGTTTGCAAATATTTTGCCACTGAATTTAAATCACAGATTTATTGCAATAATAAACATGAGAGTACTTCTTGATAGTTTGTTAATTGAGTTGTGTGGGTGGTTAGCCTTTTATTTTTATTCAGATGATTCTGTATGTGAAATCACATGATTTAGGTATTTTGTCTGTAGTCAGAATACTGACCGTGATCATCAGCTGTCCCAAGTGATTTTCCCTCCTTTTGAAATCATAGGACAATAACATCAGAGTCATTACGCAGAGTTTTGTTTGTTCAAATTGAATATGCATGAGAAGCTGTCTAGAGGAAGCTAGGAAAGGCAACACTTCTGTTAAAATGCTGAGAAATTTGTGAAGTTAGAAGTAATCTTTGAGTATTGTAACAGACCAAAATTTGGTACTGAGTTAGTTTAGGAAAATGCCACTCTACATTCCACCATCAACATTTAAACCTGGAAGGTAAATCTCCTTGCAGACTAAGGAAAAAGTTTATGATTGGCTTGATCTAGTCTCATCAGCTGGAACACATTAACCACACTGTTCCCAGCCACTGTTGAAAGACCCTTGAATTTACATTTCCAGAATAGATGACAGCACAGTTTATAATGCTGTCTTCATTTACATGAGGGATCAGGAACCTGGACATGAAGGCATTTCAGGGTGGGAGAACAAGAAGAGGAGCTGTGCAGAGCAGTGGTTGCTCTGTAAAGGTCATGGGCTGCAGGAGCCAAGGCTGCAGGAGCTGCTGGAGTGTCTCTTGCATTTTGAAGAGCAGCCACCATTCTGCTCCCTTGGCTGTTTCTGATCCAGTGACAGAACACACGGCCCACTGCTGATTTTATCTCATTTTTTACTGACACAACTGGCACAAGTTCTCTTTTGATCTGAGATCAGAAGCAGATGTTGGGTAATGCAGCTTGATGATTTGAGGACAGGATTTGGTAATGCTAGGTTTACAGTTGAACTTGATGTTAAAGGTCTTTTCCAGACTGAATGATTCTATGATTTACAGGTAGGGGCCCAGCAGCCAGATCCAGGCACCCTCTGATCTAATAGGGAAGCCTGAAAGTTTATCCCATCATGCTTGTGTCACAGACTGTGGGACCATCCTTAATACCATGTGATTAAGGTACCTTTATTTATATCTGATAGATGTTTTTCTGAAGGGGAGAAACTCATTCTATGATTCTTTTGTGACAGAAAACTATTCAGCTGCATGGGGTTTTTTTTGTAAAACAAAACCATTCTCTTTGCTTTTCCTCAGTAAAGTGCTCTGTACCTCACCATGTGATTACAAACTCAGGAAGCAGACAGCAGAAGTGAAGGTTCAGGTCATCATTAAGACACTGCACACTCTCAGATCCCTCTGGAGTCAGTGGAGATCTACTCAAAGCTCATGATGGAGCCCAGCAGGCAGCTGAAGTTCCAGGAACCATGTTCAAGCAGGCACAAAGGCTGGGATTCATTTGCCCAAACACAGACATCTATTATCAGTTCAGGTGCTGTGAAGCACCTTTCTTGGCTCCTGAAGGCACTTCAGAAAGGTTTATGTGTTCCCTAGAGTGTATTTGCCATCCCTTGCAGGTGTCTCAGACAGCTCACCCTGTCTGGACCTGTGTTGCAGTGGGGATACTGCAACACGCCTATATCAAACCAGGAGTCCCGTGGAAAACAAATATATACGGACGGATTCTTGCTAGATGTTTCAGAGATGTTTATTTCCCCAGCCGCATGGCCGGGGCTCTGCTGAGGAACTCTTACAGTCAGGACCCGAGCTGCTTTGCCTGCGCAGGAGAACACAAACCAACCCATGGGGAACGAGGCTGAGCAGGGGCAGGGAAACCCCGTGCCTCCCTCAGGGCTCCTGGGGCTACATGGCAGGGGGAGGAGACCCCAACAGACCTGCTCCTGGACCACGTGCTTCACCTGGCTGTTCTTGAGCAGGGGGATTGAACTGGAGGATTTCAAAAGGTTTCTTCCATCGTAAATGATACTTTGGTCTCAGCTGGAAACAAATTCCAGTGCATAGGGCACCTGAAAGTTCTGCTCTGCCTAAATCCACTGACAGCTTGATTCATTTCAGGATGTTTAGGAGTTTAGTACCCCATGAGATGCTCTTCATCTCTCTGGGATCAGCAAATACAGAACAGCACTTATGGGAAATATGCATCATTCATGCCAGGCCAGGAGGGACACCCTCACCATCGCAGGTACACTGGGTACTAACATTTGAGTGACTGACTTCTCAGTAGTCACATCTTTTGAAATGTTATGTAGCCAAGAGTCCAGGTGGCAAAATCCTCCCATCCAGAATTAGTTCCCTCCATGGTAAAATAATTCCTTGCTATGATATTGTGCATCTACTTAGAGTGTGCTGCACATAGCACTTTATGCTTTTGTCTGTTACATTAACAACTCCTCAGCTACCTGGAATTTCCTAGCTATGCTGGTATTTGATCAAGCCATCTCTAAACCTTTACTTGGACAGACTAAAACAAAACAAAACAAAACAAAACAAAACAAAACAATTTTTCATTATTTAAGGCAGATCTTTCAGACTGCAGCCTTTCATTCCTTCAGCCTTTACCGTGACAGGTTTTTGAGTCATTAAATACTAAAGTGTTGGAAGATCCCCTGACAGCCAGAGGACATGGCTTACTGTGATGGTGTGTGTCTTTTGTCACCTGATCAGAGGAGGCAGATAAGCCAGCAATTGAATGCTGATGATCTTTCACTGGAGTAAGCATTGTTTCCCATTAATTTGTAGCAACGGTCCAGTCTGAACAGGAGAGAAAGCAGTGGAACCAAATTAATGATGAAAAAGCTGTTTTCACTTTAGTCTCTGTTTATAAATGAAGCAATACCTAGAGACATGCATCCTAAATGTCCATCACCCTCCCTCACTGACTGTTCAGTGGGAGTAAATCTCATTTTCCTGTACAAAACATTTTCTCACACAGCAATAGTGCAGCACAGGGAAATGCCCCATACATTCCCTGAGCAGAAGAGAAGATGCAGCACTGGGTTGTAGATAAGGGTCCTTGGGTAAAACCTCACTGTAAGGCACATTTCCAGTCCTACAGCCCACTGCCAAGATCCTTGCCTTCCCCCTGCAGCTGGAAGTGGTTTGTTCTCATCAGAGGACTGTTGTACAGGAGATCCTTTTGTGGGTTTTTGCATCCTGTGTCTTGGATTGATGTAGCAGTGAATTAGGTTGAAATCTGGGATTGTAGATTACTTTGTTGCACTCCACTTCTAATTGCAGGCTGCCCAAGAATCAGCAGTGTTGGACTGCACCGTAATGTTTTTGCCTTGCTGCTCAAAATTAAATTTTTCAGTCTACAAAATGTACTCATTTGGATGAGAAAGCTCAGCCCAGAAGACAGTGTACCAGCAAATGATCTCCCTCTCCTCCATGTCTATGTCATCACTATTATCTCATTTACCCTAGAACAGTAAGAAATGTAGCAGAATCCAGTTATCTCACTTTATTTCCCTTGGTGGATGTGACAGAACATCTTGTGACCTATCAAGCGGCTCAAAGCAATGCGGGGATTTCAGCAAACAGCCTATTTACTTACAAGAGGTTGCAGCTTCTTTAGTCACATTGAACAGCGCTTTTTATTTTTTCCCTCTAAAAATCCCAAAGCTAGAGAGCCATAAGCTCTTCAGGGTGGCACAGGTTATCCTATGACAGCTTAGCCAGAAAAGCCAAATGTCACTGTCACATGCACTGACACGTGCGAGTCTCAGTCATGGACCTGAATGTTGTCACGCTGGGGCTATCTACAACCCTGTGATTAAAAATATATTCCCCTCCAAAAAAACCTTTGGCATCCCTAAGGTTTAGCTGAGAGAAAAATGTTGAGTCTCCTAGGCTTCCCTACTTACCTCTTATGATATCTCTTGTACTTTGAGCCTCAGGGAATTTTGGGCAATAGTGTTTTCTGTATGGGGAGTAGGAAAAGACAGATCTCTTTTGGTGGAATATCAGACACAACTATCCTTTGCCACCCACTTACTCACTGCCGACCAATTCTTAGAGGGCAGTCAGATGAGTGGAGGGAAGTAGAGAGGTTTGGATGCCTCTCCTGACCACTCTCAGGGGGCTGAGCCAAGCTCTGCTCTGAGCCAAGCCTGCATGCACCCTCCCGTCAGCCCCCAGATGCTCATTGAAGATCTTTATAGCTTCTTTACATCTTTTCCAACTCAGAAACATTCTGCAGTCACTCTGTGCAGACGAGTTGAATCAGATATGGGAGAGCTCACTTTAATGCATCTTCGAGTTGCTCAGGTCTCATGTGAACAGCTGTATCAGTAAGAGCCCCAACACGAGGAGGGCAATAACAGCTCCAGTGTGCAAGGATGAAGTCCAGCTGGCAGCTGAGGTTCACTCCTTCAGCCAAGGCAGTACAAATGTGCCCTATGTGAGTCACAGCAGGGATGATGTTGTACGGCAGCAATTAGTTTCTTTCTAAGGCAAACGCATCCAAATGGTAAAGGCTTCTGCAAATGGAATTTACTGTTCCAATGCAAATAAGGAACTGGCAAACAATAACCACCACTCCAGCCTGAAAGCCCAGCCAGCAATTGGTTGACATTTGGGCTGCAGAGAGTTTGCAGATTCCCCATGAGTTGGAGAGGAGCTGTGTTTTGCAGCAACAATTGATTTATTACTGTGACAACGAGTAGAAATAGACCTGCTGGCAGACAAGAGTGTGATTTGTTCCTATGTAAACAAGCAAGCGGTCTCCAGCTGGCCAGTGGCCATTCCCAAGCAAAAGCCCAGGGGAGGATGTAGGTTTTATCTCCTCTCTGCTTGAGTTTTGCCTGCTAAACAGTGATGGAATTACGGTGTTTTTTGGTTTTTTTATTGTACAAAAACAGACTTGTAAATAGTAATGTTTCTACAAAGTGAGTAAGTAAGGGGGATGTAAAGGTCAGGCTGTCTCCTAGATATTTCAGTTCTCAAGCAGTAGGATGACACTTTATCTGTTATTCATGAGCAGAAATACTTTCCCATTTGTATTGCAGCAGCCCCTGTAAGGACCAATCAAGGTCCCATTGTGCTGATGCCTGATTGGTGGCTGTGAGCAGAAATTGCTGGTGCCTGCTTGGATGCAGTTCAGAAACATCCATTTTTTTTGCCATGTAAGGTTTAACATGAGCACATTCTGATCAGCAAAGCACGTAAGTGCACGTTTAAAGCAATCTCTTTCCAGCCAAATGCTCCAGTGTTTCAATCCTCTCAAAGAGAGGGGAATTTAAACATGTGCAAAAATATTCAGCTAAGGCTGAGCATTCAGACAGGGCTGCTGCATATGGACCTGGCATCTTCTGAGTGTTCCATGTATTAGAGACAGTCTTCTTCTGATGCAGGGGTTGGGGGACAACACGTCGAAATGAAGTTTTGCAGCAGTTTATTTTCTCTCCTGGGCATGTTCTAAGCCTGCCCCACTGAACTGACACCCTTCAGAGAGCTGCACTAGTGGGACTACACACGTCATTTGACAAATGCATCAGGGGTGTGAGCATCAAGAGAGATGAATCATTCCATTTTATGAAACAAAGCATTGAAGGGTAGCAGACTGAAATTAAGGTATGAAAAACGAGGGTGAATGAAAACAAAAACACACCAGTGAGAAGAGCTGTCCAATTATGGAGTAACCTTGATGGAACAAGGGAAGAAACCAAAATGGCATGTAGCATTTCATGGTGATTAATCTGGTATAGACTAAATAAGAAGGGTTAATTCTTTACTGGCTGACAATGAACAACCTGAGACTTCAGGGATATGAGTAGTTAAAATCAGTGTAAGACAATGCATGCATCTTTTATGTGAATATGGAGAAGAATATTTGTGGTGTATCATTTTTGCTGTAAAAGTAATAATAAGAAAAAATCAACAGAGACCAATAGCTAGCTACAACTGCTTCATATTCTGGATATTGTGTAAAATAGACATTATTCACTATGCTAGTAAGCCTGGAAAACATTGACTTTGTAAAGCTGATAACAATAATGCAGTGGAAACATTGTCTGGATCAGTGGAGTGCATCTTACGGACAAAAAATTCCCTGTAATGCTCTTATAGTAATTGAAGCTGCAGTTTGTCTCTTGCACAGTAAAACAGACTGAGGCTGGCAGAAGGTTTACGAAAACTTCCCTTTGCAGTACCAAGCAATTTTCTGCTTTTGTCCAGTGACTGCTCACCTGGGTCTCCATGGCTTTGTGAGCCCTAACATAGAACCTGTGAGCTCTAGCACAAACTCTAATGAATATAGATAATTTCCATTTTTAAGGCATTTCACTGTTGTGGAGTGTACAGGTTACTTCTTTATAGAATAGGGAATCTCAGCATGTCATACTGAAAACCCAAAGCATTGGGGTCAGCATTTGCGTGCCTCATTATCAATGAAATCCGTAAATAAGAAAATAAGGGGATTTTTGTAGACATATACAGCATAGCATTCAGTCTTTCTTTCCATTTTGCTATTTTATTTTTAAAGAAATTTCTCTACTTAGACTCCTCTAAAGATTTCCCTTCCTTTCTGCTTCTATTATATATCTTTAACTGACCAGGATGATTTAGCAGTACTTGACTGTCAGCATGTTTTAAAGATATTCAAGGTTACCTTTACATGGGAAGACAAAAAGTAACTTTAAGACACTGGCAGCTTTCTCACCTACATATGAAAGCAACAAGAAAAGAATCAATTAAATGGCTCAGCTTCTTCTGGAGCTCTCAGAGACCTTTCCGTCATTTCCATTTTCCTCTCAGCAATTTATACAAGCCTGCCTTGTACATTAGCCTGGCTCACTTGGCTTCATCATTCCCTATAAAATTCCTAAGGCAGGCAAAGCTCCCACTGAATTCAAGCCTAATACGGTTCACTGCAGGAAGAGAAACCAATTTTGGTTTTAGTGAGATATCTACAGCTGAAGCAAGTGTATTTAAGACGCATTGTCCTGAGTTGACTTTCACGGTAGTGTTATGTTCCTGCAACTCTCAGTGAAGTTTGGTTTACGCCAGGCAGTGCAGAACTTATTACCCACATCATTAAGGACTCTCCATCTCAAAGGAAAAGTGTTTTGTGAAAGTTGGTGTGGAAGGAAATGTTGATATTCCCAAATGGACAGTCTAGGTAAAATAGTTGAATGGAGAGTGGGCCCGTTCCTCAGAAACCTGGGTGGGTAGCAAGTGCATTCTCCTGTGCATGTGTCCAGTAGTTGTTCTACCTGTGCGAGTAAGGAATTGAAAGGTTTTTTGGTGGATATAGGACCGAGGGCTGTGTTGACAGGGAGGAGGTAGGAAGTACTTCTGACTAGAATAATTCACAGGGGACACTGTTCTATTTGTTTGAGAATACCTGGCAATGCAGATGTGGCTGGAAGAGGTTTGTGGGGTTTTTTCACAGAATCACAAAATATTCCGAGTTGGAAGGGACCCACAAGGATCATCAAGTCCAACTGTTAAGTGAAAAGCCCATATGGGGATCAAACCCACAACCTGGGCATTATTAGCACCCTGCTCTAACCAGCTGAGCTAATCTCATCTTTAACTATACTATCTTTTAGTATAGTTAATTGTTAATTTCTATTCCTTAACCCCTACTTTAATGCTCTGTTTCAACAAATACCTGTTTGTGACTCTTTTATCCAGTCTCAGGTGAGCATTTTGGGTAGTTGCTTGAAAAATCCATATATAGAGAACACTTGAGACTGAAAACAGTCCTGGTTTCTCCTCTTCAGCATTTTATTAGGTACATTCAAATAGTACATTAGGCAAAAAGAAATCTGCCTAAAGGGTTACTGAAGCAGCATCACTGTCAGCTTCACCTGCAAAAAGGGATGAGTGCCCTTAACACAGCGAGGGACAGATGGGCCGTGACGCCTGGTCCTCAGCTCTCCTCCTCTTTGGTAGGAGCTGCCTCTGCCTTCACATGTTCACATTCTGCTCGACCCATACACAGACCAGACAGAACATGTCAATTAACCTTGTGTGGCAGTGCCACACCTGCAGGGCTGGGCAGCTCTCCTACATGCACGTCAGCAGAAAATAGTGGTGTTCTAGTATCTCCCATCATTTTGTTGGGGTTTTTTAAAAGTCCCTTCAAATCCTACATATGTGTCAGTCCAGCAATAAAACCCTAGCTGCTGATGGCTGTTTCTACGTGAACCTAAGCCTGTCTCCAAAGTGAAGGTGGCTGTGACATGCCAGCCAGAGCGTGGCGTGGGCTGACGTTAAATACCTATCACTTCCCTAAGACTAATGCTGTGTGTCACTAAATATTCCAGCTGTCTCCCACACTTCTAGAAGCAATTTCCACTATTAAGTTCTACTGTTTATGGTGTCCAAGAAGCTAGAAACAGGCTTCATTTTACCTACAGTTCAGCAATAGCCACCAATCTACCGTTGGGTGTGTTATTAAATTAAAGCTAATGAATCAGATTCTGCTGGCAGCTATTTGATGTTAAACCTGGATTAATCCTGAATTTACAGCTGTGATTGATGTTAGTTAGGAACTACAAGTTTTTTGCTTCAAGTTATAACTCTGAGTATTACAGGCTGTTTTAAATATTCAAAGTTTACTAGAAGCAGCCAGGGCTGGCTGCAAGGGCAGTTGTCCCACAGGATAACTTCTCCAGAGGACAGTTTGATCTGCTCACTGTGCTCTGAAATTGCTTGCATGGTGAACTGAGGAACTTCTGTATGAGAAGGGATATCAGCTAAAATTATAGTATCTCTCTTTATTCTCCATAACTCTGGTCAATGGGCTTTCCATAGAAGAGTACTACATTTTCTTCCCAGACTCCCAATTTCTTATGCAAATAGTGACCCCTTTCCTTCATACACCTATGAGTCCAAAGAAGAGTCCTTGTGCAGCAAGAGTAAGGAGGGACCCAAGTGGTTTGTTCAGCTTTTCTGCACTTGGATGTATTCTGGCTATCCTAGTCCTGGTTCCCAGCTGAAGGGTGTTAAATAGCAGGGACAGGGTTCCCCTGAGAGACAGTTGTGCTACAGTTTCCCATATGTGTCTGGAGATGGTCTCACTGGGAATGCCTTGCATTCATTGATTTAATTGCATAGGCTCAGCCAAAGTGCACACAAAGTGCTTGGGAAGAGCTGGATGTGGGGAAGGCACTGCTGGGTTGAGCTGTGCAGCCTGTGCCCACCCCACCCACAGCACAGAAATGAAACCTGCAACAGGCATGGTGCAGTTTCCCCTTTGGAAAGACTTCAGAGCTTGTCCTAACTTTGGGCTTGAGAAAGTCCTGTGTCAAAGAGTGGGGACACCAGAGCCTGTGGATTGTGTTGCTTACTCTCTGAGAATGGGCTGCTCTAACCCTCCCCTTCCATCCCCAAGACTTCCAGATTTTTAAATCTTCCTCTTTTTTTAGACTAACTTGTAATAAAGGAAAATCAGCTCTGCTGGGTTGCGTAGAATATTAAAACAATAGAAAACAAACAACCCCTAGATCACTCCAGTCTTTAAGGAGCAGAGCCTTCCATCCAGCCCTGATTTCAAAGCCAGTGGTTTATGGTAGTTTCCTGATCTGCAGTAGGTGTCTCCCCAGGGACCCAGGAAGCCTCTTCCTTTGCACCATCAGGATTATATGTGTTCAAGACCCCCTGCTCCTCTACAGCCCCACCATGTGCTGCCAGCCTGCCGTCCTTCCACCACTGCCCACATCTCCCCCTGCTCCTACAGGGTTTCCACACTGAGAAAGGCAAATAGGCAGGAATCCATCCTGCCCACCCACAGCCTTTTAAGAACATATAACTTACAGCAACAAATGCAACAAATAAGGTCCCTAGTGCAGCAAGACACACTGAGACCAGTCTGGGCTAGAGCAGCACCAAGGTTGTCTCAAAACTCTTTCCACACTGACAGAGCAAAGGCAGAGCCCAGTGCTCAAAGGCATAACTCATTGGAGAAATTAGCCCATAAACTTACTTTTGATAAAAGAGGCTTATTTTTTATTTAATGTCAGGTTAAATAAATCACAAAGCACGGCAGTCAGGATTTAGCACTTGCAGTACTAAACCATATTACTTAGCATTAACACAGTGCTTTCCTCATTCAGGAAAATGCTTTTGCTAACTTAATTCACTCTCAGCTACCCTCTGCATGTCATGAGCAAAGTCAGGAGCATTTAAGATTCCTGCTGATAGATAAGGCTGGACTCATACAGGTTTGTTAGTTTCCCTCTTCTCCCACCCTCAGCATCTCAGCCAAGTCAATTTTTGATGGTTTGCAGCCCATACTTGTGACCTGAATGTCTTAAGCAGTGCAAGGGACAGGATCCTGTCCCTCAGATGAGAGCCGGCTATGGTCCTGGCCAGGCATCCAGGGAGAAGAGCTGAGGCTCTTGGCGAGCAAGGAGCAGGTCTCAGCAGATGAGACAGAGCAAGAGAGCAGTTCTAAAGGGTAAGAGCAGGGATGTGGAGGGGAGGATGGTGGAGAAGGGATGCTTGGGCTGAGGAGACACTTGGATTGGCTGTATGTCTTAGGCAGGAGAGAATTTGGGAGAAATACTGGTGGAAGGATTCGGGCACGGAAACATTTAGAGATTTTTTGAATTATCTTACTTGATGGAGGTATGTAAGGCAGGACATGGTAACAGGTTGGGGAAAAAGACATTAGGTCTGGCATAGGGCTGGGGTGCTGGGATACAAAGTAGGTGTTCCTGGAGTTGAGCAATTTGATGTGTGAGGGGTAATGCTGGGAAAGGTCTTCAACTTAGGGAAGCAGGGGCTGATTTCCATGCTAGGAGAGGTACAGGGTGGGTGGTGTTCCTGAGGAGTAGCTGCCCTTCACTGCACACCTGCCCGGTCCCTACATGGCACCACTGCTCCCTGTCCCAGGAGGACAGAACACTCCCCACCAGCAGACACATACCCCTCTGCCAGGGGACAGGGGCAAACAAGGTGCCAGAAAAGAGCATAGAGCCCATCCCTCAGCTCTGTGCCCCTCCAGTCACTGCTCCTGTGGGGTAAATGCCAGAGGCCCTCTGCTTGCCCACATCCCAGGAAGAGTCCCAAAGACCTGCAGGGGGATCTTGGACATGAAGTGCCCAGGGATGGGTCATGTCTCATGTTGCTGCATTTCACCTGGGCAAGGGGCTGTTCAGCACAAAAGTGAACAAATAAGGACAGCCAGTGCCCCCCTGTCCTTCAAGCTGACATAACTCCAGGTTTCAATAGATTCCTCTGCTACAGACCAGACCTATTACACATACAGTTTTTACACCAACCAAATACAAGCTTTTGTAGATGGCATTTGCTTTTGGAAAGGATAGTGCATACACATTGGTGTTGATTAATTAGCATATTAATTAATGAAGAAGACACTGATTAGTGCCTATACTGCTGTAAACTAACATTTACAAAGTCATGCAGTTATTGTAGGGGAAGGATGAGTTATTTTAAAAAATAACCTAATAATATGTTTATTCAGCTAGATACTTTTACCAGAAATCAATTGGAGATTATACTATTTTTACTGAAACTTTCTGTGCACTTATTTTCAAAGAGTTAAAGCTTCTTATATAGAAGTACTCAATTTAACTTCCCTATAAACTTCCCTTGATTTAGTAGTGAATTAAAGATACCATGATTTAACTTACAGTTTTTAAAAGCTACTTAATTATAAATCCTTCCTGAAAGATCCTTGCATATATAAACCATGCTGTAATTAATAGCTAGAACAAATATTTTTAAATTTGCTCCTTAAAATACATTGATTCTGTTCTGCATCTCTGCTCAAAATATAGCTCCATGTCCCATTGAAAATGACACTTTTTCTGGAAAGAGGAACAGAAGCCTATCCAAAAAGTTGACCCCAAAGTACATTTTACAAAATGAAGCCATTTTTTCACTCTAATATTCTGCACACAGTATATGCTGATACTTTCAGTATCTCTAGGCTCAAATTGCTCGTAACATTTTGCTGTAAGCCTGAATCTAACACAAGTGAGTGGCTGCTTTAATTTTTTAAGGAGCCGTTCCCCTAGCTGCAAAGGCATTGAAGAGAGCCTGGAAGACACAATCTGTGTGATGCTGCTCTTTATTGTCACAGGTACAAATTTCTGATGTGTCAATGCTGCACATTCAGGTCATTGAACATTTACGGATCAGGAAGGACTTTTCAGTCTCTGAAATGGTTACAAATGGTTTTTGTCAGAACACACTCGATATAAGCAGTCTGATCTCAGTGGAGTCCTACTGGGTTTTTTTGGGTTAATAATGGTAAAGTCTTACCAACTGTTGATGGAGAAGCCATGGGTTAATTTATATTCATGTTGGAAAAGCAAAGCAGTGCTCCCTCCCAACTCTGACAGATCTGCGAGTCCCTTCGTAGTTGATTGTCAGGTTGTCCTGATCTGTAGCTTAGCGCTGACAACAGCTCACAGTTTATTTGCAGCTTTGAAGCCTGGTCCTATAGTGTTTCTCTTCTGACAGGAGATGAATAAAGGTGTCACTGTGGGAGACTTTTATCCGGCTGCTATAAAAAGGACCATCTTTGCCTTCCCTTGAAAAATCCTCTAGTTCATTTCTGGAGCCTGTGGCTTTCCCCTCAGCAGAGTTTAGCTCCATCAGCTCCAATTCATGTTTGGCAGCTGTTTCTAAAACTCTCTGTTTGTTGTAATACCTTACAAAGTTGTTAATGATGGGATGGATGGGGAGGGCAATCGCTATCACTCCACAAAGAAAACTGATGGCAGCATTCAGTTTTCCTAGTGTTGTTTTAGGGTAAATGTCTCCATATCCAACTGTGGTCATGGTAATGATTGCCCACCAAAATGACTGAGGGATGCTTTTAAATAAAGTTTCAGGGTGACTTTGCTCCATGGTATAACCTAGGGCAGAAAAGACAAAGATTCCAACAGCTAAGTACATGAGGAGCAGCCCAAGCTCCTTAAAGCTGCGTTTCAGGGCATAGGTTAGGGTCTGGAGCCCTGAGGAATGCCGTGCAAGCTTGAAAATCCTTGCGATCCTCATGATGCGCAGTGCCTGGACTGCCTGCTGGACATTGCTCAGCTCCATCAGCTTGGCTCCCAGGTGGGTCAAGGTCAGGCTGACATAGAAAGGAAGTATTGCTAGCACATCAACAATGTTCATGAAAGAAAGGGCAAAGTGGAGCTTGTTGGGAGAGGAGATCAGCCTCAGCACATACTCCATGGTAAACCAGCCTATGCAGGCAGTCTCAATGCTGTCCAGGGTTGGGTGCTCCATACGGTTCCCCTCTGCATCTACGACCTGCAAGTCTGGGATGGTCCCCACGCACATCACAACAGAGGAGATCAAAATAAACAGAAAGGACAGTACAGCAATCACTCTAGCTGGATAGGACGATTCTGGCTTCTCCAGAAATTTCCAGATGCATTTTTGGCACCTTTTCCAGCGACTTTCTGAGGCATCTACTCCCAGGTCATCCAAAATGAGTTGCACCCTTCGGGCTATTTCTTCCAGTTCCTCCTTTTTTTCACTTAGGTGAGCTTTGCAGCAGTCATCCAAAAATTTCAGATCCACTTTCCAAAATTCCATTTCATTCTTGAAACATATGGGGCATATTCCTTTCTTCATGTGAATTTCCCCAAAGTAGTACACGTCAATAATGCATTTGAAAGCATCTGGATCTCTGTCAAAGTAAAACTCTCTCTTTCCAGGATCATAGTCATCACAGAGGGAGAATATGCTATCGTACCCCCCTGATAAACAATTGACCAGCTCTGCCAGCCGTGTTTCTGGGTACTGATTCAGGTTATCTCCGTAGAACACCTGCCTTACTCCACCAACATTGACTACAATCTCCATTTCTTCACTTTTTTCTGATCCATCAGTGTCCACATCTGGAAACCTAGAGTCACCTGCCATTTTAATTGTATTGGACTTTGTTTGATTTTTTTAGCCCGTCGTTTGGTTTCACAGCTTTGTGGTTTTAATCTCTCATGAAAGCAAATCAGCACTGAGCCATCCCTGTTACAAATGTCACCAAACTGACCCGGAGTCGTGGTGGGAAAGGTTACTGATAGAAACCTGTGGTCAGGAAAGCCTGGTGAGGAATGCAACAAGCTGCAGGGAAAAGACAAATCATCGGGCTGCTGTGCCTGCAAGCAGGATGTTAGAAAGCTCCAGCAGACTGGAAAGAGAAGAAACCATTTAATAAAACTCACCACTCTGTTCAGTGCTCGAGAGTCTTTTCAGGTCCCATTCTCTCTCTAAAATGATATCTATTCACAGCCTGGAAGTCACGGCAGAGAAATAAATCCTGAGCTCTGATTAACGCAACGTGCAGTGAGTGACAGTTCTCAGAGATACAGTCGGCGGAGTGAGCCCACGGGAACTGCCGCGGCTTCTCCCTTCGATTCCACAGATTTCCCTAGAAAGCTGCTTTTGAATTTTTTTTCTCTTTCCGTTTTCTGTTTATTGTCTTCCAGAGTTCATCTGCTGACTCTCGCACATAGTCAGTCGGTGCAAACACGCAGAGGAGAAACTTGTGCTTGTTTTCCCTTTGCTGTTTCCCAGCACAATAGGGAGCCTAGGCTGCCAGGAGTCCTTTCCAAACTCTACCCTCTCCTGGTGAAACACAGCAAAGCACCAGCTGCACAGAAAGAACATCTCAGCTATTTATACCCCTGCCCCGTGGTACAATGATGTGTTTCTATACTGCCAGGAACGTTAAGGAGTTTGTAAAACATTTGTTTTATCACATGCAAATCATAATCGTGTATAAAGTAATTCAGAGCTGCAGAAAGACACACAAAGATTTTCTCCAGGCAGAAACCAGAAGAAGCAATATTGTATTTTGGGAATAAATGAATGGCATAAATCTTGCTCTCAGTGGGACTGAAGCAACTCCAGAGCATTTCTGTCCTATGTCAGGACATTGAGTTGATCTGGGTTTGTACTGATGTCTTTGAGAAAGAAGAAGAGACCGTAAAGTTTCTGTTGCCAATGTGGAGCAAAACTTCCCCTGCACTCTGTGCACATTTCCCAAAGCTCTGGGTCCTCAGTTTTAGCCACCTTTCCGTGACCTGTAGTCAGCGGAGCCTGAGGAGGGTTTCAGTAATTTACATGTGTGATGATTTCTCAGTGACTGCTACTTACCAGAATTAGTGCTTTGTACCACATCCAGCTCTTTAAAACTAGAAGTAGAATAACAAGCATTTCCTTTTAACTTTGTTTTCCCCAAATTCCAGGATTTGATGAACCTTTTTCCCCCAGACCTCTACATGCAGGAAACCTACCACGCTGCTTGTAAATTATTAAATCTGATTGCAGCTCATTTTAGTGGGTCCAGAAAAACATACAGTTCATAAGTTAACTGTTTCTGGCCACAGCAGAATGATCTGTACCATCAAGTTATGATCTTTTCCAGTTTACTGGTTTCTGGAAAGCTTCTCAGTGGAGGGGAATAGAGAGGGGCAAATGCAGCTGACAGTTTGCTTCTCCAGGCTTGTGTCCATCCTGGGAGAAGGGTGAGATCTGTGATGTGCCTGCTGTCCTCCTGCTGGTGTCAGCCAGCGAGGGGGACCCTGGTGAGTACACAGTGCTCCTGCTCCACTGTCTCACAAGATTATGGGTGCTCAGTAAGACGTTGTGCAGCAGACCTCATCTTGACACAGAGTATGCTCGCAGCATCACATAGCCTGGAAAGGGGAATATGAGGTCCCAGGAAAAGAGTAATATCTATTAGTCTACACCTGAGTCATGCTGTGAATCTCTGGAGGCCAGTGTCACCTTCATGTGCTCCTGACTGTGCTGCATAGTGTGGGTATAATACAAGAAATCCCTTGAATTTTTTTCCAGGCACGTATAAGTTTACTGAGACTTGCAAGCTTTTTGGGACAAGAAAAATACTTTGGAGACCTGGAAAAACACTGCGTTTTTTGGGTTCATCAATAAATAATTACCCACCTGTGACTTTCCTGCTCACTAACTAGCTTGATTCTAGCAAAATAAATGTTAAGATGCCAATAGCACTGACATGCTTGCACAGGGGAAAATGCAGATGGGATTACTTACCCAATCTTGCAAAATAAAAGCAAGATCTGGAAGTTAGGCTTCAAATTTTGTCACATTGCATAAGCATAGGGAAACATGTTCTGTAGATTTAAATCAGATTTAACCATCTCAGATCTTACTCTCTTTGATCAATGATTCATTCCAGTGACCTTTTGGGTTTTCTCTAGGTGATGATAAGAAATCAATGCAGGGTCCAACATGACCAACACAGAAACCTTTGTTTCCAAAAAGGCTTTTCTCCCCCACTTCCTCCTCCCCATCCATTTTATAGAACAAATACCTACAAAAAGGCACACAAGACATTGTTCACTTTGAAAGGTGAAATCAGCTCCTTTCAAATGATAGATCTCAGCACATTCTCAAAAGGTTGGAAGAAACTATTTTTGAAATGCCAGATCAGTCCTTGTAAAGACTTTACTTAGTGCAGCTGCTAAAATCCTTGTGCTTTATTCTCCCTCGTCTTGCACCTTTTCAGAGTTCTTTACACCTTTCAGTGTGCCTGTGAAATGTTAGAGATCTGGTAGCATTTTAAATCCACTTGGGCAAATGTAAATGATCCAAAGAGCGGTCATGGAAATCACAATGAATTAAACCCTTGTTTTTGTAGCTGAAAAGAGTGACACAGGCTTGCTTGATGAATGTTTTGTATCAGATGTATTGCAGATCAGCAAACAACAGGAGCAGGAAGAGTAATTTGCAGCAAATAATTTATTTCACTAATTCATTTTTCATCCATGAAAAGAAAGCTTCTCTAATCTAAACATTTCAGTAGCTTTTCTAATCTAAAAATTTCAATAGATAATTGTTGCCCTGTAATTTATTTACGACCAGATTGCTGCAGTTACTAGGGCTCCTAAATTCAACTTCTGTTGACTGTGTGAACAGGTCAAGCTGTGCTGTGTCTGCGGAAAGTGATATGTGCTGGCAATTGAATTCCTACAGACCCAACAAGAAACACGGAGGGGTTGGGTTTTTTTCTGTGTCGGTGCTTTGGCTCAGAGAACAACACATGGATTTGAGCTGACAGTTGTGTTAAGTTTTGGCTGTGGTTCAGACAGGCTCCTTCAGGGAGGAGGAGGAGGCTCAGCCGGACACCAAGCCCTGCAGCCCGAGGGAAGGACTCCTGGGTTGCTGGGCAACCCCACCAAATGCGGCCCCCGCGCCAGCAGGGGTGCCCAGCATGTCCTGGGGTGGGGCTGAACCCCAACAGGGCTTAGTCCACAAGGTGTAGGTGGAGCTCAGATGTGGCTCCCCAGTGACACTGGGTCCTATGAGGGATGTGGGTGGCACAGAGCACCCACAGTCCAGCACAGGGACCTGTAGTAAGAGCAGTCCCCAGAGGATGCTGGCATTCAAGGTTTGGCTCCCTTGTTGACCACTTTTTGGGAAAGGACATTTACCCCTGAGTGGCTTAGTGCCAGTCTGGGAAGAGAAATTGCTCCTCTTGAGCTCTAGTTTGGCTCATACTGGATACCTGAATCCCAGCCAGCACCTCTATTCTCCTGCCAGATGCACTAAGCTGTTCCCCACAGAGCCATGGGCAGTAGTGGTACATGAAGGACTGTGAATGGCTTAGGAGCCAATCTGAGGGAGATAAGATTGGATTCCACTTAGAGAGGGGTGCTTAGTTCAGAGGCAGGACTTGGGCAGCCTCTCTGCAAGCAGGCTGTGATGGAGTCAGCCCCTGCCTGCACTGAGCACAGCCCTGCTTGCAGTGCCTGGGACCATCTGACCTCTCCCTTCTTCCAAAATCAGGCACAAACTCAAGAAAGTTTAGGGACCTGACTATGACTGTCCAAGTAAGAAACAGCTAAAGCATGTCTGACACAGATCCAGCCCATGCTGACCAGCTAACATGGACATTTCCTAGCCATCATGTGGCCATCAGAGACCATTCCCCACAGAGCATTTGCAGGCAGAACCAGTACTGCAGACTAAAAGGGCTTCTTAAAATAGATGGAGACCAGTTGTCAGTTCGCGTCAATGCCCAGGTACATCCTTGGGCACGTGTAAATCTGGTTATACTCAGTATAACCCTCTCACCCACTTCTTCTGTTGTGTCATGTTTGGGTTTTAAATTATACTGGCAGTACTGGACCTGTGTTAGATCCAGCAAGAGATCTCAGCATTTAACACACCACTTATTTTCAGCTAAATGCAGACTATGGAGAGCTACTTCGAGACAAGAACATGTCATCAAAATGTACTATAGAAAAGTCAATCAGGTACCTAAAGGAGAATGGGGAATGGAAATACCTTTTTCCTTCTCCTTTCCTTGGGGTACTGTGGGGATAAAATATTCAGCCGGTTGAATGGACACCACTTCTTCAACTGACTGCACAAGGTTCTGTACGGAAAAAGCACCATGTAATTACTTCATGCCAGTCACAAGAAATGTGAATGGGAAGCAGATAATCTGAAAGGAAGGGAAGCAATGAATGATGTCATTCTGGGCTTCAGAAAGAACAAATCATCCAGAGCAGCTATTCTGACTACCACAGCCAGCTTTAGTAAGAGGTTCAAGAAAGATTCTGCTGTAAAAATCCTTTAGGGTTTCCAAATCTAAGGAGGATTCTACTGGTTAGTGCAGCAACCTCACAACTGCACTGGAAGATCCAGCACACCCTCTTTGGCAAGTTAAGCCAGCTACTGCAATATGCTGGTTTATCCTTTATAGCTCAATATTGCAAATCCATTTTCAAATCACACCTTCTTTTATCCTTATAACATGCTCTACAATAAAGCCAGCTGTTTTGACACATCAAGAACACATGGATTGCATTCCCATGCGCTCTGTGGTTCCCAGCATGGATTTGGTGGCACTGCCATAGCACCAGCACCAACCTCATGCACCTCCCCAACACATCTGAAGGGCCACAGGGCATGACTTGATAGCACGGACTGTAACACCAGGGCGTGTGGGAGAGGAGTGTTGTGGGCACTGACTGTCTGCAGGAAACCTTCGTGATGCAGTGGCAGCAGCTCACGGTCCCAGCACTGATGCGTGTCTTGTATGTGTAGCCATGAGCTACTGGAGTGAATCTGAGCCTCAGCCTGAAACATGTCCATCGCCCACTGCTGCTATTTCTGGCAACAGATGAGTCTTTTAAATCCCTTGATGTGGGAAAAGAAGGGTCCCTCAAATATAAAGCTAGAGAAACAAATTCTCTACTTTTTTTTTAATACTTTGTATGATGTTTCTCAATATATTAGACTTCCTTCAGATTGATATATTAAGAACAAGAGGTTATGAAATGGCTGAGTTGAGATGGGTATCTAGACTATAACAGACACACTCACCTTGCAAATCTGGTTTTATGTATCTCTGTTTCCAGCATATGTACATATTTCTCCAAGACTATTACTTCAAACAAGTCTTTTCCCAATTTATTTTCCCCTCTTAGCTACTTTTGGTTTTTTTCAAGTTCAATATTTATACATAGGCAGTTTATTGTATCAGATCTTTTAATTAATACCTTATTAAAAGGCTAGTAATAGCTTGCTGCAAATTTCAATTGGCCTTTTTCCATTTGACATTAATGAGTCTATTTTCCTGTACAATTAGACCTGCTTTAAGTGACCACTCAGGACAACAGCCAAATCTCTGATTTAAGGTAAATTACTTTAAATAAATAAAATGCAACCTTCACTGTAAGCAGCTAACAGATGGGTTCAAATCAAGCATATCAGTGAGCCACGAATAGGATGGGAGTTGGAGACGCTGTAAAAGATTTAAGAACCTTGACTTATTTACAGCATCACTGTGTCTTGAGGAAGGACTGGAATTTTGTTTCTTGCTCTTAAACACTGCCATCAGAAGATTTGAATGTTGTTGCATGTACAAAGGAAAGCAAAAAATGAGGTGAAAAGGCTACAGTTGCAGAGAAAATGACTGAAAAATTAAGAATTTCATATACATTGAGTATGGCCATGGTCCAAAAATTTGCATGTGCACATGTAAATTAGGGGCTGTATCAGAGTGAATAGGCACAAGGTGGTTCAATGCAGTTTGCATGGGTGACCTCAGCTCTGGCATTTCCCAGCTCTGAGTGTTTGCCTCTGCAATCCCACTGTTGACTTTTATCATGACTTGCTGCATATAATTTCCTGCAGGACACATGACATGCTGGTGCTGCTGCCTGGCAGCTTCCCTGGAGCAGCCTCACCAGCTCGAGTGAGGGATTGCCCAACAGACAACTCTAAATGGTACAGGGATGAGTGTAAGAGGGTCTTGCTGGTGGCGCTGGTGAAGTGATGGGCCTAGCCTTCCCAAAGACAAACATTCCCATCACTACCAATGATATCCTTACCAGTAATCGACTTGAAGAAAAGACCAAGACGGTGACAGCAGAGAGGGAAATGCAATGGGCAGACTGTCTCCTAAGTTTTGGCAGCCAGGACACAAAGCCAGTTTCTAAAACTAATGGGGCAGAGGTTTTTAATGTGGTTTTATGTGTTTTCTTTAAAAAAATTCAACACTGCAGCTTGGAGTTGGAATAGTGATTAATAATACTCTGTACAGGCTATTGTTCCTAATTCTTTGAAAGAGGAGCTTGTTTCGCAATTTAACATGTACTGTTTAAAAGTAGAAGGTATTTTTATATAAACTAACATTTTTGTTGTGTCCAATCAAAATGAGGAATAAAATCAAATAATTCATAGTTAACATGGTCAAAGGTACTCCTATATGTGTGCTCAAAGAAGAAGAAAATATATGTAATATTTTCTAGTGTAAAAAAGCTGTAAAGAAAACCTGTTGGGAAAAGAACCCAAAACATTTAATCAGTGTGCTGAAACAGAAATTAAAAATAAAATACTTTTATTGATTCTAGAAAACATGGCAGCAGAAAGGAAAATACAGGCTTCAGCAAAGCCTGCAATTCTCAGGGGCTCTTGTAAATACAGCTATAATTTTCCTTCTTTCAGTGAGTGGTAGAAGATGAAGGAGGGAAGGTGAGTAGGCAGAAGCAAAGGCAGAGTTCATCTTTTCACAATTATGCAATTACCCATGGAGGTATCCTGAGAACATTTGACTTCATCAAACCCTGCAGGACTGAGGGCTGTGGCAGCATGCCCCAGAGCCCCTTGCTGACAGTGACTCCCACAGTTTGCAGGCTCTATGGGCTTGCTCCCTCCATCTCCTGTGACAGTGACTGTCCTGCCTTGTGGCCAGGAAGGCAGTCAGGGACTGGAGGATGTGGTATTCCCTGGCCGGCATTCTGCTTGCACAGCTGGCACAGAGTGGAAGCATTAAAGCATGCAAATTTGTGGTGATGAAAGTAATTTTTTATCAGTAAACATTTCCACTATAGATCAGAGAAAGGAGAACATCAAATGTGCTTTCCCCTTCCCTCGGTGTTCAAATGACTGCTTTCAGAAGTGATGGGATCATGTTCTTATTCTTGTTGCCTTTGAAAAAAGAAGTCCAAACCTCTGTGTGACCCTTCCTAGACAAACTGCTTTCAGCATCTCCCTTTTTGCCTGTGTTCTTTACCTTTGCTTAGCAAAAATGTTTGCTGAATTTAAGTGGAATTTACAAAGAGTTTTAAGTCAATCAAAACTACATTTTCTGGAGGACAAGCAATCTGTCAGGAATTATTTCGTGGAGCTACTCTGGATTTGTCATCTGCCACTGGGCAAGTCTTTTGCCTTCTTGCTACTTATCTTAAGCTGTTTGGCAACACATCATATTTCTTAATGGCTTACAAAGGAGTCAAATAAAAAAACATTTTTAATTTGACAAACAGATTACAAATAAGCTTCTAAATTGTCTGAATGGCTCTAAAGCTAACCCACATATTTCTAAGTGATTTGTCTAGACAATGGATGAGTCAAGCCTTTTATCCATTCTGTTTTATACAATAATCGGTTCTGCTCGTGAAGATTTCATTTAACATTACTAAATTGAATGCCTTTCATTACTATGTGCTGTTTAATTTAACACTATTGACATCTTGCATACTAAATAACTTTTTTCTTAGGGTAGAGTCATAAGCCCATTCTCACAATGTGATAAGAGCAACACCATCCATGTATGCACTAGTAGTGTCCTCAAAGATGAGACTACGGAATCCAAGGTATCCCATTGGGCCAAAAAAAAAAAGGGCTAAGAAGATGAAAGGAACCTCAGTGATGAATGGGAAATGCTGCTGCTGAAACCTTTCTTTATTACCATTCTCTGTCATTTTCAATTGCTCTCTCCCGATGAGTAACGAGGACTTCATCGCTTTTGCCAAGCTCCACTGCAAGTTGCTGCTGTGATAACACAGGTTAATCACAGGACAGGCAGGGGCTCCTCGCTTCTGGCAGAGGATTTCAACCACCCTGTGACTTCTCTTGGGTGACCTTGAGAAAGCAGTCCTTGCCTATAACAGCAATGCTGTTAAAACTCCCCTTAATGGAAATTATCTCCCCCGTACCCTATACCCAGTTTTAACTGCTCAGTCCTCTCTACTCTTTTCTTTAGGCTTCTGTGCACATAATTGAGACTATGCAGTAACAGAACCACCAGGAAAAGGAACTCCTTCCCTGGTCAGGACATCCACAGTCACACCTTACCACAAATCACTGGGACACATCCCACAAATCAGCGTAAAAATTCCGATCCTGACAGAAAATAGCACTGTGCTAAAGATCAGAGTAGAAACCATAATGCCTCTGGCTCTTCAAATGTAAAACTTTATTCCAATAATGATACATACTTCAGTATTTAGCTGATCTCATAAAAAATAGTCTTACAAAAATAGCTCAAATCTCAAAGCAGATTTCCTTTATTTTGCAGTAAGTATGGGTAGTACCATACATTTGAGGTCAGGTGCTAGTTGTAAACATCCCCATAAATGTGGCCAGAATACATAATTATCAGATCTTATACATACAAATATTAAGGGATTTAATTGCCTGTATTTGGAAATGGTTTTGGACCATATGGTTGAGGTTTTAAAAGCAGTTGTCAATGTTTCATAACAGGGGGTTTGCCTTTGGCTTATTTGACAGCAGAGCTGGATATACCAGTAGCGCCATGAATAATCTAAATAATCAATCATTAATTAATACATGGCTGGGTTCTTCTCTCGTATTGGTCTTAGACTGGTTGTGTACTGAAGGCAAAATCAGGTACTGTGTAATTTTATATGTTTTGCAATAAATTCCTGATATATGTGCATGAAGAACTGAATGCTGACACTGCATAGGTGGGGAACCCCACCCCTGCTCCCCACCTTCACAGTCTGCTTGAAACTTCTGTTTCAGAGCTGATGACAATTCATTTAATAATTAACCATTACTGTTTGGTCTTCACTCATCTCTTGTTGTCCTTTTCCTTGATAAGATTGACTAACATGAATTAATTTTAACTAGACCTTTACAAAATACATAACATTATCTAGGAATTTCTGATACCCTGACATTCTGTTGAGATGCGGGAAGAAGGAAAAACTAATCTGCATCTTAAAAATTTCCCTGCATCATGTCAAACAAATCTAAATATAGGACCTTGGAATCTTTAGTTTAGCAACACTAAAATTTTACATTGTGAAAATGTTTATACACTGTATGTTAAATATTACATTCTGATACTGTGTTATAAATACAATGCTGCTAGTACAATACAAGGCCAAAAAAAAAAAAAAATTGAAATTACAAACCTCAACTAAACATTTTAGCTACAGAGATAAATATATTTTGATATTATGAAAACAGTTTCTTTCAACACAAGGATGTAGCTTGATTAAGTTTTTTTATTGCATATTTTGGCAACTTTCAATTTAACTGAACTGCATTTATCTGACATGAATCTCTCCTGTCAAAAAATTATCTGTCCTATTTCCAGTGTACAGCACCAGTAATTCTAACACTCATGAGATTCTTCACATTTGCTTGCCAGACCCTTTCTTAGAAATTGGGAATGACAGATGGGATTTGTGAGAGAAAAGGATACTTTCTGTACATATAGCCCAAGGGCATGAGAAGAAGTCAACATTCTCCAAATAGATTTTCACTAGCTATTGCCTTTGTTTTCTCTGTAGCCCCTCTCTTTTTATTAAGCTGGAATCATCTTCAATTATCCCCGAGTATATTTTTTGAAAGGAAAGAATGTCCTTTGAGGAACCCATGGGTGTAATGAAAATGCTCTTTACATCAATCAAACAGTAACAAAGCCGATCCATCCACCATGCATGGACTCTGATCTCAAAAATGACCGAAAATCTGTAAAACACCAATCAAAATTCCTTTTGTGTCAGTACAAATGCAATGAAAAGGGGAATTAGGATCCTATAAAAAAAACCACATTCCACTGCTCCAACCACAACTGGTTTCTAACTGCAGCACTGCAACATTAATACCTGATATTTCCAGTATGTACCTGTTACAGTTGTAAGGCCAGAGCAAAAACTGAGGTACCTCACACATGACACATCTCTATACACCCTGTACGTTAATATATTTTTATGGGAACATCTGAATTTTTTCTTCTGGTGTTGGGGTTTTTTAGGAGCTCTCCTGGTTTTTTGTTTTTTTTTTCTATGTTAAAGGAATTTCCCCCCTATACATGTTGCTAAGGGAGCAAATGGCTGAGTACTTCAGAAAAACAAAGGACCTGGCTGCTCTTTTTGTTTCACCTGAGTGTGCGGGCAGTCAGTCTCGGTGTTCAGAGAGAGAGGGGAGTTGCTGGTTCTTCGGCCGTTTTCTTTCTGCCAGAGAAACCCCGGGATCCCAAGCCTGCCTTCCCTACCCCGCTGGGACCTGGGCCGTGGCCGCCCTGCCCCCGCCATTGCTTTGAGCCTTTGCTACGTTGTAGCCCTGCTCGCCCTGCCTGCCCAGACCTCCGGGGGATTCCCCGCTTGGATACATCTCCTCTGCCATCCGGGATTTGTGCTCGTCCCTGCCGTTCCAGCCTGCTGTTCCCGATGGTCCGGCCGGACACCGGGATCGGCTGCCCAGGGGTTTGTGAAGCCTTTGTCCCATCCCTTCCCAGGATCCCAGGGCGCCAGTGCCGCGTGCTCCCCGAGCTCGCTCCGGAGCGCCCCCTGCAGCCGCGGGGGAACCATCGCACCTGCCCTGCTCACCGGGAGCCGCCAGCGCCCCTGCCGGCTGCGAGCGGAACTGCACCCGAGGGGAAAGGGCCCGACAGCCGAGAAGGCTGGGACTGGGTTTGTGATTGTTCGCTGTTACTGCCATAGTTGTTGCTGTTTGTTTGACTGGTTATAGATATAATAGTAAAGAACTGTTATTCCTATTTCCCACATCTTTGCCTAAAAGCCCCCTTGATTTCAAAATTATAATAACTCAGAGGGAAGGGGGTTGCATCTGCCATTCCAAGGGAGGCTTCTCCCTTCCTTAGCAGACACCTGTCTTTCAAACCAAGACATCTGGAAACTGATTTCTTCTACAGCACCAGAGCAGAATGGTCCATCACAACTGCATTTCAGATCAACAGGGTAATAGGATGGAGTGTATTTTAAATTCCCTCTGTATTCATTCCTTAATTTGAATAATGCTTTTAATTCCTCCTTACCTTTATTTTCTTTACCAAATTTCATTTTGAAGAAGTTGGCACTTGCTGGGTTTTGGACCAAAACATAACATTCCATCAAAATGGGTGATTTTTTGACAAACTTATCAAATACGTAATTGTTGCACACACATTGTGAAAAATTCTCTTAAACTGAGTCATTGTGTAAGTTAAGAACTTTAATAATTTGGTGCTGTATTCTGCAAGAACTCTGTCTCAGGTTACTTGTTGATGACAGTGAATTGGTTTTTAAATTATATAAAAGCTTCCAAATCAGCATTTCAAAAAGCAGGTAGATAATCTAAAGACTGTAAGTACAGAATGTAAACACAGGTGGGTCCAGACATCGTTTCAAAACTTGCTGCATATTTCAAATAACTGAGGAAGTGATATTCCCTTGTCTACCATAAACTCATTACAAAGAGTTCTCCCAATTTAAATACAAAATATTATTTCAGTCATTTTGCTCTTTTTCCTGCTCACAACTTGCTTGCAAGATGGTCCTGGTTTTCTTCAAATATATGCACTATCTCTACTTATTATCTAACAGTATTACAATTACACACACAGGTACCATTGAATCATTGGGATATTTTTCATGTAGTTGGGAAATTTTCCCAGCAATGAGCAAGAAGCAGCCAGGAATGCATAGCAATCAAGAGTAGGGACGGGACAGGAGAGCCACCCTGCAGAAAGACCTGGACAGGCTGGAGGAGTGGGCTGACAAGAACCTTGTAAAGTTCAGCAAGGGCAAGCGTAAGGTCCTGGGAAAGCAAAGTCCGGGAGTGCAGCACAGGCTGGGATCTACCAGTCTGGGGAGCAGCTCCAGGAAAGGGACCTGGGGGCCCTCAGGGACAACAGCTCAAGAGTGAACATTGTGCTGCTGCAGCAGAGAAAACCAACATGATGCTGCTCAACAGGGGCAGCACCAGCAGAGAGAAAGAAGTCATTGTCCCACTCTATTCACTGATTGTCAGGTCACATCTGGAACACTGCATTCAGTTTTGGTCCCTGCTCTGCAAAAAAGGATGTGGGCAGGCTGGAGAGGATCCAGAGAAGGGCACAAAGATGATAAAAGGACCGGGCAGCCTGCCATATGAGGAAAGGCTGAAAGAACTGGGTTTGTTCAGTCTTGAAAAGAGAAAGTTCAGAGGAGACCTTATCACTATATTCCAATTTTTAAAGGGTGGGTACAGAGCAAATGGAGACTTCCTTTTCCAAGGAGTCACATGGAAAAGAAAATGGGTGGTAGGTACAAGCTACTCCTGGGGAGATTCCAATGAAACACAATTGGAAAATTTTTCACAATGGGGAACAGTCAAGCATTGGAATAACCTCGCCAGGGTAGTGGTGGATTCCCAAGTATTGGACACTTTTAAGATTCAGCTGGACAGGGTGCTGGGCCATCCTGTCCAGACTATGCTTTTGCCAAGAAGTGTAGGACCAGATGATCCTTGGGGTCCCTCCCCGCATGGTATTTTATGACCTCATGATTTCATGTGCTAAAGCCTTTTATTCACATGGTAACCTGTAATACTTTTGCATAAATAACAACCATTTCTTCAGTTTGTAAACAAAACTCATGTGAGTGTGTCTGCAAGGGGAGATGTATGGATTATTCCAATGGCTCTTTGGCATCAAACAAATTTGAATGAATAAATATCCCTAAGCCCAGCACTGACACTACACATTTTAGAGATGTTGAGTCACTAGAAATTCCAGGTTATGAGGATGAAAGTGAAAGTACCCATCTGAAGTTACCTCTGGGACAGCACAGTATCCCTGAGGCTGCAGCCTCCTCACTCATTGCCAGGCTCATGATCTGCTTCTGCAGGGTCCAGCTCTGCACAGACTCATGTTTTACCACTGATCCACATTGAAAAGGGATGTCTCGTGTCAAAGCAATGAGGAAAAATTAGCACTGGGCATGTGTTCTGTGGCGCAGTGATGCTGTGTCTCACATTGCTACCTCTGCTCTGCACATTCGTGGAACAAGTCAGCTTCTGCCCCAGAAGGAAACAGAAATCACTGATTTCCTCTTGAAAGTAGAAGGATAGAAGCAGAAAGAAGACTCAGCCTAATGTTGTGCATATCCTTTGATCCCACCTAGAGTACAAAACAGGCCGGCTGCTGAGATCACCACTTCCTTCTCCATCCTTCACTCAGGGGAGCATCTCCCTTCTCCCCAGCCTTCCTGAAGGCTCTCAGCAAAAGCTGTCACAGGTGTCCAGGAAGGAAAAGTCACCAAAATAAACCCTGCTCCCACACATCTCATCTGTCTTCTCACACATAGTGGGAATTAGGGAAAGAAATTTTCTTTTGTCATATTTGGAAAGCTTTTTTCTTTTTAGAAGTGTAAAGGTTGATATTTACTGTCAGCTGTTGGATGCTTCAGTTGAACAAAATAGTTTCTTTGCTGTGGATCTATAAATAACCTTATTGAGTAACTGAAAAATATGAAGGATACATTTTATCCTTCCCAAAGTATGTACACTTCTTACCACAAGGTAAACAACTTTATTCTATTCGGAACTAGCAGTGAATTTCCTAGTGTGTGTCCGGTCGCTGGTGTAGGAAAATAACAAGTAGAAGTTAGTTAGAAGAAAGGAGATTTATTTTTCCAGATTAAGCTTGAGAAGCTTTTCTTGTCTAAGAATACAAGTCCATTATTTGGTGATTATTTTATTTTTCTCGGATTATATGTTCTCAGCAGTATTTTGGAAGGAAATCTGGTGGTGCATAGACATTAGCATAATAATACAGTTTTATTTCCTAAATCCTTTCTGAAAATTCAGGTGTTACAGTCTCAGCATTTCTACAGCACAATAAATTCCCTAAGCACACCACAGGGTTTCATACACCAACTCCTTACTATAAAAGGACACTGAGTGGCCACCAGAAAGGTACTGTCAAGTGAGGAACTAAATGACAAAGCTCTTTTAGGGAAAAAAACAAAACAACAAAAAAAACCCCAGCACAAAAGCAAACAAACAAAACCAACAACAACAAAAAAACCCTAGTAATCTTTGCTAAACAAAACTAGCTGTCATAGCCAGTGCCTTTCTCATTCACTTAATTTCTTTATCAGATCATAAAATTTTATTATTTTTCTTTTATCTTGCCTTGGACCATGGTACTTGCTGTATGAGGGAAAAAATTGATTGTCCTTCTTAATTGTTCACAGAGAAGCAGCTTTGAGTGTCCTGCCACTGCTAACATATCTATGAATCTTTTTGCAGGGACTCAACATCTTGCCAAAGTAGGAATTGAGCAGTGAAAATATTTCTTTTTTCCCATTTCATGCTCCCTAGCTTTGGCCTCCTCCACTTGGACCTGCTTCCCCATGTCAAATGAACATGCACTGATTTAAAGCTGAGAGGATGTGCTGAAGGATTACCAGTTAACAGGCTGGACCACACTGCATATTTTTACCACTACCCCTTGCAGTTAGGACTCTTAAGCCACAACAATATACTACCATCACTCTGAGTTTTAACTGAAGTACAGATGCTCTAATGTAAAGCTTCTAATTACCAGGATAACTTGACCTTCTCATACAGCAAATGTTCATTTATACTAATACAATTGCAGAAGGGGAACACCAGTGTCATTGGTAACTTGTTAAATCTGTCTGTAACAAAAATAAACTAATGCAGTGACACCTTAGTTTTTTCCATGAGTTGGGATTTGCTCTGCATCTGCCAGCTCACTCTCCCTACCACCACAGCACTTGCTCAGAGTCAAGCACAGTAACAGCTGCTTAAGGAGCACATGGGTTAAACATGTTGAGTTTTTCTGGCTCACTCGTGGGACATTCTCCTTTCAGGCTCTCATTCTGGGTGGACCCAAACACTGGTGGATATACCAGTTCTTCACTCAGGCTTGCTCTCATTGCCCTCCTGCATACCAAGGACAAGAGTTACCTAGGCAGGCCTTCAGTTCTGTCTTCAGCATCCTGCTCCATATCACATCAAGGTGCCAAATTTGCATGCACTGGCTTGTGGACCAAGCATTGTAAGTGACAGCAAAGTCTCCAAAAACAATAGCTGGGGCAGAGGATGTAAAGAATAAGAAGAGTGAGTAGCTGACAACAGTCTGCAACCTCACAGTGCTATTAGCATTGGAAAAAAAGTCCCCATTCATTTTGTCTTATCTGACAGCCACAGCTTTACAGTGTCTGAAAGCCAGAGGAAGGGATCAATAGACATTTGCTGACAACTGGGATTTTGTTTTAATCCATCCACAAAAGGTTATGTTTTGGTAGCAGATGTTTCTATACAGGTCTGAAATCATACAGAGAAGGCCAGCTAGCCCTTTACAGGACTCATGGTTTGAACAGCAGGAATACTGCTTGCTGCAGAGCAGACTTTCCATTTCCAGTGGCAAAGTCCACCCTGGTGACAGAGACACGATTGTCATGCTCAGGTTAAAATAAATGTATTCTTCAGGTAGGCTTTTAAATAGAGAGAATGCAATTTATTAGAACAAATTACATCCCTGAAGGAAGTAAATAAGCTTTCAAGGACATAAACTTTCTTCTAAATGTAGTAGTCATGGCATGATGAATTGCGTGTTTGTAAATACCACTTGGAGCCTGGATGTTGAAGTTGCTGTATAGAAGTACCAGCTTGTTTTAATAGTTTTATGGTCAAGCAGTATCCAAAAGACAATGAATTCACATTAATTCATTGCCTATACTGTGTTCATTTAATTTTCTTTAGGGACAGGTACACAGCAAATTTCTATAAATCTTACATCAGGATGGAATTGCTAATACCTAAAAGAAAACTTTAGCCTGAGAGAATCATTGGTTACATGTGTCCAAAGCATCTGACCTGTGTTTTTGATTAAGATGTGAGGTTTCAAGCAAGAATGAGCAAAGAAAACCCAACCTATCTCAAATCTTTAAACCAATCTTTAAATCTTTGATGCTAGCCAAAATGGCAAACAAACATAGTCAACTCAGATTCAAAGTCAAGTTACGGACAGGAAAGTTTGGTGAAACCTTTTGAGATGCTTACCCATATTGCTGGACCTCTTTCCTTCTGCCACCTGACAACTGTGTTTGGTGCCTGAGTGTTTACAGTCACTGTGATATAGTGGGCTGGCTGAAAATCAAAGACGAGAGTGTTTGAAAAAGGTATTTCCATTAAAACAAAAAGTTGTCTTGTTTGTGCTCCCAGCTGAGTCTAAGACTGTGTTGTAATACCTGTGCTTTACCTCCTGGACTTCAGTTACATTATAGATTCATTTATTTGTTGGGTTTTGTTTGTGGTTTTGTTTTGTTTTGGGCTTTTTGTTAGACTTTTCAGTTTCCCAGTCATATTGCCATTTTCTATTACTTGCACAAAAATGTCTCCATAAAAACCTTAATCGCCAATCTTAACATTCCTTTGGGCTGTATGAGAACTTTCATTCCAATTTCTAACTTCAGTAAAGGCACTGCACAAAAGCTGTTGAATTATTCAGAACTATATGTAACTGGTACAAATTCTCTAGGCTCTGTCTAGTTTGATTAAAGGTAAATCCCAGCAGACACTGTAACTGCATTGAGAGAGTAAACAGGAAGAGTTAAACAACCTGTAAATGAATGATAAATCCCCCACCTTCTGCAGATACCTTTCCCTCCTCATTTATATCAAAGCATTTACCATCATCTTACCTAATTTCTCTTCATTTAGAAAAACCTATGCCATTACATGCAGGACTGATTATGATGACACAGCAGAAGTAGATGGCTGTGCACAGTAGCTTATTGGAGTAAGAAATGAAACAACTTCTTATTTATCTGGGGCCTGATCTCTCTGAGGCCTAAAAAAGCTGGAAGTACCTGCCTTAGGAAGTGTTTTCAGTGTGGCTGTGTTGCCTCTGCAGAATATAAACCTGCCATGGGATTACAGCAATGACCCTGTCAGACCCAAAGCATGTGGACAACTGAATTTGGAATGCTTTGTCTCAGACTGAATCCCATTACTTTGTCGGTGTCAAGAGGGACTGCAGGTCTGTTCTGTGCAATTGGCCAGGCACTGAGGGGATTATTTACATCCCAAAGCACTGAAGTTGAAGAACAGCGTGAGGCACAGCTGACTGGGAAGAGCAGCGGCACCTGTTGTCATCAGAAAACTCAACTGAATGAATAAAACTTCTAACAACTGCCATAAGCAGACGTTAAAAGTGGGATCTCTTGGGAAGTGTAAAGCAAATGTTACCTACAGTATGCTGACTGAAATTAAGTATCTGTCATGAGCACTCTTGGGCTAAGTCCACCATAAGAAGGACCTGGGTAATCTCTGAAAGCAGTTACTCAAGAATGCTCCCTTTTACCTTTGAAAATGTCACTTCTAATCCCATTCCTTGCGATTTTTGCATGTGGGATGGTACGACCACTCAGCTCCTGTGCAAACTTAGACCAACAGAAAGAATTGCCTTCTCCCTGTCTCATTTGTGCAGGTGTCAATAGGATGGTAGAGGTAAAAGAGAACTCAGCCATGAGTAGAGCCAGGCCTCCATTCACAAGATTAAATCCATTTGGGGATTCCATTTGGCCTTCTCACATTTGCCTTGAGAAGATGGCATAGAGTATGCCTCTATGTAGACTGGGAAAGCCATACCCATCTTTGATTCTCTGCTGGTGGGATGAGGGGATGGATTCTGTCGATTCTATCGATTTATGTCCACGGCAAAGCACAGGGGCAATCTTCTTCAAATCCGATGTCATACTCTGAGGGGAAGTTGGGTGAAGTTCTTCCAACTTGACTGACCATCTTTCACTTGTATTGAATTTCAGGACTAGGTTCACTTGCCCACACATAGGCACCTGGAACCATTTTAGATGCTTCAGCAAGTACCCTGCTTGACTTCCAGTGCCAGAAACACGGAGAACTACAATTAGCCCTGTATCATCTTAGTTCACCTCATGCCAATAGCTCAGATGTTGTCGGGCTCCTCTGGCAGCCGAAGGGGCTTCCAGTTTAGAAAGGATAGGTAATCCCATAAGAGGACAGAAACCCTACTTAACTGATCTTTTATACAGCTGCAATTCCATATTTTTGATATCGGAAGCATTAGACAGCATTCAGGTTAACCCATTTCTGAAAGCTAAAATATAAACAGATTTGCCAAAAATATTTATTAGATTGCCTAAAATTCATAAAACTTCTAGGAAATAAACCTATTTATGAGCAGTTTAGAAGCAGAGTGGGGCAGTTCCTAAAGCCTTGGAAAGAAAAGTACTCAGAAAGAAGAGTAGAGAAGAGGAACAGAAATACCAGTCATGTCTCAATGGTTTGTGGAAAAATAATATGTGGAACTAAAAAGGTGGTGTATTTCTATCTTTTAAGGATGCTATTACCCTATAAAGTGCAATATTTTGTATGGCCTGGCAGGGAAGACTACTGCTAAAATCGACAAACCTGTTATGAAGGAGACAATTTCCCATGCACTGAAATTTTGGATGTCTGTGGCACAAAGTGATAATGGATGTAACCAAGATTTGGAATACACTGAATAACTGAAATGAATGCAGAACAGGTTGTTGCTGCCCATTGACAACTTAGTTATAATTTAAGCAACTGGACAGGGATGAAGGGCAGGAGTGGAACTCAAGACCGCCTCTCCATTCAGGGAAAATGTACCCATAGTTTTGGAGCAATATTGGGCAACACAAAATACATTTACTACAGGTGTATTTCTCACCATCTAAAGAATGAAATGAACGGCATTTTCTTGATCTCAGCTGTTGTCTTGGGATGTATCAGAGACAGGGTCTAAGAGAAAGGCTAAAATTCTTTGGGTTATTTGAGACTGGTTTTACTGATTTCCAGCTAGTTAGAGCTAAAAAAGCTAGCTTGACATGTGATTTTTTTAGGAGTTAATATTTTCTCTTGAAAGTCTGTAATTCTGCAATAACAATTACGTTTAGCGGAATTAATGCTACGAGTCAGTCCTACTGGCCAGAGCTATGAATATATTACTAGCACTGACATTCTGGCTATCTGTTATCACCCATACCAGCAGTGGAGTGGGCATGTGAACTGACCAGCACTAGGGTGGGCATGTGAACTCACCCCCACTTGCACAGTAGCAACCCTTAACTGTGCTGTTGCACCACTGTGTTGGACACAAACGTGGCATCCAGTGTTTTCAAACAGATGAATTTAAAGGTAGAGATCCAAAATCCTTATCTGGACAGATCAATTATTCCATTCTGAGTGGTTTGCCATTGACTGTTTTTATTCTAACTAGTAAATCAGGCTGCTTTTACCAGACTGCCAAAATACAAGGCCAGATGTTCAGTGTCATATACTTGAGTACCAAGACTTTGGCTTCTGCAAGTCTGATTGTTTTCTATGCAAGTAAGTAGCTTTAACTCTTTTTGTAATTTCATGTAAGCATTACGAGCTACAAGGAAAATTAAGGTGCAAGGTTCATGTTTAAAAGGCTAAATGACTAGCATGTCTATCCTGATAGCTGTTTAAAATCACATATAAACACTTGCTTATCCAGTGTTCCTATCTGCATTATTATATTTATGTTCAAATGTAAGTATCTGCATTTTTAAATACACAAGTTCCCTTGTCTTGTACAAGTGCTGGAAATGCTCCCATACCTTGCAGAGGAATACAGGATGTGGGTGGCAATTTTCTCCAAACATTTTATCTGGCAATTTTCAGACAGCTTGGATTATGGATTTTCTTTCCTTGCTAAAGAAGAACAACAATAGTGCTATTAAAGCTATTAAAAGATAATAGCTGGTACCTACAGAGCTAGAGAGGGCTGGGAAAGTGGGAGAAAAATAACTCTGGTTTAGGCAACTGAGACTAATCCTGTAATATGCTAAGCTACCCCAGCTCTTCTTTTGGTAGTGGACGGAGCCCAGACTGGCTGCAGTAAGTGAGCATGAATTTCAGTTCTTGGTACCTGATCCCTAAGACATGGCTGGCATAGTCCTGGATTAGTGCTCCCAGAAACCCAGACCTGATCTATTCAGAGAAAGTAGGGGAGACCTGTTGGGTGCAGACAGGTCAGAGATGGCTGTCCCCACTGAGCCACATCCCTGCAAGACTGTGTATGGACCAGCTTGGCTGTCTGCATCACCTGAGACCCTGCTGTGCTACCCCAAGCAGCTTTTGCATGAATTGCTATATCTGCATGGCACAAGGACACAACACAGTTTCATTTAGTTTCTGGTTCTTCACAACATTTCCTCACATTGATCTACTGCTGGTAATTGAAATACAGATCAAAATGATTGACCCATTACCAAAAGGAAAGTAGTCATGATTGTACAAGAAAATAATGAGAAGAACTGGATCTTGATCCCCCAGACCTCTGGTCTAAGCAACAAGTGGTCCTATTTGTAACATACTGTAGCGGGTTTGGTTTGTAATCAGGCAGAAACACCAATTTAGTGTAGTGGTTTGGTCCAAAATACTCATTACTGTTTACCTTCTGTGAGATAAGAATTAGGAGAAACGCAAAACAGGCACCAAACTTGAAAAAATATAAAGAAGTTTATTAACAGACCTAAAAAAGGAAAAAAAATCATACCACACCTTCAGAACACTTCTCCCCCCCCACCTTTCTCCCTTCTCCAAGTGACAATGTAAAAAGACAACCCTTGAGATGTTCAGTCTGTTTATCACTTCCATAAAAACCTTGTTCAGTCCATGTAGGAAGAGGAGTCTCTCCTGCTCATGCTATGAAAACATTATCACAATGAGACAGCCGCCCGGGTTGGTTCTCTGTTTGCATGTGATTCCCTTCCCCCAACTTGCAGCTTTTCCCACAGCTGCTTTCAAGGGCCCACTCTTGAAGTTTTTTGGGGCACAATTTTAAGGTTGAGCCATTCAGAAATAAAAGTTCTCTTCACCCATCTCTGGGAGCATTTCATCTCTAAGAACAGAGGCCGTCCTCCTTCCCTGGGAGAAAAGAGTCCTCCTCATCTTCATCTCTAGGACTATCTCTAGGAGCATCTCTAGGAACTGAGGTTTTCTCCTTTCCCATTTGGAGCAAAAGTCCTCATCGCTTCCATCTCTCCCTGTTCAAATTTCTCATGAAATTACAGCTGCTTCAGCATCTGCTTATCTCAGCATAGGTGCTTTTGCTCTCAAGTACAAGTTGAACACTCCACCCCCCATATCTTCATGAAATCACAACGGATACTCTGATATATCATAGCTTTACAACAGAATTTCAGCTTTAAGCATCTCCTCTTTCTCTTTCCTCAGGTTTTCAGCTCTTCACAGCACTAAAAGGGTTAATCTCACCTCGGCCTTGCAGCTGGAATATATTCGGACAGCGGTGCAGCTTGAGCTGAATCTTGGCTGCACTGGAGAGGGGGAGCTGAGCGGCTCGGGCTGCCCACAGCAGGGCTGTGGGGGTTTCCACGGGTGGAACAGGGCCCATTGGCTCCAGGATGGCCGTGGCCTGGCCTGGCCTGGCCTGAGCAGGGCCTGGGCCGGGCCCACTGGCCCCGCATGGGCCCCGCAGCCGCCTGTCCCAACACTGGAAACGAGAGAGAGCTGGGGGGGGGGGGGAGGTTTGTCTGTTCTTAAGTGTGGATCACAGAGGTGGTCACAATTTTAAGTAGCTTAAAGAATTGTCCATATTCAAACTGGCCAGCTGCTAGGTTCTGTCAGGTCAGGTCACAGAGGAAGCTGTAAGCACCCCTTTGCAAGAACATCACTTCTGGGCCTATGCTTGCTAACCCGTGACACATGCTCTTGTAACTGTTCATTAATATTATCTATATTACAGAAGATGCTTGGTTTTCATATGTATTAGTGAAGAGTGAAGAAACCACAAATTCTCCAGTAAGGCTGGTTTGAAAGAAACTGCCATTTTTGGTGTTTTATGATAAAGAAACTATTGAACAGGTAAAAGTAGTTTCTTGCATTTGGTTACTAAAATTAGAGCATCACAGGTCTGACAAAGTGGGGGCATGGAGTGAGAATACTGACCATAAATAGAACTTGATCAAGAGTAACGCTGTCCGTGTCATTAATTGTTGTCTTCCCTGATCGGAAGATGGGGAGGAGACGTTCAGATTTTTGCCAGGAGAAAAAGGGAGGTGAATGGGACTTCATGCTTCTCAGTCTCCAGATAGGTGTTTATTAATTCTTATCTAAGGAGTACAAGCCACTGGCATGGCTTATACATAGCACAGAGCAGAGAATGCAGCAAGAAGACAACTTATCAAGATTTCACAGCCTTTTTAAAGGTAAATTACCCAATGAAAACTTAAAACGCAAGATATTTTCACTTTTTTACCAATGTCCAACAAGTTCCTAAATCACGTAGGCAGGAACTGTGGAATTCTTTATCCAATCATCCCAAACCACTATTGCTGCAAAATATGGAGTTAGTGAAGAAGAAGAAGAAGAAAGAAGCTTTTAACTACAACTTATCCTCCATTTTGAGGTTTTCTACTTCTATTTACTATGCAAATAGACCTAAAAACTCTAAATTTTTCACCCTGTGATAATCTCACATAGTATTCTATCACCTAATTCACACCATTGTAGATTCAAATTCTTCCCAGAGGCTAGGCAAATTTTCCCATGGACAAAGGTCAAAACCAGTAATGTCCAGGGGGGTAAAACCTTTCAAAACAGGCAGAGAAATATTCTCTGTATTCTAGGTTCCCACAAAGAGGAAAAGGAAAAAGCCCTGCTCTATTTTTGAGATAATAAAGCCCTTATGCCCCTCAGAAATATCTTGTATCTTCTCAAATTCTGCAGTGAAAACTTGGAGCTCAGTCTTGCAAAAAGGCATCTACCACTCTTTTGAGATGACCAAGGGTACTCCTCTTGGTTCAGTCCAGAAGGATCCAAGTCTTGGGTCTCCATCACACTCAGAGCTATGCACCCTCAGGCACACCAAAGGCCACTCACTAGATGCCAAAGTATGGTAACTGACTGTAGCCCTAAGATTGGACCTGGCAGATCCTTCTTCCAGCCCTGCTACAAATTTCCTCTGGGACTTGGGTTAAACTCCTAAGCTAATTCCTGTAAAGAGACTCAATTTCCATTAACTTCAGTGGGAACATTGGTACTTAAAGAACTGGATTCAGCTAGCCTAATTTAGGTACCTTATCTGTGCTTGCAGTTTAGATGCCTAGTGAATAAGTTCTCCAGAAATCCAGGCAGACAAGATTCTTTCTTTGAAGACATCTCACTACTGACTGTATGGCAAATATCAGATCTTTTTTTAGAATAACTGTTTTGCTTTGGTATTTAAAATGCAGCACATTAGATGTCTGCAGTTAGATAGATTGGATTTGATAGTTTAGATATATGGATGTGAACTGTATAATTTAAGTGTAAAAAACCCCAAGATGCACAGACTTTGTGGTTAACTTGTACATGCACTTCTGAGCAGGCTGAGCATACAAGCTGTATGTGGAAGCTGTATGTCCCAAATGTCCATTTCAGCAAACACACAATTTTTTTCCAGATTACAGGAAAACGGACAGTGAGTGGAATTTATGGCAGACCACTGAAGCTGTCAGCATTAAGTCACACAATGTATTTAACTGATATAATGATATTCACATGACCTAATTGCAAGATAAACCAATGTTTAGGAAATGCACAGCTCTGAATATGGAAAGTGAGCTATTAACTGAAAATTATTGCTGTAATTTAAAAGCACCATCTGTGTTCATCAAACTAATTCTTCTATCAACCTAATAAAAAAAAAAAATGGAAACAACATGAAATTTTCAGTGTGCAAAATTATCTGCTCATAAGCAGAGCCAGCAGCAGACTAAGAGAATGCAGCAGAAATGACTCAGTGGATTATACCAAATAGCATCTGAGAAAACCATGATTTTCTTTCTGGAACATATAGAAACTAAATCGAATTTAACAAACAAATTTTCCAGTGTGAACTGGTTTTCTAGCTGTATTTGAAAGTTAAAACAAAAAAAAAGTCTAAGCTACCTCACCAAAAGGTTCTCCAACACTGTGGTAAACACAGATGAAGGATTTGGGCATTTTACCCTTCATTCTCATATCAAAAGCAGTTGTTTGGTCTATGCTCTTTAAAATTTTTGACTGGGATTCATCTCACCTAGCTGTAGACTTTTGCAATCTCAACAGCTGCATCTGAGCCCAACGCCTTTGGCTCACTTTGTACTCAAAGGAGAGCAATAGGTAATCTAAAGTGCAATTCGGCTGTCCTATTTAGGAGGCCTAATTTTAGTTTAAGATGAATCACATTCCAGAAGTGTCTACGTCTCTCCATCAACTAGAAAGGGAGCTCAGATGTGAAATTTCTGCATCTTATTTTTTTATTCAGTGAACACTGCTTTAGAAACTGAATCTTAATGCTCACAGACTTCATTTTATGCTGTGTAAAAAGGGAGAAAAACAAAATTAAAAAAAGGAAAGAAAGAAATCTTGCGGAGGCTGAAACAGTTTTAGAAGACTGAAGGCAACATTGAATCAGTCTGGAACAAAGGTAAGCTGGTGTTTAGTGTCACATTAATAGAAAAGTGAATTCCATGTGAAGAGTCCTTGAAAGGAATCAGTTTACGCTTAAGACTTCTCTGTCATCAGAAAAGCTTGTCCCATGGCCATACCATTGATCTCTGAGCTATCAGGACTATAAGGAGCAATTTGGGCTTCTTTCTGCATCAGCATTAGTTACAGGTGTGTTTTGGATAAGGCAACAGCTGAATGGCACAACAAAGGGCATAAACAATCAAAGCCCTTCAGGAGCCTGCTGTACAAGTTTCCCATAAATCCTTTTAAAATCTTCAGTCTAATTGCATTGGCCCAATTTTTGTCCCCAGGTTCCTTCTACCTTAAACACAAATAAGTAAGAGGAGTAGTGGGCCTGTTCTGCTCAAGAATTTTCATGGATGAGTTTTGCATTGTATATAGTAGAAACCCCTGGCTTTTTCCCTTCCTCAATCCACACTACAGAAGAAACTTCTCAAGGGGAGAGAAGTGCTGCCCATGCTGCTATGGCTCATGCATGCTGTAGCCACCCCTGTGCACAGAAGGTGTTGTGACAAATGATCTTCACAGCTGGGACTGAAGGAGTATCAAGCACAGCAGAAGTACTGAGCTTAGGGCCTACTGTGGCCAAAACCTGTAGAAATGGAAGTGTAACAGATTCTAAAATAATCCCTTTCTAGATAGGAATGAAGCTAAAAAAGAGACTACTGTCCATGAGAAAAAACTAAAACCCCAGAAACTGCATAATTAAAAATATTCTTAGGCTACAAGCAAGGAGCACTAGTGTCCTGTTGCTGGGAGATAAGTTTCTACATGACAATTCTGCTCTGTCTTTACCAGACTATGTCCTTTAGATGAGAAATAGGCCAATATGATTGAGCTTTACAAATCAAGATGTGCTTGCATTGGCTGTCAGCACTGTAATTTTGGTGTTTCTGCCTGTAGCTGTTGTAAAAAATGGATACTGCAACCCCACCGGAGTGAGGGGAAAGGAGTCCCTTGCAGAAATTAGTCCAGCCCAAGGGAACACTTGACCAGCTCAACAGTGAAGGAGTTATCCTAGTGCTTTTCCTTCTTCTTCAGCCAAAACACGAAAAACTAAGTTCTTCTGATACATAAAGTATAACTATCAGTGACAAATGCCATTCCCCTTATCTTCTTTTCATCTTTTCTCCTAAATGGGCTATTTTATTTAATGACCCCCAATTACAAATTCCTGTTATTCTTTGAATTGCTGTAAAAGTGAGCAGTCTCCATGTGTTCAGAGCAGCTTGCAATTAGCATACCCTGATCTTAGAAACTGCAGCCTATTAAAAATATGGACAAATTAAAGCACAGCATCTGGATATCTACATATGTTCATTTTGCACAGCAGGTTTCAAATGCCAGGGTCAAATGATTCCTAGATACCTTGTAAAAGAGCTTATAAATGTCACCATTCAGGTGGACAACTTTCATACTTTCTTGAAAAATGTTATATTACTTCACACCTTTTATGCTATTTTCATATGAAGAAGATGAAGAAAATATAAAGAAAACTTTTTAAAAACAAAAATTTGCTTTATATAATCACTCTGTTGAATTTTGTAATTAGGCTTATAGCCACAGCCCCACAACCTATGGAGATATGCATATGAAAATTTTAATCCAAACTCAGATGTATTTTTCTATGCAAATTGCCTCATTTTGTGATGTTTCCTTCAAACCAAGGGCCTGCTGGAGAGCCATTTCTGCTTAAATGCTTTTTTTTTTTCTATCTCCTAAAAAGTGTAAGAAGTAATGCTTTCACAGGAATATAAAGTAGAGATTAAGACTGGGTTTATATCTCTTTCAAAAAAGGAAATCCTGAAGTGGACAACATAGTTTTCCTCTTCATAAAGCTGTCAAGGCAAAGACAGGTCTCTGTTTTATCCAGATTCTCATTTAAACAAATATGCTGCAGTAGCTGGGGGCTGGTTTCCATTTTAATAGCAAATATTCTGTCAATAACAACCTTGTACATGAACAGGAGTTTTTCTGTTTATATTAATCAAAGTAATTGAATCACAAAATGTACTGCTAACAAGTAGACACAGGGCAATAGATTCTACTAGATATGAAGTGCTTCTGGAAGTGGCAGTACCAAAGTAAAAAAAATTTAATTACTCATTCTGCTGCATACAAGACTTGAAAACAGTATTAGATAACAACAAATTCAACTCAGTGACTTCACTTGGCTATCTAAGGGATGAATTTGGCCAAAGGCTGGGATTTGGCTCCACATTTAGATACCTCTACTGTAAAAGCAGATGTTCACAGGTAAGGAAGGTGGGTCAAAACACTGTAGTCAGTAGAGATTTAAGATGGCTGCATCATGCCCATGGCCCAAGCAAGTACAAAGAATGAGCTGGGAAAGATCTGCCCCTTTCTGCATACAGCTGCTGCAGCCAGGAGGGCATCTCAGGGCACGGCAAACACCTCAGAACACATATTTAGGCAGTTTCTTAGTCAAAAGAATCAGTGAGGCTTGACTGAGCTGATGCACGTGTCCTCTTTAGGATGGGATGAGTCACCCTCTAGACTCCTTTGAAGGCTTTGAGTAGTTCCCCATTGACTATGGGGCTATAGTAGGATCTTAAGCACCTCCCATATAGGAAGATACCTACATTAAAGATGCCTATATGTATGCATCTGAAATCAGTGAAATTACTTCAGAGATGCATATATTTTTCCTCTAAATACAGAGAAAGCTTACCTCCTCGGCTTAGGCTGGATACCTGATACATGGACAACCAATATGGTGATTTGAACCCCACACTCCCAGCTTGCCATATACTTCCCATACTTCCCCATATACTACTTTAATGTAGTACCCTTTGTATCAGGCAGTCTCCATGTAGAAATGAGAAATAACATTATTATGCTATTCTCTAGCAAAAATAAAGTGGAAATATTGTCTCCTAGAACAAGCTAAGTTCAAAAATCCAGAAGCTGATTTAATCCTCATGTATGTGCTGGTACCAGGAGCCTGATTTTTTGGTTTAGAGATAAAACTGGAAAAAAAAATCTGTCCAAATGCCATTTATATATTTTTCAGCTTTGAGTTTCTAAATGTTTTTCTATAATAATCATGGTTCCATTGTTCTAGACAAAACATCGATGTGTAATCAAGCTTTCTTTTGATCATAACATAGCTATTACCAGACTTTTATTTATTACCTTCAGAAGAGTAGTCTGCTTCATGTGATTTTAACCACTGAAGATAATCAGGAAAACCTGCAAGATCTGTTATTTGACATCTTGATTTTAAGTACTCTCCACATACTGCATTTGCTCTCTCTCACAGACCTGATCAACTAAGTCTATTTTTGTCTAGATGTTAAAAACCTGATGGAGTGCTGAGGAAGGTTTGTTTCTCAGAGGGTTTGGCAGCTGCAGTTACTTAGACCTCAATGACTCTGCAATCTGCTGTTTGCAAACAAGCAGACTGAGTGGCAACATGCATTCTCCATACCCCACATATCTTGGTAGAATCATTCAGTTTTTCTTCACAAACTTCAGCAATACTAATCTGATGCTTCAGCTGCACTTTTCCCATGTCATAAATATTTTGACAACATCCTTTAGAGTATCTCAATCTCAAATCTCACTCAGCTTTTTCTGTCATTCACTGGCATGTTTGTTTCGTTTGCTTATAATGGGTAGATTCCATGCTTTCAGTAACAGGGTTCATTAGAAAATACCAATATGACCAGAAAGCATAAAGAAGACAAAGAAGGAACATGAAAGATCAGAGGAAAGTAAATAATACAGAGAGAGCTATGGGGATCACCCTTTCTTAAAAAAATGAAGTCAGGAGAAAAGTGGTGAAACCGAGAGGCAAAAAAAGAAAACTAGAGCTGTTTTTTCTTGCGGGTTGCAATTGCCAAAAGATGCTCTTAAACATGGGTTTCCATGTTATTTCTCTGTGTGTCTGGCCCTCAATGCAGAGGTGATTTCCAATCCTTTTGAAAAGACAATTGCATCCTGCAGGCACCCTTTGCTAAAGATAATGAAAAGAATGGGTTAGTTTGGCTCAGTTATCCATTTGTTTAGTAAAATATTACATGTGTCTATGAAATCAGAATAATCATTAAGAAGATACTTCATCAGCAAACAGGAGAAAAAGTAGTAAGAAGATCTTTACAAGAGTCTAGGACTGACATGTGAGAGATGGTTTATACTACTGCATCAGCAATGCTATGTTTTTGCTTCTTATTCGTGTTCACTGGCAGAACTGCCAGTGGCAGGCTATGGCAGGACGTGTCCTCCCCCTCTCTACCACAGATGGTTGGTGCATATGGAAGAGATAACCCAGGCAGGTCAGAGAGCCCATCAAGGGTCATCCCTGGCTCCAAAAGGACTCAGGCCCCCAGCTAAGAACCAACATCTTAGTCTGGAAAGCAAATGGGGGAAGAGATAAAAGAAAAATAAATATTCTTGACTGAGAGACACTGTTTTACAATCTATAAAAGATACACAAATTATCACAGAGGCAGAAGCCTTCTACACACCCACACCCTGAAGCATGAGACTTCTTCCTGGAGTTTGGACGCAAATTCCGTGGTTACTTTCCTGGGAATTAAGGGAAAGAATTTTGATGTGTGCTCCATCAAGAACTGGATGGTAAGAAACATGAGATCCTAGGTTATTTTATTTCTTCACTATCTGTAAAATTAACGGTACCTTTAACCTCGCATTGTACTTACTAGTAGTCCCTTTTTGTCTTATTCCTGTGTAGTAATAGTCTGTTGTTGGGGAATAGAATTATTGGGATCAATAAAAGAACTGTGCAAGCAATAGGGCTGGAAGTCTTTAGGCCTGTGTGTGTGTGAGAGACATTTTCCGTGGGAAAGTCCCTGTGTGAAAGTAAACAGTTCGGCCTGAGAAAATACAGGGAGTAAAGAACTTGCAGGTGTGCTGTCCGGGAGTGAACCAGGGGAGGTGAGCACAAAATTCTTTTGATCATAACAAGACTGTGGAAACTTGCCAGTGTAAGTCCTATTATGTAGAAATAGAAATGTGTCTTGATAAGCTTTTAAGCCACTTAGGAGCTAACAAGCTGGGATACTATATAAGTGCCTTTAGACTGCTAATAAAACAGAGTTCATTTATCAACCATATTGGTTTGGATTCTGTTTCTCGCTCCCCCCACCGGGGATCCGGGCTCCTCGTCCCGCGCAGCTTCCAACAGTCTGTTTCAAGTCTTATGTCTGTTAGTTTTGTGTCTATTAATAAATAATCCATTCTATAATAGACCGAATCAGCCATTACTAAAGAACTTGCAACCAAGAGTGGGTTTTGGGGTGCTGGCCACCTCAATAACATGACTGCTTGCTGCCAGAGGCCTGGGCAAAAGGCAGGGACTTATCTAAACCGCCACGTCTATTCATAACACAGGCCAAAGGAAGAAAAGAAAAACCCACATAGAAACTATTCTCTGGACACTTCAGCCATCCACTTTGCTAAGGAATAACTCATCTGAGAGTACAAAAATCCCTGCTCCTTGTAGCATAACTGCAGATATTGATGGAGTTCTAAGTCTTTGCTATCTATCCATTTTCCAGTATGGGGCGGTTGGTTTTCCTGGTCAGTGACAATGTATTTTGAAATTAAAAAAAACAACCAAAACCAACCACTTTATTGACTGCTTGCTGAAAATTTAACAGAAAAATAGATTTTGTGCTCACTTCTGTAGGGAAGTAATTAAAACCAAAGTGTTCCTTCCCTGCATTTTCTGCAGCAGTGATCAAGTTCCTGGGCAGTGAAACACAAAAATTTGCAAGGTTTCCTGCTGCTTGTCCACTCTTAGAATGGGAAAGAGGGCACCATGCAGAATAGACAGAGCACTGGATCCATGCTTTGACTCCTCACCCTAAAACGTGAACCAGCAAACCCCAGATGCATTTGCTGTACATTGTATTTATTTCCTTTGTCTTCTCTAACAAGGAGGAATTATGATTCCATGCATCAAAGGGAATGACAGTAGTTCGGGGCCATAGATCTGATGTTTTGCCCCTGCTCCATGCTATGCCAGAAGCCTTAATATGTGATGGCTCTGTCATTGCCAGATATGATGAAGATGCATTGTCTCCATCTTCTGCCCACTTTCAGGAGCCATATTCAAGCAATAATAATATTGAAAAGAAACATTTTATCTAAACAAATTAAGGGTTTATTATATTACATAGGAATCAGTGAAGCTGGGTGTCACCTGCTGTCAATAACTTTTTTACCTCAATTGGAAAGCGACCAATTGCACTAATCCAGTTGTGAAATTGTATTAATACCCCTAAAAGGGGAAAAAACAAATGAAAAAAAACCCCAAATATATTTAGAATATTGCAACTGTGAGACTTTTGAAGCTGGAATAAATGAAACTAAGTTATTGACAGAGGGGCAAGCCTATGAGTTGACCTGAGCTACCTAAATTTTAGACATATATTTACATTCACATATACACATTACATTCACATATAGATTTGTAGAGCAAATTACCTGTGAGTATAAAGTGCTTTCCTATCTCCAGTATAATGATGGAACAGATAATGATAGATTCTTAATCTTGAGGTGGGAAGACAAAAAGGGGTGATAAAATTGAGCACACAAAGTAAATGTGTTATACTTGTAATTTATATGCAATATTAAAATATGGAGTTGAACTTACTATCACATTCTGAATTAAAACAATGCTGATTGATAGCAAAGAAAAAGTCAGCCGTAGGTTTACTAAAAGGCATGAACGTGTCCTAAGAAATAAAGCAAGAAATTAAAAAAAAAAAGTTAAAAAAAATGCCTTGTTTTCATTTCCTTACTCTGTATTATAAAATAGGTCTCAGATAAGCATTAACCCACCTCTAACACGGATCTGAGCAGTGACTGCCATGTTTTGGATGCATCATTCATACATGTTACACAGACTGGGACACACTGTAACATGACCTAGAGGAAAAAGGGTCTTGTTAGCAGTGATGCTAGGAAAGGCTTCTGCAAGCAAACTGCGACTATCAAAATGATCTACCTCATCACAATCAGTATTTCTATACTTAGATGTGAATCAATCTAATTTGTGCATTTCCTTAAGCAAATAAATACAGAGAATTAAATACTTTGAATTGTAACAAAAAGCTCAGCACAAAAGACAGTAAACTGATCTTTAGGATAAAAAAGTATCTCAGTTCATCCGAAAATCTGAATTAAGTATGTGGAACTGCAGTTCTATGACCCTGAACTCATTTTTAGTGACCCAAATAGAAATAGGGCAGCTTCCCATAGCTACCATATTATTATTATTATATTATTATTAATATCTATTTTTCTGTCTCTGAAGATGTGTTTCAACTGCACAAGCTACAACGAAGACTCAGTTCTGCTCCAGAACATGTGCAACAACAAACATGAGCAAACGGGCAAGACATATTCTCCAGGAATTAAAAGAGGAGGAAAACATTTTGGCTTTCATTACATCACTTGTTGGGATAAAACAGTACACCAATAATCAAACCCTTCCTGATCTCAGCCTGCGGGACCGCCAAAGAGTGGCTCTCCATAGCAGTCTTCTCTTCTGTCCTACCACTATTAATCTTTTGGGAAAAGGAGGGAGCTGGTGAGGGAGCTTCCACGAAAGAACTTTAGAGAGGCAGGGATAAAATTACTGACCACCCCTCGCAGCCCAGAGGGGTTCTGTCTGCATTTCTTCCCTATATTTCAGAGTTCCCATCACCAACAGTGGTAAAGCTGAGCAGCTATGGCCTGCTGAGGATGCCTCCCAGCAGCACCACACTGTCCTGCCCTCCACTCTTCAACACACTCCTGGGTCATCCATCCACCCTGCTGAAGGAGAATTACCACAACAGAGTTTTGCTCAAAGCAATCCTGATGGGAATGATCCCTCTAAAGACATGTAAGAAACATTTACTGGTGGCATTGTGAAAAGCAGCCAGAGAATACAGAGGAATGTAACAGAAGCTACTGGGGCAGATTGAAGGATTTCACAAGAAAATACAAAAAATTTCCCAGAGTTTACACAAACAGCAATAGCAGGTAAATGCTACAACTTTGGGCAATATTAGCCTGTGATTTCTTGACTTTCACTTAAAAGCAAAAATATTGCTTAAACCTCTGCCCTTGCCCACCACACGCAGAGAAACATTCAGTCTCTGGAATACCATTACCACCACTGTCACTTTTCCTGGGAGCGTGTGCCAGTCTGGGAGGAACACAGCACACAACAGTGGTTATTCAGCTTTTTCTATACGTGTGCAAAATAAGACATTCTGTGCCCTAATAAATAGTACAATTTGAAATTTTAGCACTTATGCATGCAAAGATTGGTTGAAGGAGATATTCACATGTGGAGGTTGATTATAGTGTTTTATCACTCAGTCGAACATCTAATGTTTAGCACAGTAGTTGGAGTGCTTCTTTTCACGTCATAACAAAGATTGCCCTCAGATAGTAATTACAGCCTTCCTAATAAAAGGAAAGGCATTTTGGAACTGCCTGAAAAGTTCAGAAGCTAGAGATGAAGTTTGGAGAAAGAGTTTGCCATCACTTTACATGTGGCAGGTAGTTTGGTGCCTGAGTTGTGCAGTAAAATGGCAGAGCTGCCTTCAAAACATTCCCTCAAAGCTGGAGACATCAAAAAAATCACTAGCTGATGAAAAAGAAAGTCTCCAGGATTACAAAAAAATCACAGCAAACCCAATGTTTCTGTAAAAAAATGTACAAAACCAGTGTGATGAATTATTATATGATCTTTTTAAAGTGTAGAAAGGCATAGTAACATGGAGATGTAGAGTAGAGCACAAACAGCAGAATGTATTCAGAGCAAAGCTGCCCACGCTGAGCACAGTGGTTAAGCATTTGTAGCTTTGCCCCAGGGCAATATGTGCCAATATGGGTTATATTTTCTAGTGACATTTCTGAATGTATCTTAAAGGAGCTCTCGTGAACTGCTAATCATGTATGTCTGTGCTTTTTGTACTTACAGCATAATAATAATCAGTTTGATCAAAATAATTTGGGGGGTTTATGCAGTTTAGGGCACTAAATTACATATATATATCTTTCTCATCTGTCTTTGAAAATTCCAGGTCAATTTTATATCTGATCTTTTGGATTCCTCTTTTTCTCTTCTGATTTTCAAAACTTATCAGTGACCAGAAAACTCACTAGCAAATATCTTATTAATTGCAACAAATGGAACTGCTAGTTTTACCTTTGTAACTGACAAGGGATTTTCTTTTATTTTAAACCAGCAGTGGTATTAACAGTTCTAAGACCTCAAACTTTATCATCTGCTTCAGAGTTGGAGAGGACTGTCCATGTATAATTTTATTTTCAGCACATTGGTAAGTACAATTTTTTCCTTTTTCTCTAAGCTGGGTAATAACTATTTTTTTGCTGTCTCCTTTTCCTACAGAGATTAAGTGACTAAATATGCTTTTCCAAACTGTACGTACTGTGTTTGCTCCTTTCTATTACCATGGTTTTGCATCTACTTCTTTCTGGATTGCAGTTTTGTCTTCAAATTAAGGTGTCAGATTTTGACATATTTCTACGCAGATAAGTTTGATTTTCATTTTCCATGGTGCCTAGGCACTGACACTATACCATGCAGGTACTATTCCATCATAAAATTAGAGCTTCCAACCCTTTTTGAAAACATGCCTTCCCTCATGCACAGCCTGCACATCTCCCACTAAAGCTGTGCACTTCTGCACTAAACTGATTAGCCCTTACAGCTTGATGCTGCATTTCATGCTTAAATAAGCATTACTTTATTAATATGTGTGGCCACAGAGATAGTTTGACACCCTTCAGCATATGTGATGGTTGTTTTTCCTTTGCTGTGAAGGCTGAAATAGTCACCCTTCTCTGCTTAGGTAGCAAATGAAAGGTTAAATGCTTTGAACCAGTCCAGAATGTATCACAGGAAACATCCAAATGGGAAGAATGAGGAGAGGAGGAACATAGGCTGTCCCATCAGAAACAGCCTAAGATGAAGCCCGCTGGGGTGCAAGGCACAACATTTTTCTTGTATATCCTTGAGGCAACAAGAGCTCTTGCATGTGCTCTCCATGAGAGCTGATGGCATGTGTTCCCAGCTGCAAGACGTGGAGGGAGGGAGAGGAGAACAGCCCCTACACCAAATTTGTGACCTGGGAGAACAGGGACAAGCAGGGGCTGGGGAGCAGTGCAGCTCCAATAACCCATCCAGCTGGAGGGTTATGAAGTAAAAATATGGAAACCTTTAAAAACCACAAACAAGGCTTTGTCACTCTGATGACCTAAAAGAATCATGGAAAAAATCAGGACCTTTTCCATCTGGGAAAAGGATCTTGATTTTTGAGTGTTTCAGCATTTGGGTACTGATTACAGGTTGCAGAAGGGAAATATCTCCAAGGAATAAGTATAGGGAGCAGTTCTTCAGGAAAGGGAGGGCTGACACCTACCACCAAAATTGCTTTCTACCAACAGGTCCTTGCTTTGAAGACAAGTTCATCAAAAATCTGTAGCCATGATGATGATATCTAATGCTTCTTCGCCTCCTCTTTGCTTTTATGGAACATGTGAGCTCCTCTTTCCAAGGCACAGCAGGGACTGTCTGCTCCTCCTTATAAGTGTCCTTCAGCCAGTGCTCTCTCTGAAAATAACACCAGGATTTTTCTCAAAGGGGTTTCTCCCTCACTGCCTGTGTTTAGGACTAGGGCAGGTGTGCTGTCTTCTCTGGTCTGTTCTGCCTCTCCCACCTCAGCATGTGCACATCACACCAGCTCCCTGACCACCCATGGCTTTGTGCCAGCAGTGCTGGACCCCCAGGGTTGTGGCAGGACCTACCAGAGTTTAACCGTTCCTTGCAACCCTCTAAAACAGAGGACAGTGGGCATACAATTCACAACAATTTAGAAATAGCATACACCATGTCACAAGAGGACCAGAAGGACGTTGTAAGCTGCAAAGCTTTTGTAGGTGGAAAAAAGAGACTCCTTGGAGACTTCATTTATCCTCTCTCCTCCAGACCATGCAGAACATGCACAACTGCCCCCACTACAAGCCTCATGGTTTGGATTCAGGTGTGTGTTAGCAGCAATACACTTCACAATTAAAATAATGGATTCAGACCCATCCTGTGAGTCTGTCATAAAATAGGAAATGGGCTATATAAACCTTGCTTTGCTCTGGCAATAAATTCTGTGTTTCTACCAACTTGTCTTACCTCAAGTTTTTCTCTTAATCGTGTGGAATTAGTACTGACAAGAACACAAACCATGTCCTCCTGTGCTCCCCTCTTCTTGCTCAGCTGTCTTTTTGGGTATCTAAGCCAGTGATCTGAGGCAATATTGATGTTCCTTGTAAAACATTGAATCTACAGATAAGAAGGATTTTTTTTCTCAGCAATTAGACAAGTCTGCTGCAATTATAACTGGATGGTTTTAGCAAATAACTGGGAGAATGTTTCCAGCAAATGTGGGGATCATTCACTTTCACCAACCTGACATTTCTGCATGACAGGGTGGAGGGTCAGGAGATCCACCGTTTTGGGCACCATGAACAACCCAACACCAGCATCAGGCTATTACAGCTACTGCTGAGAAATGGCCCTGGAAGTGCCTCAAAGTCAGACACAACTTCTCTCACACCATTTTTATGTCTCCTCTTTGCACATTACACAGATATAGACGTCACTACCCATTCAGGGATGCATGATAAAAATAGTAAACAAGTGTCATGGGTTAGCAAGCATAGGCCCAGAAGTGATGTTCTTGCAAAGGGGTGCTTACAGCTTCCTCTGTGACCTGACCTGACAGAACCTAGCAGCTGGCCAGTTTGAATATGGACAATTCTTTAAGCCACTTAAAGTTGTGACCACCTCTGTGATGCACACATAAGAATAGAAACTCCGAGGCAGAGCCTCTCTGTCTCGTTTCTGGTGTTTGGACAGGTGGCTGCGGGCCCCGTGCAGGGGCCAGCGGGCCCGGCCCAGGCCCTGCTCAGGCCAGGCCGGGCTGGGCCACGGCCATCCTGGAGTCGATGGGCCCTGTTCCACCCACGGAAACACCCCCTCCCCCCTTCCCCCTCCAGCCCTGCTGAGGGCAGCTGGAGTGGCTCAGCTACCCCCCACCTCTACTGCAGCCAAGGCCAAGATTCAGCTCAAGCTGCACTGTCCGCAGAGATCATGTGAGCAACAGCAATAAGCCACATTCCAGCTGCAAGGCCTAGGTGAGATTAACCCTTTTAGTGCTGTGAAGAGCTGAAAACCTGAGGAAAGAGAAAGAGGAGATGCTTAAAGATGAAAGTCTGTTGTGAAGCTATGATATATCAGAGTACCTGTTGTAATTTCATGAAGATATATGGGGGGTGGAGTGTTCAGCTCGTAAGCAAAAGCACCTGCGCTGAGATAGGCAGATGCTGAAGCAGCTGTAATTTCATGAGAAGTTTGGACAGGGAGAGATGGAAGCAATGAGGACTTGTGCTCCAAATGGGAAAGGAGAAAACCTCAGTTCCTAAAGATGCTCCCAGAGATTTCTTAGAGATGAAATGCTCCCATAGATGGGTGAAGAGAACCTTTGTTTCTGAACGGCTCAACCTTAAAATTTTACCCCAAAAAACTTCAAGAGTGGACCCTCGAAAGCAGCTGTGGGAAAAGCTGCAAGTCGGGGGAAGGGAATCACATGCGAGCAGAGAGACTCCTCTTCCTAAATGGACTGAATAAAGTTATTTGGAAGTGGGCAGCTGTCTCGTTGTGATAATGTGTTCATAGCATGAGCAAGAGAGACTCCTCTTCCTAAATGGACTGAACAAGTTTATTATGAAGTGGTAAACAGACTGAACATCTCAAGGGTTGTCTTTTTACATTGTCACTTGGAGAAGGGAGAAAGGTGGGGGGGGGAGAAGTGTTCTGAAGGTGTGGTATGATTTTTTTTCCTTTTTTAGGTCTGTCAATAAACTTCTTTATATTATTTCAAGTTTGGTGCCTGCTTTGCATTTCTCCTAATTCTTATCTCACAGAAGGTAAACAGTAATGAGTATTTTGGGCCAAACCACTACAACAAGAAAGTGCATCTTTTAGAAGGTGAATTAAAATCTTGGGATAAAATACTTTAAAACTATCAGTGTTTACTTGGGTTTCATCTAAATTCCAGCACACTGCTGGTTTCCAAAAGCAGCTTTTCTATGCTTATTAATAACTGTTATTTTTTAGAACTTCTATGTAACAGGCTGTATTGATCTGAAAGCCCAGTTCTTAGTCACAGAAGTATTTGCCTGACTTTGTCCATCAGGATGCCTGTTGACAGTATGAATCTGAGGGATACTGCTTTAAATTCTAAATATTTTCCACTACATTTTTGTGGGGATGCAATAAGTTTAGAAGCACTTTAAGCAAATTTACTGGAACAGAAAAAAAACCCAGCAGTGGTTTGGAGAGTGTGTTTGTTTAGTTTGGAGGAATTACAAATAAAGCAAATTTCACTTCGTTTAGCATTTGCATAGGTTCTTCCTGGCATACTTGCTCCAGTCATTAGGATATTCCAATCATCCACAGCCTTCTCTCTCCTGGAGCCATGTACTGACAACACAAAATCTTGGAGCATCTAAAATAGCTGGTGACTGTATAAAACAGAGCTGGAAAAGCTCTTGAGAATGTCAAATCCAAGTCCCTGCCTGCAGGAGGAGTATCTACCCCCAGATCCCTTCTGAGAGAAACTAGTCCAAGATGCTGCTTAAGCTCCAGTGAGGGAACACCAGTATCCCTAGCCAAACTGTTATCTTGCTTTGCTCTTCTTATCCGTGGGAAGTTTTTCCTAGTGCTTAGCCTACATCTCCCTTGCTGCAGTTTAGACCCATTAAGAATAATTATAAGCAAATTAAAAGCATCTCATATTTTATACTCTAGAGGAGATAGCAATAAATTATTGCACCTTTAGGGCTTCTTTATTATGTATACACGATCCCAGCCTAACTTAATTTCAAGAACCACTCCTGTTTCCCACAGCCAATGCTCCTGGCTCTTGAAGTGCAGTAATGCTGCTGCTGCTTGCAGCACTCCCGAGGCAGCTCTAGGAATCTAGAAGAGCCCACTGGAGCTCAGCAGGAGTAAGCAGGGCCCCTGGGCTAGCTGGGGAGGTGTTTCAGGCCACTGTGCCCAGAACACACAGAGGTCATTTTAAAAAAGAAGGAATAAAATGTCAGAGTGGGACAGACAGCTGCACCTGCTTTCCCTGTGGTATCTCAGTGCTGTGACCCCATGCCATGGACCAGGACCTGCTCACATGACCTGACAACACAGGCTGTCTACTGCTCTTATATCATGCTGCACTCAGATTTTGTCTCGCTCCCCTGACACTGCCCTTTTTCAGTCTTTTCTCTGGCCTCCCTCTCCCTCAGCAGTGCAAGAGAAACTGATGGTGCTGGGGAAGCCCTTGGCAGGAGAATTTCTGCTGATTTCTGCCAGAGACATGTCCATGTTGGCCCCATGCATGCATGCTGTGAATGCCCCTTCTTGTCCCAAACCCACCCCCATAAGATGTCACCACTGCAGTTGTTCAGTGGGATCAAGCTGTGGCTTTCACTACAATTACCCCAGTGAGGAAACAAGCAGATACTTAACCTGATTAAAAACAAATCACCAGACAAAAATCAGAAGCAAATTCCCTCTTGTTACTAAAGCCTTGAGTCAGACTGACTGCCTTGGGATGAGTAATTAGCACAGATACCTGGCTCCAGGGTGGTTGAGGAAACAGGATCCTGGGAGTTCCCTGTTGAAGGAACTCAGATGGAGAGTCAAATAAACTGCTTCCAAGGTGACAGCAAAGAGGGAGCCAGGGGTGTGCAAACCACGCCCAAGACATGTGAATTCCTGGCTGGTCCTACAGATTCAGAGAGGCACTCTTTATGTCTCCCCATGCCCAAGTGTGAAGGCATTTGGCAATAGCACCACTGACTGCCTTGGTGTAACAACCCCACAGACAACACTCCCATGAGAAGTTAAGCTTACCTGAATCTTCCCCTGAAAATCCCTCCTGCCTCCAGGAGGGTTAGACTCTAGGATTGAGACAATTAACAGTTTCAGAGGTAATGGGACAAGGAGCCCAAAAGGCAACAAATAGGCAATGCCCTGCTGAGCATTTTGCTGCTGCTGTGAATTACACCTGAAGGGCCCTGAGCTTGAGCAATTCCGCTCTTCCCTCCTGCATACATAATTAAAGCAAAGACCCAGACACAGGCAGCCTTTGCTCCTCTTTTCTGAGCTCTTCAGCATTTCCAGCAGACCAACATCAGCCCAGCATGATTCTCCACTGTCTATCCTGGTCTTGAAGTAACAGTGCTTTGAGTTGAGAGCTCAGACACCCAGTAAGTTCAAACCCCTATGAAGAAGAAATTAGTTTGACTGTTGTGCATGTGTTCCGGTTTGGCCAAATTTAGAAATATATCCTCTGAGAGAAGGCACAACCACCCCTCCCCCACCAGGTTCAGGAAAAAAAATCATAAGGTCACCCCAAGACAGCATGATATAGCAAATGCTTCTCAGATAGTCTCAGCCATCTATTCAGATTATAAAAAATAGTATTAATTTTAACTCTACCATTATGCTGCATTTATTGAGGATCGGGGACTTGTAGAACACTTTTTGTTCCATTTATTCCCATTTTCTCATTAAAAATTGAAACCAGCCTGCACACTAGAATTAAGTGTGTTGCTCTGAAAGGCCAAATACTGCTCTCTCATCTGGCAATGACAAAATTCCCATTACTTCTATTGGCACAGCACTGAGCCCTAAAGCTAAAAGTAGCTCCGTGAGTGACAGAACCACTGCATTCAAAATGAAATGCTGCTCCTGATGAAGAGCTGAAATTTCTTACTCTGCTGTCATTTGTGAAAAATAATAATGATCTTTGGAGATGCCGTCTGTGTAGGGTCTGCCTTGCTTCCAAAACCTTTTGCAACTTGGATTGCTTGGTCACCACCACAGAAATGCCAATAAGCCAAAAGTGGCACATCCAAGCCACAGGAGGATGGGCACAAGGTCAGCTCGAAATTTGGGTGCCAAGGGGATAATATGTAAAGGACTCCTCTTACAAATTACATCAAATTACAAGACAGGAAGATGTACATTTTCTGGTTATCTCATGCTATTTTTCCTAGGAAATCACCTGTGCAGCTAAATCTTGAGAAAAGAAACATGACGTTTTCTTTCCAGATAAACTGTTAGATCAGTTCAGAAAAAAATTTCATTACTCTGTGACAACTCTTATGTCTGTCATGTACTGTAATTTAGTGTCTCTTTGGAAGGACCTAGATGATGAAATACAGAGATGGCAGAAAAGTGTTAGCTTGCACTTCCACAGAAAAGTTTGGGGAAAAAAATTTTAAATACAAACAAAACCTAAATTCAAAAAGTAGCAACAAACTATCCAAAAAGAATCTTAACCTCTTTTTAAAAGAAAATCTCTGGAATCTGGAGGTGCAGGTGTGATTTTTGAAGTTTGTAAATCATTGTCACGTAAATATAATAGTCATGGCATTCTTGTCAGTAACACCAGCTCTTTGTTAACCACTCATATCTTCATGTGTTCCCCCTAGCAAATGTGCTAAAAGCAATCCAAGGATTTCTTTAGGTGCTGGACTTGGCTCCAATAGGACAGTAACTGGATAGAAAGTTCTGGACAACAAAGCCTACTCCCTGTGAAGCTGACACCTTGATACACCCATTTTTATCTCCTTCCTGTTAAGTTTTGTGATGCCGTAGCTCTTGAACCAGATGAGGGAGTGAGTGGTCAAACCTTCTCCAGCACACACCATGACACCATGGAATTCCTTTAGAGTCCTCCTGCAAAGCTACACCCAGAGAAACAACTCTCCCTTTCTTTCCTCACCAGGGGCTGTCACAGTGACCGCTGCTGCCCACTGCCCAGGCCAGCTCCAGCGATGTGCGGCAGGAGCAGGAGCAGCCGGAGGCACGGAGCTTTAAAGCTGCTCCTCTGAAGCCTCTGCTCTACCCACGGGAGCGAAGGCTCCACGCACTGTGGCAGTCAGCAGCCCTCCACAAAGGGAAAGATAAAAAGTAGTGGGGAAGCTTGCCATGGGAGGTAATCCAAGCTTACTGAAATGGATCCACAGTGTACAAGCAACAGCTGCAGTGCTGCTACACCTTATAAAGGGAGGTTGAACAGGAGGCATAACCCAACTAGGGACCAATAAGCGGATTAGGAGGCAGGGACGCTGAAGGGATGGACTCACATCTGGTCCAATGGTCTTGGTGGGTGGAGGGAGAGGGGTCACATGCCCCAATAGGGCGTTGAGGTTTAGGGGATTTCCAAGAGGGAAGGTATCTGAGGGGGCAGGGTCTCAGGGGATTGACAGAGACCATATAAAGGTAATTAGGGAGGGCTTGGGTGATAGACACAGAACAATCCAGAACTCCAGGAGGGGTTTGGGCGATTGGCAGGGAAGGGGCCAGAACAAAGAGAGGGGATAGCCATTTTTGGGAGCACCAGGGGAGTGGCTTGAATCTGGGACAGGCCAACTGGGAATAGAAGTGGGGAAGGTAGGGATGAACCATTAGGGTACAAAGAACATACAAAATACAATAAAAACATCTCATCACCACAAGGGGCATTGGTTGGGCCACAGACTAACCTGCAGACTAAGACTAGGTAGTCAAAATTTACAGCCAGCACCTCAGCCCTGTTTGCAGGCTTGTTTATGCCACAAAGCACTGTTTGAAATCTACTGGTAAGGTCAAGCGCCGGAGAAAGTTTTCGAATGTCTAATTATGTCGTTTAAACCTCCTTCTGAAATACTTTCTTTCTAAATTATGAAGAGGTTTAATAACAGCTTTCAGCTTCATTAACTCTTTTATATACCTGGAGTTAGAAAACCCATAAAAATCTTGATTAATTGCCCAGCAGTGTTGTCTGACATAGGGTAAGGTTTACATCAATATTAAAACCTTTCTGAGAAAGTGAATTTTTACATGACCTCAACATCTAGTTTGTGAAAATATAGAAAACTGATCCCATGTCATATTCCTCTTTTTCTGAAAAATTTCCATGGAGCAGCAATTTGCCTGAAGAGTGCAGCAATGCATTCAGCTAGAACAAAATCTTTGAAAACTGTGTGAAAATGGCACCTTGACAGTATTTCACAAGTATTTTTCTAAGGTCAGAATTTAGCATAATAGGCATATTTTGTTAACAAACATCTCTTTTTCTGATGTGGAAATAGCATGAGATGAGTTTTAAAACACAGCAGCGTAAGTGATGGCTGCTAAGCACGTGGCTTCTAAATCTTTTTGTTACTGCCCAACACCCCTGCATTTTGAGATGTTCAGCACAAAATTGGGTTTTGTTCACAAATGGTCTGTTTTACATCCAAAACTCTGAACTTTTAATATTCAAAAGGCTTGGTCCAGTCAACATGCATTTGAGGTGTATGAGGAATGGAAAATGAGCAAATAATGTACTGACAGTTGTCCTTTAACCGATCTGACCGATTCATTTGAGAACAGGGGTGACTTCCAGGGATACCCAGCACAGTGTTAATGTTGAAATCTTGAGACATTCTCTTTAAAAAGAAAATTAAGATAAAAGTAGCAAGATGTCAAAATGTGTGAATTGTGAATTACCATTTAATATTCCAGTGAAGAAACATATGAATAAAGACAAGAATGCCTTGCTGCTAAAAATAACTTCTTGTTTTTAATGCTGATCTGCAGCTGTAATGAGAGTGTTCAGCATTTTTCAAGTTATCAATTTTTAAATCTAGCAGATTGTATCAGCGTGAGAGGAGAAAAACTCACTCTGACTTTTAGAAAAAATGTAATTATTTTTCTAACTTACCTCAGATTTTGGAAACAAAGTATATCCTCCAAACCAAAGGCAAATCAAAGGCAAGCTATCACCTTGGTATTAAGCCAAGCATGAAATCACAGAGCACCAAAGAGAGCCCCTGGGAGATAAGAAATACTTAGAGGCAGGACTACTTCAAAAAGTGTAGGATGATCATCTTGCTCTATTGTACAAGTGGCTTTTCACACACAAATCTGCCACGATTAAACTAATATTTGTGAGCTTAACTGTGATCCCTTCTCCTTTGCTTAATGAAGGACTAATTCCACTGAAGCTGAAGGAATTACTCACATGTGACTGACGTCAGAATTAGGCTTCATACATGGTTTGGATGACTTTGATTTTTTGGGGAGTTCTGTTGAGCCTGCTCTCCCAAATCTTTCTCTTCTTCATTGGAAGCCCCTGCAACATTCAAAGGGGGCTTAAAGTGAATTAACGAATGGCTATCAATGGGAAGAAGCATTTACAGTTGGATTCTGTGGGAGAAACAGCATCTTCACTCAGGAGCAAAGAATATAGCAAATGTCATATTTCTAACACGCCATTGCCACTTTGGCAATGTTTTCAGAACAATTTGGCACAGTGTCCAAATATATTTATCGCTGACAAGTAGCCTGTTCCAAAGGTTTTGAAAAAAGAAAGTGTTAGGCAATGAAAAGAGAGAGAAAAATATAACAATATAAGGGTGATGCCTTTTCCTGGTCTTAAAATCAAGAATCAAACACGGTTAGAAGGGGAAAAGGGGTTTTACCTCGGTATTTATTTTAAGGATTTTTAGGTGCACACGCCCAGGTGGAATGGGCCGAAATGCACACCACAATGCACACCCACAATAGATCAGGTATAACATTATAGGTCTTACTAATTAGCATATCTATCCAAGATTCCCCAATGAGAGGCTCAAGTGAGACCCCCTCCCCAAGGAACCTTCCCCTGGATGGTTCTCTCTTAGTTTACAGAATGTGTTCTGGAGAGGACCTTGGGGTCTGGGGCACACTGATCCCTACCTAGGAGGCTCCTAAGATGTCTAGTCTCCTAGCTTAACAAAATAAGTCTAAGAATGTAGGCAAAAAAACCCACTAAGAACACAAAAAGCTATAAAAAAGTACATAAAAGGGGTATAAAATATAAGGCAAAAAAATCATCATGGCATCAAGGGAAAAGTGGAAAGGCCACTGTGATATCTTGATTGAATGAAAAGCAAAGTTTCTGTGTCTTCACTGCAAGAGAAAAAAGGAGTTTGTGACTGAGAGGCTTTTGAAAGGACCTGTCACAGCTCAAAATCCTAGCAAAGGTGAGGCACAGGTCTCTGGTACAGCAGTCAAGGCAGCCTTTATATCTTTATCTCACTAGTTATAGGGAGATAAAAAAACCACAGTGCCTTGTATCTGAAAAGGCTGCATGTTAACATAACTATCTTAATGCCAAAGAATATCTTGGTTTTCCATAAGAGTAGCTGTGACACTAAGCACTTTTAAGCATTCTATCAGATCATCCAGATACATTATTTTTATAGGCTGAGAATTTATGAAGCAGATACTTCAGAACATAAATTTGGGCTGGAGGTTAGGGATGAAGTGGGGGTTTTGTGCCAAATTCATATTTGTACAGTTCTTGTCCTATCTTCTCCAGCATGCAGCAACACTTAACAGCCCTAAAAAAAGATGCAAAAATTCACTATCTTGCCAGATAACTCTCTTTTATTTTTTCTGCTCTTTTTTCTTCACACCCCACTGATGGCATGATGATTTTTTGCCTTATATTTTATACCCTTTTTATATACTTTTTTAATAGCTTTTTGTGTTCTTAGTGTTTTTTTTGCCTACATTCTTAGACTTATTTTGTTAAGCTAGGAGACTAAACATCTTAGAAGCCTCCTAGGTAGGGATCAGTGTGCCCCAGACCCCAAGGTCCTCTCCAGAACACATCTGTAAACTAAGAGAGAACCATCCAGGGGAAGGTTCCTTGGGGAGGGGGTCTCACTTGAGCCTCTCATTGGGGAATCTTGGATAGATATGCTAATTAGTAAGACCTATAATGTTATACCCGATCTTTTGTGGGTGGGCAATTTGGTGGGGTGCATTTCAGTGCATATGACCTGGGCATGTGCACCTAAAAATCCTTAAAATAAATACTGAGGTAAAATCCCTTTTCCCCTTCTCACCGTGTTTGATTCTTGATTTTAAGACCAGGAAAAGGCATCACCACCACTTTTCCAGCACCCATGCTACAGTTCTGTGAATAAACACCACGACAAAATGGCTTTTGTACCCAGTCCTGAAGAATTTCATTTAATAGATATCATTGTCTATAACTATACATAATATTGACTAGATTTAGTCATAGTGATCTTAGAAAAATAAGTCCTCTTGTTATCCATATGACCAGTTCAAGATGAGCACAGTACCACAGAATCACTGCATGGCTGAAGTTGGAAGGGATGTCTGGAGCTCACCTGGTCCAACCTCTCTGCTCAAGCAGGACCACACAGAGACAATTACCCACAACCATGCCTGGATGGCTTTTGATTATCACCAAGGATGGAGACTGCATGACTTCCTTGGGCAACCTGTGCCAGTGCTGGGTCACCCTCGCAGCAGTGTTGGGTAGCTCATTCTGAAGAAGAAAATATTTGCCCTGTGGTCCAAGGACGACTTCTGCTTCCAAAAGGATATTCAGACCCCCTGGAACCACAACAACTGTAATGGATTTTTTAGGACAAATGGGACATATTCCTAGTATCCGCTGGGAATTATGGATCTGCAGGGGACAAACTGATCTTCAGATATCTTTATCTATGGAAATGAATGAAACTTTTATCCTGTATTGTAAGTCCATGGCTGTTACTGTGCAGAACTCATAGATGTCCTATGGAGCTTCAAATTCCAATAGGTTTAGACAATTGAAGCCACTCTAGGACTATTTTGACTACAAAGCCTGCTTAGGCCCTTCAGACTCCTGTAGCTACCAATATACAGGCACATAAATGTGTTTATCTCAGTCTTGAACTGAATCCCATCCCATCTCTGTTCACTTCTAAGTATATTCTTATTCTTATTCTTATTCTTATTCTTATTCTTATTCTTATTCTTATTCTTATTCTTATTCTTATTCTTGACTACTCTGCACCTGAGTGACTTACATTTCTAGCGCTGACATAAAAATTAAAAGCTACTGTTGAGAGTTTTTAAAGGAAACACAATTTTAGATTTTCAGCTCTTTTACCTTTGCTTATGATTGAACAAGGAACTTCAGTAAAGTTCAGAAACATACTATTTGTGATGGTATGTTTTCTATATGCAAGATTAGAGTAGACTGGTCTGTAACTAAGATTAGGTGATCCCTGGCACAGGTTAGTAATTACTGTAGGTTAAATTGGCTGAAGTCCCCAGGCTGCTACACAGACCTATTCCAGCCTTTTTAGAGCATTCCCTGGTATGGGCTAGGCAATTCAACATTAAATGCTCCTGCATCTAGTTTGTTATTGGATCTAGAGAGCAATGGCAAAACCATTGTGGATGACTGTGTTATTCCCTGTCATGCCACATTACAGGGCATTACATGGACCTGTTGAAGCGACTCCAGAGGAGTGTCACCAAATTGATTAGGGAGATGGAGCACTTTTCCTACAAGGAAAGGCTGAGTGAATTGAGTTTGCTCAGCCTGGAGAAGAAAAGGCTTCAGGGTGACCTAATTGCAGCCTTCCAGTTCCTGAAGGGAGCCTAAGATGTAAAGATGGACAGAGACTATTTACAAAGGCACGTAGTGACAGAACAAGGGAGGGAATGGCTTCAAACTGAAAGAGCATATGTATAGATTGGATATTAGGAAAAAATTCTTTATTGTGAGGCATTGGAACAAGTTTCCCAGAGAAGTTGTGGATGCCCTATTCCTGGAAGTGTTCAAGCTCAGTTTGTCTGGGGCTTTGAGCAACCCAGTCTAATGGAAGGTGTCCCTGTCCATGGCAGGGAGGTTGGAACTGGACGATCTTTTAAGGTTCATTCTCCTCAGTCCAATGGATGTGTGCATGCACAGGACAAGCCAGGCCTTGGCACAGGCTCTGCCTGGCACACAGGGGCAGAGGAGGTGCACTCTGGGCTGATATTTCACCCCTCCTCCCTCCCTCAGAAATTTCAGCCACTGAAACACTTGAACAAAGTTTTGCCTTACTATAATATGAGGTCTTCAGTATTTACATCTTCCACTGCCAAATGTTTTTAGTGTCACCTTTCTGTTTTAAGTAAGTTAAGGATCTTAGTTAACCCTAATCAAGTAACTGCAGATTTTCCAGGCACAGAAAACTAAAATTCAGTGATTTCAGGCCATCCATGAAAACATCTACAAAATCTGAGTTTCTTATTATTTAAATTATTAATTTTATCTGAATGTCATTTCCATTTGTGTTAATTTTGATGTAGTTGGGAAAGTGAGCAGCTAGTGAGGCTGTTAATCAAACATTCCCTGAATCAAAACAACTGGCTAATTAGTTCTAGATGCATATGGGTTTTATTATGCATGAATTAGTTACTAATTCACCCATCCTGCATTTTAATATTCAGCTAGCAAGCTCACATTGGTTTTACAGAAACTTTTGTGTTTTCCCAAACTGAGACCTTTGTTACTTCCTGAAGAGATCCAAATAGTAAATAAATATTTCATGAGGTCTTGGGAAAAACATCCTCTCTTACCTTGTTTAAAGAAAATAGTTTATTGAACAGCAGAAAAAATCAAGAGCTGGGCCATGTTCTTCTCAAACTCAGCCTGGAGCCTAGGGAAAAAAAGATGTTGCTAATAGTGCAATTTGCTGGTGTCAGAAGTGGAAGGGCTGCCAGAGCCTGAAGCCAGCTAACTTCAATTGCTCCCCACTGTGAAGAGCATCTGATCATTGGTGACTCACAGGGTGCATGCAAAAGAAATGAGCCTTGTCATGCTTTAACCCCAGCCAGCAGCCAAGCCCCAAGCAGTCACTCACTCCCCCAGCAGCAGGGTCAGGGAGAGAATCAGAAGGGTAAAAGCTGGAGAACTCGTGGGTTGAGTTAAAAGCAGTTTAATAAGGAAAGCAAAAGCCACACACACAAGCAAAGGAAAAATAGTGAATTAAAACACTGTTTCCCAAGGTCTGGCAGGTGTTCAGCTGTCATACATGAAATCCCTATTTGTGCTTGGTCTTTGCATATTAAGTGCTTTAATTAATTTGAGCTTAATATTTTTAAATTGAATGTTAAAATCAATCCATCAGTCCAGGTACACTAATCAAGTTTTTAATGGTCTTCCGGTGTTTACTGTATACCTTTACAAGTGTTTTAAGATGTGTTGGATGTATTTTTATGTTTTACTTGTATCTTGGTTTCAAGGCAGATTTTAAAAAAACCCCAGTTGCAACAAACAGCCCAGCCCCCCATAAGCACATGACCCTTATCTCAACTAATATCACCCCTCTGACCAGGAGGAGCCATTGGTGGACAGAGGTGGTCTGTCAAGGGGAAAACACCAACCGCCTTGAACCAGGGGGGTGGACTGTGGGTGGGCTGTGGGCGGACTGTGGGCGGAGCAAAAGCTATAAAAGTGTAAGAGAAGACACGCCCACTCTCTTTCCCTTCCTCTCCAGCTTGCTAAGGCAGTGCTGGAGAAGCCTACCCCTTTCTAGGGGCTTTTTAGAAATAGATTTCTTTTTGACCAACCTAAACTGCAAGTTTATTTTTTTCTCTACCTGAGGTTCAGAGCTGTCTTAAGCCTAAAGTTCCTGAATCCCTGCGCTCCTGGGGCATATCTCTCGAGCCATCTGGATCCCAAATTTTTATATTTTGTTAGGTTTTTTTTGCAATTTTTCAACTTTTTTTCTGTTTTAATAAATTGTTTTAATTTCTACAAAGAGTTGTCTCATTCCTCACAACTCTTTTGGGGACTCGTCCGGGATCCTATTTTTGCCCTAAAATCCAGGTATTTTGGTTAATTTTACTATTTTTGAATTTTTGCGATTTTTTTGGTTTTTTGGTTTTTCTCCTTGGATTTTCTGGGCTCCCACAAGGATTACTGCAGCAGAGAAAGGACACCTCCGGTGGAGGAAGACTTGTGGTAAGGCTTGAACCCTTCTTAAAGGGAACTTAGTTAGGGACTTACCCTTTTTAAGGGCTATTCGTTTTTGGGGAACCTCCGAGTGGAATTCCTTTTGTGAGAGAGTGTGTGGGGGCGTTGGCCGCCCCCAGTGTGTGTGTGAGTGTGCTTGAAAGGGTTCATTTTTAAGGGCACCACGAGGGATCACCCCTTTAGAGACACAGAGGGGAGGATCGAGTGTGGTGATCAGCCTTTCTGGGGGGAGGTTTCCACGTTTTAGGGGTGTGCGCAGCCCCAAATTCATTTTTATTAGTGTCTCAGTCTCCTCGGGTCTAGAACTGAGGAGAAACCTCATTTTAAACCCCTCTCTTTTTCTTTTCGCCGCGTGGTCGGCGGCCATTTTGAAATTTCGGGCTGCCGCGTGGTCGGCCGCCATTTTGTGTCCTTTTAATTTGAACTGCACCCCTTTGCCGTTTTAAGTGCATGTGTGAACTTGTTTTAGCTGCACTCTTGTGGTCAGTGCTATCTAGCACCTTTATACTTCCTGTTAGTTTGGAGTGTTTGGGTTATTGGATTGTAGTTGTAATTTGCTTTATCTGCTTTAATCATAAGACACTACTTTGATATTTTGAATTACTGCTTGTGTTATTCATTATAATCTTTTTCCTTTAATTCGGTTATAAATATTTTAAATTTATCTCTCCTTTGCTAATAAAGACAACTCTTGTTTCTTAAATTTTAAGTATATATGTATAAAACTATCTAAATTTCAGTTATACTATAACCAATTTAAATATTCACTAATTATTCTTTTTATAATTAAAATTAATTTTTCTTGCAACATATTTGTTTCTCACCAGCCTGCCATATTTAATTTTTTTCCCACAGATTCGCCATCATATATCTACTAACCCTGCTTGCTTTTCTCTACATTAGTTGTATTGTACTTTATGCTTATAACTTTATTATCATTTTTTTTTATTGTGATAGTGTATTGAATTTAGGTTATTTTGTAATATTATTTCCTTATGCAATATTTTAATTGTTTTATATAATACAATACTTTGGTTTATTTAATTAGAAAAAAAAAAAAAAAAAAAAAAAAAATTTTTTTCTTCTGCACTAGCTGCTTGTTTGCTTCCCAGTAACAAAATGGGACAAGCGAATAGCAAAAAGAAAGACCTAATGAAGAAATACAAAATCTTCCCAGACAGTCCGTTAGGGCAAATGCTCCTAAAGTGGGAAGAAAATCTTTTAACTAAAGAAAAAGACCAGTGTCAAATGATTAGGTACTGTGTTTTTAAGTGGCCAAAACATAAAATTAACAAAGATGGACTCAGATGGCCCAAGTATGGGTCTTCTGAAAAATGGCTTTGTGAGGCTTTGCATTCTTATGTACATTACAAAGCTCCAAAACATTCTGATGAATTAGACTATGCTAAAATTTGGTTAAATTATTGGCAAAAACAAAATGAAGACCAAAGCAAAAAAATAGAATTGGAAGAGGAAACTAAATCTAATTCAATTGGACTTAATAAAAATTCAAACCAAATTTTTTCCATTGCAGAAGAACACAAACAGAAAGAAAAACAAAAACCTAAATTAAATAAACCAAAGTGGGACCCCCTAGACTACCTTCCTCCAGTAACTCCTCCAGAAAGGAGGGTCCAAATTGAACAAGAAAGGGTCCTTCCTTCATCAAGCCACCCAATCGAAAGGGACTCAGAAAATGAGAATGAAAGTGAAAAAGAAAATTCTGTTCCTTCCTGCTCTCACAAAAAGATAACCGGACAAAGGATTTCTTCTAGCCAGGATGGCCCAGCATCTTGCACTAGAAAGAAATCATTTAAAACACCTGACTGTCCCACCTGCCTTAGCACTCCCCATGAGTCTAAAATTTTACCTCTTAGGGAGGTACCCATGGGAAATGCTCAAGGAGGAATTGGTTATGTAGTTGTACCTCTAGCTTCATCTGAGGTACGAGAATTTAAAAAAGAAATGAAAAGTCTGATGGCTGACCCTATTGGCCTAGCTGACCAATTTGATCAATTCCTCGGCCCTAATATTTATAATTGGGGAGAGATACAATCCATCCTTCACTCCTTATTCACCATTGAGGAAAGAAAATTGATTAGAGCTGCAGGAGTGACAGTCTGGGACAGAGAAAATAATTCTAATCAGGGCCCAATTGGAGAACAAAAATTACCACTGACAGACCCTGAATGGAACCCAAATTCAGAAGAGGGCAGGAGGAACATGAAAGACTACAGAAATTTAATTATAAAAGGGATTAGAGAAGCTGTTCCTCGAGTTAATAATATGAAAAAAGCATTTTGTGGGGAACAGGAAAAGGATGAGTCCCCAACAGCTTGGATGGCTCGGTTAAGGAATAACATTCAACTTTATTCTGTCATTGACTTAGACAGTGAGGGAGGCAAAACTATGCTAAAGGTACATTTTGTGCTTCACTCCTGGCCTGACATCAGGAAAAAATTAGAAAAATTGGAAAAATGGCCAGAGAGGGAACTAGATGAATTACTGGAGGAAGCCCAAAAAGTCTTTGTTAGGAGGGATGAAGAGAGGATGAAGGCTAAAAGCCGAATAATGAATAACAGTACTAATGCTCCAATCCACAACCCTCCTACACAAAGAACTTCCCAAAGGGGCATCCCACAACAGCAAACCCAAATCTGCTCTCAGCAACAGCCACAGGTTTGTGTTTGCAATAAACAACCTAACCCAATTGTTCAAAGACCTGAGAGGTTAATTTGCACATACTGTAATAAACCAGGCCACGGGCAGTGGTACTGTTTTAAAAAGCAGAGAGATCAAGGAGTCCTTCAAATGGAGGGACAAATTTTGAACAACTGAAGGGGTCAGGGGCTTTATTCTCTGGGGCAAAAACATCTTAAAGAGCCCTTGATAAAATTAGAAGCTGGACCCCAGAGACAACAAGTGGAGTTTTTAGTAGACACAGGTGCTGAAAGAACCTGTGTCACTGAAACACCTCCAGGATGTTTTATTTCTCAAGATACATTAGATATATATGGTGCTAATGGTGAAAGCTTTGCTGTTCCTGTAATTAAAAATGTAATCCTTTCCATACAAGGACGTACCCATACAGGGGATGTGCTATACCTACCTCAAGCTGGGATCAATCTTTTAGGACGTGACTTCCAAATACCTCTGAGGGTTGGGGTGGTACCGCAGGGTGGAAAAATGACCACTAAATTGTTTGTTTTATCTTTAGTAGATGAGCAACACATTGACCCGGTAGTGTGGGCCAAACCTGGCAACCGGGGAAAAATGGACATCACACCTCTAACAACTGAGTTGCTCCCAAATAGCCAGCCAGTACGTGTACCACAATATCCCCTCTCCAAGGACAAAAGAAAGGGCCTGAAGCCTGTTATCATGGACTTATTACAAGATGGAATTCTTGAGACCTGCAAATCCAGTTACAACACTCCAATTTTGGCTGTCCAGAAACCAGATAAGTCATTCCGGCTTGTACAAGATCTGCGTGAGGTCAATAAGAGAGTCCAAACCAGGTACCCACTGGTGCAGGACCCCTATACACTCCTGAGTCGGGTACCCCCAGCACATGCCTGGTTCTCTGTTATTGACCTTAAAGATGCTTTCTGGTCATGTCCTCTAGATTCTCATTGCAGAGACATCTTTGCATTTACCTGGGAGGATCCAGACACTGGACGCAGGCAGCAGCTGCGCTGGACTCGCCTGCCTCAAGGGTACACCGAGGCACCCACACTCTTTGGCCAAGCGCTAGAAGATTTGCTAAGTTCCTTTTCTCCACCCGAAGGGATTCAGGTAACTCAGTACGTAGATGACCTGCTCCTCTCTGGGGAACAGGAGTCTACGGTAAGAACTGCTACAATTCAGTTACTGAATTTTCTAGGGAGGAACGGGCTGAGGGTGTCAAAACCTAAATTACAATTTGTGCTACAGGAGGTGAAGTATTTGGGACATCTAATTGGCCATGGCACAAAAAAACTCAGTGCTGAAAGAGTAGAAGGAATCCTAAATCTACCACCTCCAACTTCAAAACGAGAAATCCGGCAATTATTAGGCCTATTTGGATACTGCAGACTGTGGATTGATCAGTATTCACAATCTGCCAAATTTTTATATGAAAAACTAATAGAAGAAGAACCTTTTAATTGGACTAATTCAGACACACAAAAATTACAAAATCTGAAAGAGAAATTAACAAAAGCACCTGTTTTAAGCCTTCCTTCACTAGAAAAACCCTTCGATCTATTTGTTAATGTGGAGAAGGGAGTTGCCTATGGCGTCTTGACCCAGGAGTGGGGAGGAGTCAGGAAGCCGGTTGCTTTTCTTTCCAAATTACTAGATCCAGTGTCCAGAGGATGGCCCGTCTGCATCCAGTCCATCGCCGCAGCAGCTGTTCTGGTCTCGGAGAGTCAAAAACTCATTTTTGGTGGAGACTTGACAGTGCATACACCACACTCAATCAAAACCATTTTAGCTCACAGGGCTGCAGAGTGGTTAACTGACCCAAGAATAGTCAAATATGAAGCCATTCTCATGCACTCAGACCACCTGAGGTTAGTTGTGTGTACACACCAAAATCCAGCTCAATTTCTTTATGGGACCCCATCAGAAAAAGAAATTGAACACAATTGCATTGAGATAATTGACATCCAGACAAAAGTCAGAGAGGACCTGGTGGACTGTCCCCTCAATGAAGGGGAAATCCTCTTCATTGACGGGTCATCTCGAGTGGCGGATGGAAAGCGATGCTCTGGCTATTCAGTGGTCGATGGACACCAAATGTGTGTGCTAGAAAAGGGCAGACTGCCACCGACCTGGTCAGCTCAGGTCTGTGAGCTCTATGCCCTAGAAAAAGCACTCCACCGACTAGCAGGAAGCATCGGGACCATTTACACTGACTCCAGATACGCTTATGGCGTAGTCCACACCTTTGGAAAAATCTGGTCCGAAAGGGGGTTCCTAAACACCAAAGGGAAAGATATCCTACATAAGGAATTGATCCTAAAAATTCTAAAAGCACTGCAACTGCCTCAGGTGATCTCAGTGGTGCATATTCCAGGTCATCAATCGGGAACCACAAAAGAAGCTCGGGGGAACAACCTAGCAGACTTGGCAGCAAAAGAAGCAGCAGTGGAAGAAGAGGTAAAAGTGATGGAAGTAAACCAACTTCCAGCTAACACCACCACATCTGACACTATTCCACAAACTAACATTTTACCCACGCCCATTTTTACTGATCAGGAAAAACAGAAATTAGTTTTAATTGGTGCCAATGAGGATTCTCAAGGCCGCTGGTATTTACCAGATAAACGCCAAATTTTAAACAAAAATTTAACCCGAGAAATTCTACAAAATATTCACCAAAGCAATCATTGGGGTTCAAAGGCTCTGGCGGATCACTATCTCAGAACCTTTGGATGCACTGGTGTTTATGAAATAGCCAACCAAATAACCCGGGACTGTGTAATCTGTCAAAAAGTTAACAAAAAGGTAATGAAAAAGAACACGGGCGGAGGAATTGAATTAGCAATCAGGCCTTTCCAAAACATTCAAATTGACTTTACAGAAATGCCTCCTGTCCAGAGGTGGAAATACCTATTGGTAATCGTTGATCACCTTACCCACTGGGTGGAAGCTATTCCAACTGTCAATGCAACAGCCCAGACAGTGAGTAAGGTGATCCTCGAGCAAATTATCCCCCGTTATGGGATAGTCCACCGCATAGATTCAGATCGAGGTACTCATTTTACCTCCCAAATTGTACAACAATTGGCTCAGCAATTAGGAACAAATTGGAGATTACACACCCCGTGGCATCCACAGAGCTCTGGGAGAGTGGAACGGATGAACCAGACAATCAAGAACACCCTCACAAAATTAATGCTGGAAACAAAATGGACCTGGGTAAAATGCCTTCCACTTGCTCTTCTTAGAATCAGGACACAGCCAAGATCTGATTTGGGTTGTTCACCATATGAGATGTTGTATGGATTACCCTACCTTGCTACACCACAAGAGTTGAATGTGAAAGAGTGTGGAAACACCAATGTACAAAAATATGTACAGATAATTGCCAAAAATCTAGAGTTGCTGAGGGAAAGAGGTTTTCTACCACAAACTCCCCCACTTGATTTTAATTTACATCACATCAATCCAGGTGACTGGGTGTTAATAAAATCCTGGAAAGAAAAGTCATTAACCCCATCCTGGGAAGGTCCATTTCAGGTCCAGCTAACCACTGAAACAGCTGTCCGGACATTTGAAAAGGGCTGGACGCATGTCAAGAGGGTGAAGGGTCCAGTGGCACCACCAATTGAAGAGAAGAAACCTCCAGACAAACCATCAAACTAAACACCCTGTTTGAAAGCTCCACTCAGCATCCCTCACTCCAAGTTAATAAAATCCTGTACTCCCAGTTCTTCCCCAGTTATACCTCAGTAATAAGTGCTAGCTACAAGTTGTTAAACTAAGTTGAAAATATTTTGCTGTTAATTCTGTTCTTTGTTATTCCCTTTTACAGATTCTGCCTTCACACAACCATATTGTCACATCAACTGTATAGTAAGGCTCCATTTGAAGCCAGCATTCTCTTCCAATAACAGTCCAATCAGACTCCAAAATTATGGGCACGATAACTCTAATCTTTGACAAGGCCAACCCTAAAATAACCATGAGTTTCCAGAAGCCTGAGGTCACTGAAGAACCATCTGAAGGTGAGATGCCTAAAGAAAGGACAAAAGAAGCAAAGATGACAACCCCCACCAGCAGAGGCAACCCAAATGCTGACAGCTCCTCTCGGGTATGCCTAAAGGGGAAAGTGAGCAACATCCTGCTACTGAGTGTCATCTGTCTCTGGGTCCTCTGGCCTCCCTTTACACAAGCAGCCGACAGCCGCTGTAACAGATGTTACAAGACTGTGTACCAGGCAGAAGGAGGCTCATTTCAAATTCGACACTTTTTCCGAGCACATACTTATGTTAATCCATCTTGTTACAACATAACAAGGTTGAGTATCTGCTCAGAAAAAGGTCACAAGTACTGGATTGGCAAAAACATTGGCACCCAAATACATAAGCAGAAGGGAGAGTGTCCCTCCCAAGACGATTGGCTCTGTTTCAATTTTAGATACATAACCAAGACAGAAGATTTGTTAAAAAGAAAGACCTATGACACTGATCTGATCCAAGAGGTGGTCATAGAAGAAAAGGAAAAACAAAAAGAAAACAATCCTTTGATGTCAAGGAAAAACTTGTTTATTGACCTGGCAGAAAGGATTGGACAGCAGCTAAATTTAACAAATTGCTGGGTGTGCGGAGGAACTTTAGAATCGGAGAGTTGGCCTTGGCGGGGAGTCAGTCTTGGACCCCCCGATTTACTCCGACTGAGTAATCTCTCCCCCACAACCAGACATGACAATGAAACCTGGCTGCTAAGCAATACTGTTATTGGAGAAGAATGCATCTGGAGGAAAGGAAGAAAATTTTTAAAAGAAGTTGGTGAGACAATATGCAAAAGGTACCTGGTAACTGATGGGCAAAAACATTGGTGGATACCTCAAAAACCAGATGTATTCTGGTCTGCAGAAAAGGTTAAAAACAAAAATTGCATTTTGAATCCTGTTAAAAAACTCTGGCAGTGCTGGGATCAAGGAAATCCATATTCTGTCCTGCCACAAATTTCCAAGTACTGGATTACAGCAGCAAGTATACAACCCCACTTCTGGGAAGCACCACAAGACCTTTATTGGATCTGTGGTAACCGAGCTTATTCCAACTTACCACCTCGCTGGAAAGGGAGCTGCACTCTTGGAGCCATTCAACCAAACTTCTTCCTACTTGCTAAAAACGCTGGAGCCCACCTTGGAATCTCCCTTTATGATGAACTTTTCCGTACTAAGAGACATGTAATAGGAGGGACCCAGAGATGGGGAGAAGAAGAGTGGCCACCTGAGAGGATCCTAGAGACTTATGGACCTGCAACATGGGCACAGGATGGGAGCTGGGGGTACCGAACTCCCATCTACATGCTAAACCGGATCATCAGACTGCAAGCACTAATTGAGGTAATCACTAATGAGACCTCTCTTGCTCTTGAACTACTTAACACACAGCAAGGGCAAACTCGAGCAGCCGTGTACCAAAATAGGCTGGCATTGGACTATTTACTAGCTGAAGAAGGTGGAGTATGTGGCAAGTTTAACACCTCAGACTGCTGCATCCATATTGATGATCACGGTGAAGCCATCACCAAGATTACCCAAAACATCAGGAAACTAGCCCATGTTCCAGTGCAGAAATGGCAGCCCTTGATCACTTCTGAATGGTGGGAAAATATTTTCCAAGGACAATGGTGGAAGAAAGCTTTAATTATTGTTGGACTTTCCCTTACAGGACTTATTTTTCTCCCTTGTTTAATCCCTTGTTTCATCCGTCTAATCACCACTGTCGTCCAAAGCATGCCACTGATCCAGGATCTTCAAGGACAACAGCAGCGTCCACCATTCGCTCAAAAGATTATGCATGTCAATAATAGTAACAATAAGAAAACTAGAAAGGAGAGAAAAATTGCCCAGCAAGTGTGGGACAGTTTTAAAGAGCTTGAATCTATCCCTGAAGAGTTATCCACCTCCACTTAAATGCAAAGACCAAAGATGTGAGCATAAGAGAAAAAGGGGGGACTTGTCATACATGAAATCCCTATTTGTGCTTGGTCTTTGCATATTAAGTGCTTTAATTAATTTGAGCTTAATATTTTTAAATTGAATGTTAAAATCAATCCATCAGTCCAGGTACACTAATCAAGTTTTTAATGGTCTTCCGGTGTTTACTGTATACCTTTACAAGTGTTTTAAGATGTGTTGGATGTATTTTTATGTTTTACTTGTATCTTGGTTTCAAGGCAGATTTTAAAAAAACCCCAGTTGCAACAAACAGCCCAGCCCCCCATAAGCACATGACCCTTATCTCAACTAATATCACCCCTCTGACCAGGAGGAGCCATTGGTGGACAGAGGTGGTCTGTCAAGGGGAAAACACCAACCGCCTTGAACCAGGGGGGTGGACTGTGGGTGGGCTGTGGGCGGACTGTGGGCGGAGCAAAAGCTATAAAAGTGTAAGAGAAGACACGCCCACTCTCTTTCCCTTCCTCTCCAGCTTGCTAAGGCAGTGCTGGAGAAGCCTACCCCTTTCTAGGGGCTTTTTAGAAATAGATTTCTTTTTGACCAACCTAAACTGCAAGTTTATTTTTTTCTCTACCTGAGGTTCAGAGCTGTCTTAAGCCTAAAGTTCCTGAATCCCTGCGCTCCTGGGGCATATCTCTCGAGCCATCTGGATCCCAAATTTTTATATTTTGTTAGGTTTTTTTTGCAATTTTTCAACTTTTTTTCTGTTTTAATAAATTGTTTTAATTTCTACAAAGAGTTGTCTCATTCCTCACATCAGCCATCTCCAGGAGAGCAAGGTCCCATCACACGTAACAGTGACTTGGGAAGACAAACACCATCACTCCAAACATCTCCCCTTCCTCCTTCTTCTCCTCCCTACTTTATATACTGAGCATGATGTCACGTGGTATGGAATCTCCCTTTGGTCAGTTTGGGTCACCTGTCCCAGCCTTATCTCCTCCCAGCCTCCCATGCACCCCCAACTCCTCACCAGTGTGGCAGTAAGAAAAGCAGAAAAGGCCTTGGCTCTGCGCAAGCACTGCTCAGCAAAACCCAAAACATCTCTATGTTATCAACCCTGTGTTCAGCACACAGCCCTGTACCAGCCAGTACAAAGACAATTAATTCTATCCCAGCAAAAACCAGCATACCCATGTCTGCAACCAGGAGGAAGAGTAAGAGGACAGAGGCAGTAGATCCTGTCTCTTTACATCTATGGGAGGAAACCAGAGATAGGGGCTGAAAAAATCAAAGGGAGAAGCTGGGTCTGGTGCAGCAGAGAAGTGGATGACTAGGAGAGATAAATCCCATTTACTTTTATTATGAAGATGCTGTATTCATTGTTAGGGAAGAGCAGGCATAAATTTTCTTGCCGCTGTCACACAGAAGCATGACAACAGTGGTAAGGCTGGAAATTATCAATAAACCCTGGCTTTTTGTAGAGAGTCAAACTCCCCAAAACCTCCTGCTGTAGCTTCCTCACAGGAAGCAGTTAAATCCAGAGTTAGTTCAGCACCCATAGGAGAAAATGCAGCTTATGTCTCCAGGTACATCTGGAAATTCTCACTAGCAATTAAAGGCAGGAGATGACAGCACTCAGGGCCAGAGAAGAGCTGGGTCACACAAATGCCCTGAGCTGCCTCCGCTTGCACCATGGGCACAAGCCTTCGTGGGGGGCTGGCAGCACTGCTGGTGTAGAGCATCCCGTTCTCCTTTGGCATGGGGACATGGGGCATGGCTTTGTCCCAAAGCAGCCTTGTGCATGTGACCTGCTCTGTCTGTAAGACTGACCACCAACACATGGACTATCCCCACCACCCCCCCCATTCCTCAGGGCCACTGTGTCTCCAGGGCTGTGCTTGCTGCAGTCACAGGGTATTACCGCAGGCCTGGGCCCTCGGGTATATCACCGTGTCCCGCAGCCGTAGGGAGGAGCAGGAGAGAAGATCCAGCAGGCAGGAACTGTGCAGCAAGATTGATTTATTTAATTATTTTACAAACTCTTTTATAGACCTTTTTCTTCATAGTCTAATTGGACAAAGGATCAGCCACCCCTTGGGGTGATTGGCTAAAATCCTAAAATATCCATTGTCAATATATTTTTCTACTATACCATAAACAAGACTTTTCAAGGTTGCAGGTGGCTTGGTTGTTTACATAACTCTGCTACCTCTTCTGTGAGAGAGAAAAGTCTCCCACGGACTTAGAAAATAGCAAGAAAATCCTTGCTAGCAGCATTTTTGTATCTACAACAGGGCACTGGGGAACTTCCTTGGATATCCATTACAAGGGAAGAAGAATGAGATCTAATGAACCAAAATACAGAACTTAGGATACAGCAGCTAACAACTTGCAAACCTGACAATGACATTTTGTTCCTGTTATGGAGCCTTGAAGATCACTTATTTCTTTATTTTTAATGTGTGTGTTTTGTACTTTGTGTTCTTCTCTCAAAGGTGATTTAAATCTCAGCAGATATTTCCCTTTATTAAAGTGGTATTGAAATTTCCTCAAGCCACTTTGCAAAGTTTCTGGTTACAGATTTTTAGGGACTGTAAATGTTATGTTCCTGTGTCATCCCTTCAGAACAAGATGTTTGATCACTCACAACTGTAACTTTTTGTCTTCCTAATTTTTCCTCAAGCCTAATGGGAGATTGCAGGAGTTGTGGTCCTGAAAGACCACATGCAGCAGGAAGTGAAATGCTTTGTTGGCAGATCAGGCAGAGAACACGCAACTGCATCTCCATCCATGGTGGTCTCCCACAGGGCACAACATTCCAGTGTCATTTATGTGCGTGGCCACTGCCAGGGCTACTGACTGGCACTAGCTATGCTTGATGCAGAGGACAAGTGTTGCATACTGGAATTATACGCTTAATGTTACACAGATGTTTAAAGATTTTCTGTATCAGAACCTCTCCCTTGAGGACACAGTGGCATATGATGAGCCCTTCAGTGAAAGACCCAGTTCAGGAAAGTCCTGTTCAAACTACGCCTGCCATGGCGTAGTGCCCACCTCTTTCATCAGAGGTGGCCTCTTTGCTTACAGTGACCCAAAATCTCTGTGGTCATACTGTAACTCAGATTTCTGAAACTTTCTAGTCCTTCACAAGTGCTTTTGGGGGTGACATCACTGCACAGATGTGGACTGTGCAAAAACCAGACATCCCCTAATGCAGCCACCCAAATCCTAGGGATTTTGTCTGTGCTGAAACTGCAGCTCATCATCTTTAGTCAGTGGCAAGAAACAGCACTTGCGAGGAGAAATCTAGCACTGTGCCTTTGGATGACCAGTCTCTGGAGATGCTTGCTTCTCTCCACCAACATATCCAGAATGACTGTTGTACACTGATATTGGAACAAGGCTGGGTGAGATAAAGTCCTCTCAGATGGTTTTGGATAGGGCACGGAGACTGGAGCTGTATCCAGTAACAGATATGAGCCATTCAGACTGATGTGGGTGTAAGTCCTTCCTCAGATGTTGTCATGTCACGCTTAGCTTTGATGGCACAAGCCTTGGCTGGAGCTCTACAGCCATAGAAGATGCTGACTGCAGCAGACTGTGGCCTGTCCCTGGGAAAGGAGTCTCTGGCACTAATGCAGTGCAGCAGGTGGGGGTCTGATTGCTGCCCCTGGGTGCCTCTCCTTCAGATGAAGGGACACAACAATAGGAGTGTCTTTTCAGCAAAGAATGCCCTGATACTCACAAATTGTTCCACATCATGACAAGGGATAACATTTTGAAATTTCCGAATGAAAAAAAAAAAAGAACAAAATATATCTGGGATCAGTGGAAAAAAACATATTCTAAATACATCCCTTTGAATTTTACATTGCAGGGAAAATGCTATATACTTAACAGGAAATATATTTCTGTTATTACAATGAAGATTTCTAACCTAGTAGTCTAGATTGCAATCTATTATCCTAATGCACTAATAAAGTGGCAATGAAATGTTTTGGCTTCTCCTCGTTGAAGTTTTAGAGAAATTGATTTTTTCCCAAAAACATTGTTTCAATTAAACAGCATTTTTCATTGCAAGATTGTTCTTTGAGAATTTTGAGGTAGCTTTGTCTATGACAAGAAAGATTCATAGATTACAGATGCTGCTGGTCTGAATTTGTCTCCTATATAAACATATTTCCTGTACCATGCTGGATTTGGAGATAAATCTTTTTTCCCAACATAAAATAAGGGAGAAAAAAAATCAGATTAAGAGAGATTATTTTAATCTTAGAACTGTTAGAAAATAGATTGATGTGTTGTCAGAGTGAAAAAGACCCAGAAAGTGAAAGCTAGGGCTGAAAATGTCAGACTTAAAATAAATCTAACCAGGCAAGTTGAATTTTAAATTGTTCCATAATACTACAGTGACACTCTGAGCAGTAATTAAGTTCTCTATTGTTTGCATTCAGTGAAGAATCTTTTAATATCCTGCAATTTATCATTCTAAAACTGCATAGCAATATAATCCACTCCATTCTAAATAGAGCTGTAATTGTTAAAGAAATGGTAAAATGCATCAGAAATTCACCACAAACTGCTGGCATCATTTTTCTTGGGACATGGTTTGGTGATTTGTCATGAGATATTGAGATTAGTTCACTAAAGACAAAATCTGTAGGAGTACTAAGCAGTGAGCAGAATAGAGATGCTCAGACCCCTTCCTGATGAGGAGGTTTCGGGTCTCTTTGCTCCATTTCCTTTGGACAGAGCTCAGGGTCTGTTCTTGGCTGCACTGGCAGATGGCTGTGTTTGTTTTAGTGGGTCGTCCCCACTGAAGTGCTTGCTGGTGTAGATAACAGCAGAACTGGACCTTGCAGCAGTGCTGGACCAGTTGCATGTTGGCAGCATTGTGGCCACTCATGGTTTGCGCGACTTGGAGCTTGGTGCCCAAGCTGACTGCACACATGAGATCAGTGACTATCCATCATACTGAGGCACTGGGATGGAGTCACCCTCACCCAAGTCTGTACACTGAAAGTTTTAAGTTTTAAATTCTAAGTTTGCCCCACAGCTTACAACTTTCCTGGGTCTTAGGACTCCAATGTAAAGCCACAGCACTTCTTCAAAGAAAGAGATGCTCAAGTTAAACAGCTGCTGACAGTTCCCAATTCGGTTGTTTTGGGCCAAGAGAGAAGGTCGTCATCTGTAAGGCAAGCCATTCTCTAACTGATAAAGTCCATTGTCTCCTAATGCATGCCATATTAAGGCATGTCATTTTAAGTCTCCTCAAAGGAGCAAGTCTCCTTCGTCCCTCCTCCTATTAAGCTTCATCAGTTGAGGCTGCAGAGACCTCTTGGTAGCTATTGTCATTGATCACCATGTGGTACCCCTTCCATCAGGAGGCTCCTTTTAATCTGTTCCTCTAGTATTTGGGAAGTCTAGATATGAAAACCTTTAAGCTGAGTACTAAATTCATCACCTGCAGCATGGGATAGTGAAAGAGCACACGATGACAAGTATCCCAGAAAAAGGAAGGGAAAAGGCATGATGGTGTCAAAATCAGGAGAAGCTGCTAATTCCCAGATGTAAAAGATGCAGGCAATCCACTGATGCACAAGGCAGGGACATCTTCCTCATTCCCACAGCATTATTTCTTCCTCAGAAAGTGGCTGCATGCAGACAGTTGCCCACCACCCCATTTCACACCCTGGAGAGCTGAGCCAGATGTTCTTCAAACACAGCTAAAGGCTGCAGGACCCCTGTCCTCAGGAGGACCTCCCTTGTGAAGGCTGATGCCTGACCAGAGAATGCACAGGAGAAAGGGGAGCCACAATGCTGCCCTCACACAGCACCTACTCATTGGTCCTCTCCTGGGCATGAAATGGTCTGTAGGCAAACTTCCAATGAGTATCACAAAAGACAGGGCCTTGGGAAAGGATCTGTGTGTGGAGAGTGGTGGAGGAGAGAAATCATGTGGTGATAAGTGATAAGAAACCAAAACAGGCAGCTGCCAAAACCTGAAATATCTGTAAACACTGACTATGAAGACATGGTTAAGATAAAACATAATGCTTTAACACAGGGTTCAGTGAGTTGAAGACAAGAACCTTTGCTTTGCTCAGTTGGGAAAGAGAACATAAAAAACCTGAACTTTTCACAATGAAGCAGCAAATAATTACTTTGCCTTATTACCCTGTCATCTTCCTCTTCCCCTCAGCCCTCATGAGTCATCACTCATCCCAGTGGCAGTGTCACAGATCTGCTAATGGAAAACACATTCTGCTGGTGGTGCTAAGGACCAAGTTCTCCTCTGCACAGGAAGAGCAGGGAATGAGCAAACAGCTCCAAGCACCCCTGTCTTCCCTCCTTGGCTTTGCTCTGGCATGGGGAAAGAAATGATCTGTGTGCAGGAAGAGAAACTGAGGGCTACAGCTATCCAGGGCAGCTTCAATGCCAGGACACAGGAAAAACAGGGAAAGACAGTTAACATTAAAGAAACTCTGTGAGGACTCAAGGTTTTTTCCTCTGAATTCCCCACATACAGACTCTTTGGTTCCAAAGGCATTATGTTTCCAAACTCAAGTTCCCATCTATAAGTCATTTTACTCATTTCTACAATTTTGTTTTTCAGGGGGAAATCTAGTATTGCAGAAAAAAATGCTCCTAGAATTTTGGGTTCTTTCTCTTTAATTCCACAGAAGTTATCAGAGACAGTAATTAATGAGATGTGGGATTCTAATAATTATTACTATTCTTTCTCATTATTGTGTCTTAAAATATAAAGTTTGCTCATACTTATTATAAATTCTTAGCTGTTCCTAGCCAACCATTCAATTTAAGGACACAAGCACTACAGGTGGGTAAGACACAATTTCCCCCTGTACATTTGTACTACCACAGGTTTCTAAATCTCAGCAGTATCAGAAAGCAAACTATTCTACCCTTTTCAAAGGCTGATTTATTAACATCTCAGAAAGAAAAGCAGCATTGTTAAAAATGCACAGTAATTTGCTGCTCTTAAAATCAATCAAGCACAGCCAGCACTGGCTGCTATATTGACAGGATAAAAACATGAGGCAGCCCACTGCACCAGCTCCAGCACTGCTGGCTGCGATCTCCTCAGGCTGGAGACAAGTGTGAACATTGCCAGCCATGTCCCCACAGAGTTCGCTAAGATCCAGCTAAGAGTAACTTGGAGGCAAGCAGAGAAGTATATAACACTTCCTTAATATCCTTCAGAGGTGCTCAGATGAACTGGAGGTTGAAACCCTGCAAAAAAATGGGCAGCTGGGAGATGTTAAGATGAGATTGACTTCAGAGGGACCAAGGGAACTTTTTTGCTTTGAGTGACTTACAGAAGGAGCTGGGAAAAGGAAGAAGATTCCTGCTGTTCTTGTTTATCCCAGGGGAAATGGGTTGAGCCAGTGTTCTGCAGCACTGTCCAGCCCCACCACTGTGAATCCCTGGTCCTCAGGGTCACAGATACCACATTTCCCAGTGCCTCTTCATTCCAACAGGACACCTGAAATAAGGAACACTCCTCATCATGGCTTTCTGCAGATAAGGATACTGAGATCTATTAGTGGGAACAGTCACATGGTATCTACCACAGGTCACAACTGCTGTTAGCCCTCAAGCCCACACTGTAGAGTCACACCACCTAAGTGAGATGCTCTTGGATGACAGGCCAAAAACATTAAGATCCTTTTAGCCAGGACAACCTGCCAACTGTGGTACACTACTGAGTTCTGTTTCATGGCTGTCTTCTATACTGATGAACTAAATAGTGCCAGAGCCTCTGTCCTACCCCTAAGGCAACAGATACAGCTGGCTGGCATTCTTATTATAAAAAAGAAATGTGTATGACCACACTGCAGTTTTCTACTGGGAGAAGTCTCTGGCTGATGGCACTTTTTGGACCATGCCCAGGAATCCTTTGGGAGAGTTTTAGTTGGTCTGGGATTAAATCACACCATGTTTTTCTCTGCAAATCCATATATGTCCAAGCTTAAGGGCCTGTGGCTACTTACTTGAATAGTCTAAAGGTAGCCTTCTGTAATGCAGATAGTCAATATCTGTGTGCACCTGTGAAATTTTCATGTTCAGCGGAGGTTTTGGAACTACTCTGGTAAGGGATCGTTTACTGGTTTAGAAAGTTGCAAAAAATCCAAAATATAGAATGTAGGACTATCATGATGTCCTGGCCTGATGTTACGAAGCCACTTTACTCTTTAACGGTCGGCTCAATGCCCGAGGATGCTGTGCCTTTAAGAGGCACCCAGGGGGCGGGGCCGGAGCCGCAGGGCCGAGTGCGGGGCGGTGGAACGGCTGAGCCCGACGGCTCGGGGGCTTCGGGGGCCGGCAGGGCTGGGGAGGGAGTGCGCTGCGAGTGCTGTGTTGAGCTTTGGGTTTCTTTTGTGTTCCGGCTAGCTGGAAAAAGGTTCTATTGGTTTTTTCTTGTTCTTTTTCCCTTCCCCCCCCCCCTTGCCTCACTGCCTTCCTTCCCTCCTCGCCGGTCCGGGAAGCCTGCGGGGGTGGCCCTGGCTGGTCCACGCCCGTGTGTCTGTTCCCTCTCTGGGAATTTGTTGTAGTTTGAGGTTGGTTTTTTGTTCGTTTGGTTGGGGTTTTTTGTTTGGTTGGTTTTTTATCCTGTTCTACCCTATGTTGTTTGTGTGTTAATAAACAGGTTTTTTTTTTTCCCCCACTTTCACTTATTGTGACCCATTTGTCTCATTGACCGAGGAAAAGGGGAGGCCCTTGTCCCGTGAGAGGAGGTGCTCATTCCGGAGTGCTTTCTCCTAAAATTTTGTCTCCAAAAACTGAGACACATGGTCACTTCACATTTTCAGTATGATCCTCATCAAATCTGTAGCAGTTACCCTATCCTTTACTCTGAAATGAGTTTATGGTGAAATAATAGTTTTCTGTATAATAATCTTTCTGTATTGTGAGAAGCCACTGAACACAGGGTCTCTCCACAAATGATCAAAACTAGCTACTGAGATTTTCCTATTGAATTTAGGGACAAAAATCTCATATGGCAGCATTTCCCAAGAGTAGGAAAAAAATGAAATGGAAGAGTAGATTTTAAATATTTTTGTGCATTCTCAAAGAAATTTTAAAATACAGAAAATTTAAGGAAGGCGTACTGCTGATTTTTTTTTTTTTTTTTTTTGGCTTGGGTTTGGCTTTTGCTGAACTTCTAGTAGTTACTGGTTAATGCATAATATTCTTTGCATAGGTACCAAAGCACTGTGGTGATGGCTGTGGCATAGAAGCTGAGAAAAGGAAAATGAATTTGAGGCTGTGGCAGACTGAAGGGTCTGTTGCTGTTCTGCTGTGGTATCTTTACTAACATAAGTATTGTAACCATGACATTCTTGCTACAGGAATAACATGATCCATCCTTCCATAAACCCAGAGGATAGTTAAAAACCTTCAGGGCTGATATACTTCCCAGTACAGCTCCAGTTTTTAGAATATTTGTGTATAATAAATGGTTATGGGTGAACTCTGAACAAAATACCTAATCAGTGTCACAAGTGCATCTGTGCTATCTCAGAACAATCTCCCCAAAAGCAGACATCCTCATTTTAACCATAGAGGACATTTCTCTAAGCTGCAGCAACTTGAATGCATCTCATTCATCTTTGTACTCCTGATGAATTGAGTCTAGACTACCAGTCGGGGATTGGGGGAGAATCTGCCTCATGCAATTATCTGTGTTTAAAAAGTGAGTGTAGACATTGGGACTAAACAGCAGGAAAAGGCTCTTACTCAGACTGTGCAATAAAGGGCAATCACACTTGTTATTTGAGTTTCTTGTCTCTTCATGAGTCAGCTTTGCCATTACTCTTACCAGACAGACCGGTGGAAATATTTTGAGTATATCTCACTTCTCCTTTACTTTATGCTGCATTGGATCCCCCCAAAAGAAGTATTCTTATGATCAGACACTAAATGAGGTTTCAGGTTTTGTCTATGCAAGTGGCATTAGAGCCAGCTGATTTTAACAAGAGTTTATGAGGGGCTTGAATCAACTCCACTACATTAGTTCCAGCTAATGATGGATGTGGTTTTATTGGGAGCATTTAGATTTACCACATAATAATTGTTTCAGATCCAGACAGGCTCAATTTACAGACTCTATTTGTCCTTAGGAAAGCTACATTTATTTTGCTGAGCAAAAAATCTGAATATTCAAAAGATGTTTCCCTAGGGTGTGAATGAGGGGCTATTTGGCAGGAATGGAAGTGGCAGCCTGGGAGCCAAGGTCTGCAGAAATCTTTAATCGAAATGTTCTCTCAACCTTCTGATTTCCAGGAGAGCTTTCACATACAGCCACAAATGGAAAATATTTTGCAAGGGAGTATAGGGATAGTGAAAAAATCCTACCATAGTGTTCATGCTACTTTTATTAAGTAAAAGTTACCCTGCAAGGATGGCATTCTGCTCTCATCCTTATTTTGTATCATGAAATTCTATGACTTCTGTGATCACAGAATAGTTTGGGTTGGACAGGACCTTAAAGATCATCTAGTTCCAAGCCCTCTGCCACGGGCAGGGACACCTTCTATTAGACCAGGCTGCTCAGAGCTCTGTTCAACCTGGCCTCAAACACTTTCAGGGATGGGGCCTCCACACCTTCTCTGGGCAACCTGTTCCAGTGCTTCACCACCCTCACAGTAAAGAATTTCTTCTTAATATATAATCTAAATCTGTCCGTTTGAAGATATTCCCCCCTTATCCCACCTCCAGCTTTTTTCTAGGCCTTCCAGGTACTGGAAACTGCTCTAAAGTGTCCCTAGAACCTACTCTTCTCTAGACTGAACAACCCCAACTCTCTCAGCCTGTCTCCATAGGAGAGGTGCTCCAGTCCTTTGATCGTCTTCATGGCCTCCTTTGGACCCACTTCAACAAGTCCATGTCCTCCTCATATTGGTGGCCCCAGAGCTGATGCAGCGCTCCAGGTGGGTCTCACTGGAGCAGAGCAGAGGGACAGAATCCCCTCCCTCGCCCTGCTGCCCACGGAGCTTTTGGTGCAGCCCAAGATATGGTTGGCTTTCTGGGCTGCAAGGACACATTGCTCTTCTTGACTTCTGTGATGATGCCCACAACTTATATCCTAACCCAAGTCCTTCTGCTTTAGTAGGAGTGTTTCCACTATCTTCAATGGAGCCATTACAGAAAGCAATGTAATAAGCAAAGCTGAGATTTCAAGGTCTGTATTTAATGTAGTGTCTTAATAACATGCTTTGCTGTGGAAACTGAGGACAAAGATCTCAGTCTCTTAAATGAAATCTTCCCTTAGTATTTCTGTGCCAAATCAAAATAGTCCAGTTTAATCAAAGAAATAAATGGATAAATGAAATAACTTACAGACATTTATCTTCTACAACTCAGAGAACTGGGAAAGCATATGGTGTTAAGTTCCCAGTGAATTTTTTGGCAGATATTCTGGAAGAATAGTAAAGCAGGAAAGGAGACAGGAAAACATGATACAAAACAAAGAACGTACCACATATAAATGTTTAGTGCTGCACTTTATTTAGAGTGAACCAACTTGTAAAACATTTGACATCAATTTCATTTGAAAGCTGTGAGCATTTACGGGATTTTCTAATGCAGTTAAGTAACTATATTGGAAGAGATTCTTTACTGTGAGGGTGGTTAGGTGCTGGAGCAGGCTGCCCAGGTATATTGTCAATATTCCAACTCTGGCCAGTATTCCAATTCAAAGCCAGGCTGGACAAGGCCTTCAGCAACCTATTCTAATGGGAGTTGTCCCTGCCTATGTCAGGGGAGGCTGGGTCCAGATGATCTCTAAGGTCCATTGCAACCCCTTAATATTTTATGATTCTATCACACAAATCATTAAGAGGGATGAATAATAGCAATATCTGAGACATTAAAACCATTTTATTGTCTATAAATGTCTTTCTGCTGGTAAACCCCAGGTATCTCAGCAGCTCAATCACAGCAACTTTAAACTAGTTCTGTAAGCTGCTGCAGGCACCTTGGCGGTCCAGAAGATGTTGCCACCAATATAATTTGCTCCTGAAGCACTACAAGAACTCACTGCACATAAGCTTAACTAAAAGTGCTAAAACCTACTACTAGGTTAAACAAAACACTTGCAGGCTCAGAGTAAATGGCACTGGCTTTGCTGATACTCAGGCAGATTGCACAATGTGCATGATCCCTACAGCAGATTGCTGTTGGAACTTGCACACCAAGTGGTGGCAGCTGTTTAAAGCCCTGCACAGTGGGAATTAGGTATGGAGAGCAAAGTTGGAGTGGTTAATCTCTCCTCCCACTTTCTTTGAAGCTTCAGAAGCTATCCCTGAGAGTCACTGCAGCCAGAACATAATGTTGTCTTACAATATGAGAAAGCCCCTTTTCTACATTTCTTGGGAGAGACATGTTTCATTTAAGTGGCTAGAGGTACATATGTTCCTAGATCACCTGGGATGCAGCTAACGTTCTTACATGCATTTTGGAAACATCCCATTCATGGGAAAATCTGATAAAACTCTATAATATGCTGTAAAACCCTTCGCAGAAACCAGTGTCAGCTCTCAAAGGAGTGTTTGCCATCAGTCCCACTTCAGCCACAGCAGCTCCCACAAGGAGTTTGGTGTAACTGAAAGGGTGGACAGGCAAAGGCCTGGCAGCCTACAAGTGCTGCCAGAGGGATTCTACCAAGTTTTCATGCAAGGATGGGGGAGAAGTACCTCTGTCATTTCTCCACTTGCACAGCTGTGCAGGGATTGGTACGTGTGGCCTCATGTCTTCTTGCACTCACATTTGCCTTGAACAGAAACCATTTACTTAAATCCAAAGAAAAAAATCTGGTCTTCTGATTCTATGTATCTGTGAAAACAGAGGAGACCTATACACTTTGTGGTTTACCTGCTTCATGTGTCATCCTGCCACTTGGCTGGCTCTAAGGCCTGCTCAGAAATAGAAGTGGAAAAAAACAGACAGGTATAAGACATCTTTAAATAAGATTTTCTGAGGGAGGGAACAGCAACCCATTCTAACCATTGGTTAGACAGATACTATTTTCAGCTGCCAGCTATAATTAAACAACTCATTTTCCTAAGGCAGAAGAAGATCACAAGCTTCCTCCACAGAAAAAAGGTTTTGGTTTTTAATTAAGTTGCCAAGGAGCTGCTCTCACAGCCAAGCCTGTGAGATCTTGAGTTTGGGGGGGTCGGTCTGAGACTGTCAGATATGTCCACATTTAATGAGAAAAACTACATACGTTAATGAAGACTTAAATGAACAGCCTTTTAGGCATTTAACCTCTTTTCCTTCTTTGTATCTTTGGACAAATAAGTAGCAGTCATTCAAGTAAAAATGATTGGAATTATCATGGTCTGCTGTGAGTCACTCTCTCTCAGAGGGCACTTTCCCAACAGTGGTAGCAAATCAGGACTGTAGGCAAGAGGCAGGACCACAAAGTGGCCAGAGGGGTCTGGGAGGAAAGAGAGAGGGGATTGTAGTCAGGGAGGATCAAGAGTGGAGGCCCATCCGTAGGAAGGGCCTCTCCACACCACCTGCCCTGCTGGGACCAGCTCTTCTCTCTAACCTCTGCCACCACCCAGGGCATCCACTTTGCATCTCCCTGCCACCTCCTCTCTGCAGGGACTAGGAGTCCATGGACAGCCCTGGACAAGCTTTAACATAAAGGACAGACATACCTCACAATGTTGCAGGGAGAGCAAAGGTAGAGACAGACAAACACCACAAACCCAGTGCTACAGGTGTCTGGTGATATAATGCTATTTTTTCACTCTCTCCCCAGTCCTACCCTTCATTATTTACTCTGATTTTATTATTTGGATCTCTAATTGAACTATTTTCTAAAGTATTTGTCTAATAATCAGTGAACTAAACAAAGATGTGTTACGTGGCATAGTACTGCTGCCTTGAGCAGAACTTTAAAAAGATGGGCTCTCTTATGCCCCAACAATTCTTCCTTTTCCAGTAATGTTTAAAGTATGTAACTACTGCGTAATTACTGGCATTATCTCTGTGCCAGATAATGACTTACCTTATTTGACATTTGAGAAGCACCAGGGTTATGTTTCCTTGAGTGCTCCCACAAGAAAGGCAGCATTTCTATGAAACCAATACACTGAAATGCAACTTGGCACTGCTGTGGCTGAGGGGGGCTGCTGGGATCATCCCCAAATGCTGCTCAAAACCATCATGTGTGGCATGGAAGGCTGAGGGAAGATTAGAAGCATGTTTTAGAGTTGTGTAGGCTGTGCTTGGCGAGGGTCAGAGAGGAGAGGCTTACCTACATAGAGACTAGGTTTGCACAAGGTGTGGAGAACATAACAAAAGGAAACTGTGACATTTCTGTCTGTAATTACCAATTTTTTTTTTCCTAACAACAGACAATATACTGCAGTTCCAGTAGGGGCATAAATGCCTCCCCTTATTATTTTCAAGAATCCCTTTATTTTTCCAAGGAAGAAAACACTATTTCATTAAACACATGCTGCTTTCCAACACCCAAATCAATATTTACCCTTTACTGACAATGCAGTCAGACCTTCTGCTTACTTGATATCCATTTTTCTTTCTAACTCCTCCCATGTCCCTTCCAGTCCCCACCGTTGTACAGCTGCTATAGCCCCAATAGTAATGGCAATTAAGGTTGCCAAAAGTGGTGACAGCAGTCAATGCATCCAACAATCTCTAAAAGTTATATGGGAAAAGAAGGGCTTTCTTCACTCTCCTCACCTTAGTAACCGAGGCATCCATTGGGCCTGCCCGGGGGAACCCTGTGACTTGGAAAATTCAAAACTTGGACTTTGCAGGTAAGATATAATTATGAGGCTTTGTGTGACTTTTTTTTTTTTTTTTTTTTTTTTGCATTAGGAAGCTGAAATTTGAGAGAAGACACTTGTATTTCTCCATTTGTCTTGCTTTATATCTTATCCCCATAAATAAAGGTTTCTTTCTATGGCAGCAACATTAACTGCCAGGGAAAAAAAAAAAGCTGCAGAAAGAAAAGGCATTTATTTTCCTTTAAACCTTTTGTACTCAACTGTCTCCCCCTTGGCACTCTACCAGGAAGTGGGACAGCTTGCGTTATTTAATAACCCCTGCGTAGTCTGTGCATTCCTTTGAAGTTGTGTATTTCTAATACTTTCTAAATAAAACACCAAACAAACTCATCACATAAAGTGCATCCAGTCACCACCTGAATTTTAATGCTCCATTTCTGAAGTCTCTTTTCTGCCCCACAGATTTTTAAATGTATGTTCATTTTGTGTGTCTGGAAAAAGACATGACTCAATGACAGCTAAAACCACTTAAGTAGCCATTTGCCTCCAGATACAGAAAGCTTGTGCAAAGCTTACAAAGCATTGCTCTGTGCCTACAAACTATATAAAGACAGTGAATTAAGTGGAATTCCCTAACCTAAAGAAAGAAAATTATTTAGAAAGAAGGAAAGCTAATGACATTTAAATACTCAAAAATGAGAGAACTGCCTGGGTCAGATGTCCCTGTCATCCAGCAACATGTCTCGAGAAAGGAGAAGGTGGACAGGATTTAGGTCTGTATACATTTGCTGTTCTCACAGAATCTGTCAGGCAGGTGTTTATGGACTTCCTGAGCCAGAGGCTACATCCAGACAACTACATTTAATAGTTTTTGACAGACCTGGCCTCTCCTAACAGGTACAATCCCTTCCTGAATCCATTTTCACCTGCTGTGACCATGATGTCCTGTAGCAATGAGTTCCACAACTCTGTCTGTGCTGTAGGAAGACACCTCTGTGCAATGCATCTGACAAAGTCACAGGACCTCTATTTTTGGTAGCATACCTTTCACCTGCCTTCCCTCACAGCTTTCTGTTCCCTCCTTCTGCTTTACCTTCTGAGATTAAGGGAATATTTGACTTCACTGGGTAGCACTGGGTGCAGCCAGTATTGGAGTTGTGGAGACTGATTTCTACAGCACCTAAATGATTATGTATTTTGTTCTCATGGTTTTTATCTTAGTAATTCCTAATGTTCCCTTTACCTTTAAACTTGAACATCAGCTCTTCCCTGGGTGCTGGTAGCTAAGTCATGTGTTTGTGTTTAGCTAGGGCCATTTCCTGCCTTTTGCATTACTTGCAGTCGCTGATAGAATTTCACCTGTCATTTTCTTACCAGGTCAGCCAGTATCATGAAATTCTCACTGCAAGATGAACTCTAGACACTGATTCAAAAATTTAAATTGAAAACAAACCAACTTATTGGCTGAAGGGTGGAAATGAGAGAAAATAGTAGGATGAAAGCTCTCTGCTTGGTAGCACAATTTGCAAATCCCTTTATCTTACCAGAGATGAAATTTCCAAACCTGCAAAGGATTAATGCTCAAATACTTCCCAGGTTCTTAACAGTGACCTTAAGAGGGACTTAAGTAGTGCTTAAATTTTATATTACTCTCCAGACAGAGAGCATTCAGTAAGTTCATATTTGCTCAGGAAGCTAGAGACTTCTGAAGGAAATTTCTCTTATATCCAAGACAGAGGGCACCGGCTCCTCAGAGGCTCTGGCTGACATCACAAACAGTTGTTTGTGGTTGCTGTAAGTGACTTCCATACCTGCGACCTGGAAATGGCTCATGGAGGGACAGCCTGCCAAGGATAGACTGCAGGAGCCCTAGGAGCTGAGCAAAACCTTGTGCTTTCAAAGAAGTGAAATAAATACAAAAGAGGTTGCATTTTTGAGCCACCCCAGGAAGAATAACAGCCAGATGAATCTTGATCTGCGTGTTAGTTAATTATTTTAAAAATTGACACCAGAAGATATAATGCTATACATAGCAGAAGCAGAAAGGAAAAATAGAAAGTGTTTCTGTGAGAAACCGTAAATCTTAGAAACTATAAGCTCTGGCAGTTGTAATAGCACTAAATTTTTAAGATGGCTTTAGAAAGCAGGGGCTCTACATGTGGAAGTCAGGTTCTATTTAATTATTAAAGCCTCTGTGGAGTAATAAGAAAACAGATCGATCAACCAGATATTTAACAGTACACAGGCACTGGGACAAAAAACATACTCAGTAAAATATATTTAACCCTCTGTATGCATGTGCACACTTTATATGTATGCTCACATGCTGTAGCAAGCCCCTAAGAGTGCAGCTTCATAGCCTATAAAAAAAGCATTTAATTTTCCAGCTTGTGCTGGCAGTTGACTTTCCTGCCATTAGTGTTCAGTGCTTGGGAGCTTCTGGGCAAGGAAGTTAACAGTGAACAGGCTCATACCCAGGCATGTAAATAAACTTCATACTTTTCATGTGTGTTTCTTACAGAAAAAATGTACTTAGTTTGACCCACAGGAATTTAAATTTAACTACAGTTTTATCTTGATGATCACAGGTAATATTTTTTCTGTCTAGTATGCAAAAGTATTAGGAGTATTAATAAGATCTCAGAATAATGTTTAATTGATCTATGTTACAGCTTTAGAAGGCAATTTTATGCACTATATGCACAAAATTAAATATAAAGAGACTAAAACTATGATTTACTTATTATAGAGGATTCCATTTGCAGAAGTGTTCATCTGAACTATATGAGTTTGTGTTTTATTTTCTGAGGTTGACAATGAAGAAGCAGGTTTAATTTTGGTCAGAGGTGAAGTGCTGTAATAGACATCTTTCTCCTTTTTCACAATACTACTTGATTACTACTTGAGCATTCTAAAATTTTTTCTCATTATGTTTAATTATATAGCTGCAATTCCAAATAACATTATACAAATATTTATATGGAAAAGCAAAATGCCTGCTTTTGTTCAGAATTCAATTTGGCTTCTTTCCAGCAAACAAATTGAAAATTTTCAGTTTTCATTAACTCTTCCCTTTTTTTAGCTATTACTCATTTCAGCCTTTTTAATCAAAAAACTTCCGTTTCAGTACATTTTAGCTAATTTAATTAAATCTTTTAATGTACATCTCATTTGACTAGATCTAAATAAATTGCTGAACTAACAACAAGACCAGATATCTAAGGAAATAGTTTCCCTGAATTTAATTAGACATACAGGCTTCCTCTGGACTTTCTCCTCTCTACAAAGTACATTCTGGAGTGACTTCACTCCACTTCCCTGTTTTAAATGACCAGATTATACAGGATATTCAAAGCACACAATAATAGATTCACAGTCTTAATGACTGGAAAGTAATTGGATAGTCATTATTCCAGCTGCTTGTACAGAAATACATATTAAAAGAAATACAGATAAGTAATATTTAGCAGTATTTCCTCTTATTTGTACCCAGAACTTGCGGAATCAGCTCAACAGCAATAAACCCTTGCTAATTGCCTATGTCTTCCCCATGCTGCTGTAACAGAGGATCACTGCAGTCTCCAAATGAATGGGTTAGAAAATGGACTGTACACCCAGGATATGATTTAATTATCCTGCAGTATGAAAGTTAGTTTTAATACTTTTAAGAGTGTGGACTGTGTAAATGTGAAGGTATTTAGATGTTCATTGGGACTTCCAAAAGCATCTAAGCATATGAAATTGTCAGTTCAGTCCTGCTACTAAACAGCTTCTACACAAATTGCACAGCAGCCGTCTGCCTTTTTTGGCACTGAAATGCTTGTTGAAGTCTTGCCCCTTGCTAAGTAAAATTTTGGCCCAGAACTGATTTTTCAGCCATTCAGTTTAAGGTAATCATTGTGTCAGTACTGTAGCTGATCCACCTTCCAAGTACTGCTTGAGGTGAGAACCCATTCTTGTGATGAGCTTCCAGCCTGAACACTGAAGTGATGGTGGAGCATTAACATCACTTCAAATGTGAGGCAGAAATAATCCAAGCCCACTAGTGTTAGGCTGACCCTAGACTTTCTAACTACTGATAAAACAGACTCTTCCCCTCTAAAAGACACTGGGAGATATTTACTAAAGATGTTTTGGATTTTCTTCCACTGCATAGGAGTTTTGCCACACTGACAGCTCTCTCAGCAGTAAGGTCTGAGCAAAGCTTGAGACTCTGACTCATATCTGCAGGTGGATTTAGCCAGGATGGCTGAAAGAGCCCCTGCCCTGCTGCTCCCAGGGGCTGCTGCCCACAAAGCAGAGTAGCAAGGTAGCATATGTGCTCCCTCTCATGCAGACCAGCACGGAGCATCACCCTGTGTATCAGCACAGCATGAAGTGCACACAGTTGGCACTGGTATATCAGGCTGTGACTCGTGGCCTTTGGACGTGGACAAGCACTCTGTTCAGCTTCTCCTGCTCCAGGGACACCAAGCGCTGCAAGAGGAGTGGTGCAAAGAGGAGGGATGGCTGCAGCTACACCCACAGCTCTGCCTGTGAACATAGGCAGCAAATGCAGCTGGAGCACAGGCAGGCAGGGATACAACAGTGACCAGACTTCAGACATATGGCTAAGAGGAGGTTTTTTAAAGCAGAATTCCTCAGAAAAAGCAAAAATCCCAGAATGGGAATGAGTTTTCTAAGAGGTATGGACCAGTTCTTTCTCCTGCTGTCCACTGTGATGAAGAGCTGGTGAGGAACAGCTACCCTCTGCAACCCTGAACTGAGGATGAGGGACTCTGTGGCTGCATTAATAAATTAAATAATGCTGGAGAGCAACCCTTGGCAGCTTAAACAACTAGAATGGCGTTGCAATGTTCCCAGTGTCAAACTGGATCGGGAGACTTGTTAACAATTTAACTGCACAGATGACTGGGAGTGCTTGTATCTGTGTCATGGCATTTATTTATTTCTTTACTAGAAGTAACACAGCCCTCACATAATCCTCTACTGATATTCCTCAATGGACACTAGTTCATGGGAGTTTTGCAGCTCGAAAATCCATGTAGTTCTTGATTTGGGAACTGTCTCTGGTGTTTGCTGAAGTCACACTGTCCTGGTTTCCCACGAATTTCTGCAGACATTCAAAGCCAAGGTGCTGGCACACTTGCTTAGTCTCTTGAAAAAGAGCCCCACAACAAATTACAATCCCCTCTGCACAGCAGGGCCTGTCACTACCTTGCTAATCAAAGCAAGTACGTCAAAGGACCTGCAGAAATGAAACTCGCATGTATACGTCAAGCTTGCTCCAATTTAGAAAATTGCTCATTGCCTAATTCATTAAACAGTAGGAAGTAGAAATGAAACGTTAAATTTAGCAAAGATGCTACTGCTAATTATTAACCACAGTCTCTCATTAAGCACTTGCCTATCATTCTAATATACAGTATGAACAAAAGAGGATAAAATATAATCTACTAATGAAATTGAAACCTAATGATATCCAATTGAACAAGCATGTGGTCATTTTCTCAAAAGATCAACTGGTGGCTTTATCTTGCTTTTTTTAGCAATTACCTGGGTCCTCATTCCTTGGAAATAGCATGGATTATTTCCATATCACATTCATTACTGTCACAAATAAGGACAGAAGTGTACTTCGCACCTGAACAAGAAGCACTGCCACAGGATGTAGCTTCAATTACAGTCTTTGTACTGCTTTGTTTGATAAGGGACAATTATCTTTACAGGACAAAATCTCTCCATGTGACTCAGGTTTGACTCTTCTCATGGTTAAAGGAGTTGCTTTGTGGAGACATTACATGATTTACTGATCTGTTTGCTGGGTTCCAAAGCAAAACTCTGCAACTCTCATCTGCCATGCTCATCAACTCTGAAAGGCAGATCAATATCCAATTGCTCTGTCCTGGTAGCAAGTTGCCATTTAGAAATCACCTATTCATGGTTGTGTTGAGGCCAGTGTTTCTCCCCATGAATGATGAAATTGCTAAGGTAAATGCTGCCTGTGTGGAACACAGGATAATAGCTGAAAGCAATGGTTGCATTTGTCACTCTTCCCAAGAAAATGCAGATTATAATGGCCCATTTTTTTCTGTGAGACTTGAATCAAGCTGAATCCAATGGATAAGATTTTTTCTGTGGCTTTCTCAGTTTTTCTATCTAGCTTTGAAAATCTGAAGTGGGTAGTGGGGAAAAGATAAACATTGTGATCTCTCTGAGATGCTGCTGTTGCCTTGGCCTAACTCAAAGGACTCCTAGGAAAGCATATTCAAATTTGAGCTTGCATCTAAAAATAAACAAACGGCAACTGCTTTCCTCTCAAATCCATCTCTATCTCCTACCATTTAGGAAATCAATTACAGATGATCCCAATTGTGACAAACCATGCGAGAGTAAAAGCAGTAGGATTTAAATGATGTAATTGGAGATGTTGGAAAGTTAGTTGCCTATGCATCAACTGCTCAGCCATGGTCACTTCACAATCAAAAGGCAACTGCAAAGGGCAAATTAATTTGACTCATCTCAGCCTGAGAGAAACTGCCTTCTGGAAAAGCCTGGTTTTATCCACTGACTACAAGAGTGTCTCTGGTAATTACCTTTGACTTAGCCACCTTTTAGATAGATAGTTAAGTAGAGATGTGTGCCACCATATGTGCCACCTTACATCTGTCATTCATGACGTAAAGATAATATTACATATTGATACAGTTTTCAACATGCAAGAATTCTGGGTTTTCAGTCCGCACAACTATTTTCTAGGCTGCCTCCTTGATTAGTACTTCTGCCCTTTGACAGGAACAAATGCCCCTTGATTCTCCTTTACTTTTCAGCTCGCTGAAATGCACCAACATTTAATCTGGGTTACACAATATTTGGGGGATTTAACAGGTAGCTTTAAAAAGCCCCTATCCTGCATTGCTTTGTTTTGCAGTTGTAAGCACGCAGCAATTCAAGACTCCCTACAGTTAAGGGTTATCATTTTTCTTTGCTCCAGAAGTTCATTTGGAGATCCAAAATGGCTAAAAGAGCACTTGAAAATGGTCTTTTCTGAAAGAGATTGTTCATTACCCTTCTGCTTTCCCGTGTTTGCCAAAATCTGCATTGCTCATTTTGCTAATTCCTCATCTCTTAGCCTGCCAGTTAAGTTTGTATACTCTCAGCCTTCAGAACCAAACCTTCCTATTTCTTGATCTTGCAAATAGGTCAAGGAGCTGGTTCTTTAGTTCTTTCCTATCACCCTCTCAGACTTGGCTGCAAGGAAGATTTTGAAAGCTTCTGTGAACTGTCAGCATTTTCCCTGGTTATTGTCCCTCTCTAGTATTAGAAAATTTTGAAGTTTATTACTATTACAACACCTTAATTTCTGTTAGATTTTGTGACTGTCTAATCAGCATTAGCAATTTAGTATAAACCTGTTGAAAAGGTAACATTCATCTTGTCAGGACAGTTAAAGAACTAAAAAGAAAAGAATTTATCTTCAGTTACCAATTACAGAAAGATTTGCTGTGAATGCCGCATTCCCAAATTAAGCTATTCTTACTCATTTCCTCTAAGGAAGGCTGTCCTAGTCTGTTTCAATGTTTTAATATTTTCGTGCAATACACTGCAAAATAATTCAACCCAGTGCCCACCAGAATCTTTCCTGCAGGTTTTGTTCCCCAACTCCCTCTGCCAAGCACTCAAATTGCACCCCTTGTTGCCTGCTGCCTTCATCTGGCATAGTTCAAGCTGTAACCACTCTCGTCGCTGCTGATCTCATCACAGACTGATTATGTTAGTTTGCAATTGATTTTACCATGCTGCCCAATGCTTTGAAAAGTAACTTATTGTCTTCAAAGTCCTAGACAGTGGGATATTTGATTGTGTTTTTCACAAAATACTATCACAGTTTTTCAGCTCTAATTACTTTGGAATAACACTGTTCAGTTCCAGTCTGACCACTTTTGTGAGTAGTGGTGTTCATATATTAGTTCTGGAAAAAACATTAATAAAAGATGTCAGTGATAAGAAAACTGGATAGTAGGATTATACAAGCAAACCTAGGTATTAAAAAATAGGACAGTTACCTTTTGAAGTGAGCAAGAATGTCTTCATGGCTGTCAGTGCCTCTCTGCAGTAGGGACAAGATTCCAGCTCCACTCACACCATGGTCCTGTCTTTCTCCTTGGCCTCAGAGGCCCTGCTTACAGTTGAACACTACAGCCATAGGGTAAGTGCACATACAGGGAGGAATTTGTTTGGACTAATGCAGGTGGTCCTCCATCTGAATCAGTCGCCTGTGTTGCCATCATCAATGGCATGTTTTAGGCTGTGATTCATCTGATTTATTTAGATGTCTGCATTAAGATGACATGAATCACATCTTAAAACTACCTGTCTCTCACTACAGAGCTGAGAGTGACAGTGATTTAAATGTCTATAGATACAAACATCTAGAAGTAACATCCATAGTAATGTTGTAAACAGTATCAGGTCAGGTGTTAGGAGCAGGCCAGATAAAGGCTCTCTCCACCTCCAAGAAAGGATGGTGATGTGTGATCTGCCCATGGGAAAAAGCCCTAGCCTGGGATCCCCTCTCAATTATTCTCATGAGTTCTTTGGGGGAGTGCTAGTTGAATAAGACCAAAACTATGTCAATGACTTTTCTAGTGGACAATCAAGTTCCCAGTGCTCGGTCCATGGCTTGGCACTCTTGATTTAAATGTTCCCAGTGTGTTATAGCTACTTTTTAACAGAATCCTGATACAAAGTTTCTCTCTCAACTTTAGGTGCTAAAACGGACTTAGGATCAGGAAATTCTGGTAAATGTATTATTTCTCTCTTTTCTCAGGACATCTAGGAATTTTCAGGATCAACACCTTCTCACAGACTGTATTGCTTTGTTGAACTGCTTTACTGTTACACAAATCACAGTCTAGCATCACATGCCATCACCCAGTAACTTCAAGGACTGCACACATCTCCATCTGTTATTAAATGTTTACTTACGCCTGGAGGGAATGAGGTGCCCAAAGACAAACACACACACAGAGGCAAAAGGCATTACTCTGTGATGCTGTTTCCATACAAGACCAAATAATTTACTGAGCCCCCATCCACAGCAGTTCTACTACCTGTTCTCCAGGATGGGAACCAGAGCTTCCCTGCCTGCACTAAGCTGCTGTCTGCTTATCCTGCCCACTTATGAATGAACTTCCCAGCCCACTGTACAAGGAGGAACAGTTTCAATAGAAGGGATTCAACAGCCTCTCTTTTTCATGTAAAACAATGTAGCTCAATGCTTAGTTTCTGTACATGTGACATTGGTCTGAAACTGCTCAGTCAAAGAAGGTAACAGAAAAAATAAGATCCTTATATCCTGTTTTATTGCTCTAGTTAAACTGAGCTCTACAAGGCATCTATGAAATCTGCAGAATTACTGGGTCTTATCAGAACATGGGTATGAGATAAACAACTCTGCACAGCCCTATAGAAAACAAGGTTATTCAGGCATGCACAGAAGGAGTCCCAGCTCTTGCTGGAGCTGTTATAGAAAACAGAACTGCCTGTGAAGCTCAAGCATCTCTAGTAGCAACCACATGGGAGTTTTGAAGATTTAAGTCTTTGATACCTAAGATATAGATTAACTTGGTTTTATGCTCAAAGGTTTCAGTCATTTGTCCAACAGATGTCATTTCCTCATGGTGGTGTAAGCAGCTGACAGGGATACCCTGAATCTTGATGATGTATTCGTAACTGTGAGTTCTCTGCCTTCCAGCAAGTTACTTGGCTATGCTTTGAGGGTGGAGATGATTAGAAAAACTCTAAAATAGTCTTAAAATGATTTTTCAATTTGTATAATTTGGTGTTTTCAAGAAAGACAATTTGAACATACCAAATATATTGATGCAACCTGGTAGCAATGTCATAGCAGATGTTTCACTGAAATTTGTAATTAATGCAGAGCTAAAACACCTTTAGTTCGTACTTTATGATTAAATTTTCTCTCCATAACCCCTGCAATTACTCTTCAGGGGACAGTAAAATCATCTGTATCATATTTTTAGAAAAATATTTCCCCAACTATTGCTAGGGAACAATTTAAATTTTTCTATCCTGGATTTTTGTCTCAACTTTAAGGATTTCTTATCATCATCTGCAGCACAAGCTGCATGCATTTTTATACCACTTCTTCAAATATAAATCATCTTAAAACTCATCCACAAGAATGTGACCTCTGTATGTTTACCTGGCACGAACTCTAGACAAATTTTTGGGAAAAGCTCAGATTGGGGAATCATTCCCTTTCTGACAGAACAGAGCATCAAGTTCATAGCCTTTGATATTTTGAGAACTCTCTATTCACAAGAAGTTCTCCTGTGCTTCCCTCCTGCTGGGCCTCAGGGAATTTAGCAGTGCAAAGTCAGGATTTAGCCTCTGCCCCACTAGAAACCACTCATTCTCCCATTTTTGTGGCTGATTTCAGGTGCAGCCTCAGCCTGTAGCAGCTTACAAGACTTGCACTGACCTGTCTTATGAGGAACAGAAAGTAAGTCCAGGGCAGGAGTATGGAGAGAGTGGTTGCAGCCAAGCTGCCATGCAGACTTCCACACCCATCTCCCTTTGCCCTCCTGCCCCAGATGGAGAGCTCTCTTCCTTGGTTCCTCACAGCATGAACAGGAGAAAGAGGTTTTGAATGACATCTCTTTATTTCCTTGTCTTCAGAGTCTGCATTAATGAGATATGCAGATCAGCAAACCAAAGTTAATTATTTTCTGACACAAATTAGGGGAGATGAATCACTGATTACTAAAACAACTTTGAGCTCTCTCTTTGCATGGCTTACGTAAAACAAAGGGGAAAGCGACAGCCACACAAAGCTCTGGTGGTGCCTGTGACACCCTTGAGAAAGTAAGTAGGGATAGATGTTTCCACAAGTATGTTTCACAGCCATCAAAATCATAGAATCATTCGAGTTGGAAAGAACATTAAAGATCTAGTTTCAATGCCCCCACCATGGGGCATTTCACTAGACCAGGTTGCTCAAAGCCCCATCCAACCTGGCCTTGAGCACTTCCAGGGATGGGGCATTCACAGAGCCTCTGGGCAATCTGGTCTATTGTGATGGTCAGCAGCTGGCCTGAAGGCCTCACAGTAATAATTAATCCCATTTTAAAACTCCCTATTTTATAACTGAAATAATGAAGACATAACTGAAATTACATAAGTACCCTGACCAGTAGGTTCTGTAATCTGACCAGTGTGGACGGTTGGGGAGCAGGCCCAGGCCGTTGGGGATGCAAGCAGCTCTTGGCTGGTTGGCCGGGTGGCAACTGGCTCAGCCCATAGGGATCGACCGCACAGACCTTCAGATCTATATAAGGGGAAGAAGACTCAATAAAAGAGGGCTGTTGTCCATGAACCCAGTGTGTCTTGTCGCTTGTCTTTCTCTGAAACAGCGACACTGTTCCAGTGTAATAAAATAAAGGTGAATTTCCCATATGCGCACAAAGTATCTGGAGGAGCTGCTATCAGCCATAATGGGCAGGAATCCACATGCTCACATTTCATCTGCCTGAAGGCTCAATATGGCATCCAACCAACCAGGTTCTCGGTATAGTTCCTGACAGAAATGACATAAGTGAGATTAGCAGTTATCTCTTTTCCTTAACTACAAAGGCAGCCTAAGATCCCATCATGGTTTAAATAACTGTTTGACATAGAAGTCAAGCTGACAGCTCCCATTCTAGATGCTTCTTTTGCACATTTGTCCCCTGGGCTTTTGTAATCACTCTAAAAAATGGCTTTAAAAATACAGATTAAGTGTTCTTAAAAAAAGGTATTGTGTTTTGTGGAAGGAAAAAGTCACATGGAAATTTTGCTTTTCATCTTGTCTCCTGGCTCTAGAAGTCATGGATGAACTATATCCCCTGTGAAAAAATGCTGTGCTTAAACCTGTAAGACTCTATTTGTATTAATAAATTAAGCTAGAGGCATAGACCTGGCCACTGAATTTGCTAGAGTGGCTACATCTTTAGAATAATGTATGGCACAATTTTGTCCAAGCCCAACTAACACTTTCCTACACAAGCTCCAGGTACAGTTTTGGAGTTAATGTATCTTGCAGTGGGTTAGTTCTTGCGTTGGTTTAGCAAGCCACAACCTTCCCAGAAAGCGCTGCAGGGCTGCTTAGGATAGAACAGCTGTTCCTCTCTCCCATACTCCTTCTGGACGGCCCCATGCTCTTGCTCCAGCTAGCTGTCAGTTCCACAACATGGTGACAGTAAAGGAGGCAAGAAGAGTCCCTCCATATGGACCTCAGAGGAACCTCTATTACATGGTGACAAGCCAGTTCCCAGAGGCAGAGAGACAACACGGTCAGGTAGCTTGGGGTCTTATCTGGGGACGAGGGGGGTAGAGAGAGCATGTGGATGAATGATCTCAGGGAGCAGGGGCAATGCATGGGCAGTACTGGCATTGGGGTACTGGAACCAGTGGGGAGAACCTGAAGGTGTAGCCAGGACTAGGGGCAGGGGAAGGGGGGACCATGTGGAAGGGGCAGACATTTAATAAGAAAAGCAGTGGGGAAATACAGCACCACAAATGTAAACCAGGGATTTTTGGAGTTAATGCAAGCCAGGGATCAATCAATATACACACAATGTTTTTCAGAAGCTAAAGAGCTCCATAGTGTGATGATGACCAGATGAGGCCAATTGGCTTCAAGGCCAAAAAGGTTTTGCTGAGTTTACCACTAGCAGTATAACTGCAATATATCAACAGCCCAAAGCAATGCGACCAAAAGATTCATATTTTCCCCTTAACCATTCTGCTGTAATTGCACTGAACTTAATCCATTTGGTGGTAAAAGGAGGAAAACTGACATTACACATTTAAGGCTAAAAATATGACATAAAACTAACCATAAATGAATCCCCTTTGTGAAATCTAGACTCTGGATTTTGTGTTCGCTGTCGGTGTCACTGTTATCACATGCAGCACGGTAAGGAGAATCCTTGGGGGTTTTGAGGGATTTAACTGAAATAATCTGGGCAGGTTACTGTGATAGCAAAGAGTTGGGGTGTAATGCCAGAGCTGCACAGGCTCAGAGGTTTGATCACAGGTTCTAACAAATAGTGATACTTGCCCAAATTATACCTTGCCTCCTGATAATGTGCATTTGCACACTGACCTTTCAGTACTCACACTGCCGTGTGTGGCCAGCTGGTATGATCATACTGCTTACTTCTCATGAGACACCTCCAAAGGCTAAGGACATAAATTTGAAATGAAGATGGTATAAGACAGGCCTTTAAATCTATCCAGTCTACTGTATTGCTGCCCTCAGTGTGATTTCAAAAGCTTTAGCAATGCAAGAGCTGTGAAAAACAGGCTTTTGTTCGGTGTACTGGAGCCTTGACATCTGAGCCACCCCAATCCATGCCCAGTAGATTTTGTGACACCTAAAATCAGTCAGTCTTTTCTCCTCTGCCCTGCTGAAGGACAGTATGTTGGTGTCTGCTCACCTGAGAGCCCAACATAGTAACTGCAAAGCTCTACAAAGCCCAAAGGTGAATATGTGCCAATAAACACATAATCAGCACTTCGTGAGCAACTGTGGCACACAGGTCTCAAGTTGTGAAATGTTCTGTAAGTTTCCTTCAAGACTGTGCTTCCATCAATATTGGAAAATGTCAGCAAAGTCTTTACATCTCCCCCAAGTAACTCTCATAAGCGACAAAGAATGTTGTGGTCCTAAAACTTCACATTTCACAATAGGAATATAGACAAATTTTGACCATTCCAAATACATGAACCTTTGACTACTCAGAGTCCTCTTCCTGAATCTCTTAGCATACATACAGGACTCTGCTCATTAAACAAATGTCCTTTAACATTCAAGAAGCCACTTGTTCTAACTTTAGCAATGTAGCAAGGACATGTTCTTGCATTCCCCTTCATTACCACATTGTCAACCTCCTATATTAACACTCAAGATCCTATTTCCATGTCATAGATAGAGCTGACAGGAGAATTTATGGGGTTTTATTTGAAATATTGCCCTGTTCCCTGCAAGTAAGTTTATTTCTCCAAGTTGGATGAGAAGAAAAATGTCTTATTCCACTATATCCATTTCTGTTATACCTGGTGACTCTGCACTAGCATTTGCCTCATTAAATTGAATGTCCTTATATGACACTGATGATGTTAAGATTTGGAACAGAAACTTTAGGATCAGTCCCGGCAGAGAAAGAAGATAAATGTCTGGATGTGGATGCACCATAACGCATGGAAGAAGTGGGGTGTAAGAATGGCATGTGTTGGCACCTAGATTAGCTCATCATCAAGTTCATAACATATCTACCAACAGTTTCTGTATGTCTCACACCCAGGCTGGCTTAAAAAAGGAGTGCCTAAAATAAAGAACATCCTACATCAAGACTAAAACAAAGATCCAAGACATTACAAGATGATGGTAAGAAGATGAGGAACAGGAAATTCCATTTAAACATAAAAAACTTTTTACCTGAAGGGGTTGTCAAAAATGGTAGTTGTGGAGTCTTCACTCTTGGAAATACTCAAAACCACACCTGGCATGATCTTATAGCACACTGTTTTGATTAACCCTGCTTTGACCAGGGGTATTGGACCCCTCCAGCCTCCACCATTCTGTGATTTTAACAGGGCTGGATCCTTAAAACCCACTCATAAGCAGACAACCATGAGCAAGTTCTCTGAGTGAGATGCAATGGGATAGTGAGACAAGAGATCAAGGTCACCATCAGCTTCTGTGGATGCAAAAATGCTTATCCAAAACTATCAAATGGTCATCAAAGTATGGAGAAACCAGGAAATTCAATGAGTACTCAGTAATCAGAGTTCTTTGTACATTTTTCCTTCACAATGCACATGGACCAGGCCACCTTTCCCACCTGATCAATTCAATCATCTCAGATACCTGAATGGTGGGCATGTGACTTGGACACATGTCTTAGTGCTTGAGATCATGCAGGTATGAGGATGGGAGAAAATGAAATAACCTTTCCCTTTATATTACATCTGCCTTTGAGCTTTATAATATTGTTTCTACAATGGTGCAGCATTATTTCCTACAATTATATGATGCAATATGTGGCAGTGTGAGCTTTTTCTTCTACAGAAGCACTGTAAAATTCAGTGCACAAAATTTAATGTAACATTTCCTCCAATGGGATAAATTAATACTGACCCAACTCTTGACCTTTGTTCATTTTTAAACTGCAGTTTTCTGGTTGTCTAAGAGATGTGGGCTAGTTCAGATAGGGTGTCGCGGGTTGGGTTTGTAACCGGGCAGAAACACCAATTTAGTGTAGTGGTTTGGTCTAAAATACTCATTACTGTTTATCTTCTGTGAGATAAGAATTAGGAGAAATGCAAAGCAGGCACCAACTTGAATGAATATAAAGAAGTTTATTAACAGACCTAAAAGAAGAAAAGAAAAAAAATCATACCACCTTCAGAACTCTCCTCCTCCCCCCACCTTTCTCCCTTCTCCCACTGACAATGTAAAAAGACAGCCCTTAAGATGTTCAGTCTGTTTACCACTTCCATAATAACCTTGTTCAGTCCATTTAGAAAGAGAAGTCTCTTTTTGCTCGTGCTATGAAAACAGTATCACACCGAGACAGCCACCCACTTCCAAATATTGTTCAGTCCATTTAGGAAGAGGAGTCTCTCTGCTTGCGATGTGAGTCCCTTCCCCCGACTTGCATCTTTTCCCACAACTGCTTTCGAGGGTCCACTCTTGAAGTTTTTTGGGGTACAATTTTAAGGTTGAGCCGTTCAGAAACAAAAAAACAGAGGCCCTTCTCCTTCCCTGGGAGCAAAGGGTCTTTCTTATCTTCATCTTTAAGACTATCTCTGGGAGCATCTCTAGGAATTGAGGTTTTTCTCCTTTCACATTTGGAGCAAAAGTCCTCATCTGGTTCATGTGGTTCATCTCTCTCTGTCCAAACTTCTCATGAAATTACAGCTGCGGCAGCATCTGCCTATTGCTTACGAGTTGAACACTCCACCCCCCATATCTTCATGAAATTACAACGGGATACTCTGATATATCATAGCTTCACAACAGACTTTCAGCTTTAAGCATCTCCTCTCTCTCTTCCCTCAAGTTTTCAGCTCTTCAGAGCAATAAAAGGGTTAATCTCACCTCGGCCTTGCAGCTGGAATGTGGCTTATCGCTGTTGGTCACCTGGCCTCTGCCGGACAAAGGTGCCGCTTTGCTGAAATCTTGGCCACAGTGGAGAGGGGAGAGAGCCGAGCTGCTCCGGTCGCCCACGGCAAGGCAATGGGGGGGGGTTCCACAGCTGGAACAGGCCCATGGCTCCAGGATGGCCGTGGCCTGGCCCAGCCTGGCCCAAGCAGGGCCTGGCCGGGCCCGCTGGCCCCCGCACGGGGCCTGCAGCCACCTGTCCCAGCGCCGGAAACGAGAGAGAGCTTGGGGGGGAGTTTGTCTATTCTTAAGTGTGGATCACAGAGGTGGTCACAACTTTAAGTGGCTTAAAGAATTGTCCATATTCAAACTGGCCAGCTGATAAGTTCTATCAGGTCCCAGAGGAAGCTGTAAGCACCCCTTAGCAAGGACATCCCTTCCGGGACTATCTATCCTTGCTAACCTATGACATAGGGGAAGCCCAAGCACCTTTGTTTTAACCCAGGACAGCCCTGACTATCAGAATGAGCCCTTCTTGCCCTAGAGTTGAGAGCTACATTAACTTAGGAGTACTCAGTTAAAAAATATGACACATTATATCTAATTTTACACACATGATTTTCAATTTTAATGTTAGCAAACAATGCAAATTGTCATGTTAATGCAGTAGCTCCAACTAATTTTATTTCTGTTAGCTTCCATGAAAATCATAAGGACTGTAAGACTCACTCCTCTTCAACTCTTTTTATTCTTCTCCTCTCTTGATCTCCAATCTCCAGCACACAACACTTTTATGAACAGACTGTTTTGACAGTACCAACAGTACAATGATGAAATATGCTGCATGTCAAAGGCAAGCAGCACCATCTGCCAGCTCTTTCAGAGCACTGCAAGGAGCAGCAGGCTTACACTAAACTTGGGCAATCCTGCAGCAGAAGTGGGTGAGAAAAGGAAAGATGATATTCCTCACACACTCCCCAATTATCTATAAAGTTTTAGAGTAAAGATGTCTGTTATGTGCCATTGAGTCAGTTCATGACTCAAACTCATCAAGATTTTTTGAAATACACCAAACTAAAACATATTTTTCTGAACATGTTGATTTGTTGCAATAAAAAAGCATTCAAAGTAATATGTTAGTTTAATGCAAAGGCCTTGGGAAAAAATTTTCTAAGGTTCAAGATGGATATCTGGCAAGAGAGACCACAGGCGTTCATATATAACCAATATTCTCTTGTCTCAGATGATCCTCTAACTTCTCCCTCAGAGAACCTCTAAAATAGAGCGTAGGGGGTATCTTAGTCCATCCATTTCTATTCTTTCACTCCCTCCATTTGTTCAGACATATCCCCTTTCAGATGTGTGAGTATCTGAATGACTAAGTCTCCCTGCACAGGGACAATTGGCTAGAGACTTTCAAAATGTTCTTTTTTAAGAAACTTTGGGAAACAATGCTTTTTCTGGTAGTTTACAAGAAGGTTAGTTTTGAAAACAGCCTCTTCCTCTAAGGAGGAGTTGATCCAAGCCATTGTCCCTAATAAAAGAAAAAAGATTAAAAAAGTAAAACCAAGATAGTTCTCCAGACCTCTAGCTTCCAAAGAACAAACACATGCCACAGCCCTGATCTCCTAGAAATACCTTTTCCTCAGACTGCTCCTCTGTACAGTAGTGGGAATTAGCTTTCTGATGGATGACATGTTTTAACTAGTGACAAAAGCAGACTGAGTGAGGGGAAAGGAAGATAAGTTAGTCTGCAGATTTGCAAATTCTGGCACAGAAAACATGTGGCACAGCAAGAACTAAAATCCAACAGGATTCAATCACTAACACAAGGCAAACACATGCCTTTTCAGATGCTTAATACAGACTTCACATACTTCTAAAAGCCATCAGTTGAGTCCAGACAGAGTACCAGCTGGTGTCTGGAGATAAGGTGTTTTGACTTCTAGCTTGTCACTCATTTGTCACTCAAATGAAAAACTGCAGAACTCACAAGATGACTAAACCAATATTTGAAAAATAAAGGGCATCACTCCAGAGAAAGCCAGTATTCCACATGTTAAACCAACAAGTGTAGGCAGAGGATCAGCACTGAGTTAGTACCCCAGCTGGTTCTACTCATATAGTACAAGCTTTTGAAATACTAAATAAAACAGAGTAACAAAAAATCTGGGATGACCAGCTTCTGTCTCATCACACAACCTGCCTGGCCGGGCTGGCAAGTGGCACGACAAAAGGGACCCCTGTGGCTTTCATGGTGGTTCTGTGTTCTGTTGCAACCTTGTTCATGTTCAACCTCTCTTTCCATGGGAATTCTGCAACTTCCAATGTTATTAACATGCCATTTACTATATTTAAATAGTTTTGTACTGGAAAGACTCAAGTGAAACTGGATGTTGTTACATTTTAGCATCTTTTCTGATAAATTCTGTATCCTTCACATCCTGTCTTTGTCTCATGCACAGAGCTGCCATACAGACATGTGCCTCCATCTGTACACTTACAAAGATGAGCATGTGGCAAACAAGGCTAAACGCAAAATAGAATGCATAGGGGAAAGTCTCATTACATGACAAAAGCAATTTTTTTCTGTTCTCCAATGTATAACGTGTACATATTCTCATCCTCTTGATGCTCATTAGCTTGATAATGAGTAACCCACACTATTTGTTTCTGGGGTTGTTTTATTTATTTTGCAAGTTCACCAAGTTTTGCAAATTCTCTGGAACTCAACACATGTGCACACTCACACAAGTCTATTACAATTCTTCTTGTCAGAGATCCACCAGCTAAAGTGAAATAGAGATGCTGATTTCATCCCCATATCTAAGTGATCTCTGGCTAGTGGCTCAGCCTAGTTTTGGGTGCTGAGATACCAAGACATCCCAGAGATGCAGCTGGGGTGGAGCTGGAAAGGGGCTGCCAAAGAAAGCTTGGAGCTGTAGAAAGGTCTGTCCTGTGGAGACTGTATAGCTGGAGGAAAGGCTTGGGCACCTTGTCTAAGGTCCAGCCAAGGATTACAGTTCAGTACAGAGACAAAAGATAAAACTACAGCTGTTAAAAGGCTGGAAGGTGTCTTTCCAAGTAAATTAAAGGTTGATGCCAGAAGCCACTTTGGAAGAGTGCCATCAGCCCTGTTCCTGGAGCTCTGGGCTTTCTCTCAACCCAACACTGAAGTAAAGCAGTGCCATTACCAGAGCTCATATCCAAAGAATTCTGATTGGGAAGGATCTCTGGCCTACAGCTTAGCTTATTTCTTGGGTCAGGACTAGATCTGAGAGCCACAGACAACAGCAAGAGCAGGGCTGGAAGATGACAGAAAGGACTGCAAAAAGTACCCTCTTTGGACATGGTGTAACTGGGAGAAGGTTTTGGCAACCCTGTCCAAGGGACACTCTAGGATTAGGCCTATGGACAGGTTAAGAGAAAAAGCCAGCACAAAACTTCAGCTGTAGGGAGACAGGAAAGTATATTCCAAAGCAAACTAAGGGCTAATGCCCTAAATTTTCTCTAAGGAATATTTAGCCCAGAGGAAGCTCTTAGCTTAGAGGTGGTGTGGTTTATTCTCACCAGAACTTTCTAAACCTCACTATTTTTTTTTTATTTAATAGTGATTAAAGAGGCTGCATAAAGCAGCACTTGTAACATCACTAGAAGATAATGTCATAAAGGAAGCAACATGGAGCAATATTGATTAGGTGACAATTTGTTACAACACAGTAGAAGGTGTCATCTACAGGGGTTTTTGTTTTAATCATGTTTAGGTGCATTACAAAGCTCTTGTGTGTTTGTGTCCCTATTTGCTAGTCTTGAATTCAGATTTTAGTGACTGCCCCCAAGCTCACAGTCACAGGCAAGTGGCAAGTCAGGCTGAGTCCTGAGCAAGAGGAGCTTATAGAAAAATATTTCAAACTTCTTATAGAGTAAAGGCCACTGCTGCTTTCTGTTGTATAAGAACTAGTCCTGCTAGCATTACCTCAGTGACGAATAACCTTTCCTGCTGTCCTCTCAGTCGCTGCTGTCATAAGTCTCTGTTGGACTACACGCACGCAAAGCCACTCACACACATTTCCAAATGTTCTGCTGAGATCCCCATGAGCTAAAGGCATCAGAGCTGCCACTGAAAGGAACATACTGTGCTCGGGTCTGCAAAGAGCACGTAGTCTTACACAGAGAAATGGCACAGTGGCATCTAGTGGTTATCACCAGCTGATACCTGGCAGCAATAATTCTTGATTCATTAGGGCGATGCCCCCACCAGTGCTGAGACAGGGGAGTATAAAAACTGTAGGGCTATAAAAGCTAAACTGTAAACTATAAAATACAAAACCTAAAGGGCAGGGGAAATCCGGAGGTCTGTCTTTCTGCGTCCCTCTCCCCTGCAGAGAAACCCCCTGGCATAAGGGGTAACCCCCAGGCTTGGCCATTCTCAACAGCTCTTCCAACAAACAGCTTTCAGGAACTCATCCTTAATTTCTTCCCACTTCTCTTTCACATGCTTCCACATACTCCACAAAGAAACTTCCTTGATCACATGGATATTTGTACTATACAGATATTTGTCATCTATTGTCATTGTTTACTCATTACCTAGGAAATAGGTCATTCCAGTTCTTTCTAAAACTCTGCCACCTTGATGCTCTTCTCTAAAATAATTTCAATTTACTGCTGGGATGTTTTTAGCAAAGCAGTTCCAATTTTTTGCCAGGGTACAAATAAAGGCAAGCTTATATATTATTCAGCTAAGGAGGGAACTTACGTTGTCCATTAGCAACTGTTGGGGTTCTAGGAGATCTCCTGGCTTTTTTTTCTGTTAAAGAAATTTCCCTCAAACGTGTTGCTAGGGGGACAAATTGCTGGGTACTTAAGAAAAACAAAGACCTAGCCACTGGAGGTGGGGGGCATCTGGCTACTCTTTTGTTTCACCTGGGTGTGAGGTCAGTCAGTCCCTGGCGTTTTGGATGGAGAGGGAGGCTGTTTTGTCGGCTGCTTTTCCTTCTGCCAGAGAAACCCCAGGATCCCAAGCCTGCCTTCCCTACCCCGCTGGGACCTGGGCCGTGGCCGCCCTGCCCCCGCCATTGCTTTGAGCCTTTGCTACGTTGTAGCCCTGCTCACCCTGCCTGCCCAGACCTCCGGGGGATTCCCCGCTTGGATACATCTCCTCTGCCATCCGGGATTTGTGCTCATCCCTGCCGTTCCAGCCTGCTGTTCCCAAGGGTCTGGCTGGACACCGGGATCGGCTGCCCAGCGGTTTGTGAAGCCTTTGTCCCATCCCTTCCCGGTATCCCAGGGCCCCAGTGCCGCGTGCTCCCCGAGCTCGCTCCGGAGCGCCCCCTGCAGCCGCGGGGGAACCATCGCACCTGCCCTGCTCACCGGGAGCCGCCAGCGCCCCTGCCGGCTGCGAGCGGAACTGCACCCGAGGGGAAAGGGCCCGACAGCCGAGAAGGCTGGGACTGGGTTTGTGATTGTTTGCTGTTACTGCCACAGTTATTGTTGTTTGTTTGACTGGTTATAGATATAATAGTAAAGAACTGTTATTCCTATTTCCCATATCTTTGCCTAAAAGCCGCTTGATTTCAAAATTATAATAACTCGGAGGGAAGGGGGGGTTGCATCTGCCATTCCAAGGGAGGCTCCTGCCTTCCTTAGCAGACACCTGTCTTTCAAACCAAGACAGCAACTCAGGCTAAGAAACTACAGAAAAGCAAACAAGGCTGGTGGTAACTGCCCAACTGCCCTACACAAGCTTTTTCCAACCTCATCCCCAAAATAATCAATTCCTTAATGAAAGCTAGATAAGCATTTGAAAAAATAAAACAGCAATATGAAATCAGGCCAAAGAACCACCTATAGTGTACCTTGGAAGAAAAATCTGCTTGCCATTGTGTGCAAATACTCCAGTGCAGTGCACTGCCATTCTAGACCGACCAAGGTGAAAGGAGAGGAGCAGGACAGAGCAGAACCCTGTCCCATCAGCCAGCATCCCCCAGGATGCAGGTACCACTAGAGCTGGCTGGATGTGCAGGCTCCTCGTTCCAACCAGACTTGCTTCCACCAACCTGACACAAACAAACTAGCAGAGATCTACATCTATAACACCTAATAAATATACCCCTTCACTGCCACTCTTGGTATTTTCCCCATCTTTTTCCAGTTTCCTTTGGTGTACATATACTGCTGCATTTTTCAACTCCCTCAATATCTGCTCTCTTGTTCCACCACTTCTCAAATATCCTTTAAAATCAACACTTCTGAAAGCTTCACTAAAACACAGGAAAACCCAGGCTGGCCTTATAAGATGTGTTTATCAGAGCTGAAGGCAAACTCTCCTGCTCAGGGGTAGAAGAGAACCAGTACAGTCCAGAGCAGCTAAAGGAGGAAGATTTCTATATTCAATGACTTAGTAAAGCAAGACACCAAGAGGGGAAGCTGAGGTGGACTCATGAGATGTCTGAAAACACTGATTTTTGCAGAAATACATATTTGTAACAAGATCATACAGCTTCAGCCTTTCAGGAACAACTAGAAATCATTTGACTGGTTTTAAACTTATTTACAGTCCCTCTAATGCAATCTGACAGGAATATTAGTGTTGGGGTCTCCTCCCCCTGCCATGTAGCCCTGGGAGAGGGGCCCTGGGGGGAGGCACGGGGTTTCCCTGCCCCTGCTCAGCCTCGTTCCCCATTGGTTGGTTTGTGTTCCCCTGCGCGGGCAAAGCAGCTCGGGTCCTGTGACTGCAGCAGAGTCTCTCGGCAGAGCCCGGCCATGCGGCTGGGGAAATAAACATCTCTGAAACATCTAGCAAGAATCCGTCCGTGTATATTTCTTTTCCACGGGACTCCTGGTTGGATAAAGGTGTTGCAGTATCCCCACTGCAACAATAATGGTGGAGATTTGAGGGCAGAACGATCCCCGATCCCTAAGCGACTTTGTGTGAGTAAACCCTGGAAACTTTGGATTCTTCTTCTTGGTTTTGTTTTGCTATTCCATATCTAAACTATGGAGGAACCGTGGGAAGACTCTTGGCTTTCAGAGCCGCATATGGACATTTATCTTAAACTTAAAATGATTCTTGAACAACGGTTTGTAAATTTTAGCTTGATTCAAGCTCAGAAAGAACTGAAACACTTCCTGGCATGGTTGTTTAAGGACTTTTTCTATGTTTCTTGGGATCTAATTCTTACCAAGAGCTTTTGGAAGACCGTTTGGACCCAGTTAATATTTGAGTCAAAATATATGCCGATGGAAGAATATTTTAGTGAATATTATTTAATAACCGAGACTGTTGAGCAATGTCAGCTGTGTCCTGGTGAAGGGAAGCCTGGCTCAGGGACCGTGCGACCCAGGCCACGTGCACCGAGCGCTCTGCGAGCAGCAGCGAGACGGTTCCCGTGTGCGGGCGGAGCCACGCGGGCCGCAGTGTCAGTGGCGGAGCGAGGCGCGGCAGGAGCGGCGCGGCCCGGCAGTGCCCGCCCGGCCCCGCGCAGCGCGTGGTGGAGCGAGCCCCGTGAGCGCCCGAACGAGAGGGGCGGCGCGCGGGCGGCGGCTGGCGGCGGCAGAGTGGAGCCGTGCCCAGCCGAAACGCGCGCTGGAGCGGGGCACGGGGGGGCCATCGCTTGGGGGCCTGGCCGAGATGCAGCGCCTGGCAGTGGCAACGCAGCTGCGACCAGAGGAGGCGACGCACGGCGAACGGAGCAGCGCGGCCTGGCCCGGCCCGCGCGGCCCCAAACGCGACCCTGGGAAAAGCGCGCCGATAATTCCAACACGGGAGCGACCGAAAGAGACAGCAAATACACAGCGAGACAGAAAACAGCAGCCACTCGGAAAAAGGAAAAGACCATAGTAGCTAAGATCTTAGGGACGGTGAAATGGTATAATGTTAAACAAAATTATGGTTTTATAACAAGATGTGATAACCAGCAAGACATATTCATGCATAGAACTGCTATTAAAAAGAATAACCCTGAAAAATGCATCCCAAGCTTGGGAGATGGAGAGGTGGTGGAATTCAAAATCATACAAGGTAGAAAAGGGTTACAAGCATCGCAGGTCACTGGGCCTGATGGTGTTCCTGTAAAAGGCAGTATATATGCAAAAAATCGTAGTCCTGTTAGACAATATCTCCATTGTAAACCCCCCCTACAGTCTCCCTTTCCTAATCCCACCTTTCCCTTTTACCCTATGTCCTATTACCCCCAGTGTATTCCCAATCCATTTTTTCATCCATGGTTCCCCTCACAAAACCCTGCCTTTGCCAATTGTTTCCCCTACAATTCCTCTCCGATGCCGATGGGGGGATGAAAAGGGGGAGGGAAGAGATTGAACCCTCTCCTGCCTCAGTTTCCCCACAGGCATGTCCAGAGAGTTCTGTCTCCCTTCTGTCAGCCCTAAGATGTTCCACAGAATCTGTTTGGACATTTAAAGACTCAGGAGGGTGGCTTGTTTTGTTTTGAAGCAGTTCTTGTTATGGTTATCCAGTTGTCTTCATTCTCCTTTTATTAAAATAAAATGGGTGAGATGTTGGGGTCTCCTCCCCCTGCCATGTAGCCCTGGGAGAGGGGCCCTGGGGGGGAGGCACGGGGTTTCCCTGCCCCTGCTCAGCCTCGTTCCCCATTGGTTGGTTTGTGTTCCCCTGCGCGGGCAAAGCAGCTCGGGTCCTGTGACTGTAGCAGAGTCCCTCGGCAGAGCCCGGCCATGCGGCTGGGGAAATAAACATCTCTGAAACATCTAGCAAGAATCCGTCCGTATATATTTCTTTTCCACGGGACTCCTGGTTGGATAAAGGTGTTGCAGTATCCCCACTGCAACATATTAGGTCTATGGTGCTGGCTCTTAGATTTTCAAGGGGCTGATGCTTTGACTTTCTCGAGCAGAGATGTTAAGTGGCCATACAGATGCTGCAAATACATGCAGTGCTTGTCTAGCAGAGTTACAGTGATTTGATGTGTAGAGCTATCAAGCTTGTGTGGTAAAAGCTGACCTCAGCACAAGGCCTTGCACAGAAATAGTTTGTCATGAAAAAAAAAGCATTGACTATGCTAGCAATGCTGTGTTCACTGTACAGGGCAGATGGCAGAGAAGGGCCTTCGGAGAGTTAGTAAGGACCACTGAAGGTGATCTTAGAGCCAAAGCTAAGTCTGGGTGCTCAGGGTTTTAATATCTCTAGGGATGAAGATTCCAAAATCTTTGTGTGCCAATGCTCAGTCACTCTCAGAGTGAAAAATGTCTTTCCCATCATGTAACCAGAATTCTCCTGGTTGGAATTTTCCTTGGTTGGAACATTTCCCCTGGTCCTTTCTCAAGACATAGTGGGAACTTAAGCTGAGGAGGCTCTGAGGAGGCTCTCCTCACCAAGGAGTACAATCTGTGCTCACGGCCATTAATTCAAGCCATGACTTCCAAGGATTTCTATATAGGTCAGCCTATATGTCATACATTCAAGTCAAACCTATTTTTCTTAATGAAGGACAGCTATGCATACTTTACTACAACAGATTTTTCTCCTTGGCACAAATGGTCAAATACAACAAGGCAGCCATTAAACTGAAAAATGTCAAGACACTTACTGGACTTCCATAACATTAGGTATCCGCTATACTTGTATTTTCTTGACAATCCCAAGGTGACTTCCAAAGTGACAGATAGTGTGGCCTGCCATACAACTACACATGACCTAGTCAGCCCTGAGACTCGTGAAGAGACTGTACTTCTGTTTAGCACAGAAGTGAGGCTCAACTGGAGATACTCCTAAAGGATTCTCTGGACTGCAAAACAGTTCTCTACACCAAGCATAATGTTACTTCCTGAAAATCTTATTGGTTTAGTTGAAATGGTTTTGTGTAATTTTTTCTTTTAATGCAGAATATTCTGGTAGATCTGTCAGAAGAAGCTAAGGATTTTATTTAGCTGCTGAAAATGCTGTTTCTGCATTGCCAAGCCTTGTTAGATACTTCAAGCTAGAAGGTTTGAGACTTGCTGTCCTTGCAAATTGCTTGATCAAGTTGAAGAAAAGAGGGAAATGGACCTAGAAGCAACTCTTTCTTTTTTCAGCAAAACAAGAATCTCTTTTTCCATTCTGTTCCTATTCCCTCTTTGGAACTGCAAGCATAGGAAGCACTGTCATTATGTACTCTTTGGGACAAATTTTGGGAACTCTCTCTCTCTCGTAATTAACTGAATTTGAAAGGTTTTCATGCTTCTAAACTGGATGCTCATGCTTGCAACCCTCTCTGATATACTGCTATCTGAGACATCTCCTGCATCATCCATTCCCTTGCTGCTCACAGGTTCCAATCAGCGCAGAGGCATCCTCAATAAACCAGATCCTTATTGACTGTTTTCCTTTTGCCACTGAAATCTCAGGGTTCAGTCTATGGTAACTTAAGTTACTAGAAGTCAGAACTATTGGGGTCCTGCCAGACTCTTGCCTCTGAACCTGTCCCTTCCCTTGTGCAGATGTTTCAGGGAATTGAGATAGATGAAAATTAACTGCTGAATACAAAGCCATGAGCTGTCAGCTGGGTGTCCCAACATTCCTGCTGTCACTGCTTCCAACAGCACCAGAATGAAATGGGGTCAGACTAGTAACACCTCCATCAGCAATGACCACTCCTCCCAAACTTCTTCATGGGCAACAGTAAAACTCGTTTGGCAGCTATTAACATTAGAAGTACTAAAAAAGCTAGTACCTGCTGCTATTTTGAAGGAGTGGGTGCATCCTCAGATCCCAGGACAACAGAGGCTTCACAGATCAAGGGGGGGACCTCTAACAGGTTTCCTGCATCAAACAATATTCTAGAAAATGCCACTAGAAATCCTTCTGATGCATCTTGCAATCTCGCTGTCTCACATGGCCCAGATGAATGGCAGGTGACTTTCTGCATCAGGGTGTGTCATTGTTACCCATCTTGTTTGCTATCAGGATATAACCTAAGAAAGCAGGCATCTGGAAAATGTGATACCTTCTGTTGTCATGCATAAAGAATAAACCTCATACTGCTACAGTCCGAGCTGTGACTGCATGATCAGGTCAGACTGGGTGCCTCTAAAACTACTGGGTTTTCAATGCCATTTTGAGAGTCCAGAAGTGACGACAAAATGGCTGTGAAAGAGGCTAATCCCAAATAAATTATTATACAAAGAAGTGGAATGATAGGTCCCCCTGGGAACTTGAATGACCATGATAGTAAAGAATTGGGAGAGAAAGGCCTGGATTTGAATAGTTGATTGCTCCATTTAAACAACAGAAGAGGACAGATGGCTGATTCCAACCTTTTGGTAACTACTAGTGACTAAAATTAAATGCATGTTAATAACACAAATGAAAAATATTCCTTCAGGTAAAGCTTGTTTTACTGTGAACTGCACTACAGAAACACTCAGCCCCATCTCAGTTTGGAAGTCAGAAAGCAACCAGAACTTGCAAAGTCAGAATGCCTCTGTGTTACACTTCTTATACTCATCTGCCAAAGCAGGAACCAGGCAAGATCCCTGGAATACAAGATTATTTCTCACATTTATAACATTGTTTATCTCAGTGTCCTGTGCAAGTGTTCTTTAAACTCAGCATTTCCTTTCTCTGGTAATCGATTTCAGGTTTGGGGTAAGCTGGCTCCCCGGCACACATCCATGAGGGGGCACAGGCTCATACATGGAATGATGTCTGCTCATCAGCCTGCTGACCTCGGAAATCTGCAAAGTCCCTTCTAATCCTGTCCCTGCAAATATCTATGGGTCTTTAAATGTAGACTCAATAACTTGTCTCATTAACGTTTGCAGACAAAATATCTTTCTGCTATTCCCCTTTGTATGTAGCCTTGAGTCACATGAGACTTTTTGCCACTAATACATCAATGTAGATGTGGCAATGGAGAAACAGCATCTAAATCTCGAGTGACTGTCTTCACTGAGATAGTAAAGCCCCATGAGAGCTCATTACCACCCTTAATGCGTTCTGTCGGAAGGCAGCTCATTTATCACATAGCCTGTATTGTTTCCCTGTTTTCATCGTTATTTATCACTCGACTAATATTTGTCATGGTGCAGGTTTTATCGGCACTATCTTATGTGTATTTCCAGAACACACATAAAAATGTTGAACTGTTCCTGTAGAACCGTTTCCTGCAGAAACTCACAAGGCATCTGACAGAGTCCGTAAAACTCTTGTCTTAAAAGGTTCTTATTGGGCAGTAAGTACTTTAACACATGCTTCTCGGTGCTATAGAAATGTTAAACACAACCATTCAACTTACTGCAGCAGACTACCGTGAAAAAGAAATCACACTTACCCCTACGCAGATGCTTCTATTAGCCATTCTCTCCCCTCGCCCCCAATTCTCAATTTTCTCTGCTAATTTACACGCCATTAAATGATTCTTTAATGATTTCTGGGTTTGAGAATTTTACCTGGAGCTAACGTCATGCTAAGTGCTCAATAGTGCCCTGACATCTCATGTTCTGTTTTTTCGCCATACCAGTGGAATGTAAGAGACACTTTGGAGAAATACTCATTGGTCTGCAAAGCAGCTCCTGTTTGCTTTAGGAATCAGTAAAATAATAGACATGTTTTATCTTAAGATCTAGGAAGTGCCACAGACCTGAACCTGCCTGCTCAGCAGCCTGCCCTTTTACGGATGGAAATGCCAAGACGTCAGTATTTTGTAGCCATTATGATTAAAATGTTTATTCCGTGCATCTCTGTGTCCTCATTTCTGAAACAACTTGAGGGTGAAAACGGCTGTCTTTTCTTACTGTGCCAACAATTTCATTCTCTCGAAAAGCAGGACTGAACCGTTCTGAAAAGTGCTATTTTGTGAGCATGGAGCAGTGGGGCTGTGGATGGGGGTAAAATGTAGCCAATTTCAGATACGTCAAGTTCAGCTACTATTACTACACTACAAAATTGACAGCTTACTTAATAGAGTAATCCTAGCTCTGCAAAAGCCTTTGTCTGGACCTGTGCCCTACATATAGCCCCAAGCCCTACGGCCCACCTGCAATGTGCAATCTTTGGGGGAGGGGGGCGGAATACCAGCTTTTCAAATCAGTTGTTTCCAGTATTTTTGAACTGGGATGCTGAATTTTCACATAAAAGAGCCACCTACGTGCTGTGCTGCTGGACCTAAACTTTCCAAGCGTCTGTCGAATGCAAGCAGGTTTTTCGAGGTTTAACAGCCCTTTTATCAGCATGCACCAGTCCCCTCCCCCTGCTTGTATTTCCCCGGACTGCAGCAGACTCAGCCGGCCTAATTTCTACGGGCAAGCTTGCGACTTGAAAATATTTTTTTTTTTCAGATCTAGATGCCTGCCTTGGTTGTCACAGAGGCAGTAGCAAAGCAGCTCGGCCACCAAACAGGATAAATCCCTGGCCTGCCTTCCTTCTCCCTGAAGGCCTGCGCGGGTTCTGGCTCAGGCCCGGGCACCCGCCAGCGCTGAGGCTGGAGCGGCTGGGGGCGCTCTGGACAGGGCAGGATCCTCGGAAACTGCTAGAAGCAGACTGAGGGTGCTTTCACCGGGGCACCAGCGCTCGCCAGGGCCACCGACACCACGCTCCTGGCCCCGACAGCTCCGAGACTCCAGCCCCTCCCATCCGTCACCACCTCCCGCCTCCGCCCCTCAGCGCCTCCCCAGCCCCCCGCGCGCCGCAGCGGCTGGCGCGGCCGCCCTCCATTGGCTGCAGCCCTGCCCAGGCGCCGGCGCGGCCAATGGGAGGCGGCCACGGCGGGGCGCGTGGCGCGGGCGGGGCGGGGCGCGCAGGCCGTGGCGGCGGCGGCGGCGGCAGCGGCCGGGGCAGCGGGGTAGCAGGGCAGCCATGGGGGTGTGCGGCGCGGGCCGGCTGTGGTGGGGTAGGAGCCTTGAGGGCCCGGGGGAAGGTCTGAGGGGGCGGTGAGGCACGGCGGGACGCGGCTTCGCTTTCCCCGGTTTTGCGGGCCCCGTCGTGGCGGGAGGGATCGGGGCCCGGGGCCGTGCGGCCGCTCTGCTGGGCGGCGGGCGGAGGGGAGAGCCTTCTGAAAGGTGGGGATCGCTCTCCTCTCCCAGGCAGCTTGCCTGGACTAGAGGATATAGTCTTAAGGTGCAGCAGGGGAGGTTTAGATTAGACATTAGGAGGAATTTCTTCACAAAAAGGGTGATCAGATATTACCACGGGCTGCCCGGGGCGGTGGTGGAGTCACTGTCCCTGAAAGTGTTTAAGGGAAGACTGGAGGTAGCACTCAGTGCCGTGGTCTGGTTGACAGAGGGGTGATCGGTCATGGGCTGGACTTGATCTTAGAGGTCTTTCCCAACCCCATGGATTCTGTGGCGACAGTGCTTGGAGTCGCGGCTCGGCTGTGGCCGGTCTGTGCCGCGGGGGCGGGCATTGCTCGGTGGGTTAGCGAAGCACAAGTAGAGAGATCCTAAAGTCCTAAAGATCCCAGTAGCAAAAAAAAAAAAAAAAAAAAAAAAAAAAAGAGAAAAAAAAAAAAGAAAAGAAAACCGTGGTTATCTCTTACCCTACTAAAAGACCCTCTTTGATTTGAGTAAGTGGCGGTGTTGTGCGTGCCTGGCTGCCCTGCCTTGCGATCTGGTGCTTTGAGGGCAGCAAGAGAGCAGTGACCGAGGTCCAGCGGAGGAGTCCGAGGGGAGCTGGTGTTCCTCTGCGCCTGCTGCCGCCTCTTGTGTGCCGGAGGAATTGGTAAACCATTCCCGCTCGGGCCCCTCGATGGAAACGCCGAAGGTGTCGGGAGTTCTGCCCCAGGCCGTGGCTCGCCGAGCGCACGTGTGCAGGGATGCGTGAGCTCCGGCACATCGAGCACTGCTGCAGGACGGGGTATTTGTAGGAGGAAGTTCGCAGAATCATTATCATCATCCCGTGACAAAAGCTTTTTAAAATAGATCTCCAGACTTGCAACTTTACGGTTCAATTAGAACTAGTAATACCAGCGTGGAGCTGCCTTAGCTGGTTTATTCATGCTTCTGTCTATGTGATTTGCTTACATTAGAAAACAGCTTTTGAAATCAGATTATCTATTTGCTTTTTCCTTAATAATAAGGTCAGATTTGCATTTATCTGTCATAGATGCTTGCAGGAAAATGATCTTTTCCTTTGCTGAAGTTGAATTAAACCTTGAATGTTTCACTGTAGAAAGTTATGCCACCAGTTCATGACTCATAGTTTTAAAAAAATGCAGTGATAGGTGACTAGGTGAATTTCACCATGTACTTTCTTTTGTGAGTAGCCTTTAGCAGGTGTATTTGTATAAGCTAGAACTTCTCTCTTTGAAGGGACAGAAATGGCTGAGTGAATTTCATCTTCTGAATGTATTCTGCCAGAGATCACCTAAAGATGAAGCCAGAATATGCTGATTTCAATTTAATGGTCTCATTCTGCCTAGAGGAGATTTTTTCTCTTGAGAGTGACTGTAACATTCAAGGAACTTTTTCCATCCTTACTTTCTTACTCTACCCCAGCAGCAGCTGTTTCTGTAGGTCACTGTAACATGCTGTGACAGCCGCGGATCTCCTCGAAGTCAGTTGATCAATGCTGATGAAGTGCGTCTTGTGTATGGGCATCCTGAAGAGACAGAGCCAATCTAACTCATACATCTGATGGTGGAAACCGATTTTGATCACCCCAGAAGAAAAGGGTTGAGTCCTTGTGCTAGAAGAAACCATTAGGATGGGGTAGTGGTGCAGTGGATAGGGCACTGGGTTGTAGTGTGGCATTTCAGTCCTGATCTCTGCTTGAGTAACGTGGAAGATTTTACTTCTGTCATCTTCACTCACCTACAGAATAGGGGTAATGAAACCAGCTTTAATTGTGTGGGACTGATAAAGTGTAGGTGATGCTGTGCAATCTGTATACCATGTGCTGTAGCATTTCTGCATCATTGACCTGTTTTTCGAGAGAGAGAGATTGTGCAGCTTCCCATTCAAGTTAACCACTTGCAGTAAAGCTACTTTTTGTCTAGTTGTAACTTGGGTGTCTGAGCTCTTACTCCCTCCAGTCTTTAGTGGATTAAGAGAAGTCTTTTGTTGGGTGTTTTTTGTTACACAGATGCTTGTCATCTCTCATCAAGTCATCTCTCAATCTCCCTGACTAGGTAGAAGGAAGGATTATGAGGTTTTATGTACAAAGTCTGAAGCAATAATAAGTTCCAGAAATTATCAGAAGTACAAAGCTATAAGAGAAAGCAGTTTCCTTCTATCTTTTAATGTTATTTTTTTAGCATTCTCAGCGTGCTTGAGTTGTTAACCAGAGAGATTTAGCTGTTATTCTCCATTGATTTGTCTCTTTAGTCTCCTGCTAAAGAGATAAATCAATGGTAGACTAAGATCCTCATGAGCAGGAATGATGCACTACCAGTGCATCAAGTGCTTGTCCTAAAATCAGTGTAACTGTGCCAAACCTAGTTGGGACAGTCCTGCATGATGTGATCCTATAAAAGATGTGTTTGAGTGCCTGCTGTGCAAGAGGTTTGAACAATTGGCTTAGGAGTTTCTATGAGAACTGAAAGAAAACATAGCTGATTGTGGGGATCCCTGGAGAAGTTCTGGTGGTCTGGTACCAGCAAAAGTTAGGGTAGGAGCTTTGACACAAGTCTCTCTGTAGAGCCATAACAGGAGTGGCATAACTCAAGCTAGCTTTAGGCACAGACCCTATTTTATGTGATCCTATGGAATCATGTTTTAAGTGAGGAGGAAGAGCATCTATCTTGTCTTAACTTCCTTTTTTACCTGGTCTAACTGGAATCCCTTCCCACCACTGCTGATTTGCAAAGAGTGGGGAGATGATTTAGCCGTGGCAACAGGAGAGGCATGAATGTTCAACAGGAGTGCTGATGTCTTTGCTTTTCATTGTAGGCGCAGTGAGCTGCACTTTGTTCCTGGCAGTTAATGGTTTATATTCAGCCACTGATGATGTGATAGAGCTCACACCAACTAATTTCAACAAGGAGGTCATCCAAAGCGAGAGCCTGTGGCTCGTGGAGTTCTATGCCCCATGGTAAGAACTGCAGCTGTGTACTTGCTTGCTCTTATCACAGAGGAGCAGCACAGGAATCTGCTGCTGATCAGCTCGAGGTTTCATTCAGCTGTTGACAGCACAGTTGTCATTTTGATGGTCACATGACTGGCAAAATAGCTGTACCTGTGATTCCTGTTTTAAATATTATCGTGAGGGAAAAAGGCAGGAATTGGCATTTCAATTTGGCAAATAGGGTCTGCTAGCAAAATCTTATATGCCATTTTTCTACTTCAATTTTTCTGGTTAAATTAGTATTAAAAATGACTGATTAAAGTGCAGTAGGTAAATGAGAAGGTCTCTCACTTCTGTGTTTCTGAGCCTAATTCTGATGTGAGAGCACAGATCTGATATCACACTTAAAATTTCCAATTTCCATTGAAAAATACTGGCTTTGTGCATCTTAATTTAGCATCTCTCTTTGTCTCCTGTTCTGCTCAGGTCCAGAGTATGGAGTCTATTCCATTTAAATTCTGGTGATGTATATATATTCCATCATTGTACAAATCCTCTGTGATACTGCCATCCAAAGCTCCACATTCTGAAGAAAGTGGCCTTTTGTTGCAACAGCTGGACTGTGTCTGGGCTGAGGGGTTTAGGGGAAGCCTTGCTGTGCCTCTTCTAGTGTTGCTGCGGTCTATATAATGTGGAGGTTTTTCTTCAGAAGCCTGAATGATGATGTGATCTTGTGGTGTAGTCTCTTCATGAGTAAATCCTCAGTCTCCTACAGTTTGCTGTGAGTGACTGTGAAATAGGTGTCAGATCTGAATGACATTTACCATTTTTTGGGTTTTTTTTTCAAAAAGGTGTGGTCATTGTCAAAGGCTAACCCCTGAGTGGAAGAAAGCAGCAACAGCTTTAAAAGTAAGTTTAGCCTTTCAAATGTACTTGTGGAAGTGGATTGAAGAGAGTTTGGCTGTTTGACATCTGGATTGGGAACATGGAGGGGTTTGGTCCTTAAAACCATTATCACTTTAATCATACTTGTCTAGCCAGAGAAGTGTTATTCAGGCACTTGAAAACTTGAAATTCAGGATTTTTGTTTGGTTTGGTTTGTTGTATTCTTTTTAAAAGAAGCCATTCAATTGTAGAGGAAGAAAGTCAGTTCTGTCCCCGTGAATTCCCATTTACTGTTCTCTAGGACTGAAAACAGCTTTGTAAGCCATTGGTGTTGACTATTTTTTTAGTTGTAGAAAAATTAGTCATGGCATGATTAGCTGAACTCTTGCCTATGTAAAATATATATATATATATTCTCCTTCTAAGAAAACCAAACAAAAAAACCCAACTAAATAATGGCCCAAACAATTTAAAATTTATTTTGTCACACTGAAGGAAGAAGTGGACATTTATAGTGTTCTGTATGCTCGTGGGGTGAAATACCTCTCTTCTGTTGACTATTCTGTTGCTGTCCTAGTAACTGTCGCTCTCTCTTCCCTGTTTCCATTGTGCCCCCAGCAGAGAGTATAAAAGGTATTAAATCACTGTAGAAGTCTTAGGTGTCACTTCTTGTTTTGTTTCTGCAGGGTGTAGTGAAAGTGGGTGCAGTAGATGCAGATAAACATCAGTCCTTGGGTGGACAGTATGGAGTCAGAGGGTTTCCTACTATCAAGATATTTGGAGCCAACAAAAACAAAGCAGAGGATTATCAGGGTAAATGTGGTGATCTTTTAAATGTTGCATGCCTAAAAACTTCCCTGAATGCAGTAATTATGGTAGCTGTGTTGTGTGGTGTTTCCTTCCTGTCTAGTTCTTGCAGTAACTGAGAGACAGATGTGTGGGAGTGGTTTGACCAAACTGTGTATGCCTTAGCATTGTCTAACAGTCCCACCTGTAGTTCGTAGCTGGTGCCTGATAGGCAATTTGAAGGAATTATTCCTTTCTTCCTGTTTATTTGGAGCTTGCTGTAGAGTCACCCCTCACCAGAAAAGCCAGGTAATGAAAAGGTGTAGTGAAGTCAGTCCTGCTGCTTGTATTTAAATCAGATGTCCCACCACTAGTACTGTATCGCTCATAGCCCAGTCCTGCTTTTCCTGATAGGTCATTAGGGTGAGGGAGGATTAAGTTTGCAATTAAGTTAGGAGCACCCCTTAAACTGGCCTTTTGGTGGTTTGATCACCTATTTTTCTGCACTGCAGGTGGCAGGACAAGCGATGCTATTGTCGATGCTGCTCTGAATGCTCTTCGGTCCCTGGTGAAAGAACGTCTTAGTGGCAGAAGTGGAGGATACAGTTCTGGAAAACAGGTATTTGAGGGAATATGTGTTTGTTTTTCAACTGGAGACTGTCTTGTACAGGAGATCAAAGCTTCCAACTCAGTCACAGAATTGGAAGGGATGTCTGGAGTTTTATCTAGTCCAGGCACCCTGCCCAGTGCAGGGCAAGCTGGAGCAGATTGCTCTGGCCTGTGTTCCTTAAAGTTGTGTGTCTCCAAGAACTGAGACTCCAAATGGACTGCATTCTCCGGGGAAATTGTTCCAATGTTTGACCATGCTCACAGTAGAAATCCTTTCTCTTATGTTTTAGGTTATGGAATCATAGAATGGTATTTCTTTTATTTCAACCTCATCCCTTTTGTCTCTTGTTGCAGAGAAGAGCCTGGCTTTATTTTCTTTGCTCTCCTTCACCATCTCATCAGATGGCAGATGCTTAAAGCCCTTAATCAGCTCTGGCTGGACTTCTTCCAGTGTGTCCATGCCTGTTCTGTGGGGGAGCCCAGAAGTAGACCCAGCACTCCAGGTGTTCCACATTGTGCTGAGCAGAGGAAAAGATTCCCTCCTCAGTCCTGCTGGCAACTCTGCCTAGTGCAGCTCAGGAGGCTGTTGGACACCTTTGCCACAGGGTTGCAGTGCTGGCTCGTGTTTGGCTTGTTCACCAGGACACTCATGTTCCTCTTTGAAAAGTTGCTTTCCAGTTAATCAGTTCTGAGTGTGTGCTGGTGTATGGGGCTGTTACTCCCCAGGTGCATCTCCCTTTGAACTTTGGGATTCCTGGTAGCCCTATTCTCCAGGTGATTGAGGTACCATTTGCCTAGTCCTAGTCTAAGTTAGACTGATTAAGGTTTTTTAATTTGGTAGTGTTTTTCTGAAGTTGGCTTGCTGGATTTCTCCCCGAAGGTAAATTGAAAAGCTTCTGGGTCCTACTACTGTTTCTAAATCATGGTGCAGGGTACAGTCTGACATCCTCAGGGTGGCCAGATAGAAGACCTGGGTGGACTTTACCCCATAGTGTGCATCATGTTCCCCCATGTTTGTTTTGCCTGGAAACCAGGACTTGGTTCTAGATAGAGGTAGGGGTTGGAGAGCACTTTGTTCATGGACAGATCAGAGCATGAAGAACTGAGAAAGTGTTCCCACATCTTCTTGGTAGTCAGTTTGACCTGATTTCTCCTTTTTCAAGAGAAGGTTCATTTGCTGTGTTTTGAAAGTGCTGTGGGGAGTAGGCTGTGTGTACTGTCAGTTTTAAAAAGGGAAAGTTGTATGACCTAACACTGCCTGTTTTGTATCTTGCTCAAATAAAGATCATTTGGTACAATGTGACACACAGGAGTTGGCCTGTGTGGGAGACCAGTTTTGGTTACTTCTTACACGAGGGTCTGTTTGTTTCTTACAGAGCCGGCAGAGCGGAGGTGGAGATAAGAAGGATGTGATTGAGCTGACTGATGACAGCTTTGATAAGAATGTCATAAATAGTGATGATGTGTGGATGGTGGAGTTTTATGCCCCATGGTGTGGGCACTGCAAAAAGTAAATGAGGTTTTTCTTCAACAATTCAGTTCCTGTTAGTGCCTGTTTTGTGTAATACCCTTAATTCCCTAAAAGAGACCTTGCATCTCTGGTATACCAGAAATGAGGTTTTTTGTGAGGTGATCTAACAAAAATGTGTGGGCTTCTGCTCAGGGCCCCTTGGTGCTGCTCTGGCTGCAATCCTTAGCAGTAAAATTCCCAGTTATCAGTAGAAATAAGATCCAGAAGCTATATTAAACTTTTCATTCCTTCAGATGCAGGACATCAGTCTTGTTTGGATAACCTTCTTAGCTGTCATTCTCAGAAGAGAATTTTTTTCTTGAGTAAAACATGCTACATAATGTTGAAGTGTGGTATACTTTTGCCAGCTCTGAGAGAGCTTAGGACACTTGTACTCTCTGTTTTTCAGCCTGGAGCCAGAATGGGCAGCTGCTGCCACTGAGGTGAAGGATCAAACAAAAGGAAAAGTAAAGCTGGCTGCAGTAGATGCAACAGTCAATCAGGTGCTGGCAAGCCGATATGGGGTGAGTGTGCTCTGCAGTGGTTACAATTGCCTTTCCATCTCTAGCAAGTCAGATTTCTCTTCAATCCTTACTGAACTGTTCCTTAATCTGGTACTACTTAAATGTTTTGTGCTAAAAGTAAGTGACACATTCAATTTTTTTCCCCACAAATAATTCGTGAATGTCAGTAACAATATAAATCAATGAAGAGAGAGGAAAAGAACTAACTTGGATATTCCTGAGGAGAAAAGCTGCTTATTTCCATAAGACCTTGTATACCTGTATCATCTGGAGTAAGAGGTCTCTCTCTTCAGACTGTAGGCTGGTTGGGCATCTCTGGAACCCTTGGAGCCAGTTATCAGGGATCACTCAGACAATATCAGCTGCCCAGATGAGGTGTGTTGCTTGCCAAAAGAGAGCAGATACTCTCGGATTTGTAGTACAGTCCACGGAGCTTACAGTGTGTTGTGTAGTTTCCCTCTAAGTGCACATGACTGACAGTGAAGGGAAACACTGAGCAAGATTTACTGGAAGTGTAGCAGAAGGAGCATATGGTCCACTTGTTGCCATATAGGCACAGTATTGTTCCCCCACAGACAAATCAGGAAATTAATGTCTAATGGATATGAAGGGTAAAGATAGTCCTCATGGTACTTACACCTGCAGTGCTTGGTGCATCTAAATTGAGATGAAATCTTTGCTGGTTCATCAGGCCAAAACCCCAAAGCAGCATTATAGCATGCATTACCCTTGTTTTGAATGGTTGCAAAGGTAGGAAGCTACAAAATTCAAGTTCAGTCAGAACATATGAGACTTGATACACAAAGATGTTGAATCTCTTCCCTTGCTCTTAATCTAGAACACATCAGACAAGCAGATAATTTCCACCATAAATATTCAGGTTTATTTGAGCTGATGGGTTAAACTTGTCTTGCAGATTCGTGGATTTCCCACCATTAAAATCTTCCAGAAAGGAGAAGACCCTGTTGATTATGATGGTGGGAGAACTAGATCAGACATCATTGCTCGTGCTCTGGATCTGTTTTCTGATAATGCACCACCACCTGAGCTCCTGGAGGTACCTCTACATCATTTTCTCAAATTGCTTTTCTATCATACTCTTGGCAGCAGTTTTTACAGGTCTATGTGAACTCTAAACTGCCTAAGTGTGGTGTTTGTGCACTTTTTTGCCCCAGAAAGTAAAGGATGACAAGTCTTAAATAACAAAAAGCTGAATGTTCATTTCTACTGTAAATTTGTTGTTGTCTGGAGACTATCAGAATTGATACAGTGAAGGCATTGACAGGATGGTGCCAGGGGGTCTGAATCTCCTCTTGAGGAGTGAGTGAAAAAGTTGGGTTCTGTGCCCCACCTCTTTTCTTCCAATAAGAGGGCATGGCCTTGTAATTTGTAAAGTGTTTGTTAGGAGATGCATGATGAATAGTTTTGCTTGTTGTTCAAAAAACTCCACCCTCTGTAAGGCGACTTCTTTTTTCAGCTTGCTGTTGGTAGATTTGAAATGGTGTTCGCTTGTCTCTAACGTGAGGTGCACACAAGACAGTCCATTGGGATGTAGGAAGGAAAAAAACAAAAAGCATTTGCACTATTAATAAACCTAAAGATATTTTTAAATGGTGCTTATTTCATCTTTCTTATCCTTCTAAATTTTTTATTTTGTATGCTTTCTAATATTAATACATGTTGATGTATGTGCATGTGCATATGCATATAGTTGATTTATATATATCAGGGGCTGCATGCTTAGAAATTTATTTACCACTGGGATGCACAATCAAATGTTGGAGACCACTGGTGTAGGTCACTGGATCAATTCCCTTTTGAGACAGATCCCACAAAACCAGTGTTGTTGTTACTGTTGCTTGAACGTTGTTATCCACAGCAAAGGCTGCCTCTGCTGGCTCTCCTTGTGCTCACAAGCATTCACATAGGCCTGAGGCTGCTCTTTCTAGCCCTGGGCAAGGACAGTGATTTTGAGCAAGAAGTAGAAGTGACATCTGACTGTGCTTTCTGTAAGCCTTATTTGGTACTGCTTAGTTTCCTGTTGCTGCAAAGCTCAACAGAAGACTTTGTGAACTCTTTGTAAATTACTCATGTGCTGGGGACCAGTGAAGTAGGAGAGACTTGTAAGCTCTTGTGTCAAGTTGTTTCAGTACTTACTACCTTGTAGGATAGAGTTATTAGGCTGTTGGAGGGAAGTGCAGTCACAACCGAAGGACCAAGTCTTACTGTAATTGACTTTCTGCTGCTTTTGTCTAGATAATTAGTGAGGATGTTCTGAAGAGTACCTGTGATGCTCATCAGCTCTGCATCATTTCTGTCCTGCCTCATATTCTTGACACAGGTACACATACAAGCAAGCAGACTTTTGTATGAATTTGTCACCTAAAGCGTGTAGTTGTGTTTTTTAACTTGTCCAATTCTGTCTAACAAACAGGAGCTTCAGGGAGAAATTCTTACCTGGATGTCATGTTAAAAATGGCTGAAAAATACAAAAAGAAAATGTGGGGGTAAGTGTCATTGTTCACTGGTTGTCTTGGAAAAGACGTGAGCATTTCTGGGCATAACGGGATAAAATTTGTATGATACCCGATTAGCTACAGAAAAGAGTTGTTCCTTGTTCAGGGTAGCATATCTTGATATTTCACTAATTACTGGAGAAGGGGATGTTGTGACCTTAAAATAACCAATTTTTTAAAATTTTCATCCACCTCTCAAATTCTGCATTTACAAGTGATATCTAAGCATTAATGAGATTAAGCATCTTTTACTCTTGTCCTGAATACTAAAGTATTTTAGGGAGGTTTCTTTTACCATCTGCTGCTGGTCAGTGAGTCTGCCAGTGTGACTGTTGAATTCTCAAAAAAACAAGTAAATTGCAGTTTATTAACAAGTTTCATGCTCTCAAAGAAACAGGCCAGCAGGCTATGCCTTTCCTCCTTCTCTCAGGTGCAGGTTAGGATCTCCAGGACTTACCAGGAAAGTGAGAGCTGTTCTGTCACACTGACTGCTATGAAAGGGATCAAAATGGGATGAAAACCTGGGGGAAAATGCTGAGATTGGCTCATTTCAGAGGTTCCTCAGAGGACTTGCTAAGCATTAAAGGAACTGAGACCTGAGTGAGGAACAAGTACTCAGTGTCCTTAGCTAGAAATCCTCTATAGTGATAATTGGGCAGGACTTTGTAATCTTTCCATCTGTGATTTGAGTACTTAAAAACCTTCCTTAGGACTGGCTAAAGTGTAGCAGTTTGTTCAGGATGGTAACATAGTTCTTCCCCTGCACTGTGTTTAGTGACTGTTGTTACTCAACTTTCAGTGGCTGTGTGGGTGGGACTGGCCTAGAGGTGCTGCTGAGAGGGGGCTTTCTTCTGTTGCAAGGTTCACGATCAGGACCCTCCTTTTCCCTGCTGACTTTGAAAGTGTCAAGGGCAATACAGAGCCCTGCTTGAACTCTGTAGGATTGCAGGATATGTGTGATTTGAAAATAATTGTAGTGCCTATCCCGATTATTAATTTTCTATTTCATCTTTTCCTCAAGGTGGCTGTGGACAGAAGCAGGTGCTCAATCAGATCTTGAGAGCTCTCTGGGGATTGGAGGCTTTGGGTATCCAGCAATGGCAGCTGTTAATGCTCGGAAGATGAAATTTGCCCTTCTGAAAGGATCATTCAGTGAGCAAGGGATTAATGAGTTTCTCAGGTATGAAATCTTCAAGTGACTTAAATCTTCCTGTAACTGGGGCTATGACTCTTTAAACCACAAGCAGACTCTCCTGGATCAGACAAGACTTGCACAGTTAAGAGAACCAAGATAATGAGAATTCAGTGGAGGCAAGGGATGGCTTCAGTGGGGATTGCAATAAAGCAGTCATTACCTTTTTGTGGTGTGCAGAATTAAGTTGGCCATTTAGACTTAAGGTAGGTAGTTTAGTAAAACTGTTGAAAATAGAAGTGGGCTTTGATGTTGAAAAATTCTGTTTCTCTGTAACTTAAGAAATAACTTAGTAATGAATTTCATTTAATTCAAGTGGTGCATTCTGACTAGTCCTTAGTAATGGGAATGTTCCCATTGTGGGAATCTGAATGGGTGCTGTTGAAGTTCCTGAGCTTCTGTATACTGCTGTTCATCTTTCTAATTCAGTCTAGTCCTGTCTTCCCCATGCCACCTTTCCATTCTCCTAGCACTTGATAAATTGATTGGGGGAGCTGAAACAATCCATCCAAAAAGTCAGTAGCTCACTGCTCAGCACAAGTTCCTTGAAACTGCCTCTTGTGTAGCTGGGCAAGAGCCAGTGCGGGGAAGAATGGAATAGGGAGAGGAAGTGGAGAGGATGACAGAAGGTCAGCACTGAAACAGAGCAGCTAAACTTAAACTGTTACTTTAGTGCAGTCAAAGTGAATTGGGAACTCTGCTTTCAGGGAAAGCACCAGCTGCCATAAGTTATGCAAGAGCCCCTGAGACCTTACATTTAGCAGTGTTACTTCCATGTCTGTCCTTGGAGAATGGCAGAGAACAGCCAGAATTGCAAAAGCAACTGAACAGCCTCTCCCCTCCTTGCCATAAGAAGCACATTAATTGAATGCAGTATATAATTGAATGCAGAAAGCAGTATAATCACAGCTGGTGTGGCTGGCCATTCACTCAGCTGCTGTAGGCAGCTTGTGCAGTCTAATAGGCTGTCTCAGCAGTGTAAACCACAGGTAAGGAAACTGGCACTTTGAAGAGCATAAAAATTGTGAACTCCACTTAGGGAGGAGTACTAATACAGTCTTATTTGCTTCTGAAAGATGCAAAGGGAATAGCTCCTCAGGATATTAATGCTGGGCTTTTTGAGCAAGCCTAACTAGCAAGTGCAGGATGGAGTGTCTCAAACAGAAGCTGGTTACCTCACACTCTTTGTGTTGCAGGAATTTTGGAACCCATGGAGTCTAATTCTCCACTAACAGAGATCACTGGTGATTCCCACTAACATTTGCAGGTGAATTCCAGAACTAGAATTCACCTAGAATTCAACTAGAACAGGCTCCCGTTGGAGATACCTTAAGTGATAAACTGTTAAAGAGGCTGCACTTATCTGTGATTTTTACACTGCTGAAATATGAAATAGTGTAAATCACAGATGTCTTTGCATCCAATTGTAAATTTTCAATGCTGCTTTAAGGGCTCTGTCATTTTCTGCTTCTTTTAGATTTACTTAGAGATGAAATCTTAAAGTTTTCTTCCTTTTATCTGAAGCAGGTTTTGTTCCAGGTGGATAGAGGTTGGAGGAATTTCTTAAATTTAACTTTTACTTGTTTTGTCTCAGGGAGCTCTCCGTTGGTCGTGGCTCTACAGCACCAGTGGGTGGTGGAGCTTTCCCCAAAATTCATTCAGTTGAACCTTGGGATGGCAAAGATGGTGAGGTAAGAGGTGCTCCATTTCTGAAAGTGCTGAGGAATTGCTGGGTTCAGAAGTGACAAGACAGAGTAACTAACACCTGTTAGTGTGAAAGTTCTTGTTTGTACAAGACTGTGGCAAGTTGTGTTGATGGTTTCCCATTATCTAAATCCTGCCAGCAGACCAAATGGCACATTGACCATCTGACATTGTGGATCAGATGTTCCTGCCTGACTGTTAGGATGTGATCTGAAAGCTGGACCCCTTGAGGCAGAAATGTATTACCAGTGCTGACTAAGGGAGGTAGTAGTGCATGTATTCAAGACCCCAGTGTTGTGGAGACTTGGGTTCTGCAATATGCTGACCTTGCCATCAAGGTCTTAATGCCAGAAAGCTTGTCAGGTAAAGCCTGTGTAATAAATAACATGGTGACTTAAGTCTACCTTCTTAAGGTTCAACATTGCTGTAAGAACCAAAGTTACTGCAGTCCTTTGATCTACTTCAGACTGATAAAAACATGCAACATGGTAGTAATTTGGTACATAGTTTATTTGTATAGCCTTCACCTGGAGTATTTTGATTAGTAAAAAACAATCTCCTAGTCTAAACTCTGATCACTTGTCCTGTGCTTAGTGCACTTGGAGCTTTATGAATGAAAGAGACAACAGGAGAGAGCTTTACTCTCAGGATGAAGTAAGATCTTTCCAATTCAGGGATCTCCTGGCACTAAGTGCTTCTAAACATGTACTCAAAACCTTCTCTTTTTCACAGCTTCCAGTTGAAGATGACATTGATCTCAGTGATGTGGATCTGGATGACTGGGATAAAGATGAGCTGTGAGATCTTCAGGAAACTTCTTTTCTTGGGAAAGTCTGTGCAGCAGTTTGCAGCCTGGATCACAATCAGACAGATTTTTCAGTGGCCTTTTCATGGAGAAGTAGCACATGACACACTGTGCTATTGGATGCACTGCAGCAGTGGACTGTACGCATCTCAAGAAAACATTGCAGAAATTCTATGAATTGTCATAACCAGTAAACTTGATTGTATTCTGTGTAACAAATATTTTGAGGACAACATGGATATTTCTTTGGAACATCTTGGTTTTTATTTTGTTGATAATGTGCTGTTTGAGTGTTACTGGAGGCTGTTAGTGTAACCAATTTTAACTGTAATTTTTTTCATGGAGGTGGAACCTGCTCAGCTTCTGTTTCAATTAAAGAATAAAATATTTTTTGACACACAGTGTTAGTCTCGTATAGAGTAAGAAAGGTACACATAATACAAGCAGTCCCATTTTGGATGGCTCTTGAAAGTGAACTGTAGAATAGAGAGGCTTGTGCAGAGGGGAGTCCTAAACCACCTCCTTGCTGTGAGATCTTGACAGTTTGGCCTAAAGCCTGATAAGATGGACAATCTTAGTTTAAATGCTCTTCAGTCTTCCTTTTCCTATTCCTTCTCAGGGGCTTTCTCTTTCTTTGTGCCAGACTTCATAAGATCATTTATACATTGGAAGTGGGGTTGCTGCTGCAATGAGATGCTGGGAGCTGTTGGTCTTTCCCCTGGATTAGTGATGAAGCTAATCCATGTTTAGGGCGTAAGGATTTCCAGGTGCTAACAGAAAACCACCCTGGTGCTGTCTCCAGCAAATTGTGTAATATTTCTTCACTTCCCATCTGGCATTGTTTTGATCTGAATTGCTATTTCCTTGGAAGGGGAATCAGGACTGGGAATAGGGATGTTTACTGCTGCTTTTTTAATAAAAGTACTATTATTTTATTGCTCTCCATGTCTTGTATATTGGTGTCTAGTGAAGTGACCCTATGTGATCAGCTTGTTTATAAATAAGGAGTGAAAGAGCTGAAAGATTCCCCTTCTTTCAAGGAAATAACATAATGAGGATATTTGTCATCTTGTGTCTGTAAGAGATTGCCCATAGCTCACCCCCGTGAAAGGCAGTGTTGGAACCACAGGCAGCCAGCAGTAACTGCTGATTCCATGCAGGAGATGTGCTCCAGCTCTTCAGTCATCCCAGCAGATGAGCTCTAGTGGAACTGTTCTAACTGAAATACCTTTGCAAAAACTAAACTCATGAGTACTTGGGACTGTAAGTCATATTATGATAAGTTCCACAGCACTTTTGAGGATCTTTCCTCTTAAGCTTTTGGTTTTTTCGTTAAATTAAAGGAACTTTGGGCTTTGCTCTGATGCTTTCTACTTTTTCTGTTTGGATTTTTTTAAGTTTGCTTTGTTAGAAAAAGAGGACTGTATACACCTAGTAGATCCATTAGCCACCACACTTTAAATTGTTTTATTTCAAGTCCAATAGATATTCCATCTTTGTACTTTACAAAAAAAAAATAAATACTACCATAGTACCTCTGCCTCTGAAATATGTTTTTGTAAAACTATGAATAAGAGATGCTTATATTGTAGTCACTGTAAAAATTACTAGAAGTGGTAGGAAGATTATCCTGCTACAGCATCTGCATTATAATTTGACTTTCAGCAGCTAAAGATTGTTTTACGGTAACATTAGAGGCTTGAAAAGTAATAGATGAAGCTTGAGCAATTCTTCTTTAACTGCAGTCAAGAAGACTGAGGTCAATCTTGAAATAGACGTAAGGATAGTATTCTTGATTACTCAGTTGTAACCCAGGGATGTCCATGCCAGGCTGCAAAAGGAAGTCATGGCTTTAGTACCAGTAAACCAAGCTGCAGGGGATTGCTTTTGTGCTCCTCTCCCACAGGTGCAATGGAACTTTGTATTTGCCATGCTTAAGGTGGGGAATTCACCACTGAGAATCTGCTCTGCTTCTTGTTTCAGGTTGCCTAGTGTAGTTAGCACTGAGAATTCATGCTTGTGCTATGTCATGAACTTGCAGCATTTTTGTGTGCGTCAGCTTTAGAGCAGCTCGTCTCTGTCCCCCCTTCATGCAGTGGGACTTGTGCTTGCCGGTTTTAGGCTGTTTTGAAGGCCTGCTAGCTCATTGCTTTAGCCTAAATTGTTTTGAATTGTAATTCAAGATATGGGGAGGAGAAAGCAAGTACTGCTGCTTGCTGAAGGCCATTATTTGTGAATGACAGCCTTTTACAGGGGACAGAGGTGTCACAGTCCTAGGATTTAGTTCCAAATTAATTTTTCTTGCTTGTGTTGATCTGAATGTTTATAGTAGATTTTAAGCTTTTTATGTAGAGGAACAGCCATAATTGAGCTGACCTGTTTTGTTCTGGTAGCTGTAAAAATCAGATGCTTCAACAGAAAATCTAAGCAATCTCTATGCATCTGCCTCATAATTTGAGCCTACCCTAATCAAGTTTGTAACGACGTGGGATTAGAGCTGCATCCAGGGCTCTTAGCATTGCAAGATGTGAGGAGATGCATGCTCTATCCCCAGGACAGTGGAAGTGTTCATTTAGCTAAGCTGAGAGAAGCTACAGCCTGTGTACTTGCAGTCCAAATACATACATCCATTATACTTGCTGCTGCAACTTCATCCAGGTGTTTGAAGACCACGTTCAGGACGTCTCTCAGGCGCTTTACAGACTTCCTATTTGGCTGCAGCAGCATTGCTTGGAAATTCACAGGGAGGCCATACCTCGGAATACAACATATACGATCATCTGCTGGGAAGGGGCACAGCTGTCTGCTCCTGCCCTTCCTCCTCAGCCTCCAGGCATGCCAGCTGGTGGTCTGTTGCAGAAACAATGCTGCCTCCTTATTGGAAAGCATTTTCATTTTGAAGCCAAAAGTCAACTAAACAGTCTCTTTCTGTTTTCCCCTTCCCTGTAAGGGCCCCCAAAGAATCGTTTTTCATCCGATTCATATGTCACCTTTTTGGTGGACATCTGTATTGTCTCCTGTGAGCTCCTGGAGTGAAGTGTGTAAGGCACACACGCCAAGCAAGACAAAACAAGGTGTGTAAGGGTTCCTCCCACAAAGGAACTGTACCAGGAAGAGAGCTGTACCTTTGACTTCCCCAGGAATCTCTGCCTGCACTCTGTGTTTCCCCACTTACCTCAGGACAGATTCAACAAAAACTCTCAAGGCTTTCACGTGAATCCAAGCCACAAATGCTTCACTGAAGTTCACCTTCAGCCAGCGCAGTAAGGGCCCCTGTGAGAGCAGAACAGTGCTGTGATCCCCTCACTGAGTGAAGCAGCTCCATAGCCAACGCTGCCACTGAGGCCATCGTGGGCTGCTGGGATAGTTCCCAGGCAGCCTGATAGTGGCTCCCAGTCTATCAGAAACTCAAGTAACCTTGGGCAAAACATGTTATTTATCCCATGCCTCAGTTTTATGGGCTAAATGGAGCTCGCTGGAGATTGTTGGAACCATAAAGCCTTTTCTGAGAGAGATGCTTAGGCAAATGCTGGTAGCAAAGGCCACCACTATGTGGGCCATCAACTCATGAGGTGCTCACTTACGTATTGTTGTTTTTTGTCAGAAGCTAATTTCATCAGCTCTTCCTTTTCACATTTCAGTTCCTTCTCATCATAATAAAATTCTCGAACCATGAACCTGCAATGGAATAGCATTTGCTCTCACAAGCTGTAGTCCAGGCAATATGCACACTCATTTCTTTTTCTCCTGGAGAAGCAGGTGTGGGAAGCTGCTATCCATTTAACAAGTTAAAAGCATGTGGAGGGTGGGAGTTGAAGTCACCCTCAGAAAGCCAGCTTCCTGCTGTCAGCAGTATGAGAGCAGAAAGTACAATTCCAGGATCTGTAACTTGGAGCTTAAAGAACAGGACCACTGATTCTGCTACCAAAGCTCCTTCCCACCCTGCCTTCTCAGTGGCTTTAGGACCAACAGCAGCCCAAGCAGTCAAGAAGTCCTAAAAGCAGTGATGGATTCAGCATGCTGCACACACAACAAGCCACACCTTACCCTCATCTTGCCAGCCTGCCATGCCCAGCAGTCAGTGCTTCTTACCTGTTCTCCCTGGCTTTAGCCTTGAAGTCATCCATCACTTTTCTAAATAGGGTCACAGTGAAGAGTCCTCCCTCTGCATCCTCAGCAATCATTCTGTGGGAGGGAAATCCACTGCTATGATTTGACATGGCAAATCCCTCATGCCTTTTTTACCTACCTTGCCTTCCCCGTTTGCAATTCTTTTTATTTTCATTTATGATACTGAACAATACCCTGCTTTTTGAAAACTGCTGTGACTGAAACAGGGAACAATGACTTTACTTGCACTGCCTACTCGATCTCCAATGCAAAACTCAATTAGTTTAGTTCCTGAACCCACTGTAGTATACACACATTCTGCCTGCCTGATTTTTCTGTGTTTCCTGGTAATATTCCCCCACCTTTACATGCACTTGTGGTTTTGAGACAGGCAGTAGCAAATAGTTTGTTTCTTTCTCTGTGCTTTCCACTTTCTCCATTTCAGGTAATACTCAGCTTTTGTGCCCCGGACCCGATCTCATGGTCTGTGTGAGCTGAGCAGCGGAATACTTAAGTCCTAGGAAAGATTTTTCACCCCAGGTGAAAGAAGGAGTTAATATGGCATTTGCTAGTGCAAATGACAGTATGCTGAATTATTCTATCCTACAACAGGAAGCAATTAAAAATGCAAATTTAGTGGTTGATCTTTTTATAAAATACTTTCCGCAAAACTCTATGTGATTGCACGTGTCTGAACTATACCTCAATTAATGTAATAAATTGCCTGTTTTACACAAAATGAAGCAATGGCCTGGTTGAAAGTAGAAAGAAACAGATTACTGGAAAAGGGAACAAGCTAATTGTAAAGAAACTGACTTTGGTTCTTTCATCTCTACTTCCCTTCAACAAACTAATTTCTATTTGAATTGCAAATATGTTAATTCAGAGCCTATGCATTAGACTAGTGATTTCCTCCAGGATCCACCAATTTAAGGGGCTGAAACATGACAGGAATCTCTGAAACAAACAGGGAGCTGAATTTTGAATTTCACTTACTTGGTAGAGCGAGGCACTACCATATCCGAGAGTGATTCATAGGTCTTCTGCCACTGTATGTAGCTTGACCTTTGAGCAACACAAAACGAAGCACAGTAAATAAATATTATATACTGGAAAGCAAATGTTGATATATGTATCTAATTAAGCTAATAACTTAGGGTAGAAGGGTTGAGCTCTTTGTGCTGGGTTATGTCATTAAGATACATTAAGCCTCTCCTATCCTTTCCTCTCCTAGTCACCAGCTGAGATGTTTCCCTCAATGCTACACTCTCAATCTTCAGTTTGGATCTTGGCTTGAGGAAGGGTAAACATCAGGAAGTTGATGGTGAGAAGAACGTGGCACACACTTCCAGGCTGCCACACAGCGTCCCATGCTCCAGGACCCCTGCACAAGCTGCCCTGATCCACAGGTAAGTGTGCTACATCTGCTGCGTGCAATCCCAGAGCTGATCTGGTGCTAGACTGCACTCATGGCAAGTGCCAGCACTGAGAGAAAGGGAACAGGGGGATGGTCAGAGTTTGCAAAGAGAGAAGTCTGTTTTTAGGGTGAATAAACTCAGACAATAAATCCAACAAACTTACCTCAGATAGCTTTTTGCAACCTGGTTTTCACAGACAGAAGAGTGATGGTGCTGTATGTGTGTGTTGGGACAGGGCTATATGGAGAGGAAAGGTTTTGTGTAGGGCTCTGAGGAGAACATAGTGTAACTTCACCATTGGTGGCAGTCATCCTACGTGCGGGCACTTACAAGGGCACAGCCAGCAGAGACTGTGAGTGGGACAGCTCTAATTCCTTTTAGAAACTGGCTATGCTGCAGTAAGAATCTGTTTTTCTTTTAGCTCATACTATTCCTATCAGGAGACTGATGGAGAACCCACTTGTAACAATGAAAAACCTACATCCCAATTGTCCTGCTCCAGTTTTGGCACAGTCTTTTGTCTCCTTCTTTTGTGCCAGCACCACTCTTGGCAGAAATTGTTCTTTCTTCTTTGCTAAGGGTTTCACCTGTGTCCCAGTAAGGGCACTCATGAGCTGCCCCAACCTGACCTGCTGCTGCCCAGTTCTGTGCTTAGGCCTGGGACTCAATGCCACGCGGGGTGTGTGCACACTCTGTTGCCTTACTTTGGCACCACGACGAGCAGCGTGATAAGATACTCAGAATTCAGAACAAAGTCTTCTTTGTGCACTATGTCTGCCAGGGTCCGGGTCAGCAGATTTCCCCTACGGTGAAGAAGACAAAGTAAAACTAACAGCAGCAGGAACTCAGCAGCAGAACCTTGGAGGCAATGTGCTGTGCGTGGAGGTGCCAACAGTATATACTGGGGTAGAAGAAGGCCCAGAAGGAGGTGGCTAAAGGACACAGCTACACTTCTGAAATGGCTGTTTTGATATTTTTACTGCAACTAAAAGAATCAAAAAGTAACACTAAGGAAATTATATTGGTGACTAGCACATGGCTAGTTTATGCCCTTCATGTGAAATTACACCATTCTGCTGTTATTGTTTTTACAGTAAGGGTGTAAATGCTTGGGAAGTACACATCTGCTCCCAGTCATTGCCACATCTTGTGGGAAGCACCTGCTCTCTCAGGAAGCCTGTTGAGCTGCTTGTGTGACCATGCTGCAGGCAGTGACCCATGTCAGTAGGGACCTAAGCCATCACAGGAACCCTGGCATTCCTGGACTGCCGTGGACAAGCACACTGACTGAGACACCTCCTGCTGAACGGCAGCGAGAGCAGCAGTCTCGTGCACAGGTGGAACCTGCAGAAGTCTCCACAGACTAAGCCCACCTGATCACATTAATTCCTAGGACATCTAGATGTCCAGAACTGGCTGTGTATGGCTGGAAGGCACTAGGTGGGTAAGAGAAGAGCAGCTGCCCTCCCTGTCACTGGGTAGGAGTGAAGAAGGACCTAAACTAGTAGTTTTTGGTTTGAGGTTCACTGGACCAGTCTAAATATTAATTAACTGGCTGGTAACTTTTTAGATCTTTTTTCAACCCTGGCAGCTATCTGGCACTGGTAGACACCAGAGTCGTCAGCATTTAAAGGTGGATAGAATGGTGAGAGGAAGATTGTCCCCTGGCCATGAGGTCTTCATTCTTCTCCCTCCTCACATTGCTGGAGCCCTGGCCAGCAGGCTGCCTCTGCCCTGTGCCCTGTGGCCAATCCTGAGTAGGAAACATATGAGCATGTGTTGGGTGAGGGCTTGCACAGCACCATCTAATTTGCTTTAAATTTACTACTTACTGGATTTTACCATTCTCCCCAGTGATAGCCTAGAAAAAACCCAGGTATCAGCACTGCCATAGGCAAAGACCATAAGCAGATGAAGACAGGAGAGAGAACATTTGAGAAGCCTGAACAGTGTATTACCTGAACCAACAGAAGTAAAGAAAGAAAACAAAAATATAAGTGGGATGCTGGTGAGGTACAGGATCAGTCAAGACAGAGCTGTTTCCTCCCTGGGGAGCTCTGCAAATGCTGCTCAGAACCTAAGGCACAGCTCCATGTGGCAAAGGAATCCACCAGTTGACACAGCTCATCTAATTTCTGACTCCCTGAAATCCCATCGGAGCAAAACTGGGCATTCAGTTTTGACTTTTTCCAAGACTGCCTGCTCACACTGCCAACAAAATCCTATTAGGAACTTCACTCTCCCTGAGCCAGTTTTGAGACATGCTGATGACACCAGCTACCCCACCACCTATTTTCACTGGGTCTCTACATGCTCAGCATGTCCCAAAGATGGAAAACTTGTTCCCACCAGAACACATGTGGTCCACAGCACAGCAATGGGTGTGAGCACACCCTGCCATGCAGCAGCATCCCCAGTGCAGAACACTTACATGGTTTTCTTCTCCAGGCTTTGCAAATTTCCTTTAATGTTGTTGTACGCAGCTGATCGGGTCTTTAGGTCTGTTTCTATTTGAGTCACTTGCTAAACCAAAGTGAAAACACAGAGTCAGTGCAGTATTCGAGGCCTTGTTCTCACCTGTCCCACTACTGCTGCACCTTAACACAGAGACACAGCTGCCAGCCCCCCTAAAACCACCAGCCTGGGGCCAAGAGGGAGCTGGTGTCAGAGCTCCCCTGGGGCAAAGGCCTCTGCAGAAAGTTGGGTTCAGTCAGCTATTGCTGTTGGTGGGCTAGAGCTCTACCTAAGGGGCAAGTTCATGGTTTCATTTGTTACCTACATTGAACAACAACACATCATACCTTTCTGAATCAACTGACAGTGTAAATAATTCATCCAGCCTGCAGGCATTTGATTTAATGTCAGACCAACAATTTCACAAAAAACACCTCCGAAGTGGAGAATAATATGGCATTATATGAAAAAAAAAAGAAAATTACAATGAAGGGGATCACAGTGCAGAAAACATATCAGTGTACTCTAGTGAATCTGATAAAGTGCTATATACTTACAGACTGGATAGGTTTCTATATATGTATCATTATTATTGCAGTAGAAATTAAAATAATATCAACTGCTTCAGTAAAAGTATGTGCTTCTGAGCTTGCTCCTGCCCAAACCAAAGGCAAAGTTCCCACTGACTGCCACAAGAGGAAGGATCAGAGCCAGCCAAAATACATGCTACCTCATGATGACACCTTAAAATCTGGAGTACAATTTACCTTTGCTAATGCTTCTGATATATTCTTCAGCGGCTGCTTTATGGGATATTTGGCCATGTCCCACTCAAACCGTGTCAAGTAGCTAATTAGGTCAACTGAAAATGCAAAGAGATGCATGAAAGCAGATAGTGTACCAGATGGTAGGTCAAGGTTTGGGGAGTAGTCCCCAGCTATAGCTTAGGCATAGTTTTGAATAACTTTAGAAAGTTAACCAGAAGCCCAATTCTGAATTCTTATAGAGATTTGATCTAGATCAAATCTGCACAGATCCTATGCCCAATCTAATCAACTTTCTAAACATCCCCAAACTTAAAAGTTAAACTAGAAATCTTTGCTGCATTACACCTAAAAGTACAGAAAATGTGTAAAACTGTCTGTATCAGCAGGACACAGCAGTATACAGCTATTCTTCTTCAAACTAGAAACAGTTTTGTGTAATCTCAATCTTCATTTCTGCAATATGACTGAATTTAATACCAGCAACAGCTATCAGGAAAATACTTTGTGCCCAGGATCAGCAGTAATACTCAGGGTTGTTGAGAGCTTGAGCAAAGGTATGAAGAGCATAGCAGATGTCACTTCTCTGTGATTCAGTCAAGTGCTCACTAGAAATCAAACAAATTCAGGTGCGATGAGGAATTCCTCATTGACCTCGCACACAAAGGTTCCTGTTTCACACAAAGCTAGAGACTATTTATATAAATGGATACATCCAGTCACAGCATCCAGTCACAGCATACAAGAACAGAAATTCACAGCAAGGACCTGTGCATGCAACCCCCAAAACAAGGCACGCTCGGACCGTGGGGAGCCATGGCTTCTTTCCAGAATCAAGGGGAAATGAATGCATACAATACCCAGCTCCTAGAACAAGATTTTCCTGTTCCACTGTTTGAAGATCAAGGGTTCTTGATGTTAGAAAACATTAAGGCTTAGTACATTATGGTACCAAATAAGGAATTCTCCTCCAGTAGCTCATGAAATCAAACAGCTCTTTGTCTGAGTCCTGAGAGCCTTTGGATGCTGAACACACCACCACACAGTGTTCTTGCAGATGTTTATAGGATGGGACAAAGTCATGCGTCCTGCCACAACAAGGAGACGGGCTGGGACCGCCCCCTGGAAGGTTAGGGAGACAAGTGGAAGGCAGTAGACAGGGTCTCAAGGTCTAGAAAAAGAGGCCAGAGGCACTGTCACCTAAAGGGTGGGCTTCCTTCCAGACCAGGAGGGTAAACATGGAGAATATCTGGGAAGTTGCTCTGAGGTGATGGGGAGCAAAACAAGCTCAAGGTGCCAAGTAAAAGGACATGCATGCTGGGGCCCTTCAGTGCTCTTTGCTGCCTTGTCCAGGGAGTGAATTCAGTCCCACAGCAAAGCTTGAGCACAATTTCTTGTGGGCTGGACTTTGAGGGTTAGGGGAAAACTTTTTGAACCAAGATGCATGAGAAGGAATGTGAAAAACTGTGTAATTGCCACACTACCAGGCTGAGGGTACTCTGCGTCTCATGTGATACTGAATACCCTTGGCAGGAGAGCACTATCCTTTCCATGGGCTTCTCTCACCCCACAACAGAGTCAGTTTACCCTATTAGATTTCCAAAGCATGGAAAGTCTTATGTTAGGAGAAATAGGCTTCTTAGCAAGAGATAAACTGCCTGGAAGGCAGAGAGCACTTGCCATGGCAGTATTCTCCCCCTCTTTCAAAACCACAGCTGTGTCAACGTCCCCCACATCCAATGAACAGGAGTCACGAGGCAAAGATCCAACCCTTCCTGCTAATATCTGATCAGGAATGAGCAATTTCTCCTGCACAGGGAGGGCGTAGAAAAGGGGGAAAACTGCAGAAGGCTGGGAGAGCTATGACACAGCTGCTGCATGCACAGTTCTCCACTGGTGCTTGCTTGTGATCTCTGTGGGGAAGGCAGAGAGGTCAAAAATACTTCAGCAACAAAGTTCACACAGCATTTTCAGCACAGGGTACACAACACAAGGATTTCACCCTGCTGCCTCTCTTCTAAGCTCATGTGCTTAGGCTTTGCAGACACAGGCTCTTTAAAGACAGGCACTGACCTATTTATAGCTGATAAGATATAAAAGCTCCCTGAAGAACTTCACATGCTCTTTCTACCCTCACAATCCTAGAATCTCAGCAGCGTCCAAATGTTGGGCAGTTGAGCAGAGCATGAGTTCTCAGTCCAGTTTTTCAAGCTCACTCTGGAGTGAGCTTGCCAGTGCTGGCTGGCACTGGTGCAGGTTAGCTAAGCAGCCTGATCTTGGGGATGGCACAAACTACTGTGAATACACTAGCAGAGCTGTGTTTAAAATGCCAAGCAGTCCCAGCACCCTGATGCTCCTGGAATGGAATCCCTCATTTATGCAACCTGTCAAGTCACTTCTAGAAGGCTTCACACAGCTGCCCACTTGGGAGAGGTGATTCCTACCAGCTCACAGCTGCCCAGGGAACCCACAGCCTGAATATCTCATAATCTAACTTACACACCCAGCTCTAAAAGGCAATGTTAAGCACTTCTCCTCCAAAACACTTAATTCTTCAAAATTGGTATGGTTCCCATTTTGCTTTGTTTTGGGATCACTATAAAGAATGGAGTTATTTCACCACTTACCAAATTTTTAAATTCATTTGGGCTTAACATTTTCATAAATGGAAGAGAATTTGGTATGATTCTGTGAAGAAAAGCTTTACTTATATTTCAAGAAAGCTTGTTTATGCTGTTACGATATATTAAAAGTTTCTACATTACAAAAGCACACATTTCCCTCTATGAGAGACAAATTTCCATGTGGCTGCTTTCAACTGTTGTCCACCAGAAAGCTCTATGTGTGTGTGTGTGGACACATTCATGTAACTGAAAGTGCTGTATTTTTTACTACTTTGCATTTTTCTTCATAAAAATCTAGCAAAAAAACTTTTTAGACACCCAGCCACCACCAAACTGCTATTAGAGTTGTATACAAGTGAGCTAATGTCAGTGTTATTTAAAACTGAGTTTGTCTTGGGATAGTCCAGTAGTATGAAACAGGACCACACAGCAAGAAATCGTATCTTATGATTTTGTTTCTGATTTCACATTCTCGAGGAAGTCTTCAACTTTAGAGTCCTTTTGCTAATCAGAAAGGGAAGGAGGAAGAATTGGTACAGTAAAGTTGCTGATGCTTATGAAGACTGACACTGGAATGTATTAGGGGAATCCTCATATACTAACGATGACTTCATTTTTTAAGATGATGTCAATAATCTTTAAAAGGTTAATGTCCTAATTCAATACAATTTGTTTGGATGACCAAACCCAGACAGAGGAAATTCATAACACATGCATATAATTTCCACATCCTTCTAATACAACACATGCAGAGCTGATAGGGAAAAAAATTATGTAAAAAGGGGAAACAAAGGAAATTAATGAAACCTGTTGTTCCTCAAGTCATAGGGATATCGTGATCAAGCTACGAGGTTGTTACTTGAGAAATCCATCGTAACCTGATCACTGTATCTCTACAACGAGACCAAGACTTGTGTCTAGCACTAATATGCACAAATGCATGCATGTAACAACACCACAACCATCAGTCCTCAACATACTTTTGAGACATTTCATTTTATCCTTTAGCCCTGAAACACATAAGCGTGATTATTGTATTTCTCGAACAGTTGCACCCATCAAACATCAGTCTTATATCATTCAAGGACATTTTTAAAAGAACTTCCTCCCCATTCTTTACTAATACAGGTCTGAAGTACAACATTGCAGACAAAGGGAGATGGAGTGTGCACCATTCTGCAAGTCTGTAATCAGCATGCATAACACATCAATTTTGTTGTATTTTTCCAGAATAGCTGGAAAATGCAAATCACTAACAGATCACTGACAGATGTCACACAGCCATATAGAATGAGATTTAGGTGCCCATAAGAAATCAAGCCCAGACAGGGCACAGAAGTGTGCTAGGTCATGTTAGGAGTGAAGAAGGATGTCTCCTACTTTCATCTTCACTCCAAAATTAACTTCCGCTAACTGAGAAAAATGGGAGCAGGCTAGATATGTTCTTATAAAATGTTGTTGATGGTTGTCCTTTCTAAAGCATGAGGGTTTTAATTACACATATTCATATTCTGAAGCAAGCAAAAGCAGCATTAATGTATTTAAGCCCCCACACTCATAGCACCTACCTCCATTGGCCAGAAGATTTTCCTGGACTTTATCTTTTGAGTCCTCCATAACTTCTCCTATGTACTGGGCGATTTTCTTTATTACGCTTAAGTGTAACAAGAGAAACTTTGTTAGTGAAGAAACAAAATTATTATAAAGCAGTTTTCACAATGATCTGATAAACACAGAAATGCCCAAACAAAACACTTCTGAAGCAAGGCAGGTTAATTTGCAATTCAAATGATGATAAACAATCTATGACACAATGCAGAATTAAGTGTCTTACCTCTAAATACACTGATCTCTTCAAAAACATCGGCAATGTCATTTTGCCAGTGCTCTGGACTTACAGAAGATCAAGATTCAGTCTTCTGTACACTCATTATACACACAGCAGAAACCAGAAGGCAAGAAAGGCAAGAAACTAGTTTAAAACCCCCAAGGTGACGAAAGAACAGGAGGCTACATACAGACATTGACTGCAAATCTCTTCCACAGGATGCTAAAGAAACCCCTAGGGATTGCTGAGAAAAGGTTCTCCGAAAATACTCGGGAAAATAGCAGTTTTGTCTTGCTTGATGGGGAATTTCTTTCTTACTCCTTTTCTTTGGGGGACTGTTTCTCTCTTCTCTTTTAGCATGGTGGACAAGACACTCCTTTAAGGTGTAGGAGAACTAGATTCAAACCCTTCTGCCCAATTCAGAGTAGTGATTTGTACAGAGACCCTCCTGGAGAACACTGTCTCCAGAGAGTCACTTATTCTTTGCTTATTTTAAGAAATGGATTCATCAAGTCCCTCTAGCAGTAGATCCCCCTGTCTCTAGTCAAAGTACCTGTCTCATACAGGCTGAGAGACTTTCTGGTTGTTCAAGTGTCCTTCTGCACTCAAAAATATTCACAGAATTTGGCCTGCAGTTCCCTCACTGTCCTAGGATGACTACACCTTGGAAAAAACCCAGCAGCTACAAGGTTACTGACTGATTATTAAATTGGCAAAGACATGAAGTGGACATAATCCTTGGCATTGTGACAGGGAGTGTAATGGCAGGCTTCTTATCTCTTTCCTTACTGAAGGGAGACTACTACAGCTGCAGATGAGCTGGAGACTGAAAGGGCATCTACAATGTTTGGACAATGTGTTGTGTGACATCCTGGGGTTTTCAAGAGCAGGAAAGGGACTTTGGGCCAGGATACCAGGAAAGCATCAGAGAAGAGGATTTTCTTTGATGTGCTGCAAAGCATCTATCTCTGTTCCTGTGAAGAAACAGTCTTGGGAAAGGTTTTCCAGTTCTATGACAGGCAGGAAAAATCTGAGATTGCTGATGCTGCCAAGAATGCAGTAGTTAAAATTTAAGCTGTTTAGGGTCAATTCAGTCTGAAGAACAGAAGGTATTATTGAGACCTTACAGTATATAAAGGGTACTTATAAGAAAGTGGAGAGAGGCTTTTTACCAGTGCCTATAGTGACAGGACAAGAGGCAAGTTTTAAACTAAGAGTAGATTTAGATTGGACATAAAGAAAGAAATTCTTTACTGTGAGGGTGATGAGGCACTGGCACAGGTTGTCCACGGAAGTTGAGGATGCCCAGTCTCTGGAAGCATTCAAGGCCAGGTTGGATGAAGTTTGGATAGGGCTTTGAGGAACCTGGTCTAGTGAAAGGCATCCTGCCCGTGGCAGGGGGTTGGAACTAGAGGATCTTTGAAGTACCCTTTCAACCCAAATCATTTTTCTCATGACCCTGGACAGGTGCAGTTCAGAGTGCCTGTAGGAGGCATCTATACCCCTATGCTCCAGTTCACATCCCTTTCTCAGAGCTGCTGCAGTTTTTCACCACCTGGCTGCAGCCCCACAGGGAGCTGGCACCAGCTGAGGGTTGCTGAAGTACAGCGCGTTGCCCACACTCAGGCTGTGGGGGGGTTGAGGGATCCAGACAGAGGTTCCCTGACCTCTGCAACCTTGCCAAGCACTTCTGCATATTTCAGCTTGTAGATAGAGCTGTCTTTTGTCTCCTTCATGATGCTCAGAGAGCCCAAAGGAATGTGGAACAAGACAGCAGTTGGTAAAACCAGCATAGCATGAGGCTAGAGACATTATGGAGAAAGTAGTTTACAGGGATGTTTTTAAAGCAGGAGCTTCTCCAAAGGGTCTGAGCTGCTTTCATTTCTCTTGAGTGCAGCTGGTGGCTGACCTGACACGTGGGAAACAGCTCTGGCCTCTCTCCATAGATAGAGAGGGTGGGACAGTTGTGAGCTCTCATGCACCTGACAGTCCTACCTGCCCAGGCAAGGCTTGGCTCCTTTCCAACCCACACATCCTGTGGTCCCTGCAGCAGGATACAGCCACAATGTGTGTAATACACTGTGCCAGAGAAATGTTCTCCAGTCCTGCCTTAGCCTCTGTGCCTTGCATTGCATTCTGTGAAATGCAAGTGGGATTCACTCACCCAATACTTCTCCCAAGCAAAGACAGAACACATCCCTTGCACACCATGATGCCTGGGGCAAATGACAGGAATCAGACCCCTGGAGGAGCCCCACTGACTACACTGACATCCAACAATGGGCAGTTTTCACAGCCAACCATCAGATCCTGCCTTTAGATGAGATGAATCTCATCTTGAGCAAATACCATGTTTAAATGATGCATTATAAAAGGAGTTTCAGCAAAACTGCTTCAAGAAGTAGTAATAAAAATCTGTAAAGAGAGTAACTCCATTTAACCTACTATTATGTCTTGAGACTCTTATTTTTTGCTTCTGCAACTGCTGCAATGTCATTACCTTCAAAAAAAAAAAGAAGAAAAGTCTAACACTCTTTAAGTGATACTGAGAATGAAAGGGTGCTACCTGCCAGACCTCCAAAACACTGCAGGGAGCAGAAGTCCTGCAATCTGAGGCCACTCCCAAGTATGCCACTGACCAAAGACCAGAGAGAACCCCCGGATAAGAGTGACCCAGGAGACTGTCAGCTTTTGAGAGAGCTTCATGCTACCACAGGATGACATGGAAAAACACTCCTCCTCCCTGTGTAAATAAATAATAAAAGTATGTGGAAACAATAGCTCCTGCAAACTCTTGCCCCTTCTCTGCTGTCCTGGCAGGTGGCAGCGCTGACAGGTTTGCACTGCCTGGCTTTACTGGCAGCTGTGTTTATCCAGCAACAGTTCAGCAGGCAGCTCTTTCAGAGGACCAGGAACATAAATGCTCAGGTCATCTGAACAGGCTTGTAACCCTCTGGATGCCATTTACTTCAACCAAGTGTGAGTGCTTGGCATTTTAACTCTTGAATTACAATTTAGACATAAAACCTGAGGCATTTATTTAATGCAAAATGCTTTTGTATGTCCTTGTGGGACTCACTCTGCTAATACATTTGATTATTCTGTTGTTTTGATTAATCCTTGCTGATTATTCTCTGTTACTACTCTAATGTTACTACTCTAATGCATTTTTCTTATTTTTCAAAACATCTTTCTTATTTTTAAATCTTGTTGATCCTTCCTGGTTACCTATCTTTACAGGCAAATGAGACAAACAGGAAGAGTCCTTGCCTCAGCCAATTACAGTGGAAGGGCCTCACTGACCCCTTTGCTCAGTGCCTAGAGTCATTACTGGCATTAAAGGGACAATTAGTGGAGTAAAGTGGTGTTCAGCTTGAACAAGAAGCTGTACCATGCTGGCAAGTAAAGACAAAGATAAACAGAAGGAGTCGGTAAGCCTAAGGAGCTCCTACTGACATTTCACATATAACTGCCCTCCATGATCTTACAAGGATTCTGCAGTCAGCTTTTCAGAAGTCCTAATTCTTCACAAAGCTGAGAATTAGTTATGCCTTTCTGAAAAACCAGTTCTGATGATTCCTGGCAGTCCTCAAACCCAGACCACACAGTTGCTTCCTATCTGCTACCCTGACTAGAGACACAGAATCACAGAATATTCTGAGCTGGAAGGGACCCACAAGGATCATTGAACTCTTTCCATTAGAACAGATAGCAGGTATTGGCACCGTCTCCCCCCAAATTTGCCCCCATTCCCACTTCCTCAAGAATCTCTTCAACTGAACAAGAAGCTGGAATGTGTTACAAAGAATATGGGGCAGTATTTTTGGCAGAGTCATGGTGGAGATGGTTTTGTCAATAAATTAAGTTGCTCTGTCTTGCTTAAAGTCCTGAAAAAGCAGTATGGTTCAGTTTTAGGTAGTCCTGTGAGGAGCAGGGTGTTGGACTCAATGATTATTATGGGTCCATTTCAACTCAAGATATGAATCATATTCTGTGATTCTAAAAGATCAATCTTGTGTGCCACCCAGAGTTATCAGATGCAATCATCCTAATACAGCCCTTAGGTAGCACCAGTAAAACTAGAAAAAAAAAAAAAATCCTATGCAGAAATGTATTCTACCAGACCGACTTTTACTTAAACTGCCTAGCACAGATTCAAACAGTTTATATCAGGGTTTCTGTACGTCTTTGAAACGGCCACACCAAGATCTATGAAAGGATTGAGCATACTTAGACAAGAAAATGCTTATCAGTCCAGACTGGAAGAAAAAAGGCAAAAAGACCCAGAGCTAACACCTGCCTCTGTGACCAAAACTACATGTGAGGTACACTGCCAAAGCAAAAAACAGAACAAAGCAGAAAAACCCAGCAGCTTATACTTTCATTGCCTCAAAGTCTACCTTGTGCCATGAAGTATCTTAAAACCTAGCATTTTCTCAGCTTGCTGTACTACATTATTCTTTTGTACACCGAGGTCAGTTTGTCCCAAAAGGCAAACTTGGCAATTGTCAGCAAGGAGATCATGTGAGTCTTTCCTTAAGTAGTTTTGATGCAATGTGAGTAAATATTCTGGTTTTTAAGGAGTTTAAAAGCCTGAGAAGGAGGGGCTGGACTTAATTCAAAAGAATATAATTGTTAGAACTGCTCTATCTGGTTGAAAAGGCATAGAAGGCTCAAGAGAAATATTCTGTCAGAACAAGATCAGGGAGGGCTTCATATCCTCTACATGTTTTATCAAGTTTCTGGATGGGGTGGGAGGATGTTCTTTAAAACAAAAACAAAAGCACAAAATAAAATAACCCCACAACCTACCATTTTAAGCAGTTTCCTTATGAGAAACAGCTTCCCTAGCAATCAAATTGATTGCTGTGCTGACAAAATTACCGTGGACATAATTCAGCTAAATTTTAAGGAATGATCCTTTCTTTGTGGTAACTCCATGACAATCAACACAAGGGTTAAACAAAGCCTATCCACTTTAGTCCAGTTGTAGTCCAGGTTGAACTAAGTCAGACTGAGGTGAACACAAGGACATACCATCCCATAAAAACAATGTCTCTCATTTGTAGGTGGTAAATAAGATCTATTTTACCTTTCAGCAAAGCTATCAAGTTTTCCCAACTCATCTGACAGACCAACAAGAGCATCCAGTGTCCCCACCTGTGCAAAAGATGAGAATTAGGTGAAAGATGCACAACTCTGTCTAAGGCTTCTGTTGGCAGAGCCTTAAGGAGACTGACTTTTCCTTAGCACATGTGAATTTAACAGTTTGGCAGAATTTTATTTACTTGGTGGAAAATAGTAGCAATTCCTTTACCCAAGAACTAGGGCATAAAAAGCCTTTTCTAATAAAGGAAAAAAGTATGTGTAGTCTCAAGATTACACGTCAGTGCCTTTCTTCCTGTTTTCACTTCATCCTCTATCATCCAGCTGCATAGAATAGTCTTTAACCTGACAAAATAGTGATGAGAAATGCACACAAATAATGCACTCATACAAACAAGTCAGATGTACTGAGAGAACCAAGGGAAGCAGAACTTATTCAAAAGGGGGTGTCTGTCTGAGTTCTTTGCTATTACCAAAGCAAGTCTCTCGCAAAGCAATTTCTGACCAACATCTGCTTTTTGAATGACTGTCACAGTCATAACCCCATATTTATGGTATTGCAGCATATTGCCAAACCTTTTCTTGTAATGTTGCCAGCTCAACATTATGAAGGGTCAATCTAAGGGAGAAGAAACAAATTTTATGTAGAACAAATAGAATGTGAATGGGCATCTACAGATATCCCAAATGCTTTACTTTAACATAAGCAGACTCAAACCAGCAGTGGGTTAAGGTCCACAGATGGTAAAAATAAGGTCCATGGATGGTGAAAATCATATCAATCTCAGGTGTGCATACAAAAAAGCAACACTCTTTTCTCTGTCAGTAGTCTTGCTGCCATGGCTGTGGAGAGTCAGCTACTCCCTTTGCATTAGTAATCTATATTTGATGACTCTCATGATTAGGAGCAAATTGTACATGGAATGCAATAGATCAGTTATTTAACATCTCACTCATGTTCACTCCTTATACATGTACTCCTCCAATGTGAAGCTCAGCTTCAGGCACAATGACTTACTTCTCTGTGTGCAGTTGACTGAACAAAATTCAGCCCCCAAACACAATCTCCTTCTACTCTCTGCATATTACCTCAAAAGATAAATCCCATATTTATCCCAAAAGTCCTTAGCCCTGGCTAATGCTGCTGTATTGCCCATATACAAACCCCTTCCTCACTTACCTTTAAGTCTGGAATATGGAATTTGCTGTTGCTGGACAGGTTGGATTTAGATGTCACAGTGTTCATTCTCTCCCACGCCTGCAGATTTGTTTTGTCTCCTGGGGCAGAAATTAGCCAGAACTCTGACATGATCTAGTATTTTCCCTTCACTCCTGGTCACTGTAGAAACTCAAAGCAGGTAAGCAGCTAAAAGAGCACCACACAAAATGTGTTCTTCCCTAAGAACAGAAAGAGTTAGAATAGATCAGAGATTTTTCTTCTTCAGAAACACCAGGAGAGTGAGTCAGTCCTGTGTCTCAGGCTGAAATGGAACATGACCTTCTCCAGAATGTCACGGAAAGAGTGTGGCTGTTCCTTCCTTCTCAGGGTTGTTCCATCCAGTTTCTGCATGAAGGAATGAAGCTTCCTCCTCCCCTTTTCCCTCCCAGCCTGTTCCATTTGCCTTGCACTGGAAGTTTAGTGCCTGTTGGGGAGCTTGGGGGCTTTACCAAACCACCCAAATGTAATAAAGCATTTCTGCTTGATAAATATTCTCTCTCAAATTGTTGGACATTTGCAAGGAAAAGTGAAAGCAAGACCTCTGCTGAACATAAAGGCTGCAAAAGATGCCACTGGCAAGCCAGAGTATTGCTCTCCTCTGTGTTTTTTCTTCCCAGGCTCGAGAAGAAGGAGCTGGAGGAAGACGAGTCCTGGCGTACGGAGACGGTATCAGCAGAACCACACAGATGGAACAGTGGCGAGAATAGAGGGGGGACAACTGTGGTGTGAAGCAAAGAGAGGAGGGCAGGAGAGCGAGCAGCTGGCACCACACCGCAATCCCCCGTCCCTTCCCGAGGACTCCCGCGGAGCATCCCCGCCACACGCCCTCGCTCTCAGGTGCGCGGGACAGGGCAGGTGTGGCACTCGCCCTCGGCACCCGCGCCGAGCCGCGCCGCGCCCGAGCGCTGCCAGCAGGGCTGTGGGGCTGTCGGGGCCCCGCGGGGCACTGCCCGCTGCCTCTCCTGCCCGCTGCCTCTCCTGCCCGCTGCCTCTCCCCCCCTGCCGTACCTGCGGGCGCCGCTCCCCGTGCCCGCTCCCAGCCCGGCGGCTCCCGGCGGCTCCCGGCGGCTCCCGGCGGCTCCCGGCGCGGGCGGGCAGGGTCGGGGCGGAGCAGAGCGCAGCGGGGCGCGGGGCGGCCGCCGCATCCACGGGCGGGTGCGAGGGCGCCAGGGCTCCCTCCCGGAGCACGGGGGGCTGCTGCGCCTGGTGCCGGAAAAGCTCTGTCACAGCTCTGACTACGGCAGCTTTGCATCTTTTTGCTGTCTTTTAAACTAGCGCAAATAATGCAGAGGCCATTTGTTTTTATTAAACGCTGACTACCTTTAGCAAGTCTGAAGGTTTTGGAATAATTCAAGAAACTTCTAGGAAACTCTTGTTTCTGGAACTTCTTTGGGTGCTTTATTTAACAAATACGCAGTGCAGGAATCTGCAAGACAGTGATGCTCACGTTCCTGGTGATGCTTCTTCCCTCGTGTGTAGCTGTGGCTTTTAGTCCTTAAGTAAATCTTGAGCTTGTCCTACATTCCCTTAAGTTTGTTCAAGTCATTGGGAGTATTTAATGGGTTGTGTGGAATTATGGTCTCCAGGCGTTTCTAATCCAGGCATGTTCTGAAGGAAGCAAGTCTCTAAACACTCCGTACCTGCCTTTGAGAGGCATCTGGGCAAGAGGGAGTCGAGCACCTCACTGGGGGTTATCCAGTTCTCATCTTCCAGTTGAGTGGTCTAATTCCTGTGTTGTCATACAGCACTTAGGCAATCTCTGCTATTACTGGGGCTTATTTTTTTCAAAAGATGGTGTATTTTTAACTCATGTTTCTCTGTAACAAAGATAAATTGAGCCCCCACAAGAAATTAAGCAGAAGGATGCTCTTGGTTTTCCACACGACCTGTTGTAAACCAAAGAGGGTTTGAGATGCTGGGGCCAGGCAGGTGTAGTCACGCACAGAAGCAGAGCTCTTGACACTTCCAAGAACCTTAAATGAAGGCCCCTAAAAGATTTAGGTATCTTCAGCACTAGGAAGAAGCAGCTGATGCAAGGCATCCTGAATGATGCCATATAAAACATGCTTTAGGTAGCTAACATGTAGGTCAAGGTCTTAGGCTCTAAATTTATAGTTTCTTTAGATTAGCCAAGGATTCATCTTCCCTTTGCTTCTCTTTAACATTTTTAGTGATATATAAAAAAGCAATACATGTGTGGAGGAGGAGAGTCTTTACTGAAAGCACACCAGAAAAAGACACAGAAAAGATCTGTAGCTGAAATAACCATTTTGAGGGGGCTTTTCCCTTGCTTTTTTGTTTTTTTTTTTTTCCCTTTCTGGGCTAATTAGACATTCAGTTCCCATAAATGCTATGATTCTAATTCTTTTCAATCATAGTGTCCCCTAGGGCACAACAAAGGGTTTTCTGGAAGTTATGGAAAAAAATTAACATATTGATGTGTGAGATGGCATTCACAGAAGAAGTGATTATTGTCTACTCCTTCTTTTTTGTTTCTTTGGACTATACACTTTAATAATGAAAACATACTTAACTGAAGTTCAAGTATCTACATCATATATATTTACCCACAGCTTACAGGTCTGAAAGGCACAGTAGACCTGATCACCTAGGTAAGGCAGTTCCTTCCCATATCAAACCAAGTACAGTTTTCACTGGATCCCTGCTGCACTCTCAAGCTGTGGAAATGCTTTACATGATTAATTTTAGAAATGTTACATTCTCATAATCTCTTTAAATTTAGAATCGTGTAAGTTGAAACTAGCGTTAACAGATGAGAAAAGTTTCTTGCTGCAGTGGTGCTAGATTTCAGGGATTTTTTTCTCCACAGATGGATGTTATAACAAATAAGGTAAAATCCAAGCTGTAGGGTTGTTGGATTTCTGGATTCTACAATATACACTACTTCATTCCTGAACATTTTTATAGCAGGAGTGCCATTTTTCTTTTTTTCATGTGGCTTTTTTACTGTTACTGATGTGAAAAATATCATGCTACTTAATTTATTGTTCTAAAAGAAAATTACCAAGAAAACCTGATGTTAGTGTCTAAGTAATGTCCTGTTTAATGTTTTCCATTATCATATTTTGTGGGTTTACTGCAACTTTTTAATCTTTTTTCTTTTTACCCCATTACGTATTTTTAGGCTGGATGAGGCAGTGGTGAAGGTGGAGGGGAAGGAGCAGGCAGCTGTGGGACAAGGAGCGTGCTGCAGTCTGGTTGGTAACACAGTTCTGCCAGCTCATTTCCCTGGCTGGCCCTGCATGTGGTGCCATGTGATCTCAGAGCTGTCTAATTCCCTCATGATCATCACGTGTCTTTATGCTCCCTTTGATCCATCAGAGCAATGAACTTTTCTGTGGCTTTGCCTCTCTCAGTATTTATGAGTACTTCTTCAGATGCCACACTGAGGGAGCAAAACGCTGCCTCCAAACAATCACTAAGAGTACTGAAATATCCTACTTGAAGTATCTTCCAAGACATCTTTCTCAAACAGATAACCAAAATCAATTACCTAGATAATTACAACATTGACACTAGCAGGAAAGCAGCTCTCGCCAGTGTTTTACTCCTCTAGGAATTCTTTGTAGGTTCAGACCTCTGATGCTGCTGAACGCCTTTTGAGGTGCCCTGGAATATCCTGTTGGGCCTTCAAGCTGCTGTTCTAGGATAACACAGGCCTTCTGCACATCCCAAGTAACATCAACAACCCCCTGTGAAGGTTTGGGATTCCTTATGATATCCTGAATAGAGAACAAGTGAACTCAGAAATTTAGCTTTAAATATCTATGAACAGCTCATGGTGCTCTAATTATACTGTGGAACCTGATGAAACTCACTCCACGGAAGACACCCAGTGGCTGCTGCACCACACTCCTCATGCTCCATTACCTGCATTTACTAGGGATGAGATTGAGCTGCCTGAGCTTCTAGTGCCACCACAGATGTCCCTGCACATCCTGCCTGGCCTCTAGATTACACTGCAGAAGGGTATGGATTTTCCATACGTCTTGTGTCAGCCCCATCTAGGTGCCCTGGATACCATATAGCATCTCAAATGCCACTGGACAACCTACATTTAAGCAAGTAAAGCTTTAACTCTCTGAAATGGGAGCTTAAACACCTAGCTTAAACCTACAGGTGCCTATATTTAGGTGTGCTCATCTCCCAGGAATCTCAGTTCTAATGCCCTCTAACACAACCTAGAATAGAGCTCTTTCTAGTCATTATATTGGTATCATCATTGTTGCGATATATCATCCAGGGAACACCATGCATAACTTATTTAAAACAGCTTCAGATTGCATTTTGTGCCAGTTACACATTGTTAAGAATTTAGTTGTTGTTTTCATTGTTTCTTCAAGATGCATATAGACTGGATACACATTATTTCAGTCCTTGTTTTTTGTCCTGTAATTTGGAAAAGGAATGGTTGGAATTTTGGATGTTGGTTTGTTTTCTTCTTTTTTCAACAGCGATGCTACAAAGCAATAGAAGTGTGTCTTTTTAGGGTAGCTGGCAAGGTTCTCATTAGCAAACCCTGGACTTGCTGTTTTCCATGGCTAATGGACACGGTTTGCCACAGGGTGAGAAAATTAACCTCCTCCACCAAGGCTGCCAGAACAACTCCTGCCTTCCTGAGTTCACCCGAAGACCATCCAGAATGACACCACAGTTTGCCTGACGGACACTCCTGACGGACAGACGGCGCTCTTTGTGTGCGGACACAGGACGGGCCCGGCGGAGAGGAACACGGCTGCCCCGGCTCCTGTCCTCTCCCCACATCCCCTCTCCTGCAGCGCCGCGCTCCGGGGCTCGGGGACCGTGGGCAGCGCACACGGAGGAGGCAGCAGCGGAGCTGCTTCGCTGTGAGCTGCGGAGCCGGCGGACCTTGCTGTCCCTGGTTTGCTGTGCTTCCCCCGTTCTCCCCCGTGTGAGGCAGGAGCGGAGCCGCGGCCCCGGGCCGCCCGCCCCGCCGGGCCACGGACGCCGCCGGGTGCGGCCGAGCTGACGGAAGCGCCTCGCCTTCCGCTTCCCCTCTGCCCGGGAAGAGGCGGGCGCAGCCGCGGCCATGCAGGTCTCCAGCCTCAACGAGGTGAAGATCTACAGCCTGAGCGCCGGCAGGAGCCTCCCGGAGGTGAGGGCGGCGCGGGGAATGTGCCCGGCCCGGCCCGGGTCCCGCGGTGGAGCTGGACCCGCGCGGTGCCGTCGCTGGAGCCGAGCCCCGGCCCGGCCTGGCTGAGCTGCCCCGGTCCATGTGCGCTTGTGTTGGGTACCGAGAAACAGCTCTAAGTTTTCCTTAAACTAGATGTGCAGTTTGAATGCGTGAACCTCTGACTGTAGGCGTGCTAGTCCACGAACCCGTAAGCAACACGGTCTTGTAAGTTTTCTTGGTGTGCAATGGTTAAACTTATCAATGGAATGGAAATTGTAAAATAAGCAAGGAAAAAAAAAAAAAAAAAAAAGAGCGGCCTAAATGTCTTATACTTGAAATGCTTGGATAAACTTTAGGTGATTCTCGGGTTCCTGTACGAATAATGAGCTCAATACTGATGTATACCTTTGCTTGCAGTGGCTCTCTGACAGGAAGAAAAGAGCTTTACAGAAGAAAGATGTGGGTGAGTTTTCCCCTCAAAGGGTGCTCAGCAATACTCAGCTACTCCACATACACAGCATGCAGGTCCAGAGGAGACTCCTCACTGACTGATACACGGAAGTTATCCCTAGATCATAATTTTAAAACTACAGAATTAAACTACAGATAGTTATTTCAGCTTCCTGTATAGCTTCATGTGAACAGAATATTACCAGTGGTGTTTTAAATTTCAGACAGTAAATATTTGGGTTGTGGATTGTAAGAGAAACATGGTGGATGAATTCCATGTTGTCCCTTACGTTAGTCAGACTATAAACTCCTCTGTGATGCTGTGCTAATCTTAGAGAGCAGGACCACATCATTTCAGCCTAAACTTGTTGCACAGAGGAAAAATAGCTATTTGGAATCATAGGAAGTGTTATACAAGAAACTTAACCAAGAGAAAATGCATAGAGGTAATGGAGGATGGAATACCTTATACAAGGTATTGTATATTACCTTAATTGTATAAGTGTGCCATGAGTATTTTCTACTATATTATATAATAGTTTGTTACATAGTTACCTTGGACTACTAATTTATCTTGCACAGAGGTAGCTTGCTTCTCAGGGTTAGCAGGCTGTGTTAATCTGCTTATAATGTGTTAGTTATACTTAAAATATCTTTAAAAGATATTCCCTATACCAAATTAACTCAACATGCTTCCTTAGGAAACCATTACAGCTTCCTGGACTGATAGAATTGTGCTAACTCTACAATTTTTTTTTTCTTTACAGATATCCGTAGAAGAATTGAACTTATTCAAGACTTTGAAATGCCCACAGTTAGCACAAAGATTAAGGTATCAAGAGATGGACAGTATATTATGGCAGTTGGTGAGTTAACAAAGTGTCTCTCTAACAGAGGCCAAAAGTCCTAGAAAATCTTGAGTGCAGAGTGACCTAGTATTTCAGGTAGAATTGGTAAGAGTTCATTTTTAAGCATAGCACTGAACATAATCCTCGAAGCTTACTCTTAAGATGTGGTGGAATGGCTTTCTTGGTAGTGGTGCTGTGGAACACTTCTGTTTAGAATACAGACCTTCTTAGAATCATAGAATGCTTTGGGTTGTAAGGCACCTTTGAAGATATCTAGTCCAACCCCCCTGCCATCAGGGTTTATAATACAAATAAAAAATTAATAAAACAAAGCTGTCTATAATACAGTTAATTACTAAGTTCTGAATTACTTTTATTGCATGTATGTAAATTTACTTTAAATAACTTCTGAACATCATTGTTTTGAGTATTGTTTTATAGGATGGAGGATAATGCTGCATTTTGTAACTGTCAAAATGGGATCCAAACATGAATACTTTAGTAGGTGTTAGTAGCATGAGCAGCCTTGGTCTTTCAGATTTACTGGCTAAAATTTTACTGGTTTACTGGAAGGTGTTATTAAATTCTGTATGATGTATGTGGTAATTAGGAGAACCTGCGTACAAGTAGGGTGCTTACAGAAACAGGCTGTAAGGTTGTCTTACTAAGAGGCATGTTTTTCCAGTCACAGGTCAGAAGACTTATAGTAGAAACATAGTAAAGCCTGTATATGTAAAACATTATACTTAAAAAAAATGCTTTTGTGTTATCTTTTTATTTAACTTTTTTATTTAAGTAAACATCGAATTATTCTTTCAGGAACCTACAAGCCCAGGGTCCGCTGTTTTGATACCTATCAGTTATCCCAGAAATTTGAAAGATGCTTAGATTCTGAAGGTTAGTATAAGCTATGCCTGTTTGTACAAGATGTCTTTCATATATAGTTCAGATTGGACTCAAGCAAAAATTCTGCTGCCTGTGCTGAGGGGATAAAATGTGCTTCAGGGGAACACAACAATCTGGAGTAAAACCATCTAGTCTTCATCTCTGTATTTTCCCCTTTATTCCACTTTTAAAGTTCTTTTCTTGCTTGGAATGGTGTGAGGGATGTAACACTTACATTGAGTCAGAAAGGGTGGTGGTCAGAGGGTGAATGTGGCTGAAATCTGTGTTCTGTTTGGTGAATGTGACAAAAGTACAATGGCTGGGTGGTGGCAAGATCTCCCTTCTTACCTGTTCTGTGAAACAGTAAGGTAGGAGAATGCACTGTGGTTGCTCTGTTTTCTCTCTGGAGCCCAAGCCCAGTAGATCAGTTAGAGGGTAAAGAGAATTTCCTGAGGGGGTGTTGGTTTGTTTGTTTGCTGGTTTGGTTTTCTGTTTGTTTTCTGGGAACAGGGTACTTAGGGGTAGATGGTAGCAGGCCCAGGCCCTAATTACACCTTGTTAGCTACTGATTTGGTGGGAAAACAACTGTGGTGAGAACAAGGAACCATCTAGGAATGGGAAAGGGAGAACTGGCTGGCAGTGCAGGGGAGGAGCTGCCACTGCTTTGAGCTTTTAGGGTGCTTAAATTTTAGGAATTATGGAGTTATTTTGTTTGTTTAGGGTTTTTTTGAGGTTGGTGGGAGGGTTGTTATTTTGGTTTTTTTTTTAATTTGAAGACTGGGATATTAGAAGACTGGTAACTGAAAGCTGGGCTAAAGGGTGACCAAAACAATGAGAAGATGAGCACATTCATTACAGAAGAATTGAACTGGTCTAACTGTGATGTATGTGAAAGTGATGTGAAAAATAAAAACTTATAAGAGCATGGGGGTGTTTCTTTGCTCTCTGCCTCAGGACAACAAGGAGTCATGTAGGGTGAAGGAGCACTGTTAGGCAGGGTTTCAGAGAGGCTGGGGAGAGCTTCCTCTCTATGGCAAGACAGAAACCCTTTTTGAAAGAGTAGAAGTCATTGTAATCATAAATGCTTGCTGGTAATTAAAGCTTAAAGTAAATTTTTTTGAACTGGCATCTTAGTAAACTGCAGAAGTATGTTTAATTTGAAGTATAGCATAGAGTCACTTCAGGTAACTTTAAATGAGTTACCTCATTTAAATAGAGCCAATTTAGCTGAAGCAGCTACTCCCTAATGTTCCCAACTCACCTCATTTAAAACTAGGCAAAGTTCAATACGTTAGTGTTGAGCGTGAGTAGTAGCTTTCACATTTTTGATTTTTTTGAGCCCTAGAACTTCTTTTGTGGAAGTGCTGACCCCTTGGAAGGACTGCATGTGCAAGTTTATGCATATATACCCAAACTCATGTAATTTTTTATCATCTTTGATGGATTAGCAAAGCTCTATGGACCACACACACACTGAAAACCATTTGATTAGACCTTCCCAAACCAATAAAATACATGGCTGAGTGTTGTGTTGAGGAACGTGTCAAGTATACAAGAACAATGAAAAGATTACAGGATGCTTCATATGTTTCTAAAGCTTTAGAATACTTACTATTTTGCAAATGAAGTTATATAATTAGAGATCCTGCTAAAGATTAATGCCTGCATTATGCATTGGCACCTGTGGGGAGCACTTACATGACTAAAGATTAGCATGAGTGTAAATGTTTTCAGGATTATGCCAATGTTTGCAAATAAGTTTGCTTGCTTAGTTGACTCAAAATTCTCTTGCTCTCTCCTCTAGTGGTTACGTTTGAGATTTTATCAGATGATTACTCAAAGGTATGTTTAATATTTTCAGTGTATAAATGAAAAAATTGTTCAGTATGTATATTAAAATGCATTTTCATATATAGTAAGGGCAGTCAATCAACACAAGTTTTGGAACAAAAATGTTTTTTTAAAAGCAGTAAACAGGATAAACATTTTTTGTACCTTTAAAATTTTGTTTGTTTTCTTTATGTCTTTGTATTATAATTTGCTTTACCACTTTTAAAGTCTTTTGTCTGTTGGAGAGAAAAACTTCAAATAGCGATCTATCTTGCAAGCAAAATAATGTGAAAAATGGAATTAACTATTCTTTCTGGGCTAACATTTAGTCACAATCCCTTGTGACAAGTGGTGCACACATAGACTGTTTTTGGAAGGTGGGATAACTATGGGTTAAGTTGACAACCTGATTTGTCTGTGTTGTTGTAGACATGATGATTATAAGCATATGAATGAGGCAAAAAATGTGGAGAGAAGTAATGTCTTTTTTTTTTAAGTCTTATTTTTAATTTTACTTATTTTTAAATTAAGTGCTGTACCTGAAGGAATCACCTGAGTGTTTATTTTACACTTTCTTTTCTGTGAAGAGACCTTACCATTTCAGGTACAGGTTTATTTATTTTAATAAATACTGCTATTTGATCAGAGATGTGATCATCTAGCCTTGTAGCTTTTTTCCATTTTTCCTGTGAGGTTTCCAAGGAAGTGCATGAATTCAAGTAGCAGAAGGTAATGACCAATACTTTATAGTAGCTTCCCACTTGTCTGTCTGTGGGAAAATGTTTCTGGCTGTATATACCAAATAGTTATTTGGGAGTCTGAGGAACGTGCTGTGTCCCAAATATGTTTCTGACTGGTTATGAACAGAAAGGCATGTGTGTTTTCAGCTGAAATGGGTACTGTATTTCAGACTGAAGCCCTACCTTTTCAGCTTCATACAATCTTTATGTTTTCAGTTTTATTTTACTAAAACTTAATAAAGGAATAAATTAGGAAACTAAACTTCAATGTTGTTAGAAAGACATGTTAGAGGGAATGATACTTGAGAAATTACACTTGAAATTCTTAGAATCGTAGAAGTATTGATTGGAATGGGACCTTAAGATATCATTTTAATGCTTTAACAGTTCTGTCAAAATCTGCAGTGTGGTGGTTCCACAAATGTACTGAATAAATCACTGCAGTGCTGTGCTTCCTTGTAAAGAATTTTTAGTTCCTGTCAGACCTGCCCAGGAAAATCTTAAATTTTTACTGTTGCTACTGCAAAGAGGGATTTTTTTGTACTCCCCATATTCTGTCCCTTGTCAGTCTTGGTATCCCTCTTGATGCTCTCAGCATCCTTTCATTGCCAGGGAAAATAGTGTCTCTCCAGGTCTGTTCCTGCCATCCCTGTAAGGTTGCTTTCAGGCTTACCTGCATTTTCACAGTGAGAGCACATGTTTTCTTTCATACAGTTTGGTACCGATAAGGCCAGTTACATTGCTGTGCTTTTCTAAGTGTTAGACTTAAAAGTTTTAGCCTTGGACTAAGTTTTAAACTTGGGAGAGAGTGATCTCTTTTTTCCCCACAGCCTTTTGCCAGAAGACCTATATTTCCACATAGTATTTTTGCCACACACTGGTGCCAATGCTTTTGCTACCCTCAGGTTGTAGTTTTCTGCTGGTGACCAAAATTTATTTAGTAAGAAAAAAGACAAACACAATTTACAGTGAGCTATATCCACTATTAATGAAAGAGAACAAGAATATATATTCAAGTCCAATATTGTAGAAATTTGTATTTAAATAGAAAATTATTAGTGGTAAGACAATTACTAGGAGAATATTTGGATGCTTTTGGCAGCTGTAAAAAACTTCCTAAAATCTTTTTGGAGGCAGAGTGAGTGAGAAGAAAATTCACTTTTCTAATTGAAAGTAAACTGCATCTTCTGTCTTCCTTGTAACAAGTTTTGATGACTTACTGGTAGTGAACTAAGAATATGTGATACTGATATGTTTAAATTAAATATGGTTTAATTTTGTGTTCTTATAGTTTACCTGTCTTCCGTACTGCATGAAAATGCAGACATTTCTTCTTCTGCAATGACAATAGAGAAAAGATTTTGTTTGGGCATTGTTTCAAACAGATAACTAAAGAACTTTGCTTGTTTAAAGCCTCCAGGTAAAAGCATAAAGGCATTAGGCACACAAAGAATAAAGTGGAATGTATATGAACAACATCACTGTGTAACATTAGCTGTGCAACTGTGTCTGTAACATTGTATGAAATTGTAGTTAGAATTCTGAGATGATACTCTGCTTAGTCTTGGACCAAGGGGAGTAAGTCCATGATTAAAAGTTGGAACACTAGGTTTTCTGATACCAGAAAAAGCACACAAGGACTTAAGGATAAATAAGCATGAAGTGCCAGCCCAGGTCGGTATTTTCTCCATGTCTCTTAAGGGAAGAATGTACAGATTTATAAATAAAGGTGGCAGATTTAAAGTAACTTTTGTACCTCACCTTCTCTGAGTTTCTCATCCTTATTTGCATTGCTAGAAGTGTAATTCAGCAGTAGAAAATTGTAGACCTTCATTTTTAGAAATGCATATACTACACAGGCTAAACTAAACTAGCGCTTTTCTAATCTAAGCTAAATAGGGATGAGGCTCAGAGTTTGGTTGTGATTATCATTCATGGCATGAGTTTGGGCCAGGCCAGCTCTTCCTCCATTGCACAGTTCCTGGCCATGGTTTGAGGCACAGCACGAGTGCAACAGGTGATGTGGGTGAAAATGTGTCTGGAGCGGGAAGAATCCCTTCCTGTGGATGTGTGCCATGTTAACCTGCCATCAGAAGTGCAACAGCAGGTCCTGGCCCATTTTATTTACCGAGATAGATTGAGCTCTCTAGTAATGCCTCCATGTATGTTTTTCCAGGACTGAGATGTTTGTCTAAGTTTCAGAAAGAAGCAATGTTCTTATTTAGTTGGCAAAGAACAAAAATGCAGAAAGATCATTGGTGTCATTTTTTGGAACACTGCTGTGCATCAGGATGTGTAGTTCATGTGCTTAGTACATATGGACATTGGTGTCTGCATGGCTTTGTACTTTTGTACCTGTAGTGTCTTGAAGTAAGTAGAGATGTTAGTTTTAGTGCAGCAGAACACAAGATAACTGTGCTGCTGATTGCAGACTCACTTTCAGGGTGTCACATCTACTCTTATGAATAGTTATATAATGTGTATTAACAAAACTCTTCCCTGTGGCTAGTGAGAATGATGAAGCAATAGTTGATCCTATCATTTTAGTAGAAATTGAATAAGCTGTGATAAGCCTCTGTGAATCTGAAAAACAATAAGTTTGCATTGTAAGACAAGTTGGGGAGATCCTTGTCTGTTTCTGTACGTTTCAGTGCTTTCTGTTTTATTTTCAGATTGTCTTCTTGCAGTGTGGCAGATTTGTGGAGTTTCATTCACAACATGGCCATTACTACAGGACAAGAATACCAAAATTTGGTAGAGATTTCTCTTACCACTATCCATCATGTGACCTGTATTTCGTAGGAGCAAGGTATTAAGTGGAATATTTTGTTTCACTTTTGTTAGCCATGTTTTCCAAGAATAAAATGAACATTCAAATACTAGAAAAGTTAAAAAGTGGAAGAAGTGGCAATTTCTTCCAAATTAATAATGGAGACTGGGAAGAGTGGAAAATATGGGAAGATTAAAATTAATTCAGTTTCCCATGCTGTTTTTAAACCTTTTTTCCTTTGATTCTTAAACCATGTACATCATGTATTTGCAAATGTGTATTAAAAACTGCAGGTCAGTGTACTGCTTTAAAAAGTGTCTAGCATTTAAGTAAGGAAAATTAAATAACTTTTCCTGTCCTGCTTGGTGTTTCATTGCTGTAAAGTGTATGTTAAATCACATAATTGGGTCTCTGAAAAGACACAGTAAAAATAAAATTAGATGCTAGGGTTTCAAGCAAAATAAGTAGAAATTCAAGATGTAACTTAAATCACAGGAAATTAAAAGATCTTGAGAAAAGTTAATGTATCTTTTCCCTGTAAAAATAGTAATTGGCAGGATATTGAAGTATCATAAATAAGTGGTGAACATGCACATTCTTCTCTGTATTTTGAACACTGAAGTATAGGTTTGTCTTGTAGATTATGAATTCTGAAAATTGTATATTTGGCAAAATTAGGTTGTGAATAAGAATCTTTACAATGCCTCTGAACTTACAGCAGTGTTTTTCAGTATTTGTAAGACAAGTAATTTTGGGTTTTTCTTTTGTAGTTCTGAAGTGTACAGGCTAAATCTGGAACAAGGAAGATTTCTGAACTCCCTGCAAACTGAAGCTTCGTAAGTTATGTGTGATGCATGACCTCTGTCTTCTTTCCACCAGATGGAAGCAGACTCCTAGCATGCTCAGCACCAGTACTGTCTCTGAACGCTGCCCAAACGCTTTGCAGAGTTGAAAAGGAACATATGCCGAGTCTGAGTCTCATTTCATTTTATGTTCTGTAATTTTTTTTTTGTTCTAGTTTTTATGTTTAATTGAATTTTCTTTTGTGGATGTTTTAAAATTGCTTAATGTGGACTAAATAGGTATTATATAACTTGATCATAAGAGCATTTCATTAAAACTTTGCCATTATTACTCAATTTAGCCATCATATAGAGATCTACCCACAGGGTATGTACTTTCCCAGACATGTCTTTGTCCTTCTGCTCTTGAAGTAGCCCAGAGAGAATTCTTATATCTCCAGCATGTGTCTGATTCTTTTGAAAAGCCTACCAGAGTAGGAACTGAGCTTTTTTCATGTGGAGAGAGGCAGATTAGAAGAACAGACTTCACTAAATAGAGTGGCTTGTTGGTGGGCAACAGCTGGTGTGCAGTGGGCAGGATAGCTTAATGGATGAAGGAGTATTTGGGAAGGCAAAATAAAAAACAAGCAAAAGGAGAAAAAAAGGGGAAATCCTAGAATGGGAGAGGTAAGGGTGTAGTGTAGAATGTGGATTAGAGAGATGAGACTTAAGTTCTGAGAAGGTTTTGAGGCAAGGGAGTTGGATGAGTTACAGAATTAGAGGTAGAGGCCTTTGAATGGAAGTAGTTGGAAAGTGCTGGGATAAGTGGTGTAGACAGAAATATTTGTACTTTGGAAGAATTGTTGTTGAAATACAGGGCTCTTGGGTGCCCTGTTGAAAAACAGGATACTTGGGTGGGAGAAGGGAGACCATTGGTCACACAAGAACATGTTGGAGATGTAAGCTTTAGAACATAAGTCATCAGAAAGATCTTTTGACATAATTAGAATCAGAAAATCATTTAGCTTGGAAAAGACCTCTAAGATCATCAAGCCCAACTATTAACCCAGGACTGCCAAGTCCACCACTAGACCATGTCCCCAAATGCCACATCTACATGTCTTTTAAATACCTCCAGGGATGGTGGTTGAACCACTTCCCTGAGCAGCCAATTCCAATCCTTGGCAACCCCTCCAGTGAGGAAATTTTTCCTGGTATCCAATCTAAACCTCCCCCAGCACACCTTGAGGCCATTTCTTCATGTCCTGTTGAGTTGTTTAAGAATACAGTGGAGCAGAGTGATATGACAGGGCTTGGTGGTAGGTGGTGGATATGGGCAGAAGAACACAGGATTGTTCAGGCTGGAGAGAACCTCAGAGCCCAGGCTCCTGCTCAGGGCATGGTCATATGAATTCAGGTGAATTTTCTCTGGGGGTCTTGAAAACTCCAAAGATGGAAATTTCCTGGCCTCTATCACTAACACATTCCAGTGCTTAATTATCCTTATAGCATAAAAATATTATCCTTACATAACACTGTCCCTGCTCGGCTCCATGGGGCCCCGCGTGCACCCTCAGAAGCACGGGTGGGTTCAGTGTTACAGTCGGTAGCAAAGAGCCGAGAAGGGCATTTGGGTGTGTTCCAGCAGGAGCATTTATTGCTGCTACACTGCTGAAGGGTGCAGAGGCAAATACAAACGTGAGCCCAAAGCTCACAGTTTTATCGGGGGGGGGGGGGAAGGCGGGACTGGGGAACGGGGACCAATGGGGAGCTCTGGGGGAGTGATGAGTGGTAAAGGCTGACAGCCAACCGGGGAATCCAAACTGGGATAGATTAACATAACAGAACAATGCATCCTGGGAGAAGCCTTTTTGGGCACCTTAACATGAAGTGGTTCTTGTGGTTCTAGGAGCATGTCTTACTGAAGACTCTCTGTCCCTTGTAGTTTATGTGCACTGGTGACCACACTTACATCCAGTTGGAGCCTTACCTGTTTCAAGTAATCAGCACTGTCTCTGGCTCCAAACCGTTAGTAAGCTCCCTTAAGTATGGGAAGCTGTTTTATGGCCATCTGTCCCTCCTTCCAACTTTTGCATTTCCAGGCTGAGCAATAGTGTATACACGATTACAGAAATCTTACTAGTTGTTCATGTGTTAAATTTTTCTGAGGTCATTAAACTTGCTCCTTTTTCTATTTTAGAGAGAGTAATGTCTGTGACATAAATCCTGTACACTTCTTGTTTGCTATGGGAACGGCTGAGGTAAATGTTTGCATTCCTTTTATAAAAAGGGCAGTAGTGTTTGTTTCATTTTTATATTAATTTGCAGGAGGATAAGAAGAAATCATGAACATAATTAATTAAATTGGTCTCATTTGTTATGTTAGATATAGATATGTTACAGATGAGTTTTTAGAGCGTAGTGCAGATAAAATACCTGAATTACTTGGTTGCTGAGTACTTGAGATTTTGCAGATGGGAGCGAAAATAAGGTTCTCTTGTTTTGCAGTGTAGCCATCTGTAGAAATTACCTGGCATGTGTACCCTATTAATCTTAAGAAAATTAGTGATTTTGATTCAGATTCCATGAAAGAAACTAGAAATGAAATGTGTGCAGCCTGTATGTCATTATTAAAACAACTCATGTCAACCTAGGAAATTTTGGTAATTATTAATTAGATTAGATAATTCATAATTTTCTTTAAACATTTTCAGAATACCAGGCATCTGCTACATAAGCTTGAACCATATTTTCTAAATTGTTTAGGGTAAAGTGGAATGCTGGGACCCTAGAACTAGAAATCGAGTTGGGCTGTTGGACTGTGCACTAAGCAGTGTGACAGCAGACACAGAGTGAGTAAAGGCTGTGAGTAAAGTGTGTTGTCCTGAATTTTTCAGAAGTTTTGCTTTTAGAAATAAATCCCATTTTGCTTTAAAATGACCTGCCTGTTCTCTTCTCTTGTCATTGCTAGTGTGAATAAAGGATTTTCTTAATCATAAAGGAGTTCTCTTAGACATTGATCTGAATAGTAGTGGCTATTTTTCTATACAAATAAAAGTTGTGAATGTAAACAGCACAGCTTTTTGAAGTAGTATTTCTGAGTGATGCCTGTAAATTATTTTGCAATAATAATGTAGCAATTTTTAACATTAAAAAAATTATTTGCAGACTTTATTGAAAGAATGCCTAACTATAAGCATTGTGCTTGGCAGGATAGAAGGTTTACCATCCATTTCAGCACTGAAATTTGATGGAGCTTTGAATATGGCTGTTGGAACATCTACTGGGCAGGTATATTTGACTTCATCTATCATCGTTCTTAGGAGATCCTGCTCTTGCAATTCCCAATCCCAGCCTATCATACATTGAGCGCACTATATCTCTATTACTGCAAGTAGTTATAAGACCATAAATTACATGTATAGAGTAGTAATAGTCAAACTGCTATTTAATTTTGTCAAATGCTTGTGCTTTTCAGAATTCTGTCGGTACCACTTAAAATCATCATAACCAATATACTATATTACTTCAGATTTGCAGTTTTCTTAAGACTTGAGTCACGTGTGTGGGGGAAGTTGCTAATTTTGGGACTATCAGTACCATTTCAATGCAACATATGTGCTCTCCCTTATCTTGGTGGTTAAAAAGCCCAGAAATTATTGTCTATTAACTGTTATTTTTACAGTCTTATCTTAATATGGAAAATCATTTAAATTCATTTATTGTTGCCATCATATTTGTAAAGGGAAGTGTGGGGACTGTTTCCTGCCTTCATCAGTATTTTCATGGGTTTAGAAAACTGTAGCTTCTTCAAGAGCAGATATGTGTATGAGAATTGCACTTGCTGTGCTAGTGTACAAGTCGGACAAATTTTATTGTAGACTGTGTTTCTGATTAAATAAACCAAGAATATTATTTTTCCCAAGAATTCTTGGTATTTGTACTTTACATATGAAAGATTTAAGGTCTTTCTCAAGTTCCATAGGAAATTTTGGAGATAAAAATACAGGTTTCTGGAATATAGGGCCCGTACTCTCTACTTTCCTTAACACAAAAACTTGCACTTTGTGGTGTTTCATTGAGGGAATGTTGCATTCACTGAATCTGGAAGGGAGTCTGAAAATTTAAATCATGTAAGAACAACACAAGAATCTGAAAGTGAAATGTTACTAATTATGAAATACTAAGAGTATTGAAATAAAAAAAAAGGTTCATTTTTTTCAATAGTAATTTAAAAGTCTTTAGAAAGATGGTTAGATCTTAAATTTTTTAATTTTTCTAGATGGAAGCATGCTGATGTTAAAATACATGACTAGAATAAACTGGGCTCACCTAATAGGTTGTTTTCAGAATTTAAAATTATTTATTTTATGTAAATCCCACCTATGTATTTAAGTAAAATCTCAAGTTTAGCTAAATATTTAGTGAAGATCTGATGGGCGTGACTTCTTCATGATCTTAGAATGTTATAAATTTAATCTGCCTCTTATTCTTCAAGGTCCTATTATATGATCTCCGGTCTAGTAGTCCATTAATAGTCAAAGATCACCACTATGGCCTGCCTATTAAATCAATTCAGTTTCAGCATCAGTTGGATTTAATTATCTCTGCGGATTCTCGAATAATAAAAATGTGGAACAAAGATACAGTAAGTAGTTTTATGTTGCTGCATTTGGATTTTTAAATTTTTACTTTATTTGGGTTGGGGGGTTTTTCTAGGTTTTTTTGTTTTGTTTTGTTGTTTTGGGTATTTTTTTGTGCAGCTTGATTAATTAAGCTGAAATTCAGTGTAGGAAGCTGAGGTTTTAATGTCTCTTAATTTACATAGCATTTTGTCCTGTCTGACTAAATCAGCATCTGGGAAGTTATTCAATAGGCTGTCAGGTATAAAGATACAGTCTTAGGGGTTTTTTAGCTGTTTGAACATGTCTGGCCAAGAGGCTTCTTTCAGGAGGAGGATTTAAACATAAAAAGTAGTATCTTAGCCGTTGCCTTGGTTTGTGCATTTCTCACAGTGTTCTTGAATACATCCAGTTACCTTTTTCACCAGAGAAAACATGTTCATTCCAATTCCCTGCTCAAAGTAGGGTTAATTTCAAAGGTAGATCAGTTAGTTAAGGACCTACTAAAATCAGGTGCTGCTTATTTTTGCAGGAACATATTTGGATACTGAAGCAGATACTGTGCGTAGAGGCAGTAACAATGTGTCTTACACTGTATTAGTGGATTATGTTGCAATGGTCAATGTCTTTATGCATGCACTTCTAAGTGAAATTGAAATCTCTAATTTTCATAGGACTTTTTTCATTATATCATGCTGCCCTCTTTCTTATCTTTCTGTCAGTGAAGCTTGCTATGAATCTATGGGGTAACAAAATATGTTACCCCATAGATTCATAGTAGTACTATTGTAAATTGTTTTGGTTTGAGGGGCTGTCTAGTCAATTGTGTTCCTTCTAAAAAACGTGCTCCATCTATGCTTTTCTAACTTTATAGTGAAACATAAAGAGGTTGTAGTAGAGGCTTTTTTTCTAATTATTTCAGGCAGTCACTTCAGTATTGTTGTGCTGCTTCATGAACTTTCAACAGCCTTTTATTTTTACTGTGATCACAAGTAGTTTTTTGTATGCTCCTCTGCAGTTAATTTTTATTGTTTGAAAGAGCAAATAAATTATTGGTTATTATTTAAAACATCTGCAGTGGCCTCTCGCCATTTTTCCTAGGTGTGTATATTTCCCTCCTTGAGAATGAAGCACTGTAAGGTTTGTCAGGTGGCCTCTGGTGGGAAAAGGGAGGGTTTCTCACTGCTGGAAGGCAAAGATAGCTTTGGACTCTTTCCTAGAGTATGTTCCAGCTGGCTCCACCTCTCCCAGATGCTGGTTCCTGACTATCTCTGGCTGGGAACCAAGTGCAGAGGCAGACTGCGGGTGGAGAGCATATGGCTTTGATACCAGAATAGCCCCATGCTGAGACGTGCCTTGGGGTGGGGAGCACCGGGCTTTTGTCTGCTGAGGCGGGGTGGAGGAGGACTCTTCTTAATAATCAGGGAGAGACCAGAGGTGGGTGGGGTAACTGGGAGGGAAAGGAAGGGCCTGGAAAGGTAGGTGGGATTGCTGCAGGGAAAGAAAAAAAGGGGAACAGGATCAAAATTTTCCTTGTTCCTGTCCCTCATTTAGAACTGTGTAGGCATGTAGTCTCATGCTTCAGATTATGCAGTCCAGTTGTTAGAGACTCTACTGGCTGTCTTGTGTGTTGGCTTATAAGAGCACCTGTATTTTGTCTGGGTTTTTCAGACACTGTTCCAGTTCTTATTATTTTGAGAATGTTGTTTCCTGCTTTTACCTCTTTCTTAAGTAACCTTTTAACTTCAGTTCTGATCTAAGCTAGATACCACTGCATTCTCTTACTACTTTTATTCTATATCAAGACCTAAATAAAATGCTGAGCTATATTAAATTTCATTTAGACATTAGCAGGGTGGAAGAACCAAGATCCAGGTTCAAATTTCATTCCTAATCCATTTTTTCAGCTAATCATACTTTGCAAAGTAAAAATGATTTAAAACTACCACATTCAGAGTTGAATAAAGTGAGAGTTACACTGGCAATGTGCCAGGAACTTATAGACCTCAGGCCCCCTTTTGCATAAAATAAAGTAAATTTGACATATATTTTCAACATAGAAGTGTAAACTGAGAAATTAGCGGTGCCGCTGTACATTGCTGTGTCTTCAATAGCCAGTAGGCTTCACTTCCTTGTAAGAGATTGAATCAGACATAAAATACAATATGGAGTTCCTTGTGTTATATTCAGATATTTGATAATATTTTATTGTTCTGCAAAAGCTATTCCATCTTTATTCCATCATGTTTCTTAGCTTCTATAGTAGCTATTTATTAATGTTTAGATTTACTGAATTTAATTAATTTTTTGGAGTTCTATATGATGTATTTTCTTCCTACAATTTCAGGGAAAGATATTTACTTCAATGGAGCCAGAACATGATATAAATGATGTCTGCCTGTATCCTAATTCAGGTATGTTAAATATAGTAATATCTTGCTAAATTCAAAAGGAAAAGCTTGCTCTAACCCAAGCTGTGGTCTTTTTTCCTGGTTAGGTGATACAATTTAGGTCTACTTTCCTCCTTATGGCAGAGCTTGGAATAAAGGGTTATTTGTCAATTAGTGTCCTTGTTTCCTCTGTACCTGCATTACATTGGAATCTCTTTGCAGTTAGAAGCTGCTGTGCTGTTAATTGAGTGATTGATCTCTTTTACTCTTTCAAATATCTGAAGTGACTCATTTCATAAGAATAGCAATTTTGGCCTATTGTCTTGACTAAGTCCCAGATGAGTTAGAGCTTGCTTTCTAGAGGTAGGAAAAATCTCTTTACAGCAGGTTTATAGATTTTTTTTCAAGTATTTACAAAAATTTGACCTTTTGTGGATTTAAATACAGCACTTAAATTGTGCTGGTCCTTAGATTTAATACTTTGGTTTTAAGTGTAGATTCCTATGTGCACAAATTTGCATGGTTTTTGTGACTGTTTTCAGATTTGTTGCATCTCATTATGTTTAAAGATCAAAACTGAGGGTCACTTCTAACCAGGACTTAATTTATGAGTAAAAATATTTTGCAAAGTGGTGGTTGTATGTGCATATGTGCTTCGGTTGTATTTCAGAGTGCAACTGGACTTAATTTTCTTGCTTAATATGAGTTGCTGTCGTTCTTAAGTACAGTGTGACACCTACTTCCTTTTTAGAAAGCAGTACTGAAAAAGATGAAGTAAGTTAGGGCCACTAGGATGGCACAGAGCAAAAATCTCAAAGCAGACAATTGCAAACTCTGCTATTATCCTAATTTTAGAGCGAGGTAGCAGTAAAGACAGAGCAGCTTGGACTTCGATTCACACTAGCAGCTCAAATTTAAGATTGTAGATAAGTGAGTTTGAGATTTCTAGCAAGTTAAAACTTATCTTTGTCTTTTCTGCCAACTTCAGTTAAGAATGTGTTGGAGGTTTGTGGTTTTGTTTTTTTGGTAAGATGAGCAATTAAATACTCTTCCCTGATAAGATGGTGGGCATTTTTGACCTTATGGAGCAGGGTACATGCCATGTGCCCTGGTTGTATGTAGGAGTTCATATAGGTGTATATGAGAATTACTGCGTGGTGACAGGGTGGACTGTGCACCATGGAGGTGGATAAGCCCTCATCCATGGTGGCTACAGAGAGAGGTCCTTGGAGTGAATCATCTTTAGCATTTCACCTGCGTTTCACCTGTGAGCTTGTTGGTTTCATCTAAAAGAGAACCCTGCAGCAAATTAACGTCCACGCAGCACCAATGAGGAGCTCACCACAGGGAATGGAACAGAAAAAAGTTCTTTGACAATGTAGAATCGTAGTGTAATTTAGGTTGGGAGGTACCCCTGGGAGTTGTATATTTCCTGCTCAAAGCAGGGGCAACTTGAAGTTAGATCCAGCTTTGAAGTCAGATCATGTTGCTCAGGTCAAGCCAAGTTTGAATATATCAAGAATGGGCATTACTCAACTTTGGACACTCTGTAGCCTTTGTGGTATGTGGACATGCCTCATGTGCTTTTGCGGAAGTGATTTTCATGAGACTCTGCAGGATGAATCTTGTAGCACAAAGAACTGAATGCACACATCTCTCTAATCTTGCTATTGACACAGCTTTTCATGTGTCTGTGATTGAGATCTAGATTGTGCAGTCCCGTTCTGTGTCCCACATCTCCTACTTAAGTCAGTTCTGCTTTTCTTATTGTCTGTAGGGGGACAGCTTGATGGTTTTAGTAAGAACTGTTGTGGGAAGAAAACTGGTTGTATTTTATGGTCACATGGAGACAGTGGGGCAAAAGCTAGAACATGTCGCAGTGGAAATTGAGAGATTTAAGGTAAGAGGTGGTGCATCACAGATTTGTCATAAATATTGTTGAACCAGAATTTAAGATGCCTAGAACCACCTCATGCTCATTCAGAATTTAAAGAATAATCATGACTGAAGATCTGAAAATAAGTAAATACTTTCAGTAAGATAGCCTTGCAGTTGTGGAAAGTTGGAAATATAGTATCAGTATGTGTTGGGAAATAGAATTATTGGGATCAATAAAAGAACTGTGCAAGCAATAGACCTGGAAGTTTTTAGGCTTGTGTGTGAGAAAAACTTTCCATGGGAAAGTCCCTGTGTGAAGGAAACAAACAGGCCTGAGAAAACAGAGAGGGAGTGAAAAACTTGCAGCTGTGCTATCCGGGAGTGAACAAGGGAGGTGAGCACAAAATTCTTTTGATCATAACAAGACTGTGGAGACTTGCCAATATAAGTCCAATTATGTAGAAATAGAAATGTGTCTTGATAAGCTTTAAGCCACTTAGGAGCTAACAAGCTGGTATACTATATAAGTGCCTTTGGACTGCTAATAAACGGAGTTCATTTATCAACCATATTGGTTTGGACTGTCTCTCTCTCCCCCCGCCGGGGGCCTGAGCTCCCCGTCCCGCGGAGCTTCTAACAAGTATGGGTTTGGCTCAGTGCTCTTACTGGTGCCCCAGCATTCTCAGAGCACCACTAGATGCATGGCACAGGAAACACAGGAGATTTAGTTGTATTATATAAATGAAACTTGACGGCATCTTCAGTGTATATAAATCTGTGTCCTGTTTGTTTCAATTATTGTAAAAAAAATTAAAAGTTAAAAATTTGCATTTTCTAAAACTGCTTCTCCCACATACTATCACTTCATGTTCCCATTTGCATTCTTTTACATTCATGATACTGTATTGCAGAGCATTTTCCAAAGAGGGTCTTATTAAAACTTCTGAAAAAAGGCTCTCATTTATTTCCCTTCTACAGTAATCAAAGTAGGCTGTTATGTAGTTTGTTAGGGTGTGGTCTGTCTTCCCATACAAATTGGTTAAAACTAACAAGCTGAAGCAATAAAAATGCATGGAATAGATTTCTCCTTTCAGAGTTGTTAACTTTCATTCTTCTATTTCCCTTGTAGTATATACCCATGTACTGTTCTGAAGTCCATTTTTGTCCTCCTTTAATTATTGGTGGAAGACTCTCAAAGAGGAGGTTTTCCTTTACTGTCATCTTCGAAGCACCTGCAGAATTAATTTCTGTCTTTATTTCCAGTGATTCATATTCAGCCAATGGAAAAATGCTTTGTCTCTGGAGCGTGCTGCTAGGCGAGCATGTAACCTATATACTATGCTGGAGTACTCTGTGTGTGTCTGTGTGTATTCATGTATATACTATAAATCCTTGCTTTTTCCTTAAATTGCCTGCAAACCTTTCCAGGCACAGTTTTTAGCCAGTTTGTTGACTAAGCTTTCACAAATACCTTGCTTTTGCTTTTTCCGACATTGTAAGTCCAGCTGCACTGTGTATTTATAATAAAAGGATTAGGTAGGAAGGATTACTCCACCCATTTTAATTGCATTCCTCTAGTTGGGTGTAAATTATATTTCTGCCCTCTGGGTGTGTAGTAATTGACCCAATTATTCATAGTCTCAGTGGCATGTTACAGTTCTTTCAGATCAGAATGTTATCTAATTTGATGGCACTTTTCTTCTTCATAATCAATCTCTTGTATTACATCTTGATCAGCTACATTGGAAAGACAAAATTGAGGTAAACGTAAAAGTATATAGCAAATGTTCTTATTACTCTTTTATGTAGAAGGAAATTGAGAGTGTTCTTCATTTTGAACTTATATGAAATCTTGTGGCAGTAGGAGATTTTCCACAGATTTTAGTATTGCTACAGTATTTTTTTTATATTCAGAGTACTTAAACCCCAAGACATTGGTTTTGTGGTGTTTCTTCAGTATATTAATAGATATTTCAAATTTTACATTTTCCCTGGTTGGCTAATAGCACTAGTATTACTCCTGTTGAAGCCACACTATCCTATATCTCATTTTGGGTTGAGTAGCTGCTGTTGTGTTGATTTCTCAAGACGAAATATGAATGAAGGTGTAAACCATGTTGTGATTAAGGCTTTGTTTAAGTGTGTGTTTAAAAATAAAACAAAAAACCATAAATATTAATACCAATGTATTAATAATGCTGTTTTATATCCCAGGTAAGTTTTAACTGCAGTACTAACTGGATTTGTTCTAAACAGTATTAAGGGATGAACTGTTTACATTTGTTATGAAAATTGGCAGCCCGCACTTATCAGGGCTTGATGTTGCTTAAAGTGGTGCTGAACCATTAAGATAGAGGACAAAAGGGAATAAATATGTAGAAAATTAGGCTTTGTTAATTATGCTGGTATCACACCTTTCTTTCCATGGTATTTGATGCAACAATTTATTACAGGTCTTGGTTAGTGTATATATGTACTTTATGAGGTTTTTTTTAAAAAAAATAGTATTATCCTCTTGTGATCAATATTTTTAAATGTGGAAATCTCTTTTTAGGAATGCTAATGACTGCCAATGAAGCCCCTAAAATGAATATCTATTATATACCAGTAAGTAATACAAGTTGTTGCTAATATTGCTCTTTAAAGACACAATTGTTTGGTGCCATTCAGGTATTTCAGTTGAAATTCATGTCTACATTGTCTGAGTTGTCACAGTAAAGTAAATTTAGGTTAACCATAATTTTTTAATGTAACATGTTAAATTACTTTAAAAACAGCCTTTTTTAAGATTTGCCTTTTGCTGACAGTTTCAAAACTGATTAGTGGTGGTAGAAAATTCAGGTGGAGCTTTACTGGAAAAAGTAGGGTTTTTGATAGCTAATCAAAAAGAATTCCTAAATAGGGACTATAAGTTTCAAGATAATAACTTTGCTTTGTTGTGAAATATTTCATTAGGGTCTTTAATATGTGGTATACAGTGACATAGTCATAGCAGTAAATACTCTTCTCTGTTCTGACAAAGAAATGATATTGTGTGGCTTCAAATATGGCTCTTGACTGTTGCTTATGCTCAATGCCCTTCTGCAATTGCAGCTTTTCACCGGTGTAGCAGGTTGGGTTTGTAACCAGGCAGAAACACCAATTTAGTGTAGAGGTTTGGTCCAAAATACTCATTACTGTTTGCCTTCTGTGAGATAAGAATTAGGAGAAATGCAAAGCAGGCACCAACCTTAAAAGAATATAAAGAAGTTTATTAACAGACCTAAAAGAAGGAAAAAAAAAAATCATACCACACCTTCAGAACTCTTCTTCTACCCCCACCTTTCTCCCTTCTCCAAGTGACAATGTAAAAAGACAGCCCTTGAGATGTTCAGTCTGTTTACCACTTCCATAGTAACCTTGTTCAGTCCATGTAGGAAGAGGAGCCTCTCTTGCTCATGCTATGAACACATTATCACAACGAGAGAGCCGCCCACTTCCAAATAACTTTGTTCAGTCCATTTAGGAAGAGGAGTCTCTCTGCTTGTATGTGAGTCCCTTCCCCCAACTTGCAGCTTTTCCCACAGCTGCTTTCGAGGGTCCACTCTTGAAGTTTATTGGGGTACAATTTTAAGGTTGAGCCATTTAGAAACAAAAGTTCTCTTCACCCTTCTGGGAGCATTTCATCTCTAAGAACAGAGGCCCTTCTCCTTCCCTGGGAGCAAAGGGTCCTCCCTCCTCATCTTCATCTTTAGGACTATCTCTGGGAACATCTCCAGGAACTGAGGTTTTCTCCTTTCCCATTTGGAGCAAAAGTCCTCATCGCTTCCATCTCTCCCTGTTCAAATTTCTCATGAAATTACAGCTGCTTCAGCATCTGCTTATCTCAGCATAGGTGCTTTTGCTCTCAAGTACAAGTTGAACACTCCACCCCCCATATCTTCATGAAATCACAATGGATACTCTGATATATCATAGCTTTACAACAGAATTTCAGCTTTAAGCATCTCCTCTTTCTCTTTCCTCAGGTTTTCAGCTCTTCACAGCACTAAAAGGGTTAATCTCACCTATGGCTTGCAGCTGGAATGTGGCTTATCGCTGTTGCTCACATGATCTCTGCGGACAGTGCAGCTTGAGCTGAATCTTGGCTGCAGTGGGGGGGGAGCTGAGCCACTCCGACTGCCCACAGCAGGGCTGTGGGGGGGTTCCACGGATGGAACAGGGCCCATTGGCTCCAGGATGGCCGTGGCCCAGGCCGGCCTGGCCTGAGCAGGGCCTGGGCCGGGCCCGCTGGCCCCCGCACGGGGCCCGCAGCCACCTGTCCCAACACTGGAAACGAGACAGAGAGGCTCTGCCTCGGAGTTTCTATTCTTATGTGTGCATCACAGAGGCGGTCACAACTTTAAGTGGCTTAAATTTTGTCCATATTCAAACTGGCCAGCTGATAGGTTCTGTCAGGTCAGGTCACAGAGGAAGCTGTAAGCACCCCTTTGCAAGAACATCCCTTCTGGGCCTATGCTTGCTAACCCATGACAACTGGGTAAGCTTTCCACTTGAAAGGCTCAACTGTAGGTTTAACTATATGTTAAATCTCTTCAGATTTGTTTTAGGGAGACTTAGCAGCAAGCCTAATGGTACAGAAAATTATGCCTGCATTTCACTCTTGGTTTAGTTTCTACAGTGCGTTATCTAGAGGTTTTTTTGTCCTGATAGAAGATAAATAGTAATGATACCTATGTAAATGTTGCATGCAGAATAGCTGACCAGACTCTAAAAATATGTACACTTCTTAATTAATTTTATTCATATCTTGGACAAACTATAATATATATTTCACTATTTTTTAAATCAGCCAAAAAGTCTTCATGTAGCTAATTGATTTTAAATTAACTTAAATTTTACTTTTTCAGTTCATTTCTGGTCATTCTCTGCTGCCATGTCCACTCTGTATGATCTTGATTTCAGGATGGAGATTTATGAGTTTATTTCTCTTTGTGGAATAGACAATATATACATGTTGTATTTGTGTGTCTAAACACAACAGTATACCCCTCTAAACAATTCTGTAGTCTGATATATTTACTTACATTATTAGATTTTTGCATTTAAAGAGATGTGGAATTTTATACATGAACTGTATAAAAACTTTATACATTTGTATAAAGGATGTTCTTCGGATGTGAATTGCCTATTTCTGTAACTCGGCTCCAACTGGCTCGCATTTTATTAATGGGCGCTTTCCATGCTTTGGGTAACAAAGGGGGACAACAAATACTTATGTATTTATGGCAAAATACTAGCTGTAGTTAAGAAGCTGAACACTTTCTTTCCATTTACCTTGTCCCTTATAAGGTTGAGAGAGTAGCTCTCCAAGCACTTTTTTTAATCTATCGCCTTTTTAAATTAATGGATTAGGGAAGACAAACTCACATATTTTCAAAATCTGATGAGTTTTTAAAACTGGAGTGTACTAGTTAGTTAATTTAAGTAATCCAGATGGAAAAAGCATTCCTTCTGTCACTAAAGGTAAGGTTCAGCTTCTGTCTGAAAATTGTGCACTGAGATATTTTTTGTGCAGGTGTGCATGATACATGAACTTGACAGCTATAGTACATTAGAGGTGCACATTCAACTTAGCCAAAAAGTTATTTCATTGTCTTGATTGTCACCAGAGATGAATGGTTTGTTAGAACTTGTTCAAGCTAGTATTACTTTGAGTATTCTTGCACATATTGTAAATCAAAATGAAAAATACTTTTTGCTCTCTCAAAAATCTCACTCTCATTGAATGCCCTGTGAGTACTGAATTCATGTTTCTGAAGTCAGACAAGTAATTTTTAGTTAAGAAATACACTCTGTATTAGATCTCAGATCATACCTAGAGAGAATATTGCAAACTTAAGTACTGACTAATACTGTCTAGAATTTTTGCAGCAGTCAGGCTATTCCAATGAAGATTAACATAAATCTTGCCCTAAACCATCATCCTTTGTCGCTATCCCTGATTTGTGGTACCTGAATCTGCCTAAACTTGTTTGGATGATACCTTTTTATGGGTTTTACATTCACGGTGACATGAGTATACAAATGGACCCAAATGATGAATGTTAAAGCATAAATCCAAATATCAGTTCTATTTTTGAAATATTGTTGTATACAAGAAAATTTAAAATGTATTTCAAAGGCTACTGCCCAGATTAAATTTGCTTTTCAAATAAGCTAAGCTTCTCCAGTTTGTGTCAGTGGCTTTGAGTTTGAAGGCTGTTTAACATACCTTAAATACTGTCAGTACTGTTTTAGTTGACAATCTGTAGTTCATTTCAAAACATGTAATTCTTACTTTAGACAATAGGAAAGTTAAATGTAGCGAGAAGAAGTTACTTTGAAATAGAGACAGAAATCTCCCACTCTGGTCTGACTTTTTTACCCTGTCTGCCTTTTTACAAGCAAGACTGAAGGGGCTGGCACAGACAATGCTGTATAATTGAAGGGTGTTTTACTGCATTTCCTAAAAATCAAGTATGTAGCTCACTAAATCTGTTTTTGTTGGCTGTTTTGTTTATTTTTTAATCTACCTTTTAAATGAAGAAAATATAAAATGGAGGACTTGTGTCAGCCTTAAAGTGCTCCAGGGCATTTTTTATTAAGAAAAACGTAATGTTATTAACACATTCATGTTACAGTTTTATTCCTTGATCTTCCAGGCTAGTTATTTGAGCTCAGAGTTGCACACCTGTCCTTTGGTTTCTGTGTCAGTACATGATTAATGCATGGATTTTTTTCATCCTTGAAAGACTTATTAATTTCCTCGCACAGGCAAAGATAAGTTTAGTTACATGGGCCTTTGGAGCAAAACTTTGAAGAACTGTATTACCTGATCTCTTTTCATGGTTTCATTTTCTGTCTTTTTCTAAGAACGAGGATTCACAGTTTTTATAATGAATAACTAATTTTCTCTTTGTTTGTTTACTTTAAGGTAGACTTGAATACTACTAGAAATGTGTCCTTTGAGATGTTGACAGGAACTGAGTTATAAGTCTTGCTGAATTCTGTAACAGAATAAATGCCTGGGGGAAATGCTACTAACTGTAAAGGACAGTTATGTAAATAAAATCCATTCAATTGCCCATGCCCCTCATTGGCCCGTAGTGCTAGCAATTATTCTCTTGTTTTAAATGCTCATTGGAACAGCTATATGAAATTGCCATGGCTATGATCAAGGAGGATACTTAAAATCCCAAATGTATGGTGCTGTGCTCTTTGTAAGGAAAAAAAATTCACAGCAGTGGGAGTCTTGCAGAGCAGGAGTGTGTATATTCATGGATGGGTGCAGACAGACCCAGCATCCTCTGTCCGTGATTGGAGTTGGCCAGACAGTGCAGGACTGTGCCCAACCCAGCATACCCAGCATCTCAGCAGGTTTTATTAGTGTGGGCACAGTGCTGTGCTAACACAGCTACATGACTGCTGAACTGGAGCTGGCTTCTGTCCGGCCAGCTTGGAATGTGCTCCGACTGAGCTCATGTCTGACTGAATTATCTGTGTACGTGTGCCCGTTCTCTCCATTGTTAATGCCAAAGCTAAATTTCCATTTCAAACCCAAAAAATGACTCTCTTGAACTTCAGGATTATAAAAGATTTGACAGCATGTATCATAATATTGCCTGTAAATGAAATGGCACGCATCAGGATAGGTATGACAGTTGAGACTAGGAATGTCTGAGAACACTGCATTTCTTATAAAAAAGTAAAAAATCACTGCAGTTTTTTCTTTTGTGTGAAAAGCTGTAAGTAGAGGAAATACAAGGTGATTTTTTTCTTTTCTAGAAAGGACAGACAGGTTTGCGTTTAAATGGCAAGGTACCTCATATAAGTACACAGTGCAGAGTGAGCAAAAACCAAATTGACCGTTGAAATGAAATGTTTGTGTTACATAGGTAACATCTTGAGTGGCTTAGCTTGGAGACTTTGTTTTTGTTTTATTTTGTTGGGCTTTAATGAGGGCAAGTGCCTCTGACTGGAAGTGGGCTGTTTGCCACTAGTTTAATAGCTAACTTGCAGTTTATGCAAACATTTGGAACCTGCTTCTTGCCAGCTGGCTTCCTGGTACATCACTTTGATGTGTGCCTCGGGAAGGTTGAAATGAAAGTTGTGTGTGCCTTGGGATAGTTTTTAGACTACTGACTCAGAAACATAAGTTGAGTCGATAGTGCAACCAGGTCCTGGCCAAAGAAGTGAAGAGAGGCAGAAGTTCCACTGACACATGGTGGTCCACTGGCCTGGGATCTAAGATGAGTCAGATTCTCTTTAAGTTTAATTGAGGCTGTCATGTTCCCTGACATACAACGTTGTCTTTGCAGGTTGTACAGAAAACCCCTTACATGTCAGCTCCTGTGTGCTCTGGGCGGAGAACAAGGGGCATAGATGTTACTCTCAGTGTTTACTTCTGGTTACACGAACCCGTCTGATCTTAGCACAGATGTTGCAAATCAGTCCTGTCTCATTTATTGGACTTGAAACTTTGGGCTACACATACATACTGAAACTGAAACTTGCTCTATTCATTAGACTGTTAAAAGAAGAGAGCAATTAAGACTGTAATTAATTGAGTGTAATATTCAGTGTTCTGGATTTTTTTTTATTTTCCTGCAGTCTTGGCAGGACACTCCCTGTTGAGGCTGGAAGCAATGTACTTTTGGTGTAGTGAAGATATTAAGCTCTTTGAGAAAATATAAATCCTGGAGCACCTCTGGCTTCTTTTCAGGTAGTTTTGGAGCACTCTCCTAGTTCAGGGCTGTTGGAGTTATAAACTGGAAATATTTCAAGAGCAGGTATTTCTTGCCTACTCAATGATTCCGTTTCTCCAGGAGGATAAGGGTTCTGGTTTCTAATGCAATACCTACTTTGGACATGTGGCTCTCCTTATTGCTAGAAATATTGTGAATTTTGCCCTCTTAAAATTGGGTGGCTTTTCAGCTAAACCAACCATTGCTGATACTTCTTGCCTTTCATACATTCTTTAACTAATTTTGTTTTCAGTTTTTTTAGACACTCCTCTAGCCTGGTTTAATTACTGTTTATCAGCATCTTTTTGTTTTGAATATTCCTCAAAAATGCTTCTCCTTAAAAAAAAATTCCTTCGATTTAGATAAAGAAAGTCTTAGAAAACCTTAGAAAAACTGGCTTTCCTTAGTCATTAACCCTGAAATAACATAATCACTGATTAAGGCAACATCCTATTAGCTTACATGTTTTCATTTAATGCTCTGGATATTTGGTGAAACATCTGTAGAGGGACCTTGTACTGAAGGAAAAACACGTGAAAGCAGTTTTTTAATACCTTAGTTCATCCCCTTTATTTCTTTCTGGGTATTGTTTGGAGTAGTTCTAGAATGTAAATTAGGGATGAACATGCTTTGATCTTACGCATCCAGATGAGCTGCTTCTAAATGGCTGAATTGACCAGAGTTGTGTTCACTTCACTCACAGACAGAAAAAGCATTTATCTGAAATAGGTAGGTATTTTCTGTCAGTCTGGTGACAGAGTGCTCTCAGCAGTTCTATACAAGATGTTATGACCATCAGATACCGGTCTTTATAGTCTGTGATTTTTCACTTAAAAAGGTGTGGGAGGTTTCTCCTGTATTACACTCTCCACACTTACCTCTATGGTTATAGTTATATGGTTACTTACCTATATGGTTATATATATGGTTCATAATTTTATGGCTCTAAGACTTACATTCTCATCCATTTGGGATCTACTGATTGGTTCTTTTCTCTCTTGGGTCTTTATATGGTGGGAACACAAACCTACCTGTCCACACCTTGTACTTCATGCCTTTAGGGACAGTGTTTTGTATAGTCAGCTGTCATTCAAATAGTTTGTGGGTGCTGTTAGAGTTACAGTGAGATCTTATGTACAGATTTTTGGCTTCTGTGTGGTAAAAACTATGAATCATTGACGCAGTTCTTTTTATATTTGTGTCTGGCATTTTGACACTAAGAGAACAGATTAGCAGTAGAGAGTAAGATCTTGATTTCTTTTAGAATGTTTCCATGCCTTCTGATTAGCAGTATTAGGTCATTCTGCGTAGTGGTGCCTAAAATGTTGTCTTGAAGATCATATGATGAGGCTGTGGGTTTTAGAAGACAGTTATTCATCTTGTTTAATACAGCCCTTCTCTACCATGTTTTTGGTAAAGTGGAAAGCAACCATGAAACTGGCTTGTGCTAAGAGATTTTTTCTATCTTGAAACAGTATATAATGTAGAAAAACATTTCATAGTCTGAGAAAAAAAAATTGTAAAATAAAATGGTTGTTATAGAATGGAAAATGTTGGTCTTAATCTTAGTTTGTTTATTTTGAGAACTGTGACATGACTGGAAAAAAGGGTTGTTATGAAGTAGTGTATTACAGTTGAGCTTTGAGGCTGCAAAGTGTCAAAAGAAGAAACTTTCCATTAATAAAAAGATACTAGAGTGCATCTTTGGCCTTTAAACTGAGTTTTGATATATCAATCTTGTAAAATTGTGTTTTCCATCCATAACAGTCTAATCCTTTACACAAAAAAAAGTGCCTGGTGAATGATGCATTACCTATCTCACAGTATTTATAAGCATAGGAAAAAAGTTGTTTATCTTAACAAGCAGAAATGTGAGCTTCCTACTTTTAACCTAAACACTTTCAAGCTGAAAAATAACACACTGGGCTTATTCCCAACAAAGGATATCCTCCATTTCCCATGTGCTGGCTGAGAGACACGCTACCACTTATCACACGTATGTAGAAGGAAAACACCAATGTGTGATAATCAGGAAACAATTTCTGATATGCCTGTAAAACTTGTTTTAGATGTTTTTTGGTGCTGATGATGTAGTAGTTCGACATCATGTGTAGATTATGAAGGGGTATGAACCCTGCTTAGAGCTGTTGTGGCTGTTGGTGTACGAGGCAGAACTTCTTCAGTATTTTTGAGCAGACAGCAGCATGCTGACTGTAAAGTTATACTTCCTTATAGTTTACATCAAACCCTTCATAGAGCACAGGAGAAAATTCTTAAAAGCAAAAGTTGTATGCAATTATACCAGGTGATTGCTCTGACCATTGATACAAGAATCATATATTTTTAGTGTTGTGACTGTTTCTCAAGCAGTTGGTAGCAATGGACCTTCTGTTCTTGAGTTCTTGTTTTAAGAAACAGGTTTTGAGGAGGGGGTGTGCTTCCCTTTTTTAAGTCTTGAGTATCTGAAAGATATTTTTTATTTCTTAACTTGCACTTGTTCTTTCCTTTTGGCCATCTATTCTTCATTTCTGAAAATTTAGAGATGCAGTTGCCTAGCTTCAGTCAGTGAAGAGAGAAGCAGTCACAGATAATGAAAATATGTAATTGCTGAAAGGAAGTTTTGTACTGTGCTACATGTCTATCAGCATGTAATAAGAATTAGAGTGTTTTAGGTTTTGGATCAGAAAACAAAGCATGTGAGATTTTTGTCCATGTAGTAATTTCAACTAAGTCTTTATTTCATTGCACTTGAAAGTACAGGGTAACTGTATTGTCTTCTGCGCTGCACTCAGTATTGAACCATGTGTTGTGAGTTATGACTATTTTATGCAGAAATAGTAAAAGTTATGAAGACCTAGGATTTCTATTACAGAAAACCTTAGAAGTAAATAAAACTATCACATATGTGTAAGCTTTTGAATATTTATTTGAAAGGTACTTTCTACTTAAGATTATTTCCTGAGTTATACAAAATTTCTTTAGCATTATCCTCTGCAAAGAAGTTGGTTTATTCTGAGCTTATCTTCAGTATCTCTCTGGAGGAGCTGCACATTCCCAACAGGTAGTTGCTTTTCCTTCCCTTTGTGTTGTCTGGCAATACTTGAATAAACTCACGGAGAAGTCTTCCTCCCAGTTTTGCAAAAAGCAATTAAGCTGCAGTGGTAGGGAGTTATTAGAAACTCACACATTCCTAGATTTCCAGTAGTTTGTTAGTCATATAAGGTAGACAAAGAGCTGGATTTGCCAGTACCTTTACATCTCTAGCATTCCTTGAATTTCCCTAAAATACAGATCATCCTCCAGTATGTTTTGTTTTAATGACTGTAAAGATACTTATGCTGTAACATTCCTTGGCATCTGGTGTGTACTGTAAGAACTCTGTTGTTCCCAGCCACTTAAAAGCACGAGAGGCAAGATCCTGCACAGTGTGACAGGTGAGGAATTTTCCTGTCCCGTCAAGAGAAACTGAGAAGGGGACTGCTGGGACTTTGCGTTTCTATTTCATTCATTTGGTGTTTCTTGTTAATTTAGATTGCCATCAGAGGCTATTGCATACATACTAAAATCAATGCATGTGTTGCTGTCATCTGTGTTAGTAGCGGGAGTTTTGACCATTGATGGCCTATGCCCTTAGTATTGCAAGAAGTATCATTATGTATTGAGAAACAGATTTCTGAACATGTTGCAACAGGTAAAAGCTGTGTAGAAGTTCTTTCCTTGTTTAAAATGAAGGCCAAGACAGTTATGCAGTTTCCCACCTACCATTCCCTTGTCTGCCTCTCCTGTCACAATTGTAAATGCAAGGGAAGAACTTTGCGAGTAATTTATTCTTTCTAATGTATCCTGATAGGGTGGAGTTTTTGTTAGACCATGTAAACTATGAAGGTGGTGTCATTTGTGAGGGAGATTGTGCTGGTTCAGTGACTCTTAGTCACTGAATAGTAAATTGACTTCATGAAGGTTCTAATGAGTACCAGAAGCTATGCGAAAGAATTGGTAAGAGCACTTAGTCAAATGTGATGGGGAATGGAAGGTGTAGATGGCCAAAGTATAATGTGGTTCCTGACTTACTGTCAGCAAGGCATGAGCTCAGCTGAGCATACCTGATCTGCATCTTTTTTTTTTTTCATGGATAAAGAAAGACCATCCGCAGATGGCCATAGGTAAATAAAACCTGTGAAGTGAGTCCCTGCTGAACTTACTGCACAGTATTAAGGCAATTTACCTATTTGCCTCTGTTTTTACAGCAGATATGCTATAGATGCTGCTGTATTAGAATAAGGACAGACTTTTGGTAACTTTTGGTTTATTTTCAGCTAATAGTTTTGGGAAGGTGCTTGAAGCAGGTCATGGTTGTAACACACTCTTTGAGAAGCCACTCTGCTTTTGCCTTTTGAGCTTCATTTGATTAGTTGACTTCATGTGGAAGTAATATGCTCTGGTACTTCAAGTTTCAGTGTATCTTTCTGATTTCAACATTGTCTCAACATTTAAAAAATGTAGGGAGTCTGATAAATAAAAGATCCATAGCAGTACTGATGAAGTGTTTGTTTTATGTATGTCAGAACATGATAGGGATATTGGTGCAAACATCAGACTCTACTCTTAATGCTGTGGCTGGTAAGTCACAGATGACTTGAGAAGTGTCCCGTTTTTGTTCTGTTGTGTGAAGAAAAGAGTATTCTGACAATTTCATTTACAATTTTAAGGAGTAACTTTATTTGCTTGAGGGCGTCTTTTCCCAGCATTATGAGCAACTGGACCATTGTCTCCTTCAAAAGATGAGGCTTCACCAAGGACACTCAAAAGTGAGAGCACACCCATGACTGGTTAACTGACTGCAATACTTGTCAGACCAGAGAATATGAGATTTAAAAAAAAACCCAAACCATCATTACATAGCCGAACTGCTCAGAATTATAAAAATAAGTACTTACTATCTGATAACTACCAGGGTGGAAAGATTTAGTTTCTCATTCCTAGAAGATGTGTGCAAGTTCCTGCAGCAGTTTTTGTTTAACACTGGGAAGATCTTGAAAGCAATGTTTCCTTTAACATGTTCTCTAAGGAGTAAAACCTCCAAATAGTTGATTTGGCAGCTTCCATAGCATAGTGAAAGGTAGGAAAACCAACTATTCAACCTCTCTGATTAATGAATTTGCCAAAAATGTCTGGATGTGCTGGAGTTAGGATGAGAGAAAGAGCCAATTCATTGTTTAATTCAGTGAAATTTATGAGTGCGTGGGCTTAAAACCAACTGCAGTGCTGTTGTCAGTAGTATGCCAGAAAGGTGCTATTCAGTCTCTCATCATCATGTCTGTAGTCCACTGAGCTACTTGATACCTTTAAAAGCACCAAATCTACACCATATGATGTAGAGTGAATGAAAGCATGAAATTATGAAGAATATATGGGAGATTTGTTTGGAGTTTATTCCCCAAACCAATTAATTTAGAGAATCAAAGAATTTTATTCAGTCCAATCAATAGAATTACTCAAGAGATTAACAGGGCATATTTGGAGTTGATCATAGAGCATTCATAGGAAGAAAGAAGATTACAAAAGAATGGCAGAATTCAAAATGACAAATTGTTTGGAGCACATTGGTTGCTAAGGGAAACGCTGTGTATGGAAACGTAGTTGATAGAAACATAACAAGATCACGTGATCCCACGGCTCCTTCCTAACACGAGCTGATCTCTTGAGCTGGCTATGATTGAAGGCCAAAAGCATAGTAACAAGAACAGAGAGCTGCAGATTTTCATATCTACAAGCTAGAAATAATCCATCTGGGTTTTTAGAGTTAGCAATTACAATTGATTTAATGTTAACTGTTAACAAGGTGCAGCAAGGTGTTCTTCTCTTGACTTTTCAATGCATCTAGATGGAAACTTTTCAAAGTTTATTCCATATGGAGATCTGTCTAATTCTTAAAATTAGAGAACAAAACATTGAAAACAATACACTTAAAATGAATAGTAATTAATATTTCATGTAATTGCATTAATTAAACTTGGCTATACAATTAGGGAGCTAATTACGTTTAAAATGCAATTGTACATTTCAATCACTGCCCACACCCTGGGGATCACTATTTTTTTTACCGCCCTCATTAGACCTTCTGTAATCTCTTCCTCCTGTTAAATGGTGTGATAGAAGCTGAGAATATGCATGCATAGATGTGCATCTGCTTTCTCCAGCAAATATATCCTGTTAAAGGTTTTAAGTGCTTTATCTTGTGCCATTTCATTAAAAACAAACAAAATTAAGATTTTATTGTTATTATTTGTCTTCTCCAAAGAATTATTTTTGTCTCCTATAGGTAAATATGTATGTGAAGTCATCAAATCAGATACATAACATATATTTCATTTCAAGAAATAATAGTCTAGAAAATAATGTCTGTTGAAGTGCTTTAAGTTTCATTTTTGGTTTTGTTTTTTAATGGGAATGGTGGAATGGAGGAGCCTTCTTGGATTGTGAAGTCAAGTCCCATTTTGTATAATCTTTTCCTTAAATATTTCAGATTTCATCTGAAAACTAGTTGTTAGTTGTTCCCCACTATCTCTACTTAAAAGGCTGTTAAGAGTCACACTCCGCTGGCGCTTAGGTCAGCTCTAGTTTACAGTGTCTCTGTGATGTATTTATTCCTGTGCAAGCATTACTGTTTCAGAAATCCTCCTTGCTGCCTTTCACAGTCCTTGCTACAGTTCACATTCACATATACTGGAGTTGTACAAAATGTCTCCACCAACTCATTAATAATTTTTCACAATGCACTGTACATAGAGATCTGATGAAGACCTGAAAAATATGCTATTTTCATTGTAATCACCATTATTCAAAGAATATGGCAGTGAATTATTAAGTTAGTACAGTTTTGCTCCTTAGTAATGGTCTTAGTCAAAATGCATAGACGGTACCACAACACACAACTGGAAGATTTTTGACAGAAGGTTTTACTTTGAAAATAAAAAAGAACTGTGATAGGATACATTTTCTTGCTCTTTTGTTACTAACTGTATCACTATGGTGTGGCATGATATGGCCTTACAGTGTTAATTTTTGTGAAACTGAAGTTTCTGTGAATGTGTTGCTGTCTCGTGCAGATAACAGCAGATAACACCTCTGCTTTCCAAAGCCTCTTGAACTGTGTGCTTGAATGATGTCCACATACATTAAGTTAGTCTTCTAGAGGGAATTCAGTCAGTCTAAACTTTCCAAACTCTAGTGAATGATTTTCAAATCAGATTAATTCCGTCTGTGAACATTTTGCGTATTTTTGATGGCAAAATACATCAGTGAAGATTGGGAGGGGTTTTTGCTATTTGAGTCTTACTACGTTTTGACTTCTTGTTTACTGCTAAAAGAGTTTATCACTGCTTTGTATGAAATCTTCCAGGAAGTTATTGTTTAACATACAGAAAAACAGATTTTGGAACCAGTTGTTCAGTCACTTCTGTAGAATTGGTCTCAGAAACCTAACAGATACTTAACAATACTTGTCTGGATGTGCATTCAAAGTAGTTTAATTTAAATCTCTTGACATCTGACTGTGGAAGCTTCTACACATCCTGGGCTTCTTTTAAGTTGTTGAACATGTTTAATACTAGTTAGGATTCGGGCAGTTTTTCTGTGGCTCTAAGGGCTCTGCAGAGCTGGCTGTCAAACTGTTGAGTGGCGTTTAAAAGTGTACAAGTGCTGTCCGGTGTTCCAAATTGAAGATAAGGAATATCTGTTGTGGGCTGGGAATAATACCTATGCTGTCCTAGAGTTCATTAATTTTAGGAGAATTACAGACCAATGACAGGATTATATTTTCTACAGAAATGCTCAGGAATTAGGCATGGCCATAAGAACATTGCTGTACCATGTAAGACTTCTGATGCTACAAGACTATGAAGTCAAGCATCTTGTAGGATAGAATACAAAGAACTGTGATGTTTGAAGTTATTTTAAAATATTTAAAAAACATTTTTCTGTGAACATTTTTCTCTTCTGTTTCTAGAACAGTTTGATCTTAGACTTGTTTTCTCTGCTCAGTTGCATGCTAGACCACTCATCATATGTTGTGTTTTCTGTGTGTAAAGTTAAGAAATATTCTAATGTGTATAAGAAAAATTTGATATTAGGTGGCACAGTACTAATAATTATTAAGTCCACGCTTTTACCTCCTGTGGCTCAGAACAAGGTAAAAGGTAATAGTGAGGTGTCTGCATTACTGGTGTATCGTAGTGGTAAGTTTTGCTGTGGGGAGGAGGGGATTGGTGTGACCCATCTGTCATTCTGCCTTGCAGTGTGGTGGTGGGACACTGTGGGACAGCTGTGCTTTGGTCACCTCATGGGTGCTGTTTCCAGTTGGTGAAGGAGGAAGGCACTGGGAGGGGAGCAGAGCACAGAGCACCCCCCACTTGCTGCCAGCTGGGCCCTGCTGGTGGGTGAGGCTCCTCTGTTCATGGGCAAAAACATTTTCAAAGCAATCTTACTGACTTCAGCAGAAATTGGCAGAAATTGTCTCAAGAAGGGGTTATCCTACAGAAAGCAGAATACTAATGAAAAAAGCAAAAGATACTTATTTGATCACTGTTGGTTCTTATGTCTAGTTTTCCTGTCCTAAAAAGAATTTGGATAAAATCTGAGCCTAGATGTGCACTCATTTAATAATGATTTTTCCATTGGCTGAGTGCAACTTTTCTAAAACTTGCGGAGAAATCTATTTTGTATATCATAAATATTGTCAAAATTCTATCTGTCACTTAAGTTACATGCAATTACCTACCTCATAACATTTTCTTACTCTTGCTGTGAATTTCAGTGCATTTTTCTCCGTTAGGTGTGGTATATTTGTACCTCTCCAATCCAAATTGGCAAGTATATTGATTGACCTACACAAACTCCAAAGCTTTGTTTTGTTATGGTGGCTTTAACAGGGACTGCAGGCCAGGCTGAGGTGGTGCCAGTGCTGGATGACAGCAGCTCCAAGCGGTCCCACTTGTGTTGGAAGTGGCCACTATATGGAAACACATGAACTGGGGGAAGACAGGCCAGTTTCACTTCTCCCACCTTGTCCCTGGAGGCCCAGTGCAGACCAACCCTCTCAATTGTTGCTTTTGTACCTGGGCACAGACACGGTGGAACCTTGGAGCCTGCCATTCTGGAGTGCTTTCAGCATCATCCTGGGATGGCTGTTGCTTGACAGTGGAACATTAAATTCTGCAGTTAAAAATGCAATAGCAGTTACATTCTGTGAAGGATTACTATTGCGAAAGAAGGGCATTTCTTGTTTATGTTTTTATGATTGTGGCTGATATTTGCCTTTTCTATTTTTAAATTTCTTCCTAAGCTTTAAAAAATGTTTCATATTAATGCACAAAGCAGAGCTCCTAAGATGTCCTAGAATAGGTAGGCAAGTGGTTTTAGTGAGGTGGAAGAGGGGGAAATAAGGTAATAAAATGTACACAGACATTTCTGTAGGGTTTTCCTTTCTGTTTTTTCACAGTTTACATGTGAAATTTGAATAATGGCTGGACTTTCTATTTTTTCCTGGTATTCTGCCACTGCTTTTTTCCATCAATTATCTCATTTCCCCCACTTCGTTTTCTGTGATCTGATCATCCAACTCACTCCAGAGATTATAATGAATAATCATGTTATGTGTTTCATGGCACAGATTACACCCATGAAAGGTTTTACTCTCAGTATCAGGTTTTGAATATAGGAATACTTGGAACTGTGAGTGGCGCTACAGCTGAAGAGTAGATAAACAGTTTTCCCTTATTTGTGAGACTTTTGCTTTAGTTACTCTTCAAAGATTTATCCCAATCAAGATCCCATTCGGGGATTGCCCTAAGTGGTTGTAGGGGCCTGGTTTCTTTGTGCTTTGTAGGGCTTGAGCAGATGAAAAACTTTATTGAAGTGATAGAGGTCTTCACTGATGTGTCAGCAAGATAAAATGAAGGGGAACTTTTTATTTAATGGGAATGGATGTGAGTCAAGGATTCTCTAATTTCTAATAATCTTAGGAGAGAACGTTGTCCTTAAATTTTATTACAAGAGATGTTTTGTTTAGATAGTAAGTAGCTTGCGGGTTTTTTTAATAAGAAGGACAAACTGCTTCATCTGAAACAAAATTATAGTAAACTTAAGGTTCTTCCACACCAGTCATGCTTTGATCATCTGGTAATGAGGCACAGATAACTGATTCCTCAAGTGGCATGCAGACATTCAATAGATCTAGCCTGCTTCCTTTTTAATATAAAAGCTTGGCATTTAAATAAGTGGGTTTGGGGGAAGTAAATTAAAAAATTAAAATCTGGATGGAGACAAAAGCTTCTGGAATGTTAGCAAGAAATCAGTCTGAATGTTATATATGTCATTTATTCCTGGAGCAGACATGGGGAAAACATAGGTAAAGTGTTTCTTGTTAGTGACATCTTGGGTATTTCCTTGGAAGCTTTTGGTAATTGGAATGAAATATACAGCATGGTAAAAAAGGTGCACTTTTTCATTTGGCATGGAATAGTTCTCAGCTAGGGCTGAAATCTTAGGAAGATAATTCATATTTAATACAGAGAGAATAGTGGGCTAGAATAAAATATTCTCTGGAGTGTTACAGGCAAGAATATGTTAGATAGAATATTATGGTCTAGAACACAGTTTTACAGGTTTTTTTGTGTGTAGTTGTCTTCAAAAGAAGACTTTTGAATTAGAAGAAACACTTAAATGAATGACATTATCTCATACTGTTATCATATGATCATGTTAAAACAAACTATGTATATTTTAAATAAATAAATCACTTGTAGTTGTTTCCATAATTGAATAGGATCTTAAAATGTTGTTGTATCACAAGCATTCCTATGGTTGACTGCAGTGTGGTTAACATGAATTTTCAGCAAATAAATCAGAAACCTCGTTAAAAGTCCCACTATAGGATTTAACTGGTCACTTAGCATTCTAAAATGTCATCTGATTTACTTGAGAGAGAGAAATGTAGTGTTAGATTTTTCCATGCAGCTAACTCACTTACTAAAATAAGACTGCTGGAACAGCTGAGTGTGACTGCATGAGTCAAGATGGAGAGGAATTTCAATCAGAACAGCGGGAGGGAAAAGTGAAGGGAGCTGATTTTTAACTTGGGAAGTTGGAGGAAGCTTATATGGAAAAATACATTGATAGTGTTACCTAATATTGTGCAAATAAATCCTTTGCCTCTTGGAAATATGCAAGTATTGTTAATATTTCCCATTATCTGCTCATACAGTTTGGGTTTATCCTTGAATAAAATACGTGAAATATATCTGTGGTGTTTTAATTAAAATAAATAGGGCAGAGTAGGATTTAACATGATTGCATAGTGAACCTAATGAGTCCAAGATCCAGCAGCACTTTAAAAATTAGTTGCTATCTAGTGCCAGTAGTTTGTAATTTCTTCTATAATGTTTGGCTCTAAGCTTTTAATAAATTAATCAGACAGGGACCACTTGAAACAGTTAAACTTGAAACCTCCAGACTGGCTGGTCTCAAATGACCTAAATTAAAACAACACTTATATAATCTATAGTACTCTTTATTGATAATGCAAGCAATAGGTTTAATTCTGTTCTCTAAGTGCTGCTCTTGAGGTCTGCAGTGGGATTAATTTGTTGTTCCACTACAGCACAGTAGCCAAGAGCCTAACTGTAGGCTTTTTCTGTAAGAAAATGCAATGTTATAACTTTCCATAATATCCACAGGTTTTAGGACCTGCCCCAAAATGGTGTTCCTTCTTGGACAACTTGACTGAAGAACTGGAAGAGAATCCAGAGAGCACAGTTTATGACGATTACAAATTTGTTACCAGAAAAGACCTTGAAAATTTAGGTAAAACAGTTGTATATGCTCTTTGGCTGACTTCTTTGTTCAGTTTTTGAACATTTACACATCTGATTTTTATAATTTCATTGTGATGTGTGAGGACTGTTATGAAATTCACTGACAGTAGTTTCCTCTTGTCTTCTTGGTTATTAATATTCCAGACTGATGGCTCTTAAGTTCTTTGGTTCCCTACCAGTTCAACACTAGACACTTGTGTTTCTCAGATTTTTATCACAAGAAGGGGATTGATATTTGCTGATATAATGTGTCTGAGAATCTGTTGTGTGTGCTTTCATATGCTACATGGAAGGCAGAGGAAGAGAAATTGGTTTAGTTTTCAAAATATTTTTGAGGTGCTCTAATAGAATTTGGAACTCGCAGCCAAAGGCTACCCTAGTTGAATGTAATAATTTTCAGAAAATACAAATCATTCTAGGGCTAATAGTTTCAAGGAATTGGAACACTGAAAATTCTATAGCAGAGAAGGCAAGCAAGCTTCTTCTGAGGCTTGCTAGTCCTTTTTCTGTCCATTACATGGTTTGATTGCAGTGTTTTGCTCCAGTTTACTTAATTTACTTCCGACTGTTTAGAGTTGGGTTTGACCCAAGGCCAAACTCTTTAGCTAAAAACATCTCTATATCACACTAAAAAGGGGATTATCACACACCTATGGACTTTCAAAAAATCCTCTGGAATTTTTTGTGAACTTCTATAGAGTATAGTGTATGTAGGCATTTTTTTAAAGTGCTCAGTAGCATGCATTATTATAAGAAAAGTGGATTTGGTTGCTCTGAAGAAGCTTAAAATTTTTTGCTGGCTAGAATGATTTTTTATTCCCAGTTTTACTTAGTCTTGATGTCATGATTGTGACTGTTAGATTGATGTTTTGCATTGGCAGTGTGTGTTTGTCTTAGGGAAGTGGACTGGCTAGCTTGGAATAGAAGTTCTTTATATATGAAAGCTCTTTGAAATTTGGAACTTTTTTCCCAGGCCTTGCTCATCTCATTGGATCATCATTGCTCAGAGCATATATGCATGGCTTCTTCATGGACATAAGACTTTATCATAAGGTAAATAAGGCTGCATCTTGTCAATTTTTATTCTTAACAATAAAATATGTGTGTTGGGGTTTTCTTTCTCTTTTTTTATTTTGTTCTGGTTTTTTTTTTTTCCATCCAGACAATGGACTGTGTCCTGTATTAATGGTATTTTCTTTTTACTCCCTCCTGCTTGTTAAAAGGCAAAAATGATGGCCAACCCCTTTGCTTATGAGGAATACAGAAGAGAGAAAATAAGACAGAAGATAGAAGAAACACGTGCACAGAGAGTTCAACTGAAGGTAAATCCTATAAACAAATAATATACTTTGGGGAAAACTATTCATAAAGAGTAATATATTCCTAAGTGTATCTTAGAGATGTAGCAACTTAGGATTTGATTCTGTTTATCATTGGACACACAAAGTAATTTATAGAACTTCTTGAATGGAAACATAAAATTCCCTTGCATGTGATTTTGAAAGGCTGATACCAAACTAAAAGAGACCTCTCATCTCATTTGCCACTTGAGCAGATAATCCACTGGTAAAACTTTACAATTTCTACTTCTGACATTAAATTACTTAAGCCATTGAAACATGATACTCTGGAAAGAGATACATGAAAATTGTATTGTGTTTATAACCAGTAGCTTTCTAGATTGGATTTGTTCAACATAAAAGGAGAAAGAGTTGCTTTTTAAGTTCTAAAGCTGATGCATTAGAAGTTAAAAATAATACACAAGTTCCTAAATCTTCTCTAAGTGCAGTTGCTTTGCTAGTACCTAGAGATATTTGGAACCAGTCAAGGAGTTTTTCTGCAATAGTAAGAATGTAAAGCATGTAGGTTGCATGTGTAAAAGGCTAATGTATTGATTAATTGCTTTCCTCTTTTTAGAAACTTCCGAAAGTTAATAAAGAACTTGCACTCAAACTGATTGAAGAAGAAGGAGAAGAGCAACAAATTAGCAAAAAACGGAAACAAAAGGTGAGCTCTTGCTTTGGTGACTTCTCTAACTGGGAGCACAGAACTAGCAATGCTTACAGGATTCATTTTTTTTGTTGTTGCTGTTTAGCCAAACAGATTCAAAATACCATTGCTTCTGTTTCTTATAAATAACTTATTCTGGTAGGTGGCTTTAAAATGCATTTGACTATAGCTGCAGCACAAAAAAGACCATATAGTAACTTGAAGCTAAAAATGGTGAAATACTGTGAAGGTGATACGGGTTTTATAGGACTCCAAAAGCTGGTTAATGCAGCCTCAATACCACAGCTGTTCGAACAAGACCTGTTGTCTACATTTGGTTTTGGTTATCTTAGTGGTGACCATGACAGAATAGAAGTTATCTGTAAAATTTAAGTTCTGTGTATGTACAGTTAAATATATTTTATAGAATAGTGAAAATGGTTTGCTTTTACACAACAGAAGTTCTTCTGGATGTTAAAAATAATCCATTTCTCTCCTAAGAGAAGTTTTAATTGAAGAAATGGGTAAATGTTTAATATTTAATAGGAGGGGAGGCTTTTTATAGGTAGCACTTCATAGGTGCTCATTCTCACAGGAGTATAGCATTCATGAAAAGCAGACATTAGCTGCATGTGTCAATGTATGTCAATAATGAGATCTTGTGTGTTAAGGTTAGTAGGAAGGATGAACTACTAAAAAGATAGGTGGTGGGGGTGAAACTTTAATGCAGACTGAAGCAAATGGTACAATGAAAATGAGAGTTCAGTAGATGGGGACTGATTTGTCTTGGAGCCCATAGAGACTGTGTAATTAAGTAGACTAAACAGAGTATATATAAAAATGTATGTTCAGGTTATTTTTCTGAAACAGTATTAGAGTCCTATGACAAGCAATTTATTTTAGGCTTTGGGATTTAATTTTTGGCTGTGATTGAAAGTTCATTTGCAGCATTTTTGTGTTTGAAATTTACTCTTGTTTTCTGTATCCTTAGTTCCACCCTACTTTTCTTAAGTAACAATGAAAACCTAATGCTGTGGTGGGATTGATATGCTGGTATAAATTGAGCAATGTTAAAAAATTAGCACTTTATAATAAAAAGCTATGTATGTAATGATTTTAAAATTACAATAACTGGTCTTCTCATAAGCTGAATTAGTAGGTTGAACTGTTCTGAATTCATCAGTAGCATAATTTACACTGAGTTCATTTTACTTTGACATGAATAACTGCCTTTTCCATTCTGTATGTGAAAGTAGTGGAAAAAAAGTGTTATAATATGTATAAAAACACTTCCTCTTAAGTATTTACAGTAAAATAATAGTAGCATTGCATAAAGGCATGTACCCTTATAATTTGTTTTACATGTTGTAGAATCATCCCCATCAGGCAGTATATTTGCCTTGGAGGTACTGCTGATTAGTCAGTAGATACCAACATGTCTCCAGACTAGCTGGCTGAATGCATGAGAAACATTTATTTGAAAATATTAGTAATTGTGTATTTAAAGTGTCTATACTGTGCATTTAAAAAAAAAAAAAAAACCTCTTGCTTACAGGTAGCTTTGAACAATCTTTGTAAAAATACAGTAAGCATAAATCTTGATTTTTATTTGACCTGGAAGGATAAAGCAACTGGCATTTCATATGCTGGTTATTAATTTTGTTTAATTAAAAAAAAGTGTTACTTATTTTGTTAATGTCTGTTTCAGAATTGTCTAACTTGCTCATGCTTTACTTCTGTTCCAGAATCTGCCAAGTCTTCTCAAAGATGATCGTTTTAAGGTCATGTTTGAGAATCCAGATTTCCAGGTAGATGAGCAGAGTGAAGAATTTAGGTTACTTAACCCACTTGTTTCTAAAATAAGTGAGAAAAGAAAGAGGAAGCTAAAGATCTTAGAAGAACTGGAAGCACAAGGACAGGTAAAATATTTTCCATTCGGAAGACTCCATAGGCTTTTTTTTCCCTCTCTTTCAAGCATTCAGACTTTTCACCCCAGAAAGATGGAGGCAATGCAAGAATGTCTTATCAGCTACAATAATTAAGTGTAATTTATAATTTTAATCTAGTTTTTAGATGTAAATTATATTGTTTCTGCACAAATATAGATTTGAAAAACATAAAATACGTAGATGGTAACAACTTTGTAATATATTTTCAGCTTCATTTGCTGTTACTGCTTTTGTTTAAAGATTGTAGTTCTCTTCAGCTGTATCTAAAACAGCTGTGTGTAAAAGCTGTCCCATACTCTTAATTGCAGGAATGGTTTGAAAAGAAAATTAGTTGATGATTTCTTATTTTATACTATTTTTGTCTGCAGGAAGAGGAGGAAGAACCAGAAGGAAAAGCAAGTGATGCAGAAAGTTCTGAGAGTTCAGATGATGAAAAAGGCTGGGTTGAAGAGGTCAGGAAACAGCGCAAGCTTTTACGCCAAGAGGAAAAACTAAAGCGGCAGGAAAGGCTCAAGGAAGATCAGCAAACATTACTGAAACCTCAGTTTTTTGAGATTAAAGAAGGAGAGGAATTCAGAAGCTTCAAAGACTCTGCCAAAAAACAAAAATTAATGAAGTAAGACTAATGTTCCTATTTTAATAGCTGGGGGTGGATGATTCTCAAGTGTTTCCCTACAATGCAGTCCAGTGATGTTTTGGCTTGGAAGCTCTTGCTAGTAAAGCCACATCTGGTGATCCAAGGATATAACTTAAAGTGACATAGTCATTGAATGAGATTAGTAAGATATGGGGGATCCATTACTCAGTGTTGGCAAAGTGCTGTTGTCACAGATAACAGTCATGTCTTGTGAGTGGTTATATTTCTCCACCAGTGTCAGTATGAGGTTAACAGACTGGAGGTTTTTCATCTGACCACCTAAAAGGATGTAGAATGCTACATGAATAGTTTTGGGAGTAGGATCAAGGTGGGTCAAGACAGTAAAATTGTTTTGTCTGGGTATTTTTATGACATCTAAAAATTTTCAAAACCTACACTGTCCTTATAATGTCAGAACTTACTATTTCTGCTTTTTTTTTTTTTTTTTTTGCAATACAAAGTACCACACTGGGAGGGTGTTAACTGTTAAGTGTAGCTGGTTTGGTTTGGTTTTTTCATTTCCTTAAACTGATGATCATATGAAATAACAGGTACATGGATAAGCATGTCAAACTAAAGAAAGAGCACATTAAATTAAAAGACTTGGCTTTGAGGTGCTCAGTGCCTGCAAATCTCATTGATTTAGTTTTTTTCAGAGGCGAGTTGAGCCCTTCAGAAGATGAGATATAATAGCCTTTTCTTGTTTGGAGCACAAACACTTATTAAACCTTTCAAGACAGTAGCTTCAAAGTTCTTGCAGCACAGTTGGTGCAGAGCAGAATTTTGACTAATGTTGGAAACTGCTTGTTGGGCTAGATGGATCTCATAATAAGCATTTTGGTTTTACTTAAAATGAAATTATACAGTCAAAGAAAAGAAAGTGAATAATATAATGGGGCTGTTTCTTTATGTCACTAATGACTACAGTCTAGTTGTTTTAGAATTGAAATTTTCTGAAGACACAAAGAAACATTTGATAAAAATTCAGCCTTTTAACTAGAACGATCATGTAAAAGGGATTTTTAAGTATTAGCAAGATAGTGTTCCTATGGTAGTCAGATAGTCTATGATTTCCATGTTGTAAGATTTCTCTTAAGTAGAAATAGTGGTATTTTATAAATTGGGATTTATAGCAGTTCTGCAGAACTGATTCCCATGTTTTCCTTAGCTGTTTTTTATCAGCAAGTAATTTCACACAAGGATTTTTCTTTTTTTTTTTTTTTAATTGAATATACCCACTTATTCTGTTAACTTCCTTAGCTATTTCCATTAACTTTCTTCTGATTGTTTTTCTTTTTTTTCTTTGTTCCAGAAGATGAAGCAACTTTTTAATTTTGTCAGTTTTTCTTCTTTGTCAGGAGAAAATCCACTCTGGACACTCTGACAAAGTATTGTAGATTAAAAATACTTTTTTTTTACATTGTAATTTGGTTTATAGTCATATTAGCTGTAACTTGGAAGGAGCCTGACAGACTGGTCAAATGACACTGTATTCTCAGTGCGAGTGAAATACGTCATTAAAAGGCTCTATGGCTGCAGCCTACTCATATACTGTTCCTTTGCACAAATTCAGCTGCTAAGCTCTAAAGCAAATTCTCAAGGACACTCAATTTGAAGCATAAAGATTTCATTTTATTCAAAACATTGAAGGCTTAAATGTGAACAAGAGTGTGGAAATTCAAGTAAATAAGCCAAGACAGGTGTAAGGAAGAGAAGAAACATTTAGAAAAAAATAATGCAGGGCAACACAGGATAAAGTAAATTTTTTCTTTTTGGTTTTAAGGGAGCAAAATAATTTCTTCAGCCCAGGAAAAACAAAAGCAGATATCACAGATGTGTCCAGTAGATGAAGGAATGTCTGTGATGACATAAGCTGTGAAAAGACTTTTAAAAGACTGCTTTTAAAGAAAGGAGAGTCTGCTTTAAGATTGGCTGCTAATGGATACCCTCTGTGGTAGGTGCACAGATAGGATATAGTGTAAAATGTGAAAAAAAAAGGAGAAGAATTTGAGGACAGAATAGAATGACCAAAAATATTAATGTGGTAGCATCACTTCCTTTGTTTTCTGAGTTGCTGTTATTGAATTTACTTACATGGGTTTTTTTTTATCTTCGTCTAATCAATTAGCTCTATACTCACTGATCCCCTTTGTGCTCATCCAAGCATTGTTCTCAGTATGGAGTTTGGTGTTCCTCAAATTCTTAGAAGAAATTTGAAAATCAGCAGCTGATGTCTGTTTCATATAATGCATATCTGATATTATTTTGTAATCATAATTGTTGTGAGCTAAATTGTTGGGTTCATAAGCATTTTTACATATTAGAATTTTATGGAGAAAAACATGTTTTGTGCTGGTCTTATCCAGTGATAAGTAGTCAGCATAAAAGTAATTAAATCAAGTAGCATACTGAAACCTGGAAAGACTGTAGTGGCATGTACAATCTGGTGAGGCTGGCATGTTTGTCTTTGATTTGATATATCCAAGTTATGGAATGATGGTCTGTGACCAATATAATTAAGTACCTTAATACCTTCACTACGCATTTAATGGCTAGATGTTCTTTTTTTCTCTAATCATATAATGTTCTACCTGAGGAAACAGTTTATGACTTATATAAAACTGGGTGTTTCTTTTGACATGTTCCTGACTCAGCACGGCTCCAAGCCCAACTTCTAAAGCAGTGGTGCGTACTATAAATTCCTTCCTAGACCCACAGTCTACTCATCTCTCTGCGCAGGAAAGCTGCAAAATTTACTCATGGTTCTATAAAACACCTTGTCTCAAATCCATCTACATTTAATTTTCCCCTTTTGTACTCTTACACTTTCACAAGAAACCTCCAAATCCTTGCTTTGTTTCCCTGCAACATAGGTTTCCTACCTAGTAACTTGAAAGAGAAGCATAAAAGGAAAGGATTTTTATCTGTGTGTTAAGAGTTCTTTTGATTTACTTGATGTCCCTTTAAAGAGTATGTTACTGAAGTTAAAGCATGTCAGAATTCTATAGCAGTCATATTTTATGAAAAGTATGACAGTCAATGTATGTGTCTTCAGAGGTGGCCAAGAAAGCCATAGTTGATAGTCCTAGGTGTTGTTAAAGAGGTATTCTTGTTTTACAGCAGGAAAAGTCCTGAAAAACTGTTCTCCTTATAATGAGGGGAAAAAAAGGGTAATTTTTTGTTTGATTTTTACATTAGAACAGGGGAATTTGCTTCTCATAACACTGTAAATTAATCCCTTGAATTAATTTGTTGAGGAAGACATGAAAAAAACCCAGCCAAAACAAAAAACCCAGCTGTTGTTTGTGTATCAGTATGTACAATTCACTATCACTTGAAGTCTGCACGTTTTCAGATAAATAGAACCATACCTACATTTTTTCAGTAAGATTACAACCCCACAGCATGTTGCTAGTATCTACTCATTTTAATTTTTCTCCTGACTGAAGCAGTGTCTAGGCAGTCATGCTAAATAATTGCTGGGTAGTAGCCATATTTCTCCAGTTCACTTTCAAAGGGGAGAAAAATGGGACTTCACTTGAATGTAGAAATCCCACCACAATGTTGGTGACTGATCTTCTGCCACAGTTAGCTCTAAGGCTTAGCTTGTCTTTCCGATTCGCACAGATGGAACAAGTTTTCACATGTACTCAATAAAAATATACTACAGAAAAAAATACAATCAAAGTACCTAGTCATGAGAAATAAAGTAGTTCTTGACAGTAATTTTTCATTGTTAATCTGAAAAGTCTTTGTTACATAAAATGGCTCATTAACCAAAATGCAGTGGACTTCAGAGACTTCATGCATAGGCCACCACAGCCATGAGTTCTTCATACACAGTAAATGCCATTGACTCTGGTGGCTGCCAATCATCTCTATTTTTATGATGATTTATTTCCACTTCAAAAGTTGTACAAAAAACGTCTCTTGGCCCTCTTCAGAGAGAGCTAATGAGGCACTAATAGCATCTCAATTTGCAGAAACTAATTTTGTTTACAGTTAGGAGAATGTTTTCTAAGCACATGCAGAGTGAGTTTGATTGTACAAGCCATGTCATATTCTCAGAGGGTGCTACTTACTCGTAGGACCTACATTATAGGAGAAGGTTGAGCCATGTTAGGAGTCACAGGTGCCTTTAGGGAGGCTGGCTGAAGCCAGCACTGTCCCTGCCTGCCTGCCTTCCCCCTGAGCTGGAGGCTTATGTGGGAACAAGGCATTTTTCCACTCCTCAGCTGTTCTGGTTTACAGCCCAACTTAACTGAAGTCAGCAACCATGATATTAAATACCAGCTCACAACCTGGAGCAGCTGGGGCATGTCCATATGTCTTGCTTTTGCAGGGCATTAACTTCCGGTGGAGGAGAGCTGAAATCAGTATGAGTTTTGGCCACACCACCTACCTCCTTCTCCACAGAAAAGCTGGAGTCTGGAGCCTGAGGGAGAGGCTCTACACCAGTTTGCTTACAGAAACTCAGTGATAAGCACTGTGCTTGAAGGCATATGCTTCTGTGGAGCTCCTCTCTGGGCCCAGGGTCTGTCTTTATCACATTCACTTGTTTATATTGTTCTTTTATTCAGAAAACTACTTAGACTGTTGCAGGCACAGTGTCCGAACAGGCATTTGTGTTTGGATTAAGTAGTGAAATGGTTCATTTGGTGATTAATTCATTCTGGTGTATAGTCAAGCTTACTTCCTTCCTTCAAAAGTGTTTCCAATTCAGAAATTATAAGACTTCAAAAAAACTGAATATCTAGCCTTACTTTTTTTATTTGTGCAGTTTAATATCCCCTGCTTTATTGGACATTTCATAGAAAACTATAGCAATAGAAGGGTGTGGTTTCTTTCTCAACTTGAGTCATGTTACTTTTTAGCAGCAAAAACAATGAACTTTACATAAATTTTAAAAGTGTTTCTACTAAAAGCAGTATCTGGAGGGAATTATTTGAATTTGTCTTTCTGTTTCCTGAATGTTTATTTTTTTAGTTATGACATTTCAAGGTTTCAGAGAAATTGAGGTTTGTTTTGACTGCATTATCAACTTTTATTACAGTAAAAAGATGGCAAAAATAGGGGCTAATGTTAGTTTTTCTCTGCAGGAAAACTCTTGAAGATCGTTTAAAGCTTGAAGAAAAGCTTGGCACACTCAATGTGTCTGATACCACAGTAGGCAGCAAACAGGCAACATTCAAATTAAAGAAGGTGAGCTATATATATATATAATTTTTAAGATAATGCACAGGTAACTTTAGTTTTTGCATGAAAGAACAGGAACTTTAAAACCATCAAGCAAATGTCCCTCTTCATTTCTTTATAAGCTGCCAACTCTTCAGGTCCTTGCCAAGAGAATGAAAGCCTCCGGTAGTGCTCTGTGTGTTTATCCCATATAACTCAGGCAACACTCATAAAATCTTACATTCTGGTGGAAAATAATGGCTTGCATCTTTTAATAGTTTATTTGCAGAGGTACCACCAGAAGCTTGTGACCTTCCCTGACTTCAGTGCCAGCACTGATCAGATCTCAGTCTGCAGGTCCAAACACAAGTGAGGGTGCTGCAGGGGACAGGCTTTCTCTTGGTTTAGCATGGTGAGAGGTCTCAGCATGACAGAAACAGAGCTCCAAACCACCTTTGTTGTTGACTTTATGTAACACAGGTCACAGGAATGAGCTGGTCCTATACTGGTTGTCATATTCCATATGGAGTTAACTGCTGTCTATTTACCCTTTCCAAGGGTTTTGATTTTCCATTCTAAAGGATTTTGTAGATTGCATACGGGTGATTGCTTTATAACATGGGGACAGTTAAATAAATGCCTGTGTGCATCTGCTACTGCTGCAGAACATTTAGGGATTTTTTTACCAGAAAATTGCTTTAGAACTGAGGAGAGGATTCAGTTTAAAAGCTGAAGACCCATATGAATTAATAATTGACCTGAGAAAATTTACTTTGGTTAAAATTGGTTTTCCTCAGGTAAGCATCTTTGCTGTAACACATTTCTCCTTACCACTTGTCAAATACTGTTCTCACTGGTAAAACACTGTCACAAAAATGGCTAAGTAGTTACTTGATTGTCACATTGGATATGCCTGAAGGAAAAAAAAAAAAGTCAGATTTACTGACTGTTTCTACCTTACTTTACTGATTATTATCTGTTTGCAGATGTCCTTTTTCATCTGTTTTTGATTCCTATATTGCTGGAATTTAATATGTGACTGTGGAATAAGTCGCAAATTCCTCTGCAGTGCCCTGTAGGGTAACCATTCTGGTGATTTTACCAACTCTGTAACTGATATATTGGTGTCTTACAGCTTAATAAATGGGCTTTGCAGGGCTTCAAAGCACAGATTTTTTTACAGTAGCTTTAACTGAAGAAGTGTAAAGCCACAAGGTTTCGTGCAGTTGGTGGTGCACACTGAACTGTCACTTTTTACTGACAGTTTTGTAAAGACTTGGGGGAGCAAGGTAGACAGACCCTGCAGGAAGAAGGCAGACACAGCAGTGGTTCAGAATGCCAATTTTACTTGATTCCATCAGATAAGATACAGCTTTGAGGGTTTTTTAAAATTTTGGTGCTTCTAACATATATGGATTTTCTTTTCCCTGACTATTTACTGATATTGCTTTATTAAAATATGTACACTGTAGCCATCTGAATTAAAAAGATTTTTAAAAATCTAATTTAAAGAAAAATAATGCATCTACAGTGGAGATATTTTCTCCTATCAGCAGAACAACAAAGTAAGACTTACAGGTCTTCTCTCAAATAAGCAGACTCTGTGGATATCTTCTGAAGTCCCAAGGAATGGAGAAGGGAGAGCTAGGAGGAAGTCATGCTATGCAGTCATGGCACTCCTTTTCAGAAGATGAAGAGTTGGAGCTGACATGCCAAAAAAGGGGTTTTAGTGTTACTTGAAACATCAACTTAGGCTTTGTGATGCCCTTTCCTCAAAGGGCAGGTGTATTTAGGAGTAGGTGGAAAGATTTAGCAGGTGAGAGAATTGTCCTTCCTTAGGGTTGGTATCACTTCAACTCCTAAGTTAGAGGAATTGAGGCTGAACTTGGCTCTTGCAGGTGTGGTATGCTGGCAGCCTCCTGATGCCCAGCTACCATCATTGACAGATCCAGGGATGAAACTGTTTGTCATTGATATTTCACAGTTTAGTTTTCAGGGGATTTGAATATGGTTCCTACAGTGTGGCAACTTATTTTTCGATTTCAATATGCTTTATCATAGCAAATAGATCTAACAAAATAGCAGGATTTCTAATATGTCAAAGTACTTACACTTTTAGGACAGTATGGAAGACATTTAAAAAACCCAAACCATAAAATTTCTAATGCAGATCAAGGTCATTCCGTTTCAGTACACTATGAGTAGCTGTCAACGTGAACTTAAGTAAGATTCATCAAGACTGTTTCAGAAGAGGTCTGGAAACAAAGAGAAGCTACTTGTATTTTCAAATAGTGGGTTTCTTGTTGCTCTACTTGCAACGAAAACAGGAATTAATAAATTTCATCAAAGTCTGAAGACCAGTAGTTTTTTTGGCCTTGATACCAGTATGGGCTGATTGCTACATTTGGTAAACTGGTTTGTATCTCACCTCAGCCAAAATGCTGTCCATGCAAGCAGATCTCTAGCTCAGCTTAAATGGTAGGTGAATGGGAGACGGGGGAAGAGATGAGCTGACACGAATACTGTTGGTTACAGAATGAGATGCAATGGGGATGCAGCTGCATCTATGTAGTGGTTTGGTCTGACAATCTACAGTGGTAATTCTGTCATGCTGTCAGTGCAGTTATCCTGGGCTGCTTGAGATTGCTCAAATTGCTGGAGTACTTTTAGCATGGACAGTTGCCTGAGCTTGGCTAGTTCAAGTCTGCTAGTTCCAGTTTCTGCCTAGCTGAAAGAAAAGCTTTAGTCTTCCAAAGAAAATAGTAGTTTATGGCTGTAAGAACCATTTCATCTACATGGTACATAAATTAAACCCTTCCAGCATGTTTTTGATTAAGAGAAGAAACATTAATAGAGCATGTGCCACAGGAGCAGAGATTTAGAATTACTTCCATGTAGAAAGTCTTTCTAGAACTGCACACAGCATATCAAACACTTCCAAGAACTCCTAAGAACACATTTTAGGAGATGTGTATGCTTCAGCAAATTTAACTAATTGTTCAGTCTTTTTAAAATTAAATTGTGCAATATTAAGCCTGACAGATTTCAAGAAGCATTTGGACAGTAGTCTTGGGCACATAGTGTGATTCTGTCCAGGGAGACTCCTGTAGAGCCAGGGTTTGGACTCGGTACTTGTGAGTCCCTTCCAACTCAGCTTATTCTATTCTGTGATTCTGTGGTTAAACTTGAAAACACTAGTTAACCAAAGTAGATACTAAGTAGCCACAAATTGGGATCTACATTCTTCAGGGTATTTAAACATAAATTCTGGAGTGTATTCTTAAGCTTTGTTTTTTATCTGAAATACATTGTTCACTGTTTTTTGATATCTTTATGTTAAACATTTGCTCTGAAAAACTTGGACTGGTAATGCCTGAGGATATCCAGAATTAACAGGTAGAGTCTGACACAAGATAGCATGGGGCAACTAATGGTAACACTTCCAGATTTGCTTAATGGAATTCTGACTTGATATATTGATATTGGAACAATGAGGTGATCTGTAAATTTACAAGAACCTGAGTCTATTTTTGTTTTAATATTCCAGTCAGAGCAGCAAAGGAAACAGCAGGAAGCTGAGAAACTGCATCGTCAAGAGAGGAAAAGTCTTCGGCGCTCTGCCAGTCAACTCAAGAGCAGACGTGGAAGAGGACGACTATTTCACTGATTTATGTTATTTTTTTTTTAAGAAACTTCTTACCTCATTTTTCATTTGAAAAGAGGCTTTTTCAAATTGGGACACAGTACCAATGATTTGTATTTTGATTCATTGGTGAACACAAAGCCAGAACTTCCTAAACGCTGTGTTAATTATTGAAAAGTTTATGAAAGTTAAAGTACTGACCAAAGGACACTATGGATATTGTCCAGTGTGAACTGTATTTGTTCATAAATCACCAGCAACCGGTTATTGTGTTACCCTGGATGTTTTCTATATAAGAATTTATATATACAATGAGGCTGCCTGTCTTTTGTTTAACTTAAGAGCTGTGAGTTTTTGTTTCTGAAATCTTTGTGACTGCTTAGGTAGAAGATCATGGGTAAGTTATTTTGTCTAAAAGCTTATCTTTACAAGGGCACAACAAATTTTTCATCTTGAAGGATGACACACAATTGTATTTTTCAAAAACTGACTTTGGCTTTATATTCTTGGGTTGCCTTTAGTAGCAAATGGTACAAATGGTTGTCAGAAGGGCAACTGAGAATGCCTGATTTGGGTTCCTTTGAGTCATTCTATAAGGAAACCTCTCTTGCCACACCAGGTACAAAGAGGAGGCTCAGAAGCATCCCCTATTACTAAGTCCTATTAACTTAGATTTTGTAAATACTACCTTAACTCATGTAAAACCTGCACCTGATGTTTCTGTTTTGGAAAGCCAGCCATGGTTCAACATAGATCAAGTGGTATATGTTCACATAACAAGCACTTTAAGGCTATGCCAGTAGTCTCCTATGCTTCAAAAAAAGAGTTTTAAAAACCTAGAACCTAAATAGGTCACTACTTCAGCGAATAAATTAACTTTTACCTTTGAACCTAAAAGAACCTTTTTATTGCTTTTTAAAAGCTTTTATAGATTGCCTTTTTGCTAGATCAAAAAAACCTCTGAACTTTGGCTCCAACAAGAATCAGTGAATCCTTCTGTCACTGTAAATCTTTTTAAGAGACTCGTAGGTTCTTAAGTGTTTTGCTTTATAAACCAGAGGGGTATTAATCTGGTCAGGTCTCTTGGACAGTATTTATAGAATCTTTGCAGTTACTTCAGTAAAAGCCTTCATTCCTCATAGCCTCATATTTTGTTGTTGTTAAATAATAATTTAACATAGTTAAATTTTTTTTCTCCCTGACATAATTTTACCTGCTTTAATTCTTGTTTTAATTATATTGTTGCCTTTGGTTTAAAAAGGCATTTTTACCTGATATTTTTATCTTTAAAAACTTACACTGCAGTTATCACCTCTGCCCTTGCATTCAACTAAAGGATGAGTCTCTCAATACTTAGTTTTTTACCTCTGTCAAATTACTGCATTGTCCAAAAGCTTCTCATGCTTTTTATTTAGCACAGAACTATTCAGTATTCCAATGTCAGTCTCACCCATGCTGTAAGTACAATTATTACTTCTCCTTAGGCGCTGAGAAATGTGAATGCAGTTGTGGTTGCTTCAGGGTATGTCCCTCTTTTTGGAGTCTTGTCTTCTGACCTGCAAGCCTCTGAAATCCAAATGCAGTGACAAGTTAAAATTTGTACTAGTGCAATATCTTCCCTCTGGAGCATTATGTGATCTCTTAGAAACTATCTCTGTGCGATTCTGGTGTGTTCAAGTCATACACGGGGCTGTATGAACGTGGAAAGATTAACAGGGGAAACTGGCCTCCATTGTGGTTGGTACAGGGCACTGGGTGGACAGAAGTGGTGCTGTAAGAGCAGCAATTTGGCAGAGTTTGCTCCTTCTCATGGTGGGCCTAAATCCCCATTACATTTGCTCTAGAGCTGCATTTACGGTATAAGGCATCTGTATTTCAGCATTGATTTTGTGGGCTGTCAAGAGCAGTAAAAAACTAAATATGGTTGATTTGCGGGGTGGTAATGAATTGAGTATGAAATGGTTAACTTTCAGCTTAAAATGAGAGTATTTCTTCTGGTTTTGAGATTCTTCTGACTGACTGGTTTAAGTCAGTGTTTTGCTTTTCTTGCACTTACATTCCTAATATAAGTATTGTGATAGTATTGATCATGTGTTTAGGTTGAAACCTCTATGATAAAAGGAATATGGTTTGTACTGTTAGATAGAAGGCACATGCATGCTGCCCTTAGCATGCCATTTATTTCACCTCAAAGGTAGTTGGGGTACATTTTAAACACCTCCTTCGACCTGCTGGCAATGCTCTTCCTAATGCCCCTCAGGGCACCGTTGGCCACAAGGACACGTCATGGACAGCTTGTTGTTCACCAGCACTCCCAGGTCCTTCTCTGCAGAGCTGCTTCCCAGCAGGTCACCCCAGCCTGTACCAGTGCCTGGGGTTATTCCTCCCCAGGTGCAGGACCCTGCATTTGCCTTTGTTAATTTCAAACTGTTCCTCTGCCCATCTCTTCAGCCTGTTGAGGTCCCTCTGAAGGGCTGCAGAGCCCTCTGGGGTATCGGCCACTCCTCCCAGCTTTGCATCATCAGGGAACTTGCTGAGGAGACCTCTGCCCCTTCATACAAGTCATCAATGAGTGAGTTAAACAATACTGAACCTTGGGGGACACCACTAGTGACAAGCCTCCAACTAGACCCTGTGACACTGGTTATGACCCTCTGGGATCTGCCATTCAGCCAGTTCTCAATCCACATCACTGTCCACATAGGGACCTGACATGAAGCATGTTTAGATAGTTGAGATAGATTAAGTAGATTAACAGCAGGTTAAAGTTGTTCTTGAGCAGCTATCTGGGAAGATTGAAAGTTTCAGTAGAAGCTGGAGTATCAATGCAACATCACTGCAAATGAATTAGCTTCATCATGCAATCAAAGCAGGTGTTTCTTAAGTGTCAACCTGGTTTCATTAATGTTTTTCAGTCAGCAGTTTCACTTCATTTTCCATGGTGCAGGAATCAGTATTCATCCAGAATTGCAATTCCTAGAAGCTGAGCTGTTGCTGGGATCCCTTGTGGCATTTAAGGTTCATCTTCTTAAGGTAAGTGTGATCAGATGCTGTAGCCTCATTGAAACCCTGATTGTTTCATACATATGAGAACTTACAGTGAGCATCAGTTTAAAAACCCACTATAAATAAATGTACAGATAGTGGTTAAATGTGAGTGAAATGCTGGTGAGATAAAGGAATGGCCTGGGTCTGATGTGTCACCTGTACTTCAGTATTTTTACTCCACAAGTAATATGATTTATATTGGTTAGACTGTTAATCATTCAACTAGCATTGAACCAAAACTAATTGTCTCATGTTCTTTCCAAAATTCTGTTACCAAGCCAAGAATCATTCTGTGTTCCTGTGGCTGGTATAATTGTCTGAAATTAGGAGCATCTACCAGTTTAAACAAAACAGTTAAAAAATTTACCCCACACTGCTGGTTTTTAATATCTGAACAAAAGAAATGTGATTTCAAAATATTACCCTGCATATATAGCAAGTGTGTGTAAAATGTATATGCACATTTTTGTACTCATGGGGTTTATGTATGGAGCTTAAAGCAGGTTTGAGATGTCAAGGTTCAGGAGGAGTTGTGAGAGGGAATGGAACAGTTTTCAGATTACTCCATCTTGCTTTGCAGCAGCCTTTTATATTTGTGTTCTTCATGTTTCCAGATGTGGAAATGGGGAATATAATTTAATTCCAGGAAGACAGGACCATGTTTCTGATGCAGGAGTACAGTGAAGCAGTACAGTGCTCTCTGCCTGGGGAGGTTGTGCAATGTCCATGAAAAGACTTGTTGGATTAAACATCTGCAGGTATAGATATATATGTATCTTCAGGTGTAGTGGAGCCTTCCCTGAGGAAGAAGAATGGTTTAATGAACTTTAGAGGACCTCTCCAGCCTGATTACTCTATGGATGTTGTAGGGCATAAGGAGGAAGCATGTATCATTAATTGACTGGAGTAATTTTCCCCCTTTCTCTCATCCTTCCACTGAATCACTCACTAGTTTTATCTTTTTATCTCTTTCTTAAAGATAATATACTTCTTGGCATGTTTCCATAGCTAATATATTTTGTCTGATCTTGAGAAGTATGGGGATTTTAAACTGAATGAAAGCACATAAATCTATTAAATAAATTTTACCTCTTGATCATTATCTCTGTATTTCAAAGCCCATTTTACTCAACAACTGACTCTTTGTGTTGAACATGAAATAGTCCTGTCACCAAAATGAACAATTAATAGTAAAGCCTGCAGAAAATAATCAAATTTAGCACCATTTGTAGTTTATATAACTGAAAGAAAAGGAATTCCTCCATTTTAAAGGATCTCTGGGTCATAGAATCATAGTTTCATTTGGGGTGGAAGGGACCTTAAAGATCATCTAGTTCCAAGCCCCTGCCATGGGCAGGGAACTTTCCACTAGACCATGTTGCTCAGAGCCATCCAACCTGGCCTTGAGCACTGCCAGGGATGGGGGGTCCACATATGCTCTGGGCAACTTGTGCCAGTGCCTCACCACCCTTAGAGCAAAGAATTCCTTCTTAATATCTGACCTAAACCCACCCCCTTTCAGCTTAAGGCCATTCTCCCTTGTGCTATCTCTACACTCACTATGTGCCCACATGGAAAGTCCCTCTGCAGCTCTCTTGAAGGTCCCCTTTAGCTATTGGAAGGTGCTTTAAAGTCACCCCGAACCTTTCCCTTCTCCAGGCTGAACAACCACAATTCTCAGCTTATCTTCATAAGAGATGTTCCAGCCCTGTGATCAAATTTGTGTCTCTCCTTTGTTTTTTAATTTGACCCAGATCTTAATCCACATGGGGCCTAGTGGCAAATGTCTGTTGATAAAGTGACACATTACTGTGTGTTTGTCCTGTAAGTGGCATTTCCATAGGAAATACTTGGGAGTATCCTGTGGTACAGACTGATTTGCACTCATCTATGAGCAGAGCTAAAGTGAGTTTCTGTACAAGTGAATGAAAACTACAATGACCAAACCATCCGTACTAGCATAAATTCAGAAATGTGTCTGTCTGTTGCTGACTGTTCTTCAGGATCTCCATCTTCTGTTCTTTGCTTAGTGTTTTAGACTATGGAGCATATCCAAGAAGTGAAGATCCACCCTGAGCATGTTCAGAAAGGAGTAATTTTTATCTTACTCATGAAAAGGATTGACTGCTGCATTTCCTTTGATATCTGTATTTAATTAAAGTACAATACTTTTGCAGCAAGATCAGGTACGATTGAAAATGCTGTCATTCCCAGTGGGTTTATGCTGAGATTTGGGTCAGTTTACCTATGAAGGCAAGTCCTTGTTCCCATTTAATTCTTCATTGAGTGGGGGCAAAAGTAAAAATTCCATTTCCTCATTAAAGAGAAAACTAGGCAGTTGAAGTGGGAAATACCAGCCCAGCCCTAATCAGAATTTATACTCCCAATTCCTGGAACCACCCTTCCCTTCCCTACAGCAGTTTCTGCCAAAGCTGCTCTGCCTCCCTTACTTGCTTATCTCATTTGAACATCTGGCTCTTTCTTCTGGGGTGCGTCTCTCTACACTCCACTTTTTTCTGTTAATATCAGGATCTCTAGTACAAATTTGTACAGATACAGCACAGATTTGAGAATGAGCACTGAAATGGTAATAGTAGACTGGTTGTGTATGGGCACATCTTGAGCAGAAAGGATTTGTATGAGCCTGGAGATACAGAGAGCTGTGGCACCAGAGAGGATTCAGAGCTCGTTCACACTCCTGTGCATGTTGGTGGCAACAGGCAGGGAAACGTTGCTTTAAAGCCCCTAAAATCCACTTCTGCTCTGTGTGTATCTGCACTGCTGTGCTAGCTCTCCTTCAGTAAGGTCTGGGTGTTTTGGCTGGGATTGGTGTGTTTTATAATTTTTTCAAGAATTTTACCTACTACATTAGTATGATTGCAATGTACAGTTATATACATGCTCAGTTACATTATGTACACTTACACAAAAAGTTTAGCATTCAAAAGCATTAAAATGATACATTATCTCATTTCAATCATGAATATTATGTCCTTTTCATTTACCAGCATTTCTTCTGTAAATGCATTTTTTTCTGGTTTTTAACCTTTATAATACTGCCACAAGTGGAGTGCATACAGCAGGGGTCATAAAAGACCACATGCTTACCTGTGAGGATTTAATCATCTTATGCAAATGACAGTGTTGTGAAAAGTAATTATGTTGTCTGTTGGGGTTCTGGTGATATTCCTGTAAACTGAATCAAAAGGGAAGTTTCATCATAGCTACTGTGTGTTTCTCCTTTCCCGGAGGTAAACTGTAGGTTGCCGAATGGGACTATGACACTGTTGCACTGAAAATGAGGCAATATTTTAAACATCTCTCCACAGCAAATAAATACCCTCTATCAAAGATATTTTAGACAGGTTTCAACAAATCACTTTTGCACAATGTCATGGTAACCGCATTGCTGCAATTTAAGTATCACTAGAAGAGTGTGGATAATCATTCTCCAGTTCTTAGGAGAGGGCCTGACGCTGTTCAGTTTGCAAGTACAGACACAACCAGGAGCATTGTGTGTAACATCTCACATGAACCTGTAGCTGTGGGCTGGTGTCACTAATCTGCAACTTAGCCAGTAAGGGAAGACATTAGAATGATTGGTAACTTTAGAGTTATTCCAGTTATTCCAGGAGAATTCAAAAGTGACAATCCTTTATTTCCGTAATCAGTCTCCCAAACCATGAAATGTTCCAGGTAAAAACTGGAAGAAGATGGATGTTTCTCCAGAGCAGAGGGGAGGCACAAGGCTATGTCAGGTATTCCAGAAATGCTTGTCATCCCTGGAGTGGTGGGAACAAAAGCTTGCTTCAGTGATGGCATTTGGGATAGATGTGAGGGCAGGGCTGCCAGGATATGCTGTATATGTGTGCTGGTTTAACAAAACTCGGTTTGTGGGGGCAGGAGAACTCGAATGTGACCAAAGCAAAGAGGATTTACTCCCTCAGGGTGCTGCAGGGTGAAATGACCAAGGTCAAGGCAGGTGGCTCCTTCCCTCCAGAAGTTTTCTCTTTCCCTTCTTAAATGATGTGTACATGATGTCTACTGCAACAATTTCTAGAAAGTAATGCCCAACAATGGATGGCTGCCTTGGCCTCTAGTGATGCCTTAATGCTTCCTCTTAATCACGGAAAAGTAACTGACCTCTAGTGTCAGTTAAGACATACTGTTTTCCCTTGCCTCTGAAGATCTGGGGAATCAGAGCTCTTTCCTTCAAAGAGGCCAGCACTTCCCGTGAAATTGAAGGAATTCTCATAGAAGGAAATAACTTGGAAAAAGTCACTGTTTAATAAGGCAGTCAGTAAAGCAGCTGGAAAGAAGGGGAGAAAGGAGGTGTGGGAAGTCATTTCAGATCTGGTCAAATGTTTCTCTTAAAATTTTTGCAATTAAAAAAAAAGCTTATTAATGTAAACGTCAAATTTTCAAGAGCTGAAATTAATCTGTTCTCATTTGGGGTCTTCAGTGAAAACTTCCAGTGTTTAATTTTATTGCCATTTTCTCCTAGAAGGTCCAATCCCGTCCTGACCTGCTGTGGTTTCTTGCACTTCAGGATCTTTTAAAAACTGGATTCCTCCAGCCAGCATGACAAGGCTGGTGCAGCTGGTCAGGTAGAAACAGTAATATAAACTTTCAAACATTTTTCTGATTCTGCTGCTCCCCTCAACATCTGGAATTACTGGGGATTAGATATTTGGGCACTATCTAATCACAAGGGCTGAAGTGCTGGGCTGTCTGAACCTGTTTTGTCTTCCCTTCTTCCTGGATAGGCATGTTTTTGACACCTTGTTAAATTTTCTCCCCCCTGTCCAGCTGAAGAGGGCAGTGATGGATGAGTCTTGGGGGCACCTGGTGTCCAGCCAGGGTCAACCTGCCACAGACAGACAACTTCTTCATTTTTTCAGTCTGTCTTTAGCTGGTAAGTTAGCAAAACAATTTCTGCACTAAGTAGGAATAGTAGGAATGAAAATTATTATCAATGCTGGTTTTTTTTCTCTAGTGTCATTGGAATTTGGTGACAACTAACTGATAGGAGCTAAGTGCAAATAATTTCTTGATCACAGGAAGCCTTGGAGCTTCTGACTTTGGGACACCCCTACTTCTTCATGTATCACTTCATCTAGCTCACCATACTGAGTAATGCATTTTAGGGCATCTATATGACTAACTTCAAGATACAAACCAGGCTGAAGAACTAGATGAGCTAAGGATCTGTTATTGTGTAAGGTACTTGTACAGCCAACCAACCTCTACTGCATGAGCTTGTGTTATTCCCACAGGTCAAATTTTCTGCTCCTTGGCTAAGGCAAGAATTGGGACCAGGCTCCGGGCTTGCTCAGAGTTCAAGTGTGCTTGAATCTCTGAACACAGCTCAGAAATCCCCAGGACACAGCTGTCCTAAGAGTTTGGCAGCAGCCATGTCTCCAGCCTTCCCTCTGAGCAATCTTCCTGGTCTTTTCTGAAAGCCTTCTGTATGTCAGGGCATTTTAAAACTGCTGTATCTAGAAGTATCTTCCATATTTCAGCAAGGTACCACAGGCTCCCAGTGGAGCCTAGGCAGTGTTCCCTCACCACCAAGCTGAAAAGCAATAGAACCAAAAAACTTTCCATACAAGATTTTACTTTTTTCCATAAATATGAAGGGTCTGTGAAAGTAAAGTTGGCCACTGGATTCAGAGAAAGGAGTATTAAGCCCTAAGGCAGAAGGACATAAATACACAAGGTACAGTAACTATCCTGAGGCACTTCAGTCATGTGAGAAAAGAGACAACTCTTAGTTAAATAAAAAATTTAAATAATTTATTGAAAATAGAAGAATTGAAAAATTACAGAAATTAGAAAAATATAAAGATTTGGGATCCTATGACTCGATAGATGGTATGCCCCAGGAGCGCAGGGATTTTAGATCTTCTGGCTGAGATAGCACTGGACCTCAGGTAGAGAAAAAGGACTTGCAGTGCTCAGCTGACTTTTGGCTGGTCCAAATGTAAAAAAAAACAATTATTAAAGGCTCCTTAATAGGAGTAAGGCTTTTAATGCCCCACACTGATGTCCACCACAGCCAGCCTGCAAAGGACTCTCTCTCCCTTCTCTCTCTGAACTTTTTGAGGGCTGTCTTGTTGTTTTATAGTGCCTTTGCTCCGCCCCAGTCCGCCCACAGCCCGCCCACAGCCTGCCCCCTCGGCTTAAAGTAATTGGTGCTTTCCCTTTGACAGATCATCTCCATCCACCAATGGCTCGTCGTTGTCAGAGGGGTGGTATCAGTTGAGATAAGGGTGCTAAAATGCCTCATTAAAATTCTGGTTGCCACGGAGCTTGCCTACAGGGTAATGGCTATGGGGCTAAAAATAGCTACTGGCTGTTAGAACTGGGGTTTTGGAGTTAGCCTTTGAGTTAGGGTGCAAAGTAATAATACTTAAAAAAATATTAAAATACATCCAACACATCTTAAAACACTTGTAAAAGTATACAGTAAACACAGGAAAGGTAACTCTTATGGTGTACAGGTGGTTTGAAGTTTGAAAAGGGAGCATAAGTTGGGGATTTTTAACTGGGAATGGTGCAACTCTCTTAATAAACTATTTTGAACAATTGAAAACACTGATAATGGAACTTGATTTTTGTACCTGGGCTGATGGGTTAATTTTAACATTCAATTTAAAAATATTTAACTCAGAATTAATTAATTAAAGCATTTAATATGCAAAGACCAAGCACAAATAGGGATTTCGTGTATGACAAGTCAATTTCTAAATCAGATGATGTAAATGCCTCAAAACAAGAAATTTGAAAGCTATTCAGACAGTTTTCTTTGAACACTGTTTTGCATGTGGATTTCAAGCATTGAAAGAGGGAAAATCTGTTACGTTGATGGGATCTCATGTGTTTTAACTGGAGAAGCAATACTAATGTGAGTGAGCTGTGGTGCCGTGCTCCAAATCCCTCGACAACAGACCTGTAGCTCAGGTGAACTAAACTAGCATGTGATCATTGAGAAAGACTTTTCTTTCAATTGAAAGTTCTTACTTGGGTGCATAACTACCCAGAGGCAGAGAAAGCTAATCTGAATGTCTGGTATGTAATTTGTATTGGTTCTCATGGATGCTGCTTGCATTAATTACAGAGAACCCATTGCACAGGATAAACTATTACTGAATAATTTCTTGGAATTTTCAAGCATAAGACAGCTTTCATTCCACATGCAGCCTTTGAACTGTTACTGAATAATTTTCTCAATTCATTTTCTTTGGGCTTTTGTTCCAGCTGCAGATCTTTTCCATTTACACAGCTTCCAAAACAACAGGGTCAACCCTGCTGCTTTGGTGCAAGACACACTCTTGCTGGCACTGGAGGAGTTTTACCTGTGTTGAGATGATGTTGGCTGTGTATTTACTGTGGCAATGACAAGGTACTGCCTGGCTTACTGTTTGGGTGCCATTGAGGGAAAGGACTGTGCCATGCTGGGGGGTAAGGGGACGTGGCTGTGTAGGTGTTAGAACTCCCTGGCTCTCAGAGCTGCTGCCCTGGCCCCTAATGGTGGCTGGGCAGAGCAGACCAACCATGGTTTCTGTTCTGACTCAGAGGCCAAAGTCTAGCAGGGTGCTCCACTTCGGAAATCAGATCTGCTGTATGCTTTTCACAAACCCGGTTCCTGATTGGCAGATATCTCCCAAAGTGGAGTGAGGATGCAGGAAAACACTGAAAGCTGTGTAAGATTTCTGCTGTTCCATCATTTCACACACGTTCACAATGTGTGTGCTGTGGTGGGTCCCAAAATCCGAAGAGATGAGAGGAGGACAATGTCTCAGAAGAAGAAGGTGGGACAGAGGCAGAAAGATGGGGACAAACTTTTAGCAGGGCCTGTGGAAATAGGGGTGATGGTTTTAAACAGAAAGAGAGTTGATTTAGATTGTATATAAGGAAGTTATTTACAATGAGTGTGATAAAACACTGGCACAGATTGCCCAGAGAGGTGGTGGATGCCCCATCCCTGGAAACATTCAAGGTCAGTTTGGATGGGGCTCTGAACAATCTCATCTAGTTGAAGATGTCCCAGGCTTGTGGCAGGGGATTGGACTAGGTGACCTTTAAAGGACCCTTTCAACCCAATCTATTCCATGATTCAGTGATTCTAGAAAGTGAAAGTTTTCAAATCCACTAAGTGTTTCTGTCAGAGCACTGTCTTAAATGCTGTGGGAAGGAGCTGGAATTTTGGTCTGCTCTGATGGACAAGACAGTTTACATCTTTGATTTCCTGACAGTATGGCACACCATACAACAGGAAGGTGGCTAAATGCAAATAAATTCTGCCTTAAACAGAAGGTAGGGGAAAAAGGTGCATTCCCTGCTCTGAAATTGGTGATGTAATTAGAGACCGTATTTGTCAAAACATCCCTGTCCCCATTTTTTGTTGCTAATGATTTAAACCAAAGACATCCTTTTCTGTGGAAGATACAATTAATGAGGAATAAAAGAGGCTCTCTTAAAAATATTTATAGAGAATCAGAACAATACAGGGTTTTTTTCTTCTATTTTACTTCTGAGCTAAAGACCAGCAGAGTCTACTTTTGTGTGGTTTGTGCCCTTGAAACTCTATGGATCCTACTCACAAAGATGACTGGAGCCACAGTCAGGAACAATTGAGGTCTCAAATGCCATTTTTAGTTGGGCTTTATATGCAGAAGGCTTTATAGTTTCCCCCAGAGAATAGCTTCAGCATCTGTAGGTGACTGTATAGGTTTCTTCCATGGCTGAAGGATTAGTCAAGGGCAATGAGATGGCAAACTGACAGAGCTCCTGCGGAGAGGCAAAAATGCTGTGAACATTTGCAACCTCAGATAAGTTGATTTTTCATTCATGTGACTTCTCTTTGAGCAGTGCATAGTTTTGGTGTAGCCCATGCTGACTTGAGATGTGATTTGATCCTACAGCAGCAGCTTCTACCTATTACTCACCCAGCTCCCAGCACCATTTAGCTTGGGAACAGCCTTAACTGGAAATGGCTTCTGTGTACTCTTCCAGCTTCCCCTTGAAGCCTGCAGATTTTTGTTTCCACAACATCTACTGCTACTGCATGGTGTGACACTTCCTACTGTTAATGCTGTGCCTGGCTCTGTGGCTTCACCTGAGCTTCATTCCAGCTGTTGGCTTTGAGGAAACAGTGAGGCAGCTGTTCCCTTCTCATCCCCTTTGTGACAATACTCTTGATTTTGCCGACTTCTTTCATGACCCTTTTCAGTTGTCTCTTTCTCAGACTAAGTCCTGAACTATTCAGTAACTCCTTGTACAGAAGGTGTCCCATGTTTGTGATATCTGTAAATATGCCACCAATTCAAAGTACTTGGCTTTCTAAAAAGCTCTTAATAATATATCTTGCCTTTTGCTTGGAAAATAGGCTTGCTTTCTGTCAGTTCTCAGGGGGTAAGAGGAGAGGTCCTCCTGTAGGTTCATAAATGGTTACAGACAGGAAAAAAATGGTGGCAGTCAGTAGGCAGTTTCTCTGATAGGAAAAGGAAAGTGTGGGTGTTCCCAGGGACCCTGTGCAGTTCCATGTATTTGTAACTGATTTGGAAAGATAATTCATCACCCAGGAAAGTAAGAAATAAAGAAGGCTGCACAGAGCTGTAGGAAAATACAGTAAAGCTGAGTAGAAAACAAAGTGACATCTGTCAGCATGACATGATGTGACACAGCAGTAGAACATCAGCTGTGCAAAGTGATAGGGACAGACAGGAAAATCCAGTCAGCTGCAGGGTCACAAGAGTGCACTCTCAGCTCATTACTGGTATTCAGAAAAGATCTTGGAAAAAGTTGTCTGAAACCATTGATTCAGTGTTCAGCAATAGTCCAAAGTTATTGGCAATGAGAGGACAAGAATATAAAAAAAAGTAATTAGTATCTGCACTATACATAAGGCTCAAGAGCTCCTGTGCTGTGGATGTTAGGTTGAGTTCTAGTCAGCTCACTGTGAGAAAGGTTGTGGTATAACTATGCACTGAAGAGAAACAGCCTTTTTTATAAGAGACATGCAGAGCTTCCTTAACATAAAGATCTAATTGTGGGGAACACTTCAGCTTGGAAATAGAGACAACTGAGCAGTTATATCATAGAAGCCTATAAAATAGTTGGAATGGTGTGTAAAGGAAGTTTGCAAAACTACTATTAAGTATTCTTCAGGATGTAAGATCCACATACTAGCAAATAAAATTATCAGGTAGCAGGTTTAAGACAAACATATAGAGTTAGGTGTATGATAAACATGTACATTGTGAGACCAGTTATCTTAGGCTATTATGGAGGCCAAACATAGGTATTAGTCCTAGAAGGGGTGAGATATCTACTGAGCTTTACTGTGCCTCAGAACCTGGATGCCATCTCCAGCTCAAGAAACGTTCAGTGATTGCCTGAAGCTGGAAGCATTTGTTGAGACGCTTTCTCTGTACTTGACCAGTTCCTTATGCCTTTCCTTACATATCTGCAATGGAGCGGGGAACTTTGCTCTGCCTATAGTTGTCTGTGAGTGGGCTGAAGGCTGTGAGATTTCCATCACAGGAGCTTAAGAGCAGATTAGCTAAACACCTCACTGATGCAGGGTAGGTAGAGCTTATCCCCCTCCAGAAGCGAAGCTATGCACAGGGTCCCACAAATGTCACTTTGTCCCATTTCCTGTAATTCTACAGAAACAGTGAGTGAAAGTGTCCACCTCTCCACTTCCCACCTCTGGGTTGTCATCAGGACATGGCAGAGAGGGGTCCTGGGTGCTAAAGGGCAAGAAAGGCTGAAAGTAGGACAGAGTCAACAGCAGTTGTGCAGTCCCCTCACCACTGGAATCACGGTGGAGGAGGAGGGTAAGTCACAGCTCTGAAGTGCACCAGCACAGACAGACTAGGATGTGCCTCCAAGGTCAGGCTCAGCCAGAAGAGGGGTCCGTGGGTGCTGGACCCAACATTGTGTCACTCTGGTGTGTTACTGGCCTGCCCAGGACAGAGTGCAAGGGGCAGAACGAGGTTGTTCCAAGCTCCAGGGGAAAGGAATTGCAACCACTGAGCCTGTAGGAATGAGCTGCTGTTGTAACATCACAGCAGAAGTGATGACAATCCAGATGAAACACCTCAGGAGCAGTTTCACAACACATCTGGCCCATGAGCTTTCCATGGGAAAAAGGGCAGAACACAAATGGGCTTACAGGAAAGATACCAGTCTCATCCCTGCTCTTACTTTCTCCTTGTGGTTCTGAACTGTAAGCCAACCTGCAGGGCCCTGTTGTGAGATGCAGGGTGCAGATGCTGATGCTCGTGCATTCAAAGTGCACATTCTTCAAGACAGTGCATTGGGGAAGTTACCACTGACTTGAGGCTTCTTCTGCTCTCGCTGCCCCAACAATACCAATCCTTGTAGATACCACTGAAAATGGACAGTGAAGGACTTGAAGAGCTGGGAACAAAACATGAAGAAAAAAACCCAATTATATACTTGCAGTTACAGAGCTCACAAGGAATTAGAGCATAGCAAAAACTAGCATTTGCAAATCACAACATTCAAAGAAAGGTATAAGCAAGCAGTGGATTAGTGCATATTCCCTTATGTCCTCTTTAAAAATACCTGAAGATTTATGTGCACTATAAGCTTTTTTTTCTCCCAGGGTCTTACTTTGAGGTCTTCTGTTATTAACAGACAAATACTATTGCCAGGAAGGTAGAGAAACCTCTAACTTTCAATCCCAGTCTTTGGCCTTCTGTCCAAGAGACTGGAGCTGCATCTAACCACAAATACCCAAGCCTGGAAATCCCTCCTCAGAGGCAAAACAGCTTCCAGCCTCCAACTAGGTATTATGAAGAAACCTGAAGATGCTTTCCATGGCCATATCATGCATGTTACGAGGCTGAGCAGTCTGAAGTGTTTGATGGCTCCTGCCCAAGTCAACCTCATGTTTTCTACCACATATGAGTAACACCCAGTTTGTGAACCACAGGTAAAGCCACTTCAGTGTAGTTCCATTAAGGTATGTTATACAAATAAAAATTGTGAACAGCTCCCTGCAGTCCACAAATGCCTTCTGCTGCCACAAGTCCTCTCCTCTTCCTAGGCAAGATCTTTCCCAGAGCAACTAATGAAAATATTTCCAGCTTCTTTTAAACTGTTGCTGATAACATCTGAAATGATTAGAGAGTATGTTTCTTTCATTTGTCTGTTCATTTGTTTTGTTTGTTTATTTTTGTTATTTTTCATTCCTTAAATGGATGGGGCTTTAAGCAACCTGGTCTAATGGAAGATGTCCATTGGAACTAGATGACCCAGAGGTTCCTTCCAACCCAAACTATTCTATAATTCTATGAAATGCAGGGATAGAGCAATAAATTAGACCATAAGGGATGTGTCTGTGGAATAAAATTTGGTTGGAAGAATGCCAGTCTTACTGCTAGTAATCTTGAAGTTGGTATTTCTATCATCCTGCTTGAAAATAGAGTCTGACAGGACATAATCCCTGTTGTTCCCAAAGTACTTCTGATTTTTTCTGTTTAAAAGTGTAGTTTTGACCTGTTAAAATTCTGACCTGAATTTTAAACTCTGACCTGATTTTTTAGGCAGGACTCTTGAAGGATTCAGGCCCCACTCCAACAGGAGCAAGAAAACTGTTCTCTTGCACAAGCTGGCTAGAGAAGTCTTCACATCTGCACCTCTGAACAACGAGACATTTTGGGGATAGGGCTCACCTTGCTCAACAAGCAGGGCAGGTGTCCTTTACACAAAATTTCAACTTGGACTGCAGAAGGAAACATGGTTAAAACATCCTATGGTTAAAACATCCCACTATGAAACATTACTCGTTTGTACCCATACATACAGCAGAGGAGACTTCCACAATCAATTCTCTGTCATGTCTCTTCTTTTTCTCTGCCCTACCTACAACAAACCTTTTGGATAGGTTTGTCAGCTGCACCTGTGAACCAGCCTTTGCCTTTTGCTGCAGACAGAACAGGGAAAAACTGAATTTTCCATTTTCTTGAAATCAATTAAAATCAAGCATTTTGAGTTCCCAGCCCACCTACAATAATTTTTATTCATTTTTCTGTTCAGCACTGCAAGTTACTTCTCTCTTCCCTCCCCCCAGTAAAATTTGCATATTCCTAATCCTAGGATTTACTTAAGCAACTACAGAGGATCCTGAAATGGCTTCTTCTCCAACTGCTTTGTCTCCAGCTGGAGACAATTACTGATTTGTCCAATTCTCACCACATACGTTATTAAGATCAAAGGCAGACCTCAAAACATTAGTAACTAATTTCAGTGTTATAGTTCTAATAAAATAAAAGCAGGCCACTATTAGGCAACATGTCTTTTGTATGTGGTAACTTCTTCATTGAATTCTGAGGTTTTCTTCCTTCTCAGATAGAATTAATCATAATTGCAAGGATCTATGGATTACTGCTGCTTTTAAATTCAAAGCAGGGTGGCAGATGGGAATAATTTGGGCATGTCCCCAGCAGGAGCATGGAGAGAAGCAGAATAGTGTCAATAATTTGTTTTTTCTTATTCTAATAAAACTCTGCATCCAGTGATAGAAACTCTTATTGCAAGGGTCTCCTTTTATCACAAAGCTTGCTAGCAGATGTTGATCTATTCTATACCAGTGCAAGCAGGAAGAAAAGAAAGAGCCACAGTTCAGTCTTCTGGAGAGCAGATTTGGGCAAGTGGGGAAGGAGGTAGAAGCTGGATTTACTGTGATGCTCTGCTGTGGGGATGCAGAAGTCCAAAGCAGAGGCTGCTGAAAGGATCTGGAGAGGAAAAGGTGAGCACTGATTGCCTCTGTGGTGCAGGTCATCTAAGCTTGAGACTTGCCACCAGTGAGCGCAAGCAGACAGGCAAATCAACGATGATGACAGGATTATGTCTGCAACCACCTTACGTGACTTGTGTCCCAGTGCTCAGATCAAGGCTGGAGTAGCACCACTCTTGCCATCAAGATTCACAGCCTAAGAGGAGCTTGTCCTTGGGGCAGCTGGATAGGGCTACCCAGGAAAGAGGCGTTGAAGATGAAAGACATGGGCATTGGAGCAAGGTCTAGAAAAACTGTGAGAGCCTAAGATCTACTTCTCCATCTCTCTTAAGGTGTGAACTAGCCTCTGGATGCTGTGCTGGAGATGCTCACTGACATTTCCTGTGGCTGCTTCTCTTCGTTCATAATGAATGTGGCTGCTGCTTCTTGGGCTGTCAGTGACCTCTGTTGTGGGTAACCCCTCCCCGTGTGCCCCTCTGGGAGCTGGGGTCACTACCAACACTGTGTGGCCGTACCTCCATCAGCAAGCGGTGTGCACTGCAGCTCTTGGCTTGGCCAGGGTGATTTTTGTCACTGAATCATTTTGCAGCACCATTCTCCCCATTGTCACCCCCCAGACTGTCAGGCAATGGATGAGGTGACATGATGGCAGAGTGTGTGGGTGCCTTTAGCTGGCTTCAGTGCCTGTGTGTGACAGGCTAATCCCCTGTGTATGGGCTGGGTAGCTGGGGTGCTCTTGTGAGCCCCATCTGTCGGGATGTGCTACAAGATAAAGGGGATGTCTTAAACCACTGTGGCAAAATTTGTTATAGCTGTTCTGCCAGAGCCTGGAGTTAAAAGAGACCTTTTCCCATTTAGCAATGCCAGAAGAGATGATCACAGACAACTGGCTGTCACGGGTCTGCTCTGAAGTCCCAGTTTTTGCAACACCCCTATTTAAGCATTTCCATCACCCAGCGACTCCAAGAATACCAATCAACTGGGAAAGCATCCTGCTCACAGGGAAAGCTTTGCAGGAGGAATTTATGTCTTGGAGCTACAGCTGCTCTGTCAGGGCAGCATGGAACAGGGCAGCCACTGCCAGAATCTCTGCCCTGGCTGTCTGCATCTTCATCACCTGGGGTGGCCCTTCTGCCCCTTCAGGGTCGGCCATGGAGCAAATTGTTCTCTTGAGATTTTTACTTGGAGGTGAGTTTGACATCACCTCTGTTTGACCTTTAATCTTCAAACAAGCGGGTTTTTTTTAAGATTAGATAATATGGGCTAATAATTCTGCAAAAATGGTGGGTCTGGATTTCCCCCCTTTTTCACATGTGCAGCATTACAGATTGGCTATGACCTACCACAGCCGTGTTGTGTGTGTGGCATCTTGCGTCATTACCGCCCCAGAGGGCTTCTCAAAGGCTAATCTGAATGGCAGTCCACCTCGACCCACATGAGCCATTAGCTCACTTCTGACCCTTTGCTAGGCTCCCTGACTTTCTGCCTGGTGTATTTCAGAAGCAGAAGGGAAAGATGGGATTTCTGCTGAATATAGGCCAGCTCTTCAGCCAGTTGCTGGAGTTTTGCCAGTTCTTGTCAGCTAGAGATTGGGCACTGGCTTTGTCAGATGAAATGTTACCCAGACAAGATTCAGTGGCATCTGGCTAGATATTCTTTGCTTTCTAAGAGATTTTCTGTTACTTATCCCAAATACTTTGGTTGTGGATCTGGTACTATCTGACTATAGCTTTTCCTCTAGCTACTTGCAGTGAGGCATTTATGTACACACAATCACAGCAGATAAATCTCTTAGAAAGAGATAATCATAATCTCTTTAATCAGCACATTGTAGTAATCCCTCATAAACAGACTGGCTTCAGCAAACCTTTTACTAGGTCAGTGTCCTCACTGATCTTTTCCCTCTTTGGTTTTGTTCTGTGTCAGCCATGTAGCAGAAGGTGTTTCAGAGAGATCAGGAAATGAAATGATTGTATGTTCAATCAGGAGCGGATGATATGCTGGTGATATGATGAAAATATTGTATGCGTATGCTATTTGGTGATAACAAATCTAAAATAGCAATCAAAGATATGTAGGAAGAATGCCAACACATATTCACTGTGGTTTAATACTTGGCAAATTCCAGTGGCTCCTGTCTTGGGGCATTCCCTGCTTAACCAGCATTTACAACATGCTTTTGTTTGTTCCTCGTTCACGGTTGGTGCTGCTGACGCTGCAGAAGTTACAGTTGTGTTTCTGTCCACACACAAGGCTCATATGTTACTGTAAGTGTACCTGTGGGAATGAGTTATTGAAAGAGCAGGGAAGGTGAATTACACACCTGCCTCCAGCAAACTCTCCTTCTCTGCATTTATTCAGTTGCTGTAGAATCAGTGAAAACATTTCTAAAGGAAAAGTGATTCATCCAAGGAGCTCTGACAAGAGGTCAGCTCTCATTCCAGAAATGGAGAGGAATATCTGAACAGAGGAAAGCCAGTGGTGTTGCCTGCCTGCAGCCCCTGCTCTGGCCCTTCTCACCATGCTGGCGTTAACACTTTTGCATGCATTTTTTGAAGGAAAGTGTTTCTAAGTACATGCTAGGGCTTTAGCATGCTGAGTGCTGCATTGGATGGACTCCAAGTAGAGCCAGGAGAGAAAGCAGTGTTTGTGAAATTGGTGGGGCTCTTCTAAATTGTCAAATTATATTCTCATTTCAGTCAAGGGACACAAACCCAAATTTATGGCTGCCTGGAGAAACCAAGGAAGTTTGATGGAAAAGAGGAGTGCCTCAGGCATCCCGGGATTTGCCTCAGAAGAGAGGACAGTGTACCCATTAATGATTGCGTTCTTTCCCAATTTATAGGTCAGCTTTAGCAGGCCTGCATGCACTTGAAAAATGAATGACAAGCCGCGTCCAGTCCCATGGGTCTTACTCATGGGACTAGTCCTTACTCATCGGATCGGCCCCCGCAAGGCCGATGAGACTGCTCCTATGATTGAGCCTTTTGGCAGAAAGGCCTCTTCATTCCAATGGGGATCTGCTTGTTTTGCGTGCCGGAAAAATTCAGACACCACTGAAAGGCAGCAGGAATTTTACCTGTATGAGCTCAAATGTGCAAAGGGTCACAAGCCCACCTGGGACAGTCCTGGAGGCCAGGGCAGTCTTGGCACCCCAGCGAAGGTCTTCAAAAAAACGCGCTGAATGTGCATCCAGGCACAGAATTTTTTAGTGTTTTTGCTTCTCATCCTGGAGTGTTCAGAGCATTCCTCTTCCTAGGGCTATGGCAGCAGATAGGGCCCTCATGTATTTTTAGTTGCTGTAGAATGTATGTCATTTAAGTCAATTGAGGAAGGTGGGAATGGAGGCAGAGAGTGCCCATTCATGTGATGTGCTGCAAAGGACATTTCTCTGTATCTCTGTTTTACCCCCCACAAGCAAAAATTTTGCCACACTCAACTACAGAGCAGCTGGGATCCAGGAATGGGAGTAAGCCCCAATGTGGGCAGCTGAAGACTGTAAAGTCTGCATTAGACTGGTTCCAGGTGCAGAGGTCCACAACCCTGCTGATCACAAACATCCCAGGCATATGTTTCAATGTGGCATCTCATCAGCAGTGTCCTTGGCTGCAGGTGCTGATGCTCACTGTGTTTTCACTGCAGAGATGGATGCATGGGCATTGCCCAGTGCACAATAACAATGGTGCTTCCTGCCTTGCGGAGCAGACAGCAGTGGGACACAGCAGCACTGGAAACCTCTTCATTATCCCAGCTTCAAAGTAAAGCAGAGTGTCTGGAAGGAAGGAAGGTCTTACACTTAGACCACTGGACTAGTAGGACTGAACCACAGTTGTAGCTTCTACCTGCACTTTCTTGTGTGATTTTGAAAGTCACTTAAAATCTGCTTCATTTTGTTTGATTTTAGGAACAGGAGCAATTCCCTATTTCAGAAGAGAAAAAGTCTTTTATTGTGGCTTAGTTGTGAAGAAAATGTTTGTGAGAATTTAAGAAGTAACAAATGTGAGAAGCTCATAGGCTGTGGCACTTGTGGATCCTGTTTGATGGTGGTAAAGGTGTCACAGCAGCAGAAGTCCTCCAAGTTTGATGCGGGTTCTTGTTTTTATTGAGGTGTCTCTTACAGACACACAAAGTTCAGCTTTTTGTAGTTAGAGTGATTCTTGAAGTATTCAGCCTAAAAACAAGGAGAGACTTCATCCTGCTGTGTATAACTTTCAGTGATCTACGTGTAGGCAAATTTGGCCATGAAGAAAAGTCCTTTCTCATGGTGATCACAAGGCTGCTGTGGCAGTACGGTCCTGCAACACAGCCATCACTGACAGACAGGCACAGCACTTGGTAATCTGTTAAAAACCACCTATTTATGGTCAGATTGCTCCCAGGAACAGACATCCAGAAGCCCCGAGCCATCAACCTGGAGAGCAGTTGGCTGGTTTGTCTCCACTGTCTTTGCTCCACCACTGAGGACATGGAGAGAAGGTGAGGACACCTCAGAGAATTACCTGGTAGCCTCAGATGGCATTGGAATTTCACAGTTAGTGGTTTTGATTGGGATTTTCTCATCCATGTTTTTCACTCAGTGGAAGGTGTTTTTAAGCAGGGATCTCTGTCCCATTCAGTAAAACAGTGCTGACCAAATTGGGGTGGGGAAAGAGACATGGCTGGACCTCGGAACAAAAAGCCAGAAGGGAAGGTGCATAAGCAACTTTGGCTGAGTGATCACAGGATCCTTGAGACCAGCACTGTACTCCTACAAAGGCCATATTCTCAGCCAGTCAAAGCTGTTGGTGCTCTTTTCAAGACAGCTGTTCTGCAGAGTATAAGCCATCAGCTTATGAACTTGAGTTTCTTCTGAAACTTCCTAGGAACTGATTAAATAAGCTAAGAGGGCTCCATAAATGTAAGCATTTTAACGGAGGAGCTGGACTTGGCCTGCCCATTTGAATGAAGTGGTGGGTGTATTTCACTGACTCTTGACTGAGATTTTCAGGGTGCTTTAGCTGCCCAGTCATCAGCTCCATCCAGCATTATGGGTTACTCCCTTTAGCTGCTCCAGCAGGCAGTTTAATGTCCCAGCTAGCCAGCCCATGTGCACCAGCCTCTGCTACTCTTTGAGGAACACAAGTGGGACAAATGTGCCAACACAGTTACTCTCTAGGAGAGAGACGGCCAGCTGAGAAAGGCCATCTCTTCTGAAAAAGCTCCTCCTCTTTCTAAAGGGAACTGGTTTTGCAGTTAGTAGTTAAAATTAGGGAGTGACTCTAACTTAGCTGTTGACAGTTCTGCTTTGGCTTGCTTAAACCCACATTTTCAAGGGCTCTTCTATGTGCACATGTCAGAAGTTTGGTGATGAACCAGAGATGTTTTTTATAGGAGCTCTGAAGCATCTTCCACAGGCAGCTTCACGCTGATTTAACTACCACAGTTAAGCTTGACAATATTGTCAAATTGATTGGGTTGTTGAAATCAATTTGAACATGGCTTTGCTTAAGTCATTTTCTAAACTAGTCTTCAAAGCATGGCACTACATTGGTGAAGAAATTTGAGAACTGACATGTTTTTTTTCCTTTCTTTGCAGTGTGTTCGACCAACTTTTACTTGTACAACGGTTGTGGTTCATATCAGAGGATAAAATACTTACTGGATGCATTGAAAGAGAATTTGGTAAAATCTCAGATCTTGTCCTTTCTATTTAAGAATGTGCCAAATAAAACTGGGGAATATGAGCTTTAAGAAAGACAGGAAGCCAAACCAAAAAAATATACACCTTGGTTCGTATGCTATAAAGCAGCAGAAAGACGTCAGAAATTAAAGATGCTTTCACAACATCATTAAATCTATTTATCTTTTCAAGGCCAAGTATTTCCTTTTTGTTATTGCACTTTGATTATGCTCTTTTATGATCTCTTTTCCACTGCCAGTCCACAAGACTAAACATGCTTTATATTTTTCACAGTACATTTCCTTACTTCCTGTTCTTGCCTCCTCACGCTCACCCCCAGAGATGGTCTGAAGGCAAGACAGAGCTCCTGCTGTATTTAAAGATAGCTTCTGGTCTGGATGGGTAGTTTACTGTCTGGGTTGCTAATTTGGCTATGAATTGGATTCACAGGCCTCTAGGAAATAGAAATAGGCTGCTCTTCAGTAGCTTCCTAGTCGGTTTGATATTATTTATTCATGTTCATATCAATCCAATCCTATTTGCCACCCAACTGAGTTTAACCTGCTCTCAACCTGATCTCTACCAAGATGCTCCAAGCCTTTGGATATATCTGTCCTGCCTGGATTTTCTCCTTGTAATGCTGTTTCCTGTGTTGTTGTTGCTGCAACAGTTCTTTTTACAAAAAGTTTACTCAGTGCTTTTAATTAACCAGGAAAGACAAATCAGTGCCCCAGCACTGAGGGCACAAGCAAACCCTCCCTTTGCTGTCAGCTACACTATTCGAACATGTCACTGACTCCTCAGGGTGCAGGTGACTGTCAGCTTTCTGGAGCTGACCATTTCCAAAGCTCTGATGCCAGACAAGACCATACAAACAACCTCTGATCATCTTCTATGAGCCACAAGGATTTGAAGAGTCAGCACTGCTATGTCATAATCTGGGTGACTTTGGGAATAGCAGGCTGGGGAGTCCTGGTGTAGAGGGTCTCTTCTGCTGGGGGATCACAGGTGTGGCCACTGTAAGAGGGTGCTGTTGTGTGACACCGTGGCAATGAAAATGCCTTTTGCTGGCAGAGACAACCGTAAAAGTCTGATCTCAGCATGTGTGCACTCAGAGGTGGACTAGACACCCTCTCCACTGACGAAGAAGGTTTGCTGCTGCAGCTCGTGTGGTGTCTGTGGAGTCTTCTTGACCTGCTGCTGTGCCTAACATGGTTTGGACCTAAGACAGGACTTTCAGGCAGTGTTCATCCCACAGCTTGGGAATCAGCTTGGACTCAGTCTCACTAAGTGGTTTGGGTGTTGCCACCCTGCTGCAAAAAGCTAAACTAGACATATCTGTTCTGGCAGGTCATTGTCTTCAGGATCAGAGAATGGGTCTGGGCCCCTTTTATTTTCTGGTATTACTGTCCTCTTTGTGCCTCACTCTATGTCCAGTGTCTGCATCCAGTTTTCTAAATCCTAAAGATGGCACTGTAATACAAAGGCATAACCTGAGATAGGACTGATCATTCAATACCCAGGGAGACAACTCCTAGGATTTTCTGCACCACCAAGGTCACTCTGTGCATTCCAGTGCTCTCAAGGGACACAGGAGATGGACTTGATAAGACAGGCAGGACTGGAGCACTGTGGTGTCCAAGTCATATTTCCTAGTAGCTTCACAGGAGTCCTTGCTCTCAGTGCACCAAGAAGTGGTAAGACCAAAGGAGGAAAACATGGAAAACAACGAATAGGAGCTGAAAGTTTGAAGTTCTTTTCTGGCATGGCAGATTTGCTCTGTGGCTTTCACCAAGTTTCTGTAAGCTTTAGTGTCTTGGCATTAAAATGGAGAAAATATGTTACTCCCGTGGTGTAGAGCCAAACAGAAAAACTCACTGAGGATCCATCAGCAGAGTTCATTGGATCACGAGATGGGAGCATTTGTGTGGTATTCATTACTTGCATCACAGACCTCCCATTTTTATCCGATCAGGAGGTTTTCTTGCCAGGGTGTCTTGTTGGAACTGCCACTGGCATCTTAGTTCTGGGCATGGACTGTGCATTTTACCTGCTCTCTGAACATTGATCAAAGCCTCTGGGAGGAGAAGTCGGCAACATACTAAATACATGTCAGCTCAGCTGTTTTCACATGCAGATCTTTGCTTAGCCTGTGAAAGCTCCTTGTCTCCAAGCCAAGTAACTTAAGGAGTCAAGGCCCTGTTTAACCTTTCAGGAAGAGCTGATGCTTTGGCATCCACAAAGAGCTGCTTTGTTTGGGGAGCTAAAGGTTCTTTGTGAGATTAGGCTCAGGTATTACAGCCCAGCACATGGCTGCTGGCTGTAGTGAGTAGGTAGGTAGCTGGGGCTGGGGTGTGGCAGTCCTGGGGCTTGACTGACTCCTTTGCCTGAGGGAATCTGAAACTGCACATCTCCCCAAAGACATTGCCCACCAGGAATGAAGTAGAATACTCTTGAGGGAGCTGAAGAAAGATGTTGCAAGCACTCTGTCCCTCATGTTGGATATTTTGCTTTTTATAAAGTAATGATTAATGCACAGGATAAAAATCAATCTTCTAGCCCTTGAACTGGTTCCTGTTTCTGTAAATAGGAGAGAGCTGTGGGTTACCCACACCGGGGTACCTTAGTATTCATTTTATGATGGCAGACCCTCACCTTAAAGTCTTGTGCTGAGACAGCAGATTTGAACCAGGAATGTTATGAACTCTGGATTAAAAAGACAGTAGTGGTTTTCCTCAGTGTTTGAGCCTGGGCTGTCTGGTGAATGGGATGAAAAATTCAGGGCAGAGCAACCCAAGATTTTTCCAGGAAATGTTCTACCTGAGATCCTAGTCCCCATCTCCCAGTCAGTCTACCTGTGTAAGGCAGTCAGGAGAGAAGGCAGCATGAATTTCACCTTACAACTGTCCAGCATTCAGTACAGCTGTTGCTTTATATGTCATGTTCCATTCTGTTTCAAAAATGTCTGTAACAAACAAACCTGTAATGCCTTTCTTTATTATGTAAGCTACACACATACAGCAGTTCTTTTGGCTCTTTTTTTTTCTCTTAGTTGTCACCAGTGCTGTTTTCAATGCTTCTGCCTGTATTAGAAGTGAATCTGGACCAACAGACTAAAGAATTGTCATTCCTTATCTAGTAGCAATCATATCCAGCAATTCTGTGTTAAAGTAATATAGTCAGCAAGAGGAAAAATTATTTTCACCATCTTTGTTTAACTTTATTTCCTTTGTCCCCTTTGGGATTGTTACCCTGGCAACTCAAGTCACCCTCTAATTGATCTCCATCATTCCACAACCTGGAAAACAGGTTTCTGTTTCTGGTTGCTGAAACAGGCAACACGTGAGGTGTTTCTCCAGTGTCATGCCTGGTATTAGCAAGGTACTCCACAAGCTACTTTGGCATCTTCACCTCTATTAATCTGTCCAGTCTAATGAGGATCATGGGTTATTTTAGGTGGTGGGCTGTTAGCTACATTGCTAAAGACCAGTCTTTCATCTACATCCTTGTGTAAGCAATTCCTCCTGTTTGCTGTCCATATGGGTATTTCAAGAACAGAGAAATCTTGTAAGAGCATTTAATGTACATCAGAAACCCATTTGACTTGCTAAATTCTGCAATAATCACATTTTTTATTTAATTGAAAATGAACAATAGAATCAGCCAGGTCCCATATAGTGTAATAAATACATAGATTGTAGGTAATTAATAACACTCCTTTTTATTCCAGAGCATGGTCAGAAAGCCAAGTATATCATTAGCACCTACTGAGGGAGTAAGCTTCAGCTGGGTTAGTGTTTCTGTCCAAAGAGAGCCAATAATTTTTTGGTGTGTTTGAGCTGTGGAGAGGGACTAATATATATCCTCACACTCTTATAGAACACTATTTTTTGTTGCACATGGAGGGGTGATTCTTGCTGTCCAAGCCCTGGCATAAGCCATAGAAATCTACAAATTGCTGGGCCAGCGCTTTGCAATTACATTTAACTCATCCCCTGTTGATGCCTTGGCAGTGAGCCTGGTGTAATGTGAGGCACTGTCTCATGACCCTGAACCCAGACACTGAGAATACTTAAAGGGCTCTGGACCACAGCTGTTTTTCAAGAACAGTCTTCCTTGAATATCAATCACCAGAAGATAAATGATTTGATAAGCTGAAATGATTGCAGGATGGATGCTGCTGCATTCCTGCATTTCTTGAGGAAGCTCCCTGCTTCCTTCTGCCTCCTGTTCTGTCTGTGGCTGGTGCAATGTTACCAGCATGCAGGAAGCTCAGGACACACTGTGATGGAAAAGGTAGGCAGTCTCCAAGTCACCTGTACCTTGCTCATATGTTTTCCATCAGGTTTTTGAAGCTGGGCATGGAGCTGTTTGCAATTCTTTTTACTGGCTTTATAACACAGTTCTTGTGCTTGAGGCATGAGCTCTGGCGAGCCCCAGGTCAGAGCGAGTCCAGCTGCGTTACTTCTGTGCATCGCTGAAGTGACTTCGGCATCAGGAAAGGAGCTGCTGGCTGGGCTAGCTGGCTGGGCTAGCTGGCTGGGCTAGCTGGCTGGCTTCTCGGCAGAGGGAACACGGCAGGAGCCGATGGGATCGGCTCACGTGAGCTCGGACACAAAGGAAGAGAGAGGCTGTTCTGGTCTGGCTTCTAACAGGTTTATTGTGAGAAGTTTCGCAACCCGAAGGAGCTCGGAAGGGACGGAATGCGATGGGATCCTTCCCCGAGGCTTGTCCTCAGTTTCATAGGGAATTTGGAAACCGCGGTGAAAGGGGAAAACAGCCAATGAGGTACAAGCCAGGGGGAGGATACAATTTAACAAGAACCACTGGGGGAAACCGAGAGGCGGGAGTTGTAACAGAGAACCAGCGAACAACCGAGTCACCGAGAATTTTCCAGAACCGGGGGAGGCGGCTTGGACCCGGGCACCGCCCAGGGCGTGCGGCTTAGGCTTCTGAGCCGCCCCTCGACCCACCCTCTGAGTCTGCCTCTTCGGGAAACTCCATCCAGGGGATGGGCTGGGATTGATTGGCATCTCGCTGCCCCAGCCCCGCAGTGGGCTGGGTCACCCCAACAGCTTTAAGTCTGCTTCATATCTGCTCTGTTCTGAAAGGTCTTACATGCTTACAGTAAAGTTAAAAAAATACAGGTGCTTCTGCCCAATGAGTGGTACACAACCAGCCTGGAGTGTATTTATGCACTGAGCCACAGGACAGAGGTTCTGGTGTCCCATTCTGGGAGTGGACACACAAACGTTGCTTCTTGGTGAACACCTGTGTTTTCACCACATGGTGGATCTGCACCCAACTGTATGAAGAGGACAGAGCTAGATACCTGTCTGGTTTTTTTTTTTTGGTTTTTTTTTTTTTTTTTTGTTTGTTTTGTTTTTTTGTTTGTTTCTGTAAGCAGTTACAGAAACCTTCTTAGGAGAAAAAAAAAAGAGACTATGAGGGGGAAAAAAAAAAAAAAAACCCAAAGAAAAAATGTCCTATCTCCTCCAAAAAGGTACTGGAATGTGAGGCAAAAGCATAATTTGACTTTTAGGTACTAGGCAGGGCTTTGTGGTTGACCACTGCCATTGATGGTGCACAAAGCCAGGACTTTTGAGGCTTGAAAGCAGTGTGGTGCTGGGAAATCTCTGCCCCACCAACCACCTACTGTTTGGCCTTGGGGTAGTCATGTCATCTGTCTCTGCATCTCTGCTTCCTTCTTAGACTATGCCTTGTCTGTGTACACTGGGTTCTCTGGGGTAAGGACCAGCCCATGACATTCATTACAGTGCTTGGCATGCTGGAGCATGACTCCACTGAGGTTTCCAGTTGCTACTGAACTGCAAAATAATTAAAAGAGTATGTTGAGGCTTATTTTATATAATGCTGTCATCTAGACAGTTGATGCTTATAGGCTTCTGGGTTGAATTTGATTTAGACCTCAAAATTATGTGTCTTGCTTATAGGATTATTTGCTTACTGTGTGCTGTACTGTCATGGTTACAACCACTGGAGAACCCTGCTGCATATGGAAGTGTAGCTGAGCATTTTTCCTGCAGGGCCCTTAGACTGGGACTTGTCCCTGCTTACCCCAAAAGAGCTCAGCAGAAAATACCCTTGCAAGCATTTTAGAAAGCGGTCTCTGAATTTTCAAACTCACAAAGAGATGCCTTTGTCTCAGAGGTCTGAACAGCCACAAACCAAAGTGCTTGGCAGATCAGAAAACCCTCCACTAGGCACATGATCCTGGCTCTCTGAGGATCTGAGTCCAAGGGAATATCAGTCTTTTGCAGATTGATGTGACATGGAAAAGCTCTCCTGCCACCAGCCAAACCAATGCCTAACGAGAGGCCAAGTCACTGCAGTCACAGTGTTCCTGAGCTTTCTGCCACTGCATAGCCCCTGGCTGCACCTGGTTTGCTTTGGCTCCACTCAAAGCAGGCACAGAAGTCACATGTGTCTGGTGTGAAAGGCTGCAAAGGAATACTCCACATATATTCTCATATAACACCAAGTCAGCAGCACCCATAACAGGAGAGCCCAGAAATACTGGGCCAGACTATGTAACCTTTGCCAAATGGAGCAATGAGACCATTGACAAGAGCTGGGACACCTACTAAGAGCAGGCTTTTAGTTCTTGTGCCACATTATTCCCAGACCTTTCACCTCTTCAGCAGGCTGCAGTCTTTTACATGGTGCTGTTAGCTGTGGAGGCCCTGGTGTGACCCAGAAGGGAAAATGCAGGGCTGCTGTGGCTCCAGGCAGGACTAAACATGTAAACTATCAGTAAGCTTGACTCTGAACTTCCAAGTTGCCTCTTTGGTGCAGACGGTGTAGCCCTGAAAGGTGCGCTCTGCCACATCACATACGCAGGCAGGCAGTGCTAACTGAGGCAATGAGATGATAATCCCCTGAGAAGGAGCACAAATTAGAGAGGAAATACTCATTTTCAGTAAATGGCTTTCAAATAAAACAACTGTGATAGGACAGCTTTAAAAAGACTTTTAATTAGTCCGTTTTACTTCTGCTGCATAGTGCCTTATGACTACTAAGCTTTTTACTGCTTTATATTTCTTTGCCAGCTTGTATGGTAACCCAGTATCCTACATCAGGCTCCAGTAGCAGCGAGATCTGTTGTAGCAGAAGCAGATGACAGCTTCTTAAAAGTCACCTTAGGTTTTGCAAAACAAAAGTGCAGTAACTTCTGACAAAGGATTGGCCAATACAGTGTTATTTCTTTCCCTGTAGTCCAGTTTTACCTGACACAGCAAGAGGTAACCTTAATTAGAGGAGGGTAACATTGGAAGAATAGTACTACCAAAGCTCAGTCCCACACTGCTGCTGGCATTACCTCAGGCACCTGTCAGAAACACGAATTACAACAACCGTGCCTTAGGTTTAGTGTTGGGGTAACAGGCAAGGCAAATGACTTTAGGGTGGGAAGTGGTGCCATGACCACACATCCATCTGGAAACAATGGAGCTCCCTGAGACCAGGTAAATCAATGAAGAACAAGTGGATGGTAAACTTACCTGATAAATGATTCCACTGAATTGATCCTGTGCCGCTAATGGGAATGACTAATTTGTTGTGCACTATGCAAGCTCAGGAGAGATCACTTCCTGTGCTGTGCTTTGTGACTCCTAGGGCTGCTGTACAGAGGTTGATGTTGCCATGGCCAAGAGCCTGTGTTGGCTCTGAACATTTCGCTGAGGTAAACTGCTCACTGATGAGCATTTTTTGGTTGGATTATTTCCTCCTGGCACCAGAAAAACGGAGTAAATCCAAAAGAGGGGTGGGATGGATCAGGCAGGTGTCTGGCTCACATCCCTTGCTGCTACAATCTCACCACAGCCCGGGAAAGGCAGCTTGGTGCATATATCCAGCCCCATACAGTCCCCAGCAGTGGTCAGTACTGCTGGACAGAGATGCAGAAAGCCCCTAGGCTGTGCTGGAGGCTTCCAAAGCCAGGCAAAATGAAATGCTGGACATGGGGCTCTCTGAGTTCCTGCCTCTCTCCTGAGAATGGGCACATACCCAGGGTCTGCTGCCTAGGACTGGGTACTAGCACTTCATCTTCCAGTGTTGCTGGAGTAGAGGCCTGGAAAATCTCTTTTAGGTTGATGGGTTTGGGACCCTTGTATTTGGATTCTCTGTGCTGGACCTTTCTGTTTTCCTTGTTCTAAGGAAGCTGCAAAAAAATCTTTTTCTTCACCCACTTTAGCACTGGGACTAAACATTAGCTTTCCTACTCACTACAACCCTTTCCAAGGAAAGGGCCCAGCTGCCTCAGGCTAGTGAAAGATCCAGCCCTGGGTTTGGATTTCATATGTTCGGGGATGTGTGAAAGAGATATAACAAGCATTGTAAAGACTGTAGGCAGACATTTAGTGTATACTGAGATATGAAAAAAGCACACAGGACATGGATGCAGACAAGACACAGACACATGCATATATGTGTGTGTATATATATATATGTATATATAGTTATATATCTGTATGCCCATGTGTGGTTCTGTGTTCAGTTTCCCCCTGGGTATTCACTGAGCTAAGGGCAGTGTCCCCTGACTCATGAAATCTTTCATCTTGAAGAGACTGCAGTGATGTGGCTGGACTGCTGCTATTATGTTCTCTTCCCCTTTTACCAGGGCTGGTGTCACCTCAGATCTCCCAGAGGTGCTTGGGAGCTACAATATTGAAGAATCAGAACTAATCCTGCTGCTTTATTATTTTTTGGAATTACTTGCCAATCTTCATCCTTCTGTAGCAACATCAAGAAAATAAAACACTTGATATACTATGTTGGTATGTTTCAGTCCAAAGCGAAGGGTTGGCTTTAACTTGCAAAGATCATCTTTGGTCTAGGAGATATGGGTGACAGAGTCTTGGCATTGCCACAGAGGCATCTGACCAGCCTGAGTTCATGAATTCTGCAAGGAGAAATCCCGGGGGTAATCACAGGGAGTGCACCAGGTGACAACTTGGAATGCTGGATCCATTTATAGGTAACTCTCACAGATATATAAATGCTGCTGCTTTGTCCAAAGCCCATTTTTAGTTCAGTAGCCTCTCATAAAAATGTTACAGTAGACAAAATATTCTGGACAGAAATCTGCTGAGCAGAAGAAATCCTTAGTTGGAAAGTACCCTTTCTTCAGTCTTACCCAACCCAAAACACTGGCTTACAAGTTTGAAATTGTATCACTGTTTAATTAAGTACTGACTGATGTTACCTTTAGAATCATGGGCTGGAGACACAGGGTGCTAATGATTAAATAGCTTTATCCCTATCCCCCAAATCTAATGTTTTGCCAGTTGGCTATCAAAGTATGTCCGGAGCAGAGCAAGCGCTTGGCAACTTCACAGCCTTCAGTAATTTAAGAAAAACCCTGAATGACTCCCTAGATTATGTTCCTATTTTAATCTATATGCAGTACCTACAGTTGCTGAAAAAAGGCTGTTCAGCATTTCCTAGGTTTCACAAGCTTTGAGGAACAGTCACAGTGAACTCTTTTTCCCAACTGCAAAGAGCTTGGTAATTCAATAGCAGGCTTTGGACAGGAAGACAAAATGTTTCTCCAGGGAGTGACAGCAGGATTCCCTGCAATAAAAAGACCTTAGTCATGTGTGCAGGGTTGAAAAGGCACACTCCTGGCTGCATCCCTCCTTTAGAGTGAGTTTGTCTGGTGAACACAATTGGAATATCCTTTGCCATGGTCCATCCCCCTCAATGATAGGCTTACAGTTTTGTCCTGAACTGTGTGAAGTTTCTCCAGCTTGTTTGGGTGGTTATTTAACCTCTTCAGAATCTATAGAGTATTTGGGTTAAAATCTGGGCTGTGTTTTTCAGACACTTACCCAATACTGCCACAGTGCCAGGTCTGGCCAGAGGGCTGTCCAGCAGCCAGCAAATGACTTAAGGAGTAATTCCTCTTCTGACAGACAAGTTTTAATAGTAGCACATTCAGCAAAATGGAACCAGACGGGGTAGGTAGTCCTTCCTAGCAGGAGCTCACCCATCTGTGGCCAGACACGCTGGGAGCTGGGGCAAACTGGAGACGGAAATCTGTCTGCAGGAGTGGCTTTGGCTTTTGTGATGAACACTTTTGTAACTTTTCCAGAGATGGATAACCCCTCCATTTGCTTCAGTGGTTGCTGTTCCTACCACTTTCTTTCCTTTGGTTTGATTTAAGGAGGCTTAAAACCAGTGATGCAGCTATTCTCATTATTTGGTTTTGGTTTAGCCACAGATTACTTACTCTAACGTTGCTCTTACCGATACAGACCGCTTGATGGGAAAGGCTTTATTTTCCTGAATACCCTACAGTACTCCAGCCAAAGTTTCAAAACCAGATTTGTAGTTGCCTGCGTTTAGCTCACTTTTCCAGCAGATGTCAATCCGATTGTTTCAGAATAAGCAACTGCTCCAACAGCTTGTCTCTGTTAGAGGTTGTGCCCTACTCCCCTGCTACAGGTACAGTATTTGTTTCATTCCTACCCACTTCATGTATTTCCCTGATCCTATTTCTCCAGAAGATTGCTGAATTGAGAGCATTTTCCATTTGGTGACTTTTAAAAGGCAATTTCCTGCAATGATGCCACATCTTCTCCTCTTCCTTGCTCTGGTTTTCAGAGCCCTTTGGGCTCTCCCCACATGTCTTGGGTGGGTGGGTGGGTAAAGTTAAATAACAGTGAGGAGTGTAACTCAGTGATTTTCACCATACTGAAAAATGTAAATTCTTTCATGATGAAAAAAAGATGTGAAAAACCGTTTTCTGTGAGATTTCATCGCACTAATTTTCTAAAAATAAAAATGGTGTGAAATACGCATTTCATCTTAGAGCTCCATGTGTTTTGTTGCTGTTAGCACACTGAGTCTGGTGCTGGGAATCACACCCCAGCTGTTAATAAGGTATTTAAGGGTACTTAACATGCATTCATTACTAAACCAACAATTCTGCTGCAGTTGCTCTGGTGTTTCCCAGACACCATTATCTGATCTTCTAATTATCACAATTTTATTCTTGTGTGGGTAATTAACAGGCTGTATTAGGGTTCTCTGTCTGAAATGCTGTGTTCAGTTTTTAACTTCAGAGCTTGTTTAAGACCACTTCATTGAAGTCCTGTAGCAGTGACCCCAAGTTCCAGTTCCTGTGGTGGCTAAGAAAGTACAGGCATGATCTGTGGGGTACCCAGTTGGGCACTGGCCAGAGGTCACCATCCAACAGGCACTGATGCTCGTTTAAATTTAGGGTACCTGGCTGCAAACTGTCCCCTGAAGAGTCACTGTGATTTGGCTAGGGTGGCAAGGTGACATCTGCTAGGTAATAGTAAATGGCAGAAATTTCTTGTATCAGCCCATTATGAGTTTATCTACAGGAGCACCTGCCCTGTTTATTCTATGCTTTCCTTAACCCAGCTCAATGTCAGAATCCAATGAGCCAGAATTAGCCCTCTGAGAAAAGGTGATCTTCTCCATTCACCTCAGAGGGGGCAGCATAAAGCAAAGGAGGTACCCATACCAGGCAGAGGGAAGGGGGGACAGCTGGAATGGACATCTTGGATTTTTTTTTTCAAATTCAGCAGCCCTTTTGGGTGGATTTTTAGGGTCAAACCTTCAAGGGGTGTAAAGTTGCCACATCACTGCACAGCTTTGCACTGGGAGAAAGTATGAGTCTGCAGAAGCAGAAAATGCAGCAGAGATGTAACATCAGGGAAGGGGTCAAATGTCTACAGTGTGAGACAGACTTTAAAGAGGACAGCAAACTGCTTTGATAGCATCATGCCAAAGTGAGGCAAGTGTAGGGAGGACCAAATGAGATTATATTAATGGAGAAAGCTGTAAACCTAAGCAAAAAACTAACCTGCACAACCTGTGCTCTACCCAATGTATGATATGGATTTTAACTGTGGTACTGGGTACAAAGTGCCCCTTGTACAACAGCTGTGGGGAACATCAAGAGCAAGGATCTTCACTCTTCATCACTATCCTGTGAAGGCAGAAGAGTTTTTCTGCCCTCCTTCATTCCCTTGCTGCCACCTTGAAGGAGTAACCAGTGTGGGATGATGAGGGCCTAGAAAACCTGGGTTTTTTTTATATGGAAAGCAGGTCCATTGCAGAGGGGAAGGCAGGCTGGGAAGCGCAGCAATGCTCTGCTGCCTGGCCCCTCTCTGCCTGCAGTTTTGGAGTCTCACCACTCATGAGTCTCTGCTAACTTTCATCACTGATCCATTTTCCCATCCCTTGTACCTGATTGGCTTTATTGAGATTTATTCACCTGAGGAAAATGATGACAAAAATAAGTAATCATTCAGGAGAGGTAGGATAGTATCTCCTGCAAGAGGGTGCACAATGAGTTGTCAGCTTCACGGGAAAAGCAGGTAAGACCTTTCTGTTCCTAAAAATCAGCCTCTGAAAACCTTTACTTGATGGTTCTGTCCCCATTGTCTCCATCCTCCACACCATAGATACTGTCCCTGTGTACTTCTTGTAAGTTCCTGCATGCATTCTTTCCACCCTCAGTATATTAATTCCGATGGGAAAAATTACATCCTTGTCCATTGCATCTCTAACCACAATGTTTTCCAGCACCCTGAGTGGTGAGCAGGACAGGACACTTATTTTTCCCCCATACTTTTGACGTGCACTCCCCGCTTCACCATTTGCAAGTCTTGACTGGTCCCAGAGCCACTGCATCCCGAATTCTCCCTTCCAGACCCCCCACACCTCCCCTCTTTTTGCTTTGTGTTTTCCACAGCAGGGAGATGTGAACCCTTTTCCAAACACAGAGCTGGGCCACAGCAATGCCTTGCTTGCAAGAGGAAGCTACCAAACGTGACTACATCAGAGGTCATCCAGAGGAGTATTCCAAGCCTCATTCCCCAACTGCACGGGATGGAAAGTGAGACAAGGAGGGGGAGAGCTTGCCTGCCCTGCTCACACAGCATGAATTCAACATAGAGCTGTGGTCTATCTGGCTGATATCGAGCTGCATTACTCCTCCCCTTAGTGCTTCCCCCTGTGGGCTGTGGCCAGTGGTGACATTGGAAAGCAGATGTTTCTCTCCTGAAAAAGCAGTAGCTGAATCCTGGATTGTGTTTACATTCCCAGCAGATATGCAACGTGGAAATGTCTTGAAATAGGAAACAGTGTCCCGGATAAACAAGTAAAAGGCATGAGATGAAAAAAAATCACTATCATCATTTCCTGAGAGACTTGCCAAATTCCTTGTTTCTGTGCTTGATTTGCACATCCTGCAGATGTGTCTGCTCAAGTTTCCCTTCTGGTATTTTCCTCTTACACGGTATGTCAAACACAGATGCACATTCACATGAATGAGAGCTGGTACCGTTAATGGTAAGTGAAATACCGACTGTCAGGGATGTGACCCAGTGCACACACACACCCACAGCCCAGTGGTGGGTGAGCACTGTCACGTGCTGTCACTTTTCTTGGCAACCCAAGTGGATCAGCGCTGAGGACTGCAGGTGAGAAACAGCATCTGCACAGTCCTGAGTGCTGCGGTGTGTTCCCCGTGGGATGTTAAGAGCCACCTTTATTAACACAGAGATGTACATTTGTGCCTTGTGAGATTTGGGGACCATCTTGCAGAAACTTTGCAAATTGATTGCCAAATCTTGTTTAAATGGAAAATATTTCTTCTTGTCTCTCAGAAGATACTGTCTGCACATTTAGTTTTGGGTACTGTTGGGAAATATTGCAAAGGAACTGAGGCAGGAAAAGCAAGGGGTTTGCATAAATACTGACTGATTTAAGATCATGGTTCTGATTATTACTTTTTTGTAATAAGCTGGGCTCAGAAGACCTGATCATGAGCCTCCATGATAGCAGATTCTATAAAACACAACTGCTACCTCCCACTAGACCAGTCTGACTCCAGACAGATGCTGACTCCCACTTGCTGTCTCCTGTGGTTTATCCATGCTGAGGTCAGAGCAGGGCACAGCTAAGTGGTCACCTGGAATGATACCTCCAACAGGACCCTGACCTCATTTTAATACAGTCAGAGTCATCTGCTCAAGCAAACGTGGCCAATCAACAGGCTTAGGAGCATAGGACCTCAATACCAGGTTCTTCTTGCAGCAATTTCCCCCAGTCAAGGGACACCAGAAGGTCAATGCTCCCAAAACACTGTTTCTGGGCTCCTCTTTCTTGCAGGGTCTATTCTTTTCTCTTTTTTCCTCTGCACTGTGTTCTATTTCAAGGGACTAGAGTGCTGTGAGGAGCTGCAGAGGTGAAGGTTGGGTTGGAGTGGGAGCTCAGTGGTTTGCAGGGGACAGCAAGGGTCTGGCTGGAGTGAGCAATTGTAAGGAAAAAGGGAAAACTAAGCCAGTCCTTGCTTGGCATGGCACAATATTATGTGCACAAGCAGTTGTGGGTTTATCACGAAGGACAGAGCTGCCCAGTGCAGCAGATCTATGTGGGAGCCATGCAGATGCTCTCAGCAGCAAGCAGGCAGTCCTGGGCAGGCAATACAGCACCAATGACTCTCTAACAGACTGGTGATGGGATGGGATTCCCCACATTTCTCTAAAAATGGGATTGCAGGGCCTGTCAAAGGCAGGAGATGCAATCTGACAGACCCACAGTGTGATGTGGTGTACCAAACCTCATCGTGCCTGCTACAGCTGGATAAGGGAGAACTTTGTCAAAAGTGGTTGTCATGACAAAGAAATCACCAAGGAACATGGGGAAGATAGTATCAAGGGAAGGAGATAAATTAAGGAGATGCATTTTGAATGTTTAATGGGCTGGAAACGTCGGAACAAATACTGCCTGAGGGAGCTGGAGTGCAAGTCCAACGCCAGCCACAAGTGGAAATGAATTCACAGGGTAGATCCCAGCTCATCCCCAGGAAGCTGAGCACCTCAGTGCTCTGGGCTGTCGAGAGGCCCAGGCCAGGAGGAACAATAGCAAGAACAGATTAAATGGAGAGATTAGGGTCTTGTCTATACAAGAAAAGTTGTATCAGTTTATTTAGGTGGATTTGGAGTGATGTAGTTAAACTGGAGAAAACCCCAAGTGTAAGGGCACTTCAGCTCCAGCTGCAGTGCAGCACAGCCTCAGCACCTTTGAAGATTGGGGACCAGATGCCTATGTGAGTGTCTGAATGCTGCTGGAAATGCCTTCCCCTCAGCCTTGTGAAGTGGGGCTATACCTGCAAAGGTGGGGTGAGGAGAGATTCGTGAAAGACTGTGAGACACCGAGGGGCTGTGGCTTCAGGTGCTGGGGGCCAGGGCCCCCGGGATGCTCCAGGACACCTCCCTGTCCTCCTGTCCAGGCATGAGGACTATGGGGCAGGTGATGAAACTTGGCATAGACACCTGTTAATGGTCCATGGGGAATTTCCATGATGAGTGCTTTTATACTGTCTAGTTCAGGTGCTAGAGGAAAATGCCATCAGAGCAGTAGAGGATCAGGACTTTGCTGCGATGCAGTCTGAACTGACATTGCCCTGTTCAGTGAACTTTCCTCACATTTATGCAGGCTTTGTTTCTCATCCTGTGTGCTAATCCACTGAAGGTGATTAGGATTTTATTTTGCTTTTCGGGCTGCCTAATTAATGAGTTATCCTCTCAAAGTCTGCCAAAAAAGGACAGTAATTTTTCCTTTAAAAATCATGCACCAGCTGTTCATTGGCAGCAGCAGAGCCCTGATATACCATTACAGTTGTGTTACCTGAATGCAGTGTGGAACCTGCAGCACAAAAACGGGACAGCACAAGTCATTGAGGCCTCACCAACAGCTCTGCATCAATCTGAGAAAACAAACTGCTCTTTTTCTCAGCCTGTAGGAAAAAAAAAGACTATTTTTGATGCGTTGATCCTGTCAGATGCTGCACACACATTTTCATGCATGGTGCACCTCTACTGACAGAAATATGAAACTAATATTGATGAGAACATTGGTTTGTTGGTAAATCACTAGCAGAACCCGGCTCTGTGCTGTGGCCAGCACCCTCTCCACTTGCATGCACATACAGAGCTTGCATAACTCCACAGTGAAAGCAAATGCTATTATTAGTTTATAAAGCAAGTTTTGTTGAATTTGGCAGACAATGTACATGTGTAAATTCCCCCAAATTAATTAAAACGTTTAGAGAGATGGTGGAGATAGCAGCAATGCTCATCTAACAGATTTAACAGGTTCACAAATGCTTTTATGTAATTAATTAATGCTTGGCTACCTCAGGTGAAATGATCTGGGCATGCATGCTTCCTTAAATCAGAGCAAAGGTAGAGGGGCAAATTCATGCTCTGTTTAAGCAGCTTTTCATCAAATTTGGTCTGAAGCCCATTGTGGGCTTTAATTTATCTCTGGAAGACAAAAGTGATCTGAACTGACTGTATGAGCAGAAGATAGAAAATGCATGAAATAATAAATAATGCCATGGTGCTTGCCAGCACTGAGTGCCAGAATTTTCTTCTTGCCTGGTTTAGCTCTTCTTTTGTAGATGCAGAGTGAAACCAGGCTCAGGCCCAGCCAGCTGGTCTGGTGCCAACCCTGTCACTGGTGTAGTGGCATTGTGGTGACATTGTGATACTTCAGGTGCTTAGCATTGGTTGCCTCCTGCAAGATAAAGTATAGGATGTTTTGGTGCATGAGCCACCACCATCTGTTTGGTGAATGAGCTGCACAAATTTAATGGGATATATCAAAAGTGCTCCTGCCAAACAAGGACAGCTAATGACATTAATGTGAACGTGCTCAGGAACACTGCAAAAAAGCACATGGCTGTGTATAGCTGCTGTGGCTCAAACATAGCTTCTTTGCCACCTACCCATGTTCCAAGGCTTGGGACTTCAGATCTGGACTCAGCCTTCCATGTGTTTTGTGCATGGGGACACAGACACATGCAAAGTGTGAAATACTGCAAGGAGACAAACAAAGACCTCCTGGAAAAGAAAACTCACAGCTTAATCTGAAGATTTTCTGAAGTTACTGTTTAATTCCAGTGTGCCTGGGAACATGGCTGAGAAAAATAACCTTTTTTTCATCAAATCCCGTGTATGTTGAGAGTGCTAACTGCTGATCACTGTACCATATCAGTATATACTTACTCACTTTTTGTTAATGCTCACCCTGGTGTATTGCCCCTGCTCTGTAAGATAGAAAGCTGAATTTTAGTCCTTTACTGCATTATCAGAATAATTTTTTAATAAATGGTTGCTTTTTTCCCTGGGCAAAATCAGGCAGAATTAATGACCACAAAATAAAACAACCAATCTGACTACAGATGAAGGTAAGTGGAGAACCTTCCCCTCATTTTCCTCTGCAAGGAGGATGTATCTGATCTGAGTCACCAAGAGAATCAACTTGGAAACCTACCATCCCATTTTCCTCTCCTTGCTTTTCAGAACAGCATCACACTTAAAAAAATCTTACTTATATAAAGCACATCCATGTAGGCTATGTTCCTTTCAGGGAGGTATTCAGCTGACTCAAATTCACCTCTCTCCCTTCATGGAGACCAGCTGGGCACAGCTCAGAAAGAGATCCAGCTTACTATCTAGTGTTTTCCAATTCAGTGTAATCAGTCTCTGGGTATAGCCCAGTCTGTTTAAGTCCTCTGATGATGAGGCTGCTTCTCACTCATTCATCTTCTAACCTTACTAGACTTGCAACCCAGGCTGCATGTGGTCCAGCTTTAATATATAAATATAAATAAATACATATACCTCTTTGCTGCCCCCTGAATGCCAGGGACACAATGTAGCCTCATGGCCAGGATATTCTTCTCTGTGTGCAAGAGAAGAGCTCATACTCACACAGCCCGGTGATACTGGAAGCCAGGTCTCACTGGAAGCAGGCACTGTTCTAGGCATAGGGATATTTTCCAGAAGTGGATAAAGCAAGTTAAGATGTGCTCTGGACTGATTTTAATGCTCTTGTTATGGGTAGGCTTCCCCTGAGCACACCTGCCAAATCAGACCCATTAAAAGTTTTGGACTTTTAGTGCATAAACTTGTCCATATCCGACACTCTTTGTCCAGATCAGGACTTTTTTGGGAATCATCTTAGGAACTTCAAAGTTCTTAAGGAATGATCCCAGATAAAGTGCTGCTGCAGAGTAACTTCAGGTGGTCTGCATTTTATCTTGAGTAGCTCATTACAAAAGTTAACAGGACCACTGCCAGAAGGCTGATGGCACTTTCCCTGGGTCAAAATATCTGGAACGCATCTCACTGTCATATAGGTAGTCACCTAGGGATATCTTGTCCAACTCTGGTGTTGAATGGATGCTAAATGAGAAAGCCAGCAATGTTGCTTCCTGCATCGCATTTGGTGTTTTCTTTTCCATGACTATGATGCCTAACGGACGAGCTCCCACCCTGGAAAAATGGCTTGTGAACTAGATATCCTGCACAGCTGTATGTGAGAGTACTTCCTATTTATTGTTTTAAGAAAATCTCTGGAGTAAATTGTGGAAGAAAAACATGGGTATAAATGTAGACTAGGTTACTCCCTTGTAAAAGACACAACGCTTCAAAGAGTGTGAAGCAAAATGCTCGCATTCTTCCTTTGTTTTTGCTTTGCTTCCTTTGACCAAATCCTTCTCTAGGATTACTTAAATCCTCAGAAGATTTTATCTCTGTTTGGACTGGTACAGTTCTGAAGTAACTTCACTGGCTCCAGCAAGGCTGTTCCAGATCTAGGGTTGTGCCAGAGAGAGCAGTCCAGTACCCATTCTCTGTCACTGCATTTGAGCATTGCTATACGACCTTGCAGATCTGTATCTGAATCAGGGCCTTGTAGTGCTCAACACTGTTCCCTCTGTTTCCTTCTCTGATGGAAAAGGCATCTTGGCCAAATGGGATGTATGATGTAAGTCACATTTACAACTTCAATTACTCCATGGATTTCTTGCCTGTTTCTTACCATTCTTTGTTTTGCCTCTTTCTTGATTTTCCTCATGTTCTTTTCTATCTTTTATTCTCTCTCTATTTATTTATCCAGGTTAGCATATTAGTACATTCATAAGTATGTGCACAGATGTAGGTACGCTTTTACTGGCCTCTCATGTCTTACAAGTTTATCACATTCTAGCCAAATACATCTGCATGTATTTGAATATATAATCATGTAAACAAATAAATAAATAAATACTTTCCTGACATCATTCTTGCAATGGGAACTGGATTTCTGAAATGTTCTGGCCTTGCTTGACTTGCATGTTAAAGCTTCTCTCAAGAAAGAAGCAAACACCATCTCATTGTGAATAAACTGAATCCAGCCTTTTATTTGTCTGAATATGCTTCTGTGTCCATCTGTGCTCACTGTAAAGGGGTGTCATCAGCAGGCACAAACTCTGCTGCTGACCTTCTCTTCTGTGGGGTCTAGCACCGCATTCAGCAGGGTTTGGTTTCCTTCCCAAGGAGAATAGATCTCTATAGCAGAGCTGAGAGGTTCAGCATGGTGGAGCAATTTGGAGGAACAGAGGTCTGACTGTCAGGCTCAGGGATAGCATACAGTCATAATGACCCTCCTACAGCTACAGAGTAGGATAGTTGATTTTTGATGGTTGGGAATCAGTTGCACCATAGTTACAGTTTATATGGTAGTGGCCAGGCCTGATGTGCCTGCTACTCAAACCCCACCAGTTTGGCTGCATGGGGAGGGATGCAAATCATGTCATCTTTTTATAGAAGCCCGTTAGCATTAAGGGCACTTAAAAAAAAAAATTCCTCAACCATGGTTTTGATCTTAAAGTTTGACAGTGAAAAAGCCATCCTCAGAACAGCCTATGCTTCCTGAAGGGGTTAAGAGGAGAGTCTGTACTACTTCTGGATTCTCTTCTCTGTAGCATCAATTGAATTTGGCCCAAAATTATGGTAGTCTGCAATTAGTGGAGGAAGCAGATCTTTAGATTTCTTTTTCTAAAGAAATCTATGGGACTGTCATTCAGATAGCAAAATCATCCATGGGCAAGGGGGAGTCTGTATAAAAGGCTGTGTTTTAACTTTATGCAGAAAACCAAGGCTGTCCTGAACATGGGGAGGCAGCCATTTCACTCTCTCCACTGAAATCCTTCCCGGAGAGAGAAAAACTGTGTCCGTGTCCTGGAGGAAGACCTTACTTTTGTTCTTTCTTGTTTTGTTTCTTCGTATAAACTTATCCAAGACTGAAGTATTTGGCTGTTCTTCCTGTCTGGAAACATAACGGGAGTCAGGATGATTAGGTAAGTTAGCTGTGGGGTGAAGCATCTCTCTGTCTTAACCACCTGGAAATTAGGTGTCTTGGCTCAATGAATTCTTCTGGCTCTATGAGCCAGGAAGGAAAAAAACGCACCATTGCTGGGCAGTTCAGCAACTGCCTTAAGCACCTGTCTTAGGACAGGATGACTTACCCTCTGGAGGTGTTTGCCTCTCTGCCTCACCTACAGAGGGAATGTGTACAACCAGTTCAGACTGAATGCATGATTTTTAGAAGCGTGAAGCTAGCTGTCCTTGTATGTCTAATTTTGTAGTCTGTGCTCCCACAGTCCTGTTGCTGTGAATGCTGCTGCTTCACAACCAAGTTCAGCTGCCACTGTCATCATCTCTGTGTCCAGAAGACTGCTGAAATTAAATGTCCCATCTAACAAGGACACACTTTGCAGGCAGATTTTCCATACCTCTTATTTTGCACAGACTAGTATGTCTCTCATTTGTTAACATGAGTACTTTATGTAGAGGAGTCTAGAAACCTCTCAGACAAGGGTAAGGATTCAGTCTGAGTTGTGTCCTAGCAGCTCTGTGTCAAAACACCCCCATATGTAGTTTTATCAGCTGTTTCAGGGCTGTTGGTTTATATCTAACATTGTTATGCTTTGGGACAAAGATACAGTGGTGCCTCCTCGACAAGTATTTTTATGCTATTAAAAACAGAACTCCTTCTTTCCTTCCCTAAAAAACAGTGTCAGTGGAAGTCTCTTTAAAAAGTAGATAATTTGCTGTCCACTTCTGGTTAATGCTTGATTTACATTGTTGTTACTGGGCCTTGTAAAAAAGGGCAGCTCCTATCACAACATTTCTAGATACAAAAACAGTCAAAACCAGCCATTTGAAAGTCCTCTGCTCTGTAACTCAATATTATTTAGCTATGACTTTGATCTTGCGCCTGGAAAAAATCTTTTCCTTGAAACACTGAAAGTTTTCACAATTCTAATAATGCATCAAAGCTGATACAGTGTGTAGTTCAGCCCATCTCCAGTGTTAGTCCACTTCATGAACCCAAATAAATATCTTTTTCCCCTTCTTTCAGCTTTAATTTCGTGTTTTCTTTGGAGTGGTTCTGGGGAGTAGAGTGTTGCTGATGCTTGGGGAAGCGGGAGGGTGAGAGCACTGAGTAACTCCAGGCACAGCACAGCCAGATGCTTCCTCCCACGGGACTGCCAATGCCCTGAGCACCTCTAGACGTCTCGTGAGCACAGACTGCTGCTCCTGCCAAACTGCATGATGGTTTTGGGGATGGAGGCGAATATCCATTGAGTATTTACTTGATGCTATCAAACTCATTTGTCTCCTAACCAAAGTCAGAGTCCCTAGAGGTGAAATCCAGTGCATCAATCCACTGCTGCATCTTTTGAAAGGAACATCATTAACATGCCTTACACATGAACAAATGTGGCTTTGTTCCATGTTACTTCATTAATGTATTATTTAGGGTGATAGATTTGAAAGCCAGAAGGCACCTTCATGATGACCTAGTCTGATCTCATGAGTACCACAAACTGGTAATCTAGGCAGTAACCTGTGGTTGATCTGTATCATGTATTTTAGAAAAATAGCCAGTTTCCCATGGCAGTTTGGACTGATCTCCCTAGATGTGCTGATTTCCAGCAAGTGATTTGCCAAAGGGAGAGCAGAGAACACAATAGCAAAGCTGATGTTTGTTGTGCAAATCTGGAAGAGGAGTTTCACCCTAGGAAGCCAGACAAGCCCAAATACAAACAAAGATGGAAACAGCACCATTCTGTAGATCTGAATTTAGATCTAACCTTTGGCTGAGGGCCTATTTCCCCTTTTAAATTGAAGTGGAAAGCAGTCTAATTCAGGAAAAGAATTCACTAATTGAATACCACGGGTGAATTCTTTAAAAATACAGCATTTTGGACTCCTGTGGAGACAAAGAGTTGTTATTCTGGAGGAAAATAAATATCCTGAGAAATGTTTGGAATTTTATGTTTTCCTTTTCAGTTGAGAAATCTGTCCTTAGGTTTGAATGTACAGTCAAAAAAGGCTGAGCTGTGGAAATGCATTTGTTTCTGTGAGCTGAAGTCCATGAACCTGTCTGTGCTTTCTTTGCTAGGTTGCTTTGTGAGCTGCTGGACATACAGGATTTTTTGAAGAGGAAGACTGGGGAAGACTGAAGGAGCCAGTGTCCCTCCCTGGAAAGAGCCTCCAGGAGGTGACTGCTCCTGCAAGGCTCTGCTCTCACCATGAGATATAACAGAAGATCTGATAACTGGCATGTCACCCTTGGAGCTGGACAGAAGAACACACAGTCCACCTGGTCCCAGACCTGACTTTGCAAGCCTGCCTGGAGGAAGAAAGAGATGAACTGACTGCAACACAAGTGGGTTTTGTCAAGTTAAATGGCTGTTAGGAACTGAGCAGAAGCACCCCATGAATGGATGCTCTGTTTAATCTGTGTTTGAGAGCAATGCAGTAATCATGTATTTCAGCAAAATTCCAGGCAAGTTGTTGCTGAAGTGCTGTGGAAAAGAATTGCTGGAACAATAGGCAGGGGCAGTCAGGGGAGGCTGTGATGAAGTTCTGAGATGATTATTGATTTATTGAATGAAGGTCAAAACTACTCAGCAAAAAGGCAGGAAATCTTAGCACAAATAGGCTCAATGTGGAAACAAGGAACTCTAACACTGAGCAGGAAAAAACAGTGCACACAAGTGTAAATGAAGCATTTAGAAAAGCTAAATAAGGAAGGTCAAGGCTTTCCATGACACACATCGGTTGATACAGTGCAGCAATAAGCAAACACACCTCAACAGGCATGACTGGCACTGTTGGCCCTTGCATGATGGAGGAGAGGCAAAAACGGAGTGACGCATGATGAATTAGCTCAAGTGCCAAAGGAGTCCAGAGTTCCTGGGCTAAATCTGCTTGAAGAATTTCTTTGGGCAAGGTCTGACCTCTACCCCTGGAGCTGGCTGGCATGACCATACCAAAGCCTCCCTGCTAAGCTCTCTTAGCTTCCAAACCACGATGGCCACATCCTAACTACCTATGGGGAATGATCTCTCCCCCACGCAAACTCCCAGCCTGTGCCTAAGAAGCTCTTGGGCAAGCACTAGCTGGCCTGGGTTAAAATCCCTCCAGGGATCATGTTAATGATTCTACCCAGTTATTAGTGTGGGCATAAGGGATAAAGAAATCCAGTATAAGCCCTCTGCCTGCAGCATGCTCATTTGAGGTATCACCAAAGTCGCTTTCCTTCTGTGCAATTCATGGTGTTTCCTCATTGCCCAGTGTGACTGTGTCACTTGCAAACCTAGATGAATCCATATATCCACTCAAAATCCAGCCAGGAGAACACCAGTACATTGCCTCAGTGCTTCAAAATGGCAGAAGTTGCAAGTGCCAAAATCCTCTCACAGTGTCCTTTCTGCCACACAGTGGCTCTCAGTTTTCCAAGCTGTGATTTTCCCAAAGTGAAGGTGTGGGACAAGCTGGCTCAAGAGGGTGGTGTGGAAGGGCAGCACCATCGGGCTGGGGTTATGCTGGAGCAAACAGACTGTTGCAGTGTTCTGGCACATGGCTCCTCGTTCACCTCTTCCCTGTTCTCCAAAAGAGAGAGACAGAGAGTGTTCAAACCTCTGTGGCTGCTCCCCAAAGCAGTTCTTGAGACAGGAGCTCAAGCCTCCTGCTGTCTCCCTGCAGTTTTCAGACTTCTGCTCCACCCTACCCTGCCTTCCTCTCAGCTGTCTGGTTATGAGTGTGGCTTTCCTGGCCACAGACCTGTCTGTGTATATGCAATCATTCATTTGTTTGTGTGCATTCATGAAAAGGCAACACAGAAACCAGCACTGGCACATGCAGTTCACGCTGGCTTTGGAGAAAAGCTGTGTGCATATGTTTGCTTGTGTTTTTCATTATGCAGCCAAAGTTGTACGGGCAAGGCTGAGATGATTGCCTGTGTGGAGTGGTTTGCCTGAAGATCCTTGGTGCAAGACAAGAAGGAGCAAAGCTCTACAGAAAAATGTCTTTGCAGTGCTTTTTACTAGAGTTAGTAAAGGATTTGTTAAAATGCTGCTTTGTTGAATGCAAAGTGACCCATAGGAGTGTAAGAACTACCTTTGGCCATCAAAGCTGAGAGCTGCCTAATCACAAGTGAATGCTCAGGTGAAGAATTCACATGGACACATACATGGGACATCTCGTTTCTTGGAGAAACTTCACTGTGTGCTTTCCAAGTCTCACTCTTGTGGAGCTTGAGACAATTGATCCATCGGGATGGGTGTATCTGTTCACCACGAACTTGTCTCTCAGTCATTTAGGAACTGCAAATTTTAAAACCCTGTATTGAACCCCACTCTGGGCTCTACAGAAGCCTGTAGTAATGAATTCCACAATGCAATTAGTCAATGGCTAATAACGTGCTTTTGTTTGGTCCAAATCTGCTGCACAATGATTTCTCCAGCTGGCCCTTAGTTCTCACCTTATGATAATAGTTGCTCAATATTTTCTCTTAATCCATCTCCTTCACAGGATCATTCTTTTAGAAATTTAACTCTGTTTTCCAATATCGTTTACCCTTTCCTCATGGCAAAGCTGTTCCATACTTGTGTTCATGCTTATTATGTTCCTGGAAAAGCTTCATGGACCTGCACAATCTCTTCACTGCTGGTGACAATAACTGCAGGCATATCACACAGCAAGGTCACATTTCAGAGAGACATAACTCCAAGTTATGTTTTCTCCATGATAAAGCCAAGCCTCTTGCTGCTTGTATATTTTTAGAGCTGACATTCCTATGTGTGCCACTTTCCATGTGTGGACCCTGAATTTTGCTGGCCAGCCTATCGTTCAGCCTCCTGACACTGCAGAGTTCTTTGGGTTTTCTTCATCAGGAGCTTTATGTTGACTGACCTCAGTTCTTCCCTCTGAAAATGTTATCACTGCACTGTCCAAAATACTGCATTCAAATTATCATGTGTGCAATGATTTTTCATGAATCTCAGACCAGTGCCTGAGGAGAAACTGCCTGGGACCTGTTGTTGCTGGTCCAGGGCTTGGGCAGGTGGGAGCACCAGGGTTCCTGGTGCCAGTGAGAGCCTGTTCACCAGCCAGAGGTGCTGCAGCATTCCCAGAGCAGTTGTCCTTGTTGGTGCCAGTCCAGACAGAATGAATTCCACATGGTGGAGGTTGTCCTTCTTGTGATGCTGTTTGGAGAATGAGATGGGGCACTCCCTGCATCTGTGGTTCTGAGCATCAGCCTCTGGTCTTCCCACAGCAGCCACATGCCTGACTTGGCTGCGCAGCAGGACACGGACCAAGCCAGGGACAGGCATCTCATGGGTGAGGACACAAAGAGAAAGGTGCCATGGCAGTGCTCTGCCAAAGAGTGAAATACAACTCTGGGTAAGCAGGGGATGGGGCCAGGAGTCAAGTGTGGGATTGTCCCTCAGCATGAAGAGTGGGACCATTCTGTTTGCTCCTCTAGCTCCTCTAGCTGTCCATAGCTGGGCATGCCTTCTAATTTTTAAGGTTTTTCTAAAGTTCCTGCATGGATAGCAGTGCTGAAAAAGTACAGAAAAGACCAGAGGGCTGATAAAAGGTAAAGAATGGCTCCTGTCCAGGGGGTGGAATAGACTGGGAGGAGAGATGGCTGGAGGAGGATGCAATACAAATCCACAAATTCATGACTGCTAGGAAGAAAGTACCTAGGGGATCACTGTATCTTCCAGTAACAGAATCAGGGGATGCCAAATGAAACTCCCAGATGGCAAGGTCAGTGCAAAGGAAAAGAGGCAGTTGTGCTCCCAGGGAGGAGGTGAAGGTGTGGGACCTAGTGCTGCCAGGGGTGGTAGGTGCTCAGTGTTTACATGAGCTCAAATTCATGGAAGAATTATCCATTGATAGTTATTAAATATAAACCGCAACCTCTGCTCCAGGATATCCATGAAGGGTGGAAGAACATCCTGGAGCAGCAGTATTATAAGCTTGTCCTTTTATACTCTTTCCTGGCATCTCTTTTTTGCCAGGAAAGGAAAAGATCCTGAGATAGATGGATCCTTGATCTGGCACACATGGGCATTCTTAAGAATGCAGGTGTGCTCCTTACATGAAGACAAAAGAGGGTTTTTTGGGCATTTGGACAATTTTGATCCCACTAATTATACAAACTCAGTGAAACAAGGTTATGGTTAAGACAACTCCATAGGATACCAGTGCCCAAATCCTTTTGCTGTTCTTGGCCCAAAATGGCTGCTAACTTCCCTATGTATAAGTCAGATCCAGAAAAGAGGAGCAACGTTTCTTTGTGAAGGAAAGAACGCAGACAGAAGAGCTAGTTGAGTTTATTTAATATTAGCCAGATGTGTTGGGTGGCCTGGGTTTGGTGTCCCCTGTTCAGTGCTCAGGCTGATCCAGCTGTATTAAGTCATTCAACTTGGCAAATCACAGAGTGTTGAGCTGTGTCAGTAGTCAAATCATAGCCTTGTATGCCAAAAACGTGTATATGAGAGGTGCAGCAACAGAGCTGGGTGCTCAGTGATGTCAGGTGGAGCAGCACTTTTTTCTTAATAGAGATTAGTTTGGAAAGAAATGCTGGATGAGATGACATAGTTTTTGGGACTGCTGAGGTACTTTGAGTGTTTGAAACCAAGTGGATGCAGCATATGAAAGAATCAAGGTCACCCTTGAGATGTGGGCCACCCAGCCTGAGAGCTTGGCTCAGCCACACGAGAATCATTTCCTCAGCCTGCCAAAGCATGAACCAGGGGTTAGCCTATGCTCGTGTATGTCATGGTGTTCATCTGATAACACTGCCTGATGATTAATCTCTACAATTAATTGCACATTAATATAGTTCACTGCAGCATATTGAAATGGCAACGGAGATTCTCTCCTCAGCAAAACAAAGGAGTTTTATGGCTCATAACACAACAGGTAGAAGAAAGAACCTATTTTAAACTTGTGTGATGCAACATGTTGAATCCATGTGTCACTTGTGTTGTGATATCCAGCCATCCCTCTCTCCCCTCCCTTTTGACACCTCACATGCAGCATTGCTTGTTACTACTCTGGCAGCCATGGACATGGAGATATTGTGGTTATCTTGGGTGGTCTTCTGCTGGAAGAAGGAGACTGGATATCTGCACCAAGTCTCCTCTGCCACTCTGGGCTGTATTTCTGTTGGGAGAGCAGTATCATGGAGCTGCCATGGGGTGGGATGCTGTCCTGGTTGTAGGCAGATAAGGGAGTATGCTGAGCTCTCCAAAGGGCTGTGGGGCTGCTCTGAGGGTGTGTATCTCACCCCTCCTCTGGCTGTCTAGGAGCTTCTCCAGGAGACTAAAGCCATGATTCAGTAACTTCTTCCTTCTGAGCTTTCCCAGTGGCAGGCAGTTCTTCACTTTGGGTGTGAAGTTCAGATGGCCTCTGGTCTAGGAGAAGGAAAAACTTTCCTAGGTTGCACCTATTTCACCTACAAATGAAACAGTGAAACAATGAATGGGACAAAGTGCAGTTCCTTCCTACAGGCGACCAACCTGTGCCATGGATACATCATGACAGCACGCTTGGACCAACATGTCATTGATAAAAAGGGATGGACCCAGCATGGACTAGGTCTGTGAAGAAACCAGCCATGGTACTGTGGTCCTCAAAGTGGAGACTCACAGCAAGGTAACACAAGAGTGACAAGAGCATGTGAATGTCAACAAAAATGAATCACCTCAGAGCATGTGCAGAAATGCATAGGTTAAGTTGATCAATGAACAAGTTTTGTGCAATTTCTTCTTTGTTGTAAGTTCTATAAAAGCCCATAAACTGTCCAAAAAAGCAGCTTTGCAAACTATCACCTAGCACTCTTTTCTGCTGAGTATGGCATCAAAGGTTAGAAGGTGGATCTTGGCTCCATGGGTCTGGCTCTCTGGGCAAGGACCTAAACCCCAAACTGAGGGACAACAGTGCAATGGCTGGATGAGAATCATTCCAGCTGGTGGAAAAAAATACAACAAGGCAAAGTTAAAGTTTCTAGGAACAGCCCAGTGGAACTGAGCAGGTTCTGCTCTGCTTCTTAGCCTTCTTAACCCATTAGGCCCCAAATGTTGTAAATTCTGCACACTCCTTGGCTCTGAGTTATTTGTGGAAGGAAGAAAGGAAACCAGATGGAAAAATAGGAAATCTAAAGCACAGCTCTAGAAGCAGAGAGAAGTTAACCCATATTCGTTTGCAAATAGTCAATCGATGGGTGCCAGGAGGAAAGCAAGCAAAACCCACTCATGTTTCTGGCAGTAAAACTGTGTCTGCAGCACTGTCCTGTGGTTTTCATTCTATCAGGTGGGGGATGCTCTCAGGGGTTCTCATCTGACAGAGCACTAAACTGAGAGATGCTGAGTGCAACATGAAAATAGAGCTTATGAGCAATAGGGTGATAAACAGAGCAGGAAGAGCACACCTGAAAATTTGCAGTTGACCTGAGGCCATGGCTTCTAATCTGGCTGGCCACCACCACACTGTCCTTGTCCCCATGGAGTTGCCTGGTGTGTGGGGCTGGGGCTGACCCAGTACCTTGCTCCTTGCTGGGGGTGAGATGGGTCCTGGCTACTAAGTCCTCCATGACAGACCTTCATGGGAAGTCCCCACGGTCCCAGCACTAGGAAGTCACCAGCCCACATGCTCTTCTGACACTGGAATGGGGCAGAGGAACTGAATCTCCCTAAAACTAATGTGACAGGAGTGATATGGACAAGGTCTCCTTCTGGGACTACTCCCCACATCAGCCTCTGATGAACTAACTGAATTTTACTAAGCAGAAGTCACCACAACCTCCAGATGAGAAGCTGGACAGTCTTCTGAAAGGTGGGGACCCAGATGCTGCAAGGCAATACAATTCATGTTGGTAACTCAGCAGATCCACTATGACTTTAAGGAAAGTTTCTCAAGGCTAGGTGACATTTTATTGACTGCACTGAGATGGACATTTCTTAAGTCATTGTGAAAGACTTATAAAACACATGTATGAAAATCATGTGAGAACAGGAAAGGCCTCAGGTAGTTTATGCTAACCCTGAAAGAAGAGCAAATGGAAGTGTTGAGAGAAGTTCCCGTTGTCAAAAGCATAGATCTGTTGAATGACAAGGCTCATGTTAGAAGATGGAGCCTCTGTAACAAGGTGTTATTAGAAACTTTTGTCCTTCAGCTAAAGAAGTCATGCATTTGGCGAGGAATCCAGCATATCAAATCTAATAATTTTGCTGTGGTATCTGCTGTTTAAGCACATTGCTGTCAAATACAGGCTTTGACATGAAACCATCCAGTACAATTATCCCCAGTCCAACAAACTGGTGGAAAATCTATCAAACTCACAGGAAACAGCTGTGGCAAGACAAAGAGAAGTGATCAGAAGGCAGACAAATGGAGAATAAACATGGGAATGCTCAAGAGTTAGGAAATGGAATTTGTCATTTTGAAAGGAAACACAAGTATACATTAGCTAAACTGTCTGTAATAGCCTTCATCACATGGGGAAAGAGCTGAAGAACTGATGGGAATATAGAAATTCAGTTGTGTGGAAATAGGGGATATGTTTTAGAGAGATACATATTGAGGAGTCCAATGTAGGTCTGGGAATTCAAGTCAGGGAAGGCTTCATCTCAGAGGGACAAGTGTAGGGAGTTGCTCTCTGAACACTTATTTGTGAGCACTTGCTATGAGTAGTAATGAGTGGTTTACCTTCATGGTAAAAAAACCCAAGCTGTTTGTCCCAGTGAAGGATCTTCTTCCAGTTCTCATCTACGATATTTTGCACAACTAAAGCTGGGAACAGCGGTGCGTGGTCTGCCAGAAGCTGAGAGTAAGGTCACTGTGCAGAGAGCCAAGACAAAAGAAGCTCCAGGAGAGCTGGGATCCGTGGGATTGCCACTTCTCTGTGGGGAGGAAGCTGCCTTTTTGGGTGGTACTAAACAATTGCCACAAGCAGCTGTGGGGAGCCTTATGGGGGAGGTTATCCCAGAGGACACATGGGAAATAGGCAGCATCTCCCCCAAAGCCAGAACAGAGAGCCTTGAGCTGGCTGCTCTGGCCAAGAAAGCCTCAGATGAGCCCCAGCCACAGTGGGCTGAGACAGCTGAGTCCCAGGGCATGGCACAGCCAGAACGAGGAGCCTTCTGGTGTTTTGTAAGAGTGTGCTGATGTCTAGCTGGAGACACCTTCTATTAGAGCTCGGCACATGCACAAACTACACATGCACTCACTCTCTGGTCTCTCCTTTCTGGAGGAGATGTACGTGGTACATCGGCCTCAGAGGTCACCCCTTATATAAACTGCTGGGAAATAAACTCAAGAACAAATGCTTCAAAAGATTGTATTTTTCATAGAAGAGGTTGGAGTGGGTGGGGATTTCTTTCAGAATTCAGTTGCCAAAAGAAGGGAAGAGCCTCTCAGCTCTTCTGGTTCAGATGCTGAGTCTCTCTAGAGTATGGCATAATTAAGTTTACTGTTCTGCCCCTTCTTCCCTGCTGTGAAAGACAGTGAATTCTCAATGCCAGGCAACTTTATTTAGAGTTTAGATTATTTATACAGATCATAAATGCAGTGTCAGAACTATCCATGACTGTGGAATGGCCTTTCTCCCAGTGTGAGCACCAGCTCTAAATAATTAATGCTTCTGAGACTTCTCTAAGCCCTCAAATTCACATAGTACAGGGAAACAGGAGTGCTAATTGTAGAATCATTAGCAGCGTTGCTGGACAAAGCACTGAACTCCTCTTCTTCAGCTCTTCTATCTCTAAAACTGGGATGTCTGTTGGTTTTACAGTCATGTAGTGAAGATTGATTTATTGTTTAATTTGTGTAAAGAATTAAATAAATGCTAAGTATTATTATCAAGCCAGAAGGGTGAGTCAATGACCCATTTCCTATCTGAGCTTGCCTTCAAGGTTTGATGTTTCTGGCAGATTACAAGAACTGAGTATCTGCCATAGGTTGTATTCATATAGAGATGCAAATAAAGCACTTTTTTTGGGCATTGTGTTCCTTCATGCCTTGGGATCACAGAATAAAGGTGCATAGATTAAAACTGCTTTGGGATGCACAGCATCTCCACAGGCTTTGCCATTCTGGGAATCACAGCAGTAGGTTCCTACAGACACATGAAGAGATGGGTGCATGGGGCAGATGCTTAGAGAGGAGAGGATGTTTGGTTCTGCTCTTCTGCAGATTTCCTGTATGTCTTCTGCAGGTCAGCTGGGAAAATCCTCACAGACTACTTTGGAAAAGCTCACATGTCACCCATCTGCTATGGCTGCTGGTAAGGCCATGTGTCATTTGGGCTGTGCAGAACCGGTGACTTCTTATTCCTCGCCCATGACATCAAACAGGGAGCTCACCTATCTCTGCCATGTAGTCACTGAAGTACTGGGGTAGTGTCAAGACCATTTCTGCTAATTATTCACTGAGAACCATTGTTCTGATATCTATCATCAATTTTGCTGAAACTTATGGGATGTATGCCAACCCCCATGCTCTCCTGAATTGATCCCAAAGAGCAAAGTCAAAGTTTGCATTAATTACTCAACCATTCCCTGGCCTTTCCCTGTTTTCCCTTGTCCCCTGAAGCCATGTTCATTCCAGTGGAAGTGCTTATGATGGCCCAATCTTGTCCCCATTAAAAACAATGGGATATCTGCCACTGCCTTAGAAATTAATATCCTAAAAGTCATACTGAAGAGGGAGTTTATCTGGATTAAGGTAGACTGTGATATTCAAAGCAAAATAGCATCTTTCCAGAAGGAAAATGCCCTGTCTGAGCCCTTTTATCCAGAGGCAACTGGGAAAGAATGTTTAATTGAGTTTTACTTTTTGGGAGTAGGACCTCACAGAAGCTTCTTCTCAGATACTGCTGGGATGTTATTTCACAGCCCAAAAAACTCCTCATTTGTTAGTGAAATAAACTCAAGGAATTTTGTCAGTATTTCTTTTTTCAGTTGTGAGTGTCTAAAATGAAGTCCTGAAGCCATTTCCCAGTTATTTAGGTAGCTAAGAAATAGATTGCTGAATACTGACCTTTTCTAACCTGCTACTGAGGTTAGGCTGCTGGTTTTGAAACTATCATTAGTTTTCCACTTGCACCTTTTGGTGCTAAAGTACCTGTGCAAATCTGGCCCACAGTTCCCAAGGACAAAAGGCAAGTGGAAATGGAAAGAGCACCTGCAGCTTCTGTAACAACTCTTCATGCATCCTTGGTGCTGTGAGCGCTTCATTTCATCCACAAACACATTCTGTTCGGAAAAATACAAAATCAAGTGCTTCAGAACTGACTTTTTGCTCCATTTCTTTTCAAGTCTGAATGTAAGGAGTCAGTCAAGTACTGAATTCTGAGTCAACTATCAGTCCTTGTCAAGGGGATCAGCACTGGCACACGATCTTGCCTGATCCTGTTTCCTCACACTCACCTGTTCCTTGTGTTTGCTTTAACCGCTCCCTTGGCTTTTTGTCTCACTGCTGACTTGGCACCATGCTTCATCTTGCCTTTTTTCCTAGAGCAGCCTCCCACTCATGCCTGTCAAGTGCCCACCATCCCCCATCAAAAATACCTTTATCCCAAAGGAAGTTCCTTTGCAATCTTCCCGCAGTGTCTCGGGGTGTGATCCTTGCCTAGTGAGATGGTATCTGCCTCAGTTAGCTGGTGTTTGTCTGTGCACTGAAGTCAGCAGAAGGTCAGCAGGGCTGATGCCTGCTAACCTTTGTTGTAACTGGGTCTGTAATGGTTTTGCACTCCCATAGGCCTGGTGCTGACAGCCTAATTAAAAGCAACAATTTTCTGTAGTGTTCTGGGATTTCCACTGTTGTCACTGTTCTGTTATTCCTATTTGAAAGTCTGCTGAATTCTGGTGTTGTCTCCTTCCTGCTAGGAATCACCCTAAACCAGGATGTTTCCACCATTACAGAGAAGACACATTTATGTCCCACAAATGCTTTTTGCATAGTATAGTGGAGCTTTACATACCTTTTTCTTGTATTGAATATGTTATCATAACCATTAGGATGAGTAATACAAAAAATAAAGGGGACAACCATCTCATTCGGTAAAAATTGATGGCAGCTACTGAAGCAGTCTTACAAGGGACCCTAGAAAGACAGAAAACAATGAAGTTGGCTAGATGCAGAACCTTCTCTCTGCATCTTGTGCTTAAACAAGCAAAACTGTCTAGATACTGCTTGATAAAGTCAGTGGAAGAGAAGACCTTTTGGATACATGGACACTTGCAGACAAGGACGGAATTGGGACAAAAATCTGAAGATGTGATTTTCATCTTGATCACCTTGTTTCCTTGGTCCATTTCTAAATCTACCTCAGTAGTTGTCTTTCATCCTAAAGAGATCTTTCACACAAGATAGATTTTTCCATATGGGGTGGTGTTGCATATATCCTCCTTGTCCAGGTCCAACTCTTTGGCAAGGACATGTGAATAATAAAGGCAAGAAAAAGACACCAGGCAGTAAAAGAGGAAAAGAGTTGAGAAAAATGTACTAACACCAGCATAACAGACAAAGGAATTATGAGTCATCTGTAGATAGAAGGAAGAATAAAAAGATATCAAAAACCTAGGACTTATGTGGGCAGGCAAAAGGAAGGTCTGTACAAATGGGCATTGCTGATCAAGAAGAATCTCTGTTCTGATTGTCCTCATGTTTGCAGAGAACAACAAAGTATCCTGGCTTGCCGCATAAATTGTTCTGGGAGTCAATTTGACAACCACTTTTAACCGGTGGCCAGAGTAAATCGCAGACCTGTCAAGTGTAATGCCAGACTAGATGAGATACATGGTGTTAGGAGTTAGCAGTAAGCCTGCAAAGCATGGAAGAAAGCATGGATTAGCAAGGAAAATGGTGTCTGGACAACTGCCAAAACCCAACCAATTTCAGCCTTGTAAAATGGATCGTAACAAATGGCAGACTTCTTTGCTCTATAAATTAAAGGAGAACAAGGAAGAGGAAGTGGTTCTGCTTTGCAGTGAAAAGCAGCAGAGATTAAAGATAATATAGGTTTGGCTCCAAAACTGAGTGAGTACTTCACTAGAGATTGTCATTAGGACACCATGGTAAAACCTGTATGCAAAAACACCTTGTCTATTGAGAGAGTCTCTATGTAAATGAAAACTACAGCAGTTGTGGTGGAAGCAAAACCCAGAGGGTTCACTGTGTACACACCAAAGGGAGCTGACTGTATTTTTCTGGCAATATTAAAGAGCTTCTAGGTGAAATTGCAGTTACAGCAAGGAGTCAGGCTATCAAATCCAGCTTGGTATGTTCTGACTGTAGGGTTGCAGTCATAGTGCTTTGACAGGTAGATGAAAAGCCATCTGGAAACCTTAAGCCATTAGTCTGACACAGAAATAAATACTTTTTTTTAAAAAAGTATGGCTGAAAAGCTAATTAAAGTCAGGTAGGTAAATGGAAATGAAAAAATGCTATAGAGATTTATCTAAAGATGAAGATCATAGAATTAACACATTTCTAGACAAATGATACCTTAGGAAACTGCAACAGATCTAGTCTACTTGGACTTCAATAAGGTCTTTGTTATTGTACCAAATGAGATAACTACAATAGGATGAGAAAGAACTGGTTAAAAAGAGGATGGCAGATAGATGTGTCCAGTGGGAAGCTGATGGGCTTGAAGAAGAAGTTCCTCTGCAGAGGATGAGAATTTAGATGGGAAATACTTAATATCCTTATCAATGACTGCAGCAGGAATGGCAAAAATCCAGTGTATTAGTAAAACACAGTGATAGTTATCCTAGGTGCAGAAAAGTACACACCTAAGACCAAGTTTAATTTGCAAATTTGCAAATGTAATTAAAAAGCACTTTTCCCTTTAGCCATTTCTGCAAGCTGGTTAGATACCTCTCGCGTTTCTAAAGAGTCTCTCTTTGTCTCTAGTGACAAAGGAACAAGTGATTCTTCAAGAGGTAAATCCACTTACTCTGTCTTGACTATGTTGGATTTGCCACATTACTCAGATGAAAAGCGATGTAAACATTTATTTTGGCTTGAGAATGGCCCTTGTAGAGAAGACCTGATGAACAGGATGATGTCAGTTTTCATTTTCTGATCTCAGCCTCGGTTTAAAGATAAGAGATAGATAAACAGCCCCTGGGCAGGTCTGTCACTTTTTGCAGTGAGATTATGGAAACCAAGGCAAGTGGAAAGAAATGGAGAAGAAAATTGCAGTCCAAACACCCCTGAGATGACTTGACCATGGGAATGGTCACTGTGGGGTGGGTGGAAGAGGAGTTTAAGACAAGGCTGCCCTGGGTCTAGCTTGGGAGGTAGCAGCAGAGGGGGAGTAGACTTCAGAGAAGTTGTATACAAATGGCTGTGACCCTCCTTGGCTTGTATCAGGGTAGTACTTAGCAGCAAGGGACAGGTGAGCCCCACGGCTCTCTTTGGCCAGGACCTTCACTGGGCCTTCCCGTGCCATGGCCAGAGCAGCCAAACCCTGAGACTTCATCCACAGGGACACAGAGTTCAGTTTTACCTTGACTGGTGGAAAGTCTCAGATCAGCTCCAGTCCAGAAAAGTCTGTACTGAATGTGTCATTATGATGAATAATGTTACAATCAAGGCCATTTGCAGTCTCAGACCTGTTTAACACCACTTCCAATGCCAAGCAGACTTCTTTAAGGATGGGTCAAAGGACCACAGCACAGAACACACTGTATCAATAAAAGGCACAGCCTGAAGCACAGCAGTGCCTGGGCAGAGCTCGGCCAGAAACTGGGGAGGGTGGCAAAACACAGTTGGCGCAAAGTGCCCAGAGTTCAGGGGAGAACAGCAAGGCCTTGCAGAGGAGGAAGCAGAGCCTCTTGGGCCACAGAGCTTGGGGGATTCAGCACTTGTCATCTTCCCCTCTGCTGTGCTCAAGGAGAGGACACTTTATGAACATTTTAGAAATCCATTAGAATTGCATCAAGTGCTTTTCAAGTCCTTGTCCCACCATGCTCCCTACCTACATTATCACAGGAGCCATTTGCTCTGTTTCTTGGAGTCAGCCTGCAGCAATCAGGTGTTCCATTTTTTAACCTCTGCTGGCACTGTGCAGCAGATAAACTGAGCAGCACCAGAGAGGCTGGCAAGCTGTACACTTAGCAGCTCTATATAGGCATGTCAAAGAATGAGTCATTGAAGAGCCTGCAAGAGACAAAAAGATTGATTACAGAAGAGCTGAGAAATAGATTTGATGATGACTCACACTATTCCACCCTTTTTTGCATTCACAGACCTGCCAGCTGATTCATAACTGCATTCTGCCTTGCTTCTCCTCCCTGTCAAGGTGATCCATCAAACAAGGGTCCATCAATTAAAATTTCCACTTGAAAGGGGAGGTGTGTGAGGGAGGACCCATCCCTTTCTTCATTCATACCTGGTAAGCCTCTTGTTCTTCCCTTTAGCCTTCTGCAAAGCCCATAATTTAGGATTTAGGATACCACAAAAACTGAACGATGCAGGTAAGGCCGATTCCTTGCCGAATGTCTGGTTTTATAAAGTGAGATTTACTGTGTTCCCTAGCTTCACCATTATTCTGAGGTCTGGAGACTTTTGGAGGAGTTTATCCATGGTGGCTCACTGTCTGTTTGCTTCTGAAATCAGGAGAGACATAAGGAATCACAAGCAGAAAGCAAAAAAACTCAAGTAGATGTCATTGGTTGCAACTTGACAAGCAGTTCAGAACATTTCTGAAAATCCCACTCTGTGTTTTTAGTATTTTCCAGGGCACCTAGAATTAGGGATAAATATCTTTTAAGAAGAAAAGAAAAAAAAAAGTTAAAAAAAAAAAATCAAATTTATTTTATTTTGCAAGGCGTAGCCTTTTTGGTCTTTTGCCTACTTGCCTGAAGAGTGTCAGGAAAAAAAAGTGAAATAGAATTATCTTAGGGAAGGGTAAATACATGTCTATAGCAAGAACCAGTCAAACACATACAGCTCTTATCTAGGTACAGCCCTAAAAAGCTGGAGGGTTTCAGGAGTGTTCACTCAAGAGGTCTCAATGACTTCACCAGTTTGCTTGGGTTTACATTTACAAGTGGTGTTATCTGCTAGAACCTTCCCAGTGCACCCGACTTAGCTTCCTATAGCTCAGCTGGGTTGTCATTGCCAAATACATCATCACTAGTAGCATGATTGGGGGTGTCTGTCTAAGAGAGGGCTGCTTTTCCTGAGCACTGCCGCTATACAACCACCTTTCCTGCACCATGATCCCCTGAAGAGACACCATGGACTGGACCCTGGCAGAAAATGGTGATCTGGCCACTTGTTCACCACAGACCTGCTCATGTTGTTGCAAACAGAATTTTTAGGAGAGTTGGTGCTGTGTCAAAACTCAGTGACAAGAGAATGGTCATTGCTGTTCCAAGGGACATTTGGGGTCTGAAGCCCTTTGACCAGGTCAAAACCTCCTCCTGGTCCGCTTGCCAGCCCCAGTGTGGAGCAAAGGGGCACTCACTGACCCTGAACACAAGAAGAAATTTCATCCTATATTTCAACCTTTATTACTTAATACCTCAATTGTACTTAATGATGTGTTTTACTTTATAAGCCATTTTAGTTTATGACTGTTCTCTTGGGTGGATTAATCTCTTATTAGTGCATCATGTTTGAAAGGCTTTTGTTTCCCCCGTTAAACAGTTTAATGGGCTCGGCGAGACACTGCTGGGTGTGTGCTGTGCCGTCTGCCTGTGCACGGTGCGGGCGCAGCCAGGAGCCTGCACGCACCCCAGGTGCCTCGGGGGCCAGCTGGGGCTCATTTCCTGCTAGCAAATGCACCCTATGCCACTGTGTAACCTGCACTGTGGAGGACCCAGCAGCAAGGCTACAGACCTATAGGAGAGGCTGAGGGAGATGGGGTCATTTAGTTTGGAGGAAAGAAGGCTCAGGGGGGACCTCATCACTCCCTAGAATTACCTGAAAGGAGACTGTAGCCAGGTGAGGGTCAGTTCTCTTTCACAGGTAACAAGCGTTAGACAAGAGGAAATGGCCTCAAGTTGCACAAGGGGAGGTTTAGATTGGATATTGAGAAAAATTTCTTCATGGAAAAGGTAGCCAAGCTTTAGAACCAGCTACCCAGGGAAGTGGTGGAATCACCATCCCTGCAGGTATTATTTAAATGTTGTACAGATGTGGTGCTTGGGGACATGGTTTAGTGGTGGACCTGTCAGTGTGAGGGTTAATGGTTGGACTTGATGATCTTGGAGGTCTTTTCCAACCTTAATGATTCTATCACTCTATGCACTTGTACCTACTACTTCTTGTCACTGCCAGAGTGTCCTGCCCCTGTGGATCCTGTCTGTTCACAGGCAGGGCTGCAAACCTAGGGTAGGGTAGCATGTCCTGCATGTAGAGAAAAAGCTTAGTTCCCCCACAGCCCTGAGCAGAGTTGGGCACAAGGGGGGAGCAAGGATCCTGTGCATGCTCAGGTAGCATAAAGTCAGGCTATGGCCAGTGGGAGGCAAATCCAGGCTCCAGAAGTGATTCTGCCTTATACACACAAATAAATACATAAATAAATATTAAAAATATATTTATAGCCTGTGGTAAATAAAACAAGTGAATTATCCCTGCTCAAGTCATACACAGAAGCAGAATTAAGAAGTGTTAGGATTTCAACTTACTGATTATGTTTGCTTTCAGCTACAGACATCTGTGTAAGAAGATAGATGATATTGTGGGTTTTTTACATGGAATGTGAAAAATAAGTATGAAGAGATGCCTCATTTACACAATTAGGAGTCGATATAATAAAAACACTGTGATTACTTAACGTACCATGAGATCAGATATGCCCATGGTCTTTTCAGAGAATTATAAGGCTGGAGAAACCCCAGAAGATCACCTAGTCCCTTTTCAGTGATGCTGCCCAGCAGAATGATTTGCTGGGGCTGACAACGTGCACACATAGAAAGCTCTTTTCTTATCCATCTAAATAATAAGACTATGAATGAAAAGCTTACAAAGAATACAATTTTGTATTCACTTTAAGCACATATGTGAATAGAAGATGGTGAAACCAGCCATCTGCCAAGGGATAATTAATATATCTGCAAACATAAGAGTCCACAAAAGTGCTGACAGGCACAGAACACAGTGCAGCAGCATGAGCTCATTTCAAGACAGGCATTTCCCTTTGGTGAGTGCATAGTTCACAACAGTAGGTGCAATTTGAGCTGGGCACAGCCCTGCAAGCAATACCACACAGAACCAGATCCTAATCTCCCCTGCACTTTAAGGGCCCTGATCCTGCAGATGTTTGAGGGGGAAACAGAATTCCCCAATAACAAGGTCCCTGCACCATGGGGAATGCAATGTATAGTCCAGATTTGGCACCTGGCTTTGTGCATGTGTACAGTCATGCTCTGGGGAGATCCCCTGGCTGTGTGAAGGGACTTGCACAGATGCAGGACCTTTCCTGAACTTTTGGCTGCCAGACCAAGGGGGATTTAGATCTCCTGTAAAGCAAAGCTATCAGACAGCAGTCAGGAGGAGGTGGAAAGAAGGTAGTACTGATGTCTATCCAGAGATCCAACTCAGACAGCCTCACTGGTGCATGCTTACTCTGGCTCCCCTGAAGGATCAGCTTTGATTAATTTGACTCTGCCAGCAGACTGGGTAGCAAAGAAGGTTTCAAAGATTGATGAAGCCATCATGAAGGTAACCTTCTCCAGTGTCTCCTAGGCTGAGATCTCAGACGCCAGTTCAAACCACCATTCAGAAGTGTGCTAAAGGACTGTAGATTGCAGGACTTGAACTCCAGGTTAAATTTGAACATGTGATTAAGTCCTTTTCTGTACCAAGACTATGGCTTTACAGCTGGTGTCCATATATCTGGGCAGGACGGATCTCAGTGAAAGCCTTTATGTCCAAAGAAGGGCAACGAAGCTGGTGAAGTGTCTAGAAATCAAGTCCTATGGGGAGCAGCTGAGAAAACTGGGGTTGTTTATTCTGCAGAAGAGGAGACTCAGGGGGGACCTTACTGCTTTCTACAACTGCCTGAAAGGAGGTTGGTGAGGTGGGGATTGGTTTCTTCTGCCACATCTGAAGTGAAAGGATGAGAGGAAATGGCCTTAAATCATGCCTGGAGAAGTTCAGATTAGATATTAGGAATTTTTTTTTTTCACTGAAATAGGGGTCAGGCATCAGAATAAGTTGCCCAGGGCAGGGGTGGAGTCACCATCTCTGGAAGTGTTCAAGTGGTGTCTGGATTTGGCACTTGGGGATATGGTTTAAGGATGATTATGGTGGTGCTGGGTTTATGGTACTAGATGATCTAGAAGGTTTCAACCACCCCTGGTGATTCTGTGATTTTTGAGGTGAAAATCGTGGGTGGGTGTCAGGAGGCTACTACTTTTATAATCACTGATATCAGTAGTGCTCACATGAGCTGCACTGAAATGAGTTACCAGCTACTGATATCATACCAAAAGCTCTTGGGGACACTGTAAGACTAAAAGATGAAATTGTTTATTAGATAATTTCTAGAAATGGAGGATTAATTTGTTCATGGCAGATATTGCACTGTGATCTTCAAACAGGTAAAAAAAATGTAAGATTGCTTCAACCAGCTACCTCTTTTTCTCCAAAGAAAGAAAGGTTGCTTTCTTTCTTCCAATCCCTGTGGATCACCTGAGAGACATTTACCGTGGCTCATCTGAAAAAGCAGAAAGCAGCAGTGCTGGAGCACAACGGAGCCATGACTTTAACTAGGACAGCATTTCCCAGGGCAGCTTCACAGCCAGAAATTCTGTAACGTGGAGCAGCACCCGCAGACCCAAACCTCCCTCCAGCAGCCTCGCAGTGGCTCGCACTCGTGCTCAGGATTCCCGCAGCTTTGGGAATGAGTGACTGCAAAGGCATTTTCATCAGCTGAGTGGCTAGCCCAGCAGGAAGAAGACTTTAGGAAGAAGCAAAACTGCCAGTATCCTTTTGTTTCTCCTTTCCCCCACAAACCCTCTCACGAGCAGCTGAGCACTGAGAGGTGAGCTGTGGGAGGGTCACCTGTTTTACCTGAGTCACACCAGTCAGCTGCAGTTGCCCTCTTGTTCTGCCCCATTGTATCTCATCCGCAGACCATCCCTTGAGGCAGGAATGTTCCCAAACGGTGGGAAAGATGTCACAATTATCTCAGGAAAGGGAACAGAAGCAGGGGACAGGTCTGGGCTTTGGCATAGGATTGCTGATGCAGTTGGCACAGTCCCTGGAGTGGTTTTGGTAGAGACTCAAGTAATGTCCCAAACAGTGGCCCAGAGGATAGTGTGGGTGAAGGGCTACCAACAGCAGATCTCTCAAGGTCAATCTGACTCTCAGTTTCAGAGACTTGAGTTGTTTTGCCCTCTGTTGGCCTCACGACCAAAAAACCCACAGCCCAATTTGTTTGCCAGTGCAGGTGTTGCGGATGCTTCTGCAGAGGAAAGGTTCATTCCTTTGTACTCCCCCTACCCTAGTTCTTGACTGTCTGGTTCCATGAGTGGAGAAGTTTTAGTATGGTTTTCAGAATGTGTGGTGGTGAAGTGCTTTTTTGCCAAACCTTTGGGATATTTCATTCTATAGAGCAGTGGGCTGCCTCTTTCCAAGTCTTGCTATGGCTGGAAGTGGGCCAGATACATAAATCCAAACACAGATTAGGTTAAGGCTAGGACTCAGTGATTAAGCCAGGGGATAAAACAAAGTTTTTCTTAGCTTGAGGACAATGATTTTCATGCAAACTTTTCTTGCAATATTTAGCCTCAAAACTCTTTCTGATTCATTCTGACAGTGTTCACCCCAAAGTTCAGTGAATATTACTGAGCCTTTTACATGAATTTTAAACTTTGTATTTAGTTCATCCAGTGGTCTTCCTCTGTCTTCTATTTCCTGGAAGCTTCTGCCAAATAGTCTTGGGGAAAGAAGATTTTTATTCCATTTTATTATTAAATGTGGGGATGTGTCATAGTTGTAGTCACTTCTCTCCAGCCACAGAATCGGTGGCCATGTACAACATTCAACCTCATTAGTGGAGTCAGTTGCAATGGATCTCAAGATCTGATTACATCATGGTTCACTTTACCACTTCAATCAGCCTGGCTAAGCTTGCTCTGAAAAATGAGGGAGTGAAGACAGCCAATAAAAACTCCTAGAAAAGGAATGAAAAGTGAAACCTTATTATTAGTAGCCATGGACCAATAATAGAATCACAGAATGGTTTGGGTTGGAAGAGGCCTTTAAAGGTCATCTAATCCAATCCCTTTGCAATAAGCAGGGAGAGTAACTAGATCAGGTTGCTCAGAGCCCCACCCAACCTGACCTTGAATGTTTCCAGGATGGGACACCCACCACCTCTCTGGGAAACCTGTGCCAGGGTTTTACCATGTTTAATCCACAGACTCACTTCTTGTGCTGTCATAGGGAGCTGTAGAGATAGTGGCCACAGGGTCAAAATGGGAGTTGATGAACTCATGGTGAGATGTCCATAGATGGACCTAAAAATGGACTAAAACGGCTGGATGGGGTTGCAGGCCTGAATGTCGCAGTTGACCAAGAAGGTGACCATGCTCATATGCTCTCCTTAAATAGCATCTCCTGCTTCTGTCCTCAGACCCTGGCTACTGCCTGCGTGGATCACTGGTCTGACACTTCAGGTCCTCTCTAAAGTCCTTTTACCCCTTCTGTCAGTGTCTGCTTCATGTGCATATGGGAAGGAGACACAAGGCAAAGCAGAGCCCAGGCTGTTCCTGAGAGGCCTCTGCTGTGCCCAACCCACTCAAAGGCAGATTGCAAAATATCACACCTGGAGTCAAGAACGAGCATCCCCTACAGCTGAGCACAGTTCTCATGCCCAGATCCTGCAGGAGGGTCAGCTTCAGGAAAGTCAGTGTTCTTGCCAGTGTAATAATAGTGCCATCCACAGAGATCAACAATTCCATTTTCAAATACATGATTCTAAAATAGCTTCATTTGTGTATTTTCTCAAATGCCTGAAAGAGTTCTGTATTCATTCAATTCAGCAGAGTTTTGATTTTAGCAGGATTTGCAAGAGGTGTCTTCTAATGTTCTTTCTTCTTTTTCTTTACTACATAAAATCCATAGGAAAAGAAATAAGCCAAATGATCACTGCCAAATACCACAACTAAGCATACTTTGACCATCATACATATCATTATCTTTATTATGGCAGCATTTCATGTGGATTATAAAATGTCATAGAAACGTCATTGCTCCCTCTGTCCAAAGATATATAACAATAATAATAATAATCCCTTACAAGTTTCATTTTTTCATCTGTGGATGTCAGAAGCTCTTTAAAAAGGTCATCATCATTATCCTCCCTTTATGGCAGGGGAAAAGAGACAAAGGCCAAGCTGTTCCTTCTAGCTTTAGGCGTCTAGAATCCTTCTGCCGTCAGTGAAGGAAGACAGCAAGATAGACATATGCAAGGAGATCTGAGTTGCTTTTTGAAAAGGACAAGTCCTCTCTGTGACTCCCTCCTACCCAGGAGTCACCTGGTGTCTTGCTGTCAGAAAACTAAAGTCTGGGGGGTGAATTAGAGCCTGACCATTTGTGTCTGGTTTCTACTCATTCAACAACAGAGAATGAAACAGAGCCCAGCTCCTGATTCCCACCCTCATTCTGTGTCCCCTCTCTCCCTTTCTGAAATAATGACAACGGTGTGCTTCCAGCATTACCCCTGCTGCCAGGCTAGCATGCTGTGCTGCATTTGGCTTGGGTAGAGTTAATTTTCTTTGCAGTGGCTGGTATGGGGCTGTGTTTTGGATTTGTGCTGAACATAAGGTTGATAATATAGAGATTTTTTTTTTTTCTCCCTGAGCAGGGCTTGCACAAAGGCAAGCTCTTTTCTGCTTGTCATACTGCCACGCTGGCAAGGAGACTGGGGGTGCATGAGAAGTTAGTCAGAAAGACAGCCAGGACAGGTGACCCAAACTGACCAAAGGGAGATTCCATACCATAGGACATCATGCTCAGTATATAAAGGGGGGGGAGAAGAAGGAGGAAGGGGAGATGTTTGGAGTGATGGTGTTTGTCTTCCCAAGTCACTGTTACGTGTGATGGGGCCCTGCTCTCCTGGAGACGGCTGAACATCTGCCAGACCTTGGGAAGAGGTGATTTAATTCCTTGTTGCTTTGCTTGTGTGCATAGCTTTCCCAACTTAATTGCCTTTATCTCAACACATGAGTTTTCCAGTTTTTACCTTTCTGATTCCCTCCCCAATCCTGCTGGTGGGGAAGTGAGCAAGGAGCTGTGTGGAGCTTGGCTGCTGTTGGGGGTTAAACCATAACACACAGGTCCTTGTGTAGACAAGATTTAATGCTGGATTTGTGGTAGAGCAATTTTTGTCTGCCCATGCCTGATGATATAGTAGATAAATTACTGAAAGAAATGGGCACTCAACATACTCTGCAGCCCTGCTTTCCTGAACATCCAAACTGTGTGAAGTAGTTTATCTGAGAAACCTGATCTTCCCACAGCTGTCTTACATCTGGCCATGGCTCTGTGGGGGAAGTAAGGTGGAAGAAGAACTAACCAGCATGCTCCTGTTGCAGATCCACAGCTGTTGGGGCCCTCCCCCTGCCATCTAGCCCTGGGAGAGGGGCCCTGGGGGGGAGGCACGGGGTTTCCCTGCCCCTGGTCAGCCTCATTCCCCATTGGTTGTTTTGTGTTCCCCTGCGCGGGCAAGGACCCTCGGGTCCCGGGATTGAGCAGTTCCTCGGCAGAGCCCCGGCCATGCGGCTGGAGAAATAAACATCTCTGAAACATCTATCAAGAATCGGTCCATATATGTATTTCTTTTCCACGGGAATCCTGGTTTGATTTAGGCGTGTTACAGTATCCCCACTGTAACAAATGGTAGAGAATTGTGAGCAGAACGATCCCCGATCCCTAAGGACAGCAACTGATTTGTGAGTAAACTCTGGAAACTCTGGATTTCTCTTCTTGTTTTTGTTTTGCTATTCCATATCTAAACTATGGAGGAACCGTGGAAAAACTCTTGGCTCTCAGAGCCACATATGGACATTTATCTTAAACTTGAAAAGATTCTTGAACAATGATTTGTAAATTTTAGCTTAATTCAAGCTCAAAAGGAACTGAAACACTTCCTGGCATGGTTGTTTAAGAACTTTTTCTACGTTTCTTGGGATCTGATTCTTACCAAAGACTTTTGGAACATCATTTGGACACAGTTAATTTCTGAGTCAAAATATGTGCTGATGGAAGAATATTTTCGTTAATATTATTTAATTACCGAGACTGTTGAGCAATGTCAGCTGTGTCCTGGTGAAGGGAAGCGTGCCTCAGAGTCCGTGCGACCCAGGCCACATGGACCGAACCCTCTTCCAGCATCAGTGAGGCAATTCCCATGCGTGGGCGGAGCAGTGCGAGCTGCAGTGTCGGCAGCAGGGCGAGGCACGGCAGGAGCGGCGGGACCCAGCGGTGCCCGCCTGGCCCCGCACAGCGCGTGGTGGAGTGAGCCCCGGGAACGCCCGACCGAGAGGGGCGGTGAGCGGGCGGCGGCTGGGGGCGGTGGCGGTAGAGCGGAACTGTGCCCAGCCGAAACGCACGCTGGAGCAGGACATGGGGGGGTCATAGCTCTGGGGCCCGGCCAAGACATGGGTGCGGCCCCAGGCAGCGGCAGCACAGCTGAGAGCAGAGGCAGCAGAGCACAGAAAGATGAGCGGTGCGGCTCGGCCTGGCCCGCACGGCCCCAAATGCGACCCTGGGAAGAGCGCGCAGGCACGAGCAGCCCTGACGGCTCCAATGTGGGAGCGAGCGAAAGAGAAAGCAAAAACACAGCGAGACAGAAAACAGCAGCCACTCGGAAAAAGGAAAAAAATCACTGTAGCTAAGGTTTTAGGAATAGTAAAATGGTATAATGTTAAACAAAACTATGGTTTTATAACAAGATGTGACAACCAAGAAGACATATTTGTTCATAGAACTGCTGTTAAAAAGAATAACCCTGAAAAATGCATCCCAAGCTTGGGAGACGGAGAGGTGGTGGAATTCAAAATTGTGCAAGGTAGAAAAGGCTTACAAGCAGCAGAGGTCACTGGGCCTGATGGTGTTTCTGTAAAAGGCAGTATATATGCTAAAAATCATAGTCCTGTTAGACAATATCTCCATTATAAGCCCCCGCTACAGTCTCCCTTTCCTAATCCCACTTTCCCCTTTTACCCTATACCCAATATGACCCCTTTCCTAAGTTTACCCCATCCCCAGTTTATTCCTAATCAGTTTTTCACCCCATGGCTTCCTTATACAATTCCCTTTCCCTACAACTCCTCTCCGATGCCGAGGGGGGGATGAAAAGGGGGAGGAAAGAAATTAAACCCTCTCTTGCCTCAGTTTCCCCACAAAGCATGCTCAGAGATTTCTGTCTCCCTTCTGTCAGCCTTAAGATGTTCCAGAGAATCTGTTTGGACATTTAAAGACGCAGGAGGGTGGCTTTTGTTTTGAAACTGTTCTTGTTATGTTTATCCAGTTGTTTTCAATGTTAAGTTTTAAATCTCTTTTTGTTAAAAATAAACAGGTGAAATGTTGGGGTCCCTTCTCCCTGCCATGTGGTCCTGGGAGAGGGGCCCTGGGGGGGAGGCACGGGGTTTCCCTGCCCCTGGTCAGCCTCGTTCCCCACTGGTTGTTTTGTGTTCCCCTGTGCGGGCAAGGACCCTCGGGTCCCGTGATTGAGCAGTTCCTCGGCAGAGCCCCGGCCACACGGCTAGAGAAATAAACATCTCTGAAACATCTATCAAGAATCCGTCCATATATATTTCTTTTCCACGGGCCTCATTGTTTGATACACGTGTTACAGTATCCCTGCTGTAACACACAGCAGCCAGTCATGACAAAAAAATCACCCAGCTGATAGCCTGCTCTGCTTCCACCAAGAACACCGCGAATCAGCTGCTGGTCATGAATCATCCTGAAGTGTGACTGTCTTTGGCTGTGGAAATGTCCTTGAATTAATGTCTTCCATTGTGAAAGTCATCCTAACATCACCACAGTTTCTCTAATTGCCTTTTCTTTTCTTTCACAGTGGATGGTGTCAGCATTATTACCATTGATTTCACCCACAGCACAGGCTGATCTGGTGGTTTTCCCTGTGTGTTTCTGATATGCTTTTCCTTCCTGGGCCTTCATTACACTGTAATTCTCCTGATAAAATCTATCACAAGTATCTTTTAAATACTGCAATTTCCACACAGGAAATATTTAAGAAACATGATACTTATAATAGAGAAAACAGTGAAGTTATTAATATAATTCCACACACACATACTAGCATTAGTGTCAATGTGTTAATACAAATGTTAATGTAGGCAAGTAAAATACACAAAGGATTCTCACAACCTACCTGCAGAGAGGTGCTGTGCATTGAAGCTGCTGTGCATTTATGCACACTGAAGGGCATCCAACCTGATAAGATGCCCCCAAAGTTGGGACTTGTGTTGTGAAACCCACTTGCCTTGTAGACAGTAATCCTGTTTGTCTGGTTTCCGGACTGGGTAACCCTATAGACAGGTAAATTCACTGGGCACATCCATGCTTGTTCCGACAGCTGTCTGGATGTCCATATCTGGTTTGGAGAGCTCTCACTTTTTGATAGTGCTAAGAGTCCATCTGTGCAGGTGACCTGAATCCAAGATGAGTTAATTTGGGAGACTCCTCAGAAGTCAGATGGGTAGTGACAGCACAGTGTTCTCCAGCACACCAGCCAAGTGGAGCAGAAGTTGTGAAGGAGGACTCTGATGCTGTGCCATGAGAGAGTGCTGCTGTTGCTATCTCACCTGAGAACACCCGCGTGCTGGATGAGGCTGAGTCACTGTGCAACCAAACGTGAGAGCAGGGAAAGCAGGAAGGAAAGCCTGACTCTGGCCTTGTGATCAGGGTATTCATCTGATGGTTTGGGGACAGGGAAAATCAAACCTCTAACAAAATACTCTAACACCATCACTCAGCCTACTTTGAGCAGGAGGTTGGATTGGGAAGAAAACTCTCAAAACACTCTCAAATTAAAGAAAAAGTTGAAGGTAAATCCAAGAGTTTACTATACCACAGTAGTCAATTTAATTTGCTGTCACCCATGGAAAACACTCAAGAAAATAACAGCAACTAGATAACTGCAGTATGGTTTACCTGTACAGAGCAAGCTGCTTATAATGATCAATTCTTTCATACTTCTTGCTTCAATAGGTTGGTACTCATGGATTAAAACTCAAGGCATTTCTCCTGTGCCACTCTCTATCTGAGGCTGTATTCAGAACACTTGTTAACAACAGCATGTGGTGAAGGCCACTGCCCAGAGCCAGATGTGTGCAGCTTTGCAGAGGACTGCAATACTGACCAGACAGGCTACTAGAGAATAAATCACGTTTCATTTTTATTCTGTTTTTTGTTCACTCCATGCCCTTTTGTATGAAATAGCACATGCATATGAAAAATTAAGCAACTGTTGAAGGATATTTAAATTTCATTAAGATTAAATATTTAGATTATCTTCTCATCCTTTTGAAACCCAGAAGGTTGTCTGAAGAGCAAGATACAATTTGATATGGGTAAGAGCAGAGGAATCAAGGTCTTCATTCCTCAGGATACAAAATACTTTGGTCTCATAGTGAAGTGCAGTTCTGCTCTCTCTTGATAACAGCATTGTAACAAGGCTGATAACAACAGGCCATGTGCCGTACCTGTTGCACAGCTATGAATGCAGTGAAAACAAAGGCCAAATGTTACCTACCTACGCAAGGACAAGGTCATTTGATCACAGTTAGTAGAAGAAAACATGCCAAGAATTTGGCTAAATGACTGGCCTGATAACAGCCAAGTCCTGGCATTGGACTATGAACTGCTACAAAACAAATGCCATTGGTCTATTGTGTTTAGTCATAAATAATTATTATCTCTGCGCCTCCAGAGCTCTTCTTGATATCAATTAGTTGATCTGTGCAATCTTCCAGTGGTGAAAGGGAGGCAGTGTTGATCTGGGGTGCCCCAGGCTGACCCTGGCCTGGCACCCAGGCTCTGCTCTGGCAGCAGACACTGCTGCTGGCAGTGCTGAGGGTTGCCTGCATGGCCCCTGCAGTGCTCCAGGTCTGCTTGGGCCATGGGACCCACCTGCCTGCAAAAGGCAGACTGTACTTTCTTTTCCACCTCTCTTCTCCCTTCTTGGATGGCTTTTGCAAAGAGGATTCTTCCTCTTATCTATATCCAAAAGACTATACTAGGAGCAGAGTCTGTCTGGCTCCCCATTTTGAGTAAAATCTCATTTTTTAATAAAAAATTACCACTGGATCTCCTTGATGGCTCTACATCAAATGCTTTCAACATTACAGGTACTATCTGCCATACATTCCAACCACACACTCTTAAAAAATGCTCCAACAACCAGTTCATCACAGATTTTACAAAACCTGAGTTATTTTCAGACTTTGCTTTATTTTTCTGAAGTGCAGCTTAAGAAGAGTTACCAAAACACAGCACCTGCTGAGCCAGGCAGTTGCACACAGCGGGCCAAGGCACGGGATGCCAGCCGAGGGCTGCAGCATGGCATGGCGTGGGTACAAGTGAGTGACACGGGGCGTCTGAGTCATTCCCGCGTGCCCGAAGGCGGCGGGAAAGGTGTAGCCGGGAAGGAGTACAAGGCGCAGTGCTGCACCGATTGCTCCGTGGGGACGAGGTGCTGAGTGGAGCCCCAGAGCAAGCGTGGGGCACCCTGGCTGAGGAAGCATCCCTGGAGGCTGTACCACCCTACAAACACCTGAGTCATAATCCCCTGTCCTCCTCCTTCCTCCTGGGAGTGGCAGCAATTTGCTATCCGTGTAATCCTGCCAGAGCAAACCCCAATCAGAGGCCAAGGGACAAGGCTCCACCCTATTGTCCACCTACACCTCACCCTCCTGTTTTGGAAGGAAGGGAACAGGAAAGGCTTTGGCTCTCTCCTCCACGCCTGGGCCCCAGGTCTGAGCAGCTCTGAGTTGTCAGAGGTGTTTTTCCCAGGATTATTTTCTTCCTTCTATTTAGGTTGTTTGGGATTTTTTTTTTTCGTTCAGAAGGAAGAATTTGTTCTTGCTCTCCATCCATGTGTGGGCATGCTGCCAGACACTGGCTCTCAAGCTGGTGTTGGCATCTTCTCCTTAAAGGTAATATTCCATCTGCAACACCAGACCATTGCTAGGTCCGCTCACCCAGCCTTTTCCCAGAGGTTTTACAGAATTACTCTCCAAAGGAGGCTCCAGTGTGGTTCCCAGTGATTTCCTCTTCATAGCTGGGGATGAGTGAAGCTCCTGGTGAAGGATTCTTCCATTCAATAAAGCAGGTCACTTCCTGAACTTGTCTAGTTCACCAGTTTAATAAATAATAGAGTGAATAATCAATAATCATTTATCACCCTGGAATCTCGATTCCAGCAAGTTATGGAGAAGTGTGTGTCCCAAATTCTGCATGTCCCTCCACTCTGGACTGATGGTGTATGTGCATTAGTTCATTCACAGATGTCTTTCTGGTTTCCCTATTTAACCTACTTATCTTAAACTATCTTATCCTATTTGCCCCACAATTTCTAAAAAGATCCTACTCCAGGACAAGATCATTCTTGTGAAATTTTTGTGTGCATTGGTTTAGTTTTGGCAAAGTTAGGAGGTAGTTAAAATGAGTCTTATAATGGAAAACTAGCTGCTAGCAACTCTCCATAATACATGTGTACCTTGCAGGAGAGTTGTGAGGATTAATTAATTTGTGTTTGTTAAGCACTTTGAGATCCTAAGATTAAAGGTTCTATAGAAATGCAAATTGTTATTATAATGATAAATTCTTTATATGAGCTCATATGTTTTGCCTTAGAGGCACAGTCTCACCCTGAGTTGCGTAGTTATACACGTAAATCTTCAAACATTATGATGAAAATGTACCTCTAAAGGCCTGATCCTTCCTACTGCTCTATCACTTCATGCATAGAGCTGCCCTTGACTTCAGGCAGGTCCCATCCATGGGACAATTGCAGGATTCAATTTGTTTAGGAAAAGACCATTGTGTGCCTCCGGGCTTTGCATTGAGACACATAACTTTCTGTCTCACTCCATAAAACCACTACTACTATCAGTAGTTATTCCATCTTATTAATGAAAGGACTGAACAGATGAGAAAATCTGGATCTGAATTTTGACTGTCTCAGAACTCAGGTTTTCAGAGCTTTATTTAACCTGTTAGAGAATAAGGGAGGTAAAAGTCCACTAATGGATATAGGATCCCATCAGCATGGCCGAATGTCATTCCTGACACATAATATGTGCCTGTTTGGCCTGTCCCACTGTGTGCTTTGGCAGGCAGACATTTTCGGGCATAAGTTGCCAAAGGACAACCCCTTGCAGGGAGCAAGGCCACAGCTGCACAAGCTTGGCAGACCCATGTCCCCCTCCCAAAGGCCTCTCTCTGCTTTTCCTTCCCCCTTGCACAGGCTTGGAGCACCACGCTGCCCATCCCCCACCTGCAAGGGACATTTGACCATCCTGGTCAATGTCCTTGTCTGAAGCACTGGTCCAACACAGGGGCTGTGCAACAGACTGGAAGCAGGTTCCTGGGAGAAGTGGTCACCCATCTTCCACCACAACATGCTTCTGTGCCTTCCTTGCCACATCTCTGGCACCCAGACACCTCAACTCACACCATTAAAGGGCTGGGTCAGAAAAATGTCATGAGGGTTGTCTGCATCACCCATGGGTCTATCTGAATGTAGAACACAGTCCCAGAAATACCAGCTGAAAAAGAAGTCTCCTACCCAACCTCACACCCCAAGTAGGACTATCAGCAGGCACCGGATCAGGTCAGCTACGGCTTTGTTTCGCTTAAGCTTGAAAACCTCCAAGGGTGGCTACTCCACCTCTGTCTCAGGGTTGCACCACTCTCCTGGAGAAGAAGTTTCTCCTGATATCCAACCAGAATTGCCAAGGCACAACTTATGGCCATTGCTCCTCCCTACAATATCTGACAACACTGAGAATTTTGCACCATCTTTGTAGCTATCCTTCAGACAATCACCTCTTAAACTGCTCTTCACCAGATTAAACTAATCCCAAATTAAACTCCAGTCTTAATCCAAAATGTGAGGCTTTCAGTATGAGATGTTACCTCATGTTTGCACTGGCTAGTGTGTAGGTAATGTTATAACTCGTACATTCCCTGAATATGAAATAAAAGTAAGGAACTCTACCCCTTCAAAGTCTTGTATCATTCATTGTATAGTCTCAAAAGACTTCTGTTGAGAGCCTTTTCAGGAGTGGAAGGTATGATAAAGAAATGTATTATTCCCTTCCCCTGACATGAAAACCTTCAGCAGTTCTCAGTCTGGGAAGCTGTCTGCTACATGATATATACCTAGAATTATCACAAAAGAGAATGAATACTTGTTATGTTTAACATATCCAGAATTTATAATCTCCTGAATTTTACACTTGTCTCTTTTTTCCCCCCAAATGTTCAGAGCCCTGTCACAGGTTTGATGCACTATTCAGTATACTCACTTCTACCCTTCTTCCTATCAAAGGTGATAACCAAAGACTAATATTGCCACAAACCCAAGAAACCATGCTGACTTCTGATGGGCTTCTTAAGTTTTCCACTGCCTGAAGGGAAAAAATGTGTCCTACACCTATCTGAAGACCGCTAAAATCAGAGGAAGACTGTGGGGAAAACCAAGACACTAAGCTTTACAGCTGTCCTTACTTTTACTGCAAATCACTAGTGTGTACTCAGAGCTCTGCACTGGGACATGCATTATGCAGAAGACAAACCTTCGTGAGCAAAGGTCAGTGTGAGCAACATGCACACACGAAGCCCAGCAGGGCTGGGCTCTGCTCACCAATACATGCCATGGGCCACCGTTGTTCCCTGTCTCTTCACACCATGCAGTGAGTTCCCCACCAGCAACTGTAGTTTGCTGGAGCAGTCTGTAATCTCACTGTGTTTGCACAACACCTGAAGATCTAATCCATGGGAGAGATTTTAAGATTTAAATCTGCAAAGTGTTAATTTCCACAAATTGTGGCATATTCAGATCCTGCTGCTGCTCTCATCTGACAGCATTCACCTTTCTGAGTGGCCATTGCAGTATGTGCCAAAGAAGACACATACAGGTGTCAGATCCCACACTGACACATCAATGGTCATCATTTGATGGTGATACTCAATGGGCATACAAGCACCAAGTGCTTCCTCTCTCAAAACTGCTCAAACTTCCAGGCTGTTTCTGGAGTAAGTCAAGGTCTTGAGCAGGGTGGGCTCAGAAGCTGGCTGTGAATTATGTGTGACAGCAATGCCCTGTGGCCCCAGCAATGTCTTCACTGTGGCAGAAGACAGTTCTTTACATGAGAGAGAGATGCAGTGTATGGGCTGAGCACTGCAGTGCTATGCCAACAGGACTGGCCATTACCTCCCCGCTTGCTGGCTGCACTCACCGCATCTGCCTGTCGCTTCCATGACTCCCTTTCCATTGATCCCACAGAACAGGATGACCTCTGCTTTTCAAGCTAATGTTCAACAGCTTGCAAGTGCTCTTCTGTTTCTTCCTGACTCTCAGAGAATTTTGACATTGTCTTTGTTGAGAGCAAGATGAGAAGTCTATTAAAATACAAAGTGTTCAAAAACTCTGCTAAACCATCATATATTGCCTACAGAATCCATGTATTAACTATAACAATGCTAGAGTCAAATCTAATTATTTGGCTCACTTCTGGTGGGTGCTGAGCTCCCACCTGAGGATGATGATACTCAAACACCTTGATGTATCAAGTATATTTAACAACATGCATATGAGAGCACTGACTTGTAATTTTATATCTATATATATATCTCAAATATGTAACTATGAAGGATTAGACAAGGCTCAGGCACAGAACTGGTGCTGTAATGTCAGAGTTATGTGCTTCACCTCATGGCATGTGAGGTTTTGAACTAATTTTTAAACATACTGTGCTACTAAGCCCAAAAAAGGCAAGTCAGAAAACAGATCCATAAGCATTTCTGGAGCTGAGCTGCAAAGCAAGGCTTTTCAGTCACTTCACAAGAATATTGGTTACTCTATCTCCTCTGGTTTAGCCACAGCAAGGAGTTATTTTAGTTTGTGCTCTGGCTCAAAATGATGCAACATCAGATTTGTAGCACTAAGTGGCAAGAAACTGTATTCAAATGCCTAGAACATGTGTAATAAAAGATGACAAAATGTATCCTGGAAACACTGTTTTCTCTAGTGGTCTTTGTTGGATGACAAGGATAATTGGTAGGTTTTCTTTTCTCTGTGCAGTGGTCAATGAACTGAAAGGGAACAAAGAGCTGCTGCCCCAGGTGAGCTGGAGGCAGCCCCATGAGATTCCCCCATGCACATATCCTGCATCCCAAGCCCACAGAGGACCTCCACCTTGCATAGGCCCACAGCTCAGCATACCCCTATCTGGAATTTACTCTGCAATCCTTGGTAAGTCACTGAATCTTCCTCTGAGTCACTTTTTCATCCATAAAGTGGAAGTACTATTTACCAGCCTCCATGAGCTGTCACAGGGCTTAATTTCTTAAGAAGCGCCACGTCCCTGGATAGAGGGAAGGAAAGCAGTTGAGAAATGCCGAACATTACCTTGAGGTTTCCTCCAGCTGCTGTGGCGATGCTGGCCAGCTCATCCCTCTGCCATTGGGCAGCTCTCCCCACCTGGCCAAAGCTGAAGGAACCTGGGGTTTGGCTCCAGCTCCTCCCAAATTTGGGGGTCCGTAAGAGCTAGGACACCCATCATTCAGCAGGGTGAGGGACCACCAGGCTGCTGTTGCTGTACTGCAAGATGTAGGAGACACTGACAGCTATGGGGAAGTCAGACAGTCCTCTCCATCCCCTGTCCCTCCACAGCAGCAAGGGAGAGAAAATGAGGAGGGGAAACATCAGGAAGATATGGCCACGGTCTCCTACCAACAAATGCTTTTCCAGTGCCCTCTTCTGGAAAACATTTTTGGCCCAAGCAATTGTTTCATAAAAGGTAGTCTGAGACTGGTGGTGGCTTGCCAAGAACTGTAGGAGCATCCCGCAGCTCTTCACACCCAGGATCTGCTCTGCCCCTGGGACTGGTGGACCTGTGCAGCTGCTCATGCCCTTCAGAACAGCTTGGCCAGACCCTCAGGGCACTAGCTAAAATACAGAAAGCAAAGGAATGCTTCCTTTTTTTGTACCTGATATGCCTGAAAGCTGCCCCTGACTGACCCTGGGGTCCTGAACTGGCGCACCTCCTGTAAACACTATGCTCCTCAAAGCCAGCCCTTGTCACCAGCAGCTCTCAAGGATTCTCCAGAGACAAGAACTGGGAGGAGAATGAAATATTTTGGTAATCCCATCCTTTTGAGGAGCTGATAAAACATTGCTATTAAGCATCTGCAAACAGCTAACGAATGCATCAGTTCCTCAGGTAATTGCATCCTGTGGTCATTTTTGTTACCTCGTTCCCTTGGAGCAGTCCAGCCTTTGCTCCCCACCCTCAAGTATTGTTCCATGTTGTCTCACACCAGAGCAGTGCCTACCCACTGGCCCCTGCCCTCCTGCCCCAGCCAAGGTCAGTCAGCCTGGACACTGCTGGGGACAGCTGCAGGCTCTTCTCCAGCCCCAGCCAGAGGGGAGGAGGTGAAGAGGGAATAGCTGGTACCAGGGATGTATTGGAGTGCTGGGGCCAGGTGATGGCCATTGTCCCTATCCAGACCACAGCCCTTGCTTTTTAGCCAGCTCAGTGAGCAGCTGGCTCCTGTGGTGGTGGCACAGCCCTTCCCTTCCCTCTCTGTCTGCTTTTCCAGTGCCTAATTCCAACACAGACTGTTCTGTGATTCTGTGATCCCTGTTTGTTCATAGTCAGCAGAAGAAAAATGAAATTAAATTATATCTGCTGCCTACAGAGCCAAATATAGAGGCATGTGAACCCCATTATTTGCCCTGTTAACTGGCAGGGGAGGTGGTGTGAAATTCCTCAGGGATTTTGATGAGTTGTCTTAGCAAAGACAATGCTTGTGCAGTGACAAGTATTGCTGTTGAGGGCAGGTAGTGTCCTGAGGACCAGCTGATGTGGGTGCTACACACTGGGACAGTTTTCCCCACTGACTGCTTGCTGTTATTTAGAAAACCTTCTGTAATTCATGCCTGGATATATGTGATGACATACACACACACAATATATATATATATATATTTTAAGTATTTTAGGATATTTTTTTCCTTCTTTCATTAAATTATTTTATCCAAAACCAGCAGCTCTATCCCCTGATATTTCTCTTGGCTGTGTCCCAACTCAGCTTTTGTTTATTATCTGCTTGATCTTGGTGTTTTCCTTTATTTCAAGGGATCCTTCAAGGGATTGTTTGGCAGCCCCAGCCTGGCGCCCTCCACCCCCAACCCATCTCCAGAAGCCAGGGGCTGTGGGGTGGACAAGGACATCCCATTGATCTGCTTTTGCTTGAAATACAGTGGATTTTCCACCTGAGCTTGGTGGAAGAGCTGGGAGGATGGGACCTCTGAGCCCAGTGAGCACAGTCTTTTGCTTTGGGTACCTCAATGAGAGCACCCCACAGCAGCCAGCATTTCCCATCACTTTCCCCCATACAGGACAGAGTGTTTTCTCCATGTTGCACAGCTCACTCGCCAGCTCTGCAGGAGGGCAGGGGCTGCCCAGATGTCTGCCTTCAGATAGCCATTAAAATAGCCTTCGGTGGCTTGGACATGGGGAGCAGGACCACCCTGAGCTCTGTCCTGCAGCTTGGGCTGCAGAAAGGTTCCTTGCCACTCTTACAAATGCTCCAGAGGCAGCAGAGTGTAAAAATCCCCTTTTCAGCATGGCAAGGGCAGCTCCATCCTCCCACAACATTGACAGGGCAGGGACTCAGACCGTAGGGGATTGCATCTACCATGGGTGAGGCTCGAAGCGTTGAAAGAGAGGGGGAGAGGGGCAGGAAGCCCAGTCGTTCCAGGGCTAAACGTGGATTGAAAGGATCAATTGATTGTCCTTCTTACACCTTCCATCAAAGCCCATTTTTAAAACAAGCCAGCAATACAAAAAAACCTTACAGTGGAAACGGCAACCAGTGTCAGAGCAAGAGCGGATGGAAAAACGGCGGTCAGTGTTACGGGAAGTGTTTTGGGTAACGACCTCAGTGGTGAGGGATGGAGGCAGGAGCAGCACCGCTGCGGAGAGCAGCCAGTGCCGGCGCGCCGAGCACAGGGGCTGCGAGAGCCGCGCAAACTGGACGGCTCTGGGCGGAACAAATGCTTCCAGAGTGTCACTCCACCGACACGCCGGGTGCGACACACTCCAGCTCCCCTGGCTCAGTAGTGCTTTCCTCCAGCATCTGCCAAAGGCATCACTTGCAGCCGCAGCCCTCCGGCCTCCTGCTGCCGCTTTGTCACGCTAAGGCTGTGGTACCGACCCGGGGGTACCGACCCGGCGGCGGGAGCGGCGCGGGCCGTGCACCTGCTGGCAGCGGGCAGGGCTGGGGGCGCGCACATCACCCCGCAGGTGGATCCCGTCCCGGGCGGCCGCACGAGGAAAGCGGCTACAGGGGGACACAGCCCGCGCAGAGGCTCGGCATGCCCGGCGCACGGCAGGGGCCGGGCAGGGGCAGGGCCGGGCCGGGCCGGGCCGGGCCGGGCGGGGCGGGCGGGGGGCGCGCCGCGCCGTGCGCATGTTCAGCCGTACGTCACAATAGCGGCGGTGGGAGCGCGCCCGGTCCCAGCCGATCGCGGCTGGTTTGAGCTGGTGCGTTGCCACAGCGACGCCGCGGCGCTATAAATAGGAGCGCGGCGGCCGTGGCGAAGCTTTGTCAGCCGCGGCGCCCTGCTTGCCCCGCTGGCCCCGCTCCTCCTCAGCCGGCCCGGTGCTCCCGCCCGGCTCCGCGCACCGCGCCCGGCTCGCAGGAGGAGGGGGAGGCGGCTCGGAACGAGGGGATCGGCTGCCACCGGGGCTTGACATCAGGTCCGCCACCGCTGCCCGAGGCGAGGTGAGGCGGGCGGCGGGATGTGCCGGGCTATGCCGGGAGCGGAGCGGGCGGGCGGCGGGGCCGCGGCGGAAGCGGCCGGCGCAGAGCCACGTGTCTGCGGGGCCGCTGCCAAGCGGCGCGGCCTGGGCTGGGCGCCGGTGCTGCCGCCGGGCACGGGGAATCCCCGGCCCCGGCGGGAAGGGGGAGGCTCCAGGCGGCTGCGAGCGGGCCAGATCAACTCGCCGGCTCTCTTGGGGAGTGTTGGCTACGCGTCTCGGCAGCGGGGGAAGGGACGGCCCCGCCGTGGCCGCCGGGCTGTTTCCGGGGTGGGGAAAGGCAGGTGCGTGGCAGGAACAGGGCTCGGGGCGCCCGGGCTCGCCCTTGGGCCGAGCGGCGCCGGGGCGCGGGGCCCTGCCCTCCTGCACACCCGGCGGACACTGGCCTGGGGCAGGAACGAATCAGAGAATCACAGAGTAGTTTGGGTTGGAAGGGACACTAAAGACCATCTAGTTCCAGCTCTGCCTAAGACAGGCACACCTTCACTAGACCGGACTGCAGGGTGATGTGAGCTGTAATAAAGGTGCGCCCGGGGCTGACAGGCGCCTCCTCGGGAAGCCGCAGTGTCAGGCTGGGCGTGCAGTGCCCCGCTGCCGAGTCGGGCAGCGCAGCCCCAGCCCGGCGAAGAAGGGCGTCGGTGAGCGCAGGGCAGCCGGCCCCGTCCGTGCGCACCGCAGCCCGCACCGCTCTGCAGACTCCGGAGTCAGGGGCGCCTCGGTCACCTTTTCTAGACGCAGCTTGGCTGTTTGAGTACGGAGCCTGCAGGCGTGACTCAGCTTTGTCTAAATACAGCTGCTTTCTTTGGGGAGCTGCAGACACTTTGCACACAGTCCAAATAGAAACATAGATGTAAAGCTTGCAAGAACTTCTTAAGAAAATCTGTTGTGGCTAGTAAAAGTAATTTCCCTTTTACATGTTAATGGGAAAAGTGATTTTCACGCAGTGCTCTGCAGAGGAGAGGTTAAACTAAATTCTTTCTGATTGTGTTCACTTCTCTTAACCACAGCTGAAGTCGCTGAACTGCTTTCTGGAAAGCTGCAAGTCAGTGATGAGATGCATTTTCTCCTTAGTAACAAACACCTTCCTGAGAAGTGTTTAATTTGCTGCTTCTTATGGTCCTTTCAAAGAGGCTTTTAAGAGAAGACTTTAATCCAGATTGTGGGAGAATTATCCTGCACGTGAATGAGAGCAGGGGGAGAATGAGGTTCAATGGATTTTCGGGTTTATTAGACTCAAAGCTTAATCTGTAACAGCTATAAAACATCCTTTTAAAATTGGTTTATAGCCAGACACACTCTGCTTAACAGCTTGATGGAGAATGCTGTCATTCTGTATTTGGTCAGTAAAAGAATGCTGTATTCTGTATTTACTCAGTAAAAGGATGGCCCTTGGATTTCATGGGTCATGGACGGCAGAGTAGTGTGCTTTTGCTCTTTAGTTCGGGTTCTCAAGGGACTTTCTACTTGGCAGGTAGACTTCTGTTAGCAGTGAAGATTTGTAATGGACTGCTGTAAAATCCTGTTCTAAAATGCTAATTGGGATCACTGTTAAGACTTTGTCTGCATGTTGTTACTACTCAGAAGTCAGTAACAGTCTTGGATTCTGTTGGTAGTAACAAGTAAACCCTTTCTTCTGAAACTGATGAGCTAAAATAGTGCTTAAGAGTTTTCTTAAAAAAAAAAGTGGTAAGTAGACACTAGCCATAATATTAATAGCTTTGATATGGAGGTGAAGGAAAAGACAGCAGAAACTTCCAGAGAGCCAAACTGACTTCCAGGGAGTCTACTGACTATATGAATCCAAGTGAAGTACTGAATGTCAACTATATGAATTCAAATTAAATAATTAACTTTTTTTTTTTCAGCAGTTCATACTCGAGTCCTTTCACGTAAACCTGACATCTTGGAAGTCATGAGTAACTTCAGCAAAGAAGAATTTGAGTTGACCTTCCTTGATGAAGGCTTTACTGCCAAGGATATCCTTGACCAAAAAATAAATGAAGTGTCATCTTCTGTAAGTATGAAGGGAAAACCACTATGTTTCATGATGCTACAAACCTGTAAACTAATAGAACAAGTTGTCCTTGCAAATGATCTGCAAGACAGCCCCCTTGCATGCTGACCTCTAGGCTTATCCTGTTATCTGTTGTTTGTAATGTTAAGATGTATGTTTGCTCTAGGATGATAAAGATGCCTTCTATGTTGCTGACCTCGGGGACATTGTGAAGAAGCACATGCGGTGGCATAAGGCCCTTCCTCGGGTGACGCCCTTCTATGCTGTAAAATGTAACGACAGCAAAGCTGTTGTGAAGACTCTTGCTGTTCTTGGGGCAGGATTTGATTGCGCCAGTAAGGTGAGATCTTGACTATCTTCTGGTCTGTGACATTAGTATCTGTTCAGCCTTGCAAGACGTATATATAAAATTAAGCATTTTTTGTTGTTCTGATTACATTAATCATCCATCTAGAAGTGTCTTTTACAAGTGTAATCTTTTCTTTCTTCAGACGGAAATACAGCTGGTACAGAGCATTGGTGTGCCTCCTGAGCGAATAATATATGCAAATCCCTGCAAACAAGTATCTCAAATCAAACATGCTGCCAGCAGTGGTGTACAGATGATGACATTTGATAGTGAAGTAGAGCTAATGAAAGTTGCAAGGGCCCATCCAAAAGCCAAGTAAGTAATGCTAATTGTTCTATAATTCTTCCTTGGGTTCCCAAGATAAAGCAGGTATTTCTGTATCTGAAACTTGTTCTTCATTAGATTAAGATACTCTGCAAATTTGTGAAGTAATAAACATACTTTTAGCCAGTGAAATCTAATCTTGTAGAGCTTACTGGCACTTTAGGAAGAAATACACAGAGGAGCTTGTATCTTTAAGCTCAGTCATTCTGAGGTCATACCTGCCTGATGATGATGTCTGTTATACTGAACTTAACTCCTCATTTTTTCCTGTTTCTAGGTTAGTCTTGCGCATTACCACCGATGACTCCAAAGCAGTCTGTCGTCTGAGTGTTAAATTTGGAGCTACACTTAAGACTAGCAGGCTTCTTCTGGAGCGTGCAAAAGAACTTGACCTTGCCATTGTTGGAGTTAGGTGAGCTGACAGTATCAAAACACAGTCATATTAAATAAGTTTTTTATAAGTGGTCTACCTGACAATAGAGATGCCTTTGCTTGTGGTGGCATGAGTTTATACAAAACTTCTTGACTAATTTGCCAGATACAAATTATCAGTTGCTATCTTTTTGTAGTTTCCATGTTGGAAGTGGATGTACAGACCCAGAGACCTTTGTTCAAGCCATTTCTGATGCCCGCTGTGTGTTCGATATGGGAGTAAGTCTAATTCTACTTTTGCACTAAAATTGGTATCTCAAACTCAAATGACTGTTACTTGAACATGAGTTAGCTCTGTTTCAAGTGTTAATGAAATGACTTAACATTACTTTTTAAGCTAAAATGATAAATTATAAACTGATTTTTTGACAGTGTTATTGTTAATCTCATTTTAGGCTGAACTTGGCTTCAATATGTATCTTCTTGATATTGGTGGTGGCTTCCCTGGCTCTGAAGATGTCAAGCTTAAATTTGAAGAGGTATAGGTTTGCTAAGAACTTCTCAGGTTGTAGCATCTGTTTGAGTGTTGATCTGGATTGAATAAAATCTTGCCTTTTCTGTTTGTATGCAGACACATTTGCAAAAATGTGTCTGCTTGGTCAGAAATGTAATTAAGAGGAAAAGAGGAATTAATCAGAAAACTAAAAATTAGATGAGCTCATTAGATACATAGCTAAATGACTGCACAAGCATGCAGTAGTCTCAAACAAGTAAAGCAGGTTTAAACTAGAGGCTTGATTCTTACTGGCATAGATGTATTCCACTGATGCTGTTCTTCAAACTGAATAGATCGGCAGTGCTCCCAAATAGGGTGAAAGGGTAGTCCTGAACCCATACTGTCCTTAGGGGTGGCAGCATACTAGGTCAGTGTTTGATTTGATTTAGAACTAGCTTTTGGGTAATTTTTTAAATAGCTCTGCTTTCAGAAGAGACAAGGGGGTTGGATATTTATAGGACTTCTACTTAAAGCTGTCAGTGCTGTCAGAGCACCTTGCCTTCTAGTCCAAGGAGGTGTTGAATGTTGCTACATATTAACATGAGGAGACAGTAAGTTACATAAAGAGTTTTCTTATAATAGTGTGAGCTAACATTGTAGCACTTCTGGTACCTCCTAATGAAGTGTGTCTTCTCATAGTGCAGTATGGGGGCATAGGTGAGGCATCAAGAACAAATTATGTCATTGGACTCCATGGCATGATACAGTCATATTGCAGTAGGAGGCAGCTTAATGATAACTTCAGAACTTGTAAATTGCTGTTCATTAAGGCAACTGAATTTTAAGTATGATAGTAAAACCCTCTGTATTCTTATGATCCCATGACATCTTTAGGATTCAGTAAGCTGTGGAATAGTGCATGAATAGCAGCACTACAAGTGGACCACAAATCAAATTTGAAGTGTGGTGACTTGCAGGGCATTAATGCTGCTTTAATGAGCCTAGGAGTGGTGATTTCCTTCAGCCTCAAACATGACCTTTTTTGTTACTTAAGCTTTAAGGTGCAAGTGATGTCTGCTTTTGTTGCTTTGTATAAATTTAATTGCAAACAAGACTTTGAATGAGGAAAAAAAAAGCAAGAGCAGTCAATAGAAATTACAACAGATGTTAATAGATGTTACGTGTTTCACTAGTATATCATTTTGAACTTGAGGGTCTTCCTTCATCTCAGACTTCTAAAGTAGCACTTGAGTAGCTACTGAAATTGTAACACTGGCATCTAATTTTTCCTTAGATCACAAGTGTAATCAACCCAGCACTGGATAAATACTTCCCTTCAGATTCTGGAATAAATATTATTGCAGAGCCAGGAAGATACTATGTTGCATCAGCATTCACACTGGCAGTCAACATCATTGCAAAGAAAATTGTGTTAAAGGAGCAAACAGGTTCTGATGGTATGTAAATCTAGACTTAGTTCTAGGCATCTGTGTGTTTCTTTCCAAGCATTTTCTCATTGGTGTCTCAACTTCTTCCAGATGAAGATGATGCAAATGACAAAACTCTTATGTACTATGTGAATGATGGAGTCTATGGATCATTCAACTGCATCTTGTATGATCATGCACATGTTAAGCCAGTCCTGCAAAAGGTAAGCCTGTTCAGAAGTACCACATACTGGTCGTGTATCATGGATGTAGGAGAATTCTTGTCGCAACAGTCACTTCTCAGTTCACTGCTCCCTTCATGTTGCCAGACTTCTTTAATTTAATTTATGAAGCATGCAGTGGAATTAACTCAAAGCCAGAGGTGAAGAAGAGCCTGCAAGCAGCTCTTCCTTCTCTTCAGAGGTGGAATGTTACACCAACTATGATACTACTTCTGGAAGTTCTGTTTTGATAGTCAAATAATTATACCTCACTCTTTTCTTTAGCGGCCTAAGCCAGATGACAGCGGCTACTTCTGCAGCATTTGGGGACCAACCTGTGATGGTTTAGATCGGATTGTTGAGCGTTTTAATATGCCAGAGCTGCAAGTTGGTGACTGGATCCTGTTTGAAAACATGGGTGCCTATACTGTTGCAGCGGCTTCTACTTTCAATGGATTCCAGAGGCCAACAATACACTATGTGATGTCAAGACCAGCATGGTTAGTAACTAAATATCTTGATCCATCAGTACTTTTGAGATCACTGTAATGAATAGCTCATATCAGTTGGCTACCCCTTTTAACAAGCAGGGCTATAGCTTTGGTGCCACAGCTCTTGTAAAAACTTCTTGTATGGAAGAAGGCAGTGCCTCTGAAGGTTTTTGCTGTGTGCTTAGAACAATGCTGATGCTACTAATTACTTTTCTGTTGTACACACTTACAGGAGAGGCCCTTTTTAAGGGGTAATGTTAGGAGTCTTCATTAATCTGGATTAATCTAGTGTTTTTACTTTTGTACAACATTACAGAATCATTATGAATTCTTTATGTTTAGCTTCTGTGCCTAGTAATCAGAGACCAGTCAATCACAGTTCTATTAATATGTCGTCTTCTAAACTAGTAGCTTACTAAATCCTGACTGCAGGATGCAGGGACTTTCAACAGTGTTGCTTCACAGTATGTTCTCTGTTTGTTTGAGAGCTATTCCTTGGTTTAGGTTGAGCTCTGGCTCAGTGCTCAGTGCAGAGTGCTAGATCTCCATGGGAAGTTATTAAACAGGTAAGCAAAGAAAGCAGGACAACCTTTTAAGTGCAAGGATACTGTGAAACTGCAACTTGAACAGCAGTTTGAAGTTACCTGGGTGCTCTTCAGTGCAACACACGTTAATGGATTGCACCTTCTATAAAAGTGGGGTTTCCTGTAAGAGCAAGCCCTTACCTCTCTACTGACATCTGCCTACTGAACTGGCAGAGGGCTTTTGGGCAGAAGTGTTACCCTAAAGCATGATTAGCTCTGCTACTGGGCTGTTTTCAAATTTTTTGAAAATCTTTAAGTTCAGGGGAATTCCTGCCATAAAAGTAAGAGGAAGCTTCCTCCATTCTTTTACTAACTCTGCTTGTGTAAGCAAAGCTTGTATTATTTCTTCCCTTTTGTGAAACCTGTCAATTGACGCATTTCTCAAACCACATGAAGCTTTTAGACTTCCCTCAAGACGTCAGAACTGTGTCTAATTGAACTAAAAATGGCTCTGCAGGAGAATAATTAGCTTTTTCACTGTATCACTAGGTTGCTGTTAAAATTTAATACTTGGTCTGAGGCATGCTGAGCTTAATTATGCAGACACAACTGTTGTCCAAGGCCACAGCACAGCCCTCTTTCAGCCCTATGTCTGTTTTCTGTTTTTGGCAAGAGAATACTGTGATAATTGCTGGCCCTTAACTGAGATGGATATATCAATGACATTATGGTGCAGATCTTCTTAGGACAGGCAAAAGTCTTTTGGAATGTCATCTACATATTACAAAGGTGTACAACTAAATTTGTGGCTAGAAACTGTGAAAGGTAAAAGACAAGATAATTACATGTGTCTAAGTAAACACTAGTAATACATGAGGAGCCATGTAGTGGCACAACTGTTTGCCTTGCATACCTAAGATAACTAGAGCTATAGGAGGGACACCAAGCTGAGTGTTGCTGTTGACACACCTGAGGGATGGGACACCATCCAGAAGGACCTGGACAGGCTCAAGAAGTGGCCCTCATGGGAATCTCATGAGGTTTAACTTGTGCAAGGTGCTGCACCTGGGTCAGGGCAACCCATGGTATCAATCCAGGCTGGGGGATGAACAGATCCTGAGCAGCCTTGCCCAGAAGGACTTGGGGGTGCTGTTGGGTGAGAGGCTGGACATGATCCAGCCATGTGCCCTTGCAGCCTAGAAAGCAAAATGTGCCCTGGGCTGCATCCAAAGCAGTGAGGGCAGCAAGTGAGGGAGGGGATTCTGCCTCTCTGCTCTGGTGAGACCCCACGTGCAGTGCTGCATCAGCTCTGGGATCCCCAGCACAGGAAGGACATGGACCTGTTGGAGCAAGTCCAGAGAAGGCCGCTGAGTTGATCAGAGGGATGAAGCACCTCTGCTGTGAGGAAAAGCTGAGAAAACTGGGATTGTTCAGCCTGGAGAAGAGAAGGCCTTGGGGTGACCTTATTGCAGCCTTCCAGTACCTGAGGGGGACTTACAGGAAAGATGGGACAAGACTGTTTACAAAAGCACGTAGTAACAGGATAAGGAGTAATGGCTTCAAATTAAAAGAGATGCCCCATCCCTGAAGTGTTCAAGGCCAGGTTGGATGTGCCTCTGAGCAACCTGGTCCAGTTGAAGGTGTCCCTGACCCTGTTGGGCGGGGGGAGGGGAGGGGTAGAACTAAAACTTAAAGGTCTCCTACCAACCCAAACCATTCTATGAATCTATGAAGTAAGTCCGAAAACACAGTCAACTGAAGTTCTTCTGAGGTTGTTTTAGTACAACTCCTGTCTGAGTATGGAAGGAGTTGCATGTTTCTCACTGGTCTGGTCAGCTCCTTTATACTCCTAATCTGTCATCCATACTTTTTCTTAATTCAAGTTACCCAGGAATATGAGTGTGGAATAAGTGACAGTCAAGTTGTCAGGGATTTTCACATCTGAAATTCTGAACTATTGAGTACTAAGTCAGTAAATCTGTGTAGCATGAGGTGTACAGATGTAGCTACAGGTATATAGGTGCATCTTTGCAGATCTAAATCCTATACAGAATGGTAAAACCAGCTTGGTATTGGCACTTACCCTAAAGCCTAGCCAGCCACAGGTAACCTGCATGGATTCTGCTTTTATTATTTTTACTTTTCCCCCCTATGATAATAATGTCTGGATTGCAGTGATGCATAAAGAGTTCATTTCATATTCACTGGCAATTAAAAAAATTGTACCTTACTTACATTTTTAGGTAGATTGCAGTGAAACAGTTTTCGACTTACTCTTTTTTTTTTTCTAGGCAACTAATGCAGCAGATCAAGGAGCAAGGGTTCCTAGCTGAAGTGGAGGAGCAGGATGTTGCTAGTCTGCCAGTCTCCTGTGCCTGGGAAAGCGGAATTGAATATCCAGCAACTTGTGCTTCAGCTAGTATTAATGTATAGGTAATATTTAGTAACTAAGTGCAAGGTTAGTCACTGAATTTAGGGCATTTGGGGGACTGTTAACTTAATTCTTGGTAGAATTTTTAAGTGGTTTTTTTAACATTTAGGTTTGGCATAAATGCAAGAAAAATGACTAGGAGATGGGTCACAATTATCTGTGTTCCTATGGAAACTATTTGAATATTGTTTTATATGGATTTTTATTCACTTTTCATGTATGCTACTAAAGACTGACCCTCAGCTGTCAAACAAGTATTTGTAGCTTGTGTATGGCAGAATGGGCTAAGCTTAGTGCTTTGTGACCTACCTGTTTTAAAATAAAGTATATTGAAATAACTGGTTCTGTGTTTGGTTAATCTGTAGAAATTTAATGTGTCATGGATGGCTCTTAAAGCATACATGAGGGCAGACCTTGAGAACTTACTAATAAATGCCATCTCCCCTACCCTTGCCCTCCCAGCTGAAGTGAAGGAAGCCCTCAATAGGTAGGGAAACTGAATTGCCTTTTTTCATATGTGATTAGAAAAGGGTTGACTGTAAACAAATTGAATACTTTGTGAATTCCCATTTGTTTTCCACTACTGTGTGAATTCTTGTGAATTCCCATTTGTTTTCCACTACTGAACATGGGCTTGACAAGTTGCATATTGCAAGTTCAATGCAGTGCTGGTTTTCTGCAAGTTAGTCTATGGGTGCTGTGGCCAGGACTGAAGGCTGTTTATAAACACATCTAATGATACATGAGAGAATACAGCACAGGCTCCATGGCTGCCACACTGCTTGTTATGTGTGTGAGAACTAAAATATGTTGTGGGAAAACCCAGGAAACTGAAACTATGTGGCTGACAGGCTCTCTGACCTGTGCTGCCTAGGCCTTTAGTGTAAAAGAGATAAGAAATGGGACTTGACATCTTTTGTCTTTGCGATACGATTAGAGGCTCTTAATGTTATGAAAAGACATTACCCTTCTGGCTTTGGATTAAATGTGATAGATGACACTAAGTAAATACTAGGAGCTAATACAGGGGTGTTGGTGATAAAATAGTCTGCTAATTGAATCAAAGCATTCTGACTTATGTTTAACCTGATGCTAGTTTGCTGACACTTACTGCACTAAAATTGGAAAATGTTTCTGACAAACTAATTGGTCCTGGAGCTGGCTTTGATCTGTTTGCCAGAAGGTCCTGGACTGTGGGCATGCCCTAGCAAATACCTGAGAGAGAGAGCAGAGAAAGATAAAGATCTTAATGTATCAAATAAATATGTAAAGCTTATGTTAACTTGGAGTAAGTGTTAAAATTTAAAGGGTTGTCCAAAGGTTGGCATTGCTGATAGAAACAGTGGCTCTAGCAAGATGAGAAATAAAGCAGTTTTCCTATAAGCAGCTCTGAAAGGTAAAGTTTAACCTCCATTCTGTGCCTTCAGCAGAAACTGTCCATTAGCTGAACTAGTAGGGTAAACATGAGTGATAGTACCTCATTCCTGACTCTCTGCAAGCATCCCAAGTGATGTTTTTACTTGTTTTATTCCCAGCTTCAAGCCTGTGATTGAAATAGCACTTACCTTTATTCTTATGCGTATGGCAAACTTCAGTACACACACATAGTGGAGCCATAGTCTTAATCTCATAGAAACTCTGCATCCAAACCAGGGTTTCATTTAGCTTCTCCAATTTCATCTGGAAAGTAAATGATTCTTAAATGAAAGCAGAGATAGTGAATAGTAACTAAATGTTAATACTGTAACAATTCCACATCTAAATCTTGCTCTTAACATTTGAACAGGTATGCAGAAAAAATAGTCTCTGAGAAGCTGCAGTTGACTAAAGGAAATGTAGCTACTTTTTCAAAGTGCCTGTTTGAAGGCTGGGGCTGTTTGAGTCAAGAAGGCAGTTCAGCTTAGTGAGACCTTATGTGATACCTGCACTAGCACCTCGTGCCCTGCTGGGCAAGTGGCACAGTCTGCCTTCCTCTACTCACAGCCCGTGGAGACCATCTCCAGCAGGTACTTTGAAGGCAATCACTTATGGAAATGAATTAGTGAGCTTCACTGAGAGGAAGCTGGCAGGTTGCCAATTAATTTCTTCATCTGAACTTACCTTGATTGGTTATTTTAGCTATTTCACTGGGTTTTGTCTCCAAAATCCAAAATTTACATCTCTGCTGGAGGCCAGGACTGTGGAAACACGCTAACCATCATTTGCTCAACGTGGTGCTCCCCAAAGGAGATGTAGCTGACTGTAGTTCTTTACCTTTCTCTCCTATGGCAGGTGTGTCATAGACTTGGCTGGTGCTCTCTAAGCCATGTCTAACGAGTATCAGGTGCTTAAAAACTGCTAATCTGAAGCATCTTCTGTGTAAAAAAAAAACCCAGTGGATTTTGCTAAGGGTCTTTTAGTACTTTCTGGGAGTAATAAGTGTTTACAGTAGTGCTGGTGTGTCTTTTAAGGAAGACTTGACTTTCTCAAGTTGGGTTATGCTGAACAGATGTTCTGAGTTTTGGGATACTTCATCTCACAGATGCCTGGCTCCTGGCTTCCACAGAATCTCAGTTGCCCATTTGTTAATTGATTTTAAAACACCCCAAGTGACAGCAGTTGGTCATAGGGTGACTGTGGGGATTCCCTACAATCCACACTAGGGAAATATGTTTTCTGCTGGAAGCTGGAGTGAAGACCATGTAGGACAGCAAAGGTGTAACAAAATAAGCAGTGAGCTCATATGGTTTAGTTTGACCTCTCCTTGATGGCCTTTTGGGACATTAAAGCCTTTGCTCTGTTGTGCCGCGTTTATTGATCAAATACGGTTGTTCTAACTGCACATCTTAATTATTCCTCCCTGGGGCAAGTTTGTCTGATACAGGAGGAAGGGAGGATCTGCACACCAGAAAAATTGAGATCAGTTGCATCTGTCTGATGTAATTAGCTCAACAAATATTAAAGTTGGAGCCAAGAATAGCCTTTCAGCTTGCTCCTTGCTAGCCTTGCTCTGCCTGTTCCACTGTGGGCTTTGCTGGCACATTAGCAGGGGCTGTGGCATCCCTGCTATAAATGGCCCTGGTGCTCACTCCACTCGCTGGCACCGGGGCCCTGGTGCTCACTCCACTCTCTGGCACCGGTGATGGTGATGTTGATTCTGTTGGGATCACACTTGTAAAAAGAAAGTAATATCTGAGGCAAATACCAGGACATCTGCCTGTGATGCTTTCTCATCATACCATTTCTCTTTTCTGAACAGTGAAGCCACTTTGAGATCCAGCTTGAGGTCTAGCTGAGACTTTATTTTTAGTCCCCATGTGGTCATATGTGGCCTGTCCTGGAATTCAGCTGACATTCTTTGGTGCAAAGATAGTATACCAAAATAAGCTGAGAAACACTCATCCTCTGGAACTACATCAGATGGAAAATCAAAGGTGGAAATGTTTTAGGAGAGATTGGAGAATACTGAAGCAGAGGAAGTAAGGGACAAGGGGAAGTTGCTGATGGCAATGTACCCTGGGGCAGATAGCCCTTGTCTTACCGCATGACTGTTTAACTCATGTTTTCATTTTTAGGCTGCTGACTTCTAGGCTACCACACAGGTCTTGCAGACAAAGTGTCTGCTCAATTCCATGTGGAAGAGTCAATTCTGCCACTTTACCTTCACCAGCAGGGAAACCCAGAGCTGGGAGCAGCACTTAGCAGGGACCCCATGACTCCACCTGCAGGAGCAGGAACAAACCTGGAGCTGGAAGGAGCTCTTCTGCCACAGACCTCATCCCCAGAAACTACTATCCTTTAAATAGGTATTTTATAGCTAAACACAGCATCAATTTGCAGAAAAAAGATTGGACAGCTTGCTTTCCAGATCAAAACCAACCCTCTTCCACAAAAAAAAAAGTAAAAAACCTCATTATCCACAAGTATTGCAAGAGGAGCTTAGATGCATATTATTTAACTGGCAAAAAGTAAAAGATCATCAGTCATTGCAACAATTATTATTTTTTATTTTCTCTTGAAAGAGGCACTGATTGGTACCAAAAAGAAGTGAGAGTAACTTGCTTTGGAGAAGTGTCCCTGGTTTTGACATGCATCACCTGATTTTCTATACAGTTTGAAGGCATGGCCTTGGTCTGGTTTCAGTATCCATGTCACAAATGCCTCTAATTCAAATTTGTCTTTAGCTCATTAAAACACTGTATTTGACCACCCCAAAAATACACTGAGAGTAGGGAGCATATACGGGGCTGGGACTGGTTTTGTCAAGCCTTGCTCTTGCTCTTCAGTTGCTTTTGTAGTTCTCAGTATAGGAGGTGTTTATACCAACTCAGCCACGGTGGTGCCACTTTTGGAAAGCTGATGATGAGCACCCAGAGGGGCACAGCCACCAAGATGATGTTGTCCTTCGCATGGTGAGTCTGAGGGTGAAGGTGAATGCTTTGGGCATGAACAGCACTGGCTGGTGCCTTGAGTCCCCTCCACTTTGGCATGGGGAAGCCACAAGTGTTACAGGGAAACCACTGGCAAATGAAGGGAGCGCCCTCAGGGGAGCACACTGCAGTGCTGTATGTCCATGTAGACTTGCAAGTACTGTTACAGTCTCATAAATATTAGACCTTATTTGCATGTGTTTCTTGATGCTTACACTGCAGCAACAATTTTCCTCCATCTGTTAGTCTTTGCCTGAAGATAAAAGCATTAGCATGCTGAATCCAACCCTTCTTTTTCTCACTCATTTTAGGGAGCTGGTCCCAGTCTTACCCACAGTATTCCCACAAAAAAGAAGTGCCTTCCAGTTGTAGTCTCCTCAGTTCATGCTCTCAGAGTGCTTTGCAAAGGACTAATTGGTTCACCCTGCTTTCCTGGTACAAAGCCAACTGCCATGTTCCAGTCTAGAAAGCAGCCAGAAGACAGCAAGGCTGTGTGGCAATTCAGGGAGGGAGAGAAAGGCAGAGACTTTCAGAGCAGCGATGCAGAGACCAGTGCTCCCAGCTGGGTTGCTACCAACACCTTATCACTGCTAGGGATGTGGAGGCTCAGTGTACCTTGAGAACTCAGCAAGTAGTGCATAGGAGCTGAGAAAGGTCAACTGTAGCAGCTCAGTACAAAGAATTCCCAAAGTATTTTACAGGTATTATTTAATCCACTCTGAGATAGCAGTTGCCTACAGTGTGAGTACAGGATTTGGACATTCAGTTGGCTTAAGCATCACCCTTTTATATTTGGCTACTAAGCTCACTAGCTGGAAAAAAAGAAGATACTGGCAATCTTGCAAAGCACAGGGTTGCAGTGCTTGAACAGGATAATATGGATGCATTTTTCAGTAAGAACAGAGGTGCTGCTGCCCTTACTGTGAGGGTAAGAAGAAAATCATCTACCGCCTTTTTAGATTTAAAAAATCCTGCTTAAGAACTCCCATTTACTTGCTGTTAACTATAGTTCATCAGTAACAACAGCATTGCACTGTAACAGCTCAATAAACATTTCTCAGTGATGGTTGTCCCACTTTTCTGCAGTCAAAACACACATTAAACAATTACAGCATCTGACTGAAGTGAAAAGCAAAAGAAAATCCAACTCGCCAGAGATTGCTGATTTAGGGGAGAGAGATTCCTCCTGCACCCCATGGGATGGTTCCCAAACTCCCCAGCAGTCAGGTGCTATGGGACTCACCTGCTTCTGCCATCTGGGTTTCATTCCTCAGTGGGTTATTTGGGCGGCTTGGTCTAGTGGAAGGTGTCTTTCCAGGGGCAGGATGCTGGAACTAGTTGTCTTTAAGGGTCTCTTCCAACCCAAGCCATTCTGTGTCTCTGTGATTGATTCTATGATTATACCTGACTGCAAGCAAAATGGGACGTGTTCCTCTGACCGGGGCCAAGGGAGATCCTCCCAGAGATAAGGATGTGGTGACTAATTAGCCGCGCAAAAGCCCACAAGATGGAGCTCAGCTCAAAAAAAATGCATCCAAGAAACCGTGTCGGTCAGAGCCAGGGCAGGAGGAGGAAAGGAGTGAAATGGAAAGCTTTCAAATGAATCTCACATTCCCGATGTTAGACCATAGCATAAGTGAGATGTTATGAGAGAGAACAAATGCAAATAAGAAACTACAAGGAAAAAGTATGTACAAAGTAATAATTAAGCTGTTGCACAGCTCAAAAAAACCCCAACCAAAGCTCTCATCCCATTCATTCACAGAGATGGGAAACAGAGGATGTGAGGGTTTTAATACTAGGAAAACTTCAAAAAGAGCTGGGGTTTTCTTTAATTATTTATTAAGGCTGTTACCTCAAATGTCCTGTCAGCTTCCAGTTTCCTGCTTGGTGCCCAGTCTGAGGCTTGGCTCTTTCAGTAGCTATTACTGTGATGTTTTTTATTCTTCTGTCTTGCTCCTGGGGTTAATTTAGGTTTGCCATTGCCAGAGTTTTTGGGGGTTTTTTTTGAGTAACTGCATGGAACTGATTTATGCCGCCTTCTGTAGAGCAGCTTTGCAGGATTGCTAATGTCAAATGTCAGTGGACACAAGTTGAAACCGGGAAGTCAGTCTGGATGCAAGGAGCAACTTGCTTCATGGGGACAGCCAGGACTGCTGGGGTTGGCCAGGCTCCATCTCCGGAGGCTTTTGAGACCTGACAGGTCAAGGTCTTGAGCAGCCATGAACTGATCTTGCAATTGATCCTGCTTGGAGCAGAAGCCTCGGCTAGAGACCTCCTGAAGTCCCTTCCAATCCTAGTGTGTTTGTCATCACCCTGCTCCCTAGTGGGTCTGGCAGTGCCATGGGTCTGAGCCCTGCAGCACAGTTCTCTCAGTTCAGCAATGGGGTTTGCCAATGCTACCACCTCCTTGGCTGCCTTCCCCTCTATGGGGCTCTGCGTGGTGAGGGCTCATGCTCCAGTGCTAAAATGGATCTAAAGGGGCAGCAGCCTCTGAAGAGCTGCTGGAGGGAGAGGACCCACTCCTGCCTCAAAAAAGTTAAAAAGTAGTGGGGAAGAACTGGTAATGGATGCTAAACCAAAGCCACAGTCTGGCTGTTGGAACAAAGGTAAGAGCCTCATCTTTCTCCGTGATATGAAGAAGATTCCTCACCCAGGAGAGTCCTGAGTGGCCTCTCACCTTCATGAAGCAGTTTTCCTGTTCATCGGCTGAATATGCTGATTTCTATTTGCTTCTCCTCCTGGGAGAGCGACAGGCACTGGAGGGAGCAAATGGCTTCAAAAGCAGAGACCCATTGCCAGCCTCAGGTTTAGGACACTGGTGTTGTCCTTAGGACAGGGTGGTGAGAGAGCCGCTGGATCCAATAACCATGCCAACGCCAGGGGACGCGGAGTGTCCTCCTCCAGGAGAGGTGACTCTCATGAGAAAGGATGCGGTGCCCGTGGGGAGCAGGGCAGAGTGACCGGCACGGCTGTGACCACCGAGCTGCCGCCCGGCCGGCCCTGCAGCCGCTGTGGCAGCGGCCTTGGAAAGCGCGGGCTAAACGAAGAGACCTTAAAAGATACCTTCTTCTTTATGGCTCAGAAGAGGAAAGCCACAGAAAAGCAGTGATGTAGACCTAAGAACATAGCCGGAGAAGGTGGCGTGGGTGAGGGCTGAGCGGCGGCGGGCATGGCTAGATGGCAGCAGCAGCCCGCACTAGGGCCCCGCTTCTCCCGCACCCTGCTGCATCCATCCCCAAACTGCGAGTCTGTCTGCTGCCACCTGCTCCTCAGCAGCACAAGGCCTTCAGCTCCGGAACCTTCCCAAGGCTGTGGTTACTGCCCGCACACTACATTTTTGGGAGGAGAGAGGAAATTTCTCTATAACCAGCAAATAAATTGACTCGCCCTGAGGCAAGCTGAGAGGGAAACAGGGCTTGCTAATATAATTCCTTAAATGTTTGGCTTTTGAGCTTGAGGAAGGATGGTGGGGAGGGAAGATGGTGGGAAGAGGTCAGAGCAGAGAGGCACAGTATACACTGCCCAGGGTGCATCCCTCCAGGTGGGTTGCCAGCAGCTCCTGCCAGCAGCTTCTGCCCGATGCCACCAAGTCCAGGGGTTTGTGGGACACAACAGAGACTCCCTGAAGTGTCTGCAGCTGATGAAAGATAAGGGCAGGCTGGTAGAGTGAGGGTTCCCTAAAAAAACCTCTGCAGGAGATGAGCCCAGCTGTGCCCGGCTCCCTGCGCTCCTGACGAGACAAGTGTCCCATGGCTCAAGGAGGGCTGGAGACAGGTCTTACAGTACCTATTGCATGTGGGAGGTGGAGGTCACTCCTTACCCAGGGCTGGGCAGATTAATCTGGGTGTGTCCTTAGATCCACCCCAAGACATGCCCTGGGAGAGGCCCTGAGTTTCTCGTGCTGCTTGTTGTCTCCTGCAGAAAACCACCCTGCTTGGGCAGAGGATACCAGTGGGACTGCAGCAAGGCAGAGCACATCTCTGCTGCCCTAGCTTCCTGATTCTGTCCCCAGAAATGCACAGGGACACTCTGCAACCATCCTCTGCCATCCTGCCAGTCCCTCTCTGCTTTCTGAGAGCCTGTGCATAGGCAGAAAGGGGAAAAGGAAAGACGAAGTGAAAAGGGGAAAAAAGCTACCCTGGTCAAGTTATTTATTACTATGAGCATTAAGTGCTGAATTGCTGGTGCCTAATGAGAGTTTTTTTCTGTGCTGAGCAATACCATGCAATAAAGTACAATTTATCTTTGGGAGAGATGGATGCAGCTGAGCCAGTACGAGACTTGGGACAAAAGAGTATTGACGTCACTCTCAGGAGTCCAGCGGCAGATGTTTAGCATCGTCTCCAGCCTCAGGCCAAAGGTACAAGCCTGGTGCACAAATTGCCAAGGCAGATTCGCTGGCCTGCATTAGCTGTGGGGTCAAGAGGGGCTGATCAAAATGTTCCCTGCCCTCATTAGATAGCTGGAAAGCCACTTGCCACTGCTCAGCACGGGTATGGCTGACACTGTACATGATTTAACCAGGTACCAGCTGCCAAGTAGAGAGTTTAAATTGTCAGGCAAGGAGCTAAGGGCACAAAAACATGGGCACGGAGGCTGCACAGGGGGGACATGCTGTGCCAGAGCAGAGGTGGCAGGTTCTGGAGGCCAGTGTAACCCCACATGATGAGTGTGATGCCCAAGGAACCATTTTACCCAGGTCACTAACATCCCAAACTGTAAGGCTCCCCAAAAGCTGCTTTGTCTTTTAAGCTGAGCTGATATTTTCAGACCTCTACCCAAAGTGATCCAAATATCTTTTAAATTTGGACCTCAAAGTGTATGAATGATTAGAACTACTGTTTTTTAGACTCCTTGTTCTCTTTTAGTTAATATTAGGTAACTAAACTAAGTTTTAATTAATGGGTAACTTTGCTGCCTCAAAATCTATACAGAGAAAAATTTCTGCAATATTTTGCCTAATCTCTAATGATCCTAAACAATCCTGTGCCACCACCAAACTTCTTTATATCTATCTATCTATCTATACACACATCCACTCCTTTTCAGACCATTTAAGAATGTGTTGCCTCTTCATTCCTGCAGAGATCACAGATTTATCAGGCACAACTTCCATTTGTAAGAGCTCATTTTATCTCTTCCCTTTATGCATCACATTTATCCTAGCATCTGCAATGTCTGTACTTTGCTGTACAAAAGCTGTTTCTACAGATTTTTTCTGGTTCAGACATGAGACTTACTGATTTGGAGTTCCTTAGACCATGCCCTGGAATCATTAAAAAAACCCCCAGCTAATAATTTGGTATCGTGTTTGCCTGAGGCTGATTTAAGGAAGAGGTTATACTCTCATTCATCTGTTCTTTGGGTGCACTCAGGTGGCTACCACCTGATCCAAGCAATTTCTTTCTGTTCATTTTAGCAGGCTGTTGGAAAGCCTTTTCTGTAGCATTTCAGGTGGCAGCAGCTCCTCAGCCTGGGTTGCTGTCACCAGTAGCAGCGATTGCAGCTTTTGATTAAGGAAAAGAAATTAAATAGCTTGGTTCTCACTGCCATGCTTGTGGCATAAACAGTAAAATATCACTATTCTGGGATGAAAAAAAAAGCTTGCTACTTTAATATGCATGGATAAAGGTAAAAACAAGCCTGAGTCAAATACATTCATTTCAGCTCTTCTCATCTGTATGAAACCCCAGCTTACCCAGGTACTCACTGTGCAACTCCATCCTCTCTTCCAGGACACAACAGGGAGTGCCTGTGGGCTCCAACTCGTTGTAAATCACTAATCAGTCATCCAAGATGACCAGCCAGCCTGGTAAGGCTGTATCAATTCTCTGAAGTACCAACGATCCTCTCAATCCCATTGGCAGAACATGTAAACTTTGAGCTTTGTTTCCAGAGGCAAGCCCACCATGCCAACCCCTGCAGCTGGGTCTTAACACCTCCCAGCATCACTCTTTTTCACGTTAAAAATAACTTTCTTATTTTTAAGGAAAAGGCATGACCTGGAGGCAAGCTGGAGGGTAAATCTCACTGCTGTTCAACAATACAGATGGCTACATACCATCAGCAGGACAGACTCCCTCACCCTTCAGGGCTACCTTTCGATTAAGCATTGAAATCTTTGAGTTTCAGAGGGCGCTGGGCCATCCAGAAAAATCTACCCATTGTGGCCATGAGCTTCTGATGCAGATGAAGAGAGGATGCAGGTGGAGATGACTACATTGCTCTGGTAATGGCCCCCTACAGCACTCAGAAACTCTTTCCTTCTGTATCATTGTCGTGCACAACATGACAACTTTTTCCTGTTTGTGCCCTTTTCCTTCCTACACCCACAGCAAAGAAACCAACTGATCCAAGCTTGGCAGCCACTTCTCAAAAACCCACTAGAAATTAAACCCATTTCCTAGAAGCATGTTTCTCTTATTTAAGGTGCTAATTTGTCTTTATTGCCACAAGGTGAGGAAATGACTAGTGATTGAAGGGTGATTTAAATCACATTACTGAGGAGGGAATCAGCTTCAGCAGTCTAGCTTCAGAAAAAGCCTTTAAGACAGAGCTGTGCTGCTGATTGAGGTGAAAATTTTGATTTGACTCAGACTTCAGAACAGAGATGGGAATTGCTCATCCTAGGGAAGAACAAGGCAAACCCAGAGGCTGGATATTTAGCTTTATCCTTAGGAAATGTTTGTGAGTATAAAGCAATGCAGTAAGGAACCACACTACCAGTGCCATCAGCTTTGTGCACCACTGGTGGTATCAGCCAAGAGGTGGACATTTGCAAGAAAATCCCCTTGCCACCAGCGGCTGCTGCCTGCCCACAAGTGCAACTGCAAGGAGGCTTGCTGAGATTTGTGGGCATGCAAAGCAACCAAGCATGGGCTGCTTTGTCAATTGGTGCTGGCTCAAGCGTGAAAACGAAGTTTAGAAACACATGCCACATAAAAGCACTGAAACTTGTAGCTGGGTGGAAGAGCCTAACAAAGGCAGCTGGCACAGAAGAAACTACAACTAGAAAAATGATGGTGTAAATGCAAGAAACAGCACAAACCTTGCTGGTTGATCATAGAATCACAGAATATCCTGAGCTGGAAGGGACCCACAAGGATCCTCGAGTCCCACTCCCAGTCTTGTACAGGACCATTCCCAAGAGTCACACCATATGCTTAACTGCATTGTCCAAATGCTTCTTGAACTCTGTCAGGCTTGGTGGTGTGAGCTTTGCTTTGGGAATCAGCTACCAGAATATGGAAATTCATCATAATTGTCCTTCACAGTCCACTCTGTCCCTTTCCCCATATTCTAGGTGATGCCAGATTCCACCAAAAAATGCAGGGGAGTGCAAAGCGTAAGTGCCTTGAGTGTAACTTTGCTAGACAACTGCTAGAACGGAGCAGAGAAAGAGAAGACTTGGGTCCCTTCCACTGCCTCCTCACCAGACCATCCCATGGTTGCACTCATGCTGCTGGGCAGGGATGTTCTGTTCCTTTCAAGCATCCTGCCCAGTGTGGATGCTGTGAACTGTGCAGAGAAGGTGAACATGGGGGGGCTACAAAATCACCCAAAATGGAAGGTGAGGTTTCAAGCAAGTGGCTTTTCTTTGGAAAAAAAAAAATTAAACTCCTGGTTCCTTTTTTTGTGTTTCCATGGCAACTGAGGTAGCCCTGGCCTCTGCTGTGTGGAAAGCATCAGCTGGGTACAATGTGGTGGGCACAGGAGGGGCCACATGGAGGTGCAGTCAGGGTGGCCGGCATCTCCCTCACAGGCACCACAGGAAAGCATCACAGAGACCTTTTTTTCCCACAGTTTCTAGAAGCAGTGCTGGCAGTTACTAAAGGTCTGAGCAAACTTGGAGTTGGTGAGTTTCATCAATTGAGCAGTCCTGGAGGCTTCACCAATGTGGCTCACGATGCCTTGGTCCCAAAAGATATTGGGATCCTCATGGGAGAGCTGCAGCCCCACAGAGGCCTGCTGGAGGAGCCCTGCTCTACACTGCAGCTGTCAGCAGGTCCCACAGGGGACTGGTGGTGACATGCCTGAAAGGTGGCAGATAGCACCAGCAGCTCAATGAGAAGTGGATGTGGAATTCCCTGCCAAGTAGTTCAGAAGGATTCAGCAGCTGCTTTTAAAGCTGACTTAAGCCACGCCCGCATAAAAGTGAAGTTCTTTTCTTACACACGATTATCTTTAGTCCCCAGGGCTCCCCAGGTGGGGCATGGCAGGGCTACGAATTCCACAAAGACCACATTCCTCCAGTGTGGCCAGGGTGTCTGGCAGCAGCAGCTCCCTCAGGCATCACTGCACACGATGCTGGTGAGATGGAGGATGGTGCAGTGTGGGGTAAACCCTGGTACCTGAAACCCACTTCGAGCACTGGCACCGTCTGCAGCGTGCAGGCAGCCCTGCTCCTCAGTGCCACCACACACATGCAATGGCACTACCTGTGTCCTTTAGCAGGCATCAAACCTGCCTGTCGTGAGCCTCACATGTATTAATAATTCATAAGGAAAGCAGCAAAGGAATAACCATGGCTGTGCAACACCTGAATTAGCTGAGTTTATTTTATTTTCTCCAAGGAAAGCGTCGGTAATGTTTGTGTTTTGTTCCTGATCATTAATGGTGTATTAAGGCATAGTCAGTGCACTCACGTTTTCCTTGAGGAACCAGCTGCCAGCACTGCGCCTGCTGCCCATGGCATCCGCTCAGCAGTGGAATTTGCCCTGAAAAGGGTCCAGGAAATTATTAAAAAAAAAGAATAAAGAGGAAAAATATATATGTTTGGTTATTGCTGCAGCCCCAGGAGTGGGGTGTTTGCTCACACCAGCTGGGTCTGGTGGGAGGAGGAGAGGTCTCTTCTCCCACTCCCATTTGGCCACTGCATCTTTGCACTAGAGCAGGGGGCACGATGGTCCCACAGCACAACCCAGAGGGAGCTGGAGACAGGAAGCCTGCTGCTCCTGCCAGCTGCAGGAAATGAGGGCTCAGTGTCCCCAAGAGGATGATGCTCCCCAGCTCCATGTTGTGATGCTCAACACTCACCATTTCCCCTGGCTGCTCCCAAAACACTTTAAAAACCATTCACAATGACGTCTTGCTCCTGAATGACTCCAGCGGGAGACGAATTCCAGCTTCAGGCAGAGAATTATCTGTACCTGTTCTGTTTCTCCCTAACCCAGTTCTGTTTCTCCACAAGAGGAGATTGGCCAATTTCCTAGTGAGTTAGCTGGCACTCTCCTCTGAGCCTGGGCTTCTCAGTGTTTCTTCAAACAAGCCTGACTTCTCTTATTGCCCATTATTCATGTTTGGTTTAAGAGCCAGGTGAGGAATGCTCCAGCCCTGCTCCATGGATCTCCAGCACAGTCTCATGGCTATGTGCAGAAAGTGTGAGATGGGCTGTCCCTGCAGCCACTGCCATGGCAAAGATGCAGTAGGAAAGTTCTTAAAAGCAAGAGGTAAAAAGGAGAGGCTGCCTGCCAGATACCTCCTTTGGAGTTCACGACCACTGGTGCAGGCTCAGCACAGTACTGGTTACAACCCAAACCTCACATGGGAGGAACAAGGTGTTTCTTCTTGCATGTACCCACAATGGAGACAACAGTGAGACATGGCAGTTTGCATCTTCTTCTTGTGCAAACAAGTCAAGGAAAAATTAGAGGTGCTTTAGTACATAGAAGAAATACATGGCTGCTCTTGTCAATAAGGACAGGCCAGAGCAGAACCACGCACAGCCATAGCATAGTCACAGAATTATGCAATCATTTAGGTTGGAAAAGACCTGTAAGATCGTAGATTCCACCACTAAACATAGCCACATCTACATTTTGTTTTAATACCTCCAGGGATGATGACTCAACCATTTCCCTGGGCAGCCTGTTCCAGTGCTTGATAACCTTTTCAGTGAAGAAATTTTTCCTAATACTCTATCTAAGCCTCCCCTGGTGCAACTTGAGGCCATTTCCTCTCATCCCGTCACTTGTTACTCATCCCCACCTGGCTACAACCTCCTTTCAGGTAGTTGTAGAGAGCAATAAAGTCTCCTCTCAGGCTACTTTTCTCCAGATGTTGCTGAAGAAAATCTGGATTCAATCCTGTGTCAATGCATATATAACCACATTAGGCTTTAAGGATAATATTTATTTCACTTGGAAACTAAAAAGCAAAATGGAAATAGTGACTGGAAAGAAGGCTGTGTCCTGACCTGGGAAAAACAAAGTCACGGTGTGGGTGACTTTGACATGACAGGGCCCTTAGGGCAGGACTTGTCCCTGCTCCTGTTCTCTGCTGCAGTGCAACCCCATCCCCAGGGCTGGGAAAGAGCAGGCACAGCCAAGTGCCAAGGAAAAACAGGCTCCCTTGCTCACACCTCATTTCTTGCAGAACAGCCTGGGTGACACTGCAGAGGCAAATTTCACCCAGGGTGTAATTTGTCATCTTTGCTGTAATATATCTGTGACCAACTTGGATTTTAAAGTGTGACCTGCCTTCTGCACTAAGTTCCCGTACTGCTGCATGGAATAGTTTATGCGAAGGAAAAAAGAAGTTAAAGCAAAGGAAGCTGTCAAGGTCCTGGGCAAAACAGTTGCTCTGTTTTGGAAAGGTAAAAAAATGCTGGGGTGAGAGCCCTGGGAGCACAGCTGTGAGCAGAGGTTTAGTGATGCAGCTCCCAGTGCCAGGTACAAGGTAGAGAAGACACTAAAGATGTGTTCAAAGCTACAGTCCCACAGGCAGGGAGGGTTTGAGGGAGCTAACCATTATCCATGGTGTCAGTCCCAACCTGCCCAAGCACCAGCAGCTCCAAACACAAAGGTGTGGGAATATGCGTTGAGAGGAGCAAGGAAGGGATTCTGCTTCTCACCTTCATGTGAGAGACAATTCCCTCTAGTGACAGCCCAATCGATACAGATTTTGTTTGTGATAAATTGTTCCTCCATCAGGAAGAGCCAGCTTGCTCTTAAAATAACCCACCCAAATGGTGGTCGTGGCCTTGCCCGTCTGTCCTCGAAGACATCAGGCAGCTGCCATGACAGCTCCTTGCCTCCTTCTGGCAGTGGCTTCTGACTCGTGTGACATGGCTGAAAGCCTGGGATTAACCCAACCCTCTGGTGATGCACTGGTTGCCCTTTAGCCACAGTGAACACGAGAGTGTTTGGAAGTGTGTCTGCCTCCAAACCATCACACTGTGTACAGGTGGGCAACAGCTAAGGTCTGCTTGCAGGCACACTGCTCCCAGCGATACAGGCACGTCTCCGAAGCTCCTACAAAGAGATGCTCTGCTCTCCTCTCCCACCCTTTTCCTTCTTTTCAATAAAGCATCTCTCCTTCCAAAAGAGATAACAGCAATTATCAGGTTCATCAGCACTGTATCTGCCATGGTGCAGCCTGGGGAGCTCAAAATGCCAGTCTGCCCACTGGACCATTAAAGTCAACGGCTGTTCCTAACCTTTAAATATGAATAGAGGGTGCCCTGCATAATGGATCGAGGACTATCCATGGAGACCATCTGCCCCGTGCTTGCAGAAATGCTCACGTTGTTCTTCACAAGAGTTTATTACTCAGAGGCCAATGCTAAAAATACATTGCCAAAGGCCTGTTTTAAAAACAAATGGCCAATTCAAACTTGGCAAGGGAGACACAAAAGACTGAACCCAAGCACCTCCATCACCCACACTGGAGTTAGGCTGCAACCAGACAGGTTTTAACTTAATCTGAAAGGCAGTGACATAATTTTGAGTTAGTTTAACAAGACCTGCAATTCATACAGAAAAGCCTGAATTTATGTAGCAATTAGCCAGAGCTTTCAGAGCATTAGATATCTCCATGGCAAGAAAATAATCACATAGGTTATTAAAGTGAGGTAAAAATGGACACAGTGGTGAGATTTTTTTGTGTTAAATTACTTTTGCTAAGTTAGACTCCATTTTTGACTAAAAATACAATTCACAAAAACACTTAAGTCACTTAATGAGTTGAAATTTTCTATTAATTACTTGGACTTCATTTCCCAAGTGATTGACCCCTCTACACCAGAGTCCCTCTATGAAAGACATTCCTAGGAGCCCAACAAGCAGTAAAGATCTCTTAGCTTTTCATTGATTACTGCACTGGTTTTGAACTCTGCCTGTATCAATATTCAAATGACATTCTGGAGAAGGAGCCTGGAAATTGCTCTCCCCTCTGAGTCCTCATTATCAGTAAGGAAAGCAGAGACATCCTTCAAGCCAAGATGATCAAAGTTACCCAGTGACTGTGGATGCACAACCTCAGCCTCTGAAGCAGGTCTGATTTTAAGAGAGCTGCTTGGCAGCAGCAGATAAAACCCTTTCCAGTACTTAGCTGGCCTTTTAATTAAAAGATTCCTCATATCAGAAGCCACCTTTAAAAAGCTCAGCCTGGTTGGGCTTCAGAGCATCTCTCATTTTTCCCGGAACGCCATGCATGACCACCTTTCCTGGGCATTTCCTTCACTTCTTCCTGAAAGGCAAGCTGAGAGCATCTTACTCACATAATTTGTGCCAGTCCCAGTCTGAAATAATATCATCCTGCCCTGAAGAGAAGAAACCTCCTAAAAGCTATGAAAACAGTGAGGAATAACAAAAAAAAAAAACCCAACCCAAATCTGGGATTGGAAAGTTTAAAGAGGCAAAGGGAAAGATGGAAGAAATTGGGTCCGATGAAGCAGGACACAATCCCGGTGTCTGCACAGGGCTGTGCAGGGGCTTGTCAGACCATGGCAGGCAGCAAACTGCATCATGGATACCCTGGCCCATTTCAGAGAAAAAATTGTAACATCAAAGAAAGGGGAACTTTCTGTCCTCTAAAATTCAGATTCTTTCACTTTCTTTCTGCAAAAACAAGGTCAAAATAAGCTTCTGTAAGGAGATTTTTTTCCCCCCCAAATGAGAAGACTTTGGGCTTTGTTAATCAGCTACTTAAACATGCTATTCTCTACAGACAGCAGTGGAAACCAGACATGAGATGCCAGGAAAAGGCAGTAGTATTTCCACTTAGAGGAGCAAATGAATGATGACAGAAGAAGTGCAGCATTTATGAATACTACAGCAAAAGAGTTTTTACATCTTTGGTACCCAGGATATCATGCAATGCTTGACTGGAAATATGCCTGACTCATTTAAGATTGCACAAACAAGATTCAAATGTTGTGGTCCACCTCAGAGGTACCATCCCGGGACAAGGTCAGACACATTTTTTCACACTCTCCTGAATACAGAAATGATAAAGCCCATGGTGGCCAATTCACATCTGAACAGCTGCTTTTGGACCCAGCCCATGCAAGAACAGTTGCTAGCGTAACAACATCTGCAGCATCTCTAACACCACAGCATCTTCTGGCAGACAGACTGACAGCATGAACACAAACAGGCTGGATACAGGCTATCAGCAACCGTGGAATTACATTTTTTTCAATAGCTGGGGTTTATTGCTGGGCTCGCCCTGAGAAAGCAGGCAAGCTTCTGATTAATATCCCTCTCAGGGTTGCCTCATCAGCAGGGTGTTTTGGTTGAAAGGACTGTTGGTTTAATTGCTCAAATTTTAATTTCCAGGGGAAAAAAAAGAACACACTCTTTTGCTTGGAAGCACTGACACAAGTTTGTTTAGTCAAACCAAGTCCAACTAAATGTATTTCCACTTGGATATTGCAACCATTCCTGTCTCTTAATATTTTAATCATGTAACCACTACTAGAACATTCTACACAGCAAAAATCCCTTCATTACATGCTCAGCATTAACCTCAGGCCAAATAATTTGTTGATACTTCATTTTGCAGAGAGGGCAGGCTTATGCAGCTACTTGCAGACCTGATCAAAGTGCTTCCCGTGCTACCAGTGTCAAACATTAGTCCAACAGCAAGTACCTGGTACCTGACAGGAGTTTTATTTTGTAAAGCTGTGGTCACAGTAGCCCAGCCAACAGGGTCAGCAGCTTTTCCTTCATTGCCTTGAACTGCTCCACATCCAGCAGAAACTGAGCTGTCTTTACCCTGGATTCAGCTGGGATGGAGCTGGATCCCACAGGCACTAACACCACAGCATTAACCCAGCCACAACAGCCGGTTCCCAAAATCCCTACATACTTACAAGGCAACATGTCTTGGACAAGACTGGGAGACGCTGGGCAGAGAGCCATCCATGCCCTTCCCCAAATACCTGACACTAGGAACTTGGTGCATGGTTTAGACCAAGACAGGCAGTGACAAGAAAAGTAGTCTTTTATTTCAATTAATATTTCTTGGCATTAGGCAGATATTAAATAACACTGGAATGCACAAGACTATTAACATATCGACAGCAAAAGGGAGGAGGTGTAGCCAAGTCGAGAACAGCAGTGCCAGTCACGTCACCTCGGGGCACTCAAAAGCCATTTAACGCAGCAACCACCATAAAGTAGGACTCCACTGAGAAATACAAAATGAGGATGAACTCCTTTCAGGTCTTTTGTTAATACAGTAATGCTGGAATGACTGACAGTAAAAATGAACAAATATTTCCATTCAGGAATTAAACAGAGTGAAATATCCACAAACTGCTAGTCATGCATTTTTTTTGGAACAGCAATTTGCTAATGCATAAATATCACAAAAAAACAATCTCCAAGATTTGAATAAATCACAGACAACTAGAAGAAGCAAAGCTTGAATTCTATTTTATGCCTTAAATAGATGACCTAAATATTTAAAATTTTACTTCACCATATATATATAATTTATATATATATTAAAAGAAAGTAAAGACCATTAGATAAGTGCAAGCAATTTTCCTCAAAAAGAAAATTGGAACCATGCCCAGGAAAGCTGCTTTTTTTTTTTTTTCCTTTTTTCTTTTTCTTGTTTTTTTTTTTTTTTAAACTTTCTGCTCCATTCAGTCCACTTTTTTTTCCTTTTTTTTTTTTCAACATAGTAATTTCTGAAGCAAAATAAATTATCTACCATCTGCTATTTTGGGTAAAAGTCCTACCTAGCATCTTCTCGGGAACTATGGGAACATCACCTTTCTTATGGACTAAGTGAAGTGGTATCTCACCAGCCACTGAACTCTCTCGTAGCTGCATGTAAACATACCTTTCGATTAATGTTTAAAATGTGCAGAGTGAATCGTAACATTACGGGGAAGCAGAAACGGAGCTGCCGCAGGAGAACTGCACTGGTGTCAGTGGGGGGAGCGAGGGCTGGTTCGCTCGGACACACACACACACACAATCTGGCAACGGGATCTTATCCGCAAAGTGTGGAGGGATGGTTGAGAAGGCATCCGTTTGCGAGCAAAGCTTGAAGGACACAAGCCGAGATTCTCTGAGCACACTGTCCACTTTCATCAGAATTGACTCGCGCTACTGGGGTCGCACTGTAACAACCGCACGATGGAGGGATCGCTCTTGGCACCTTTGATGAACTCTTCCAGCGACAGCTTACCTGATGGGGAGGAAAACCAAAATGGAAGCAATTTTTTAAAGTCAGTTGTTGCTGCCACTATTGCAGTAGCAAAGAACCCCTCCTCACAGAGGCAACATAACATCTATTTAATCTATCGCAAAGGCATCGAGGGGAATTTAGTGCAATGCACAGCAGCTAAATCCTACTCAAGCCTTTAAGCCCAAATGCATTTTTCTTCTGCAAAACAATCCAGCATAATAATTGCTATTTCTTTATTTAAAAAGATAGTCCCAAATCGAAAAACAACTGTTCTGGTATCATTTGGCAGCTCTTTGCTCAGAACCAGACTATACAAATGACATGACACATGAACACAATTACAGTACCTGAACACGTATGCTTTGAAATGATGCTTGTATTACTACAACATTTTAAACCTAAATATTCCAAATATCCCTACTTTGTCCTCTTGTTTCTTGTGACACATAGGGCTGAGCAGTGATGGCTTCTCTGGCACCTACAAGGTTGGATGGGGGTCTGAGCAACCTGATCTAGTTCAACATCGCCCTGCTCATTGCAGGGGTGTTGGGCTAGATGACCTTTGACGGGCCCTTCCAACCCTAACTATTCCATGATTCCATGACTCTGCAAGTCAGTTGCTGTGCCCTGCTGGGTGTACAGGAACAGGACGGGTTTTGTTTTCTCTTTTCTTTTTTCAAGAAAAGTCAGCCCTGGGGGGGCTTGCCATCTACTGCTATGTGTTGCTCCTGGGCACTTCTGGTTTATACATCTTCAGTTTAGGCCAGAGGAACCAACTTGCACGGACCCTGTAACAGTCTGAGGGTCTGAAAAGTGACCTCTGGAGGAGCAACCACCCCAGTGTCCCCTGCCTCCAACAGTCCCGTGGAATGGCATGGCACAGCGTGGTACAGCAAGGAGGAAATACTACATCTGGTCTTTCAGACCTCATCCTCGGGTCACCCAGCCCCCTGGCAGATTTTTCCCAAGCTCAGGACCACTCCCCTGCACAAATACCATCAGGAGCCCATGAGCAGCCTCTGCCTTGCCTGCTAGCACCAATAGCCTCCAGCTCCAGCACTCTGAACCATGGCAGAAATAGGACATGGCAATATTAGTGAAAAATGAAACAGTTTTCCCTATGAAGAGGAGGACACAGGCATTTGCTGTATCCCTGACATCATGTCTAGTGATCTCCCATTTAGCTTGTGCATTCAGCACAACTTACCCTACCCTCACACAACACCCCAGGGCCATCCTTACCCACCCCAAACTGCCATGCTTAAGACAGGACCCACATCTTGCACTTGGGAGGTGCCTGCTGCCACTTTTGGCCACATGCATCCAAAGAGAGAGAGGCACCAGCTCACTGTGCCAGTTTTCACCAGCCCCAGGATGCTACCAGCTTGTTGTGGGGACAGAAGAGGAATGACCCTAGTGGCCAGCACCCAAAACAGGTTGAACACGGAGGAACTCCTTTCCCAAGTAAGCAAGAGGGTGAGAGGAAATGGCCTCAAGTTGCACCAAGGAAGGTTTAGATTGGATATTAGGAAAAATTTCTTTACCAAAAGGGTTCTCAAGTATTGGAACAGACTGCCCAGGGCATTTAAAAGACATGTAGATGTGGCACTTAGGGACATGGTTTAGTGGTGGGTTTGGCCATTTTGGGTTAACAATTTGACTTGATGATCTTAGAGGTCTTTTCCAACCCAAAAGATTCTATGATTCCATGAATGAGCAAGCCTTCCTCTTGTAGAAATTACAGGAGCTCAAAAACCTGTGGCACACTAATTTCTGCCTTTTGAGCTAATGTTCCCAAACCAAGAGTTTTTAACAAAAAAGAGATCTCCTAACTATCAGGATATTTACTAGTTTGTCCCTTTCCTTGCATTATTTAAAAGCAAAGCCCAAATCAAAATCTATCTGCAATGCTCAACAGTCAGATAGGGAAGAAAATTTTTCTAGCCACCAGACACACATGTGCAAATGTTATTCCTTGGCACTGCATGTCTTGCAGGGCTGGTATTTTACTGGGAATAGGATGATTTTATTTCAGCAACAAAGTGCAACAGATGGAGGATGTATAGATATATAGCAGATTTTGTGTCCACTACTCTGTTATGCATCTGCACACACTGCTACTTTCCGCAGACCAAAAATATTTTAATATGTTATTTCAGGGCCCTCCACATGTCAAGCCAGGGGATGAAGTGCTAGTTTGGATGAAGTCAAAGGTAAAATACTTGAGGACTTCAGCAAGGCCAGGAATTTGCCCTGGGGACTGCAGCAACAGACACCAAGATGCAGCCATAAAAGTCTCTTAAATAGAAATCTTTCTGAACATAAGATAGCATTTTTTAGGTCTCCATATCTCAGTGCTAGAACCAAATCTTTGCTCTCACGGAGCATATCATTAGGACACAGCTCCTGATTTTGATGTGAGCAGTTGCCACCTCAGCCGCTGACAGGGTAATTCCCAGGGAAAACTCCACCTCAACTGGGAATAGAGGAAACATGTCATCAGGCTGATGAGCAGAGGAAATTGATCATTTTTTGCCAGTATTTTTCAAGCCCAAGGAAATGAGCCAGCACAGGTGGAGGGGTTGTGACAAGTACACTGTCAGTAATTTATCAAGGAGCTCCACAACCTGTCTTGGGAGCTGCTACATCCCCCTGACACTCATAGTGCAACAGAGGTGTGTGAACATATACATATGTATGCATGCCATAAACATGCAGAGAAAATAAGTATTATGGACCCATGGGAATTTTTGTTTTCACGTGCCCAACCACATTCAGGAGCCGTGTTACTGATGACAAGCCCAGGAGTGCAACTCTATCAAGGGCAATGGGAGCAAAACCTTGTGCCAAGTTTGTGCTATGCCCAGAGAAAATAACCCAAAGACAATGGACTAGGGAATTTCAGAGGAGCCTTTGCAGAAGGGGATTCACCCATAAAATGTTAGGGAAGGACTGGTCCCCTCCCAGCCCCCCAGCAGGAAAAGTCACCCTGTGCTCATTGCTCAGTTATTCACCCTATTTGCCATGGACCAAAGATGCTCAACGAGGTCAGGCAGAGACCAAAGGCACCAGTGGGGACATCCCTGCCCTCTCTCCCCTCTCCCCAAATTCTGCCATCTACCAAGGCTGGGCTAGGAAACCTCTGTTTCTAGAGCCTAGGGAGGGGTGCCAGTGGCAATCCTACCGTCATTGTTTGTGTCCATCTGTCTGAAGATCTTGTCTGTTCGCTTCTCAGGAGTGGATTCATCCTCTGGCATTTTCATTACTGATGAAACCATTTTGTAAATTGCCTGAGTATTAAAAAAAAAGTTAAAAGAAAAGAGATATTAAGAAAAACACAACCCAAATGATAAAGCATGGGACAGAGAAAAAGAATTTAAGCCTTTAGCAATAAAAAAAGGCAGCTGACCCTGGTAGGCAGCTGCAGAACGTTATAAACCAAAATGAATGGGAATTTCTGACTGCAGCTTTTTATTCTCCTTTCTTGTATTCATTCATACTTCAAAAGAAGCGCTGGGTCAGTTTAACTGAAAGTCAGGGTCTAGATTAATGTATGAGCAGGATTGGGCTAAAATACAAGAGGCAATGGTGTGCAACCCTCTCTTCTGCAGCTGGACTGAGCCAACACCATCCACCCAGTTACAGGTATGCATGTGGGGTGTTACATGGATTATGGTGAATATGAATATAGAGCAATAGATGTGGTTTTTCTTCATGGATGGGTAAGGAAATGCATTTTCAGATTTACAAGAACATGAATAATGATGAGATCTCTAAAGAGTGTCTGCAGTCCTACCCTTCCACCTAAGTTATCCCACCTCAGCCAGGAGGACCAAGTGTCAGGGCACTGGCTGTTGCATGACTCCCTTACACTGCACAGGACACACATCTCAGCTGCACAGTGTGTCCTCTGCCTTCAGGAGACAGACACACTACAGCCTTTCCTCCAGAGTTCACATTGACTCAGATTTGAAGATTAAAAGCACTAATTTTGAGATTAATCAGGTCAGTAGAATTGGCATTTAGGGTTTTTTGATCCCATGAACATCACACTAAGAAACCCCCGGGGAGAGCTGCAGAATTTTGGCTGCAGGCCAGCTGCACAAGTGCCTTGTTCATGTCTCAGGCCCTTTCCTCATCTGCGTCTTGTAGGTCCCACCATCTGTCTCTTTGGGTACAATGGGCTCAGGAACCTGCCTGGGGCAGGAGTGAGCCAGCTCAGCAGATCCCTCATCTCCAGCTCCAGCTGTCTCACGGTGAAGCGGTTACAGCAACACAAATAAGATGTCCAATAGAGATAATGCCTCACCTGCACTATTTCTAGCATTTCCCCACGGCTGATGTACCCATTGCCATCCAGGTCATACATACTGAACGCCCACTTCAGCTTCTGTTCCAGCTTGCCCCGGGAGGTGACGCTCAGGGCAATGATGAATTCCCTAAAGTCAATTGTCCCGTCGCCGTTAGTGTCAAAGGTGCGGAAGACGTGCTCCGCAAACTTCGACGCGTCGCCATAGGGAAAAAAATTTGCATATATTTTTTTAAACTCTTCAACAGTCAAATGGCCCGTGGGGCAATCTTTTAGGAAGCCCTTGTACCACTCCTGCAACTCGTGGTCTGTGAACTCAGTGTTCTCACGCAGGTCCTGGAGCACCTCGGGGCGCAGCTTGCTGTTCTGCTTCCCCATCCTCTTCTGGGTCCGGGTTCAGCAGCTGCAAAGCAAGAGAAAATCTGCCTGAGCTCCAGCCCCACAGGGCAGAGAGGGGCTGGGGAGAGGTAGAACCCTGTGAGAAACACAGACCCCCTGGAAAAAGGGGAAAAGAGGAGAAAAAGGATGCTATAAATCACCAGGAAAAACCTCATTTAATTTGGCTTCCTTTCCTCTCCTCTAGGCTCTCCCAGTGACTAATATGCTGTGGAAGGGAGGGTAGTTTGGGAGGAACTATTTGGGAAATATTAATTTTTATTATTAATCCTTTTTATACGGGAAATAATAAAGATCTGTATTTTATTTCTCTGCTACAACCCCACCCCTCCATCACATGGCTTGCGATGCCCAGCTCTGGATTCCTCCACAAGCTGATCTGCTGCGATGACTGAGCGGGAGCAGGCAGGGACAGCAGCAGACAGCAGCAGCAAAGAAAAATTCATCTATTCAAAAGTGAAAGTAAATGCAGCTGAACAAGAAGCAGGAAGGGCAGGTGGCTCCGTGCCAGTCACATTTGCATTGTCCAGATGTTCTTTGAAACTCTTTGGCTTACACAGCTTCTCCTCCCTCCCTGTATCCCTTGCCCCACAGCAGTGGGGGCTTGCCCCTGTGTGGTGGGGCTTGGCTGGTGCTCCTTGTGGCACCTGAGGGTCACAGAAGGGTGCAGCAAGGGTAAGCTCAGCACAGCCCATGCTCAACAGCGGCACCCCAAAAGACTTCTCCCTCTTTGTCCCAACTGTGGAGGCAGCATGAGCAGATGGATCACTGCAACAGCAGCACCAGCACAAGGTGCTTTCCAGCCTTCCCAGACAATCAGAGAGCAGGGCTTTCTAAAGAAAAATGTTTAGCAAAACAACTCTTTTCAGGTTTACTGGGGTTTATGCTTTTATAGAAGCTTATTCAGTAGGTTCAATATTCTGCCACAAGGGCGAAAATGCATTTAAATTCAGGATTTCATCAGGATGTCAGGAGAAGACTGGGTCTGTCCTCTCCCTTGACAATACCCACGTTGTGCCACACAAGGTGAGACTGCCCAGCAACAGGAGAGCTGCTTCAGCAAAATGAAAGATGGTCAGTCTGCACTTAAGCAACAACAGGAAAAAACCAAAACCTTGGTAATTTCTGGCTTTTATCCCTTGCAGTCTTTCATGGCTACCCAGCAATATCAAACTGTGCTGCCAAGCTAGAGGCTGAGCTGCTTGTCCTTCCCCAAATTCAAGAAGTTTATTCACAAGTGTGCACAAAGTCACATCCAAACCTCTGTGACTGGCTTGCATAAATGATATTACTCTGCACAGACTGTTGTGCCTGTTGGGTTCACTCAGAAGACAGGTTAGTAACAGGCCAGCACTGCAGACTACCTGGAAACTGAAAGAGCTGAGCAGCAAAGCATGCAGAGACCAGGAAAAATGGGCTAAGCACTTCCCAGAGAATAAAAATTCCAGGCATGCATAAAAACCCCAAAAAATTTAAAATGCTAAAGGTCAGCAAAAAATAAGTTGCTCTACAGCAGAATGTAAGCTTGTTTTATTTGTATTCCACTTAGTCTGTGCACTGCCTCAGCAATGTAAAAAATCCACATCCTGCTCTGTGGCTTAATGCTCAGAGACAAAACCCAGCCAGCTGCTCGTTAGTTCAGTGCATCGGGCTTAACGGAAAACTCTGCTATCATTAGCACTTCTGTTTGCAAGAAAAGCTGCCAATATTTCAACTCCAAAGCTTTACTTTTGTCCATTATACTGCAGAGCTTTCTCGACATACATGACATACCTCTGCTTGCCCCCAACACGCAGGGATGCTACAGCTCCTGGTCCCTGCCAGCATCACCCCTAGGAGAACATCAGGCTGCCCTCCAGTTAAAACACTAACTGAGCTACTGCCACAGCCTTTCCATCTTTGAATCTTCTCTGCTCCAGATAGTCATCCATACAGTGCCAAGGGTGGAAAACACAATATTCTACTCTGCTGAAGTCAATTTGCAGAAAAGAGCAGCTTGGAGCAAATAATGGATCAGATGTGGTCCTTCTTTTTAAAGAGCAGAAATCGTAACAGTATGTTCCTGTCCTTGGGTGAGGAGGTGTCTTCAGTTTCCACTGAACTCCTTCAGTGAACCCCTTCACTCCATGATTCCCAGGTGCTTTGTAAGAACTAGTGTCTGGGTCGAAAAGCAGTCCCTGCCTCACCAACCACTGCCACAGAATTCCCTGAGAGAGGGACAGGAGGAACAGTAGAGCCCACTTAATGCAGGAGCTGGGCTTTAAGCAGAAATTACCTCAGCTTTACTGACACGCAGGGTTAAGGACTGCAGAACTTTCAACTGGTAGTTAAAAGGGGTTTGAGAAGGTTTAATGTAATTTCTCCCTGTTCCTGTAATACCTTTATTATTTCTGTTCCCTTAAAAGTAGAGACCCCTAGACAACAGAGAGATAAGGTGATAATTCCACTTAGTACATTTCACTGCTTCTCCTAGTGGTAGATTCATCCTGTTTGAAGAGATGCTCATTAAATATCAGCTTCAAAAGCTTTATACTCAAGCAATCTTTGCATTCAAAAGATTACCGGCTATTTCAACCCTTCCTCCTCTTCCACCTCGTGTTGTAGCAGAAAATGTGCAATGCTCTGAACACAACCTTTTTTTGCATATGAGCTTTTGGAAAGGCTTCATAACGTGTTCAGCCCAAATGCAATCCTCCAGTTGTAACCAATTTGATGTGAATAATTAAATAACCAACATTAACATTAATTTATTAAAGCCCATCTAAAAAAAACAGCTTTGATGTAAATTGTCTTGCAGGTAGCTCCTTCAAAATGAAATGCCTAAATATCTCATTAATCATGACAGCAACCCCTGCTGCTGGCATCCAACTGACATTTCATTCGATTGCTATAAAATGCTTTCATCAAATCACTTTCCAGAGGCTCAGCAGCTGATTTAGCCACAAGACCACTCAGAGGATGGCTGCTAATGGAAATCACAGGGAGCAGGGCTGGGATGGTCTGGTCAGTCCTGTGATTAGGGCTGTGCTTAGTTGTTTTGTTTTTTTTTTTTAACCAGCTAAGTCACTTGTTGCAGTGGGTGTAGAAGGCAAGACAGGAGAGACATCCTTGCACCCAACGTTGCCCTGGGCAGTTAGCAGAGACCTAACTCCAACACAGTGTGCCTTTCCCTCATTTTCCATCACACCAGGGTGAAATCCAAGGAAGCAATGCCACGTACACCGCAGCAAGGTCTGTCCCTGCTTACCTGGATGAGCAAAAGCCCTCAGAGCATCTGGCGCTATCACAGCAGTAAGAAAAACAATCACAGGAATGCCCTTGAGGTGATCAGATAAGGAAAAGCTTGGTAGTCTAAATGCAGAGCCGAGGACTTTGCAAGTCAATCACTGCTCATGAAAGAGATGCTCAGCCATGTAAGGCTTAAACAGCAGAAAATGCAGATGCACTTTTGTTCCAGTTTCACACAAAAATTTTTGTTAAAATTATGTGGTGCTGCTGCCTGCCTTTAATTCTAGCCAGGCTCAAAACTGAGCTGCCAGAGAACTCCCACCTGAAAGTAACCTCTGTCCTTCTAGGCTTACAAAAAATCAGCAATAATCTCATGGCAAAAGCCTAGCAATGAGCAAAAAGGTCTTTTACGGAGGCCAAGACACACACTGGTGTCCTGGTTTCAGCTGGGGCAGTGTTCATTTTCTTCCTAGTAGCTGGCACAGTGCTGTGCTTTGGATTTAATGGGAATAATGTTGATAACACACTGAAGTTTAAGCTGTTGCTGAGCAGTGCTCACCCCAAGTCAAAGACTTTTCAGCTTCCCATGCTCTACCAGTGAGGAGGTGCACAAGACATTTGGAGGGAGCACAGCCAGGCCAGGTGACCTGAACTGAACAAAGAGATACTCCATACTATCAGAATATAAACTGGGGGGGGATTGTCTGGGGAGGGGGCTGATCACCACTCAGGGATGCGCTGGGCTCTGGTCAGCAGGTGGTGAGCAATTGTACTGTGCTTCCCTTGTTTCTCTTGGGCGTTATATCTCTCTCGCTTTTTATTATCTCTCTTTTCATTACAATTATTAGTATCATTATTACAATAAAATTCTATTTTATTTCAGTTATTAAACTGTTCTTATCTCAACCCACGGATTTCACCTTTTTTTCCCCCCAGTTCTCCTCCTCATCCCACTGGCAGCTGGGGTTAAACCACAACTCGGGGTCATGCATCACTGGGGTGAGTAACTAGCGAAGTCTGAAACAGCTAAAGTAGCAATTCCGTGTTTTTACCAACAGATGGACTGGCCGTCAGCATCCACGCACTGAAGTATTTGAAATGCTCGTAACAAAGCTCAGTGCATCCCACTTTCATAAGAACTCTCTGTCAACCACCGGTTACAGAAGCATGCTGTGATCATGTAACCCAGAGAGCCAGAGACCAAACCAGCTTTTTACTGCAAAGCCTGTGAAAGCAAAACCGCCTTGAAATGAGCTCATGATGGGATCCTCTTAGTGAATCAGTCATGGCTGCAAAAGGAGGAATAACTCCTTAGAGATGTATTTCCTTGTGCAAACCCCCTTGGATACTAATTTAATGCTAATAAAAAGAGGAAAATTGATGAAATGCCTGTCTATAGGACAGAGGTGCTCTCCAGCTGAGAAAGACAGTGCACAGAGAAACAGAATGAATACTCTTCATATTATCTGAGCTATCTGCTTTGAGGGGGGGGAGGGAGGAGTGTAGCACCATTTCTCTTGCAGTGCTCACTTATATAGCAGAATAAGTGTGTCGAATCTGTTAAAGTCATGGAGCTGTAGCACAGTGCCTCCAGGACGGCAGGAGCCCAAAGAAAATGAACAGCCTAAGCCAGGCAGCAAACACTGGTCTGGGCTGGTCTGAAATGCAAGAACCGTTTCAACAGGGGTAGAAGATTTTTGTAATAAATGAGCTCTGTCACTGAGGCTCTATTTATAAAATTCTGATCCTTGTATTAAAAAAACCAAACAAAAACCCGTCAAGAAACAACAACAACCAACCAACCAACCAAAACCCCACAAAAAACTCCCCACAGGTAGTCCAAATGCAAGGCTCAGCCACCAAAGATCTGTTTGCCACAGTTCAGGAACACACCCTCGAGAATACATTTCATGCACCGGTAGCACCAGCTCACACCAACTCAGCCAACACAGATGTGTTTAAGAAGCCTCCGGCTCCCGAAGGCCAAGCTGCAAGAGGGAGATGAGTTCCCAGACACCCCAGCTAGTGACAAGTGTTTAGGTAAAAAATGATCACGTAGCAACAGGCTGCAAAACAGGATTATAACAACATCCTCTGGACCATGCACTGCCGAGGGCTGGTCAGTGCTTCTCCTCTGAGCTGGGGGGGAAAATGCGCAGTTACATGGGCTGGGACAGATAATGAACTCCAGAGTGAAGAGCAGATTTTGTTACATGTTTTAATGTCAGTATCCTAAGCAACGAATGTTGCAACAGAGAAGGCACAGGATATACAAATACGTTGCTATAGATATCTGGTCCTGCCTGGTAAACTCATGTGAACTTCTTTCCTGCCCTGCGGCAAAAGCTGACACCCACATACCAGCCACTGCAGCACCTGTCTCATTTTCCCAGGCTGCAGACACAGGGCCAAAAGTAACACCTTTAGACAAAGTCTCAGTTGCAAAAAGGAGGATCTTCACCTCTTGAAAAGCTACTAATAGAAGCAGCGAAATAAAAAAAAAAAAAAAACATTAATCAATAATGCCTTGAAAAATTCAAACCCAGCAGGGTTTGAGATGCGAAAGGCTGGTGTCAAGAGGGGCTGAAGTTGCTTCTGCTGCTGCCTTCAGGGAAACAGAAGGAGAAACAAAACCTGCCAAGTGAAGAAAAGACCACTCTAAATAAATAAATGGTCTTTCTAAATTTTTTACTTTCAGTGACTATCTATGCTTTTATTTATATAAGAAACATTGCTTATTTGCAACTTACTTTCAAGTTCAATCCTTTCCAGAAGTTTATTAAAAATAGTGGGTGAAGGGGAAGGACCACCCTGCATACCACCCACATTTCAGTTTCAGAAAACTTAGTAACAACTCACATATGCCCACTGAATGTCCTTCTGGAAGGTGGAGTGAATTGGTAAAGAGACCTTGAGCCACCTTACTGTGGAAGTTTATCCATAAACACATACCCAGGAACTGTGTGGTCTTGAAAACCTGATTCCATGTCTGGGATGACAATCCATTCTGAATAACCACCTACCCCCCACCTTGCCAAAGAAAGATATGATTACAAAGACCCAAACCCTGCAAATGACTGTGTGAGATTAATATTTCTAGGCTGGCATGTTCATTTCATGGAGTCAGCTGCAAAGGCTGAAACATAAGAAATTCCCTTACAGGTGTCTGGATTGCCCCCATCTATTGAAGTCACTTTATTCAGGATTATATTCCCGATTTACAGGGAAAAATTAGTCACTGACATAGAGCATCAGTACATTAACCTGAGAACCATTTTACGTTCAGATCATAAGAGTGTGGTGAAGAGGCATTTGCAGATCACAGTGGCAGGATCTTTCCAGGTGCTGGAATCACAGCAAGGAGCCATGGGGTGCTGACACCTGCTGCAGCCATTGCTACCTGCAGTGCCCACCAACACTGACCCCCACCAGCAGAGGAAAGTTTGCCATGGATGTCATGGTTACAAACTACTGAAAAGAAGCACAAACTACCCCCAAATATTCATGAATTGCTGCTAATGAGTAAGAAATGAGACCCATGTTGGGACCAGAAGAGTGGCAGATCCTTGGGGAGCTCTCCATGATGTTCTCCAGCTCAGGGAGGAGAGTTCATTACTGTAAAGGGCATATATTCCCAATGCAGTAAGAAAAGCACAGAAATATTTCAAGTAAATTAGGAAATTGGGTTAATTTGGGTGGGAGCAGTTTAGGCAGTAATGCAGCTTGTGATTGCAGACAGGAAAAGAAAATCATGAGTGGATTTTCCTCATCTCCTCCCTTTGTCCTTTTTTTTTAAACAAAACCAAGGGAGAAGCAGCCAGTCCGATTTTTTCAGATGCTGTGCAAAGTTGGTAAGGCTTAAAAAAATTACAGTTTGTTTACACAATATTGCAGATCAAGGAAATCCTGTCTTCACAAAGTCTTAGCACACAAGGTCTTTTTCTGAGACAGTTCGGTTGCATGAGGAAAAACCCACGTCATGTTCACTGAATATACTACTGTGATACATAATTTTTAATAAAACTCAGTGAGTGCTGGCCTGGAGGATAGGGGAAGGTGCCTGATGGGAACTGGGAAATCAGAGAGAACATTTTTAGAAAAAGAGAAGAAAAGTGATGAAAATTAGCACAAGGCACTGTATTTTTAATATAATTAAAACCACAGAAGTAGCACAGTTGGGCGGTTTTGTCATTAGATTTTACAAGTTTCCTAGGATGCCTTTATTTAACTGATGAAGGTAAATCACAGAAAAATTCTCTACAGAATAATCACAGCCCTGAGAGAAAGGAACCCAGATTAAATTTCAGAAGAATTAGTCAAACTCTGGCAGTAACAAGAGCCAGCCAATGGCACCTGAGCAAATTCCGCAGCATCAGAGACACTCCTGTGGAGAAGATGGAGAGTTTGGGGACAATGCCACCAGCTAACCAGACAACAACAGATGATAACCAGCCCTCAGGCATGGTCTGCAAGACCATCCTCACTGCTAATGATGCCTAAATAAAAAACAAAGAAAAGATCTGACATCCTTCCATTCCCCAGCTGCAGGTACTGCACTGAGATAACAGCTTAGAGGAATTATGGGGATTTCAGGGTAGCTAATTTGAAACAGAGCAGGGAAGAGAGATGGTTTTGCTTTCAAAGAGTGAAAATAAACCTTTTTATTTAATTAAAAAAGCATTCTTTAGCAGGCGCATCCTTAGTGAAAAGATGCTCCAAAATGTGGCTTTGGAGATATGCCAACCAGCTACCTTTAACAAAAATTCAACATTAGCTAAAAGTACTAAGATACACTGCAGGGAAAAAAACCAATCACCAAAAGAGAAAGATTCTTTGTCACCAACATGTTCAACCTCCAAATATATAGCTATTGCTAACAATTTCTACTACTAATACATGAGGGGGTTTTGTTCCGAAAATATTAAATCTAATATAAATGCATCCATTTATTTTATTAACCTAGATTTCTAAAGTATCTTTTTTAAAAAAAATTATTATCACTTCAAAATAGCACGAAAGCCACTAGTTAAATTCCTCATAAAAATACACTCCACTAAACCAAAATTTTTCTTGAAACAGGTCTATTTTCCCTTCAGTGGTAAACACTAATACAGTAATCAAATTGTTTCACACCTTTATTTTCCTGTTTGTTGAATGAAAAAAACCACTGAAGTTTCAAATCTAATAGCAAACCTAGAGTTTAACTTTTCTGGACTTTTTCCTTACAAAGATGTAAATTAAAAACTGAGACTGAAATAAGTACATGAGAACAGCATCCCACCCATAAGGAAGGAACCCTGTTCTGCTGGATGTAGCAATTCAAGGAGCAGAAGACCAAATTTTCTGCTGGTAGGAATCAACCCAAGCTCTACAATAGCTAAGGATATTACTCAGGTTCATGCATGTGAGTGTACCAATCTCACAGGGTTTTTAAAAAATTCCTTTTTTAGAATCAAGGAGCCAAAATTGCAGTGACTACTAGCTTGTGCAGGAAATCCATGGCCCCAGGACACACCATGGACAAAAGCATCACACCAGGAACATGACGCAAGGCTTGTGTTCAGGTTATTATCAGGGCAGCCTTCATGCCTTGAGAACACAATGGCAAGCACCTTGTGTTGGATTACAGCAACATTTATGCTGGGATGTGGACACCCAGCTATCCTGCAATGTCTTGCTGTCCTCCCTGGGTGGCAAGGACTGCCTGTGGCAAGGCACACCCGGGCTGGTGGCTTCCCACAGGCAACCACCTGCAAGGGCAGTTGTGGGCTTTTGCCCAAGGCAGTGACTTGATGGTGTGAACTCCAGACAAACTGATCACAGGGATGAGCAGAGCATTGGTGTTCCTGTTAGGTGGATCCTGAATGCAGAGGGCCATTTTGACCAGCAGGGATATGACAGACCATTTCTCTGGCTGTGCATGATGCTCAGTGATACAGTAATACCTTCTCTCACCTCAGCTTCCATCATTAAAAATGGGAGAATTATCTCAAGAAAACAGCAGAAGAAGCCATATGATTTTATGACTAGTTCCTCTAAAATCCATACAAAAATGGGCACCACCCCTTCATTGAGTTGCCAGAGACAGCACAGGCTGGACTCTCCCAGCAGTCAAGACCAAGAGGAAGCTGGTGCAGCAGCACAGGCAGGACACCTCCACTCCCAGCCCACACATTTAGTGGCTGCAACTTCCATTAATCCTGAACACTCAAGAGTTTGATTTGCTCTTAAGTGCATTCACTATAAATTATGCAGAAGAACAATATGACACTCTGTCTCCAAGAAAGGGAGTGTTCCATATCAGAGGAGAAAGAAGAGACAATGGTATTTTTAAGGGCACCAAGAACAGCCCTATGAAAATCCTTTCTCTCCTGGCATTTCTGTGTAGGATTAAACACTTCAATGCAAATCATCTTGGAAGCAAACCATGCAATCTGCACTCAAGACATCACTTTTCTCATTAACCTCCACCACAGGGCTCCATCCCCAGCAATACCTACACCAAATGTGCTTTTCTGAGCGCCGCGGGTGAGGGCTGCGTGGAGCTGAGCCTCTGTTAGCAGGCTGGGTAAGAAGCAAATGGAAAATCAAATCACGCTGAATTTTATATCTAAGTGATGCCAGTAGTCGCCAAATGGGTGCATTTTCCTCCCTAACTGGGTATAGTAACAGGAAGGAGATGTGATGATTTTGAAGCAGGAAGCATCCCAACAGGCGTGGGATGAGGACAGCTGACCACCTGAGACCACATACGGGGCACATCCTGTCCCACCGCCTTGGTGCCGCATCGGTGAAGGTCTCGATTGCAAAAACAGGAAATGTGCCTTCTCTCAACAGTGATGTTGAAGATGGACATTCATGTTCACATGAGGAGAAGGGGATGGGGGAGAAAACCTACTCCTGATACCCCCTTTAAAATCACTCTCTCAGATGGACGGGTGTTCATGAACTTCATTTCAGCAAATGCAAAAAAGAGCACCTAATCTCTAAGGTTTTAATATATCAGGCCATAGACAGATAAGCTTTCCTGGCTATGGCCACACCAGGATACTGACCTCAGCCACTTTGTAACCTCTTAATTTGTCACTCTGGTCTCTGCAAAGACCCTAAACTACACCTGGTATCAACTACTAGTCTGCTCCACTTCTAAAAGGGCTAAAAAAATCCTACTAAACCAAATTCTGCATCTTTTGCAAACCAAGATCCACGCAACATCCACACCAGGCTGGCATTTTGGTTTTTTTTCCTTTTAATTTCCTTTCTCCAAGGATAACATTATCTAGTTTTCTGGAAACTTTCAGCAACTTTTCTGCAGGAGAAGAAGGTATCCTGTGCAAGAAACCGTGTCAACAAGATCTTTCCATAAATGCAACATTTGCGTAAGATCAACACAATAATTTATCATTTATTTTTCCTCTTGAAAGGAACAGGAAAAAAGTGTTTAAAGGCTGCGGCAGTGGTTAAAAGGAGAGCTCCGATGGTGGAGGATGGTGCAGGAATTGAAAGTTTCTGAAGTGATGCTTTCTCCTGGGGTGTGCACACATCATCTTTCAGCACACACCAGCAAGGCCGCTTCCCTTTGCCTTCAAGCCTGCTAACAGCTCTTTGTTGGCACTACATATGTTGAAAAGCGAAGGCCAGCAAATGTACCACCCTTAGGGTCAGAGGAGTCAGTTCCACAACTGATATAGATGTTTGGAGTCACACTGGCATTGAGGAAGAGGTTCCTGCCAGAGGAAGATGAAGTTTGATCTGTTCAGCTGAAGGCAGTCTGGACCATGGAAGAACCAGATAAATCCTCCAACTGGCACCTGCCCTGACTGAGCCTGTCATTCAGACTCTTCTTTCTTCCCCCTGCAAACACAGGCATGATCCTGCTGCTGGACTTCTCTGAAATAAACGCAGCATAACAGAAATAATCCCACATTTCCCCGCCCCTGCTCTGAAGTAGGCAGTAGTACCTTAAAAGCATTTTAGGCTCTCACATTTTTGTGGTTAACACTATTTTTTTAGTTTCTTGACCCTCTATTGCAGAGATTATGACTTGTCAGACCTATTTTGAGACCTCCTTTAAGTTTCACAACTAAAACTCAGTGGCAAGAATCAAACAGACTACCAAAGAAAGGTCGACCCTCGTATTTCCTCTGCAACACTGACATTTCCAACTGCAGGAGGGATGGTGGGGCAGGGTAGACAGATGGCCGTTTATACATCCCATAGCCCAGGACAGAGCTCTTCAGCATTTTGGTGCCAAAACTCTGTGTTTTGGAAGAGGAGAGGAGCTGCAGCTAAGGATGACCCCGCTGAACAATAGCACACAGCCCTGGCGTGCTGGGTTTTGGAGCGACTCCAAGCAGGGTGGGACTGTAAGAAAGTGGACAAAAGCTTTGGATAGAGATCTACAGGGAGGAAGCACTTCCTACTTCCTCCACAGAAAGGACCAGGCTTTAAATAAACCTACTCCTGAGCTCTGCTGAAGACCAAAAGGGTTGCTGCTGGAAGAAAGTCCTGTCTGGCTGGGACCCGGCTGAAGGCTGATGAGGCTCTCCCCCAGGGAATGCAGCCGCTCTGCTGCAGTTCCCAACGTGCTGGTGGGAAGGGGGGGAGGGCTGGGCTGCCCACAGTCTCATTGTGACTAGTATCATCTAGACAAAAAAGCCTGTAAAACCTCAAGACAGGGCTCTCAGCTCTCAGCCACCAAAGCTGCAGAGCCAGACTTGTCCCTCAAGTGCATCTTTTGATGAAAAAGGTAAATAAAAGCGTACATTCACACTTTGCAATACCATTTCAACATCATGCTATTTCTCAGACCCATTTACCTTCTAGCCCTTTCTTGTATGGCCTATAGGGCTGCAGCAGCACCTTTATTCTGATGGACAGAGACATTCAACCTGCTCCATCCCCCCCAGCTCTTTCCTACCCTCCCCACCTCTGCAGCCACATGGGATCTTCCCCCCTTGCCTCCTTCCTGCCTCTCACATGGTCCCACACTTAGACCATGAACATGGGATCCAGGGTTGGGCGATAGGTCGGGCAACAGTACTGATGAGCAAATGACTGGAAATGACAAAAAATCACCCCCCTCCTAACAAATACCAATGGAATATTTACTTTGCTTGGATGTAACAGAATCAGATCCTAAATACTGTAATACATACTTGTAAAGCATACCTTTCCTCTGTACAGTACCACATGAATTATCTTATCCATCCATTTTAGTGTACATATTCAGTTATAATAACCCTCATCTTCCCTGTTCTCCACCCTGAGCACTGGCCCACAGCAAGAAGCCTGTTTGTTGTTTTTCAACCTGTCCTTAGTCTGCTAGAGCACCCATTGCTTACAGCCCAAAAAAGACGACTTGTGCTGTGCCAAAATTGCTAAAATTTACATCTCAGATATTTTCAATGGTCTGGAAGACTTAATAACAGAAAATAAGGGAGAGAAGGAAGGAAACCACAGGTTTGGAAAATATCAGGCTTGACAGATTAAGAAGCAATGTGGAAAAAATATACTCCAACTTATATTCTCAAAACAAAAACAAAGCTATAGGCAGGTCAGAAAGAACTGAATTGTGCACACATTTCTGCTACAGTAAGAAATGGTATTGGTCTGAAATGGGATCAAATACGCAAACTTCACATTCCTGGAGGAAAAAATTATTTCATCAATGGCTTGGCACAAAGCAATTACCCACCAGTTTGGAACAGACATCTGTGATGTTGACCTGCCAAGACAGCCATTGAAACTGCACTTGGTCCAAATTTGGGAGAGAAGGTTATCAACTCCTGTCCTGCTTTACAAAGGAGTGAAAGAGTCAAAACTATTTCTTGTAGCAATTATCTGCCAGGCTCTGTCTTCACTGGACAGCAAACTACTCTCAATAAATGTGCTGTTCTTATAAAATTCCTGGATTTTCTCTACTAATTCATACCCCATGGCAATCTGGTGAGCACCCAGCTGAGGTGACTCTGTTGGGCTGAAATAAGGCAAGGTGCAGTAAGAAGCAGCCCATGCCAACACCAAATTTGCAGTCAAGAGTGAGAGGGGCAAACCTGCTCAAGTGCCAGCCCTGAAGGAGTGGCATATCCACCACTGGCATGCACTGAAGCAAAGATGCTGAATGCCACTGTTCCTGCAAATTCAACATGGCAATTATAGTTTATTTCTCTACTTCTTGTTTCCAAGCTATTCTAATGTCCTGTTAGCTTTTGTTACTCAGCTTTGTCCTAATGGCTTCTGTACAGAGCTATGTCAGAGTGAATGTATCTTAATATACTTGTACTTTAATGCAGTCAATACTCATTATTTTCAACATTCCTGAAGATGGGCTGCTCCTTTAGGTAAAACTATGTTCAGGCCCTGATATGGCAGATGTAGCATCACTCACTGACTTTCTTCCTGAGCTTTATCCCAAAAGCCAGACAGGCTTTGCTCCCACCACCCTAGTCAAGACCTCATTCCTCTACTGGCTCAAAATCATCTTCCAACTTGAGCTCAAATGTATTCAGTGCTGGTGACCACATCTGCTCTGGTCCCAACACCCTCTTCTCTAGAACTTCCCCTCTGCTACACACACGGATAGAAGGCCATCAGTCCCGCATCAGCCTTGGCTTCCCTGGCTTAACTGACCAGGTTCTTCTTGCCTCCTCTCAGACACACAGTGTCCTTTCCCTGTGTCACAGAAATCCTCCCCTGCACTTAGTGCAGTGACAGCCTCCTGACCTCGGCACCGCACGCACCATCTCAACACCAAGTTTCCTTATCTGCACTGGGAACTCATCCAAGAAGGGGATTTGCCTTTTGACCTTAGTGCCTTGGGTCAATCTGTGTTCAGCTCTGCCTGGGCTCTCCTCCACGCTTCCAGTGAGCAGCTTCTCTCCTGTTCAGGGACAGACTTTCCCTGTGTTTCACACCTTTTCTGTGCCTGCCATCCTCAGGCATACCCTGCTCTCTCAGAATGACATCCCCATCTTCCATGCTGATGGCAAATGGCAGTGTCACAGCACCAGATACATCACCTGTGCTTCCCCAAATGTGGAGCTTCAAAACCCATCCACTGAGAAGGTCTAATGGATGAGATGTAAAACTCAGAGGAAAAAATAATGTCAAGAATAAGTGATCCGGCACATTACTGGAACATCTCCATGCATAAAATCTAGTACTACAAGTCATACAAGGATTTTTCCAGTTTCTTCTCCAGCTCTCAGTGTCAGGTGAATGAGGAGGACCATTTCTACCACTCATCCAGTGCGTGAACAGGGAATAATAACCTATCTGTTTTATAAACAAAACAGTAGGGTTGTACAAAGCCAACAACCAACCAAATGTTACCACACCCTCAGCTAGGGGAGACCACAATCACTCTCTATTTGCTATTCAGTAGGATATGTCTACTACACACGCGTATTTCTATTTTACTCAAAATAAAGTTGAGGTTTTTTCCTCATAAAGGGTGAGATTCAGATCTGGCACGTCAGAGGAACAGCTGAAACAAACAAAAAGGCCATCAGGCAGTTTGCTCTGAAAATACAGTAAAAAAATCCCCTTTACTAAGCAGTAAAAAAGGTGACTGAAAATACCCCTGAATGCTACAAGCGGGCTGCAGCCCACTTGGAGTGTGAGGAGCCTTGGGATCCACTGAAGGGGCAGTGGAAGCAGTTCAGCAAACGTTCATGCACACTTGGTGCCTGTAGTCAAAGAGAGATTTGCTGCTGAGAAAAGCACTTTTTTCCCTTTTTAAAGAAATTTTACATCAAAAGAAGTGTGTCTTTGCTGCTCTAACCCATGGGTGAGCCCACAGGGATCAAGCACAATCCTTCCCCTAGCTTCAAGCAGCACTCGCACCAGAGCAACACATGACCTTCTGCAAACCAGAAACCTCTGGACTGGATCACTGTGCAAGCCAATGGATGGGGAGAAACTGTGCAAAAATACCCCAAGTTTGCCAGAACTTTGGGCTATGCCATAATGGCGTTTGGATGCACACTGGGGCATGCAGGCAGCCATGGCCAGGCACAGGTCTGCTCAGCGGGGCACTCACTCCGATGGCCCATCACTGCTGACACGTGAGCCGTGAAACATGTCTCAGCACGCCACTGAATAAAATTTGTGTGTGCACATAAAACGCCCCATATATTGGCTTTTCCTATGGAAAGCGACTGCTTCTCCACCAACACTGCCCTTTCAGCAGGGAGGAAGCTGCAGCAGCACATTCCTGGAGGCTGCACCACGAACCCCCAGGGGCTGCTGCGAGCACCTCAGGCAAAGCTTACAGAGCTCCTCAAAAACAGAGCACCACTCTCTACCCACAAATAACCCCACTAAAACACATCCAATTTCTTGCTGCTGCTGTTGCTGCCAGCATTTCCAAGCCTGCAGCTTTCCAGGAGAAATCCATGGCATGCACACACACCAGACAGTGCTACATTTGACATGAGTAGCCTGGTTTCAAGCATCCATAGAAGCAGTGGGAGCTCCCATTTTTTCACTAGGAGAGCACATCTTAGGCTAATACAAATTAAGGTTAACCAGTGGCAAAGCCTGCTGCTCCAGCTCTGCAAGGGGGATCACACCTGCCAGTGGCTGCCCCAACAAAAAAGCAGGATGCTGGAGGGCTCCTCCTGTGATGCAGAGAAGTGGCAGCTGAGATCTTGCTTCTGCTGTGCCAGGCACCATAGACGGGGCCAAAAAGAGCCTGTTGCTGTGCCAAAAAGTGGGTAATTTAAGCTGAAAGACAGATGATGGTACTTCCCTGCTTTGCCAGGCAGCTGGCTGCAGAAACACATTTTGCAGCAGCAAACATCACCCGGCACTGATGAGATGGAGAGTCCTTTCAAGTCAGTCCTTAGCAGGTCTAAAGATGGGCTAGAGACAGAGGAGCTGCCTGATAAATGGCAATGCTTGGCAAGCCAAAACAAAAAAATATGTGCTTCCTTTCTCTCAAAAGGTTATGGTCCTTTTTCCTACTGCTGCCTCCCAGTCCATTAAATATCATTAAATTTACCCTGACTGAAAATATTAGAGGTCTCATGTCTTAAACTTGGAAGAACATTTTTTCCACTCAGAGGAATTTTGCTTGCCTTCATCAAGCAGTAGTGCCAACAATTGTTAAAATACAGTATAAATATCAGCCCTTGCCAGTAAACAAATGCAAATTTTGGCACCAGATCACACTGAAATAATCACATAATCACAGAATGGTTTGAGTCAGAAGGGACCTTTACAGATCATCCAGTTCAACCACCTGCCATGGTCAGGGACACCTTACACCAGACAAGGTTGCTCAAAGCTCTATCTAACATGGCCTTGACCATTTCAAGCGATGGGGTATCCACAACTCTGGGCAACCTCTTCCAGGTTCTCACCACCCTGACAGCAAATTTCTTCCTTATATCCAATCTAAACTTATCCACTTTCAGTCTAAAGCCATCACCCCTTGTCCTGTCACTACAGGCCCCTGAAAATACCCACCTTTCTCCATCACTTTTATAAGCCCCTTCATAGTGAAAGACTGCAATGAAGTCTCCTTGGAGCCTTCTCCAGGCTGAACAACTCCAACTCTTTCAGCCTTTCCTCATAGGAGAGGAGCTCCATCCCTGTGACCATCTTCATGACCCCCCTCTGGACTCGCTCCAACAGGTTCATGTCCTTTCCTGTGCTGAAGGCTCCTGAGCTGGACACAGTGCCCTGGTGAGGTCTCATCAGAGTAGAGGGGCAGGAACACCTCACTCATATATGTCAACACCTTGCACGGAAAAGCCCAGCTGAGGAATACCAACATGGATTGAGCAATCCTGCCTGAGGGAATGAAGAATGCATGCACAGCTATGGACCACAATAGTTAGAAACTCCATTTCCATGCTTTATTTATTTGTATTTAACAAACTAAAACCCTAAGTGCCAAACTGAAGGTTCAGTGACAACTCATACTAAACATATTAACTACTCAGATTATTAAAACACTCAAGAGCTGCTTTACTTCCTTCTGTGTATGCTCTACTAATCTCTACACTTCTCTCAGTCTGATAAAGCAATTAAAAAAAATCCATTTCACTTTCAGTTTCTGACCAGAGAAAGCACCATGGGTTCACAAGCTATCATGATTTTTTTTTTAAATGAGAAATGTTATTCTCCATATACTTTCATTAAATAATCCCAGTGAATTTAGGTATGAAACATCTGCAAAATTAAATAGGCAAGAATGTAAACTTGGTGCCTCTGCCTCAAAACACTTCCAGCCTCACCTAAGGAGTGACTTGGCTGAAGAGCTATTTATTGGAACAAAGAGGCTGAGCGGTGCAGGAGTGGCAAGGAGGGCAGGGAGTGTAATACCTAAGCCAGTTATGTAAGCGGGGAAGCACGGGGTGAAAGGACGGGAGGACTCTGCGGGACGCGTGGCAGCCAGCCTGGCAAAGCCCATAAGGAGCTTTGGCAGGGGCCGGCTGCCCCGCTGCTGGGGCAGGTGACGCAAGCCGGGCTCCAGCACCCGGGCGGCAGGACCCAGCCCCGCACCCCGAGCCACAGACGCAGTGCTTTGCTGCTGGGCTTTCTGCTCACGGGGCACAAGAGTGGAGCCCGTGGGATGCTGGGGAAAACAACAACAGGGCTTTGGTGCTTTCTCTGCCATCTATTTCAGGTTTTAATGCTGGTTTTGCTTTTTTCCCCCTTGGATTCGCTGCTGAAGTGCCCACGGACAATGAGACTACTGAGCATTTACTACAGCGTGAGATTAGTTTGGGTTTCAGTTTCTGCTGAGCCAGCTCATTTCCTTCCACATTCTTACAGGAACAGATGCTAAAATATAAAAGGGCAGTCAGCATCATAAAGGCAGAAAAAGGAAAACCCTTCATACAACAGCACGAAGTTAAAAATACTTTTTCACAGCTTTAGCCAGAGCCATTCAATAGCTTGCTCTGCCGTCTAATTACATTACATTAAAGAGGCAAAAATTATTATTTTTTCCTAAGAGCAACAAATCCACAAACACATACACAGCTCAAAATATCAAAAACCCAACCAAACATCCAACAACAAAACTGGCCAAACGGGCCAGATTAAAAGAAGTGTTCAAAGGAGCTAAACAGAGTTTTGTCCCCTCCCATCATGCCTGACTGCAGTGCTGCCTTCAGACACCAAATTCAGTTGCTGCAGCAATTAGTCACAATATTCAAGGGGAGTTAAAACTGCCAGATACACCAAAGAGCGTCCCTGTGCTAGAATCAGTTCTTTCCCCAGAGGCAAACCAAGCAGATGGACAACCTGCAGATCACAAAAAGCCATAAGCCATCCCTGGGCTGCAACAGCAGCAAGGATGAGGTGATGGCAGCCCTTGCTAAACAAACACCCGGCCCTCGTGTCACTACTCCAGTCAATGCAGGAACACCTCTTCCCTTGGAGCATCTCTTCCCTGGGAGCTTTGGTGCTCAATGGCCACAGCCCAGGGCCCTACAGCCGAGACAGAGCCACCAGGGCTGGTACTCTCTTTTGGGAAAAAGTAGGTGGAAAGAAACACAGATTGCCTAATTGCACCACACAAGCCATGTTTCTCTTTCCACAAAGTTACATCCATCAACTTTATTCTTGCTCAGAAAAGTCCCAAGTATGGCAAGATGCTTCCCCATGCAGCTCTGACATTCAGATGCTTTGCCAGCTAGATGGGCAACCTGCAACCCCTCCAGGCACTGTTTAAAGTACCTTTTATGCACAGATGTAATATCCATTATCCTATAATGTCTTTAAAATGCTTCTCATTAGCCACCCCAGATGTGCAAGCCACTACTTGGCAAGCCCACACCTTCCTGATACTACTCCACCAGCCCATAGCTGCACCTGCAAGCACCATCTCTTGCAAGCTGTGGAAAAATACATTGAAACAGGCCAGAAAACTGAGATCACAAAGGACCAAAGCCACTGATTCCCCCATCAGGTTGCTTCACTGCTTGGTGCAAATTTTTCCAGGAGGTTTCTAAACCTCTGAGAACTACCAAGCTGTGAAGTATAAATACGCAATGTAAATACAGAGACATTGATAGGACTAATGATATGAAATCACTGATAAAACTTAGGATTTTCAGACCAATCTTTCCAAATCATTAGCTTCTGGATTTAAGACAAGTGAGGCAGGTTCGTGGAGGCTCAAACAAGGTAGAGTAAAACAAATCTAGCTCACATGGATAACATAAATGTCCCTGCTGGCAGCTTGGACCAGAACCAGGCTCCACAACACCTTACTGACCACAACTTCAGGGAATTTCAATCCTGCCTCTAAAGAGCAGAGAAAATGATGCAATTTCCTGTTGCTTTCGTCAACTTATTCATAAATGTTTTAGTATTATGAACATTTTAATCACCTGTGCATTGCCTACACAGTATCATTAGGTTTTCAAAACAAACAAACAAACAAAAAAAATGTAGTATCCTTCATGCAAAAATAAACTCCCAGGGCAGCTCTTGACAAACACAGCTCCACCATCCCTTCAGCCAGGAGATGCCTTTCTCCCTTCCCTGCAGCTCCCCCAGAAGTGGCTCAGCAAACCACCCCAGCACCCACTGCTCCTCCCTGCCGGGAGAGCGAAGCCCTCTGCAGCTGGCACAGCTGGTGTCACACAGTGCCCAGTGGCTCTCAGGCCCAGTTTTGGTGCCAGTTACACCACCCTACTGCCACACTGCTGCATCAGCACAAGGGGCTGCCATCACATTATACATTTTTGACGGCTTCACTATTTCTCTGCTTGTTCACCCATTTCACCTAGACCTCTAAGCCATTCCAGAACTACTCTCTGGGATTTAGGGTTTAAAGCCAACCCCTTCCCTCACTGACAAAACATACACTTGGGACTGATTGAGGACCTAAACATTTGCCCCACAACAAATATTTATGGGTGTAGAGGGACTTCGCGCAGCACCCCAAGCGAGACAGACACCAACTGACTGCAGTGTCACCCCCTGTAACCCAGAGAAGGGACAGCCCCACATCACCAGCCCCACTCCTCACTGGCTGCCCTGTACTCACCCCCTCACCTCACCCCTCCAGATGCCCTGGGCTCAGGCAGGGGGGTCTCCAGGCTGGACTGGCCACCCCATCCCTTCAGCTGCTCCTTCACAGCCCTGTGTGAACCAGGAAGTAGAGGCAAGCCAGCAGTTTATTTTTAACTTTTTTTTCCTCCCGTAAATAAAAAGCAAAACCACATGCATAAACCACATGTTCGCACTAACTCCACCCAGTGACGGGTTTTACATTTTGCATCCTTCCAACACTCAAAATTCCTGGGCAATGATGTAGAGCAGACATCACCCCACAGATTTCCATTACACCCCTCAGTATCCCTGTTCCTACACTGGCAAAATAAGAGTATCTCAAACTCTGAATTAAGTCTCTCCACAAAGCAGGCAAAGCCTGAAGAGAGAGCTCAGTGAGGGTGACTGCTCTCAGCCTGTCTTCCCCTTTCTCTCCCTCCTCAAAACCATCCAGGACATCCAGGAGCACAGGCAGAAGTTGCAGCTCACATTTCCAAAGCATTGCTGCAGACTCTTTGGAGAAAGAAGAGCTAGTGTGGGACTATGAGACCCTTCCCACAAGTTAAAGCACAGCTCTGAATCCCTACTAACCAGAAGTTGGCTCTTGCTTCTCTTCTGCAGCTCCTCAGACATCATTGCTTGTAACATCTTTGAGTGTTTCATATAAACAAGTTACAGGATCTCAAGTGACCCCCCAAATTTTAGTTTCAGAGGTGCAGGCAGGTGGAAAGAGTTAAAGGGTTTCCCAGCAGCTGGTAGTTTTGCTACAGGTTGAATTTTTGGAGCTAGGAGGAGACTACCCATTCACCATGGGAAATTTTGGTATAGCACTTAAGCTTCCCTCAAATAAAAAGTTGAAAGATCCCGTTTTTTCCAAAATGTCTATTGAAATTTCACCTTCTTTAAAAGGAAGGGGGGCACTAGGTCAGTACACACATACCTACACCTTGAGCAGAAAGACCTCTGAATCAAAGAGACAAAAACCTTCAAGGAGCAAATACATTAATGCAAGACCCAGTTTGTGCCCACAGTCTGATGAGGCTACACATTCAGGCTCTAATAGCAAAATTACCTGTTTTCAACTCCTGTTCAAAGAGCAACTCCATACCAGCAGAGTGCCACTTAGACATGAACATTATTAATACAAAAATGCCTGTTTCAGAGCTCTGAAAACACTAATTAATCACAGCACCGGCTCTATGAGTGATCATTTGCAAATGCCACGCCCACTCCGCCCCACCCTGACATTGCTGGCAGTGCCTCATCCTAGGCAGAAAAATGTCCTCACTGCTGCTGGATACCATACTGCTTGGACAGCAAGTGTAAGCCATTTGTTTTGATGAAAGCAAGCTTGAGAGATAAAATAAGACACTGGAAATCAATAAGAAGGCATCTGCCTCAATTTTAATATTTCCCTACTGACTTTTACCTCCAAGACAAGAAGAATTTGGTGAGTTTGCACAGCAGCTCAAGGATGGACTGGACAGCTTCAAGCATTACAAGACTTGAAGATACAAGCTTTGTTCCACAACCTCAACAAGAAAAATATGTTTGTGAATATAAAAAGGTGGAAGCTAAGATGGCTGGGTCACTCCAACTACTACGTGTTCTTCTAAACTAGGATGAAAAGTAGATTCAATGCAGCCCTGCAGATACATTAATTAATTCAAAAACCTCCTGGAAAAGCTGGCAAACATTTTTTTGTATATTTTAGGAAGCAGAGCTGAAGTGGAACGTCTTCTCCCAGTCCAGCCTAACAAACACATGGTAAGATGTTGGCTTTAGGACAGCAGATTACGTTAGCTAACAGCCATCCCTTGCTTCACTCTTGCTCAGCCCTCTTGGCCCATCTCAACCAGCCAAACTGGTTTTCAAAACAGCTCACTTTTGGTTGTTGCAGGTGTCATTAGCCACATTGTCCACGCTTTATCCAATTATTTACAGTGCCCCACCAGCACCCTCTGAAAATGCACCAAGGTGCCTGGTACCAAGTTTAATTATTCCCTTGCTGAAGAACTGCAGGTTATTTTACGCAGAGCGATGGGGAGGTGTATTTGCTGGGTGAAGGGAAAGCCTTATCTTGTGCCCCATTTCCTGAAGGAGACTTGAATTTAAAGCTACTTAACTAACCAACCACACTGTGCAAGGAGCAGTGTGCTTATTGCTAGGAAGCATTGCAGAAGCACCACAGCCAGCTACAATTTCCTTGCTCTGCAGAAGCAGCATATTCCCCTTCCCACTGCCTGAGGCTCTGCCTCACCTCCCTGCCAACGGGGTGGATTTGAAACTGCAGTAACAGCAGCCCCCTGCTCCCTTCCCACACAAGACCACCCATAACAAGGCAGCTCCCTCTTGTCTCACCACAGGGGTGGACACAGACACCCCACAGAGCAGCACCAGAGGGCTGAAACAGGCTGCCAGCCCCCTCAAGGAATGCTGGCACAGAACCCTCATGCCAAACACCATCAAGTTCCCAAAGGAAAAGCATTTAAGTGTCAAGACCTCTTTTTCCCAGCCTCCAAAGAATCCTACAGATTTCTCCAGCAGCCCAGCTGACTGTGTTTACTGCTGCATCCTTCACTTTATGGCTCAACATATACCAGAGAGACAGCAATTCTCAGCTAATCAGATTTCTGTGCAGACTGACAAATGGCTCCCAATAAGAATATAAAAACCCAGTAAAATCAAGAGTCTCTCTAATCAACTCACTTGATGTGATGCAGTAAGCCTGTAGGAAGCTCATATACTTTGTTAACACATTGGACTGCACTTTGTGGCAGGATCTCAGGGGACTGGAAGCAGTGGGGGGACCCCAGCCCAGGCCAGCTGCTGGAAGCAACATGTTCATCTTTGTTCTTTGTGCTCCACTCAATGCTATGTTATTTTGAAACTAATTCATGGAAATTCCTTGACATACCTTTACTGTGCTTGCCAAATGCCAAAGCTTCAAACTGCAGTGTGAACACACACTCACAAAGAAGGTTCTTGCTCCACTGCTGGATTATCCCAGCCCAGAAACTTCTTATAGGTGAATCCTTCCTATCTCCCCAAGCAGACCTGAAAAATCCATGAACTGACATTGCTGATGACATTGCATAAATCATCTTTTCCATGAAGACTAAGCACCTTGCCTTGATACTGACACTACAGCTCTGCCACATTCTATCCCTCCAACCTCCTGATCCTACACACTTTACCCCACAAAGCTCACTCATCATGGAGAAGAGCTTCAGAAATGTAATGACATCACTGACATATACATATGGCACCCCTCCTCTTCCCACAGTAAGGCTCATGGTGACAGCAGGGCACTGCATGCCCAGGAGTCAAACGGCTGAACCCAGTGAGTCAGGAGAGAAGGAGATGATGTGCAGAGAGGCAGGTGGAAAATCATGACCTCCTCCTCCACACTGGCCCTCAGCTGGTCTTAGAAATATGACCAGGATTTCCAGTAAAAACACTGGTGCTCTCAGAGGTCTGGCACCCGAGCTGCTGAGCAGGTAAAGAGGACAGTGAATCTGTCAAGGTCCCTGATTAGGTGTGAAAGAAAAACCCTGTGCACACAATACTCTTACTGAAGCTATAAATAGTCCCCTCTGCACCAAAGTTGTGCACACTGTATTGACACTGCTGAGTTAATAGGATTTCCTAGGTAGCCTGAACCAGCTTGTGCTGCTGCAGGGCAGCCTTGCTGAGCCATTTTCACAACACACGCATACCACTGGGGGATAATCCCGTGTTTTAGTGTCCTGATCACACTAAGGCAGGAAAAGACTCTGAGAAACTCCTAGAGGGTCGGAATGAGTTTGCATGCACACCACAATAGGGAGAAAACTTCCAGAATGGCCTTTTGGACGCAACAAGCTTATCTCCCAGCTACATTTCAGAACTTATTACAAACTCAATTTCTTTCTTCTCTATATTCATCCTTTTTTACAGTGGTAGAGAAAGGTAAAAAACAATGCTCTAATAAAATATATAATATCATTTTTATATCAAATAATGTAAAATACTATTTTCCTACTCAAGAATATCATGTCATTTCAGTTCCTGTAAGTAAATTAAACCAGTTCTCCCACTAATGGCTCATTATTGTCTTCAAACAAATATGTAAGACAAGAATATGTAAGACAAGACACCTCTTATGCTACTTTATTCCTCCTAAAGAAATCACACCCTGTTTGGGTTACTGTCTGTTAACCTAACAGGCTAACCTGAAAACTGTTAACCAAATAATCTTTTACTGTAACATTTCCACTACATTATCTTTGTCTTTGTGGTGCTTAACAGCTTGCCACTGCTGCTGGGAATCACATCCAAGTTTTGTCCTGACCCTTTGAGCCTGTACAAGATGTATCCCCTGTCTTTGGATCCAAGGATGGGCTGTGCTGCTGAGCCTATGCCCGTCTTTCCACGTACAACCACAGTATTGCTTCACCGAGCTCTGCCTCATCACTTCCATCACCTGCTAAAGCACTCCAAAACTGTCCAGTGATCTGCTATGGAGAAAGCCAATATTGACCCTTTCACGCCCAAAAGGTACTTGTACCAAGGGCCCCAGTTAAGTACCTGACTGCATAGCCAGCTACCCCACTTTGCCCCGAAGTTGCAATGGTTGGGCACCACCTGGCTGAAAACATTATCCCAGCCCCTTGGGGCCTGAGTCCCAGACCAGGAGGCAGCAAGACTTTATGTCATACAGATGAAGAACAAAAAGATGTTTTCTGGTACCTTATGTCATTCCCATCATCACTGCCTCACAGGCAACTTTCCTCAGCAAGGAATGACGTAGGACAGTTGCCTATTGCATATTTCCTGCCAACCCCAGCTTCTTCCAACTGCACCATCACTACAAGCAACACAGGAACCACGCAGGGCAATTGTACCTGTCCATCCACGTGCTAAGTATTGTACAGGGCTGACCCAACCTGCTCAAGATGAGCTCTCATTTGTGCCTGTCACCCTGGGCATGCTGTGTCTCCAGGGCTTAGGGATGCAAACTCTCTGTGCAGCACTTCTTTGTTTTTCTGGAATGACATTTGGCTATTTGGAGCACTGGGAATTTGTAACACAAGAAGAAGAAATAATAAAGTTGACCTCAAGCTGGTTCAATACACTCATTCTGAAACTAAAGTAGCTAGAACATAGTGCATCATTTTTTCCTACCACAGTTTTAGCTGTTATGGAAAATGCAGCAGTGAAGAAAAGAGCTGGTTCATGAGCTAACATAACTTGTCTGCACCTCATCTGCTCCTTCAGTATGCTCTGTACACCACGGCAGTGATGCACATAGTGCTTGCATGGCTATCTAAGAACCCCAGGCAGAAGTGATTGCAAGAGAGACATGTAGTTCAAAATTTCATTAAAGAAATGGCTATAATACAATCACAAGCCACTCAATGCACTGGAGGCTGAATGTTGCTAAGGAAAATTATGAACCTCCTCCTGCAAATATCCTTATCTACCCACAGCAGAGAAAGAGCCAATAGTGTAGCAACATCTATATTCAGCACAAGGACTAGACCAGAATAAGGTGATCATGAAATAGTTTAAAACAAAGAAGATAGCAAGATGTAATGAACCTCAACAAACCAAGCGAAACAGGGCTAAGAGGCTCTACCAGCTATGTCTTGCACTTAGTCACCTCTTAGGAAACCTTTTGTAGGAGATGGAAGGACAATCATCTTCCCAAGAGATTCCACACTGGATGGATGATGGACAGGTGGATCCTTTTGGAAAACTCATTTTCTTTATTCTGCACAGTGGATAATTCAGCTCAAGGGTAAGGAAAAAAAAAAACAGAAGGAGAGATAGGGAAAGTGCTTGAATGTTAAAATAGGCAAATTACTGAGCTAGAAAATCTAGATTAAATTAAGCATTCCTGCAAATGTGTAATAGAGAAATGAATGGCTCCCATCTGGAAGCTCAGCAAATTAACTTGGATCCTGGTTAAGACAACAGCACCAGAGTCTGCTTCCAGAAATGTAAATATCCAGTGTGCATTTGCAATCCAATCACAGGCTAAAAATACAAGACAACTCGGAGTGGAAATCTGATTTTGTGTCTACCCTCTTAATGGGAAATAAAAAAATAATTCTTTAGACACAGCAATCTGGACTTCATTTTTCCTGCTTGGAGAGATGATGCAAGATGTCTTTGCACCAGCAAAGTCTTTCAGCTGCTTCTGATTGCAAGGCCACAGCTTGTTGGAGACCTGATTCTTCTTCCTCATATTCCACTTCCCCATCTCCTTTTCCATCCTGTATCCCCTGGTTGCTCCATTGTACTGTCCTCAGCTCTCTGTATATTTACACCACTTCATTTGATTCTTCTTATTACGAGTATTCTAGTTTCTTTTTCCCCCAGAGATTTATCTCTGGCCTTCCAGTAAGAGAAGGGCTCTTGGTCTCAGTGCGCAGATGAAAAACTCAGCCACAGGCATGAACCAGGCTCAGGACTAAATTTAGCCCAGAAGAGGATAGTCTTTCTGCCGGTAGACCAGGAAGGCAACTTGGAGCAGGAGCCTATTTTAGATGCTCTCTGGTGGTGTCTACCTCCCTCTAGGCTATAGAGAGAGTCTGAGGAGACCAGGCTTAGACTCTGAGCACCATCCCTGAGGACTTTTGATGCTACAACAGGAAGGAAAAGCTATTACAAGTTAATGTCATCCATATGGTTCAAGAGCTGATACTGGAAGGGAAGTTTTAGGGTGTTTCACCACCAGAAGGCATTCATGGAAAAAAAGCACGTTTCTCTGTGTATGAGGCACGTCCTTCTGTGATCGCAGCAGGCACAGCCAGGAGCTTTAACCTACAGAAAAAAAATACCTCTAGAGACAGGATAATCAGGAAAATAATTTAATTCCCACATCTGGTTTTAATAAACAAATAGGGGGATTGGTAAATGTGGACAAAAAAGCACATATTATCCAAACTTAGGAGAGCAAAGAGCATATGAATACTAATAGCAGCAGTCAGATAGGATGTCAGATAATTAGCCAGAATTCACAGATGATGAATAAGAAACAAGAGCACAGATTAACATACTGATACCAGGAGAAAGGGCACTACAAGAGAAAACTCACGGAGCAGAATAAGAAACTCCAAAGGACAGCAGTGGTATGGGGTCAACACTGCTTGGAAGAAGGAGGGACAACAGCACAGGTAATCCTACACCCTACAGAGTCTGCATGGCAGTGCAGTGCAGACTGCAAGGTCCACAGCAAGACAGAAGTGCCAGCAGGGCTTATCTTACTGTGGGACTGCAACTTCCCAAAATACCCAACTGAAGAACCCACTATTAACGTAAAGAGCTGACCACAGATATTCCTGGAAGCAGAAGACAACAATTATAATCCTCCAGCTGCTGAACTAGAAAAGGGCAATTCTAATTTAGACACTGTAAGTAGCTATAAGTGCTCAATGAAAGCAACTCTGTAGGCGATTGTAATCATGGGGAGGTGATTTAGGGAAACACAAAAACTCATCTTGTCAATTTCCCATAAGCTTTGAGGACTCTAAGGAACTCGACATGGAAGCCAACTGGACGAAGGTGCTCAAGAACACACTTGTGAGAACCTTAGAACATCTGTATGGCAAAGATGAAAAAAAAAAAATTACTGATCAACCCCAAACAAAGTAGGGGAGATATCTGCAGAATGAGTCCCAATCAACTGCAGAAAAAAAAAAATCACTAAAAAGGGGGTTTTTAGGACTAAGCAGAGTGTATGCAAGGAATAGAAAGGAAGGGCTGCTCATCAAAGACAGAGCTGTTTCAGAGGTCAGGAAACAAAGGGGTAAAGAGAAATTGCCCAAGTCAAAGTGAATTAGATCATGCAAATAAAAGTAAAGAGCAAAGATCAAAATGCTCTTCAATGATATAAATTTTAAAAAAAGAGTAGGGAAAGCGGAAACTAGTTGCACTTGACTGATGTATCTTAAAAGCACAAGAAGGGAGAGGAGCTTCTACTGTTACTGCATCAGGATGGGGAACAGCAGACAGAAAAAATAAACCCACAGCACTGACAAAAACCCCTTCAAACTACTAAACACCTGTGGTCAAGTTGAAACTAAGTGTGGAAGTTTCTAGTCACGGTGAGGTGAACAGCCTATCCCCAGGGCAAGCACCCAAGAGGGGAGCAGTTTCTTTGGACTGAAGTCTACTTTCTGCTCGCTGCAACAACAGGAGATAGTGCCTTGCAATCAACACAGCCTCATGAAATCTGCTATTTTGAAATATGGTGACCACAACCAGTTCACAGAGAAACCTAAACAACAGGATGATGAGAGAGTACCATGATGTGTGTAGAAAAATATCTTTAAAATAAGTTTAAATTGTATCAATTGCCACATATAGCCTCATCCCACAGCATCCAGAGGCAAGGGTGCTCTTGGTTCTCCCCTTGCATCCCTTTTCTGACTTCAGCACAGGTCTCCCACACTTGAGGGTTGAGAGGAGGGGAGACTGCTTATTTATAAGCACTCGTCATTTGAGTCATTTTTGAAGAGGCACCAAAGCTACCCCACCAAAACCATAATAATCTGTTGCTGGGTTGGAGCAGTCTGTCTCACGTTTACATACTTAAATTCAGTAGCAAATGCATTAAGACCAAAACGAAGTTTTGCTCTGAATAACCTTAACATAGCACAGTTATCTTTGGGAGCTCACTCCCAAACTTCAGCATCCTGAACAAATGCAAACAACATAATTTATAAGCACTTCGGGACTGTTTCTTCCACTATACGGAATTAAGAAAGGTGATTCATGTACATGAGAAAGCTGAGCAGTAGGAGCCTGTGTTAAAATTTTCTCATTCTCCAATGAAAGCGCTTCTGTCAGAGCACAGAGTTGCCTTAAAGGGATAAGAAAATATTCCCAAGTGCAGACAAAATCTGCTGTAGTTTCATCAAGTCATGGTGAACCATGCACAGAGCAACTGCCTTTGTGCCTGATGTTTATCGAGAGCAAACACAAAACCTCTGCAACAACAGAATTGGCACCACACAAGCCAGAGAAGCAAACCTATTATTGTCCAGAATTATTATTACATTGTATTATTAAACAAAACAACTTAAGGAAAAGATTAAGAAGCTGTGAGTAACTCCATGACTTATGCCCAGCGCCACTGCTGCTCATCGGCTCCAAGTCGGCTCAACGGGGCATACAACCAAATGTATCATTGCTATTCAGAGTAATGAGGAACAGCTTAACCTCTAACCTCAGGTCACATTTGAGGACATCTCTTTAAACAGCAAGACAATTAAAACCAGAACTAGCACATAGGCAGGTCCACACCATCAACAAGTGTTGGAGGATTCCTCTGAGTCAGTCTTGATGCAGCACAATACACAAGTGTTATGACTTGTAGCTGTAAAAACGTTTAAAATGTACAAGTTTACAGAATGCATGAAGAACCAAACTGGAATCTTTTCTGTGGTCTTGCCTTTTCTCTCACAAACTATTGGATTTTACAGTGTTTAGTCACCTCCCTAAATTCAGCTGCAGATTCAGCTCAACTAAGCATGGGAAGCTCTCCCTCAACACTACATAGCCAAAAGCAGAGACCTTCTGAGAAGAAAACCAGGATATAAGCAGGTATTCCCATTACAAGGACTGCTCCAGACAAAGAGATGGTCAATGAATATTTTCACATGCTCTGCACCTATGCCACTAACAAACCAAACCACTTGTGACTCCCATCAACAAAATCTTTCAAGTATCATTATTCACCCAGATTAAGCATGCACTTAAGTATACAAATAAATCCAGCCAGCCCCAAGATAATTTAAGCATATGCCTCAAACGAAATACAAGACTGGATGTTCTGACAGAGGGCAGACTTCAGATACTTTCATTACACACTTTTCAGTGCAAGACAGAAGCACAATGCTGAAGCAAAGGAGGAGACTGAAAAAGAACCAGGCCACACATCACAATTTATTTTATGGTCATTGGCTTATCTTTAAATCAGACTTGCAGGAAAAGAATAGCAGGGAAGAGGCTCAAAAATTGTTTCAAAGATACTACTGCACTGGCTGTCTGGAGGTAAATTAATCATTGAGTGTCAATCTTGCAATAACTATAATTGTTTTGGAAGACATTCATATTGCAAAATTATAAGCACATATAGTAACAGCAAGTCAAGTCAAATCTAACCCTTCTTCATTTTACATTTGCTTTAGACATGTTTTCTCCAGCACAGAAAGAACCAACTTAAAGGTGAAAATCCCCATCATGTAGATTAAAGTTTTTTGATTACCCAGACTCTTATTCCAGCCCAGCTATTTGAGATCTCTCCAAGGGGAAAGGAAGAGATGGTATTTACAGAAACTGCTTCTAAAGAGAAAACCTTAAGGCAAGGAAGGTGAACCTGAGAGCAATGAGTACCAATTTTATATAATATTAACAACTGTTTGCTCTTGTAATTGCATTTGCTTTTCTAACTGCAGTCCCTGTGCTCTACCTTCCTCCAGAAACACCCACTGCTAGGCAAGGGTGACCAAAGCTGGATTACATCACTGTAACTATGGGGAAAACATGTTATGCCTTGCTTAAGCTCACTTTTTTCAGGGAAAGCCTTAAGTTTATCAGTTTAAAAAAAAGTTATAAAATCAGTGTGACAGAGGGACTATCCCTTTTTCCCCAGTGATTTGAACAGCACAGTATTGAATAGAGCTCTATGATGAAGGACTATTTTATTTCTAGAACAAAACCCAATGTCCTGAGCAGCTAAGTTCACATCAGAGAGGGCACCAAGCCCAAGGAAATTACTTTTCTTAAAAAAAGAAAAAGAAAAAAAGCTACTTCTTCCAAGTCTTCTCCTGACAAGCCAATTTTGTTGAAGGTAAGGATGAAGACTCCTTTGCTGGCTAAAGACCTAAGCCAGCAGGACTTTCACGTGGTTTTCTGCAGGCAGAAGACACTCACTCCTGCAAAGCTAATCCTGGTAACACTCCTGTGTGATAGCTACAGAGTGCCAAGGGTGCTGAAGCTCCAACACTTTGCGGTGGCAAGGAACCCTGACCACACGACTGTCACACCTTCTCTAACAGCCCTTGGCTCGGCAGGTGCTGGATTTGCCTCCATCAGATGTGAAGTACCTGCAGTTCCTCCATTGCCAGAGGAAGAGAGCTAAAATAAAGCAAATGAGCAAAAAGCAACTACAGTTTAAAGAATGCCCTGAACTGAGCTACAGCTGAGCTTGCATGCAAAGAGATTTGGCTTTCACGGACAAGCAGCAATGACAGGAGAGGAATTAAGTAAACAGACATTTGCCAAATATAACTTTCAAAAACAATTTGTCAGAAAATGGCATCTTTGGTGCAGCATAGCAATAGGATGGAACGGACATTCTCACAGCATCACATTTTTATTTAGAGAAGACAACCAAGGAAAAAAATAAATACATTTTGCAGATGGTCTGTCTCCAAGCGGCCCCGATAAAAAGCTGCTGTGCCCTGACTCTGGGCCAGCCACATTCCATCTCCAACTGCACAGCCTTCAGAAGCATTAGCAGTAATTAAGAAAAGCCAACCATAGTGATAAGCCAGATGTCTATAAAAGAAATACATGCTGCACTAATAAGATTTATTTTTTCTTTCACTTTTTGGTGGACTAACATGGTACACTCCTTATAGAGACATTTTTCAAGTGCTTCACACTTATTACTCCAGTGTTGACTCACTGAATCCCAGAAGGGACCCTTGGCATCACTCATCCCAGCAGGTCTCCAGGACAGCACCAAAGACTTCATGTGTGGTCACCGTGCAGATACTGCTCTTTCAAATTGCCACACAAGTGTCTGAAGCACAGTTCCTGGGAATTTGCTCAGATCTCCCAGAAAGCATTGAGAACCACTGATCTAGTCCAATACCTTTTCATTCAAATAATTTCTCCAAGAATTTTGGCACCCAGCCACCACCCATTTGGCCTGTATCACCTGTTTTCAAAAGATAGATAACCCTGACCTAAAAGCCTCCAGAGGATGAGAACCCCCCATAGCCAGAAACAATTTTCTTCCAACGGTGATGTTCTTCTACCATTAAGCAAGCAAATGGTGCACAACTTTTGCTGTGGTAGAGGTAGGATGGGGGAATTTGATCACTCTGTGTCATCTCTCTCTTTGTACCATATATAACTCAGTGCTCACTTGTGCAGCTCACTGAAAGATTAGTTGGCTCGTTCAGACAGGCAAGGGTAGACTCTTAAGACGTTTAAGTGATTTGGGCCAGGATGATCATCTGTCTCCTCCCTGCCCACAATTAACTGTTCCATGGCCCCTGTCTGTGCTAGGGCTGATCATGCTGGGGAAGTGAGAAAAGCAGAGGAGCTGAGCTCCTTCCACCATGACCGGAAGCATCTCTTCTCCCTCACCTTCCAGTGCTTTAAAGGAAGTTGTCACAAAGGGAGCCAGTCACATTGATGATCCAGGATCCTGCTTATTCCACCTAAAGCTCAGTATTTCAAATTAAAAATTAAACAGGCAGGGAAATTAAACAACAAAGCTTTGCAGTAAGCTAATAAATCATTGTGTATCTATGCTCAGATGGTTGTAAGGAGCACAACAAACTTGAAACAGCCTGCAAATTTCTAAAATTAAACAGTTCTTGGTGTTACAGAGGTCGGCCATCTGTTCACATGTTCATGTTTTAGTTAATATAACCCTTCTTCCACTCTTCTCTCCTGACTCAAGCATACTCCCTAGGAAGAAGACAATATGACTCCCTAGGAAGAGGATAATATGGCTGAAGTCACCGCAACTAGACAGCCCTCCTCTTCCACAAAGAACTGCCCACAGAAAGCACATTTGTGGTTAGGACTATGGAGGCAAACAAGAAAAGTGGTGGAAAGAGTACTGTGTTATGGAGGTCTCACAGAAGAGCCAAAGCCTGCAGAGAGCCAGGATTGCTGGTGATGTTCACGAGAGAATTTGTCAGGTTCTGAAAGCTGTGCTCTACATCCCTGACTTGTCAGGAGACCTCTGGACCTCCAGCCCACCCTCCATCACATCCTTCCTAGCCTCTGCTTAGTCTCGTAGGGCTCCTAGAAATATTCAAAAGCATTTCAACATTCACCTTTAAAATGCCATCTCATGACAGGGAGAAAGTGAAATATGACTGCTCTCAACAGCTTTCACATACATTTCTAGTGGAACTGCCTGCTTTATAAAAAAATGGGAATTATCTGGAGTTACTCAGCAAGCAAGGCCAGACCCAGGCTGAAGCTGGGTTTATAGAGCAAGAAGTGGGCTCCAAGTTGTGTATGGTATGAAGAGATATGATGCAAAACAACCAAACTCAGCTGTCTGACATCCTTTCACAGTCTGGGTTATTCTGTCCTCTTCTCTATTCCTGGTAGTAAAAGGAGGAACAAAAAAACCATGAGTCCTGATAAAGATGAAGAATGAGGGGGTCAGGAAGACAGAAGCCAAACAAGAACTTTCAGGAAGAAACCAAACTTGGGCAGGGGAAAAGCAAAAGTTAAAAAAATGTGAAAGAGGTTGACTGAGAATAGGTTGCTCTTCTGCAACCATCAACCTGCTTAAAATGTGTCTTCAAGGAAACTGGCCAATGTCTTTCAGATACAGGTAGCCCTTGTCTGTCAGGACCTCTGGCATGAAGGAAAAGGAAAAACATGCATATTTACAGCTTTGGCTTTAGGCTGGGAATGATGTCCTCAAAGGAGACAGGGCAACATTCTGCTTTACTGTGTGTAATTTTAAACCAGCAGGAGTTGGAACAGGTTTTGATGAAGACATTTGGATAAAATTCTGTATAACAGAGATATAGTGCAAAACTACCTACTAGGTTAAACACTAAGCTGAGTTTAGATGGAGAAAATTTTCCCCATACTCACTTGTAAACCCATCTTGGAACAGGTGTGAATCCTTGGTATTGCACGTGGCTTAATTCAGGGGAATAACAGTGAATGAGTTACTGGAAAGATTGCCATTCATTATTTTCTAACACCTTCAGTTTAAAGACTAGCAAACGCTTCACAGTTTGACCTTTGGGATGACTGCAAAAGCAGTACTACAGCAGCAGACCAAAATATTTTCCTGCATTTTTTAAAGTCAATAGGACCTGTATTATTTGAAGAATGGTTGCCTTAGGGAATCTGTTTCACTGCTAAGCCATTTAGGCAGCTGTCATTAGTTTAAAAGCCCATTTTTGTTTAATGACTGCTGTTTCACAGACTCCCAATGCCATGCATCATAACTGTCATCCCTAAACCTTAGATTTATGAAAGCATATAGCAGCAGCACTATACTCAGGGGTCTGCATATTCCCATTATAAAACCACTTCTCACAAGTTTTGACTTGTGTTTAGGCGTAACAAATCCTGTGTTCTGCGTGGGTGCTGTCATGGAGGTGGATGCTGCTCCATTCCCCTGGGATGCTCGGCTGTCCAGGCAGAGACATTATCATCCCTGAGTGGGGCATCTTGCAGAGCTTGGGAGAAGGATGCTTGAGATGTAATGAGAAATAAAATAAAACTTTTAAATGTTTTTCAATATCCTTTATCATCCTGGGAAGGATTCAGTAGGGGTGGAAAGCATATAAGGCCCAGTCTGCTACTAAGTCACACTTTATCCAGGGTGCAGAGAAAACCTGTGGCTGGAGGGGAACACTACCACAAAGTTGTTAAACATCTGGAAACAACTGAAGAACCAGATAACCTGCAAAACAAAACCCCTTTCCTAGAGTCCCAGGCTATGATCTTTAAAACACACTGATTCAGGAGGACACACACAAAATATGTAATTTAGTACCTGCCTGCTGTGAAATGCCTTTTGCACCTGCTATCTTCTATCAGCCCTCCACTCAGCTGCCACTTTGCAGGTAAATTCATATCCCACTATCTTTATAGTGGAGAACAGGGACCATTCAATCCTCTTACCTCACTCTGTGACTGAGGAGCAGTCTATGCACTACACTTGGTCAAACTTAAAACAAATAACCAACCAAAACAAAAGAAAAAAAGCGCTTTTCTTCAGATGCAAAACAGTTAGAAAACGCATGAAAACTCAGAGAAGGCATTCCTGGCATATTCTGAAACCAATAAGCACAAGTTTTTACATTCTCAAGTTTCTATTTTCAGGCACTTGTATTAACATACCTATCTATTGTGTTCCTTGTTACAAAGTTAAAATATTTCACCCATCATTCAGAGATAAGGTATTTTTACCTAGAAAAAAAAGGACTTAAAAACAACCTGCCTTAGTGATTCCAATATAAATTAGCAGAACTAGATAATTAATTATTCTGACAAATAGGCAGTAATGGTAAATACCAAGCAATGAGACATGACATACACCCATAAGAATATATGTCTTAATACTGATGAGCCACAAAATAATTTTTTGATGGTAAATACTTAAAATCAAATTTTCTCCCCAAATTACAAAAAGTAATATTTTTCCTAATTTTTTTTCCCTGTAGCATTTCATTGAATAAAATGACAAATTATATTCCCTTTGAAATTCAGTGAAGGCCAAATACGATTTTTTTGGTGAAATGAAAAATTCTGCAGTTTAATCCACTTCATTTTTACTGTAACAGATTTACTACACTCCATTTACTGATGAAATCAATATTGAGACAATTAATGCTTGGGCTTTAGGGTGTGAGATAGCCAGCCAGCAAACACCTAGCAAAGAAAATCTGTCCCACCACTCCTGCACCAAAGCAGAAACACAGCTACAGCTGGGATCTACAGCCCAGTCTTCTTCCAGCTTTCCAATCCTGTCTGCACTGGAATAGAACAGAGTAGTTTAGTTGGAAAAAGACCCAGAGTGATCATCTAGTCCAACTGCAGATCCCAAAGCTTCTTTCCAGACAACAAAAAAAATCTAGACAAGGGACTGATGGTCATGTCTGCTTTTCCTGGGAATTCATGTCAGCTCTCTGGAGAGCAACAATTAGGATTTTTACTGCTGAGAAGCCAGATTTTATGGTAACCCAAGGGTGATATTTGTAAATACCAAACACATAGGGAGAAGGAACCAAAACTGCCCAGCTTAACTAAGACTCTCTTTGTTCACACAATAAAGTTTCCACCCCACCGACCCCACTGATGCTCTGCTGGGACTTCACCAGAACACCATGCAGGAGGAGGGCAATGCCTGGACATGACAGCAGATGTATATGCAACACTTGGTGGTGTTGTGGGAACTGCTCCCCTCACAGAAAAGTCCCAAACCAAGCCTGCCAAACAAACCATTAACAAAGCAATGTGCATCCTATGTCAAAGTTATCTACATATTTTATTATGGCAAAATTGGCAGTTTATGTTCCTCTACCCTAAATGGTGTAACAGAGATCAGACTTCACCAGCTGATTTTCACACCTAATGCAACAGCTCGTGGTCAGCTGGCAACAGGACTGTGCAAGAAGCTGGCTGTGAAGCTGCACTGGCAAACCCACAGCATCTTCTCACCCATCCACTGGACATTCTGTGCTGCCCACACTGAAACGTGGAGCACCCAGTCACTACCACAGGGATCTTTTCTATTTACGGTAGTAGTCAAGCAGTTATTGAATGTTGTTCTGCATTCCTGGTAATTAAGGAGAAGGGTGTAAAAATCCACAATTTAAATGCCTCCTTCATTTCAAATGAAGGCTTGATGGGGACGGAAATTCTCATTCTCTCTCTCTCTGTTTGTACTCACACAACTGCAGACCACACTCAAGACAACCATGGCTGCTTGTAGTAGCATTCCCACCAGGATCCTGCTGCCTTTGGGTGCCATGAGCCAGTTACAGCAGTTAATCTCCTCATCAAACAGGCTGTCTCAGGATAAAGAACCCAGGAGGATGTCCACATTCATCCTCTCTCCCTCACCTCTCCTTCCAAATGCTGATGAAGGCCAGAAAGATTCCTAGAAACTCCCCCTCAGGAGGCAGTGCTGCATTCCCTGCCCTGGACCAGCTCCCCATCCCAGGGCATCCTGGAGGTGGGAAGTTTAGGAGTGGCAATGTCCTTTCTACTGAGTTCCCCAGAAAGGGAGGTGCATCCAAGCAGCTTACAGGAAACATCCCCTGGGCTACTGTAACTCTGCTACGCAATTCCTAGATCACCAAAGCAACGTTGTCAAGTAGTTTTTGCACCCACCATCTTTGCAAACCATGCTGACTTATAGTGGTAACTCCACTCAGACCCATTGCAAAGGAACTTATTTTAATCAACTTCATATTTATCCCAATTGAGGAAAATCACACCTCATCTCATTGCATTCCCTTTTCAAGAAAGGCCATGATTTTTTTCCTTCCCCTCTGGAAACACAATGGTTGGCAGTCTATCCAGCCTGCAGGGATCCACCTGGACAGACACACCGTCTGTAGATATTTCTGACTGCATCCCTTAGCCTACCTCAGCCCTAGGATGTATGTTTATCCTTGCATTACCAGGATATCAAGCTGCTACAGGTTAATGAGAAGGAGCTGAGCAAGAATCCACTCCAAATTACCATTTTTTTTAAATTAAGACTGGTGGGGCCTGATATGGGCCAGCAAGGTGGAGAGACAGAACTGCTGGTCAGGGGAGGTCTCATTTGCTTGAATTAGATGACCAACATGATGGAAGTCACAGGAAAATTAAAAATGTAACAACTCACTGTAAAGGAGAGGGGGAAAAAAAATGACTAATCTTTGCAGCTCTTGACATGGACAGGATTTGTACACCCATGTTGATTTTTTACAAAAATAGTTAATCGTATTACACCCATGCTGCAAGACCAAAGATTCACAACGATACCTTAATACAGCTTAAATAAAAATAGCACTACCTGAGTCAATCTGAGCATGATAATACTGTGTAATCCCACACTCTTAGGGGATGAACTGTTGTATAGCAGTGAATCAACACGAGATACTTGCATTAGGAGACACTACTTTTTCATGCCATATAGCAACATCTCTACAAAATGGAGAAGGCAAGTGGTGTTTGGGGGAGAACAATGGGGAACACAGGGCAATTATAGGGCCCCACTATCTTCCAGCTTGGAAATCTTGGCTAATAGTTTACTTTTTAAAAATGAAAGCCTGCTTTAATTTTTCCCTATCACAGTAAAGAATTAAGGAAAAAGTTTGAATTTTAGAAGTTTTTGAAAAGTGAGCAATCCCAAAGCCTGTGAACACTCACGCAGAAGATTCATTCATAAAAACAAACACAGACAAACAGCAGTGCTTCACATTCATTCTGGGTTTTTTTTCTTAACATCCTTGAATGAGCAAACAGTGTATATAGAAAGCAAATGTGCAGTACAACATAGAAAATTCTCAACAGAGAAAACATCAGTAAAACCTACTTATAATGAGAATGTAAAAGACAAACACTCAAATAGCAATTTTTAAAGGTCGTTAAGGAAAAAATTGGAAGCTTTGATTAAGGACACATTAAACCATAATGAATTATTTTTAATTACTTTGTTACATAAGTTACTCAGAAAAGATACTTCATTTGCTATTGTGCTCCCCATTTGTTCTTTTTTAAGACACATTTTCCAGTTAATTGCATTTCCATCTCCCCTCCCTGCACCCACGGTATAGTTTTATGTATGGCAGGTATCTGGCCCTCACAGCTCCCTCCAGACAGCAGGGAAAGGTAACAGGAAAGTTAACAGAACTGAAAGGTCTCTCTTTCCCCAAGAGGACTTGACTTCGAGTTCTGAAACAAGGCAGATTTTCAAGGCTGTTGTGCAGATGATGCTCAGGGGAAGGAGAAAACAGCCTCAAATTCCCACATGTCTTGCCTGCTCCCTTCTCCTTCTCTGCCGTGGTGCTCAGCCTGGCACTGCTATTGGCTTTTTTTCTGCTTGCAGAGCCTGAATATTCACAGGAATGGTGATCCCATGGGACTCTGGATATGGGGACACAGGTGGGCTACAAAGAAGGCAAGGAAATGCTGACAAGGGCAGTAGACACAGAGCCGTGCTAGAAGGCACCAGGACTCAGGGGTGACGAGATCCTGGTGAGGGGGTATGTTCTAGTGATGGAGAAGATCCCAGAGCCACATCATGGGGAGATGCCCATGGTCTGGCTCTGTGCACAGAACACAGGGCGTATTGCCAACAAATATACCAACACCAATGGCAAGAACATTTCCTGATTTCCACATCTTGCCACAGGTGATCCTGAGATATGTTCAGAAACTCAACCCTCCAGTACTGCTTGCAACCTCCCATTCAAGGGGACCTTCCTTCCCACAAGCACAAAGGCTGCAGAGATTTAAACTCAGCTTTCAGTTTAAAAATAGAATGTTTTTCAAAGCCAGTTTGGCAGGACAGATCTATCAGTCTGGCTGCAAAAAGTTTCGCTTTCACGTTGCATCAAACACACCAACTCTGGACCAGAGAAGCAAGGGGCCCTGTTCCAGACCCAGAGCCCTATGCCCATGCAAGCAACAGGCAGTTTCTGAAATGATGTTCACAACATTTCATGTCCCATGCTCTGCCTTCCCTGGCCATGGGTCACAGCCACTTATGTGCTCCTCCAGAACAGCACGGAGGTTACAGCAATGCCAGCACCACAGCCCCCTGCATTGCACCTGGGACAGAGACAGCCCTCCTGCCCACATCCCAGCTCCAACCTCCCAGCACAGTCACTCCAGCAGCACCCGGAAACACACCGAGGCACAAGCCCCCCCGACACAGCTGTCCATTCAGGTGTCCTGCCCAGGGTGGCCCTGACAGACGCATCTCTCATCATGTGTCTGGCTCCCTGGTCTTCCCTGCCCAGAGCTGCTTATGTGCTTACAGGCAGAAAGACAGGTAAGCAGCTTGCTGCATCAGAGCCTGTGGTATCCCAGCAAGAGAGCACCCAAATGCCAATTTCCCCCTTCCCTGGCCAGCACCTTCACTTGCAGATGTGCTCAGCTGGGGTAAAAGTCAAGCTACTTTTAGGCACATTCATAGACATTTTAGTTTCGTACTTTATTCTGAAGCTATCCATGTGCCATTGGCCACACATTACATTTTGGGAAATGCCCATCAGGCTCAGCACTAGTCTGCCTTCAAGTCTGTCTCTTCCTACATGTTAAACATGAACTGACACAGCCAGACCACTGTAAGGCTCCAAACAGGAGCTGTTATGCTCTAGAGTTGTACCTTCTTCTGGCATGGATCATATAAATTCACAAATTGAAATCATGGACACACCTGAACTTGAAAAGGCAAGGAATATAGACCATTAGAGCATCAAACAATGTGATGTACAAACACCCAACAACTCTAATCCCTGTTAGCTAAAGTGCATCAGGAGCCCAAGTTCCCTTGAAAGACCACAGGAGCTCCATGCTTTTGAAAGCACTGCCCAAAGAGACTACCCAGGAGAAAGACATATTAACTGTGGCAAACCGTCTGGAGTATCAACAAGTGGTTTTTTACTCATACCCTGTTCAGGTGTTACCTGAAACAAGAAAATCCAATTTTAATTCAATTTAAAGAGACAGTTTGAAATTACCTGGATTTTACACACATGGTATTAATGTCATCCATCTTATACCCCCCTGTCCTCAGAAGAAGAATTTTGTTTCTTTTTTCAACTTCTCAAAAAAGATATGCTGAATATTCAGGTCCCAGTACAGAAATCAGCAGTACAAACCATGCAAGTTTTCAATACAGATCCAATCATAGCTGCAGGGCTGGGGCAGAGGAGGGGTTCACAAGCTACTGCTTACAGCAGCATTTTGGTGAAAGGCATATGGGATTCATGATTTGGCCTTGTAAAACTCAAGTTTTAGGAACATAAGCCTCAATACAGAAAATAAGGATAACAGCCTTACTAAGGGATGTTTTCATTGATTAAAGATGTAGTTGGTAACATACACATTTAAGGGGTGTTAAGTAAGCCCCTTATAAATGGTTAAATAACCATTTTCTAGCCACAATGAACACATATTTAGGTGGACAGACACACCAAACTCCATCATCCTCCCCTGCCCTGAGAAAATACCAGTGCAGATGGCTACATTTCAGCTGTAAGGACACTTCAAATCAACCTGGAGCCATATGTATCAAAAGGCATCTGATCTATGGGAAATACACAGATTTAGAAGACAGAGAAGTTCATTAGAGGTTTGGGGCATCCCGCCATAGTTCATTAGTCAGTCTGAACACACAAGAGCTCTAATAGCTTGTATCCTGTGCACTAGGGATATGCAACGAAAGAATGAACTTCCTGAGGAATTAATGGGTAATTATATAATTTGGTTAATCTCACGGGAAAGAAATCTAGAATTGAAAGAGGAACCAGTGTATGTATTTCTCTAGAAACAACAAAAACAAACAGCAAAGGGTGTTACAGAGCAGAGTCCCAGCTGGCACCGTTGGAGAGATCACCTCCAGCAGAGTAAAAGAAATTGCACTGATTTACACCAGCATAAGAGGTGCCTTTGCACCTGCAATGGCACCACATTGGCAGTTCTTAGCGATCTCATCCTCCTGATTTAATGTTTCACTTACTCACAAATAAGAACCTAATGAAGTGCATACAAATGAAATACATGGAAGTCTTGGGTGCAGGCAGAACAAAATCAGTCATATGTGGCAGAGATTAGAATAGGTTATGCAGCTCATTTAACTCTCTGGAAGTTGCATTCCTTTAACACCTTTGGACAGAACACAAGGGAAAAAACCCCTAAGGTTGCTTTCTGACACAGAAAACACCGCCGCAGTAGGATGTGTAGTATTTTAGTAAAAAATACAATGTAATTTGTTCAGCTTTTCCCTAAAGTCAAGTATTTTTCAAAATGTAACAGTTCACTTATGAAATCTCAGGAAATTCTTTTTAGTGCAAAGGTAAAGCTTAACATTTTGAATGCAAACCCCGGCTCAAAGATTAGCCCTGACAGCTTTAAAATTAAAGCATGCCATTAACTCAGCAAATGCAAACTTCTGCACTCAATGAAGAACAAAAAACAATGCTTGCATTTTCTATTTCTCATTTAGTTTTTCTATTACTAAATTAAAGAGTGCCTTGAAAGGAGCAGGCTCTGCAAAATACTCACCACCTATTTTGGAATCTCTTCAGAGAAAGTCCACGGGGCTCGATTACCTGGAAGAGAAGACACAAACCAAACATGCTTTACATTACAGCTTTTCTCTAAGTAACAATCTTCACTCTCTTGGCCTCTTCTGTAAAAGCTACCATTCCCAGTAGAAAAAAAAAAACTAAACAGAATTAGTCTAAGCATGCAAAAACCCTGCTCCAGTTCTTACCCTACAATGGGGAATAGTTTGTTGTGCATTTGCATTTTATTATTTGTCCTGAAAAAAGAAACATTTCCATGTTGAAAAGTGCACAGATTTGTCTTGAATTCAGACAGAAAATTCTTCTCGTGTTCAATAATCTGTTGAAATCACCCTTCTAACTTTAAATATTTTTTGTAAAAATTTATCTTTCAAAATAAGCAAGTATCAAGTTCAGATTCAGAAGGTTTGCTTGACTCATACCACAGAATATTATCACACCAATATGTAAAAACTGGAGCAAAATCAACAAAAAATATGAGCGAGCCAAGTTCCATGTTTACTGCAGCCACTAAGCATTGCTCTGAAACACGCTCACTTTTCTTCCACTGAGCATGTTTCTCAAGGAAAAAAGAGTATAATAATTTGCATCCCATCAGCATCTGTCAGCTCTGAATGCTGAGGGTTCAGCAGCCTTTAAAAAGCCACAGATAAGAGCACCAGGAGCAAGTTCACCTCCTCCTGTGATTCCTAATCTCTCAAAATCTGTGGATTAGAAAATCGAAAGCAAGTGACTTGCTCTGATTCCCTTGCTCACAGAGCTGAGCACAATTTTCCTCCACCAACAAGGTGAAGCTCAGCTGGGAAGAATTCATCTTCTCCAGCCCAACACACTGGCTTCTTTTCTGCCAGATCCCTGTCTGACCCAATAACCCTGTAACTTCTGCAAAAAAAATCCCACTGTGTTTAGCTCCCAGGTGCCTCCAGCCCACACCTAACACACACATTTGGTCTGCCCAATGCCAAAACCGAGCCATGGACATCCCAGACAAAGCCTCCCAACAGTCTCCTTCGACACTTCACCGTCCCTACAAGCACGAGTTCCTGCCTTTCATGATACCACTCACATTCATTTCCACTGGCCCGAACCCCTACAGACACGGGGTTTCACCTTACAGCAAGCTGCCGCTGTTTGCTGGCACTGCAAACTCCTCAGGCCAATCCTGCACCTTCTCTCCAGACCGAACACCCTTACTCCTTCTCATGCAGGCTTTAGTACTCCAGTAATGCCAAAGCACCAGGAGATCCCAACACTGGACACGAAGTCCATCCTCCTGTTTATGGAAGCATGAGTCTGCTGCTGTTGGGACAGGATGATGCTGGAAAAGCAGTGTATGACCCACCACAACCCCACAACACTTTTCAGTGGAGGCCCTCCAACCACCCCTGAGTATTCTGTAAAGCCAACCCACCCACCAGAGATATCAGCACGCCCACACTAAAGCCTTTTGGTGAAAACGATGGACAAAGTCATTGTCTGGTTCTGTCCAAAGCTATTTGAAAATCTAATACCTTTCTCCCCCCAAGCACTTGTAGCATCCCCTAGTTTGGTACTACTTGTTGAATCTGAACCAGTATTTTATCAAATGCCTCAATAAAAATGACCCATGCCATAGGGTCCACTTTCGGAAATCCTCACCCAACACTACTTCTGAGTTTGATCACACACAGAAGCTAAGTCTGGATCATGGTCAGCACACCTACCTTGCACCATCCATAAGTTTCAACAAAATTTCCTTTCCTTAGTTTTTTTTCTATTAGTATCAAAACAGCATCAAAAACCTAAGTAGGATTGGAGTAAATCATACAATCTGCTCTTTTTCTATCTACAGGACCTGTTACCCTGCTCCAGAGGGTAATTAGGGTGTCTGACATTATTTGTTCCAAACTAACCCATGCTTACAGTTACTCATAAGCATCCAGAAGATGACTAGGTGGGAAATAATTTATTAATCTCCAGAAAAACACTGTAATAAAAGTCTGACTGATTGTGCTGCAATTCCATCTCCTCCTTTCAAAAAATTTTGCACTATATTTTTTCCTTTTTGATTGTTATGGTAACCTCACAAATTCTCCACAGGTTTTCAGAAGTAAACACCAAGAAGAAATTGAAAAGAAGTCAAGCAGCCAGCTGAAATGCAGCTCCTTCTACAAATCACAAGAACAAAACAAGTGTCACAGAAGTGAGGTCAGGGTATCCTGCCCTGACATGGGGTCACCAGTCATCCCCTGAAGGTGCCCTCTCCCCTGATCCCTGGTGAGTGATGCTGGTTGAATGGCTTTTACTGAAGACCAACCTTCCCACATGCATCTTCCCATCATCTGGGAAGCAGTGTCAAACAAACTTCCCTAAAGCCTGAAGAGCCTGGAAGGAAAAATAAAGAGAAAACCCCTTAAGTGTGTGCCCTCTAAATGACTGTGTTCTTATTTTATCCTGGTAGCTTCCCTCATCAGTGCAAGTTTTAACTACATCAGTCTTCTGCTCCCAGGAAGTAAATTCCAAGAAATTTTCTGTTACCATGGAATTTTCTATTACTCTTGACATCCCTGGGCAGACACTCATAAATGTTGCAACCTGGCAGCAACAAAAACATTTAAGCAAATTATATTAGATTCAACATTTTTTCATGACAAAACTTAGTATCCTCATCGTACAGAGTGATGGATGTTATTTCTCCAAGCTGCAAAACAAATGAACCCCAATGGAAAGACAAGGTAAGGATTGAACTTGGTCAATGGCAAAATAGGAAACACAACCCACAAACTGTTTAAATTTCTCTTCTGTGTTGCTGCTAAAAAACTGTTGTGCCTTCCTCATCCAACAAACCAAATAGTGCAATATTATTAGGCCATATTTATATGCTCAAAGTAAATGGAATTTCACAGTCCAGATGCTAGATTTTGGCATCCCAAAAGACTTTCAGGGATGTCTGAAATCATACAAAACCTTTGCTTCAAACTGCAGGAGTAGAGGGTAACTGGATAGCACACATTAATTTCTATGTTTACAGTCCATGTAATATTCAGATTCACTGACAATTAAAAGTGTGCTATAAATGAATTAGCAGAAGAAACTCATGGCAGAAATTCAATTACAAAGCAGAATTAAAGGAAGAGATGCCAGAAACTTTTGGAGGCTGGGCAGGAAGAGGTGAGTGCATCAGTCTACTATTTTCAGAGCTGCTAGCAAAAAGCTTAAGATGCATGCTCCAAATAATCATGTGTAAAGATCCTACTTACAAAAAGAGCTTCATTGAGACACCAGAGAAATTAAGGTGACAAATTATTTTTTCAGACCCCATTTTGATCTATCTGACAAGGGTAAAACTCCCCCTGAGTGGTCAGACATCACCCACCCCTGCCTGCCCCACAAGCATGGCAGCTCTGCCACGTCCTGCAGAGTCCTTGGACAGGCCTTGGCTTGCAGCAAAGACATTGCAGACACCTTAACTTTTCTTTTGTCTTGTTTTTCAAAGCAATTTTAACCCCATTCCTTTTCTTTGAGTCATAGGCATTATATTTTAAGCAGATTTCTTTCTATTTGATGGAGAAGCCTCAAGTGCTGTGGGTACTTTTCTTCCTTTAATGGTCACTATTTTACCCTGCCCTGCTCTAGCCTCCATTTGCTCCCCTTTGGCTGATACTATCCTTCATCAATCTCGATGCCAATTACCAATAAGGCCCTCCTACACCTCCGAGGTTCAGCTTTCATAACTGCATTAAGACAAATCAATACTGTTATTAACATTGCCACGTTTGTAGATGGCGTGACCTGCCTGCAAACGCAGCATGCAGCAGGGGAGATACTCCCAGGACTACATTAAGTCTCTCCACTCCCTTATTTGCAATTCCTTTTTCAACTTGACTCTGCCATTTTATAAATATGGGGTGGGGTTTTTTTCTCTTTTTCTTGCAAATGCAAACTGATGAAGGCTTGTGGGACACACAATCTTGCCATCCCCTTGACGTGTGGGCAGCAATACTCCACGGACAGCCAAGAACTAATTGTCCTGTCACCTTCTTTGCAGTTGGGCTCAATGATCACTGTAGGACCTTTACAACTCAACTGCTCTATTCTAAATTTCCTCCAGTCCCCCCCAGCCAGCTCACTCATCACCCACCAACACACCTCAGCTTTGGCTGTTCACTTCTGCACATGCCTGTGGATGCATCCAGACAGCACAGGCAGCCATGCCAGCACTTGTACTGGCTGACCAGCTGCTCTGGAGTGTGTCCACTCACCCCTTCCTCTAATGCACAGTCTCTTCCCACTCACCTCTTGTGCCCTTCTCCTCCCCATCTTTCACACCAGGCCCATAAGCCACCATGCCTGGAGCCCATCTCGACATATGATTCAACCCACAATGCAAGGAAACTCCCAGAGGCCTCTAAGTCCCCACATTCCAGAAGAGCTGTCAGTCAGTTCACTCTGGCCATCAAAGGATGGTCACTACCTAAGAGGACTGCTAACCTGACTCAAGAGAGCCCAGATGCCATCACATCCCAGCACAGGCTCCTGGGCAGGTTTTCCAGCCCTTCCTGACCTCCAGGGTGCTACAATTAGAAAATTAGACAGTGGCTAATGTAAAAGCTAATTCAAGTGTTCTCCTCAATAGCCCGCTGTGGCTGCAGTGCAGAAACACCTCGGACTGTGCGTCACCTGAGAGGCTGGTACTGCTAAGAGAGATTGATGATGTGTCCGCAGCATAAACTGCTGCCCCTCCTTTTTCTTCCTCAGATTCCTCTAGTGGCACCTCTCCCGTTACCATTTCACCTAAGCAATGTGCTTGCAACACCCCTAGTACCTACAATAATAGTAATAATGCCAGAGCATAAAGGAAACACCAAGCACTGACAGTATCAGGAAACAGCAACAGGGAGGAGTTCAAAACATTCCTCAGAGGCCACGTATGCTTATTTGGAACACCTTCTACACCTATTGACTGAGCAGCTTCAACAGGCTCCCAGGCTGCTTTGATTTCACATGTTGTAATGCAGCCTGCATTTTTAGAAGGTGTCCAACTCCTGCCAGCTCTCCGCCTCCAGGGTTTCCCTTCTGCAGTTTACTTAGACAACCTTCCAACATAAATTTTTGCAACCTGAACCCTGTTGCTGTATCACTGGTACTTACATCTGCTCACAAAGCCACGCCAACACTGCTTGGTGAATTTAACCTTTAACAATGAAGTGAAATGCAAAGCCAGGTTCCCCCCTCAGCAGGGAAGAAAGAACAAAGAATTGTGGATATAGCACCATAGAATAGTTTAGGTTGGAAGGCACCTTTAAAGGTGATATAGTCCAACACCCCTGCAATGAGCAGGGATATCTTCAACTAGATCGGGTTGCTCAGAGCCCCCAGAGCGTTCCCAGGGACGGGGCATCTATCACCTCTCTGCGCAACCTGTGACCGTGTTTCACCACTCTTACAGTAGAAAACTTCTTCCTTACATCTAGTTTAAATCAACCTTCCTTCAGTTTAAAACCATTACCCCATATTGTGCCCTTAAAAAGCCAATCAAACAACAAAACAATCTCATTCTACAAAAAAACCCCAGCTTAAAAGAAAGGAGAATGGGTCTGCTGGGTGTTGCAGGGATGGTGGGATAATCTCTACCCTGTTTTCCTTCAGTTTCCCTTGGCACTCAGTTTATCAGGTAAGTCAACAAGTTCTTGAGAGCACAACAAGATACTCATCTGGGAGCTTAAATTAAACTCTCCAAGTGAATAAGAGACAATGTCTTTGTCTGGAAGGCTATGACTTATGCTCCTGCCCAAGCAGGAACATCATGCCTTAGCTGTGAGACATCGGAGCTGGGCTCACAGGAGCCATAGAAATCCTACCAAATGAACATATCTATCGCCTTAGATTTTTCCTGTGGAATTTTAGAAAATGCTCCATGCTGCCCTGTACATGTTCATTGCATATCTGCTGTGCTGGAGCTCTCCTTACAGCACAGAAACACTTGGAGTACACCCCAAAAAGGTAGGATCGACATTAGTAGCTTAGGTCTGCAGTGACTAACTGTTGTTCCACACCTCCAAAAACCAGATTCTGAGCATTCCCAAAGGTTTATTTACTGAACACAGCTGCAACATGGTAGTTAAACTATTGACAGCCTGAAGCCTTCGGTACAAGAATCTTATCTCTGACTGATGCTATCATAACAAGCAATTATCCCTGCCAGATTCAGGGAAACAGCAGGGAAATCACCAGAAGCTTGTGCAAAGGAGAAACCTGCATGTCAACCAGGCCTTTCATGAAATACATCATGGGCTACTCCACCACAGATGCATCTCGGTGGAGGAAGAAGCAATTCCCCCAACCCAAAGTTCCAGATTGCATTTCTGCATTATATATCAGTTTTGGCTCCTGTCCCTCCCGACTTCCCTTACTGAATTGCAGAATTATTTGGACATTGGGTTGGTTTTTTTCCCCAAGAAGACTATTGACAAATGCCACATACTGCCTGGTCTGACTTGCACACAAGCAATCAGCCTACAGCTAAACAGGGTACCGGCAGGTGGGGACAGAACAGTGCCAGTCATTTACTCTATTTCCTCTTAAACTTTTTTCCAATACAATTAACTAAATTGTGCAATTACACATTCATTGGCCAGGAAGTTTCTCTCTTCCCCTTTTTAGCCTCCTTTTCAGTTGCATTTCCCTGCTTCACAGGATGCTCTAAACTAAACATTACATTCAAGTTACACAATAAAGATTTGGGAGGGATAGAATGAATGAGGAAGGTCATGGGAAGGGAGGTATCTGCTAAAACAAGATTTGCTAAGCAGCTACACAGGACCTAGTGTCAACTGCCTTTTATTAAAGGAGACTGTAATTTATATTAGCTAAGCTACCAGATGGAGGGACATAAGAGAGCAGTAGTTAAAATAGCTCAAAAACTTTCCAAGGACTGAATGAAGCCCGAATTAATTCAAAATCCAAATTATAGTGATATAAGCTGTTATGGCAGAGCCTAGGTGCCTCACATAACCTTAATCCTCTCTGCATATTGAGGCTCTTTTATGCTGTGTAAAACCACACTCCAGCTGCAGAATATGCAGCTGCATTTAAATTAAGTTTATCACAAACTAGTGCTCCTGGGCAGATCATTTATTCATTCAGAAAAATCTACACACTCTCATCTTTATTAGGGGAAAACCACCTTGGAAGTGAAGCAAAAACCAGATACACCAGTGTCTTATTAACCTCCAGAGATGTGGAAAAGCAATGTTAAGTGCAAAACTTCCAACATACATCAATCATGGCTTCAGAGGCTGTAAAATATCAACCTCAGGTGACAAAGATTTTTCTGAGCTGAGGGGTCTTCCCTTCTCTGCCAGGACAGGCTGCCACTGCCTCACAGGCAGCCCGCCTGCAGCTTACCTTGGCACAGGCTGTCCTGACACAACCACAGCATGTGCAGATGGGTTCAGCCAGCAGCAGGGCTGTCTGGAACACAGCTGGCTCTCCCTCAGGAGCCACAGGGACACGTAGGTGACAATGCTGGAAGTGCCCTTGTCTTTGTACTTGGTGGGAGCCATGACCTGAGAAAAACCAAGCACCTGGAGAAGTCTGATGGTGACCACCCTGATGTCTTTGTGACCTGTCACTGTTGCTACTCCACTTAGGGATTTTTCCCTCTTCTTTCACCCACTTCTGACTAACAATTAAGAAATGGGTTTAAATGGAGGCTGATATCACGAGCAGCTGCCTGCCATCTCCATGGCTTGATGTGGGCAGCAGGGTAAGGACAGGAGACAAGCAATGACAAACCGGCACCCTGCAAGCCCCACGGCACACCAGCCACAGACACAGAACCTGGCCCAGGGATGTCACAGTCACAGACAGAGATGGCAGTGGTGGCCAGCCTTGAGTAGCTCAGCCTGTGGCACTGCTCTGCCCCAGCACCTGCACATCTTCCTCAGGCCCGGCTGCATTTGAACACCAGGCACAACACAGGAAGTGCACTCGCGTGGAAAGCAGCGGGCACAGCATTAAACCCCTCGTGGAATTCACACGCCACTGACAGTTCATCTTTCTGTCAAGGCTACTCCACCTCAAGACACACTTCTCACAAGCCCCTGAAGAGCCATTAACATTCAATAGTCAGCCTGGACTTTTGCATGCATACAGCTCAAGAATATCAAAACTTCCACCAAAATGTTTTTGCAATGCTTTCCTGGAACTGAGCAAGCAATGCAGAGCATTTTTGTTAGAAACATGTCTCCCTATCAAGCATAAAAAGCCATCAAATCCATTAGTGATTCATACAAGACCTCAGCACCAGCAACAGGCATCAAGCATCTGAAAACAAAGCTCAGCACCAAGGCGCAACTAATTCAAAATGTCCCAACACAAATGGGACTAACCAATGCCTGGCCGTGAAGCCCCTGGTGCCCAGAAGGTGATGGCTCAGCCAAATGCTGAGGAAGATCATCCTTGAATGTGTCCTGCAACAAATCAGAGCTCTGGAAATAGCCAGCAAGTGCACCTTCATTTCCAAACTGTGGCTTCTGAATAAAAGCAAGCACTCAGTAAATTCAGCTGTTTCTGGTGCTATCAGTTCAGAACAGCTTGCCTCACTTAAGGGACAGGGCTTCTGGAAAGCTACAGCACACACCATGTGCACAGCCTGCCAACAGCCCCCAGCAGGGGCCAGGAAAGACAGAGTCAAACACCAGGAGATCTGAGAGAAGAGAGATCACAGTTGGCGTGACTGAGCAGATCAGATCTGGCAAACCCTGTGTATACCAAGACGTTTTGTCAGAAGAGAGACAGAGAGATCCCCTCCTGTGACAGGCTCAGCAATTGCATCCGTCCTCCACCCTGGACAGTCCAGCAGTACTTCAGCAGGTGTCAGCGATGGAATTTTCCCCTGCAAAGATTCCTCTCTTCTTTGTGACTCGTAGGGACACATTGCTGGAGCCACAGATTATTCTCCCTGAAACTGCAAGCTGCTTTGGAGGGCTGTTCCATCTGAACAGGATGAGATGGACTCTTTGCTCCCTTGCAAGTCCCATCGGGTTCAGGAAGCTTCCCATGAGGACAAACCTGGGGCACAGAGCTTTAGGGCCAGATTTAGGAATGAATGCCATTTTAAGAAGCGTGACATGAGCAGAACAGAAAGTTGTGGTTGCAGTCTACAGAGCTGAATCTCATTTACTTTCAGACCATTACCACAGCTCAAATTACCCTCAGCTGGAATGAAATCTAATTTCCATTAAAAAAAATTATCTTTTGATGCATCTTCTGACAACCCTAGAAGAAACCCTGACTGGTCCTGGCAGAGCTGCTGCTCCTGGGACGAGCCTGGCACGGAGGAATGTAGCACCTCAGGCTCACACTGTGCTCCCCAGAAGGGACAGGCACGTGCAGTGACCAAACTCTTGACACCCAGAGCAGGGGCTTCAGCCATCACTGGGAGTGCAGCACCCTCAGTGAACCATCTCCAGGGAACCACCTGACATGAAAAGGTCTCCCACAATGTATTTCAGCCGGTTTGCTTCACATCAAACCTAAGCCAAGGGAAATCATTTGCCATGGGATTTGGGGAAACCAAGCTTCTTACACCAGGGGTGGTCTTGGTCTGCATCTTCCACCTGCATGCAAACATACATGGTTCATTGCTCAAAGCCACTAGACAGGATGGACACAAGCACGTGCTCATTCCCATTTAAATGGTTCTGACTTTCAGAAACACATGTGATTCCACAACTGTCAAATGTCTGTGCTTCCAGCCCACGTTTTATTTGGCAAAGTGCCTCCTTTAATAAACTCTTACACACAGGAGCACCCATTTTCTGGAAAGCCTGCCAGAATCCCTCTGAAGCAAAGCTGACATCCATGAGCTCGAGAGCAACAAAACTCAGCCCAGCAAAAATCATGGAGCTCAACCATGATATGCTGACCCCACTTTCTTACCCCCCCGTCCTCTGCACAGTGACTCCAGCTCTGTCAGTACAAGAGCTTTAGGAGGATGGACACCAGGGAGGGGAGATCAGAGAGGTGACACAAGACACAGGGGTATTGACTGTTGAAAAAGAATCTTGAATTGGAAACTAGAAGGAAGAGCAGAAACCCCAGCTTGTTCCAGGCCGGTGCTTTGATCACTCTGCAGAGGACGACAAAAGGCAGCTGCCTGTGATACCCACTGGCCAGGCAGCTCCTGCCAGGCCCCTGCTCCCAAGCCTAGGTTTCAAGCTGGTGCCTTCCCTTCAGCTCTGGGGAGGGAAATACAGGACTTTCAAGCATCTTCTAACATATTGAACAGATGTTGCTTCTAGGCCCTTTCCTAAGCCCTGCAAAGTATGCTTGCTTTTATTTCTTGAACACACATTTCACAATTAAAGTTGGTGTTAATGGTCATGCATCCACAACATCTTCCCATGTGACTCCCACTCTCCTCTCACACACAAGCAAGCTTTCATCCAGCAGCCGTGAAATGCTCTACAAAGAAAAGTCTGCTTCTCCCCAGATAAGTTTTAAGAAGGAGAAAGTGATTCTGTTTGGAGAAACAAAATTTACCTGCTAAAAAAAACCCTCTTAATTTAAGAGAGATAGGAAAGGATGCCCTGCAAATGCTAACTGGCTTTGACAGCGGCTATCTGCATTGTGACCTAACCAGCGAGCTTTCTCCCCTCACACAGTGGGCGAGCTGCCAAGAACCGAGCATCCTGCGCACAATACCCTTTTGAAAGAAAAAAAAGAAACCTGAAAAGAATTCCTGCTACCTCCGAGCAAGGAAAAGCTGCTTTCTGCACAGACAGGCCAGGCTGTGTGGAGCAGAGGTGAATGAGAAGCGCGGCGCGGAAGGCTGGCGAGGCCGGCTTGCAGCACGCCCACACGCTGGCTCCCAGCCCCCTGAAGGCATTTCTTTTCCTCCCTCCTCCCACCGCCGCCCCCGACTATTCTAAAATGACTTTGCATGAGCCACGCGTCAAGTTCTAAGCACAGGCACCATGCATTTCCTTGTTCCATGCCCAAGCTATACCATCCATCACGTTTGTATTTTAAAGAGATTACGAGAATCTGGTGTTTGCATACAAGGGACACACAAGGGAGACACAAGTGTACATGCTCCCACTCCCAGACAATTCGTGTGGAATGCTTCTTGCACTTCCATTGCTGGGAAGTACGTTCCCCAATGCTGGTATGCTGCATGGTTGGGGAATCAGAAACAAACCCCTTTGCCACTCTGACCAGTCCACCAGTTAATTCATTATGATAAACCCATTGTCCAAAACAAAAACATTATTTAATTGCTAAACCAGCTGCCCAAGTTGAGCTGTTGCTCTTGGCAAACATATCAGGATCTCAGTACGCCTGTTTTTCAGCAAGTATCTCTCTAGATGCAAGCCATGCCTTCCTCCCTTAAAGTCTCTGAGTGTCCCTGTCACCAAATCCAGTGTTTTTCAGCCCAAATGGATATTTAAAGGGATACCATCAGCTCAAATACCTCTCTGAATACATTAAGATTACAGCAACTGAAATGCTAGCAAGCATCCTTTCCCCCCCACCAGCTTTTAAATGTGCAATTAATGCAGCTGCACTCTTCCCCATCAGAGAGTCTGATTTCCTTTAAAAACAGAGGGCAGAATAAGAAAAAAAGGTTAAAACCTATTTGAAGGAGTCACCAAACAAACTGTCAGAAGGCCCCAAAGGCTGATGCCTGAACTGTATGTAACTACAGCTATGTCTAAGTTTTCTTGCTGCTTTTTCAAGTAGATTGTGCCGCTTGAGACAAGCAGCTCAATCACTGGGAAATATGTTGCATGCAAGGGAAGAAAAAGGCTGGCCAGGTTGTAACTGGCATCTTTTGAACAGAATGCTGCTTGGCATGGGTTTCCAAGTATCTCAACTGACATGGATCACCAGGGAAAATTCTTTAAACTACTTGCTGCTTTCTTTGATTTTAGAAAGATACACATCTACAGGACAAGAAACACTGAAACAACCCAAATACCACTGCCATTTCTTTCACACTAGTTACTCACAGGTATCTACAAACCTACTGTGCTAATGATAAGCAGCATTTCTTAATAATAATAAAGGCATCTTTCATGCAGTGCAATCCAGAAGAACTCCAATATTTCTTAGATTACAAGACTGATCTGCCCTGCCCCCTCCCCTCCCCCCCCCCCCCCAGTTCCTGCCTTCTAATTCCAGCACAATCAGAGCAGGAGAATGCATAATTCATCCTGCAGTCCACCCTGTAGGTCTCACAGTCATTAAGCAACATAACACCAAACTTCCAGAAAGGTCATATTTCCAGGAGATTCAGCTGAAGATTGTCTCCTATCCACTGAAAGACTGAGAGGTAAAGTAAGGAGCTCCTCATGTAGTATTTGCTCCCACTGTTCAAGGATTCACAATTACTTTGCTAGCAGAGCATGACAACAGGCAGATGATATTTATCTGGGTAAGCCGAGAAATGCAGAAATCAATGGGTTAATTAGCAGGTTAGCAAAACAAAACCGACTTGTGGAAGCTTTTATACAGCAAAAGACTGATGAAATGAAGATAACTGCATTTGTTACACTCTCCAGCTGGTAGAGGGTTATTGGAACAATGGAAATTTCAGGCACTGATTCAAAACAATTTCTGTTCATTAAAGCTAAACTTCAACAGTTTTGCAAGAGCAAATCTTTTCACTATCCATGGGTAGGATCCCACACAATACAGTAACACAGTTAACACAAGATAAGATAAACCTCTTGCCAAAAGAAATTTAACTTCAGTCCAAGTTAAGCTCAATGAAGATGCAGATGTTGGACACAAACAATTTTCTAATACAGATAATGAACCAAGAAACTGATCCCACATATAGACATTATGGAAAGCATCCTAGGAACATGAGGGAAAATACACCTAAAAAAAACCTCTGTAGTTCTTCCATTAACTGGAAAACACATTGCATTTTTTCCTGAATCTGACCTAAAAGTCATGCTTGAAGGAAATTCCAGCAGTTCTTTGGAAATGTGTGAGATCGTCTTCCCATGAGTATCAGTGCATCTTACACATGAAAACTGTACAACATCACTGATTACATTTTCACATCACTAAAAGGAAGTAAAAAACCCAATGATATAGAATTTTAATTTACACTGCCCCTTGGTCTACCAGCATTCTTTTCTCACCCATGTCAAAGTAATCAATACTCAAAAGAATGCTGCCTTGCTTCTAAAAAAAAAAAAAAAATCACATTGCATGCGTATTTTTAATTGCAACATTTCTAAACCCACATCACATGCTTTTTTTGTTTGTTTTTGTGGAGTCATAATCCAAGTTTAATGTAGGCTACAAATTAATCTCTATCCTCAGCTCCCAACAACTGGCCCATGTCACTGCTATGCCCATGAGCTAGGGTGGTAGAATGGGGGCACCACAGTGCCAGCTGCAACACGCTGTGAGAGAAGCATCGCCTGCACCGACAGAGCGACAGCCTCATCTGAGAACTAGAAAGGTTTGTCTACACAAGTTCCTGCCGGTGCAAGCAGCCGGCTGCAAGAGCAAACCCCGCTCCAGCACCGTTGCAATTCCCTGAACAGATGAAGCTATGCCAACAAAAGCACTTCTTTTGCCAGAAGAGCTGACTCCTTAGCAGAGCTCCTGACAGGGTTGCGACAGCCACTCTGGAGTGGCACCCTTTTTTTCCCCTCACAGTTTCCTACACTTTCACCTCAACACAGAGAAAGGCAAGAAACAAAGAAATGCAGAGAATAGGTGTCAGGACAAGGTGATGTGTGTCCTGCTGGCTGGCCAGCACCTCCTCATCTAACCTAAGGAAAATGTGAGGAGATTATCTGCCTTCTTCTCTGAGCCCCTCCACACTACATGAAATCACACACACTCAGCTCTAAGATCCTTTTGCCTGAATCAAAGGGTTCCCAATGCAAGCACCTGAGAAGAATTGAGGGGTCAGGAGTTAGGCAGATACTTGGCCCTGGAACAAGCAATGCTCCTCCTGGCTCTGCTCCCTGGCCAAAAGTACCCAACAATGCTGGTGGACCCCGTGCAAGACCGCATATCATACCAGTGATATCAGTGGCTGCTGAAATAGTCCCCCAGTCTTTGCTCAAATTTCATCTCAGGCAAGAAGAGCTTTTGAACTGAAACTACGACAAATGGCACCCATTAGGAAAAATGGGAAATATTTTGGGGAGGGAGTGATTGTTTCCTCCTTTCTTCCTCCCACTGAGAAAATTTGATCTTCCTACCAGATTTTCACTTGTGAATGGGATTACAGGACAATGCTCAGCTACAGTGCTTACCTACAAGTATTCCTGTGAAAAAGCTCAGGATTTTGTCACATAGGTATAAATCACCCAGCTATGAGCAGGAGACACGGACCTACTGAGTGCCCAGCTGTTTTTCTCAGCGAACCTTTCGTTCCCGATGATGCACTAGATGACCTTTTCCCAAACCGAGCAGGAACTTATTTACATAGAAACTTACTTGTAAACACACTTGCCTTATTTTATTTCTTATTTCTTGTAATTCTCCCTACTTCGGCAGCTAGTGTGTGCTGGAGCCATGTGCTCCAGCAGGTCCCCCAACAGCCTGATGAAAATCACAGCTGGCAGATGCCTTTGCTGCCACAACCTCATAGGAATAGGGTGTCCCCCCTTGCCCGGCTTTCAGGGAGCTGGGGTGACCTTGGCCGCAGCCATCCGGCCTCAAGCACAGCCCCAGACATCTCCCAGGCGAGGAGACAGCCAAAAAAGCCAACTCACCAGAGGCAAACGCCATTAAAGGCCGTTTGGGAAGGTTGACAATAGGAAGTCCGGGTCTATAGGAGTTGACTCAAAGCGCCCTGCAACATTTATGCGGCGGGAACTTCTCCGGGTAAACCATTAACCACCATTAAGCAGAGCTGCGAAACGCCCCTCACCATCGGGGAGGCTCACGCACACCCGAACACACGCGGGCTGCATGGGGGTATGCACACACAGAGGTACAGACAGCCACACACGTACAGACATACAAGGACGCAGATACGCACACACGGCTTGGGGTTTTCTGAGGGCAGGGGAAACACTGGCAATTCCCTCTGCTCGGGGCGAGGCGAGCGCTGACACCGCAGCCCCGCGGCGGTAGAGGGGGGATCCGCTCGCATCCCGCGGACGCGAAGAGGGCACCCGGATCCGCTCCGCATTCCCTGGCGGCGAAGGGAGCAGCCGCCTCGGTTCGGCGCCCCGCGGGGATGTAAGAGATGCGCGGAGCACCCCACGCCCGCAATCCAGACAGGATATTTTGAGCCCTCTCTCCCCAAAAATACCCCGCCAAAAACCAGAAATCTGCCCCCTCCCTCCAGCTTCGCTCTCCGACAGTCCCCGCGGCAGGAGAGAGAGCGCGGACCTCCCGCAGCCCCACCGAAGTTCCCGCGCCGCTCCGCGGGCGGCGGCGGAGGAGCTTCGGCTTCTTACCCGGCTGGTGGAGCGGGGTCCCGGGGCGGCCTGGAGGCGGCGGCGGCTGCGCGGGGGCGCGGCGGCTTCCTGGGAGCTACAACTCCGCGGCGGCGCCCGGGCGAGCCGCGCGCCTGCGGAGCGGCGGCGAGCGGGGAGGAAAAGAGGAAATGAGCGGGAGGCGCATTGGAGGGAGGGAGGGAGGGGGAGGAAGGAGCCGTCGCCGAGGGACCAGGGAGAGCGAGGGACAGAGCGCAACTTCCCCGGCGGGGCAGCGGGCGCGCCGGGGGGCGGAGCGCACCGTACCGCCGCTCCGCGGCCGCCCCGCGGCGTGCGCCGCGCCCAGCCCCGCGCAGGGGCCGCCGCCGCCGCCGCTCCCGCCGCGCCGGACACTTGGTATCGCCCTGCCCGGCCCCGCCAGGGCCGCCGCGGGCAGGAAGTGCGGGGCCGGGGGGGCAGCGCGGAGAGGTAGCTCCGCGGGGCTGCGCGCCCGCGAGGGGCTGCGCCTCCCCCGCTGGCACTCGCTGCCGGTCCCACCGGCACCGCGGGCGCGTGCATGGGCAGCGGGGCGGGAAAAGTTCTGATTTTTGATGCTGGGGGATTTTTCCTTTTTTTTTGTTTTTTTTTGTTTGTGTGTGTGGTTTTTACCTCCAAAACAACTAAGGGAACGCCGGGCAGGGACCTCTCCTGTGGCCCCAGCTCGCCCCCGGCCCTGCACGCATCCGCTGGCGCGGATGAAAGTGCCCAGTGCTGGGTGCGCGGGGACGGAGGGAGGACGGCGGCAGCAGCGGCCGCTGGAAGCGAGCGCAGACGCCTCCCGGCACATGGACCCCACGCTTCCCTCTGAAGATGGCAATGGGACCAGCCCCCTACCACCCGCAGTGCCCTCCTCCCGTGTCGGCAGCGGTCCCCAGCAGGGCGGAGAGCGGCACAGGTGAACTTGGTGCCGTCGGCTGAGTCTGTGGACGGGCGCCGTCCCACTCGCCGGAGACAGGCGCCCACCCTTCGCTCACTGTTCCGTGCAAGATATGAACTTGCAGAGCCTCTCCGCGTACCCCATCACAAAATGGAGGGGATTTATGGATTGATGCTAGTCTGCTTCCTGAGGGAGGTGATTGGAAGCATTGCTCAGAAATATGGCATGTAGCACAAAGAAGTGAATCTTCCTGTTAGGATATTCTTCCCCACCCCTCCCCCCAGCTCCTGCCCAGCACATTTTCAAGTCAAAAATATATGGAGAATTTAATGTAGTTGTCACTGTGCCTTATCGGTAGCTTTCATTCTGCGTCCCCTTATAGGAGACTCCGTGAGCACATTCAGTGCTGTCGTGAGATAAGAACTGAATAGAGCTGAAATCAAGGCCACACCAGGAAAAAAATACTAAAAGATTTAAGCGACAGACCTTGGGGGGGTGCGGGAGGGGGGGAAACAAACAGAAACATTTCACCACCAACAAAGCAGCAGTTTTTCAAAGCTTATCTGCATTAAGTCCAACAGATTTTTCATAGGGACAGGGGAAAAAAGAAAAAAACAGCACCCCCCCCCCCAAAAAAAAACCAACCAACCAAAAAAAAAAAAAAAAAGAACAAACAAAGCAACAAAAAAACCCCACAAACCAAAACCAGAGAAACCAAACCTTTCCCGTGTACTCCAAAGCTGTAATACCCTGAAACTGGATACATTGATGCAAAGAGGAGAAAACGTTACAGAGATTAAAATGTTACTTAACAATAGCCACTTTCTCCAAGGCCCTTCAAAAATAGTTGAACCATTTTGTCAGCTTAAAAAGAAAATAATAAAAATGTCAGCCCAAGCAAAAGAACAAACTTGGAAAATAAAGAACCTGAACAGTTTAAACTAGAAGCAACTCAACCAGGAACATATAATGGACAACACATAATGGAAAACTCTATGCAACCACCATTGCTGCCAACTTCACCTGCTTGAAGCTGGGTTCTCCTGGCAGGAGGTATGTGAGTAATCCCCTTGATTTCCCAGCTAATCCTTCCCTGTGCAAGCATTGCCGACGTAAGCGCGGCCGGACGCAAGGATGGGGCTGTGGCTCCCGCCGGGCCTCTCCGGCTGCTCTGCCAGGGAGGGCGGTGGCACAGGTGCCGGCACCACTCCGCCCAGGAATAGGTGGCAACAGAGCAAGTACCTACTTGAGGTCCCCTCCAAGGTTTACAGCCCTCGGGGCTCACGTCTGGCGAGAGAAAACAGTTTATGGCACTCAACCCCACTTTCATTTTTAAGGTGGCTGTCACCTGGTAGCCCCAAGAGCAGCAGGTTTCCCTCTGAGTGGCACTGCCCTGTGTCCTGTGGTGGACAGGCTTTGAGACGAGACCTGCAGCCGTTTCTGAGGCTGCAGTGGCTCCTCTCCAGGATGCCCAGGTTCCAGTGAGGATTGGCAGCTGTGAGTACTGTGTTCTGTTTGGGGTGATCCTCAGATGGGTCTCTTTGTGCTGCTCTGCACCCTGCTCAGCACGGCTCTGAACGTGTCTGTCAGGAACTGCCTGTGTTGGAAGGCTCAGAGACATTCTGTGCTCAGTGGGTACTTACTTGAGCAGTGCCTGTGGCTGCTGCTCTCTTTGAGCCCTCTAGTATTCTGTGTACTATCCCACAAGAAATTGCATAAACACTGAAAATAATTCTGTGTTCAACAGTTATTGGGGAACACGCAACAAGATCCAAATGAGGTGTTGCTGTCATTTATGCTCAACTTCTTTTTTCAAGAAATGCACCTTTCCAGCATACAAGATGGTTCAATTCAGATAGACATCCAACCAGAGAAATACCACCAAGATGTCAGACGATTTAGAGTCCTAATGCTTACTAATGAGCGATTCCTAAGTTACAGAAATCCCTGGAGAAATGAAGAAAAATGGACATAGAAAGCTGACAACTGCTCACAAACAATCCGAGATGAAAAGAGGCTGCAGATTCACTCCTGCAATGCATTTGTGAGGGCTGCTGCTCCCCTCCCAGATGGGTAATGGAGCCGGTGAAGGGTCTAGAAAACATATCTTATGAGGAGCACCTGAGGGAGCTGGAGGTGTTCATCCTGGAGAAAAGGAGGATCACAGGGCACAGGGGACCTTATCACTTCCTGCACCTACCTGAAAGGAGGTTGTAGCCAGGTGGAGGTCGATCTCCAGGATAACAAGTGGTAGGGTAAGAGGAAATGGCCTCAAGCTGTGCTAGGGAAGGTTTAGATTGGATATTAGGAAAAATTCTTCCCAGATAGCATTGTCAAGCACTGGAATGGGCTGCCCTGGGTGGAGTAGTGGAGTCACCATTCCTGGAGGTATTTAAAAGATGTGTAGATGTAGCACTTAGGGACATGGTTTAGTGGTGGACTTGGCACTGGTTAGGTTAATTGTTGGACTTCATGATCTTAGAGGTCTTTTCTAACATAAATGATCCTCTGATTCTATGAAGGTGTTGGCAAAATTGGTTCCACGGAGTGTATCCGGCTTATTGGGAGTTCTCCTTTTGATGGCGTATGTTTGTTAAGCCTGTCTGTAATAATCCTATGATGACCTAGCACAGACCTTCGCAAACTTAAATCCACAACTGCTCTGGCATCTCACCTTTTGTTTGATTTTCCTTTCTGCTTTTCATTCTGGTTCTATAGTCAGGAGTACAAAACAAAGAGGAATTAAATTAGATTCATCTGCATCATTCCAAGTATGCTGAATTTGAAGATAATGTGTGAAGTTCCTTTTGCTGTCTGGGGTTTAATCATCAAGAGATTAGATGGAAACGAAGGTATTTGAGGTGTGTGGCTTTTTAAATTTCTTCCGTAATAATGTGAGCCTCATAAGGCTGTTGCTAATCTTGAATTACTATCTGCCTTCCTGTGGTTTGCCATGATTAACTGGAGGAAGAGAATAAAGTGGTATTTACCTTTTTTGAGCAGTTTATCAACTTGACCTGGCCAGCCCAGCACCAAAAAACAAAGGAAGAAAATTCTGGCAAGGATTAAGGATTCAGGCCACTCTTTCCCCATTGGTCTTCTGATATCTGTCTTGATTGTTGTGGTGCAAAGTGCCGGTGGGGTCCTTGAAGGTGACCAATTGCTCCAGACAAGTCCAGGCCAGGTGTCTGGCAAGGGAGATTGCTGTGGGTCAGGCTGGCTCTGATCTGCCTCTCCCAGAAGAGCCAGGACTTGCCTCCTCTGCAAGCAGTGACAGCAAAAGCACACCTTCTGGCTTTGAGCTGGGACATGGTCATCCTGGTCATCCCCATACTGTCATCCTGGAGGCACATGGCCCTTCCCCAGGGAAGCTGCTGGCCAGCAATTTTGCCTGGGAAGGAGCTCCTGCCTGGCCCAGCCATTTGCAGAACAGCCCTGCAGGAGAGGGTGGAGGAGCACCCCTGAAACCCCCTCCATCGCTGAGGTTCCTCACAATGTACGTTTGATGAAGAAGAAAGCAATGTTTCAAAAAACAATGTAATTATTTTTTTTTTTAATCCTCTTTAATTCTTGTTTTTGGAAATCCCTCAATGAGGGATCACTTTAGGGAAATTCAAATGAGAACAGTAATGGAGACATGAGCCAGTATTATTTACCTGTGATAAAACCAAGCTGGTTTGCAGGTGCTTGGGGAAATAAGAGGAAGAATTATGTATCAGAACTATATTCTTTGTTAAATTTTGAATTCCAGTGATAAACCTCTGGATGCTCATCTATAACGCCTCCTATTTTTGCTACCAGATGCTGGGGCTTGAACCTTTGACTGCATTGGTTTAACCCCTCTTTGTGCTCCTTTGTATTTCCAAGTCAGACTAACCAGGCAAACAGAACTTGGGAAATGCCAGCTGCATCCATGGTTCTTATGGGCAAGCAGCATCACCTGAACAGACAGACCTAGTATTTAATGTACTACCAAAACAAATATGCCAAGGAGTTTTGCCAGTCATCTTGATCACAGAAACTGGAAGTGAAAAAGAGCAGGTAGACTTTTACAATGCATTTTCCTGCCAAAGCAAGATTGTTCCCTGCAATATTTTCTAGTGTACTTCCCTGGCCTGTTTTAGATGACCTTGTGGGATGGGGAGAGGCAGGAGGAAGGAATCTGCTAGCTACCTCCAAAGGCTCTTTGTCTACTTTGAATAATGTAACATAGAGCAAGGGAAAATGAGTATTCAGAGAATGTAGCTACAGCACAATATTTAATGTAATTTTTGCATGTTTTTCATCTCCAACCTACTTGCTATGCCTGCCACTGTGCCAGTAACATCAGTTAGATTAAAAAAGAAAGTAACAAAAATAGTGTAAATAGTCCACCTTTTCATGATTGCTCTTCTTTCTCTTAGCAGGAGATTGTCTTGGGTGCTTTTTTCCCGTGAGGAAAAATAAATGGTAAGAGCTGCAATGATTGGCAGCAAGCCTGAGAACAGCAGATGTGAGCCTATACAGCTGGACAAATACAAAAATGCACTTTCTACCTACATTTGTATTAAAGTTGCCCCAGGGATACCCCAGTGCCTACAGGGGGGCCTTAATATTTGAACAGCCAAAGCCATCAGGCACATTTACATATATGAGAACACTTGGTATCCTTTTCAAAGTCAAAAGGAGCAACAATTAAAGCAACATAAAGGAAAATTGGCTGCGTGGTTTTTCTCTCCCATAATAGAAAGACTGAGGGTGGAGATATTAAAAAAAATTAGGCTTGACAGAGGTGAAGAATTTATGAATTAAACTGACACGTTTTCATTTAATTTACTGTTGTCTACCCATTTATTACATGGAAACCTAAAAAGGACCTGATTTTGCTTCCCAGGCTGCAGTTGCTATGTCAGATGCTAAAGTTAGGTGTTTTAGACAAGATTTTTATATTAAAGTTTCTTACGCAAAAAGAGAAAGACTTTGCTAAATAAGGAAAATTTAAAAGCCTCTTTCCTCTCTGTGGTGCTTTGCTATAGTTTTTCACTCTGGAGTTTGCTACAACATTTGCTGAGATTCATCATCAAACAATATTTGGGGCCAGGGGCATTTTTAGCTGTATCTATTAGCAAAAAAATGGATTTTCTTACACTCTATAGCCTGCTCATTATTATTTCCAGTTGCATCTACCAACAACCCTCTTGTTCCACAGGATCTCTGCACAAGGATATCCACCATCAGGGCAGAGCAGCAGGGCCTTGGGTGTCTGCCTGTGATCCCGTGGCATTCCCACCTGGGCTTGGCATTCCCATCCAGGCTATTTCCTCATGCTGGCAGCAGCAGCAATTTCAAAACACAAAATGATATGTCTAATCTGTCTGAGCAGAAAATAACAGAGAGCCCTTGAAATGGATGAGTTCCCACAGAGAGAAGTAGCCATTGAAGAACTCGTTTCTGTGAGATATAACAGAGTGAACTCTGGTTTTGTGGTTCAACATGGCAAATTTATGCTGAGAACAGGGGAATAGAGTAAGAAGATTCAAGTGTTTCAGTGCAGCAGAAAATATCAATGCTGTTACTTGTTTCTATTCTGAAACATGACAGGAGAATACAAAAGTCAGAAAATCAGTATGAAAAAAATACTGGTGTGCCTAAATGAAAATCAGTATTTGCCTTGAAAAGCTTTTGTAATTCCAAGTATTTTTGTCCAATAAGGGCAGTGAAAAATAATATTCTAAGCCTGGTATAGCCCCACAGCAACTTTCAGTTTTGCTGAGACCACTTTTTTTCATACGGCTGAACAAAAGAGAAAGATAAAGAAATCTGACAGTGCTTCCTGGGATGTTGGAGCCAACAAGATGATACTGTAGTGCTCTTCCAGCCTGCATGCTCTGGGATGCCTTCCAGAGCCCTGCAAAAGCCAGGGTACTCCACACGCTGGCATCAGGATGCTGCTTCCCCAGCACCCTGGGGTTAAGGGACTTTGCACCGTGTTTGTGCTTCTCATCCAGGGCTCAAACCTTACTGCTGGGACACCCACATCCCCATGCCCCTCTCATCTGCATGAAACCACCCTGAAATACTTTTTATTGAAATTAATTTCCATCCTTAAAGTGGACTTATAGAAATACGGGGACAGACTTTTTAGCAGGGCCTGTTGCAGTAGGAGTTGGGGTAATGGTTTTAAACTAAGAGAGGGCATGTTCAGTCTAGATACAAGGAAAAAATATTTTACAGCAAGGATGGTGAAACACTGGAATATCCACCAGAGAGCTGGTGGATGCCCCATCCCAGTAAACTTTCAAGGGCAGGTTGAATGGGGCTCTGAGCAACCTGAGCTAGTTGAAGATGTCCCTGCTTATTGCAGGGGGTTTGGCTAGATGACTTTTAAAGGTCCCTTCCAAACCAAATCAATCTGTGGTTCTTTGAAAACAGAGTGCCTCATAAAGCAGCATTTCCCATGGGATTGAGGTCTTCTGCTCAGTACCTGAAGGCACAGCCATGTGTCTCATTCAGTGCAATTTGGAGGAAGTCAGTTTAATTTTGGCACTGGCAGTGGAGCACTCTTGTATTGCTCCTGTTGGTAATTAAGAGGAAGCAAATCACAGGGGAGGACACTAAAAGTATTAATTAACAACATTTTCAATGAGAAAAAAGTTAGTAATTTTGGAAAGGTTGCTGTATGCCTGAAGAAAATACTTAAATAGGGCAATCACTCTGTTGGACATTTGACAAATGCACACTAATAAGTAAATGGGGATATTGATTATGCATTTAGATAATCACCAGATCCTCCATGCTCTTGGAGGCACATCCCAATTCTCTTGCCTCAAGCTTTGACTTCAAGTAGTGAAAAACACACCTAATTCCAAGCATGCAGACAACCACGTTCACTCAGTGGCCTGAAAAATCCATGTGTGTTTCCCATAAACTTGAGCACCCAACATGCGATCCCACAAAGCCACAGGGGCCAGTTTGTGGCAGGCACACAGGGGAGCAGATCCCCTGACTGGGGCTGCTCACCCAGTGGGATATCACAGCCAAGTGTAGAGGACTCCTGCTGGAATGGCAGGAGTCCTCCCCAGGGCAGGCTGCTTTCCAGCCTTGCCAAGCATCCTGCACTACCTTTGCCACAGCACTACCAAAACACACACTTTTTTAATAAAACCAACAGAGAGAGAGGCAGCAACTTCGCAGATAAAAAGGCTCACAGTTTCCATGGATGTTTGATCACCTTTTATCACAACACAAACCATGAGGCAATTTGCTTCAAGCAGAGGACATATTCTCTTCTCCAAGCAGACAATAATCCAATAAAAAAGCCCACTAGCAGGATCCTGGACAATGTGTGACACTGTGTTATTATCAGCATCCCATTGGTGTTCTGGCAAGGTATGGCCACACTCAGCTGATCCTCCTGACAGCGTTCAAAGGCACAGCTTATTTGAGCCACAGCAACTCGTCTGAGCTCAGATTGCCATGCAAATACCACCAGATTTTTTATATTATAATGATAGCAGGTGTCCTGTTTTATATTAAATTATATCCAGGCAACTTAGAGAAATTCAGTTATTTACTCCATGCTGGTGGTATCTAAGCAAAATTTATTCTGACAGAGGTTTTAGATACATGCCTTTATGCTGACAGAGACTGAGAAATATTAAAGAGCACTCAGTGATTTCCTAAACCAGATGTATTCCTAAAAATGCTGGACTGGGTCACTTCCATGTAAGAGTTTCAGCACTGATTAATTAAAGTACAGTTTGGCTTCAACCCTGCAAACAGTATGTTTCTGCCCTTCCACACCTGGACTCCCAAGAATGAAAAAACGGCTGCTTTTCCTTGCGATCCTGTCAGGAACAACCAGCCTTTAATGGCACATAAAATTTAATTTTTGGTAACAAAAAGATAGGTAAACAAATTACACTGGCAGGGACAGAAAGCAAAAGTAGGGACTCTGGAGTTTTTGGGGTCTTCCACTGTCTTCCTCTCCTGGCTTCTGCTAATTGTTTTTCTTTCACACTGACAATGCATTTTTCCATTGGAAAAAATGCTGCTTCTTTTGAGTCATCACTGCAGGAAATCCCCTGTTCTAGTAGGGTTCTCTCTGCCAGGCATTGGTGGCCACTGGCAGCCACCCCTTCCTCAGGGCAGGTCCTATCTCGCAGTGGTGGCATTGAAATAAAAACACAGACATCCTATTAATAGCAAAACTGTAGACAATTCCAGATGTGGAATTTGGTTTCTGAAATTACAGATCCAACCAAGCCAGTCCTGAACCAGTAAAATTCAGTTGTGTTTCTTCTGACTCATAACTGTTTTTTCAGAGAGGTCTTTAGCAAAATTTCTTCAGCAATTCCTCTGTTGTTGCCTGACTCATACTGAAACACCAAAATCATTATTAGTGAAATTGTAGCAAAGGGGGTGTGAATACGTGGCGTTTATCAGTTCAAAATGCTTTAAAAAACATATTTTGCTATGAAGCGTGCTTTGTCCAATAATTAAATACTGTCTAATTTACAAAAGCAAACAAAAATCTGTCATATAGGGCACAGAGGAAGTTTAGCACTTAGGGAAAAAAAAATAAATTTAAGGTTAATTTATTCTTCAATAAACCTTCATTTATCCTTCTGGCACATGTGTAATATTTGTGTTCAGCATCCCACCTGCTTTCAGTCTGAAGCCCCATCCATGACAGCAGGAAAGAGGATGCTCAGTGTGAAGTATGAGCTGTTCAGATGTCCCAGGATGAGCAGCAGTACAAAGTACACAACTGTGAGCCGTGACTCCTGATCATGGGAGCAGAAATACATGCAGGGGTGGGGGCAGAGGTGGCCTCACAGCCCCCCTGACAGTGCAAAGGGATGGGAGAGGAGTCAGGCTAGTTGGCAAGTCACTGAAGCCTCCATTCCTGTGGAAAAACTCCAAACCTGCTGTGGTTTGCTTCTGTCAAAGGGTGATCTGCTGCAGGAGGGTTTGTGGTATCGTGTGGGTGTCAGTCCACCACCCTCACTGTGGGTTTGCAGCATGGAAGCAACAACCCTTTGCCTGATGGAACACTGTGCCTGGGAATGGCCTGGCCCCCAGCTACAATGGGAGCCCCACTAACCCACCCTGGCCTTTGCAGTTCCATGAAGCTCAGAGGCCGGTGAAAGTGGACCTCAAAGGTGGCTTTTGGTGGGAAAAAGTGTTGCAGCAATGATTTGTTTGCTTTTTGAATTAAAACTCAAACTGTTGCTGCAAATGAATGGACTAAAAACATCCCCCCAAGTCTGGGAGCTCATATTTACCTTCTTACCAGCTCTGCAGATACTTAATTTGAATGTTGCTTCATCTCCTGTCTCCCTCATGTATCATCACTAATTAAAGTACACACTCTGCACTTACCCAAAGGAGGATGTGGGAGGCAGAAGAGGCTCAATCTCATTTGCTGCTGCTGCTGTATTGCCTCTGCAGAGCCAAATGCAGGGGAATCAGGGTCCTACTCAGAGCCTGGCAGCTGCAGCACAGACCTTTCCCTTCACTGCTCTGTGTGATGGAAATCCCCAGTGCATGAGTGGCCTTTCCAGGGGAAAGGCTTCAGTGAAAGAAGGGGCTGTAACTCCCTGGGAAGGTGGGGTGAGCCTGGTGAGGGCAGGAGCAACACCTCAATGTGGATATCCCCCCCCCCCCACCTACTTTGGAGACTGCTCAGGCCCAGCTGAGCAAGCCAGAAGAGCTGTGCCCATAGCAGCCCCATAGATCTGTGATTTGGCACCTCCATGCCCTCCAAATATTCCTACTAACTTCCAGTTCAAGTGAAATTCAAACAAAGCTTTATGCTTTATTTGGACACATCTTCCCCAGGCTGCATCACAGGGACACCCCTCTCGCGTATCCCCAAGAGCCCAGCCATCCCCAAACGTACATCCACTCGCTTCCAGCAGAAAATGAGATTGCTGACTTCTCCCCAGCTCCAGGTTCCAGACTAGAAGTCTGTGTCCTCCAGTCTCCACTGCACCCCAGCTGCACCTCACCCCCATCCCAGCCAAAATGTGGAGGTATTTTTGGCAGTGCTCAGCTCTGCAACCACACTGGTCCTCATGCTCGCAGCAGCCCCACTGGCCCCACAGTGCTACAGGTGGCATCAACCTGTAACAGGAAAAGGGAGACTTTAAAGCCTACAAAAGCCAGGGAGGGGATACAGACACTTTTAGGCTCAGAGATTATCTATGCCTCAAAAGATTCAAGAAGATGGTGTCAGAGGAGGATATGCTGAACTCAGTGTGTTTAACATTTGGACAAAGACTTTCCCTTGTCCCCATCTGAAGTTCTAGTGCCTGCTCTGCTCTACATGAGTGAAATGCGTCCATGTCCATAAAAGCTATGGAAAAGCACTGCTGAGAACCTCTACAGCTCTGAATAATTAATTCACAGAACTATAAAAAGCTACAAGGGAATGAAATTTAGAAAAATCTAGTTTTAGGATAATTATAGTTCAAACCAGAAGAGCACTTGGACCCAAGACAGATGCATTAGTAGGACAACTGAGCACAGTGGATCAAACTCAGACTTGGCAGAACTGCATCGTCTTGTAGACAGCTCCTCTCGGGGTGGATTCAGCCCAGGGAGAGAAAGCAGCCCCTACAGATAACTTGATGAAGTGAGTGGAAATCTAAAATAACCCTCTTAGTAGAGAAGGCATAAAAGAAAGGAGTACAATTGTTTCAGGTTAGCATTCATGCCCCAGGTGGAAATAGGGAGTGATATTTTCTGAAATATTTTGTTTTATGCTAGTTTAACCTGTTTCCCTTCTATCTTGCTTTCACTGCCATGTCTACTGTGTTACCACTGGTTCATAAAATCCCAGTTTGTTTGCAGACCATATCACATTTTGGCTTTTTTTTCAAAGCCCCAGATGCTGGAATTCATGTGTTGCTTGCAGACACAGACCTTCAATTTCCTAACCAGTCATATTTCTAGTCCATATTTTTCATGGCAAGTTTGAAAACATTAACCCTGAGCCCTGAGTCACCAGCAAGCAAACACAGTTTTCTTTCATTTTCCTAAGTTTAAAGCTAGTCATTACTGTGCCCAGTTAGATGTTGAATCCTTGGGACTGCCCATTTAACTCACCCCTCTCAGGCAGGGACATGTGGGATTTTTATAGTTTATGTGCTAAGACATGCAGTCAGGCTGTGTACTGGGCATGTTTTAATTGAGTGCTGGGGGAGTCAGTGTTGGGCGACTGGTTTATGGAAGACATCATGCAATCCCAGTGCCCTCAGCATCTCAGAGGGCTCCACAAGACTTTGCACAAGATCCCCCAGACCAACTCTGCCTTTGTTGTTTTCTGGTAAAAGAGCATACCCACAGAGAGGCAGGAGTTTATTGCTTTTTCTTAGTAACAGCAGTGGATCACCTGAGAATTCAGTTTTATGCAAGACAGAAGTGGCAGGCTACTGACAACAAGGAGATTATCACTACTTCAGAGGAGCTGTTTTAATGTCCAGTGTCCTGTTTGGCACAGGACCAGGCACTTCCAGTCATACTTCCAGACTGAAGACATATGTGAATTGACAGAGGGGTCTGTCCTGTGTTAGCTCCTGTTTCCACTAGCTCCCTGTTATGGCATTATTCATTAGCAGTATGAAATTATTGGGCACAGCCATAGCACACTATCAAACAAGGGCTTTTTTCATAGTGGTGAACTATGGTTTTCTAGAGGCTTCATTTATTAAGAGCATTGGCATCTTCCAAAGCAAAAGGCTCTCCTATAAGCCATTGCTATTGAGTGTTCATCAGAGGGGTATGTATTATAAGCAGATACCCTCTCCTTCATTTGCAAGTGCAGGAGCTGTTTGACACGACATGAAGCAACTGGTGAGAGGAAGCAAGCATCACTGTATCAGTCAAAAATGCATCCAGCTCTGCTGTGGGGTTCCTGCTCCAAGGGGAACAAAATCCATTTCTCTGAAACTCAGCTCTTTAGAGCTCTGAAGTGGGTAGCAGGTAAAGCATCACGTATTTTCCTTGTGTCCAAAAACATTAGGGTCAATTAAAGAGAAGAGCATCTGCTAAGGGTTCAGATGATGGAGAAATGGAGAGTATGTCTATCAGCTCATGGATAAAGCAAAGCAGGTGGGAGCTGTGGGCAGGATAAGGACAGAATGACAATTCGAAGCAATGATGACAAGATGGGGAAAAGGCCTGGGAAAAGGATGCGGTTCAGTAGAGACACGTGTGAGGTAGGCAGGAACAATCAGCTGTGCAAACACAGCCTGGGTTCAGCTGCCAAAAAAAGAGATGAGAGGGTGGTTGTGGATTGCAGAGTGAACATGAATCAACAATGTCATGTTGTTGTGCAGAACCTAGATGTTCTGGTGTGGATATAGTAGGAGAAGAATCCATACAATGGGAAATTACCCTTCCACACCAGCCAGAATGATATGCTGTGGCTCAAGGAGTGGAGCTTGCAGAGAGCCCAGCTGCTCTTCAGCAGGGGCTGAAAACACCCTGGGAGCAGAGGCTGACTGAATAGGGGTTTAGCCTAAATTTGTGAAGCCTGTAGGGAAAAATAATCCTCCATCTATGTAAAGTGTTGTCATAAATGGATTGTCTACCATAAACAGGAGGAATGAGCTTGAATTAAAGCAAGTAAAATTCGGAGCATGCATGGGAAAAAAATCCTGCAGGTAAGGACAGCAGTTAGGGAGATTGAAATTTCCATCATCCTACAAACAGGTCAGACGGGGGTGGTTAGAATTGATAAAGAGGTACAGCCTGCCTTGAGGCTGGAGAAAAAATTAAATGAGCCCTTGTGAATCTTTCTAGCCCTGTTTTTCTGTGATTTATCAGAGCATTCACAGCTGAAGTTTTCCACATTTTTACGGTTTAAAAATCTAGTTCCACTGGCCAACACAGCTGTGGAGATGCCAGGAGAAAGTAGAAGACCTCTTGTCTAAGCCCAGTGACGCCTCACCCCTTTTGGAGCAAAGCCCCCATGAAGTCACCAGCAGGCTTTGCTCTGGTCTCCTTTGGAGCTGAGAAAGGAATGCTCATGGCTTTTCTCTCCATTTTCAAGGCACTGAAATATCAACAACAAATTACAGATGGGTCAAAATAAGGGCAGTGTTTCAGTTCAGTTTCCAGGTTGTTTAACTCTCTTCCATCATTCCTCATCAGTCTCTAAGTCTCTTCAAAGTCATGGTTAAAGAAAATCCCCTCAAATTCCTGTCCTGGAAGTGCCAATGCCAAGCTGTTCACTTTTTTTGGATTCGTTCTGCTTTTGCGGCAGAAATGATTCATGAATTGAGATTCACATGGCCTTTCAGTCTCCCAGAAACTATTAGGAATATATAGGCTCAGTTCTAATTCCTTCATTTGCTATTTTTGAGGGAAGCTTCTTAATAGCATGGTGGGTTACAGGGAAGGACAAAGCACCTCAAAACGTGCTTCACCTCTTCACAGATGTGGACCTCAAAAGGACAAGGAAGAGTGATCAGAGACACAGCAAGGGAATCAAGCAAGACATTTTCATCATGAGGGTAAATAGTCAAGCATGGGATATGTTACCCAGGGAAGCAATGTTTTCTCCATCCTGGAATTTCAAAACTCAGTGAAATGAGGGAGTGGACAATCTCACCTAACTTTGAAGTTGGTCATAGTGATCAGAGTGGGACTAAGACCTAGAGGACTGTTCTATGATGCCAACAGAGGTGAACCAGAAATTTCCTGAGTGCCAGCAGAATTTCCCATACTTTTTCATACCCAGAACTTACTTTTCCCCTGTATATAAGTTGCCAGTGGTTAGGGTGTGTCTCCAGACTGCCCCAGTCACACCCAGGGCCACCAAGCAGCTGACCCAGGGCATGATGCTGAGTCTGTTCCACACCACACCACAACCCATCCCTCATCTCTTCTTGGCTCACTTCTCCTGCTGGATTCTGTCTGGAGGCCTGTTAATAAGCACAAACATCTCATTTGCTTGCTTTGTTTCATGATAATGGAATAGGTATGTGTGTCTATGTGGTCTCTAAAATAAAATTTAAAGAAAAGAAAAATTAACACTCTTTCTTTTAGTGGTGTGCCACTGCAACATGGGAGAGAACAATTTATGCTATCTTCTCTCACTTTCTTGTAGCATTTGTTGAGGTTTTAGGGCCTCAGTAAATCCACCAAATATCAGCCAGAGAAGACACACTATAGCAGTAATGGCTGTAGTCAGAATAATCTCAAAATGCACTTTGCAAATACTGAAAAGCATTCTCCCTACCTGAAAGAATAAAAAAAAAAAAAGTGAAAATCACCAGCATGTTACTCAGATCTAAATGAGCACATACTTTTACGCAGGCTTTGCTCACAACTGCACCAAACAGTTTTTGCCTTCACTGTATCTGCTGGATGTCTATCTGTGATTACAGGTCACCAGGAAGGGCAAAAGCCATTTTGACTTTCAGAGCCTGGGTGATTTGGCAAAATAGGGCTATTAGAAGATGACTGTCTTGTAACCAAGCCAATTTTAGTGTAGCTCTGGAAGCTCTACACTGATGCAACCATGACAGTATACATAAAGAAGCTACCCTGTCTTCTTGCAACACTTTTCTGCCTGTTAGCTGGACAATAAATTTTTAGGAGTATTCTATTTCTTTGCATAGATGTCAGATATCTAAAGCCAAGATGATGTTTAAAACCAGCACAGAGACTTCTTGGTTAAAGTACTGAAAATGTGACCAAAATGAACGTACCTTTACATCCACCATTGTAAAGGAATATGCAGGACTGACAGGGCTTCCATCCCCTCCATGGTGTGGCTCTCCTGAAAAGAGGGGTGCTCAGTCGTAGGTGGTGCTAAAAGAGCCTTTCCGGGTGCTTGCATAGGCACAGGATGGACGAGACAATCGATCTGCTTGAATTTAAAAAGACAGATTTGTGAAGAATAATTGCCTTCCAACTTGGCAGACAATGTGTACTGCCTTGAAGGGACTCACAGCTGTGTCCTGTTCTCATGGAGTTAACTGAGCTTAGAAAAAACCATTTGATCTATTATTCCTTCCTTAATTCGACATAGCTGAGCATCTCCCAGGATATTCCATTTGAATTGCAGCAGGCTTTCCATTTTGATGTGTTGGCAGCGAATATCTGTTACACTGATGACATTTTCTACGCAGAAAGTATCACCAACACTTACATTAGACAGCAGCATATTCATCACCCAAATGGCTGACTGTGTTGCAGGAAAAGCAAGATGGGCTACCTTAGACTATTAATGCAGGTTGCCTTGAGCAACAGGAGTTTTGCAACCAAATTCCCAGTTTTCTACCATTTCTGAGTTAGACTGACAGCTCTGGCATTTAGCTTCATTTAAACCTAAGGCACAATTAAGTACATAACAAATAGATCAGGTAGCAGCACCACTCATGTTCATAACAACCTTCCAAACTTCATCCATCATTTCCTACAACTCTGTGCAAAGATGTCTGGCTCTCACCTTTTAAAAAGACAGATTTTTCATTTTTAAATTTCATATTTGCTCAGTACTTGAACACAGTTGGAAAATTCCTGCATAACCTTCTTCCCAGGGAAGAGGAGGAGGAGGCAAAATCCCCTGCAGGAGCTCTTGAAAAGTGACCACATAATTAAATGAGTAATACAAAAACCATGAGCCTAGAAGAAGAAAGAAAAGTAAATTTCATATCCGAACTGAAGCTTTTTTTCCTTCTCTCTTTTTTTTCCTTCTGGAGACACAATGCTGCTTCATTAGGCCTATGTTGATGGTATCAGCACTGAAACCAGCATTTATAGAAATAGGATGCAGCCACCAGCAGAACCAGTTTGCAAACCCTCTCAAGTGTTACCTGTCTGCCCTGACTCATTCTGAAGCTCATAATTTATGTTCTTTTAGTTACATGAAGAACATCAGCAAATCTGTAGAATCATATTTCCAAGGTAGATCATTAGTACTCACAGAAAAGTCTTTCCTGTGGAAACTGTCTTCAGGAAAGTGTTACTTAGGTATGAATCCTAAGTTCTCTGAGTATGTTAAGCACATTATTCCTTCACTGAAAATGTGTCTCAAGGTTGGTTTCTCTAATGCAGACCTTTGTAAGGCAAGAAGAAGCCTGTTGTGCTACACACAATATCTGTTAGGCTCTGCTGGATGTAGAGAGACCAAGACATTGTCCAGGTCCACGCCAGGACTCTGGTCCATGCTAACTTCTCCCTTCACTCTACAGGAGGGAGCTTGGCCCCAGCCTGGGGACTGAGACTGAAGGGGACAGGGAAAAGAAACTGCTCCATTTTAGTCTCAGTCCAAGTACAGGTGAGGCAGCACTCAATATGAAATTTACATTAATATGTTTTTAACATGAAATCATTAAATTACATGTTTCTGCTAAATCCAGTATTTGAGAGTTTTGAAACCTGCCCAGTTTTAAAAGTAAGAGCCCCAGCACACTTCTTTGTATTGATATGGTGATCAAAAAGGGCAGTTTAGGCCATGTCTACCAGAAAAGCATTGCCCTGGAGGGAAACTTTTCAGTCTTGTCTGAAATATCCCTGCATTTCCCTGAGGGGCCATCCAAAGGTCTGTTTCATGACCTGCATATTCAATTTCTTCTGGCATATTACAAGACATGCATATGCTAAATGCATGCAGATCTCAAACATGGCTTCAGGAAAAATTTCCAAATGAGTAAGTTCAATTAACTGAGTTTGCCCTTCCAAATTCATTATTTTTTTTTCTAACAGTCTACAAACAACCATTCAATGATCATGGGATGGTCCATATCGCATCCCATCAAGGTGGTCAAACTCAGGATGTAACTGGGAGCACAGGGGAGGTTCCGTCCCTGTATGAATATCATGACAGCACTCAGGAGAGGTCTGAGAGCCAACAGCCCCTCGACTGCTGCTCAGTGGGCCGGCTGACACTGCTCAGTGGTCTCCTGGCCCTTGTTCCTCAACAAAGGTGCACCTGATCTCCCTGCAAGACGAATCATCTTTCACAAAAGCCTCCTCAGCTGGATTCAAGAGCACTGATCTCGTACTGGAAATGTGTTGCTCTTGCAAATGTTACCTCCACAAATACTTCACAGAGATTCAAGGCTGCTTCTTCAAACCAAGCCTGCATCAGTCATTCACAACTGAAATACTGCTGCTCACATCTCCCTGGCACTGAATGGAAGCACAAGGCACCCCCCACACCCCCCCCATCCTCCTTCCTTCATGACTCAGCTGCATCCCTCACTACTTAGTCAGTTTTTCACTTCTTCTCCCAGCCAAGGTATCACACTCAGTCTGTGCTCCAGCTGTAGGACTGTCACTTTCCTGTGATCAGTGCCCTGTGGCTACGCCCTAATTTTAATATCTGCCTTGTCCTTTAATTATGTCTCTACATCAACCCTGCTTCACAGTCCTTTCCTCGAGGAGAAAAGCGGACCCTTAACACAGATGGCAATAAGTGCTAGGGTTTACCATATATGGTGAATGGATCACTTCAGATTTAGCATAGAAACATACAGAGCTCTATTTTCTGCTGTCAGCATTAATACAAAAGGTATTAAATTCAGTGTCTCCTGTACTTCTCTCCCTCAAAGTGTCACGCATCCTGCAGTATGATGTGCTCTGCCAATCTGTCCCAGTTCTCTCGATGAAGCTTGGAAAAGCAATTCATTCCTTAGCTGATGTTATATAAGGTATTAGAGTGTTCTGAAACATGTCTGCCAGCATTTTGATGGTATTGTTCAAACGCTATCACCAGAGACTAATCTGCTTAATGTGGCAGCAGTGTTCCTCAGTGGTGGCTTGTCCCACACAGTGACTGAGGAGACCTTGCACTGACATGTCTCAGCGTTTTTCTGCTGCCCTCTCATGCACTAGCCTGTTGTCTCTTGTGTGTATGAGGCACCTCAATTGCCTCTATACTCCACCCCAAAGCAGTCCTTACCCCCCTGGGCTGCTTTGATCTGTGAATCCCTTCAAACTCAGCTCATGGAGTTGAGAGCAAACTCTCGCCTTCTGTATAGGAGGACATTCACATTTTACTTGATGCTATTTCTGTCCATTTGTTGGGGAAGATGCTGAAGAAATTCACCCATCCTGAATTTGATCTTAGAAGGTCATATGTTCTATTGATTACAGACCCACCTGCCTCCCCACCATCTTCTCTTGCTTCATATCCCAGCTCCTTACTGTGATTTTTTGCCCTGCTCCTATTCCTACCATCCAGATTACCCTGTCTATCTCTACATCTGTTCTCCACTCACTAGTCTGTCTCCACCTGCTTTTCACAGCTTTGCCTTATGCATCCATATGCTTGAACTGCAACCGTGGCATTTCTTCATCCTTGGCTCCAATGCCCAATTACAGAGGAAGACCTTCTGAGACTCTGTTGGGCTGGAGCCTTCAGTCCAGAGATGAAATCATCCAAGAACTTACCCGCAGCACCATATATCTAAAATGTAAGTGAAATAGTGATTTTTTTTTCAGAGGTTTATGTCTTGGCCAGATTTGAGGAGAGGGAAAAATGAAAACTGATCCAGTTGCAAATCAAACCCTCCTACTGAGCTTCATTTCCTGCTCCAAAACGAGGCACTGCAGTTCAGGCTAAAGAGCTCCAAGAATTCTGGCTTAAGGAAATTAAACTGGTTTGTGTCAGACTTTTTCAAAATTTGATGGATCAAATTTGCTGAAGCTTACAAAGCCACCAACCCCTGGGATAGGTAGTATAATATGGAATTCATTTGGATTCAATCTTATTTGACAAGGCATAATCAACTGAAAACAGGACTTGAGAATGGAAATTGTTCAGTAATTCTAAGTTGACACAGCTGTGAAACTTTAAATGTTCTTCTCCAAGAGTGGAAGCACAGAGAAAAAGTAATGAAATACAAGTTACTAGTAATAATCTTCATATTTAGTATAATAAAAGTTTAGACACTAAACAAGGTTTATTTCGTTAAGTGGCAGAAAAAAAAAGTCAAATTTTTTTTCAGTAGTCATCTTCAGCCCCTCCTAAATGCCCAGTTACAGTTTCTGAAGGACAAAAAATGCAAGATTGAGTTAGGAGCTGATGGAAGACTTTTCACGGTCATGTGTTACAGCTCCAGGATCCCATGCTCAGTTACCCACAGAAGGTGTTTCTCTATATTACCCTGCACCATGCTGCAGAACATGACATTTTCAAGTAATTTGGGCCTCTCATGGCTTTAGTTTACCCTCATTTAGAAAGGGGTTCTCACCTCAAAGCAAAGCTGACATTCGTTCTGATTTCTTAATGGCAACTACATGTTTACCCAGCATTCAACAGAGCAGACACCCAAAATTTGCCCTCTGAATGTTACAGCAATATGAATCAACAATATTACTGCTCTGTCATCAGCACAGCTTTTCCCCAGCTCGCTCTCTCGATCTCCACAGTTCACATAAGCAGGTGCCATTAGTCTCTCTCCAGCAGCAGCAATAGCTGCACTCTCTGGCTCCATTCCCATCCCAATCCCAATGCTGCAGGATGCTTTTCCCAACCCAGTCCTTTTTCACATGTGCACACAGAGACAATGGCTTCTGAACATAAGTGGGAGCTCTGCCTTCCACTTAGTGGGTACCTGCAGCTCCTTTCCACAGGAGCCTGGGGCACTACCTTTTCTGGATTTGCGGATCTACTCTACCCATCCGTCTATGGTAAATGAGGAAAACCCAATACCTCTGGGTTAGGGATCTGCTAGACGTTGTTTCAGGTCTTTGTGCAAACCTTTCTCCTTGCAGATCACGAGCTGCTGAACCATCCCCAGATGCATGTGCCTGAGTTTGCTCTGAACCTCTTTGCACAACACAGCCCCTGGACAAGTGGCTTCATCCCACCACCGTCATCCTCAGCCACATGTGCTTTCTCCAGTTGCTGTCACAGCCTTAGAGAGGACTTCGGCACTACAGAGGTCCCTTTGCCACTCCACCTTCATGACTTCATCTTTACTGACCTCACGGTGGTGAGTTGGGATGTTTCTGTCTCTGACAATAAACCCTTGCAAACTCCCACCTTCAAACAGCCAAGCAGGGTCAGCTACAGGTGGCCTCTTGCAGACCCTCACGGAGTTATGAAACTCACACAGCGTGACTGCAATACCTATACAGCATATTAGCCACATCTTCCACTGCACAAAATTTTAACACTGAGAGCCAGAGAGCATCATCAGTCATTTACCACAAAGAATGACACAAACTTCAAAGAGAAAATACAGCTGCAAGTCTCAGTAATGCAGGAGAAAATATGCTCTTTCAAGACTTCATACATATATCTTCTCACATTATATAAAATTAATTTCTGTGACAGACAAAAGCAAAGAATTATTAGAATGAAAGGTCACTTAAAATGATCTGTTACTGATTTTATCAGTCACTACTTGCAGCTTTAAAAAAGTCAATGCCATCTAATAGTGTCCATATTTCATCTCTTGAGAAATCTAATACTCTCAGAAAGGAAGCAATATCAGACTGCATGGTCAGCCTTACATGGAAGAGAAGTACAATTCTGAGAAACAATAAGAGAAAGAAGATCGTGGAACTCAGCTAATATGTTGCATTTATACATGGAAGGAGAGAAAAGGAAGGAGAGAAAAAACAAAATTATTTTGATGAATAGTGAGAACATCTTACAAATAATGCAGATGCCAACATAAGATATTCTATTTCTGGAGCTGGTAATGAAAGAGATGAAGATTGCTGCAATGTCACTCCAGTACTATGAGAGCACGGTCAATCCTGTCAATATTCCCAGTTACAGAGTGGAGTGCATATGCAGAAAGTATTGGTTTCTGAAATTCAGGAATGCAACGGTAGGTGTCTCATATTAATATCCCTTTTTCCCAAATTTTATGTTGCATCTCCACCCATATGCTGCTGTTGACTCTATGGTAGCATCCAGATGCCCTGACTTAGGGTCCCATTGTGTGAGAAGCTGCAGTCTCAGCTAGCAAAGGCTGTGGCTGCTCCCAGTGGGTACCAACACGTGGGTGAAGGGCAGGGAGAGACACACAGTGCCTAGGCAGCAAGAGAATCCTGAAAAAGGAGCATGTCTTTTCTTCATTCAAACATACCCATAAATGCAAGCATAAGGAAACCTAACTATATTTATCTAAAAGCAATGAAAATCTCTCTTCAAGGGATAATCTTGCCTCTCAATTGGCAGCGTTTGTGTCAGAGCTTGCTTACTCCCTCACCTAGTCCAAGACAAGCTCATGCACACTTCCATGAACTCTATTGAGTGGCAATAACAGCAGCATAAAAGAGGTGCTCCTGCCTCCTGTCAAAAGGAATGCAACTGTGGCACATCAGGGCATCCATCATATGTGGAAAGACAGAGCATGTTTCTGCACTAAGACAGGTGAGCTCAGTACTGGGCACCAAGTTGCCTTAGTTACTGGTCCAGCTGTTACCAGTTACCAGTCCCAGCTGGTGTGGCAGATTGTCTCCTTTGGTGTGGCCACAGACACCTGAGTCCTTTATCCACCCTTGAGAAGCACTTCACCTTGTCATCCCTAAGGGCCAAGCCATGTGCAGTGTGGCCAGCCTCGTCCCTGTGCTGGCAGCTGTTCCCTCCCTGCCACCAGCTGCCAGGGCTGGGAGAGCTGGGCACAGGAGGTGTTTCCAGCAGTGCTCCCACCACAGCTGTGATTCCACATGTCCCCACATTCATTTACACATCCTCATGACTTGCAATTATCCCTTCCTGCTGCCTGGTGGGGGCGGCTCCCCAGGGCAGGCATGGTCCTTTCTGAACTGCTCCAAGTGACCCAGACTGGCAGAACCTGGGCAGAAGTATAGTCCTTTCCTCTTATTTTACCCCATGCCACTACTTGTTCCTGTTTTGCATTAAGGGATATTTTTTTCTCCCCCTCATTTCATATTTTAAAGAATCAGCTTTGTCAGTGTTCTGGCTGCCTGAGCTATTGCAGGAGCACTGCATTAACTCAGGGGCAACACTACTGACACAAGGCTTGCTTTTTAGCTGGTAACACCATTACAGGTATTATGCTTTGGCAAGTTTAGTACATGAGATTTCAGCATTTAACACCCTTCCTTCACACTGTAGTTCTATTCATATTTTTTTTGCTAAAAAGGTGGGGGTTTTTTTATCTTTTCATTTTTAATCCACTTTTTATGAGAAGCTTCATCTCCTTGATCTGGTCCATCCATGAAACTACCACAGTCAAAGGAAATCTGACTGCTTGTACTACATCACTGATTTGGGGTCAGAACATCTGCTCTCAAGTTCTGCCTCAAATCAGCAACTGAGATACTATCTCCCTAATCAAGCAGTCTGTTATAATTTGCTTGAAAAAGCTATATGTGATAAAAACAAGTTAGCTTACTCCCTGAAACATTTAAATGTCCTTATCTATATATATGCATCTTATGATCAAATCTAATGCATCTCATCTGAATGCTTACCGCAGTGCCTTGTTATCCCAACTTAAATCTAGTTAGGAATGTTATTCACAACTGTTCTTTTAATAGAAAATCAATTCTAGAATTACCCATCTGATCAGGACTTCTGTTCAGTGGATGAATTTCATGGTCTTGAAGAATTAGGCCTTACATTATCACAATTATGTGCAGAAATTACATGACCTTGTTTTGTATTTCCCTGACATGAAATTTTCTGTTTCCTATTAGTTCCAGATTTTTATCTGATAGCACAGTGATAATTTCTTCCTGAACACCAAATATAGTGTACTGGGCAATTACAGACTGAGAAAAGAAGCAATTATTTTGCTTACAATGCTTTATGAACTAAGTTCACAAAGGCTGAGACAGAGGTGTCAGCTATTCTCCATACAATCTGATATTTGCATGTTAATTGAATCCTCCTCCAAGAAGGCCACCCTGTTTAGCTCATCAGAGTAAAAGCAAGAAAGCTAATTCACACCTCAGAGGGGGTAGATGAAGAAGGGCAGCCATTATCAAAATTAACAATTACCAAAATAAACAATTACCACGTTTCTTTTATATTAGAGGTAAAACACACACATATGCATAAACAAGGCTCAGTCCATGGCTGTTGACAATGAGCCTCCTTTGCAATCAATGAGGTTATGTGGATTTGTGCTGGCTGAGAATCAGATCAGTGCTGAAAAAGTCCAGGGGGAGCCTATGGAAATTAAGGAACCTCTTAGTGCCAGACCTCATCTGCAGGAAGTTGTCACTACCAAGATCCCTGAAAATCAAAACTTGCCCAAGTTCAGGGTGTCAGAGGCATTACCAAGAAGGGAATACCTGGTTTGTTCCAAATCAGGAGACCTCTGTTATCAATGCCAAGGTTTAGCTGCAATAGCTGCTAAATTGCATCAAGATTTAGCCAGAATATACTCAAGTACCCAGCCATTTGCCTTAATTTTAACCTATTGCCATAAACCAATATTGTGTTTGACTCTCTGGCTCTGGTGGTATCTTGCTCACAGACTTGGAAGTGAGATCACAAGATTATTTTGGTTCCATTGTTCACTAAGCTGCTGGATGACCCAAGGATGCTGAAGGACACCTACAGTGGCAACTCTCTCCTAAAGGGTGGACTCTGACCACTTGTAATTTTCATCAGTTTTAACAGGTTCTGTCAACTGCAGATAGAAACAAATGAATTTTATTCATTTCTTGTGTAAGTTACTTAAAAAAATAATCATTCTTATTTTCTAGCATTCACGAGGATGCATTTTAAAACTTAATAAAAGATTGAGATACATGAGGTACTATCTGAGGACTGGTGGATAAACTGAATCTGGAAAAAACCTCTGGCTTGTAAATTTTTATTGTAGCTCAGAATTTCCTATTTTAAAATACAAGTTAAGATTTGTCCTTTGCATGTAACTTTTTTTCCCAGGTAATTGGGGTCAAGTCTGTGTGTCTAAAATACAGATACAAAGCTCAATAGCGACTTAAAATAAAAACAAACCCAAACAACAATTATTTTGGTTGTATAGTCCTTAAATTCTTAACGAAACATGATTGCTATTGAAAAAGTTTCTTGTTTATTAACATAGGCATTTTCTATGGTAAAGGAATTTAACCGGCCATCAGTAACTGCAGGGTCCTTCAAAACACTGGAACCATTAAGACTGCTCTCCTCACATCCCACTTCTGTGAGAATGCAGAAAAATATACTCGGTTTTTCCTATTTTAAAACAGTTTCTCAGTTTTCAATTAACTTGTCTTTGAGCTCAACTAGATGAACATGCTGAAACAAAAACCCCACTGAATTCCTGCTGAGGTGAAATAGCTGTAAAACTGTCTTATTTTGACAAAAAAACCCCTTGTTTTACATGCTTGCATGGTGACTTTTATGAGGTTTATGACCTTTCTTCTTCTAGCTTTGAAAATAAGCAATGTCATTCTTAAATAGTCTATTTCATTTATATCAACAAAATTTCTCAGCTATTATAGCAAGTTCTGCCCTAATATACTTGTCATAATTTCATATCTCAAAAGAGATCTTCTGTTTCATTATTTGCTTCTTACAAAAATCTGGTTTAAATAAATACCTTCTGTTTTTTAAAGCAACATAATTTTCCATAATGGCAAATTAAATTCACTGTGGATAAATAGACAAGAGAAGAACAGCTCTTGCTTTACTTCCATGATAGTGGTTTCTGAACTATCCATTACCACGCAGGAAAAGGATGCTGAAGTTATAATAGATGTAATGAGCTGTAAAGAGCTTGAATAATGATATCAAAAAATGTTGCTGATGATACAGAGTTATTTAGAACATAAAAAAAACCCTGAAGAATTTCAGAAGGACCTCACTGGGCAGCACTTGGGCAGCAAGCTGGTAGGTAATTTAATGAAAAATACAAAGTGAAACACGTGGAAAAAAATCTAATCTTGCCTAAGATGAATTTTAAATTATTTTTTCTATATGGTTAATAGATGGGTTAGCTTTTGAAAAATCCAACACAGTCGCAGTTAGAAGTAGTGATCATAAAAATGAGGAGAGAAGCAAAGAACAGTAAAGAAATTGTCCTAGTGGGGCTGGGGCTGTGCAGAGAACATGTCCAGATCATGATGTGTGAGTCAGGTGCCATCCACCTCCAGCAGCATTGACGAGCTGGGAGAGACACAGGTAAGGGCAATGAAGGCTCAAGACACCGATTGTCTTCAGGTCAGTGAGACAACAGATCAGAGGCACCACAGAGAGCTCCAAAGTCCAGGTGGGACAGAGAAGGCAAGCAGGATGATAATTTCTCAGCCTGTCTCCTATCAGTTTTATTTAATGCTCTCCAGCTGGACAAAATTTTGAGAGTGCAGAAAATACCTGATTACTCAACATCTCTAGAGCTCCTTGTCACAGGTTACAAAAACCTTGTAGGTGCAAAAAATGGAGTTACACAAATCTGGAGGAGGACATGAGCCCACTGAAGAGCATCAACCTGGAGAAATACCACCTGTGCCTCTCAACAGATGGGAGGTGCAGATGGAAAGAAGGTGTGAACATGTTGCCACACGCTCACTCTCTTGCTTGGCTCTTCTATAACTTTGAAAATAACCATGTTTCTGGTAAGGGCTGGATCATCACCTAGGCAGGATTATGCACTTGAGCAATTCCTTGTGCCTAAAATTGTAACCTGTCTTGTGCTAATATTTGTCATGTTTTACCAGGCAAATCCATTCTCTAAGTATGATACAGGCATCATGGAGATACTGGTAACATCTCAGAAATTAAATAGGAAATACTTTTAATAGAGGAGCAAGCAATATTTACTTTTCATTTCTATTTAATATGTTTAATTCTGGTATTGCAAATAACAAAATCTGTCAAGGTGCTTGTCTTGGGGTGACTTTGTGATGTGTATCCCCTATCACTGCCCCATGTCCAGAAATTAACTTTGTGCCTTTCTGTGCCTTTAAACTGAGCCTGAGACGGGGTAGGAAAACCTGAGCAAACCTTCTTCAAAGCAGTTTGCAGCTTGTTCAAGGTCACACAGAGATAGGGACTTTTTTTTTCGGCTGTGGCAGCAGAGCGAGAGTGGGGAAAGCACCCGGCTTGCTTTCAGCCAGTTTTTCAGCTCCTTTTTCTTTCTCTGGCGAGAGACGGAGAGTTGAATTTTTGTTTTTCCTGGGACTTTGTTTTTTTCCTTTTTTTACCTCTGCTGGACTGATTCAACATCAGAATACATCAGGAGGAATTTCCACCAAGGCCTTGGCCCCGGAGGTGGGCCCACCACCCCGTCCCAGCTCCAAGGAGGGGGAGAGAGAGATCTATGGAAGGACTCCGAAATTTTCCCAGGTTTCTCTCAGCAGACCAAGAGGTTTTATTATTCAGCATCATTATCCTCTTCCCGTGTGTTTGTTAAAGAAATAGTTTTTATCTCTTTCCTTCAAGGAAAATTTATTTTTTCCTGAACCTGGTAGGGGAGAGGTGGTTGTAACCTGCCTTCTCTCAGAGGATATATTTCTAAATTTGGCCAAACCGGAACAGTGCTGAAGCATTTGCAATTGCTGAATGATTTCAGAAAGTAATCAGAAAACTCCTATTAGTCTGATTGCTGCAATAGGAAGAAAAGATTCAGTTATCAAATAAGTCATGAAAGATTCAAGTATCCTTGACCACTGCCTGCCTCCCTTGCACAGAACACATTTTAGTATCCTCATGAATTAGAAAATAACCCTGATATTCAGCATCCAAATGGGAGCTCTACAGCTTGGCTGGAACTCCACCTACATATGTTATTTAAAATTCCAAATTGACAGCAACTTAGAAGGAACTTAAAACAACAGAAACCCAACTCTACCTTTCGTCTACCCAGGCATTGATATTAACCAAATGGGCAACAGTGCATAAGAAGAGCTTTTAGCCATAAGAACATAACCCAGCAATGTTATCACAGGTTTGCATCTTTAAATTAACAAGCTATTTCTACACCTTACCACAGCAAGCACTGGGACACTTTGGTGCTTAAGGATTTGTAGAGGTGTAAGTGCAGCTGGAGACACGAGAAGGTCCCATTATTGTTAAAGAATATTATAACCTAGTCTTGATTGACGAAAGTGTGCATCCAGCCGCTTGGGATAGTGTGACCAGCAGCTGAGCTTGCTGTCTCCAGGTGCAGTGGCTGGACTGTGGAGCAGGGCCGGGAAACCTGCCAAAGCCTGGGCTGTTTGCTGGGGCATGATGAGCAGAGGCCAGCTAACGATGGCAAAGAGAGAGGGTAATGGACAAGAAGGGGTGCCTTGGTCTCTCCATTTTTCTGGTTCAACATCTCGTTCACAACATTAATGGTATCACCAGGCTCATATTTAGCCCTTTGTTTCACCAATTCTCAAGCACTTTGTGTAGAGAGGCAGAGCCACCCCTCCTCCAGCCCATTTTCTGCCAGTGCATTGCACTGCCCTGCACCACCCACGCCTTCGGTGGCAGCCCAACTTCACATCTGACTTTCTTAAAGTCTTGTGCTAAGAACACCTGCCAGGAACAAAACCAGTGTTTATTCAGCAGGTTTCAAGAGCCAAAAGGTTCCCAATTTAAATCTTCCCAAGCATTTCCCTCCCCACAAAATTAGCGTTTTGCTGTCAGGGAAAAAGACAACTGAGCACTGATCTCTGCACTTTGGTTTGAAAAACAAGAAGCACTTGCCTGAAACCAATTCAGATGAACTCGACTGTCCACCACTGGACACAGTTCAGACATTAATAATGTGAGGGTTGACAGACAGGAAGAAAAAGAAAACATTTCCTCCCCTTTCTTTGCCATGATCTTGCTTTCCTGGCAGTTTGGGAAAGGGGGCCCTGGGACAGTTATGATGTGAGTGAGCTGGAGTATGTGGCCCCCCAAGGAGAGCAGTGAAGGGATGTTCATGTCATACCCAGTCCCAGAACAGAAGTCAAACAGCTGAAGGACACCTCTGAAAGCTGCAAAGCAGCCAAATTGAGGAAGGGCTTCCCAGGTAGCCCAGGAAAGAGTCATTCAGAGAAGCCTTTGCATGAAACCAGATGGCCCAAAGAGTCCCCACCTGTGGGACAGTGCCAGGAGAGCCGACCCAAACATGCAGACAGATAACCCCAGCCCAGGGAAAATGCTTCCTGGCTCCAGACCAAGACAATGCCCCCTATAATTTCTTAGTTAAATGTGGGTGGAAGAATCCATCAACCTTTTACCAGACAATGGTCACTTATCCCCCAAGAGTACTGTGCACATACTATAATGAAAACAGATGCTGTTTACGTCATTATTAAAACTATCAACAAACCTGATGAGCAAAAAAACCCCAACCAACTAAAATATTACAGGTAGAGGCAATGCCTTTCTGGGGATATTTTTGAAAATGCTGGTTCTGTAACAACAAGGCCCTGGTCTGGCAACCTTCAGCATCTTTCCTGTTGCCAGTGAAACATTCCCACCTTTGAAAGAATCCCAAGCAGCCACGATCAACTCTGCCACCAGCCGTGTCTGAGAATGGATGTTTGGGAACCCATCTTCAAACCTGGCTGAAAACCAGTGTGGGGTGCAACGGAGCCAGTGGATTTGACTGTTCTTCATCTTGCAGAATCAGACTCCCACCGACAGCATATTTCATAGATTGCCAACAAAAGTGGAGTCATCCCAGTGAATGATGCTCTCTGCATATAATTTGAATTCCAAAAGGCCTGCTTCTTCTGAGTAATGACAGTCAGCAATAACAGGATAGCTCTGAAATATTGAATGACTACAAATAATATTTTGATTCAAAAAATACCTTTAATCCAAAAGGGCCATCATAATTAAAATTATCATGAAATGACAGTCTAGCCTATAGCCCCGTGGTCTTGTTTTGCTCCCCACTTTAAAGCCCCAGTGAAGTGCTTGAAGGAAATAGTGATTCATAACCCTCATTTACTACTTCTAATGCCAGAATTACACTTATAATTAATAGTAGTAGTAGCCACTGTTACTGCTATTAATTACTATTAATAACAATAATACTATTACTAATACTACAGCAGCTACTATTACTATTAGTAATTACTGTAGCAGTGTCCTATTATACAAATTATTTCATATGAACACACTTGCCAGCTTTGGCAAATAAGAAGCAAAGGATCCACATCTCATAAATAGAGAAAATTTAGACCCAATGCTTAAGTCATGCTGAAGTTAACCAGAAATTAACATTCCAAGTGGAATCAGGCTTATAAAGTTATCTTTAGTGACATAGACCTACCTGACTTAGAAAAAAAAGTCTATGGCAAAAATAGGAACTGAGGTCTCTGATTTCAGTCCGAGGTTTTAAGGACTTTGCAGCACAAATCCACAGCACAAGAGGCGCTTGGTGCTTAATTGACCAGAAAGGTTCACCCTTTCCTTCCTGGAGTAGAGGTTCCAGTGTAAGTCCCTGATGTTCCCATCTGCTGCTAGAGCAGTCAAGCCCAGAGGATTTAACCTTGTCATAGAAGCAGAGGGGATACCCAGGAGCTGGCCCAGGTTGACCATTCATTCCAAAGACAGGCCTAGGGATCAAGCCAACACAGCCTGACTTTCTACATAACACAAGGAAGCTGTTTCTTATTTGGAGAATGAGAATATGGAAAAAATTTTATTTACTTCCACTGAGATTATTTTTGTACCCCAAGTCCCAAAAAGAAGCTCTGTTGCCTTGCAAGGATGGGGAATAAATAGAAACAGAGATAAAGGAAAGAATTCAACGTGTACAGTTTGGGGTACGATGTAAAGCCACCTCCAGGGAGGCATAAAAGCTGGAGAACTTTGGGAAAGTCAGTGAGACTTTTAGTGTGGAACATCACAGGACCACCACTGAAGGACTCCCACTGGACATGGGAAAAGCCATTGAAGTTGCTACCATGACTGGCAGAGCTTTAGTGGGAGCAGTGCACATATGAATAGCACTGCATATACAAATAGATATGCCCAGGATTTAGCTCTATTGGGAAGAAGTGAGGTAGAACCTGTATAATTTTCATTAATTTAGGGATCTTCTATCTCTCATTATACCAATGCATGCAGTAGTAAACCATTCACTGTGAATAAAACTTGTTTCATCCAAACTAAAAATAAAAAATCAAATCCTGAAAACATTCTATAGTTTGCTATATAAGAACCTGCCTATTTTATGATCCAGGCTTTCTTTTGGCAAGTGCTGAATTAAAGAGTTATGCTGATGTAGAAACCTTAACCAGTTTAATCTTCCTGTGAGTCGGGGTATCTTTGATACGGCATGTCTACATTAAGAAGACTGTTATTATACTTTGCCTCTCACCTTAATGAAAGTCTCTTTTATGAAATGCTACATTTGTAACTACTTTCACCTTCCTGAAATAAGCCATCTTGTCTGGTACAGTAATTACAACAACGACATTGAATCTGTATTCATAGCCTGTTTTTACAGTAGTTCCCATTTCTGAGTAAAGACTAAAGATGTTGGTGGGCAGAAACGCTGATAAGATGGGTCATGGATCACACAGCACACCCCTTAACAGGAAAACAATTGTAAACCACGAAAGTGATGGCACCCCAAATTTTGCATTAGAACAACACTGTCCTCAGCCCTGCCAAGCTGCCACCATTCCCAGAAGCACAACAGGATACAGACAACCACTTTTTTCCAGCTGGAAGTTATAGTTAAAATCCATCAATTCAAGCTGGGAACTGAATGAACTGCGTTGGTGAGACCCTCCAGAGCCAAGCACCCATGCCAGCTCTCCAGCTGACTGATAGCACAACCACAAGTGACTCACTTCATCTCCTTGAGCAAGACTTTCCTCGCCAATATTTGCCTCACATTTCATTACATGAGGAAACTGAAGACATTTTCTTGTGGAAGAGAGTGAACTAATTCTCCAAAAACTGTAAGCTACACCCACAAACAACTGTTGACATTAAGAAAGCATTGTGCATTTAAAATGTCATTCTGGAAGTCTGAAGATTTCCATTTCAATGTTTTAGAGAATTTAATAAAGGGAAAACTAGTTTAAAAAGGAGCAGCATATTTTAGGCCAAAACTTTTGACCCAGTTCTTCTCTAAGCAAATTTAATTTGGTTGTCTTCATCAGTTTCTCAAGTTTAGGCTGGTTACAAAAAACCTCAGGATTTCAAAGAGACCAACAGAACACATTACAAGAACTTTAATGCAAAGAAGCAAAAAGTTGTCTGACATAAATCTGCAGCTATCAGATTCAACTGACCCAGATGGAAAAAATGATCAATTCTTAAAGAAGTTGTTTTAAAAATAATTTCAAATTCCTCAAAAACTTCCAATAGCAGAGGAAGAGAATTTATTCCTTTTCTGCAAAAACTGTTGTCGGCCTGCAGTTACTGAATCAAAACCTAGATATCCTGAATTATCTTTAATTGGCTCAGCATTATCAGGCCTTTAGCAGAATGCTAACTGCTCACCCTTCAGCCACAGCTACATATATGTACACAGAAGACTTTTCATCTTCTTTGATGCAGTATTGCAAGTAAGGAGGATAGAAATGGCTGGCATTTCAACCCTGCCAGCTCAGATCAGCACCAGACTATAACATCATCCCAGTGGGGAAGGAAAAAGGAACATTTATGACAGAACCAAACTGCTAAAATTGAAGCAGGAGTCACCTCAAGCCATGAACTGGGTCACTATGATTTCTAATTATCATTTTAATTATTCTTCTACATCTCTTTTCCCTATTTCCGAGACTTCAGCTGCTCTGTTCTTTAAAAACAATGTTTTCAAAAGGAGCCCAGATGACCACAGTAACCACTCACATACAGGAATGTCAGCTCAGATTTGTACAGGAATGCCAACTTATATTAAGTGCAGTACATTTAAGAGCTGAAATCCTGCTGAAGATGGCAAAACAAGGAGCTTTACTGAGCAGGATGTGGCCCCAGAAGGTTTTACCAATACATGGAAATGGATACTCAGCAAAAGCAATGGAGAAAGCCCAAAATGTGGTGTTCCTCTGGGAGATTTTGTCTGGGCTTTGTTTCCCTTTCTTTCCTCATTATTAAATGGTTCAGGGAAGACACTACACACATTTTTCAGAAAATACTCTTTAAGCAGACCTAAGTAGAATCTTGTCCACTGAACTGACAACCTGCATCTTCAACAGATAATCCTTTTTGCTCTGCTCTGCTCATGCAGTGATCAGGAGTCCAAAGGACATCCTTAGTGTGCAGAAGAAGTTGAGATGCTTTAGGGCATACTGTGCTTGGCATGGAGAAATAATGTGGACAGACCTAGAGGGAAAAAGTTTCTCCATAATGCCACCGCATGCTGCCTAGTACAACATGAAAACTTGGACACTGGAATATAATTTTCTAAAGGCACAATGAAGAAATATGTCAGTTTGGCCCAAATGGTTAGAAACCCTGTTCATTCTGGCCAACTTCCACTTGGTGTACCTCAATAAACTGTGAGAAAAGTCCTCAGATTCCCAGTGACAGAGCATAATGACCACAGGGCACCCATGCAGAATGTGCACGCTAAGAACAGAGACCTTGTTACCAAGGCACAGTGAAACCATTCCCTCTCCCAGCTCAAAGCAGCTGTGCTGTGCTGCTGTGCATCTTTATGCTGTAGCTAAGTGGCACGTGGAGTGAAACCCTGCAATGGCAAAGCACAGGTTCACCACAAAACAGTACAAACTAAAAGGTGGATCTCAAAACTAGTAAGAGTGCCAACTCTGAGACTTTGTTTTACATGCAAAATAAGGTTGTATGTAGCAAAAATCAGATAAGATGTCAGCCAGTATTTTCCTTGCCATCCATGACCTTTCAGGGCAGACAATTAGAGGAATGGAGCACCTCTCCTACAAAGAAAGGCTGAAAGAGTTGTGATTGTTCAGCCTGAAGAAGAGAAGGTCCTGGAGTGACCTCATTGCAGCCTTCCAGAACCCAAAGGGGGCCGACAAGAGAGTTGGAGAGGGACTTTTTACAAGGGCATGCAGTGATAGGACAAGACAGAATGGCTTCAGACTGAAAGAGAGTAGGTTTAGGCTGGATGTTGGGAAGAAATTCTTTACTGTGAGGGTGGTGAGACACAGCAACAGATTGCCCAGAGAAGTTGTGGATGCCCCATCTCTGGACATGTTCAAGGCCAGGTTGGATGGGGCTTAGAGCAACCTGGTCTAGTGAAAGGTGTCCCTGGCCATGGCAGGGGGATTGTAAATGGATGATCTTCCAATCCAGGCCATTCTGTGTTCCTTTGATTCTATCCCAGCCTCTGGGCTAAACTTTGGTCTCCATGGCGAGACTCTTAGTTTGCAGCTAGTCCTAATCAATCCCTCTGAGCCCTAAGGAAAAGTCTTTCTCTCTCTCTGAATCCAGTTGGAAGCATGCTTATCTCAGTAGCATCCTGGTCTCTTTGGCCACTGCCTGGCTCTCCGTGAGGCTGTGCTGAAAACACACCTTCCTTCCCTGGGTGCAGGCATGCAGTCCTTTTTCAAAATAAGGTCCCCACCTCACCCAGGATCAGCAGCCAGAAGAAGGCAACTAGGGGCAGTATTCCTGGTGTCTAGTTTTGCCCTGCTGACAGCACACAGAATTGAGCACATGAAGATGCAAATCAGACAGCACCTGCATATTCCCCTGCCCGTGGCCGAGCTCTGGGAACAGTGAGCCGGCTCTCCCTTCCTGCTGTCTAATGAAAATGCTTTTTAGACAGGTTTCTACGGGAACAAGGCTTAATGCTTCCACACTTTCTTCTTGTTGCCTCCTAATAACTTATGAACCCTTTGGCTCATCCCAGCCAGAAGCTGACAGAAGAGAAAAAATGCAGAGATATTCTAGTTCCTTAAGTATCATAAGCACTAGGGCTGAGCAAGTAGTGGAGAGAGAAAACATAATGTAAGTGCCTTGACAAATGGAAAAGTTGTAGTCCAAGCCCATGCCTCAATGCCAGCTACGTGAGCCTTTTTATGAGGTCCCTCTCTTGCCTAAGGATAAGACATCCACTGGGCCAGCAGTCAACCAGAAGACTAATACACTGGAAACTGGGCTTCATCAGTGCCTGTGCACACAAAATTGCTTGTTCCTTCTTATCATCCAGTAGGTAGAAATATAAATAGTACTTGTTTCTGGAAATCCTGAGGGATGAAAGATCAGCCTAATTGTCACATACTACTGGACAGAGTTTCTCCTCTGTTTTTAACCCTTGCTTTTCCTCAAGATTTTATTTGAATTTTTGAATTCTGTTTTCTGTATCAGTATCAACGTTTGCAAGCAAACTTGCATGCACACACCTTTTCTTTTGCTACAGTTATATAACGAAATGGTTAAAACTGGTAACATCTGGATGAAAATCTGTATGTTGTTTCTGTTCCTATATTGTAAATGTAACTCCAACTGATTTGGAAATTTTACAAGAGTCTGTAATGGACTCAGAATTGCAGTTCTGCTGTATAAGGTTCAGCAGTATTCACAGTTATTGCTTTGGAAATTGCAGAATTTAATCCCAAATGAAATAAGTGTAGTTACAAACTGCTGTAGAAATAAGTTTGACTTCACACAAAGGTTTCTAATTTTACCAACAAGTAAAATCTTATTTTCAGGTGAGTGAGCCATGTCACAAAGAAGATAGAAGGTCATACTGAGGGCTTTTAAAAGCTGTGTTTTTCACCTGGGGATGCTACAAGGGAATAAGGACAGGGCGTAAGTGGTGTTTTCCCCTATGGCAGGTTCTCAGCTGGCAGAACAACTAGAGCGTAACTGAACAAAGGCATAAAAGCTGCTCTAGGACCACTGGATGTTCTTCCTGTCAGTAATTTAGTGTGTTTAAAATGAAGGATCCTTTCTGCATTAAGAGAAAAGATTATCAGCTTGCCAAGCTAAAAGATTTGAGGCTTGACTGTACTGTGAACTCCTCTTGTGCTGGCCAAATGAGATCGTCCAGAGTGCCAGACCCGCAGAGGTGCCCAGAGCCACAGAAACTGCAGCACAGACTGGCTACAGCCCCCTCCATTAGCAGCCTCAGCCATGAACACTTGCCTTTCACTAGCAAGAGCCTAAACTGATTCCTTCTTTTTTGCAGTGCTTCACTATTTGACTGCTATTTGCACCATGTGAGTTTCTATATCAAGATGCTGCTGCCAAAGCTGCAGGTACAGTGCTCAGAGCAGCCTCAGCAAGAGCCTTTCCCAGCCCACATGCCACAATTCATGTTCCTCATCACAGTTGTGCCATGATTCACTCCTGTCCTGTGCCCTCACAAGAAATTGTGTTAAGTCCTGTTGTGTATCTTGCTAAACTGTGGCATCTCAGTCAGGGCAGGCTTTTATTCCTGCACCTTGATAGCAACAATAACAGTTTAGCAGGGATACACACTGTGTGCAGCAAAAACAAAGACCTCAAAAGGTTCTCCTACGTTTGATCATGGGGAACAAAACCCAGTGTTTTCTTGTAAATTTTGCTACAACATTGTTATACTGGGTCACAGATGTTAGTCTCCTCCTGGCATCCTCTCCTCCCACACTTCACATGTGAAAGATTCATTGAGGTCTTAAGAAATCCACAAAACATGAAACAGTATACATGAAATGTGATTTTTTTTTTTTTTCCCTTGGATTTACTCATTTCTACAATATTATCAGAGGAATGTCTCACAATAGTCCCAGATCTTTTTTTCCTTACTAGCTCATTTAAATTGTCTCTGGGGTACCCTAACCTACTTTCTGAGACTATACAACTGCCTTTCCTTGTAGCACGCTTGCTTTGCAAGATTTCCCTTTATAATAAGATTGAGTATTTTACTCGCAACTACTTTGGCTTTTGCTATCTCCTTAAATAGTACTACAGTCATTGAAATACACAATCTCTATCCTGCCTTACGTCACAACCTAAATAAAAAAGCAGTAGGCTGGTATAAAAACATAGGTGTATTACAGTGCAAAACTGTCATTAGAGGGAGAGGAACCCAATTCTCCTGCAGTAACATGGCAATGTTTTCTACTTCATAACCTTCCATAATGTCTCCATTGAGGGAAAAATAAAGCAGGACATTTTGACCTGAGAGACTGAAAGAGGTTTACATTATTCTTACTTCGAAGATGGATGAAAGAGCCGAAATAGCTGTAATTCAGAAACAACCACCCTGTAGCAGTGTTTTGCTGGGCTGATCGTCTTCCCCAGACTTTCATGACGTACAGCACAAGTATTTGTTCTGTCTCTAAGAATGCCTTTTCATTAGGCTTCAGTTTATTACACTCCTGTCTTTCCCCTCAACTGTCTTTTGCCCAGATCTTGTCATCCTGGGCAGCTTCCTACTTTGTTTCCTCTGGGAAACAAAACAACTGTGACATAGCTATTAACAAAGATCAGGTATAAAATTTTTTCCCTTCTGCAAGTCTAATCCCTTATGAGCCAGATAATCAGCAAATTCTTAATTGTGTTGCATATGAAGTAGCTGGAAGAGTCTTTAGTTGAAGTTTAGTTGTTAGCTGCTTTACTCAACCAAGTTACCCCTCTACAGGAATGAGACTTTAGTGTTGAGTAGCCAATGTCATGCAAAACCACACAGCCTTTTTAGCAACCATACTCTAGCAACTTGCATTAAGGATACAACCACAAGTAGAGTTTGTAGAGGTTTTCTCACTCTATACACACTGCAAGCATTCCTTAACAGTGAACAAACCATGGCCAAGATTTGCCTTGTCCAAATTAAACTACATGACTAAAACAAGGTTATTGACAGTTTAGGATCCACCCATTGTTGGAAAGGTTTTGCCAATACTGGGAAAGCAAACTGAGCACCTCAGTGAGATGGCAAAAATGTGAGGCCTAGTCACCCCTGCAACTTCATAAGAGAAAAAAAATATCTGGGGTGAGGATCAAGCAGAAAAGGGCAAGTAGGAGAGAGGGGACATCTCACCCAGGGCTTACTGAGAGGTGAGCAGTGTGATGGGCTGCAAGGCAATCACCATTCAGACAGTAGGAATGAGCCCTCTCATGTCACAGGGGCATGAATGTATTTGGATACTCCAGGGCAGCAGAGATGTTAAGCATTTCAGGAACTGTGGGGTATCTGCTGTTTTCCAAATTCAGCCAGCTGGTCATAACAGTATAGCACCTAGCTCTGTGGAATCCTCTTCTACAATCAGGGCTCACAGGCGCTGGCACAAAATAAATACCGCCACTTTGGAGGTGCAATAATGCTTGATCATGAAGGATTTCAGGATTTACAAAGCAAAAATGTCAGCTAACTCAGTGGGAAAATTTTCTTGTCCAGAATTTAGTGAAAGTGAACCAGGGACCCCAGGACTTTGAACAGCAGTTTTTAAGTAAACATGGATGCAGACGGTCACAGAGATGTTTCCCGAGCCCTTAGTCTCACTGCACAGAGGAGCTGAGAACAGAGCTATAGTGGGGAAAACTTGATTTTTAAACTGTGCTAACTCTTTCAGACCTTGCCTGAAGCCATTCCCTGGCTCAAGGACCAGATATGGCTCCCAGCTGCCTGTTTCACAGTGAAGCTGTGTGTTTTGGCATAGATATGCCATATCTGCACCTGCTGACAATTCCCTACTGCACTGTACCCCCACTGAGCTCTTCCAAGGCCATGTTTGAGGAGGCTTCAGTATCAGCAGTGGTGTAATGTCCAACCTCTGTTTCTGTGGGTGTATAATCCAAACCCCACAGGACCTACTCTGAGGAACTGGCAATTAACCTAACTCAGCTGGATGATTGGAATTAGACCTTCTGCAAGAAGGCACACCTCCCCCTCACTATTTTATCTCCAGGTAAATGACAATGTGATTTCTCTGTTCAGGAACTGGTCATCTCATGGTTTTCAGCACTTGTGAAGAGCCCATTGTCTCTCTGTAGTCTCTCAAATCCCTTGAGATTTTATCTGACCTTTTCATTTAGCAGCTTCCTAAGCAACAGGCTTATTTTCCCTTTACTGTCATCTATAAGGAGCTCTGACTTCAAATCTGCCAGCCAGGGGATCCAGGAAGCAGGACATAGAAACAAGCACCAAGGGAAGGAAAGCCAGTGCCATCACAGAGCAGTTGAAAAAGATGGACAACTGTGCGTACACTAAAGGAAAGGCAACCCAAGGAGGAGGCATCAGGATCCCGAAATCTCCAGAGACTGTGGCAAAAAAGAGGGCTGACTGGTCAGCAGAGCAATGCAATGGTTTGATAGGACATGTGGATAGCCTTGTCCAGGGGCAGTGTCCACAGGTCCCTCTCAAACACCCTGACAAGTCTGCTGAGCCACAGTTCATTCTCCAGACTCATGACAGACACAGACAGGTGTGAGGACTGAGCTAACACATGGATTCGATGCAGCAGATGCCCCACCTCTGGAAGTGTTCAAGGCCAGGTTGAATGGGCATCTGAAAAACCTGGTCTAGTGGAACGTGTCTCTGCCCCTGGCAGGGGGCTTGGAACTGGATGATCTTTAAGGTCCAGCACAACCCAAACCATTCTGTGGTTCTGTGATATTGTGCACCCACAAGGTTTGCAGCCCCAGCCTCTGGTTTGTCTCCATCTCTAACCTGCCGTAGAACATTGCTCTGGGCTTTTTTTGCAAACTGCCTCGGCCAGCAGGCAGAGCTGGATGATCCTTCTCTCATGACAGAAGGGTCTCTCCTAGCTGGTGGCCAACTAAATTCTTTCCCTCCAACTTTGAGTAAAGTACCAGTTTAATCTCTAACACTGACAAAAACCCTACTTCAATACTTAAATTTAAAAATCACATCAAGCTTCTTGAAAAAAAACCCAGGCCTTCATTATCATGAAGTGGGGAGTTAATCAAAGGATGTTTTACATTTTCCAGAGAAGGTGCCTCTGAAGCACTTCCACTTAACTTGCTGGAATTTAAGGAACAAGCTAATTAATTTGTGGCTTGTGGAAGAACTTGAGGGCTTACTGTAAATTCTTAAAGACCTTTTAAAATGATTTAAATGTTACAAAAAATACTGAGACACCACCCTTAGAGACTGAAAATACTTTCTTTACTGCAGAGAGGCTCAAGTTGCCCTCTCAGCCTCAGTAAACCAGCATGACTTGGGCCATCTAACTTGGGGTGGGAAGTCAGGTGTTCACCCTACACTGGTTCGTGATTGAAGAGACATTTAAATGGACCCTTTCTCACACACTCATATTTGTCTTGAAGCTCGTCAGACTTCATTGGAAGACAAACTTCGCACTAAACTGCTATGCTGAATTAGGTCCTTGTATGTGGCTTCTCTGTGGAGAAGAGTAAATGTCAGCAGATACAGCTGTGATTCTCTGCCGTGTAAATTGGAATAAGACCAGAATTAAGACAGAATGCCATCTGCAAGAGATGATAGAAAGGTAATAAAAGCTTTAGCCTTCATTTTCAGAAGAGATGTAACTACTCAGTGTTTCAAGGAGCAGCTGAGGTCAATTGGTCTGCTCAACCTGGAGGATACTGAGGGGAGGCTTCATTGCAGTTACAACTTCCTCGTGAGGGGAAGAGGAGGGGCAGACCCTGATCTCTTCTCTGTGGTGACCAGGGACTGGACCTGAGTGCGCAGTCTGAAATTGTGTTAAGGGAGGTTTAGGTTGGATTTTAGAAAAAGGTTCTTCATCCAGAGGGTTGGGCACTGGAACAGGCTCCCCAGAGAAGTGGTCACAGCATCAAGCCTGAGAGAATTCAAGAAGCTCTTGCACAATGCTCTCAGGCAGAGGGTGTGGTTTTTTGGGCTGTCCTGTGCAGGGCCAGGAGTTGGATTTGATGATGCTTGTGAGACCCTTCCAACTCAGAATATTCTCCGAATATTCTGTGACTCTGTGAACTACCATTGAGCAGTAGTTACAGTTACAGCCACTGTGAGGGCTGTGAGTCTGAGAGCACAACTGCTTTACTTTGTTTGAGTACTTTACACCATATCTTGTTCTCCTCTTCATGTGAGCTGCCATCTCCCTCCCCAGTCATCAAGCTCCAGATATTCTGGCCCATGATCTTGGAGGGATCCATGACAGGAGATGGATCTGAAAATGGCTGGCTCTTCTGATTGAGTCGAAGGATGTCTCTTTACTCTTTAGCAAGAGTAAGCAAAGGTAAGTGACTATAATACAGTAAAAACACAGCACTTCCTACTGTGTCCGTGCTTTAACTTCGGAATTCTACTTAACCTCTCACATCCTGCAGAATTTCTAGACCAGTTTCCTTGGAACTCATGGGAGAACCCTAGTCTTTTCCCTAGTACAAGCTCGAGTTAGGGACTGGTAAATGGTTCATTCCTTGCCAGCCACCTGCACACCATTCCTGATGTTGTCTCCCCTGGACGCCTGGCTATGCTACAGGATACCTATTTCCCTCCCTTGAATTTCCTTCAAACATGGGCTCCAGGAAGGTGGTGTCCACTCACTGCAGGTGTCCCCATCTAGAGTGAGAGCAGCAGACCTAATTTTTCCTGGTGCCAAAGCCAAGTCCCTGCTCCCAAAATTTGGAAAAGGAATGAAGGCAGCTTTAGGAAGAATGAGCATATATATATATATCTCTTTGAGGGTCCTTCCCTCTCTCTGGAGAAGGCACATGGGAATTTAACACACAGTTCCCACAGACCTTCTCCAAGAGTCAAGAACCTAAATACTCCTAAAAGTGCTCAGTAAGCACTTTAGTGCACACATTGCTCTACTTCCAGCCTTGCATGCAGTGTTTTCTTGCCAATCCATGCACATTATATACAACATTGAATACAGGGAGGAAAAACCATGATTTTATGAGAAGAAGGCTGGCAGCAGAACTTCTGACTGCTACTACACTTCAGAGCTCTGAGCTTACTCACTTGCATGAGCAAATCTGAGCCACATTGAATAATTTATTTTTTCCTCTTTACTTCACTCCTGTATTGACTCAAAGGGACATCTCACATGCCATGAACTTGGTATTGTTACAACATAATCATATGTGAAGGAGTCAGAAGAATATTATTTGTCCTGATAATATGGTTTCCTTAAGAAAATTCCAGTGGGGCATCAAAGGGAAAGGAATTGCTCTGAATAGCACTTCATTAAATCTTTGTATTTACTTAAGGAACAATGTTACAGTGGATAGAAAGAAAAACAGGCATTAGGTGGAGGTGAGGGCCAGAAATGCAAGAATCTATTTTAATAAAAAACAAATGAAAGCTAGAAAATATTTAACACAAAAAGGAGGTATATTTTTGTATAATCTAAACCCATTTCCTCTCTTCATGTTGACATGACATTCTATACCAGCACTTTGGTTCAAACCAGAGCATCACTGCCAGACCAGTTTGCCAGACCAGCCATTTGGGCTGATATCCCAGCAGCCCTGCAAAATCAGAAAAGCCAGTGGCTAAACTCCACTGGCAGAAACATTGCAGCCTTTCTTCTCCTGACTCACTAAAGCAGCTGACAAGCCAAATCAGGGGAGCATTTAACATTTGTTTTCACTTATAAAAGACTCACTCAAGAATTTTAAAGAGCACAGAGTCCTCAGTATCAAAGAGGAACCATAGTACAAATGCACATCAGAGAGACAATGACAGTAAGAGGACACAGCTCCACCAGCTTGAATAAAAGTCCTTCACAGAGTATCCATGTTTATGCCTCACCCCGTGCTTTATTCCAGAGCTACCAAAAAAATAATTCAGACTCCTCCTGTCCTTGACCATGCCTATGTTTTTGTCCTGCAATATCACTCACTAAGAAGCATCAGATGTCTTGCACAGAGCACAAAAGGAGCATTGGGATCTGTCATGCACAGCCAGTGTAGGGGTATCCAGAGCCAGCACTGCTGAGACCTGCCCCCTGATGCAGTCCCCATCACACTTGTGCTACACTATCTGTGCCAACAGGGAAAATGTGGACCCCTGAGCAGTTCTAGCCCCTTTAACCTGATAATAGAGACAAGTGCCAGCACATGCCAACCGTGTGCTTTCAAGTGTGGCACACGCAGCCTTGCACTGCAGAGAAAAGCAGGACCTCACCGCAAAGGTGCCAGCTGTGCTCTCCAGCTCAGCTCTGCCAGAAGGCTCATCCCAGAGATTCTGGGGTACAGGAGCAGCTAGCTCCAGTGGTCACATCCAGGGGCAGCTGGGTATACATCAGCTCAGCTACTCAAGGTATTTTTATGCAGCTATTCATCAAAATGTAGATTTTTGCATCAAAAATTGAAATTGCAGCAGATATGGGAGTGTTCCTTATTGTTTTATAGAAAGGGCCCTGTCTTGCAAAGGAGTCCAGCTGGGCAAGCCTCTCCAGCAGTGGGGACCTGCATGAATAGGGGCCAGGGCAGAGGCAGGGAGAGCTACAGCCCTGCTGCTGAGAGCTGAGTGTGCACTTCGGCCTTGTCACCCTCTCCAGCCCAAAATGTTACATGAATCATTCATCTGCAGCATCTTTAAACCTCTAGGGTGGAAATGAGGAACACCTCTTAAAATTAAAGCTGAACCACTGCACTTAAGGGAGTGTGCATTCTTATAGCCGTGCACGCTTTTCTACCACCATAAAATATGCAGCTATATTAATATATGCAATTGTACAAAGCAACAATTTATTATTTAAAATGTCATTTAGTATATTTAATCAGTGTCTAAGCTCTTTAAAAGGATAATTCAAATTAATTTTACGCCCTTCATTTGCAAAATCAGTATTTTGCAGATTTATGTAATCTGTCAAACTCTGTTAACACACAGGCAAAAAGGTCTCTCCGTTGTCAAATTTCAAGCAAAAATGAGAACAGCAACTTCCATTACTTCTGAGAAGTGGAAACAGCCAGGAGCTTAAGATAAAAATACCAAATCGCTTCTAACCCAAAGATTCCTGAAACAGATGAACACCGTTGAAAAGAAAATGTGAAGTCAGAATTGGAGAGCTAATATATGCCTCATTAAATGAATATTTTTCTAATATTTCTTTATTCAACTTAATTTTCATGTCAAATTTTAGCACATACATTCAGGGTTTTTTCTAAATTTAATATGGTAACAAGAAAGTACTCAGGCTATTGTGAAAAAGCTAACAGTACTCAGTAATAAAGTATCTGTCCATCATCCCTATTGTTTTGTATGTGCTTAGGGAAGGAAGAAGATCACTGAAGGAAGAAAATCGTTGAAGAACTTAATATTGTGGTGAGTAAGCTTCACCTAAAACCCTGTCTGATAACAGACATTTAACAGCCTTTTAGCTGGACATGCCTCAACATTTCCACAAGTTCAAGTACTGACCAAATGAATTCCTTTCTGTAATTTTGAGGGGTTTGTGCTGCTAAGACATTTGACTCAAGCTGTTGTGAATATAGGAAGACCAATTTTAAATTTACTGCCACAATCAAGTGATACGTATATAAAAAAGCAGAAAAATCTGAGGCAACCTTCCACTGTTTCTGCAAGTCATTATTTTTTGTACATTCACATTGCTGAATGAAAAGATTCAAGAGTTTATGTCTTAGATGACGATAGGATTATCATCTGTCCCTTTGTCATACTCTGACAATTGACAGTCCATAATGAGCAAATTAGTAGGTAAAATTTGCATAAATTATATTATTCCTGTTTTTACAGGTCTGTATGAGATTTCTCAACTCACAGAAAAGTTTAAATCTCCTCTCCTTTCTCAGGTGCTGAGACAACTACCAGTGTCATGGTCATCATTTAGGTGGAGCTGCAATTTCAACGACTAGGAATATATAAATAACACTGCGACTCAAACCTAGATTGTGACTGTTCTCTCAGTTCAGCACCTTCATCATTCCAGGCTAGGATATCCCAGAGACGGTCTCCTGTACAGCCAACATCCAGGATGTGATACAGGCATATGAATCAATAACACCTTCAAATCAAATGGCCAAGGTGTCATGGTCATCCTTACAGGCAGATGACTCACCCTGTAAAAATATTTTAGGTGTATCTCTTTGCCTTTTGGTGGCTGTTAAAATAATTTCTGCATAAAGCTGATTTTAAATGTACTGGATAAATGCAAACTGTTGTTTAAGGAAACAAAGCAGCCATGGGCAACGATAATATAGACTGAGTCATTCGGGAATTAGTATTTCCTCTCCCAGGGGTATATCAGTCATCTCAGACCTTTACCTCAGTCTGATCACATTCCTCATCCTTCTAACAGCAGCCTTGGTGGACATTTACCAGGACCTCTTCCTTAGTGTGTCTTGGTTTTCCAGAGACTTTCACCTCCCTTTCTCCTCCAGCCCTCAGCCCAGGTTCTTGGGGATGACCATCTCGAGGCTGTGCCACCATCCTGCTCCAATCCCCTTGGCTGCAATGGAGGCAGCAGTGGCTCAGCCATCTCCATGTCCATGGGCTGCTCAGCTGGGAGGAAAATTTATTGCAGCTCCATTAGTACCCTCACCAGCAGGAGAGATTGCCTGCCATTACTCACAGACCTGTCCAACACATAACCACTAAATCTTTGCAATGGAAACACAAGCGTCTACTGATAGCAAGATTTTGCTCTTTGCACAGCCACAAATGGACCTCTTTAATTGTGTCCCTCTTCTTGATGCAGGTAAACAAACCACATGCACATGCCAAAAAACATTTCCCCACAGTCATATTTCCCATATGAAACTATGCCCTGAATTTTTTGTGGGTGTGTGGTGCAGGACAATCTGAGGTAAGTTCAAAATGAGAATGTGTGTTTTTTCTTTTTCAAGCTCTGCTGTCCTTTATTAAACCTTTTCTCAGAATGACATTAGAGTGGGAATCAAATTGCATCAAATTGCATAGCATAGTCATACTTTGCAGAAGGTATTTGGATTGATCCTACACTCCTGAGAATGACTTAAAACATGGACCAGGTACCACCTTACTGGGAAATATTAGCAAGCAATAATACTCTCCCAAAAAGGGAACAATTATTTTGACAGGAAAAGTGAATTGTTACAACTGGAGACCTAAGTAACACATTTGTGAAAGTAATGCTGAAATGCACCAATGGGCAAGCCTGGCAAAAGCGTTGCTTTACATCCCGGAGTCTTCCATCTCCTTGAGGATAAGCAGTTGCTTCCTGGCTGCTGTAGATACCACTTGCTGGTGATACTGGGGTGACAGAGTTCTTGGTCCAGGACAGGGGGTCCATGTGGAAATGGGCTTTCCTTCCTGCTCAGAGCCTCAAAGGAACCTGTGGAGCCCAGCCAGATACAGATCACGGGGCAAGGACAATGTTCAGTTTCCTCACAGCAAAAGAGCTGCTAATGGGAGCATGGAAAAACTATTGTACAACATACTGAGCAGCACACACAGCTTGGGAGCTGCCACTGAGTCTGTCTGAGAGTCCCCTTTAAAGTTTCCAGTCACCTTAAATTCTCTGTTTGTGGAGTTAGACACCTACCCCCAATAGCTCTAGGCTCTGCTATTTTCCATTCATGTTTCCATAGCTCATACGTTGTGATCACGACCATTGTTTGGATCCTCTTTCTCCTATTTACCTTATTTATTCTGAAGGTCTATCCTTCAACTGTCTTCCATTCTTGTTTATTGGTGATGCCAAACCCAGTTCATTAGCATGCTGCACTTTGTGTGAAGACCATTATCACAAACATTGCAGGGAGTTTTCCCACAGGGACAGGCCCAGGGAAATTCCCCTAGCAAATTCCTGCTGCCAAAGCTTTCATCCTCACGGCATCTCCCTTCCTGTAAGCCAGTTCCTCGCAGACAGCGCAGTCGCTGAAGCAGCAGCAGCAGCTCTGCTTGTCCATCGTTCCTCCCTGCAATAGCACTTCATGTATGCACAGTGCAGTGGCACTTGGCCTTGTTTACCAGGTATAGCTTGGATTATTCGAGCACAATCCACCCTTACTTTATATCCTATTCCATACATTCTCCTTTTTTTCAAAAGTTGTCTTCAAGCCCTTTAGGCTATTTTAGTCAGACTAATGAAACCTATTCCACTTGCACTCACCAGCCTCAACAAATTATGTAATGAATGCTTGGGAAGCCACCAGACATTTCCAGCAAGGATGAGGAATCTGTTTGAACAGAAAATTAGGTTTAATGTACAACTGTGTTCTTTGTTCTGCACACAAGAGACAGGGGCTAAAAGCACGGTAGTTGTAAAGGGAGGTTAACTGGTATGAGCAGGAGATTGTGACTTGTCACAAAGAGTGAAAAAGGATGGCTCGTTTTTCTCTCCCTGGGCTGAGAAGCAGCATGATTGAACTTTCTAAATAATCACAAGACAAGGCATAAACAGAAGGAAAGTATTTTATAGTCTAAGTGTGGCACAAAAGTAAATAATAACCAGTCCTGGAGACAGGGTAGAAGAGCTAAGGAGTATCCATCTCCATTTAAAGCAATCAATGTATTTAATAACAATACACTATTGTCTGCTATAGGAGGAAACCAAACTCGGTGCTACTGAAGTTGGAAACAAGCTTTTAGAAAATGTAATCCCAAACTTCTAAAATGGGAGCTTGCCCACCTCCCAAGGAGCATTCTGACTCTCTATCTCTGAGCTCTCCAAGTCCCTCCGTTGGAGCATGGGACCCTGAGGAGTCAGGAAAGAGCAGCTTTACACTCCGTGTCTGGTGCTGCCCATCTGTGCCTAGCTCTGCTTTAAGCACCAGCAGCCCTGGTGTTTTCACTTACTCAGTAAAGCAAGTTCAGCCCCCCAACCACTGCAATGTGTACACACACACACGGGAATCATCCTATTCCTGGGCTGTTCAGCTCCCTTCATTCACTTCCCTTGGCTGTCCTTCCTAAAGAGTATGCCCTCCCTTCCTTCCCTCTGATAGCTCTGCCCCTTTCCCTCACTTTTCTTCTTTCCACAGCCTCTGCAGTTTACCTCTGTCTACACCCTGTGATGTGCTGATTTGGGGGACAGGGCATCCCCTCCTCCTTGCCCCCTGCCAGGTTTGTGCTCCCTCACGACACTGTGCCTTCTTGCAGCTCCAGTCCGCCAGCAAAGGCAGAGAAGTTCCCCTGCCAAGGGAGGCTCTGCTGCAAATACATCCTCCCAGAGCAGAAAGCAAGGCTGCATCAGCTCACTGTTAAAGCCTGCACTGCAGTTATTTGCCTGGGAAAGTCTTCAAACATCACAAACAACAAAGAGACCGCCTGGATATGGTGCCATTTTTGTAGTCACCTTTTGAGTCCAGCCGCATGCTGAGCCCATTATTCCTTCTTCTGTCCTCACTCATTAATGGTGATACTCCATCCCTGACCTCTTCACTGTTTCCTGTTGTGTACCTGTAGCCATCACATTTCCACTCAGACAATCTTATTTAAGCTCAGGCTGTTGTGATCAATCCTGGATATCTTGGCTTTTCCACCCAGGCTTAATTTTCGGGCAATTTTGTGGGCTTGCTGTGTGCTGAATTCCCTCCAACTTTGTCTACTGGAGACAACAGAGTCGTTTATTGAGGTGGACAAGGGTACTGTGCTTTCATGCATGTAAAATCCCAAGCCCCTTTAAAACAAACAATTTGGCAGCATGGGTGACATATGTTTGCTTTGGATCCATCTTTCACTCCCAGTCTCTCGATCTCTGATGCCTCCTTCCCCATCTCTGTCTTAATTTCTCCTAATTAGTAGTCTTTGTGCATAAGATTTTCTCAAAATAATTATTTGCACAAGTTGTCTGATGATGTCATTTGAAGGCTTGTTTTGATGGCCTGTCAGATGTATCAAGAGGACCTCAAATGAGGGCAGCATGTGTGAAAATGCAGAAATTACCATTGCAGTGGGGTGTGAGGATAAGCGCTCCTGTTACCTCAGCCAATAAATCCTAACAGTCAAGCCCCACCAGAGATGTGGATACCTCTCCTTGCATTGCACTCCGGGGAGGAAAACTTCCCCTGCTAAAGCAAATGAAACAGAGACTATTGATTAGCTGTGACAAAAAAAGATTAGTGCTAAAACTAAAGAAGGCAGAGCTTCCTAAACATTTCCAAACCACCCCCTGCATCACAGGGTCTGCTTTCTGCATCCCTCCAACCCCCATGTTGTACAAGCAGCATCTGGGCTGGGAACAGTCCAGGGAGGCCGCTGGACACAGCAGTGCCCCAGACAAGAGCAGCAGGCACGAACCCACCAAGGAGGCACTAGTAGGTGCTGTTTCTCTAGCTTTCAATTTTCTTTCAAACTTATTAAACTTTATTTTATCCCATCACCCATAAAACCACAATAAAACCTGTAACAAAGGTGTAGTAAGGGCACTTCAAAACAAAAAGTATCCACATACATACAGCAACCTACCTTCCCTAAAAGACAGAAAAACTGCCAAAAGAGCACTTAAATGAGCTGAGTTCTTTCATACTTTTTTTTTTTTTTTGCATTTGCACTACATCTCAGCAGTTGGATCACAAAGAACATTCAGAGGAATGTAATCCTGATGTAATAAATTAGATGTCTCTGTAAACCTAAAGGTATCAAGCTGTCACACAGGGGATGTCAATCCATAACTCTAATATAACCTCTGCAGGTTCTCTCAACAGCTCTAGTCTTCACAGTTGAAGGGGTTGACCTGGTAAGTCCCAACAGGAAGAGGCTTCCCTCTGCTTTCACTGATCCCTGCAGGAGATGATAACTCACAATGAAGCTTTCAGCCCAGCAAGATTTCCCCCTTCCCTCCCTGCTTTTATATTTGTGCATTCAGACATGAGCCCTGCAAGTGTTCAGTCTCTATACTGTGTATTCCAAAGGAAATAGGTTTCCACACACATGCGAAAGGAGACTCACAGATAGATTTCTCTTAAGGGATGCTGAAATGCACCATCCCTTTCAATGTGTTGAGGCATCTGCAGGATATATGCAGCTCCTGGAGCCAGTGGGAAATTTCAGACTCACAAAATGGATGAGGCTGGAAGGGTCCTCAGCCCCTTGTACCTGGACTTCCCCTGGAGGACACCTTGTCCAACCTCACCTTTTCAGAGCATGTTGCTCAGGACTATATTCAGTCAGGTTTTGAGTATCTCCACCAATGGCGATTCCACAGCTTGTCTGGGAAACCCATGCCAGATTTGACCACCCTCACAAGAGAAAAAAGTGTTTTCAGAGGGAATTCCATGTGGTTTAACTTGTGCCCAGTGCCTCTTGCACTGCTGTGTCTGGCTTTCTCTTTCTTACTCCCCTCTGTCTTCCTTCCCAGCAGGTGTTTATACACATGAAAGTCCAAAAGAAGCACTATTTTACCCCCCAAATTCAGCATTGGGCAACTGTTTTTCTCCTCTGAGAGTGCTTTAGGGCATGAAAGGCTCCCAGGGGATTTCAAGATGAGTGACAATGTCACGAATCCTTTGGGCTGGAAGCCTGGAGAAGACTTGCTTCTGAGTTTTTGAAGGCATATAACTTGGAAGAGTGGTGGTGCATAATAACTGTTTCAAATATTTCTTTGGGAACACCCGAAAAGGACATATCTGAAAATGAATTTAACTCTGGCTTCTAACCTGTGCTTATTTTTAGCTAAGTGTAGGCGTGACAATAATAAAGATAGTGATGTTTTAAAAGAAATTATGAAGCATGACATTTATTTTCACCCTTCTTCAAAACCCTTTTTTATTGATCTGACTTGTACAATTTATAACTGTGTCTGTATAAAGATAAGAAAAGGGACTGGGCATACCTAGAAGTGAACTGTGAAAATCCTTTAAATGCTGCAGAACCGAAAGGTAGCTTTAACCACTGAGGTGATCTAAGATTATGATATATTATCTGCTGAACAATTTCCAGCTAATCCCATACTAATAATATGTGTTGATAATCTGTGAGCCAGAGATAATGTTCAGGAGAGAAGTCTTCAAGAAAGAAAATGAGAAATATCTATATGGTGTTTTTCAGTGCAGTAGCTCCACAGTAATGCAGACAAAATCAGTATCATAAGATACAAGTGCTTAACTGAGGTCAAATGTGGGATAAATAGTTTAAATATTTGACCAAAAGGAAAAACACTATCTCATTCAGACTGGTGAGGGAGTAGCTTCTAAGAAATACAGATCATGTTTCCAGTTTGAAGTTTACCTTATTTTACATTCATTTTGTGCTGGTGGAATTTGTGTCTGCAGAGAAAGGAAGTACAAATTCTGCAGTTGGGAATCAACTATAAATTTGCAATATTCAACAAAGATTCCATGGTAAGAAATGCTTTTACCTAGAACAGTTATAGTTCTAGCATGGAGCCATACTACGTCCACGCTTGTTGCCAAGCCAAAGGACTTTTTACCATCTACAGGACTTTCCTTCTCTATCCAAGAAAAATTCAGATTAGACTAGGCTTGCTCTAGTTATACTAATATCTTGCTATCTCCTCCCAGCACAGTGCTCCAGAATATTTTTGGTTGGTGCAAGGCAAGTTCTCCATAAACACCTTTCCTTGTGTATTTTCATGAAAACATTGTCAATTTATTCATGACACCATCATCCCAGACATTCCATGGTGTAACAGTTTATACTGGTGTATGTAACAGCACAGGAAAGCTGCAAGATCATAAAGAGTTGAGACAACCCAAATAAAGAGGAATGATGCTGCAGGATCACAACAAATCTCTTTCTGATGCTGCTCCATACCTCAGTAGACAATCTGGATAGATTTATTCAGCTGATTTATAATAGTCAGGCTAAGGATGGCTTTCAACTATGTCTACAGCACAGTTCATTGCTGTTGTAGCCACAACTGAGACAATTTCATTCTGCAATATTCACTGGATGTAAAACAAAACAAACAAACAAACACAACACAGTAATTCCCCCCACACCAAACCCTAATCACTCATGCTGCAGGTACTTGAGGGCATCTGAGCATCCTCCCGTAAGGCGCTGGGCTGCAGACCACTGTTCACCTCCTTCCTCCAATGCAGAGAGCTTCCAGCCAGGGCACTTTCACTGCTGACAGCCCCATCTGTTAAAGAAAGGGAAATTTCTGGGGCTAGTTTAGGACAAAATGAAGTCTTTATCAAACCACCAACTCCACAGCCTTCACTGCCTGTGAAAGGCTTTCCAACAGCCTCATGCTACGTATGCAACACATATATGCAAAACTCCTACTCCCTAAGTATCTTGCCTTAGAAAAGAACAGAAGAACCACTGAAGTGCGATACATATAAGTCACATCACTGAACAGACTCCCAAGTAGCACACATTTATTATAAGAAGCTGCAGCATATGAAAGTGTCTAGAGCAGAATGAGAATGTGTGCTATGGCTAGTAATATATGCAGCATAAATGTTTTTAGAAAGAACCATCTGGGTGGTGTGTGTTACCACACTGGCACTACCACCACTCTTCCTTTTGAAAATTTGGGGGTCTTGATAGCATTTGCGGGGGGAGGGGGAAACAAACCAGGAGATTTTCTGTTTTTTCAGCACCCACCTATTGTACGGGTCAGATCAACAGAATTTTCAGAAAACAAAATTGTAATAAAACCAATTTTCATGCAATGTGTTGCTACATTTTTCAGTGAGGTTCAGTAACTCTCACTATGACTGCTTTCAGCACAAAAAAGACAAACCAAATCAAAACAAAACCAGCTTGCTTCTCCCTGCTTTTAGCCATTTACAGCCAAATTTTCACAAGCTTGGAAACCTCTGACCCCATGCTTATACCTTTTAAGACATTGCATTTTTCTGATGTCTTCATCAAATCCCTTTATTGTTTTCTTCCATTTCTCCCCCTTCTCTCTCTATATTGATTAGGCCATGTTTAATTAAAAAAGCAATTTTTTTCTCTTTCCAATTTCCTGGAAAGAAGAAAAAGAAGTTTTAACATTTCACAAGGAAGATTATCAGAAAAAAAAAATTTGAGGGCGAGCTCCTTAATTTCTGATGTGACCTGGACTACTCCACTTTTAGCTTTCCCTTCCTATGCCACACAAACAGGGTGCACTTTTCCAGAGTTCATGGTCCTTACCTATTGATTTTTGAGATTTCTGAGAACATAACAAGCAAATTTGCAGTTAATGGGGTCATGCTAACAATAGTGTCTTAAAACAAACAGCATGGTTGGCTGATGTTTGAACAGCAATCAAGTTTACTGAAGCAAAAATATTTCTTTACTTATGCTTTCCGACACTTGTTGCAACCTCTCAGGGTGCAATGCAAGAGGCACTGAGCAGTGCAGTGATTTATGGTGCAGAGGGGGTGAAAAATTCTAGCCAATATATGAAGCAGAACTGAGCAGACAAGAATCTAGATGAAGTTTGGATAATACCTCTGGGGGAAAAAAAGAGTAAAATACCCACTGCATTTTAATCTAATTAATATGAAGAGAAATCAATAATCCTACCTTTTAAATAAACTTCACAAAAAAAAGGGAGGGGGCAGAGAGGTTTTAGTTAGACATGTATCTTTTGTCTACTTAGGCACAGAGTTTTGTTCAGAGAGCTCTTCATCAAGTGCCAGGGCTCACACAAACAAGCAGTGCACCAAGGCTGCTGCTTTTTGAGTCATAGGTCAAAGAGCTAAAGGGAATGGTAGGGTAATTTTTCAACAAGAAGGAAATATTGGCCCAAAATTAAATCACAATGAGTTACAGCTGGTGGGAGGGATTTGGAGACATGCCAAATCGACTTTTGTTGCTTTTGGTTAATTTACTGTTAGCTTTAGTGCTTGGGAAACAAGAAGAACTGTGACAGAAACAAACGATGTGCAGTAGTGGCACCCACGCAGCCCCAGCGCTGCCTGTGTTGTACTCACCCACCTGGGATCTGGTGCAGGCGCTCGCAGTGTAAGTCAGAGCAAATTTTATTGCTTAATACAGTTTGATCTCCCAGTGCAAGCTTCAATTTCACCTCCATTTACTTGGAAGCTGCTAGAGAATTATCACTCTCAATATCTGTCAGGCAAAGAGCATATCCCACCCCTGTGCTGAAAGCATGGAACTCCCCTACATCTACACCCTCCATACTGCAGGTTTAGTTTCTTCTCTTGACAATAGCAATACTATAGCTATTACTCCTGTGGCAACCAAATATTTCCCCTCCCTTGCCTTATTTTTTAAGCCTGTCAGCTTTGGTGACATCACACAATTAATTTACACTAGTCACTCCTTCTGCCCCAGAGAAATCCAGTTTGAGGTTTTTCATTTCTACATTAGTAAACCGCATTCCTGATTTTTGATAACTTACTTTGCAGCAGGCTAATCTGTATTCACTGATCCCAGAGCCGCAGAAATTCCTGCTGTATTTTAATCACCTGGGCTCAGGCAGCCCATCATGAGAAGCTGACTTTGTACATATTTTAGAGACATCAGGAGTGGCTAAATTTCCCAGCATGGGTGGAGGCTTGCTGAGACAACCAACAGGAGAAAGCCGTGACTGCCATCACAGCAGGCAGACATAGATTATTTCTATGTACCAGCAAAGTCAGGCCTTGCTTAACTGGTTCAGCTCCAGCAATTCTGTACATTGTAATTTAGGAGATTGAAACCAGGTATCAGTTGTGAATTTTCATCAATCTTCAGGAGCTCTGAATTCCCTCCTTTTCCAGTCTCATGTCACAGAACTATTTCCAAAAGCTCGTTATTTTCAGAAGTTGACTTCCAGCTCAATTTACAATTTCAGCTCTGAGGCCAACACAAAGCCATATCCATGTCCACAGTTACCAGTATTTAGCTGACTCGGCTCACTGTCAACAGTTCTCATTCCTCCTGACTGGTAATTACAGCATCTATGATAGTAACCTGGGTGTGCTTTAGTGTGCTGATAAGCACTTGGACTCGCTTTAGGCTCATCCACACCAAGCTCACCCTGTTTACAGTGACTAACACTGAGACTACTCAGTAATTGCTCTTGTGGGAACTGTAGCAACTCTGTTAGAGCTCAGTATGTTGTCTGCATCTTATGCAGTGTCACCACTGACTGCATTCAAAGTTAATTCAAGCGATCTCCAAGGAAATTTCCCAGTCAGATATCTGTGGTCAGAAAAACAACTATAAATATGTCTTGAAAAAAAAATGCACAGCTCCTTCTCTGTACATACACAACTCAGAAATGAATGTGAATGAATGCAGCCCAAATTGCAACTTTGAGAAAATTCAGCTAAACAAAGTGCATGCTAAAATGATGTGGAAGGAGGGGCTCTCACAAAGAAGTTTGGTGCAGCACAAAACCTGAGACACACCAACAGAAGGGCTCGCTGCTCATACCCTCTAGAAGGGACAAAAATAAACACCGGGAACCAGAAGGGGGGGAAAAAAATGGCGTAAGTGTAAAATTTCCATGGTACAGTCCAAAGGAATGGATGAAGACAAGAATGTCTTACAAGTCATGAAAATAAAAGCCAAATTAACTGCTTGTCCTCGTGGTTTCTTACTGGAAAGGCACAATACAATAAGGTATCTTGATAAACTAAAGGGGTGACTGCAGAGGAGTCAGGTAAAGGATACTTTTTAATGGGAGGGTAGGAGAAAGAGGGAACAAATTAAAACCATGGCTGTCTCCCTGGACTGCAGACCATGTGACACCATCTGATAAACTGAGCTGGAATTCAAGATGTATCAATATGGCATCAACAAGTATCTGTGAGGATATTTTCAGAGGACGCTGGCCCACAAAATTAGTTTCTTTGCATTCCAGAATAGCAGACTCCCACCAGCCTTCATGCTGGCACTTGCTGGATTTCACACTTTATTTCACAACGACCCACAGATCATCCTTTCCAAATGGCTTGTAGATACTGAGCACATCTGCCCAAATCCAGGACCCCAAGACTCCAACTCTATGGGAATAGTCTTAGCAGCAATTTGACTACCATGTGTCTTTACTTGAAGAAACAGGACTGAGGCCATGTATGAGGAACTAGTCAATATGGTCCCGTTCCCATCATACACACAACTAATCTGAGTTTCCTGTCTTTTTGGTAAGTCACCCAACTAAAGCAGTTCTATTTACAAGTTTCACTGCCCCCCATATCAGCTAATTCAGAAGATGTAGGGATAATCTTTTAAACTGGACTAGTAAAATTCAATTAGCTAAACATAAGCCTGTTTGCAGCCTGCTTTTTACTTCCTGGGAGGTGTACTGTTTAATGCACAGTAAGGTTGAACACACACTGAAGTGCATGTTCCTTACCTAGGAGAAGACCAGCAGCCTGCTGACAGGGGAAGAGCAGAGTTCCCCTGCCGCAGACAGGAGTTTCAACACACTACCACCAGACCAAACAAACATCTAGCTGGATTGCCATGACCATCAGCTGGTCCCTGTAGGCAAACCTGGAACATGGCTCAGAGCAGATCTTCTACTGGTATCAGGAGAGGTGCTGTATGTTTTCTGGATTGGCTTATCCTCCTATTATAGACTCCCTGCAGCTTTTCTAAAGCTAAACACCATAAATGAAAGGCCCTTGGCAAGATCAGAGTACTTTAGTTATTAATTTGTGCTTCTATGCTTATCTTGCTTATTTTTATGGGCGGTATTTAATTTTCATCTTTCCCACACCATATTTTACCAAGAGTTGCAAAATTTTGCCCATTCTCTTCATTTTTTCCAGAGAAAAGAGGGTGCCATTTGCTTCCCTCTTCCCTGCCATTATTTCCTGTTTCTGCATGATCTGCAGATGCTTACAGTGTGTCTGGAGCAGATCCCTAAGGAGGTACTTTTGTGGAGCAGAAGTCCTACAGTTAGCAAAAGCTGGTAGACAAGGCTACTTTCCTTTCAAGAAATAGAAAAACTATAGTTTAGGTTTACTTGTTTCTGCTTATCATCCACCAAACACTGTTATCTGATGAAAAAATAGCCTCTCTTCCCTCTGGCCAGCCTGATTTGTAGTGATGGAAGACGGGGAAGCACTCAATCCTTCCCTCAGAGTAATTGCCAGTAAGTCCCAGCTGGCCCTGCTCCAACTATTTCAAGGGGTCTTAGGAAAAGCATCAACTAGGCAATGGTGACAGAAGCAGGATATTTCACATCAGTGTTTTAAAAAATCTGCAGCAGCAACCTAACACTCCTTCAAGGGAAAAGCAGCAGCAAGAGCAGGTTGGAGCCTGGGGAAGAGGGAGGCCTCTGAAAGCCCAGGGAGCTGAGATAAACACACCCAACCACAAGCTGCTGCTTTCTATTAAAGTATTGATTTCTTGTGTATATCTGCCCCCATCTTCCTCTCAATCATTTTTATAGATGTACCTGAAAAAGAAGGCAAATTCAAGATGAAGTAGGATACATGCCTGGCTTCCAAAGACTTGCTTATCCATGTTGCAATCTCGCCATTGCAGGAATTTTGGCAGAAGTGGATTTCTGCAGCAGGATTTCCATGCTTAGAGTCATTTGCATATTCTTATTGTGAAGATTGAAGAAGGCAGGCAGTGAAAGTTGTCATCCTTATCTGCCTGACATCACTTGTTCAGTTTGTTTGTTGTTTTGGTTTTGTTTTTAACTGTGATGTAGGATGTCTTCAGAAAGAAATTTTTATTTGAAAGTATAAATAAAATTAGCTTATCCAATCTCAGTTTTCTCATCTTACTCTTCTTATTCGTTCTTCATTTGCATTTATTTTCTTCTTCATTTGATCTGTGCTCTCCATGTCTACTCTACTCTTTCCTGTACTCATGGCTTTACTCAGGGTTATTTACCAGCTCTTTCCTGTTTTTAAAAGGCAATCTCTTTTTCTCATTCTAGCATTCACACTCACACTTTCACTTCCACCCACCCCCTAACTGTCACCCATGTCTCTTCATAATTTCCTTTGCTCTCTTCCTTTTCTTACTTGCATTGATTTCTGTAACTCTACTGAAAAAATAAGGAAAAGAAAGGGAAACTGCTGCCCAGCCCAGCAGGGGAGGCAGAAGTGAGTGGGTAGGGAGATCTAGTGGCATGCTGACAACCCAGGATGGGAGGATGGGCAGAAGTAATTTTTCTGCTGTTAGCAACCGTGCTTTCCTTTTTCATTTGTGATCACTGTTGTTCTCTGCCTTTCAGTTTCTCCTAAAGGATGTGCTACAGTAGTAGCACTGTAACAGAAACCTTTCATTCCTTACAGGTGATATGTTGTAACCAAAGAGAGAATGGAAGTCAAGTCTAAATGCACCCAATGTAATGTTCAAGTGCCTAAACTAGGATTGCAACTCTCAAAGGCTCACAACTGAGACAGTGGAGATAAAAGCAGTTTCAGAAGGAGTCAAGTCTTTTCTTATTCCACTGACTAGGTAGGAAGATTAGGAAATCTACTTCTTACTAGACAGCACCTACAGATAGGCAGAAAAATATCCAAACTCCAAATGTGGGAGTCAGAGAAGGTCCAATAGGATCCAAAGATGCAATGTCTCTTAAACTCACCTTTTTGCATTAGACTACACTGCCTCAGACATTCAGAGGCCACAGAGGGCTGGTTCTAATACACGTGTGTGGTAGATCTCAGGTGTCCCTGTTGGGGCTGGACACAATGTTTGATCCTTGGACTACAACCCAGCTGAAAGCAGGCAAAGCCACTGAGATGGAGCTTGTGCTCATGATGACCAAAGAGATCCACCATAGAGTCTTTCCTCACCAAGACTCAGTAATAACCAGATAAATGCTGTAAAAAAAATGCTTCTGTGATGCACCTGAAATACTCTTCATCAATATGCTAAATCTGTGCAACAGATTCATCACTGAATTATTTAATTTACATTTTTAAGAGACTACAATGCATCTGCAGCTGTAGCAGAGATGGTGATTAGATACATGGTGATAAATGTACTTGGAAAGCATATTGTTACACTTACTAATTGCACATACTTTGATATTGTGTTTTCCACAACTTAGGAGTGCTCCTTTTCCCGCTAAAGAGTTTCTCAAAAGAACAGTAAAGAATTACTTTTCCCAAAAAAGAGTTTCTTAAAAGAACAGTAAAGAGTTCCTATTACAGTCCTGGACTACTTGAAAAGCAGAAGGTCAGAAGCAGAGAGGAATTGTTTGTCACAAAACCTGGGTGAAGGTCTTACATGGTTTTATAGGCATCAAGCTATATTGAACTTGATCATTTTTAATGCCATCAAACACCTCCCTGGCTGAAGAGCTGCTTGTGTTAGGTTTCTGTGAGCTTAAGGAATTAAAGCCAACCCCACCAGATGCAGTTCTAAAGCTCCCTCCTCAGTGCAGTCTTTTGCCCAGCACTCAGTGAGTGCATGCTTCTTGCCCAAACCACACATGCAGCTCTGAAACAGCCAGGGTATGTGCTGCCTCCATCCCCACCACAGCGAGGGTGGGCTCTGCCCCTGGCCTGGCCTGGGGCTCAGGCTGAGAAAGGGAAAAATGTCATTGTGGAGGGAAATCAGTGTTTCTGTAGTAAGAGGGACAGTGAGGATTTGGGAAAGGGGGGGGGGGGGGGAGCATTCTGGAAAAGGATAGACACATAGGCTTCACATCTGTACGGATTTAAGGTTTATTAACTGCACAGTTCACAGAATGACGCGTTTGACTTTATTCTGGCAGCTCATGGGCCGGTGACAGTCTCCTATGAAGAGAATATAACAGACTAAGCCCTCTAATGTCTTTGGGAACCTGAAGGCATTATTACAACACAAATAACATTTGGGCTGTACACTCAGGGACAGTTTAGAGCAGCAGTGATAATCACATTTCAATCTAAGCAAACCTGCTCAGGCAGCTCTGCCATACTCCCCCAGCCCACTCCACTGGGCCAGGACCGATACCAGGGCTGCAGCTGGACCAATCTGTCTCACGGGGCAAAGCATTGCTGAGACGCTTTCTGCTTATAAAATTTATCCTGATGGCTATGGTCAGGATCTTCTCATGCACCAACCAGCACTGAGCTAATGCTGCGTTCTCATCACCTGCATCCCTGGTGCTTTTAGGGAACCTGGGTGAGATCATCAGTGGGTGCAAGAAAAACTCCATTATAGTGAGCAGAACTGCTTTGGCTGATAGCAGCTGATCACCTGTTTTAAAAGTGCTTTGTTCATCCACTACTGAAACTCAGCCAACTCAGGAGAGAGCTGCCAGAAGGCAAAAGACTGTGTGGCAGATTTTGAGATGGGATGCATGAAAGCACAAAGGCAATTCTTTGGTTGTAATTTGACCAAGAAACCAGAAAGGGTATCAACCTATTCATGAGGAAAGTGTCTGCTAAGGAATGAGCAAAGGTAGCAGCCAGATTTACAGCAGGGTCTGGATAGGACAGCAATGCCCAGCATGCAGGAGTGCCCAGGGGACAAGCTGAGCAGGGACATGCAGAGCCATCTATTCTGATACTTTGGCTGCTTGTGTGCCACACCACAGATCCCCATCCAGGCAGCAGCTGAAAGCCCCACCAGGGCTCCTGTTCAAACCTTTTTCCGTCAGGTGAGCCGAGGTCCCACACTTGGAAATGCGCACATGTAACCTGAGGAGAAATATCCCATTAAACAAGTAACTAACCAGTCACTATTGCACATTTGCAGCTAACTGATCTCCTTTCCAGTTGTTTTTTACAGACCATTCAAGTTATATTCACAGGAAAGTACTGGGAGACAAACCTTCCATGAAAATTTTGGTTCAGCCCTAAGTCTGTTTTGCGTATGCCTGAGCAGATGGGGATGGGCTGTCCTTGTTGTCCAAGACGTTAATGGGGGTCCTTCCTCCAGGGCTGTGGGACAGACCAGGAAGTCATGGACCTTGTTCTAGAACAGAAGGAAGGTGAGGAGCAGGATCAAAATCCCTAAAATGAATAGGTCCCTTAAATCACAGAGAGCGTCCACAAAATGTTCTGACATCTCTTTCAGCCCACCACCCCCCCAATTGCATTAATAATCTTAATTTTTATTCTAGAGACTAAGTTAACTGCTATCACAAATTTCATTCTCACCGCTCCATCCATCTCTGAATTCTGCTACCATGACTGAGGAAGCCTGAGCCTGCTCTGTGGGCTGCTTTCCCTCCCACCCCACCAGGCAACAGGAGAGTTATGATCTATGCCCAGGCTCCATATGCACCAGTGAAAACTCCAGTAAAGTGAGGAGACACCAGACAAGATGCTCATGTTTTCCAAATTAAGCAATCAGGAAGAAAGAGATAGTTTTGGACTGATACATGTGTCATTAACTCAGTATCCATTTCAGTATTTCTCAGCTACAAAACCTCACGTGACAATTCAAAAAAACCCCACCACAATTGTTTGCCCCAATTTTCGATGCTAGTATCTCTATGTAGAAAAAAATAGTCTATCACTCATGAAAAAAAAAATAGAAGGGAGTGAAGGAAGGACACTATTTAATTTTTATGATCGATATGGTTAGAAACAGTTATAGGAAAATCTTCCCTCTTTCCTAAATGAAAACTCCCAAATTTTCTTAGGGTGATTTAATCATTATTTTCTGAAAAGTCCAAGATGTTCAGGAGTCTGTCATCTGGATATGACCAAATACGGATTTCTGTATCCCAGTTGTCTGTAGTGAGACTATGATCAGCAATAGAAAACACACATTTTGGGAGATTTTTGTCAGGAGATAATACCTTCAAAACAATTGTTTGCAGTTATATAGAAGACACTCAGAGGCAGGGCAGGTGGCCACCATATTATAAAACAGCTTCCAAACGTCAGTTTCTGGAATTTTAGCGGTTTAGGTGGGCTTGTTTTGGTTTGATTTGGTTTGGTTTTTTGAGGGAAGGGCCTTCAGCATCAAGCTGATCTAGTGACATAGGTAAGAACAAATGGAGAATTCTCCCTGGCCCTACCCCCATGAATTCCGATATCAGTTCCCTTCAGTGCTTTCCTCTGTTTAAATTTATGCTTCCCAGCCAAAGCGCAATCAACACCATCAACTGGGAGCGACTTCCAGTAAGACAAATGACCACATGGAAAAGCTCTTAATATCTGTAGAACTGGGGATTAACTTCTTGAGAGGAGATATTGCCCTCTCTTGATGTCTGGAATAATGATTTAAAGGCAGATTCTGGGCAGCAATGTTGTGGACCACTGATGCCATCTCACCAAGATGAAGCCTTTGGGACTATACCCATTTCCTCCATCAAGTCTAGAACTTCCCCTAGAGTTTTTCCAGTACTTCTTACTGTCATTCTTCCATAAAAATGGGGGAACACAAACCTTGTAAATGCAGTCTCATTAATCAATGATGGTGGCATATTTTGCTCTGCTTTGAACATTCAATTCATACATGGTAATATTCAGATAACTTACAAACCTTCAAAACTCAGAGCTATCACTTTCCCCCACAGGTCCTTCCAGAGCTACCTCTCCTCTCCAGCAGCTCCAGGTGAATGCGGATCCAAACGTTTGTTGTTCCGCAGCATTTACTTCTGAACACCTAGCCTGAATTCCATTAATAAATAAATGGTCTTACAAGATAATGCCCTAAAAAATTCTACAGACCTGACCTGATGCTATTGCTTGTTATTCAAACTTTTTCTTTGTGTTTGGTGATAGAAAGTCTCCATTGCAATGCCAGGCATGGGATGAGGTCAAGTTACGTTCAGGGACCCATGAAACCAGTAACATTAACTGGTTTGCCATTAACCCAGCAACATACATGAATGCACTTGAATGTCTCATAGAGCTAAGATAATATCTACACTGCTCACTGTTTTTTGGAAAAAAAACAGAGGTAAATGTATGACTTCATTTTCCCTGAATTAGTTCTATCTCAATAGATAATGGACTTTTTCTCATACTGCATTTCCTTTAGAAAAACATCTGCAGGAAATAAATAGACATCCCTTGTCCCACACTGTGCTGTGCTGAAGCTCTCTGATGGCTCCACACTTCCCTCTTCTTCTTGCTTGTTAATGATATAAAACTGGCTACTCTTTGTCACTTTCACCTGCAAAATGTCATTAAGAGGCAACAAAAAATATGAATAGTTCTTGGTGCAGCTTTTCCACATCAGCAGTTGTAATGGTTGATCGGAAGAAAGTTACCTGTGTTAGAAGGTGAGGAGCAGTTGGGCTGTGTGATGAGGTGATGATAGCTACAACCCACTTAATGAGGACAATTTTGAGACCTGTGCTCTCAGAAAAGAGAGGTAGAAAAGTGTAATGCAGCTCTGTCTGGGAACTGATCATTTGGTTACTTTTGTGACCAGTAAGATTCACAGAAGAATCATTTTTCTCCAGAGGGTTAAAAAAATCTCATCTCAGTAAATGACCAAATCCAAGGCTACATCCAACACATCAGAGATCTGTTTGCACTGAAGGTTGGAGCAGGTCAGGAGAACAAATAAGCTTAAACACATGAGTCCTATGATACAATATGGTAGTATGATGTTTATAGGCACAGAATTCACAAACACCAAGTCATATTAAGATAAACGCTTTGAAACCTGTATTATATCACTCAGTGATTCCTGTGAGCAATGTCAAGGATCATCTTGTCTTCACAAAACCCTCATGTCAACTCTCCTCACAGGGTGTCAAAAATGCAGCTGGAGCAAACAGGAAGAAAGGGTAATGCTGCTTCTGGGTTGTCCCATCCCTGGAAGTGTTCAAGGCAAGGCAACCTGGTCTAGTGGTTTTCCAAGTGCCCCTGCCCATGGCAGGGGGTTGGAACTAGATGATGTTTAAGGTCCCTTCCAACCCAAACCATTCTATGATACTGCAATTCTATGATTATCTGTCTACTGCTGTGACCCACAAGGAAGCAAATATTGCAAGCCATTATTTCATACAGCAGATAATGTCCTAATTGGTCACAGCAAGAGGACTCAACAGAGAACAGGAGAGAGACGGGTGGCATCTGGAATAATTTCTAGTGAATCAAACCGCTGAAGTAGCTAAGTAGCTTGGGACAGAGAGCTCTGATGAAGGGATTTGTGAGAAGAAAGGGTGGTGAAAAACCTGTAGAGGCGTTGTGATAGAGCATGCAGAAGGCAGGAGCACCAGAAGCAGGTATTAGAGGTGGGAAAAATCTAAGTAAGGTTTAGAACTCTTGAGGTGTCCCTACACTGTATGGACACCCTGCAGTGAGGATTTGGAGGCAGACAGAAAACCGATAGAGAACTGCAGTGTGAGTAACACAGCAAATACTGTTCCCTCTTAATAAAATCCAAGTCAGATCTTATTTTTGTTGACAGGAGACAGTGATTTCAAGCAAGTTTTTTCCCATTTATGCTATTATCAATAAGATCAAAATCCAGACCCAGAAGAAGCCAGGATACATTATAATCAGCTCTTTGAAGTTCAGGGAACAAAACACAGGCTGATTGCAAACAAGGGAAGGAGCACTCTAATCAGTGTACCTTTTCAGATTAAGATGTATTTAAAGATTTCCAAATAAGTGGAGTCATCAGGTGAGTAGAAAAGAATACATTCAGACCTGGTGAAAAATAATATCGTTGTTTTCCTACTCCTTGATTAGAAAAAGCTCTATTTATCTTAAGAAAGAAAGGTTGAGTGACATCAGATACACAGGTTAGGAAGGAATTATTTTTATTTTTTGAAGAATTTTATTTCTTTCAGAAAGGAACAGCAGGTTTTGAAGATTTCACTATGCATGTAAGGATATCAGTCTATCATAAAAACATAAGTAGAACTGAAAACAGCTCAGAGAAAAGAATTTTCTGGAATCTATCTCGTAGTACAACACCCTTAAAAATTAGCAGTTAAGAGGGAAAGGGTTTGTAAAGAGCAATTATAATTTACTATGAAAAGCAAGATTAATAGCCAGTAACTAGAACAATTTAAATAGGGGAGAAGTATCAATACTGTCTTTAAATGTAAAACTGGAAACTACTTTTTTAAATTAATTCTCTACCAAACCATGGAAACAGTCAGAATAACAACAATCATATAATTTTTGGTCAGATTCTAACCCAAACACAATCTTGCACAGTAAAAGAAGGGATGATTGCCTAATATCTTTCCAGAAAATAAACTTTAAATCCACTCCCATGCCTGCTGTGGAAGTTCCCTGCCACAGTCCTTGGCTTGCATTTGTGTGAATTGTTTGAAAGTCCCAGAATGCTACATTAGTCAGTCTCCACATGCTGCATAAAGATGAGCACTCAGACAGCAATTAATAATAACTCTTGGCATCAAGTAGAAGAGATAATATCTACGGCTGTCACTGGTAAGGAAATTAAATGCTATATTTGGCAAGAAGTTTCTAAACAGACCATAAAGGCTCAGGTGCTTTAATGCACGTTTGTTTAAATGCCTGTTCCTTTTCCCCCTCTGCTGTGTTGTTGTCCTTGTAGTCCATAGTTTGGTTCATTCAGAATTTCATGGCATATGTTTTTTTCCCTGGAAACACATCTCTGGGTAACTTCCATTGCACACCCTTTCTCCACCCAACCAGATGACAATGAGTTGCTATGTTTTTTTTTTGGGAAGACACTTGGATACCAGGGGAGGGAAGAAGTCATTTTTACTTAAGAAAGAGGAAAAAGGAGAAGGCAGCGATGGCAGTATATCTCACTGAGGATCCTAAGGGACTAAGAAGCATGCAAGTAATGCAAAATATTAATCATTTCACTAGCTTATATGAGGATGGTACTAATAAAATACATTGTCCATATGCAGTTTGCTTTTAGAAACAAAACGAAAGGGATTAATCTCTCTTCCTTTTGATGGGCTTTTGCTGAGAACAAGAGTATGGGGAAATTAACTTTACAAATAATCTGCTTTCTATTCTGTGAATTTAAATTTCTCCTAAACACCTATTTTATAACCAAAAAAAATAACAAAAACAAACCCCAACAACAACAACAAAAACCAAAATTAAATCCCTGAGAACTTCTCTCTGGGATTTTGTGATTATTATCCATTTACCTCTGCGAAATGTCACTGTGCTTTCATTAACTCTCTGTTATGTCCCTGGTCTTGTTTTCTTCTCAAGACAATCCTTAGTGAAATTCTGGGACCACTCACCAGGATGTTTTACCATTATTTTCCCTCTTGATATTTCTGCCTGTATCAGTGCATTGAGGTGTAATGTTTTAGTTTGGATCACGAGTGCACTTTTGAAAGGAGTTGTCCCGCAGTTGTCTCCACTTACCGTCGTCCACAAGGCATTCAATGCACAGGACCAGGACGGAGGTGCCTCATAAGCATTGAAATGCATTTAGTGTGGACCCAGGGTCATCACCATAACTTGCAGTACAAACCACTCCTATCAGCTCACATCACTTCTCAGGACAGATATAACCTGCATGAGGTCCAGGCAGATCAAGACTGAAGTCAGTGGGATCCCAATCTTTGTGCTGCTGGCAGTACAAAGTCCTGGGTGTCAAAAATCAGTGAATAACTTGAATAGGAGGGCTGAAAGCCACCATGGCCTACAGGGAGGGGGAACAGCAGTGATCAGCCTTGTCTTTCCTCCCAAGAGCTCCTACTGCATCCCTACCAGCCTGATTAGCCTTCAGCTTGGAACAGAAAGCACTTTTCCATCTTTGGAGACTGCTCAGAGAACCATTAATGTATCAAGCTCAATGGAAGCATCACTGCAAAAATCAAACCCCTTTGTCCTCATTTAATTGGATGCAAACTTTGTCTCTTGAACGAAATTTGGCATGGAAGATGAGAATATGAGAATAAGTCTACTAACTACAGCATTTGGGGAAGTCATTTTCACTGGTGCAAAGCAGGAAAGGGAAAAACCTCCCATGTAGATCCAGCAGCATTTTGGATATGTTTTCTCACAGGTTTAAAGGGTTAAACTGCCAAGCACAGGAGGAAGAGTTCCTGTCTTTTCTTCCTTGATAAGGCACTTAGAAATATTTAAATTCATCTTTTCAAGAACCAAAACATAGGCCTATAGAAGATTTTAAAACGCTCATACAGGCTCATCGCTCTAAAAATATTGAGAATATTTTGTGTGTTTTCTTTAATAGGCAGGGCTCTGATTATCAGTTTCATGCATAGCAGCTGTGTTTTTATGAATCAAAAGAACTTCTACCAAAGCTTTGTTGACTGAAACCACCGATTATCAAACTGGTTTCAGTCACGGTGGTGCCAGTGAAGCCTATGAAGGACTTCTCTCTGTAGCATCTGGGGACCATGACCCAAGTATTTTCATACTCTACTCAATGCAGTGACACATCAATGAATTTTGAATTAAATCATGTCACAAATGTATAACCTCCTTAATCCTATGCAAACTGAATAAATAAATAAACAAAATCCTGAAAACAAGAAGAAAATTATATCAACTTAATCAATAAATGGGTTGGTGGTACTGTAAAGAAAAAAATCTTTTTCTGCTTTCAAATTTTGCTACCAAACCCAAAAATGCTCTATTTCTTAGTAACATGGTTTTAAAAATAGTACTCTATTGCTAAATAAAGTGGTTGTTACATAATAAGAATATGCTTAAAAAACCAAGATTGTTCCTTTTATTTGGTACTGTGAAGCAATTATTCAGTCATGATATTTTCCAAGAACGACTGTGATCCAAAATTAATCTTTCTGCAGCATTGTTCTATTGATCAGTTCAGTGATTTTAAATAAAAGTAATGTACTATATTTTCAGAGCAGTAGGCCACACAGAGCTTCACAGAACACCCAGGGCTGTGTCTTCTGTCTGTCTTGTCCACAGTTCTGCTGGGAGACCATGGGCAATCCAATCCTTCACTTACTACTTGGAGCAGCCTTCATGTGAAGCAAAGTTACTACACTTCAAGAATATTTCTCACATAAATACAATGAAGTTTAGTAACTCCTGTCTAGGATGAGCTGCAGGTTCAGGATAAAGTGTACCAGTGAACCAAACATTAATTGACTATCAATCATGCTCTCTGAACATAAGCAAGAGCTATCTTGTTTTTAAATAGAGCACATTTAGGTAGAAAAGAGTATAAATTAAATGTTAGGTTGGCAGCATTCAGAATAATCTGCTCTAGATTTTTATATTCAAAATATTTGAGAAGTATGGGTTTGATGAAGGAAAAAAACAATAATGTAACATTTATGTAAGTATTACAGTGTCTTAAAGGGGAGACAGGCAACTGAGCTAGCAATACTATGCTACTGGGGCAAACCAACAATCCCCATGGTAGAAACCAGTCAGGACAGGGTCAGTGTAATTGTCCAGTAACAGTACAAGTATTGGGTAACATTTGCTCCCTGCAGCTGCAGCAATGACCACTGCAGGTGTTGCAACACAGGGGCAGCCTCCTGGTTCTGCAGCAGGGTCCAGGGAGATAAAGACCTCCTCTTCCTCACACCTTCAGCTCTTCATAGGGCTCCCAGTCCCCAGAAGCTGCTGAGACCTTTGCATGTGGAGAGTTTTATCTCAGTGGGTGTATTTTGTCTGAAGGGAACAGCTTCTCTAGCTCCTAAGCAGAGGCCAACTATGCTTTAAAAGAGGCTCCCAGCCCATGAACTCTGAAACACAAGGTCAGCCAGCAGTCCCTTTATGTCCAGAGTAAGATGAGCCACTGTAGGGGTGAATAAACCTGACTAGCTGATACAAAGCTCATTATGATGCCCATACTCATTTTTGTTCAGGAAAGTAAACCTGATCTCTTGGAAACAATATCTTGGGCTTTTATACAGTAATTATAGAGAACTAAGATCAGTATTTTTAAATGAAAGTGATGACAATGCTTTATGGAATGAGTAGCAACAGAGCTGATTTAGATCCTTTATACTGCTAATGAAATGTGAATAAGTAGGAGTCTCATTATCTGCACTTTAATATATGCCTTAGATTGTTCATTATTCTACCACTTAGTGAATTGGTATCTGTGCACATGAGTGATCCTAATGGTTTTTACACAAAAACTTTCCAGCTTTGTTTAGAAAGTGGTGTTTTAATGATCATATTTTGGTTATAAGTGTAATATCTGTATACTGTCTGTATACAATGCCTAATGGTTTGCAGCTTCAAAGAAAAATTGTTTCAACAAAAACTAGATATTTTCTGAGAGAAAAAAATCCTGTAATTTATATAAACCCTTTTTACTATGCAATAATTAGCATTTTCCAAGCATTCACTTGGAAAATGAGACTTTTAAACAATCTGAATCTCTTGCATTCATATTGCAGGGAAAGGAGAACAGAGACAGTAACCTCTTGACCACCTATGTTTGCAAAGAAAAGACCAGGAAAAAAAGAAAAAAAATCATCAGAGGATGAAGTCTAAAGTATGGGTTATTGCAGGAGGCACCCTCCTATTCTGTATGGCTTAGTTCAGCATCTTGCTTCTCCTGCCTCCTGTACTTTTCACATTGGTTCCTCCTGAAATCCTATCAGCTGCCACTGATAGGACTTTCCATCCTGAGGAGGAGATGGCACAGATCAGTGTATATTGGAGAGGCTAACCCACCTGTCATCACACCTAATAAAATAAAGAATAATAGCATACAATTTTCTCCCAAAGCTCCAAGCAACCCCGACAGAACCTCTTCCAAGTGTGACAAGACTGGACTTAAGTACTTTTCCTTCATAGTTAATGTGATGCCTCATTGTTTAATTAGATCTGCTGGATGTCTCTCTGCCATCTGCTCCCTTCCAAGAGCCAGCACCTGTCAGCATAAGCTCCAACACTGACTCCAATGACTGGCAGAATATATTTCCTCTTGTCTAAGAGGACATATATTGCTGTTTCCTAAGAAACCATCACCTGGGAGTGTCTTCCACAGCAGAAAATAGAGTACGCTAACTTTGATATTTTAGTTTGCTTCTCCTTGCTGTACAGTATCAGACAAGTGGGAAAAATGATAGGAGCGAGTAAAGACAAATATTTTAAGGCTCAAGGAAAGTGCTGGAAATCAAAAGGAAGAAACACTCTTAGGAATAAACCACACCCCTATTTGTATTTAGTAGGGCTTTATATCTTCAAATGCTTTGCTCACAGTGTAGGCACATAGCTGGAAGAGCCAGCATGCACAGTATCACTTTACCTCCCAAGTGACTCCTCCACTTGGAGGGATTCTCCTTGGCCACCTTTCTCTCATGGTTAGGACTTGGATAGCAGTGCTGCTGGGACAGGAGTCTGGAGTCTGGCACTGTGGGTTCTTTCCACATCAGATCACATGACACAGGGCCCTGCTGAGGGCTTCTCCTACCATTAATGTCTCCGAAGCCTGGGGGCATTTCCCCATTTCACATCTGCTGGCAAACAGACCTGTCCAGCTGGGCCTTCTCACATGAAACTCCCCAGGCAAGCTGGGGCCACCTGTGTATTTCTATTAGACCTCATATGTGACAGCAGTAATTCACCTTCTGCTGAGCCAGTGATGCGATGCACTACCAAAATCACACATGGCATGTTGGCTAAGTCAGCCAGCCACCAAACACACACATCTGCAAACAGGACGCCTTTCCTTTCCTTACCTTTTTTTTTCATTTGCCATCATTTCTATGTCTCACATATCTATCCCTCTGATCTTCCAGATGCTGGGAAAGCTCATTGTTTGAAGGATTGCATGAAGGGAGGATGTTTTCCTAACACCAAAAACTAATTTGGAACCAGGAGGCAATAGGATTCATTTCGAGAGGACAGATGACTTCCAGTTTGCATTTGTTTGCTTGAAACAAACCATTCATCTAAAATGCACTGGGGCCAGGATTTCACTCCCAGCTGAAATCCTGGCCCCATCAAAATCAGTGAGTATTTTGCCACTGCCTATGCATTCACCACAACATTTCTTGTGCAGAGGACCTGGAAATTACCAATGTTTTCACACACAACACACACGGCAAGGCAAAGCTTTAGAGCAAAGGAGAAAATTAATGCAAGTTCTACTATATCGTGCTTTATCTACAGGTAACACTTAAGAAAGGCTCAGCCAGCATTGGGACATCATGGTGATAGCTGCTGTTCTAATTAAATATCGCCTTGGAGATTATCCCTCAAAGACAAAAAGAACCAACAGATACCAATTTCTCAAACATGTAGTACTTAGATGAAGCTCTGAACATTTGAAGGTTAAACAACATGATCTAGGAGTTTGAGCCATGATTGCTGGTACCTCAAGAGAATTTGCTATTCCTTCATATAGCATGAAACCACTTCATCTTTTGTGCCTTTGAAAAAAGAGCATTATTGTGCCTCTAGCTTTTTGTATCTGTTGAGCTTTAAGCTGCTTTTGCTTTTTCTTTAACATTTCACTGTTTCTACTAAACATTTGTTTAACCCACATTTTTAAATTTGTATAGCAAGAGCCATTTCATCTCTGTTCGTCTGGTAGATAACTGCTGTGTGAGGGGGCTGCAAATTGAAAAGTTAAACTTTCTAGATTTTCTGAAAATTAAAGAAATGAAACAAACAGATGATTTTTTCCCCCCCCTCAAATCTGTGCTTTCTTGGAAAAGTCAGTAAAACCACATAGCTCTATCTTGGTGAATGTATTTGCATTCTCAAGTAACAGAGCTGAATTCAGGTGTTGTTATATGTCAATGCATTTTTTGGGCACTAATCCAAGCTTAGAGGAATATTGGAACCAAAGCAAAACTCTGATCTTTCCAGAATGCTTAAAGCAATGGCCTAATGTTATGAAAGGGAATAGGAAATGTGCCTTCAGCTTCAGCATGCACTGAGCTTTATCAACAGTTGTCATGAATGAATTTGAATATACACAGGTGTCCAAAGGTACGCAGCAGGTTTTCAAAGGCTCTAGGAGTCTAAATACCTCCGAAGTCAGTGTTAAAATGGGAACAAGACATTTCTTAAAAGACACAGGGGACACCTGAAAGCAGCTGGTTTTCCAAACATTCAATGGAAAATCAGAGTTTTGTTCTTGGAAACTCTTCTTCTACAGGATTATGATCTTCAGTTTTTGCTGAGTTCCTGGAGAGAAGATCTTCATGATTCTTCCGCTACCATGTCACAAGAACCTTGCAGGCAAACCTTGCATTTTTGGAAGCCTCTGTCTTTTGAAAAATCAATGACATATCTTTTCAATCAATTCTCTGATCAGTATACATCATTTGCTGTTTTATTCCTTTCAAATATAATTTGAAAAATATATCCAAACATATTTTTGCTCCATGTTCCATAATGGCTCATCTTCTATTAGTTCATTAGTGTCCTATGGACAGCAGAATATTGGAAACAGCAAATATTAAATAGAGAGGAAATAATTACATCTAATTCTGTAAAATTTATACTTGCAGATCACCTGTGTAAGAGCTAACTATACAGAGATATTGTAGTTCCCATTACAGTGCTCTATATCACACTTTTAGGAATTTCACTCTCCTTACTCCCAGGGAGAAGCTAGGGCCTGTACATTCCTCGAGTTACAGGAAGTTAGCCACAGCCTCCCTTACAATAACTGGCCTCCAAGATGTTTATTTACCTCCAGGGTTGGGATATACATTTTGACTTGTGGCCATGGAATGTTCATTAGACACCTGAGGTTATGCTTCTGCTATTAGCATTTTTTACCATTTGCAGTAAGCTGGTAGCAAAAGAGAAAAAAATATCTCATGGCAGCTGGCTGGTGGAAGGTGAGTATCCACCTCTACACAAATACTAGTCCACAAACACAGATGATTTATATGAGGGATCAAACTTCAGCTCCCTCCAGCTACTTCCTGGGGGTTATTGTCAGCATCCAGATCCTGAAAGGAGATGCTGCAGCAATTAATTCAGAATTAAATTTTCTCCCTGATCTCCATTTCTGAAAGCATATTTTACATCACAAAGCCTCCCATTCCAGACCTGTGGAGTTGTAAAGACATACTTGGGATTACAGCTATGTTTCATTATTCACAGACATGTTTTGACTCCATTTAAGCCCAGCTGCAAATGTAACAGCTTACACAGTACACTCCATTTGTGAGGAAGAATATTTTTAAGCCCATTTTACAATTTCTTCTATTTTAAGACTTCAGATATATTTGATGCTTTCACCTGTAGCAATGTTACCTGTATCAGCTTGTTGCATCTTACTGGACAAAAAAAAAGAGGAAAAGACAGATTCCATGAGGGCTGCTATTCACTGATGGAAATCATAGAATCATAGAAAGGCTTGGCTTGAAAGGGATCTTACAAATCAACTAGTTCCAACCCCCCTGCCATGGTCACAGATGTCACTCACTATATCAGGTTGCTCAAAGCCTCGTTCATCCTGGCCTTGAACACTTCCAGGGATGGGGTACCACAACTTCTCTGAAATGGCTCTACAGGCATTTGGTTTTCGTTAAATGAAAACTTTTGTGGCAAAAATAAACCTCAACACTTGTCTCTGAGTCATGAAACAGTTTTCATTAACTGAGAGTTTCAATGGAAAATTTTCAGCCAGCCTTAATCATACCTATCAGCAGGTCTGTAAGGATGTCCCTGAGAGTTTGTGCCAGACTATCATTTTAATACCAGGAAACTGGCTGAAATTCTAACTAAAAATAGAACAATAAAATGTTCATGTACAAATGCCGTAAGGACTAAGCAGAAAGGCTATTGCAAAGAAAATCAAGGCTTAGCAATCCATCTAAAATTCTCTTAGCATATTAATAAAATCAGGGCTGAAACAGAACTAGCTGATGACATTTGATTGGCAGTCCAGAAACAATTTGAGAAAAACCTTCATTATTTGGCAACTAAAATAACAGCACAGAAATTTGAGTAGAATTGTAGAATCATTAAGGTCGGAAAACACCTGTAAGATCATTGATTCCAGCCTCTGACTGAACACCATCATGCCAACTAAACCATAGCACTAAGTGCCATGTCCAGTTGTTTCTTGAACACTTCTAGGGATGGTGACTCCATCACCTCCCTGGACAGCCTGTTTCAATTCTTAAAAATGTGAAAAAATTCTTCCTGATTTCCAACCTGAATCTGCCCTGGTGCATCTTGAGTCCATTTCCTCTTGTCCTGTTCCTGGCTGCCTGGGAGAAGATGCCAACTCCCACCTGATTACAACCTCCTTCTTAGGTAGTTGCAGGGAGTGATAAGGCCTCCCTCAGACTCTTTTTTTCTCCAGGATAAACACCCCCAGCTCCCTCAGCCACTCCTCATATGACTCACTCTCTACATCCCTCCCCAGCTCTGTTGCCCTTTACTGGACACGCTCCAGCCCCTCACTGTCTTTCTGGCAGTGAGGGGCCCAGAACTGGACACTTGAGTTGCAGCCTCACCTGTGCCGAGTACAGGGGGACAATCACTGCCCTGGTCCTTCTGGCCAGGATGCCATTGGCCTTTTTGGCCACCTGGGCACACGGTGGCTTGTGTTCAGCTGGCTGTTGACCAGCATCCCCACCAGGCAGCTTTCCAGCAGCCCATAGCAATGCATGAGGTTGTTGTGACCAAAGTGCAGCAAAATGAGGAATAAGAGATTGAATAGTCTTGTGCAACAGAAAAAAAACCTGTCAAAGGTAGGTAAAAATGTATTGCAGGCAGAGATATGCTCCTGGCCTAATAAATGGTACCTGAGCAGTCCTTTTACATCCTACAGATTTCAATACTTAGGTCAATATAAAGTTCTAGAGGTACAGATGCAGATATAGGGATAGAAATGTGACCTGGTGCCACCTTGCATCATTCCTCTCCTGGCCCCTTGGTAGCACTTTACTTGTACCACACACTGCATGTGTTAAAAGAGAAAATAAATGAAAGGAGTGGTGACCAAAAGCAGATTTATTCTTTAAGGAAAGGATTAAGACACAAAATGGAAAATTTACCTTCCTCTGAAACCTGGCACAAAAGAACTGCGTATTAAAGATTAAGAGTTAGTTAGTTTCTGCAGCCATGTTCCCACAAGGTATCAGGCCCTGTAATGCCAAGGTTGCCATGGATATCACTATTGATTAGTAAATAGTGTTATTAAGTCCCATGTAAATAACTGACATTTCTGAAAGAGATATGGACATTTTAGGTAATAGACTTTTTTTTCTTAATTGAATAGGGGCTAGTTGAACATTTGAACTTCAGCTTAAATTTTCTGCACTGTTTTACTTTGTTGTGTTTTGTTAAGCAAGTATATCCCAATAGCTGGTGTATGCAAGACAAGAGGAAATATCAAATAAAACATAAATTAAAACTGAGACTGGTCCAGAGTCCAAGCTCATCTGGTCAAAAGTCAAAGAAAGAAAGAAAGGGATAAGTGCTAAACAATAAGAGAAATACTGGATTATTTCAGAAAAGCCTTGTAAAGATAGCAGCTCCAGATCTCTAGGAATAAATTTGTCTTACTGGCAAGAACAGATTTGTCTCACAACAGCAGCTACAAGTTTCACTGCTCAACATCATCACGTAAAAGCTCTGAAAATGTTCTTTGGACATGAATTGAGCAGCAAACTCCTGTGAAATGTTGGAGAATCAGGCTTGTTATCTCATCAAGAGAAGCTGAACGTAAAATTTGCCTTATGCCACAGCAACTCTGTAGGAGAAGTAGGGCCAGAGTCAAGGCTCTTCCCCCTTTACAAAAAGTGACCTTTGTAGGTTACAAGATGAAACCAGCAGCGGAGACTGAGATCTTGAGGACATCAAGTGATTGGAGTGAGCTGGGTATGACCTGGCATGGTCCATGCTCTAGTGCTTCCCTAGTTTCTACATGCAAACAAATGTGCTGGGGCTATTGAATATGGTGAGTAGATGTGAATGCAGGCATTCTGAGTGATTTTTCTGCTATATTTGCCTATTTTTTCCATAAAGATTATTGCAAGAGAGATGGCATTGGCATGAAAGTTATCCAGCAGTTATCAACACTCAGACTCAAATATGCACACTCGTACATGCAGAAAACATGCCTATACCACAACTTATGCCAGAGGTGTCAGCCACAGACATTCAGTCAGGAGCAGAAACAAAGCTGTATGAGTTAGGTCACCATCCACAAGCACCATGAACAAATAAAGAACAGTCAAAGCTCCAAATCGTTAATGCAAAGACTAGGTCCTAACCAGCTCATAGGTGCAAATTCCTGCTTTTGTGGATAGCAAACTTTTAAAGGTAACTTACATCTTAGTGAAAGACAGAATGTCTAGTCTTGATGAGATAAATCTGTATGGCTACAGCAGCAGCTGTAGCAGCATAACAGCAGCTGACATCAACTGAGAATAAGGTCTAAACCTGTAAAAAAGGAAGCTGAAAATAGAAAAAAAAATTAAATTAAATGGATGAATTGCCTACTGCTAGTTGTTTGCTTATCTCTGTTTAGGAACAAAATTCTAATGAAAAAAAACCCTAAATTATTGTCAGTCAGTTCTGGGTTGTCCAAGGTAACAAACATTCTGCTCAGCTTGTAACTTAAGCATATAAGGCAAAGTTAAACACAGACTAAATTAACCCAAATGAAAAGATTTTAGTAACACTAGAAGAAGAGGCTGGCAATGAAAATTCTCAGATAAAGATGTTGCGTTAGCTATCTTCAATATTCAGTCTCTCCCTACAGTCCCAACACAAACAAGATCCTGTAGGTTTTATCTTACTGTAGCTAGACAAGATAAGCCTTTGGCTGGTGATTTAAGACTGGGCTTCACTAATTGCTTGATGACAGCTGTCTCAGTACCTCATCTTTTCTCATTGTGGAAGAGATATGGCAGAAAACTGGGTTTCAGTGAAAGAGAATCAAGCTGCAAAGCAGATCCTTTTTGAGGTCTCTGAGCATACAGCAAATATTATAAAAGTTCCCAGCTTCTGCCAGGATGACTGGTGCTATGGTGACATAAATACAGAGAGCTGCCTAGAATTTTTTACATTATTGACATATCAGACACAATTATTTTGGTTATAAAAAGAAATCAAAAAGATTTTGGTTTTCAAAAGCTGCAAATAGAAACATTCTTCATTGCACAGGAAAAGATTAAAGTCTTTGGACTAAAAAAAAGCCATGAACATTTTCAAGAGGCATTTGTAAATTTGCCGTTAAAGTCTTTCTTCATATTGAATTGCCTTTGAAAAAATGTCAAGGGAATATTTTTTTTACTCTATCCTGTATGCAGAAGAATAATATACTAAAGAACCAACTCTTTGAACAGGGTCTGAGCATGATCCTATCAGACAGGATTTTTTTCATATAGCTTTGGAAGAATTCTTCAAGTGGGAAAACCCTGAAAAATGTGGATACAGTTCTAAAAGATCGTTCTTACTAACCGTGTGGCTCACTGGTACTGCTCAGCTCTTGCAGACAGGTCACAGCAGTGTGAAAGCCTAGCAAATGTAGCAGTGTAAATGCAAACTGGGCTCTTGGCCAGGGCCAGCTCAGACCTCCTCACAAAAGCAGGAAAAACTGAGCTCTGCTGCCCTAGGCAAGAGATGGTAAGCAGGAGAATGAACTTTTCCCTCTGTAGGAAGAGGAACAGAGAGGGGACAGCAAATGTAGATGTGGAGTAGAAGTGTCGTGGAGACTTAGGCTCTGGCTTGTGCTGCAGACAGGAATGATACAGCTGGGGATCAATCACAGGGACGACAACTTTGGCCCATATCTACCTGCTGCTCCACGCCCAATCTTCAGCCTTCTTCAACCGGGTTCCACTAAGCAGGTGGAAAGCCCATGGATTTTGGTGCCTCCCTGTCCTCTACCAACAGCTGACAATACCTCTGGGATTTAGAAATATTTGGGAAAAGCATGGCAAAATATATTAATCTTTCCCCTCACTGCCAGCTGCAGTAGCATGAAGTATTGCTACTTGACAAAACTACTTGACAAAAAATGGCACACAGATATCTGTACTGTTCAGTTAGATTATCTTAAAGAAGCATGAAGGGCTAGAACAATTTTAGGATGAATCAAATAACTTTATCCCCAAAAGCTCAATAAACACAACACCACAAGCTTCCACCTTGATTAATTTGCTAGAGAATGCCATCATGGTGCATTTGTTGTGGTTGAACTCCACCATGCTGGGCATTTCAGCTTTACCTTGCAGGAGAACAAAGTTAAATGGGAGGTTGTGATGGAATAACAAGTTTAAGACTTGAAAATTAATTTAATCCAGGTCTCCAGCCTTGTTAGTTCGTCATGACCTCCACCAGCCATGGCACAATGCTCAGAGCCACCATGGCCAATTGAAAGGGTTCAGCTCATTAAGAATTCTCATTTCTCATCTGAGCTCCTTCAAGAGAATGTCATTTCACTTTAATGAATTCATTGCACATGATATCATGGTAGTTTTATGAATATGGATTTACCTTCTAATTATTGTACAAGCTAGAGAAAGGGAGACAGGAAAGGCAGAGACTTTTAAGGGTGCTACCACGCAGGTCTACACCTTCTGTAAAGGCCAGTTCTTGCTTTTGTGTCAGATATTTCACAGTGGTTTGTTTACTCACAGCTGATGCTCTTTTCAGTGCAAGCACTCTCTGGCTCAAATAGTTTTCAAGAGACGGTTTATTGATGATCACATTATGAAGGAGATATAAGGACAACAGACGGGCATTGACTTCTACATGAGACACTCAAAAAAAGATGGAAAGAAGGTTGGAGTAAATGCTTAACCTGGGACACATTCAGGACTTCAGCTATGGGTGTCTAGTGTAAGTACTATGTTATCTTCTCTTCATTGATTAGGTAATGGTCTGGTAGTTATGCAACTAAAATTATCCAAATGGCTCATTGAACTCAAAACTTCACTGCCCTACCAGCTGTGGTGGCTCAGCCAGGCTCTCAGAGGACTTGAATGTGGTTCTTGATTTTTCTGAGTAGCAAAGGGAACAGTACAGAAGTACATGTGTTGCTGGCACTCAGAGACAGGAAGGATAACCTCTGCTTTTGTATTTGTACACAGATGATATTAGGAAGCTCTCAGTGTGGCCAGAAGGTTTGAAGTCTCTGTGGGCTCTCAAGGAAGAGCTGGCCACCTGCTACTTCCCACTGTTCTATGTGCAAGTAAGGAAAAGGCAGAACAGCTTAGCTTCTTAACAAATAAACAAGCAACCAACTGAAGCTTGGGCTATTAAATAAATTGATAGCATTGTACTAAACCATAAGGCTTCTTTTTCTCAGAGCACCAGCATTATAGAGCCTCCTTATATTTGCACTAGACAAATACTTAAAATATCTCAGCAATTGTTTCATGTTGGCACAATAATAGCTTAACTAGAATGGATCTTCTTATACAGGAGAATACAGTGAATGATTGTCTTACTAAGAAAAGCCTAACCCTTAAGAGGGTTCGTGTTCTTCTTCTAATGACTCACTTTAGGAGAGGTAGATAGGCAGGAAGGATGATTCATCGTGGGACACCTACTGTACACTATTCTGGAATACATTTTTCTTCATCTCTCTCCCACTCTACCTATCAGAAAGGGATAAACAAAACCATAAGGGCTTGGGGATTGAAGGGGAAACTGGCTAAAAGTCATGCTGGCAATGGAGTGTCTTTACAAATGAGTAAAAGCGTGGTGATGGCAGCACAGTAATGTATTAGCCTCACAGGTCAGATTGACCTTAGCAGATATAACCAATAAATCTGTAAGCCTCAAGATGCAATACTGAGTCAAAAGTTCAGCTACCTTCTCAGGCTTTGCCTCCAAGCTTTTGCAAACTGCAACTTCTACTCTAAGCCCTGTTTCCTCTGAGAGCCCAGGAGTGAAATTTCAGGGAAAACAAAAACAACAGACAGCAATTCAGTCACAGGCTTTATGTAGCCAAAGGAAAATTACACTGTTACGGTGTCATGATTTTCTGAATCTCACCTTCAAAAAGAGGTCAAGAGAACCAACTCAATAATATACTTTGGTGTCACAGAAAATTTTCTAGAGGTTCGGCCATGCATTAAGTGCCATTCACCCACTCGTGAGCCTGGTAAAGTCCACCGACTATTATCCACTCCTGATCATAATAAAAACAGTTTGTTCCAACACCTCAGGCATGGGAAGGGATGCCATTTACTAGATCAGGTTACTCAGGGTCTCATTCAACCTGGCCTTGAATACTTACACATATTTCTTCTGGGAACCAGTGATACAGCCAGAAAGAATCCAAGGAGTATCACAAAGGGTTACAGTGTGGTGCGGTCGGCACAGCGGAGAGACAGGATGTCATCCAGAGGGACCTGGAGGCTGAAGAAGCGGGCCCATGCAAACTCCATGAAATTCAACTGAGAAAAATGCAAAGTCCTGCACCTTGGTGAGGGCAATCTCAAGCACAAACACAGGCTCAGTGGAGAATGGATTGAGAACAAACGTCAGGAGAAGGTCTTTAGGTATATTGGTTGATGAGAAACTCAACATGACCCAGCCATGTATCCTTGCAGCCCACAAAGCCAAACGTGTCCTAGGCTGCATCCAAAGCTCTGTGGGCAGCAGGTGAGGGAGGGGATTCTGCCCCTCTGCTCTGCTCTGGTGAGACCCCCACCTGCAGTGCTGCATCAGCTCTGGGGTCCCCAGCACAGGAAGGACATTGTTGGAGTGAGTCCAGAGAAGGCCACAAAGATGCTCAGAGGACTGGACCACTGTTGGGGTCCCTTCCCCCCTGCCATGTGGTCCTGGGAGAGGGGCCCTGGGGGGAGACACGGCTTTCCCTGCCCCTGGTCAGCCTCGTTCCCCACTGGTTGTTTTGTGTTCCCCTGCGCGGGCAAGGCCCCTCGGGTCCCGTGATTGAGCAGTTCCTCGGCAGAGCCCCGGCCATGTGGATGGAGAAATAAACATCTCTCTGAAACATCTATCAAGAATCAGTCCATATATAAATATTCTTTCCACGGGCCTCGTTGTCTGATACATGTGTTGCAGTATCCCTGCTGTAACAGAGCACCTCTCCTGTGAGGACAGGTTGACGGAGATGGAGCTGTTTAGCCTGGAGAAGTGAAGGCTCCCAGGAGACCTTAGAGAACCTTCCAGTGCCAAAAGGTGACTACAAGAGAGGCAGAGAGGGACTTTTTACAAGGGCATGCAGTGACAGGACAAGAGGGAATGGGTTTAAACTGCAAGAAAGTAGGTTTAGATCAGATATTAGGAAGAAAATCTTGACTGTGAGGGTGGTGAGGTACTGGAACAGGTTGCTCAGAGAAGCTGTGGACACCCCATCCCTGGAATTGTCTGAGATCAGGCTGGAAGGCGCTTGGACCAATCTAGTCTAGTAGAAGGTGTTCCTGCCCACAGCATAGGGATTTGGAACTACAGGATCTTTAAGGTCCCTTCCAACACAAAGTGTCCTATGATTCATTCGAGCAAGTTGTGTTCCAGTCTGAACAGTGACACAGGAAAATTGATTTTAAGGTGGTGTTCACATGCCTAGGCCACAGATGCTCAAGCCATTTTTAACAATGGCTAGAAAAGGAAAAAATCATCTTGTAAAAGCCAAGGGCATTAGTAAAGAAGATTGCTGAAGCCTGTTCAGGGATTATGCAGCTGCAGTTGGCTTAAACATGCACTGAGAAACACTAAGTGGTGATTTAAAAGGACTGATAACCCTGATAACACTACATAGCAAGTGACTGAATACATCTGCAATTGCAAGTGCTGAAAATGTCAGGATAGGATTCATGGGCCGGAACTTGAGCCGAAAGATGCATTAACAGAGAGAGGGCATTTGTAAAAATGCCATGGGATCATTTATGACTACATTTAGTGACAATTTCGTTCTCTAGCTCATCAGAAATGCACAAGCTGCAGCAAAACATTCCACCCTATTAAAGCACAATGTCTGTGCTGAAAGATTTGCCTGTTGAAAAAACAGTGCTACATCCTATGACACTCCAGATTCACTTCTGTCCTCTGAACTCAGGCCCAACACAGATATGTATCCTATGGCAACTAACCTGCAGTGACACAGAGAGATTAAAGTAAATGGAATTCAAGGGAGACAATTTTATGTAAAATATAAACATTGCTGTCTGCTGGAAGTTTGCATGCCCTCAGTTAGGTCTAGCAATTTCACTCAGCCAGTGAATCCATGATTACAGCAGGTGACTTTAAATCAGCAGGAGTTTGTAGGAACAAATTTTCTTAAAAATATGACTGCTATTCCATTGCTTCCCTTGGAGGCCTTGCTATCCAGGGATGTAATTATAATGATGATAACAATGTAATAGCCTCATGTCATTTGAGTAAAAGAGACCATGTGGAATTTAAATCCTCTTTAGATGGGTAACTAATCAGTTTGGGCTTCTTATAGAACCAAGTCTTTGAAGAGTGTAGCAGGCTTACAAATACAAATATAGCTGAATTTTTTCCACAGAAACAAGTTAGCTATTACTGGACAACTTCAGAAATCCAGACCTGCAGCTTGCTTTAGTGAATATGTTCACTAGTTCTGGTGGTACCACTGAGGGCATGGACTAAATCCCCACCCTCAACACAGACTCTTCCTGAATTAAGGATAATAAGATAGAGCACATTTTTCGTGATTGTGTATCTACAATACTCTGGGGTAGTTTTTCAAAGGAGCATTTGCTTGGTGAACATAGAAACTGATCATTAGTGACAGTGATGAAGACATAAATATCTGCAAGAAACCAATCTGTAACTTCTGAAAGACAACAGATTTACCAGGCAACTCCAGCTGCTCATCCTAGGACTTTTCACAGGCAGGCACATGCCTGGCAGGAGAAAGATGGATTTCCCTTTTGTCACTCATCCAATGAGAGCTGTCTACAGAACCTCTGTCCAAGCACCAATTTCTGGTTCAAGTACTTATGACCAGAATACTCATAAAAAGCAACGCTTTAAGAAAGGCTGCCATAATTCAGGTTTTTAATCTGGATTCAGGATCAAAGTTCATACAGACAGCTTCTATATCAAAAAATTAAGCAACAGAGGCAGACACTGGAAGTCAATGGTCTGTACTCTCAAACTTCCAGAAGAGCCCTGGCAGTCTGTGCAAATGCTACAGCACCCACCAAAACCCTTCCCAAGCACACACAAGTTGTTAGCACAGACCATATTTTGCCCCCAGTAGGCCCTCTGGATGTGGCCTTCCTATTTTGAAGGCTGAATTTTGACAGTGTACATGTGCCAGTTGACCGCAATGCCCAAATACCGTCTAATGTGTGTTTAATTTCTTAGTGGAAATCTAGAACAGATTCTGAAAATTTCATCCTGCATCTGTCAAGATTGGAGTCCAGAGCACCACAGTGAGATTCAGTGCTTGTGAGAGACCATCAGAACACAGTGAGCACTGATTTGGCCAGTTGGGATCCTGAAGGACGTTGTTTGGCACAACTCTACTGGTTGAGCTAGGGATTTCTAACCTCAGTACTACCAAGAGTCTCAGGTTGCCAAAGGCTCAGAGCCTTGGTCTGGTGCTGGACCTGCTGATGCCCCAGTCTCAGTGACTGTTTTCACCCTTCTCTGAGTAGCCAAGAATGGGAGGTTACTCTTTTTTGCTTGTCACTCCATGCAAGAGCCAGGCTTTTGCCAGTCTGGCAGCACACCTGAGAGCCAAGGCAGGCAATGATGATAGCACAGAGCACGCACCTGCCTGTCACCAGCCAAGGAAACCCAAATACATCAACTCCAGTGACCCCTCTGGCTCTCTGCAGCACAGAAATGAGACTCACTGCTGATTGATAACCCCCCTGGCAGACTGAGGCCGGATAAGCAAACCAGGGCGGGCTTTCCAACAACCTTCGCCAAGCCACAGGGCACCTTGCCAGGGAAGATATGGCAGAGCATAAAGCATGACTATGTTGAAAGGTGCCCTGGATTCTCATTCAGGTTCTCTGCTCTGGAGACTGGCTTGGCTTAGCAGGATGATTGAGAAGGTTAAAAAAATCCTGTCCTGTCCTGGACCAGATGTTTGTGTCCTCCTTGCCCACTGTGAGACTTGTCCTGTGCTGTAGAGGAGCCTCTGGGTTTCATCTCCCTCTGTCCAGAGGCAGGCTTTCCACTGCCAGGAAATGATGCCATTCACTATCTGCACTGCCTGTGGGTGGATTTCATGGATCTGGGCCAGAGACACACGTGGCTTTTGGGCTCCATACTCACAGAAGACTGCAAATAAAAAGAATGAAGCTCTCATGAATGGAGAAGGTTGTAAAAGTGGTTGTGTCATCCTGCTCTCCCCTAAAAGGTGGAAGTGAGATGCTGGCAATTTGTGATCACTTGTGGGAGTAGGTTTGATCATAAAATTTTGTATTTGTGACATTTCTGTAAATGTCATTCTACTAAAGTATATACTCCGTGCTTGAGTTAGGCTCTTTCCTTCTGATATCTGAAGTGTTAATTATTAATCATTGAAACACAATTACTGGAACTCTGCTCCCAGAGGAGATAGAGGTTTGGCTTACAGTGTATCCTCCAATGACATAAATCCTTACACCAATTCTTTTCTTTAACAATCACATTTTACCAAAGACACGAGCATGGTTGCACATGTGAGTACATGTGCTTGTAATTTTTGAGATTTGATTAACTCTGGGTCCACAGTCTATGTATAAACTTCTCATTGTATCAGAACAAACAATCCTTTTCATGGCTGGCTCCACACTATCTTTGTTTGTTCTGTATCTGCCATAGGATAACAGGCTCTTAACACTGATCAGAGCTACTGGTCTCCCCTGTAAAAAATAACTCATAAACTGCAAGGTACTGTTGTGGACTCCCAACCCAACTGCCGCGTGCTCTGTCTACAGTCTCTTGTTAATAGTAGGTCCCCTTTTTTTAAAGGAAGAGCCCCCTAATTCTCTTCCACAAAAGTAAATTGTCTTCAGCATTATTTTGTTCTCGCTTAACACTGGCTCTCTTGCAAAAGACTGTATTCCCCCATAACCAAAAGATGCTTGCAGTGACACCAGGCAGACTTCTGAAACAAGGCAACTTTCAAGTGTAATATGGTGTTTTGGGGTTCTGGTGTTGGAATAATAAAGCAAAATATGCACTCAAGCTCATGCCTGTAATGTTTCTCACGTGTCAGGTTTCCAGCAGATTTGTAGTCACCTCAGCAGCATGTAACTGAGTTCATATCAGTCTGTCTGCCTTGGCTGCCCATCATTAAAAGCTCTTATCTGACCACAGGTCTTCCATCATTTCAATAAGGTAACTGTGTTCAGCTGTTGACAGCTCTTGATATTTCTTCCATGCCCACTGGGAATTACATCTATCTTTTATTTCCCAGTGCCAGAAATGAGATTAATCTTCCTGTCCTAAAAGATCACAGCACTGAAATCAATAAGGAAATGTTCATGCTTTTCATAAAAATAAATTTCCCATAACTCCCACAATCATATTTTACGTTTGGGCTGATCTTGTCTTCTTGGAAGTCCCCTCCTCAGGATGGCAGTGAAGTCTGTTTCAGGCTGCCAGCTCAGATGTACCACAGTGATAAGGTGATATCCTCAGGTGAGCTGACAGCCCCACACAAGGCAATATTTTCATGTACTGCCTGTTCTTTGACAAGTCTCAAACTGCTTCACAGAAAGAAATAACAGGATGGGATTATGACTCTCTTTGGAGAGGAAAGCAGAGCAACATACAGAATGCACCTGGCCAAGATCAAAGTTGACCACGTGTTGACCTACAGGTGGCTGGAGATTAAACAGGGAAGGCAGGAGCATTTTCTTTCACCACTCCCTTCCTGAGTACCTCAGCAGGGTCAACACAGCACACAAAAATAAACTGAGGTGGGTGTGGGGTTAATTCAACTTCCCATTAGTTGCAGTCATTCGTGAGCCGCTGAACAACCTATCCAGGTGTCCTTGTCATGACTTCCAGGGCACAAGCAGACAAGCACACACTCACTCCTGTTGTTCCAGTTTAATCTGCTGCCACATATGTGGCAACACTGCCATTTAGTGTGCTGGGCCTGTTGCAACAGCTTGGACATAGAAGACACAACACTAATTGCAAACAGTGATCCTACACAGAGAGGCAGACACACACCACTACCTGTTGTGAGCCCCTATCAGCACAAGATGTTGGAAAGTGGCAGACAGGGGGCTACCTGTTACAGAAAGTAATAGTGAAGGGTGATGGTGGCAAGAGTTCCTGGAAATATGAAGATCTGAAATCTTAGTGAGTTCCTGTGAAAAAAAAAAAAACAACACAACAACAACAACAACAACAAAAAAACCAAACAACAAAAAAAAACCCAAACAGTTTTGTTTGCAAATGGAAAACTATCATCCAAACTTAAAAAAAATCTCACTGGGATTAACTTTGTGATTGAATTCCTGGTCTTCCTGAAGCTCAATAACCAGATGAAACAGTAATTGTTAGCCATCTTAACCCTTTCTGTGGAGAGTCAGGATATTCTTAGCAAGTATTTTAAGCAAACCCTTGATCTATTGGTATCCCCTGAGCTACTCACATGCTTTGATCTATGGCCTTGATCTGCAAAGACAGCTGGGACTAACCCTGCTCAATAAAGAAAAACCCAACAAGTTTAGCTGTTCACTGCCCAGCTAGCCTTGCAAATGTGCATCCTTCAGTGCAGGATCTGGGAGGGTTTATTTGTAACATTGCTCCAAGCTTTGTCATAGGTCTCCCTCTCCACCTATTCTCATTTTCAGAAGCGATTTACACCCTTAGGAGTTGACAGCGCTTAGAGTCTTCACAACAGGCCACACAGGCAGTCTGAAAACTGCAGTGCTGTGCAGAGGTATCAGCAAGCTCTGAACAAATCTGCTGTGGTACTGAAGGCTGCCCAGACACAGCCATGGGGAGCTGATGTGGGATGCTCTGTCTTGCTCCTTCACAACACATGGTGGTGCATCCTCTAGGCCAGGTCTGATACCACTGGCAGTACTTTGCTGACCCTTGCAGATGTGATGCCCTTCACTCACCACAGGCTGTCCCTGCAAGCCACCTTGCCCTTCACTTGTGTCTGTATTTAACCACCTTGTCAATCCACCCCCAGCTCCTCCTGCTCAGAAATGTGCTGCCACTCCGCTGGGGAGATGACACAGGATATCCCCCACCAAGTGCCAGTGATGCAAACCTCAGCCAGCACTGAGCTCGTCCCTGGGCATTACCATGATCTGAACAAGTAGTGCAGGTAGCCCTTGGAGAGATGGGGACCACATCCTGTTTGGCACTATCCAAAGCTCAGAGCCCACCCAAACAAGTTGAGAGACTTGGTTAGGGTCCAGCATGGTGCCTGATAAAATTGGTGCTGGATGTAACAGCAGAGAAAGAGCAAGAAGAGACATGAGGAGAAAGTGAGAGAACATGCATTTCAATAGGTCAGCTCTCCTCAGAGACATCAGGGGTTCATTGCAAGAGATATAAACATAAATGTCAGATGGCCCTTTCTTGGTTAATCAAGCTTGGCTTTGCTGTAGTGGCATCTCCTTCAAATACCACTTTTTCCCTTCTAAAGTCAAGGAAAAAGCCAGAGAGCATCTGACTCCTGAACAAGCAATACTGAAAGCAATTCAGGCTTATTTCTGTGGACATGCTTCCCCTATTATTTCAGCACAGCTGCGTAATCCCTGAGTAATTAAAATGTTTCCTCAAAGCTGCCACTCTCTTATGCCTTCTGATCCGTGTCAATGCTGATCTGTTCAGCTGCGTAGGAATATTAAGAGTGCCTGATATAGCTAAGTCTCTTCAGCTTTTATCCAAATGGTCTCTTCAACATCAACATCAGCTGAAGAGACGGACAAATTCTTCTTTTAATGTAATTTCAGATTAACTGTTGCTTGGAATGCAGTTTTAGTCTGTTTACACCAGTCTGATAGGTATCAGCATTAAACAGCAGCAAAGTATTTCAAGAGGACATGAAGAAGTTTTTAAATATATCAAGGGAGCAGAGGTAGCAGATTAAGAAAACCATCAGTAATTTGATTGAATATGGAATTGTCAGTCACTCAAAGCAGCTGAGACCTCTGGAACTTAAAAGAAAAAGACAATTTAACAAGAAAAAAACTGAGTAAAGAAGTGCAGTAAGTGAGGAAATGAAGAACCCTGTGTAAAAGCCACAGAAGGTCATCAAAGGTCAATCAAGTTGGTTTTGGACCATTTACATTTTGTGGGCCATTCACTGCCCTGCAGGCTGCTCTGGCTGTCTGCTGTGACAATACTGGGGCCAAGGGAGACCTCGAACGGGCAGCTTTGGGGAGACATGGGTTAGCACCATGTGAAAGAGAGAAAAGTAAACACAAATACAGAATCTTGGTTAGAAGAAGTATCGAAAAAGCATCAGGGCAGAAAAGAAGGACAGACAGAAGCGATGAGATTGGATGAGCAATATGACAGAGCTGTGTGGAGGCAACTGGCAGCAGTAAGAGCTCCCTCTGCAGCTCCCCTGTGCTCGGGCTAAGCTCTCACTGGGTATCTCACTGGAGATACCAGTGCCATACTCTCCCTATACAGCCATTGTTAGAGACCCCCCTATACACAGCACCGTGGTTGGTCCTGGGTACAAGAGAGAAACCAGAGAAAAAGTATCAGCAATGGACTGAGGAACTCTTGCAGAGCAGTGCGCACAAAAGTGAGATACTGTCTGACAAGTCATTATAGGAAAATGCCAAACTGCAGGTATATGTAGGATATATGCACACAGGACAGGAAGAGAATTATTAGAGTAATGTTGAGGTAACAGCATGATCTTATTTTCTTCTTAAAAAAACCCAAGGCACTCATGACTTCATACACATGTCTGTGTTTACAGGTGACACTGGGGCACTCTTAAAACAAGTCTACTCAAGTAGTAAGCTAGGCATGGGGACTTTGCTACCTCTTTCCTACCAGCACACTCTATGATTTCTCACACTGTGGGATGTGGAGACAGGTCTTGCTGAGCCCTCTGTGGCTGTCCTGAGGTGAAAAGGCAGAGCAGTGGTGTTCGCACACCGACCTGCAGCAGTGATGCCTCATGACCAGACTCTGTTCTCAAAGCCACAAGCTTGTCTTGGTAGGTTACTTTCAGATGATTCAGATCCATCTCTCTCTTGCATTATTAATTGCAGCATCCGCAACCACATTAAGTCTCATTTCCAGTTCCTTTCAGTAGCTTATTCTCAATGCCTGTCCCTTGGAAATTAATCCCTGGCCTCTTAACCCTCTCGTTGCTTCTGAAATACATCAGGTACCCTATAGGCTGTGGAACTTCCTTTAGGCACATATCATTTCCCATCCTGGAAAAGTGTGGGATGTGCACCTTGATATCCAGGAGATAGCCCAAAGAGTGAGTGACCAGTGACCACTCCTCTGAGACACCAAGGTCTGAGCTTTTCTGCTGGATTTCTTCATGTAGATCCGTCACTGTGCTTTGTGGCCACCCATCAGACTGCCTGAGGGGTGCAGGATCAGACCACTGCTTGCTCAGGAGAGCTCTTTTGCACAGCACTAACACTGAGAGCAGAGACACTCATGCCACTCATGCTCCAAATAAGAGGCTTGGTGTCAGTCCTGGATTATTCCTGTATTACTCCCAGGTGCCCTCACTAACACTAGTCCTGGGTTGATCTTGTTCTTCAGTACCCTCTGGATCCACCATCCTTTTCCTTTACAGCAGAGAGGTTTAAATATGACAAAGATCATATACATGAAAATATACCTTCCTTAGAAGAAAAAAAACCAACATACAAATATTTATATAAAATTTATATAGACAAAATGATCAAGACACTTTCTCATCAAACACAACAGTGCTCTCCACACGATGGACAGGCTGTCCTGTTCACAGGATACACATTGGAGGCAGGAGAAATCAGAGCAGGTGTCTCATCTGCAGGGGGAAGCGGGAGGGCACCAAGGGATTCTGTGATGCCCACAGGCCCACTTGCGCCCAGGGATCCTATAGGGAGCAACATGGCTACAAACTGCTGCAGCAGCAGCCCTTGACACCCTCAACCACAGTACCAGCTGCAGTGTGTCCTTGGGCTCACACTGGCTCTGGGAGGAAGGACATGCACTGAGCTCCACTGAACCAGTGCTCCGTTTGGGCTGTGTGTCTGTCTGGGGGGAGTGAGAGTGACACAGAGAAACTCAATTAGCACAAGCTCTAAGCACGGATGCTTTCAGCTCCAGTGGCTCCCGATTCAATTGGTGGCATCTACGCAGGCAGCAGCTGTCACCTACCTTTCCCTCCAGTGAGTTAAGAGAGATTTGTATGAGAAATCTGGAGCAGCAATTTTCCTTGACTGAAAAGGTCTGGAAAACAAAGCACTTTGTGTCTGGTAGGGAGGGATGCTCTGTTTCAGGTCTTGCTTTCTGGAGCACACATCTGCATTCAGTTTTCTGTCCACACCTCAGCCAGGTATACCCCTTTTCCAAGTCCTTAGCATCCTCCTTACACCCTCCTTTTTTCCTACCCTTGCTTTTCCAGGAAAGGCCACGGATGCTGCACACATACTCTCCGCTCCCTTGAGCTAAATGTTTAATAGCTTTCCTATCAAGGAAAGTACTTTTCTCTGTCTTGCCTCCTCCTCTATTTTTCCAGCATTTGCATTATCCTCTCTAAATATATTATGACTCACTGCTAACTTGAGACCACTGGCTGCCTCTCCCTCCCCCTTGCCCAGGAACTCATTACATAAGTCATTGGGATTGCTGAACAAAAAAACCCAAAACCAAACAAAAAATTAACATGTGCAGATTTATTGGTGCTTTTGTTTCCTCAATGCACAGACAAATTAATATTATGGAGATTAGGTCCCTTTGCTCAGCTCTCTTGAGCACAGTGCAATATGACAAGAAAATCCCTGTTCTGTGCAGAAAAAAATAGACTGGATAAACTCTGCTATTGTACAATCACAAGGTCCTGAAGAAAGAGGATTAATAAAGTAGAACACAATGTGAAATATAATCAATACAAATGAAGATGACATTGAATCACAGAGGGAAAACATCTCTTCTGTATATGATGTGTGGTGGGTAAGCCAGAGAAGGGCTGCTGCAAGCCTCATGAGTTTAGAAAAATCGTGTGTTTTCCTGGACTCTGCGCTATTCACAATGACCATTTCACAAGGAGGGAGAGAGAAAGTTGAATAAGTCTGAAAGGTTTATCCTCTTTTCAAATCAACTCAAAGCAGAGTCTCTGTCAAGCTGACAGGATCTTATTGCTAGGTGGAATCACTGAGAGTTACAAAAAAACATTTGTAACCAGAAATTCCCATAAAAAACCACACTCATAAAGAGCATCTGAACTACTCCACAGACAGTAGGGATGCCAAAATACTTTGCTGTTTCTCTGACTTGTGTACAAGAGAGGAAATTTAAAAATTGTTTTTCATGAATCTAAAAAAGTTACAAAGTGAGGGATCTGTCTGGATAGGTACACACCTTCCACCTCCTCCAGACAACACTTTCTGGGTAACATAAGGACCTTTGGTAAGTTTTTCAGATTAGGAAGTCCATGAGAATTGTGGACAAAGAACACCTTCAATCCAAAACTTTTTCCTCCCAACTTTTGTTTTCTTTTGTGAATAAATGCTACAGACACTTTTACAAATGGAAAGTCAAGTTACATAATGAAAGTCCAACCCAAGCTTATAGAAGACCTTTAAACCAAGTTCAGTCTTCTGTGCTCTACAGAATCCAAGACTGACAAAATGTTTAAAGTAAATCCAAGTGAAAGATTAATCAGTGGGACACTAATGCTCATGAAGGTAGTCTAAGAGTACTGGAAAAGCTCTTAAGTTTGCTGAGGACTTTCTCTTCTTCTTATACCTCTGAACAGACAGATTCAAAGCCAGGCATTTCAGACAATTTAACTTCTTTGGCCTAAAATTATTATCTAAGTGTTTTCTGCAACAGTGGAAAGAAAATCAGACAATACGAACATCTGCCAGAGACATTTCAGTTAGTATAGGGTGAATTACTCTCATAGGTTGTTCCTATTTTTTTCAACACACATTCAATTTTCAAGGGAGCCATGAGAGTGGCAAAGGTTGGGACAGACTGCTTGATCCCTGCAGAGCTGAGGGAACCAGGGCTGTGTGCTAAATAATAGGACAGGCACTCAGGCAATGCTGACCAGCCCAGGGCTCAGTGCAGAGGAAAGCAGTAGCACCAGGCTGCCCATGAGGAGCTCCAAAATTGTCTCTCCTGGTCCTTGCAATGTGGTCACCACAGGACAGCTCTCAACTCAACCCCTCTTCTTCCTTTAGAGCACAGAGGTTCATATCCAAGGCCCACTGCAGCCACCAGCCACCCCCATGTACTTTGGGCTCAGCTGTTCAGGGCCTGGTTTTCGGGCTGTGACACCTACAGCTGTGGTTCCTCCCAACTCTGAAAGTCTGGGCCTAAATGCACATCCATTGCCTGATAGACAGGAGTCAAAAGGAGTGGTCTCCTACTGGGTTGTACTGTCACGTGAGAATGAGCTTCATCACCAACCCATGCAATCACCCTTTCTGAGGCAAGGCCACACCTCAGATTTCACTCAAGTTGCCACAGAGGAGCTGGGAGACTTTCCTAGGAGTGCTTTCCAAGAGCTGTATTCATCTTGGATTTCCAGGCTTCTGATTTGTCACTTTGTTTTGCTTCTCAGAGCATTACAATATCTTCTCAAGTCATTCATACACTTGATCCTCAAAGATTTTACCAGAGAATTAGCCCAGAATGGCAATTTTCACCTTGAAAATGCTTTAATACTTTAATCCTTTGAACACCTTCAAAGCCTTTTAATCACAATTATTCTGGGAGATAAATGAGTAGAAATCCTAATTTATTTGCAAAGAAACTGATCCCAAGAAGTTCAAACTCAGGTGCTGTCCCCAACCTGGGCACTCCAATATCCCATATATCAGCCTCCCTGAGGACCTGGAGACCCAGCCCATGCACATGGCCATCTGAGCTTGCTCATCCTTGTGTTTGGGGACCCAGGCAGGAATTGCCTCCCTTGCTTACCTAAAATACCACTGATGTGGACATAAGACCCAATCTCTGAAGCTTTTTCCTTCATTCTGCTAGGATAAACCCTGCTCCCATTAGGTGTTATCACCAGGACCTGCTAACTGGTGAGATACCACCCCGGAACTGAGGGAACCAAGTTCAAACCTGTTGCACTTAACTAAATGTCAGGTCCACCCACACACACCAAAGTGGGATTTTGCTGAAGGTAAAAATCAAGCTGTGCCTCCCTCCTCCGCCCCCCCCATCTCATGCAGTTTAACATGACAGTTCAGCTTATGGAAGTTATTATGGGATGTCTGTGCATCATGGTCGCTGCTCTGGACCACTGCTATTCTTCTCCTACACATAGACAACACACCCATGCACACAGCAAAGCTGCCGAGTGCTTATATAATCTGATGTGTCAACAAAATCCCTGCCAACTCTCCCATGTCTGGGGACTTTAAGTGGTTTCAACTTGTCCCAGACAGAGCATTTCAAACATGTGAAAAGTTCCCCTTCAAGTCTACCCAAACCCAGTCAATCCAAATCCATACTGATTTTACTGTGTAAGTGAGAAAACAAGTTCAGTTGTTGCTAAACAAGTACTTGAGAAAGCGCAGGCTGGCAGCTTTCCCCTGCTAGACCCCCATCCTCCCATTGATGTGCAGCACAGCCAGAAGCTGTGTCTCTGTCTAAGCAGTCACACAGCATCCGTCTGTCGGGTGGGCGTCTGAGCACTTCTTTTGAGAGACTGAGGGTTACAAGAGCCGGCTAGAGCAGACAGGGCACCACTGCTGCATCTCTGAGTGACAGTGCTTTGGTACAACAGTCCCATGAAAGTCAAGGGCAGGGGGTATCTATAATTTTTTATGCAAAAGTTGTGATTAGGTGATGGCAAAAGTTTATAAATCTGTATGTAAGTTAGTTCTGGTTTTGTCTTCCCAGTTCTGTGAGGGGTGGGGTCCCTTGTGACTCCTGATGCCTTTTGTCAGGCATGTCCTCAACTTCAAGGCATCACTCATGTCCTCATGTCCGATGCTGGTGGGGGCCATATGCCAGCACTGCCTGATGCAGCTCTCAGCCTGGTTACTGAGCTGTGGAGCAGCCAAGTGGATTTGCCTTTAGATCCTGCCAAAGCAGGAAAATGTGAGTATACAGCAGGAGACCCCCTTCCTAGGAGACAAGTGTCTTTGTATGTTAGGTGGTGGAATATCCTGGTATTTTTTTTAAGGATGCAAAGTTACCTTTGTATTAAAGCTATTTTTAAAATTTGTTTTAAATGCACCACAGCCAAATGTATTTTAGCCCACAGAATTAGCAAATATTACCTTCAATGGTATCATTTACTTAATTGCTTTACTGAACTGAAACTTAATGAAATTCCAGACTGAAGAGCTTGAAGCCTGTAGGCATCCAGAAAATGAAGTTCCAGTTTCACAAAAAAGTGACCAGCATTCAGATCTCTTCCGCACTGGGACAAGTTTGAGGCTTTTTGCTTTTTGCCCCTGCAAGACATAGAGAAGGACAGATAACCTCTGACCCTTTGATAGCAAAACTGTTCAGGTGATCAAGCTAAAACAGGGAAAACCTAGATTCATATCACCAAGGTTAAGGAAAGAAAAGAAACTTGGGACCATGGAGACCTCTAACTACTGGACTGCATCTTATCTTAAACAAAAATCATGTTCTAGACTCTACAAGTTTACATCAAGCTTTGCACAGTTCTTTAAAATGATCAGATGGGAAAATCTCCATTGAACCCTTAAGACTTTTTCAAAAAGAAAAGAAATCTGTTTTGAGCAAAGAGCCCCAGCCATAATGCTCCTCCACGTGCTAGTCTTAGTGCTTGGAAAGGTGCAGGCTCCTTCGGTAATGTTAAAGCCCTCTCCACCTGCAGTGCACCTGCAGGGGGATCTCCTTACAGGGCCTCTGTGCCCTCCAGCTGTGCAAAAGATGCCCTGGCACGTCTGCACTTAGCTTCTTCCCACGTGAGGAGGCTCCCTGACCCCTTCTGTCCTGAGCCTGTGCCATCTTAGGAGTGTGAGGTAGGTGAATGACTCAAGTCAAGCAGAGACATCAGACAGTTTGACAAAAAAATTGTGACTCCTGACTTCAACGCTGAAAAAGGTCCATGAGCTAGCGAGATAATGAAGCTATTAATGAAGTGAAACACCATGCTGAGGCAGAAACCCATATGTGGATATGATTCATACATTTGAAAGGTCCAGAGAGTAGAATTTCAGTAGGATAAGCACAGCTTCCACACTCAGACTAAAGTGACTGGGCAACGTTGCTCAAAACGTAAGAAAAAAATTCATGTTTTTGTTGAGTCATTTTTCAGCCCACTGAACACATGCTCCAGAGCTCCTGCACAGAGGCAAAAATACACCCAGAGTACACACTGTCTTTATGACCCCTCTCCTCCCTCCCTCCACATCCTGCACCTCAGAGTTTGCTGCAGAGGTAATGGTTTCAAAATCATTCCACAGGGATAAACCTCAGTGTGTGCAGTCTTACACTGGCTTGTGCACCCAATTACCGCTCAAGATGCTAAATTATTTCATGGAAAGAATGAATGCCCTCTTTCCTGTTTACTTTTCAGTATGTGAATATTTATTTTCTTGTGTCAATAATTACTCTAATGTTTCGGAACACTCAATTTAAAACTGGCTTTCATTCATAGAGAGAGTCATTCACAGAGAGAGCCATTTTTGAATGATAATGAGGCAATCAATGTTTTTAAAGGATCTTATTTTTCAAGTGAAAATAAGCACAATTTCACAATTTCTTCTCAAAATACAGGCTAATTTTTCAAGAAGCTTGAAGGAAAAACCAATGCCACTGCAAGCATGTAATGTAATTTTCTAAGCTTTTATTTTCAAGACTAATTAATAATCAGGATATCTCAAAATACTTAATTTGAATCTAACAAGAAGGAGATTTAAATTCAGGCTGTTTCCAGTGTTTTTACTAATGCAGCATCTTTATCATTCTCCCCCCACTTTATCTGAGCTGTGCTGGCATTGCAAGACCTAGAAGGGGGTTAAAACTCTTCACATTTTATGCTTAAAATCTTCAAAAACAACCTTGCTGACTGAAGAAAAGTAAGATTTATTTCTGTTAGAAATACTCTGTGGCATGCATGGGCTAAACTTCACAACCCAAATCTCTTTAAATCTGGAGTCACATGCAGATGGAGTCAGGCAGCTGCTTACAGATTAAATGGATACAGATTTTTCCCTCTGTATGAGTTGGTGACTGATGGGAGCATTCAGAAACTATTGACATGAGATGCTGGGCAATGGTCCTGGACTATTAAGAGCAGTGACTTCCCCTACATAACCCTTGGGGAAGCATCAATATGAACAGGTGCCCAGAGGAGGTCCACGTGGGATTTCTGGTTTAATGTGCCCCAGGACAGCCTGCAACACACTGCACTTCACTGCTCACCCCCACCTAGAGTCATTGCTCCTATTGGTAGAAGGGAAACTCTCCACGAGTCAAATGGCAATAAGAAATCAAAATATGGCTTGTGACAACAGATCCTGGAAGGACTGTGACCTCATTCACACATACACATGCTCATTCACAGGACTGGGTATTGCAGTGCCACAGCAGCCATGAGAGGCAAACATGGAAAAGGCAGAACATAAGTGTAAATGTCTAAACAATACCTTCAGGAATAATGCTAGCTGCTTTGTTGGCTCTGTTTGAAACTCAGTCAAGAGAGTAGAGCAAGAGAATAATGTGATGCTCCACTACAGGGTTTCCTCCTTGGAGGAAGTGCAAGTAGCAGGTGACCAGTAGGAACCCTTGAGAACAGTTTGTATTGTAGCTGTTGAGAATAGTGGTTGTAGTTCATACCCAACAGGAACCTGGTCCTATGCCTAAAGCTCCACAGAAGACATTTTATATGTATTTAATGAAAATACAAAACAAACTCCATCATTAGTGTGAAGTTTTGGCTTAACCACTTCTCACTGGATGATCCCAAGTGTTTTAATGTGCTGTGGTACTTGGACTTGAGCGCTGACTAAATATTTTGTGCTTTCTTGTCAGTTTATTATAAAGTTTGCAGCTAAGGAGGACTTGGGTTAGTCCTAGTCAATATGTTTGCACTTCCTTCCTACCTATTTGTCAAAATTTAAAGGAAGGCTCCCCTCAGTTGTAAATGTGCAGTGGAATACATTACTCATCATGTGTAAAAGGCGGGTTGTAATGCAAGAGTATTGCAGATGTACTGCTGGAAATACTGGAGTCTCTACAATAAAAAACATCCCTACAGTAATGCACACCTCTGCACTTGTCAGGCTTCTGTAAACTAGATTAGCTTTGTATGGCAGCAAAAAATTAAAGCACAAATAAATGTGTACCACATCTGTGTTCTCCTCTTCTATCAGAGAGTTTGCACATTAATTCAGGGATAATGCAACTATTTGTGCACTGGAATTGATTGCAATAACACCTCTGTGCACTGACAGGCAATCTACCGAGGGGCTGGTAGGATGATAATATCTTAATTTTAAATTCTTACATAAATTCAATAGGAGAATTACTTGAGGACAATTAGTTGAGAACATATCAAGGGGACTAAGTCAGCAGCTGGTCTTAATGGTAGGAAAACAGGAGAAAAGAATAGAAACACTGGGAAAAAGGAGAAAGAGGAAGAGAAGCCACTAGCAGTGTCCTGCTCATGCCAGCTGTTGCCGTGGTGCCTTGATCCTCGGACACCATTCTGGACAGTGCTGGTCCACCCCTGGTAATCCCAATGCAATCCTGGTCAGAAGTGGATCTCCATCAGAGGCAACCCATCAGCATAAAGAGGTGAGGTTTGCACTCACATCATGCTTGTACTCTGACTTCAGTCTAGCAGCAGAAGGGCAGAGGACACCCATGTACCACACGTTCTCCTTGTGAAAACTGATGTCTCTCAGCATTTCTTAAATAACTTTGAGCCAACACAGCACGTTTGCACTGGATCAGCACTTTGCATCACAGGGAACAGCGTTCTCAAAGCTCTGTGAGGAGCCTTTCAGACAGACTTACTTATCATGGCTTCTCTCCCAGCAATGCTATTAATACTGCTGCATGGGCAGGCTTAAATCACAGCAAAATTGCAGGTGTGGACACAAATTACAGCAGTTACTGACAGACAAATAAAGAACATAATCTCATGATCTGAAAGTCCACTCAGCAGAGGCACAGTCAGTATTAAATACTCTTTGCTCAAGAAGTTCCCATTTGTATTAGATGATTTTGGGTGAAATTCAGTTTTCCTGAAGTCAGCAGGAACCTTGCCAAGGTTCTCAGTGAGGCCTTAATTTTGCAGTCCGGCTTTGAAAATCTTGTTCCCTTTGTTAAAGCTGGCATTTTGGCTGCTGAAAAGAGACACTTGGTCTCTAGGCAGCCAATTTCTTTTCCTTGTGGCTGCTGCTTAGCAAATGCACATCAACCACTTTCCTGACCATGACATCCCATTATAAATGGAGAAAAAAATGATAGGCATTACCAGTAAAGCTGCTTCTCCCAAAAGATTTTAGCTCCAACCCAATGACAGCTAATTCTTCTCCCCCCAGCCCATCCCTGCTCATGAGCCTTGTGTTAGGGACATTGCATCCCCCACATCCACCAAACATGGAGTAGCTCTGCTTCTGTAATTCAGTTTCTTTATTCACCATTCATTCAACACGACGTAACAATTAGACAAGGTAAGGAGATGGGTGAAATATTACATTTTTCTTTCTTCAAGGATCTATCGTGTAATGTATATGTACCTAACTTATTATCTGGGTACAACATGCTGAAATAACCAAAAATGTATCAATGGGGTTTCGTTTGGTTTGGTTTCTTTTGACTAAATATTCACTGTCAGAAATATGGCTAAACCCCAGACTTCTTAACTTCAGCTCCAGGCTACCAAAATCAAATCAGCATATCAGCTTTCTGCATCCTATTAACTCACCAGACCCCTAGTTTCCCTATTGATTAAACAACATTTACCCAGGAAACATACTCTAATTTCATTTGTGTACTTTGTGGTTTAGGCTCTGTTCAAGCAATTGAACTAGATCAGCTGGTTCTTCATAGCTGCTAAGCATGAAACCCATGCTCTGGCAGGAATGGCACTGGCACTCTCTGAGTGGAGACTTGCCTGCTGGTGATCCCTAAGCAAGATCAAAGTCACGGGACAAAGTGTGCTTCCAACAACCAGGCATTAGCTGAGGAGAAACTGTTGTATTTCATGGTGATCTCATTATGTCTGACTTGCCTTTCATGCTCAAAGCCTGAGCTTGCACTTACAGAGCTGATGTGAGGGGACACTGAGGCAGCCTCCCTTAGCAAACAGTGCAAACACAGAAGAAGCAGATTCACATTTGGGGTGTTTTTTCCATACCAGCTTTATTCTGGTCCTGAGGACTTGACACCCACCAGAAACAGGAACTTGCTCTCCTTCTTCGGCCCATGTAAAAGGAGTGTGGTCTATGCAATCCAACATGATTCCCTGGTGGCAACCACGTCCCTGGAGGTGGGGACAAGCAGGAGTTTCACTCAGAAGTGTAATTCTGAGTGGACTACAGTGCTGATGTAGATGCAATCCAGGATTTATATCTTCTCTGTGATCTTCATTAAACCATGGAATCTTTTAGCCTCTGTTCCCCATCTGCAACAGATGATTATAGTGCTTCTTTGAGGATATGTTCACTAGTGCTTCCAAAAGACACTTGAAAATTGTGATGATGAGCACTCAAAAGTACAAGATATTTCAGCCTCACATTTCTGCAGAGGTTAACACACAAATTTACTCTGCTGTCTAGTCCTTTATCCCAGCCAGTCTACGATGAATAACAGTAAAGAGGGTACGTAATCTTTTGAATTTTTCCAGTATTCATCATCATTTCTGAATCCCCTGAAACATACCATGCTGGTTGAAGCTGCCAGTGTTCTGAAGCACTTCTGAAGAGCTCAAAAGCATTTTGAAGAGCACGGCGCAGCTACTGAGTTTCAGTCCTTGCATCAGGGCCTCTGATGTTCTCCCATCCTACGTACCACTTGTGATCACTGTTCACTGTTACTGGCTGAGTGGTGGCGGTTCTGTACCCACAGCTACTTCTCCAGCTTTCTCTGAGACGGATAATTGGAGTGTGTACTTAAGTACTGTCGCTTTTTTCCCCAGAGAGTGGCAAAATCACGACATAAATCCAGGTCAGATGATATGGCCAAAGCAGAGGTGAGCCATTTAATGAAAAGCTCATCTTTTAGAGTGTGGTTCGCAATAAAGAAACTACATGATTGGCCTGTTTACCCACCATCTCTCAAGGTGATAGGTTGAGCAGTAAGACCTCAATTTCCAAATATTATTCTCACAAGAATAAAAACAATTCTACTGTTCTCACAACAACCTGCACCTGTGGAAATGGTTTGCATTCTCTCAAACTGTTGTCCATCCAGTTCACATGAGAATGAAAGCTTTCACAGAGAAGCTGTGAGAAGCTGGATTTCTCTGTTTCTCAGGTAAAGCATGAGAAAGGAAAGACTTCACAAATGCTTCGGTAGCTGCAAAATTTCTCTGCTCCTGCCTTTTAGCATCCACAAAGTACTACTGACAGCAGCTTTGGAATTGAAAGTATTTTGGGTCGACATCTATCAATTCTAGCAGAACAAAGACCAAGTGGATTCATACATAAGCTGCAAATGACCTAAGGATTTTGAGAAGCTTTTTAATAATAACATGTTCCATACTTGCTCTCCATTTCTACTCTTTCTGCTTGTACACTCACTGCCAGAAAACCAGAGAGCTGCTCTGTCTTGGTTTGAAAGACAGGTAGGTGTCTGCTAAGGAAGGCAGAAGCCTCCCTTGGAATGGCAGATGCAACCCCCTTCCCTCCGAGTTATTATAATTTTGAAATCAAGGGGCTTTCAGGCAAAGATGTGGGAAATAGGAATAACAGTTCTTTACTCTTATATATATAACCAGTCAAACAAACAGCAATAACTATGGCAGTAACAGCAAACAATCACAAACCCAGTCCCAGCCTTCTCGGCTGTCGGGCCCTTTCCCCTCGGGTGCAGTTCCGCTCGCAGCCGGCAGGGGCGCTGGCGGCTCCCGGTGAGCGGGGCGGGTGCGATGGTTCCCCCGCGGCTGCAGGGGGCGCTCCGGAGCGAGCTCGGGGAGCACGTGGCACCGGCGCCCTGGGATCCCGGGAAGGGATGGGACAAAGGCTTCACAAACCCCTGGGCAGCCGATCCCGGTGTCCGGCCAGACCCTCGGGAACAGCAGGCTGGAACGGCAGGGACGAGCACAAATCCCGGATGGCAGAGGAGATGTATCCGAACGGGGAACCCCCCGGAGGTCGGGGCAGGCAGGGCGAGCAGGGCTACAATACAGCGAAGGTGCGAAGCAGCGGCGGGGCAGGGCGGCCACAGCCCGGCTCCGAGCGGGGCAGGGAAGGCGGGCTTGGGATCCCGGGGTTTCTCCAGTAGAGAGGAAAAGCAGCCGAAGAAGCAGACCCCCTCTCTCCCAAACACAGAGACCGACTGACCACACACTCAGGTGAAACAAAAAGAGTAGCCAGGTCTTTTGTTCTTCTTAAGTACTCAGCCATTTGTTCCCCTAGCAACATGTATGGGGGAAAATTCCTTTAACAAAAAAAAACAAAAACAAAAACAAAAACAAAACAAACAAAAACAAAACAAACAAACAAACAAAAACAACAACCAAAAAAAACACCAAAAAAAACCAAAAAAAATATGGGAGCTCCTTAAAACCCCAACATGCTCTCAAAGGGAATGCGAATAGTCCAAAACTCACAAAAAAGGCCACAGAGAAAATCCACACTGACTTCCAAACAGACCACAGAGCATCTCAGGTGTGGCAGGACAGGGACTAAAGTTGTTTTTTGCCTCAGTTCACTCTCCCAGCTACACCAGTTTGTTTGAGACAAGAAAGCAGACACCCACACACTTGTTCATACTGAGTTTGCTGCCAGCTGGACACAGAGCTCTCAGTCCTCCACCTCTGAAGACACATAGGAAGAAAGTCTGCTCACCACATCCAAGCCTGCCTCCTGTCCACGCCATCTCATGTACCACTTCCATGTTGGGGATGAGGCCAGGCTCAAGTGTTTTGCTTTCTCAGGATGCAGGTTTGGAAGGTGTCCTCTATTCCCAAGCAAAGGAAGGAAAACCGATTGCCAGAGCAACTGGAGCTGTTTAAGACATAAAGAAGGCTGTATGCATTTCATGATATCTAGGGGAAGTGATCTTGCCAGCAGTGTCTCTCATGGCTATTGTCACATACCACACTGTACAAAGCAGTTGGGATCCAGTCTTCTCCATGCAAGGAAAGAGGCTGCAGGACACAGCTCCCACACAGATGGGAAAGGGGAGTAACAAGGTACATGTATGCATCCCAGACATGAGATTTATGGAGATCAAGGGTCCTACAGACACACTAGGTATTTAAGGTCTCAGCATAGCCTGCAGAGAGTCAGTCCCAGGGGCCAATATATCCTAAAACAGACCCTCTACAGCTGCTCAGCTGGATCGCTCCCCAGGCTGCACTGTGAATATCAGCTGGACTCACACTGACCCAACAGGACTTAATGCCCCTGCACATGTAGGCTCCTACTCTACAGTCAGTTCTAGACTGAAACCCTGCCCAGGTGTCAGGGTGCCTCTACTCAGACTGCAAATTACTTTCCTGGGCTGGTCTCACCCTCTCATGTATCTGCTGCTGTTGATGGATGAGACTGGCAAAGTCTTCAGGCTCAGGTTCACTAGCTAATGCCTCATCCTTCAGTAAAATGAATATGAGGACAAAAACTTGGCACAGACAACCAAAGGGTAATATTATTTTACGTGAATCTGATTTCTGGACTAAAAGCACCTTTTAGCCTTCTGCATTTTATGGTAGCAATTTATTTTTCTCTGTAACTCACACAAATGGTAGGCTCTTCAAAACTAATATCAATAAAGTGCCTTTCTCTTCACACATTAAAATCCTTCAATTTCTAATACTTGCCTCTTTTATAATTTAATGGTGCCCAAATCAGTGCTTGCAAACAGAAGCAGAACAGAAACATAAACTGACAGTCACCACAGAGAAGCATTTCACTAATGTTTCACCTTGAAAAAGATGACAGGAGAAATCACCACCATGATCTAGGTAAAGCCCAAAGCAGAACAGTCACACAAAAGCAACCATTAATTTGGAGTCCAGCTGCTGACATCTGCACTTCTGGACCAAGTGCCTAGGAGCAGCCATTTCCCCACGTTTCCAGGGAATGGAGTTGCTCACACCCACAAACAGTAGTCACAGCAAAAGGAGAGTAAAGCTCCTTAAATCACAGCTGGCTGATACCGGTTTACCACAGAAATGGTGTTATCTAATGGACTTGGTGACGTCAAACAGGAGCAGCAATATGTACTTACAAGCATGTGTCGCCCTCCTGGAGGCAAGCCCTTGGCGTCAGTGCTTGAGCATGGCTGTGTGGCCAGAGACTGCTTTGGAGGAGTTCCAGAAATGAGGATATGGCCAGTACAGGTTACAGGGCTCACGGCAACTTTTCATCCCACAATGGGTGAATTTATCTTGAGATTTGGGTTTCTTGTGAAAAAAATCATGCATTTGTGACGATGGCCCTGGCAGCCACCTTCAGCCCTAAAGCCTAACAGCACCAGCCATCTTTATTTCTCTTTGCCTTTGGGCTCTTCACCTCTCCTGAGACTGCTGATCGTGAGGGGGAAACCATGATGAGTCAGGCCAAATTCCTGAGAAACAGCTCAGATTGTGGTGGGACATGATCTTTTCAGACTGGAAAGTTGCCACCTGAGCAACTTGAGTGCAAGCAGGCTGCTACTGCAAGCCAGGCTGCTACTGCAAGCCAGGCTGCTGAATGTTTTCCAGTACCTGAGGACCATCCTGTTTGGAAGCCCCTCCAAATACTCTTTGTCCTTGAGAAGCTTTCAATATCCATGTGGCACAACCAGGAGTCACCTAGAAAAATCTTCAGTTCTCTACAGCAACTATTTGGTAGCTTCCAGGAGGGCAAACTTCAGCATCTCATCACAACTGCTGAGGTTTAAAAAAGCTGCTGGGCTGTTTTATCCTTGAACAAATCTAGGAAAAATTATAATAACCATTGATTATAATTCTTGTGTGAGGGTCAATGCACCCGTGGCATTGTAACCTCATTTACTGATTCAGTGCATGAATAATTCAACTTTTTCATGCAAAATGTGTAAATTTCAATCCTTCTTGAGCTTCCTAGATACAGTAAGCTTGCTGAGACTTTAACCCAAGCTACACTCATCTGCATTTTTTATTTATCACATTCACTGTTAAACTAGGATTGTCTTCAAGCACTGAACTGCCTTGCAAAGTCATCACAGCTGGCAATCTCAAATCTTTAGAACAATAAGAGATGTCGCTACCATTGGTTCCTGAGTATCTGTCCTAGGGGAATTGTTTATTCAAGTGTAGCATAGCCCACAGGGGTTTGTTTGCAAGAGTAGAATAGTCCAGTGTCTTTAAAATTTTTTTTAAATTTGGATTTTGCAATTATTCTCGTAGCTGAAAGCTGGCAAGTAAAGCTAAACACAACTGCCTCTCTCACTGGAGAACTAAATAGCAAAATAGCAGCAGCAAGTTCTTCTCCCATTCAACCCAAGGAGCCCATTGCCTTAAGTGAGGGTAAGATTTCACCCCACATTTTTGAAACAGCTTTTAAACTGTCAAATCCATTCTCTCACAGAGCTAGTCTATCTCTCTCTCTCTCTCTGTCTGAACCTACACATGCACAAATAAACACATTTGCTTATGCTCTCCCACAGCACTCTTTTAACTTCTGTTTTCAGTGTAACAGGGTGGAGTCTTAGTAAGTGTCATTATTTCCCTGTAGTACTTCCTATCAAAAGATCCATCTTGGGAAACTAAATATTCTACTCTATTTTATTCTGTTCTATTCAAGGAGATGCTTTGTGCTGCCAAGAGTTTAAAAATATACTTGTTAATCTAAATGGTCATTTTGGATGTACCACGTTTATCCTTTCCCCTGCCTCTCACTTTGCATCTATCTTTCTTTCACATATAAGTGGAAAAAAACCCCAGGAATTACAAGAGGAGTTTTAAACACCTCTTTTCCCCAGCAGCCATCTTTACTCTAAATGTCATCTGCAACATATGTTTACAACCTAACAGCATCCCTGTTCCCAGTGGAAAACTCCAGATGTTGAAGTCCTTTCAGGTTTCACAGCAGATGTGCTGCTGCCCTCTTGGAGCTGTTCCTTGGCTGATAGTGGAAAGAAGGGGAAGGAGCAGGCACTGCATCAGTTTTCCCACAAGACACAGATTCTGAGTTCTCCAGAGCATGCAGAATCCAATCAGTGTGTTATACCATTACTACATAAATGTTAGGAGTGGTCTCACACTGCTGAGCTCCCTCAGACTTTGCACCTCCTATGGTGTGGTGTAAGAGGGACACCAGGAGTGTGCTTAGTCCTTTCAGCTGCTCAAAGGAGATGAAGCTAATCTATAACAAAAACCAGCCTTATTGACAAAATTCACACTTAGGTTTGGACAAAGGCTGCCTCAGGACCAGGAAGTGGTTCGTCAGGCTTTGTGTTCCGGTGTGCTTGCTCACAGACCAGAAACCAAATCTTATGGCTTGAAGGAAACCGCAGGCAGGATTCAGTAAAGCACTGTTGTTCTGTCAATCAGACACACACTGGAGTGCCAGGTGCTATAGGGATGGATCAATGATAAGCATTACTGGCACTGAGAGAAAAAGGCAAAACTACTATTGGTGCACCTACTTGTTCCTTGTATTCTTTTTCAGAAGAGGCTTTCCTGAAATTGTTACATGCCACAGGGCCATCACTTCCAGGCACTTTCTAAAGAGACTCTGACACTGTATTTCAACAAAAAGCTGCAATCAACGTCTTAGCCAGCTATGTTTGCAAGTTCAGAACAGTCATCTGCTTAATTTTTACTGAAAGAGAGGAGTGCTTGGCAATGCTGGTAGTGGCAATGTACAACCTGAACAGGCTGGAAAATAATCTCCCTGTTTCTTAAAAAACATGCTTTGATATTAGTGTGGTTTCCTTCAGGATCGTAAAAACAGGCTGGAAACAAAAAAGACTTTGGGGAGATTTCTGTTCAGTGGGTGAGCAATCCCAGAATTGTCAACAAAGTGTGCTTCTGGTGCAGGGTCCAATTCTCCTCATCCTCCTCTTAAATATTACTGTATCTAGGCTCATAATCTGATTTTATACATGTAATCCTGTCCACCCCTCTGACAGGAAATGCAGACAGACAGCCTTTAAATCACACTTGCATTAAAGTGCCCATGAGACCAGGCAAAGTGGGATCAGCCCCAGGTCTTTTGTTTGCAGTGCTGCTCCAGCTGAGACTTCACCAGACTGGAGCAGGGAAAGGGTTGGTGGCAGAGAGCCTTCTTTCACCCCACATGAAAGCAATGTGTGGCCTGGTGTCATTCAGAAATGCACTGGTCAGGTTTGACCACCACTTACCCTTTGCATTTTTCAACTTTTTTTTCCACTGAGATGCCAAAGTGATATTACTGAATGTTTGGTACTTAAACATGGACTGCATAAAATGCCTCCTTTAAGTCTTCCACTGGCAACTAAAGTCTCTAAGAAATAAACATGAGGGGAAAAAAAAGAGAGAAAATATGTAGGTTAAAATATAATTAGTAGTTATATTTACCATTGAGCTAATTCTGAGTAGAAGCAAATGAGGTGCCAGACTGCAGGCAGACATGGCCACTTTCTGGAGGCCCACATCAGGTCCCAATCTGCTGCTCCAGACTGTTTTGCCACTGAACACCACACTGAGATGCAAAAAGAATAAGCCAATTGGTATCTGAAAAATTTGTTAAAAGGGTACACAAATTCTTGACACACAATTACTCCTAAAAAAAATCAATAGGATTTTTTACTCCCACTCCTTTGGTCTGCAGAAAAACTCAGCCTACGTATGTTAAAAAAAATTTAAAAATCAAAAAAAAAATCAAAAAACCTTATTTCTACTAATATTTTGTTTCAGTTATCCATTAGCAATTATATAAATCTGCTTTTTAAACTCCTCATTTCAGTTTTAGAAATCAAAATCTTTTTTTTCTGCACAGCATTTTTAAGCACTGTACAGCTTTAAAGCACTTTTTTTGTGAGGAGTAGAGGGGAAGGTGTCTGAACTGTATTTGAATCTTCATTGCTGAAAGCCAAACCTTTTTAGTAATAATCAAGTTTAGCTGCAAATATATTGATCTCTTGTAGTAACTCTATTGCCTCATAACAGAGTTTAGCACCTCGGGAGCCACATCTGATACAACCAACTGATTCCCTAGATATGAAGAAGTAGTATTGTAAAAAGCAATGTATTTAGAGGGTTAAGAACCAAAGTCCCAGGTACTAAATTGTCAGCCATTGGGTTTTTCAGCTCTTTTTTTTTTTTTTTTAATGTTATATATTTTAGGAGGAAGTAACAGACTCACAAGAGTTGTCCTGCAAAAAGCCTCAGCCTTGTAGCAGGTGGGGTTTGGAGTACACAGAGTTTTCAGGGCTGAGACAAGAGAAAGGAAACATTTTCTTTCCTCATCCATGAAAGACATTTAATCTGAAAGCCACTGAGGTACAAAATGGAAACTTGCAGTGCCCCTCTCTTCTGCCATACTTTTCAGGTGAAACTGTACTTTTCCTGAGTGTCATGAATGCTACTCTGAAAAAAGTTATTAATAAATAATAACTTGAGTATGTATACAAGATCATTATTTAATCTTTCAGTAATCTTTTTCCATGCATAATTTATTAAATGTTTTATTTATTGCTCATATTTATTAAAAATTGATTCTATTTCTTCTACCTAATGTCAATTTCCAGATGCAACAAATTATTAATATTTAATAAATTGAAAGATGCATGGAAAGAAATATAAAAAAATAGAAGTGCTCACTCCACACAGACATGCCTCTCACTACATGTTTAGCAACCCCATCCTTTCTTTGCAGTCTGGGGTTGCACTTTAATTTACAATTTGGGCAGTAGTCACAATAAAAAGTATGAAACTCCAGAGTCAAAACTCACCAACCTCTTGCCCCAGGAAGCCTGTGAGGTTGGGTTCAAACCAAGGAGAGACTCTGAAATCTAGCACTCATCTCTGAGCCATCAGACTCTACTTTCAAGACATCTGCTTCAACCCCAGAGGTTAGAAACAACAAATAAATAGTAAACTCCAAACAAATAATATGGATGGAAAGCTTCCAAAAAACCTGAAAATATGATGCAGCACATTACAAGGTGATTCAAAACATTCATTCCAGACACTTCCTAGCATTTGCACATGGAAAAACGTCATTCTTAGATTTGTTCCCAGCATCACTGAGAGCTGGGGACACCCAGCAGATCTCATGGAACATCCTGTTTTGGGCACTCTCCCCTGCAAATCCATTGTAGCTCTAGCCCAAACTCCCCTTTAGCTTTTACCTGTTCCCCAGACATTAAGCTGGCAGTGCGTCTGTCCTTGCTCTGCACCAGCCTGGGTGGCTGGGCCTGGGGCTCAGCTTCTTGGCTAACCCTGTGCCTAGGCTCATCCAGAAGTCCAGTTACAAGACCAGAAAAGTTTTCATCAGCTCTGAGGTCTCTAGACATGCCTGCAGTACAAAATAAAGCTGGAAGACTGAGAAATTTGAAACAATTAAAAGCAAAATTCAAATAGCGATGACTTGGTTGTCTGGAAGGAATTGAGAAATTATTAAAGCAATTAAATCTGGGTAACTTGGCTAAGAGATAACGGCAGAGAAGAGAACCACTTCCATAAACTCAAAAGGCTTAATCTCTGTCCAAGGGGTGATGGCACATGCAGAATTAGAGCCAACACACAAATGATGCTGGGAGATGCAGGGGCATGAGCAGGGGGACTCTAAACCCCCGACAATCCTGGGGAACCAAAAGTCTCAGAGCAGAGAAAATTGAGGTGTCTGGGCAGGAGGAAATCAATGAGACAACAGATCTACCCTCATGAGTAATGCAGATAGAACAAAATAGCTGGTTGCATCTCCAAAAAGGAGATATGACCTGCTAGGAGCAAGGCAGGGGCAGGGAGAACCATAACCAATGAGCTCTGGTCCTCCTGCCAGCATGCACCTGGTGTTATTCACTGCACCACTCTGTTGGAACTTCAGCCCCACAAGTTTAAATTATGTTTAAATTGACAGTGGCTCTTTCTGAGTCTGATGCTTCCTCTCACCCCCCCCCCTGCTTTCCACACACCCAATACAGATGTAGAAATTAGTTTGCAGGCGTTGAGAGCTGGGAAATTAAATGTGACTGCTGGATAAAACTCTGCAAATGACAAATCCAATGAGTTAATTTTAATCCTCTTGAACTGCTAAACACACTGACTGCGTGGGCCAGTGCACAGCTCTGTCTGACAGAGGCAGGGACAGCCCTTTCTGAGGGATGCCTGCTGCCAGCTTTGATACGCACTTTGTTCTTCTGATCTGTAAAGTGACCTAGCTGAAAAGTAGTGTTTATGGTTATTAAAACACATACAAGCTTTTTTAAAGTGGTATGGATGCACCCAGCTTATGGGACAAGTAGGTTTTACCCATTTCTGACTCCTTACGGCCATAGCACCTGAGAACTTGCTGCATGGAGCACTGCCATGGTGCTCCTCCACACTGGCTCCCCTCCCAGCCAGGCCAGTGCTGTAGCCCAAACTGTCCCCCTTTCCACCAAGCTGCTTGCAGGTACCTGCCTATTCCCTGGGTTGTTTGGGCTTTTAAAACATACCCAGCATAGCCCAGCTGCCTGTTGCTCCTCAGCTGAGGGAGACGTCCCATGTTCCAAAGGTGCCAAAAGTACTATTCACAATTTAGCACTTTTCCCAAGAGCCCAGAATGAAAGTTCTTCATCAATCCTCCCTCAATATTAGAAAAAAAAATCTGTACATGTGCCCACCAGCACTGTAAAAGCCAACAGTGTAAACAAAGATGAGCTTGAATGTGCTCAGCATCTTGCCCCAGGAATTCAGGATATGAGGCAACACAAGTCCTAGCTCAGATACCAGTTCTGATCCTGTAATGTTTTTAGGAAGGGGCCATCATAACTAATTAAGGTGCTGAAATAAATAAGAAAGCCCCATTTATTCTGGTTATAAATTCCTGCCAAATGTTGATGGTAAAAGCTTTCACTCTAATATGGGGGAGCTGAGCTAATTTAGGTGAGCACCATATCCTGTTCCTTGTCCATCAGTGCTGCTCTTCACAATTTCATTGCAGATCTTACAGCAACTGGTTTGAAAAGCTTCAGTTCTGTGGTCATTATATTGTGTTTTTATTGTTGCTTTCTCCTTTATGCCCCCTGAAAACAAAATTTTCAAAACCCTAACTGAAAAATGTCACCCAAGTTTAATACCAAGGGTGAAAAGACAAAACAGACAAGGTGCATTTTTAATTTCATTATTTCTTCCAAACAAAATCTTACTGTTTTGGTAAACAATCTCAATTATCTACCTTCCCAGATGACTAGAGATTACAGAAGATCAGTTTTATTTTCTAGTAATCATGGGAAATGTCTCAATTAATCAAGAGCCTGAGAACCATTTCGCATTGCTCCCTTACTTTTAAGGCTCCCTGCATGTCCCAGGCAAGTACTTTTCTGTCCAATGTAGTAAATCAGCCCACAGAAAACAGTAAATCCAAACTTCACCCTGGCCACCTTCTTTGGAGTCTACCAACTCATTCTTTTTACTGTTTCATTGTAAAAACACAGAAAAAAAATTACTTTCTCATGATCTCATCTTATTGCTGCCTGATGTCCATCACCGACAAAAAACCTCCAGCTCTCAGGGCTGAAGTCTCCAGTATTTACTTAGGCATGGTCTGTCAGAGTGGAAATTTTCCTAAGGAAAGCATTTTGAAACCAGCTCCCTCACATAGTATTACTTGATACAATGTGCAGGGGTTTCCAGGGCAATATGTGACATCCATTCCACTGCAGTTAAAATCCTTCCAGATTAAGGCAATAATGCAGAAAGTGGCCAAGTGAGAGATCAATAATGTTATAATTTTGAAAGTCTCTGTCTCACTTATCAGTGGAAGCAAAGTATTTGTTTTTAAGATGGATATTTGGAATTACTCTACATGTGTTGGGGTCCTGAACACAGTTCCCCTTGCTCCTGGGGGTTTTTCAGCCTGGGCTTGGGTGACTGGTGGCCTCACTTAAAGCCTGGGCCAGGGTCACCCCTCTTCTCTGGAGCTGTGCTTGAGCTGAAGTCCTATCCTCAGTCCCTGCCTGAGCTACACCACAGCTTTTCTGTGACCATGCCCGTGCTGGATGCTGATGTCCTGCCCGGCCTCAGCCCACCCCCACCTCCATGGACACACTTGATGCCCTGGGCTGGGCCTGACAGAAAAGGCATTAGTTGAAATCTGTGACTATTAGTTAAAACCTTTGACAAAAAAAAAGATGGGGTTTTGGGATATTTGTTGGTGGGGAGGGGGGTTGTAGAATAGAGACACTTCAACTTAATAATTGAATTTGATCTGAATTCCTACATTCCACAAAGAAATGGTTTTGACAGATATTTTTGCTCCAGTTGCCATTATAAACAATGTCTAGGTGCATTTACAGTAGCATTTTGGTTCAAACCAAGAGACTGCTTATGAAGCAAAATTTCCTGATGATGACCCCTACTCAACATTGATTTCCATTGCTGAGTGAGACTGGACCATGCAAACTTGTCTCTTTCTGGATGAAGCTAAAGCCAAAGGTGGTGGCTCTGCTAGTGGCTCTCCAATCCATGAGAACAGGCTGAAGCTAGTCTGAAGCGTCCTTGAAATGTCCATAGTGCAAATTTTGGGTCTTCAGCATTGGACTAACCCAAAATCATTTGGTTAATAGGACCTTGAAATAACTTTTCAAACAGTGTATAAACTATCCAGGCATATTGGCTTTGTATCTCATTTGGATAAGCAAATACTACTTGTAGAGAACTTGCACTATCTGAATACTCAGTTGACTGATACAAAGAGTAAAAATACTTTCTCTGAAGCTACAGTAATTTTTGCAACTCACTGATTCTATTTTTTTCTGAACATTTTATCCCAGCATGTTCAGGTTTCCTGTGTCTTGTTAGATTTGACCAGTAATGACTCCTTGTATCATGTATTTCACATTTGTGGTGTGTTCATGAAGAGAGTCAGAAAATGAAAATTTCCTGAAATAACAGAATCACAGATGGCACCATAAATGAAGGTCTGTAAAAACTGAGTCACTTATGTTGCATCAGAGGAAATAATTTGTGTAAGAAAAGTTGATATAAATGAGATTGTAAATAATTACAACAAATAGAGCAATTTAGACTTTCTTTAAAAATGCAACACAAAGGAGTTAATCTGATGATTAATGCAGACATTAGAACATTGAAGCTAATAGCCGTATGAGTGGATTCCACAACCACCTACAGACTGCTCCCCAGATGGTGCATCAGAATCTTGAGTAAAGGTGCCCAGGGTGCCCAGGGCAAGGTATGATGTGAAGGGAAGTAATTGCAGTAAAACTTGCCACAAAATTAAATATTCAAAGAAAATAGTAGCTAACCATGTTATACCAAGTGTGGAACACAAGCACCCTTCCAACAGGAACAGGAAGATACTGGGAAGTCAGCACTGTCTCCATAACAGCTGATCATGAAACCTCATCTCACTGCAGCAAACAGGACATTTGGCAGTCAGTCTGTCCTACCCTGTCCTGTGCAGGTGACCTCTTGGGAACTGTCCTCATGAGGTCCTGAAGGAGCACATGGTTTGAGCTTTCAGGTGACTGTCCAGCACACTCTCAACAAGACCAGTAATTAAAAGGCAAGAGCACTCTGACAATTAATACTCGGTACAATTACTGAATTCTAAGCAGCCACACAATAAATATTAAGATAGAAGACAAAGTCAGGAAGAAAGGCATGAAGAGCGGGTAGATAGTAAAGATAAAAATACAGCCTCACTTCCTTCACCTTTCCAGCCAAAGAATCATTTTGCCTCAGAAGTGATTTGATTCTGTATCACATTGGTTTGTGGTTTGATATCCTTTTTTTTTTTTGCCTAGTCCTATTTCAGCCATGAAAAATATAATTGGCCAGAGCTCTGTTTCTGTGCTTGAAACTTCAATTCAATAACCTCTCTCCTATTGTATTCCACAGAGATCCAGAGGTAATGTGTGCTCAGGATATGAGAAGAGTGATTCTCTGGGAGAACTGAAGTTCAATTCCTTCATTTCATTTCAATAAGCGGAGGTTGACTTTTAAATTGGCAGATTTGTCAAAGGTGGTTTTTTATCACAATTAGTGTAGTGGTCTTATCAAAAGAAAAAACAGATTTTTTTTTCCACATTTCTGTGCAAGTATCAGTCAGAAAAGACAGAGTAGAGGCAATACGACCAGAAAATATTTTCACAAATACTCACAATGATTTAAAAATGAATTTTTTCCAGCTGTGTTTGCTTCTCTCAAATAGGCAAATAATTCTGTTATGGTCACACGCATTCTCACGGAAAGAAAATTTTGGAAACTCATGAGGATTCATGGAAAGCAAAGTTTACACAGAGAAGGAAATCAGCCAGACAGGAGTCAGACTGCACTGATCACAACCAGCACTTCAAACATATACAACTACTCTTGGGAATATCAGAGAGAATTATAGTAGCACCTTGTGCAAGACTTCAAACATGTCGAGCTCTGCCTTGGACAAACACTAGGTCAAACACAGCAAGTGTCAAGAAACATCACTTTTTACGCTTATTTACAACTGTGATTGTCTTACTTGAAGGACCCCAGCCTGAGAGGGTTCTAATTGTTTTGTTTATATCTGGCTTTAATATTTATATTTATTAAAATCTTACATATATTTATATTTATATTTATATTTATATTTATATTTATATTTATATTTATATTTATCCAGATGAGGAACAACTATCTTCTTATCTGAGAAAGGCATCTCCCTAGACACCACAGCCAGGAATGTGGAGTATTTAAAGTAGCTGATGCACGGGGAAAAAAAGAGCCAAGAAAGACAACAGCTACAGATGTAAAGAGGAGACAGCACAGTCGAGCCCATATAGTACAGCTGTAATTTCAGTCCCAGCATGACCTGCAGCCCATTCTGCCCTAACAGAAATAATTTGGATACTTGCTAATGCTGCAGCTGCGACAGAGCAAAACACAGACAACAAAGCCTGGTGGTAAACACCCCGAGCAAGGTGTCACAGCAAGTCAGATCAGCTGGCAAGCCAAATGGTTTAAAAGTCTTGTTTTGAGCCAGTCCACCAGCCTGTCCTGCTCAGGAGGTGCACAGACCCTCCTGGCACCAGTGGTCAAGATAGAGGACAGGCTCAAGCTTTTGAGCAATGGCACCAAGCTGGTTTGCCTTGAGCCAGCTATGAAGCTCTTGTGGCCAGTGTGGCTAGTACAGCACACCATGCATGGGTTTCACAAGAATGGTTCCCAACTGCCTGGATAAAAATAAACATGGGCAGATTTATGCAGGTGCCGTGAATCTCAGGATAGCACAGCCTTATGCCATTGACCCTGGTGCCATGAAAAGCTCATCCATGCAGCCACTGTTGGCAGATACCTTGGGTACCAAAGAAGCAGTAGTGGGAAAGAGCAACTGTAGTATTTAGAGGGAATGTAAAAGGGCTCCCTTCCACCCAGGCAGTTTTCTCTCAATATCATTTTTTGCCGACTGATAGCAGTTCATAACCACGCAACTGGGGGAATCCCTGTGCCATCTGGAGCATTTCTGAATAGGAGTTTCATAAACCATTACGCAACACTTCTACCTTTGTGTGCATATTCCCAGAAGGGGATTGCAGTGGCCTAGGCAATGAATGTTTGACATCCTCACAAAACTTGATCAGCTCCATGTTGCATTTCACCATCTTCTGTCAGAGGGCTCCACTTGGCAGATCTTGACATCCCACTCTGAGCAATTTTTCAAAGTGTATTTGAGGAACCTTCCCATTCCTCTACACAAGGAGGTAACATGGATTTCTGTCACCCAGGATGGCTTAGTGAGTCATAACGAGAGCACACAGCAGCACTACCAGACTCTCCACACTTCAGAGATGGGGAAAGAGAGGGCTGGCACTAGATACCACAGTTTGTCCCACCAGGGTGGCATCCACCTGGTGCTGGTAAGTCATCCTGGAGATGTCCAAAACCCAGCCCAAGAGGAAAACCAGGATTCCCTTTCCCTGCAGGCATCACCTGGAAGAAAGGCAGGTTTCAGAGCTGTCCCTGCCACACCACCAAGGTCAGCACAAATACTCACTGTCTTCAGCCCAGACTGGTAATCTATCTAGCTGGAACTGGGTCTGCCTGTCCCATGTGAAAACCCTCCTGTCCCTATCCCATTTCTTCTGGACACTTTTGGCCACCTGAGGAAAGCAAAGAAGGGCTGCTCACCCCTCTCATGTAAAGCCCTTTATGATAGTGCTGAAGGAAAAATGGTAGGTTGGCAATTAATGGAGAACAGATTAGTTTGTGGCCTCCAAGAAAGACACAGCATCACACACTGCCTGTGAACAGCTTCAGCAAATACAGAGCTTTTTGTTATTATATATATAAATCTGTTTTATTTTTCCAGTGGACTATTTTTAAGTGTTTTGTGTGTGGAATGCATCCATCTCTTCACTGGGTTTCCACAGAGAAGTGCTCTGCCTCGCACCGGTCTCCAGCCAGCACAACACCACCAAGGATGCTAGCAGCATCCTTTTATCCTGCCACACTCCTGCTTGCCAGCAGAAGAAAGGACAGCAGGTGCTGAGCTGATTCCAAATTACAAATATACTTGACCTCTCACTGCAACCTCTCCGTGTGCAGGGACATTAATTAGTGTCTCTCCTCTTTCCAGAGAGTGGATAGAGGTCAAATGTCATTATATAAATATGAATAAATCATCTCTGAGATCTCTCCATCAGAACTGAAGTTACTTGATATTTGCTGGGCAGTAGAGACAGACAAATGGAAAGATGGATGGGTGGACGGAGGGACGGACGAATGGATGGATGGACGGATTGATGAAAGAAAAGACCAATGGACACTGAAACTGTGTGGTCTTGTTGCCTTTGAAGACCACACTGATGTGAGATAGCACATATGACCATCACAAAACACCTGGTGGCTGAAGTGGCCAGACTGCTATTCTAGCATCAGAAAGGTCAGAAGTTGTTCCCTTTTCTTAGAGACGTTGTCTCATAAACCAAAAAAGAGGAAAAGCATCTTCATCTGTGGCCTGTAACAGTCTTTTTGTGAGCTCTTACAGACTTGGTACAGGAGAGGATGTCAACCTGATAATGGCAAATCAGCTCTCAGCATCTCAGTCAGTCCTGATGCTTCCTCCTGGTAGGATCATATTCATCCTGAATATGAAGTTCTCTGCAGCTGTTTGTCCAAGGTGGACGTCCTCCTGTGACACCCTGCAGGCCATCTTCTGGGCCCAGAAGCATCCTGGAGGCACTCCATCTGAAGCTGCTGAAGCACAGTTGTTTTTTTAACTTCTCCATGGATATATAACTGCTCCAGACAATAATGATCCTGTTAGCTGCATGCTCCTTCTTTCATTAACACCTCTTCTTTTCATCCTCACAGTCTGTGAGACCTTCTTGTATCTGCATGTCTGCCTCAAAGCAGGTTTGCAATCTGCAGAGCAGGAATTGTTTTACTCTATGGTTTTTTTACCACAATATGTGGCAAACCACAGCACATGGCAAACCATCCTGACTGGATTGCATCGGACATCAAGGGAATGTCCAGCAAAGCCCACTGCACCACAGCACAGTGAAGGCTGGAGTGGAGCAGGAAGCTCAGGCTCATGGAGGTTAGCTGGGGGAAAAGAACCATTTCAGGGCAGGGACCTCTGCAAGGCTTGGCGGTGGCTCAGCAAATCTTTCTTGCTCTCATTTTAAAAGTACATTTCTAAATGTGCTGCCTTGAGGCCAAAGAAATTCCCAGAACAAGCATGAATTTTTCAGGAGGATGGAATGTGTCTACTGCTGTTCTCTAAGACACAAAGAAGACAAAAAAGGGTTATTTTCTGATTTCAAAGAAGATATTCTTAGTATAAACTTCCAGCAACACATCCAGACAAAAACACACAAAAATACTACACATATTAACATATACATGTGATTACCACCACCACAGTTTTGACAGAAGCCCATCCTGGTAAACCATCTTCATGTTCCTGCACTATAAATCATTAATTGTAACCACTTGATCTGGAAGTAAAGCACTTTCTCTCCCAAGAACATCCTAACTGACAAAGGGGAGAGAAAAAAGCCAAGCAAAATTTGCTTTGCTTGTTAGTGAAAGCTCCAGTAATGCACTGTCCTTGCTCCCTTCTTGTGCTCAGTATCTGGGATGGCTGCAGAGTCATTATAAGGCTGTTGGGCAGGTCTGGGGAGTGGAAATTTGTGTATGGCACCCTCAGGGCTAATTGCATGTGCCACCATTCAGGTGAATAGAAAACTCATATACTTGGCCAGCACCCAAAGTGACAGCCTTATCCCCCGTGTCACATAAACATGATTAAGAAAACAATTTTTTTTCCCTCAGTTACTGAGCATTAAATCTTAACTAAAATGCTGCTGAACTGAGAAATGTTCTTTGTTTCCAGCGGTGGATCTGTCCCCCACTGATGATGCAGGCTCCTGATTTTTTGTCCTTCAAACCACCTTCCCTCTCCGCTCAGGACGCCCCGCCAGTGCAACACCAGTGCCCATATTAGCAGCCAGGATGGTGCAGAAAATTCAGCCCCCCTGGTTTGTGGGAGGCACAAGAGTGAGGTTAGGATAGGACAGAGTGTTCTGAAGCAGCTGCAGACCAACACAGTCATTCTCTCTCTATACTTGTCTATACGCCCATGTACATATACTCAGAATATTTCCACTCTGATATGAAAGCCTGGTGAACAGAATCTGTGCATTTCATCAGCTGTTCCTAGCCTTAGCAGGCTGCACTCTTCTAATGGAGGTCAAGACTTCAGCAATTTTTTGTGATTATATGGAAAAAATATGCAATCCTCTGTAACATGGCTTTCTGGTAAAGAAGTCTGATCTCTGCTTCTTCTACATACTTCCATTTTGTAATGCTGCACAAGAGGGGATCCAGCCATTTGGAAGTGGATATAACCAAATAAAGTAACTGACACTCTAATCTTATTATTGATATGCATTGCCAACATTTCTCTTCTACCAACAGTTCACACACATCCAGGGAATGATGCAGTCTTTTAGATGATTTACCACTAACCACTTAAAATACCAAACCCAGAAGAGTCAAATCCCCTCACATTCTCACATCTGAACAGAAAGCATTTGAGTAGTCAAACTTGTACTTAGCTTTTCAGAAAACCAGTTTGGAAAGGAATTTAGGGAACCCTCCAATCCATCCCAATGCCCTAAGCTCTACCACTGGCTGAAGTTAGAAAAATTCCACATCTGGAGTCCAACTAGACTTCATGCATCAAGAAAATGGTCCAAACTGTGGCTGACCAACATTTTATCTTGCAATGTCTTTTTTTTCTGATTGGAAGTTTTCATCTGCCAACATAAGTGTAAATTCTCCTCACTTCAGGCAGGTAAATACTTCCTTGCAGCAGTGCCATGAAAAACAGGCCCACTGTGAGTCATTTTATCTCAGGCAATTTTTCATAATTGGACTGCATGGAACAGACTCTTCTTGTTATTGGTGTGATATCAGATAATAAAATAAATAACTTGCCACTTTTATAAGCAGAAGGGAAAAAAACAGATTTATAGCATTGGGATTTGGAAATGCTTGTTACTTGCTTGTTTCCCGTTCTGTGTCTTCTCAAGAAGTTAAATAAAAACATCAGTGTCTTTCTGCAAAGAGTTACAGGGGAAACAACAGTGTGTATTAAATTGAGACTTCAGAGGGGAATTTCAATCAGTATATTATCAGGATGTTCTGACAAAGTTTAAAATCGCTAGAGATAAAAACAGTTACTAGAACTCATACAGCTGTTTGATGCTGATCTGTCATTGCTCTTACAAGCAAAAAGCAAAAAACAGGAAAAAATGGTTGAAAATTTTAGCAGAAATTAAGGAACATGAAAGAGAGGAAGGAAAGAAGAGGAAGGTGCAACAAGCAGAGAATAACATAATAAGCACCAGTGATGCAAAGCTAAAAGAAAATGCCTTAAAGTAAGAAAGAAGGCATATGTATTTCATACAGAGTGATGAAACTTGAAAATGTATTACTGTAAATTCTCCATTTTGTGATATCCTCTCCAAAACCAAGTGTCTTAGTCAAACAGGGTTCAGAATGGGAGTAAGGGATTCAACTTGAGTGTGTGCTCTAAAAGGATAAAACAGAAATAGAAGTAAGTAAGGATAAGCTCAAGCATACAGAGTCCCCTTCATCTGCAAAGCCTCAGCAAGTCAGAGTCCCTCAAGGAAAAGGATGAAGTGCCAAGGGAAAGAAAAGCAGAGCTGGCTGTAGGGTAGGTACAGGGTCAGGCAAGGCACTGCCAGATGCCATGAAGTGATTGCCCCATCAATGCCAAATTAGGCTGGCCCCAAACTCAGGCCTGCAGAGATCCATTTCCTCCTGGCTGGGAGGCTACTGGGAGCACCCTGAGTAGTGCAAGGCACACAGCAGCATTCAGGAAAGGCTCTCTGAAGAAAATAATGATGATCACAAAGAGCCTGAAAGCTGAAAGGCTTTCCAAGCTATGGCATTAGCAAAGGAAGGAGCCCACAGGGCTGCTCAAGCCTTGCCCTGCCCTGGAGGTCTGGGGCCTCCCATATTTCCACCTGTTCTCCAGCGTCACAGGCACCCACATCTAAGCCCAGACCAACCCTGGGTACTACAGGGAGCTCCTGTCCCCTGCGTGCTCTGCTCTTTCCCTCCTCCCCTCTGGCCCTTTCTGTGCTAAAAGGAGAGCACATGTCAGGGTAGAAGCTCGGCCCCCATTTTTTGCCACCTCCTGGAGGATGTTATTTCTTTCTATGTGCTGTATAGAATGCATAGGCAGAATCATGTGCCTTGCCTGGGCATCAGTAGTTGGGTGTCCTGGGTAAATGGTGTAATACCCCTCAGGCTGCCACTGCCCGCTCTGCTTCTCCCAAAAGGCCACTCAAGATATATCAAAGTCACCAAGTTGGTGTATTTGCTTTGCACAAATTCAATTTTTGGAGCTTCTCATCAGTTCAGAGACATGAAATGATAGACGGAAGGTTTCAAAACTGCTAAGTGTAACAGATACTTTGCTTATGCCTCACTTTCACTTCAGTTCATCTTCCATGCTACTTGACACTTATTTATGAGTAGTATATAGTGGTATGGAATTGATGCCATGATGATTTTTTGCCTTTTCTTTTATACCCCTGTTATACCTTTTTACAACTTCTGTATTCTTAGTGCTTTTTGCCTACATTCTTGGACTTGTTTGTTCAGCTAGGAGACTAAGCATTTTAGAAGCTTTGTAGGTAGGGATCAGTGTGCCCCAGACCCCAAGGTCCTCTCCAGAACACATTCTGTAAACTAAGAGAGAACCATCCAGGGGAAGGTTCCTTGGGGAGGGGGGTTCACTCGAGCCTCTCATTGGGGAATCTTTGATAGATATGCTAATTAGTAAGACCTATAATGATATACCAGATCTTTTGGGAGTGGGCATTGTAGTGTGCATTTCAGCCCATTCCACCTGGACGTGTGCACCTAAGGATCTTTAAAATAAATACCAAGGAAAAATCCCTTTTTTCCTTCTAACCGTGCTTGACTCTTGATTTTAAGACCAGAAAAAGGCATCAGAATTAAATCCTAAAATCTTATAAAAAAGGAATTTTCTTCTGTGCATTCCTTGATCACCATGTAAACCATGGAAAGAATAGCAATACTGTATTGAGTAGTCCCCAAATTAAACACACTGAAGGGGGAAAAAAGGAACATCTCACATAGGAAAAGTAATTTGGGTTTTAGAAAGCCTCCTAAAATGCAAAAATATTGCATTTTGATACAAGGAAGGATTGTTACCAAAGAAATCATTACTCAGACATATCTGAAGTGTTACAAACTACAGGAGGGAATCAGAAAAGAAGAAAAATCAGGAAAAAAGACAATCGGCAACTGAAGTTGAATTCTAAAACCACAAGACAGCTTTGTCCTTTTCATTGAGTCTGCTACACACAAAACAGAAACATGTTTGAAAAAATTTGGCATTCAGAGGCATTAAAATTATTCAGTTACTGTCATCACTCAGTGAGAAACATGACGTTCCATCACATGAGTCATCTCTGCAAGGAAATGGGCACAGAATGTACTGTGAAGCACACTGAGAAGTCACAAGTACAGAACCCAAAGAGAGAGGGAGTTCCTGATGTGTAACAAGAGCATGACTTTTGCTGATACCAACTGTGATCGTGCCTTTAGCTTGGTACATGGGATGGGCCACAGCGAGGAGGTGGGACTGCTGCTGGCACGTCCCTGGAGGAGACCCATTCCAGGTGGGAAGAAGACACAGGAACATTTTCCTAGCTTCTCTGTGTCTATTTTTTAGCACTTCTTGGATAAATGCACCAAATAAACCCAATTGCTGCAGCAACTGGACTCTCACCATGTAGTGCAGCAATAAAACAAGCTTGCATTAAAACAAGGGAATTTTCCAGGGTTTCTCTGGTCTTTCTGGTGCCCACTAAGCCATGACAGAGAAGGAGACTCGTGTATCTCATTTAAGTACATTTTAGATCCCCCCCAAAGCCGTAACTGTCTGCTGAGGATGTTTGGAGAGGGCATACCAAGCCCTCAGCATCAAAGCAGAGGCAGGTTGACCCTCTGGAACCCGCTCAACAGCTGCTGAGCACATTGGCACCTGGAGACCAGGCAAGGCAGCTCACATTCACTGTCATGGTTTCTTCAGGGACATGTGCCCCAGTCTGGCTCTCCAGGTGGGCATAAAAATCCTCCTTCTGCTCAGGTGCATCTAAATCTGTGCTATCTTTTCCACATGGTCTGGAGTCCCCAAAACCTCTGGGCATGCCCTCCACTGCACATGAAGACCCTCTAGACTCGCTCATTGCCATGATGGGAATGTGAAATTTCTCCATCTGAAGCTCTTGATTCTGGACCTCCCCAGAAGCAGCACACCCAAAATTGCCCCAAACAGCAGCTGATGTTCCTTCACAGTGGCCCCTTTTCCCTTGTATGTCTCAGCTAATGCCCTTGACCCCTTGTACTTCAGGGCTGTGTACCCCAAATGCAGAGCTCATCTTAGAGAACAAGAGGCCAAAGACTTCCCACAGCATCAGGTACACAGAGCTTATCCCACACAGTCTTCACTTGCTGCTGTAGCTGCTTTGCAGTGTAGTTATGTGGCACAATTCAATGCAGTTCATGACCAGTTCCTGTCACTGTGCATCGCATGCCCCTTGTTGCAGACAAATGTTATTTATTCTAAGACTGTCTCAAAGTCTTCCTCCAAAAAATCCTCCACAATTTCAAGAGCCGTGATTTTCTTTATCTCCTTTTTGTTTCACAATTATATTGTGAAATTGCTGGGGATTTTTTTCCCCCTGCACTTTTAGAAGTCAGGGTTGCGTTTCACTTGCAAACAAAGCAACTGAATTATCTTACAGTCAGCCTCTTCCCTTAACAGGACATTTTAAACTTTTTCACTTTAAGGACTTTGCAATGAAAGTCCTTGATGAGCTAAAAACATGTACTAATTAGTATTTTATTATGAATTTCCAATGCATGTCTTTTCAGTGGAAGTATTAAAAAACTTAGTCTGCATCTTACCATCTTTGTGGTCATTTGAAAAAATTGTCCTGCCTTGTGATGACATAAGGAAGCTTATGCAGAGACAACCCAGACTGCGTGAAAGCAGTATCTGTACAAAAAGCATTTAGACAAAACCAGCATGGTATCTTCACTTGAAACAGGTCGTGAACAAATAATTTGTACAGGAGTCAAGAAAACAGTAGAATTGAAAGAAAGGAACAAGTTCCAAATTAGTGGCTCATTACAGTGGAAAACAGTCAATTATATCTGGTCCTGCAGGTGGAGGTTTGCCTCCATCACCCCCCAACAAAACTCCTACAGAGTAGAAGTGACATACTAACTGTGTTCATGGTGGCTTTTGATTCCCCAGCATGAAAGGACCACATAAATTTACCAGAGAAAGTCAAGGAGTAATCAATAATGTGATTTGTCTCAAATTTACCTATAGGGGTGTTCAAAAGCCCAAACACAAGAGAAAACAGACCACTTGACTTGTCAGAGGTGGGGCACAGCCATCCTGGCCACAGAAACTGCTGAAGAAGGACCAGGAGCTTGTATCTGGCTCCCTCGTGTCCTTGGAAGGTTCCCTGGAAAGCCAGACATGGCTCAGCAGGGGGGTGCACTTACATCCTCCGTCTTGTGATCTCCCAACAGCTGAGCATGGGGGAAAGCTATGGATTTCCTAACCACAAAAGGACACGTGTCTGGAATCAGATTCCTTGTGGGTGCCAACAGTAAGATTGAGAGCTAAGCTCTTTTTTGAGTCATTCATCAGCTCAGATGTGAGTTGTCAGCCATTTGAACGTTTTCCACAAAAGCTGCCACACAGTCTGTGCTCTTTATCCATTCTCCAAGTATAGCAGTAGAGATGTGTCAGACCCACTATTTTCATTTATTAAAACTTTCTGCCTAGTTTGAGAAACTGGAGGAAAGTTCTAGATAGAGCTGAGCATTAATTAACCTTCTTGCATTCACCTAAATCTCCAGTTCAAAGCAGTACACATTGTAAAACATAAGAGGAATTATTCTCTCTCATTTAAGATACCCACTGAGACCCTTTGTCTGACTTTCCCTGCACTCCAACCCAGGCCACTTCCCTAGTGCTTCAGAGACCTCCAAAGCTTCTGCCCAGACCATCAGTTATACATCCTCCAATTTTGAAAGCAAAAGAGTTAGCTGGAACATAATCAGAGAATGAAGAAAGCTTTTAGGATAGGTCCAGTTCCTCATAATTTTTAGGTACCTTACTCGGGATAGTGGCACATGGTTTTACAACTTTTTGGAGGGGAATGGTTGGAGCATTGAAATCCAGGAAGCCCTGTGTGTCATGAGGAGAGGGGTAGCAGCAAGTTGGCATTGCTGGGGTGAAGCACTGGGAATGTGTCTGTTCCCCATGGAAGCCAGTGACCTCGCCTGAGGCTGTCCCCAGGAGACATCAGGCATGCTCAGATCTACTGACTGAGCTGCTCTTAGGATGGATCCCTGTCCCATTTTGGTCAAAATGCCCTGGCTGAGTCCAGACAGTTTAATAGTGAGACTTGAGATTCACCAGCCCAAGCTCCTTACAAAGTCAACAGAGAGAAAAACATTTCTGTAGGGCAGCTCAGGCTTCCAAGGTCCAAGCCTGGGCATACCTGCTCTGCCTTTGTCTCATAGAGTCTGTGCCAATTGAACTCCTGAAATGGATGGTTGAGGAGGAGGTCCACAAGCTGAAGGTGGACCAGGTTTAGACTGGCACTCACAGCTAAGTGCAGTTTGGAGGGACTGGAGATGCTGGAGAGGGAAGTGACTGGAAGCAGCTGGTCAAGGGTGACTACTGCAGCTGGGGCAGCCTCTGGGAAAGGGGATGGGGTGCCTCCCCAAAGGAGACAGTGTGTTCTTGCCATCAAAATGGGACAAATAGCTGAAAGCAGTGGGAATTGTGCTCAAGTACCATAGTACTGGGATAAAAAATTATAAGCACCATAGAAATCTGTAATGTATTTACTGTGAGGAAGCTGAAGGCACAACTCTAATCTCACTCAGCATTCCTTTGGTAAAAGTGCGTAAGTATTTGCTCTTCACAAACCTGTTATGCAAAGAGTACTAGAGAGGTCTTTGAGTCATGTGAGGGGAGTCCAGCTCCTCTAGGACCTGAAGCAACAGAGATACTTTGCATAATTAATAATGTAAAGCATAACTAGAGGGAAAGGAATCCCAGGAGTTAATGGATTTTACGCCACTTATTTCAATAAATTATAGCACTGACTCCAGGCATCAGTTCAACAATATTTTTAGTGAACTAGATGCAGAAAATAAACAAGCTTTTTCTGTAATTTTTAGGAAGACAAAGTGTACAGGTTCTGACTTTTCAAAGCTACTCCCAGGAAAAAGGCAGGGAGTAAAAATGAGACACTTCAGTCTAAGAAAACAGCAGCAAACTGAAAAGCTCAGAATGGAAATAACCTTCTTTGTCCAGTAACTCGTGATTTAGGTATAACATTCTGCCTTGAAACTAAAGCTGAAGGAGGTTTTATTACAAATGCAGCTGCATTTTTAATAAGAGAGTGAAAAGTAGTAGGAAAAAATAGCATATGAGCAATTTTGTATGGGGACTGTGTGACCTAATAGCTGTTTTTCAACTCTAATATCAATGATTTTGTGCTCTAGTTTCCTTCATCAACTGACTGGGGACTGTTTTTCAAGTCATTAGGAAGCTAGGAACATACCAATTTTGTTTTAGAATCACAGAGAAATGGCATCTATTAAAAAAAAAAAAAAAAAAGGTGGGGGTTTTGTTCTTACCTAAACTGATTGTGCATTGTTTAAACTGGGCTGATACAGTGACCATGCCTTTTTTGTTACTGATAGAGAGAAGAGAGGAATCAGACCCCATGTGATATTTCCAGACAGCAAGTTACAGACCGAACTTGTAGAAGTGGCAGTTCTTTGTGTTTCCATAGCAACCCAAGCTGCAGTTGTCGGTAATTAAAATTAACTCCATAGTTTTATTGGAATGCCAGGAGCTGCCTTCTCAGATGATGGAGACAAAACAGAAGCAACAATATCTGCCAAAATAACAGTTTTCTATATACAGCTCTGTCATTCACCAGCAGCATTCAGCCACATTTCATCCTTGCCTCTTTCAGTGCTGTTCCAGCATCTGTCTGACCAGCAGCAGAAAATGGTATCTAGAAGATTTTAACCCAACTCCTACTGCAAGCCCAGAGCTTTGCAGATGCATCCTGCTGCTGACACATGGTTCTCCTGCCTGGGCAGTCCTAGGTATGCCCTCCTCTCTCCCTAGCCTGTAGGTAAGAAAGGTGAGAACAGCCTTTCTCCAGATCAGGCTCACCTGGATCCCAGTGAGGCTGGGGCTGGTGAGAAGGTGCATCCCGTGACTCCTAAAAGCTGGACAGAAAAACACATTAAGATAGTCTTGCCAGGCTCTGACGTGGCTTTAGGGTGGCTCTTTTCATTCCTACCCGAGCTGCCATCCCCAAAGCAATCATCTCTGCCACAGATCACATAGCATGGGCAAGGCTGCAGACTGCAGCAAGCAGTGGGGGGGGGGGGGGGGGGGGGAATTGCAACACTCCAACCCTCCCCACCCTTCACGCCTACTAAAAGCTCCCTAGAAAAAGTGCTTTTCACATAGAATATATCTACATCCCAAGTAAGGGACACAGGGGGAAAAAGCACAGCACTAAGTCCCAGATCATCAAGCACTGCTTCAGTCAGGTAATTTCTTGGCTTTGTCCTGAACCTTCCCCACCAGCTGTCTGCAAAGCAGGGTTTGGACATGCATGCTGAGATGGTTCGTTGCAGGACTTCTCCCAATGTGACTATTAGACTGATTTGAGAAGACAGCACCGTGTTTGGCTCCCTCTGCACCACCAGTCCTCCAGCACTATCCCGGATGGCTTTGCAACCTCACATGTCCTTGTGTTAAATAGCAGCAAAACACATCAGGAGCATGAAAAATCCCACTGCTGTGGTGGGCTGCAACACTTCACTCATTTTCCTTTAGACAAGTTGAACTGGAAAAACACAGTAAAAATAATAATCACAGTTTTATGTGGGGCCCAGGGGAGAGCCAGGGCCAAGTGCTGTTAAGTGTAGATGCAGCCAGTCTGCTCTGGAGGGAGCAGAACGGACATGAACCTATTTGTTCTCCTTGGCCTCCCAGACAAAGATCAGTCCTTGGCTCTCTTTTATTTACTAGTAGGGATGTATACATAGAGTACTTAAAACCAGTCCTGTGTTCAAATAACTCCTAACTTAATAGAAAAGTAAATTATTTTGCTTCTCAGAGAAAGAATATATTTTCCAACTGGCTAAGCATAAATTGAAATTCATCTCTTAGGGCCATAACTTACCAGCAGTTAGCATCTCTAGCAAAAGAGATTGCCATTAGTTGCTCTTAGTTGTTAGGTAAGCCAAAATAAAGTGTTATATTAATAAAAATATTTTCCTGATGTCTACCCTAAAAAGACAGCAGTTAACAGCAAAAAAAGTACCTGCATTTCATGGTAATAATTCAAATGAGGCAGGAAATTGTAACACCAATGATTTATATCTTTAGCATCAATGGGAATACAAAATATATACATACATACATGTATCATGAACTCAGTAATAGCACCGAAACTATATGCAGAGAGGTATATGCTTTAAAGGTAATGTCCATGACTAGCATGATGTCTCCTACCAAAAATATCATTGGCAAAACTATACCCTCTGCAATGAAGTCTTAACAGGCTTCTATGGAAACTGACTTCAATAAAGAAGGCTGGAACTAGAACTCTTTGAGTTTAAAATCTTAAAATCTTTTTTTAAAGACAGTTTGAAGCAAAATTTTGTTGTTGTTTTTTTTTTAAGTTTGGAAATCAGCTTTCATTTTCTGTTTGCTCATTTCCTTTTATTTAGGCAATAAATACCTGGAAATTTTTGCTCTTCATAATTTTTACCCCAGAAAGCCTCAAAAGACCAGTTCAAGAATCTCTCACAGAGCAGACCAGAAGTACCCCAGAGCTATGATTCAATAATCCATCCTGCAGATGGAACAACCCAGTCACATTATGATAATTGTTCATCACTTCCAGCCCTGGTTTTGTGCTGAAACAAAACTCTGGTAAAGGCACAAACCACAATTTCCAGGAATGTCTGTACAAGCAGCACAATGCAGGGATGAGCATTCAGGGCTTGTGAAAAAGAAGGGTCCATTTGGAAGCAAAGTCATGTTTTGAAGTCCATGACTGTTTCTTGCAGTTTCTTATACAATGCTATCAATAGTCCAAATTCTGCCAGGAGTCAAAATATTTTTCAAAATGAGCCTGTGTTGCTCCGGGGTTGTATTGGCTGTATTGCTGTGCTGCTGTGTTTGACTGCTTCCTTTCCCTCCCACTTGAAACTTGATAAGATCACGGTGGGAAATGGAGCGTAAGATGGACAAACAATGCTGTTACTCGGTGAGAAATGCACTCAGGAATAGAGGAAATCCTACATTTCCTTATGAAGATAACTTTTCAAATAAGACTTTAAGAAAATATGCAGGTCCTAGTCACAAGGGGAGCCAGAGGTGAGCCAGACACAAGCTCCAAAGTTCGTGTGTTGTGAAGGGACGCTTAAGCCTCTATATGAAAGTTGTCTAACAAGTGCCAAGGCAGAAATCCACGTCCAGACCTTGGGTGCAAAGGACTTAATGCCAGTGAGCATTAAACTGAGATGTGTTCATGCAGGCTGCCCAGGAACCTCTCCAGCTGCTTCACTGCAGCATCCTGCCTCTCGTGAGTGGCATGTGCTTGGGAAGTCCCCCCTAGATTGCTAAATGTGTCCCACATGTGCAAGAGGGATCCCTGCAGCCACCAAAACAGAGTGACACTGTTGCCTGTGCCCCTCAAGCAATGCACAGTATATGCACTGTGCCACAGGGTTTGTTGCAAGGATGGGGTGGGCTGCAGAGCCAGAAATCTGTGCAAATGTGACATCACCCCAAGACACACCCCACAGGAAAAATTTCCACATGGGGAAAGAGGGTACATGCAGGAAAGAAGAACAAACCGACCCCAGCCCATATGGCCAAGGTGTCTTCAGGACAGCCTGTGGTTTTAAAATGAAGCACACACTCAAGTGTTCTGTTGGAAACCTTATGCCACTTTCCATGTGAGCAGCAGCACAGCTTTCCCAAAGCAAGCTGTCTGGGAAGCTGACTGACTGTCTCTCTGCTTAGGATACAAATTGTTTTTGAGGTACATACACCAGGGACTTTTCATATGTATCACATGCACAGATGTTTGGTGCAGTAGGACACAACAATCTGTGAATTGAGCACCTCAAGTTAGGAGAGAACCAGCTCATCTCATGCAGCCTTGGGTTTAATATTAGATTTCAACAAAACAGAAGTGGAATTCAAACACCTTCATGCAGGTACTCACATACTCAAGACACTTTTCTTTCACCTCGGGGAGAGTTACAAGTTTCAGAGCCAGGTATTACCGTGCCAATTTTTTCTGACCAGACAAAATTCAGGTCAGCAAAAGCCTGCCCAGAAATTGGAAAGCAGACCTTTCTGCATAGCATGACAGGTAGAAAGGAGGGGGGAATCCCAATTCTCGACACTGCCACTTGGAGAGCTCAGAGCTGCAAATACCTTTTCCATTCATCCTGCACAGCAGGATACCCTCAGCAGCAGCAGCAGCAGCAGCAGCAGCGAGTGTGAGCAGTGCTGGCAGAGGCAGCCAAATGCAGCCAAACCTGGCAACACAACTGTGCTGCCTGGTAGAAGTGGAGAGAGAGATAACAGCAAGAAAAATTTAAATTAATTAAAGATACGGCTTCAAAACCTCATCATCTGCTCTGAAGGGGTTAAAGTTGTTCTCTGTGTTTCTCTGACCTGTCAATAGTGTTAAAATTGCCTCCTTTCCTCCTGTTTTTTTATATACTGCTACACAGTGGGATTCCAACTTGCAGGCATGACTTCTCTAGGGCTTTATTCATTTTGTCCTGGTTGGCTGCATTTTTCAGAACTCTTTCTTTTGCCTTCATTAAACTTGAATAAAAAGGGGTCTATTAAAAAATGCAAAGGGCTCATTTTTCAAAATCAACCCTAGCCTTCAATTTTTCAAGGTTAGAGGACTTTTTCTTTCATTTGGTTTAGTCCCAACTGCAAAAGAAAGGAAGAAACCCATTTGGAGGGTAACCAAGAACTTAAGTGCCTCAGAACCAAGCAGGACAATCCAACACTGCCTGATCCATCCACCAAGCTGGACTCTCCATGGTACTTCCTAACAGAGTCATCCAGAGGGTGACTGAGCACTCTGTCTCCCCAGGGAAGTGATCACAGAACCAAGCCTCCCAGACTTCAAGAAGCATTTGGACAATGCTCTCAGGCACATGGTGGGACTCTGAGGCTGTCCTGTACAGGGCCAGGAGTAGGACTTTGATTATCCTTGTGAAGCCCTTCCAACTTTGGATATTCTTTGACTCTATGATTCAGAACAAGAGGCAAACTGTGGAGCTCCAGCAGATCTTCTGTAGAGCCCTGTCTTTCCCTGGCTGGCATTAGGTGCCTGAGTTTAAATCCTTCGATCAGCTGTACAAATATCCACTGATGTGCACTAAACTTCTTCATAGCTGTGATCAGCTCTTAAAAGAGCACTTGGCCATATCTTCAGGAAATGGGTCAGAGCAATCTTCCAACCAGACAAGACAAAAATTTTGGGTCAGGTTTGAATTCACAACTAAGCACCCATTTTCAAGGTGACCTTGTCTTTCAGGCTTCTAAGTCAAGCTATTTTCAAAAGGTTAGCAAACAGTAGAAGCTCCATATTTTAAAGAGCTTTAGTGCACAGGGTTAGGCACAAACTGTTGCAAATTGTCAGTGCTCTTCTCACATCAACAGGACAGTCAATGACATTTGGCTTGGGCAGCAGCCAAGAGATGCACAAAAGCTCAGGCTTTTTGAAGCTTAAAGACACTTGTATAGATGTCTAAAATGAGAGCTTAGGTTTCTGGGGGAGTTGTCCAAGGAGCACAGCATAGTGGACTCTGTCAGGGAGCTATATCTCTCTAGCTGAAAAGACTGCTGTCAATAAGCTTGGTGGATGCATTTGAACCCACAGTGCTTTAAAGACTAACTCTCCACCAGGATTTGTTGCTGCAAACAAAAACATGACAAGTGTGTAAGATGTCAAATTAGTCAACACAATGTTTTTAAATTCACAGTAATGGCCACCAGAACAGCTGCTTTGTCTAATATTTTCCTTCAAGCAGAGAAGACCATAGCAGCATTCCTGTCTTGGCATAACTTGTGACACAGAAAAAGTCTTTAAGAGTTTTTAAGCATTTTTTGCTGTGAAACATTCAAAGCAAAGGGATCAAAGATCAGGAAATATGTGACGCCTGCTCATTCCCTTTATCTGATGGAATCTGGGGGTTGATTTGTGTTGTTATTGGCTTCTGGTTGTTTTCTGCTCCAGCCCAGAAAAACAATTTTTTTATGACTACTTAGGAGATGCTTCAGACCTAAAATCAGATCTGCAGCTGATCTTCCCCAAATTAAAGTCAATATCCCTCATTATTAAAAAACATCAGCCAATGCTCTAAAAACCATCTGTCATTTAAACCATTTTTTCTTTATTCAAGCCTTTTGAATCTACTTTAATTTTCACATTGGAACTGTACAGCCAATATCTTTAATTAAGCTGACTTTTTAAGGCAGGCAAATGGAGGCAAGGAAGCAAAAAATCTTCCTCCAAGCCCATAGGGATTGTTGGGCACAGACTTATCCCGCCTGCATCAGTGGGGAACAAGTGTAGGGCAGCCAAGAACTCCACAGCACAATCCAGCTCTCCCAAGACACAGACCATCTTAGAAAGCAACCATCTCTTTCCATTACCATACAGATAGCCAGAGCTGAGACATGTGCTTAACCAAGAGCCATTGTTAAGTGCTTAAAACTGGGATCACTGCAGAACTGTGGCAGGTCTGAACATGGCCTGAAGTGGCTTTTAAAATGCCACATTATTTAGTGGGACTGTTCACTTTGCTTTCTGTGACCACTAAATTGGAAGACAGTTCTAAAATACTCTATTCCAAATGCCAGGGGTTTGTTATTCAAAGGTTTTCATCCATCTCACAGAAACTTTAACTATCCTGCAGACCATGAGGAGCTCAAGTGGGTACACTTGCTGCAGATCATGCCTCGTGGTTCCCTCACCAGCCTATTCTTTGTGCATAAAAAATTAGCCTTGCTAGTAATAATGAGCACAAAAGCTTCTCCTTGAAGCATCTGGGAATACTTCCCTTCAGCTGCCTTGTGAAAGCTGTATTATGTTGGAGCAATATTTGTACAGTATTTTGTTAGACTCTGTCTTATGAAAAACCATCAAACAATCTTTTTAAATCAAAAAGACCAATGACAGACTTGTCCCTAGCAGCAACTCATGATAGTATGTGATGGACTCCCACTGTGGGTTGTACACTGGAAATATATTTCCAAAACTAGAGGGGCAAAAGGAAAAAGAAGTTTCCTTATACATGAGCAATGGATGTCATAAAATTTTTATCTGTTTGAAGGAAAATTAGAGCTTAGATCTTCCAGCTGCCACTAATTCACTTGTAACAAAGCATGATCAATTATTGCTATAAACAAAGCACATTCCAAAACAATTGAGGCTGAGGCAATAAAACCACCCATTAGAACAGACACGTTGGACAGGCTCCAGTCAGTCTCATTTAGGTGAGTAATTTAGGAAAAGCTCCACTGCAATTTTAGGCATCTGGCCCAGGAGAGGAGGGGGAAGATGACAGTTCAGGCAGTCTGATACACCTCTCTGGAGTTTTCTTCCGGAATCAGAGAAGAGTGAGGGCTGCTGAAGATGTGGGGGGGAATACAGGCATGGCTGCACTGGACAGGAGGACACTATCCTGCCACATCACAGCCTGCAGGTTGAGAGACCACCCAGGAGGTGCCACAGCCAGGAGGATGGACAGCACACAGCCTCAACAGGACTCAGCTCCATGGTACCTCCTCTGGGCTTGAGCAGGGCAGCTGGGGGCCACCTCCCTTCACACAGGGGAGTCTGTTAGGGCAGCTGACTAACACCATACACTGCAGGTGGCCTGAGTGTGTCTCACCGTCAAATTCTCAATGTGGTTCCCCTGGTACAGCCTTAGGGGCTCAGAATTTTCTCAGACAGCACCCAGGCATGGCCTGGGGATGGCATGGGCCGTGTCAGGGTGCAGCCCTCACAGTTTGAAGAGTAACAGAATATAAATGTATGAATGTAAGCTGTGCTATGCCAGTTGTCTTCAACACAAAAGAACAGTCTCTGGCCCATCAGATGTAGCCACAACCAAAGCAGGGTCTAACAGTCAAGCCCCCTTCCTCCTCAAAAGGTGTCTAACAGCAAGGCTCAAGTAATGTGTTTTCTAGGCTGCCCCTCACCTGAACCCATGACACCTGTCTCCATGTCTACAAAGGGGACCAGTTTTGTCAGGAACAGTGTCAAGGGTAGATACTCATGATGTTGCATGGCAGATGGACTCTATCACACTCCCACAAACCCACCAAGGCAAGCACCATGTGCTTATGATGGTGGTAGCAACCACTGGATAAGTGGAAACCTATCCCACACCCCATGCCACCACCTGGAGCACTGTCCTGGGCCTTGGAAAGCAAGCACCCCAGAAAGAATTGAGCCAGACAAGGGGACTCATTTCCAAAACAACCTCATAGACACCTGGATTGAAGAGCATGGCATTGAGTGGGTTTATCACATCCCTATCATGCACCAGTCTCCAGGAAAAATGAATGATGGAATAGACTGTTACTGAGAGCAGTGGGTGGTGGGACCTTCAAACAATGGGATACACGTTTAGCAAAGGCCACCTGGGCAGTCAGCACTAGAGGATCTGCCAGCTGGGCCAGCTGTGCCCAAGCAAAACTTTTACATACTGTGGAAGGGGGATAAAGTCCCTGTAGTGCACAGAAAAAAGATTCTGGGGAAACCAATCTGGGTTATTCCTGTGTCAGGCAGTGACAAACCCATCCATGGATTGCTTTTGCCCAAGGGCCTGGGTGCACTTGGTGGGTAATGTGGGAGGATAGGGAAGTCCAGAGTTTGCTTCCAAGGGATGTGGTTCTGTGTGAGAATAGCCAGGGATGTGGATTGTATGATGTTAGTTGCCATATAACACTCGTGTCACCACTGCTGAGGTGGCCACGTGCAACATCAAGGGTATTATGGTAGGAATCACCCAGATTAACAAAGAATAAACTTTGATGAAACTGGGCAAAGTGCTCAGATAGAACTGGACAAGCACAGCAGTGATGGAATGACTTCAGCAGGCAACAATCCAACACTGCACACCACCTCTCCTGCCCCAATGGACTACAGTGACAGATGGAGCCCAAAGTCATGGACTAAATGAAGTCAATGGACTTGTTAGGGGGATGGCACATAGACTATGGGAATGATACCTGTGTTTATATATCAAAAGACAGGAAAACTGATGGTGGTTACTTGGGATCTATTGAAAAGCATGGGACCTGGGCATGACATAAATGGTATAGAATAGGGGGTGAATATTGTTCTGATTTCAGCTAGGAAAGATTTAATATTATTCTTAGTAGCAGGTATAGTATTGTGTTTTGTATTTAGGATGAGAATAATGTTGATTATTATCAGCATACTGGTTTTAGTTGTTGCTAAGCACTGTTTACACTAAGTCTAGGACCTTTCAGGTTCTCACCCCACCCCAACAGCAAGTAGGCTGGGGTGCACAAGAAGATGGGAGGGGACCCAAACTGGCCAAAGGGATATTCCATACCATATGGCTTCATGCTCATCATGTGAATGAGGGGGAAACCTGGCCAGGGGCCACTGCTGGGGAACTGGCCGGGCATTGATTGGTGGGTGGTGAGCAATGCACTGTGCATCACTTGTTTTGTATACTTTAATTCTTGTATCATTATTATTGTTGCTGTTATTTTACCTTCTGTCTCTGTCCTATTAAACTGTCTTTATCTCAACCCATGAACTTGACTTTTTGTCCCAATTCTCTCCTCCATTCCACTGCGGGGAGGGAGGAGGGAGTAAAGGAGCAGCTGTGTAAGAAATCTCTCTTATTTCTTTTATGCAGATAGGTGCTGCCTAAATTCTGATTACATTGACCTAAATCTGCTTGCTCCTTGCTTTTGGGCAGTATCCACCAACTAGCTGCAGACACAAGTTTAGATTCATCTTCGTGCTCCTACCCTTCAGCTCTGCCAGTTCCCAAATAGCATAACTGCTTGTCCTGATACAGCAGGTCAAAGTTTTGGGATGTTTGCTTTTTGCTATCCAGATTATTCTTTTTAAATTATATTTGGAGAAGAGGAAGTATATGATTTGTGAAAGTCAAATTAATCTAGGACCCACACCCCAACTGTCAGTGTCCTTTTGGGGAAAAAAAAATAGACTAAATCAACAAAACCTTTTCGTTTAGATGCCATTTATTAAAATGCAACATTCACATTGTCTGCAAATAACAGCCAGATGAAACCTGTTGGAAGATTAAGTTTCAATTACAGCTGACATTTCCAAAACACCATGATAGAAAAGCCATTCCTACACCCAAAGCCAGACAGTCACCTCATATCTCCTGTTGCTGGTCATCAGCTTTTCAAAGGGTCATCACTGGCAAAATCCACTGAAGAGATACAGTGGCTGACATTTTTGTGCTCCAGTAATCATGGGAGTCATCAGCACCAGAGCCAAATAAGGAGAGCAATCACACAGCACTCCCAGCAGCCTGTGGGATGCTCTAGTGATCAGCACACGTTGACACTGTGATATCAAGGGAGAGATTTGATTGTACAGGCAAGTGAAATATCTTTATATGTGCAGGGAACGAAGAGAAAATGTTCATCAATCAATAGTAGTGGTTTGGGGAAGAATGGTTTGCCTGGGTGTTTGAGTGGGATTTTTTTTCATCTCTCACAGAATTCCTATAAGTCTCAGGCAAGCTGTTTATGCCAAGTTTAACAGAGGACTACAGGAAGTCTTAGACAGGGATAGGTGCCTTTGGTTCTTGTCTTTCTGGGCTCCTTCTGGGCTTCCCAGGCTCACGTGACCAGGGTCCACCCTATGTGTGTATTGAGGGCATCCTTCCAGAGTAACTTTTTAGGTGTCTTTGAATCTACTTTCCAGTGAAATACCTGCAAGTTTCAGCTACTCTACTAAATAAAAAAGGAGTTGGGCTGTGCGTTCTAAAACGGAGAGATCCGGCTGGTAAACTAAGAGGCCAGCAAATCTCCAGTCATGTCCTGAACTCAGATAGGCTGCCTGAGCATCTCCATCCCCAAATTCCCTCTCTGTCTCCCTGGAGAGTCTGGGGAGGAATACCAGGCTGGGTTTCACAGCTCATGCCTGTGAGCTAGGTAGGCAACAGCATGTTTGGAAATGCCCATACCAGCTGCAGTGTAGACAGACCTTGAATTGCACACTTGTGTCTAGGACTGTCTATTGATTACAGCCAATATAATCAATAGCCTCTTGCAAAAGAGGGTCTGTCGCTAGGGTTGTTGGACACTACCAGAATGTCCATATGTCTGGTTATAAGAACAAGCTTTCCCTGAATGTGTATTCTTGAGTGTTTCTTGAGCCTCTGCAAGCCCTTTGAAATAGGACCCTTCCAAGGAACAGAGTCCTTCAAATACAGTCATATGAGTCACCAAAACACCATCTAAAAGTGCCTATATGTGAGCAGATTTGTGCTATCCAGAGTATAACTAAAAATAAAGGAATAATCTAATAAAGAAAGCTACAGGACGAAGACTAAATGACAGACATTTTCTTGTAATGTGCTCCCAGCAGGACTAAGCAGCTTCTAATTCCACAGATTTAGATGGTTTTGAGGGACAAGCTGTACAGTTAGATAAAGGGCTGTTCTTAATCTGACTTACTTGAAGATACACAGCACACATCTGTCTCACAGCTGCAACAAAATATTTAACTTCATTTTTGAGACAGGAAAATTACAAAATCAATTGAAATAAAAAATGTACATGTATAATGCCCATCTCCCCTTTGCCTTGAAAAATTACACATATTATAAAACTCCAAAGCAATATTCATAGTTTTAGCTAAACTACCTCCTGACAAGCAGAAATTTTACAAAACTACTTGATACAAGAACAGCAGCTGAACTCCCTCGCTTTGGGAAGAGATTTTATTTAGGAAGAGGTTTTTTCAAAGATCTCTCTTGGTTAAGGTTATTTTGTACCAATAGCACTATTTGGACCATCATTAAAATGGACTGACCACTGCACCCGACACAGCCACTTAGGTTTCTCATCTTTCAAACACCTGACAAAGCTTGGCATTATTGAGATGCATTTCCCATCTACATGAAGTGCCTGAAACCATCTTAAGATTTATACATTGCATTAATCTTTTCACTGATGAGCATTTCCTACTGGGGTTTGGGGTTTTTTTTGTCTCCCTGATTTCCTCGCTGAGAGCATTTAGCACTAGTCAGATTACTTTTTCCATAAGTATTGAGTGCTGTTACATACACTGCAGGGCTATTACCACCAGCTCCTTTTTCCAAAAGAGACACTGATCTACACCCACGGCTGACAGCTCTCCCTCTGACACCACCTTTCTGATCACAGTATATCTTTCATCCCAGCAAGCCTTTAAATAAGGCTTCTGACCCAAACACCAACAGAGTCATTGGGCACCTCTGCCCACTGTGAACAGCAAGACCCAGGAGCCCCTCTAATCTGCATCTGATGTCGGGATGAAACACAGATGGGCTGTGAATCAGCCTCCCATGAGCAGACTTCAATGGGAGGAAAATCAGATTGCACAGATGCGTTTCAGCCAACCTACTGATGGAGATGATTGAGAGATTGAGACCCGAGGGCTTGCCATCACCTGGACTGTAACACAGGTGCTGCTTCCCACAAACACTGGGTGCAGTGCAGCGTGCCAGGAGCAGTATTAACGTGCATCCCTGGAGCTTCAGTGCACCCTCTCCTGAGGGAGAATCAGACCTGTGGGGTAGATAATGGAATGAGCTGAAAGCCCAAGTGGGTATTTTATGCCTGTGTATGACAGATAAAAATCAAAAGACAAAATCCACTCTCATTTACGTTTTATGGTCATGGAGGGCCTTGAAAAGCTAAAGCAGTGCTGCTGAGATCTAGTCTGGGTTTTGATGAGCTTCAGTTAGATAAGATGTGAGGTTTATGGTCACTAAATTACCATGTTTACTTGTGCTGTTTCTTCTGTAAAATCTCCAGAGTGCTTTCTTTAAAATGTGTTTAAGAATACAATGCTAAAACAAATATAAACAAAAAATATCTCATTATTGGCAAGGAAGATGATTTACTGGAATAACTAAGATTAGCGGTATCTTCGGCCTTTCCTCTGATAATTTGAGTGTGAATACACACAGCATTCATTTGTTTTACTTTAAAATAAATCATTTGCAAGTATTTGGAAACAAAATGGTACAGTCATTTCCTTACTTAGGCTGACTATTTCTGATAGAGCCCAGTGCTTTCCACTAATATAATAATTCCTTTTATTGTAGAGCCATATGCAGCTTGTTGTGATACCATTAAGGAGCTCACTGAAGGACAAAATGGAGTGATTGCCAAGGGATGAGAGACGTGTGACCTCAAACAAAGAGCTCAGCTTTTCTCCAGTTGGGAGTCCAAGGAGTGCATTTACAATACACAACAAAAGAAATAGGTTTCAAATACAACCCATGGCTAACAGAATAAATATTGAAAAAGCTACTGCTAAACACTGTATTCATATGCTACAAATAGCAGGAATCCATTTCAGCAGCTGAATGCCAAGCAGTATATCATTCTTACAGCCATTTTTAACTCCTTTTTAAAAATATTTACCCCTTCTCTGCTAACAAAAAGGTAATTTTTAGCATGATCGTTATTATTGTCCTAAACCACTTACATGCCTTTTTGACCCTTGAAAACAAATTTTTTCCAAACTTTTTAAAATGAAGTTATCATTAGTTTATAAAGCACTTTAATTTATACATTGATGCATTTTTCTAACCAATATCTCACACCTCTCTTTTTCCCCACTCTGTCCTAAATCATGAAAAATAGACAATTTATTTCAGAATCCAGTGCATTACCAGGAAAATAAATCTAAGTTATTTCACTGCATCCTTCCATTAAAGACTGCAGCCCTTTTTCCGGAGATGTCAGCATACATACCAAAGAAATTATATCAGCTAAAACTGCCTCATCAGTGTGCTCAGATTTACTAGTCTAGCCTCTGAACTGCAGCAAGCACAGTAATAAATCTTGTCAGGAAGAAGTTCATCCTGACTGTTTTCTCCCTCAGATCAGAAAACCAAGCATGGCATTATAAATTTTTCTTTAGCTGTATTTAAAGGCGAGCCATGTGCTCTCCCCGGCCGGCACCACCCGCCTGCCCCGATGGGAAATGAGCAGGAGAGGCTGGTGCTGGCACAGGGCTTGCAAGTGGCATCTCTTTAACAAGACTCTGTCAGACACACACAGTGTCACACAAGCACAGGAATCTCAGATTCCCTGCGCTTCTGCTTTGTGCATCCAGCAGAAGCTGTGAGGACCTATAGTTTATTGTCTGTCCATCTGTGGCTCCAGGGATCTCTTTTATCACCCAGCAGGGTATTACACTCCCCACCCCCCAGTCCTCCCCCTTGTGTTTCACTACAATATTTCTGAGTTAAATTCACTCCTGTTTCTCTGCCTACAGAGCATAAGACTCTGAGCATCCTCCTCCTCCACAAGATGCAGTGCCCCAGGACTGAACCTCAGCAAGTGAGCAAGACCACCAGCTCTCAAAGAAGGCAACATCTTTTAGGAGCAGAAGGTATAGCCTTGTGTTCCACCATACTCTCTCCCAAACCAGGAGATGCCCACCTCATCAGGTGAAAAGGGGTTCAAAAGCCCAAACAGACCAAGGCCATGACCTTAGCGTGCCTGTCTCTAGGCAGGGTGCAGCACCAGAAGAGGGGCCATGATGGGTAGGACAAGAGAGCGTAATAGGAAATGCTGTTTAGGGAAAGCCTGCAAGTCTCACCACTTTCTCTGATCCATTCTGAATGTCAGCTATTTGCTGATGGATCTGGTGAATGGTAGTTCTGTCTTCACTTTATCCGCTGCCTTCATCACTCCCATGCTAACTCTTCTTCATCCTGCAAAGTGACCACTAGGCCCTATCCTCTCCATTTGTTAAACAGCCTTCCCAATTGCTAACCTTCCCCATAGTTAACCAGCTTTCCCCCAGGGCCAGGACTTTCCTCCTGTAAGCAGTGAAGCTGCTTATTTCCTTGAGCAACATCTGGTGTTCATCCAAGTATCCACCCAGCCAAACACATGATGTATACTGGATCCCCTCTATCTACATGCTTCCTGAAACCTTTCCAAAACTGCACCAGGATGGTGGGGCAGAATTCCCTTCCCATGACAACTGCTTCTCAGGAGTTATGGGAACATGACAACTGCTCAGCTCAAGAATACTCAGAAAACTTATTCTTTATTATGAAGTCCACCATTTTACAGGGCATGGAAGTCAAGCTCACTGGTTCATCATCCCCATGGGCCCCTCTACAGTCTCTTGGGTTATTGGGAACTACACTGTCAGTTCACCAGTTATTGGGCACAAAGGCACTTTGTAAAGAGAGGTTACAAACCTTGGCCCACACTAATTCAGCTATTTGAGCTAGTATTTCCCACATATTTTCTTCACACTGATTTCACTCCTTTGAACCACGGGCCCTGATGAATGTATCCAGTGTGGGAATGTCTTCAACACTTTCAGCAATGCGTTCATCAAAGTTCCAATGGGCTGTTCTGCTGTGTCTTGCTCTCCGTGAAGTCCCATTTATCAGTAGAGGTCCCTTTTATATTTTTCTACCAGTTCCTTACCTTTCTCTAGATATACCTAAGGAACTTTTTTACTCTTGGCTTGCGTGCCTTTTGTGAGGTGTTTTTCAAATGCTTTTTTTAGCCCTCTTGTTCTCCTGTTTACATTTCAGCTCACATATTTTATGGGTCTTGCCATTATTTTTATTTAGAAAAATAATTCCATTTTTCTTAGACACTCATCTTTTTCTTTTTAAAGCCACCCTGACTTTTTGTTGACCATGTTGTGCTTTATCACACTTCTTATTTTTTGATTTGTGACACACATTTCACCTGGGCTTGTAGCATTTCAGACTGTTCTGGGCAGGAGGGGGATTGAGCTTCTTCTGTGTGGCATTTTTTTGACTAATTACTGCCTTTTAATTTCACTAACTGTTTCTGAATTTAACATCTGCATGTTGAAATAATTTGTTCTGCTCTCTCACCACGATGTTAAAACTATTTACAGTGTGGTTGCTGCTGTAACCACCTCTCCCACTAACGACTCCCAGGTGAGACCCTGTACACCACTGAAGACCAAATCCAGGCTGAAAGCTTTCCTTGGACAGCTTTTGTTGTGCATCCTAGGACTGGTTATGATGTGAACCCATCACTCATCACCATTGCCTCATGTAGGTGCTCTACAGGTGTCCCACATAAGCAGAAACAACAGAATTCATTAACAAAAAAGGAAAAATAGGAAACACACATTATTCCCTTCTTTGGTTTTACTGATGCACCACATCTTCTTTGTTCACTGTTATATTACAGAACTATACATCACAAAGCCAGTTCATAAAAAAAAAAAAGAAAAGAAATAGCAAGCACTCCCCTCAAAAATCTAAATACTCTCACCTGAGCATGCACCAGACGTGTTTACATCAGGCTTCCATGTTCCTCAGATGAATACATTGTTTACATCCAGAGCTGCCTTTTTCATAATGAGTGTCCTCGAAAATTTTGCCATAGTATTTTCCAGTGAAAAGTAATTACTTGACTACATGTAAATTTCTGCTAAACAAGACTCTTAGCCAGAAATTTCATGATAGGGAAGAATCTTTTCCCCATCAGCTCCAATGTTTACTTCATTTACAAGCAGAGCCATAATTTAAAATTTCTCCCCAATCGTTACTATCATAAATAATGTCACAACACACTGTTCCAATTTTTAGCTCCAAAAATTCAAGACACACAAATGGCAGAGGCAGTGGCCTTTGTGAATGTGAAGATTTGCTCCCCTATAAAACTTAGTTATTACCAGGTATTCTGAGAAAGGTGTTATCACTGTATCATGCAATTACATGACTTTATGGTGATGGCAGACTGGTTTACAAGAAGAGCACATGGAAAATACAAGAGCAGATCAATTAGTTTGAAGATGCTTTTGATTAAAGCACTGAAGCTGGCATGACACTTTTTGAGCCTTTGAGATTATCTATATTTCATAAGTATCACAACATAAACATTTTCTGACAGATTCTGTTTCAGCTTGGTTATATCCTCCACAAATCTGTGCCCAGAATCCAGTATGCACCAAAATCTTTAAATCTGACATCAAGGACGGGAAAACCACAAGAGTTTAGACAGAAGAGAAGAACTGTCAAATTACACTAAGATCTCCAAACATGGGGTATCTCGTGCTCCAAATGATACCAGTTATTTCTGCAGTATCTTTGGCCCTTATGTTCCTTACAGATGGTGTGGCAACATTTTTAGTTCTTACAGCTTGTTTCTGTGGTCTTGGATCTCTGCTCTAAAAGAAAATACATAAAATAACATGGTTGAAAGTCTGTTAATATTATTATTAAGTAGGTGAAAATGCATTATTTAATTTCCAATAATGTCACTTAACATCTTAAATAGCTATTTGGCAGAGACAAAGCTACACTGTACAAAGAATAAATGCTTTTTGCCTCCTGTTGTATCTCTAATATGTGGAGGACAAATTCAAATTCTGGAAGTAAATGACATTTAAGCAAAAGGAAGGTTATGCTTAAAGAGACTGTAATTGACTAATACAAGAAATTCTAAAATACCTATTAGCAAGAGGAAATAAATTAAATCCTTTCTCTTTTAATTCATAGGGAAAAAAAAACACATAAACATTTCTGCCAGAATTTCAAATTTTTCCATACCAAGGAAAAGCAACGACAAAAATGCCTGTTTTCTTTTTCTCTCTACCACCTGAATTCAGCCCAGTGCCAGCTGGGGTAAAGGAGGCGGATGGAAGGAGCCAGAACACTTCACAGGTTTTTGGAAAATGTAGCACCTTTTTTGCCTTTTTGTTGTTGTTTTTCTTCAGCATTTGCAATAATTGTGAGGACTTCTGGTCTTAAAGCGGTTTAAACCCCTTGCCTGCAGACTTTTTCTCCCAACTCCGTGGCACTGGAAGCTACCTTTGGAATAGAAGCTGAGCTGCCTCCAGCCAGAGCCAGCTTTGCAGCTCTGGGCATATGGAGACATCCTCTCTCCTGGAGCTGGTGAGGAAGAGGATAGAGATCTTGGAGGAAGAAATCTTGTCCATTTTATGTTCAGCTGTGGGAGCCTGGCAGATGCAAGGAGCTGGCCAGCAGCTGGCTTGAGCTCCGGGGCTGCTCCTGCTCCCATTCTATCACTCCCTGCACAGGACCTCTAATTAGTTAAATCTGAGTGTTTCAAGGTTAGTGTTGGCTCTAAACCAGGGAAAATAAATAAGAAATTTGATCGTATGCGTTAACCTTCAGTTCATGGTTGTTATATGTCAGACAAAGAAAAAGGTGGTGTCACTTTCAAGAGGAAACACGAGCAATGAATTAATCAAGCTTCTGTCTCACTATCTAGCTGTCTGTCACCTGGCATTTATTAATAAAGGACAAGTTTGTTGTCTTATATGATTTTTCCATGGGGGCTGCCCAACTGGTTGGTAGCAGTTCCAGTTGCAGAAGTGCCTGTCACTTGCCATCCAGATCAGCTCCTTCCCAGCATTCCTGGGCAACCACACAAGATTATCTGACTGAGACCTTGACTGCGTCAATGCAGATATGAGCGATAGCCAGTGACGTGGTCAGACAGCCCCACCAAGCACCCAGGCTCTGGGCAGCTGGCAGGACCTTGCTGGGGCCAGCAAAGGTCCTCACCTGCCAGCTACAGGGCAAGAGGATGCTTTGTAACAATTCTTCCCCAGGAGATGCCAGTCAAAGCGGAGCACCAGTGTGTCCATGCAGCTTGTTGGAAAGAGTCAGGCAGCACCATCACATGAAACCTTGTCATGTGGTGTCATGTTCACAGTCCACAGTTTTGAGCTTTGGGACATTCTCAGTGATTGCTAGGGTGACAGTTTTCCAAACTAACAAATTGCAGAGACTAACTGGGTTGAGAAACAGAAGCTACTTCACCACAAGGATCAGTGTCCTGGAAACTTCCCTGTCCCAACCTGGCCATGAAAAATTGACTAGTGAGATTCTGCCCTTGTGATAGACATGTTGACAGTAACATGGACTAGAGTTGGACTAGATGATCATTCTAGGTCCCTTCCAACAGAAATAGTTATCCTATTCTGTTCTATTCTATTCTAATCTATTCTATTTCCATTATATTCTTTCCGCTTTATCAAGTGATGAAAGGCCTGAAACGCACAACAATACAACCCTATCAGCTATTTCTGATTCATTTGACATCCCTAAGAAGTAAAATTGAAGATCTCTATGGAAACAGTGGGATTCATCATAAGAAATTCATTGGATGGGTCAGTCTTTTCAGGTGACTTGGTGTTAGATACCAGTTACTCGCTTGTCTACTTTTGTCTGGAGCAGATGGACAAGCTGCCCCAGGAAGAGCAACCACATCATTGTACAACCTGTTGCTCCCTGGTGTCCCACAAGTCCACAAAGAGCAGGTAAAACCAGTCATAAAACCAGTCATTATCATCAGCTACTCCAGGTCTGAGCCCTCTCCCTGTCTCACTTTCACCTCCTGTTCTGCACTACAAGGGAAAAGCAGCAGGGTCTGCCCCAACAGACCACGGGCTTCTCCTCTCATGGCCATCAGCAGGCTATTCCTGGAGTGAGATGACACACAACATGGAGTAGGGGAACAGACTCAAACTGTCTATTTGTATGGAGGCTTGAGTGGTTTTACCTGTGAGGCATTTACTGATGCAGCCTATTGGCTGGCAGGGAGGCAAACAGAGGTGATGCCCACAGGACCACATGGAGGAACTCAACTGCCCAGACAGCAACACCTGAATAGTCAGGGATGCCGGTCTCACACATCTCACCAAACAGGATATTCTGAGGATATTCACATGAGCAAGGTCCAACAGAGCCTGGACCACTTTTGATGCAGAGAGCCATGACTGGAGGGTGGGTGGGCGGGCAGAGAAAGTCAGCCCTCAACTCTCACTGACTTTCAGCCTGACTCAGACACATGAATGTCCTTCACACTGCCTGAAAGTCTCCCTTTTCCAGTGCACTTAAAAATAACAGTTATTCATTTTTGCTGAACTGTTCAGAGCTGATTATGCTTTCTTATCAAAAACAGAGAAACAAGTGGTGCACATTTTTATGTATACACAGTGCAAAATACCATCAAACAGATGTAGGTGTAGAGATGCTATTTACGAGATGCACCAGCTGGCTCTGCTGCCCCTCAAATGCAAGGTATTTCACAGTCTTCATAAAGGTTATGTATGTAACAGGTTGAAAGCAGAAATGTGATGTCTGAAGGCGAAAGCAGGCATGAATTAGTGGGGTGGATTTTGATACAGCATCTGAGTTAGGATTTTTAGAGACGTGAGAAGGAAGATTAATGGGCTTAAAATAGAGTTTAGTTTTTTAAAAAGAGAAATGTATTGAGAGACTTCTCATACTATGATGAGTTTGGACAAATTTTCAAAACTGAAGATGCTGGAATTTCAGAACATATCTATGCATACAATTAGGAAAACTCATTGGCACTGGAGCATTAACACAAAAGTACTGAATCTGCTGCCCTGTAAAGACATTTGTGTGCACACTGGCTTGGCTAACTTGCACATTTGGCAGGTAAATATAGAGGGCCTATTATTTAAACACCAAAGGCAATATTTCAGCAACACATCTCTTCTTTCAGAGCCTAATGCTCGTTTTCAAAGGTGATCTGAACATCTCCAAGGCTAACTAAGGCTGAGTTATAATGAGTCAAAAGCTGAACAGTCTGTTTTACCTTTCAAAACAGGACTTGAACACTTTCAAATATCCTCTTCTTAATCTCCATTGACATGCATTGCTTCTGCTGCTCCATTCTGGGCAGAGTGAGGCTTTTGTAAATATATGAGTCAGTCCCATCGTACTGAAAATGTGAGACTTGCCTTCTGCAAGGTAGTAAACCCAAGGGTTTACTTGGGGTCTTATGCCCACACATCACACCCTGTATTTCAATGGAAACAACAGAAGGATGCCAATGTTCCTCCAATAACTACTCTAGAAAAAGTAGGGCTTAAGAATTAGTGCCTTGGTCGTCACTATAGTTGGTGCATCCTGATACCTTTTGTATGGCTGTGTAAATAACTACAGGGGAAAAAAACATCCAAACAAAGAACAACTGCTTCAGTGACTCCCTGCCTGGGTGATGGAACAACCAATACTGAGAAATAAAAGATGTGACTGACAATGATCCAAGGCATATTACAAATGTAGATTGCAATGGTGGGGGGCAGAGAGGGGGGAATTAAAAGATCAGCTCTTGAATAGATGGAAATTTTAAAGTTAATCTGTAAAATAAATACTCCGTACGCCTATACATCTGTCATATGCAAGCTGGAGTGAGAGGAAAACGTGGCACCCAGCTCTGACTTAATGCTGCAGCCACAGTGGAGCTGTCCAGGAGGGGCCTCAGCACCACACACTGCAGATGAACAAGAAAGCATTAGCAAGGGCAGGTCAGAGCTGTTAAACAAGGGATGCCAGTAATAAGTTCCCAGGAACTTCAAGTAATTTATCTCAGCTTAATGACAGGTTTATTCATTTACAATGTGTTAGAAAAAAAGTGGTGCTTGATAAATAATAAAAAAAATTCGTTTGTCTCTTAGGCTTTGAATATACATAACTGCCCTGTGCTGCTTTCAGAAAATAACCAGGACAGACATTTTATCTAAGGAACACACATTTTCTTGTGTTTGGAGATATGTCAAGCTTCCATTTATCATAGTGTAAGCAACACTAAAAAGCCACTGCTTTCAGATGAGGATCTCTCATCTCTGCCAGGTGGAAATCTGAAAAACATTAAAAACAGGCAGGTGTCATCACCAATGAATATTGGACCAATATATTGTCCAATATATTGGCTCCTTTAAGGGTTTCCTTCTTATTTGTATTTCAAGTTTTAAAGTAATCATTTCAATCAAAGCACTTTTTATTTATCAGACACAAGCAGATGTTCACAACTAATATATCACAGAATCACTAAACAGTTGAGGTTGGCAAACACCTCTTGAAATTCTCTTGTCAAACTCTCCAGCTCAAGCAGGGCTAGCTAGAGCATGTTACCCAGGACTGTCCACTTGGGGTTTGGATAGTTCCAAGGATGAAGGCTCCATAACCTCTTTAGGCAGCCATGTGCCAATTTGACCACCCTCAAAGGAGTGTTTTCATCCATTCAGATTAAATTTTCCTTTCTATTCCTAATTTGCACCCAGTGCATCTTGTCAAGAAGAGCCTGAGAAGAGAGAAGGGTCTGGCTCACTCTTGTTCACTTCCTCCCATCAGGTATTTATGCCCTTCTAGAGCCTTCTCCTCTCTAGGTTGAACAGTCCGGCTCTCCCAGGCTTTCAGCACAGAAGAAATTCTCCTGTCTGTTCATCACCTTCATGGCCCTGTTCTGGACTCAGTCCAGTGTATCCACGTCTCCTTTGTATTGAGGATCCCAGAAATGGACTCGGCACTCCTGATGTGTACTAATCCGTGCTGAGCAGAAGGGAAAGGTCCCTTCCCTTTACCTGGGGGCAAGACTCCTCCCAGTGCAGCCCAGGAGGCTGTTGGCCTTTGCCACAATGGGGCACTGCTGGGCCATGGTCAGCCTGCTGATTACCAGGACCTTCTTGGCAGAGCTGCTTTCCAGCTGGCCAGCCCCCAGTCTGTACTGGGACACGGGATTGTTCCTCCCCAGGTGTAAGACTTGGCACTTCCCCTTGTTGAGCTCCACAAGGTTCCTCTCTACTCAATTCTTCAGCCTGTTGAGGTCCTTCTGGATAGCACCACAACAATCTGGTGTACATTTACTCTTCTAAAGTCTTTGGAAACCTCTTTCAATCACTATGGTGGCACTACTGTGCCATATGGAAATTTAAATGTGGACCTGTTGCAATCCTGATGCTTGTGGACATACCACACATCTCCCTCAGAAAAGAAGAGAGAAGGCTGCCTTTTCAGGAAGTGGTGTCTGTCCCACTCCTCAGACAGGGACCAAAATTTATTGTCCTGGCTTGTTAGTAATGGAAATGTATGACTTTGATGTGAAATATTTCAGGGTTTGATATTTCTCCCAAAAGGTGCAATTTTCTCTAGCAACAAAATCTTTTTTTCCCAAACCAATAGTATCACAACAGCTAATCTGATAACAGAGAGATTCTACACAGCAGGAATGCTCTGAGATCAGAAGGAAAATACATCAATACCAGTGGGGCCACCAGCACTGACTAAACTGAATTTATTGTTTTATTCACTCCCTCAATGCCGAGAGCCAGCCAGCAGGCTATGCTGACTCCATACAATGTTTTCTTCTGTGCTGTGCTCAGACAAGCTACTAAAATCCCATTCACTCCCTCTGATACTCCCACTCATCCCACACAAGGGTTGACAAGGCTTTGCGACTGGTGGCAGCCAAGAAGACACCTGTTCTCCCCCCACCCATCAGGCTCTGGGGGTAGGGAGAGACATGGGCAATTCTCTGCCATGGGGCAAAAAGCAAAGATCTACAAGAGCAAGCATAAATTATGCTTGTCACCACATTACTATTCTGTGGAAAAGGCATGCACACATTCAAAAAAGCACTTTTAATAAATGCATTTTTAATAGAAAGCTAGCATGCAGCAATAGCACTTTCTGCTACAACTGCTGTCTGCAGAGGGATGAAAGAAGGCCACAAGAGAGCCACTAGCTCTGGATGAGAGGCATGAGTGATTATTATAAACTCATGAATAATTCTGGTTTACATTTGAAATTTGCACTTGTACACACTCCTTTCCCAACACAGGCATCTTCAAAATGCACAGACTCCCTGAGAATCTATGTTCAGATGATTTTGCCATTGCTTTTATTTAAAAGATACGGAGACAGGTATTTGTACAGGTAGTGACACAGTTTATTGGTGGAGTTAGCAGTGTTAGGTTTATGATAGGATTGAGTCTTTTCCAACCTAAATAATTCTAAAACCACAGTGAAAAAGGTAACCTTTCCATATAGCAGCACACCTAAACCTTCTGCCTATACAAACCTGCAACGACAAAATCACAACAAGTTTCTTTCCTGAATCTGAGTGCTTCCAGACAAACCCAAGAACAGCAGGGCACAGATGTACTGAAAGGATAAGGGAATTTCCTTTACAATATTTCTACATTATTTCAATGATGGTTTAATCCACAGGAGTTTAAAGAATAGCTTTTATCCTACCTCAGAAAATCCCCAGATCCCAAAGCAAGCACTCTTAAATATCAGTTTTATTTAAGTGCTGTGCTTCACCAAGGAAAAACTGAACAAAAGCAGGTGTGACAGGACCAAGGGAAGAGCTGCAGGAGCTGATCAACCATCTCAGCAAGCCCTGTCCATGCTCGGAAGCTGAGGCTCAGAGAGGGCCTGAGACCTGCCCCATGCAAAACTGGAAATAGCTCCTGCTTTTGACTCACACGTACCCATGACCATCACTTCTTCCAGACCAGGCTTTTTCTGTACAGACTCATGTGGCACTACAGCTTTCAGCTCTTTCCTTTGCTCTGCGTCACCTGTTGTTTCTGTCTGTGGGTAGAGAACCACAAAGGCTGTTGTAACATGAGATCGTTTCCTGTTTTGCGTTCATTTACCAGAAACCATGAAGTTCCCTCTCCCTCCTGCACCACCTAATTCATGTTTCCACCATCTAGCTGCAAGGGCAGGGTGCTGCAAGATGAAAGTTGAATTTAAGATGTGATTGACACTTCTTGGGAGTATCCAAGAAAAACTATTATCAGTATCAGAAGTATTAGAAGGAGTATCAGAGAAACTCTGACTGAATCTGACTGTAGAAGAGCAAAGGTTATTGACACACCAAGATCAAGGCTGTCCAAGGGAGCTCATGGCTTGTGTCATTTGACTCAAATAGTCATTGGACTATTTTTGGGTTTGGGTCATTAACTGAAAGAGACAAAAAATCACCCAGTTCCCAAACCAACAGCTGTGCATCAGCCTTTCAGTCAAAGTGAACTGGCAAAAAACTATTCTGATTTGAATTTTTAGGTCAGGCTGTACCAGAACTTCATAAACTGCTCACATATGCTGAATTTTTTATAGTGGTATTTTCAAGAGAATGGTCATTAGGTTGAACAGTGTTTATTCTGGCAGATACTACTGTTTCCATGGCATGCAAGAGAGGAGAATTTTTTTTTAAGTATAAGGAAGACAAGGTCATGGTAACAATCCCCCATCTGCTCATCACTTGGCCCCTTCCTCCCCTCATTGCTCACATTCAGAGTATCTCCCCCTGTATTAGCAATTCTTGATTTCTGGGAAGCATTTTCTTTGTAGAGGAATATTTATTTATTTGTTGACCTATTCAAAGTCTTAGGCATGTACAAAGCTTAGTCTCTTAACATTTTGTCAACTGCAAGTAGAGGGAAAAATTCTAGGAGTTACTTGTCAGTTATATGATGCCAAACTCTGCTCTCGTAGGATGCACTTTGCCACTCATGATGGCAACGGGAATCGCTCCCGTATCTGATGGCAGAGTGAGCCTCTCCCAGGCTTTGCTGTTTTGTTCAACAGGGAAAGCAGCTGGCAGCATTTCTTTCCTGAGGAAAGAAAGAGCAAACATCCCATCTCAAACCTGTCTTGTGGAGAGGCACGTAGTGCAACAATGGGCTGTGTTTTGTTTGTTTTCTAGTTTTCATTTGCACATTGAGTCCTAATTTGTGTAACAACTGTTCAGGCTCAGATCTGTTTTGTAAATCATTGTGAATTGAGCAGCAGTGGCAGATTTGTCTCAGCTGTTTTTGTTGAGCATAGTTGAATGCAAAACAGTGGGGTTTGGAAAGAAGAGGCAAAACAAGAGGACTGTTTCGAGCTGCAAGTCCCTTGGCAGCACTGCCAATCCTTGTGCAAAGAGTAACTCTCCCAAAGTGCCTGGTTTATGGCTGCACCTACCTAAAAAGTGGGGAAAACAACTGTCATGGTGGTATAAAATATTTCCTGCAGACATGGTCCTAACACACCAAACCCACTGACAGCCCAGTGTTAGCATCCAGAGCAGGACCCAAGCACCCAAAGCCAGGCCCCCTATGGGATCTGAACATCACTCAGGGCCAGGTAACATCATGCAGCCTGCAAATGAGCAGCCCTCACCCCAGCACCAGGGGACAGGCCAGCTCCCCCATCATTCCCAGACACCGTATCATGAAGTGCAGGGAGCATAGGACGAAAAATGTTCCTCCTTGTCTTTATTTTTCTCACACTTTTCCTGAGGCTTCCTGCTTCAGAAAATCATGACCAAGTCGGATGCCATCTTGAGCTATAACAGTGATGCTTTCATGATACCACAGCTGCGGGATACAGGGACCAGCAGACACAACTGCTCTGAAACAATGATCTCAGGACAAATAACATAGACTTGTTCTTCAAAGTATTTTGGTTGTAGCTAGGATTTTCTTGGGTTCAATTCCCAGAACAGTAAGAATCAATCTGTGTCCCAAAATACAGCCAACAGAAACTGAGGGAGGCCATGTTTCCAATGAAAACACCTTAAAGGTCTCGCAATCAGTGAGCAAATAGCTGTTTAAATGCACCCACACCAGTCTGGGCACTGAATTGTGGAGCCTTGATGTTCTCTTATTCGTTAGTAGAGGAGGGCTGCTATGGAAAAATCAGGAAATAAAGGGCCTTTCCAAGGACAGCAAGCATACAATAGTAATATCAGAGGTCCTGCATCCTTTCCCTTGCACCCTTTCCTTGCTTGCAAGCAGCTGTAGATGCCATCAAAATAAAATTATGAGAACAGCCTCACATCCTCCAGCTTCTGCAGGGAGGGCACCCTCCTTGAAGCCACAGCTTCTGTGGTCAGTGCCTGATTTGAATTATTGAACAGCCTCACAGTGTCTGCCAGCCAAAGCACCGCCCTGCTGCAGTGTCAAACTGCTTCATCCGCACCCAGCATCTCCATATTTACATAATAAATGAGACATACCAAAGCATAATATATTTATGATACATCTCAAGCCACCTGCACATTATCATTCCAGTAACCTCTCCAGCAGGAAATGAATTCCACATCTTCACAGAGCAGAAATATGAAAATTAATTGTTAAGCTACAAATGGATCATTGGGAACCAAAACGTGTGGAGGATTGTTCAGCCAAAATTAAACCTCTTATCTCTGGAGAAAATAGATTTATCATTTTTAGGATCTTTGAGCCAGTTTTAGGGCTTTATTAGTGATTGGTCCTTGATCAAGTATCTGCAAAAAAGCATATTCCAATGTGTGTGAGTGTAGAACTGCAAGTCAACCAAGATAATGTCTTGAGCTATAGTGGGGTTTATGCATATATAGGCATATTTGTGTGTTTATGTATGTGTATAAGTACATAAAGCAGAGCCTACAAAGTCACCTGCAGTGATGAAAAATTAAGTCAGAAGTATGGTCATAGGAATGTCGAACTCACAGAAGAAGAGAGCTATTCTGTCTTCACTTCCTCTTCCCTTTGAAATGTCAGGAGTGGCCTACCTTGACCTCTGTATATTATACATTCATGTTTTGAATGTCACACAAGAGAAATAACTGCCACATCAATATTAATATTAATATTGTCCTTCTCAAGCCAGCGCAGGCAGCAAAGGAGCACAGTGTTAGTGTAGGGAGCATATTAATCCACCAGTTTATTAATCCCAGAACTTGGTTTCAAAGCCAAAGTCAAAGGCTATGCTGTGCTGGGTATTGCTCTCTGGCTGACTCCCTGCAGACATGACCCTGCTCCAGCAGTGCTCTGAGCCAATCCCCAGGGTGGGCACATATCCAACAACTGCCTGTGACCCATCCAAGCCCATCTGTGTCCAGGTCAGCAGCTGGGCAGCATCATGGCAGCACCACCAGCACGTCTCCATCTCTGCTCCATGATCCTGCTGCCTCACTCAATTGGAGGGTTGTCAAAAGCCAGAGAAGGCAAGAGGATTTTCTGTGCTCTTGATCAGAGTTTATAAATCATCTGTCAATGGAGTCCATCCCCTACCAAGCAAACAGTACTTGAAAGAATAAAAAATGGATCTTCACCCTAGTGCAGAAAAATTATCCTTGCTATTACTTCTGAATTTGATATTAAAATATAACAATAGCATGACAGCCAAGCAACCCACTGCTGCTGCAGTCTCTCTTTTCTGGTCAGGTCTTCCTTTTTTTTTTTTTTTAAGTGATCACGTTTTCTCATTTAATCCCATGTATTGCCAAAAGGTTTTTCCCCTTACAATCACCAGCATCTGGGCTTACATGAAAGTGGATAACAGTGGTTTCGTGCAGTCTAATGAAACACAATCTTTTCCTCCAATGCCTCCAATGTCATTAATAGAGGTCCAGCTCTGCTGCATCCCTATGAACACCTCATGGAGAGGAAAGCTGAACTGGAGTAAACAAGAGCAAGGATTGCCATCCAATCCCCATCCACCAATAAATGGAAATGTGCTTTCCATTTATTACATCACCACCAACCACCAAAGCACAAAATGGAGACTTGAGGCATGCAGAGCCTGCATGGGACTCAAATACTTCATATATATACCACAGTATGAGTGAAAACAGGATGATTTCTGCTCCTGCCCCCAAAACAACCATGTTAGAAATCCCACGTGCCCTACTACCACAATGAGAGGATCCCTACCTCAGACACATTTAAATGTCCAGCTAACTAGAACTTACAAAGTCTGCCATCACTTTGTTCTTGTCTTGTCTATGGAGTGAAGCTTCAATTCTCCTCTTCAGTCTCCATCCCCAGCTTGGTTCTGGGTGGCCACTGCTCCCAGTGTGGCCTTTGCCTCAGTGTATATACCCATGCCCAGCCTGCAAGCTCTGCACCACACAGCACCAGGCATGCTCCTGGTGCTTAATGAATGCTAATTAATGGAACGTGTGGAATGGCATGGAGAGTAAAATGAAGCATTTTCTCTCACTGAAGAATGATTAATTTCTTGTACAGATGTGAGTGTTGTGCTTTGTTAGCAGGACATTGTGTGGCAGATAGGCACACACACAAACAGCACCCCATCAGAATATTAATTAGTGCTTCTGTATGCAATTTATTTAAAAGACAGTGTTCCAAATTCCACAAGACTAATGCTACAATTAAAACACTTGAATAACTCTCACTGTAATTTCCATAGCCAAGTGCTCATCCATGCCTACACACTTGGAGAAAACAGAGCTGGAGATAAATTCACTTAAGAATATTTAGATCTTTAGCTGAGAAGAGCCGAAGTAGGAGAATAAATGGAGGATCCATCTCCAAAGCCAGGAATATGCTGTGACCAGTGGGAGTTGGTGTCAATAAATCAACTGTGTGCTCACATTTCTCACATTTGGCTCCTGAAGGTGCAGGGTGGCAGCTGGGAGGGTTTTCTAGTGTCACACTGAGGTTAACTCCCAGTAGCATCCAAGTCAGGTTCTGCAGCACACACAGGAATCCCACCATGCCCTGTTTGCTCTCTGATTAAAATCTAGTTCTCAGTAAAACTCTTGATTGCCTTTCCTCCTGTGACTGTGTTGACTGACAAGACTGCCACAAAGGAGACGCTGGTCACTGCTGACACTGGAGCTTTTTCATTAACTAGACCTACTGCTCAAGTGACCATCTTATTTTGCTGGCCACGGGCTGCAGGGCAACCACACTGCTGCTCTGGCGGCCTGTCCAAAGCAGCAGAAGCGATGTGACACTTCCAGGCTGCCCACCCACACTCCAAAGAGGACACATTCATAGCTACCACCATGTGAAAGAGAAAGAGAGATCCCTCCCAAAATAGCCCACACTCAAAGCAGACAACGGCAGAAAACAACAACCCCAGGCCACACAGCCCTCCATTTTCAAAGGTGTATCATCCAGAGATATTTAACCAGCTTCATGAGAAGGGGTAACACAGAGTCCTCAGCTCAATTTAGGCTGTGAACACCTTGGGTATAAAATTTCCCCTTTTATTTAAAGGAGGATCAGCCTGCCTGGCACAGCAGTACCATGTCCTGATCAGACCATCCCAGCACAAACCCACCACAGCTCCAGCAACCAACCTCAGGAGCAGCTGTGGCCTCAGCTGCAGAAGGAGCGATGATGGGGTGAGAGAAGTTCTGGCAGGGATGAGCAATCAGGGAAGATGTGTATATTTTATCTCTCATTGTTAAACTACATGGTAAATGGCATTGTATTAAGAAGTATTCTGCCATTTCTCTGAAAGAGTTCTGTCTTGATATGTTCCATGGTAAAAAATTTCTGAATAATTTAAAACCAAAATTTATTGTCTTCCTTCATGTCCAACTGTCCTCTTCCCAATGCACTGACAGTAGAACAGAGCACAACAGGGCGGGGTGGAATACATTTTTCACCCTATTAGGTGAAGCTGCCTGACATCCATGGCACAGTTTGACACCCCACTGAAACGCTGCATTTCAAGGAATTCTGATGTTTCCACCAGAAGCATTTTTAGCTTTTCTCTTCTGCAAAACATTGTAGAATTCCAGCTTTTCACCCCAGTTAAGGACAGAGACAAACTTCATGATGCTGGTATGTTCAGCTGACAGGTTTGTGTAACACCAACCTCTAACTCCATCCTTTCTATAATTGGAGAATTTCAAAGATAGGTTCAAGTACAAAAATCAAACCCAACTGCTGGCAAAACTGAGCATGGTTTTCTGTGGGGCTGTGAATCACATGTGATGCTACTAGAAATAAAGGATATAATGTATCTCAAAACCAAAAATCCAAACTTAGAAAAGAAACCGCTATGTATTCAATATTCACCTTGCTCTAGCCATCACAAATTATTTCCAAGCACATTGGTCATATGCCTCTCTCTTACCCATTTCAAGGCATACTACTGTGTCAGTGCTAGTTCTGCACTAACAGATATTAACGGCGTTTTTTCTCATTTTCATATTGACCCAAGATCTTCAATATCTTGACAGGTTACTTGAAATGACTGTTCAAGTCAGCTCACATTTGTCACATATTTAAGTCACAGGTATTGAGCTTGTCAGCTGAATTGCCAGTATTGGGCTTCTCAGCTGAATTTTTCAATTGGGTATGAGAGAAAACCAAATTGTTATTGACACACCACAGGAAATATCCTGCTCTCTGGATACAAAAAGCCAAAGGTTACCACAAGGAGCACCTGGGGAATTGAGAGTATAAAAAAGGGAAGAATGGGTTGTCATGAAGTCAGCAGGCAGGTGAAAAGAAAAAAGAAAACAATTTGTTTCTGCTTTTTGATGTTCTACTAAAAATTTCCTTGGCTGAACCTTTGTTTAGTCAAGCACAGTAGGGCTGCCAGCTTTCTTTGATCCTACCAGATTTTCTATTCCTCTTGGAAGACTTTTAATTCTGGACCTCAAGTCTGTGTTCCTTAGGCATACTTGGTTTTGCATCTGTTCATCCTATTTGCTGGAGATGAAAGACGGTTGACAGCAGGCATTTAACTATAGTCAAAGTCTGTAAAAAAAGAGTATAAATATTTAACTGTTAGTATAATAAATAAAGCACATATTATAGTGGTTACTGTACATTTAAAATGCAAAACCAACAAAGCGTCCAGAGGTAAAAAATGGCAAGAAGGGAGCTGAGCTTCATTCACAACTTTTTATACAAAATTATTGTGTGTTAGACTTGTATATGCTTTTGTGCTCAGCTGGGCATTCATTTTTCAAGCTGCCTCTTTGATGGATGGATGACCACACAGAAGATGTGCAAAGTAATGTCAAAGTATGTGCAATAATTTTTAAATGACATGGTGTCACAGGGAATCATCTCTAATAACAACGGCTCCGTGCAGAGTGATGACAGTCCTGAAGAGGATACTGTGATACTGAGTCTGTCATGAGCAACACAGCTTCAGGTTTCTTCCTATTCTTTTTTCCTGACAGTCACTTAACTGAAAGCACCACCTGATGAAAACTGGCAGCAGTGTCCTAGGGAGAGAACAGTGTGATGACATAAATTCAATAACCAGGAATCTTCTCCCAGAGATCAAATGACAGCCTGAAAGAGTTTCGCACACACTGTTGTTTGGGTCAAGATTAGTCATTATGCTTTTTTTTTTTTGACTTGGACTTTGAAGAGCATATCCTTGCTGTTCTTCCAGCACAGTCAGTCAAAAGAAAAGAACTTCCACAGTATGGTAAATCTTTTAGCTGTGCCAGGTATGGTTCCCGTCTCTGTAACCTTCACCAAGACCCTTTTGGACCTCTGTTCCACCCCCATCGGTGATGACTAGGAGGAGCAACTCCATACAAGTCAGTAAATAAACCCTGGAACACAATGGCTGAATCAGATGTGTACATTTTGTCATTGATATTGACTGCAGAAAACCTAAAGGTATTGAGTAATAATTTCCAGGATCCCTTGGCAGCAATCCCTTGAGCAGCTGCCAGCCTCTGGTCTCCACAGGGCCATCTCCATGCCAAGGTGGCACTGAACTGCTTCTGCTCAGCCTGAGCACCTCCGGACCAAAGAGGAGCTTCAACACTACGCACCCAGCTCTCTCCTACCACTCCCCAGGCTTCAGAGGCGGCTGGGGAGTGAGAGGTAATGGTCCCTATGAAAAGGCAGAGAGTGAGAGGCGAGTGCCTCAGCCACGAGCACAAAACCAGCGCTCACTCCTCCACTTCTGAGCTAAAGCCTCACCAGGTTATTATTGTAAGTGCCTTTCCAGAAGACTTAGTACCGTGGTGCAGCAATGCCTGGCAGTATGGCAGGATGCCACAGATGGAGCCCATGGGTGTGTGGCTGCACTGAATTCCCCAGGGAGCGATTACGGCTGACGTCTTTGATGAGGAGATTTATTTATGCACGGGATGCAGTCAGTGTCCTCATCTTCCATCTATTTTCTTGTAATTACAGGGACATATGGTTGTGTTTCATAATTAATTTTCACAAATTAGGAGCATTCAGAGGAGGCTGCTTAGAATGAAAAAGTCAGGGTCTTATGTGAGTTTGTTCTTACAATAATTTAAAATATTTGTAAGAAAGTTGGTTGTTCCAGCTGCAACAAAAAGATTTGATACCTTCAAAACCCATCGTCACTGGGGACCTCAGCACCCTTGGTGAATCTAAACAAAATTAAATTCCTAACACTGTTCCATGGCCAGAAAATAATTTTTCTACAACTGGGGAGACTGAGACACAAAAAGTGAGTGTTTCAATTCAGCCTTGTAATAGGAACCACAGCAGGGAAAATTTAGGTCAAAATGTTTTCATCAAAAGAGGAGAAGAATCCACCAGAATGATAATAAGATCAATGCTTCAATTCATATTTTTAGAATTCCCCTTTTTAACTGGCAAAGATGCTTTTCCTGCTAACATATTACTGAATCATAATAGCATCAGACTTTTTACTACAAAGAAGTTCTGGATGCAGAGTTGTAACTGCTTGGATTTAAAGAGGATCAGTGCTTAGACCTTCCCAAGTAACAGAAATCCTGGCAAAGCTTACAGATGTCTTAGGCCATGAAGATTTGCTTTGGCTATGGTTTGCTTTTACTTCAAGTAAATGCCTGTAAGAGATACTAATGGTTCAGTATTTGACACACTGAAATAAATCTGAAAATAACAAGAAGGAATTAAGAGGTCTTGAAATTTCCCTGAATACCCAGAAGAATTCCTGGAAAATGAAGCAGTGGAATGATTCCCTAGGTAAGCAGTCTCCCATTACCTTCCAAATTTAATTACAGCCTTGGATGTGCAACTGGAAAAACAAACAGCAGTGAAAAAATTCTGCCCTGTCAATAAAGTTTTTCTATTTCTAACTTACACCAGTGTTAGGTAAGTTTTTCCCTTTTCTGATATAGAGACTAATTAAAAGAGCTCTAGATACATTGCTACTTTTCAGTGGCTCCCCACAAATGTCTTCAAACAGAAATATTCTACTTCCATGGCTCAGCATCTAAATATATTCTGAATTGACATTAAATTAAATTGTCCTGCAGAAAAATAATAATAAAAAAATATCTGCTCCAGGTAACTAACAAAACCTTGTTTTAATGACTGTAGAATACAAAGGAAATTCCAGATATTTGAAGATGTGGGGTTTTCCCCTCCCCACACAGGCATTCATCCAGTACTGTTAGAAGTCAAAGGAATTATTCTGGAGAAACACAAACACTCTAGGAAGGTATTTAAATAAATATGTAAAGCAGGTTGCCTTATTCTATTCACTTATTTAGATGAAAAACACAGTGAATTCTGTTTGGCATTTCCTGATGATTGCCCTTGTTAAAAATTGCACTTAATATTCTCTCTCTGTGGAATCATGGAAAAATTCCAGCTAGAAGGGACTGCTAGAGGTCCTCAATCCAACCTCCCACTTAAAACAGGACTAGCTTCAAAGCCCTTCAAATTTCAGGTTTTATTGCCCTGTATATCAGCTCTGGACCAGTAACAGAAAACTACGTGGTGCTGTAACATTTCAAGCAGAACCACAGTGGCCAAAGATGCCAGTTTGGGGCAGTCTCCTCCATTACAATCTGAAGGTAGCCTGAATAAACCCAGCCTGTGTATGAATTTTGCTCTTCCTCAGGCCCAAGGCTTTCTCCAGTGGGACCTCCAAGTGATGCTCCACATCGAGCAGTCTGAGCCTGCTCATGGGCTCTACAGACCCACCCTGGCAGTGCTGGGTGCCCATGGAGCACACAGAGGGCACAGAGGGTGCATGGCAGCCCAAGCCACCTCCAGGTGCCCTGAACCCAACTCATCCAAGTCCGTGCTGAGCCCAGCACACAGCCAAGATAAGGCAGCAGCCAGCTGGGGGAGCTGACGTGTGTGTGCCTGCTCCCAGACCTGTTTTTTACCCCTCCACAGGATCACAGCAGTGGAACAAGCACTAAGGTTCCTCAAGGCAGAACACTGTCCTCTCTGACTGCAGGAATAAGATGCAAACCTATTAAATCCAAATTAATATTCTTATTACTGTGGTGGAGTGAAACGATGCAGGCAGTACCACACAGAGGCGAGACTAAAAGAGTTCGATCTCCCAGTCTTCAGTGGGATTTATTATGGCCATTTTTTACAGTCTTTTTGAGCCCAGCAGGCAAACCAACTGCACTTGCCCAGCACACACAGAAACATGTTTTCACAAGCAGTGAATACCTTGTGAGACAAGCACTCCTTGCACTTGCAGCAGAAAGGGATTATGTGGCTGTTCAGAAAACAGCATAATAGAAATTTAATTCTGCTGTTTTAAGGATTTGCAAAGATCATTTGCCCAAGGAGAAGAATAACATCAGAGAGTAAAAGCATGAGCAGCTGGGTGTGATGGCTAGGCTCGTCCCGGCCTTTGCTCCAATAGATATGACTCAGAAATGTCACACCCCTCTCCTCCTGCAGCAGCTCTCTCCTGACTCCCAACAGCGCCGCGCAGGTAAGCAAACACGGAGGAAATAATGACAAGATGGAAAAGTAAAGGAGTGAGAGAGGATCCCACGTTATGTAACACTGCATTTAAAGGATTAATTGGGACAGCCTGATAAGGATGAATTGAATGTGTGAGAGCTACAATTTTTTTAATTGAGCAGCTTTTCTCCAGGGAAGAGAGCTAAGTTTAAACCATCTGTCCAATTTCAGTGTCATTTCCCAAGGAAATGATTAAATATTTTAAGATTAAATCAAAATATGGGCATCAAGGCAGGAGCCTAGAAATAAATGATTTTGGGGGTTGTTTTACATGCAGTAATATGAAGTTCAAAGTTGGTGAATTTTAAACACCATTTCTTCCTCCCTCGTGCACATACACACACACACATTTTTACCCACAGCCAAGTGAAACACTGAGACACAAGGTACTTTACAGCATCTGAGTGAGCCAAAGGCCAGTGTGCAGCAAGGGACCAGAAAAAAAAAACTGTGAGAAAGGGAGGGACAGCATCTGCCACACAGGGAGAACCCAAAAAGGCTCCTGGGGTGAAGGATCCTCTCATGGGTGCCTCAGGGAAAGAGTGAACATGGCAGCCCTGACCCCACAAAGTCATTTTCCAGGAGGCTAAGAGCATTTCTAAAGTCTAACAAAGGATCTGAGCTACAGATTATAATCACAAGGCAACTGAGGAAATAAGGGACTTCAGATGGTGGCTCATACACAAAGCAACTCCTTCACTACCCTGACATGTTCTGCATGTCCCATGGTGTCCATCCCCACCTCGTGTCCAGCTGTGAGGTGTTGTCCAAGGCAAGAGAGAGGTGAGGACACAAAACAGAGCTACTGTGCCAGCAAGTCCCTGAGCATCTGCTGGGGTAAGCCAGGTGGCCAGAGTTCATGTTTCCCTTCCTGTTCGGGGCATACTAGAAAGATTTTCCCTTTCCCATCTTACAGCTGAAAAGTATCCAGCAGTCAGGACTGGAAATAGGCCTGCTGAAAGGATTGCCTGCTTGGAGTGGAGAAAGGTTTGTCTGGAAAGTCAGTTAGCTCTCCTGACAAACAGAGCACACTTCACTTAACCACAGTAGTGATGCTGTGTCCATCAGTGAATGATGCTGGTGAGAACCTGGTCATGATTCATTTTCAGATTAAGAAGCCTAAATTTCAGATACTTACATTTACACTGAGCGTATAAACTGCCGTCATAGTCCGTGGTGTTTTAGGGATCATTTTAGTTCTCTAACCAGAGTCACTGAGTGCCATTTGAGGGTTCTCAGAGTGTCTGCAGAGGGCTCATGGGCATGTCACAACATCTGCATGGACCTGTATTCTGCTAGAGACACCCTGGGACCTCCCGGGACCAGAAGTGGTGAAAGGCACTTGTGTTTAGGTCACTGCCCCTTCTTCATGCCAGACTTCCCTGCTACAGCTCTGAGCTCTGGAGCAGGGCTCAGCCCACACTGCCTGCAGTGTCCCAGCAGGACACCAGCCCACGGTGTCACCTTTTCCATAGGGGACTTCCTCCTGCACTGCCCCACCTTTAATGTGTAAAGCCCTGTGTTCTCCCAGGCAGACACAACAGCTGACAGAGGCAGACTTTACCCCTACCTTGGGCGCCCTTAGGCCACGCTCACTGTGGGGGAACAGAGAAGTGTTATGGTTGCACTGGAATTTAATCAGGGGCCAGTGGCAGTAGAGATATTTCCATAAAGTCTTAAGTTGCAGCTCCAAGTGTTAAAGGGAAAACCTTTGCTTTTATTTCTGATTATAAAGGAAGTTTCTCTCCTTTCTGCCTAGGAAGAAACCTGGAGAATATGAGGAAAGCAAACTGAACCAATGAAACCAAAGTGAGCATCATTAGTATTTTCCTCTAAAATCTGATGGTTTTTAACCCAAACTCATAATGGGCCAAGAATTCTTGCTCCTGGCAGTGCTGTAGGAGAGGGATTAGTCTCAGCTTTATCCAGCATTTATCTGGTCTGTCACTGAGAGCTTGTTTTAATGGCAATGAAGCGAAACAGGCACTTTCATCTCAGCAGGTGTCTCAGACACCATGTTAGATATTGGATATAAAACTTCACTAACTCTGTGCCTAGAAAAATTCATATCCTAGCTGATCACTGCTGCAAAATGATAATTGATTTTTTTGATGTGTCATTTAATCAGTTTTTAAGACACAAATGTTATTTTTGTAGGGCAGCCAGCTCCTTAACCTCATTTACAAATTTTTTTTAATTTTTGGTTTTACCTTCCCTCAACAACATTTCCTAATGTTCAGCTAATTAGATCCATCAGCTTGCCTTTCACCCTTATTAAATATTGATTTGTTTACAGAACTTTTCACACCACCTCTTAACCAGAAGTACTTTGTAACCAAAGTCATTTTTATCAATGAGCAAAACACCATTTTTCTTCAAATATTCAAATAATCTTTTCAAATTTTTAAATTTTCTTCTTTGAAAGACAACCATTTACCAAGTACCCAGATTATGCAACCACTTGTGGAACTTACCTCCTGTTTGCACACCCAGGGAAAAAGAAAACCTCACTATCTGTCCAGTGGTTTCTATACCCTTGAAACAACTCTGTTATTGACCTTCTCCATGGAACAAATAAAAGGCTGACCTTCCACTATGGAAGGAGTAATTTTAACTTATAAAACTGTTATAAAACTCTACTGTGAAATTTTATAATGCATTGTAATTTTTGGGACTGCCAGAGCTATTTTATTACTAGCAGCACAAGTTCTTGAGCATCTTGACTGGAATGGTGAGGCATTAGAGAGTAGAGTAACCAAATTCTTTGCATATCCATTAGCATTTTCTTCTTGGTGAAGAAAATACATTTGCAAATACAGGAATTTTAAATGTGAGAATATCTAATATTTTTCCTTCCTTATGAAAAAAGCAGGTATAATTTTGTATGCAGGAAAACATTCTTCCTGATAGAGAAGTTCTTTAACCACTGAATTTTTTTCCCTTTTGACAATACTATATATTTCCAACCCGACTTTCAATTTAATGAAGGAAACTAAAGCTGCATTTCTTCCTGGTAAACTTAAAATAAATGAGAAATGTTCAGATGAAAACAATCTTCATATAAGTAAAAATCATATTTTCTTCTGCCATTGCAAAATGTGTTGAAAAATACAGACTAAAATAACCCAGATACAACCAGTCTGTGTGTCTATTTTAAAACAAGATTACTGGATTTTTTTTTTCCTCTTTGTTGAATTATACTTTCTACACAAAATCATAGCTTGTGCAGGCTAAGATTAAATTTCTTGCTAGAGCTATTTCAGGGGAAAACTACAGAAAAAGGAAGAAAGATACAAATGAACCAGAATCTGCAGTTCCTTTGCCCCCCCCCTCCCCTCCCCAGTAATTTTTATCTTATCTTTAGAGGACTTTGTTGTTAAAAGACAACAAAATTAGAGAAATTCTATGGCTGTGGGCTGACTCCTCTGAACTGTTGACCAAAGTGAATACACCTGCCCTGGTGCAAGCAGTGAGCACCAAGAAGATGTCTGCAAGATTTTCATCAGAGCAAGGGACTGGGGCGTGTCCTTGGTGGTTGGTCTAGGGGGGACAGGCACCCCTCCCCACGGCTTCCCCAGTAGCCACAACCTTCACTTTTTGTACCAGCTGTGCTTACATAATTACAGCCTGTGCCAGGCTGGACCACTACTGATGTGGAACTGGGGGAAGAGAGTGGAGGAAGGCTGTAGGAAGGCTGGAGCACAGGTCTTACCAGGAACAGCTGAGGGAGCTGGGAGTGTTTAGCCCAGAGAAAAGGAGGCTCAGGGCAGACCTTATCTACAACCATCTGAAAGGAGGTTGTAGCAAGGTTGGGGTCGGCCTCTTTTCACAAGTAGCAAGTGATAGTACCAGAGGAAATGGCCTCAAGCTGCACCAGAGGAGGCTTAGATTGGATACTAGGAAAAATTTCTTAACTGGAAAGGCTGTCAAGCATTGGAACAGGCTGCCCAGGGATATGGTGGAGTCACCATACCTGAGGTATTTAAAGATGTAGTTCTTAGGAACATGGTTTAGTGGTGGAATTGACAATGCTGGGCTGATGTTTGGACTTAAAAAATCTTAGATTTCTTTTCAGCCTAAATGATTCTGTGATTCTCTGATTCCACATTTTTATGAAAATAAAAGGGAACTGAGAGCCCAAGACTCACATCACAAAACCACCTTGCTGACCTTGTAAAAGCTGTTTTACATATTTGGCTTGATTCATTGTTTTAAGTTAATTTTCCAACTCCAGCTGCAAACAGCTTCAGGACATGGCTGGTGAAAAACTTCTCAACCCCGCCAGACCACCCTGGGACATTGTGCTGGGCAGCCACACAAAGAAAAAGGGGCTGTGGTTAGGGTTTGATAATACACCCTGCACTGGCTGCTACATGAGATGTTGCCAAGAAAAACCCAAGGCCCCTTCATGTCTCCATAGTAGAAGAGACACTGCTGGTCAGCAGAAATGAGACTGGGAAGCACTGGCTCAGGGCCCCATCACAAGAACAGCCCTGCTCTATAAGCTGAATCCCATGACATAGGGATTTTATTGAAATACCCTTCTTGGATGGTAAGGGCACTAAAAGGAGGAGTAACATCTCCAACAGCAGAAGCAGCGAGCAGCTTCCCTGGGTTCTTTCGCAGCAGCTGCAGACCACATGCTGGAGGGACCTTCTGTGCAGCCACAGGCTGTGGGCCCTGAGCAAGGCTGCACCAGCATCTCCAACAAGGGATTGTCTCTGGGTGCAGATTCCAGCTAAACTGTCTCCTCTGTCAATCAAAAGTCAGTGTGTGTCCTACAACATCCTCGCATTGCTTGCAAGTTGTACCATACAAGACCACAGATGAATCCGTTCTGGCATGGAAGAATCACAGACAGCACAGACCCCCTAAATAAAGCTGGTGCACTGTCTGCTGTGACTTGCTAAAGTAGGTTAAGCATCTCTTCTCCTAAGGCAAGAGGGGATTCATAACTAGGAAGTCTGTGGTGTTGCTGATATACTGTCCATTGTCATACACATCTGTGTCAAATAGCCAGAACTCCTCAGATCTTATTCTTCTGTAGTGCAAAGGTGTGGGTTTGTAGTTTGTGCACATCTTTGAACTGCAGGATAAACAACTGAAGGGAACTTAAACTGAGGAGCTCAGAAGTGGTGCTGCAGAAGAGTCTGCACCAGACACAACCCCTCATTGCACTCTACAAGCTCACCCCTCCCTGACACGAGTGTCCAGGGATCATATTGCAGCTCACCAAAGCAGATACCTCCCCCCAGAAGCCTCTGCATCACTGAACTAGATCAGTTTTGTCCTGACTATATTGTGCTCTATCCAGTTCTATAAGCCCCCCGTTCACTTCAGCAGCTTTCAGGCAGGACACTTCTTCTTCCAGCTTTTAAAGTCCTGACTGATATTAATGAAGTTTTGCTACCCTGAGAAGCGGCAGGGGAAAGGATATGGAGGAGGAAAATTAATGTTAGTACAGAGATGTTCTGCATGACTTCAAGACAAAAAATAGCCAGGGAGACTTTTAAAGAAACACAGCTAATGCAATGGTCTTGAAATAAAAGCAGAAATGAAGGCAAAAAGTTAACCTTGAATTGAGGAAGTTGTATAGTCTGGGAATTAGCGACTGTGGCTGAATCTCTACACTGAGAGATATTTTTCTGGAGAAACTGAGACTGAAATAAATGCTGTAACTTAATTTCAGTGCTCCAGAAAGCCAGTGGCAGTCAGGACTTAATCTGTCCAGGCCCAGTACACTGCGTTTTACATACTGCCTGCTGTGTTTGAAAGGTGACCCCTACATCCTCATACTCTACCCAAAACAGAGAGGGATAACATTGTCTTCACTGAGATCAGGAAATATTTTATCATTAACCTGGACCCAGCTCCAACCGTAACACCTGCCTTGATGGCAATAGAGCCCCATTTGAGCAGCTCATCATATCAATTTTTTGTGCCTGAGTAGAACATCTCATCGGAGGAGGACCTGAGCTGGTATCTGCTGCCTCCCTCAAGCAATTAACACATCTACTGTGGGGAATGTTTGACAGGAAGGATGTCTTCCCTCTCCAGGAGAGAAGTGGTATGACTGAGGTGGTATGACTGGCTAAAGGCACAAAATGCACCCAAGCTTGTACCACAATGACAATCTGATGTCTTCCAAAGACCTTCAAAAAAATGGCTTTCAAAGGGATCTGAAAATGATCCCTACTTCACATAATATTTGAGAGGTACTTTGCTGTTGAGAACAGCCTTTAGCAATACTACTTTAAATGAAAGAGCAGATGAAAATTAAATGAAAAAATAATCAGCATTTAATGTTCTATGTACTATTCTTTTTTGAGTAGTTTTGTGTGGTGGGTATAAAACTAGATCTAGATTGTGCCTCTCATGCATCAGACAGGCTAACTATAAGATACTGAGACACTTGAAAGTCAGAAATGTAGGTGATGCTGATAACATCTTCAAATAGTGCAATAATAGCGTTCAGTCACTCAAGGTCTTTCATTTTTGGAACTGCCCCATATGAGCATGACATTCATTAGTTCAAACCTGTATCGTGCTACAGCAGTTTGAAAAAAAAATCACTAGGAAGAGTATTAAAAATTTCATGAAGGAGTCTTTCCCTCAGGCATTTCTTTCAAGGTCAGAAAGCCTCACTCTTGTTTTTTATGCTGACATGAAAACATTCAGAGAGATGCCGTGACGTGAAGACCCACACCTAATCCTGATCTTTAATTCTGAAAAATGTTCATCTTCACACAGTCTTTTCAAATGTGACTTTCTTTGATCTCTACGAAATTAAGAAAATTATGTGCCCTGTTCCCAGGCATGCCTGCTGTAGGATGCTCACATTGAAAACTTCTCAGGGACCAGCAGAGCCTCATGAATAAAAACTGCTCCAAACCTTCCTTCAGCCAAACCAGAAGGAAACATTTATGACAGGTGAAAGGTATGATAAGGGTTGCATCTCTCCGTTTTTCTCTCTGCTTGCAGCAAAGTGAAGCTCACTTGCTTTGTGGCGAGGGACCTTGTCCCCCCAGAGGCTCCCATGCAGGACCAGATCCCAGGGAACACACATTGCCTGGAGCAGATGCTCCACTCTCCATCCCAAACCCCAAGCCCCTGCTCTCCACATCATCCAGCCCTTGGAATCCTCAAACCAACGTTTGCAGCATTCAGTCTCAAGGATCACTGGCAACATCAAGAGGAGAAACACACCCATTTGGGTTCCTCTGTCAGATAAAGCATGGCTATTCCCAATGTCACTTTCAAATATCAAGCCTTTCAAAATTCTGTGAAAATACGATTTATGGAGTTGTGCATGGGGGAATTCTATCAACATTAAAAACAGAGCTGGTCAGAGCATTATGACTTTTCCTTCCTCTCATCTCCAGCCTTTTTTTTTCTTCAAAAAAAGGGCATTTCTTATAGTTCAGATGTGTTCTCCAGAAAAGTTCAGTTTTCTGATTACTAAGTCTACCAAAGCCACACAATAAAGAGAAAAAAGATTTTGAAAGCATCAGTGTGATTTAGGTGCCTAAATCCTCTTCTGTAATAATGATGAAGACCCTGTTCTGCCAATTCATTGAATTTGGCTTCAGGGCTCCTACAGGAACACAGGAGTTTCAGGAGCAAAATCACCCTATCAGTTTGACGCAAATTCACCTTTTAAAGTTTTATGTTCCTTAAAATTTTTTTGAGAACTTTATACCTGTATTTGTTAGACTGCAGTTGAGTACCACCTGCCCAAACCACCCTAAATTCAGACAGGAGTGGTCTCTCTTAAAGCCAGCACAAAAACTTGAAGTCAATGCAGCCCATGCCTGCCAGTGCTCTGGCCAATTTGGGAGCACAACTGCATTCCCAGCAGGCTCTGACAGACAGCTGGCAATGCCCAGTGCCCTCTCCTCTCTGCCATCCCCAGCTTCTCATGTTTGCAGTTTGATGTCCCCTCTGGTTGTGCAGACACAAGTTTTCATGGGACTATGATGGAGTCGGGATCATGGAAATGGTCTGGGCTTTCCAAAACAAAAAGGCAAAGGATCTCCAAGAAGAAAAATAAATATCCATTTTTTTTCAGGCTCATTAGAGTTCATAGCATAGCCCCACAAATAAGAAGAGCAGCAAGAAGAGAGGAAGAAGTGACAGGACTCTTCTCTGGAAAAAAAAAGAAATTAAAAAATTGCAGATGGCAATCCAACCTGACCTTATGGAAAATCAGGAGGACCTAGGCTCCCCTCTACGACTTTTCCCCCCTCCCTCAAGTGCACACCCTTGATGTCAGCTGCTGCTGCTTCTGCCCAGAGCTCCAGCCCCAGCTCCACAGCAGGGCCAGCTCTCCCTGCAGGCTGCCCCCAGCACAGGCAGCCGGAGCTCCGCCAGCCTTCAGTGCACACTGTCACTGGCATTTTGACTTATCTCATACAGGGAAGTAAAATACCCTAAAACAAAGCTCCAATCCAGTGGAGTTTTGTTGCTACGCTGTGGCAGGATTCCCTCATGGCTTAACAACATATGAGATGTGCAAGGAAGTGATTGAGTCATCATCCCTGGAGGTATTTAAAAGATACATAGATGTGGCACTTGGGGGCATGGTTTAGTGGTGGACTTGGCAGTGTTGGGTTAATGGTTGGAGTCAGTGATCCTGGAGGTCTTTTCCAGTTTAAATGACTCTATGATTTTAAATTCAAAGCTTCCTGCAAGGTTGGGAATTTCATAATCACACCCTTGTGGCAGGAGTATCCAGTCGAGCTGAGCTCTCAGTGCAGTCTTTCCCTTCTTGGAGCACATCAGAGCAGCTTTTCCATACCTACCCCTGCCAGGACATTACAGCTTTGAGACCGCTGACCACCGCCCCTCTGTGAAATGGAACTGAAACTAGCTTTTTCATGTATGTGCAGGGCTTCTTCTTTCCAAGCAAAATGGCAGATGCTCTGGCACAGACTGCAACTCTCAGCTTCATTTCCATAGGAGGTCAGCCTAAAATCTTGTGTAGAACAGTCCAGCCAAGTACAGAAAGGTGATAGACAGCCACAGTTACTGCAGTGGACAGCTGGGCAGCCAGAATCAGCCCAAGCAGCTCATCCCCATCTTCCCATCAAGTACATCCAGGAGGACCCTGAGGCTTCTGAGTCCTGGGCCAAATCACAGAGCTGCATCCAGGTGCAGCAGTCCCCAGGGATCACGATCAAGACCAAAAGAAGCCTCCTCTAAAGTGAGATCAAAGGCCATGACTGAGTCAGCTGATGGATGTGGACACGTGCCCCAAGCTGCTGCACACAAGCCATGGGGACCCAGGGAAACTCAGAGCCTATGGGGATCCAGGCAGGTCCCCAGCCATGCTGCACATGAGGAGGAAGGATTGGAATGGGTGGCAGATGAAGAGCAGCCTGACAGAACACAATGCCATGCCCTAGGATAGCTTGGGACTGCTCAGACAAGTCTCAGCTTTGCTGTTTTATTGGGCACAATCCAGCAAATCCATTTACTCTCTTGCTAATGCTCATTTTATCACACTTTAATTTTATGAGAACTTCCTGACACAGGGAGACCCCACACCGTGTATACAAAAAGGCTTCAGTGCTGACCTCTAAGGCTAATGGCTCTGTCTGCATTTGAGATATTTGGACTTGTACACTTAAAGCCAGATCTTGGGCTGACAAGCGCTGTGAGCAATATGGGTGGCACTCCCAGCAGGCCAAGCAGAGTTCCAGTCAGAGGTGTGCAGGGGGTCTGTGTGGGGATGGAGCCAAGGGAGCTGTCCTGCCCTAGGATCAGGATGCTTCTAACAGTTCAGTAAAGGAAGATGCTGCTGCTAGCTTTTGGGCAGCAGTAGCATATTTTCAGCTACAGCGGCAAAATCTGAAAAGAAAAAGAACCAAAGGATCTGGCTCAGTGTTCACCACCAGTTTTATTTCCTTCCTTGTAACACCCAGGCAAGATGCTGAAGTAAACTGTCCAAGCACTGCTTTCTGTTAAGTTCAGAGTTCAGTGATGCAAAGTCTTCTTGGGATGAAGTACCTCAGCACTGAGGCTGCTGCCACTGACACCATCAGCCTCATCTTCAGTGGCAGTCCACCACTTGCCCTGACCCCTTGTGTTTTCATACCCCAGTAGAGCCTACAAGCCCTATGTGCACTCGCTGCCGAACACAAGAAACTGGTGCTCCAGGGAGCTTTCAAAACAGAAAGAACACACAAGACCGGAGAGTAACATTAAATGACTGTCTTGTCCACAGCCAGCCTGGCTTCTGAGCATGGTACTTCATAATCATGAAGTTATGATTAAGAGTTAAGTTTATCTGTTCACACACCTTGCAGTGCACAGTCTTACAAAAGCCAACATAACTGATTTCATCATACTTTCATCATCATACTAGTAAGATATAAGAGTGCTCATATCCTCTGCTGGACCAGCATAACCTTGGGCATTAGGTGGCTAAATAGCTGAAGGCAAATAGGAACTTCCATTACCTGAAAGGAGACTAGTGTTTATTTTAAAGTCCCAAAATCAAAGTAGAATTTTGACATTTTACAATTGTGTTTTTCATTGAACCTTCATGCAGATGGAAACCTTCATATAGTATAGAGCTGTTTTAGAGACCCACACAGAACAGAAAGCACTTTAAATCTGCACAGGAAGACTTAGAAGCAACAACAGCCTGGTCAAAGGAAAAGAAAACAAAAAAATAGGCATTTTCCCTCACCTCTGACTACAACACCCAGATCCCAAAAGCAATTTTCAAGTAATTTCATGCCAACATTTATTGTCTCCAGTAAAGAATTTGCAGACAGTGAAACCTGGAATGGCTAATAGGCACTTGTCCATGATCTGCATCTAAGGAGTTGCCTATTATTAGTTAATGAGCAGACAGCAATTCAGAGTTCTAATTTTAGCACCAACACATGCCAGGAACTGGAAACAAAAAGAAGCAAAGAGAAACAGGCCAGGACTGAATAAAAAAAGGATGTTCTGCTGCCTTTCCATCAGCTGTAGAAACGGTCCCACCTGCCACATCTCAGACTCCTGTTTAGTCTCCTGACAGCAGCAGTCACTCCATGGTGTGGAACAGAAACACAGACATGGCACTGACCCCAGAGATCAGCCAGTCGGCATCTCTCTCCCTCCTCAAGGCAGGCTCAGGTCTCCTCTAGCAGGTTCTGATCCACCTCTAAAGCTGTGCAAAAGCAATGCTGCTACTAGAGGTTCCCAAGGGCTGGGGCCATGTCTTTGAATAGCTCTTCTTCTTCTAAACTAGGACATCCTTCAAGAGCAAAAGACTTCACAGTCAGGCTGGAAAGACCCAACAACACAGTACTATGAGATGTCCATGACCACTGTGAAGAAACAGTGGGTTGGTGCTTGGTGCTGCAAGGGCTCCACACCCAGCAGGGAACAAGTATCCAGCAGTGTCAGTCATGGTCAAGCCCCTACAAATACATAAGAGAGGTCTTAAACACTGAATCATAACAGCACAGCTTTGGCTCTTCAGAGAGTTTGGCAGATTTACCCATCTTTGGCTTCACAGCTCATCATCAAACATGTGCAGGCCCTTAACTGGGTGTCCAGAGCAAACAAAAGCTAAACATCGAAGTGTGACATTGCCACTTTTCACTTAGCAGGCAGGCAATTAATCTCATGTTTAATTGTATCTGATGAATGACACTCACAGGCCCCATGCTGTTTAAAATGTGACATATTTTATTTATCATAGCAGCTTCTACAGTTCTACAAATGGATGACACACAATCCATTATCATTTTGGAAGCATTATTATTCACACAAACATGTCCCAGAACCTTAGAAATTTTTTTAATTCCTCTTTTTTTCTACATTCCTTTCAAATTCAGAATGCAAATTCCCTATCTTGCCAATGAGATTTCCTCCTCCTCACCAACCCAAAATAAATTAGAGAACACGCTGCTATCTCTAAAAGCTTTATAAATAAAACATGCAGCACACACACACATAAAGGCTACAATTTTAGAGTACTTTTGTATCCTGGATGGATTTGGAGATGTCATTGCAAATGCACAGATGCTGCCAGTCACGGCAGCTTAACAAGCGCTATGAGGTTTGACATCCCATCAGACTGCAGCCCTTTGTGGCAGCTGAGGCTTCCCAGGGCAGAAAGTAACATGACAATTGCTTCTATCAAAGAGAGAAAATAATGGCAACCACACCGGCAGATACATCAAGGGACAGCACTAAAATTACTCTTTCCTGGCTCAACTAAATAAAAAATTATGACAGTTCAAAAGAATGTTAAAAGTTTTCTGGAAGTGGCTGAATCACACTATTCAAAGCTGTCAGTGGAAACATCTGCTTTTTTCTTTACCTCAAAAAGGAAATATTTAAAAAAAAAAAAAAAGGAAAAAAAAATTACTCAATTTGAGTTTTGATTTTTCTCCTTTTTTCCAACCAAAACATACAAAGTATGAGGAGAGAGCAAGAAAAGAAAGTAGTTCCAGAGCTAAGAAATCCTGTTTGCTCTACGAGATTGTGCTGGTTTTTAACTCAATTAACACAAAGCTGCTGTTTAGGCATCGCCCATCTGTCGGTGATGCCTGCAGAGGATGGCTGCCGGAGATGGCCTGGCAGAGACAGAGGCTGCACTAAAGTTTCCTTCCCACGGCATCTAACGCGGCCTGAACACCGACTCAGAGCTCTCCGTGGCTTCCAGCCCTCCAGCTTGGAGACTAAACAGGCAGGAAAGGTGAAAAAAATGAAAAAAGAGAAAAACTGGAGCAGGAGGAAAATACTACATTCCAAACTGAACAGCTTGAAACTTTTTAACCCATGTTTGGAAAAATTAGATTACATCGATCAAAGCAGCCCTCCTACGGCACCAGCACCCACTGCGGGTGAGGAGGCAGCTCATTCACTGCCTGCCCAGGGATCACCAGGAATGGTCACAGGATCTCTGTATGATCCCAGCACAGAGCAGGCAGAGAAGTACATGACCAGCCCTGAGCAGCTCTGTGAAGGGAGGTGGCCCTGCATGAAGCCTGAGGTAAGGGGTCTGGGACAGAGGTCTGCAAAAACCTCTGTCTATCCATCTAGCTAACTATATAAGTCTCCAAATAATCATCTTCCTTTCTTTAGGGCTTAAAAGGCTCCCAAGGGATCAAGCAGGTGGATTCAAGAGTCAAAATGGATTCTGCAGACAAGTGGCTGTCACAAAATTGTTTTTCTAAGCCAGATCACAAGTGTGGTTAGCTTCAAGTGCCACAGTGACCACTAAAAAGCTGAGACAAAAAGAGTCATGCTGGAAGTTTTAAAAGGTCAGATGCATTTTAAACATTTTTGAGGTCTGGTTTATTGGCTGTGCTCCTACAGAAAGCTCTCTGTTAGACTTCCACCTGAGCAGGTAACACAGCTTAATGCATTAGCTCCACTCTCAGCATGAGGCACACATAGAAGCCTTGCACGTCTGTGCCCGCCCGAGGTGGTGTCTGACCCCCACAGAAGCTTGCCGAGCTGGGACGGGCTGGGAGACTGCTTGGGAAGCCCCAGCCCTGACTCACCCCTGCAAAGGGAAGCATCTGCCCTCACTGGCATTTCCCATGAAATAGGATACACACAGACTTCATACCATCTTTTTCTGCCCTGAAATGGGAAATTTCATTACCCATGCGGGTGTCTGAGTTTTTGGAAAGCTAAGCTCCTGGCCTCAGTAAGGGCCCACAGTAAACAGACCTAAAAAAGAGCTTCTTCACTCCCATTAGGCTCACTAACCTCCATTTTCGCTAACCTCCATTTTCACTGCATTTCCCCTGTTCTTGGATGAGGAGGAAGAGTGAAGGACACCAAGCTGACCTTCAGCACCCCCATGCAGGATCTCCAAACTGTTCTCCCAGCTTGTTTTGCTCAGCTCCTTTGCAAACCAGACAACCGCAGACTCCTTTCACAAACTCCCCTGTGGTGTGAGCCACAGGGGTTCATCACACCCTGTGTCTTCTCTGCTTTCTGGGAGTGGGGGCCACTTTTTCCTACCTGCCATTAATTGTTCAGTAACCAGGACACAGCTGGGTCTCAGGCAAGGCTGTCACGACATGCAGACAACTGCAGCACTACAGCTTAAAGCCAGAGTCCAAGAGAAGGTGGCAGCAGGCAAGGCACAAAGGAGAAAATCAAGCTGCCATCTTAACTGTGATTTCAGTGATTCATAGGAGTCATTTTAGTCAATTCACTGGTTAATGACTTAGCAGCACTGGCACAAGGTCAAATCACAAATGGGTAAGAGCATTCCTCCAAAGCAATCACTTATTTCTCTATTTCCAGCTCTCCAACTCAACTTGAAGAGCAGCACTAAAAAGGAGAGAGAAATCAGCTTTTCGTCTAAAAAAGACTTGTGAGAAACCATAAGTGCCAAGCATATTTCCTCTCCACCCTTGTCTCTTTTCATACCAGCCCAGTTCCTTAATCTGCTACAGCTGCCACTCCTTCAGTGGTGAAAAATATTTGTAATACACATTGCTGCATGTTGCAGAAACACTGAAGAGCAACTGGAGATCAGTTAAACAGCCTTATCCCTAAGCAGCAACACATTAAAATGCAGGAAAGGCAAGTGATAACCAGCAATGGGTTGATGCAATGCACTATCTTCATTAAAATCTACCTGTAAAAATTAATCTTGCTGAAGTACAGCTGATGTTTCATCCTATTTGCATGTGATCTTCACATAACTGGTGGTAACAAGATGATGGATAAAGGCAATAGAAAAACATGGTATAAATTATGCAAACTCCTTGGTTCTAAGTCCTAAGCACATCAAAATATCCACACCATAAGAGATCAGGAGAATTCAAAGAAAGTGAACCTTGTCAGCTCCTGTCCTTCCCTCCCAGAGGGCAGGAGACAGCTGAAGCAGCACTCTGGGATCAGTCCTTCTGATCCTCTGACCGTGCTGCCCCAGAGGGGTCATCTTTCACTTCAAAATCATCTTTAGCCATTCCTCTCCCTTCAGACATGGTTTATTAAAAGACATACTAGAGGAAGACTGACATGGACATAGGACAGGAGGAAAGCATGGAGGAACCCAGATATTCTTAGCTCTGACAGGTCTGTGGGGACATCTCTAGGTGGGACTCTGAAATAGACAAAACAGCAGATGGTGGCGGCAGCAGATAAGAGACTTCCCCTCATCACTGTCCTCTCCTTTGACTGAGGCATTTAGTGAGCATCCATCCCAGCCATCCTGGATGCTATTTCTACACGTCCTCCCAGCTGCTTCCACCAAACCTGAATCCCTCAAGTATTTTGTATATGTTGCAGTTTAACCCCAGCTGGCAGCTCAGTCCCACACAGCCACTCACTCACCCTCACCAGTGGCATGGGGGAGAGAACTGAAAGCATGAACATGAGAAAACTTGAGGGTTGAGATACAGGCAGTTTAATAGCAAAAGCTACATGCACAAGAAAGCAGAACAAGAAATTCATTCACTTCTTCCCATGGGCAGGCAGGAGTTCAGCCATCTCCAGAAAAGCAGAACTCTATCACACATAACACAGACTTGGAAGACTGAACACCATCACTCTGAACATCTCCCCTTTCCTCCTTCTGCCCCCAGCTGTATAGGCTGAGCATGAGGCCATATGGTCTGGGGGGTCAGTCAGGGTCAGCTGTCCCAGCTGTGTCTCCTCCCACTCCTTGTGGCCCCCCAGCCCACTCACTGATGGGGTGGGGTGAGGAGCAGAAAAGGCCTTGACTCTGTGTGAGCCCTGCTCAGCAATAGCAAAAACATCCTGGTGTTATTAACCTTGTTTCTATAACAGCCCAATACGAGTTAGTGTGCAGAAAATTGTGTTTTGCTGAGATGAGGGCACTTGCTTTCAAAAACAAACAGGGCTGAAACGGTTTCCTTTTTCAAAACCATCTCAGCTGTTTAAAACCATTCTAATTTACTGATATTCACTCTATTAGAGGTATCCAAGGAAGGACTGGAACCTGAAATAGGACTACATCCGTAATGAGGTGAGATAACATACTACACCTGAGAGTTTTTGACCATGGGTGGGGTTAATTTCAATCCAGGACAGAATTTCACAGACCTACATTCCTACATGACCTTTTCCAGTTTCCAAGAAAACAGTTCTCTTTCATGCTGCCTTTTATTATTATTAACTGAACAAACTTGAGTGATTGGGACATACAACATGACAAGAAAATAAAGAGAGTTTGAGATAAGCATTTTTCATTTGCACTGCTCTCTTGGATTACACTAAGACTGTTGACCTTATTAAGATTCAGGTTAACAGCCAACTTCAGAAATATCTACATGTGCACCTGAGTGTTAAACTAAATGCTTGGAAGACATATTAAATCAAATAAAGATTGATAGCTTGTTGTTTCTATCCTACCAGTCATTCAAGCACTGCTTGTTTCTGCATATACATGAAATAGAGAAAACTGACAAGGCTGTTTGTCATGGCTGCTCTCCCTTCCCTTCAAAGCACACCTATCTTTACACAGGTATCTTTCTTGCAAGGCCACCTTTTTAATCTTTGCTTACACAGATCCAGCACAATGCACTGTGGCAATGTGTGTTGTGCATCATCTACTGCAAACCAAAAGCAAACCTGAGCTTGAATTCATTCCTTCCTACTTGCAGAGGTTATAACTCTCAGATCAGCCCCACCACTCTCCCTAGGAATCAAGTTTGAAAGAAGAGACAGGACCTGAGAGCCAGAAGCGCTGAACTACATACCTTTCAAGGACTATCTGGATTTATTTTTGTTAACACGCTCAGTCACAGCCCGCTTAGACAGTGGACATATGAGATCCCCCAGAAATCCCTTCCCACCATGCCACCCAGGATGCAGCTTCATGAAAGGAGCCCAAAGAACTACCCCTGCACCTCTGTTTGCCCCTGCTGAACCAGGAGCAATGATGGGGAGTAAGATTTACCAACAGAGACATGCATTTTACTACATCTGTAGTCAAAATTTTGCCTAAACCTCAGCTCAAAGCTTCCTCCTTAACCCAGACATATCCTGTGGGTCAGGATCACCACCATTTCTAGTTCTTCTTCTCAACATCCTCAGCAGCAGAAACGGACTCAGGACAATAAAAGTGTTGCCTTAATTCAGGTTGTCTTCCCAGATCTCCCATGACTAATGATTTCATTTCCTGATTACACGAGGAAAGAAGATATTCATTCCAGCTGAATCAGACACTGCAAAAGTCCTCAAAAAATCGTCGAAGTGACCCCACCAAGACAGTGAAGCACAGGATCCTAGCCTGTCCCTGGCACATGTTCATGTAGCTTGTTCTTGAAAACTCTGCTGATGACTGTTTATAACCTTTCCAGATGATTTATCAGTGCATCCCTCCCTTTCTAGTTAAAATGCTCTTTCTTCACCCACTGTAAAAGTTAACCCCACCCAAGCTGAGGTGCTCATGGACAACACCATGACCTGGTGACTGCTGCCTTCCAATATACCACTTTGCCCTTGTTCACTTGATAATTTTTTTGAATGCCATACTATAGCAGCCTCATTCTCCATCTAGCTCCTACCTAACAGATCCTTTTCTCCATCTCATTATGTCAAAAGCACAATATATTTTGCTTCCCTTTTTAAAGTTCTTCTTTGCCTGTTCTGCTTCTCTCATACTGTCTCTTAGACACAGAGTTTGCAGTAAAACCTTTTAAATCCTACATTAACCTCTCCTTCCAAGTCTCCTGTGCCCCAAAGCAGAGGGATTGTTCTGGCATGGAGCTGGTGGCTGGTGTTGATTCAATAGCATCACTCTTGCTTTGCACCCTCTTTTTGCTGCACCAACATGCCCTATCTCATCTTCAAGTAGGCATTAGGGTCATGATACAATTGCTGTGCTTAACAAGCCTCCTCTAGGCCCCACTAATGGTCTGAACTACACTCACTTCGAGCCTCTGGGACGTGTGGCAATTAGATTTCACGTGTGCCTCTAAATTAAGCCAAATTATTCCATGTTTGCCATGGCTAAAAGCAAATGCATGAACAAGACCAGAAGGTAAGGAGCAGGAACTTGTTATGCAGCAGTCACTTGAGTCTGAGCTCTTGCTCTTGTCCAAAAGAGGTTTCAAGCTCTTTCTCCCCTGCAGCACCTCATAAATGGGGTCCAGCTGCCTTGAGGCAACTGCAATTAAAAGCACTCTCCAGAGGAGCAGATTTCCTCTGACAAAGTATTTCTGTGTTCCTCTATATTACATTCTTATCCACGAATAAATGCAGCAGGCTTATCTCTGTTACTCAGTGTTTGCTTTAATAACTAGCATGAAGCCTGTATTTATTACCCAAATCCTGTTTCTAAATCTCACTCCTAGATAAAGACATGGCTGCTCTCCTCAGATTGCCCCACAGCTTTTTCTTTCTTTCATAAGGAAAAAACCTACCTCTACCCTGCCCCAACAGACCTGCTGCCGTTCTGACATCTCACGTTGCTGCCAGAAACATCCATGGGTTGTCCCAAGTTGCCATCCTTCCTGGGAAATCAACACAAAGATCACAGTGACTTTGCAAAGCAGATGCACACAGTGCATGGCTCCACCTACTCAAAGACTGGAAAATACTATGGTTATCTCCCCAAAAGTGGCAAAGCCACATCTGGAGTCTCACTGAGAGACACTCTGAAGTAGCAGAGAACAGTCTATCAGTACGTATGGGAAGGTCTCATTAAGAAAGCTGCTCAGGTTTTCATATGCTCCAAGTGTCTTGAGTAGAGTCTGGTAATCACAACAGAATAAGCTCAAGACTTTCCTTTTCTGGGAAACTACTTGGCTCAGGGAGCGATGCTCTCCCAGCGATGCTCCTGCACTTCCTTCCAAACCCCAGAAGAGCAGTGCTGTCTACAGGCATGAGAGATGTTTTGCTCAAGGGAAAATGTAGGAAAGTTGTTGAGATGAGGAAAAGAAGCTCAGAAAGCCAAAAATACATTAAAAAGGAGAGCAGCCAGGAGGTTTCCAACAGGTATAAACTCAAATGGCTTTTAAAGCAATTAAAAATTGTCCTCTCCTGGCTCTAGTGAGATCAGCAGAGATCAGTTCCCAGTTGCTCACCAGATTACTTCTTCTTCCTCAGCAAGCAGAGCAGTCTAAGGGAAGGTTAAAATCTGCTTCAGACAACAAACACCTGGTTATGTCAGAGCAGGGGACCTGGTCAACCTCGGCAGGAGCACACAGCCAACGGAGCAGCAGAGCTGTCCCCAGCACCCATCCACTCTCAGCCATGGGCTGCTGTAGCAGCTGATGGGTGAACACTTCACAGGGAGCTGTGCCACAAGATCCAGCCCACTATCCTGGCTGGCCCAGGGTAGCATCTTACCAGGTTCCCAGCATCACACTCAGCTGGTCAGTCACCTCCTGTGAACACCCCCCTCCACTCAACCCCATCTCTTACCCCCTTTGAAGTTGTCTGCTCCCTCCAGTCCTCCAGCATAAGAGCTCGTGTAATCAGTCTCTAAACCTGGTTTAGTCAAGTGATCTGGATAGCTTTAAAAAAAAAAAGAAATTGTTCTGTCTTGGTTCAGGGTTTTTTTACCCCCTTAACCCACTCATTTTGACCATCCAAAGCTTCTGGAGAATCATACATGACATGAGATGGGACAGCTGGGAACCTCTGGAAGGAGATCAGGGATGCAAAAGGAGCCTAATAACAACTGGAAGCATGTCAGGTTCCCACAGAGCAGAAGTCTCAGAGCCACAGGAGTCTCAGATGCAACACTCCAAAGCAGTTGTGTTCTGTTGGAAGCTGTTAATTAAACACAGTTTATTTTGGCTTTCAGTGATTTACAGATTTAAAGCCAGACTGGTTAAAGCAGTCATTTTGCACGAGCTGCGCCATCCATGTAGCTGCCTTTAATCAAAAGCAACACCAAAGCACTTTTCCACTATCAGTTTTCTCATCAGTGTTTCTTTGGGCAACCCTCTTTAATGAAATACAACTGCATTTTGAGAAAGAGCTTTTGTGGGGATTTTTAGACCAAATACCTGGATGCTTCTAGAATCCCAGCGTGGTACCAATTAAAAAACAGGGCAGCATGACCTAGAGAATTCAAGGAAATGTCGTTGCCTACTGTGAGCTCCTGGGCAGCAGCTCCATTTGCTAAAAGTAGAGGAGCAAGAATCTTTGTTTTTAAACATGCCAGATTACCATCTTTTAAGTAAATGCTCAAATGTTTCAACCTAGTCCATCCTACATCCGGAAAACCTAACCATTTTTGCATAGGTTGCTCTGACAAAACCTGGCATGTGCCAAATTTTCTGGATAAGGTATTTTGTTGAATAAGTGATGGAAACAATTTTTAAGAGTTAAACCCTAGGACCTGCAAGTTTAGAACTTTACTGGAATCAGATCACACTCTGTATGGACAGAAACTTGCAGTCTGCCTTCTCACAGTAGCTGCTACCTGTTTTGTGCCAAGAACACAACAGGCATTGTCTGAGACAAGAAAAAAGACAATTTCTGCCCTAAGAACACCTAAAACCAGACAACTGGTGAACTGGAGGCCTTGGAGGTGTTCATCTTTGTGCATTAGTATAGTCACTGCAGTCCATGAAAAAATTAACTGAAGTCTTTGAAAGGGAGAGGAAATCAAAGTTTTGATGACTTGATGGTGAACATGGTGGTGATGCTGGGTTGATAGTTGGACGTGATGATCTTAAAGATCTTTTTCAACCTTAAGGATTCCATGATTTTGTGATGTCTTGGATAGTTTTGCATTAGCCCAGAAAAGTCTTTAAACCAGAAGTCATTGTACAGCAAATCCTCACAGGCTATGAAGGCATCCAGCTTCTCCTCCAAGCTCCTGTGATCCTGCAGGAGAGCTAGCAGCTGCCTTCACCAGTGTGCCCAGGGACATTACACATCACATCTCACATGCAATATTCTTTAGATTTTAATGGAGAACTAGTTCTTCTCTAGGATGATCTAGAAACCACATGCAAAGAACAGAACTGCCTCAGAATCTAGATGATGTAATTTATTTTCACCATTACTTTTATCCCTATTGAATCCAGACAGACACTTTGCTGAAGGATATAAACCCCTGGAGTTCATTTATTCAGGCAGCATCCCCTACTTGTGAGTCCTTCTCTCATACTGTAAAGTCTTCTTCAAAGGGCATCACTCCCTGGCACAGCTTTCAGATCCATGGACAAGCCATGCACATCTACACAAAGAGACAGGAGGACCATTTATAGGCCTCATCCTACCAAATGACTGATTGTTGTGTTGTAAGCAAAATTCAATTAGGAGAGCCTGCAAGATCAGCCTCTGTGCTTGTTAGCATCCAGCACAGGGCAGCTGGTTTGGCTGCCTATCGACTGAGCAATCGACAGACAATCGCTGCATCCAGCCACGGAAACATCTGAGGAGTACAGTTCAGGAATGGGAGAGGTATCCAAATAAAATCAGCCTGAAGGGGCTTGAACTACAAGACAATTATAAGTTTCCAAGTTTGCCAACAAAACTTCAGCATTACCCTTATAAGAAATCTTTCATACATGACATTTTGCTTGCCTGCCTCTAACAATAAACAACTTTAACATTAATTTTGCTGCTCCCACAGCTGTAAACTCTGCAGATCAGGATCTGGCTTCTATGACTGTATCTAAGTAAAGAGCTCCTGAATCAAACCATCTACCCTGAAATGCCCAAGGGAGGCCTCAGAAGTACCCCACACAAGTTACCACAAAACCTTATGCATATCCCTGCTCCTCTGCTCCCCAAATCATCAGCTCTCTCCCCCAAAGTTTCTCACTTTGCAAGGGAGGTTCCCAATAATCAAAGGCTCTTCCAGAAGAAGATTTACTGGAGGTGTCTAAGAAAGGTGAATGACTTGAAGGTATGTCCCTTGTCTTCCCACCATTTGCACTCATTTAAACTAAATGGGATTTTTAGATAGGCTGGAGTTGGGTAATTTCCTTCCAAGTACTTAGGACCTGCCACAACTCTTAAATGACTTATCATCATGTAAGTCTCAGGAGAGCCTGGGAACAGATGTAACCCAGAGGGGAACTCTGTAGTCAGTGAAACAGCAGAGCTCAGGACAAGACTTTTAAATATTTCCTCTCTAAGCTCCAACAAACTTTCCCCTGGCTGGACACACACCCAGGTCAGTGACCTGGCATATCCAGGCCTGATAAAGGCAAGATTATTCAGCATGGAGGTTTAATACACACAGTCCTTACAGCAAAACCCCACCTATTCCAAAGGGGCTTTTATCAAGGTCACCAAGATCTGACACAGCTCAGATACACAAGTGTGCTGTAAATCTTGGTGCCACATTGCCATATAATTTCAAAACAAATTATTATTGAAATGGTCCCAAACCAGTTTGTGACTACTGAGAAAGGACTAATAGGTTACAGTGAGAGGGGTAAAAACTTCCTGGAGTCTTGTCCAGGATCAGGGTTTGCTGCTCCCAGCCCTTAGTTTCATTGCACACAGGAGCCAGCAAATCAAGACTTGAGCCATCATAAAAATTTGCATCATGTCAGAAGCATTTGGTACCCTGAGGATGATGTACTCAGCACCGTCTGTCAACACTAAATGATGGCAGTGATTTCCATTGGGAGCAGAGTCTGGACACAGCATAAGATACAGAGGCACCACCAAGAAGACACCTTGATGCTGGCCACTTTGAAGTCCTGCATTTTAGCCAGCAAATGCAAAGTTTCCTTGGCATTTGCAAAAGATGATCAGAACAGGAGAATTAATCAGACTAAACAGGCACTGTCCAACCATTGCAACTAAATACATTATAGCTTCACTTTGCACTGACACTGCATGGCTACTTTATTTAGAAAACAAAAAGGTTTACCTGTTTACAGAGTCTTGCAGCTTCCAAATAGTTAGCAATTGTCATTGTTTTCATCTTCTGCAAGGGGAAACTGAGAAATGATTCCCAGTCACAGAGGGGCTGGATAAGCAATGACACATATACAAATCACAAATCCATGTCCACAGGAATAAGTTTATCCTCCTCTAGCTTCTGACCTGCCTAACAAAACCAAATAAAAATCATCTGCTCACACTTGTCTACAGGTAAGGGAGTTATTTACTGACTAAACTCCCCCATGAACAATATTTCAAGCACTTGTTCCTCTCCATCTGCTTCGCTCTTTTATCAAGTGTGATGAACATGGGAGATTTGTTTCCTCAATTTTTTGTTCATTTCCTTCTTGTAATTAACCACATTCGCTTTTTACAGCAGCATGAGAAACACCTCACTCCCTGTTAAACCACCAATAGATTCAACAACAACAATTCATTATATCCTGCTGGACTTACATCATCTCTAAGAAAGATGATCTGGATAAACACCTTTCTTTGATACCCTCTGTTCCAGCTTAACTTTTGGGGAGGGGTCAAAGATGTAAGATGAAAATATACAGCATCTTTTTCACCTTCCATCTATCAAAAAAAAAAAAAAAAGGAACAGAAAGAATACAATCAGCAAACACAAAGTACTTCACTGCAGATTGATAGTTGGTAAAACAATATGCAAAGAGTCCATTACCTTAACTGAACAACTTCTGAAATTACGCATGATCCCAAGATCTACCATTTGACCAGAGCACAATCACTAACCCCAAAAAAGTCATCACTAGCAACCACAACGAGAACTGGATTTGAGCTCAGAGACAAGGAACTAGACTTTGTTGATCTTCTTACCTGGAATTCAATGACACAGTGGGGAAGCCAGAAACCTGAATTTATGGGCTGAGTTTAAACTTCTCCTGTCCGGTGATTTCCAGGCAGTGTATCGTACTGAAAGCCAACCTACTACTTTTAATTTGGTGTCTGGCTTTGCAGCTTAGAAAGCTTCACATGAGTGATAAACTTGTAACTAGAAAATGAAGTTTGAATCATTACTGTTCTAATTACTGAAATAACTTGCATTTGTTAGAATTTTTTTTTATAGTGTTCATTAATAGTGTCTAAATGTCAAGCAAAAAGCATCTTTATACATTCATTCTACTGTCCAAATTTATTCTCCCAGCAAAGGTCAGGAATTTGCTGAATTACAAATGCAATTGTGTAGAGCAACTTAGTGCAACTTAGTGAAAGCTGCACTCAATTTGTTCAACCCAGCATCCTGAAGTTCCCATGGAAAAATTATTGCGCCAGATGCATTAAGTGCAAATTGCATTAGAAATTCATTTATAATTAAAACTGCCATTTCTGTGCCTCCTGCCAGACCCCACTTTCTGCTGAACAGACACATCACTCCGGCCCTTGCTGCTTCTGTATCTGTTTTAGTCTTTGTAGCAGTTAAGTCTCTCCACACTCCTGGGAGATGCATGTGCTCAAGAAACCAAGGCAGGAGTTAAGCAGTGCTTCATAGAATGGTCTGGGTTGGAAGGCACCTTAAAGATCTTCTAGTCCCAATCCCCCTGCTGTGGGCAGGGACACCTTCCCCTAGACCAGGCTGCTCAAACCTCATCCAGCCTGGCCTAGAACACTTCCAGGAATGGGGCCTCCACTGCTTCTTTGAGCAACCTGTTCCAGAGCCTCACCATCTGCACAATAAAGAATTTCTTGTTTCCTAATATCTAATCTAACTCTGAAATGATGGGAGTGGGAGCAGAGAAACTGCCATCTCTCCATTGGCTTTTTCTTTCCCCCTCCCTAAGACTGAGCTAAGCACACTGGCCTCAAAAGCAAACGTGGCCAGCCTGGATTTGCTCCATAGCTCTGCTTGACTTGTTCCAGTGATGAGATAGGAGACACCAGTGATTTGATGTTCTCCACTAAATGCCTGGAGACACTGAAGAAGGAGCCACCAAGGACATCCAGCTCCTTGCACTGATCAGTGCCCATCTCTTCATGTGCTTCTACCACTGCCCACTCCTGCAGGAGACATCCACCACTGCCCTAGTGCCTGCCCCAGGACAGAGAGGCCCCAGCCAGCACAGTTTCATCTCGGAACCCCTCCCAGCATCTTGTCTGCACCCTCCACCCTGCTGGCACTGGAACCGCAGTCCCTGGGCAAGCCTGTACCCTGTGCAGGGGAGACTGAGCATGCAGCCTGTACCCCTCCCTGTCCCCGCAGGCTTATGTGGCAAACAGCTCCTTGTGGGCTGTGGTAACCCAAATCATGGCATCAGCACATGTCACACATTCCATAAAACCTAGACAGCATCTGCCAAGGGAGAAGAGCAGGGAAGTATGGCATGTGCTTTGAAGGATTGCATCACTGGGAAGACACCTCTGATGCTGAGCTCAGCTCTACAGTGGTACAGGCATTTCTTACCACAGAAAATCAAGCACAGACACAGGATTCCACAAAGCTAGTGCTTCTCCCTCTGATGTGATACACAGCACAAGGTTAACCCATCTATGTGGAGCATCCCTTCACTTACCTCCCCCACCAGAGCAGTCCCACAGGACAGCGCTGGTCCCAGCATCACTACCTCACAGTAGCACCTCACCTGGGATCTTGCTGGGCCAGGACTCAGGTATAAGCTTTCCTTGTGAATTTCCAGTTTAAAGCAAGGTTATGGTACCCTTGGTTAAAAGGGCAATAGAAGTACGAGTTAATTACTCAGCATTACAACGCAGCTCTTCTGAGAGGCTGGAGAAGGAAATTGGCACTGTTCTGATGGAATATTCCATGTGGCTAACAACCATTTCATGCAGCCTCAGAGAAGACAGGCAGTTATCTAGATCTGTTGAAAGGTAAGAGTGACATGCAGTTATTCTTTCCTTACATGAAGTACAACCATATATTTTCAGGCTATATAGCTTATATTTTTAGATGAGAAGAAAGCAAAACAAGGAGAAAAACATCAAGCTGAAAATAAATTGGATGCAATTCAAAGGGACAGTGGAAAAATACAGGATGACAAAGAGATGGTAAAGCAGCAACTTAATAAAAAAGGATCAGGGCATGACTACTAATCACAAGCAAGCAGTGCCCTGCAAGCACTGTGTGCCTCCACACCATGCAGAATGAACAAACATCCTGCAGCACCTGGTAGGGCTGGAGGCAAGTATTACCCAGGAATCAACAGCTCTAAGATCTCAACAGCAAACCTAAATGTAGCCTTGGACATGTGTTTCAGAAAAGACAGCCAGGAGACCAACAGGCATCATCAGTGACCAGGAATGTATGGCCTTAAAGGAAAGGTTGGACTAACTGGTGGTGAGGCAGTTAAGGAGGCAAAAGGCTGACAGGAGACTTGATACTTCCTTTTAAAGACATGAAAAGTAGCTACCAAGCAGAGAAGATTGTCTTCTCTGTCAGCATAACCAAAAGGTTTAAATCAGAAGGAGGCTTAGAGTAGACAAGAGAAAGGATTTTTAACAGTGAGGATAGTGAAGATCCAGAGCAGGTTACCTGGGAGTAAGGTGTAATGCCTTTGGTGCACATAAGTAAAGGTAAAGTAATTCAGGCAGAATCCACCTGTCCTGGGACAAGGGATGGCCTCTGACTTCTGCAGGTAAACAAACCCCTGCCTTTTGAATCACCCTCTCCTATAGGACATCTAAAGACAGAGCAGCACTCATTGTGCTCCAAAATGTGCTCAGGATCATGTGAGGATGGAATTTGCCCTGCTGACAGGAACTGAGAGGCAGACAGTTGGGAGGCACATCAAGGGACTTGGAAGAGATGCTTCTTTTGTCTGTTGGGCTGCGGGTTGGTAAGAAGAGCCACTGACTGGCTCCTCACCACCAGCAGTGACCAAACCAACCTGACCTCACAAGCACACTCACTCACTTATTAATTGGGAGAATAAACCACCTGAAGGAACCTGAGCAGAAAGAAGCCTGCTGCACTGCAGGGGAAGCTCAGCTTGGCTAAGTGCCTTCACAGCAGCACGTGAGGCTTTGAGCTGTGGAGGTCGCAGAGGGTGGGCAGCAGGCAGTCTCCATGGGAGGTCACAGATACTTGTGCTATGCTTGGCCCACAAACTCTTTTGCCTCATTGGACACACACAAAAAAAATCTTAAATATCTAACAGCTCCTGTCAATATTAATTCTCCCCCAAGTGGCTTGCTATTCACAGCAGGATAACTAAAGCAACACTCATTACTTTAATTAGTGAAGGAGACAAAAAAATACAACCAGAGCTTGCAAAACAGCCGCTTTTACTTTATTTGAAATGCCTACCACGAGCCCATAGCAAAAATGCTTAACTTCTGCCCATAAAATTTGTAAGTACTCTTCTGCATATGCTGTCTACAGAGCACTGTTTCTTTTCTGCTGAGGAGAGTTGCACCACAGCAGAAAATGCACTTCTAAATTTTCTCAGGACAGATATACCCAGAAAGACATTTTATTACTGGTACTATGAATCCCAATGCTACACTAAAGCAAGCGATACAGATGCAGTGTCTCCAAAGAGACCAAGAACCAGAAAGCCAACAGGTTTCTTCAACACCCTACTGTAGTGGTAGTTTATGCCTGGACTACAATTCCAAATCGTCTTAGCACACAGAAAATAGGCTTTCATGGGCTTTTTCTTTGCAATCAGTCATTCAACGTCCCGTTGCCAGCAATGAAAATTGGTCACCTGCCTAACCCCTTTCTGTGATGAGTCTAGCTGCAAACAGGAAAGCAGGATGTGGTGGATTACACAGTGAGACCCTGAGAGCACGTCTGTCTGAGCAAGGTTCTGCTGCAGCAGTGAAAGACACAATTACGCTCATCATTTTTTAATTAGGAAATGACGTGTGATTTACAAGCCTTAGTGCAATGTGGTATTTGAACAGCGAGGAGTGACATTTCTAAACGGCATTACAGGAACTTTCTATTCCCCTGCCCAACCCCCCCAGTCATTTAAGCAAGTCATTCAGACAAAGAGCAAAAGTCCTTTGTCTGGGTTTTAATCCAAACTAGTGGAGTCCTGTATGTGTTCTTTTCATTCTTTTTTCCATCTTTTTCCAGCCTCTTTTTCTTTAATAAGACACAGTTTCTCCTCTGCAGTGACAACTGTGAGTGTACCTGTCTGAAGTCCAGCATACATAACCAGGATCTGAGTTTCCCTTGAAAGAAAGTTCACCAAGTCTCTGAAAGAGGAGAATTATGCACCCAACAGCCCAGCCATGTCAGGGACCTTATCTGCTGAAGGACTGTGGCTAGCATGGAGCCACCATCACCACTGGCAGCATGATCCTGCAGCCTGCTCCTCAACCACACCCAGCACACACTGCAGGTCAGATCCACATCCAGCATGAGAGGTCAAGATATCCAGCATGTGAGGTCAAGATATACAGCATGTGAGTGAAAAAGCTCAGAGAAGTTGTGTGGAAGGAGCTCACTCTCAGCACACAAGGCTTGGTGGGTCTGAGAAGGAGGATGCTTTGCTCGTGTCTCCTGCTGCTTCAGAACCCACAGCACTTCAGTTACAAACCTTACAGACAACTATTTGACCACCTGGTGTGTTCCCCAACCACAGCTGCAACAAGGAGATACATCTGCTCTCCCCAGATCTGAAAAAACTTTTTATTTAAGTCTTCATCAACCATGGAAAGCCAGGAAGAAAGTCATGGCATCTTTAGAAACTCATGGTCCCAATACCCAACCAGGCTTTGGGGGATCACAGCTCTGTGGTACACTCATCCCAGCTCAGAGGTGTGCGCAGTGCACGTTCAGCACTGAGAGCAGGCCAGAGCACACAAAACTAAAGCTATGGAATGATAGATAACTATCTGTTAGGGATGTAGCTGTGACCTGCCACTTCATATAAAGCTGTTACTACAAAAGAAAATTCCCCACGTGCAGGCGAGGCCTGAGCATAATGCAGCATCTCCAGAGGAAACATCTGCTCACTGGTACATATGGGCAGAAGGGTTTTAAGAAAGACAGTGAGAAAGAGTAATAGAAGCAACCAAAACCACAGGTGAAAACCTCACTAGCAAGAACAGCATGGTCTCAAAAATAAGAGGGTTGAAATATTAATACTGCCCATGCCTGCTGGGAGGAATACAGCAGGAGAAAGGTCGCAGACAGTACTTTAGACTCAGAGGCATGAGTCAAAGCATGACTTTAGATTGGCAGTAGACATGGTGTTCCATCAGCAGTCATGAGTGGATACAGCCAGCCTAGGAATCAACAGAGACATTCTAAATGCACCACATAAAACTTCAGGGGTCTGAACAGACTAGCAAGAGCTTGGCCACCAGTTTCAGGTGGAAGGCAATCATTCCCTTTGGCGCACTTACCTCCATGTGAAGAGGTGAGAGTGGTGTGTGGACACAAACCATGCTATCCTTGATTGCAGCCTGAGCAATGCCCCAGGTCATCACAAAGGCTCAATGAATTTAACAAGCCCTGGAGCATTATGTAGGGAAATGAGCACCCAAAGGGAAAATACCCAACAATCTACCTACCAGAAGGAAAAGCAATCTTTAAGAGGCAGCTGTTAATATGGGAATTGCATTTCTAGAAACCGTATTCTCAACACAGTCATCCGTTGTGTTTTAAAAAAAGACATTTCTTACTGTTAAGGCTTTATCAGACCACTCGCACATGAAACAACTGCTAAACCTTACACATTCAAAACCAGATTTTTTTTTCTATCTACCAAAATATCCCACCTTGGGATATGACCTTATCTTGAAGATGACTTGGATAATCTGAATTAAATTATGCCTGCAAAACAATTAAAAAATACTGCCTGTGGACTGCAAGCACTTAAATATCATTAAATGATGATACAGCAGTAAATTATGCCATCCTTGGAACTTGCAGCTCCCAGGTTCAGACTCAGAATTCAAACCTGTGTAATTTAAATCTTGCCTCTCCCTAAACGGAATAAAACATTACCTGTGTTTGTTTGTATTCTCCATATTTCATTCACTGTAGTTCTCTTCCATGCAAGTCTCAAAAACAAGCTCTAAAATATAGAGGGTGATCATGAGATATGTGTTCCACTGTGACTTATCCTCGCTGCTTTTAATTAATTTCACTGTTAATTTCATTACTAAAGAACTCCAGAACAGCTCAGTATTTTCAGTAATTCTTCAGTTTTGTTTGGGTTTATCCATTACTCCACCTAATTCCAGGTGCTTCTGTTCATTTCAATAACCACAACAGATTTGGCACAGTCCTATAATTCACCTTTTCACACAACCATTAAGGTAGAAGGAGATCTTCAAGATCATCCAGTCCAACCATCAATGCAGCACCACCACATTGATGCCTAAACCATATCCCAAGTACCACATGCAGATGCCTCTTGAACACTTCCAGAGATGGTCAATCCACCACCCCCCTGAGCAATTTATTTCAATGCCTGACCACCCTTTCAGTGAAAAAAGGATTTCTAATATCTAACCTGAACCTTCTCTGGTGCAACTTGAGGCCATTTCTTCTTGTCCAGTCTCTTGAGACACGGCAGAAGAGACCATCCCCACCTCACTACAATCTCCTTTCAGAGCTGGAGGGAGCAATGAGGTCCTCACTAAGCCTACTTTTCTCCAGGCCAAACAGCCTCAGTTCCTTCAGCTGCTCCTTGTAAGAGATGTTTTCTAGACCCTTCACCAACTTCATTTCCCTCCTCTGGACCAGCTCCAGACCTCAATGTCCTTTTTGAGGTGAGGGGCTCAGAACTAGGCACAGCACTCAACTTGTGGCCTCACCAGTGCAGAAAAATCTCTTCCCTAGTCCTGCTAGCCATAATTTTCTTGATATGGGCTTTTGTCTTCTCTCCCACTGTGATATCAGATGAGTTTTCCAGGGGGTCATCTTGCTGGGGTGAGGAAGAAGCAGGACAAGCAGCGACCCTCAGCAGCAAGAGAGCCCAGAAGAGCTCACATAATGTAAATGTTTCCTGTCCTATTTGAGCATGGCTTTGCAAGGTAACACTGCTAGTGATATAATGAAGCACTAACTGAACATGGAAGGCTCCAAATAACACAGGCACTGGGCAAGAGAACACATACCTTAAATACTGCCCCCATTTCCCAGCCAGAGGTGAGGGAAGAAGTCTCCTGCACAGCACTAGGTGGAAGCTTTATTAGAAACATGGGTGAGTGTGGTCCAGTTCCTTCAGCTGCCTCAGGGACTCAGGCTGGCATCTGATTTTGGTTGCTTAAATTAACCCCAGGCTCCAGAGTCCCTCAGGGCTGGGCTCATTCTGTCATTTCCCACGTGAGAATAGATGATCTCCATCAGGCTCCTAATTCACAAGGAGGACAGGCTTCCCTCCCCATAAAAGACTTCTGCTTCCAGGTAGCCAAGCCACAAAATACACCTTGCATGTCTTGGGAAGCCAAAGAGCAGGGAAGAGTGGGGCACCTGCTCCTGAAGGCCACAGCACTCAGTTGCTGGAAACAGTTGAGCAGAGCCAGGCTGCCTTCAAGGATTCTGCAGCTTCAGCATCAGAAGCCCCAACTCTCCCCACCCATTCAAATCACTCACAAGCTGGCCACCTTCCCCCCGAAGTATGGATGCACATCCAGGGGTTCTCCCTGGCCCAGCAAACACCTGACTATGGAACATAAGAGGGGAAAAGTTTTACAGGCAAAGGACACTCCTGTGGAGCACATCACTTGAACCCCACCATGAGAGCTGGCAGGGGGACCAAGAGGGGGACACCTCATGTGGGGACCAGCTGCTCGCTGCTGTTGCAACTAGCACTGCCAGCTTAGAGGAAATCTGACTTCTAAGAGGACTGGATACCCTGGGATTTTAGTCTCAAGTTGAGGGACAGCTCCAGCTGGGGTTAGCCACTGGCTGCTTTATAGTAGGTGGATAAAACATGGGTGGTGGGGCATCAGTTCTAGCCTCTTTTGTTGATTGCAAACAGCATTTTCAACAGGCTGAACTAAACATAAGGGGTTTTCTCCTACAACAGGGCACTCAAGAGTTGCCAAGCAGCCATAGCAGAGCACATCCAGGTGCAGATTGTTCCTTCAATCTATGAGGGAAGCGTGTTTGTTTTGCAAGACAGGAGAGATGAGCTTGGCTGATTTCCCACCCTAGGGAAGGCTGTGCATCACCACTCTGTTTCTTCACAGATCTAATCATCTGCTTCATCTCTTCACCTTGCAAAAAGCTGCTGCAAGGAGCAACCTGATAATAAATTGCTGCATCTTACATTTTAGGTTCTCAACACAATCAGCAAACTGCTTTTCCTCCACACATCAAGCTGCCCAGAACAATGTTTCCCAAACAGGCCAGGCTTGACCTGCAATACTCTTCAGAAGATGCTATCCCACAGCCCCAGGCAAGCCTGAGCATCTCTGCAAACATGGAGCTTGCTAATGAATGGTCCCCAGTTGCCCCGGATCTAACTCTGGAGTGAGGTGCCACAGAAAATAAGCTCAGTTTTGGAAGAGGGTGCACCTCTGAGCAGCAGATGGGATCAGACAGGCAGTCTTTGTCCTAATCACTGTTTTTTTCAGCATAAGGAAAAAAATATAACAAGCTTCAGAGTTTTCCCTCCGAGATCCTGTTAAATTCATTAGCAGCCAACAAAGAGAGGGAATTCTCCATTTGAGGTCTTTTCAGAGAATGAGACAGTACACCACTGTTAGTGCAGGAAAGCACAGAAGACACATTTTCTAGGGCTGCAGGCCGCTGCTAGACTGCATGAATATTTATATGAAGGTCCTTTTTAAAGTCTTCACATAAAGGGTCAATAACAATCCGAATACATAAATATGTACTCAAGTTAGTAAACACATAAGCTAACATATAAATTGCTTATAGCCATCCATAATACAGACTTTCATCTCATTTATATTGCATACTCTTCACATCCATGACATGCTTATGAGGATCCATTCAACAAGTTAATCTTTGATACAGATTAAGCATGACCTAAATTTTAGTCTGCATCTCTCATATGCTCCCTCAGGACAAAGGTTTTATTCAGAGAGTTCTGGTTCCTATAGGCAGCCTCTGTGCCCATAGGGGCTGCTGCACAGCTCGGGTACCTGACTGCATGGAGGCAGACACAGCCTGAGCATCCACTCCATGCGAGCTCAGGACTGCCTGCACCCACCTGAGCAGAGATGCTCCCACATCCCTTTCTTCTCCTTTCAGCCACATTTTGCAGACAACAAGCATCAAACAAAGCAAAAAGGAAAAACCAAACAAACAAGTAAAAAAAGCCCCAATATGAACATCACATTGCTTGAATTCTTCCTCTTGGCTGCCTTGATGCTACAGCAAGCAGAGCATCAGGGCAAAGAGGGAGGGAGCATGTACAAAGAGATGCAGAGGGAAAACAGATCACACAAAGAGGAAATAAAAACACAAACCAAAACGTGTAACAGACAAGATCAGCACCAAAAGAGGCAAATTCAGGAGACAGGCACTCGTGAGCATGACAGGGGAAGCGATGCGAGCAGCCAATACATGACGGTGGGTTTCAGCAGATAGTGTGATGCTCTCACTCCCATCCAAACAGCTGCCCTATGACTGCCTTCTCTGTGCCTATCTGCCTTTGCTGAAACCAGGACGCAGCAGCTCCTACCCCAACAGGCAGCCTTTAAAAACTCAACCTGTGAGCCCATGGAGGGCAGCTCTGACAGATGGGCAGGGCTGGATTTGGCTGCAGGGGCTGTGGGCTCCTGCCTGCCGCTCACGGCCCAGCGCATTAGTGTAAGCTGCCCTCCTCGGGTTCACCATTTCAGCAATCACATAATCCTGGGGATTAAGCAGTAAACAGAGTGCCTGCTCAGCAAAGGTCTGAAAAAGGTTGTGTGAGGTACAAAAGAGGGAACCAGAGGAGGACTGGCTTGACCCCAGTGTGATACAGGGGACCAGCAGCTGGGCAGCACTGAGAATCCCATTTACAAAACCCACAAGCTTCAGATGCATCAGGGAGATTATGTGATTCCAGCTGTGTAAAGCTGGAATTCGTGTCACCAGATGTAAATGCCAAAACAAGAGTTAATCTCTAAGATTGCCTGTGCCATTCAAGAAAAGAAATGAGGCACCTTCCATCCCTCTGGAAGCTGTTGTCTGACACTGGCCAAATAAGCTGCCCTTTCCCCTTCATCAGCTCTAAGGGGGTACTGGGTTTGCCAGCCCAGATACAAATTTCTTTGTCATAAGCATGGAAATTTAAATTAAACTAATCCCAGGATATCTCACATGTGGTACTTGCTTTTCATGCTACCACAGGCCTGCTCCATCCCAGCAGCTCATCACGCAAGATGAATAAATATCCCTTTGACAGTGATATTTAAAAATATGCATCTTCTGTAGCATGTCAATGAAGTCTGAGGGCAGTGGCTTTATGTAATAATTAACAACTGTTTGGGGAAATTATTCATTAAGTTTTAAGGGCAACATTATTTGTCATTCTTGTCCTAATTAAGATCAACACCAAGGAAATGTGGCTGCCTTGTGGGAAATTACCCTTCCTGCAGACAGTACATGAAGCCTCTTGAAAAGTGAAGACTTAGCAACAAGTACTCGATTTTGAGAAAAGGTCTAGCAGATACCAGGGTGGCTTGGGGGAGTTCTCTTATGGACTTCCAAGAAAGACCAATCCACCCGTTCAGGAATCTGTACCCAAAGTATCTTGCAGAGAGGCTGCACGCACACTGAAACCCCAGTTAACAACACATACCATCGTGCTTCAGCACTGACCTGATGCTTCCACACCTCAAATCCCACTCCAAGGCATCAGCACCACAACCACAGCTAACAGCGAGCTTTAGCAACCTTCAGCTCTTTGAATGGAGACACAGCCCTGTAATACAAGACAAGGCTAATAATATTTTTTGGACACATTGGTCTGGGTAACACAAATGACATGGTGATTCAGCTTAATTATAAACTTCCTGTTAGAAATATCAAGGTTGCTCTGATGGCACTGTCAATTGTTCTTCTGACTCATCCAGTTGTTCTTGTAACCTGGCAAAACAAAACCTTCTTTGACCCTTAAGGTATAAATAATTAAAGAAACCATTATTTTGAAAGAGTACCTGGCAATTCATAGTTGCTGGAACACCATAGTAACACACAGAGAGAATTCAACTTTCTGCTTAGGGACAGTGGCTTTTATTACAATCTCCACTCCCTGAAAGACAGCCATAAAACACCCATTCATCCCTCATTTGAAAGAGGCACATTAACTCCCCACCCCTTTATGCTTCCAGCAAGGTCAGATAGATCATCACTAATCAAGGGTGAATTAGAAGTCCACACGTTCCAGGCCAGTCTTACAAGATCAGTAGTTCAGAAAGTCTTGCTCATTTGACACACAGGCTTGAACCTTCCTGCAAGTTAGTTCTACCTTAAAGTGCAGAGCTAGAGACCCAGCAGGAAAAATTCAAGGGCATTACACCCCTTTCCATCTCAAAGTCTAACCCTTCCGCATGAAAACAGGACCCTCATCCCCAGGTCCAAGGCGAAAAGATATTCATGGTAAACAGAGAGACAGAAAGACAAAGCCCACAGCAAAACAATTCTGTGCCTCTGTGCCTCAGCAGAACCTCCAGCACAAAGCAAGAAGCAGCCTCCTTACCAGAAAACTCTACGGGCTCCCAAAGCAAGAATGGCTTCTTTTAAAAAAGCCGTGTTTTTAACTTACCTCTCAGGAGGTCTCGAACATGATTTGCAAAGCCTCAGGACCAAGTGGGCTCCCACAGCACACAACAGAGCATCACCCCAGGCTCCTGGGAGGTATTAAGGCAGCAGTCAGTTAATTAGGGTAGGGTTTGCAAGAGCCTCCCAGCCTTCTCTCACAGACAATACGGAGTGGCAGCATTCACTTCATCAAGGGCAGGATCAAGTTATTTGTGGTTCACAGTAGCCCACTTGTTCCTCTTGAGGTTTTTGTCTCTCTTTGGCATAAACAACTTGAAAAGCCTGTGCAGCTAAGTTCCCAAGTCCTACACAACTGTGAAACTTACTTTCCAATCTCCCTTTGGTGAACATTAAAATGCCACATGGGGCATTAACAACCCCCATAATAAACCTTCACTAGTATGACTTCAAGATACATTTTTTTTTCCATTACTCTGTCTTCTATTTTATTTAAGAACTTGGTTTTGGGAGGCACAAAAGGCCTGATTTGCAAAGATGCTGTGACTGAACAGGGAGGGGGGAACACAGATGTACAGCTCTTCTGAAAATCACATCTCACACTGTGAAACCAAACACCGAAAAATTACCAGTGAGAGCTCTATTTTTAGCTATCCTGTGTCATAATATTCACCGTTCCCAAGCCAACTTTCTGGCAAATATTTAGAGTGAGTCTCACAACCCCATGCTTTGTCAACAAAGCTCGGTGATTACCTAGAGCGGCTGCAGGCACAGCACCTGCAGCACTGCAGACAGCAGAGCTTCAGCCCGTTACCATGGCACTTCTAGGTGGATTTTGACTGTTTGCATGTAGAGAAGGCAAGATAAACCTACTATGTTTTTAATATGTGATAAGCAGGGCACAACTAATCCCCAAATAAAATGGCTTACAGGGCTCATCTAAGCCAGGGGAAAGTGAATTTTCACACCGGGCATTTGTGGCAACTCTGAACTGCACTTGCTGCTGGAGAGCTATTCCTGGATCGGTGTTGGTCACAGTCAGAAGCAGATGCTGCTGTGCCCAAGGGTGGTGAGGCTGCAGCAGGAAGAGCTGAGGTTGGGCACCACACTGCAGCCAGCCCCATCCCCTGCCAGCAGCCACATCCCAGCACCTATGCATACTGCATACTGCAGTATGAACACAGGTTCAGTCCTCAAAGCCACCCAGGTAAGCCCACCCCAGGGAACCCCTGCACTAGTGCAGTTCAGGAGATGTAACACCTCAGTTTACAGCACAGCCCATTTAAAGTGAATTTTAGATGAACTACCAGGACAGCAATACATGGTTTTTTGCCGCAAGTCAGATGCACCCTGCCTTCTACCTGGTTTAAGTATCACCTGGTACTTTAATTCAGCAGTAGAGGGTCAGGCCTAATAAACCCACCTTTAACCCCTCATCCTCAATTTGCTGTGTGATTGCACCCAAATAATTATTCCTGAACTGACACTACCCTGAGAACCAACCCCAATTAGAGGATCTGTAGGACAGAACGAGAAGCCCCTCTCTGCTCTCTTCTCACCCCATTAAATCCACCTTTCTGCTTGGACTGCTTTTATCTGCTGAAGGCTTCAAGGAGAGCCATGACCTTGATTCCTAAGGGAAGAAGTTAAGATTAGCAGACATTAGGATCTCTTCCTACTTAGGGCACTTGGGGTGGCACCCTAAGAAGTCCTTCTCTACAGGAGCTATCTGCTTGTTGCTATGGCCCCAGCACCCTAAAAAGAGCACAGCACAGTCCAGAAAGGGCTCCCAGAGAGGTAGGTGAAAGAGAGCACCAGCAGAGGTCTAGCATTCACTGAAATAGGACACATCTACTAGACAACCACTCCCACCCTCAGCTGTCGTGTTGCACAGTGAATTAGCATTAACGAGGCACTTTCCATTTAGTCCCATGTCTGTGAGGTTGTAAAAAAAGCATCCATGCTGCAGAACAGGCAGCTCCCCAATAAACACAGCAGGCTGTACCCCATTGAAGGAACACGTCTGCTACGAAATGCTGTGCAGAGCAGGATTTGCACGTGTAATCTCTTGCACTGCACGCAGTAAACAAGCCAGTGTGGCCCATACTCATATTCACACAGGGAGGGAGAGCTCCTGCAGCACAGCTCTCCCCCAGGTGTGACAGCCACCTGGCACTTCATAAACAGCCAGTGCCTGGCAGTGTCACCTGAACTGCTGCAGCAGCTGTTGCTTTCTTTACCAAGGAGCCCCCCTGGTGACAGCCACATGTACTGCTTGCAGCAGGGAACGTGATACGGCACAAATCACTCCAAAATAAGATTTTTGATTAACTGCTGCGGCAGGGCCCAAATCAAAGAGAACATCTGAGGTAGCAGAGCAATGGTGTGTGTGCAGGCACAAAGCAGGGTGGCAGGTCATGGGAATACCCACTTGCTGAGATCTCCAGAACCACATGTGCCAACTCAAGGGGCACCACAGCACCCTTTCAACCAGCCCCTGCCTGCTCACCTCAGCACAACAACTGGGACCAGTTGTGTGATGATTGGTTTTGGAAAGCTCTTTCCTAAAAGGCTTCTTCAAACAAAACTACTCCATCACGGTGATCAACTTTCCTTAAGCCACACAAAATTCCCTCCCCTGGGAAACCTGCAAAGCTACACTTGAGTGTATAGGCATATTTAAGTGTTTCTCAACCTGCTTTTGCATGTGTTATTTGGGGATATAAGTGGTAAATCACATCTGCTTCTTGAATATCTACACAGCAATATTTAACTTTTTATTTTAAACATTTGTGCTTTAATTAATTTAAATGCAACCCAGCCATCCAACTATTTCATATATAATCCCAGTGATTTAATAGCACCAAATGCAGCATCACAGCTAAATAATGGAAAGGTAGCAAAATTAAAAATTTACCGTAAAATTAGCTATTTAGCATAGTAAATAACTTTTCAATTTGACAAGGGATAACCATTTTATGAAAATGTGTATTAAAAATAATCCTGTTAGGTTGCCCAATATTTGTCAGCCTTAACCCACACACTATAATAAACCCAGATCAGAATAACTTTTCCAAAGTCTGTGTATCTGTATATATTTATGGTATTATCAAGAGTAACTGCAATAGTTGTATCAACAGAATGAGATGCAATTTTCACAAGCAGTAATTGAAACAGTAAAGTCATTGCTAAGCCTCTGATAAACCTAGCGTGTTCTGCCTACAGTTATTACCAAATCAAATATACACTTAATATTTCAATTTCTTGTATGAGTGAATTACATTTAGTCCTCCTTATAGCTGACACTGCATTTAAGCGACATCGCAGAAATTTACAGCCAGAACAAACACCAAACACTTGGCCCAGCCAATGTTTCCCTGTCTTGAAATGTTGCTCTCTAATACACTCCCTACCTCCAACCGTGTTCCTTACCTTCACCCAACACCTGCTCACTGCTCCACAGCTTCCCTGCCAAGTCACTGCTGCCTGCTGAATGCTAACTTTAAAGCAAGGAAATGCAGGGATTTTGTTATTTCTTTTTTGAGGTTCACCCTGAAAATAAGTTCAAAAAGAGATAAATCATTCAATTAAATACCAAGAAGAGATAGAGATGTGGAAATTCAACTGTCACCATAATCTTCGCTGCTTATAGAACCAGGATTAAACTAAAGCAGGTGGCAATTCACAACTGCTGTTTGTGTCCAGAATCAGAAGAATACATTTCAATGTCTCCTAGAGCAGAGGTCCAGGGCTAGGAAGATGGAGATCCATTCTGAAGCACTTAGACATACTTACTGCAAGCTCCTGGATGACATCAAACCAAAATCATTACAGGAAGTGCTACAGCTACCACAAAAAACACCGCTGAAGCCAAATGCTTCATCTTGATTTTGAATCATATCAGGACTTTGCTGGTTGAATATTTAGGAGATAAATACTGACAAAATATTTTCATTTTAATGAGGCAACATCTTCCAGAGAGAAGCAGGGAAGCTCTGGCCAACACCAGTCAGAAAGCAGACTCACTGCAGTCCCTGGCAGCAGAGCAGCCTACAAGGCTGCAGAAGGATGCTGGAAAACAGGCAACACAAGGTTGGTGTTTGCTGTTGCCTGGATCTACATGAGCTTACAGATGCCTCTGAGTTAGAACACTGGGGCAACACCTCAGGGAGCTGGATTCTGACAGCTGACTGAAAGGATAAGCAAGGTAGGCAGCTCCCTACCTAAAAGAAGGATAGGAAAACACCTGGCAGTGTGGCTAAAGGTATCAGAAACCACCATCAAAATATGAAAGTGTAAGTGCTGTGTAAATGCTCATCTGCCAAAGATGCAGGTAAGTATGAAGCAGGAATGTGGAATGAACAGAAATGCATTGTCCTTCCCTGGTGCTGCACCTTTGAGAGCCAGGGATCCAGAGGTAGGTACCCTTTCTCCAGGAACATACGCAGGATATACTTAGATTGCAAGAACTAATTTGCCTAAGTATTAGTTCATCTGCAAATAAATACCTGCAGGCATCTTCCTCTAGGGCCAAACACCTCAGTCTTCATATGACTGGCTTTGTTACCCCAAAATTTGTTTGGATGGCATTAAGTCTTAGCTACCTGACAATCCATTTACTGGATCCTTGTTAAAATGAAAATCTAGCAAAAAATTAAACTCAACTCTCTACTAGGCCCAATCCAGGGGGTGCAAGAATGGCCCAAGCCATCCCTGATTATATCAATAGCACTTCGTAACAGAAGTAGCAGCACCCCCTGACCGCAAAAAGAACAGAAACACAGCTGAACATTTTGGGTTTTTTTTTGCAAGCTCCACACTCAAGATTTGGACACATAAGAACTGCAAACTCTCCCCTACTTTCAGCTAAGTCCTGCAATACTTAGAAAACACAAATTACTTACCAGTGACAGGTAGCAGAAACTGTCCTGGGATATATTTTTTCCCAGCCGGCATTTCAGAAGCACTTGAGTTTATCCAACACTGGAGTCTTCACCCTTAGGCCAAGAGGAAAACCTCAACACATGTTCAGCATCAGGCAAAGGCTCCAAAGTGCTGTATGGACTAAGTGGTATCACCTGTGGCACAAACTACATATTGTACAATAACCAGGAGAAAAGCAGGAGTAATTTGGTTATTTGAGAGAATTACAAGAACATTCCACTAAGGTATTGTTCTCTAGATATTTGAAGTTTAAAAAAAGAAAAGACTAAAAGATGGTTTTCCTTCTTCACCCAACCCAGGTCCCACAGCTATCTCTAAGAGCAGATGACCAACCATTTATCTGCTGGTTAATGATTAATGATATCAGTAAGATCTCATCACTGGGGGCTGAGATATTCTCTAAAGGGATAAAGCTTTCCCCTCATTTCTCTGCATGTCCAGGAAGCAGCAATATTATCATTATTTCAGAGATCCATTGGGCATAACTTGAAATGTAAAACCAGTGTCTGACACATATTAGACATTTTTCCTATTAGCTTAATCTTTCACCATTCTTCATATAAGGATTGCTTTACCACAGAAACCAACTATGTGGATCATAGGATCTCAGAAACAGTCCCAAGGGATGAATTCCTAACAAAAAACTAGCTGTCCATCAGCAAACAGGACACAAGACTTAACTCTCTGTAGCTCTCAAATCTTTCCTGATGAAAGCATTTACTTCTCATAGTGCATTATGCACAAAAAGAGAGGCCAAAGCTCCAAGAGGTAATCAACAGCTTCAAACAAAGCAGGCTGTGGCAGACTGTGAAAAGTAGGCTTGGAATAAGACAACTCCATTCACTCCCTGCTTCTGACAGGCAAAATTTCTGATTGACTGGTGTGCAGGAAGTGGTTACCCCTCCAGGGATCACACCAGACTGTTACTGTGCCTTCAGATTCACAGGCTGACTGTGCCCTGTTGCAGGCAGGAGCAGCTGCAATTGTTCTCTGACCTCTTCTGGACACAAATTGCTGTAATCACCCCAGGAAATTTGAGAAATCAGGATTTTCTACTCGTTACACTCTGATGTCGCAGTTACTTCCTGAGGACAAGGCTGACATTAGGTTGCTTTTTACTCCTCCACATTGTCAAGATTTCAATGTTTGACATGTAATGTGAAGTGAAAATGCATCAATTAAGGAGTTATGGAAGCTTTCTTACCTGACCCCATGTGTTTGGCTTTTTTAACAAATTACAATAAAAAATGTAACAAGAGAAACCACGCTTGAGGTTACTCTTCTCCCATTTTATCTGTTGCTATTAAAAGCCATTAATTTTAACAGCAACAAAGAAACACAGGGGATAGCTAGGGATCAGTTATGCATAAATTTACCACCAACATTTGATGTGTTGCATCATCAAATATATCCAGTTTTACTTATCCCTTGGTATTTTTTCCTCTACTAGCCTAATCACTTTCCATTTTTCTGTGGCAAGTGCAGACAGCCTACCAGACAGCCATTCTGATTCACACATGAATAAAAACATCTGCACTTTCATCACTTCAAATCTCTCCTGTTTCTCCAAACTCCATTTCAAAAAATATTCCAATGGGCCATTTAAATTTTCATTGAAATTTATTTTGGGGAGTATTAGTTTATTTTTTTTGAAAGAAATAAAAGACTTATCTCCTCAATTCTTAAGAGGATCAAGTGTCCAAACAACTGATATCGCAGTCAAATTGGAAAGTAATCCATTTTCAGTAAACAAGTGTTTCATCTAGGCTTGGACATAATCTGTTCAAACTAAGCAACAGCAGGACATTTCAATCCTTGTGAGAAGAGAGAATTAAAATAGGTAGGATCAGATGCACAGCTTTTCTCCAGACTGTACAGGAAAAATCGACTTGCATTACAGCAGGCACATATACCAAAACTGAGGCATTTAGACATCAGTAGCACGAGTAAGATTAATAGCAGCCACAGCAAGCCTTTTTCTCTTGTGGAATGACTTCTAATTCCTATCTAATCTATCTCTAATGTGTGCACAACTACAGTATCTATTACCCCATAAGAGCAATGCTTGGCTAAAAGGGACATTCTTCCTACCTCCCATTATAACTGATTACTTGGCCATCATATCCATTCCTAGCAGTCCTAGTTCCAGTTCCTATTTCCCAGGATTGCAGACAGATTAAATCTTTCTGCCCTAATTGTTTGCATATTGATCCTTGGCACATACCAAGAATCAAATGAGAAGAGATAGCTATAATACAGGCAGACCATACTCATAGATCAAAAGTTTTACCCTTTTTTTACATCACCCAAGTATATAAATTAACAGATTTGAATATAAATTGAATGCTGCTAAATCATACTTTGGTCCAAACTAATCTCAGTATTTTATTACTGTCTCCTTTGTGCTCTAAACAACACAGTCTTAACACTGAGTTCTAATGCTTTTATCACTTAATTTGATCAAAGATTTGACTGCTAAGAGAAGCCAAGAAAAAGCACAAAGCCCAATTTGCTGAGAAGGAAATGCTGGTATTTAGGCAGAAACAAGCATTACAGTTCAGTGCTTCAAAACAACGTGTCTGGTTGTCCAATTTAGCACATCCCTATTCCAGTTCCTAAGACATTATTCTCAGGCCACTGCAATCACTGACCTGTTACCAGCATCAGTGCTGCAAGGCCTTTATTAGAGATGTCAGCTAACAGTCCTCTACCTTGAATTCCAGACTTTGGGGTTAGGATTTTTAAATTATTTATCAGGGTTTTCTCCCTAGGATAGCCTTGTGCATCCTGCTAGCTTCAGACTCAGGGGAAGAGCAGTCACATACCATCTCCCGTGCAATCAAGAGCAAAGGAAGACCAGCAAGTCAGGTAATCGTACACCAAGGCAGCATCTCTCAAAGAAGCACCACAAATACTGTGCTTTAAGAGAGGGAGCGCTTGAGCAGCAAGAAGCAAACTTCAGTGTTCTTTCCCATGAAGGAAGAGGTTTTGAGTGCTATAAAGCTTATTCACTTTAAATATGCTTGAAGAAAGAGAGGCTTGCAGAACAGTCCTTGTTGGAGGTTAGCCTGTATCATGGATAAACTCCTTTTGTACAGCAAGGCAGTAGCCATTTTCAGTCTATCCCACTGTCATTTCACCTCACTGCAGATCACGTCCAGGCTCCTTCACAGACCACACACCTTACACCAGTTATATAAAGCATAGTCATTTTTACTGCTCTGTTTAGTGTAGAATAACCATGTTGTAGTGTATGCATTGTTTTCACTACTGTTATGTATTACAACCAAGACTTAACTGCATGATGCAGAAGCTCAGAATACTGCCCCACTCTGAATTAGCTGAATTTACCCTGAAACATCATCTGTTTAGTGCAGTCCATCTGAAAGTCAGAGCTAAGCACAACAATTTCACTAGACATCTACCAACCACATGGGTAAGCAGCTATTTCCTGAAGAACTTGCATGTCCTCAGAAAAACTGTGATTTAAACAGAAATCAGCACACGGCTTTGCCACTGGAGCACTGAAACCAGCACAGCAGAGTCCAACCAGCTCTTTATTACATGAAATACTGTTCCCAGGTAATAGAGAAAAAGCAATCAAGTCCAGAAGCCAATTGCATCTTATTTTTCAGTACCCAGAATACCCAATTTAGTTCTTTACCTTCCATACCAAGTTTCTTCCTGTTCTTTAATATATTTCAAGACAAATAGTTTAATTCACGGCACAATTTTTAAATTACATACCCAGAAAGAAGTACAAGTCGTAAAAGGTTAGGCTGCAAAAGATTTTGACGTGCATTTTACTATTGTTGAATATTACAAGACAGTTGTTTATTTTAAACATAAAGTGCCAGGTTTATGTACAAACTTAAAATAGTAAAAATGGTAAACTTAAAACCTGCTAAGAAAGCAGTGAGGTCATCATGCAGTTGCCTCCAGAGTTTTCTACAGGCTATTCAACAATTTTACAACTGGAATTTCTCAGCTGTTCCTGTTTATGGTGAGAACAGAAGCCAGGGGTCAGTGCCCACAACCTCCCATCTTGCAGAAGGAAGTACCTGTATCTTTCATGGAGTGGAGTAGCATGTATTGTAAGATACACCTAAGCATTCTATGCATTAACGCCATTGGCCAAGTCTAATTAAAAAGGGTTTTACTGCTGGAGCTACACCAGCCCTCTAAAGTACACCAATATCACCACACTTTACAAGAGTGGGATTTCAGTACAGGAACCGAGTCACACTGTGACTCAGCACATTGAGGGTTTCCCTGTAAACAGGGCAGGATGCACATTAATGCACATGGGTCCCAGGTCACTTAAAATTCCGCATCCAGGGTGAAAGAGTTGTCTGTGGGCTTTGACATGACTCCCATCCTCTGATATTCACCTACTCGCTTCTCAAAGAAATTTGTCTTGCCTTCCAGAGAGATGTTTTCCATGAAGTCAAAAGGATTCTCTGCTTTGTATATCTGAAATACACAGGCAATTCTACAGTCACTGCACGTGCTCACATTTTGAGTATGCAAGAGCATTAGAGATCAGTTGGAAGGAGTCTAATGGCAGCATCAGCAGGCTTACTATGTAGTGAACAAAAAATCTCTGCCCCAAGCCGTTACCCTATTTTTTCCTGTCTTCTTTTAGCTGCAGTAAACACAAGCACAACTACTAATATAGCTTTTTCCATAGCATCCTTTTGGCTTTTCTTCTGTGGGTCTTCAAACAGGATGTAGCAGCAGGACTGCTAAATCATTTTACAAGTTAAAACAATATTGCTGCAGCCAATTTAGGATTTGGATTTCTGAAGGAAATTAAACTTAACATTATCTTTCCCCCATGAAATATTCAGTGTATTAGAGCATTACCTTGTTAAATCCCAGTTCCAACATAAGCCGGTCTGCCACAAACTCGATGTACTGTTTCATTAAAGTGCAGTTCATGCCAATCAGCTTTACAGGCAGTGCCTCTGTCAAGAATTCCTGCAGATAACAAGCATTTTATGTACAGAAACTGGTCTTCACTCTCTATCATCTAGGTTAATTTTATGCCCAACAGCTCCCCAGCTTTGTTTGATTGCTATGAAGTTCCTCAACAAGGGGCAGACAGTTACCTGTTCTATGAGAACAGCATTCATGATGATTTCCTTTACTCTCTCCTCTGATGGTTTGTGTATCAAGTGCTTGAACATGAGGCAGGCAAAATCACAGTGCAAACCCTAGAAAGAAGTTTCAGAAAATTATTTCAGGAACACTGATTTAGAAGAGCACAGAGTAAGTGGCATCACCTTTGCCACATTACTGTTCCCCTACAGACAACTTTCTGCCTCACCAGAAGGCATCACAAACAAGTTCTGCCAGTGCAAGGCACAGCAGCTGTGAGCATTGGTGAGAACCCTCCAACTACTTTAGAAAAGTAAAATGCTTAAGTTCATTCATGCACTGCTGCAAGATCCACAATGACACATGTTTACTCACTTTGGTGAGCTTTATAGTCTGCCTGTTTCTAAATATACTCCTGTTTTAAAATATAGGCTCCAATTGAGTATCATTACTTTGAGCTACTGTGGCACATTACCATCTTAACTGCTAGAATTTGACTCATACCTCATCTCTACTGATGAGTTCATTAGAAAAAGTGAGTCCAGGCATTAATCCTCTTTTCTTCAGCCAAAAAATTGATGCAAAGGAGCCAGAAAAGAAGATTCCTTCCACGGCTGCAAAGGCTACTACACGTTCTCCTGTTAAGAGAAGATTGATAGTAACGTTACCCAGAACGCTTAGCAGGATGGATACACAGAAATTGCAAATAGATCAGTGAACTGCATCCTGCAAAGCAAATGAAGTTGTTTTTGCCTAAGTGTTTTTTGCCTAATAAGTTTTAAGGACTATGGCCTGTACTTATAACTTATTAAAGATTTCTGATCATTAAACAAAACAAGCATGAGAAGAAGTAGGAACTAATCAGACTAGCTATAGCTACTAAGTAGCTGAAGCCAAGGCTCCTTCCCCCTGGGTCAACCCCCAACATTATCCTTTTTCAGATAGCTCACTAAAAAGAGCAGTCATTTTGGCAGCTGATTTAAGTCAGTGTCTGCTAATCTTTGGCCATGAAAAATGCTTCAATACTAGTGAAATAACGATCTGTACCATCTCATCATCTCACCTTTGAAGCAAGACATGAGGCATGACCAGGGCAGAGGAGCTACAGCCTCCAACCAGACATGTTTGATGGCTAAAGATGGCTGTAACATGTCCTGACATGTGGCAGCAATTTACAGTTTGATCATATAGTCAGGTATATGATGATTGCCACATGACATTATTCACAATGTCAGCAATCTTACAAAGATTTCCTGTCAGTAGCTCATTTGAAGATGAAAACTATTTTCTTCATGTTCAGGATTATAGCAGTGTCTTATACTGGAGAGCATGTACTCTGTGACAGCAATAATCCCTGTTAACTGTGAAGTCTGGAGAAATGGTGGTTCCTTCCATCTTTAGGGAAGGAATTTCACTTTGCTTCCAATAGCTGTACTCACCATATGTTGCTTTCTTGTCCCCAATCCAGCACATGGCCCAGTCTGCCTTCTTTTTAACACATGGTAACGTTTCAATAGCATTGAAAAGAAATTCCCTGAGAAAAATAAAACTCATTAGGATCAGATCTCAGCACAACAAGGATTCACTGCCATAAACAGTCTTGATCACTTAAACATGCTCTGCACCTTCATGCCTGTAATTCTCCTTCCCCCACTCACCTGGCACCAACCTAGCTCTATTTGTTCCAACCAACTACCTTTTCTTCACCTACCCACCACATCAACACCAGTTCACATAAATTCCCATGACAATAGCAAGGGGAAAACTGTTTCACCAAGTGTGGTAGTTGAACAAGGCTTTCAAAACTACAGATTAACCAGGCTCCACTTTACAGTATGAAGGCACCAGACCTCTCATGTAAGCAGCTCTTGCTGGAATTTAGCATCTCAGAGTCAAAATGACACAGCAAGCTTTCTAAGTAGCAGTAAAACTCACTGTAAAACTTAATATACTCCCCTTATTTGACTGCTCCATCTTCTACATTGTGTAATTTCTTTATTTCAGTACTGAATGATTTCAGTTTCCCTCTTAATATAAGCAAGGTCTTACACCTCAGAGAAAAAAAGATATTGTGAAGTTAAATTGCTCTTAAGCAGCAGTGGCATTTTATATAAGTCTAATTTGCATCCTAAAATTAGCCTGAAAGTCAGAGAATAAGAGACATGCATTAGTTAAGTTCTGAATATTTACTGAGTTCTGAACTTTTCATCATCAAGCAATACAAACCTCTCTTTAGAATCCTTAATGTAGGTGTCAATAAGAAGGCTGTACATTTCTGAATGTATATTTTCCATGGCAATCTGGAAGCCATAGAAACAACGAGCTTCTGTGATTTGTACTTCTTGACTGAACCGCTCCACCTAGAGGAAATAAATAAGCATTTGCAAAAGTATTTTTGTAGGTTAGAGGGATTAATGCCATATAGACCAGTTATTGATCAGCCCACAGAATCATCTTCAGATTAATTCTAGACATGTGGATTACTAACAGCAATATGCACAGCTGTAGGCCCTCACAGTTTCAAGTCGTGAGGTTTTCTTTGGTCCCATGGGAAAGGGGAAAACTTCTTAGTTTTATTTATCCCCCATTAGGGAGAAGAGCATAGAGGGTAGAAGCAGAACAGGGGCTCTGAAACATTCATATGTTACTGTAGGGCAGCACTCAGTGCCCCATGGGGATTGGGCAAATTTGGGGATTACAAAACCGACCCCAATTTTTTTATTAACACAGGACGGCACTACACGTTGTAATGCTGTAACATTCCATCATCCAGCAAGCCAGCTGGATCAGCCACAGCAAGCATGTCAAACATGTGAGTTATCTGCCCAAAGTGGTATTTCTGTCAGGATTTTCTACACACTCACTAAGTTTTCGTTGACAATGCCATCGCTGGCAGCAAAGAAGGCAAGGACATGAGAAATGAAATACTTCTCCTCAGGCTTCAGGGACTCCCAGTGCTGGAGGTCTTTGGAAAGGTCCACCTAAAACATTGCAGGACAAATAAGAAACGGGTGCTCCAGTGGGAGGCCCGTCCCTGAGCACCGGGGCCGCCCCGGGCCCCGCCCCAGAGCTGCGGCCATGGCCGCCCACCCCTCACCTCCTCCGCCGTCCAGAAGGAGGCCTCGGCCTTCTTGTACATCTGCCAGATGTCGTGGTACTGGATAGGGAAGATGACGAACCGGCGGGGGTTCTCCCGCAGCAGCGGCTCCTCCTCCTCCTCCATGCCCCGCGGCACCTGGAATGGCGGGAGAGGGGCTCGGGCTGGGCTCGGGGCGGCTGAGGCGGTGCCGGCCTTTGGAGGGAAACTGAGGGGCGGCAGCTCGGGCAGACCCCCGAAAGGGAGTGGGGCCGGGAGACGGAAACACCTCCCCGAGGGAGAGGGACTGGGCAGGGCGGAGAGACCCCCCTTGAGGGAGAAGGTTCCGGGAGGGTGGGGAGACCCCCCTTGAGGGAGAAGGTTCCGGGAGAATGGAAAGACCACCCCCCCAAGGGAGAAGGGCCCGGGAGGATGGAGAGACAACTCCCCCTTCCCCCCCATGAAGGAGGGGGCTGGAGCGGGGGGGTTGTGGCGCAGTGCCCGGAGGGGACCAGCGGGCTCGGTCGGGGGCAGAAAGGAGAGACCACCGATGGGGAGAGAAGAGCGGAGCAGGGACTGCCGGAGCCTCCGGGGAACAGGACAGGGGCGGGCTCGGTGCCCGGGAGTTCTGCACTCACCGGATTCTCGTTGCCCTCCTGGAAGATCTTACGGGCTGTCTTACTGGCCAGGACACGGGCGCTGCTGAGCGCGGGGGGCTGCGGGGAGAGAGGGGCAAGGTGAGCGCGCTGCAGCGCTGCCGGGCGGGGGGTGGGAGGGCGGGCGGGCGCTCACCGTGTTCTCCTTGTCGCTCAGCGCCAGACCTTTCATGGGCGACAAGCTCTTCATAGGAGACTGGCTCTTCTTGGGCGAAACCCGGGGCTGGTCGTGGCGGGCAGCGAGCGGGACGCGGGCGGACAGCATGGTTGAAGCAGCAGCGGCGGCAGCAGCGGGAGCAGTGGCAGCGGTGGGATGAGCGGCAGGAAATGAGCAGTCCCGCGCCGGCCCTTTATATCCCCTTCGAAGTTGGCGCCAGAACGGCCGGCTGGCCACTCACAGCCCTGGCCACGCCCAGCGCCGCCCGCCCCCGCGCTCCCATTGGCTGGTGCCGCGGGCGGGCCCCGCCTCCCATTGTGGCGGCGGCGGCGGGAGGGAGAGACCCGCCCCTCGCGTTGGCGCCAGCGGCGCGCGGACAAGGCGGGAGAGCGCGGCGGGTCCCGGCCCCGCTCCTGCGCGGAGAGCTCCGAGTGCCGGACCTGCATCTTGCGCCTGTTTGGGAAAGATCCGGCTGCGATGCAAAAGTCCAAAACTCTTTTCTGGATATGAGAACGTAGCCTGGGCTTGGGGTACAGATCTGGAAATGCCACTTTGCCTGGATTTCCCCTTTTCTGGTCCCTCCTGCTTACTCAGTCATTTTCACTTTCAACACTGATCTCTGAATTTGGATAGAGATTCCACATTCCTGTATTTGGAGGCAGAAATTGGCTTCCTGGAAAAACCGGCTCTGTGTGCCACCCAGTTTCACGTGTTTTAAAGAAATAGCACAATAAAAGAAGAACACAGGTATCAAGAAGAGGTGAATATTCATAATTTTTAAAAGTCAGCATTTATTTTTTATTAATTAAATTGCAATATCGTTCTCCTCATCCAACTCCACAAGGGAACTGCTTCTGCCAGCTAAGATGTTTTCTGTTAAGCAGTTTTAATGAAACCAGGAGCTCCATGAGACTTGGACGCTCTTCAGTCACACAGGATGCAGAATGGCCTGGACTGGTCCCTGTCACCTGAGCGTGTTCTCAGGGACAATGAGTTACATGGCCCAGCACTGCATTGTGCTTGGCTGGAGAAGAGGCAGGTAGAGCAGGAGAGTAGCACAACTATATAATGGTACTACGTTAAATTCACTGGATTTGGAAGAAAAACAAAAGTACTCCCCTCCAGCACCACCTCTGACACTGTAAATTCAAACTGGTTATTCATTTTAGCAGGTCAGTGTCAAAGTCACAAATTTAGCTCTGAGCTCTCCTCAGCTGGGATGTTATCAGAAATGGCCAACAGAGACATTAGGCCTGTGGTTTTTCTTGGTCCTTTAGGACATCGGACTGGTGCAGACACCCACCCAGATGTTCTGTGCGACTTTCTGTGCTAAATATGCATCCCAATATACAAATTTAAATATACATCTCCATCCCAGGAGAGGGAGCACCACAAAACCCCATCCTAGTAGGCAGCCTGGACAAGCACAAACACATTCCTACTCTGTCCCAGGAAGCTGGTCCCAGAGGCAGGAGTACCAGGCATCTCTCAAAAGGCTTACAAGTGTCCATGTAACACCCTATTATCTCCTGCCACCTCTACAGCTGCTGGGAGAGTTGGCAGAGAGCTAGAGCAGCACCCTCCCCCTCCCACCCAAACTCATTCACCCTCCCACCCCAATAAAGAACCCCAAAGCCACCACAAGCCCTGGGCCAAGGTCTGTCACAATGCAACAGCTGTGCTATCTCTGCAGTCCAGCTCCTGTTCTCAGAAGCCCATGGCAGGACATCAAAGCCCTGTCCTGAGGATGATGGCTCTGTAAGGAGAGAAAAGTGCCAGGGAGAGCACAGAGAGAGTCTGTGAGGAAGTGTATTGCAACTCTGTGCTGCTGGAGCTGCCACGACATGGTATTTAGAAATGAGTGTCCATGCTGAATTTTCTGATTACAGCAGTTTCACCCAACTGCATTTGTTCCTCCTTCGTGTACATCCTTCTCCATGATGCAACTGCATTTTGGGATGGGCATTTTCACAGCACCTTCTTTGGCAGAGCTGGGTTGGGGGCAGTAGGCTGTTGCCTTGCTCTGAAGTGCTCAGCATCACACCAGGGATGTCAGCTAGCTCCTGCCCTCTCTTTGGGTGTGTGAAAGAATGCTCTGCCCTTATGGCTTCTGGCCACTAGTTCTGAGTACTGTGTGTTTAAAAAAAAACAGCCCCAGACTTGTACTGGTTTCTCGACTTCTTTGTTTGCAGGAATCCAGACACTCAGAAAGGTGGAAGTAAGAGCAGCCTGGGGCGTCTGGGTGAGGCAGGTGTGGGGTGTTGTGTAACCACCCTGTTCACACAGGTGCCCCCCAGGCCCCCACACTGGGGTCCCAGCACCCAGCTCCACCCAGGCCCTGACATTCTCATCAGCTGCATGTGGAGCTCAGCAACAGCCTCTGTCCCAGCCAGTGCTGTTGTGGCACACTCAGTGCCAGCACGGCAAAGCCCCGTCCCACCAGACACAGCTTACAGCCCCCAGGCCTCACATCCCCATCACACGTCTGCTTCCTCAGGATGGCTACTGCCATGGCTCTCAGCTCACTGACCTGCTGGTAACGCTCAGGACAGGGTTCTCCTTACTCAGAGGATTGGTTTTCTTACATTCTAACGCAGATTGCCTACAGAACAGATAGACAGGTTGCTGACTGCCTCCCACCACTGCGGCAGCTGGTCTGATGAAAGTCAGTGAGGAGAACTGACTCATCACTAGCTGAGGACTCAGTGTTTGCTGATGGTTTTCTCCTGATTTGTTTGCATGGTCTCAACCAGCCACATTCATCCATCCTGAAATCCTAACGCACTGCTCAGTCTGGAAAGGTTGATATTTGTATAGAGCACCATGCTCGAGGGCCCCTGCTTTGGTCTGAGTTCCATGTGCAGCACAAAGGAATCTAAGAACTCTAAATACAAGCTGAGGTAGGGTAGGTGAGCAGGTGAGGCCATCAGCCAACACCTCCAAGATGGTAGGCAGTGGTCTCAATGGCCTCCACTTTCTCCAGCAGGTTTGGAGGTAGGCCTCAGCATTTCCTCACCCAGCTGTGCTGAGGAGAAGAATGTTCCACATCCCTCCAGAACCGATCTGAACCATAAGGACTCAGACCAAAACTTAAAAAATTTGAATGATTTCCCCCAATAGCTGTCTACCTGTTTAGAGGTGGTCACCCTCCACTAACTCTAGGATTTACAACTGCAAGAAACTTAACTGCAGGGCCAAGGCACTTCAACAGGCTGTTTCACTGAGAAATCTAGAGCAGAACAAAACAAGTCTTCAATAGCATGATTCTGGCTGGGTATCACATTTGCCAATGCAGCCCATTCATTTGTAGCACCATCATTAGCCACCTGCTTACCTGACAATCAGCCTCTTTGAAGATAACAAGCTGTTGGAAAGCAAAGTCCTCACAGGGTTAACATCCCCAGTGTCTTGAATTTTTTTAAAACCATAGCTCTTGCCTATTCAAGGTCCTTACTCAACATTTACAACTCTCAGGACAAAGTCTGCAGATAATATATGACCACATATGGCGTTTTAATGGTATAATGGGACATGTTGTTTCTTTGCTGTTCATGGGCACAGTGCTGCAGACATAGTCCCACAAGTGCCAGGTAGATGATGCAGCATTAAAAGGCTTTCAAGAGCTGGAAAAATTAAGCTTTCCAAGTAGCTGCACTTGCTGGCCATCGGCAGTGAGTAATACACAAGCAGCACTGATTCTGGTGCCTTCCTCAGGATCTCTGAGCACGCTGTGGAGCTGGAATAGCAAGGCCCAACACTGCATTCATACCTATGTTCAAGAAGGTTGTCACTTTTCCTGGCTGGTAGCACCACCTCCTTGTTTCCTGCAGCAGCAGAATGCAATGGCTCCAGCCTTTTGGCTCACCACTGACTTGCCTCAAGCAGGTTTTGTCTCTGTTCTGGTCATGGAGACAGCGGCTGATCTCTTGCCACACATGGACAACTACAAGTCCTGCTCTAGCAGCCTGTCAGTTACCACAGAGCAGTGAACTTTCCTGAGGGTTACATTCCTCAGCACTTACTCATCCGAAAACTGTCTGTTGGAGGATGCAGCCCCAGGTCCCTCATTTCTGGGCAGGCTGTGTTGATTATGTTGAGCAGGGCTGTTGCACAGCAGCATTTCTGTGCTCAGAAATTGCTCATTGCTACCATACACACACAGTGGTCTAAGCCACCCTTTCCCTCTTGGTCCAGAAGACAACCTTGCCATCTTAGCAAGGCAGCCAGGAGCCCCCCTGTACTTCCAAATGGTTCCAAAGAAAACCAGCCTCAAATCATGAAAGTCAATAACTGACAAGACAAAGGCAGGACTTCAAATCATTTTTCTTAACTGGGTCAGCAGTGGGCAGTTTGGTTATCACCCAAACCTTACTCACCTGCGGGGAACTCCTATGTATTATCCATCCCTGCTCTATCTTCTTCCAATGACCTTCTCTTCCCCAGCAGAGACTTTCCCCCCCCCTGGAAAATGCAGATTGTCTTCAACAAAGTGGATACCTCCTACTACCAGACTTCCTGGTGTATGTGGGTATTTCTATCCTAAGAAACCACCTAGTCAAGATTGTCATGAAAAGCCTGAGAAAGGATGCTCCCTCCCACCTTTGGGACAGTACAACATTTTAGCCCTTTTCTGCTCCAGATGCCCATGACATTTGCACTCATCCAGCAGTGCAGAGAAAACAGGGAGACTTATCATTCCACGTTTTTCTGGTGGCATCTGCCAGACACTTCCCTGCAGAGCATGAAAAGGTTCAGTATTTGTCAGGATTCAATTACAATTTTGCTAAAGAAGGGACTGGGAAAAGCCAGCTCCTTCCATACTCTGTCCTATTGTTCTGCCATGGTAATTTCATTGTGGGGTCTAGCAGTGACCCCATGGTGATAGGAGAAGGTGCAATGGACTGTTTACCTGGTCAGTCCCTGTGCACAAACAGGCAGCAGTAGAAAAGATCCCAAATACATTCAAGGAAGTGAAAGACGAGTTAGGAATATGCCTATCTATGAATGCAGTAATTAACCCTGGGAATTGTAACCAGGGGAAAAAAAGAGAGAAGATGGAAATTAGGATACTAGAGAGAGGCAGGTATCCACAGCACTTAGGGGACCATGAAAACACAGAAAATTTGGTTTATGTTGCACTTGCATTCAAAGGGATAACCACAGTTAGATAAATTGATGCAGGTCTGATATTAAATGAGACAGAGGCCTGCATGGGAATGTAAAGGGGTGTAATGGGTGACAAAAACAAAGATTGTCATCCATTATCCTTTTGGCAGTACAGTCAGGCTGATAAAAAAAAATCCCTTGCTTTTTAAGGGTGCATTTGATTCACTGCTTTATGACGCTGAGAGGATTAAAACGGGCTAACTGATAGATTTTAAAAAGTCACTGTAGGGGCATGTCATTACCAGCTCATGTCCTGAGGTGCCTGCAAAGTTTTATGTGGCAGATGTGGTGGGTAGTGAATATGTGTAAAAGTAACCTGTCCTTGGCATTAATGAATGCAAATGCAGGATCATGCACTAGGGAAGAAAACTGAAGATCACATTTATTAAATGCTGGACTGGCCCTGCAGAGAGGGGCTCCTGGGTGATGATTCACAGCAGCTCCATCAGCAGCTTCCCAGGCTAACCCATGGTCAAGGGAGCAAACCAGATCCTCTGCTCCATTGGCATCAGAAGCATGACTGCTTCCCTCCTGCATCGTGTGAGACAGGATCCATGGGGCAGCACCAGCAGGGCTCAGCTCGAGATGCAGCCACGCAAAGGCAGGTGTCTGCTCCTGGGTGGGGTGTGCAGGCACTGAGGGTACTTGAGACATTCTGAAGCATCCTGTCTGACCTCACCGAGCCCTTGGGGCCTTTCAGATCGCCTGTGCCACTCCTGCCAGCCACACATCTATGCCCCCCAGAGCCTCTCAAATGGCACAAATATCCATATTTAGGCAACTGAGTCAAGCCTTCCAATGAGTTGTCTGGATGTCTAAATGCATTGTCATTATCTCAAACCAAACCCACTCCCTGTGCCCAGTCCCATCAGCAAAGGGTAGAAAGGGTGTTGACAATGTGGGAGCCGTTCAGAAGACAGCTCCGGGGCACACCAGAGGAGTACAAACCTGCCCTGGAGCAAGATGCTGGAGGAAGCTGTCCTGTTCACTGCTGTGAGAGCGAGCTGGGGAGCAGCCAGGTAACCACCCCAACCAAGCATGGCTGTAATCAGCCAGTGGGGAAAAAAGGCATAAGATCTTACAGCTTTGAACAGTCACCAGAACATGAGGTTCAGAGAGAAGGTATTTCCCACCGGGGTAATGATGCATCGAACAGCTATCCTGGGCACATGGCAGATTCCTCAATTCCCATGGCAGATTCCTCAATTCCCAGTCATGATTTCAAGATTTCACATGACAGTTTTATTCAGGCACATAATATTTTAGTCAGCAGTTACTGTCAAGTTTTGCTGAGCATAAAAGAATTACGATATATTGTTTTATTAGTCCTTTTGTCTGGCATCCATCAAGATGTTCTTTCATTGCACAGCAAGCTCAAGGGCACACCAGGAGCTTCTCCCCAGCTATGCCTGTTGGCACACACAGCTAAATAAAGGGGAAAAAAAAGAATCTTCAGGATAAAGTTTTAACACTGAATACATCAATAAATAAATCAATCACTGATATTTTGTTGCAGCAAAACACTGGTCTCATGTAACTCCAGCAGGAAAAAAAAAACACTATAAAACAGGAGACAACATGTCTCTTACCTGCTCCACCACGTATTGCCACATCTCCCTCTTGGGGCTTCAGTGACCTCTAGCATTTTCAGTGAAGCTGAGACACAAATAATTCCTTTAAAGGATATAGCATTTTCCATGCTCCCTTCCTTTTAAAACCCTTAAACAGATCCACTCCCTCCTTCTTTCCCACACCAGCCCTTGGGGAAAAAGAAGCATTATTTTATTTTTTAACAGATACATTTCTGCAGCTGAATTACTACTGGTGTTTCCTTCCTAGCAGGAACTGGGAAAGCTTCCATTTTGTAACCATCCTAGATCAATCACCGATGGAGACAGCAAGGCATTATATGACCATTCTTTGCCTACACTGCATTGCAGAACTACATATCCATATACAATTTTCTACAAGAGTTGCCTTCCCTGTGACTGTCCTCCTCTCTTCTTTATTTTTTCATGTTAGCTTTAAGTTCCCTTTTCTCCAGTGCTGCCACATGAATTGCTCAGGACAAGGAAATTTGCACTCTCTTTCCACTGGGATCCTGCTCCCTCCCCACCTTGGCCCTGAAACTCATGTCTGAGCTTTCAGTACCAGCTTTCCTCAGTCACTTCCATTCTGATTTTCCTCAGCTGCCCCAGATCCAGAGCCCAGTTGTCCCAGCTCAGCACAGATCCCAGCTCAAAGCAGCTTTGGAAAGCAACAAGTACCCCATGCATGACACATCCCTTCCCTGGCGGCAGCCCTGACACCCCAGCTACACATCCCTTACCATGAGACCTGATGTCTCCAGCTCCACGCAGGGGGAACACAGGCACATGATAACCTGGGCATGAAGTGTTTCCTAAGGTCCCCGTCCAGAAAAGGGATGAGACTGCTACACAGCTGCTGTCCTATCATCTCCTCTCTGCAGAGCTCATGGATCCTCAGCTGCAAAGGTACTGAGCAAAGGCACAGAGCTCAGAACAGCAAGGCTGCACAGGGGAGAGGAGAGAGGGTGCAGAGGATCTGCACTGTTTGGACTTTGTAAGCCAGTCCAACAAAGGCACAATTCTTTTTTGCATTCTCTGGGCACTGCCTGAAGGGGAGTGAGACTTACACACAGATTAGCAGACCAGACACACACAAGGTGGGGAACAGGAGTAGAAGAGACCAGAGCTCCTTTCCTTTTTCCTTCTGGTCTTCCTGAAATGCATGCACTCTGGTGCCCTTTTATTTAGAAATAACATTAAAATGGCCCAAGCTCCTGCCAGCAGCTGCCCTGCCCTGAGCAGAATACACTCTCCCTATCTTGTGCTGGCAGTTATCAAAACACTTTGCAAAGGAAATACCAGAGGTGGAGATAAGCACTGGGTTAAATTCGCCCCCCACTATGTTCAGGTTTCCATTCTCCATATCACCTCCTCCACTTTCCCCAGATGATGGGCCAATAATCTTAAAACCCAGAGAAAGTTGTGCCACTGGAAGAAAGAAGTTTGCTAGCCAAGCTGAGCAGACTTCAGCCACACCACCCAGAAACAGGCACTAGAGGGCTGCTTCCATCACTCTACTCCTACAAAACACCGCTCAGTACCCTGTACATAATCTATAGCAATAACCGTAAAATCAGAGAAAGTTGTGCCATGGGAAGAAAGCAGAAGGAATTAAGGTCATCACTGTTTTCCTAGGTGCCTGTCAGCACCAGGAATTACTTAACCACCAAAAAAATATTCACACAGACATTTAAATGCTGAGAGAAATGATCATCAGATGAGAGCCATGAGCAGGCCCTTGTTGTCTCCCACAGTAGATTAGGGAAAATACACTTTAACTTCTGGCCAAGCATTTCCTGCTCCCACCGTTGCCAGGAGGAAAATGTACCTTTTCCCAACGCCTTTTCCTAACGTGCTCACACTGGTTTCATACAGAACCACTAATAAAAGGGGAAGATGTCAGGGATTGTGAGGAACACAGACTCACAACTGCTTCATTTTTCAAATTAGTCCAACTGAGTGCAGCCACAAATCATGCAAAGTTTTGTTAAATAGAGAAGAAAGCTGTATTGAGCTTGCCTGGCAAGCACAGGAGGAGCAACCATGGCTCAGAAGTTTATTACCTCTCAGTGGGGCTAAGCTGGCTCTGCTCCCATTGATTGTGGAGAGACGTGAGCAGCTATCATCTGCTCTGATGAGGTTGAACAGAAATAGAGCAAAACCAGACATATTTAGCAACAGGGCATTATACCTGATGAAGTAAAGAGTAACCACCACCCTGCTGTCTAACCAAAATAAGCATTTGGCTGCCTGCCTTGACCAAGGTCCAGGCCTCAGGGGGCACAGCACAGACATCAACACCTCCCTCCACAGCTCTTACTCAGCCTCCAGAGTCAGCTGGGGCTTTTGATTATAATTTCATGGTGTAAGCCTAGACTTCAGTGGGTGAAGTGCAGTCCCCCTGCAATCTACAGCTCGGCAAGTGGAGGTGAGAGCTGAGAACAAAGCATTGCTGACTTCCAGAGGTGGTGAAGTAAGATGTGAGAAAATGCTGCAGCACCACCCCTCTGGCTATTAACTCCTCTGAGCCAGCTAAATTTCAGGCAGGGCCTGAAAGCTGCCCTGCCTGTTGCTGCTGATGCAGGAGGAAGTGCATCCCCGCTGCACCAGGCACACTGTGATGCTCTGCTTGCACTCAGCCTGTGCATGCAACACACCAAAACCCATGCTGGAAGCAGGAGGCAGGCTGCAAACTTCTGAGCACCTCCTGAAGTGCCAGGCAATGGCATGTCCCATGGGCTGGGAATCTGTACCCAGCACAGAAGCAGCAGCTGGTCCCTTAGGGGCTCTGGCACAGCTCTCCAGCTGGCAAAGCTGAGGAGCAAACTGAGTCTCATCCTCGATCTCCTGCCACTCCCCAGGCTGCAACCACAGCATCCTCAGGGGTTACAAGTAGCACAGAGGGGAACAGCCTTCAAAACTAGGTGGCCACAGCCAAATCACCCAACAAAAGCAGCCAGCAGTGGTGTTAACTCCCAGGGGACCAGGACCTGGCAGGGAGGAGAGAGTCATGCAAAAGGAAATGCTGCTGAACTGGTTAACCCTCTCCATCCCCTCTTTTGAGCTCCTGGATGTAATCCAGGCTGTGTGTAAGGGACAGTGCTGGGCAAGAGACATCCTGGGTGCCATCAGTCCTGGTGGTAAACAGTGGGTTTCCCAGACAAGCACCACAGTCACTGTCAGGTTTTCATCCTTCCCCAGTGCCTGATATTGACTGAAGCAGTAGCACATTTCCACGTCCATCTGTGTTTTGAACTGTGTAGTGTCAGAGATGAAAGCACGGCTGGCTGCACCCCTGGGGTCTGCTCATAACTCCAAAAGGTGACACATTAGATGGTCATGTTTGAGAGGTGCTCATAAAAATCACCATCTACTGAGGTAACAGAAAACAGTGACGGCTGTCACCAAATTGTACAAATGTTTCCCTGCTCTGTGTTATCTCCTTTTCACAGGCTCCCCTCAGTGATGTTTTATGAACATATTTTCAGACAGCTTCTCACTGTTAGCTCAAGCCAGTTCAATTTCTTGTAACATTGTACAACCAGATAAGGTTGTTTTACATTTAGCATTGTAAGACAAAAAAAGACTCCTGATGGTTTGGGTTTAGCAAAAGAAAAACCATGGTGAAGTTGGGGGGTTTTGTTTGGTTTCTTGGACCTAAAGCCAAATTAGCCTCTAGGCAATGAGCTAGAAAAAATACCCATGTTTCTAACCCAGAAAATCTTCCTGGTCTCTATTAAGCATTAAATGGCTGATTTATTCATCAGGGGGATGGTGGAGGGTTTTTCACTCACAATCCTTTCAAGATGATTATTATTCTACTTAAAATGCCTTCCAATGTCTGCTTTTGAGTCTAATCCATGTTAAACAAGAGCTGGGAGAAAGCTTTCTCTGTTGAGCTAACAGAAGCTTTGTTTCAAACTCAAATAACCTCTTTATGGGAAGCTCTTCTGGAAACAGTAGAAAACAAACATTGGTGGGAAAAAAAAGGAAAGAGAAGAAGAATTCATATCTTCCTTCTTCTCAAATCAGACATCTACTGCTACAGTTACCCTCCATGTTGTGAAGAGTCCTTCTTTGTGATCCCCCTTAGCTCAGACCTTGTGCAAATCCCAATCCTACATGCATTTATTAGCAGGCTCAGGTATTTAAGGGTTAAAAGGCTCACTTGTGATAAGATGAAAATTAAGTACATTGAGATTGCAAGAGAGCAACAGCTTGCTTAGAAATGCCTTTTATCAGTAGTCAAAACTAACAGGAATAAGCCATCATACAACTATTTTAGAATACCACTTTTCCTTTTTCCCATTTTTTAAATGAAACTAGATGAAAAGCAATCAAAATATTCATACAATGCCTGTCAATGCCAGCTTGTGTTTGTAATATAATGTAGATTCCTAAGATGTTGATTCATTGTGATTACTAGTATTTAAAATAAAGTCTATGAAATAGCCACATCAGAAATTCATATAGGAGTCTGAATATTACCAAAAAAGCTAAAGAAAGCTAAATAGAAAAATCAAAGGACTGAGAATTTCTCATGTCTCACCAGGTGATATAAATTTAGCTCTCCTTTACAAAAAGTTATTTAATCCAACTTTAAAAAGGTCTTTGTTCCCCTTACGTCTTAAATGACAATTTAAGGATACATCTGTAAAAGCAGCACACTCTAAAAGTCATTGCATGACTCTTCTAGCTAATAAAACCACAGTAACTTTGGTACAATATTAAAGCAGTCAGTGTTAATGGATTACAGGGTTTTAAGCAATCCTGCTGCAGAGGCATCCAAAGCACTGCAGGAATGTGGTGGTGTTCCCCTGCACCGACCTGTGGGTTTCAGTCCAGGACATCTCCGTATCAGTAGGTGGCAGATCATTCAGATTATGGCCTGTTTGGTCTGCTCTTGCCATGGAGAGCTATAAACACTGCAAAAAGCAGGCAAAGACAGGGAGTGAGGCTGCTTCACTTAGCCCCAGTGTCCAGTTGGGATGCTGGGGGAGGGGACTCCATGCCAGTCACACCAGAGAGTGACCCAGAGGTGAGAAAGTTCCTCTCAGATGGGTGCAGGAGGTATCACCACTCGGACACAGAGGGATGGACACAAGTGCACAGGAGGGCCTGGTGTTTGGTGTGTTCTGCCTGTACTTTGTGTGTGGTGTAGCATGTGGGTGCATCCCTCAAACACCAGTGTCGGGGCATGGCCATTTCTCAGACCACTGAGTGGCCAGGAGCTGCACAACTTAAACCCTGTCTTCAGTGGGTACAGCAGGACTCCCTCTGCTGGGTGCCGACTTTAGGTACAAGGAGCACATAACTGAAAGAAAGACAAATTCAGTCACAGAGCAGGTTAACAGCAGAATGAAGAATAAAATCTGATCTTCCCGCTCCAAGGTGGAGACCCACTGCCAATGGTTCCCACTGCATGTTTTCCACAGACCCCAAGAGCCTTCATACTATTTCAACAGATCTTCAGAAATCAACTAAATCTATTGTCACAACAGGCTGAGGCTCAGACCTCTAAGATAAGCATCCTTTGGGGACACCTCACTTCAAAAGGGAATATGGAGATCTGCTGCATCCAACCCAACAGCTTGTGAATCACTGCCAGCTGTTGAGCAAAGGCTCTTTATGATGCTGTGGACTGACTCAGCTAAAGGCAGCATGGCATTACACTGCCTTATGGGAAACGAGCCACCGTCAGCACAAAGGGAGTCCAGCACAAGGTTTTATGGCACACAATTTATTATTTCCATCCTTATTACACCAAGGTGTCAAACCAGATCCTGAAGATGCAACGGCAGCAGATAGGATGCTAATGGCTACACTGATTTTCAGCACCCTACAAACCACTCAGGCTGGGAAAAAAATTGCAGCCTGTCTTGGCATTAGCACTTTGCAATTAAATCCTCACCTTTCCATCTCTTGCTTGGAGCACTGTCTTGCTAGAAATAGTGCAGCTATGTCTGGCATTCTGCTTTTCTCACATCTTTATTATTCCAGCAGGCTGAGACCACTTGGTTTGTGAGGGCCAGCAATTCATAAACCCTTGCCTTGCTCTGTGGAAAGCCATTTCATGACAGCACAAAACCCACACTGACACTGCTCAGTTATACACAGGCTTTGGAAGTTAAATCCATTAACCATGTGCATTTAGAGGAGACACAATTACTCTGCCTGTAACTCCACCTTAGTGAGTGATCCTGCAGCAACATCGTGGACATTCACTAACAATCACCACTCTGGGCCTCCGTAAGGCACAGTGTGGTGTCTCTTCAGTCAGTTGTGCAGCACATTGCCACAAAGGAAAGTGAAGGCAGCCTCTTCCATAGCCTTTGTAACCGCAGTTGTAATAGAAAAAAAACATACAAACCTTTTAATTAAACAAGTTGCTTCAAAACCAAGACCTACCCACATTAGCAGCAGATTTAGCATTAAGTTCTCCTGGGGATGATGGAAGTGTTTACACCAGCCAACAAAGCATCTCTGCACTTTCTGCTTTGCCCTTACAGGGAGGAGATAACCACATCCACCCCAAGAGGGGCAGGAAAATTTCATTAACTGATGGTTACACAGGTTACACAATACTTGCACAGGGAAGCCACATGTTTACAGTTTCCTTTTGTCATAATTAGGGTTATATACTACAACAGTGTTTCCAGGACTTTAATACCCAATTTGTGTAAGGGGCATTTCACAAAACTCAGCAAAAAAATTCCTTGCTATTAAGCAATCTAGTATTCCCACATAAGTACACTTGTGTCTTACAGATGCCCTGACATGTCTCAGAAGAAGCAGGTAGTAGGCAAAAGTTTTACTTGCTCATGACTCAATGACATTTAACCAAGTTACTTTAACTAACTGTCTCTGATGCAAGGAGCACTATTTACCCCACTGCTAAAAAAAAAAAAAATTAGAAAAAAAATGCTTTGCCTTCATTGGAAATAAGCCTGGTTCAGGTGGCTATCAGGAGGCTATTCCTCCACAAGAGTGGAGGAAAGGCAGATGAATTGGTGTCCTCTGGGCTAAACCAAATATATTTTTCAGGACAGGTCAACAGAGCTGCTAAAGTTGTGCTGTTCATTGTGAGACCTGAGCTGTGACTTCACTGCAATGTGTGACTGACCCCAGGGTGAGGCACTGGTCTCCCTTGGGCCCAAGGCACCTGAGCAGATGTGACAATGAGCTTCCATATGGTCTGTTAATGAAGGTCACTACAGGCCATCAGCAGATACATGTTTTGATATCTTCTGGACAAAACAATGTTTCCATTTGATCACTGTAAGATGGTATTTGAGTGCTAATACTTAGAAATACCTGAGGCACTTGACCTCTTTCTTCTGGGAATTTCACCCTGTGCTTTGAAAACATGCCCTGCTGAAGTGTTGCTGACATTTCAGAACATCCTGGAGCTGGCTAAACAGGGACAAGATCTCTAGAGGAAGAAAAGGAAAGATTTTTGCAGAGATGATGTCCAGGTGGTATTGTACACGTATATTTAAAATGAAGGGCATAAAGGGTTATTTAAGGTCATTACTGGGGTCATGGTAATAAACAGTTCAGGCCTGCAGAATATCAGAGTAATGGCAGTAGAAACTCACATGTGAGATTAAAGGTAATGACTATATCATGTGACAAATCCCATCATTTTGTTTTAAATTATTTTTCTATTCAGAGCATCTCTGCTCCCTGGGGTCTGCCCCCATAAAATATCCCCATCTCCCCAGTTCTGCTTGGGTTTTCAATCTTCAGCCACACATAGGTGACAAATCTGCCAAGTCTATAATTTACACACATGTATATCTACCTCCAACTTTCCATCAGCTCCAGAGAAGATTCAGAGGGTCCATCTGTGCGTGTAAATAAGGCTGGGCAGGACTTCTCTGTGACCAGGGGCCACCTGACACAGCCTGGCCACAGATCCATTCTCTTCATACCAGTCTCCAGTCAGACCTGAGGGTGTAAAGCTGACCTCCCCTGTGCCTGTGGAGGCCAAGGAAAGGATGGACATTTTGAGAGAATAGTAACTGATGGATCTGGTCACACAAACGAGTATTGGGAGTAATCCCGAGCAAAGAACCTGCACAGTTCAGTAGCCTCTGTGGGAAAGGTGAAGAAGGCAGCATCACCATTGAGCTCAGTTGTTTCCACTGATCAGGAGCAGGGCCATGTGCTGTTTTTCCCCTGTGCAGACAGGCTGCATGCACGTTAGCAAAAATACACCCTCCTCTCCAGGTGGGATTTGATTGCCCAAACAATCCCAGAGTTGGACTCGGTGATTCTCATCGGTCCCTTCCAACTCAGGAAAATTTTATTATTTATTCTGTGATGGCACCAGTCATGGGCTGGTGTCAGTGCTCTACTCAATCACAGCATTCATGACTCTTCTCAGAGGAGCTCAGCAACAGGACAAGAGGTAACAGCCACACACTGGAAAAAGGGAAATGAGTTTTTACTGTGAATGTGGTCAGGCACTGGAGCAAGCTTCCCAGAGAGGATGTGGAGTCTCCATCTTTGGAGATACTTAAAAGTGGACAAGACTCTGAGCAGCCCTATCTGGCTGGCCCTGCATTGAACAGAGGGTTGGACTAGAGACCTTCCAGGGGTGACATCTCTAGGACATCTCGAATGGTTCTGTTTTCCCATGTGGAGATTCAGTTTGCTGGAGTCTCTGCTCCTCCATGAGCTGGAAAAGAAAAAATCTTTGACAGCAGAAGCAATTTGTCCATCTCCATTCCTAGTGAAGCGACTCTGTGTTTGCAGATTTGCCTCTCAAAAGAGATGCAGTCACTGAGTTTACAATACCCAAACCCTTGGATCTATGACCCATATTTCTGGGGAGTTCAAGGAAACAATTCTGTGTCTCCTCCTTCCTCTTTGCAACTCCCTGCAGCACAAAGGGGAAAGCAATCCCAATTCCTGGGCTCCCATACATCCCATATCTGCCCTCTGGAAAAGCACAGCTTGGCATTTTTAACTGAAAGGTACATTGTACATTAGCTATATGCTGTACAGGTGAACTTTTTTATAAAGGAAATTATTTTAAAAATTTCCTTGCCATTAATCCCTTCAGATGTGAAATACCAAAAGTTGTACAAGTTCTTTCAACTAGAAGAACGCAACGGCTTCCTCTAAGGTAAAAGCACACATTTTTGCACATTTAAGAGAGAGTAGATGAGAGGAAAGGCTCTTCACAAGTGATCTGAGCCTGTTGACTCTACCCTTTGCAGATAAATCCCGGGGAAGACCTGCCCTGCCTCTCCCTCAGGCCACCCAGCTCTGGTCCCACCTCCACTCCATCCAGGAGATGGATATGCTCTATCACAGGCCAGCTTCAGAGATCTTTGTAACAAACCCGCCTCGTCTCTGGGGCTGGCTAGGAGACACAGGTTTGCTAGCACCAGCTAGGTCATGAATATCATGGAGGCACCAGGGAGGTTCCCAGTACAGCTAACAGGAAGTTATTCCATGGCCTGTGCCATAAAACCCAACATTACCCAAATGCATGTCTTTATTCCAGGTCACCTGTGAGGCATGGATGCAGCTCAAGCCTGAAGTGGGCTAGGGGCAGAGGGACTGCCAGCACAGCCCAGCTGTCAGGGGACAGCCCTGCCAGCTCCCATAACTCAGATATGTGTCTGAAAACCAGGTCAGTTTTATTACTTGCTGGTAAGGCATTAACCTCAGCTATTTTCTTCCTCTGTGCAAGTTAAACCAGTTTGATTGCATCTATATTTGGTGGTCCCTCTCTGTCAGGCTTCCCAGCACAACCAGGGCTTGGTCCTGGCTCCACAGAGCAGAGTATTTATTTAATAACAGGAGTCTCAGTTTGGTGGTGATGAAGGGTGCAGAGCTGGAGGTCAACCAACCTAACAGTGTCTCAAGTCACAATAGTTTACATTTGCCTTTGACCCCCCCGTTGCCTCTCTTGCAGGGCTCCAGGCTCTCAGGCTGGCACAGAAAGCAAAGGTGCAGGTGTAAGAGAAGAGGTGTCCCTGCAATAGCTCAACTTGGCAAAGGGGACCAACAGCAATGCCAGATGTCACGGCTGCCTTTTGCTCTCTGGACAAAGCATCACCAGGCTGCAGCAGGTCTGTGCTGGGCAGGCAACCAGGGAAGTGCTGTAGCCCCTTGCCTTCTTCCAGGCTGGGACAGCACAAAAGCCACAGGAGAACTGGGTGCTGTCTGGGCAGCAAAGCAGTTTCTGCCATACAAAGCCAGGCCTGTCACCTACCTGCTGCCCTACACCCTGCCTGGTGTCACCCCAGGCTTGTGCAGGTCTGCTGAGGTCGAAGCCCAGCAGCACCTGTAACTCTGCTGAAGTCTGGGATTTAGTGCCGTAGCTGAAATCCTCTAGCCCGCCAAACATTGGGAATGTCAGCCTGTCTGAGGTCAGCCAGTCTTCAGAGACTTCAACCCTGTCCTCACTGAGGATGGGAAATAATCTTCACAAAACCAGAAGAACAAAGTTTCTGCAGGAAGGGGAGGTTCATCTCTTGTTGATTAGCTATACACACCCACGGGATCTCTGCAGAGCTCTCCTGCTTCCTTACGCTCTTGTGTTTACCCAGCAGAGTTAGAGGCAGCCATCTCTAAGGGCCACTCACAAAGTCCCACTGTGAATACCAGGACAAAGAGAGGAGAAGGACGGGGAGCCTCAGCAGGATGCCCAGCAGGGCTCTCTGCAGGAGAGCAGCCCCCTGGGGATGGAGCAGGGGTGTGGAGTCCGCACAAATCCCTGTTTGGAGATATGCTGGGGTTGGAAGTCACAGTGGGAAAGGCCAGGGGGGAAGTCAGAATTGAAACAAGCAAACTGGGACAAACTCAAAGGGGCTGAGGGGAGCCAGGGGTGGCACTTATGCTACTGATGATGTGAGACCACCACGCAGACTGCTTGAGTCATCCCCATTTTGGTAACTGCATCCGTACTGTGGTCACTGACTGGAATTTGCAGCTTGAGTTGTAAGTCACTGGTGGGAGCACAGCACTACCAGGGGGACACCAGCTCATCTGCATGGTGCTGTGTCTCACCTGCTGTGGAGCTTCCCCCACTTCCACTGCAGGTGACAGTGACTTTGGCCTTTTTCCTCATCTGGCCATAGTTTGAGACTCACAGAGGGACTCAAAAGAAAGGGCTGTCCTATGAGCACACAAGCTGCTCACACAGGACGTACCGTCGTACTCCAGCTGTGGCACAGCTGCCTCTCTGACACTCGGGCGGGAGCCAGCTGCAGCTGCCGCTGATGGAAGCGCTCACATGGCCTGAGCCCTCCGTGCTCCCAGAGGAAAGACTGCAGGAAGACAGCGTGGGGGAGAGACATGAAAGGCAACTCTTTGCTGGGATGGGTCTTTATTTCTGTGTTTTTGAACAAAGCAAAGCCCTTCCCTTGAAATGTGGGAAGCATGGAGAAAATAAGTGTTTACTGGCAATGCCTAGGTTGCAGTAAAATCCAAGATGTGTTGAAAGAACACTCCTAAAAAAATATGCTTTTATATTTAAACATCTGTTCTCAGCAGGTTTTTTATGAATTAGATGAGTCAAACCCCAGCCTTGGGCCAAAGCCTAGCTCCATTAATTACACTGGGGCAACCTCCCTCCCTCCTCCAGCTGTGGTTTCCCCACGGCATCCGGGCCTCAAGCTGCTAAAGGGTGGTTCTTCAGTCAGGGAATTTGTCTCCCCTGCTGTGAAGCACCCAACTTTCCAGCTCCTCTCAGCCAGGAAAGGTATGTTCAGCATGAGGCAGCACCTCAAGGAGCAGCAGAAATGAAGCAGGTTTAGGAACATTAACTCCTAACCATCACTTTCCAACTCAGCCTCTTGGGCCTTTCTTGTCTGCATCTCAATGGCCTCTCTCTTGCAGTTATTTTTCTCTGGAGAACTTGTGGAGGCAAAGCCAATTTCCTCCTCCCACTCCCCCTTTGGGACCCTAGGCAGACAACACTGGCTCTGTGCTCTTTCTCAAGCCCAGCTTTTTCCATCCACTGAAGTTCACAGCACATCAGGTCAGGACGTGGCTCAGACCCACCAGACATAAGGTCTCTGCATCAAAGCAAATACCTGAAGAACTGTTAACATTAGAAATAAATTTTGCAGAAGGTTTTGGGTCAGAACTTTAGAAAAACCCAAGTGAAGATGATACCTGGGAAAATGCTTGGAAAGCCAAGTGATGGATGCTGGCTAAACTTTGAACAAGGTACACATTGCCTTTGCTACACACAGGTTAATGTTGGAAAGGCAGATTAATATATAAACTTGTTCACTGAAGGGTAACACCAGTCCAGCAATTTGCAGTGGGGAAGACGAAGGTTTTCCTACTTGTTCCATAGAGACCAAATCTTACTATTTTCTTCTTACAGCATGGCAAAAGTGGTCTAAGCTAGTTTGAAATCTAAACAATTTTCTGATGGACATTCACTGGGCTGCTTGTAACAAATCCACAGTAAAAATCGTTACCAAGATCTCCAGGCCCTCTCCAAACGTGCCATGGTGTCCTCACGGTGCAAGGCAGGAGTGTCCAGGTCCTAGCAGTGGTCAGCCAGCATCCATGCTATTGTGGAGGACAGCCAGGAAGAGGCAGCATCTCCTCAGCTACACTCCAGGGAAGTGGATACCTGTGAGTGATGCCTGGGAAGTATGGGAGAAATCACCCTTTCAGTCAGCAAGCAAGAGGGAGAGATGCATTCTGATATTATGTATTTTAACTTTGAATTTTAATCCTTTTTGTGGTTAATACAGGTGACCACAAAAAAACCCTCGTAGTTTTCCAGAACTGTTATGACAAGGGACTGTATCTATCTCTGTTGAAGACTTGCTGAAAACACACCAAGTATTAGGAAAGAAAACAAAATCTAAACACATGTGCTGTGATATTTATTGTTACAAGATCAGCTCCTTCAGTGAACAAACTGCAAATAGCCCAGAAAATTTCTGGTGGGAACAAAAGCCTGGAAAAACACAGCTCCCCAGGTTCTGTTTTGATTATTGTATCAGAGGGAGCCTGTTATTTTACCCAGCAAGGAAACTCCTCATGTGTTTGGCTCTCTGGTGCTCCCATCATGACTCCTCATAGTGCTGCAGCTGCCTATCACACCTCACCAGGGTGAACAGCAACACAGCCCAGCACAACACCCCTCCCAAATGCTGGTGCTGGGACCTTCCCAGGGTGTTTTCCCTGCCAGGGGAATGTGTCTGTGGGATACAGGGTATGTTCTTCCATCCTCCCCACCCCTGCCTTGCACCAACGCTGCCCAGTGCAAGGGCCAGGTTGGGCTGGGCTGGACTGGTCCTTGCACTGGCTACAGCCATGGAGATCTGTCCTGTGGCCAGTCAGTCACTCCAGGGGTTGAAGACAGAGAGCAAAGACCTGAGGAAGCAAAAAGCTCAGGCTCTGCATCACAGAACAACATTTCCTTGGCTTTAGCAGAGAACAAGTCTGAACTATGGGGTCTCACTTTGAGGTTAAGATGAGGTGGATGATAGGGTCTGTGAGACCACCCTGCAGCAACCATGGACTGGGGAGAAGGCAAAGAACAAAAGATGTTTCTGGAGCTGGCTGCAATGTTTCACATACCCCCTTTCTCTTCGCAGATGAAAGATTGTCAGGAGAGAGAAGAGTGACAGTCCTGCCTGTAGTCTGTGTTTAGGATGAGACATGGCATGAGGCAGAGTCAAGTATGAGCTAACCATATGGTTTAGTCTCATACCTGGGGAGTGAGCAGTCTGAAGATAAGACCTGAAAGTCACATTTTGTCCTGGCAACTGCATGCCTCAACTCCACTTTGGCCTTTGCTCACAAAAGTCCAGTCAAATTCTACAGCAGGGTAAATCAGTGCTAGTGGCTTCAATAGATAATGGTAATCTTAAAATAATCCCACATACCTCAAATAAATGTGATGCTTTAGAAAGACTTGGATGCTAATACATACAAGTATAAATGTGTGTGCATATGCATGCATGCATTTATCTCTCTATAATTAAATCTTTTATTACAAGGCATGATTGAAGAGTGCTGTCTAACAGAGGGCATCCACAGCATACATCCTTGTCTTTCCCAAAGCAGAGGCTGAGGGTGCCAGCACAGCAGGAGTCAGAAAAGGCCATCTACCATGTAACTCCAGCATCATTGTCCAGAAGAGCTCCTGGGCTCCCACAGGATTTGGGAGAAGCCAGGAGCCAGCTCCACCACTGGCTCCCTAATGCTGTGCTTTTGATATGAAGGCTTCTGGCTCCCTGCTGGTCTGGCTGGGTGCCATGCAAAATTGATCCACATGCCATATTTGGCACTTGCACTACACACTTACACCCTTGCTCTTGAAGATCAGCCAAGATATTATCCACTGACCCTGCTGGGAAATGGTCTTAACAGCCATCAGGCCATCATAAAGAGGAATTTGCCAATTTTCACTGATTTTTCTGAGGAGTCATGTACTTATCAGGCCTTTAGCTTTTGGGAAATTTTCTCTTTAATTCTCAGCAGTCCTTTAGGAGCAGGGAAATATCACTGAATGGCCTTAGAGTCCTTCAGTGTCACTGCTGAACCACAGCAGCATTTGAGGTCACTGCTGCTCAAACACTTTCCTGGCTCCAGCAGTGATCTGCTTCAAAACACAAGGCATTTGGCTCATTTTGACAGCTGGTTTATGGAGCCAGCATTGCTTCCAAGTGAATCTGAGGAACTGTCCTGGAATGAACTGTTTCCATGGGGGCAGCCAGGAAACTTTCCAGGAGGCTCCACTCCTTCAGAGACAGCCTGCAGGGATGGAGAAGGAGGAGGAATTTGCTCACTTCTTGTTGAGAACAATTTTTGTCTCTGATGCTTGCAGAGCCTATTCCCTTGGGACATTTTGTTTGGAGCTATTTAATCCTATACTCAGCTCCACCATCTCCTCCTCAGCAACCAGGCCTCATCACTTCTCATTTCTCCAAAACCTGTCTCAGATCCAAAACAACTTCTTTGTGACTGCCTTGGCTTTGGACCCAGGGCTCTGCATGTGACATCACACCCCCACGCTCCCAGATGATCTCCTCTTCCAACAGAACATCCTTCTCAGCCACAGTTTGTGTAAGAAGGGACCTTTAAATGGCATCTAGTTCAACCCCCTGCCATTCCAGTAGACCCAGTCACTCAGAGCCCCATCCATCTGACCTTGAATGTTTCCAGGGATAGGGCATCTGCCACCTCTCTGGGCAACCTGTGCCAGTGCTTCACCACCCTCATTGTAAAAAATCTCTTCCTTACATCTAATCTAAATCTGCCCTCTTTTAGTTTAAAACCTTACTCCTTGTCCTATCAATACATGCTACAGTAAAAAGTCTGTCCCCATTTTTCTTGTATACCCCCATTGCTATGAGCTCATCTTTCTGGCAATGATCTGACCACTCATTGCCTTCTCTCCTCCAGCCCCTCCATTACAAATTCTTGGGCTTTAGCTCAGTGGTTTAGGAAGGACCAGCAGAATGAACGTCTGGTAGATGCAATCATTGCAGCCAGTGTTGAGGAGCAGCAAGAGGAATTACACCTCTGCGTCTTCTGCCTTTATCAGCCTCTGGTTTGGAAGGAAGGGAGGCAGAACAGGCTGGACACCAGGCAGCCTCCCCAGTCCTCCCCTGCTCTCCCTCCCTGGAGGGAATGACAGCCTTGCCTTTAATACCTATAATCTTCCACTGTCCAACAACTGCGCAAATATTGTACTGGAAGCAAAGAGCAGCCGAGGAGGGTTGGGGGATCAGCTCCACAGCTTCGACAGGCTGTCGGGAAGCAGAGTGACTCTGTCTGTGGGCATGGGCCAAGGGGGTGCCCGGCTGACTCATGCTTTGCACGGGGGCTTCCCTGAAACTCCAGGAACATGGCCAGAACCGCCGCTCAGTGCCACAAACCTGCCCCACAGGGCATCCCCCGGGCTGGAGTGTTCTCCAAAGGTCTGCAAAACCTTCAGTAGCCCAGGAGTGCTGCTCCTGCTGCACGGTCCCCGAGGATGCCAATGTCCTTCCCCCAGCTCCGGGAGATGTATGTAAGGATCTGGTGCTGGGGAAGCCCGAGCTAACGGGCTGGGCTAGAAAGTTTTGGAAAGGACAGGGGAGCGCGGCAGCCTGCCCAAACCCGCGATCAGAGACGGCCGCGCAGCCCTCCCCTGCGCCGCCGGCTCCCTCCCCCGGCCCTGGGGCGCTCCGGGGTGGGATTCTCCCCCCGAAAGGCTCCCGGAGCGCCGAGCGCCCGCCCCGGCCGGCAGAGGCGGCGGCCCGGAGCGCTGCCCGCCGGCTCCGGCCATGGGCAGCGGCAGCAGCCGGCGGCGGAGCGCGGCGGGGCCCGCGGGCAGAGCGGGGCTGAGCCGGGGCCCGCCGGGCACCGCGCCGGCCGACAGCGAGGGGGCGGCGGCACCGCCCGGCCCCACAGCCCCGGCCGCCGGCGGCAGCAGCGCGGAGGCCCCGCTCCAGCAGGCGGTAAGTGCCCGAACGGGACCCGCGACCCTCCCGGCGGCGGCCCCGGGACACCCCGGCCCGGCCCGGCCCGGCCCGGCCCGGCCCCGGTGTCCCCGCCGCCCCGGCAGCCCTGCCGCAGCCGGGCCACCCGCCGCGGCCGTGGCTTCCTCCGCACATCAGCGGCGTTAAATTCTTTTGATCTTCGATGCGAGACAGGCTCGATGCTCTCTTTGCGTTTTCCCTTTGCTGCTCTCTTTGCGCTTTTAGTCTCCAGTGCGAGGCAAACACGGTCCCGTGCGGGGCTGTCCCGTTCTCCCTTCTCCCGGTGCTACTGGAAGTTTCTTTTCCTGACTTGTGGAAATAGCTCGGCTTTATAAATCTAGGCTCCTGCTTTTCCCTGGGTCAGGCTTGTAAACAGACGTTTAAAAATGTGAACATAAAGCTGCCCTTTAATGTTCGCCAATCCACTGCAACTGCAGTCTGGCTCTTCCTAAAGGCACATTTCAGTCTCTTTCAGTTTAACAAATAATGGATTTGCCTCCGAGAGAGTTGAGATTTATCTTCTGGGCTTTTTTTTTCCAATCCAAGAATAACAGTAGCATATATATCAGCTGGTGATGAGGCCGAAAATCACCGACATCTTTCATTTTAGCTTGGCTTTGGAAGTTGTGTGTTGTTTGTTAGATAAACACTGCTCTCCACAGATACACAAGAGTTGTCAGAATAAAGTAATAAATTTAAAAATTGAAAGAAATATTTAGGACCCAGGAACATTCTGCCTTGCATGCCTCAGTTTTGCTCTTTAGAAGTGTATCATTTCCGTCATGAACTGCACATCCATGGGTTAAGGACTACTTTAATACAAAATAAATTTTCCATTAGGAAACTTGGCAGGGTTCTGTATGAGAACCCTTTATTTAGACAGGTTTTAAAGAAAAACCTCAAAAGGAAGTAAGGTTTGGAAATGGAAGAAAAAAAAAATAGAGATCTTGTATTGACGTTTTTTTTCCTTGCTCTTTAAACTCCAAACCCTCCTGCAGAATGAACGGAGCTCACTCCAGCACTGCTTTCTCCTCTGAGGGACTCTCATTTATGAGGAATCCTCCTGACTTCTCCCATTTACCTTTATTTACAGAAATAGAGGCTGCTGGTATTCATTTTCCCTCTTTTTCCACATGTGAATATCATGGCTGGATCTTTAAAAGTAGTAATTATATAAGCTGTGAGTTTTCCTATGCATAAAGCAATAATTCAGCTCTGTTCTGAAGAGATGTATATTCTGGGTAATAACATATCAGAAAGGCAGTGGATCTGCCTCTCTTCTTTCTTTTCTAGTATCAGTAGAGACAGTCTGCTACAGCAGTAGATACCAGTGAACTAATGACAAGGAGCAAACTATAGAGGCTGAAGAATTTGAGATGTGGCCCTTCAGGTAGCATGGGGGGGTCACCATGCCCCACTCCCTGCTTCAGACTTCCCTCTCTGGCAGAAATTATGGTGACAAACCTGTAGCATCACCTCAGCCACCCCAGGTTGTGGTGCAGACCCAGGGTGGGAATGCTGTCAAGCTTTGCTGCACAGAGATGTCCATGAGGGTCCTCAAAACTCAGCCTGGAGCAGGCATGTGGGCCTTGGTCATCCAGTGAGGTCAAGTGGGTGCAGCCCACAGCTGTGCTACCAGTGAGGCAGCAGTGATGCTGAGCATCCTGTGTGTCTCCTCCTCCAGCTGCTGCTGCTGCTGCCTCTTGTTTGGGAGGAAATTCACAGTTCTGGTTGCACCCAGACAAAAACAGCAAAGAACTACAAGTATTTTTCAAAGATTTAAAAGACATACAAGAGAAGTCTCAGGTAGTTTCAGGGTAAACTTGAAGCTTTCCTTGGTAGCACTTTATTTACCTGAACCTGAGATGGCAGAGACAGCAGTTGTGGGCTTACTGTTCTGACTCCATGAGGCCTAAAATGTCACTAGCCTGTGAAAAGGAGGGAGGAAACAGTTTGCAGCACCAGGTTTTGGTTGTTTACTGGGTGCAATATAGTCTTTTAGGCTGTTGTGCAAAGTGCAGTCCTGCCCTTCCCAAGAGGCTGGTGGAGGAGGTTTCTGGAAAGGGATATCAGCTTCATTGTGTCGCTGGTTCCTCGCTAGAAGTTTTGAGGGCAATTCCTCTGAGTCTTGCCAGCTTCTCACGTCATTTGTAGATCCTGTCTTGTGGAAGGAACTTGCTTGCTTTGCCCTGTTCAGCTCTGCAAATTGGAGGATAAGCAGAGAAACTTCAGAGAAGAAAGGATGAGTTAATTTAACAGAGTTAATGGGGGAAAGATGAGGCAGGAGGAGGAAAGGCAACAAGGAGGTATTACAGTAGGAAAGTCTGATGAGAAATAATCCCTGGAGGAGCAGATTTTAGCCAGTGGGAGTAGAAGAGATGTTTGACACAAGTCAGAAGAGAGCAGAATTGCAAGCAGGACTCATCTTTCTGCTGTCACAGCTGGGTTTGTCCTGGGCTTGGTGTGCATCAGTGTTGTGTTTCATACCTGAACCCTGGCACAATTTGTCATCCAGCAGCAAGCTGGCAGTGCTGGTGGGCAGTCAGGCCAGGTGACAAGGGCTGGTGGAGGGGAATGCACCTGCATTTAAAGGCTTGAGCCACCTCTGTTATATTCAAACAGTCCTTGGGAGCAAGGGTGAAAGCGTATCACAGCAGCAGGCTGGAACCAAATCCTGATGGGGAGGCTGGACATGGCTCAGAGCAGACCCCAACACCTCTTGTCAGCATCAAACATCCCTTTTCAGCTTTGCTCTCAATTCCAGATGGTTGTACATGCTTTTCCTTGTTTCTTTGCTCAAGACGAAAACTGTAGTTGAGGTTTTGCGGGTGCTGCTGCAGCACAGAGCTGGGGAGGCAGCTCTTGGTGGAAGCCAGGGCAGAGGCTGTGGCGTCAGGCATTTCCCCACTGGTTTCCTGAAATGGAGAAATAATGCAGACATGTTAGGGTCTTGGTTTAAACAGTTTTTTTTCCATGGCACCATTGCTCCTCCTGACTGGAGACGGGATGTGATTTCAATAAGCAATGTGATTTCGGCTGCAGCACAGGAGTAACAGGTAGAAGTTGTATTCACCAACTTCTAGTGGGACTATCATATACTTTTAGAACACCCAAGTCTTCAAAGCTTTGCCTGATTTTTTCAGCCAGATGTTTTTCCTGCAGTGATGTGGCACAGCGTCACCTCGTGGCTGGCTGGTCCCAGCTGCAAACACATTAGGGTCCTGAAGGGACATTAAATGTCACGCCCCATTAGTTTCTTACAGGAACTCAGGTTTATTTTTCTACTCTTGTTAAAATGTGCTTCCCTCAAACAGAAATTTGATCTTTCTAATTCCACATTGTTAGCAGTTTATTTCAGCATTTTCCTCCTAGTTGTGTTAATAGGCAGAAATGCCCTCGAGTGAAGACATTGTGCTACGCTTTCATAGGGAGCCTTGGGCCTTCAGAAAATGTCATTTCCAGCTGAACATCTGGGACTCCTTGAAATTCCCAAAATCAGATTATTTCAGATTCTGCAGTTAATGTCCAGTTGTAGATCTGGCAGTTGCTGAGTTAGAGGTCTCCCTCTCTCTCCCGTTACATTCATTGTCTTGTTAAAAGCACCTGAAACTTCACCAGAGCCCAGAGGCGGTGAGCTGTGCTGTCTCCTCAGCCAGCATCACCCTCCCAGCACAGCTGGGTTGCACCTGAACTTGGAAAACTGCTGACTAGGTATTTTCCACAACTCCCCTCCCTTCACTTGGCAGAGCAGGGGTTGCTTTTGCCCTGGAAACTATTTGTGATCTAAAAAGTAAGCCCAGGGCATGCGCAGAATAGCTGGGAGCTGGTGTTTTAGTTGGCAGGAGAGGAGAAGCGTGGGAACTCCTTGCGTTCCTGCCCACTTCCCGTCCACTGTCTGCTCTTAATTCCTTGGCTGGCCAGAGGATGTTGCTGCAGACCAGAGCAAAGCTGGCAGTGCTTTGCCTGGGAGTGAGTGCTTTGCCTGGGGTGCAGCTGGGGCCATGTGTCACGTTTTGGTACCTACTGGCACCTTAGGTAAGCTACTTTTTTTTGCCAGCAATAACTGGCTGCGGGTTGGAGAGGCTGATTCTGGCCTTGCTGACTGGCTCAGCCCCCAGTCCTGTGCTGGCGTCACTGGAGGCTGCTGCCCTGCTGTGGTACCAGCTCAGCCCTCAGCGCTCCGCTGCAGACTGCACCTGCAGGGCTCTCCAGCTGATATCCTCCCTCCGTGCCACAGCAGCAGGTTGGCGTTTCAGCTCAGACTGGTCCCCTGGTCCCATTCATGGGGTGTTTGTGAAGAGGGATTTGGGAGGAGCAGAGGCTGGGAAGGAGGCACTGGTGTACATTTTTCAGAAATGCTGCACTGTTAAACCACATCCAGTGGCAGAGCACACTGCTCCATGTAGATATTTCACGTGGCTCAGTCGCTCACCAGGCTGCCTTGGACGTGAGTTGCACCTGAGCTGCACTCAGGGCCTGTATCTCTACTGCATCCAATGCTGTATCTGTACTGGTAAACTGTACCGTAGCAGCTGCCTGGCACTGGACCAGGATGGTCTGCCCCACTGAGCTGGCATGATTTTTGGTCAGGACCAGCTTGTAGTCTCCCAAATAATGCTTGGGCATGGCTCAGGGGCCAGCACAGGGACTGTCTCCAAGAGAGCTTGAATTTGGCCTCCCAGTTTTGGAGAAAATGTTAATAGTCGAGACTGTAGCTCAGTGTTTCAATGCTGCTTGGGAGCAGCTCTAGAGCATCCAGAGGTACACGGCTCCAGATCACCCTGTGGAAGGTCCCAGGGAAGGGTGTTCTCACCCAGCTTACTCACAGGTGCTGGAGATGACAGAGAGAAGATGGGTAAGGGCTGGCAGGGCCATGAGGAACTTGCACTGGACTGGGGGGAGTGGGAAGCTACACCCCAGGACTTCTGGCTCATGCATGCAGCAGAGAGAAATAGCTCTTCCAGCTCTCCACTCTGCCTTGCTCCCAGGAGCTGCTGCCCTAAAGGATGGCTGAACTGTGTGTGCAATGACTGTCAAACCATTCCACCTCACATGTCATGACATTAAATTAAATGTGGATACATGCTGGGTAAGCTTAATAGTCAAGCCTTTAAACTTGGAGGAGGGGGTGATGTGGGGCTTTGTGGCACAGCAGACCTCAGCACAAGATGCCTATGCTGAGAATAGGGTGGAAAACGAGGAGACACGCCGCAGTCTAGATGAGTAATAAAAAGATGACTGCAAGCTGCAGAAAGGAGAAGCTGACTTCATTTATCTCTTCACAGGGCACAGGCCAACCAGGCCAGCAATTACTTACTTAGCTGTAGGATAGGAACCCATAATATTAAAGTGTCCTGACATGCACATCATCCTAACCCATATAAAGGGCTGGTACTAATTATCTGCTGAACTTGCAACATGCACATTACAGCAATCCCGAGCTGGCTGGGTGGGGTCAGTTTTTATTGTGTCTCACAGCCCAGGGCAGCTGGTGCTCCGCAGCCTGCCTGCTGCCTGGCGCACGGTGTCACCCGGGCACTGCCTAGCCGGGTGTCCTTTCCCCGCAGGAATTTGGAGCAGCTCTCAAAGCACAGAGACTCTGATGGCCAGGAAAAGGCAGAGGCTGGAGATGCCTTTTGTTTTTACTTGCCACAATTTTTGCCACCATTTACTTGCCACCATTGACTCATGCAGTGGATGAAATGTCAGTAGAGATCTACCTATGCCAGTCCAAAGTCTCTTGGGAAATAGGCATTGTTGCTGACAGATCCCTTGGAAAAGGTGGGAGCAGGTTTTGCACAGAGAAGCAGATTTTTGCTAACCAGGGCTGCTCTGTCCTGATGACTAATTAATTCTGTCTTCCACCCACACAACACGTACAGCTCGTAATATGGAGGAGTCAGCCACAAGGGAAGAAAAAACAGACAGCCTACTGTACAATCCAAACCCCTCCCTAAAATGATCCCAACCCATCCTTTGCACAGAAGTATTGGAAGCTGCGTTCTCATTGTGGGAAGAACATCATCAAAGCACTCCTCAAGAAGTGTATTTCCCTTGGTGCTGAGGATGAATAACGTTCTTCGCCTGGTGGAAGGAAACTCAGGCGGCAACAGTAGTCCAGTGGATGATGGATGAGGAACTGCATTGTGGGATGCAATCCCAGGAGAAGTCAGCCGTCAGAGCTTAGCACGCTGTTTTCCTGGCACTGCTTCTTGCTCTTGTTGCTTGTGGGAGGTTGCCAAGAAACAATCCTAAAAAACCAGGAGAGAACTGTCTTACCTCACTGTCAGCTTTCTCACATCCCTTTGTCTCCGCTTGGAGCCAGAAGCTGATTTTAGAGTAGTTCAGCCTCTCCCAGAGAAAACAGTGTTGCCAGAGAGCTGGGACTCTTCTGAAAGGATGTGGAATGCCTTTTGACAGGTATTGCACTAAAACTTTGTGAAAGACTGGCAACATCTATTTTAAGCAGGCAGCTAAGATGTGAAATACTGTGGATGACAGATACCTTTCCCAGCTCCTGAAGTGCAAACTACTGAGGGCTCACCTGGAAGAGATGCTGACCCAGTGCCATGAGAGAGGTGTCCTTGCTGCAACCCTCCTCACCTGCTGAAGCATGGGAGCCAAAGATGACCACAGCAGCACAAAACCCTTGCAAGAGGCAGGGAAGAACTGAGCAGTTTGTTGCCAAGCACCTCTCTATCTGCCTAGTAGTGTCTGAGACCACGGTGTTTAAACCTCAACTCCTGTCCATCGCCATGAGAAGCAGCTGAGGAAGGACTGTAGTGAAAAAATCTCCTTGCAAATTAAAATCAGATGCCGTGGAATAACTGCAGACACCCAGGTGGACATTTCTACCCAGCAGATGGCACATACAAGCCTGACCAACACCAACAGATTTAAATTGGTGCAAAACTGTGTGTGAAGCCATCACTGCTGTACCAGCAGTGCCTGTAGTGGGGCATTGCCCCTCCATAGCTCCCACACTTGCCAGCACCAGTCCCGAGGTAGCACAGGTTTGAGCTGTTCCAAGAGCATATACATGATCTTGCTGAGGAATCGCTTGATCCCATCCAGCCCTGCAGAAACACAGCAGAGGAACAGGCAAAGGCTCTATATTGCAAGCTTTTACACACCTCTCCCTGGTTCCTTTGCTTCCCTTTTTTCTTGTACAGAAAAATACTTTCCTCTTTTCCATACTGATGGAACAGCTTTTAATTTCTGTTTTCTCAAGGGCCCTGTTTTGGTGCTACCTGTTTAACTTGTTAGTGTTGTTGTGAGATTCAGGAATGCTTGTATGAGGGAGGCCCACCAGCTTTTTTTGCACCTCAGAAAAAATAATGACAAGCCAAGATGGGCCTAGTTTTATGCAAATCCATGTCCCTGTCCCACTCCCTTTCCCTGTAAGAGTATAGTAAAAAGGTAGAAAAAGATGAGAGTCATATTCTTCTCAGTAGCACCTGGCTACAGAGGGTTCATTTTATTACTGACCCAGCCGGGGACAAAGGGTCCCATCACTGCCCTCATCCCAAATACCATTAGGTTTGACTTTGGTTGCTCCCCATGTATCCCATTGAAAGCCTGTGGATTCCAGCATAGGGAAGATGGATGTTTCACTCCAGATGCATAATTTTTCAGGGAAACATCTTTTGTCAGGTGCAAATTGGGTTGATGTTGCAGTAACTTCCTCCTTTAGCAGGTTTGCCTGCAGCTAGTGGCGCAGTGGGCATTCATGGAAAACTGGGAGGTTTAACAAGTCAGCGTTCGGGGTTTCGGTTCTGTATCGTGCAGCCACCCAGCTGCCCTGAATGCTGAAACAGACCTGGCAAAACAGGGCTAGTACAGGAGAGCCTCTTGTACCTGTATTGTCTCCACAGAGGTTGGTTGGGGGTTTAAACCAGGGCATGTAGCCCACTATAGACAGAGATAGGTTTCATAGAAAGAAATAATAATGGTTGGGGTTGAAAGGGAGCTTTGAAAATCAGCTAGTTTCAGGCCCCCATCATGGGCGAGGACATCTTCAACTAGACCAGAGTGCTCAAAGCTCCATCCAGCCTGGCCTTGCACACTGCCAGGAATGGGGCAGCCACATCTTTTCTGGGCAGCCTGTTCCAGTGCCTCACCACCTTCACAGTAAGAATTTCTTCCCAAGTTCTAATCTAAACCTGCCCTCTTTCAGTTTAAAACTATTGCCTCTTGTCCTGTCACTACAGGTTTTGTAAACAGCCTCTCTCCATCTGTCTTGTAGGCCTCCTTTAAGTACTGAAAGGTTGCAGTAACATTTCCCCAAAACCTTCTCTTCTCCAGGCTGACCAATCCCAACTATCTCAGCCTGTTCTCACAGGAAAGGTGCTCCACGCCTCTGATCATTTCCATGGCCCCCCTCTGGACTTATTCCAACAGGTCCCTGTCCTTCCTGTGCTGAGTGCAACAGAGCTGGGTGCAACATTGCAGGTGGGGTCTCACCAGAGCAGAGCAGAGGGGGAGAATCCCCCTCCTTGACTTTAAAGTGTTGTAACTGTGTCTTGTCTTTTATCCTAGGCTTTGTCAACCAGAAGCCCACCAGGCCCAGAGAACAACGTCAACCATCAGTGAGTATCCCCTGCTTTCACAGTATCTTCAGAGGGGAAAATCAGGTGGAATAAGGGGACCTTCCCCTTCAGGGGAAGGCTATTTCTGCATTCCTAACACTATGCAAAGAGATGGGAATGGTGTGAAATCGTTTATAGCCCTAAATATTCTGCCCTTTTACTTATTCGCAAATTTTTGAAAATCAGGCACTGCTTGAAAAGATCCAGGCTCCAGCTCAAGTGTAGTATAGAGGTCGTGAGCAATCAGAATTTGGGATGTCCACATGTCAGAGAGGCACCTTGGAGTAGCTGGTGCAAAGCTGTGGAGAACTGCTGCAACGAGGAGCTCAGGCCCTGATTCACCTGTGGCCTCTGCAGTGTGTGGAAAAGGAGAATAACATCACTTTGCTCCCTAGGAATCATAAGAGAAAGCCCATGAGATGCTCCAGTGCTACACCAGTTAGAGATATGAGTGTCCCTCGGGGACAGGGGAATGGTGGGGACCTGCTGCTCTGGATGCCAAACAAAAGAAATCTGAAATTTTCCGTAAGCAAAAGCTGCCCAGCAAACTGAGCCTTCAAGTCTGCCTGCACCAAGAGCAATGGGGCAGTTTAACACATGTTAAAAAAACCCAGGTGAAATGAACAGTCTTAAAAAACCATCTTAAAATTTATCACCTCCTTACACTAAAGAGTGATTCTCTTCAGGATTAAGCTCTGGCTGTCATCCAGTGCCTCTGCTCCTGCAGCACTCAAGAGCAGACTAATCTGCAGATCTTGGCTGTGGGCTGTGACCTACCAACACCCAGCAGTGCTGGTAGATGTGTCAGCAGAGCCCAGGCACCCGCTGCTGTCCGTCCTCCCCTCCTGCTCTCCCTCCCGTCTGGCAGGGAGCTCACCTGGCAAGGCTGCTGGTTCCCAGAGCGCTCAGAAAACACAGCTGCCCTTGGCTTTTCTGATGGCAAGGCTTGTACAGGTGCTCTCACAGGGACTTCAACTTCTCCTGTGCTTTTCAGTGTCGTCGGTGGGCTTTGGGCTACAATGGCAACTGAGCAGTCTCCTCCTGGGGTGCACAGCCAGCCCTGCCAGTCCCCTACGCAGCTCCCCAGCCCCAGGCACCCGCTGGCCCCTCACACCCTGCCAAGGCTTTCCTTCTCCCACCCTTTTTGACATGCAGAGGGAAGACTTGAGAGAGCAGAAAATGTTTTCTGATCTGGGATGACAGAGCAGGAGCTTACTTTCATTTAGATAACATTTACTTTACACCCACTGCAAAGCCCCATAGCACAGCTCACATGTGAAGTGCCTGTACTGCCTGAGATAAGCAGAGTTGCAATTTCTACTGGCTAGAACTCTGCAAACATTTTTTTGGAAATGGCCCAGCACCAAGCAAAATTTTGAAGACATCAAATCAAATAAAATCAAGCCATGGAAACAGAGGTCAGTGTGTGTGCGTAGGTGTCTCATCCTTCACATTTCTGAGGCTGGAATCATTCTAGGTGAACACTCACTTTACAAACAGCAAAAGTCAGCCTTGTCTTGATAGAATTGCTGACTGAAGAAGTTCCCATAAAGCCAATTAAAGGAGAAGTAAACGTCGAGGAAGGAGAAGAAAAGCTAGAAGGAAAAAAGATAGAGACTTAACGCTGTCTGTCAAGAGAGCAGTCATTCGAGGCAGAGGTGGGTGTGCACCTCCTGTCCTGGAGCATGCTCATGTGACGCCGCACAAGCATCTAAACCAGCCCCTGGTAAATACTTTGGATGCGCATGGGAACACAGTTGGATGTGCTGCTGCTTGGGCTATGTTACCTCTCCTCCTCCCTCCCCCAGAATCTTTTGGGAACTGCTCTCTAGCATCTGGTAGTTCATGGGTGGATGACACAGCCCAGACACACGGCAATGATTTTACAATTGCTGCCAAGGCTCGTGTCACTGGCACAGTTACCAGGGCGTTGTTCTGACCCATTTTTCAGCTGCTAGGTCTTGCAGAAGGTATTTTAATGATTAACCCTGGACTTCCCCATCCTCAGCAAAATGATAAAAACCACTGGCCTAGATTCATCCCAACCTAGTTTTCAGCCACTTAACTCAGGTTTGCGCCTCAGAGCTTGTCACCCCAGTGACCCATCAGGGCCATTGTCATGGGAGCCCTCAGGCCGCTCCCCCCCAGGCACCTGCCCAACACCAGGGATATGGCACTGACAGCCCTCCCTACTGCTGGAATCTTGCTCAAAGGTGGTTTTGCTCGCTTTTGGTCTAATTTTTCCCTTTGCATTTCCTTCTCCACATTGCATAGCTCACTGTCTTTACAGTTAACAAGAAAAGCTACCCATAATTCCTGCTTCCTGTAAGAAACTTTAAACACCCAGAGGCCTGTAGCTGAAATGGAGCACATTACTTGCTTTCCTCTTTCCTAAATTGCTTTGCTCTAGCCTTTTAAATCACTGTTATTGTGGCTTTCTAAACTCCCTCCAAGCTGTTAATAACACTTTAGCAATGAGGCATCCAGCAGCCTGCCCAGTAATCCTGATGGAGCTGCACTAGCCTTCTTTTTCCTTGCTGTCCTACCACACAGCAAATTCCCTCTTGTATGCTTTTCAGCTAACTCCTTCTCTCTCAGCTTTGCTTCTTCACAGGTTTCTCTCCTCCCCCAGAACATCTGGAGTTTAAAAGTCTTCCTCTCAAGGTAGTGACCTGTTATTTTCTAGACTGGAAGGTCTAACAGCCCTCAGCTGGACTCAGTGTGTTTGAAGGCAGGCTCTGCAGCCCTGACATGTGGTGAGGAGAGCAGCAAGGTGCCTCCTCTGCTGCTGGAGCAGCTGGAGGAGCACGGGAGCAGGCTTGTGGCCCACCAGCTTTTGTCCTGCGCACATCCTGAGCTTGGGATTTCCCTGCCACAGCCTCTCACTAAATTCTAGGATCAGCAGAAATAGCTGCACCAACATGCCTTTGAGATGGAGGCTTAGGTTGGGATGGCCTCAGGAGGTCTCCAGTCCAATCTCCTAGCTCTAGCTCCAAGCTGGATCAGTTGTGAAGTCAAAGCAGAATGCTCCAGGCTTTGTCCCATCAGGTCTTGAAAGCCTCCAAGGGTAGAGCCTGTACAACCACACACAGCCTGTTCCTCTGCTTGCTGTCCTCAGGGTGCAGAAGTTTCTCCTTTTATCCAGATTAAAGCTCTCATTTTTTATTTTATTTCCATTTTCCCATATTAAATGATACAGAACTTTGCCACAAATACAGCAATAGTATGAACAGCAGCTTGCTTTTTCTTTGCTCTTGAAAGAAACACAGCCCTCTCTTTTCCTCTCATTTCTGGGGTGTGCATGGTAAGTGGAGCCTGCTTTTGTTTTTCCAAAAGCACGTCTGTGCCTCAAAGGGTTTTACCTGGAGATTTTCTCCATGCAAACCAAAGCATCAAGAATAATTAACAGTGGGAAATTATGTAAGTGCTAAGGGAAACAATGGCTCTTCTGTGGGCCTGCAAGCAAGCTGCCAGGAGCTCTGCCTCTTATTCACCACGTAACATAAAATTAGTTTGAGGATTGTCACAATGCAGAGTTTAAATCAGTAAATCGTGTGTTTTAACTCAGATTTCTGCACTTGTTTTCCCATTATTGCTTTGTAAATACTGCTGTATGATTCGAGCTCTTGGGCTTGTAGCTTTCTTCTCAGGTCTTATTTATTGCAGTGGGAATCAGATACCCTGCAGCCCTTGAGCAGGAAAATGAATAAAAGGAATAGGAGAAGAGTCCAGTTGCTAAACCCTAGCTGCTGCTAGTAGAACTTGCCATCAAGGGCACAGTGCAGTGTAAGTAAGTGTAGAACACCCACACGACCAAGTGTCACCAGCTGTCCATCGGGTGACTCCAGGAAAAACACCAGACTATTTCTGACACATGGGGGGCACAGCATAAACACAGCTTGGTCAGAGCAGCTGCACTGGGCAGGAGCCTCTGTGGCCAGGGCAGGGCAGAGCAGAGGGAGGGTGGCACTGCACTGTGGCCACTCTGCAGCTGCTGCCTGTGGGAGGAACACTGAGGATGCTCCCAGGCCCAAGGAGAGCAGAATGAAGGCACCTCCTCTATAGGACAAAGTGTCCTTAGAAAAGCATTTCAGGGTTCTTTCCTTCACTTCTGATTCTACATTTACATACCTGCTTTGGGGCAGTTTCTGGGGTTTCATATAGTAAACAGGTCCTCAGTTTTTTTCATTAAAGGATGGTAATGAATTAATTTTATTCATCCCAGCTGCAAGACCAATGGTTGGGATTGATCTCATCTTTAGAGGAATGGTAATTCAGTAGATAATACATGGTGAGTCTGGGGCCATGCTAGTGTATGTGAAAATCTCTCTTCTTTGGCAACGCACTAACTGACACACAAAAGCAGTTATTTCTTGTTTACTCATTCTTCACTAGTGGATGATCACAAAGCCTTGGTTGACATGGCATGGCAGAGCACTTTGCAGTCTGGATTTACCAGCTCAATTCTCCACTTACCTCTGCACCTCACCATGACCTCCATTCCAAGGAGCCATGCCTTCCAAGCCTGACAGCCCGGCTTGCTCGCCTCCCAGATCTCTACAAGGCCAAGGAAGAGCACCCACTTGTCAGCTGATGGCTCCTCTATTGAGTCCTGGAGGGAAAGATCAAGTAGATTTAATTGGTAGCATGAGGTGCAGCGGTCAAAGCCTGCAGAAGACTTTTCAGTATGCATTATGTACTCCCTTATGCAGGTAGGGACAGATTTCTCTTGTACCCAACATAAACCACCTCTGATAACACCAGTGAACTCCATACCAGTTCCCTTTGAGTCATACATCAGTTCCCACTCATGGGAGGGCTGTGCTGATGTGGAAACAAATAAAAGCCATAAGAGCAGTTTGAGGGAGCTGCATTCATTGAAACTCAGATCCCTTACAAATACAAACAAAATAATCTCTTTATCCATAAAACTGTAAAAGTAGCATAAAGATTACACAGTCCTTTAGCTGGGCCTGGAACCTTAATTCATGCAAAGGTTCTGGGGGCTTGATCTGGAGCATTGCAAGGGTTGTATTGTAATGAGCTCACAGACTAAACTGGTGCCAAGTGATAGCAGAAGTCGGCAGGCAGTGTGCCAGTGGGGTATGGGAACTAGACACGACAAGAGTATCTGTGTCTCAGCAAGCCACATGCAGCTCGATCTTTCCATTCACAAAAAAAAGTAAGGGTCTTCTTGTGTCTTCAGAGCCTGATTCTCTCTCATAACACCAATAATTCATTCCCTTCCATGACAGGTGCCCAGAAAGCAACAAGAAGCCGTTGGGACAGTCCACAATGTTATATGATTACTCGGAGGAGGAGCTCATGGCAAGCATTGAGCGGGAGTACTGCCGCTGAATCCAGTTCCACAGCAAGAGAATGTCAGGCATGGTCCTGGGAGCCCAGCTGGAGCAGAACTGCTACTGACAGAACAACGCCTCACACAGTGAGACAGCATGGGAGAGGTGGGTGGTGGAGGGTGGTGGCGCATGAGAGGCAGCGTGGCTGCTTGGGGAGCATGGAGGAGAAAGGTCACCTCATCAACTCTGGGTGAGAGCACAGAGATCCTCACCAACTGCTGATTGCTGATCGGTGCCACTGGAAGAGGGACCGGTTCATCTTAAGAGTCAATATTTAGGAGCTCATTTCTAAATGCTGTTTATAAATGAACATGTACTAGAATGGAAGTGTCACTCTAGAGGTGTTGAAATGTGGTGCTTTAAAGGAGGATCTTGCTTTGACTTAGTAAGAAAAATGCATCATTTGATCCAGAACCTACTTACGGGGATGTTGAATGAAATTCATGTTCCTGCCACTTAAAATGTGCCAAAGGTCCAGGTTTGAACTTGGTACTGTCTCTTTCAATCTGGTTCCCAGTAGGAGAGATAAGAGGAAAAGGGGACTGAGCCCACCATCCAGTACACAGGTAGTGTAATCCCAGAGTTCAAATCCCACCACACAGGCAAATCAGGCTCCTGAGAGCCATCAGGGAACACAGGATTTGTATGATCCCTTTGGGGCAGGATCCTAGCATAGGTGTCCTACTTGGGGCTCCTTGGTGTGGATTCTCCAGTGAAAGCAGGAGGCACATCCCCATTTCAATCACCCACCTCGAGAGGGACTTGCATGCTCTTGTAGAGCAGCTGTTTGTGATCAGTTTTCAGAATTACCAGTCCTGGCCTTCCCCTACATTTTTTATCCTAGAAGAAAAATCACTACATTTTACCATTAGCTGACCACAAAGTAAAGCGGAAAGTTATCTCTCCTAAGGAAATAGTACATTTTCAGTGCTCACAGACAGGGAAGCCTGGCATATTTGGTTTCTGCTTTTATTTTACTTGCATCTTAACATATTATAAGCATCTGCTTATTATCAGAAGTAGAAAAATACTTTATTTCTATCTTCAGCTGAAGCATAAAAGGCATCAGATGAAATCTTCACTATGTGTAAATGCAAGAAGTAACTGCAGGACACCTCTGAAGATGCTGTATTTTAAGTAGTTTTTGATTCCTGGGACCTGTGAAACAGAAATAAATGCATCTTACTCTACGTAGCCCTCTGTGAAGGCATCAAATATTCTGAAAAAGGCTCTCTGGCTTACCTGGGAAATCATCCTCTGGTACCTGCAGGATGCCTCCCTGGAGGATGGCAGGTGGGATGCCTTGAGGGGGCACTAGATCACACCCCAGGCACACAGACTCACACCCCAGTTGTCTTCCCTGCAGCAGCCTTCAGCCAGGCTGGACATTGTGCTCTGCCTGGGAGCCCAGGGGTGGGCAGTGGGAAGGGAGCCAACCTCCCACAAAGCTGTGCATTCTTGGAGGCAGGAGCTCCCAGCACACCAGCTGGGGCACATCAGCAGGACCAGGGATAATGGTTTTAAACTGAAAGAGGGTAGATTTGAGTTGAGCATAAGGAAGAAATTGTTCACTGTAGGGGTGTTGAGGCACTGGAACAGGTTGTGAATGCCCTGTTCCTGGAAGTGTCCAACGCCAGGTTGGATGGGGCTCTGAGCAACCTGGTCTAGTGGAAGGTATCCCTGCCCATGGCAGGGGGTGGGACTAGACGATCCTAAAGGTCCTTTCCATCCCAGGCCATTCTATGATTCTGTGATACCTTGGTGGCCCAGAAATAGCTGGAGTAGAGAGCCGATGTCCTTGTATTGCTGGGAGAAGTTGGGTGGGCCCTCTGGAGCAATGGCTCTCTAACCCTCCTCGAAAATATCCAGTTTTGAACAATAACACTTCATTCACAGGAATAGTCATTTTTAGACCTATTAATGTCACTGAGCTGTAGCAGGAACACAGTTTCTCTACAGTGTGTCAAGAGTCCACTCAGCAGATCTCCCAGAGCTTGTGTTAGTTTTCAGCAGCTCTCAAAGACCTACTGGAATGAACAGACTCTGCCTGTGGAGAGCAGAAGAAACACAGTGACCCCAGCACCACAGGGGACCAGGGTACTCCATATTCTTTTCTAATCACTGTAGTGGTTTAGATTTTCTTTCAGTTTGGATTTCATTCTTTAAACTAAGACCTTCCTTCCGTCAAGGTCCCCAGAGTCTCTGGCACATGTGGGGAGATATTTCGAGGAGCTCAGTCACAGCTGCCCCTTTGTGAGGGCAGGCCCAGTGGATTGCTGCCCTTTTGGGTGCCCTCCAATGACACAGCAAACCAGAGGAAAGCCACGCTGCTGTCAGACCAGGCTGTGACAGGAGCAGGCAGGGACCAGGGCTCTGCCTGCCCCCAGGGATGTGCCCTAACTGCCCTCACAGAGCTTCTCTCTGTGAGGCTGCACTTGGTGACTGGCCCAGGTAACAGCTCTGCAACCCATGTCAGACTGTCCTACAGGAAAGCCTAAGTATTAACAATTACAGAAATTGGCTAATTAAAAAGAACACCTAAACTGAACATACTGTTAGGCTGCAAAAAAATCTCTTAACTGAACACAGCAAAGCTGCTTTATAAAATGAGTTTCTAAAATAACCAAGATACAAGCACATTTCTGTACCTGGAACAAAAGTGCAGTGGGTTTCACAGATAACATTTTCAGCATCACCAACAGAAAAGGAGGAGCTGCAGGAACACAGGAGGGTCCAGAAAGGAGTGATGCAGCTGGACCAGGGAAAAGGTGCAAGAAGTAAGTTTGGGGATGCAAGGAGGGACCTCAAACTGTGGCATGGTCTTGCAGGCTTTCCCCTGTGCCATGAAATGATTGAGTGCTCAGCACTGAGCTCAGATGACAGAGCCAGCCAGCACACACAGCTCACAGCCATCTGCCTTATTCTCATACCGTGCACAACAGGATGGTGGTACCCAACCAGGTTTCCCAGTCTGCCCAAGAACTGATGGGGACTCTGCTCCTCCACCCGCGTCATACTGCACGCAGCAGCACACCAGAAAGGGATAGTGGCAGTGGGGCTGGTGCCTAGGAAGGCACAATTACAGTTTAATTACCTGGTGTCAGTGTAACTCTGCTTTTGGTGCACCCTTTGCTGAGGGAAAATAGGACACTAGATCATTTGTAGGTAAATAACAGTATGGAAGCAGTAGCTGTGCCCATGGCAGATTTCAGGAGAAACTTCTTGAATTAATGGCTTTTTCAGAAAAAGGACAGTTGCCCTATAGAGATCACTTTGCCTCATTTCAGGGAGTGAATGCTGACATCCTACCAGCTGAATTATGGGAAAGTTCGTTTTCATGGTCTTTCTTTATAACTACCATCAAATCACAACTGCTTGAAGGATAAAAAATTACTCAGCTTGCCAGTACTTCCTGCCCCTAAAACAGTTTGCTGGAATTAAGCAGGGTTCTAGAGAGTCTCCTATTCATCATTTTGGAAACTGCCCTCCTGTTCAATACCTGCAGCATAAGACAGGATAGCTGACGATGGTTTTTGAGCTGACACTATTAATCTCCATTAATAAACCAGGAAAAGGCCACTGCTTTTAACCAAATCACATTATTCATCTAACAAAGACAAATGCTACATGCTGCATTTTGCACTTGTCCAAAAGGAGCAAGAGAGCCTTGCTGAAACAGAGCCCCTGCCCCAGCAAGGAGGGCTGCAAGGGGGCGACAGGGGCCCACAGGCCTGGAGCTGTGCCACAGGAATCTTATGGAGCTCCCCACCACATTTGTCAGGGAGGTGTAGCACCAGCTGCCTGGCACGAACCACATCCACAGCAGGGCTCCCCCTTCTCCCACTCTGGACACAGATCATGGCAATTATTTGCACAGGGTGAAGTGGGTTAATCTGGGCAGTGATAACCAACAGAAAGAAGTTGCTCTGAACTCAAGAGATGCTACAAGAAAGGCAGTTAAACCTAAGGCATTCTTCCTAAGACAAATTCTCCCAAGAAAGGGTATGCTCCCTTTCTTGCAAGTTTTTGCATGTTTAAGATGTGCCCATTGCCTTCTGCACACATCAGGACATAAAAGCCATCAATTTCCTTCTCCTGCACCGGAGGGCTGAAGTACAAAATGAGGAAGACTGCATTTGACAGAGGATGAAAGCAGTCTGGAAAGAAAATGGCTCAGTGCTAACATGCTGCAGGAAAGGGAACCCCAGGACAGCCTGGACTGTGAGACATGGCTTAGGCTTTGCAGATTCCTCCTGGACTGTCTTCACCATTTCCTCAGCCTGCAGGTTGCTGGGTTTTGAGTCATGATTTACTCTTGCTGCACGCATGGAAGCTTGCCTTCTGACAGCCAGAGCCTGCCTGCCTCAAGCTGCCTTGCCAGACACGAACGGAAGGTAAACAGGCAGATGGGCTCACAGATTAAACTTCAAAACCAGTCAGATTTATCCCTGCAGATGAACTCAAGCCAGAGGCAGTCCTGGGGCAGGACTCAGCTCATGAGATGACAGATGAAGGAGTTGAGTACAGCTTTCACAGCTGGAAAGGGAGAGTTAGCCAGAGCTGTGGCCTCAGTTGGAGGAGCACACCAAGCGTGCAACACAGGCCACCTCTGCAGCATCAGACTGGATTCACTCTTCCAGTGTCCAGGCTTCAAGAGGATCAGTGCTTGTTGATTTGCAAGACAACTCAAGCTGCTGCTCAGCCCAAGGTTTGGTGTACAACCACGCAGGGTGGTGTGTGTAACAAGCAATGCCACTCTGCAAAATGAAGCATTAAGCCAACAGGCATGTTTGAACACAAATGCATTTTCCTGAAGAAAATTATTTCTTTTCATGGATTTAGAATGGCTTCAAGACAGAAAGACTTGCCCTCAACAATGCTTGTATCAGCAAAGGGGCAGTTGGGGCTTCCTTGCATGCAGGCTGTTTTCTCTCACCAGATGAAGCTGTTCCAGACTCCAGCCCCATTAGGATGTATTCTGAGTGCACCTCCTGGCTGCATGGAACAGCTTAGAACCAAGATGTGATCTAAGGAAAAGCAGAAAGGTGAGCACAGACTGTGAAATCCATTGCCATGTTTCATACAAACAAAGACAGGGAAACAAAATAAAAATCAGCAAAAAAAACCCCCAGGTATTCTTAGGGATATAACTGGATGCTCAGAAAAATCTTCCTTGAAAAATAGCAGTAGGGACAGGTAGGACATCTTCCCCTGGGAGACAAAAGCATTGTGGCAAGCTGCAGAGCCCAGGGGCTGAAGAGTTTGTGCTATTCTGCCAGAGCATTGAACCTGCACCTAAGCCTTCCCTTCCAGTTGTTCTCCTGATGGGGAAGCAGAACCATCCACAAGAGCTTCTCTTTTCACCTTCCTCACACTTGCAAGAACAATGTGCTCTTCTGTGGACAAAACCTTGAGTCACTGCTCCCAGGTAGCTCTGAGGGCTCTGCCTGCAGAGACTCTGCCACCTTGCAGTGAAAGGCTGTGACAAAAAGCTGGAATCATTACACCTTCTCCCTTCCTGCTGGAAATACTTTCTGCAGCTCAGGAACTGGTCAGAGGGAAACAGCAGAAAAATGTAGGTATTTGCTGCTGCTGTCCCATCTCTGGACACCTCCTTCCCAGCTGAGACTGGCTAGAGCCACTTCCCCACCAGAGCAGGAAGAGCTGGGGCTAGCACAGCCATCTTTTGAGTTAAATTCTCATCCCTGCCTTATTTCCAGCATTCACTCCATGAATAGCTTGCACCACCACCAGAGCAGCACCCAGCACATCCCTTCTGCTGACAGCTGCTGGAGGCTGGGCTGGAAGCGGTGTGGAGCTGGGAACTCTTGTTCCCAGAGAGCATAGAGATGCCTCAAGCCCTGGTGGGGGTGTTCACCTTCTACCAAATACAAGTGGTGTAAAGTCATAATCGAGCGAGCACTGGTCACCCAACAGGGTCCAAAAAATCCTGCCTTTACAGATAAGCAAGCTCCAAAGTCTTCCACTGGCCTAGACATACAACCTAATACAGAAGACTCACGTAGTTCTGGAGTGGATGCCTATGAAACCTGAAAATTCATGATTTTTTTATGACTTAAAACCAGTCACGTTACATACATTTTATTTAATAAAAGTTAAAAACACGTACAAAAATGCAGTTCCATTTCCTTAAAATATAGGCTCAAAATAAAAAGACTGAACAATAGAGTTCAGGCAGTAAAGTGCAAAGACAGCAGCTATGCCAGTCATGCTTAATCCATAAATAACCCTTACACAGCAGGAAGGAACAGACAGAGCAGACACAGCCACACCACAGCACAGCTATTCATGCACATCCACAAGAGAACAATCCACACATCCCAGAATGGGCTGCCAGGAATTGCAGGCCAGGTACACCCAAACAAGGAGGGAGCAGTTGCTTTTCCACATCATGACACACATACATGACACACTTTTTAAAAGTCTGTATTCTCCAGTCCACCATTTCCCCCCCGTGATGCAACAAACATGACAATTTATATAATTATGACATGAGTTTCCAAACTGTTTTCTCAGGTGACCACCATAAATGGTTAGTCTGTAAAAAAATAAAAGTACTAAACTGGCTACTGAACTGAGACAGGACATGCTTCCCCTGGTTAAAAGCATGCAAAAACAGCATCCAAAAGCCAGACTTCTTGTTCTAAGGTATTTCTGAGAAAAAAACCAAACAAAAGAGTAAGAGCAGCAACATCTCTTTGTTCACCACAGAAACTCGGAAAACTGGGTAGCAACAGGGAAGAGCAACACCACAAGGATCCACTTCACCAGGAAAAGAGGTTCCAGCTGAGCCCTTTGGAGAGTCCAAAGCAAGCTCCACACACACACTCACTGGCACGTACGGTGGGGTCAGTGGGATTACAGCACGTGTCAGTGAACAGGGTGTGGGCCTTTGAAAGGTCAGGCACAAAAACTTCAGTACACTTAGCACAATACTCCCATTTAGTGCAGTTTGAAAACTTACTACTGTTAATTATAACTACAGACCTTAGTGTAAAAAATGAGTTGCTTTAACTGAAACAGGTCTCTGCTGATTCCAGGCGAGTGCCAGCTGAGATCGGCAAGTCAGCACTTACATAGATGAGATCCATGCTGTGCCCACACTGGGAAGCAAGACCAGTATTTCAGAACAAAGCAGTAAAAGACAACAGTGCATTCCTAGGTATCCATATTTGACGCATACAGGAAAAACAATCCTCCTCAGTGCTCAGTTAAGCCTCAGTGCAGGAGTGGCTGAAGGCAGAAGAGTCCAGAAAGAGTAAGCACTCCAGAAATATTTAATTCAGTGGAGGAGCTGCCTCTCAGCAAAACACCTGGTGCTTTGCTCTCCAGTCAGCTCTGCTACAGGACATACACACTCCTTCCACACCAGGGGAATGGAGCAGTCCAATTGTGCTACAGGCATTTTGTTACTCATACCATGCCAGTACAACACAGCACTCCTGCAGCCACTGCTTCCACTTCCCAACTAGCATTACACTTTGTGTAAAAGAAAATCCATTCAACAGGGAGAGCATATTGTTTAATAGAAAAGGGTGATTTTATACAAAGTACTATGGTGAAGTATAAGGCCACATGAAGAGCATCATCAAGTTGACATGGTGGCTATTTCTTAACTCAGGACACAATTAGTACTTCCTCTGGTGCATTGATACAGGTAAAAGAAAGCCTTGAACAATTTCGTATAAGGTGCACAAGCATCCACAATACAAAAAAACCCTTTAATTTTCTATTTCTCCTCTACTCAGAAAAATATAAAGAGAGACCCACTAATTTTTCATGGGCTATCTTGCCATTTTTGCATTTTTCAGTTTACTTTGATATGTTGGTTTATAGGACCAGAAAGAAAGCATAACTTTTAGTGTCAAAATTTCTAAACAGTGTTTGTGCTTCTACCTCCATCAAAGCAGTCTGGCTCCTCCAAACTTTGCTCCAGTGGAGTGTGGACTCAGGAGTGCTTCTACCAAAAGCCACATCAGCTTCTACTTGCAAAGGGTATGAATTCATAAAATGTTGAGGATTTCAACACTTGTATTCTCAGATTAAGTCGTTCTGGTTTGGTTTGTTTTAAAAATGACTGATGCACTTTGATCTCCAATGTCACCTACATAAGAGGGTGTAATGGCACTAGCCTACTGCAGGATCAGGAGCTGCAAGTATGAAAACACCAACCAGTAGGAGTTACCAAACACTAAGTGTTTACAAAACAGTCTGAATGCAATTGTTTAGGTTTACTGAAAAGGAGTTTCCAAAACTCTGGGTCTCATCCAGCACAGCCCTACTAATGCAGGTAATTTGCCTGCATAACAAGACCAAAATGAACAAATAGAAAATATATTTGGTATAGAAAATAGCAGTATAAAAATTAAAAACCACCCTGTTTTACTGTCCATCAAAATATTAACAGCAAGCATTACAAGTAACTTTTTTTAACCTATTGCCAAAATAATTTCCAAAGAGTTCTACTTTCCTGAAGTGCTGGTGATTGCAATTGCCCAAGTACTGAAAAAAAACAAACAGGGAAGGGACGAGGAAATATGACAGATTTCTCGCATAGCACTATCAACAGAGGACCTAAACTGCAGGAAACTAAAGTATGCACAAACACGGGGAAAACAAAAACCATTGCCCGTTCTGTTGTTGCCATTGGAGCTCTTCCTGATCTTCAGAAAGTTTGCAGAGAAGGTGCTTCTTCACTCTAGCCCTGGCAGACAGGCGATGGCACGGGGATGAGCATACTCAGAGCGCTGCTGCTCTTGGGTTTCTCTGCTGTGGCAATTCTGCTGAGTTTGCCAACCTCTGTCTGCCAGCTGGGGGTCTTCTTGGTGGTCATGTGGCGGCGGGTGTGCTTCGTCAGGTGGTCGCTGCGCATGAAGCGGCGCTCGCACACGGGACAGGCGAACTTCTTCTCGCCCGTGTGCGTTCTGCGGTGCCGTGACAGTTCATCCGAGCGGGCAAACTTCTTGTCACAGCCGTCCCAGTTGCAGCTGAAAGGTTTTTCTCCTGCAGGACATAAAGGAAGCCTGTGTTACTTTTGAGAAGCTGTGCTGCAGTTTTATCAAAGAACTAACTTAAAACCTGCCTTGCAAAAACCAACAAGTTCCACAGAACTGCTCATGTATGCAGTCAACACAAGCTTAAGCTCAATTTCTGTTCCAGAGAAAAATAATAGGTATCGTTTCTACTTATTCCCTTGTATCTCTTTAAGTGTTCTTTAATCAAGTCTGATTTTTTAGTTGTCCAAAATCCCAGTTTAAAGATACAGATCCTTCATAAAGATGCCTTATCCACTGACTAAACTAGAAGCAAGCCCCTGCCCCCATCCCTGTGTCTCCACATCTCTGTGGCTGCAGCATGTAATCCACAAATACTGCAGGCAAACAGGAAGCCTGGAATGGAGCCTCAGGGTCCTGCTGCTCCAGTCATCCAGTCCTGCACGCACACACACCCCAGCAAGCACTCCTGAGGCACAGCCTGTCCTGCCAGCTCAGGACCACAGACCAGGAATGGCAGCACTCAGCAAGGCTGTCCACATCAGCTGCTGCTCATCCTGAGCCACTGCTGAACATCCCACCTGTCCTGAACAACCACAACTGCAACTACTGCCTGCAACTCCCACAGAGCTCCAGATAAGCATCTACCACATGGCCCAAATTTATGGGGACACTTTGGAGCGGAAGACAAGGGGCCTGCAGAAAGGAAGCCCCATAGGAGTGTTCGTATTTCAGGTGCTGAGAGAAAAGTCTGTGTCTGCTGGATGTGCTCTCACCTAGCTAGTCAGCATGCAGGGGAAAGGTGGAATAAGAAAGCTGAACTACTCTTCCTCCTGATCCTGTAATGTGAACTGGCTAGCGAGGGGTCAGTGTGTTTCACCTCCCATTGATGTCTTAATGATGATACAGGGACACACACAGGCTCCCTATGGATCAGCACCCATATGTGCACAAAGCGAGGCACTTGCTAATAGTGTGTTTATCCTGGAGCACCAGGTTTAATTCAGCAGCCTCTCAAGCCAGAAGCAGAAGCATCATTCTACTTCTGAATTATGGTTTACAAGAATTATCAGCTTCATGTAGAGGTTAAGCTCTTTCCCCAAAGGAACTGTAAAGACAAGCTGGCAAACTAATGCAAATCCCATCATGCAAGCTGACATCCAATAAACCAGTGACTGATCACAGCAGGTAGGGGAAAAAAGTCAAGGAAAACCAAAAATAGAACAATCCTGTACCAATTTCCCGCTATGCCTATCCTTCAACACCAAAAATAATCCCTGAGAAGTCAGTTTTAATTTAACAAGATCATGGAACCAGGAAAAATGTAAGTAAAACACATGTATACTGTTTCCACACTGACCAAATTTTATGGAGCAAATCAATTCATATTAATAGCAATTAATTTCCATTTACCTCTAAAATTCCCTTCTGTAACTGATTAAATGGTTACATTCCTGTGGCAGCTATACTTCCTAACACAGCAGCCCAAAATCTCAGTGCATTCCCATTTAGCCATTTAGCCTAAACAAAACTCTGGGGAACAACAACAAAAAAAAATAACATAAAAAAACCAAAAGAACAAAAAAAAAAACAACCAAACAAACAAACCCTCACAAAACCAAAAAACAACAACAAAAAAGGGCAGCTTCTGAGTTTCCCTTTTCTTTTACTCATGTAACAATTAAGACCAGCTACCTGTACTATGCTTTGCTTACACCAGACCTTTCCATGCCCCAAAACAAGGGACTCGCAGAATTCATTTCAGTCTAGTCCAGATGGCAGGATTCCACTTACATCTAAACACGCACACAGACAGCAAAGCTTCACTCCAGCTAAAGCCTGTGAAATTCAGCTAACACTACAAGGTCAGCTGAGGTCTGAGAACAAAGTATGTCTTGTTTTGCTTGTCCACAGAGAATGAACATTCCTTCCATCCCTGATACGAGCAGAAGCTTCCCTGCCACCTGCTTCTTCCCTTTCCCACCCCCCTCCCACAAAAAACGTGCATTTCAGCACCCCAACACAAGCAGTGCCAGAGCCCTCTTGTACGCACCAGTGTGGGTGCGAAGGTGCGCTTTGAGGTGGGAACTTTTGAAATAGGTTTTCTTGCACCCAGGGAAGTCACAAACGTAATTCCTCCGCCTGGAGAAGTCCAGCTGGGGGGCGCAGGTCTGGCCAGAAGCGATGAACATGGGAGCAGGAGCGAGGGGCAGTAACTTGGTGCTGCCAACAGTCACCACGGTCTGCGGGCACTGCGGTGTCTGCGTGACGGCGGGCTGCGGAAGAACCAACATGACAGTCCCCTGAGGCACAGAAGGTCCCATGAGCACAGGCTGGGAGAGCGGGGCTGTCTGCGGTAAAATAGGCTTCATGGGAGTTGAGAGTGCTGGAGTTGAAGGCTTGACATAAGCATTGATCATGCTGCTTTGTCCATTTAAAGGGATCATTTGACAGAGAACCTGGGGGCTTGAGACAGGGGCAGGTGTCACTGGGGTAGCTCTTTTTTGCAAGTCACTCTCACAATTCTTTGGTAAGTGGGCTTGCGGCGAAACAGGCCGGACTGGTAGTTGCCCTTCATTGGTCACAATATCACTGGAGTCATGTGCATAAGGCTGATGTACTGGAGAGGTTTTGTTGATTAAATCTGCAGCACACATGTCCTGTGGCAGTCTGGAATGTTTTCGGTCATCCACTCCACACCAATCTCTGGAAGTGCTGTAGCCTGAAGTTACCTTTGTTTTCTCTTGCGCAGCAGGAATGTGATGGTAAGCAGAACTATCACCTGTGTGACGTATGACACTTGTTGCCATGGCCCTGCAAGGCTGAGGTGCGCAGGATTCAGAGATCACTGGCTTCTGACTGCACTGTTGCCCCACACTGAGAACAGATGGCTTGGTTATGGGAGAGGCACCGGTCGCTGATGTGACTGAGCAGGCAGCTGTGTTTGCCATGACAGTCCTTGGTTTGGAGTAGGTGACTTGTGAGGAGAGGAGCGTAGCTGCCGACATCTCCACAAAGTCAGGGCTGTGCGGAGGAGTCATGCACTGCAAAAAAACCCCACACCAGCGTGGATCAGTGTAATTCCATAGCACAGTTTTCCCCTATCTTTACTCTGAAAAGTAAAATTACAACCCCTCCCCCAGCATCTCAGAATATGCCTCTTAGGACAAACTGATTAAAGTATACTGCAGTGGTTTAATCCCAGATGGCAACCAAGTCCCATGAAGCCACTCACTCACTCATCCTCCACCCCCAGATGGATGGGAAGGAGAATCAGAAAAAGGTAAAACCTATGGGTTGAGATAAGAACAAGTTAATAATTCAAATACAGGAAAATGCAATAATAAAAATACTAATTGCAATAAAAAGGGAGATAACAAAAAGAGAGAGAGAGAAATAAAGCCCAAGAGAAACAAATGATACACAGTACAACTGCTCACCATGCACCTGGCCTGGCCTCAAGTGGTGATCGGCCCCTTCTGGCCAACTCCCTCCAGTTTATACACTGAATATGATGCTCTATGGTACACAATATCCCTTTGGCCAGTTTGGTCAGCAGTGTCCTACCCATGCTCTCTCACAGCTTCTCCTCCTCACTGGCAGAGCTGGAGACACTGAGAAGTCCTTGACTTAATTGTTACTGAGCAGTGCTTACCCTAAAACATCAGTGTGTTATCAACATGTGGCACTATTCTCATCTTAAATCCCAAACACAGCACTGTACCAGCTACTAGGATGAAAATTAACTCTATCCCAGCTGAAAACAGGACAATATCCACCCCATATTCTATGTCATTTATACCATGTCCACGCTTTTCAATACATCCCAATTAACCACCATCACTTTTTCTGTCTTTTGATACAGGTAGCATTCCCTTAGTCTGTGGGCCATCGCTCTAAAACATCTGTTGAGTTCATTTACGCATCACTTTGGGCTCCATCTCATAGCAGTCCTTTAGGGCAGGAAAGATGGTGTGTTAGGCAGGACTGCTGCCTGCTGAAGTCAGCTCTCTTTCCATCACTGTGTTTGTCCAGTCTCATCAAAGCCTGGTCTTCCTTAATCTGGGTGATTCCTACCATAATACCCTTGATGTTGTACGTGGCCACCTCAGCAGTGGTGACACGAGTGTTATATGGCAACTAACATCATACAATCCACATCCCTGGCTATTCTCACACAGAACCACATCCCTTGGAAGCAAACTCTGGACTTCCCTATCCTCCCACATTACCCACCAAGTGCACCCAGGCCCTTGGGCAAAAGCAATCCATGGATGGGTTTGTCACTGCCTGACACAGGAATAACCCAGATTGTTTCCCCCAGAATCTTTTTTCTGTGCACTACAGGAACTTTATCCCCCTTCCACAGTATGTAAAAGTTTTGCTTGGGCACAGCTGGCCCAGCTGGCAGATCCTCTAGTGCTGACTGCCCAGGTGGCCTTTGCTAAACGTGTATCCCATTGTTTGAAGGTCCCACCACCCACTGCTCTCAGTAACAGTCTATTCCATCATTCATTTTTCCTGGAGACTGGTGCATGATAGGGATGTGATAAACCCACTCAATGCCATGCTCTTCAATCCAGGTGTCTATGAGGTTGTTTTGGAAATGAGTCCCCTTGTCTGGCTCAATTCTTTCTGGGGTGCTTGCTTTCCAAGGCCCAGGACAGTGCTCCAGGTGGTGGCATGGGGTGTGGGATAGGTTTCCACTTATCCAGTGGTTGCTACCACCATCATAAGCACATGGTGCTTGCCTTAGTGGGTTTGTGGGAGCGTGATAGAGTCCATCTGCCAGGTCTCCCCATATATTATTTCAGCGATTGTCCTCCCCACCAGAGACTTTAAACTGCTCAGCTTGAGTAACTGAAATGTATGTTTCACAGTTATGGTTAGCCCTACAATAGTGTCCATGGTCAAGTGCACCCCTCGATCATCATCCCATCTACATGTTGCATTTCTTCCTTGATGGCCTCCGATGCCATGGGCTCACCACAAAATAAATAATTCACTCTTGTGTTGCAAATCCAGATCCACCTGAGCCATTTCAATCTTAGCAGCCTGATCCACCTGTTGGTTGTTCTGATGTTCCTCAGTGGCCCAGCTCTTGGGTACATGAGCATCTACGTGACGTACCTTCATAGCCAGGGTCTCCACCCAGGCAGCAGTATCTTGCCACAAGGCCGCAGCCCAGATGGGTTTACCTCTGCTCTGCTTCCATCACTGCAACCACCATCACAGGGCATTTGCCACCACCCGTGAATCAGTACAGAGATAAAGCACTGGCTGTTTTTCTTGTTCAGCAGTGTCTAAAGCCAGTTTTCACCTCTGCAAACTGACTCGATTCACCTTCTCCTTGAGCAGTTTCTGTAATTTTTTGTAGGATGCTCCATACAGACACTTTGCATCTTCAGTGCTTTCCTACAATACAGCAGGAGTCATCAAACAAGGCATATTGTTTCTGATTTTTTTGATATCTTATTACACAATAGTCTCTTCAGCTCATGTCACCTCCTCCTCAGGTGGCATCCTGGAATCTCTGCTCTCTGGCCAGTCTCAGGAGTCTTGGAAGTAACCACGATGACTGGGGTTTCCAATTTGAGCTCCCAGTGTGGCCAGCAAGACCCACTGACTCCACACAGCATCAGCTACATGATGTGCAAGAGACCCATCCTTTGCACACCCAGCCCAGCACCGGCAGTCAGGAAGCGAGGGGGAGCTGTGCTTCAGTACCAATCACTCCCAAAGCAGCTGGAACCTCTTCGCAAGCTGCCAGTATCTCTTTTACAGTTGGAGTACAGCAGGCTTCAGATCCTCTGTACCCCTGACTCCAAAATCCTAGAGGTTGACCCAATTCTTGCATGGTGCCTTCTGCCAGAGGTTCCAGGTAGGACCATTCTCCTTGGCTGCAATGTAGAGCACATTTTTTGTATCTTGTCCTGCCTGGACTGGCCAAAGGGCTGGGACAGAGTTAATTTTCTGCATGAATTATCTCCTGTTTAATTTTTTCAAAGGCTTGTTGTTCAGGGCCCCATTTGAAATCATTCTTCTTCTGGGTCACTTGACAGAGAGGGCTAACAATCAGACTGTAATTTGGAATGTGCATTCTCCAAAAACCCACAATGCCTATGAAAGGTTGTGTTTTTCTTACTAGTTGGTAGGAAACGTAGCTGTTATTTTGCTAATCAAATCCATTGGGATCTGATGACATCCACCTTGCTATTTTATTCTTAAAAACTGGATCTCCTGTGCAGGTTCCTGGACCTTACTTTGTTTTATGGCAGCTCTCAGAGGGATTTGGACTACTGTTTTTCCTTTCTCAAAAACTTCTGGCGCTATATTGCCCACAATGGTATCACCAATATATTGCAGGTGTTTCGGAACTGGATCAGTCCATGGCAAATGGTTCAAATTTCAGTCATGGGTTGTGCACACTGACTTCATCTGGATCTGTGGGTGACTGTGCCTTGCTCATGTCATAAGAAATCCCTTCTGGTACAGCTAATTCCCTCAGGTACCAGTTATCTCTCCCCACAGTGGCCCACCTGCCCGGGTGACATAATCTCTTTCCTGAAGGGATACCTACCTTTCCTTCGCACTTGACAGAATTGCCTCCAAAGGCTGAAGACTTGTGTCATTTTTCCAATCACCTTGTCAATGCTCTCTTCCCTAGGAAGTTATCCCAACTGCTTGGCTTCCCTATCTCCTAATTCCCGACTACTAGCCCCATTGGAGCAGCCAGGTGATAATGCGCACAACTGGATGGCAGCTGAAACCTTTTCACGTATCCCACAGCTCCCTCAGGGACAGGGATCCAGAACCTTTTGTTCTGCCTCTTCCTCCAGTTTTTGTGATGGCCCTGCTTCATCCCCCTTTACTAAATGAGCTGACTTTCATGTCCATTTCTTCCTGTGTACAAGGACAACTGATACGGGCACAAGCTCATCCTCTGGCTCAGCTGCATCATCCCTTGCTGGGGTCTGAGTAGTCACAGTGCATGATGCCACAGTCTGAGCAGCCACAAACAGTTGCTTAACCCTAAACAGGACCTGAACCACATTCACAGTTCCTTGTCATTCACAGACCATGCTGGTTTCAACATCCTAAGGATATTCAAAATTTTCAAAATTCCCATGCCTGGAGGAGAAGGGGAAGACTGTGTGTGTCTTCTATGCAGGTTGGCTTTCTGAGGCAAAAAGGTAAAAGATGCCATTATTAGCAGTTTCTAATAGATGGTTCCCCACGTACAGAGGTGATGGGAGAGGTGCTGAGAGTATGAAAACCAGATTAGTTTCAAGGCCAGCAGTTCTGTGCTATCATAATCCAGTGTTACAAAGTGCAATAAAATGATAACCTTAGCCCAGCCCCCAGAGATGACACCACAACACAAGAGGAAACATACACAGCAAGTAAACTGTTACATAACACAACTGATACCAAATAATTCAACACTGTGATCAACAACTATTAAACTAATAAAATGAATCCCGGTAACAAATTTGTTTCAAAACATTCTGGTCAGATCTGTCATGGAGGAGAATCAGAAAGAAAAAACTCATGTGTTGACATAAGAACAAGTTAATAACAGAAATAAAGTAAAATATATTAACAACAATTGTAATTACTATTACAGGGAGATAACAAAGAGAGAAGAATAAAACCCAGGAGAAACAAGTGGTGCACAGTTCAGTTGCTCACCACCCACTGACCAATGTCCAGGTCCTTCCCAACAGCACTGGTCATCCCAGTTTTTATGCTGGGCATGACACTCTATGGTATGGAATATCCCTCTGGGCAGTTCAGATCACCTGCCCTGGCCGTGCTACCTCCCAGCTTCTTGTGCACTTCCTCACTGGCAGAGCATGGGAATCTGAAAAGTCCTTGACCTGGGGTAAGCACTGCTCAGCAACAACTAGAACATCACTGTGTTACCAGCATGATCCTCATCCTAAATCACAAACACAGCATTGTGCCAGCTACTAGGAAGAGAATTAACTCTATCCCAGCCAAAACCAGGACACTAATTGCCTCATCTCATGGCCATTCTGATGATGCTCAAAAGCATATTAATAAAGGAAGGCAATGAGGCAGTTGTAAACCTTCATAAAACGCTGCAATCACTGCACTACAAAAAAGTCTTTCATTCCTTCCCCCTCAGAATGGGCATAGCTGTAAGAGGCTATGAGCAGAATAAACAGACCAGCAATAGATAGCAATACTGTACCTTTCCATTTCAAGCTCCCAGCAAGCCCTAGATCTTTTCCCTCATCATCTCATGGCTACTTCTAAGATAAAGACAAATGAAACTGCTCTCTCCCTCCTTATTCATCCATTTCTCTCTATGCTGTCTTCCTGCATCACCTCTCCTTCCTCCTTTACCACTGAAAGGTATCTCCTGTGCTGCTCAAGAGACAGTGTCAACACTGAGCAGCAGGAGATACTATGGCAGCTCCTTGTCAGGCTGCTCTTATCTCAGCCTCTTTCCTCTCTTATCCCCCTTTTTCCTGGCAGCTGCATACTAGAAGCCTACTGGTTGAAATAGGCCTTAACCATCTAAAACCTTAATGACACCAAGCCATTTTTTAATACCTACTTTTGTTGCAATATAAATTGAAACAAAAGAAAAAAAAAAGTGGATTCAACCAACATTAGTCAGCTGGAATAGACCAATGTCTGGAGAAATAACTGACTACATGTACAAACACATAGTACAGAAACTAATTAAATTGCCTATTTCATAATGGTAACGTGTACTTTCTCTTATAATGACCAGTGAAGCATAATGTCGTCAAGGGCCTTTTTTTATACAGTGTTTGCAGATATGTTGATGCCAAATCACCAAGGCTCACTCTGCCATTCTTACTCAAAGTGCTCCAAGAAACCTACAACAGCCATCTTGACATCCCTGTCAAATCAAATAACCTGTCAGCAAAGGCTTTCACACCTAAATTTAACAAAACCCCCTACATTTGCTAAACCAGAGACAGAAAAAACCCCTAAACTCAACATGTTCACCTCACTACTCTGTGCACACACAGAGCACAGGCTGTGACAAAGGGACACCTGAGCAAGTCTATCTTTTCCAGCCAAGTCAAAGCATTGCATGGATGTGACATTCAGGTGTTGGGCATATTTATTTTGTGTTCATATTTTTCTTACCAGTGTCGATAGATAGTCCTTTGGTAATTCAGTCGTAGCCTCGGCGTGCATTGTGAAATCCCCAGAATCTGAGAAGGGCGTGAGGGGCCTTATCTTTAATATGTCACCTTTCTGTGATCTTTGACCCCAGGAGCTCATACAAACAAGGGCTTCAACGGCTTCAATGTCGTTCTGCTCCAAGGTGCTGCAGGTGGACCTTTCACTGTCATGACGCTGCCGTTCACGGATAGACTCATAGATGTCCACAATGTCAACCTGAGTGTAATCACATTACTGGCTGTTAGGACAAGTCAGAATACAAAGCTGACACCACCCACACGCTGTCTGCTCACAATGAAGGTCATCTGAAACAGATCCCATGCCCATGGCAAGCCTTTTACCAACTGGCTCAACTCTCACTCTCCCCCCTGCAGCTTGTCTCCACAATCCCTTCTCTTAAAAAAAAAAATTTAAAAAAGGAAGATGTGTGATTTTCCAGGAAAAGAACAGGTATCTGTATGTGGCTCACATTTCCAAGCTTACTTTCCTGGATTACACTGCTCTGAATAAACACATCCCATGCTTGCATACAAGCAAAAAAGAGGAAAATCTTGACTTCCAACCCTGTTTAAACAAGGCTGTTTCCTGAATCCAAAAGACAACTGCTATTTGGCACTAATCTCATTCTAGAAACATTTATAAAATAAATTTCAGTTGTCAGTAAGATGCTTTAAGGTATGATCATTGACTTGGAGTACTGCACATCACAAAAGAACTTTAATCTTATTTTTAATAGGGAAGCCAGGATGGGGAAAGGATGGAAGGAAAATAGTCTCCCAAGTGCAGTGGCAACTGTTTGTATTGTACTTTAGAAAGGTCTGATACTACATAGGTGCTAGGTATCTTAAATGCACTCTGAGTAACATGAAGACAAACGTAATCACACTGCTTTGTTTCCAATTGCAAGCATCACAGAATATTTGTGCGTGCACGTGTATGCATGCAAAAACACTTGACTTCTCTACAAAAGGATATCCAAACTTCATAAAGCTCTCACAGTGCTTGGCAGTGGCTCCAAAACCTATGCTGCACTCGTGGTTTATTACTCACATGCCAGCTCAGTCTCAAACTAGGCATCCAAACTCTTCCAGTCTTTAGACACACCAACTAACTTGAAGGCTGGGTTTCACAAGCATAGACCAAGCCTCTTGAGCCTACTGCTGTTACACAGAGTGTTTATATACTGCAGGAAAAAGGTTTTAACTCAAAAGGCAACACCACACCATTAGCATGGCCTCAAGCCCTAGAAGGAATTCTTCTCAATGGGTGACAGCACTTAAGTCAATGAGTTTTGTTACTGAGTTAAGTAATGTAGGATGATCCTTATTCAATCCTATTCAGTGTCACAAAGATGTAAAGCTGTGTGACACTGTTTACACTCTAGGGATGTGGAAGCAAACATGCTAAATATAATGGATCAAAAATGTTGGTACCATACTCATAGAGGACTTTCACCTAAAACACGACGTATCAGGCATGGAGATAGCAAGGTTCAGGGGCTTGGAAGAGGTAAAAGTGATTAACAGCTTGGAGGGAGACTTCTAAGACTTCCCATTGAAAAACGGATAATTTTCCATTGAAAAATTAGAGGAAAACACGATGTGTGCCTGCAAGCCTGGACCCCAACCGCCTGTCACACCGGGGCCACGGCAGGCGAGGCTCTGCACTGAGCAAACAGAGTCTGCCAGTGTTCCTCTAAGTGCGCCTGCAAGCAGCGGGTTTATTTTTTCCAACCTTATGTTTCAGACTAGTAGCTTTCCGTAAAGAAATGTGAAAAAAAAAAAATGTGCCTCGCTTCCTCAAAAAAAACCCGAAATCCAAAAAAAAACCTCACAAAATAAGCTCTTTCTGCAGACGAGCGCTGCAGCCCGGGCTCCCCAGCTGCTGCCAGGGAAATGGCCAGCCGCGCCGGGCGCCTGTCCTCACATCACCCCGCCGGGAACTACGTGCCCGGGCTGCAGGCAGGATGGGGACGGGCAGGAGGCGCGGGCAGGATGGGGACGGGCAGGATGGGGACGGGCAGGGCGGGTCGCTGGCGGGAAGGATGGGGCACGGGCAGGGAGCATGGCGCGCGGGCAGGGAGATGCGGGCAGGGCGGGTCGCTCCCGGGCAGGATGGGAGCAGCGGACAAGGACGCGCGGATAGTGAGGGTGCAAGGGGAACGGGCGGGCAGCGCCGGGCGGGCAGCGCCGGTCACCCCGCAGGGCAGCGCCTCCGCCCTCCCGCAGGGGCCGCGTTCGCCCCCGCCCGCTCCCCTCCCCACAGCCGCCGTCCCCGGCCGGGCGGTGCCGCCGAGGGGAGGATGGCGCGAAGGGAAAAAGGAGGAGGAGACGGAGGGCACCTCCCACCCTGCCGCCGCCCCCACACGGTCGCTCCGGGAGGGCGACCCCCATTCCCGGCAGGTGACCGGAGCAACACCCGCTGCTGAGGGCTCTGCCCTGGCAAAGCCACCCCGTCCCCGCTGACAGACCAAGCCGCTCCCCGCAGGGCGAGTAGCGGACCCTGCTGAGGTGGCGACGGTCCCCACACTCTGCCCGCCACCGAGCACGTGCCCGGGCTGTACTGAGTACAGTACTACCCCCGCCACCCGCTCTTCCCTTCCCTCCCTCCGTCCGCCCGGCCGGTGCTCACCGCGGGCGCATCTCCCATGTCCGAGCAGGGCGAGCCGTGCATGGCGCGGCTCGGGCGGGCGGCGACGGCAGCGGTGCGCCCGGGGAGCGGCGGCAGCGGCAGCGCGCACACAGCGGCGGCAGCGGCACCCGGCGGCGGCGCCGCCTCCTCCTGCCCCGCCCGCGGGGCGCGGCGCGGCCGCGCGCTGGGGGAGCGCTCGGCGCGCAGCCTGCGCCAAGCAGCGCGGGGGGGGGGGACGGCCCCGGCCAATCAGCGCCCGCCGCGGCCCGCGCTCGGCCAATGAGCGCGGGCGGGCGGCGTGATCGCGGCGTGCCGGCGGGAAGGGCGGCGCGTGGGCACGGCCGGCGGGAAGGCGGGGAGGGGGCGGGGCGGCAGGGGCGGGGGAGCGCGCGCTGGAAACTGGGGGAAAGGTCGGGGGCGGGGCGGCGGCCGGGAATGCCCGCGCGCGGGGGGGCGGGGCCGCCGCCTTTCCCCTCCCCCCGCGGCGCGTGCGGCGCGGCACGAGCGCTCCCGCCAAGCGCTCCCGGTCCGGGGAGCATCCCTGTGCCCGCGGGCTCCCGACACCCGCCAAGCGCTCCCGCTCCGGGGAGCATCCCTGTGCCCGCGGGCTCCCGACACCCGCCAAGCGCTCCCGGTCCGGGGAGCATCCCTGTGCCCGCGGGCTCCCGACACCCGCCAAGCGCTCCCGCTCCGGGGAGCATCCCTGTGCCCGCGGGCTCCCGACACCCGCCAAGCGCTCCCGCTCCGGGGAGCATCCCTGTGCCCGCGGGCTCCCGACACCCGCCAAGCGCTCCCGCTCCGGGGAGCATCCCTGTGCCCGCGGGCTCCCGACACCCGCCAAGCGCTCCCGCTCCGGGGAGCATCCCTGTGCCCGCGGGCTCCCGACACCCGCCAAGCGCTCCCGGTCCGGGGAGCATCCCTGTGCCCGCGGGCTCCCGACACCCGCCGCCAAGCGCTCCCGTTCCGGGGGAGCGCCTGTGTTCCTGCAGATTCCCGGCATCCGACACCAGTTTTCCCGTAGAGGTCCTGCGTGCCACATGCGGTAGGGAGGGGGTCGGGTGCCTTCCCGTCCACGGCACTGCTTTGCCGGATGGAGGATTTGGGATTAAAAATAACCCTAAACCCCTTCCCAAAACCCATGAAATGTCAGTGTTATTGATCATTGGATCCATTGGTATTGGAAGGCCTCCCCTGGGCCAGCCCAGCATGTGCCTCTTAAAAGCATTCAAGCCACAACATATATTCTGTTAAAAAATGTGTGTTCTTCGGTTTTTCCTGTCCCCAGCCCTTGTTTTCATTTTCCAATAGCAGCTGAAGCACATTGGCCCTGTGATTCCCAGCAGGATTTGTGGCTGCACTGGGCAGCACCAAGTGCTGGCAGTGGCAGCACTGACCCCAGCTAGGGCAGTTCTGCATCCCAAAGCCTGGGACGGGACAGGAAAGACCTTGCTCCCCAGGGAGGGTCAGAGCTGTGTCCCCTGGGACAGGACAGACGTGGGTCCTGCAGGCCTCTGACGGCTGCTGGCCTTGCCAGCACTATCCCAACCCGCCCCTGCACCCTCCCTTGTGCCTCCCTGACACAGAACATGGACAGCAAAAAGCATTTTATCCTGCTGAATTATCTCTATTTGTTCCTTCCCCGGTTTTTCAAGTTGTGGCATCTTCAAGTGTCCACGCAGAGAATCATCTTGAATCTCTCAGCTCCTTCTGCTGTCAGCTTCATTTGGCCACTGGGGTTTATTCTTTCCATTACAGCTCTCCCGAATCCCCGTCCTTCCCTGCTGCCCACGTAGTTTCTAAAGCTTCACTGCACTGGTCTCCATTACTGCACATTTCATGTCCTTCAGCTTTCCCAGCACTACCACTTCCCAGCCCATCAAACAACAAATTAAAAGGATCTCCCTGGCCAGTGCTTTGTGCTGTGTGTAGGTTACCAGCAGCTTTCTCCCTGGGTTTGCATGGGACCTGCCGTGCTGCAGCCCTGGCCTCTGCTGTGTGATGGTGAGGAAAATGCTGATAATTCAAACTGCAAATTGAGTTCTAACGTTAAAGAGTTCTGTTCGCAAAAGGGAATCACTTGTGAGACAGAGAATGAAAAACAATTTGTGAAAATGCCATAGGTGACTAAAAAGCACAGTTGAGGTGGCACAGTGGGGACACAGGGTTTGTGCCTCTCCTGTGAATCACTAACTGTTCTTTGTAAAGAGCCAATTGCATGGATCCATTTCAAGAAAAACCTTTAGGGAATTGTAAAACTAGGAGAATACTGTTCTATTTTGCATGTGTTCCAATTCTGCTGTGGCTGGGAAGCGACTTGTGTTTGTCTCCTTGCTGCTTGTTGTAACACATGCAGTTCCTGCTCAAAGCAGTTACTCGCACAGCCTTAGTCATTGACAGCACAGACTTTTAATTGAGTAGCAGCATCTGAGAGCAGCATAGCAGCCTCACCAGGGAAGAAGCAGTCACAGGGAAGTAGAACGGAATCATTTCTCCTGACTCCCAGCAGGATGTTTTCCCATGTCACACACTACAGACTCTGCCTACATGTTCCAAGTCCCCCAGGGGTCCTTGCTACAGCTCATGGATGCGAGACCAGTTAAAAGAAGTGACGTTAAGGTCTGTACTCTGACTTGTGCTATAGGGAAAATGTGTTCGATTATGTTCCCCTTGCTGAGCTAAAAATGGCAACTAAAGTTTTTAAAATAAATCCTCGGATTTATTTTAAAGTTACCTGGTTTGCCCTTTTTGTGCTGCTGCCAGCTGAGGCAGTGTTAGATGAGGAAGGAGCACCTTCATCCTCACATCGAATGTCAGGGGTCTGAACCCGATGGAGCCTGAGCCCCCAGCCCTGGCAGCCTTAGAGCTTCTCCCTCTCTCCTGGCTCCTACTTCTCCCCCCTTTCTCTTTCCCTTCCCAAGGCTGCACCAAGATGAATAATAAAGCAGTTAACATTATCCTGCTTCTTTGTACTTGCACCTACACCCACTGATTTCCCCATGGGTTTCACCCAGCAGCACAGCTTCCTGAGCATGGCACAAGCAAGCTCCTCGGGATGATCCACGCTGGCTGCAGTTTCCCTCCTTGGAAGTAGTAACCTGGAACAAAGCCCAGCTATGCTCAGTACTCCGTTCCAAAGAGCTCAGAGCAGCCTACCCATGTCAGTGTCCCTGCCCTGCCTGGCTGCGGCAATGTGCTGTCCATCCCAGCAGAGCCATCCTGCACCAGCCTCTCCTTCCAGTGCTGCTGCTCCGGTATTCTCTGGATCAGGCTCTCTGAAGACCATGTGGTTTTATAAAGGCCTGTTTAACTCAGACCGCTGGCAAACACTTCAGAGAAAAGCCTTCCTTGTTGAGATAGACAATGCCTTTGTTCCGAGGTAGGAAGGAGCAGATGTAAGTGGCTGCAGTGGAGGCTTGAGAAGGCTCTGCTCTGGTTATCTTATCCTTTTGGCTGGGATGACAAGAAAGAATCAAACATCCTGTGTGAGTAGGAGGGAAAATAATTAATACTGAAGACTGAAAACAACAAAAGGTCACGCAGGCAGCTCTCCCCCATTCCCTTCTTGCAACTAATTATGCCATAAACAATTCGAAAGAGACTGAAGGGAGAATATTACGGGCTCAGGCAGTTTTCCTAATATTTACCAGCAGTTAAAAATAGCAAAGCAGTTGTCTGCGGTGCAGCTATACAGCTAGTGCATTTTGGCAGCAGCATCTGGTCTGGCTGAAGCAGCTACTGCAACAAACACACAGAGCCTAGCAAATGGGACAGCACGGAATAAATACAGATAATTACAGTCAGAGCTCCCGTGCAGGGGACGTGAGAAGATGCATGGGAAGAAGACTGTGATAGGATGCATGTGGTAAGACGTGTGAGGATGCATCTCTGTCCCCTTTCCCTCCTCTGTTGTGAGGGACAGAGCAGTCAGAGCTGCCACAACCCCCGATTGTCCCAAACCACACTTGCCGGGCCGACAGCAGGCTTGCAGAGGAGAAACGCCCCACCACGGAGGAAGCTAAGGAGCTCTGCCAGGTGGTGTCTGTCACCAGCTGATGGAAACGGCTGCAGCAGCCCCTGGCCAAGGGCAGGAGCAAGACCAGAGGGATTCACCCAAGGAGTGAATGCACTGTCCTCAGAGGGAATAGCAGAGATACGGAAGGAATTTTTAGGCAGAGTTGTATATACAGGGTATCTCTGAGAAATAGTGGGGGGAAAGGAATATAAGAGAACCATGGAGAATAGAGGTGGGAAGAAAAAGAGAATAAAAGAAAGCAAGCAGACCAACAAGGAATATTTCTTGGTGGAATAATTTCTGAATGCAAAAGTGATGATAAATCCACGGGCTTTTACAAAGACGGTGCCCAGCTGACATCGAATGTGAGGGACCTTTTGGGGGGTTGTCTCTTTGCCGTGGAGCGAGCGGGTACAGCCGGAGCGACGTTCGGCCGCGGGCTGCTGGCGCTGTCCCCGTGCCCGGCGGCCCCGCGGGGCCGAAGGGACAGGGACACGCTCCCGGCGAGCCAAGGGCAGTGCTGGACAGCGCGTCAGAGGGAAGGGCAGTGCAGACGTGCCGCCCCCCACACTGTCACGCTGCGTGTGGCCAGCTGCCCAAGGGGACATCTCATTTGTGGCTGCGGGTATCGGGTAGCGCAGCAAATCCCCCCGTCCGCCCCGGCAGGCTGCCTACGTGTCTGCCAGCAGGGACAGCTGGCGACACAGCAGCCTTTCCCAAAGGGAGGACAAAACCACGCTCCTCACGTGCTGTCCCCAACTGCTTTGAGTCAAAAGTCAAATTCTTCCTCGCCTGCATCTTTCATACTCGCTTTCAGAAGCAGATTGAGCTTTTGGTGCGTGAATAAGCATCCAAGGAGCGGAGAAGCAGCCAGCACAGCATAAGAAAACATAGCCAGGTTACAACAAAAGGAAAGGCTTTAAGAGAACCACAAAAACTGTTTCCCGCTCTATTTTGGACCCAGTGTGCTGATAGAATAAGCACACGCTGCCAATTTTTTTTTCTTCACTCCCAAAAATATGTTTCTACGTGAAAAAATATTAACTGCATCAAAGACCTCGTGAACCCTGGCAGTACTACTGGGAGAAATCACCACTCAAACAGATTTGTTATGAGTATGTGAAATATAGTGTTTACTGAACTAAAAGAATCCAGTCCACAAATATTGATTACAGGTGTGGACTGTCCACAGGTCCACTGTAATAGAAATAAAAAAGTGACAGTGATAAGTGTGACATGCTAGTGCACCATCTGCTTGCTCAAGTGCACCATCTGTTTTTTCTACCACTGCTATTTGTACCCTGGTCCTATTTTAGTGGCACCAGGAGATGGATTCAACTACTAGCAAAAATTAAAATTACATCTCTATTTATTGTTCTGCTTAAGAGGATGTCTTCATTGTTTTCAGTGTTCCCTTGACCTCAGCACTACTGTTAGCTAAGCCTCTACATATTTTCTGACACACAGTGTATTAAAGCATTAGCAATGCTGATGGATGTTCCCCTCTTTTGGTCATCTCAGGACTTGCTGGGGCAGGTATCAAGCCTATGTGCAAACATGTGTTTCATCCTGAGTTGTCTTCTACCTATTAACAACCCTGCACTGTTTTCATGCAGCATTCAGGTGCTGGAAGACATCCTGTGTGACCAGAGACCAACTTCTGGACCACTGGACATCGTTCCTAGTGGGGGTGATTGGTACCACGGAGTCGCACAGGGCAGCAGTGGCCTGGTATTGGCAATGGCTCCCCCAGTACCAACCCTGGCATCTCCCCTGGGACATTGTCCACGGGCACCCGAGTGTTGTGCAGCACTGAGCACAGAATGGTGCCAAGCCCCAGGGAGGGCTCTGGGTGGTGGTGGGGATTGTGGCTGGTCACAGGTGTCCTGCTGTCTTGTCATGTGTCATCTTTCTTGACACCAGATGGGGCTTGTTTAAGACCCTGCTTTTTCCTGTTCTTCAGACTGGCTCTGGATTACCCAGCTGGTATCAGAGGGGCTCTCTGCATGGCTCAGATGTACAGTCTCTGTCCCCCCTCTTGTTTGATAATGTGAGACACTACTGAGCACCTTCAAATGTTTCCCCCAACACCCCTTTCTGGGAATGGCTCCTTCTTATGTGCCTGGGAATGGCCAAGACATCCCAGACCTAGATTTCTGGTGAAAGGTTGCTGCTGCTTGAGGTCATGTCTCTAAGCAGACCCTAAAGTAAGAGTCCGTGTTACTTCTGGTCTAGTGCCTTATCTGTATCCCTGCTGCCCTCCCCCACGCACTTCCAGGGTGACTCCTGACCCTGCACTTCCTGGGGAATTAATCAGTCACATATCCCTGCTCCACATCATCCATTCTGCAGCTTTTCCATCTCCTCCTCTTCCCTGGAACTGCATCTCCTACACTTTCCTCCCTCAGCCCTGCAGAACGAGCCTCTCCCTCTCCCTTCTTGGCCCTCTCCTGGCAAAATATTAAGAATAAGGAGCATCCCAGTAAAAATGCCAGTATCAGGGATTGTGGTTATTGACCATCACTGAAAGTCAGACAAATGAGGGGACTTAGCAGGGGCAGGAGACCAGGCAGGACAACCCTGGACAGAAGTAAACACAAGGCTTGTGTGGAAGAGAATGGGACAGATGAGAAGGCCACCTTCAAGCCACTGTCCTTGGCACCAAACATGCCTCTAACTGCTGCTCTCCTGCACATGGATGTCCTCATGGACACCAAGGCTCAGCCCTGCTTGCCCTGGATGTGTTCTGGCCAGGGGTGAAGAACCTGGCTGTGGGGCCACCAGCACAGTGGGAGCGTGGTTTGCCCCCCTTCTGCTCACAGATGCACAGGGTCTGCAGTAGATGAGCAAGAGACAAAAGCTGAGGTAGCCCTGCTCTGCGTGCTCAGCTTTGCTTGCTGCTTCCTACAACAACATACGCGTATGAAATTGTGTCAGAGTGAGTGCACTGCGAATTTTGCTGCACAAGGTCCTCCCCATGGCAGCCAGCTGTCACACCACACAGATCCGACCAGGAGTGTGATTGCTAACCCATCATGTTTATAAATAAACTCCTCACCAAACACTCTGGCTACACCATCACCTTCGAGTTTCCTTGGGCTGTGCTGTGCCCACTCCCATCTCTGCTCCTAGTTGCAGGATCTGCATCCTGCTCACCTGACACCTTCCTTTGCCTCCCCAAACACTCCCAGAGGGCAGAACAGCTGTGCTCTCACAGACACGTCTCCAGCCCATGCTCCCTCACGGGTGACAGAGTTCCTGTGTCCCTCTCCAATGCCACATTTGTCTCACTGGGTGTCACAATGCCAAATGCTGGGGGGCCAGAGAAGAGCTGCAGCTGGTAGCACAGACACCAAATCCAGGGACAAGGACATGTCCCTGGTAAATGACAGCCAAAGCAAAGGACAGTATGGGCTGAGGAAATTGCTTGTAAGGGTAATTTCCCCCACCTTAGTGCTTGCACTCAAACTATGCCACCAATGATTATATACCCTGATCAGCCTCCTACATAAAATGCTGAATTAAATATATATTGAGGGACACAACCAAATATAGGATTTTACTGCTGAAAAATACATTTTCCATTAATAGTTAAATAAATAAAAAAAGCCACCTTATGAGCTTTTTTGGGGGGGAAGTCAGTAGCAGTTGAGTTGTTTAACAGTTTAAATCCCTGTTCTAGTGTCTAAAGGGAAGTGTCTCACCCCAGCAATGGCCACATCCCATCCCTGCCCCAGCTGAGGAGCTGGAAAACTGCAATTCCTGCTGTTGTGATACTTCCTTAGCAGCATTGTTGGTCATACATGACTCAGTCGGCTCCATTCACTCACTCAGCTGCAGAACAGACCCTGCCTGTTGTTTGGATCAAGTATCCAGCCAGCTTGATGCTTTTTCTCATAACTAGTGCTTGCCTGGACTTACTTGCTGCAACTCCCCTTGCACAGTGGAGATCCTAATACCTCCCTTCAAAAGCACTTTCCAAGTTAGTTTTACACTGTTTACATAAAAAGGACAAGGAGTCCCTATTTTTTTTCCCAGCATGGGTAAATCCTTACATCAGCCTTGGGTGTGCACTTCCCCTTCACTACTGCAGTGCTTCAGGATGTTAAGAGATGCAAGAAGATGACTAATGTGAAATAAACTTAGGTTCCAGTTCGGGGCTGCACCTCTTCTGGGTGCATAGCTGTGCTCTTTTCCCTTCCTGAGTACAGGTATGTAGTGGTTTGGTCTAAAATACTCATTACTGTTTATCTTCTGTGAGATAAGAATTAGGAGAAATGCAAAGCAGGCACCAACTTGAATGAATATAAAGAAGTTTATTAACAGACCTAAAAGAAGAAAAGAAAAAAAAAATTATACCACCTTTAGAACTCTCCTCCTCCCCCCACCTTCCTCCCTCCTCCCACTGACAATGTAAAGACAACCCTTAAGATGTTCAGTCTGTTTACCACTTCCATAATAACCTTGTTCAGTCCATTTAGAAAGAGAAGTCTCTTTTTGCTCGTGCTATGAAAACAGTATCACACCGAGACAGCCACCCACTTCCAAATATTGCTCAGTCCATTTAGGAAGAGGAGTCTCTCTGCTCGCAATGTGAGTCCCTTCCCCCGACTTGCAGCTTTTCCCACAACTGCTTTCGAGGGTCCACTCTTGAAAGTTTTCTGGGGTACAATTTTAAGGTTGAGCTGTTCAGAAACAAAAAAAAAACAGAGGCCCTTCTCCTTCCCTGGGAGCAAAGGGTCATCTTCATCTTTAAGACTATCTCTGGAAGCATCTGTAGGATTTGAGGTTTTTCTCCTTTCCTCTTTGGAGCAAAAGTCCTCATCTGGTTCATCTGGTTCATCTGGTTCATCTCTCTCTGTCCAAACTTCTCATGAAATTACAGCTGCGGCAGCATCTGCCTATTGCTTACGAGTTGAACACTCCACCCCCCATATCTTCATGAAATTACAACAGGATACTCTGATATATCATAGCTTCACAACAGACTTTCAGCTTTAAGCATCTCCTCTCTCTCTTCCCTCAGGGTTTCAGCTCTTCAGAGCAATAAAAGGGTTAATCTCACCTCGGCCTTGCAGCTGGAATGTGGTTTATCGCTGTTGGTCACCTGGCCTCTGCCGGACAGAGGTGCCGCTTTGCTGAATCTCGGCCGCAGTGGAGGGGGGGGTTCCGAGCCGCTCCGGCTGCCCACGGCAAGGCAGTGGGGGGGGTTCCATGGCTGGAACAGGCCCATGGCTCCAGGATGGCCATGGCCCAGCCCGCCCTGGCCCAAGCAGGGCCTGGCCGGGCCCACTGGCCCCTGCACGGGGCCTGCAGCCACCTGTGCCAGCGCCGGAAACAAGAGAGAGCTTGGGGGGGAGTTTGTCTATTCTTAAGTGTGGATCACAGAGGCGGTCACAACTTTAAGTGGCTTAAAGAATTGTCCATATTCAAACTGGCCAGCTGATAGGTTCTGTCAGGTCCCAGAGGAAGCTGTAAGCACCCCTTAGCAAGGATATCCCTTCCGGGACTATGCTTGCTAACCTATGACAAGGTAACACTGTTTACACTCAATTTCTTTCCCCTTAGGCATCCTTCCACGGTGCCAGCAGAGCAGAGAACTGAGCTGGCACCATGCCTTGCAGTGTGTTTGCAAGGGGTGGATGTTGTCCAGGGATGCCCCCAGCTGCACACCCCCCTCTGGGCTGCTCCACCTCTCTTCCCCATGGCTGCAGCTCACTTGAAGTAGCCCCAAATCACCACTTCATCTCTGATCTCTTGGTATTATTTCCTCCAGGAGACGCAGCACATACCTTCACAAGACAAAAGGCACAAACAAGGAGGAGTTTCAGAACATCAGGAAATACTTCTCTGTGAGGGTGATCCAGAACTGGGATGCCCAGAAAGGCTGTGGTGTCTCTGTTTCTAGGGATATTCAAAAACCCTCTGGACAGGGTGCTGGGCAGCAGGCTGGGGGTGGCTGCTTGAGCAAAGGAGGAGGACCATGTGCCAGACAGCCCTTCCAACTCCAACCATGCACTGACCTGTGAAGAGCAGTCTGAGGCTGAACATTCACAGTTCGCAGTTCCGCTGGATGGGAAAGGCTCTGGACTGGGGAGAGACATTGCTTTTATCCCAAAACCTTCCCCACACATCCAGTAATTTCCAGCCTTATGGTCAAACTGAGCCCTCGCCACAGCTCCTTCTGCTCCACAAACACCACCCCTCCTTTTCTCCCGAGCAATTGACCAAAGTAAGCTGAGCTGTGAATAACCTGCCTGAATATCTTAACCTGATGGTTTGGGCTTCCATTCAGTGCCAAACACAGACTTGCCCAGCTGGCAGCTTATTTTGTTCCCCAGCTCAGGTCAAGTCCTTCTCCCTTTATCAGGGCATGAAATCCCAGTGCTGCTGCAGCAGCCAGGTCCCTGCCGGCCAGACTTCCACCTGCTATCCCTGCACTTTATGGCATTCACACGCTCTGTCACGCTGGATTACATCCACCCGAGTGCTGTCGTCAGGGAGCTCAAATATAAAAGCCTCAAGATGTATCTTTAGAGCAAAATAACAGCAGGGTAATGGGTAGATGTAATGCAGCGTGAAGAAAACCTTGAGGATCAGAGAGAGAGGGTTTTCAAAGAAGGGTGATGGGGCAACATTCCACCAAGAAATTAAATATGGCATGATTTGATGGTGTTGAAGAGCATGATTAACCCCCTGCACTTAGGAATTGAAAGATGGATCTGAAGGAATAAAAAAAAGCAAAGGATAGAGATTTAGGGTGAAAATCATCATCTTCATTTTTCTTCCTCTTGAGGTATCTTTCAAATTTTCTTTTCAGTCCTGGAGGAGGGCTCAAAATTTTATTTTGAAAAAAAAAACAATGGAAGTCAGAATGGAGTCTTAGGGGTGCTGCTGGCCATGAATGGGGCAGCTCTGTGGTCCCTTGCCCTGCAGCATGTACAGAGGAGCAGGGACAAGCTGTGCCTCTAAGGAGATAAGGTGGATTTCAGCCCTTCTCTCATCAAAACTCTCATCCCTGTTGGGGCTGGGCAGCCCAAGGCATTGCAGCATCCCCATGGGCAGAGCTCAGCTGGCCCCCAAGGCTGGGCTGGGGGTCACCTGCAGGCAATGCTCTGGACGGGACTGCCATGAGGTGCCAGCTCACTTGGGAATGGCCACATAGCACAGCAGGGGGTGATTCAGGCAGCAATGGATGTTCTTTTAGATTGCCATTGCTGATTTTATAACTGTCTCCTTTCGTCTCAGGCATTACCCTGACCTGGGGCTTTGTAGGCAGCAAGTCTTGACCAGCCTCTTGCCTGCAGCCTGGGCTCTTTTTTAAGCACGCAGAGCAGAGGCAAGTGGGAGAGCAAGGGGTGGTTTAGGGCCCTTTAGGATATCCACAAGGTGGGAGACCCAGCACTGCTGCTCCCCAAAAGCCCTTGGTCAGCACTGGCTGAAAGGCTCAAAGCATTTCAAGCGAGAAGAAGCAAAGACTGTGGGCACACGACCTGCAAAGCTGACCATTGTGTGATCCCTCTTCCTTTATTTACTTATTAATAGCTCACATAACTATTTAAGAAAAAAAAACCAAACAAGCAAACCTTACCATGACAAGATTAGAAGCATCACCAAACCAAGCACTGGCAACAACCCCTATGCCACTGGCACAGGTGCTGAGCAGAGCCAGCGCCAGTCCCTGCACTCCTGTGCCCTTATCCCAGACACCCCCTGAGCAGGGCTGAGCACTGCTCCCAGAGTGGTCCCTGCAGACAGCAGCTGCTCCAGCCGTGTCTCTTCAAGCCAGGGACTGGGCTCTGGTTGGGCACGCTCCCATGGCTGGAGCAGGCAGGTTGGTTCGATCGGAACTCCTGGGCAGTGGCCACAGGACAGTGCCCTGCTCATCCCAAACCACCAAGCTCAGAAGCTGGAAGAGCAAATTCAACAGGTTGGCAGGGCCAGCGCTGCCAGCTGGGGCTGCACCCACCCAGCTCTCCTCGCCTGCTGGGCACTGAGGAGTCAAGGGACTTGATTTCCCTGGTGCTGGGGAACCACAGGACTCCATTCACCTTTCCCCATGTCACTTCACCCTCTCCAAATTTCCCTCCAGTTTACACGGTTGTTTTCAGCCTGGTGGCAGCAGCCACGCGCACAGCATGCTCCATCATCCCCCACTGCTATCAATCCCTGAGCCCAGGGCTGTCTCTCCTCCCCGTGACAAATCCCCAAGAGATCTAAACACTTGCCCACCATGTTCTCCCACTTGTCAGAGCTGCTGCCAGGCTCAGCCACATACCTTTCCTCTGCCTGGTGCGTGGTTCCCAAACTGCAGTGGTGGTGACTAACCTGCAGGCCAGCTCTAGGCTCGGGATGCCACCTGAGGTGACCAGCGCTGCAGCAGGGACACACAGATTCAGTGCTGTTGACACTGGTCACCAGATGGTATTGGGACATGCATGTGCAGCCTGCCCACGCTGGAGACGTGACAAAATAAATCCTGCTTGAGCCAGAGGGCACACCAGCCCTCCACAAGCTGCATGCAGAGGCACACAGATGGATGGGGCAGAGGAGCACTGCCCTGCAGGATGTGCCAAAACCCCTGCTACCACCCCAGCCACAGCAGCTACTGACACTAGCCAAGGGGGGAAAAAAGCCAAATATCCCTTCTGCAGTACCGTGAACTATGCAAAGGTACCCAGCGGTATGGCAGGATAGTCCAAGGACAAGCAGCTAAACAAGTTCTGAGAACTCATATATTAGATCAGTTCATCTAGTTGAGGCATCATCTAAATATTGTCTAATATTTCATAATTTAATTGTAATAATAGATCCAGTGATCTAAAATACAAACCAACCAACCAGAGGAGCATGTAAGCTCCATGCTCTTGCAAACCCTGGTTAGACAAAAGTTCTGAAGAACTTTTTTCAAGAAGCTGGAGACTGATGCAGAATTCAGCCTTCCCATACAAAAAGAGGTCAGACCTTAAAAGCTTAACTAAATGTTTTCAATATTAGAACCTCAAGTCATGCCCCAGGAAGAAGCACGGAGCTCCATGTACGGCTGCCTGCCTTGGGAGCTCAGAGCTGCACCTTTGAGGGTTCACCTTCACTTCCTTTAAACTCACTTGAATAGAAAAGGGCTGAGGGGTGTCAGGAGGAGGGACTGCTGGTGCAGACATACACAGACACACCAGGCTGAGGAAAATGGTGGTATCACACTGCCAGGGAAGAGGGGGTAGCAGCTGTTTCTCAGACAGCCCTGCAGCAGATTCTGTCTCATGCTGAGGTTTGCTGTGAGATGGCCACACACCAACTGTATGGGGGCAGAACTCTGCCCAGTCTTCCAGCAAGCACAAACTCAGGTGGAGACAGGACAGGGCATCCCCCAGCACTGGTGCACCACCCAGTCACGACACACTGCAGCATCTTCCTGCATCTGGGACAAACTCTGCCACCCTGCACAAGAACTACAAATAAGTAAGGAAATAAATTGAAGTTTTCCTGGCCTTTTCCTAGCCCACAAATCTTCTGCCACCCACGCTGCTCCCCACCCAGCCCCCAGCATGCTGATGCAAGCCTGGAGGTTGGGAAAATGCCAGCACAGGAGCTGCTCCAGGACAGCAACTGCTGCAGGGGCTGGGAGCCAGCTACAGCAAAAGCGTGTTGAGACATTTTCTGACAGTGAAAAAGAGGAGGTGAACACCACACCAGACACCCTGGCATTAGGATTATCCTGGAGATGTTAGCATGAATTTTGTTTTCAGCTTAGGAAAGTCAATGCCTGCAGCTTCACTGGTGGTCCCGCTACACACCTGATCTTACCCACGGATGTCCTGCTCTCCTGCCAAAGGAAAGGGTCCTATGGAAGCAAATGCTGTACAGCTTCCCCACGCACTGAACTGAATGAGGTCAGCTGGAATAAAGCAGCTGAGAATAGGGTGGCCATTTCTTATGTAGGAATAACAACAGCAAGGCTGGCACTAGGATTATTTTCTTTTGCAAGGAAAAACTAGGAAACAATCACCAGGGTTTTATAGATACCCTGTCAAAGGAAAATTGAAGGGGTGAGAGCAGATGCATTTGTTATATAAATGACTCATCATTAGAAATGAACATATAAAATTTAATAGCTTGGTTTAAAATACATTTTCAATTAAAAAACAGCAGGCAAAACAAAAAAAATCAGTTTCGTAAAACATACATGACATTGCTGCTACTGTTATAAGACCCGTGTCCCAGAATATCTTATAGTGGAAAACAATCGTCAGATTTAGTTCACATACTTCATTAAAGAGTAAAAAGAAATAACATTCATGTCAATCTTACCTCTATGGAGACTCTAAATCTACTTCCCTGACCCTAGACCAAGTTTCTGCAATAAAACCTCAATTTTCAATAAAAATGTGTAAATATATAGATATGTACTCAATATATCAGTTTTTTTTTAAAAAATTCCCTTGCCATAGTAAAATTATTCCCGTGACAGCTGAAGGGAAGCCCAGGCAGGAGGCTGGTGCTGGCTGGGTACGAGTCCTGTGGCTGCTGTGCAGGCAGTGGATTCCTGTACGGGGTGGCAGGCGTTGGCCAAGTCTCCCCAGCATCGTGCTGCACATCAGCCTCTCTCCTTTGGCCTCCAGCCCACATGTTCTGGCCGCATGCCCACAGTCAGAGATGCATCCATGTGGAGTTTGCTCAACTCCAGCCACAGAGCAAAGAGGGGAGCACGCAGTGCCCAGAGCATCGCCAAACCCTCTCTTGGGGCCCATCAATGGACGAGAAGAAGGAAGGAGGAGGGAAGAGAATGGGTAATGGAATGAACCAGCTCAGGAGTGATCCAAATACAAATTCCAAAATACTGTATTTCATATAAACCATTAAAAAAGAAGGTGGGGAGGGACTTCAAGTGGTCACCTAGACTCACCACCAAGGCAGAATCAATTACACCTGTGACAGTCCAGAGATACCTTTGCCCAGCCTGGCTCTGAAGACCTTTGGTGCCAAACCACTGCCTCCATGGGCAACCTCCTCTTCTCACTAGAGAAAACTGCCTCAACACCCAGCCTGAACTTCTGCAATTCACACCCACTACTCCTTGTGCTTGCCATGAATAGGAATGACACTTCCATGGTTTGGGAGGCTGCTCCTCTCAACCATTGCATCTGAACATGACCCCTCACCAGCTAAACCATGCAGGTCATCCTCCTCAGAAGCCACAAGCTCTGGCTGAAGGACCACATGGTCTGACCTGTCTGAGACATCTGCAAGGACTCAGCTCTGCTGACAGGGCACCGTGCTCCAGTGGAAGCCTCAGCGATGCCAAGCAGAGCCAAGGCGGGGGCGTGTCTCCTATTTCTTGCAAGTCATGCTCCTGCTGATCAACTCAACATGGCATTTGCCTTCCTCTTCCAAACAACACCATGATGGAGCTGAACAATAGTAGGTTACGATTTGTTAACCATCAAGTAGAATCGTTAATTATTAAATAAAATCATGTGCTACTTTTCCGGACTATTTCTCCAGTCTTTGCAGGTTGACCTTCATGTCCTAGGTGAGGTATGTGCAGCTTTGTAGTATCTGAAAACATTACAAACCTCTTTCATTACCCAGATCCCTAACTAAAGCTCTGACACTGGACCTGGCACTCACGTTCATCTGCTCACTATGTAACGGAGGTTTCTGCCTTAGAGCCAAGTGCTGCCCTTTAAATGCTCCTCTCTCACTTGCTGTTAACCAAAGGGTGCCTTTCCTTCATAAGCACACGCACACAAGCAAATAGCATAGAGCAGTACTTTTTGGAGGTGTCTGGCACTCCCAGCTAGGGCTCAGGATGCCTGCTGTGCCCATTGGGTCTCTCCAGTTCAGCAGCTGGTCCATGGTATGCACAGACACCAAGAATGCATAATCTACTTGCAGGCCCTACTCCCTGCTAACACTTGGCCTGCTGAGCCATTTTGCCCCCTTCCTCTCTCAAAAGCCTTGTCTGTGCATTTCCAGTTGTTGACATTCTAGGCCTTGCAAGCTGGCTCCAGCCCATGGGTTCATCCAGCCTGAGCTGCTGGTGTGGGCAGCATCCAGGTGAGCCTTAAGTACACTGCTACAGAAAAAAATCACCCTCCAGGAGACCTTCTTCTTGACTCCCAAAAGCGAGACTTCAAGAGAACTGCATTGCTCAGCTCCTCTTGTGACCCAACTCTCAGACTTGGCCCAAATTACCTCCCAGGACAGCAGTACACAGCTGTTTCAGGACTTAGTGGCAGTTCACGAGAGAAACCAGGACTTCCATTGCCTGCCGTGCATGAGGATTTAGGAGAGAGCCGGTATCTTTTTCCTTCCACATAGGAAGATCCATGTTTAACAAGCAGGTCTCTTGTGCCTTCTATGAATGTACAAACGTGTGCTCACCTTTGGTGTATGATAAGGGTTTGTCCATTTTTAAATATCTATGTTAAATATGTTTTCTCTGTATATGGCATCCTTTTAGATGGGCTTCATTGCATATATTCACGGTATATACAGAACACCATATTTTATATATATTATATATCGCTTATATGTACACATTTACAAACCTTCAAAAATATATTGCACTTATATACAATATAGCTTCATCTGATGAGAGTTCACACAGTTACTAAGGCGAGTTCTTCATAAGCAAGGCAGTTTTACATTCCCCCCAAACAACATGAGTGATTTCAACAGTCTGCCCTGGTCACAAGTAAACATTATAAAGACTTTTCTCCAACCTGCATGCAACTCCTACTAGTATCAATTAGTAGTTTTGCAGCTCTCCCTAGCAGAAAACAGTCCAGTAAAATGGTACTAGCTGATAACGGGCTCAAACATGGTTACTGAATAGATAAATAAGACATCACCAGGCTAAAAGGCCACCTTCCAGGAGATTTCCCCTCCCGTACCTACTAGTGGTTTATACACTAGTAAAAATATGTACATGCTCTCCATTTAATTGCCGATCTTTGCTTGCCCATTTCAAGTGCAAATAAGGTCATGAGCAAGAACACAAACACAAACGTATTAAGCAAAACCACTGCTCTGCTCCCCAGAACAAGTCAAACACTTGGCTTTCTTCTGGAGGTGATTAGTGTTTTGCCCAACATACTGAACTATGGGAAAATGTTCACTTGAGACCTTTGTTTAAAATCCACAGAGGATCTGTGATCTTAGATCTCAGTCAGAGTGAGCTTGTAAGATCCTCCAACCTCTTCAATCTGTAGCTGGAAGGTATCTTCATTAGAATAGTGTTTCACAATGTTATCATCCATGTTGACCAGAATTCTGGAAAAACAAAATAGATCAGATATTTTACAGTTCTAAATGCCAAAGAGAGCAAAGTCATCCTCAAACCTAAGAAAGCCTGGACTGCCCAAGCGTAACATAAGATCCCTGCTCATCTCTCTCTGACTCATTGCTTCCCATAGCAGATCTGGCTGTCCTTACCCAAATGTGCCATCAAGGCTGGCAGCCACACTTCTCAGAGTCTGAATGGAAGAGTTAAATCTGGCTCCTGGACCAGGGAGGAAGAGAGATCTTGGAAGTGGCAAAATCCTTCTGAAGCTGCAGGCACTTGGGGCTCCAATTGGGTTTGCTTGTCAGTTATGACCTATCAGCACAAAACCCTACAGAGCTCGCAGGGAAGAAAGTACCCATGCTTGGCCACTTCTTCCACTTGCCAGAAAGGTCATACACACACATGAAGCTGTGCTTAGCAGTGGTTTAGATATCAAAAATTCTAAACTTTTGCAGCTGTTCTGGTGGGGTAATTCTGCTATGAAAGCACAACCCTGGAAGGGTGTAATTTTCTAGCAAGAAGGGCTTTGGAGAAGGGGCTAAGACCAAAGTGACTTACAGACAACCCAAGAAAATTATTGAGAAACTAAAAGATGAAACAAAATCAGACAATGTTCAGAAACTCAGTTATTTATGCTACAAAATAAAAAGATGGTGAAGTATGGCCTCTGGGAGAAACAGACACTTCACAACAAAGTTCTCTCCAATTTAGCCAAAAAGACAACCAGGGTCTAGTAATTGTAGCCAAATGCAGACATAGTGAGCCCAGTCAACCACTGGAACAATTTAACATGGGTTGAAGAAGGTTCTTCATCACTGGGAGTCTTTTAACAAACTGAACTCATCTTCCTCTGACATGGTCAACTTTGGTTCAAATAACAATTAGCTCAGAGAGGTTCCGTGACTTGTATTTACCCAGAAGTCAGACTACATATTTCTATAGGACCCTTCCTATAGTGTTCCAGTCTTCAGCTGTGGATGATGTTGGAATGTGTGTACACGTGTGCACACACACAACTGCAAATGGCATTTGCATACCTGCAGTGCATGGAGGAATTATACAGCAGATCTGCCCACAGGTTTGAAAAAGGTGTTTGTGTTCTTAGGCAGTTGTTGCACAGGTACATACTCACCCTTTTTTACATTTTTTGAAGATTTTTCCTATTTTATCAAAAGGAACATCATACTTGTCAGATATCTAGAACAAAAGAAAGCAATGACTGGTGAAGCAAGGAGACTGCTGTTATTGTCTTTCACTTCCTATTTTACAGAAAGAAACAACAACAACAAAAAAGCCTACAAATGAAGACAACTGCTCTGCCCTATAAAGGCAACACTAAATCCCAAACTATAGTGTAAGTCTATGGATGAGAACTTCTTCTCTGCATTCAGCCAACTTCTGTGCAAAAAATCTAATAATGTTTAAAACCTGTCTACCTACTTCTCATACAGCAACCTCTTGCCCCTACACTCAAAAGCCCATCCATTAAAAGCCACTCTACACCCTGACACTCATTCTCTCGTGCTTCTCTGTTCTCTTAGCATACTGAAAACCATTTCTAAATTCAGTGTCAGATGGATCAAGTGAAAACTAGTCATGAGAGTGGCTGAAAGAAGAAAATACCAACAGAGAGAAGACCTCTGCTGCTAAGGGCATGAGGTGATCAGAAACACTCCCCTTCCCCAGAAGGTTGACATCAATGAGGAGCCCCAGACACTTACCATGGCACTTCAGTACAACCTCCAGAAAGTCGGGAGGTCAGTAACCTAAGCCTGGTTTACTTTGGCAAACTGCTCTATCCCACCGACAGCAAGTACCAAACCAATACACTGCTTTGACATGCAAATGTACAGGAAGGTTCCCCCAGGCTACAGCTCTTGGTTCCTTGCTTTCAGAAATCCAAGTGAAACAACAAAGGTGCAGCTTCACTTCAGGACCACAGGGTAAGGGACGACTTCACAGCCTTCAATCCCTCTCTCTCCATTAGCCCTCACCCTCCAGCTGGCAAAGCCTCACAGCCAGGATGAGATAAAAATTCTGGTTTCAGAACTATCTCTAAAATCAAAAGTTAGTGGCCAGACCTGCCTGTACACCCCCCCAAAGCCCCTGTTCCCTGAGCAGAGGCATTAGTCACAGCAAGAGACAGACAGAAACGTCAGTTTTGAGCTCATGCCAAACATTACACCATTCCTTGGACTTAAGCTCTGTACTTCCCTTGCTCTGCAGCAGCAGGGATAGTGGAAGGCTATTTTGGAAGTCAAGCACCAGAGAACAATTTCACACGTGTGCACAGATATAAAAAAGTCTTCAGCAACACATAGAAGCTGGGACTTGGAGCCCTGCATTACTGGCTTGTGAAAGGGCAGTGGAGTCCCCCAAACATGGCTTTGAAACAAACCCAAGCCACTGGACACATTCTGAAAATCACTCCATCTTCTAACTAAAGTACCCTCTCTGACAAGAGGAACATCCAATCATCAAGCTTGACACACCTGAATTTTCAGGAAGGCTTCTTACACTCAGACCCCACAGAAGTGGGGTAAGGTACTTAAAAGAGAAGCTTCCTGAATTCCCTTAATAATAAATTAAAGCATTATTTGCATTAATTTCCATGTTATTGAAAGGAAATCTTCCTTATTCTCCTTATCCAGAAGAGCAGAAATATGTGGACACAAGCTGTGACTGAAAGTCTGACTCCTGTGACTGGCCAGTGTGTAGGGACTGGGTAGCCAGGGTTTTTTCTCAAGGACTATAAACCAACCTTGTTACTTACCGCTTCCATTAGGCCTTTCAGAGATGGTGTCTTTAACATTAGTGCATCAAAGACTTCCTCTGACTCTTTTCGGACATAGAGCAACACTGCAAAGCAATTTGGAGAGGAATTAACTGTGCAATTGCTTCTCAGGAAAGATCTGTATCCCACAGTGGCTTAAGCACATGGGTACATCCACTGAGAATCTTAGGAAGAAATATACATGCATACATTCAATATCCACTTAAAACTGTAGCACAAACACGCACAACTAGGTTAGCTCAGAACTTACTCCTTCCACATAAAGCCACTGTATGCTCAAGCATCTCTCCTGTCAAAATACTTTCGCATTTTATTTTCTCTATTATTAGAAAAAAAAAAGGTCGTATTTGAAACAAAGAAAGGAGGAACAAAAACCACAAATCTTGGAGACTGTTGGGTTCCTCCGTATCTCACAGTCATTTGCCATGAGACTTCTCACAATCAAATGATTTGACAGATGCTATCACAGCAGGTGAAGCCATCCTGGCCACCTCCTCATTTTTAAATAATTTATTTGTACAGTTCTCTGCTCCTCCTACGCTGTCTCATCTTTCCTCCTACCCCTTGCTGTGTTTCAGTAATACTCATACCACCACAGCTGAAATACAATGCAGGCTTGGTCTCCTGCGAGGAGGGGAACCAAAGAGCAAGAACCCCAATTAGGTGAGCATCCCTAGCGTTCTCAAGCTAGCACAGACTCCCTGTATGTAACATCAGCCTCATTAAAAACTGCATTAAGGCTGAGGAATAAGCCAGGAGAGCAAGAAAGCTTGGACTTTAACAGCTTTGCTGTCTTTAATCCATCTTCTAATGACTAGGTATTGCAGCCTGGATTGTTTGCAAGGGTTCATCAGCCACAGCTTTGACACACCTGCAACATGGAACAATTACTGGCATTTCTAATTGAACAAGGTGAACTCGGGACAGCACAGCACCTTGATGCATTTCCCTATTTTCCTGCTAAAGGCAGGTTTAACAAGGGAGGACTGTAGATTTGAGAAAGGAAGACAGGACACATACTCTCAGTTACAGCACAGGTCAGATGAGAGTCAGCCAAAGAAGAGAGAATCCCATGGGCCTTGTTTTATGGCATACAGCAACATGGAAAAACAAGAAGTCTGATTTCCTTCTACAAAATTCATCCTTCCTTACTAGTTTATCCAGACTGCAGAAGTGCAGCCCCACTGTGGTCAGACTTGCTAGACTTAGCATTTTCTGCTTCACAGGTTTAATACTTTGTTGTGGTCATTCCACACACCTGTCATCAAGCAGGCACACCACCTCCAACACCCCAAAGGGACCTCTCACCTCCATCCACAACACCACAGCAACATTAAATTGTGAAGACTGAAACTCAGTTAAAAATTAGCAGAATATTCTCTTATCTTAGCTTTCAGAGGTGAACATCCCATTTCCTGGCACCATGAAAAATGCAACAGCAGTGTTATATCCAGAACCAGTTCTGGTGTTCATTGCTTGAAGTCCTGGAGGAGATTTCCAGAGCATTTGTAGCAGATTACATGATGAATTCTCTCTCCCAGTCCATTAGGAATACTGGTAAGCTGCTCACCTCCTCTTGACTCTCTTTCCTTATAGGTTCAGAGCCAATTACTGTCTGAGTTGGTAGAAATCCCCAGAAATTCTCACAACATACAAGATTTGCACAGCTGAACCACATCCTGATACATGAACTGTCATACTCAAAGCCAGAAAAATCAAGCTTAAGTATACATCAATATGAATTAAAAAATTCATTAATGCATTTCTCTATCATGATGGACAAATACTCCAAACATTCAGTCTCTGAAAGAAGAAAATACCTCTTTTTGGCTCTTCTATTCTGGACATCTTATTTGGAGTAGCAATAAAGTCCTCTTCACCAATATAAGCTCCTCTCTTCAGGTTGGAGCTGTCATTGACAGGGCAAAAAGTCAGCAGTGGTACAATTACAGGGACTTATCCCTCTGTCTGAGGGCAAGGTATCAGAAGGTTGAAGGGCAGGTCTTACCTTTCACCCTCTAGTTCTTCTGAAGCAACAGGAAGGACCTTTAAAAACAAAGGGGAGATTTTGTGACTATTTCATCCAGAACTAGAATTCATTTTCTCTTATAATCTTTTGATGCTGAATCACATGACACTTTGACTCAATCTTCCAAAAGCCAGTAAGCATCTTCTTTACCTTTTTTCATAAAAAATATTAAAGGATCTCAAATGAGAGACAGGAACAAAGAGGAGCTAACCATCTTTCTACCTGGACTGGTGTAGAGTCTTCTGACAAAACTCAGCACTAGGGCTTTTGTAGGAAAACATGCAGGACTATCGGCCTTAGGGAATACAAGTTAATTCTCCATCCCTGTCAGGAGCTCAGACAATGCTCTTAGAAAGTAAAGTTTAGATGCTGTGAGAGCATGGCAGAACTCTCAGCACAGGAAAGTTCAAGATTTTGAAACCTGGTTGCATGCTAATTTTTTCCCTTCCAGTTTCTTGTAAGCTGGAACTTTCCAGGAATGCTGAGGCAGGGCGCTCTGGCAGGGGATCACAGAGCTGACGTGCCAGTTCTACAGGATAGATTTTCACCCTGCAGCAGGCATCTGGAGGAGCCTGTGCTGCACAACAGCACACCAGGATCCCAAGGGATGTTACAAAAGAAAACCAGCCTGCAGTTCATGCAATGGAAATGCTGTGGAAAAATTCTTTCAGGTTCACAGAAACTGGACTTGATAGGAAAACAACTTGATGATAAAACATCCCCAGTTAACTCCAGCCAATGTATCTTGGAGCAACATCTCTTGCCCACATGAGACTCAGCCTGCATTTGATTACAGCACTGCTGCAGTCTGACATTCTGTATGTACATATGCACACACAGCATCCCAGGCCTTTTGCAAATATATGCCAGAGCCTCTTCATCCCCACACCCATGAGCTTTACTCACGTGAGCCCCACGCTGCAGGTTTGCAAAGTGAACATCAGGAATGAAGAGGACAGGCTGAGTGTCTAGGTCCATGAAGGGCTTGAAGATAGTGATGTCAGTACGTTTGTGTGAGGGAAGCATGGGCACTTTGACATCAGAAACTGAGGAGACAAAGATCGGGACAGAGGATACTAAAGGCCCTGATGGGGCCCTACATCATTTAAAAGGTACACACGCTACTGAACAAGGGTACTCTGCAGTCAGGGTTAAAGCAAAAAGCTCCTGTGGTAAAGGAGTTTGAACTTTGGTTGTCTACCTCTCAACTGAGGGCCTGGGCCCTGAGGAAACAGCTTGTTTCACAGAGTAGTCAAAGCTTTCTCCATCTCTCTAACTGAGCTGCTCAATTTTGTTCAAATATTAATTAGGATGGACAACAATCTGGCACTCATCCCAACAGAGGAACCGAGGTCTTCCATGTACCAAGTAAGCCATCCAAACAGAGGGCAAACACTAGTCCCTGCCCCACCTTTTCCCTTATCCATTCCCTCAAAAGCTTGCTGGTGTTCCTATATCAGGAAGGTACAAAGAAGACAAAGGGAGAACTTGCATGTTCCCAATTGGGAGCATCTATCTCAAAGAGACAGCACCACAGGAGCACTATACTACAGAGACAGTACAAATACTGGTTTGTGCAAGTCGTTGAAGTTACATTTTGATTCCACACTTTCAAGTTTCCCATTTTGGTTCCTCTCGTTGTTCATCCTGGTCACCTCAGGGTGATAGCCCCTAGTCCATCCCCCTGGGATCAGCACTGTCTTCCACACAGCACTTTGGCTCTCACAATGCACCAGCTGATGTGACACAACCCACCAAGAGGACAGATTTCATCCACAAAGACTCTCTGAGGAGAAAATGAGGCAGGAGGTGCCTTAAACTGCACCTCAGATATAGTCATGTAGTCATGTCAAACTACCACAGTTGAAGACTTTATTTTACCAAGTGGAAACATATCCACCTGAGGTCAAACCAAGTGCAAACAAAACAAATGTTTTTCAAACAAAACCATTTCTCATGTCCTCAGCAGAAAATACACTATTATCTCCTTGCAAAACCGATTTTTTTGAAGATCGCTCAATTCCTGTAAAAATAACTTTGACCAAAGCCCACCAACTGTTTCTGCTGTTGAAGAGTTCATGTACATGTGGCATTTGCGATCCTGGAGGTGAGCATAACAGCTTATGGCTTAAAGGAATCAAAAACTTCCCACATAAGAGCTAAAAAGCAAAGGATCGCACTTTCCAGGAAAATAAGGGTCTCATCGGGCTAAGCCCAAGCCTAGAAAATTAACATTGGAAAGCAGCTCTTGTAAAATCATCAAATCCTGGAAATGTGTACTGAAACTGTCTTCCCTTTCCAGCTATTATGCAAAGGGCTGCACGCAGTAATCTTTTGGGAGCTGCTGGGGCTACTACGTTTGTGAAACACAAACAGTGTGCTAAACTGCCTCTCATGAAGTACTTCAAAAAAAACCCAAAACCCCAGCCCTTTCCACAACTGCCCTTGATCAAACAGGTTCCCTTCAGCACTATCTTCTGAAGCTGCTCCAGCAGCCTGTACCTGCTGTGTCAGGAAAATCCTGCCCAGCGAGCTGAGAGGTGCGTGCTGGCTCAACCAGTTGGGCTGGTAACAGCACACGGAGCAGAGCAAGTGAGAGCACGTGCCTGCCCCGTGCCAACAAAGAACGGGGAGATACAGCTTCCACTAAGCAGCTCTGCTGGTGAATAACCAGTCATCCAAAGACAGGATCTGTCATCTGCAGCAGCTAAAGGAAGATGCTCAGCAGGAATAAACTCTTCATCCTTTACATACCACATTGCTGAGGTCTCCACATGCTTCACATGTGCAGAAACTTTGAAATTACTTGCTAAGGACCACTTTGCTCTAGAAGAGTGAGCATAGGGCTGAGAGGCTAGAGGCTCAGCCCCAAGGCTGCCATGGCCTTGCTGAGGAGCTGTAAACACATTTTTAATGTAAGTTAAAGCCTAAGTTTAGGATCAAGCTGAAAATACCTGGAACAGATTGTTCTCACTGCCACGTGGATTGTGAGGGGCTCCAGCACTGCCCAAAATCCCACCCTCACCCCACCACTTCAACTACTACAACCCATACTTGATTGGATACACAGCAGGACCCTGTCTCAGACAGAAACAACTGTACAGAATGAAGCCCTAAATGACCCAGTGTGTTGCAAAACACAGTGTCTGTTCCATAAGGAACTGCTTATAACAAGCCCTAGTCCACACAGGATAAAAATTGACTTGAGAGTTCTACTGCACAAGCTATTTCTAGCCAAAATGAAATCCAGTATTAGAATACTGATGGAATAAGTTCTACTTACAGGCATTCAACTGAGAGCTGGGATCAGTGCACTTGCCTTTTCTTTTGCTTTGCTTTCGCTCTTCATCCCTGATCTTCCTCTCTGCTCCCTGTCAGACAAGAGAGGGAAAGGAATGGGGGAGTGAAGAAGAGAGGAGGGGGTGAGAGAGAAAGAGAGGTATTTTTATTTTTTTGAGGTTTTTTTCAGCTGCAGAGGCAGGAACACCAATTCTTCCAGAGCTGTGTTTGTGGAGGTCAGTTCCACAGTACCCGAGCTGCAGGTTTGCCACCGTGCCAACTCTGAGATCTGCTTACTTTTGAGTCCTATCATCTAATGAAATCCAACAACCATATCCAAGATGCAAACACTTGCTTTTCTTTCAAGTCAGATGCAGATACGATGACAAAAGATACCCACATCTTACAATTGTATAACAATTGTATAAAGCATTAGATAAAAATATAGTTGAAGTGTTTAAAACAATAAAGATATGCAGGTTCCCCCAGTTTAGGAGTTCACTCAATTGTCATTAAAATCTACAGAAGTCACACCACACTTGGGTCACCAAGTGCAAGATACCTCCTGCACATTTCACACAGAGCCTGCAGCAGTTGCACCAGCATTCACTGAGCTCAAGCTGCAGATGGGTATTGCTTTAAAGCAGGGACTGTTTCTTCTCATGTTATCAGGGCCAGGCCATGGTGGAACCCACAGATCCCTAGCTGGGTTCATGCCTGCACCGTTCCTGGCCTTCCAAACCAAGCAGTAGAGGGTACAGTGCCATACTGCCATACTTTGTGCAAGGTGCAGACAGCCACGATGGAGAGAGAGAAGGAAGGAAGAAGCTTTGGAATAGTGGTCATTCCTCCAGCTCTGCCCAGATCTCACATGTGACTGTGAGTTAAGCCAGGGATGTTACATTTCCAGCTGCATGAAGTGATAAGCCCACAGGAGATCCCCAACACTCAATCCTGGGTGCTACCACCAGACCACCAAAACTGGTATACACAAGTTCTACCTATCTCCCAACACCCTCCTGCAAAGCAGGGCAAAAGGCAACAGTTATCTGGCCACACCAAGCCCTTATTTCTCATTCCCTCCCCTTCAAAGCTGCCAAAACACATCCATGTCCTTGTATGGTGCTGGAGGAAGACTCAATTAGCTATGGCAAATAAGGTGTTAAAACTCCTGTGGCCATGGGGTGGGAATCCATGCCTAATGGTGCACGTGAGAAGGGGAGCAGCCCTCTTTACTTCCCAGTAAATCAGCGCTCTATAGATGCCAGGCTGTCTATGCCTGCTGGTAGCACTGCACTCATCTGCACAAGCAATAAAAAGGAAAACTAGCCAAGATATTTGATACACGTTAATATGTATCATCTTTTCTCCCACCCAACGAGAAGGAAAAAAGCAGCTTCAGGCAGCTGTGGTAAAAAAGAGAAAAAAATTACACACGAAGACACAGGCATTGCCAGGTTTGCTTGACCCCATAAAGCTGATATGGTGCACTACAGTGAAGACATCCCACCTAAACCTCAGCACAGCTGGACCTGAACTCCTCTGTGTTATCCCTTACCAGAGCAGTCACAACATCTCAGCTTGACAACGGAAAGATCAGATTTGGCTCCAGATCTGATTTTTACCTTTCATGTGGAAATAATAAAGTTGTGCTACTCAAACACTGTGCTACAGAACAACATCTGCTTCCTTCTGGAGAGCATGCTGATTCAGCAAGAGCACACATTTTGAGAAAACCTCTGCCTTCCCATTCCCTGCTTGAAAGTCAACTTGATGCAGGCTGCTGGGGCCCAGGTAAATACATCTCAAATTCCACATAAAAAAAAAAAAGTAAGTTATGCCTTGATAACATGCTTTTCTGCCCTGCCAGCAGAGCTCAGGGAGCAGTGGTTTCAAACTGAAAGAGGGTAGTTTTACATCGGACATAAGGAGAACATTTTTTTATGGTGAAGGTGGTGAGGTGCTAGAACAGGTTGACCAGAGAAGCTGTGTATGCCCCATCCCTGGAAGTGTTCAAGGCCAGGTTGGATGGGGCTTTGAGTAACCTGGTCTAGTGGAAGTTGTCCCTGACCATGGCGGAGATCTAGACTAGATGACCTTTAAAGGTGCTTTGCAACCCAAACCATTCTGTAATTGTGCAACTGAAGGAACAGTCTCCACGTTGCTGCCCATTCACATCAATGCTCCAGCAGCCTTGCACCCACTATTTCCTTCCAACAGCATCTCACTCATTTGTTCCTACCATCCCATGAAAGCCTTCCCACAGCACTGCCCATCGCTACCAGAGTAAACAGCAGATCCCAGAGGGCAACACGAGCTGTAGTCTGTGAAACCCCGGATTTAATTTTCCTCATGTGGATGCACAGCTAAGGTACCATTCAAAGCAGAGGTCTTCCTCCTCTGGGACAGGTCAGCCCTATCCCTGCTCAGCCCAAATACTGCTGGGCCAAGCCTGAAGGAAGCTTGTGCCATAACATTCTACAGGATGATACCATTATGCCCATACTTCTTTACTCAGGTCCTGAAACCACACAAGAGTGGATGAAAACCAAATATCCTAGGCACTGCAAGCACAGCCTTGACAAAGGAATAGAGGAGACATCTGTGTTAGGTGGCCACAATATCATAATTTTCTGTTGGTTTGGGGTTTTTTTCCAACAGATCTCCACACCATAGACTTGGCCCTCCATGAAGAAAATATGGGTAACAGAACTTCTACAGGTATGAATGATCACATGGGGACAAACACATTCAGGGCTGTAACAGGTGTATAACAATGGTCCTATAAACATTCAAAAGCAGCTGGCTGATTACACAAGATTCAATACATGGCAGAAAATAGGTGCTTTTTCTGAAATGCCAATGCTCTTACAGGAGCCTGGAGCAACCAGCCAGCATTAGGGTCCATAAGTACATGGGGTTGTGTATGGTATGATAGCATGCAGGGGCTACAGGCGTGGCTTCTCTGAGCGGCTGTTTATTCCAAGAAGCAGCCTCCCTCATGCCCAATGGAGCCAACGCCAGTCAGCTCAAGATGGCCAAGGCCCACTTGGGTACCCAATGGGGGTAGTGCCTCTGGGCTTATATACTTAAGAAAGGGAAAAAACGTTCTGCAGCAACAGTCAGAAGTGAAGTGAGAATACGGAAAAGAAAAAGCTCTGCAGATTCCAAGGTCAGTGCAGAAGGGGAAAGCCAGGCACTGGAGCAGAGATTCCCCTGCAGCCTGTGGTACAGCCCACGGTGACACAGCTGTGCCCCTGCAGCCCATGGTGGCACACAGTGCAGCAGAGATCCGCCCGCAGCCTGAGGAAGGCCCCACACCAGAGCAGGTGGATACCCAAAGGAGGCTGTGATTCTGTGGGAAGTCTGTGCTGGAGCAGGGTTCTGGCAGGACTTGTGGCCCTGTGGGGCACCAACACTGGAGAAGCCTGTTCCTGAAGGACGGCACCCCATGGAAAGGACCCCCACTGAAGCAGTTTGTGAAGAAACATAGCCTGTGGGAAGGATTCATGTTGGAGAAGTTTGTGGGAACTGTCTTCCATGGGAGGGACCCCATGCTGAAGCCTGGAAAGGGTGTGATGAGCCCTCCCCCTGAGGAGAAAGGAGCATCAGAGATGTGTGGTGAACTGACCACAGCCCCCATTCCCCCTCTCCCTCTTCCCTACAGCAATGCAGGGGGATAATTACGGAGTGAAGTTGAACCTGGAAAGAAGAGAAGGGTAAAAGGAAAGTACTTTAAGATTCAGTCCTATTTTTTATTATCCTGTTCTGATTTTGCTTTACATTTCTCCTTCCTTTCCTCCCTCCTCTTTTAATTCAGGTACAATTTGCAAAGTATCTGGAAGAATAAAGCAGGAGAGTAAGTCAAAATCCCAAAGGGAAATAAAAAATGCACTGGCATTACTGTATTACTAGATTTGCTGAAATTTCTGCCATAGCGTGAAGGAAGCCATTGGAGTCTATGTGCTGACTACACATCTGCCATTTTATTAACCAACTTGTCTTACTAGCAGTGGCACAAGCCTGTCAGTTATTTTAGTATTGTGTCAGTAGTTGACTGGACAATTTAGGAGTAAAAGATCCCCCTCTACCCTGCAGCAAGTCTGTGCTCTCTGTATTGCAGAGAATACAGGTTGATAGCACACAAGACTCCCAGATTACTTTGGTGAAAAAACTTCAGATGACACACTTGCCTCAATCTCATCTTGAAGCAGGAAAAAGAATAGAGAAAAAGAAGGAAAAATAAAGGCCTGAAGAAAGCTCACGAGACCCAAGCCTCTTAGGCTTACTGGCAAGTCTTTAAGATGGTTCTGGAGAGCCTTTGCTAAGTCCCTGTAAATTCTTTGCAGAAAGCATCACAACAGCAGCAGCTACAGGCAGCTCTCCCAGGCATGCAGGAAGGCAGAGGGACCTATTTAAAAGCCTATAGATGGACAACAGAATGTGGCAGGGTGAGTTAATGGAATGCTACAGCAGGGGCACAGTGCAGAGGGCACCATATATTTTGGGAGGTAAGTGGAGACAGAACAACGGTGCACAAGAATCCTTGTGTCGATATCCTGGGGAACACCAGGCAAGACTACACAGTGTGTGACCAGGGCAAAGCCAGCACAGGACTGGAGAGGGGGGTTACAGACCTGCCTCAGCCCTGCAGCTGCACAGACAGGCATTTGAGGTATCACCTGTAAGAGTCCGCCCTATGAAGACGGAGTCAGGATTCAAAGACTGAGAGGCCCAAATCAAGCAGGGTATCAGCAAATAGGAAGTCAACATGGTTCACAAAAATCAAAAGGATTGGGGAAGTCCAGGAAGCATTTATCACAGCCTAGAACAATCTTGGTCTCTCTGGAAACAACATTACACATTACTTGCCCTGGACTTTCAAAAGACTGCTCAGACAGGAACAGGTTATGAAGACTGGGAAATTTCCTTTCTTTGCAAACTCAGTTAAACTTTTACAGCTGCTTTCAGCGCAGCTTCTGCTGTTTCTTTCACAGCTTCTGTTGAACAGTGGCTTCGGGAAAGGCATTAATTCTGTGTGCTAAATGCATTAGGTAGAGCAGTCCAATTACAGCACCCATCCAGCTTGTAAATAGGCTTTTTCTTTGCTGCTGTATCTCACGGTGGTACATCTTTTGTTCACAAGGTCTGCAAGTTACTGGTTCAGGGTTTTTTTATAACAAATGCAGCATGAACACATGAAGAAATGTAAAAGGAACAACACAACAGAGCTTGGGCAAAAAGACAAGCCTACACTTGCTCCAGTCAATGGCAATGATTTCTCCTGCTAAAGGCTCTTCCCACTGTCAGTCTGCCACTGACTGACCTTTCTCTAAAGTCAATGCTTAGGAACACTTAGCACTCCAGCATTTTGAGAGCAGCAAATCTATTTGAGGTCATCATTACATCTATGAGCCAAATAGAAGGGGTTGAAATTTTTTCCTTGCAAAGGCTAAACACAGGACTTTTCAGTGAGCCAAAATAGCAAGTGACACAATTTGGGAAAAAAACCCAAAAAAACCTGCTAAGCCGTGGAGCAGACTTTCCAAAACAGTCACTGGCACATTGACCCAACCTTACCTTGTCGCAGAAGACTTTAATTTGGCAGTAGGCTCTGTGGACAGGTTTGTTACTCCTGTTATTGTAGCTGTAAGTGTCAATCTGAAGATTGAGGGGCAGGCCTTTAACTCCCTTCTGAGAGGAAAAATCTGTGCTGAGGCAGTTCACAGAAATGAAAACCTGCAGAAGAGGAAAGCAGCAGCTGTCAGTAGGGACACACAGAATCCTGGCTGACCACTGAGCAAGTGATACTCAGGGAGTGCTAAGGCCCAAATGCTGGCCCTTGCCACTACAAGCAGCACCTTGTTTCTTCTGAGACATCAGGTAAAATCCCCAAGAAGCAATATAACATTCTTACATCTTTATATAAGCCATTAGAGGGGACAAAGCCACTTTGTCCAAAATAGATTTCAACAAACTCTCCAAACTTTAGTAAGACTCCACCCTTTTTTCCACCCAAGAACTCTCAAATGTCACCATCAAACTTTTAGCAAAAGGAATGGTCCTACACTCAATCCTCACTGCTCAGTGTTTATTATCATCTTGGTAAGAACACAACCGTGTTTCCAAAAATTCATGTTACTTCGGGCATGTTAAAACAAATCTTTCCATGAGTTTTACATGAGCACAGCTTATGCTTGAAACTACTTGGTTGAGGTTTTTTTGGTTGTTTTTTTCTTAAGGTTATTAAAAGCTTTTAAAAAATTATCAGGCAACATGTAATCTATAAACACAGAAATAGCACTATTATTCCAGTGAAGGTTTCTGGGCTTTACACTAAGTTGAACACTAGTGTGAATATTCCTTAGGAAGACCTGCAATATCCTGTTAACACTCAGATGGTAAGGGTAAGAGAAACATTTCCATTATTCTTATAAAAAATTAATTACAGGGAAAATTAATTGCATTTCTGAACATATCTAATTTCATTTCCATAACTGCCTGAAAAAAACAACAAAAAAACCCTCTCAAAACCACAAATTACAGACAACCAGAGAACAAGTCCAATGCTGTTTAACAGAAAGAAAAACTGTCCTTAAGTGGATATGAGCAGATAGACCAGAGTACTTTGTATCTAGATAATGGGCTTGCAGTGTGCTAGGCTTTTCTACAGACACAATGCCCACTACTGGCACATCCCAGAAGCTGTAAGGATTAATTACAAGGAATTTACGAGCCACCAAGACCTGCAACAGCTCCTCTCCTCTCTGCCTGAAGAATAAAGGCTGGGAACTCACTGCTTAAAAAAATAATCAAAGCCTTGGGAGCCAGAAGCACCTTCGCAGCGATTTTGCAGGAGGACCGTCCCAGGACCCGATCGCTCACTTACTGCGGTGCTTCCAGCAGCACCACTCGAGTCTCAGCAGTGAGCTGGTGCCACCTCCCGGAGCTGCAGGGGCTCACACAGACTAAAGAAAGGTTACAGGCTTTGGCTTTGCTAAGCGCTCGAGGTCCTCTTCACACAGGTTCTGCAGCATCCTTCACCCGTTTTAACAACGATGGGAAATGGAAATGTAAAACCCTGATCTGGTGATAGTTTATAACCACTGTTTGTTCCCAGCCATGCATAACACAGCTGTATAAAAAGTCGGGGCAGGGAGGAAGAACAGTGCAGGTGAGGGATTCCTCCTGTAATAACTTGTCTGAATATTGAAGGTTCACATGCAGCTTCCTGCAGCCCCTGTGCCCCGGGAGGGCAGCGCAGTAGCTCGGCGAACAGCCCCATTCCCTCGTGTGCACACACCATCCCAGAGATTCCAATGTCCCCAGCAAGTCCTGCTGTGCCAAGGGACATGGAACATGTGAAACACCACCCAACCCAGGCCAGCACAGCACATCAGCAGAGCCCCAGCCCCCGACCTGCGCTGCTGCCTCTGCGGGGCCTCAGGCCAGGAACACACGCAGGGCGCAAGGTGTGCTGGTGTTCAATGTCTGCTCACCCTCCAGCCTGTGTCCCAGCATCCCAAACCTGTGTTGTTCCACAACAACAACTTCCTCTGAAAGCATTAAATACATGTCAAGTCACAGTCAGGAAAATTATTTTAAAATAAGCTGTTCGCAGTCTTCCCCAGACTAACCCAAAGGATAGCTTTGCCTGCTTTTATCCACCCTGCTTCCCTTTTCGCTACCTTTGGCTTTACAAGGGCATTTTGCCTGCAGTGCTGGCACACCCCGGGGGAAAGCTTCAAGGAGTTTGAAGAGCTGCTCTCACCAGCTTGGGAGCTTGGTAATCAGATGTAGGCACAGCCTGAATAATTGCGTTCCCTGAGCAGGGGTTTTGTTTTTTAAAAGACCCTCAACTCTGCTGTTTGCATATTTTTACAGTTTAAATTTTAATTTGAAATTTACCTACACTGGATATTCACACAACTCATTTCTGAATGAAAAAAAGACTGCATTCCTTAAGAAAAATATGCCCAAGCAGCCACCTCAGCAGGTCTACCGCCACCTCAAAATTTCTGTGAAATCCCTCAAATGAGTTTCACCCCACTGGACACCAGAAGATTCAATGTGCAGCATCAGTCACCAGTTCTCTAGCACATGGTGTCACTTCTCTTCTGAGACTTCAGGTCAATGTTTTCAGCTTTTATGGCTTACCAGCCACACAAAGCCCACAGGGCGGAAGGTAGAAGAGCTGGTCTCAGCACAACAGACACATGTTACTACAGCAGAGCTGCACAGGTATCCCATGGGAATTTAGCATTGCCTGTCAGATGACAAAGATTATCCCCCTACTTTAGAGTCTCCTCATTTGATTAGCTTTGGCTTTAAGCAGCTGACTTCATTTTCATGCCATTTAAATCTTCAGGACTCTAGGCAGATGACAACTAAAACCTAATCACATCTCTGAAGCAACAGAGAGCCAGCCTGTCTTCTCCTGCTTTCACTAAACCATTTCAGTTCAAAAAGAGATCTACTTCTCCCTACCCATCCTGTAACTCCTATTTTTGAGCAACTTCAGGTTGCCTCAAGTTTCACAAACCAGAATTTAACAAACAGCTTTTCCAGTTTGGGCTAAAACAGTTTCAGCCAGGTTCTTTATGTACAGGAATATCTGACTTACATTAGAAATGAAATGTAAGGCCAAGTGACTGTGTCAGCTACATCCCCACCCCAAAATTGCCAGAAGAAAGAAAAACGAACCACAGAAGTTGCTCTGCGTCTTTAGCCTGCTGAGCAAGATTCCTTTTCATGTGTCCAACCTATTTTTCTAAGGGCAGTTCCGCATTCTCAGCTATATTAAGATTTGTTGTTACTTTTAAAAAAAACATTTTCATCTCACCTCCCAAGATTCAACATGAAGACAGCACTTAAAAATAGAGCACTGTCAAGCCTGGGCACTTACAAACGTGAGCCAAGCCCTCAAAAGTTACGGAGATTTTCTTTAAAACAGAGATTTCTAAAGGGATTAGAAACCTGTTCTCAAGTTATTTTGCTTGTTTGGCAGTTGAGCCTTTAGTCTATATTTGACTACATACGTCCAGGTTATTTGACTACATATGTATCTAGGCTATCATATATCTAGGCTTTTCTCTCTAACCAAAGGCAGGCTTTATTTTCCCTTTTTTTTCCTGTTGATTTTTTCCATGCTTTTTCTAACTCTTGTTAACAAAAGCTAAGATACTCATCAAGGCAAATGGCTCCACAATAGTGGCATCTCAGACAAAATCAAACAGCATGAAAACTGTGAGCTGCTACAAACTGCTAACCCCTACACTTGGCATTCACCCCAGCACTCTAGAGCCTCCTTTCCCCAACGCCATGCTGGGTTTCTTACAGCCTTCTGGGGCAGCCCAGCTGCACACAACAAAAGACTGAAGGTAGAAGGATTAAAGCACCTCCTCTGGGATCCTGCTGGAAGTTAGCGTGGGAAGAAGTCAGACCTCATGACTTCTCAGTCTGCTTTAACCATCCAACCCCTCATGCCCCTCCTCACCTAAGGTGGGAGGAACACATCGTGCCTACATTCAAATCCACGAGAAACAATCTTCCATTTTAATAACACAGAAAAAAAAATTAATCCGACAGCTCTGCCATGTGCCCTCAAGGAAGGGCAGCAGAGACAGCCAAGTTCTTTCCACACAGCACCTTTTTCTAACAAGATCTGCCTTTCAAACAAACCAGGAAAAACAGACATAATTAAAGGGCAATCAAAGTGCTGCAGGAACCTCTCTGTCAGCAAGATGAAAGATGCCTTTTTTAAATGAAGGCTTGCATACCCAGATCTCTTCTCCTCAGTTTATCTTGGACGCTGTACTCTTTTGTCACACAAAAGCACTGGCAATTCTGATGAGTCCAAAGGCTACATATGCAGCAGCTTTATATGAAATGTCACCTTGTGCAGGCTCATCTGCCCTAGTGCAAAGCCCAGTTGGAAAGGAGCAGTGTAGGTACTTACCCATGGCACCCAGGGCTGCCACAAGAAACGGGGAGCAACTCATGTTAGCACACCATGAACTCTGACCGGCCACAGCAAACACAGGCATGGGTAACACTATCGGGCTATCTTGTATATCCTTCTGGATAAGGCCCTACACAGGCAGACGTGGACTTTTCCAGGCTGATCACCTTGCTCCATATTTATTTCATTTCAAGAGAAGGCAGGTAAATGGTATTATCTCCTCCTATTTATGCTCCTTTATATTTCTGTGCCCGAAGGATTAAGACCTTACTCAACAATCCAAGTTCATTGGATATTTCATTCTATATTGAGAATTCTGATAAAAACTTCAGCTCTTTTCTCACACTAGGAGGCAAAAGCCTCTCATTTTAACCATGGAATAGTTTGGGTTGGAAGGGACCTTAAAGATATCTAATCTGCCTCCCCCTCCCCCCCCCCCCCCCCATTATGGGCATGGACACATTCCACGAGACCAGAAGGCTCAAAATCCCATCCAACCTGGCTTTAAACACTTCCAGGGATGAGGCATCTACAGCTTCTCTGGGCAGCCTCTTACACTGCCTCAGCACCCTCACAGTGAAGAATTTCCTCCTAATACCTAATCGAAATCTGTCAGTTTGAAGCCATTCACCCTTGTTCTATATCATTATAAGCCCTTGAAAATGTCCCACTCCAGCTTTCTTTTAGGGCTCCTTTAGGTACTGGAAGGTGTTCTAAGGTCTCTTCAGAGCCATCTCTTCTCCAGGCTGTACAGCCCCAACTCTTCAGCCTGTCTTCACAGGAGAAGTTCCAGGCTGTGTTATATTCAGTCTATGTTATACTCAACTTAAAAAATTGTCAGGATGTTTTTGATGTTGGATTACTGCGTTTGTACAGAATACAGAGTTTGGAGCCTACAGCACAACAACCAGACACAGGTTAAACTGCAATGAACTTCTTTCCAGGGAATGCAGATGGATACTACTTTTCTTGACCTTGGCTAAATAGTTCCAATGTTATGCCCAACATACAGTAGGCAAAGGGATTCCAGTGGGTCTAGAGACCATTTTCCTGATACAAAGACAGTATCTTGCCCTCCTGTAATGAAAAATTAACCAGAAGCTCAAAGTTTGCAATTTCAATGCTGATAGCTGAAATCATAAGGTTTCTTTAAAGGCTTGGACAAATACAAACATCGAAGAGAAACAAAAAATGAGTCTTTTCTAACAATTTGTCCCCATATGTTTCACCTATGCTGCAAGCTGGCTGGATGCAAAACATCTCCAGTCCAAAAGCCTTATGAAGTACACCAGCAGAGTTCCAAGCCCTTTCGAGAGGCAGAGCTGTCAGGCTGGGCACTACCTTGTGCCAATGTAGCTATGTGGCTTCCAGGATTGGCTCTGGGTGAGAGCCAGGCAGCTTGGAGTGCAGGCAGGGCAAGCACAGGTCTGCCTGCACACATCCGTGAAGGCATGTCCTAAGAAAGCAGTGCTGGGAAGACTCTTCTGTGTTTAAAAGAAAAAAAAAAACCAAACCCACACTTTGGTAAGATCACCTGAGAGGTGGCTAATCTCACTGCTCTCACATTCGTTTCTTCACCTCCCACATGCACCACAGGTTTTGCATCAGCAGAAAGTGAGCCAGGAAAGCGATAAAAAAATTGGGCAATTCATGCACCTGTGGGCTCTCTCAGCTGCCTCCTGCCTTTGGGGTCGGATGCTCCAAAAAAGGCTTGTCTGGCAGATGGGTGATAGGGCTGCATCCGCTCCAACTCCACTCAGGCAGACCCAGCACCATCCTGCTAGCAGCCCAGGGGAATTAGTTTGCATTCAAACCTACCATCCCAATTTGGGTGACTGACACAGAAGCCATCATGGGTCCCACACCACGTCAAGGAATGACAAGTGGGAAATACGATCCACCTCCAGATAAAGAACATCCTCCTAGCAAGTTTACTGCATCAACAAACCAAAAAGGAATGGTAATGAAAGGAAAATACATATTCTTTCTCACCAAGAGCAATGCTGATTGCTATTCCAACCTGTTCTGAGGCAAGGAAATATAGGAATGTCTCTGCTCTCAACATGTGGGAAACCTGCGGATAATGGTTCCCAGTTGTACTGATGCTTCCTCCCACCCCACACTTTGATAAGATAAAGCTGCTGGGCCAGGTTTTGTTAGATAGGTTGGAAAGAAAGTAAAAACAGCAGTTTAGCAAGAACAGTGACAATATGTTGAAAAAAACCCAAACAAACAAACCCCACCAAAAAAAACCCCCAATATACCCCCCGACATCAACAAGAACACCACAAGTCTCCAAAAACAATGACAAAACACAAAACCTGACAAAACAACACAAAACAGAGAATTAAGTCTGCAAAGGCACAAAAGACGGAGTTGCCATCAGGTAAAAAAGGAACAGAGAAAAGGGAAAAGAAAAAAAACAAAACCCTCCTACTTTTCTCTGTAGAAAAGCTAATGTCAAGAGATTTTTCTTTCAGGTTTAGGAAACACCCTGTGAGCTCGTGCTTGGAAGACCAGACAATGGCAGAGGCTTGGGACACCAAGTTCAGAAAAAATACTGAGTTGAAAACTTGCTTCTAGTGGGCAATGCTTAAAATCAAGGGCAGCAGATGCTTGTTTTTCAGAAAACCCAGGACAGAGCAGGGAGAGGTCAGTGTTAAGAGGCAGGTAAGCAGTACTTGCTATGACTTTCCTATGTCACTGCTCCAAAGGCTGTGTGTACTTGTGCCTCAAAGTATTTGTGGTCTGCAGCCTTGGCTTCACACCAATCTCTTTCCTTTAAGTATGTTTGACTCATCACATTTCATAGTTTCATTTCCAACTAGCCAAACCTGTACCTACTCAATGCTGCTGAAGGTGGCAACACCTTCTTTAATGAGGCATATGACTGCTGCTTCATTACAATGGCATCCATATAAATGTATGCAATATTCATCAATCAAAAAAGTTGAAATTCTTCCTGGAGTGAACACCAAGGGAGGATTATGCTAGAATAAACTCTTAAAATAAATCAGTAGTGTACCGCCCAGCCTCACTTCAAGCAGTAGCAAGAGATCCACCCTCTCCAAAAACTGAACTCCTCCAAAGAAAATAATCCAGCCAACATGTGGGAGGATCTGCCAAGACGACCACCCTCACTGCGTAAGGTTCTATTTTGAAAGGCTATCCCAAATTAAACGCAAATTACCGTAATATAGGACCATTCCACTCTTCCTGGACAAAAAGTAAAAGTAAGAAAAAAAGCAATGTTTAATTGCTCCGTCATTCAGGGCATCACTTAAGAGATACCACATCATCTTCCCTTTGGTGAAAAGGCAGGAAAAAGCTCTGTCATGATATTCTCTAGCTCAAAATGCCTGTTACATTCACCATGTATTCCATTTTAGTAGAAAGGGTCTTTTCACACAGAGCATCTGGCTTACAATACTTCTCTTTTTTTTTTGGAGGAAAGGAAGGAGTAGGAGGACAATAGAACCCTTAACGTGCAGTGACATCATTTTTGGCTACAGTCCCATTACCCAGCCTAAAGAAAGCCAGACCAAAGACCTCCATAGGGGCCCTTCTCTGGGAGCTGCTGGAAGCAATGCAACTTTTCAGAAGGGACCCACTGGGAAGCACAGATCCTTGCCCTGTTAGAGCTACAGAAATGGGCAGGGAGGCTCTTGCAGTCACTGTGCAGACAACAACTCTCCCTGTTCAGACAAGAGGCCCCAACACTCCTGCTCCACAGGGCAAGAGCTCAGACAGGATTTGAGCAAAGCAGGATCCAGGCAAAGCCAGTTAACCCTGGGGAAACCAATCTGTCCAGATTGTTCAAGTGCCACTGACCTGAGAGCAGGCCATGTCCCCAGGCCAGACTTATGGGATAGAATTTGCTTCACAGCCCAACGGGTAACACAGCAGAGATAACAGGACAACAGCCAACATTATGAAGAGCAGTATGAAATGTGCATTTAACCACACATATAGCAGCAATTTTCATTAAAAGACCCCTGATGGGTACCAACCAAGAAAAGGAGAGCCTGGCATGTTGTACAGACCTGGGAAGAGATGGCTCCCAGCCTCAAAAACTCATGACCTGAACATACAAACACTTCTCCTGACTGAGATATGGAGGACAAAGACACAAAAAGGGCTGTAAGGATTCCTATTCCCTACTTCTAACATCCCCACACCTCAAAGACAGCCAAGCCTGCTCAGTCAACAAGAAGGAGCAGACAACTCCAGAGAAAGCTGCATCCCAGCTCTAGACACCCTGTCCCTAATGAAGCCATAGACGCGAAAGATGACGAGCTTGTGCTCAGACATCTAAAAGCTTCTTTGCAGGAGAAGAACCCCACCTCGACTGTCTGCCCAACACGGCAGACATCCAGCATGGGGTGGGAAACTGTTTGAAGTCTCCACAAGCCTCAGGGTAACTCCAGCATTACCTGTTGCATGAAAGTGAGTATCAGCTATACATCTTGTCAGACTCATTGGATCACGCTTCCACTCAAGCAGGATGCTGACTGAATAGCTACACTGGCTTTCTTAAACATCCCATTCAACAACTCACCAGTTCATCAACTAATTTTCCAGTTCATCCTCTTCCCTTTTCTTCTCACAAAGCATGATTGTCTCCTCATCCAATTATTCCCCTCCCCTGCTCTGTCAGGTGATGGGATCAGACCTCACCTCTAAATACAGACACCTGAAAACCCACCTGAATCACTGCTTCCCTACTCTGCAGTGTCTCCTGACAATCTTTTTAACCCTGACCTCACTCTCCTTCAAATCTCAACAGCACCGCTTCAGGGCAGCTTGCCTCTTTCGAAGCCTGGCCCTCCTCCCCACCCTCAGCTCCCTTCACTGTCTCAGAGCAAGAAGGCTTTGGATCCTGGGCCCTTTTCCAGTTTGAACACACACTTGCAAAGATCAGAGAATACTTAAACCAGCCTCTGCTATGAAGCAGCTGCTTCCAGCAGCTCCTGTGATGTCCCAAAACAACAGAAGAGGGCAGAGGGGAGCTGCCAGAGAGGAGCACATTTGCTCTGAAATCCGTGGATACAGTCTGGTCCCAGAGTGGGAAGTGTCTGTCATGCATGAAATACTCCTGGTTTCTACACCCAAGGGCTCATGAGCAGCACACCAACGCAGGCAGTTGTGGGACAACTGCAGCCGTGCAGAGCCAGGCTTGTTCGATGTGTCCAGTGACCAGAGCCCTAGCCTTGCTCTTGGCTCTCCCAGCACAGCGCAACTGGGAAATAGGAAATACTTTTTACTGAGGGCATCTCAAACATCCATTGTGGATTCCACAAATCCACAGCTGCAAAATCCACACATTTTTTCTTGCAACAGTAGGAGCACATGACTTGTATTGTATGAAAAGAACATATCTTCACCAGAAAGGTGCAGTTTACTAAACCACCCTAGTGGCCCAAGGGCACTGGCAAAGTGCTCTGTCAGGTAGGTGACACCCTCCTGAACAGACACAGTGGCAGAGGTGCAATATTCCTGTACATCCCCCCAAGAAGGCAAGCACCTGGTCCCAGAGCTGCTAGGGGCAACTCCTTGTGATAATATGCTATTTCTGCCTTCAATCTGACACACACCCTGCGTGCCCAAATGAGTAACTACATCAGAAATCCCAGACACAGAGCCTCATGACCTCCCATTTGACATGGCTGCACATGATAAACCATTTCCACAGTGAACTGGAAGCAAAAGCAAGAGGGAGAAACAGCAAGCCCAGGAGAATCACCTGGCTCTGATCCAGGTAACTCCAGGGCTCAGGAAGCAAATTTCTAATAATCAAGGTTTGCTAGCTGGTTAAACATACTGTCCGTGCAGCACTTCTGCTGTTATTAAATATTAAACACTGTATTTATTACTGTGAAGGAATTTCTGTAACATCAGAAACTCAGCTCTATCTATGCCCTGCTCTCTTCATATACTTTAAGACTGCTATCGGGGGGTGGGGGGGCAGGAAGGGAAGGAAAAAGAAAGAGCAAGAGCATACAAGGTAAATGAACCATGCAATAAAAATTGTTGAAATTGGCTCAGACATCTCCTGATAAGATCACAGAAGTTGAGAAAGAACTGCTGAATTTCTACTGGTGAGAAATTCAGTCCTTGACAAAACACATCTACTCAGGGAAAAATTGAAGTTAAACAGACAAACACACAGAGCATTTGCTAAAAATGCCATTTTTTTAAGTACTGAAGTTGAGAGTATTTTTGTCTTAATATGATTCTGATCCCAGGAGTCAAGGCTTGCACATTTGGTATCAATAGTCCACTCTGAAAGTTCACACAAACCAGGACTCACACTATTTGGATCTCACACAGTAAGATTGTGAATCTGGAAGCAAATTTGCCTCTGTAGCTACAAAACCAGTCTTTCTTACACCTCCCTACATCACTTCATCCCATAAAGTTCAGCCCCGAGATGAACTGTCATCATGAGGGTCCTCAGATCTTTTCAAGATGCTACTGGAAATTTCTGAATTTCTGGCAATAGACTGAAACTACTCATTCAGGGATCTGTAGAGTAATCCAGCAACAGCCACCTGGTAGGAAGGGATGGCTTTCCTTGGGGCAGCCACAAAGTTCTCAGCACCAGCTGTGAGCCCTGCTCCTGGGTTAGTGGCCCATCCCTGCTGCTGCAGAGTGGCTCAGCCAGCAGAGACGCAGCTGCAGAAAGTGCTTCCAGCTCCTTGAGGACTTGCATTGTTCTGTCTGCATGATCCACTCCGTGTGCAAATCCTAAGCCTTTGCATACCTCGTGGACACCAACTTCCTGGGTTTGTTAAATGTTTGACTCACTATGGCAGCAGGATAATACTTACTGACTCCTTCTGACAGCTCTTCTGAAGCATCATCTGTTTGTTCACATAGTGAAGTGCTTCATGTTTAAGAAATCAAGTCAGCTTTTTAGCATCCTCCAGCAGGTAAGGCCCTCCCTGCCAGCACTCTCAACCTGACTGAAGTCAATCTGGTGAAAAAGGAATCCTGGCACCCAACACCAGCCTCACAAGTAGTGTCCCACACGCTGCAAAGCAGCACTTTCAGCAGCAGCATACACACAGCTCCTCACTGCTGTCTACCAAGCATCCCAAACGTCTCCCACAGAGCTGAAATCTAACAGCAGTCCCCATACAACATTTTCTCCACAGCCCTTGTACAGGACAGAGCACAGTTTGTGGTGACAGCAAGCTCCGTGCAGTGACACCAGCCCTTGCTCCTCCTGCAAAGCATGGCATGCACAGCTCCAAAGAAGGACCTGTGTTCTTTGCTGAGAGTTCCCCATGTCCCCCCAAGCCAAGTTCTCCCCAGACATGGCACTCTGCAGCCATCAGTACTTTTCCCCACGATGCTGGTCACTACTGGTACTGCTTGTTGATACCAGTTACTAGTACTAGCAAGGGGACAGGCAGTCTCCAAAAACAGAAGGACACCATTCCCAATTTTTAAAGAAAACCCAGACAGTAATGAAACTCTCCAAACAAAAATCCTTCACTTTGACTCCGGCAACAAACCAGTCAGAAATGCCTTTAGAACTGAGTTGGTTCCATGCTCTGACCTGCTTTTTGTGAACGCAGAAGATGCCCAAGCCTTTTCCAGAAGCCAGAGTGGCTCAATCTGCTGCAGTTAGCTACTAGCTAGCGAAGCTGCCTGTACTTACACACCTACCAAAGTGCCCACAGTTCTGAGCAAAGATCAACACAGAGTTCACCAGGAGGCTGCTCTAGTTTGAAATAGGTCACTGGGTGTTGGGATCTGCGGTTTAAGCAACACATGCTTTGGGAGCTCAGAGGCAGCAGCTGTTCCCTCTTCGGTGGAAGACAAGCCCATTGCAAGAGCCTCAACTCCCCAGCAGCTGCCCCCTGCCTCCCGCAGGGATCCTCAGGGAGGCTGCGCAGAGTGCCAAGCCCAACTCTGCTCCATCACACCTCCCGCGCCACTCCATCTGCTCGGGAAACGCTCAGTGCTTCCTCCTGCTAGTATTTGTCTCTCAGGCAGGCGCTTCTGCCAAGAACCCTAAAGCAGTTGCAAAGCTCTCCCAGTTGCACATGCAAACCCTCTTAAGAAATAGCCAGAAGGTTTTGCCTAATGTAAGAGTGTAAACAAACTTGTTACATGCTAATCACCAGGTAGGCCACACACCCTTCCCTTCCCCCAGCCCCTGAATCTGCTAAAAGGACAGGAAATACAATCGTGGTCACATACCTTCGCTTCCTCATTGATGTCCCAGGTGAAGGATATGGCGTTGTATGCAATCTCCTCAATGTTACTGATGGTGTTGAAGCTCTCCTTGTAGTCAGCTGTTAGAAAGAAGGATTCATGAGGGAGACGAAGAGGAGATATCACCTGAGTCCTTAATCACATGAAGCAGCCAGAAACTGTAACTCTTCAGCAGCCCCTTGAGGGCAAAAAAAGCTGAACTGTACTTAGGAACAGATCATTAAAGAGGCTAGAAATGGTTCTCACACAAAAAAAAAATCCTCAACAAACAGGACGAAGGAGCAAAATGGGACTTGCAAAAATTTTAAACTAGAAACTCCAGTGAAAAAGGCAGACATCCTAAATATCAGGTGTTCTGTGCCTTAACCTGCTATGTGCGGGAAACTCTACCCTGCATGGCAAGGACATAAGCTCTCAATAAAACTCCTTCAATAACAAACAAAGATTTGCATGCGCGTCTGCTTTAAGTGCCAGGTGATTAATCCCTGCTTTGATTCACAGAAGGAAGGGACGAGGAGTACAACCCAGCCTTCAGCCAGAGAGGGCTGGAACCCAGCCAGCCTCAGCCTTGTCTGGAGGCAAGTGGAAATTTGCAGTGTTTTCTTTTTTTCACATGTACCAAAGACCAGTTGTGAGCAAAGCTGTGGGAAGGTGGATCATTAGTCTTGAAGTATTTCTACGAGGATCTTGTCCTTTGAAGAAACACAATATTTAGGACAGCCACTGGGACTACAAGCTGTGATTTAGCTACAAGCACCAGGATATTAAAAAAACCCCTGTTGTTTGGAGGGGGCTGTTGATCTCCCAATACAAAACCCTAAACCCCACCAATCAAAATCCTCCAAAAAAATCAGCCTCTTTAAGGTGTCCTAAAAACTATAGCATTAGTTCCAAGCAATCACAAACTGTCTCTGGGCTTTCAGCAAAGCTGTGGATAACAGAGAGTGATCCAGAAGTTCCTTAAAATAACAAAGCTTTAGGAGAAAACCAAACCTTGCCAAGGAATTAGGTCTGAAGTTTGACATCAGCAATGAGAGTGTTCTTTACCTATATCAATGCATCTTTGTTTGGCTGTGTGCTGTCTTGAGTGCCAATATTTCCAGTGCCTGAGCTGATCTTCCCTTGTTTTGTCTTCAGCAAACACAACCATAATGACACTCTGAAAGGAGAGAGGAAAAGACTAGGAAAAAAAAAAAACAAACAACAAAACCAACAAAAAGGTGAAAGAGAAAAAGAGAAAAGGCCAGAGAATACATTTGTTTTGGAGCTTTAGGCTTTTCTACTTGAGGCACTACAGTGTACCGGCACACCGCTGCCAAACAGGAAGGCAGACAATAGCACTTTCTGGGTCATAAACAGAGATGAGCAGAACTCCTCTCCTAACTAGAATTCAAGGATCTCATTCCAGGTGTTGCATCATCTTTACACAAGTGCTGACACCACTTCTTAACAGTCTGAGCCAGGATGGGTTGGTCTGGAAGTAGGTGGACAGCAAAGGAACGAACACTGACGTAAGAGCGCGGGTAAGCTGGCCTTTGTGCTGATGCTCTGGTCTAGATTACTGCATTTTGGGAGAGTTTAAGGTTACCATTGTACACACCCTCCTCCCAAGACACCCAAGTGCTGCCACTCACTCGGACTTTACTGATGGGGTGATGGATTCCTTCACTGCTGCTGACTTCCTTCAGCGTGATTGGGTAAAATTGACCTTTATTCAGGTAAGTCATTGTGCTGTCCCCAGGCTTCTGTCGGAGGGACTTGGAGGCTTCCAAAGTGTATTCAAAGTTATTCCTATAGAGTGAAGAGGGTAGTGATTGCTAAGGCATTTTCCTGGAAAGCTGATTAAATGTTCCACATTTAATTTGGAGAAATTCCAAAGTCGTTAGTTGACTCATTAAGGAATCAACAGGCAAGGAAGTTGGAAAACAGGATGAGCCCCTTTTTCAACCATTTCCTTCATGAATGAACATTTAAGAGAAGTTCTTGGCAAGCTAAATCCTAAAACACATCAGCAGGCAACACTGGAAGGTCCCTGTTCAGGCTGAGAGCAGCAAGCTGCTCTCACAGAACAGAAAAGTATCTTCAGAGATTTAATTAAATTCACAAGCTAATAAGCTACTCAGTGGCCATGACCCTCTTGGTCAACTGCAACTATCAAACAATGAATTCACTCCCCTCCTCTGGAGTTCAGATGAGTTTTACTTCTCCTATTTCTGCTGTAGATTTCCAGCAGATTGAGAGTAAGACAAGCAGACGAGGGAGGGGGGCACAGCTGGAAGCAAACTCCCAGACCACTCACAGACAGCACTGCACATTCCCATGGGACACAGATTTGGTGCAAAGACAGTAACTGAAGCTGGGTGGTATTTCCAACCCTGCAGGTAGTTTTCCTTAAAGTATTTGTTTTCTTTAGAGTTTTCAAGTGTGAAATTCAAATGAGAAGACATAATTGTATGTTTGAGATCCAGAGCCTCCCCTCCTCCAAAATCCAACTGTGACTCAGTGCAAAATGGCGTGAGTCGTACTGCTTGCTCACGGACAACTTAAGAGAGTAGGAGGATAGGGGCAAATGGGGGCCTTAAAGCATTACCCAGAAATGCTGTCAAAAACATAATCTTCTGAATTCATGTTGGCCATTCGGAGATTCAGTTCAGTAGGAAAGAAAACCTGGGGTAAACAAAACAACAATTAATACTGCAGCAACAAGGAAAGTCAGTATTAAATAGATACTCCTTAGCACGGAACTTCTGTCAGGCAAATTGTTCACCAGATAACAACTGATTTTTGGTTTGAACAAACAGGACACTTGAACAGTGTTTTAATCCAAAACTTTTGGGTGTCAACTACGCACAACATCTCGTAAACCTTCCAAGTCAGCTTAAGGCAAAATTTTAACGCTTTCCCAAATCTCAAAGGGCATAGCTACACAGCTCCTTGAGGTTTGGCTTAAAAATCAAAACATGGTTAGGCTATTTTCAGTTGGTATCATAAAACAAAACCCACAGATTTTCTCACTCAAGGGCCCTACATAATCCAACTGTTTTCCACTGAAACACCACACCTAGAAACTGGCAGTAAGGAAGCTTACAGACAGTCACCTCAGTTTGGTACCTGCAAAGGCACCACAGAGTGCTGAACTCTTGCAAAACCCAGCTCTGTGGATCAAGAGAACTATTTCCACACTCTGCAAGCCAAAGCCTCTGTCACTAGTAAGATTAGTCATTTGCTTTTGATAATGATTTCATGTTGTGAAGGTTTTATTTACCAAGTTTTAATTATGCACCTTTCCGAGAAAGTCTTCTGTTTCTAAGCCACTGAACAGATTTCTGGCTCATGTAACAAGAACAGTTAAAAGATGGAACCAAATCTCTCCATCCAGATCGAAACACACACACACACACACACACACACAGAGAGCAACTGCCTCTCTTGGTACCTCTTGCACACCCTCCTTGAAAGTCTCCGAGAAGGTGGAGTCTGGCGTTCGCCTCTGGGAGTTTTGGGGCTGGGTGTTGGAACTGAACTGGTCAGGATTGAGGTTCCTGTCGAAGACCACCACCCGCTCGGGGGGCTCGGGGTGGTACACGGTTGGCGGGATGCCCACGGCAAAGCCATGGGGCTGTGTCTCCGTTTTGATGGAATGGGTGGGCATTGTGGCAATTGAAACGGTGACCGTTGTGTCAGGGGTTGTGAGGTGGCCTCGCTTGTCCATGCCCATCTGGGGGGTGTGTGGAAGGACAATATTGAAAGGCACATTTTTCAGAACCTGGACTCTGTTTTCTCCAGCAGAAATGAGTGACTGTTCCGTCACATTTGGGATGCTGTTCCTTAAAGGGGCAAAAAGAAGCCATGCATAAATTACACATTTTATTTTATCATCAAACAAGAGTTAGAAAAACTTTTCAGCCTTTTGGACACGGACAACTGACACTAACTCTCCTCCTTGTGCAGAACAGCTCAATGCTAACCTGAAAAGCTAAGAAACTCATTTAAAAAAACCCCAAAACTCCTCACCCACTGCTAACCATGCCACCTTGGAGATGAATTACCTTGGAGCAAAGGGTGAGGGTTCGCAGCCCAGATCCTCATTGCTTGGAAAACAGCAGTCCAAAACTAAGCACTTCCCACCACACATTGGCACACGCAGGCTCCACAAAGTTGCTCTTTGGCAGAGGGAGAAGGACTGACAGCAAGGTTGCTGCTCCTCTGCCCCAGGACTGTGCACCACCCGGGAAGCACTAATAGGGAAATTACACCCCTCTTTTCATTCACAACCCTCCAAGAAAATACACACCACGACTCCTGGGAGTGGTTTGCATAACTTGCCGCTCTCCACCCCACCACACTAATTTCTGCCAGGACAACACTGAGATCTGCGGCTGAGCTAACGTCATAGCTAGTAGCCACTAAGTCAGCCTGCCCTCCCTTTCTCCCTCCCCACAAAGTGGTCCTGCCCTCTCCTTTGCACCAATTCTGATGCTCCCCTGTCTCCTTGGTGAGCAAGTTCAGCTTGCTTGGCTGGCAGAAAACTAGCCACCTTTTCTTTCCCTGTTTGGTGATGGGTCAGTGTGAGACCCAATCTGGTTCAAGAGGAGCAGTGGGAATACATGGCTGGGAAGCAGCCTGCTCTTCTCAACAAGTCATTCAATCAGCTCAGCCAGATAACAAACCTCACCTCAGGTCCTCAAAGCATTCTAGTCTGTCCAAAGGAAGAGGATGGTAGGAGTGGAAGCCTGACTTGAGTGAACCTCACATTTGTAACATTCACTTAATCAGTATCTGCTTGCGAGGCACAAGAGAGGGAAGGCAGGAAGGGGAAGAAAGATAGAAGTTCCAAAGGATACAAAGAAAGTCCCCAAACAATACAAAATCTAATCACTGACGTCCTTCCCAACCGGCCCATGCATGAAACAGCAATGCTGCTGGTACCTGAAAACAAAAATCAGCAGAGAGCAACTGAAGCAACTGCATGAAAAATGAAAAGAGTCACCAGTGACCTCTGCAGCCTGGGGAAGGGGTGCCTGTGCTACCAGGCCGTGCCTAATGTTAGAGAGCAGCTTTTGCTAGGCTGGCTGTATGACATTAGCACACTAAAAGTAGATGGACAGCAAAGAGAAGCAGTTTGAGCCTCAACTCTCCACACTATGGTCCAATCTCCATCCTGTTCCTGAGGCAACACAGGAATCTGAGGCAGAGAGTAAAAGCTAACAATTTCTCTCTTCCAGCACATCACCACAGTGCAGCAAGTTACTTTCTTTCAGCAGCTTTGACGGTCTAGGAGGGAAGGGAGGAAATAGAGAAGCAATAATAAAAAAGAATACCTTTTGCTATGGTCTTGTTCAGCATGTTCTACCTCCGGTTTAGCTGTTGAAGATCTCCTCTCCCGTGGAACCTGGGAAATTTAAAACATACTATAATTCAATTCTTCCTCCTATACAGAAAAAAAAAATAGCTTCTTAAAATTTGGTCAAATTAAGGAAGCATTGCTTTTGATGCCAGTCATTATTTGCATTACAGCTTAACCCATGTTCACATGGCTTTGGGATGCCAGGCTGACCCCAGGAGATGCCTCGTGGATCCCCATGGAGCCAACTCAGCCACCTGTGCTAGCCCTGGGCTCCTGCCAGCAACAGGTGGTGAGAAAACCAGTGCAGAAAACCACCCATCCATGGCTGGAGCACCAGTACTGGGGTGAGCAGGACCAAGAGGAGATTTCCCAAGGTTTGCTGGCAGTGCAGGTTCTCTCCTCTGCAGGCTGGCAGAGTTCAGCTTGCTGGATGAGCTCAAAGCTTGAGAAAGGATGCTGCTCCACAGCCACTTCCCCAAGGACACGTGCTCTCTAGGCCATTACCTCTAAGACCACTTGAGGCTCTCCTTTCTCCTCAGTGACCAGGGGATTTGGGGAGGCCCAGATCAAATCAGCATATTGAGAGACTACAGCTCATATTTGTGTGTGGCCACACGCAACAAACTGGCCCAGACTGTTCTAAACCTTTTACCAACAGAATGTAACCAGCACTCTGGATTTAAGACAGCTCAGTATTGCTCCTTGTACTTTATGCCACAGACAGGATTTGCCCTGAAAATACAGCATCGATCCAACGGGTCACCTTGCCCACACAAATGCCATTTTCCTGGCTGTGCTGCAAGGCCAAGGCACACAGAAGGTGAACTCTGGGAGCTACAGTGGCTCAGTTTCTTGCATGGAGCACATAATCAACACCCCACCAACCCAAACTGCTCTCACAGCCGCTGGCACAAACCCGTGGTGCTCAGGTCCCCTCAGCCACGCAGCAAGCCCACACAAGCTCCCCTGCCAACCCACAGGTAAGGCCCAGGACTTTTGTAACCCTCATCACACCTCCTGAATGAGCAAAGCAAACACCTTCTGGGGTATGTATAGAGGAGTGAACTACCACTTTCCTTCATCGAAACCTGTTCAGATCCTGCCTCCATTTGCCAGCCTGGATCCAAGGTAGGGAACTGCCACTTCAGCACGAACATGAAGGGCGAGGGCACCCCTGCACAAACAGAGTTCTTCTCTACAGCCCCAACTGAAAACTATGTCCTTGTTCTTACACATAACCTGGAATCCCCAGAAACACTGGAACTGTTAAGACTTCCCAAAGTAACCAGCAAAATCTGGAGAACCTCTACTTGGAGGGAGGCCAACGCTAACTAGTCACTGAAAAACAAGGGTTTTCCAAGCTGCATTTGGTCAACACTCCCAAACAAATTTTTATCAAAGTTTTGTTTCTTATAAGGCCTTATTAACCCCAGCTGAGCAAGCCCAGTAGTCAAATGGAAGGAAACAAAGGCTGTTTGGTTTTACCGTTTTGGCTTTTTTTATAGGAAGGTGATCTCATCAGCTGCCTTTAATATACAGAGGAGGTGTATTAGAAGTGCCTTGACATCATTGCTCTATAACATTACTCCATAACAGCCCTCAATAAATCTTTCAACCTCCAGCCATTCCGCTTTACACAAGCGTGCAGCATACCTGTTCTTCCACCAATTTTTTCTGTACACCCACTGATACTCAAACATAAGAGGAAACCTTGAACTAGGCATTAATGTACAGCAAATCCTTTCTGCTTTGCCAAGCATGAAGGATCAACATCAACGTTCTTTTTGTAATCTACAGGTTTAGAAATCAAAATTGATTTTGTGGATTAAATTTGTTCTGGTGAAAGTATGTTGTTGTTTCCTTTTTTTCCCAAAAGCATAGCAAGCACAAGAACAAAGCAAGTTTTCTCACAAAACTAGCTGAATAACATCCACATCAGTGAGTCTGTGGCATTTTGTCGTGTGTGTGGAGTGTTAATCTCCATATTAAGCATTACAAGAACATTTTGATATGTAAGACATGTTCAACTCTTAAAAGGGCAGACAAGGATTTTGTCTGCACCAGGCAATCTCTCCTCGTGCTTGAAGAATGTAACTGAGGTTGGCAACTGCACTCACTACTATTAAAAAGACACAAGCCAAAGTGCCAGGCAGAAGAGCCAAGTCAGCCTCCTGGCCTTCCTGCATGCTCAGCAAAGCAAAAACAGGCATCTCCACCCGGTGAGCCAGGCCACCATAACACCGGCATCTCAGCACAAGCAGGACCCCTCCCTGCCTGGAAATGCCTGCTGGTCTCCACTGACCTGGCTGGAGATAACTACTCTGGCTTATACTTTTGGTATTTGGGAAACAAAGCTCAGCAAAATGCACCCCATGCACACCAGAATGTTCTCTGACTGCTCAGTTCAGCTGTGAGGATCTAGGAAGGCACATGTCTCTGAACAGCCCACGAACGCTGGGGAAGAAAATCACTGCTGTCAAAGGATTAACAGATTACAGCAGTTGAAACTCACTGAGGGTTAGAGGGATGCAGACAGCAACTCTTTCAGGTGGACACTTCTGCCCCACATACCACCAAAAACCTGTAATTATACCTTAGTATTAGCTGAGACTGAAGTAACACAACAAAGCCCCAGCAAAAGCCAATGGTCCACCAGAATAGGGATCATGTGAGCAAAAGAAGAGGAGTTTCTTTCTCCACGTATATTTATATTCAGACAGGGATGTGGTCCTAAAGCGTCATTCTTTATGACTATGTCGATAATATACTGCCTCTTGCAAAATCTGGGGTCAACAGAAAAAGTGCTACTCAAGTTGCAAAGTAGAAAAGTGATACTTAACTTTTACATCAAGATCTAGGGGATCTTATTTTATTGAGCTAAAAATAAATTTTCAGAAAGAGAGATATAGGTTTTTTTCCATTTAAAACCCACATAGTCTAAAGTCCTTGTGATCTGTTCACAGCTTCTGTAAAATCCTCTAGCAAATGACACCTTTTCAACAGGTGGAACATTAGCTCTGCTGGCTGCCAGAGTGAACCCACGCCAATCTACCTTGTAATAATCATAGAGCAGTCCGAGGGCAGCTGCACTGTCTTCATCCCCATTGATGCTCATCATAGCTTTGGTAGCTGCTGTGAGGGGATTTTCAAGAAAAGTTTTCCAGGCCTCATCTTCATTGGTGTAAGGACGTCTCTGAGAGTAGAGTGAGTCATTCTGAAGAACCAATACAGGTCTTTTACTTGAATCATAAAAAAAGAAGAAATAAAAAAAGCCACCTGTTAGAATACATGAGAAACATTCCTAAAGTTTTTCAAAATTAGCTTCCCGGGTTTCATGGGGTTCATATTCTGATTCAGTGTACTGCAAGGATTAGTCAACACAAAAAGCCCAGAAACTTAGTTCTGATCTCACTCATGCTCAGTGTAAATCAGGATTAATTTGACCAAACTCAAATGGATTACACCAGCCTATACAAAAAGGCAAAGCCATGTAAGAGCACAACCAACCTGCTCATGCTCTGAATCCAACCCAAAAAGAGTTACACACTTACTAGCCAAACCACCTAGGAAGCCTCCAGCACATCCTATGTAATAATGCCAAGCTACAACATGATCCAGTTCCTATGTGGAACTGGAAAATGTGCATTAATGAAACATCTCTCTTCTCCAGTGCTTTCAAGTGTCTTCACTCTCAGAATATATCTAAAAACACCACCTAGAAGCTACTGATTAGTTACAGATGACATAGGGAAATTGGAAAAGGGGAGTTCAAATCAATTTGGCAGTGTTTTTTTCTGACAAGGGAAAAAAATCACTTACTGCCTAGTTACTGTTGAAATAATCCACCACACTAGTTTGAAACACACTCAGATGAGTGAAGAAAAAGGAAAAATCTGAGTTATTCCCTTTATGTTATAGTATACATAAAAAATTATATTTACCCTGAACATTTGGAGATTGCTGGGAACAAACAAACTCCAAAATGACTTGAACATTCTGTCCACAGACAAAAGCAAGACATGTAGAAAATGCTGTCCTGCCAGACTAGGCAACTTAGTATTTTTTTGGTTCTATTGGTAAAACATATGCTTCATTTTTTAAGTCAGCTCAAGCTAATATTTAAATCTGACTTTTAAACCAGTTCAGTTTTATTTCTAGGCAAGTTTAACATTAGTTTACTGCAGATGGGCTGGGGGAGAAGGGGAGGCCTTTTTATTTTCCTTAATAATCCCAAACTTGACATTTTTAGTGAATTTGCAATAGTTTAAAATAAAAAAGTAATTATTTAAAAACTGATAACCCCAAAAAAAGCAGTTGCCCACCACCTGCACACCCTTTCCTAGTAGGGAATTATTCTTTTCATCTATTTACCCAGATACATTCAGAGACTGAAATATACTACAAATACAAAAAGTTGTGAAATAGAAAGTTGTGAAATACTCTAATCACTATAATCAGCTTAGCAGTATCCTACATTTATCACCACCTTCTACCAAAAAGATTGCAAAGCAAATTACGCATTTGATGCTTTATCAGTTACACAAGTCACCCCACCGAGCTGCCATCGGACAGCTCGGCTGAGCTGAAGGCACTGAAAGCAAGTGGGAGTTTCCAGGCCTTGTAAGAGCACTTCGTGGCTATAAATCAGTATTATGTAGTTGGAAGAAGAGCAAACAAAAACGACAAGAGACAAGTTATTGCACCAGTCCCTCTCCTTAGGTCTTTATACATATTAGTGTACACACTGACACACATGCCCAAACGCAGATACCTCTGGTATTGAGGACAACTACTTTCTAATCAAAGTGAGGGGACCCACAGAAGACAAAGCAGAATTTTCTTTAGGAACATGGTACAAGCTCCTGTTCTTATACAATGTGATAAAAGAAACCTCAAATATCCATAGCAAATGGGAAAATCCTCCAGTTAAATCAGTCATTTAAAAAAAGGCAACTAAAGTAACCTGGGTGCAGTTCCCTTGATCCATCTCTGCCAAGCTGAAGGGCTAAGTCAGCCTTGCTGGAACTCACAAGACCACTAAGCTGATTCCCTCCAGCAACACAATACTCACAAGGGAAGAGAAAATCATCAGAGAACCAAAAATACTGAGAACAAAAGCAGCAACTAACCAAAAGCCTAGCCAATGCAAAACCTACCTATTTTTGTGTTATTTCTTTGTCTTCAAAACACCCAAATTCAATGCACATTGCCCTACAGGTAACCCACCCACCTAAAACAGCATAGAAAAAGTTATCTGCAAAATTATCAAGAAAAGTGCAGTGTTTGGCAGGAACTCACTCCTTTCGGAGAACTACAGCTTCTTTCAGGAAAATGAGACTATATTAATAAGAGATGGCTAACATATGTTTTTTCCTGCATTTTAGAAGATAACTGGCATGCTGATCTGCTCACAGAGTAGTAGACATCCAGCAGAGGCAGAAAATAAGTTTCATACAGCAGTTCTAACAATTTCCCAATTTTACTTTCTATGTGACCACAGTAGAAGCAGAGGAATACTACAAAAAGCAGAGACTCTATCTTTGCCTGCGAGGCTTCCTCAGCCTAAGACGTTCTGTGCTCAGACCACAGAAACTATTCCTCCGTAATTCGCTGATCCAGCACCAGCCGTCCTGTCCCTCACCCTGCAATTTACCTGGCGACGTTCAGAGCTGCCCAGCCGTGCTGTGCCTGCTCCTGCACAGAGCACACCTCTAATGCTGAGGCAGCACGGAGAATTTCCGTCACTGGCATCTCCGTGCCAGAAAAGCAAAGTGCATGTACCCAAATTGCTACGGCCTCATCCACTAAGTGTCATTGGAAATAAACACACCTATGAAAAATCCTAATCATAGGCATGAGCTGGTGAGCTGCTGCATTGGAGTCCTCTTCCTAGAAAGTGGCACACTGAAACAAGAACTCGGGTTTAAAATCCTACGCATTCCCGAGGAAATGAGTGCATCTGAGTCACTGATCATTCAAAATACAGAAATTTTATAATCGGTTCTTGAAATTAAATCACTTCAGAGTTACCGCCTTTTCTGACACTTAAGTGTCCTCGGCCACCGTCAGCCGTGACAAGCGACACGGTGACAAGAGCAGCAACAGAGCCGAGTCCTCAAACACAGCCTGGGATCCGCTTGAAGGCGAAGTCTCGTATTCAACGCCACGAAGATACAGAATACATACGAGTTCAGTTTAACTCTTTCAGCACGCAGTTTCGGCTACTCCGGGGTCACCGCAGCCGAGCTCGCCGGCAGCCGCCCTTACCTGCCGAAATCCACCTTGCCGGAGGGATGCGCCTCGTAGAAATCCATGGGGGCCGCTGCGGCCGCCGGGCAGCGGCGCGGGGGCTCAGCCCGGCTCCCTCGGCCCGGCAGCTCCTCCCGACGGCGCGGCCGCCGCCGCCGCCGCCCGCATTTAAGGCGCGGCCCGGTGGGGCGGGGGGCGGCCCCACGCCTCGCTGCGGGTGTCGGGTTTCAAAGCCAGCCCAGCCCCGGCGCTCGCCCCGCGGGGCGGGGTGGCCACCGGGGTCGCCCCGCTGCGCCGCCGGCCCCCCTCCCCCCCCCCCGGGGGGGCTCAGCCCTCGTTTCCCCCGCCATTCCGCACCGCCCCGCCGAAGCCTCCGGGTACTCCTCCGAGAGAGAGGAGCGATGGGGGCGGACCGCACGAGAGCGGCTTCCCCGGCCCGGCCCCCGGGCGGCGAGCCCCTCTCTCGCCACTACCCCCCGGCGGGGCGGCAGCACCGGTCGGACCGGACGCGGTAGTTCTTCCCCCGCCCGGCTCACTCACTTGTCGTAGTCCTGTGTCATGTCTGGCGGAGGCAGCGGGCGGCAGGACTGGCCGGGCGGGTCGGGAGGAGCAGCGCCGCGCACCCGCCGCTCCGACGGGTTTTGTCGGCTCCTCTCGCCCGCTCAGGTGCTCCCGCAGCCGCAGGTGGACGCGCGCCGCGCCGCGCCTCCCATTGGCTGCCGAGAGCCGAGGGGCGGGGCCGCCGCCCCGCCATTGGCCGGGCGGGCTCGGGGCAGGGCCGGCGCTGTGAGGGCTCCGCGGGCCGGGCGGCGGCGGGACAGAGCCCCCGGGCGAGCGAGGGACCGGCCCGGGAGCCGCGGGGCGCGGGGAGCGCACTGGAACCCTCCTCGCGCTACAAATGGCATTCCCTTCTCCCTCTCTCCCAGCCCATATGACTTTATTTTTTTTTCATGTACTACACCCACTTTTCGGAAAATCTAAACTCACCACAATCACATGAAGTGTCTTTATTATAGTCTTCAGCTGCGCCGCGGAAGGTTTAGGTTGGACATTAGAAGGAATTCCTTCGCAGAAAGAGCGATTAGACATTGAAATGGGGTACCCAGGGACGCAGTGGACTCCTTGTCCTGGCGGTTTTTAGGAAAAGATGGGATGTGGCACTCAGTGCTCTGGTCTAGCTGACAGGGTGTTCGCTCATAGGTTGGACTCGATGATCTCAGAGGTCTTTTCCAAACTAATTGGTTCTGTGAATTTGCACAAGCACTGCACCAGCTGCTGAAGAGCAGCAGATCCATTTGTAGAGTTCGGTGCCTCGTAGATAAACCCGGGTTTGGAGAGCAGGGGACATTTACAATGCAGTTAGTGCTGAAACTGCATCAAAATGCTCCAGGGTAACAGCAGCAGCAACATCACAAACACATCAGATTTATCCAAAGTGGCATGCATGAAGTTAAATCAGAAAGATCTTCAGTTTCTCCTTGAGAAATAAGGGTGGGAGGTTGCTTGTCTAAGTAACAAGTTGAATCAAACCCATATAGCAACAGTGCTATCTGTCATATGTCAAGATCTGTCAGATAGCTACTGTAATTTAAAAGTATGCTCACTAATAAGAGGTCTCTCCTTCTAGGTCAAAATCTCTTCCCTATTTGTACAGGATATACTCCAATGCAAAATTATAGAAGGACAATTCAACCAGCCAACCGAAGGAAATATGAAACTGAAGAAGACAAACTTTAACTAAGGGTCTAATCCTGGAAGTTGCTTAATATCCTCTGACTGGATTACAATTAGTGTTCTAGAAACAAAATGCTCTGTTTGGATCTGCAAACATTGCCATTAGGATGGCAAAAGATAAATACCAATACTGAAGTAGGATCTTGCTCTACAAACTGAAATTAACTGATGTAAATTGTTCTTTATGACATGCAGTAAAAACTATTCTATATTTTGAACACATCTTTAAAATCTAATTCAAGATTACATAGAAGAAATTTCTTATCTGATCTCACATATGAAAAAAATACTGTCATCGGATTAAGATGTTGGAAAGTTACATTTTTCCAAACAAGTATAACTTGCTTTGTTTCCGATACAAATTATAAAACCAGCTCAAAATCACAAGTACTGGGAAGGACTTCTAACTTCCTGGGGTGTCATTCCCTCCTCATGCTCCCTGCTTCTCTTCATAGAATCCTGGGATGTGCAGACACAATCACTGCTTTTCAGCACAGGTGCACACTTTTCATTAACAATAAAATACAATACTGCCCTGTAGCCATAGGTGACCCAGATGCGGGATGTGCTGGAGTTAAGTCACATGTTTATATTGAACCCAATTGCTAAAATCTTAGTGTTGTGCCACGCTTGATATTTCCACTTAATTTGAGTTTACCATTATTTCATTCCAAATAACTCAAAGCTGTTTGTCTCTGCAAAGGGGATGCCTTTTCTTAACAGCCTGATCCACTGATGAAAACTTGGTTATCACCATAGCAATCGCTTCCACATTCAGGGGACAATGATATAAACACCGGATTGTGACACCGCTGACTAATCTGCCGGTCACAATCTAGACTCTGCAACACCACCTGTAGGTGTATTTATGTGATGTCACTAACTGGGTTGCATCACCACCAAGTAAAATCAAGCAAGAAACACAAAGGGATTTAACAGAGCTTTGGCTGGGGCATAAAGCCACACCAGCCTGGTGGGGCAGTGCTCTGGCAGGACTTCTCTTGCCCTGTGCTGACTGGCCTTCCCCTTCAACTTCTTCCCTCACTCAGCCCTTTCACCTCGAACTCACTGCTCTCCTCCACCTCTCATGCCCTTCCCTTAACCTTTCGCTCTGCCTCAGTCCTTCTTTTAGCATTCTCCTTCCCCTCTTCACGCATTTGTTTCCTTTCAAATGAATCCCACTCAAAACATGCAAGGAACCCCACCACACATATACACCATTGGCACCCATTGAGCAGAGCAATGTCCCATCATGCTTGCCCCTTTCCAGTCTGTCTTCTGACATCACTATCTAGAGAAACTGGGATTTATTCTGGACAAGAACTAGCTACTGTTATGACTTACCTAACAAATATGGGTTTAAAATCTCATACCTGATAATTATCATCTACATGCTCTGGTCATTCACACCTGTGTAATAAACAAACAAGTTGCATCAGGTTTGTGGCAGTACTTTTGATTTCACAAAACACGGCAGGGAGTCAAAACAAGATACTTTTTGCTTAATCGGAGCCCCTAAGATACAACAGCTAGGCTGCAGAGTTGAATGTAAAGAGCAATGAAGCTCCTATACTCTTCATTACACAGCACACCAGGCGAGCTTTCCTTCTCTGCCAATAGGCCTGTGGTTGCTACGGATAGACCTGGAAAAGGGAGCCCAAAGCTGATCACTGACCCCTGCAGAATAAGCCTGAAGGCATCAAAGAGCTAAAAGAAGAAAAAAAAAAAAGCCCAGAGTTTTCACAAACTCAGTGGAAACCGAAGTGAAAGAAGGCACAGTGGAAAGAAATAGACAAGTGACATTGGAAAAAGAAGCTGGAAATGCCTTCGAAGAAAGAGATGGAAAAAGCTGGGGGGAAAAGGTAAAGTAATAAATAAAAGCACAATGTCTGAAATATAGAACAAAGAAACAGTCTGCTTTCCACTTCAGTCATATCCCTATATGCGATATTGCAAACATTCCTTAAAGATTCTCCTTTTGATTCTTTATTTATCCCTAAAGATAATGTAAATACTGTTAAAAGGACACAAGACTATTCAGGGTCAAGAGATGCAGTTCCATCAGCCTGACTGAGGACACTCTGAATTTACTACAATATAAATTCACTAATTTTTCAGTAGCCTATATATCAAAAAAAAGTCAGCCTGAAACCTAAAATTTTATTGATGAAAAAATCTTTAGTATGTCATCCAGTTTCACTGAGCACTTATCATCTCTGCTCAATATTGTGCTTCCTCTGGGACTGACTGCTGTGTCCATAGGTCCTGCCACACAGGCCCATACTGGTGTAATCAGAAAACAGCATGTGCAGGTCCTTTGCTGCCCATGGTTCCCTGCCCAATCCACTCTGCTCCACAGCATGGAAGCCATGCAGCTGCCCGGTCAGGAGTTACGAGTGCCCCGGATCTCAGTTCAGGAAACAATGGTTTGCAACAATTTTGTATCAACACAGCACGACAGAAGCACTCCAGGATCACAACATAGGCACTGATCATGCTTGGTGGCACTGTCATGAGGCAATGGCAGGGTCTGCAGCCAGTGAGCAAAGCCACTGCTGAGACAATGGGGTGGTCTACAAGCAGACACAGAATACTTCTACAACAGAGAGCAGCTGTATGAGATTACCACAAGAAAGTGCTTGTATTTTCTTCTAAAACCACCTGATGTGCTGCTGGAGGCAAAGTGTAGATGCCAAGGATGGGGGAGGCGTGTTCTGGCTCTGGAAATGCTGCAGTTGTACAAGGGCAGCAATCACCTCATGTGAGGACACCAGCTTCCTTCTTTATTCTGCTAATCCTTACTCACTCTTGCTCACCATTTCAGCAGCATCCTAGCAAAAGGAGCAGCGAGAGATCTTTCACATATGCCTGTTTCCACGTCTTGGCATGCCCTTTATGCTCCCCCTCATCTAACCTGGCCAGGAACAAAGAGCTTCACACATAAGGAGCAACAGGACCAGTAACTGTGGAGGAGATGCTGGAAAGCAAGCATCCTGCATTTAGCACAAGGACAAGTGCAGTGAGAGACACTGCTGTAACCAACCCACACACTAACATGCTCAGCCAGGAAAAATGTACAACCATACGTGCTGGGAAGCCCATTCCATTTTGGATCAAAGGAGAAGATTAATTACACAGAGTTATCCTGACTTTTCTCTGCCTGTGAAGAATAAAACTTACTCAAGCTGACATGGGGAAAAGACAGATGAGCTAGGGGACAGACACCTTACTTGGGGATTTAATATTTTCAGACTTCACCTGTCCCAAAGCCCCGCTCTTTTGCTCCCAGCACTGCAAGAACATCCTCTTGACAACTTACTACAATATCCCGAATTAATGTTGTATTCAGAACAAGCAGAAGTCTTATTTGTCCAAAATGGGAGAAAAGTCATTTGAGGAAGGGATTTTTGAGATTTCTAGAAGTTATGAGAAAGCAAGATACTCACTGCCTTGCCTACAATACTGCATGAAGCTTTCTTAAATCTTCTACACCCAATTGTTTCAGCAGTTGTGCTAAAAATGGGTTAAAAAAGATGTAATTGTAGTGAAGCCCATGTAATACACTATGGCAAATAAATTAGATTAGCATTGCTTACAGGCATTGGGCTTTGCTGATTCTCATTCTCTGGTTAAATCACGTTCAGGGCCTTAACTCCGTGTAAGTCAAACACCTCTCCTTCATGTCTGGACAACAGTAAAACCTTTGAAAAAAAAAAAGTGTTTGACTGAGACTAAGTTGATACTCGGAACACAGAGACACTGAGGTAGTGAAAAACTAGTAAGGGTGAAATACCAATTCTGCTGAATGCTGTGCCTTTCAAAAGAAAATGAGACATCTGTCGTATTTCTCCACCAAAACAACAGAAAGGTTGCATTTAGGAGAATTCATAAAGCAAGGTTACTTTTGCCCACTTAAACACACTTTTATCCTAACACAAACTAGGAAAAAGACTAAATTCACTGTAGAAGGCAAAAGGTCTTAGAATAACTGATTCGCTATTGTCTAAGTTAATAATTAATTAAGTTTTCTCAGTATATACTGTTTTAAAAGTTTATTCTTAAAACCCCCACTTGCCTTTATCTATATACTTAAGAACTGTCATTCAAATTTTAGAGTAAGAAACTAAACAAGGAGAGCCTCTTTTACTCGAAATTTCCAGGGGAGTAAGTAAAAAAAAGTCGCTGAGCTTTACCTGGACGCTTTCAGCAAATAGTTACAGAAAGGAGCTGTAATTTCCAAGCCGAGAGAGGAGGCGATTGGAAGTGCTGGGCTGCGCAGACACCCTGCCCTTCAGCTACGCCGGCAGCTGTCTGTTCCGCGGCGCGCCTCCGCCCCCGGGTTGTACTAACTGCATTCGGAGCAGCTGTCCCAGCAGAGCTCATATAACTTCACTGCAGATAAAGCACTCCTGTGGCTCATCAGCTTCTTAAACACCATTACTCCAACACAAGTGGCGATTGATTAAACTGGATAGAACTAACATAAAGCATTTTTGGGGCACACCCTTTATTTTAAATCTGACTCTTAGCCTGTGTGTCCAGAAGGCACATGGCTCTTGATGATTAACTGCAAGCTTTATGCCAGTTTATTAAAGTACAGCCTTAATTTAGTCTAACATCTAAGTGAGCTTTCTTACGTTTGTAACAATGTAACAATGAACACAGTATTTTTAATTTATGAAGCTCAGATTTTACTACTACAGTAGTTTTAAAAGAAAGCTGTACCTATAATTAAGTGCGTAAGTCTTTCAAATAAAGACTTCTGAATTAAATTAATCCTTTATGTATACCAAGGTATCTTTTAGATAGTTAATTCAAAACTCTAACAGATACTGCAGTAAAAAGAATGAGACGCTTTCAGTCGTTTGAGCCAGTGGAAAAGAGTGACAATGTCTACTACATTTCTGTGGATTTTTAACTGATACAAATACTCATCTAGAAAAGTATAAAGAATAATTTTATCAAATACTTACAAATATTAGTAATTCATTCGGGTGAGGTCAAACATAGTAGGTAATGGCTAATTTTAAAACACAAACGCTAGACACGAGATTTAAACTGGTATGTTCCAAGTCCATTAATGTAAACATCAGTTCAGACACACCTCACCAGAAGTCGAGGTATCTAGCACAGCGTGGCAATAGATTTAGACATACTAAACTGTGCCCACTTACAAAATCTCTTAACACATATACCAAGTAATAATGCAGTCTACTCTTTCCTCTTCCCACATCAAGCACAGTTTAGCTCTGTATGGCTAAAACTATACCTTCTCATCTGATAGTCACATTATAGGACCACTGTTCTAAATCCCTGCGCTACAGTAACTAATTAGAATACCTGAAAAAGCAAAAACTTTCACCCCGTGTCTTTTGTGTCACCCAAAATCAGGACACTGACCAAAATCAGACCTCCTGCCTCTACTGAGCCCGCAAAGCCTCCTGGTTTGCCAGTATTTCCATGTAACTATTAAAACTCACCTTTAATAGTCCTGTCTGCCCTACCTGTATTTGAAATACCCCTTTATCACTTGCTCCAGACAGGTAGGGCAGCGCAGCACCTCTACTATCATTTACCTGTTCCCAATTTTTAAACAATTTCATGGATTGAACTGCAATGGATTTTAAAACCCTTTATAATCTACTCACTGAACTGATTACCCTCCCAGATTACATCTCACCAAAGCCCTTGCTCAGGGAGGAAGTCATTACTCTTTGTCAAGTCTGCAGGCACCATTTTTCTTAGTTATAATAACGCTTAGAAATAGCTGTTGGTTTTAGTTTTGATCAAACAGATTTGGCAAGTTCTGTACTCTGTACTGATGGTTGGAAATGATGAATTTCTTTCAGCTAAAAGCAGCACTATTCATCTGGATATCTACACAGCATCTCAGTTCAGCATATGCATGTATATGTTATGGTGTCTTTCATGTAGTGGCAGCACCCTACCACACTTCATTTACATGTTGTCTGGGACAGTATATAAACATGGTGCATAAATAAGATTGAGCATGAGAAACTCACACAATGGCCAGGGCACCAGCTGCTGAAGATGCTGGGTTATAAAGTGGTCAGAAGAAATTCAAGGCTTTAACAGCAGCCTTGCAAAAGAACAACAGGAGGACCTGGCAGTTACCGCTGCACAAGAAACAGGGTCAGATTTTACACGAGGTACAAAAGTATGTAAGTCAGTTCCTGAAGTGGAACGTGGACCTGAAAGGTGTTAACCTGAATGAGAGGTTTAGGCATAACAAGAGAATGGGAAACATACAGGATGCAAGGAAATGTAGAAAACAGTGCCGGAATTGTTCCAGAACAACTGGAACATCTGTTTAGAAATAATAAAGAAAAAACTCACTGCAATGTAAACATCAACCAACTGCTTCTTTTATTTAACATCGTATTTAAAAACATAATAAACATTATTTTCTCAAAATATATTTACTGTCATACAATGGTAGGTACAAAAAATAGGCATTTTAATTGCAAAATCTCACAATGTAATTAGACGCTAATGTCATGTCCAGTACACTCAAAGTATGTACAATTATGCCCTAAAAAAAGGTAATTTCACAGCTTCCTGTTGGCTCTGATGCAAATTAATGAAATAAATGGTGATTAACAGTTTTCTTGGTAGTTTCCTTTCCCAGTATCACCTAAATTATAGATAATGACACTGAAACTGTAATACAGTAGTAGATCTCAGCACTACTATCTTAATAAAAAAATGTTCATGAGACAAAAGAATCAGTATAAGTTTACATGTAATACCATGGTTTGGGATCCAACCCACAGGTTTAAACATGGGTTTAATACTGGGATTTTTAGGCCTTTTTTACTTCCTTAGGACTCTGTTGTATTTTAGTTTTTTATAGAGTTTTTTATTAAAAAGTTTGTGTTCTATCATACACACCTCATCATGGATATAAGAGGGCTGAATCCTCAGAAGAAAGGCGAATAACCCTAGTACAAAATGGTAACTCTGGGGAAACTCCACTTCTCTGTAATGAGCCAGATGACCACACAATCTGAAAAGAAATGGGGAGAAAATAAAAGCCCTAAATTACAAGGGCATTTAGTATTTAGCTAGCATTTATATATTTAACTGTAGTCAGAGGCAAACTACATTTTTCCAACAGCATAAATCATTATTTTAGTTTACAGTGTTGATTCTGTGAAGTGATCCACTCCTGCAAAACCCTGAAGTAGAGGACTCAACCAAGACATCTTCAGAGCTGGTGCAAACACACTAAGAAGGAAAAGCCACTATAGCTTCTTCCACTATGAATCAGGATCTTACTCAAACAGGCAAAGAATATGTTCTTTGCCTTTCAGGACTAAATGGAATCACTGTTTGTTCTTCCAGCTTTTAGCAAATGTAGCAAAGTATTAAAATGACTACCTCATCCTATATTTAAAATTTCTAAGACTATCCAATTCAGACACCTCAGGCTCTTTACTCCGTTCTCCTCTCTCCATACGGTTCCCCTCTCATCTTCCTGACTCTATGTCATGGGATAATAACCCATTCATTTATTGTCCATTGCCTTTGTGTGCTAAATACAAATTACGTGTCTAGAAACAAGAGAGAAAAGCTAAGTTAAGTCAATGGAGTAACACAGGAAACATTGGGGCAAACACTGACAAGGTCAACAGAAAGTAATTAGTGCTGTAGCAGCCTTCTGCTTAATTATTTTGTAGCTTTCATGGTGAAAATGTTAATGAAAATGATGAGGTGATTTTATTGATGAAGTATATAATGAAAATAGCAGACTAGACTTGCTGGTAACAAGTGTCAGACCAAACAAAAGATGACACAGAGGACGAGCTGCAGAGATAGCTGTGTAAACATCAAGTTCAGCAAGTTAGGTTGGAAAAATACCCTGTTCTGGATAAGCCTCAAATTTGGTTTAAAATACTATAAAGTTTCAATTTTTAAATAAAAACACTGTACATTGATATGAGGGTTCAGGTGCTATTCACCTATAAATCCTATACTTCTAACTTACCAGGTATTGCCTTGGGATGTGGAGAAGCAGTTTAAAATGTTCCCTGTGTCTGATTCAGAGCAGCTCTCTTAAATATTCACCAGAACAACGACTGGGATCTGTCTGTCCCAATTTACGGGTGAGTGTGCTAATTACTAGACTATAAGGTCATTTGCTCACTCCCTCTGGCCCAGCAAACATTTACATTTTACCTCAAACTGGAGGAACAGCCAGACCCATCCTGAGCGCCAGGCAAGCTGCACTTCAGGGAGCACAGTCTGTTCAAAGCCTCCCGAAGTCTGGCACATTGGAATCTGGAACTAGGTCTCTCATGCCATACATCCCATCCTCTGCCCTACCTCACATCCCCCAAAAGCATTACAAAATTTTTCACACACCTCATCACATATAGAATCCTACAGTCCTTTAGGCTGGAAAAGACATTTACAATCACTGAATACAACTCCTGTCATATACAGACTTCCACAGCAAATCAGTTCAGAATCCAGTTTAAAACAGAAAGTTTTAAAAAATGCAAAAGCATTTCACCAACCATTTGACTTATCTCAGCTCTGCTGGCACTGTAATCACACTTTAGTCCCAGGATTAAAGCATTTCAGCAGTCCAGTTAGACCACGCTGATTTTTAGAGAAAGAATTTGTAAGATTTTTTTTAGTTCTATTCTACATACACAGACGATAAACCCTCATATCTGCGGGAGTAGATGTTGTTTTCCAATGTTAAGTAAGTGTCAGTTGCATAATTAATTACTTGCATTGCAAATGATATAATGGGAAATTTAACCGGTAAGAATTTAAATTCAAATCTTGTTTCATGAAGACTATGACAGTTTGCCATTAACATTTTAATATATTACATATGAAAATGTAGGCTTAAAAACAGACTTTGCATGGAAGATTATTCACACAAACATACATCAAAATATCCACTCATTCAATGTGCACATAAGATTTACGCAAATCTGTGGTAAAAGGATTATTACCTTTACTCCCTTAAAAAAAAAAAAAAAAGGTTCTTATTCATACAAAAGAATGAATCCACAGAACCAAAGCTCTTGTAATGTAACACTGTGCTTACATTATTCCAACCCATTTCTGTCACGGTGGGTATGTGAAAAATAATGTGAAAAGGAAAATAAAGATAAGCAAATAAATCCACAGAAAGACAGAAAAGACTGCATACTTGTAAAACCCAGTTATTTTCAAGGGGAATTTAATGTTTTAAAAATCAGGACAGTATTGGGTCTACTGATCTCTGAATGATATTTCAAATTATATACCAGATGAAGACTTCACGTTATTCAACGGACAAATGAAATCTCAATTCACATGAATGTAACCCAACCTCCTTTCCAAAAAAATCACCTTCCAATTGCCCACATGAGAAATTCAAGAGAATCCAAGCCAGCTAAAGAGTTGATCTTTTTCACTGATATTCACCAGTACATTCCTCTTCTGGATTAGGGTTTCCTAATACAACCAGTGGCAGAACCAAAGTCTGGCATATGATCCAGAAGCCATTGTGATTAAGGCCATCACAAAATCAGTATAGTGATTTAGAAAATTAATTTTCTGTGCTTTTTTAGAGGCCAGGGAGGAGAGGCCAGGGACTGTTTTCCCATTCTCTGGAGAGCTGCATCACAACAAAAACAAAGCTTTTTTATAAAACACTATGAAGTGGAGTATTTGTATCTACTCTAGCCATGCTGATTTTGTTGTTGATTTTGTCTCATCTCCTCTCTTCTCATAAACTCACTTTGATCACTTTTCATGTTACAATTTGTCTACTCACAGTCTGAGCCTATCCATTCCTCACACACCCCTTTCTATAAATGACTGTAACTGTATGTGAACACATAGCTGTGCCCACACACTGTATTTATCATTTGCAAAAATATATGTACGAAACTTTACTTTCAGGAGAACGTTCCAAAATGTATTTAGCAAAAATGTGAACACTTACTTCTCATTACATAGTTTAACTGTACACAGCCAATAGTCAGGGTTCATGGCTGTCAGTAAACCACATTTTTCTTGCAAAACTCCCTTCAGGCTATGCCCGTGAAAACAACTCCCATCTGTGTTTTCTTCAGACCAATTTAACTGAAAACTTGAAGGATTTGGCTTTTCAGCACGTCGCACTGAACCAGACAGCTTGCCAAACTGATTTTGTAAGTTCACAACCATTTCTGTGCAAAGAGAAACAAAACAAACAAACGCAAAAGTATTAAGTATCAAAATACTGAGGTTTAGAGGTGATTAAAACAAAGAAAATGGAGTATTTGTGCTTTTAAAATTTCTTTTCTTTTTTCTTTAAACCTCTGTGTGAAAGACTGAGAAATCTTGGAAGTCTCTGTGTTCTCTCTGCCACCCTCTTTACAGGTTTTAGTGAAACATTTTGAAACATAATTCAAAATTCCATGTCTTTCATACCTAATGATATTAGTAGTGGGGCACTCTGAAACAATCCTGCCAGTAAAACCTGTAAAACCCATTTGATACTGCCGGGATTTTTATGCTGATAGAAAGCACATTCATACACACATGGATTCAAGGTTAAGCTTTTCATGGTGCAGATTTCAACTGGAAAAAAAAACCCAACAAAAAAATCCTCACTCCATGTTTGCCCACTGCTAGTGAATGAATGACGAACTTCCCTAAGTTACTGAGGCTGAGAAGGGAAAGAAGGTATCATGATAGACCAGCACACACTCTATGACTGCCTATGCCTTGTTTCCATAGGATAAAATGCAGGTTAAAAAACGTTGTTGGACCTTTAACTTCCTTTTACGACCTCTATTTAAATAAACTCATTCATATATTGAAAAAAAAAAAACCAACAGAAAAAAAACCTCCTAAAGTAATCCAAGGACTGCAAAGTCTCTTTCAAGAGGACACTAAAATCTGTGATCAAAATCAAAGGTTTAGGAAGGTTTCTGAAAATCTGCACCTAGCACATAAGTGTTCTAGAGCACTGTCTCTACTCTGGTACATTTGTTTTAAGAAGAATCCTGCCCAGTTACAATTATGTGATATTCCTGCTCACAACATTATGATAAAGTTCTGTAATCTAAGTGGTCCTCTTCTAGCTACAAGAGAAGCAGAGCCAGAAGAGGAAACTCTTTTCCTATAAATGCAGGAATTAAAGGGCATCTGAGTAAATAATCAGCTTGAAATAAATAAATCTAAACATGGTTTTCCATGGGACATGGCTTGACTGCCGGATCACCCCAACTGAATTTTGAAGAGTAAGTACTTAAAAAAAACCCCACTGCATTCCTGAAGGAGAAATCCAACATGCGTAATTCAAACCAAATAGGATTATACAACTTATTTAGAAGTCCCTGAACCAGTCACTTCCAGAAACTGAAAGAGCATATAAAAGGAAAAATACCACTTGCCACATTTAATATCCCTCTCCAAATACCTGCTGTTTTCTGGATAGCATAAAATGTAGAATGAAAAACTCTAGATCTAATTTGGCGAAATAAAATTCTGGTTTTCTTTATTTCTATGGACAAGTGGGGTTTTGTTATTTTGTTTCTGTGCTTTTATGTCAATATAAACCCCAGAAACTTCTCACAGGTACTTCCAGAGCTACTAAGATAGAGCTGTACATGCATTCCAGCTTGAGCTGGCTGCTCAAGTAAAGCCTTCCTTGCTTTCTGTAGTAGGCTGCAAGAAGGAGTGGGAGAGAAGAGGGACATGCAAGATCTACCAAAGGACATACTGGGATATTCATACCAAAGCATATGGAAAGTAAACAAGGAAACAGACAGGAAAGGTATGGAAGACCAACAACAACTCAAAAGGAACAGTGATATAAAGGCAGCTGGTAAATTAGACAAGATGAGGACAGAGCACTCATTCTGAAATGTGGTTCATTGTGGTTCATAGATTGTTAAGAAGACTGGTAAAGGCAGTTTCAGTTGTGCGTGTTTGAAAAATTCCAGCCACAGGTTGTAAAATAGCACTACATTAATTGTATCCAGAGATGAAAGAGAAGAGACAAAATATTTTGAGATGTAAATGTTATCAGCCAGGGCTGAAGACTTTCTATGATGGGAAAAGTTGGAGCAGATTTCTGTATTGCTGGGAAGAAGCAAAGTTTACTCACGTCTTCTCTTTAGCACTTTAGGTTTATTCTTGACTGAGTAAAACAATGGCTTTTCACATCTCCACAGATACCTACCAGTAAGAGACATAAGAATTGTTAACAAAAAAGAAAGCTGGAGCAAATGAATAAAAGAATAATAATTTATTACAAATACTGATAGAGTTTTAAATTAAAATCAAAATAATCTAATGGTCAGTGCTATTAAAAGCCACTGCCCCTCCAACATATCTACGGGATCTTTTTCTGAGTAGGCAAACCAAGGCATGTTAGCCTAGATCTACTGTAATCAGTTAATTGTTCATCTGTATAAGCTATTCTTCACAGAAAGTGAGCATTTAATTAATAACCTGGATAAACATTATGAGTGTAAATAGAAAATTAAGACAGTGATTTAATCATTCTATTCACTCAAGCTTGGTGGGTGGATATGTGGGGCAAATTTCTAACTTTTTTTATTTCTGTAGGGATCAGGAGTTCACACAGAACTGTCTACCTTAAAAAAGAAGTACTTAAAAACCTCTTACTTGGCTCTTTCTTCATCCAATTTCTTTTGCTCCACATCCAAGGACTGTTTTACCACCTCATACCACTTCTTGAACTCAAAATATGGACCACCTGAATAAAATATGCACATTTTAGTTTGGGAAGAAATGAAAGAAATGACAGAAAAGGTGGTCTCCAAGCAGTTAGACCCTGCATCTTGCACCTGCATACAAACTACCCTGAATGCTATGTGCCTAAAGAATATACACTTGATCTAATAATTCTGTAAGAAAGAGAAATGCATAAATGGAATGAAAGAACAGCACATGCCATGTGAAGTGCAAAGAAGCCCTGCATCTTAGGTTTCATAGATTTAGCACAATTCAAACCTTTTCCCTCTTTTCTGGAAAGGTAAGTCTAGAAACTACTTCCTCTCTACCAAATGAACTAGCTCTCCACTGTGTGAAGTGGCCTTCAACTTTTTGAAAGTTGAATTCAAGGGATTAATGAAACTATACATCAAGCTTAGATTTAACAAATAAAACCTAAAGAAGCTCAGATACAAAATTTCACACAGTTTCATCAGCTCCCCACTGTCTATCAAACTAGCCATGACACCTTACAGGGTTGGAATGATAAACTAGACAGTGGTCTTCACTTTGTATCAGCCTCCCATGGTTTTGAGCACAGGAACTTCACTGATATGTGAACAAGTATTTACCAGCACATGCAAAAACATGAAGGCATAGGACATAGAGCAGCACCTTTATCACTGATCCTCCCAAGAGGCACAAGACTGAAGCAGACCAACTGGGTACAGTAAGGGTAAGAATTCCAAACAGAACTATGATGTAGATTTATATATTTAGAAAATAATCAACTCTTGTTCCCTGTGGGTGGAATATCTGCATTGTGAATTAACCAGACTTTGCATTTCCCCATTGCCCCAGCTGCACTGCATGCAATGCTTGTGTCATGCTTAGCTTTGCCAGCCAGCTGTTTAAACTCTCCTGAAGGTGAATATACTGTTCTTACAATCAAACTTATATACCTTTTGTATTATCTGCATTTCTGCTATTTGCACTATCCTGCCTCAGAATGTCTAGATGCTAAAAACATAGATGGTCTCAAAAAGCAAGAGACACATGAAAGGAACAAAGACCCCTCAGTAGTCCTTGAGATTCAAAGGTCTGGATACAACTTCTTTTATCAGCTCCTTAAACCCAGAGATTTAAGTAAATACTCCTAAACTGCTGGGAGAGCAGTGTGGGAGGTGGTAGAAATTTGTGTTAAACTTCGTATGAATTATTAAGCATCTGTCACACGCAAACCCATTGTCAGATACATGATGCTACACTGTAATAGTGCTTTACCTGGCCAGTACTGCTGCTCTGACATTCATATAGCTGAGCAGAAAATACACAGCTCTGTGATACACACACACACACACATACATATACACCTATATATATCTCAATCATGTTTTATTTGAATAAAACCTGTATTGTGGATGTGTGCAGTTCACAGAATACACAGAGTAGGTAACTACAACTATCTATTGCATTGCTTCCAGTGTGACTTGAAGAAATGTAGGAGCTGAAAGACTATTTTTATTTAAAAAAAAAAAAAAAGGACTAGAGAATGGATAGTTAAGTTGAAAATGGAGTCAACATAAACTGAATCTTTAAAACTCAGAATTAACCATTATCCATTTCAGCACTCTAACTTTGGGAAAATGCCAGAGGCAGGTTTGAACTCTGGCACTAATCAATGCTCTAACAGAAATTCTCACATCAGCTCCTCTGCACAGCTGCTCACCATCATCCCAACATTCTACGCACAGGGACAACACAACAGAGCATATGGATCATTTGCACCAGCAGATTTTAAAGCAAAAAAGTGGGCAAAGAATGAGCTGTTAATTCCCAAGGACAATGAGACTGGTTAATAAAGGAGAAACCCCATTAAGGCATTAATGGCTTTGAGCCTCAGCTTGTAAAGCAGTTGCACAACTCCCCACTCTTGTCACTATCATGTACTTCAAGTTCTCAAGGGAAGTAAAAAGGAAAAAAAATCCACCTTAAGTTTGCGTATCTACTTGAATGTGAAAATTACCAGTTTTAGTTAACAGTGATGACTGTCTCTAGTTACAGCAGTAATTGGGCTCACACATGACTAACACCATAATTTTATTATGGACCTAAATTTTAAACAAAGCAACAGAAGGGTCAAAATGACCCAAAACTGGATACAAGACCTAACAGATAAACCACTGTAACACATCTTGGATCTTATCTTTAACTGTGATTTGGATTGGGCCATGGAACATCTTCCTGAACATTTCTAATCTTTTATTTGGTCTTTCTGCCCTCAAAGAACCATGTTCACACCATTATCTTCTCTATCTTAATTGCTGCTAGCTTTTCCACACTCTCTCAGGATTATTTGGACTAAGAAACTAGATTACATCTGAAATATGTTACACACTAAGACATTTTATTTAACAAGACTAAACAAGTTTGGATTTTATCATAAATGTGGTTTGATGCCCCTAGTAAGTATCTGCTATTTACGATCAAAGTGTGCTCCTTCTTCACAGCATACCCATTTATCTCCACCTACCAAGCATAAAACTCTAAACCAAGAGGTAAACATGCACAAGCAGAAGCAGAGAGGCACCCAGCAAAATGCGTACCAAATTCCCCTATGCAGAACAGTAAGAATTATGCAGGTACACTGAGGCCATTTTACATGAACAGGATCTACTCTTTTCTCCAAATAAAATTTCCCCTAAAGAATGACAAAAACACATTCTAATGATCAATAAGAAAAGTCTTTCTAAACCTGATTACAACAATGTTTCATTTACAAAATCATAACACCGCTTCTACTAGAGTATTTATGTACCTTCTGTGTTATTTTTATTTCTTTCTTCAGCAAACTCTGAAAGTAACCTGTAAAAAAAATTTTAAAATCAGGCTGTTTTGTAGATCCAAGTACTGCACTTTTCACATGAAGTTCAAATACAACTGACAAAAATGACACCCTAATTTTATTTCAAGTTTCAGATAAAACCCAACAAATTTTTAAAGTAATATTTCGTGTCTAAAATACTTTCAGGTGTATGGTTAAAGCTAATGAACTTAATTGAAATTCCAGTAGTATAAATTTAACTCTAAAGAAAGAACAATCCAAGATAAGCATTTGCAGTATTTGAAATTTGGGGGTTGCTACATATTTGTCTGTACACTTACCATTCATAGTGATCATCTAATAAAAACAGTAATTTGAGCACAACTACAATAACTGCTGCAGCAAGAACATCATATTTCACTTTTCTTGTTGACTTATTTCCAGGCATAAGAGTCAGGAAATCCACTTCTCCAATACCAATTTTTTTCACCACTCGACAAGTCCAATTATGCAATTCATCTGATTAATATAAATAAAAATATAAAATGTTAAGACAAGCTAGAAATATTTTTACAGTGCAAATATGTTGGCCATTTGAGGAAAATGATGCTTAGGTCTTTTAGGACCATTTGACAGCCTTATCTTCCAGGCTGAGGAGTATTTTTAGATACTTTTAAAAATACTAGGCAACCTTCACTGTGCTTACATGGAAAACACTTCTGACTTATTATATATTCATATGGAGAATAAAAAAATCACATATTTAATACTGCTTTGATGTTACTTGAATAATGTAGTGAGATTGTTGTGAACATTCTTGTGGGAAAGCCTATTGCAAATCCACATAAATATATTTTCAAAAAAATCCCCAAAAGCAAAAAACTTGTCACAAACTTTTTTCCTGCGTGTTGACTAAACACCCATGGCAGGAGTCAGCACTTCACAGAGGAGGAGCAGGGCTGGTTGTAAAGAAGCTGGTTGGGTAAGGAGAGCAGTTTGATCGTGGCAGGGCAGCACCTGTTGCTCCCCCAGCAAAAGCTGCCGAGGTCACACCTGCCTTTCCCTGCGCAGCCCAATCGCAGCCGCCAGGGAGATCCAGCTGCAGCTCCACAAGATATACAGCAGTCTATCTACACAGTCTCTTATTACTCTGCTTATTTTTCACAGATACAAATCCCCCAAATTCCTCACCTTTCCAGTTCAGCAAGAAATACAGGAGTTGATTACATCACCATCAGATTCCACAAAGGTTAGCAATGTATGACTAAGTACAACCTTAATCCAGCTGTACTTATACTCTTGCTGCTTACAAAGTGCTCAGTAGGAACTTGTTTTTAATCCTCTCTCACATAACAGTAAAAGTTAAAAAAAAAGTGGAAATGAAATTTTCTTATAAATACTAGCAAGATACTTTGTTTTATTCTAGATACATAAAATAGTCTCTGCATTGGTATTTAGTGTCCTTTAACACTGCCAATTCATTGCTCTTTTTTTAGGAGTTGTTAAGACAACAGCAGCAGTCCTTTTTCAATTTTTTAAAAAAATGCTTATACATATTAAAATCTTAATTGCAGAGGAAAGGACAACATATTCTCTTCTGCAGTATTTTCAAAGAATACTTAGCTTTGCATTTCTCTGTAAAAGATCTGAAAATGACAAATTTGTAGCCTTTTTTTTATTATTCAATTGGTACTTCACAATCTGTAAAATAATGTAATCCTCTATGGGATCACAACACTGGCATAAAACTACAAAATCAGAATTACTACTCTGGAATTTTAGCCCTAAACCTGTTGGTTATCTTCTACTCATTCAATTGTGAATGAACAGAAAAACCAAACACTTTTATTCACCGTAACTAATTGCAAAATAAGACAGTTAACTCCCTCCCCTACTATGAACTGTTGGAATGTTTTGAGAAAAAAAAATTTACAGGCAATCTGTCTGTGTAATTCATCTTCAGTGACAGTGGTATTTTACAGAAAGTATGGTAACCCAACAGACAGTTCACACACTAGGACATATTGGTCTTTCTTTCACAAGTCAATATTCAAGACTTAATTTTAGGATAGACAAAAAGAGTCAGTACTTATGCAATATATGATTTCAGAACTAAATAATAAACCAAGTGAGACGGCAGCTGATCTATCACACACCATCAATTAATATTAAAATAAATGGTAATATACAATATTATGTAACACACAAAATGTATTCTTTGTTAAAGAATATACAGTCACATATGAAAATTCCAGAGCTAAGCAACTGGGTCCCAACTTCATGAATCATTTAGCTAAAGTTAATATATCACATCAATTCAACAGATGCCTCTTAGTTCACATGGATACTGAAAGATTTAAAATGAAGTATCCACTCCACAGCCTTAGAGAGCCAACATCAGAGTGCCCCTGCATATCTGGGCCCATAATACATACTCTAAATGTTTGATGAAGGTGCTTTCTATAGAAAGAATATCTTTCAGTTCAAGCTTAAATGGGAATAAATTAGAAGGAAAAGAGCAGGCACTTTTGAAGTAGTAATTTAAGCCTTTTTGCTAGAGTTTAATAAACCACAGAAAAATTTTATCAGTTCGGGCTAGGGAAAATATTTACCAGGTAAATTGGCTTCCATCAAATACTTCATGCACAGCATGTCTGGATGAAGAAAGCAGCTGTCTGTTATATCTGGAAAACGAGGCAGGTCTAAAAACACTGCAAGCTCATGCATTTTGTTGAATACTTCTTCATATACAGGCCACGACTGAAATACAGGGTTAGAGGGGGTTATACATTTGCTCTATTACTGTATTTGTTAATTATTTAAAATTAGTTATTGACACTAAATTCTGAATTGTTTAATTACAGGATTATTTATACAGATTCTTTTAGCACTCTATGACTAAACACGTGCAAGAATGGAGCCAGATTGCAGTACTGCAAACATGTGCTAGTTTTAAATTCCATTAAATATATAAGGAACAAATAGAAAGTTGCTTCAGATCTCCCACCACCTCTCTTCTGAAATGCTCATTATGTGTCCAAATGCTACAAAATGGAGAGCTTTTGGAAAAAAACAATACAGATGCAACTGCAGGTGAACTGTCTAAAGAGCTAAGAGGTCAGAGAAGCACAGAAGGTGGAGGGTGGAAGGGACTACTTAGACCATTGGGTCCAAGCCCCTGCTTGGGTCTGCTTGAGCAGGCTGCCCAGGACCACCTGTCAGATACTGAACATCTCCATAGATGGCAGCTTCCAAGGTTTGTGGGAAATCTGCTCAAGTGTTTCACCAACCCCAAAGTACAAAGGAAAAAAGATTTTGTTTTCCCTTACGCTTAAATGGAATTTCTTGTATTTCAATTTGTGCCCATTTCTTCTCATCCAGTCACTCGATACCACTAAGGAGGATCTGGTTTTCCACCTTTGCACCCTTGTGCAGGTAGCATATCACACCCACCTTGAGTATCCTCCAGCTCCAGGATGAACAATCACAGCTCTCTCTGCCTCCCCTCATTTGTCAGGCTCCACTCCATCATCTCCATAGCCCTTTACTGAACTCACTCCACTTGCTCACATCTCCCTGTACTGGCTAGCCCAGAACAGCACCCAGCACTCCTGATGTGTATCACCACTGCCTAACAGAGAGGAAGGATCCCCTGCCTCCCTTGAGGACTTGTGCAGTCACCATAACTGCTCAAAAATTGACAGTGACCTTGCAGTGGCACCAGCCAGCTGCCTCAACACTTGTGCAGCATCTCATCACAGCCCATGAACCTTCATACGTCCACTTTGTTCACATTTTCTCTAACCTGCTTCTCAAAAACTGAAGCAAAAAACCCAATCATCACTTTAGTCTTCCCCTCGGTCTTTGTGACCATATTCCCATTCAGCACCAGGCCCACATTCTCTAGAACCCTTCCACAGAATCTTTCAGGTAATTAGTTTAAAAAAAAAAAAAATCAATTCCATATTTGCATATTTATTAGTGACTATAAATCTGAAATTCTCTTTTTGAAACCACTGACTGCATGAAGAAAGTTCTCCCAATTTGTACTGAGGTTTGCTGCTATAGGAGAATGTAACTTACAGAACAACTTTGACATGTTTATTCATAATGAACTCAGCAGGACCTGAAGTTTGCGTAAGTATGGATGTAAGGTTTGACCCTCATTTCACAATACCTGAACTGTTTCATTAAACATTCCTAATTCTCTATAGTTTAAATGATTACTTGAATTTACCTCTAAAAGCAACAATTTCAGTTGACCAGGCAACTTTACCATTCTAAATGTATAAAAAGCAATGATTTTCCTGCTTCAGCCATTAGTTCTAATTCAGCAGAGCACTTTATCATGTATTCATATTTTATAAAAGTCAATTTGTACATATGGAACCTTCCTTTAAAAGAAACTTCGCAGGGCTTTACACTTCATGCACAGCTTCAAAACTTTCCCGAACAAGAGTGAATTCAGGCTTCTGGCCTTTTTTTTGTTCAGATTATAAACAGAGTAACTGTGTTCACAAGACACAATGTGACCTAATGTGGTTTTATTCAATCATTTGCTTTCATCTATTCTAATATAAGCTCTGTAGCCAATGCTCAATTTTTGTTTTGTGTGATTACTAACATTACATTTGCTTTTTTTAAACAATCTCCCCTCAGACTGCAGTTCAGACTTGCATGAAGACATGCTTAGGCAAATGAATAATTCTGCTGTCACCTACTATTACACATGTAACTTTTTGTAACAGTTAGGAAGTTGTATCATGTTCATTATAGTTTCTAAACACAGTTAAAATTGGCTAAGACTGCTCCAGGACTATCTTGAGAAACAAGAAAAACACACATTACCAGAGTTCTGCAGAAGACCAGGCTCACAGTACTTTCCATTCCTTTTAAAAAGCAACACTAAATTGAATACCAAACCAATCTTGGAACAAACCTGAATCATATGTAACTTCACTTGAGTGTACTGGGAGAAAAGTTAAAGTCTCAGGTAATTCAAATAAGAACATTAGATGAACACTATTCATAATCAGATAGCAAGGAAATATGCTTTCCTCTAATGAAAAGCAGTTGAATTAGTATTTTCTTAATAATAGATCACATATGAAAATTAATTAAGACACTGGGAATTCAGTCATATGAAGCATTCCCATTCTCAAACATTAAACTATCACTAATGGAGCTATCCAAAGTCTAATTTGACACCGAGCTACTTTAAGGAATATAGATCTTAATTGCAGGACTCCAACTGACACCTTTATCACCTTTTACCTGAGCTTTTCTCCCTGTACCAGGGCAAGAAGACAGCTTTCCTAACCTAGGTATTAGCGAGTCAAACCATCCTCCCTCTGCCCAACACCTACTTTAGTTTCCAAGCTTTTGTTTGCAATTTACAGAAGGCAATTTGGTTCTTTTTCAAAATGGCTAGAGAATGCTCTGCTTTGCAATGACAACTAATACTTTCCTTTTTGGGAAGGCAAACAAGTGGTATAAAAATTACAAATAAAAATTAAGACTGAGAGCTACCACTTCGGTTATTTTAAAACCAGTGTTAACAGACAAAAACTGTTATTTGTTGATGTGTGTTCATAAGAGATCTAAACACACTTGGAATGTGCATCCTAATAGAAGATAAAGATCAACCAAATCAACTGCTACTTCCCAGGGTTTAAATCCTAAGCTCAAAAACATTCCCTGTAGTAGTCTCATTGCTACAATGCAGTGCTGTGCCATGAGGATGAGGCTGAACTGAACCCCACTTCCAGCAGCACAGCCACCTCTGGAACTGGAAGCTGCAAGCATAGCTGCATCCAGCACAAGGTCACACCTGCCTGGGACACGGGACAGGGCTGAAGGCTGAAAGGTCAGGGCTTAGGACACTGTAGGGTTTCTTCAGTAACCAAGCACTGGCTGTTTTCACCAGTCACTGTATACCCTCTTCATACTCTGTTTAATTCTGAAAGAGCTGTGAGTTCATTCAGCAAATCCTTTATTCTGCAAAGTTTCAAACATACTGGGAGGGTTAAAAGAGAAAGAACTCCTGAATTCCACACAACCAACACAGCAAATGTTGAGACAATATTAAGAAAAAGAAAGATGCAACAAACAAGCAGACTCAAAATTAATAAAAGTTACCACCTTCTACCTAGATATGTATCACTGCCAAAAAAAAAAAAAAAAAGAGAATCTGATAAAACAAGTTGCACTGGAAGTCAACCAGCAAATCCACTAGGAAAGCAAGACCCAGAGCCAGGGCCTCCCTCCTTCAGTTAAAAAAACTCTGCCTCCAGCAACCCATGATTAAACCCCAAGGGAGGAGTACTTGGACAATAGAGGACAGTGTTAGATCATATGCCACATGACAAGTACAACTTTCACTTATCCAATCATAAATTTAAAAATTCAAGATGTATTTCTGTGCTAAATATTAGGACAACTCCCCTGTCCATCAGCACATGAAGTTACTGAGCTCTCACCTTGTTTTGGGAACCTGGGAAACAATAAAAACCACATATAAAACTGAAGTTACAAACCCTTAAGGGCACCTAGTAATTCCGGGAAGACTGACAGAAAACCCTTTTAAAGCTATGACACCTGCTAGCCTTTTCAGGTGTTTTGCAAGCTGGGATTCCTTCAATACTGATCAACAATGCTGACAGAGTCTGTAACTTGTCTAGATGGGGTACAAAGGTTGCCAAGACCTTTCTTTAGCTTTGTCTTTAAAACATTTGTATCTTATTCCCACATGTGACAAATAAGGTCACTACAGGTCTTCTCCAGAAAGCAGTATAGATTAGTACTACCTGAGAGTACTTTCCCCTGCCCCCTGAGCACAGCAGAACAAAATACACACTGTTGAGTCGGTGAAAAAGTGTCTATAACAAGATTTTCATAGTGATAAATATTCATTAAACTATTTAAATTAGTTGTCTTTATCTTTCAAAGTTACATGGCATTTTTCACCTGTATTAGAAAACAACAAACTGGTTTTCAGGAGCAGAGGAGCCAAACTATTAGCATGATAATCAGATCACAGTAACAGGTAATTGTTTTGAGTAAGCCAAGATTGCAACTTCTCCTACTTGTTTGGACAGTATCAGAATGTTGCTGATCAACAAGTAGAAAACAGTATGCACTGGCTGGCTTTCTAGAACCATTTGCAGGCTCCATAGTTTCTTGTTTTAAATGTGGTCTGACTGACTCTCGGATGACTGCATAGGCCATTTCCTTCTCCCATATCAGGACAATATCCCATTACTTACATATTCACAATTCGGCTTATGTTATAATGATAATGTTCTATTACTTCTGAAAACAAGTAACTATATAGTTATTCTAAATTCTTCATTTTATATTTTTCCCTTCCATCCTTCTTTCCTGTTCAGCACTTTTTTGCAGCACAATTCCCTTCCTCATCATCCTTCTACCTGTGCATTTCCATCCTGGGACCCTTTTTTCCCCCATGCTTGCACATCCTCTAAAGTTCTACCTTCCCTGTGCTGCTCATATTCCACAATGGACCTTTTTCCCCAGGGATTTGTTTAATGACCATTTAATACTGAAACCTAGTAAGGTCTGACTCATTTTTTCATTATCAGCTTTTTGTAAGTCTCAGGGAATCTTTTAATGTCTAGAGCTGGATATGCTGGCAATAATCCAAAACTCAGCAAGGCTGCATCATTCTTAAGATGACAAATTCAACTTAGATGGAGTTTGAGAAACAGTGTACTAAACTTACCAGGAAATGGATTAAGAAAGCCATTTAACTTGTAGGTTTGGAAAACAATGTGTTATGAGGGTTTAAGAAGCGGTTTTTGCAACACAATCCATAATTTTGGTTCAAACCTTGTGTAAAGCAGGGCATGCCCACAAAATAGAAGATATTTATTGTAAAAATAACAAACCAAATAGCTGCCCTAATGTGTGTAAACATCTTTGAAAACTGCCTGGATTGAAACACACATTCCCAGGAACCCAAGCTGGCTTTACATCTACATAAGGTAAAATAAGGTACCAACAATGAGCAGAGCAGTCAAGTTCTCAATGGCACTTGGCTCACCTTATTTTGCTTCTGCTGCTCAACTGGTTCAGATATATCTGGTCATCTGCAGCATGAGCCTGATGTGGGATGACACCAGCCACAGTGCATACAGGTTGCATGAAAGAATTGACAGTAGAGACAGTAACTGTATTAAATGTGAAATTTACCCCCAAATTAGTATTTAAAACTGAATGAAATGACCTTGCGGACCAATCATTACATACTAGATCATTAATGTGGTCACTAATCATTTTTTTTCATGTTTTTTTTGTGTATTCTTACAGTACTACTAATCTCACTACCTCCCATATAAACACACACCAACAAATATTGCTGATTTCTTTTCAAACAACATTGGTTTTCCCCCCTTGCCTGACCTCTTATCCACCTCTCAGGCACCACCACCATCACACCTGGAGCAGCCACAAACTAATGTAATAGCTATAAAACACAAATTAAATGTACTTTAACACTGTGTATTATGATGAATACAAACTTTTAAAAAATAGGAAACACTGAAATTTTTTTTGCCATCTAACCTAGCTGGAAAAAAACTAACGCAGTCAACTTTGTTACATTATAGTAACAAAGTTGTAGTCTTTTCAGGAAAGCCTTCTTTACCAGAGCTTAAGGTATACAGAAAAGACATAAGCAATATTTAAAGAGACTCTTTAAAGGTCCCTTCCAACCCAAACACAAACCATTTTGTGATTCTATGACATTGTCAGCACTGTCACCACTGGTGTATAGAAACGTGTGATTTGCTGGTGTGTGTGAAAGTGTATGGGGGAGACCCCCTGCACCCTTCTCCCGCCTCCCTTCCTAGGTCACCATCAGAAACAGGGGAAGGAACAGACCCCATGAGCCTTGCATCTGACTCAGTGTACTCATTTTAACGTGGACTAAATGAGTGGATAGATTTCTCCAAAGCCTGATATCCCTGAATCACATACAGATGCTGATGTAACAGCAAGAGGGTGTGTCTGGAATTATTAAAAGGGAACCAAATGACAAGAAGAAGACAGGTGAAACTGCTATAACTCCATTTAGATAACTGCAAAGAAATATGCATCTCGTGAAACTTCTTCCATTAGAAAAGACAAAGAGACCAAGCACACAAGTAAAGCTGCTCCTTTACAAGCCTGCCATCAAGCAGAAGGAAGAAGTAAAACAAAATCTATTTGTCCACCTGGAAGACAGGCAGACAGGTTGCCCAAGTTATCTGTCTGGTAACAAACGGGCAGAAGAGATGAAAAAAGAAATCAGGATACCATTTGAAAATCATAGAAGTCACACTGGCAGGCTCTCTCTTCCTCTCTTCTTTTAATAACTGTTTCAGCTGCAACAGCTACTACATCTTAAAATCCCAAATTACCCCTGATCACTGTTTTAAGAGGAAGTGAGAAGGGTATTTGTATAGCAAAAAGATTAATTTTAGAAAATGACTCAATAAACAAAGTTTATACACTTTTGAGAGAAAAAAAATAGGTGCTAGGATATGAGACTGCATTAAACTGATACACACAATTTTTACTGAAGAATTCAAGATGGCATGAGGATGAGCCAGCAACCCACACACAAAAAAAGCCAACTGAACATTCAATACAACTGCAAGCCTTTACTAGGAAATAAAATTTTTGGCTGCTGAACAGACTTTTTAATAGGTTACTTTCAGAGGAAGACATATTTTTCATTACATGATTCCGGGTTAAAGTGGTGTTTGAATAAATGAGTTTCAATATTATTAAACCACAAGAGACACGTGCTCGAGCATTAGCTTGTTCATGCTCATAAGCTAAGTCTGTCAAATACCACTTCTCTAAAACAATGTAGTCTTTCTAAAAATACAGAGAGCATTCCAATAAGGAGCTGAACTGTCATAACATATTGAAATTTAAGAGTTTGGGAACAAATTTTATTGAATTTCATAAATATTTTGGTAGGTTTGTTTTCTTTCTTCATTAAGTAATGCTTAAAGACAGGTATGGACAAGCTAGAGTTTCTGTTACACAACAGCAAGCTCTCATGATAAACTTGATTACAATAACCCTTTCAGCAGTGAACTTCCTCCTCAGCTTTTTTTCTTTCAAATAAAAGCCTCACCCTTGCTTCTTTTCATTCTGCACTACTTTCTATCCTGAAAAAGTACTGCATGCACCTGCTAAAATGCACAAGAAATACAGAGTTAGGCAGAGAGAAAATAAACCCACCAATAGATAGACACCCACCCCCCAAAAAATTAAGATTACAAGGTATCTCAAAACACCACCAGACCAAATCAGGAATCCCTGCTTATTTGGGAAAGTAAAAGCAGCATAGTTGATTAGCAGAATTTGCATAGAAAAAATTTTATCTGTCTTAAAAGATTTTTTAAAAATAAACAAGAATGACCAGCTTCTGCTTTACTTTGAATTCTTTAAAGAGTTACCACTGAAAAAAAGAAATAAAAAAATCATATGGCAAGCAAAGTTATTCAAATTTTAGTCAGAAAAAGAGGCTCTTACACATAAGACCTGGAATATTTTGAGAAGAAGACTTCAGCAAACAGAGGAACATGACTAAAAGCCAGTCTGATGGATACACTTTCCAGGGAAGCAGAAAGCTGTTGTTACTCCAGTCCAAACTCTCCAGAAGAAAACAGCAAACATTTTGACCTGCATTTATGAGTTCACTAACAGATTTAGTCAGGAATTACTCTGTTTGAATCAGACCCAAACTAAAATATATATGTGCAATCCACCAAAACCTAAAGTGTTAGACAATCCATATGTCAGCAGTTTCCTAAGAGCTGTGTGATGACTTGGAGACATGGGCTTTAGACAGTAGCAGATTATTAAGGGATACAAAATCCTTTTGAAAAGCCACTGAGGAAAAAAGAATTAAATACAGGCACCGTTTTACAGCACTTAGAAAATCTTCAGGTTTCTTCACGACTGTGGCACAAACCCACCCCATTCCCTCAGGCAGGTCTTTGTCCTAGTCTTCCACCTCGGGAAAAGAGCGGCACAACACCACCCCCGAGAGCCCGGCCCGGCAGGAGCAGCCGTTGCCTGACCAGGGGGAATGACCAGCATCAAAGGAGGAGAAAGAACCAAATATTCTGCAGCTGAGTTGGTTTCATGTGGCTTGTACTAACGCAGGCCTAAACTCCATATTAAACGAGGAAAAGATACAGAGCAGCTCACTACTTCCTGCATGCTGAGCTAAGACACTATCTTGGTTTAGAAACAATATGAGATGAAACTGTAATGACTACACCCTAGTGCACTTACAGAGTCTCAGCTAAAAGCATGTTCTCTTCAGTAATTCCTCAATTTCATATGATCAACAGTAAAACTTTAATCACTATTCAAAGAAATGAAGAGAGTATTAACTTAATCTGTTCACAAATCCAAGACCTGTACCTGCTTTTACAGCCAAAAGAGGACCACACAGAAGTGAAGACTGTTTAGAAATACTAAGGGTAAAGTACAAAACCCCTCAAGCTGCCATCCCTGTCAGCCCAGGATGGCTCCCCCATGACCTAGAATTTATTTACTCTTACATGGCTTTTCATGTTTCTCTTCTTGCCACATTTCTAGGCCAGGCTTCTTGCAAGTGCTCCTGCTTCCTCCTGGCATCGGGATCATCACTACTACTCAACAGTAAGGAATTTTACGTTGTGAGTTCTTAAACAAGCAATTCCTTTATAGTTCCTCCATCAAAACAAACCAAAAGGTCACTAGAAAAATACAAGCATGAAAAATCTTTTTTTCAAATAGCAAAGATTCTGCTTAAGAAAAATGTGTAATATTTATTGCTTAGAATTCTTTGGTGTAGGCTAGACATACCCCTTTTATGCAATGATTTTGTATACTTTTACCATTTAATCATTCCCCAAGTTGAATAAGGAACATCCTGAGATCTCTAAATCTGAAACTTTATTGGACACCTAACTTAAAAGCTGAACTATGACTTTAAAAGAGTTGTTCTAAGATAACTAGTTAATGAAAAATGAAGTTTTACAACCTTTAAAAAAGTCTCCCCAGAATACAAAACGCACAACCTGAAAGCCTAACTGAAACCCCAGAATATAAAAAAAAAAAAAAAAAGTGGTTGTACCACATCAAACCAAAAAATCTATTTAGCCTTGCACCCAGAAGTGAGCAACCAAAACGTGCAGGGAGGAATTTATGAACCAAACAAGCCACGACACTACCAAACATCTGTCCAGCTTCACACCATTTGTGGCTGACCCAGCAGTGAGACCTCTCTATTCTTTTCTTTCCAGATCCCTATTCCTTCATGGCATTTGTACAGTCAGCATCTGCCATTTTAACATCCAGAGTATCCTCTAAGGCAAGGAGTTTCACCAGTTACCTACAAAACGTAGGTGGCCACATCTCCTGCTGTTTGATTCTGAACCTGCAAACCGGCAACCTTTGCTGACACCTTCCTTGTATTGGAAGAGACATTGAACAACTGCCTCCTGAACGTGTTCTACAAATGATCACCACATCCTCCTCTTAGTCACCTCTTCTTTAGGTAGAAAGATAAGTAGATAATATTAATTATTTCTTGTAGGAAAATTGCCCTGTTTGATAATCCTTGTTGTGACTCTGTACCTCTCAGTTCTTCTGCAACCTTGACAAAGAAAGGGTAAGAAAAGCAAAACACCCAATCAAAATTCCATATAGTATTTAAGATACAGATACATGACAGATTTATACATTAACATAAATTTTTTTTCATCTCCATTATTTTATCAGATGTCAGGAATTATTAGAAAATAATTCTAATGTAGCTGGGCTAAAATAACTGCAAGTTCAAAAACTGCATCACAATGGGATTACAGAAACCTGTTTAATTAAGATCACACAGATATTTAAACTAAGGCTGGTACATGAACATAGCAGCATTGATAACACCAGATTTCAGAGAACACTACAAATCAATTTTTCTTTACTTAATACTATTTTTTCCACATAGAATAAAGATATTCATGTCAGCTGTTGGACAAGAAGAAAATCTGAGAAATTTCAAGCAGTATTTCTCCATCTTTATTCTCATAACTATGAAGCTCCAAAATTATATATCTCAGTAGAGGCAAAAAGGGGAATGTTTGACTTATTCCCAACTGCTCACACAGGATTCAGAATTTTATTAAGGAAAAAAAAAAAGAGAAGGAAAGTGAAAAAAACCAAGACTGAATAGAATGATGAAGACTATGGAACTTGCAGGTATACTTTTGTTTACACTGGGATTATTTTTCCTAAATTATCATTATTCTTTAAAAATTCCTTCTGCAAGTGTAAGAAATCTTTGCATGTACCCATGATATGCATTTTACTTTTTCCTACAAGGTTTACTCATCAAAAATGGTCAGCAGACCATTTTATTTTAAAAAGCATCTTCAGACTAGAAAATTATTTAACATATTATTAGCATAGCATGGTTGTCATCTACCACATCAGCAACACTAAAACAGCCACTGAACAATATAAATCATTTCCACAGTAACAATTTCAGTACAATGACCTCATGCAATATTCAGAATACAACAGTATACTGAGATTTTCACTCGTCCTTACACAGTGGGACATGAAACATAAAGCCTTAGCACAGTGATTCATTTCACCTGTCCCTCCTAGAAGAGTACTATAATTAGGAGACTAAATCCACACCCACAACTAAAGAAACACCAGCATTTAAGAAATAATGTCCAGTTTATGAACTTCTATTCACATACTCAAACTCTGTAATGAAGCAAATTCTAATCCTTCTGCTTTTAAGATGATGAAATTACAGTACCATAAATAACATCTTTGATACAAAACAATCACAGAGAATGAACTACCATTTGCCGTATGAAAGCACTCAGCCACATTGCATCCAATTTAGGGTACAAATCAAGGAATTACACCAGAAAACCCAAGGGAGACATTGGCCTGAAAAGCAAGACAAATACTTGTATTTTTAGCAATGCTAAAAACAGTCATCACGAGATTTCCAAAGGATCTTCAGTGGTCAATATTACAGTTTCATATGAACTTATGCCTTGAGCTATGAGCAGAACACTCTACAGACATTCCTAAGTAACACCATCCCCATAGACACTCTGCTTTTCCCTAAACATGTCATAGTTCAAGGACAGAACTCACTCTTCCCTATGGTACAATGAAGTTCACCAGTGATCTGCTTTATTATGAGGAGATATTCTTTCAGTACTGAAAAGAATGATGAAAAAGTCATTAGACTTTGTTACCAGCGCAAGGTGGGAAGAATTACCAGCATGAGTGAAAACAGCTCACAGCCTTTGCAAGCTTGCACAGACCTCCAGAAGAGCTGAATGTAGGCAAGAAGAGAGAAGCATCAATACTCTAGAGTAACAGTCCCCTGCTAATCTCTATCCTTCCTTGCTATCTACATTCATGTGATCTAATGAAAATACTCTCAGTAAGTGAGTAGCTAATTTTCAAAGCTTCCCAGGCAAGATCCTATCTAAGTTTATACACTTCAAACACAGTAAAATATCTGTGATATGCTCCTGACTGCAAGAAACAAAACAAAAGCAGCTCAAAGTATCTATACCAAAATGCAAACAAGTGTTTCCAATGTGAATAAGCCAAGCAATACACTTAGATACAGGAGTGATAGTTTCCTTGTGTTATTAGGTACTGTAAATTCAAAGAATTTGTTTTCAGTAAACCCATAATACTGATGCTACTCCTGGTCAGAATATAGATAAATTATTCAACCAATCCTAGCAGTGTATTTTATGCAAATCCCCTCACACTTTGTAACAAGCTGGTAGAGATTATTAGAAATTACTAGGGATTGAATACCAAATTACTTCTAAAATTAAGACATTATGCTCAAAAGCTAAGGACTACCACCAATTCCTAGTTTTGGCTGCATACGGCAGGCAACTGTCACAGCACTGAGCAATTGTCTTTCCTTAATCCATGAGAAACCCTCCATTCTTATGTTTTCCTCCAGGCTACCTGACAGTTCTTCTGCCCCCAACATTCACAGGGAAATCCAAATCAGGAGGCGTCTTAAATTACTTAAACTTTTCAGCTGAATTTACAAAACAAAATGGCTTTTACTATGCTTGAACAAAGCTGAACTTATTCACATACATTTTTGTGGCACATCCCCATGTAATTCAAAGCAGTTTTACTGAGCTACTGAGTTGCTGGACGGTCACAAGGCACAAAGTGTTTACATGGTGCAAGTATTAACAACCATATTCTGATTGTAAAAAGAAAATGAGAAAAAGGATATAAATCTGAGGTTCCGTATCTTTAACTCATCTGAAAACTCTGAAACATTTAACCATATTGTAACATAAGTGATTAACATTACGTGTCATTTTGAATATGGAAGACAACTCCCACACTGTGTAGCACTGCACAAGGATACACATCCAAAATTTAAACCTCATTCCCAAGTAGACCTCTCCAAATATAGTCCTGGTAGGTCACTACACTCCCAGACAGGTCCATCATATTCCTCTTTCTATCGTGGGATAATTGGGTAAAGGGAAAACCACCAAAGAAAGATGCCCCTTTTGAAGCAGGGAGGCATTTGACTGCATAGTGCTCAGAGACAATTTCCTAGATGAAAAAAAGACAAGAAACTATAGATATTCTGCAATGAAACACAATGTAAAGGTGGCTAAGCTGTAAGCAGAAGGAAAACAAAAAAAAACCCAAACAACCCCAAAATCTTGAATTTCAATGCCACAGGTAAATAGGTAAGTCATGAAATAGGAAGAAAAGCAACACTGTGCTGTAGCTGGAAAAAGAATATGAATCCATTGCACTGAAATTATATGCAAGGAAGAGAAAAATTGTGTCTGCAAAAAAGTAAACCACTATCTGATAAAGTGGAATATTTAACAAAGGAGAGGCCCAGATAATTTACACACAAGAAGCTTCAAGGAAATAACTGAGGAGTTCTCTGAAACACAAATGTTGTTTTTTGAATAATCTTAAGAAATTCTAACATCAAAGGACTCTTCACTTTAATATGCAGCATTTAAAAAAAAAAGTAAAATGGGAGATTCAGGAACTGTAGAATGATTAGCTTGGCATAGATCCAGAACAAATTAATACTGTGGCAATGGGAAAAACAGAAGCTAAAAATATCCTGTCAGTCAAACAATCTTTGTAAGGTCAGGAGAGGGGAGAGTGGACTGAAGCTCCAGCTCCCACAAGAAGCTGATCCGAAGAACCTTTTTCCTTCTTGACAGGAAAGCTAAAGGGGAACCAAACCAAAATTGCCACCAAGACTCACTGGAAGAACGTAATTCGTGATTTCCTCAAAACTCAAGAGCTGCTCTGCAGGAAAGCGAAGCATGCAGAACAAAGGTGCAAAACAGAAGCATGCTTGATTTGACAGCAGTGGAGCAGCCTGGCAAATTCATCTCAGAAATGAGATCTCTCAAATCCTCAGCAGAAGTGAGATTTGACTGAAGCTGACACAGAAATATGGGCGACACAAGGATTAGTGCCAGAGAAATATGGATACAAAAGTGCTGCCAAGAATAACACCAAGCAACATTAAAAAAAATTGAAGAGAAGAACAAAAAGAAAACACAAACTACAGAATACTGTAAAAGAAGAAACCAAAGAGTTGGAAGGTTTCCAGGCAGAATAGAGAAGAATGATCATCTCAATTTTTCAAGGAAACCTTTCACTCCTAAATAAAAGAGAAATAAATTTACTAATCCAAGTTAGGGAGGGTGTGTGTGTGAATGAGTAAGTGCAAGGTATGTACTCCTCCAACACAAATAAATAAAGCCAAAGCATCATACAGAATAAAATGCTCCATGCTCAAGTGGCACATTCTCAAAAGAGCTGAAGATTTCCAGTCTACTCTATAAATACATTACAGCATCTACTTCAACACCTATCACAGGTTACCCTTAGGGAAAGGAAAGCCTTGGATGAATTATAGAGCAGCAAACATTTGTTTTCAAACTCTTCAATCTTCCATCAAAGCCAACATCAGTTCATAATGGAGCACTAACTAAAAGTTCTTATGTAACTAACTGAACACAACTGAACTGACCAGAGCTACTGGCCTAATCCAACACAAAGAAACATAATTGTAATGTAGAATGATAAGCCATTAAACCTGAAAGAAACAAGGTATCAGCAAGAAGATAAGAACAAGAAGCTTTTCTGTCATGTGGGATAAAGGGGAGAAAATCATGACAAGCGATTTAGAGTTTTCATGATTCCTCTCTCTTGTCCACAACCGTGATTTATGACAAGCAGAGTATATTTTTGCCACTTTACCAGGATGTGTTCAAGAATTTTCCACAGGCAAAGGTATGGAAGAATGCTAACACCATTCCCAACTGGAAATTTAAAAAGCATTTCTGCATCATGGAAAATTCTGAGGAATAACACTAGGAGTCATTTAAGAACCAAGACACCTAGGGATGGAAATAGGTGAATATATAGAGCAGAATTCAAACTAAACAGTGCTTCTGTTAATCTAAGTTGGAGACTGGATGTGTAAAAAGAAACAAACAAAAAAAGTTATACTAAGACAATCAAAAATTAGCATAGATGGTAATTTTATTGTGAATTGGCATGGTCAAATCTGTTGAAGTAAGTACATTCCCTGTTACAGGCAGCAATACTCTGGATTATAAAAAACAAACAAACAAAAACCACAGAAAAAGAGAGGATGGAATTAAATTACAATACAAAAAAGGAAGTACTTCTAAGATACAGATTCCTAGGCAGCAGGGTGTATCAACAACACTGTCGACACTGAAACATTCAGTGGCCTTGTAAAACAAGCGGATTTAGAATTGTGCAGCTACTTCCACCTAAGAGGAAGGGATGGAGAAGGGGGATGGGGAATGGAGAAAGGCTTATGGAGAAGCAATTCCATGACCATACCCCAGGGCAGAAGAAGAAGTAGCAAGGATAATTCAGTAAATACCCATTCCTTTTGTCTTCAGGGGCAAGATGGTAGACAGGTCTGAATAGAATTCAACTAACCCATCAAGCTCAACTTTCTCCAGGCCCACCCCCAATCCCTGGGGGAAAAAAAAAAGATTCTTAACTCATTTCTTCCTGAAGTTTTATTTTAAATTTGGAGAAGAGATTGAGAGAAGGGAACTTCTCTGAGGTCACACATTGTGCTCCTTGCCAAGTCCAGATACTTGTGATAGAGAGATCACAATTTCCAAAGCTCTTTAGCACAACAGGATCTGAAAGATGCTTATGAGACTACACCTATCCTGTTGCACACAGCACATACCCCAAAGTGACGTGGTTGTTATCTTCAGTACTTCAGTAAATCATGTTGCCCAATATCCATGGGAGTGACCTGCTTACCTATATATATACATACATTTAAATTTGTATGTGTGTGAAGAACGTGAGAATCAAAACCAAAAATTACTTTTGGACATTAAAAAAAAAAATCCACTTACAATGCATTAAAGGTAAAATACACAAAAAAATAGTGTGTTTTATAAAAAGTAGTGAAAGCTAAAGGTAAATTTGAGACAGCAAAAAAAAAGCACAGCCAACTTTTAAGCACAAACAAAATAATACTTATAAAATAATTGGGTATACAGTCCCAAGTCAAGAATGCATGGAAAGACAGACCTATGGCAAAGACAAGTTGTTGACAGTTCAAGACAAAAGGGATGCTTTAATCAATTTTGTATAAGGATAACGATAAATCCCCAAAATCAAATAGAGGATGCATATCTTAAAGACTTATGCCTACGTCACACAGAAATGAAAGAGGGAATTTGTGTGCAGGTGGAGGACAGATAATACCAATAAAATAATCCAAGCTGAAAGCAAATTATCCACTAAATGTTACATATACGACTACTAATTTACAAATACATTTTAAGTCCTACACTAATGGGCTTTAAAAGAAATAGATACCCTAAAATCCTAGATATCCTATGTGCATTAAAAAGGGAACAAAGGTGACTTCCACCTAAAAGAGAAGAAGACTGCACTTATCAAAGACGTTTTGGCTACTGGCACAAGCCTTAGGATGAGTAGAGATCTACTGCAGTTAAACAATTTGCAAATAACAAGAAAAAAACCCTTGACCTCCTGCACAGAACAAAACAAAATACTTAAATATCTTATTCTTTCTTCATACACACAAAAATATTTTAATCAAATGGAATAAGAATACTTTTTTTAGAAAAAGGAAATTTTGCTTTTCCACCCTTGTACTGGGAAGTTAGAACTTCTGAATAAAGCAGGAACATCTTCCTGCTGCTGCTGTTTGCCCTGTTAACACTCTAATTGTACATTTAGGTAAAAACCTATTTTCCAAAGGCTAACTTCTAACATACACAAGATTTTAATAGAGGAAAGGATAAATAAGATGACTAATCAATTAAAAGCTTAGAAAGCTGACTTGGAGCAATGGAAAGATAAATACATATAGAAGATAAACAGCTCATTTTTCACAAACATCTTCTATAAAGTACTTTTTTCCTTCATAAAACACTTTTGAGGAGTACTGATCTCCAGCTAGGCCCTGACACCTGTCTAAAAGTTATATGTCATGATAAAGATGATACAGGGAGCTGGAGGCTCCTTTCCTCTTTATTTATGAGCCAGTCATGCCCAAAGCTCCCAGACCTCTGGACAGAAGTGTTCAGATACAACCACCTTTGTGGAAGGTATTTTAAATAAAATTCAGTTTGAGCAGAATGAAGAATTATGCCCTTCTTGTCAGCTGTTCCATTACCAAAATATGAAGGGCCTATCTGCCACCTATACTGAAAATGTGAAATAGAATACAAGGCATACTTGAGGTCGGAAGGGACCTCTGGAGATTATACATACACTCCAACACCTCTGCTGAAAGCAGGATCAACTACAGCAAGCTGCTCAGGACTGTGTGCCATCAGGTTTTGTGCACCTCCGAAGATATGGACTCCACAGTGGTCCAGGGTCGCCTGTTCCAGCACTCAGTCACCCTTACACAGTGAAAAAGTTTTATATTTAAATGGAATTTTCTGTATTTCAGTTGTCTCCTGTTCTTCCACTGCACATCACCAAGAAGAAAGCCTGACTCCATTGTCACTCCTCCCTGACAAGATATTTATACACATTACTGAAATCCCCCCCAGCCTTCCCTTCTCAGTGATAAAACCCTCAGCTCTCTCAGCCTCTCCCTGTACAGCAGATACTGCAATCACATCTCTAATTGCTAAGTAGTATGCAACACAAGGAAAAATTGTCAGTGATACAGACTCCGTTCCTAAATTACACAGCACAGAAGTTCATCACAGCTGGGAAGCCTCAAACTAGTCACATTCCTTGCATATGGAATAGCACTACTAAATGACAAGTCATAAAAAACCCTTTGTGCATGTGCATGTGTACATACACATGCCACTACACAGAAAGTAAATCTGACTCACCTTGTAATAATGTTGCATTTACTTTTCTAACACCTGTAATAACTTCAACCTTGTACAAATTCAGCATATTTTGGGTATGTGGGAATTTACTACTAAAAAAAGTCTTTAAGCCACTGAGAATATTTGTATACAAGCTGAGCCTCATCAAGTTAGGCTTCATCTGCATTTAACTGACAAAATGATATTTAGTATGATTGCAAATCCTTCAAGTTACTATAACATAATTACTTCTTGATTCAAATTTGGGATGCACAGGACACAACTAAATGCACTAAAAATCTGTTCAAAATGAAAAAAAGGAGATATATGGAATATTTTGGAACACGTTTGCAGTTTATATTCACCATACTTGAAGCACAACAAATAATGGCATTAGAGCAACTTACACCCTGGTAATAACAGCCATAATATCATAAAGGTTTTTAAGATAATTTTCTACAAAATATTCTATACAGAGCACAAAGCAAAAAACAATGTAGGCTATCGTTTCAGAATGTAGTATTACACAATCTCATTTCCTGCTCCAGGACAACAACCTCATCTCTTGAATTTCTCAAAATTCAGATGTCAAAACTAGACACAAGAAGACATTGGTCATCTCAGTGCTGCAGCGAGAAACTTGAGATGTAGGAAAGAGCTAGTAAGGATTTTGCAATTATCAGCCTCGTGACATAGTAAAAGAACATTAAAACTAAATAAACATGAGGATGCCTTACTAAAGTAACACTGAAGGTAAAGGAAGGAGCAGATATTTCTGGAAAGAGGAAACCACAATACTGGAGTGGCTGGAAAATAAAGGGTACAGTAAGCTTACAGAACTGTACCTATATATCTCAATGAAAACACAGTTAAGAGATTACTTGATTAGTGTGCATATCTACTTATGCTTTGGAAGTGAAGGGTGCAGCCCTATCCCAAAAGGAAACAGTAGGATCCTCCAAAGGCAACTGTCATCTCCTCTCTGTAAACCAGTTCTCCCACTCTGAGGTATGGTACAAGCTTTACAGCTGCAATTCATAAAACAAAAACTCATCTAGGAGATGGAGGCAAAGAAGGACAAAGACTTAAAGCCAAGTTAATACTCATATTTCAACCTAACATATCTTTTCTGTTAAGGAAATATCTAAGACAAAGAAATCAAGAGGTTTTATATTAAATTTATCTCCTGATTTTTAGAGGTTGAGGCCGTAATTCTCATTTATCCAGACAGGAAAGCAGAAATATAAAACCAAAAATAATATAAATGCTAAAATTTCTGAAGACACAGCTCCTGAACAACTCATGACCTGCTGAATACAAGCTACATATTGGAGAACGGTAATGTTACTTGCAACATCATCAGTGAGGGCTTGGCAGAATTGCTGCTTTCTGCTCTTAAAAGCTAGGATTCTATTTGCACACTTCAAAATTCCATAATAAATTTTGATCTGCAACAGAAATGTCATTGGGCAATTGTTACCACAATGCATAAGAATCTTAAAAATAAGGGAAATTTAAATTTCACTCAAGACTGTCCATTACTATTCAGTTCCTAGAAGAGCTGTAGCCCCTTATGCAGATTTTAGGTTTGATATATTTCAACCAGTACAGCAAGAAACAGAACAAGAGATAACATCTAAACCATATTTTATGAAAAGAATATGGAATTAAAAACAAATTCAAGAGACATTTCAAATAAATGCCAAAAGGGATAATATATTGCCCTTAGACTTGAAGCCAAATCCTGTTTCTGAGTGCTTCAAGAGCAGTTCTGAATGCCCTTTTCTCCACAAGTACTTATTGATTTCATTCTAACTTAGGTAATCAGCTTAATAAGACTGGTTAAAGATTAAAGCACTCCAAGTCACAGAGTGCACTAGTTTCTGCCAGGCTCCAATGCTGTGCAATTTGAACCCTACTACATAACAACAGATTTAATCAATTCATTAGTACAGTGACCAAAATAATTAGAAAAAAATTTGCTTTTTAGAAAAAAATTACCTCTACACAAAAGATCCTAAGATCTAGTCCACATAACTTCATCTTCTCTGGAAAATGCTGAAAAACATTCAAATATGGAATGTGTCCTTCAACAACAAACCTGCATTAAAAAAATGAAGACCAAATCAAAATAATATATAGGATGACAAATTCATACTTTTATTATAAAATTAATGTACAAATCAACTTCTGATTTGAAATAACATCAGTATTATGCTGCCTAAGCAATTCAGCCTGAAGTTACACACCCTGAAATGCTCCACAGAACAAAAACCAATCATTTAACATTCAACCATTTAACAGGCTTTTAAGTTCAAGCTCAGATGTGACTGACAAATGATAACATTATGGCAGTGAGCATACAATCAACAAGTTTACATGGAGTTTGTTCTGCACATTCTTCAATTACTGCATTTTTGGAACTGCTTTAAGCCTCCTTTGAATGGCATGGAATTTTTGTTTCAAAATTCTAAAGCTTTAAGTAAATTTTACTTTTAAAATACACGCTTTCTGCTAGAGGAGCTTGAATCAGATAACGCGACAGGGAAGAAAATCACAGAATGATGAGCAGATACACAGAACTGAAACCACACTGATTACATTTCTATGATGATACTTTTCAAAAAAGTATTACTGAGGTATGAATATAAATTGTTTTGTATACTAATAAATAAAAATAGTTTAATTTTTATTTGCACACAAATAATGCATCTTTGTTGTTAAAAACTGGTTTTGGTAAGTGGTTGACAGTATTATTTGATATTTTTCTTGAATATATATATATATACACACACAAACACACAGATATATATATATAAAAGATGAAACTTAACAGATACCAATAAAAAGCCACCACCACACCAAACCCCTGTTCTTATCCAGCATTTTAAGAGACACTCACAAAAGGACAAGCAAGCACTGAACAAGCACAGGCCTTCACAAGGCAACACACTCATGCCACACCAAGGGACACTGGTAGTCTCCCACAGACCTAAGGCAGAAATGCCTTCCTGTCTCCTCTCCTCCAAACCAGTCTTGTTAAAAGAGTACATTAAACCTGAGTAAGTTAACATTACAAACAGAAAAGACTCTGTTAGTTAAATAATACTAGGACTGAAAACAATCTTCTCCCCTGCTCATAGTGTTATCCGCACAGGACCTCTCTGATCTTGCTACACAGATTAGTCTTGGTCCACAAACATTACACGTCCCTTCTGAGCCTACAGCAATTCACAAGCTCACCTGCTATCTCCCAGTTCCATGCCCTCATCACTATTTGTTCCATGTTATGTAGCGTGTATCTATTGAAGTTGACTAAAATTCTATTTAAAAGCTAGTTACTGCAGAATTTAGTTACAGTCTACTTTTTTCAAAGCAGTCTTATCTGAATTTTCAGTTTAACTGAAAAAAATGAGTTAAATCCAGGATTAAAACAAAAAGTGCATTTCAGGTTGAAAGCTCTGTCTCAGAATAATTTATAAGGATTTCTGAAAAATAACAGAAATATGAAAAATCATATTGCCCAATAGTTTTTGTTCCAAAGCTCTGCTTATTAGTCTCTTAAATGAAGAAGTAACAGGTGGTACACAATCCTTTCTAATCAAATTGTGTAATGATCATTTTGCTAATAAAATTTCAGTAGCTTTCCTCAGTCAGCAGAAACAGCATTTCCCCACCCCGAATGGAGATGTACACTGGGCTCTCGTGAGGTTGTTCTCCAACCCCAGCCCCAGCACTGGTCCTCGCCACCCCACCTGATCTGCTGAGCAGCCAGCACATCAGTTCCTTAGCTCATTTTAGTCATTCACTAAACTGAGGAACGTAAGGTTGAGGTATGGTTTCACAAAGTTGATTGAGCCAAACTAAAAGCTCAACATAACTAGCAGGACCTCCCTCCCTGTGATCTGGTCATGACCTGCTGTTGCTCATCTCTTCCCCAAATGTAACTCACAACAGCAGCAGAAAAACCACCTGTTACCCTATTGCCAGCATGGATTTCTTTCATCATCCAACAAACTGTGAGGAGGCTCACAGATGGCTCTACAAGTGAAAGAGTTGGCAGAAGGAAGGGGGTGCATCACACGGGCAGGAGAAGAGAAAAAGGGGAAGCAGGACCTTCCCTTTTCAGCAACACTGATGCATTACTGGCTCAGCTGATGATAAGCTTTGGCTGACACACGTTAAGGCACAATCACACCAGTAGCTGTCAGATCTGAAGGCCTGGAACCAATATGCTAAGAGCAGCAAACCCCTGAGCCAGCACAGCAGCAGATGGAAGAGGACAATCAAGACCTTGTTTCGGGTGTGGTGTAGTGGTGATGCAGCCAAACCACCCTCACAGCTTGCTGCCTCAGAAATGGGAAATCCCACCCTCCCTTCAGTCCCCTGCTGCACACTCCTCCCTGCTGACAAAAGCACTTGTGTGCCTTCTCAGAGGATCAGATGGAAACTTGACTCTTCCAGGCTTTCACTCCAACCAGATGGACCTCCAGACTCAAATGACTGCAGGAACATTACTGCCAGCACAAGGCAGAAAGGCAAGCACATTAACCTGCACTAAAATGTCCAGTCAAACTTTCTTTTACAAAATTAATCTTCTATAGATCTACTTCTTTCAACTTATAAACCATAAACTGGATGAATGCTAGTACCATGGCAAGAGAAAAGAACAGGAATGTTTACTCAAGACCACAGCAACAAAAACTTTGAGAAGCTTAAACTGATGCTGGAACCACATCCTTACACTGCAAGAGACAAGAAGTGTCCACCAAGACGTCTTTTTCTTAAAAAAAAAAAAAAAGAAGTTTTTGCTAACTTGGCTGTACCAAGTAAAAGCACTACAACTGTTTAAAAAACAGTATCTTTTCTAGCCTGAAATTATTGTCTCCAGAAAAAAAGAACGCTCTTTTCTCTCAGGTTAAAAGTTGTTTTTACACTCTAAAAATACAGCACAAATACCCTGTTATGAATACAATGTGCTTATGGTTCAAGTTTTAACACTTAATCCAAAAGTCCAGATTTGGAATAGCACTTGAGAACAGTTTCTTCTGTCTGCTGTTCCTCCAAACCTTTCACTTAACAGACAGATGGTCAAAACCCCTGTAAGACTATGTTCTATCATGGACGTGCTTGAAAACTTGACTGGCAGATACAGTACACAGTCCATATTCTTTTAATTACAGCAGCAGCATACATTAATAAGGCCCAAGTATGAAAAAAATCCTAGGTCCTCAGCATGCTACAAGGATGTGATGCCTCTGTTAAAGCCACAAACTGATTATAAGTTTAGTCTTGCCAACACAAGTTAAGTATAACCTCATTTGAACGGCATTATTTCTCAGAATCTCAAAAGTCTAGCATCTTGAAATTAGGTTTTTCCAAAACCCAACTATTTTATTATTTAGATGAATAATATACATCATATGGAATATTGTAAGACTATTCACAATGGAAAAGGATTTAATGTGTTGCATAGACTTGAGTCGAACGCTGTTAAAAGTGTTATTTTTAAACCAAAATGTTCCCGTCAGAGGAGGTAATTGTAGTGTTTTTCTGCTAAGTGTGTCAAGTAGCAAAGAGGAGTATATTTTTGGTGTTGTAAATCCTTTAAAAGCTGGCAGATTGCCCAATCATAATGCCTAAGCATGTATCACAAGGGAGGAGTGGTAGTCAGCTGACTTCAGGGTACAGAGAAAATCAAACTGAGGAAAAAACAAGGCAGAACTTTAAACAGAACTCTAATTCAGCTGGTTTAAATAAAATTATTTGCCTACAAAGACTTAAAAGGTAATGCTGAATACTTAAGGCTTTCTCTGCATAGTTTTCATCTTCAGTCTGTCGTTATTTTGATCTGTGTATCTTAATGCATGCAAAAATGTGAACATTGTCTGATTTCTTAAACTTAAATATTCAGAAGTTAGAAAACAAGTATTTTATGGTAGTTCATGCAATTTAAAATTCTTTCTCCTTCATCAAACTTGTTGAAAGGCAAAGACCTTAAGGGTAGGGAGGGAAGCATGATAACGTAATTACAGTCTTATATAACTATCGTATCATGGTAAAACTTAGCAATCCAAATAACATTCTTTTAAACCTCACTTTCTGTACTTAACCCAGTTTGTATGCTCACTGTATTTAAAGTTACTGAACTATTATGATTTACACAGTCTTACACACATAAATTGTATCTAATTAAATTATATCCTCTCATTCAAATAATCTTATTTAAATTTCCAATTACTAGTTTCAGATTATACCTTTCTGTGCTATATTTGCTACTTGATTTTTTACATCTTTTTTCAGCTTTTTTACTGCTTTCACGTTTTCTCTATACCCTTTCAAGTAAGTGTGCTCATCTCTTAAGGATGTTAGTCCAAAGGATAGTCTCCAGGTTCCAAATAATTTTCCAGGATCTTTTCTGCAGTCTCCAACTTTTAAAGTGCCAAATACAATAACTTCCCATTCATATGCAAACAAAGCAATCTATCTTTCCTCTTGACACAGCTGTTGTTTGGTTGGGTTTTCTTCCAACCAAACCATTGTACTAAGACAGGAACATGTGAGGATGTCTTTGCCTGGTATGAGCCAACAGTGCTTCCAGAGACAGTTTCCAAGATACAATAACTAAAGAATATATATTTAATCAATAATTTTTCTCTCCAAACAGGATGGGGTAGCTAATAATTCTGTAGTGTGAACCAGTTGCTCTGTCCCAGAAATTTTAATTTACTATTTGGATTTTTGCCATATACAAACATTATCAGACAGGTTTTACATTATTATTTGCTAATCATTCACAAAAGTACAGACTATGTTATGGTAGTTCTGACTCGTACAGAATTTCCTAACGAAGACCATAGCCATTAAAAATCTTGTTATTGAGCACTACTTTTGAGTTCTACTTCTTAATCTACTCAATAAATACTTCTATATTGCAGAGTGCTAGTTTGAATTCTGAATATTATGGCATTTTACTGAAAATTTTACAAGCATCTTTTACGCAATAGCACATCCAGTTATGCAAATATGCAATGGCTTGTGCAATTCTGATCAATGAAAGCAACAGTCACTCATAAAGTAAAATCAAAGGGTTACATTGTTTTGCATAGAAATTGATTATCTAGTAGTAACAACTCTACTTCAAGACATTACAAACCTTTCTGAAAGTACTTGCAAAAAAAGCATCCTTGACTACCCACCCCTCTTGGAAAACTTGTACAAAGCTAGAAAAGTACAGGTGGAAGCTGGCACCCCAGGGGAGAACAGCCATGATGGAACATCAGGCTCTGGGGGAAAAACCCCTTGCATTCATCACTCTTTCAGCAGTTCCATCAGTTATAAGCACCACAGGTGGGGGATGATGTACCCATTGCCTTGCCTTTTAACTCAAAGGGTATATAGTTGAAAAATAAAAATGAAAGCATTGTATTTTTAATCAGTTTTTCCTTTATTTTGTCTGAGTTTTCAATTTGATTTGCCAATGTATTTACTTGAGTATTTCTACTCTTCAAATTTTGGCCAAGGAATGTTTTTTCACCATCTGTTTAGAAATACTCAGTATTTCAACAGTTGTTTAAAAAAAGTAAAAGAACACAAAAGGTCTTCCAAGGAAAATCTAGGAATTCCTGAACTTATTTGAGCCTGATTTAAAACATTTATTGCCAACAAGAAGAGCTGATGAATTATTTTTTATTCCTGAAGTAAATAAGGAAAGTGTTCATGGCCTTGTTGTAGTGGAGAGAAGGGAACTGCATTGTCAGCAGTAGCCTGACAGTCTCCTTTTAGCATCAAACCCTATTATTAGAACAATTTATTTCTACTATACTAACAGGTATTATTCTGAACTCTGATAATTATAGATACAAAGATATAAAGACCAAATGAACTTCCTATATTAGTTTCTGTACCCAACTCCATTGCATGAAGTTACTTTGTTCCTTTTCAGATCACTGTATACTGCTGGTGTTGTTTGTATGAGGACACTGATGTAAGTCCTGGAGAATGTTTACTCATTTAATTCTGACACGCTGACAACAGCAAATATCACTGAAGTGTGGCCATATACACATCCAGAAAAACTTAAGAAATTTTGAAGGAGAAGAATAAAAAGCTTCTTTAACTTCAAAACCTTCTTCTTTACAAGTCTCTGAAATCCATTGCAATCAACAGAGAATGCTCTCCAACAGCAGCTGCACAAATGGTTATGACAAAGGAAAGACAAAACAACTCAATAAAGAGAACTTCTCACTATTACTGAGCAAATTAGTAAGAGGACAATAGTACAGATCTAATTTTTAAAAATTATTTATAAAGGCAACAATTCTTCACTAGAGACTATTCATACCTTAAGAGCTCAGACAATGTAATTGGTTCTCTCAACCAGAGTAATGCCATGTAACAAAATGAAAGGGTCATTGGCATCGTCATCCTCAGTTTCTCCTTTTGGTTCTTCATTAAATACAAGCTGCCATCTACTGATCCAGAGTACACAGAGGTGCTCTCTTGGGTTTATGTTAAAAACAGAAAAGAAAACAGCAATTTATATAATAGACACATGAACCATGGTGTACAAAAAAACAAGATAAAGGAACATACAAGGAGCCTTTTTCAGCACCTAGTAACATTTTGAAATAATTACTTTGAGTTTTTTGCTTGTTTGTGTACTTTTCTACAAAACAGTTTAACCCTAATTTATTCATCTACCACAATATGTGATGAGAACCTGTTTCATATAGTGCTATTTCACTTGACCAGGACATTAGCTGCTATACGTATAACTGACAGTACTTATGAGCTGGAAATACTGTTTTCCATTTGAGAGATAAGGGAACTGTGAGGAAAAAAAGGGAAAATTTAACATATTTAAATCAATGACTCATAGTTGGGGATTAAAAGAGTTTTAAACTTCAACACAATCAGGACTTAAATGAAAAAGTCATTTACTTTGCAGAAATTTTACTGATGTTAAAAGTCTGCCCTAATTCCATCTGGCTCATAATCTCTAACTGTGGAAACACAGGTATTCTTTTAAAAAATGTATATAAATTCAACGTCAAAGAAACAACTTCAGAATAAGAATGTAGGAAATGGTAAAGATGGTGGAAAAAAACCCCAAATAAATACACATCCAAATGTTCCTACTTCCTTACTGAGAAGAATCACTAAAAACAAAGAGAAAATTTAATTTAGTAGAGTAATTTATGGATTTGGAACATTTTCAGCAGTGAAACCTCAGAGTTCAGGAAAGAGGACCAAAAAAAGAAACTAAAAAGCCTGTAAGCCTCTCTTCCCTACATCATGACCCAGCCAGGATGAAGGAAAATGGATTTAAAGCGCACCAGCACCGAATGTCAGCATTGACTCTGCAGAGACTTCTCTCACTGCATTTCCCCACAAACTGTTCACCTGTTTAGACAGGAATGGCGAGAGCTGGATCCACAGCTCCCCAGCTGGGAGCTGCAGGGCCACGGCAAACAGCCGGCTGCAAATTGAACCTTCCGAGAGGCTGGAGGCTCCGCGGGCAGGCGACAGCCACACCTGCGAGGTGACAGGGTCAGCGGGACAGGTCCAGCACAGTGCCCGCAGGATGGGGACACTGCACACAGCGCTTCCAGGGCCGGGCTGCGATGCCACCTACCGGCCCCGGAGCCGGCGCTGCGGGCACGGCACAGACAGGGTCTCTGAAATTCACTGCCACCAACAGAGAATGCCCTCCAACAGCAGCACAGGCTCACCCCGCCGGCCCGAGCTCCTGTGCAGAGCAGGGCATCCCATCACGCACAGGTGCGTCAGGGAACACAGGCAAGAACATCGGTTCAATCCCCAGAGTCAACTGCTTCACCTTTCACATGGATACTTGTGCTTGAAGGCAGCTTCGTGACTGAAGCTTCGTTGTTAATTTCACATTTAACTCAATTTAAAATAATCCTCATTACATTTGTGGCCTTAATGATGGGACACAATTTCCTTTTATTTCTTCCAGCTTATGCAAGGCATGACAACACAGAGTTACACGCAGCTAATAATTTAAGAGTTTTATAGGCTTCTCTAGCAATATCTCAGTGCTATACTCACTGGAATTTGCTATTAACCCTACACAAAAATAACAAAAAAAAAAATTTGCCGTCTGGACAAGCCTCTTAGAGAAAGAAGGGTGTTGAGGTTTATAGCCTGTAGCAATAACAGCTCAGCAAAAACAACACAGAAGAAAAAAATTATGAATCTTCACAAGAGTTTACAATAGACTAGAAGACACTATTACGCATGTTAAATTCCAATAGACAAAACTATTTCTATTTGTCTGATTTCACCAAAATTTGCTTTTACTATCACTGAACTCTTAACTAATTTCAAGTGATTTTAGTGAAATTGATGACTACTGGAGGCTGAACTCAACCTCTGAAACAACCAACCAAGACAATAAATTATGGCCTACTTAGGACAACCTAGCTGTTCTAAAACTCTAAGGAATAGACCTATGAAAGGCACAAGTACCAAGGAAGAATGAGCTCCTCTAGACATCAAAAAAGAGATGAAAATTCAAGGGAATACTTTCACTAGAAATACTTCACTCAATTCTTTCCTTTTTGTATTACATTTGTATAACACCCAAGATCCTACATGCACGAACATACAGTGACTCTTTACCTGAAAATGTTGTCATTTTAATATGTAGGGATAAAAACTTCCAGCATAATATTCACAAAAATTTGCATCACCATTTTTTACCTTCCCCCCCCCCCCCCCCAAATTCTGTCTGGAGTTTTAAGCATGCATTTATTTTTCTAAATTGCTGCTGATCAAATTTCTCATTCTATTACCACTTCTGGACCTTATAAAATAAAGAGAAAAGTTTGAAAAAACAAGATTGCATTCTTCTGAGGGTAGACAGGCAATATCACAGAACAACAGAAACATGACATAAGGAGGATAGTACACAACAAGGGAGTAAGAAACGCTGAGACAGATAAAGAAGGAAAAATCAAGCAAAGAATAAAGCAAGAAAGAAAACGATCATAAGTTTAAAACACAAGCAAAAGCTTTCAAAAGTGCCTTGAAATGCATTTCCGGTATCAGGCATTGCAGCATTGTCTGGCATTACACTTGCCCAGCAGAACCTAACACTCCAATTTTCTACTACATTTAATTAAAAACTATTTTCCAGCTGCTGTTGTGAGCAGAAAAGAGAAACTGATGGAAGGCTAAAATACAATTTTTCATAGAAGAGGCCATTGGGAAAGCAGTAAAAAGACTGTGGAGACAAAAGATACAGAAGTACCAAAGTAATGTAAAGAAAAAAATTAAAAAGCTAAATATATATATGGGATAGAAAAAAAATACACTGCCCTAAAGAACAAACTCATGTTTTTAACCTCAAAGTCATGACAGCCAGCTCTGCTATTGGTTAAATAAGTGCTTATTCTTCAAAGCTGCTGTGTTTGTGAACATATAGCTTTGCAGATGTAACAGCAACTTTTTCCCACTCTGAACAGGAGGCATGGAGCAAACTTGCTATAAATCAGAACTTCCTCCTGCATTTCCCATTGTATTTCCAGGTCCTGTTTAACCTTCATCTCCTTGGGTGGGGATTGGGGGAGGAAGTCTTCTATTTCTGGTAGAATATAAAGTAGTACAGTGTCAAACAAGACTGAAAACTTTATACCTTCCAACTAGCTCCTCCAATTCACTGTACACAAAAACACTTGATATTTATTTCTATTTAAAAACTACAGAAAAACTGGTTTTCAGATAGTTCAGTTCACTGCTCCTACCTGAGACCTTGGTCACTGATGAGGCAAAGCTGCAGTCAGTCTGCAGGTCCCCCTCACTTTCAGACAGAGACAGCAAGTGCAGAAGGCTGGGTCTCTCTGGATCACTGTCCACATCAGTACTGCTCTCACATACCTGGGTTTTGTGAATAAATGCTTGTATTAGCTATTCTTAGTTACTGTTTCGATCATAACAAACAACATACAGCACGACAGATGCAAAATTTACAGTAAAAGTTAAAACCCAAACTGTTCACATTTCTACTCTATGAATCACCAAGAAGTAAAAAAGAAAGAAAGAAGTAGTATTTTTAAAGGATTTCTCAAGATTAAAAAATGTCTATTGACTACATTTTAATCTGCTACAATGACCAGAAAGTTGGCAATACATAGAACCAAAGCTTGAGTAACTTCAAGAGAGCAGGCAGGAAAAGGATGGTAGCTGATTTTTACACTGTGATTTCTATTTACTGATTATCTATGTCAAGACAAAGCAATATTTTCAAATAAGCAGTTTCAAATACTCACAGAAATATTCATCTCTTGAAATAGGTAAAAAAACCCAAAACCCAATAAAATGGACATGTGCAAGCCTGTTTATGTGACTTCCTTAATACTGAAGTGACATTATTACCAGCGAGAAAGGTAGCCTAAACAAAGAAGATTTCTGTCCTTGCTTTAAAAAAGATACCAAACATCTAGTGGGATTTGAGCTTTCACTTACTGACAATGCTTTGACAGTTTCCCCAGCTGGTCTCTTGCAATATGCCTGTTTGCTCTTCTGAAGGTAACACCTCCAAAAATTGCATAGAATTTCATCCTGATAAACACAAATGGATGGTAATTAGTACAGTGTTTACAAGATCATTAATTGCTGAGAGAACAGAGTGTAATTTCTAACTCAGGAATCTGAATAATATTCCATCTCTAATTTTATTAACTGTGGTTTATAAAATATGTTTTAAAATTACCAGATAAACAAATTTTGATTTCATATGCTCAACGTTTCTAAACAGGGAGTTGCATGATTCACTTTGAAAATCTTTTAAAATACCCCCTTCTGTAACACACACACAGGGAGTGTACAACTCACACTGACATCTACATACCTTCATTTGTGGACATACTCCCAATGCTTCTAAAGCTTCTGCTTGTTTCTTGAGTACCAGCTGAAAGCCTTCACAAATATACCACTCACAGCCTCCATCTAAGGGAAAAAAAGGGAGACTAAGTTTGTTTGTACTGTCTGGGGTTTCTTTAACCTTATCTACACTTATCTCCATATCTCTAATAATTTCAGATCCTAGTACATAAACCAGCTACAGAATACTCTATTAACTTCCATTTATTGACAGCCTTAAACAAGAAGAAAAGTTACTTAACAAGAACTTCACGCATTTCCTAAGAATAATATAATTCGTTATAATGTCTAGTGTGGCATTTGCAATTGAGTGGAGCATTGTTAAATTACTAGTTTAAAAATAACTGAGAACCTGCCATTAAAAATATGAAATATGAACATTTCTTTCCCACCCCTGACACAGAAAGCTGGAACATTAGATTGGTGAGTCAGGCAAAAAACAACCAATACCACCATGTGCTTCACCATTCTCTCACACAGAACCATACACATTTAAATAAAAGACTATCCCAAGCTCCTAGCAAATCCTAGCACAACATACATTTCACAGGGAGTGGGCCTGCCCCAAACTATTCACTATTTCTTCAGGCTGCATTACATTTACTTTTCGCCCTTACCTCTCTAAAGTTACTACTAACCTTTTCTACAGGCTTTTGGCTTTATAAAGTTTCTCTGCATTTCTCAACTCCCTTTTCATTCCTTCCACACCTGTTCTTCACTATTTTTTTCCAAAACACACCTTGCATCTCACCATCTTAGAAGCTATCTGCCCAAAGCTTCTGCCCTGCTTTAATGATGCTGGCCTTAACTGCTAACCAGTGAACAGACACAGCTTACTCCTATAAATTCATGGAATACAGTGTAACATGACTGCACTCACAGAAGGGACTGTGTGAAGATAGGATTTCTTTCTTAAGAAGCCTGGACGTTGGCTAATGACCTTCCCAACAGGAGAAATTAAAAGCATGGTACACGGCCCAGACTTTAGAAGCAATACAAGATAAGGAAAACTGGAGGGGTCCTTCTCACACCTCCCTTCACTTCCACACAATTGTTTTTTTCAAAGGAATGTAGCAATCCACTGCCTCTGCAGCAGAGCAAAAGCACATCAGTACATCAGAGACAAAGATAACCCCTTGCTTTATTTGGCATTTTAATGCAGTTTTGCTTTCTAAAGTGGCCACAACAGTAAGAGATGCATCCAGCCACCACAGAATACACACACAGCTCTTGAAGCAGCTTTACCACTACATCCTTATGGCATAGATCCTCATACATAACGACCACTATTTCTGAATATTCATGAAATTAAAAGTAAAAAAGTGACTCTGGATGAAAGATGCAGTATTGGTTCAGCTATTGGAACTGCACGAAACCTCTTCTGTGCAGTCTGTGACACGTTTGCAGGGCCAAGTGCCTGTAACACAAGCCAGACTGACACTAAGAGCTGGAACACCACCACATCTCACTTGCAAACAACTTCTCTGGTTCTGTGATAGCCATGACAGGGAAGGAACAAAGGATCACCACATCTGAATGCATGCCACCAGTAGCTTCAGTGAATATTTGCTTCCACAAATCAAAGTAGCAGTAAGTAACTCATAGCTCTATGTAATCAAAAAAACCCCACCACTGGGCTCACAGAGATCACCTGTGGCTTAGGAGGTCACGAAATGTGATCTCTTAAGGTTGAGATGGCATCAGGTAGGTGCATTTTGTTCCCACTCCTGCAGTCTTTCCTAGCTATTCACTTTTGGTCTCCATCAAAGACATAACAGCCTAGGTGAACCCTGGCTGAACAGCCACTCTTGCAAAACACAGACAGAAACTCATACATACCATTTTTTTCCTGCTTTCTTAAACTTTTGGAGATTGTTTGGACTCTTGAATTAGTAATAAAATCAGTGTTTACAACTTCTCTAGTTCTCTGCAAAACAGGAATATATCTTAGCAAGAAAAGGAGCCAGACCTAACTTGCACAGATTGCCCCACCATAAAACATAATGGAGGAACTTACTCAAATTTCCTAAACTAAAGGGAGATGGGACATTCTGAACTTTTCATTCAGAAATTTCAAAAATAGATAATTACAATCATGGACGTACAGGTGACGTGCATCAGGGTTTGCCTACACTGGGACTGCACAAAACACGGCAAGACCCAGGCAATGCTTTTAAGGCATCTAGAGAGCACACTAACACAGCAGCTACAGCAACACAGCAGGCTAAGATGGCTCATTCTACATTTTGTAATTTCAAGGAACATTAGTTTTAAACAGTGTCAAGTAAAGCATGAAAAACGAAGCATAAAAATATTGCACTCAGTGCCAAGGAGAAAAGTCTATCATTTTCTTAATATAAAGTCAAGAAGCAATCAGAAGAAACCTTTTCCAAGGCAGTAACTCATCTTTTTACCTCAGTAACGCTGTGGCAAGATCTACAATAAAATCTGCCTCCATCAGTGAGACCCCAATTCACTTCTGAACACTGGGCACAGCGCTCATTAAAATCTCTCTGAAAGGAAGAAAGAACAGTAGACTTTCACAATTGTTCAGGTAAAACAAATGGCATTATTACTAGGCTGCTGCACAGCTTCTGAGATTATTTACAGAGGAGAGTATTTACACCCTTTGTGTTAGCCCTGGTTGGTTACAAGTGATCATCGCATTTGCCATCAGCCATAGGAAACTCCAAACACGTATTTGTAGCTGGCAAGCGTTAGAACAAGGGGAAGAGTGATCCACGCCTCACACGCACGTGGCGTGGCTTTTAAAAAAGCCACCCATCAGAAATGAAAGAGGAGACAAAAACTGGAGCGGGAGGCGAAAAGAAAAATAAATGTCTAGAACTGCAAAAAAACACAAGCGGTGGGAGAAAGCCCGCACGAGCCGGTGCTTCCCGGAGAAACTGGAGTGGGAAAGAGAAGAGGGAAACCGACAAATTAAAACAAAGTGCTTTCCAGAAACGCCCACGTGCGTGCTGAGGACGGGCAGCTCCGCCGGGCCCGGCTGGGGGGCGGCCGGCGGCACATCCCCGGCCTAGACCGAGCACCGGCCAACGCCGAGGGGCCGAGCACGGCCTCGCCCGCCGCCTCCGGGCCCCGGTGTGGGAGGGCAGGGCAGGACCAGGCCGGGGCATGCAGCGCCCGCCGGCGCCTCCCCCTCCCCGCCGGCGCCTCCCCCTCTCCCCCCGCCGCCCGCAGCCGCCCCCGCCCGGCGGGGAAGCGCCGCCCGCGCTCCGGCGACTGCCCCGGCGCAGCGAACCCCACGCCCCACCGTGTCCTCCTCGTCCATGGCGGCCGCGCCCGGGGCCGCACCATGGCAACCGCGGCGGGCGGCACCCCGGCCCGCCGGGAAACCGCGGCCCCGGCGATTGCGTTCCGGGCCTCCGCGGGGCCCCGGGGATACAGCGTGGCAGCGAGGGGACACGGGCGTTTCAGGGGGTTATTGGGTGCTTCACTGAGGAGACATAGATACAGATGTTAGACATTAGATAGGAGGAAGAAATTCTTTACTGTGAGGGTGGTGAGACACTGCAGCAGGTTGTTAGGGAGGTTGTAGATGCCACATCCTTGGGAAGCGCTCAAGGCCAGGTTGGATGGGGCCCTGGGCAGCCCGGTCTAGTGGGAGTGTCTCTGCCCATGGCAGGGTGGACTGGGGCTCGGTGATCTTTAAGGTCCCTTCCAACCCCTTAATATTCTATGATTCTGTAACTTCTGTGCTTCACCTATGGAGGGGACATGGCAGCTTAAAGGGAATGTGGGATGTCCCAGGGACTGGAGGATACATTTCATCACAGAATCACAGAATCTGTTGGGTTGGAAAAGACCTCTTGAGATCATCGAGTCCACCACCATGTCAACCAGACCATGGCACTCAGTGCCACATCCAGTCTTTCCTTAATCACCTCCAGAGATGGTGACTCTGCTGCTTCCCTGGGCAGCCCATTCCAATGCCTAATCACCACTTCTGTGAATAAATTCTTCCTGATGTCCAACCTAAATCTCGCCTGGCACATTTTAGGACTATAACTGCATGTGCGACTTAACGCTAAGATTATGTGTGCCCTGTGAGCCTCAGCCCGTTGCCATCCTCTGCACAGACTCCTGGATCCTCATCCTCGCATCACCTCGGTGGCCCCAGCTGGTGACCACCAAGGCTGTGCCAAGACTGTGGGAAGGGGGCTGCTGCTGCCTGTACAGGAGGCCACAAGAACTCATTTAACTATGTAAAAGCATTTGGAGAACCTTGAATGAGGGGAAACTATGATCTGAAATCCACTTTCAATTAAAAACAACACCCAAACCTCCAGATCTTGATGTAGGTCTCTAATTTCTTGCATGCTAATAGTAATGTTTAAAGATGTCTAAACACCAAGATCTGTTATTGCAGTGAATTTGCCCACAAAATTGGAGAACAGGTTTAGGCCCTTTAAAAAAAAAAAAAAGTCCACTAAGTGAAAGCATGGGAAAAAATTAAAGCTAAAATATACATAGAAAGAGGTGAGGCTGCCTTGACAGCTGTGGTTACATTGATGTTAGAGGATATGTACAGAGCTAGAGGGGAACTGTTTATGTTCAAGAAAAAAGTTATTACTCATACCAACTGTGATCTTTTTTCAGTGTGGGCTGAGCATTTGTAACACCCATTAAAGAGAATTACACATGTAATTCCTGCCATGTTAAAAAGGTGATTGTCAACCTCACAGAAATGTAGCTAATACTTTGATGAAACAGATCCTACTTGTGATTTTAATTTCCATACTTTTTGTTTGTGGAAATAATGTTCTGGGAAAGCAAGGCCATTTTGTGTGACACAGAGGGTTTGATCTTTTTCTAATGTATTTCCAAGATTAAATACTACCTTGAAAAAAAATCAGGACATCTGTACCTGTGATAAGAGAGGAAGAGGTGTGTTCCAGCATAGAAGATAAGGCAATGCTCCTGCTGAGAGCAGTGGTCATGTGTGACTCGATGCTGTCAGTAGATTTAACTAAACTGAAGAATTTATTTAAATTAAGTGTGGACTGACTGCTTTGATGAAGCAGGACTTCGGCGTTAGGTCTTCTGTTTTCTAATTACAGCTCGTTAATAAAATATTAAAGGAAGTGTAATCACAGGACTGCCATTTTTTCAAAACCTGAACACATCATATTCGATGGCAGTAGTTGAAGATAAGCAAGAAAAGAAGAAAGGAATGGGGGACTGCACAGGGAACTGCGTTGGTGTAATTGTGGCCATACTCCAGTAAAGTTTTTGAACAGGAAAGCCCTTACTCTCTGCTGCTGGACAGCCCACACTGCTTTTCTGAGCTGTGTTTTCCATGCAGGTGAAATAGACGTGAAAAGGTACCAAATTTTGTAAAGAAACTCGTACAAAGACTGATGCTGATATTGCCATTTTCTTATTAGTGTCTCCTGGCTCTCTATAAATGCAAAGCTTCTATTGGTATTTCTGAAGGCCATCAACTAATTAGTGCAGACTACTAATCTGGTCGAAAAAAATCAAAGTATAATAGGGTTAGCAAGCCTTATATCTATTTCTTAATTTTTTTTTTTTAAATGACATGAATAAAACCGGTTTTTCAGCATATAAAATTATGTGTAACCTTTGTCCCTAATTACAAGTTACCCAAGCATACTGATAGGGGTATGATAATTTCAAAGCCAGGAGACAGACTGTCTTCCTGCTTCAGCTTACTTTTCTAATTAAGATCCTTATGCATAGTAGTCAGATTGATTCAAGGCTTAGATAAATAATATGTCCTGTTGTTTCCATTGATTTGAATTTTTAATGAACTGAGTTCCATTGCTGATATCACATTTCTGGCTCTTGACTGCAGACTTTCTGCATGTGAAAACGTAAAAAATACATATCGGACTGAAAGACATGTCCCTTGGCTTATCCTTTGGGTTATTGCTCATGAGATTGTGCTGGCTCCAGGATACAAACTTCTGTAGCAGAGATTCTCCCCAGAGTCTTTATTACCCATTGTCAGACACCTACTACAAAGAGTTAGAGCAGAACAGCAACCTCAGCTGCTCTGAAGATTGTGCACATGAACACTGGGCAGATCTACCAGATTCAAGTTTATAGAAAACGCACATAGTTATTAGCACCCAAGATTTCATCTTTGCACCATCTCTCCATGGAAAATGCATGTTTAAAGGCAGACAGAAAGCAAAAAAGAAATTAGGAGAACAAGAAGCAGATGGTTTCACTCTAAGTGATCTTTTGACACCACATTGTAAAAAGGGTCAGGGGGAGAAGCTGGGCCAGCAGAGGTACAGTGGAGGCAAAGGTGCAGCAAGTTGTGCAAGGATAAAGGTGGGAACAGCAGCAAGGCGTAGGGGTTACAGCAAGCTCGGCAGGGAAGGATAACCAGGGAGGGGCTGAGCTCGGCAGAGCTTTGAAGGAAGCGACAAGAAGAACAAATTTAACGTTACAGCTCAGACACACCCAGCATTGCCTTGTGATAGTGTTTGTTATACGCTTCAGCTCTCAAATTTTATAAGTTAAATAAATTTCTATCCCTGTTGTGGAAAACCTGAAAGTATGACCTCAAACATACAAATCAACAGAGAGCAAATCATCTTTTTTCCCAAAGTTTACTCAGGTTTTCTTAACATTTTCCTAGGATGTAAGCAACAGGAATTTGAAATTTTGGCTACCAAAAGCAGCAATGCTGTACCCAGGAGGGAGGGCAGACTGATACAGTCTTACACACTAAGTTTGGGGGTCACACTATCAGCCTTTGCTTTGCAGGTGTGCTGCAGCCCAGCCCATCTCACACAATTACGCTGCAGTGCCACAGTCCCGCCCCAGTTTCACCTGCAGCTCTCTGTGCCACAGAGAGCTGGTAATCAGCTGTATGGTCAGCCAGCCAGGGGGGTCGGAGACACAGACCTCAGGGCAGGACCTCGCATTCAGATGAGGTGCTCTAGGAGGTAAAACTCTTTGGGAGGCCATATGCTAGCATATGGCCAGCCATAAAGTGATTTGGGAGGTCTGCCTGGGGATGCTGAAGGTCTGGCTCGAGTCAAGTAAATACCTCATTGTGTGTCCCAGCCTTCAAAGGCAAGACCTCTTTCCTGAGGAGCACCACACTGCCATCCTGCTGTCCATACTATCAGAGATTGCACCCTTCAGTGCCTAGTGACTATGTTAACCTGATCCTACAGAGGTGTGGAGTAGGGGAAGGACTCTTCTATAAGAAAAGCCACAAAGGAACAGAGCAGGCAGTGAGCATTTGAATGTCCCATTTCACACAGGCATGTATAATGCCTTTATTTTCTTGTTTTTCAGATTTTATTGAGCAGTTGACATGAAACTTTCCTTCAAATTGTAATACTAGAATAGTGTAAGACTTTGTCTATTTCTCAGCTTTACTGAAGGAAAAATATGCCACATACTAAAGGGGATCTTGGGTTCCACTGTAGCCCTGTGCATCCATAGAGCCGTGATGATTGTTCTCAAGATCATTCTCGGATATGTTTAATCCACAAAAGCAGTGGTATTTTTAAAGGAATCGAGAGCCACCTTGTGGAGCTGGGATTCACAAAGGGGTTCCAAATAATACTGTTGGGAACAGCTACTCACTGCTAGAAATTCAGATCCAGTGTGATCCTGGAGACTGCCAGTCTGGGAAACATGCACCATGCACGTGTCTGTGTGTATTCACTGCACAGCCCATCACACAGCTCCTCTGCTGACTAAGACTGGGTAGCAAAGAAATGTATTTGTGGGCAGTGGCAGGCAGGAATGTAAAACTGTCAGAAAAATGCAGAAAGCAGCAGAATCAGGGAAGCAAAGTAACGTACTCATTATGACCTACACATAGGTGTGTGTGGGGTGTTGCTCACAGGGCATTTTTCACCATATAATTAATTAAGTCCTCAAAAATGCTGATAAGTTTTGGAATCATTATGTGTAGATTTCTGTCACAGGCTTATTTTCTTCTGCAGTCATTTATTAACATAGAGAATTATGACTGCCAGAGCTCAAATATTCCGTAACCAGAGAAATAGCAAAAATGGGATCACTCATGTGAGACTTGTTTCTTTACACAAGTAAAGAGTAGTCTTTGCTTCTCAGACTCTGAGATTGCAGCAGGGACTATGAAATGTTTCATTTACCATTTCTCTCCCACCATTTCTCATGGTGGACTGTAAGCTGCTTGTCAGTACCAATATGTGGATACCAGCACACAATTGCCAAAGAAAAAGGTATTTGCTTTTTTTCAAATCTTCTTGGTCTTTTCCAAGACTTTTATGCAGCAGTGACTTTATCCTCAGCACATTAGATGATACCTTAAAATATATTTTATATAAGGACAAATTTTAAAAAGTCTCTCTAAGTAGTAGACCTTAAATATCTGAAGAAACTCAAAACAATACAAAACAAACAAAACCAAAACCAAAACCAAATAGGACTGTGATGCTCAAGTTATTCTCCAGGTGCTAGAGCAGCCAGTGCTGAGGTAAATGGTTGGTAGTCCACTGATAATCAGTCTGGTTATTGAATCATTATACAGCTGAGTCCAGTGCAGTTCTGTGTGCTTTTACCCACCTTCTGCTGAGTGAATTTTAAGTTTCAGAAGTTTTTAGAATTAGTTACACACTAGCAGACCTCAAAGTTAAGTTAAATTTCAGAATAGATACCATTTTCAAAATCTGTGTTAGCCAAACAGTCACTAATATCCCAAAGCATAGTATAAAGCAAGTAGAATGTGAAAGCAGCCTGAGAAGTCATTCTTTTTAAACCAAGTCTTAACAGACAAAACCCAGCATATCCTTTATGCTTAAGAGAGTTCAGTTTTCCTCTTTGTTCAATGGGTTTTTTTGTAAAGAGGAGATATCTATGGGTATCATTAATGGTTGCTTCAGACCGGATTAATTTTTTCCCCAGTAATTTAAATGTAACCACATACAAGATGACATGTGGTAGTAGGAGAAAATTCATAAAGAGACACTACAAGGCTATGGCAAGGAGTCAACAACTTCTGGTTTCAAAAATATGTAAATCTCAAAAAAATTCTGCACCTTTTCCTGTCATACTTCATTCCATCATGCTTCCAAGAGGCTATGGTACATGGATGCATAGAGCACTGGGAGCACGTTTTCAATGTTTGTTCCAAAAAGCCCATGATAGATGATTCCTCATTATAATAAGTAGAGGTGAAGGAGAGCCAAACCTGGAAGAAATAGAAATAAGTATAATGCAATCCCCTGTTTTCAGAATGTTCCCAAGCTTTGGTCTCAAGTCTGCACTTTTCAAGTTGTTTCTGTCAAGAAGGGAACATAGCAGCATTCAGGAGAATCCAGAAGAACCAGTAGGATCACCTCAGCCAGGGTGCTGTACTCTTCAAAACCAACATGCATGTTCGAGGTTACAAAGGAAGTTTGATAAATGCTGTTCTAAACTAGACATGGTCCTGGCAAAGTTAATCTTCTGTGAAGAAAATTAAACCAAGAGTAGTATTTAATATACCCTTAAAATAAAGAATAGAATATTGTTTCTCAATTTCTATTCCCCATCCACAATACCCATCTTTTATGATAGTTTTTATTGTAAATACATATGCAGGATCGTGGAGTTTAAGAGCAGAGTTTAGAAAGATAAATTTTCTTTTTTAACTACAATATTTTAAAAAATTGCAATCAAATTTATAGGACCCCCTGCAATTCATGAACTATTTTTTAAAGGGTAGGCTATAAAACATAGTAGTGGGTGCTATTAATAAAAATGAAAATATAGTAAAGTTGAAGCATAGCTCTGCTTTGATTTACAATCTCATTTTCCCAATGGCTTTTACCCTCTATTTCTCACCATCTGTTTTCCTGTTCCTTTCTTTCTGAAGAAAGAAAAGGTCACCATCCCTATACAAAACTTGATTAAGCCTCTAAGTTACAGCATGCTATGGGACCTAGAACATATTATGTCTCAGCAAGGCTCAGTGCTGCTTTGAGCTCACCTGTGCATTGGGGTATTTGTGGTGGTGGCGTTACTAAATAGACCTTAATGACAAAGGGACAGAGCTGTGACCGTTCTTTTTTTGTCTCACCACTATATAATATATTTCAAAGAACTTATTTCTGTAGATACACAGAAAGGTCACAGAGGAAAGCTTTGCTTCTGCAACGATGAATCATAAAATCATTACAGAAGCACAAAATGGTTTGGGTTGGAAAAGACCTTAAAGGTCATCTAGTTCCAACACCCCCTGCCATGGGCAGGGACACTTTTCACTAGGTCAGGTTGCTCACAGCCCCATCCAACCTGGCCTTGAACACTTCTAAGGATAGGGCATCTACAGCTTCTCTGGGCAACCTGTTCCAGGTCTCAACACCCTCACAAGAAAGAATTTCTTCCTAATTTCTAATCTAAACCTATTTCTGCACATCTTTGTTTTAGTTATTAATTATATAATGGGGACATCAAAAGTGCAGAAAGTCAGGATGCACCTGAGACTCTGTGAGGACCTGTTAGAGTACAGTAAATTTTGTTTCAGCCCTGTTTTATCAGTTCAGTTCTAGCAAATTTTTAGCTTAAGAGGGTGCATTTCACAGTGACAAAGGGATCATGCATTATAATTAGGAGAAAAGTGCTGAAGCCAAGTTTTAAGAGCTTTTGTGCAATGAGGATGAGAAGAAGAAAACTAGGGATGAGTCATGCTATTTTCAACTTTTTATGTTTCATCTTAAAACTTAATAGTTTTTAAACAGTGTAGTTTCTACTTGAGGACAGTAATTTAATTATGATTGAAAGTTGTCCATCTGGTGGCCTTTTAATGCCATTAAAAGTACTGATTGTGTTCCTGCACTGGTTGTTTTTCTGTTTTTAATTTTAAAGCTGTTTGGCTCTTCATTAAAATATAAGCTTCAAGATCCCACCCAAGACTTGTTAAAAGACAGTGGAAATTTTCTCACCCATTTCAGTGGATTTTTGATCATGTCCTCTTGGACACTGACCTGGGCTAGGTGTACGAATGCATACTGCAGCAGTTATCACAGAAGATTGTATTTTGCCTTAGCTCACCCTTGGGAAACAGAAGTATCACTGTCACCACTTGCAGATGGATCTGTAGATCTGCACACCACGAGTTGTCTTAGTTAGATCAATGCATAATCCTGGAGCACGTTATTCTGGAGCGATAGCTTACTATTGCATCAGGGATTTTGCTCCCTGCCATGTCTTTGCTATTTGTTTATTTATTGATCTATTTCTTTATACTTGCTTTTCTGTTCCTGGCAGATGAAGAACTTCTAAGTAGTAATTTCCTTACAGCCTCCCCTTCTTGGTTCAATCCGCACACAGAAAACATTTTACTTTGGCTATAAAGCTTTGAAAAAATAGTAATTCTCTTTCCCTATCCCTGCTGCCTACCTAGAGCACCTCTTTAAATGAGCTCTACTCAGAAGATACTTTGAAAACAGGAAGGTGGGATGCAAATCCCCAATATATGGAGTGCTCTGGGAATTCCACCCTTGCCCAGAGGAAAATCCAGTACATTCCTGTGTAATAAAATCACCTTTGCTTAGTGGTCTGCTCACAGTCTGAAGGTAGCATGTGAAATCATGTGGCCTCATGGAGTAGGGATTTGGGTCTTGATTTTACTCAGGGACTTTTGTTTTTATGATAGCTAAATAGATGACTGCTTTCTTATATGAATATAATGTGTGGTAAAAAGGCCACGTGCCCAAATTACTGGTCCCTTCACCATCTTTTTTCCATTTCTACTTTTTAGCCATGCACATAAGGCCCTACACACTAATTCAAGAGTATACACAAGATAGGGAAGGGATAATTTACTGATTTTAAAATTCTAATGTACTCTAAGTATCCCTCACAATCATCAGAAAGGAAGAAAAAGGAGACCTCAAAGTCAGACCAGGAATCTTATTTCCATCTATCCATGTCCATAAGACAAGGGCAAACAAACCTAAACAACTGCATAAACAACATCCACCCATCCCCAGAATTGCTCACACCATTTAGGCAATTTAGAGCAGTAAACACAGATAAGCAATCTGCATAGAAGCAGCTTTAGGTGACCACAAATGGATACCACTGTTTAATTCAACCCTCTCTCACCTAAACAAGTTTGTTTTCTCAGCGGTGTTTATTTGTACAAGGGAGTGCTAGGGAAAAAAATCCTGTCCTCCTCCAGATTATCTGCTGCAATGTTGTGAAAATTCAGTATTTCCCCAGCATGAGAATATTCCTCCTACAGACACAATCTGTATTTTGTGGTCTCGCCAACATTTGTTAGCTGGTTGTTTTTTTTCCCTGTAGCTCATAGCATTTAGCTGGGACTAGAGCTGATCTCTGAAATGGGAGAAGTCCTACAAGGCTCAGTCTGGAAGGGAAACCCCATCTAATCAGCATTTCTGTCTTGAGAGGCAGAAAAATGGGGAAAGGAGGCAGAAGCAGATACATAAAGGTTTGAAAAAATAAATTGGGGGATGGTGATACGGAAATGTTTTTCCCTTTTTCATAAATTTTCTTCTGCTGGACAATGGAAATAGTGAGAAAAAAGGTAAGAAAATCCTTTGTGTGAAATATTTTTTTGAAATCCACAATGAAATAGTTGTCTGGCTAAAAGTTGTAAGCATGTCGAGTTGTCAAAATATTTTTCCCTGGTTCATACACATGTCAATCTTTTTCACTTTCCTGTGAAAACATACAGTATTAGGCAATGGCTTATCCTGTGTGATGCTGCTGGCCTGGATACTGGAGGCTGCACTTGCTGTAGGTCCTACTGAGCCATAGCTTGGTTAACCTTCCAGGTATAGGAACTCAGTAGGAAGAGCCCATCTGTTTTGGGTTGCCTTCATCAGTCTTCCTTCTGGTCTTTCTGTGCAAACACCGACTTGGGAGGGTGGAATAAGGGAGCCTGTGTTCTTTTCCCCCTCTTTGGAGTTTTGTGGTCTCCCTGAGCAGGCCGAGGAGCATGCCTGGGGCTGGATGGGTGTGTGGAGCAGGGCTGGTGTAAGGAAATGGAAGGGGAATGGAAAAGGGAAGCAGACATAGGATGAGAACTTCTGTATCAGCAACTGCATTCCAAATGTGGGGCTATCGCAGTTGTCCCCTATTTACACCCAAGGACAAGAGACAGATCAAAATCTACATCATCTTCTCCAAAGGAATTTGAGATAGTTGCCTGATACTTAGGGCCTGGCACATGAGCTTTGAAATTTCAAGCTGACGGTCTTTGAGATAGCTCAAACTTTGCCAAGGTAGTGAGAAATTGTCTATATTTTATTCTCTACTGCACCTCAGTGCAACCTTTTGCCTGGCAAACAAAAGATCTGCATATGCAAGGTGAATACATTAAATTGGTGCAGAAATAACATCTGAAGTGAAAATCTGCCCACTTTCCACCCTTATTCATTCTCAAACCCATGAGAAAAAAACCCACATGGTTTACTAGTTTGCTTTGTTATTTTTAAACTTGCAGGAAGGTCCTTTCAACAAAATTGTACAGTAAAGTATGTTAAAATAATTCAGTCACAAAGCAAGTCTGAAATAACTTTGAAGCATGGGCTGACAATGACAGAAAGTACTCATATGTGACCCTTAGCTTCAAAAGAGTTAAGAATGCGCTGGCAAAGGCACAGAGATTATCTCCACCCACACGGGAGAACATACATGGCAGGGTAGCTCTGTAGCACACAGGCAAACAAAACAGTCTAGCCCAGAATTATCCTTGAGAAGGAAAAAGTGCACTCTGCTGGGTAGCAGAGAGCTTCCAACCTGGCAAACACATCAGAGACCTGCAGTCATGTCTGAACTCTCCATCCTTATATCTCCATCACTCCTGGGATAGGGTGTAACTATCAAGAGAAAGAACAGCTAAAATTTATACATATTCTGGCTATGAAAAAAACCAAGGTGGAAATTATGATCCGGGTCTTTACAGCACTCCCTGATGTCAGTGGTCTGGGCATCCCACATGGTGCTGACCACCTGCTGCAGAGCACTCCCCAGTGTCTGCAGAGATGCTGCTGGGCTGTGCTGGGCTGGCAGAGCCACGACATTGCTTGTCCCTGAGTTTGCCAGGCACTTTCACACAAGTGCTGCCATGCACTCCTGGCTCCAAAGGCTTCATCATTAAGGAAGGTAAAGTAATACATGAGGAGATTGAGGAGAAAATTAGCTATTTATATCTCTCAATATTTAATATGTAGATGCAATTGTCACAGCTCTCCACTCAAACATCACGTTCTGGGAATGTCTTTTATTAAGAAGCAGGCCTTGATGATGGGTTTGCACACAAATTGAACATTCTCTGGGCCTAGCTCAGAATAGTATCATGAAGAACATTCCCACTAGAACCAGAAAAGATAACATGTTTCTAAGTCTTTTTCTGAGGCAGAGAGATGTAGGAAAATTCATGTTTGCTACTTCTTTTTGAAACTATTTATGAATCACAATTTGATTGTCACTGAACCTCAGGGTATGTCATGTTTTTTCTGTCTGGGATGCTTATCATCAGGAGAGCATGAGGTTCATTGGAGATGTGGTTGCTGTGGTCAGTTCACAGCGATTGGGCAGGAAACTGTTGTTTACAAAATGTATATGACAAACTGGGTCCTCTTTTCCGTTCACATTCCTTGCCCTCCTCAGAAGTGTTCACTCCTTTTGTCTCCTAGACAGTCTTATCAGTAGCCTTTTAACCCCAAACACACAAAGTGAAGCACCTGAAGGAGGCAATATCTTAACTCTGAGGATTTTCACTATTGGACCCTTTGGGAACAGCTGACAACTGTTTGCAAAGTTTCCTTGTTACTCTTTTACCTAATCTCAGGTATTGCTGAATGGAAAAGCCATCAGTGGTTGAGAAGCAGAGGCAACAGCCACCAGTATCCCAGTGCTGGGGAAGACCTGGTGGGTGCTTAACGCAGCTGGTGTGGGGTCAGTAGCTCTGACCGAGGAAGCTGTGACCGGTCAGGAGAGATGGTCCCATGGAGGATCGCCCAGGGGCCCGGTGTCTTCCCTCAGCTGCTGGCTAGGAGGGCCTGTGCAGAAGCTGTCAGCTCTTTAGTGATTGCCAGTTTGTGATTTCAGCTCAGCTCTGCAGGGCAGCCTCCAGGCCAGACCAGGCAGAGAGACGAGAGGCCCGTACAGCTGTTCCGCACGAGGCAGCTTTATCGGTCTGTACTCCGGCGAAGGGGAGCTAGGGATGAGCAACTCTCTGCCCTCTCCGGGGCAGGGGGATAGCTTTATAGGGATACAGGGGGTGGGTGTCAGAGGGTAAGGGCCAGTGGGTTACAAAAGATCTGCATAGGACCTCCCAGAGGATTCTGGGTCTGTCTTCTCACTGTAACTAAAAGGTGGTTGCCTTTCCAGGGAGTCCTGCTGGAAGGCTAAGCACTCTCCTTATCTCAGCAGACGTCCCTCCAGGGCAGGGGCTGGGCATACCCCACAGGTGCTCTGGCATGGAGGCTGCTGAGGCAGAAAATCATCTGTCCAGCTCTGTTGAAGTATCAGGTGTATTTAGGATCTCTCATGATTAACAGCATTAAGTTGTGTCAGGAGAGGCTTAGGTCAGATATTAGGAAAAGGTTCTTCACCTAGAGGGTGGTTGGGCACTGAAACAGGCTCCCCAAGGAAGTGGTCACAACACCAAGCCTGATGGAGTTCAAGAACTGTTTGGACAATGCTCTTGGGCACATGGTGTGACTCTTGGGTTTGTCCTTTGCAGGACCAGGAGATGGAGTTCAATGACCCTGGGGGGTCCCTTCCAACTCAGGACATTCTATTATTCTATGATATAGCTCTATCCAAATTCACTTGTCCTTGGCCTTCTGCAGTGTAGGCTCTTGGTACTGCCAATAGCACCCACACTCAGGAAGTACGCTCCAGTCCTCTAATTTCAGCTTATTAGGAGCATCTATAATAAAGTCAAGCTCCTAATTTCAATCATTTGGATCATATTTGGGTTACATGCCTGAAGTGAGCAGTGTGATAAACAAACATGCCTTGCTCCCAAAGTGATAGAAGCCACTGAAGCACTATACCCATACTTTCATAATTGCATACATTTGTGAGTATACTGTAGGGCCTATGACAGTTCAAAAAATACTACAGTTGGCAGTTCCCTGTCTAAAAAAGTGGAAAAGATTTTCATATCAGTTCCCATTTCCTTTTCTAAGCACCCTTAGTGCTGGCTAGATGAGACCAAGGTTCTGTGGAGGTTTGCTACAGCACAGGGTATTGCTGATGCAGCTTCCCTTGCTGCTGTAGCTGCTGTCAAACCTGTCCCGAGGAAACCCTGTTCCCCTTTCCCATCCCCTACACTGGTATGTTTTTTCCTCATATTACAGTTTCTAAAGCATCAGTATGGATACATACGGTGCACTTTTAAAGCACTTTTCAGTGTTTCTCAAGAAAAAACAGGTAGGAAGCTCTCTATGCTGTGACAGAAGCTTGGTTTGGCTGCTGCATTGCAGCGAGGCTGGCTGGTATCATTATGTTGCCTTGTTTAACACAGATTGACTGCCAGTAAAGTCGATACTTCTACACATTTACATGCTTGGTTGCCAAGTTAGAAACAATAAATATGCTGAAACAAATACAAACAGTGCAAAGGAGTTTTCAAGCTTTCAAAGGTAGCCGTGGTTTGCAGAAGTTGTGCAGCTGTGCCCAGCCCGGGAGCAAAGCTGCAAGGCTGGCTGGTGGCCATTAGAGCTCTGAATACATCCAGTGTTTTCTGTGTTCTTAATAAATAACAGCTATGAGAGGTCCGGTGATGACACTCTTGAAGCAAAAGCTTAATAGATATCAGAGAACTTGCCTTATAAAAAATAAGAAAAAAAATAACTAATTCAGAGAATGAAAAGCAGCGAGGAAGTGTCTGTATGTGGGCACCTACTTCTGGTTTCACTCCTACAAGCAATATAAGATGCATAAATTATTCTCTCCATGCTGGGAAAAACGGCACAGCCCCAGGACTAGTAGCAATGGTGGAACCTTTGACTTCAGCATTTTCGCACTGTGGAGGAACACACATTCTGCTGAAATACTGATAGAGTGACTAAGCCATGTGCATGCAACAGCTCCTACATTTACTGCTGGCTGGAGCTGTGTCATCTCACGTGGATCCAGTCTGCAGACAAGCAGCTTTGTGTTATGGTGAGACAATGAATTAGGCAGAAAATCATGCTGTCTCATTAAGGTAAGATTCCAGCATTCAGCAGGGGAATATAGGGTGGTGGGCAGAAACAGCATTTGGAGAAGATGTGCAAGATTTAAATCAGGAGGAGAGCTTCATTTCTTCCCTTCACAGCTTCCTTTGGTTGGTTCAGGTAGTAAGGATGGCAAGAAAACCAGACTGCTTGAAACAGGGTCCAGTTCCTTTCCAGGTCTTTCCAAAGTCCTTTCCAGCATCTTAGCCAATGGGAATGGTGAAGACAATGTCCTTCTGTCTGCTAGAGAGCCACCTCCTCAGAGAGATCTCAGAAAATTGTGAGGGCTATAACATAGGGGGTATTCTCAAAGTGAACCTCTTCTGGAGATGGAAGCTGCACCTGGCAAGAGAGATGCAGGTTGAGGTCTCCCAGCACACTCTTCAATATAAAATAACACCATGTTACTTCCAAGCAATGCAAATAAAGATGCTTACGCCATATTGGTTTTGAAAATATACTTTTTCCACCTCAAATTGTGCACCTAATAGATCACAAAGTACTACTGTGTTCTTCAAAGCCTTTTCATAATAATTCTGCTTTTTAATCTGAGGCAGTTAAACCATAAAATTCTTGCATTTCCAATAAATGTATGATCTGGATGCCTCCCAGTAAAAAAATCACAGAATCACATTAATAACATACATTGCATTATACAGGTTAATTTTTCCTTGAGCAGACCATTAAATATATATTGGTTTTAAATTACATCATTCATACCCAATGACATTCTACTACTGATAAGCCACATACAGCAGAAACAGCTGCATAAATATTTATTAATTGAGCCCCTAAGCAAATGGTTACAATAATAAATTATTTGCCATGTTTCCAAATAATAAAACTGGGCTGAATTCCTAACTGATGCAGCACCACTGACTTCAGAACACCCTGTTTATCTCATTGTACTTAGATAATTTGTTACTTGCACTTGACCAAACGTTTTAAAATTGTCTTGAGGTGTATGTGCAGCTTTACATCCCCATTCTGGAAAATCTTGTATCTTGCCCTTAACAAAGACCTTTCTGTAGCAATAAGGGTTTCAAATTATGTGTTTCTAAGGGTTCACTTGTTTCAGCTTTCTGGTATATAAATAGCTCAGGGGCCTACTGGGGTGCAGGTAGCTATCCCAATCATTGATGAATGAAGTATCAATGAAAATGTAATCCTCTACTGTCATTTTGAGTTTTTTCTTTAGTTGAATTCCAATATTGCTTTCATGCCACTGTCCCCTTAAACACATCATTGATTTATCTGGATTGTACTACAGTGACTGACAGTAGATAATTGGTCACACATTTTAAATACCGTGGGCATGTATCTCCTGTTTCAATGCTGGACTTTAAACAGCCACTTCTTTAATATATTTGGCTTCTCAGTGTTTTTATCAGTCTGAGATTACCATTTCTTATTATTACATTGATTTGCTTTGTGAGTTTGGAAGTGTTAGGATTTTTGATGGTTTCCAGTTTACACATAGTTTTCTTGAGGTAAACATCAAGGAGGGACCATGATCATTCTCCTAGGGAAAAAACCTTTGCCAAACTGGGTAGGTTTGGAAGACTCCTTTCTAAGCAGAGCTCAGAGAGAGAAACAAATATTTCTTTTAAATCTGTCCAGGACTACATACTGTTACTGTTTGAGCAGATTTAATAATCCCATTATCCATCTGGGAGCTTGGTGTGATTTAGCTGCCAGTACAAGTGTGCCCAGCACCCTGGCAGCCAGCCCTGGGGGTTCCCAGGGTCCCTGGGGGAGGTTTCCCTGCTCCCATCTCCTGTATATATTCAGCCTCCTCTGACAGCTGAATCCAGACATGGTAAACCCCATGGAGCAGGCAACTCTGCTGGCCGTGGGTCAGATAGGGAGCTATGGGCTACACAGCTTCCACATTTATTTTGTATTTCTTTATTTACTGCTTGTAAAGCTGCAGCAGAGGAGCCCAGGCATAAAACTCTGTTCCATAAGCACTGATCTGGATTAAACCCCTGTCAAGCCCTAAAATCTGGCTTGCAGAGGCTGCTGTTTTGTATGCCTTCCACGTATTTTTTTATTTCTAGTCAACTTTCCCTGAACCCAGGAGGAGTAGAATTGCCTTAAACGGGGGGTGTGATTGACTGCAGGAGCTGCCTCAGTGACTGTGCTTTCTTTCTCAATAATGGCATTCTCCAGGCTTCTTCTGGAATTTGTGTAGTGTATCTATTGATTGAATGAATTGCTGCCTTTTCCAGCTATTTGTCATCTCTCACTACCGTTTGGAATACAGAAATACATTTTAGCGTGGGGGTTCATTTTATTTTTATTTTTGGCAGCTCGGTGAGGCTTTTATTCCAGTAGTAACATGGAGCTGTGTTTGATGTGTTACAGCTACCTCTTCAGCTTTAAGACTGGGGTCTGAAGATGTTTTTGGCTCAGTGTATAGTATCATCACATATGGAAAACATGAATGGTCACAAAAGCTTCTTGATTTAAAAGGTGGGATTTATTATCTTTTTTACTAAAGCTCTGTAATTTCCTGAGTGTCAGATATTTGCTGTGATGACCTGTGCTTTGCTTCTTATTGCAATGAAGAAAGCTTTAGCTGGGGATTGAAGCTGTTAGGTCAATACAAGGGTTTTTATGGGGGGAATTGTCAGAGCAGGTTGAATAGTGCACCATAAAGGTGAAGACTCATTTATAGCTGTGGAAAATAGTTCCTTTTCTTTGCTCCAAAGCTATATGCTTAAAACAACTAAAATTTTCCATGTCTTTACACACAATGCAAGCCTGATGAGTGTTCTGTTGTTAATATTATTTTGGACAAGCTGTAAGTATAGAAATAATTTTCATTCTCATTTTGTCGTTAGCACATTGGCTCAGTACAATGGACAGGACTACATTTTCCTACAAGGGTAATTCACAAACTCAGTGGCTTCTATCTCAATTTTGACTGTGAATCTTCTTAATTTCTTGCCAAGAATTTCAGTGCTTACCTAAGAAAACTCATGCCAGGATTCAACAGCCCATGTAATCTGCAAGATCCTATCAAAAGTCATTAAACCTGTTGCTATTAGAGCGAGTTAGCAGACATATCTGCCCAAACCTATTCCTGCCTCACTTTTGCTGCATATCCAATATGATCTCGCAGCTGGGGAGTGGAAGTGACAAGGATGGGGCTCCATTTTTAACTATTCCACCTGACAGGATCCACCTGAAATGGCATCTCCTGAGACATGAAGGGGCTCTGCCCTGGGGAATACAAAAAAGCAAAGGGTCCTTGATTTTTTTCAACATCATCAGGTCAAAAGAGATTTTTCAGAGGTCTAAGAGAGATGTCACATTAACTGCTGCAATGCTGTTGGAGATGTTGCACGTGAAAAAGAAAGAGCTCTTCCAAAAGTTCATTTAAAAACCTTTAAAAGTAAAATATTAGGTAACCTAAGTATATGCAAATGGTCTCCTTGTTAACACTGTTCTTGCAATATATAATATATTAGGTCTAGCTGATGTGAAAAAGGAAGGCCTGCATGGGGTCTAAGTAAACCACTGAAGATGTGAGGATTTTAGTTGTTTGAAAATCAAACCTTTCTAAAAAATTCATGCAATCTTTTAATATGTCATCTTTTATAGTGCACTAAATTATCTACTAATATTCAGATTTTTCACAAAATCCCTTATGAAAAGTAAATATATATGTAAGCAAGACATATATATACACACACTAAAAAAATGCTTCATTTTAGCAGAGAGCCATACCCTAGAAATGTTTTTTGCTTCTGTCTAGATATGCATCAAGGTTAAGAGTTGCCATGCAAGGTGGCTGTTAAAGAAGCATGACTATAAAAAACTCCTTGAGTCTATGGAGGACAATATGTTTAGTGTACAAAAATAAATACTCATGTAAAATTGATTGGGAAAAAATTAAATAGGATAATTATAGTTATAAATCCACTGGAACAGTGGGATGTGAACAGCATGGTTTGATTAGACGATTTGCAAGTTGATTAGTGATCCTTATCTTTTCCTCCAGCATTTAATTGCCCCTGTTGGTCTTAGCTGGCCTGATGAGAGATCGCAAGGCAGAATTTAGCACCTAATCACGAGGGCAGGTGCTCCGAGAGCAACCGTATCACCGCAGTGGAAATCCAAACTCCCCTCAACGAAATCTTTAGGAGGGATTTTCACAGTGACAGGGGAATTTGGTCCAGGATGACTTTATTCCCAAGTGCCTGTGATATATGCCAAACAGTTTTTCCATCTTAGCCTAGAGCTTTGGCTGACTTGCAGTCCCAAATGATTGCTTTCCACTGAAGAGTCCTGGGGATTTCCTCCTCACCCATAAACCTACTCCTGGAAACTAATTTTTTTGTTTTGCAGTAGTGCCCAGACTTTTCCTCTTGTAGTTCCAGAATCTTTGCTGATGGCAGAGGAGGGTGATGTAGCCCAGTTTTTCCTGCAACCCGAACTGACCTCCCAACACCCAGTGGGCCCCATTGCATGGGGATAAGGAAGGCAGCACCTTCAGTTTGTATCCTCTTTGTCGACCCACCTCCTTGGACTTCAGCTAAGTCCAGCGCCTTCATCTTTGCAATGCAGCCATCAACAGGGGTCACTAACTGCGTAGAAATATGCCCCCAAACCTTGGGGATGTAGCTCCAGGTGTTTGCTGAGCGTTTGGCTGCTGTTGATGGCACGAATCTGTGCAGTCACACTTACCCAGGGAGCATTACTGTAGGAGGACTCCCACCCAGAACAGCAATTTGCTGGGGCTGAGCTCACCACCACTACCACTGGTTTCAAAAGGCAGACAGCAGAAGTGTTTCAAAGACAGGGTTGAGGCACTTGATCCTTTAAAAAATAATTGACACTTTAGGTATCTGACTTTTACAGCCTTGCCTACCTCCCATGAACTTCTTCAAGAAAACGTCAACACCACCACACAGGATGAAATACTGCATGAAGCAGGGCTTTCATGCCAAATATTTCTCTGGGACATTCATCTAACCTAACTTTAGACATTCAGACTTTGTATTCTAAGTTTAAAGTAAGTTCCATACACAGGTCATTCATCTCGTTTTATAATAGGAAGTCACAGTGTCTCATTTCTTTTCACTGACAGTAAAGGAAATCTAAGGTTGCAAACACCCAGTTTACATATTTTCTTCACCATAGTTACCTGGCTTAAAGGCACCAGTGGTCAGCTAATCCACTAAAGTTTCTTGCCTACCAACAGACTAATTCCAAGCTTACAGCAAAACCACAAAATTTTTTTTAGTGCATGGCTCTGTCCTTGAAAGTCCATCATTTACTTATTCTTGTAATCCTTAAAGTCCTTCAGGTTTTTCTGAGCTGTATTTTGATTCTTCTGTCTTTGTCAGTGACAATTGTCATAGCATTGTCATGTTTTTTGTTGACCTCACTAATAAAAAAAGGTTGATTCCAAGAGTAATTTTTTAGTAGCACCCAAAATAGTTGTCTTCTACCCCAATGGTTTATCTAGCTCCTATTTCCATATTAGCCAATTCTTCACCTGCCTTCGATATGTTCTTTATTTAGTTGTTTCTAAGGCAACATTGTATGAAATACTTTACTTAAGATGAGAAAAACACTGGGGATTTTCTCTGCTAAGAATCGATTAAGCTTATCAGAGAGAGAGCAGGTTAGAGACCTACCTTGGATTAAGCTGTGCTAAACAATACTCCTTTGTCTATCTCTGCCAACTGTTGAAATCAAACTAATATTGGTGTTTAGCTAGATCAGAATTTTCATGCTTTCTAAAATATAGAAGATGCTCTTGTTTTCCTCCCAACATCTGTTCCTGAGATAACATATCAATTCACTAGTTTGGGCAGGTTCCTGTGTTGGTTCTTTCAGGGTTTTGGATAGAGATGGAACTGCTGTCTTTGTCTGAAAATATTAAGCCCTTAGATTATTTTCTGCTCCAGATGCTCTCTCATTCACCTGAGTCACACTATCTTGGTGTGTCACTTTGCTGACTAAAAACTGAAGCAAAGTTTTCATTTTGTTTTTGGCCCATGCTTAGGTTATCTTTTACCCCAAGCCCCAATCTTTACTGCGGAACAGCCTCAAATTCCTCTATGTACTCTCTGTTTGTTTTTATGACTAAAGAACATTTTACAACGTGTTTTTAATTTCCTCTGCAAGGTGTAACACGGCCCAGCTTTTGACAGATCTCACTTTCTCCCCACACTTTCTGACCTATAAGATACAATTTTCCATGTTAGTCAGCCCCTTTTTTTTCCCATTTCTTGTGGACTCTTTGCCTGTTCCTCATATCCCTTTCTAGTTGGATTGTCACCAGTTGGGTCTGGAGTTCTTCATGAGTTTTTTCTCCTTCCCGAAATGCAGAAGCAATTATGTATCTTTGACATCAAGGATCTCCTTTGCAGCCAAGTCTCAAAGTTCCTTCACTCCTCTGAGACTAAAAAAAGCCAAGCACAAGAAGGCAGAAAACCACAGGGTTTTTTTATCTTTCCATTCAGTTTAATCAGAAAGCTTTGTGATTTGCTTGATCAGGGCTATTTTCTACTGCCACCTCTTCAATAACATTGTCACTGTGTTTGAATTAGCACTACCTCCTGAAAGTTCAATAAATATGTTCTTAAAAGTGTCTGCCAGTGGTCCAGAATCAGGAAGAATGGAACTCTGTCATCACCTGTAGCCTGAGTTTTATTATTGATATCATTCTGCTCTGATCTATCTCCAGGAGCAGGAGGTCTCTCACAGGTTCTGTTGATTGTCTAATACTATTCCACCATCCCATAACCACAGTCACATTTTATCTGGAGGGTTTAGTGGATCTATGCTACTGCTGTGGTAAAGTGAAGATTTACAGTGCTTCTCAAGAAGGCAATGGACCTTGATTAATTTTATTGTATCATGCTTTTCCTTCTCTACTCATTACCACATCAGTAATGTGCAGTGCTTTTCTGTCACCCCTACCTCCCTACCTGAGTTTTGCCTTGCTCTCAGTGGTGTACTCCAGCCAGAAGGAACTTCCCACTGTGTTGTAAATGCCTGGTTTCAGGTCCTGCACCCAAAGATTTGGCTCCTGTGCCTCACTGCATGGCTTCATTGCACAGTGTCCAAGCAATCAGCTCTTGCACCCCGACCTCTCTCAGTTTCCTTGCAAGTGAAGTTATTCCACTGCCTTTTGCTTACCTGGCCACCCATCTTGTGAATATAACTTTGTGTTTTTTCTTGCTTTGCAGATTTCTATCTCAGTTATGTTGGTTTTTTTCCTTCTTCTTCACTTATTCCATTTTGTGTTTCCTACCCATTAACCTGGGTGAGATAACTTGAGTCTGTTCCAGCCTTAACCTTGGCACTTTGATTCTCCATGTACAAAGGCAGTTCAGCCACTGAAGACAATTTTCCTCCTGTGAAAGCTTTCCAGTAATTGAATGTGCCAAAACCATCCTTTCCAGCTCTGTCCTTGAGCTATTTGTTGGTTTTGTAAGCTTGACAAGCTTTCACCTTTTCTTGCTAGGAACTCTGAGACTTAAACTGCAGATCACTTAAGCCTTCACCTCTTTGGCAGACAAAAGAAGTAACTTCACAAAAAACATCACCAGATTATTTCCCCTCCCAGTCTTCTCTTGTGGCATAAAGAGATCTAAAAATGCACGTACACGGAATTTTCACCAGAGCTACAAATAAAAACAAGATTCAAAGAAATGGCGAAAATTAAAACCAATCTCTGTCATTCTTAAAAACTTATTTTTCGGTATTGGTGAAGCTTTGTACGTGCAATCCTACATAGCTGTTTTGTATTAGTGATAACTTCACATTTGACACACACATCAAAGCTGTTCCCTTGTATAGATGTTAACATGACATATACTCTTAAAGCATTTAAGAATATAATAATGCTTCATTAAATATATATTTGGAAATGAGGAGGTTGCTCTAAATGAGAATATATTTACAAATATTTAAGATAGAATCAATACAGTCAGTCTTTCTAAGTTTCATATTAAGCAATAAAAAATATTAAATGAACAGTCTGTAGTACAGTTTCTTACACAGGCTTTCCAAGAGTCAGCACTTAGTGTCTTCTTTGATACACATACATTAATTTAATATGTATGCTTTGCCTAAGAACATGAATAAGTCATTCCTTTTAATGTTTGCATTTGCATGTTTAATTTAAGTATGGGAATCAGTGGAAACGCACTTAAATGCTTATGCTAGTTTATTCACTTTGTTTCGAAAATTATTGCGTGCAGCATGGGTGAGAAAGAAGTAATCTAAGTAGAAGCAGAGTTGATGGGAAAGTAGGTTATAATTTACTTACCTGTTGTCTGTGTAGTGGACATGTGGTCAAATCTGCAGGGAAATCAGTATTTTCAAATGCATTAAGATGGGATTTAAAAAGAACGCCAACATGATCAGAACCAGTTTATGTAAAAATATAACTTAATTGATAAATTTCCAAAGTTATATATTTCCTGGCCCTACCCTGCTGTAAGGACTATTCTGCCTGCTTCCACCCAAGTTCCCAGAAATTACACCATTTGTAGAGGCAGAACTGAGGGTTTCATGAGCATCTATGAGCTTTTTGACTTTCAAGTACAAGATCATGATTAATTTTCCATAATTCTCTGGAAGTGCCCACTCCATGAGAACTTCAGGATTTCTTTAAAAACTAATTGAAGAAGCCACAGAATTTTTATAGAAATTTCTGTAGAACATTTCTGGGGTTGATATTTTTGAACAAGGCTGTTATAACAGATTCTATTAGGAGGATATTACTTCCAATTAAATTATAAAACGTAATCAGAAACCATAAGGAGGAACTCTCTTTTTTTTATGATACGAGGGAAGGTTTGTGGATGGGCAGATGATGGGAAAAGGAAGGGAGGAGGTGCCATTTAGTTCGGTGACAGTACTCCAGGGATGTTTTAATGCATTTCTCCCAAAGAGTTTCACAGAGCTCTTGCTGCTCTGTGCAGGAGCCCATCTCTCACATGCACTCTCTTAGCAAGAGACTCATGTAGTCTGAAAAAGAGGGGATTCATGTTCCAGAGCATGCATTGAGCCCAGCAAAGCACCTTGTGGTTAAAGAGATAGGGAAGGAAGGAAGGAAGGAATTCGGAAGGAAGGAATTTGGAATTCGGAAGGAATTCGGAAGGAAGGAATTCGGAAGGAATTCGGAAGGAAGGAATTCGGAAGGAAGGAATTCGGAAGGAAGGAAGGAATTCGGAAGGAATTCGGAAGGAAGGAAGGAAGGAATTCGGAAGGAAGGAAGGAAGGAAGGAAGGAAGGAAGGAAGGAAGGAAGGAAGGAAGGAAGGAAGGAAGGAAGGAAGGAAGGAAGGAAGGAAGGAAGGGAGGAAGGCAGGGAGGGAGGGAGGAAGGAAGGAAGGATGCCCCCACTGCCCCCAACTCCTTTTCAGTAGAAGCTTTGAGTGACAGGGATGCCTTGTGACATCCCACTCCTCTTTTGCCCTTGTGGGAGCTGGAGCTCATCGTGCTGATCCCAGCCCTGCAACCCTGCCTCCGTCCTCTGTAGCTCGAGACATCTTTGGTTTCGGTCACTCCCTTCTCCCCCTCCTCACCCCGGGGGTCTTGGATTTGCTCTTCATTTCATATCCCCCATCACCCTCCTCCATGCCCTCTCTTCCTACAAGGAATCAAGCTTCCCCCTGAGCACTCCCTGCCTAGCTCCTCTGCTTCTCATGCCCCCAAAATTTCTGGCTAAAATGGGACCTTTAGCAGCTACCATCACCTTCAGTTTGCAGGAAGTCAACTTCCTGCCCCAGAATAAAACTATCAGTGAACTCTTGTGTTTGGATTTTCAGTGGATTTCTCTTTTGTGGACCCTGGATGGGGGCTGCAGGATCCAGCCTGAAAATTCTTGCTGGGTCCAAGAAGGATCCTTCAGAATTTGGCTACTTTGTTCATTGCTTTTAGCTACTCTGCAAATAAATGCAGCCAGAGATCTGACATTCTCAGGCCTGCACCTCAGCACGCCTTTTCTACAGCAGCCAGAGAACCCACCAAAGGGTAACTTCTTGCCTGAGCCAAAGAGGTGATGGACAACAAGGGAAGAGACAAAGTTAGGGAAGGCTAGAAGGTGTCACAATTACTCAGTTTTAGCCTGTGTACTTCCAGAAGATTTTACACTTTTGTTTCACATCTGTTTGACAGTTAACATGGTCTCACATTTTGTAGACCTCCCTGAAGAGTGAATATTGAGCGGAGATATAAATGCTACACAGGAAAAGGCTTTCTTTGGATCTTCTGTCTTGTTTAATCAAGGAGTTCAGTGACACAAAGCTAGTTGTGTATCACCAGACTTGTGGGTTTTCACGTTTTATTAAGTCTTTCCTCTTTTTTTGAAACAAAACAGTCCAAAACCCTTATATTTTCCCTATTACATTTAAAAGCAGCACAATTTCTTTATGAATTTGGGAAAACCAGTAAAGGTTTGGGTTTTTTTTTGTTCTTCTGGACATATGATCCCAATTATTGAAAAGCAAAGGATGACTTACTGCATAACATTGAACTTTCTCCTCTTTTTGAAGTGAATGCTCCTGCCATTGCACTAGTTAAATTTAATTTGCTGAAAAGACAATTGCAGAATTCCAGCTTACCTGCTGCAGAAGAACTCAATCTCAGTCTTGTCTTCCTTTTTTCCCCCACATATAAACATACAAAAATAAGATATATCAACTGGAGACCAAACAGTAAAATAATGAATCACAATTTCCTGGTGTACTTTCTATAAAGTACAAAATTCCTGGAATATAAATCAATCTAAAGTGAGAAGCTGAAGTTCATGTTTTACAGCACTGTAACACATCATTGTAAACTTAAGAGTGTGTCACTGGTATGAGGGAAGAAGTGAGCACCACATACAAACAAGTTCCTGCCAGTTGAGGAGGAACTACTTTCATATACGGCAGAACTGCTCTGCCCCTCCTGCTGGTACCTCCCAGGGTTCTGGTTATCTGCAATCCAGCTGCAGGTCACCCCAAAGTGCCAAGAAATTATGTGGAGCAGCTCCCTGCCTCCTGTGGAGGGATTGTTTTGCCTCTTGGACCGGCAAATCTCAAGTCTGTATGTGCTTCAGCAGCTACACAACACAACCAAATATCAAGTGTTTCACACTCCACCTCAGGACTTGGTTACTGCTCAAAACTCCACTCGTGTTATACAGTGAGAAATCGGTCACTGGTGAGCAGGGACTCTGCTCTTGTCACTTGCCTGTAAATGCATCCAGGTACCTACAGTCCCTCCTGGACTGCTTTACCTTCTGGCAGTATGCAAAGAGCTATTTCTCACCTCCAATTCTACACGCTTTGACATGCAAAAGCCAACCAGAGCATTGGCCCTTAGAAGCTCGGGTGAGAGCATTTCGCATGTTTTTCACCAGCTAAAATTGTGAAAGGACATTCCTGCCCTTGCGTGGACGGCGTTTTAACATGGCGCGAATGCTCCCTCTGGAGGTGCTCATCTCTGCAGCCCGCACAGAAGCAGCCCGGGGCATGCACACTCTGCTGCAGGCAGAAGCCAGCAGAAATTCCCAGGAATTCTCTAAGCCGGGAGGATGATCAGGAAAGGAGGGGAAAGGCTGGGGTTTTTAAACCTGCTGGCCACTTTTGGTCACTAAAAAGTACAATGACTGAGACCTCAACGCTATACAATCCCTGCTTGTACTTCTTTGGCATGGGAGGACTCACAGAAGACATTGGAGGTGGTCACAACAGAGGGAGTTGCTGAGATTAGAGACCCAAAGCTGCATGAAGTGGGGTTTCACCTGCTTTCAAAGATGCTGACAACCCGTGTGAACTTCAGCCCAGTCACGCACAGGGGTATCGTTGCCTCTGCCCAGCAGCCTCTGTGCTGGATGCAGCACATTGCAGCACATCCCTCCTCATTTTGACATGAGTTTACTCATCTTGCTGCAGGCACACAGAAAAACTCAGTCCCAGGTGTAGGGAAAGTGAGCCCTGTTGATTTTTGCACCACTGGAAGGGAAAGGCTTGGCGGAAAAATGAAGCCAAATTTGGCACAAAGTTAATACGGGACGGAAAGACCATAAGCTCATTGGGCATGTCTGTGTCTGTATTTGTGTGGCCAGACACTTCATAACCAAGAAAGTATATGTCATGCTGAGCAGATTTGAAAGAGAAGCTTATCCTAACAAACCCAGCATTTAAAGATGGAGAGAAATAAATAAGATGAAAGTGTGTTTCTACCCGCTACAGCTTTGTTGTGGTTTACAAAATTAGCCTAAAGCACTTTCCAGAATAATTTTCAACACTCCTGAACAGTTGCAAATCATTTGTTTTGTTTGGTTTGGGATTGCTTGGAGTTTTTAATTTAGAGGGAGAAAAAAGCATCTTTTCTTCTGGATGTTCTGAAATATAAAAACAAGAGCTACAATATATCTGTCTGCTTAGTAGGGTAGGGTACTGTGGACTACAGGCCTCCCTCTTCCTAAATGCTGCCTCTTCCTTCACTGGGGGGTGATGGAGACCAACTAGCCCTGCTGGTTATCCTGACACCGTTCAGGTCATTCAGAGATGTTGTGGCAGCATCTGGTGCAATAGGAAGTGAAATCATGGCTATTTGCAATGTAAATTCTCTACTGGTAGAGAAGAAAGATAAAACCTGTGTAAAACTGCCTTTGGTTGCTGTAAGTCACTGTGGTGGTTGTGATTACACAGGAAAAATGGTAAATTATTTTGGTTACTCTTATCACAAGTTTATTGAATGAGAGCTTTGGTGGATTGATGCCACCTTTATTCCACAGGGTCCCTCGTGGACCTCTTAGGCGGCGCTCTCCCAGCACCTCCACGTGCACACAATCTCACCTTCGCAGGCGGTCACACACAGTCTGTGCATGAACAGAGACAAAGAGGCGAGAGGGGTTCTCTGCATGCAAACCCGAGGTGTTTAATGGCAACAGCCCACAGGGAACAGAGGCAAGAAAGAACCACAACTGAAAGCCCACGCCAGTTTTATCCCGAAAGCTCCCAAAGGTGGGCAGAGCATCCAAAACCAATAGTCTGAGGGCTAGAGGAAAGGTTGAATGGCATAACAGAGGCCAATGGGAAAAGGGATGGGAGGGGGGAGAGGGCCAGTGACCAGCAGAATCTGGACAAAGGGAGAATTTCTGGCACAGTGTTGTAAGGAGAGACCACTTTTAGGGTAACTTGAGGGGTGTAAAGTGGACTTACCCACCGCAATGTAAGTTTGTCTGCTTCCTGATTATTTGGACTGGCCTCTCCCTAACCTGTGCTCATTTTAGCTGTGTGTATAGCCATCAGCTGTCAATCTGTCACCCACAGTGCCTCAGTAGTTCTCAGTCTGACAGAGACAGAAGCACAGAGCTCATAATTAAACCTGGACACCATTACATCTGTAAAAGGATTCATCGTAAGTATCCTGGTGACCACACTGGTCCTCTTCAACCATTATCAACAAGTGTATCTGATCATGTATGTTGCATATGTATGTATAATTGGTTATTATTATAATGACTATTATTATGTTATATATTCTATATTTGTTCCTTTGGAGGAATTGAAAATGTCTGTGTTAAAGATGCATCAAAGCAGGCAGCTATGCCAGAAACAAACAGCAACCTCAAAATCTCTGCAAATGGATCCAAGGAAGTCAGAGGACCTCCAGCACACAGCTTATCCCCTCACACAGCTGCTCTGCCACCACCCTACACAAAGCAGCCTCAGACAGCCACTGACCAAGGGAGCAACGTGAGGAACCTCTGGGTCAGAGATTCCTTTGAAGCTGAAAACTCAGGGCCTTTTTCTCACATCCGCACAATTCATGCTTGTCCCACAAGTGGAAGGGAAATGCATCGGTCTCTTTTGGGACGGGGGATTTGGACAGGGGGACGCTAAGGCTGGTTTTAGCCTGGGCTTTATTACTGACGTGGAGATGTCTGGGTGCTCAGTGCTGGCTTCCAGGCAGACCAGCCTAATCCAGGCTGTCCCCATGATTGCTCCACATCAGCCGCTACCCCTGTGCTTGGGGTTCACAGCAGCTGCTCTTAATTTTTTGCTACTCCCAGCAAAAGGATATTTGTCAGGAGATAAGGTGGTCTTTTTATAGTCAGACCTGGAGTTTCCATGGTGAAATTAGCCAACAGGAGTTTCCTTTGCAAAGCAGAGCATATCCTTTACTGGCAAAAACATGTTACTCCCCTGGTTGTGAGGAAGTTTCATTGTCCGAAATCTATTCTGGTGTTTAAGGGCTCTGTGTCCTCAAAGAAATATTTTTAACCTGAAAGGAATATTTATACTGTCCAGTGAGAGTAGTTCACTGGGTTATTCTTAGTTCTGCTTCTGTGTCTGCTTTATCTGTGCATTATTTTTTCCGTATTGATCTTTTTTACAAATGTTTAACAGAAAATGAAAGCAAAGGTAATAGATTAAAGTAATTCTGGGAATTAATCCACTGACAGGGCCAAAGTAACTCTGTGGATTAATTTAATTTGCCACAGTCGGTGTGTATCCTAACCAACAGGAGTGATTTTGATACAATATTTTCTAAAAATTTTTGAAGCCTTTGAAGATGCCCAGAGCCAGCACGTGGGCTGGATCAGCTCTTAGTGCCAGGCATTAGCAGAAAACCACCTCTCGTCCTTCTGATATTCAGTGTGCTGGGCTAGAAAATGAAAAATCATTTTATTTTAAACTAGGCACCTTGAAGCAGAAATTAATAAAGAGCTGATTATGAAACCATATGCAAAAGTTCTGGTGTTGGCACAGAGTTCCATTCATGGGCTAACCTCACCCGTGGTGGATGAGAACCAGCTCCATTAAAACCCACAGGATTACAACACTATAGGCCTGGTGTGTGACCACAGTCACAACCAAAAGGCAGCAGGGGATTATATGTGTAATAAGTTAAAGAAATTTGGGGGTTTTTTTCCTGCAGGCCTGGTTATTTTAATAAATTGGCATTTTGCTGATGCTGAGTGTCTAAGGTTGTGCTTTTTTCCCTGCCTGCTGAAGCCAGCATGACCGAAATGCCCATATTTCAGTGTTTTGCAGAATGAGGGCCTTACAGTGCTTATCTGCTCCAGCATCCTTGTCTTTCTTTCCTTGATGCTCCCCCGAGAGAATGAAGTGACTGTGATGGATGTGTTTTACATTGCTAACAGTCAGTTAGAGCTACCTGCTACCCCCTGATGGAACAGCTCTGATTCCGCTGCAGAATAATGAGAATTAATGACTCATTCACTAATTACACTTTTGTTGTATAGTTTTGTGCTTATTTGCTGCAGGAGCTGAGCACCCTTGACTTTCTGATGGCAAGCCATGAAGCACCCTTGAAAATCAGGGTACTGGATGATGTATAAGCACAGGCTTGAAAACATGCTGGAGCTGTGACATGTGGATCTCATCTGCATTGCTGAGGTCACCAGGGCAGAGCTGCCTTCTGCAAAGGGAGGGTTGCTTCAGGCAGTTCAGAAATGCCCCTCTAAATACATTAATGGTTGTGAAAAATGTCAGTGGAAAGCAGTTCTTTGAAGGATTTAGTTAACATAAATATGAAGAGAAAATGTAGATAAAATCATTCAGATTGGAAAATTCCAAACATTCTGTTAAAAACATATGGATAATAAATCTTGTTCTTCTAAAATAAGCAATTCACCAAAACAAAAAGGCACGTGCTACAGAATATGATCTTGAATTTTCATATCTACATTAATGAAAAAATTTGGGCTAAAAAGCATCAAACACCAACTTCTCATAAACACAACAGGTATATATATATCTGTAGAGGCATGGACATGCTTCCAGAAAGAGAGGTGCTGCAGAACTCCCCCTGGCAAGTTTTGGAAATAGGCTCAAACTTTATCTAATACTGCAAACTCATGCACCAAAGCCAAATCAGGTTGCTGGATTTTAAGTTTGGTTTGAACTCTGAGGCTTGATGTCCTGATTCCCATGTGCAGTACTAATGATGGTATTGAGCAGTGGGATGTGACTTTATGTCAGTGTGTGACTCTATGCAGGATGTGACCTTAGGGTCACCTTGCTTCCAGGAGACAAAACTATCATTGATGGCAGGTCATTCCAAATAAATGCCATATAGAAACCTTAACAATGTTGTGTATTCTGCTTATTTTTTGTCGGTCTTACACATATTTGAGTGTCTGTGGCATGTAGGGGCATGAAGAGGAGAGGCATGGAGTCAGAGCGTGCCAGCAGCAGTGCTCCCAGCCCTCCTCTGCCCCTCGCGCTCTGTGGCCTGCAGTAACTCTCTGTTTCAGCTTCTTCAGGATAATTATGCTTAGCCCACAGGGGTGTGGAAGCAGATTAATTAGCTAAGGTTTGTAGAGACATTTGAAGATGTCAAGCACTGTCAATTATGCTTGTTATGGAGGTATATTATTGCACACTGTATGCACAGCAGGATTAGGGACTATTTGATATTGTGCAATTGGATAGGAAAAAGAAACCAGGAACATCCTCAGGGAGCCTGAGCAATGTGTATTTCTAAGCACAGTTCTTTCCCCATCTCATTGTTATATTCCATTTAAATACCTTTTGCAGGGTCCTAATGATTTGCTGTGAAGTTATCAGATATCCATATGCAACTTCTAAGAAAATGTATAATTAGGAATTTAATATTTCCATTAGCTTTATGGCTTCACAACTACTGTGGCCACAGCTGCTAAAACAATAGTAACTTTCAGCCAAAATCTGTTAGTTTAAACTTTCAGCTGTATTAGTTTCCTAATCCAGCTCTCTGTGTGGCCATACAGGTGCTAATCTCTGGATGAAATAGAGATGCACCCCAGAGGGGCTCAGGACACAGTGCGGGGTTTTGAATTTCAGTATCCTCACAGCACCTTTGGGTTAAAAAAAAAAAAAAGTGCCGTTATCATCATCCAAATGGGTTTGCTCACAAAGTACCACCACTGTGGATAAAACTTGCAGAAAATGGGTTTGGTGGCTTCAGTCTGTTTGAGAGTCACCTGGCTCCTGCAGTAGTGATGGCAACATGCAATTTCCTTTCTCTCTGATTGGCATAATTTTGAAATCCATTTAACTCTCCCTCTCTTCCTTCTGGCTATTAAGCAAACAGAGCCTAAGCACTACAAGTCTCTCTCTGAATGCAGCAATTCTCTTCCCCTTCAATAATTTCACCTTTCACTATTTTTCTAACACCATTTAGAGATTAAGTAGAACAGACCAAAAGGTGTTTCCAACCCAAAATGTGCATTGTTTTCCATGGAATCCCTCAGTCTTCTTTCACGTGGTTTATGAAAGAGGTGAACTCATTGGTGGTCATTGTGAAATATTGTTTTCAGTATTTGTGAATTATTACTTACGATTATGAATAATACTATAATATTTTAAATATTTGTTAGCAATTTATTTACGACTGTTATAAACAGAGTAAATCCAAATTGTCTCAAGTTATTATAAATTTTGCATCTGATGTCATTCTAGCAGAGACAAAACTTGAAGATTTTCTATCCCCCACATTGTGATGTCTTTGACCTTGGTTATACAGTGTCCAATCTGATATCAGCCCACTCTTACTGAGATCATCCCAAGACCTTCCACTTTACTCCTCTCCCACTGCAGACCAAGGGCAATAGGGCCCGTGTCCTTCAGAGAGCTGTGGGGCATCTCTGCCGTCACTCACACTTTGCTGAGAACCATTCATTCAGTGGAATTGTTACATGCACCACCTGGATAAATTGCACTTTTTAATTAGTTGTGATTCCTCCTCTCTGATTCCTCTCCTTGACTTGTGGAAGAACTCAGTTTGTGTTCTTCTGCTGCATCAAGAATACTTTTAGAACTTAAAAGCTAAGCTAGAGATGACCAATATTGCAGTAAAGTGGCTGATTTTCCCCTTGCCAGAAGAATGGCTCCACATGGGGAAGATCTCACAGATAACACAGTTCCCCTCTGCCACCTTCTCATCCCTGGTATGTCTGACTGGAACACATTTCAACAAAACAGTAGGTTCAAGGCTGGAATTGGCTGGACATCCCTACCCACACTGAGGATCTGCTAACCCATACAAACTGAAAAGCAGAAACCATTACCTCATTAGAAATGAGGCTGTGAAAGATCACACAATAATAAAGAGTGGAAAGATGTTGTGCTTGAGTGAAGATGTTTTTCTGTGGCAAAACTCTGTGTGCTAATAAGCTTTTCCTATCCTTTCAGCCTTTTTTCCTTCTCCTTCTGTTTCTGCACCAGGTAGTGCCCAAACTTGAAAAGATTAGATGGTTCAGACAGTCTGCCTTCCCAGTGAAAAAAATACTATTCACAGGTGAAACCAGTTAGCAAAGTTGAAATACTCCAATTTGCTGGTGCACTGCAAGCCACAGGTGCCACATATGCAGATGCCCACAATCCCCAGCCTATAGCTCACATTCTGTGAGAAGAAGCAAGTGCACAAGAGGACATTCATCCTCAAGACACAATTAAATTACAAACTAGTTCAGTGCATCTGCAGTTTAACTCCCTGGACGTCAGAGAAAAAGATATGTGAGTGTTATTTTTACTTATACCAACTACTCCCCTCTTCCTCCTTTATGGCTCTTGAGGCATTTTTGTGAACATGAATCCTTTCTGTTTGTCTCCAGAGGAGTCAGGGTGCACATATAAGTAAGTGACTATGATAAAACACAGATATAATAGACTGCCTTGCAACATGCTGCCTCTCTCCCTTCCAGGGCTGGATTCTTCTCTAGAAGAGTTTCAGGAGGTACATTGAAAGTGTATTTTGTTCTGACAGTGTCTGCTGGATAAGGAAACCTTAGGAGTACCCCCCTACACTTTTTCTCTATGGCAGGACCTGCAACATGGTGATTGTCTTGAATGGAGATGGAAAGTTCTTGTCAAATGTTTCACTGAAGTGAAAAAAATGTGTTCTTTCCTTTTCTTCCCCACCTTCCTCAAGTCAGTGACACTTAAAAGGGGAAAACAAAATAATGAAGCCCAAGCCAAGGGAAAGAAGAAGAGGTTTTAGATGGAAAAGAAGAGGTTTTAGTTGGAAAAGCATTTGAAGTGCTCCCATGTTCTCTCCTCTCCTTGCTCTTGCCGTTAGCTGAAAGCTTGACAACTTTTTTCTGACCTCAGCCTCTGAGCTGGATGTGTGGTGAGTTACCTGACAGTCAGTGGTGTGGCCAGTGCCTCTCAGTCACTGTTTCTTGAAGCTGCAGAAAAGCAGCAATAGCATTTCCAATCCCTGGAGGATGCTGAGTGCTCAAAAGTCACAGCTGGTAGAGGACTATGAGTAGCAAAGTGTGGAGGATAGTTTCAGCAGGAAGACAAACTATTTGAATGTGTGTAGGGCTAAACTGAGGTTTTAAGATAAGCTGATGAGATTGTTATGGTGATGAATTATTTAAAATTTGCATATAAACACTCCTGCATATAAACAATAACACTTCATGCATTCAAATATATGACTTCTAGATTTAGATACTGTGTACTATGTAGGTTTCTTTAAAATTTCCACTGAAAACAAAAATCAGGCTTCTAGTGTGCTACCCTTTCTTCAACACCCTCTGCTATTTGGATGAACATCCACCTACATTTCTAAGTTATCTAGAGAACTGTAACTAATCACCAGTTTTTCTGAGCAGGGAAGGTTACAAAGTCACAACCCTTTAGAAATTACAAGATGTGCTGCAACGAGTTGAAACCTGTCGGAAAGCAATTAATAACCAGCAGATTTGATGAAGACAGCTTGTACCTGGTGAGGTGATGAGTGGCCACAGATGGGTTATCTTGGAGGAAGGTCAACCCACAGGTCAAGGGAGGTGATTCTCCCCCTCTACTCCACTCTTGTAAGACCCCACCTGGCACAGTGCATCCAGCTCTGGGGCCTCCAACATAAGAGGGACATTGACCTGTTGAAGCGAGCCCAGAGGAGGCCATAAGGATGCTCTGAGGGCCAGAGAATCTCTCCTATGAAGAAAGGCCAAAGAGCTGGGGCTGTCCAGCCTGGGGAAGAGAAGACTCTGGAGTGATATTCCAGTACCTAAAGGGAGGCTCCAGAAAACTGTAGAGGGACTGTTTACAAGGGCATGTAGTGATAGGATGAGGAGGAATGGCTTTAAACTGAAAGAGGGTAGATTTAGGTTAGATATTAGGAAGAAATTCTTTACTGTGAGGACAGTGAGGCACTGCGACAGGTTCCCCAGAGAAGCTGTGGGTGCCTCATCCCTGGAAATGTTCAAGGCCAGACTGGTGGGACTCTGAGCAACCTGGTCTTGTGGAAGGTGTCCCTGCCCATGGCAAGGGGATTGGAACTGGATGATCTTTAAGGTCCCTTCAAACCCAAACCATTCTGCAATTCTAAGAACTCCTCTTCCTCAATGATGGCTGAAACAGAGCATACACCAGGCAACAGGTATCCATCTCAGAGAGACCAGTGGCATTAAACCTTCCTCAAGCCATGGCAGCTGTCCCCTTGTTAAACTATTGGGGAGGTTTGGACTGGACAGAAGGAAACCTCTTTTTCCAGGAGGCTAGCACAGAACTGGGACAGGCATCTATCAGGAGGAGTCTCTGGCCATGGAGGTTTCTAGATCATCTAGGGAAGGTGATGGGTAACTTGCTTTACTGCTTTGGGCAGCATCATGGAGTAGATACACACACACACACACACATATACACACAAACGTACACACACACACACTGCAACTAACCCAGCTTTCTGTGAGACACTAATCCTGCAAAATCACAGAGTTTAGGGAGCATCTTTAGGAAATCCCACGTCCAAACAAGGTTTTCTTGAAGCAACTGCAGAAACTAAAGTTTGAGGCTTATAACCCCAAATCACCAGGTCAAATCACAGAAGCAGACAACCTTAGATGGCTTTTCAGCCAGCATATCTCACTCCAGAGGAGAAAAGACAAGCGGGGTCTTGCTCTAGAGACATCTCACAACCCTTCCTCGAGGAAGAAGAAATGGTCGTCAACATGGGAGACCATCTCTCCAGTGTCCCTTGGCTGTACATCCCCACTCAACCTTTGGTCACCCCTGCAACATCAGAATTTCCTAACCAAAATAATTGTTTTGTAATTTTCAAAGCAGATGGCATTTCCCTTGGAACAGGGATCTGATTTCTTTATATCAAGGATCAGACGGTCAAAGTTGTGCTTGGACAACCCTTACAGAACACAAGAGCCATACTCAGGGCTCATCCATGTGCAAATGTTGGACTATTTCTTTACTGAACAGACAAATGAAAGCAATGCTGAAAGGCTCTGTGAGAAGTCAAATATAAACTCTGAAAGGGTGTGAAATCAGTACCTACATGTGGGAAGAGAAGCCATCATCTTAATTCACCTCTTAATCTTCTATAATATTTTGTTCCCTTTCTGTTTTCGCCCCCTCTTCCATTTCAGCAATGTTAAACATAATTTACACTCTGAATACTATTTGTCTGTCCTCACCTTATACAAAGTGAACTTCCCACTGAACTTTTCATACTAAAAAAACACTCTTGAGCCTAACGCTGAAAGTTGCTGAACATCTTTCCAATGCTGCAAAGCCTCAGCTTTCATTTACTTCAAGATAAGTGGCTGACACACTGCTCATCGTAGGATGTTCTCCTGCTGAGTCTATGCAAAGAAGAGCTCAGGTAATTATTAAAATCTTAATTTTAGCTGTCAGTAATAATTTCACTTCTGCCTGTCAAAGAGGGTTGGACCCCATGCTGGAGCAGGGGAAGACTGAGTCCTCCCCCTGAGGAATAAAGAGCAGCAGAGACAAGGTGTGATGAACTGTAGCCCCCATTCCCCATCCCCCTGCAGCACTGGGGGGAGGAGGGGAGGGAATTAGGGAGTAAAGTTGAGCCCAGAAAGAAGGGAGGGGTGGAGGGGAAGGTTTTTTAGGATTTGGTTTTACTTCTTGTTACTCTACTCTGATTTGATTAATAATAAATTAAACTAATTTCCCCAAGTGGAGTCTCTTTTGCCCGTGGTAGTTGTTAGCAAGTGTTTTCTCCCTGCCCTTATCTCAAATCATGAGCCTTTTGCTCTCTTTTTGCCCCCCTGTCCAGCTGAGGAGGGCAGTGATAAAGCAGCTTTGGTGGGCAACTGGCATCTATCTGGGATCAACCCACCACATGCAGTCTATACTTGGTCCTCAAAGCCTTTGTCTGTCCCTCCTGTACACCCTTTCTCTTTGTGCTCTTCTCCTTTCAAAATCTGTATAGCTGGCCATTAAGAACAAGAAGAGATCTATGGATTTGATACTCAGGAGCAAGCAGCCCAACAGCCATTGCCTCTCGGGGATCCAGACCCTTCAGGAATGATGGCCAAGGCAGTGTGGGGATGCACAGCTGGCATTCAATATTGGGAACCCTCAGGAACACCAGTTACTGGGTACTTGTGCTGACAGGCTACAGAGGTGCTGATAGGAAACAAAGAGGTCCCCTTGCCTTCTGGAAGAGAATGGCAGCAATTTGATAGCTGCCCCAAGTGCGGAGATATGGAGAGGCATTTTTAAATAGTCTCATCTGTTTTAAAAAAATTAGATATGTCCTGGCCTTTTCAACTAATTTATTTCATTTTGATCAGTCCTTCATCTTTGTTTTAAAGATAATGCCCTAAATTTCTCAAGCACAAAGCCTTGGCAATTACTTATTGCTATTTCTGTAAGAAAATATTTTTATTACTTTAAAATCTGAATTACATTTCAACCTCACAGGTAGTTGTCTCTGCTGGTGTAGCTACATAGGTTTGTGTCTCTTTTTCAACTGAGATAATTTCACTAATACCTGTGGTCCCACATTACAGCACAGCCCAGAGGTGGTTGCATCAGTGGGGAAATACCTGTGCTGAGGAGGTAGTGGGCCAGGCAAGCAGTGACAACTCTGCACACCATCTTGGCCAGTACCAAAATGTTTATGCAACCACACGGTTATTTCAGTAAGATAGATATATTCTATATATACTTATGACTGACTTGCACTGAAGCAAATATTAATATATATGTATGTACTACTTAGAGCTACATGACTGATAAAATAGAAGACATTGTGGTTTTTACTTCTATTAAAATACTAAATTCAAGCAGCAGAAGCACCAGTTATGGGGGGACTGTTTCTTCCTAACATCCCCCTGGTTGAGTCAACCTCCATGAACTGGTAAAGAATCCCATAAAACTCTGCACAAAGCAGTTTTCAGTTTCACAGAAACGTATCAGTCTAGAATTTTACAGTGCATAACCTACTCTCTTATTATTATTTACATTTTTATAGCACACGTGTACAGATAATATGCATTGAGGTATTCAGGGCAAGTAATGTGCTTTAAAATTGTAGTAAAAAACCTGCCACAAAATAGTCTGCAGATACTACCTAGGCATTCAGAGCTTAATTATATTCTTAGTCAATTCTGATTTACATTTAAATTACAAATTACGTTTTGCTAACATTAATTTACAATGCTACTTAAAAAATGCATATTCTATGGTACATGCATAATAATTCAAAGCAGTCAGATCTTGTTGGATTGCTATGATCTCTTGATAGCAGGGGGTGAATAATAATATTTCTAGAAAGTTTTCTCCATTTGAATATATAATTTCTCAATGTATATGCCTTATACATTTAAATTCAGCTGACCATCCACAATGCAAACAGTTGCCAGAGGATTTGTAGAATGAGCTGCCTGCACATGCATTTTTTAGAAGACTTCAACGTAGCTACATGGAAAAATGCTCTAAACCAGTATACACTTGTTACTGGGCCAGAACAAGGAGCTTTCTATCAATCACTTCACTCTGTGACCCTGTTAAATGTCAAGAACAGAGGAGGATGCATGGACATCAGTGTGTGGCTGGGAGGTTTTCAAGGAAGCCTCCGAAGTGAGCAGGAGAGTTCATCTGGGAGGATCTCTCCTCTTTTTCCCAGGGGGAAGCTTTTGCTGCCATGGAGCTGTCTCAAGTGTTTGCACTCTTCCACAAGTAGTTCATGGTCTCCTGTTGACTACAAGCATGTGTTTATGGTGCTCATGGAGCACATTTTGCTCTGATGGGTAAAAATTTCCATAAATCTCCAAGAAAATGATTTTTTAAATAGCCTTTAATTAATCCTATTCCAGTCCAATGACAAGTATCGTCCTTTGGGTAAAACCCTGAAACTAGGTGTTTGCTTCTTATTGTGAATTCCTTTGGTGTAAGTATTTGCTACTACTGCTGTGCTACCCCCAGAAAAGGCCTACTCTGGATTTATATTGCATGTAACCAGGGCTGATCTCATTATTTCACCTGCAGACCATGTCCCATAGCTCACGACAATCAGAACGGCTTAAGTCAGTTAGAATGAGAGTTAAGCAGGTTTGTACAGCATTAAATTCTGTTTTAAACTGAAGTTTAAGAAAACTTCAGTCTTGAGTTTCAGAAACATTGAAGACACATTCTCAGTTAAAAAATCCATGCTCTTCTGTAAGGGAGAATGGAAAGGGGTTGTGAACACAAAACACAAAATAAAGCAGAAACATAGTCACTCTCACTCACAACCAGTGGTGACTAATAGCCATGACTGTTCATAAAACTGAATTTATCTTTAATTTCCTCTTGAAAACTTTTTAGGAGCATGAGTAATATTATTTGATATTAATTTTCCAAGGAAGCTTCTTGTTGGGTTTGGGAAAGAAGTTGCCCTGTAAATGCTGTAACAAATTTACCTGGATTGTATCAGACTCAGGTGACTACATTTCAGTTCCCTGAGAGAATTTGCTGTAGAAAGGACTCATTTGCAATAGCTACTTTAAAAACTTTGAGGAAAATGGTCAAAACAGAGGGCCTAGCTACTTAAAAAATCCTTTTCCATCCCCATGTAACTGAAGGAGAAAAACAAGTGTTAGCAGCTTTACAGAGATATACTATCTTCAACAACACATCTGGGAGGAATTTTGCTGAGAAAATGGCTCCAAAATGAAGTGAATGTGGCTGAAATAATGGGAAAGGAAACAGATTTAGGATTTATCTTCATTCTCAAAGATTTTATTTCTTGTTATTCTTCAGGACAAGGACCTGCCAGGGAGGACACTCTGGCACATTGAAATCCATCTGTTTTGCAGGGCAGCTCTGGGAGGGGGTAAACACACCATTTCAGTCTCGCTATTGCACAGTTAGTAAATCCTTTCCAGTAAGAATGGTGCTGAGCAGCAAAAGGGTATGATTCTGGGGGCAAAAAAAAGAGCTTAACTTTGCATATACAAGGAATGGGTCCAAAAATTTACGAAGAAGTTTAAATTAGAAGGTTAAATCAAGAATCTATTAAAATCTTCATTTTTCTATTAAACAACCGCTTTTCCAGTAAAAAATTATCAATTTTCTCTGCAAAATACATTATATTGGTCAATATATGGAAGGATATGAATTATATTCTCATGAGCACAATAAACTTTGTAGATGTAGTTCTCAAAATATAATTACTTTTTAAAGCCATTTTCAGCTTCTTAAAGCCCTGCTACTAGTGGGCTAGTGTAGAAATATGATCAGCATCCCATGTTCCAGTATGGATGGAGAAGTTCCTTTCACCCATACATTATGGTAGATAGTAATCCTTTAGCTTTGATCTTGCTGTTCAGGCCTGTGGGTTGGGAGCAGGACCTGAGGTTACTTGTCTATCCCTAAGGCAGTGGTGCTAATAGTGGTGGAGTGCAGCACGATACCAATGTGAAGTTGGGGATGCTCTGGATTAGTGTTGGCACTGTCACTGCTGATGGATGCCAGTACTTCATAGCCTGGGAATGGGCAGCAAACAGCTCCCATACTCCTTTCCTGCATCCCTGAGGAGCATGGGGGAAGCTCGAGATCTGGTCTTCCTGCTCCACTTGGGTGCCTTCAGGTTGTCCTCCACCCTGTCCCACACTGGCAGGGAGCACCCCCAGCTCCATCCCTCACCCCAGCCCGATGGGAGTCCCAGCACCTATGGCCAGCCAGGCAGTGCCAGTGCAGAGGTGCCCTCCTTCCTCACTCCTGTCCATGTCTGTGCCTCTGCAAACTTCAAGAGCTGACACCTCATGTGAGTGCCACGAGGATTAACCACTTTCACCTCCCTATCACCTGAAGCTGTCACAAGGGCCATACAGACGTTGGTAAGAGGATCCATAAACATGAGTCTCCATACACAGCAGTTCAGGTGTGTCTCACAGGTCTGGACCTGGCAAAGTCCCTTCTTTAGCCTCAACCTAGCCAGGAACAAAGACAAGGCAGGGTTTCTTCAGATTTTGACAGGTTGGGGGGAAATTAGAGCATCCTCTTGAATAGAGATGGTTCCACCATGTCTCCAAACATCAACTGTATTTGTGTTGTTCACCAAGCAAGACTCCTCCACTTTATGAGCTATGTCACTGTATTCACCTTTAATGCTTTCCACCATGTGAAGTTACCCTCTTTGGATAGAGGGGAAAACTATAGGTTGAATAATCAATTGTGTGTTTTCCTGGCCTGAGACTGTATGGAAGAGGAGACAGACCATCCCACCAACTACCTCCCTGCTGGTATCTTCCTGTGGGCCTCTCCTGTTGGTGTGGGAGACCAAGAAGCAGCTCCTGGAGTCTTGATCAGCTCATGTGCTGATCACCACTGCAGTGGTGACTTCAGTGAGGGACGCACATTCATTCTGAAATGTCATTTTTATTCCTCCCACCAGTTGTGCTTTTATTTACTGTTTAATTTGCAGGCTTCTTCACTGCTCTCTCCACTGTCACCTGGATGCTGTGCCTCCAGACGTGTGCTGTTTCCAAACTGTGTGCTCATGGCTGTGGGGTTTAAGAACAAAAGAGAATTTGTAATGACCAAAATGCATCACATTTGATGCCGCCTCATTTGTTCACCTCCTGACTAGCCCGTGGCATGGCTGCTATCCTGCAGTCCTTTCTGTCTCTGTCCTATTCCCTTGGAGGTGTTTTTTTCTGAGCACGCACCTGTCTCCAAAGCAACTAACCACTTTTGCTGGGAGCGAGGCTGCTGTTCGCTGCCGCCTACACACGATACCTCCCATCATGGCTGTTCTCCATCGCCATAGAAACCATCCTCCCTCTGCGGTGCCATCCTGGCTGACCTGCTATTTGCTTTATCAACCTGTACCATCTATTCCCAGTGTGGATGCCTGTTTCTAATAACAGAAACACCTTGTAGGTTATATCTCATGCCAGAACTAAGTTACTTCTCTTTTATCAGTGTGAAAGTGTGGAGCGGTTAGGTTTGGTTTTGGTTTTGTCAATTCTAGCAAAAAGAAAAGCAAGCTTTTATCTGTGGTGATCTGTTTACCCACTGATTTTCTGATCCTGTATTTCCCGATCCTGTATTTCCCCCCCACTTTCCCTTGCTCCTAGCCCTGGCCACTCCCTCGGGCTCTCCCTATTGTACCCTGTACCCTAACTCCACCCATGCACCACCCCATAGCCCCTGAGAAAACCCCCCTGCGCCCAGGTCAGGAGGTCTCTCTGCCTCTGGGGGTCGCCGAGACAAGATGTAACTATTAAAAGTCCTCTGCAACTATTAAAAACCCTCATGGGGAGACCCTTCTTGCCTCCTTTGCCAGCACTGTGTTGTAGAGCTGATAGCTAGCCAGAGCAAAACCGCGGGGCCATCCGAAATGGACTGCGGGAGTGCGACAATGGTCTCACTGCCCTAAGCAGCTCCGCTGAGCTCTCAGGGAAAGCTGCAGCTTGCTAAACTAAACCTAGTACTGCAACATTTATCTTTCCATCACTTGCCTGAAAAATATTTGTTTTACATTAGGTTTTAACAGCTTACTCCCTCAGGAAGAGACAAGGAGCAGAGGTGACAGCTGGAGGTTGTATTGCTTTTTCTTTCTACCTCTCTAATTTCCTTCAAAGCAAGTTAGTTCCTGGAACAGATTATTACTTTTAAAAACCACTCAAGGTTTCCAGAAGTCTGAGAATGACCCCATTAACCACTCCGGAGTGCACTTCCCACCAGCATTGCAAGTAGCACGGGTTTGGTTTGCCTACTGGAGTCCTGGAGGAGATCTGGCATGTGCCAGGACCCTTCCATTACCTCCAAACCCTGAGAGAACATCACATGTGGTCCAGACCCTCCCTACATGGAAGGCAAGAGAGTATGTGAGCATTTCAAGGAGACTCACCTGGTTCCAAATTTTGGATGGTGAAAATGGAACTCCCTTTTTACCCTTGAGGGGCACCTACTTGGTATATAGCAACTTATGTGCAAAATATGGTGGCAGGAATTGCGTGTCAGACATTGAAGTTGACTTTATGAAAGTTTGTCCCACCTCTGTCTTCTCTTTTTTTCTGCTATATTATTTGACAGACAGATGGGAAAATATAAGGAAACAAGGAGGCAGTATTGCTTACAGAGCCTTTTTAGTATGCACTGCTTTCTCTCTAGGAAAGTATCTTTGCACCCTGATCACATCACCTCTCAGGCTCTTTTTATCATAAACTAAACAGACTGCAGTGTTCAGGAGTAAGGACTTTTTTCCAAGCCTTCAAATAATTTTACTGGCTCTTCACCTCTTCTGAATATTCAGGATCAATTTCAGTCTTTCAGCCTGAGGGTCTCTGGGTTTAGATTTTCTTTCACATTCTGTCCCAGTTTGCTAATTCTCAGTCCAAATGTTCCCACTTTTTCCATGTCATCTCTGCGAGGAAGAGCTTTTTACAACAATGGGTAAAAATACAGGGCACTGCTTTCCTTTGGCATGACCATGCTGATGTTCACTCTTCCCCTGGTGTGAATCAATCCCCCAGGAGCTCTATTTGTTGAGTGCTCTCCAGCATGATTTGTGTTCACTTACTGCATCTCAACAGCCACTGCTCCTTGAGGGAGGGATGCAAATCCTTGTCAGGAGGTTTCAGAAATCCTGTTCTGCCACTGCTGTGTTGGACAGTGTCCCACCCCATACGGAAACTTTCTCATTTAAATACTGACACACATGAGTTTATTATCCATTTTCTGCAGGCATTTTTCTATCACATGGAAATGGTCACCGGAATGATGAACAAAACGGCAGGGATTCCAGCCAAACCCATGTCTGCCTTTAGTTCCAATAGGTAGCCAGAGAAATGCTTGGAAGTATTCAACCAGCTCTGGTTTTAATATTGTGTTTACATGTGTAATGACCATGTGCACATAATAGCTGTCCCCCTCCCTGCTCCACCCAGCACTTCCCAGTATTGCTCACTATAGCTTCGAGCAGATATGCCTTATGGCCATTCCCAAACTGGCAATGGCATAAGCCAGGGAAAGCACCTCAGCCATTACACATGCAAATGCACTATCAAGAACATTATTTTAATAGATTTTTCACAGATAGCTTCTCCTGTTTGTTCCACTCACCATCCCAGAGACCCATTCAGACTGGGATGCAGGGAAGGGGAGACACCAAGAGGGAGGCGGGGACACACAGCAGTTTTACTGCTGCCTGTGCTCCTCAAGACCGTCACAACTTGGAGCATCCCAGAAAAGAAAAACAAGCCACTCACCTGACCACTTCTGGCAAGTGACTCTTCTGTGAGATGAAGCACCTGGAATCACAGTTGGACTGGCCCAAACCCAAGCAGAAAGGCCCCGAGTGCTTTAGCCCACCCTTGGTCAAAACCTGCCTTGATTTCCAGCTGCTCAGAGCAGCAGTCAGCAGCAGTGGCCAGCTTGTACAGCCAGCTTCTCCTCCCAGCTATTTCCAGCTCTGCAGCATCTTTTCAGACCTGCTCCTGCAGCGATCTTGTTGATGCAGCTTTCAGCATGAACACAATATGAGCTCCCTTAGCAGCAGCAGAAAATTATCTGTGAGCACTGGTCAAAGCTGTGAGGACATGTGCAGTACAGAGCTTCCATGCAAAAGCGCTGGAGCACGATGAAAAGGAGGATTTAGCATCATTGAGGACATCTGTAGCAACAACACTTTCCCACCCTGTACCTTTAAACTTTGCTGGGAACATTATTCATTAAGCTGTGGTCAGTGCAGGAAATCAGTTTTGGACATCTTAACAGAGGCAATCATTTACTGTGCTTGCTTCTTTATGAGTTCTCCTTGGATTCAAGCAAATAGAGCAGCCACTTGGCAGCAAGTGTAAACTGCAGTCCCATCCCCCTGGAAAAAAATCAGGATCCACCTTTATTTTGGTTGCTGTCATCAGAGCCAGGGAAGCTGAGGGTGCAACAGTGCCACTGAGTTGGGCTGGAGGGGTGAGAAAGGCAGCAGGGTCACACACCTTGCGGTTTGGGCACATTGCTTTTCTGACATGTGTGTGACATGTACTTGCATGGCACTTGCACATCATAAACACCCCAATTAAATTATAAACTCATCCATATTCAGTCCAAAAGAGGCACTTCCTTTACTGTAACCCATGCTGCTAGCCGTGTAGCAATAAACACACAGCATCCCAATGCTGCACTATTCTGTGGCAAAGTAAGCTATGAGGACTAAAATCAGTTTTAAGCCCTCAATGCATCATTTCTGTCCTTATGTATTATTAAACTGTGCTCTAATTCCCAATGCAGCAGGATGAAAATGAGTAGGAGTCAGTGACAACCTACAGCCAGCATTTGTGTTTATTTTACCCAGAAGAAGAAAAATGTCTTGGCCATTTTTCTGAATTAAAAATTGGGTTTGTGTTGCTTGCTGAGCTGGGATAATATGATCAAAGGATGAAGCAGTGGAGTAGAAAACACCAAACTGTTAGCCCCATAGCCATAGGAGAGCTGCTCCTTTATTTTGTTGTGCAGTGCCTGGCTGTGAGGATCACTGGCCTGTGGGCATGACAGCAACGCAGATCTGCCTCAGCATCACAGTGATGGGCAATGGCACAGGAGGAAGAAGAACAAGCAAACAGCTAAAGTGACCACACTCATTGTGTTTACCATGGCCAAGGCCTGCTGTCTTCCACCTGCTGGCCATGCATTTATAATAGGATTGCTCTGGGATGTGATTTCTTTAGGGAATGAATTCCAATTTCCACAACAAATTCAGCCCTTGAGAAGCACAATCTACGGCACTCTGTGGCTAATAGCTGTCTCACTGACGATTTATGCTATTCACAGCCCTATTTTATCACTAAAGGGTTGATGGAGATGACAATCCTATTTTTACCTGTTCTGCCTTGCCCATGAAAAACTCTGTTTACCCCATACTCCTCTTTCCAAATGCTTCTTTACAGAAAGAAACATTGTGTGAGTGGGATCATTCATGTAACCATTGCTACTGGAGAAGGACAGAAGACTTCACAGTCTTCCTGGAAGCAAATGGAAAGATGGTATGGCACCTATCCACTACCAAACCACTGTTCGTGAGCACTTCCAAGGAGCTGCCTCATTAGAGTAAAACCAGAACTGTCAAGTGCCAAGACACATTGCTGACTCCATGAATTCCTAGAAATTTTTGCAGTTAACTTTTGTTGTCATGTCACTAAAGGTATTCAAGAACATTTTGATATGGCCTAACCTGTTATTACCCTCACAGGGCAGGGTACAGGAAATGAAGATGGCAATCACCCACTGTTTAATTACCCTGTCCATTAGTTAATCCTTTTCTTCTCATGCCCAGGAAGATTTCGCCCAAGATGAGCTCCTGCTCTACACCTCCATGGAAGAGTGAAAGAGACCAAAGCTTGAGCAGCTCCAGCCATCTGCAAGTGGACCCCACCAAACAAGCTCCAGCTGCACCAACTGCTCCTCAGTAATGCAAAGCTCCTTCCTCCCTGTATCAGCTCATCCCTCACCTCTGCAAAAGGTGCAGTGAGACCTTGGGAGTTCAAGCAGAACACCCATGGGGTAGAGTGAGCAACCCCAGGGCTTTCCATGCTTTGAGGAGATCACCATTAGTCTCTTCACCCAAGAGGGCTTCTGCCAGTTTGTGCACCAGCAGAAGATGCTGCAGTGTTTCACACTGGGGGAAAAAACCTGTCCTTTTTTTCTGAGCTGAGAAATAGCCTTTGGAAAAAGCAGGAACTCAAAGTGTGCTCATTCCGCCCCTTACAACACTGAAATAATAACAAGGCTGCATTTTTGTGAGCAAACAACAAGATCTGCCTCAGTGCAAGGATCATGGAAGAAGAGCATGAGTCAGGAGACCTGGACCTGATCCTTTGATGTGCTGCACTCCAAGGGTCTGGGAGAGCTCAGCAGCTTTCCACGTTCCCCCGACTCCAGTGCTACCATGGCTTGCCCAGCTCTCTGAGCAGAAGGAGAAGCTGGGGAAAGCATAAGATGCTTTTTGGGTGGAGGAAGTCCAGTAACCTGCAAAACTATGAATAGCTTTGTGTTACCCAAGGCACAAAACCAATTGAGAGGGGAGAAAGAAATCCAACTCTAAATCTTTTCCCTATTAAAATAGAAGCTCTTCAGGTTCCTCTTCAGCATATTCATATAAGGCAAGATGCACGTCTTGATTTCAGCCATGAAAATTGTGGGTATCTCATCTAAATACTTTTGGAGAGGGAGAAACAGGATGATGACTTTAGCTATGATTTAAGAATATAAATTAATGTGTGGGCACTGTGGACTGTGAGGGCTTTGGGTCTGGTGCCATGACCCATGGGAACAGAGACATTAATCTGCATCTGGGAAAACAGTGTAATTTCAAACCAATGTACTGTTGGTCAAAATGAGTACTGCCAAAGCAGTGTTGCCATAAATTGTTAAGAATTTCTTTTTGCTTTCAGCACTAAAAGTTTTGAAAGAAAATCCTGATTTTCCTCTATGAGAGAGGCTCTCAGAGAAACAGATTTTGCTCTCTCTTTTGTGGGCTTCACCATGCAAACTCTCTAACTGAAAGAACCATTTATGAAGAAAGGCAATAGAATTGTGCTTTTCATTTAGACAGAGAAAAGGCATCCTCTGCATTGTAAGAGAAATATCATTTGCAGCCCAATGACAGTATCTCTTTGTAAGCCTTCAGAGCCAAAACCAATTAAATTCAAACCTTATCCATCAATATAAAGTCCCACTTTCTCAGCTAATAAAACCTCGAAGAGCATCCTGTTAACCATTATAACATCCCTAGATGAAAAGCTGCTTCTTTTTCCCCCCCTTGTGTTTTCTCTTGTGTTAAATTAAGCATTTCACAACAATTTACAATATAATTAAAATTCAGAGTCTTCAGGACGGGATGGAATAATTATAATTACTCATTGTGAAAACGGGCGTGGAAAAAGTCTTATGACTTGTTCTTACTGATCCAACTCACACTTCATTACAGTACACGCAATACTTCATTTGTGAAACCAGTGTAATTGTATTTGCAATCTGTGCTATCATGATGGTGTGAGGGAAACAAGCAGCCTGTGAGCAGGGTGGCCACCGAGCACGCTGCCCAGCCTCCTGGTCGCGCTGAAATCACCAGCAAAGCAAAATAAAATGCTTTTGCTTAGCAGGAACAACACTCTGATCTCACCCTCCAAACAGAGAATTTCCTGCTCCTGCTGCTCTGATTCAGCAGCTTGCTCTGAGCAACAGGAAGAAAACAAAGAGGAAGAGGTCAGGGAGGAAGGCAGAGGTGGGAGCCCGGCGCTCAGCCATCCTCTCCTGCTGGTCCTCCTGCCGCGGCCTCGCACGTCCCGCAGCTCTGGAGCTTGGGGCTGGAGCTGGTCCCGATGCCGGGAGCCATCCGTAACTCTGGTGTGGTTTTCCCGTGCAGCCACAGCGCTCTCTGCCTCCCGCCTCTCCCCAGGTCCACCTGCAGAGCCACTACAGGAAGGGTCCGTACAACACCCAAATTTTTGGGGGTGGATAGAAAGATCCTGTATCATTTTACCAGCTGGTGTGCACCATCCACAGCCATGGAAGTACAAGGTACTAGGAATTCAGAGTGACTCCTGTAAGCCCATCTCCTTCCCACTGACACATTAAATCTCCTCATTAAGACAGATGAAAGGATGACACTAGAGGCATGCAGGGGAAGAGTAATGCCAAGCTGTGGCAATTCCCTTCCCTTTGCATCCACGACAGCCATGCAAGCCTAGTCTGCAAGTAGTAAGGCAGTGAATCACCCTCCCACTCTGGATGTGGCTCTTACTGCTTTTATGCTTGGTATCATCGATGTCAGTGAAGTTCCTCCCGATTTACTACAGCAGCCTGAGATGAACAGGAGCATGCAAGGCTCATGAAGCAGAGCCGTGTGATTGCAGCACAGCCTTCTGAAAAGCAAGACATGGAGACAAAGATGGGACTGGGAGCAGCACAGCAGAGCCCTCAGAGTCTCGGTCAGCATTGGACAGAAACTGGACTAGAACAAACAAATTTGAGCAGAGACCATGTCCTATTATATTGCTTACTTAAATGCTGATTAAATATTACCTTTTCAATTTGTATTTACCTGAGGAATCAAATGTATGTACTGCTGGTGGTATTCAAAGGCTCCCTGCAGGTTGATCTGCAGCTTGTGATGACAGGCTTCCTAGTGGAATGCTGGCAACATTGCTGAGTACCAGCAACACAGTACTGGTAGGTCCCACACCGAAACCTTCCCACCTGAGCATTTAACATGGACAGTTATTTATGCAGTGACTCATGAAAAACAAATAAGAAGGGAAGGGAATTAATTCTTCTCAGGTTTTCTGCACTGAGTTAGTAACCCCCAAGGTGAGAAACCCAGGCACCAAGCTCTGGCGCTCTGCAGTGAAAGCAGGGCTGCCCCTGCAGACATGCAGCATAAGGCTGGTTTGCCCCACAGCCCCTGTACTAAGTGAACTACTCAGATGAATATCCTTACACAGCAGCCACAGCTTTTGCCCCAAGGCTGTAGAAATGCTGTCTCAGTGCTGGTACATTAACTAGGGCCAGGGCCCCAGCCCAGGTACTGGCAGGCAGGTGTCCACACACTGGCATGCTCAGGGCCAGGAGCCACAGTCCCTCAGAGGCAGCCTGGAGGGGATCACCTTGTCCTTGAGATGTGAGCTCTGACCCCAAGCCAGAGGCCCCTGTGGTGCAGGGTGATGGTGAGGATGAAGGCTTTTGCAGAGCTGGGGTAGGACACAGTGCCACATGTACACCTGAATTCAAACTGGAAGCCACCTCCCCTTTGCTAGGAAGGCAGAAGTACCCCGCGAGTCACCACTGGGGGAGCCCCCAGGGCTGCAGGGTTTGCTTATGGCAGGGCCCTCTGGGGAAGTCCAGCAGCTGGCCACAATACTCACCTGCAACCCCTGCACAGCCCTGATGCGTAGCTCAGCTGCAACCCAAAAGCATTCATCATTAAAAAACCCAATTCTACGTATATTTAACTCCCTAGAAAGATTATGTGAGTCAGTATGATGGCATCATTAACCCACAAGTTCACCATCTACTGCACCAACCCCTGTCTGCCATATTCCTCGCAGTCCTGGACTTTGCTCTTGGAAAGTTCTGTGCCTTATACGGGGTATTTGCCCATGCAATAAGGAAATAGCATTGTAAATTTGTTTTCCTTCTTTTCCCTTTTTTTATTAGCAGCCTCATGTAATGGGCTGACAACAGGTTAATTGTATCTAATGTAAAATTTCCAGGAGTTTCATTTTGCTCTGCAGTGCATGTGTGTGACAGATACGAATTGTGTTTAGTACTCACATGAATACCAGGATAATAACCCAGTGGATCTCACTGCTTAGACTATGGAGATAGAAAAAAAAGCCCTCTTTCTGGATCTGTATGGCTATTTCCTGTCAGCCTAGATCCAGCTGTATGCAATCCAAATATATTCTGTGATTAAAAGCATTTTGCTTGATAATGTATTTGTAGACTTAACACTTGTACTGGGTGCAGAACTGAGCAGCCTGCTTTATTTCATAGGCGGGGTGCTTGGCAGAAGTTTGGCAGCTGCCTCCAGCTGTGGAGCTCTTTCTCTCACCAGGTGCAGATGGCAGCAAATCTCCTTCCTCCATGCTAAAATGCAAATTCCACCCTTTCCAAGCTACTGCACTGGATAATAACCACTCTCTTTCATAATAAAACTCACATATACCGCCAGGAACACCCTCAAGAAAGGGCAGAGAGAAGGGAAGAGGGAAAGACAGAGGTGTATCCAAAGTGTAGCAGACAAGGCAAGGGAGAAAACTTGAGTAGTGGTGTAGATCAATAAAAAAATTGCAGTTAAGCAGGGATCATGGGGGTTGCAGCAATTAGATTAAAGAGGGATTGAGTATAATTTAAGAGGATGCTGTTGATATGCAATGCTTTCATTTTCTGATTTAAATATCACTGTAGCAGCCAGAAAAGGCTGCAAATGCCTTCTGAGTGGGTGGGAGAGGGATGCAGGGTACAGGATGCAGAGGGCCATAGAGGGGTCAGGTGCAAGGAGCAAGCTGGGGAGAACATTGCTGAAATCTGTGAATCAGTTCAGAGACAGCTTCTATCAATAGCCTTATCATCAATTCCCATGTTTGCATCGGGAAAGAAACAGGCAGGAATACACAGGTTTAACCGTCTTTTCCTACATGTTGTTTATTTGTGAGAAAAACCCATCCCCCCCGTACTAACATGGTCCTTTCCCCCCACACACACATACAGATATGTTGTTTGCTAATTGCAAATTGCTCATAAACATGGGGGCACTAAATTTAGGTTGAAAAGCTGTTTCTTTGTTTGGAAACAAAACAAACAAAGAAAAATAATTACAGGAGTCCTGCAAGTGAACACAATAAAAAGTCAAAACAGAGGCAAAACAACACTTTTCATGTCTAGAGCTCTAGCATGTCTGCAAAGCTGCATCAGGGTCGGTGCCTCCTCCTTGCCGAAAGGAAAAAAGGAGCTCTAATCCACTCTAGAGCCCCTGGCAGAATTAGGAAAACCTTCTGAATTTCCTGTCTCTGCAGAGCCCACTGGAAAAGTTTGAGGTGGAAATATCATTTTGAGAGAGATTTTCTTCTCAGCATCATGGAATATGAAATACAATTCTTGATTTGCTTAAAGGCTTTCCATGCCAACAGAAAGCAGTCAGAGCCAGTCTTCAAATCTAACACCAAAAATCCACAACAGGGAAGGCCCATGTGATGCATGCCTCAAGCCCACACCAGCTCTGCCCCACTGTTTCTTACCTGCTGCCAAGACATGATTTTTCCATTTTCCACTTGGAGCTTGTGGGAATGCTGTGCAACCCCCCGAGATTTCTAGCAACTACCAACCACAACAGCACTCTAGATGCTGAGATTTTAGTAAACTGCTTCAGCTTTGAACCCAAACGCTACCCCAAAATACATTCAAAGCCCAAATCCTTATTTTCTCCCTGTAAACACAGAGGTGAGCACTGATTTGGGGGTATGTAGAAAATGACCACCCACTGCCCCTCTGGCTGTTTCTCATGTGTTCCTAATATGTGTCCACGTGTCCCTCACCTTCATCAAATAAAGTGCTGCCAGGGAAAGAGACTGGCTGAGAGAGGTGTGTTGGGAAGCAGCAAACTCCTGCTTATGACAGTGGTGTGACAGAAAAAAAAGCTGCAGAAAGACAAGTGCATTTTAAGAAACAAGGGCAACATCATTAAAACTACTTCTTGTTCCCAAGTGACCAACTAAAGTGTTGGGTAACTGTTGGGAGCGTAGACAGGACCTCACATGTCCAGTATGAAGCAGCTCCTCGGTGTCTCTGCAGAATAATGCAGCTGGAAAAATAACTGTGGGAAGTCCTGGCTGGCCAGAAATGTGCAGGGGAGGCATGATCTGACATGACTGGAGCTGGATGCCTAGGAGCAGCACCACCAGCCAGGGAAGCAGAAGAGCTCATTCTGGGAGCACTGGATCTGGGCTAAAACTCAGGAAAACTGGGTCTAGCTGTAAGGACTTGCTCCTGCAGGTTGGGGTGCTTTGGTGTGTTGGCCTTTTCTCTGGGAGCTAAGGAGTAGCAGCTCTGGACCCCCTCATACCAGCCTGCTGCTGGACATTCAGGAAATAACAGCAAGTATGGAAAACATCCCACTGAACGCAGTGTTGGCAGTGCTGGGGAGCAGATCCCACTCAGGACACTCAGTTGATGCTTGGTTAACCAAAGGGGTGCTCACAGCACAGGCACAGGGCTGAGAGCTGTACAGCAAGGATTGCTCTGGTCCGGCTTGTGACTGAGTTTACTTTGTACAGACCAAAACATTTGTTTCCCTCATAAGTTCCTCAGTCCAGGATCAGACACACCAGGTTAATTTTGCTCATGGACCATTTTTGGTTTTAAGTCTTCTAAAAATTTCTTCACTAACACATGCCTTTTCAATTTATTTATTTCCTTGATTTTCTTACCAGCTACCAACAGTTTATATTTAAACCTCACATATGGTATTAGCTCCTTGGCGATATTTAAATTCTTATGGGATGTATGTGGTCTTGAAAATGAAAAATTAGGTAAATTGTTTGACCAATTCAATAAAGCAGAGCAGCATCCCTGTGATCTAAATTCAGGCCTGTGTTATCTGTCAGGGAGGATGTTTTTTATTTGTGTCATGTAGACAACTTTCCCACATACATCATGACATAGCCCCCTGACATCAGTGCAGGTGCTGTCTCCCTGATTCCCTTATTTGCATGTAACTACCCTCTTGATCCCAAGGGCAGGAGCAGGCAGCCTGCAGCAGGTACTGTTGCATGGCAGGCATGACTCCTAATCCTTAAATATTGCCTCTGACTCAGCAGTGACCCCACGATTAGTAATTGGGAGAGGAGCACCTTGAGCCATTCCCTTCACACCAGTGATTCCCAGATGGCTCACTAGTGGCATGAGCTGGCACAGCTCTGTTGGAGACTTTTGGGGAGTGGTTGTGCCCTCTCCTGCACAATCCACTCCCCTGCCTGGCTACATGGGTTGTGCAGAGCAAGAGCTAAAGACACTTCTGAGCAGTGTAGGTCAGCCAGCAGCCCCCAGGCAGCCATCTGGGGTCCTAGGGTGTCATGGTTTAGTATAGTTGGGGTTTTAGTAAAGAGGGCTTCAGCCACGGAAGTGATTCTCTTGCAAAGAGGTGCTTACAGCTTCCTCTATGACTCCACAGAACCAATCAACTGGCTAGTTTGAATATTGGCAAGTTTTTTAAGCCACTTAAGAAGCTTGACACACCTCTGTGATCCACATTTAAGAATGAGCAGAGCCTGGGAAAGCTCTCTTGCTTCCGGCCTTTGGACAGGTAACTGGGGAGCCCACATGGCCCAGCGGGGCCAGGCTGGGCCCTGCTCGGCCCGGGCTGGCCGGGAGACAGCCATCCTGGAGCCGTGGGGCCCTGTTCCAGCCACAGCCCCTCAGCGCGGGCCAGCCCCACAGCCCGGCTCCGTGCAGGGGCACAGCCCGGCTCCCACTGCCTCCAGTGCGGCTGAAGATTCATCTGAGGCCACTGCCCGGCAAAGATCATGTGAGCAACAGCGATAAGCGACCAACAGCGATAAGCGAATTCCAGCTGCGGGGCTGGGTGAGATGAACTCTTTTAGTGCTGTAAGTTTCCTCCAGAATAGATGAAGCCTGCAGACATCAATCCTCTCCCGAGTCAGAGGAAGAGGGAAGGTGGAGGCAAGTGAAGAAAACACCATAGAGACACCAAAGTCAGTAAAGAAGGAAGAGCTGAAACCCTGAGGGAGAAGAAAGAGGAGATGCTTCAAGCCTAGAAGCTGAAATTCTGTTGTAAAGCTATGGTGATGGACTATGATACATCAGAATACCCGTTGTAATTTCATGAAAGCATGGGGGGGTGGAGCGTTCAAATTGCAATCATGAGCAAAAAGTACCTGTGCTGAAATGAGCAAATGTTGAAGTAGCTGTGATTTGATGAGAAGCTTGAACAGAGATGAAAATTATGAGGACCCTTGCTCCCAGGGAAGAAGAAGACCTCTGTTTCTGGAGATGAAGATGCTCCCAGAGATAGGTGAAGAGAACCTTTGCTTCTGAAAAGCTCATCCTTAAAGTGGTACCCCAGTAGCTCAAGATTGGACCCTCAAAAGCAGTTGTGGGGAAAGCTGTAAGTCGAGGGAAGGGACTTTCACATGTGAGCAGAGAACGAACCCAGGCGGCTGTCCTGCTGTGACATTGAAGCCATGAGAGAACTGTTTCTTGTGGAGATGTCTCCATAGCACGAGCAAGAGAGACTCCTCTCCCTAAGTAAACTGAAAAAATTATAGAGGTGGTAAACTGACTGAAATCTCAAGGGTTGTCTTTTTACATTGTCAGTGGGAGAAGGGAGAAAGCTGGGGGGAGGAGAAGTGTTCTGAAGGTTTAGTCAGACTTTTTTTTCTTTATTTTAGGTCTGTTAATAAACTTCTTTATATTATTTTAAGTTTTGTGCCTGCTTTGCTTTCTCCTAATTCTCACAGAAGAAAAATAAGTAAGTAATGGATATTTTGAACCAAACCACTACACTTAATTGGTGTTTCTGCCTGGTTACGAACTGAACCCGCTACACAGGGGAAGGCTGAGTGTGGGTCTTCCCTGGTAGGAAGCCCTCTGACACCTGGCTCTTTTCGACTGGAAGTGGTCTCTATTGAGTGGAAGGAGTCTCCACTGATTTTTCAAGATTCACGAAATAGTCTAATCACCTTCAAAAGTCCAAGGGGAGAAGGCTCCTTGAATGAGGGAGAGAAAGGTGAAAAAAAGCTCCTAAAGCAAAAAAAAATTATGGAGACTGAGAGTGATGCACAGAATGCAGGTAGGGGATTCAGACAGCCCAGTGCATGGGCAACAGGTGCCTGTCATAGGAGTATCAGCATGTGCACCTGCACACCACCTCTGTAGCAAGAGAAACATAAACCAAAATCATAGAATCATAGAATTGTTCAGATTGGAAAAGATGTCCAAGTCCAACCATTAACCCAGCACCACCACCATGTTCACCATTAAACTATGTCCTCAAGTGCCACATCCCTTGAACACTCTCAGGGGTGGTGACTCTACCACTTCCCTGGACAGTCTGTTCCAATGCTTTGCAACTCTTTCAGTGAAGAAATTTTTCCTAATATCCAAAGTAAACCTCTGGCACAACTTGAGGCCATTTTCCCTCACCCTGTCTCTTGTTACTTGTGAGAACAGACCAACCCCAATGTCTTGGGGTGACTTTATGATGTGTATCCCATATCGCTGCCCTATGCCCAGAAATTCATTTTTGTGACTTTCTATGCCTTTAAACTGAGCCTGAGAGGGGGAAGGAAAAACTGAGCAAAACTTTTTCAAAGCAGTTTGCAGCTTGTTCAAGGTCACACAGAGATAGCGACTTTTTTTTTTTCTCAGTTGCGGCAGGGGAGTGAGGAAGCGCCCGGCTTGCGGCTTCCCAGTCAGCTTTTGGCCAGTTTTTCAGCTTCTTTTTCTCTGGAGAGAGACTGAGAGTTGAACTTTTTTTTTCCTTCCCTGGAATTTCAGATTTTCTCCCTTTTCTGCTGGACTGCTACAATATCAGAGCACATCGGGAGGACTTTCCACCGAGCACAGAGGGCCTGGCCCTGGGCCAAGCCCCAGCTCCGAGGAGGCCAAAGGGAGGACTCTAACACTTTCCCAGGTTTTTTGTCCACAGTGAAAGATTTTATTATTTAGCATTATTTTCCTTTCCCATGTGTTTGTTAATAAATAGTTTTTATTTCCTTCACTTTCCTTCGAGGAAAATTTATTTTTCCCAAACCTGGTGGGGGAGGGGTGGTTGTGACTTGCCTTCTCTCAGAGGATATATTTCTAAATTTGGCCAAACCAGATCACCCTACCTGGCCACAACCTCCTTTCAGGGAGTTGTAGAGAGTGATAAGATCTCCCTTGAACCTTCTTTTCTCCAGGCTAAACCTCAGTTCCCTCAGCCGCTCCTCATAAGAGATCTTTTCTAGACCCTTCACCAGCTCTGTTGCTCCTCTCTGGACTTGCTCCAGCATCTCCATGTCCTTTTTGAAGTGAGGGGCCCAGAACTGGAGACAGCACTCAAGGTGCAGCCTCACCAGTGCTGAGTACAGGGGGACAATCACTGCCTATGCCTTGCTGGCCACACTACTTCTGATACAAGCAAGGATGTCAAATGTAAAAGAAGAAAAACCAGAAAAAAATGCCTTGCCTCTTTATTTTTCTGCTCAATTCTGAAGGTGACAGCTGACCTGCTGTGTTTTCTATCAATCAAAACTCCTATGCTCCTCAAATTACAGGACATAGTTTGCTGGGAAGCACTGGCAGGAACCAGCCTGGAGCTTGTCCTTGAACTCTTCATCATAAGAAGAACATGATCGCTACTGCCCCTTGGGTACCAAGGGCTGCAAAGGTGTATGTGATATGGATGAGGAGTGGTTTTTCACACACTGAGACTCTGAGGGAAATCTCCACTCAGCCCTCTGCCTCAGTGCACTCATGACACTGCCCTGCTATTCCAGTGAGGAATAATAGCTGTTAGCTCCAGCCTGGCAAGGCAGCAGCAGCTGTGTCTGTCAGCCGGGGTAGCCCTGATGCTGTGGACATACATCCAGCTGTGCTCATGGCCGAGCTCACGCAAAGCTCTTTCCTCATTTGCAGCTGTTCATCATGGCATGGGCATTGTTCTGTGCTTGCAGGGGTTTACTTTGCTTCCCAGGGCTCAGAGGAGCCCGAAGGATTGGCATTTTACTCTGCACTGTGCTGCTACCATCCAGCTGGGCTCTGACAGATGAGCGCTGGCAAAACTTGCACTGCTGCAGCACCCACTCTCACTCTTCTGTATTATTATTATACTAAATAGCCAGAGACACCATAATTTTTCTTAAGTGGCTTTAAGGCTACAGCCTTTTGTCCCAGTAGGCCTTGCCAACTGACAGCCAGCAACTGGTGGCAGGTTGAGTTACCCTTTAATTTGGCTGGAGATGCCATTGGGTAAGGTGACTTTTGGAGGAGCTCAGAGCAGAGAGCATGACTTGACACAGTAATGCCATTCAGTAGTGGACAGGCTGGCAAGCCAGACCATAGGCACCCCAAAAGCCCCAGAGCAATACTGGCTGGTGTACATCCCTGCTGCAGCACAAGGGCAGGAGCTTCAACCTCCTCCCAGGGATGATGGGCTGCAGGAGGACACTGCCAGGTGGACTGAGCTGTTTCCCAATGAATGTAGAGCAGCACCAACCTGCCAAATGGCCATTTGAAGCTATTTATGAAAACACTGAGTGAAAGACATAAATGATTTGTCTAACCAGACCTGTCTTAACAAGCAATGTAAACTCTGTGTGGCAATGAGGGAAGCAAACCCCACTACTGTTTTGCTTACTGGGGATGCACAGGACTCTCTGTATGGAGCAGGGTTCTCCTGCACAGTATTCCCCTGCATGCCATGAGTCTCCTCACAAAGGTGGGGGCTGCCCAAATCGGGACCCTGGGCTCTGGGGAGAGCCTCTGCAGGTTTGCTCATGCATGAAGCACACATGGGGTGTCTGGCAGCACTTTAGCCGTGTGCTGCACTGCAGCAAGTAACATGGAGCTGATGTGCAGGGATTGTAATGCCTTGGGAGGCTTGGGAAAAAGTCTCTCTCCTGTTTCAGTGATGGGATCTGGGAGAAATGATGATGTGTGTTCTCCATCCACTTCTCATCAAATGCTCCTCCTGCGCATCCTTGATCTTCCACATCCATCCTCCACCACAACCCACTGGCAACCAACCTTTGTCACAAGTGGACTTTTGCTTTATTTTCTTCTTTTCTAATGTGAATCTGGTGACAACCAGCTTTCTGTGTGAAAGGCAAATGGTGACTCACAACCCTTCCCACCTCTGCATCCAGGAGAGAGCTGCCCTCCCTTGGAGTGGCACTCTGCAAACAAACCATGTGTGATAGGGAGAGGTCCCACCATTCTATCAACACGTTCTCTCCCCAGGACATTTAAGGCACCCAGCATTTTAGAAAAATGGACATTTTTACTAGCAAATTCTCTTGTCCTGGAAACAACTCTTTTCACTTGCATCTTCACATTCATCAGCAAAGTCCCCGAGATGCAAAACCATCATAAACTGCACCAAGCTCCATGGTGCCCTGGGCCATCACCTTCCCAGCCCATGCTGCACCAGAGCTGCAGCCTTCACTTCTCTTTCCCCTTCATCCTTCTTGGTTTTCAGCCTGACACCAGTCCTACACTTGGTTTACAGACAAACAGAGACTTTCCCTGGGTGGAAGGGAGGGAAAGGCACCTCTGGCCTCAAGGTGGGGGGTATTCATAAATTGTATAAATCAGGGGAGGGAGGAATAGGCAAATTTGCATCAGGTCTTTGATCACTCTGACCACATTCCCACCGGAGAACGTAAAGTGTGTGAGGACCCACAGCCCAAATGATGCTGTACTATAAGAGAGCTGGATCCCTATGTGGGGAGGAGAGGCAACAGAGAATGGTTGATGTGGCCAGCTAAGGCAATCTAAAAGGCTGACATTTTATTTAATTTTTATATTTCTGTGTTACTGCCTGCCTTGATTTCCTTGCTGCCTTTCAAAATCAAAACACCAATTATTTCCTGCAGAATAAGCCCTCATTAGAGCACTGGAACCACCACAGTAGCAAGTGTCTGGCCAAGGAAGGTTCACTGGGGAATGCTGTTCTGCCATGTTGCCCTGCAGGGATGAATCTCCTCGCCAGAGAAAACCAAAGGAGAATTTGCTTTGTGCCATAGAGATACCCCAGACAAAGGGAAATGTGGGTGAACCTGCACATCTTCCACTTACACACTGCCTTCCTGCAGCTCCTCAGGAAGGCAGCTTCTGCATTTACCTGGTGGGTTATTGAGGGAAACAGAGCACCTTTGATCCCAGATCTCCGTGGGTGTCATTTCACACCTCCTGGTGCTTGCTGATGAGAGAAGGAAGGACTGAAGCAACTGCTTCCTCCCAGTCACTCCACCACTCCTCAGGTGCTCAGAAATCACCAGGGTCTGTGTTCTGGAAGTGCCAGTTAAGTTCTGTATCTTCCTGGCCTCCTGGTTAAATCTGCAATGAGAGAATTAAATGAGGCAAGGAATCTTCTAAAGCATTTATGCTGCGTTTTGTCCTTCTGTATATTATAAATTACACGTTTTGTGACAGGAGTTAGTATGTCAGATTGCTTTTCCAAATAATTATGCATGATGCACTCCTTCAGCCAGTCCTCTGGTGACTCACCAGGAGGTAAAGCTTTGAATAGGAGGAAAAAAGAAACTCAGACACATTTCCATGGGCTCTGTGCAGCCACCAAACAAACATCAAGTCTAGCCTCTTTGTACTGCTGTCTGGCTGCTGAATCCGACATCAGATGCAAGGAAGGGAGTTTTGTGCAGATGAAAGCCTGCAGAAGATAGTCTGCTTTGGAGAGAAGTGCAGATTTTTGTGGTTTTGGTGCTGTCTCCTATTCCTTGCTTTGCTTTGTTTTGTTCTGAGCCACCAGGTCCACCAAAATGACCCAGAGAGAAGGAAAATAATCTTCTTCAGGTGGGGCAAAACTTTACAGCGGGGTTTGTGATGTAATGTTGGGTGCTTGGGGACAGCCCTGACAAAAAAGAACACCAGAAAGGGTGACTCTCCCTGCTCTGCCTGTCTCTCCCATGCTGTGACTGGGGGGCTGGGAAGAGATAGACACCAGTGAGCACCGGGGAGTCCCAGCTGTGCTGCTGGAGCTGGGAGTAGGGCTGGCACAAGGCTGCAGCAGGGGAGTGCCCACCCAGCTGCCTGTCTTTTGTTTTCAGGGAGCCTGGCTGGGGAGCAGTGGGGTTCACCTTTAATTAAGCAGTGCCTCAGAGGAAAAAGACCCACCTAAGAAACTTGCCATCAGATGGGATTTCACAGGAGTCCAAGAACGTGATCTCTTTTTAAGCATCTTTATTTTTGCCTGGCTAATGAGCATGATTCCTCACAGAAAAGAGATTCCCAATGGGAGGGATTGCAATATAATCCCTTTGCTCTGGCAACAGTCCTGCAAAGGGGGATGGCAGAGGCTCAGGCACCTAGACCCAGTGGGTCACATCCTGTCTTGGGGTCATGAAGCCTGATGCCCTTTCCAACCCATCCCTCTCTCGCAAGAGGAGGTCAGTGCCACCAGCCCACAGAGCCACGACATGCCCAGGAACATGCCCTGTCTATCCTGTGTCCCCACTGCCCACCAGAGCCCAGGAGCCAAGTACTGGAGAAAGTGGTCACCAGGTGTGCAGCTGGACTAGGAGGACCTGCAAGTAGAGCGACAGATTTCCATAGGAAGCCAGAGCAACAAACAATCCAAAGCAAATCCTTCTCCTTTATTCAGTAATGGCACACAGGCACAGAACGACAGATTTGTGGGGGACAAATCTCTGCAAGTTGTTTGGATGTGTGAATCCCTTTTCTTACTAATAGGAGCAAAGTGAGTAATGGCTTTGAAAATGTGAACTATGATATATCTGGTTACAAGACCCCATTCCCTTGATCAACAGGAAAATCCAGTCTAGGGACTCTAATGTGGGAGGATCAGGAGCCAGCTGAGACACAGGAGACTGGAAAAAAAGCAGGACTTGGGAGAAAAAAAAAATTCCTGTTTAATTCTTATCTTTTTCTGATATGGAAAACTGTATACTTATAGAAGAAATATAGAAGAAACATTCTTGTAAATTTATTTTGCTCAGAGTGAACAGTGAAGGTTAGAGAGATGTTAAACATGACATGACTTCTGCCATTCTCAGCTCTTTAAAATGCTTTCAATAACTAAAATATTTCAAATGAAGGTCTTTTGTTTCAAAACTTCATGGTATTGAGCAATGAAAATGCTTACAGACTCAGCTTCAATACCTAATGTAATGCTGGTCTTGGCTGCTGTTGTGTCAGCTGCCTCATAGAGACTACAGAGAGAGAGAGCAAATGTTAATTTTTCAAGATTTTGCTCTATTCTCTTCAATCTGTTGATGACTTGTATTACACAGCCTTCTTTCTTGCTTAAAAAACAGCTAGATGACTCCTTTTAATTTTCAGTGTTTTATTTTCCTTAAGTTAGAAATATATTAGTAGGCAACATATGTAAGTACCTCAGCATGTAGTGGTCATGTCTCTCATCGTTGGAAAGTAAAAAACTGAAACTCAGCTTTGTGAATGTATCCATCAGCTCCTTTGCTGTGCCAACAGCATATATCATATTTTCACCCTTAAAGAATTAAAAGCCCAATCATTCTGATAAGCAGCATAACTACTGAAATTATTTTAATTTCCCACATTTGGTGGGTTTTTAAAAAAATATTTACCCCCTTAAGCCTTCAAAACTTGCAGAGATTTTCCATCTCTAGGCAGAACAAAATTTCCCTGTCAGACCCCTGGCATCACATACTGACACATGCCAGCCATCTTTAGCCCTGACATCCCCAAACCAGTCCTGCTCCTGAAGCCAGGTGAGTATTTGGTCTGGTTGCCTTCCCCCAGCACCCCTTGCCCCAGGGCCTCCACTGACCCTTGCCCACCTCTCAACCACTGCCTGCCTCCACCCCCAAGCACTTTGTGAAGGGGTTTGGTGTCAGCAGGGGATGCTGGCTGCCCTCCTCTCCCATGAAATCCATCTGGAAAGCAGGATCCACAGATCTGCTGAGAAATGCCAGGTTCATGGGATGGTTAAAAGTGGCTAGTTCTCTCCAACCAGGTGTACTGCAGGCTTTTTGGATAAAAAACAGTTGCCCTGTGGAGCTATTTTGCAAAATTTTAGTAGAAGAGACTGTATTGCAGTGAATGCCGTGCCTTCCCCAGAAAAGGATTGTAAAGTCATCCTCGTTTCCATGGATACCCTGTAACAGGACTGAAAACAAAGCTGAAGCCGTACTTTTTGATATGGCTCCCCAAGCCTCCCTCTCTGTCCTTATGCACAGGGAAGGGACAAACAGCCTCTGCAGCATGAGGGGGTCATGTCTACATGAAAAGATCCACATTTGTGGCTGAGCAGGACTTGAAACTTTGTCAAGGCATCTTCTTTACGTATGGAAACCCCAAGGAGGCTGAGCAGTGCAGGGCTGTTTCTCCCCTCCCAATTAAATCTAGTCGAGTACATGTTTTATATGTGACCTTGAGAAGCTATTTGATCAAATAGATTTTATTTTATCTCTCCATAAATGACAGTATTATGTGGCATACTGAAAAAAACCCACTGTAAACATAAAGAAAGTAGATAACATTTTGTGGGCATCACATAACCAGTGATACTCCCTCTGTTGCCAGTGACATAAATCTGCAGCAGTTGGGCTCTGTGTGACCCATCACCGTGGCACCAGCTGTGGTGAATCACATCTGCTACACTGCTGCAGGCATGACCATATGGCCCAAAGCACTTGAGTCCAGCTCAGCTCTGAGCTTCTCCTTCTACCAGAGATGCAGAAATCCAGCTCCTTACTCACTGGAAAGGGCCAACGTCCAACATTCCCTGCTTTATACACTTTTGTGCTTGCTCACTTGCAGTTCCCGAGCACAATGCACACTTTTAAGAAGCTGTGCTCTGCTCTGTGCCAGGCTGCTTGCTGCTCTCTTTCTTCTCCTCCAAGAAGATGCAGAGCATCAAGAATATGCTCCACCTGACTTGCTGCAACCTTGATGCTGATGAGTATAGCAGAGAGAGGGTTGCCTATTTCATTCTCCAGCGGCCTCATGTAGATTTCATTCCAGAAATGTTCCTTGGAGCAGTGTTGCAAAGCATTTCCCAGACAGTCACGTCTCATTATTCATCAGTGTGTCTCTCGTGGAGGTGTTCAGAGAACTGTAGAAGTCTGGGATTCTGTTGTGCCAGCTGCTGGCCAGGGCAGAGCTAAACCTGCTGGCACCCTGCTCTGAGCACATGCTGGGCAACACCACTGCCTTCCCAGGACTGCTGTGCCTTGTCCTGGTCCTCTGTGATGTTGTTTGGAAGAGAAAACAAGAAAATAAGGGGTATACTAATGTCAAAAAAGAGAGATGTGAATATTGATGCTATGAGAGTACTTCAGTAGTCCTTGGAAGAAGCTATTTTGTTGTAAGGGGCTTAGATTATTCTGGTGGATGGGAAGAAGTTTTGTGTGGAAGTAGGAGGACCTGCTGGAGCTTGAACCCTGGTTCAAGCCAGGGTTTCTGTTCCAAGCTTAGCAACCCACCCTAGGGCTCATCAGTCTCAGTGTTTCAGTCTGAAAATCCCTTGGGAAATGGGAAGCACAGCAAGGACCAGACCCCACAACACAACCACCACACTGCTTTACCCCAGTGTCGGACCTGGACTTGCAGGAGATCAGAACAGTTAATGAGCAGAAGTCAGCACAAGGGAGGGAGACAGAGTGTTAACTGAATATTCAAGATAACAAGTGTAAAGTGTAGCTTGCCGAGATTTTCTTTCAATATTATCTACTGTCATTTAGTAATTGTATGTACACACACACATGCATGAAATACAAAGTGGGGGGATGTGGTTTTTGGCATGGGCTTCAACAGATGCATTACGCACAGAGGGAAGAGGCACAAAGTCAGCTGTTCAGATCATCCCTCACGAGTGCCAATAAAGTCTTTATACCATGCCATTAAGCATTCATGATGCACCATCTGGACTGCAGAAAAGCTAATTTTGGAATGTTTTAAACACACCACTTTATAATCTCTGGTGTTTAGTTACCTAGTTACCTGGAGGGCAGTTTTGCAGGATTCAGAAAGAAATGGTAAAAGGCACAAACAAACTGAATCTGCAACTGGATGGTTTTAAGTCCTCGAGGCATCCTGGACTCATGCAACACCCCTAAGATCTCTATTGCTGGAAAGTTGCTGATTGTCCCAGCCCCAGTGGATAAGCTCTCCTTTTCCAGACAAACAGTGGAATTCCTTTTTTCAGTATTTTTTTATGTATAGCTGATGTTGGCCAAATTTCACTGACCAGGAGCAATGGAGATAGAGAGCAGGAGCCTAAATGACAGAGCAGAGGAGGATGAGGAGGAGAAGGAAGAAGCTGGCAGGTGGACGGGGTTGTCTGTGCAATCAGTGTCTCTTTGGACTGGTTTGGGGCTCGGCAGGCTCCAGTGATTTGCTGGCTGCAGTCCAGTGCTGTGGTCAGGGTTATTTATTCCTCCCTGGCCTGGGCAGTGGATCCCACTCTTTGGGCATGCAGCCTGCACTGCCCCACACAGGCACCGCGGTTCATCCTTCACCACCCCTCTGGCTGGAAGGAAACTACTGGGACAGATGAGCAGCCTGTGTAAATTGGATCTATTCTTACAAACTAAAACAGGCATTTTCCTTTCGTCCCTCTGAGCACAAGGGAGCACTGCAAGGAGCCCCAGCGCTCTGCTTCCCTCCAGGCCACTCTGTCTCATGTCTGCTGGCAGGAGCCCTCCAGCCCTTGCTCTGCTTTTGTATCAGAAAAGCTCTGGTTAACCTGCCTGATTTATCTCTGCTCAGGCCAGGTAGACTAATGCTTTCAATAGCTCCTTGTCTGCAGCTGCTTTTAATACCTAAAGCCATTTGGCTGCTCTTTCTGCTGGCTTGGACCCACTGCTACCTTAATGAGACCTGCAATTTCACAGACCCTTCCCCTCCCAGTGATGGCCACTAACACCTGCAGAGCCATAACTGTGCACACATGCACTCACACATCTTTTGGGGAAAAAACCACCTGAAAATATGGCCTGCACATATAAAATGGCCATGTCTCACATATTAAGTGGGTTTACTAGCCAATAACATTTTGAATAAAAATTTCAGGTTAACAAAATTTTCTACATATTTTCACAGAAGTAGAAATAGTTGTCAAGCTAAAATGTAATGCCTATCTCTTTTTCTAGCTTCTTTGCAGCAGTGTATTTGCCTTTTTTTCATTTCACATGTAAGGAGGCTCAAATCTGGCTTTAGCTGAGGAAGGCTTGGGATTTTTATCCAGCTCCAAGCTGTTGTTTTGTCCTGACTTCTCCTTGGAAAGACTCAGCACCTCCCTTCCGCCTCAGAAACTTCTTTCATTTTCAGACATAGAAAACCTTCACAATGTGCTTGGCTGCTGTCAGTGCCACAGGATGTGTCCTTTTTGGCACACTGGTGTGAGGACAGCAGGGAGGTTTTTTCCTCTGTGCTGGTGCAGAGGGCAGGTACATGGAGAACACTCTGTCCCTGAGATGGGGGTCTAGGGGAGCACCCTGCACATCCAGCCTACCCATGTCCCTGGTTGTCAAGGTGGTATCTCCATTCCAAAAGCGGGGATGGAATAGTGATATGGACCCTTGAGTGCATACGTGTGGGAAAATATAAAAATAAACTGAAAGATGGTTGTCCAAGGTGTGTAAGGAAGCAGCAATAAGACTCAATAAGCTGTCTCCTATTAGATTTGCTCCTATCCTAAGTGTTATGATTAAATCATGCGTAAGTCAAAACCAACTGCTCATAAGATGAAATGCCAATCGTCATCTGTGAATTCCCCTTTTGTCTGCACAGGCACTGATCCCTTCAGCTGGGTACAGTCTTGGAGGAAGATATGCTGCATCCTTTCTCAGGCACAGACTGGTCCATGTCCACACTGGAGAAAGCTGGGGGAAAGTACTGAGGGCTGGTTGGCAATATCATGAGAGATTCCCAATTCAATTAACCAGAAATTTCATCACAGCATCCAGGGTTTGAGCACGATGCAGATTGCACGATGCTCTTCAAGAAAGGAGGTGCAGCTTTATCATTTTAATGATGACAAAGATAACCCCCACTTTCCTCTGCACTAAATCCCCATAGGTTCCCTCAGCTCTTTTCTACCTGTCTCAAAACACACTCACACCCACTCACTCCCTACCCAGCACCAGTTACATCCTGGCGGCTGCATCTCTGTGATTTCCAGATCTGAAGATTTTTATGGGTCTCCCTGGTGCTTCCCCTGCTTTTCTCTTCCCCTTGGAAATTGTGAAAGGAGAATCAGAAGCAGGAAACTGTCAATTAGCATTGCTAAAAAAATAGCCTAATAAGGCTAACATCAGCTGGAAGTGAGATGCTTCCCACACCAGCAGCTGCAGGCTACTGGGGAGATAAATGTTTGTATCAGTCTTCTCAGTGGTAAATTATGCTGGTCCTCAGTCGCTGTGGGCTGAGGGGAAGGGTCTCTGCTGCCCTGAGACTTGCTGGAGCCTGTGGTCATAGGATGCCCCACAGGCTCTTTTTCCCCAAACCTGCAACTGCAAAAAAACCACCCAGCAGATGATAACCACAGCAGAAAAAGCAGGGAGACACCACACAGAAGGTTTGCCCATAAGGGGAACTGCAAGGCAGCATAGAGTTTTTCTAGCAGACCTTGGTATGTTCTCTCCTGCACTGGCAAAAGATGGGCAAAAAGTCTCTTTCTCACTGTTTCAAGAAGTTCTACTGTTAGTTATTTTGTATTGGTACTCCTCCTATCCAAATCTCATCTTTTGCTGAGACAAGGTAGGTATAAACAGCTCTTTCATAGGCAAGGTTCTTCAGTGACACCCAGGGACGGTCAAAGCTTGCTCATCCAGAGAAGGACAATCTGGACTTGTCTACATGAGGAACTGCACATAACCACATCAGTGCACTGAATGGCATTCATCCCCCAAGCACAGACATGCTTCCCTCAGTGCACTTGAATACTAGCATAACATATGAAAAGGGGAATAACTATGCTTCAATAAATTATATCTCTATTTCATGCATTGGGTGGGTGGTGGAGCCCTCAGCTCCTGCAATATCTGGAAAAACCTGTGGATGCAAAGTGGAACACAGACTCAGACCAGCTCACAGTGAATCCCCACGTACCTCTGCCTTTGAACCACTGCCAGTGGTGAGCGATGCAAAGCCGCTGGGCCTGCACTCACATTGTGCCCTGCCTTGTGGAGGGGGGGGCTGCATTTCACATTTGCCTTGCTCCAGTGACAGCCCTCCTTTGCTTTCATCACCTGGGGCTGCAGGTATGGAGGGAAGCAAATGACCTTCAGAGTCTACTAAATGTCTTAGGAGATGTTCAGAGAGTGACATTGCAAAACGAGGCATGGAGATGGGTCAAAATTTCCAGTACAGAAAGTGCTTCCTCATTTTGTGGTTGGTTTTTTTTTTCTCTATGTGTAAATTCTGTGTAAGGAATGTGGAAGGTCTAGGGCATAGCATTAGCACATTGTCAGCCTAATCACACAATAAAACCTGCCACAGTGAAGCCAAAATAACCATTTATGGAGTGAGATAATGCTGAAAAAAATGTTGTTTACAGCTCAGCATCTCCTCTGTCTGAAAATCACCCAAAGAGAGGAAGGAACTGAGAGAGGATGCATTTAGTGATTTAATGTTTCAATAGGAATGTGAAATGGGTATTTGTGTCTCCACTCAAGATGGTTCAGGATTTGATTCCTCCAGCTCCCTGCAGCTACCCTTACAGGGTGAGCACATAGGCCCATGCCCTGGGTGGGTCCTGAAATGGGTGCTAGCAGATGGGAAAAAATCCATGGGAATGGGGTCCTTTCACACTTATAACAGTAGTGGAGAAGGACAGAGGGAAACCCACATTTTCAATTACTTATTTCATCAGGACTGTTTTATTAGTGACCAGGTAAGGGATGTGAGTCCATCCTGTCAATGGCTTTAGGAAGAGCAGGCACTGTGGGAGGAGCAGATCCAAATTTTCACATCTATTTCCAGCCCTTTGTAAATGTATGCACTCCTGCTCTGGAGTAGGGTGGAGGCAGAGTTGTACCCATGCATCTGTACAGCTCCAGGACCAGTAACATCCTACCAGCCTGGATTTTACCTGGATAAAAAGCCTTTGACATGGTCCTCCACAACACTCCTCTCTGGATGGAAAGAGATGGATCGAGTGGATAGACTGTTGGGTGGATAAGAAAGTGGTTGGACAGTCACATCCAGAGGACTGTGGTCAACAGCCCAGATGCACTGATGTGCATCAGTGACCAGTGGTGTCCCTCAGGGATCCATACTGGGGCCAGTGTTATTTAATATCTGCATTAATGATGTAGATGGAGGGCTGAAGTGCATCCTCAGCAAGTTTGCAGATGGCACAGAGATGAGTGTTGCTGTTGACACACCTGAGGGATGGGATGCCATCCAGACGGACCTGGACTCAAGAAGTGGGACTGTGGGAATCTCATGAGGTTTAACAAGACCAAGTGCAAGGTGCTGCACCTGAGTCAGGGCAACCCCTGGTATCAACCCAGGCTGGGCAATGAACAGATCCAGAGCAGCCCTGCTGAGAAGGATATCGGGGTGGCATTCTGAGGCATCCATAATTTAATCCCTTTAGAGTTATGAGCTACATCAATAGTCAAAGGAATCATCTCCTGTTTATTTTGATTAGTTGAAAGAAATTGGTACCTTCTTCCAATTTCTAGAGCTAATGATACCTAGCTCCAATATGAAGAAACATTCCCTATTTCCCAAACAAATGGCACATTTGGGCTAATCAACCCTTAATTAGCCTTTGCAAGGTAAATAATTATGACCTTGCGGAGTAGTAGGGAACACTTAGAGGCAAAAAAATTATAAGAATAATTCAACAGCAGTTGAAATAAGACTGTCAGGGCTTCCCATGCCACCTGCAGCACTGTGCCCTTCCTGAAAAATCCTATATAGGTGCCCAACTCCATTATATGTGCATCTGCTTGAGCCCCAGAGTTTGTTCCTCAGCGAGCTGTTTACTTTTGATGTGCTTGTGTGCATCCTCAAAGCTGCATCTGCAACAGGACCCCAGCAGCCCTGTGAACAAGTAACCCCTGGAGGAACTAGGGCTATTGCAAAAGGCACAGAGGGCCATGCCACCCCATACTGTGGCAGTGCCCCTAAGTATTTTTACCTGTCCAGTTTTTACCTGTTCAGCCACTGCATAGCAGACTGCACAATACAAAATGAGATATTGCTGCTCTGATTAGTGTATGCTTTTCACTACTTTTAGACTGTTGAAAACAGTTGCTTCATAAATCTGGCCCTGGATTTATCTGCTCTCCTATTTATTGTGCAGTGTGCTGTGTCACTTCCTTTCCATGTTGTGGTGGCTGGAATATATTATTTCAAAAGTGTTTTTCCTGGAAGTGCTATTTTCAATGAAATAGGTATGAGCAAGAGCAAGTGTGGTCTTGGGAGCTTTCAGACACAGTGTCTGCTCTAACACATATCACAGCTGCTGAAATGCCACCCTCAAATCTGGAACCATTGCAGTCACTGAAGAAATTTCACCTAAGAAAGGTGATATGGACACAGTACACCCAGTGTCTATCCACCATTACCTATTCCCCAGTGCTACCAGACAGGAGCCCATTTTCTCCATCCTACCAGTTCTTGAAATATGTGGCACACTGAAAGGCTGCTGCTTGCCTTAAGAGATGGCAGCAAACAGACATGGCACATCATCAGCCTCCCCTTCCGTGCCCCCTGCTGCTCTCCTCCTGGTTCTCCCTTTATGCCTCCAGCACCAAGCCCCCACTGTGGAGTCATTAGCACCAGGGGAGGCTTGTTCTGAGCACTTCCTGACACTATTTTCTACAAAGGTCAGGACCAACATCAAAACCTGCCCAACTTTTCCCTGTCTTCCTCAGAACACAGCAGGGTTACTCAAATAAGCTTATTCCAAAAGTCTGCAGAAGGGCAGTACTAGCATCATATACATGAAGAAACAACTCATGTGTGGGAAAGTACCAACATGATGATGGAAGATTTTTGAGCTGCCCCACTGAATTTTTCTGGAGGGATTTTTAGTTTTTGCTGACTTCTCAAAGCCTTTCCTACTGAGGGCACCAGCAAGGTGTTTTGCTAGATCAATATGCCACTACCTAACAAAAATTACACGAGGTAATTCAACACAAGCCACAGAGGACTGAGTGCAGAACTGGTCACAATCCAGACTGCCAAACTGGGACAGCACAGCTGTGCTGGTGCAGCGGTGCCACCCAGCAGAGGCAAGACCATGTTTGGGGTAGCACAGGTCAGGAAGTGGTTAAACAGTGTGTGGGAGGAGGTGACCTGAAGACTGGAGGATGTGGACTGGTTCCCTGCCCCCAGATATGGGCAGGAGCACTTCCAGCATAAGACCTTTAATGATGTAGGAGACAGGAGCAGACCTAGGTCTCCCTCCACTTTAGCTGATGAGAGGTTAAGGTGGGCAACAAACAAAAGAGATCCAGTTAGTTAATTGTGAAAACCAAATTAGCACTATGGCTTCTTTGGAGCTTTCTGGGAGCACCAAAGCAGCCACATGCTCCCTGTCACACCACTGCTCTTCCTTGGCAAGATGGTCTTTGCTGGCAACAGCAGACTTCATGTCCACCAATAGCTTTGTCCTTCATGTCCACCAACACTTCCTGAGCCCAGAAAAGCATTGGCTGTTGTGGACTTTGGGAGAGGATCTCCCAGACTATGGATGTGGCATTGAGCTGGAGGCACAAGCCTTCCCCCTCCAGCAAGAAGCCACAACGTTGTCTCTCCCATGAGTGAGACAGACTTGTTCTGTACATGATAGCTTTCAGAAGCACTGTGCACATCTGGAGCAGCTGGAGACCAACTCTGGGGAGGGTGATTTATGGAACCCCCACAGGGACAGAGAGTGTTTGGGAACCAGAAAGCTAAAAGCCATTATCTACATGCCTAATGCCTTTATTCAGGAGGCAGTTTCCCTTCTTCCAACGCTATTAGCTTCCAGGTAACACTGGGAGGATTAAATCCCTGTTCATGTGGAGTTATTATTCAGAATACTCAAATAAGCATGAGAAAGCACACAAAGCATAAGAAAAAAATAACCCCTTCACACACAAATCCCTGCTTTCTCCTTGCCCAGGAGAAAATGCCACCTCAGATTGGAGGGCAGATTTGGTAGTTTTAACTAGAAGTATAGTCTTCATGAATAAACTAACTTTTTTCTGCTTCTGTTATTTTCTGTAATGTTATCTTTGCATTAATGCAGAAACTACCTTTGCTAGCTTTTTGCTGGCAGGAGATAAGATGTGACACATAGGAACACCCTAGAACTTGCAGATTTGGTGAGAGGTAATATTTGAGCTAGAATTAATAAGGATGTGTATGTAACTAAAAGGAGCAGCCTGCATGTGGCAGCTGTTAGTGGAGGATTTTGAGCCATGACCATTCTCTCTATAGCATCCATCTCTTCAGCCTTTCATCTCCCCAATGAGTTCACCAGCAGTGAAATTGTCTTAGGACACTCAACACCAACACAGTGTAAGCAGTCATGGCAAAGGCAGGTCTCTTTCAAAAGACCCAAATGTCTTGATCTGGGGCTTCCACAAGTGATTTTCTGTGTCAGTATTTGGGTATCCTCTGCAGGCTCTGCAGTTCACCTCTGGAGAAGTGCTTGCAGTGGTGAGATGTCCACGCTCAGTTTCAGACCATGCCTACCCCAGGCATGGTAAAGGTTGTGCTGCACATGGTCTTGCCCAGAAGGATTTGGTTTTGGTCCCAGGCAACAAATCCTGAGGTGCAAGTAAACCCTCTGAGATGAAAAAAACCCGGTTTCAGGAAAATAGATAACACTAACAAGTGCAGTGGTTTTACATTAATAAATAATAGCACATTAGCTGGTGGAAAAAGTCTTTCCTACTTTAATAGAATAATGTTGGTGTTTTAATAGGTAGAAAGCCCACTTATCCTGGGAAACTGCAGAGGAAGGCTCCAGCTCCTTGCTTTCCCTTGTCTCAGAAGTCATTTCTCCCTGAACTCAGTGGGGAGGCATCACAACACCATGAAACCACAAGTACTGCTGAGATTGCACCCAGGAACTTGCACATACTTTTGGCTACCCTGTAGCTGGAGCTTACTGAAAGACTGTGTGGCATTGTCCATAAGGGGCAAGGGGGTGCCCAAACCTCACCTGCACACTTTAAGGCTGTAATTGGAAAAGTGTGAGGAAACCTCAAGCAGGCATCATCTGGCACCAGCACTCCTGGCTAGAAAGCTGGATTTGACACATAGCCTTGCCACAGCACTTGCAAGCACCATTTGGCATCACCACATTGAACATTTCCAGGGGATGTGTGGCCAAAATTATAAATGGAAGGACATTAGCTGGGATGGACAAAACCCCAGGTAGCCCAGTTGCCCACACTGCCCTTTGCAGGCTTCACTTTTATGCCTGCACCAGTGCAGCCACTGGGACAAGCGAGGACACACACCTGACATCAACCTCATCATCTCAGACCACAAAACACTAATAAAAAAAATAGCAGAAATTTAAAATGGTTATCCAGACCTTATTTTCTAAGGGAAAAAGGCTCCTTTTCAGGCTAAAGAGCTTGAAAAATGCATTTATCAAGGTGGCCTTTTTCCATGAGGCTCCAAAGAGAATTATAATGATCTTAATTCTTAGTTTTAAACAATCAGCATTTAATGGCCACTTGGAGCAAAAGGCTAACTGAATAGCATATGAATTGTGGCTAAAGAGTTATGGCATGAGGCCAAACAATCTGGTTCCACTGACTTGCACTATCTCTTGAGACAGCAGCAAATACTAACACAAAAAAACAGTGGTTTAGTTCCATTTTATGTATCACACCAGTGACGCAGGCTGGCTCCAAAGGGTCGAGCTCTGGTGTGCCCTCGGTCAGAGGGACGCAGAGTCACTTCCATGACGTCCTCAGGGAACACCTTCGGTGGCAAAGCAGGGCGCAAGCTGGACGCGCGTGCTGCTTCCTCCTCAGAGGAGGCACGACAGGCAGCCCGTGCCTGGGCTCGCGTCAGCCCGGAGGTAAAGGAATAGAGAGGGGCCTCTGGTGTGGGTTCCAACACAGGCTTACTGCCAGAGGGTCCAGGGACCAGGAAGGGCCCCAAGGGAAGCCGTGCATGGCCTTTTAAGGGGGGGTGGAACAAGGCGGGGAAAAGAGAAGCAATCAATGGAGTACAACCAAGGGGGAGGACACCATTAAACGCGAACCAATGGGAAAACAGGGAGGCGGGAGTCACAGCAGGGAACCAATGAACAACTGAGAAAGAGAGAACTTTCTAGACCAGGAGGAGGTAACTTGGGTCTCAGAACCACCCAGGGGGATGTGGCTTAGACCTCCGAGCCGTCCCATGATCCACCCTCCGACCCGCTGTCATGGGTGGGAAATCCACCCAATGGATGGCCCTGACTTGAGTGGCATGTAGCCATCTCAGCTCCTGAGTGAGCTGGGCCACCCCAGCAGACCAGACCACTAATTTTGACATCTCCATTAATAAAGATTGTGTCCCCTAAATCAAACATCTAAAAATAAAGAGAAGCCTAATGGAAATTTAATAAAACCAAGACTTTTAGAGGAAATTACTTATTTTGAATGCTAAAATGTATTACTGATGTTTCACCCATAGCTGGGAAGGGGAGACACAAAAGAGCTGCTATTTCCCCAGCTTACCTCCAGAATGTAACCGGAGTTTGCCAAAGACAGACCTCCCTTACACAGGCACAGTTTTGTGATTCTTGTAACACACAGTGGCAAAGAAAACCTGCCCAGCTGCTCGGCAGGCTGGGATTCACCCTCCCTTTGAACACGGCATGTTGGCTCACGGGGACAGCAGCACTCTGCAGGCCTTGTGTGGTGCAGTGCAGGAGGACGAGCAGAGCTTTCTGAGGATAAATAGTATTAAAAGTACCTCTGTCCTGAAATCTCTGCATCCCAGACTGAATCCAAACTTGTCAAAAGTTCAGGGATGCTCAGATCTGAGGTTCATGTCTCTGGAGACCTTAGAAATCCATTTACTCCGCAAAGAGAAAAACAGGAAGCAGAGACCCTGTAAGCCCCGGGGCCTTTCCTCCGGCTGAGCTGACTGGACCGGGAGAGATTATTTTGGTCACAGGCACAAACGGGAGGAACTTTCCTCTGCTCTTTAGTTACAGCTTTTCCCGTGGAGCACTAACCCCCTGACAGCAGGCAATGCCTACTTGCAAGCTGTCTCTGAGCCCAGCTGATGGAAACCCAGGGCCTGGATCAGTGGTGTCTCTTGAAGGTAGCTTGCTTGAGGCATCCTTTCTTCACTGAGGTTCTTACGTGGGCTAAACAAACAACTGAAGGTTTTTTTAAGAGGAGAACTGAGTCTTGGCCTGCCCTATTGCTGGCTCTTGTGTCTTGGCTTCCAGGTGGCTTAAATATTCAGGTCATTAGGGTTTACCAGCAAGAAAACTCACAAAACAGAACAACAAAATGCTTCTTGAAAGTGAATTTATATAATCCATACATTTGTCAAAATTGCATGCGAAGTCTAGAAACCAGAGCACACAGTTTGGGGAGCTAATCAGGCAAGCTGTAATTGCAAACCCTTGCATCAGGAAGCTGAGTCATGAGATAAAGTGGGAGAATTGGGGCTGAACAGCAAGAAAATCCACATTCTTGGCTTTGAAAGACACAGAGCATTTCTAGTTCCCTTCCTGGCTGCTGTCAAGGCTTTGCAAGTAAATAATCAGCATGAATAATCTATGCATTTCATGTACACTACTCCCATAGAGTAGTTTTAATGTAGAGAGGGTTTAAGGGATTTTGAGAAAAACTGCTCGGAGCCATTTCAAAAAATTGCTAGGTATTAATGTTACATTTGCAAGTCCTGGTGTTTCCCTGATTTTAGCCGAATAACATTTTCTGCTTATTAAGGGTTTATCTTCTTGCTCTAGCTGTAAAAATAGTGGGGACAGACACTAAATTGCAGGTAAATATGCTGGGGAATGGCCTTGTATCACATGTAATTGAGACAAACACTCTGGAAAGCTGGGAGGCTAAAAATTTGTCATTTATTCAATCAACTAAACAAGGGTTCCTGAATACAATTAGGGAAAATTAGAGCTGTTTCATGGGTTATATGCTGGCCAGAAGGGAAGTGAGTGCATACCAAATACATTTTATAGTAAGTAGTTCAAGCAAGTCTAAATTCAGAATTGTTCGTGCCATGGTAGTGTGCCTTTATTCTTTCTCTGCTTTTGAAATACCACTCAGTAGAAGTATTTAGTTCTTCTCCCACCCTCTCCAGATAATATAGCAGGCTCATAATAACATACCTGCTAAATTTTCAGTGTAACCATCCCCACATATGCAGAATCCTGTGTGTCTTATGGTTTCACAATATCAGGATTTCATGTTTCCAAGAACTCTTTTTCAAACCTGCAACTTGAAGTAATGGTTTTAGCCATTGAGCTAGTTGGTGGCCTGTGCTTTCCTGACAAGTGGGGAGAAAAAAAACCTACTCAAAATTAGAACTTCTGTAGGGAAAGTAAATTAAATCCTCTTTAAGAAACTTCAGAGAGAGCTTAATGGATGAGGGAAAGGCTGAGGATGTGGTATACTTAGGCTTTATTAAAGCCTTGGACACTGTTTCCCACAGCATTCTCCTGGAGAAACTGGCTGCTCATGGCTTGGACTGATGTGCTCTTCCCTGGGTAAAACACTGGCTGGATGTCCAGGCCCAGAGGGTGGTGATGGATGCAGTTACTCCAGTTGGTGGCTAGTCACAACCGGTGTTCCCCAGGCTCGATGCTGAGGCCAGTCCTGTTTAATATCTTTATAAATGATCTGGATGAGGGGATTGAGGGCACCCTTAGTCACTTCGCAGGTGACACCAATTTGGGTGGGAGTGTGGATCTGCTGGAGGGTAGGAAGGCTCTCTGATGCTCACCAGAAATTTTTAAGAGCTGTCTAGGTTAAATGCAGCAATAAACTACCCTGCAACAGTCCAAAACAGCAAGTTTAGAGAAATTTGGCTAATGGCCTTTGAGACACAGTTTCACAGCACCTTCTCTCTTTTTCAAAATGAAAGGCCTATTCTGTCTTCTGCTGGCATCACTTGGTCCCACGATGCAGCTGGACTGTGAAAGTCAAAGAAAGGTGTTTGTCACGACTGAGATGAGCAATGGGCAGCATCAGAGCAGAGCTCAGCCTACTCTGACCCCATCAGCTCCATCACAGATGTGCACACACACTCCCATGCCCCAGGCATCATGAGAGCGCAAAGCAATCAGTGCAGCCACTTCCTGGAGAACATTAGGTCCCCAAGGGTTGTCTTGAGTTCCCCACCAAAATCAGCCTTGCTGTGATTCTCGGTTGTCTCATATGAGAGAAGTTTGCATCGTGGCCTCTTCGTCATTGTGGGCATTCTCTCCCTTCCAGCTGCATTTATTTTTCAGGGTATCAAAGCTAGGAAAAGTGTGTAGAGCTGACAGTCACCAGAAATATCAAAACAGATCATAGCTGTCACTGTGTGAGGGAGGTTTTAAGGCAGGCAAACCCAAATGGGGATATCCACTCTGCAAACCATTCTTCCCCAGAAATTTTATCTCAGAATGAGGCCTCACCCCTTTCAGACTTATTTTCCAGAATTCCTGGGACAGGGTTGTGCTGTTGTGACATGCCTGGAAAATCCCAGATTTGCTCACATTAGGAAATCAATCACTAAAATATGTAAAGTGAGCCCAGGCTATAAGTGATTTTACAGTATGCTTAACTGGTTTTTTTTGGAGAAGCAGCACAGCAGGGTCTTTACTTGACCTTCCCACTCTGCACCTTAAAATTTTTTGATTATGGAACAGCTCTTTTCTCTTTTCTCTTTTCTCTTTTCTCTTTTCTCTTTTCTCTTTTCTCTTTTCTCTTTTCCCTCTTTCCTTTCCTTTCCTTTCCTTTCCTTTCCTTTCCTTTCCTTTCCTTTCCTTTCCTTTCCTTTCCTTTCCTTTCCTTTCCTTTCCTTTCCTTTCCTTTCCTTTCCTTTCCTTTCCTTTCCTTTCCTTTCCTTTCCTTTCCTTTCCTTTCCTTTCCTTTCCTTTCCTTTCCTTTCCTTTCCTTTCCTTTCCTTTCCTTTCCTTTCCTTTCCTTTCCTTTCCTTTCCTTTCCTTTCCTTTCCTTTCCTTTCCTTTCCTTTCCTTTCCTTTCCTTTCCTTTCCTTTCCTTTCCTTTCCTTTCCTTTCCTTTCCTTTCCTTTCCTTTCCTTTCCTTTCCTTTCCTTTTCCTCTTTCATAGAATAACAGACTCAGAACATCCTGAGTTGGAAAAGATCCGTAAGGATTATTGAGTCCTGCATAGGACAACCCCAAGAATCAAGCCATGTGCATGCAAGCATTGTCCAAAAGCTTCTTGAACTTTGTCAGGCTGGTGCTGTGACCACTTCCCTGGGAAGCCTGTGCCAGTGCCCAGCCACCCTCTGGGTGAAGAACTTTTTTCTAATATCCAACCTCAACCTCCCCTGACACAACTTCAGGCCATTCCCTCAGGGCCTGCCACTGGTCACCAGAGAGAAGTGATCAATGCCTGCCCCTCCTCCTCACAAGAAAGTTGTAACTGCAATGAGGTCTCCCCTCAGTCTCCTCTTCTCCAGGCTGAACAGACCAAGTGACCTCAGCCACTCCTCACACGGCTTCCCCTCAAAGCCCTTCACCATCCTTGTTGTCCTTGATTGGATGCTCTCTAACAGTTTAATGTCTTTCTTCCATTGTGGCACCCAAAACTGCCCCCAGCACTCAAGGTGAGGCCACCCCAGGGCAGAGCAGACTGGGACAATCCCCTCCCTTGCCCGGCTGTCGATGCTGTGCCTGATGCACCCAGGACAGGGTTGGCCCTCCTGGCTGCCAGGGCACTGCTGACTCATGTTCAACTTGCCAGTGACCAGGATCCCCAGGTCTCTTTCCAAGGAGCTGCTTTCCCGTGTCTCATTCCCCAGTCTGTCCATACATCCTGGATTGCCCCATTCCAGGTGCAGAATCTGGCACTTGTGTCTGTTACTCTTCATATGGTTGGTCATTCTTCAGCCCTCTGATTTTTCAAGGTCTCTCTGCAGGGCCTTTGAGGGAGTGAACAGCTCTTCCCAATTCAGTATCACCAGAATAACAGCCCAGACAAACTCCCCAATACAAGCTTTCAGACTGGCTTCCTGGGTAACACCCTAGGCTAGCTTTTACTGTCACTTTATAGACGTGTTCTTTCTAATTTTTCCTCATTTCACTTCAGTAGTTTGGCTTTAACCTCGCAGTAAAAGCCAAGAGCTGTGTATGGTGTCCTCAGCCTCAGCAGATTACCTTGATTTTTGCCACAGAAAGATCTGTCTGTTACTTATCTGTCTGTTGCATTCCCCATTTGCTGCCTAGAAGTGATTTGTCCCTACCTGTGCACTCTGACCTACGACATCCAGGTCCTGAGAGCTTATGGGTGGAGTCTACCTTAATAACCACAGACATCCAGATAATTTTTGCATGAGGATCCCAATTTAGGTTTGTCCTTAAAAATGCAATGTGTAAATTTGATGAAATGTCACAGGTTTAAATCAGTATAAACCTACTGAAATCAATGAGGTTATTTGGATTCACAGCATAAGGGCTGACTCCATCCATGCTTGGACTACAAAACTTCCCAGTTCAAGCAGTGGTGATTCTTGGATTTTACTGTTTAAGAGCCAAACTTATTTAATATTTTAAGGAATAACCTTGGCATGAAAGGAAGAAGGGAGACAATGACATTTGTGAAGAGGCAGTGCTGCACAGTGTAGGGACACTGTCCTACAGCAATCCAAAGTAGACCCGGCTCTGAGGAGGGAATGACTGGGAGGGAAAGCCTGGCCAACACAAAGAAAATTACTTTAATTTAGCCTAGTAAATTAGGGGAGAGTGGGGATGGTAGTGATCTCCATTAGTGCAGCAAACATTAGGGATAAGGATGGTGATTAAGCTCAGGGATCACACAGCTGGTGTCACCAGTTGCTCTGACAGAGCAGACAGGCTGCTCTGCTCAGGAACAGCTTCAGACTGAAAACGAAATAGTGATTCTGGCCTGTTAGAGTGGGCAAGGTCTGAAAAGGCTCCCTGAGGAAGCAGAGAGACAGAAAACACCCATGAGTTTGAAGATGGGATTGCATTTGACGGTGAGAGGGTGGGAGGGAGATGGTGAGTGGCAGTGAGGTCCCTGCCCATTCTCTGCATTTCACATGCCCCCTTGCACCCACAGTCAGGGTCTGCTCTGCCCAAGGGGTGCTCACAGCTCTTTCCATGCAGTGTTCAACCCTGCTAACAAAAGTCAGTCCCTTCTGCAGTTGGTTTGGCCTTTAAACACTCACCCACCAGCCACTGGGCTGCCCTGGGGAATGCAGCACCAACTGGGTTCAGACCAGTAGCATTGGAGTGAGTGGCTGTGTTGTGATGCCAGTGCCTCGCATCTTCCAGCTCCTACAAATCCACCTCCTTGTTCGTTAGTGTGGACCCACATTGATACAGTTTTTTGCATGAACAACCTCTTTTTTTTCTCTAGGTATACTGCCCTTTTGTTTATTACTATTATTAGCTGATAAAAAGTCTGGGAATGTGTATTAAAGACCTGTGCATCTAAGTCAGTAATAACACATTAGTTTTATTTTTTCTTTTTTTAAATGAGAAAAGCTTTCTGTAAGGCCCTCTTAAAGCATAGAGAAGATAAGCTTAATAAAAATTAAATCAATGTCAAGAAAACAAGCCTACTGATAATGGAGTCCTCAAAGAGGTCTTGGGGAGAGAGCCATACTTATCTTTTTGGTCAGGTAGAGCTTGTGTTGCAACATTAAACTCTTAGTTCTATCAAAACCCACCCTTGTTTCCACTGAAGTCATTAGTAGCTGTGCTCAGTTGATAAATAGGTTATTTAAATGGGGTGCTATTAAAATAATCTGCAGCAAAGCTCAAAACACATGGATTTTCACTCAACAAATGCTTGGAAATATTTAGTGTGTGTTTTTCTCAACTGCTTCTAAAATTTGGATGTGTAATGAAGCATATTTACACTTACTATGATAGCAGCATCATCTGATACAGTCTTTCTCTAAATGCACATTTGCAATAGACTGGGCAATCCCTGTGATGAGGCATTAGGTGAACAATAGCTGCCCATAAGCAGCTACACAATGTAAAAGCAGCAGTTTGGGCTGAACAGACACTGTGGTTGGATAAATGAGGTGCCTGTGCCATGTTCCTACTAACAGTATTAACAAGCACTGTATGGTTAAGGAGAAAAAGGACTTATTTCACCTAGTGTTTTAAGTACAAAAGCAGGTGGAATTGCTTTAAATTTGGTCCTCATGTAGAAACTCTGTCTTGTAACTGAAAATAAATGACCAGAGAGATGCTGAATGGTACAGTGATGCTCCTGGTGGATCACTCTGACATGAGCCAGGATGAGGAGGAAGGTTGAGAAAACATGGAGAAGGCTCTGTTTCCTTCTGAGTCTAGTTATTCATAGCTAGCTGCAACAGAAGCTTTTCCTGTCCCTCATGCCTTCCTGCACCATAGTACATGGGACATACCAGGCTCAAATCTGGCCCAAAATGTCATGGCCCTGGCTCATGTATCCTGCCATTTGTATGAGTTGGACCACGCTGTTGTGGCACATGAAGATGTTATTTCCTGGGAGCTTGTCCTGGGCCCTGGGAGGATGCTGGAGGGAGACTGGCAGGTACCCTGGCCCCTGGGAGGATGCTGGAAGGAGGCTGGAAGGCCAGCTCCCTGCAGGCCAGCAGGTGCATGAGGGGTTTAGGCGTCTTGTAGGCGATACAGGCACTACTTTCTCCTGTCTCAAGATCTTCTTCCTTCCTCTCTCCCTTCCTGAGACAGACAAAAGTATGTAAAATTCCAGGGCCTGTTCTATGCGGGGGGGATCATTTCTGTCTCACTTCTGCTTCCAGACTCCTGTCTAAGTGGCAGTCATGGGTATTACTAGACTTTGTTCCATGTAAGGTAATTTACCTGCCAACTTTTGAATGTGAAGATCTTGTTATCCTGTTCTACAAAAAGAGTCTATATTTTAAAGGGATCTTTTTCTCTAGTTAAAAAAATCCCACCAAATAGTTTATACTTTGCTTTAAACATGCTAAGGGTTAAGCATTCAGGATAATATTTCTGTTATGCCCAGCACTACTTAGAGAGTCACAGAGGATGAAGAAGCTCTTCAGTAGCAATGCCACTGCAGGAACACTGAAGAACAGAAGCTTGTTACTACATTATCCAAACAGTAACAGGGTCCAGAATATCCTGAGCTTGGTATAATCAGCCTGAACACAAGAGAGTGATTAGTGAGACCTACAAGAATATGAACACTAGTGCATGTTAATCAACCTGCCTTCGAAATACATAAGGAAACAGAATATAAATTGGACATAAATTCCTCTTCGGGGCCAGTTTGAAGTGCCTCTGGACCCAAAGAAGAATGTGGCCAGGGTATTTTCCAAAGGCCAGGTTAACATGGGCTTCAAGAATACAGATGCAGATCTGGTAGCATTCAGTGCAGATGAGAAACCTGCTTGCTTAATAAAGAGAAAAAAGTTTCAGATGAAACCCAGTCTCTTCCTCAAGTGGACAATGTCAGGGTAGTGGTGTGTGCCTGTTTTCTGCATTGTTATTTTTGGACACAGCCGCCCTTCTCCCCTGGAACTGACTCACCTCTGCAGGAAAGCCTCTTCCCGCCCCAGGCAGTTGTCTGCATTTTCCTTCCACGGCTTCTGATTTCCTTCTAAGGGTTTGCACCAAACCTCACACACAAACAGATTTAGAGCATGACCACTGTGACTGTTTTTACAGGGAGAGACATGAGCCAAAGAAAACAATAAATGCTTGAACTCTATCCTGTTAATCAGATCTCAGAGCATGATTACACCGAATCTTGTAAACCCCAACAAGTAATTCCTCTTATCCTCACATTGTGTACTTGGACGGTCAGGCCCAGACAATTCAAGTTATTCTCCCCAAATTCATGCTGTGTAGCAGGCCTAGGAATAGATTTTAGATCTAGGCATTTGTAGGCAGCCCAAGATGGAAGGGATGAGTTTTCAGTCAACATCAGCTCAGAAGCTGGTCTGAGATGCTCCTTCTCAGTGTCTTCACTTAGATTATACCAGGAGATAACGTAGGGCAGGAACCCTGTGAGCACAGAGGAGACACAAACCTTTCTCTCAGCAACACCATAATTATGCTCTCTACAAAAAGAAGCTGTTCTTTCATGTAGAAAATAAATCCCAGTGATTTAGGAAGCCAGCAGACACTATGTTGCACAGCCTGATGGGAGGTGGGCACTCTAAAACAGAGCCCATTCAGAATCTCCAAGGACCTTTTGCAGAAGATCCTTGTGGTGAATCTTTCCTTCAAATTCCCAAATAAATTGGTCTTAAAAAAACCAAGCTGCAGAAAACAAACGCAAGAATCTTAGAAATCATTGTAAGTCTTTAAAAAATGAGGGGAGGGTGAAAGTGTCGCATTAGAGCTCAGCAGTCGGGTGGACCTGCAGGTGCCCAGGGATGGGTGTGTGTGGTGGCAAAACCTGCTGGGAATGGGAGATGAGGTCCTGCTCTGTCCTGAATTTTTGGGTTGTTTGGGGCCTTTTTTGTCTCTTTGCCTTCCTCTTAGGCATCCCCTCAGGTTGACACATGAACATCTTGTATCTTGCAAAAGTTTACAAAACTGCCTTTTGACAAAATTTTCATTTAAGCAGATCCATCTCCCCTAGCCCTGGGCATGCTGTAGCATCCAAGAGGAAGGCCAAATGCTCAGCATCCTTCCTCCCTGAGCTGAGACCTACCAGGCCACAGCTGACTGTGACCAGAAAAGCCTTCCTTATTTGATCAGAAACCATAACACCAATGAAAACTACAATTTCCTGACTAAAATTCAGATAAAATCTGCATAGAGATGAAGTCTTGAAGGGTCATATTATTCTCTGGGCTGATCACATTTCCCTGCCTACTCTTTCTCATCTGAAGATTTTAATGGCTTAAATATGTCAGTGTTTGGAGCAATCACAGTTTGTAGCTGTGTTTTAGAATAAATAGGAAGTGAGAAGACTTGAGCAGCAGTAAGGTTGCCATAGCAATTGTTTGTTGAAGAAGAGAAATTGCAACAACAAAACCCTGGAAAACATGTAACTGTGACTCTACCCTTTGCATCAGGCCTGTCTAGACTTCAGAAAGGACAGGCTGCATGGGAGAAGGGAGCCCTCCTGGCCCCTCTGCTGCTCCTCAGCAGGAGTCTGGGGAAGCTGCCTGGGGGCATGGCTGAGGCAGTGAACCCATGGGCTCAGTAGGAAGTTTTGTTGAATGACACATGCCCGAGCTTTGCAGACACGTTTAAATCACACGAGTCATCAAGCAATCCCATCATTGTATCAGCACAAGTACTTACTTATAAATCATAGATGAATCATAAGGCATTAGTTTGACTCTTTAAACCATGGAATATCAATCTTATGTTTTGTCTCAGATTTCAGTCTGCAATCGCTTTGAAAACAAGCTGATCTCTGGTGTAGGAAAGTTATCTGCAGGGTGCTCTTGTGCTACTAAGCTGAATATTGATGGGCCACTACCCAGACAAGCAGATAAATGGAAAATAAATCCATGTGCAATTTGGGGAATTTACTTTAACTTACATGAGAATGTCTCTGAGAACCAAACACCACTTGTACCACTGTTATCTGAGCAATGCAGTGATAAATTGACAGCATTTGTAGGAAGTTCTTCCTTGTGGCTTTACATCTGATGTTTTATATATTTCATTTGCTTACCCCTGGCACCAGCCTTTAATGGCTGACTTGCATTATTACTCTAATCTTACATGGGAAGAGACAAGGACAGAATGTAAATGGGAGCCAAGGTGAGATAGACACAGCAAAGCTGGAAATTGATCTTGTTTCCAGGCTTCATTTTACACAGATCCTGCCTAATAGTGTAAACTCATGGTTGTTCTGCATTACAGCAGATGCTGCTGGCACCTCCTAGATGTGAGGGTCACACCATGTCTGAGCATCAGCATTTCAGTGACAACATTCAGAGACACCCGTGGGACATTTATATTCACATGTCAACATCACTGGCCCAGGAAATAATGTTTGCATAAATAGTTCTAAAATTCTGTCTTGAATATCTTAACCACCATAGGACACCCTTCTCTAAATACAACAGTAAAGTGTGACCCCTGTGCCTTAGGAAGAGGGAGGGGGAGGCAGAGCAGTATCTCACTGGTCACCAAACCAGCAGCCAGCCGCACTGGGCATCAAACAGCACTTGCAAAGTGCCTCCACCCTTCTCACCCAGAGGACAACAGCTCAGACTAGAACAGTGCTTCTCGAGGAAGGATTTAAAAGTTCACTTCATGACCGTGTCTGTACTAGACTACAGTGACACACAAATGCTTCAGCTGTACTCACAAAATACACATGGGTGATGGCATATCCAGACCAGGTCTGATAACCTGGTTGGGTACAGTTGGCCCCAAATGATCTTTTGTCTTGAAATATTTACCAACATTTTGTCAGGCAGAGATGGTTCTGTTTTGGAGGAGGAAGGTGGACCAGAAAGCATCCCAAGATTTCTTCAAGCTCTATTTTCTTGTGGACCTTGTTCTGGTTAAAATCAAATCCGTAGCATCATATTTGAACTATTAGAGCTTATGAAGCAGAACAAACTGCTCGGATACTTCTTCAGTGCAGGGAGTAGCCAGAGATCCAGTTGTGTGAGATATTCATCAGAAGCTGTGGAAGAACACCAAAACTGCTTTCCTACATAAACCAATGAGCCATGTAAAATAGAAGCCCATGTCCAACAGTGTTCAATTATGCCTAAGTCAGAGGGAGATGCAAAGCAGCACTTGATGTAAAGTCATTGCCAGCATATCACACAGTGTTCACCATGAGTTAATACCATTTACTTTCAGAAAAACAAGGCAGCTGCAGGATAATTCACGCCCACTTGCCCTGTGGCTTTACACAGAACCTAACTTCCTCAGAACTGGCTGGTATTGGTAGTTGCTGAGCAAATTTTTCATGCACAAAGACCTCTTTGCTCTTTAAAATAAAAAACACCTTGTCATAAAGAAATGAAAATCTGCAACCTTTTGCATATTCCCAAGGTAGTTTCCAAGACAGGCTTTGAGAAGCTAAGGCTGCACTTAAAAGCCTACATTAACAGAATGCTTGTGTTAGAGAGGGAGTAGTCGCCTTGTCCTAAGGAAAGACAGGTGAAAGTTTTGAGGTGGGAATTCACTTCGTCTGCTTGGGCCAGCTCACGAGGGAACCGCTCCATGCCAGGGAGGGCTCATCCCCAGCTCCTTCCCCAAGGCTGCTCCATGGCAGTGTCTGTGGTGTGCCTGGTATGGAAAAACAGTTCACCCACTCACTGACACAAACCTTCACGGTTACCAGGTGTGCCAAGATGTGAAGGTCAGTGCAATCAACCCTGCATGTTTGCCACCATTTGGAATAAACACCTCAGACTGCAGAGCACATTTCTGCATAGCCCTCCTTCTGCAGCTTCAAAACATTATGTATGCTTGGCATCTTGCTACCTCGACACTGAAACACTGTCATCAGGCAAAGCTACCTCCCTTGAATAATGTACCAAATGCCAAGGAACATGAACCATCCTACAGCAGGAAATTTAGTTTGCTTTAAGCAAACTCAGCTACCAAATCTAAATTCTTTTTGCTATAAGACATTTGATAAAATATATTTATATAAAGTTACCCTTTGGAGGGTTTGAACTGCAGGTGTGGCTTTCTTACTGACTCTACTTCAACACTCAAATCAAAGCTTTTTATTTCCTTGCATTCCTTTTTTTTACCTTGGTCAAAGATCACTGCTCTTGCCTGACAGCAGAGCACATCTTCTGAAGTCCGAGTCAGAGCCCATGGGTGCTGTCTGTCTGTCAGCACTTGCACTGAGGTCCCTGGTTTCAGAGATGTAAATACTGACTTGATATCAGCCAAGCACCGTTTCTAAAACAGTTTCCAAATCCTCCATGCTAAGGAACTACTACTGTCTTAGGAAAGACTTCAGCAAGCAGAGACAAGTCTGCTCATGGATCAGTTCCCTCCTCTTACATTACTGCCGATATTTACCTGAAAAGAAGAGCTTTGTTCATTAAATAGCATCTATTCCTTGATGCATTCCCCCTCTAAAATCCAGGTTTATTTTAGTCTTGGTATCATAGGCTTCCTGCTGCAGAATTAGTAGGCTACATTAACAGGATTGGAAAAAATACCTCAATTTTTGGAACTCTTATGTATGACAAGCCAAGAGTGGGGAGAAGCATAAGTTTATACTGTCTCAGCAGGGCTATTTTCTACTGGAAAGCTTTTGGATTTGTCAGCATTAGATTATGAAATTACTTTAATTTCTTAGCATCGCCCCTTTAAGGTAATACATCCACAGGAACTCTTGAAAATTTATTTTTTCTTTACCCCTGACAGAAGGACTATCAGTACCCAACACAAACTCCTGGCCATGCCCAGCCCTCTCCCAGATAGAGACCATACAGCACCAGAAAGAGAAACATAGCACAAAATCTGTGCAGCGTATGGTCCGTGAGGCGACTCCCCTGGTCCCACAGCTGCTGAGGGAGAGTGGGAGTCATGTGGCCTCTCCAGAGGTCACAAGGAGCAGCCAAGTGGCCCATGAGGCTGTGGGGAGCCCAGGTCAGCTCTCGGCCAGTGACAATGTGCACAGCATTTGTCTGGCAGAGTGGTGCACATGTACAGCAGGGAGCAGCCAAGGTGCCTCCCTTTGGTTTTGCACAGCCCAAGGGGTGTGTGAGTGGGAAGCTGGATGTTGTCTTGGCTGAAGAGTGATGGAGGGTGGCTCTTGCAGTGATGAGGGCCAGGGGCGTGAAGGGCTCCACGGATTCAAATTCAGGGTCAAGTAAGAGACATGGGAGGTGCTGCATTGTAGGAGTCTTAAGGCATTACAGATGGCAGAGGGGAGGAATGAGGAGGGACCCAGGATCTTGAGGAGAAGAGGAAAGGGAAATTGAGGGTTAAATATTGTGGACGCAGGGAGTTGTGGCCCAGTAGTGATGTTTGATGGCCTCTAAAATCTAATGTGCCTGTGAGAGCTGGCCTGCACTGGGCTGTCTCTCCAGGTTCCAGGAAACCATCTTCACCTCAAGGAGCACCTTCACTGCTTACATTTTTAAACACCAGACCCACTGAACAGTGGGGTGTAGGTCTGAAATGCCTGCACAGCTCACTTGAGTCCTGGTCAGGTAGAGCAGCATTTATGCTTTACATTTTTCTGTTTTTTTTTAATGAGTGAGTTTTGTATTCCTCAAGATTGCTGGCAGAATTTTCCAAATGGGAACTGAGAATCACCCAACCACATCACCTCAAGCTCCCATTTCACCACAGAGTATAATTGAAAGTGAAACCCTTCTCTTTCTGATGAGCTTCTTGTGAGACATTCTGGTTAAGAATTTATAATCTTGAACATCTTTGACCAGACCTACAGAAGGAAAGTAAGGTGACACTGATTTCTGTGGCGTCTCCTGTAGCTTTGGCTTTGCTTGACTCCAGTTGTGCATCCACAGGTGAGCTCTGGAGCAGACAGACCTTGAATCCAGCAAGGCACACACAGTGGCTCAGGCCACCAGATCAACCAGAGCAGAGGAATTATGTTACCTGTTGCACAACAGCCTCAGAGTACCTAAGCAATGACCCAAAACTCACTACAGGAGTAGAAGTTCTACAGATTATCACTGAATGCAACATTTGGTATTTATTGCATTATTATATTCTTTAAAATAATATTATCTTTACAGGAAAAAACATCACAACCACTTTTTCTTAGCAATGATTGCTTTTTTCCTGTGCTTGTTATAAAATTTCTTATATCAGAATGGGATGCTGGGTGGACCTTAAAGTGTTGTACAGACAAATAGGATTTCATAAGCAAGATAACAGCAGATAACAGAATTACCTATTCAAAGGCCTCTGAACCATTCAGTATTCACTGAAGGTGAGGTATTACGTTTATTAACAAGAAGTGTTTGCATGAGACAGCTTCTTCACATTCTCAAGAGGGTATAAAGGCACTACAGTGTGTGTCAGCCCATGTAAAGAAAATTAGACACATCAAGAAAAAATTAAAGGGCTTAACTTCTTCAGTTTTGGCTTCAAATGGAAACACAGTGTAAACTTGCTCTTCTTTCTACTGCCACTAGAATGTCCCAAGGGGGCCTGCACCAACACTCAGGCTATGGGGATGAGAGTGGTCCTGGGTGGATGCATGCTCTTCACTCAGACCCAGGCAGCCATGAAGAACAAAATCCAGGAGCCTTGGTGGTTAAGTGCTTCTGGGACTGTGAGTTGGTGTTGCCGCACATCATCACTGGCTCATGGCAGCAAGGCATGAGCACAGGCAGCACGGACTCTTTCCTTTGCTCTTCTGGAAGCTCTTCCAAACTCTCCACAGCAGACCCATAAATCAGTAATATCTTCAACCTGTCCTGATGAAATTTTTCCCTTCTCATTGCAAAAGATGTGTGCTGTTCAGCACTGCCAGCACTGGGGACAGCAGTGTCCCTGCGATTTCCAGGCATCTGTCCCTTTGCTGGTCAAACACATACTCGGGAACCAGCCCACAGGAGTTTCATGTACATTCAAATCTTCTGCCAGGTGCCATTAGATTAGGACAGGTTTTGAAGAATGGGGCCAGGAGAGCCGAATCAAGCAGGTGCAAACACCTCATGGTCAACCCTTTTTGTTCAAAAAAAGCTAAATACCAATCTTTTGTACGCTTTGCTCTCTGTCATAGGTTAGCAAGCATAGTCCCGGAAGGGATGTCCTTGCTAAGGGGTGCTTACAGCTTCCTCTGGGACCTGACAGAACCTATCAGCTGGCCAGTTTGAATATGGACAATTCTTTAAGGTTGTGACCGCCTCTGTGATCCACACTTAAGAATAGACAAACTCCCCCCCCAAGCTCTCTCTTGTTTCCGGCGCTGGCACAGGTGGCTGCAGGCCCCGTGTGGGGGCCAGTGGGCTCGGCCAGGCCCTGCTTGGGCCAGGCCGGGCTGGGCCATGGCCAGCCTGGAGTCAATGGACCTGTTCCATCCATGGAACCCCCCCCACTGCCTTGCTGTGGGCAGCCGGATCAATTCGGCTCTTCTCCCTCTCCACTTTGGTAAGAAACATTCAACATTCCAGCTGCAAAGCTGCAAGGCCGAGGTGAGATTAACCCCTTTATTGCTGTGAAGAGCTGAAAACCTGAGGGAAGAGAGAGAGGAGATGCTTAAAGCTGAAATTCTGTTGTGAAGCTATGATATATCAGAGCATCCCGTTGTAATTTCATGAAGATCTGGGGGGTGGAGTGTTCAGCTTGTAAGCAAAAGCACCTGCGCTGAGATAGGCAGATGCTGACGCAGCTGTAATTTCATGAGAAGTTTGGACAGGGAGAGATGAACCAGATGAGGACTTTTGCTCCAAACGGGAAAGGAGAAAACCTCAGTTCCTAGAGATGCTCCCAGAGATAGTCCTAAAGATGAAGATGATGAAGACCCTTTGCTCCCAGGGAAGAAGGGCCTCTGGTTTTGTTTCTGAACGGCTCAACCTTAAAATTGTACCCCAAAAAACTTCAAGAGTGGACCCTCGAAAGCAGTTGCAGGAAAAGCTGCAAGTTGGGGGAAGGGACTCACATGTGAGCAGAGAGACTCCTCTTCCTAAATGGACTGAACAATATTTGGAAGTGGGCGGCTGTCTCGTTGTGATACTGTTTTCATAGCACGAGCAAGAAGAGACTTCTCTTTCTAAATGGACTGAACAAGGTTATTATGGAAGTGGTAAACAGAGTGAACATCTTAAGGGTTGTCTTTTTACATTGTCAGTGGGAGAAGAGAGGAAGGTGGGGGGAGGAGGAGAGTTCTGAAGGTGTGGTATAATTTTTTTCCTTCTTTTAGGTCTGTTAATAAACTTCTTTATATTCTTTCAAGTTTGGTGCCTGCTTTGCATTTCTCCTAATTCTTATCTCACAGAAGATAAATGGTAAATGAGTATTTTGGGCCAAACCACTACTCTCTCTCATCCCATAGTGATCTTCTGGCTGGTGTAAGGCATGAGTAACACCCCATGTAGCTGACCCAGCTGAGTTCTTCTGTGCAGAGCAGACAAGGTGCATTTTGTCTCATGCTCACTTACTCTGGGTAAGTCTGCAAGCTTGTCCCCTCCTAAACCTCCTGAGAAGGAAGGGCCTTGCTTGAGCAAATCACCATTAAAAGACAGAAAATAAAAGGTAGGAACAAGCAGGCAGTGTTTTTGGACAAGGGCGATTACCAGAGAAGTCCCACAGGAATCTCTTCCATAATTTAGATCATATGAACCATATGGATCATATGACAACATCTTCATAAATGATTTGAAAGAGTGAGGAACAAAGATTGATGATGATATGAACTGATTCAAAGCAATAAAACTGAAAGCTGACTGTACAGAGTTGTAATACATCCTTGCAATAAATGCCTGGATGATAAAAAGCCAGATGAAATGTGATATTGATGAATGTGGAATAATGCATACTGGAAAGACAACTTTAACTCCATGCCACAGTGATGGGCTCTGACTGGCTTCCTACCACTCGGGAAAGATATCTTAGAGAGGTTTGTTAAACTGTCTACTCAAAGCTCAGAATCAGTTTGAAAAGGCTAATTTTAATACTACTACTCAGAAATTATAGAAAACTATTTGAGAAAAAAAGCCAAGAAAATAATGCAAGGATTGTATTGCTGCATCTTATCATACATCTCTACAGTGAGCATTGGCATCTCTTTCCAAAGCAACATAGTAGCAGCAGAAAAACACAAAGATGTGAACCAAGGGTGATACAGGGAAGAACCTGAGAGAGGTATGGAATCTTCAACCTAAGGAATAAAGGACCATGAGGAATATGTTAGGGTTTATAAAACCTCAAGGCACATAGGGTAGATTAACAGGGAATAAGATTCAACTTCTCACACTATTACTACTACTACTACTTCTACTACTTATAATAATAATAACCTAGGAAACCTCACCTAAAATTTTCTAGTGGCAGATTCAAAAACAAGAAGTGCACAGAGTGTGTTGTTAAACTGGGGAGCTCACTGAGACATGACATTGGTGGATGTCACAACTGTATGCGTTCAAACAGTGAAGGGAAATTGTTGATGGAAGACAGAATATATCAAGTATTATTAATCACAAGGATACCATAATTGACTCAGGAGTTCCTTGGCAAAGCCTCCTGGGGAAGTTCTACAGCTTTCACACTTTTGTGCACATTTCTAAGCATCCACTATCAGTCACCTTATTTTTTATTGGCATTAACTTCCTCACAGTTCTAAATATCATTCTGCAGTCCCATGAGAGGTGTGAGAGGCAGCAGTGAAACCTAGTAGAAATGTAAGTCAAGCTCACAAGGGACTAATTGACACCAGGGTGTGCTATCCCAGGTCACAGAAAGAACAGGTGCTTCTGGAAAATGAGGATTTCTATGGCAATGGTGAAAAATTACTATATTCTTGTTTGTCTTCACATCTTTTGATCTGCAGCAGCCTATGGCTTGCACAATCTTTATTTCTCTTTCTTGAACCTGGGCAGAGACAACCTGCTGACCATCCAACCATCCACTCTCAGCAGTGTAGATTTGGTCCTAATGCTTTCTGGCTGGCAGGGACCTTAACAAAAAATTTGGGAGTATGTAGTGTTTGTAGTTTGCTTAATGAAGTGGAGGATTAAGCTAACAAAATAATACAAAAAAGAACAGTATAGATAATTAATTGTGAAGATAATAACAAGACTATTTGTTTCTTATACATTGGGGGAAAATAGGTCTTTTTTTTTGGTATTTGAGCTTGTTTTTGAACTTGTAAAAAACTTTGCAGCTTTCTCCTCTGTATTCCTTCTCACTTTTGGCCAAATTGCCCTGTGCCAGCCTCTGTGCACTTAAGGATAACCAGTAAAATCTTTACTGAGGGCTGCTGTGCAAGACCTTTTTATAGGCTTCCTATATGTCATGATACCCAGATTGGTGCAAAAGTGAGCTACAAGCCACAGCTCCTAGGCTGAGTCTCAGGCAGCCCTTCCACTTGCCAGGGTTCCTCTGCAGGGTGCACAACACAAATCTCTACACGGGAAAGGCAGTGAACCTCTGGACCTCTCAGAGTCTGGGAAAAAATACAGGTAGGCTTTACTTTCTGCAGTTACAAACATTTCATCCTCACCGTGGGTGTGCTGAGCATCTGCTAGAAGGTTAAGGTAGTTGTCACTACAGACACTTCACACAGAAATGAGAGACATTTTTTATTCCAAACTACTGCTGCCTCATCTGAGAATGGGTGAGCAGGTGTTAGACGTGCTTTTGGAGCATCTGCAGTATGTGTATTAAGGAAGGTTATTAAATTGATCATCTTAGTGCAGCTCTGAACAGAAACACGTCAAGTTTGGCTGCTAATCTGGGGGGAAGCTGTGCTCAGAGGAGTGCTGGTTAGGTGAAGGAACCCAAACAAGAGGTAATTTCAACAAGTCTGAGAATACTGATTTGGATGGACTGTACTGACATTAAAACCAGTGTGAGCAGGGTGTGGTCTGCTGTGCTGGTGAGGGGCTGTGCAGTGTCTCCAAGGATACTCCCCTGTCCCATGGGTGCTTGTGCCAGCACTGTGACTCCACATGGGCACAGTTAAAAGGCCCTTTAAATGTCAGTGAACAAAGTAAGGAAGACATCAATTAGATATTTAGTCCACCCGATTTTATGCCTTCTGTGGTGTCAAAATCCAATATTATAAACTGGAGGAAATTTATAAAGAAAACTAAGTATCTAGAAGAAAAGGCCCTAGATGGCAGGACAGGTGACAAGGAAAGGACAGGATGTCCACTTTGCTGGTACTATCTGTTAGATAAACCTTCTCTTCCTGAGCAGGTGGTGAAGCCTAGGAGAAGGCTGTTGTAGTAGCAAATTCCCAAGTAGGTTAGCACCTCTCAACAACTGAAGGACAGCAAGTTGGGGTATTAGACAAAAAAGTAAAAAACTGCTGAGGGACAAGAGTAGAAATGTAGTTATGGAAGATAAGACCTGCCAAAGAGAATATCTAATTCTTTGAGGAGATTATATGTTTGATTTATAACTGCAAAGACATAATAGAGTTTTGCAAGGTTTCTTTCTGAGCACCATATTGGCATTCTGATTAGAAATTGTCAATATACAATATTAATAAAGCATTATATCAATAAAGAAGTGACTATTTAACAGCCCAGAAAACTGTTTTTTTCATTAAACAGATTTGTTATCTGTGGGATATTGTGACAACCAGCAGGATTTGGGTACCTCTTCAAAATTTTTATCCATTATCCCTAAGACATAAAGTCACTGTTGGTAAAATTTCAAATGCAGCAACTCTTGGGTAGGGCAGAAAGATCTGGAACACGTAGCAAACTGAGACTTCTAAAATGCAAGGCATTTGAAGAAAGTCAAATTCAAAGATGGTCAGACCCAAACAAGGCAGACCAGCCCTAAGAAGAGCTGTATCTTAGAAGTGGCTCTGGAGCAACCAGTGCAATGCACCACGAGCATTCAGTGGGCTTAAAAAATGCAAAGGAGTTGTCTCGTGGGCAGAGAGGCACTGAAGTAATAGAAGTAATGCACTGTGTTAACAAAAACATAGAGAAACCGGGTATTTTTGTCTCAGCCCTTTTCAGTGCCTCCAGACCATAGAAACCACCAGCAGCCTTCATACTGTGCTGGTTGCTGAGGCTCCTCACCACACTTCCTCCAAAAAAGCCTGCACCCATCTTACTCCATGATGCTGCTTTCCTTGGATTTTAACCTCCTGTTATGTGAAACCTGAGTTTCCCCAACCACTTGATAAGCAGGCACCTGACAGGAATATAAGCAACTCTGGAGAACACTGGTCTGCAAACAAATGTTCTCCTAGCAGCTGGTAAGAGCAGACAGGGAATGGGACCGGCAACATTCATGGCACTGCTAAGGAATCGTCAGTGGCCAAGGGTGCTGCTGCTGGGGCATGCACTGCTTTGTCAGAGCACTTCATTTCTCAGTGGTTTTGAACTGCCAATGCTGTACACATGCCACTTGCTAATTTATTTTTAGCTAATGAAGTTTCTGAGAAGCAAATCAGATTGCTATTGACACGGAGTCTAATGCAGCCCCATCTTTGTCACAGTCAGTTTCTGAAATGAAGTTATAACAGTGCTGTAAAAAATACTTGATGTGACAGGCCTGGAAGATGAAATGGTTTGTTGATGTCAGTCTGTGCTAATGGAAGCTGAGCTGAATTGCTCAAGAGCAACAAATTATATAGATTTAAGGCACAGAACAATTTCAGCTACATCACCTTAATGTCCTTTGTAATGAAAACAAATTGCTTTGTGCTATATAAAGTGGTGCCAGTGGGAGCTGGAAAGTTCAAAATGACACAAGGACATTGGTAGTTTCCTCAACCAGCTCAGTAGAAGGGTGACAGAGTGAAAAAGGAGGAAGGAACCTCACAGGTTCCTTCCAGAAGAATTTGGTCCCTAAGACATAATCCTGAACCTTTATTTAGATACTGCACTAAGCCAAATATGAAGAAATATTCTTGTTTTATTCATAGCAGTAACTGCTGATCATTTGACTTCATCAAAGTATCCATCACAATACCTCTGAAGCTTGGCCTGTGTCTCAAAGTGTTTAGTCATTTAAACTACAGTGATATAATTGCAGCAGAAGAACAACCAATCTTAAAATAAGTGGCTCTACCAAGGAGCTGTTAATTCAAGACAGTTTATTTAAACTGTGCAAAGCAACATTAGCACTCTGATGAGCAATCATTATTTCTATGGTGTGGCACCTCAGGCTCCCAACAATATACCTGCATCACTCTGTACTGGGTGCTGGATGAATATACAAACCTGAAGCCAATATTTTTGAACTAGGCTTTTAATATCCAAAACATATTTGGAAAAGATCAAGTTCTTAATTGACATGTAGTAACCATATCCTTGTTTTAAGAAGAGGAAAACTCAGGTCAGTTCAATACTTCTTTCTATTACAAAAGTGGAAAAAGAGACATTTACACATTTCTACAGAAGAGACACCTTTGCCCACAAAGACATTGGATTGCTGATTCATATAATCATATAATAAGGTCATATAATGAAGTCGTTCCTCCTTCCCAACCCTGGCAATGGAGAAGCACGATCCTTTTTCTTTTGGAGATAACTACATTTTAGTGCCACTCTTTTGTACTGTAACAGTGATTTTCTTCAGGAATAAACCTTCTTTGCACATGTATGATCATAAATGCCTCGAGGCTAGTCTTAAAGTCTTAATAGCCTTACTAGATACAAACATATCTACCTTTTGTATTGGAAAAAGATATTGGAATAAACTTGGATGTCACTATATCTGTGTTGTTACAATTGGACACCAACAAGACTGACTTTTGACCAGGTTGGTGACCCAGATGCAAGAGCTGTGGTGCTGTTCAACAGACAACACAGCTGTGAGAGAGCTCTGGGACTGCTCTGCTAGGTCTCAGCTGAGAATCACCACAGTCACTGATGTTTTGTTTTGCAATAAAAGAGAACTCTTACAGCCTTGACAGGTATATATTGCTTGGATCATATTCCTTTTACACCTTTTGATGCTTAGATGGCACACTAAGGACCTTGTTCACTTTCAACTAATGTTTCTACTAACTAACTTTTTGCTAATGCATCCATAAGAAAAGCATCATAAATTCTTCTGGAGACAGACATTAATCATGCAGCTTTCAGGAAATGTGTGCCTCACCAAACTGAAATGCATGAAAGAACTGGCAGTCAAATGCACAGAAAGCAAAAATCACATTGTATGAGCTGGGTGACTTTTCCTGCAGCATGAACAATGGATTATCTTGGGAACATAAGCTAATTCTAAGATGAAATGTATTTACTTAACCACTGGCAAAATAATTTGAATATCAAGTACATTTGTAAAAGATCAAAGTCTATTCAAGGATGACTAAAATGGACTAGTCTGATAGAGCACATGGCCAGAGAAAAAATATTATCCATTCTATGCTCCATCAAAATTACACAGGTTTCCAAATGGCCTCCATTCCTTTGCACACATTATTAGTGCTTTGGTCATTCATGTACAGAGGTACATTCAACAAATCCATGAAGTATCTGTGTGAAGATGTGTATCCCAGTGCAGCCATTACACAGACACCTTTAGAGTCATTCCCATACAAAAGTTAAATTTAAGCCTAAAATGGCCTTGCCTATGAACTAATTTCTTTCAAAAATTACTCTGCTGAGCAATGGCTATTTTATTATTTGACAGCACAGAGGGGAATTGAGGCAAAACCCATGCTGCTGTTACAGAACCTGGAAGGTGAGAATCTCCCCAGTACAGGGAGGATGTGGACACATTGCAGCAAATCCAGTGAGGGCCACAATGGTGATGAAAGGACTGGAACATTCATCATGTCAGCAGAGGCTGAGGCAGGACTGTTCAGCCTGGAGAAGAGAGGGATCAGCAGGATCTTATCAATGCCTTTAACAACCTGAAGGGGAGGGAGCAAAGAGCACACAGCCAGGCTCTTCTCCATGGCACCCAGGGATGGGACCAGAGGCACTGGGCACAGACTGAAATACAGGAAATTATGTTTAAACATAATAAAAAGACTCCTCTTACCGTAAGGGTGGATGAACACTGGAACAGATTGTGAAGTCTCCACCCTTAGAGATACTCAGAACCCAAGTGGACACAGTCCTATGTGACCTGCTGTGGGTCATCCTGAGCAAGCAGGGCTTGGACCCATTGCTCTCCAGAGGTCCTTCCTGCTGATACCACAGCATCCTTGCCCCACTTAAGGGCCTGGTAGAAAGAAGAAAACATTATTGAACTTTGCAAAATTTTATTACGTACTTTCCTTCTTTTCTTCTACCTCCCTCTTCTTGTATCCTTAATTTATTTCTTGTGAGTCTTTCTGACCTCTGACCTGCAATTTTATGAGGCAGCTGGCTGAGTTTTGCTATGGCTGGACTGGATTATGACTGGACAAGATTATGGCTGGACTGTGTCTCTTGTGGTAAAGGCTATCTGGGTGCCAAGGACACCTCCTTTATTAAAGCAACTCTTGGTCTTCTATCTTAAAAGACAAAGGTAGACGAATAATAGTAATGCAAACCTGGCATACTAAAATCAATCAACTCAATACTACAAATTTTGAACCTCACCTCTTAAATTCCTGAGAAAGAAAACTTTTAATTAAGGACTGGAGAAGAGAAAAAACAGAAAAATAAAAATTAAAAAAAAAAAAAGACATTTGAGGGTTATGGTGTTTCTAATTGTACACCTAAAAAAAAAAATATATATATATATATGTGCCATTTACAGTTCAGTTGTGGTACTAATAGCTTGTCTCATTTTGTGTGACAGGATGGTATACTGAGGTAGGAAATAGAAATGACGGGAACATTCATAAAGATGACAGCAAGCACAGTAAATCCTCAGGATCCAGGCAGGGCAGGACACTCACAAACACACCGCTATCCCTGACAGCCCTTTGCCAGGGGTCTGTCACTGCTGAGACAGCTCTCGGCCTGAGACACTATCACGGCTTTCCTGTACAGATAGGGGATGATAACTGGTTTGCTTGGATGGGAAAAACCAGAATTTTCATTAAATCTGGTATCTGGGCAGGCAGCCTGCTGCCTGCTGAAACCTGACATATGTGACTGGTTCAGCCTCTCAGGAGGCAGAGAGAGAGGAAATCCAGGGAAGGAATAACCCATACTACAAGCAGAACGAGAGTGAAAAAAAAAAGAAAAAAGATCACTTAGGTGCAAACCCCTGCTGGGTATAAGACAGATGGTTTTCCATGGCCAAGAAACAAGATTTTTTTTACTATTGGCCAAAAATTGCATGAAATCATGTTATTTATTTATTTACTTAGTCTTCAATTAAAAATACCATTGAACCAAATCTGATAGTGTTCAAATTCAGTTTACTCCAGCCTTACGATTTCATCCACTGATGGGTTTAATTCCTTTTTTGATCTTTGCAGTATAGAATTTTTATAAGGGTTGCTGACAGTTTCACATCACCTCCCAAGACTTTCCAGCAGCAAACCCACTTGGGCAGGTATGGCAAGAGCAAGACCTGCTCCTTTTTCTTGTCCTGAAAGATGATGTCATGGTGCTTGAAATGACATCATCGGTACACTGGGAGGGGAAAGTAGCCAGGGGCTTTGGGATGTGATGGGATGTGACATCTCCAGCCAGGGGCAGGGGAACAGGAAATAAAAGTCTTTGTGCAAGATGTGCTGCAGAGGCTGTGCCCCTCCTCAGCACAGCCACAGTGTTGACCCTGATGGAAGGTCAAGCCCTCTGTGAGCACATGGTACCTGGAGGTGGTGACTGCATCCCTGCTACCAGCAGCACCAGACTCCCAGTACAGGTTCACAGAAGGGTGGAGGTTGGAAGGGACCTCTGGGAGTCAGCTGGTCCAAGAGTGGGTATCTGCACTTGTGGAAATATTATTTGTGTTATTTCATTCTCTCCAAACTGTGTGAGGTATGCTGACACCCTAATATCTAGCTTTGCTTACACTCTTGTAAAAAAATGGGCTATGAAACCTGTTCATCTCTTTCTCTTACATTTTTTCAAAGTGCTGCCATGAGCATTTTGAAGTGATGGTCTGGCACAGCTTCATACTCAGCCAAGTTTTGCTGAAGGTGAGGATCATCTGGGGGCAAAGTGGTGACACAAGCAAGCTGGCAGCAGAGCTGTGCTTGGGGTGGAGACATGGAGTGTGAGAGGGACTGGCCTGCTCTGTGTGATGGGATTTTCCACCCACCACACCGGCAGCACTGAGGGCTGTCACAGCAAGTGTAGCCTCACCTGAGATACTGAGTTAAAAACACAGAACATCAACCAAACACAAGGCAGAAGGGAATAACCTACAGGAACTCAGACTCCAGGATGACAAGACCAAGGGAGATGTCACGGCTGTGGGGCAAGAGGCCAGCAGCGAGCAAGGCACAGCACTGCCAGGCTTGGAGAGCTCCCACCTCCTCTCCTCTCAGCCACTGACCACAGCTGAACCAGGCAGGGAAGGGGCCAGAAGGCATTTCAGGATGCTGATGGGATGTGACAGACATGGTCTGGGAAAAAACCCAGTACATTAGGTAAGCCTTTATCTCAGGGCTGACTTTGAGATACTGGCAAATGAGAAGAGTTTGTACCACATAATTACGTCTAAAAACAAAAGTGATGGGGGTTTTTCATGTAAGAAAGGTCTGGTTTTGTTTAAAATCCTCTCCCTCAGATTTTGTCATAACATTTTCACAAAGCAAACTGCCCAAGGACTGAATTAGAATAAGCCAGAGCATTAAAACTGTTACTTCACAAGGTTTTAATTTTCTCTTTGTTAAATTTAGTGAAAGTTCTTTTACAACACCCTAAAAGTGTTATTTAAGAGAAAAAGTGATTTTAGCAGTCAGAAACAGGACACAAGGTGTCAGGGCTTATGAATCAGATCTTAAAGGGTAAAGCAATGAAAATCCACTGATTTCCACTAAACTAAAGCCATTTTACACCACCTGAGCATCTGCTCTTCCAGCTTCAGCTCACCTCCACTGCCAAATCTCAGTTGTGATAATGTCCTTCAATGGAGGACATCCATTAATGGAAAGAACAATATGATTTTTCTTCCCTTTCTGCTGTTCCAAAGATAATTACAACTAGAGAGTCTCAAGAAAGGTTGTCTTTGCTTTTGGTTTTGTACAAGGACATTATTTTGCAGTGTTGAACACAAGGTTTAATCACAGCTTGCATTTCCTTAGTCATCCTGAAACACAAACACCAAGGGAATTCAGCCCTTTGAGCATTGCTGTGCAGGCTCACACGTGTCCTGTCTTCCTTGGCCATGGTGGGGCAGAGCCACCTCCTCCAGGGTAGGTTTTAGAGGGCTCCCTGCTAACAGACTGGCTGTCCGGCCTCTCCATCCAGCTCTCCATCCTCATGCACATTTCATGGGCTTGGATAAGAAAGGAGAGGCAGACATCATATGTCTGCTCATTGAGCAGATAAAATAACTGAAATGCTAAAAGAGAGCCAAGAGCCCACAGCCCCAGCTGGAGCATGGGAATCGATGGGGCAAGATGCAGAGGGAAGGGCTTTGCACTGCTGTAGAGGAAACCACGGCCCTTCAGAAAGGCAGCACAGAGAATTTATAAATGTTTTATGAGTTCTGTCTAGAGGTCAGACCAAATGTACAGGTCTCTCTGGGGATTTACTCCATCATTCACCCTCAAGAAACTTCCAGATTTGCAGCCTGCAGGTGACCACTCTTTGCTCATGGATGCATTTCACCAGAAGTCCCAGTGTCTGAGTAGAGGCAGGACCCAGTCATACCCACACCTGGCATTCCTGTGCTGGTTCACAACTATTCATAAGTGTTTTTTAGGTTATGCTCTTCAGAGCTGGGTGAAAGCTGTGCATCTGTTGCTTGCTTTTAAGTGTGCAGTCTGCAGGAGACAACCCATCATGGACTGAGTGTGCCTTAGGAGAAATCGTCACAGTATGGGAAGTGGAAGCTTTGGTCAGCTTTAGGTTTAATAAATTTCCTTTTCCAGGTAACAAGCTTCACCTTAGAAAGGGCAGCAGAGTGCATAGCAAGGACTTCAACATCCCATCATGGTGCAGACAAGCCTCAGAGCCTGCGGAGCGGCCACAGTGATCCCAGCACATTAGTCAATGTTAACAATATTTCCAGACCACTGCCTGTGCAATAAAGCTGGGCAGAGATGAGGCTCTGAGGAGTCCCACACTCTTTCCAAAAAACTCAGTCTCACACCTGAGAGACAGTGATCCTGCTGGCCAGAGAGGAGGCAGGCTGCCAGCACTGCATGGGGAAGGGGTTTGCTGATCATTCCCTGAAGCAGAAGCAATAACTTCAGTCACCAGGGCTGTCTTTCAGCAGCAAGAACTCATGTTTGTGGCTGTTAGCTGGTCAGCTGCAAGTCAGCAATTACATTATTAAAAATCTGTGTGAAGGAATATGCCTTAAAACCACGAAAAATGGCACGACTGTCCCTTTTCTTGTTTTCAGACCTGCTGTGTGAGGATTCTTGCCAACGATGCCCATGTCCTTATGGTGGCACCCCTGCAGCACCAGCAGGCTCCCCTGCCTGCCTCAGCCCTCTGCACCATCACACAGCAGGCACCTGTCCAACCAGGGAAAGATGCCCACTCTTACCAGAGGTCTCCCAACCCAACCTAGCAGTTCCCAGCTACAGCCTGGAAAGGCAAACAGGACCATGATTCTCATCCAGAAAGAGACTGTCAGCAACACACTTTGAGTTGCTGATCTGGGCAGCAACTCCAGCCCCAAATCAGGTGGTGGGGTTGAGACTGCTGTCACAAAATGCTGCATTTTGCAAGCCTGGCATTTGGTCCAAAGCTTGCCAAATGCAGAGGAAAAAGCTCTTAATTTCATGACATTTGGATTAGATCCCCTACCTTTAATATAAAAAAAAAGTGTTCCCTTGGCTTACTTTTCTTTCCATTATTAAAAAAAAAACCAAACCAAAACCAACATGAACACCCAGTAAAAGAGCTGTTACTTGAACCTACTAGATAAGTCCCTCCAAATCCTTATTCTCTTGTATTCCAGGACATCTGTGCATATTAAGCAATATAAACTATTATCTGCTACAAGGCAGGTGTCTTAGCTGTATTGGGAGTTAGAAATGAGAGTCTGGCTAAAAACTAATTCAATTCAATGGAAGGTCTTTAATTTAACACACAAATTGATTTGTTTTGGCTGATCAGTAGTGATAAAAATAGAAAGATATGCTTTGAAATAATTAAAGAAACATTTAACTGGAATAAACTGTTGGCTACAAATGCCTTCTGAATGATAATAATTTTCACTTCAGTTTTCTGAGCAGAGATTTGGAGCTGACAATGATGTGGACCGGTTTTCCAATACCGGGGTCCCCGGCTGCTTAGAGACTACAGAATTCATGTGCTCCATTTGAGAGCAGCTATCTGACTTTAGAATGTGGCATTTAAAGTGATGCCATAATTTTTTTATGCCCTTACTTGCACACTGTGTTCCAATCCTTTTTCAGTATGCAATTAAATGCTCTTAAAACCTGAAAAAGATATAGTAGGAAAAAAATTAAAGCTCATAGTTTCTGAAGTTCCTCTTCATTTATTCCCTTCCTGAACTGCTCAGAAACTGTAAGGATCTTGATAAATCCAGAAGTATCATCCTCTGAAGCGAGTTACACAGTGTTTTCCACTACAATAAAGAACCTGTGACATTGTTGAGTGGTTCTTCATCTCTGTAAAAAGTAAAGCATGACTTCTTTGATCAGTACTTCTTGCTCTAAACTGAGGGGTAACTCAGGGTGATTAGTATGAAATGGAAATTAGTGGATTTCCTAAGAAAAAGGGGTTTAGGCAAAATCTAGAAATCTGGTATCTGGCCCATCAGGGTGAAAAGTCTGCATTGGGCATCAAAGCAAAGCAACTTTTAAGTTCATGAACCAGGATACCTGGAGTACTCCATGACAGGCATTTGCATAATTTCCACTGGAAGTTATCAGAAAATATTAATAAAAATAATTCAATAACATTTTCCAAGAATACGAATTAGTCATTTTCTTTGTTTTTTAGTAATTTTCTTTGTTTTTACACCCACAATGACAGCCCTGTAACAGATTCTTATGTTCAAGTAGGGTATCGTGGGCTTTGCTGATGCATATGAATGTCATTCATATAGGGTCCATGGTATTATTTTCTTATAGTGGTCTGTGTGATTTTGTGTACATTGAAATTACATCAAGAACTTTATCAGACAGCTTGAAAATGCTGCACATAAGAAATAACTCAGACAATCCCCCAATATTTTTATTGTGTTACAATTTCCAAGGGACATTGTTACGTGGAGTAAATGTCTAAGCCATCAATATTGCAGCAGAAGAGTGAGCAACAGAGCTGGTACATGGGCTGATCATGGAACTGGGAAGAAAGGCAGAACTCCAGGGTTCTCTTGCTTGTGCCACCAACCTGAAGGGTCATATTCTTACCAGCTTCCAGCAGGGATTTCCTTCCATTAACTATCTCAGGGTATAATCCTGCCTTATCACCAGTAACATTTTACGCACAGGTGTAAAACAGGCCAGTTAAGTTCACTACACCAGGTAAGAACATTTTCTATTTTTATTACCCAGTAAAGACAGTCTGAAAGTCAGGGGTATTTAACATCAACAAGTGCCTTGGGAAACCTTGGGATTCCTATGCAGTGCAAGAGGAAAACGTCATAACCACTGAAAGCAAAGGGTATCACTCTTTGTCACCCCACCTGTATTTGTCTAACTGTGCTCTCTATACATCTTTATAAATAGAACCATTTTGCAGTAAATGTAGTCTCTGAATTAAATGCAAGCTCATTCTAGACACCTATATAAACAAGGAATAGGGATAACACTAGTGAACCTTCTATCGAAGGAAGAAAAGCTACAGAAAGATCCTAGACTGTGCCAAGAATGTCTCTGCCTATAGGAATGCAAGTGCTTTAATCTGCATGACAAAGGCCCCCCTCCCCTTCCGAGCTGCCACAGCATGGCATTGGCCATTCATTCCATGCAGTCTCTGTGACAGTGTGGAGAAAGAGGCTGGACCCGTGAGAGCAGTGCAGCACGTCTCGCAAAATACAGAACATTAAATTCTCACCAGAATATGTGCATTCACCACCTTGCCCCATGCAGGGCAGGACTGCTCCCAGTGTTTCCTTTGGGCGGCAATCAGACCCTTCGCTGAGAGATTTTGCAAGCCTGGCTCAAAAACACATTGCAGAAGTTGGATTATTCATTCGCTATAAAACTCTGTATGGTAATAAGCTGTCCCTGAGACACAACCGCTGTGCTGCGGTTGACAAAACAGAAATAAGAAATAAGGCAGAAACAAAGGAAGGAATGTGAATCACCAAAATCCCCAGTAAAGCACACTCCAGTCGGAAACACAGGTTGCCTGTTGATACTGCTTTGTGTGGGGAGAAGCAGAGAGACCCCACTGAGATCTGCAGGGCAGGTGATCCCACCGAGAGATCCACTGGCTGGTGCCAGTCTCCAGATACGAGGCCCTGCCCGGGAATGTGCTGGGGCCAGGGCAGGACAGGTCCCCAGATGGACAAGCACACGAGCCCATCCGCCCTGCTGCCTCCCCAGACGGTGCGGGATCTCTGAACCAAGTGGATTTCTTTAATCGAGTATGTGCGACTTTTGACTCACACTCACACTTTTGCTCCCCAGACACACTTATTCAGCTACCCTGTCTACTCGGTGTTTACTCGAACCAGACTGCAAAAGCTCAGACACTCCAGCATCAAGCTCTGCTCTGAGCTGCATAGTGAAAGCTAAAGTAACTCCAGTGAAGACAGTCTGACACAGAGTAAATATGCGAACATTGGACTTTTTTCCCTTTACCGCTGACTTCTTACATTTAGTTCTAGCCAAATCTCTCCCATGTTTTTGGCAGGATCCTCTCTCTGAGCAGACAGAGCTTCTGATAAAGATAAGATGTATCTTGCTTAAAAGCAGGATCCTACTAAAGACAGAACAGTTTTTGGTTTTGGTTTGGTTTTTTTTTTTTTTGATCAAGTAGCAACTGGTAGGGAAAGAAGACAACAGATTCAAAATTTAAACATTTTAAAGTTTTTAAAAACTTGCCCTGCAAATCTGCGCCCAAAATTTATGTGAGATATTCAACTACAATTACCCACCTACATGCTTGCTGTTACTGATAGTTCAGTAGGTCAGGACTGCAGAAACTTCTTACCATGGGGCACAGAGACTGTGCCAGATTCTGATCTCAACTGCACGTGGTGTAATTTACCTTATGTTCATATTGCACTAGAATAACTGAGATGGAAATGTGCTTCAGTCTTCCCTATCCTTTTGCATTTGGAGTTGAAGCAAAAGGAAGCTTTACTTTGAAATGTAGGAGCAGTGAAATGATTAACAAAAGCTAAATAGGGCAGTTTCAGGCTGAAAAATGTATGATTCACAGCAACTTGTTCAGACATATTCCTAAGTCATATACATTATGGCAATTTAATTATGTAATAGAAGGGATCATATACTGTTGCGTGCCCACAGTTCCCACTCATTCGACTAAATGCAGATGGGCTCACGCTACACAGAAAGTAACACACAAAAGAGAGGGAGAGAGAGAAGTGGTGCTGGAATTGAAGAAAAAAACACGTTGCAAAAATAATACCCAAATGGCAAGTTTTATACACCACAAAGTATTCATTTGCTCAACTGTAGCAAAAGGCTGGGCAGGAGAGCATCCCAGAAACAAGCCAAGGCAATCTCAGCATAGAATTAATGCCATTAAATGGAGGGGAAATGTCACAGCATGCATAAGAAATTTGAAGACTTCAGACAAGCAAGTACCACTGGACGTGGGTGTTTCTATTATACAGCTAGATGTAGAATTTCAAAGCCTTTCCAGTACATTTCTCCACCTAAATCAGAGGTTTAAAGGCTAGTGAGTGTTGTCTCAGCTTCTTTAGCCATTTGATAAAATCTAGCAGTGATTTCTAAATAGTATGAGAAGTGTGCAGGTAATTTGTAGACCACTCATGCCCTCATCACTGCATCTTCCATGAGCCCAGGACACTTCCTACTTCAAAGATACACTGTCTTCAAAAAACTCCTGAGTTATGTGCTGGAAGACTTAGGTCTGTGGGAACATGCATCCTCACAGATTGGTGTCATATTGATCTCTTTTGAAAGTAGTGGTGGCAAACAGCAGCTGAACATGAGGGATGCAATGTTGGCAGTGCTCACAAAGATAATTACTGTTCACAGAGATGGAAAATTTTTTAAGGGGAAATTGCTTCAAGTTGTGCCAGAGGAGGTTTAGATTGGGTATTAGTAAAAATTTCTTCATTGAAAGGGTGGCCAAGCATTGGAACAGGCTGTCCAGAGAAGTGGTTGAGTCACCATCCTGGAAGGGATTTAAAAGATGTGTAGATGTGACACTTGGGGACATGATTTAGTAGTGGACTTGGCAGTGCTGTGCCAAATATCTGATCTTAAAGGTCTTTTCCAACCTAAACCATTTTATTATTGTGAAAAACTCATTCAGTCCCCCAAGGTGCCAAAAGTGACATCCTTCTTTTCATTTACTTTCATATCACAGAACAGCATGGGCACCATCTCCTGTAGCCATCAGTGCTGGGGGAGCTGTATGAGAACTCATGGCTGCAGTTCTGCCACCATCAGCACCAGATTTGTGCAGTAAGAGATAAAGCCCTGGTATGTATGAAATCTAGATCTGACACCAACACATAATTGCTTTCATATAGAACTAATAGGATCTGGTAATGCCAAGTTTGTGCTCCTGTTACACCTTTATGCCTGCTTTTGTCAGCTTTTGGAGGGCAAATAAGAACTGATTAGCTGCGAGGTCCCTGGTGTATTCTGTGGTCCCTGGACACGGACACCCCTGTCCCACACTCCCATCCTGGGGCTGCATCCTGACAAGGAGGATGGCTCCCAGCAAGAGGAGAGGACGGCTGGGAGTAATATAGAATATCAATATATCTTTTAAAATATATGACATGATATTATAAAAAAATTACATTTAAAAACCAAATTAAAATCAATGCTGTGGTGGACTGTCTGACCACCTGGGCATGCCCCCAAATGCATCCTCTCTGTGCCAGCACTAGCAGGGCTATAAATACACTGCTGCACTGGAAGAAAACCTGCTTGTTCCAGGTAAATGGCACTTGAGCCAGGAGCAACATAATTAAAAGTACATATTAGGGCACACAGTGTGAATGGCCTCTGAGCAAACAGAGCAGACAAAGCCCTTGACCTGAGGGAGCAAGCCTTGATCCCTCAGATTTGACTGCTTCCCAACAGGAGGAGCAGATGGAGCAGGAGCCTGCTCGCTGGCCTGACACCTTGCTCTGGCCACCCAGATGCACAGGGGGACACAGAGGGATGCAGAAAGATGCAGAGCAATCCAGAATGATGCAGAAGGATACAGCCATAGACAGAAGGAGGCAGGTGCTCATCACAGGAAACACAGGCAGCATGGGCTGGCTCCCAAGAGAAAAGGGACGTTCAGTACAATGTGATACCTGCAGCTGCCACTGGCCAAAACTTGCACATAGTGCGTGGTGGAAGCTTAAACCCCGGGAGAGGGCAGGGAAGAACTGTTGTAGCAGGAAGATGTTCACATGCAGTGCAAGAAGAAAACCTTGATTTACTAATCCATGCCCCCATTAACCAGCAGAGCCGGGCTATGGCATTTGCCTGCAAGATGTACAGAGAAGAAAGCATAAGGAAAGCCTGAAGAAATGGGGTTAATCAATTTAAAGGAGAATAGGAAAGTGTAGTAGCCTCCTGCAGGGGTGAGGTCTGGGAGGAGGCACAGCCCCCATGCTCAGCTGCACCTTCTCTGGATCACCACTCCTACAGGGCAGAGCAGCCGCCGCCCCAGCGCGTGGGGAAGCCAGCAGGAGCATTACCTCATCCCACGGGAGTGACTCAGAGCAGCAGTATCACCTCTGCACGCCAAGCATATCAGGTCAGTAAAATTAATTCAAAGTATTGAGGAAGCAGGTCTAGCATGGAGGGGAAAAGGGATGGATACAAACTGTAGAGAAAAGTACATTATTGTACCTGCCTGTACATCATCCATCCACATAGCAACACACTGAGGTGATCGACTTCCATCAGCTGTGATGCTCTTCCTTCTCTCCAGGAAGCGTGCAGCACATCCATGCTTCAGGTGTGCATCTTCCCCCTCCCTGCTGTGTGCTGTTACCAGTGAACACAGGGGCAAAGAAGTTCACCTGAGTTTGAAGCACAAAGGGACATACTCCTAGGGACTTGTAGAACTGGTTGCACAATGTTGAGGTAGTCCCTAAAAAATGGTAGCTAAATAAAGAGCCCATATTGCACCAAAAATATTCATTGAGTTTACAGATCAGCTGTCACACAGCAAGACCTTTGGGCTTTATTTGCAGAGTTACAGGGTATTAAGCTCACTGGAGGCTGAGAAAGAGGGGTAAGTCTGATCACTGTAACCATTCTGGTCTGGATGCAAGCTGGAATGGTGTCTTCTTGTATGAGAAATGACTCTATAGCCATCACATAGAAATGTGGAGCTGTTCTTCGGGAGTGATGCAAGGAATGTGCTTCAGCTTGCCTCACCTTCTACAGCTTCAGGTGAAAGAAGCTGTGTCAGGAGAGAGACTAAACCCAAGCCTGATCCCACCCTGACTTTGTATGTCAGCACCCCACTGAGCTGAGATCCACTGTTCCTAAGCTGGGATCATCCTTGCAGAAGTGCCATGTGTTGTCCTTTGCCAAAGCAAGCAGAAGGGCATTTTGGTGCACTTTCTTATGGAGAAAGCAGGATTCAGGTTTTAACACATTTTTAACACATAGTAAGGCACTGGTCAAAAGGGACTTAGTGACAGGATAATTTAATACACCTTTCCTTAAAAAAACAATTACAGGTAACAAAGACAGCTCTTCTGACCAGTGATGGGCATCATCTTATCAACGATTTAAACCTACCAGAACCCTAGGATGAAGGAGGCAGATTTCTGACCTCAGATTTTAGCTGTGGAATCTTCATATAATCAAGCTGTGAGGCAGAAACTATTTCTTGGTCTGTCTTTACTCACAATGTTTTCAGTGCCTCTAAAAGACATTTTGCACTTCTTTGTAACCTAGGTTTTCAAAGGTTCACATTCACTAAAGCAAAACCACAGGATTTAATCTTCTTTATGGAATAAAACCAGGAATGTGTGTATTTAATGATCACATAAGGAGTACCCATTTTATTTGTCTGCCTTTAAACAGAACAAAAAGGCATCAACTTACCTGATATCCAAGCACTGCCAACAGCGGGCTCTGTCACCACCAGGGCAGGTCACCACCAACAGCACAGTGCACAGCACGCTGCCAGCCAAGGCGAATTTGCTCAAGAAAAGCCCTTCTGGCACTGAAACTGCTGACTGTAATATTTGACAATATTGCATCTTTTTTCCAGTCTGATTGAGAAATGCAAGGGGGATCATTCTGGTTTCTGAGGTGTAGCAGCTCATGACAAACAACCAGGAGAAATGTCCCCGGGGCTAAAAGTCAGTCCTTATTACCAGCCCAAGCTCAACCTTCATGCAGAGACATGAGCAAGTTTCTGTGCATATGGCTGCATCCTGTTGGAGATGATAAAACTAACCAGTCTCATGGGGGAAGAGTTACAGAATTCACTCATTCTTTTAGATGAAAACCATTGCTTGATGCAGTGAACACAGGGCTGGGAACCAGACAAAGATAACTCCTGGAGAAATGCTCTGTGCTCTCTGGACAAAACCCTCTCCCACTCCAACCCTCTCCAGTTTCTGCCATTAGCATCAGTGGGGCCAAGATCTCATTTTTTCAACAAAGCACAAATAAACAAGGATGTAAAAGTGGGAATAACATTAAGTGGACGCTCTCCACTGCTTTGAGGTCTCACAGACAGGATTACTAACTTCTGACTTTGCCCAGCCCCAGTGCAGCAGCACTGTTAAAATGTCAGAAATCAGGTTTTCTGTTTGGGCAGCTCATTAGCAGCAGGCTCTAAACAGAAGTTTAGAAAGGCTGCAAGAAGGATTAACACTGCCTTGAACCTGACATTAACCACAGAAAACAGGAATTACACCACCATAAAGGAAGGTGTGAATTTAATTCATCATGCTGGCAACTTAATTCCCCATGTGAGTCTTTATCTTCCAATATGAACCATGGCCATTTTCTACACAGTTGATGTTTCTTAACATCAGAAGAGGTAGTTTAAACTAAGCTGAAAAAAGTTGCTCTTTATCCTGTAATAAAAGGATACACAAGAGATTATATGGCATAACTGAAGCAATACAGCTATAATTACAGCAGTCTGACTTCCCATGCAGATGAGTCCTGACCCTGGTAGAATTATTGATTTGTGCTGCTGCTTTTAGGACAGAAATAAGCCCATTGTGTCTGAATTATCCTCTCTGTACGGCCAAGAAGGAGGACAAAAATTTTTGGTAAAGAAGAAAGAAAAAAAATTTCCTTTCTGCACTTTTCACTTCACATCTTGCAACAAAATTATTTTACGTCAAACCACTAATCTGTAGGAATGTAATCCTCCCAAAATACCATTTGATTTATGGAGGAAAAGGAATACAGAAACTGATTTCTTTTTATTTCTCATTTTTTCAGGTGCTAATGCAGTCATTTTAGATACCAAACCATGGGAGAAGAGAGAACATGTTCCTCCCTTTCCCCCCTGCAGCCAAAGGTTAGATGAGCTGGCACTGTAGGCTGAGCCTGCTTTCATGACATCTTCCCTGACAGCTCATTTTCAATCCCTGATTCAGCCATCCCTGATCACAGGTACATTGCATCACATCTACACGCTCATTGGCATTTTATCAGACTACAAAGAGCAGACTGTATTCCTGAGTACTGTACTCTGTATGTAAATAGCATAACATTAGATCATATGCAAATATCTAAACACAGCCCACCATTAACTGCCATAAAAATCTATCAAATACAGACATAATGAGGTGAAGGTATCAAATACAGATTACTCCAAATGAGGATCTAACCCCAAATGTTTGTGAAGTACAGCACTGCCTTTGTTTGGAACAGGTGTCATTCCACATGCAGGGAACAGACCATATGACAACTTTTAATTAGTAGCATACAAAAATGACCATGATATTAACACCACAACTTCTGAAAAATAGTGTCATGCTCAATATTTAAAGCCTGTGGGCTCTAGTCTTTCATCAGGCTGCTGATATAAACATCAATTTATGAACTACTCACTACTCTTCTGATCAGGGTCATGGAGAAATAAATGTAATGACTTGGGCTGAGAAACATTTTGTCTTGGCGTAAGAAGATCACATTTTCCCTCAAGAAACACTTTTCACCTAAGCTATCAAAAGTAAACAGCACATGAAACCCGAAGTGCCTGTTAAAATTATTTCCCTGATGAAATATTTTATACATTTGTTAATTAACAACATATATATGTCTTCCTAAAAAATTAAATGTTCTTTTCTGCACAATGAACAAAAACGTGAAAAGGCAAGTGGTGAAGAATCTCAGAAAGTTTTATGACTTGAAAACACCTCACTCAAGGTATTCAAGAACAGAACCCCCACTTTCTGTGTGAGGTGGAAATGCCTGGCCAAGAACTGTAGCCTCGCATTTCAAGATGCTGCCTTTGGAGATCTTTTCTCCCTGCCCAGCCTTAATGCAGTTCTTGTGCTTGAGGCATGAGCTCTGGCGAGCCCCAGGTCAGAGCGAGTCCAGCTGCGTTACTTCTGTGCATCGCTGAAGTGACTTCGGCATCAGGAAAGGAGCTGCTGGCTGGGCTAGCTGGCTGGGCTAGCTGGCTGGGCTAGCTGGCTGGCTTCTCGGCAGAGGGAACACGGCAGGAGCCGATGGGATCGGCTCACGTGAGCTCGGACACAAAGGAAGAGAGAGGCTGTTCTGGTCTGGCTTCTAACAGGTTTATTGTGAGAAGTTTCGCAACCCGAACGAGCTCGGAAGGGACGGAATGCGATGGGATCCTTCCCCGAGGCTTGTCCTCAGTTTCATAGGGAATTTGAAAACCGCGGTGAAAGGGGAAAACAACCAATGAGGTACAAGCCAGGGGGAGGATACAATTTAACAAGAACCACTGGGGGAAACCGAGAGGCGGGAGTTGTAACAGAGAACCAGCGAACAACCGAGTCACCGAGAATTTTCCAGAACCGGGGGAGGCGGCTTGGACCCGGGCACCGCCCAGGGCGTGCGGCTGAGGCTTCTGAGCCGCCCCTCGACCCACCCTCTGAGTCTGCCTCTTCGGGAAACTCCATCCAGGGGATGGGCTGGGATTGATTGGCATCTCGCTGCCCCAGCCCCGCAGTGGGCTGGGTCACCCCAACACAGCCTCATACATTATTTGGGGCATGCAAAACATCTGTGGCAGGCAAGGGGCAGCAGGACAAAACCTAGGCCAGCTAGGATGCCAATGAATCTTACTTCCACAGGCATTGTACAGGTTGCCCACAACATGGATGGAGACCTGAGCACCAGATGACCATGATGAAGCCCTGCCTTGAAGTAGAAGCCACTATTAAGGAGAGGTGAGATAGTAGGCCAAAGCACAGGAGACCCTTGAGAAGTGTTGTGGTTTGACGCTGGCCCAATGCCAGGCACCCACAAGAGCCACTCGCTCACCCTCCTCTGCCACAGCTGGGCAGAGGAGGGAAAAGGGAAAAAAAAGTTAACAAAGGCTTCATGAGTGAGATAAGGACTGGGAAAAACACTTCAAGGGTGAAACAGGCTCAACTTAAGTTGCAAAATGAATCTATTGCTAACGGAATCAGAGGAGGATAATGAGAAGTAAAATAAGCCCTTAAAAACACCTTTTTTTCCCCCAGCCCCTCCCTCCTTCCCACCGACAGCACAGGGAGACAGGGCATGGGGGTTTGGTCAGTCCATCACCGAGATTTCCTTCCACTGCTTCGGGAGAGGAGTCTTCCCCTGTGAGGCCCTGGGGTCCCTCCCACGGGAGACAGTTCTCCGTGAACCTCTCTGTGAAAAACGAGGTTCACTCTCCTGTGAGAATTTAAAGGGTTTAATATAAAGGCAATAAGAGACACATAAAATAAAGCAAAGAGGCAACGGCCGGGTGCCTTGGCGCTCTGCCAAGAGCACACCTGATGCTCCGGGACAGTCCTTTTTATACCATTTTTACTGTCTGTTCTCTATGCATATTCAAACTTTTCCAGGAGCTGTTCTGCATGGCCACTCCTTGGTTCCGCCTTTTTAGAGCATGCGTATTCTTCTGCCTTGCGGTTTTATTTGATTCTTGGGGTTGGGTTCGCTAGGTAAGAGTCGATGGTAGGGTGGATCTCTTAATTCTCCAGACAGTCAGGGCTGATTGCAGCTTTGGGCCTCTTTGGCCACCCGGGCAGAGCGGTGATAGCGGCTCTTGGACTCTCTTGGCTGCCCTTTCTCCAGGCGGAGTAGCCTTTGGGCCCTTTTGTTCTCTGGACAAAGTGTTCATTAGCAGCTTCTTGGGCCTCATCCTCTGTTCGCTTGGAGGTTATCTTACTTGTTCACACTTGCTAACATTCTTGCTAAAAAAAGAGAAAACTACATCCACACAGCAAAAAGCATTTCTAACATTATATAATATCTACCTTTATACTTGCGAGAAGCCAATACTATATGCTTACAGCATCTCTGACATGGATCCACTCTCATGAGCAGCAGCCACACCACACCTGCTGCAGTGTGAGTCCCTCCCACGGGCCCACAGCCCTCCCAGAACTGCTGCGCCGTGGCTCTCTTCCATGGGGTGCAGCCCTCCAAGGACAGGCTGCTCCCGCCTGGAAGCACGGCCCTCTCTCTCCGCTCGGTCTTTCACTGGATCACAGCCTCCTCCAGGTATCCACCCACTCCAGCACGGGCACAGCTGCTGCACCATGGTCTGCACCACGGCCCGCAGAGGAACCTCGGCTCCAGTGCCTGGAGCACCTCCCCCCCCTCTTTCTCCACTGACCTCGGTGTCTCCTTGTTGTTTTCCCTCACATGTTCTCACCTTCCCTTCTCTGACTAGAATCCAAAATCTTGTGACTTTGTTTTGATTTTCTTCTTAAATATGTCATCACAGAGGCATTACCAACCTTGCTCAGTGGCCCAGTTTTGGTTAGCAGCATGTCCATCTTCAGAGCCATCAACCATTGGCTCTGTTGGACATGGTGGGAAGCTTCCAGCAGCTTCCTCACAGGAGCCATCTTTGTGGCCCCCCTGCTACCTAAAACCAGGCCATGCCAAACCAGTAAAACAGGTTTCCTTCTCCTAATTTGATCCTCTTTGGTGTCTACTGGATAGGTTATTCCTCCCTTTCTTGTTTGAGGTGGGTGCATTCGTGAAAGGAAGGGGCTAGCTGCACCTGGGATGGTGGTGGGAAGGAGCATCAGGCCTGCAAACAGCTCTCTGTTGCACGGGAGAACACACGGTGTGCACTTTGGAGGAGCTCTGGGGTCAGGTGGGGGCACAGACCTCAGGGTGTAGTTGTTTTGCACGCACAGTTGTCAGTGACACAAAGCAGGTCTGCAGCTTGAGCTGCCCTCCAGGGACTTCCCTCTGGGGCCTCCTCCAAGTGGAGAATCCACAACAGAGGCAGGGATGACTCTGATGTGTTTGTATGATCTTTGAACTGAAGATTAACAACAGTAAACAACAAATGAGAATTTTGTCCTGTCATGACTGCTGTGCCACAGACAGTGTCCTCCTTTCTGGGGTAGTAGGGATGCTCAGTGAGCAAAGGGACTTGTGTCCCTCTCCTGGGGGGGGTTGCCAAGGGTCACATTAAGCTGTGACCAACTACAGCTAGTTCAGCTCTCTCAGAAAAAGGTTTGCTTTCCACCAGCTGAATGCTATGAATCTGCAACTTCCCCCCTAGAAACCCCTTTTATTCGTCCCCAACAAAAACTGAAGTGACACGTGGCCAAGTTATAATGCCTCAGGCACACACACATCTCCCAGCATATTCCCTTACCTACATGTATGCTCTCTGTTCCCAGCCCAAGCAAGTTGCATTTGCTCATCCTCGGGGGTGTGGGAGCTCGAACCTGGCTCTGCATCTCCAGCTCCCTGCTGACACACCCCTGCAGCCCCCAGCTCCCTCCCTTCCTACACCCCTGCAGCCCCCAGCTCCCTCCCTTCCTACAAGGCTCCTGCTCTCACAGTTCGGCTTTCCCCCCTCTCCCCAGCCTTCCCAAAGTAGCCTCCCAAAGACAGGGGCTGGAGTTCAGGGATCCCTCTTCATCCCTCTCAGTCTGGTTATCCATTTCTGTCGAGGGGAATGATTTTTATCCATTGTTTTTTTAGCCATTGTTTTCTCTTTCCTGTCTGGTTTCTTTAGTTCCAGTACTGCCTCCTTTACGTCTGCATTTCCAGTTATCAACGCAGAACTGAGCTGGGAAAGCAAGTTGTAAGGCATAATCATTAAAAAAAAACCCAAACAAACCCAAACATTTTGCATGCTTTTCCCCCGCCTTAAAAGCTATGCAGAAATTTATGTGTATAAAACAGAGGACTCTCCCATCAGGGTGCTGGAGCCCAGCGGGGAGAGCAGCAGAGGCTCCAGCGCTGAGTCAGGCAGGCAGGCAGGGTGCTGGGGAAGTATCTCCCCTGAGATCTGGGCTTTCCTATGTTTTCCAATGTTGAATCCCACAAACGGGTTAAGTCCAAACCTTAAGTGAGTTGGCTGCAGTGAGAATGAGTTGCAGGGTGTTTCACCATCCCTCTGCTCCTCCCTCCCAGCAAGCTGGCACACTGCTCAGGTTTTTCTCTGCAAACTGCCAAACCACTATTAAACCTTAGACTCATGCCACTGGAGAGAGGAAACTATTTATAGAATAAAAAATTGAATGAGTTTGCTGCCCAGGTTCATATTTGGTGGCTTCAACAAATTATATAAGGGCAGATTTCAAACCACCACCTTTGGAGAATCCTTCTCAGGCTTTTCCCAGTTCTTCCTGTTGTTTTGCTCTCCTCTGCTGATTAGAGCTGGGCATCATTTTGCAAGAGTATTTTAATTGGAACATTTTTAATGTTTTCTTTAGGTGAGAGTTCTGTAGCCTGGCCTAGCCTGAGGATCTTGCTCAGAGCCTTGCTGTAAGCAGTGGGATCCTGCAGCCTCCAGAAGTCAAGGTGTAGAATTCCTTTGTAGTCTACTCATAAGCCTGATAGTGTGGTGATGATCATGGAAGGTATGGAAGATGTTCCCTTCCTTCCAGTTGTTTAACATTTATCAAAAGTTCTTAATAAAATACATTATGTAAAAAGCACTGCAACTTAACTTGACCTATTGTTAACAGAAGAGCTGTCTTAAAAAAGTATTTCATGGCTCACATTTCAATTGCTGCATATTATAGTTAAATATATAAATTGAAACTCAGAACTGAGCTGCCAGAAGCCTAGGAATCATGAGTGCTCAGTACTTCTGAGGACATTAGTTGTCCTCAAAATTGAGATGCAGACAGCGACCTGATAAAATATTGACTTTTTCAGTAACACAACTCTGAATATGAAGAGCAACCTAAAGACACAATTTATAATCTAGAGGAACAGAGAGACCTGCTGTCCCATTGAAAATTGCTCCTGTAGACTTCTGAGAACCCCTCACAAGATGATATCAGCCTCAGCTGCCAGCAAGAGCCAAAGTACTTTAAGTGCTCATGCAGCATTTCCACGAAACAGAGCTCTAGTTTGCAAGTGGTAGGAAACAATCCACAATATAAACAGGGAAGTGTATCCCTATCAGCATGCAGTGCTGCTTTCAACTCATTAAGAAGAAGGATTACTTTTCTTATTTCAAGACACATCACAGCAGTACATGACCTTTGGATTAGACAAGGGTTCTGGTGGAATCTTCTAAAGCATTGCAATGCATTTTACATCTCTGTGTCCCAGAGCTGACATGCATTAACTGCTGCAGAGTTTTATAAGATCGAGCAGCAGCCTAGGGATGGTTTTGGCATCCCTGCCTACCTCAGGTCCGTATGGCACGATAGAAAGCAGTTTCTCAGGTCACATGGAAGGTGTGTCTTGTTTCCTCCGGTTAACGGAGACAGGGAAGTGCCCCCTGGGGACTGTGTTTTAGTTGTAATATTTCCTTTGTTGTAAACAACAAATTATGCCCTAGGAAAGGACCTGCTGAAAGGATCTGGAGGGTGAAATCTGCTTTGCTTGTAGCTTGGCTAGGCTTAGCTTGGGTGTGGCTTTGCCTCCAGGCATCAGCCAGTGCGCCTGAGTAAGTGTCCAGCTCCCACAGCATTTAATGATGCTTTTGAGTTAATTCACAGAAAATTAAGACTCTAAACTGCAAGAAATCTGCCAATATGATCTCCTTTTTTTTCATAACTAAGGTGGTTGTAACATTTAGGAACCTTAGATCTGTGGGTGAAAGCTGAACTTCTAAACAGACCTGAGTGGTGTTTCAGTCCTAAGGCTCAAGGAGTGCTTCAGGCTTCTTAATGATTTCAGCTAAAATGATAAGTTATACACCAGTCCTTGGCTTTCAATTTAATATTTAAAATATCTGTCACACAGCAATCTTAATCATTTAAATATTGTGTGGGCATACATGAGAAAAACCAGGCGAGGAAGTGGCATTAAACAAAAGCAAGATACTGCATTAAGTGCAAAAGGAATGAAATTATATGGAGTGTTGGGATATTACTTAGATGTTAATGTTCAGTTCTAACAAGCTCTTAAGTAGTGCTTGATTTGATTAGGTTAGATTGTGGATTAGCAGGGATTAGATCTAATTCATGAATCAGACAAAGCCTGAAAAACTCCATGAGAGAAATGTGGGTTGGAGGTTTTAGCAGCACATAAGTGACATCCAGGCAGTGGAAGATGATGGGAGCAGCTGTGTCCAACAGCCTCCCTCCTGTATCTGCAGCTACTAAGGGTGAACAAAGCTTTCCTGGCTGCACAAGTGAAGCGCTGCATTATGCTCCAAACACTTCTTCCTTAGAAAGATCCTAATGTCCTCCCCAGCTTCTGTAGCTCTGGAAAGGGCTGAGGTGGAGGCACAGGAAGGACTCAATAGAGCAGTAACATCATACCTACAGGAGTACTGCCCCTGATACACCAAGTACAAGCATGATGATAAAGTGATAAGAGGAGTTTCACAAAGATACTGTAGGCAGGGCATCACTGCCTGTTGCCCAGACATTGCTTGAAAACACTCCGGACTCCAGGTTATTGCTTTTAAATTGTTTACATCCTCTTAACAACTCACTGACACACCTGGGTGAGGCAGGCACACTTCCACCACCAGACTTCGAGTTTTAACGGGGGCTCAGTATTTCTCAGGATGCAGAATGACAACAGGAGAATTGTCAGGGTGCTTTGTGGCAAGGGTAGCACAAATTAGCACGCAAGTTCTGTTGCCATAATTATAATGCCTTTTACAGGCATGATGCGCATCCTTGAAATGCTTTGACAGAGATCAGATTTCAGCTACAAAGTCCACATTACTTTACGGCCTTAATTGAACTATTCAATTAGGTTGATACCAAAAGCTGTGAGGCACCAGTTTCACTTCACTTTCTTTGAGCAGGAAAAAAGCAACAATTCCATCTTTATTTTCTCTAACAATGGGATGCACTGTTGTGGCCATATTCCTCCTTTCAGCTCAGAAGCTGGCTTGAAGCAGGTTGGGGTGGTTTTTCAAGCCATCTTTTGCCAGGCATTACAAAGGAAGTGTCTGCTTTGGACAATGCTTCAAAGGACAAATGCTTGAAGAAAGCAAACATCATTCAGAGCAGATCCATCCTGGCAGATGTATACCAGCAGTATCATAGGAACTAAGCTTCTCCCAAATATTTGGCAGTGAAAGCTTGCAATCAAAATGGGGATGAGCTAATTGCTGTACAAACAAGGCACATGGTCTTTAAGTGTTCCTTGTCATGTATCACATCCTTCTGGAAGTGTGCTAGGAAGTGTCTGTCCAGATTTGGGGGAATATGAATGGTAAAATTCACACAGGAAAGTAGACAATATGATGTCCTGAGTTCAGGGACCAAAGCTACTGCTTTTTCACCATGGAAAGGGAACCTTTCCTTTCCCCATCCCTGAAAGGGAATAAAGTTGAACAGAGGGTATTCGTCCCCAGTGTTCCATTTCCTTGTAGAAACAGATTCCTAATCCTTCAGTGGAAAGAGCAAGATGCTCCACAAGGCACACTCCCCATTCTCCTAAGTTTAACATTCACTAACACTTATCCCTGTGCCTCAAGCTGGTGGCTTTGCAGTAGGCTGATGATCTGGCTGGCTCTCCTCCAGACCCAACCCTGACTGTGAAAGAATGTAAAGAATGTGGTGAAATGGAAAAAGAGTGATCTACTATTGTAAGGGATGATCCAGGAGAGTGATTTTTGTCTTTGCCTTTCCATGCCTCACTCCAGCTAAATGGATGTCAGAGGGACAGGAGCTACATATAGTGCATTTCACAAACTTGCATTGAGTTTAACAGCATTGAGATGAACACTCAGTCCATAATAAACAATAATAGCCGTGTCCAGCTGGGAATGGCAATTCCTTCTCCAGTGCACTCAGAGATCTGCTTCAGCCTAAGGACTGGTACAACAGAGGAACTACAGCTTAAACACTAATACAGGAATGGAAAGGGCAACACTGCCCAGTCAGGTGTGCCTCAAGTCAAGGAGTCACAAGTTTTTCCACCTCCCTTTTGGCCTTCTGAAACAAGAGAGAGACCAATGCCATTGAAGGAAGAATGTCATCCTTGCCTTCCCCACGGATCCTTGTAGGAGAGCTTGAAGAATAGTGTTAACTAGGCTTGCTCCTGCAGTTAGTGTTATTTACTGCAAACTGGCAAAGATTTAAACCCAGTTTGCAGGCAGATTCAGTAACCTGTTGGAGGATGCAACCTTTTAGGATAACAGGAAGTGGATCCTTCTTCTGAAAATATCTCATATTCTTCTACTGACATGTCAACATATTTTGCCAGATACCTGTTATTTGCTGCAGCCATTACCTGCTTTCTTGCACTTTGGCAAAGAGCAAAATGCTGGTCTTCAGTATTCTATCTGGTGGCAAGCTGATTTACCATCACAATCCCATACTGAAGTCTGGAACTGATGACCTTTTGAGAAGCCTGACTCTTGGCCACATCCCTAACAACTGCTTAGTGCAGGAAAAAAAGTGGATGAGGGATAAAGAGGGATAGTTAGGACCCTGACTGTGACAGAAATAAATAAATAGAGCCAGACTTCAAGAATGGTACCAGGGCCTACTACAGTACGCTTTTACCAAGACCTGACTGCTCTCTGGTTTCTGAGTCCCAGCTGGAGCATCTCTCTACATTGTAGACTGGGGAAGGTACCATTCCAAAGGATGGGGCACTGGAACAGGTTGTTCAGAGAAGTTGTGGATGCCTCATCCCTGAAAGTGTTCAAGGCCTGGTCTAGTGGAAGGTGTCCCATGGCACTATTCCTGATAGTCATTGGCCCTCTTGGCCACCTGGGCACACACTGGATCATGTTCAGCTGCTCCCAACCAACACCCCCAGGTCCTTTTCCACTAGAGAAGCTTTCCAGCTACTCTGTGTCCAGCCTGTAGCATTGCATAGAGTTGTTGTGGGACCCAAGTGTAGGACCCAGAACTTCATCTTGTTGACCCTCATACCATTGGCCTCAGCCCATTGATCCAGCCTGTCTAGATGCCTCTGCAGACTCTTCCTGCCCTCCAGTAGATCCCACCCAACCAGGTGTCATCTTTGAACTGTCTGAGGGTGCACTCAGTCCCCTTGTCCAGATTGCTGATGAAGCTTGTTGCCTCCTCCTTCACTGAGCTGACTGCCCAGGTGTCTTGGGGTGACTTTATGATGTGTATCCCATATCGCTGCCTATGCCCAGAAATTAATTTTTGTGCCTTTCTATGCCTCTAAACTGAGCCTGAGAGGGGGAAGGAAAAAAAAAATGAGCAAAACTTTCTCAAAGCAGTTTGCAGCTTGTTCAAGGTCACATAAAGATAGCAGGTTTTTTTTCCCCAGCTGCGGCAGGGGAGTGAGGAAGCACCCGGCTTGCAGCTTTCCAGTCAGCTTTTGGCCAGTTTTTCCAGTTTCTTGTTCTCTGGAGAGAAACTGAGAGTTGAACTTTTCCTTCTCTGGAATTCCGGATTTTCTCCCTTTTCTACTGGACTGCTTGATTGCTGTAACATCAGAACACATTGGGAGGACTTTCCATCAGGCACAGAGGGTCTGGCCCTGGGCCAAGCCCCAGCTCCGAGGAGACCAAAGGGAGGACTCGAACACTTTCCCAGGTTTTTCCTCTACAGCGAAAGATTTTACCATTTAACATTATTTTCCTTTCCCGTGTGTTTGTTAAATAAATAGTTTTATCTTCTTCACTTTCCTTCGAGGAAATTTTTTTTTTTTCCTGAACCTGGTGGGGGAGGGGTGGTTGTGCCTTCTCTCAGAGGATATCTTTCTAAATTTGGCCAAACCAGAACACCAGGTGATAAGGCATTATTACATCAGTCAAAAAAATTCACAGCTAAAGGAAAACCACATCAGTTGGAAGGTAAAGTGCTTTTATTCTAAAAGTGCTTACTGTACACAGGGGGAGAAAACTTCTAAAGATGTGTTGCTGGCTTACAGTTTAATTGGTGCCCTCAGTTTTGAGCCAGCATAAATCATTATTATGAGGGAAATCGCTGAGGTCACGCTATGCAGACACTTGCTAAAGGAAAGCAATTCTGAGAGTTGCTATAGGGAATTCTCTGCAGCTTTCCTATAGTTTTGCAGTGTACTTCACGCTGACCTGCTGGAATTAAATGAACTTAACCAAAAGTAGTGCTGTCCCTTAGCAGGAACACTGTGCATCAACACAGCTCACTGGTGGTGCTCAAACTGGGAGGGAGTGTGCTTGTGTCTAGTCTGGGCCCAGTGTTCTGGGGGAATAGGATGTATTTTTCCTTCTCTGTCCTTATCCTCATTTTAAAAAATCCAGTTTTGCCTGCTTGCAACAAGTTTAACAGTGACATCCTTCAAATTGAGGGCAGTCCTAAACGTGCCCACTTACTGATTTGCCTCTCATGCACTTTGCTACCCCATACCAAAAGCAGCCATCAACCCTTTCAATGGAGACACACACAACCTCTGAAGTCTCTCTCTAGTTAATAGCCTTCTACCCTCCTGCTCCTTTCCTGGATATCTAGGAATCCATGCCATATTTAATAAATTTCTCCTTGAGTTACCAGAAAAGAACTGCTTTTAGACAACAGGCCCAGGGGACAAGGAAAAACTTGGAAAGATTAAATCCTTGTAACTTCAGATTTGTTTAGGTCTGGAAAGAATCTGTGAGAAAGAAGACCTAAACCTGAGGAAAACGCTAAAGGACATCTGCACTGGGTTAATGTCTGTAAATTGGAAAGTAATTTCTTGGTTTTCTCCTTTGTGGTTCCCCAGATCATCAGTGTAATAAAGAGAAGAGAGACAGAAAAGTGCAGGGAAAGGGCTGATACCCTACAGCACAACAGCTTTAGGGGATAATGGAGAGGCAGATGACTCTCCTGAAGCCTGTGGTCTTTAATACTCCTAACTGCTTTTCAGATGCTTAGTAATGTGGTTTTGCTTAGTGTTTACCTCTATGTGTTCCTGGCTATTTAATTAAAAAAAAAAAAAACACTGAAAATATCTTTCCACTGAAAGTGCAGTTAATTCTGCACATGAAATAAGGTAAAAGGTTTGCTGCATATCTATGTATGCATAGATATGCAATATGCTTCACTGGTGGTTTATATAAAGACATATCTGTAGTTCACAAGTGGCTGTTTGAGCCACGCCAGGAGCACAATGCATTTCTGACTTCATGGCCCCAAGAACGAACAGCATTTCTGTGAGGTTCCTTATCTGTCTATTCAGGGCATTTGGCTTGTGTATCCTCTACCTCTTCTCACACCTGCACAATACCCTCTTGTTTGTTTTTCCCTTAAAAAATTGCTGCAAAAGTATTTCTGTCCTACTTCCACCTCAATATCAGTGCTGTCCATTCAATCATGCTTCATTCAAATCATATTTCATAGTCCTTATAAAGCTACCCAGGCCATACGACAAGGGATAGCTTTGCTATCTGTGTGCAGAACAAGAGACTGAAATGAAGCAGCATCCTCTGAAAAAGCAGAATAACTCAGCAGAAGACATCAGGACTAGGCTGATTTGCTCCCATGAGGATCTGTGCTGTGTCCATTGTTTATCTACAAAATGTACCCTGCACATCCAATTACGGCTTCTTCAAGCTTGGGACCTTGGAACTGATCTTATTTAAAACTTTCATTAACAACCTTGGCGCAAGAAAATGAAAACATGCTAATGAAACAAGAGCATATCACAAGATTCAAAGACTGTGTCAGTGCAGAGGATGATCAGAGTATTGCACAGGTAGGTTAAGAGTAAAACAGACAGATTAAAACTGAAGATCATGGAATATAAAGTCATGTATTTAGGGATTAACACCAGAATTTCTGCTATACACTTAGAAGTCCGCAATTTAGCAGCAAACTAGGAGCACCTTACATTTCTTACATAAGAAATGTACACCTTACATAAGCACAATCATCCCTTGCTAATGTGACACAGGGCTGAAAAACCCAAGTTTTATGCCAAGAGGTATGAGTTATTTTCACCAGTAAAAAAGTAAATGTGCCAGTACCAAAAGTCCTATTGGGATCTTGCTGGGATATTCTAAGGAACTGGTTTTTGTGTTGAACAAACAAATTCAGGCTCAAGAGGTAGGGAGGCTGTTTTGGTGGAGGGAAGGAGGAAGATACAAAGGGACTAGCATTTAGGAGGTTTAGGCTGCACTTGCACAGGCAGCATGAGTGAATTGTAAGGTAGGATTGCAGGATTTGAGGTAGATGCAGGCAACCAGACATGCTCCTGCCTTGAAATGTGCACAGAATTTGTTCTCGCGCTTCAGTGAACAAGCACAGAGCCTTCCAACATCCCCTGCACTGCCTTTCCCCAGCATACTTCTGCTGTTCACAATTAAAGGCAAACCTGAGAGGGGAGACAGGCCTGCAGGAACTCCTTTAGAAGCTGCCTTAGCAAAATGTGGAAAACTAACGTGGATCTTCCTTGCCAAACTGGACTAGATATAACCATCTCCTTCCAACTAATGAAACACTTATTTGTGTTCCAATCTCTCAGCTGGGACTCCTATTCTGGTGTTTTGATATTTGATCCCATTTTTCCCCATCTGCTCACACATTCTCTCCTCCCTCACCCCAACCTATTCCCTCCAGGAGTTGCCTATGTGTGTCTGAGGGATGAGATGAACTACAGAAGGGAATGCCTCACATCCGGCTCTTGTACTTCAACATGGGCATTAAGGAGCTCTTTTGCAATGAAGCAGCATCAATAATTCAGCAACACGAGAAGAGTGGAAAGCCCATGGCTGAGTTGGAGCCAGGCAATCATTTGGGAATGTAAAAGATGCAGGGACTTAGTATTCCTATGTTGAAGCTTTGGGAATATAGCAAAGAAAGCAGTTTCCAGGGATTGTGGACATCCGCACTACCTCCCACATGTTGACTGACAAGCTATGTACAGAAATACATCTCTCCAGTAAGGACTAGAAAGGCTGATGGAAGGAAGAGGAAAAAACGTGCAGAGTGCCTTTCATCGATCCCAGTGCAATGGAGTCTGCGGTGCACAGTCTCCAGCGCTCCAGCCAGGGTTAAGCACCTGGCAGAGGGCCCAACACACCCATTTCCTCTGCCTACTCTTCACTGCTACCCATGGGGTCAGCTGCCAGCCAGGGGCAGTCTAGGGTGGTTTGACCCCAGATAACAAGTGCTGGGCTCTGAGGCTGTAGGAAACACTCATCTGTGGGCTCCACTCAACTCCTACAGGTTTCTTAGAACCACTCCGAGATTCTGATGCCACCACAGGTGCTCACAGCATTTTTTATTTATCCAAACTGGTGCAAACTTCAAACAATGCTAAAGTCTACAAGGATAAGATTTGTTCGGCCACCTTCTCAGATGCATCAAGTTCTGCCACTGTCACTGATGCAAGCAAAAAGGTGGGAATACAGGTTTTACTTTTCACTCAGGCCAAAGATAAACTGCACAGTGCCTAAAGATGCAGGCTCAATGTCTTGACTAATGACCTGGAAAAGAGTGTGAACTGAGCAAATTTACAAGTGACACAATGTTATTTGACAGTCAAAACAGAACTTTGAGATAAGGTTGTGAAAAACCTCTGTAGAGACCTAACAAATGCTGGTTGAATGGACAACACAAAACAGGGGAAATGCCATGTTATAAAGTACAGTCTAGGAAGAAATGATTTAAGTATTGATATGGTCAGCAAAATAAGAACATTTGCACAATGTTCAGTGTCATTTTATAAAGCTGACAAAATATCAGGAAGAATTGTACTGAGAAAAGTCCTGAAAGCATTAAATCACTGTCTAAATCAATACAGTCTCACCTTGCAAGCAGTGTCCAGTACCAAGCCTCCCATCACAGAAATCTATGAGAAACATACAGTGTCCACAGAGGTATAACTGAAGAATTTCAAAAGTAAGGATGGACTAAATGAGATTGTACAAATCCTACAATGGGCTTACAATAAAAATCTTCAAGCAATTAATTAAATACAAAGGACACACATTCAAAACAGGCAGCATTTTTCTCTGATTTATACCAGACAAAAATCAGGCCTTATCCTTTTAAAGTGAATAAAAGGGAGCTTGTGCTCTTTGAAAGCAAACACTAAATGACTCTTGATGACAATCATCCTACTTATCAGGCCCTGCAACTACTGTTCCTTCAAACCAATTAAACAGCTGTGTGCCAAGAGTAACAATAAAATAATTGCATCAGCAATACAGAATATTCCTCTCCACCTGAAAAGAATGTATGACTTTGAATGAAAGTATATAAGTATGACATAAAAGGGGAAAATGTAGAAAATTCAGTCCCCTAACAAATACCCCTTTAAACAGTATGAAATTGAGCCCTTCATACAGGCCTGATGACCATTTATGTGCCTTCTGAGTGAACATAACCTGTTCATAATTAATATATAATGTTTATATTGGTCCATTAGGGGTAATCTTCAGCCATTATGAGTATTTATCAGATTGTTCTCATATTTGTAGACTTTGACTTATGTTCAACCTATTTCATTTTATTTAGTTGCTTAAGGATCTGGAAACAGACACTTCCACAGTCTCAGTGAAATGGGAAGAATCATTCCCTGGAAGTGTTTTTTACCGGCTACTTAGAGATGCTGGGGCTACTATGCTCAAGAATCCAGTAAATTGGAACTACGTCTACTGGAGAGAAATCCATGCCTGTCTTTCTGTGGAGCATTCTAAAAAAGTCTTGGAAAACAAATCCAACATTTCCAGGATACACCCTTCTTTTTATCTGTAAGAGAGACATTATTGCAACCTTTCAATATATACAGGGGACTTATAAGAAAGATGGAGAAGGACTTTTTACCAGGGCTTGAGCTACAGAATAAAAGATAATGGTTTTGAAGTGAGAGTAGATTTAGATCAGACATAAGGAAGACATTTTTTATGATGAGGGTGTTGAAGCATTGGTATGCATTGCCCACAGAAGTTGTGGATGCCCCATCCATGGAAGTGTTCAAGGCCAAGTTGGATGGGGCTTTAAACAACCAGGTCTAGTGAAAGATATCCCTGCCCATGGCATGGAGGTGCTTTCATTAGTACTGCAGAAGCATGGGGTTGTTTTTGCCATGAGAAAATTTTGCAGCCTTCTTCTACAGGGTAAGAATTCCTGAAGAGTTTGACAGAGCAGGACATTTGTTTCCTACTTAGCTGTGATGACAGTAGCATGGGTACAATAAAGCAAGATAGTCAACCAGTACTCCTCCAATATCACACCCAGGAAAGTAAGATACCATCCCTCCACAAAAACAGTTGAATGAAAGAGCTAAGAAAGTGGTAATCTGTGAAACAGAAAAAAATCCCTATGAAATATTTTATATATTTAATATAACATTTTATGCTAAAACTTTCTCCTTAATTATCTTATTATTTTAATGGTCCATGCATAGCTTTTAAGCACAGGTAAAGATGTATGGAAAATTGTATTTAAAGTTACAGAAATAAGGCAAATTCATAGAATTGCCTGTTCTTAAGAAGGGAAGCAATGCTAACTAGGTAACATCTAAACTTTCAAACACACTTTACTGAAGGTTACACAAACAAGAATAATTTGAGGAACCCCATAAAGAAGCAGAATTAAATAAATACTGGGCTTTACTTACAGCTTTTCTGCGTGTTCTATTTGGAAGTCTCCAGTGTTCAAATGCATGGAAATTAGATCTGAAAACTCCTCCCAGCACCAATGTTAAACACTGTGAACATCTAGCACCTTCAGACTAAAGTCCTCATGTACTCATCCACGGATCAGGATCACATCTGAATCTCCCTATTCAGAAGTGTATCTCCTGCTGCAGAAATGGCTTTATCTGCCAACACAGCAAACGTCAGCATGTTACCATGCTCTTTTGGGGCTGTATGTTGTAAGCATAGCTCTTCACCCCAACAGAAAGCTCTGCCCTCTCATTAGCAGTAGACATGAAAAGAGGGAAAGGGAGGTTGCCTCTCTCATTTGGTTTCTCCAGAAGGCAAAACCTCACATTGGTAAGCTCAACCTACCAACTCAGGAGGCAACCCCACACTTAGCTACATCTTTCCCTAGTCTGAAGCTTTTTTCCTTGCTTGTAGCTCCATGGACACTCATCCCGTGTATCTGAAACTTCCTACAACAATAATGCAAGTAATTAAGTAATACAATTTGCATTAGCACAGGCCATCATTAAGCAGCTTGCCTATAATGATGGCAGACAACGACAACAGTTTGATAAAATATTTCAGTAAAACAAAGATGCAGTATGTTAACTGCCAAAATTAATTCACTTACTGAAGATGTATGTATAGTGCCCTGTTCTTGGCCTGTGAAAGGGCATTTCAGCTAAAATATGTATATATATGCATATGCTGTGCCCTTCTTCTGCTGAAGAATTATTTTATTCTATATATAAATCGCTATTAATGGTGTACCCGATACATAATCGTAAGTAGTGAGACATTTAACATGCATTTTCCATACTCCTCAGACTTCTGATCTTTGTACATGAAAGACAGTACTGAGTCCTAATTAAACTCATAACCAAGAACTTTGTCATTAGAAATTGTATGGAAAAATTCAATACATACACATCCTATTGCCATGTTGAGCTGATGGAAGAGCATGAACTCTTCAAAACCTAAATATCTCACCTTTGAACAAATTATTGAGGGCTACTACATAATTAATTTTAGTCTGTAAAATTCAGATGAGAAAGGATAGTTATATCACATCTTCCCACAGGTATCTCTAGTTAACCACTTGACTGCCTTTTTTCTTTCCATCCCTATCTTCTTTGTCCTCTCCTTACCTTATTCTTATGGCTGCTCTACACTGGGAATAATCTAATAATCATACTTCGTTGTTATTGCTCCCCTAGCAGGCACTGTATTTCAGAATAAAAGTGGCTTTCTTTACAGAATGGAGTTTCCATAAGGAAACATAAGGAATTACCCCAGTTTACTTACAGTTTACAGGTGCAACTATTCACAGTTCCTTTACCAGTCAGTTTACCAGTATAGATGAACACTTGACCTTCAGATATACATCAGTCTTAATGTTATATGATACAGAACAGAAAAGTACATTTAGATTATACAGAGAAACTACATTAGTACTTTCAGATCAAATGCTTGTCTATTTTTCCAACTGTTAATTGATACCGTAAGAGATATTTACCTCTCTGCACCAACTTTGCCTCCTGGCATCCCTAGCCCATCATAAAACTAACAAGAGTGGCCTGCAGTGACCTGCTTGCAGTGACCTGCCTTGCAGGACCCAAGGCTTTCTCACATCATGCTCCCAACTACACCTCCAATGCCCCCTCTCCTGTCCCCACTGTGTTACTTGGTTACTGATGCCCCTTCTCCCATTTGAATAACATGCTCATATGGCAGTTGCAGGGGAAGGAGAAGAAGAGAGAGATAAAAACCAAGAAGTACAGAGGTCAAACACGTAACAGAGCTCTCCCTGAATTTGCTAAACCTTTATTAAACCTGAAGCCTTTCCAAGTACCAGTGCATCTTTATGTATTTTGGTCTTATTCCCTAGTGCCCCTTTCCCCCCCAATACTTGTCACTCCCTAAAAGGCACACTGAACGTGGGCAGTGTTTGTGCTCTCTGACCTCTCCATATTGTTTTTGCCTTACACATCCACTCTTACTACCCGCTTTCTCATTTGTCATGACCATTGGAAAAACGGCAGAAGAACCAAAAATCTATACAAATCTATTGCAATACAGACATTTTTTGAAACCAGTAATCTCATATCACTACAATACACTGTTAATGGATGAGCAATTTTAATGGTCCACTCCCGTAAATTGGGTAATTTTTCTTAGATAAAAGCAAGATATAGAATTAGAAAAGGGAACTAGTTACTTGTAATGAAAGAATAATCAAATCACCATTAAGAGGACATTAGCCACATTTTTCTTAATTCTAGGGGCCCTCCTGTTGCCTCCTGATAGGAAGATAAAATTTACTTGACAATCTGAGTGACTTTTTCCAGTCCTGTTTGTTTATGCAAAAGGGGACCTTTTATCAACCTTTAGCAGAGCAAGTTGCACGTAACTGAACAAAAGCCATTAAAAGGCTATTTGCTTAATTTCCATAAAAAAAACCACACACCTCAACTTTGAGGGATACTGTGAACTCCAGCTGGCTCCTGTCCTCCCACTTGTAAGACAGAGCCAATGAAAATAAAAGAGAAGCCCGAGGGAAATTTGAAAAAGCTAGACCAGTGCAGGGTATTCCTGGAGAGGAATCCCATATGGGACTCCATCACACGTGTCTCTTGGCAGTGAGGTCCCACGGCTTTGGATCTACTTCACAAGAGATTCACTGGACATTCTTAGGACCAAAACAGACCTGCATGTTAATGCCAACAGCACAAAAAAGGGAATGGTTCTGTTTAGTCAGCATCCTCCCTCCTTCCCTCACAGGCCATCAGGAGGAAAGGAAAGCTCACTGGGGTAGGAAGATGGCTAACCCAGATAACATAGGTTCGACTCGGTTCCCCAGACCCTATTCCACTCTTCAGTACCACATGCCACAGAAGGAAAGGATGCAGAGAAACCTGTCATGTTCAATACGGTTATATATACTGCACCTCCCAAAAAGAGGAGTGGAATCTAATATCAATTACTGCAATGGTAGGAGGGAAGAAAGAGTGTCAGACAAAGGCTGAGACGCTACTATCAACCATGATCAGTAGCTGCCTCAGCACATCAGACTACAATAGCATTTACCTTTCAGCAGATATCAATATTAATCAATACCATCCTTTACAAGCAACAATCAAACTACTCCCAACATAGAGATACACTTATCCTGAAGCCAGTTAAACCAGACAAATGGCATTCAGCACCAAAACTAAGGTTCAGTACCACCCTCCCATGCTGCCAGTCGCCTTCCTAACCCAAGTATTCCTTGATCCCTCTTCTCCCAGCAGAAGAAAACTATTTGCATAAAACAGCACCCACCATTTGCTACACGTTCATCAGCATCTTCAGAGGCTTGGAGCAATTAGTTTATACCAGTAATGAACAAGCCATGCAAGTATTTTCAAAAATTTAAGAAGTCCCGTGGCTTCCTCATGGCACAATACTGACACAATATGTAATCAGGTTAACATTTAAAGACCTTGATCCCACTGATTCACATTTATTTGTCACTTTACTGGACTCTGATGATGCTTTAGCCTCTTACATGGGTGACTTTCTATTTTTAATGTAAGAGTACTCATGCCACCCTCTAGCACCTTTAAGATATGAACATAAAACACAAGGGTAACAAAAGATCTTATCCTCTCATTCCTAAGTCCCCCAACCAGGTGCAAGATAAACAAATTTAAGTAAATCTAATTTTTATCTAGAAGACCACTGGTTTAATTCCTTTCCAAATGCTTAAATACAGATCAGTCTGTATGAACACACTTAGAATGTTTTTCATGTTTTAGCTAGAACAATTTAGCTGTTTCTCAAAGCAAAAATCAGGGGGAATTCTAGTTTTGTCCAGGATGACACACTTTATTACGATTTTATCAAAGAATTCCAACACCTGCAACCATCAAAATGGAGCCTTCTTCAAGAAGCTGGCCAGATGGAAGTTAAGTGTTATGCTGGTTTCATGGAAAACTAACCAAATATGGAAAACACAATGAGAAAACTCAATTTTAATATCCTCAGCTGACATCTTAAAATTTGCCTGCAGAATTTCCTTAAGACTCCAGCGCTCATATAAGACTGCTAAATGTCTAGGCCTCCTAAGCAAGTCTTCTTCTCTGCCCAGAAGTTTTAGTAGAAGTTGGAACACAAAAGAAGGCCAGAGGGTACAGATACAGAAAGAATGACAGCAGGAGAAGTGTACAGGCAGGAGCTGAGCAGAAGGCAGGAATCAGAAAGGGATGAGATAGGATAGCAGTGTAAATTAAGGGGCTGATAATAAGGAAAATATTACAGGAACTAGTATGGGAGGAAAAGAGAAAAGTCCTTAACCACCTTAAGAAATTAAGGCCCTTAATAGGGCCTCAATAAACATGAAATATGTTCTCTTTCCATTAAGTGAACAGACACGAGACTAGTTGTAAAGAATCTCCATCCCACTCAAGGCAGGACACAAAATGAGTAAGTTTTTCTACTGCTACCCACGACAGGACTATTTCAGATAGTTCAGGAGTATGCTGCATATCCAAAGAGCTTGCTCATACTGTTGTTCAGTGGCAGTCTGGGTAAATCCCATGACAGAAGTCTGCTTTTGGGGGTTCTTTGTGTGTTTACCTTCATTCACAGTGCTATATGTTTGCTTTGTGAGACGCCACTTTGACTTATTGTGTACCTGTTGTACAGATGGTAGGAAGGAAACTCCTGCCTGTGCCCTCTCAACCTCCTTTGCTGTAGAGACAGAAAGCACTTGATGGAGGGGCTGGTTCTGCTGGGAAAAAGCAAGAAGAGTCTTATAACAAATAACAGAGGCCCTAGAAAACTGTCTTCTAGCTCTGTTGTAAAGTTCACGTGTAAGTCTGAGGAATTTGCATTATATATATTCCTTATTTTGCTCCCACACCCCAATTGAGTAATTTGTGATGTGAGCTGCTAAGATGCTGAATGTGAGTAGGTGCATCTGAAGTCAGTGGGAGGTGGACTTTCTGTACATGCAAAGTAGCATAAAGCACTTACCACCCTGGAAATGAAGGTCTTTGATATGGTATTTACCACTTGGGAAATTAAGATCTTAAATTTCTTCATATAAGTAACCAGAAGTGTTGATGTTTTTAATTTCCTGCACACAAGACAAAATAATGCCAACCATTTCATAGTGGTGACAAGAGTAAAGTCATTAAGGTCAGTAAGATTATAGCACTCCTGAAATGCTCTAAAGGAATTTTTTTTTTTTATTCAATAAAGGATAATGTTATGCAGTAAACTGTACAATAAAGTATACAGGGACTAAGCAGGTGTAAGAATATGGAACAAGAAATAAACAAAGAACTGGAAAGCTTCTGGAGCTCAGTCTCCTGCTGTCTCAGGCAACTACATCATATAGGCACTTTTACAAACTCATCAGGCTCTGCTTTCAAAGTGGCTGGGTTTCCTGCCCTCAGCACAGGGAAAATGTCTCATGGCCTCATTGCTCTGAAAATTCCAAATCTTCTAAATTCATTAATGTCCATTTTACACAAACTTGTCTTCCATTTAAACAACAATTCTACATCCATGCCATTCACTCTTCTTTTGAGACATCAAATCTCCTCTTAACATTCATTTTTCTAATCTAAACACAACAAATTCTTCAAGCCCCCTCTCAGAAAAGCTCCCCAAAGGACAACATTCCTACTTAGCAAAAGGTTCTTGTGGGAAAATAAGCTTATGGCTGTGTGATTAAAAATGGTATTGTAGGGCAGTCTTACGGCATGTAAGCCCACAAGACCCAAGCCTGAAAAGCAAGCAGCACAGAGGGGGTCTGAAGCCAGACACACACAGGCCACACAGCTGCTCTGCATACATACATCAAACTCTACATCATGTGTGGTGTTCAGTCTGCATCCATCACACAGCTCTATGCACACAAACTGCTCTGCTCAGCACTTCCCAACTTTTAACATGGTTCCGCATTTCTTAATGCAGCCTCTCAGTAGGTGGGAGAGAGACGGGAACTAAATTGTATGAGGGTAATTCTTAATATCTTCCCCTTTTCTAAGGTGAATCAGTGAAGGAAGTAGCCTCAATTACGTCTGCTGTTCTTCCTCAAATAAAACGCACTTACCCGGGCCTTATAGGTGGAATGGTTGGTTGATGGAGACATGGTGTTAATAAAGGTTTTGTTACAAAGTTGGTCAATTTTGGTCTTTACTTCATGTAAATGAAGATAATTCTTAGGGACTAGTGAAAATGAGAACATATCCTACTTACAAGGAAGAATAAACAGGCATCCTAAAACTGTAGCAAGTTACCAAGAGGTAACTTCTGAGAGAGAGCATTAAATATCCATAGGAGTTTCTGATTTTCATTAAATTTGAAAAGGTTGTTATTGATAGGTCTGGTTTGTTGTTGTTGTTGTTGTTGTTGTTTTTTTTTTAATAAAGGAATGTTTCCAAAACTCAAATGACAAGAAAGAGTGGCTTGTTCACAGATTAGCTCAAATTTCCATGTGCATAGTCCCGGTCCTAGTCCAAACATAGACCAAGAGCTTTATGAGTTTAGACAGTAACATCCTGAGGTTGATTCAGAGAATTCATCATCCCATCGGGATGCTGAAGTTCCTCAGTGTGACTATATTTGGCGATGCTGAAAGCAAAGGTGAGAGATCTCATCACGCAGAGACTTGGTACTGCACAGACACTGGAGAACCTGACCTCGCTTGACCTGATTTTGTATGGCAAGACCAACAGCACAAACCCACCGTGTCCTTATCACATCCTCTGAGGCTCAGGCAGCGCGAGTGCACAAAGTCGTGCACCCACTCGGCCAACGTTATGGCCATGGGTGCCTCATCTTTATCCAGTCACGGGTGGGTAACACGCTACTATGGTATGTCATAGCATGGTCTGACCTCTAGAGAATTAAGGTGAAATCAAGAGGAGGAAAACAAGCAAATACACTGATAGTTGCTTATGGGAAATGCTGCCTTCACCCCCCGGGGCCCCGGGAACACGTACTCGGGAATACGCAGCCCCGCAGTGCCTGTACGAGTACTCGGCCGCCCGCCGGCACCCGGCGGCGGCAGCACCCGGACTTCGTCCGGCCTCGCTCCGGAACGGCCGCAGGGGCAGCTCGGGCGGGGCCGGGCTCGCCGCCCGCTCCTACGGGAGCGACCGCCCGCCGGCGCTGCGGGGAGCGGCGGCCCGAGGGCGCGGCCGCCCGCGGGAGGAAGAGCAGCCGCCGTGGTGCGAGCGCGGGCACCGCCTCGCCCGGCCCCCCCGCCGCCCCCTTCGCCCCGCCACCGGCACGGGCAGCGTCTCGGCCGGGCCCTCCCACCGGGAGCCCCGCGCCCCCTCCCGCTGCCTCCCCCGGCCCCCTCCCGTTCCCGGTCCCGGGTGCCGGGCGCTGGGCGGCGGGGGGGGGGGGGGGAGCAGCGGGGGAGCGGGCGGAGGGTGGTGGGGGGGGTGGGGTGTAGCGGCGTCACCATGGAGATAGTGACGTCACCCCACCCTGGATCTCATTGGAGGAAACCCCGTGGCCCCAGCCGCAGCCCACGGGCCCAGCCGAGCTCGCGCCCTGCCCGCGCTCGCCCCCGCGGCGGCGCGCTCCGCTCCGATTGGTCGGCGGTGCGCGGAGGGGCGGGGCCTGGCGCGCAGGCCGGGCCGCGATTGGCCGCGTGGGCGCGGGCCGGGCAGCGGGTCGGTGCGCGCGCCAACGCCCTTCAGCGCTGGCTCGGCCAAGACGGGAGCGGCTCTTTCTCTCCGCCACAGCCCCGAGCGCGGCACCGACCGGGCGCGGCCCGGCCCCACAGCCCGGCGGACGCAGGTGAGCGCGAGGCCGCGGCCGGCGGCGGGATGGGCCCAGCTCCGCTGCCTCCTCTCGCCGCGTCCTCCATTTTGTGATCGCGGCGTGGAGAGCTCGGCGGCCCCGTGGAGCGGGAGGTGCAGCCAGCGCCGCCATTTCGCACCCGTCGCCGCTTCCTCTTCCCGCCCCGTCGCCACGGGGACTCCGCCGGCCGCCCCCGCTCCCCCCACCGTCCCAGGGGACGCGGCCTCTGGGCGCGAGACCGCACCCCCTGCCGCGCACCGGGAGCGGCCGCGCTCCCCGCCGGCAGCGCGGGGCCCCCGCCGCGCTGAGGGCCGGATCTACGGCCGCCGGCGCAGCCGGGAGGCCCGGGGCCGCTGCGCCCCGCCGTGGGGAGGAGAAGCGCCCAGGGCCCCTGACCCGGCCTCGCGGCCCCAGCCTCGCTCGCTCCCAGGGAGGCGGGTCCTGGCGGGGTTTCACCCCTGCCGTGTTCCCCGGGGCCGACCTCGCCTTGCTGCTTTTATCATGTATTTTTTTCCCGCCAGTCTCGGCATTCATGCCCGCCTGCCTCCGGCGCTCGCCCGCAGGGCTCGTAGCACACGGGGGTAGGGATTTGGGCGAGGGCCTCAGGCTGGGTGGTAACCAGGAATCCTTCCACCACTCCCTGTTAGAGGGCATGTTAATAGGCTTACGTAGGGCACGGAGGAAAAGCAGTGTGATGACTTTTTTCTGATGGAAAAACAGCTATTTCCACTGCTCGGGCGCCAGGCTGCCGTCCCTTGGTTAGCACCGAGTGTGCCTTCCCCGGCTGGGTTTCTAGGTCGTAGTTTCCCGAGGGGTGGACCCTTGGGACGAGTTCCCGTAGCCTTGCATGGAAGGGCAGGATGTTGCAGTCCGTCTTTTCAGGAGAAGCACCTGGAGATTGGGAAGGGGAGGCAAGGCTCACAGTGATCCTTGTTTTTTGCTGGGTTGCGGTAGGTGCCGAAAGGATCGTGTTTGGTGGTGTTTATCCCGCCATCATGGTTACTGTCTTCTTTCTGTCAGGTTTTGAGGTGCATTCTCGTGTTGATAGTGTGACATCCCCAGCTTCTCCTGCTTCTGCTACTACACTGCTCTTGTCCCACTGCCAGCCACCATGGATAAGACCGAGTTGATCCAGAAAGCCAAGCTGGCTGAGCAAGCCGAGCGCTACGATGACATGGCCACCTGCATGAAGGCAGTAACGGAGCAGGGTGCCGAGCTGTCCAACGAGGAGCGCAACCTGCTCTCCGTGGCCTACAAGAACGTGGTGGGGGGACGGCGCTCGGCCTGGAGGGTCATCTCCAGCATCGAGCAGAAGACAGACACCAGTGACAAGAAGATGCAGCTTATCAAGGACTATCGGGAGAAGGTGGAGTCTGAGCTCAGGTCCATCTGCACCACGGTGCTGGTAAGTGGGGACTTGGTTTTTTCTTCTATTTTGTTTAAGGTAAAGAAATGCAGTATTTAAGTGTGCTGCTGTATTGGGGGAAGGGCTGGGAACTTGGCTGGGGCATATTATGCAAAGTGCTGGGGTAGGGGAAGTTAGTGCAGTAACTTCTACAACCATTATGTGGGTCACCGTGCTAGGGAGGATCAGCTGCACTGTGCTATGGACCCTATATGTGTAGAGGCATTTGAGATACTCAAAGTGAGTATCTGTGAGGTACATATTCGGGCAGAGTAATCCATATGCAGTATTTCACCAGGTAGTTGTGGAGATACAGGGAATTTACCCTCTGTGGTTAATAAACTTACCTATTCGTAAGATAAGCTGAAAACATGAAAACTCTTTTATTCAGATCAGTTCATAACTTGCTAAAAACATTTAAACCATGTGTACATTTTGTTTACTTCCTCATGAAGAAAAATACTCTCAAGGGGTCTTCAAGAGACATATTGAGGAATGTTTTAACGTAAATTTGACTTTATAAGCTGAGACATCTGAATTGAAGGTGGGAAAGAGACACGTAGAAATTTACTTTGTTAGATGCACACTGACTTCTCAGGGTATCCTCAAGATGAATTTGCAGTAATTATGGAACAATGAAAACCTAAGGTGTAAAGGCTGGAATGGCACCCTAAGCATGCATCAAAGCCCAAAAGTTCATTTCTGTGGAAGCAGCAGAATTCCAGGTGCTGTTGATAGGAAAACTGTAGTGCACTGTCGTAGGAGCTCAAGAGATGTGTGTCAGCAGTGTGGAGGCTGCTGGACCCTGTTCTACATGACCAGGGAGTCGTAGCTGCAAGAAATTGCATGTGCATAGTGCAATAGTAATTGTGTGGCAGATCATTTTCAGTGATTTATTCGCTCCTCTTAGTTACCTTTGTCTTTTTTTTGGTGTCTAGTATTGCTAATGTGAGAACAGGAGGAAGCAAGTCTATAGGGAAATAAAGAATTTTGAGGTAAATTTCTTCTAGATTGGTTTAGGAGACATAAATTTAAAGGTGACTGGTTTGGAAGTAACTGAATTTTCTTCTTGATTAAGTGTTCTGGCTCACGTACAAGGGAATTCTTCTTTGGATTGTGCTGAAAATACCTATATGCTTCCTTGTGTGCTGCCGCCTAGGTTTGTTCGTTCTTTCTAAGTCTGTCAAAGTGAGTTACCTTTTCTTGAAACTAATTTTCATATTTATTAGCTTTACGAATCAGTTGAGTCAATTCCTTATCACATTTAAGAGCCCATCCCTTCCACAAGAGCAAAACTGTTTCTGCAGTTACAGGTGTATTGAAATTGTGAAACTTTCACCGTTGTGAAATGATGGGATGTACTTTGGGTTCCTACTTCCTGTGACGAGTTTCACTAGAAGCTTGTGTGATGCAGTGCCAGCATTTGTGTCATTCTTCTTTCTCTTCTCTACTCAGTGCCCCACTTCAGAACTTACTTCTTGGAACCTCCACGTAAAGCTCACTCTTCAGACTTCCTAATCTCCCTCTGTCCTTTTACCATATCTAGTGCCTTAGAGAAGGTGATGCATAAAATCCCATACGGGTTGTACCATTTTGGCAAGGGGCTTGTGTTTCCATAGGGAGAGGCAGTGAACCACTTCTCACATTGTCTATACTGAAGTTATTCCACCCCATCTGATGGTGGCCAGCAGGTATTCTGGTAGCTGTGCTAGCACAGACCTCTGATGTAGGGAAAGCAAGCTTTTCCTGTGCTAGATGATTTTTTCAATGCACTGTAGTCTTTCTCTGTTCTCAGCAATGGCCTGTTGGCAATGCTCCCCTTCCGGTCTGGAAGTATGCAGGAAGTAGTGAAGACCGAAATGTACAGCTGAGCATGCTTGTCCCGTCCTGTCGTGCTCCAAAGCTGTGCCTTCGTTTGCTAGGAGGAAATGGAAGCCTTTGGTTTTTTATTCTTCCTTTGAGGACCATGTGCAGTTATGGTCTGTTCCGATTCCCTCCCTTTCCGTCTCCATCTAGCACGCCTATGATCCATGAGTCAGCATCTCAGAGGCTGGAATTCACGACGAGCAGGCATTATAGAAGATGGGTTTCTTAAAGTTGAGCCACCGATGGTTTTGGCTCCTCCTTTGAATGATAATTTCTTCTGTACTAATACTATGGTAACCGCTTGTAGCCTTTTCAGATCTCTTCAGCTGAATCTCAGAGATGCTTTTTTAATTCCAGGATGGCAGCTAAACTGTAACAACTGCTGGCAAGTAGTATGGAAAGGTTGCTTGTCATCTGAAGTATTTGGATTTAGCAGGGGTGGGTGTGTTGGGTGGAGTGTGACTGCTGTTAGTCATACTACTAACAGTTTTTTCAAAAGTCTTTTTTTTATCTACTGGTATGGCATATTTCTAAATCTTCATTTAGAAATACTTGTGCTAGCATTAAATATAGTGCCAATTTTTAAATTAAAATATCAGCAACACTGAATCTGTAATTACTTTTTTCCTGCAAAAAATGTCCCAAGCCACTTAAGTAAGGTATTGTTTGATAAAGAACTTAAATTTAATCACCACTAGAATACAAACATTCAAAATGACATTGAGATATCTGTATATAGGTATATACATAAAAATCAAAGTTTTACTGACTATTTCACTGTCATTCTTTAACTGCCTATCTCACAAGTAGGCATGATCTGAATGCTTTTTAACTTAATTTTATGACTGGCCTTTCAGGTGAGAGTGGCTCTTTAATGGAGAAATGGTATGGCTGTCAAACAACTTGCACAAGTGTTTTATTTGAAAGGTACACTAGGAGGTTTTGCTGAACTCCCTGTATTGATTGACTAATTCTTTGGTAATGTAGAGAATTAATGTTGAATCATCCTGTATGACTCATAGTTAAAACTGTTCTTGAAACTTTCTTCTCCTTGAATAAAGAAACAGGTTGGCAACTTAATTTTTTTCAAGATAAAGTTGAACTATGTTTCGTATACTCTCTGAGCACAAAGTTCATGTTGCTTTCTCTTGACTTGAGTGATTTCAAGACACGGGGTACTAGATAATGTAGAAAGGGTGGATGCAGCATCAACTTTCATATAATTAGTGAAATTATGTGGGAAACTTTGAAGATGGAATGTACAATATAAGACCTGCTTAATTGTATGCACACTCCACTGTTCAGTGGCATTAGGTTTTTTAAAAAGTTAACTTTTGAATTTGAACCTTTCTGAGGATTAAACGGGTGGGTTTTCTGAGAGCCTTGGTCCTTTTGCATGGCTGTAACTTGTGTTGCATTTAGGCTCCTTTGTTCTTTAGAGAGCAGTAGTGTCAAGGCAGGGAGGACGGCAGCCCTTGCCTGGCAGCGCTGTCCACCTGCAGCTTGAGGGTTTTTGCGCATTTGTTTGCATGTGTTCAGTTTTTAGGTCCTGATGTGTTGGAGCTCTTCTTGGAGTAATAGAGATGAGATTTGATAACTACTTCCCAGCAGTTTAAATCTTGATGCAGATGCTGTAGTTAAGATCATTAGGGCTTAAAAACAACTGTATCTTGATGGTTACTTCTTGTGTCTCTAGCTGAAACGTAAAAGTTTTTTTTAATTTTTTTTTAAAATTTTGTGTAGAAAAGTTACATACCTGAGGCTTTTCAGTTTTTTCTGAACATCTGTTTTCACAGTGTCCTCTGTAAACATTTTTACATCGTATTGTGTCAGGCCCATGTTGGCCCATTTCTCTAGAAATGAGCAAGGGCATTGTGAACTTTTAGAAATGCAGGAACAGTCACATTACTTGTGCTGTTGATTCTTTTTGGTACCTGGTGGCAGTGCCTGCAGTGAAGTAGTTCTTAGCTCTAAGGTGTATATTATCTGTATTTTTACTGTCTTAAGGCTGATAGGATGCTTTGATCTTCTGTGAGATTGCATTGTTAATTGTTGAAAGCATGGATTGGATTGGTGTGTTGCTCTTGCCAGCTTGCTTTTCCTTCCTCCCTCCCACCCTCCTCCCAAGGTTGCAATGTAGTTCCTACTGCTGCTTCACATAATTAAAAAACAATAAAAGCTAATAAAAACAGGTAAAAAACGCCTGTCGACTTCTGATTATCCATTTTGTAGATCTAGTTCTAAGGTTAGTCACTTAAAATAAGTAGAACAAAACTCACCATGCTATAAGGTAATGTTTAGAGCAGTTTGTTTCAACAGCACAAGTTCATAGCTCCATTGAAAATGAAGCTGGCATTTTCTTGCAGTAGCAAATAGATTCCTCATGTCAGCTAAAATATCTGATGTCTTGCGATGGATAACTTTGACCATAGCCCTGTTTCTTCCGTACTGCTGCCTTTGGTCTACAGAAAAGTGAAATCTTTATTTTTTTTTATTGCACATGCAGAAATTCGGCAGATGCAGTAGGTATCAGCTTCATGCTGGTATGTAAATCATTTACCAGAGTTTCATGTCTTGTGAATCCTTTGTCTCTGCATTCCTATTTTCAGTGAACAGATGGACTTTGTATAAAAATATATGTGGTGTACAGGTGAAACCCAGTAAAGGGGTATTACATACAGTCTTTTGATACAGGGAATTATGTAGGATGCAGTTTTATTTTGAAGGTTAGACATGCTAGTCACTTAATACTACATTTGGACTTGAGTTAGTTGTCCCAGTCATGGCTGGGACAGTGTTTCAAGTATTACTTTTTAAATCTTTTGTAAGTTAAAGTAACTTACAATTCTTAAGTGCCTGACTAAAAGGAAAGGCTACTTCATGAAAGTCAGGTTGGGAGCGTTACTTCTTGACAAATCCAGAATTGTGGAGTGAATGTGAATTAAATTAATAGTTTGGAATAAATAATGTTTTTTTATGAAAAGTTATTTGTGGAGAGAGAGATGATTTTTCCTTTGTGTTCTTAGCACAACTTCTAGCAACCATCAGCACATTTGTGGTAAGAATTGTGGAGCTTAATGCTTTAATTTGTTTTTTACTTTAATGTACTTGAAACTTAGATCTGAACTTTATTTATTCATAGTTTTACCTTCTCTTACCTTCTCTGTCATCCTTCAGTAGAATCTGCTGCTGGAATCCTTACTCTTGTGCAGAGAAAATGGAATAATTTCTGAGAAAGGACTGATTCTTGCAGAAACAAAGCCTAGAACACACTGAGGTTCTTGAACAGACTGCAGACTGTTAAAGAGTCCAGCTAAAAACAGTTCAAGGAATTCTGATGGTTGCTGAATCCTCCATCCCATGCAGTCATTGCTTGCTGCCCCCTCCCCCTACAGCCATATGCTGGCTAGAATTATTAAATTTCTTGGAGGATATTTACTGGTTTGGTGGCCTTGAGAAAGTAGGATGTGCTCACTAGGTAGAACTGGACAACAAAACCACAAATTCTGTTTTTCTGCTCATGCAGTGAAGCTTTTAACAGATTTTGTAAATCACTGTCACGCTTAGCTTCTAGACAGTTGTCTCACAGGCATTTCTACTGCCTTACATACTAATGTGATAGGTGCCTATTTGAAGTAAAACACAGAAGACTGTTTATGAGAGAGAGAACTTGATTAGGAAAGAGCACACTTGAGTTTGAAGGTTATTAGCATTTGATTTCTTTATGATGGCACAAGTTGGGGTTGTGTAGCACAATATAAAAGCTGTAGATTGTACCCATTTCTGTACAGGCACTGCAGCTTGGTATTCTGGTTTCAGTAATGGGGGATGACCGATTTTCAAAGAAAGGAAGGTAGTGAGGAAGATAGCAGAGGAAGGGCTGGTAAAAGTGCATGGATATACTTTGTTATTTGGTAGGTGAGGGTGCACACTTGATTAATCAATGTTTTCATATTTGGCTTTACTCTCTTGGTCTTTGAGGGGCCAGGTGCCCCTTGATGGTACTTGTGGTTGTGCTTTCCTACTGCCAATTAACTTGAAGCCAGTTTTGTCACAGACAGGTAAGGTAAGTAATAACTATTCTCGAGCACTGCATTTGTGGCACTTACTCAGTATAGCTCCACCAAGTTCATTGGGTGAGTGTTTACAAGTTCCTCCTCATCCTTTCTGCATCCCAGGAAGCTGGAACCAACATCAGAACATTTCAGCTGAGCATACTGCTTATTTGTAAGCTTGTCATTTGCTAATCCATCCTGTATATCTGAATATGTAACAGTACCCAGTTTGTGTGAACTGGGCACTTAGGAGAGGCACAAAACAATTTCAGTGCTGAGTTTCACATCTTGTGGTCTGTGCACCCACGAAAACATCAGATGTCAAGATCTAAGAACTGGAAGTCCTGAATTAGCTATGATTTTGCTTGTGCCTTTCTCTAAATTTGTTAAAGTAATCAAGGGTTTGATTTACCAGTTTCTAACATCGATAAAGGTTTATTACTTGCTCTATGTGCTGGTTTGGCCAAATTTAGAAATTCATCCTCTTGAGAGAAGGCAGGTTACAACCACCCCTCCCCCACCAGGTTCAGGAAGAATTGGATTTTCCTCGAAGGAAAGTGAAAGAGATAAAAACTATTTATTTAACAAACACACGGGAGAAGAATAATAATGCTAAATAAGACAACCTCTCTCTGTGGAGAGAAAAACCTAGGAAAATTTCAGAGTCCCTCCGTAGTCTTTCTCCTCTTCCTTGGAGCTGGGACAGGGTGGTGGGCCTCCTCCAGGGCCAAGGCCTCAGTGGAAATTCCTCCCGATGTATTCTGATGTTGAAACAGTCCAGCAAAGATAAAAAGGAAAAATGAAGTCCCAGGAAAACAAACATTCAACTCTCTGGAGGAAAAGGAGCTGAAAAACTGGCCGAAAGCTGGCTGGAAAGCAACCAAGCTGCTTCCCTCAGCCTCGCTCTGCAGAAGCAGACAGGTTTTATCTCTGACCTCAGAACATGAAAACAAACTGCTTTGAAAAAGTACTTTTCTCTCTCCCCTCTCAGGCTCTGTTTAAAGGCATAGAAAGGCATATATACTAATTTCTGGGCATAGTGCAGTGATTGGGAATACAACATCAAGTCACCCCAAGACACTCTATTACTCTTTATTCTCTGCTTTAATTTATATGATCCATTCACTGAAGTAGCTGGATATAGGAGTGGTGTTCAGCTCTGAAAACAAAAAAATTTCCATTTGCTTTAATAATAACTTTCTCAGTACACTATATACACTGTTACCTGACTGACAGCCACATCCTTCCTGGATAAAGCTTCATCAGGAAGTTTCATTCTGAAGTTGAATACATTTTGCAAAATTCTTGTAAGCAGAAATTGTTTTTAGTAAAAGTAGGTAGCAGTACCTTAGCAAAAAGTCACGGCTCACTTTCTGTGAGATAGTGTTGTAGCCAAGTTATCTGAAATGTTGCCTTTAGTTTTTCTGACCTATGGTTAGGCTTCATTGTTGTCTCATTTGGGGAATAACAAATTACTGGCATACTCCTAATAGACTGAATGAAATAACGTATTGCTGGGTTTCCTTCAAGATGAAGTTGGATGAGGCAGAAGGCTCTTCCAAGCTACACTAAGCAATGGGAAGAAAGGGTTGTTGTGTTATCATTTTGAATTTCAGTGATCCCAAGCCTCTGATCAAGAGCTTCCAAAGAGAGAAGAGAACTAAAGCAAGTCAAAATGAGTTCTTTGCATAAGGGCAATGTACCTTAAGACCACGTAACTCCTGTGTGCTGATGTTCCTTTTGAGTGCTGTTAGTCTAGATATACCTCAGCCAGTCATTTAATCTTACCTTTGGGCTTCTGTAGCTGCAGAGCATAGAAGTATTTTTAAATGAAAATTTAGACTTTTTTGTTTGATTCTATCATGTTATGCAAGGTCACAAATGTATGCTGAAAGAAGCTTTTAGATAGCCAGGATTATGAAGGGAAGACTTTGGTGTCTAAAATGCATGTTTGCTAAGAGGAAAAGAGCACTTGAAAGTATTTTGAGGAATTAGAAACATGTAAAATGCAGTCATGGAAGGATGTTAGAATCAATTTGAGATAAATCTGTCAGATACCAAGGAAATTTTCCTGAAAACTTTTGACTGTGTTGTATAGCCATTAATTCATCAAAAATTTATAATTGTTGAAAAGATGACCTTTTTTTTAAAGACTCATTTGTGCATTTGATGGGGGAAACTGGAAAACTTTAGGCTCTTCCATAAAAACTTAAATAATTCTCTGACTTGCACTGGATTGTTCATTTTGTCTGAAAATCTATAGAAAGGAGAACTTGCATTTCCATACACTTCTAGTTCCTGGCTTACATAGTTCTCTGGGGACCACAGAACTTTTAAACTTGTTTGAGGAGAAGTATAAACAGTGAGTGTAAATTCTAGATTAATTTAATCTCAGCACCAGGTGGGAATAGTGTGGGCAGATGTGCTGCAGCTCAGGCTTCCAGTGCATTTGTTAAGTGGGATTCCAGATACTTCATTCAGGGCTATTCCTAGGTATTGACTGCCAGTTTTTAAAACTGTGTAGACAAAGACATGGAACCAAATGGAAAAGACGAATTAGGTCACCCTCTCCGTTCTCATGTCAGGTACATTTGTCTCTGCTCTCAACAGTGCTTTGTCAGGTCATCTTAAGGCCATGCCATTACTGGAAAGGTGCACACATATTTTCCTCAATACATAAACTGAAATGCTGTTAGTCTGAAGAGGTCTGTATGAAAATCACTTAATATTCTCCCAAGAGGAGTTGATGTATAGAGCTTGAGTCCTGAAGGATGAAGAACTTAGTTCTGCAAAATTACACTGTTGAAAGTAAAGTGATCTTACTGTTGCAGCAGGGGACTCTTCCTTTCCTGTCAAGAAAACAACTGCTGAACGTTAAAACACACCTAGGTTGCAGTGAGTCATACTGTGGACTTTGGAATGACTGATTATACTTGAAATAGTCAAGAAGTCTTAAATACCACTTCACTGGATGATTAAAACAGGCATTCATTTGTGAGTAGAAGCCTTACTGAAAGGTCTGAGCCCACACCAATCGTGTGCTGTCAGAGACTTTGGAATATTTGATGTGTTTAAATTCACATTTAAGTTATATTAGGTGATGTTGGTCTGAGCTGCTTCACCAACTTTTAGCTTTGCTTTTTGACTGCAGTTAGGGTGGAAACCATTTCTCTGTATGCTGCTTCCAGGTCTTTTTTTCTTATATTGGTTCTGGATGGACCCTCAAAAATACTTGAGACTGAATAATTTTTCCAAATATTTTATATACTGTAGCCCTGGCTGAATTTATGTAGCCTCACACTTCACAGTGTTCCTCTGGGATGCAAGCTGCTCATGTAGATGGGGTTCTGATGTTGAATCCATGTTTCAGAGTGGTGAGTTAACTTGCTAAAAGAAGTGTTGACATGCACTCTGTGCTTGTGCATTATTTTTAAGGAACCTTGTCTCAAAGTAGGTTTATTTTGAAACAGTTTCTTCACTTGCATGTGAAGAACTCTTTTGTTCTGTGGGGTTTGGCCAGTTAGTGTGGGGTACAACATTAAGGAATCGGTTACTTGCTGTTACCCAGGTAACATCTGTTCTGGTGGTGAGCTTCAGTGCTCCTTAATAAACAAAACAAAAAACGCAAAAGCACTTGAAAGCTCAAAATAGGGAACGTTCAGTGTTGGTTCAGAGAAGGAAGAAACATCTAGGAAACAACAATAAAACTGTCTAGTTCCTGTAAAACCTGTGAAAAATCGGTACCCTGTGGAATGATGGCACCTCCTCTGCTGGCAGGTCTGGGAACACTTGGACAACAGCTAAGAGCTGCTGAGCAGAAGTTCAGCTTGGTTTCTTTTTTCTTTTTCTTCTCTCTTTTTTCTATATAATTGAACTTCCTCCATTATGCAGTGAGGAGGAATATAATTTTTTTAATATTATATGCATTAATATTTATTAGTTTGTTCTTCTGTCAAAAAAAATTACTACTATTGGATTTTGTTTTTTCTCTAGGTGCTTTTTGTGTCATAGGAGTTCAAGCCAGGTAAAGGACATTGTTTTAAATTACTAAAACCTGCAAATACCAATTACTTCCCACAAATGGTTTGGAAGTTCACTTTTAAAAATAGCCTTTAAAATTACATTCCCAGAAAATGGAGATGGTGCTGAAATAAGGTATTTCAAACAACTTGAAGTAAGATATATGGGCTTTAGTCTCAAGGGTATTGCTGAAACAGTCTGACTTGAAAAATCAAACTTTGTCTAACATAGACTTAATTCAGAAAATTCTATGCCAGCCATTTATAACATTGATACTCCTCCTTGCTGAATACCATGCAGCAGCTTAACTTACAGGACAAACTTTTGGAGAGCATTGCTGTTTCTGATGGTTGCTTTTACATTCACTTTTTTCCTTCTGGTGGAGCAAAATTAATGATAAGCTGCACTCAGTGAGAAACACAAATGGCAATGTAGATCAGTATTTTAACAGCATAACATTAAATAACTTGGTGCTGTTGATGTGACCCAAACATGTCATAGGTGTTGACATCTGAGTGATGGTGACATTGTAAATGTTTTGGGTTACTTGAGTTTACCACATTGAGATCTTCTGTCAATACCCAGGCACATGGTGTCTTTAGTTTGCTTTGAAAATTGGCATCAAACCACTTGTGATGAGTAGGTAATCTCTGGAGCTGACCTGGTTCACGGTCATCCTCTGGTATTGCATGGTTAAGTGTGAAGAATATATCCACTAGCTAGTGGTATTGGAAGGTATGAGGAGACTTAGACTTGTGTATTTGCTGCTCTTTCTGAAGTCCAATTCTAAATGGCACAACTGCTGAAGGAAGCTAAAAAGTAAGTTTGGTATCCAAGATGGTTTTTTTCCAAACTCATCTTTGCTGTTGAGATTTCTTATAGTTGGATATGCGGGAAGAGAGAACAGCACAGATCAGATAGCAGTGGAATTTTTCTGCCACTTGAACCTACCCTGTAGTTAAGTTGTACAGAAAGTATTTCGTGTACACTGTGATTGAACTTAATGCTTCAATCAGTCTTGCCTTTTAAAATAGGCTTGGATAGGGAGACAGTGGTGGGACTTTGTTTTGACGTGAGGTTTTTAAAGGAGGTGTTGCCCTGAAAACAGGTAACAGCATACCCCAGTGGAGGGGAACTGGAACGTGAATTGCAGAGGAGGAGTGCTAGTGTGTTCTGAGATGTTGGCTGGATGCACACACCACAAATAATTATTAAGGAGCTCTGTCTTCAGGGAGCTGCCTTGTGTGTGTCAGACACTTCAAGTAAAGGTATGGCTGACATTCCTTCGGGGTTTGCTTTTCATAAAGCTGAAATAATGGGGAAGTGATGAGAGCAGATGTATTGACTTAGTATTTCTGGCTCCTGTTAATTGCAGTGGTCAGTGGGTACCACGTGTTCAACCCTTGAGCCTACTTAAACAGAGTGGAAAAGGGACTGAGAGGATAGTTATGTAGTTGGGAAAGAACAAGAATAGAATGGAGAATAGGCAAATAGGCAGTTGAAGTGTAACTTTCATTTGGCATGTAGAGGAGTAAGTTTGCCAATGGAGAGAGAAAGAAAAAAAAATTCAACTTTCAGGGGGAAGAAGTATCTGGCTACCAGGCTCCCAGCCTGCTCCCCCGTGGCTTCTTCAGGCAGCTGCAGACCTGTTCCAGGGAGTGGTAGCCCTTCGTTGCTGGTATCTCTGTAATAGATAAATAAGCCTTCCTTCTATAGGAGGAGAAAAGAATATAATGTATGAGACTATGATGCCGTTAGGATGACAGGAGTGTTAGCACACTGTGAAGGTAGAAATAAATTGAAATGGATGAGCAACACTTCTGATAAGTGGGATAGGAAACGTCATCATGCTCTAGGAGGACCAGCACACCACTTGAGCATAATATATTAGTGTAGGGGAAGCAGCAGCTACCAACCACAGACTGTCACACTTCAGACCCATTGTAATGCATCTGCAGTGGAACACAAAGGGTCTGGTCTAAGGATGATAGAGCTTTGATTCTTGAGTCTTCATGCTGTTCCTGGTTCTGAGAGTCACTCCCCCATCAGGGCAGGCCAGCAGCTCGGACATCATATGGCTTTCATGCAGCTTCTGAGGCATGTTTTGTGTTGCAGAGCACATAATTGCTGGTTGTTTAAGGCTTGGTTTGGAAGGTGATGGGAAGAGCTGCAGTTCTTAAGTGATGGTGGCAGCTGTATTTTAATACATAAAAGGGATGGGCATGTTCACTGTATGTGAGCATGGGTGGTAGTCTAATGTATTGCCTTACTTCATCCCAGAATCATACTTCTGGCAGTGCTTGGCTCTCCCTAAGTAAAATTACCACAAAAACTTTTGAGGCTCTCTGTGGTCTGCTTCATTGCTTTGCCTGCCTGTAGTAATTTTATTTAATATTTACTTAAAATAAGGATTCCTGGCTCATTGCTGTCTGATGGAAAGGTAAAAAAGTCCAAGTGGGGAAAGATGACAGAACAGATGCAGGAAATCGTGAGTTTTCCTGGCCATTACTGACTCACAGCAGTGTGAAGTAAATCAGTTGGCTTACTGTGCTGTCTGCTCTCACTACCCCACCAACATTTTGTCTGTGAGAGGGAGGGTGAGATGCCTTCCAAGAAATGATGATGATATCCTGAGATGAATGGCTCACGAGGTACACCAAATACATGATTGATTTGTAAGATTAACATCTGGCCTGATAAATAATTAGCTTCACTCAAAGTCTGTTTGGATTCTATCCTAACCTAAGTGATTAATAAATGAGATCTTGTTCCATTTAGAACTACTAAAAAACCCAAACTGAATATGTGAAGTCCAGAATGAGGTTATTCCACCCTAGCTGAAGCAAAGGGCACAGGTCTCTTCCTTACTTGTATTATGTAAGGATTAGGAGGCGCTCAAGATGAACTGGGAGTGGGAGCTGCTGGTCTACTCAGCTCGTCCACCTGAGAAGTGCCTAGGAAATAACCCACTCTTTGCAGCCTGAAAAACTGCAGTTCATTCTCAGCATCCACTTTTTTCTAAGTTTCTCAGAAGTTTGGACAGAGCCACTGTTTTTGAGATCTGCATAATGAAGGCAGCATTTTAAGGATTCACTGATACACAGGCCACAGTGCTGCTTGCTTGTGGTAGGGCTGGCACCATGGCAAAATCCTTTCATGTTCCTTGAAGTGTGTGGCCTACCCCATCTGGGGGGAAGAAAAAGTGGGTGCTAATGCTCTAGGGAATGTAGCTTTCAGGTTCAGCTTAAAGTGGACGTGCTAAAGCTTTCCTGTTAACATTCTTTAGTGTACACTAGATTCAAGGGGTTAAGTGTTTTTCAGTCATAACCAAGCCAGATCAGCTCCAGTGCTAGAGCTACCTCCAGAGACAGAATTGTGTAATAAAGTGGGTAATACTTTGTGTGCTAAGTATACAGTAAATTTCTATGTTTTGGAAAGCATAAAAGAAAAATGCCTGTTTGTTCCCATGTTGATGTAGTTGTAACATCTTGAAAAGTTTTATTTCAGCATTTAAAAGATGAATCAAAGATACAGTTTTGTGAAATACCTGGTTTAAAATGCCATGTAGTATCTTCACTGCTTGTCTGGTCAGTGCTCCTTAGACTGTGGCACAGTTAATCTGAGCACATGGATAAATCACATCTCTGCTGCTTAATGCAGTCCCAGCGATATGCTGGCTTTTAGAGGCTGGTGGTTGCTGTTCAAACTTGATGGATTTATGGAACCTTTCTAAACCGTGGGTGTATTATGTGTCACCTTTCATCATTATGGGCAGTTACTGTAAAATCAAACTTAAATGTTAGACTTGAGGTTACCTTGTTGCTGTCTCTGAGACTCTGAAACTGGTTTGTGTCATGTCATGCTTTTATGGCTGACGTGGACATTGTCATAGGAGAAAAGCATCAGGAAAAGCATCAAGCCGAAATGTGAAGTTTTTTTTCTCTGCAGAAATCTGTAGAGTGGAAGTAACTCCTACGGAATGATTCATGCACAATAACAGTATTAATATGGGGGTTGTATTACCCATCAGCCTACTACCTCTTAACTCTTGTTTCGAAACAGGCATGAAGTTTTGCTGCTTTTCCCATAACACCAGTGAGCTATACTGTTCTATATGTTTGCTCAAGCCCCTGCATACTTGACTGTGTTAAATTGTTACACAGATTCCTCACCTTACCCTTTGCCAAATAGCTGGTGTCTAGGCTTTGGCCATGGTTTTATAGCCTTACAGTAACTCCTAAAAATATCTGTCTGATTTGGTAGGTGCAAGGGTGTGTCAGGCTTGGTATCATCTTACCTTCCTGCTGTTTTCTCTAGGGTGGTATCAAGGGCAGTATGACTCTGTACTTTCCATACTGCCTTGGTGGGGATCTCTAAGGGAGCTTGCCTGGGCACTGCAGTGTTACATCCATGGGACACACACTGTTAGGATGCAAAAATGTTTTTTTAACCCAATTGGAAGTACCCTACTTCAAGTGTCAGTTTAAAATAGTTGCCAAAACTTCAAATGGGCTTGGAATGGGTAAATGATTTGAACTGGACTGCTCTGGTTCCATTGATCGTTAAAGGAAGTAATAATGGTATGGTGGTGTGCATAGGGAGTAGGTTTGTGTCTGACATTAGCTTGTTTTGACTATAGTGCTGTAGTAGCCAATTAAAGTGCTAAGGATTTTTGTGCAGAAAGCTTACAGTTCCTTGAATATGTCCTTTGTAGCAGCTTCATGAATTTTGATACATGTTCCTGTATCAAAACTCTTAACTAGCCAGCTGCAAGCTTTGTGGAAACTTTCTGCTCCTTTTATGACCTGTTTACTTTCCAAATAAGTAAATGCAGATCTTTATTGCTTACATTCCTACTGTGAAGTTGCTCTGAGTATTGCAGGGTTTCCTTGAGTCTGTCAGAACTCATTTGCATCTTTTGTCAACTCCGGAGAATATGGGTGGTTGTAATAATGAGTTGGGTAAAATCTCTGGAGTTCAGGGACAAGGTCAGCCAGAAGCTGCTCTCCTGCTTGACAGGAGAACTGTCTGAACTACCCTGTTCTATGGGGGAAAGTCCTCTAGCTCTTCTCTCCTTTCTTCACCCCTGTCTTAGGATGACTTGCAGCCTTGGAGAGAGACTTTCCTTCTCTTGCTGGAGGCTTGCAAAACTTTCCTTGTCCTTCTAGTTATCAGGTAGGGGAGCTGTGAACAAGGGGAGTGATGTTTGCAGCAGCTCAGGGTGTGCTGGAGAGCACTGTATAACTTTTCATTCTGGGAATGGCAGGGTGGATAGGAAGGATGCTTCCTTGCTGTGCTGAAGCAGGTGTTCCTTTAGAGCCTTGCAAAGAACTGGTGCAGTTTGGTGAGGTTGGCTGCTGACTAGATGGGTTTGAATCCTTGACTCCCAGGTGGGCTAGAGATTCCTTATCATAAGTCTAATAAAGAAAATTGATGCAAAAAAAAGTAGCTTTGAAACCTTCTGTGTAGTGTTTTGCTTTTCCAGTAAAAGCTTGCTCATTTGCAGTGTTTTTGAAATGAGAAGTGCATATCCTGAAACTAAACTTGGTCCTGAAACTGTACACCAGTAAACCTTTCCTTGTTCCTTGCAGTCTGATTGGCCAGTTGTCTGTTGATCCTAATACAGTCTCTAGTTTTGTGCCTTTACACAATTTGTTGAAATAAGTGTGCATCTATCTAAAATACCTTAAAACTCTGTTTAGCCTTGTAGCAAACATTTGAGTCCATTCAAACCTCTGGGAGAGAAGTAGATTGAACTTAGTTGCAGTGGTGTTTGTGATATGTCAATGTGTGTTTTGTTGTTGTTTCAGGAGCTCTTGGACAAATATTTAATAGCTAATGCAACTAATCCAGAGAGTAAGGTATTCTACCTGAAGATGAAGGGAGACTACTTCCGATACCTTGCTGAAGTTGCCTGTGGTGATGACAGAAAACGTAAGTACCTTGTGGCCTTGGGTCTTTCACAGCTCTGGTCCGTGGTGAGGGGCCAGGAAATGAAATACACAGACTCCAAATTCACATGAGTTAGCTGTGTTTCAGTTGGAAATCTCCAGTTTTCCTACAGACAGAGAGCAAAACTCTGAATAGACTTTTAAGTATGCCAGGGAATTTCAGCTGGTGCTCCTGTCAGCTACCCTAAATTTCTGAAAAGTTCCTCTGTAATGCTTATTCAGAGCTTCTGGAAAACAATGTAGGTGAAGGTATGGTAATATGTTTAATGTTGTTTGTAATTCTTTACTAAAATAAAGTTGGTGGGGGAGAATAAAATCTCTGTAACATTTTGTACTCCATATTAGAGTCCTGTTGATCTATAAATTTTAACCATTTCACTGTGAAGCAGACTTCATTGTAGTCTCCTGAGTTTATAAAGAAGCAACAAAATTACCAGGTCGATACTCTAGCCCAAAAGTGTGAGCTGTACTCTATAAAATAATTGATTTTCATGGGAATAATACTGTTCCTGAAATTTTAGCTTGCCCTTTTGGATTCAGCAGAAAAGGCCTGGGAACTGCTACTTGATAGTGGGCATCCTGAGACTGTACACCTTTCCTAGGAGTTAGAACATGTGCATAGGTAGTTGTAAGTACCTAGGAACCTCTTCTGGGGAAGATTTTAACTGTGCATTGAGAAGATATATTGAATTAATTATTAAAACTGTCTTGCAAGGCACCCAGATAGTGTTGTGATGTTAAAAACTTTTGGTGTGGCATAAGCTAGTGATCTATTTCTACATAACAAACTAAAATTAGTTTTGCAGTAATGCTGTTACACAAAGGAGAGGGACTGTTGGAGCACGTGGGTGCTGCAGTGACTGTCCCCCGGGGTTGGGCATGGCAGGATCTGACAGTGTTGGCCGCCTGAAACGGATTGCATTGCAAAGCAAAGAGGATGGGGCTGGTTGTCACTTCAGTAAAGGCTTCGTTAGTCTCCTTGTATTGTAGGAGCATTCAAGTTGAAAGATGAAGACATACAGAATGGAGTAAATGTCATTGCATTCAGAAATTCTTAACCCTTAACCTGATTCAAATATCAACAGCAAGTCCAAGGGTAGCAGAGAAAACTTGCCTTTGCGTTTCACAGAGATCATCTGATTTATACATTGTCTCAAGCAACAGCTACAAATCTGGGCTTGTCCGAGAACAGAAATACCAGCTCCTCTCGGCTAAATTAAATGCCACACATGCTGATAGGGGATACAGTGCCAGAGAGATTGATACAACCTTGTTAACAGATCCTGCTGGGGTTTAGCTGTGAAGTTACAGCTTGTATGTATTACCATACGGACATTTTGTTTAACTTCTTGCAAACTTCAAGACTTTAAGCTTTTCTGATGTTCCATCCCTAAGCATCTGTTTATTTTCTCAGCTTCAAATATATTTTATGTATTTACAAGCTAATTTATCTCCTGGATTTGCTAGTTTTTTGCCTTCTTTCACCTGTTCTCAACAAATGGATAGTCCTTTAGCACTCATTACAGTGTAAATACTGGAAAATCCAAATTTGTCTTGACTCTTTTGAAAGCTTACTAGATTTTACTTACCAAGCTCTTTTTCCAGTAGTAGCTCCCTCAGAGAGCTGTATTTTGAGCTCTGACAATGACCTTTCTTTTCCTGCAGTCTCCTTCCATTCTGCAGGACATATAGGGCAGCTGTTGGCCCTTTGGTTGTCTATCAGAAGTGAATCTGGAATAGACTATAGGTAGTTCACTTCTGAAGTACTTTCTGACCTGGCAACCTCTTTTTTCTGTGGTGTTTATCCCAGTTATTTTGGGCATAACACTGGGGCTTTTTATCTTGACCTGTCCATGTGCAGTTTTTGGAGGCAAGCCTTCAGTCTTTCAGGAACGTGCTGTACATGCCTTCCAAACTTCCTCAAGAAGTAGGGTCTTTACTCTGCACACGTAACTCAGATGAACATGTCCATCCTGTGCAAGGAATGAAGTAGGAGTTCTGTAGAAAAAGTAATGCACAAATGCTTTTTTCCCCCCCTCACCTAAAGTATCAAAGGCCACTGAAGCAATACAGTAATCTTGGATGCTTGTGTTTACCAAGTTCTCTGTGTTTATCTCTCTTGAATACCTTTGCTCTGTAGTAGCTTAGTTTGGTCCCTGTGTTTTGTCAGTGGCAGCTGTACTTAAGATGGGCGTAAAATCATTACTTTGATTAAAGTAAGTGCAGTGTTTTCCTAAGAACAGGCTTACGTACAGCACTGTTCAGTCTCCCATTAATGGAGTGATTTAAGCAGTAATATCTTTTGAAAAATTTAAACAAACCCAAAACCACTTTGTTTGTCATTCTTTTACAGAAACAATAGAAAACTCACAGGGAGCTTATCAGGAGGCATTTGACATCAGCAAGAAGGAGATGCAGCCAACACATCCAATTCGCTTGGGTCTAGCTCTTAACTTCTCTGTATTTTATTATGAGATTCTCAACAATCCTGAGCTTGCCTGCACACTGGCAAAGACAGTAAGTCAATTTTTTTTCCCGGTATGCTTGCAGGGAAAGTAGAAGAGAGTTTATGCTTAAAACTGTACGAATTATTACTTCTTAGAGTTTGTGAAGGAAATGATTCTATTTAAAGTTTCTGGTTTCCAAGCTCATTATTGTTAGTGGGATTGGAGGGGTACAAGCAGAGGCTGTATTTACAATGTGACTTAAATTTTCAGCAGCATGGCAAGCTTTTAGTATACCTTTATTATGGATTTGTTTCAAATAGAGCAATTCAGGTCATTAACTTCTAATGTTGCCTTTTTTTTAAGCTACCTTTACTGATAGGTTTAGCTTTTGCTTGCTTAATGATCAGTTAATAGAAAGGCTAAAGATGGTTTAATCATTCCAGGCATTTGATGAGGCAATTGCAGAACTTGATACACTGAATGAAGACTCATACAAAGACAGTACTCTCATCATGCAGTTGCTTAGAGACAACCTAACAGTAAGTTGCTTTTTAATGTATTATCTGGTTCTGTAACCAGCTGTTTGCTTAGACAGAATTTGTGATGGAAAAAAACCCCCTTATTTTGCTCTAGTCCAAAGCACAGCACTGACTTGGGCTGTTTACCTATGATACCTTTTCATAACTTAGTTCGAGTGTTGTGTAAGTTGATGTCCAACTTCATGCTGTGTAATCTGGAATAACAGCCTGGTTAGCTCACATTCTTCCTGTTTGATGGCCTTATGGTAGACGGGAGAAGGGGCATTCAGCCCCTTCCTAACTTACAAGATAGGACAAGGAGTTAAAACACGGTCATCTGTGATCTGTCAGGGAATCGTACTCAAACTGTTTTGATGGCTACCTCAAAACAAAGTTTGTCCTGGTGTACATCCAGTGTAGCTTGCTTTATTTGTTGTCCTGATTTTCATTTAAAAGCTCTGAAATTTCAATGTACTAAGAATAAAATCAGTTTGTTTGAGTATGCTATTATAATGATTAACCATATAAGAAAAGTGCCTTTTGGAACAACTAAGTTCTATTAAAATATGCAACTGTGGCACTTTTTCAGGGAATACCCTCTCTGAATATTCACTGTATTTAAAATTACAGCAACACTTACTATTTTGCAGTACTCCTTCAGTAGAAATGTCTGTTGTTAGCAGTGTAAAGTGCTTAGCTTCAATAACCAAACTGGCAGTTTACACTTGCAAGATTCAGACTGCTGCGTTTGAAATGGAAGTTGCCTGTTGAGGTGTTGTTGAGGCTGTTCAATGGCCTGGCATCGATGGCACAGCTCAGGGTTAAGCACAAAAGCTTGGGCTATTGAGAACACATCAGCTCTGCCTCTCTGCCTGAGGGGCAAAGCTCATTGTGCCCTGTGCATGTTAACAGCTCATTGAGCTCTGTCCAGTTACCTCCCAGCAAGTACTGGAAGCCAGGGTTGTGCAGCGCCAGTGCCCTGGTACTTTGTGGCCATCCTTAAGTTTAATTCATTATTGTTTCCTTACAGTCAGTAGTTGTCCCCTTTTGGAGTTGAAGCTGGACTTCTGAAAGCTGACGCTGTTTTTCTTTTCTTTCTAGTTATGGACATCAGACAGTGCAGGAGAAGAATGTGATGCTGCAGAAGGTGCAGAAAACTAAACTGCACGTGGGGCGTCATTCTCCCTTTCCTTCTCAAGAAACCTTTTTACACGTCTCCATTCCTTATAGCTCCACTTGGATTTCCTATAGCAAAGAAAACCCATCCATGTGTATGGAAATCAATTTATAGTCTTTTCACACTGCAGCTTTGGGAAAACTCCATTCCTTGATTTGTGTTTGTCCTGGCCTTCCTGGTGTGCGGTTACTGCTGTAGAAAAGTATTAATAGCTTCATTTCATATAAACATAAGTAACTTCCAAACACTTATGTAGCGGACTAAAGTGTACCTGGTATTTAAAAACAAATCTGAACCAGTTCCTGCCAGTTGACTGTGTTTTGTATTACAGTAAGATATGAAAATGTAGTTAAATGCAACTAAAGAGTGTTCCACATAGCATTTAATTCTCCACATTCCCTTCTTACTCTGCAGGGTTTCCTTTCCATAATTGACTTTCACATGCTACTGTGTATTCGTTTCAGTAGGAATATGGAAATTCTGGGCCAGATCAAGTTGAGCATTTAAAGTTTGGAAAACCACAAATTGAGTTGCTTCCCATATCATGTAATACAGAAGCTTGTGTGTTTCAAAAACAGGGGCTTCTCTTAATCTTCAGTTGCTGCTGTTTAAGTTGATATCCCTTCCCAATAAAAGTTCACTTACACTCCTGCCTTTGTAGTTCTGGTATTCACTTTACTATGTATTAGAAGCAGCATGTTACTGCTGGAGTACAGGCAGTGCTTTTTGGCAGACTAAAGTGCATGTCATTTCTTGATACACTGGAATGGGAAAACCAATTGAAGTTCACATGTCCAAGTATAAAATTTAGTACTTTTCCATGCAGGTTTGTGCACATGTGAGAAGGTGTCAAGTTTGTCCAGTGATTGTTAGAGAGTTTGGACCACTATTGTGTGTTGCTAATCATTGATTGTAGTCCCAAAAAAGCCTTGTGAAAATGTTATGCCCTCTGTAACAGCAAAGTAACATTAAATAAAATTACATTTTATAAACCACCTACTGTTGACTTGTAACAATTCCATATAATAACTTAAGGGCTGAACTTAAATGTAAGTATCTTGTGCTGGAAGTGTCTTTCTCAAATTTATTGCATACTTCTTAAAAGTCTGCTTTTAAATGAACTTGTTTTAAAAAAATATCCCGGATAACTTTTCACAGTTACTCTGACATGTGGACTTCTTAATAACTAAATCTACTAGAGGAAATGGATTCACGTTAGTAGTGACTTAAGAAAAGATAGCAAATTTCTTGATACTTTCATGGCTTGCAAATCTTACCTTCTCATCTAAATTATGCCTTTTTTTTTTGTAATCTATTGGAATTCTCTGCTGTGTTCTCCTGTAGTGCTTTTCGTGATGGACCTCATTACAGTGTTCCAGCTACATGTTTAGTAATGCAGAAGAATTTGTCCTGCTCTAGAATGTTAGTTTGTGTGCTGCCACATCATAATCTGCTTTCTCTTGTTTTTAGGCTGCATTCAGTGTTACTGTTTTCCCTCATTTTTGGAGCTTTTTGTAACAATATGTTGCTCTGTTTTTTCTTTCCCTCTGTAGATCCCTTAGGAGTTTTTTCCTACATCTCTACCTCTTACTTTCCCATGTTGGTGGGTTTTTGAAAATATTTAACTCGTTAGTGTTGTGGCTGGACAGGAAATTACATTACGAAAAAGGATATATATTACTAGTCCATGAAGGCTTCTGGTGCTACATCTTCCACCTTCCATGTTCTTATTCATTGAGTGTGCACAATGAGTGTTCCTACAATAAAACTGTTCAGATTCTGCGCTTCAATTGACGTACGTTACTCTAAAAAAAAAATGTATCAACTCCATTTTCTTCGTGCAGTTACTTTGAATTGCTGTCAAAGTATTGTGTGGCAGGACTCTACATAAACTCATAACGCTTTTCATCGGTGTTTTTGTTTCGTAATGTCCCCTCACCCACACATTTCTTACAGATCCTTTATTTGTTCCATAAAGGTTTCAGTTCCTTAGTGCTGCCATTCTCTAGTCAAGCTGTTTGGGTACTGACATGTAGCAGTCAGCTTTGTCTGCTCATTTAAGGGTTTGCTTTCTTTGCTGTCTTTTGGCTGCTGTCTCAGCTTGCACTACACTGTCAGCTAATGCTGTTCTCTTGTTTCTTTTCTTTTGCACCTTGTTGAGAGAGTTGTCAGTTTTCCTTACAGGAAGAGGAGCTGGGCCTTGTGTCTAGATTATAGCTTAATTTATTAAATGTGCTTTTTTTGTTTACCAAGCTGGACAAATTCTAGCTATCTCTTGTTCATTGCATCTCCATTTTACATGAAAAAAGTCTTGAAACTGTAGCATCAGCTTTTAAACTTTAATAATAATGAATACAGCAGCATCTCTCCTCATTGTTACTTCCAAAATATGGCCAAGTATTTGCAGTGTTTCGGAGGAGGGAGGGAATGAAATGTATAGGGGAATGGGATGATGCCAAAAAAAGGGATGGATTGTAATTCCCTAAATGACTTTGCAGTCTTCCCCTCCCAGGTAAAATTTGGCAATAAATCAGTATATGTAGGAGAAGGGCAGACTTTGTCATTTATTCCAGACATTACTGGAAGAGTACAGACTTGAGATTCCCATTGTGCAGCTGAAATCCCAGACTTCTGTAACAAAAACTAACTGCCCTCTTTTGTGTGAGTGTGGCTAGCTGACACGGCTGCTGAAAGCTCCAGCAATTACAGCTTGGCCAGCTTTCAGCTGCATAAAATGCCAGAGTGGGAAGGGTGAAATGTTAGTACCAGCTTTGGATTACTGCCATGATATTTTCCACTATGCTGCAAGGACTCCAGCTTCCTAGAGGAATGCTTTGTTGTCTTCTGCCACATAGTCATGAGTACACCTGATAATAAAGTGTAGCCTGAAACTATGACATCAAGTATTTGAAAATTTGTATTTCTGTATATGCCAACTAGTTTAGGGCAGTTTGTCTCTAGTGTAGGATCTGTGAGTTGACATCAGTATAAGAATCCCTGAACAGAGATTCTGTAAATGCCATTAGAAGTGGCTCATAAGCTTTTTTATTGCAAATTATATTCTGTTCTCCAACCTCTTTGCTTAGTTAAATCCTCATTCCTGTCATTGTGGTTGTTGTCGTTGTAAAGTCCCTCAACTTTGGAAACAAAAGGACAGTTCCTAAAACATGTTTGGAGGGAGAAGAGTTGGGCCTTTTTTAGGCCTTGGCTTGAAATCACCTATGGCTGCTGAAGTTGTTATTGCTGAGCAGCTGCTGGGTATTTCCAATCTGCTGTAAATCTGTTGGAAAAAATAAAAGGGGCTCATTACAGTCCTGTAAAAAGGAGGAAAATGAGAGGGAGAAGAGATGTTTGTTTCTATGCTATGAATTACTTAAATTACATTCCCTAAGGAAATCTGGTGTGACAGCCAGGGAGTGATAGTTTGTCTCAGCAGTGACAGCAATAACAACACTGTATAGCATTCTTCACATAACTCAAGGCTTCCAAAGAGATTTTGTGCATGTGTTAGAGATACTGAAGCCAGGATGCATGAATCAGCCCAGTGAAGTTTAAAAAATACTTGTTTCTATTTATAGAACAAATTATGCCAACGTGAACCAGGAGGCAACAGAATACTTGGGCCATTTTATAAAATGGCAAAGCCAAGGTTTTGCCACTCTCATCCCTTTTGAGAAATCCACCTTATATAAAAGGCTGCCTTTGTTCTGTTAGCATAATTTCATTGGTTTCAATGTGTAGGTGACAAACTTCGTTTATAGAGCTGATTTGATCAGACTAAATGGTCCGAACAAGATCTTGCTATATGATTTTCAAGGTTTCAGTAGTTGGTGAACTTTATTAATTACTTAATTCACCTTTAATGTTAGAGCCTTGAGAACATAATTTTCAATTTTCATATATCAGGTCTTCAGCAGGGTTTTATGCAAACCTAGAATAAGTACCCACATAAAATATATTTTTATTTGGACACTTCAAAGTATAGATATTTGTTAATATGTAGCTATGCCAAAATCCTTCAAATAAATATTGGTGCTCAGTAAGCATTGTGTCAAGTGGAAACTCATGCCAGTTTATTGCTGTTAAGGTTTGTGATTGAGAGATGGTTGACAGTTTCATCAGTGGGAGGAACAGGAGGAACTTCTCAAGGAGTACCAGAGTATCACCAAAGAAGTTTGTGTACAGTGGAATTGCAGCTAGAGGCAATTTAACTGACTCAATTTTTGATATTCCATTTTGTCCCTCCTCTCAAGTTTTACACCATCTGGGACAGTTTCAATAATGTTAGTCAGGAACAAAATAATGGCTTTTGCTGGGCCCACTTGAATTATTTACCAGCCAAGTTCAAAACTACTCTCCTGTGAAACTTCCGTCCCTACAACTGTGTTTCTAATGTTCTGGTTACTCTCCTGCTCTGCTCTACTCCAGCTGTCCTTGCTTTTCTCTTCCTTCCTACCCTGTCCTTCTAAGGCTCTGGAGTGAGGGCTGGGCACACTGGATGGTTGGTGGGGAGATGCTTGAAGGCACTCTAATTGCTCTCATCTCTTGCACCTTGAAAATACTTGAGGGGATGGTCTGCACCCAGGTACCAGGTGTGTAGAATCCCAGAGGGGAGAAGATACAGCAAAATGATCACTCCTGAAAGTTGTAAGGCAGGACAATAAAAAAAAAACAGAGCCCATCTATCAGAATATTGAATGCAAACACTGCTGTCTTAGTTATTGCCTCCAGAGTGGAAAGGACTTAAGATACTTCGTCACTTAAAAGTGACACATGTGAAGGTCTGGTGTGTGGTCAAGGCTGAAAAGATGTTTATATCTCTGCATGTGCTGCTCCATTCTACAAGCAATGAGATGGTTACGTGCTGTTCTGTACCAAGAGTACATGTTCACCTCTAGTGGAGCTGTGGAATGTGGTTTGAAACCAGCAGCTTTGATAAGTAATTTTAAAAATATAAATTTGTAGAAATAATAATATAAATGGTTCCTGTGGAGAATATAGCTTTAAGTGTGCCAGCCTAACCAATTAAAGACTTCTGCTTCAAAGTGGGACAACTTATGCTGTGGTTTATGTACTTTAAATAAGTCTGGAGGAGACCCCCTAGATATCACATCCCACTCATTGCCATCACAGGCACTACACAGTATGTTTATCCAGGCTGGTATTAGATTCTTTTCCTCCTTTGGTACTGGAAGCCTGTTCCAGTTCCTCATCCTGCTGATAGCTAGAAATTCAAATAAAAGCTTTCTCTTAGCTAGTTTCTACCCACTTGTTTTTGTGTCAGTGCTGCCTGTTGGCTAAATCTTGTAAGCATTCTGCTGTTAGCTGCTCTGCACAGAGAGGAATCTTAGATTAATAGTGCTCCAGGAACACTTTGTGGTATGCAGGGATAGTACATAGCAGAACTTCAATACACCTGCAACAGTAATTGGTTTTCAGAGGTTTGTCCTAATGCTGCACATTCTTTTGCTCAAGGTTTTGCTGATGGTAGTGAGGATTCAGTCTATCGATGGTCTGCAGTACTTAGATTTGTATTTTGTCAGTGATAATTTGGCTAGTAAAGGAGGCAATCTGTTTTGGAATGCATCTGCAAAGAATCTGTTGCGAAGGGACAGAACAGCTGAGGAAGAAGGAATTGTTTTGGTTGTCTAATAGAATGATCTTTAGGAGCATGGGCATTGACATTTGAAAGAAATAAACATATTTTCTTTTTCCAAATGGCTGCTCTTTATAAAAATGGCTCACTTGTTAGTTCACGGTCTTAAAAGATAGAAAGGAAATGTTGCTTATCTGTCTGTCTTGACTGATGGGTCAATTGCAAATATTTTTGTCCAATTAAAACTGGAGGAGAAAGGGCGAAACATTCTTGTCAAAGGTGCTTTAATTTTTCAAAGGTGCTCAAGCTTTCCAAATGTAATTTTTTTTTTTTTTCCCAGCCAGGTACAAATATGAGATCACTATCAGCACCCTGGAACTTCTTGTTGTATTCCTTGACTTTCTGAATTTTACTTGTTGAGACAACCAGGCAGGCCTTATTACTAATTAATAAATTACTAGGATAAAATGGTGTAGTAAGAAAAGTAACAGGAAAGAAAACAAGTTGACTGTTGAGTGGATTTGTAATACTGGAATGTTTTGTTTTTCTCTAACAGTAGGAATTTGCTACACCCACAAAAGGTCTAGAATTCACTGTGGTGTTCTGTTAGTAACCACATTTTTCCTCATCAAGCAGAATCTAGAAACCTGTTACTGCATCAAAGCCAAGGAAAATTGTCATGTCACCGTGGCTCTAATAATTATTGTTATTACAGTAAAGCTTCACAGCCCTGCTGTGGAGAACATGACATACACAAGCATCCAAACCCTAGGAACTCCCACCTGGCATGCTGACCCTTTCATGACATGAGTTTTGGACAACCTTTGGTAACCTCAATGGCTACCTAAAATCGTGGGATAAAGCCCATTTAAATTAACACAAAGTCAAGCATTATTTATGTAAAGGAATGAAATACAGAGTGCTCTCATGTACTTTAAAAGACAAGTAGGATAATAAGAACTTGACAATAACTTCAGGATTTATAGTAGAGATGGAATAACCCTGCAGTGTCTTTGTAGTTCTGCTGGGGACAAAAGGAAAAGCTATGTGGATTAATTTGAAGATTTAATAAGGCAACTGGATAAAGTAACCTGTTTTATTCCTGAACTCCCAAGTACCTGAAAGCACTCTTCCTCTGTTGGAGAAGGGAAAACGGCATCTTTTGTCAAAAAAATCTTAAGATTGCTCTGGTGAGACATAAAAAGCAACCACATGCACTTGTACTTGAGGTTGCAGTGGTTGTGATCTTTTCAGAGAAGATCTAGAGAAGACATTACTCATTTTGTCATGATGAGCTTGTTTCTGAACTGCTGGGTTTCTGCTGAAGTTCCTTAAATGCTTTTGAGTCCTCTCTGGTGAGAATGTTGCTGCAGAGTAAAGTTCAAACAAAATTCTCTAGTCCATGATGATGGTCTAAACACATCAAGAAATGATGTAGATGAGAAGGCAAAGGATGAGAATTTGGTAGCCAAAGGAAGTGCTCCAGCGAGGCTGAGTAGAGTTTGGAGAAACCCTGCCTAACTTCAGAAAGGGAATCAATCCTTAAACCAAACTACATGGTCACATCTCTGGATAAAATGATGCAAATGGGTCCTTTGGAAAAGGAGATCAACCTTAGGGAAATACTTGGACTGCCACTTACTAATTAAAATACTGCATTTACTCAATGAGCATCGTGATGTAGTGGTAAAAGATGGGGGTTGTTTGCATTTGCAGGCAGCATGGAAGTCATGCTAAAGCTGCTGAAAGGGAAGTAGCTTGCTATTTCCTTATGTGTAAGTTCTATCACTGTTTTTCCATTTGTGTTTATTTTTTTTCCTTGATAACCAGTCCTGCTCTGTATAGTCTTGAGTGTTTGCCCATTGAGATGTTCTGCTGAAGGATGGGGATCCAAGCACTTGGAGTAATCTATCAAGGCAACCTGGAATACCTACAGTCAGCTAGCACTAGTGCTGGTCTCCTGATGACAGTCTGCTCAGAGTATCATGAGTACTGGATGCTTCCTAAACTACTTACTGAATTAGTTGCTTGATCTTTTTAGCAGGAAACCTATTGTTTAATTTGTAGAATTGAGTCACAGAAACTATTTCCTGTCTAATGAAAACAGTGTCCTCAATTATCCCACATACTGCACAATTTTTCTATTAAAAAGTTTTTATTGAGAATGAAATTCTGATACTTGCTTTTTCTTTCTTTGAAATGTATTTAAAATTGTTAGATCTGATTCTCTCATTAAGCATTCTTGGCCAAATAAAAAGTTGTCAAAAGCTCTGGAAGCCATAGCCAAATGGGACTCTGAATTGCATTTCCATCTTCTAAAAGACAGTTGGAAAGATAACTGTGTGGGAAGCGATCCACTGCAGGGAACAGTCATGTCCTGGCAGCGAGGATGGACCAGATGACCTAATTTCTCTTTTCCATTAGAGTTGTCTCTGTTTCCCCAACTAGTCATGCAATCACATGACTGACAACAAGGATAAAAAAAATATGAAGAATGTATCTCCCAATGTAACAAATAAATCCTGTTATCGTTGATTCCATCACCCTGCAAGCACTGATGAATTGAATGCCTTAGAGTCCTATATCATTATGTTGGTCTTTTAGATGAAACCCTTAAAACTGACTTGCCATCTGCTCTGCCTGGAATTCAGCACTGCTTCCTCAGCTGCATGAGACATCTGCTTGGTGCAGCTGATGTGTGGATAGAAGCAAGACTTGAGAAGAAGAGCTCAAAGAAGCAGTTGCAGGGATATTATAGTCTATTGCCCAGTTTTAATACTGGGCAGTAGACTCCTCTACAAGATTTTGGAAGTGCAGCACTGTGCTGACTACTTGTCCGTTATCATACCTTGTATACATATGACATGGGCATGCTGTGCCAAAGTCTGCAATTGGTTAGACTGGCCTTAAGATGGCTTTTTTGCAGCTGTTTATAAATCAGTCATGACCTGGCTGTCATGGAGACTTTTTTTTTTCCCCATTACTTCGTGCTTCTTGCTGGCTGAACAGACTACCTGTTCTCCCTCAGCCAGGTGGCTTGAGGTCTTCTAGTGTCAGATCTTGTCTGCAATATGAAGAATTTTGGAATCAGCATACTATCAGGGGCTAAGTCTTTGAAATACATTTTATTAACATAACCTCATGCAGCAGAGTTTGTACATGGAATCTTATTCCCACTTGGTGCATCCCATCTGTAAACATTCTCCATTAACATTATTCACATCATACCTACAAACAAAACCAAACACGAAGTCCAAAGAATCCTGACTGTAGCATTAAGATGATAATGGATTACAAGGATGCACTTAGAAACACCTGCATCTAGGCAGAGAAGGGAAGGTGTACAAGATAAAGAACTTTAAAAAGCAGAATACACAGACCAATAAAATACTTTGCTGTTTTGATGGAAACTACACAAAACCACTGTATTGTCTGAAAGAGGATGTTGAGATCCTTCACAACTGATTTGGAATTACTAGATGGATGCTCATCTAGCCAACTCAGATCCAGGAGTTTGCCTCTTAGATCTACTTTGGAAGAACTGTGGTAAGGTGGATTTCCTCCTTGGTAAGAGAAAGTGGAGTAGAGTGCCTCTTGCTAGGACTGTATGTCACATACTTTCTACTACTGCAGAAACCAAGGGCCTCTGCAATGCCCAATCTCTCCTGACCTCTTCTGGTATCTTATTTTTTTTTTTTAATAGCTGTGGCTCTCAGTCTTTTTCTTTAGGTATTTTGGGCCAGACGATGTTGAAAACCTGTTTTTTAGTTTAGATTTATTGACTACACATTTTATGGGGCCTTCTGAAGTAGATGTCTATTAAAGACTTGGATGTATGAGACTGGACAAGTCCTGTGTTCCTTTGGCCCGGATAATCAGTTCTTTCCTACTCATGTAGCCAAAGGAAGCACTCTCTCCTCCCTGCCACCTGTGGGGCCACAGACAAGGATGAGACACAGGGATGTCAATTGTTTTCCATGCCCTGCATTCTTCTTCTAAAGTATTTTCCAATGCAAAGCAATCCAAATTTCTAAACAATGAGAAAAAAATCTTCAAACTCTTAAGAAATATAAATACATGTGTATTATAAAAATACCATTGGTTAACAAGAAAAATACTGTGATAATGAATAAAATCTAACATTTAGAGATGAGGAGTATCTGACTACTGAGGGACCTTTGTGGAAGGAATCACCAAAAATTAAAAATCTTACATTTAACAGTGTATTTCCTGTCTGCTCCTGCTTGGTTTTTTCCCTTGACTTGTGAAGTTTTTCCATGTTTTCCTTTTCCAAATGGAATAGAGAAATTGCTGCTGTTTGAGGAAACTGCCTCAGAGACCTGCTTCACTGAGATGAAAGTAACTGGTAGATGCAGTTTGATGTATTTTTGTTTGTTTTTCTTCCTTGTCACTCAGCTTTCATATCCATTTGCACCTCCCACTCCCAAAACTCCTGTTTGCTATTAGTAATTTGTTTACTTACTTTCTTAATTCAAGGATCCTTGGCTTAAAAACTCTACATATTGCTTCTAAACAGTGTTGTGGGATAAAATGTATCAGTCTGAGCCTTACAAATTACATCAATCTAAAGGCTGTGCTGAATCATACTCCCTGCCAGTGATGTCTGAAGACTTTCATTAAATGGGAATTGCTGGGGTACAAAGCTCCAGTGACAGCCTGTCCTCCTGGGCCATGTCTCCTCTGCTGATGACCAGTTCCTGCACTGGATACATGCTCTGGAGGATCCCTCTGAGGTCACAGTTATGCAGTCAATTTAGTCCAACACAAATCCATACTGCCTTTGAAACCCTCTGCTGTCTCATCTCTGCTTGTCCCTAGTGTCCCTCTTAGGCTGGCATCAGACAGCCTGAATGCAAAACCACATGCAAGGATGGACACCTTTCCCTTCTCCCTCCCCCACCCACATGCTGACCCCCACACTGCACGGCTCCTCAAGAAGAGAAATGCATGGGAGGAGAGGCCAGGAGCACTCCTCCTCCCCATGCCAATGCAAATTATGATGAATGATGTGGCTACATAACAAAAACCCAAGTACAAGGACTTTTTAACATTCCTGCTTGACAGACTCAAGGCAGGTTTATTTGTCTAGTTTGCACTGGATTCTGAGTCTGGTCTTGTAATGTTTATTGTTGGCTCAAAGAGAGTGACACCAGATTCTCACTCATGAGGCTGGATGATCAAAGTCTCTTTAGGAGTAATATCTTCTAGAGGTGAAAGCTCCTGAGTCTCAAACTGCACAAAAAGAAGAGTTGTAAACAAAAGACAAAAATTAAGATCTCCACCAAGGAAAGAAGCTTGGTATCCTTAGCAGAAGTGTCAATCCAAATGACACCCTAGCAGAACACAGGGATGGTCAGCAAACCTGTTTTACAACAATTTCAGGTGTTCTGCATGATCCAATTTCTTTTTACCTTCACAAGCTGGGCTTAAGGGTAAAAAAAAAATTAAGCATCAAAAGGCAAATCTTGTTTACAGTCCTCCCGTGCTTTATTATGTGGGAGGCTGTTTCTGTACTGTTCCAGAATGAAATGTCCTGGTAGTGATGCCTGTAATCAAGGAAACAGGAGAATATGGGATTAATGCAAGAAACAAGATGAGCTGATAATTAACCACAGAAAATTACTTCACTAAAGAAGTTTAACTTATTAAATTGAAACAATCTAGAGCAAGACTCCTGTTACTTTCAAGTGAGAAGTGGATTTGGAATCCTCTCTTTAAAATTAAAACCTAAAAGATGCACCATATTCATGAGAAGTAAAAGGTGGGAAAATAATAAGTAATACACCAAATAGTTTCAGTTGTGCTAGTGTGTGTGTACTGAAACATATATTTTATTTATAAGTATTTTGTTATATATATTGTTTGTGTAGATATGTGTATTTATTTATGAGATTTGACCATGTCTGCTTGCAGAGGACTGACGCATTTGATGTTGGAAATTAGTTATAATCAGATGCTAACAACTTTTGGTTACTAAGGGCCTAGGCTGACCCCATGCCAGTAACCACACATCATTAGCTGTAACTCTGCAGTCCTGTGAGCCACTCCTGCCTTTGCATAACTCAGATTTCCAAACTCAAACGGGGACAGAAAAATGTTGTAAAAATTTTGTACTAAATACATTACTTTAATTATGGTGTCTTGGGTGAAGACTATTTAGAAACCACATTTAACAGTAATTACTGGTCATGTTGTCTGGGAAAAGCATAAATAAAAGTCGAAATCCTTAGAGATAAACTTCTCTTTTCTGGCTGTTCTTGTATACAGGTAAGAACAGCCAGTTTACTCATTAATTAAATTTAACTTTTCAAATAGCTCATTTGAACATGGTTTAAGTTATGGTAGGGAATACTAGAAGTTTGCACAGTAAAACAGCACTATAAAAGTGATAAACTCATACAAAATAAAAAAACCTGCTCAGGTTTACTTACTGCCATATATGCAGTATCTTTGCATTAATAGGAGCAAGACAAATAATACACATTTAAAGATCTTACAAAACATCTCCTCATACTTGAACTGTTTTTCTACATTGCATAAATTGCACACACACATTTATAAAGTACAGCTGTTTGTTTATGGCTTCATACTTTACTGATTATGACTTTTTATAGCTTAACATCATGCTTGCGTTGCTCTTATCATTACACAATGCTGTCAGCCACTAACAAGGCAAATATTTTAATAAAAGCAGCTTAGTTTCAATAATGCTTTAGAGTCATAAAAGCACTAAGGCTGGAAGGGACCTATGGAAATAATATGGTTCACATCTCCTCTCAGAGCAGGTCCAACTTCAAAGTTACAGGTTCCTCAGGGCCGTGTCTTTCAAACACATAATGCTAAATCATCCCACTACTCTACATAGCATTAAAAACATTAATGCAGTCAGTTGTTCTCATTAATCCACTAACAAATACATTAAAGTTATCTTGTGTTAAAACTACCCACTATACTTATTTCATCATACCTAAACAGCAGTGTTGCTGGGGTTTTTTTCTCTCAAGATGTTAATTTCTTTTATTTTTATACTATCTTAATTTTTGTTTTAGACCCCTTATTGCAAAAGTCATTAAGTGCAAATATGTTTGTATAGTCAGTGGTGGTGTTTTTATTCTTGGGGAACTACCATTGCATTCTGGAGACTGGGGCTTGGTGACTTACGCTTTAGACTATTGCTTAGATACTCAGAAAAGCCAATAATCTTTATTCTCAAGGGGAAAAGACCTGGATTTGTGTCAGCTGTGGTAAATGAGAAAACCTGTCCAACAGTAGCACAGTAAAATTCAACTGGTTTAATTTTGTCCTAATCACTTTAGTGTTGTAAAAGGCCCTGAAAAGTGATGTTTTCTTTAAACTCAGTATAATTGTGTCAGAAACAGAAGCAATGCATCCTTGCTTACACTGGCTCCAGCAATGTTTCTCATCAAAACACACAGAAGAACTGACTTTTGACAAAAAGGATGGTTTAATTTGCAGTGTACAGTCTGCTGGTCTTACTGATTCCTACTGGGAAACGACTCCTACAGCAAGGCCTCTGCCAGTACAGCTGGAAGATGCTGATAGAGGCATCTGATGAGCCTGTAATCCTGACAAAGACAACTGAACAGGATGACCACTGCTACAAGAGTCCAGAGGTCTTGTGCAGACACTGCTGCCCTTAAACGGAAAATATAAGTGGAGGCCCATGGGATCCCACCACAAGTGTTTGCCTGTGTCTCAATTTTCTTAGTCATCTGTCTTGGAGGAGTCTTCCAGACAATCCAGAAATCCAACAACTGCAGACCTCAATTCTGCATAACTATTTACACCTTCCACTCCTTTTTTCACCTGTATTTGTGAACACAAATAAATTTAAAAAACCCAACCAGCCAATAAAATAAACTATGAGTGTACCTAAGAATTCAATGCAATTTAATTACAAACACAGACAAGGATAAACCATATTCAGCATCACTTAACTGGCCAAACGGAACAGTTTTTGTGAAGCTCAAAGGGAAAAGGAAAGGAGAAGAAGGTATCAAGGAGACAAGAGCAAGAGCAAAAGCACTGATGACACTACAGAGTTTGGGGTTTTATTTCTCTTAAACTTTTTCTTGGTCACCTTATTGACCTCCTCATCTTTCATGGCCCTTTTAATGACCTGTTTCAGGCTCCTTCATTGCCCTGATCCCACGGGTCTTTTCTCAGCATCCCAGATAAAGCCAGAGAAGTTACCCAGTGTTGATATCTGACAGCAGAGTAAGTTTGATTCAGCGGAAGCCATGTACCCAAGTAGCACAGGATCAGAATTAGGCTTTCCCTTGTGTCTTAGAGATACGAACTGTATCCTTTGAACCACATTCTTGATGATATTTGTCACACATTTCCTCAGCAACTTCAAAGTGTTTGAGTCCTTTAATTACAGTGCTGTTTACCTACTATCTTAACTAACAGGCATTTGCTCAGAACAGACATTTTTTCAAACGCTCCCTTTATTATCTTTTCCCCAAGCGCAAAAATAATTTACAAAGAGCCATGTTAACATCCGTGGTTAAATATAAAGCAGTATTCTTTTGAGAACAAAAATATTAAAAGAGTGATAACTGAGTATGAGTTTCAGTCCTAGACTTGCAGTAAACTCTGTACTTGTGCTTTCTGCTTTAGGGACCTTAGAAACTTCTGCCTACCAGTTCTTCACCAGTAACAGTTTGCAGTCATGTGTGAGAAACACGAGCTTGGTGTCACTTTTCATAAAGAAAATTACCTAAGATAATAATTTAAAAATGGGTCTAGCAATGTGCTTGTTTTCAGGTTATTTCCCAGTCCTTTTAAATTTGTGCTTTAAGTCAGCAGGTGTATAATAACTATGAACACTTGGCTCTTGCACTGCACATCTAATATATATCAATATCCATGCTCTACCACTCGAAAACTGATTCACAGTTGAATCTAAATCTCCTCATGCAGAAAGGTGAGGAGATTTAGATGGAGTCTCTTTAATGGTACCTTAAGTTAGTTACAGTTGAAGTATTTTGGCCAGTGGTTTCCTTACTGTGGCCCATGAGCCACTGGTATGGACTCTGCAGAATCATATGAAAACACGGTTTTAAGTAGAATTTTAATAACAGGGTACAATAAGTTTTTAGAGTTGACTACACTCCAGTGGTCCAAACCGTTTGGAGATTCCTGACCCAGTCTGACATCTGTGATTACAGAATTACCAAAGTGGTTCCAGCTGCCTTGTGATGGCAGAGCTGTGTTACCAGGGCGATCTAAGCTACAGCCCAGTGAATAACACAGTTGGTAGCAATATTTGCTGACCCAGAGGGCAGGTCTCTTGAGGCTCTTTACTGCCACTACACAGAATCTACTTCCAACCAAACCACTGCAGGTAGGCCAGGAGAAGGATGAAGAGCCTGCACAGGTGTCGAAGGGAACATGCCTTCTAGCACCAGTGTCCTGCAGCAGAAGTGTCCCTTGGAAGTGCCCTTCTCCTAGTCTTCCTGCTGTGTGTCCTATATCAGATCTGGCTGGTGAGCACATCCCAGAGCAGTGTAATTGGGCAGGGCTGGGGAGTGGCGACTCTATGAGTCACATTTCAAGCACACAGAACTGAAAGCCCTGCAGTGGAGAGAAATGAGGCACCATGAAAATGAGACATCAAAGGCATATAAATAAGAAGACATATTAAAAAAATTGTTGAAATCTCAGCTGATGGGCAGGTGACTCTTGAATCACACACAGGTCTTAAGCAGTTCAAATGCAGCTCCTTCACCAAAGCTCCATCATGAGGATGGCCAGTCTGGGTCACCTGAACCCTGACTGTTGGATGAAGGTAGCCAGTGGTGCTCCTGAGTCTGACATCAGTAGGCTGTCTACAACATGTGTGTCTACCTAACACACATGTAGGCCCATTTTGCAGTGCTATCCCAGATGCAGGCTGCTCATAGAGATTTCCTTTTCTTCTTGGAAACAGGTGGCATGTGTGAATTCTGGTAACATGAAGATTTTGACATAGTGTTCATAGACCCAATGCATTTGGTGAACTTTTCTTTGCAAAGAAATGATTTAAAAATAAATCCTCTTGGTCTCACTCACATACTCAGGAGAACTATTCTGTCTGAAAGAACTGTGAGGAGCTGGATCCAGACTTCCTGCTCAGTGCAGGCACTTACACCTATTCAGAGTGTGAAGTACTTGCTGGCCTGGAGCAGCAATGCTTCACACTTATGTTGCTCAGATACCAGTGAGTTGACAGGGTCAAAAATAAGTAAGGAGAATGAAACCTCTGAACAGGTTGATTGCTTGTAAACACTAAGGACTGCAGCAGCTCAGCAAAAAACTGCCTGCATTCCTCCCATTCTGGGGCAAATGGGTTCATTCAGTCAGTGGCGCAATTCAGGGTAACTGCCCTGTCCTTCTGCTGCAAAGTCACCAGGTCACTACACAAGATCCTCTTGTCCTGGTATTTTCCCTCTGCTGAGGCTTTAAGATGGTGCCCAGAGCAGCATTAAGACCAACACATAACTTTTCATTGTACAGAAGGAGAATCACTGCAACATCCCATCACAGCAATTTTTTCAAGAGCATCTGATTCTGCAAGAGGCTCAGGACTCCAGTTCCCACCGTGGAACTCAAGAAAAATGCATGGTCTTATTTGGTTGGCTCAGGCATTTGTCTCTTTTCAAGCAACTCTCGATGACACCACATTCACAAGTGTGGTCTACTACAGCTCTAATTAGGAATAGCAAGCAAAGTCTAATGCTACATTCCATGTATTCCATGAATTGCTCGGTGTTTGAGACATTGCCAAAAAAACCCTAGAAGGCACAAATCCATTCCAGCACAGCCTTTTTCTAGCCCACTCTTTTTCTGTTTCTTTGTAATGCAGATGGTACAGAATTCAATACATTAATTTTCCATAGCATGTTGAAGTCTCCGCTTACACTTAAATCCCATACTGCCAACCTAGCTAGCAAGGGAAAAAAACCCAGGAGTACCACCTTTCAACTCCCATGCATGAGAATAAGTCTCACTTGTGAAGCCACCAAATACTGATTTCAGTTTTCCCAAAAGCGTTTCATTTGTCTCTTATAAAGCTTCCCATAAAATTCTAAGCCTAAACGGGGACTGTTCATATGTATATATACAGTACATATACACACACAAATGTAGAACCAAAGCAGTCTGCATAAGGTAGACTGCCAGCAGATCTTTCCAAACACAAATGTTAGCAAATTTAATCAGTTAAATATTTGGGGGTGTTTGTTTGTTTGTTTGTTTACTATGGTAGGTGTCCAGTTGTCCAGCTGACAGGTTTTGCTTAGGCTGCTGGAGTATACTGGCAGTCAGTTCACTCTGTGTCTCATACTCCAAAGTAGTACAGCTGGAGACTGGCCCACATTTATTTACTTTCCACAAGGTCCACATTAGCTGCCTTTACATTAACAATACTCCTGGAATAATGCCTGGTCCTAATGTCTGATCAAAAGTACTACCCAGAAGAAATATATTTCACCTTGTACTTAGATTCTCTTTTCTTCTATTAAATTTCACATCAAAGAAGCTTTTTCTTAGGAGAGAAAAGAGAATCAATAAAAATATCAGATGTCCTCTGAAGAGCAGGAATTGATACCAGAGATGTTAACTTCCACCAGTGTCTGTGACAGCTGTTGTGTGGGTAAGAGAAATCACCAGGATATATGTTAAATCAGCAGGATGTATTTTAGAACCAGAACATAACAAAACCTGGGAATTTGAAATTAGGTCCAGTTCTTTTTTTTCAGGTTTGTAGCCATGAGTGTTACCAAATAATTGCACTGATGAAATTGATTGCATTGATACCAAATAAACAAGGCAAAGAAATGGACCTTTGAGCTTAAAAGGAAGTATGTTGCTCTGTGGCATTCACACATATTTATAAATGTGATCAAGCAGAAGAGAATGTGTCTCTCCATTATACATTGCAAGGTCTTTTCAGGCCAAATTTTGTGAAGTGTGCTCAGTGGAACCTGAAGCCACGTGACCTGTTAACATTGATGCTAACAGAACTGTCTAAATTACAAAAAGTGATTTAGGATGAGTTTCAAAACTGCATCTTGCTTCCATTTAAAGCAGTGTCACAGCTCTTGTTCTCTGAACAGGGCTGGTATGCCTGTGAAAGTATGAACCATCTTGCCAGAGTGTATCCACAGATGTCTCTAAGGTGAGAAAGGCATGTGTGAAACTACCCAGGAAATCATAAAGTGGTTTATATTCATCATCCTGCCATGGAACACTAAGAAACTCTGGAAAATTGGTGAATCTTAAATATGTATGTCCAGTTGTATGTCCAGTTGTAAGATAGTAGTAAGCTTTAAATATGGGAAGGTATTTTCTGTTTCCCTTAAGATCCCTATTAGGACAAAAGCGCACCAGACAGATGGCAGAAGTATCTTCATTATTTATACATAAACATGTGCCACCTTTCCTGAAAACTGGAAAGGAAGAGATGGAAGACTGGCAGCACCATCTCCTGGCCGATAAAAGAAATAGGGACCACTTTGTGTCAGAGTGCAGGGCCAAGTAATTTCTTTGTGGATTTTAAAAACACTGTAGCAGGAAGTAACTTCACAAGAGTATATTCCCTCCCTAGGAAGACTAACTTTGATATGCTTCAGGAAAGAAAAGCATTAGGTGTTATTATAATTACAGGGAACATATGCTCACAATAATGAAGAACAAATTCAGGTTCCTTCTGCGTTTAAAAAGCTCTCTCATGTTGGTCTCTGCTTTCCTTTGTGATGAAGTAATAGCAGATTTCAAAACTAGCACAGCAGGTAAATCAGTCCAGTTGCAGCATATTTGTGTAGTCCTGGAAGACCTCAGGAGACCATAGAAGTTCCTCGAAGTCAGAAAATATTGGAATATGTATATTTCAAGAGTTGTAGCCAAATTTCTGTCTTGCTGAGTAGGTAGGGGAAATGTTGGGAAATGTACTGTTAACTCATGGATCACTAATGTGGAGTGCTAGTTTGCATGTTTTGAAAGTGACAATAGGCCAAACAGTGCTAAGTAAGGGTGAGGCCTTCGAAATAATGAAACGCTGTATGGGAAAGAAAAACATCTATGGAGATAAAAGAGGAGACTAAGTCAGATGACTTGGTGAAAGACAGACATGGAAGAGAACAGAAGAGAAAAAAAGAGGTAAGGAAGAGAGGAATCACAGAACCTTCAGAACTGGTGTGCCACAGGAGTCAGGAGTCCAGACCTCATTTACCAGCAAGAGGGAGAAGACAACCTCAGCAATCAGGCCAAAGTATACCAGTCTTCTGCCTGTTAACTCTTCCAGACCTGTTCTTGCTGTTAGGTCTGTGTTCCATGGTATGAAACAAACGTGAAGCCCTCCTTGTGCTACATAAACATGGATGATGTTTTGCTGTTGGGTTTTTTCTGTGTTTTGGAGGTTATTGCACGTTGAGGAACTCCCAAGTGCTTTTAAAGAATTTTTTTTGTCTTTTTTTTTTTTTTTTTTTTTTTTTTTTGCAGAGGATCATGAAAGTGGAAGAGACTTATGAACTTATTCATTCCATCCTTCTCCCAAAGTATGAATACTTCTTATAAGTCACTGCACTTCCCAGGACTTCGCCCAACATAGGTTCAAAACCCACACATAATACAGGTTTCAATAATTCCCATGGGAAAATATGCAGCTTTATGAAGCCTACATCTCCCACATGGGTAGGGAGGAGCTCTGCTTATCTCTTTAGCTCAGAACCAAGATCAGGACTTTTTCCTCGGGGGATCATTTACTCTTTAAACATTCACAAAACAAAGGTAATCCACCATCTTCCTCCAGGGTGTGCCACAGAATCCACCTTCCTTTCCAAGCAAACTACTAAACTGTATATTTTATGAATCACTCTGAGTAGTGGGTTTACCTCTTTTACCAAACAGTTGTTCTTAAAGAAACCCTTCTTCTGAACAGGGTCAGTTACCCAGCTAGCTGTCACTCCACATATTCAGGTTTTATTATTAACACAGGGAAACACATTCACTGCCTATATATATAAAATTATTTTGGGTTTTTTTTATTCAATGTGCTGTACTTGTGCTATTCCTCACCAAAATACACTACGTGCTGTTTCCCATTAATTCCTAATCATATCCTGTGTATTTACATCCTTGTTTAGTCCCTACTCGTGTCAATAAAATGGCTCAAATTCCTTACTGTGGGAAGGAAAGAACACATTTTCTATTAATACTGAGTATCAACACACTCCAAAAGTGATCTTGTACTGGACACAAGATGATATATTTGTAAAACAAATTAAGATTAAAAAAAGAAATCACACTCAGACATGCCATTAAACTAACCTACTGATACTAAATCAATTACTGTTATTAATGTGGAATAAACAATATTGCTAAATCAATGACAACTTTCACAATTACTATATACTGTTACGCTATTATTAAATAGCAATAGTCTGAACACTTTAATCTAACAATTCCATTGTGATTGGCTCTGGCAAAGCCCAAATCACAGTTCTATAACTCTAAAAATATGCACTGGCAATCAACTTCTATTATTAAAGTGTCTTGAAGGAACAAGTCAGTGGGAAAATTCAAGTGATAAAAGAAAAAGAAACTTTTTACCTGGCTTTCTGTATCTTCCTTCACAAGTTACAGAATACTGAGAGATAGGATAGTCTATCCATTGATAAAAAACTGGACCTGTACTGGGACCTCTGAAGTCCAATATGTGATCTGAAAATTGGGATAAATTGTTCACAGATAAAACAACACTCTTCCAAAAAGTTCTGCCTAAAGTTGATTCTAAGACTTGCAGAAAGATCCTGCAATATTAAATCACATCTGATAAAATGGCAAATGAAAATTGTTTATAAATGCTGTATTTAACCTTCACCAAATACTCACAATGATGAGCACTTGTTTAGTTGTTATTAACCTAAAAAGAGATCTTAGAAAGCTGGTGAAGTATCATCTACCTGAAACTTCAACTCTGTACTCAGTGGAGGTCAAAAATTATGGGAAGTCACTAGAATTAAGACAAGGTTAGAGCAAAAGTATTTTTTATATACTACAGAATGGCTGTACTATATCAAAACAAGCAAACAAAAAAAACACCAAAAAACCCCCAAAAACCAAAACCCAAAAGCCAGGAAGATGTTTAGATTACACACAAACATGAAATAATCACACACAAGGGAAGACTAACCAAAATAAGACATTTCATTTGGGGAAAAAAAATAATCACACCTATATATCAGAGGGTTATGGTAGATCTCATTAATTACATCAAAGGAAAGAGTCATAAAATGCATAAAACTCAATAATAAATAATTTTCAAGAGAATCTGATATTATTTCAATAATCTTAGTGTACCAGGTGCCAGAAGCTGAAACCCACCAACCGGACTGGCTACAAAAACAGTACTGTGAGATGATAAAGCCATGGTGGAAAACCCAGGAGACCCTCCTGAGTCTGTGTTCCTCTGTTGGAACACTTCATCGTTGGCCTTATCTCTGATCTGCTTCAAACGGAGATGTTGACTTAAAAAGAAGTTCATGACACAAAATAAACAGTGACTAATTCTCAACAGACACTGTTCACCCAGGAAACTCAAGGATGCAATAATTCTAATTGTGCAGTGAAATTCTAACTGTGGTATAAATTCTTGCTTAGAACTTTCTGGGCATCTAAGAAGTGGATTGTATCAAATGTTACATTATTTTTTAAAAATTGTTTCTAAGGGAAAGCTGGAGAACTAGTGACCATTAAAAGTGACACCTATTCTGCACAGACTAGTACAACTATAGTTATTGCATAGGTGGGGAGCTGTGATTTACCAGGGAAAGGTCAACAAGGGTTTTGTCAACATTGTTCTTGCCAAGAGAAGTCTTGCTTTACAAACTCAGATTGAAGTCTTTTGAATGTGTCAGCAAGCACTTGGATAAGAGGGATTGCAGAGGTACAGTTTGCTGAGATTTCTGAAAGACTTTCAAGACTTTCTTGCCAAAAGTTCTTAAGGAAACTAAACAACCACAGGATAAGAGAGAAGATTCCAGCATGGACTGAAATGCATTTAAAAGACTAACACACGGTCAGTACATGGTCATGTACATAGTACATGGTCAGTTTTCTCAATGAAAGGAAGTCACTAATGCACCTTCACATCTCTGTGCTTATTCATAAATAATCTAAGGTGAGGAGTGACAAGACAAAGATTGCTGAAGATATCTTGTTATTCATGAAAGGAAAGAAAAGGTGTGGCTGAGAATTGCAGAAAGACCTTCCTCTGTTCAGGGCTCATTCACCCACACTGGTGCTCTACCATATGGGGGACACATTGGCTCTGGCACAGGACTCAACAGGGACCCTCAGACTCTTCTAAAGCCTCACTCAGACCCTCTGTGTCATCTGGAATAGCACTGGACACCCACATGTGGGCAACTGAACAGAGCCCTCAGTGCCTGGCAGGAAAATGACAAATGATCATGAAGACAGATCTAAAGCCATGCACATGGGGAAAAGACAGTCTTACATCACATGTGGAATAATGCTGTCTGAACTGACCACTACACGTCAGGAGTGAGAGCTGAGTAGTTTAACGTTATTTGTAGGACAATGCCAGCTCAGTGGAGATCAACAGCATATTGAATATTCAGAAGCAATACTGACAATAAGGCAGGTAATATTGTTATGCCTTATGTTATAAGGCGTGCTCTTTGGGAACAGTTGAGTCATGGACCCATCACTTACTATTTGTACTAAGTGCCACAAGCCTCAGTTGTGCTAAGGAAACTACACAAAACCTTGTAAATCACCCAGTACAGTCACTCACATGGGCTGGGGAGAAGCTGCAAATGCAGCTGTGAGTGGCATCGCTGAGCGTGCAAGACCTGAGAGCATCAGGGTCCTGCCCAGGCAGGTCCACACCCCATGCTGTCCCTGGAGAGGGCTGCAGAACTCAGAGCCTTCTCCCTTCCCAGAGGCCTGTTCCCACCCTGGGAAAACCATGAGGGGGCTGTGGTGAGGATGTCCCAAGAAAGCACATGCCCTCAGCAGGAAGAGCATTGCCAGCAGATGGAAGGAGGTGATCCTGCCCCTCTATTCAGCTCTAGTGAGGCCACATCTGGGGTTCTGTGTCCAGTTCTGGGCTCCGCAGTGCAAGAGAGACATGGAGCTCCTGAAGCAGGTCCAGCAGAGGCTACAAAGATGATTACAGGACTGGAGCATCTCTCTTACAAGGAAAGGCTGAGGGAGCTGGGCCTGTTCAGTCACAAGAGATGACTGAGAGGGGACCTCACCAATGTGTTTAACTATCTTAAGGGAAGGTGTCAAGAGAATGGAGCCAGACTCCTCTTGGTGGTGCCAAGCAATAGGAAAAGAGGCAACAGGCAGAAATGTATGCTCAGGAAGTTCCACCTGAACATGAGAAAGAACTTTATTGTGTGTGACCAAGCACTGAAACAGATTGTCCAGAGGCTGTGTTGTCTCCCTCCCTAAGTATATTCAAGAACCGTCTGGATGCAATCCTGTGCCATGTGGTCTACCATGACCCTGCAGAAGCAGGGAGGCTGGAGCAGACGCCCCACTGTAACCCCTTAGGCTCTGCCCCATCCCATGTCTCCATGAGGGCAGCACTTACCGCCTCACACCCCCACAGCGCAGCCGGTGCCTCCCCTCCGCACCGCCCCCCGCTCAAGATGGCGGCCCCGCCCGTCCCACAATGCCCCGCGCGCAGCTGCCGCGCTTCCGGGTGCGGGCCCAGGAGGGCAGCGGGCTCGGCGCAGCGGGCGGAAGGCGAAGCTGCCCCGAGTGGATGCGAAGGAACGGGCGCGCAGTGCCGGAGGAAGCCGCGCCCGGACCATGAGGCTTCGACTGTGGCTGGTCCCGGCCCTGGTGCTGCTGTGGGGGCCGGGCGGGCTGGAGGCGCTGGGGCACTCGCAGCGCCCGCAGCGCTACGGTGAGGGCAGGGCGCGACCACGGCAACCGCGGAGGGGAGGGGAGAGAGGGAAGAAGGAGGGAGAGACCACTGCGATGGGGCGGGGGGGGGGAGGTACGGCACCCCGCCTCTGCCAGGGGTTGGTGATGGGTGATGTGTGGAGTGTTGTTGGGCACTCTTTTTGCTGAAGGCATCGCTGATGGGCCGTGTTTGGGGTTACCGCTCTCTGCGGGGAGGCAGGGAGACACCATTGTCTTCACTCTCGAGGTCTGCTGAAGAGTTTTCCTCACAGGAGTTTGCGTTCTGTTAAGGCGGGATAATCACAAAATACGTCGGGTAGGAAGGGACCACAGTGGGTCGTCTGGTCCAGTCTCCATGCTCCTGCAGGGTCATCCTGGATCATATTCCACAGGATTGCATCCAGGCGGTTCTGGACTATCTCCAGTGAGGGAGACTGCACAACCTCACTGGGCAAATCATATAAATGGCTTCCCTTCACAGTTCTGTCTGGAGAGTCACCAGAGAGCCCGAAGCCATTGGAGCTGAAAGTGACCTCTAGAAAAGCTTGACATGGAGGAGAACCGCTGCTTTATTTAACTTCGGTAAACAGTTTTGCGTCTGAGCTGCTTTGCAATGAAGAAGTTGCAGACTTTCGTTTGATAAGCAAAAGCTTGTCACTGAAATGGCAGATGGGCTCTTGCAAGAGGCAGTGGTCGTGTCTAGCCCTTAAGACCCATTTTTACACGCTTCTTGGATCCTTGTCTTTGCTCCATTTTTTCTCCTCTCTACCATAGTTCCTCATCACTGGAGCAGCAAAATTTTTGTTTCCTTTAAAAGCTTTGTCTGGCCCCACATGAAAACTCATGTTTTGAAAATCAAAGGTACAAAAATGATTTTGTGATAAGTTCTGTTGGTTTCCTTGAGCCCATCACTATGCAGGGTGAGGATTCACATGTGATGATGCTGACATTCAAGTTGGCAACTGAACTGTCTAAAGACAGTCTCCAAACACTGTTCCAGTGATTAATCAGCTGTACATTCTCACAGAGATATTTGTCCTGCCTTCAGTCGGTGAGGCCAACAGGGACTGCTTCAAGTCTCCTTTCTTGGCTTAGATCTCTCAGCACAGTTTCTGACAGGTGTCCAGGGTGCACCTCTGCCCTCTCCTGCACCTGAGGTGGATTTGTGGTTCTGTGCACACCTCAGCAGTTGGTGGCTGCAGGGACCTGGGAAGGATGGGGCTTAGTGGTGGATGCTCCAGGAAGTGTAATAGAAACAAAACAAACACAGCGTGTCCTTTCAACATCAGGCAGATCATGAGGTCCTGAACAGAGGTTGCATCTTGGGCTGTCAGATCTTCATGCCTTTTAAAGGACCTGTCTGCTATGAGTTTGTGCAGTCTTTATCTGACAGCTTTTATTTTCTTGGCTCATGTACCACCATGCCTGGACTATGAGCTATTCAATTTTATGAAATGCTGCATGGAGAAGAACCTTCTTTCTTCTTTTTCTAAACGTTGACCATTTCTGCTGTCAGAAATCGTCAATATGGAAGAATTACTGATTTTCTTCACGCCTTTAGTGACTTACACACCTATGTAATTGGTCTCATTTGTACTATCTTTTTTAAGTGAGAAAATATTAATCTATGTGATAATTCTTAGTATGAGGAAAGAATCATGACTTTATTGGTCACTTTTTTCTGTATATTTTGTGTTGGGTATTTATTTATTTGAGATGTATGATCAGGACTGCAGGACACCATTTGTAATACAGAGGCAGCATAAATTTGTAATGATGAGTGCTTTTGATTTTGTTTCCTTTCTGAGTAGTTTTTTATCTTCAATAGTCACTCCAAGCTCTATTTTCTTTGTGGGTTTTGTTGTTTTGTTTTGTTGCTTTTTTTTTTTGCTTTGAGTGGTAATAATTATACTGAAATATTTGGCCATGTAAATACAGTGAGGAATTATTTTCCTCATGTGTTATTTTGCACATTCATACCTTGAATTTTATCACACATTTTGTTCTGTTGTCTAGTAAACTAAATTTACAAAAGTATTTTGTGAGAGAGCTTGAAAAATCCATGTGTGCTACATTAGCTGCTACTTCTATCCACGCTTTACTCCCATATACATATATATATATATATGCTAATACATAGGAGGCACTACTTCCCTAATATCTTATTTAGCCCTGGGTCTAGTAACTTACACTTTGTTGTTATTATTATCTGTTTGCCAGGTCAGGACATTGAATGTATTTGTTGATTAGCCCTTAGATGGTACCTGGAGTGGAAATTGGTCCTTTCAGACCCCCTGCTCCACACCAGTGGCACAGTAGTCCCACACCACAGTTAGTAGTTGACCAGTTCTATTTTAGCAGTGCTTTTTAACTCTTGGGTTAATACATTCATATCCTGCTGATTTACTGGTCATTTTCTAGACTTACTATAAAGCCTGTTTTCCTGGGTCTTGAACACAGGTCTTTACATATATTCTATCATGATAAGCTTTTGGGGAACTTTTTAATCTCCTCTGCAGTGAGTACTAAGGTCAATTACTGCCTTACTTCTTGGTACTGGCCTTTAGCATCCATTCTTGGGGCTGTATTTGCAGCTGACTTGTTTTACAAGCCCTTTTGGTTATTTAGCTGTGTGGTTTCTTCTCATAAAATAAAAAATATTTCAAGTATTAGCTTTATGCCTTTTACAAGCTGTTTCTTAAAATACTTTTGCCTGTTTTATTATGGTTTTATGTTCATCTTTTTGTTGGAGTTCTGTTGTCCTCATCTTACAGCTTGGTTTTCTAAATATCATCTTTTCCCTCTAATAATTTGAGTGTTATTATTTTGAAAGCTCTGTTTAACCACTGCTTAATTTTTGGGAACTGAAATCAGATTTATGATAAGCACTATCCTTAAGGAAGTTTAATGAACTAACATTTTGTGATTTATGTTTAGAACTTCTTGCTTATTACTCTGAGTTTGGTTTTTCAAGGAAGAAAAAAAATTGTACCATGAAAAAAGAATTTGACAAAGAATAGAATAAGTGATAAAAAGATGTGGGTCATTTTCCAGCTTTTTTCAACTGAAGTAATCTTAGGGTGTGGTGCTCCAGGAGTCTAAACTGATCTAAAATGGGACTGCCACAACCTGACCTCAGCTTTCCAATCCCTTCCCCATTCCTTTGAGTAGATTCATGGAATGTGAGCTGTCTGGCAGGTAATCTCTTTTTTTGTTTGGGTTTTTTTCTTTCCTTTTTTTTTTTGGTGGTTTGGGGTTTTTGTTTGATTTTGTTTTATTTTCAGTAAAGGGTGTATTTTTTCCTTGTGAAGTTCATTATTGTGGAGCAGCTCACAGTGTGACTGTCTGAGCACCCGCCCCTTTGTTTTTGGGGGTGGAAGTGGTTTGTGTTCCAGGTGAGGGATGAAGGCAGGATAATATGCACCTCAGTTTGTCTTTCAGTATACTCTTTTTAGTAATGTTGACATCAGGGATTAATTTCTAGAGAAATGGGACTCTACTAGTCAGTACAGTGACTGATACTGTAGTTTGGCCCCTGAAAAATTAGTGTCAACTCTTTCAAAATTATTCTCTTTGTTGTCATTTATCTCTGAAGATATTTTTTTATAGCTATAAAATATTTATGCTGTTTGTCTTGGAGTTCAGACATATCTGGATGGTAACAGAGTTTAATGTACTTGAGAAGAATAACAGTGCAAATATCCAGCTTGGGTACTGAATAGGTGAATAGATCACTGAATATAACTAAAGAACTGCTTGGATCTGTATTATGGTACAGTGATACAAGTTGTGTGCTGCCACTAAGCAGCATGTATCCAGGATTACCCCCAACAGAGTCTAGATGTAAAATGTGTCTTACTCTACTGTTACCACCTTTGAATGAGAACTTTTTATCATGAGCTAGATAGGGAACTAAAATAAGATAGTTGTTCCTATGCTGGGCAGATGATATTCTTTGAATCACTCACTTAGGGGTCTTTTTCTACCTGCCAAATTGCACTACTAAAATCTGACGTAAGTACCCTGATTTTCAGCAGTTTTTTCTCCACACTGCAGAAGTACCATGCAGAACTCAGAACAGCTGTGTGAGCTGGAGAAATGACAAATGGTTCAGTGCAAACCTACTTAATGCACATCAGAAGACTAGGATTTAGAAGTTGTTGATTGAAAAAAACAAATGGTGATGGTGTTGATGAATAAACCAGGGGAGCTAAGTGATACAGAGGGCAGCATAAATTGATTTGCAGTCAGTTTTGAATTCTTCACGCTTGATGTGACAAAATGCAGCAAGTCCAAAAGGCCAGGAATGTAACTGGCTGGCAGAGAGTTAAGGGATTGGAAGTTTAGCTTGGTGTCAAAAATGTGCAGTGAGATAATTAGTGACAAAAATCTTTATGCAAGATTAAATTTTATCCTGCTGAACTGAGGCTTCTGTTGGAGACTAAGGCAAGACCTAGGTGAAGGTCAAATGATTCATTTCCCTACCAGGATCTTCCTTTTTTTTACTGTTTCTTACCCCATTTGGACATCCTTTGAAGCAAGACTACTGTTTTAGATGGAGCTGGTTTTGCAGTTTGTCCCCAAAAGCCGAAGGTTGAGAGTGTTTCTCACCATGCATCACATAGTGGAGAATTCAAGGACACACAATCCCACAGCATGTGATCCTTTCCCAGGATGTGGTGGGGTTATTTCAAAATCATTACAGGAATTCGTTGATGCAGTGTTTTTGTCTCAGTATAAACAGCAAATGCTTGGTGTAGACATGGCCTTATTCAATGCAAATTATCAGTATTATTTTGGGTTGTGGATTAGCAATCTTTTCCATGAAGTTACTTATTATCAAGGTTTTCCAGAACTTTTCTCAGATTTGTTTTCACTTGTTCATATGAATAGGTCAGTGTTTCCATTTCCAACTGAAAAAAGTGATTGAAGTGTAGTTTCTGTGAGAAGTACTCAAGGTCAACAAAAAGAATGTCAATGCTACATTAAAGTCTAATTAATAAGAATTACCTTTAACCATTGCAAGATTTTTGTAATGGGAACATAATCCAGTGCTCAGCTTGAGTTTGGTTTTCAGTAGTGCCAATTTGTTCTGACCTTCAAGCAGACAAAAAGTAAAATTCCTGTTTGCATTTAAGATTTGGGATGGTTTAATTTTCCTCCCACTGTAAAAACTGACAACTTCACTGCTGCTGTACACTGCTGATGGCAGCAGTGACTCATCTCAGTTTCATGCTTCTACCACTCTGGAATTTTTGTGTGCATGTGCAGAAGCCCCAGCATGGATTTCTGCTCCGTGGCTGGAAGGGCTGAGTGAGGAAGCACAGTGAGCCATACTCTAACGCTCTGGCATTCTGACTTTACATTAGGATTTAGTTGTGTGTTTAGTAGTCAGCAGATAGAGATAGAAGTTTATGTTTAACTTCTGTTATAAACAGGTTGATTTTCTCCCCCCAGCTTTTATATAAACTGTAGGAGTCTGAGTTTGCCAGACTGATGATGGGAAGTGCTTTGCTGTGCAACCAAGAACCAGGTTTCTTTAACGAAGAGCTGTTAATCCTGCTGTCCTTTTCTGTGATTTTCATGTGCAGCACATGAACTTGTCTGTTTTGGGGATGTCCTGCATCAGTGGTCTAATGTCCCTCTCAGTGGTTCTAATGGTCTTCCTGTATCTTTTATTCTTGCCGATACATGTGATAGTACTGCCCATCTTTGTCACCTGTGCGCTGCATCTCTTCACACTGTCCATCCCTGTCTTCCTGTGCTGTCTTAATATGCATTATTTGTACTTTTTTTCCCTTCTTGATATTTGCATTTTTAACCTATGTAGGTGCATGGACTGGGAAGCGGGAAGACAAGGGCGCTCTGTTATGAAGGGAGGCACCTGTAGCTGCCACCCAGTAGATGTTGATCCATAATTACTGACGTGTTGAACAAGATCACGATATCCCTTGGTTTCCTTGCTCACCTTTTCAGGGTGTTACTGAAATAGTAAAGTTCTCCTCCTCAGTACCTGTGACGTGCCTCGAATTTTGGAAGATCGTGTATGAATGAGTCCAAATTTGTATCCACAAGGAGAAGAAATGCAGTCAGAAGTGAAGGGGTTGGTCTCGCAAGTGTAGTCTAGACAGTAATTTGTGTCTACCTAGAATCAGCTCCACTCAAACTTATTTTGTGACACAGCAGGATTTTGTGATGTGGTATCTTTGTACAGTAGTGAGGCTTGTAGTTTTCTGAGAGCCAGACAAATGATCTGTTTGCAGAGAACACTGCGTCCTGTGACTGGGCAGTTCCTCTCTGCAGGATGTATGAAAGCATGTGATTTGGGGGTGGGTCACATTTTGGGGGTTTTTTTGAGCATCGAGTCATATGATGCTGTCCTGTTGTAATGTTGGAATGTAATTCTGTTGGAATGGCTGAATTGCCCTTGTTTCACTTTAATTATGAGGATGTTAATTCAGTGGACTTCCTTATTTTTAATAATGTCAGTATTTGGCAGGATATTGCTTTTTTTTTTTTTTTTATTTTGAAAAGTCATCTGTTGTCATTAATAGGACAGACTGTTACTAAATCGAGTAGATCCAGTAGTATAAGTTTTGTTCCTCTCTGGTCCTTATTTAAGACATGCTTAGTGAAGGAGATAATTTGCAAGGTTGGAAGTGTGTGAGGTAACGTGTAGGAGCCATTGTGGGTATTCAGCTGTATTCAAAACCTCCAGAAAATTACCTGTACAGCTTCTGCTAAACAGAATTTGCGCCCTTAAGGAAGTATTCCCACTGCCCAGAAACAGATGTTTATTTTACTGTGGGGAAAAAAACTTTGAAGTAGTATAAAGGTGCAGCTTCATGAACAAGTTTTTCCTGAGATGAGCTAAAGGGTTTTTAGTAAGCTGTTAGGTTTTCCATGATATCCATCACTGGCATGTCTGGATGTGTGATAAGGAGAGAGTAGTTGCCCAGTGTAACTGCAGGAGAAGTGCCCTGTGGAGTAGCTGCTGGACAATAAAGCAGCAGCATCCCTGCCCTCCCAGCTTGAGGGCTGGGTAACCGTACCCCGAGGCTTCATCTGCTGCTGAGTGAGTGAGTTTGGGCACCTTTTTTTCTCACGTGGTTTAACAAGTTTGGTGCTGCTGGGACTGAGTCAAAAACATGCCTTCTAAAACGTTCAGCAGGGCTGACGTGGCTGGCCATTCTTAGTAACAGGTTTGTCCAGAAGTGTGCTCAAAGAGAGTGTAAACCTTTATCTTGTTATGGTTTATTAGAACACTGACATGTATTTGGTTCTTGCTTTGAACTTGTTTCTCACACAAGTTCTTCTGTTTCCATGTTCTTGATGAGCAAAACAGCAACCACTCTTCAGTGGAAACAAATAAACATGATTTATCTAAACTGTTAAAAGCATGGGCTGTTCTGTGTGGGATGAGTGTTTCAATTCACTTTGTATTGTGTCTGGCAATGGCTCTGTACCAGATGTACTGCAGAAGGATGTAACAGCACATGCAAGGAGCTGTTACAGATGAACCTTCTCAATGCGTCCTCTTCATCGGCAGTCTCCCAAAAGCAGCATAAGCTGTTCAGAGAAGGTACCCACAAACATTTAGGCATGACTGCATCACCTCCTGCTGGCACAGACCATTTGTGTACCCAGTTGAAATGTGAATATATTTGCCTTCTCCATTAGCACTCCCTGGACTGGTGCTGCAGCCACACAATCTGGCTGTATTGCAGCCAGTGAGCGGCTGTTACCACAAACACAGGGGCAGCTGTTTTATGTAGGGTGATGGAGACCTGCTTTAGCTCTTGTGGTTCTGGTTGGAAAGACTCCAGTCTGTGTTTCCTGGTCTAAATTCTGAGACTTTGAATTATATTTCAAATTACTGTATTTGGTTACTTTAATTAAAATATTTTAATGTACTAAGAAGAGCATATATAATGAAATAGTAACAATAAACAATATGGAGCCCTTCAACTGTTCAGTCACTCCTCGGCTGAATTAGAAAAATTGTTACTAGTCAGCTGCTCATAAGCTTTTGATAGGTATTTGATACTCATTGGAAATCAGCTTGAGATCAGAACCCAGATGTAGTTGATGAGTGCCACACTTGGGAGATGACACTGATTTAACTGTCCCACTGCAAAATCCTTCCTGAGTGTGTTTGCAGTGTTTGTCCTAGGACTGCTCCCTGTAGGTTTGTCATCCCATTCTGCCTTTGACAGAAAAATTATTTCTGCTTTTATTTCCTTTGGGATGATTGGAGAAATAACTGCAACTATTCCTGCAAACCCCACTGATTATGTAGTGGTCTTTTTTAAATCTCAAATGTAATATTTTTTTTTTAATGTTGGATCTCGAGTTTTAGGTAGGGACATTTTCTGTCACGGGGTAATTTTGAAGAGAGTTTTTAAAAATATTAATTATATCTTCTGGATTAAAATGTCATGCTTCTAGATAAGCTTAACCTTTCCATAAATAATGCAGTGCAAAAGAATGCTTATGAAATGGCTGACTTGCCATATTTACTTGTTGGTTTCTGGGCAATAGATGTGGCATGAGATCATGGGAATTTATTGTTGTACTTACGAAAGCCAAGCTGGTTGGAGAAGGGTGACATTGGTATTTGAATTGCTAGCTGAGCACTGAAAGAGAAACTTCTTTTGGAAGTACATGCTGTGGCCTCCAACTCAGGGAGTTAAGCTCTTGCCCAGTGCATTCTTGAGCTCTTTGGTGCTGGAGCAGAGTTTATTAAAAGATATTTTCCTGTGTTAAGTCTCAAAGTCTAGTGCCAGGAGGCTTTTAGCCCAGAAACAAGGTGAGATAAAAGAGGGAAGAGTTGGTGAGTTCAAAGCTGGGGGTAGAGGAGGATCACTGCTATGGGTTTCTTCTTGAGAGCTTTGGGATATCATCTTTGTCACCGATGTTCCTTCCCTGTCTCTCTTTCAAACTCAAGATCTGTATGTTCTTGGGAGGTTTCCCTCCAGAAAAGAAAGGTACCTTGAGGTGAAGGCTGGTGACAATAAATATATACTTGGCATAATAGGATGCAATTAAGGCGTTCCCTAAAAAGACAGGAATGCAGAAGTCTAGGAGGGTGTGGAAGGGAAGGAACCACAAAAAAGTGATTTGGGAAAACTAAGTCAGCTCAGGTCTGTTGAAGCCCATGGGAAATGACTTTTGGACCATAATGAAGATAAGGAGGAAGGAATACCAGAAATATTTTTAAACTTGAATAAGAAGTATAGGCTTTCTATGGCTCCCATCCACAAACTGTTGTACAGTTGGACTCTGTACTGTTCTGTGTTTTGTTTAAAATAGTGACACTTCGTCTTTTATTTTCAGTAAGCCATGAACATGGATTCATTTTCACAATATGAACAGAAAATTTTACAGAAAAATTTTTGTTTGAATGTATTACCAATATATTTTTTCCATATGTCTGATACCATAGCTAGTTAACAGTTATGTTGTTATGTCTGGGAGCAGCATGTCTTAAGCCTCTACTTATGTTGTAAGTAAAATTAAAAGCAAACAAATTTAGGAAGGGTAAGAGGAAATATGAACAAGTGCACTCTTGTTTCAGGGTTACAGGAATTGGGAGTGCCCTGTGTTTCATTTGTTACTTCAATAGAATCATCTTACTCATCTTTGTGAACTTTTTAGGTCTTGTTCTTACTACCCTTCCTGTGTCTCTGTGAGGCATTTCCAGAAGGGTGTTTGTGTACATTAAGGTGGAGCAGGACTTGCCTACCAAATAAAAGAGCCTGATTTTTTTAGTAGACTTCTCAGTTCTCTTGCCATGAAACTGAGACATTTTGTCTGGCCATAGTGGCAACTGCATCTTGCTCTTTGGCACGGCATTCTCTTGATTCTGGTCTGTACTTCACAGGCAGAGGTGCAAAAGGACAGTCATGTTTTATAGCTGGGGTTGTGTCTCTCGGGCAGACCTTGTGCTTGGCAAGTCCCCAAATAGTGTGGCAGTGGTACCACACCTCATGTTTCCTGCCCCACGTACCACACGCTTGGTCCATATCATAAACCAGTGTTGGATATCCTGTATATCAACATTCACTTTAACTGAGGGGTCAGCTCTAGCTGACTGTGGTGAGACAATCTCAAGTTTGATTAAAAGAATTCAAAAATTGGCAGTTTAATGAGGTTGTTTTTTTCAGAATTGATTTCCCTGCCTGTTCCTACCCCCTTCCTAGGTGGTTCTGAATGATGGCAAATGCCAGACAAAAAGAAATTAATTAGAACAGACTTTTTAATTAAAAAAGGGCTGTTTGGAGGGTAAAGTTAGCCATTTACTCACTGCATGGCTCTAGTGAACCAGCTCTGCAGCACATGGCAAGCTAATGATGAAGGCCCTGCCTGGCATGCAGCAGTGGGGCACATAGAGGGAAAACCCCCACAACAGAAAATATGGTAATAGAAACTTGCCTTTGCATATAACCCGAAACACATGGTAATCGATTGCAGGTGCTCTCGACCTGTGGGTTGTAAACAGAAATCAGGAAATTGCAACTGCACTGCCCTTCCTGTGTTGCTCAAGGGCTGGGGAGGAGTAGCTGGGGAGGGAGAAGCCTGGGAACCGCTGTTTGGTGGCTTCTGCTGCCCAAGAAAGCAGCCATGTCGCCCATCCCTCGCTCTGCGAGTGGGTCTGGTGCAGGGCCACGAGGGCTGTGAGAGTCATCTTTTCTTCTGTACCTTCCTCACTTCAGTGTACACAAGCACACTCGTGCCCTTACACTGCTGGTTAGTTCTCCCCACCCACCCCCTTGCAAAAGGAAAAGCAAGGTGCTTCCCTTGCCCTGATCAATGTATGTGTTCTTAAAGCTTTCCTGAGCTTTGGAGGCATGGATCTGGGGATAAATTATGGTACTGAGTGTCGGGTTTCAGAAACCTGTATTATTTCAAGAGCTGTAAGCATCTAGATTTCAAGTTGGCAATCTTGTTTCATTGCACAATAGCCAGTAAAACAGCTTATTAGTGGTGCTGCTTTACTTAAAAGTCCAGTAAAACACACGAGGTGGCTTTGCTGAGTGGTGTAAGCTAGTGACCAGGGGCTCTGAAGGAATGCTACCTTCCTTTACAAAAATCCTCTTTGGTAGCTATCAGGCCTGATTTAGCAGCATAGCTGGAAGTGGAGGGGAAAAAAACAGGGAATTTTTAAAATAAAGAATGTCTTTATTAAAGCGCTTCCGTCTCTTGTAAAACATACCTGAATCCTCATTTGATGCAGTGAAGAGTGAACACCTCTGTCGAAGAAGGAAAACATTGATGTGGGAATAAGAGTCTCTGGTTAAGGCTGTAAATAGCAACTGCATCTCTCAGTGCTGGTGGAAGCCAAGGTGGTTGTTGGGTGTCTTGCTGGGTGGTGGGTGCTCCAGAGGAGGAGTGTGGATGGGTGCTTTGGTGAAGGAATGCCTTATGAAATAGCAGGAGGCTTTATCAGCAAGAGCCAAACACTGTTGGCAGCTGTTGTGCACTTGTTAATGGTGGAAACATCTGCAGAGTAGTGACCTGAATTTGTAATTTGTGTACTGCTCCCATAGGAATTCAGGCACTTGGTCTCCTTTCTCTGAACAACTTTTCATGTTCTAAGTAGGAGAAGGAATTTTGTATGATGGTAAGGTATTGGGAAACCAGGTTATCTCACATGAGTTGCCTTGTTAGTTCTGATTGACTGTGCTATGCAGATACCTGTTCTAGCTACTGTTGGGCAGAAAGGCCCAATACAGTCCCAATCTGCAATTAATTTGGTGTCAGTCTCCTCACAGATGGGATGGGGAGAGAATCAGAAGGGTAAAGGTGAGATAACTCGTAGGTTGAGATGGAAACAGTTTAATAGCAAAAGCTGTTCATAACAGCAAAGCAAAACAAGGGAATTAATAGGTTAAACTGTTTTCTTCCTCAGACTCATGTGCGGACCAGCAGATGCGGAGAGTAATTCCCTCCAGAGAAATGGGGACATTCTCCCCCATTTAGTTTCTGGGGGTCAGCCAGGGAGGGCACTAGTTCTGCATTGCTGAATGTCATTGCTGTGACAGTAAAAATGATGAGTTGGTTGCTTAGAAATTGTAGAAAAAGTGAAGCAAACTCTGTTGGTCTCTCTCAGATTGTGTCTTGTCACACTCTGTGATTTCTACTTGCCTATGCAAAATGGACCTTTACAGAAATGTACAATAATTATCCTAAAATCAGAGCAAAGTGTGGTCTTGCTGTTGAAATGGGAGGCTCTGGTTTGCTCTTTTTTTATGTGTGCATTTGGAAATAAAGTCTTTTGAAACTAAAACTTTGCTTGTTGGTCTTTCAGACACAGTTGAGTCCATGCTTTCAGACTACGACATCCTTTCTGTGTCTAGCATCCAGCAACACTCACTGAAGAAGAGAGACCTCCAGCCTGAGACACATGTAGAGAGGCTCTTAAGTTTTTCAGCCCTGAAAAGGTAATTAAATCATCTGCAATGAAATACCATGGTATTTTCCTTCCGTTTGTGATGAATAATGTGCAGTTTCAAACCCAGAAATTGTCTTGTTTTCTGTCATGACTGACCAGTTCTTTTAGGTTAGTGATCTGTGTGGTTATATGACTTCAGAGAGGGTCAGAGGAAAGGGGAAAATAAGTTATGTTTTATTGCTCTGATGGCTGAAGTGGCAGTAATTCAGGATTTCTTAGGTTTAGTTTCATGTAGATTACTGCCACTGATTGGGTTGGATCCCTTAGACCTCTTCTGGCAACGTTGTCAGTACTTCTTGAATGTCCTCTGGCTCTTGTAAATCTCAGCCTTCAGTTTGGGTACTGTGTGGGGTGTGTTGCCCAAGAGATTCACTATATTTATTTTCATGGAGGTTTAATCCTTTTCCTACTGAGTATAAATGTCCCATTAAATAAAATACTTTTTAAAAATCTTTTGTTTGGTTGGTTTGGTTTTGTTTTTTGGTTTTTGTTATAAGATGGGAAATAAAAGCTCAGGTGAATGGGGGAAGGAGAAATAGAAGGGAGCAGGCATGAAGATCGCAGGGATTTTATTCTGAGAGTCAGAAAAGTGCCTTGCAGGTATTTGAGTGCTGAAATTGTGAATCTGAAATGGGGAGCAGGGTGAGAATAACACTTTGTATTAACAAATGTATATAGTTTTTTGTTCATTTGACTTCTTTTGTCTTCTGTGTTCTCATGTGCCTTCCCCTCTGTCATCTTCAGCTGTCATGCAAGTTATGCATAATTTTTGAATCTCTGAATGTTTGGAAGGGTGGTTTTTAAGTTTGGAGGGTCAGTTATGAAAGGTTAATGGGATCAAATGTCTGACTGTCCCTGTTTTGCACTGCCTCATGCACTCTGGCTTTAGGGTGAGGTTGCAATACTGCCGGTGATGATTACAGAATAATTGCAGAGGAGCATGCCAAAAATGTTTGACCCAAAGTCCACATAAACCAAGATCCCATGAGGCTTCTTCTTGAGAAGGTTATCAGCTTACTTCTTGGGATAGTGTTTAGTTTTTGTGACAATATATTGTAAAAAATGTACAGAGTTCAGGTTTCTGTTTATGGTCTTTTGCCTGTATTATGTCAGAAAATAAGAACTTTAAGATAATTTAATTTAAAATAGATGAAGAAATTTCTTGGTCTGTTTTTTTTAAATAGTTACCAGTAACTGGTTTTGCTTGACTGCAGATAGAGAAGGCACATCATGAGCAAACTCTGACTGTTTTGGATTTTGGAGTTAATTTTTTTTTAACTTTTCTTAAAATTAAACATCTGTGACTCTTAAAATATTTACAGTTATCAATTACACAGTATAGCCTGCTTATCAGCATTAATGCTTTTTAACTTCTTTTGGACTCTCAGTAAAATGGAGATTGAATGTATCTGTTATGTGTATACTTTGCTTAAAAATAAATGTAAGTAAATTCTTTTACAGGCACTTTAAATTATACTTAACTGCAACTGCTGAACACTTTTCAGAAAAATTTCAAGCATTAATTGTGGATGGTGAAGGCAAGGAAAAGGAGTATCGTGTTCAATGGCAAGACTTCTTCACCGGACATGTTGTTGGTTAGTATGAAGGAGACTATGGGTCAATGCTGAGAAACCACAGCTTTGCTTGAGTCTCTTGGGCAGAGTAAATGGTATATTTCCCTCATTTTCATCAGATATGGTTAGAATGAAGAAATAAATGTAATTCTTATCCCCTTGGGTTTTCTGGTTTTGTTTTTGTGGTGTGTTTGGGGATTTTTTTAGGTTTGGTGGGTGGTAAGGTTTATTGCATCAAGCTCCTAAGATAGGATTCTTGTGTTTAGTTTGGCAGAACACAAAGGTGTAATTTACTTAAGCAGCAGCTTGCAAATTATTATTTTTTTTAAGAGTTGATGGTAGCTTTAACTCCATCTGGAATGTAGAACTTGAATGTTCCTTGCCCCAGAACACAAAGCCGAGGTAGAGGTGATGCACTGATGCCCAGACTGTTCAATTAAAAAACTTCAAGATAGTTCTTTGCAGATTACTTTTCTGTAAAGAAATATAATGCTCCACTTTCAGGCAGTACTAATGCTTCTGCTAAGTTGTTTTGATTTCTGTGTTGCCTTTGTGGCAAAGTGAGACTTTTCCACTGGAATGCAGGCTGACGCCGTGAAATTACTGTCTGATAGTAGTTAGATGCACGCTACTTTTGTTGGCAGAAATATTATGTGTCCCATTACTAATCCTCAGAGCCATCTCAACACTTTCTGCAAAATTACCTGTTAAACCTGAGTCTCGTTGACTGTGACTGTTAGGAAGTTAAGTCTTGGGGGAAGTGCTGATTAATTTCTTTTTTTCTTTAAATTGAACAGTACAGAGACTGAGGAAGTAATTTGTCATGAGGTTTAGGAACAATTAAAAGCCCCCAAAAAATGTAATGTGTGCAGGAGCACATGCAAACAGCTGAATTAATTTAATTCTTCCATGCTTATGTTAAAGGAGAGCATAATTCCAAGGTTGTGGCACATATTGGGGATGAAGATTTTACAGTGCGAATCAATACTGATGGAGAAGAATACAATATTGAGGTACGCTTTGCTGTGGAAAACTGTATCCAGACAATCACCTTCTTTTCCTCTGGGTGTTCCTAGTTAGTTGTGTTGACACTTCCGTAGCTCAGACTAGATTTGGTGGTAGTGTTTGTTTTGGGGTGAGTAGGGAGGAGGGAGAGAAATAAGAAACCAATTTGGCTTGCAAGTGTTGACTTTTATTAGTGAGTGACATTATCTGACAGTTGTGTGTTTTGGATACATCAGGGAGAAGGTATATTTTAAACAGGAAAGGGTTTCAGAAGCAGAAATGGATAATGTTAGTAATTAGTGATGATCATGGCCTCTAACAAACTGTGGCAGTCTAAACAGAGTCGATGTCTGTGAAGCTTTTTAAAACTGGCTTTGTTACATCTTGGAAGTTTGCCCATTCTTAGAGCTTCATTGAAAATCTGATATTTTATCTGAAAATCTGGTTATTTTTCCCTACTCCCTTGTTTTTTACCATTTTCATTGCTTGCGTTATTTTGAACTCTTGGTTAAAAAAAACATACTCAACAAATATATAATTAGAGATTGTCATAATGAGTTGTTCAGTGCAGTATATTCCCAGACACAAGCAGTATTAGAATGGCTTGAATAACAGTAATTATGGCTGAGTGTTATATGGATATTGTAATTTTCTTCAGACCCAAGGATATGCAGAATTATGAGTAAACCTGAGAAATCTAGTCATGTTTAAGTATAAAACTGTGATCAAAATGCCCAAATCACTGTACTTGAGTTTTACATGAAGAACATACAGTAGCTGTTTGATTGTGATGTAAAGCATTTTTGTGTTAGTGGTGCAGAGCAGTGTGGGTGTGCTTTGGCTCTCTGTGCAGCCAAGGCCCTGCTCCTGGCTAGCTGTGCAGCTGAGGGCAGGCAATAGTGTGCAGCCTCTGGCTTGCCCACGCTGCCTTGCTGGTGGTGTCCCCAGGTCAGCTTTGGCCACTAACCAGCCCCAGATGAGATGATTCCCATGTGCAGTCACAGAGGGAGCATGCCTGAGTCTATTCCCCAAAGGCAGCATGAACAAAGCTGCTCTGCCATTTCCTGCCTTTGTTTTCAAGGTAGTTGTGTACGTTTGGAATGGCTGTGGGCCTTTGTGTAAACCACTGTTGCCTTCACACCTTGCCTTAGTGTGCAAAACCCTCAGTTTTGTGCTGCAGACATATGGCTGCTGGCATGGCACAGCCTTCACGTTTTGGGACCTTTTTGCTGTGAAGCGAAAGCACAGTGTGCTAAATAATGGCTGGCTGAAGCTGCAAGAGCACTGCCTAAGAGCCAGAGGAGACCCAGAGCCAGGTGCTCTATGTTGTGGATGCAGGCAGTCTGTGCTGCTTGGCTTTGGCCAAAGAACTGACCCTGTCCATGCTGTATTTGGTGTATGTTGGTGTATGTATGTCCATGGTGTATGTTGCTGTAGCTTTAACATTCAGATAATAATAGGACTTGTCAATAAAGTAAAAAGATGGTTTGTATGCATCTGCTGTGAGAATTGGTGTCTTTCCTTGAGATTTCATGGTCTTTGGTTTTGGAGAAATTTTAATGCTTATGAGTGACTTGAGTAGCTATTGAACATCAAAGAGCCCATATTCTGCTGTGTGCTTAAAGGCTCTGTTACCTGCCACCTCCTGTGCTTCTGGTGAGTGCATTTGTTAGCATGTTGGAATCGTGTGTTCCACTCGTCAGAGGAAATAATTTCAGGAGATGGGACTACGTGATTACACGGATTTATGGTTTAAGATAACAGAACGCATCAGTCAAGGCGTGAGGCTTTACAATACCTCTGAATAATGGTGAAAGTCACAAGATTTAGAGTTAATTTATAACTTTTGAATCCAATAGGCACTTAAAATGACTCTTTGTTTTGGATTTATGACCTATCACCTGTGGCACTTCTCACTGCAATGCAGCTGCGTTTTGACCAATAAATTCTCATGTCATGTACACACAGATGTCTCTCTTATACCATCTACATTCTTAACTTAAACTATATAAAATCACACTATTATATTTAAAACCCTCCACCAACACCCATTTACTTATAACTATAGGAACACAGACTCGTGATCCTCTTGCTTAAGGTTTATAAATCTCTGTCAATTAAGCCAGACCTACCCTCTTCCAGGGTTGTAAATCAAAGCCTCCTTTAATTGCAGGAGTTTCTACTCCTCTGTCTCCCACATTAGCCCAGTTAAAGATCTCCTCCTGGCTCCATGCTGTTACAGAGGGGAGGAGATGAACCTGAGAAGCCTCCTCAGCTTGCTCAGATTCTGAGGGGAAGAAAAATTGTCTCTCCTATGGCTTCATCAGGTAGCTGCCACTACTCTGTTGAGATGCTCTCAGACTTTTGGTGGATTACCATGTACCAGGAGAGAGTTGACTTCTCTTGGCTTTCTTGAGGATGTCATTTTATCAGTAGATTTGTTGCTGTGAGTGGAGTGCATTTGTGTATTTGTGTGTACGCAGAGAGCTGTGGAGACATGATGGTACACACATAAAGATTTTTACTTATCTAGACTTTGCATTCACTGTGTTCCTAACTTCTCCTTGTGCTGTCAGCCACTGTGGAGATTTGTAGATGATGTGGAAGATGAAAGACTGTTGGTCTACAGATCTGAAGATATCAAAGATTTCTCAAGATTGCAGTCCCCCAAAGTGTGTGGTTATTTAAAGCTGAGTGAAGATGAGCTATTGCCAAAAGGACTGGAAGACAGGGAGCAAAATGAAGGTGAGTGTCCATACCTTGGTAGAGCAGCATCTTTGAAACAAATTAGCTCTTTCAATGCACTGTGGGCATGGAGGGGGGAAGCAGCACTCCTTATGCCTTTTAAAACAACTTTGTACTTCTGTGCACTCTGCAGTGGGACCTGTTTGGCCTCTATGGTCACTCAAGGTATCCATCTTGAGCTATGATGGGGTTTTGAGAGTTTTTGGTCCCTCTTTCCTCTGTCCTTTGCTGTGTCAGCAAAAGTTGGGATAATGGATAAGAACAGGAGGAGGAGAGGTGTTAAGGCTGTGGTGATGACCATAAAAGCTCCACAGGTAAATCTGATGAATAACTCAAGTTTCACTGCTATGCATTCCTGTCCTTACAGTAAGTTTGAAGACTCTTAGGAAGACAAAATTTAAGAGCAGCTATTAAAAAAAAAGCCCAGACTAAAACTAAACATTCCCATTCTCCTCCCAGGACCCCATCCACACTCACATTCAGGCCTTAAATAAGGACAATAGATGCAGCAGTGGTAGTAGTATTGAGTGTTTATTTGAAATATTTACTTTAGAAAGCACCCATCGGAAGAAAAGAGCCATTCCAGAGAGCTCCAAAAATACATGCAAGATGTTGGTGGTGGCAGACCATCGTTTCTTCAAGTACATGGGCCGTGGGGAAGAGAGCACCACTATAAACTATTTGGTAAGTAAATGTACCCTGCTAAAATTTGCTGGAATAGATGCAGGAAAACACAGGGATCCAGTAGTTAAAGCAACATACAGCTTATACTAATTTTGTACACACAGCTTTTACCTGGGAAAGTGCTAAATCATGCTTTAAAAATACTTTACAATTAAGCAAAAGTAGTTCAATAGTCTTCAAATTTCACTTAAAAGCAAATACCTTCCTTTCATACACTTCTGTTGACTATGCCATTTTCTTCCCAGGAACTTCTCTCAGTCAGAGCTCTAGAGTCTCCTGGATTTTGAAATCCACTGCAAATGAGCATCTTTAAAGTTCTAGCATGTTTAATGATGTTAAAGCAACTCATATAGATCTTTTTCAAATTCTTTCAGGAGTCTTTGTCCAGAACAATAGAATTAGAAGCAGGCCCAGTAAACAACTTGTTCAGTTGTACATTTCTGTTGTGGATTAACCCCAGCAGGCAGCTCAGCCTCAGGCAGCCACTTGCTCTCTCCTCACAGATGGGATGGGGAGAGAATCAGAAGGGTAAAGGTGAGATAACTTGTAGGTTGAGATGGAAACAATTTAATAGCAAAAGCTGTTCATAACAGCAAAGCAAAACAAGGGAATTAATTCACTGCTTCCCATCAGCAGGCAGGTGTTCAGCCATCCTCAGGAAAGCAGGGCTCCATCCTGTGTACCAATTGCCTAGTGGCCCAGCCAAAACACTGGGGTTGTTTCTGAAAGGTTTTTTGTGAACTAGAACAAGGCCTACCCACAGGCTTTCAGCAGAAGTGGAGAGTATGGGCGTTTGGGGACCAGAGACAAAACCAAATGAAAACACATTTGGAGGCCTGTTGTTTGTCAGAAGTTTCTTTCTGAGCTTGACTCTTTGAAATGCTAATCACACTGTTCCACTTTTGCTGGCTTTTTGACCTTTCTGTCCCCAGAAATGCTTTTATGGTCTTCAGGTAAGGAGGTCTCATTTGGTGTGTTTGCAGAGGTGCTCTTATCTCAGCATCTGACATGTGCTGAGGCTGACCCCTGTTGTGTTTCCTGGGTAGATGGGTACTGTTAACGACACAGTGATTGGAAAACTAAAGTATAAACTATTATTGAGTGGCTCTGAATGTCCCTTCTCATTCTCAGCAAGTTTGGTGGTTTATATTTAGTAGAAGGTGTTTTATTAAGAGAACAGCTTGAAAAGGGAGGTATTGATTGTGAGCACTGACAAGAGACTTTCTGGAACCTTGTGCTTGAACCATAATGAGGAAAATAATAGGTTTTTGGCTGGGTGAGGGAAGCAAGCCTGGGGGGTCAGTTAAACTAGTTAAGCACCATGCTAAAACAAAGCAGTAAAAACAGCTCCCTCCTCTGCCCTTCCCCTCAAAGAAATCTGGAAAATGAGTGTTTGAACAAAGTATTTTCCAAAATGTCTTGTTCTTGATATTATTGCTCTTCCACTACACAAACAAAAGTGATAAATGGAAAAGTTTGTGCTATTTTTTTATGATGGAAAATTTTCAAGTGTATTGGATAATACTGATCCAAAACCAACAGTACTTGGATCCAGGGAGTTTGTCTTGTTACCTTATACGAGGTTCAATTTTAATTCAAGTGACTGTTTCTGGGTAAGTGTGTTGCAGTTTCTCTGAGTGTCTTTTGCTCCATGAAAGCTTGATTGGGTAACTTGTTTTTCTCTTCTGCACAGATTGAATTGATAGACAGAGTAGATGACATCTACCGAAACACTTCCTGGGACGATGGAACCTTCAATGGGTACGGCATACAGATAGAACAGGTATTCACTGGACTCTGCAGAGGGCTTCCAAGTTAAAGGAACGTGGTTTAAATAGCGAGGTTTCTGATTATTTTGTCTGGGGTTTTGTCTGGTTAGGGCTAAAATAATAAAATCCTACATTATTAACTCCAGCCAGGAGCACTCAGAAATAGCATCTTGCCAGCATTAATGATCTGACACATGATGCCCATTTTCAGCTCCTTGTAGTGTTTGAGATGTGAATTTTCAGGGAGAATCTTTCCATATTTATTCTTAATTCAAAATTGCTTTTCTTTTCCTGAATATGAGCAAGTTTTGTTTCTGTCAGACTTAGGCATTTACTTCATATTTCTGTCGCTGGTGTTTGGCTTACAAAGCCTGAGTGCGCCTCAAACACAGGTGAAAACACACAAATCTTGCCTGAAGAGCTTTAATGACCCCGTTAGACATCATGTGTAGAGGCTTGTATATATGGACACAGGGATGTAGTGACTTCAGGTTCTAAGATGGTGTCTCAAAGTTAGTGCACAGAAATCTGGAAAACAGCATTAAAACCAGGAGGAATCCATCAGCTCAGCGTACTTCAAGAGCTGTGATGTGGGACATGGAGACTAATGATACAGGCCAGCTGCCCCTTTGCTGGGAAAAGATCTGCAGGAATAAAGAAGGAGTAGTACTTGGGCAGGGAGGGTGTAGAGAACATTATGAACTAATTCTGGGTTACTGAGAAAGTAGCAATCTTTTAACTCACATTTTGGTTAGCTGGAACTCTGAAATGATTTGGGGTTATTTATACTGGTTGTATTTGTTTGGAGTTTTTCTAAAAGTAAAATGCACTTCACAGCAGAATTTACAGTGAAAACTTCTGACATCCTGTAAAAGGGTTGCTTAGAATGTAGTTATGATTTAGTTGGTGTATTTAACTAGCAGAGGCTGGAAAGTTAATATTAGAATCATGCTGAGTCTGAATTTTTCTCCTTACAGATCTATTGAGACATTTAAAATTACATCGAAACCTTTTCTGTAGCTATAAAATTGACCAAAATTCCTCTTCATTATTGTTGCCCTTTTTGAAATGTAGATTATCATCCACAATGAGCCGAATCCTGTAAAACCTGGAGAAAGGCATTACAATATGGCAAGAAGTTACCCAGATGATAAGAAAGATGCCTGGGATGTGAAAATGCTGCTAGAGGTAGGTTGTAAAAAATTGTGCCCCTTACAGAGACTTACTCATTCATACAGCTGCTCTGTAGTAACGAGTGAAAGTCCTCTGCTCCCTCTGCATGACGTGTAGATGTCACACAAAGTCAAACCAGCTGCTGTGCCCTGTAGCCCGTGGTAAAGGACTCCCTTGCATAATTACAGAGCAGACATCAATTAGTCTTATTAATGTGGTCTGAGTCAGAAAGGCAGTCCTGATATGTCTGGCCCTGAGACTGGCTGCCTTGTGACCTTCATCAAGTTATTGTACTTGGCTTTGTCCTCACTGTGAAAAGGGAAAATGAATAGACAAGTTATGTAAATGAATGTATACAGTGTACTTGGGCATTAGTTTAATTTCCTGCAGCTCTGTAGCATGGCTAAACAGATGCTGTTTTCTGACTTAACCAGATCTAGGAGGTACTTGTCTGGCACATTCAATAAATGTTATTATCTCTAGACTTCTAACATGCACTGTAAGCTAACAAGAGATTTGATTTTTTTTTAAGCAATTTAGCTGTGATATTGCTGAGAAAGCAGCTCATGTGTGCCTTGCTCATCTCTTCACGTATCAAGATTTTGACATGGGAACACTTGGACTGGCTTATGTTGGCTCTCCCAGACCTAACAGCCATGGTGGCATTTGTCCTAAAGGCAAGGCTTCTTTTTCTTCTGTCCCAGTTGTGGGTTAAAAGCTAGTTTTTGTTATTCATGTTTAATTCTTCTCTCCAACTTTTATGGAGTATGTTGTGTAATTTGCATAGACTCTAGTAGTTGTTTTTTTACATAGAAGGGATGGCCATTTTTTTGGCTGGAGCTGGAAAAAGCAGGAAGGATAAAAGTCACTGAACAAAGTCACTAAGCTATCTGGTGTGAAGAAGCTGTATAGAAAAAACCCTTTTCTAAGGGCTGCTTTGTGTGGGCACATCCTGCAGTGGTTCTGGAATGGCAGATGCTGTTGTCTTGGAAATTTCTGCTGGTTTTGCCTTTACTGCAATACATGAGCTGTTGGAGCTGTGCTTGAAAGATTCCCAGCTCCAAAAACTGGCAAGAGGCAGGGTCTCACTAGTGAGCCTGTGAGAACAATAAAGCTGTTCATTTCCCTGGACAAGTATCCCTCTCACCCCAAAAGTACCCTGAAACACAAAAAAAATGTTTCTCAATTTTAATTTGTTTATTTCTCACTTTTGTAGCTTATTACAGTCAAATTGCAAAGAAGGATATCTATCTGAACAGTGGCTTGACCAGCACCAAGAACTATGGGAAGACCATCCTGACAAAGGTAGGAGAGCATCCTCCTCATGTGTGTGTGCTGGTGATGTGTGCCGTGGGATTGTGACAAGTTTCTGTGCTCTTTCAGAAAAGAGCTGCTGGCTTTCCATTTGAGTCAGATCTCTGGGTACAAGGGTATAGATCATAAAACAAAAATCATCTTTTTTGTTGTAGCTGACAAGGGGAGTCAGGACTGAATGGAAGTGAAAATTGAATTCACTGTGAAACAGGAACGAGGAAACAGCTGGTGTCTCATAGGAGATGTAGTTTTCTAGATATAAACAGGTTTTTGATGTCTAAAGATGAATTTAAATGTATTTTGCTTTAACAAAAAATCCCCAAATAAACAACGAAGCTCTAACAAAACAAACCCTCAAACAGAACAAACAGGCAAAGCAGGTAGTTTGAGGCTTTTAATGCAATTCCTCCACCTGATTTTTGTGTGTCCTGAGTAACTAGAGCAGAGAACAGTATAGTAGACAGGACTTATTAGTGCTAATACTAAGCTTAATGTAAGTTGACACTTTCTGGATTTTTTTTCCATACTTTATTAGATAGTAAATACACAAATGAGCTTTGAAAGCCTGAATATTACCTTTGTCTCACTTGTAAAGACACCAGAGCAGTGCCTCTGTCTGCATCTAATAAATCTTTGCAGTTGGGCATATTTCACTTTTGCTGAGTTCTGCCGGCTCTTCAGCTGTGCTTTTCTGTAGCGTGATTATAATAGGAATTTATAATTGATGTGTGGGCTAAAACTTGGCACAGAAACTATCAGGAAGATAGGGAAAAAAGACAGTAAAGCTTTGTGTTAGAGGGATGCTGGCAGAGATCTCTAGCTGTTGCCATGCTATTTGCATTTGTTGTTCAATCTCCAGACTGGAGTTCTGCCTTGGATTATGAAGGAAGTTGAGTCTTCTGTCTTCCCAGTGGCAGGCTTAGGGCTTGGGACAATGGTTCACATGAGTTTCACAGGGAAAGTGCTTTATGGTGTCCACTTCGATTGAGAAAAAAACAAACAAACCAAAACAACCTTCTTAAAACTCTTCTCCAAATGAAACACAGTGAAGCACAGGAGGGATGCCTGGGCAGCTCTCCTGTCTCTGGCTCCCACATTAGCTGTGCTTAGACACGGACCAGGGCAGCTCATGGCAGCGCTTGGTCCTTCCTGTGCCCACACAGCAGCTGCAGTGAGCTCCTCTGCAGAACTGCCTGGTCTCCTTGTGGTTACCTATATTTCTGTGTGAGTTTAATTTGTGGTTGTCACCTTGTGAGCTTGACATGCTTGCTGGGGAAGGCGCCGTGGGAGGTGCGCAGCGAGCAGAGCCGGTTTGGGATCCTCAGCACAGGCAGCCCTGTCTTGCATAAATGATGTTGGAAATTCATCCCTGTTGGGCCACAGTTGTAGGTGTCTTTCCTAGAAATCATGCAGTAACAGAGTTTATTCAGCACTCCTAATGTCATCATCCATTTAGAAGAAATAATTCTAATGGAAAGATATGTTAAATGAGATTGACTAATTGTAGTAGCTGGTGTTTGTTTGGATTGTGTTTTGGTTTAGCTTTTTATGCCTTCCAGCTGCATGAAAGCAAATTTTCATATTTTAGGCATCTGCATTGCCTTGAAAACAAGTTCAAATTGGTATTCTAGGAAAGCATTTTGCCTTTAAAAGTGATTTAATGTTCAAATCTAGTTCTTGAACTTGACTTTGAAAAGGACCACGATTTTATTTACCTTCATTTCTCCACTTCTAAAAACAGAAAAATGTTCATAGGAAATTCCTGACCGTCTTGGTGTATCTTAGTATTGCTGGTGGCCTGGAAGTAGCTGGGATCTTCTGTCCTTTGCTGCTCAGACTAATTTTTTTCAACATTGCTTTTTTCATATTCAAAAAAGGAGGCTGACCTGGTTACAACACATGAACTTGGACATAACTTTGGAGCAGAGCATGATCCTGACAGTCTGCCAGAGTGTGCCCCCACTGAAGACCAGGGTGGGAAATATGTCATGTATCCTATTGCTGTCAGTGGGGATCATGAAAACAACAAGGTATGGTTGTTTAGTTTTGCATCAACACAAATGTTTTTGCTATGGTCAGTGACCCTTTCATGGCAAATCTATTTAGTTAATGATTCCTGAAGTTTGAAACCACCAGAATGTAATGGATTAGCCATTAGCAAAGAAAACATTTGCATGCAGTTGGGTTCTCTGCAAGATAAGCTCATCTTTGGAATCTAGGTTTCACTGGAGTTCATAGCATGTCAAGGTGCATTTTAATTAGTTGTTTGTAATTAGCTGTGGCTGTATGCTGCTACAAGAGTCCAGTCCAGGACCTTCAGTACCACACAGCATTGGGGTGGTCCTTAGCTGCTGTTGGAGAGGGGCTGCCAAACACTGTGATGGAAGCTTACCCAGGCAGTGTGGAGTTGGCACTGTGCCTGTTCTACAGATGAGAAACCCAGATTACCAGGGGTTATCTGCAGTCTGGTCTGACCTGTGGCTGTGCCCAGCCCCACAGTCTGTGCCTGTTGCTGCAGCTTCACATCCTGTCCTGGGGCTGCTGAAGCCATGGGAGAGCTGGAGTTTTCTCTGAGCCAGACTGCATAGGGGAGTCCCTGCAGTGTGTAGCAGTGTCTGTTACTGACCCAACTGTTATTTTCCCATCTTAAAATTCTTCCAAGGTATCAAACTGACAGTGTAGAGGGAATAACTGCTTTCTGGGATGCCAGAACTCAGAGGCATAGGGAGGCTGGTGCTGTCTTAGATGCCAGTTGTTGACAGAAAGGTGCACTCAGTGCTGCTCTTTTCCCCTGTGGCTCTCTAGATGTTCTCAAGCTGCAGCAAAAAATCTATCCATAGGACCATAGAGATCAAGGCCCAGGAGTGCTTTAAAGAGCGCAACAACAAAGTGTGTGGGAACTCCAGGGTGGATGAAGGGGAGGAATGTGATCCTGGCCTCTTGTACCAACTGGCTGATCCCTGCTGCTCTGCAGACTGTAAACTGAAAGATGGTGCCAAGTGCAGGTAAGGGGAAATGAGCTGCAGCTTCTGTTTACTCAGGAGAGAACAATGGGCTGGGCTGAAAACTCCTAAAGCCACCTGCAGTGTCACAGGCCTCTTTCCTGGCTTTAAGGTTAAATGTGTGAGCTCACAACAGTGAAAGATTTCATGAAAGGCTTCTGTGTGCATACATTAATTTTTACAGCATTCTCTTTTCCTCAGAAGTGTCAAGAGCCACAGCCTTGAAAATTATTATTGTGTTGTCATTGTTATTACTATCATTATTATTAAGCAAACTTAGGCAATCAAAAAGCATTAAAAAATTCCTGTGCACACTTTCTGTGCAAATACAATTTTTGTTTGTATTGGAAGGTGGCTCTTTACACTGGTGCATACTGATATTTCCAAACTGCTGCAAAATGTGTTTGAGCAGACAACACAGTGATTGCACTGAATGACTCCTCTTTCTGTTGTTGCTTTTTGGGATGCTCATGGCCTTGTTGCAATGCAGTGTCCAGTCTTTTTTTTCGTAGTTCAGCTCTACACCACGTAACATTAGAGACCTTGTGCAACTCCTGTTGCTCAGCAAAAAAATCTATCCATTTTAATGAGTGTTTTTGTACTAAGGGCCTTCTTGCACTAACTAGGTGAGAACAATGAAAGTAAAGGCAATGCAAAATACAAAGTAGGAAACCTTCAGGACAAACAGAAGGGAGAGAAATGTTTGGGGAAGGAAAGGGTGAAAGATGTTGTCCTAAGTTGAACAGCAAGTTACAAGAGGATAATCCCAAGTGCCTTGAATAAATACAAGGGTCCCTGTGTTGTCTCTCAATATGTTGTACTTTCTATGTGATTTTACCTTTAGTACATGAAGAGTGAGTAGGTATGTAGAAAGGTGGTTGTGGGAGAGGGCAGAGAGGGCAAGGGTTGAATCAATGAGTCAATCTCCAAGAAGTAGCTTTTTTTTCTCTAAACATCTTTTTTCTCTGGCTTTGTCACACTTGTACTTATTTTTTTTTAATTGGTTAATACTGATTTCTTCCATTTTGATCTTTCCCCAGTGACCGGAACAGTCCTTGCTGTAAAGGCTGCCAGTTTGAAAGTGCACAAAAGAAATGCCAAGAAGCCATAAATGCTACTTGTAAAGGAGAGTCGTTTTGCACTGGTAGGATGTGGTTCTGTCCCCTGTATGTCAGCTAGCAAAGTGCTCCAGGCTCAGTGTCCTGTTCAACCCACTTTCTGTCTTGTGCCCTTTAGTCATCCGGTACATGTAATTTTAGAGACCAGTTAAGCATCACAATATGCTCCTATAATGAGTTTCATTGTAGTTCAGGAATCACTCTGATTTATTGCCCAGAAGAACATAAAAAATACTGATTATTTATTTATTTATTTATTTATTTTAAATTTTTTGTTTCTTCAGTGTGTCACTGGGAGGGGACAAGAATTAATTTTGCCATAGAAAGGGTAGAATTACTGCAACTCTGCTTCATTTCACTGCTTGTTTACTTCCTCCTCATAATCTTTATTGGAGGCAGGGAGTCAAGCCAGAGTGTGTGCTTTGCTGAGGGGAGCTCCAGGGTCTTCACCTACTGCTTGGTTGCCAGTGTCACAATGCCTGAGCTGTTGAAAGCCTCCAGAGCTTTTGCTGCCTCTCAGAGCAGCTGGCAGGGAGCCTGCAGATGAAAGCTAAGAACAAGCTATTGGGATTTTCCTGGGAAAAGTCTGTATTTCCATTATTTTCCTTTTTTCTTCTGCACACTTAGGTGCTCTGCCCTTTGCTCTAACACAGTCCTCCCACTCTGCTGACTTCCATCTGTAGGGAACAGCAGCGAGTGTCCCCCTCCAGGGAATGCTCCGGATGACACAGTGTGCGTGGACATGGGGAAGTGCAAGGATGGGGAGTGCATCCCTTTCTGCGAGAGGGAGAAGAACCTGCGGTCATGTGCGTGCAACGGTGGGTGACACAGACTGAACTGAAACAGGACTGGGACTGAAATTTGTATTTCATCTCTGCTCTTTGGAGAGAGCTGGCTTCACTGTGGGCTGGCCTGTTGGATGGCTGAGTTTGTGGTTTTTGGAAAAGTTTAAACTGTTGGGTTTTGTCAGCTGTTTTCTGTTTAAAAAGGGAATGTGAATGTCCTCCTGTCTTCTGGTGGTCTGGGTTGAAGACAGTAAGATGAGACTTACAGTCTGACAGTCCAGCTAAGGGAGAGGACACTCTCCTACCTTCCAGCTCTACCACAGATGGACAGAAGGGATTGTAAGGAGATTCCAACCAACCTCTGGATCCAGCATCTGGCAGAGGAGTAGTGGTCTCCAATAAGTGATTAAAGAAAGATATCAAAGAGAATTAAGTCCCTTGAGAATATAGAATCCCCAAGTTCATTCTCCTCCTAACTTGCCTGCCATATACTTCTGCCAGTGTGTTTTCCTGCTCCCTTGCTGTCCATATTATCCCTTAAATGTGGAAAAGCAGCCGGGAGTAGGATGAAAGCTTCACAGGGGCAATGCAATGAATTGCTGTGAGCCCCACTCTTTGAGATGGAGGGCATTGCCAAGGAGAAGGATGCGTAGAGATCTCCGAGCCTAAGAAATATTTGTCTTTTTGGATGTGTTTGGAACCTCTTCACTGGCCTGTTGATTCATGCAATGTTGGGGTATCAGCTTGGAGAACTTGGTCCCACTGTGCCCCCTAATATGTTGCACAGGGCATGTGATTGAGTTTTAGGCTTGATCGTCACAGTGCCTGAAATTGGGTGGCTTGGTCCTGCCTTCCCTGTGGGGAAGCTGATCAGGACTATGCTCAGCCAGGGGACATGTGGGGTTGTGGGTTGCAGGTGACTCTTTGTGCTTCCAAGGAATGAGTTTGCTGCTTCATTACAGAAACAGATAATTCCTGCAAGGTGTGCTGCCGGGACGAGCAGGACAGATGCACGCCGTACGTGGATGCCAACGACCAGTTCCTGTTCCTACGCAAGGGGAAGCCTTGCACTGTGGGGTTCTGTGACACAAATGTAAGTGTGCCCAGCTCTGCTCCGCTGGGGGTCTGAGTCCTTGGGAAGGAGGACTGTGCTGGGGAAGAGAAGCCAAAGCTTGAGCAGGGTAACAGGTTTTATGTACCACTTCATGGGGCAAATATTAAAGGATGTTGGAGGCTGCAGGTCTTGGAGTTCTGCAGAGACCCATGCAAGGGGAAGCTGTTACCTTCTGCAGCTGCTCGTTACCCCCTCTGCTGCTCCCCACAGCTCAGCCAGCTGGCACCCTGCACAAAGGAGGGGTCTGAGTGCTGCCATAAGCTCAGCTGGGTTTGCAGTGCTTGCCTTTCTAGTTGGTCCCGTTAGCCCAATTAATTTTTACTCCAATAATGCAGGTCAGGGAGCAATCACATGAAAATCCAGCCAGCAGTATCTGAAAGGGGCAGTGAACCCGTGGCAGGGAGACTGATGGGTTGCTGGCTCTCAGTGGCCTTTTCCATGGTACAGCTGCACAAACACCTGCAGACCGCAGTGGTTGGAGCTAAACTGGGTGTCAGCAGAAGTGAATTTGGGAGGGCATGCCCCAGTCCTTGTGCTGGCAGAACTGGAAGACCAAGGTGCTACTGTGTTAAACCCGCACAGCCAAACCTGGGAGTGAGTTTGTCTGTAACCTTGGGCTCCTGGCAGCTTTCTTTGTGGATAATGGGAACCAAGGCTTCCAGTGTTTAAATCTCTCCAGAAACATCAGCTTTATGTCCCCTAACATGAGCCAAAGGTGGAGTGGATTTTGCATGTTTCAAACATTAAAACTTGATCTAATTCAGACAACAATCGAATTGAAACTGGTTTGATAAAAATAAAGGCAGTAAAAATGGACTGCTGCTATTGGGCACGAGTGTAAATCTGTATTCAGAATGTAAGTGAAGTTACACTGTGTCTGGAGAACTGAGAACTCATTTCATTACCATCATTGTATCTCCTTCTCCAAGAAGGCAGTACTTAGTGCTTAGGTAGCATAAAGTTATTTTGTTACTTTTGCAGGGCAAATGCGAGAAGCAAGTACAGGATGTGATTGAACGATTTTGGGATTTCATAGACCAACTCAGCATCAATACTTTTGGTAAGATACATAACCATATGTTTTGGGGGTGTCTGAGTTCATGACATAAACCTCTAAAGGCTCAGAGGGAGTTAGCTGGCTGGATTTATTCACCCGTGTGCAAGGGTAATGGTAGCTGTGCTTGTGATACATCTAAGTATGTTTTTCCCTGGAGTTTGACACTACTGATCTCACCTTTTAAAGCTGAAAGGATGGGGGATTGTTTTGCATTTTTGTACCCCGTTTTTTTCTGGGCATCTTCCAAGCTTGTGAAAGGGACGATAGCTTCTTGTCTGAATACCAAGAACTAGGTCAATTAGAGAAAAGGATATAACAGTCAGTCTCTTTAGAGGTCAGCTAGATCCAGCAGGGGATGTAGTGGGCCTCTCAGTGGGATTTAAATGTCAACAGACTGGGAGGGGAACACTTCCTTTCTCTTTCATTTAAGAAAACCAGAGGTCACACACCTCAAGCTGTGCCTGTGCTGAGTCACTCCCTGAGACTCAGTGGGCCTCCTTGGTCTTGATCCCAACCGTGCAACCCAAGCAGGTGTCACCTCACCCCAGGTGTCACCCCCAGTGTCTCGCCCTGTGTTAGTGGCACCAGACAAAACCAGTGGTTAAGCTGGTGCTGTGTCATGAGCCCCGTGTGTGCGCTCATAGCACCGCTGTGCCTGCACAGTGCCGTTGTTTGAGTTGTGGCTTTCAATCTCAAGTTTCAGGGACAAAAAATTTTCTTACATAATTGATAAAGCTATTTAGCCTGCTTGGATAGAGGCAGTTTTTGAATCTTTGACATTCAAATATTTTGTTTGTGGAGGCAGGTAAAGATCACATGACTGTTACATCAGAATTTGGTAATGGACTCACAGTGTGTCTTGTGTGAGAGGGGCAGCTCGGCTGGCTCAGTTTGGCTGTTCCAAAACAACCCATATTAAATATTACACCCTTACAGCATTTCTCTTCTGAGAACAAAGAAAAACCTGCTATTGTTAACATAGTGGATGCAATTTTCTAAAATTGTATAATTTTATCTTTACCTACTCCAAAGTAGGCAGCCTGTGCTTCTCTGAGCAATTCTGAGGTTTCACTTGACTGAGCAGTGGCTGCAGAAGTGGGGGATAGATGTGTGTGTTCATGAAACTGTATTTGGTTGGTGACTGACAGATTTGAACTGGTTTCACAGGGAAGTTCCTAGCAGATAATATAGTGGGCTCTGTGCTTGTCTTCTCCTTACTGTTTTGGATTCCTCTCAGCATCCTTGTGCACTGTGTGGTGAGTAAGCTGTCTCTGAGATGACTGCTGTGAGAACATCCTTCATATGTGAAATGGCAGATGGCTGTGGGAGAAAATCATGGGAAGCTTTTAGCAAACCCTGAGGGGAAGTTCAGCATATGTAAGGCTTACTGCTCCTTCAGTAGGCAAAATTCTTGCTAAACTCTGCCAGGCCCTGGCAGACCCAGTGCTCCCATGACTATTCCCTGGAGCCTTTCCCATTCTTTCCCAGGCAGATTTTCTTTCTCTACCTTCTAAATTCTACCCAAGTATAATTTTAGTATTTTTAGCATTAAAAACAAAGTCTTCTAAAGCCCTGTGAAGAAATAAGACACCCACATTTTGAGGGGATACCCAGAGTGGGAAGTGATCTTAGTTGATCTTGGGTGGATGGGTAAAGAGAGAGAGAGCTCATGGCAACTGGGAGTGTGGACATGCGGTGTGCTGCCGACAGCAGTGTGGGCTTAGAGCAAAGGGGTGCTGTGCCCACAGGCACTCCTGGGATGAATGGGAAGGCATGGGAAGTAGGGGAAGGGAAAAGAGCCCCACAAAGTGCTGTGTCCCTGCAGGAAAAAGGAGACCTTGCCATAGAGAAATTAACTTTCTTATTTTGTGTGTGTGTTTCTCAATAGGACAAGAAACTGGACAAGCAGTATGAGGAGAACACAAAGTCCCTGTTTTGCCCCAGTGTAAGTTGCTAAGTCTGAATTGGCAGAAGGCTGTCTCATGTGTATTGGAAAACCTGAACCTCAGGTGCCTGCAGAATATTTACCAAAAGAGTAATAACAGAGAGCCCCAGAGCTCTCTGCTGCTGCAGAGGGGAAAGCTGGTTTCTGAACAAGCCTCTGTTCACTCTCACTCTCACCAAGCACTGCAGTGTGGCAGGGTCTGATTCTTCCTTCCTGTAAGAGCTGAGCCTTGTTGGCAGAGCCACTGTGGTGCAGCAGAGAGGGGCAGGAAGCCCTCCGGGGCAGGAAGCCGCTCTGCTCCACAGAGCACAGCTTCGCCCGTGTCCGGCATCCCCTCGGCACAGTGCACTCGGCAGTGCCAGCCACAGGCTGCTTCTTCCCAGCCAGGTGCTGTCACCGAAGCACGAGGCTCCAGAATCTCTGCAAAATGCAGTGTCTCTGCTGCAGAATCGCTGTTTGCAGGAGTTGGCTTCTAGCAGCCAGGTGTGCTAGAGCCTTCCAGTTGTTGAAGGGGCCCATCGGTGGCACTTCTCACCTTGTAAATACTGAGCTGGGAGAGGGGAAGAGCAAAAAGTGCCAAGATAAATTTTAATTACAGTCCAGCACGTGGCACCTTGTGACATAGTTTTGGGTATCCTTTCCTGTGCTTTGACAATCCAGTTCCTATTAAGAACTGAAATACTCAATTAAGGAAATGCTGTTCTGTAAGGGGAGGGGGGAAAATGCCTTTCAGAGCTCTTCCTTGTACAACCATTGGAGGAAGCATACTGAAGTCAGAAAACACTGAGGCAGACTGCCTCTGTCATCTACTGTGACAGAACTGAGGGTGGTCTTAGTTCAAGTGCCCCACAGCTGGTCTTGAACGCCATGAGAAAAGTTATCTTATTGCTTCTTACCTGCATTCAACTGAGAAAATCCCAGAGGTGGGAGAGAGAGAGCAGAGGTATAGCCAATGGGCTCCTTCCACCAGCAACAATTCAACAGATTTGTGTCTTTTGAATCTGCTGAGGATGGAGCACTTGGGAAATTGTAACAGCTAAACACTTCATCCTTCCCAAAATTAGCATTTGCTGAGGTCGTTGGGGATTTTTTCATGCCTAGAGATCTTTGGGTATTTTCCAAACCATGCTCAAATAGAAGCAGACATCAATGGACTTGTACTTAATCTGGGTTGCAGAATTTGGCTGTGATGACACTGGTCCCTGCAGTCTTTGACCCTGTGTTCAGTGCAGCTTCTTGTACATGAAACCATGAACTCTCCAAGTTGGAGGGCTGGAATAAGCCGTACCTTGGACTGTTTCCCTGCACTGAGCAATGTGTCATGTGGCTTGACCCTGCATTTCCAGTCCTAGGTTTTGCCAAAGCAGTTGGGCCCCGGGAAGGTAGGGCCGAGTCACCAGCTCTGTCCCAGTGAGGCGAGCCCCTGCGGTGCGTTACACAGAGAAGAAAGAAGCAGAGATAGAAGGGCCTTTCTGCCTTTAGGGAGTGGCAGGGAGGATGTGGTAGCCTTGAGGCTGTTCTAACAGGAGTGCAGCTGCTCCTCAGAAGGTGCCTTCTCCCTTTGAAAAATGGTGCAAAACCCAAACCCTGGACTAGCTGCTGGTTGCTTTTGCCACGGCTTTTGACGCGGCTGCTGTGTCTTGCAGAACGTGGAGATGCTCAGCAGCCTGGACTCCGCCTCCGTTCGCATCATCAAGCCGTTCCCCGCGGCGCCGGCCACGAGCCGGCACCAGCCGCTGCAGCCCCTGACGGCCGCGCCCGCCGCGCCCGCGCCCCCCAAGCAGGACCACCAAAGGATGGACACCATCCAGGAGGACCCGAGCACCGACTCGCACATCGACGAGGACGCCTTCGAGAAGGACCCTTTCCCAAACAGCAGCTCGGCCGCCAAATCTTTTGAGGACTTGACAGACCATCCTGTCATTAGGAGTGAGAAAGCTTCATCCTTCAAACTACAGCGCCAGAACCGGGTGGACAGCAAAGAAACAGAGTGCTAGTGTCCTGCTGCCTCCTAAATGTGTGACTTGTGTCTGCAAAATATGGATCTGAAACCATTTCATTTCTATAAATATAAATATATGTATATATATTTTTGTGAGGGAGTGGGAGAATAAGGAAGTGACCTACTGCAGATGCTGGTCATGTGTATGACCTTCCTTAAACTACATTTATTAGAGCATTATATCTTTTAAAAAGGAAAATCCAAACTAAAACTGGCTTGTTTTTGAAGCTTTTTGGATTTGTTTTTCTATTTCCTTGACCTTTAACATTTCCTTCAACCTGTGGTGCAAAACCAAATATCCTAATGGATATTGGATTGTGTATATCAGCCTTTTTTTATAATTTAATATTTTGTAGTCTGACAGCACTGATAGACAAAATTAAGGGGCTTTTAAAACCAAAATGAACACTGCAATATGTTCCATAATAGAGTAGATAATTTAGCAATTTAAGGTACATGTAACCAAAAGCCTAAGCACATGCCTTGAGAACAGAGAGTAATGAAACAAATACAATTACAGCCTCTCGCAGCATTCAATGAAATGCATAATCAGAATAAAGGAGCTTAATATGCCCAGCTTCTGTATAAATAAAAGGATCACAGAGGCTGTTAAACTGTATACGGTGCATGAGAAACGCTCCTCTAGCATGAAACTTCTGCCTCAGTGGTTGAGGCTGTCTTGTCTTTGTGGCTTTTGTTGGGAGCTTCCCCCTCTGCACTAAGGTTTGTGTGTTGCAGGTGTCTGGTTGGAGAAGAACTGTAAAGGAAGAAATCATCTATGCAGATGACATTTTAAACTGCTGTTTGCAGTGGTTTTGGTGCAGAAATGTTTCTCCAAATGTTATTTTAAAATAGGCAACTATTTCAACTATTGTTGAAATGTTCAAATTGCTGAGCTCCATTTTCCGTGGTGTCTGTGGCCTTTGGAAGCTCCTACTGCATGAATGACGGGAAGAAATCACTCCATTGCAGGGGAGGCATTTGTTTAAAAACAATTGTGCATTTAGTAAAGAAATAAACCTTTGTTAAAACATGCAGGGTAAGTAAGTATAAGGAGCAGATTTTATGAATTCAGATTCTCACACAGGTAGTTAAAATGTGATGTTAAAAGTTGGTAATTGGATGGTGTCTTCTGTACACCTGGAGATCTGTCAGGTGAGCTGGAACTGGCACATGAGCATCGTTTTGGCTCAGTAGCAGATGGACTGACACAGTCAGTCCTGGTAGTACAGCAGCACCTTCATTCTGCATCTGTTTCCTCCCACAATAATCCATTGATACAACTGACATCATGTGGCCAAGGGCAGAACCATTTAACTGTTACAGGCCCAGAGTCAGCCACAGGGAAGCGGGGCTGCGGTAAGCCTGTGATCTTAAATGTGAGGGAAAGGAACCAAACCTCTGCTGCAAAGTTCTCTGAGTACTCCCTCTCCTCCACACCCAAGGATCCTTGTTACACTAGTACTTGAATGTGTGCCTTATGGTATTCCTATCTGACTAGCTATTGTGTTTTATATACTGGTTTTGAACTTTGGGGTTGTTTGTTTTGTGTTCGGGTTTTTGTTTTTTGATTCAGTGCGAAGTACATGTGTGAGGAGTTAATTTAATTCCCAACAAAATAAAAGCTTTTTATATTAAAAAAAAAAAATCAGTTAAACAAGAGCTGTTTCTATGCAGTCCTTTTCTTAAAGATCTCTATGCTTTGGTTGTCAAAGCCTGGGTTAAAAGTCTAGCATGCAGCCAGGCAGGAGCCAGGATTTCTGACAATTCCTTTCTGAGCCTGGGTGCTGCAGAGGCCAGACCTGGAGTATCTGTGGTGCAGCCCTGCACCCTAAGGGCTGCCTGCTTCCTGCCTGGGCTGGAGCCGGTCTTTTCATGTGTCCTGCAGATTATCATCAGTTCAGATGGTGACATTAATGCCTAAGGGATGGGGTTGTGCTCAAATGCCTGTTCAGGCACCAAATCTGTAAGTACATGTTCTCAGCACAAAGGTCTTTACATCCCAGATGAAAACTACACAGTGGCAAGTGCTTGGGAGCATGAAAACAGAGATTTGGAGCAGGCCTTGGAAAGCACCGAATCCATCCCCGAGCCTGAGCTGTATTCCAGAAACTGAAAGCAGTATTTGCATGGTTTGTTCTTAACATCTAAGGCAAGAATATCCACAGCTTCCCACAGGGAATCCCTTTTGCTTTACTGTAAGCATTTATTACAGAAAGGATAGTCCAGTTTAATACTCATAAATATTTATATATCAAACGCTTCTGCCCTTCTGCCAGGGCTCCAGGCACATGAAAAATAACTACTTATGCTCCAGTTTATAACACTATCACATAGCAGATGACAGGTCTTGGCCAGCTTGTCTTAATTCTTTAATGAAGCAAAGGCAGTCTAATGGCTCTAACAGTGCGGGACAGCATGAGAGCCTCTCATTACTCTCTCACCCACTACAAAATAAACACACCTGTTCCATGTCAACATAACTGTTAAACATTTGCACCAATACGCGACTGCATTTTTATGCACTGCTCCTGCTATCATTTTTGCTGCTATCTGGCTTGCTAGACAGTAATTTCCCAAAGCATTTTTTCCCATACTTGTTGAAATTCATCTAGGTTTCAGGCAAAATGTTTTTTTATCTGTAAAGGCAGTTTTGTAGTTTGTGTTAGCCAAAATCTGCATAGTCTGCAGTACTTATATGTTACCTGAGCTGTTAAATGATGGCTGAATCCCAAAGCTCACTTGAAAGGTCTCCATAACTTGATGGCAAAGGACATAGGGTGCAGCTTTGTCAGCAGAGATGTATACCTTTTCTAGTAGTTTCTCCAAGTTCATTATTCACCAGTTTCGTACTGCCCAAAAACATGCATTGGTCTAAAAGCTGTGCCTATATACAAGAGCTGCTGCTGGTGCCAGAGTTAAGATAAATTTTAAAACCCCTGCTCTAAACTACTCTCTTATCACTACCAAAGCCAAAGTAAAACTCGGGGAACTGCTTTTCCTGCCGTATTACATCCAAATAAATTAACCTGGACTGACATTAATGGCTCTTGACAAACTCCACACTACTGCCTCTTACGAGCTCCTCTGTGTTTCAAGCAAGTAGATGGTATTAATCACAGTGCAGTCCCCAAAGCTCACCAAGGCCAGGAACTGCTCAGGGCAGCTTCTATCCTTTGGCCACAGAGCAGCTGAGACTCATTTTCCTCTGAGTCTTCCAAGGAAAGAGCTACTCATCCCCACAGCTACTCTGGCAACAGCAGCCTGAAGAAACACCACCCCAGGACACACCCCAAGTGGTCTCACCTTTATTCTCCCACAGACCAAGAGCAGGGGACAGAGAAGAGCATTGCTGGGGACTCCCCAGTGCCCCATTCCCTGAGGACACAGTTTGCAGCAGCTGCTGGATAATGGGCTGGCTCTGTCTGGCATGGCTGCCCCAGCTCCTCCTGCAGGGATCTCACAGAAGACTGGCCTCAGGGTTCGTGTGGTCCACGTCACGCCAGTAAGGAAGCAGTGAAGGAAGAGCTGACAGTTTGTTTTCCAGGCGTGACCAAAGCTGAGCTGCTAGAAAGCTGTTGCCTTTTGTTGATAAATGAAGACCATCAGACAAATAGGAAGAGAAATCCTACAAGGGAAGTTAAAACCATGTATTAATGTATTTGCTAGCTGCAAAGAGAAGGTCTTGAGTAATTCTTCAAAGCCAGCTGCTAAACTGGCTTTATTTTTCACTGTTTATGTTAAAATATTAAGAGATGATGGCCAAAATCACTGCTATTCATCAGGAAAATATCACAGGATTAAGTGATGCAATCAAAATATTGCATCAGCTGCTCTACTGAACAGTCTACTGCATTGGGAAGTGCATGGGAGAGAAAAGGTTCAGTGTCCAAACTGGAGTTACCTGCTTGCAGGGAAAGTCTGCAGTCTCCCATGGATGAGTTTGGCTATTTGGTCAGAAGCATCAGCAACACCCTCGTGCAGTCAGATCTAACCTTGAAGTTAGCCCAACACTGCACAGTGGGTTGGACAAGAAGCCTCCAGAGGCCCCTTCCAACCTAAACGATTCCATGACTCATGTCCAAGGAAAAGGCTGTTTAGATATAATGCACCCAGGGGACATTTGCTAACCAAGTATCATGGCCAGGCTGTATAAAGCTTTATTTCTCATTGCCAGCTATGAAGCACTCAGGATTATACTTTTCCTTCTCTAAGTGTTTGGATGTATTTTGTACCATTTCAGTGATAATGCAGCACTACCAGCTCCTCTATGCTAAATGATGCATTTCACAATTCATGACAGTTTCAAACATTTCTGATTTCATCATACCTGATTCTTCTGCATCAGGGTCCAGAGGTCAAGCACATCCGTGCCACATTCCCTGGCGACCTGGACACAGGCCTGGGCGTACTGCCCGGTGGTGGCATTGCAGCGGTTCAGTTTGTCACCTACCAATCAGAAACAGAGAAAACATCCAGCAACTGCCCCCCATGCAGTGCAATTTCAGTCTTCTGTGGCACACACCATGTGTATCAGTTTGTTAAACCAGCAGACATAATCCCTCACAAACTAAATCCAAAGCACAGCAATAGAAGTGGCTAGAAGCTACAGCTTGTGTGGTCTTTTTCGGGGCACCCTTTGGTTCTGAGTCACTTGAAAATGTCTCTTTTTGACAAATATACATCAGGTTGAGAGAGAAGCAACAGCAACAAGCACACAGCATAACTCTGCTGCTGACAGCTTTCACCTTCTGGCAAGCTTCAGGTGAAAGCAGTACTTAGATTTAAAACTCTTCATACACCTGCTAATAGCAGGTAAAACAGTTAAGTAAATGGAAATCTATTTACAAGTTGCCTTCTGCTTTTTGTCCAACTTCCACATGCAACTGCTCCTTGCAGTAGCCCTCTTGCTACTTTTCATACCTAGATCAATGCTTCTGTGAACATCACCATCCTCCTGCTTCCCATCTCTCCTTTGCTCTGTATCTATGTGACAAAACTAGAAATAGGCAGAATATTTCTCCTTGATACTGGAGGGCAGATGAGCTGATATTGCTGCTTATTATGCCCACAATACTTCATTTGTGGTCCATGGTCTGAGATCACCCTGTCTTTTGTTCCATCCCTAGAAAGTACTCTCTTTTAGACAGATGCTGGCAGATTCAATGCTGTAAATTCAAGCTTCCTCCATCCCTACCCCATAAAAAGGGCAGCTTTAAGAGGAAAATAGATTAACATTACAAGTGCTCCTTGATAGCTGGGAGCCAGATAAGCAGTATTTGAGGTGTGCTCACATGACCTCACATCAAAGCCTCCTAATGCAAAATCACACAATAATGTTGTCTAATTTAATGCAGTTTAAACTTAAGGTCATCTTCAAAGTTTTACTGCTTTGATTGAAAACACAACTCAGGACATGCAACACCACCTAAATTATTGAAAACTGTGCCACTAAGGTACCAGTTCTGTATTCACCTGACCTAATTTTTTATAAATGTGCAAGAGCTGCACAAGATGTCCCAATAGAAAAAAGAATATGCTCTCAGGAGGAATAAACTGTCACTGCTGGAGTCAGTGGGATTATGGCAATTTCCACCAGCTCAGTAACAAAAGTAGTGTTATTACGTCTCTAATTTTAGAGTTAGCTTAAACAACGTGATAGGAAATCATTTAACTACCTTTTTATTCTTTTTCAGGCACTTTTATTAGAATCCTTAGAATATGATATTCTCTGGTATTGTTTTTTTAACTTTAAAATAAACCTGGCTGGGATATTACTGCTTATCCAAACAGACATTAAATCTGCTGTACCTAGTATAAAATTTTTTAAGGCACACAATGACAAAGTATCTTCCATTATTTGTATTATTTTGGAAGCTGCTGGGACACAAAGCAATCTGCCTAGGACCTGTTGACAAACCCCATGTTCTTAGAGGGTGGCCAATTCTGTCAGTTCTATGCATTAACACATCAATCAACACTTTGGAAAAGATGTTAGTAATTAGTTGATAGTTACTCCACGAGCTTATCCAGAAGGTGTTTAGTAAAACAGCAGCCCTTTTCCAACAAGTGAGAGAACACGACTGCAATATGGCACACACGGAGGAAATCACCTGACAACCTGGGATCTGTCACACTCTGCTGGTAAAATGCAGAAATTCCACCCATCCTCATCATGCTTTTACCTTTGGCAAGACATGCCTTTTCCCAAGCTGATTCCTGAAGAGGTGGTGGTGTTATCAAAATAATCCTGTCTGCAGTAATGTTTACTGACTTCAGGTACTGCACCATGCTCTTCAGGTTGGCGGCGTATTCCTCCAAAGGAATGTGTTGCTTAGGGTTCAGCTCTGAGAAGGGTGGAGCACATGCATCAGTGGGGCTGAGCTCCCTGCAGGTTTATTACACAGCATTAACAGGGCTTTTACACAGTATGGCCATGGACACTCATTTCCAGCATGCAGTTCCCCTCAGCCATGGATTCGGGAGTTGTGGTAGGAAAATTCTGTTCCTCAATACCCAAAACAGACAAATCAAGAGTTTAAAGACAGCATTTCCAACTAAGGCAAATGAGGCACAGGGGAAAAAACCCCAACATTTGGGTTTTTTCAAGATGCTTTTTTTTACAACTTCATATCTTATTATTAGAACACATAATAATCTCAAACGTCACCTGAACCAAACCTGAGATTTCTAATATTCTTGTATGCAGAGAAAATTTTGGAAAGTCCCATGGACATGCAGTCAGTCCTTCAAGCACCGATGTTGTCATTTTGATTAGACTCTGTATCCTGCTATGCTTATCTGAAAGAGAATCCAAATGCTACCTTCCCTCCTTTCCTCAGCCCATCTACCAAGAACTCATGAGACTCCTTTAAAGACAAAAAATCAGCTGGATGCCCAACTCCAATTTTAGGCAATTGCTATACAACTAAGTCTTGAGCACCCTGAAATTTACTTTTCTAATATTAAAACTTGGTGATAGGGAGAGAAATGGAAGGCACTGCATGGTTTAAATACAAATAAAATGACTGAAAACAAACCTCTGTATAAATGAAAAGAGAGCAATCAGTTCCTGGAGAAGTTGCAGGAAAAGCCTATGAAATGTTCTGCCTTTTCTATGAAACTGTAAAACCATTTTAAGAGAACAGGTCACAGGGAAAAAAGACAGAAAGCAAGCTACCCTACCTTTCAAAGCACTGTCATTAGCTCCAAAGAAAATAGTAACTGCAACAATATTGTCAGCACCAGTACTTTCAGTGATCAGTCTTGGAAGAATCAATTTAGCCCATCTGGTGTTGTACCCCGAGATCCCACGATTCACAACATCACATTTTCTGAAACGGAGACACATTTCAAAAAGAACATCTCTCCTCTGTCCACCAAAACAAAACTTGGGAGGCTTTGAACCATTCTGTCAGGCCATCTGCCTCCATCCCTCTCAGGAAAAACAAAATGTCACAGGAGTTTTCAATGGGATCATACTTTGAAAGTGCACACATAGGCTGCACATGTAGTATCTACCTGTTACTTACACCATGGAACTAGAACAACAAGCCTGACAATCACTAAGGAATTTTTAATTTCCACTCAAGCTTTGAGTGGAAACACCCAATAAGTATTTCCACCAGCTCTCGGTATGCTGCCCAGAAGGCAGTTCCACTTCACTAAATAAATAAATGTCAATAAATAAACATGCATTAAATATTAACCGCTGTTGGTTTTCATTTAGAAAAGCTGCATGACCTTCTGCAAGACAGATATTACTTTTGAAATTTAAGCTTTTACCTGACCAATCTCTCAGCAAGGTATGCCCCCCAGCCGTTTTCCTGGAAGGAGTACTGAAAACAAGGAAAATGGTTAGATCCTCACTGGAAGAGCTCGTTCCCCAGAGCTTAGCCCCACCAGTGGCACCTTCCCACCTCAAAAGCATTAGTGCATGGCCTCTGGCACTGCTGCTGCAGCGTTTTGTCCCTCCTTGCCCCGTCCCTCAGAGGTCAAACAGTCCTGGTTTTACCCAGGTACACCACTGGCAACCGAGGCAACACAAGGCTGTACCTAAGGAGCAATGGACCCTGTGGTCCCTTCAAAATCCAAACTGACTGCTGTCAGCCTGTAGTTTCGTTTTGGCCAGTGAGGATTTCTTATATTTGTATGTAGTATTCTTCCACTTTATTTCTAAGATCCTTTCATTCTGGAGAGCACATCTCAAAAATGCTCTCTCCACATGCTGTTTTGGAGTGCAGTTTAATACCTACCCCTTCCAGAAGTGCAAAAACTAATTCCTTCTCCTTATTCCCACTGCTGCACCATCCTCCTTGCTACAAGTCTGCACAGTGAGTCGGCTTAGACACCCATCTCCCATTAAACTTGGTCTCTGGTTAGTTATTTTTTCATCAAAGCAGCTCCGTGACCCACCACACAGCCCACGCAACAGAAGGCAAAGACCCAAAATCAACGCTAAAAAGCTGGTGCCGCCTCAAAGGAGATGTTCACCAGGCCGTGGTCCAGTCCCGTCAATGGGGAATCTGTCTCCGGGCTGGGCGAGCTGGATACAAGGAGCTGGGATGCACCAGGAGCAGTGAGGGCAGAGTGCGAGACCCCTGCAGACGGCATGGGCAGCACGCTGGGCTTCCCGGATGGAAAATGCCCCTGACACCGACACACCCCAGGCTACACTTTCGCGCCTCTGACATAGCGAGCTCAGGAATTCCTGTGAAACGGCTCCAAATCCCATAAACGCCCACCAGGCGCGAAGGCCCCTGGCACAGCCTCACGGCGGGTCCGGCAGGGATGTGACCGCGGGCCACAGGGACACGGCTACGGCCGCCGGACCGTCGCTCTCCCGCCGCTTGGCACCGCCGCTCGGCCCAACGCCGGGATGCTGCCGGGCCGCCGGCCCCGGTACGAGGAGCCGGGCTGGCCAGGGAGCTCCACACGGGAATTGCGGGGCCAGGGGCGGGCGGGGCGAGCACTACCTCAGTGATGGAGTCTCCGAAGAGGAGGACGCGGGGCCAGCGCAGGAGCCGCCCGCGGGCTCCCGCCTCCAGCAGCGCCATGGCCGCGGCCGGACATCCGCCGGGAGCGGCGGCAGGAGGAGGCGGTGGTGGCCTCGCCGCTTCCTCTGCAGCGGGAAATGGGGCGGAGCGGTGGAAAGCCCCGGTAACAAACCGGCTTCAGGTTCTAGCTCAATTTTTTTATCGCCTCTTTAAAAGGCTCATTCGTGCAGGTGCGCGGGGAGAGCGCGCCCGCGGCAACCAGGGACCCACCCCCTCATACACCCGCCTTGTGCTGGCTGGAGGTACTTTCAAAAGAACGCGTTAGTTTATGGTTTTTACCTGTTTCAAAGAGACTTCTTAAGAAAATGCAACTACCTCATTTAAAAGACTCTATACTGCTTAGCTTGCTAACGACACAATTTGGGGAGGAAAGTGTCGCTAATTTTGTTAATACTACTCATACTACGAAGATCATCAGGTGCCATTTTAATCAGCTGACAAGGAGAAGTGTGTACAAGACACAGGTTTGTTGTAGAAAACTCAGGTTCTGTGGACATTTTTCAGCATGACATTGTTTGGCAACAACCGCAGCTACCTCAGAGTATCAATCACACTATTTGGAATTCTGCTCTGTGTCCTGCAGTGTCTGATTCTGTGTGTCCCTTTTCCCAGGCTCGGGTGGTCACCAACGTGGGGACAGCAGCACTTGGGGCACATGAGGCTGTCACAGGTCATAAGCACCCACTTCTCTTGCAGTTGGTGGTGCTCCTCTAATGGCAATGCCAGCATGCAGCGTTTTAAAGCTCCAAAGCAAACATGGATTCCATTTTTAGTTGTGTTCAAGACCCCTTTGACTTCAAGTAGATACAAGTGTGCAGGCAATCACTTACTCAACAGGAACAAAATTCTGTATGCAAACTCAATACACCCAATTTATCCTCCCAAATGGTTCTAATATTTAAAAATACAAAACTCCATTTAACCTTTGTAATTCTGTATTAGGTTAATTTTTTTTTCTTATTCCTTGCATGTGCATATAAGAGAACATATGCACACTCTGCCTGATTTAATTGCATCTATATGCACAAATACAGTTGTTATGAGGTTGCTGATCCATTATGTGAAGTAACTCAGCACTTTCACAGAATTGACTTACTGAAGAAAAAAATTTTATTTACTCTTAAAAAATAGCCCAAACAAATTAAACATTTAAAAGATTTTTTTTTTAGGCATCCTAAGTTATCTACAGAGGTCAGTATACTGGGCTGAGGGCATCATAAAGCCTCTGTGCAGCCAGTTCCACCATTTCACGAAGGGATTCGTCATCTTCGCTTCCTGGCTCACAGTCAACTGTCTGGGAACAAAAAGAGAAGGATGTTATAACAACTGGAACTTCATGCTCCCTTTCAGCACCAGAAGAATGCTCGAAAGGGGAAAGGAAAAAGTAGTCATGGAAATTATCAAGAGCAGCACTGTATGTTTTTCAGTGGTCTGCCAGTAGGGAGAAGAGTTCAGAGAAGACTTAAGCAAGTCCTGCTGAGGGACAAGAAGTTTAATTTCAAGTCTTATGTTTAGAACTACTATGTAAAATGCATTACGTTTTGTAGATTACATTTAATTCAAAATCAAATAAAATCAACACAAGATTCAGTCCCTGGTTATTTCATCTGTGAATTCACTCAAGCTGTATTAGGTTAATACTGCAAGACACATGTATTCACCACAGAGGTACAGGCACCACACTGATCTTCCCACACACATGATGACATTTACACAAAAATAATCCAAACAAATAAATTTTTTACTAAAACAAATCTTCCTAGAAAAAGATGCCCACCCCAAAAATGCAACTTGATCTACCTTCACTCCTGACTGCTCTACCTCAAAAACAAAGGGCAGCATTTAAGTAGCAACAATGTTCTTGGGCCTGTGGCCTTTCTAGACTTCAGGACTATACCTCATTTAATTCAGTATTAACTTGTAACTCTTCTGATCAAGTAACTCTTTCCAACCATAAAGGTTTGGGGGGAGGAAAAAGGCACTTAAAACAGCAAACATGCATTTAATGTTACTTAGCAATGTTGTTAAAATTGTGTTAATTGTGACAGCACTATGTTAACACGGCAAAAATAAATCCACATGTCCCACCAGTCAGATCTACACTAAACAGCTTTTTATTTTAAAGCCAATAATATGCACATAAAGGCCAGAAGATCTTCATTGTAAAATCTGGTTCACAATGGCAGAAGCTTGCCATTGCCAACAGTCTGTAAAGTAAGTACTGCAAAGATACACCCTGTTGTAACTGAGCTGCCATTGGGATTTCTGTCAGTACACAAATCTATTAACAATAATGACATATTTAAAAATGAAATCAAACTTCCTGATTAAGCAGTATGCATTGTCTTCCAGTCTAGTTACTTTTTTCTTTATTTCAAGAGTTCCTTCACCAGTCCTATATGTTTCTGTACAATGTACAAACTGAAATGTAGCAACTTTTATTAAAAAATTGAAGAGATGGCACAAGTTGTATGTTACCACAGGGCTGTAACTCACTGTTCTCTGAAGGTAATTTACATTCACTTTTTTGTTTCAATAGGTCACAAATTTTTGGCAGAGGCCAATCTTTTCTTCTGGGTTTGTAGAACACTTAAAACATTTGTTGTGACCCCTTAAGGAGAGCATGTGAGAGCTACTCCATAGAGTGAATTTACATTGTATTGTTACTATGAAAAGGCAATACACAATCTATGTTTAATACATTATTAGTAATGACAGATAGTCAACACATTAAAATGCTTAAGAACATGAAGGACATGGCTTTAACCATTCATAGAAGTTTTACATTACTTGAATATCTAGGTGTGATGGCTTCTTAAAGCACCCTTCTAACATGCATGACATCCAATTCTGAACCGAGCTAGTAAATTAATGAAGTATTTCTTTTTGTGAGTATTTCAGGCTTTCAATTTAGCTCCAAAAGGATCAAGAGGACAAAAAAAACTATTAACAACATTCCTACACTGTAACTGTTCAATTATTCAGACCAGAGCCATGCTTTAAAAGCATTAAAAAAATAAATTAACTCAGTGGATTAACTCAGTTTCTCTTCTACAATCTTTCATTATACATTTTCTCATACAACTGAGCTGCAGAAAAATACTGGGTTTTTTTCTAAATGTACTGCATTTGTTGCATAAACATTGGTAGAAATTTTTAATTAATAACACTCTGTTTTGATACCAAGTACGTTTCCTTAGCAAGTGGGTACATGACACTGTAGGCAGCACTGTGCCAGACAGGAGACTGCTGAACACAGCACGCACAGAAGCAAGTGCTTCGCTCTACATACCCGAGTGTCCAGGGAAATGTTGGCAGTCTTTCCATCCACTGTGATGCACAGGACAGAGTCATCTTTGGAACTCACACAGTCCTCTCCGAACATATCCCTAAAGCAATGACCCATGAGTGTAAGATGTGACCAAACAGCACAATAAACTTAGCTTTTTCTCTGAACCCTGGGGTGCCTTTGTCAGGTGAGTATCACCTTTCAGCAACAATTGTTTAACCCATTCAGATGTAATTAAAAATATCAATCTTTATTATGACAGTGGGTATCAATTAACAGTAAGTATTTTACCAAAATAATCTCATCATAGACAAAGGCAAGGATTCCTTTGATTTCAAAAGAGGCAAGATTTCTACATAAATAACAGACTACACATCAGCATAAGTTTTAAGAGATGTGATCCAAAGTTGTTTTTATTAACTATTTGTAACAGCATTTTTGGAGACAACTTAAAAATCTGCTTCTGGAAGAAATAACTGGGCCCTGTATTCAAAATTTTAATGGTGCTGAGAACTTTTTACTGTACCTCTTTCTTGACTTAATTCCTGGCCTTCACAGAAATTAGACTGAAGTAAATTTGCATGAAGTATTTTTACATATCTTTAAACTCTATTATACTGACTGTTCTATTTACATGATTAATAGTGCTCATTTTCCTTTAGAAAAAATAAATACAACTTACTGAAGCATGATCTCCATTCTCTTCCTATACACATCCATATCTATTTTTTTGGAAATCTTATTTACTGCAGCTGAAAAGAAAAAAAAATTTACTTTCACAGACATTTACTGGGAGGGAAAAATGGCTAACTGATAGATTCTAGTCACAAACTGACTTTCCTGAAAAACAGTCCAAAAACTAAATAAAAGATGTATATTTAAACAATTTATTTAAAAATGTATTAAAAAAAGATGAGAAAGTAAGAACTGTTATGGGAATTTATAAACTCAGGTGAAAGGATTTTTAACAAATGTGTTGAGTCAGGTATGGGACTAAATACCAAAGGAACACTGACTGCTACTATACAAAATTGTTAAAATATATAATAAAAAGACAAGAGGAGTAATCCAGTGAAAATAAACACCTATTTGCCCATATAGAATCATAGAATCATAAAATGGCCTGGGTTGGGCCATATAAAACTTAATGACTTTAGATTTTTTTGTGTAAGATTTAACTTATTTTAAATAAAGCCATGTTTCCCACAGTCTGTTATCAGCTGCCATGTAAGAGAACGTTTCAACGAATGAACGTGTCACAAATAATGAAGACCAAGTTGTAATTCTGTTTCTCAGTAGCAAATTTTACTCCCTAGTAAGTTCCATAAGGCAAGGAAATACAATAAGGGGATTGCAATCTATTAGAAGACATTATTTCCCTCTAAGCTGGTTGTAAAAAAAAAATAGGAAAAAATGCCTCAGTTAAATAAGCATACATTAAACTTATACCTTTCTGTATTTTGGGATTTGACTGAACTTCCAGTATCACTGTCGTCACAGTGTCTGCATACATATCATTAGCAGGATTTGCCACCCACTGGAAAACAAAACAAAACAAAATTCATAAGTTGGACTGAGTGAATAATACAGCATAAAACCAATATAACATTAATTGCATTCTCCTTTTTGCTTTTCTCCGAATTCCAGCTTCAAATGACTGTCATACATTTCACATCAAATTATTAACTACTTTTAAGTGGGTGTACTCCAGTAACTTCCCATGAAAAATTCAAGCTTTTGAATGTTTCTGAGCACATTTACAAAATAACTAATTACCACAACTCTCTGGGGGAGGAAGGAACACCATTTGATGTTATTTCCAATTACTATCTGCCAAGTAAAAAAAGGGCACCAAATCTGCCATTATATTAATGAGATGCAGCAAAAAGAAAGCAACTGGCTGTGGATGAATCAAATAATATAAATCCACACAGGACGACAGCTCAAGGAGAACTTTGTTCTAGCCTTTGCTCTACTTGTCATCCAACAGAAAACTCCTTAAAACATTGAATTCTGCATGGCATCTGTGTGGTATTGTTTTGCAGAAACTGGAGAACAAAGTTAAGTTTTATCTCCCTCACCAATGCCCACCTCAAGGACTACCATGCCTGGTTCCTGGATCACAGTAATATTTTTGAAAACCTTCAGGGCTGGTTTTTGTTGGATTTCTATTTCTTCTACATCACCTAGGAAGTGACAACAAATAGTTAGCAATAATGAAATTATACTGGAAGCATAACTAACTTTATTTGCATAAGAAAATAGGTGAGTTTAAGAATAAGAGGGGTTGTCTGTTACCAGAACTGCTCAGAGCAGCTTACAAAATGGAACCACATACTCTCTTCCCTTACCTGACAATATTATTTTCTTTCTTCTAAATTGTTTGGGGTTTTTTACTAGTTAATATTGACCCTTTTACTTGGTTTGAATTCTCATACTTGACTGGCCTAGTACACTGATGCTGCGTGAGTACACCAACAAAAAGAAAACAAAGGAGAACTTTATTAATTCTGCTCCATTTGCAATAGTAACCAGCTCTTACCCCCTTAAAGGATAACCCATTGCTCACGTGAGCATAGAGCTTAAACCAAAGGCACTTGTGTGTCTGTTGGCACTTGGGTTATGAGACCTGAACCTCAACTGAATATAGGCGTTCTCTTCACTAGTGACATGAATTAGATTCTGACACTAGAGAACAAAGTAAGTCTGAGCTTTACATCTGGGAAGGGAACCTGCAAGTGTGTGTACCTCTAATGAACTAGGACAGGAGCTGCCCCTAACTCTTGAAAGGAAAGCCAGAGAGAGGCACAGAGGATCATCCCAGTCTCAGGTTTAAATGGCTTCTCATTCAGGAAAAGCCAATTCTTGCCTCTTACGGAGGCACAGAAGAGGCTGTCTGTCAAAAAGGAGGGGAGAGCTCGTTTTTATTAACTGGATGGCATTAGCCATTCCATTTGGGGCTAGAGATATAAGATCAAATAATAAAGTTTCCATCAGAGTGGCCAGAGCACTCGTTTTAGGGGCTGACAGAGACAGAAATCAGCCTATGCTCTGTATTGCTATATGCTCATTACTTTGTAATATGATTACAGTAGAATCCCCCCGAAAAACTGTGTCATACTCATGAACTGGATCTGGCAGAAGCTGCATAGTCTAATGAATGTTGTAAAATGGGAAGAAATCTCCAGTCAGAAGACCTCTGAAGACTGGAGGTTGTTTTAAAAGCTGGCCAGTATAAATCACGACCGTGTCCTCCCACGTACGCACCGGTGAGTTTCTGTAGCTGGTAACAAAGCAGATTGAAAGGGCCCGTGTAGGGAATGGCCTGTGTCTGTGTCACTGTGCTCATTGCCAGGTCTGTGTAATCTGAAACCATTTTAAAAAGTACATGTTAAAAATTAGCTCTCTGAATTTACTAATCAATAAAATTGCCATAGTAGATAAATAATGGCATTGATACATTTAAGATAAGAGGGCTGAAAAGGCCAATTTATAAGAGGAAGGTGGAGAACCTATTGTAAGATAAATAATATATTTGTGGTTAGGAAACCAGCTTGTTATATTATCCTGCCTATTAGACACAAACAATGAACTAGGGCAGCAGAACTGCTTTCCCCCAAGCTCTTCTGACCTTAGATTTAATTCCTCTTCTATTCTGAAAATAGATCAATTCCTTGAGTAATAAAAATCATAGGAGGACTACACAAATATTTTCTCTGTTCTGTAGCTTTTACACTAAAAATTAATGACATTTTAGAAAATGATAGGACTATTGACTGAGGTGTTTTTTGGTTCTCACTGGATTGTTTTATGCATATTCTTGCAGAGGAAAAGGTTTTAAGTAACCCGAAGGGACATGGAATTTTGCTTCTTTTCTGTTAGAGAAAGAAAAGATTTTAAATTTGAGTGAACAATGAATTAAATGCCTTTCTTCTCACTACAACAGTTCAGAACTTAGGGCAAAACTAAAACAAAATAAAACTAAGATGTTCACTAATTGCTTATGAAACACAAAACTGCAGGAAAATACCACAGAACTGTAAGTGTTTTAATGACACAGTAAGTTTCAATTACCTACTGATCACATCACTGTCTATACTTACTGGAGAGGTCACAAGGAGAAAGGATGTGATAGTTAAAATTTCTTTTAACAAGGATTCCAGAAATTCTCTGTCCTTGCTCTGGTTTCTTATCTGCTAAAGATCCCATCACCTGGAGAGAAAAAAACACAATATAGTGCAACAAGGCAATCTGAAATTATTCACAGCTTCAGGTAACTCTACAGATGAAATATGGTTTTCTCAGAAAAATCAGAGTATAAAATTAACCCTGAAAACAAGAGAAGGTCAGAGTAACCTAGAAACCTTCTGAGACATAGCACAAGAAAAGTTTGGAAGAGTGAAAAACCAAAGAAAAACCCAAAATAACAAAAAACCAACCTCAAAACAAAAACCCCCAAACCAAACCCCAAATACAACTAAACACAATCACATACTTTGAGACCCCAGAAAACATGTAATTTGAAATCAATTAAAAAGAGAGCCTTGAAAGATCCCATGTAGTTTTTATACCAGAAGAAAATACTCTTCTGCATATAAGAAAACATTGATTTCATACCTTGGCAAGTTTTTCTCCTCTGAAGTTTAATGTCACAGCTTCAGTATTCCTAGGATTATGAACTTCTATATGGACTTCATCATTATCCTCATACTCCCGTATCAATGCTGCTTTCAATCTGGCCATTTCATTCTGCTCACCATGAACTAAAATCTGTAAAAAAGAGTTTTCCTTTTAGCAGAAGTTATTTGTTCAACCAGACATGTTTAGTAAGCAAATTATCCAAGAAAACTGCCATATTCTACCTCATCTTTATAAAAATGCGATTCCATGAGGCCACAGTGTATGAAACATGAGCTCAATTACAGTTCTGTGTGTCTTTGAATTCTCTGCATTATTTGAAGGCTGGGATTTCATAAGTATTAGTTGAAAAATACATGCAGCCAAGCAAAGTGTGTTACAGAGACCCCATGTAAGTTTTCACACACAAATACATTGTTGTATTATGAAAGGCAAGTTCAACACTAAAAGTTAGTTAGCTTTATCTTTTTGTGTTTGTGTGTAGACATAAGCATAATAAACATGCAATTCAAAGGGAATGCTTCACAGTTCACAATTTTCTTTGCCAAGTTAAATGCTCTTTTCTTCTGCTATGATTTTTTTCTTTGTTTTCTGTGCTTGCACACTGTTTCTCCACCAGTTTCAGATCCTAGTCCCCATTTTCACATTCTGGTCCTTCACATCTCCTGCTTCCCATGATTTGCTCATGTTTTTCCCTGCAAGTGCTGCCTTTGTCTTTTGCTGTCTGCAACACACCTTCAATCAATGTTTTCTTATTTATTTCAGGGCAAATTGCAGTGAATTATTCCAATACCAGCATCCTAAACTTAATGCTGTCCTATACTGTATCTTACTTGCACAAAACACTGCTGAAACAGATTATGGACCACACCACTATCTGGAAAGTCATCCCCAGGGATCTCACACACAGACACTCAAGAGCAAGTTCATTTTTACTTTGCTAAGGTAACATGACAATAAATGATTAAAATCTCCACCTTTAATTATTCAAAGCACAGGGATGCTGGCTACTGCTAGACACCAGTCCCTGCCTTGAGTCAAGGCTGTGAGCTGGTTTGATGAATCCCACTCTGGAGAAATGGGCAGCATGGATACTGACCACATGTGGAGGTTTCAGGGCCCGGATAAATTCACTAGTTTGTTGATAATCTGTGTGAGCAGAGAAAGAAATGTAATCCACAGACATCTTCAGTGGGAGTTTTTGCCCTGACATAGTTGTGATCTCTTCAGGTTCAGACATGATGTGCTAGAAAAAAAGGCACCTTAATTAAAAAAAGTAAAGCCTCCTATAGACACCATGTAACTAATGCTTTACATTTTAAAAACCAATGAAATAATAGTGGCAGCCATGTTAAGTGTGAACCAGTGAAAAAAAAATCTCTTAAATTACCCAGAACACACACTCACACATGAAAAACGCATGCACAATACACATCATTTCATTTGTGCCTCCTCAGCAGATCTGGGGGTTCATCCTTCTTCTAGATAAATCTCTCTAATTTGCATCAAAATGGTAACAAGTGTGTGACTTCTATCTCTAAAGGCAAAGCTAGATGCTGTGGTTGCCCTTAGCTGCTGGAATTTGGAAGGATTTCGTTCCCTACAGATGGACAGTGGCACAAGGTGCACAAGGCAGTCTGATCTCTGACACATAAGTACTGTTAGACTTAACATCAAATTCTCTAGAATTAGGATTACGGCTACCTTCTTGTAAAATTAAGCAGTGGAGAGGTCTAAAGCATCAATCATTCTTTCTCATGACAAGATAACTGCCCCTAGAAAAGATTATTCTATATAACATCACTGGAAATGGCCATAGGCAAATTTTCTGTACTTTTCAGTAGTATTAGCCAAAAGCAATGTAGCCAAAGTTTTGACTACATACATACATACCTGACAACAATCTCAGTAAATCAAATAAAGACACTTGCTATTGACCAATTCTTTACAAACCTAACATGAATGCTACTTGTCATCAAGAGGTTGTGGTGCATGAGCAACTCACCTTAGCAAGAGTTCCTTCAACGCAGTACCCTGCAATAATGACTCCATTTCTCTTATCTGTGCACCAGCTCTCAAACAACTCCCTGGATAAGCCACTCTGCATCATACCTGGGGAAGCCATCACAACACTCGGACCAATGTCATCAAAGTGATCCATACTCTGAAAAGACACACAGTGAGAATATCAGTCACCACAACTCACTTAAACGAAGAACAGCCCAGCTGCACCCTTGAACAATGTACAAGAAGGGCCCTGTGTTCACAGATTGTACCCCATCCTCACAAAAGGTACCCTTTGCAAGAAGATTCCTCTTACTGATACCCACAAGGAGTAAACTGCAAGCACAGGGATCTATAGTGGAAGAAACGTTGGGGCCTAAGCTCCCCTCAAACAGCCCTCTAAGCACTGGGACAGCAGGTAACTCAGATATAAACCTGGACCTAATCAATCTAGTAGGTTATTAAGGACATTGACTGGCTCAGCTGATTCGAGCATGGCGCTAAAAACACCAAGGTCATGGGTTTGATTCCTGGAGGGGCCATTCACTTGAGAGTTGGACTCCATGATCCTTGTGGGTTCCTTCCAACTCAGAATATTCCATTATGGTGTTAAACATGCAAACTATTCAGCAAATATGGACTCTTCTGTCACATTCAGCTTTTGTGAGAATCTCAAGCTTACCTTCAGATTACTGATATGCTTGAAAACAAAAGGATTGTTGATGTTAATTTGCTTGCGGATTTTGTCATTCATGGCATTGACATATGTCTGATAAACTGCCATACACTTCTTTGCCAAAGAGGAGGCATAGTATATGGGGATATCATGGAGTTCAGGATGATTTTGCCAGTATTCATCTAAAACCCAAAACAAACAAACGAAATAATAAAAAAGAACAAAACAAAAAACCCCCAGCCACCAAACAACAAAACACAAAATTCCATCCACAGGATTATTTATAAAGTGTGTGCTTCTCAGAAACATTAGTAGTTCTTGTAAAACAGATTTACCAGTGTGGTTTTTCATTTTTATTACAGAAGATCACCATCACAGCCTCTTTGTTTTCATCTGCTTTTCTAAAACAGTCATCAGCTAAAACTGTATACAACCAGTACAAACAAACAAACAGGCAAACAAACATGACAAAGGTGAACTTCAGATCCGTTTGGCAGGTCAAATTTCAATCAACCACCACCTTCAGCTACAAGGTATAAAGTATACATGATACTACACAGCAGTAAGTCTACATTTATGACACTAGAAGTTTTACTACACCTCTACAATAAAGCTAAAATGTCCCTGTCAAATATTAATTATACATCTAAGAGCCAGGGACATCTGCACACAGATTTGTTCGTGAGAACTCACTATATGAACATCCCATAAAACAAATCCATGGAATTCTAGGTGAGAAGGAATCACTCAATTTTCAAGCCTGGCTTTCTGTATACCACCAACAGTTACATTTGACAAGCCCAACTGGAACAAAAACAAGGAAAGAGTCTCCATTAACCACAACTTAATTTATCAAGATGACAGTAGCCGTGAGCTTTCCTAAACACAAAGAAAGAGATTTGAATGCAGCTGTACAAACATAACTTACCCATTTTCCCATTTGCATACAGTTCTGCTAGTCTGAAAGATATTTATGTTGCACAACTGAGGCACAATCGTCCAAAAATAGAGGTACTCTTCTGGCTGTATTTGTGAATTTACAATGACATTACAATGGGCTTTTACCTACATTTCTGATTTGCAGGCAAAGCTTCTCACGACATTTCAGAGAGGTTCATTGCCATGACTACCTTAATAAGCTCAGGTTTAAGGTGGAAACAGCCAGTAAAAGATAACCAGTGACAGACCGAATTCATCGTCATAACTTTCTACGCCGTAACACAGTGTTTCATTTTTGTCATACAGTTACAGAAAGAAGAAAAAGAAACACGGAAGCCTGCAGGCTCAACTTTGTAGGCATATGAGATGCAATTGCATTTTCTACCTAATTAAGCATCCAATTGCATGTCTCGCTTTGCTAGATATATTTTCAAGCTTATCTTTAGAAACTCACTGTAATATCTATGCACAGCAAAGAGGCAAACAAATTACAACCTAATGGCTACACAAGGTTGAAAATGCTCAGTTTTTATGTTCTCTATAAATTAAAAAAAACCCTCTCAGTCAATGAGAAGTAGTAAATAATCCTACAACATTGAATACTACCTCTTGCCTAGATCCAAATTTCTTGTTAACATTTGAACAGACTAGTAAGACATTTTGAAAACAAATTAGTTTCTAAGACTGAGCTAAACTGAAATGAAAAGTGAGAAAAATTTCAAGTAGTTTAGGGAACGCTTCATATTGAACACCCCTAAATATAAGCATTATAAGCTTGAGATAGTTATCTTTTGATCTTGCCAGCATGTGAATGAGGAGAAAGACTAGTGAAAAAATCACATAACACAGTACAAATTAAATATGCTAAAAGGAAGCAAGGCCTGGGAATAATTTACTTAAAAACTGTTTTATCTGAAGTACCTTGTAACAACTATCTATATATTTTATGTGAAGTAGCTTGGTATGTTCATGTGTAATTCTCACTCATTTTTGTTCAAAAGCCCCATTTTCTTTTCATTATTATTAGGACTTCAGAAGTGTTAGAAGTGTCCTTTACGGTCTTCTAAGCTTTTCCTAGAAAGAGTTTTTCATACTCACACACACAGTTTGTGAATTAAAAGGCAAAAATAGTAGAACTTTGGAAGGAAATATACCCCTTTTTTAGCAGTACAGTTTAAATAAAACAGTTGTTGTTGTTGCTGGTTATTTTTCAATTTGTAATAATTGTCCCTAATTGCTGAAATCCTGATTCAAAAAGATTCAAAAGCCAAGCACGTATTACCACACCATCATCTCTTCCTTTGTAGGTCTCCCATCCTATCTCACAAAGCAGAACTGCTGGTTGGTTTACTGGATTTTTTGCATTCGAACAAACATGCATTATATATTAAATTATAGGTAATTAACATGCTGTAAAATGGTTGAAGGAATGCTTCAAGGAATTACAACATCTGAAAACATTCTAAATCACTTTATGTGCCTTTTCATTAAGAGGAGCTGGGAAGGTACATACCTAAGATTAGAAGCAGCTCTTGAGCTCGACCCAGGGCAAACACAGGGATGAGGCCTCGGCCCCCTCTGTTGACGATGTCGTGAACGGTGTTGCAGAATCTCGCCTCCCGCTCCTCCCTCTTCTCGTGAATGTGAGTGCCATAAGTGGATTCCTACACAAGGAGAGACAGAGTATTGAGAGGGCTGACACAGACAGTAATTCCTGATCTTCTCCTCTGAACCCAACAAAAAAAAGCAGATAAACATACTGGTGTTAACATGCTGGGGAGAGGAGGGAGAGAGGTCAAAGAGAGGGGAAAGTCAAAACCACCCCCAAGTTCCCAAAACCACCCCACCAAGGAAAATAACCAAAACTTCCCCTCTCCCAAACCCCTCCAAGCAATTTAGACAGACAGATCCTGTTAGGACTAAAGAAATTAGAGCTATTAATTTTGATGCTTCTTTTAAGAGGTTTAACACACTTATTTTCCTAACTGGAAATGCTGCCAGAGCTTTGATGATCATACTGACATGGCCCATAGTGGTGCATGTGCCATGGTTTAACCTCTGGCTTAAAAAATAGGAATTATACAAAATACAAGATTTTGTTGTGACTTAAAATTAGATTACCAGTTACAGAGAACAGCTAGAAGGGACACGGTAAATGAAATAATTTGAAAGATCCCAGTGTTTGTTTCCAGATAAAACTGTTGTATAAAATGTTTCCCGTGAGCTGCTGTTTTCCAAACATGGATTCAGGATAAAATAATTCACTCAGAAAACAAAACAAAACAAAAATATGAAACAGCACGCAGGCCACCTTGACGGAGGACTAATTCTTAACATATCTGGAAGTAGGTTAGGATCTACTAAAAGAGACATCTGGTTAAATTGGGGTTGGTACAATCCAAGTCAAAATCTAATATATCTCCCATCTCTGAAAGGTTTGTCTAGAGCCTTAAGGAGCTTCAGCAGAAGAATTGTAACTGGAGTTTTCAATACAATGGGAAGCAATGTCAAGAGTTCTAAACACCCAAGTGTTTGGATATTTAACACAAATCACTACCACTGAATCTCCACTGTCTTTGTCATTCTGTTTTGCTTTAATTAAGTCATACCCCTATCCATAATTAATCACTAGTAGAAAGAAATAATTTTGCAAAACTTACAATTATAAGAATATCAGGTTTAATATTGGGAATCTCAGCTGCCATCAGATGTCTGTCTTCCTGCCTTGAGAAATCACCTGTATATAACAGCTGTTGGAGACAAAGAGCAGCAGGTACTCTGGTTACAGGTTCTACCAGGTCAGCAGCCCTTAAAAAGCTGTGCAAAGATGGTTTCAAGGAATTTTTGATAATGAGATCAGCTGTACTTTAAATAAGACTCTTCTGATGTGAACAGTGCTTACAATATTAGGTCAACAGTATTTAAACCACAAAAGTAAAGGTTTTTCAAGCTGTACCATAATTCCAACAAAACTAGGTAAACAAATATTAAGCTCTTGTTTTTCATTTCAGATATCAAGGTGCCATTTTCAGCATTTTGCATACTTGCACTGACCACTAAGAAGTAAAAGTAGACATAACATAAAATGCAGCGACTCCTAAAAGGAAGTAAATAGAAGATAAAACTGCATTCAGATATCAGAATGCAAGTATAATAAATAATCCAAAAAAATTATTTATTTAAAATTCTTCTAGGATTTTCTGATACTAAAAAAAAAGCCTGTAATCTAATTGATTTTCCAAATGGAATAGTCATGTTCCCCATTACACCAGAAGTAATTTTTAATTGTTACTTATTTTTAATGGATTCTTAACTGCAGGGTGAAACTGATGGTTTCAAAACTGACATTTTTTTATTTAACAATAATTCCATTGATGAAAATGTGAAAAATCAGTAACATACAGTCAGCAACAGCAGACACCTGATCTGCCAGGTAACCTATTACCACACAGAGTTAAAGAAAATTATGGATATTAAAACCCAATCCATTTCAATCATGCATAGTAAGAGGGACATCTTCGTCATGCCTCAATCAGAAAAAAAACCAAAAAAGAAACACTAAGAGATCTAAATTTTATTGTGATCATTTTAAACTCAGTTCTATTTCTAGGCTTTTTTTAAACTTCAAACTTTTATAATTCTCAATTATTATAAAATATGAACAAACTCCAACTGGGCAGCAAGCCTCAGAACCACCTTCTCTCCTCCCTCTTCAGGGCTGTGTGAAACTTTCCTTGGATGGTGATTATCCTGCTGAACCCAATTCATAAGATGAGTTTCAAGTATCTGGTTTGGCACAGTGCTGCCTGCGATTATATGATGATTTACTTAATCCCTCTGTGCCTAAAATTAATAATAATCTTATTTCTTTAGGTACTTTAGAATAGAAGTGTTATGAGAAAAACATAACTCGCATTGACAAATGCCACTTAAGCACTTGAGACAGGCAGACACGTAAATGAGAATTACAGAAACAAACATCCGTACACAAATTTTACTAAAATGCAGCTTCCCCACAACTGCCCCACAGCTGCCTCTGATCAGACCAGCATGGGAAACTACATGTTTAGTGGTTCCAAGTCTGAGTTATGTCTCAGACTCCCATACAATCCAAACATCTTACCTGATCCAATATGTGTCACTTGCCAGTTTTAATCAATGAGTAAATACATGTCCTAGGCCAAGGCCACTCACCTTGATCTGAGTCCAAGTCTGTTGGACAGCTCCAGCCACAGTGGTGGAGCATAACAGACAATAATACTTAATGACTACATTAGTACTCAGGCTAGATGTCATCATATAATAAAGAGAAAATACCTTCACACCAGCTATTTCAATCATAAACATGGCTGCTCCCAGAACATGGCCTGCGTGGTAGCACCAGAATTTGATTCCTGCCACCTCTTTCACTTCATGGAAGTTGATGGTCTCAATCTTGTCCATGCTTTCTTCGAGGTCTGTTTCTGTGTACAGCATGTCATCCGCTGAGATGTTACTGGGTAGAAGTGAAATGGCTTAATATCAGCTCATTTGAGCAGCTGGGAAAAACACTTCCTGGGTTTTCCCCAATGACAGATTTCCATTCAGTAACACCATGTCTCCTATGTTAGAAATCAAGTCCAGCTACTTAAATGTAGCTCATGCAAGGAGAGTTAAAGTATCTGTCTTTTGAAAGACAGAATAGTCTTCTCAGTTCAGAAGCTGCTCTGTATTTCTCTAAAAGTACCAACAGATTCCCAGCCCTGAACAGAGATCTGCAACTTAGCTTGTAACAGTCCCCAAAAACCACACAGATCCATGCTTTTCCTACCAGCCCAGAATAAACAAGTTAAAAGAGGACTGTTCATCAGGTTTCTGACCCAAGCTCAACACAGCTGAGTTGAGATATGCTCAGGACCATTGCAGTCACGTGGAAATGATGAGTCAAGGCATGAAACACAAGAAAACAAAATATAAAAGAGAGAAAATAAAACCCCAACATGTAAGTAACAGAGCACTCTTTGTATATTTAATATTTAGTCTGTCTTTGTCCTGAAGAGTGAATTGTATCTTTAGGAGCTTAAAATTCACTACAAACTATCCATGAGGTAGTAAGATGATTCATTACTTCTAATCTGGTTATATGTAACATTGCTACTTGTGAAAACATCCAGGTTCATCTAGCTACTTTTGGTAGCTTCATCTTAAGTTTCCCATTGGCTATATAGGTGAAATAATTCAGGAAGAGATACCCCACAGGTTATCTTACCTGACTTTAACATAGTCTGAAAGAAGCCATCTGTAAATAGCTTTTGTGGCATGAGTCATAAACGTCCTTCCCTTAAAACTTGTTTTCTGTAAAAACCATGGCAAAGCCCCACAGTGATCTAAATGGAAACTTAAAATAAGACACACAAATCCAATTAATATATTCATATTACATAACACTAATATATAATATCCATAATTGACTACTTCACTGGACTAACACAGTGTCATGAAAACCCAGAAACAGAATTTTCAGCCTTCTTGTTAACTGTGCTGGTCTATGTTCTGCAGACTAGTGACTAGAAAGACAACCAAGAAAAGGTAAAACTAATACAGGAAATTCTCCATTAATTGCCAAGGTTTTACATTTATAGTATTAGAATTACCTTCTTTTCATAATTTCCATATAAATTTAAAGGGAGAACAGGAACCAGGGACACTAAACATCAAAGATACAAGAAAGCTAAAAACATGATATTAATTTTGCATGTTGCACACTACAGATTAAAGCATGATCTCCTAAAATTAAATTATTTCTTCACAATTCTAGTTCAAACTATTTTAACAAACTACTTTTGAAATACTGGTAGAACAAACACAGACCATAAAAACTTGGGATTTTATGGAGAGCTGTTTATTACTGAGTACATCATTTAGTAATGGCTCTCCTCATCTCTCAGCCACTAAGCAATACTTAAACCACATTCAAAGGTTGTGTAAGTCTCCAAGAACGTTTTTAACTCAAAGCAAAACGAGCAAAAACCACAACCAATACTCTTCTGCAGTCTTTGTGTAGAAAACTTGAGCTGTCACAATGTGTGTGAAAGCAAGCCAGGTTATAAGAGTGAGAAATCACAGTGAGCTCAGAGAAGAGTTGTGCATTAAAAGTGAATGAACATCCTCAGTATTCAGTCCTTAATTGTAAATGGAGATCCTTCTTTTTTTAGGAGGAGAAAAAAAAAATCGGGAAACTAGAATTTTTCCATACCATCTAAATAACACCTATTTTCAGCCTCTCTTAATAACCTACAAGTGAACACAGCTCAGACCAAGACCTCAAGTTATTTGTTCCTTTAGGTGCCACTTACTGACTAATGAGGAGGAGATCAATCTCAGCTGGATCTATCAAATCAATATAAGGAAGAGCATCCATTCCTTCCAGCCCAGGATGGATTCCACAATCAAGCTGAAAAGTAAAAGAACATTAAAGCTTCTAACAGAACATATAAAAACCCCTCTTCCATTCTGGTCTATTAACTGGTAACTTTTAGCATCATGCAAAGTAAGGGGTTTTTTTTTCATTAAACATTACTTTTAGTATTGGATTTCAAGTAGAATGATTTGGGTTGGAAGCACATGGATTCTATATGGGGATATGGTTTTGTTTCACAGCACAGCCTTGGTGATGTCTAATATCACATATGCTATACTGCCCCAGAAAGCTACAAAATGTGCCTTTTCTAGCACTGTGTCTGACTTCTGTGCAGAGACTGCATTTAACCTCCAACATTTCAGATCACTTTGATGATCTGAAGTACCACACTGAGAGGGCATACAAATATATTAATGCAATAATTACCATTATTTTTCTTCCTTTAAACTCCAGAATGATGCATGACCTTCCTACTTCTTGGCCAGCACCTCTGCAAAAGGATATCAAAGTCATGAGGATTGAAACAACCCACACACACTGCAAAGACGTAACTACCTCGGATGCCTTTACTGGGATTACTTTTCTGTGTAGAAATAACAACTGCACGGCCCTTTTAAGCTCAGATATCCAAAGTACCTGAACAGCTGTACTTATCTCAAAGGAAAAGAGGCCCTACGTAACACAGCAGAAATAAAAACAACCTGTTTAAGGAAATTATTTTGGCCTCTTCTGTTTTTTACTGAGCACTCGAGTCTCAAACTACTGACACGTATCATTAAAGTTCACCTAAGTAACAAATCGGGCCGAATAAGCCTGGAGCAGCATCTTCAGGCTGTCCCAAAAACAACGCTTGTGGCGCTACCAGAAGCACACTCAGACGGCAGTGGCATCTTTACCAGGGAAAGCAGCAGCTCCCAGCGGTGCTGCCCGGCCCCGCCCCGCCCCCCCGCGCCCCCGGCCCGGCGCGGCTCCCCCGGGCGCTCACAGGGGCCGGATGAGCAGCTGGTCGCTCTCCTCGGCCGGGATCAGCGCCTCGGCTTTGCGCTTGGCCGCCATCGCGCCGCGCTGCCGCCGCCTTCCGCTGCCCCGCCCGCGCCTGCGCCCGTCCCCGCGACCCGGAACGGGATCGCCCTCAGGAGCGGCGGCGGCGCCGGCGTCGGGAGCGGGCGGGCCCGGCGCGCCCGGTGAGCAGCGGCGCGGGGAGCGGCCGCATCGCTCTGTCACTTGTCGGGTTTTCGGCCGGGGACGGAGGGAGGATCGGGGAGAGAAGCGAAGGCGGGACGCGGTGCTGCCCTGCCCGGCTTCCCGGGCCGCTCCCTGCGCCCGTAGGGGCAGGGATGCTCCGCGGAAAGGCCGGGTGCCACCGAGGGCTATTCTAACGCGCTCAGATCGCTCGTGGGGCAGTGGGCGCTGTGCCTTCTCGGGGGCCGCTGCAGAAGCGGCAGCCGCGGCCCTGTTGCGGCCGCAGGCGCTGGGCAGGAGGCGCTGGCAGCTCCGTGCTGGAAGCTGGGGCGGCCCGGCGTCGGGAATGTGCCCTGCCCTGTGCACCGCTGGTTGCCGAGAGTGGCTTTTAGTCCGCCAGGGACCGAGTGTTTGCTCATTGACGGACACAGCAGCGGCCTAGGGACTGTGATCCCTCACTGCATCGCACATCTAAGCTCCGCCTTGTGCTTCTTCCATTATTTTCTGCAGTGTGAGCTGTCTTCCGTAGGCTGTCATCCTCCTTGGTCCTCTTTCTTCCACCGGCTCAAAGTTTCTGAAGTTTCGTAATGAAAATAATTCGTCTCTGCAGCTGAGAAATAGGGTTTCAGCACTCCCTGACAAAGCATCCTGTTTTGACACTGGCCAGCCAAATGTTAAGTGAAGCAAGGTGGTAGTAGTAGGGCAGGCACAGGAAAAATGCTTCTGGAATGCTCTGAGAACTCCCACTAGCTCAGTTCTAATGCAGTAAATGTACCACGCGTTTTGCTTTAATTTTCAGGAGTATGTTAAGTAGTAATGGCTGCTCCTGTGAGTATTCCAATCAGTAGTTCTTCAGAAGTAGGTTGGGATGAGGTTTTTTTTGTAGGTTTTTTTGTTTGGTTGGGTGTGTGTTCAGTCGGGAGGGGGGGATAGATTTTGCACGATTTTTGTTGTTTTAGTGAAAACAGGCATTGGAGCAGGGAATGCATTGGGTGCACTTTATAGGGCACTTAAATTGTAGTCACAAATAAAAATCATCTAATACATTTAGGTGGGAATATAAATTTTAAATTTTGCCTTGTTTCTAAATCTATATATGCATTAGAAACTGACCTTTGCAAGAGTCTCTAAACTGGCTAGTAGCCTTTTTTGACAGTTCAGAAGGATAGGAAAGTTTTAGCAGAGAGCTTGAGGAACTTTTCCCAGTCACACATGACGAGCACCAGAGTAAAATTCCTACCTCCACTCACAGAGTCCTGTACAAGTTTCCACTTTTTGTCTGCTTTGGATACAGTCACTGGTATTTGCCTGGACCTCCTTCCCTTGATGATACGACAAGCTTTAATTTTTATTTTTTTCTACCTAGAAGATCTTCCTTGATCCAGTTATGAGAAGATGTTTAGAAAAGGAAAAAAGCGACACAGCAGCAGCAGCTCACAAAGCAGTGAAATCAGCACTAAAAGCAAGGTAAGCTGAATGTGGTGTTTATTCTCTTTGGGAAGCACTTTGGTTTGGTTCAAGTTAACAGTTCAGTGGTTTACTTGCACTAATGGGAGGATGGGATTTCCATAAAATGCCATGTTCCACGAAGAGAACTTTCTACTTCATTTCCTCAGGTTGTGTTTTGAGCGTTAAAAATACCTATCCATCATAAAGCCCATTTATTTTGAGATGAATACTCAGTCACTTCCACAGTGAAATGCACAAACACGAGATTTTTCTGGTAGCACACAGTAAGGTTTGGAGGAAAAATTAGTACATTTGTTCTTAAATTTTGTCTTTAAAGACAGTGCCTGGTTCTAGGTACCAAGAATGAGTTTATTCTTCAGTACTTGTTGGTTTCTCAGTATCTCCAAAAGTATTCTTAATTTTGAATAATGTGTTCATTTTGTCTGATAAGTTTTAGAATGATCCAGTTGTTCTGGATTTTCCAAGGTGCTGTTTCATTTCCCCTGCACTGTTATGTTATTTCAAGTATTGGTGACTAGCATGTAGTTGTCAATTTCTTCAGGTTAAAATGCAGTACCAGAAAATTTTGGACATGACCCTAACGTTCATTTTCCCTTTTTCTCTGGACACAACTTTAAGGTTCATTTTCTCTTTTTCTGTCATTTCCTCCTTCTTTCAAAATAACTTTGACTTCTCAAGGGTTCCTGATGAACTTTTATCAGTCCAGTCTACATGGAGGCAGAAAGATAACTTCAGGAAAGAAACAGGTGGTACTGTTTTTTCCTCCCCATTTTGCAGTGCTTCTGAAGTAACTAGAACATAAGCAGTAGATTTTTTAAAAAAAGAGTTGAGGCAGGACATCTAGAAGTGCATTGTTAATACATTTGCAGTAACTTTCCAATTATGCTGATTTTTTTTTCTTAGTCTGTAGATTCCAGTCTTGGGGGACTTTCCAGGTCTAGTACTGTGGCCAGTCTAGATACAGACTCCACAAAAAGTTCAGGTATGTAATCAGATCTTGGGCAGATATGGGTGGAGCAGGATTAACTTTGTGTTTGTATAAAACAGAAGAAAATGGAAAAGCTGAAAATAGCTATTTTCAGTAATACTGAGTGAATCTGTTAGGTAGCTTGGTGACTAATACAGGCACAGCCCTAGGCCTCTACGTTTACTAATGATTCATCTAGGATTAAGTTACTGTTTTCAAAGTAAAGTGTCTGAGGAAGAAAAATTTAGTTGTGTTACCAGTCTGTTACCAGCATAAATCTGGTGCAGCTTTTTGGATAACTGTTTTCTGCTTTTCTGAGTTTACATTTCCACCAAAATAATGGAAATAAGGTTTGATTGTACTTGGTTTTAGTCACCAGATTACAGTGTATCACTGTTGGACCAAACAGTTAATTTGAAACCAATAGATACTGAAAAGTGGAACCAGCTATTCTATGTTTTCTGATTCAAGGTTGTTAACTCCAAATTTGAATTGGTATAAACAGTGCTGTATCATGGATTCAAATTAAACTGTTAGCTTTACCAAGGTCTGTTCTAAATCAGCTCAGGACAGTTCAATTAAGAGGAGTTAGTATACCATGATAAGTGTTTGATGAAAGTCTGCAAAATTAGGGAATTTAGTATGTTAGCCCTGTTAACAGCAATTACAACAGTGTTACAGTTCTAAAAGTCTTCAGAAGGGCTTTGTTTTACTTTGTTGCAGGACAAAGCAATAGTAATTCTGATACATGTGCAGAATTCAGAGTTAAATATGTTGGTGCCATTGAAAAATTGAAATACAATGAGAGCAAAAGTCTTGAAGGGCCACTGGACTTGATAAATTACATAGATGTTGCACAGGTAAGTGGGTTACAAAAGGCAATACCAACAATCTCAAAACATCTTAAGCTTAGGTGTGTTTCTTTCATTTATCTTGTGGTCTGACATCTGTAAATTTTAGACTTATTCGAAGAAAGTGGTATACTTAACCATTACCCTATGAATCTCAAAAGCCATCACACTCAGTTCTGTAATTTTAAGTAACTGGAGAAGATGCACCCAGAGAACCGTTCTGCAAAAGCAGGCTCAGAGCCAAGGCCCTTTTCATCAGTCCTTACTGAACAAGTCCCAGCTGAAGGGTGTTACATTGCCTCCAGCACAATTAGGATTAGTAGGCAGGAAGGAATATCTCCCCCAGATTTCTTCAGTACTGTAGAAGTTTTCCCATAGAGGAAAATGTCAAGTTTCTGCTTGCAATCACTCAAGAGCCTGTGCCCAAAGAACCTGAATAATATTTGGGTCATCCTTGCCAAACTCTGGTTGCTCGTACTTATTTTTGTACTAAAAGCCATAACTGGTTGTTCTCATTAGGTAGCTGATTATATCTTTTTAAAAGTACAGAATGTCTGTTTATCATGCAGCAGCTTGACATTTCAAGCATCTGAATATGTGCTAAAACTATTTTTGCAGCCAAACAGCAAAAGTGCTGCCAGTGTGGAATATAGATCACCTTGGGTCAGTGCAGCACGATAGGCCATGCATGATTTTTCAGCTGACCTGATTTGACCACAGGGACAAACTCTCCCCTGAGATGATAAATTCCTTTCTGGAACTATGTAATATTTGGAGTAGAACAGAACAGAACGGAATAGAGTGTTTCTGCTGGAAGGGACCCACAGTGACCACTGGTCCAACTGATTGACCACTTCAGGGCTGACATACAGTTAAATGTGTTGTTAAGGGCATTGTCTAAATGCCTCTTGAACACTTGACTGGTTTGGGGCATCAACCTCCTGTTCAGGAAGCCTGTTCCAGTGTCTGGTCACCCTCCCAGTAAAGAAATGCCTCCTAGTGTCCAGTCTCCCCACAGTATATTTCACATAACTTCAAGAGACTGGGCGAGTGCATGAGCGGTGGGCAGACCCCACACAGCACAATCTGATTTGCAGTGGTGCTGATCCAGTGGACCTAAGTACACATATTTTCTGTTACATATCTTCATTGTTCATGTTCTTCTGTCTGCACTAAAGGCTTTTGTTTGTTTCCCTCCAAAGCAAGATGGAAAGTTACCTTTTGTTCCAGGTGAAGAGGAGTTTATTATGGGAGTTTCCAAATATGGCATTAAAGTTTCCACATCTGATCAGTATGTAAGTGCTTAACCCAAACTTGTCTTTCTGATGAGAGTTGAAAAGTGCTTTCATTTATCTCTGGGAGATGATCTGTGTAACCAAAATGTCATTTCTGGCTTTAAGCAAAAGTCAAACAAACAGGCTCTCACAGGAGCACTGCTTCATGTCGTATCTCTGCAGGGCTGTCTGTTTATTCCTCATTGGATTAATGACAAAAAGCCATTCCTTTTGAGGTAGAGCACCAGATGACAGGCAAGCGAGCCTTTGGCAATGCTCTTTGGGCACATCTTCCTTCCTCTGTGGCTGTCCTGCCATTTTCTCATGGGGGAATGTAGTGTAACTGTGGTGGCCAAGACCATAGTTTCCTCAGACCGAGTTAGTAATGTAGTTCCTCTTGGTGTTTCTGTTTTTTAAGAATACCTGAGTTGCCCAGCTCTTTTAAGTTCCATCCTTGCACTCCTAATCCAAGAGCTGAGTTCACTCCAGCATTAAAACCTCATGATTCCACTTTATTGATCAAGCCTACTTTTTGTTTGCATCATTTCGAACATGTAGTTTATTTTCCTTTATTGCACTTCAAGTAGCTTATTTGCTAAAAATAAAAATCCGGTCTCTTCCCCAGGGCCCTCCAGTTGCCTTTGTGTAGCTTTCTGTTGCAGCCATGTGGTTTCCTTCTGGTTGCCCTCAGAGCCCCAGATACCATAAATACTTGGCCTTATGAAGCCTTGACCTATCAACAACCCAGCCATGCCTGTTCATAAAAGCATTGCTTAATACTGCATGCTCTGAAGAGAGCCAAAAAGTTTCCTATGGTCCCTTCAGAAAAGAAAACGTTTGTTTCTAATGCCTGGGAGGAAGGGTAGTAGTTGCTACTCAGACTTTGAATTCTTTTGGATTCTGTTTTTGCTCTCGTAAATTCTTAATTCTCATTAAAAACATAGGTTACACTATTATTTAAATTCCTTTGTGCTTTGATAAAGATCAAATAGCTAATTTAAGATTTTTATCCATCATTTTTCTGTCTTAAAGCTGAAAGCACACACAAGCAGATAAAGCCTTTTGTGGTTAAGCTAGCTTGCACTGGCCATTTATTGCATTGCATTGTTTCCCAAATTCTGGTTTTTTGCATCTGTGTCACTGTTGGCATTTAATTTGTCCTTCAGTGTGTCACCAAACTCTTTTCACAGAGTTCCAAGATACTGAAAGGAGGGGAAGAATTTAATTTACAAGGAGACTGTGTACTCAGAAGAATTCTATCATCCCTCTTTTAGTGATAATCCAGACATTGTACTGCACACATTACATTAGCACCGTAGCAAGTTCCAAGCAATTTGGTGAACAGTCTTGGCATCTTTCACACAGAGACGGGAGGGTGGATCCAGTGGGCTCCAGCTGCCCTGGGCAGGGTGTGATAGTTGCTGGTGGTGAGAGCAATGTGAGCAATGAGCCGAGTGAGCATCAGGGATGGAGATGCTTTCAGCAAGGTGACCTTAGGGCTGTGGTGGAGGGCTCTCCTTCCAGGGTTTCAAGGCAAGCAGCAAGTTCACTGCCTGTTTTTACAGCTCCTCTATCAAAGTGGGCGTTTCTTTAGACCCTTCAGCTGACAGGGACAGGTGTTTGATGCCATGGACACGAAAACAGAACTGTCTTGAATTCCTAAGACCCTGGAGGTCATGTGACAGGAATAAACCAGATGAGAATGATCAGAGGGTAGGATGGCTGGAGAAGAAAGGCTTTGTGTAGGGTAAGGCTGCAGAGACCTTGTACTGGGTGTCTTCTACCAATCCCCTTTTTGGAATGGCCAAAATTAGAAGTGTTGGGACTATGGTGGAAATCCTGCAGCTCTGATGGAAAGTGGAATTCTCCCAGATGATATCTGTGGAAGAGTCAGGACATATCCTGTGGCTTAGGTCACAAACAGCCTGGCTACAGCCACATGGCTACTGCCCCCCAAAGCAACTGACCTTGTCTATACCTCTTCTGGGAACAGTTTCTTGTGGTGTATCCTTCCCAAGACTGAGACAGGGGATTGCTTGGAAAAATACTGGGAAAGTAAGAAGTCGTTTTAAGTTACCTCTGTGCCAGAGGGACAGTGTTACTTACACCTGTCACGGAGGGCAAGCGAGGGTTGGTGGGAAGTGAATGTGCACTTTCATAGTATGGCCAGGAATGTCACCATAGAATCATGGGAGGGGCTGAGCTGGAAGGGATCTGAAAGATCCACTAGTTCCAACACCCCTGCCATGGGCAGGAACACCTCCCACTAGACCAGGTTGCTCAAAGCCCCCTTCAACCTGACCTTGAACACTGCCAGGGATGGGGCATCCACAGCTTCTCTGAGCAACGTATTCTGGTGCCTCAGCACTCCCACAGTAGAGAATTTCTTACCTTAAATTCAATCTAAACCTCCTCTTTTTCAGTTTAAAGCCATTTGAATCCCATGTCACTACATGCCCCTGTAAAAAGTCCCTTTCCTGCTCTCTTTCAGGCCCCCTTCAGGTACTGGAAGGTGCCCCAAAGTCTCCCCAAGAGCCTTCTCTTCTCCAGGCTGAACAACTCAAACTGCTTCAGTTTGTCTTCATAGTCCATATAGGAATGCACTTCTAAAATAGAAGCAAAAATTAAAGCTAAAGTTATGCTAAACCACCACTTACAAAAATCTTGACTAAACTCTCAAATTAAAAAAAAAAGAAAAATACCAAGGAATGCTTTTCTCCTGTAAATAAATCTGAAGTATTCTTTTATAAGCAAGAATAAAAACGTGGAAAACTGAAATATCTGTTGCACTGTTCCAGGGTAACTTTTATCTGCCGTGTGCTTTCAGGATGTATTACATAGGCACGCTCTCTATTTGATTGTACGGATGGTGTGCTATGATGATGGTCTGGGAGCCGGAAAAAGTTTACTGGCTTTGAAGACAACAGATGCAGCCTCTGAAGAATGCAGCCTCTGGGTATATCAGTGCAATAGTTTGGTACGAGTTTATGCTTACAGTATTTAATTTAGGTATTGGAATTCTGATTGTAAAGGGAGATTATAAACCCAAGGCCCTTGTGAAAGCTTTTTGGCAGGAGGAGGATTGCTTAATTAAAAATAAAAAATAAAAAATAAAAAAAAAAAGGAAAAGGAGCATAAATGTGTGCTGGCTGAGGAGGGGAAAACAGCCCTGCTGACTGCATTGGATCAGCTTTGAGGAAAACCCCTACATTCCCTAAAATTGCCAGTGAGTGTACTCACTTGAGAAAGCTCTCTCCAGTCTAAAGAGTGCTATGGCAGCTCCTATGGAGAATCTCCACTTGTATTTTCAAAGGCAAAAACCTGTTAAGATATGGAGCAGGGAGTGATGGAGTAACAATTCTGGTAATGGAGCACACAGCCATATTTGTAAGCAAGGGAGGTGATCCCTTCTTAAGAGTAGGAGAATTCATTGTCAGGATGCTCTGATGATACAGACCCTTGGCTGGCAGCACTGGGGGAACACAAGAGGTGATGTTCTGAATGCTGGTGCCGTGCTATGCTGACAGCCAGCAACCCTGACTTGGTTCAAATAGCTCGTGTAAGACAGCTTCCATGTGTCGTTGTAGGCCACACAAATGAAATCTGGTCTGACAAAGCAAGATGAAGGACAAATTCTGCTTTAAATGAGTTTTGAGAAGTTTAGAAGTTCTTCAGAAAGTGTTAATGTGTGTGTTTGGGTTTTTTAGGAACAAGCACAATCCATTTGCAAAGTGTTGTCTACAGCCTTTGATTCAGTTTTAATGTCGGAGAAGTCCTGATTTCCTTCGGCAGCAGTGTTTGTGTGGGAGCACCAGGGCTCCTCATGATACCACGGACAGATTGGAGCCACACACAGTCCTGGGAAGGACTTACTGTGCAAAGCAGAGCCACACAACCTTGCACATGGTACTCTGGCATTCCCCAAACATGACTTGAAGATTCCATCTTCAGTGTCCAGGACAATATAGAATTTTATATTTAACACTTTTTTTTTTTTCCTAGTTATGTTTTGTATATTAATATCAATATTGCAGGAATGTAAAATAAAACTGACAGTTGCTTCTACCTCGTTGTCTGAGAAACAATTTGTTAATACAGACTTTGATTCTGCTTAACCCAGATATTAAAACAAAAGCAAAGTGCTAAGAGGGAGTCCTTTGGTGCTGTACCCCTCTAATTTAACCTCAGGTGTGCCATCTACAGTTTTTCTGTTCAAATAAAGTCCACAAGATGTACATTTTTTCCTCAAGTGATATTTGTTTGTATTTGTCATTTTTATACATTAAAAAGAACAATATTGCACAAGCAATGCAAGGGAACAGAAGAGAAGCAGAAAAAGTGATTTTAAAAGTAGTTTTATTTTTCCAGACATTTGACTGGTTAACAAGAGTAAAATTTATTAATCATGCTCTAATTATAAATCACTGCATCCAGGACATTGAAAATAAGAATTGATTTTAGGTTATACAATATATACAGTTGCTCTGCAACTAAACAAAATAAAAACAACTGAATTGAATATTATACATCTCATAGCATTCTAAGCTGCATTTTAAGTGTCACTTGCTCCTTTTTAAACAGTTAACACAGCAACCTAATAGTCTGTCTATTAACAGGGTTTTTGAATCAGATTTAAAAAGTTGTATGAAATATGCCAAAATTTTGGACTTAAAATTCTTACTTTTATATTATAAATAGATATCTACAGGCTCTAGAATTTAATTTGTCAGAGGAGAAAACCTTTTGAGAAACACAGAAAATCAAGAGATAAATTTTGCTTAGCTGCTCTTTATTGGTCCTCGGGATTTTATCTGCACTGTTAATGCTATTAAGTTCTAGTCTACAAGTTTTCCTGGTTTCTAAGTTACTGGTGAACAAAGTTGTGACATTTTACTCTATTCCTCTTCTAGCAGAACTTGAGGGAAATTTGCATAATTTTTTAACTTTACGAATTGTTACATACACTATAAGATTCTGTGTTAAAAATACTGTACATTAGGAGCTCTGTGCAAAATAATATGCCCATTTATTCTCTAGACTCTATCAGGGATAGAAACATACAAAATAGTGTTGCAAACTGAACGTATCAGTAAGTGAATAAAACTGTAGTGCTAAACTATTACTCTATCATTTTACTGGGAACTTTGAAAATACGGACTAATTTGCTTCAACTTGCAATAAAAATATCTTGAAACATTCCAGTTTGTTCCCCATTTATACTGCAGCAACAGCATCTAGGAAGTGAAAGTTACACATCGACGTGGCTGTACCCACATGCCCGAGAGGCATCAACCAACGGTACCATTCAGGAAGGGTGACAGGGTGAGATCGGTGTTGCTCTTCCAGCACTTTCGCAACGTGGTTTTTCTCCAAATAAGCACAGATGGTGGTGGCAGCCTGTTTTCCATTCCTTCCAATATGAAATGGCCAATTTAAGCACCATTTGCCAGAAATTCAAAGTTCTCTTGATAAATCTAGAGATACAATGTTCACATAACGTGATCAAAGCCAATGTGACCTAGACATTGATTTTTCATATCCTATGCCTCAGTTGTTTCCTGAGCATAAGCAAAACCTGGTACAAATTCACAATATACAAACATCAAAATGATGTCAGATCTGTATTGGTGTTTTATATTCCATCAACCAGCTGGGAACTATCCATGGCCTAGCCTTTGTTCACAAATCAGTAAAACAAGTTTAACAGTGTAGCTACCATAAATGTGGGTATACTATATAAATACAGAGTGAGTTGGCAAACTATCATTGTTTGCAAGGTAGTGGCACACAAATTTCATAAACCAGAACATAACATAGTGAACTCGTGAGGTGTCAGATATCTTATTGACCAAGGATAATTACCTAAGTGTTCCACCAAGTAGGTTTTCTCTGTGAACACACTGCTGGGTGATTTAAAAAAAATTCAAGAATTTAAAAACAAAGTCTAAATGCTATAGCGAGACAAGTGTAAGAAATGCTCTGCAATCCATCATCATAGTTAAGTACATTTCAGGAAGTGCAGTTTTCAAATCCTTGAGTTAATGTAGTAACTCATTAATATTGCCATAGTTTAGTTAACCAGCAGTAGTCACATTAAATGACCAAAATGGATGTAACATACATAAAGAACATTCAAAAAACAGGTTCTACACAAGTGCAGCATAGAAAAACAAAACAGTCTCAAGCTCACAAAATCAGAACTAGAAAGTTCAACGACTAACACAGATTTCAGATAACTTTAAGTAAATATCTACATCCATTCTGAAAGAAAGAAGTTTCTCCTGTGGTAAACTGAAACACTTTTTTACTTTTACCTGGCTAAAGACACATGATTAAAACAATTTCGTCTGCAACTGTTGGCATCCTTGATGACATCCAGTATGGCAAGATACTGAATGAGTCCATTTCAGAACTACACAGCAGCTTGCACATTTTGGTTCCACCACTTCAAACGATGTCGAGAATTGGATAAATTCACTGCCCTGGTAGATGCACACACAATTTCTTTGACTGGGGAAGCAACACTGAACTGTTGTACTGTCATGTTATAAAAGGGAGACTAAAATTACAGTGAATTGATTGATAAGAACATGCATAATGTTGTGATATTCAGACATGGATTTTGATTGTTAAAGCTTTTCAGTTCACCTTGAAAAATACAGGAAGAGTTGGGTTTTTTTTAAATGTAAACTGCTTATGAGAAGTTTTCACATAGAAAAAAGTTTTAAAAGTCCCAAAATCAGAACGATGGCAATAAAAAAGTAAGCTACAGTACCTAGGACTTGGGCAGTGCTCTGGCAAGGTGGCTGCAGATAGGTAGGTGAAATGAAATAGAACAAAACTTATTTCTGTGACCGCTGGAAATGAGAAATGTCTCCACTTATCAGTAGCAATCTAGTCAACAATAAAGTGCACAAATGATACAGGGAAAGCTCCTTTCCGGCTGGGATCTCCATCAATATGACCAATCTGAAAGAGTCCAGATAATTTTGAAGTTAAATCTCAAAATGACATTTCATTATCACCAAAATGAATACCAGTGACCTTCCTGCCTGTAGTACAACAAGCCTCCCACCAAATCTTTTCTGCAGTAGTGCTACTTTTCTTCTGCCAATACGAAAATTCAGTCCTACAGAGTGCATGTTTTTCAGCTTTAGGTTGGGTTTTTGTCAAATGCAGAAGTTTTATCCAGTTCTTTGAATATAAAACCTCTTACTGCAGTACCACTGCTGCATAATTCCAGTGCAATCTGTAATGCCTGGCAGCCCACATTCGGCCTCTGTTGAGTTGCTTCTTTAACCACTGAGGCAAAAGGATAGACCAAGCTTCAACAGTGTCAGGTTTTACATGAATATATTTGTGTTTATGCAGCATTATTGTCAATTTAAATGCAACCTGAAGCTCTGTTCTTCACTAGCTAACATATTAAGGCAAGTGTTTTCATGCACAACAATTTTCCAAGATTTTGTTTAGCCAATGAGACTCGGGAATGTAAATAGTTGAGATGGTTTCCCAGCTCAGACAGACTCACTCCTAGTCATCTGAAGACTGAGGACAATACAAAGCTCTCCTCTGAAGCCCACTACACAGCACCTGTAATAGCAGGTGCTATTAATTAAATTGCTGACACTCCACCAAAAATTTTCTAGATCACAAAGACCATGTCCCCAGTGTACTGTGACCCCTACTAATCAGATTTCTTTTTTTTTTTCTGAATAAGAAAAGCTAAAAGCTTGTCTGAAGTTTGACTTTTGAAATTTCATCTCAGGTTTCCATGAGATGAAACTTTTCTTGTTGTTTGGAAACCCAGCAGGGGATCTTCTGAAGTGAGTGTTGACCGCTAAGATTTAATTTCTTTCTTTCAAAGTGTGCTGACAGAAAATGCAAAATACTTACCCACCACTCCTGGTCTTCTTCACCATCAACTACAATAATATCTCCCTCTGAAAAAGTCAGCTCATCTGGGTTATCTGCTACACAGTTGTAAATTGCTTTTACTCTCTTGGGTTTAGTTTTTGACTGAAATGAAAAAAACCCTGAATGTAAATAATATAGCACAGAACAGACAGAGTAGACTTGGAGTTATCTAAAGAGAGTTTCAGAACTGCTTCCAACTGCTATTTTTCATAGATTAGAGTTCAGCTACATCTTATGCTGGGTGCGCATGCTTCAAGCTGAATTTGGCACCACCCAAAGCTTTTTGGAACCACAGTGCCAATAACATAGCCCATGTTTCTCTTAGAAGTTTTCCATTTTGGCTCACCCAAACCTGTCTTCAGAGCTCTACATCACTGCAGTGAGCATGATTTTATTCAAAAGATGGGGTGATCAAGTTCTGTGCAAATGTAACAGCAGCAGCATTATCAGAGGGAGGCCCGAGCCACCTATTAATATGTTCCTTCTTAATTTGCTAAACCCATTTCGATAGTGTACGAACCCACCAAAACATCCTCTGCCTCCCAACAGTGCTCTGAGGACTGTCAGCCACAGGAGGCTTTTTGGCAGCTCTTTCAAAGGGAAAGTTTAGTAAGGAGTTGCAATATTCCAGTATGGCAGTGGGACTCAGTCCTAGCCATGTTCTGTGCGAAGTGATACCAAAAGTGTTTCATTTTGGTTTCACAGAATCCACCATCCTCATCTCACACCTGTTCCAGTGCAAACCAGTCTGCTGCTGCATTTCTTTTCAGCCTCCTCATTTTCTGTTGCAGACCCACAATAATGCTGCCTACACATTGTTTCCATGCAAAACAACCCAGCACAAGTGAAGAGGCTCAAGACCTAGAGGCAGAGTGTAAAGCTTTCAACCGAGAGACCACCCTTTTCCCAGCCATAGGGAGCAAAAATTACTTTCTACCCTAAGATGTCAGAGCTCTAAGTGCCACTGAGGTCTGAAATGGCTGTTAATGCAGTGGCATTATAATGTTTGGGGCAGAAGTTCCACATGGCATAAGGAAAAGATGGCCTCATCACCATTCTGGAGTTCCCCAGTGACTGGTCCCAGTCTCTAGTTAGGTCAGCCATGGAGCAGGAAGCTTGTAAAGGGACAAGCGACTCCATTTACAACTCTCCTTTTCTCCACCAGCAAAATGCTCTGCTGAGGACAGTACTGCCCAACAGTCTCCTACTGTGCCATTTTGTTAGAGCTGAGCACCATGCAGAGAAAAGAAGGGAATGTGGATGGGGAAGGATGGAGGGAGCATGATTGTTATATTCCTCTAGAAGCATCCATTTGCATTCTAGTATAAATACTATATAAATTCTAATATAAATAAAGCTCTGGCCTGCCCAGGGCAGGCACACCCTGAGGTGCTCTCACCCCTGTGAGATGCCAGCCAGGCAGGCACTGCAGCACAACCATTTTTCCAGATGCTCCCTCTCAGACAAGTGACAGTCTGAACTATAACCACCTTTTAAATTAAAAGGAAAAAGCTTCACATCAGTACAACAGTGATACAATTACTAACTTCAAAGTGCAGTAATTACAGGTATTTCTTGTTCTTTAGAAGGCAAGGGAATTAAAATAGGTATCATTCCCAGAGGAATAAAATCTTCTAGGGAAGTTTCCCATGTATCTACAATATGGCTTCAAAAATCTAAATATCACATTGGGGAAAAAAAAGAAAACAAAAGGTGAATCAGGAATTTCCACCTGATAAACAGGCTATTGGGTAAATGCACTGTGTAGGAGATAAGCCACTGGCTAAATGTGCATGTACAACTAGACCCATGTTTTCTGTACTTAAGGAATATTTCTGCAATCATTTTCTAAATCTGGGCTGGCCTCTGGATTCCCTGGCAGGGTAAAGACTTAGCAAAAAAGCCAGGAGTATAAGGCTAAGTGGAGCAATTTAGCCAAAGAACTTTAGCGAGACTGAACTAGCTAAAGCTCTTTAGCTGAGGGGCCCTTGACTAAATCTCAGCTAAGATGCTTTAGCTAGATTGATTTAGCTAAAGCACCTTACCTAGCACACACTCCTGATCCAGGTCTTCCCTTACTTCTCTGTCCTATGACAGAAGAAAATCACCCAGCTGATTTTCTCAGTCACAGAACTCACCTTACTGAAGCCATAGAGACAGCTGGAGAGTCAGATATGTTCTTCATATTATGTGCAATTAATATTAAACTTTGAAGACACTGACCCCAAAACTAGCCAGGACAGCCCATTCCTTCATAACTAAATCAATTGGTCCTATAAGACTTAAAAAAAGGAGAGAACAATATAGAGAAACTACAATTTATTCAGAAAGTCAGGTAAGGAGCTGTTTCACATTTGAATCCATTTGAATCCCAGCACACACAACAGAAATTAAGGTCAGAGTCCAACAGCTTCACAAAGTAAATATGACAACATAAACAATTTACACTACTTAGACTATTTAATTTTGCTGCAGCCTAAAACATGAAGGCTATTATAATGCAAGACGGACAGTAACCTGGTTGAACAAGAGTGGGGGAGGCAAAAAACCAGAAAATTTTATACTCCCAACTAATGCAAGTTGATGTCTCTGAGGCTTCTCAGCATTATCAGATGAGAAACAGCTAATAGGGGCTCTTGTAAGCTCAAGACCAGTGTGCAAGGCTATGCACACAAACACACTGAACCCTGTCCTGAAGAGTTGCTATTTCAGTGGACATGGGTAAGGAAAAACAGATGGAGAGAGACAGAGGACTGAAGAAAGCAAGTCTTTTCATTACAAGCCATTAATAAGACCACTGCAGAGCCAGGAACAGCACATCTCCTACCTCTGTTTATTATTTACCACTGAACCACACTCCTGCACAGAATGTATGAAGCAGCCCAGACCTAGTCACACACAGCATCTCAGAAAGTATGGGCTGTCCATATTGAGATTTGCTTCCTCCAGAGATACACTGTCATGGTCAAGGACATGGATCTTTTACATCTATCACACAAGAATGCAACATAAAATTGAAGCAAGGACCAAAGACCAAGCTAACTACACATACTGCACAGCTCCACTGACATCTGGAAATACATCCCTTTACCTACACCAGTAGAAGATTACAGGTACTGACACTAATATGTGTTACCATTCATGGTCCTAGATTAAAAATAATAAGTAAAGAGTATAAAAAGGCCACACAATCCGATCAAGAGTCCATCTAAATCCAGTATCTCTTTTCTAACAGTTGATGTAAGGTTGGGGGAGGGTGAAGAAGAAAAATACAGAATTAACCACCTTCTGTTAGGGATATGCTTACCAAGAGATTTTTCTCCTGTCACCAGGTGAATGCTGAGAACCAACAGCACAAAGAGTCAGTTTCTTTTGTTTTGAGCTTGACTCCTGCTAGTCTTGTCTGAAGTCATTTTACCTACCTACATGAACAACTGCCAGTGTATCTGTGTCCTTTATAAAAGCATGACAGTTCCCTTATTCCTTACTTCACTGGAGATTAAGAATGAAGCCACGTGTTACTTAGAAGTGATTCACCAAGCTCACCTACAAGTCACTAACTCATAAAGCTTATCTATCTTCAGTAAGTCAAACCATACATTCTGTGGATTGTGTTGGTCACATTTGGACATGAGCAAAGAATCCAGCCGGTTTGGTTTGCTTTTTTAAATCTAAAATTACATACTCTCCTATAAGAAATTAAAGAAAAACAAAGCTTTCATAACTATTTAGTACAAGTCATACACATACTTAAAAACAGGATACGGGCCTTGTGTGTTTCATGGCTCTCACACTTTCTCCATAGCAGGACACACTATCACTTCTACAGTGTGTTTAATAGAATGCAGAAGATTAATAAAATCAAATGCCAACTTTTGTACTTACTATTTGTGATTTCCTTGGCATTGGTGCTGGTGGCTGGATTTGTGCCAAAGTATTTGCTGTAGAACCAGTCTGTGTTCCTGGAATTTCGGATACAGAAGATGACTCTCCTGCTAAGGGAAGTAAACCAAGTAAATAGTAGGCACGCTTTCAAACAAAGTAACAGTGATGGTATCAATGAAACCAAACTAATTATTCTTAAAAGTATACAAACCATTTTATATCCAATGAGTATTTAATTTTTACTGGTTCTTTCTAAACAACTGAACAGCATTTTTCTATCCTTTTCCTTACCAAAAAAGCCACTTTTCCGAAAGACAACTGCCTAAGACCTTTAACACTGCAGATATGCTAAGAGAGATAAAATAGATGAGAGCAGAACCAAATATCCTATTCCCCTGTTTCTTCACTACAGACTGTGTGCTGTCAGAACCTTTCTTTCCTATTAAAGACCATCATTATCAAGGTGTATCCCTCACAGGAGACTCCTGACACAGATGGCAGATAGCCATTAGCAAATCCCCCTGGGATATCTCAAGAGGAAATAAAAATGAATCACAAGAAGAACAAATGAATATAAAATACACAGTAGAAGGGGAAACCAGGTACGAGAAATTCCACTACAACCACCACGGAATCTGAACAAACTTTACTGTAGAGATTTTATGGAGATTACATTATTGTCATGTCCCAAAGTAGTAGTTACTTTGAACAACAAAAACCACAAAATGAGTAAGGAACTCTGAATAATGAACTCTATTAACATGAAAAGAACAATATCAATCTGCAATTTAATTAAAAGTGATACTATATAAGCTCTGGATTTTCAAGCCAGAAACACATTTTTCTATTCTAAAATGTGTATTTGACACCTTGTTTATGACATATGCAAACAACAGGGCAAGCAAAAATTTTCAAACCCACTTTGTTTGAGTGTGTTTTACGGTGAGGTTAGAAAAGTTAAAGCCTAACTGGAGTTTAATCTGGCAAGGAATGTCAAAGACAACAGGTAGGGCTTCTATAAATCCATAGGTAACAAAGGAAAAATTAGAGAATAATGTGGACCCATTGTTGAACAAGATGTGATTCTGGTTACACAGTACATGGAAAAGGCTGAGTTACTGAATGCCTTAGTTACTTCTTTGCCTCAGCTTTTACTAGCAAGACAGGTTTTCAGGAATCCTGCTCCCAGACATCAGGAGAAAACCTAGAGCAAGGAAGTGCAAAGTCCTATACCTGAGGACGAGCAGGCCATGCACCAATATATGTTGGTGGCCACCTGGCTGAAAAGCAGGACCAGAGGCAGTGGGCACAAACTGAAACACAGGAACCTCTGTCTGAACACCACGAAACACTTTGTTACTGTGAGGGTGACCCAGCACTGGTACAGGTGGCCCAAAGAGGTCGTGGAGTCTCCATCCTTAGAGACACACCAAAGCCCTCTGCACACAGTCCTGGGTGATCCACTCTTGTTCTCCCTACTTGAGGAGAAGGGTTAGACCCAATGACCTGCAGAGGTCCCTCCCAACATCAAACATTCTATGATTCTGTTTATTATGTGGCCCCATTATTGATTTTAATTGGTCCATAGCTCTGCTCATGCTAAAGAATTTGAGGCAGCAGGGCCTACACAACCACAAAGAGAAAGAAGAATAATGTTGGTACTGATTATATTTAAATGTGTAAGGTAAATAAATTAAAGAAAACCTCAACAAACCCACACACTCTATTTGATTGTTTTAATGACAGCTTAATTACAATAAAATAAATCTCTAAACCACAATTACCAGGTTGTTGTAGAGACCCAAGTCCTCTGGTCTGCCCTTTGTTAGTTAAGCCAGATGACTTCTCAGTCCTGTGCAGAAAGTGAGAAATTGATCCATTTCAGAAACAAACAAGAACTCAAAAAGCAATACACAGTACTTTAAAAATTAGAGAAGCCTTGGCATGTCTTCAGTATATTCTGGTGACAGATATTTTGCTTTTAAAATACTACTTTTCTTCTGTATTTTTTATTAAGCCAATTGAAAGTTGCACTTAATTTTAAAAAAGGCAGAAAAATAACAGAGCTTTGATTATTGCAATTTGTGTCTTCTCCTGAGTTTTGAAGTTCCTTTCACTGTTATTTTATTTTTTTTCTTAAAATTATGTATCCATATTAGTCTGAGCATTTATAGCAAGCTTCAACAAGTTGTGTCTACCTTGCAGGTAGTATGATACCATGCAATAAAAGGGCTAGAAGGGAGCCTAAAGGTCAAAGGCTGCTTTCATCTTTCAGTCCCAATTTGCAAATGAAACCTTATTTCATCCAAAATTTTCTCAAAGGTCCTATTTTCTAGACTTCTCATTACCTTATTGATCTCCCCTGGTTCCCACCTCAGTTATTTCATTTTACTGCAATGCCCTAAACTGAATACAGCTGTCCTGCTGAGGCACCACTGATGTTGAGTCAGTTGGGAAAATTCATTCCTATCATTTGCAGGCTATGGTAAAACAATACTATTTCTCTTTTAACTCTTCTACAACAGCATTAGGTCATCTGCCTTACTTACTATGTCCTTACAGATCCTTCTTCTAAGAACTTTTGCTTACCCATACTCTATTGTTCTCCATGCTTCATTCCTGTAGTTGATTGTTCTTAATTACCAAGGGTTGCTTACTGAATGACACTCTTCTTCTCCCTTGACTACTACAGTTTCTCAAGGCCACTTTGGATATGATCTTGTTTGCCAGTGCATTTGTCCTTCCTAACTTAGTTCTCTGCAAATTTAAAAATTATTTTTTCTTTTCCAGGTCTCTCTACTTCTGCCACAAATGAAAAGATTGAACAGAACTTAAGCAAAGCACATGAACAGTAAATGGCACAATCAGGCATTAGATCCCATTATCTCCAATTTGTTACTAGATGAGAATTAGGAATCAAATATTTTTTGTGTTCCTTACTTCTGTCATAGCTAAGCATTCTGGAGATATTCTGCAAGTCATATAACCTTAAATCACTAGGCTATATTGTTTTTCCTGTAGGAATCCCTGTCATCTGCTTCCTGAGCATCTGCCTTCTGTTCATTCCCACACACTAAAACACATCATTGGCAAAAGCATGCAGGCTTTATTAATGACTTGGATGTTATAAATATCTTGTAAAATCAGTAAGTTACTAAAAATGATGAAGTATATTAAAAACTAAAATGACATCAGTTACCCAGGAATAGGCTTTCTCTGAGAGATTCTGCTCGGAGGTTGTGGGGGCAATGGTGGTGGGGTTGGCTTGGTTTGTGGAGGAGCTGGCTGCTGTTTTGATTGCTGGTTCAAAGCTTCTATAATGCTGGCTGTCTTTGCCACTGGAGGTGGTGGTGCTGGAGAAAGTACATCTATAGAGGAAAGTTAGACAGCAACATGCAATAAATTTCTATTTACCATTTTTTTTCTTGGGTTCTCATTACAGGTTCCCCTGTTACAGGACTTATCTTCATTTCAGAAAAATGCTTTACTACATGTAATGGAAGAAGGACCTCTCTGGAAAGCAGTTTACCTTTTGTTTCACCTAGTCAAAACTGGAGGGCTCACAAGCACTTAAATTTATTCAAGCTTTAAAGTGCAAGCAAAGAAAATTCTTACCAAAGTCAGTCATATTCTTGAAAACAGTAGATCAGAATATATTTTTAAAAGTGCTAATATTATTTGCTCCATCAAGGCCTGCAGTCTGTGTTTTATGGAAAAGTAACCAAGTGAGTTTTATCTGGCAAATCTTATTCAGAGGAACACCTTTTTTTAAATTCCTGTTGTGACTAACAACTAACGGCACACTAGGTTTAGCAATTAATTAAAATTGCTATCAAATTCTTGAATTCACCACAAAAGCAGCTGGCAGTGCATTAAAACATCCTTTTGCATTCCAATGGTCTGCAAGAATCAAGCATAATGTGGAGATGTGGCCCCAGGATTCCATGTAACACTCACCTTTACAACTAGGGAGAAATGCAGCATTAAAACTATATATATATATAAAATTATGAGCCCTTTAGCTCTAGTAATAGATGGTGTTTCCTGCTGACCCTGCACTACACCACACAGTCCTCACTGGAGCATCAGAGAAGACAGTTTTGTTTCTGGATGGGAACAATAGGCCAAAGCTACAGTCACCAAAAGAGGAAGTATGAGTTGTGGAAATGGAAAAATAAGCCAACTATGATTAGATACAGTAGAAAGGAAAACAGGGGAAAGTGGAAACATACTTGTAGATGTTACACGCAATGGCGGCACAGGGGGATGAATAGCTGGTGGATCTGATGAAGACCTCTGCCTGCTTATACTTTCCACTCCTAAAGAATTTGTCTTCCACATTGCATTAGATGAAGAAATTGTCTGAATACCACTGCCAAGAACTGAAGGCTGAACTAAAAAGAGAGGAGAATACTGCATTATTATCATTGCTTACCCTAAGCACGAAGTGTTAATATTCACATCTGTGCTTTCAGAAATGGTGTGGCTAGACCACTCTATTCAGCAGTACTATATTCAATGACTATATTCACTCCATTCTGATAGAATGCCAGAGCAGAAATCAGTCTGGTGTTAAAAATTACACAGCGAGACTTCACCCAGAAACTTCTAACACTTTACCTAAGCAAAATTTGTCTCGAGTCATTACTTTAAAATATGCCAATACTTCAAAAAGCACAGATTTCTCAGTAAGAAGACAGAAGGCAAGTCTTGCTACCTTCTTTAATCCCTGACTGATAACTGTAATTTTCTCAGGTACTGCAAGAAAAGGACCTCACTCTTCCACGAGCATGAGCACATTACTTTGCTGACTGAAACTGAAACATCAGTTTTGACTTAGAAACAACATGAAACTGTAAATCTGAATTTCACTCAAGCAGGAAGCTATAATAACTAGTCGTGAAACAGTCACAAAGTACTTCTTCAGAGCCTCTTAAATGACTTCATTCTGAACTGCTGCCTCCTCATTTCATAAAAACACTCTCCATGTTTTCTTCATAAAGCCAGTATTTTGCACATATTATGCCATTTCTCCCTACTCAGCACATAAGCATCATATTAAGAAAAGATGAAACAGAGTAAGGTATATGAACAAATATTAGGTTGCAGGGAAAAGCATAAAAGGCTCAGAAGACTTGGAAAACAGCCTAAAGCTATGAGGATAAAGGAGTAGTAATACACCATAAGCATAACATTAACAACATCATCAATCAACAAGAAGCTCTCGTCAATTATACTATTATAGCTTTTAACTAAATATATCAATTAATAGGCTAATACACTGGTAAAGAACATGAGCTAATCATCTCAGGCAGGCAGCATGTCTTCATGGCATGAGTTGTATTACAAAGATGCCAAGAAGTTTGGGGTTGGGAATGAAATTAAAATAACACTTTTTGAAATGTGTCATTTAATCAAGGGCAAACTGTGAGTAAGGCAGTATGATTGGCCATGATAAAAATAATATCAAAGGGTAAAACAGTCTCTGTAACTATTCAATTGTATTATTAATTCAGAGACAGAATCTAACAGTTAAATAAACCAGGCAAGCTCCTTGTGTTAATTTTCCTGTTTGGTGGGAAAAACGTTCCCTTCCATCAAGTAAAAAAATGTTGATATGAAGCTTAGAGTTCATGTGAAATGTTAGATTAAAGTAATCCCACCTTGGTTAAGTTTTACATGCTACTAAACTTGCCCCAGTCCCATGCTATCCTTTCCAAGTAACCCAAAACCATGAATTTCTGTTCTCAGCTTTTCTGCCCCTTTTATGCAGCCATTCCATAACTGACTTTTCATATTACACAGAAGATCAGTTTGGCATCTCAGGCACAATCACTGGTTGTGGAGTCTTGCATTCTGACCTCTGCACAGTGCTCCCAAAAGCAGAAGCCACCCATGTGTACCTAGAACATTTCCTGATCATATCTCCTCTTATGGAGTCTGAATTACAGCACCATAGAAAACCATGTGTTTAATAGTAACTTTTCTTTAATCGAATTGAATACATAAATTTAGCCTCCATGAAAGATGGTGGATTAATAAAGGTATTAAAACAATGAAACACACCAAATATGACCTGTCCAAAGAGGACCTATGCAGATTTCTCTATGCTTCTTTACTACGATGCAAACAGATTACGTACGAAGATAAGAATGAAGTTCACAGCACCAGCTTTAATGGTAGATTTTGCAAGCACACAACCCTTTGAATCAGGATGAGACACGTACTTTTACACTGCTCTAATGATATGAGGACAACCAATAACTGGCACCAATATTTTTAGTCGGCTACCAGGTCTCTAAAATCATCCAGTTCTCCACATCACGATACTTAAACTTTCATTTCAACAACCCTGAAGCATATATTTATTAAGAGAAGAATTTGCAAGGTTAAAATCGCATGTTCTGCATATAGTCTCCATTCTCTCAGGTCTTAAATTTTCACAGCAAACAAACGCTATTGAAGTTTTATCTTTACACTAAACTCTAACAATCACATCTTCAAGAAACAGAAGTATAAAAAGATTGAATATAACAAAAAAAATTGATGAGCTACATTGACTGCAGCCCTCCTTTTAATAAATAGTTTAACTCTGGTGAGGTATTGTTTTCCCAAACACTATTGAGTACTGTCTTGCAGATATACCAAAAATAAAACTCAGAACAAGTTATGTAGATTCACTTCAAGGATATAAAATGAGGTCATCAATAACTGTTCCAATACTTACCTGTGCAAAATAACTGTAAGAGAAAACCTAAAAATTAAATTATTTTTTAAAAGAGTTATGATCCAATTCTTCTAATATACAATGACATTTTCTAGTACCTTTGCCAATATTCCTTGGAGGTAGAGGAGGTGCACTACTTGTAACAGGTACTGCAGGCTGAATGGGAGGTGGGCTGCCACTGAGTATTGCTCCATACGTTTCATTCTGTAATATACTTGGCATAAATCCTCTTTGCTTGTCCTTGGCAATGTTCGCTGCATCTCTTGCCAAGGATGCTACATTAGGCTGAAGTTGGTTTGATCCAAGCTGGTAGAAGCTGACAGGCCTGTCCTCTCTCCTGTTGGGACTGGGTTGCTTAAACACAGTAACAGAAGTACTCATCAATACCACATTAGTTATACTCATTTCATTTATTAGTTGATAGAAGGTTCTTAGTTTCTAGAAGGAAAAAATGGCTTCTAAAATGCATTTTTGTTGCTTTTAATACATAACCTAAACCCTACATTCTGCCCTCTTCAAGACATAGTAACTATGCACACTAACAACAACAACAAAAAGATTAAAGGTGAATTGCACTTCAAACAGTTAATATATTCTCATTTCTTCTGTATACACTGCTACAGGATAATACTGTATCCCTATATACACAAGACTACACTTCTATAGATAACCAATATAGATTTTCAGACTGGATCAAGTAAAGTTTTCCTGCATCAAAATACCCAGCAGTATTTTCAAAACTAAATAAACAACTGAAGGTCTTAAGCCTCATCTGAATTTCAGCAGAGCTAAATCCCAAATGGATGGTCATGACCTCAAAACCCAGACACAATTTCATCCAAGTATTCTACCTGTAGCTCAGCCTACAACAAATGAGTAGCCAAAACCTCTCATTAACTCTCTTTAGCTCACTAGTATCACTGGTTAAGTTTGGGAGATTACTTCAATTGGCAGCTGGGATGGAACATTGCTCATCCCACTCACATTATTGAATGATATCTAATTAGCTGTCTTTGAGATTTACACCAATCATCTGCACTTAGCATTATTCTTTCTGTTTCAACAGCAAGCATAGTCATTACTGTTATTTAATTGTATTACTATTCTATTACTATTACTATTTAATTCTATTACTATTATTCAATTATCAAATGATAATTAAAACAGCTGGAGTTACAAATTCATGTGACTAGTACAGGAATGGGCTTTAACAATCCACACCCCAGGGAGCATAAATATATCTTCAGAAATAGTGCTAGATAAACATGCCATACTGACATACTGTCTGTATGAAATTAAAATAACCATTTATAGTAATAGCATTTAGTCAGAATAAAGACTAACATCAACAGTATCACTAACAAGCAATTGATTTTCCTCTGAATACGTTCAATGCTTACTTCTGGATTGGTCATGTAGAGCCTTTAGATGTGTTATAGCACAGCATTATAGTTCCAAGATTTATCAGAATGATGTACATGATAGTCCCTACCCTTCCTTTGGCTTAGCAGCCGCACTCCTCACTGGCTGACAATCTCCGTTCCCTGACCTCTCCACTGTCTTAGTTCTGGGACTTGTTTCAGCCCACACCTCCTTCTGCTTTCTAAACCAGCAGAAGACTCTTTTTCATGTTTATGATTCAGCTTTTCACTGGCTCACCAAACTGAAGCAGTTCACTACAGGGACAAATGTGTGCCAGAGTGGAGGCAAAAGCAGAGGCAGGACCAGGCAGCCAGAGTGTACAACAACAGCAGAAACCACTTCAATTCTCTTAACCTTCTTTTAGGTTAGACTCTCTTTTATATGAAATATTCTGGACTAAAATAACTTAAATTTCAGACATGACCTTTTCTGACATAGATTACAAAATCTGTTCAATTGTCTTACTAGCAAGACAAACCCATTAGCTTGACATTTATAAACAAAACTCTGATATGATCCTAAGCAACGATTCACCCATGAGAACAATGTAGTCACAGACACTGCTCTGTGATTAATAGTCTTTAATCTCCTTTCAAAAGTCCCTGCAGTATAAACCTATTAATAGTGGGCAGCAAAGTAGGAGCTTCATTACTTTAGCCACACTGCTGAGTAGTAGATACCTTCCTATATGAGATGGAGCTCAGGGACTAGTCAAAAAAAGAACACTCAAATGCAGAAGGCAACCAGCAACAATGAAGAAAGTCAAGGAAAAGAATAGATCAAAAAACAAATTTAGAGCATGCCAGAAAGGGATTTCGACTAGTAAATTACCAAAAAAGTTTTACAGCTTGAAAAAATGAGACCTCTAAAGGTTTCAATTTGCTTTATCAAAATGATTATCGTTACTATTGTTATTATCTGGAGGGCGGAAAAATACATAGGAATACATAAATATGGGGATACAGTATGAAGGCTCATGCAGAAGAACTGGATCTAGCAGCTCATGGATTTCAGATTCTTCCACAGATACCAAATTTTAAAGGAAAATCTTAAGAAGATTCTCAGAAGGTAGAAATTGTGCTTTGAAAGGGATAGCCTGCGACACCTTTTGTTGCTAATTAGATCAAGTCAAGCACCAGAGATAACAGCTATCTTGGGCTAGAGACAGGACATGGGGAAAAGAATCCTATGCACACAGTATTGTAAAAATGGTATTTCACAACAGAGGAATTATTGATGACAAAATTAGTCTCCAAAACATTTAAGCCAATTTAATGGTCTGATGACCTAACAATTTTAAAGACATTCTATGAAGATAATGGAAATCAGCCTGAGACTGTTTTCAGAAATATTGAAACCTGACATAGAAAAACCCAATGCATAAAACTTGGTTTTATGTTATTAATTTACTGTTAGTAATTCATGCCCTAGCTGAGATGGGAGATTTTGCAAGAGAAGTATTAAAATGCTAGTGCTTATAGAAAGAAAAAGTCAAATTTCATTATCCAGAGGAAAAAGAGGTTTTTGTTAGCTATTTTCAAAAAATGTTGTGCTCACATCTGAAGACTAATATAAAGTCTATTGTGTATTCCTTGTACTTTATAAGGAAAGCAAAAAAGGCATAAGCAATTATAATACCACACACAAAAAGAACAAAACCCAGTTCAGTACTTACATGGAATACTTCAAATTCTGAAAGCTTCAGGATGTCATTAGTATTTTGGAACCTATACATAATTTCAACTTACTTGTCCCCTAGATATTCATGCCATTTTTAGGTGTCAAAACATGATAGTTTGTTACCTGTCTGTTTAGGTGCTTAAATACTTTTTCAAGTTGGGCCCTAAACTGGGAAATTAAATTTTGCAAATGCAATGAAATTCCTGTGCTATTGGAATGTTTTGTAATATGACCATTGTTCAAGCCATCTGGACATGGTCCTGGGCAACTGGCTCCAGGTGATCCTGCTATAGCAGGGAGGTTAGACTTCCAACCCCAACCATTCTATGATTCTGGACCTAAAAGTACCACAACTCCACTAAAAATTTCATTTATGAAAAGCACAAAAACCAAAATTATTTTATATGTGAAGATTCAAAATTAAGACCCTACCCTGCTATTAATGGATGTAGCTTATTTAATGCACAGGTTCAGTTGAAGACAAAACAATGCATAAACTGTTCTAAAGTTAAAGCCATTGACTGGAGATGTTTCACAAACATGCGGAGAGTCTGAGGCGCCTTCCTTTGTAAAGGCAATTTTCCCAGTTCATGTTAGACCTGCTTCACGATCAGCAAATCTAAATATTCCTGATGTATTGAAACCAACTATTGACTCCACTGAAAAGAAGATATAACGCATGGCTAATTATAATTTGGCACCACATGGTCACGTTTTAAGAGGAAAAAGAAGACTAACTATAATTTCAGAAACAAAAATTCAAGCTACTGCATTTTACTACAGAACTTTATTTCCCAGGATGCTTTTTACCTATAGTAAAAAGCAAAGTTATTGAAATAATTATGAACATCACACTTACACATATATGTGTACAGAAAAATAATGCTGACACAAACCTGCAGCTTTTCATCCACATCATCATCACTTTCATCCAGATCTTCGTGAAGTAACCGCCATTCATATTCTACATGAACATGAGAATTAAATCTTCCAGACAGTGCTTGAGTAAGCTAAGGAAAAAAAAAGATGACTGTTGACACATTACGTGCAGTACATATTTCAAAACAATATATTTAAAATCAAACAAAGTCCACATATAGGAAGAATCTTGCTTTCAGCAATCTGGAAAGTTACTGCACTGAAGTAAGTTTAAAGAATTAAACTGTGTTACCAAATACAACAAAAATAAATCAAAAGTAACTAGACATTTCACCAACCATTGTAGATCCATGTTCCATTTTCTGATAAGAAGCACCACATTGTATTTGCTTTGATTTAGAAATTGCAATTCAAAGAAATTAAAACTGCAATGGCAGTTTTCTTGAATCAGAGTCACTTATTGAGAAGCCATGACCCCCCCTAATACGGGGCATCCACAACTTCTCTAGGCAACAAGATAATGGCCTTAATCCATGGTCTTCACCCATAAAAAGTACTTTAGTAATTAGATTTCAAGGAGATGTCAGACACTTAGATTCATAGAATCATTAGGTTAGAAAAGACCTTCACGATCATTAAGTCCAGCCAAGAACCCAGCAACACCACATCCATCACTAAACCATAGCCCTAAGTGCCACATCTACACCACTTCTTGGGCAGCCTGTTCCAATGCTTGACAACCCTTTCCAGAAGAAATTTTTCCTACTACCAATCAAAATTTCCTCTGGTGCAACCAGAGGCCATATCTGCTTATCCTGTTGCTTGTTACTTGGGAGAAGGGACAAATGCCCACCTGCCTACAGCCTCCTTTCAGGGAGTTGTAGAGAGTGATAAGGTCACCCTGAGCTTCCTTTTCAACAACCCAAAGAATCCCAGCTCCCTCAGCCACTCCTTGTAAGACTTGTGCTCCAGACCCTTCACCAGCTCTGCTGCCCTTCACTGGATTCCAGCCCCTCAAAGTCTTTTTTGTAGTGAGGGGCCCAGAACTGGACACAGGACTTGAGGTGTGGCCTCACCAATGCCAAGTGCAAGGGGACAATCACTGCCCTGGTCCTGCTGGCCACTCTATTGCTGATACAGCCCAGGATGCCATTGGCCTTCTTGGCCACCTCAGCACACACTGGATCATGTTCAGCCAGCTGTTGACCAGCACCCACAGGTCCTTTTCCACCAGGCAGCTTTCCAGCCACTCTGCCCCCAGCCTGCAGCACTGCAGAGGGTCATTGTGACCCAGTGTTGGACACAGGACTTGGCCTTGTTGAACCTCATACTGTTGGCCTCAGCCCATTGATCCAGCCCATCCAGATCCCTCAGCAGAGCCTTCCAACCCTACAGCAGATCAACACTCCCATCCAACTTAGTGTCACCTGAAAACCTATTGAAGGAATCTTACTTGTGCACCTGTGACTAAAAGCTCAATAGAATCACCCCGACCTCAAAAATTTTATAATTTCTGATGCATCAGAAGAAAAATACAGTTTTCTTCTTAAGAGCATGTAGCTTTATGTAAGCATATAACTATTTCTAAAGATATAACTATTTCTAGTACAGCACTATTGCATCTGGAATATATTCACTGAATATTCAGCTGTAAACTGTTAAATGATCAGACATGAAATGCACACACAGAATGACACGATACTCACCAACTCTTCACAGTGAGTATGTTTTAAACGTTTAGCTATATCAAGTGGCGTCTCTCCTGCTTCATTTGCTATATTATAGCAAAAAAAGAAAGGTGTGATGAGAGGTGTCACTATTAACATGTCCATTACTAAAGACAAACCTGCAGATACATGGTGAAGTACTAGACCAACACACTCGAAAACTCATCTCTTTCTTTCATAGGTAGGTCCAACTCACATCAACCCTCTGAACATGACAAGCAGGAGCAATTCAACATGCCATATATATATGAATGACAGCCATGAAATGGCAGGATATAACTTGACAACAAAACAGCAATTAAAAATCTAAATCTGTTTAAAAATTAAGTATAATATATGTCAATTTTAAACTTAAAATAAACAGTGAATACTGATTCTTTAATAATGAAGATTTTATTTACAGAATTATGATAAACAATGGAGGAGAAAATACACTTATTCCAACTTCACTGTTTCTTATCTGAAGCAATGACAAATAGGAAATCTAAGTACACATTACCCTTTTACCTATTTCAATAGAAGCCTTCCCTCTCAGCAGCAGTTTGAGGCACTCAACGTTGTCTGTTAGACAGCAATAATGCAGGGCTGTGCTACCTTTACAGGTCTGCTTATCTAGATTGCCACTATTGGAGTACAAGAAAGAAAAAACGTAATTAAATTTAAGTTTTCTACCCTAAATTATTAAACCACTCTCATTAGAAGATTTTCAAAGAATAAAATGACATTTGCAAATACAGCTTTAGTACTTAAGCCTTTGTATTTATTTAGTACTTGTTTGACTTGACACAAAAGCAATGCCAATATTTAGCTTTCCATACACTTACCTGTTCTGCACTAAAAAGTCAACTATATGGAGGGATGTTCTATCAACTGACCTAACAGCAAGGTGCAGTGCTGTTTCGTCTTGCTCCTAAGAATAAGATGAAAAAAGACATTTGTTTCCTCTGAAGAAGAAGCAGAAATTTTAGTAAGACATTAATTAGATCAATTAAAACATGTCATTTCAAAATATTCAAACATGGTACCATTAAAACATCTGTGAAGACTTACTGTGTCCCCTTCATTCCTTTAAAGTAAATAAATAAATAGGCTGAAAACTAACAGATTATTGAATGATTTAATGTTTAATGTTTTAATAAATTTAAAATACGATAGTATTTGAAAACAATTTTATATTAAACTCTTTAGTATCTTTTGTTATTGTTAAATTACATCATTAAAAGGACATGCATTCAGAACAGTGTTTCAGATGTTATTTCAAATAATTTTTAATTAATGAATGCATATTGCACTTAGAACAATTTGTCTAATAAAATTTACAACACTTACATGGCCATTGGCCAGTGGAATTTTTTCTGTGAGATCCACACCATCAGCATACACTTGAACTAATCCAAGAATGTCTCTTGATTTGACTGCTTCACAAAGAGCATGCAATTTAGCTGCATTGTCAGCATGCTTTTTTCTTGCGTATTTTCTCTCAATATACTTGGCAGTAATGTAATCTTTTCTTGCATTCCTGAAATTGAATATGATTTACTTCTATAACTTTCAGCAGAAGATAAACGTTAGCATTTCTATAAATACATGCAAGTCATTTGAAATCATTCATTGTGATAATTTTTCTTTTCAAATATGCATGTAACCATGCAGTCTCATATTTCAAATATGAAATGCAGTTACAGAAAATGAATCAAATATCCAATCTGAAGACAGACAATGAATTTCTTCTTCCAAACTCTGTGATGATGTTGAGATCAAGACTACCCAGCTCTATGTATAGAAGATAATCAAAGCTTCATAATGCTGGTTTATGTTGCCCTGCAGGTTTATGTTTATCTGACTCGGTACTCCTACACATGCTGGAAAGGGATGGAAGGCATGGGATACAAAAAAAAAACCCAAACAAATCCCAAAAAACCCCCCACAAACTATCTTATACCTCTGCACAGACTGTTGAGGCCTTGAATTAGAATTCACAACAGTGAGCATGTTCTTTAAACTCTTCACCACAACTGTAACAGGGAGGATGTGTTGGAGCTTTTAGTGACATTTCTAAACCAAGATGAAACCTTAGTACACGTGACTCAGCACGAGTTACCACTTTTTGCTGTTGATGCCCAGTAACACATCTACTCCTCTTCCCATCACAGCAAGACAGGAACTTGCATGCCCTCCCAAAGACATAACCTCTTACCAGTTCTTGGGATGTACACAGTATTGCACAGAAGACATTTAACAAAGTCATACTTTACCTCTAGATACCATGTAATGGGCAAGAAGTAAAAAACCCCCATAAATGATAATAAATTGGATCAATGGATAACTCTTGCTCATAAAGCATTTGATAGTATTCAGGTTCTCATTTCAAAAAAATAGTCCCAAATTTGATAAGCAGAGTTATCAAACTAAATGATCTTTCTAAATACAAATTTTTAGAAGTGTTCTTATTATATTGATTTAGAATATGGTAAAATTATCAGTAATTTTACTTATTAATATTAATACTCTACATTATTATTAATAATGGTAGTCAAAAATTATCTAGACTGTCTTGTTTAACACTGTTTTTGTGAGAATGCTGAAAGTCAACATAACGTAAAATCAGCTTCAGCCAGGGCAAATTCTTCTGGGTTTGTTTCTGCATTGTTTACTAGCTCTTTTACGATGAGTAGTATCCAGCCAAGTAGGCAGCTGTCCTTGCTGTATCTCTGCCATCCCTGTTCAGTGCTTTCGAGGAATTCAGTTAAATGTTCTGTCTTCATTCCACAGAGTTACTGACTTCGGTCCCAGGCGTAGTTTCTAAATGCTTTTCTGTATCTTTCAGGTAAATATGCACCTTATTACAATTTCTATTTTGTTTTCAAATACCACAAAATTAATTGCTTTGGTTTTAATCCCTATCCTTGAATGTCTTTAAAGTTCCCAGCAAGTTATGGTTAATTTGTTCTGTCCCACAAACCATGATTCAAAGAGTTAGTAAGATATTCCCTACTATTAGGGAAGGTACAGTCAGATAAACCTCAATAAAACAGACATGCAAATCATCAGAAGAAAGGTTTACTCCTCAGCTATAATACCATAAATAAGACATTACACACCTTCCATGGCCTGCCAGTGCAAACCATAATGGCACAGCCCCTTAGAAATATTAAATTAAATGCCTGCCTTTTCAGAAGTAGTGGCTTTTTACTTACATATCACTGCTTGGATTGGGTTTGACCATCTCATCAACTGGCAGACAGAATTCCATAATCTCATTAAATCCAGCATTCCCAATATTCTTTGCAAGCTGTTAAAAAAGAAAATCCCACAGCTCACTTAATAAACGTGTTCAGTAATTGGCCACACACATAACAAGGGAAGGACAAGGGAAAATGAGAGCTGGGACCCCTTATTTCTTGATCTGCAATAACAAACAGATTAGGTACTTTCTCTGGATGTGAACTTTCAACTGGGATTTAGTACATGAATAAGTAACTGCAGAATAATCCAGCAAGACACCAGTTCGTTCATACATTAAGTGCAAATACTTTGTGCTGGGTAAGAACACATGTATGAACTGTCACAGAGCAGGTGATAAGTGGTAACTTATTTGTGTAGCAAAGCTGAATACATTTTCTTTCTTTGGGAATTAAATTTGTCTTCTAAAATAATGCTAAATAATTAATGGGCTAAGTATTTGTGAAGTCCTTCAATTTTTAATCTGAGGCACATTTCTATGTCAAACAGCTGTGTTCTTTTAAAAAGCAACCAAGGACAAAAAGACTTGAAAACACAGAAAATATGAAGCCTCTACTAATTTGTATTCTAAGATAAGAAAAAGTTTACAGTAGGACAGTATGTTCCAGAAGGTTCCATTAAACTTCAAGAATTAAGCTTTCTTAAATTACGTTTATCCAGAGACAACTTCAGGATGGGAACATCTTGCTAAAGTGATAAAAATATACTTGTGTTAGAAGTATTTTACAGTACTATTTTTAAGTTAATAAAAGCAATTTGATTACCAGAAGTTCAGATGTTCCCAGCACATCTAATGTAAGCGATTGCATTCTTGAATAGTGAACACCAAGTTCTCTATGGATTCCTGAGCATTCAATGCAAGTTAAAATTCCCAAATTTGTTGAAAGCCAGGTAGGATCTGAAACAGAAAGCACCCACCGAATTAAAATTTATTCAGGCAATTATTTCATTCTAGAATATGTAGAATACAGAAATGAAATTCTGTAAAATAAGATTCTTGTGCATTGATTATCTTATTTTTTTTTTTTTTAATTTATGTCTTTACATTTACTCTACCTGGAAAAAAAACCAGGATTTGTTTTAATGCTGAAAGAAGTGAAGAGGAAAATTTTTGTTCTATTTTTGTGAAGGACATTTCTGTCCAAGGGGGCTCCTCAACTACTCCAGTATGTCATTCTTCAAACAACTTTCAGGAACTGCATTTTCCCACCACCAATATAACAGTGTCTCATTCTCAACTGGTAATACAGGTGCAATTTAAACTGAAATAACAATGTTTACAGGGTTGGGGTTCTTGTGTACTTCAAACAGATTTTAGACTAAGTGAAGCAGAAGTGATTCAGAAGTGCACATACAGCACACACTACAAGATTCTTACTCAAAGACTTCAAAGATACTAAGGCTCATCCCTCTCCTTTCATAGCCCTTGACTGTCTTTTCTCCTGGTATTTTGCATTTACTACATCATTCCCTCATCTGCCAGTCAATTAATTAATTTCTGAAGATTTAGACAGCTGAGTAATTCATTTGTTTGATAAATATTTGTTAGTTGCGCCATTTACACTCTCCTTTTTTAAGACAGTAGGCTTGACTCTTCCCATAGTCTTACACAATATCTACTGCCAGAAGTAACTATTGATTTGTAAAGTGCATAAAGCATCAGAGCTGATGCTTTCAGCTACAGTTTCACATCAAAAAACCCTGAATCCTGCAGTGCCCCTGTAACACAAAAGAACACAGGAAACAGCAGGATTTAAAAAATAATTTGAAGAGGGTTAAAGTCGAAATTCATTGATCAGCAAAACCAACACTGCAAACCATAGTCAGCAGGTGCATTCTTCTCAAAATGAGTACAGCCTTAGACATATTCCCTGTCTCACTTAGTCAAACATGATTAAAAAAAAAAGAAAAAAAGTGTACTAAGAAAATGCTTCAAGTAACTTACAGCTGCTCAGTTTTACATAAATCTTATATTATTAACCCATATTTTATGTAACTTCATTTGATTTATGTAAGCAAAAGCTACAATTAGCAAAATACATAGGAGAAAAATAAGCTTCTTAGTAACTTCTCCCCTCTGACAATAAGCATATAGCAAATCAATCTCACTAAAGTAGTTCCAAGTAGTTCCATTAAATTGTTAGCATATTCTACTATGTGTATGATTTTTGTGCGATAATGAGTAAAAGTGAAAGCATAAAATATTAGCTTAAATATTCTCATGAGGCAAAGAATTTTTACCAATTAACAATATGCTTAATTGAGTCACCTTGTGCTCCACAGTCACAACAAACATCATTTCCAGTCATCCTCTGGACTTCAGATATAATTTCTTTTGTCAGTTCCTGGACAATATTATTTTCTCCTGTGTTATCATCTCCTTTGAATGCATTATTTAAAGCTTCCTCTTTGCTGTTTTGTAGCACAGATGTCCATCTAAAATGGCAGTAATATTTTGCTATTAAGTATTTTGGCACTTCTGAAGTTCAAAGTAAGTCTCAGTAGAACACCAGTGTCAAAGATAAAATTATCAAAGTAACTCACATTTGACATTCCTGTTCATCCTCTGCTTGAAAGTGGTATGTTCTGTCGTCTGCACAATAAATAATTCACATACTGATTAAAAAAAATTATTGAAAAACTCATCTTGCAGAAATCTCTCAATGAAATCTAAAATTAATTGATTCCTGAGGTCTCTATTCCAATCACAGGAGTGTATTGACAGAAAAAATGTCTATTTAACAAGTTTCACCCTACTACCTACAGTTTATCTATGATTACATCCATGTTTACATAAGGTGGCTTGTTGCATTTTAAACAGAAGTTGTTTTCTTCAGTGCTGTGCTTTTATCGCATGAGCAGCAGGAGAGCAAAGGAAATGTTCCATGTTTTGGATATAACCTCCATAATCAAAAGTTTAAAGTTCTGCTGGGGGGAAGGGGAGTAAAATATGAGTCCCTATTTGAGTTTATCTGTGTATGTAAGAAAGATTTGATCAAATGAGCTCTTAAAACCCAGTAATCACAAATGGCAAAACAAATCTGCCAGACACAAAGTCCAAACTACAACCAGCATAAGCCCCAAGCTGTTTCAATTAAACCAAGCTCACAATTTCCAGTTTACTACTGTTTTTCTAATTCTAAGCATTGTTATCATACTGTACTACTAGAGAAAAAAGCATAATACATTTTAAGTCTGTGGAGCAAATGAGATATGATACAGTTTAATGACCGAGTTGGAGAGAGAATAGTTGATGAGAACAAGAAGTAAAGCTACTCGCAAAAAGATATTGTAAGACAAAAATTTCTAAAGTTTGAAAAATATTCAGGCTAAAAGGTATTAAAAGACAGCTTCAAGCATGGAAAATATTAAGACAGTGAAGACATATGAAAGAACAGAAAGGAAAGTGCTACCTAAAGAGATTTTATCTTGCGATGATACAGCAATTTACATTTTGTAAAGAACAAGGAGGTTTTTTTAACTCTCCAGTAAAATGAAGTGAACAAGTCATCTGGAGAAGGCTAAGAGGCCAGTTATGCCTTGTCAAGTGTGTGATAACATTGCAATAAGCTGATACTGGGCAAAACATGACACGGTCATCAACAAAGAAAGAAAGTGCAAAAGTAAAGAGGGAAGCCCAATTGGTTGAGCGGAAATTAATTAGCTGTGTGTTGCACACAAGGATTCGAGTCTATTCACATAAGCAGCACAGCTTATATTTACAAATGCAGAAGAACTTTATGCTTATATTCCTTAAATAAAGGAACAAATGAGGAATACATCTGTATCCTTCTCCCCAGATAATCTGAGATACCTATTTCAGTAAAATATCCTAGTGAGAAAAAAAAGGAAACATTCTACTACACAATTTCGTATCATCCCCTTCCGATACAAAAATTATTCTGTTTTGGTGGGTTTAACATGTAGATTCTTTATCTCACCTTTATATCTATTATGAGATAACAAAACCAAAAAATGTTTTCAGTATTTTCTTCACAATTGCATAGTAACCACCAGAGTTAAATTTTAAGAAGTTTTAAAAGCATCTTTTGATCTTGTGCAAAAGGTGTAACTTTTCAAGATGATCAGCTAGGACATTTTCAGCATGAAGAGTGAGGTCACAGCATAAAACAGTTACTCTACGGTAAGACAGCAAAAAATTATACAGAAAAAAGGTATGAAGACAAATTTCAAAAACAAGTGGTTTTCCAAAGAAACAGGCATAGTTAGTTGCATTATGCTAAAATAACTGACATGTCAAATTGTCAACGGAAGGGCATTTTACAAAGGGAAGCATGCTACAATGGCAAAAATGTTCAAGTGGATTCTTGACACATCTACAGAAATAATGCAAAATTCTGCTATGAGCTGCAAGTAAAAAGACCTGAACAACAAACCTACGTGATATGAGGTCAAAACACTTTTTCTCCTCTGGGTTTGTTTTCACTTGGCAGGTTAACAGATTGAGCTTTGCTGGAGGTCGGTTAGCCTATTTGAAGATAAAACATATACGTTTTAGTATATCCATACTGAACTGAGCCCTGCAGATTGAAAACACAGGATAACATCCCACTGGCCAAAAAGACTTGACAAATGGCTGTTTAATTTTTAAGGTCCCCAGGTTTTGATTCATGTTTTCTTCTGCAGCATGGTTCGTAAACCACTTGTATTTGACTATTTTGTTTACTGGGAACTGGATAGACACTACAATTTTGAAAGGAAGAAGGGTAGAATCTCTTCAATTACCAGTAACCAGGAACACTTACCTGAAGGAACTGGGTATGAAAAAGAGACAGGTTCATCCCTACATTTAATCCCCTAACACTCAGACATTTAATTTTAAAAAATTACTTGTTTACTTTTCAATAATTAACTATTTTGACTCCTGCTAATATCTTTAAGGGGTCCCCAATTAACCAGTTTAGAACAAATGCTGAATTTTTAAATCAGTAAAGGGACATAAGTGAAGGAAAGTAAGAAGTTTGCACAGAAGTCTTGCAGCAAACATATGTAAAAGTAAACTGAGCTGATTACTAAAAAATCTAGTGAAATAAAGTATATTTTATAATGATATATGTTTTCTAGTCAAGTTTCTCTCAGGTATTTCAGTTCCTTTTTGAATAGAAAGTGAGAATGTTCTACTAAGAGCAAAATTCACAAGGAACTTGCATTTTGAAAGACTCATAAAGGCTACAAAGACTTTTCAAATAGCACCTCTGCACTAACCTCTTCTTTCCCTTAACCTACCTGCTCTACAGACCTGGAGTAGGACCTAGAAAGGTATGATTGCAACCTTGACTTGAGGAATGGCCTTCACTTCCTACAATTAATAACTAGTTTCACTCTTCTTTTGGAATAATTAAATCAGAAAGCAGATTTAACTAGTGAACCTTTGCTCTAGACAACCGTATCTAAAAAATAGTACTTTAAACTGTTGGGAAAGGACTATCATAAAGATAGCAATATCTACAAACACATTACCACACTTATTGTTGCATTCTAACAATATTAATAGACTGAGTTGCTAAAATTTAAAGATTTAAACATCTAAACAAGAACTACTATCAAATGAAGCTGTTCTATCACATAATGTAATTAACTTGCAATGAATCATAAGAAATGTACATATTCTCACAATCTCATCTAAATTTATTAATGAAAACATTTAATTCCAAAAATCAAGGGACAAGTCAAAAGATGACAGATTCCCTTCAAACAGTTTGATAAAACAATGTAGTTGGCCAAAAAAGAACAGTATCATTATATCTGAAGAACAGCTAAAAAAAAATCAAAACCATGGACAAACATAAGCAAGGAAACAATTATGTGGTTTTTTTCCTGTTAGAAAAAAAAGAAGCATGATGTCCTTGAAAAATAGCAGGCTCATGCTTTGCCCAGCACAAGCAGCAGACAAAACAAAGTCATGCAAGCTTTGAAACAATAAACGTGCAGGTCATTTGCTGGGCAATGTAAAACAAATTATACCCAAGAGAGGCTTTGGAGGCTGCAAGATGACAATTTATTGACAACTGCATTGTACACTCTTCCTAATAAATAGCTTGTCAAATTCCAGGCTTCTTTTTAGTAGTAAAATGCATATAGTTTTAATTATTTTGTTATAAATTATATCTAAATATATAAATATTTATCAATTATTAATTATATAGACACTGGGCAACTCATATATACCTTTCTCACAGGCTCTATGAGAATGTAAAAATGCAATTCAAGTTAAGAGAGAATCCCCTCGCCCCAGGACTTTGGATCTGAAGTGCATTTGGGACCTAATTAGTTTTCTCTAACTTTTGAAATATGAAGCTGTAAATGAATGCAGTAAAATGCTTCAGAGAGGTCTGAAGGACCAGTGCACACAGGACTTGTCCCTCTGGACAGAAGAATGCAGCAGAAGAACTCAGTATCACAATCTGAGAACCCAAAGAAATGGCTGCAACAACAATAACATATCCTGGGCCAAAAATGCTTATCTTGGAATCCATACATATTCTTGAGCTTTTATCTGAGGAACTCCTAACCTGAAGTCAGCATTAACAAAGGTATTAAAAACCCTTTGCACATGGCTGATAGCACCTAATTCATGTTTCCATCCTGCAGCCTCCCTGACCTGCGCCTGCTGCTTGTGGACAACACACTTCCACCAAATCGCAGGTGCTGCTTGGGGGGAAGCTGAAGCTTAAAGACAAAGGGAGTTAAGGCTGTGTGAACTCTTTAGCCACATCAATTCAGACACTTGGCAGGATTAGGAGACACTAGACATGGAAAACACTAACAGACATGTAACTACTATTACACTACTTGTTTGAAACCTCTGAAATTCACTTTCCTGATTGAGTCTCTGATTAGACAATTAAATTTCAGACTACTGCTGAGTTTTTGGACACCCGTGTTAACATGTCAACACCCTGAAAAGATGTGCTGCCACCTTTCATGCCATACACAGACTTGAGCATCAACTCATCTTCCTTCCTGCAGAAATGGCAACCTTCTATCCAGAAAAACTGACTCATAATCTATTCTACCAAAAAACAGAAGTGAAGGAATCAAAAAGTTAGGCCTCTGAGACAATGCAGGAGTGCCATGATACAGAGCTGGCTTTACAAAAGGCATGAGCAAATATGTCCATTTAACAGACTGGTTGGCTGATTTCATCATGCATTTTTTCTGGTTATAAGTGATCAACTCCTGGGTAAAAACATGAAATCTGATTGTTTTGCCTTCATATTGTCCTATTAATCATCATGGTACAGTATTCAGCAGTAAAGAAATGACAACAAAACAAGGTTCGATGATGATTCTCTCTTACATTCCTTTCTTTGCAGACAACCAGCAAATGTTCTTTAAATACAAATCCAGTTTGAGGAATCTGGTATTTCTGAAATCTTTTTGCCTTGTGACTTCTTGATCTGGAAAGCGCTTAGGAATTCCTAATTACATGTTTCAGTCTGCTTCTATCATGGTTTTTTCATCCATACATGTTAAATGTATGAATGCTGATTTCTTCAAAGCTTTTAGTTGTCTAAAAGTATAACTTCTGTATGCCTATGCAGCCAGGCACATACAGGGTCACAGCTGGGTGACTGACAGAGAACCAAACATATTCTCTCCATTCATCAGGAGAGCACTTGGCAGGCAAGTTTAAGCACCTGCAATCGCCTGAAGATAGTTGTTCTAAAGACTGACAAAGTAGTCCCTCATAAAGAGAGGCTACATGACCAAAGAAGAGAAATCCATGAAAAACACTTAGCCTTTAAAGGAAAAGTATTTACAAATTTGTATTTGATAAAGAAAACAAAACCAACAACTGGATTTCTGAGATTTTGATGAACTGCTGGGATGAGAGAACAACACATCATATTTCAGAGACCAGGAGATATCAGCCCTGAGAAGCTTGGAAATCAATGTTGCTCATTCCAAATTCTCAGAAGACATTTAGAGCAGCCCAGAAAATTTTTAACAAACAAAAATCACTTCTACCTGTTTCAGTGTCTGTGAAACATTCAATAATTTTTTACATAAAGCTTCCATCAATATATAAGGGAGAACTGAGCAAATAAGTGACAATACCTTTTAGGAGTGTATTTTAAAACAATAAGGGACTTTTCTAATGTTGTAATATAAAAACATTGAGACCAAACCTGTGAAACCCACCCACCTAAATTCACATTTGAGTATCTGCCTTAGGAACTGATTTCCAGCTATGGCTCCACTGATTTCAGTGGGAACTTACTGCTTCTAAAAATGCCAGACCATCTGGTAGACAGCTTATAAAAAGAGAAGAAAACAGTATCTTGATAGACTCAGTAATTGTACTTGCAAGTGAAAGTTTTCAAATTCTGCTCCACAAGTGGATTTTGTAGCCTCTGCCAGCTCTGAGCTGCCCCAACTACATTCCTACTGGTACCAGTACAGCATGTGCAATATCAAGCACAACCACAGCACATGGAGACACCAGCATGGAGTACACCAACAGACTATTCTCTGACAAAGACACACTCCAACACACCCAAATGAGAAGAGGAATAAACAAGGGGATAATTCCAAAGCTATAGTAATGACTCTGCTTTGCAGGCCTGGCTTTACACTCCTCCTTAATTCCTGATTATCAATTCTGATAATGATTTGTGGTTAGATGCACAAATGAGAGATTGATTCATTTTTGCTGCCAGGGTCAACTTGTAGTCATAGCAACAGGCATAACAGGATGAAGAACAGAACAGTTCATGAAGAACAGAACAGTTCATAATGGGACCAAGAAACAGGACTGTTTATTAGACCAAGAATGAGAAATACTGTCACTGAGTTATTTTTTGCCTAAAGAAACTTTCTTAAAAGTTTTGAGAAAACAATATAAAAAAAATGTTACAGGAAAGCAAAACCAAGTTTAAAGCCAAGTGCAAAAGGTCTAAACCCTGACAGCATAAAGATTTAAAATTTTAACAAATGTTTAATAGTTATAGTTAGTATGTTCAAATACTGGTAGCAGTAATAGAGAGGGATTTGTAATTCTCTATTTCCTGTCATTCTGGTAGAAGTTGTTTTTAGAGTTGATTTTCCCCAACAGCTACTCCTAAGGAGCTAACAGACTACCACACAGCAGCAAATCTGGGGGAGAAAAGAGATTCAACATACTCTCAGTTTATCTTGCAAATGTTTAACTCATATCTAAAAGATGGCTTAATGCCCAATCATATCTTAAAAAAAAAAAAAAAGTTAGAATTTGTATTCCTAGGTAGCCTGGTAAAATATGAACATTTACATGAACTGAGTCACTAAAAAAGTCTTTTTTTCCCATTAACAGTCACAAACATTAAAATAGCTGTATTTTTAGATACTGTGTATGTCTTGATATATTTCTAAAAGGCTGCCTTAAAAAATATATCCCTCATATTCAAAACACTGCATCAGGAATCTAGCTAATTCCAAATTATAAATATAGACCAGCAGAGCTTGCCTTTCTGTATTAGCAACCATGTACATAAAATACTGTAAACAAATACTTACTGTACCATGGGAAATTGTAAGAAAACCATTTTTAACTGAGCACTTCCTTTTCTGCCACACTTTTCTGATTCTAGTTTAAAGGGAAAAAAAAAGGTGACAGTTTTAAATATATTTTGTATTGAATTGCTTGAGCTCTTAGGGCCTAATATTTTTCCCAGCAAACTCCAGCAGTACTTACCCATCGCTTTTCTTGTACAGACTGCCACTCCGCTCAGTGCCATGTTCCTTGTTTCCCTGAGGCTGATGTAAACTGTAAGCTGTACTCTGGCGAATCTGAGAATCCTGAAATGATCAACAGCAATTTGTAATGCATTCCACACTTTCAACCAAACTACCCCCCCATTAATGAGTTTCAGAGCTTTTCCTTCCTTCTCTAATCCAACAGGCTAAATGCAGTACACTTTTCCTCCTCAATGAGAGAGAACAAGATCCATTTCTTTTTTCAGAGGGCACCAAAAACATTTGAGAAGTATCCATTATCAGCACTTGCCAAAATCTTTTTACTTGCTTTTATTTAGATGCACTCTTGGCCTTAATATATAGGGGTTTTAACCCAAAACTTAATTGAGTAGAGGGCTTTCCAACTCACATAAACACTGTAGGGTACAAACATTAAAGATTATTATTACCTGCAATTTATAGTGCACTCTTCCATTGAAAAAAATAATTACGTACATCAATTTAAAGAAGCAATTTTCTTTGTGGAAACAAGTCAAGTTATTGTCTGAAAAGCAGAAGAGACCTCCTGGAAATATAGTTCAGGAGTCGTACAAGAAAATTGAAAAGTCCTTTCCAAAAAAGAATAAGTTAAAGCAAAATATTAAGAACAAAGTAGAATTCTGAGACAGGAACAGACAAGGATTAATTGAACCCTTCTCACTGCTCTCAGAACTACCCAGAGGCAGGACCCACTGCTGCAAGAGTCCAACTCCTTAAAAAATAAGAACTTGAAAATGAGGAATCTGATGTGTCACACTATACTAACAGCAGTAACATGACAGAATGGACTTTTAAATGCATACAGTAACAATGACTACTACTTAAAATTTTCATTTTTTTTCTTTTCTACTGTCATTGCTCTATGGACACAACTACTCTCGTTTTACATATGGCAGCTAATACAAGTATAGTAAGGAAAAAAGCCACAAAGCAGATCACCTATATGGCTATGAACTATTCTACACATGATGGTAGGGACAGAGCTCCCACCTACACCCCTGTTCAGAGCACTTAGGACTCCACACCTCCAAGCTGCAGGATTTCAGACTCATCCTGAATACACTGCTGGAGCTCAGTGGTCCTGAGAACCATGAGCTGAGCTCCACACAGGCTGCAGCACTCCTTGGTGCTCCTTTTCAAGACAAACAACCTGTGCCCGCTCCCTGCCTCTCAGCAAGTGATCCAGGAAGCCATAGCAGGTAGCTACAACATCATCTGAGCCTTTTAAAGGCACTACAGAACTACCACTTAGCTGTCGTGCCTGACAAAGCATCCCTTCAGATTTAAACCAGTCTGCTTATCATTCCTTTCCAATTTGTTTACATAGAATTATTTGGTTTTGCACTCTGGCTGCACAACATAAAGCCAGAACAACATTTTTAAAATATTCCTGTCACTCATTAAAAATGGTTGCATGCATACATTTACTGACTTCTGAAGAAAATCTGATCTGATACCACCTATTGTCCCCTACCAATGCCTTGATCTCTGCCTCCTACTAATCAGTAAAGGAACTCCATTTCCAAGATTAGAGGCCTTACAGGAAATTAATTTCAGTTCTCCCCATCCACAATTATGTAAAGATTACAGATGACCTCCAACACCTGCTCATAGCACCATTCCCATTACTTTAGCCTGTGTTGCTACTTTTTGTGCATTATTTTCTGCCTTATTTCAGCTACCTCCCTTCATCTGTTTAGGCTCAGCTGCTGTGTTTGGCCAAACTGGCAAACCAATAACACAAGCTTCCTGACTTATTTCAGCAGGAGAGGAAGCTGCAGCAGCTGACACATATTTCCACACATTCATGACTATGAACAGTATCTAAAAAAATTTAATACTATTTCATGAAAAGAAGTGAAGGACAAACATATCGTCCATTTTAAATTCTCAGCTCAGGTCATGTCCAGACCAATATTGTCCAATCTGATTGCCAAATGATGGTTTTCCACAGCTGTCTGACAAGAAGTTCATGATTTTGATCTAGCTCCTAAGAGACGGGATACCACCCCACAAATCACCACTACAATTAACATCCTTCTGGGCAAGTTCAGCATGCCTTTTCCATATGCAGGCTCTCCAAAGGATCTTCCCTTATTTCTGGTTTGCATACTGCACAAAATAGAGATACAAATCACATATAACAGGGTCAGACTCAATGGGCTCATTGGAGGAGCAGAAACAATGTACATTACATATGGGAGGGAATGGATCACTGCAGGATAGAGGACACACACCTAGTGCGGAGTATTGTCATTTTAAGTATATATTGAACATAACAAGATCAGAACAGGCTGAAGTACACAAGCCGAAGGAACTGAACTTTGACCACCTTATCAAATTTGAAATGCAGATAAGCATATAAAAAGAGGTGAGTAATTTAAAATTTGCAGCATGTTTTTAGTGAATCACTTCACTGACCATAGAAAGGTTCGAAATTCTTTCTTCCAAAGTCTATAAAGACATATTGACTTCTAAGTCAAGCTGAACAGCAGAGCTAAAAACGAAAGAAATGTGAAAACAGTATTCTCTAAAGATGGTCTGTGACTACTGTTAAGAGATATTCTAAAATCCTGTTTATCAGCCCCACTATGTGAACACAACAGAACTTTTCATACAATGTGATTTAACCTATACACAACAAATTTTGGCCAGCCATTCCACAGCTCCCATGGAGCAGGATTTTTAGACTGTTTGGATCACTCCTGTGTGTAAAGCTGCCAAAAAAAGCTCTCATAGCTCTCCCAGAGCCTGAACGCCTCCGACATTTGCAGGGTCATTGCCAAGAGCACGTTTCAGAGATCCATCCCTTATCTATTACAGCCCCACAAAGTCTCCAAAAGATGTATCTATCAGAACGCCCTGCAGGCAGCCTTTCCTATAGCACAATTACCATAATTTTTGTCAAGAAACACAAAATTTATCCTATTTTGCAGTGGCCTAAAAAGATTATAGGTTCTACCAAAGAAGCAGAAACAAATCTAAACACTACAGTCAGAGGAGGTGACCTCACCCAAGGTCATGGGAACAAGAACAGTCAAGGCAATACAACTCTAAGGTTGACTCTGAAACTTGCAGAACTTCTACATTTGAAAAATAAAAGCTTAAAAACTAAAAATTACGAAGGTGTACACAAAATTACATTTCAAAAAGAAGCTTCAATACAAACCAGGTTTGTGGAAGTTGTGTGCAGGAAGAAACTATGCATACAGGCACAATGAAGAAAGGTTCACTAAGTGCTTGTGTGTTCAGTTTTTTAAACACAACAGGAACAATAGTTGTCAACGTTCTGTCATTTCATATATGAAGTCCATTTTAATTAAAAACACATATATCTTCAAAATCTTGCAAGAACATCAAATCAAGCAACTGGATTTAATTTCCAAAAGAAAGTACAAAGGAAATCACCAATTTGTCTTAAAACAGTTTTCTTTCCAAAGAAAAATCTGATGAATTTTTTGGTAACTTTTTTTTTTTTCGTTTGTTTGTTCGGGTTTTTTTTGGTAATAAAATACACCAAAGAGGAGAAAGAAAGAACCAGTCTTTTCATGCCAATAGACAACAACTCAGAGGAAAAATCCAGTTTCTTGAAATCTGAATGGAAGTCATGCCACTATTTTCATTAAAACATAGTAACACTTACTCTCCTAGACTTCGGTCACAAAATGTAAATGCATTTCAGGAAGGAAAAAGAAATCAGTTATAGTAAAGAAAATTACAGTGCAACATGAATAATATTAGTGGGTTGTACAGTAAATTATACAAGAACTCTTTGGCATCCCATTGATTGATATTTTCAAAACCTTTAAAAATAATTATAGTACTTCTCATGCTCTGCAGGTAAACATCTATATCTAAATCTGCAGAATTAATAAACAATGACTATAGCATAAGGCACTTTTTATACTTGTATTTTAAATGTCACAAACCCAGTAGAAATAATAAATTTTTGTGTATTATTAATTTTTGAGTCTGTGAAAAGATGTGTACTTGTCACATCTTCCATATACATTTAATATCAGTATCACTGACAAACATTCCCAGCAACCATGAAAGCCAACTACTTCTGGTATCTCTCTTGAGCACAGACCCAATTAAAAGAGGACACCTGATAACACACCCTAATCAGCAAAGATTCCTTCTTCAGAGTGGGCAATCAATGGCTAACCCAAAGCAGTCGCCATTTCCACAAGGATCTCTAGTCTCTCATTCTACCAAGCTCGAATTTGGAAGTTTTTGGCAAATCAGTATAAGTCCTGAATGTCAGGCAGACTTTAAGTAAGGGCCTGCTGACCTTATGGGACTTTGTACACACTGGTCATTATCACAAACTTCCGAGGTAACAGAGTGAAGAGTGTTCAAGACTGTTCCAAATGCCTGTCAGCAAGTCACAGAATCACACAGGTTTGGGCTGGGAGGGGCCTTTGAAGATCATCAAGTCCAACCCCCAGCTGCAGGTAAGGACATCTTCCAATAGATTACATTGCTCAACAACCATCGTTTGTCACCAGTAAAAGCTAGGAGTCATCGTAACTTTTACGGGAAGATCAAAGCAAGACCAGAAAAGATCAAGGAAGTCTGAGCTCCATAGACTAAACTGTTTCATTGTGATCCCTCTGACAAAGAGAATCTGAAAAGGGGGAGGGGGTTCATTCATCACTTACTCATGGCCCAGCAGCCACACAAAGGAAGCTGGCTGGCATTTATTTATATCAAGAGGAGGCACTAGCAATCTGAAACAAAAGTAGACCTAATATTTAGGATTATATTATACAAAAGATGCTTACTTCCAGATCAGGGTTTGCCAAATGAAACGACTCTATAATTCATTAAATCTAATGGCAATCGTAATTAGAACTCAAAAAATACTTATTAGATTGCCAAACTGACCCAGGTCTTGCACACTTGAACACTGGCATTTCAAGTGTGTAAAGAGTAGCAAACTTGATTGTCATTTTTGAAGATGATGACAGAAGTGTTTTGGGATTTGAAGTTCAGTTTTACATAATCTTTATACAGTTTGGAATAATATTGTGAGATAAGATTCTACGAATAGGGTCTTCTTGATACTGCCCAAGTTCTTTCATTCTCAGTTTCAGCAACAGTGCACTATCTGAAGTATTCTACAATACTGGTAACAGAAATAAATTACTTTTCAGTAAGTCTCATATTTTTAGTGGGAATTCATTTTTTTTAAAAAAAGCCTTTGTCAGAAACATTCAATATCAGCATCAAAACAAAGATGAATGAACAAAAGGAATTAGATGTCTGATAAAAGTTAAAATAACTCTATTTTGAATATTAACATTACATTACAAGTAATTAAAATAGGTGTTTCAAAAAGTTAAACCACCTTCTATGCTCACCTCTTTCTGATCAACTTGGAGCGCTGATTTTAAAATATCTCTGAGCTGTGTTAATTGTCTTCGTTCTTCATCTTGTGCTTGTTTAATCTCAAATGAAGAAAAACACAGGTTAAAAATAACATTTTTTAAATTTTCAGTGCAGGTCTTTCAAATTTGCTGCCTAATTGATTCATTTCTTGAGAAATGTTCAGTGCGAATGAAAGAGAAAGGATAATGTGATCAGTTTCTTTTCCTTTGTATCTTCAGAAAACTTGATAATGATTAGGATATTGCTGGGTTAAGACGTTGATATTGCCTCACAATGCTCTTGCTTCCTTGTGTTCCATTTGAAACCACATGTTATTTTCCACTTAATAAATACTTTAGAGCAAAGGCTGTTTTCAATAACATTTTACACAGTGGGGTCCTGAACTGAAACTAAGGCTTCTGAATGCTGTATTAAAACAAGATTTTACTCAACAATCTACTCCAAACCTTAAAGGCTGATGATTAAAGCAGTCAGGCAAGTTGAACCAAAATGATCATGCTTCTACTGTAAAAAACTAAATTTACCACACAAATATGAAAGGTTGCTACTCACTGTATAAAGATCTGTCGAGAGCGTCTCAATTGAAGGCTTGAGACTTTCAACTGCTTTTAACCCATCCTGAAAGAAACTTATAAAGAAAAGCAAAAAGCAACCTGTTATGAAACTTTACTTTGTATTTTCTGCTTAGAAAGTTGACAAAGGAAGATATGCATATTATTATGCCATGCCATAAACTTCAAAACAGTAAACTTTTTTAATCCATCTTTGACTGATCCACCTCTTTATTTCCATCATAGCTTATTCTAACATACAAAATCCCCAATAAGACTCAGAACTGCCACAATCCACTGCCACATAAATTTTCCTCATTCTCACCTCAAATACAAGTTCTCATCCCATTTTCTGAAGAAATCTTGCAGAACATGCAAGATTCATTTGCAGAACAGCAAAAGTTCTAGTAGATATAAAATAATTGTGACTTCTTGAAGCCACAAAATTTCATGTCTGATTCAATCTTTTTACTTAAGGAAAACCCCTTTGTTTCCCAAGCATTAATTATGGTCTATATGCAAACTGAATATGCTACATCTTTCTGTAGTACATGTATTTTGTATTGGCAGAGTAATGCTATCTATGCCAGATATTCCAGTTCTTAAAAAAAAAATTGAGATTTAAAAATTAAATTTTAAGTAATCACAATTACATGCATATTTGATTAAATATTGCTGCACTGTTTGCAACATAAAATATTTTCACTCTGGGAAGCAGTCAGGAAAGTGACAACAACACAGCATTTATGTTGCTGAAATTTTATTAAATGGACAGAGCACATTAATGACATACTGCAAGTGAAACTGATTTTAAAAGCAACACAGCTATTTAGGGAAGAAATACATAGATGCAGACTGCTGTTTTAAGATGAAAACTTACTGATTTCAACAGGTTAGCAGTGGCTCTTTCAAGTTTATAGCTGTGACTTCATTGCTACATGACAGATTTGTAAGACTCCCACAACAAAAGCACATAATTCTAATGAGAACTACGTGTTTTATTACTGGGTCCTCCTCTAATAAACTAGAAAAAGAGTGACTTTTTCAATATTCCACTACTTATGCAACTTATTTTTCTTGAGCACAGAATTAATTTAGATCATTGTTAGATACACTCAAAGAAGTCCATCAAAACTAAAGGACCACTAAGTAATAGATCAAACTAAAAGCCCTGTTTCAAGAGTAGTTTATAAACATGGCAAATTATTGTTTGTCATTCCTTTGGAACATACACCTAAATTCAATGTAACAAGCTCAACCTGATTACATGTTTCAGAATGTAGTAACAAAAGTAATGACTAATATCACAAAAGGAATCTGTCAAAGACATCAGCAAGTACAGCTGAATCTTTAGATTTATTTTGAAAATTCCAGGAAAGTGTTATGATGATGTCAAAAGTTGAAAACAAAACATTGTTCCAGTTATGTAGATATAAAGAAAAGTAAAACATACTTGCACTGAGCATGAAAATACTTGATCAAGTTCTGAAGCAAGTCTACTCCTTTTTTAATCTTGATTTCATTGACTTTCAGCAGGTACTGTTAAAACAGTAATTCACAAAAGAAATTACTTATTACTGCTACAGGGTTTTTTTTAACACTTTGTTTTCAGTCATATTTCAACAAGTTTTAACAGTCGAAGATTTACAAAACCTAAAACAAAATGCAGCAAAAAGTGGCTTCAAGAGTTAAATCACACAAAAGGGATTCTTGTCACTGCTGATTTTTGATGTCCTGCGAGGATGTTTCACTATGATTTGTTCAAGTTGTTAGAATATCCTTTCTGGCTTCTAAAAAAAGCCTCTGCTAAAGAAAGCATGGAAGGGTTTGTGTAGTACGTTTAGGAACCCATTCTTACACCTAGCAGCACATCTAAAACTGTATCTCACTGGTTGTTAAATTCATTGCTAAACAGATGTCATTAAAAAGGAAAGCAGTTCACTAAAAAAAATCTGCCTGTTGATTTTATACTTTCCTTTATCAAATCCTTATACGTGGTAATTACAACAAATTACAGTTTAGCAAGAGATTTTTCAAAAAATCTACTGTCAAGTGCAAAAGAAGTGTAATTACTGTCCTTTTGCATAAGGCACAATCAAAGTCCATATTAAGTGGCAGGTCCTCCCCTCAATACCATAGCATAGATAGGTCAGCCATGCAAGCAGAAGTATGACTGATCAAAGTCCTTAACTGTCCATTAAATGACAACAAATTTTAACCCCAACTTGGACCTCCAAGCAAAGAAGTGAATCTCTTCTTAATAATGCTCTAATCTATCTGGTTTTCCCCTTCTCACAGTACACCCTAAATGTTTTAAACCAACTAAAGCAGTATCCAGGTGCCAGCTTTCATTGTTACAGCTTCTTATGCTAGTTCAGGTGAACAAATGATGAGCCTGAATGCAGACATGTGCACTGAATAGTATTAAGTTACAACAATCACCTCTCCAGCTCCTGTTAATTTAAAACTGACCTCTAGGCATCTGGTATTCGGTTCACTCTCATAATTTATAGAGAACTAGTCTGTACTTATGATAAAACTTCAATATGTCACCCTTCTGACTTACTATCAAAACAAAACCAAAGTCCTCTTTTATGACTATTCAGAGGTAACCGAGTATAAACTTCTTTTCCTCAAAATCAGAAGAAATATAGGATAAACTTCAGCTATTCCACATTTAAGGTAATTTGATCCAATTTCACAGACTTCACCCTGCATTATCACAACTGACTAAAGTGAACTCTTCCTTTACTGTGACACAGCAAGAGAGAAGCACTTGTTTCTAGTTGTTTCTTAGGAAGGGTATAGATGGGCAGCTCACTGACAACATCCATATGTTTATTTGTTACTCAAATCCCCTTATCAGTTTTGAACATTTTCAGAATGTGAAGCTTTTCTCTTTAGCATGAGTGCATGTAGTTACTAAAAGTGATATTCAGGACAACTGCAGTTATGCTATGCTGGCATATGAGTCAAATTAGCTATCATGATCACAGGAAAGCCAGTAGAAACACCCATGGTGTATTTCTGGGCCCGTGGTGTATTTCTGGGCTAATGCATACTAAAAAAGAACACAGCAACTTGAGTTCACAACCACAGAGCCAGACATATCCTTAAACCAAAAATATTCACATCAGATTTAACATACTGCAAAATCACAGAGATTTTGAAGTAGAAACATTCTTGAAACAAGAATTTCAAGAAACAACTTGAAAGACAACTGGATCCTATCCTTAGCACTTTTTTTCTGCACCAACCCAGCAGTGTGCTAGGCTAGAACCTCTTGCCATAATAACGCAACAGCTGTCAGCACAGGGAACAATTTAGAGAATGATCAAGGGATTAAAATAACTTACAGTGAAACAGTAGTGTAAAGACTTATTTATTATAATCTCTTAGTGTTTTATTGAGCTTTGCATTAATTTACCTGTTAAGTGAAATTAGCAAATATCTAAATTCCTGGCAAAGTTTGCCTATCAGGATAATAAAAAACCATATTTTCACAAATGGAGTCAACAAATAACTTGCCATTTCCCTTTAATATCACAGCTGCTGTTAAACAACTGCATTTTTCAAATTTTTCCTAAAACCAGCAGCAAAACAGTAATAATTTCACACTGAATCTTACCTCACACATCTGTAACTGGAAGAACCTTCTTTCTTTCTCCATCTCTTCTGCAATTTCAGCTCCACTTATTTCTGTACGAATCATCCCATGCAGCTTAGCATGCTCTTTTTTCTCCTTCTCTATTTTTGTACTATAAGGCAAAAAAAAAAAAAAAAAAAAAAAAAAAAAAAAAAAAAAAATCAGTCAATGAAGTGAGAAATCCACAGCCTCTCAGGAATTCAGATTATTCACAAAGTCTACTGACAGATGTGGAGCCAAACTCCTGTAGCTTTGCATATGACTTACTTCCAGATGACATTTCATTTGAAATTTGACAATGACTAAAGATCAGCAATGACATACAGTAGCTGAAATCTAATTAATCATCTGTCTAAGTAATGTTCGGACAGATATTCCAAAAGAAGACAATAAATGAGAAGAACATACTAAGTTCTTGCTCCAAAGAAAGAAAATACAGGAAAAAATAATGAGTTTTAACTGAAAACATAGGGGGATGTTTAATCCCAACAGAGCAAACACTGGTTAACAAAGTTCAATTATATCACCAGATTTATTGAGTCTTGCCTGTCATCAAGTCATCTTCTATATATACAGGGTTTCCTAAGCCAAAATCACAGTTGCTCTCTCTACTTGCTGCTGAGCCAGTTGGCACTGGGAATGCCGGCCAGCTGGCTGTGTTGCAGACTTCAAAGTCTGTTAGACCAGCTGTCCTAATTCCCTAAAAGTTTCCATGAACATTTTCCAAGAGCTCTGAATAAAACAGGTTCTCCTGCAGAATATAAATGAATAACCAATGCCTGGCATATTCCCATAAACTCACTTCTGCATTTGTTAAAGCTTTTCTCCATATTATTTCTAAATGCAGTAGCATAATTTGACAACCCAGTTAGACAAGTCTAATATAGAAAAAAAAAAAGATATTAAGGAAAGAAAATACACGAGGGTGTTTACTTTTGGAAGACTTTTAGTTTGCCACTCATACTGTTTAGAACCTCAAAATTCTGAAAAGAGCTTCCTGAGGAAATGCTATGATGCATTTGAACAAGAGGAAGCATTACACAGGAATACAGGAAGGAGATCAGAGGAACAAGTAACACACACAACTGTCCTACCTCTTCTTGGGCAGTCAAGTGTCTCTCAGTTCTCTCTCTGAAAAGATGACATGTCTCAAGTACTCTCTTAACCTGATGTTAACATTACCCTAACAGCTTATGGGAAAATGTCTAGAAGGTCTAAGGACTTCCAGTCAACAAAATATTCCGTACTTAAACTTCTCAAGAATGAGGAACTGCCTCCTATTACATCTCAAGCAGTAAGGGAAAACAAGAATTAATTCCATTAATCCTACTCCTCAACATGCCCACTGGGAAGCATTTTGAGCAGCAATTCAAAAAGCCCCACTGTGCTCTCAGCACAGGCAGGCACAGCAGAGCCAGCCCCGTGCAGTATTCCAGCAGCCAGCACATCCAGCCAGCACTGTGCTCCTCCTCAGCCCATCACATCCCGCCAGAGGCAGACGTTTGCAAGGAAGCTCCTCTCCTTTGAAATAAACATTCTGCAAACCTCCAGTCGCCTGAATTAAACTCAATTCCAGAATGTTCTATTTTCATTAAAAATAAGTCTGTACTCTTACTCAATTACTCCCAATTACACTATTTTGTAGGCACAGAAAATAAGAGTCCAAACACAAGAACCAGACAATCCTGAACAAGAAAGAGAAACCATTACAAAAAAGATTCACAGAAAATTATAAACATGCAGCTCCTTTCTAGCACACACTCTAGAAGAGTTTACATTATATCATACGTGATAGTTCTAAAACAGCCAGACCTCAGAGGAAAGATCCAGGATGTCTCAGTTCTCTCAATTTCCAAATTAACCTAACAGTTCCTGAGGCCAGAGAACTCACTGACATGTGACCAGGTGTGTGAAGGCTAGTAACGACCAATTACTACTGTATATTATTTTTGTTGTTTACAGAGAACAATACTCAAGCATAAGATAATGAAACCACCTCCAAAATCTCAGGAGTTTATTAGCATATCATACGGTATCTCTAAATGATAGTTAAACGAAAAAACCAGCTAACACTGCCAAAGAGTCAAACACTATGCACAATATCACAGCATACATTGTATTCCTCCTAAAGGAAGCTAGATTTTGGTGACAGAATCCTTTCTGCTCTTTTAAGGATAAACATACTCCACAGGCAAAAAAAACCAGTTAAACCACGACGAAAGTATACTGACCTCTATCAAGCAATTCAGAGAAAGATATCCTTGAAGCCATTGGGTGGAGTTTCAGGCTACCTGTCTTCAAAAACTCAAAAAGGTACTTTACCAAAAAACCCAAATCATGTCTCAGTGACAAGTATCAGAGCTACATGATGGTGCATTTCACATTTGCATTTCCTCATTATTTATGTTTTTAATATCTAATTACATTTTCACCTTTGTAATTCAGAATTTATCCTGTTGTTTTGCTACAGTAATTTGCTACCTTCTACCTGACTGATACTACAGGACACTTAGTTTTTAGGGAAACAAAGAAACCCCTCATAGCGGTGGTGCACACAAATCTTTCTAGTGCTAAAGGCTGGCTGAGTGTCCTATCCAAACACAAGGATCAACTCAGCTTTAAGTGTCAGTCTATTGTGACATTAACCAAATCCTTTTGGCAAAGACAGTCCTGTAATGTAACACTGGGATTTCCAAGTGTTGCAGGGTATTCAGGTTTTCCAGGCAGATCAATTAAACCAAATTAATAAGAAAACTGTGAAAACTCTAAAAAATACCCTAGAAGCCATAAGAAAGCAGCAAATGTTTTGTAATGCTGCTGTTCTTGAAGCTCATGCAGCACATATCACATATACAGACTTTGCTGACTAAGATTAAAATGTGAGCACACGTCGGTCCATTTACAACACAGCTGCACATAACTAATATACAGTGAGCTCAGATGTGTGTAAAGTCAAAGAGATACAAAGTAAACCCATTCAGTTTCCAATATAAGACTATTTTTACAGCTTCAATTTGAAAAGCAATCATCTTTCAATATAAATTATAATTTGCATTTCAAATAAATCAATTTTGTCATACAGATCATGGTATAAATAAACACCAAAGGCTTGTATTTATATTCTGCCAGTCAGTAAGGGTAAACAATCATAGCACCCTGTGTACATGCAACAGTAGTGAACTGGCTGGCTGGGAAGCAATTCTTGTCATTCTTCCTCTTCTTCTCCATAGAGCAGGAAGCCAGGCTGAGTCTGGGTACGTACATGAAAAGCTGCAGAGACCAAGAATAGCACCTGGAAAGAACACACCTGAATGGTAGCACTCTGGGAAAAGGAGTACTTCTGAAGGCTATTTTGTTTGACAAAATAATACTAGACATTTTCATTTCACATATCCTCTCTTTGTCTAGTCCTCCTTTTCAGTGTGACTCTCTAGGCTCTGGCCCTCCAGCTTTTTGGTGAAAGACTCTCCATTTTATTTCACCCTACTGCCTGTCAATGCTGACAGTAAAGCATGTCTCTCCTATCACTCAAGTCCTCAATGCAGAAGTCATATTTTCCCTTTGGAAATGCTGGAAAGGTTTTCCCTTTCATACATCCTGCTCTGAATGATAAAGGGGAACAGGGCAGAAGGAGCAAAATGTGCTCAAGTATTTTCATCATTTCATCCATAACATCTGCAGATTCATTCAAAGATTTTTCCACTTAATTTGTAGGTAATCTCTTTCAAAATAAAAATACTTAATATGAAATCTTAGACTTGAACCAGTATAGTGTGGATGTGGTTACCTGGACTTCAGTAAAGCCTTTGCCACTGTTTCCCACAGGATTCTCCTGGAGAAACTGGCTTCTCATGGCTTGAACAGGTACACTGTTCACTGGGCAAAAAAACCGTCTGGAGAGCCAGGCCCAGAGGACAGTGGTGAACGGAGTTACTCCAGCTGGTGACTGGTCACTAGCCTTATTCCCCAGGGTCGGTGTTGGGGCCAGTCCTGATTAATATCTCTATGAATCACCTGGAAAAGGGGGTCAAGTGCACCCTTAGTAAATCTTCAAATGACACTAAACTGGGGGGGAATGTGGACTGCTGGAGGGTAGGAAGGCTCTGCTGAGGGATCTGGGCAGGCTGGATCAATGGGCAAAGGCCAATGGTATTAAGTTCAACAAGGACAAGTGCCACATCCTGCACGTGGATCACAACAACCCCAGGCAACGCTACAGGCTGGGCCCAGAGTGGCCAGAAAACTGCCCATCAGAAAAGAGCCTGGAGGTCCTGGTCAGGAGCCAGCTGAACACAAGCCAGCATGTGCCCAGGTGGCCAAGATGACCAAGGGCATCCTGGCCTGTATCAGCAAAAGTGTGGTTAACAGGACTAAGGCAGTGATTGTTCCCCTGTACTCGCCACCGGTGAGGCTGCACCTCAAGTGCTGTGTCCAGTTCTGGGCCCCTCAAAGACATTGAGGCGCTGGATCAAGTCCAGAGAAGAGCAACAGAGCTGGTGAAGGGTCTGGAGCACAAGTCTGATGGGAAGTGGCTGAGGGAGTTGGGATTCTTTAGGTTGTTCAAAAGGAAGCTCAGGGAGACCTTATCACTCTCTACAACTACCCGAAAGGAGGTTTTAGCAGCTGAATTTCAGTTTCCTCTCCCAGGTAACAAGCAATAGGACAAAAAGAAACTGCCTCAAGTTGCACCAGGGGAAGTTTAGATTGGATATTAGAAAAAAATTTCTTCTGGAAAGGGTTGTCAAGCATTGGAACAGGCTGCCCAGGGGAGTGCTTGAGTCACTATATCTGCATGTATTTAGATGTGTAGATGTAACACGAACACGCTGTAGATGCGGACTTGGCAGCACTAGACTTATGGTTGAACTTGACCTCAAAGGTATTTTCAAACTTAAGTGATTGTATTATTCTATTCTATGACTCTATATTTAAGCTACCTTGTTTAGCACTTTCATTCTATGTCACTATTTTCAAGCTGTGACCTTCACTTTGTCTTATGTACTTGCTTTAAAAGGAAACACAGCAGAAATATCTAAGAGCTATGAATATCAATGATCTACTGAATCAAGTTAGACCTCTGAAGAAATAAATTGAGAAAAGCTTACAGAATTTTCAGATAAAATTTTTTCATATTGTTTAAAACATGAGTTTACCAAACTAGAAATATCATCACTTAAACAAATAGCTGAACAGATGACAGCAGGTATCTTAACAGATGACTGTATTTGATTTTGTTCATTTTTCCATTGACTTCAAATGGTTCAGAAACAAATCAACGGTAGTTATTTCTAGATAGGAGCACTTGCGTTTCTTCACAGAAGAAATGTATTGCTAATGCCTGGACCTTAAAATGCCATAACGACATTCAAACAACTTGTTCTTTTCACTCAGTTGTCCACAAGAGACCTCATGCCCAGATTTTAAAAGGAGAATAGCAAAGGAGGAGACACAGCCAGCCTTCCCAGGAATAGCTCATTAGTTTTCATTTAACCTTTATGTTTCATAGCATTAGCACAACACTTACTAAAGAAGACTTCTGAAGATAATAGGCATTTACAGGGCCCAAAATAAGACAACTCTATTTTATAAAACTAACATTTCTTTATTTTCAGGAAAATCAGGTTTATGTCTGGAATACAGACATATTCAGCTAAAAAAAGAGTGTAAATTATACTCTTCAGTAGGTTTATGCTTCTATTTCCTATGCAAAATTGATACAAAGTCTTTACCTCGGAATCTACCACAACAGGACTGATTAAACTGAGGCATGTGGGTGAAATCTGGCTCAGTGCCTTGCTGAATCCGATCTGTCTGCTGGGAGAATGAGCAATTTTTATGATGTGTACTCCTTCCCCATATGGTCCCCCGGCACGCCAGCCATTAGTGTTTAAGTACACAGGGGAAAGCAACCGCCTTGTAACAAAACGAGCCCATTCTGAAACACTCTCCCGAAGGCCACAGACCAGTCCCGCTGTGCTGCTGGAGTGGCTGGCAGCATCTCCCAGCTCTTATGTAGGAAACTACAACTGTAACTGAGGTCCCAAAAGAAGTGCACTGCTTTACAGCTTTAAAAACATTTAAAAATCTTTATGGCTCCAACTGAGTCATGTTAACGATTGATGGTGAGAAAAGATAAATTATTCATGAATGGCACCTCAGGATAGTCCCAATTTTTGACTGAGACAGGTTTGCAAGAAACTATTGGTTACTTGTTCCTCATACTACCTTATTCAAGAGCAGCCCCAGACTACAAATAAACAGCTATTCAGTTTCCCACAGTTATTTCAAGGAAGGTGAGTCTGAAGAAAACACTCTGAGAAGTTAGGTGGCTATGCCTGGCGGCCAGCTAGCCTGCAGTACAAAAAACAGAGAACGCTCAGGTAAGACAGTCCCTAGTACCAGAAACTTCTGTCAGGTTAGGGCGAGAAGAGAAGCCTCTCCCGGAATGCTTTGCCCGGCTATGGTAATCTACCCCAGTTCTGCATTCCTGGTTGGTTGCTGTTTGCCCCATCCCCTTGCTGCCTTGTATGTTCCGTGTCTTAGAAAGATCTCCCCTCCAGGTTCCCCCACTGGCCTTTGCCCCTCGCCACTCCCCCAGAGCCTCTCCATTGGCTCCCATTCTCTAGTCCCGCCTGTGTACCGCCCCCGTGCCCTCAGATCATTGATCCCTGATGCTCGCCCCGCTCCCCTACTTAAACGTGGACCCTCCATTGTCTCTTGTCTTCGCGTCTTGACTCTTTTGTGGTGCGGATGCGGAGCTCTGTGCAGAGATCCTTCCTGCCTCTTTGCTATCGACCCGTATTACTGAAGCTATCCCTGCATCTGTGCATGCACGCGTGTTTGAGTGTGTGGCTGATCCTGCCGAGCGGCTCTGCTAACGAGACCCTCTTGGAAGAGCGCGGCACCTCGCGCTCTGGCACAGAAGCTGCGGAGCCCCGGTTAGCTATGGGGCAAAGGAACTGCATCGTAATCAACAATGATGGATGGTGATCCATGAGCATGAGAATGGATCTTAACATCTCTCTCCCAAACAAGAACTAGAGATGTAGTAATTTTTAAACACTCTTAATTACATAAAGAGGTTGAAGCAGCAGCTCAAAAATTGTTATGCAAATAAAGCAAATCAAATGCCATTTTAAAATTAACTTTATTTCTTTTCATATAGGTCACACGTGGGTCTGTTTGCACCCAAGAGGTCACCACAAAAGTGCAAGTAAGAGAGATGAGACAGGTGACAAATAAGCTTAAATTTTCCCTTATAAAGACAGCAATCAATATGAAAACTGTCACTTCCCCACAGACTACAAAAATACCACTTCATTATCTGACATATAGCTTCACATGTGTGTACTTGTGACTAGGAAACGCAGATGAACTCTATGATGTTAAGCATATGATACAGAGGCACGTGCAGAAAAAGAGCAGCCTAGCAGCGTTGAATAGTTTATTAACAAAGGGAAAAGTAAAAGAAAGAAAGAAAAAATAAACAAACCAGGAAGAATTTTAAAAATAGTTATCCACCTATTTGAAGAAATGTCATGGAAAAGACAGCTCACTAAGCACACACCTAAAATTGGTTTTGGACACAATCCAAACAAGTGGTTATCTAAAGTAACATATTGAAGAAGGCTGAGCAAACCTCTGGCTATCAGCACCTACATCCACCATTCTACTCTGGCAATACAAGCTGTAGGTGAGACTGGTGTTACCTCTACCGGTTTCTTTGTCCTTTTTATTACAGCAGAGAGCATGAAGATACCACAACAAAACCCCCAAAATTCGCAATTAAGAGTTCTTGAGGTGAGTCTGCATCCACCCACTGCAACAGATGACCAAAACACACAGCTGTAAGGAAGTTTAGATCCATTTGGGACAGCCACAGAATGAAAGAGTTGTTTTCTTAAGAAACCTCAGCAGCATGTATAATAGCAACCCAGAGAAACCAAACTGTTTTCCTATATCGAAAAATTAGTATGAGAAAAAAAGCTGGCCTGAACAGATTCAGGCTCAAATTAATATTCTCATCCTAAATTGAAAATCACATCATTAAACTTCCCATCTCTGTTTTTTAAAGACAAATGCTCCATAACGACAGCTCATAACATCTCAATTTTTGTGGGAACTGATCTTATGCACAAGAGGTCTGACAAATCCGACCATCCTACTCCAGGGGCAGGGGTCTCAGGGAAGTTCCAAGACTGAATTTAACTCAACCATGGAAAACTGGTCTGCTCCTTGGTATAAGGAACACAGTTTGCACTGAAAAACAATATTCCCTGACTGTCAACCTTATGCCATGAAAAGTAATTTCTGCTGTTGTAGAACAGCCTACAAAAAAGGCAAAAAAGACCAGCCCACTGTTTTAAAGAATTTTCTTGTACACGGAATTCCCAGACTCCCTATCCTGAGCCTCAATCAGATGATCCTTTTGTCTTGATCAAAGTCAAAGAGTCCAACAGGCTGGACTAAGAGCTTAAAACTCTGAAATACAGATGTGGAGATTTCATCTAACCACTTATAAAAATAGAGCGCTCAGTAATTATACCAGCCCACCACATAGAAATACCAAAAAAATGGTTCATGGATCTGAAAGAATTTCCTGATGAGTATGTGCTACCTTTGACTATGGCATGTTGAATAACCTGACACATAAATGGCTTAGAAATGAGCATTGTCAAGGTCTGCTTCATTTGTTAAAAAATCTTGCAGAAAATGTGGAAAAAAAGAAACCCATTTCAGATCAAAACTCAAGTGTCTTACTTGAAAGCAAAGTCATAAAACAGGCTTTCAAAAGGATTGCCAGTTGAAAGAAAAAGAAAAAAATCTCATTATATAATACAAGCAGCAATGGATTCAATCCCCGAGACAGAAAACACATCGTCAGCATCACATCTTCAGGTCCTGAATGACCCAGCACACAGAGCAACATTTCCAATATGTCCATAACCTCAAATAAGAATCCCCAAATACAGAGATACATTTTCTAAGGAGATTTTTTTACTTCTCAAGTACTTACTTAAATTAAATAACAACTGAAAATGTTTCTGAAATATCTGACTCTGAAACACCAGCTCTGAGCAAACCAATGATCAAGTACAAATCTTTACATCACTTCAACACACTCATCCTAGTGAATATTAGATCAGAAATCCTAAAAGCACTCCAGATCTTGGTTCAGTAGTAACATACAAATGCTCTTGGTGTACGTCCCAGCAGTGCACAAATTTATTTTAAATTCTGCACATAAACTTTGTGGGATGTCAGTATGAATAGTCACACACAGGTAAACAAGCTTTCAGATCCAGCAATCAAGCACTGGTGGACAACAGCAGACTAAATTATAGGACTGCTCTTTAAGGTCTGTCCTCAGAGATCAACTGCTGCCATAGGCAATGATTAGAAATCTTAATTACTTCAACAGTCAATAACTGGTATGGCACCAAATGAGACTGCTCACTGGTGTCAGGAACATAAATACTGGAGCCATCACAATATTCCATGGATTTAGTGTCAAACCAGAGGTTTACCTCAGTAATTCAGAATGTCTTTTTATGAAAATCCAGCTATAGCTAGGCAGTTTCAAAAACCAAAAGCGACACAGATCCTCCTCAAAATTTGATGCTAGAAAGCAATATTCCTCATTATTACTCCCAAAAAGAATAATGAAATTTAGCTAACTTGTTGCTTTTGTGAGTAAACCAGCTACAGGAATAATTTCTGAAGACTTCAGACAGACTAACTCAGTGGGCACCAGAGAATCATTATAATTTTGTGCAGTTGAAAAAAATACACAATTTTCTAGATTTTCAGCCAGTCTAGTTGGCTGTGGATCTGCAAGTTATTTATGTTAAATAGTGTCATCATACGTGATTCTTCTGGACCTGTATAATCAGAAATGGTCTGATACAAGGCAGCATTATTTCAGAGGAACAAAGATACACGTGACACAAAGCTGACAGTCATAATCCAGATAATACTGTAATGTGGAATAAAACTCACTACAAAATTCTACTTCAGAGACCATCAGCTGTGCTGATACAACTGACCAAACCCTGGAAACAACTGTCCCAGATGTAGGGCACCGAACCACTTAAGATTTGCAAGGAACCAGAATCAATTGTGTTTGATATTAGGTGTTGAGCTTTGTTGACTCATTCAATTTATTTAGCTGGATATAAAACTCCAATTTTTATAAACTTATTTTACAGCTGCTTATATAGTGTATCTGGTAACTTCAAACAAGTGGCATTTGCTAAGCTGGGTTAGATCTACAACATAAGACACAACTTACAAGCCTCAGATAGGTGTACATCCACTTCTAGTACATGCACCTGCTGAGAGCATCCAATCTTGGCATTAAATAATAACCTCTACAGATTTCAGTTCCATTTCTCTCTTAAACAAAAGTTTAAAAAAGATACATACACTTTTGTTTCATAGTCCTTCCAAGCTTTATCAAAGGGTTTTTTCAGGTCCTGTCAAGAAAAGAGAAAAAATTACAGCCAGATATTTACATGAAAAATACTGTGGCTCTAACAATGAAGACACACCTTGGCCACTTGCAGTGCCTGCAAGAATAAGGGACTTCACTCTTTCTTAACAGCTCACCTAAGGGCTGTGCAAAAGCAATCTTGCACTTAGGAAAAACAATCTTGTGAAGAGAATTAATACACTCACGTTTTTAAAAGTGTGTCTAGGATGCTTTTTGCTATGATTTTTACAGCTCCATTTTCCTCTTTAAAAGGTATAACTACATGTTATCCCAAGACCATACTCTGCTATTAATCAAAGTAACTACTTTCTCATCATTCTATCTCTGGCTCTACTGGAAAAATGTCCCTATCCTGAGGCTGCAGTATAGCCTTGGCTAAGAACTTGATGCATCACACTAGAGTTTAAAAAATCAATTTTCCACTGACTTAATGGGAACAGTATAGGCCTTATGGCTCAGCATAACTAATTCTGTGAGAATTCTGAATTACTTATATTCCAAATTCCTTTATCTTCTTTCCTCTGAATAAGGTAATTTGAATGAAATTAACAAGTTGTAGTTATTTCACTTATGTCTAAAAATGCAAGAACTGAAATTCTGAGGAAGTTCAAGAGAACAGACAACTACAAAAAAATGTTAACTGTCAGACACTGGAAAAACTTTGCAATTACAGATTAGGAACTAATTCTTACATGTTAGTTAATTATTGAGATAATTATTAAATTAACTAAAGCAGCATTTGATTATATATTCTAGCCAGTGGTGCAACACTGTATTGTAATAAATGTATTTATTCTGACATAGAGAAGAACAACAGTGAAATGTGGTAAGCAAACATTACAAAGATAATAAGCCTATCTTAGTAAATAATCTATTTATCCTCCAGTAATTTACAGAAACCATTTTTAGTCTATGTACATCTTTTTTTCCTTCCTTCAATGTCCTAGAACAATAGCTGCCAGTCACTTCCTGTTTGCTCACTAGTAAACAAAGCATAAGCCCAGTAAGTTTGCTCGCCATAGGCTCTGAAATTTTTTAAAAACATACCATCATTTGAGTCCTAAGTTGCTGTTATTTCAAATAGAAAATGTCCTTGGGGCATAAACAAATAGATTTCAGCATCTTCAAGAAAACTCCTATGCTCATACAGTCTAATGTGTGTTTCTTAATAGTTCCAGGTAAGTTTAGAATGCTAAATAAATATACTAGTAGTAATCCTTTAAAATATAGTGCTACCCTTTGTTCAACTAAGTAAATATCTATATCTTACATCTCTTTCTCTGCTTACCTTCTACATTTCAGCCCTGCTTTTAAAGCTTCTCAAATGTTGTTTTGTATACACAGTCAAGAACACGTGGTATGTGAAACCACAAACAGAAGGGATGACTCAATTCACAAAAAAACCCAAAAAACAAACAAAAACCCCAAAGCCTTGTTTATTGAGCTACCATGTTACTTGAGTATCCTATGCCTTCCAACACATAAGATTAATACACTTGCTAAATGTATCTATTGTACCAAGAATAATCCTATATATAAATAGGAAGAAAAACATACCCCTTTTACTCCTTTCAGATCTCCCTTCAGCAAACTGTCCAATGGAAACGTGATTATGTTGTTCATATTCTGAATCTGTAACAAGAAAATTACACCAAATCAGTTAACATTTTTAGACATAGAACATAAACTGTCTTAATACACACATTTCAGAAAGTTTCACAAGGAAATCTTACATACTATTTTCCGACCCCTGCCTTATGGAGATGTTTATCAGCACAGCCAGTAATCAAAGATGAAAGCAACATGAGTTAATTAAACTCACTCTGGAAACACTATACCCCAAGCCAGCAGGAAACCTCCAGAATTACTGCTGATTATAAGTATCTCATCCAACAGTGACTGCAAAGTAAGACCACTATTTTTTACATTGCCTTATTTCCCTGTTTAAATTAAATGAAAACAATCATACAATTTTCTAGCACTGATAATTTTAAGTTCATGAGCATATTTTATATTAACCTTGTTCACTTTCCAGCCTCTTCAGAACTATTCCATTAAACATATTTGCTACTCTCCCAATACATGGCATCTTACTCTGAGAGAAGTTATAAAGACAAAGAATGCTGGGCTGTAGGATAGCCACCATTCCAATATTTTCCATTTGTTTTTAAAAAGCAATACCTCTGCCTTATTTATCTCATGCGAACTTGGAAATAAAAATTTTATGAGATCTTTAGTATGTAAGTAATTCAAGAGAAAATAAGTACTTCAAGAAATAAAAATTATTTCAAATTAAGACAGTGGTAAAATAATCATGGTTTTAGTTAAGTATCTGTAATGTTTTGATATGGAAAAAGAATGAACAAAGACTGTAGGAATAAAACAGTTAGGGAAAGACTGCATACCCACTCCTTTCTGATTCTGGGAAAAAATTCAAGGTATGGGCCATAATGGCTAGGCAGAGAGTTTAAACTGTACCAAATCAAATGGATTGGTTGCTCTGAGGAGCAAAATCCAGAATATGTTAGAATAGCACGATGAGAAAAAAAATCGGAATAACTTTTGCAGCAGTTCAGTTAAAGTTGCCCTTGGATAAGCTATTTCTTTTCTTGGTATTTTATGCTGTTGTTTTAAAATGCCTTTTTTTTAAAAAAGCTCTGAAATCCCTATATGAAGATGGATTTCAGATGTTCAAATTACAGAAAGAACTTTGCATCATGTAGGAACAAACGCTTCTATTTCTTCAGGAATAATGTCAGGGACATCGAAGTCTTTTTTAGCATAACCCATCCAGAGATGAAATAATATTAAAATTTTAAGAAAAAAATATTTATAGTTATGGATGGTTCAGTCTTCCCAGAACTGAAAAATACAAAATATTATCACCTTGTAGGTACTTGGTGACCTCACTAAAACAGACTTGGTGATACATAATAGCTATTGTTAAAACAAACAAGCAAAGCCCTGATGTCCCCATCTTTCCTCCTCAAAGAAACTACCTTACTGCATTTGCTTGAAATTTCAGCCACTAGTGAACGTGAACCTTCATTAATTTTAAAGGTTACACAGATTGTCTCTGCATGGGAAGGCTAAAGAAATATAGAAAATCTGGTCTTTCAAACTCTTAACACAAATCACCATTTCCCCTCCTCCACCCTACTGTTTCTCCTCTCCGACAAGCTGCAGAACTCAACCACAGCCCTTCAGAATCAACAAGTTAAATTTCAGCTCTGTGTTGCTTTGGGTTTTTTTAAGTACTTCATGTAAAAATTGAATGAGCAACATGTACACAAGCTTAGCTGGCAGTGCTGGAAACCATCCATATCCTAAGTCCCCAGTAGTACTACCACAGGTGCATATCAACACAACCATTCTCAAGGGTAATAAAATTTGATGTTGTAAATACAGGAGATAAGTGAAAAGGTTTAAACTACACAAAACCTAGGTAAAAAAAACCAGACATTTCTAGAAGTTGCAAGTGCACAACCAGAATGGTTATTCAGGTGGAAAAGCAGAAGAGGTCTCTTCCAAGATATCATTCCATGCAAAGTTTTCTACTTTGTTATTCTATGAGTATGATGTAGTCAAATCTCTAACTTAAGGATCAATACTTTCATAGACTCCATTTAATTATTCTTCAGGTTTAGTAGACAGAAATAAAGAACAAAGTATTTCTCAACAGCAGACTCAAGACAACTGATTTTTCTTTAAGTCAGAAAAGAAAAAAACATCTAAAGTATTATCCCAAACATACTCATATAAACATCAATCAGACTCCAAAACCATTATGGATATTTGCTAGAATTTCACATCACATGGCCTGGACTGCAAAGCGACTTAAATAAACAGAGAAAAAACTCTACATTCTTTTAAAAAGTTTAGAGAATGTTTGCCTATTCAAATTAATACCCTTTGTGTGCTATTACCTGTACATTATTATCAGTCTATTGTATTCCCTATGCTCCTATTCTACTTGTAACAAAAGTAAACACACATAATGCATGAACTTGTCATTATTAACCCAGTTAGATGAATCATACTCCTTCATAGTTATAAGTCAGCAAGAAATATACAGATGAAAGATCTTACATGTTTTTCTGCTCTTTCTTGAGTATCTTAAGCTGAACTATCTAAAAATATAGACCCATTTTTGGCATGTAGAGAAGCATTAATATGCTGCAGTTCCTACTCTGTGCACAGTACAAGGAGCTAGAATGTGTGCAACAGCCTCTACATTTTGACTACTTTATGTTTTAAAATATTATTTAAAAATATATATATACAAAGGTGCAGGAAATCTTCACAGAAATTAGAGTAATCCTGTCTCAGAGAAACACTAGCAAATTCTATATGTTAAAAAAAAAAAGAAAAAAAAAACAGTTGACCTCGTTTCCACTTCCAACATTGCTGCTTTGGCACTTGCGGTTTTCCTCTGACAGTTTCCAACAAGATGACAGGGTAAAAAATTAAAACTTCCTAAGTTGGAGCACGCTCAGAAAAGAAGAAATGGCAGGGGAGAGAACATATAAACAAAACACATAGCTGCCAGAAGTGCTCATAGAGGCAACAAGCAAGCCAGTATTTGTGAAGGGGAAAGATGTTCAAGTGGTTTAAGGGCCTATGGCTAAACATTTAAGTTTGCTGTTTGCCAGCCCTTCTGATTCCTTTAAAGTAAAGCTCTTTTCCATAAGACCTTTGGATACTGGTGCCTGTAGTACTTCTGTAGGTTTTGTTTTTTAAGTCCAACCAAAAAGGGGGAAAAAAGTACCTTTTCAGTATACTTCAGAAGTTAAATACTTTTCTTAACATGCAGAACTTAAAACTTTTAAAGTTTAAACTAAAATTCAGGCAGATATGTCTCCTATTACCATTACTAAACTTTAGATGCAGTCCCTGTCCCTGGCTGTGGGTTTCTCTACCATCAACGAGCTCAGGTGTGTGCAGATAATGGCAGTACTGCCTGCTGACAAATCATTGTTTATTTTCTTTTTTTTATGGCAAGTGCTATTGGATTTAATAGTTTCCAATAATTTTCCCAGTGACATGAGCATCAGTAGGACAAGGCCAATGAACACAGCAGAGAGAAAGTGGAAATCAGAACACCCACTATAGATGAGACATTGTCTGAACTTTAAGCTTTAGCATCTACGCCCAAGACTTCAGAAAAACGTGTACCCAAGACTGGTGGCACAAACTTTCATCTGTACACTGTGCCCTCCCCTTGTGCACAAGGTCACAGTGCTGCCCTTCCTCTGTCCTCACCCCCTCTCCCCTGCAGCACAGGTGTGACTGAGCTGGGATATCATCTACCACTCATTATGCCACAGGGAAAATGACTCCAGCAGAACAGGAACTGAGCACTACTAAGTGCCCACATGGAGCTGCTGGCACAGCTGCCTCAAAAAATGATTTCACACAAGATACCAAGTGCTGCCACCATGTACTACTTAGAAACAGCCCCGTTACCACCACCAATACTCAAACTACAAACTAGGAACTTCTCTATTAGGAAGTATTTCACAGGAAATCTTAAAAGCACAAAATGAAGAGTTGCAAAAGCAAAGGAAGGAAGAGACTTGTGGTTATTCTAGCCCTCTTTCCTTGCCAGTGGAGAATTCCAGACTGCACATATTCTAACCTAGGTTGAAAGACCTAAGTGGTAGGCTTCTATCACTTTCTCGGGGACACTTCACCTTATATTTTCAGAGTGAAATCCCATTTACATGCAATTTATTATTTGCCTGCTCCACAGAGTTATCTGTGAAGCAAACCATAAATTTAAAATTCTTCAAAATTTTCTTCATAAACCAATCTGTTGAAGCCCTAATCATGTTTTATTACTACCCTCCAAATTTCCTCCAGTTGGATCAATACCCCTTGGCAAAAAAATAAAGATGTGGTTCCAGGTGGAGCTGAACCCATGCTGCTAAGGAGGAATTATTAGATCTTGGCTTATATCTCTACAAGCATAAGTCAAACAGTACTCTTTTTTTTTTTCCTCTCATTGTTAGCCAAGTTTTCCCTAAGTGTACTGATGTAAAACAGAAACCTCACAACTTAAATCATTAAGCTCCACATACAATACTCCAATCTCAAATACGTATACCTGTAGAATTTTTTCATGGACTTAAGTGAGTCCTTCTAAACAAAAATATGTTTGTGAAGGTTCAGGCACCAAACATTGTATTTTAAAACCTTGGTCTAAACAAAGAAAATTCTGGGCATTAATTTCTCAAGTTTATTACATAACACAGAAAAGACAGTTCCTTCAGTTTTGCTGTTACCTTTTACAGTTAAGCAAATTTTGTTTCTTCTTGCATTTAAAAAAAGTAAGTAGAACAGGAGCATTTGGTCAGAAAAATATCATTGCTGTTCTTCCATTTTTTCTGACTAAAAACCCAAGGATTATTAATTGAAAATAGAATCTCTTACTCGCAGCTACCTTCCACAGAGTGGAAATATCAGATCCATTCCTCTCAATCCAGACTGTTTCATTAGCTTTAAATTTATATAAATGAAAGAAAGGACAAGAGTATGTATAACAACAACAAATACAGAAAATGGTATTTGTTGAATAGCTACTTCATCTTCACAGATCAAAACCCTTTTCAAGGAGTGTTGACAAAGATGCACAACTAGATTTTATTTCTTTTCAGTGTAGCAATTTAATAGGATTTGAAGGAGAAAATATTTAAAGTGCAAACATATTGCAATGAGCCTTTCATTTTCCTAACATTTTTTATATTAAGACCCACACCTTTATCCCTTGGCACTATATTTAAGAAGACAGAGTAATTAACACTATAAGCAAGTGCTATGCAGACCTAACCTACCTGGGAACTCCTGCTACTCTAGCGGGTGCTCCAATTCCATTAGGAATTAGGAACAAGGTTGCCATCAAGAAGCAATATCACACTTGCCACAAAAGGTGGTATGTTACCTCTGAAAGTGGCCTCTAGTAATTTCAGATCTTTCACTACCAAAAAGACGAATTGATTGCTCAATCTTCTTAAAAAACAGAAGTTGAAGAAAAATTTGTAAGTTGATATCAGAGCTATGGCAAAAGAAAATAACTGTACAGTATACATCACAAAGCGATCCAAATAATGCAAACTGGGTTAGAATGGCTAAAATGAGTGGTTACAAGGATCGTGTACACAGAAAATATCAATTCATTTCTTGAAGATGTATTTATAAATCACTTCAAAAGTGAAGAAGAATACAAAGGTTGGGGTGGGGGTTTTTGGAGTTTTATGCACTATTTCAAAGTGCACACATAAAAGCAGCATAGCAAACTTATAAAAACTCAAGACCTAAACTTTAACTTGAATAGTTCATAGGTTTTTTTAGATTAAAAACAAAAATACTTCAGCTGTTATTGAAATACTTTAAAACACTGATGCCTTGATAAAAACTTCAAAGTCTTTTAGGAAACTTCTAAAATTATTAGGGAAAACAAAGACCTAAAACTCCTGTTAAAGCAGAACAACTTTATAATGGCTTTCTTCTACCTTACTAAGGACAAGTTTAAAGAAAATCTTTGTGCAGAAGCACTTTAGAGCTACAGCTCTAAATACCATCCAGGCCAAGAGCTGACAGAACACATCAGCTTCTAGAAACAAATGTAAAATATATGACAAAGCAAAACTTGACAGTAGCCCTAAAGCTTTGCTAGTGTTAATAGCTTTGGCACCTGTTCCAGTTTGAACATATCCTCTCACTTCCTTGCACATTCCCCATTCACTTCAGTTAAAATCTTCTGTGGAAATTCAGCACCCTGTGAAACTCCAGAGATAGGTCTATTTAAAGAGTACCTTCCAGAATGTTTTTTTTACAGCAGCAGGTTGCATGGCCCTGGCTACATTTTTGATGAAAATATTTACAACCAAAACATGTGGTGTGCTACATGTTTTGGTTGTAAATATATCTGGAAACACCAGAGGAGAGGGATGTTTTTAATGTCAATATGTTGAAAGCATTCAGAGTTGGATATGTGACCTCACTGTGAGAATGCACATATGGCTATGACTTTAACGAAATGTACCCCAAATTATTTCCAATTATTGTACAAAACTTTTTATACTGGTCAATATCCTTTTAACGTTTTTGAAAACTAGATCTCAATCAGTGGATTTATGAACAGATTTTCAAAGTGACCAGTTACAAAAAATTTATTCTAGTGGCATTAACTTCTAATAGGCAAAGCTATATAAATCTATAATTTTTCATTATTCTAGATTTCTTGTTTATAAATATGGCATTTGCAAGCAATAATGAAGTTCACATCTTTTTTCCATAAGTATTTCTTTCTGAAGGAAGCTATTTTCCTATTGAGACACCAAATTCAAGGACCATTAGGTTTCCTTTGCTAGTCAGGAAAAAACAAAAAGCTTCAAACCTCAACATTATGAAGCATATTAGGAAGCAGCAGCACTTTACAGAGACCTGCTCTTCACCAGACAGTATTAAAGAGAGAAGGTGCCTATGCTATTGCAATGTTAAAAAAAAAAATTACATTCATGCCTATGCAGAAGTTACTCTTCACTTCAAAAATAGAGAAAATCAGAATCACAAACTGAGAAAAACTAAAGACTTAACTACTCTCTTATGACATATCCTCTTCTTATACACACAAACTGAAGCAAATGTACATGGCTGCTTCTAAAAAAAACCAGTACACAGCAAAAAGAACTACAAATATTCCTTGGAGAAGACACACACAAAACTTAGCTGGATAACAAAAGATAACAAAAACATGTATTCCAGCTTGCCATAGATACTTATTTTGGTGTTTTTCCTTCCCAAAGTGTGGAAGAAAAGTCATTATTTTCAGAAACATTTTGCAAATATAGTAGTTTCTGGTTTTAAGAGAACAAATAGCTAAGATTTTTGGTAAAAAAGCAACACCTTCTAGCTTTCAGAAGTATTCTTGCAATGTAACACATTAGAAGCTTTTTCTGGGGAGGGGGTATAGCTTTTAGCAGATTGCTTTTTAAAATCACCTAAACATCCCATTTCCCAGATCCATTTGCCTAATGAATTCATCATACTGCAATTAATATATGATAGAGAGGGGGTTTTAGTCAACAGAAGGTATCAATTAGAAGACCCATTCCATATTCCTTTCCATAGGAGCTGCCTGCCTCTGTATGAGAGACTTGTGATAACTGACTCACACTGAATCAGGATGCCTCTTCTGATACATAATCTCAGATAATATTTGTACTTCCAGAGAAGTTAAAATCAATATAACCAATGTGAAATATATTTCATTGTTGATAAATACATTTAGGGCTGTATTCATCCATATCATGATTGCGTAAAAAGAGAGGACAGCATCAGAGAATGAATGGAACTGCCCTAAACCCCATCAGCTGGAAACATTCCCCAAAGAAGTGATTATGACCAGCTGGCTGCAAACTACAGACATTTGGTCTAGACTCACAAAAGCATTTGATGTGTCTCCATGCCATTGATTTCAGCAGACACAGAGTTTTAAATGCTTCTGGGAATCTGGGTCACTTCCCCTTCCTAGCCCCTGGTGTAAGAGTTCTGTGAATTCAAGTAAATTTGGTACTTAAGATATGGGAAAGCTCTAGCTAGTAGGATGTAATCAGAATCTGCCCTTTTTGTACCCTCTGATTAATGTGAAATTGAGGCTGAAAATTCTCCATGTATAATTAAAAATTCTGTTCTTCCATTTGGTTCCGTCCCATTTGGCTCACCAAAGAGGCTTTTAAGACTTACTGGCTTCAGCTGTAGGCTTGATCCCCAATGGATGCTACTGTTGTTAAAGCATTTTGTTTGATTTTGTTTCCCTCACTTCCCTGAGAAGCAAGAACATGCTCTTCCAAGGCCGCTAAAATCTCCCTTTACAAATACAAATGGAAAGTGGGAAAAAGTAACATAAAACAGCATGATCACACAGTAGATCAAGCTGGGTTTTGCTGGTTTCACAATTTTAAAGCAAATTGAGATGGGTGTTTTATAATGCATGTTATAATTATTGTAGGAAGCTTTTAGACGTGCTAAGTGAAGAGGGAGGTTTGTTGTGTTTGTGTTTTGTGGTGGTTTCTTTTCTGGTTTATTTGGTTTGGCTTGAGTTTTGACTTCTGCAAGGGGAAAGCCTAGAACATAAGACATTTTCATAAGCTGAGAGTTTTTTAAGAACAATGGTTTCTAAAACATAAATTGTCTTCAATATGAAGAGCTGTTGTAATTCCAAAATACAGCCTTTATAATGGCTTTAAAATTTCAACATGTCTTAGATAATTCTTACCAAATTTTTGAAGAGTGCAGTTAATTCCTTTGTAAACACAGAAAATTTTAAAAATGCTGTTCCCAAATCTGGGTCATCCCTGCAAACACAGTTGCCACCGAATTTCTCCAGTGCTTGTGTATACTGTTCTTCATTTTCCACGTGAGCTTCAAAAAGAGCAAAACAGGAAGATATCATCAGTAGATAAAAGGTTACTGAAATCACAATTGAGGGTTTTTAAAAAAACAACTTTCCACAGTTATTGTTACAAATGTTTACTTGATACAAAAAACAGTTATTCTTTACATTTAAACACTGATATGCCTGAAGTGGTTTGCATGTACCTATCCACGTTGTACAAATGACAATGTGCCAAGACAAGACAAACATCTGACACTCTAGAAAGACCCACAATATTTCTGCACCATAGCAGAGACCCCATAACAACTCCCAGCTCCTATAATGAACTTTCAGATTTTAGAGTCTTTTATTAACACTTTCTAATTTTAACTGTGTGCTGTTATGTTTTACTGTGTGCTGAAAAAGAAACAGAAGAGCTGAAGTGTGCTGGCAGAGTCTTGGATCTGTACAACAGAAGGCAATAGATCAAATAGTCTTGATTCACCCTAAGAAAAAGGACTATAAACCACATTAAAAAGGAGGACAAAACCATATCTATGTTAGTTTTCCAATTCAGGGCAGCAGTGGGGATCTGAAGCGAATCCTAGCAATCTGCATGCACCACAGGCCAGTTCAGTTCTGAAAGCAATTCTGGTTCGTGACAACCAGATTCCTTTCTGAGAGAACAAAATCAGAAGCTCTACCCTAGAAGTCATCCAGATCTCTTGGGCTACACCAGTGCAACTCATCCTGCACACACCTAACACCAATATTCAGAAAGCTTTGAGCTGCACATGTTGGGGGGTTATTCAGCCCAGGGAATGAGAAGAAATCTAGGCATAAAATGAATTCCCCTGATTCAAATATAAGGGAAATCTGAGAGGCTTCAGTCTTAACTACCTCGCCCAAGTGATTTATTCCTAGGTCACTCCTGGGTTACTTCCCTATACAGACAGGCATAAAACATCCCTTTATCAAAAGTCTGTTTGACCTGTGGAATAAAACAGAAACAGAAAGTTTTTCTGAACCCAAGTTTAGTGACCATGTCAAGCTTGAACATGTGGGCAAAGCACACCAAGTCGGCACCTGACAAAGGTAACATTGCCTATTTCTTACTCTAGCTGTAGACAATTTCTAAAGTTTCAAAGGAAGTCAGGGAATAAAACTCCACACTCTAGAAAACAAATTATGCATTAATAAGAAAAAGACTGTCTCAGTCATTACATGAGACTAGCATAAACCCTGAAGATTATTTAGAGAGGATTAATCTGTTCAAACAAGCAATGATCTAGTTTCATTTCAAGCCCATTTGTACACATCAACACATTTAATATCCAAAGGATTTTTGATACAATGTCATTTGCCAAATTTCTGTGAATTTGTTGTACAACCTGTTCAAAAAACTTCTCGTGCTCCAGACTAAAAACAAGACTGTGTTCACGTGTCCTATCTGGACAGCCATTCAAGAACTTTGTTTCTCAATAGCTACAAATTTTCTCTAATTTCCAATATATGAAACCAAAACCCTGTGCAGCAGTGGTATAGCACCATGTAATTTAAGACTGACATAATGTACAAGCAGAATTGAAGTTACACAAACAGCATTAATTCTACAAGTTTTTAACTTGAGCACTTGAATTTGCAGCCTGTGACTGTTTTCAGATAGCTATTAAATTTAAAAACTGAGTACTAGCACTGAAATTTACTTTTTTTTCCTCAGCATCAACAGCAAGGGCTGAGCACTTACCAAAATTTTTGCTGTAGGATGAAGTAAAGATGTTCAACTAATTCTATTGTGTGACATATATACATCTGAACAAGCTTTCAGTGAACTGGCACAGGCAGCAAAAATGAGAATGTGGCAGGTCACAGTGCCTCTAGATCTCACATCTACCCAGTGAGTTGAATTATTTCCACACTGCTTCCTGCATCCTCACTGCTTCCTGCATCCACCTTAGCTTACGTGAACCCAGGTGAGAGAAGAGGTCAGGCCACAACTCCTACTGCAAAAAGAGAAAGCTGCCCCTGCATGAAAGCAAGGTGCAAAGGCTACTACCATTAAGTGTTATGGCTAGATGTGCAACCAGTAACTGTGCCATGCTGACTTTTTACCTTAGGAAACAAGCACAGCATCCATTCCACATGGCATCCCCAGGAGTCGTCTATTGCCCAGCATCCTAGGGACTGTTCATCCGGATTCTGAGACATTCCCCAGAATGCGGATGGTAGTTTATTGCAGCAGTACTAATAACTGTGCTGGTACTCCCCAGTTGCTTCTAAAGAACACAAAAATCTACTTTTCCCATGGAACCCTCCAAAATACTCTTCCTGTCCTATGATTTTTTCCTGATGAATTTTAAAAGTTTCTCTACAAACAAAAGGTATGAAATCTATCAAAAAAAGAAACCTGATCCAGCAGTTTTGAGGGTTTAGAGGTTTTCTTTAAGTAAGAACCCAAGCTACGTACAAATTGGGAGTCACGATGTAATCCTTAATAATGGTTTGTAAACTCTCACATTAAAACAGAAATACAAAACATGTAGATTTAATATTTAGGGAACCTATACTAAAAATCCAGTCACTGTGCTCTTAGGAGTGTAGGACCATGGGGTTTGTTTTGTCAAAAGAAATCCCAAGGGCTGACAGGTGGCTTGGTCAGTGATGTTTCTGCTGGTAGAAGAGAAATGCCTCCAAACCTTTCTTGTCAAGATTGGGTGGGCAGCACAAATTTAAAACATGGGCAAGGTACTGATTTTATGCAAAGACTAGTGATTTGCTACAATGCTCTAACAGGTACTCTGATTATGAAGCATAGTCTAGCATTCTAGAATAAAATTTTAAAAAATCCCAACAGCCAAAAAGAAAAACCAGCCAAGCAAGAAAAAGAAGAGAATAAAGGATGCCAAACCAATGAAACAGCTCCTGATGAATCTTAAACTGGACCCTCCACAATCCAAACGTAACAGCTTCATTACATTCGACAAGGAACTTCCTTTCAATTAGCTGAGATTAATTATACCACAATAGCAGTTCTTGTTCTAACCTTGTCTCTGAACACCAACATGGCCACAAGTTCTGTCAGATATTGGTGGCTCTCCAAGGTTGACAGGCCTGTCTATTTTGCATTTAATATAGGTTTTGTTAGCTCTAATTGCTATGAACTGCACAGTGAGAACAAAAGCCAACCAAATGCTGTTTCTTATCCACGAAAAACAAATGCTGTTTCTTATTCACAAAATGCTGCTGATCCACAAAAACAAAAGCTTCAGTTATTTTTTTCAAAGAAGAGAAACATACACAACTCCAAGAGATTGGCACACATTTAAAAAGGCACACAGCAATAGTTCTTTGTATTTTATTCAGCATTATAAGAAAAATACCTGATTTTTTACCTCATGACAATAAAAAGTTGCAGCTCATCACCTCTCTCTTGTCATGAAGTTCTCAACATACATAACTGGAAGCCACCAGGGAGAGTGAGGTCTCACAAAGCACTAGAGCCAATGTAGCTTCTTACTGCTGCCAGAGAGTAATTTCACCCCTCCCACACCCTCATCTCTTGATGATACACATGGCCCTACCACTTCAGGTGCTCATCTAATCCTGATTAAGTTGATCTCACTGCATATGCAGCTTTATACAAGCTTAAAGACTCATCTAGAGATCTACCAAACAGCAGGCACGACAGAAGGAGCAGGTAGCCCAGACCCAGCGGAAAGAGGAGAGCACAGCTTCACCACTTGGTACCAGGATGGCAGCAAGAGAAGTTTAGCTACCCCGCAACATCTCATCCTTGCTGAGCTCATGATCAAACAGCTAGTTCAAGACTGACACTTAAAATGCACGTATTTCTCTTCTCAGAGTTACCCATATCATTCATTCTGATTCACTATGACATCTGACTGCTTAAATCTTCCAATTTCACCAATATAAACTAACAGGAATTATGTACTTACCCAGACCAGATAAGTTTATGGCTTTGACAGATTTCTTCATTTTATAGAGAACAGTTCGGTCAACATCCAGAGCCTAAAAAAAAAAAAAAGAAAAACGTAATAGTGGATTGTCCTCTGGCAAATTTCTGCCCTGGAAACCTGCTGTAATTACAACTACTACATAGTTTACTTTATTCCCCTAATTAATGAATTACTTACCATTTGCTTCCACCCCCATTTACACAACCTATTCTGTACCCTTGCCCAAAAAAAACACCTCCTTTATCTTTGGCTGGTGACCAGCATCATGTAAACTCAGCAGGAAACAATTTACACAATACTGTCTTTCCATGCTAAATTATTAAAGAAGCTTAAAACAGTTTTCACCCATCATATGTTCTGACACTGCTGAAGACACAAGCAATATCACTTCCTCAGGCAGAATATTGAAAATGGAATTTAATTTCAGTTTTCCTGGATAATTTAGTTAATTGCATTCTCAACTATATGAACTTTCTCACTGCTATGCTGAACAAAATAAATTGCATATCTCTCAAATATCTTTCACACAGTTTAACACTAGGCAAAGCTTCCCCCAACACTTTAAAAATTCAAGTTTAAATCTTTCCCAGAATGCTCAAGCACTTATAATCAATTTGTTACAAAGAAAGAAGTAAAAGCAGGCAACCATTTTGCTTACTGAAGTGAAATAAGAGCAGACTCAAAAATGTAGAATTGTTCGAGAAGGAAGCAGAATTATGATTATATAAACTAATTTAAAAAAAAAAAAAAAAACAACTTGTGAAACTTGGAGAAAATGTATGTTCCAAAGATGGTGGTGAATTTAGACCCCACTGAAGAACAATACTGAACACTACAAATTGTGTTATGCCAAGAGCTGTTTAGCATGATACATGATAAAGCAAAGAAAACCCACCAAATTCATTCCAGTTTTCATGCAAAACATTTCAATGAATTGCAGCAGTTACACATCTGACCTACCCTTTTTTATTGTTAATCATTTGTGTAAGAAACACAATTTGGAAAAGTCAAGCCCCTAGGAGTCTATCCAATTATTTTAACACGGTGAATGCAAAAAGAAATATTAAGCCCCCTGATTCTAGGGGTATTCTTAAACTGAAACTGTTTAGACCACAAATAGCTGGACAAAATCTTCACAGCATTCCATGGAAACCAACCAATTTAGACAACACCTGAATATTAATGTTACAGTGTCACTGTAACTGTGTACTGCTGTATCCATTTGAGGTTTTGCCTCCAGCATCTTTATATTAGCACGTATATATTTTTACATATGAAACATATTAGCAGGAAAGGTGCAGAGGCCTTTTCACCTGGAATTCTGAAGTACAGGAGAAAAATAAAACAATCTAAGAAAGCCCATAAAAGCCATGCCAGCTTTGTTCACCCTCTTCAGCAATTTGAATTCCATCCACTACAACAAATCCGTATCTAGTATGATCTCCAAGGTTAGATTAGTCACCTGTTTGGATAGGAGTACATGAAGGGAACTCCCTCATTGTATATTTGGTGATTTCTAAAAATAACCTCAGAAAAGCACTCTCCAATCAGCTTACTACAGAGGAATGATAATTTCATTGATGACTGCGTCAAAGCGCAATCACCCTCTTGGAGTCCAAGCAAAAGGAATGTCTCCAACTACAAGCATTATAAGCAACAGTCCAAAGAGAAGGTTGACAGCCAGAGACTTAAAACTTAAGAATTCAATTCTCAGGTAAATCTTAGATTTGTGTGTGCAGCTGAGAAAATATTCGATCTCTGCACCTTAGTTTGGGGGAGATAGTTCTTCAGGAAGAGAAATGTTGGAAGGATAAATGCATGGGATTAATTGCACTGCTGTGGTCAGGGATCCAGACAGATCTATGGATTCATAAAATCCTCTGGCCCAAGGCTGCCTCAGTCAGAAAGCACAAACTCCCAGTAAGGAAAAAACCTCAAATCCTCTTCCTCAACTAAATCCTCTTCCTCATTATTTTGGTTTGAAACGCCTCTCAACCAACTTCCACTTTAGCCAGGATCAAGCATTAGAGGAATAAACCCACAAGGCACAGCATAGCCAGGGTCCAACAGAAATGGCAGCTAATGCCCCTAATACACCAGTGACAACTCAAGTATCAACCCATTCCAGACAGCTGGTCCACATAAAAATTCAAAACAAAGGATAATGGGAAAATACCCCACAGAGAGTACCAAGGACAACACAACAAGCAAAACATAAAACCTTAATGTGTTGAAACTGTACAGGTCAGGCTTTCTTGGGTTCTCTCTTCATCCCCTGCCTGTCTTTTCAGCTGCATCAGTGCAAAGCTGTACCTGAACCTGAAAAAAATGTGACTAGAAACTGGGGGGAAAAATCAGTTCTGGAAAGCTTTCCAAACAGGAAACAAAGGATAAAAAATATCTAGCCATTTTAAGGGGGACCTTAAATAAATACATAGATAAATAAACAGAGAGATCGATTAATTAATTAATACATTTATGAAATACAATTACTATGTTTCCAATTGTGGTAAGAAAACTAGACTTGCATCTGTAGGAGGTTTTGTCTATTCCTCCCTTCCTTGGTGCAATCTTTTCATAGTGTATGACATTTAAGAGTAGCTATGTGTGCCTACAACTAATGGGCAAAATACTGAAAAGCTTTGCATCTTTAATACTGTATTTCAGTCTTGCTTACAGACTAAAAAATAGAGAGGAGGACTTTGTTTAATTGAATAGCATTGGTGTTTATTCACATCTAGTGTTTCAAAGGAGTCATTTCAGGATAAAACTTGAAAATGTCACTCCTTGTCTTTACTGCTGTTCTTCATATTTTCTTGTCCTTTTCTTTGTCCTCATCTTAGCACTAGGAAATCAGTCTAAGTCCAGCTGTGGCTTTTTTATAGTTCACATTTCTAAGCCTGTGTTTGTTTCATAAATATACACACACTATCCCAATGCACACACATGCACGAAAATGTACCCTCATCCAACTTCTTTGTGCATTCTCAGTAGTGTCAGAAGCAGGGAATTTTAAAATGGCTTCAGATGTTGCATATTCTAGCATTTCTTTTTATTCACTTAAAATGACCAGTAAACTCCTGAACAAGAAGAAAAGTGACCATGCATTTCATATGGTGGAATAATTTTGTCTTCCCATGTAATGTTTCTAGTTTTGCCTCAAAAACCTATATTTTAGCATCTGTTTCAGCACAACTGAGTCTATGAGGCCATATAAATAATTTTCATAGCCCCATCAGTTTCTACTGATGAGCACTCAGACTTCCCTGTTGTTAAAAACAGTAAATGTAACTTTGACTTAAGGGGAAAAAAACCAAACCAAATTCTCTACAGCACATAAGAAAAGAAGTCACATTGTTGTGGAACCGGTGTTATGCACATGAACTGAAACAGAAACTTGAAAGTGACCTCCTTGAGCATGTCCTTGTCAGTGCAATCTTTTTCCAAACACAGTATTTATGTCTTCTGTTCATTTACTTTCATGTGATTTCTGATGGCAATCTGATGAAACCATTTTTAAGGTAAATTACTTTTTAGTCAGAAGTATACTAGGGAGGGCAACAAGCATATCAAAATAAAATGCAGATTTTCAAAGGAACACAAGAGAGAGGACTGGAGCTACCAGTGATAAGTAGCAAAGCTTTTTTCCACACGTAGGAACAAGGTCCAGTTTCACTTGTCAAAGGCCAATTTCAATTTTCTCTGTTTCAAAGATTTCTACTTTGAACAGAAAAATGTGTCAGCTAACTAGAACCAAATCCACCTTACAAGGAAGAAATCAGTCTGAGATTACTGAAATGTCCTGAAATGTTATTCCACATCCTACTCCTCAACCTATTTTAAAATAATAATAATAAGAAGAAGAAGAAGAAGAAGAAGAAGAATAGTAATAAAGCTGTTAAAGTCTGTTTCACATTGCCTAGAAAGATTTAAGCCCACCAGGATATAAAACTTTCAAACATTTAATTGTGCTGCTTCCCCCCTCTCCCAAAAAAAAAACCAGGAAAGAAAAAAACTAGCATCAATCCCCAAATCCATATTGTCTAAATAGATCTGTGCAACAGAGATGTTTGGAACAAAAGATGAATGTATTATTTGCTCTTTTCAGTGGAGAGAGGAGAAACAAACTGTCCTATTATTAGCATATTTAACTGAGTGAGGAAAAAAAGCAGGAAGACAGAAACTCAGAAACTGAACGTCCCAGAGATTATTTTGGCACCTTTTACAGAGCCAAAGGGTACGGGGAAAACCAGGGCAGTAGCAGCATAAGTGGAGAGTCCCTAGGCTCTAGTGGTTCATTAAACATCTTTTGTGCCAAACTTACAGCAGAAGTCTCAGTCTTTATCTTATGCAAGTGTCCTCACACCAGTGTCTTTTTCCTTTGTGGCCCAGAAAATAATTAATTATCTGTGAAGGAAGAGAAAAACAGCCATACTGGATCAGATAACACTCCATTTAACCTGATATCCTCTATCAGGAGCGGCCAACAGCAGATGTTCGGGGCAGCAAGCAAAGAAAAGCACGTACACATCCTTCCCCAGGATAATCCCCCATTTTCCAGTAATGAGTTTAAAAACAAAAGACTGAGATACTCTCATCCAGAAACACTACATAGCCCAACAGGCTATTCTCAAGAGAAACAAGAAGCCCAAATTTTCTAATTCCAGACAAGGAAAAGAAAAAAACTAAACTTGACAGCATACCATGGGAAGTAGTGACCGAAGAAGAGGAAGGAGTCGGCCATCACCTTTACTTTATTTTGCATTTAAAACAGTTCAAAATCTTTAAAGCATTCCTTCCTTCTTACCCACAGCAGCTTTTTTTTGGAAAGCATAAAGTAACTATTTCACATTTTCAGCTATTTGGATGGGGTTTCACTGAAAGTATTCACAGAACTGGATCTGAATTTGAGGAAAGTCTCAAGGTTACCATTTTGTAAAATAAGGAGTCCATTGGAACAACAACAGATGCGTGGAAGTACTGCTAAAGCAGTAACAAAATTTTGGGAAATAAATCCTTGTGTCATTTGAAAAATTATCCTGGAGCCAGGAACCTATGTGGTTTTCCCTACACTGAACATCTACCTAACAAATACACAAAAAAATACTAACACACTTGATATTTGATCCACTATACACAGTTATCTTAACATTATTTCTTTAAAACAAAATCAGATCTCACTCTCAATTTTAGCAATTTGTTTCAAAACATCAGGCTACTCAACAGCCATAAATCCTGCACTTCATCCATTCCAGTATTTCAAAGTAAGTAATAATGCCAGAGGCTGCTACAGATGCTGAACACATATAGGAACATCCTTCCCAAAAACAAAAGGGCACAGGAAGAAACTTGGTCAGATAAGGAAAAGAGAGGCAATCAAGTAGTTATTGTAGAGCCAGCAGAACAAGAAAAGGCTCTTGTGCCTCACTGGACTGGTCTTGTTTAAAAATTAAAAACAGCAAGGTTTTTATACTTGTATCCAGGAAGCACAATAGTTTGGCTTTTCTGGTGTATCTTTACAGGCAATCTGATATTTGCTGTAATTAATCCTTGCTGACTCAAAAGATCAGACATATCCACAGACATTCTGTCTCAGTTTGTTATTTTTCTACTAGAAATGAACTGTCAACACCACTGGCTTCAATCCACTTTTCTGCTACAGAGGGTGGTAAAAAAACTTCCTAAATTATGTTATCCCCCTCCAGAATCCTCTTTCCATTCTCCTACTGTTATGTCATTTCCTCCTTCAATGTATTAGTTTCTTTTCTAAATCCTCTCCAGTTTCCTTCCACTGATCACCTTGCACATTCACAGAGGGACTGATACAAAGGGTGGAAAAAACTCTCACAGGCATAGTCTGGGGCAAGGCACTGTAGCTTCTAAATGTATCCTAGAACAATGGTAATTTAAAAAACTTTAATTTGGGGCAATTATTTTACTTGGAGTATGCATGTGAAAAACTGCAGTAGCTATGACAGTTAATTTGTATAAATGAGCTCTCTGGTGTGAGACCTGTCAGCTAAAGAGACTGAAGGCACAGAGACAGACCTGCAATAAAAAGGACAGAGTTTATGGCAGAATCATCTCTGAAAGGTCCCTTTCCACAAAAGCATTATTTCTCCAGCATCTGGGTTTGTGGTTCTTGTGGGCCCAATGCCAAGGCAACCTGTTTAAACAAGCACTGGTGTATTTGGCAGAAGAATGAAGTAAACTATTGAGCTAAGGATATGCATGGTGGAAAAAAGTAATACCACTGCTTTGGGAAATTAATACTTGGAAGTGCACAGTAATTCTGCTGCAAAGGTAAAGGATGGGAGAATTTGGCACTGCTCTATGTTGTGCATAAAACCAGACCTGAGCATGATGACTTTGTACAATGAATTCATTAAAACAAAGAAGGGATGCCTAAAAACCAGAATTCTCTAACAGACTACTTCTATCAGAAGAGAAATCCCAAATGAGAGGTTCAGAGCTACAAAATGTTACATCATTAATACAAGCCACTAAATGAGACCGTTTCACACAAAACAGGTGCTGTGTCTGTGTATTAATTGATTTCCACAGGCTTCCCTCACTACAAAAAGTTAGAAATGCAACCAATACTTAACTGGGAGACAGACATCAAGCATTTTTGTGAAATAAAATCTCTTGCTTAAAACCAAGAATGGAAGCTGCTTATGCTAACTATTTCTCCAGAACATACCCACCTCCTGCATGAACCAATTTTTACACTGAGAAATATACTTTCCTTCTCCAACATTGCAGCTATCTGCTTTCAAAGATGACTGGACTTTAAATACAGATTTCATAAGCAATGTAACAGATGATGCATTTACTCTTTACAGTGGCTCATTTTTAAACAGAGGGTGTGTAAATAAAACTCCCTTATTTAATATTTAATTGTTGTTTATTTTTCATTTGCAGTAGCCAATTCTTTGTGTCCATCTCCATTTATTTAATATTACATGCTGCAACATCCTAAGATATATCACTATGTAAAATAAAGTAACATAGGCAACAGGATTAAAGTTCCAGTGATGATTGTCTTAAATGGATGAGTAAACTTTACCAACCCTTTACCCGTGTCAAAATTCTCTGGTCCTCACTCTGCAAGAGACCTTTTTCCTAGCTTCAAGTTTTTGCATTTCTGTCTGCTGTCAGCATCCATCAAAGCCATTCATGGTTTGGAGTCCAGCTGTTGGAAGAGGCTGATCCTCACCCTCTTATCATTCAACAGCATTATGATGAGCTGGGCTGATGGGATTTTCCTTTTGCTGTTTTTTCAATCCAGTAACTCTTTTCCCCAGTATTAAACCTTTGTATACATCATCAGAGGCAACAAGAATTCATCTTTGCCGAACATAATGCCCTTTTATTCTGCATGTGACAAGCTTTCTGAAAAGAGAATTTTTGGTTATTTATGGGAACAATTAACAAATTAAAACACTTTCCAGATACTCAAAAGTTCCCATATTAATGGACTAGTTTGCTATTTGTAGTCTTCAAAACCTCTACTTGAACCAGGCAGACACCCCTGTTACAATCTCTAGAAAACAACGAAAAACTAAACAGTTACATTTTCCCTTATGTATGATGTACTTACTCTATGCTAAAAATGAGAACCTTTGCAGTGTGTACACAGATCAACTGGATGCCATAAGCTGATCTATCCCTCTGCATCCAAAACTCCTTTATCTTCCTTATGTATCCAATAATTCTAGGGACAAGAAACTAGCCTAGAAAAGAGAAGAGTCTACAGCAACAGAGCTCAATCAAACTTCAGTCTTAACAGGCTACTGAGAGCTTCTTAACAGAAATAAATAATAAATCAGTGTCACAAACATCTCTGGCAGACACATATGAAGTGTCCATTCTGAAAGGGAACAGAAGGCACACAAACTCTATCTAGTTTATGATACACCTGAAACTCTTAGGACACCATATTCCCACAACAATGGCAGAGGTACCTAGAGGGGACTTCAGGAGCGTAAGGCAAATCACCTCAAATGAACCAATTATTCCTAGGGACACACGGAACCAGCTGTCAAAATAAGGTTCATCAGAGGTAAAGCAGCACATCAAACATCATCTCTCTATTATTAGGGCAGAAATTTATGAACAGCATCTACCTATAATATTAATGGTATATTAATTACACATAAAACTCAGTGTCAAATGATAAAACTTATTTCCTCTTGAAACACCATAAAATTATTTCTGTTCTATAGGGGCTTTCAAACTTCAGCCTGTGATTTTCACTCCAACTTCTCTGTGATTCACCTTTGATTATACCTTTGAAAATCTCTGCATGGTCTCTCAGTATCAATACACTTTTCCCCATTAAAAAGTAACTGCACAATGGTATAATTAACAGCAACTAATGCCAGTATAAGATTTGCAACTTATGGCAGTCAAATATTTGATAACATCAGTATCTTCCTCTTCTTTTTGTTAAATGGAAAAGAAATTGCATGTATTTCATTTTGTTGATGCTTTGTCATGCTGTAGCTATCTGTAAACAGCTTGAATCTTGTCATACAAATGCATAAACATAATATCCTATGAATTCGATTTGGGAATTTGTTTTTAAATGAAAGAATGCATCTGAAATGTCTTATGTTGTCATTCATTTTAGGTGCCCAACTCAGAAATCACAGGACACTATTACAATCTTGAAACCAATGATCTTAAATTCTACTGGAATTTCTACAGTTTTAAGTATAACTAAAATTAACAGTTCAGACACTCCTGTCACTAGAGACAGCTGCCCCAAAGCGAAAGTGAATCTTAAGTGACGCAATTGTTAGTGTACCAAACAGTGGGTATATAATACTCATTTACATAATATTGACACAAAAATAAAAGCTTTATCCCCACAGTGGACTTTGCCAAAATAATTAGAGAGTTCATGTCATGGAAGGTATCTATAAAATGGAATAGACAGTACTTCATTGTATCATCAGTGAAGCACCAGGAAGGTAAATTCGTACAGAGCTGGTACCTAAGACAAAACACTACCTAAGACAAAGAACTTCTGCATTTAAAATTGAAGCAATTTAGAACATAGAAGCATGTCCAGGCCTATCACAACTTTTGTTGTTCTTAAATGAAATAGGAAACAGCTACTGAATCAACTGATTGAAGCAGAGGAGACAAATGCCTGGATCTATATGTAACCAAGCACCATGCGTCCTTGCACCAGTGCCACATCCACATTGCCTGGGGGACAGGGAAGGCAGTGGCAAACATGACCACTCCATCCCCAGAACAGACTGGGCTGGAAATACTTACATGAGATGCTTGTCATCTACATCCAGACCATTTAAGCAACTGAAGAGAGTGAACTAAGCAGGAGAATGAATGAAACCAAACAAAAAGCAGCTTACAAAAGATTTACTACTTCATTGCTTCTTCAATGCTGTTCTCATCAGCCCAATTAGCATCTAGTTCACATGGAGCTTGGAGCTTAGAGTGTAGGAGGACTCTGCTGGCATTTTTTCTATTGTTGTGTAACATACACCTACAGTGCTGGAAAATAATCAAATTATTAGAAACATGTGCTTTGCAAGACTCCATAGTGCATGTTTTGCATGTGACTACAGACCAGTTCTGTGTTTGCAAGTGCTAAGGAAATTTCTACTCCTATTGCAATAGCCAAACAGTAATCCTGTTTGACTGAAAGGGCTTAAAATGATTACTAAATACATTTGTTTCTGACTTGACTTCCCCAGAATACAGCCTAAGTTTCCTTGAAATTGCATATTCTAGGAAAGAAATCTTTCACAAACAATGAACAGAAATCATAAAACATGAGAAAATAATCCATAAGAACGTCTACATCCCTCCACTACTATTTTCCCTTCCTATATGCTTTTTAAATGTAGTACAAAGCTTTCAGGAATGTGAAAGTAATTTGTTCAGCTCTAATCACTTCAGCTGTTTTGATGTATCTACATGCATACTTAGCATAATGCCTAGACAGAATTATAGATTTCAGACTAGAACTACATTGATAATCTGATCTTTAATCAGAGATAGCTGAGGGGTCCACAAACAGCAGATGGTTCTGAACACCACACTGCTCCAAGACAATAAGGAGCAGAGTTTCAGCCTTCTCTCTTAGTTCTCTATTTCTTCTTGGTTTAACAAGTCAGATGCTAGAATTTATACTATATCTTCTTTCATGTTAACTTTTACAGCCACCTCTTAAAGAATATACTCCGAAGAAATACACTTCACTGCACAGTATGCCACTTACATAGTAAATATTTTTGTGAAGCAGAGTTCACACACACAAAGAAGCAAATTTTTCAGATTCTGTCCAACACCTACTCACTTGAAAACAAAGCCTACTACTTGAGATGAAAAGTACTGAATCACACCACCCAAGCTAATTTCCTGCAAAGCAGCATTGCTCATAAGAAAAAGCCTATTCAGTTAGAATACTGTATCTTGGTTTCTCCATCAATAAATTCTCCCCTATAAGGTAAATTATTTTCTTTTTCCAAATAAAATTGAGATACGTATCATATCTCATAAAGCCTGCAGAACTCCTAGTATTACGTCCCATTTTCTGGGGAACATACAGAACTCTTCTTCCACTCCTAAACTACACAGTAGGATGTAGCCAAGAGATCATTATTCCCTGTCCTCCCCCACTACCCCTTCCCTATATTCCTGCCCTCCTCCTTGCTATACTGATCCTTTTCACATTAGCCCTGCCCCCACATTCTCAGCCCTGTGTTTTCATCCTACTTCCTGTGTGAACAGTGCCACACTCCCTCTTCCTCTGCAGTTCCTGTCAATTCCAATTCCTTTGAACTTCCTCAGATTTTTGATGCATTTCCTTATCCCCTCCTTAAAGCTTCTGCCCAAATGGAAATTCCTGACCCTTCAACTCCTCATATGCCACTACAGTACTTCTGCTTCTGGATAACTCTCTCATCTCTCAGTTTGTTTTTAATTCAGATTTCCTTTTCTTGTTCTTCACATTTGACTGATCTTCATGTTACCTCTTAAACATTTCAGGTGCTCCTTACTTTTTGAGTCTTCCTTTTCTTTTTTTATGATTTTTTGTTGCTTTCCAGCCAAATTTACTTGACCACTTAATCCCTAGATTGATGTAAACTTCAGAAAAGAAGTCTAGATTTAGTCCAAACAAAGGAAGCTTGTGGTCACCTTAATCACAGAAAATCTCACCTCGAATACCAAGACTGTTTGAGCTGATGTCTCTGTCCCCAGCAAGAGCAGCTACACACAGTAAGCATTCTGCCTACAGAAGAGCTTAAGCTTTGTGCTAACAAACGTGAGACTGTGTGGGGAAAAGGCTACCAAAAAAAAGTCCTGCCATCAATTTGCAATAAAGTCAATAGTTACAAACTTCGAACTTCTGCTTGTCCTGTAACTAGAACGACATTTTCCAGCTGGGTTAAAGAAAAAAAAAAAAATCTGTCTCAGTTAAAATGGACCAAAGGAGGTATTTTAATGCTATATGAAACCTGGGTGTAACCACCTTGTACAGCTTCACAAGTATGATTCTCAGTAATTCTGTTTTCCCATAAGCAACTTCTAGTCGTGATGAAAGAGTAAACAAGGAGACACACAATTTCTCCTAATGTGAACCTCTTGCACATTTGAGTATGCTACAAATGCGAAAGTACTGTCATCTTGCATAGCAGTGGTAATTGCTGTAAATGCATGTTTATAGTGTTTTTCAAGCATTTCGGGAAGCAGGAGGGGAACTGGTTACTTGCTTGTCACTCATTCAGGAATACTTGCAACCTTTAAGTAAGAACACCTCTCCTCAATTAAATAGTCATGGTCTGCATTTCTGCATTATTGCACTAATTTTTTTTAGATGTAAATATTTCTCCTATTCTTTCCATCCCTGCCTTTTTAACCCTCTGTGCTACATCAGGTATCATTCTAGTCTTCAGAGGATTTGTCAGAAATATTTGCTAGTTACCATCTTAGCTCTTTCAGAATCCTGGGAGTAAGTTAACCAGCCCCAACAAACTGAGGGCTTTAAGCTCACAATTTTGTTTATTGCCTTGCTTACTTTCATCTCTATTCGTGCTATCCATTCTAACCTTCTCCCCCACTTTGAGCTCAAAAACTGCAGCACAGAACTTGTTTAGATTTGGCAATACCTACATTATCTTTAATACTACTACATTCTAACTGCATATTATCTCTTCTTTTCCTCCTTGCAACTCTATGTGCTTGAGAGTGCTTTTGTTTTCTTTATTGCCTTCTGTCATTCCTAAAGAAACCTGACCTTTGCAAATTTGTCTTTTATCCTTGCACATATTCTTTAATACAAAACTTTCCTCTGAATACCTGGCTTTTTCTTCCCATGTCTGACAGGTTCAGATGATTTGTGATATTCTTCCTAGGGTGTTTCAAGTCTGTACATTTCCCAAAAATTTTGCCCTTTCCTGGGATATTTAATGAACATTTTCCAGGCTTTAGGACATAAACTGTAGTTACAAAAATGCTGCTAGCGAGGATTTTCTTGTTATTTTCTAAGTCCGTGAGAGACTTTTCTCTCTCACAGAAGAGGTGGCAGGGAATGTAAACAACCCAGACACCTGCAACCTTGAAAAGTCTTGTTTATGGTATAGTAGAAAAATATTTTGACAATGGATGTTTTAGGATTTTAGCCAATCACCCCCAAGGGGTGGCTGGCCCTTTGTCCAATTAGGCTATGAAGAAAAAAGTCTATAAAAGAGTTTGTAAAATAATTAAATAAATCAATCTTGCTGCACAACTCCTGCCTGCTGGATCTTCTCCTCCTCCTCCTCCCTATGGCTGCGGGACACGGTGCTATACCGTAGGAACCAGGCCTGCGGTAATAATAAACTCTCTTCAGTTCTATCAACCTCACCAGCTCTCAGTTTAATGACTTTTCCCCTATATGTATATATGTATATATGTATATGTTTTGCTTTTAATGCCTTTGTTTTGCTTTTAGTACACAATTAATTCAGCCCCTACTATTCAACAAACGCTTCACTTGTTTCCACAACATCCACTTGATTCCTGCCTTTAAATCAGCAATTCTCACATTAGCCTCTCCTGCTTCTGTTTCCTTGTATAAAAGTCAGCAGCTTGGCTTGCCGTGACAGATGCCTGACTATAACATGGCTTCTTCCCTCTCTAGCAACTTCAAGAAGAATATAAGGTTTATTTGGAGACAGCAAGGACTGAGAATAAGTGAAGGCTCTTGCCACTGGCCCATCCATGAGAGACATTTCATCTTAGCATGAAGACCACCTGAGCTCCAGCCATTGCTCCAGTACCTTGGACAGGGCTGGGCCAAGGCACGGACCTCCACAGAGACAGGACAAAGCACCAAAAATCACTGTAGCAAAGGAGTTTCAAGAAATTAAGAAAGATAAGGAGACTGTAAACATTTAAAAGGATAGAGAAGTTTGATACCCAAGAAAAGAGAGGGAAGAGTTAACCTAAACAAGGCTAGACCTGACTTTTGTCAGGTGATGAAACAGTAAACAACCTTTCCTTTAAGTGGAAAGGTTGATTCTGGGAAACTGGGGCAGACAGACCGTGTGGGCTGTCAAGAGTAGGCTCAGAAGGTGCAGTGCTGGAGTTTACACAGGAAACAGCTGTATGTAATACATATGCATAATCACACACATGGAAGGTGGAAAATATAAAAAAATAATAGATTTAGGAGTTTGAACTAAGTGTTTAATTACCACTACCCCAATGCATATGACTAAAAAGAAAGCAGTTCACAGTGGTTCAGCTACTAACACACTACACTAGTCAGCTGCACCAAGTTTTCTTGCATTTCTCCAGCTGTATTCATCAGCCATATTCACTTGACATGTGGACTGTAAGAATTTTGGAGCAGGGATTAGGCTATTGTCTGTGACTTTGCAATGCCTTTCAGAATAAAAGCTTCACCTTTACCCAACTGCTGCATATTATGGAATACAGAGAACAACATAAAGATAAGAAGAGGAAGTGAAGGTGGGTTAAAACTAAGCAAAAGTAGCCCCTTTCTACATTACTCTCTTCTAGCATCAGCATGAAGTGCACTAGATTCAGATAAGATGGTTTTGAAAATACAGCAACATTATGGAAAAATCAAAATACAAACCCCACAATTAGTAAAATACTTCAGAAAGATATATTTTTTTATTCATCCTCCTAGAAAGCATTTGGTAATGTGAAGCAGATTCATCACCAAATGCACCAAGGTAAGGTGCACAGAAAACTATTTATATGGTTTGACATTGTTTTAACTGACTGCACATTGACTTTAAAGTTTTAAGGTTTAAACTGTCTATTTGAAAATATCCACAAAGCTCCAGCTGAAGATGGACAGTTTAGCTCATGTATTTCTGCAAATTTCATCCTCAATACTCCTCTCAAAAGAAAACAATTCCCACACTCCTTTTGAAATCATCATGCCTTTTGTGTTATAATGACTTTTCCAGAAACCTCTTTGGATGCTGATGACAGAGAATCATGATTCCAGAAAGGAAGCAGAAGTGGAACACAAAAAAAGCTTTAAACAACAGGTATTTATGGAAGTGTTTTTAGTAATGAGGTATGAAAAGTGTGCAAATATGTTCTACTAAAAAAGCATGCTATAGTGGGCATAAAGATATATTTTATTAAAAAGAAATATACAAGAAAGAGTAGTAAATTTCTCAAAATGCAGTACAGTATACGACATTTCCTACTGCTTCTCAAAATATACAGAAATATCCTCTTCATGTAACTTTTAAACCTAAGGCACAAACATAGACTATAGGAAAACAGAATCCAGTCCTATAAATGTAGCAAGCAAAAAGTAAACACCCAGGTGTATCCATGTATCCAGACTCACATTCCCCCACCCTACCAAGCTGTTACTACATCTCCCTCTTGTTAGCTTTGCAGAACCAAAATGCAGAAGAGAAAATTACAGAATTGTACCATACAAGAGGGAATCAAATTCAATAAGCAACAATCCTTTACACCTCTCCAAGCCAGCTGAAAACCATGGACTGCCTTAGGTGGCAAGAAGATGTTGCCATTTCTGATACAAAATACTTGCATTATAAATGACAGTGAGGAAGAAAAGGATTTGATACTGAAAGGACATGCTGCATTTGTAGGAGTGGTAATTAAAAAAAAAACTTTTAAAGTGTAAAATAACATAATTATTGAGGTATAATAATCATGGAATGCGACCTACAAAACAAAGGCAAGTAGACACCTGAAATTACAAGCTATGCCTTTAACATTAATTTCTCAGCTTTTACAAAAATTCCTTGAGAGTGGTTTCTAAATAGACTGTAAACAATTGGAATCTATTTTTGTCCAGAGGACTAAAACCATCTTTGGTACCACTATACTGTTTCTTTAGATTGTACACTTTACATATTTCCACCACGTTTGTCCTGTCTACTTTTTAGAACACATTTATTCTGGTGGCAAATGCCACTATGCTGTCAAGGTGTTCCAGTAACCTATTAAACTTCTCTCAATGTTTTCATTCTCGTCTCTTCACAGGGAAATCTGTGCACACAGTGAAGTTTAAGTAGGTGGGTAAACTTTGTACCTCAAGTCCTGACTTAGATGGAAATGTCTTCAGCACAGGGACTGCCTGCTACTCTCTATTTACATATCAGCCTGCAAAATGGCTCCCTATCCGACTTACTTGGTCCAGCACTGGACCCCAATAAACAGTCAGAACAGAAATATGGGCTTTATTGTAAACCCTTAACCCATGCTTCAGAAAAAAAAAAGTGGCACAATTAGATTCTAGTCATTAACTTCTCTTTAAACTAATTTCTAAAAATCTCTAAAATTATCACACCTACTAGGATCACTTTGCAGGTTTCACTACAATTTAGGGACTATTTTATTTAACTTACATCATATGAAAGAGAGAAGTGTGTCTTCTAAGTAACAGCAGTACTAAAACCAGATTTTTAAGCATTCATAGTTTAAGAATGGTCACCACAAATTTTTAGATCCTGTGACCTTTAATAGGAACAGACAATTAAAAAGGCTGCAGTTGTCAGACCAGATTACTGTTTTCAAACAACTCCTCCCCCAATCATGTGACCATGCTCTGCACTCTATCAATTAAATTTTGTTTAATCTTAGTCACTATCACACATGTAAAGATTAAACAATAACCTGTAAGGGCCTGTGACATATGGCTCACTAGTAATTTTGCTTCAGGAGAAGCTAAAGATTCCCAACATTTTTCTAAGCAACATCCTAATCTGAGAACAATGCAGAAATTATATGATTCCTTTTCCTTTGAAATCACTTTGTGTTCCACAAGCATGCCTTTCCTAATCCCTTTTCCACTACTGAGAGCAAAGAAACAGATTCAGCAAAGAATCAGATTCTCTTTCTGCAAGTGTTTGAACAGGCACCAGTTCCCAAACTGCAATGCAGACATTTCTGGTGATCTCAAAAGCCATGATCCATGGTCTGTAATCAGTAAAACAGTAAAACTGAAAGTATTTTCAACTGATACTAAGAATCAACCATACTGTGAAACTGACAGAGGTCAGTTAATCCAAGTTCAGATTTAAGGCAATACCTTAAATGCTCACAAAGACATATAGATAAATTATACACTTCTAATTGTCCAACATCTTATTGATTTCCTCACTTAACAAGCCTCTTCCACTCCACCATGGAAAGCTTCATTAACTAAAATTTAAGACACTATTAGATACCTGCTAATTAACTAAGACAGAATTACGAAACTAGTAGCTAGCAATGTTAAGTGCAAAAGACATCCCAGTGGGATGTGAAAAAATATCTGTGTTTGCGGAGAGTTGAGCCCAAGCTAACAAGTCACAGTAGTCTCCCCCTCCTGTGCTTCTGCACTGCCTCCCCAGTTCCCAAGAGAGCGCCAGACTTGGGAGGCTGGAGCTGGCTTCATGCAGGCAGTTGTACCCGCCATTTCAGAACCAGACTTTTTAGGAATAGCAGTAAAGAAACTTCCTCTAAGTATCAATACTAACCACTTAATTTGTTGATTTAATAAATGTATACAATATCCTGGGAAGCAAAAATGTGTCTTCAGTTAATAAACTAGCTCTTACAATCACTTGTTCAAATTTGCGCATACACAAAGTCAGCAGTCAGCCAGTTTCAACTTACCTATTAACTGCTTTAAAGTAACACATGCCCTCAATCATACGCAGCCAGACTTCCTAGTTCCCAGAACTACACTGCCTGCTGCAAGAGAGCAGTGTGCTCTGGAAACCAATGCTTCACAGTACCAGTGCCACTGGAAATGCACAGGTTCTTTGTATTCCCTGTACATTTTTAGATGCATTCTTTAATAAGCTTTAGTTCATAACGAATTGATGAACTACTTCTTGCCCAGCCTTCCAGAAAAGAGGTGCTGAGCCCTGGCTTCTCTATTACAGAATTTATAGACAGCTTTTTATCCAAGAATCACATTTAACCTGAAAAACCAGGCACGTCATGCTAAAGGACCTGAGTATTTCCAAACCAAAGAAGTCTAAGTCTGAAAGAAAAATTCACCATTTTGAAACCATGAAAATATGTTTGTTGTTCTTGACAAATCACAGAAAAAAAGATTCTGTAGTTATTTCCACACATGCTTTCAGATAGCAGCACAAACAGGCAGGAACTGCTGATATTTTGCCAGAAGTGCCAGATAGATCAATACTATTAACAACTACTGCCAGTTTCTGCAATCTCTCACCTCCTGCCTTGCAAACTTCACTAGGCCCATTCTTTACCATCATTATTACTAAAGATAATTTAACTAAGCTAGCAGGCAGCAGCTAATACCAGAAACATACAGATACATTCTGATTGAGTTGCATTAAAAATCAAACACCAATCCACCAAATTCGACCTAGAGAAAAAACAATTTTTAAAAAAAACTGTTATAAAAATCTCTAAATCTCACAAAACTGCTTTTGACCTAAACACTTATACCAACTTCGATCTTATATTAATCAATTTTAAGCAGTTCTACCTTGCAATTAAAATGATTCATTACTGCAAATATTCAAGAAGAGGTTGTCTTTGTTACAGAATTGTTGATCTTAAGACTATCGGGTTAATAAAGCATAATTAAATCCAGGCATTTAAGTGCAAGCTTGCATGACAGAAAATTACCTCAGGAACAAGATTATTTTGAATTCAACTCCTTGCTTTAGTGGTTTTGGGAACTGGCAAAACAGGAAAATCCTGAAAAGGGTGTTTAAACACCTAACCTGGGTTTTGTTCACTTAAGACACGTTAATAATCAATTGCTAGTGGCAGTTCTTTTGTAAGAAGGGATATCAACTACTGACAAGATTCTTTTTGCTGAAGAGGCTCTTTTTAAAATACATGCTTACTGCAAAACAAATCAACTAAACGCACACTGTAAGAACTGATGTAACAGGTAGATGGAGCAAATTAATCTACAGCACAAGTAAGACTCCCCCCTCCTACAAGTTACTTCAGAGAAGCTGCTAGAGGAGTCAAGATACACAGACGCTTCTCATTTCATTGTGCGTGTATGACTAGGATGTGGAATGTGCTCTCACTGTGTTCAGACCTGTCCCAGATTTCCCTCTGATTTGAAACAGGAGGGAAAAGAGTCTCCCTCTCCCGACTGCTGGCAGACATCCCCCCTGGGAGGGAAGGTGAGCTCTCGCCATCAGGTTCAACGGCACGTTCCGAGTATCTTTGAAGACAGAGAAACACCCAGCTTTTGGCGAGACAAAAGCAGCTCACGCCAGGCACCCGCAGCCCGGCTGTCCCAGAGGAGGCAGGGAAGAGGGAGCTCGGGATCCCGCACACCGAAGGGCGGGCACGGCCCTGAGGGAGCGGATCCCCAGGGAAGGCTGCCTTAAACCGTATGCCCGGGGGGAGTGCGTTTAAATTTCTGTATGCGGGAACTGGAAAGCATATTAAATCCCACCTGTGCCCGGAGGCAGGCAGATACACACTCAGAGAAAGGTCAGACAGGGAAAGCCGAAGCCCCACATGGCAGCTGGCGAGGCCAAGGCGGTTCAGGTGTCGGTATGAAGGAAGGGGCTGACGGGGGAGATTACAGAGTTCAAGTTCCCCCCCCCCCCCCCAGGAACGAGGAAAGCGGACGGAACCGCCCGTATTCCGACACGGTTCCTCAGACGCCAGGAGGAGCGGAAAAGCGACGGCTCGGGCTCCTACGGCTGAGGGCGGCGAGCGACCCTGCCCCGCGGTGCGCTGAGGGCCGGGCGGAGCGAGAGCCCCGCGGGCCAGGGGAGCGGCGCCCTGGCCCTTCCCCCGCTCCTTTTCTTTCCCCTCTCCACTCGGGCGAGCCCCGTTTCCTCCAAGCGGCAGCCGAGGGCGCTGCTCGGGGCCGGGCGGGAGTGGGAGCGGCAGGAGCCAGCGCCGGTAGCGCCTTGTTCTCTGCAGCCAGGCCAGAAAGGGCTGCACGCCCCGCGCCCCCCGCCGGGCTCACCTCCTCGATGGCCGCCACCGTGTTCCTGCACTGGGCCATCCGGGTGGTGAAGTTGGAGGCGGTGGGTGACTTGTAATCCTCATTGGTCTCGGACACGAATTCCGACACGGAGATCTGGTCCGGCATGGCGGGGCGGGGATGAGCGAGGGGAGGGAGGGGGAAAGCAGGCGGCTCCAGGGGCACGGAGGGGAGGGCGTAGGGGGGGGCTCCCCCTCACATCGCTCGGCAACCGGCGGCGGCGGCGGTAGCGCCCTCCTCGCAGCCCCGCCGTCTGGAGCGGTGTTGTTCCTCCGCCGCCACACAAGGAAATTCCCCGCACCCACACTCCTCCTCCTGCTCCTCCCGCGCGGTCACGCAGCACCGGGGGCCGGGCACACGCCCAGCCGCGGGAGCTGCCTCCACACCCCACCCTCCCGTTCGCTTTCTCACTCTCGCTTTCCTCCTCCTCCCTCGCTCCCTCACACACTGGCGGGGCGAGGACGCGGCCGCACGACCCCCGTGCAGCCCCCGGAGCGGACCTGCCGCCGCGTACTCGCCACCGGCGCCCGCCCTGAGAAGATGGCGGCCCCCTCCCTCCGTCGGTCTTTCCCGAGCCCCGAGGGGAGAGGAGGCGGCAGGCGCTGGCTGGGTAATCCCAGCGACAGGCAGGACAAATCCAGACGTGTGGTTTGGATAGTGCTGAACAACAAAAACCCAAGGGCAGGGGAAGGTAAGGCGCGGTGCCTGCCTGGTGCGAGGGGGAGCCGGTTGAAGCCCACAGGACAGGTCTCCGCACTGTCCCCTCCGGGGCTGCCCGCAGGTGCAGGGACAGTCTCTTCCCTCACAGCTCATAATTTATGTTTCAACAGTTTAATCTGTTTTACGAGTTCGTTGTCTAGTTTTCGAGGACGCTGAAGAGAAATGCCGTTCCCCAAAGGTCCGTGCAAAAATATTTTTAGGCTAGGTAACGTCTAAATCTTAATTCTTAGAAAGCTTTTTCTGTACTCGAGGAGGAAGAGCTATCAGAGGAGGTGCTTTGTTCTTCAATATAAAGCCACAAAGATTACTCGAGGCAAAAAGGGTGAAACTCAGCCCAAGTTGTGGCATTTGTGACTGATGCAGCAGAAGGGACATTGGCATGGTGCTGCTTGTGTTGGGAATATGGGGATGTGATCCATGGCAGTGGTTTCTTTGGCCTCAAAGCCCTTAGGACTCCTAGCTGGTTCCTGCAGAAAGCTTCAGAAATCTGTATTTTGGCCCCGAAACTCTCCTGTGGCTCTTTCACTCCCCTCTGGTGATACAGTTATTAGCTTTCTGTAAGTGATTCTTCATTACCCTGTTTTAAAACTCTTCAGGGAATTCAGATGAGTAAGCAGGTACTCTTTTGCTGCCATTTGTAAAACGTCCAAATAAATAACTGCAGACCTGCCCAGTTACTGCCCTTTGCGATCCTTGCTAGATCCTTTAGCATAAATAATAAAGCTTGTCAACCATATTTATTTTACTGGTTGCAGTAAATCAGATGAATGAACAGGGACTATCGGCATGTTCTTTCCTTTTTCTAATGCTTAATAGTTTTTCCATCCTAATCATTCCTTATTTTCTCCAATGGAAGTCACCACTGTTGTTTTGCTTTTAACTTCTTTGCTACTCTCCTTGTTAATACTTGTGCACTATCAGTTAGTGTGGCATGTAAAGGTCTACATTGTTCTGCTGCTAATGCATTAAACTTCTTGTCTGTATTTGTATGTCACATAATAAGTAAGTATAGTTGAGTATAAATATTCATTCTTGCTGAAAATGTGTGATCTTACATCTTCATTTTTGCATCCGCTGATGGTGCTACCTTTAAAACAACACTTCACACTATCACACAAACTTAGTAAACACTAGCATTCTTAAACTGCCTACTATATCTTCCAGTGTGGCATGTTTATTTTGATATTTTGAAGGGTACGAAAAACTTGGGGTCTGAGAGGCAAATGCTACTGGATTTTAACTTTCTGCAGCAGCTCTTCTATCAGCTATAGTCCAAATCTGCAACATAATAGTGCAGCCTCTAGTGGTTGCATCCTCAGTTTGATATTGGAGTATATACAGCTGAGAGGGTGTCATGGTTTAACTCCAGCCCAGTACAAAGCAGCAGAGTACTACACAGACACTCATCACTGCTGCTCTGCCCAGTGGGGAGGAGAAAAACAAATAAAGAAAAAATTTGTGGCTTGAGTTAAGAACAGTTTAATAATGGAATCAAATAAATTATTATTATTATTATATTAATGATTATAGTAGTAATTTTATTGAGAAAGAGAGAGAAAGGACTGAAACTGAAGATAAACAGGTAATACGCAGGACAGTGCTCACCAGCTGCTGACCAATACCTGTCCCAATGCTGAGCAGTGGTTGATTCCCCCAGCCAACCCCAGTTTATATGCTGAACATAACGTTCAGTGGTTCAGAATATCCCTTTGGCCTGGTCAGATCAGCTGTCCTGGTTATGCACCCTCCTGGCTCCTTGTGCACCAGCTTGCAGGCACAGCATGGGAAAACGGAAAGTCCTTGATTTAAAGTAAGCACTACTTAGCAACAACTAGATTGGTGTGGTATCAACATTATTCTCATACTAAATTCCAAACACAGAGCTGTGCCAGCTGTGAAGAAGGAAATTAACTCTATCTCATCTGAAAACAGGACAGACAATACCATCATGCAATGAGTCTTTGAATTCTGCAGATTCTATTTTGTACAGCAGGTTAGGTTAGATGATTGCAGTGGTATCTGATCTTCTATCTTTAACTTAAATAGCTCAAAAAATGTGCCATCCCAATGAAACTGCAAGGCCTTTTTACTTGACAGATTGTGCATTTGCCTCAGCTCTTCTCTTTATGAAGCTAAAGAACTGTGCTTGGGTGAACTTTCTAGAAGTTATCTAGACTTGATACCAAGACTCAACACTTTGGAGAATGCTCTTCTATTGTGTTTTGGGACATAAGCTAATTGTAGCTACAGCTTTGATTATTACAATTTTTCAGTAGTTAAGGAACTATTTGGTGCTTTTCTTCTCATAAGCATTCTTGTACACAGGAATGAAACAATTTCCCAGCTTTATTTTTTGGTAAACCAAATTGAACAACTCCCCTCTTCTAAAGAGGGCAGAGTTAATTTGAACTGCTTTGCATTGGCCACAAACTGAGACTGAGTATCCAGGTGGTGACTGTGAGTCAGCTGACGCATGGCACCTCATTACTCTGCAGTAACACTTTTATTAGTGCGTGCGAGTCCTGTGTCTCTCACTGAAAAGCTGTTTTCTCAGCCCTTCCATCATTTTTATAGTTCTAACACCTCAATAAATTATTCTCCTGGTTCTCTACTCCTTCATTGTTATATTCAAGAGTATTAGTAGACTTTCTGGTCCCAGTATCAGGCTCGTCTACCCGTACACTCTGGCCTTTAGGTATTTATCAGCAATACTTAATTTCAACACCCCATTCTTTGAACCTGTGAATAAGTACTGAAGTGGAATGGCTTGATAATGAGACAGCTGTGAACAAAGCTTGCTTGTACAGAATGTAGTTCTACTGTTTTGTCTCTAGATTTTTCCTTCTTGCTTCCTCACCATGGCTCCTTCTGTTCTGGTTTGGATCCTTCCTCACTGCCTTCCCCACTGCCTTCTTTGACCCAGTCACTCAGAGCTCTTCTACTAAAGAGAAATAAATAACAAAAATATTTTCCAAAGGTTCAAGCTCTGCACTTTGCTGAAAAGCTTCTAATCTGGATATGCACAGACTACAGCTCCATGAATCAGAATACTTGATTTGTACAAACATTTCTTCCAACACTGACTTCAAATCAGCATTAATGGTTACATCAGTCAGTGTTGTTAAAAACATGTCAGATCTTCAAAACAGTAAGATAGATTTAGAAATAACTGATTTTCTTATCTTTTTGTTTACTTGTTTGGTTGGTTTTGAGCCTTTAGAAATCTTACCTGTATGTCAAAATCTTTATTTGCATTACTGCTAGTAAGTGAGAACTCAAACCGAGGACCAGGTGCTATAGAAACACAGAACAATAAGGCAGCCTCTGGAGATCTTGGTGTCTAAAATTAGCTAATGTAAGGCAAGTGAGTGAATATAAGGAAATACTGGACCATTATTGGTCTGTATTACAGTCTATGATCTTCACACACTGCTGCCCAAATGTTTCTTCAGACATTTTCAGTAGGGTTTCCAAGAAGGATTATGAGATCGATTGGTGTGTTTAAGGAGGAATTGTTGCAAGAATAAGGGTGAGCATGAGAGAAAGTGCAAAAGACTTTGTGTCCTTGAGTTTTAACACGTCAGAGTTGGAGGTAAATGTCATGGATCAGAGGCAAAATTAATGTCTGTTTAATGAGAGGACATGCTGAAGGACTTGTGAGAATAGCTGGGAAAGAGCATGGTGATCTGGTTAGAATATGGTGATCCCTCAAGCAGCTGCCTGGAATAGGACTCAAAACGTGTGAGGTTGGTTTTTTTTAACCCTCAGCAGTCATGTCATTATTGCCCTCCACTGACCAGCTCCATGACAGATTGTTTCTATTTGCTTTATCTTTATTTGATATCAATGGTCTTGTACAGAATTGCTTTCTTTGGTAACTTCAGATAGTTTGAGGAAATATTTTTTTCTTGGCCTTCTTTGTGTGTACTCAGTACTTACAAGGATTCTGAGGTGTATTTGTTAATTCTATTAAGGATGTTCTGAGGGAGCACAAGAAGAAGATGGTTCATAGAGAATCTCATTAGCGTCATCACTTATCTTTGAACTTTAAAAATAAGCACGCAAATAAGTGAAGTCTGGCAGCTGCTAATTACTGGGTGACAATTTTCTGGCAGGTAGATGTTAAACTCAGGAAATTTCTGTAGTACATATAATTTCATAGCAGATAAGTAAAACGCTTGTGGTGAGCCTTATTAGTGGATTCTGTCATTTTGTCCCAATTCTTCCATTCTTTTTTCATGAAGTATCAATCCCTGGTGTTGATTGTTCAGAGAAACACTTTCAAAACAGCTTCCACTTTTGAAAATTTGTTACCCCAGTTTTGGAGAAAGGCTTCTCATGATTTCTAAATGTATTAATCCCCCAAACAGCAGCTATCTGGTTGGTTTTAGGTCTCTCCTATGGTTTTGGAGGTTTAACACATATTTAATGGTACCAATTACACATGTAGCAGCTTTAGAATAGCAAGTGTGTCTGCTGTTTTAGAATTAACTTGAAAATAATTCCTATTTGAAAATATATTTGGTCTCATAGGTCTATTTACAGAGATTTATTTCTACAAATAAGAGCAAAATCTGCAAATTAAAAAAGTTAGTTCAGAAAAGTATATTTTTTCAGGTCCTTTTGCTTTTGGAAGTGCCTACTTAAAAATCTCTGTTTCAAGCACATCTGATTGTATGTTTTTCCCACTCTTACTATGTTATCATGTACCTTTGCATTGCTCTCAGACTTCTGTGAGGAATTTTAAAAGATTTATTTTGCCTAGCATTAATGGTAACAACATCGCCTGTAACTGAAACAGTAGTGTGTAGACAAAAGCAAGAAGGAAAACATGGAGAAGAGTGTTGGCATTTTTTCTGTTTCCCTCAAAACTCCCAAAAGATATTATTTAAACCAGCGGTGGGGCAGCATGCTACTCAATGGGTGAAACCGGACAGGACTGAGTCTGGAACATCTTTCAGTGTAATCAGAATTTTGCTTGCTGAGATTTGGCAGAGCTGCACCATATGTTTTAATTTAAATTCAGTGTTAAAATCTTAGGGTCACAGTATTTGTAAGGTATGCCCTGGATGAAGGTGTGTACTGTGTGCTATACAAGAATGTTTCAGGATTTCAGAATCCAGGCTCACTTCAGTGGATCAGGCTGGATGTGTCTGCGCTGCTCTTCCAGGATGCCCTCGAGTGCTGCCCCTCTCCCGGAGCCTCAGGCTGGATTGTGTTGTGCAGACCAAGCCACAGGCCCTGGGCCATTTCAGGAACACACATCAGATGGGAAGCCCTCAGGGATACCGACTGCTGAAGTTACCCTACTACAGTCACAGAAAGATGCTTCTAACATTCATCTTTGAAGGTTGTGTTTCCCTTGGCTGGGCTGCGCCCTCACCCTGTGTCACCATCCCTAACCACCACAGCCATTCAGTCTCTGCAGTGGACCACAAACCAGCCTGCTGACACAAGGGGAGGAGAGTGACATCAGCAGAGGGAAACTCAATCTTTCTAGTACCCAGGCAGTTGTAAATACCCCTGCAGTCGCAATGTTCACAAGAACAAGCACATCCTGAAGGGTCACTTCTCAAGCCTCAGGTCACTCTGAAACAACATCCTTCCTGTCAGCAACTCAGCTGTGTCTGAAGACTACACAACGGAGGTAGACTGCACTTACATAGACGTGGCTTTTTGATCTTACTGTGATCCTACCGCTCCAGATCACCAATGAAAAATAGGCAGGGTCTGCAGTCTGTGGGCCACTTTCGCACTCACCAGACCATATTCAATATACTGCTCTGTTGTGTCACATCCCTGATGTATTACTTGAGTTAAGGTGATTTATTTTCTGAGAAATTAAAGAGTTAAAATTCAGTCCCAGAATCAGCAAAGTTACAGGTGACAGCACTTACATGGAAGACAACTGCATGGTGTTTAGGAATGAAGAGACATTAGCTCCCATGGGCACAAAATGAAAAGAAAAAAGGAATGTTCTCAGATTCAAGAATTTTTAGAAAGAAAAAAAAAGCCAGTATTGTTGTCAAACACAAAGCACTTTTATTCCTCTCACAAATTTGCTGTCAAGGACAGACTCCTTAAACTCAGTTCAGAAGACAGCAGTGCTCCGTTGCCCCACTGGAATTTAAAAACTTGAAATTGGTCTGTCTTCAAAAAACTACTTAGAATATTATAAAACCCTAAGAAATTAAATGCGGTAGACAAAGACCTAAAAAAGAGAACTAAGACTGAAGTTCACCTGGCTTTCCCATTGTAATGAGGCATGGCTCAAAACAAAATAGAATTTAAACAAAAGGCGTAACTCTACTTTGTTTCCCATATTCAGGCTTGCAATCAAGAGTGTAGCATATGAGATCAAGCACTTGATTAATGTCTGCTAAATAAAATATGATGACCTTTAAAGTGGAGAATACATTTAGAAACAAAAATGTCTTCTAGCCTGGCATCTTCTATGCTTGTATGGTAAAGTCCTCACTTATTCAAACATATGCGAGATCACCTGCCTTGAATGGGAATATCTGGCAGCGATGAACTTTAAGCAACCTGCTCTAGTGGAAAGTGTCCCTGCCCTTGTCAGGGACATTGGAACTGGATGATCTTTAAGATCTTTTCCAGCCCAAACTATTCTGTAATTATATGAACTAGCTGCCTTGGATGCCTTTCAGGGGCTATCCTTTGCTACATTTTTTGCTTGCCTGCATCTGATGATCTGGAATCCATGCAAAATGGTAGGTAGGAAATCAGATTACTTGGTGGGACAACTTTGTGGTGGTAGGGGACATGGGCAGGTTCTAGGCAATACAGAGAGAAACTCTCTTCAGAGTGGTGGTTCTGCTCTTGAATTTTGCCTGAACAAGATCATAGTCCAGAAGTGTTCTTAGCTACTGACATTTGTACTTAGCTATTTGGCATTTCAGGCCTACAAAAGGCCTGCATCCTCCTGGGGGAACTGCTTATAGCTGCTCTGAGTGGTAGGGAAAGACCCTACAGAGTCTGTACAGCTTGGGCCAACCCCTGCCTAAGGAGGCTCAGGCAGAAGGATCCAGTGGAGAAGTTGTACTGAGGAGATGTAGTTTGAATAACATGGCACTGTGACTATATGAATAGACTGGAATAGAGTGTTTCAGCTGGAAGGGACCCATGGTGACCATCGCTCCAACTGCCTGACTGCCAGTTAAACGTCCTTAAGGGCGGTGTTCAAATGCCTCTCAAACACTGACAGGCGTTGGCCATTGACTGTCTCTCAAGGAAGCCCGTTCCAGTGTTTGACCACCCTCACAGTGAAGAAATGCTTCATAGTGTCTTGTCAGAACTTCCCCTGGTGCAGCTTTGAACCATTCCTATGTGTCCTGTCACTGGATCCCAGGGAGAAGAACTCATCACCTCCCTCTCTCTCTCCATGTTCCCTCCTCAGGAAGCTTTAAAGAGCAATAGATTCACCCCTCAGCTGCCTTTGTTCCAAACAAGACAAAGCCAGTGTCCTCAGCCACTCTGTGCAGGACATGCCTTCCAGCGTTTTCACCAGTCTTGGTGCCTCACTTTGCTAATTATGGCTGCTTCACTCACAGTGACCCTGCACTTCATAGGTTTGAATTTAGCATTTTGTGGGTTTTAAGCCCATAATTTTATTTCTTACGCCGTAATCTAAAAGTAACTGTGCAGTCTGCTCTCTTTGCACTTATCATAGCACCACAGTCTTAACTTTGCTTGCATCTTACCTGTATATGCAGAACCTGGTACTGAGTCATTACCCTCCAACACTGGTGCTATCCATTTTAAAATGCAGTCCTGAGTTGGAATTGCTGCCAGGCAGTTTCAGAATCCAAGGGGAGGTCTAGCAGTGTTCCTGCAGTTGCAGGACTATGGATGTAGGGACTATCCTTAGATAATGTGGTCCAGTGTTAAGTTAGACCTAATATGACAATGGAGTTTCTTGGAGTATAATTACAATGTTTTGAACTACATAATAAAAGTATGTGGGAAATGGTGAACAGGTGAAAAAGCAAAGCATGTGGATTTAAATAATCTCTGAAGCTGTTTCAAGAACAGCACTGGTGCTTAGGCACTGGAAAGATGTGCATGTTAGAAATGAATAGATTAGCTAGCACCTGAAGGTTTGTAGACTTCAGAGAGAAAATAGAATTAACTAAACCTAAATCAATACATCAAGATGTGTATTAATTTTCCAGTCTATCTTACTACTTATTAAACACAGTTTAAGGAAACAAAATAATTTCATTAAACAGGGAGAATTGGGATAACTAACTAACCAACTTTAACTCTTTGAAGACATTTATAATGGTAATAATAACTTCACCACAGGCAAAACATTCTAGCTTTGAGCTTTATCAGGGCAATCATTATTTTGCCACTAAAGAGAAGACAAAAAAAAGAAAACGTTTATTTATGAGGCATTTATTGTGGATAGAGAATTAAGTCATAAGCATGAATTGTATATAAAACATTTGTGATAAATGGAAATAACATAAAATACCCTGAGAAAATACAGATTTGTCTGAAGCACTGCATTATATACACCGTTAATGTTTGCTAAGTAACAGACAATCTGAATGAGGCTCACAAGGTCTTCAATATGTACAAAAACCCAGAGTGTTGTAACAAAGACCCCCTTTCATTGGTGTTATCAGCAGCTGATCCCTACTGAGCTTTGTAGGATTAGTGGCAGACAGTGACGAACTTCAGTTGAAATGTACAGACTTGTGGATGCCACAAAGCTCAGTCCTTTTACATCAGCTTTATTTGTGTTTGAACTGAGTTACACTCATTCTTGTAGGTATCTGGCAGTCTTTCTTTTGGTGTCACTATCTAACATCTAAAAGATAATGAGAAGTAGTAATGAGTACACAGTTCTCAGTGGCTAAAAGAATGTGTCATCAGTACCCAAAGGAAAAAGAGAAAACAATCCATTGTTAAAGTACAGATAGGATGAAAAATGTACATAATCGTGCTGTCCATTAAAATAACAACAACAAAAAAATATTACTACCTCAAAAATTGGTTTAAATAGTCCATCCAGAAAATACTAACATTTAGAACCCAAGGAGATATAATAAATACCCCATGCTGCAAGTAATTAACTTTTCATGCCTCAGCACAAAAGGGTCTGAGTATATTATCAATGAAGTGAAACAAATCACATGCCAGTGTGTTGCTTGGTGTGTAGTAGATGATTAAAAATAATTTTTAAAATCCTTCATTTATGCTAACATAAACATTTACAATATTGTATGAAGAAAATAAAAAAATAAACACCAATAACTGACTTGCCAGTAAGAATTCAAATGCAGTAGTGCTTGGATGCAGCGCAGTTGCTTACTGTGATGCATGTAAGGAGCCTTCAGGCAGCCCCTTAATTCCTCTGTATTAGCATCCCAATTAGCAGTTCATGAAGGAAATCTGGCTCCACAGAACCAGACTGTCCATGTGGGTCAGAGTAAGCTGAGGTGAGGATTTGCTTCACAATTGCTGTGTGCATGAAAGGCGAGTTATGGAAAGTGTCTTCACAGGGTTGAGAGCTGATGCAATCCACTGCCTCCTGTGGTTTCTGAACGCCTCTGAAATGAGGCTACTCTGGTGTAAACTGCAAGCAACCTAATTTGATATTTATGGTTTTACAATCTAATTTTGTCCTGTAGGAGAATAAGAGATTCTGCAAAAACTTATAAAGAATTTCAGAATATGCTTCAAAGCACATATGCTATTTTGAAGGCAGCTCAGACTTTTTACTGATGCATTTTTTAAGTGTTAGAAAAGTTGTTGAGTAAATACTACATTGTTTCATCTCTAATCAGGGAATAGAATTAGTGCAGTAATTGGAAAGCAATTTATGAGAGTCAATCAAGAGGTTTAATATAAAATTCCAAAGAAATCACATGATTTCCATTCACATATTTTCATTATCTTTACACTTACAGGCAACACAACACTCTATTTCCAAAGCTATTGTCTTCTGATAACACACATAAGAGAGCCATTACAGTGCACAGTTGGTTTTGGTGGAAGGTAGAGCTTTGCTTTATGATACTTATCTTTTTGAAAAAAATAGAATAATTGAGGAAATTCTCTAATGCAGGATGCCTGATTATTTGCCCAGATTGATCTGTGGTCCTTATGGCTTGAGTTGCTCTGTTTTTACTTTTCCACATGTAGAATTACAAAATTAGAACAGTATAGGTGCACTCTACCAATGAAAATTCTTAGTTTCCTGCACTTAAACGAAAAACAGTCTAGATATTGGCAGCTCCTTTTAAAAAAGCTAAGATGTAGGAAAAGGAGAAACATAGCTTCAAACAGTTTTTCGGCTTCTATAAATGTACTAAAAAACAGGAAAACAAAAACAACAAAAAAAAAGGAAAATAAAACTAAAAATTTAAAAATACATAGCCCATATTTTCAAACCAGTTATACAGGAAAATTTATGGAAACCTAGAAAGTGGAGTTAATTTTCACATACATATATAATGAAATATAAAGTGCTTGTATGTTAAATATGTATCATACTGATGGAGTCTTTATAAATGTGTAAGAGAGAGATTTATTATTTATATTGCTTCAGGACTGTACTTGGTTCTTTTCAGTAAAAAGCAGGAGGATGTATCTCCTTCCTCAAAGAATATAAAACTCCTCTTAAGCAAATATATTGGATTCTGTACCTTTGAATTTGAAACAAGCTATTTTATGGGAATGGGATGGTGTGCAAAATGAAATGTAGCCATAATTGTTAAGGTTTGTGACATACTGTGTATGGCTCAAGCTGTTATATCTATTCCTATATGCATTCAATTAAAGAACCCATCTTCAATGATGTATTCTAGCACACTCCTGGGAACTAATCCAATGTCTTTAGCTATCTGTTTTATATGAAACCAATTATTGTAATATCTCTAATGTCTAAATGGTATTGTCCTGAGTGCTATTTTCAGAATGGTCCAAAGTATTTATTTGGATGAGATTATCTATCTACTCTTCAAATTTATTATGCATTCAAGAATGTCCACAGAGTCACATTAGCATTTTTGTATTCCACAGCCAAATGTTCTAGCAAAATGTAATATAAGATAAATAATCAGCTGACTAAATTTAGTGCTCTCCACTTCTGCTTACATAAAGTGACCTCTTGCTGGTGCTTGACCTCTCTCTATCCTCATTCTGAGTTCCCTGTGACAGCCTATGTCCATTATGTGTTTTAATGCTCTGTTTTTCCCTGGTGCTGTGTGATGCTAGCTCAGCTCTGCTATAGACTGCAAGCACTGTCTGGAAAACTGTGGAAAAGAGAATTAAAGCACTGTTATAGGATTTTGCGGAAGAAAAGTTCTGTGTCTAGATACCACAAAATATCATTATTTTACAGCAACAATAAAATGTACCCACAAGCTCTGAGGTCTCAGTTGGACCACTATTTAACCACATGTCTGGGCTAGTGCAGTTCTCCTTTGTGCAATTCTGCCTTTCCAGAAGTACAAGGGGGATAATTATCTAGTCCTAAAGGGTGTTTAGGCTTTGTGCATTAACATAATGCCTGTTTGTTGCAAAACAGTGTGTTGTTTTCATACCTTATTGTTAGCAGGTTCTGACTTTCTATTTGCATGGCAAGTGCTGGGGTTTATGGAAAACTACAAACAACTGTGAGGCAGCTACTCATCATTAGGACTTCTGTTGCCATTGTCATGGTTTGCGACTGGTAGCTCACTTTGACTAGCTGGCATTGTGTAACACGTGCTCTATGAGCTCTTCAGTGACCTTATATAGCAATCCTTTATTGACCTCATTTTATAACAAACTTTTCATTTATGCCAAGATTTTATAAAACTTAGCAACAGGACAAGTGGAAAACTTAGATTTGGTGATACTTGGGACTCCCTTTATTAGAGGAAAATAGCTAAAATGTAATGGAGTAGCAAAACCCATTTCTTGCATCTGAAGCACAGGAACAGGGAGGTATGCAATGATTCAGTGGCAAGGTGCAGTAGGGTGACCTGTTTTTCATTTGAGTGAATTTACTGTATGTCTCATGAGGAACTTGCCAAGAAAGCTTTAGACAAAGATGATGTTTTAGGGTCTGTCTTGGTTAAGGAGGTCCCAGAATGATTTAAAACTGTTCAGATGAGACAAGTACATACAGCAAAGTGTGTTGTTTCAAAGGAAGAATATGAACTTGCTGATATGACTGTGGGGAGGCAACAGTCAAACTGCAGTGACAGAGGGATGCCTGCATGAGTAGCATAGTAAAGGTACCAGAGTAAGACTAAATATTTGGCTGGAAGCTCATCTGGTAAGCTTCTCTTGTCACAGCTAGCCAAGACATTGCATGCCACAGTCATTCTAGGATAAAATCTCTCAATGAGCTTTTATTTTCTCTTTCTGAGAAAAGCAAAGAAGAATTATGCTCAGTGAATACTAAAAAAATCTTCTGTCTTTTGAATGGGCAGGACACAATAATTTTTTAGATCTCAAAAAACCTGAGATATCTGTCCTTTCTGAGGAGTTTTCTGTTGGAAAAGCATGCAGTTAGCCTTTCTTCCACTAGCACTGGATGTCTATTGAGTTTGTAAACTGGAAATCAGCCTGAGGCAGAATCAGGCTTACGGACTCAGTATCAATGGGAAATACACTTCTGTTGGCTCCTTCTATCATATGCTTACCAAAACTGCTAGAACATCAAGTGCATTTTGATATGCAGCATGTAATAGAAACAATAAATTCTTTGACTTTCACTTCATGCAGGATTCTGTACAAACATAGCCAAACTGTAGATGTGTTTGCTTTCATTTTCTTAATTTCTGTGAGTTAAATTCTTAAGCACTGGCCTGCACTAATAACTTACTGAATTAAGCTTCTTCAGGTTGGTGGTGATGGTGATTTTCAGCTAAAACTATAGGAGATATGCATTGGAACAAACATTATACAATGGCAGTTTTTAACAGAAAGGAAATGATTATTTATTGAATATTGCCGGAGGGGCTAAAATAGCATAAATAAACAGAAGAGAAGACAAAGGCCAGGGGAAGTACAGTCTACAAAGCTAATTTAAACATATTTGAAACCTCTGCAAAATTCAGATGGAAAATAAAGGGATTACTTTATGATATTCTTCTCCACTTGGCCTGAATTCCTATATTGTAGTAAAAACCCCAGGATTTATCAGGACATTAATCAAGGATTAGTATATTGTTATGTATAGGATTCCTCATTTAAGATTAAGAAGTTACTAAACACTTTCATGGAAAAAAGCAGCTGAAGCACCAGCTGGCTTCATGCAAAAGAAAGCATATATATATATATACATATATATATATATATACACACACAAAGGAATTTGTTGGGTATTGCTTTGTTCTTTTTGGTTCTCCTTACAAAAGAAGGCAGAAATATCACTTAAATAAATAAATATGTGATAGAGCACACCCACAGAAGTCTGGTACTGGTGATCTGAGAAAAAGCTGAGAACGAAAAGGAGATTTTAATCAGGTTTTAAACAGGAAAGATTTGAGGATGGGAGCTATAGAATTATAAACTATTATTTTGATTTTTCTTGTTGTTTAAAAAAAAGAGAACCTGTTTGGAAATACAGGGAGGAATCAAAGCTATTGCCCCCAAATCAGCTTCCCCTTCTCCCTGGTACTACCCCCCTAGAACCCAGTAAACTGATTAACCTTTTGAATTACAAGGCAATAAGAGTGTGTGTCTGGAAGCAGGGGATAGGAAATATTAATAGGATCCAGAATAAACTTGCAGTGTACCAGTATTCTTCCAGGATTAATTTTACTACCAGAAAATCTGGAATCAGATGATCACAACTTGTATTCTACATTGTTATTCAGCACTGGAGTGTAAGCAATAGCACAGCACTAAATGACATTTCTGCCTGTCCTTTGGGATGCAACAGGCACCACTTCCAGTCTTCCTCTCCTTGTAGCACTGCATGAGCACACCCAGGCAGCTGAAATGGCACAAACAATGAGATTTAGGTACACAAATGCACCAGTAAAAGGACAAGCTGTCTGCTAAAGGACAGTAAAAAGTGGAAAAGCTCAGCAAAATTACTATTTCCATAGAAGAATTTAACTGAGGAGTCAAAAATTGTTGAAAGAGTTCCTGTGCTAATTCTCTGTTTCATTGTTATCATTACTTTCAAATCAGATCATACAGGTAGTTCAGTAAAATGGGTTTGGTTGATATGTAACCATTCTGATGCTGTTGTAAAAGACAGGAGGTGATTCAGGAAGCATTTTCCCAGAGTGTACTTGTTAGTGCAACACACTGAAGGACTCAAGGATAAAGAATGGATGTTAGAAGATGGATGGGTGCTGGATAAAGAACTTGCTGTTACTTAGCAGTCCTAAATCCAGAATAGTGCTCAAAAAGGTGGTGACATAAAATATATACAAAAGTACAATTTATAAAATCCTTCTGATTTTGGTAAATATGAGTATTTTTTATTTGAGTAAAATTAATTCAAGCAAATTATAATAAAGATAATTAAAAGAGCAATTAAATAATAACTTGAAGACTGAAGAGGAATGGTGTTGGGAGTATGGCTTGCAGAGTTATCTGGGCCTCTGATTTCTGAGCAGAATCCTTTCAGTGTGCTATGACAGGACTCTGATTACAGCAATATTCTTAACCAAATCCCTGTAATCCTCTTTCATATCTAATGAATCTCTTTATTGCTTTATCTGGTCTAGGATGCAAATGCAATGTGTATTAATTATAAAATCATAAAAATTTAGTCAGAGGTGGAACAGGTCATCAATTCACCCCAAGATTGTATCACCAGCTTCCTCACACGGCCTTGTCAGGGCAGGTGCTAAAGACTTAGTGGGTGTAATTGCTGCAGTTTAATTCCACTGCTCTGCTCCTCTCCATTGGTGGGTTCTGAAGACTATTATGAGGCTTCCCTTTGTCTTTCCTCCACAGGATAAATATCCCTTATTCTTGTAATCTTTCCTTGTGTTTCTAGACCTCCAGTTGCTTTTATTGCTCCCTTATGGTTTCTGTCCAGGTGATCATACCGTCTGTGCTTTTGTTGAAGAGAGAGCAGGTGATGGAGAGTTAGTGCCAGTGGCCAAGGGATCTCTGCACTTTCTGCCATGCTCTGCTCTTCTGCATCTTCCTCCACCACCACACCACGGCATCTGTGCCCTATGTGTGGCAGTTGTGATATTTCCCCAGGACAACAAGATTCCTTCTAGCACTGAAAACTCCTTCTGACTGAGGAACAGTCGACTGTAAGGGTCACTAGAAGGGATGGACACAGCAGGACACATGATGGGATTCCAACCTTTCCAGTTCTTCACAGTCCCTCTGGCTTTCAGAACTGCCATCGTCTTTGCGTAGTGCAGCCCTTGTTACATTTTAACAAATTCCATTACACTTTAACAGCTCTGGGTTGTCTTTGCACTTTTGCCAAGCAGAAAAGTTGCAAGAGAAATTTGGCGGATTATTAACACAGTGTTGGGAATAATGAACTGGCAGCCTGGGGGATCTAGGCCTTGCCAGCCCTATGCCAGGTCTGGCAGAGACTGGGAGTCCAGGATGGGTGCAGGAATAACACCATTAAAAAAAGACTGGGAGCAAGATTTGCAGAGCACAATTGTTTACTGCTTTCACCCCAGCATATGCATAATTTCACAGCACAGCAAGCAGTGGTCAGGGATTGTGCACAGCACAGTCAGTCAGGGCATCCTCCACAATTTGCCCCTCCCATTTGTCCCGGGTGAGTGAACAAGCTGTGGCAGGCACAGGTGGTGACCAGGGCTCCATTTGGGCTTCTTGTTCTCTGTCTAGTGCCATCTGCTCCTTTTTGCTCCTGCAAATGCCATGCAGGAGACAGCAGAGAAGCAGAATCCTTTTCAAGTTAGTCTGAAATCTGACTTTCTTCCCTTTAAGGGATATTCCTCTGGCCTTCAGGTTATCAAGCCCATTTTCTACAGCCACATATGGATGCTCATCCCATAGCTATGAGACATCTCTTTTCTCATGGGATGATTTCAGAGGGGCAGTCCCTTTATTCACATGGCTACAGTGAGTTCCTAAAGTCTTAGTTGAGTCCTCTCTCTGTTTACAGTGCTATGGTACTTTTGAGCTGATCACATCCAAGCTGCTGAGTTCCTGCTGCCCCACTCAGCCCCAGACTCATGTTCCCATCCCTCACATTGCACCAGCTCATAGAATTATGTGGTGAGCTGACTCTGAGAGCTGCTCTGACAAAAAATAATCACTTTCTTGGCAGAGCCAGCTGTCAGCCCCCTGAACTGTCTCAGCATGTGGTTGAATTAGAAGCAGTGGTCGCAAAAATAAAAGGATGGGAATGTAGCTGGGAAGTCCTGCAGATAGCAGAACTACAGCAGCCCAGATTTAGCACCACTGACAGCCATACAATTGCACTGTCCCTTTATGATATGTGTGATAAGCCTTGAATGGGTCTATACATCTTCACACAGCTCTCTGACCACTTCCAGGTAGATATACAGCCTACTGCTGCTGCTTAGGGTAGAGGTGAGCATGGCATGTTGCTCATGTGGTAATAGGTTACAAATGATGATAATAAACATTATATTTGCTACTAAGTGATGTGGTAAAGGTGGGCGCTTGAGCAATGCGCAGATCTCACATGTTGTGGAAACATGGCCTAAGTATAAAGCTTTTCATCACCTGCTCTGAATTCCCTCTCATGTCTTCTTCCGAATTATTTTCCTATGAGTTGAAATTATTCTGAATTGTGACCCTATCAGCCAATATCCTTTTAGTCTTCTGCAGTTTCATGTTGTCTGCAAATTTAATAGAAATGCTGCATAGTCCATCATCCAGGTTACAAATGAAACTTTGAATGAAACTGGACCTGGGCCAGATTTCTATAGACCCAAGTTGATAGGAAAAGGAGGCTTGATCAATCCCTCAATTTAAACAGTGGGTCCATTAATAATTACTCTTAGCATATAGGTGTCCAATTAGATTTTGTACCTACCATTACTTTCAACTAAATGTTTTCTGAAATTCGTCCCTCCCAACTGCATCCCACTTTCACTGTATTAATGGATTCTCACATACCAAGATGATGAGCATTTTCAGGGACAGTTTATTTGACCTCTGTAGAGAGTTTATTTCTACACTTAAGGCCGCCTGAATACATAGTAGCTAATCTTCCCACACTGGTGGGAAATTTATATGGTAATTTCACAATGGAGTGACAATAAATAAATTACCTGTCACTGGACTGCAATTTCTGTGAGCATTTGCAGAGTCTGGAAGTCAGCATCTTCCTCATCTCTTTCTTTCATGCCTGTGAATGAAAAGATCTGCTGACTTCTTTTCACAGAAAAACAAAAATATCAGAGCCTCATTAGTGGTGACAGTTCTCCATAGTTGAGCAGCTAACAAGGCTGTTTATGCTTTTCTTTGTGGAAGTGGGACGTGTATGTGGCATCCCCATGGCAGGAGAGCACATGCATTGTTTAAAACAGTAGCTCTTTGCACATTTTGATAACCATTTGAGGTTACCCAGCCTCAACCCAGCTGCTCCCAAAATAAGCTTTTATATCTTAATGCTATGATACAGGATCTTCAGTGTTGAAACACTCTGTTCTTTTATCTCACTGTTTTATAGTTCCCTACTTTCTGCAGGTGATTGACACTAAAGGGAAGGAGATGGCCAGTAATCCCTGCCTCATGTGTACTCTCTCTTTAGACTTTACTTTCATTGGTAAATTGAAAGCCAAGGAAAAAGGTGCATGGCAGTGGAACTACAGAAATAATGTCAATTAATAACAGCTAAAGGAAGAGTCAGTCTTTCCTTCCACAGTATTCTGAGGAAAGTTTAACTGCAGGCTCAGGACCAATTCAATTCCATACATAAACCAGTTGCCATCTCTGCTTTTGCCCAGTGGCCCATGCTTGCAGCCTGGCTGCAGGAGGTTGTGTCTAGAGGCAGTGCTGGGTTGACTTAGCAAGAAGGTATTATTTGAAGGGTACACATGTATGCCACCAACCTTGAAGGCACAAAATCTCCTGTACACATAAGCAGATGATCATCTAACTGAGTATAAAATACTTAATTTAGCTGAGCACTATCACTTTAGGGTGAGTGAGGAAATGTTTGCTGTCACTGGATAGCATTTGCATGGTGATACAAGTTCACTGTGGTGATGGTATTAAGCTCAGAGAAGTTATTTTCTCTCTTCTTATACAAGAGAAATTGTAGAAATCACCAGATTTTTTCCCTCTCTAACCGAATTATTTTGTTGGTGATGATAAAGAAGTCTCTGTAGTAAGATGGACAGAATTACGTCACAACAACATGCAGTCAGTCTCTGAGTCTGCCAGATATTTCAGTTTTGACCTTTACTGTCCACAGTACTGGAGTTAATTATGACTGGACAGTGCTTCCCATTTTCAGTCCTCACAGAAATCTCTTAGCCAAACTGCTTGCTAATGATAATGTAGTGTCTGTTGACAACTTCTATGGTTTTTTAAGGCACCATTGTAACAGACCATGATAATGACCTTCAAATTGTGTTACACTTAGGTGTTATATCTGGTAATCACTTAGCACACTGATGCTATGTCAGTATGGTACAGGGGACATGAATCCTCTTTGCTCTGCACCTTGCTAGGTAACACATGTTGCTATAAAATCAAGGTTAATTATGATACCACTCTGATATTTACTATTTTATAGTCAATTTCTGGGATATAAATTAGTACCTCACCAGGCAGAGGTGAAAAACATCTTCAGGCAGAAAGGCTTTAAGTCTTGATCTTCCCCTGTGGCAGAAAATCCACGAAGTGTGATACTGCAGGTGTAATTGTGACTTAGAATTTTAGAAACTGCTGGAGAACTTCCAGAAAGATGTTGATACTACCCCACTACTTGAAAGTAGTAGGAAAAAAAACCAGAAAACCCCCAGCCACCAACAGAAGACTGCTGTCTTGAAACAGAGAAATTTAGTCTGACAGCTCCAAATAGGAACAGATTTCTCAGAAAAACATTCAAGGTCTCTTTAAGGGGATATCTCCTGGAGAAGCTGTGTTATTTGGTTATTGACCCCTGCAAGCAAGAAAAAGATCACAGTCACAGTAAGGGCTGTGTGGGAGGTCCTTTACAATATGCCTTGATTATAGAAAGATGAGTATATGTTTAATTCTGACTTTACTGCCTGAAAGAAGAAATAAAATGCTTATAAAAAATTTATTCTTAAACTCAGTGAAATCCACCACAATCTTATAGTTTTAGTGCCAAGATATCTGCCCACAGTCTAATCAGAGAGAAGTTTTATTAAGCAAACTACATCTGACATTACTATGGCAGTGTCAGCCTACTCTTTCTTGAATGAAGCAGCCAATAAAGCTACATAGGATGTAATTTAAGAATTTTCTAAGCTGCTTATTTCACAGCTATGGGGATATTTCTCCTTAAAGCAGAGGAAGTAGAAATATTAGTAACTGCTATTGTAGGTTACCACCCTCCAGACTTTCTATGAATAAGATCTAAGATTTCAAGCTTTAAGCACTCATTAATGTTTTAGCTCCCAGTAACTATAGTATCCTTTTATTAAAAACCCTTTGAAGGTTCTCAGCAAGTTTCTTCATGAAATCCAGCTAGTTAATTCTGACAAAATTAACTAATATTGGGGGTTTGCCTTAAGGATTTACACTTCTTTGTCAGTTCAGTTAAAAATCTGTTTGACCCAAAGCAACACAATACAGCAATGATGCATCCCAGATGACAAGACGAAGTGTAGACAAGGAATCCTGTAAGGGCAGGGGTGGTTAATTTTCAGAGTCATGGTTCCTCTTCACAACCAACACTTATTCTGTTTGCTTAAACGTTGAAGGCCTTAGTTCGTTGTTTGTTTGTTTGTTTGTTTGTTTTAAATACTTCTTTTTCTTTTTTTTAAATACTTTCTTAAAGCTTAAATTTCAGGCTTTAAGATAAATCTATAAATTATATCAAGGTAGCAAACATACTTCAGCTACAAGTTTCCAAGGCATTATTATGAACAGTGATCTGCAGCAATGTTGTTTTAATACCAATTACTCATAGACATTCTGGATACTCACATCACATATTTATTGTCAACAAATATTTGCAACATCTTGCAAAAAGATTTGGTCATTTGCCCACAGCCTAAATTTAATGTGGCTCAAGATGTAAATACCACTGGTTTAGGCCTTTGCAGTATATTATAGACAGCCACTACATTTTCAGCATTTGTTTTTATATCTTTTCCTACAGAGACTGAAGAGACTAATTTCTCTCCCCAAGCATAGGAATAACAGATGGTGTCAGTCAGGTAGAACTGCCAGGGTGTGTATGAACAGACAGTCAAGAGACGAGAAGATTTACTTTGGAAACACAGAAGAGAACAACAGCCAAAATGTCCCTTTTCATAACTGCTTGGGCAAGAATTTTTTCCTTCCTTCTTCATCTTCTCTTAAGCCCAGGACAGTGGTTGGGACTTATTTCAAATGTATTCATATCCATCTTTAAATTTGAAAAGGGAGTTTGGAACAAGGACCAGGATGAAGGTCCTGCAAGAGGGGCTTGAATTAAAAAAACTTGACCAAAATGGGCTCTCACAAAATATGTAAACTTTGCTCTTCCGTTTAAAGGCTTGTGATGGATGAATAGTCAGAAAAGCAGACATAAAGTCTTTCAGTCTCTAAAATCCAAGAATATATTCAAGTGCTGGCTTCCAAAAACACTTTTCTGTGCTGCAGCAGAAACTTACTCTGATTGTAGAACCGTGGTAGTTTTGTGTGGTATTTGTAATCTACCAGAGATGTTCCTATGGGGGGTTTGGGTCAGTGAGAAGCTGCTCATGAAGCCAGTCACCACTTTCCATGACACATGGAGTATGTTAAGAAGTAGTGGTTCAGGGTCTCGTGCTGAGGAAGAACAATTCTGGAAAACTTTAAAAAGGTGGAATAATTGACTGGACTTGAGGCAGCATCCTACTGCACTTGAAGTTTCCTCACATTTAGATTTCATTCTTCAGTGAGTTCTTGACAGAAGAAGTTACATGAAAAACTGTTTTCCAAGGAATTGGTTCATAGAAAAGCATAAAAAATTGGAATATGCAAATCATTTGCATAGCTTTTCCCATGACTAAAGATTTGGTGAATCTCCACTCATAGAGCACTTTGTCTGAGAGCATGAGGCTGCTAAACCTGGTCTGGCAAGGCCCTTTCAGTTTTTGGTCGTAGCTCTGCCCATTTCGTATCTCCATGATCCATTCTTGATCAGCTAAAAGGGTGTGATTTCCCATCTCAGAAACTCTATTTGTGCAGGTGTAGAGCACAAGGTGCCTGATCAGAGCCCAGCCTAGTGGCTGCATGGTGACGGTGTTTGAAACAGATTGCTTTGTTTCAATGCTCTCCCTCTAAAATAGCATAATGTCAGGTTAAAAAGAATATTTGTAAGTGGAAAACTTAAAAAAAAATTCAAATGAATAGTGTTTTTTTCTGCCTCTTTGAAAGGTTAATGTGCTAAGGAAGGAAGCATTTCACGTCTATGTAAAATGCCTGTTTATAATTCTTATATTTATAATTATAATTCTTATATTTGAGAGTTTGTCATTTTTACAAGCACTTGTAGTGACAGAACAAGGGGGAACGGACTTAAAGTAAAAGAAAGTAGATTTAGATTAGATATTAGAAGGAAGTTCTTAACTATGATGGTGGTGAGGCGCTGGAACAGGTTGCCCAGGGAGGTTGTAGATGTCCCATCCCAGGAAGTGATGAAGGCCAGGCTGGATGGAGCTCTGAGCAACCTGGTCTAGGGGGAGGTGTCCCTGCCCATGGCAAGGGGGTTGGAACTACATGGTCTTTAGAGTCACTTCCAACCCAAGCCATTCTATGATTCTATGATCCTATGATCCTGTGATTTTAGAAATGTCCTGATTTAGAGCAAAATACTAAACAGGTCTCAGTGATTTTGTTTCTGACCAGTTCTAATCATTTATGACATTATCTGCACCTACATATGGGCAAAGCTTCTTTATTTTCAAGCAGTTTTGTCAGGTCTTTGAGGAAATTGAGCCTCCCCACACCAGCAATCCTCTTTACACAGCTACTGGGGTTGAAATTGCTGCATCCTCCTAAAGTTCCTCATTCCCCAAAAAAGAAAGTGCACTCAGTCCCCATTTCACAGCCTGTGAACTGCCAGGATGATGGGAAGAGATGGAACTTCAGGCATAAATTCAGGTAATAAGTGGCCTTTGTGGCAGATTCATCACAGGAGTTTGTCAAACACTGCTGCAGGCATTCCGGGGGGATTTAGATTGAGATTAACCAAGACTGCTGACTGTAGCCCGGCTCTGTGCTGGGCTGGCTGCAGTTCTTGCTGGCTGCTGCAGGAAGGATGTAGCGCTTTCCACGCCACTGCTCCAAAGCCCCTTGCAGCTGTTCCCGGAGACCACAGTATCCTGTTTGTTATTACAATAAATTATATCCTAAAGTACACAGGCACATGTATAGAAGCAGAAATTAAATTTACTTTTCAAGTAAATTTAATTTTCAAGTAAATGTGAGAAAGATAGGCCTTTGTGAGCAGGAACTTTTCTTCCATTGACAGCTGTCTCTCACCTTGGAGGTTTAATATGTTCCAGCTTACCCAGAAAATTTACTCAAACCCTTGACCCAATAAAAAAATCAAACCACAAAATCAAACCAAAACAAAACCCCACCTGTCCAAAACTCCTGAGGAAAGCAAACTTCCAAAAATCACCTAGTGCTTTGGAACTAAGCAGAGGTGTGCAGGAAGCAGGAGCTGAGGACCTTTTGGGAAGTTGCACACATACCTTGTCTCTGCTTCCGTTGCTTCCTGAGGACTCCTGCACTCACAGACCCACAACATGCCCTGAAAATCCCTGATACTTCAGGGTTCATATTAAAATCCTAGTGTCTTAGGAATACAAAGATAATTTTTTTACGCCTTACCCTTTATTGGCATGAGGATTTATAGCTCTCTCAGTAGCATTAGTCACAATATTTTGGAATTTCTTTCTGTAACTGATAAGAGTTCTGCTTTCAGATCTGAAGTGCAGCTGAAAACCACATTAATGCAAAGAATGGTTTTAGTGATGGGTGGGAAAAACAGGGATTACCCAGGCTACTGGAAAAACTTACTCCATCCTGCAGTCAAATTCCTCATGCAGCCAAAGGGGAAAGCAGAGGCTCCCAGTGATTATAAATTAGCCTGGCAACAATAACTTTAATTATGGTACAGCAATAAGAAAATGCTCAGTCCACATCATCCTTCCTTTCCAAAAGTCAGTTTAGATTTCTTCTGACAGATACATATTAAAGATCTTAAAAACAATTCAGTGTCCCATTTCCTGCATGGGGCCTTAATCTTGTCAAAAATACTCATTGCACTCAAAGGTTATTTCTGTCTTGTTTTGATGCCACAGATTTAAAGAATGAGATCATTTCTGTTGAATGTCCAGCTGTTTAAGAATCTGCATCTCTATTTAAGAAGCACAAGAGAAAACACAGTGTCTTTGCCAGAAAAACAATCAGATAATAAGACTGCATTCTGTTTAATTGGGAAAAAAGAATCAGACATAAGTGGGGTGTGGATGAATCAGTACTGACAAGAATTCCCAGGACACAAAAATTGTTTAATCTTGAAGTGATTGCTATTCTATGTGTCAATTTACCTCTTGTACTATATTTTTCCATCTTCATGCATAAGATATTCCTAATATGCTACATTTCCATGCTGAGCTAATTTTACTGATTTTATTGCAAGACTTAGGATCATTGTTTATCTTCATCATGTTCAGTTCTGGAAGTGATAGAGGAGGAATCTTGGATATCATTTTAGTTAAGGGTTAGTTTCTGATCATGCTTGCTACAGGAAAAAATTATAAGCATAATGAACATCAGCGTGGAGTTTCCACAATATTCCTGTGCTACTCATCACCTGATGAGTTTTTTTTAAAGCTGGGGACAAGCAGGAGAGCTTATGTGTTTTAGATCCTTACAGAATTAAAAAAAACCAGTGGAAGTTAAGTAGAAGTTGCAACATGCAGCAAGATGATTATTCCAAATTTTATACCATGGGAAGGTGAAAGAGAAATGCTATGGGGTTTGCTCAGTGGTTGACATACAGTCACTGCCTTGCTCTTGCTGTATATTTTGGAGAGAATACAACACTTTCATTATCTTTTCAGAGAAATTATATTTTTCCTCCCTTTACTATTCCTTTAGATTATTTCTTCTTTAACCTCGTTTATGGGCTTTGAAATTAAAGGACTATTATAAGAGTTTGTGATACAAGAATTATAGTAATTTGAAAAATTTCAGCACATTGACTGATTTATTATGATGTTTGCAGCACAGAGAGAATGTTTAATTATGGCAGAAGGCACTTTTTCTTTACATGGCATTGTTCAATTATGAATTCTGTGGTGGCTCTGGAGATGGAAAGAATGATTGAACTTGAACAATAAAGCAAAAGACAGACAATGCTATACTGGGATGTGGTAAAGACCTCATGGGAAAGCAAAGTACTCACACAAACACAATCACCACATCATCCATTAATTATTATTTAGAACATTTTCCACTAAAATCTTAATGCTGATAAATGAAAACAAATTCTGATGCCATCCCTGCTGGTATGCCCTTACCCTTCTAAAGAGATATGCAGCTTTATTGTGATTGCTGAAGACAGAAATACAAGTCTTACATTTGGTCTGCTTTCATGATGTCTCAATGATTTGCTACAGTGACAAACAGTTACACAAAGATATACTGGAAATCAGGCAGAATTTCCTTCACATACCCTTAGTATTTTTATAACTAAAGTGCAGTTGAAATTTAAAAAAAAAGTTTAATTCCATTGAATATTTTTGCTATGTTCCTACTCTACATACTGACAACTATAAATCCCCTCTACTTGAAGAAGCTGACCCGTTTTCCTGTTTTTCTGTTCTGTGTATGAACTGAATTTTGCATCTTGATTTCTGCTGCTCTCTCCTACTTAAATCCACAAAAGACTTTTTTTCTTTTGCACAATGTTAAATAATGTTAGTAACTTTCAGCCATCTGATGCCAAAAGAATAGCATAATTTTAAAAAGGAAACAAATCTCTGTTCTCATAGGGATAATTGGAGACATGGGATGTGAATGCTAAGAGCATACAAACCACCCTTCACATTACCTTCCTGTCCTGACACTTACAGAGAATGCAACATGCTGAAGTGCTTTTCAGCTCTTTGTTATCACACACTGCTGTACCACTGCTATGTTAGAGTCATATCTTGTGTCTTCTTGACCTCTGGTATAATGCCCTTTGCCTCCTTCATAACTTGTCCTTTTGGAATGCAGAGTTTGCCAGAGGAGAGTGTGGCTTTGGTGAGGACCTGGGCGTGGCCTGCCGGGTCAGGCTCCTCTCCATGCAACACCATTGCCAGCAGAGGCAGTGGGAGAAGGAACAAGCATCTTGGCAGCACATCTTTGTAATCTGCATTACAGGTCTGAAAAGCAACTAGAGAGAGTAACTCGGAAGTCCAAAATGTCTCTTGACCATTTCTGGTATGCTGATGTAGCAAAAGAAATAGGAAGAATATATATAAATTGTCTAAGTTCTTGATTGGAACTGATTTTTTTTCGTACAAGTTAACTAGCAGAAATTGCATTGGAAATAACACTTCTTTCCATTGAAGACAAAAGGATATTATAATAGTTAACATCTGAAAAAGAGCTTGGCTTGCTTAGCCGGGAGAAGAGGAGGCTTGGGGGTGACCTTATTGCTCTCTACAACTTCCTGAGAGGAGGGTGAACCAGGTGGGGGTCGGTCTCTTCTCCCAGGCAACAGTGACAGAACAAGAGGACACAGCCTGAAGATGTGCCAGGATAATGTGTTCAGGTTGGAAATGAGGAGGAATTTCTTCACTGAAAGTCTGGTTAAGCATTGGAACAGGCTGCCCTGGGAGGTGGCGGAGTCACCATCCCTGGAAGTGTGCAAGAAATTACTGGACGTGGCTCTTAGTGCTGTGGTTTATTTGATAGGGTGGTGTTTGGTCAAAGGTTGGACTCAAGGTTCTTTTCCAGCCTTAATGATTTTATGATTCTATGATTCTATGATTCTACTCTATGATAAATCATAGAGACAAAACTTCAAAGACTCTTCAGCCACAAGAGGAAGGCTATCCAAAAATCAGTCACACATGGAAAAGAGAAGGCCGAAAGGGCTAAGTTTCAATTTGGTGATCCATGTAAGCTGAGGCAGCAACTGCTGCCCAAATGGACACTTGAGCCCATCCCCACCACCTCTTCCCATGCTGTCCTTTGCACTGGAGCTTGTCTGATCACCTCGTGACTGAGCTAAGTGAGCTGAACTAGCAAAAATGCACTGACTAGTATTTTTGCAATGGGCAGTGCATTTTCTGTCAATTTAGATTTTTTTAACTGGCCTGTGATTTGATCAGGCAAATACCAGCTCAGGGGCTAAAGCCAAGGGTGAGTAAAAGGAGGTAGGCTGCATTTTGGCAGCTTTGCTGTGTTTGAAACCAAAGCCTTACATTAATTTCTTCGAAAAGTGTTTTGGTTTATAGTTCCAACATCACCAATCACAAAAGAAGAATGTTCCTCCTCTAATTTAATTGTTAAAAAGTCTTCAAGGAATGGGAAACAGTAAACACTGCTGTGGTTGTAACTACTACTTTCTCCTGCGTGAATTAGTTTATTTTTTCCTAATGCAAAAATGTGAGAGCCTATAGCTGCCAGAGCCTTTACAAATGTATTTTATCTCCCGTTTCTTTTTAATGGATTGTGTCTTCTTTTGAATAAAAGCTCTTAAGTTAGCTTTTGAGAGGAGAATGGTTCACAGAGCAATTGTGACAAGTGTAAATCAATTTAATTAAAATTGTCATATTTTTATATGTCAAGCACTCTTTTGAGGTGATAGTTTCTTGCTCAATCAGTACTGATATTCTTCTCTGCATCTCTTCAAAGGGCGCAGTACTGTTTGTGCTTCCCTTTGTTTTCTTAAAAACCATTTTGGAAGAGCCATAAGGACCACTAACCCTCTTGAAATCTATTATTTTCATCTCTAGGATTTCCAGAGTGTCCAAGGATGTAAAGAACAAGCCCAAAACAAGCCTACTGAGCCCAAACTGTACTTTCAAGGCCTGCTGCATGCTGGAGCTGTGATCATTTTAGTCTTGTACAGGTTTTGTACAAGGTGTATTCACCCTCATCAACTGCAAATCCTTTCTGAGATTCCTACCCTGTTTCATCCCAGTCCACATCCAGCTTACTGATGAAAAACCTAATTTCCAAATTAGAACAAGTTCTACCAGTTGGTGACAGCCCCCTTACCTGCATGAACAGTTTTAACAATATTTGTGTGTATTTCTGGCTTAGCTATGCCCCCTCCTGAAACTCCATCTTTGCAAATGAAGGAGTAAAATATTGCTTAACATGCTCTGTGTATCACAGTAAGAAGCACTTTAAGCTTGTTCTTAGATCCTCTCATGAAAGGGAAGTAGGCTCTATAGATCTAAAATTCCTTTTAATGTACATTACCAGCTTGAGGACTTACACAGCCTCAGGCACCAAGAATTTGCTGTCTGCATGATCATAACTTTCAGAACAGTTTCCAATATCACAAGTCCAGCACAAAACCTTTCACAAATTAATGAAAATACAGGATATTTCTGATGGAAGTTAGAGCACCCACTCAGTGAAGTGCATTCTTTAAGATGAAAGATTTTTTTTTTTAATTGAAAGAAGAATATTAATTCAGAGAGTGATAAAGAGATAGATAGATAGATAGATAGATAGATAGATAGATAGATAGATAGATAGATAGATAGATAGATAGATAATACATACACGTTCCAGCACTAAAAAACCCCCCAAAACTATGTGTGCAGGTTGTTTATTTACTCTTGGCTCCACCTCACCGTGTGACGAGCAAGAGTCGCGATTGGGCCTGATGCAGCAGCGCCTCTTAGTGATGGAAGTCAAGTCTGCATTTAGCTACTACGGGAGCAGGAATATTTTTGCTTACCTTTCCGTTTCCTTGATTCCCAAGCCACTGACAGAGCAGACAAACATTTTAGCTTCCAACAACTTATATCTGAGAGGTTTTTTTTTATTATTCAAGCTACAGTTTTTGTCGTGTTTATGGATAGGCATGGATTTGCACTACAGTCTCCCCTACAGGTCATGGGTTGACATTTCTCTTTTTACTTTTTTTTTAGCTTAGCTATACTTTTAAAATCTGAAACAAATATTTAACTGTCACTGAAACAAATTCCCACCTTAAATCTATCAAGGATGCTTTTTTATTACAAGATATTTGATTTGCTAACCAGTAGAATTTCAAAAGAGATTGCAGTCTGAGTTGTTCTTTAGCCAGGAATTTTTTACCAGCTTAGCTGGCTGAAATTCAATGGAAACCTTTATTTATACAGAGGTATTGATACTAAAATACAACTTTTCAAACAACCTTTGCCTCTTGCTCGATTTCAGTCTGATAGCATTCTTTACAAGTGTGGTGGAGAGTAGCTTATTACTGGGAGACTTGATCAACATGAGTTCAAAAACTCATGAAAGTGGGGAAGAAAAAAGTATAAGAAGAGTGGAAAGTATCAAATGAAACTCATTTAATTCAACATGGTTTCTGCAATAAAATCTTATTCTAAGTTCTTGATACAAATTACTCCAGTTAACAGAAAAAAGGCACATTTGTTATTTTTAGAATCACAATTGTAAATCTTTTATAAAATCCAGAATATTTCACTTGGAAAAACTGGTAGCCTGCATATCTTCCTTCGTATGCCCGGAAATACTTAATTTTATGCCAAGTATGTTTTGGAAAAAGTGATTCAGCTGTTCAAATGGGGGACTGTGGCAGTGAAGTAAATGTGTAACACTAACAACACATGTGGCACTAACCCCTGAACATGCCTAAAGCCCTCCGTAGTTCGTGCTGGCCTTCTTGTACGCTTTTTAAACCTTAGCATTAGAAACTTCCTTACGGGTTGGTTTAGTGTTTTTCTCTGGTTCCTTATCATCTTCGTGGGACTCATTTCTATCAGACTTCTTTAGTAGCCCCTCACGTCGGTGCTCCTGTCAGATAAACCGGGTCGGGTCGTTCCGAGCAGCGCCGAGGGAGCCCCGGCTCTGCGGGCACTGCTCGCCCGGGCAGCGCATGGAAGCGCCTCAGCCCTTCTCCCTGCTTTTCCGTCTGTGGGGAGAGGTGCCAGTCCAAGAGCTTTTGAAGCTGCTGGCAAATTGCAGCCACATTTGGCAGAAGGATTGGTGGTGTAAGGTAAATCAGAAAGCAAGGGCATCCTGTCCGGGGTGAGATCTGATTTGCAGCAGCATTTTGGTCTTGCTAAAGCGCTTTTCCCCCAGGTCTCTGAAACCAACGGAGAGAAGCAGTTGCTGTTGGAGGCCTCCAGAGGGAGATCCTGCCCATCTGAACCCGACTGCCTATCTGCTGCCTTAATTCCACACGGAATTCCTGAATGTTTCGTGAAATAAGATGATCAGGGCATGGAGGGGGAAGCTAGAAACACCATGGCTGAAGAACCAGCTGCAGCACGAGTTCATTTTAAATCGAGAGTTCATTTTAAATCGAGAGAGACTCTTACCTGGAAAAAACATCTCAATCCCTCCAGTCACGGGTAAAGCTGTAACCAGATTTCACAGAACTTGTGACCTGTTATCTGGAGAACCCTTCATTGGGTCTGTAATCATTCATCACAACAGAAAGCAACATTGAATTATCAGTCTGGATATGTAGACCATACCAAGTGTTAGCAATTCTTTACATAGCTCAAAAAAGCATAAAGAGACATGGAGGAACAGCTGTGGTCACTAAAAGATGATTCAAACCAGAAGCAAATCCCTGGCAAAGCCAGAAATGGATGTTTTGAGTTCAGGGAGTTAAATTCACTGGTGTGTGGTTATATCTATTTAAATGAAAATATGTTATAACAGTATTTTTGAGATGCCATTCTCCTGGGATGAGCACTGGTAAACAACCACATCTTTTCCAGAATGTTACTTGTACTGAACTGGCCTAGCAAGCGCATAAATTGCAGCAGTTTGAAGATTACAAGTGGGAGGGGATGCCAAGGAGTGTTGGCTGCCCATGGCAGATATGATGAAGCCCCTGGCTGGGCAGAAACACAGTTCTGCCTAACACCTTATCCATGACGGCAGTCAGAAAACATCAGAAATGATGATCCTTATCAAACATCCTCAAGGGTGACAATAAACATGACCAAAACTACTGTTCTACACCAAACAGAAGTACCAGAACCAGAGAGCCTCAGACTCCCTTAGAGATGGGTAAGAGCTGATCAAATCTCACTTAATATTATCTGTAGTAGACAAAGAGTTAATTTAATCTACCTGGTAGTTGTTCACTATTGTGCCACCAGTAGGGTGTCTGTATCACTCCATTTGTCCTTTGGATCTGGAATAACTATTGGTGCTGACCAAGGGTGCCTGTTCCACCCTTGCCACCAGGATCAGCTGATGAGTGAGTGGTGAAAAGCATTGCCTGGATCACCTGCCCTGACTGCAGTGTGGCAGCAGTGCTCACCTGGTGCAGTGTTCATACCAGCTCATTAAAGGTGCACTCATGGAAGTTTATCAGCTAAAAACATTGAAAAAAAATATCATGATGGAGGAAGTGCTAAGCCCTGCTACGTGTGCCCCAAAGGGCTCTGCCCTGATGCTCTGCTCCTGTCCAGGGTGAGGGTGATCTTACCCTGCTGCATTTTTGCTAGAGATTTCTAAAGACTCTTTACTCCTAAGTGAAAATGTCCAGGTCTGTCAGGTTTACATTGCATGGCTCCATACTCTCTGTCCCACTGCCTTGTCCTCTCTCTACTCAGTGTTGGTGAGGCTCCATCTGAAATCCAGCTTTCTGGAGGGTTTTTTGGTCCAGTTAGGATGGATGCAGAGAAAATGGAGGGGAGAATGCCAGGATTGTTAAGGGCCTACACCTACAAGGAAAGGCTAAAGGAGTTGTACTTGTTTCACCTGGTGAGAGGAGGATGAAAGGATAGGATGAGCAGATGATGGAAGGTAAGGATGAGGAGAGTGATGAAAGGGTAAATTCAGTAGGAAAGAGACAATATCATATGAAATCCCAGGCATATCCATAGAGCATAGGCACAAGGCCTCATGGATAACATATTGCTTAGTCATAAGGAACTTGTGACATCATATGGCTACACTGATTGAATTTAAAATATTTTCTAGTTGTCTAGTACAATAACATACAAGGCAGACTATGACACTTCAGAGAGAAAAAAAATTTAAGTTATCAAGTAAAGATAATGTAGAAAGCCTGCTACATTCACAAAAAAAGATAAAGAATGCAAAGTTTGGAAAATAATTCTAAAGATGGGATTGAAAGTAGAAAATTAAAAGTATTGATTAAAAACTTTTAAATGTTTTAAGAAAGTCCTGCTTTGTGAAAATATGTATTTGTCAATAGATTTTACCATGAAAAATATTTTATACTGATAATACCCCACACATCACAGCTATGCTCTTGTGGTAGAAACACCAAACCTCAAAATGAGGCTGGTGAAAGCCAAAGACAGGTTATGTAAACTCCTTAACTAGTCCTCCATCTAACATTCCTTATTATCTCAATTTTTCCTTTTAATTGGCAATCACCATGTTTAGGTCAGCCAGGTGGCAGCTGGGTATTGCCCTGAAGTACCTAAGAATAGTTATGCTGCTTTGGCTTCTCGTTTTGATACTTCTTTTTCCTGAGGATTTGATCCCTTACTTGTGCTGACAGTCAAGGCCGGTTTGAGTCACACTCTTGTGAGAATATTTCTTGAAGATTTGAGTTTTACTACAAGATCTGTCACAGTGTGAAATGTTCCTGTTTAGAAATTACTTCCCTGAAAGCTGTGACCCTGAGCCTGCACACACACACACATACGAGGATGTTGATACTGAAGCAACCCCAAAACCACTGGAAATATCTCAGGCATAAAGCTATCTGTATAAGCATATGTTTGTGAGTTGCTGACTACTGCAGACACAGGTACTAAGATGATTATAATGAAACTGAATACATAATACAATCTGGCTTTGGTTTCATAAGGGGAAAACAAATAGATGAACAAGGTTCTTCTACTCTTGAAATCTGTCCTCAGCATGTTTAAACTAGTTTAGAGCAGAGTACCCGGCCCAAATATTTTATAACTTGGAAAGGAAAATGAATTACAGAAAAACAGGAGTGAAATGCATCAGAGCACTGAAACTGATAGGAACAGAGCACTGAACTGATAGAGGCAATATTTTCCTCCCTTCCACAAATAAGGAAACCATGCCAAACTGAACGAAAAAACACAGATGTTTGTCTCCATCTTAGCCCAGGTTAGGCAATCACAGAATACATGAAATGATCAAGAAAACAGTAATTGGCCTACGAATCCTGCTTTCTTTGTGTTGATAGACAGCTAGATAAATACAATAATAATTATAATTAGTTAAAGATAAAAATTAAATAATGAAACCAATAAACTCCAATAATTTAATAATTATTTGGGCTGTGATTACTAGACCTGTTTATGGACAAATATAGTCAGAGACTACAGCTGACTGGCAAGGACTGTAGTTTGCAATGCCTTGCTTGTGGCAGAGGTTTGTTTTTCTGGATAGTAATGAATCAAGCTGAAGGTTGACTGGTTTGGACAATTCTTCTCCCAGTAGCAAGGGTTATATGTTGAGTGTTTGGGCTTAGTATTTCTAAATAAATCACTGCTTGCTTAAACTTACAGGAACAGTCAAGTGTTACTTACTTTTGAAACTTCAGTAGTCTGATTTCTTTAATTACTGAAAAAATTAAAAATATTAATTCCAATATTACATTTCATTTCCTTAAAATAAATGAATGTAGTTTTCTTTGAAGTGATAAGAAAACAGATCTGAAACCCATTCTGGTTTGTGTCCATGAGCCTTTGTCTCGGTTTGAGACAAATTATGAGGAAATGTCTGAAATGAATGGGTCCTCTAATAGAAGGCGGATCTCAGCAGCCCCTCCCCCACCAGGTTCAGAAAGAAATTCCTTGGAGGAAAGTGAAAAAACCCTGTTTATTTAACAAGCAGTGTGCATAGCTGGCATGAGAGGGAAGAAAAAAAAAAGAATAATGTTAAATAATAAAACCTCTCGCTGTGGAGAAAACCTGGTTAGATTCAGAATCCTTTCTGTAGGTGTGGCTCAGCTCTCTCCGGAGCTGGGGTGCGGCGTGGACCCCTCTGGGCCGTGTGTAGGGCCTCCTAGTGATGTTCTGGTGTTGCTGAACAGTTCTAGAAGAAAAAAGAAGCCACAGTACCGGGAAGACTCCTTGCTTCAGCTAATGAGCAAGAAGGTACCTAAAAAGCAAAAGAATGCACCTCTCTGCCCTGCTGCAGAGCCGAGAGCTGGGGAGCAAGAGAGAGAGTTATCTGTGGTTTTGAACACAGGCCGCTGAAATAATTCTGCCACCTTCCCCCACTCTCCCGGACCTAGCTTTAAAGGCACAGAACTCATATCTGGCATAGGGTAGACGATAGGAGATACAGCATCATAAAGTCACCTCAAGATATTCCACCCCAGCATCTGTAGTCGGGGTGCCAGGAGAGTTGTGCTTCAGTGCCTATTACCTCTGAGGAGGCTTGGACTCCTTCATAGGCAGTCTCCATCAACTGTTTCACCTTCTTCTGACCCAAGTACCATCCCTAAGCTCAGGGCACTTGCCCTCAATTACCTTGTGCTGCACATGTTAGAAGCCAACTATCTCTGTTGAGTGAGCCAGCAAGTGAAGTGAGGGAAGATGAATATGTGCATAAGAAAGTACAATCCTAAGGTTGTAATGGCCTGAAAGCGCAAGTTTCAGTTAGTGGAACCTCAGCCAAGGTCCTGGAGCTCCTCCTGACGGACTTCACACAGGGAAAACATGACTCCTCTGCATCTTAAAGCACTGTTGCACTTGCAGAGTCCTGATGTTTTGCTCGTAAGGAGCACTGCCCTGGGCTTCGGTAAGCAGGGCACCCTGCCAGCACAGACACTGACAGAGCTGAGCTGCACTTCTGCTCCCAGCTCCGTGGCAGCCCCACCTCACAGCTCCGCACGCACTCCCTCGTTGCCGCTGGAGCTCGCTTGGGCCCCCATCAGCGCAGTGCTCCTCAATCTCCTCATTCAGCAGCTTCTCACTGAGGCTGCCCAGGGAGGGATCTGCCATGGGAAGTGAATGAGGAGAAAAACCTGAGTGGCACTCGTGCTGTTGTGCACTTACCCACTCTACCTCTCCCCCACATGAGCACACATCAAGAGCATCTCTCTCTGAAACCCTTTTCCAGGCTGTCAGGCTGTACCTTTATCAGCCCAGAAGTGCTGCTCTGCACTGTTGACCTCTGTCACAGCAACATTATGATGAATATAGCAATTTGTTTTCTTGGCAGAGTTTCTGTGTGATACAGTAGATAAATTACATCAATCAAACAATCCACCCATCCCAAATGGATAATAAAAAACTGTAAGGACTGATGTATTGAACCAGGACAGAGGTCCACCTAGTTCATTAGTCTTTCCCTGAAAGTGGCTGACACAAGGTGCTTGGGAAGCATGGGGTGATTCTTCCCCAGTTCACCACCCATTCCTTAGAGCTCTGCAACTAACTGACTTGCTGAGAGGTGACATCTTTCTTTTCACAGCCCTTGAAGTGTTTTTCTCCCATGAATGTAATTGCTTTATGAACATGCACACAATTTTGAAGTCTATAACACCCTCTGGAAGTGTTCTGAAGCTTTCTGCTTTGGAGGCTTGCCTTATTTCCATTTTTATCTTAACCTTACTAACCTTATTTTATTAAATGAAAGCCTGATGTTTTTATTACTTTCTGACTAGTGAGTTGTGGTGGCTAATTTAAGGAAGGTAAAGAAGGTACTGGGGGTTTTAACAGGCAAATAAGTATTAAAAAAGGTGTAAACACCCTTGATGCACAAAAATCTTGTGTAGTAATAAGAAAAAAAATGAAGAGAAGAAAATGAGGAGAATTCTGTTTAGCTTGTGAAGAAAAATGCTGTCCAACAGTGCAATGTATTCCTATCTGAAATATCTAGTAAGAGATTGGTTGTGTTTAAAACGGGCTGAACCAGAACCCTTAGGAAAGACTGGGTGAGGATACTTCTGCATTGGCATTAAATAGCTACTAGATGCTTTCTCTCTCTGCAGTGAGCTCCTTTATGTTCTTCCATACATGGGAACCAAACTGCACATCTCATGTTTGTGTCCCTGCTCTTTGTGCTTTGGCATCTGATCTAGTTTGGGTTTTGTTCCATCAGTTTCATATTAGGGTTATAAATGGATCACACAATGTTTTTTATCTAATCATCATTATTTATTAGAGGAGGAAATTTTAAATCCATTTATTGTTTGTCCATTTAATTTCCTTTTATCTAATAAAGATACAGCTAGTTTAGGAAATAGTAGCAGAACAATTCTCTGGTCAATACCTGCAGAGCATTAGCTCAATTGGCTCCAGGTGCCTCTCATCACAGTCAGGCAATTGTCCTTCCTTGTGTCCCTGGTCCTTCTAGCAACTGGACACACACATGGCAGTGGTATGGAAGCAATTTTTTCAGGGCTCTCTGTGCTGTAGGATTTTGCATCTCCTCCATGCTGTCTAAGGACACACAAAAAAAATGCAAGAGTAAATAGTCAGGCTTTGCATCTGTGTGGATTTACTGCTTATTAAACACCAGCATTTCTGGACATCAGATGCCCAGACTGGAAACCTAAATAAGTTGGTAAAAATAAACAGGGCAGACAGAACTCAGTGCATTAGGTCTAATCCCAACGATAGCGTGGCGTGGCCTCATTTCACACTGGGAACTGGCAGAGGTAGTAGATAAGGAGACAGTGGTGACAGATGCCAGTTGGCACCAGATGAGGAAGCCTGGGTTTATAGCCCACACTGCAAGTTAATAATGGCCACAAAAGAGGACACACAGACCAAATTGTATGCTCTGGTGAAAAAGCCAGTCCTGACAAATGAAAGCTGGGGTTTTGTGGGCTCCAGTGTAATGATTGTGCTGAACAGAATACATGTGCTGCTGCGGAGGCAATTGCCAAAAAACTGTTTCAAGATTCCTTTAAATTTTCTCTTCCTTAAAAAAATCACATAAAATAGAGCTGAAAAAAAATATTAACTTTCTGACTGACTGTGGCTTATGAGTGCAACTTTTCAGTCCATTATAGCAAAGAATGGTAACTGAACAGAAAACTGTTGGGATTCATCAGCTACAGACTGTCTTTTTAAAATTACTGAACCTCTACTCACATAACATTATACTTGCTTTAAGAAGTGGCGTGCTTACAAATAACTGACTAGGAGAGATTAAATGTCAATATATATCTGGTTTTTTTTTTTTTTCAGAGTAAACAGGGAAATTTTCAAAGTTTTAATTCCTTATCTGAACGAGTGAGGTGCCCTATGGGACAGATTCCTTCACTGCTGCTGCTGTGTGAGGCTGTGTGTCTCAGTCACATCACAATGTAATGTGGGCTGAAGTCTAGTATGGAGTTTACTTGGAAATAAATGCTTGGAAGTGAGATGTGGGACACAGGCTGTGGAACTAACTGTGACAAGCTATTACTAAAAGCAACACAATGGGGATCTTTCATAGATAGAAAAGCATATATCTAAATGATTTGGGGTGAGATGTTGAGCAAATTGTTTCATCTTCTTACGATGGTTCAAAATGAAGATAATTATGCTTACCCTGTTGAATAAACTAATTAGAGACCTAAACACAGAAGCACAGTATATTCCTAATGTGATTATCCTCAGCTCAAGGAAGAAAGCATATCAGAGAGATAACTGGAAAGGGAAACAAAAGGAATGTCAGCCCTCGGTCTGGTGCCAAAGTGGCAGAAATGCCTCTATGGCATTTTGATAAGGACTGGCACAAGGAGTTGGTCAGGCACCTGCACAGCTCTCTTCCTCCTTCATCAGCATTGACTCGTATACCAGTGGTTGTTAAGGTGCCAGTAAACTAAACAGAAATGGCATCCTCTTCATTCAACCACGTGCTAACTCTAGGATCAGTCAAACAACTTCATTGTTTTGTCTTCTGATCTTCAATGGGCAGCACGTGCTCCTGTGAAGACAGTCTGTCACTGACGTCAGACATAAGATGGGAGGGGGATATTCAATATATTTGGTAAGTCCAAGGAGGAGGTGGGAAGAAAGCAGAAGGTGAAGTCAATGGTTTGTTTTTTTAATAGCCTTCAAAATACAATACACTGTTGGTACAGTGAGGAGTCTGTGCTGAGTGAATATGTTGGTACCTAACTATTGTCTACATTTGACACTGATTAGGCATCTGATCCACATCTAACAGGGACAACCAGTGCCCTTCAGGTACTGAAAACTGAACATAGCCCAGGAAGACCTCATAGTAGAGCTCAGATAGAAAAGCAGGGGTCAAAAGAAAGCCAAACCTTTTTGCAACACAATACCCTCCATGTTACTCTTGCTTTCATTGCTCCAGATTGAAAGAGGTTTAAACAAAGCCTTTATTATTTCTCCATATAGAACACAGCATGCTAACCTCAAAAGCCTAGAAAAGGAGAGTAACTCCTAATTTGGCTTTGACTGGCCTAATCTCATTCCTTTTCTGACACATTACATTTAGATATACTGGAAGGTAAAGTTTTGGAAAGCATTACAGTACAGCTGTGCTGGTAGCCCCTGTCAGTAAAATGGTTCTGATAAGTACCTAGATTTTTGTTAGCATGGCAGAATTTCAGCTCTCCTCACTGTTTTAGTGAAATAAATTATTTGGGCATTTCTGTATTATATAACTGGCTCTAGAACCAAGTCTTTAGTCAATAAAAATTCATCTGCTGCAAACCATATTATCAGCTGACAAAGTTCTGACAGCTATACAGGGCTTGGCTCAAGTAAACTGGGCTCTGTCCCACCAACTCTTGGCTGCTAATACTATCTTTGCACTGTCATTTCAGCTGTCTCCAGAAAAGCAGACAAACCTAATAACCAGATTGTCTCAATCTCTGCTCACCCCTCAAAAGAATACCTTGAGGTCAGTTCCTTAATGATTCTTGCTTTTCGTCAGAATACTGGGAAAAGTATCTAAACATTAAACCATTGATTGAATCTTTTCTTTTGGTTCCAGGGTAAAAGTTATCCTGCAATGGGTTATGAGAAATAAATACAGTATTCTGGGCAGATTTTTCTGAGCGGTGATAAATACCCTTAGACTGCTAAATGCAAGACTGGAAAGCAGAAAAGAAAATAGGCCAAAAATTCCATTGGTTTATTTTTTTTTACAACAAGGTAGACAGAAGACTTATTTTCAGAGGTTTCTTGGTAGCTAAAATTCCTTTCTTTTTATTTTATGTTTTATTAAAGTCATGCAATAATTCCTCTACAATGCACTGCCTGTCAGGTTCAATTGCTTAACTAAGGTATTATGGTGAAGTCATTAGAGCTATTACAGTTTATATCAACTATCCATAGCCAGCTCACCATTAGTAATAAAATATTAGTATCTTATTTTGAAGACTGGATGCTAGCTTTCTGCTAGGGGGAAGAAATAATAACCTGAGCATATAATTGAAAATGTTGGCTCCCTTTTACAGCCCAGAGTCAGTCTCATCTCCGTGTCCATGTATGTATTGTCCTTTCTTAACTACAACAGTAAACTGATCAAAAATAAACTAAGAAATAGGAAACTGTTCAGCAGTAAACTTCATAATGTGATGTATAACTGAATGTTGGTGAATTACAAATAGTGCACCCATATGATTGCCAAACTAGGTGTGATTTGAAAGGGATGTAGATATCCACGCAAATCGCAACATTTGGTAAATATTGTCCCAAGCTTGCTAATGGCTATATGGCTTTTTTGCTAGGATTGAAGCTAAGTTTGAAATGAGCAAAGGAAGAATGAAAAAAGTTCACATAAAAATTCTTGGTAGGCACATCATTAGTTAGATATTATAACAGGAATGATGCAGGTCATGTGCTCTTAAGAGCTCAAGGAAAAAGAACCTGAGCATTGAAACTAATAGTTCCATTCACCTGTGGGAGAGGTGTCCAAATCCAGAAAAAACCCCAGGAGTTAATGTCTTCCATAATGGTCACATCTGATTCTCTGCCCACTGCAGTCATAGCACAAGGTATTCTCTCAAGTTGGAGCTGTTGTTTGGTAGCGAGTGGGGCTTTGAGATCAGAAAGAGAATATTCAGCATTTGGGTGGATTTTACATATATTTATGATCCTTATTAAAATTAAAATTAAAATGAATAACAGTCTGTATAAGTAGCCATTGTCAATAATAAATCAGCTCTAACAAATTTGTTAGCTGACATAAAATGTTTCGGACAGCTTTTTGTGTCTCTTGTTTTACTCCAACTTCTTGTGCTTGCTATAAGGACTTTTACTGCTATAGTATTTAGTTGATATAAATTACAGGCTCTTTGAATTAAAAATTCAAATTTATATATATTTATTTGATATTTATATATAAATATAAAATTATACCAAGTATAACAAAATATTTCCTAAGTGTTCTGTGAAAGCATAAACCAGTTGTCCATATTGTGCAATCAGCTGCTGGTTTTGTCTCTGTGCTGGTCTATATTCTACTTCTCTTGCTTCAGTTCATGAGTATAATTATTCAAAGAAAAAACCAAGTTGGTGGAAATGACAAGTCCATGTAGTTTTTCAACCATGAAGTCAGTGTTTTATGCCACAGACCACTTCCAAGTCAAGAGCTGTCCACTCCTGTGGAGCGCTGTAGAAGAAAAGGGGCGCTGAAAATGTCTTTTTAAAAAACTACATTTTTAAAAACTACAAAGAAAAATTACTTGAGGTTTAAGATCCAGACATGATTGCAGAATTGTTTTATAAGGTAGATTACATTCAGCAGATGCTAACTCCATGTGTTTCAGTGGAGCTGCACAAGGGATGACTGACTGGTAGCTTCTAGGCAGGACTGGGTCTGTCTTAATAAATGGCCAGGAGAAATAACCCTTTGCATTACATGCAAATGACACTGGTGCTAGGTACAGTCTCACTGTAAACAAGAAACAGTTGTAACACTGAGACCTTTTTGCAGGTTCCTTGTTCATTTCTGTCAATTTTAACATCAAGACAGCATATTTGTGCTCTAATTTAGACAACAGCTGATGCTGGGCAATCCTGTGGTGCTTTATGCAGGAGGTGATGCTGCAATGACAGCATGACTCCAGCCTTCTTGTGAGCAAAGGCTGTATATATCTATAAACGATGGATTCTGGAGGTGAATAGGAAGAATAGAGCCAGCTCTCCCTACATATTCAGAACTGAGGGAAATGCTTTTTTGTCTTCTCCCTGCAAAATGGAAGCCCAATCTGAAAGATCTTCAGGTTCAACGCATTATAGTCAGGTGCTGTCAATCACTGACCTTATCACTTAATCAATACTCACTCAGGGGAGGTCTAGGCTGGGTATTAGGTAAAGATTCTTCCCCCAATGGGTGGTTGAGCACTAGATCAGGCTTCCCAGGGAAGCAGTCACAGCACCAAGCCTGACAGAGCTCAAGAAGTATTTGGACAATGCTCTCAGGCACATGGTGTGATCTGGGCTTGTCCTGAGCAGGGCCAGGATTTGGACTCGGACTCATAATCCTTGCAAGTCCCTTCCAACTCAGGATATTCTAGTGATTCTATGAACACATTTTTAACAAGGAACATATATTCAATGTTTCTCTTCAAATGCCACTGTAAATCTTCTTCAGGCATAAAATACTGAGTTGGCTGACTTGAATAGAAGAAGGGTAGAGAAAATACCCATCCTTATTACTCAGTTTGATGATTTAACACACTTCAGCATTTAAATTATTTAAGAAACTATACATTAATTTTTTAATCAGTCACCCTGAAGACTGCATAAAATAGTTGCTCTTAAGCATTAGAGAGAAAAGAAAGTTTTTGTCCACATAGTGCAATGAAATTTTGTAAGAAGCTTCTGACTAACTCAGAGAGCAGCATTAACACTCCACTTCTCTATTCAATCTGCTCCTCATCTGTCATTGAACTGGCTGAGAAATGGTTTGAGGTTTGGAGCTGGTAAATGGCTGAAGGGAACTGGTAAAGCCTGAAGACAGCTGGGTCTGTTCAGCAACACAAGCCTGTAGTGAGCTCCTCTTGAGCTGGCTTTAATATCCCTGTGCAGCACAAAGACTGATGGAGTGGAAATTGAGGATGCTGTACTAGTTTGAAAACAAACCAGTGGGAGGCACCAAGTCAGAATAACAATTTAATGGAAATTAAAGAAAAGGAAAAACTAAAAGAAAAACACTGGTTCAAATTGACAGAGTCAAGATACAACCTGACATCCTGTTAGTCAGGGTGGTGGTAGCAGTCTGGTAGAATGCTGGCTGCAGTCCTCTGAAGTGGTGATCCTGTAGAAAAAAAGGGTCTGCTCTTCCTCAGGTCCAGTGGTGGCTGTGTAGCTCCTGTCCTCTGGAAATCCAGTGGAAAGGTTGTCTCTAGTGTTCAGAGTCCCAGATTATATCCACGATGGGATGCTTGGTTCCTCCCTCTGGGTGGAGCATCTCACAATGGGGTAATGAGTCATGAGGCCAAGTGTTGATTAGGCTCATTAACAGAAGATAGTCCGGAGGGAGTTATCTCTGAGTCATGCAGCAGGACAATGATGGGCCATTAACAGAAAGATAGTCTGGGGGGAGGAGGCAAGGAAACACTGCCCCACCTGATTTCAACAGTTCATGAGGATGGTAATAGAATACACTGCAACCCAGGACAGATGCAAACCTAACTTTTATAGGCAGCACTTGCTGAACAGAGTGGAAAGAGGTATTCCACATTTTAATATTGACAAATACAGTCAGAGAATGAAAAGTCATATTTGTACAGAAGGGAACAGCAACTTTGTAAACACTAACCTTGAAAGTGGCTGCAAAGCAGCAGTTAGAGTGAACAGCAATTATAGTGAATAACATCCTCTTCTGTAGAAAGGCTGTGACTCAAAGGATTCAAATACCAAATATATCAATGGTGCATGAACTGGCATTATGATTGCCAGGCCATGACTGGAATAATGGGCTAAATACTTCTTTTCATCACACTCTTAAGTATCTCACATTATGTGTCTAAGAAATGAAAAGCACAGATCTGTTGCACTGCTTGCAAATATTTGTCTGAATTAGCCATGTACCCTAGGTTCTCCATCACTTAAAGACTACTAAATCAGATGTCTATATCAATAATTGCATTCTTTATGTGCTGGACATGAAAGAAATGTGGGAATACAAATGCTGACTATTGGATTTGATAAAGTGTGTTACACTTTCCCCTTCAAATACTCAGTAGATTTCCTCTCTAGTCACTATATTTTATTTTTGTAGTTGAGTTATGTTCACTTTTACAATAATGTTTTATTCTTTAAGTATATTATCCCTGGATGATCTGCAGATTTCTTTGGTAATGACCTCAAACAAGTAAACTAGAATCTGAAATGATAGATACACAGCCATGTTAATTATTTACATGCCATTGTTTTTATTAAGAATAACCAAACTGATTAATACTTGCAGCACATGACAACGAAGTGCTCACAATACACAAAAGGAACCACTATAAAATATTAATTATAGGCTCTCAGTAACAAAAATGCATAAGGAATGCTGATAGAGAATTTCAGGGGTGTGATAGAAAAGGGGAAGTTTACATCATATTAGAAAACCCATCAAAATATTTGTCAGATTTTATCTTGTGGATTGAATTTTTAGGGAGAAAATCAATGGTTCATGGAACATAATTAAATCAATCAGTTAGTACATATTTTAGTTCTCATAATGGATGATGACTCTGCTCATACAACATAAAGTCTGTGTCATGAATGTGAGTTGTCTACACAAGATAGGGATTTGTGCTTGTTACTGCCTTCCAGCCATGGGATTTCACTGCTAAGCCCATTGCCATTACTGGTGCAAGGAGCTGAGACTCACCTGAAATCTGCCTCTTTCTACCAGCCCTCTGCCATGGATCCTTCCCAGGGGAGCATATCCACCTTTCCCTGCCAGCACTGGCTGCCATTCCATGTCAGCAGGTGATGTCTAGCAGCAGATGATGATTGCATTCATTGGACTCTATTTCCAAGCCTCTAACTTCTTTTTCAAATCTCTGGCTGTAGTGGCCTCAAGATGACAGAGTCAAGCAATACTACCCAAAGTTAACTTGAAGGTTACTGTATGGAACCACTAAGAAATGCCCATAGAATTTGAAATATTGATGTGAATTCTGTAAAATGATAAGCAAATAACTTTGTTCTCATGGAATGTGAAAGGAACAAATGGCACCAAAGTACTTATGTAACTTTAAAAACTCATCAGTGTTAGTGGACTTCTCTGTGTCACTGGAAGATAAAGCTAATTTTGACAAATAAATAGCAAAGGTAAACATAAAAGATTGAATTGTCAGTATTAAATAGCATTTACCTTCTGTATCTATTGTTACCTTGCTATCCCCAGGGCATCTGTGATGATTCAAACAGGCAACACCTAAACAAGCAGCTATGTTTTATAATTGTATCAGAAAAAAGAGCTAGTGTTAATATATACTTCTAAAGGGTTTCCACACAACAAGACTTCCTTATTTAGAGAAAGGTAAAAGCTTTATTTATGTACATGAATAGTTGCACTGAATTTGGGAAGATTATTTATCTGCATTTAACTAACCCCTAATCCTCAGTCACATGGTGCTGAGTGTGAATGGAGATCCTGCTGACCAAGGTGCAGCAGAGCCTTGCAGTATTGACAGCCAAGTTACAATATTAATTGCATTTATGTAATATCTCTTGTCTAAGTACCTCCAAGCACTTTACAAATGTTAACTAACAAGAAGCCTGCCCATGCTCTTTTTGAAGTCAGTGGCAGCTTTCCAGTTGTCCTCAAAGGGAGCAGCACAGGCTCTGAGCCTCATAATAACGTTAAAGTAGGTTAAGGATCTCTGTGTTCACTGGAGAAGAGAGGGATAGTGGAGCTGAGGAACAGAACCCAAAGGGCTTTTCTCTAACTGTAAGGCTGCCTTTCTCTGGAAGAAACTGTAAAATAATTTATTGGTGAGACCACAAAATGAACCATAAAGAAGGAGCTACTCATAAAGGCTTACCCTATTGTTGCCTTAGAATGTGACCTTTTTCTTATTCCAATAAGGACAACCGGAGACAAAGCTGGGCTTCCAGGGATATCCCTCTACAATTGCTGCAATGGCCTTGCAAAGAGCTGCTCCTTGGAAAGGCTTTCTTTTTCCTCCCTGAGGCATTCTCTACAGAGGTATACAGCATTTCTAGAAGTCTAGTTGCTTTGCTACATTTTCTGTGCCCATGACTGACCTGTTTGAACACCAATGCTCTTGATTTCTTGAGCCACAGTAATTTTAGAAGGAATGAAGTCAGTAAGTATCTGCACTTGCATTCTTAAGCACTTTCCTGGTAGTTGTCCTAAGCACTGATTCCCATTTCAGCCAAGTGCTCTGGTATCTCATCTTCATTCAGATTCTCACAGGCAGCCAGTGGTGCCTCTTTTGTATCATATGCAAAGGTCCTTATGGAGGCATGAGGGTCATGGCTCTGCCAGAAGCTGCAGGCTTAACCATCCCTTTTGCAAAGATAAATAGCATTTAGTGAAATGGCACCATTTCAGCAGTAACTGGAATACAGTCATAAAGAGGATGGTATCAGAGACAATAAATGAAAGGGGAGGATTTCACAGCCTAATTCAATGCTGTTTCAAAACAAAAAGGCTCCAACAATGGATCCAAATGGAAGGAACCAGAAAATAGCCTGTAGTAATATTCTTCTAGTCTGCCTATATTTTAGAAGATTTAATTTTTTTTTTTTTTTTTTTTTTTTTTTTTTTTTTTTTTTTGGAAACAATGCTGCCAGGGAGCCTACAGCCTATTTCCAGGCAGCTCTCCATCAAACACCCATGTGACATCAAAAATGTATATGAAAGCACTGGAAGTTCCTGTGATGCCATGTGTGTAATGCTGTCCATGTGGCTCAGCAAGGAGAACTGCTGTAGCAGATTCCACCAATATAAATTGGATTATTTGGACCTTGCAGAAGACATCTTCACAGAAATTGTCCCTGCTCATCAGTGTGCAGAGGGAAGAAAGGCTCATAAGTGTTAAGAATCGTGTTATGATTCATCCACACAAGGAGATGTAAATGAGCACTTTTAGTGGGTACAGACAGGACCATCTTCCTGCCTTACCAGTCACATAATTCTTTTTCTTTTAATATATTCTAAATGGCATCAGCTCTAGAGATAAAAGTTACTTATCTCTGCAACATAATCCCCCCTACCCCAATTTCTGGCCAAATTTGCTGCCTGCCTCCCAGTTTGCAGTCTGCTCACTATCCATCTTCATTGACTTTTCCCCCACACCACTGCAAGATTAGAACACCATGGGAAATTAAAGGCAGTGCATATAAATCATGTTTATTGTTGCCTCAGATACAGAAAGATAACAAGAATCAATAAAAAAGGAATGATGACTCACAGTTTTATTAGTATATTCAGTTTTTCATGAGCTGAGTCTTCATAAAGAAAATGGTTTAACTGGGCCACTGAGATCCTGATGAATTAATATATTCCTGGCTATTTATCTTCTGAAACCTCAGTTTCTACTTTTCCATAGCACTTAAAATCATGAGGGAAAGAACTTTACTACTCTCTGAGAACCTGACGAAGTTCTGAAAGATAGAGAGGTTTGTGAAGGAAGAATTCATAGTGGAAAATCTTAAAGCCAATCTGAATTGCATGAGGCATGCATTGGACTTTATGCTTAGGACTCACCTGTCTCATGGGATGGAGCCAGTCACTTGGCTGGTCACAGGTTGTGATTTATGTCAGGTAGCATTAGAAAATAATGGCCTGGTTTTCAATTACATTTTACATCTGATTTTTAGCTGTACTTAGAAAGCAAAATTAGTAAGTTATTCTAAATGCAAAAGCAGCATTTTCTTCTTAAGTGTAGGAGAGCTCAGTAGATTCCTCTGGCTGTCTGACAGTGGTTTGAAAATGACTTAAAGTGGATTGAACAGCTGAAATGTCTCCAAATGTACAGCATTTATTTAATGCCAGCAAAGGAAGCGTACAGCTTTGTTAACTTGATCTCCATTCTTTCTGCTAAGGATCCATGAACATTGCCAATGGAAAAGAAAAAAATCTTGTAATGCCAGGCAGCACAAGTGAACACTGAATTCTGGGCTGTCAATCCAATCCAGCATGCTGAGTGGCTAATTCAGAATAATGCAGAAATGTATGAACGGAATAGTTAAAGAAAACCTTTAAAACACACAGAGCAAAATAATGGCAAATGCACTTCCCTGTAGTTAAATTGTTGTACTTACAGCAAATGACTTGTACTGATTACTTTAGGACTGGCAAGAACTGAAAAAAACAACATACAGATGACTTAAAATACTGGAAACAGCAACAATGCCAGGTGCCCTGTAAGGGTAGTTCCCAGCGCAGGGCTAGCAGTGGGAATGGGACTTTAAAGTAAATTTTGAGTTAAAGAAGCAGATGAAAGGAAGTGTGCTCTTCAAATGAAAGCACACACTAGGTGTCGAGATACCCAAGTTGATTTTTACTGACAGTAGAATAAACTACTGAGTTCCTGAAAAAACTTTCCAATGGGAGTTACAAGGACAAATAATATGACAGAGCTTATAAACTGATTTGCTTAATTTATAGAAGGAAATATATTACGTGGTTGTCAAATAAAGCCAGAGACTGGCTATGCAGAGGTGACACTACTCCGGTGTTACACTTTCTTCTTCAAATTTCCCATCTCAAAGCAGATGTAGTTCTTACATGAAGAGGTGTTGTGCCCAGCCTTCTCAATGACACAGTGTAACTTGTCCCTTTCTGGAATCTGACAACCATAAAAAAGAAATAAAATGAGGAAATAAAAACTTTCTGCCTTGTGTTTACAGTGTCCCACCCTATCAAACCCTTCCTGCCTGTACAGTCCTCACCCCTTGTCCTACACAGCCACTCCCCAGTTCCTTTAACTGGATTTTGGTTACATAGTGAGTCAACAGGCTTAGTAAATCAGCATAAAGCATGACACACTTTTATTACACACATGCATTACCAGCTTTGTTTCATGCTGAGTGCCTAAATTATGCTTACTTACATTATCTTGGCACTATTATTCTAACTCTATCAATACTTGTAAAGGGCTATGGACTTGCTGTATAATAAGAACTGTACACGTACAATTAGTAGTAATTATTACTGTTTATCTTTAAACAAAAATGAGCATTTAAATCTGAATTCCTGAGTAATCTTGTGCTCAATCTAAAGTTCTGCTTCAGAGCACTGGAAAGAAGAGAAAAAAATAATACTAAGGACATTAATTTTATGGTAGTATAAAAAGTTCATAATTAGATCATATGTTAAATTTAAAAATCTCAAGCTTATCATTAGTGGGAAAAAAGGATATAGTCACATAATGAAAACGTGCTGGATGAATCAGGATAATGTGGCTACCTGATTCCCCCCTGCTAGTTGCCCTCTCAGCCATTCCTTGAGAAGGACTCGGACAACTCCACAAACTCAGGAGAGTGCCTGCCTTCCTGGGATGATGCAAGAGCAACAACAGTAAAGAAAGAAACAACAAACAAAGGAACAATAAATATAGAAAATGTGTGTCCAATTTTTTGCTGTGTTTACAATCTTGTTTATGGGCAAAGAAAAGCATTCCTTACGAGGAAAGGCAAGAATTTATTGTTGGTATAATCCGGCCCTTGAGCACACACCAGGAAACGATGCCCAGCTGAGCTGGGTGTGAGTGCCTGCTCACACCCCTGCCCAAAGCACCCGGCAAGCCCCTCCATGCTCCTATATTCGCTCTGTGGCGTAAGGGCAGCCTGACTCGGGGGGCTCAGATTTCACTCCTACAGCTGCTTCAGCTGCTGGCCCCACCTCATCCTGCTCATTTGCACCGTGGCTGCAGCAGAACCATGAGCTGCTGGGAGTTCAGCCAGTACATCCTTCACTCACCATCCCCAAATCTCCTGCTCTTTGGACAAACTTTCCCATTCTGCTGCTTTACTGAGGCAGTGTTGTACAACTCTGTGTTTGACCTACAGCCTCTCGTTACCGGCGGCTGCTCCAGGCTGTCAGCCCGAGTCATGCACGCTCCTGACATGCAGTCATCAGTAGGAAGAGTACAGTCAAATCCTGGTCAGATCCCGGCAGGGACACATGGGCCCCATGACTTCAGCTGATATATTAAGCACATTGCAGCAGTGCCATTTTGAGCGAGGGTGCACATAGCAATTTGAGGGGAGCATCAAACATATGTCTCTAAACTACTGAAAGGCAGTGGATCTGAATTGTGCCCGGACACACCCTGACCTCCAGTCTTTGCTGAGTAGAGCCCAACAAAGTGTTTATATTGTCTTCAGTACTGAACTTTCTGAAATCCTTTTTTTTTCAGGAGTCACTTTTTCAAAAGGACAGAAAAATGAGAGGAGAGTAGAAAGGCATTCCATGAAGTGTTACTACAACACAAACATGGCCATTTATCCTAGCACCTGATCTGGAACAACTTCCTTAACAAACAGTTCCCCCACATGCTGGAAGAATTATTGGGGGACCTGATGCACTGGGAGAAGTCCTTCCATGCTCTGAGTGACATTGTCAAAATATCAAGCACTGTCTTTGCTACTGTTTGAGGAATGTCTCTGTAAACAGGGAGGAGATTTCTGGACAGAGAGTTACAATCTACAGTTAGAAATGGAAGAAACCAAGTAAGAGGTTTATGGCTGCTGCTTGCATGGATGACCGCCAATAGGAGGAGGTTTTATATACATAAACTGAACAATTGTATCATTTTGAATTTGCATAGTGTTGGGTTTTGTAAATTATGTAATAAAGCACATCTCAACAATTGCCACAAAAGGTCAATATATTTTAAAATACGCAATTATGTGTATAAATATTAAAATCACAAGAAGTCTGTTTTTGTCATGGTTGCAGCACCTGCAAACAAGTACAGTCAGGTCACATGGGAACTAGATTTCAGAAGAAGCTGACGGGTTGTGCTGCATTACTTGGTTTGAATGGTGTTTCCAGCCAGGTAAGGGATAGTGATCTACAAAGGAAATAATCTCATCCAATTTTTTCCCCTAAAAGAAATTGCCTTGTATACTTGGCCAATTTCTTCACAGTGAGACACCCTTGATGGACGTGCTGTTTCAAACCCCATGATAATGGCACAGCGCCTTCCCCAACACTGTCTCAGTAGGGGCTGCAGAACTGTTAAGTCAACTGTTTCCTTAAATCTCTTTCTCCAAGGTTAATTTATATGGTGATATCTGTTTTTATAGAGGCTTGTCCCCTAAGTGAAGATGCTTTGTGGTGTGTGGTAAATTCTGCAACCTGTACTTCATTAATAATAATTGTCATCATCATCTGTGTAAGGATAGTGCTTGTGAATTAGTCTAAGGAAAAGTTTTAGCAAACTTAAGTTTTGATTAAGTTTTAAATTGTGAGGCTGCTTTAGTGGGTGACATCTGTTAACATGAAAAGTCACCAGAGGTCTGTTCTGCTGGTCTGTTTTAGGTGGAAGCAGTCCCAGGCAGTGCAGCAGCCAATGCTTTTTGGCAAGGGGTCCTTTGAACAGCCACAGTGGCAGACCTGTATCATGGGAGGTCCTGGTGATAAACGACATACAACTCCCTTCTGCCCCCTCTGCTGCAGCAGATAAGCCATTGTGGGAATGCTGGTTGGCAGATATAATTCAAAAAGCAGTTATTTCAGAGCAGCACTCTTCCAGGTCCATATATAAAGTAATATGACAAATTTAAGGAAAAAGCATTTCAGGCAATGGATTTCGTCAAATAATAGTGCAATTTGTGTTCAAGCTTCTGTAGTTCAGAAAATTTCTCATTTTATTTACATATTATGTGTTCAGAGGGCTGTTCTAAAACTTTGTAGAGCCTGAAGAGAATGTTCAGGCCATGCTGTCCTTCGAGACTCCCTCTCTTCTCCACTCAGGCATTTCTGAGATGTAAATATCACCAGGGGGTTTCCCAAGCTCTAAGAAAGTCAAACAGGCCCAAGGCTAAGCTGCTAGTTATCTGTTTAGGCACATTAATACCAAAAGGCAAGCCACTTCCATAGGAATCTAGGAAGCTTATAAAAGGTGATTTAAACAAAGCAACAAATTACAAAAGCCACTTTCTCACAATATGATCTGTTGTCACTTTGATAAAATTTACCAGAAACCTCGGAGGTCTGCTGAGCTCAAAGGGGAAAAGATACAAAATAAAATTAAATCCTGTAATGTAAAAGTCATTAATTCTCACATTGAAAATACAGGTCTTGACATGTGAAAAAGAATATTGAAGAGACTGGTTTTTCCCACTGCAAATACTGTAAAAACAGAGGAGCATGAGCACATGGTCATGACAGTGTGAGGCCAGGAGAAAATGCACCCCTTACTGACATTAAGAGGCAAAAAATCACAAAAATTATTGCAGGCATAGGGGGATTGGAAACCCTGTCACGGTTCTTGAAAGATAAATCCTTTTGTGGATGGAGACCAGAAACACTTTGAGTATTGGCTCAGTGATGAAGGTCCATAAACACACAGAAACAAGAGCGTGTGCGAGCCCCAGTGCTGGCACTTTTGCCAGGCTCTGAGAAAAAAGGCTCCTACAGACACAGGGACACGTGAACCCCATCTCACAAGCTCCCCTCCAGTTTCAGAGGCAGGCATCCCAAACTCTTATGAAACTTTGGTCTGTTGCTTTTCAGAGAATGAAAAAGGCAAAGATGAGCATTTTATGACATGCTTGTGTGACCTCACATAGTGGCCATAGTCCATGCCAAATAAGGAAATGATCTGTGGGAAAAGAAAACCCTTAAATGCAGAAGAAGTTACAACTCCTGCCCCAGTCCAAGCATTTCACAAGTTGAATTTTGGCTTGTTTGCATACATTACCACAGTTTTAAAGTACATTTACTTTTTCTTAGCAATCTGATGGGACTCCTTAAATATTTTCTCATGCATTTTAGGAATTAATCTGTGACAGAATACCCTGGGCAGAAGAACAGTCACAGACAGTAGAAACTTAAGCAAATATAGACCACACAGCATGGAAGAAATGAGGAGGACGTGTTGCAAGGTATTTTGCAACTTAACACTGTACATGGTTGTAGGCAACTACTTATTAAGATACCTGTAAAGGGCAGGGAATTAAAAAACTTCAGCATTAATTTCACTAGTCCCTCTTGTGTCAACATTGTTTAGGTGACAGTTTTATGACTGTGGAACTCTGTTACCTATGAACAACTAAGATTAAAATATTCTGCACCTCCCATATTGTGTCAGGTTGCTTTCAGGCCACATCAGAAGCTGACAGACTGAGCTCTCCCTAAACTGTGACAGAACCGTACATGCGGCTGTAGGTTTTGGCTGTCTGAGGAGGTGTGGGCTCACTTGTTTCAGAACATGTTGAAGCAGAGGCTTCCAAATGGGTGCTTGTGAATGCTCCCCAACAGTCTCCTAATCCTGCGGGACAGAGGAATACCACTATTTGAGGATAACTTGGCTCTTTCAAATAGTGCAATTAATGGAATATTTGTATCCTATAAATACAACACTCTAAAAACTAAATAATATTTCAGGTGTGTTCCTGATGACATGGCTTAGCATTTGAGTCTAACAGTTTACTTCCAATGTTAGTCCAGGGTAGCCAGTGTCTACCATTTCTTGGCTAAGACACTAGAGATTTCAGGCAGATTTTCCTGCTCTGAAAAGCCTACAAAGTATTCAACATCTGTACTGCTTCCTTCCTTCCTGTTTTATCTCCTCCTCAGTCCTGTAATGCCTCTGTGCACTGTCTGTGTGTTGTCATGAAAACATGACTTGCAGACATAAAGAAGATCCACGCTTTTGTTGCAGGTGGTTTTTTTATTTTTTTATTTTTTTCCAAATTCACATTACTAAGCAGGAAAGTCAGAATCTAGTTCAGTAAAGTGCAGGCTTTGGAGGATTAAAATAGCCTCTAGCTTTGGACTAATAAAAAAGCACAAATCACTTTCCCAAGGGGAGAAGGTTGTTTTATTGGGCCCTGTAGGAAACCAGAAATGCTCCTCCCAGGAAAATACAGACCAAAGTTCCAAGCAGCACAGCATGCACATGGCTATTACAACTTTACAAAAGTTTCTGAAAGCAGATGGGGATAACAAAAAAACCCCACAACCCAGCTTTGGACTTTCCAGTTTGCAGGACAAATCCAAGTATCTACATGAGCAAGGGGGAGAATAATGCAATTAAACAGCGCAGACTTTTCAGTGCCTTCTACACAAGCACATCTGTTAACAGGCTTTTTCATGTCAGTTATAAAACACATACATAGTCTTCTGTAGTGCTCCAAAATTTAAAAACAAAATTCTGGCATTTTTTTAGGATCTATGGTGGAATTGTATACATGAGATATTTACTTCAAATATTGGATTGATTAATATTTTTTATGATACGTGATACATATCTGTGTGAAGCCTCAACAATTATTTTCTTGGCATTTCTCTCCTTCTACTGTAAATTTTTTGAGCAGGAACCACACCTTTTTATTTATTTATGTAGAACCATCATGCTGGAGACCCTGCTACTCTTCCATAACATGGTTTAAAGAAAGAGGCTGACAAGGAAGCAGATGGCTGAGAAATAGATGTCCAGTCTTTGTCTTCTTTCCCAAACACACAAGCAGTAACACTCATCTGTTACTGAAAAACAAGGAGGGAAAGCCTTTGCAGTTGTTCTGGACACACTAACTGCATGTTGGCCAAAAAGAAACTATTGGAACCTATGATGAAAGGAAAGTGAAGTTGTTGAATCTTTGCTGAAGTCCACACAGCTGACAATGTGGATCCAAGAGAAATGTCTCAAGTTTGAAGAATGGCTGTAGAATCTCTTATCCAAGGGAGAACCTGAAGCTTAAGTGTGGTGTGTCTCCAGGTATGTGACATGCCATTCCCCACAAGGAGATGGGTGGTGAAATAAAGAACACAGGAAAAGAAAGAAGGGGAAAAAAAAAAGAAAAAAAGGGGAAAGAACTTAATCCAGAGTAGGTATAACTGCAGCTAAGAATAAACTGCAGGAAAAGGAGTGATTTACCTGAGTGCCATACCTGGCACTATCCAAAACCTGCCACCAGCCGAAACAACTCCAAGATCCAGAAAGTATATGGGATCTACTAAACAAAGATTCAAACAATAAAATGGTGGAAAGAAGCATTTTATGCTGCTTCCCCTTTATTTAGTGACATTGTTGCACATATACATAAAAGCTACAACTTGCAATTTCTTGGAGTTGAAGTTGAATTGAGTCCTTCAAAAACATATTAAAAATAGAAATCTCTGCATGGTTGAATAATAGGGTTTCCCAGCAGGCTTCTTTAATTAAAAGATTTCAACAGACATTGAGAAGGACTTTAAATTACTTTTTCATTCAAAGGTCTCTCTACAATTAAAAATCCCAATCTGCATGGCATCTGTTAGCAAATTAGTACAGAATGTCAAAAGGAACAGTTTAAGTCTGCTCTGCAAGCACTTGTCTGTTTATACATATTGCACTCCTGATGTACACAAATCCTGTATTCTTGAATAGAAACTCCTAGCCAACAATTTATCGAGGCTTTACCTTGCTCCTTATGCTCTTATGCTCCATTTGTAAATGACAGAATTTACCTCAAACCTTTCTGACTAGCCTGATTTGACAGACTCACAGAAGAGCAATAGTTGAATCATAAAGGGACATCGTCAGAATGTTGAGTTCAGGCCCTACCCTGCTCAAAGTTTAGTCAACTACAGCAGATTGTGCAGGACCATATCCAGTTGGACTTCCAAGGCTGACGACTCCACAACTGCTCTGGGATACCTGTTTCAGCATCTGACCACCCTCACCGTAAAGAAGTTATTTCTTATATTTAAGTGGAATTTGCTGTCTTTCAATTTGTGCCTATTGCCAATTGTCCTTTCAGGGCAGCAGTGAAAAGATGCTGGTTCTGTGGTCTTCTGCTACCTTAACCCCTTCTGGTATTTACACACATTGATAAGACCTACTGAGCCTTCTTTCCTCCAGGTTAACAATTCCAGCTCTCTCAGCCTCTCCTTGTATGACACATCCTCCATTCTCCTCATTATCTTTATGACCTTTCACTGAACTTTCTCCACTATGGGCATGTATTTCTCATGCTGGGGATCCCAGAACTGGACACAGGTCTCAAGGTGTGGTCTCACCAGTGCCTCACTAGAGAGAATGACTTCCCTTGACCATACCGGCAATGCCTGGATGTTGTTGGCTGCCTTTTCTGCAACTGCACATTGCTGATTCACAGTCAACATTTTGCCCAGCAGGAGCCCTGGATTCTTTTCTGCAAAGCTGTTTTCCAGGCTCCAATGTGTACTAGTACATAGGGTTAAACCTTACCTGCTAGAGGACTTGGCATTTCCCTTTGATGAATTTTATGAGGTTCAAGAGCAAGAGTTGGCCCATTTCTTGAGCCTGTCAATGTCCCTCTGAATGTCAGCACATGCATCTGGTTTCAACCACTCCTCTCAACCTTGTATTGTGTGGAAACTTGCTGTGGGTTCACTCTGACAGCACCACCCAGTACAGGCCCTGGTATCAATCCCCGTGGTACTTTATTAGTGACTGACCTCCAGCTGGACTTTGTCCCCAGCAGTTCATTCAGTTTTCAGTCCATCTCAGGGTTCACTTATTTAGTCTGCACTTTGTCAGTTTGTCTGTATGGACACAGCATTGAAAACCTTGCTAAAGCCAAGATAAACAACATGCACCACTTTCCTCTCATCCACAAAGCCAGCTCTTCCATCACAAAAGGCCACCAGATTGCTCAGGCAAAGTTTCCTCCATTTATATCCATATTGACAACTCCTAATCATCCTGTCCATGATTTATTTGAAAATAATTTTCTTGAGAATTTGCTGTATTACCCTCTCCCAGGGGTTTAGGTGACGCTGACAGGCTTGTAGTTCCCTGCATTCTCCTTCTTGCCCTTCTGGAATACAGGATGGGTATTTGCCCAGGAACCTCCTCTGATTTCCACAACCTTTCAGATACAATTGAGAGCAGCCCTCCATTAATGGTTGAATCCCACCAAATCCTACTGACTTGTGTACACTCTATTTGTTTAAACATTTCCTAACTCAATCCTCCTCTACTGAGGTTAAGTCTGCAGAGCTCCAGACTTTTCCACTGATCTCCATAGCCTAGGATACCTGAAAGCAAATCTTACCAGTAAAAACCAAGGCAAGTAATTTAGTTCTGTGGTATGAATAATTCAGTTTTATTTAGCTGTAATATTTTTGTATCTGTATTAGAAGTAGCAAAGGAATGCAGGCAATGACTGAGGCATGCCTCTTGAGCATCCTGTACCTGAACAATATCTGTTTAAAACTGCTGTTCTTAGTGGTGAACACGGACCCTGAAAGATGAAAAACTGCTATAAGTAGCTGAGGGCATTTTCCTGCAGAATCATACTGTGATATTGGCAACATAAATCTAGTCTAGGGAAAGAAATAAGAATGATAAATCTCTCGCAATACTGGAACAATATTTTAATTATCATAAAAAAGCCAAATCCCTCCTTGTGAAAAGAATATGAGGAAAGCATTCTTTTTTCAAAATCCATAACTTTTATACCTAAATACTGCAGATAATGCAAGAATAAAAGTAATCATCATCATGCCTTCAAGAACTGAATTTTGAAGTTTCTGATCAAATTCCTGTTATTGTATTGTTAAGGAAGTGGCCTTGTTCACCAAGCTGAAGCAACACTGGAAGAGCTTCCTGTTTAAAGCAGCAGGGGATGCAGCCCTGAGAACATCAATCACACAGTTCATTATATTAACTTGACTGAAGCATTGCAGGAACAGGGCTCCAGTCAGCTTCAAGGGTCCCCTGCAGTGTTATACATGGCAAGATCCTGCAGTTAGCATTTCTTCACTGTGACACAATAACTCTCCAACTGAAATGGGAAGAGATGGAACAACTTTATAGCACTAGGGAATTGATCAGTAGTTTAGCTTTAGCATCCTGTCTCTCCCTAGTATTTTTCAAAAAGGTGCAAAAATTTCAGAAGTCAATTACATAATAACCTACACATAAGTTTCTTCGGCAGAGCAGTAATTGCTTAGCTTAGTAACTAAAAGTCCAAGGCTTAAAGATTTATATCCTTTGTGATTTTAAATTCTCTGTACTGTAGCTCTTATTTTTTAAAATACATTTAAGAAGGCTTTTCTGTTCTGGTAGTGATTTCCAAAGAATAACTGCATACTTTTAAATTTGTTGTCTGTTCTACATTCTTTCACAAAATTTCTAGACAAGGAGATACAGCAGTTCTGTAAAATCTTTAATAGTCAATTCTTTATTAAAAGTAAATGTAATCATAATTGGTCAATAAAAATGCCAAAACTAGGAACAGGATCATCAAAAAAGCTGCGATGTCAGACAGATTTGCTGTCTACAACAAAGATCTGTGGACAAAACATCATGAAATGGACTATTCTGACCTGCACAGCAGTTGATGTTATGAACAGATTTTGTTACATGCAGACAAAAATCCTGATTTTCAGAGAAGTGATGAAGGCGCTACCAACTTGAAGAAAGAGGTGGAATACTGCCTTTTCATTCAGGCCGTTTAATCATTCATGGCCCTAAATACTAACCCCTTGATTAAAGTACAGTTTAGAAACATTAAATTTACTTTCATCATAAACACCTATCTCAAAAACCATGGAGGAGATAATAAGCAAATCCTGCTTTTACACACAATGTAAAGGGTGAAAAGAATGAAGCACAGCAGGATAAATATATCTAATGATTTGATGATGATTTAACTGAATTATCAAGAAAAAAGAAGAGAATTTATATATACCAATGAGTATATTCAATTTAATAAAATGCTTCTTCAGTTTCCTAGATAGGTTTTCTGGAAAATAAATTTATATCCTAAAGTGTTTCAGGTAAACATAGTGCAATTTTAGGAAGAGTGCTCCTTGACTGAATGGTTGAACTCTATGCAAATGGCTTCACTTATGCAAGTAACACCACTTATATAAATGGAACACATATCTGAACTTGTATATGACTTGAAATAACTGTCATAAACCTGAACACTAGTATGTATCTTTGACTACTTGTCTTGGTTTGAAAGACAGGTATCTGCCAAGGAAGGCAGGAGTCTCCCTTGAAATGAAAAAAAATGCAACCCCCTTCCCTCCAAATTATCATAATTTTGAAATTGAGGGGCTTTTAAGCAAAGATATGAGGAATAAGAATAACAGTTCTTTACTGTTATGTATCTATATGTGTATAACCAGTCAAACAAACAGCAATAACTCTGGCAGTAACAGCAAACAATCCCAAACCCAGTCCCAGCCTTCTCGGCTGCCGGGCCCTTTCCCCTCGGGTGCAGTTCCGCTCGCAGCCGGCAGGGGCGCTGGCGGCTCCCGGTGAGCAGGGCAGGTGCGATGGTTCCCCCGCGGCTGCAGGGGGCGCTCCGGAGCGAGCTCGGGGAGCACGCGGCACCGGCGCCCTGGGATCCCGGGAAGGGATGGGACAAAGGCTTCACAAACCCCTGGGCAGCCGATCCCGGTGTCCGGCCAGACCCTCGGGAACAGCAGGCTGGAACGGCAGGGACGAGCACAAATCCTGGATGGCAGAGGAGATGGATCGAACTGCGGAGCTGCAGCGGAACCCCAGAGGTCTGGGCAGGCAGGGTGTGCGGGGCTACAGAAGTAGCGAGGGCTCGAAGCAATGGCGGGGGCAGGGCAAGGCGGGCTTGGGAATCCTGGGGTTTCTCTTGTAGAAGGAAGGCAGCCGAAAAAGCAGAAGCCTGCCATGCTGACGAATTCCTTCCAGCCTCTCTCTCCCTCCAAACGCAGGAGCTAACAGCCCACAAGCCCAGGTGAAAGAGAGTAGTACAGTTGGACCCCTCCCCCGTGGCCAGGTCTTTTGTTTTTCTTAAGCACCCAGTAATTTGTCCCCCTAGCAACGTGTATGGAGAAAATGCTTTAAGAGACAAAGAAAACAGAAGAACTCCTAAAACTCCAATACTACTCTTCCCAGAACTTACTTTACTTACTAAAGTCTTGGGCATGTTGTTCGGAGGACTAAGCTATTTTGACTTACCTCACAAATTTGTATTTGGAGAATGGCTCGTGCTCCATATCCCCTTATGCTTGCAGATGGTCACTCAGCAGACATCAAGCTAAGATACAATGAACAAAATTAAACTTTAGTGGAGTATTTCTATGTTCAGTGGCTGACAGTGTGAGGCTCTTGGTCCACTTCCTCTCAGCTCTGTAGATCTCTGAGCTGACCAGCCTCTCCTGCTGCTCTGAACAGTGAAGGCTCAACCACTAGGACAGACAGCAACAGCTTCTCGCTTGTTGTACAAAGCAAGAGAAAGGCACTGGTGAAGCAGGTGAGTCCCAGAACAATTGCAAAAACATCCAGTGACCCAGTGACGAGTTCAATTGCACTGGGCTGTTTCTGGCTGCAGCAGACAGGTCGAACATCCCAAGTGCCTACTTTCCATTCATCATGCCACTCAACCTGGTTCTGCCACACACCACCAGTTCTGATGACTAAGAAGTCTGTCATGACCTAGTGGCTGTCAAAGAGGAGGCACCTCAAGCTGTGCTGACTGATGTTGTTGGAGTCAGAAGCAGCAAGGGAGGAATTTTAAGAGCAGGAGTCCCAATAGTATGTGGAGAAAAAGATAATAGGAATGATGCAAGAAGTGGGAACAAAGTGTTGTACATCCAACCTTATCCTTACTAGTGCTGATCTGTGCAATTGTAATAAAGCATTTAAAATGAATGGCAGACAATGAAACTAATAAGGTGCATGGACACTGAAGATGTCTTATGACAAAAACTTACAAAATGTTTCAAAAATGGGAGGATAATTTAAACTCAAATGAACACACAAGACTAATACCAGAAACTCCTGAAGGAAAATGTCCTCCTTCTTCCTGAACAGAAATATGATAAGATTGAACTTGACAATGCATAAGAACAGGGAGAACCATCCCAAACTAAGTATCAATGACCATACAGACTGAGAAAGTTATTTAGTGCGAGCCAGTCCTGGGATACAGAAAAAGAAAAAGCCATAGTTCTCCCTTTCTCACCTTTAAGTTAACTGTGAACTTGAAGTATCCAAAAGGAAAACTTACTTGGTAAGCCTAATTTTAAATTGCATTTTTGTTATTTACTTTGCATCCCCTCCTACAGTTCAACCTTTGCTCTTAAAGTAAACTCATTTTATTCTGGAAGCTTATCTTGGCATTAAAAGCAACTCTAAAGCAACTTTGGCATAAATAAGGCCCATTATTATTTGAAAAACAATTAATCCAAATAAACAAGAATCTTAGTCCTATCTTGTTACACTCACCTAGGGCAAGTGGGGGGAACTGAGCTCTCTAAGTAGCAAGGATCAGTTTGAGAACTTGTAATATCTGATATCAAGGAAAGCCAGGTCTCCCCTTTCAGCCAAGGAGACACGATACACAGACAGCCCAGAAACCTGAGAAACTTGTAAAAGCTGTTATTTCCATGCCCTACTGTTACAGTACGACAGGAAATAAAACGAAATTATATATTCACTGCACACTTATTCATATACATTTCATCTGAATATGGGTTTTTTTAACAGTTAAATCAATGAAAAAGGTAGACTTGCCAGTTCTTTACTACTATTTTATAGTAGTAGGTTCCTTGCAAGGTTATCACCAGCCTCTCCCATCCACTGTATCTCCCACAGTCTATAATAAATATTTAATTAAGCTCAAAACAACTGTTCTTAAACTCATAACCAAGCTTTGAAGTTCATTGCTTTTATTTCAGTTCTGAAAAAAGGGCTTCTGTTCCCTAAACTTTCCAATTATCAGTGACAACAAAACCCCAACTGCCTGTGGCACTGGTTATTACATTTTGAAACACTGTCAGTTTGGACTGTTTCTCCATAAAGAATTTTTTGAGTAGAATTTGCTTTAAAAAGGTAACCCATTTATCAGAGTAACTTCTTGTTGCAGTCAGTTGGCTTGACCTTGTCATGAAAGCAGGAAGTTCCTTTAGTAAGGAAATTACAACTTCCAAGATCTGTACATAAGAGTTGGTATTTACAGCTGAACAATAAGCTTTAGTCAGCTTTCACTCATCCTTCTTTAGAAGCTCTGCCCGATTTTGTTAACAGACTTTGTGCTATAATTAAAAACCAAAATGGTCTGAGCTGAACATGACTTTTTTTCAAGAGACACTGATGCATTTCTCCATAAGAGAATTTCCAGGATGTATGCACTTAGAAGAAAAAAAGTTGATCTAAATCAATTTTATGATTGAAACTGATTGCTGCCTTAATAACAGAGAAGGTTGTTCACTCTCAGAACAGCTCTAAGACTAAAATAAGTCAAACATCTGAAACCAAAGCATTCTGCTAAAAGAGCCAAAGGGAGACTTTATCTATCTTGTATCTAAACTGTGGAAAGGTATTTTTATTTTCCCTCATAAGTAGAGAGAGAGAGAGACAAACAAATATTACTTGAACTAGCAATCAACAGTATCATCATGAAGAATTCCTACAAATGTTAAGGAATTGCACTGAGCACTAAATTACTAAAATAGCAGAAATGGCTTATTAAAGGTTATATTAATTCAGAAAACAGCTGATGCATGTGAGGCTTACTGTGCTGTGCAGAATATTTGAAGATATAGCAAAATACTGCTTTGCAGGAAGGGTGAGACAAAAATACAAATAACTAAATTTCAACAGTAGATTTTTAAATTAAAAGTATTTCTATTTGACTGGCATCAACCTTTGCAGAAACATTCTTCTTTGGAATGAAGTCTCAAATATTTCAGGCTAAGCAAGCCATATAGGAAAATCTTAAAATAAGACTTTACTGTGGAAAAGTGGTCAACTCTCTAACACTGAAACTCATTTTCCTTTTCATTTATTTTGCTAAAAGGAATTTCAGTAATTGTTCCTATTTTCTGACTGTGAATGTATTCCTAGAATGGCCTTATTAAACAAACAGAGGAACAAGAACTGTACACAATGGTGCATCTAGTAACTTTATCCCTTCCTGTCCTCTGCCACAGTGCTTCTCATTTTGTTATTTTATTATAGAGTGTCATATGGGAAGACTGGTATTGTTAGCACCTGAGTATCTTAAATTATAATTCAAATAAACAAAGTTGACAGGAAGCCTGTAGTGTTTGTTACTTCATTCTGACAGACTGAGGAATCTCTGTAGGGCTGAGATGCCTTTGTGATTATTTTTGTACCCAAGAACTATAAGTATTTATGGGACCATAAAAACGTAATCAGAAGTAGAACATCAGAAGTTGTTTGTGGTATGCCAAGCCACTCTCCTGGAATTACTTAAATCACCACACCCTCCTGCATTTTGCCTGACAGCCTTTGGCGGAAAGAATTTCCTTGTGGAAGTACCACTTCTTGTTCTCTCACATGAAAGTATTTAGAACAGTGAGAATATAAGTCATGTTTATTGAAAACTGTCCGATTCCCATGAAATTTTACAGATTCACAACTCTCAGTACATCAGCTTCTGTGTATCACTCACCAGCCTTCTTTTTCACAGCATCATTTACCTTTCAGGACCAACTGCATTGTCACTGTGTCAGTGTGATGCAGAACACTACCTGTCACCAGAAATTGTTTCACCTTCCCACACTCAGTATTCTCACACAGGCAGGAAGTTCTCTGAAAACATCTGTAATAAAACCTTCTTTCAAAGAAAAAAAATAGGAAAAGCAGAAGACCTAGTTTTACTGCAGTGCCAGTGACAGCTCCTACCATACATTTATATAGCAAACATCAAAGACAAGCTACATTTTCTCTGTCAGGAATTGCGTATTTTCCTGTTACTTTCTTCTTGAGCAACATTTGTACACCTCACTTTTAATTGAAAACTTAGATTTTCAGCTCTGTGGGGCAGGACACCTTTTGTTCTTCCATGTAACCAATCTCCCCCACAAAGGCTGGGTTTCTACAAAGAGACTATTATTCTGTAACTGTTATCAAGATGTATTTCTGTAATGTTGTGTTCCCCAACACATGCCTTCCTAAACAAGAGCACAAGTAAATCTCAAAACACCACATTTCTCCACTGAAAACTCGAGAAAGACATAATTATGTAACTTAATGACAAAGGTGCAAACTATTTATAATACTACTGTGATACATAGTATAGATGTATCTTTCACAGATGAACTCCTAGGAGCCTAGGAATCATCCAGGAAAGAATATTTTTGCTATTTTCTGAGCATTGCAAGAACACATATGCTGACAAAAGAATAAAACTTACCAGAAAAATAAAAGTTTGTGGTTTAAATCCAAGCAACATTTATGCTGGGCTATCATGAGTTTGTTCTCAGGCATTTTGTTAATCGGAAGTAAGGAGTTCATTCAGCAGGTCAATTATTTGCTGCAAGTATTTCATCAAAGTGTCAGTAATGGCACCTCCATGGATTTATACAAATACACCAGAATAATTTCTTGTGATTAGACAGATTCAGAATTAGCTATCAGCCTGTTCTAAAGCAGCTCTTTTGTGGCTTCATTCGAGAATGTTTAGGTTAAGATTTCCAAAGATCTCTGTGTGTAGGTATGTATCTTCTTAACAAAAGAAAAGCAGATAAAGTGAGCCGAGTCTTCATATACATATATACATATGTATAGTGTAATGCAGACTGCAGGCAGCCTAGTGATACTGCACTCCTATGAAGTTATTCACACATACATATATAATTTGCAGGTTTAGATTTAAGAAACTGGTTCAGATTTAATTGGGAAAAGTTCGGAGTTTTTTTTCCCCTTTCTGAAAGCAGCTCTTTTTGCTTTACTACAAGAACATTATGCTATTGCTTCAGCAGCTGCAGATGCTACCACAATTGTAATTGCCTGTCATGCAGTGAAGAAATCTAATTAAAATCACTTATTTGCACCTATTAACCAGTCTCTTTAAATTCAGACAAAAGACCTTACCACAAGCTAAAACATAAGTACAGAGTGCGGTCTGCAATTCAGTAAGAGAAACAACGTGTGTTTTCAGATAATTACACTTACCTCCATTTTCCTGCTATTAGCAATTAGCATTAACCATGAACTTAAATGGCTATGTAAATCACTACACCTGGCCACTACTCCAGACACACTGAGACTACTAGCATGATATTGGACAATGCAGTTCATCTTTTACATGCTTAAAATGGTGACATTTTTTGTGTTGAGGGCAAATCGGTGATTGCAGCATGGTTTAGAGGTGCAACACACAATAATTGTAAAAAATATTTGATAAAGGGCAAGGAAAAACTTGCAGTTTTATCACAAAAGACACAGGGTTCTTGAGCAGTTTTATAGATACGACCAGAATATTCCTTTGGAACCTCCTTCACCATGTCTTTTAGAACAATTAATGTTTCAGTTATTTCACAGGAAAAAAAAAAACAACCTACAGAAAGCTCTAATGTAAATAGGCAGGCAGAGCACTAAACCAGAATGGCTTGGTAAGTAGCCTACTGCACAAGCTCATCAGGTAGAGTTTTCTGCACTTCTCTAACGTGATGCATTCACTCAAGTCCTTACTCTGTTTCACACTGGATAGAGTTGACTGGACATGTGGAAGCCTGGTGCTGTGCACCAATTCAGTACTACTGCCCTCACCACATCACTTTTTGCTTTCTTTTAGGAAACAGCACTGCTAGACTGAACCCACTGAAGAAGTACTGATGCTTTTACCATTTCATGCTTCTGTATTCAAGAAATAGGCCAATAATAAACTATAAACTGTCTTACAGCCATGATAGACAGACTTCCTTAAGTCCATGGGCGGCTGTAAGAATAGGGTTTCCTCACGCATTTTTTTTGCCACTTCTTCAGAGTTCCAGGCCAACCTCATGCCCTGTGTGTACCCATCACTCATACCGCTCTGTGTACGCCCCTGCTGAGCGCCCATGTGCCCCTTCTGGGCGACGGAGGGAAGGTTCCAGAGCTGGACGTGGGCTGAGCTCTTCACTGCCTCAACAGGTATCTGGACCCACAGGGTCTGGTACTACCCTCAGCGACAGACACCTTCTCAGGGGCTGCCTGAACGGCTGGGCACCGACCCCGCCAGCACTGTGCTCCCTGTCCGCCTGTGCCTGCCCACCCCCGCAGGAAGGTGCCACTTCCCATTAGGTGCCCGCATCCTTCACCCACCCGCGCCCTCAGTGCTCACCCCGCACATCGGGGAGCAGGTCAGCGCTCAGAATCACAGAACCCAACAAGTAGGAGAAGACTCCGAAGTCATCGAGTCCAGCCTGTGTCAACTAGACCATGGCACTGAGTGGTCGTTCCTTAAACACCTCCAGGGACGGAGACTCCACCACCGCAGACACTGGTGGGCAGCCCATTCTAATGCCTAATCGCTCTTTCTGCGAAGAAATTCCTTACACTGTCCAGCCTGAATGCCCCCTGGCGCGGGTTGAGGCGGCGTGGGGCCCTGCGCGGTACCTGCGCGATGCGCGCAGCTCCCGCCCGCCCTCAGCGCGGAGCGGCCGCCGCGAGGCCGCCTGGTCCCGCCCAGCCCGCCGGGGGGCGGGGATTGGGTGAACGCACCCGTCACTCCGCGGCGCCGCCGTGCACCGATTGGCCAGCGGCGCTGTCAGTCATCGGCCGGACCGCGCCCGCCCCTTGTTGTCACGGCGCCGCGCGGGGCTGGGGCCGCTCGCGCCGCCGTTGTTGCCGCCGCCGCGGGAGCCCGGGTGGGGAGCGGCTCCCCGGCCTCGCCATGGCCACCAGCACCACGGGCTCCACGCTGCTGCAGCCCCTCAGCAACGCCGTACGCCTGCCCGTCGACCAGGTGAGGATGGGGAGGCGCCCGCCCCGCCGCTGCTCCCGCGGGCTCGCCGGGGAGGGACCGCACCGCGCCCCCGCTCCGCGCCGTCCTGCCCCGCCCCGTCCCCCCGCGGCCCCTCCATCCATCCGTGGGGCCGGGGCAGGGCAGGCGGCTCCCGGAGCGGGCGGCGGCCGCGGCTCCTCTCCGCACCCGCGGGCGGGGGCGCCGGGGCGGCGGCCGCTCTCCGCGGGCAGGTGCGCCCGCCCCGGCTGGTCCAGCATCCCGCCCGCATCCCACCCTGTCCTGCCCGGCCCCGCCTCGCCCCAACTTGTTGGCATCGTGCGTCGGCCAGATGTGGCTCGGCAGCTGGGAACGGGGCCGGTATCAGCTCAAGGGATGCAAAGGTTGGGTAATAATTGCGAATGCAAAGCAGCGCGCTGCGCCTGGATGCGCCTGCCAGGGGGGTTTACACGCGGTGTTAAATAATAATGTGCGCCGCACACAATGCTGCTGGGAATTCGTATGTACTTTGTAGGCAGAGCGTTTCTGTGGTATCTATTGTCCAAGTGATATAAAAATTCCTGAAGGCTGTTAATCCTGGTGTCTTCACGAAACATCAGAAGATAACAAAATAAGATTGGGAAACTGAGGTTTGCTGAGTTTTATCACTGAAGTTGGACCATAATGTTTGTTTATGGGGGAAGTGGTCTAGACCTCCTAAATCTACAGAATATTTATGTATTTATGGATACATAAGAAAAGTAATCTGAAGTAACTCCTCATATAAATTTTGCAGCACCAAGAAATTTCATAGTAGGAAGTTGTTTGTTTTTTTTTTTTTTTAATGGCTCCATTAATGTATGTAATGAGTGAAACACATTAAAGAAAACAGTCTGTGCTTCAGTGGAGGGAGACTTTGATGGCTTGGTTTTACAAAATACACCTAATAGGTGAGGGAAGTAACTGGAAATGAAATATAGAGGAATGAGCATGCCTAGTGAAAGTGTTTTGGATGATTGAGCTACACACTCATTCTTCTTTTTTCTTTCCCTGTTCCCCAGCCATTTGTTTGAATGGAACCATGGTTAAGGATATACATGAAAAAGTACCTTCTAGAAAACTCATAAAACGGGCAAGTTGAAATTGAGCTTGCTATGATGGAATGGATACTGGGCACCCCTTGCAATGATACCTGTGGCTGGGATCGATGGCACCTCGTGGCTTGGTGCCTCATACCTGCAGGCTGTAAGCTGCTCTTTCCAGCTGCCCTGTGTTTACTTCCATAAAATGTTCGCCTTGTACAGGGTACTGTAAAACATGTCAGAGTTGACCATCTTTTTATGGCATGATGCTGGTGGTGTATAATTATCTACTCATATTAGTATTCATAAATTTAATTGTTTTACAACATAGTGTGGCTACTACCAAAATTGTTTTACTATTGTAGGTATGGCATTTTGATGATAATGAAGTTACTTTTTATTAAAGCCTGGAAAACTTCCCTGTATTAAGTGTTTTGCAACAGATGTTCCTGTAGAGCCAAGAAGTTTCTATAAAGTACACTTTGAGATCTGTTGGAGCTTTTGGGAGTAATCACATTGGAGGGTGGCTAAATATGTAGTTTAGAAAATTTGTTATAAGCAGTTGGAAGTCAGGCAAACATTTTTTGGACATCACTGGATTGTACATAATATAGGTCCAGTTGTGTATGAAGAGCACTGGTTGTAACTGGGGTATGAATCGAAGAGCTTCAAAATTGTGCTGCACTGAGGAGAACACATCTATTAAAAAAATCTGATTAAAAAAAAGCAAAGTTAGTTTTTTGTAACCTCAGCTCAAGAGTTTATCTTGATAGTAAGTTTGTAATACAGAAAGAATGTGAATTGTGTTCAGTGTAATCGAATCAAAGGGAGTGAAGGAGATAATGAGGGCAGAGAAGAAAAAGAAAGTGCTGTTACTCTTTGGTGTGTTTGCTCAAAGATTATACATGACATTTGGTGATACTATAGGCATATTCAGAATAAAAATGTGGCACTACTTTGAAAAAATAATAGAAGAATGAATTTTTGATTCATACATTGTTTCTACTACTTGCTCCAAATCTGTACTATGACTACAATCATACCAATATAGAAGCTGCTTGAAATAGGTGCTCTGGTGTAATACCAGCACTCAGAACTGCTGGAGATCAGTAGGGTGGGTTTTTTTTTCTCCACTCAAGTTTCAGTTTTGACCACAAGTAGAGACTAATCTTTACCCAAAATGTTGCTTAAATTGTGGTTTAGGTTTAACACATTGCTATCTAATTATCCTGCTAAGGCATGTAACTCTTGGAAGACAAATTGAGGTAGCATGTGTCTGTGTTGCCTTACTCTGGTGTTCAGACCAATGAATTGAGAACCTTGTCTATTTGACAGTGGATGGAAGTAGAAATTTAAATTCAAGGTGAAGTTGCTATCTCTAAGATTAATCAATCAGATCCACATCTCTGTGTGGATCAAGTGTGAGAAATTGGTTACTTTTTTACTTAATGCTTGGCAGAACTAGAGACAGAGATCTGAGAATAGTGTTGGTTATATTGTGGTTGGAGATCAGTGCAAAAGATGGAGGATGAGCTGCATCAGAGCCATTTGCCACCGCGGTCTCCTCCATGTGCCCAACTGTGTTGCAAAAAGAAAAGCTTTGTTACTTTAACAATTTGCTGTTCCTAGACATTTTTTCTTGGAACTAGAGTACTAGGTAGCTAAAGGAATGGAGAAGAACTTGTTTTCTGCTTGTGTGTGTATCCCCCAACAAGGTATTGTGCAGTAACTTGTTGCTGTGTTAACATTTCCTTTGGGTCTCATTTTGTCTTGCACCAAGTTTACTGAAACAGCTACTTGGAAAATTTAATGTGTTCTTTATAGGCTTCTTGGGCCAGTTTTTCTGTTGTTATTTTCAGTCATTTGGTGATAGGGAAGAAGATGCTTGGTATGAGCAAGAGCCTACAGCAAACTTGCCTTTCTCTGTATTTTGTAGTAGGAAAAAAAAATTAGTTCTTGGGAGTGAAAAGCCTCGTAAAAACTGTTTCCTTTCAAGTCTTGGAAAACGTAAGTTGGCTGCTCAGCAAAGGAAGCATTCTGTTGACAGCTGTGGCACATTAGGTCCTTAAAGTTAATGAATGAGTGAATAAATATTAATGTACTGCATTCCTTGTGTCTTCTCAGGGGAGAGAAGGAATCCAAGTAGCCATGTCCTTCCCACCTGGACAACTTCCCAAGACAAGTATGGGAAGGTTTATCATAAAAACTTGGCTGCTAGAGTGTCACATGTTACATAATGCATTGAGGCTGTAACTTGAATTATTTTATTGTAGTTACATCTCTTACCTAGCCTTTTATTTTCCCTGTTTGCATGTCATATTTGTGCCTCTGCTTCTTCCTTCTTTCTCTAAGGTGAAGCCTGACAAATAATGTGTTGGACCTTGGTCTGTGTCTAATTCTATCACTACCTTGCTGATTTTCTGTTGACAGATGACTTACCTTGTTGATGTGTCAGCTTACTTGTCATTAAATTGGAAAGATTTAAATTTGCTGTGACAATGATTCTAGGAGAGCAAAGCTTTCTTTTTGGCCTCTGTGGGGCTAGGGGAGTTCAGAGAATTATCATTGCTTTCACTGCTTCCACCAGAGGGAGCAAAATTTTTTTACTGAAAATGGACAGAAATCGTAGAGGAAGTTATTACTGCCCTTCATTTGTTTTAGAAATAGATCATTTGTAGTAGAGGAATAGTTGAACAGGGGAGATAGGAGACTGGCTATGACAATACGTGAACATCAGCTTTTTACATGAGTTGTCTAAGAGATTGATCTTGAGATCCTGAAATACAGTCTGAACTGATTATCAGTCTGAGCTTCAGTGATTATCTTCTAGATAAGAAAAGGAAGAATGTGGCTCCAACTACTAACAGTGTAGTTCTATGAAGATATGTTGACAGAATAAAATGTCATGCTTATGATTATGCACTTGACTTAAACTCCAGGATGTAAAAATAAGCAGTGCTTTTTCAAGAGAAGAAAAAAAAATTCTGTGCATTTCCACACTTTTCTTGGTTTTTGGTTTGGGGTTTTCCCAATCTAGTTTTAGCTTTTGTTTTGTTAAGTCTGCTCATTTGTGTAGAATAAATACAATTTTCTACACGAATGCCATCAATCTTCAAAGAATCTAAAATGACCTTTTTTATTAAGAATAGACATAAAAATCCAAATCCTCCTAAACACGAATTGTATAAACCACACAAACTTCCTTCATTTAGTGATTATAAGCCAGTTTGCTGGCTTTACATAATTTTCTGCATGTCCTTCCTTGTGCAGAGAGTTAACCAAGTTGCTTTCATCATGCCCTTAACACACTTGGTTCCACATAAAAGCACTGACGTATGTTGAGCCTGTGTTTCACTTTTAAGCCCTCAAGGAGAGTGGGCAGGAACTTTTTCCTTGTATACATCTATGAAATATTTATTTCTTACATGCATATGATGTAAGAAAGCAATTTAGCAATTTTTTCTCCTTTATTTTGATGCCTTAGAGATGAGCGCAGCTATAGTTTGGGGAAAAGGCAAGGCTTGGAGGTGGTGTAGGGAATTTTGCTGGGAAGCATTATGTGCCTGATTTGCCTACAGGGTACATCTGAGTATGTATCCTAGTCGATCTGTTATTTCACAAAATTTTGAGCACTAGCGATGCCTTATCATCCCTTGCTTTCTGCCAAGGCAACATAACATAGCCTCCTGCAGGCTGAAATGTTTTAGTCTGATAAAAACCTTTTTGTCTAAACATGGAATGGATATCAAAATGTTTGTCCTGTATAACTGTCCAGAATATAGATGGCCTAACACTTGACTGAAGCATTATCAAACTAGAAAAAAGAATAAAATGAAGAGTGTCCCAAGTTTCCTTCTTTCATCGTTGATTCTTAGGCCCTTGTGTATGGTTGTGGAACACAGAGCAGCTCTTACTGGTTTTTCAGATGTGACCCAGGAAACTTACAAGAAATAGCTGTGAGTAAAATTAGCATTTATGGGTGTGTAAAATGCAAACACCTGAAGGTAAGGGAGTGGTAGGATAAGCAAGCTGTGCCCCTACTTTGCCCTGTACTTTCCTTATGTGCTGCTAGCAGCAGTCAGGAGAATGAAGGGTGGATGGCAAAGCATGATCTTCTATGATGATAGATGGAGACTGTAGTGGGTGAAAAGAAGCTGGAAATAAAGTTCTGTTCTTCATTCTGTATGTGCTCTTCTCAGTGACTGGATGTTTTGAATTGTTTGGATTTGCTAGCCAAGGTTTTAGTGGTTTCTTAACTTCCCTTTGAACTATGGGAGGGGAGGGAATGTATTGTCAGAAGGGTCCTCTGCAGTGACACCTTTCCTAGGTTTTAGTATTAGTGGTTAGGTGTTGACTTACTCAACAAACAATAGGTAAAGACTTAACTCTGCAATGAAAAATATGTAGAGAAGGATGAAACTGTTGGGTAAGAGGAAAAATTGACAAGAGAAAGTGACTGTCTTGAAGGAAGGGGTGAAATCTGTCATGAACAGAGTTGGAAAAGAAAGCAAACACTGGTTACAGTGTTAGAAAAGATGGGCCATTTGTTAAGCGATAGATTTAGTGCAAGAAAGAAATACATCTCTTTAATTCAGGTTCATGAATATTGTTGTGAGGATGTAAATTACATAGCTGCTTTAATTCTTTAGTTTTTACAGAAGCAGCGGTGAATTTTGTTCTCTCACACACTTTCATACTGGATATGTTTTCTCCAGTTTTTTGCAAAGCAGTGGAAAAACTCAAATATAGTTACACCTAAGGTTTCTACAGTAATCATCTAAACTAAACACTCTTTACCTGAACAGCTTATAGTCAACTGTTTTATTTTGTCACATTGTTTTTCACATCCTTAGGCAAGTCATTGAGGTGATGTAAATGTGAACACTTACCTGTGCTCATGGCAGTACAACTCATATCTGAATCCAAAATGGGGTTCAGAAGTTGCTATGAAAATACTGCAGTTCAGGAATGTTGAAAAGAAATAGTGGAGTGCTTAAAGAAAAGTCTAATAAAGAAAAAATAGTAAGGCATTAGGAAGGTAACAAGAGTCACTTTTTACTGAGTACATGGTTATCACTGTGTTGCTTTCTGCTTCTGAAGGGTTTCTGCTGTAAATCTGTTATACCACATCTATGTTGATCTTTTGTCTCTGTGGGCTTTTTCTTGAGTACTGTGCTGACTTTATGCAAGAGTTCTGAAAACCGATAAAACTGAAATAGATGAGTCATCTTTATCATTCAGTCGCCCTGACATTTGTTGACTTTTAACTCCTGTTTGCCTGTTCCCATGTTGACCTAATGAAGCATTGTGGTACATCCTTTGCAGCCTTGATTACGGAATACTTTCTTCACATTTATTATTTTGACTAATGTGCACTTTTCCTGAGTAACAGTTGCCCTTTTTTTTAACTTGTTTTTCTTGAATGAGGGAGTCCAGACTGGAGTTTTATTTTCTCCTGAAAAATGAGAACAACTACATGTACCCAAGTGAAAACCTGTTTGCTTGATGTGTGTATCTTCACAGTATGTGTTACAAGGAAAGTTGATGTAACTCTTTGGTATGGATATTTCATTTTCCTTCTTTACTTTGGGAAGTACTTTAAATTCAACATCAGTTGAATCAACGTTGCTAGTCTTTTAGCACTTGTTCAAGTGAACAGATCTGTTTGAGAATTTCAATTTGTCGGCAAATTTAGGTGAGTGCTAGTTATGCCTACTTGTTTTAAGTGATCATTCTCATAGCTAAGCCATCTTTTGCAAAGGAAAGCTTCCATAGCTCTGCCTTTTATTCTAGAATAATATATCCAAAGGTGAAGAAGCTATTTTGCTTTGGCTGTAATGGTGTGATTTTCTGTAGCTGGGATTTTGGTCTTTTCTTCTATTTCCAGTTAAAGTGACCTAAGCTGCAGAAGGTGTTCTTATTCTGAAATGTGGCTTGTGAGCATACTGGTTGTATAGCTACAGTGGTATATTCTATACTGTAATGCCACCTGTATAGATCATTCTTAACCTTTCTGACCTGCCTTTTGGCTGAGTAATGCTCTTGATTCTACTGCTTCCTCTCAATCTTACATATATATGTAAATGCACACATACATAAAACCCAAATTATTCAATTGACTAAGCATGTCATTGAAAAAGTGGACTGAAGGCCCAGACTATAATGAATTGGGTTTTAGTCTTCATGGTGGAAAGGCTAGAAAGAATTTGAGGTCATCACAGGTCTGCAGGAATTTTAGAAGTTCAGTGATGGCTATGATTATAGAAGGTCTACCCATAGAATACATTAGCAAATCATTTTCTGTAATGGAATTGAACGTAAGCAGTCAGATAAAATATTTTAATATTGAAGTATAATTCTAAATGTTACTAAAAAAATATTTAAGATGGAGTTAATTTGAAAAGATGTTACATATCTCAAAGTAGTGTCCATTACTTGTACAGATTGCTGCACACTGCAGATGTTTAAAGGGCTGCTGTTGTGATGCTTGGAGGTGAGGCTTGGCTGATCTCATGGGGATGATTCCTGAATTGGGAAGAGCAGGAAGATAATAGACATGGAGGAATACAGACTGAGTTAGACAGTAGTTCGTTCAAGGGAGAGTGTAGTGAAGCCCCCTCCTATTTTTTTTCTTCCCCAAGGAGAGCACTGAGAAGCTGACCATTTTAAAGATGGGGAATATTTGTTCTACTTGCTGATTGAAATGGCTGTTGTCATTACCAGATTTCTGCATGTTATGTGGACAAGAGACTTACTTTCAATGTCTGTTGCTTATTTTAAGATGTGTTTCAGTTTCTCACATACCAGGAAAATATAATTGTAGTGAAGTAGATCTTAATTGAGAAAATGTCAGTTTCTGGTTGCATTTGAGAAGGATACCTCCATAGATGTTGGTTATTTTGCTTTATTTTTAAATGCCTAGGAAAGTGAGTAGCTTGTAAAGCTTTTGCAAAATTTCAGACACTGTAGTGGTTCTCTGGGTGTTAAAATAAAAACTTGTCATTCAAATACACATTTGAATACCCTGTATTTATAGATAACACAAAGAATAGAAATTTTCAGTTCCCCTGGAGTTGCTAGATGGAGCTTAAAGGTTAACTAGGAAAAAAAAAGGATAAAAGAATGTAAGAGTAGGCACACAGGATGATAAACATAGCTGGAACTAGTGGATAAACACATAATGAGGAATACAGAACTAGTGGATAAACACATAATGAGCAATGTAGTGGGGGTTTTGGCAAAGTTCTGTAACAAGAAGTATCAGCACATGCCCAAAGAAAAGTTCAAGGGAAGGTCACCTGTAATATTGAGGCACTCATTGAGTGTGACCACCAGAGACACCTTTAGATGACCCTCTAGGACCATAAAAGGGCTTCCAGTAGGAGGCGGATGCATGCAGATTAGTTCTAGGAAAATGATGTTTATGTATTAGCTAGGAAGTACTCTGTAATGAATATGTATGATCATAATGGAATAAATACCCCGTTGTAGTTTCATGACACACATTTGATTAAAGGAAATATCCTCTGAAAGTGTCCAGCACTGTAATATAGAATGCCTGCTTTCTAATACATCAAATTGTGTTTATTTTCCAGCTGATTTTGTTATCATTGTACTGCTGGTACATGTAACAGAGATTTTGAGTTCATCCCCCTGTGTGCATGTGCACTGCGAGTGTGTGATAAAAACCCATGGTTTTAAAAGCACAGTAACTGAGGTGGTCTTTGTTTGGAACTGTGTTTTGCCAACATAATGCCAGTCTGTGGTATTTTGATGTTGTAAACTCTTTAGTAGTCTGAGATCTGCAATCCTTAACTGACCAAACCAGTTTTCGCTTGACAGAAGCAAGTGGTTTATGTCCTTATTGTTTCTGAAGAGAGGAGAAAACAAAACACACAAGCAAAAACACAGAAGCCAGGATTCCTATTTCAACTCCGAACCAAACTTGCATCCTAGATTGGGTATTTCCATGAAAAAATAGCTTTTATTTGACAACTCAGTATCTATAATGCTGAATCCTTAGGAGCCTATCAGAGAGAACACCCTTCAGCCACTATCTTCCTATCCTTAATAAATTAGTTTTGGTTGTTTTCACTATAAAATATGTACATTGATGTTTCATTTTACATCTTTAGTCATACAGTTTTTCTTAGAGTAATTCTGAGTAATGATATAGTAAGTCGTCTTTGAAAAAGCTTATTGGATTTGATGCTCATTTATTGCACAAACCAGATTACTATTGCCTACATCATGTTGTTCATGATGTGCTTTGCTCTCTGTAACATACTTAATTGCAAACTGGAAACAGGGAGTTAATACTGGAAATAGAAATAATATTACTAACCTATGTCATAACTGGATTTGATGTTTTGGACTGAAACCAGCTTGAAAAAAACCATTTAGGATCTTATGAGTAAGTCCTTTCAGCTGCCAATAAATTAATGGGAAGATGAGGTATATGTGTGAAGTATTAAAAAGCATTTGGCAGTGATGTTGATGTTGACTAACACAAATGGTTAGAGCATGCACTTGAAGGAAGTGGCTGGTATTAGAAGTCTGTGCTTGGAATTTTCATCTGAAAAATGTGTCCCTTCACATTGGATACTGTTTAAAGACTCAGTAATACAATCTTTGCTACAAAGAACATAGTGCTGTAATACAAACATCTCCCATATTGATATGATTTCAGAATAACCACTGCTGCTTATCCTCCATTTCTTCATGTTTCACCCAGGAAGCAAGGTTGAGACTTCAGGGCAGGAGTGTTAATTAGTTGTATTTTCGTCATGTAAGGCACTGAGTATTAATTGAATAAAAAGTGATTTTGGAAGCATTTTTGCTAGATTTATGATCCTTTCAGTTGAAAGAGGAATCTTGTTTCTTCCTATCATTCAGAGAAGAAAGGTTCTCTGAACTAGTCTTAAGTATCTGTCAACTTTATCAAATACCTTTGCCAGTATCTCTGAACTCCTCTTCCTGACATTTCCCAATAAATTGAAGTAAATTACCAAGGAGTTTGATTTTGATCCTTGTAATGGAATTGCTTTTTTCAGCTTTACTGTGGAAAATGTTATTTTCTTTTTTCTTTTTTTTTTTATTTTTCTCCCTTTAATATTAGTGCAGCAACTTTCAGGCAGTAGTTGGAAAATTGACATTGGTATCAAATAATGGTCATTCTCACTTTTCAGTTCTTAGCTGTCTGGCATTAGGCAATTATTGGATAATTGTACAAGTTGTTTTTATGCTTGATGAAGGTTAGAAATTCAACGGGAGAATATCCATCAGTGCTGCTCTCTGGTTGCTGTGGAGAAACATTAACTCCCCTGTATGTTATAACCAACTTTTCGTGAACTCTTGTAGATGTTTTTCATTCCTCAGCTGATTGTTTTGGTGGGAAAGGGAAATAGTTTTGACTTAACTTGGAGCAGGAACAAGAAAATAATGACGTTTGAGGAACAAGGCACAACTGATGCTTCATTAATTGTGATAAGGTTTGGCAATTTTTGGCAAGTATGTGTCAACAAACATGGTGCTTGAAGAGATTTGTGTTTAAAATGTTACTGCTAGAGTAGCCCTACAGATTTAGAAAAAACATCAAAGCCTCAGCTTTAAGGTCTTCTTAAGGTGTATGTACATCATTCTGTCTTGATCCTCTAGCTCTTGCAAGAACTCATTTCAAAGTGGTTTTGTAGTTTAAATTCTATTTTTTCCCTAAAAAGTATTTTTTTCTCTAATAGCCATAGATGTTGAAAAGAAGAGCTAAAGGTGGGAGAAGAGGTGCTTAGTGCACCTTGCTCACAGGCCCTTTCAGATGAAGGAGGAAGCATATGTGATAACTTTGTTTCTGTGGTAGAATGGAGGACCAAAAATTACTATAGGCAGGGAGACAAGTAGTGCTGGCATCTTGCACCTCAGAGAGATTGAATTCCAGGGAGGAAATGTACCACAGTGTGGTTAAGAGGGGGAATGGGAGTACTCCTAAATCTCTATCTGCAGAATTGTCATAGCCACAGGTTCTTGACTGTTGTCTGTGAAACATCTTAAACTTGTTATTTTAGGCTGTGCACATGATCAGGTAGGCTTCAGTGCTTCTGCTTCTGTCTGGGTAATCTTTTTTCAAAGCCTAATTCATCAGCAATAAGAACAGAAGCACCTTATTTTTTTTTTTCCAAGAATAACTTAAAAAAACCCCACAAAAGAACAAACATACAAAAAAATCCACAGAAAAACACAAACCCCAACAAAATAACCGAACAAAACCCCCACATCATCTTTAATTCATCCAAAGTGTTTTATTGAGGCTACAGGCATTCATTGCATTTTAAAGGTTTGAATACTTATTTTTCTTCCTATTGGAGAAAATTTGTTAAACATGAGAAAATAGAGAAGCAGCAAGACAAGGTAACTTCCAAAGAGTTTGTGTGGGTCGTTGGCAGATAAAGTGAGACATTCCTGAGTTATCTTTGGTGCTTCACCTGTTAAACTGCTGTTTCTCTTGTGAGGTCCTTTGTTGTAAGCTTGTTCTTTGGGTGTCTCTCAGTACCTTGCTACAGCCGGTAAGCAAAACTTCATGCCATCGTGTTGCTGCTTTTCAGTGGATTGTCAGTAGGCTGTGTGGGCCTGTATGATTAACTTGTGCCATCCAGTTAGGAATTATCTGTATCAGTAAAATTCCCTCTCTGCTTTGGCTGCTTTTCTGAATGAGGCAAATGCCTTCTGTGCTGTGAAGTAGCAGGATTCTGGAGGCCTTAACTGCAGCAAGTGGCTTTTAATATTAAAATATAGCTGATATGAAGAGGAAGCTTAGCCTAAAATCTGAATTAGTGGATAAAATTTGCATATATTGAAATTAGTTTTGTATAAGAAAAAACGTTTCTTCTGTATTTCTTTTTAATGTGGACTTATATTTCTTTTTCATGATTTATTAAAGATGCTGTCTGTGTTGTAAAGTTGGAGACTTCCAGCTGTTCAAATGCAATGTTATGCTAGAATTTCCTCTTGATGATGAAAATCCTTGTGACAGTGACCTTTTTCTTTTTTTTCTTTATGTTAAGAACTGATTCCTTAAATACTTTTTCCTAAGCAATAACTTTGTTTTTACAAAAGCATGGCATAATTTACATTTAATTTTTAAAAATACTAAAATAAGTGTCTTAAAAAGTTATATACTTTCTATTGAGTTTTGCAGAGGCCATGCAAATGGAAAAATTGTTATATAGATAGCTGAATGGAGTTAATGATATAATGGATTTGCATTTTATGTAGCTACTCCAAATATTAAAACTGTGAATTTGTGCTCATGCTTTACTGTTACATTTGGCATGAGTTGTGCCTATAAAATGCAGTGCTTGTATTTTATTGCAGACTAGTTTTGAACCAAAATAGTGGATTTAATTTTGAAATTGCTAGGCTACACACAGTAGGATCTGTAATAGCTTAGTATGTCTGACACACACTTGCATTATTCATTGCTGAATAACTAGTGCTGATAATTTACATTATAGTTGTATGTTTTTTATTCTTATGTGCACATAACTTTCCATTACACATTGCTCTAAGATTTTGAGGTGTTATTGATTGAGCTGTTGATATCCAGTACCTGAGGAGGAATAAAAAATTGTTTGTTTTCTTATACATGTGCTGAATTATAGCTGCTCAGGGTAGAGCTTGCCATTCTGTGGCAGGATTTTTTTCCCCCCTACGAAGTCTCAGCTTTAAATTGATCCTAGGTTGTTTTTTTGTTTGTTTGTTTGTTTTAATTTCTTCTGTAAAATTGAAGCTGCTTATTGGAACAGGTTTTATGACCTCATGGAGGTACATTACAATTTGGTTTGAAGAATGCATCATACAGCTTTAGGGAACATGTTGTCTTTGTTCTTTGTGGGTGTTCTGCTCACATCTGTCAAAGTCATGTGGTATTTAGAAAGTTGTATTTTGCCCAAACTTACAATGTTATAAGAGCTTGACATAAGTTTTGAAAAGGTACACAAGTATACCATTCCCAGGCATTGAAGTTTGTGTGTATAACATTTGCCAACCAAATCAATGCTTGGTTAAGTGCCTGGTTTTCATGGAAGCTTTCAAGATGGTGATGTCCAGCTCTGTCCTTGTTCCTGCTCATTTGCTGTCTGTTCCTTTTGTCTCCTAGGCAGCCAGATAATTTTTGTCACTGTTTCAAGGCAAGCTGTGTATCTTCAGTTCTTCATCTGTCTCAGTGTGTAGATACAATGAAGCTGTCTGTCAATTCCACACTGGTCAGTGTGGCTTAAGATGGGAGATGGAGTGTCACGGGTTCGACCTGGAGTTAGGAAAAGGCTAAACGTTAAATTTTGGCATTGTTTACTAAACCAAGTAGTGCAGTACAGGAAAAGTGTTCCTGTGGGATGAAGTGGTTGGGGCATTGAGGATCCAACATGGATGCTATAATAATTTTGAGAAATGCTACTTTTGCCTAGGTTAGTTCATGGGTAAATGCTCACTTGCCTTTGGAGCAGATACTCTAATTCAGTTTAGTTTAAAAGAAATTGGATTTGTGTATTCAGACACCATTGCACAGCACTTGCCAAAGCATGGGAAGTGCAAATAACTGGAAAGCTTCAGAAGCCCTGTCTGATCTGAACTAAAACACTGTGTAGATGCATGTATTATCTTGCTGCTGGAGTTGGAAGTGCATGGCATGGAATTTGGGAGCCCAGAGTCCGTTTCTCATTCTGCTTCCTGTAGTATTGGCAAGGGATAAACTTCTTTCCATGTAGGAATGAGTACAAGGGGTAGAAATGAGTGCTTTGGACTGAAAGCCACAGGTAATGGCAATCAGGTAAGTTTTGATTTTTATTGTAGAAATGCTGTGTATTCTTTTAAAATATAAGAAGTCAAGTATTCGAGATGTTTACCAAGTGAATATATAGCTTGTGATAGCAGATGCTCAAAAGTCAGAATAAGTGTCAGATGAAGATTTACCTCTGTGACTGTAACACTGTCCAACAGTGCTCACAAACTCTTTCCATATGAGCTCCTCTATTTGGAATGCAAACCACTAGTAAACCAGAGTTTTTTGTGAGCTGGAGAAACAATAGAAAAAAATAGATTGTAGTGATGATTTTAAATTTTTCTTGCACTTTGAGATACTTTGGGTGTGATTTATAAGCATGCTGGATAATCAAAATAGCAGCTGAATTTATATTTTCAAAACACAGTTCCAATTAAAGTTCTCTTAAAAGTACTGCCTGAAAAACTAGGCACTGAGTGTTTGAAATTGGGCAACCAAAGTTCGTGGGTATTTATTTTACCCTTTGGGCTTTCATAGGTTTTGTGTTAGTCATTCACCTTTAGAATAGGAATATTGATCTTATAAAATTATTGCAAAATTTACATTTATTGTGTGTAGTCTTCCCATGTTATGGACAGAGCTGCATAAACATGTCTATGGGGAAATGTAAGGGTTTTATATTCAGTGTAGAAGGAAGATGGTAAGTATTTAGTGGGTCATAGGGATGAGGGCAAAAACTGGGCAATTGTCCATTTGCTGAATGAATCAGAAATACTGCTGGGGAAAATAGAATAAAGCAGCAGAAAGAATATAGTCAGAAGTAGGTATGTATAAAGGCTAAACTCAAGTTGCATGGCTTTCAAATCTTAACTGCTGCATAGCTTGGTTTTACAGGTATATATTTAAAGCTTTGGGAGCTTTACAAGTTCTGCAGAGCTGTTGGTGCTTTGTAAACTGCATTTTGGTGCACTGTGAGACAAGGATAAGGGTGGGATTGGTAAGAGTACAGAAGGAATACAAGGTGGTGTGTGACCATCTTGGTGATGCCTTAGATTTCCAAGTATGACTGTTTGTGCACTTTTTGGGAAGAGCACTTTAAAAATACCCACTGGCAGTTTTGGGTTCATTTGTGAGGAAGGCTTTTGGAACAGGTTTGTGCTGCTTGGGTCACTTAGTTTTGTGTTTGAAAAACTGACATAATGAATTCACATTCCTGGAAGTTGGCTTGTGGGGTTGATCTAAAGGTATGTTATCCTGCATTTTATTGCTGTTCTTAAAATATTCTCCTTGGGGAAGGTATTTTGGTTTAGGGTTTTTTTGGTGGGGTTTTGTTTGTTCATTTTTTAGTTAATGGGTTACTGTTTTTCAGATAGACATTTGATCATTTGAGTAAATAGCTAAACTAAGAGCAAGTGACCAAGAAAGGTACCCCTTTTCACTCCCTACCTGCTGAATCCTTTCTCAGGTTTTCTTTTTGTGTTTTGTGTGAGGGTTTTACACATTCCTAAACCTTCAGGCCCATCCTGAATTTTGAGATTCAAGGTTTGTTGTTTTGTTAGTGTCTGCTCCTATAGAGTCGATGATACAGGTCAGAAATGCCAAGCACTTCTACCCTTTGTCATGGTAATAGTAGGAGCCAGATGATGACTTTCCTTTTTCCCTGGCCTTGCTAGCTTGCTTTTAGTGGTAATCTGGAAAAGGACACCATGTGATACCAGTTGGTATTATCTTATTATCTAAATAGCAGTCAAAGCGCTCATGTCAGTAAAACCAGCAATGCAAGTGTGTCCATTTCAGGACAGGTATTCATGCTCATTTCCCTTCTTTACCTCAACTTCACTATGTATCTGTGAATGTGCAACCTTCTCTGTCTCCCTTCCCTTTCTAGTCTGTGTAGGGTGTGAGTTCTCTGGGTCAGAAACATGCTTTGTGGGATATATAGCATAATTTCTGTAATAAATATTCATACAAATGTTGATACTGAATTAATAATAATTTTTTGCTTTAATTTTTCTTCCTTGCCCTCTTTTCTAAAACATTATCAGTTTGTTTCCCTTTCAGTGGTTTGCTTAACTTGACTGTTTTGTATGAAACTTTTCCACTAAATCCATAGAATCATCTTGAGTAATAAACCTCGCTCTGTTTCATTTGCATCATTGCTTATACAGGAGAGAAAACAGGTCAAGTTATGCCCTGAAAGAATATCTCCTCATTTATTTAGGATTTTTCAAATACTGTTAAAAGCATAATAGAAATGTGGAAGTAAGAGAATGGATGGAAAAGCGTACATGATGGTTTAGGGAATGGTTTAATTTAGGGAACTGCTCCTATTAAAAAGCGCAGCCCTGCCTTATGAGTTTCTTTCCTTGCTAGCACTTAATGTTTTAACTTGGAATTACAGGTTTTGAGTGGTTCAGTTGTTACAAGAATGAGAATTCTGTAGTTGTTGTTTTAATTGCTACTTCAAAAATGACCATGCTTGCGTACTCTGACCCTTACCTGTTATAGCCTGAAACTTGGTTGAAAAATGATAAAGGAATGGACAAGCTGAATTAATGCTTGCAAGTGTGCACTGTGTTGATGCAAACATTAATATTAGGCCTGCTGTCAGGAACACAAAAATAGTATTGTCATTGTACTCTGTGGTGTTAAGATTAAGTATGTATTTCAGCTAAGTGCCATCAAACGGTCTAAAACACTGTTGTGCAGAGGACCGGTCAAGCATGCAGGATGTGCAAGTTTCTTGTATTGAAATGCTTATGACCTGAAGCAGTGGTTCCCAAGCTGTTGCTTGTGATGACTTGGGATGTCACTATTAGACATGGAAAATTGTTAGGCAGTTTTCTGTGCAAGCAAAAAATAAAATCTATGAAGCGAGAAATGTTATTTTCTAAATAAAGTAATTTATCCAGCTTTTTGTAGCTTAAGCCACTTTTAGTAGTGGTTGCTGGATTTGAGGAATTTCTTTCTTTATCATGCCCTTACTGTTAAATTTTTTTCAGGCCACAATCAGAACAATTCTTTTTACTCACTGGTTTAGTTTTATTTAATTCCACTTTTGCTTCCAGTGCCCTAGTGTCTTTAAATATTTAATATGCAAGAATTTTTCTGTCTTCTAGAATAAATGGCCTGAAGGGAGGAAGACTTTCTGAAACTATCCTACTTGAATGTACAAGAATAAAATGCAGTGTGCAACCAAGCTGTTTATCTGATTACAGAGCACTGAAATGCACTTCATTGAGCCCTGCTTCTGCACAGGCTATGCAAGGGATCTGTCAGTGGTTTTTTGGAGCTGATACTTAGCTTCAAGTCCTGCTCACTTGAAAAACCAAATAAAACCACAGCTCAGATCTTCGCATTACTGGGAGAATAGAAGTGATTTAATGGTTGATAGAGTGGTTTGGTATTTAGAAAATCTACAAGAAAATACGTCATTTTCTTTTCTTGATTTGTGTGTGTATTGCTTGATACATCTTTTCTTCTGAGCTCTTCAGGGGACTACTGGCTAGTGCTCTAGCTGGGGAGGGACTCATGGGAGAAGCTCTTTGACATGCTGTGGTAAAAGCCATGGCAAAGCCAAAGGTTCTGCAAATTGCTGAAAATGTGTGGATATTTGTGTTCATTTTTAATACACACTTGTGTGAGATCTTCTTTCTTTTCTTTTTTTTTTATGCAGGTCAACTTTGTAGTGTGCCAACTGTTTGCCTTGCTTGCGGCTGTTTGGTTTCGAACATACCTTCATTCAAGCAAAACCAGCCCATTTATAAGACATGTTGTTGCAACACTCTTGGGCCTTTATCTTGCACTTTTTTGTTTTGGATGGTAAGTTGCACTTAAATTCATTTTTCAGGAACTTGCAGATTTTTGTTTCTTTGTTATGAAAAACCTCATTACCTAATTCTGCAGGGTTTTTAGCTGCTACAAATGTACAGAAATTAGCTTAGATATTCTGATGAGGTGCACAAATTTTGAAAGATAATCTATTTGCAAACTGGTAACTAGCATACTGGCTGCCTATGGTTTGAGGAAGATGAAGCAGGTGCAGTTTGTTTAACTTGTACTGCTTTTTCTCTGTTAACTTGCTGGAGAAGTATTCTCTTGAGGCATAGCACAGATGTGGTGGCTAAGTTAATTCCCCATAAATACTCATGGCATGAGATAACTCAATGTCTTTTTCTGAATATTGAATATAATCTGACTTTTTTTAGGAAGAGTGGCTGGAACTGTAAAATATATCCTACTAGTGTAAAACACTTGGAAAGAAGCTGGCTTTGACTTCAGACTGTTTCATGATTTCTTTTTTCCTTTAATGATGTGAAAGTAAGATGTGGTTGTTTTTCAAACACATATTTTGTGTAACTGCTGTTTGCATATCTTGATCTTTTCACAGTGCTGCAAGACAGAATGTTAGTAAAGTTAGAAAAGGTTATGCATTTAGTTTGGTGAATTTTTTTTTCCTCAAAAACTAGCATACTAAATGGCTCACATCTTCCCAAGATGGTTTAAGTGCCAGTTTCATTTTATTGCATTGTAAGCAAGGTGCTTACTTAGGTTCAAGTGTATAAAAGACTTATTTATGCTGACTATTACAGAGTATTACTGAGCTAGGGGGAATTAATCAAGCTGTTGTGCAGGTGGGAAGATGCACACAGTGTGTGCACGCATCTGTCTCTGCACATGCAGAGTGTGTTGGCCTCTACATTGGCATGTTGCAGAGACCTCTCAACATTAATTGATATATATTGTTTGTAAATTTTAGGAAAAGAAATCAGTAACCTTTATTCTTTAGATTTACATACACAATTTACTCATATAAAACTCTACAACTCCCATCCATTTCTTAAATGTTTGGCCATGGTATTCTGCTTTGAGAGAATGATCTGATCTCAAAGACTTCCAGTCTTAGCACCACAAATAAAGAAGATGATATGAGAGATAGGAGGGCTATGTGAGGGCTTTTTTGAGGGCTGTGTAAGCTTAGAAGCACATTCTGTAACCATTGCATTAGAAGCAGATATCATTAATTGTAATTTTTAATTAGAAAGAGTTACTGATATATTCATATATGAATTTTGGGTATGGGAGATTTTGGAAAAAAACAATCTTTACTCCCAACAGACATAAATAAAAATTTGTGAAAACCTCTCACAGGCAATATGCCCTGGAAAAAAAATCAGAGATATTTTCTGCCATAGTAGAAATCCACATTATTCTACTTCATTTTGGATCACACTTAAATCTATTATATTAGCAATTAATTTCTATTTTGCAGTTATGGAGCTAAAAATTATGTTAAAATGACGAAAACATCATTTGAGATGTTGAAAGTACACATTCTTTAAGAAATTGGTATTTCTGTTATGCTTCTGCCAATGCTTTTTCCTTTTGCTTAAGTACATATTATACAAGCAGGTTTTTTGAGGGTTTTGGTTTTTTTGGTTCCGCTCCCCAGGGAATCAAGTATGCATACAGGTTACAAGCCTGTGATACATCTTCAGTGACTCTTGGATTGTGCTAGAACATGTCTCATAAACCTATATAAGAAGAAGGAAACTGTTACTCTTTTGTTATATAGTGTTGCTAGTAAGTGTAGATTTGTGGATAAGATCATGCAAATTTAAATGTGGGAAGTAGTTTGGAATCTGCACCCTTTTAAGGGCGTTTAATAGTAGTTATGTTGTCATCTTCAATTTTGAGTGTGTTAGTTTTCAGTCAGTTTTGTAATACTTGTGAATGGTGGTAGAGGGAAGGAAGAGAAGCAGTAATTCCCTTGGAATTAGCATGAAAGGCCCAGAGTATGTGCCTTGTGTATATGGTTAAAAGTTACTATGCCATGTGGTATTTCAATATATCCCTTGGAGTGTTTGAATCAAAAATCAATCATATTGCTATTGTTAACAGCTCTGAAAGAGAAATGTTTTCAGTGACTGTAATCCTAATAAGGTTAGGATGCCAACACATGAAGTCCATGCCAACACACACACTCTTTCAGGTTTTGATATCTTAGTATCCTTTCTCTGTATAAGAAGCAAACCTCTTAAGTTTCTGTCATTTCACTAATGCCTGTCTTTGCTACACAATATTGCTAATACTTGGCTGATAAGAAAGTAAATACTTTCTTAATTGACAATTACTATATTAAAATGCATGTTTGAATGTTTGAATTTTAGTAGTCCTATCTTAGATGAGGCTAACTAGGAGTGAAGCATGGGAGCATGTACAGATTAGATCTTCCATAAAAAGTCAAGATTTTCAAAGTCAGTTCATGTCCAAGTGACTTGTTTTGCCTTAGTTCATCACGTGTAGGCTTTGAAGGATTTTAGTGGGATAGAACTGGGTTTCTTGTTGAAAGTCTTTGAAGGCATTTCCTTGTAAGTAGAGGAGGAGTGAAATTAGGAAATTGTTGGTGATAATCCAAAAGAAAACAGCATCACTGTAGCAAAATAATGGCTGCTTTTTATGGGAAAAAAGAAATCCCGAATTAGGTGAGTGTGTCACTTGAGCATATGTAAGTGTGGTACTGAGGCACTTAAGGTACCAGGATGAAAAAAAAGCAAGCTACTGAAGATCAGCTCTTTTCCCCGTTCACTGGCACTGCTTTGATACCAGTGCTTTACAGTTTACTGGAGTATAACTCCTTCAAAGACCAGAGCAAACCCCCAAAGTCACGGTGTTTGGATAGCTGTGGTGGTAAGCTGTGAAAACAAACAAAAGAGCTTAGAGCAGCTTTGTGAAATAAATCTGTGGCTTGTTGATGTGTAGGGATTTTTTGTTTGTGTTTTTTGTGACTATCATCACCACCATCCCTTTATTAGTTATTGACAACCTGGGGCAAAGACTGGCTGGACACAGTCACCATTTCTGTTGAGTGGGAAATCTTGCCATATTATGGATACTAAGAAATCGTTGGCCTAAACTGAGATATCTATTGTTGCAAATGGGTAGAAAGATGAGTACAGAAATTAAACCACAAAATTTTCATGTTGTTTATGGTTATTTACATAGGCAATAATGCCAAATTGAAGTATTATGAGGCAAATTCTTTGCATTGTAAGAAATAGCAATATCCTTGATTGAGCTGGAACATTCTAGCTCAGGGTCTAGTTTTCATTACTGCTGTCTGTGCTATGCTAAAGGGAGAAGTTCTCAACAGAAGGAAGGGTAGCAGAAAACCTAAACAGAATAAAAGGGGTGTTTTCTTTGGGAGAAGTGATGGCTTTAAACTTTGAACCTGTTTAATTTCACAATAAATGCATGCAGTTTATTGTCATTAAAGGAAATGCTATGAGGGTTTACTTTTTTTCCCCCCCCAGGTATGCCTTACATTTTGTTATACAAAGTGGAATTTCCTACTATATCATGATCATAATAGGAGTGGAAAATAGGCACAAGTAAGTTTCCATTCTAAAATTTATTTTATTTTGCTTTTATAAGAAGGCTACTGTTGAGACCTTTTTTTTTTTGTAAAGGTGCATATATACCATAATCCTAGTTGTATCGTAACATTTCAGTATTTGAATTCTCTAACCATGGTTTTATTTTCAGGAGAGAGGATGGCTTATTTGGGAATTTTTGCCAGCTTTTTGAAATATCTAAAGCTTGTTAAAATTAATACCCCACTGAGACATCTTTTGTGTTCTACATATTATTTTTTCATTGTTACTTAATCCTAAGTATTTCTGTGTGTTTACAAATGACAAATGTAATTTGAAAACAGCCAATGCTAGTAGAAGGAAGATGTCTGAAGGGAAGAGAATTTGTGTGAGAAATTTCTCTAGGTACTAAGTGTTTATAACTCCCCTTTTTTGATAACAGTGTGAATGCTGTCTTAGGTTAAGAATACATTTATAAAACGTATACAACATTATTTTGAGTGCTTGATTTTATTTGCAATATCTGAATCTATATAGAATAACACTTATTTCTCTTTTTCTGTTGTTCTTAAAAGCAGGGCAGATGCTTGTTTTATTACTGTATGTATATGTTTTACTATTCCACTAGCCTAGAGATCAGAATCAAATTAGGTTCCCACTGTGTTAATTCCTGCATAAATGTTTAGTAAAACAGCAAATCCTTGCTTGAATAGGTTCCTGAAGTATATGAGGCTGTTAGAAAAGATGCTGGTAGAAGAAACAAAGAGGAAAGAAAGGAAGCCAGGGTGGCCTTAGTTAATGATCCTACCTGTTAGAATACTCTGCTGCATTGTACTGATAGTGAATGTAATTTTATTGTCTTTTGAAATGTCCCATATTGAGGTCTTATCTTCAACATTTTCATCAGAGCCTCAGGTATTCAATCTACTGTGGATGTGAAAGAACCTTTGGTTGGGTGGCTGGTTTATAGACAGTTTCTTTGATTATAAGTTGTTGTAAAGCAACTTGTTAATGTCAATTTCTCTTTAGACATTCAACAATGTAATCAATAACTTGTGTTACTTAATATTTTTAAAGACATTTTTAATGTGGTTAAATGCAGCAAATGGAGGTACCAGTCAGGAACACTGTGGTCTTTATCATAACAAGTAATGTAGGTTTCTCATAAATGGAAATCCAGCAGTGGTTTACATTCCTAAGAGCGTGAGACAGGTAGGCAGATTTCCTGCATGGGGGCAAGGGAACACTAATTCCTGATCCTCCTAAATCATACCAGCTGGTTTAACTGCATGGCCTGATCTGCTGAGATTTTGCTGTGTTATACACAGCTGTTACTGCACAGCTGTGAGGGGAAACCTAGATTTGATTACAGAGCTTATGTTGCTTTGTCACCATATGAATTAGTCTGCCACTGGATAAAACTAAAAAACCTCTTCTTTCAGTGGAAGAAAAAAATGTAACAGAATCATTTGTTACTTTAAATTGTGGACAGTGTCTGGATGCTGTATGGGAAACTCAAGGAGCCACTTGTAATAGGTGATACAGGCAAGACTGTACAAGGTTTGCTTCCTACATTACTGGAGTATCCCAGAAATGATGATGCTTATACCTTTAACTAAGAAATGCACCAGGTACTCTTAATTTTGTCAGAAAAATGCCACTTACAGCTTTCTGTTTGACAGTCTGAATAGGAACTAATGCGAATTACTCCTCTCCCACCTAAGTGTTTTTCTTCAGGCTATGAAATGTGTCTCATGGAGCCCAGGGAAGACTGAAGGTTAAGTGCTGTACAGTAGAGTGTAGCTGGTACCAGCTGGCCTCAGGACTAGAGAATGTCAATGTTTTAGTGGGGGTATGTGTATATGTACAACTAATCATAGTACTTGTATTTGCCTGCATAGCCCCAGGTTTGGGATTTAGTTTCTGCATTGCAGAGGGACCCATTGGCTGACAGTCCTAGTTAGAGGTTACCTGCATTGTTCCACAAGCATCTTAACATTGGAGTCAAACTTCAAATACCTATATGTGATGTAAGTATGGATTCAAGTGGATTTTGTATTGGAAAAGCACTTAGGTATTGTACAAAATATTTTTGTCCATTATCTAAATTCATTCACTGACCTAGGTTTCCTTCTTCTGCCTGTCCTGCTTGCTGTCCTGCAGATTTCGTGAGTGTATGGATAGGCAAAACATTATTCCTCTCCTTCCTGCATTCCCTACCCTCTAATATAGCTCCTCAGTCTCTCAAGCCTCTCTAAAAATTGCTTAAACAAGTAAGAGACAACTAAATTTTTTAGACTGCTATCAGTTCAGTTGCTGTGCACTGGGTATACAGGCTTCCTTACCCTTTGAAGCAAGGAGTGTTTTTTGGTAATCTTTTGCATTCTCCAAAGCACTTTTACCTTTCATGGTAGCTGTTACATGGGCTATTCTGTGGTATTTTGTTTTGATGGACATACAGTTCTTTGTACTGTTCCTATGCCCATGTACATAAGCTGTTTGAACATGGTAATGTAAAGAGAGATTTGAATTTGATTAAACAAACTTTGGCTTGTTTTTATTTAAACAAAATTTGATTAAAGAAAGTTTGGTTGTAACTGGTCTAGTATCTGTGGAGGTGCTTCCTGGTCATATCTTTTCGTGGGATTTTGGAATGTTAGTCCTCGATAAGTTCCCTTATGCTCCTAGCCAGAGCCAGGACTGACTAATGCCTTGCTCCCCTTTGCCTTCACTCCTAACTGTGGGGTTGACAAACAATGGGAGATGTGGCAAAGGCAGTGTGGTGGAGATTTGATGGTTTTATCTTAGAAATCTCAGAGCCAAAAAGTCTTGATCATCTGAGTAAACTATTTCTCTTGGCATGTTAATTGTGGCACTTAGTTTGTCAGTCAGGTGTTTAATAATGCTGAATGACATGATTTTTCTGATGCTTACCTAGAAATCAGACTTGTATTCTGAGAACTGTGAGTTGAAACACTGACTAGCACCAGGCAGTGATTCTCTGTACGCTGGAGATTTGATGATTACAAAAATAACCCTGTAAATGGATGTCTGTCTTCGATCACTTGAGAAGTAAGCACTTGTTGAAGTTAACAGCTGTGAAGGAATTTCCTAGTAATCCTTATGAACTTCTTCTAAAAGTATTTGCTCTAAGTAGCTATTACAAGCTCACCCACTTTGATAACTTCCTGTAACACTCCTGGCTGCGCCTGAATAGAACTCAATGCATGACTTAAAACAATAAAAGTATAAGTTGAAAAATAACTTTATATATTTTCCTTCCTAAAATTGGAATGTTTGTATAGAAAGGCCTTTAATGAGCATGTATTTTGTAATTACAGGAATGGAGTGAAAAGAGAACTACAATTTTCTTACCTGTAGTGCCAATCACTTTTTGCTGTACTTTTAATAAAGGTTAAATAAATTTATTTAATCTCGGGGGAGTGTGTGTGTCCCTACAGATGTATAGGGAGAAAGAAAGATAGGAATCATCCAGTGTCTGCAGATTTGCAAAGGTTGATGCTTAAGTAGAGAGGCTGAAAAATATAATAAATAGCAATGCATGGGCATTTTTGAAGTGTTGTAGTCTTCACAACTGGCTTGGTACAAAAAAGACATATGCTGCCTTAATACAACTAGAAAAAATTCTGATTATATACTTCGTATTTCCAGAGAGAAGAGTCTAAATCAGTCTGTTTGTTAAATCCCCACCCCATTTTGAAATTTTATTTTATTTTTCACTTGATTGCTGATGTTACTTAACAGAGTTCTCAGGAGAACAGGGATTTTAAATGATGCCATTGGCATATAAAACCTCTTTTATCACACTTGAAAATTCAGGTGAAAAAAAAATTTGGACTTCTGTTGTATGAAGTAGCTATACTTTTTGTTGGTGTTTACCTGAAGGAGGGTTCTCCTACTTCCTACACTGTGTGCTTGGTTTCTGTAAGCATATAGAGGACAGCCCCTTCTTGGAAGGAAGCAGTAGTGTAAAATTGCCTGGGTGTGTTAGAAATCTGTTGTGATGGAGTAGCTTTTTGGCTTGCATAGATTTTTTTTTTTTAATTTTTTTTTTTTAATCTTTGTGCTCAAAGTGAAGCTGAGCACAATCAATCAATCAAAACAAAATTGATAGAGTAAAGTCATGTTTTTGGGCTCTATTTGTTTGGTAATCTCTGAAAGCTGTAGCATCTATACAGATACTTCTTCAAGGCACATTACTCTGCCTGTCATGCTGCCAAGCAACTTAACTGTTAGCAAATGAGCTCTGAGTCATAGTATCATTGCTGCATGGTTTATTACCTCAACAAACTATTGATGTCAAATAAATCAGGGTCCCTACAAAACGAAGTGGCAGAATAAATTGTACCTAGAAGATTTCAGTGAAAGCTATGTTCTTCTTCAGCTCCTGGCAAAGATAGCTGCTAATAAGAGTTGATTAAAAATTCTGGTTGCATGGCACTGAATGAATTGAGCCAGTAGTGTTTGGGATAGAGAGATTACATGCAAGGGTACCATGTACTATAGTAAATTTTCTTCTCTAAGAGCATACTTATGCATCTTTTTTTATTCTTTGGTGAAATATCTTGCATTTGAGACAAATTTCACTTTAGTTATGACTAGCTCAGAAAACAATAATTTCATTGTTCTTAATGAAACTGCTGGCTGTAAGTTAGGCAAGTCAGTTTTGCCTGCAGAACTACAAGTGATGGTGTATAAAGTGTCTGGGTTGGAGCTAAAAGATCATGGCCCTTGATACCAATGCACAGCAAACCACAAAAATTCTATTTGTAGGGGTTTTTTTTCTGTAAGGGAAGGTGGATGTGAATAAAGAGCATTGATATTTAAAAAATACAAACATCTTAATTTTAAAATCCAGTGTCTCAATTAAAGATGTTAAGTATCATATAGCTTTTAAAGCTGATCAGTTTTGCAGATCAAATGTCTTTACTGGAAGTTGGACAAGATCACAGAATCATAGAATAGCTGAGGAGGGGAAGTGTTTCTAACTTCCAGCCTGCCTGTTCAAAGCAGGATCAGCTAGAGCATGTTGCTCTGTGAAACCCAAGTCTTTCTTAGTACTGTCATGATCCTGAATAATTCCAGTTGTCATAAGCATGCTAGCCATTTCCTTTTGGTGTCTTACTTCAATGTCTATTATAGCTTAAAATTTATTTGAGGTGACTTCATGCAGCTTAGTTTTCTCATCTGATCTGAACTTGCATGAAAACTTTTTATGCTTTAATTTTCCCTCACCCAACAATTGTCCAGGTTTGGTATTATTAACTTAAATTTATCAGGCTCATTTCAATTTAAAGTGAAATAAACTAGCTGTACTTGAGACAGTTAATTTGGTAGGAGGAGATCATGTTAGGCAACAAGTAGTAGCATGTCTTTCTATCCTTTTCTCTAAGACGTAGCATCAGTAATAAAAAGAGGGATGAGGGCAAATGAAACAAAGACTATGCCAAGAAAAAGTACAGAAGTCTTGTGTCTTTGAGTCAGTAGAAACAGGTGAAAGCCAGGCTGAGTAATCAAGAAATGTCAAAGGGAGTATTTGACACTGCAAGTTGGTTTTATTTTGAATTAAATTTTCAGTTATGTTTGAAGACAAGTGTTCTTCCAGTATTCAAGCAAGAAATCCCTTATTTTCTTCTTGACAAAGATGATGAAGGATCTTGAGGAGAAGCCATATGAGGAGTGGTTGAGTGGTTGGTTACTTGGTCTGTTCAAGCCTGGAGAAGAGGAGACTGAGGGGAAACCTCACTGCAGTTATAATTTCCTTGTGAGAGGAAGAGGAGGGGCAGACACTGATCTGTTCTCTGTGGTGACCAAGGACAGAACCTGAGAGAATGGCCTGAGAGTTGTCAGGGAAGGTTTAGGTTGAATATTAGAAAAAGGTTCTTCACCCAGCGGGTGGTTGGGCACTGGAACAGGCTTCCCAGGGAAGTGGTCACAGCACCAAGCCTGACAGAGTTCAAGAAGCATTTGGACAATATTCTCAGGCCCATGGTGTGACTCTTGGGGATGGTCCTGTGCAGGGCCAGGAGCTGGACTTGGTGATCCTTGTAGGTGCTTTTCAACTCACTGTATTCTGTGATGCTATGAGAAGGTATGCAGTTGATTTACTTGTACTCTCTTCAGTATCGACAAATTGCTTTCAGGAGGGCTATGTGCAAGAAATCCAATTCCCTTATGTATCGGTTGACATTGTTTTTAGCTGAGAAGCTTACTGTTTTAAGACAGTAAATATCAAACTTTCTGTTTAAAAGTTGCATTGGATTATGTTGGAAGAGAAGTGTGTAAATATAGATAGGTACTGTAAATTGCTCTGTGATTTCTATCTTAAATCTGAACTTTTGGTGTTCTTTTTTCTATTATAGGAAATTTTAGCTGTGTGGTCCTTTAACAGGTTTGCTGTGTGCTTACATCTGGTAAGAAGATGCAAGTACCTTAGACAATGTAGCATGGTGTTAATCTTCAAAACTGGATAATACTGAAATAAATACTGTAATAAAAAATGCTTAGTATAGCCAAGTGCTAAGCAGTTCTTGCAGTCATTACTCATCACAGGCACAACAGGAACTGTGAAGTCAGTAGGCTTGCAAAAGGAAGTTCTGGGTAATTTGGTGTGTGATTACTTAAAGAGTGAATAATCTGTTTTATTAATAGATCATACCACATGGAAATGCACAATGCATACAAGTAATGCACCATTTTAAATAAGAGTCGCATGGGTAGCTTTCTTTTTCTTTATATTTGGCTCTTTCTAGGAGTGTCTCTTTAAATCCTGTATCCTGGAAACTCTTTTAAGTGTCAGGCTTTTCAGCTCATCAGGGCTTTCCTCTTTGCTTCCCTCTACCATAGTATCCATTTGTGATACCATGTTTAATATATGCTGTGTCATCAACCATGTGCCTAATCACTGTCTTCTGACTTTGATACGGAGTGCTATTTTTGGTGGTAGGTATTACTGTTTCTGTAGAGAGCTTTTTGTCTTCAAGTAATATTAATCTCTTGAATGCTTTAAGGACATCTTGTGAGGTGTAAATGAGGTGGTATGCATACAGTGAGATTGAATAGTAAGATTTTACCATTTCCCTACTTAAGATGCATAGCTATCAACTAAAACTTGGTAAATGTATTATAACAAAAGAAAAACCTATAGAAATATCTTTTTATTTTTTTTTCTACAAGATGGAAGGAGGTCTCATTGATCGGCAGTATCCATTTGTCTCCAGCTGTAATGAAACAAGAGTCCAGGCTCCTCTGGATCTCTTTTTCTGCATGACCATGGTGCTCTGAAAAGCTGACCACTACATGCTGTAGGCACATTCTTCTGCAGAGAGACAACATTTATGTAAAACTATAGTTTTGAGGGTGTTGGTTTTCAGTTGTCCTGACTGCAGTAGGTTCACTGAAAGATTTGCTTTAGAAATTTATGTAAGCAGTGTGATTGTGATTACTTAAGAGCCATCCCCACAGTAAGTTTTACCATTTTATGTGATAACAAAATTAAAATTCAGTCTACGTGAGCATGATGTGGTACATTCTATTACTGTACCCGAGGGATCTTTCCAGAAGGGTGTGAGGGCCTCACTACCAAGCTGCTATCAGAGCTGCAGTCAGAAGCCAATGGCTTCACCACTCCTAGCTGCTGGAGAGCAGAATAACGGCTTTTGCTGTGTTTTACATGAATGTCTGAAGTATCAACATCCGTATCCAGATAGCGTGGGATATGCCCAGCCCTTGCCCTGGAGGGATCTCTGCTGAGACAAGAGATTTCGCAATCGCCCAGCAGGACTCCTCGGAAAGGCAACCACCTCTTGGGTCATGGTGAGGAAAGGTGGACCCACAATCCTTTGAGAGACACTATGCAGATCTTTCTGTAACCCATTGGTCTGTCCCAGACCCTCTGTAACCCATTGGTCCCCCACTGATCCCCTGTACCCCTATAAAAGGAGGTCCCCTGGCTCTGTGGGAGAGAGAGCTCGTCCCTGGCTTTCCCCTTCACTGGAGGGGACCAACAGTAAAGCTACCTCTGTGCGGAACCAGCCACACGGGCCTTCTCGTCTCTCTCTGGTCTGGCTTGGCCTGGAGGTGCCCTGCAGAGCTGAGCTGAAAGAGCTGATAGCTTCTGCAAGGGTCCCTCTGCCAGCAGCTGAGAGGAGGACACTGGGCTTGGGAAGGCGATTCCTTTCGGGACCATCTCTCCGGACCGGTCACCTCTTCCTGGGTCAGAGCTACTGACCCCACCACCAGCTGTAATAAGATAGGATATCTCCATACTGAAAAAGCTAAGGCTTTCAAGTGTGAGAACAAAACTTGGTTCATGGGTGGCTTCTGAAAAGTGTGTTAAAATAAAGCTTTATTCTGATGTTGGTTTGATGTGAAGTATAGGGCTTTTGGAGTCTGGTTAGTTTCTCTGGTATTTTTTCCATACTTCCTGTTTGGGCAATTAGTATATGTGACACAATCTGTATAAATAGAAGAAGGGTCTAAATAAAGCAGCCTACGACATCTAGAAACAGAATGTTTAGTTTGTTGCACCAGCTATGTTTTGCTACTCATATAACTATTCAGTGCATTTTTCAAAGATCCTGCAAAAGTATTCCCTCTGCAGTGCAGAAGTGCAGTTACCTCAGGAATATGAAATGACTTCTGGTCTTAAACATCATCGTCTTATGAACAAGAATTGAAATACGAGGTACAACATAAACTCAAACACACAAATATCAGATGCGGTCCCTGACCAGTTCTTATGGTAGAAGAAATCTTTTCTCTGGAAGTAGTAAACCCCTTTAGTTTTAGCAGTTAATAATAATGAAAAGAGGTAAGTGATGCTTTCTGAAACTGGTAAAATGGGCAATGGTAGAAGGAATGCCAGTGTTTGCTAATACATCAGTTCCTTACAGGCATCACCACTTTGTGTTTATGAGCAGAATCAATGAAGAAATAAAATAATTCTTAATCTTTTAAGTCATCTGCTGTAGGTGTTAACTGATGTAAGAACATCCATTATTCAGTATAATTCTTGTAAACTTATTCTTCAGATCAGTAGTGATAGGCATTTGTTTAAAGTATATTATCAGAATGGTAATGACCTGCTGTGTGCTCGTGTTCGTTGTGAAATGAAGCTATTATCTATCCATGCTGTATTTCTCCAGTGTTTCATAATCACACATTGGATTTTCTTTCCTCACTCTGTCATAGTCAGAGTGAAAATATGTGATCAATCGGAAAATAGCTTCTGTTTCTTAATTGTGCTTTTTCTCCATCTTCTGCAAACACATGGGAACATTGTGACACTGTCCAGTTTGTTCTGGATACACTGCCTCAGTTGTCATGCCACAGGACATGAAAAGTGATGACATATGTTTGAAATGGCATTTGGTCAAGTCACTGAGCAGATACCTGAGCAACCTGTATTATTTCCTTTCCCCTCCCTGACTGAAAATTCTTGCTCTGTTCTTGATTACCTCTGTGTGTTAAGAACTGTAGTAGGTAGTGATTAACAGGTAACTCATGCAAATTGTGGCTCATTATGCAGTTGAGAGAAGATGGAGTGGGAAAGAGGAGACCAAACAACCCAAACAGAATAACTGGTACTTGAATTACGGACTTTGTGTATTTATGGTTGTCCTGACCCGTTCCCTTATACTTGAGTAATCAGACATTGTCATTGTGTAACTTCAGCAGACAATCCTTGAACTATCAGTGTGCTCAGTTAAGGATTTTCTGTTAAAGGGAATCTTTTGCAAATGGAAATATTGATTCATTTTGCCAGAGAAGTTCAGAATACTCTATCTCTGAGAGCCTGAGGGATTCCAGAATAGGATTCCTGCCAGATGCATGCTGGTTGGTGGATTCTTTAGATGCCAAGAAATCTCAGGAGGCAGAGGGAGAAAATGGATGGTAGCCTCAGTTCAGCCAGACAGTTCTCATTAAAGGCTCAGCAGTGAGCCTTCCCCTGCAGCAACTGATTGCTTAGTCTGCTCTGTCAGCATATTATTTTCTAATGGTGAAGTTCTGAGCTTGGGGTTCTGGGTTGACTCGTACAGGAGCAAGTCCTGGTTTTGTGATGCACATTTTCTGAAATAATCTCTTGTGTTAGTTGTAACAGCCTGAAAAGTGTTTGCAGAATTTGAGATTGGGAGGTTCTTTCCAACCTCAACCAGAGATCACCCTCCAAGCAGGGTTCAAGCAGGGGAACCTAGACCCAGTTGTCCAAAACTATGTCCAGATGGCTTTTGAATATCTCCAAGGTGGGAGAGTTGTCCTAGGGAACTGTGTTTCCTGCTGTGTGGAGAGCACCTTCTGTGTTTGAGTTTGTGCCTGTTGCCTCTGGGCACATTCCTGTCACTGGGCGCCATGGAAAAAAGCCTGGCTCCATCCTCTATGTAGCCTCCCTTCAGGTATTTACACACATTGGTGAGATCTCCCTGAGCCTTCTCTTCTCCAGGCTGAACACTCCCAGCTCTCTCAGTCTTTATAAGAAGAATGCTTCGGTCCCTTATCTTAGTGGCTCTTTATTGGATTCTCTCCAGTATGTCCATGCCTCCCTTGTACTGGAAAACACAGCACTGGACCCAACATTCCACATGTGGCCTCCCCAGTGCCCGACAAAGAAGATGGGACGCCACCCTCTACCTGCTGGCAACACTTTGCCTAATGCAGCCTGGAATGCCATTAGTCTGTGGTAAGAGTGTGTAGCTGGCTTCTGTATGAAATAGGCTGTTTTGTAAGTACGAGGAACATTCCTTCTGGAAAGTAAACACCAGAGTGTTTTTCTTTAAGAAAAGCCATTAAGCTGCTTAAGTCTAGCAGCTTCAAAACAATCCCAATTTACTTTCGTAGAAGTGTTTCTAGCTGTGTTATTTATTTGCCTGGTTTCTGCATCTGAAGCTATACTGGTTTTAGTATGTTTGATTTTGCTTTTATTATTTTAATTCTAAAGCAGTACCTGAAAACACTTGCAGATTTCCAAAGATCAGGTCGCCTTTTTAGTATTAATGGGGTTAAAGAGTTGTGGTCAGTGGCTCGATGTCCTAATGGAGAGCCGTGATGGGTGGTGTCCCTCGGAGGTCTGTACTGGGACCAGTACTAAGGGATTGAGTGCACTCTCAGCAAGTTTGCCGATGACATCAAACTGTGGTGTAGCCAACACTGCTGGAGGGAAGGGTTGCCATCCAGAGGGACCTGGACAGGCTTGAGAGGTGCGCCTGTGCAGACCTCATGAGGTTCAACAAGGAAAAATGCAAGGACCTGCACCTGGGTCGGGGCAATGCCATGCAAGTACCGGCTGGGTGGAGAGTGGATCGAGAGTAGCCTTGAGAAGGACTCAGGGATGCTGTGTGATGAGATGCTCAGCATGAGCTGACAATGTGTGCTTTCAGCCCAGAAAGCCAATCATATCCTGGGCTGCATCACAAGAAGCGAGGCCAGCAGGTCACGGAGCTGATTCTGCTCCTATGGGACCCTACCTGGAATGCTGCATTCAGGTCTGGGGTCCCCAGCATAAGGACATCAGACTGTTGAAGCAAGTCCAGAGGACCATGAAGGTGATCAGAAGGCTGGAGAACTCTATGAAGCCAGGCTGAGAGAGATGAAGCTGTTCAGCCTGGAGAAGAGAAGGCTTCAATGAGACCTTAGGGCACCTTCCAGTACTTAAAGCAGGGGCCAGCAGGATAGCAAGGGACTGTTTGCAGGGGCACAAAATGATAGGACAAGAAGAAATGGCTTTAAGCTGAAAGAGCAGAGGTTTAGATTAGATACAAGAAAGAAAGACTTCCCTGTAAGGATGATGAGGTCCTGGAACAGTTCCAGAGAAGTTGTGGATGCCCCATCCCCAAAAGTGTTCAAGGCCAGGCTGGATGGAGCGCTGAGCAATCTGGTCTAGTGAAAGGTGTGTCTGCCCATGGCAGGAGGATTGGAACTAGGTGATCCTTATGGTCCCTTCTGATCCAAGGCATTCTGTGATCCTATGAATTGTTCTTCCACAGTTCAGTCCCTTTCTGGTTCCTTTTGATTCTTAAAAATGGAAGAACATTATGGGCCGTATGTGGTTGGTTTCATTTGATTTGTTTTCAGTTCCTTCATGAATGGAAGCTAACGCTATGCTTGTGCATTTGAAATTGGCAGATTGAACCAATCATCTTGGGCATAAATTTGACTTCTTTAAAGATAATTTTCTTAGCATGTCATGAAAATTGGAAGCTAAGTGAAGAGAGTTCCGATCACTCTAAATCCATGATGCTTTCAAAGCCTTTCACCCGTGTCTTGTGGACTTGATGTGTCCTGCAGGCCAAACTTTGCCATTCTTTTGTACGCTCAGGATTCCCTTTCAGTAGCCGGACCTAATGGTTGCAGTTCTTGTGAACTGGTGCAACTCCTTGCTGTTTTCCTTCTGCTTGCCTCTTCTGCCTCTATGTAGAACATTGTGTGGTGCCTTGGCCTTTTGTGTATGAACTACCCTACCTTTCCCTGCTTTTCAGTGTGAAGGGTGTGTGTTACAGTACAGATACTGCAACGTGATGGATCAGGCAACGAGGCCCGTGGAAAGAAATATAATGGACCAATTCTTGATAGATGTTTCAGAGATGTTTATTTCTCCAGCCGCATGGCCGGGGCTCTGCCGAGGAACTGCTCAATCACGGGACCCGAGGGTCCTTGCCCGCGCAGGGGAACACAAAACAACCAACAGGGAACGAGGCTGACCAGGGGCAGGGAAACCCCGTGCCTCCCCCCAGGGCCCCTCTCCCAGGACCACATGGCAGGGGGAAGGGACCCCAACACTTCACCCGTTTATTTTTAACAAAAAGAAATTTAGAACTTAACATTGAAAACAACTGGATAAACATGAGATAACAAGGACAGTTTCAAAACAAAACAAGCCACCCTTCTGAGTCTTTAAATATCCACACAGATTCTCCGGAACATCTTAAGGCTGACAGAAGGGAGACAGGACTCTCTGAGCATGCTTTGTGGGGAAACTGAGGCAGGAGAGGGTTTAATTCTTCCCTTCCCCTTTTCATCCCCCCCTCGGCATCGGAGAGGAGTTATAGGGAAAGGGAATTGTATAGGGAAGCCATGGGGTAAAAAACGGATTAGGAATAAACTGGGGATGGGGTAAACTTAGGAAAGGGTTCATATTGGGTACAGGGTAAAAGGGGAAAGTAGGTTGTGGGTAGGGAAGCTGCTGCGATGGATATTGTTTATAATTTTGTCCATAACGACTGCCTTTGACTGGAATACCCCCCGGCCCAGTAATATTTGCTGCTTGTAACCCTTTTTTACCTTGCACAATTTTGAACTCCACCACCTCTCTATCTCCCAAGCTTGGGACGCATTTTTCAGGGTTATTCTTTTTAATAGCAGTTCTAGGAACGAATATGTCTTGCTGGTTGTCACATCTTGTTATAAAACCATAATTTTGTTTAACATTATACCATTTTTCTATTCCTAAAACCTTAGCTACAGTGATTTTTTCCTTTTTCCAAGTGGCTGCTGTTTTCTATCTCGCTGTGTTCCTGGTTTCGGTTTCGCTTGCTCCCGTGTTGTGGAGCTGTTGGGGCTGCTTGTGCCTGTGTGCTCTTCCCGGGGTCGCATTCGGGGCCGCACGGGCAGCCACTCAGCTCCCCGTGTGCAGCCACTTCTGCTCTCAGCTGTGCTGCCTCTGCCTGGCACCGCACCCACGTCTCGGCCAGGCCCCCGAGCGGCAGCCCCACTGCGCCCTGCTCCAGCAAGCGTCTCGGCTAGGTGCAGCTCTGCTCCTGTCCACTGCTTGCATGCCGCCCCTCTCGGTCGCGCGTTCCCGGGGCTCGCTCCACCACGCGCTGTGCGGGGCCAGGCGGGCACCGCTGGGTCCCGCCGCTCCTGCCGTGCCTCGCCCTGCTGCCGACACTGCAGCTCGCACTGCTCCGCCTGTGTTCAGGAACTGCCTCGCTGCTGCTCACAGAGCGCTTGGTCCATGTGGCCGAGGCCTCAGTCCTCGAGGCAGGCTTCCCTTCACCAGGACACAGCTGACATTGCTCAACAGTCTCGGTAATTAAATAATATTCATGAAAATATTCTTCCATTGGCATATATTTTCACTCAAAAACTGCGTCCAAACGGTCTTCCAAAAGTCTTTGGTAAGAGTTAAATCCCAAGAAACATAGAAAAAGTTCTTAAACAACCATGCCAGGAAGTGTTTCAGTTCCTTTTGAGCTTGAATTAAGCTAAAATTTACAAATCGTTGTTCAAGAATCTTTTCAAGTTTAAGATAAATGTTCATATGTGGCTCTGAGAGCCAAGAGTCTTTCCATGGTTTCTCCATAGTTTAGATACGGAATAGCAAAACAAAAACAAGAAGAGAAATCCAGTTTACTCTCGAATCAGTCGCTGTCCTTAGGGATTGGGGATCGTTCTGCTTGCATTATCCACCATTTGTTACAGTATGGATACTGCAATACCATGTAGACAACGAGGCCCGTGGAAAGAAATATAATGGACAGATTCTTGACAGATGTTTCAGAGATGTTTATTTCTCCAGCCGCATGGCCGGGGCTCTGCCGAGGAACTGCTCAATCCCGGGACCCGAGGGTCCTTGCCCACGCAGGGGAACACAAAACAACCAGTGGGGAACGAGGCTGACCAGGGGCAGGGAAACCCCGTGTCTTCCCCCCAGGGCCCCTCTCCCAGAACCACATGGCAGGGGGAGGGCCCCAATAGGTGTGTTCATTTTTTTTTTTTTTTTAATTTGATCTGGTGATATTTATCTGGCTGTTTTGCACTTTATGCTCTTGTGTCTGCTCAAGTCTGGGCAGAGGAAGGCCTTTTAAGCTTCAGATAGGATAGAATTTTCTGTATGTCTCTTTCAGGCTTTTGTGTTGGATGATATAAATTAGAGAGCCTGCTACTTCCACATTATTTTAATGCTCCTGTTCTTTTCCAGGGGATTAACTGCTCTCTCAAATACAGGATGCTGTCACAGCATCTATCAGAATATAATTTCCTTTAGGGATCTTTTAAAAGATCATTTTGAGATAATCTTCCTTGCTAGGGTATCTTGATTGTGAAAAAAACCAGACAAACAAACAAATAACCAAAACCAAATGAAAACCAAAAAACCCCAACCAAAAAGCCTCATCCCAGAACTAAGCCCCAAACTTCCCAAAACAAACAACAACAAAATGCAAATCCTTGGGCATTTATTGCTGTTTTATAGTCTGACAGTTCAGTATTCCAAATTCTAATAAGAGGGAAGGACAGCATGAAAAGCAAGTTGGGAACAGGATCTCTTGACTTAATTAGTGTATATGGGGACTTCAGTACGTGCTGCTATTTTCTACCAATATAGTTGTGAGGTTTTTTTTAAATCCTTGTGTCATGCTTTCTGACTAAATCTTAGGGGCAGAGGTGATTTAATTTCTCAAAGGGAACTAGTAGCTTCACCCTTTAAACATCATAGGCTATTTTGAGGATTACCTGGCTGCAGTAATGAAAGATGCTCTATTATTTATGAAATGTCAATCTTCTTGCTGTTTGAACTAGATAAATACAATTAAATATGATTTCCAGAGATTGCATAAAGAGAGTGTTAAATCCATAGGAAACATTTCTAGATAGTAAGAGAGCATTTGTGTTCCACTGGAGCACAAAGCTGTCCAAAACATAGGGTGCAGAAATTCTACTGATCAACTACTAATGTGGAATTAAATGAAACAAGTGTACAGCTTCCTTTTAGATGAGCTTAGATTTAGAAAGAGATTGATTCTTCAGGATCTGTTGGTATGAAAATGTTAATTGAAAATCGAAGGCTTTTTTCTGAACTGGAGAATATCAAAAGTATTTTCAACTAAATGTGGGGGGTTTTTTGTTGGTGTTTTTGGGTTTTTTTTTCCTTTTCTCCTTAGAAGCAAAGAAAGTTTCTGTATTTAAGTGTATTACTTTTGTTTTTATTTTTATACCCTTTAGTAGATTAGGTAGACTGTGAAGAAACCAGCAGAAGTAAGGAGTAGACTAGAAACATTATTCCATTTCTTCCTACACTGTCTTCTCTGAGTTGCTGAAAAGCAGAAAACAATACGAATTTTGTCAACAGATTAACATTTCTGGAAGAGCCTTTGTGAAGGAAGAAGCCTTCTTCTATTTTCATGCTTGTCTGTCTTCCTTTTTCTTACTTGTGCTCATCGGGGCACGTCTTATGAGAATCAATGTGTGGGTGCAGTTCTGCTGCAGAGTCCAAGATCTCTGCTTGAGGAGGCGGGACAAAGCTTCTGATGGAATGTAACTCAGGTTCTGAATCCACAACTTCTCTACACCTGTCCTCCAGATATATATGAATAATTGGGGCTTTTTAAATGAAAATTTTAGAAATAACTTGCCTTACAGTGCATTACTGTCGATGTAGCTTTTGGCCACAAGCTTTGTATCCCCATTTGGGATGGTGCTGAATCAAATTATAGTTCTATTACTAGATTTGCATCTTGCTCAGTATTTTTCCCTATTTATGGAAGTTAACAAATCCATTATTCTAAGCATAGTCTTTGGATTTCTGCATTTCTTCAGAAATTCTGTCTGCTTTCTTGCAGTCCCTGCTTTCCCAAAGGAATTAATAAGAAATGCTACATCTGGCTTTTCAAGGAGACAAGCATGTAGAGTAAAGGCAATACATATAGAAGGAAAAAAGTGTGGTTGAGAACTTCAGCTCAGTTCAATTTTTTACACTGCTTTCTCTTTTTTTTTTACATTTAATGATGTGTTCTGTGACTGATTGTAAACAACTTGAATACACAAAATATTTGAACAATCTGTAAATTAGAAGACAGGAAAAGATATTGTAGGTTACGTCTCTCTTACCAAACAAAGGTTTCTGAATTTAGTGGTGCTAAAGGCACATCCTCACTTGAAAATATTTGTTTGCATGGATCAGGAGATAAGGGAGCTGTAGAATGCCCACCCTCACAGCATAGCTGAACTCCTAATCAAACAAAGTTTAACATATGGAATGTGTTCAAAACTGAGTACATGACTATAATGTGAAATCTTTTCAGCAAATGTAACCTTGGTTTGACAAGATTGGAAGCATTTAAAAGAAATTTGAGTAGTACTAGAATGTTATGACACAAAAACAGCTCCTGTGGGTGTGTCTCATTCCTGTGCTTGAGTTTGTCTTGCCAGATCATCAGTATCTTGACTGGCTCCCACAGCTGTTTTTCTTGCCTATTGCATCTGACCTCTTAACAGACTTTAAATTACAAGTACTTTAAATACAGATGTCTCTTCATCTATGTACTGGACAATTTTTTAGGCAGAGTCCTTTTCTCTCATTTTGAAAAATGTGTCTTTGGTAAACAAGATCCAATATAGAATTCTGGAAATGGAGGCTGAAAGGGATTTGGTGGTTTATCTGGACCTCTGATCAAAGTCAGTTTAAACCTTTAAAAATAATTTAAAAATTCTACACTGTTTCTGGTCTTGTTAGGCAACCTGTACAGGTACTTAACTATGCTTGCAGTTAGGTTGCCCTAGAAATTAGCCCAAGTTTAGCCTGAATAACCTGTGGTTTGAGCCCCTTTCATCTATGTAGAGAAGTGTATTCCCTTGTGTTTGCAGGAACCTTCTATTTATATTGTCTTCTTTCAGTCCAGTAAACCCTGAACAAGTCTATTTAAATCTCTTCTTAGGTTGTGTTTTCAAGGCTTCTTTCTTTTTTTTTGTGTAGCGGCTTTTGGAATTCTTCCAGCTGTTCTATGTCATTTGGAGATGTGCTTCTCAAAACAGGTTGAGGTATTTGTAATGCTAAGCAGAGTAGAAGGCTTATTCTGTCTGTTTAGCAATGCTGTTCCTTTCCATGGATCCTTTCCTGCTCTAATGCTGCCTAATAGTTGGTTTCCATTACAGATTTTTATGGTTGATTATTTACAGCCAAAATTGTGCTTTGGATGTAATTTAATTCGTCTCCTTTTGAGGTTTTTAAACTTTTCCTAATTTTTTTTCCAAGGTTTTCTGATCAATGGTGTGTTTGCAATTTTTATAATGTAATGTCTGCTTGAAGCTTTGTGTATTTACTGTTACCAAAATATTTAAATGTTTCCTGTTGTTTTCATAGGTTTGAATTAGTGGAATGATATCTGATACATCCTTATAATTTGATAGTATTTCATTAGTACTTTTTTTGGTACAAATTGGATTTTGGTTGGTGTTCTCCAGCAGCCAAAATGTTAGGATTAAGACAGACTAACTGGCTGTATGCATACCTGTATGTTGTGGTTTAACTGTAGCCAGCAACTAAGAACCATGCGGTACTAATAAAAAAGGGAGACAAAGAGGGAAATAAAATTGGAGAGAAACAAGTGATGCATGGTACAATTGCACATTGACCGATGCCCAGCCTGTCCCTGAGCAGTGATTGGTCCCTGGAGCCAGTTGCCCCCAGTTTCTATCCTGAGCATGATGCTCTATGCTATGGAATATCCCTTTGACTAGTTTGTCACCTGCCCTGGCCATGTTCTCTCCCGGCTTCTTGTGCACCTCCTCACTGGCAGAGCATGAGACACTGGAAAGCCCTTGACTTGGAGTAAACACTGCTCAGCAACAACTAAAACTTCAGTGTATTATCAACATTATTCCCATTAAATCCAAAGCACAGCACTGTGCCAGCTACTACCTAGGAAGAAAATTAACTTTGTCCCAGCTGTTCCTCACACTGACTGTGCTAAGGATAGGTTTGATCATGGATGGCAGTCATGCTCATGTGGCAGGCCACATCTGTTAGTTGCAGTCATATAATCAAGTTGTACTTGTTCTGGACAAGCTTTTGATTCAGTTGCACTGTTTACCTTCTAGGTGTTTTTATAAATACATACTGTGTAAAAAGCCTACAAAACCCTTCATAGTATTTGGTTTCAAGTTCAAGGGTCCATGATTTTCTGAGTTCCCCTTTCTACTTTTAGACAAGGTCGTAAAGAAATGTAGCCCTTTCTTTCCAGTTTGAAGAAAATCTTACCCCCATGCTAAATTTTTCTCAGTGGATAATTATTAAATAGGACTAAGCATAATTTAACTTAATATCTTGTAGATTTTACTTGTATTTTGATTTGTCAACTCTTACTTCTCCAGATTGTTTCTGGACCTTATCTTCTATTTGTTTTCTGAAATTGTCCATACTGCGTTTATGATTTACAGGCTACTTGATTTGCATGTTTTTGAATGCATTGTGAATATTAAAAAGAAAGATACCTCAAAAGCAGCTTCTTGTGATTTGCTCTTAAGCTTTGAGCATTTGTTAGAGGGAAAAGGCTGCTGTCAATTGTGTCATCTACTGTTAGGAAGCTAGTAGAAATAGGCTCTTTCTGGGTGAAGGTGTAGTAACTGCACAACTCAATTATGGTTATTAATGATCTGAAAAAGACACTAATAACCACAGAATCACAGAATGGTTGAGGTTAAAAGGAGCCTGTGGAAGCCATCTGGTCCAATCCCACTGATGAAGCCAGGCCACCTGGAGCATATTGCCCTGGTCCATGACCAGACAGCTTTTGAGTATCTCAGAGAAGGGAGGACTCCACAATCTCTCTGGACAACCTGTGCCAGTGCTCAGCCACTCTTAACAAAATGTTTCCTGCTGTTGACGCAGCACCTTCTGTGTTTCAGTTTGTGTCCATTGCCTCTGGTTCTGTCACTTAGAAATACTGTAAAAAGCCTGGTTCCATCCTCTTTATACTTTGCTTCAGGAATTTACATAAATTGATGAGGTCTCCCTGAGCCTTCTTGTCTCCAGGCTGAACAGTCCCAGCTCTCTGAGCCTTTCCCCACAGGAGAGAAAGTCCAGTCCCTTCATTATCCATGTGGCCTTTCAGAGTGTCTCCACTATGTCTGTGTTTCCCTCTTGCTGAGGAGGCCAGAACTGCACCTGCTGCTCCAGGTGTGGCCTCATTGTGCAGTGCTGTATAGGGAGTATGTGTTGTCTCCCTTGAATCAAAACTTTGACAGGTTTGGCTGAATGAGGCAGGTAATAGTGTTTTGAAGAATTTCAGAACTAGCAGGAAAGAGTAAATGGACAAGAAAAGACAGGCTTGGTTCAACACTGAAAAAGCCAACAATACATACTTAAATGGAGGCTGTTTGACTGTGTGTGCAACATGATGGCTTGAAATTAGGAATGGGATCTGTATGTCATGGACGACCTCCAAGAGAAGCTTCATAAAGCAAACTATGTGAAATGGAGAATAACAGGGAAGACGTAGTGTTGTTACATAGATAGGGGATGTGGTGTCAGTCTAAGCCCAGTGTCAAGGGCTTCACTTCACAAGGGGTACTGCACATTTGTTGTGGTTTTGGAGAAGATTAATTAACAAAAAACAATAGTTGTGAAAAACCCAGATGAGATATTGTGGACATCTGAGTTGGGTGTCTTGAAGGGGAAGTTAATTAGAAGAGATGTAATACTGTAACCTGCCTAAGGCTGCTTGTCTGCATAGAGAATTTCATTTCTCTTGTACAACAGTGGGGAGGAGACTGAGAAGGGATCTGGGTTAGAAACCTGGATTTCATGTTCCTGTTGCTGAGAAAAGCAGGAGTTATGATTATCCTGTTCAACAGGACTACTCATTTCTAAAAATAAGTATTTTTGTTTGTGGCAATTTCTTGCCCGAAGCATGTACCTACTTTTAAGGATATACCTAGTTCTAGCTATGAATGGAGATGCATATGAACATCATAGAAAAGTCAGCTTATTAGTTTTTTCCTCAGGAGGAATGTAGATCCAAATTGCTTTTAAAATTCCACTTTCAAAAGGGGCAGGCGTTTACGTCTATCTCAGTTCATAGTAGATATATAGCTTTTAATTTTCTAAGATGTTGCTGGGGCCAATACTAGAAAAATGCCAAGAAGGGTTTCAGTATCCTTACTAAAGAGAAAGTATTCTGGAAGAATTGTAAATGCTAGATGTCAGAATCTAAAATGGTTTCCTGCTATAAGGAACAAAGATAAAGAAAGCCTTCTGGAGATAAACTTTTAAAGGGAGATTTTTTTAGTTCATTTTGGCTTCTGATGTAGCATAGACATAATATTTCTATGGTTAAACCAATAAGTTGTTTAATTAAATGTATTTCAAAATTAAGATTGGATGCTTTTGTGGAAGATTCCAAGAGTCAGAAAATTTTTTTTTTTTTATTAAACTGGATTCTGGTAATCACTTTTTATTGATTGTAATCTGAGTGGTTTTGAGCTGTATTCCTGGCATTAGTTCTTGTTATGTCTGCCTGGTTTTTGCCTTTTTAATAAATATCCTAATGGAACTCTCGTTCTTTTGCTAAGAAAGTAACATTTGTCTTCTAACCAGGTATTTTCTAGTCTGAGCTACTGTGCCATGTAGTTCTCACAACTGCTTTCTATGTATCCGTTCCTGAGAAGGGTACTGTATTAAGCAAGCCATGGGTTTGATCCTTTATGTAAAACCTAAAAATTGCCTAAGAAGTATCAAAATCAGTAGCAGTGAACAAAAGGTATCATGACTAGTTTCTTCTTTTAAAGACAGGGCTAGGTGGAGGTAGAAATTGTTTCTTCCCATGAGAGCTTGCTTAGGGGTTAAGGGACTGAGAAACCGCTGAAGTGTGGCAAAAGGAGAATTGCAGAGGGAGCTGCAGATGCCCAGGGCTCATTAAGGGGCTGCAAGGCTGTGATGAGGAGCTGGGAACAGGCAGCCAGTTCTCAGAGGAAACAGGGAGAGCTTCTGAGGGACTGGGGTAGTTGAGCAGAGTCTGCTGCTGTTCAGAAAATACTAGACTTGGCTGGAAGTATGGATCTGTCTGCCAAGGACACAATGAACAAAGGGAGGGATGTGCTTTTTGTTCTGCCCGCCCTACTTGCTCTCAGATTTTTCTGGTAGGAATTTAAGCTTCTAGTTCTTGTTCTAGTGAAGTGTGTGTTGTTTTGTTTTATTGTGTGCCATGTTCCCACTCTTTGTGTCTGTTCTTCCACCCCCCCCCCCAAAAAAAATCCCCTCCCCCCCCCCCCCAAAAGCCTTTAAAACAATTCCCAAAAACTGCATAAAGAGGAGATGGATGTGAGAATCCAGACACATAATTTTACAACTGTGGCTAACTCTGGGTGCTTTGCATAAGTCCTGTCCTTCTTTGACTAAGCAGTTTGGGTCATTCACATGTGGAGGCTTTTTTGCTGAAGTTTTCCCACAGCAAATCATAGTGACTGTTGGAGCATAAGGTTATTAAAGTGAATGATTTTTTTTTTTTTTGATACCTTTCTTCTCAGATACTGCCCTGTCATTTTCCAGTTATTTATTTCAAATTATCTTTACAAATGTTTGAATATTTAATAAAAATGATCATTTTTTCTACAATCTCTGCCACCTGTACTAAAAGTTGAGATGACACATTTGCTCTTATAGTTACAAGCCTCTGCAACTTAAAAACATGTATTTGGGAGTAAATAGTTTTGTAGCTAGAGTGGTAAGAGAAATCTGAGTTAACTGTGATGTTTACAGTGCAACAGAATCTGCTATTTAAATTAACATTTTAGGAATTAAAAGTTTGTGTGGGAGGTACATGTTCCTACTATTAAGTTAAAATATTGGGATTTTAAAGTGAGAGGCTTTTAGTACAATTCCATAAATGCAGCAATGTTTTATAACTTGCTGTATGGAGATATATAGATACTGTACAGATGAAACTATATGCAAAAGTGTAACTATTGCATTTATCCCATGTAGCAACATCTCAGTTGTGCTCCAGCATTCATTGCTGCAGTGTAATTTCTTTCAGTAGGGTCTGCTTCACCCTGCATTGGTGGTATTCTTTTGTGCAACTCGCCCCTCTCAAAAGTCCTAGGAAGGATATGGATTATTTGAGGAAAATTAACTTGTTTTGGGACAAAGAACTGCTAAACACTATTGTTTTATACTTGGAATACACATATATTATGATGTGATGGCAAGCTTTAATAAAAGAAATTGCTTTTTTCTAATTTTATCTTAAAAATTAACAATTAATAAACTGTTATGTTAACAAATAAACTCAATAAATTCATAGAATGAGGGACATCAAAATCTGACTCAGCCTCCTGCTCAAAGCAGGGTCAGTGTTGGGGACAGATGAGGTTACTTAGGAGGACTTTTTCCTGTTTGGTATGGATAACCATTGCCATTCTATGCCTTCTCTTTCAAGCTGATCATCAGCTAGGAGTAGATCTATATAAGGTCAAAGTGGACCTTGAGAACAACAACCTACCCTATGCTCATCATTCACATTGAATTAAAATTACCTGCATTACCACTTCATAAAACATCTCTGAGGCTAACAAGACAAACTGCAAAGCTGTGGGCTGCTTAACAGCAGTTCTGATAGTCTGAGGCTTCCCTCTCTGCCTTGTAAACCTGGTGTCATGGCTTTGCAGTGTGATTTAGGCCATGATGAATAACTATTCTTTTGGATTAAAATATTTGTTTCTTTATTCTTACAGTCGTAGATTTTATAGGAGACATATATTTTCACTTTTTTATACATAGCTGCATTCACAGGCTTTATTGCTTTGCTGTTGAAATAATTTGAGAAACTAATTCAGTCATTGCAGAAGTGCAGTATGTCTGTATCTTGTGAAAATAATCAGTTTAGGCTGGAGGTGTGCTAATATGTTCATGATCTCCTAAAATACCTTCTCTGGCAAAGGCACAAATAACTTAGGGGTACACTGATGATTTTTGGGCTGTGTTACTGATCTTAATTTACTAACAGCTGAAGGCTAACCTATGTACTGCTTTCAATTGTAATAGAAATATCTGATCCTTATGATAGAACCTTCATATAGACTGAAAATACTTCAATTAACTATCAACTGAAAGGTTTAAGACTACTGTCTTTGGTTATTAAGTATATAATTCTCTATGAATTGCGACAGGACTGCATCTCCCTCTTGTAGTCCTTTACACTTTGATGCTGCTTCAAGTAGAATGTTTTTTCTCATGATGACTTCTGTTGTTTCTTTTTTCCCCATCCTTTTTCAGTCTACACTTGTTATCTTTGCATCTCCAGAGATCAAGTATGACAAGGTTCTGGCATTCAGCTGAAATCGCTTGAACAAAATATGAATCTTACAGTCTGTTTGCTTGTTTTTTATTCTGTTGTCTTCTCACAAGACTGCCACCAACCTTTTTCTTCCTGTTGCCTCTTTCTAATTAGAATGTGTGTGCTGGGATAAGACTATATATGAAATGGTGTTACAGCAAACAGTACTTGTCCCTAACACCCAGCAGAAGTTTGAAAAGCATTCCATCTTGAAATTTTTTTCCAACTTACGCCATTGTCTAGCAGAGAGCTACTAAGTTGGTCAAGGGTCTGGTCTTATGAGGAAAGGCTGAGGGATCTGGGCCTGTTTGGCCTTGAGAAGAGGCAATTGAGAGGGGACCTCATCAATGCGTATGAATATCTGAAGGGTGGTTGTAAAGAGAATGGAGCCAGGCTCTTGGTGGTGCTAACCAATAGCACAAGAGACAATAGGCAGAAACTGATGCACAGGAAGTTTCACCTGAACATGAGGAAGAACTTCTTTCCCGTGTGGGTGACCATGCACAGGAACAGGTTTCCCAGAGAGGTTGTTGGGTCTCCCTCACTGGAGATACTCAAGAAACATCACGACACAGTCCTGAGCCATTTGCTCCAGGATGGCTTGGGCAGGGAGGTTGGACCAAATGACCCACTGTGGTCTCTCCCAGCCTGACCAATTCTGTGATTGAAATTTTCTGAGCAACGGAAAGGCCTAAACAGAATATGCTTTCAGACTAGTAATGTCTTCACAGAATCTTTTCTCAGCTCTTCCAACAGCTAAAAGTTGGAGGAGAGTGATTACCAGCAGCACGAGAGCGTTATAAATGATTGAAGAGCAAGTACTCCAAGTATTCAACAACAATTGAAATTTGTTACAATGAGGAGTAGACAATCCCCAAACATATTAAAACTGTATTTTTTTAAGGCATGTAAACCAGGACATGCACCTTTAACTGGAATGTTTCTTCAAATTTGGTTTATAATGAAAGTACAGAAGGAAGCTGAACTACAGTGACGCTGCCAGGCATTACAGTAGTGAATAATCAAGTGTGTTCTGTGTGCTCGTGTTACAGATTAGTTTGTCTTGACTGTTATAATATATGTGATTTTTCAAAGTCTTGACATTCCTGGCAAGTGCAGCGTAGGAACTTCTGGATGCATTCTAAATCTGTGGCTGACTGGCAATCACACTATTTTTAGGCTTGAAGACTTACAGTGTAGAATTTCACATGCTTAGAATAAAATTAAAAGTTCTCTTCTATCTGAAAATTAGTGATTTTTATTAACTTGAACACAATTTATGTTATACCCGTTCTAACAAAAACTTGTTTTGGGGAGTAGACAAGTTTAGTGTTTAGGTGTTCTTATAATAGTAACCATAAAGCAGTTCAGCATAAACTAAAATCAGAGAAAACTACAGAACCCTGGGAGTCTAAATGAAAAGTATTGGTGTCTTTTTCTTCCATTTTGACAGTTCGTTGAAAGGGTGCAGCCAGAAATAGATATATGATGTGAGTTAACTTCTGTCTTTGTGGCTGATGCCATCATGAGGGTTTGGGCTTTTATGATAACGGGACATTCTTTGATTACTGCAGTCTGTTATGGAGGGTTGGATCCACCTGTCTGGAAGAGGTGAGGGAATCTTTGACAGCAGGCTGACCAACTCAATGAGACTGGTTTTAAAGTGAAGGACTTGAGGGATTGGGTCCAAAGTGGCAATGCTCACATCATCACATGCAGCTGGGGAACATGAGGAACTGGAGCTCCTTGTGCAGCCAGAAAGTTACTATATCATAGGAATAGCTGGAATGTGGTGGGCTAGCTCATGTGACTTGAGAGTTGTGATGGATGGCCATAGGCTGTTTTGTAAAGATAGGGAAGAAGGTGAGGAGGAGTTGTGCTCTATGTTAACGAGCACCTTGAATGTGTAATAGCCATCTCTGGTGATCATGGAGGCCCTTTCGAATGCCTCTGGGTCAAGCTCAGAGGTCTTGTTTCCAAGGGGAGTCTTACAGCAGGCATCTGCCATTGACCTCCACACCAAGATGATAAGGTCAATGAAGCAATATTTGGGTCACTTAAGCAAATTTCAGGTCAACAGAACCTGGTTCTTATGGGTGAGCTTGGGCATATGTTGAAAGAACCATACAGCAGTTGACATGTCATCCATCAGGTTTCTGGAATGCATAGGGAAGTGCTTCCTCATACAAATGTTAGGTGTGCCAATGAGGAGTGAGGCACTGGTGCACTTACTGCTCACAAATGGACAAAACCTGTTTTGTGTTAGTTAGTGATAGCCTTGGTGGCAGTGATCACAATGTTGTGGTTTGGGATTTGGCTGAGCATGCTGAAGGCTAGTACTGAGAAAAAAACTTTGGAGTTGAGAAGAGCAGACTTCAGCTTACTCAGAGCTTAGTTGAGGGAGATCCATGGAGGATAAAGGAGCTAGCGGGTGCTGGGAGTTTTTCAATAATGTTTTCCTGGAAGCGCAAAAGCAGTTCCTCCCCTTCAAAGGCAAGGGGAGTAAGCAGAGCAAAAGATCCCCTTGCCTTAACTGTGAGCTTCTGAGTGTGTTCAAAACCTAAAGAGAGGTGTAACAGAGATGGAAAAGTGGATGTACACCTGTTGAAAACTACAAAGACAGTGCCAGGGTGTGCAGAGATGCAATTAGGAAAGCAAAATATCTCTCTCTATATAATCCTTCTGCAGATTATCACAAGTCAGATGAAGCACGTGCTTGGGAAAAACCAGCATGGTGCTTGACAAATCTAATTGCCTTCTATGACAAAATAGCCTGCTTGGTTGATGGGGAGTGAGGGGTGGACATTGTCTACGTGGATTTCTCCAAGGCTTTCGATACCATTTCCTGTGGGCTTTTCCTAGAGAAACTGATGTGTGATGGCCTAGACAAGTGATTTGTGCGGTGGGTGGGGAAGTGACCAAGAAACTGCTCTCTCAACCTGGTGGTGGTAGATGCCTCTTCTTCAGACTGGCAACCTGTTCCCAAATTGGGTCCCCAAGGGCTCAATATTGGGCCCAATGCACTTAAATGTCTTCGTAAGTGATCTGGAAGATGGAATGAAACTGAGTGGAGAAGTGCACACTTTGGAAGAGAGCACCACCCTGCAGAAAGACCTGGACAGGCTGGAGGAGTGGACTGACAAGAACCTTGTAAAGTTCAGCAAGGGCAAGCCTAAGGTCCTGGGAAAGCAAACTCCGGGAGTGCAGCACAGACTGGGATCTACCGGTCTGGGGAGCAGCTCCAGGAAAGGGACCTGGGGGCCCTCAGGGACAACAGCTCAAGAGTGAACATTGTGCTGCTGCAGCAGAGAAAACCAACATGATGCTGCTCAACAGGGGCAGCACCAGCAGAGAGAAAGAAGTCATTGTCCCACTCTATTCACTGATTGTCAGGTCACATCTGGAACACTGCATTCAGTTTTGGTCCCTGCTCTGCAAAAAAGGATGTGGGCAGGCTGGAGAGGATCCAGAGAAGGGCACAAAGATGATAAAAGGACCGGGTAGCCTGCCATATGAGGAAAGGCTAAGAGAACAGGGTTTGCTCAGTCTTGAGAAAAGAAAGTTCGGGGAGAACTTATCACCATATTCCAATATTTAAAAGGTGGCTACAGAGAAAATGGAGATTCCACAGGATTCCTTGAAAAAAAAGAAAAAATGAGGTGTAATGGGTACAAGTTACTCCTGGGAGATCCCAGTTAGACATAAGAAGAAAATTTTTCACAGTGAGAACAATCAAGCATTAAAATAATCTCCTCAGTGTAGTGGTGGATTCCCCAATATTAGACACTTTCAAGACTGTGCTTTTGCCAGGAAAGGTTGGATCAGGTTGATTCTAGTGGTCCCTTCCAATTTGGTATTCTATGATCCTATAATTCAGTTCAGTGAATCATAGTCTATAATGGGTAATCTATACTTCATCTGTAACATGTAATCTGTATCTATAACTTGCTCATGGAATGCTCTTGTGCACTAGATGTTTCTGTGTGTGTTGTGTAGATGGGGCAGTCAGAGGGATGGAAATAGTTCTGTAAATTTAGCAACTTAATATCAAAGTTCTGTGGATTTATACAATGGGAATTTGAATGCCTAGAGAACAGCTGTATAAATAGGAACACTGCATTTGTGGATCTTGGTTTAAACCACCTGTTTGTAATCATATGATGAGTCTGTGATAGGTTTCCCAGGCTGTTGGAGTCCACTTCTCTTCCTTGATTCTGCCTGTCTGTGCTGGCTGTTCAGTGGTGTTATGGTGAATTGTCTAATGTGCAGTAGGACCTTTCCCGCTGTAATCAATAATCTTCTATACATAGTAACATGTATTTCTTGCTATGAACAAAAAGTTATAAACTATATCTTGTAAATTACTTCTTTAACTGTTGCTCTAAGTTTAACAAACTCTGAAGTGATAATATTTGGCTTTTAATAAATACAGAGTTTTTCACTGTAAAATGGCTAGAATTAGGATGAAAAAGAAAATTGAGCATATTTCCTAATTCAGAATTGTACCAGTCATGAAAAGCACAAATCAAGATGAACTCTCTTCTTAGTCTCTTTTTTGTACTTCAGGTTTAAAATTCATAGACGTCTCTTTAGAATTCTCTTGTGATTTTTGTGTTACCTGTAGATAAAAGAACTTACGTAATAAAAATTTTCACAAAGGAAGCTTTGAGCTGGCAAAATGATTGCAGATGTCTTCTTTGTGTGTAACTTGCAGTCTCTAGACACTTCTGCTAGCAGCAGAAGATTTTGTTCATTGATAAATCAGTGTTGCAAAAGATGTGGGAGTGTGAAGTTCATTTGTTTGGACACCCTGTTTGTGATGAAAAAAAAGTGGTCTTAGCCTGCATAAAGAATGACTCATTATGTTTGGTCATATCCCTACTTGTACGAAACAGAAGAAACCAGCAGTATGAGGAAATTTCCAGATAGTGAGTATGAAAAGCGTTTGAATGCTGGGAGAAATTGTTGAAGTAAGGTTGATTATTATTTATTTTCTTCAGAGAATCTTAAGTGGCTTTTCTCTATTATGTAAATTCAATGAATTGAAGGTTGAGGTCTACAGTGAGTTCTAGGAAATGTAAGAGAGAGAATCACTCAGGAAGGTAATGGAACAACTTGATGAGGAATGATAGACAAATGGCAGTAATATGGGTATACATATAGGTGAATAATTCATGATTTTAATCTCATTTCTCAAAGGATAATTGATGAACAACCTGAAATGCCTTATTCCTCTTAGCATTGACATGAAGACTGCCTTTTAACAGAAATATAGCATCTTCCACTAGCATATATTGTGATTAAATCTACACAAAAGTATCTATTAGTGGACTTCATACAACATATTGTGAGGGACAGATCATATGATTAATTTGTCTGGAATAAAGTGAGCCGTTCTGATTTTTAAAATTTATTTTTAATAAATTGTGAGGTAATTTGATTGCACTGGGCATTTAAAGGGAAATTTTTGAAGGGTATTAGAAAATGACAAACATGAAGAGCAGGGAGGTGACAAAACAGAGTGCCAGCAGTTCAGTGGCTATGATACACCAAAAGTGCAGCTAAGGTCAAATATGCATGAAATAGGATCAAAACAGTATCCCAATAAATCAAAAATTTAAAAAGGTATGGGTTATATAAATACAAACGTGTTATATGTACAAACATTCTTGGGGAACATAGTTACTTCCTAATTTAAAGATTATAAATGTAGCTTTGCGTAATATAGTTTGCCTGTGGTTGAGTGTTCCATATGTGATTGTGCCATGACTTGAATTGTCATTAAGTAGTTTAATTTTTTTTTTTTAGGTTTTCCATTGCTAATTGGAAGCATGAAGAATGTTCCAAAAATAAATGCAAGGCTTTTTCATAATGGGTTCCTTGTGTATTGCATATCATTCTTTTTTGTGGAGTATCTCAAATTCATCCCCGGAAATAGTCAATAGTGATCTCACATGCAGGAGAAAAATCTACACAAAAATAGAAGTTACCATGCTCTATTCCTGTGTCAGGCTTTATCACTGAGCAAAGAAAATGGATCTACCCACAGGTTTTCTCCTGACTGAGAGCAGGAAACAGCTGACTTAAATCTCTGCGTGTGTTTCTGCAGGACCGTATGACAAATACTGTGACAGTGGTGACGTTGATGCATCATGTGGATGTTATATACATCGGCATGCACTGATTAAAGGATGCAGAAGATAGGAAATTGTAGCGGTGCTTTAACTTAGCTGGGGGATGGGGATTGGACAGAAATGAAACAAGTCATCTGAAGGGATAGGTCTTTTCAGGTTAAAGGAATGTTAAGCATTGGAGAAAAGCAGGCATGTCATTTAGGCTATGCTTTAAGCGAATCAGATTTTTTCAGAAATGGTTTTATTTGTTTCAGAAATGTTTTATTGTGGCCATTGTGCCGTTTGAGATGTGTGTCTGATTGTAAGATGGTGTAAATAGCTCAGCAAGGTATAGGGCTGCAGTGTTGGTGCGGGTCTGACCAGCTGTGGGGCTTGCAGTTCATTCAGTACCCTGCTGAAAACAAAGAATTGTTTGATTCCTTCCTAGAGGCAAAGCAAGAAATAGGGTGGAAAATATAAATACCATCATCCCCTCTGATAAAATACCCCTCTGTAGGGCATTTTGTTTTGAAAATAGTTTAAAAGAAAATGCAGCTGCATTAGGTTGTTAGCACAAACTCCTAGCTTTCCTTTGGTCTTGGAATCATTAAAATACTTAGTTTCTGTAACTAAATTTGATTCCTGTGGCCTTTTGTTTTGCACTCTCCTTGCAGGGAGTTGGGTTGTTTATTAATCTGCTGGCTGCTCTGTGTACTGATTCTGGCTGCACAACCACCTTCTCAGCAAATCATATCCCGTATGTTTCCCAGCTGCTGCCATTCTTAACACATGCAGAAAATATCTCCTGGCTGGCTGAACACAAGTTCCAGCTGGTATTACCTCATGACTGAGCAAACCTCCCCTCTCTCTCCTGGCAGTGTTGCAGCCACACCGGTTCTCTGCCTCAGGTGGTGTCTCAGGGCAAAGATGTGGGGCTGCAGCAGAGCCTGGGGGGCTGAGGCAGCTGGGAATCTGCTCCATTCAGCCAGGAAGGAGCGAAAGCTCCTTCCCCACAGAACGTGGGGATGTGCATGGGGCACGAGGGGGTGTGTAGCTAGAGCAGGGTGATGAGTGGGTGAATGGAAATAACAGCTCCCTCTTATCTTCATCCAAGATGATACTTGCCAAGTACCGAGTTAACAGCAGTGATAGGTTTAATGATTGACCTTGCTATTATTGTTTTGCTGTCAGAGAAACTTGTTCTGTTAAACTACCTGTGAGTTCTCGTATAAAACTTACTGGTCCACTGAAATAGAATTATTTAGTCCTACAAAATATTTTGTATCTAGCAGTTCTAGTTTACCATTTCTAAACCATTATGACTATTAGGCCTGTCCTTTAAAATAGCACTTGCAGTAGTCCCATTATTGTCAATGTTGTGTGATATTTTTATTTCCTTAAAAATACTCTCAGAAACTACTAGGAGACCATTTTCTGACTCAGTGGTCTATGGGTTTCTGCTGGTTTGCAAAATTAATGATACTGGGCACAGTTCTGGTGCTTGAAGAAAAGTTACTTATGTATCACATAGAAGAAAGAGGAAGCATAAAATTGCTTGCGTGCTGTGATGCTGAAACATCCTATACCTAGGTAAATATTATGTAGAAAAATGAGTGAACAGATGAAAACTCACAGCACCAGCATGTCAGCTATTTGTTTTCTGAGTTATGAGTACTCATTTTTGTTAGAAGATCTCAAGATTCTGCTTCCTTCATCAAGGCTTTGTAAGGTAGATTCCAGCATCTGCTTGTACAGATTTTGTGTTGTGAAGCTGTTAGGCTTTCTTCTTTGTGTTTTTAAGTGCTCTATACTACTGTCAACTTTCTAAAATGCAAAGGTCAGACTTTGTGCTCTTATCTGCATTGTTTACTGTTATGCTTCCAAGTGATTGCAGAAACAGGGGTTGATATGACACAGTGTGGTTTTTCAAGTGAGAGAGCACTTAGGTGACCCCTCATGTCTCATCTTAGTTTAACATTACAGTTTTGGACATAGTCAACTTCAGCTCTCAGCTTTGAGATTTCTAGGGGATCAAATCAAGTTTTTTATTCCCACCCTTCCTAGTTCTGTGTTCCTTTTGGAGTCTTACACGAGGAGTATATCGCACAATACGTTTCTTCCGTTCCAGGGAAGACGTGAAAGCACCCTCCCTCCTGCCTGTCTTCTGTTGTAGATGTTTCTCCAATTTATGAGAGTCTGAAGCTGGTCTTCTTGTCCTTGAGATGTTCCAGAACTGAAGAGAGCAGGGTGAGAGGTTGGAAAGCAAGAGAATGTGAAGTTAGGGAGCACGTAGAAGGTCTGAAGTGGTTTTGCATGCATTTTTGGTGAGAATATCTGTGTTGCATTTGTCATGTATTAATGTTGCATTTGGAATATAGCCTGTAGCTATAACTGGAATGATCATTTAATTTAGCTTGGTAAAGATTTACTTTACCAAGCCATTATGTTGCCATTAGATGGCAAAACATCAAAATACATTAGTAAAGTGATAATGTCAGCAGCTGATCTGCAGTAAACAAACAGTCAAACGGTCACAAATGGTTCTGGGACAATTGAGCTAATGAATCCTCATGTCCCCAGCCTTGTGTGTTTGTATGCAGGAAACCCATGGGCCTGGATGGCGTTTTCTCTACTGGCTGAACAAACCCAGTGTGGGGCTTCTGATGCCAGGGTGTGGGCCTGGTGTGGACCAGCTCAGCAGGGCTCAGCACTGCAGTGACGGCAGGCCGAGCAAGTGCTGCTGGAGGCATGTGCAGCCCTCCTGCCCTGTGTGGTGTCAGGCTGTTGTTGGATCTAAATGCTGGAAAACTCTACCCACTTGTTAAATGTGCCTTAAAATGGCTGTCAGACCCAAAAATCTTCAGCTGAGGGTGGAAAATGAATGGAATAGGATAGCCAGATTGCTTATTACCAAAGCATGATGGTATGAATGTTTCCTTCTCTGGAAATGGGCTCACAGACAGTCTGGTTTTGTCTTTTTAATTGTTGTTTATTCCAATGCATTTTGGATCTCCACTTGAAGTAATCAGAAGAGACAGACTAGTGTGTGAATCAGAGGCTTCTGAGTGGCTCAGAAGGATTAATATTGCTTGTATTTTAGAGGCACACACACTCTTGAGTCTGTTATTGTTTATGTTATAAAACTAATCCATTTTCTAAGAAATACCAATTACGTATATCAACAATGCATCCATAATACAGGAATTGTGTAAATAGACATCTCTTTTTGGTGTAAAAACATTAGATTGGGGCAGAGTAGCTTACCTTGTGGCTCTCAGACATTCAAAACTAAGCTAGTTCTAATTGGTATTTTTGTTGGCTTGTGCTGGATGCTTGCAGAATTTGATGTTTAGCTGTGACACTTTGGACTTCTTTTTTTTTTTGATGAACATTTTTCCCTTTGAAGTTTTGTAAGCAAGTATTGTATGTTCTAACTGTATAGAGTTGAATTTCTCTCTGTGAACAATGCAAACTGATTATGATCATTAGAATTTAAAAAATTAATATAGCTGGATTTTAATAAGAATTCAGTTCTGGCCCTAGATGCAAGAATTTAATTTTTTTTAGAGTTGTTTTTTTTTAATTTGGCATAATCTGTAGAAAAGCAAACCCAGGCAGCAGCTTTCAGCACAGGGCTTGGGAAAACTCAGAGACTATTCTGTCACCTTTTCTAAAAATCAATGCAGTATAATGTTACATGGTGTCTAGATCTGCCTTTTGAAACTGAATAATTACGCATTTAAAGAAAAAAGAAGTATTTTTTCCTAACATAATGGAAGAAGTAGATCTTGACTCGACATGAAGCCTTTATTTCAAGGCTAAATCTGTAGTATGTGCCAACTAACTGGTAAGAAAGCACCCTCTGTTGATTGGTTTATTTAGCTTTCTTCCAGCAAAATAGCATATTGTGCTGTTGTCCTTCCACTGCATGAGAAGAGCCTAAAATAACAGAAGCTGTTATGACATCTCTCAAAGCCTGCCTTTGTCAAGGTCACAGTTCTATTTTTGCTGTATTTTGTGCAAACAAAGATAGGTATGGTAGGAAAAAATATTTTATAACTGAGATGCTGAGTCCTCCAAAAGTGTAAAATAAAATAGAAGTGCAACTCCCACCCCTTGTTCTGCAAAAACATAACATACATTGCCTGATTGTTAGCCTGGGTCTGTGTGCCACTCAGCTTGCCCATCAGCAGATACAAAGCTCTAGAATTAACCTGTGGATATTCTTTCTAAATGAGCAACCCAGAATTTCTGAGGAATGCAGGTAAAGGGTGGGAGTTCTGCTTTTAAACCACATACATAATCTTTATCAAATTTGCATATAGTTATGGTGAAAATGTAGAAATTAACAGCTTTTTCTCAAGTGTAGTTGGAGCAACAGAGGGTGGTAAAGATGAGAGTGTGCATTGGAGCCAGAAGTTGATAGAGGTGTAGTATGCTGAGGATTATTAAACATGTGGATGCTGGGCTTGCATCTGGGTCTATAAGGTGCTGATTGTTTGAGTGTGGAAGAAGATTGGGAAGCATCTTCTGTGCTTGTTCTGCTCATCTGCATTCCTGGGCATCTGTGTTTGAGCTCCTGCTGTGGGGAGGACAGTTCTGGATCCTGGGCTGGATGGAGACTTTGCGTGAGCTAGTACTGCCACTGGTGTGGAGCCTTTATGTCCTTCTCTGATGTAGTGGGCAGGATGGTTGCTCTGTGTCCTGCTTTTGACTGGGACAGGGTTCATTTTCTTCCTAGTAGCTGGTGCAGTGCTGTTCTTGGAGTTTAGTATGACAATAGTGTTGATAACACACTGACATTTTGGTTGTAGCTAAGTAGTGCTTACTATAAGTCAGAGGCTTTTTCATCTCCCATGCTCTGCCAGTGAGGAGGTGCACAAGAAACTGTGAGGAAGCATGGCCAGGACAGCTGACCTGAGCTGGCCAGAGGGATATTCCATACCACAGAGTGTCATGGTCAGTGTATAAACTGGGGGGAGTTTCCTGGAAGGGGACCTATCTGCTCCTCATAAGCAGGTGGTGAGCAATTGTACTGTGCATCACTTTTCTCTTAGGTTCTATTACTCTTTCTTCCTCTCCTTGTAATTTCAATTATTATTATCAGTATTAGCATATTTTTTTATTATTGTATCTAGTTGCACTTATTAAATTGTGCTTAACTCATGAGGTTCACCTCTTCTTTCTGGTTCTCCTTTACCATGTGGGTGGTGGGTGGATGGTGGAGGCAGTGAGGGGTGGCTGCCAGCTGGGGTTAAACCATGATGCTGTCTCATGTGGAGTGAATTTGTAAGGTGACACTGGATAAAAATGCTTTGCCTGTAAGAAAAAAAAAAAATCAAACAAAGTCTGACCACTTTTCACTGAAGTATATGAGCAATGCTGGTGTGAATGTTCTGTTGGCTGTGCTAAACTTGTGAGGGCAATAAAAAAGAGGAGTACAGGGATGAGATTGAAGTTTTCTGCATTAGCAGAAATGGTGCTTCAGGAGTCTACTCAATGTTAGCAGTAGAAAGTGTAATAGGAAATGTGTATCAAATTCCATCAGGATGTTTGGAGACTAAAGGAAAGTTCATGTAATGGGAAGGAACCGAACCCTGTATATCGGTACACGTGTGTTTGTGTGTGTATATATATAAACATATAGATAGAATGAAGCTTTTTGGTTTTATATATGTACATGCAGGTAAAAATTCCTGATATGTATGTTGCTTAATATTATTTGTCAAAAAGTGACTAGACAAAAAATAATGAATAGTACAATGTATTTTGTTTGCTAATAAGAGATTAATTTGCCTTTTTAAAAAAAATAGAATTAGACATGTTCTCTTGATGAACACCTTCTGTAAAGAAGTACATGGAGAGACTGATTACTTAGTATTTTCTATATATTGTAATATTTATATGTATAGTTTAAGGTGCTTCATTTATGTTAGAATATACTTTTAAAAAAACATCGAGTAGTTTACTTGATGTATTTCTTTTTAAAGGAAAGATAGAATTTTATGGGTAGAACATATTAAATACTGTTTTTAGTGTTCTGAGAAGTTCAGAATTGTAAGGAATCGAAATGTAATATGGAATACCTGTACAAGAAAAGCCCTTCTATATAATAGGCTATCCAGTGTTGTTTGCTTTAATTTTTTTAAAACTTCAAATCAGGAGTTAAACATATCACTGTGTTCTGCTTTCTGGTGCTTCATTGCCACAGTGTTTCTCAGATATGTCTGAATTTGTTGCATCTGTTGATAGATAACAGTAAGGTCATATTGACAAAGATCCTGGGAATTAGACATACTCTAAATGAATGTGTCTGTGCCTTTCTGTTACATAGTACAGTGTTCCTTGCAGGTCAGTTTGTCTAACAGTTACTTGTAATAGTAACAATGTTGTGACTTGCTTGTAGCTGTTCATGTTCAGTGTGAAATACTTTTGTCTTTCTGGTCACAAAAACATTATTCAGTGAAAAGCAAGTATAGAGTAACATTGACTTTCAAGACCAATTGCTTTTCTACTGGAGGAGAAACTTTAGCCTTGGGTAAAACTTGCATTTATGTGCAGCCTGTAATTAGTGTGTAGTTGGGTAAAACTTGATGTGTTTGATCTCTGCAAAACTTCACTCAATTTTCTGATCTAAGGGGAGTTTTTGGTGAATGAATCATTGAAGAGAGTAAGAAACATGTAGTAAGAGTACTTAAGAAAGTTCTCAAAGCATTTTAGGTCAGTTTTGAATTTTTTAAAGTAGAGGTGGATTTATATGAGAGTTAGGATGATCAGCAAGTTGCACTACAAACCTGCAGAAGAAGCAACAGGAATGATGTAAGCTGTCATAAACCTTTTAAGTTTATTTTAGGGAGAACGTATTGCTGCACTTTGCCTGATTAAATGACATTTCTCATCAATGAGGGATGTGATGTGGCATGACTACCGTGCAGAGCTGCAATTGGAAGTTGAAAAGCATTGTATGGGTTGCAAGTTCCTGTGTTTTACTCAACAAGTGAAAATTTGCAGTCTTCCAATCGGTGTGTAATTTGGAGCTGTGGCTCATGTAGCTGGAAGGTAGTTAAGATTCATAGCTGTGTTGGTGACTGCAACACAGCAGCAAATTTCACTGCTCTGTTGGAAGACAGCTTTTGTTTTAGACTGAAAAATGAAATTTGGAATCTAATCAAGAAGTTTAAGGTGTTTTGGGTTTTTTTTCTCCCATTTCTGCACTACGACTTCAGTGTGGATTTAACCGAATGTTGTGAGAAACCCCTACCATGTTGGTCATGATGACTAATATTTATTTCATAGAATTGTGGATTATTTTGAATTGAATTTTAAAGGACATCTAGTCCACCCTGCAATTAGCAGGAACATCTTCAATTAGATCAGGATGTTCAGAGCCTTATTCAACCTGACCTTGAATGTTTCCAGGGATGGGGCATCTGCCACCTCTCTGGGCAACCTGTGCCAGCGTATTCTTACTACGAACACTTTTGTACCACTTAGTCACTGTTTCTGAATACTGTTTCTGAATTGTTAATGGTAATGAAAACAGAAAATAAACTATTGCTGAAACAGACCCTCTAAAATTATTTTTTTCATCGAAACAGATGTAATTTAATGGTATATAAGGTAATCTGTAATTTCACAGTTGGATGTTTTAATACATTAAATAGTATATATCTAGCACATTTTTCAGTTAAAGGTTAACCTGCAAGTGTTCTGTGTAGCAACTGTCAGATTGAAGAATACTTTCTAAGACCTTAGATTTTCTTATGTTAAGAAGGTTTTGCGAAATATTTACGTGGAAAAGAAAGGAAAGTCATGTTCCAAGGTCTTCCTGCAGTGTCCCTCACTAGTTCACCTAAATCCAGTCCTGGCTGTGATTTTCAGTTTGTTGTACGAATATTTTCATTCTAACTGGATTTTAGATGCATTATATGGTCTGCTGTAGGGATTGCACATCAGTCTTGTGAACATGAAATACAGACTGTACAGTTCATACATTAAAGTCCTAAAGGATTAGTTAAGTTCCTGGTGGCATTCACTGTCTTTTTGGACTTCAAAGAATATCTGGCAGATTTTGTGAGGTATCAAATCAGTTCTCACTAGTGTGTTGTTGAGAAAATGGTATGTAAAACTAATTTTATCATACATATAACACTTTTATAAGGTGGTTCATATATGTGTTTTTTCTTATATTTGCTCAGGACCAGCTTAACAGAAGACAAAAGGCATCCTGTTCCTTTTTCACTGAGCTATGTTTTAATATGTGTATTTTAAAATTAATTGCCTTTTCCAGTTCCTTCAAAAACAGCAGCAATAGGATTTGTGGTACTGAATTTTGAATGCGTAGCAGTACATGCAATGGAAATTATTTGATATATCATTTTCCAAACTTCTATAGTCATACAGACAAAAATAAACTCTGAACTACCAAAACAACAGATAATTTTTTCTGTATAGGACTTAGAGTTTTTACAGTGGTGCTTAAAATTATAAATTCTAGGCTTTATTTATGTGAGTAAATATTTTGGGTAATGACAACAGAATTTATATGGTTGTACTATACACTTTTAAAATAAAAAAGTACATGCTTGCATAAAATAAACATTACCAAAAAAACCCTCAGGCAGAATAAAAGTGTAATTACTAATTTCTATTATGTAGAATTCACTAAAAATAATTGGAGATTAAACTCTATTTAAAAGGTACTTTATTCAGTGGAGAAATGTTTATGATTTTTAATTGAAATTTTTTTCCCCATTTTCTTTCTAGGTATTGCTTTGTTTTCGCTTTAGGATACCTCACTGTGTGCCAAATTACTAGAGTCTATATCTTTGATTATGGACAGTATTCTGCTGATTTTTCTGGGTAAGGAGAAAAATAATCTTTCCATCTTGTCCTTCTCAGTGATACTGTACCTGTTGTTGTGGGGGGTTTTTTATTGGTTGCTCCCCCCCCCCCCAGTTAATTGTGTCGACCTTGAAAACTTTGGGAGAAAGCTGAGCATGTATGTGCAATTGGCACACATGCAAATATGTAAGTAACTGTGCTTTAATCATACAAACTGAGAATTTTTGTTAACAGTTGTGTCTTGTTAGAACCACCAAGGTGTTATCTGTTGCCTCCTGTTCCTGTCTGAATGGCATAAAGGATTTGGTGGCTATGGGAATTTTTTCTCTTTGGGTCTTCCCTTAAAGTCTCTGCTACCATCTTTGACAGCATGATGAACCTTGAATTGTGTCTGGTGTACTTGCTTGCCTGGCACAGTCTCATACTACTTTTTGAGGAAAATCTGAATATTTTATGGAATTTAGCTTTTAGCTTCTTTCTTTTTTGGTTTTATGTTAAATGTTCCAGAAGGAGAAAGCTAAGGAGACAGGTACCTGGATGGTGAGGTAGTCACAGACTTCTTGGAAGAAGAAAGTTTTGTCTCTATGTGCCTTCATTATATATAGTGAACTGTATAGGAGCAAAACAGAATTAAATAGGCAAAATAAAAATAAACCATATTGGTAATTCTTCTTTCTGCTGCAGACCCAGAGATGTGAAGCGCAACATTTCTTATAAACAAGTTTGCTACTGTGATAGTGCTTTTGTTGATTTAAAGGACAGTGTGTATTCTAGGGGAGAAAAAAGAAATGGGGGAGTATTTGCTAGTCTGCTTAAAATAATGCATTAAATACTTTCCAGGGATACTTTGAGTGGCAATGGTCTTTGTAGTTTAACATTACCTGTGGTAGAGTTGTACTTGTTAGCTTTGTTACTTCTCAGTCTTTATTGGGAACAGGCATATAGTCCAGGAAATTAACTTGTAGGCTGAAGCCAAAAGCTCTTATGGTTGAGTTCATCTTTTCTGTCATCTTTATCTTCTTACCTTCTGAAACATCTTTCTACATTTGTCTTACATCCAAGTATCTGCCTTCAAGCCAGATATCCAAGTTCCAGTTGTAGTCAGCAGAGATGTGATCGATGTGGACAGTAAAGCCTGGAGGGCATTTCAGCTGACCCAGCACTAAGTATCTACCTGAGTGTGAACTAGGTCATTTGTCAGATGCCCCTGACTCTATTGACTACATCTGCACTGGCTATAATGAGAGCTTGCAACAGAGTCATATGCATAAAGACACTAGATTTACTGATGTTGAATTTAATTTCACCTTTACTAGTGAAACTGTAATCCAGATGCTGTCCCTTCCACTTCACTGTAGGGCCAAAGTGTACAACCTTGGCAGTGATCTAAGCTCTGAGCTGACTCTGGAAGCAGTGTAATTGCACTTTGTTGTTCTTGTTCTCAACATAATTAGTAGAGTTTGAGCACGCCATCGCTCAAATGTGACTGTACTGCTTTCAGATAGCAGCTGGCTTTGTGGCTCTGAGGGTTTAGTGGTAGCTCAGAGATTTCTGCTAGGTCTAAACATGTCCAAAGATTCCCACATCCCATCCCTGGAGATGTTCAAGGCCAGGTTGCATGGGGCTCTGAACAACCTGATCTAATTGAAGGTGTCCCTGCCCAGGGCAGGGATGATGGGGTTAGATGATCTTCAAGGTCCCTTCCAACATGAACTATTCCATGATTTATGAGCTCTGTGCTCTGGACAGAACTGTTCTGAAGCCTAGATCCAATTCTGATTGTATGTTTGAGATGGCAGATTTAAACCACCCTTTCATGCACCAACTTGTGAGCTTGATGTATGCATATCACATTAAATCTCTGGCATACACTGCATATGCTCCTTTGACACGAGACAGAGATTACTTCCAAAACAGGCAGAGAAGGAAAACTTTCTCTGGTTCTGGGAAAGGAAAAAGTAAGATCAGGAAAGTAACTAAAGTTGCCTAACCAGCTATTGAACTCCAGCATGAGCAAGTTCTTCTAAAGATGTTGGCATGGATTCATATAGTGGTTAGCCCCAAAAGAGCTTTGAATGTGTGTTTACCTAGATATTTCTCCTAGCATGCAGTGCCTATCTGGGGTGCCCAAGCTGAGAAAATCTGCTCAAAATTTGAAGGAAGGTCTCAGTGCACTGACAGTGGAGAAAGCTGAGGGCACCTCATGCTGGCGATGCAATTGCTTGTGGAGAGCTGTGTGGTCCTGGCTGCAGTACTAACAGATCCCAGCTGCCTCCTTTGCCTTTCTGCCAGCACCTAAAAGGGATTGTTAAAATCCTACTTCACAGCCTCACTGTGCCAGGAAGGACTCTTCCTCTTTTAGTCTCTAGATTGTTGCTCCTCAGCCAAATATTTGATGATACTGGAATAGCCACTTCAGGAGAAAAAAAAAAAACAAACAACAAAATGAGAATACCAGGGTCTGCTATGATAACAATGACAGATTTATCATCTGGAATGAATGTAAGGGCTGACTGAGATCCTCCTGGATTCCATCCTTCTACCAGGCAGGACCCACGCTGTCACATGTCTGCCTACAGAAAGAAAACCCATTATATTTAGAGTCAGTTGGGGATTTCTGCCAGCACCAGGCAGGCCTACAGCTTAAATGCTAGAAAGAGGTATGAGGGATTTACCAGACTATCTGTTCCTGTTTACTCTTCTTCCTTTATGACCCTTGCATGTCACTCTAGTCTTGATATCAGGATTTTGGGGCACTGGTAGTACAGTAGAAATTTTTTCCCCTGATTACATTTTGAGGACTGGAAATAATTGTGTGCTTTGAAACCAATTTTAACCATTACATTAAAAAAAAAAAAATCATCAATTTGATGGACTGGCAAAAATACTGGTGTAGCCCTGTTAATGAAGGAGGACTTGGTGGCTTTTGGATTTGTAGTTCTGTGCCAACTTAATGTGTTATAAAAATGCCAAGTGCACTCAAGACATGAACAAAACTAATTGCCCATTGTACAGTATGATTATTTTATTGTGGGCTTTTGTTTGTTTTTGGGGTTTTTTTGTTGTTGTTTTTTGTTTGGTTGTTGTTTTTTTGGCTTGGGTTTTTTTTTGTCTCCAGCTTAGATACTTCTAGGTAAATACAGTTCCTGATATGTTTTTTGAGATCTGATTTCAAAGTTAAATTTCTAAATTCTAGTAGTTTCCTTTTTGCATTCCCTATCCCTTCCCTACCCCAGGGAAGGGGTTTGTGATGCTGAGATTCACATCAGGCAAAAGCTGTGAAGATGGTATAATTTCTCAGTACAAAACTGACTTGGCTAGCCAGGGCAGAATATTTCTTGGACAGTTTAAGATTCACTCAAGTGTACCAAATTCAGAACAAAGTGATCTCCGTTGGAGCCAGCATACTTACGCTGGGTTTTTGTTTTGCCAGATATGTTTACTTGAAGCAAAAAATAATTCTCAATGGAAAAAGCAAACATAGGATCAGGTGTTAGTAGAAACTATGGAAGTGGTCTGCATAGCTAAATAACTTACTTTAATATTCAACTTTGCTATAGTTTTCTTGTCCTTTGTTTACTGCTACTGAAACTTACAATGAATATAAATTGATCTTACTGTCCTTTTTTATTTACTCTTCTCACTGTAAAAAAAACCACAACAACAACTATGTTAGTAGAAAATACATGTGAAACACTTTGGCTGTCTTTGTACAACCTAATGCAGCAATAAAAGACAGGTGTTGTCAAATACTGCATTTAAGGCTTAAATTCTTCAAATTGCATTGAAAACTGTAGTGGTTTCAGCTAAAAAATCTAGTCACCTTGTTCTTGCATTGAAGATCTTCCAGCTTGGAGTAGTTAACCGGGACTCCCAATATAAACTTCCCCTGGTATTTATATGTGAAAGAAAATGCTGAATTTGTATCTAAATTATTCTTTCTTCCATTTTTTTTTTTGTAACAGTCCGATGATGATAATTACACAGAAGATCACTAGTTTGGCATTTGAGATTCATGATGGTAAGATTTTTCACTGTGTTTAATTTTCCATACAAAATAAATTTAAGGAAAGTTCATGATGAGTCAGTGAATTACTTTAGACCAGTTTTGTTATTTCAAGGCAAAATAAATTTTTGTGTCTCAATTGTTTCTTTTGATGCTTACTAATGAAAGTACTGATAAATGTTGCTCGGACTCTACAGAAGCTCTAAAAATGCTGACATTGTACAGAAGATATGACTTATCAGAAGACCAGTGACACTGCTGGAGTCAGTGTCTAAAGACCACTGATACTGTTTTGGGCTAGGGTATTGACTGTGAGAGTTAACTAAAGAACTTCCTGATTCAGATATCTCTGTTGCTGATGGGTGGATAGAAAAAGCACATGTAATTTCAGTTGTTGAACTCCTTTGGTTTTAAAATGTTAATTCTTGAGTACTGTCCTAGTTTGTGCCATATATGCTGATTTTTATAAAACCTTTGTGTGTTTCACTTTGTTTAGTATCGTAGTTACACTCACTGCTAACATATTGCTGTGAACAGGGAGATTGTCTAATTATGTTTGTTTTCTCTCCTGTCAGATGTATCCATCAGATAAGGGGGCCCTAGTTGTGACAAAGAATCCTAAGGTTGGCTTTTGTGGGTAGGATAGCTAGGTTTTTAGTTACCTTTAAATTCAAAGGAGTAATTTTCATTTTAAAGTTCAAAAATGTCATCTAATAAACCTGTCCAGTTGAAGATTTGTGAGTGTAGCTCCAGACACCTGAATCAGGACACCTGCTGTTCTGAAATTGTTTATTAACCTTGTGCATGAAGTTCAATGTGCTTTTGTCTCATATGCATCCTAGCTTTGGTGCTGTTGATGTTTCATATTTTTTCCCATTCTTGTTAAGTGGTATTGTCAAGAGAAGCCTGTAGGCAACAACATTCAGAATATGAAAAGTTGGGAAAAGACCTTTTTAAAGTATTTTTGCATGAATGAAAATAAATAATGCTAGGCATATCTAGTTGGTTAAAGATGTTGGTGTTTAACTTCCAGAGAAAATACATTCAGAAGTAGTAATCTTGCAAGCTATAATCAACTGAAGTATGGAGTACACAACAGTGTAGTTGTGTACACAGTAGTGTAGTGGAAACAGGTTATTATAAGGAAGTAATAGTTCTAGTATCAAACAGGAAGGCTTCCTCTTACTATTATTTTGCTAGGGGAAAGAGCTATTCTGAATTTGCTGACATCATGCACAAGTAGTGGAGTGGTGGTATGGAACAAGCATGTGAGTGTTCCTGGCAATCTTGAAACAAATGTTTCATTTAGTCAGCTCTATTCTTAACTTTCATCATGAACTAGACTAGATTTTTCAGATAATTTGTATTTTCTTTTGTATTTCTGTATAGATTCCACTGAATTTTCACTATCAGTCTTGAAATTTTGTTCCTTGTTGACCTCAGAAGTCTTTGTCAGCCAGTGAGGAGTAGCTAACAGCATATTGGAAAGATTTCTCTCTGGTTGTGTCTGCAGTTCAGCAGAATCCTTGAGCTGGATGTTGCAGTTGCAGTGTGAACATGACACTCAACAGTTGATGTCACCAGTGTGAATTCAGGAGCAACTGGTAGTCTGGTGTCAGGAGATGCTTAGAAAAGAAATACAGGGAATACTAAGATTCCATTAAAGCAAAGTTTTTTAACCTTAGCCTAAAAGGGATCCTTCATGAAAAATTAATGAAAACAAGCCCTGCTCTCAGTGAGCTTTTGTTCACTGTACAAAGGTCCATGCTTCCACTGGAAGTTACTCAGAGATATACTGACAGGAGAGGGGATAATGTTGAAAATCATTCTACTAAGTGATTAATGGCACACTGAGCCTCTAGTCACATCAGCTTGGCTATATTAATCACCAATTACTTTATTTTCCTCCCACATTTTTTACCAGTACATCCAAGGAGAGTAATGAAAATAAACAGCTGAAAAAAAAGTGTTGGTGTGTTGGAAGTTCCTGGTAAACGTCAAGATTCCAGTTGTAGCTAGGTTGGTTTTGTGGTAAAGGCCAGTCTTCTGGACTTGATCGTTCTGTGGCAGCCGGTTTGTTGTGTTCAGCTGGTTTCATTTGAAGGTCCTGGAGTGAACTGAATGTAACCACAGAGGGCACTCACTCATGCTGCATATTCAAGTATCTGTCTAGCTAAGTGGATATGCTTGATTCCAAGTTGAAAGTGATATGGAATCCCAAAAACAATAACAGCTACCCCTGTAACAGTTAACACCCCTGTGCTCTTACTGTAAGGGATTTTTTTTTAAGCAGGGAAATTAAATGCAAGTTTGCATAGGATTTGGACTTGATGATCCTTGTTGGTCCCTTCCAACTCAGCCTATTCTATGATTCTGTACTTGAAGCTTGCTGTATAATACAGACTTTTCAGAAGTTTGCATGGATCACAAACTTACACCTGAAGAGATTTGAAGTACGCCTTTCATGTATTCTGATTTACATTCTGAACTTTGGTTTTTGATAGTTCTTACCTTCCAGTTTCTTGTTACTCAAATGAGCAATGCCAAAAATGAGTAGTCAGTGTGTTAACATTTGCTTTGTATTTTTTGCTGACTATCCCTGGCATCTCACGTGTGTATTCTAAAGGCAGAAATATTTTTACGTATTTGGAAACTGCTAGTGTCCATATTAATTCCTTATGGCAAGATTTAGATTTATTTATGCAATACTTCAGGCTAATGACAGAGTTAAGGGAGAAACAGAATTGTATTTTTTATTAGAACAAAGAATTTGCAGCTGTTTAACGAAAAACATTGCTTTCTAATATTTCTGTTAATTATATCAGTGAAACTGCTGTGTGGTGCCGTTTTGGGGGTTTTTGGTTAACTTGCTGGTTTCTTATTATGCTTAGGAGTTCCTTTTAATGCTCTTTCTCCAATTACCTCTTAATTTTATTTTTTTAATTTTTAGTGTGCTCTCTCTTATGATAGTGATAGCATGGTGATTATTGTTTCAGTATCAGTTACCAAATTATTTTTTTATAGTACATGTCCTTAGTGGTTAAAGGAATTCTATTGTATTTTTCCCCTTCTAAATCTTCAAGTATAGTTTTCTGCCTGCATTTTGCTTGTTTGGCTCTCTGGATATTAAGACTTATACATTTCTTGCTTTTTTGTAGGTTTTTTCCAATTTTACTCAGTGGGTATTTGTAGCTATTTGCCTTTGTTGCTGCCAGTGTAACAACTAAAGTAGTAGCAGTAACAATTAAAACTGTTATTGTCTGTCTGTCTTTGGATCTTAAAATGTTTTAATAACAACATGCATTTGGGCTCAGCTGGTGATTCATTTCAGAACCACAAAATTTACTGTAATTGCAACAGAGCCTGCAATAGGATCTTTATTTATTATTAATATATAATCCTATGTCTAAGCATTATTAGTTACTGATTAGCTGGATTTCCATACAAATAGAAAAGTGAATAGGTTTAACCACAAAGCTGAGGTGATGCCATGATACGTTTGTAAACACTGTTGTAGTGAGACCACAGAAGCAGTCATTATATCCTATAATAAAGCCTATGTGGCAGGACAGTGCTGTGTGCCTAAGGGTGTTGGGTTTGTTACCATTAGGATATGGGCTCCAGAGAAGGAGTGTAAAGATAGAACTTCCTCATGATCTAGACCACTTGGGAAAAATTTTGTTACTGATGGTTTACAAAATTCTTTTACCAAGGAAGGAACATAGGAGGTATTCCCTGCTTTACAGATGAGAAAATGGAGTTATAGTTGCTGAATGACTAAATTGTGTCACCTCTGTAATAGATGTTTGATAAAACCCATTTTCTCTAATCTCTGCTGTGTGATTTGGTAACTAAGAGCTGCAGTTGTTGTGGTAGTCTTCTGCTTTAGGACAGGAGAAAGCAATTCTAATCATCACCGAAGGAATGTTACAGAACCTCTTGAGTTCCCTAGCAGCAGTGTGCTGCTCAAGTGGGAGTTCTTCATCTCCAGTGTGTAGTAGGTAGGGAACAGCTGTGGTTTATGAGGCCTCTGTTCCCCTGGGCCTGGGAAATATTGAATGTGTAAATATTAATTCATCTCATATTGAATAAGCATCAATGGAAGAAAACCTCTTCCATGTATATTTTCTATGATTTAAAAAATCTTAATGATAGCTTCCTGAAAGCTTTCAAGATTATGACAGAGATCCAGTGGTTTCCTTGTTCTTGCATGCTGTGCAAAGATGATAAATGGGCCTTCAAGGCACTGAAAAGGCATTAAAAAAACCCCAAACAACCAACCAAACAAAAACCAAAACAGGGAAAGCCACTAACCTGACCTCAAAGAATCTGCTGACTGGAGAGAAACCTTAGTGAGAAAGGAAAATGAAAAATTAATGGAGGCTTACTTGAATGCAATATGTTTGAGACAGCAAGTGTGTTGCTCACAAAGTTATTTGGGCCTTAAATGACTTAATATGTATGTGTGTATATAACTAAAACCTGTTTTAAATAGACCAGTTCTTTCCTCCTACCCCTCCAAAACCACAGATCATATTTCAATGGTTAGATTCTTCTATTTCAGGTTTGAGGTTTTTTTCTCTCCTTTTTCGTACCACACACAATGATGTTCAGTATTTCATTTGACTAATTACCTTTATTTAGTGGCTAATCTGGCTTTATGCAAGTTCATTTGGACACACTGGGTGATCGCTTCCTCTTTCTGACTTAAGGGTAAAATACTTGTATGGAATATAATGGCAAAGGCAGCTCCTGCTCCAGTCAGTTTGCATTGTGTAGGCTATGAGAGACTGAAGGCTCTGTATGGGACACTTCCCTGCACTAGCCATGTGGTGGGATCTACATCCATCTATTAGAGTCTTTGTGTTAAATTTCTGTTTGTGTTAAATTCAGAGATTCACTACGTGACAACTGTAATATTATGACCTTAAAGGTTACAGAATCTTTCAAAATGCTCCTTCCACATTTTTTATTCAGTACTTTTATCAGATTAAAAGTCTTTGCTACAGAACCAAGGAGATGTGAAAATGTAATGATGAGAAAGAGAAGGTGCTGCATGAAGTTAGAGGGTGATAATTTGTTCTTCAGTTTCTTGCCTTGAATGGGTATGAATGGGGATGATTTTCCACTGTGAAGGATCAGGACCGAGTGAGACATTTTTCCAGGTCATTTTGAAAGAGAGGAGATGGGAAGTTGGTAACCCCTCTGTATTCTCAGCTTTGTTAAAGACTAAAGTGTGGTTTTGAAGTTGTGTGTGTAGATCATGGTCACACTAAGACAACAGTGTTATCTACTTGGTAGATAACAAGTGTTTCCATGAGTCATAGAATTAAATTAGCTTTTACTTCCCCTCAGCCCCTCAATCTTTTTTTGTCATAAGGCTGACTGATTTTGATGTCTAAAGAAAATTGGCTTTAGTTGAAACCTTATGCTTGGATCAAGTATAAGGGCTCCCTCCCCTCTATGGATTTGCTGGTATCAAGGAGTGGGGTTGAAGGCAACTGTTCTATGAGAGGAGGAGGATTTTCTATAGAAACATGTATTTTCATAAAGCACGTTGGGATTTCATATTTATATTACCCTACTCTATTATCAAACTTGGTTAGAAATTGGCTGTTGGGTTTAAGCACTGCTGTGGAGGAAGATAATTGACGTGTGATCCCATAAATTTGATTTCCTTTAGGAAGCTATGTGCATAAAAATAAAGTTTTTAGTACTTGCAATGGCAAAGAAAAAATGCAAATATGAACAGCAGGAAATGGCTGCATGTGGGAATGTCTGAGCCAGTAGAGAAGGCTGCAGGAGGAGCTGAAGTGGTCATTCTGGCAGGCAGTGCTGGCTGGTGTTAGCTAGGGCTGTCTGAAGGAGGGATCTCTACTTTTTTTGTTCCCCTGAATTAGTGTATTTCATAATAAATGAAAGTGTTGAAAGTCTTATTTTTTACTTTTCTCCCTTGTGGGAGTACAGATTTTGAAGACTGTTTTTCAGGGATAGGTCACCAGCATATCAGAAATAGCCACATACAGCAAGAAGGTAAACTCAGTCTTGCTGCTGAGCTTAGACTTGGACTGCCCCCTTCTGCTAGCAGGGTTTAAAGCTTCTTGTTAGCGCTCAGGGAAAAGACTGCAGCACCTTTACTGCCGTGCCTGCTTCACTGGACCTTAGTCACAACCTTTGCTTGCAGTGCAAAGCTGTTCTTGAGGTCTGCCATAAGTTTTGAATTGCTGAAATCTCTCTTGGAATATGTTCATTTTATGCATCAAAACTGTAATGACTGATGCAATGTTTGGGGCTTGTCCAGTTTCTGAAATTGGAAATAAAGGGTTTTAAAACCTGCAGACTGTAAAGTCTTGACCAATGTAGGAGACTTGGTTTTTTAACACTTTCTACAGGTTGTCTTAATGCTTTCCTGAAATCCATGTGATTTCAGGTTTAGGCACTGCTGGATAAAACTGAAGATATGAGAGTTTGTAATTTTGTCAGTAAGAATTGTTTGATCCAGCTCCAGCAAAAATGTTATGTGACATAATAGCTCTGAAATTGCTTGAGGCGTTGAGAAATTACATTGCAGCATGAGGCTTTCTCTGCTGAGTAAAGAAGCTAATTAATGTAGGGGGGGTTAGCTGTTCTTTATTTTTTCTTTTTCCTGTCCTCTTCCCTAGGAATGTTTCGGAAAAATGAAGACTTGACTCCATCACAGAGGTGTTTGGCTGTAAGGTAGGCTTTCAGACATTCTGCTTTGGGGATGTTTTGTGTGCTTTATTAATGTTCTGGGCAAATTCTACAGCTCACATTCAAGACAGAGTATACAAGAAACAGATCCATGCTTTTGTATATTTGTAGTTAGATTTGTATATCTGTTCTTCTGAAAAATATCACTAGGAGTAGATTTTATAGTTATTTAGAAAAAACATTCTATGTGGTTTATGCAAATGAATGCCGTATCAGATAGGAGACTAGTAAACAGTACACATGTGAAGTAGCTGGGGAAGGAACATTGTTAAATTCTGTTTTTCAGTATTTAACTTACCTTTTCTCCTTTCTTTATTCAGGACACTTGAAAATAGTGTGTTGCCTTGGGCAAGAGAGTGTTGAGACATTTGCTTTAATTGAAATTATTGCCAGTTAACACAAATCTTTGTTTATTGATTCAATTTTTGAGGGAAAAATAGAGAACTTAATACAGTTGAACAAACACTTAGGAAAACAGCCTTCCCTTTCCTTCCTTAGGCTCAGCTTCAAACACCTCTACTGAACAAGGAGAGAGTCATTAGAGTTCAGGAGGTGTGTCTGAAAATGCTCAGTATGGATTGGGAAGAAGTGCTATGTGTAGAATGTTTCAAGCTGTGATTACAAAGACAGACAAACTGCTCTTGTCCGTGTGTTTTTTACTGCAGTTAGAGTAAGCAATAACATGGAGTATGACTTTTCCTACTGTGGAAATCCTGAAGAGCTACACAACCCATCTCACGAGTTGCTTGTCTTTGAATTACAGACGCATGCCAAGTCTACTGGAGTATTTAAGTTACAACTGTAATTTCATGGGTATCCTGGCAGGCCCGTTATGCTCTTACAAAGACTATATTACTTTCATTGAAGGCAGATCATACCAGCTGCAACAGTCTGAAGCAAATGGGAAGGAAGATACAAAATATGAACAAACGGATCCTTCCCCAAATGTAAGATGTGTGACTCTTGCAGTGCTGATGCTTATGTAATCATTGCATGGAAAGCTTGGTTTGCACTCTTCATTTACAGGCATAACTGCTGAGCTGTATCTGGAGTTCATTCATCAACAGAATGGTTACCTGTTCAAAACGTTATATGCTTATTTTTTAAAGGCAGGTTTTCTTCATCGTTTCCAGTCTGGCTCTTGTGGATAAAAGCAGATTAATTTGGAGCTTCCTAACAAGTTTATATGGTAAAAAGCCTTCTTTAAATTAAAATAGTTCATGCATGTTCACTTCAAAGCATATACTGTGCATAAAAACCCAGTCATATGTAACAAATTGAAGAAGTCATACAAGTAGTTTCATTTTTCATGCTTGCAGTCATGTAGAGAGGTATTAAAGATGGATTTTGATCTGAAGGTGTAGTAAGATGAACTAGCCATAACACTATGAATAGTACTCCAAGCCACATAATACTTTTTTTCCTTTGGTCTGTTATTGGAGAAGAAACCAAATATGTAGAGAAGATAGTCCAGTTCATCATGCCTTACAGGAGAGATTGTATGACCGGAATTTAAATCAAAAGCTCACAAAGCTTGTTACTTTTAAAATTTAGTCCAATTAGTTTAATGCTCAGAGTACTGAATATTATTTTTTCACTCTTTTCATATTGTCTTAAATAGTAATGTATTGGGCATTTAAATTTGCATGTGCCTAAGATAATTCTTACCTCACATAAGAGGCAGAATTATCATGGGGTCAACTGGAACACTTCACATGGATGGCTTTTGCTAATTCCAGCACCTGTTGCCCATGTTTTGCTCATGTTGTGACACCAGCTGTTGGTGGAGCAGATGAAGGCGTTCCCACATTAGCTGCTTGTTGTGTCCTACCATGTAGAGGTTACAGTCCCACAGCTGGGCCAACAGGGAGTGCTTCCTAATCAGTTGGGGCATCTCCAACCACTTCCATGCTTGCAAAGCAGGTGAGGACTCTTTGCATGTTCCATTCTACCCATCTTGTGTGGTTGTAGTAACTTGCACAACAGGAATGCAAACTAGTGTCTGGAAGATGAACACTTCAAGCTGCTTCACAAGTTGACAGAGCATGTAAGCTCACACAAGTGAGCTGTGGAGCAAGTTAGGAAGGATGAAAGACACAGGGAGAATTCCTTGTGTAGATTGGCATCACATGGCCCGTGCTCTGCTTTGATGTGTTGTACTGACAAAGTTGCAGACACTTTTGTTTCTAAACATTGTTTTGGCCCAGGAAAGTCTTGTGTACTAAAATCCTATTTCTGCAGAAAAGTGTTAGGTAGTAAAATTATTGCAAATGAGTGGAGATAAACCAAATCTGCCCATATCAGTACTGCAGGACACACATCTCCTGATTGCCCTGATAGGACTTCCTGGCTTTTTACCACATAATCTTGCTAGTAATCTGGACAAGGTCAATAGAAATATATGTAAACCTATGATGGCTGCTTTTTTCAGGTAAGTGGTTTTCCTCAAAATTAATTGCTCTTAAGATGCTTGAAACTTTTGTGATTTATGCTGCATTAGCTTTTGACATAAAAACAATGAGAAGCTGTTTATGCTCCTGATACTTCATCTCCCAACTGGTGTTAGAGAAATCTGGCTGCATTTTATAACACCAGCGAGTATTGTGTTTTGGATACAGATGAATGATACAATTTCACTGCATTTGCTGCATCAATTAAAATATTCATTCTCTTGTTCTAGAAGAATGTTTAAATACCATTAACTTTATATTAATACTTTAAATTTTTTATTATTTCAAGAAGAATAAATTTTTAGGTAACTCAAAAAAAATTGAATTGTAGTGGGGATCAGCAAATGTTAATGTCATAAATAAAATAATCCTTGAGCTGAGTTACAGTAAGTTTCATTTCTTGTAAAATATAATTACATAGCCAAAGTAGTTCATGCCAGCCTCCTCCTCTCTACTGTGTGTTGACTGCATGATGTTAACTTGGTTTAGTACTTTTGCTGTGTTCATTGCATGTTAAATGAATCGAGTCACCATATTAAAACTTACTTCTTATATCCCTCCTATTGTGCCTTTTTGCAAGCTATCATTTGTTGGTGCTCAAAGTGGTGTCAACTCTCAGAAATTAATATCTGTCTTTGTAAGTTTCTTTTTATTATGGCTACCCTTAAAATACAAGATTCCTGTCAGCAGATACCTGCTTTCTTGCTTATTATGCAGAATCTCCCTACAGGTTATAATGTTCTTGCTTAATTCTCTATAATTTTTATCTGAGGTACCACCCTCCCCAGAATAATGTGCTTTAATACAGTTCAATATTATGTATTATATACTGATTCTTTATCAACCTAAGAGCAAGTTCATTCAAATAAAATTTTTGAAGATTCCTGCCTAATTTTTTAATCTGTTTTTATGTATGATATGTGTTTATGCAGTAATGTATTTCTAAAATTTCTGAGCTGAGTGTTTTACCCTTATTTCTTCAATTAGAAAGCTGCTCCTGAACCTCTTTCTCCAATTAGATATCTAGATTTCAACCTAATTATATTCCCACCTAATTTATGCACATTAAGTTTTGTCCTGGCATTGTCTTCTAGCTTAAGTACCTTTTTCCCTTCCTAGTGTTGATCATATTTGATATTTTTATACAGGTATGCCTAGTTGTTCATAAAAACTAAATGAGCCAGGTCTTTTTACCTTTTTGTTATAAAATAATTTGTATATCCTGCTTCTTCTGAGGTCAAACTTATCCTGCATCTTATGGTCTTTTAATTCCTTAACAGAACAGTTATTTTGCTATGTTGAAAACTTTAGAGAATAAATGAAATTAAACTTCAAGTTACTTCATCCTTGTAAAAACTGACCAACCCTCCTGTGTGACTGTACAATTTGGTGATTGCCCATTTATGCCTTGGCAAAGAGGGTTTTATTAATAACCTGGTTAATTAAGTAATAGGAAGTGAATGAATGTTTTACCAGATGCATTTCAATAGGTAATTGAACAATGATTTTGTTGCTGTCAGTGTACAGTGTTGTAGTCTGATTCAGATAATTTGATCTAGTTTGAACCTACTTTATTGTGAAAAACAAACAAAAAAACACTGCCCAAACCCCCCAAATGACACACCGCCACACTTTCCCACCAAAAAAATTTCAAACAAACACACCCCAAACAAAATGCCAAAAATCTAGGTTTTCATCTGATTTGTTTCTCTAGTCTGACTCAGCCTAAGGGAGCACAAGCCAAACCTGCAGTGAAGGAGTGGAGGCAGGGCAGGACTCTGCTTTGCATTGCAGCCTGTGTTTGGCTTGGCCTTCAGAAACTCTGCTTAAACCAGTCTGGAAACAACAGCTCCCTGACTTTGTAGAGGTGGGAGATTTATCTCCATCACAGTTTTCTAGGGATACTAATATCCCTGATTCTGATCCCTGTAAATGGTATCAGCATGCTGGGATTTATAATTCTTGATTCAAGTAGTGCAATTAAAATAAAAAAGTTTACTTTATGGCAGAGTCTTGTATGAGTTCATTATTTTTTCTTAAAATAAATTTTGTTGAAACCCCGATGCTTTTCCTTAAAAGAGGTGTTTTCACCTCCTCAATTTAGTTAAGAAGAGAAATACAAAACATATTTGGCATTGAATAGGCAGATGAATGACTTCTGTTTACTAACAGAAAAATTGGTAAATAGAGACAGTGGCACAAAGCAAGCCTTTAAACAGAGATAACATTATTTATTTATTATATTATAACTGGCCAAAACATTTTTCTGAGACTTTGTGGTCATCTTCAGATGGAAAGCACCTATTTTATGTATTCATGCTTATATTTTTCATGCAAAATTGAGCATGACTTCTAATTATGGCTTAGGCCTTAAAATTAAATCCTTGCAAATGTCTTCAGAACTTCGGGGTGATGCCTTCTGATATTTACAAATATCAAATTTTTGCATTTGTCAGATAGTGCATACCAGAATTAAAGATTCATTAGTTTTAGTAGTAACTGATTTTGTGAACGTTCATTTCTATATAAGATCCTGGAGGTGTTAAGCCAACTGAGCTTTCCCTCTGCTGCAGCAAAGAGAGAGATCATTTCACATTGAATTCTTGTAATAGAGTAAAGTATTAACGTGAAGTTTATTAGAAAGCAAGTAGAAACAAATAATTAAACACCAGCTTTAACCATTAATAGGTAGTTGCCTCCTGAATTATCTGGCTGATGTTTTTTTAAATAGCTGGGATTCCTGATCCTCTCTGCAATACCTTCTGAGATGAGCCAAGTGAAATATATGCAATATCCAAAAATACCCTCACCGTTTTACAGCTTTTCCAAGTCTATTTTTTTATCAGGTTGTACCACTTCTTAGGTCTCTGCAACTGGGTGAATCTTTGATACCATGTATCTTGCCAAAGTGTGTGCTTTCAATTGGCCATTTAGTGCTCCATTCTGTATCGTGGAACAGAATTGCCCTTTATTTTGGAACTAGACATGTGGAGCTGAACTCTCAATAAAACAGGATGTTATCCTTAAAACTTTGGCCGAGTGTACTGGAAGCAGCATAGACAGAAAGATTCTGGTTATATTTTTGTTCTGATGCTTCAAAGAAAAGTAGATTGATTGTTTTCTTGTCAAGTTTAGTATCTGTAGAATTGTAATGTAAATTGAAACCGTAATGTTTAAATATTGAGATTACATAAAATAAAAACCTGAAAATTGCATTTAAATGAATTAGCTCTCCAACTTCTCTTTTGTAGGTGCTTGGTTTAGTATGTTACTGGGGACTTCCACAAAACATGGTGTCTGCCCTTGGGATGTGGATCAGACTAGTGACTTAGAACAGTCAGTGTCAGGCATTTATTGCTCTGTTTGTCTTATAATAGAACCTTAAAAATGTTTTACTAAAAATGCATACTCTTTGGTGTGGTGGTTATAGCGAAGCTGAGTTTTAAGTAAATCTGAGTAGGTCCTACCTGAACAACACACTTTTACATATCTGTGAGCATATTATTTGCCCCATTATAGCTTGATCGCTCTGTTTGGGAAAACAGGTCTCTCTAGAACTGATTGACTGAAATTTGGGCTGAAATTCATAAATCATTTCAGTATTTTAATTGGTTTAGAATTTAGATGCTGTAATAATCCAACAGAGATGATTGATGTATTGAGTTGGGCAACAATTGAACACCTGCACTATGGCAAAGATTCCTGAAAAGAAACGGAAGCTTTGCCATTGTTTTGGAATCTCTGCAGTAGTAATAGTACTTTGTCCTAGATTATATGTTTTGTGTTATGATGTCTTAACAGTTTAATTGCTTCAGTAATTTGACAAGAAAAAAAATTTGAGTTGCAAAAGGTGTTCTGGCTCATTGTAGTCAGACTGGATTTGTTGTGTTGGCCAGGAGAAGTGATGCTTACACCTTGATTAATATAATAATATTCCTTGAGGATCTATACAATAGAGATTTTTCTTATAAACTATTTTAAAGTTGCTAGTATATATATTACTGAAAAATTAACACATATATATATCTCTATAGGGAAGGAAGATTATAGCTTTCCTTTGTTTCTAGAAGATAAACAAAAAAATGAAGCTTACAAAATCTCCATCTTAAATTTTCAGATAGCTGTGGCACAGAAACTCTTGATCTGTGGACTGTCCTTACTCTTCCACATGACTATTACAAAAACTTTGCCTGTGGAATACAATATTGATGATAACTTCAGAGCTACAGCATCATGGCCTGTAAGGTTTTTCTACCTATATGTGTCTCTTATGGCTGCCAGACCCAAGTATTATTTTGCGTGGACTTTAGGTAAGTATACATTTTAAAATATAATAATAACAGAAAGAGCATGTACTGAGAATCATCTGAGATGTGCACACTTAAATGTGTATTAAAAAGTGGCAGTGCCCTCTTGAGGCCTTAGGAAAACCTGGTTGCATTTAAGTATTTCGAGGTATTAAGTACATTGAATAGTGTCTCTCTTTTTGAGAAACAAAAGCTACCAGAAATTTAAGCACAGTGTTGGGAGAGTGTTGCAAATGAGATCATAGTTTCCTTTACAAGTCTGAGTGAAACCTAAGGAGTTTTGGAGAGTGACAGTGTTTCAGTGAACAATGAGCTTAAAAAAAAATTAGTAGTAAATCTGGTCTGATGTTAAATCCTTCTTTTTGTTTGTTTGTGGTTTTTTTAAAATTTATTTTGATACCTTTCTTTTTGGCATATTTTCAAAGTTAATTTTAATCTCTTTCTGTGGTTAGTTATCAGTAATTTGCTTGATGTTATTCAATCATGAAGGAAAATTAATACTTTGGAATTCAAATGCATGATACTGCTGTTTATAGTAGGTGGCATTTTCAGAATTTGATGGGTTGATGCTTCAGTTTTAGTCTTTGTTTACTAAAAGTTTGAATGACTGGTGGGACAACATGCTTAGTAACTTATTTAAGACACTTGAATAGATTATATAGTTTAAAGAATATTTTGCATTTCCCCTCATGTTACTTGTAAAAAAATGACACATACAGCAAGAAGATGCTTTATTTAAGTAAGCTGACATCTTGGAAGTGGCTCACACAACAGATTTCATCAGCTTCCTCCTCCTCCAGTTTTACATATTTGCCTCCTAATTCTTTTGAGAGAGAATCTGTGGGAACAATGCAATAAAGAAAGCTTTAGTGTAGCAGAGCAGCGTGACTCATTTACAGCTGTTGGTTTCATTCCTGGTAAATGAATGAAATGCTTTCAGCTTGTCTGGATATAGTAATTCTGGGGCTTGTTGTGGAAAGAAATACTTTTGTATATTGTGGTCTTACATACCCATATCATCATCTGTAAATAGTAGTAGTCATCTGAAAAGTGAATAATTTTATTTGGGTTATTTTTTGCCTTTAATACTTCAGTTGGATTCCTCCTTCTGCACTTGCTAGCAGTGTAGAGCCAGCATTCCTTTGGAAAATACCAAAGAAAATAAACGATACCAGCTCTGTACTTCTAGTTTGTTAGGTAGCTTTTTTTTGCCTTCTTTCCACTTTGTCTCATCTAAACTTACATTGGTAGGAGCAGAATGCGAGGGGCTTTAAAAGTTTTACTGAATGTTACACCTTTGAGTTGTACATTACTGTTCTTTGCACTTTAAAAAAATGTGTTAATGAAATGAGTTACTTAAAATGGATACTAAAATGCTAGTTAATAAAATGATACTAACTGTAGTTGTAGTCTAACTCTAGTTATCATCTTTGTATTCTAGCTTGCAAAACATTATGGAGTTTGTGTCTCCAGCTGTTTCTAATTGAGCATAAAATTATTACCCAGTGTTTGAAGTTGACATAATGACATCAGATGTAAGGCAGCAAATTTTGTTGCTTTCAAAGATGTTTTTAAAAAAAATTCACAAGGAAATAAAAATATTATAAATTCAAAAACACCTCACTGCCTTGTACGTGGCCATCCTAATTTGAAAAATACAGCTGAGGAAATTGTAGAAAATTACTGTTTTCTTCTGTTAGGTTTGTGCTGCTCTGTGTGAGGTGCTGTGAATGTGCACCTGCTTGGAGGGAATCACACAATTTAATCTTTATGCTTTAAGTATCACTGTTGCTTCATAATGAAGACCAAAGTAATGCATCTGAGCATTGAGCTGCTGTCTCAAATCATTACAACCAGCCACTGTTTTGTGGTCTTGATGCATCTCATTGAGTTTGTTTTTCTGTCTGCTTGCTCAAGCAAGTCCAAGTAGGTGGTATGGGAGACAGGGAACATCTGTACTGTGAAGTAGCTACTGCTACCTCTCATTCTTATGCTTTTGTACAAGTTTATGAATTGGAAGCTGGTGTTGCTTGGATTGTTTTCTGTTTGTTCAAGTCATCCTCAGTATTTAAAGGAAAAAATAAATGTAGTCTTTAAAATGTGATAAATGTTTTGAACAAACTACATGATGCACCATTTGTAACACAGACAATTAATAATTAATTTGTTTCTTTTTGTCTCATTGCAGCAGATGCAATTAATAATGCAGCAGGGTTTGGTTTTAGAGGCTATGATAAAAATGGAGTTACACGTTGGGATCTAATATCAAATCTGAGAATTCAGCAAATAGAGGTTTGTTTCTGGCTCTTTTGAAAAAACCCCACATGCCCGTGTAGGTAGTTGCTCTTAATTTCAGTAAATTTTCCTACGCGTTCATTCGTTAAGACAGTGAATATGTTCTAAGTCAGAAAGGATGTGTTCACACCTTTAGAGTAGGGTGGACAATAGCCTGTTTTGAACATGTTCTACTTGTCAGTTGACTTCCAAAATATTTTGCGGTTATAAGTAGAGTAAATAACTTATTCAACTCATCACAAAGTTGGGTGGGAGGATTTATAATTTATACACAAGAATTTTGAAGCACATTGTGACACACTGCAATCATGGAAATAATTAGTTTGTTTTGCTTTACAGTTTTCCACGAGTTTCAAGATGTTTCTTGATAACTGGAATATCCAAACAGCTCTTTGGCTCAAAAGGTATTTATTTCTTAAAGGAAAGCTTTTCTCCACTGAAGTTTCTTAGATAAATATTTCTTTGAAGATGGTATAGCATTTAAAGCTAACCCCCACAGAACATCACTTGCTTAGCAACTGCACGGGACATTGTTCTTGTAATACTTGAATTAAAGCCTCTGAGTTTAGGACTCCTCTCTCAGTGTAAACTATCAGGTTATGATAGAAACTCTTTTTCTTCACTGGCCGTAGGGAATGTAAAACTGTTAATCTGCAGAGGTGTCTTTTTTCCCTCTCTTAGCATTCAACCAGGGCATGTTGCTGAGAGCAGCAGGCAAAATCAGCCTCTGAAAGCTCTGCATTATTTTTAGCCACAGAGTGATACAGGCGCTTCCATACGTTCTGTGAGAGAACTTTCTGCACTCCTTCCATTATGAGTGCATGACAGACATCAAACCCTACAATGTGCTGTCAGCAAAAATTCCAAATTAATCCCTCTCAGCTGCACTCCATTTCCTTGCCTGGGGAACAGGTACAGTGCCCTGTGAACTACATCATTCTGCTTCTTTGTGGTAAGGAGAAAGTAGAAGTGTTCCTGAGTAGTGCATGGGTGTTGTTTCCCTTCTTCCAGTCTGACTGTTGAGTTTATCTCCTATCCATAGGTGCAAGTTTAACTGAGACCCTATCTTGGGATCACTTAGAGGACTTTACCCCTTATTCTAGGATAGCTGGCAACAGGGTGTCTCTTCCATCAAATGTCTTCATAGGGTGTTATAATTTCATCCCTAAATATTTTGCTCACCCAGTTTAAAAAAGAAATTGAATTTTAATGTGATTATTCTGGTTGGCTCAATAGTCAATGGAATCTATTGCTAGGACAGTCAACAAAAAATTGTATATTTGCAGGTAATAAAATGTAGCATTTCAAAAAGCAAATATGTTATTTAGCTATTTTAATTTAGTTAGAGAACAGAGGTTTAACAGTATTAAAACATAATAGGAAAAGGTTGTATTTCAACAAACTTTCAACTCTCCTAAATTGAATGATTCTAAACAAAAATTATTAGTGAAGGAGCACAGTATTTCTGTTGATAATTGAAAGAAAAAAATGTAAATCAATTGCTCAGGGTGACAACGAAAGAAGATGTGAAGAAAAAGCGTCTCCTTTCAAAAGTATTTTTTAAAACAATAGTAGAAGAATCCTTGAGGTTAGTCTAAATTGATTCTGTCAAAGTGAAAGGGTGTGGAAAGGTGGATGTTTGGTGAAAGTTTTGTTGCAAGTAAAAGATTGTTTTAATTGATTATATATGAGCTCCATAAATAGTGGTAGAGAATATATATTTTTTTAGTAATCATTTGGTTAGTCACAATGCTCCAACAATTTGCATAGAGGATTTGCTCATGGATTACTTTAAACATCCACTTTTAATACCTCACTTTTTTACCATTTATAGAAGTACCTAAAACTTTAGCCATTTATCTCACATGAAATGCCAGACATCAGCATTTGTTCTGTTCTTTTTGGATACTCTCTAAAGAGAAACTGAACCATCAGTTAACTCCTGATTGTGTGTAAAAACAAACTTGTAAAAAACACAGTTAATGGACTTACAGATCACAAAGAGGTTTAGTAAATATTTAGTGTAGATAATAATATACAGCAATTCAAAGGCATTATTGTTACAAGCATGTAAGTGAAAATAGATATTTACATAGTACCATATATCAACAAAATGTATCATTATAACGTTTCCTGACTGGGAAAGCTGTATGTTCCCCCTCAGCCTACTCTTTCTCTTTTCCAAAGAAACCATCTAATCTCATTTGTCTTTGGTCACGTTCGCAAAACCTCTGTGGTTCTTGTTGCTCAATTCTGAAATCTTTGCAAACTTCTGTCTTCTTAGAGTGGATGTAGTACTTTTGCTAAGACCTTCAAAATCTTTCCCTGGCATTTTAGAGGCAGAGTTGATTAATAGGAGTGGATTAGTTATCATTATTTTCTTTGGGTAATACTGTGATGTATTAGAAAGGATGTTACATCTGTCATTTTTTTGCAGCAGCAATCTACTGTTGATTCATGCTTAGCTGATACTCAGTGTTTCATACTGTTGATCTGTAGTCATACTCAGCTACACTTTATCAGTAATGTTACAGGAATGGTACTGGTTTGTGTCTTCCACTTTTCTTATTAGATGTTCTATGCTTGGGACTTCATCTTGTTGGTTTCAGAACATCCTTCAAGTCTGCCAAGATAATTTTGGATTCTAGTGCTCTCTACTAAGAAAACAATGCCAATCTCATCCATCCCCACCAAAAAAGGAAGGGAAGACAAGGTGGAAAAATATAGTTCTCAGTCTACCACCTAACTTACTAAAGAAATTATAGAACCAGACCAAAGACAGTACCTTATTGAACAGTTGATGCATCTTCCCACTTTCAGAGCATTATGGATAAGATAACCTAAACCACCTGTATTTGAATAGATTTTCTCAACCTATTGTGATGACCATATTTCCTTGGTTTGTTTTTAGGAACGTCAAATGAAGCATTTGAACATGATTTATTATTGCTAAATCTATGGAAGTGTTTAAGTTTTCTTTTTATCCTTTGCAATTGAAGTCTGATGATTTGGTTTTTTGTACTGTATCTTTCCTCACTTGCATTGACACAGCTGAAATTTGGTTAGTTAATTTAGTGAGGTTTTTGCTGCTGAATGCTTTTCAGGGGACAATTTCAGTACTTTAAATCAAATAAAGATTGAAGACATATCACTTTATTAATGAGACGTAATTAACCACCAGTCATATACATTTAGAAATAATAGCAGTACTAGAACACATAACATTTTGTATGTGATTAGTGCTCTGGTGTAATAAACATTTCTAAACGCTCTTCTGTAACTAATCCCAAGCAGTTTGAAAAGCACACATGTACGTACACAATTACATGCAAACTGCACCTCCTCTCCCAAGGATGTGTGGGATACAAAACCCTGCTTGCATGCAGTGCCTGTGGGAGATGTGGGTGCTCCAGCTTGGTGTGAACCCGCTGATTTCACATGCCCACTAGAAAAGCCTGGCACAAATCCATGTGCCAACAGCCAACTGGGATGAGACACTGCTCCCTGGCATGATGCACTGCGCTGACAGTCCCCTATCTGGATGCAGCTACTCTGTGTCTACCAGGGATGCTCTATTTCGGCAAAGGCAGAGGTCGTGGTGTTGGTGGGCGGACTTCTGGCAGTGTCAAACCAGGTTTTGATGAAAAGTATTTTGCTCCAAGATGTCTCCCCAACTCATTGCAAATTTTCCTAATGCTTTGCTACACCCGAGGCTGACAGATTCTTTGTCAAAAATGTCTCTGTTTACTATTCATCCTGGCCAGTGTTGCTTTCCTCTTTAAGGTGATCTGTTTTGGGCAAATGTCCTCAGATAGTTTTGAGTGTTACACCAGCCCCATGTTCTCATATTAATGGTCACCAGGAGTGAAGCCCTTTAGCAAGAGGAGGGGGTTGTGCACATATCCCACTGTAGACCTCATAAGATAAAACTTACCACATCTATTTGACTGGAATAAATTAGCAAATTACTCTTTCAATCTGCCCCTGTTCACATCCTGTCTTTTTACCTTCTGTTCTTCAACATCCACTGCATCAGTAGCTTTCAGTAAGCTTTCCTTTATGTGGAAGTTGCTGTAAAGTAGTTAGATTAGTAGTGGATGTTGTGGCTCTCTGTATCATTAGGTTGCCATCTTTGAATAACAGATGTGCCTTCTCTTCTCTTTCTCTGTTACTTGCTATGTGGTTATAAAACCTTTTTACATATTGGTGTCTATAGCCTTTTTAGTTAAAACTCATTTTTGTATGCGAGCCATAGATTTGTGCTCATGCATGCTTGTGCTGTTTATTTTTGCTTTGTTAGTTTGTATCTGTTTCCATATTTCCCATTGCTTTTTGGTTTTCAGATCATTAAAGAACTCTTGATGAAGCCGTATCAGGACCTTACCATGTTTCCTATCATTCTTCCACATCATGATGGTTTGTCACTGTGTCATATAATGTTGTCTTCTAGAAACCACCTTTCTTGGATTCCTTTTTCCCTTCTTCCTTCTAGAATTCCTTACTATATATAGGTCCTTGCCTAGTAATTCAGCATCTCAGTTTTAAAATAACACAAGAGTTCAGCATTCTCCTTATTTGATACTCTCTCGGCACTAGAGTATTTATTACAATTTCATCATCATGCTCACCTAATTGTGTCACACAGACACATTTTCAACTGTTGTTTCTTTATTATTCAAAATTGAAGGTGGTTGTTAGTTTTCCCCTGCTCCTATAAGCTGCTCTTATTTTATGGAAAACATACCTGTCTCATCCCAAGAGTCTGGGGGTGGTTTGTGCCTTCCAGTGCAGCTTTTCAACATTCTTGGATGTTTTCCAAGATCAGTGGATCTTTTCCACATTCTTGGATGGCTCAAGATCCCTTATTAATGGCAACACCCATCTTTGGATGCTTGTGTATCACTTTATTAGGAATAAGGACCATGTGTGATGGCACTGAGCACAGTTTAGCACTCAGGGCTGGAATCAGGAGCTGTGAATAGATTTAAGCATTTTCTGTAAGCCATAATATAGTGACAACATTATTAAAGAATAGAAAACTGCAATTGCATTGAAACTTTTGTATTGGAGATGAAACTGGTAAAAGTATAAATAATAGCTGAGAAGATTGTGGGTGATTTGCTTTATGTTACTTATCTTGAGTTGTTTTTGACTTGCTAGAGTGTGCTATGAGCGAGCCACCTTCAGCCCAACGATCCAAACCTTCATCCTTTCTGCCATCTGGCATGGGGTTTATCCAGGATATTATTTAACATTTTTAACAGGAGTACTAATGACACTAGCAGCACGAGCTGTAAGTACCAACCAAGTATCTTCTTAAATAGTAAGTTTTGTAACAGCAAATTGATCATGTTCTGTAGTCCAGAGATGCCTTTTACTGTTGATACACAGTACTGTTGATAAACAGTCTGTCTGATAGTGGTGTTTCCTTTTTTAGTTATGAGAGCAATGGGAATGATTAATTAAAAGGAGGGCTTGATTGGTGGAAACAAACAAGACTGTACACAGCCTATAACATCTTTGTAGCATATCTTTTGTGGAAGCTCTTCCTGTGTATTAACTGATGGTGTGTTACTGTGGCATGCTGAACAGGTTGATGTAATCTAAAATAATTTGGAAAAAATCAGTGATGATGAGTAGCTTAAAATTTGGGTGTCAATACTATATATTTCTAGAGTCTGCCTCATCCCTAATTTCTGTCCAGTACTATTGTAAGGATGGTAACTAAAGTATGTCCCCTCTCAAGCGGCACATAAAAATCTCTAGTGCAATTACTATTTCAAGTTGGCCAGCCAGTAGTGCAGTCACGTTAACAAGCTTTTGCAGTTGCTATTCAGAACCATATGGAACCAGCAAATCTGCCAAGAAATCTCTCACAGTTCTGCCTTAGAAAGCTGTGTAAGAACAGAGACAGGTTTATTAGTCACTCAGTGGAAAAGAGGAACAAATTACACCTCAGATCAGAGCAGCATAACAGAGCACTTTTTTTGTTGAAAGAACCAGGAGAGTGAGAAATTAAATAGACTGCTCTATGGTTTCTATAATCGCTAGGGGAAGGTGGTACTTCAGATTTAGGTTGTTACTACATCAATAAAACAGATGCTTCTCTTTCTTCACAAGATGTGGATATAGTCCTTGTTTGACAGAACCAACTCCTTTCTTTACAATAGATACAGCTTTCTTCTCCTTCCAGACTCTATCCCAGGGAACTTTTGACATTTATCAGCCAGGAACCAAGGTTCGGGGATAGTTCACAGATAAAAGTTGGTTGCTTAGTGAGATGAGTCCAGTAAATTGGAGTTCTCACTGCCCTTCATCCTGGGCCTCTCTAGTAGATGACATTATATTCATGTTTCATATGTATCAATCAATAGGCTATAAAAAAATATTTTGAATTTCTGTATCAACGGGTACTTAATATTAACTAAGATATGTTAGAGGTACTTCAGCATATTTATTAAACTCTACTAGCCTTTAACTGCAAAGCTTGGCAGCTCTGATTCATGCTTTGTTGTATTATGCCTAAGCATGTATCCAATTTATTTTGCCGCCTTTCATCATTACATATTTCATAATCAGGTGTTCACTAGTGACAGTCATAGATTTATATTAAAAGTTGTTCTTCAAGTCCTAAAATACAGATTACAAGAACTTTTGTGAAGCTTCATCTGAGTTCTACTGAACTCAGGAACAAGTCCTTGCATGTGACCATAAGAATAAACTAGAGGGAGATGGCAGAATGAAGGATATGTAGCTAGAATTACTTGTTTGACTTAGCTTAACTAAGCAAAGACTGAGTGGGAATGTGGTATCTACAGGGCAATTAGAATAAGAAGAACAAGAAGGGTAAAAAAAGGTTTTTAATGTAAAGAATTAAATCAGCAGGAGCTAGCCTTAGATATGTTCTTTGGAACAAGGAGTTCTAAAGAAACTGAGGGTTGTAGAAGCTAAACAATCTACTCTGGTGTGCAACTTTTCAGAGAGGACTGCTTTAGTGCAGGTGACCAGGAGGTGGCAACTGTGATATCAGCTTGGGGTCAAAGGCTGAATTGAGCCCATCTTGGCTTGTCAGCACTTAAGAGTGTGAGCAATGATGGCAATTCTGTCAAAGCAAGGAGAGGCAAAGATTTGCTGATGTCTTTTAATTATAGACTTACATAAAACTGAACCCAAACCTGTGTGGGTTTTGTATCTGGGTTTCTTAAATACTTTTGGTATTCATTCTTTTGAGCAGAATTTTAGAACAAAAGAAGACTCAGCATAGAAAATTTAGTCATTTTGTAATAATTCCACTTGCTAGAAGTTAAGACTCCTGAAATGTGTAATCAGAACTGATATTTTGTATATTCTGATTTATACCCTGCTTGTCTTAAAATATATTTTACTAACAAGTATATGAAACTGGCTTACCATATAGAAGCTTTCATCCAGAAGCATTCTGGCCTTCACTTACTCCAAACCTCTATATTTATAGAACAGCTTGATAGAATAAAATGTCTGCCTCATTCAGACAAGCAGTGCAAATTAGCATTGGATTTAGGGTAGAATTAATTTACTTAAACTCTGTTTAAATTGATAAATGCTTAAATTCCCATGCTGAAAGAAGTGCAGGGAATTTGAGCCAATTCCTGTTGAAGGTGATGCACATTTGGAACAGTTCAAACATATTTGAGCGAACTGTAGCATTTAAATTCATCCTGTGACTTTTGTGTCAATGCAACAAACTCTGAGCTCTCAAGGTTTCTTCCTCAGCTAACGTAGTATTACCTGATTTTTCAGATCAGAAACAATATCAGACACTATTTTGTTGAATCTCCTGCTGTTAAACTATGTTATGATATTGTAACATGGATGGCAACTCAAGCAGCAATAAGTTACACAGTCGTGCCATTTGTACTGCTCTCTGTAAAACCCTCTTTCACCTTTTACAGGTAAGCACATTCTACCTACTTCCTTTTCTTTAGCTTACAATAGAAGTACTTGCAGTGGTAGATGATTTCTGAAGCTATTTTAGAGATATAATTATAGATTTGTAGCTGAGCAAACTGTATTTCTGCTCTAGTGCTTGAACATAGTGTGTCTTGTGTACAAAAAACCAGAGTGTTCACATTTTCCTGTCATAACAGACTTATTTTTCAGGAGGCAGGGGAAAAAACCTAACCAAAACCAAAAGCAGACAATACCTTTGACATTACTGTGTGCTGTTGAACTATTTTATAGCGAGACTAGATACTGACTTCCCAGAAATAACTTGTGAAAAAAGTTGAAAGCAATCTTCTGTTCACTTTACCCCTTGTTACAGTACTACATAGTGTGAGGGAAGACTTAATTTCTGATTTTCCCCTTATTTTGCTTTTTGTAAAGGAAATATTAATGTTTTCTTATCTTGCATGCAAAGTATTATGTAAGTGGTCAGAATTTTATTGATTTATTTTTTCTGTTTGTTTTTTTAGCTCCTGCTATTTCTGTCTTCATATTGCCAGCATCTTGGTGTTGTTGGTATTTCCATTGAAAAGAACTCAAAAAGGAAGTAAAAAGCATGAAAATGTCCAGCCCGTGTGGTCCAGAAAACTAGAAGAAGAAAGTCTTTTGCAAAAGAACAGTTATTCCACAACAAATAATAGTTTCAGTCAGAAACAAGAAATAACCTGCAGATATCAAGCATTAAAACAGTGATTGAGGAAATACTATGATGAATATATTTTGTATGTTTTCAGAAACCCATTTTTAGCACCTTTTAAAGGGGTTTGTATTTGTTTGCAAAGATATTTAGTAAGAAAAGGATGCATTACCTAGGAAAATCACATACAATAGCAAGACTGGAAACAAAATGAATTAACCCCTCCCATGCCATGTCCCTGTGGGTCACGCCTTATATGAAGATATTACCATTATTTCAATGGGCACTCAGGACTTGCAACGTATGTCCATAGGGTCATATGTGTGCCCTTTGCTGAATGTACGTTGTGTATCCCAAGGCACTGATGGGGTGGAACAAAATTGTGTCAATCTAGGATTAACAAATGGAAATTAATTTTTCCAACTGAATGACTTGCCTTAAACCCTCTATTTACTGAAATATTGTTTCTAAGTGGGTATTTCAAGTTTGATTTCATGTGGAAAGTGTTTCAAATATATAACACTATGTGCTATAAAGAAGGTAAAAAAACGAAATGCAAAGTCACTAGAAGACTTTGGAATCTTTCAAAGGGAATTGCAATAAGCATCTCAGTATTTGGAGGGTTTTCTTAAAGTATCTCAAACTATTAGAATACATCACAGAACTGTAAACATTGATGCCAAATTATAGTTAGGTTTCTTTGATAAAGAGTATAATTACTCTGAATGGATTAAAATGGCCCTCCTGAATGGATTAAAAACACCTCAAGATTTATCTTTTCCAGGGATTGCTAGCTCTAATGTAGGTTTCTTTTACTTTAAAGTACCTGAACCCAATAAAACACTGCCAAGTGGGCTTTGCAGCCAGAGGGGGAAAGGCAGCCACAAGGCACAGAAGACAACGTGCAAGCAGTGGGATTTCAATGAAAGTGCAGTTTTGCCCTTAAATACCAGAAATACTTGTTCTAGAATAGAACTGTTTTACAAAAAGTGATTTTTAATACTTAAAGTTATTTTGAATTTTCAGGCATCAGTTAGTTGATGATGCTTTCAGTATAAAATAGCAAAATTACCTTGAAGCTCCAGCATATAGGTAGTCAAACATGAAATGACTATCATAACCAATTTCTATATGCTTGATAATTGATGAACCTTTATCCAAAGAAGTGTGTGGATTTGAGGAAAAGCTTTTTCTTTGAATTAGAATTTTAGATGCAAATTTCATGTCATATTTCTGGGTAACATAATGAAAGAAAATCCTTCAGAATATCTAACTGTCTGAATTATGGAAGTGTGTCAAGGAAACAGTGCAGTGGTTGTATCTATTCCCGACCATTTATTGTGATGATGGTCAGTGCTAGAGTACTACTGTTAAAGGGCTATATTTTAATTGCATAAATTCTGTATTTTCGTATCATTTTTTTAAGTAAACACAAACTGTTCATCCATGTGGGGTTTATTTTTAATTTTAAACCAGATACAAAGTAATACCAGAGAAAAATAATGCAGCTGGTAGATTAACAACTAACAAATGATTGAGGAAATTTTGTCATAATATTTTGAAACTTTTAAGTTTTCATCAAATATTTAGCACCAGTTGAATGAGTATTCTTACTACCAGAAGTACAATGATGGTCCTCAGCTTTGGGGATATTGCCATGCAAAAATCATCACAGAACTCCCTAAAGAATCAGACCCTAAGTTAGGTCAGTTGTTTCCTTGCTGACATAACTCTGTGTCTGGCCCTTGGCTCCTTGCATAAAACTACAGGAGGAGGAGAACATAACTTCCCATATATGTAGGTTAGCACTAATTAATCTACTCAGAAAGGGGGAACTGAATATGAAATGAGAGTGGATGAGTCTGTTTAGATGAGTAGGGATGTTCATTGTTTCTGTGCCAGCTGTATTATCTTTAAGATAAAGTAATCTGACTTCTAAATCCTTCCTTTGATTGCCCAGGTAGACTTCCCCTTACATGAGGTTGTGGTTGTCATGTGCCTCTTTGACACCACATTATGGTTTTCTTGTTGCTAATAAGTAAGGGCATGCTAGTTTGTTTGATCATCCTTGTTAAATACAGAATCAGGAAAGACATTTTTTTGCTTTCTGTACTTGAAGGGACATTTACATAAAAGAAAAAATGAGATTTGCACATTTCTGGGTGGGTAAATAGAAATATGGTTGATTCTTTCAGCATTTGTTACTTGTTTTATATTTATGAATATAAATTCATCTTATTGGTGCAGTCTCCAAATCTATTCAAACAAACACTTTCGGATGCCAGTATCATGTGCTGTTTTCCTGTTTATGTTCTGGTACTCTTGTTTTATTGTTTTGGCATGCATGCCCATGTGTGTGCTATGGAGACTTCCTAAGTCTTCTTAATGAAATATGGAAACAGTTGTCAGGGCTCCCAGAAAATAAGGAGGTTTAGGGTAGTGCAGACTGGTACTTCAGTGTGAATGAATTCAGAGGTACAGTTTTGTTCAGAACTTTTGTATATAGGGAAGTTAAAACAACTAAGAAAATACATTCATGCTTTCATTGGGCACAGGTGGCAAAATACAGGTTTCAAAATTGGACATGACTTTTTTCATTATTTGAACTCATTAAGTAATTGCAGAAACAAGAAAATTATGACAATTAATTCTGCACAGAATTTAAGTATAATGTCCTAGAATTTACCCTTTAAATACTATTGTTAAATACAAAAGTACTTTGAACAAAAATCTGCTCTTCACGCAAATGAATTCTCTTGGGGACTATGGAAAGAAGTGTTTTGTTTTAATGGCAGCACTCTGATTTTAGTCAAACTGGGGTTTTGATGTTTCTTTCCCTCTGCTTTACTCGTTTTCTGCCTTGCTATCGCACCGGATCCTTTTTATCCATTCGATCGGAAAGTCAAGAGCAGCCAGCCCCAATGCTTTAGATAGTTTTTAGGTTTTACACACATCGTTTGATAATAGTGAATTTGAAAGGATGGTAGTGATTACTATTCCTCTTCCTGAGAAAAACTGTAGAAAGTATATTTCCTATAAATGTTTTGGACATGAAGGAAACATGGTTTTAAGTATTCTTTCACTTATTAACTAATGTATATCCAAAAGGTAAAAGTGTTTCCTGTATTGCAGATCAGCACACTATGAAAAGTAAATACAACATATCATTCATAATTTTATGGTGCTTTGCAGATATATGCCTATTGTGAACAGTTCATTCAGGCACTTAATGAGTTAATGTTAGTTAGTAAATGTAGTCACCCTGATAGTAACTATTTGCTTGCTTAACTTTTTTAAACTTTTATGATTCTGTATTAATGAGAGAGATTTATATTACATATTTAAATAATACATTCAGTGGTGCCACTACTGTTGTAATCAAAAAGGCTTTGTTAGCTTTTCAGTTACAGATATGTCCTTCTTATTCAGGAAACTTATTCTTCCCTGGCCATCCCTTAAGTTGACATGTAGACAAGATTTCAATAATTGGTGACATTTGAAAATGTATTACATCTAAAAATATTGGTATGCATTTCAATATGCTCTTGATTACAAATCACACTATAGTGAGAGGACCATGAAGAGACCTTAGTATATTCCCTACTCTACACTGACATATGGTGTAAGATTTACCAATATAGTATATTATTTATTAGAAGAATTTTACACTTAAAGGACTTTTTCTGTTTCCCCAAGGGGAATAAGTAATATTAATATAAATGCTAGGCTTGTATGACAGGATGCACACTAGGCAGTTTTGCCTCTTTTGATGGCAGTGATTTGGATGGTGGTAAAATGTCCTCTGATGCAGAGGAGATGTTTGAGATCATCACCTCCTGTCTAATTCATATCAAAAGTAATTTTAACAAAATCTAGATTTTTTTCTCTCAGAAGCTTTGCAAACAAATTGTTGACAATTTGTTTAAATTCATGGTCAAATGTGTCTTCACGTTTGCATTCAAATGTGTAACTGTTGCTTATATGTAAACTTTCACATGTTCAACTTTATAAGTTGGCCTTGAAAGATAAAGAAATTTAAAAGCACAAGTTACTGTAATTTAGGCTTTCATTTCCCTTATCTTTAAGTCTTTCACTTTGTAATTCGCATTGAGTTCTGAAATCAGGCTTGAGAATTTAATTTTCATTGAAAATTTTGAAATAACACCATGTTGAAAAGTGATCAGTGTTAGAAAAGCAGATGAAAATAAATTTAAGGATTTTAATATGATGCAGACTCTATGTATAAAAAAATACACATTAGTTCTGTGCTGATTCATCACAGCATTTCACCACAAGATTAACCTTTATCTATTTATTTAGATCCAATAATACTCTGAACTGCACTTGGTGTATTTTTTAAATTTTCCTGTTTAAAAATCAATTGACAATAAGTACTTTAATAAGTATTTAAATGCTATTCTGAATAAGTAAGCAGACACTAGTCAATTGAGCCTACTCTCATAAGATTACCAGATCTGTCTGCATCTCAGCTAGTTTGCACTGTCGGTCTTCATCTTCTTCACAGCCACGGTGGAAAAGGATGGCAGTGGAGAAGTCTCTTGTCAGAACGTGTCCCATCTGTGGCTGGAAGGGTTTGTCACACAGTTCCTGCAGGGAGCTAACCCTGTGTGCAGAGCTTGACAGAGGTTCTACTTGCTTGTGACCCAGGCTGCAGCTGCTCTCTACTACATCTGGCTGGATTTTTGACATATTTGGTGTCTTAACCTAGGCATTTTGCAAACACCATGAAATCCAGGCATCCACAAAGTCACCCTGCAAAGTTACAACTACAAATATTGCAACACTTGCTTATTATGCTCAAAACTAAATGAAAAAAAGATTTCTTATACACTTGTTTCAGAATGGGCTTTTTGTAGGTTTTTTACAAAATCTAACCATCAAATGTATCAATTTTTGTCACATCAAATATTTAAAACGTAATTTTGCTCAGTTTAAGTATACAAATTTGCAAAAGTAAATTTTGCTACTTTATCATCATTTGTGCATTAGCTGTGTGTCCAGTGACTTAGACCTGGTCTTGGTTTTAGATGATCTTAGGTTTTCTGAACCCATGTACATATCCATATAAACATTGTGTAAACTTTGAATTGACAAACTGTCATTACATATAATATGCATAAAAACACTTAAAACAGCTTATATCAATATTCAGATGAGGCTGGTGTTGAGCCCTCCAGTTGTACATTACAGCTGAAGGCTGTGGGGCTCTATTCTCAGAGTACTTGAGCTTCCCGCTTTCTAAAGTGAAAACAGAATCTGTTGGTTACACTTTAAGTGGCAAGTAAAGGCTTCTTTCACAGTGTTGCAAAACCAACTTTTATAGGTTATTCTGCTGCAGGCTATGATGGAAAACTTGACTTCAGACTGAGATCTGAGGTAGGGCCACTTCTGGAGGAAGGTTTTTGTATTACTAGTGACTCAGTCCAGCACCTTATTGAAACAAACCTCTTGGCAAAAGAGACCTCTGCACAATCTTCCTTCCTTTTGTTCTCTAAAGGAGGAGTACCCCAGGCTGGATTTTCATTTAGGTTTCACTACAATATGTCATATGAATAGATAGCTGTGGTCCATGCTCTAGCCAGATTAGACTTGAAAATTGGGACAATGTAACCTGAAACAAAAAGTAGAGAAACAGGGTGCCTAGAGACTGGTAATCAGAAAAGTGCAACACCGCGTATTAAAGGTGCAACAATTATCACAATAAGTTAAGGAGTATTTGCCTATGCATCTTTTGCCTTTCTCTGTTTTTCAGTTCTCTTTACCTCTTTTCTTTGTACCTTCTTTTGTCCAGTGGTGTTGACTATTTCTATAAGAATCTGCTGATGTGTCTTACTGTGACAAAGGTGTCAAAATGCTACAAATAGTAATTAGGTAGTTACTCTTAAATCCCAGACCTCAGATGTGTTCTAGATCAGTTAGAAGAGAACGTTCAAAATGTATTGGATGAAAAATACTTTAAGATGGGTAATATAGCATTATTCAAAGATGTTGTAATAAGTTATTCAATTTAAGAATTTAAAATATGGAACTTTATTCCTTCCTGCCTTGGTTACACATTCAAGGGAATAGTTTTACCTCAATGCAGAAGTAGTTATGCCTCCAACCACCCATATGTTAAGGTGAGAGAACACCCCTAAAAGTGGATAGCTACAGTATTCCTAAATTTGCCTTTCCTGGTTCAGATTATAATACATTGTCAGTGAATTTCATTTTTATTATTCCAAAATATATATTTTTTAAAAAGTGTTATTTTTCAACAGATCCATAAACTAAGTGTTGGTGTATGGTAAAATTAAAATACCACTGTTAGTTACACTGTGATTGTGATATTTTAATAATTACTTATTTCTAATTTGTCTCAGCAGTGCTGCAGAAACAGCATGCTGTTATGTTTTAAAGGTGTTTTTAACTTGCCTATAAATGTTCTTTTCTAATTTGTGTCTTTAAATCTGATTAAACTGTAGTTTAAAAAACTGAACTTGTTTTTCTAAATTCTTTGGTGTCTATCTTTAATGAGTGCTAAAGAACAAAATTATTTTAATGCAGTTTCTCCTTTTAGATTGCGAAATATACACATTGCATGCATTTACACTGTTATTTTGAATGTTCAACTTCAAAATTGCTTCTATTTAATTTGTTTTCTAGAGCTTATATACAAGTATATGTATATAATTATTTTTCAGTAGAGCTGGTAGACAGTATTTCAAGCCTAGCCTCTTGTTACTTGGGAAAGGTGCTTAAGCAGTTTAAACCCTCCATCTCAGAGCATATTGCTGCCTGATGAGTGCTACTTCCGAATATGGCAACTGGGGTATTTTTAGCTTGAGAAATGGAAACCTCATAACTGAGAAATCAAATTCAGTGCTTTGAAGAAACTGCTGCTTTAATTGGCAGTTCCAAAGAAGCAGGGCTAAGTGTGCATCATACGTGCACATTTTTTTTCTCTTTGAAACTCGACTACCAGGACTCTGCTAAGGCAGTTTCTGTTGGCTGGTGACAGTATGTCAGAGCCAGCTGAGAATCCTGGACCTGCAGGTTTTTAGCATGTGAGCTGAGCTTATTAGAGAAAAGAAGGGATGTGCCGCTGCTAAAGAGGGGCTGTTTCCATCATTTCCTGTCTCACACTGCATCATTTCCTCTCTTCTTTGATTGGTATTAATTCCACTTCAGTATAAACTTTGTAAAGATGGTATAACTTTTTGAAGATATCTTCATACAGATCTCTTTCTGCCAGGGATCCAACCCTAGAGGAATATTGAAATGTGTCGTGTTCTCTTGAAAGGCCTTGCTGTAGCAATAGCATTTTTGAGCCTTGTGTGTTTAGAATTCTCTTTCAGCAATCTGTGTCACAGGAGATAAAAATACTTGCCATTCCAACACAAAGGACTACAGATGCAATTTTAGAAGCTCTGGTAAATATTGTCATTTTAACCAGAAGTTGGGCTGCAATGGAAATTGCCTTCTCAAATATGCATTCACAACAGAGTCAGTCATGAGTATGAAGTGTCCTCATGAACTAAACATTGCCACATTTAGTGAAAAAGTCATTTGAAGAGATTAAAATGAAGCACAGCTTTCTGCTACTAAGTGTTGTAAATTGTTAAGGTACTGCACAGAAAAAGTCATGATTAAGAGCATCCTGGAGCCAGCAGATACTTTCCTGTGCCTATAATTAACTTAGTTCCATCTGAGTAACTTCCTGATAACATGCAGGATCTTTCAGCATAGAATACAGAAGTAGTTCTAGGGGGAGGTATCTTCAGCCTATTTACTAGGTGAGAGTTGGAGATCTGTCCAGTTTGGCAGCACATCTTATAGCTCTTCCTAAGATGGTCATATATAGTAGCAAAGGAGTTATTTCTCCATGGGGGCTGCACATGATCTTTCCAAACGGAATAAACCACAACTGCACTGTGTTTCAGTGCCTATGTGAATTAGTCACTGGTGGGAAAGTGTTATTCCTAATCTAAGCATAGGGTACAAGCTAGAAGAGCACAAGGATGTCAGGAGCTGGATCCATCTGTAACAAAAGTGAGTGATAGTGAAGGACCATACAGAAAACTGTCTTTTCTGCCTCCATGTTCATGGTGTTTGTACAGTTCCTTTTTATGCAGGAGGGAAGGAGCTACTGGTTTTGCCTGAAATTTATAGCTGCATGGTGAGAGCACAGCTAACACCTGATGGGTGGGAACACTATGATATGGGAATAAGGATTTGGACGATGGGAGATCATGAAGTGAGATACTAATATACATTTTTGTATAAAGTATGAAAAAAAGAGTAATATCCTGAAAGTGTTTCAAAATCTATAAACCTTAAGAGGTTAACACAGGCAGTCTTGTCAGACTGTGGTTTCTCTTAGGTACATAAGATTATATGGGTGCCTGAAGCATCGGGACCACTCTTCCTTGAGTAATGGCCCTTTATGCATATGTTCAGGTGGCACAGAGAGCATTTTTCAGCCCCACATTAGCTGCAGGGACTCATCCTCCATTTGTCCACATTTCGTTTCTGCAAATAGGTGTTAAAGAAGAATGTGCTTTATGTACTTAATTTTTCCCAGTTTTTCAGCTGAAACAGTGTTTTGGTGTAAGATTAAGTGGATTTAGCTTTTGAATTTCACAGCTTGTGCCTTTGCTTTGTAATAACAACTTCAGAGCATGTAAGGAAGCTGTATATTTTATCCGGGTGTGAAGACTTTCACATTGGAGAATTCATGCTTAAAAGAGTGAGCAAAGCACTAGCTGCATGGTTTCTGGTTTGTAAGTATTTGGGGTTTACAGGAAGCCCTGTCAGATGTTTCTTTAAGAAGCAAACAGTCATGGCTCTTTACCGAGATTGAAAATCTCAGTGTTGTAAAGAATTTTACCTATGCTTTGACCCTTGAAACTCAGTAACCTCAGAAATAAGCAGTAATGTGGGGGCTGTGTTCCTTTCCCATGCTGGTTTGTTGCCATCCTGGGTTTAAGCAAGGTTCCATGGTTTCCTGGGGAGATGTTATTGCTGTAGTCATCAGAGATCATCTCTCATGCAGTTGTCTAAATGAATTAAATGCATCCATGATCATGGATTCAGACTGAAGTGCTGAAGATGGAAATGACATTTTACAGTCACTGGGTGCCTTTTATCATCACTGAAAGCACTGATAGAAGAACTGAAGAAAATGTTGGGAATGGTATCAGGCAGCTGCAGCCATGCACACCTTGGCCTGGGCTGAGAGGGGAATTTTCAAAATACCCATAAAGCTGCTCAGACGTCTGGGCTGTGAGGGAGTCTGAGAGAAGCTGGTGGGTTTCAAGGTATGTGGTAGTACCGCAAAATGTGCAATATGTCAAAATTATTTTAAATTGGGATGTACTTTGATATTTGGTCTTTATATACTTTCAAGTCCAATCAGCAAGAAAGGAGACTTAATCAGTAGAACAGATAGCAGCTAGCATCCCTTAAGACATCCTGGAACTAACAAGCTCTAAGGATGCAGTAAATCAAGATGTTGATGTATGTCTATGTATATGTTGCCAACTTAGCAAAAGACTCAAGGTCCATGTATCCTATAGTTGGTCTATCTTCATTATTATACCAAAAATCACTCCTACAGGTCAAAAAGACCTTGCCCAGGTGAAGACCCTTCCCCTGAGCATGCACAGAAGTCAGCTGGGGTTATGTAACTTGTATGCAGATTATAACTAAGCCATAATGGAGGGGCTGCACTTGGAAGGTTATTGACACAGCTTCTGTATATAAACCATAGAAACATACAGTATTCTGAGTTGGAAGGGACTCATCGTAATCATCAAGTCCAACTCCTGGCCCTGCACAGGACAACCCCAAGAGTCACACCATGGGCCTGAGAGCATTGTACAAATGCTTCCTGAATTCTGTCAGCCTGGGTGCTGACAACTTCCCCGGACAGCCTGTTCCAGTACCCAACCACCCTCTGAGGTTGGTTTTCTAATATTCAACCTCAACCTCCCCTGACTCGGCTTCATGCTGTTCCCTCTGGTCCTGTCACTGGTTACCAGAGTGAAGAGTTTAGTGCCTGCCCCCCCTCTTTCCCACAGGACGAACTTGTAACTGCAATGAGGTCTCCCCTCCCTCTCTTTTCCAGGCTGAACAAGCCAGGTGACCTCAGCCACTCCTCTATTTCCTCGGCTCAAGGCCCTTCACAATCTTCGTTTCCCTCCTTTGGACGCTCTTTTTAATATCTTTCTTATATTGTGGTGCCCAAAACTGCCCGCAGGGCTCGAGGTGAGGTCCCTTTCGGCGGCGCTGCTTTCCAGCCTCTCGTTCCCCAGTCTTTCCGTACATCTGGCAGCAGTTATTCACTACCCTTTTCCCCCTTATTTTCTATCAGAAAGCAGCGGGGGGGTGACTGCTGGGGGCTCTCCAGGGAGGTGCCACCCTCTGGGGCGCCCAGCGCTGCTCTCCGGCTCAGCCGCGCCGCTCCGCGCCGGGCCGGGCCGGCGGTGCCGCGGTGCTGCCGGGCAGGGCGGGTCCTGTGCCCGCTGTTACCGCCGCCCAAGGCGATGGGCGCGGCCGGAGCCGCCCCCGCGCGTCACGGCCCGGGCGGGCGGAGTGCAGCGGTGGAAGATGGCGGGCGCCGCCGGGCCGAGCTGAGCCGGGCTTTGGGCCGTCGCCTCCCTCCGTGTCAGACTCCGGCTGGGCCCGGGCAGCCGCCGTAGGGGCAGAGTGCCCCCGGCCGTGGGGTGAGTAGCGGCGGGAAGGCGGGGGGCGCGGGCCGGGCGCGGAAGGGCAGGGGAAGGGCACGGGGCCGTGGGGGAGGCGGCGCTCCCGCTGCCAAACAAAGGGCGCCGCGGGGCCGCTCCCGGCGGGGGCCTGGAGGAGCGCTGGGCTCGGGCGATTCATGGCCGCCGTGGCTTGAGGGCCCGGTACACTCACGCCCCGGTCCCCTCTGTGCAGGGCCGCGGGTCGGGAGCAGCGGCGCGCCCGCTCTGCTCTGTCTCGGGGCTCCTACGGCGGCGTGTGCGGGGCGGACCGGGCTCGGTGTGCGGGTGTCGGGGACAGCGCACCGTGGGTAAGGCGTTCCGCGGGTGCCGCGGGCATGGCCAGGAGTTCGTGTCACCCCTGTCCCAGGGGTGGAGGAGCCTCTTGTACCGAGCATGGCCAGGAGTTCGTGTCACCCCTGTCCCGGGTGTGGAGGAGCCTCTTGTACCGCGTTTCTCTCCTGTTGACTCGGAGAGGTAGATAAGGGTTCGACCCGTCAGGAAAGTTTTTGGCATCTAATTTCCGAGGTAAAGAGTAACAGAACGGTTGAGGTTGGGAGGGATCTCCCCAGGTCATCGGGTCTAACCCTTCTCCTCGAGTAGGGACAACAGGAGTGGATCACGCCAGGACTGTGCCCAGAGGTTGTTCGTGTGTCTCCGGGGACGGAGAATCTGCAGCCTTTCTGGGCAGTCTGTGCCAGTGCTGGGTCACCCTCACCGTAACAAATGCAGAGAAGGGCAGCGAAGCTGGTGAAAGGTCTGGAGCACGAGTCCTATGAGGAGCGGCCGAGGGAGTGCTGGGGGTGGTCAGCCTGGAAAAAAAAGAAGGCTCAGGAGTGGCCTTATCACTCTACAACTGCCTGGAGGAAGGTTGTAGCCAAGTAGGGATCAGGCGCTTCTCCCAGGTAACAAGCTATAGCACAAGAGGATGTAGCCTCAAGCTGTGCTGGGGGAGGTTTAGGTTGGATATTAGGAAGAATTTCTTCACAGAAAGAGTGGTTAGACAGTGGAATGGACTGCCCAGGGACGTGCTGAAATCACTGACCCTGGAGGTGCTTAAGGAAAGACCACTTCGTTGACATCGTGGTGTTTGATCATAGGTTGGACTAAATGATCTCTCAGGGATCTTTTCCAGCTTAATTGATTCTGTGTTTCAGTTTCTGCCCATTGCTTCAGATCCTGCCACAGGACATCACTGAAAGAGTAGCAAAATGTCTTAAGGGTAGTAGGGCTTTGCCACTTTTCTTATATGCTTAAAAATTGGTTGGAAAAGTGATTTCCTCTCTATAACTTTTGGTAAAGGATTAATGGGGGGAACAATACAGTAATATGTCTTTTGCTGGAAAAGTGTTTGAATCATTACCTGATTAATTACCTGATACTCCTTCCCCCATCAAATAGTAAGGAAATGGAAAGAAAAACAGAAGATCTTTTTCTGAGATAAGAGCATGTAAGAAAACCCATCCTTTTGTCTACTGGACAGGCATCTATTCTTTGTTCTGCCACAGTGTTTATTTAAAATAAATTGGTTATTAAGAAATTAAAATCTGCTTGAAATTCTGTGTGATAACAGCTTATGAAATGGTGCCGTATTAGTTTAAAGTTCTACATCACATCATTTACTTTTTTAAGTGGAAACACTCTAAAAGTTAGATTTTTGTCATATAACTTGTGTCTATGACTAACAAACCCTTGATTTTATCATACAGAGAAACGTGTTTGCCATATGAGACTGTGTAAGATGACATTGCAGACTTTCTTGTGCTTTTGTGTATTTTATACAGGTTTTGACAATTTATTTGTGTTGGTTGGTATAATTAAAAAAACCCCTTAATATTGGTAACTGTTTGCTTCTGTTTGTATTTGTTTCTGTTTGCTTTCTTTTATTTGATGTATTTAAAACCTGAAACAGTGATCTGTAGAACTGAGCATCTTGTATTTTGTTTTGGAATTGAACCTTGTCTTAGAATTCAGATGTTCTTAGCAATATGTTACTGTTCATTGACCATATTTAAATTTTGTCTTAAAGGAGGACGGATTTCTCTGATAAGTATAAATTCTGTTATCAGATACTTCACACTTTATTTTATCTGATTTTTTAACCAGGGTAGAACATAGGCATGTCTGATAGTTGCTATCAGCTGACAACCAGCCCTGTATTTTAAATACGGATTTACATCTTTCGAGTCTTTTGTATGTAATCCCCGGTTTCTTTCATTTTATTAAAACAAACAAAAAATCCGTCACTACAATATTTGGAAATGGCTGTTGCCTTTTGTGCATAAGGTAGAAAAGAAGGACTTGTGTATCTCCAGTTTCCCCTACTTCTTACTGTGTGCAGTTATAATGGTTACAATAGAGACCTCCTTTTGTGCAAATTTTTTTTTAGTTTTATTGGTTTTGGGTTTCAAAATAAGAATGTCTGTGTGCCTAGCTGTAGTTTACTTTTTGTGTCTTTTGATACTTTGGAGTTACACTATTTTGTTCTTTGTGATAAGGTAACAAAAAGTAAGGTAATTTAAAAAAATGCTTCTCACCTGGATAACAGAAATGTGGTTAAGAGAAGTAGAATAAATGTTCCCAGATAAATGAGGAAAAGCAGAAATGCAGCATAAGGTCATTAGTCACACTGGAATTTCAGACATTGGAGAAGAGGTGTGGGTGTAGACTACTTATGGAAACTTAGATTTGTTGTTTCTCTCTGACTCTGAATACCGTAAATTAATATTTTTAGAGACTCATTTCAGCTGTTCTCAAAATTTGTTCTTTAAACAGAATCCTGGTTGACTCAGTCCCAACAGAAAGAATATTTTAAAATATTTGCCACTTAATGTGATGCCTGACTTGTGATTTCTTTGTGTTTAGGAAGGGATTACAATGAGGTGTTGTAAAGGCTGGGCAATGCTTGTGTTAGCAGCATTCTGTGTGGTGTGAGTAAAGGTGATGTTTCAGCATGTTTTTCATTTCTTTATGCCATCATAAAGCATGAAAACGTGAGAATATGAAACTGACTTGTTAGGTTTTTATAATAAATTTAATGTGTACAATTCTTGTGTTTCACATTTTTTTAATTCTAATTTGAAAAGATGGCGTTTGCAGTTCTTAAGGGTGAAATGCTTTGCATTTACACATTTGAGTTGTACGTGCTCAGATTCCAGCAGCACAGTAATTATTTCCTTTTACAGTTAGCTGAAAGATCTGCCACAGTGGTGCATGTTGAGAAGATGGCCTTTGTGTCTGGAAAAGGAAGGAAGCATTAAAAAGTAGGCAACAGTTTTTTTATAGTATGATGAAAAGTAGGAATTTAATGTCATTACTATCTTGACTTTCTTTTTTTTGTTTTCGATAGGTATTCTCAGTAATGCTAGTGTTGTTGACCAGTTTTGATCCTTATTCAAAAAAGATCACTGTTTCCACAATAAAAAAAAATGGGGAAGAGCTATGTAAAAAACATGATAGTTTGAAAATTTAGTGAGTAATAATATTTGTTATATAGTTAGGAACTGATAAGAGGTTCTGAGAATACATAAAATACCTGCAGATTTCAGTTATCAGGACCTCTGCTGTCAATATTGGTTCTGTTGAGAGAAATAATATTTTTTTAAATTGACAAATTTTTGCCGTCTTTCCTAAACAGTGATAACGTTTGTCTGCATCAGCTCAGGATGTGAGAGTCCTACAAAAACAGGTTTAATCCCTGTGCAAACATTGCCTTCACCTGAGCATTTGTGGACTTTATAACTTTTCATAGTTCTTGGTGTGTTGTTAGTTTTATAAAATACCAGGGTTTGCTGCCCAAGGGCATTGTGAGATTTCCAAGCTTGAAAGTTTGGATTATGAATGAAGAGCAGGTTTGTGCACTGGAAATTGGCTCACTTAGGTGGGAGAGAAAAATAATAGCATTAATCCTTATTGGAAAGGGGTTTGGTTTCCAAGCAGAATCCTGGTTTGAACTGAAATTTTTGTTATAGATTGTGAAAATACTTCTGCTGTGTCAAAGAAAAAGTAAATGTGTTAATTGAGCAATTAAGGACCATTTATGTATAGGATGTTCTGGAATTATACTGGTTTTGCACTATATTTATGTAATTTGACAGGGATTAAGTTCTCATCTTTTAATTTGGTCAAGGGTAAGACTTAAGAGTTTTCTTTTTATTCCTGGGTTGTTTGAAAACTGAATATGTATTTCAGGAGCATTTTTCATCAGAGGGACCAGAATATAATTACTTAGAATGGAATTACAGTTAAAGACCATTCCTCAGAATCTTAGTTCAGTTTTTATCATTATTTAAAAGAAATCTGAAGCATAGGAGGAAATCACACTTCAGTGACCAGCACCCATATGGACTTGGAGTACAGTGCCTAATTTTTATAACATAATAACATATATTTTGTTTAAAAAAAAGGTGGACTGTGGCTGTGTTCAAGTGATGTTGACTTGCTGTCATGAGTGAAAGTATAATGAACAGACCCATTCAGGCTTGTTTCGGGCATGTTTTTTGTTTTTGGTGGGGAAAAAATAAAGCAAAGTTTCCAAAAATCTTAATACCACCCTTTTTTTATTTACCTTTGTTTCTGGAGTGGTGGGGAGTTTTTTGTTTGTTTGATGGTTGTTGTTGTCCCTAAACTGTGCCTTCCCAAAGCCCTTCAGTGATGTTAATCTTTTGGATGCTCTAAGAAACTTGCCTGAAAAAGGGCAAATAAAAGCATGAGGATATAAAGTGCATAATTATAATATTTGATTTTGTGATTCCTGTTTTTAGAAAATAGACTGTTATTAATTCTAAGAAAGGCATATTATGTGACAGTGAAGCATAGGGGATAAGACATACTAATATTCTTGGAGATGGTTCACTGGTACAAATCTTTTATCATTTTATAAAAGTAATATTAACATGGAGTTTCTAAACACATCGCTAGACATGTTTATTGGCATTAGGTGCTTTGCTGTTAGTCAGAGGTTTAAGTTGTCTCTAAGGATTCAGCTCTGCGTGAAGGCAGAAGCTGCACTGTTGCCAGCTGGAATTTCTGAAGCAGTATGCTTATCTACAGTGCAGCAGGGCTGCCTCTGCCCTCTATCTGCTCATAGGGATCATCAGGGGAAGAATCTTACTTTGAGCAAAAAGCAATTCTGAGTACTTTCTTCCTTTCACAGTAGCTGAGAATTAATTGGTGAAATTTTGATGGCAACTGCAGAGTATAATTCATTTGGTGAGACATTTTTAGTCATGTTTTGGAGATGTTCTTAATGCAGTTTTCAATGCATGGGTATTGAAGGTACAGCTACAGGAGAGAAGCTGGGAGACTGCACAGGAAAAGCAGAAAATGCCTGTGGTGGCAGTGGAGCTAGCAGCAAATCACATTTCATGGATTTCTGTTGTCATATATAAAAACTAATGGGAGGAATACAGGTGCGTGTGAATATCTAATGTCATTTTAGGTGACTGAGGATATCTGAGACACCTGCATAGGGCTGTAAGATGCTGCTGTTGGCTGTAAGGGAGGTGGGCTATTCTGGACTGGTAGCTGGATGCCAGGCAAGATGCTAACTTTCCTGGTATTTTTGTGTCTGAAATGGCAGTAGGAGCCTGTGTATCCACCCTGAGTCAGTAAAATCTCTGTTTCTTTTCAAACCTTTCATGTTTTTATGTGGTTTAGTGTTTTGGTTTGGTTTTTTTTGTTTGTTTTGCTTTGTTTTTAAGTTTGCAACCTCTTAGCTGGCTCTTCCTCCTACTGAAAAAAATGAAGACAAATATATAACACCACTGTTGTGCTGCTCACCCCCTTCAATGGTAATTTAACTGTACGGTAAACGTGACGGACCTTTTGTGTTCTTAGTTTATTTATAGCTTTCTTGTGGGACAGACTGGCAGCTTGGGCAGTGCCTATGAAAACTGCTGCTGGGCTTTACAGGCTGAATCTAGATTTTTTTTTTTTACTGGTTTTAGATGTAAGTTTTAAACAACATTTGTAGTTTCTTTTGTCACTAGACATTCACGTGCACCTGAATTGTATTTGCACATACCCAGAACTGCTGTCATCTTAACTGAGGTGTTAACTGGCACTGTTTTTTTGAACAAGGCATTTCTGTATGTGGGTCATGTGATGGCTGCAGTGCTGTAGGTGAGCTCAGGCTGTATCTAATAAACTGTGACAATGCTGTGTATGACTATATATACTCACCTGGTAAAGGAGAAAGGATGGTGTTATACTGTTACCGACTATGTCAGCAATTGAAAGTGGAACTGGATAATTTAAGTTTCTAAATCTAAACTAACTTCTTTGTGCTAAGCATGGTGAAGTTCCTGCTGTCTTCCTCTCATCTCTTTTTGTTCCACTTCAGTTGGAAGTGCAGAAAAATTCCCTGGCTGCTTTGATTTGAGAAGTAAGAACATTTTCCTGGGAAAGCCACTAGTGTTTGGCTTCTCCCTGGGAGAGAATAGCCGAAGCAGTAGGCTTTAGCTGATGCTAAACTGGAGCTTTTCCTCTGCTGTTGCAAGAGAAAGCCAGAGAGCATGATCATCTCAGCCACTGGTGAGGAGAAAGGTGTGTAGGGGTGGTGGAGTCTTGTACTTAACCCCATGACCTGTTTGGCATCTAGTGAAACTAAATTTAAGTGCAGCGAGTGACTCCGCTTCTGTCGCTGTGTATGTATAAATTTGGCACTGTAATACTACTGGTGCTCTGAACTTACTGGGCACAACTTTTTAGGAAGTCTGAAATGGTTGTTAGTGGTCTGCCTTAAGAAAGAAAAGCCTTTGCTGTCTTGCATATTAGAGGTTAAAAACATAATCAGTTAACAGAAGCCATGTTAAGTTTGACTAGCAAGTAACAATGTGCCATCACATGCAGACATGTCTGCATAAAGTTGGTGATAACTGATTTAGTAAATGGTGTTTCTCAGAGTTCCATATGGCTGCAATTTAGATAGAATCACTGTATTTTGTAATGCTGATTAGTCTCAATGCTCTGCTTATGCACATAAAGGATAAGGGTTATATTGTAAATAGTATATATAAAGTATGTAACATATACAGATATTCCTGTGATGCTGTATATACAGAAACTACTATGCATTCCTCAAAATATTTATTTAGACAACACATAACAGCTAAAAGAATTTCAGTAATTTTCTAAGAACTAGAAAGAGTTAAGACTTTTCATGGGAATGTAGTGCATTTTAATGCACATCTCCACAGTGTTTTGTTGAGGAGAATGGCAGGTGTTTGTACCCAACCAATAATTTATTAGCATATACAATTCATGCTTTCTAATGTCATAGCTGTTACTTATGCTTTGCTGTTTTTTTTCCTTTCCTGAAATACAGGTAAGCTTTGTTATCTAGAGGCATTTTAAATACTGTGCGAAGATGGCAAGTCTGATGAGTCAGAGTCTGTTGACCTACGTAGAAGAAGGAAATGTTCCTGCTCTGAAAGCACTTCTAGAGAAATGCAGGGATGTCGATGAGAGAAATGAGGTAAGATGATTTTTGAAAAGGTCAGTTTCACATTGCAGCTTGTTAGATACAGAATGAATAATTAGTGAGATCACACTGGTTATTTAATATATAAATTTCAGGGTTTTTTTTAAGTGATTGCTTATCTTTGCATAACCTGAACACTGTATTCAGTCTCTGCCAGCACCTCAAGCATCTTTCATAGTATTTGCTTTCTAGAATGTTCTTCTGAGCTGGAAAATGCAGCTCCATCCTTACTTTGTAAATGGAGTTTATACCTGTATTTCTGTGGCTAAGAATTGGTTCTTAGTTCACAGATGCAACTGCATGTGCCCTGTTTGTTTTGGGGTGGGACCTGGTATGATGATAATCCCTGCCTCACGTCCTGGTTTTCAATCAAGATACTTTGTTATAGAATCCAAATAAGAGCGTATATTGCAACGTACATGAGCGTGTGCTCATCTAGATGAAAAAATATGTATCTACAGGTTACCAGGAGTACACGGAAGTATTGATACACAGTAGGGAGTTTATATGAGAATTATTCAGAATCTTTTATTTTGATCAGTTTTTCAAATCTGCATAAGATGGAAAGGATATTTTTTTTGACAGAAGTCCAATGGTGTATATTACTCAAACTCAAAAAGCATCATGCAAATGTGAAAACAATGTACAGAATTCAGCCTTACTGTAGTTATTAGATCTGGTTTCAATTAAGATAGCTTTCTTTCCTTGTTGGTACATTCGTTCCATGCTTTGTATGCACATACACGGAGGTATTTGAGATGGGAGAATTTTTAAGTTTCAGAGCATACACATTAACCTCACCACCTGGCATGCAGCATATCTGAGAAGGGGAATGTCTGTTCCCTCTGCTGGCAATTCCTTTCAACAACATGGCTGAAATCAGACTGTTCATGTTGATTTTATCAAGTGTCACTGCCTTCACCTTCTTTTCTAAAGTTTTCTTCACTTATTGGTGGGACTAAATGTAGTCTTGGGTTTCATTAACTGCCTTTTTTGCAGAGATCATTTCCCTGATACCTGTTGTTTTCAGTCTTCTGATCTGTTGCATTGGAGAAAGTCATTTCTGCAGACAGACGTGTGTGGTTTACATCAGTTTTAAACCCCTTACGGGGACAGTCCATATGTATAATGATAGGAGTTTTGTTTAAATGCTAGCTCTTCCTTGGAATTCAGTGGCTTTGAGTGCAATTCAGTTTCCAGTTTTGGACCTGCCAAGTCATCTTTTCTTCTTGGATAAAAAGAAAATACCAAAAGGAGAGTGCCTTTGGAGATCTAAAAAGATTGCTGGCAAGCCAAGGTTTGCTAATGCCAGGACCTCCCAGGCTGCAGTGACTTGTCCAATGGTAGGATCACCCACATTGTTTCCAATCGTTTTTATCTTGACTGTGGCCAGTTGCCAGAAAAGCTAGGATGTCCCACTCAGTTTGTGTATGGATGGTTTTGTTCATTAACACCACCAGTTTCAGTTAAGGAGGGGAGGGCTCAGCCTCTCTGCCTTTTCCCTGCACATCATTCTGCTTGTGTGATTTCTTCTCTCTCATACCAGACACATGAATTAACAGCTAATGATAGATTCTTGCCTTGGGTGATAGACTTTGATCCTAACAGCCTCCGCTTTCCCTTGATGTTGCTTTCTTTCTGCTCTTGGTACTGAAGGAGCTTCTGCATGTTCAATTCTGAATCTTCTGTTCTCTCACAGACTGCAAGAGTGCTAATCTGTAAGGTGACACCACTAATTGATTTCCCTAAAAAGATACAGGTGTGCTCCTTTATAATTTGGTCATTCCAATACTTGGACTGAGTTGTGATGTACATATAGGCAGTACTTGATGTGCGTGTGAGAAATACGGGTATTTAGTTGTTGTGGAGTGTCTAGACTATTTGGCAACTTTCGAGAATTAATCTGGATATCACAGATGTGGTAATTATCTTTTGTTTCTGTGTTGGTGAAATCTTTGTGATGGCTGCAAAAACATTATAGCATTCTACTTATATTTGAGAGTCTTCTAACAAAAAGGGAAGGATGTTTTCAGTACCCCTATAGAAAATTTTACGTCTGTCTCAGAAAACCAAAGCCAGTCTGCAGCTGTCTGACACTTCTAACAGGAGGGAATAATTTTACCATCCACAGCCTCTTCTTTCCCAGACATACTTTTATTTGGATTGTGTTATCCTTTTGTGTTATCCGCTTGTGGAAGACAGTCAGACTGATAACAATAGTAACTGTTCTGAAGGAGGTGAGAAGACTGGTCAGGCTAAAACAGGGGGTTTTGTGTGTATTGGTAAAGTACTGCTTGGAAGGCATCCCTGGAGATTTATCTAGTCCTGTGTCCTGGGGTGAGTTGGTTGGAGCCAGCTGGAATTGCCTGTGTCTGGCGCAGGGCAGTCCCAGCTTCTCTTCACAAAGATTCAGTGCAGTTTCCTCTGGGTATCACAGCGAGACACCTGTACTCAGTACAGTAAGGTTCCTGTGTGCCCAGCCTGTCAGTGTCCCTGTGGATGGCAGCACAAGCCTCTGGTGCATCAGCCTCCAACTTAGTCCAGGCTGCAGAGGTGCTGCAGGCACACTCTGTCCCCTTGCCCCCGTCCTTAATGAAGGGCTTAAATAAGATCCCAGTATCGATTCCCTGCACTAGTGACTGGCCTCCAGCTGGACTTTGTACTGCTGATCCCAATGCTCTGAGCCCAGCACTGCAGCCAGTTTCAGTCCACCTCTCTGTCCATTTGTCTAGCCTGTACTTCATTAGTGTCTGTGGTTGTTGTGGGAGACAGTGTTGAAATCCTTACTAGATATGGCATAAACAACGTCTCGGCTCTTCATCCACTGACCGGTGATGTCATCACAGAAGGCAGAGTGGTCAGTCATGATTTCTGAAATCACTTGGCATGTGTATCCCCAACTTATTAGCTTGCATATCTTAAAGAGCAAAAGTTATGACTGTTTTCTCCTTCAAAGAGAGCTGTTCTTTTCTAAAAAGTAGTGTTTTATTTTGTCTTGATTTTTTGAGCATTTTAATTCATTTTTTTAATGACCAGACCTAAAAATTACTTCTTGTTAATACAGAATATACTTAGGATCCAAAAGCAACAGTGTCCTTTTGAATGTATACAATGTACAGTTATAACAACATAAACTTACATGAGAGCATAATTTTTCTTTGTGAAAAATTATATTATAGATGTAATTAGATGGGCAACAGCTGATGGGCCAGAAAGTGTTTTTGAAAGAATCCATGTATTTCTCTAATTTTGTGTGTGTAAAGAGCAGAAAGAGTCATCAAGTATTGTTATAAATTGTAGTATTAATTGTGTCAGTTATGAAGATTAGTGATACTACTGTATTGTGATTCTGCATTCATTTTTATTCTTTCCAGGGAAATTGCTGGTATATAGCTCCTAACATGTAGCTTTTGCGTTATTTAGAGGCTAGATAATCTGAGTTTTCTGGATGGTAGAGAGAAAAAACAGAAGCCAGGTTAGGGAAAAATTCTTTTAATTTATTAAACTTGTTGTAATTAATAAATTTACTGTAAAATTTAGCAAGTTTTACTTTTCATCATGCAGAGCAATTGTATCTCAGAAATTTGCTGACACGAAAGTAGTCTGATGGAAAGGTGACAGATTCTGACTTTTATAACACTTCTGAAGGCAAATAAACCAGGTTTTCTATCTTTCATCTTCCCTGAGATGAGACCGTCTGCTAAGAATCCATGTTGCAGAGGACAGGAGTGATGTCTGTATTTCTTATGCTGTCAGATGAAAGTGGGGTGTAGAAACTGACTATGTTTTCCAAGGCTTTAGCAGCTGTTCCTCTGAATCAGTGTGCATGTTTTAATGGCCATTGTGTTCCTAGGGTAGAGTTCTTTCTTTATTATTTTTTTAAATGTGACTGAGTTGCTCCAAGTTGTAAAGATGTAACACGTATTGGAGATGTGTTCAGCAAGCAAATCATTCAGAAAGGTAGCTATTTAACAATGTAACTTTTTTCTTTTCATAGTCCTTTTTAATGTCTGAAATGTTTGGGGTTTTTTGTGTTTGTTTTTTAATCTCCTGTGGGACAGGGTTTTATACCATGTTCTCTATTTTTATTGCAAGAATGCTGTGTGGTTTAAACAGCAGTCTTAATTACTACTTCTCACTGGCAGTTAGAAATGGAAACAACATTGCCCTGTAGGTTCTGGGTTTTTATTGTGTGGGTACGTGTGTCATTTTTATCACTTCCCAATGCATTTATTTTCCTGTCACTTGGATTTCAGAATGGCCAGACTCCACTTATGTTGGCTGCTGAGCAAGGCAATTTAGAAATTGTCCAGGAGCTTCTCAAGAAGGGAGCTAATTGCAACTTGGAAGATGCAGTAAGTATTAGTGCTTTATGGATGGTATGTAACAGTGGAGGAGCAAGAAATTACAAGGGGCAGGCAAAGAAAGGGAATTTAGGTTAGTGTTGAGCTCAGGAGGGAAAAAAGCAGGTGGGAAATGATGACATGTAAGAGAAATTTTATTCAAAATTGCTTAGCTTTTTTATTTCTCTGGATCCTCATGAGGAGTAGGGATATCCCTCAGACATTTTAAAACATTTTGATCTCTGCTGAATCTTGCTGCTGTTTCTTCTGGGAAATTAGGATAGAGAAATACAGCATCAAAGATGAAGTCCAAGTGGTTTTGCTCATCTCAGTGTTGTTGAGGTATGTCGGTGGGTTGAATTTTTGTTCATTTGTTTGGGGTTTTTTTCATTTGGTTTTGGTGTTTTTCCAGTAAATACATAGGGAGAATTTAGGTTAAAGATTTATTTCAGGTGAAAGCCAGAACAGTGGCAGAGAGGCATTTCAAATTTATGAATTGTCTTCGTGCCTCAGCAAAAGAGGTTGACTCCTGATGAAAGATGCCCAAAACAAGTGAATGGGACAGAGATATTGTTAGAAAGTTTTGAAAGGTCTGTATATTCCAGTGAAGAGTGATAAACAGGAAAAGGATATTGCTTGGGTTTGTTTTTTTTTTAACTTCTGCACTTAGTTTAAGTGTAGCAGTATGGACATTCAGCAAAGGTCTGCTATGGATCTGTCACCTAAAAAAACCAAAGCAACAAACCCCAACCAAGTCTCTATTGTTTTGAGACATTTTATTATAATTGCTATAAATACCACCGTTTCTATATTTCTAGGAGGGATAGCTACCTTATAAACTGTTGCTATATTTTATAAGTGTGTGGCATATAAAAAATCAGCCCACAGTTGGATGTGCTTTGAGCAGTGGGGGGAAAATAAGCATAATGCAAGGGAAAATATATCTTCCCGAAGTGATCAGAAATGTGAAAAGCTGTGGTCCAGATTACTCTGCATATCAGTCCCTTGGGTGCTGTCACACACTGTATGTGGAGAGCCACTGCCAGTGTTTTCTGTGGTCTTGGTTACCATGTTGTTCCCTCTCAGCAGTTTGCAGTGTCTTAAACTCATTCCCTAATCCTTTGGAGGTGCTGCTTTCTCCATGTATTTATTAGGATAACCTGCAGTGAACTGAGGAGTGGAAAGAGATAGATATTGGGTAGGAGAGCACTTAATTGGAGCTGAGATTTGGAGTAGTTGCTCTATATTTCCATGTGTGTAACTGGAACACTGTGAGTTTATTAGTACTTTTATTTTTTTAAAGGACAGCTATTTTAAGGGCTTCTGTATTTTCATATGTTGTGGATTAAGCATTTGAAAAACAAGGTTACTTGTATTGAAATACTGACTATTACTTTATAACATTTTTTCTTTTTTCCTAGGATAACTGGACAGCTCTTATTTCAGCAGCTAAAGAAGGACATGCAGCTATTGTAGCAGAGCTGCTCAATTACAATGTCAGTTTGGAGCATCGGGATTTGGTATGTGTTGTCCTAGAGTAAAAATAAAATAGAAAAACAGTTTTGTGAATTGTAGATTTTCAATTCCATAAAATTAAGGAAAGATCTTTCCTTTTTACATTTTGTACTCATTGTGACTGAAATGGAAAAGAATATATAGTTAGATATTGTTTTTTACACTTGTAAAATGATTGCTTTAGTGTTAATAAAGGCATCTGGTTTATAGGGCTGCTTTTGCCCCCCTTAACTTGCTTTGGAAAAAAGCTACACTGAAGAGCAGTTTGATTTTTTGGGTGTGTTTTGTGTGGGTGAGATTTTCTTGCAGGAAGAGGGTTGGTTTGGGGTTTTTTTGTTGGGGTTTTTTTTGGGTAGTAGTGGCTTTGTTTTTTTAAGTATTCTGGTAAAATAAAAGTTGTCTTTCCCAGAAGATACCTGTCCGTATTTACTTTTTCCCTGGGCAGCCGTGACTGTTCATACAGCAGTCCTTGTTTTCATTCATCTTGCCAAATTTTTAAGTGGAAAAGTGGACGCTTCAGTCCAGCCCATCTAAAGAGTTACAAAAGCTGCTGACACCATTCTAAGGTTAGATGGCTCTGAAGAGCTGTAAACTGTCTCCTCTGACAGAAGATGAAATTAGGTACCTGCAAGGACTAATTTTGTTCTGCTTAAGTTAGAGTGTGGAAAACCACTATGGGTGAGTTCAAGTGCTTCCTTTAATTTAAGTTCTGTTCTGTCTGAAGCCTGAAGCATCTTCACTTACCAAGATTTTTCATTTAACATTAAGCCGATTCACATGGCCCAAGTGCTTGATTTCTAGACCTCTGTCAGTCAGAGGGATCTTTCACATCTCCAAAAGTGTATTATAAAGAAATAAATAAAAATTGTGCTTACATTTATTGGAGGCATACTGTTATTTTAAAATTAAATTTGTTTACGTGACCTGTCAAATGCCTTAGGCAGTGAAACTTCATTGTCTCCTGGTTTACAAACTTAAATGAACAGACCAGTGTAGTTTGAAATTAATTGCTCTTATCTCTGTTACAGAAATCAAAAGTAAACTTTTCATATTAATTGAGTTGGATTCTAGACTTTGTTTTAAGATTGTGGTATGTTTCTTGGGCTTTTTTTTTACTCTAGTGGTTGAATTTGTGTGCATTTGAAATCTGAATTCAGTGTTCAGCCACATTAAGGACATGATGTTTTCCCAAGTTTTGCAGGAGCTTATTATTTATTCTACATAAATAGAATTACAACATTATGTGGTCAATCCTTATTATATTTTGGATTTGCAGAATAGTCTTAGGAGAAATACAAAATGAAATAAAAGTCGTTAGATTTCTAAGTGTTTTTCAGTTTTTACATTTCTTTGAATTGTGCTTGCCAGGGAGGATGGACTGCCCTGATGTGGGCATCATACAAAGGCCGTACTGAAGTGGCTAAACTGCTGCTTGAGAAAGGAGCAAATCCAAACATCACAGGAATGGTAAGGTTTAGTCTTGAACACCGCTGCCTCCCAAGTGTTTGAAGTCTTGAACTATACACTCATCTTACTATCTTGATTAAACATTGTGCATTTTTTGCAGTATGACATTAATCACTGTACTTTATAAAGGGCTTGCTTTAATAATCTGTGTGATTGCCACTGGCTTTATTATTAATTTTGAATTTTTTTAATTGAAGCAAATGGGTGTATGGCTCATACTAAGATTCAAATTATCAGGAGAGGAAATAATAGAAAAGATAACTAGTGTATCTAATGTTACTTGTATAACAACTGTCATTTCTCTGCATCTTTAGAAGTTAATGGAGTAACTAATGTGTGCAATTTAGAAACCATAATTTGCTTTAATTGTTTCATAATAGTTTAGAATATATGAACATATACCACTCATGTTGAAGAAGAAAAAAACCCTAAGATTTAGAGATTTAGTTTATTTTATAAGTGTTTTCTACAAAAGCATAGGCACTGAACAAATTGTTTATGCTGTCAGTTCTCTGGTGTTTGAGGCAGTGAACAATGAAGGAAGAACCCCAGTGGCCAGAAAAACCTTTGTGATGGTTGATTTTCTCTGGTTCGCATATTCAATGTCTGTGTGTATGGCACAACTCCTCTGCAGTCCTGATTGGTTAGGGATATTGCATAGCTGTCTGTTGCTTCCTTTCTGCCTTACAAATATTCCTATTAAGATGACAGTGTGAATTTACAAACCTTGTTTAAAGAGTTATGAATCAAAAACTGATTCAAAAGAGTGGACATCTTCCTAGATAGCATCTAGGCAATGTACTAGGTAAGAAGTACTGATAATGTAGTTGGATTTATTTCTGTATATTCATTCTTCTATGGATTTAACTTCTCTTGAGACTTGTTTTGTTGATGTAAAATAATTAAAATATGTAAGACAATAATTATTTATTTGTTTTTTAATTCTAAGCAATACAGTGTTTATCCAATTATTTGGGCAGCAGGACGGGGCCACTCAGATATAGTCCATCTCTTACTGCAGCATGGAGCTAAAGTGAACTGCTCTGACAAAGTAAGCTATACCTATATAACATTTAATTTCTGTGGTGTTTGTTAAATTTCTTTTAAAAGGAAATCTTTGAGTTCTTGATTAGAAAAGCACTTTCTGTTATATTTTGCCCATGAGATTAGAATTAGTGTGCTAGAGTAAGTTGTTATTCTTGAAAGAGATTTTTCCATAGTGTGCTCAAGATGTTGTGAACATATTTCTGTTTTCTGAGCTATTGGAGACCTTGCTATCCTAGGTTGTATGGAAAAAGAATTCTTACAGCTGCCATCTAGAAAAGAAAAGTTGAAGTGTCTTTTCAAATGCTTGTGTTAATTCACGAGACCAAATTATGTCTTTGTAAAAACTAAAGCAATAAAGTATGGGGTAAATGCTAGATTGTATGGGATACTAAATACAGAGAGCAGTATGATAAAATGTTGTGGATGTTTTTTCAGTATGGAACCACCCCACTGGTTTGGGCAGCAAGGAAAGGTCATCTGGAGTGTGTGAAATACCTGCTGCAGATGGGAGCTGATGTTGATCAAGAAGGAGCTGTAAGTAACTGTGCATTTTCCAGTGATAAGTACATCTGTGTATCCTGCTTTTTTTTTTTTTTAATACTAAAAATACCAAGAAATACATGAAACAAGATGAAATGTTGGTGTTGGAGTGTGCTTTCCAGCTATTTGCAGACTGCATGTGAGAGTTACTGAAATTTCTTTGTGCCTTTCAATAAAACTCAGATGTAGCTAGGGAGTTTTATTGACAGTGGACACACTGATATCTTAAGTGTAAATTTCAGTGTACATAAATAAATTCAGGTAATTGTTATCTGAAGGTTAACACTATCAAAATTCATTCAGTATCCAAGCCTGATACATCAAATAGCTTATTCCTCAGTGCTATTTGAAAAGTAAATCAAATACAAAGCATCTCTTGAAAATAATAATGGTGACTGAACCTTTTCAGAAATTGAATTTTTTTCAGAAGTTTCAGCTGCATAATGTTTTTAAGTAAAACAGATTACATTTAAATTGCTTGTCAAAAAAAATCCATTAAAAGTTAAGTGGAAAATTAGGAAAGCTTTTGGTATTCATATGATTATTTCTGAAGTTTTTCAAAAATTCTCTTTGTGAACAGTATTGGTAGACCTAGCTGCTCTGATAATACTATGACAAGAAAATTATTTTATCATATGTGTGGCATTCAGGAGATGGAATAAACTGATCTGAACTATACTTTTTTGCATTTGAAGTGTTCTCTCCTATTACTCTTAGTTTATGTCTTTGTTTTTAAAAAGCATGTTTTTTGGTGCACTTTAAAACACAAAACTGAAGTAGCATTTGAATGATTAAGAGCGTGATGTCAGTGAGTGGTCTCTTGTTATTTGAACTGCTGATATAATGATGGTTGCTATATCCACTGTACAATAAAATCTGTTGGTTTTATTTAAAGAATTCTATGACTGCACTTATTGTAGCAGTAAAGGGTGGCTATACTGACTCCGTAAAAGAAATACTGAAAAGGAACCCAAATGTAAACCTGACCGATAAAGATGGAAATACAGCTTTGATGATTGCCTCAAAGGAGGGACATACTGAAATTGTGCAGGATCTTCTTGATGCTGGAACTTACGTGAACATTCCTGATAGAGTAAGTCAATTTTCATCATAATTGTCATTTTATATATAGATAATATGTTTAAGTACCAGTGTATGTAGATCCGTAAATATGTGCTTTTTCTCGCTTTCTAATTTTTCTGCCATCTAGGGGTATTTTTATGTATTGCTATTTTACAAGTATGTTAAGTGGTAAATGTTGTGAAGGTAAAGGATAAACCACAGAAACTGCTCTTTTTCTTTGAGATTCTTGAATTGAGAACATAGGGCATTTTTCATACTGTAACACAAGACTAGTACTGAGCTAATCTGTAGGTTTGGGGCAGGGTTGTGCTGTTAAAACTGTAAACCATGGATTCTGCAAAAAAGAATATTTAATTCAGCATGTACCTTTATCTTTTACAATGTAACTTTTTACTAGAAAACTTGCATATGTGAGAGGAAGACTTCAGCTCTGGGTTAAGAGATGTAAATGTGGCGCTGTGTACCTGACCTAATGTAACATGCATTACTCAGTAGAGATGTGACATGAGCAGTGCCCAGAGTGTGAATCTGCTTGCTGGCAGCTCAGGATTTTATTTGGTTGCTTATACAGGTGCTTTGGACTGTCTGCAGTGCCCTCTTTATAGTCAGGTGTTTCTGACGTGTCAGAGACAGGTCAAGCACTGCAGCTTTGAGGCTATAGTTGGTTAGATACCTAAACATAGATGCCTCTATCAAGGTCAGTAACTTAGTTCTGAGTGGTAATAAGTTTTTGAGGCTGCATTCCAAATCCCTAAGTTGGGTTGCTTGGGACTGCAGAGAATAGAGGAAAACCTCCTAATATTTGCCTCTTAAATTTAAAAAGATTTTTGGATGCATTGTCCTGTATTTCAAGAGTCCGTGCATGTCTTAGATGGCAGTGTACTGAGCTACAGTGTTGCATGTAACAACAAATTTGACCTCAGGCACATATCAAAGCAAAACTTTAAAAATATTTAAGAAAATACATTGCAATCCTTCTTAGCACCTCTTCTGCCACAATGTTCTACAACAGTCTGCATTTCTGTGCTTTTAGGAAGGATAAACTACCGCTTTCAGCACAGCTGACTGCATTCCAAAAATACACCTAACAATGAGTACTCTTAGATTCAGATGCTAGAGTAGGTTTTGATAAAGAAAATTTCTTGGTTTGCAGCCAAGTATGTAATGACTGATTGATGGGACATTTCCTACTGCTGAGCTCTCTGAGCTCTACACCTGTGATTTTGCTATACTTCTATTTATTTTTCCTGTTTCATCATAGAAGGAGTACTAGGCAATTGCAGGAGTATAAGGTAATTTCTGAAATTCTGGCATGTACTTAAGTGTGTTAAAATCAGAAGCCTTGAGCACAACTGTAACTTTGTTTTATGTGTATACAACTCCATTTAACACACCAAAATATTTTTTTCTTTTGATCTGAGATGAAATCAGTCTTTTGCTTTTTTTAACAGCATAGTGTATGTAAGCAAGATAGCAGTCAAATCTGCACAAAGGCATAAATTTATTTGAAATTCTTGAAGAGCTTTTGTCAGCTGTGAAACGTCTCAAGGGGACACACAATATTCTTGTCTGATTGTAAGGAGTTTATAATTATGACTGGTCTTCCTATGAATATAAAACAAGTGGGGTTTTTTCATATTTATTATTAATTTATGCTGAGTTCTTGTAGAATAGTGGTTTAATCTAGACCTATTTCGGAGTGTTTGTTTTCCTGAACAATTCCATCTCTTTGAAAAAAAAAATTCAGAATTTTTTCTATTTTATACCCATTTTTTCAGAGATACAAAAAATAATTCTATCTTTTTTTTTTTTAATGGGTGGAGATTATTAATGTAAAATATGTATAGTGTATGTAATTCATTCTCTGTTGCACTTCTTTTTGCTAAATAATAATAATTCCTGTTCAATATTCTTTCACAATTTTTTTAGAGTGGAGATACAGTGTTGATTGGGGCTGTTAGAGGTGGTCACGTTGAAATTGTGAGAGCCCTGCTCCATAAATACGCTGATATAGATATCAGAGGTCAGGTAAGTAAATGTTAGACTTCTTCTTAAATAGGATGTGAATCTGAATGCCAAATGTTTATACTCTGTTCCTGCGCTTTAAAATTTGGTCTGTCTACTCTGTAGGAAACTCAGATTCCATCAAACAGTAAAATACATCATGTTGCTGGGCAGGTTTTAAGATATAAGATGCATGTAATTATGATGGCTTGTTAAACACAGTTTTTTCAGTTAATTTGTATAATTGTTGAAAAGCAAAAGTTGTAAACTGCATTTACTTCATCTGCACTACTGAACAGATTTAAAATAATGACATACTTTGAAGACAGTTAATACAATGATTTTAGTAATACTTTAAATATAATACCAATGAAATGTGATGCACCTGAGATTATATCTGTTGTCACAGTGGTTGTCACTGTGCTTGGTTGTTTCTTGTCTTCTTCACCAACTTTCTGTGTTGCTTTCTGTTAAACGTTGTTAGTGATTTCCATGTTTTCTATCTACCCCTTCTTTCTTTTCTGTCCTTCGATTAAGGTTTTATTTTTACTCTTCCAGTGGAAGCTCTCTTACTCAGCATGGTACTTGTTTTTATTGTCACATTCAACTTGCTTTCTTTTGCTTGAAGCTATTTAAATCACTCTGCTTTGTTGGCACACGTTCTCCCAAGTTTGAACACAAAGCTAATTAGGCAATGAGAGCTGCCAAGGGTCAATGCCTGCTCCTGGTGCAGAGCCTCTCCGAGAAGCCAACAAGTTCTTATTTTTAAGTGAAAGTAGCATTTGGATCTCTTCCTCTATCCTGCCACTGGCAACCCGTGTGTCTGAGCTTTCTTGCTGACATAGGCCTGAAAAGCTGAAGCTTTTCAACATCTTGATGTGACTGAGGCAATACAGAAACAGCAAGAGAATGCAACCTCTTAGGTAGCAGGGAAGCTTGTGACTTCTGGCAGTGTGAGGTTGCCTGACTAGCAATTTGCAGTGGTTGATCTGTAGAATACTTCTGTGGCCTTACAGGAGGCACAGCAGGAGTCAGTACCATCAGAGGAAGGTTCTAGCTCTGCACTTCAGATCATAGTTTAGGACCAGCAGTATCAAAACTGGAGATGAGCACTACTTCCCTGCTGGGAGTAACTTCCCTGCTGTCTGGCATTGCAGCACCTGCCTGCCAGCCAGACCTGTTCTGGGGAGATGTGTTGATTGCCCAAATTTGTGATCTTTCAGAAAGATTGCTGAGCCTTGTCCAGCCTTCCAGCAGCGGTGTTCCTTGCTGACCATTCATTCTTACTATCCGGCAGATACCTTCAGCAGATAAAACATGACTGTAGGGCTCTTGAAGAGTGAGTGCCCAGGCAGGTGAGGGCTCAGGTGGTGTTTTCCTTAGCCCTTCTGGGAGGGAGAAGGACCCAGCTGGGAGCACCTGGCAGACCTGTGCCTGGCTGTGTAGCTGATCTACAGCTCAGGCTGATGCCTTGGAAACCAGCTCACTGAAGGACAGAGAAGATGAAACCCAAGTGATTGGAGAGGAAAGAAATCTTAGTGACCAGGCCTGTTAAACTGCTGAGAAAAGCTTTAAACTCAGTTTGCTGTGAAGCCTAAGAGTGGAAGAGAAAGAGCTGCAAATGAAAGAAGCAAGCAAGGTAGAAGGTTGCAAGGGGCAATTTGACATTGCTGCTTAGAAGCAGGTGTGCGTTCAGAGGCTTTTCTTAAATGCCTCTACACAAATGTGCATCAAACAGAAAGAGTCATGGTGCAGTCACTAGGCTACAAAATGATTGCAGGTGTGAAGACTTTCTGGGATAGCACACATCAGTGGGGGGAAATAAGGATGACAGAAGCAGATTTGCAGCTATGAACCATCCCCCAGGTTTATTGATAAGATACCTGGCTGATCAGCATTCTGGTTTTTTGTGTTGACTTTCTTGTCCGTCTACTTTTACAGCTTTCCAGCTTACATGGCTTCTGAAAAAAAAAGTTGGTTTATTTCATTAGGTAATTTCTATACTTGAGTTAGAACTGAATACATACATGTAGTTTTGGAGGCTTTTTCAAGACAGGTTCAGTCTGCTTGGATTGCTAAAGCTGTTAATATATTTCACAAAGGTTTTCAAAATAGTTTATATTCCCTAGCCAGGTTTGCATCCTCCCCCCTAAATTCTACTGTTGTGCCAGTTAGATTTGCTGAGTTTTCCCTTTGCCTTGAGTTGTGCTAAAAATTGCTGTATTATATGCTGTTTTCAATATATAGTGGTTGTACTTTACATGCAGTTTTTGAAATTAATCCAGCTGAATGAAAACACTGTTAATGTTTAATACTCTTCTTTTTTAGGATAATAAAACTGCTTTATATTGGGCAGTTGAGAAAGGAAATGCTACAATGGTGAGGGATATCTTGCAATGCAATCCTGATACTGAGACGTGTACCAAGGTAACAATTAGAATTTTAATTGAATTGCTTTTTTTAATATCTGTTCTGAAATGAGGATTCTCAGCAATAGTAATGTTCCCTTGTTGATAAATATGATTTGCTATTAAATCCTTGGTAACAGGGAACATTTGGATTCTTTATCTCAGCATCTCTGACATGACCAGCAGTAAGGAGTAAAGAGCAGGTGCTACTGGAAAGTGAGGGAAGAGGTTTCTGATATGACTTCAGGCCTGTGCAGTAAGGAAAAAAAAAGAGGAAGTAGTTGGCACAGCACTGAAGTCTCTTTGAATATCTTGTATTATATCTGAATTTTGTCTTTCTCTATTTGACACTGTTACTGACAGAAGTGTGTTTTGTTCTTTGATTGCAATCAATCTAGAAAACTGTGTCTGGGATACTTTTTCACAAACATAGGTGCTAAAGTGTTGCTACTTGCACAGTAGCATGTTTAATTAAGATTATCTTAAAAGTTTTGGATTTAATTTGTTTCCCAAACTATTTTTTTCATGGTTTTGGGTATACAGAGATCGTTATATTCGTCCTACTATTTCATTTTAGGATGGAGAAACACCGCTTATAAAGGCAACCAAGATGAGAAATATTGAAATAGTAGAGCTTCTTCTGGATAAAGGAGCTAAGGTCTCTGCTGTAGACAAGGTAAAGAACATTGTTTGTTTACTTCAGTATATTTAATCATTTTAGTTTTGCAGCAGGATTTTTGCAGCTAATACAGAAAGAGAGTTTCCCATATGTTTAATAATTAAATAGACCATAATACTTATGTGCTTAGTCTCCCATATGTTTAATAATTAAATAGTTGAGAATACTTAAGTGTAAATTTGTTTCCACCATTAATATATTGTTGGGTTTTGTTTTGCTTTGTTTTGTATTAGGCTGCTCTTAGTAACTTGAAAAAAAAATCCAGGTGAGAAATAAAAACTTCATGGATAAGACAACTAATTCTTAATACACTTGAAGAAGAGTATAGAGAATGGTTGTTATTTGTCACTAATGTTAGTTTTTGATTATTAGACATTAAATTAAAGGATGCCAAGGACAAATAAACTGGTTATTGCTGTCTTCTTATGCATTACCTACTTAGACCGCAAATCTTTTAAATACAGGAACATTTATGTGATGCTTTTTTAATATCTTACTAATTTATTTAGGGCAAGTAAGTAATAATGTTGATTTGATGCAATAAGAAAGCTTTTACTGGGATGTTTTTTTGAGAAGTCTGAGCAGACATTGAAGCAATTCTAACAAGCAGTGTCTCTTGTTCCAAACAAATCTCTTGAGTTTGCCAGTAGACATTTGTTTTTACATCGAAACTACAGTTTCCATGAACTTTAAAATATTAATATAAACATTTAAGAAAGAAGGCAGTGTCTGAGGTTTAGCATTCTAAAACTGCTTTTTCACATGTCTTCTCTGAAACATTAGTAATGCTTTTTCAAGGGGAAAAATGCTTACTGTAAGGGACTGATGCTTTTGAGAATGCCTTAAGATTTATTTCAAGGAAATAATGCATGTGAAACTGTGCTGAACATATGGTCTGTCCATAATCCTAGGAATTCATGGTAGATATTACTAGTTTTCACTTAATTGCAGAAAGGAGATACTCCACTTCACATTGCTATTCGTGGAAGAAGCCGTAAACTTGCTGAATTACTCTTAAGAAATCCAAAAGATGGTCGATTGCTTTATAGACCCAACAAAACAGGAGAAACCCCTTACAATATTGACTGTAGCCACCAGAAGAGTATTTTGACACAGATATTTGGTGCCAGTAAGTATTTCTTTTTTTTAATCACTCATATACTGAGAATCCAGTTTATTCAGTTATGTATTGAAAACTGGCTACAGGTTTTTTAATGTTGCACCTAATGGGAAGGCTTAAAAATAATCAGTTGGCAAAAAAGCCCATCGCTCTAAAAGCCTGGCAAAGGTCAAATATACCATTTATTTTGGCTTTAGATGTTGGATACTATGTGACTTCTGTTGATCACTTAGTTTTTATTTGGATCTTGCTTGTGTAGGAATTACTTCCTTTGACTTCCTGTGGTTTGGGATGTTGAGTTTGTAGTAGGCTTTAATAGTTGTGATAATTATGTATCAATTATGTGGATGATTTAAAATTCCTTTGAACAGGAATGTGCAAATAATAAGAGCTGTTATATGGCATATACAAATATGGGTGAATGTGTTGTGACTTTATGTATGAAAATTGTCATACTGAAGAGCTTTCTTCGAGCAAAGTTGTGTAGCACAGTATTTGTGTTGCAGGACACCTGTCTCCCACGGAATCTGATGGTGACATGCTGGGGTATGATCTGTACAGCAGCGCTTTGGCTGATATTCTGAGTGAGCCAACCATGCAGCCACCCATCTGTGTAGGCTTGTATGCACAGTGGGGAAGTGGAAAATCTTTCCTGCTTAAGAAACTGGAAGGTAAAAACTTGATTTAGTCTTTTCAGTACTTCCAGTCTGTTTATGAAAAGCATCACATGGGAGTTACTAGTTTTCGTGAGGGTTGTTAGTCTATGTTATGTTGTATCTGGTCTCTGTTTCTATGACAAAAGGATTCAAATTTTACTGGTCAGTTCATCCATAGATTGCTTTGTTCATTTATACAGTGCCAAGACAGTCTTTAAGTGCTGCTGCCTATTTTCCTGTGAGTTTCCTGCAGCAGTGGATCTACCCTTTAGGTACTGGAGGAAGTCTGGCTGCCAAAATATGCCTTGCTGGGCCTGTTTGTGTGTCAGATCAGGTTCAGAACTCCTCTGGTGCAGTATTTATGTATTGTGCATCCTATGTGTCTTTTTAATGCTTAAGAACAATTTTCAGGCTGTTAATATTTTATTCTGTATAGTGTGTTTTCTTTGCATCTTTCCTTTCCTCTTTCCTCTTTCTTACTTTGAGTTTTCTGAACTTTCTGAAATGACAGAGGAAGGCAAATGCAGTATATGAAATAAGGCAGTATTTTTCCTGGTGGAAATAGGCATCTTATGTAGTTTTAGCATTTTCTTATAAAGGATGTTTTTCTGAGATGTTTCAGTATAATTCAAAATACTTCTACCAGTCTTGGTGTTTCTTACTTTCTGTGATTTCTGTATTTGCCAAAATGGGATTCTGAATTTGTTTTTTTCACCTCCTGTTCTATGTCATAAACAAAAAGCATATGTATTTTGACTGTGACATTTATTGCTGACGAGCTCTTACATTTCTAAAACACTTTCTCAGTGTTTTCTTCCTGTTCCTCTTTCCTGTTTTTATTCTGGATTGTGTATCTATTACTTCTTATTCCCTAGAACCTAAATAAGTTCCTTCAGGAACTCCTCTTTTAGTAGATAAGAATCAACAAACGGAAACTGCGGCCTTCACATTGTACTGTTATATCTGACTACTTGAGGAACACAGTCCATGTTTCAGTGATTGAGATTTTGGGGTTTGGGTGGGGTTTTTTGACAGATGTGGTGGATTTATTTTTCTTGGTGTCGTAAAACACATTTCACACTTTTGAAGGAGAATAGGAAAGGACATGACTTTTAATATACTTTCAAAAGTAGAAAATCTGCAGCAAACAGTGTGAATATTTTGCATTTAATGTTTTCATTCATTGCATAGATGAAAACTTAGGGTTTTGCACTAATGCTTGAAGAAGAATTTGAACATCATTTTCTTTTTTGGATCAATAATTGGGATAAGTTATACAGTCTGCTGAAAAAGTTTGGTTTTTTTTTTTCCAAAATTATCTGTTCTTGAGTGACTTCACATGTTAACTGGTCTTTATCTTTTTGTTTTAGATGAAATGAAGACCTTTGCAGGACAGCAGATTGAACCTCTGTTTCAGTTCTCCTGGCTTATTGTATTCCTCACACTTTTGCTCTGTGGAGGTTTGGGTTTATTGCTTGCTTTCACAGTGGATGCAAAGCTTGGAATAGCAGTGTCACTCAGCCTTTTAGCTGTTCTCTACATTTTCTTCAGTAAGTCTTATATGGAATTTGTGAAGGTTTTTATCTGTTTTTGGAATTAAGTATTGCTTTGTAGATATACTTTGCCATTCAGAAAAAATACTGAATGGTTTTGTAGACAATAAGACCTCTTTGGACCCTTTTCTTGTGTTTTGCATGTGATTTGTGAGAGGGCTTTCTTGAGAACAAAGAAGAATTTTGTTTATTAATTTCATTGTGTTACTTTTACCATTCTCAGTTTTAGCCTAACTGCTAAAAGTTCATTAACTTTTTTTACAGAACTCCATGCTTTATCTTTTCAAACTTCATGATTCTTTCAGTTGTGAATGTTGGCTAAAATAAAACCATAACATCCTTTTAATTTTTAATATTTTAGCTGTAATTTACTTTGGTGGCCGGAGAGAAGGGGAGAGGTGGAACTGGGCCTGGGTGTTAAGTACAAGGTTGGCAAGACATGTTGGATATTTAGAGTTGCTTCTCAAACTCATGTTTGTGAACCCACCAGAATTACCAGAGCAAACCACTAAAGCTTTACCTGTCAGGTTAGTTATTTACTTTATTTAATCTTGAATGAATTGGTCAGGCTCACTCTGATACTTCTCAAACTGTGCATATTAATGTGCACATTTAACTTCATATGAAAAATTGTTGAGACTTTTAAAGGGAAAACAGTAGCTTTAGAAGATCATAAGCTTTACAGTGTGAAAAAGATAGTTTTTCTTGAAAACACTACTACCTGCCAAAGTTGGTAAAAGTTAGTACTTTTCAGAATTAGAGATTTTGGCTATTGTACTAATGAAAATTCATACCAAACAAAATAAGAATTTTCTGGTATAGCTTATTGTGTGTTATGTACATTTAATGGTTGTTTCACTGATTACTTCTCTTAAGGCTTGGGGGTTTTTTTCCTCCCTGTTAGTAAAGCATCAGACTGCTCAAAGCTTCTGGTTTACCTGAGAACAAAAAAATTTATGCTGTGTGTTCTAAAATTTCATTTACTTCTATTGTTTAAAGACTTCTATTTTAGCCTCGTGGTGCTTTTATGTGTTCTTGTGTTTCTGAAATTTTTTTCATCTTCTATAAATATTTAAAAATAGATCAGAATGCAGTTTTAAAAAGTCTTGTCAATATTACGTTTTGGCATCATAAAGATATTTTCATGGTTTTTCTGTCTTCTGAGGTACTATTAGTGATGTGACCATTTTTATCTTTTTAAGAAGTCAAGTTTTAGAATAGGAAGTGGGGCAAAGAAGAGGTTGATAAATGGAGAAGAAGTAGTTACATTCCATGTAGATTTTTAAAAAAAATTAAATATTTAAATGTTTTACATTTTGTACCACTTAAAAAAACTTTTAACTACAGAGATGTGGCAAGACTTTGTTTTAGTTGCCAGAAAATATTTAAAGCTTTCTGAAGTGTACAAAATACTTGTTTTTTTCTCTTTCAGATTTTTGTTTACGGACTACAACAGACTGTCCAGTGTAGGTGGAGAGACTTCACTGGCTGAGATGATTGCTACCCTCTCTGATGCGTGTGAAAGGGAATTTGGTTTCCTAGCAACAAGGCTATTTCGAGTTTTCAAGACAGAAGATACACAAGGTTTTTTTTTTTACCTGAATGACATTTCTGATTATTCCATTTCAGTGCACTGTTACCAGGGCTTCTGTTTTTTGCATTATAAGCTCTTTTTAGAAATTGTTGTAGCTGTGCAGAAATTCATAGAGAAGGGGAAAGTCTTTGTTTGGAAGAGAAAAAAATGCCCCATTTTATTTGCTAATCTTGATTTTATTAATATAATAAAGGACTATCTCCGGTGTAGTATTCAGAAATGTCAGTGGAAATGTATATTTACATTACATCCTAATAGATCCAGCGTATTTCCATAGCAATTAAATCATTGTCTCTGAGTCAGATAAAAGGAGATGTATGTTTTTGTGTATTGCTAAGAGGGATTTGTTTAGTGTGTTAGATTTTAATTTAGAGCTTTTATGAGTGCCCACTACTTATTCTTGGAAATAATAAATATGTAGAACATGTTGGTCCAATCCTATGCATTGCTGTGATCAGTGCTAGTAAGATGGAATGAAATGTACCTGCTTGATCCAAACAGAACAAGCTTTTTTATTCTGTTTCATCTGTAGATTTCTAGTAAAATAAATACACAGAGTAGAGTATGATATCGTGAAAAAGGAGTTCTTGAGCTTAACTTCCAATTAATTGAGGACTTACTTAAACTTTAAGTTTAGTATGTGTCAGTTACTTCTCATTTCTTTTTGTCCACAAATTGAGGAATCTGTCACCTCTCATGAAGTGAAATATTTAGACTCTTCAGTCCTGCAGAGAGTGGAAAAAACATGCTGTGTTCAGCTGTGTGCTGAACACAACTTACTCTTCAATGTTCTTTTTCAAGTTCACTAAGTGTTCTTTATGAACGGGATGTGTGGAATTTTTCATCCTTTTTTTCCATGTTAGATTCTGCTGTCCCTCTCCTTAACCTCAGTGAAACAGCCTTCTTGATCCTGTAATTTCTCCTGAAGTTGTCTTGGGAATGGCAGTGTACTGCTGACTTCTTGTGATTATTTTCAGTAATCTTGTTTTCCCTTTCATTTGTAATCTTACATTCTCTTCTGATCCTTGGCTCTGTTGCCTTCCTATCCTCTGCCTAAATATCTAATTGATTTTTAAAATTTTATCTATTTGGTGATTTTGCACATTCTCTCCTTTTCTCGAGTTGTTTACAGGTCTAGGATCATAGGTTTATTATCTCTAGATGTTCACAGGCGTTCCATAGGGTTTATTTTTAGCTTTCTGTATCTTAATTTTTTTTTTTTATTATGTCTGTAAACTTGCAGACAAGCCTCTTTCGATTGTCATTTCACTGTTCATGATTCTTAAGTGTCTCTCTAATCCAGTTCTATCTCTTTCTAGTGAAAGGATGCTTATATTTCTAGTTACATCTGGAACGGAATTTAATTATATCTCAGCTGTTACCCTTTGTTTCTTGCCTCTCGCTTCTGTCATTAGGCACTTCTCTTGCTTTGTCCTGCAGCACAATCCTATGAGCCATGTATGTCAGCAATGTTAAAAGCTTTTGCAGCTCATATCTCAGTGTAGAGAATAATAAGGGCCCCATATAAACCTTGGATATTCTTTCTAATTAACATATTTAAAATTTGATTTTTTTTCCTCTAGTTGAAATACTGGTTTTTAACTGTCATAGTTTTACTTTAGATCATTGCTGTTCTCTTCCTTGTTATCAACAAATGTGTACAGAAGATACTAATCCTTTCGATGTACACCACTGGATGTGTACAGGTCCTAAAGGCAGAGATTGCTGCTTTGGAAAACGCTGTTTCTTTGGTCACTGATGTAGCTATGCTAAGCTCCAACTGCAGTATTTGCTTCTTTCTTATCAGTACACTTGAAGTCAGGAGCTCTGTACTCTCTTCCGGGGCCCTTGTGATCTGTCCAAACCATGTTTGCTGCAGTTCTCCTGTTCGTGTGTGTTTTAGCATGCAAGAAAGGATGGCCTCAGGTTGCAGCTTGCAATTTTGCTTTAGTTCTTCAAGGTACCATTACTAATAGCTTATGTAAGTACCAGGTTCCAGTTTAAAACTGAGTAGTTCCCGTACTGTTTTCCTACAATTTATTTACATAAATACACTTCGCAAAGAGATTCCACAAAAGGGGTGATAACACTGATACAAAATTGTAATTTCCATTCAGTATGGATTTCTTGAAATGATGGAAATAAGATTAAAGGAATATCTCTGCTTCATAGTTTCCAATAATTTTAGGAAATAATAGTTAATTTCTTTCCATTGGTTTGTGATTGGGTGGTAACACAGCAGTAAGCTTTTGTGCCAGTTAGTGTTTTATGAAAAGTATGCAAGTTAATAGATTTTTGCACTCTTCTGTCATTACATTGTACATTAATTCTAACAGCAATACTTGTTTCCTAGGTAAAAAGAAATGGAAGAAAACTTGCTGCCTCCCATCCTTTGTGATTTTCCTGTTCATCTTGTCTTGCGTTGTTTCTGCAATTGCCCTGTTGGCAATTTTTAATGTGGAATCAGCCAACATGACAGTGAATGTTATTCTCATAACGGTGACCTGTATTGTTGGTTTGGCCTTTTTCTTGAATTGCCGCACGTGGTGGCAGGTGATGGATTCAGTTTTGAATTCTCAGAGAAAACGTCTTCACAATGCTGCCTCCAAGCTTCACAAGTTGAAAAGCGAGGGGTTCATGAAGGTGAGCATTTATATGAATTGTCCCTTAAAAGGAATTAAACAAACCCCCAAACATGGAGCATTATCAAGTTGGGGCATCATTAATTTAACCAGGCCAAGTCGCACAACAGGAGAATGAGGCTTGGTGAGTTTCTACTGAAGGGAACACTTCTGTGCCAGTGGTAATTGTTCTTAGCGTATGAGACCTGTCTGCTTAATCAGGAATGTTCAATTTGGGGTTTCAATTTTCTGATTTTATTTTTGCTGGGAAGAAAGTACTTAGAAAACAATTCTCAATTACCAGTATTTAGTAAAAGCTTACTTTAGATAGTAAGATTAGGAAGAATAACTGAGAATCTTCTAAAGGTGAAAAAACAAGCCCAACTTTGTCTGTCAGCAAGACCTCTTTGCTAAGAAAGGAGAGAACATTCCAAACCAGTCCACATATTTAATGAAAAATGATAGAAAATACTATTGTTTTGCCAGCCTGTATCTATAAAATGATAAATATACTCTCAGGCTGTCATCAGATATCCTATATGCTCCTATTTGAAAGTAAAGTGTAACATTGTGATTGTTACCTTTGTAGAGTACAGCCAATATATTGTATAAAAATCTGTTGTACAAATATTTTTTCATAGAATCATAGAACAGTTTGAGTTGAAAGGGATCTTTTAAAGGTCAGCCAGTCCAATCTCCGTGCAATGAACAAGGACATCTCAAATTAGATAGGCTGCACAGAGCCCAGTCCAACATGACCGTAAATGTTTCCAAGGATGGACATCCACAACACCTCTGAGCAATCTGTGCCAGTGTTTTACCACCCTCATTTTAAACAAACTTCTTTCTTACATCTAATCTAAATTGACTGTCCTTTAGTTTTTAAAACCATTCCCCCTTCTCCTCTTGCAAAAGGCCCTGATAAAAAGTTTGTCTTCATGTTACTTATAGGCCTCTTTAGGCACTGAAAAGCTGCAATAAACATCTCCCCAGAATCTTGTTTTCTCCAGGTTGAACAATTCCAATTCTATCAGCCTTTCATCATAGCAGAGGTGCTTCATCCCTATGATCATCTTTGTGGTCTCCTCTGGACTTACTCCAATACATTGGTGTCATTCCTGTGCTGGAGACCCCAGAGCTGGATGCAGCAATGCAGGTGTGGTCTCACCAGGGCAGAGCAGAGGGGCAGAATCCCCTCCCTCACCTGCTGCCCTCACTGCTTTAGATGCAGCCCCAGGACATGTTTGACTTTCTGGGCTGCAAGGACACATTGCCAGGTCATGTCCAGCCTCTCATCCACTAGCACCCCCAAGTCCTTCTCAGCAGGGCTGCTGTGGATCTGTTCATTTCCCAGCCTGGATCAACACTAGGGATTCAATACACAGGTGCAGGGCCTTGCACTTGGCCTTGTTGAACCTCATGAGCCCACTTCTTGAGCTTGTCCAGGTCCCTCTGGATGGCATCCTGTCCCTCAGGTGTGTCAACTGCACCACTCAGCTTGGTGTCATCTGCAGACTTGCTGAGGATGCACTCGATCCCTTCATTCATGTCGTTAATGCAGATATTAAATAACACTGGTCCCAGTATGGACCCCTGAGGGACACCACTTGTCACTGATGTCCACTGGGACACTGAGCCACTGACCCTTTGTTATTTTTTGCATCTCTTGACAAGTTCAGCCCCAGATGTGCCTTAGCCTTTGTCATCACATCCCTTCACAACCAGATTGTGTCCCTATACTCTTCCTAGCATACTTGTGCTTGCTTCCATTGCCTGTGCATTTACTTCTTGGTCTTTAGTTTGAGTAGCAGGTCTCTACTCAATGTAGCCTGCTTTTAGTCTTCCTTGCCAATTTTCTTGTACCTGAGGATTGCAAGCTTTTGTGCTCCGTGGAAAGCATCCTTAAAAGATCTGCGTGCTCTGTTGTCCCTGGGGGCAGTTTTCCAGGGGGTCCTGTTGACTGTCTCTTTGGAGAGCTAAAAGTTCTCTTTCCTAAATTTCGGTGTCCTGACTTTACTCCCTACCTGACCCATATCTCTCAGGACTGCAAACTCCACCAGTGTGTGATCCGTGCAGCCCAGGCTGCCTCCAGTCTTGACATCCCCAATTAGCTCACTTGTGTTACTGACCATCAGGTCCAGTGTTGCTTCCCTTCTAGTAGGGCTTCTCTATTACCTAGCTGAAGAAGTTATCCTGCATGCATTCCAACAATCTCCTGGATTGCTGACAGCTCATGAGGCTGCATTTCCAGATATTGGGGGTCATCTAAGTTCCCCAGGAGGATAGAGAACCCATGAGCATGATGCCTCCTGTAGTTGGGACATGAAGACTTCATCAATAGGTTCTCCTTTATCAGGCCTGTTATAGACACAAACCTCAAGGTGTCATTTATTGGTCTGGTCCTTGACTTTTATGCAGTGACCTACCCAGTTTGTGGCTGCTTCTCAGAGACATCTCTTTGTGATCTCTCCATCTCTTGATGTAGAGGGCAACCTCTCCTCCCCTTTCTCCCCTCCTTCCTCTCCTGTCCCTTTTGAACAGTCTGTAGCCATCAATAGTTGCACTCCAGTCATAGGATTCATCCACCAAGTTTCTGGAATGGCAGCTAGGTCATAGCTTTCCAGCAGCATGGTGGCTTCCAGCTCCTCCTGAGTTGCCCGCTCTGTGTGCACTGGGTAGAGGCACCTCATCTGGGCTGTCAGCTGTGTCACCTTCTTAGAGGAACACCCTTTAATTCCTTTGAGGTATTTCAGTGGTGTTTCCCTGTTGGCTTCTGTTACCTCAGGAGCCCCCTGCTGATCTCCATGAGACTTCAAGCATGCTCCAGTGTGGCCACCACATCTCAGAGCCAGCAGCTGCTCACTAGCAGTGCATCCCTTTAACCTTGGTGTGCCATCCCACAGCTTGTTACGAGCATGCGTGATATTATCCCCCTCCCCTGTCATGTCTTGTTTAAAGCTCTGTTGGTTAACCCTGCTGGCTCCTGATCAAAGGCTCTCTTTGCCCTTTGAGAATCCCTGATGCCAACATGCCTGGTGCCATGATTTTGCATCACAGAGTACCTGATTGTGTCTTGGTGCTGTGTTTCTTGACAGTTGTTTGTTGAGTGGTATTTATCCGACATAACTTCAGCCTTTTAGGAGTTAGGTTCACCCTTTGCTGATGGAGAGAAGTAGGTGTTTCAGGAGAGTTGTCCATCTATTGTATGTCATCTGATTGTGCACATTCTAATGAATCTAGTGGTTAAGAGATCAGATTTTAATGTCTACCTGTTAGCTGCTGAAATTAGGGCAGGCAAATTCCACCTTTTTTTTTTTTTCTATGTTATGGGTGTTTGTTACATGTGTAACAATGTTGAAAAGCTTAACAAATCTTCACACTGCATATCTTGAATTGCAATGACTGAGCATTAGAGTAATAGCATAATGTGCTTGGCTGGAAGGCAGATAGAAAAATTTGCTGTAGTTTTTATTCAAAGCAATTTTTGAGGACTAGCTGAAGCTACTAATGCTCTTTTATTTATTTCTGAAATAACGTTTTACTGTGCATAAATATTATCTTAACATCATAATGGAATTTAAATAAGGATAGTTTGTTATATCAAAGTGGAATATGTGAAATAGGAAATTAGTATGTTGGAAGTGACATTTTAGGAGTTTTCACATTGAGTATTTGTGAGTTTATTCTTGTAATCTTGCTGTATTTTTGGGACAAATAGCAATTTGCAAAAGGAATGTATGTATTTTTATTAGTTTTAGGTATTATAGAGATGTCTTTTCCTTCTTTGTTTTCCTTTTTATAGGTTTTGAAGTGTGAAGTGGAACTGATGGCCAAAATGGCAAAAACCATTGACAGCTTCACTCAGAATCAGACAAGGCTTGTTGTAATTATTGATGGATTGGATGCTTGTGAACAGGACAAGGTTTTACAGATGCTTGATACTGTGAGTTGGATCGTTTAATGAAGCTAATGCTGATTATATGCATGATCTCTTGCACAGATGAGCTCAGATACATGTGGTTATTGTGTGTTTTCTGTAAAAAAAGGCTATGTTGTAGTGATTAATATTTGTGTACATTGGCATAACTATAATGCTAAGAGTGATGGGTTTTAGAAGTTGAAAATTAAATTGCACCTTAGTACTTTTGAAAAGGTTTGAAACAATCAGATATAGACTATGGAAAATAATTATTCTGTTGAAACAAACTGAAAATACTTGGAGAGTTTTCATATTTACCCTTGAAGTACTTAAGATGAAAAATACTTAAATGCTAAATATTTGGGGGGAACTGGGACTTTACTGCATGATACATCTGTGGTGATGATTTCCACTGTAAATTCTGCTGTTAAATTGTTGAGTATGCTTATTTCTAACTGTGGATAAGTTCCTAATGTTAGATATCTCATATAGAAGAAGCTAACATCTCTGTACACCTCTTGGCCTCTCAGGTTTATTCCTTGAACAGGAATGAATATGAAATGTTGAGCCAAGTGTTCAAATGATCTGCAGCTACAGTTAGTTATTGCTAACAAGGTGTACTGTCTTTTACAGGTGCGAGTCTTGTTTTCAAAAGGCCCGTTCATTGCAATTTTTGCAAGTGACCCACACATTATTATAAAGGCAATTAACCAGAACCTCAACAGTGTTCTACGTGATTCAAACATAAATGGCCATGATTACATGCGAAATATTGTCCATTTGCCTGTTTTTCTGAACAGCCGAGGGCTTAGTAATGCAAAAAAACTGATGGTAGCTTCAACAACCAATGGGGATATTCCTTATGCAGATAATGCAGGTAAGGTTATGCAGGATGGTGGTATGAGTGTTACAAAACCAATGATCCAAAATCTGGATCTGGTTTTGTAAGAAACTGTTTAAAAAATTGACAGATCATTAGTGTTATTTTTATAGGCCAGTCAAATGCATATGACTGGAGAAAATGCCTACCTTTGTTTTCCTTTCCATAGGATTGCATGAAGAGGTTGACAGGAGAGTTTCTCAGAACAGTCTTGGAGACATGACCAAGCTTGGTAGCAAAACTGCTCTCAACAGGCGGGTGAGAGAGATTTTTATTCTAAATAGAGTTACTGGTAAAACCTTTTTTTTCGTTTCTATTTTTTTTTTCTTTGACATTTTCAGTAACATGAACTTGGAAGACTTATCAAACCATTCTTACGAAACTTTTATAAGGGATCCACATAGGAAAAGTCCATTCTTAAATCGGTAGACTGATGCTCTGTAAAGAGGAAGAAGTTTGCTTGCTCATCAAAGTATTCCTTTCCACAAAAAATTAAATGCAGCTCTCTGTGAATTCTGAGATGATACAGCAAATCTGATAGGAGCTATGGTCTGTGTCTGTGTGTATATTTTGGGTTTTTTTGTGTAATCAGTTTGTTGCAGGATGTTGCAACAAGGGGCAGTAATTGAGTAAATCATAGAATTTCAGATGTTAAGTACTAGACTTGTACTGTATGTCTACCACATTTTTTTCCTGCTTTCTGTTCTTTCATCTTTGTGATTCATAGAATCACAAACTGGTTGAATAAAAGGTATCTAGAAAGTTGTGAAAAGCAACACAGAATCTGAAGATTCTGAGATTTTTGAGCTGCCATAGGTAGAGACTTTGGGAGTTTTGTAGCAGAGGAACCTGATGGTCACTTTAATTTTTTTGTGTAATTAGTAAATGGATGGTATTAAGTCTTTGGAGAGACAATTGGAAGTGATGATGGGAATGCTCAAGTAGTAACCTTTTCACGAAATACTTTGCTATGTCACTCTATTTTGCCCTCTCACAGTTGATGTGGAAGTAAAATGTGTAACTCTTACCACTGCTTGGCTTCTATGGATATAACGTTCAGCTGTTACACAGCTAAATCAGAATTAAATTCTTGTATGTTTGATATTTACTGTCAGCCTCACAGACTTATCCAGAGTGTCTAACTTTTAATCAAGTAAAACTGAAGTATTTGAAGTACATAAAAGCTTTTGATACTTACCAGTATTCCTTGGTTTTTGTATCATTATCAGGATACTTACCGAAGACGCCAGATGCAGAGGACCATTACACGCCAAATGTCTTTTGATTTGACCAAGCTGTTGGTTACAGAGGATTGGTTCAGTGATATCAGCCCTCAGACCATGAGGAGGTTGCTAAATATTGTTTCAGTGACGGGTAAGTGTGACATGATCATATGCAGTAAAAACAGTATTGTGCTTTGGCTGCTTGTAGTTACACTCAACTTTTTAGTGTATAAACTAAATCTAACAAGTCAGTCCATGTGTTGCTTTTGAAGATCCTTCTGAAGCAAACTCTTCTAGAATGTAAGAAAACATTATAGACTATTCTACACAGAATCTGAAAGATCCATAATATTTGTTGTTTCATTGACTTCAGTTGGGAGGCAAATGATTCTAGTCTACATTTTTAGGAAGTTTTGTGTTTTTTGATTTTGAAATGGGATAAGAAAATGGCATTTTTCAATTTCATAATACTGTAGTGGGAACAAAGATTGTTGTGATGACACAGGAAAAGGTGAGCTTTGAGGGAAAAACCAGGTATATATCCTGTTCATTTTTGCTATGAATATTTGGAGTCCTTGTACCCTAAATGGTGGTGTGGAACTAAAGAAAGCATTTTCTGACCTGTTTTTCTTCAGCAAAACACAGTCAAGACGTTGGTATCTCTAAGGCTTAAAAACTGGAAATAACTGGCACAGGGCTTACGGAGGTTTAATAAAATACTTTATCATGTAGTAGTAAGTGAATGGGGAGCGATTATGTTCTGTCTTTTCTGTTACAGACACTAGAAGGCACTGTGTAGCCCTACAGCTCCCCAGAACAAAGAAATTGACTTACTTTTCACACTGTATATAGTTAAGAGCATAAATCTGCAACAGACCTCAAATTGCAAGCTAATCTTATAAATAAGAGTGCTGTCTCTTAGCTTGTCAAACAAAATCACAAAGTAACAAAATCACAAAATGTTAGTTGTAAAATTAAGCTGAAAAAAACCTCGCCAGAGCACTTTTAGTGTAGTATAGTCTGTGGTTAGGCATGATTTCATGAACAGCTTTATGAGCAGAGCCTTCAGGCTGTAGGCTATGTGTCATTACAGATATTAATAAAGGAATTACAGAAAATTTGCTGGAACTTTAAATGCATAAATTGTAGCATCTTTTTCTGGTTGTTTGAAATAACTTTATTTGTAATTTATACCTTGCCTTATTAAGACAGTCCTTTTTATAGCTTTGAATTTTACTATATTGGCTGTTGAAGTTGGCAGTTGTATGCTTAACTTGTTTTGACCACATTTCATATGCCAGTTCATAGAAAATCTATCAAAGTATTAGCATGAAATTCTGTGTTTAGATAGAGAAATTAATTCTGTGTGAAATTCTTTATTGAATTTTGTTGAATTAAGTTAAGATTCACCAGTAGCAGGATGATAGTAATCAGTGTTTAACGTGGGGCTGAAGTTGACAGTTTTGGAGAGTCTCATATTTTGGCCAGTATATGGAAGGATTTTTATTAAATTGTAAAATGATATTTTTAGATGCAACTTGTGATGATTTTGAATTTACTGAACTAGAAATATAATAGCAGGAAGCTCACAGATCAGATGAAAGGACTTAACAAAGTAACATAGCTGTTACTTTAAAGGGGAAAAAAGGTATCTTTCAAAAGGGAGAAAAAATCCTCTCTGTTTTCTTCTCTCGTTCCTTGTTCTATTAGGTCGTTTATTGAGAGCTAATCAGATCACATTCAATTGGGACAGACTGGCAAGTTGGATCAATCTCACAGAGCAGTGGCCATACAGAACATCATGGCTCATCCTGCATCTTGAAGAGACTGAAGGTGTTCCGGATCACCTGACTTTAAAAACCATCTATGAGAGGTAGTCATTATACTGGTAATGGTGTGCACTTCAGTGATTAAAATAGTGTTTATTATTAATGATCATTGGAATAACATGGCTTTCAAACATCTATCAGATTGTAATCTAAGATTCCCACAACCTTACCCTCTTCTGCTAATTTTTGAAAACTTCCAAGTGAGTTTCATTGCTTTTGCGATGCACCATGTATGAATGAGTGCTTTGTATTTAAACCAAAGAGAACTATGCAGGAATTCTTTCACAGGCAGCTAGCTGTACTTTTGTCTCTTAATGTCATTTTCATCTTTACCTTGGCCAAGCTACAATTTGGATATTTTTTCCAATTCTTTGTTAATCTGAAATAAGCTCTGCAAAAACTGCACTTACTGATAAAAATCTCTGAAGGTTAGCAGGTGTCCTGTGGCATTGCCATGTGCTGCATGTAAGGGATGTGAAAAAGAGGCATGACTTTCTCCATTTCTGCTACAAGTTGCTGTCCAACAGAGCTGTCTAGGTTTTGCTACTGAGAAATTGCCCCGAGCTGCCAGTGAACATCTCTCTCCAAACCTCTGCTTGTGAGAAAGGATGTGTGGGTTGTGGCCTGATGACAGTGGGAGGAATGGAAGAGAGAGAATGTGACTGAGAGTGGGGCTTATAGAAGAAAAGCAGAATCTGAGAAAATCAGGGAGAAGAAAGGTAGGTTTGACTTGGATAAAATATAATTGAGATCAGATGAAAAGAACAGCTGAGGTAAAGAGAGAAGATTGTGGCTGATTGAACAAGTTACCGGAAAACCTAGAGACTTTGCAAGGTCCAGGGGGATGAACTTGGAGAGAAAATATTGGAAGTGTGCCCTGCACTGAAAGTCAAGGAATAGGAGATGAATTGTATGAGGGTCTGGGGTGGGCTGAGAATGATTGAAGTGTTGAGAATGGAATTAGGATTGATTGGGAAAGATGATTGAATGAGTTGTATTAGGAATGAAAAGTTGAAGTGCCGTTAAGATCTGAACACAGAAATTCCAGTAGGTAAAGGGCCAAGGGCAGATTGGGCGTGATGAGGCTGAGGATTGAAGACAGATGAAGAGGGCAAGTAGTAGGCTGAAGTGGCTTCAAGCTGGAAGATTGTTTTAGAAATACCAAACTTCACAGGTAAATTAAGTGCATGATTAGAAAACATTTTCCTCTAGAGTATGGACCTGGTTTCCAGGTTTTGCATTTCCTCTGTGAGTGTAATATACCTATGAAATCAAAGGTAAAGCACTGGGAACCCATCTTTCCACTGTGGGTTCACACAACTAGTGTCATAAATGTTTATGTGATCAGCTAAATACAGTAATTCAGAATCATCAGGAATTCTCTTTCCTGTCATGCTTTTCATTCAAACTTCTCTTTATTTAGATTTGCTCTCTGTCATGTTTCAGAATTTTTTTATTTTCAGTATTTATCCACCAAAGTCATTGCAGCTTTCTGATTATTGGCATCTACAGTAATAAATCACTTTGGAGTTTTTGAAGTCCAAAGCTGTCTTCAAGACATAACAAAGTTTGTCTTCTGATAAACCAGAGGGGATATTAGACACCTGATTTATTCTCATAAATGGGCATCAGTTAATTCCGGTATTAACTGATATTAAATCTGTAGTAAACCAGCATCAATAAAAGGAAATGACATTCGGAATTGAATGTGAAAAACTTCTTTGGGTTCTGGATTGTTTGTTGTTGGTACAAACACTTGAGCTGTTGATGCCCAGTGCCAGCTGGAGCGTGTCATGGTTTATTAGTTAAGGTGTGGAGGAGATTCATGACTGCTGCAGTGCTGTACCTCTTGCTATGCAGGTTGTTTGGAAGTGATACAGACACTTGAATAGACTGCTAGCTCATAACTGACAGTTACAAGGGTATAGGTAATTTTGGTATGTAAAACTAGAGTACATAATGTGAAGAAAGAGTGAAGAACCCTGTAGCATGTATTGGAAAAGGGAAGGTGATCATCATCTTTTAAGGAAATCTGTTTGTATTCTACCTGCAATGCCAGAAAAACAAGGAAAAGGAAAATACGACCAATATCCAGGATTTTCTCTTTAGCACAAAATACCAACAGGATTATTTGATATGAAAATGATAAAGCTAAAAGACTTAGTTTCTTTAGCTTCCTAGCAATTAAAAAAAAAAGTTTCCTAACAATCATGTTGCTGCTTGCTCAGAAGGAGAATGATGTCTCTCAGCAGCTTCTGTGTAAGGAACTAGATATGTAACTCTCCTGAAATACTGACAAAGCTGAGGTCTCATCTGTCTGGTGATTTGGGTGATCATCTTTACCATATACTGAGTATGAAAAGGTCTGTGGACTCTTCTCTGGGATTATTTAGAGCTCTAAAAATTCTGTTTTATCCAAAGCAATCCTTTTGGTGTCATTGCTATTCTTTTTATCTACAACTGTTTAAAGTAACTTGGCGTAAGTAACTGTTTCAGCATCATTTCAAAGTTAGTTCCTTGTTTAAAACTTCAGTGTCTGTTTTCTAAGTTTTATTAGTTTATAGAGCAGCTTTCCCATTTGGAGTTTCATAAATAGATACCAGATTTTGATAATTATGTAGCTTGTTCCTGTACTGAGTTTGTGTTACTTCCTCTGTTTTTTATTCTTCAAGGTTAGGTTTTTTTAAAATATCTTGATATTTTAGAGCAGAATCAAGAATATAGTTTTCCTAGTATTGAATAGTTTGTATCAAACTACTTTTTATTGTGACGCTGCAGTCTTAGGGGTGCTGCTTGGACATCTCCCTTCGCTGAAAGGAATCTTGTAGGTTCTTTGTTGAGTTTCGCACTTGATCACATCCTCTGTGTAAGGAGAATGCTTTGGTACTACAGTTGCTTTTCCAGGTTTTAAAATATCATGTGTGCAAAAACGGATCTGTTACAGCCCCCTTGGCTGAAGAGTTAGGGTGGATAATCGGGTCTGTGCGCTGAGGGTGTAACTGGGACAGTTAACCCCGTGTTGCCCTACAGCCGTGTCCCCCGGCGCGGGCTGTGCCCTACAGCCGTGTCCCCCGGCGCGGGCTGTGCCGTACAGCCGTGTCCCCCGGCGCGGGCTGTGCCCTACAGCCGTGTCCCCCGGCGCGGGCTGTGCCCTACAGCCGTGTCCCCCGGGGCGGGCTGTGCCCTACAGCCGTGTCCCCCGGCGCGGGCTGTGCCCTACAGCCGTGTCCCCCGGGGCGGGCTGTGCCCTACAGCCGTGTCCCCCGGGGCGGGCTGTGCCCTACAGCCGTGTCCCCCGGGGCGGGCTGTGCCCTACAGCCGTGTCCCCCGGCGCGGGCTGTGCCCTACAGCCGTGTCCCCCGGCGCGGGCTGTGCCCTACAGCCGTGTCCCCCGGGGCGGGCTGTGCCCTACAGCCGTGTCCCCCGGCGCGGGCTGTCCCCGGCCTGTCCCCAGCAGCGCTGGTGCCGCAGGGGCTGTGCAGCGCGGCGCGGTGCCGGCAGGTGGCGCTCCCTGCTCGGCAGAGCCGCGGGGAGCGCTGGCACCAGGGCCTTCGCTTTCGGTATTTCCGGGGGAAAGCGATACTTTCACAACATACAAAAAATACAGGACGATGAAAAGAATCGGGTAGTCAAGCACTAAGAAGAAAAAGAATAAATGTAGTCTTTAGCTAATTCCCCTCTTTGCAGGCACATTGATATGTGATTTCCATGATTATATGCTCTTTTGCCTCCATGAGGTTCCCATCTTGTAATGTCCAGAATTTAATTTTGCAAACTGCAGTAAAGGAGAGGGCCATTTTCTTTCACATTGCAGTGCTATCTGTTGGAGTTGAAAAGAATGCAATAACTAAAGTAAGACAACTAAAAACTGCTCCACAACTGCTTGTCAGAGTTTGCATGATGCTGGACTAGTCACCTCTATAGTACCTTTCACTTGGATAGTATTTGTGCCTCTGCGGGGAGGTGGTGTACAGCTTATGATTCTGTAGGCTGATACTGCTAAGTACTCAGTGTTCAGAGCTATATCTGGAGCTGCTGAGAGCTCTGCTTTCAGTTGGTGGAGTATTCCGAAAAAAATGGATATCTCAGTTTGGTAACTAAATAAGTATACCTATACATCTGTGCTTCAATTTGTCATTAAAAGTAAAGCTAACTAATATGTTCTTATTGTGAAGGCTTCTTGGGGAAAGTAAATTTGTCTTTTTCTATAGATACTGTGAAGAATATTGAAGACTATATTGATGAGTATGAAACCAGGTCTGTCAGAAGAAGTGTATCTTTCCTGTATCATACTATGCAGAGGTGAAAAACCTACTGAACATTATATTGGGAACTTTCTGCCAGGGTTTATAACAAAAAACCCAACAAACAAAAAAATCACCCTCACAAAAAAACAAACCAAAAGAACACAGAACCCCCAAAACAACAACCAAAACCAAAAAAACAAAATGCAAACAAAGAAAAAAGCCCAAAACAAAAAACCTAAACAAAACAATTAAAAACACAAAAAAACCCACAAAATCCCCCAACTCAAAACAGAGAAAGAAAAATCACAACACCCTAAAGAAAATTAGGCTTCAGTTTGTGACACAGGCACACCTCTGTGAAGAATCTTTATGAACTGGAGTCACTTAACATCTCTTATAGTAACAGGTAGAGGCACTATGCTCTGAATCTTTTGTAGAGGGGAACCAAGCCCATGCTTTGTAACTGTGGCAAATTTTGAAAAGAAAATGCTGAATCTGCTTTGTTGGCTTTCAGTCTATATTCTTGAGAAAAGTGTCTTTACTGTTTTTACTTCCTTAAACCAACCTGCTGTATCATCTTACTTCTGTCCTCTCATTTCAGCCTCTCTCTCTCTGCTGGTCTGGTTGGTCTTGCTTTCCACCTGGTGTATTTATTAGTACTAGTACTTACTCCTTCAGGTTATGTGTTGCCTTTTCTCATCATTGGGATTTTCATGTAGTTTCTCTCCTTACCAGGTTAAGATCTTAATTCTCATTTTGCCTCTTCTTCCCCTTTTGTGTTTAGGTTCTTCAGTGGTCAAGCTTACTATTGTCATTACCCATCTCTCCATCCTGGTCTAATTTAATTATCTTTACCATTTTATTTATAGCTGTGGTGTAGAGTTAATATTCCTCTACATTTATGTGTGCTACATTCTCTTTCATTACTGTAAAGAGTCTTCCTAATGTCAATTTTGTGTAATGCCAAAGTGGTTTGCAGAAGTTGCAAAAGGCAAATTTTTAAGGCTCTGAAGTGGAATAAAATATGTGGGCTTTCTGCAAATAAATTTCTAAGAGAATTAAGTTGTCAGATTAAAGCAAGTTTCTGTTGAATGTTTGCAACTGAGACTTTTCAGACTTGTAAATTAGCCAGCTATTGGAATGTGCTCTCTTGTGAAGGCAAATAGTGTCCATGACACCAGAATAAATGATAGTGTCAGATCTAAATAAATGGTATCTTGGGAAAAGTCACTGTGGCTTTTGTAGAAAAAAGATACATTTCAAGAAACTGAATTCTCAACAGTCAATGAACATAGGAAGAAGACAAGGAAATATTTTGAAATTTAAGACATTTTAAGCAAGATCTTCACCTAAGAATATCTAAATGTATTAAAATCTAAGATTATAACAGACACAATTGCCTCAGGAAAACAAAAGAAGGAAGTGAAAGATAGGAGTATGTGTCTCGTGAGAAACTTCCAGGTGAGGTTTCCAAAGATAATTCTTGTGGTATTTGACATACCTGTGAATGGTCTGACAGAGGGAGGAGATGCCATGTTGGGGGTATAACCAGGATTACTAGGTTCACAGAGGGTTGTGGAAGTAGCTATGAGTAAGTTGCAGATCAAAGTCATTGTGCATATAGGTTTCATACCTTACTGGGGAAAATAATCTAATCTGTAATCCTGCTAACACAGTAGTGGATGGTCAATCTGCACTGAGGAAAGGAATTAATAAATTATTGCTGATTTCTCTGAAAAATGTTCAGTGCCCCACCTCAGTCAGAAAATGAAACAGTATCTTTAGGAGTTCCTAACAAGTCCATGGAAGGGCAGAATGCATTGTGTTATACAAATACGTAATTTTTCTAAATTCTAAAGACTGAGTTTCTAATCATCACATTTCAAATTGGTTGTACCAAAGTAGCAAATATATTTAAGAGGCCGAGGAAAGCTGTAGTCTTACATCAAGCAGTGATGAGTCCCAGTTTTGCTGGATTACTTTCTCATCTCTTAAGCCCTCCTCATTTTTAAGACATTTGATTCATTTATTTCTTTTCCCCAAAAGTCTTATTTTTTTCATTTAGAGACTCTGAGTCTTGGTTGTCTTTGTTTCTTGTTATTTTCTACTTCTTAAGGCTAAAGATGTCAGGGATTTGATATTACCACCTTGTTGAACAAAAATCATGCTATTAAAGCTGATTGTATGAGAAGAAATGTCTTCTTGTTGAAGTCCCTTTCCTCATTAAATTGTCTTACTAAATAAGATAATCTGCTGAACACATTTTATGTCTTTGTATCCTTCTTATCACGGCAGAAATCAAAGTCTGCAGTACTTTGTCAATTGGAAGATGTTCCTAGAAATCACTAATTTTGTAACTCTCTTGCCTGTCCTTCTGGAGGCTTTTGTCCTGGAGGCATTAGGGAGAGTTTCTGTATCTATGAGCTAACCAGTTCTCTTCTGGATATGGCAGATTTACCAGTCTGCCACTTCTTAGACCTGTTAGTAGCTGGACTGTAAGATTTTTACAACTGAAAGTGAAACTTCAGGCATGCATGTGCATCTTGAGTTCAAGAATGTCTTGTATTGCGTTTCAGAAAATAACTGTAAACTTCTAAACACTTGAAAAACTGTGGATGGTCTGAATTTTTACTCCTGAAGTTCCTGTGAAATCAACGGTTCTGCTACTGTGAATGCACAGAATTGCTAAAGCAAGGCCTAGGTTACCTTGCACCTAGAACCTATTCAGTCAGTAATTGAAGCCCTTAAAAAGCCAAGTAGACACAAAAAAAATGTGGTTTGAGCATGCTTGCAGCAGGAGGAAAAAATGAGGTTCAACACAAAGCGCAGCAGCAAAGGCTACTTTAACTGGAAGATAAATGTGTCTAAATTAATTATACCAAGTGCTGGGCCAGGCTGTGTGAGAAGTTGCAGGAACCTTCTGGTGCTGATGTGTTGTCTAGGCAGGCAAGGCCACTGTAGAAAAGTTTCAGTTGGCCTTTAAAAGAAAATGGCAGGGAACATACTGCCAGAGCTACTACCTGTTACAGAAGGCTCTTTGGAAAGAAGAAAGTCAGTATGAAGTTGATGACAATCCATGAGAATTTCCTCGTGGTTATGTCTGGATACCAGACATAGGTAGAACATTCACCCAGGAATTAGGTAGATCTGTGATAAATATTGTCCTCTCTCTTACGGGGTTAGGATCTAAGTTCTGGATCTTTCTGAATATAATTCTAGCCATTACCTGCTGAAACTGTGAGAAATGTAAGGCTGGTGTATCTGAGGAGATAGTCCTAAGAGAGACCATGACTTATTGTCTCAGTGCCTAAAGATGATGGGGAGGGGAGGATGCTTGTCCCCATGACTGAATATATAATTTATTTAACACTACAGAATTCAGGTATTCATACAACCTTCTATTGAAGTGCTTCCTGTTGGCTGCTTTTGATGTTAATCTGCTTGTTAGGCTTGAAGGCATAAGGGTCAGCTTGAAGGCACAAGAGTCAGTCCTACCTGTCATTCTTTGCACAGACTTTGACCAAAGTGGGGTATTAAGACAGGGGCTTTGACCAAACTGGAATATTAAGACAGGACTTATCAATTTTTTATGAGGATATTTACAAATAGCTGATGGTTCCTGAATTTCTGATACTATTTTTATGTATTTATTAAAAATATTAGAACAGAAGAGCTTGGCTCAGGATAGAAGAAACTCTCATGAGCCATCTGTTCAGATTAGGATCTTCACCCTTACTTAATCTCCTTGAAAATATGCTTTTTGGAAAGCTGAAACTTTGGAAAGGAAGCTATGGCAATCAAGAATCCTAGCTCTTTGATTTTGAAAAAAGATATTTTCCAGGACAAGAAAATGGTTATACTTCCCTCAGAGTTGTAGGTAACCATTATTTAAAACTTAGCAACATGTAATTCATCCATCACTTGGGTTTAATTTAACCTCTGTGATAAAGTCTTTGTGCACATATGTGTGCATGCCTACCTATGATGGATGGCAAATTGGATGGCAGTACGACGTGCCGAGGCAGAATGCACCAAATTTAGAAGAAGAATAGCATAACAGCTTTCTTTATTTCAGCTTTTTTTTTTTTTTGGGGGGGGGGGGGGATAGGGAGGAAAGGGGGGTTGGGGGGGATCAAAGGAGCTAAAGGATCTAAGCAAAGTATAGCTCATTTATTACTTTTATTTTAATGCTTTTGCAACTCTTAACACCATTCCAGGGGATGAATTGTGGAATATACATGCTTTGTCTAATTTATTAATAGTAAAAAGAATTGTTGTTTCTTAATTTTTTCAGTTCTAGTCCAGTTTCAGCACTGGTATGTTATCTTGCTTGGGTTTTTTTCCGGTCTTTACTGAAGTTACTCCCTTTTTGAAATGAACCACAGAAACAGCTATCTCTAATAATGGTAACCAGAGAAGTACTTAATTTCAGGTTACTACACAACTCATCCTGTATTTTTCTTTTATTTTTTTCCTTTTTTCTTGAAATCAAATGGATAAAAATGAATTTAGTTGCAAGTGAAACAGCAGTTTGTTACTACAGCAGTTCGTTACTATAGATTTGTAGTTCTATCGCGTGGTTTCATTGGTGCCATGTTTTCCTGATAGGTTTGGATCTCTTGTGTGATACACCCATGGTAATCAAATTAAGAAATCACTTAGGTTAAAGCAGTTTTCTGTTTCATGTATGGTGGAATATTTCTCCTTCATTGTTTACTACTTCAATTTAAGAAAGTATATTTATAGAATACTAAAAATACCACCGAGATATAAATGATATGAAATTATTTTATTAAAGAATTTGATTTCATAAAAACATAGTATTCTGTAGCACTAGTAGTAAAATTTATTTTTCTCCATATAAAGGCTCATTTATTTTTATAGCAATTTGATGACACATCTGCTTGCTTTATTCAGCTGAAAAGAAAATGTTGGTTCTTGGTGTTTTGTAAAATTGCTTTGTTAAATTATTTTCAAAATCGTTCAACTTTTAACAAATGACATTTGATACTAACATTGAAAAGCAATTTCAGCTAATTAAGTAGATCCTTCTATAAACCATTGGAACATTAAGATGACAAACTGTTCATTCAGGATTATTTTAATTGGTACAATTATTGTAATTTTGTTGCAATTATGTGTTGAGCTAAAAGCTTTTGTTTAAATCATTTGAGGGGTTTTTTGTTAATATACATAAGTAAGAAGAAAAGAAGTAAAATAAAAACTGATGATAAGCATTATCTGTTTACTTTTTCATTACAGTGCTTTAGACAAGTATCTATTGAATTATTCTTTTAGAAAAGTATGTTACATGCTTTCAGCCAATCTGTAGAAATTTTAAATGTTAAAATTGAGCAAGATCATTGAAATGTAACTTTTCTGGAAGGTTATTATGTTAATTCCAGTTTTGACACTGTTTAAACACCTTTTAAGAAAAAGGGTGAAATGAACTTTTGAGGGATTTGTGAGTTGCTTAATGCCTATTGATGTATTAATTTAAGAAGTGTAGCTATTTAGTGATTATAGAAATTAAAAATGAAAAAGCTGTGGAAGGTGCCACATTCATCACTCTGATTATGGTGTTCTCTGCAATCATCTTTGCCCAGGCCAGGTTTAAATAAATCACATCCTTTAAGTAGACAATTTAGTATTCTTGTAGACCTCACAGTGAGGCATTACTTCTAAAATATTTAACCTTTTTATTTTTCCATTTCCTTTTATTGTCTCTTACTTAAAATGCAGGGCACATAAAGTTATTATGTTTCCTACTGGGCTAATAGTGTGGTCTCAGTGTTAAAAGGCAGTGTACCAGTTGAGTAGTAGGTGGTTGATGCCCACCTTTTTTTAAAATTCTTTTGCCTTTTGTAATTCAAATAACACTGCAAAGCTGTGAATGAATCCGGGCATTTGTAGCTGCTTCAACACTTTATTTTAATCATAAAGAATGCCAAAGTAGGGTGTGTTCTGGAGAGTTGTTTAAAAACCAGAACTTTTTAATATGGCTCAGTGTCAGTGCAGGGTACTGGGTGTGGAAGATTAGTTTAGTAAATATCAATCTTTTAAGGATCGGAATTTTTTTTTCTTTCTGAAATGATCAAAAGTGGGAGCACTGAGGAGAGGTGCTTTATCTGCTGGTACTTGAATAGAGTCAGTTTTGCAAAGCAAGCTTTCCTGAATACCTATGGTAATAGGAATTTTTAAATAGCTATTGCATCTGTTCAGTGAAGTCTCTTCTGCTTAATATGCGCTGAGGGGGCTTGAATTTTTGTCTACATAGATATATCAAACTATAGCTTTCTCTTTTTTGGTCTTTATTGAGATAAAGCATTTAGTTCCTTATGTTATAGTATTGAGTGTGTGATGACTTTTTATTCCTGTCTTTATACAAATGGGCTTATAAGCAAATGTTCTTTTTCAGTGTCCAAATGACCTGTTGCAATTTTCAGTTTGAGAGAATATTTGCAACACAGTTGCTGATAGTACTGCAAAGTTCCTGGATCAATTTGTGTGAGAGCTTTTAACGCTGTCACTATACTGACGAGACATAAGAGGAGTAGGATAAGTAACTAAAGAGCAAAGCATAGTATTAGTAGGATTTGATTATTCGGTATTAGAGATCAGATGTCTAATTAGCAGACTGTTAAGCATCAAAATTTCATATTGCATTCCATAGCGGCCGAGGTTTTCTAGTTTTGTGTTTCTCAGTATCAAATCTCTGGAAAAATTTTTTTCTCATTTTTAATGACAAATTATTTCATTATTTTAAGCAACATTTTTGACTTGTACTGTATTGAGAGGAAAAAATTAAAAAGCACATGATAGATAAAACATGATGCCTTCATGCTCGTGCCTTCTGTTGCTCTATTATTTAATAGCAATTAATTAAGTCATTTGCTTTTTATGGAGTGAAAAAGTTTAATGACTCTTGTCCATGCAGTTGCTTGCTCCTGTAAAACACACGAGGTAAAAAAAATTAGGTGTGCAAAGATAAATTTGAGGCATTTCTTTGTTTTCACCTTCAGGGAGAGAGGTTTGGAAAAAGCAGGGAGACCGGCCCTTCAGGGTATGAGGGCTTGTAAAGAAGTTAACCTTTCACCAGTCTGGGAACAGCAGGGCAGGCTGCTCCATGAGAGAGGAGCGGGGAGCTGAGGAGGACAGCAAGGCAGGCATGGCATTGTGAGCAAGGGGAGCAGTCCCACAGTAGCCAAACGGGAAGGTGGGAGCAGGTTCAGTGATGGTAACCAGGGACAGCAAACAGCCCAGTGGCCTCTAGCCACAAGGCACGGTTTAGGTCAAGGCAGGAAGTTAAGCCAGTGGTCAAGGTCAAGACCAAAGGTATATAAATGTAGCTCAGGGGAGGACCAAGGTTAAAGGCCTGAGCTTAAAAGCTGTTCTTAACTCAGGCAAGAGAGCCCTCCAGTGATGCTTCTCACAGCTCTTGTCACCACAGCCTGGTTACTCAGCTACTCTGCATCAGAGCCAGCCTTGAGCACAGGCCCCAAAACCCCTGCCTGGGGGGAAGAGGTGGGTAAATCCTGTTGGCATATTTCAGGGCCTGACATAACCAATGTCATAGGCCGTGTGGGCACCGCTAGTGCAGCCTCCAGTGCAGATGAAGGTGGTTGATTTTGGCTGTTGCCATTTTGCCACCACCTAGCAGGGCAGTGAAGTAGATGGTCAATAGGTGGGCTGCCATGTGTAGCCCAACAGCTTAGCACCTTTGTCTGAGCTATGCTGGCAGCATTCAGTGCTGGACACACTGTCAGACCATGGTGGTTATTTTCTAAGTCAGTCGTGGAAGTACAAGGTGAACATAATTAGAACAAATTTTAATCTAATTTACAGTCTCTTGAATGGAAGGTAAGATGATGTGCCTCTGTGTACTTGTACTAAGTTATCTGTATTTGGGGAAAAAGAGAAATAATTCATCATTGTTGGAATATAACTTATTCCACAATGAAAGCAGTTTTTAATTTCACCTGCTCATGGGAAAGAGATATGAAGAGTAGTGGAATGAATTTTTAACGTTTACTTCAATCAATGTAATGTTTTGTTTTAGCCTCATTCTTTCTAAATTCCAAGTAGTTTCTCCTGGAAGCAGACAGTCTGTAACACTGACACGTTTTAATGCTTCTGATTTTAAAAATAATTCTTTTGCCTCAGGAATCTAGCCTCAAAATGAGAATAGTGTGTTCACAGTGCTTTATTTTTAGATCTGCATGCTAATATTTTAGAGAAAGTAACTCCTAAAGTGCTTTACATGCTAACCTTTTATTTTTTTATCTGAGAAGTGCAGGCACGTATGGTTTTTGTGGCTCTTTGCCAAAAGATTATCATTTACATAAATATTTCTTTCAAAGGCGTAGTTTAAGACATTGAGCTCAGGAGGTTAGAATAGAGACTTCAATCTGCACACCAGCAGTGGGCTATTGGCTTCTGAACAGTAGCTTTGTTCATCGTATTCGGAACACTGTTCGCATTCAGACTTAAGTAGAGCTGGCATTAAAAATCAGCTAATTTGTTTCATGTGATTCATCAGCTGTGTGTTTTATTTAAATCTATGTCACATTCTCTTTTGGCTTTTTATTTTGTAGATTGAAGTGTTGAAGTAGGCCACTTTTTAACTCTTCAGTTCCTGACTTGAAAAGTGACTTAATTTTTGCTTTTTCGGTATTGAAGTCCTGACTCAAATACTTAAAGTAAATATATGTAACTAACATATATAACTAAAGTGTGCGTTAATGATCTTGGTTTTTTTCACCATCTGATGTTTGATTTAAAACAGACACATTTACAGTCAGTTTAGTTGTAGTTTTATATAAGGCAAAATAGAACAACCTAAGGTGGTAGCTAAACATTAGTGTGTAAAGTATGCACTTCTCAGATTCTGTGGAGTATACAAGCTTTTCTTTGATACTGCCAAAGTTCTTATGTTTTCTTTTGGCCCTTCACTTCTTGAGGTTAGGATTGCTTTCAGCTTCTATTAGATTTCTTTAAACTCTGCTGGAGAATGAAGTGTTCCCATTATTTGAAATTGTAACCTTTGAGTGTCCAGTTTGTCTTTTCACAGATTCATCACTTTTTATTCTCTTAAGGCTGGAGTCTCTGAAGCCTTACATACATTGAACTTCCCCAAAGTGGATAATCCAACTGCCATCTGGACAGTATCTCATAATGATTTGCAGAATTAGAACCTTTGTTAAAATAGGCTACACTTGCTTTTATGCTTTATATTTGTTACATTTTTCCTGTGCTATAAAGTAGCCTCTCACTATGAATGAAGTTATTCATAGATACCATTTATGACAGCATGGCATGGTGGTATCCTCCATCTGTTAGGTACACGGTCCATTCAGATGTTTTCTGGTAAAATTTATAGGAATTTGTTAATTCTACTCTTAGTGTATGGCAAGAACATCTTAAAAGATCAGATTGAAAGATTAGCACAGCTGAAATACATTTTTAATATAATGGAGTTGCACTTACTTCAAGCATGTAACATTGATTCTCAATTCTTTTATTTTTCTTAACATTAAATGCTGAGTATTTTGTGTAAATCTGCCACTTCTGTCTCTGGAATAATCCCATGGTACATAAAATTCTACTGTTTATGGAGGATCTAAAAATAAAGATAAAAAAAGATTGTTGCTTTTAAAAAGCAGAGAAATTGTGAACTAGGGTAAGATTATTCGGCTAATGGTAGACTTAGTTCATTAGTTCTATTAAAAATACAATTAAATTACAACCAGTTGGGGGTTTCTTTGAAGTGTTTTATGGTTTTTTCCTCTTCATAGATAGACACAATGTGAGTGAATTTATTTAATGTAAGAGATTCCTGGTGCACTGATGATTTACTGAGTGTGCATGAGAGTCTCCTTCCTCCCCTCCCTTCCCATCCATGCATCAGTGCACTCATTTCCCCCATGACAGCACTGGTAGTTGCCTTAGATCTTTTAATTGTCCAATAATCGGAGAAAACTCTTACACTTTCTTTTTTCTATGCTACCTTCTTGTTTTTAGCAAGTTACAGCAGCTCACAGAGCAGCCAACATATCTATGCTCTTGCTCTTTATCATGGAGCTGTAGTCTTGATATGTCTTTGAAAAGAGCCATTAAAAACCATAATTAATTTTATATTTATATAAAGTTTTTTATATTTTTCAGGTTTTTTCTATTTTTGCTTTATGTACAGTGAGGTTACTTCACTGGTATCCGTATGGAGTGCTGTCACAGTCACTTTATAGCCATTATTGTAACTGTATTCACCATTCTCAGTGCATTCTTTCACTGTTTATGTTTTTATTATGCTGGGTGTGAGAAATACTTTTTCATTTTAGTAATCTTTAATTTAGATTAACATTTGTCATTTGCTATGAGATACCAGTACTATGAGATGAAACATCAAATAAGATAGGTCTGTCTGACCAACAGTGTTAGCCTTCATCACTTGCTTTTCATAAACTTCCACAAGACTAACATTTGATCCTTCTACTTGTTCCTTTCTGAAACTTACCTTTATACTAGTGCTCACAAAACCCCCACTGTTGCTTGACAATAGCCATAATGCATGAACAGTCCCTTACACTGATCATGTCTCATGGTTTTGTTGTTTTCATTTGTTTGTGGCTTTTTCTTAGAAGGTGAATTGCTTGAAAGCAGGTGGTTGTTTTCCCACTTTTTGCAATGGATGCACAGTTAGGTTTTGATCAACTTCTAGGATGCCTGTTCCTGTTACAAAAAGTTAGTTTAAAATTGAGATTGTTTTTACCATGGAATTCTGTTCTGGCTATAGGAATTTGAATAGATATTTGGGGTTGAAGTTGACAAATGTTAACTTCCGCTTACTTTGGATTTGACATTACTGATGTATGGCTTCTTTGACATTTCTCTGAGGCATACCATTAGATCAGATTGTTCAGCAGTTTGAGGTTTTTTGCATATTAGAAAACGTTACATTGATCTTTCTGCAGACAGTGCAGCTCTTTATGTGTTCTTTTATGTTTCAGAAAGCAGGGAGAATGGGTGCAAGTGTACTAGTATTTCACCCTAGAATATCACTTTGTAAACTGAAGTCATACTCTAATAAATATGGTTTATGATGTATCTAATTTCACCCCCCAGAATTTCAAAGAATATTCCTACAACTAAAGACGTTGAACCTCTACTTGAAATTGATGCAGATATTCGGAACTTTGAAGTATTTTTATCCTCGCGAACACCTGTTCTTGTTGCACGTGATGTAAGAACATTTTTGCCTTGTACTGTGAACTTGGATCCCAAGCTACGAGAAATCATTGCAGGTAGGTATGCTTTCAAATAAATGGAAAATGACAAATCTATTCTTTACTTTAAGTGGAGCTACTTGGCATGTCACACAGAACACTCTTTTATTCAATATATCATACCTTCAGATTGTCTGATTTGACTTTGGTAAGAGGCCATTCAGTTTTGCTTAATAGTTTTGCTGTAACAGCCAGACCATACTAGACTAAAGCTTCTCTTTTGGAGGGGGGAGCCCACTGTTCTTGCTTTACAGAGTGCTTTAGGAGATGGAGGAAACCAATACAAGCAATGATATTTTAGTAGAAGAGATGCAAGTTGACTTCAGATCTTTGTTAACAATTTTGAAAATATATGTGTAGTGGTTTTGGTTCAAAATATTCATTACTTACTTATTTTCCTTCTGTGAGATAAGAATTAGGAGAAAGCAAAGCAGGCACAAACCTTAAACAGTTGCAGTACAATGAAAGAGTTTTATTACTAATAGAATTAAAAGTAAAGAGAAATAACAAGAAATTAAAGCAAATCCCCCCCCCCCTTTCCAGCACTTCTTTCCTTTTACCCAGCTCGCACAAAGGATAACAGAACATGGGATGTTAGTCAGTGTTGCAGTTCTTGAAAAGTCTCTCTTGTATGCTTAAGGAAAAAAGGGTTTTCTTCAGTTGCACGTGGTTCCCAAACTGCCACCAACAGCAGACCCACCCAGAAACAATCAGTCTGCTGTGGTGTAAAACATCTCTCCCATGAAAAATCTCACAGTTCCTTCACACTACAAAACATGGGCCATCACATGGGGTTATTAATCTTTTTAAGGATAAGTTATTTTGGCCTGCACACAAAGGTTTTCTTCACCACAAGTCTCTAAAAGCCTCACTGCTTCTATATAGCCTCGTATAGGCACTCTTCACAATCTTCACAGGCCACACGAGGATTCTCCATCCCCCCATGTACTTCAAATGGATTAGAGACAAACAGTTTGTGATATTACAGTTTCTTACCACGGCATGCAAGAAGTTTTTTTAAGCTACGCATGAGAATCGCGGCACCGCCCTTTTCTCTCCCGTTGCCATGTTCAGCTCCGTCTCACGGGACTCACTTTCTCTTTCTCTCTGACTCTGAAGCCGCCATGTTGAAGAGTGTCCTTGTTCAGGCTTTACGGTGGAGAAAGCCTCACTCCCTTTGTGCTGCTGGCTGCATGGTGTCTTCTTCAGCACAAAGTGTGCTGGCTGCAGAAAAGAGGCTACACCGGCTCCCGTTGGCTCCTCCGGCTCCACATGGAGAGGAGAAGGATCCGCCTGTCCCCAGAAGCCGCGCTGGATGGGTTTAGCTCTCAGCAGTCCACGGCTGGTTTTAGCTGCCTGCGGCTCTGGGACAGTTCCCCCCCCCCCAGTGACCCAGGGTCCGTGCCGCGGCGTTGGGAAAGGGGGGAAGGGTCAGTGGCCCCGGCCCGGCCCGGTGGGGCCTGGAGGCTTGGAGCCCCCCCACCTTCCAGCAGGCGAGCTCGGACAAAAGGCAATTCCCGCCTTTCCGTGTGGTTTAAATATGTAAATTGTGAGAAGCGTCATTAGTCTGAAAGACTGTCCATCAACTCAGGTTCAACCCACTACAATATGTAAAACCCTATAGAAATGAAGTCAGTGAAACAAAGTCTTCTCCAGGCTGAAGAACCCCAACTTTGTCAGCCTTTTCTCATAGGAGAGGTGCAGGGTATGCCCAGCCACTGCCCTGGAGAGATGTCTGCTGAGATAAGGAGATTGCACAATCTCCCAGCAGGACCCCCCTTGGGAAGGCAGCTACTCTTCAGTTACGGTGAGAAGACAGACTCAGAATCCTCTGGGAGGCCCTATGCAGATCCTTTGTAACCCATTGGCCTTTACCCTCTGACACCCACCCCCTGTATCCCTATAAAGCTATCCCCCCTGCCCCGGAGAGGGCAGAGAGTTGCTCATCCCTAGCTCCCCTTCGCCGGAGTACAGACCGATAAAGCTGCCTCGTGTGGAACAGCTGTACGGGCCTCTCGTCTCTCTGCCTGGTCTGGCCTGGAGGCTGCCCTGCAGAGCTGAGCTGAAATCACGAGCTGGCAATCACTAAAGAGCTGACAGCCTCTGCACAGGCCCTCCTAGCCAGCAGCTGAGGGAAGACACCGGGCCCCTGGGCGATCCTCCATGGGACCATCTCTCCTGACCGGTCACAGCTTCCTCGGTCAGAGCTACTGACCCCACACCAGCTGTCATAGAGAGGTGTTCCTTAGAGTCTTACGATGGCTTGGGTTGGAAGGGACCTTAAAGATCGTCTAGTTCCAACCCCCCATGCCACCTTTCACTAGACCAGGTTGCTCAGAACCCCTTCCAACCTGGCCTTGAACACTTCCAGTGTTGGGGCATCTGTAAGTTCTCTGGGCAACCTGCTCCAGTGCCTCACGACCCTCATGGTAAAGATTTTCTTCCTAACATCTAATCCAAACCTACTCTCAGTTTGAAGCTATTCCCCCTTGTCCTGTCTCTGTAAATATTTTCTCTCCACCTTTCTTGTAGGCTCTCTCCAGGTGCTGGAAGGCCACAGTTAGGTCACCCCAAAGCTGCCTCTTTTTCAGGCTGAAAAATCCTAGTTCTCTCAACCTTTCCTCACAGCAGAGGTGTTCCATCCCTCATTAATCATCTTTGTGGCCTCTTCTGGACTTGCTCCAATACATTTATGTCCTGCTTCTTCTGGGGATCCCAGAGCTGGATGCAGCACTGTGAGTGGGGTCTCAACAGAGGGGGGCAGAGGGGCAGAATCCCCTCCCTCACCTGCTGCCCACACTGCTTTGGATGCATCCCAGGACGTACTTGGCTTTCTGGGCTGCAAGGGCACATGGCCAGGTCATGTCCAGCCTCTCATCCACCAGTACCCCCAAGTCCTTCTCAGCAGGGCTGCTGTGGATCTGTTCATTGCCCAGCCTTGATTGTTACTGTGGGTTGACCCAACCCAGGTGATCTTGTTAAACCTCTTAATATTCTCATAGGTCCGCTTCTTGAGCTTGTTCAGGTCCCTCTGGATGGCATCCTGTCCCTCAGGTGTGTCAACTGCACCACTCAGCTTGGTGTCATCTGCAGACTTGCTGAGGATGCACTCGATCCCTTCATTCATGTCATTAATGCAGATATTAAATAACACTGGTCCCAGTATGGACCCCTGAGGGACACCACTTGTCACTGATGTCCATTGGGACTCGAGTTATTGACCACTAACTTCTGGATGCAATTGTCCACACCCAGTGTCTTATCTATATAACAGTCTACCCATCAAAAATATCTCCAATGTAGAGAGCAGGATACTGTGGGGGAGTATATGAAAAGCTTTGTTGAAGTCCAGATAAATGATATCTGTAGCCCTTCCCTTGTTCACTGATGCAGTCACTCCATCACAGAAGACCACAGGGTTGGTCAGGCAGGACTTCCCTGTGGTGGAGCTGTTGCTGGTTGTCTTGAATCACCTCTGTCCTCCATGTGCCTTAGCAAAACTTCTCAGAGGATGTGGTCCATGATCTTCAGAGGCACAGAGGTGAGGCTGACAGGCCACTAGTTCCTGGGGTCCTCCTTGCTACTGTTTTAAAGAATTTGCAATCTGTCCATCTCTTGATGTAGAGAGCAACCTCTCCTCCCCTCCTTCCTCTCCTGTCCCTTTTGAACAGTCTGTAGCCATCAATAGTTGCACTCCAGTCATAGGATTCATCCACCAAGTTTCTGGAATGGCAGCTAGGTCATAGCTTTCCAGCAGCATGGTGGCTTCCAGCTCCTCCTGAGTTGCCCGCTCTGTGTGCACTGGGTAGAGGCACCTCATCTGGGCTGTCAGCTGTGTCACCTTCTTAGAGGAACACCCTTTAATTCCTTTGAGGTATTTCAGTGGTGTTTCCCTGTTGGCTTCTGTTACCTCAGGATTTCCTGGGTGATCTCTATAAGACTTTCAGTGGAGAAATTCTTCCTGATGTCCAGCATGAATGTCCCCTAGCACAGGTACCTTTTGCCTGCTGGGGGGAGAATACAGGGTTCCCTGGATCTTGGCTTTTTTTCTGGTGGCTGTTCTGTCTCAGGGAGGTCAGAGCATGATTCCAGCAGTCTCTGTCCTCCAACTCTCTTGCTTCTTAATCTTTCTGCTTCTGTACTTAATGCTGCCACCAGCCTGGACCAGGGTTGTTTGCCTGGTCATGTTTCACACAGCTGTTGTCTCTACTGCCATTTGACACTGGTGCCAGGCCCCCCTGCAGCCTGAGACCTGGATGGGAGTTCTGTCTGGGTTGTCACATCCTTTCTGGCAAGTGCAGAGGACTATAGGTTTCTGCCTTGTGGATACCATATCTGATCTCCTTCTGAGGGGATGATGGCCACCAAGGGAGCTCACCTCTTGAGTAGGGTGACTGTACCCTTCCTGCACCCCTGGCTGCACAATTACCTTGTCACACTCCCTGGGCTGAGGCTTGTTTGGGATCTTGGTTTCTTTGGCAACTCCCAGGTCTCCTTAGCACCTTCTCTGAGAGCACTTACAGCCCCTGGTGGATCAGAAGAGGCCCCTGTTGTGCTGGGATTTGTCACTCTGCCATGGTACAGACCAGCCTTGGAGCAGCTTCTCTTGTAGGCTGTTAGGTTCCTTTATGCCACATTTTAAAAAAAAATCTATGTATTTAGAGACATGTAATATGCTACATAAATTTATGTGATAAATCATCCTTTCTTAAAGACTCCTGTGTAGATGTGATCATCAAGAGAAATCAACCAAATCCAGCTGAAATTTGACATTCTTCTTGATGTTCTACTTGATGAGCTCTGATTGGAGTTAAATACACAAAAATGTACTGTAATGAATTGGCAAACAAATTAAAACTTTTCCAGATATTTCAAGCAAAATCTTATTACCTATTTATTTTTCAGATGTTCGTGCTGCAAGAGATCAGATGAATATTGGAGGACTTCCTTATCCCACCTTGCCTTTACATGAGGCACCTGCTAGAGCAACATCTCTGTTCAGTCAGCCTTCCTCAGCTTGCTCTTCTACAACCTCTTTCAATGGGCCTTTCAATAGCGGAGTTTTGTCCCCACAACCTCACAGCAGTTACTATAGTGGTATGACAGGACCTCAGCATCCATTTTACAATCGGGTAAATAATCGAGATCCACTTAACATTCTTCTGATTTAGTCTGGTAATACTGCAGATGTCATTTATTAAATATTAAAATGCCCATGCAAGTTTTATTTAGGAGTGGAGAAAAGTCCAAAAGTTGACAAATTTCACAGTAGTGTTCAGTTGCTGTTGTCTGGGGAAGAAACTGGTAAATTTCATCAGAAAAACAAATTACAAAGGGGAAAAATAATTTTGAGACACTGCTCAATTGTAGGATATTGCAGGGCGCTTTTTTTCTCTTCTTTTTTTTTTTTTGGGGTAAACTGCTCAGTTGTTCACATGCTCACACACATTGGGAGGGCTCCCATCTTTTTTTGGTGACTTTTGGTATAACATACAGAAACCCAAGTGGGGAGCTACATTATAAGAATGTACGTCTGTCTTCCTTTTTGTCTCTTAAAGTGATTTTGGGATCTTTTCCCTAAGCTGGTGTTGTACTAGTTTAAAGGAATTAACATGAATTGCATAAAACATACATTTTTGAACTATTTGTGGGCCTCAGAAAACATAGTCCTGGGAATGGCTCATGTGAAAATTGAATGGAGTGCTTTACTGTATAGTCGAATAGAGTTTAAACTTTCTGGTTTTGTGGGATGTATTCAGTATTTTTAAACTTTATTTTTCACTTTTTTTTTTCTGCAGTACTATAATGAAAAAACCTCAGAGAGCTGATATAAGTCATAGCTTACTTCTATATACAGGAAAGAGCCTCAGCTTTAAATAGATTTGACTGTAGATAAGCATATAACCTAGGAAGGTGAAATGTAAATTGAGTTATTCCTAAATCAGTGTTTGTTAGCCAAGGCAAAAAAATGTATATGCAAGCCAGAACTTTTTAAGTTATCTATTCTAAAATTATTCTTGTATACCTTCAATACAGTGTCAGTATGCTGTTTTGTTGAAAATAATGGAAAATAACATGTATTTTGAAGTAGTTCAACACTGATAAATGCTTGACACATGAATATTTGTGCTGATACTAACTCAGCTTAGTCCAAGTAGGTGTTTCATTTGAAGCCCTGTTTTTGTGTCTGTTTTGCTCTGTTTTGTGTTACTGTACATGACAAGGTTTAAAGTCAGGGGTGATAAACTGTTGAAACCTGTATGGGGGTTTTTTGCTCCAATAAGCATCAGAGAAACAATTATTGGTGAGTCATAAGCTGTTCTTACAATGAGTTTATTTGTTCATTTGTGTTAAGGCTTACAAGCATGCTTACTTTTTTGCCTTCTGAAGACTAAAAAACTTCAGTTTTGGCCTTTCTCTCTGGAATTTTATACTGCCCTTCTAAAGTGTGATTGTTTTTAGTGTGTCACTTAATAAATATTGTCAGAGAACTGTATTCATTACTTTGGACTCATAAATGTACTGTCATGGACACCACATAATGAGACGCTTTTAGAAGTACAAAATTCATCCTGAAAAACTGTTTCCTTCAGCATTTTCAATCACATTTTATTTCTCAGGTTTTTGTAAAAATGGTGTTCACAAAAAAGAGTAGCAACTGAAGAATAGACTGTCCGCAGGAGAAGTTTCCAAGAGAAGTCTTGGATACTTGTATGACAAAACACAATGGATTCAAATACTTCTGTGGAAATGGCTGGATTTTATTCAAAAACACCCTAAATTCTGGGTATTCTGACCAGTAAATGGTTCCTGTCCTGTTGTCTTTAAGCATTCATTTATACTTAAGAACAAAACCTTTGCGCTGTTGGGGAAAACGCTGTTTGTTTTTAGGAAATGCTTTTTTTTTAAAAAATATGTATGTTTCTTCTTTTTTCTTTAGATACTCCTGTGTTATGGATCTGGAACTTCCAGTGATGTAATCTATTAATTATTGGTTTAAAACCCAGTTCTCCCTCTGGTTAGCTGTAAAGGGAAGATTATGGTCCCATTTAGAAGCTCTTCAATTTAGCACTCAGGCTCTCAGTATAGGGCTATGCTGGACATTTACTGTCTAATGGCCTAGCTAAAAGCTGAATTCAGGTTCAGCTTCTCAAAATTGCTGCTCTCATGGATCATTGGGGAGATGTTTCTTACAGGGAAGGTCGGAGCAGTAGGCAAGTCTAATTGGGATTTCCTGGGGGGGAACAAGAAATTATGGTATGTGAATACATTTTTTTTGACAAAAGAGGAGAAAATTCTTTGGTATCTTGAAAAAATGATGTTTTGCTACATCCATTGAGCTTTGTAGGCTCTCTGCGGACTCTACACTGGTTTATGCCCAATGTATATTTCTGTTGATCTCATGTTTTTATGATACCTGTATTGTACTTCAAATGAAGATGGAGTCTGTAAGGCCTAGCCTGTAATGGAGAATTAATCCCACAGTTGGGAAACAGTGGAGTAGCTGAAATGGGCTCAGGGGTTGATTAGAAATTATGAAAGAATTGTGGGATAATTGCCTTAGTGGACAGATTTTTTCCATTGCTTTGTAGTTTGATGTCATGCAACCAGCAAGCTCCCTATGTGTTTCAGAGAAAAGGCTCTGCAGTGAGAGCCGGGCACTTGAATGCAGTTTGATCGCAAAGCATTTCATGCTTGGGGGTTTTCCACACAGTTTAAGCTGTTAGTGGAAAACTGAGGCATTAAATTATTCTGTGGTATTTTCTGGAAATTAATCTCTCTTTTAAAAAAAAGTTCGTATTATTTCTAGAATGTGCCTTATGACAGTGGAATAGTTCTAATTCAGTGAACTTTTCTGCATCATTTTATACTAGCCAAATAATAGAAGGCAAAGGCTAGGTAACCAAGCTTTCCCTTTTAGACTAATGGTTACAATGCATGTTGTGTAACTTCGCTTGTTGGAAGAGCATATGAAATTTTTGTGGTAATTGTGTGAAAGTGTTCAGAGTCTACCTCTAGCAGCTAAGAATATGGAACCATTTTTATTTTCCATAAAGTGCTCGAAGTCTAGCATATGCTGTCTACATAAGTGATATACTCAGAAATTAAACTTGAATTTCTCAGTTCATTTAGAGCTTCTGAATACAGAAGTTTTTATGTCCTTATTGGCAAATCTAAAGTGAAATATTTCAACAATTTTACTTCTTCCTCGTGGATTCTCCCTTGAGTCATAGAATTATTTACTGTATACTGAATTTCGTGCAGTAGACTAATCAGAATCTTGTCATGTGCAGAAACACAAATCAGATAATAGTTCTCTTGTGAAATATCTGGATAATACAATTTTGAAAATGCTACATATAGAAACACCAGAAATCAGTAATACAGCCATTGTTTTGAGATTTCTTTTAGGTTATTATGGTGTTTTGTTGGTTTTTAGTTGTTGGGGTTTTTTTTTTATTTTGGGAGTTTTATTAAGAACTGGGTAATGAGTTGAAAGCAATGAGTACTGTAATTCTGCTTTTCCTAAAGTCTAAATTAACACTGTCCCTTAAACTGGTATTTGTATTGAATAACATGCATTAATGTATTTCCAACAAAACAAAGCTCAAATACTGCTGTTCATACATTTATAAAATCTAGCATTTGTGGAAGCCCTCAGGTTGGGTGCCACTGATATGGGAAGTTATAGTGATGCTGTTACATATCACACTTTTTGTTTATTTGGTACAGTTGTCTTGGCTATTATGAATGATTCAAAGTTTTACTGAGCATCTGATTTTGAATTTAGAAGGTCAGAGAGTGAAATTGTAAGAATTATCCTTAAATTATACTTTTCCCTTATTGAAAACAGATGTCAGAGTGTAGTTACCAAAACCATTCTGACTCTGTTCCTCCAGAAAACTGTACCAGAGCACCCATTGGCTCAGAGGAAAAAAGGGGTCAGTTCCTGAGGGATTTTGAAGAACTCACTCCAGAGCTTTTGATTGAATTCTGTTCAATGGTTCAATGCAAAAAGTAAAGAAAACTATTAGTAATTGCTCTTTTTTACTTTATGAAACTCAACTAGAGGATGTGTTTTGTTGTAATGATTTTTGTTTTATTATTACATTTTGATTTGTGTAATTGTTTGTCCCTTTTTTGTTACACTTTTTTTTTCCCATAGCCATTCTTTGCCCCATATCTTTACATGCCAAGGTATTACCCTGGCAGTTCTCATCTCATCTCACGTCCACCACTAAAAACGAGTTTGTCCAGAGATCAGAACAATGGCCTAGTAAGTATTTTGAAGGGTAATTCAAATACTAACCTAGACAATAAATATAGTGAGTAATGAAAATGAAGGTTATTAATGATGATTCTCTGTTAGACAAGTATAAGCTTTATATTATAAATATTTTAAGCAAAGGTGTTATTAACGTGTAATGTAAATGTATTTTGTTTTAACTTTAGAAATTCCTTACAGAGGAAAACCAATTCTAGCATCCATGTATAAAGGTTAGAGGAGAATGACCTGTGCTACTGGCAAAAAATATAGAAATAGAAATGCAAACTGTACTATAGTTCCAAAATAGATGTAGTGATATAAGAAAATAAGTGCTATTTGTAAATTTATGTTCAATTTTATTTTAATAATATGTCACAAATTCTTTGTATCTGGAGAAGATAGAATTGCATCCTTTAATGTTGTAAACAATGCTAGAAACTGAAAGGTCAAATTAAAATGTTAAAAGAAATATGTTAAATATTTAAGTAAAACAAAATACATTTTATCCTAAGAGTTTTTGCAAGTACATATAATTCAACTTTACCCATTAGAAGAGCAAAACAAGCAGACTTTTCTAGCTTCCTATAGAATAATACATTTCCTATTTAACAGTATTTATTTTACTGACACATGGCTGTTCAAATGGAATTATGAACTAAGGAAAGATAAAAAAGTAAAGCCTCACTTGTCAGTCACTTTAATTCTAGGGTATTGATACAATGAGCAAGGCTGTTAAAAGGGGGTTAAAGCTTTAATCACTTAAAGAAAACAAATGTGTTTCTATCAAATTATGTATTATTATGAGATCATTCTCATTCACTGTTTACTTCATAATTTTTGTTGAGCCCTTGATCATTTTACCCAAACCATAATATTTTGTTGTTGTTAGGATGTTATCAAGGAGGATGCTGATGAGGGGCTTCCTTCACCCACAGACCCCTCAATGGTAAATGAGTAGTCATGTGGTGTGGAAATTTTAGCATCTCATTGCTTTTTCAGCAGTAATGAGTCTGCATTAATCGTAACTGCAGTTCACTAACACTGCATCAGTGGCTTTGGTGGGCAAATAGAGTAGTTGAAAACTAATGTAGTTCGTGAATGAATTTAAGAGCTAATATTTCACTTGTAAGATGTACTTTATTTTCCCCTGTAGTTTTCTCCTTGCCTTTCTCAGTAGCTATGGTGAGCTTTCAGTAAAGTGTTGTGGTAGCTAAACAGTGTAGAATGACAGCTGGTCATTCAGTGTGTAAGTTTTAGAGGTAATTGTGTTTTTCTGCTTCTGTCAACTCTCTTGCCCGAACCCCTGCTTCTTTAGTTGGTGACATAAAGCTATTGCAGGTAACACTGTATGAGGCAACTTTGATAGAAATGGAAAAATAAAACATTGCAAGTCAAAAGCTTATTCTTGAGTCAGAATGTTAACAACTACCTTTTCCATGACTTGTTTTGTTTTATCCTAAGTATTCATACAAAGATGTCATCTTTATGGTATGTGTTTTAACTCTAATTATGGTAATCATGATTTATACCAAAACAAAGAGGTTAATGTGACTGTCATGATTCTCTTAATATTTGCTGCCAGTCATTGTTGACAACAGTAATAGTTCAATTGCATTTACTTTTTCTTTTAGTAAATCATTGCAAAAATGTCTTTCTACTGTTGTGCAATGAAAAAAAATCAAACCCCACACAGATTCTAAACTGTGTTTAACTGTACATAACTTTCACTAAGAAACCAGGTATGTGAAGTGCAATGGGAAAGATACATTAAAGTTCCCTCTCCCGTGTCATTTGCTACCTTGTGTGAAGGGATGACTTTGGAGTAATCATTCCTTTGGAGATGCTGATGCCGTCCTTGTGTTTGATTCCTTATCTCAGTATCCCATTCTTTTGCCAGACCTTTGAGATTTGTCAGTGCAAGTAGAATTAAGGACTTTCTCAAAAGTAGGAGCATGATGGCTGAAGAGTGTGTGTCCCTATGAGAGTGAGAAGGAACACAAGTGGAAAAATAGGATTTAGTCTTGGGGCAGAGTAGTGAATGAATTCCAGCAGCAGACCTGGAACTGGTTGCTCTTCTGCTTGCTGCTCTGAGTGTGTATGTTAAAGCACATTTAGGCTACAGCTTCAAACAGCAATTTAAAAGACTCCTGTAAGTTAAATAACCTCTTGCCCCTGAGTAAGAAAATACAGGAATTAAAACATTAAAAAGAAACTCTCTTTGAGATAATGATAATGGAGGATTTTGTTAGATCTGTTTTTTAATTTAATTTATTGTGAATCTCTGCAGTGCAGCATATCAGATCTTACACTTTTCTAAGACTTAGCAATATTTAACCTATGGTATAAATCTAAAACTTCGAATTTTTTTTTTAAGTCTCTTGGGAAGTTGACAAGAAGGTTGCTAGTCAGGATATGATATGTGATGTCTTATCAGGGTTTCATGTACTTTAACCCACTTCTTTTGTCAACTTTATTGTATTTTCTATGAAAGGAAACAATATTATATTTGTGTTATGTGCTGCAATTATCTGTAGATGATGGGTACAGTAATTTCATCCAGCTATTTAGGTAGCTCTTAATTGATGGGTTGTTGCTACTGTATAAATGATACAACTTATTAAATGGTTTGGTGCATGCAAAGTAATTAAATGAAGTAAAAAAACTGCACAAAGTAGTTAATGAACACCAAGATGTGTAATTGGTTTAGTGATTGAAAACAAAAAGAGCATGTAGAATCAAAATTGTCTTTCATGCTAAACTGGCAAGGAGCCAGAAATGTTTCAACTTCTGTGTAAAATAGAGAATAATCATTGTTTTGAATGTTTTGAGTCATAACAGGGTGAAAAAACAGGATTACTCAGGAGTATAATTTTTTTTCATACAGATCATCATTTTTGCTTATTGCATGAGTTGACAGAGCTGTGTGGAGGCTGTTATGTGATCTAGTTAAGGGTCTGCTGTTGTTGTCAGTCTGATGTTGGAGTGACCAAGTTCTGAAATTTCAGACCATCATCATTAGTGTCATAATATCTGTATAAGTCTAGGTTAGCTTCGTAGAAATCAGGAATTCATTGAGAATAGTCATCCTGTATCAAGAATTTTACTTCAGCCACCTTCTGTACTTAGATTGTGTTGCTGATGATAAAACTCGTCTATCTCAGACCATTGTTTACTGTTCTTTGCTGAATGGATCAAAACATAGATGTGGAACTGGTAAGTTGACCAAATGCCATCTATTTAGTTGTATCAGCATGAAGGTGTGTTGCAAATTCTAGGTTATCAGCTTGAATCACTAATGAAAATGGTCTTACGATGCTGGCCTTTGACATTTCTGCTGGTTTTACTGTACAAATGCTTATTTCTGAATAACTTAAAAAACTTCTAGAGGGCCCTTTTGAAGAGTTTGTCAGTGGGTTGCAGTGTTATCAGTCATGGGATGGTAATACTTACCTGTCATAAACTTGGTTTTGTGCTTTAGTTTGCATTGTTAATTTTGACTTCTTAGGAAGTAGTTTGTTCCAATATAATTACTTTGTTTAAATAATTTTTTCATACTGCACTGAATATATAATCCCTTAAGATGTAGTATGTGTGCTTTGAATGAGAACTAACGTGGCCTAGAGCACGTAGTAAAGATAAACATACAGTACTTCTTAAGAAACTGGAAGTGCTTTTCAAAAGTTTGAGCATGTATGAGAATGTATGGCATGGGAGTTTTCTTAGGGATTTTTCAGTGCTTTTGTGTAGCTTTTTTGTGCTTTGAATATTTGTGCTTATAAGAAATAACTTTTCTATTCTGTGGATGGTGCTGGTTTGTTTCTGGAGTTTTTTGGGGGCGGGGGGGTGAGGGGAGTTGGCAGATTTGATACATTTAGATAGAAGCTTCTTTAGGTAGAAGTTTGCAAAGTTATTAGAGGTATGTTAGTGGTATAATGTGATCTTGAAATGGCAGGAGAATGTTTCATCAAAAGGAGGATTTTCTGTCAGAAACAATATAAAACCTTATGCAAAACAAAATATAGCAAGTGGTTTTTTTGCAAATGCAATTCAAAATAGTCTGCTCTTGAAAATAGTATTTGTATAGCATATCCTAAATGTATATTTTGAAGACCTATTTTAAAAGTTTCATCACATTATGAAAATATCCTGTGTCTGTCCTAACCCTGATTTCCTCTGTTTATTTCAAAGCGTGTTCTCTGTATGTTCGCCATTTGTGATGTCACTTGAAGCTGTTGTTTCTTTTAATTGTGTTTTGTCCTTTTCTCAAAGCTGTGTAAGTCTGGGTTAGACAAAATCAGACAGGTACAGCCACTTTCTGTGAATTTTCATTCACTTGTTTCAGAGTCATTCCAGAAGCTATCATACTGGTGCTTCATGCTGGGCTGTCTGTAAACTAATGCTCATTACTAGCCTTGAGGTTTGTTTTGACAAGCTGCTTTTAGCTTTTGCATGGCAAATACTTTTCAGACTAATGTTCTGTAAGCATTTCTAACAAAACCACTAAGGCTGAAAAATGTGTCAGTTTAAGTACAGTTTTAATTCACTTACATGATGACAATATCCCTAAAGCTATTTCATTACTTATTCTTCAGAGAGTGCTTTTCATAAAGAATGATTTGGATTAATGTGCATCTATTTCAAACAGTTCACACTTTAAAAAAAATAGTCTAAATATTTCAGCTTTTATGTATCTTTTTTATACACTGAAAGCAATGTTTCTAAACTCAGTCTTAATGCATGCAGAAAGAATGGCTTGTCCTTGATTGTTAGAAAAATATTTTGATCTGTTGAATTAGAAGTGTTTAAAACTTTTCTTCATTTATTTCTGGATGTATCATAGATAATGTCTTTAATAGATTTTGAGAAAAAAGGCAATTGCTAACACATGTTGCTTAGGGATCATTTATTTTAGTAGTGCCACAATGTATTTGGCTATAACAGTTTCTTTTATTTTAATTGATAAGCCAAAAATAATTAAGATTTTAATTAACTTAGTATCTTGTCCTTGTTGATATATTATCTAACTCATGCCAATAGTAAATAGTGTGTTTATGAGGAAATAATGGATAAAGCTGGTATTCTGAAGAAAAACCCACAGTGATTTTTTAAAGAGGAAAATCAAGGATGTTCATTAAAAAGTATATGATAAATAGATTATGGGTGAAGCTTCATTCTGTCATTTTCATCATTTTAATGATTGGCTTATATCCTTGACATGACACAGATTTTAGTTGTGCTAAAAATCAGACTAAATTAAGAGCTGAAATTTGTCCTTTAGATGCCTATATGATAACTAATTAGGTATTGTAGGCACCTAATTAGGGAGACATTGCAGATTCTGAAAAGTAGCTGTCTTGTCCTCAAAAGGAATACCAAGCACTGGTTTAAGGGCCTAGACTGGAGTAGAATTAAAATGTTTAATTTTTATGCAATAATTTAGGGTAGATTGCCTTCCCAGAAAATGAGATATATCTTTTGTTTGTTTATTATCCAGTTTACATAACATTAAAAGAATTATGAATGGTTAGAGAAACAAAGATTAGTGCCCCAGCTATTTCCAGGCAAGTGTGTTCAAAAGGTTCAAATTCCCCACAACCCCCAGTAGTGTTCCTGAATGAAGCTGACAGTTACACAGTTTAAAGTCCATTTCAAGGACATCTGGCAGAAAACTTTGAGGTAATTACATGTAGTATCATCTAAACTTTGAAACTCAAGAGTGGCTTGGGTGGGGAGTGTGCCTAGCTCCCCAGATCAGGATATCTTTGATGACAGTAAGTCAGAAATAACTCTGAGGTAGTAGATAATGGGGTTTTGGATTGCTGTCTTGGAATGACTAGTTGAATAAATTCTTTGTAAATATCCTGGTTTAGATAATTCAGATAAGGTTAATGGCATTCTCTGGGATAACCCTTGGTTTTCATAAGCAATATATTGGGATCTGGTAATTTATATTAATTCTGAAAGATTAAACAATTTAGACATAATTAAATAAAAATGGGGGACAATATTGCAACTCTAAAACCAGCCTTCATTGGTGATTTGAGGAATATAATAAAACTTGATTAGCTGAACTCTGGATAGTCAAAATGCAATTTTACATCCCAGGGTTTATGCATGTGATGATGACCTCTGATGCTTTAGAAGCTCTTTTGCATCCTCCCAAAATGAGCTGTTTGGTGCACAGTCTACAATGCTGAATGCAAAACTTCCTGTTCAGAAAAAAGGGAGAATGCAACCTCCCTCACAGGTGGAGAGCATACAAATATTTTCTAACTGGTAGAACTGATTCTGATTTTGCTTTTAGGAATTTGGAATCACTGATGTTACTGTGCACAGGTTCCCATCCAGGGGGAACGTGGTTTTTTTTAAGAACCCACCTTAATATACTGTCTACCTGCAGATACATTTCTTTTAGTTTTCCACCCTTCCTTTGAAATTCCCAGAAGCTGGCAACATTAACAGGACAACATTTGTGTTACAGAGCTGAATTATAAATAATTTCTACCTCAATCATGCCTAAGTTTGAGATACATGAAGCATCCTCGTAGTATCTTGTAGAGCATTTGCAGTGCTGCTGTTTCTGTACTATGGTACACAGCCCCTTGGCTGATCTTGCATAAATAGAGCTGAAGGAACCTCTGGAAAATGAACAGATATTGTTAAAATTGCCCATTTAATCCAAGTAGTTGAGGAGTTATCTTTGTTTTGAGTATCTTTGAGTTTTAGGTCATCTTTGTCTGATAATAAAGCAGCAGTTTTTAAGACACAAAAATCTAGGTTGTATCTGCATTATTTGAGAAAAAACTCAAACATCCCAAAACCAAACTAACAACTAAAGTTAGGGGAAAACTTGTGAGTGAAACTGCATTGCAAATTGATTAACCCGTACTTAATATTTCTGATTTTTATGTTTCTTTTCTTAAAATTATGTAATTTGTCATAAAGGCAGGACTCAAGATGCTGGTTTTTTTCTCCTATAAATACATATAATGACTGTTCTCCAGTATATAGATATTCTGATAGTAATTAAAAATGCCTGTGCAATCTTATTCTCATCTCTTAATTTTAAAATGTAGTTGAGCACAGTTTGATTTGTATTAGTGTGTATTGTGAACTTCTGGGTGTACTGAGTATTTGAACAAGTCTTATGTGGACATTTTCTCACTTGCAGGGAGCAGGAGCAGGCACAGGGTCAGCTGCAGGAGTATCACATGTGTCTCTGAGCACAATGAGTGTGGAAGCTGTCTGTGAGAAGCTAAAGCAGATAGATGGTCTGGACCAGAGCATGCTACCTCAGTATTCTGCAACTATAAAAAAGGTATCAGCTGAGTTTCATTAATGTATTTAGTTTCTAAACATGGAAATACACAAGGAGTGGGACATATTTAGTTGCCTCTTTTCTTGAAAATGTGTATTTAAATACATCAAATCTTAAAGTAACATCCTGAGTTCTGTGCATGACAAGTTTGGAGGACATTTTAATACAACTATTTAATTTTCAGAGAAAATGTGCTCTGTTGGAAAGGACAAACAGTCAGAAATATAAATGCTGGTGAGACTGGTTATTCTGAGAAAAGCAAGAAAAATGTTTTCAAAATTGCCATGTGTAATAAATAAATAAAAAGTGTTGCAAATGTATTCTATATCTAGGTAGCAATATCCATTTCTTTTTTCTCTGTGAAAAATTGGCACATCTCTCCTGTTGTAAATAAGCGGTGAAGATGGTTCAATTTCTTTATCACAGTCCACATCTATTTGCTTTGGAAGAAGGTTACTGTATGTTTTTCTGCCTCTCCTCTTTTCTGTGAAAGATACATTAATGCAGAATTTTTTTTTTGCTGTTTAACTTTTTTTTCACTGTTCTGTGTGCTCTTTTTACAAAGAAAGAAGGGGAAAATATGAAGGTTGTCATTAGTCAGTGTTTTTGCTGAGCTCGCTTTGTCCTGGAACCTATCGTATCTTGAATAATACAGGAAGGATGTTGATTCAAGGATTAAGAGACAGGTTTATCATAGGAAGCTTCAGTGAAGTTACTTGAAACAAGATGTAGGATGTTAGATTGCAGGTCATTAAGTGAAGCTGCAAAAGATTTCAGTTGCTTCTGTTGCTCCAGAGTGCAAAAAGAATGTGCTCATCAGTTATCTCTAATGAGATTCCTCTTATTTATATTCTTGCTTTTCTTAGAAGGGATATCAAAGAAGAATGAAAATGGCTCAGCCTGGTCTTTTTCCTGGTTTGACTAAGACCATCTGCTGGGATATGGGAACAAAACCATTGAGACCTCTCAGTATAAGCAGTGGTCTCAACTCGGGTCTTCCGTTTTCTGGCAGCTCTCCTAAGACGGTGGTTCCTCTTTTACATTCTCTCCATACACTGATACAGGGTATAAAGGGAAATACTTCTCATTGTTATGTAATGAAAATGGTTCTGTGTTGAATTTGGTGCTTTTGGAAGTTAAGCACTATATAAACATTCTGAATGTAAGGACTCATCTTTCTAGAATATAGATGTTGTTTAAGCACTTCTGTGTTTATCTCTGATTGATGATGAACATTAGGACGAAGTCTAATCTTCTGTCCCTGCATATTTCTGATGATGGGAGGAATGTAAGCCTGTTTTATGCAGAGAGGGAACTTAATGGAGGTAGTACTTGATCTTAGATGCCTCAAGCCAGGGGTCAGACGCTGCCTGGGACTTCTTGGTCTGATTATCTTCAAATGCTTGGGTGTCATTTGTGTTCTGAGTTGGAGCAATTTAAGCAGATTAATATGGCTTATTGTTCCTGAAATTTTCCACCACTTATATGTTGTTTCCTTATGTCTGTTTATAGAATACAATCATATTGCCTTTCATATACACATTTTTAATGGGTTTAATATTTCCATTTTTTTCCATGACACACAGGTGTTTCTCGTTCATCAGCAACCGTCGCTAAATATACTTCTATAAAAACACATGGTTATTACATAGAAGTGGACTTAAGAGTGACTTTGGGAAATTTCACTAGTAGTCTGCATCCAGCTTTACCTCTTATCTTTTTAGTCTGTTACTGCCATGCCATGAGTCTTGTATCCATAATTTACATTATTTAGTTTTATTGTTTTAGGCAAATATAAATGGCCGTGTCTTGGCTCAGTGCAACATTGATGAACTGAAAAAAGAAATGAATATGAATTTTGGTGACTGGCACCTGTTCAGGAGCATGGTAAGAGTTTCTGTTCAGTGTTCAGGTCATCATAAATTAGTCTTTTACCATATGAATCTTTGTTTCTTTCTGGTTGCTTTCTTGTTGTCATCATCTTTAAGTTTGTAAATATTGTCTTAAGGCATGAATGCATCTGCTATTTTGTTACTTTGTCTTTTTGCCTTAAGCACTAATGAATAACTGGTTGCCTATGGATTTGCATCTTAATGGATTGTGAACTCTGAGGTTTTGCCTCCTTTTTTTGTGGGATCTGTTTTTTCCTATGTGGCTTCCCTTTCCAAATTTGCCTACTTTAATGACATGGTCAGAACTGAACTCTTTTTTGAAATCTCTGTCCTACTGTTGAAGTTAGTCAGGGAATTCAAAGTATGTGTAATAATAAGTTCAAGGAACTGGGCAGCCAGGCTGTGTTACAGTGAGGGTTGCGCATTGCAGAGAACTGAGTTTTCTCTTAAATATTTTTGGACTTGCCAGTTTTCTTTCTTGAAATAACAGTATGTCTCTCAGCTGTGTAAGGCAGTCTTGAAAACACTGAGAATTACATGATGAGATTTATTGTTAGATACAAAGTGTTTGGTTTTTCTTTAAGATTTGTAATTTATCACTTACTGGTTTTACAAGAATTTATGTATTTTTTTGGCATACGAGTTCTTTCAAGGGTCTGAGTAGTAACAAGAATAATTTGTAAATCAAAAGAATTATTAAATTATTTTTCTTTGTACTTTTCCATGGTCAAAACTACATACACATGTACACTTTTACAGCTGTGAATTCCTCATTCCCATTTTTAATGGAATTCTATTTATGTAATTACGTTTAAACTGTCTCTCTTTGTGTGTTAAGATACTTGAAATGAGAAATTCAGAAAATCAGGCTGCTCAGGAAGATCCTCGTGGAGCAACAGAGCACGTTACAGCTGCGAATCCTCACAGTGACCTTACTCGCCGTCCTGGCCATAACACCGAGCTGCCTCACACTGAGCTGACAGGTCTTGCAGGTCAAGCTCCCTACACACTGAACTTCAGCTTTGAAGAACTCAACACAATTGGTCTTGATGAAGCTCCTCCACGCCATAGTAACTTAAGTTGGCAGGTATTTAATAGAGAAATGTATTCTGCTTGCTTACAAGGAAAAGAGGTTTTTTCCGGTCTTGGATACAGACAGGTCAAGAAATAAGTCTCTGGGACAGTTCAGATGCTTTCAGTTCTCAGTCTTGGTAAAGCCTAGTTCTGCAGAGGTGTAAACTCTAACCGTACTCTGAGTTGAAGTCTTTAGTCTTTGCCATCTGAAAACGATTAATCTGTTCCAGTAATCACTCTTCATGACAAAGAAACTAAAGCTATCATGCTTTTCTCATCTAGCCTAGGGTGGTGTCCTCCAAGGCTTCTGTATTTTTGTAGTATTCATGCTTTGTGTATGAAATATTTTCACTATGTGCTAACCAGAGGTTAGCCCATTCAACAGATACATTTGTTAGGTTTTTGATAGTGGACAACTACAGTGCTCCATGACATCAGAACCTTGTCCTTACCATGCATAACCTATTCATAGGTTCCAGAATTGACATCCTTCTCTAACTGTGGTTTCTGCCATAGGCTGTGGTCAGTTTTATTCTGCATCTTATGAGACCACCTGAAGTGTTGGATTTTCATTTGTCTGTCTTTAAGAAATAAGACAAATCAGTTGGGGGCTAAATAGTGGTTAGAATTTAAAAAAAACCTGCCCAACTCAGTGGGGTGAACCCTTTTCATCTCTGAAAATAAATTAAAAAATCTTGAAGGTGAAACAAAATAAAAAGACACTCCAAATTCCTAACTATAGGTGATACTTTTAATAATCAACATTGTCCGTGAAAATGGGTTTGGGATATATATCCCAGAGATAGATTTCTATCTCATATACTTCTGAGTGTCTGCATGCATACTTGTGTATGTTTGTAGGATACTACTTACCCTTACTGCCCATTTCCACAGAGTATCAATGTATGTTTTTTCTAGACCAAAGTGGCATTACACACATTTATTGTATTTGAATAAACAGTGCTTCTCATGCCCATATAGTTATCTGAAGGTGAATCAAAGGAATGAGAAAGGTAGTTTGTCCTTAAGAAAATTCACCTGTTAGAATTTTTTTAGTCAATACTGATTAGTATTGCTGCTTCTTTGTTGTGGTGAATTGACCCTGGCAGGATGCCGGGTGCTCACCAAAGCTTCTTTATCACTGGCCTCCTCAACTGGGCAGGGGAGAGGAAATATAATGGAATGATTGTACGATGAGATAAGGGCAGGGAGAGATAACTCAACAGTGACCATCACTGGCAAAAGAGACTCCACTTGGGGAAATCAGTTTAATTTATTACCAGTCAAATCAGAGTAGGGTAATGAGAAATAAAACCAAATTCTAAAAGCAGACATGGGGGCAGAGAGAATTATATTTGTCAGAAAACTGATTTTTCTGAAATCAGATATATGCAATGGAATTTTGCCAGGGTATACTGAAGTATGTAGGGTAGGGGTCTTTTAAAAATGTTTTTGAGAGATGTTCAACATTTAGATGAATTCTTGCTGTCTTTCTAATATAAAATGCTAATTTTGTAAATGTGTGAAATGTATTAGAAAAGCCCATCTTGACATACAAATTAAGTTTTTATAATTATATACTCAAAAGAGTTAGCCTCAAATACACTGGAAAAAATGCTTGTTTTGTGGAAATTTTCCATTACGGAGACCAACAATAACAAAACTTTATAAATTTTTTGTGTGTGTGTATGATTGCATAGAAGTGATTATAATAAACATATTTTAATTAGAGCACTTACAATTTCACTTGCATAATCTTATTTGCAGCAATGAAAAGAATAATTTAAGTACATATTTAATGCTCTGAGTTATTTCGTTTAAGAAGATCGATAAAAGTAAAAATAAATAGTTCATTTAACTGTTACCTCTATTCTCTTCTTTTTTTTCCAGTCACAAACTCGTAGAACTCCAAGTCTTTCAAGTCTTAACTCTCAAGATTCTAGTATTGAAATATCAAAGCTTACTGACAAGGTGCAGGCAGAGTACAGAGATGCATACAGAGAGTATATTGCTCAAATGTCACAATTAGAAGGAGGTGCCAATTCTACCACAGTAAGTGGGAGGTCCTCCCCTCATAGCTCAAGTGCTTTCTATATGGGCCAGAGCACCTCGGGGGGCTCCTTGCACTCCAGTGCAGAACAGGAAAAAGGAAAAGATGGTGAACAAAAACAAGATGATGGAAGAAAGTCCTTTTTGCTGAAGAGGAATGATGTTGATTACAGTACTTCAGGTGTTTCTACTAACGATGCGTCTCCTTTGGATCCTATTACTGAAGAAGATGAAAAATCGGATCAGTCTGGTTCCAAGCTTCTCCCAGGAAAGAAGTCTTCGGAAAGAACAAGTATTTTCCAGGCTGCAGATTTAAAGCTTAAGGGAGTTACTCTCCGGTATCAGAAACTTCCCAGTGATGAAGATGAGTCAGGAACTGAAGAATCAGATAATACTCCACTTCTTAAGGAAGGTAAAGAGAAGAAAACAGATATCAAAATAGAGAAGCAGCCCAAATCTCCAGAACATGGTCCTGAACCTATTAGAACCTTCATCAAAGCAAAGGAGTATTTGACAGATGCCCTTTTGGATAAGAAAGATTCGTCTGACTCTGGTGTAAGATCCAGCGAAAGTTCTCCAAATCATTCCCTCCACAATGAAGGAGCAGATGATTCACAGCTTGAAAAGGCAAATCTCATTGAGCTTGAAGATGACAGTCACAGTGCAAAAAGAGGAATTCCACACAGCCTTAGTGGCCTTCAAGATCCAGCTGTGGTTCGCATGTCTATTTGCTCAGAAGACAAGAAAAGCCCTTCTGAAAGCAGCCTGATAGCAAGTAGCCCCGAAGAGAGCTGGCCAGCCTGCCAGAAAGTCTATAATTTGAACAGAACCCCTAGTACAGTCACCTTAAATAACAACAGTGCTCCAAGCAATCGAGCTAATCAAAATTTTGAAGAAATACAAGGTATCAGAGATCCAGCTCAAATTATCCTGCAGCCTGGCTCGGGTTCCAATTCAACTGCAGTTCAGAATGAGAACCTGAAGACCGTTGCTCACAAGCGAGGCCAGCGTTCGAGTTACACCAGGCTTTCCAAAGATTCGTCAGAGCTCCACACCGTTGCAGCCTCAGAGGGGGCTGGTTTTGGAGAAGAGAGAGAGAGTATCCTGTGAAAAGCAGCCAGGTTAAAAAGAGTATGCCCATGAATTGTAGCTTGGAATTCTTTGTCAGTCGGTGGTTACATTAAGCTCTGTAGTTCAAGCTTTTAATATTGTAAAAGAAGGCCTAGATTATTTTCAGTCATTTTCTCTGAAAGGAAGAGTAATTTTTACAAGAAGCTAACTACTTCAGACCTTCCCCACATATAAAAGCGGTAGTTGTCAGCATGGAAAATCAGTTCTTTGTTAAAACACTATGCAAAAATTTGGTCAGGGGCAGATTTTACAGAAGTATGGTTTAATTATGAAAAGTACAATGTGATTTTGCTTTTCTATTGGGATACTCTAAACATTCCATTAATTCTCCATACTTGCAAGTAAAGTTAATACTGTCCTTCCTTGCCATTTGATGTACAAGATGCCAGAACATTGAATATCACAACCTATGACCCTTACCAAACTTTGCATTAATTTGTGAATTAATGTGTGCAAGATAAATTACATATGTTGAAATTTGAGTGTTAAGGTACTTGTTCGGCTATATGTATGCTTTTGCTCTCAATAGTTACTGTTGAATTTGTGAACTTTGGATAGAGTGGTGATAAGGTTTGTAAGGAACATTGTCTTGATGTGTCACTGGAACTGGCAGTTATTTATAAGGTAATACCTTATCATTGACTTAGTGGATCCATTATTTATTATAGATATGCAATTTTGCAGTCACTAAATAGATGGTCTCAGTAGATGCCACTACATTAAAATATTGTAAGGATAAAGTATGAATATGGTGTTTGAATTTATGAAGCATTTGTGGCTGTGTGTGGTTTTTCCTTGGTACAGTGTTTATCATTTGGTTATGGAAAGATAAATAAGCAGTGTTTGCCATTTTAAAAGTAATGCATACTTTTTGGAATCTTGTCAAAGCTGTACTCCAGATTCTTTATTTCTGAAGTAAAGTGTTTGAAGATTTTTTTTTTATCATCTAAGTAATGTACCCGAATGATGTTATAGCAAGTACTTGTACTGACCAGTGAAATCTGCATGGTTTTGAGGAAGAATTGTTCAAGGTAGAGTCTGCTAGTAGAAAGAAAATAAAAAATAAATTGGCATGTTGGGCTTGTGTCCAAATTTCTTTTTAGTTGCAGTATTTTGTTTCTTCACTTGATAAAAATGTTAAATCCATGTTGTTATGGTTAAGGTACTTCACAGATTCAATTTTTTTAAATGCATTAAAACAATATAATTATTAATATAATACTAAATAAGCATCAAGTATAACAATATATTTGATAAATGAAATTGCCAAAGCAGATGTTTCTAGATGAAGTGCTGTGAGCTGCAGAGAGGTGGCCACCTCGAACTAGTCCAGAGCAGTATTCCTGATGTTTGTGGTAGTCACATGTGCTGGTAGCTCTGCACAGCTTTGCTTGTGTCCCAGTGCATCTCCAACCAGATGCTTCCCAAGGGACCTTGTGGTCTTGGCCTTTGTTTTCCAAATCAAGAGGATACATTTTTATGCCAGAGTCAACAGAAAAACTGTCTTTATCTGGGCTCTCTGTTTTTTCATTCCATGGATGTCTTATACTTACAGGGCTGGAGATGTGATCTGTCCATTTCTGGATTTGGTTGGTGTGTTATGTGGTTGAATTAAAATTTACTCATCAGAGTGTCACAGAAGTACTGGAAACTTGTGTGCACTATTAGATTAATAGTTCAGTCAAAAATCCTCCCAAAACGAAGTAAGAAGCCCCCAAAGCCTGTGTAGCTTAATGATAGTTTGCCAAATCTCTGGAACAGTTTATTGGGTTGAGTTCTTAATCTTAAAAATAAAGAGTACATTACTCTGCTTTCAGACATATTTGGGGTGTAAAAGCTTTTGACAGAAAGATACTTATAATCATTGTTCTGTTGGAGAAGACAAGTGTAGCCTTCTTCATTTACACATACAGTATTGACAAAAGATAACCGATTATTTTAAATCATTTTGTCTTAAGTCCTCCAAACAGATGAATGACAGATTTTCATATGGTTTTGAGGTATTTTTCTTCCTGAAAGTTTTATCCCTCCCTTCATAAAAATACCAACGTTGGGATGAAAGAGGTGGTTGAGTGGAAAACTTCTGTGTTTCTGTCTTGTGTTTGCTAATACCAATGTAATTGCTTACCATCACTAGGAAGCAATAGTACAAGCAAAGTGTGTGTGTAAGATGGCTCAGGACTTAATGCTGTTCTCCCTTTGGGTATGTTGATCCATGTCGCACGTGGGATGTGGGTACCTAAAGTCATTTCAGTTCCAAACAGGGGTTCAGTCAGTCCAGTTTCATGGACTGCTAACTGCATTATATAGTAATGCAGGGTGTACTTTATATCACCAAATTGACTTGTTATTTAATGCCTTCCTAGCAAAGTTCCTAGAATTGGCAAATATGATTGCTTCATAGCCAGTTTAAGAACAGCGTGCCATAAAAGTTGGCTTTTAACAGGACAGTAAATATAACTGACTCTCAGAATCTACTTGCATAAAAATAACTAGACAGAGTGAATTTTTCTTTTAATTTTTTTTATACAGGTGTTCATAAGCTAACAGAAGAAACTGTGGTAGTATAATAAAGGGAGAGAGGAGAAAACAAAGAAATGGAGTACTTGATACAACACAGTAGTAAGTGTCCTTTAGTATGTAACAGAAATATATGCTAGTTTAATGTTTAAATTTTTTTTCACATGTAGAATATAACAGAATAACATTTGCAAGAAATAAAAATACCCTGCAGTTTCCTAGCTGAAACTTGTTTTTTTCCTCTGCCACAGTTTCTATGGCTACTTGCTTGCATAGTTGCACAATTTTTCAAGTTAAGAAACCATAAACAATTTCCAGTGTTGAAATATTGAATGTTAGCTCTGTGACTTGTGGGAATCATAGAACCCAAGAGTTCCATGGAAAATTGAAATCAATGAAAAGTATAAAACAATAAGACAACTGCAAACATTTCTGGTACTCTCTACTTTGCAGAACTCTTGTAATGATAGTTTATGTATCCACTCTAATTTTAGATGGCTGAACATACAGGAACTTGAAACCATGACTACTTTGTCTAACTGAATCTTAAGAGCACAGTTTGGCTTGTCCTCCTGTTATGATGCCTGGATAAGTTTGCATGATAGGGTGAAAATAAATTGCTTCTGGAAGGAAAAAAATGAATGCAAGTAACATTCCAGGTTTTATGTGAGACTCTTGTGGCTATTTGCCAGCCTTTTCCAGGGTTGCAGTTTCTGAGGAAGTGAGAGAGGGAAATTCTTACATTTCACTTGTAAAACTTGCAACAAAATGATGGTCTGGTAAAATTCTTGAAGATCTGGAAAAAAGTTTCCAGTTTGTGCCTGTTTTGGTCGCTCTGGGATATCTGATCACCCTATGTGAGTTTGCCCACACAGCAGAAGAGGTATGGGATGTTGGTAAGTTTTCAGTCCCTAACTTTCTTAAGTTTTCTTTTCAAATACTGTTAAATTTTTTTGTTTCTTCCCTTTCTTTTATTTATAATCTTTGGGAAATTTTCCTGAGACACACTTACCAGGGGTTTATACAGAATGGTGAAAATAGGTGGTTTCTCTTGTGGTCTGAGGCTCAACTGTTCACTTCTGTCAATAGAATCCACAAAGCCTCTTTTTTACATGTGCAGCTCTCATGGGAAGTTTTCTGGTCCTCACTGTAAGAATATGGGAAGTTCTTTGCACAAGATAACACAAGCAGAGGAGCCATAGTTCAGCATGTTGCACCCTGTGGCCTTGATCATTTTGATCAGCTTTAAATCTGTTACAGATTTATTTAAGTTTCTAAACACATTACTAAGAAACTGCGAACGAAAAGTATTACCTGAGTATTTGAGGTCCCATAAATGAAAGCTACAGTGGTGGTAAAATAGAAGTGTTCATACCAAGTAGTGAATTTTCAGACACACGAGAGAAAAACATTGTAGTAATTGGTGTGAGATAGACTGCTTTTGGGATTTTGGTCTTTTCTGTGCTGTATAGGAGGACAACTTACTGCAAAATTCCAGTTAAGCAGAGAAGACTGGAAAGACTGTACTAAGCTTACATGCTATTTTCTGGCAGCCTTATGCTTTGTATTGTCGAGATTTCAGTTATCTTTCTTAAGGCCCATTTCATCAGATTAAGGGCAGGGTGGGGAAAAACTTTACTTAGAATCTTTCTCCATGGGAATACAGAACAGTTTCATAAGATTGACATATTCTCACAGGTTTCTGAATTTTAACAAACAGAAGAAAAAAAGAAGGGAAAATGGGTGCTCAAAAAATGTCATAGTATAAATAATATCACACTATGTTTCCAAACTTTGAATCTAACATATTTATTTTCATGTGTGGGTTTGATGTGATACGCTTAATATTTTGGTAAAGTTTTGGTTTAGAAATTTATGCCCTGTCTTCCATGAAGTAAGACTCGGAGCTACAGGATTCTTAGCAATGTTTTTGCAGTCAGAAGTGATTGTAGTTCTTTAAGAAAACTGATACTGATAACACCAAATGTTTGGGCTTTAAAAAGCATTAACAGGTGGTGTTTCCCCCAAATTGTTGTGATGGTGACAGTGGATAAACTTCTAAAGGAAATTCTATTGGCCAATTTCCTTCTCTTAGTTTGTCGTATCTTGGGGTCACCTTCTTCTGAAGGGGAAGGAAAAAAAAAACTGGGATATTTTAGAACAGTCTTTTGGAGGAAAGAAAAGACAGGTGAGAGATTGTGTGATATTTTATGTAGCAAAAGGTTATAATTGAGTGTTACAACCCACCCCCAGAAAGTCAGGGGTAACCCAGATTGTTGTTAATGGATGCCATAAATATATGTAGGGTTTATTGCAAAACAGTTTACTTGCAATGGAAAGCAGGTATGTAGCCATTTTGGTTCCTATTATCTATAGTAATATGACAATATACACTTAAAAATGTATAAGGAAGGGACAGGTGTAGAAAGTTCTCACTGCCAGAAGGTGTCCTTACAACACTTGGTCGTTGCAGTTATGTCTGTTGGTCAAAGTGGTGGTTGAAGACCATCAAGTGGTGGGAGAAGTCGCACAGAACCCCGTAAAATACCACATCTGTTGAGTTTTTATCAACTCAGGTTCAAGTGGGAACGCCCAGGTACCTGTCCTGGGGTGGGGAGTTTCACACTGGATGATGATTGTGGTTTAATGTTGTGGTTCACGAGACACTTCGGAAGCCTTTGGCAGCTTCTGAGACGTTAGAGCTGTCCATTACGTCAGCCCAGTCCAGTCCATACGGCCCATCAGCAGAGACGAAAACCTTCCGGCTGAGGGCGAATGTCCCAGTGCTTTCCCGGCAAGGCAGTTACCACAGCTGAGTTCACTTTAGTAAGGACAAATAGACAGCTCCCCCGAGCCTCAGGGTTTGCCTCTTTCCTTATCTTGTTCAACACCACCTGTACACTGTAGGGGCTCGCCCTCTGCCCCGGGCGGGTACTTAGCGCATCGCCAGCTTGCCCCTGAATGTTTGAGCTAACACCATTCCAGTCTCTCTCCAGGATCTCTTGTGGATACATTCTTCTCCCCAGAGCTGGGATGATTGGACAATAGCACCCCTTTCTCTTATCTCAAGTGCCCGTCACTTTCCAACCTCCAGGCAGTAGGCATACTCGGGGTGGGGTAGGCTGCGCTGGTTGCAGATGAACAGCTGCTGCTTTGCAGTTTGCTGCGAAGTCAGAAAGTGGGCAGAAGTCCTCCGATGATTTTTACAGTGCTTAAGCTATTAACCATTTCAGTCTCTCACAGAGAGTTGGTGTATATTTCTTTTAAAAATGAGATTCTAGCAACAGAGCATACTTTTTGTTGTGTGAATTCTTAGAGCTGCCATTACACAGGACAGTGTTCGGGGTTCTTTCATGTTTCAGGTCTGAGTACTGACATTGCATATCTTCATTGCTTCTTACAGAAATAACCTGGATTGCAGAATTATCTTTGTGAGTAAACCAGAGTGTCTGTATATCATTACTGGAGTACAGTAAGTCTATTGTTTATGAAGGAGAAGGGGAGGAAAGGAATGCTAGTGGTCCATTATAAGATTTTTCTTTGTGTCCAGGATTTCTCATGGTAGAAAACAAAAGGAAAAGTTTGAATAGTTTGTATATATCCCTGGAACCTAGAAATAAAAACAAAGGCATAAAATATTGACTGTGGGGAACAGTTAAACTAAAACGGAAATTTTGTGATGCCTTACTGCCTTGCCTCACTAATTAAACCACAGGGAAGCAATCAGCAGAGATTTAACTTTTTTGGTTTTGACTATTTCTTCTGAAATAATGTGATGGTTTGTGCTTGGCTAAAAGCAATCCATATTCTTGAATATGTTTACATATTGCAGTACCATCAAATCTCCCTCATTTGTTATAGTACTTTTGAGAGGCAGCAAAATTTTCCTAAGTTCATTTTGAACACCAAAAATCCTTTCCCACCTCAGAAGCAGTAGAATACAGGATTACATATGTTTTTTCGGAGAGTCCTGAGCTTTCATCTGCCAGTCAAAACTGGACTTTTGATGAGAGACCACCTTTATTTTATGTTCATTTAAACAGTAAGAGCTCCTGAAATCTAAACTGAAGATTCCTATTAACTTTTTTCATTACCCAGCTTTTTTTTTTTTTTTTTTTTAATCCTCTCTACATTCCCTATTTGACTATAAACTTTGCAGTCTGTTTATGGTCCTCTTCTTTTGGCAAAACCTTAAGATTGTAGCTTTGAATGTCTTGGGCATGTCAGTCATTTGGCACTGGGTATGTATTTGCTTTCCCTTATTGTTGGACATGCTCCAGTCTTGTCTTGCCCCCACTCCCTGTGTTCAGTGCACGAGAACATTGTGTACCTGGAACTGTTTCAGTTCTGCCTCAACACCTGACTGGTAGTTGGGGGCTTTGGTTGCTGACAGTGTGACTTGCCTTCCCCAACTTTTTCATGATAACCTCAGAACTGCTGTACACTGCAATTTTTTTCCACCTCAGCAATGGCAGAAAATGCTGTTGTACTGCAGTGGTGGTGGTGTTTTTTGCTTGGATGAGGATTTTTAATTGGTGGGGGTTTTTACCTGAGGAAGGTTTTACAGCCTAGGTAGGATCTAAGTTATACAATAAATTTTTTTCTCATTTCTCTCCATCTTCTTCCTCAGGTCATAGAAAATTCACAGGATATACATATCCACAGTCCACAAAGCTGGTTTTAAAATACATTTAATCTGATATCTTTATTGCAGATGGTATTGTGGACACGTCTGAAAAAACATGCACTAATTTATATCTGCCAATGGAAAAAACCTTCGAACTTTATTTAGCGGGGAGGGGAGGGGGGGAAATCTGCTTCTTTGTTTCCTTGCATCTATTCCTGGTAAATAATCAGGCAATGATTGCTCATAGGATAAGGACAGTTGTCGGCTCATCTGCGTTCTAAGTAGTCTGTTAAGATTCTAGAAGAACTTTATGGTTGCACTCAGGAAGAGTTAATTTTCCTCATGGTTGTCTAAGTTGGGCTTGATGATGCAGGTCTGAGTGGCACTGCAAATAGTGTTATATGCAGGACATTTTATCACTTACTTTCAAGTAATCTGAAGAATCTGAAAGGTTCTACGTTTGTTTTAAAGACTCAAGACTTGTCAACCTGTGGTGTTCAGGTATTTTTACTTGGAAAGATAAAAAGGAATCTTTTTTTTTTTCATTTTCTGTAAAAGGCAAATCATCAAACCATAAGCCTACTTAACCTCAGGACATATTTACACCTTTGGAATATAAAGGAGGGTTTAGAGGTTTTGTTGTTCCAGGATGCCTTCTGGTCTTAATTTTCAACATCATCTTTTCAGTAGCTTCTTTCAAGGTGTGACGAGGAACCATGAATAATTTCCTCTGTTTTCACCATCTGTGCTACCTTCTGCCTCTCTTCCATCTGATGACAGACTAGCTCAGCTTCATCAGATCTTTTTATATGCTAATATGAATCGGAGTCTTTAGTTTTGCTGTCCATGGCTACGATGTTCAGTAATTTTTACTTTTTATCCTCACATCAGATTTCAGATATCTTTGTACAGTAATTTCTTTAAGCACCTGGTGGTACTTTGCAAAACTGAGATCCATAGAACTAATTTATCTGCATAGACACTTTACTCTCAAGCAAAAAGTACAATGGTGATTCATCCTAGACTTGCAAGAGAAGGCATTTATGCTTAAAATTCAAATTCAGGAAAGTAGTCGCACTTCTGTAATTTTCCAGTATAGGAAGGGGACAGTTATTTTATTCTCGTCCTTGAAATTATTTGGACTTTCATAAAAAAATGCAGATTACTTTTGTTTGGACTAGTCTTTTAGCAGAGACCTCCCAGTGCTCATTTGAGATGGACCATGACTCTTTTGCTTGAGTAACTGGCTTCTAAAACATAAGATCAGTTGATTCAGGTTCTATCAACTACTTCATGGTTCTTCAATTTTTTTTCTAACTTTTTTTTTTTTTAGTTTCAGAGACAGTAGACAAAAAGAAAGAAAATTTAAATATACTTAACAATTATAGAAATAGCCTATATTTAAATAGCCCCTGGAGTTCAGAGGAGGGCAGAAACCTATCAGAGTTTTTTCTCTTCAGGAATCTTTTCAGGCTGTGAAAAGTTGGACAGAGTACTTAAACACTCATCCTCCTACTATGATGAGCTCCTTTCTAGTCTTTCTGGAAAAATAACCTTAGGTTTGTTTGGTTTTTTTTAATATCTGTCAGTAACAAATCTCAAAAAACATCTCTATCCAATCTCTGATCTGATGAAGAATTCTTTACCTATTCTAGTCCGTTCAACCTTCCTATTTCAATGTGAATACTGGGTGTCTGTCAGGGTTAGGGTGCTGATGTTCCCATGCTATGGGAGAGATCCTTATCAAGAGCATAAAGGGTTCTATGAGAGAATGCTCTGAAACGCCTTCTGTTTCTGCTCTCTTGGCTGAGTGTCCAGACTTTGGACTTTCTGATGGAGCTAAAGAAGCTCAACCATCCCATTTTCTGCTCCACATTCACTTGGCAACATTACCTTGGTGCACCAGCCTCACACATTCAGTGCTCTTAAGGGTTCTCTAGGTTGAATTAAATTGTTTCCTGTGTGGAAGACCAACGGGAACAAAGCAGGTAATGATCAGGACTAGGACTGCAGGACAGAACCTCAGTGGAATTTACAGCACTGCCGTTCACGATCGTGTCTTCAGATTGTAACATTGTTTGGGAGAGCAGGTGAAATCCATGCTAGGAACATCCTTGCTACTGTCACTTTTTTGGATAAAGCATCCATGAAGTCCTATAGCTTCCCCTCTGCCCAAGCAATTCTGTTTTAACTAGGGAATGTAATTTTATGTAGCCTCCCTTACCTAGGCCATTCTTTCATTACCAGGATGATAAGAGGGGGTTACTTTGTCTTCACAGAATCAAGTCCAGGACCATGTTAATAGCAAAGCAACACTATCTGTAAAGGCTGCTAAATAGGATGATGATTTATGACATGTCTATGGTGGAATCTGCCCAGAGTGGTGCAATTCATCAGAACTCTGGCAACCCTTGAGAGTCTCCACTGTAGATAGTTGTGAAGCTCTTCTCTGCTCAGAGCAGAGCCAACAGGCTTTGAACTGATATTCAGCAAGAATTGTGGCATCACACAGGAATCTGGGGGTTGCTGCTGAGCTCCTAAGATTGATCTGTCAGTCTTAGAATGAGGACTGTGACACCTCTTTCCAGGTCACTGAGAGTAATGCACGGAGATGTTTAAATATACATTTAAAAACGGAGAAAAAAAGTATTCATAGGTTGCACCCAAGGGCAAGTCTTTCTGAGAACCCTGGAGTTCTGTAGCAGAGCCAGGACTGAGATGACACAGCACCTGTATCTGAAGTATGTGTGAGGATGTGGTGTGAACACATGCCGTGGGTAGTGCAAAGGTTGAAAATTCCTAGCTGCCTGGGAACATGTGCAATTACAATATAAATATGTAAATGAACAACACTTCTAAGAAAGTAAATCACTGCTGAAGAAGAGAGATTTCAGGAAAAAAATAACTGAGGGTAGTCATTAAAATCTTCCAAGTTGATGCTATGTAGCACTGAAATGTATTCAATTCAGATATCTTAGAATTATTTGGATTTCAAAATTCTGAAGAAAATATCTTCAAAATTCATTCATGTTTAGCTATCATAAGATCTTTGTAATGCTTTCTGGAAAGAAAAAGGCAGAAACAGAAAAAATCCAAGATAAATTGACTCCATATAACTGGCTTGTATATTTTTCTTCTCTCCAATTATCTTAGGAAGCTAAATTATGCAGGGGAGTTCTGCCATACTATGAAATCAATAATTATTAAAGAAAGAAAACTACTGACATCAGAAATGGGAGGTTCTGAATACTTAGACCTGTCCAGCATACCAACAGTTTTTTGTCCAGATAGCAACTTAAGAATACTTATTTTTCTTTCAGTGACTGCCTCAAATCAGTATGGCCAAGGTGTGCTTCCTGTGGAAATTCTGGATCCAATCAAAACAATCTATAAACCATGATCAATTTTCTTGGAGAAATGGAGAGACAGCAGTATCGTGGAAATACAGCTACTAGAAGATAGGAGAGGACTATGTGGAATCATATTCAAGGCAAAAAGGGAGGGCCTGGGGAATTATCTTTACTTTGACATCTGGAAGAACTTAATTTATCAAGCTTTTGTTATTCATCAGGTGTTTAAAGTTCAATTTTGAAAGTTAATGTTAAGTTTTCAGGGATGACCCCTTATCAAATTGCTCCAATTTCCTCCTTTGTCTGAGTAACCAGCCTGTAGAAGATGGATACAGCAGATGTGATATGTTTTTTCATATTTATCATCGAAGCTTAAGCAAATCATGCAATGGAGTGAAAGCACTGCTGGAAAAGGTAAACCTGCAGTGATCATCAGTTATCTCATGTCAGAGTAGGGTCACACGGGGGTCTGTTTGGTCCATTCTTGTTCAGTACCTCAATAAGCAACCTTATTGGTAGAATCTCAGAGTTTGCTATTGTCTGAACATGCCTTATCTCAAAGGACAGAATTATTGATACACAGAAGATTGTAAATTAACATGATGCCACTCAGTAAAGGCAAGGATAAAATATTGCACTTACAAAAGTGAAATCAAATCCACAAATATAAAATTGATTATAAGCCACTGAAATACTGCAGAGGGCAATGAGGTTTTAGTGTGGCTACTAAACCAGTAGTAAGCTAAAAAGATAAGTGATACTGTGGAAGTGAGAGGGAAGAAAGGAAATGTCTGATGGGTGAATAAATAGGAGTGTTATCCAGTCCAGGAGAGGTATGTCCTTCTGCTGAAGGTCTACTGTGTCCAGACCTGAGCAAGTTTAATGAGCAATGGAGGAGAATGGCAAGAACATATAGAAAATATGACTTTACAGGTATGTAATTTTGAAAGAGTTGGATTCAGAGGAAGGTTGAATGGACATGATTTCTTCACGTGTAAAATACTGTTACAGAAAGATTATAAGCTACTCAGTGGAGCACAAAGTAATCAGCTTCTAATTTATGGTGGAAACCCCTCCCCAGTATTCTGAAAATAAAAGCTTTCTACTAAAAAAATATAAGTGATGCTAAGTTGTGGAATTTCATTCTCTGGGAGGGTTTGAGAGTAATGTAAGTGAATGAATCATAAGATGACCTCCTTCCACTCTGGTTTGCACTTTTGGGTTTTACATTGCAAAATGCTCAGAAATTTGTTTCAAACATCAGCCGTCACAGCACCGATGAGGCTCCCAAAAGAAAAACAGCATGTGCCAAACTGTGTGTGTTTCTGGGAAATTCACTGATGGAGTAGGCCTCGATGTAAATACCCATGAAAGAGAAAAATAGCCAAATTCCCCTTGGAGCAGGTCCATGAATAGAAGTTCAAATGCAAAAGGTCCCACTTTGTATTGCCTGGCTCTTTCTATTTCAAAGCTAGTTGGAGGCAAAGATAACAATAACCCCAGACTCTTACAGTTATATGGGATACAGTAGCTCTCAATTCAAATGGAGAAGCAAAGCAGTATATTTTGCATATCAGATTAATAGCTCCTTGTTCTTGCCCTTGATGGTCAGACTTCCAGTCACAAGTATGACTCTTGTGTTTTGCACAGTGACCTCATGCCCAGCCTATTACCATGTTGGGTGTTTGCATTCATGTTACAATGTTATTAACATTGATAATTAAATGTATGGATCTTGGAAGAATTCAAGTACTTGACATGAAATCATGTTACCTGATCTGCATTTAGGCCAAAGAAACTGCTTTTACTTCACACAGGGATCTGTGGCTGCCCAGTGTTTATGCTTTCTCCCTGGCTCTTTTTTACTTAGTGATATAAACAAAACTGGGACATGAACCTACGTTAATGCTTCCACCAGGATAAGGACCATTCTTTGGCCTATTGCAATGGAATCTCTCCTGCTGATATTGATTCTGATACTCTATAAAACATAATGCTGCTCTAGGAGGGCTTCTGGGCCATGTAACTCCCAAGTCATGACTGGCAATTGTTTGAGTTTGTGGCAGGTACAATTTCACATGATAAGTGACCAATTTTAATGCCCAAGATGCTCCCATTGATAGTACTACAAAGGTAGCCCAGTATGACACATGCTACTTCATGAGAATTCCTGAGAGGGAGAATGAAATTTCCCATTTTTACACGTGGATAGAAACACTAAGGAGTGAAATAACTTGCAGAGGTCGCATACAAAGTCTGTGGGAAATTTGGGCTAAGAACTACATCTTATAGCTCCCAGTTCAAAGTCTTAACCACAAGATCGTATTTCCCCCCACATCAGTGAAGCCCTGTTTCATCACCTTTAACAGCTGATAAATTACTGGTTTGAGCTGCTTAAATGCCAGAACTTTGAAGGGAAAGGTAAGAAGATTTTGTGGCTTTTAAGTGTTTTCATGGACACCTTAAATCATTCACCAACTGTATAGGAATCAAATGAAATGAACTTTCTTTCCTGACTTGTAATAAAGTGCTTAAGAAAGCTGTGGAAGTCATCAGTTGATGAAAAAAATGAAAAATACATTTCAGCAATAGTTCAGAGACTAAGAGATAGTAAACTAATACTTTTAAGACTTGAAATTGATTACATTTATAAGCTTTTTTTTTTTTCTCTCCAGGAAACAGAAGAATGTCTATAAACATTTCTTCAAAAAAATACTCAGTTGCTTATAGGCATCTCTCTCTGAAAGTCTTTTTGCAAGTGTGCTTCGAGACCTTTTTCTGTGATGATTACATCAAATTGCCACTCTGTTACCCTACATTTACCTTTAGGTCCCATGTTTCAATGTGACACTGTCTCCAAGATAGGGACAGATATCCAGTAATTGATTATGTCACGTAATAGTTCCAAGTATACCTTCGCTGAAGCCTTTAGGCATTTGTTTTTGGGTATGTCTATGCTGCAGTCTGCTGCCTTTAGGTCAGCTCATGCAGATGATGAGGATCGCTGAAAAAGCTGTTTAAAGCATTGTGAGCAGTCAGGTTGCAAAGATTTAGGTGTCAGTACAGCCTTATGTATCTTGCATGGCTGTCTCCTACACTGAAGTCTGTACTGGACAATCTTCTTTGGTGCTGGTGCCCAACTTGAGAGAATGAAAGTTTGGTTAGGTCTTGCTCACATACTGCAATCATGCTTCCCACTTGTGCTACAGAGGTATTTTTCAGGATTGGAAAAATGCTGGATCTTCACATCCACTCTCTCTAACCTTTGAGTTACTGCATGAATTAATGCCCTCAAAAATAGCACTTACAGAGCTGTTTTTCCTTTGTAAGCCTGAAGCTTGTATATCAAAAGAACCTGTTGTTATTGTTTCTTAGTGAATGACTTTCACTAGAAAATCTGATTAATAGAGAAATTTAAATCACAGAACTCTTGGTTTTAGCGTCAGTCCTCCTTTTCTCTGTCATTTATTGAACTCTGCTCACCATGTCTATTATTTTTGACATAGTCATAATCCTTTTTATCCTTTGCTGCATATAGTTCTGAAGGAGAAAACCCCACTTTTTATTCCTAATGTAAACAATATAAAAAAATTTTCCTCATTACATATTTGTTTACACATTTATTGGTGACCCCCTGAAATCATATGTGAGGTTATGCATGTTATAAATGCACAGGATTTAATCAGAAATAACACTGATAAACCCCAACATGGAATCTAAAAAAAAAATTCTCAAAGTTGACCTACTTTTTTGTTCTCCCTGCTTTAAGTGAATTACATGCTTCCTATGATAATATTTTGTTGTTACTGTATGCTTGGCAGGAATTGTGTTACTAAAGGTGATTCATTCATAATTTTCCTAACAACTGAACCTGCAAATGGAAGCCTTAAAGAAATACTTTTACAGCTAATTATCTTATTTTTCCCTAGAAAATGTTTAATTTAGTCTGTTATGAGAGGTATAGTTATCAAGGGCTAAAATCCTAGTTTATTTTCCATAGGTTATGCAGTGTGAATAATCTCTAAAATGGAAAAAAAAATCATTTATATTCCGATTGAGGCGCAAGGCCAGCTGGAACTAGCATTTTATATTTGTAAATACTGTGGAATTAGAAGAGGGATTCTTAGCTCTTTCTTAAAACTCTTCAGAGAGGCTGAAGAATAAATCTGTCCACCCCCTTCCTGAGTTCATGAGACAAGTAAGTTTTACATACTTTTATTCTAATAGCTCTGCTTTTTTCTCGTAGAATTTGTGACTGCATTCACTTTCTACATTGCAAATATACTTTCTTCTGTTCTGCCTCTTTCTTACATGGACTCTTCTTTTTTACCTCATTCATTGTGTTTTCCATGTTTTCATTACCTGTGATTCTTTGTGTAAAACCTACTTTTCTTCCATTTCCCTGGTGGAATAATTGTCTTCAGAATTTTCTTGTATGTGTGTGTACATTACATCACTTACTCTTTTTTTTCCTGCATATCCCTCTTGTCTCATTCTTCCACTTGTAGTCATACTTCCATTTTTTTGTGGCAGGGTGTTGTCACTTCATACTTTTCAGTGGAAGACCACTAAATCTGAAAGTACCTGCTTTGTTTTCTCACTTTGATGCCTGGCTTCTGAGTTTCTTCTTCTATTTGGAAAATTTTGGTTATTTTTAGGCTCATAACCAACAAATCTGCTTCCTTCCAGGACTGCCATAGTCCAGGAAGTTTCTGCCTTGGATATCTCTCCAGAAGTGTGTCCTTTCCCCTTACAAGTACTGTTCAGCCACATTCCTTTTATCTTTTTTGAAAATACTGCTTACCTCAAAGCCCTGTAAAATAGTAATAAAAGTAATAGTAAGTATTGAAAACTGTCAAAAAATAACATACCGTTCAATATAAGTGACACTCTGTGTCAGATCTTCAGATTAGGAGAATTGTTTTCATGCTGTCAATAAACTGCTAATTGCATGTTGGATGTGGTGTGTACATAACACACAGTTTTTATGTATATGTTTACTACAAGGGTCCAAACTTCTAAACTTTTTCAACTCTAAGCACAGCTTTTTCTTCTAAATTAAACTTTTAAACTTAGATAGGTGTATGAATTACAATAATTCAGTTAAAAAATTAAATCTCCAAGGAACTCTTAAAATTTTTGAATGACTGAGGAATCAGATTTACAGTGGAATTTAGAATTTAACTTTATAGATATTGTGATGTCTTGATACTTACAGGATGAGGTCCAACCAACACTTCTAGCTTTTCCTGTAAGAGTGGTAAGTGCAACAATGTGACAAAGGGAGCAAAATGAGAATTAGTAAAGATAGTAAAAAACATGTCCACATGTGTAACACCTTCATATCCACTGGGTGAAAATATCTATGTGCTGTAAACCAGCTTTTTAACAAGAGCTAGACTGAGTTTATAGATTTGGCATGTGATTTACTCAGCCTTCTAACTGTTGTATCTTCTGAAAAGTACTAATGGGAGATTTAATGCATTTGACACAAACTTTTTTAACTCAAAGTAGCAAACCCCTAGCAGTGGTACTGTGTTCTCATATACTTATGAGGAGAAATACAAAAGCACTAGGAAGATACTTTTCCAAGAAGTTGTGAATTGTAGCTATGTAGCTTGACCAGTCTTTCTGAAATAGCCTGCCCATCCCTTTATTCCTGTATATTAACTCATGTAGACACTGAATCTGAAATTAAAAAAATACTTACATGTTCATGTTCTTGGTCCAGTTTTTGTTAGTTTGGTTGGTTTTTTGTTTGTTTATTTTTTGTTTTGTTTACCCTTGTTCTTGGAACAAGTCTCTTCTACCCTTAATGAATGGAAAATAAGAATTTCTTGTAGTTGATCTCCTGCATAATGATGTCCATGAGAAACAGTTCCTCCCAGCTCCCCTGAAGTCTGTGTGTCTTTCTGATGCTGTGTGAGATTGTCTTTTGTAGAGACTAATATGTTACAGCTGGGTGTGAAGCTACTGGTCTGAACAAGGCAGAAATCTCAGCAGCAGCAGCAGCATCTGTCGTTGAGCACCAGTTCTTCTCTATTCTCTGATCTCTAAAGTGGTTTACAGTAGGCTGTTATCACATTCCTTCTTTTCAAGTACTGCACAGGTTTCTAAAAGGTCACAAAAAGCTTGTGGATGGGCAATGAGGTTTACAGAAAATATGGCTGAAGGACACTATTAGAGGTTTTCTAAGACACCAAATTTCCCTGGGGTGCTGGTATCAGACATAGCCGACCCAGCTCAGTTCTGTGGGGTGCCTGAGTGAGATGGTCCATCTGGGATGGAGGTTGGGCTCTCTACTCCAGGTGAAAGAAACTTGCACAAGACTGAAAACACAACTGAAACTTCAACCTCATTGCTTTTTTAAGGCCAGATATGCTACTTTGATCTTTTCCAGTCTAATATGCAGAAGATACTTAGTCTTATGTTACTTCTGTCCTCCCTTTTTCTTCCTCTCTCTCCCCCTTTGCCTCTCTCTCCCCCTTCAGAGCACTGCATCTTTTCTCAGAACAAGAGAAAAATAAGATGACAGGTGTCACTCCAGCAGGATATGCAAGTTCTGTATTGACAAACAGTTCATCAAAGTGAACCTCCACGCCAAAAATATGAGATGCTGAGAGTACATGGAGGAAGTACCACCCAAAGCTGATCTTGCACTCTTCCTTAAGTATCAGATACTGCAGCTGTTAGCAAGAGGTGGGCTCCAGTGAGGCAAATCTGCTGGTCCTGTGTCTGCTCAGATGCAAGATGGTAAGTATCCAAATAATTTGTTCTCTTACAAATGAAAGAGAAATTCAGCAGGTTTACAGTCCATTCTTAAGAAGAGAAGGAAAAAAAGCCCCACAAACAACTCTGTGTGAGCTTTTGAAGTTCTGCCATCAGTAGTAAAACTTAAGAGCTGTTCCAGGCAGTTAGTTTTAAGGAGAAATACCTGATCTATTCATAAAACTCTTAGTCGCATTTAGGGTGTAATTTGTGGTGATATTTACTAGAAATTATTAAAACTTACTCTTTTTGGCAAGTAATGCAGTTAGTTTAATTGTTTCAAATCTGGATAGGCCTTGTATCTTCACATAATGTCATTTTATCTATCCATTCATTCTGCTCTTGTGAAATAGCAAGTAAAGTGCTGTCTTCTAGGGCAGCTAACAGCAGTAAGTCCACTGCAGCACTTCCTGTGCAGTTCATTTTTCTCAGTTTGGCCCGAATTATAGTTCTTGCCCAGTGCAGTGACCACCCTTTAAAAATTTTTTTTTAAAGACAAGCAATCAGCTGAAATATAAATTCCTCCCAGTTACCATGAGTGACTCCAAAAGTAATTGCATTTGTTTGTTTCGCCCTTTGTTTAATCCTTCAATTTATTTTAGCTAGCGGCTCACACAACCGGTGGCTGTTGCAATATCAGCTTTGATTTATTGAAATAGTGTTTGCATTTGGCTCCTGCACTTTAGAATTATGATAACTTAATAGCTGTTCTAGAGAGGAATATGGTAATGTGGGTAAAACAAATTTGATTTCAAAGATCCAACATTTTCATTTATCTGTAGAATCGGAAAATACTGATCCCTTTGCAAAACAGTAGTTTTAAAGAGTACATTTGCGAAAACCTTTTTCTGAACAAATTCAATGCCACTGTTTTCTTTTGCCATGCAACAGTTGCATTCTGCTATCCCTCTTCTTTACAGCTTCCAGTAAAAGCTGTGTAAATCATTTATTGTAAGTAAGCAGGGGCAGTGGTAAAACCAGGAAGAGATGCTTACTCACAGCTAATTCTCATTAGCAAATTATAACTGTATCTCTTTCCCATATTGCATAAATTGATCCAGACTGCAAAGTGTTGTATAGAAGAATCCTTAACACGCACTAGACTGTTTAGAGAACATGTTTTTCTTTCCAGAGTCAAATACAACTTACTGCTGTCAAATGGTGCTTTTCCCATTGCGGTACGAGCAAAGTATTTGGTATTTCAAAGCAGATTTCTCTGTAGGGTTTTACAAACGGTGTCACTTCTTGGGAATGAAGTTGGCAGCTCAGCAGAGCTGAATTCGCTAAAGCGCCGTTTCCCCGGAGCACGCCGAGAAGGCGGCGCTGGGAGCGCGGTGCCGTGCGCGGCCGGCCCGGAGGGTGGCACTGGCCCTCCACGCACCGCCCAGCCCGCGCCGGGGGACGCGGCCCGAAGGTACGTCCTGCCCGTGCTTCGGGGCAGCGCTCTCGGTCATGTTTTTGTCAAAATATTGGCACTGGCTCTGCAAGTGGCTCCCGAATGGTTTCGGTGCGATAGACACAATGCTGTTTGCCCGGGGGTGAGTAAATAACCCCCAGCCTGCTCTCTGCGTTTCCCTTACCTGGAGATGGGCTGGAGGGATTCCTACCGCTCGTGGGTGTGAGCCCGTCGATTTCTGACTGGGATAAGATTGGGAGCAGGGCCATGGGTTATGAAGGGCGCTGCACAAGAAAAGCCAGGTTTGGAAACCTCTCTTCTAGACGAGACAATCCTCTTGTATCTCTGTTTCCCCCCACCCCCATGTGGAAGTGTCTATAGGTGCATTTGCCACTTTCTTGCATAGCCTACTCAAAAACATATTGCAGAGTTTAAATATGATTGCCACCAAAAGTATTTTGCTATCACATACTTGACTGCAGCTCCTCTTGATCTGTTGTGTTCAGCTACACATAAGCAGGACTATGGACAACAGCTGTGTATAGAGACAGTAAACAGGCCAGGGAAAGTGGTGAAAATGTCACACATTTTTCTGATGTGTTCTAGGGGGACAATGACAATGGTATAGAATAAAAAAATCCCACATCTTCAAGGAAACCTAAAGAATGAATGTTAAGGCTTTGGGCTCTCAGCTTTGACCTTGCTGTTTATCTCTGAATGACAAAATCTTAAGAACAAAACCAAAGAGTGAATCTCTAAGGGAGGACCTAGCCTAAGCCCCTAGTTCTGGTTGTAGAATTGCATTGTCAAGTTGAGGAATTAGTTAATTCTGAAAGAGGAAATTTTTTTCCTTTCTTAATTTCCATTTTTAAAAACATGTTTGTTTGTTTTCCTGCTCAGCTCCCCACGCCTTGTAAATTGTGAATTTCTCTTTTGGCTATGCATGATAAGAAAATGGGTTTCATTCTACGAGTGTGTTAATCATCCCGTAGCTTAAAAATATCGTAGTGTAAATGCTTTAGTTTCTAAAGGGGTTGATCTTAAAATAATTATAGTGATCTGACCGGTGCAGCTCTTTAATTTTATAAAATGAACTGTGGGTTTAAAGTGACTTACTGTTGTCTCACCCTAAAATGAGCAGCAGGGTGAAAAATTAGTTTTGATAGTGAAATTTGGTGGCGATTGCATTGGATTGTTACTGGTTTGGAACTACAAACATCTCAATACTCTGATTACAATGCCGAATGTGCTGCTATTAAGAGCTGGGTAAAATACACAAGAAAAAGAGTATTTTAGGGACTGAGGCGTGCCGATTTGCGGCAATGAAGTATTTCACTACTGGGCTGTCAGGGTTAAACGTTGATTGCACGAAGCTGGAACGAGCCCTGCGCTCCGGGCGCTGAGACAGTAGCGAGGTTTGGCCACAGGAGGCACAGCCGGTGTGCGCTGCACGGAGCTTTCCCTAATCCCTGCGGGGCTGGGCATGGGGCGATGCAAGATCAGCTCTGAGCCGCGTCCTTCTCTCCCCACCCCCCCCGGCCCGTCCCAGCTTTTGATAACCCTTCTTGTCTTCTGATTGCATTGATCCTCTGAGAGGGCGCGCTTCTGCTTGGGCAGGGCAGCGTCAGTATTTAAGAGATCAGAGCTGGCTTTCTCCCAGCCTACGTGAATGGATTTGGTGTCAAGGGCAAGGAAAGGCAGCTGCTGCTGCCCCAGAGCACCACCCACCCACCTGTTCGCTGGGGAAAGTGTTACTGGCCCCAGGTGAGGCTCCTGCCTTTCACACTAAGAGTCCCCAGAGCACAGAAACCCTGAACACGCTCCCTCAGGCCCAAAGCGCAGTGCCTGACAGAGAGCTGTACTTACCCCAAGCAGCAGGGAAGTTTCTTTCGTTCAGATTATAAGTGACTCTCTTCAATTCCTATGTAGGACCCACAATTTAACTTCCCATTTCGGGGAAGTTTATGCGTGTGCTTAAATTAGAATGTCATCTGATAAGGCACAGTTCCCACATCCACTGTCTTATGACAACTAAACATATTTAATGAACAGTGAGTCCATAGGGTACAGTAAGTGTCCCTGGAATAATAAGGGATATTGCATCGCTTCTGAGGGCAAAAGAGAAAGAATAAACCGTTTCTGGCTTTCAGGAATTTAGACTCCTATTTCAAACTTAATTTAATTCTTATGGAGAGAGTCCCTGTAGGAGCAGCCAAAGTTTAATCAGTAACACAACAGCGATTTAGCTCAATTCTCAGTATCTTAGTCATATGGAGAAGCTGCTGCAACTGATTAGAAAGCTCATTTCATTGAAATATTGCATGGAAGCATGAAAATTCCAGTGAGGAAAGGCAACAGTCACTTCATCATTCTAGATCCCATGTTAACGCATCACCAACTCTCACATTCAAAGCCTTTTTGGAGAAACTTAGTAGTTGGGGGACTAATAACCACCCACAACCCTTAATTCTGAGTGATTATTTTAAGCACAAATTAACAGATCTGGGCCATTACTACCCCGAATTGAATCATTCAGAGGGGTGAGAGGGAATAAAAAAGGCAGTACTCCATGGGAATGCCTCAGGATTAACTGCTTTTGTACATTTCCAAGCACTTTTGTCAATAGCATCCCCTGTGTAATAAATTCCTTTTCTAGTTCCTTTCACACTGTTTACAGGCAGAGCACTTAAAAGTTTGCAATATACACTCAAATAAGATTTTCCAAGTTACAAGAATTATTCACTTCAGGTAATTTTATTCTTTATAGTCTCTACATATTTGAATTTTTACTTGATGAATTCGTAACAGAATGTATAAGTATTAAAAAAACAAACAACAAAACCACAACACAAATCAAAGCCAGCAAACAATTGGTCCCCAAAGAATAAAGCAAGCAATCAGTTCAATAAACACACTTGATTTATTTTGTATAAAAAGGGTTAAGTTTACAACTAAACTTTTATAAAAAGTTTAGCATGATTAGGTACATCATTACACTTTTTGCAGAAATGTATATTTCTGCCACTATACAAGAAAACTCTAATTAAAGAGTTCACAAGGTTTCACTCATATATATATTTATATATAAATATATACACAGCATTCAGTCCTAGGTTTGTGTCAAAAAGGTAATTTCTGACCACAGACTTTCCTAAAAAACTGAACACTGGATCCTTCTGGTACTCACGCTCCACCTTTGGAAAAAAAGGCAAAGTCTGCTTTAAAATGGGCAACTCCTTGTGAGATTTTTGTTTCGCTCCCCACGTTGGGAATAGTATATAAAGGAAGCCTTCCAGCTAGGGAAAGGGTATTTAAGAGTCTCTTCATAAATAACTAGGTTCAGTCCAAGTTGAAAAATGGGGTGGGGATAAAGATCAATCTTGATTTTTTTCTTCTTTATTAATTTTAAAGGTCCTTTTACTTGAACGTGGATTTCCCCCTCCAGATATACAGCTGAAAAATAAATTCAGCACCTCAAAAAAAAAAAAAAAATCCTGTAGACATTTTCTTGTGCAAAAAAAAAAAAAAAATCTCATCAGTGGAACACCTGCAAGAGATTGAAAAGAAGCATATTTAGGAGAATGCTAACAGGGCAGAGATCCGGACAGACTGGCGCCAGAGAGGAAGCCACAGTTTGAACATTTAACCAAACACTCAGAGATTGGGCAAACCCTGGCGTCCAGATGCAACACATACACGCTCACACACTCGCTCTCAAGAGCACAAATTGAACATAAAAATAACATACACTCCAGGGAAAGGCTAGAAAGAGGATTCTCAGTCCAATCTTTATTTAGATCTCTGTAAACGCAATGTTCAGAGGCGCCAGCCTGCCTCTCAGAGCAATTATTTGATTAAAAGCAGTCACTTATTTAACTGATAGCGCAGACAATCCCACATCACAGAATTCAAGGAATTGTGCCAAGATTCCCAACTTAATCAGTCACTTTGGCCCAGGAAGTTAAGACTCCAAGAACAGATAAGAATTTGCATTAAGCAGCGAGCAGGATCAGAGCAGCCTGTGCTGCTGGGTGAACCTCAGCAACACACACACACACACTTAGGACCTCAAGGCTCAGTTATTAGTCTCATTTCTTACTGATTACAAAGGCATCTCCTAATCAACTTTTAGGACCTATTTTTAGCACTTGCCATCACGCCTCCCATTCCCTGGGGAGGCAGTTTTCACCCGAAGTTTAGGAATAAGGCGCACAGCACTCACCGTTAGATTTAGCCACAAAGTGCTTTGCTTTCGCTTGACATGAGCTCTGAGGGGAACTCGGACGCCTGCGAGAGAACAAGAGCAGGGTAAGGGCGAGGTGGCCGAGCACCCAGGGAGGCGGGATCGGATTGTCCCGGTCCAGCCCCGCCGCGGGAGAGGGAGCGCGCCGCGGGTGCTGTCACCTCGCCACCCGCGCTGGGGACACGGCGAACGCCACCCGAGCCAGGTCAGCGGCGAGCCGGGGCGCGGGGGAGGCACCTACCTGTAGCGAGAGGATGCTGATGTCTGTGTTGAGGGTGGTCAGAGGAGTTCTGGAGGAAGGGTTCTGCCCGGGTCTCTGGTGGTGCAGGCTGACGATGCTGGGGTGCGAGTCCAAGGCGATCTGCAGGTCCAGGATGTAGTCGATGACGTGCTGCAAGATTTCCATCTTGCTCACTTTCTTGTTCTGCGGGATGCTAGGCACCAGCTCCTTCAGCTTGGAGTAGCAGTCGTTCATGTTGTACAGCAGGCTCATGGGGTCATCCACGGGGGTCTTGCTCCGAGAGATGCCCAGGTTGTGCTCCGAGAGGCCGGTTTTCCTGACGGACCGCACAGGGCTGAAGGCTTTCATGCTGGCTGGCAGGCGGGCGGGCGGAGAGCGCGATTCCGGGGGGAGGACGGGCTGAAGCCTGCGGAGCGCTGCGGTGCCGCTCTGGCGCTGCCGGAGCTCGCACTGAGGGCCGGCGTCGCGCGGCCGCTCTTATATGGCGGCCGCCGCCGGGCCCGGCCCGCGCTCGCTGCCATTGGCGGTCGCCCGCACGTCCATCACCGCGGGGCGCCCTCACTGGTGGGGCCTTCCGCCCGGGCAGCCAATAGCAACGGGGGGCGTGGCCGCGCGCACAGCTGAGGGAGTAAATAGTGCGCGGGTGCGCGGGCCCGCGCGGGGCCTGGGGCGGCAGCGGCGCGCTCCCGCGCGGCCCTCGGACATCCCTCTGTCCCCCCTGCCCCGCCCTGCCCCGATCTCTGCGTGGGCTCGCAGGGCTGTGCGGGGCTGGCCGCGCCAGGTGCGCGTTGCGGGATGCGCAGGTCCCGCTGCAGCGAGGGATGGCGAGGGCTGAGCCTTCCCCAGGTCACCGTGAATTGGAGCATCCCGGCGATGCTTGCATGTCCCCACTTAACACACGGCAGCGAAAGTCAGTGGCCGAGTTTGCAGCCAGAGCTATAGGCTGCGGGTGTAAGCAGGAATTAAATAAATCAAGATTAAAGATAAAACAAGCCTATAAACCCCACTGCAACTTACTGTCCTGATGAGAACGGAGCACTGAGCACCCAGACAGCCAGGCAGGCGTCACTCCTAGCGCCCTGCTTCCTGAGAACAGGGTTACTTCAGATGATGCTATTAATTGGAGATCATTAAGCAAATGTGCATATTGGAAGTGCATTTACATGTATTACCCTTGAAAGGCTGCTCATCTGCGCCCTATCAGTGCTCGTGACACAGTACTGCCATTAATTATGCAAAGATTGTTTCTGGTGACAAATGCAAATGCTTACTACACGCTGTACTTTTAGCAGCTTTGGTTGCAGCCAATGAAACATCTTCCAGAAACATTCCAGAGGAAAAAGTTTTCGGGGTTTTTCTGTTTTGTTTTGTTGAGCTGGAGAAGTGAATGATTTTTTTCTTAAGTTTAGTTCCATTGTATTTTCTCATATTTTGCTTATACTACCGGCTGTATCACAAACGGACAGAGATTCCACCTCCCATTGCACACACTACCTGAGGAAAGTTCAACTTACGAAAGCGGGAGCGTATATACACAACTAATATAAATGAAATTCTGCACAAATCGCAGCAATTCTGTAAAACCACATGGATGCTTAAAGCGCGTTAGTGTTCATGGCAAACAAAACCGTAGTAAACGCACACATCCATAAAATCAGTGAGGATTGTGCTGCCAATCATAACTATTAAAAGCAGACAAATATGGGATTTATCTGCGCTGTTGTTGCATAGCTACACGAAGGGGGTCGGGGCTCTGAGGGAGGAACATTACGGACACTTGAAGACAAAGGTACGAAGAGCCGCATCAGTGTTTTTTCCAGTTAGCGTGGCATTCCTGAGCTGGTGGTTGGCTATTCTTTTAACAGGGCACTTTGGTGACTGTCACACCAGGGTGTTTGCCCCGCGGCTGTTCTCCGGGGTGGACTGGAGGCGGTGCCGAGGCTGACAGGAACACAAATCAACGCGTTTTGAAACGCGAAGGGTGAAAGTGAATCTCGACATTCAATCTGATAGGAAGACAAGTACATTGTTCAAGTGCAGTTACAGAGAGTAAATAATAATAAAAAACACCCTGCCAATTAACGACTTGCTTAAAATCCCCACTTAGAGGGACTTCAACCTTTACACCGCTAAGATACCAATTAGTGGTGGTACTTGATCTGCGGCCACAGGTTTTGGTCCTGCAACATACTTGCATTTCTGTCTAATGAAGGCACTAGTGGAAGAAATGTTGAGTGGTTTTGGTGTAATAATAGCCAACGTAAATATGTTCATGCTTCTCCCATCACTGTTTGTCGTTCTTGGACAGCACAGCAGCACGGCAGAACCGGCCGGCCGGGCGCTGCAGAGGACCCTGTATTATTGCTTTCGCTTTTCCACACCAAGGGCTTAGCACGCTTTTTGGAACACCGGGGAGTTGTGTGGAGGGGCTAACCTGGCTATTTTCCCTGTCATCAAATGACTGTCATGTGCGCTTTCTGCACGCGAAGTAGAGCCCGCGAGCAGCCAGGCTCCGCTTCCCCCAGGCGAGCGGCTGATAACATTTCATTCGCTCAATTCTGCTGCTTTAGCACTGAAAGCTTTGGCAGAGGCTCGCCAGCTTTGGGAGTTCCTGCGCTCTGACACGGGTCCCACGAGCGGTGCCACAGCCGTGGCGGTCCCGCTGCCCGGCGCGCCGGGGGGGCTGTGGGGCAGGGGGGGGAGCCCGAAACCAGCGGGGCTGCGAGCTGCTCCTCGGGGGCTTTTCCCAGGACCCGTCCCAGGCAGCTCCGGGTGCCTCGGGAGCCGCGCGTCCGCCTCTTAGTTTTCAGCCGAGACTTTTACGGCCGGTTCCCAGCCCCGAAACGCCGCCGCCGCAAACATCTGGTAGGAATCGCCGCCACTCCAACCTACGCACAAGGCGCCGCTTTCGCCTCCGCGCCCCCCGGATCACAAACCCGGAGCTGCGCTCCGCGGGCGCGCGGGTCCCTCCCCCCCCCCCTCGCCCGGCGCCAGCCCGCGGCGGCTCCGGGTGCGCGGAGCGGCGACGGGAACGCGGCCGCCCCGGGGGCGCCGTCCCCCCCGCGCCCCCGCGCCCCGCCCCGCGCCCGGGGCCGGCCCGGACTGCGCGGCGCCAGCCCCGTGACATCAGCCCCTCGCCGCCGCCCCCCCCGCCCGCGCCGCCCGGGCCCGGCGGCGCCGCTCAGGCGGCTGCCATGGCGACCGGGGCTGCGCCCGCGGCGGCAGCCCGGCCCCGCTTCCCCCTCCCGGGCGCACCTGCAGCGGGGGCCGCCGCCGGACGCCCCGCCATGCCGCGGGGGGGGGGGGGGAACGAGGGAATGTGGGAAGGCGGGGAGGGGGGGGCGCCCGCAGAAAGGAGAGAGGAAAGAGTGAAACGGGCAAAATTGCGATGGACGAGGGGGGGGGAAAGGTCCCGGCGCCGCTCGCCCCCCAGCGCGGCTGCTCCCCGGGGCCGGGTTGCCGCGACCCGGGCAGGAAGGAGCGGGCCGGGCTTCCCAGACTGCGATGTGGGGTAGAAGGTGGGGGCTTCGGTCCTGCCGCCCCACCTCGCCCACCCCCCACCCCCAAAAAAAAAAAGTATTTTCTACGAGGAAAAGTCACGGTTTTTTTGAAGGCTGCCTGTTCTTTCGCCTCTGAAGGTCTTTCTAGCCCAGCCCCAGGGTCACACAGTCACCCCCCGGCCTGGCTCTCCCCGGTGCGTGTGCGGGGCGGGGGGCTGAGGGAAGAACCTGCGAGGCTGCGCTACCGCCTCCCTTGGGGACCGGCGAGTTCTTCCGCGGCCCTGTCCCCTGGCTCTAATGAAATCTATCTAAAACATCCAGTAATAATGTAAATAGCTTTAATTGCGGCGTATTTAAGCCATCAAACCAAACTAAAAAAAAAAAAAAAAAAATCTGTTAAAATTGGCCAGGTTCCAAGTCATTGACACCATCCAGCCTGTCCAAGCAGGGCGTCCAAGTACGTTTTGATACAGCAGTTTTCAATGTAGCAGGTAAAATCTCGCTAAACCCGGTCGCTTTTAACTACCCGCTCCCTTTTGTTTGCCTCACGTTTCCAATTCATTCAAAGAAAAGTTGTAGAAGTTTGGGGGTTGGCTTTTTTTTTTTCTTTTTTCTTTTGAGCGGGAGGAAGAGTAATGCATGCAAAATATTTAGTTACAACTTCTGCGAAAGGCACCGATCTGTAACAGCATTTTCTACTTTCACAAAGGATTTTCCTGTTACTTTTGTTCCGGTCAGAAAATTAAAAAAAAAAAAAAAAAAGGCGAACGAAGAAGAAGAAGAAGAAGAAAAAAAAAAACTTGGGGGAGAGATAAGGTCTGGAAAACAATCTGGAATTGCCAGGCTGTTGGTGGGAGCTCTGCGGGGCTGGCGTCAGGAAGTCTGCGCCGCCTTCTATTACTGTTGATCCAGCTTTGTGCAGCTGCACTCAGTACAATTAGCTTGTAGAAACAATCCTGCTGTAGGCAGCCTCTTCCCTTCAAAGTGCTTTTCTATACTGATCCCCTCACATCATGATGCTGGAAATCAAGTCACAAGCCGACCACTGTTTGGCCAACATCATCTGTGGGAATTCATTAACCTCCATCCCAGAGATGCAACAAGAGATTGTTTGTCCAGAACTAAACTTACAGCTTAATATGATGTAGCCCATACAGGAAAAAAACCTGTGTCCCCATTTTTTTCTTTTCTTTTCTTATTTTTTCTTTTTTTTTTTTCTTTTCTTTTTTTTTTTTTTTGTCCATAACAAGAAACACATTGTGCAGCTTTTTCTTCTTCTTCGTTTTTTTCTTTTTCTTTTTTTTTTTTTTTTTTTCTTCAGGGGGTGGGGAATGTAGCTGAAATCAGGCATGAGCCGGCTCCTGCTAAAACTTTGCCATCAAACTGTTTTTTGGTTCATCGGGCTGCAGTTTCCATAGAAGCAACTTATCCCCGCGATCATCTTGTCGGGTGCACTTCGCAAGCTCATTTCCTGTCTGAGCTTGCTCCGCTGCTCTCGGATGCTGCAGCTGACACATTTCCTCCCCGTGCACTTTGCACCCACCTCATCCTTGCCCAGATGCTCGGGGCTGATTGTGCCTAAAAGGGGGTTTCAGCACACTCCGCAGCTGCCTTGGGGGAAGGGACTTCTTTTAATTTTTTTTTTTTTTTAATTTTCTTTCTACTTTTCCCTGCTTCCCACTCCTCGCCCTGCCGGCAGCAGCCCTTCCCACTCCTCGCCCTGCCGGCAGCAGCCCTCCCCGTGCCCCCGTCCCCAGCGCTGCAGACCCGGCTGGCAGGGGTGCGGCTGCGGCCACTGTCCCCCGCCTCGCGCGTGCCGTGCGTGTGCTGCCGTGTGCCACCGCAGTCGGTGTCCCCCGGCCCCGGCCCGGCGGAGCGGGGCTGCCGCGCGTGGGACAGCGCTGCCGTGCCCCCCCGGCTGCGGAGCGGGGCCCTGGCGCACCCCGTCTGCGTGGGCAGCCCCGGCGCGGCAGCAGCAGGGTGACATCTCCCTGCTCCCGCGGCGGTCTGCGAACAGCTGTGCTGTTGGGAGCAGCAGTCCTGCTTCCCGGCACCCCCGTGCTGCCCCTGGCAGGGCTCTCCGCGTCCCGCCCTGCCGGCAGCTGCTCTTGGGCAGTGGGGCTGGCACCACAGCTCCCTCGCCGCCAGGTCCTTCCCTGGGCACGAGAATGCCCTGCCCACCGTTCTCACCCAGCCCGCTCCGAACCCCTCCGGGGTTCTGCTTCAAGGAACATATGGATACACCGTCCCTGAGTTTCGTTTCCAAACCGTGTTCTTTCCTGGGCCGTAGTTGCAAATGCCACAGATTCACCAAATTTTAGGATATCTTTTCCTCTCTTCTCATTGTGCTTTTGAATAATGTTGCTTTTTCACAGTATCATTCCCTTCATCCCCGCTTTTAAGCATCCCTCATCTGCTGCTGTTAATCCCAAGGTGTGTGTTGTTGGATGCTTTAGAAGTATTGTGGCAAAACATAAATGTTTTTTTCATTCTTTTGAGACATCTCCACTTTGGCTAGAAGTGTTGGACTATAGGATGGGCAGGCCTTTGTTCGGATTCTGTTTTGACATGTGTATCATTTTATGATTGTATTCCTAAACTGCTGTTGTGCAGTAAAATGCCTTTTACTCAGACTGTATTTTCCAGCACCACCCTGCAAAGAGGGCTGTTTCCATGCGAATTGCATGGTTTTGCTGCAACATTTATATCAAATCCAAATTCAAATGCTTTAGTTCTAATGTTTACTTCAGTTTTGTAGGATTTCTCATTTTTGTAAGTAGGACCAGTGCCCTGAAGGCTTTGCTACATAAACTGCTACCTGCAAAGGGCTGTTGCTTACCTGATTCTACTTGAAGAAAATTGCCATGAAATCTTTCTGAGAGCAGCATATCTCTGGCATAGTAAGTGCTACTGGTATTAGGTGTATTAGATCCATATATTAACTCTGAGGTTTTTACTCAAATCCAAATAAATTTCTTTTTTAAAAATCGTTAATTATTTTATTAATGCAACATCTATGTTTTAATTAAGTTACATATCATCTTCTAGAAGTGCTTACAGTGAACCAGTTAGGTGGCTCTCTTAACTTAGCATGGTTGTGGTAAAATCCAGGATCAAGCAAGTTCACTTATTAGTGCGTGGCTTGTGTAGCAGATGGTTTTCATCTAGTGTAGCTTTTCTAGTGATACATTTAAATTAATGTAGGTCTAAAGTGTTGCAGATTTTGCACTCCTCACCAATTCTCTGGAAAATCTATTCAGGATAGGAAAGGGAGAGCGACCAGGCAGGAGATTACTAACAACAGTACCCCACATGCAATAAGGAATAAACCAAGGAGTAAAAAAATGAGCTTATTCTTTTGTTAATTATCTGGCTGGCTGGTCCAGCTCCCCTCAGTCTCCCACTTTGGCCCAATTTTGATCATTAGGTACAGGCCTGTGGGAATAAGATTGCAAAACGCTTGGCTTAATTTCACTAAAAAAAGGATATAATGGGAATTGGCTTGGTGGGAGAAGATTTTGCAAATCTGTTCCAGGTATGGTTTTAAGCACACACATCCCACTCAACCCCCCAAATTGTAAAATTATGATAATTTCAAGTATAAGTGTGTTTATGTAGTATGCTCTGTGTGTTTTGTTTTTGCTCAATAATAATATTTCATGTACATAGAGAAGAAATTGAGTCTGTACTGAAACTGGCATCTAATTGTTGGTCAGTCTGGCCTTCCTGTTGTCTTCGGGAAGAATACCTCAGTTCCACGGTGAAAAGATTTGTAATGTTAAGCAGGCAGTACTAATTTAACTTTACCAAAGCTATTGTTATACAGGACCCACATAATTCTCAGTCTTTTTTAACTAATGTACAGAAAAAAAATTGTATGGTCAGGAAAGCCTAATTCCACTCAGGGTTTGGGTACTGGAAGTGCAGTTTAGCAAAATATGTGTACCACATCTCAAATGCACGTGCGCCCTCACGAGTCCTGTTGAACCATGTGAGTTCCAGTGAAGTTTCCCAGGCTGTTAAAACTTTGCTTCTTTATAGGCCCAGAATGAGCATTATCTAGGTTAAGCTGACTTTCTTAGTGACTGTCGCCTGCACAAACCCCCCTGAGAATCACAAAATAGCTATGTGTCTGAATCTCTGGAGAGGCCTGGTCCAGGAGGTGTGCTCAAGATCATGGTTAAATGCACACTGACAGCATGGAGCTTAGCACAAGGCGCAGCAGCTGGAGCTGCCGGAAAGTTCAGGGGCAAAGAAGGAAAAGAACTGCTGCTTTCTCATAAGCAATTTTTCTCATGAGACCACTTGTCCTGGAAGTGAGGGATGCAGATTCAATGTCCTCCTCATCAGAGGTGATATAAACTCCCTCCTGCTTGCAAAGCAACCCTAATGACCAGAGATAAGGCTAAGGTGGAGGACACCCACCCATCCTGTTCAAGTTTGCCACAGTAAAGAAACAGATGCAAATTTCAGAGGGCCAGAGGGATTATAAACAAGAGGGAGCCTAACAGTGTAGCTCAGGGGTAAAGGCATCTCCTGGATGGCAAGAAGCCCAAAGTCTGGGCCTGCTGGCCTGGCAGACTCACCCATTCTTGAGGGTGAGGTTCATCTCACCTTATCTTAGCTATTTAGAGGTTTATGTCTCATCTCTCTATAGTCAGTGGGAAGAGAGAACAAGAGACACCTGCAGAGAGTGATTCATTCTGGGCCCATCTGACACCTCTCTCAGGATGGAGTGAATCTCCTCGCTGGGGGTCATTGCTCACCATCAGTTCTCAGCAGAAGCCAGACAACCAATTTCAGCCAGAAGCCTGACTTATAGATGCCAAGTGAGGCGGATTCCACTGTGGATGACTAATTTTCCTGATTCATCATACCTGAATTTAGTCTTTAAAATTTGGGTATGTAGTCAAAGTTAGTTGAGTTCTGTCCCTGTATCATGATCATTCCTTCCATTGGAAGTCTGGACATGGATAGTGGAATATCTTGGGATGAAGTATTGCTGCGCCTGTAGAGCCTAAAGACCAAGTGGCCATGTGTGTTCCTAGTCTGCGCTTGTGAATCCTGGTGCCTGCCAGGTGTTGGAAATGTAAGTGTCAAACTATTGCATGTCATTTTGTGAACTTCTTTTGTAGATGGTCTAGGTGACTAGAGGCACTATATGCTGCTTTTAAGGGAGGAGCTAGCTGTGTAAAATATGCATAAAAATTGTTTGATGATATTACGAGGCTACAGTTGGGATTTTTGGAAAGCTGAAAGGCTCTGTATTTAAATCAAAAAAAGTAAAGTACTATGGAAAATGGACTAAGTGTATACTGCATTTTATGCGCTTGCGTACCCAGAAAAATCTGTCTCTAACTTCTAAAACTGGAGGTTGGATGCCTTTAAAAATACCACCTTTAATACTAGCCCTGAAGAGATGAGCCTGCAATTTTCAGTTTGAAAAAGCTATAGTTTTTTTCATTTTTGATAATGTGGAATAGTGCTGTGGTGTACTGCAGGATGAATCCCAACTATGTACTTCATTGTTTCATCAGAGATCAGCAAAAGGTCACCCAGCCTTCTTATCAGATTACTGGAGTGCAAGTATTTTCTGTGCTGGTCTGAGTTTGGTGCACATATATTCTTTGCAAATGGATGATTTCAGGGAAAGACAAGCTATGTGTTTTTATAATTTAATATTTGTTAAAAATCACCAAAGGCTTATTGTCCAGTCATTTTGCAAATTTTAGATTGTAGAAACAATTGTGAAAATAAATGTCTGGTTTGGCAAAATTAGAGTAACATGTTCTCTTGATAGTTTTTTAGCTACAAATACAGTTGGAGATGATGCCACCATGTTGTTCATGTCAATCACTACAATGTTGAATGCCTTCAACTATTCCAAAACATGGTTGAGAAACCCTTCTATTTCTTTTATCAAAATATGAAGGATATGTTTTTAAATTTGGCAACATAAAAGTAATTTGGAATGGACTAAAATTAAATTATTTAAGGCCTCGAGCTATTGTTTACAGCAGAGACAAGAGATCTGAAAATATGAAAAGGATGCAAAAACTTGTTTAAATATTTTGAGCCAGAACAAACAGCTCATTTAGACCTACCTAGCAGAGGATCTCTGGATTGTTCTCCATTGAACAATCAGAGTTTGGACTTTTAACAGTTTCTTTTTTTCCTGCCTTATCACTCTGCTTGTTTTTACTTCATTAGCGATAGTTTTGTGTTCCTTATTCCCTTTCACAGGTCTCTTGGTTCCGGAGATGGGATCCACCTCATTTGATTTATGGCAGTGTCTGGTTGATGTCTACATCTAAGCCTGTCTTTAAAGACTCAGTTTACAGACAATTGAGAAAATCGTTGCTTCTTATCGATGACTTATTTCTACCTAATACAGAAGTCTAAAAGCCTAACTCTACCCTTGATACTCTTGATTTCTGAGTCCAGCTGTCCTTAGCTCAGACAGTATGTGGTTTAACTAGACACCCTGGCCTTGATGTGGATGTCCCATGTCAGGGTTGATTCTTAGACTTTCTTGATAATTCTCCACTTTTGTTTTTTTTTGGTATGTGTGTGACTTGACATGTTTGACAGCATTGAGAAGAATGAGCAGTGGCTATTAGATTTTGACCAAGAAGCTTTTCTGGCTATGGTCTGGTGGAGTGCTAGGGTTTTACAGTCCACAATGTGTAACCTCTAGGCTAGATGCTCATAGTTGTAAGTTTTTGTGCATTTCTGCCTGTTAGCTGTGCAACATTCACTAGCAGGGCTGCGTTTTCCTCTGTGGTGTAGATGGGACTTACATAGTGAGGGAGGTTGCTTTCTGTGAAAGACTTACCTCAGTTGTAGAAGGTACACAAAGAAGGAAGATGCTCCTTAAAACAGCTGAATTATGTTGTGGAGGCCTTAATCCATGTCTCTGCCACAAAATTTTTTTTTAATGTGAGATAATGGACAAGTCATTTAGAGCAGACCTGTGTCAGGAGACTGTTTATATCACCTGGGAAGTCAATAGGAATTGTCCTTAAAGATCTAAAATGAGATGAAAACACCACTCTGAAGTAACAGGTCCTGTCGATCACAAGTTTAGCAGCCAGAACTAGAGTTAGTAGCCAGTTTATTTTCTGACCAGATGCTTCACACATTACCATTGGTTTAAAGATAACAGCTTTTTTTTTTTTTTTCTTGAAAAGGGAATATCCCTTTTGAGGGTAGGACACAATATTTTCTAATAAATGTGGGAAAAGATTCTGGAGTGGCAGAAGTAATAATTGTAATAAGGGGCATTCCAGTGTCCTTTTCAGGGCCTATAGAGAGATTCTACCTCCTGCTCTCCAGCTGGGAAATTGTAAGATGGTGCAGTGGCAGTAGGGTGACTGCCAGAGACCAGAGAAAGCACCAGTCACAGCTGGATGAGGACTTGGAGCAGGAACAAGGAAGTCTAAGGATTAAAGGGGAATAGGGGAGAGGGAGAATTCAAGTTTCAGATCTCTTCATCAATTTGGATTTCTTTCATTTGAAATGTCAGGCTAAAATAAGAAACACTATCCAGAAAGTGAATGCTCCTGAAGAAGTTTCTTGTATTTCTGTCTCCTGTTAGGACAACCTGTGAAGTAAACTGTGGTGATTTTAGCCCTAACTAAATCAATTTCTTAGGTTATAGGAGACATAGGTTCTGGGTTGATCCAGTGAGGTGCTTACAATCCTCAGATAAGAAACGCTCTAGAAGTGGTCATTTGGGACATTCACTGGTGCAATGGAAATTCTAAATTACAGTCTAAACTGGGAAGAATGGGATATGAAGCCTTGGTTTTTGATAGGCCTTGTAAACATCAGACCACTTCTTTGAGAATTTCCTGAGAAAATGTTCAGGAGTATAATCTTGGTTTTCTTCTGAAGTGTGATTGTATTTCTTTTTACATGAGCTTCTGCTTTGTTTTCAGAAGTGTTTTTATATATTCTATTAAGGAAAAAAAAACATAATGGGAAAGTTTTTGGTAATTTTTTTATTGACTGGGTGTTTTTTGCTGTAATGCAGATGCTCCTTTTTTAAACCTGGTAAAGGCATAGCTTTTGAGGACATGATACTCTCTGCTCTGTACTGAGAGCAGCAACACACCTTGCAGAATTGTTTTAAGGAGCAGTCTGGAGTGTGCCAATTTCTCTCTTTTCTGCTATTTTGGTAGTGTTTTGTGGAGTGAAGCACATGTATATAAGCTGCAAATGTACATTCCTGTATAGAATAAGCAGGCTGTCTGTGTGAATCAGCTGTTATGGGGGTGGCTGTGGGTAAGACATGAAACAGGCAGTGGAAACTCCTTTGATGGAGACTCAGTAGTCTTCATGCTTTACACATATGGGGCCTGATGCAAATCCAGTGAGACCCAGGAGGGCTCTCCCTGTCAGTTCATGGCTTTAGATCCAGCTTCAGGTGTGTTTGTGAATGTGTATGTGGGATGTGGCTGGTTTTTGGCTAGTGTAACAGGTGCCTGTGAGAGCGGAGAGGGAATTTGTTTTACTGCTCTGGGTTGGCAAGTGAATTTTATCTAAAGCTTGTCACTTGCACATAGCCAGCCTGCTCACGTTCTAAATAGATTCTGCCCTCAGATTGTAAAGAACAAGATAATAACATTATGTTATGTACTTGAGAGCTAAATTATTTTAAAAGTCTGAAATTAGCAGATGAGGAGGAATTTATTTGCCAAATACATTTCAGAAGCAGCTTGGGAAACCTGTCAGAGCCCATCTTTGACTGCTTAACTAGTGGCTGTTCAACTTAATAGCTCTGAAGAGTGCTTACAGTATGAGGGAGACCAAAACAAAATCCCAGAATGCGTGAGATTTTATTCCAAACAACAAAAACGGCCATCAATTCTCAAACCAGATAGTTAAAGAGGAAAACCTGCATCTACAACCACTGACCTTACCTAACATCCCCTGTGCTCCAGGCAAAAAAACCCCTTGCTCTTTTTTTGGACTCTTTATCCATTCTTTCCAGCTCTATTAACTTATTGCATAGCTGAACATGACCTTTGCTCTGGTAGCGATGCCGGCCTTTACCCTGTGTTCGGCCTTTACCACGTGTTCGGCCTTTTACCGCACAGATATCTTCAAATTTTCCTGTGTCCTAGCCTCCATGTGTGGGACGAAGGTCTGGAAAATTCTTTCCAGCCACTCTCCTTCAAATCACTCCTTAAGATGCACTTTCCCCCCCACATGTCTGTGGGGCTTTGCTGACAGTAGCTGGGAAGAGTGGAAGTTAAATTGTTTTCTCAGCAGCTTGTGTGAAAACATGCTCACATTATTTGTATTGTGGATCTGCTGTCAACCCCTTTCCTGCTGGGGATGACAAGGCCATGATGCCATTTCAGTAATCATCAGCTGTCATTGGAACCTGACATAGACAGGAGCAGCTCTTGGCTCTGATGGTTGTTACCTTCCCTCTCCTTTACTCCCAACTGTCCCAGTTTGCTTTTAGCCACCGTGCTGCTTCCATCCTTCCTGGCTCTTGCACATCTGTGAATTCAGGTCCTGTGCCTGGCTGAGGGACTGATGCGGAGTCCACCCTTGCAGGCTTTATTAGCACATCTTGGCTTTAAGCATCAAACATCTGTTTTGGGGAGGTGATGGAGCCACAGATCTTAACCCTTCAGAGTGGCAGAAAAGCTTCTCTCTTTGTTGTTATTACTTGCCCAACTCCATATGGAAGGGGAAAGCATCCTAGCTAATCAGAGCTTCAGACAGGCAATTCTTCAAATTGTTTTAGGTTTTTTAATTAATATTGTGGGCTCCAGCATCATGTGGTGGAGAGCCAGTGTCAGTCATCTGACAGTAGCCTTCACCATCTATCAGTAATGAGGGAATTCCTCTGCGTAAGCCCCGGAAGCTCCTGTAATGGGTGAGATTGCTGTTTGCAAAGCATCCTGCAACATTCAGCCTTGCAGGTCTGCTGATTTTTAAATTATATAAACAAAACCGTGTAAAATCTGTGTAGCCCAGAGGTAGTGACTGTTTATACTGTCCAGATCACAGATGCTGAGCATGAATGCACGAACAGTCCTTTTGTATGGTGTTTGACACTTTCTGTGGCTGTCTGCACTGTTTTTTAATATACAGAATCCCTGATTCTCCACTGCCTTGCACCCTGTCTATTCATTCTCACCCCTGTGAAGTGAGGGTAAAACACTATCAAAACAAAATGGTACCATTTTGCATGTTTTCCACTCAGTTTGTTCAGGTGTAAATAACGACAGAAAGAACGGGGCAGAGCAGAACCTGACCCACAGTCTGTCTCTCAGTGCATCAGGGGTCTTGAAGTGGGGGGATGACAGAACAAACACAAGCTGTTACCTTGCCATTTTTGCTAATGTTTTAAAACCAGGCAGCTTGTGAGGATGACAGCTGCAAAAGTCAGGCAGTACTTCGTTCCTGTAGTCCTCACGTGACGTATTCCCCTAGAGCAATAGAAGTGTTACCTGTGGTGTGGATGGGTGCTAATGATAGCTGGTTTGGGAGCAGGGTTGTCAGTGAGAGTCATCTTTCTGAGTTGTTCAGCTGCTCCACTTAGTACTGGAGAAAAAAAAATCCTTTGTACTTTGTGCTGTTGGCTGCATTACCTTGGCTTTTATAATTGGTTGTAATGGAAAGTGAGCTCTTCAAGCTGTGGCGAGCCTGCTGCTTTGTCTCCTGGGCCCTGGACATGAACAACACTCAAGCTTTTTTAACTTTAAAATTTTTTTTTGTCATTGTATGGACAGAAGACTACTCATCCTAACTGACTTTCTGTCATCTTCTAATACTGCCTTTACACAGCTCTGCAAGTAAACACCCAAGCCTTCTTCCAAAAAAGAGTATCTCTTTTCCCTTCCCTTTTTTTTCTTTGCACAAATCCCAGCTCTGACACCTTCCTTGCTTTCCTGAACAACAAATTAGACCATCCTAGACCATTCTGTTTTTACCAGGGCACAGAATTTAAGTATATTTATGATTTGTTCATAAGATATCGCTATCACCTCTTGTGATTTAATGTCCTTCAACATTAATGCAGGAAAAAATAATGTTGTATTGCACAAAAAAAAATCCACCCTCCCTTAAAAAAATACCCAAATAGTCAAAAAATGTTTGTAGATAAATACTGGCAAGATCTGAATTGAACAACTGTTGCATGGGCTGTTGTAGTAGGTAGGAATAATGAGCAGAAGTTTGTCTCTTTGAAGCCAGAACAGTAAATATTTTTGCTTACCATCAATTGAAATCTCAGCCTTACCATTGTATTAGCATTTCCACTCATTTTTAGAAACAGAGTGAATTTTCATGACTCATTTGAGTGCTCTGTAACTATTTGTATGCAAATGCGGCTCAAACTTTCTCACAGTCACATGCTTCAACCTCCTGTTGGAGTTCATGCACAAATGGGAGTGGTGGTGTTCCTTTTCCTTACAAACCTTACCTTTCCTAAACAGTCTTATGCCTTTCTCACACTTTTGATAGCATTTGAAGAAACACTTGTTCCTATAACTTCAGAGTTGCTTTAAAATTGAAAGACTCAAAAAGAGAAATAAAAATCCACTCTGTATTGAAAGCATTTTGTTAAAATGTTGTGTTCTCACATTTAAATATGAGAGGTTAGGAAAGGAGCGCAGGTTTTCGTCTAACTTTCAGAAAAAATATGCAAGTCCTGGCCTGAGAACAAGCATGAGAAAATTCAGCTGAAAGGTAATGTATCCATCAATGTATGCAGAGGCTTAGAATGAAATTGCCATCTCAGCCATAGCTAGAACAAACACAGCTGATGAATAGATGTATATTGACTAAAATAAATAAAAAGTGTAATGCCAGATGTGGACAATGCAGAATGCAGAAAAGCAATAAACTGAGTAAACATCAAATTAAGGACTAGCCTTAATTGTGAGGAGTCAATTCCAACGAGAAACAGAACTGGGGAGCTTTTTTGCCCCAAACCAGTTGAGGTACGTTTACAACTAGAAGAGAAGCTGCCTGATCTGTCACTGCTTTCCCATTTGAGGCTCATCATCAGCAGCCTGCTGCATATAACATACAGTTCAAAGGCTGCTTTTATTTCTGGGTATCTGTGACAAAGTTGTAGGCTTTCCCTGTAGCCCAGCAAATTTGGTTTGCAGTTTTTATCTGCTTTTCAGAATGCACCTTTCTGTTCTCCATAAACATGTCTCAGACCTTCTGAAGCAGCATCCCTTGCACTGCAAGCACACGGGGTGTCTCTTGTCAGTGTTAGGAAGCAAGTTTTTATGTTTCTGTCTCTTACAAAGTCCAAACTACTAAAATGGAGTCTTCCAGAGTTGCTTACTTGTTCAGGAGCAAGATTTTTGGAATTCAGATGAGACACTCCACAGAATCACAGAATGGGTCAGGTTGGAAGGGACCACAGTGGTTCATTCATTCCAACCTCCCTGCTCCTGCAGGGTCATCCTAGAGCACATTGGACAGAGTCCAGACAGTTCTTGAATATCTCCAGTGAAGGAGACCCCACAGCCTCTCTGGGCAACCTGTTCTGGTCACTTGCACAGAAAGGAAGTTCTTCTTCATGTTCAGGTGGAACAGCTGTTTCTGCCCATTGCCTTCTTGTTGGCACCACTGAGGAGAGCCTGCTTTCATCTTCTTGGCATCTCAAATGACACCAGTTGTAGTCAGTGAACATCTAATCAGTAAGCTCAGTCTCCAGGGAGTGTTGAACCAGAGTCCCAAACTATGTCTGCCTCTGAGTCAGTTGCATGGCTCAGCAGTCACTAACCATTAACTTAAAAATTGACACCAACAGATAAACACTGAAACTGTTTCTTTTATCCCAGGAGCTAATTTCCACCCTACATAATTGATTTTTTTGCTGTACTGTGCCTTTGTGGAGTGGCCTGAGCACCCAGCACGGGGACAAAGGCCCCACTGCATACCAAACTGTGCCCCTACTCCAGTGCTGTGTAACACCCTGCAGGTTCTTAGATGCTTTGCTTATTGAAATATTTTGTCTCTTTTTCTGTTTCTGGTGTTGCTGCCATTAGTAAGCAGCCCTCCACAGGTACCTGGGCTCTGCTATGGCTGCAGTTAACGTGGCTAAATAAGTTACATGCAAGTGAATTCAAATGTCTTGTTGACACACCTCTGAACTCAATGATCAGTTGGTGACCACCTAAAGTTTCTAAATTGACTTGAAATAAAGCAAGTTACAAAAGCTGTAAACAAACTGTAAAGAAAAGAAAGTAGGAACTTGGTACTTGGTTTGGCTGCAAGTTCCAGACTGATGCATAACCTGCCAACGTGAAGTTCACTGCAGGATCTGGTCTTATGAAGGATGCACTCCCTCTTTTCTTAATGCCAGCATCATTAGTAGTGCAGGTATACAGATCTCTTAAATTAATAGTGCAACAGATTGTTCATGCTGCACTTAACAAGCAGTTCAATATAACAGCCATGAGCTGAAATATTTGCAAGTTTGTGAACTTCAAAGACAACTTTGCTTCTTTTTAAAGAGTCTTACAAGCAACTAAGCACATTTTTCCCCACCTTGTCTTAAAAGAAATTACAGAAGAATATATACAGCAGGCCTGAAATTCCTGCCAGTCCTTCATCTTGATTTTCTTGGCATATTGGTAAGGAATCTGGATACTGAAATTTACGGTTAATGAGTACCTTATTTTATGGATGTGTTCTTTTTCTGTGCCCTAATGCTTATCTGAACTGTTCATGTTCTTATGGAGGGCCAAAAAAGACACCTAGAAGATAAATGCTGAAGTAACCAGTGAAACATCTTACTACTTTGGTGTTTAATTTTTAGTTTGGAAAGTATGGGTGGTCTTCAGTTGAACTAAATTTCTTTATTGAATTATGTATCTGTGGATTATAATCCTATTTGCAGTTTTCATTTCAAGGGTCTTCTGTAGCTTGTGATGGATTAAACATAGAGGCAGCAATTATTAGGGAGCTGTTGGTCAATGCTAACAAAAGTGGCATGTAGTGGTTTGATTTGACACAATGTGGATGAAGTATACCTAAACACAAACACCAAGTGGAAAGCAAAAATGTAGAGAAGTGGCAAGGATAGCAGCAATTCCAGAATGGAGGAGATGAGGAGAAAGCTGAAAATACTTGCCCAGAAATGAAAAAAAGCCCCAAGCCCCACCAACAGTAGGTAGGAAGGATAGAAAATAATGAGATAAAAATTAGAAATGTTGTGCACTTACCATTGATTTCCCAGAATCCCTAAGTGACTGTTGTTGGAAGCTGAACTAAAACCAAGGGAGGTGAAAAGTCAAAGGACCCTTTGAGGGGAGAGTAAAAGAACATGTTTGCCCTTTGAAAGAAAAAGGCAAAGATTTCTGCTGGTTTTATCAGAACAGAGTTGAATGCTGTGAGCTATGGAGGAAAAAAAATCAGTGTTTTTATCATGCTGTGGTCCTAAACTTACACATGTGATTAATATGATGTTTTATGTTCTGTAAATTGGGTGTTTATACTTAGGAAAATTTTGAGGACTGAAAACCCTGAAATGTCTTGCCTCATTCCTTCACTGGAAACAGCAGCATCTTCTCTTTCATATTCTGGGCTTTTTCTAGCTGGGAAAATCTGTAGTCTCCTCAGATGACCGGTCCCTACATCCACTGGCTGTGCATTTATTTCTTATTCCTCAGCTTGAGAAGCAGATCCTTGCTCACCTGTGCTACTTTCTGGCCTACCTTGCTTGATTTCCTGCACACTGGGATTGAGATCTTTTGTACTATTAGAAAAATGCCAGTTCTGTTTAGCCCCTCTGTCCTTAAGGCCAGTTACCCAGGGGAGCTCATTCACCAACTCCTTTAACCGCTGAAAGTTCACTCTTGCAAACTTCAGGGTCTTGACTTTGCTGCTCACCAGGCTAGAGTGTGGTCACCACAGCCCAGGCTGCCTCCAATCTTAATTCCTTTTGTGAGCTCATCCACACTGGTGAGTACCAGGTCCAGTAATGTCTCACCTCTGGTTGCCTTGTCTAAAACCTGGACCAGGAAGTTGTCGTCTACACACTCCAGGAGTCTCCTGCATTGCTTGCAGCCAGCTGTATTGCTTTCCCAGCAGATGTCCAGGTGTTTGAAATCACCCATCAGGATGAGAACTTGCAAGTATGATGGTTCCCATATGTGAAGCAAAACAGCCTCATCAACAGGCTCCCCCTGATTAGGTGGTCTAGAGTAGACCACCATCACCGAGTGTCCTTTGTTGGTCCTGTCCTTGATTTTTACTCACAGGCTTTCAACCAGTTCATGGATGTTACTCAGGGGCAGCTCTTCACAATCTATCCCCTCCTTCCCCGGCTGTCTCTTCTGAAAGGGCTTGTGGCCCTCAGTTGCCATGCTTCAGTCATACATGACAACTTGTCTCACCATGTTTCTGTGATAGCAATTGGTTGTAGTTTTCTAATTGCACCATAGTTTCCAACTCATCCTGCTTGTTACCCATGCTGCGTGCATTGGTGTAACTGGGCTGTTGACCTCTTCATCTTTTGTTGACCTCCTCATTTTTTGGGAGGAGCCCTCTCCAGTTCCTTTAGGATGATTTGCAGGTGTTTCCCTGCTATAGGGCTGTTGTTTCCTGGTTCCTTACTGACATCAGGTAGGGCATTCCCTTCCGCTCTGAATCTAGTTTAAAGCCCTGGCTAATAAGTCCCACCAGCTTGCTCCCCAAAACACTTGTACCCCACTTGTGCAGGTGTGCCCCATCTGCTGGCGATGTGCCCAGTCAAGGGCACCTCCCGGATAATAGAACCCAAAGCTCTGAGCATGGCACCAGTCTTACGACCAGTCCTTCACCCTATCCACTTGTTTCACTCTGCCTGGGTCCCAGTGCCCTACTGGGAGGATAAAAGAGAACACTACCTGTGCCCCAGATCCTTTCAATGTCTTTCAGAGGGACATGAAGTCCCTTCTGATGTTTTGGAATCTGTCACAGCTTCAGTTGATCATACATGAAAGAGTAGGAGCAGATGATAGTCCTCAGCTTTTGCCGGACTTGGGGGCCTCTTTGTGACATCCCAAATGCAGGCCCCTGGGTTGGCAACAAACCTCTGTGTTAAGGCAACCTCTCTTCTGAGTGTCTAGCAAAGCTGTTCTTCGTGTTGGAGATTTTTTTCCAGCTCCTTAGTGTAATTGGAATTAAGTGATTATCTTGCTGCATCAAATCCCTGAGTAGATGTGAAGTAGATGCTGTTTTACTCAGGGGGGGATGTACTGAACAAGGCTGTAAAGGATTCTGCCTTTCGTTACAAATTCCTGTGGTTCTTATTCCAACAAAAATTATGTTTTCATTTGCTTTCATTTATTACAAATCTAATAAATGTAATTGAGGAGCAAAGGGAATTTTTTTCCTGTTTTGTGTAGTGTCACTAAATCAAACAGCCTGTACCCATACAGAAGTTACAGTGGAAATCACTGTTACAGGCATGCAAGAAGGAGCTAGAATACAGGTTTTCACCTGCAAGTCTTGGTTGAGGAGACAGATTTACCTCTTTAGTTCCTCCTTATCTTCTGGCAATTAGAGCAATCGAGAGCAGGGCTGAGCAGCTACAACCAAGGAATGAGCACCATTCTGACCAGGTGCCAGTGTCCCATTTCAAACCAGCTGTCTTGTCCCTCCATCACCATTACCTTTGGCATACATCTCCACTGGTTTATAGGTAAGTGGCAGACAAGGAGATACTACATCAAAATTTCAGAATATTTGGTGTAGTCATTTTGCAAACACATTGTGTGAGCTGTTCAGAGAGGTGGTTGGCTGTATATTGGATTAAAAGACTTTCAAGCACAATTGCATTGCTCTTCATAGTAGCCTCTAGGAAGAAGCATGTAGGGGAGATGCACAATACCTAATAGATAAGCAATCCCTTTGCAAATATCGTGGAAGCAATTGCAACACAATGCCATACATCCATGCCCCAGGCTACTTTGAAACTTTGTGGATAAAGAGGTCTAAAATGCACTGAATAGTTAAAAAGCTTTTTCCAAGAAAGGATGAGATCAGTTGTCAGTAGGTGTCCAAACACAGAGAATGGCCAACTTCTTTAGCATTTGTCCTCAGAGACAGAGCAAGTGCATCTTCCTCACCAGCACTGGGGATTTGTGACCCCTCCCCCTGCCCTCCACTACTCTCCAAGGGGCCAGTCAACATCTCAGCTCTCTGCTATGCAGGATAGCTTGGCTTTAACCAGCTTGGAAACTCTGCTGCCTGGAAAGGAGGAGACGCACTGTGCTGTGGAGATGGCGTGTGTGATTTCTTGAGGATAGTGGTAACATTTCATAACTGCCTGGTGCCAAAGGGCAGCAGAAAACCTTGGTAGAAACCATCCTTTTGGTGTGCGAAGCTGCCACAGCAGAATTTACTAACCAGGACTTGAAACTCGCCTGGGCTTTGCTCTCAGTTCCACATTTTTCCTGCAGCAGTTGCTGCATCAAGGCTCAGTATCACTTCACAAGATAGAGTCCTGTCCAAATTCAGAGGGACCAGAGAGGCCTGTAGGTAGAGTGGTATTTGTCTTTGCTCTATATGCCCTGCATGAGCAGTTAGCATTGTGTTAGGTGCTAGAAAGTTTAGTTAAATTGAAAGCCAAAGCATGAAAAAATGGAGTGGGATGACTGACTCAGCAGCTGGTTTTCATGCATAGGTAAAACAAATTTATTGTGTAAAGGGTATTCTTTTGCATAATCTACTATAGAAGTTCCATATGTTTTTCTTGTGCAGTGTTTCTTTGCAGATGTTAATTATTCTTCATTTCTTTCTATTTTTATACAAGCAGCAAGTTATTTTTCCCCAATTGCCAGAAGTATTTTAAGGATGTTGTTCATGTTCATCAAGTGCTTCTTTACTTTTCATGGGGCTGTTGAATTTATCCCAGGTCAGGCTTGGGTGCATCCTGGGTAATGTTTCTGAGTAACTGTGCTGGTGGAGCTGTCACTGTGCCTTACAGCTCTCTAGCCCTGTGGGATTAAAAGTATAGAAGGAATATCTTCAGACTTTGTATTCTTAAACATGATAGACTTAAAGATGTCAGGATTAAAGACACGTTTGCTTGGCTAATCCCACTAATAATGAGTTAATTCATCCATAAAGGAGCATATGTGTTCTACTGGTATTTTTTGTTGCTCCTTTTCTGAATTAGTAACATACATCTCAAGAATCATGACGGTGCACCTCACTGCAGTAAGCACAGACGGAAAAGGATACTTCTTCCCGGGATCTAATCCAGCACAGATGCTGTCAGTGACTATATGTGGTCTCTCATATCCAGTTGGAGCTCCCCCCACCCCCCAAAGACAACCATTAATTGTCACTCTCTGATAAAGTGTATCTTCTGATATTGGAGACACTAGGAAATTTTTGTGTCAGATGAAAATAAGATGTCTCTCAGTTTCTGCTACAAAGCAGTTCCTTATTCTCTATGACTTGGTCTTACGCTCCATCTACCTTTAGATGGCTTTACTTTGAATAGCAGATCTCTGGTTGATGCCAGTTTTGGCAGAGTGTGGTAGTCATTGTTTCAGTAGAATGAGCACTAAGCTTTACGATCTGAGTGGCGGCTGAATGACATTCCCAAGGTGTAAAAAGAACTTGGTAATGACACTAGTTGGGTCAGACCAGTGTCCAGCTGCCCAGGTGTTGTGTCTCTGAAATCAGAAACAGGAGATGTTATTTAGGGAGACCATACTAGCCTGGTCACTTTCTGCAATTCATTCCTCTTGACTTCCATACCTGGAGTAGCTGTGTTAGGAATGTTAGACTGTAGCCCTGCTTAGCCCTTTCAGCATCTGCTTATGGACTCTTGGTCCATCAAGTTATCTCATTTTTTAACGATCCTACACCTGCAGTTCCCTCCTCAGCCTTCTGCATTGGCAGGCTCCAGAAGTTCGCTAGGTGCTTTGTAAAGAAGTGTTTTTACTTCTTTTAAATTAATCACTTACTGATTTCATCAAGTGACCCCTAGTTCTAGAATTGCAAAAGTTGATGAAGACTTGTGCTTTGTGATTCTAGGAAACTTACTTATATTCCCTCTCTCAGCTAGCTCCTCATCAAATTGGAACTCTAATCTTTTTAGTCACTTGTTCCTTCTATCTAACTGTTCTATCCCTTTGATTGTTTTATTATCCTTGTTTGTACATGCAGTAAGTCTACTACATTTACCTTGAGGTGCTGGGACCAGCACTGTGAAGAGTACTTGGGAGGGACACCACAGACAGTTTCTCTAAGAAGAGCCCTCACCTGTCCCATGGACCCACTGTAACTCTGCTCCCAAGCCACTGTCTGTAAGCCATACTGCTTCCTTCTGGCCAAGGGACTTGGATGGATGTTATGCTGGGGTGAAGAAGGGGAATTGCGTGTGCTTTATCTTTCTGCACCTTTCTGCTTTCCAATCCAAAATGCCAGAGTTTACCAGGACACAGTGTTAACTCATACAAAAAAATTGTCAGCATACAGGCAGACCAGAAGTGAAATATATATTGACAGACCATCTCAGAAACTGACACTAACTGTAAGTAACGAACTATCCTCTTCAGTCAGCACATGGCTAACCTGCACACACATACACATCTGTAATGATACCCATTTTATAGATAGTATTTGTTCAAGTACATTATCACTACAAGAAAGACATAGTTTTCCAATAAAGCTACCTTGTGTTTTCATATCAAGGCAGTATCTACATATTTATTGCAGAAATAAATTTTCTCATATTTATTCCTTAACAAATCTTAAACCATTGCTGTTAAAGCAAAGCTCATACATATGGTGAACTGAAGGAAACTTTTAGAACATAGTTGCCATTAATGCAGACTATCTTTAACAATTTTTTATATTGATGGATTTACCATTTTGTGGTTAAGCAATTTTTCATTCTGGAATATTTCTGAAGCCACTTTCTGATAGAAATAAAAAAAAAATAAGGTTTATCTTGTATATCAGCAGTTTGGACAGCTCTATCTACAGAAAAATAAATATAGTAGATATAAATTAAAAGTGGACGAAACAATCTGAGCTGGGAAGAGATGAGTGCAAGTTTATTTTATTTCCTTGGTTGCGTAGGAGTCCTGTTAACCAGTATGTAATGCATAGTCATGTAATAAAACATGCTAGACATTAAAAGGCAAAAACCCAGTTCACAGATGTTGTAATGTTATGAGATAATTTTAGGGAGTGAATGGGGTGAAAAGGCTGGATTTGTTAGAGAGGAAAATACCTATGGAGGCCTTTTCTGTGAGCAATACCATGACTTCATTACCATGTCAATTCTGGGAAAAGGCTCTGATTTAACACAGCAGTTGGCTGGATCCATATGGAGCTGATGAACCTCTGAATGAATAGTGAATGGAAAAACTGCTGGAATCTGCCTTCAGCTTTGTTCCCAGGATGACCAATGTAAAAGGCCTAAGAGCAATACTGCACAGATGGTGTAAAGAGGTAAGAAATCTGCAGGGTTTAGTTTACGTTTTCTTATTCTACTCTGTTTGGGGTTTTATTTTTTTAACCATGTTTCACTAACTCCAACTCTATTTGCTTAAATGTCTTTACTCACAAAAATGTAAGAAAAAGGAAAGCTTTTGGGAAATGAAATTAATTTAAAAAACATATGTAGCAGTAAACATTTACATAAAAATACAATTTAAAATGTTGAATTTTGTATGGTGTAGAAGTAATTGAAAGCATAATTATGAAATCTTGAAAAAAAAATAGTTAAAAGTTTAACAAAGAACTTTGGAATTTCTTGTTCAATTCACCCTATGTTGTGGGAATATGCAGATGTTCACATTTACACAGTCATGTATGTCCACTAGGGTTACATGCTTTTATAGTCTGAAGCATCATCACAAGTGCCAATACAGTAAATCAAAAGACTCTCTGGCATTATCTAGTTTCCTTTCTGGCTTTAAAAGTTAGAACAGATGTCACAAGAGAGGACAAAATGGATTTTACCCACCGAGAGAAGCTTTTCTTGCCATCATTAATAGGAGGCTCCTTGAAATGCTAATGTACACAGTTTGTGTTGCCGGGTTTGCATAGAGATGGTGGGAAACAGCTCTGATCCCAACAAAACCTTTTGTTATTAATCAAGAAAATCTGCTCTTCTGAAACAGCAAAGCACTAAAATGGTGTGGCTACTTGCAATGCAGAGATCTCTATAGCAATCTCCAATGAACAAAAATGTAATAAAAACTGTTCAGCAGTTCTACGAGATACAGCACATGTAGCAATTTATTTGCAGTGATTTTACATACACCTTCTACTTTCCTTTGTCTGTTCAGCATGGGTATTTACAGTGGAAAGATTACATAGTTTCCGTATTTTTTCCAAATCTCCACTCTTTAAAAATCTTGTTTCATTTCATAGCAAATCTAAAAAGCAAGCTTGATGCAGAAAGAATTTTGAAAAGCAAGCTTTTCTTCTTGGAAAAAATCTATCACAGAGCATGAGTTTCTGTTCAATTTGACGCTAATACTATGTAAGATATTTTTACTGTGTTAGAATATGGGATTGTAAACATGTTTTGAGTACAAACATACTCTGCAATATTAGGACTAGTATGTTCTTCCTGTTGCAAATGGGATTTAATAACTTTTAGTAATCTTAAAGAGAAGATGTTGAGACCCTGAGATTGCTTTGTGACATATGACCTCTTACTTTTAAGAAATACCAGTGCAGTTAAATCACAAAGTACTGACTGCTATCAGACATTCACTGCCTTGTATAGGATGCCTCAGCAGAAGCCTTCTTCCCCACAACTGTTTGAATAAAAGCAAAAAAATTAAGGAAAGCCTGAATTAAAATATAAATTATTTGCCTGGCATTACTCATCACTGAAATCTCTGACCCAGTCTCTGATCAGAGTCACATTATTTTCCCTATCAATTTATTGTACACCAGTTCCACAACACATTAATGTGTCTTTTCACAGATTCATTGTACTGAGAGTTCAATATATGGGTACAAGAGAATGAATGAGGGATGAAGCATTAGCTCAGAGTTTAAGTCTCTTTTAATTTCTTTGCCTCAGTGTATCTAAAGCAGATACTTGTATTTTGCATTGCCATAGATTATTGCACTTTTATTTCTATGGTGTTGGGTTTTTTTTTTTAATTATGGTAATAAGCAGACAGTAAAAGTAGATAAAAATACCACATTATAATTCATGCAAGGTGTTTGATATGATTGATATGTAGGTATGGAATAAAAAAGTATACCTAGTAAATTTTAAAATGGGAATGTCTATTTGTTCATAGCTTTGTCTGATACAAATTTGGCAAAGCCAATAGGAAATTAAGTGGGGTAAGAAGAGATAACTTATGTGAAAAAACCTGAGCAAAACATCACCAATTCCATCACTGAGGAGCTCTTTCAGTGGTAGGAAATACTTTAATGGGCAAGCAGGGAAAAACAAAGCTGTAAGAACAACTTTGATATCACAAGTGCATTTGGCATTGTAAGGGGTCTAAATGAAATGACCAGAACTATCTCTGGGTACTTCCTACAAAAGGATTTTCTTTCCCTAAGTTTTGATGCATACAGTTTTTCCCAGTCTCCATTTTCCTTTCAACTTTACAGTTAAACTTCTGATTTCATGAAAGCTGCATTTCAAAGGGGCCCCAAGAGCAGAGTGCAGCCCTATGCCAAAGGGTCTCCACCACCTGTGCTGCTGTGACCACAAGACCTCTCTGCTCCTGTGAATGTGCCCAGATTAACTCACAAGAGGCTGCACTGAAAATCTCAGGTTTCAAGGAGAGGATACTGTTCATCCAAAATAACAAACAACAACAAAAAATATCCAACCAAGCGTGCTTAGTGGGACCTGCTAAGGATTTTGTCAGGGATTAATGACTTTGACCTCACTGTCCGATCCCTCAGCATAGAGGTAAGGATGAAGACTGCTCCTCTGAAAAATTTTGATCAGGAGGGCTGAGCTATCTTGTGTCACCAAAATACCCTACAGCCCTCTTGTCTTAAGAGTACTGACAAAGTAAAGCCATTTGAGCAGAAAAATATTGAAGAGATACTGTCCTACATAAGACTTTTATCTACCTGTAAAGTCTCACGGATTTAGAAAAGGAGGGTTGTTTTTTTTTTTTTTTTCAGAAGTGTTAAATTTAAAATGGCATCAAAACTTTGCAGAATTTCAAATGCATAGATTTCAACCAGGCTGGAAATCTACAGTCTAGGTTCTGTTGCTAAATTATGAGCTAAGATGCTGTATGGTAGCCTGAAACATATCCATGAAAGGGTTTTCAGATAAACTGGATTTTAAGCCAGTGTGAATTCTTTTGTGGACACTCAACCTTGAAGATTTTCATCAAGGATTAAATGTTAATTGACTACTTCCCTGTATAGTCCCTACCAAATTTTGTTCTCACTTCCTCTGGTCCTGAGTATCTTCACTGCATTTGAAGTGGTTATTCTAAATTTGTCCCAGTGTAACAGACCAAAATTTAGCTTTAAGAGCCTCTTGGAGGAGCATTGCCGTCTGTTGGTGTGGTTATAGATTTTTGGCTGAGAATCTGGAATAGGTGAGCAGTCCAATTCAGGTGTGAACGCTTTCTCTACACTGCCTTGTAGTGAAATCTCCTTGGCTTGGTTTTTATATACTGAAAAATTGGTGTGACTTGATATAAAATCAGATCTCTTCAGCTGTGCCTTTAGTAACATTTTATGGACAGGTTAAATAGACAAAGTGCAAGAAAGCAAGTCCCACTTTCCACATGGGAATTGCTGTTCCTGGTGGTAAGCCGTAAGCATTTATAAGATCAAATTCCTTTTTGTGGGGTAAAAATAATACTTTTAAAAGTCAGGCTGTATATGTAAATTATTTAGGGATAGATCTTCAGAGATCTTTCAGATTATTTACAATATGAAGGCCTTCAGGCTTTAGAGTACTGTATACGGGCAAACAGCAAAAAAAGGTCAATTTTTTAGTATATTTAAATTGGTCTCCAAGTTACATTGAGTCATATCATATCTGCTTTCTCTGTATCTTTTTCTTTAAACTTCCATAGTCAGGTAGCACCCTGCAAACTGCGTTGATTCCAACACCTAGGATAGCCTTATAAACCCTGCGGACATTAAACTACTGGAAAACAGATTGGGTTGGTAAAAATAAGTGTGCATGTTCTCACAGAACCTGAGAAAATCACACCTTTACTTTGTTAAAAAAATCTGTTTGTGCCACTCCAGTAATCACTTCATAACTGGTGGGAGAGCAGAACATATGTCTCAGAAGTGGTGGTATATAAAAGCCTCTACCTCTAATCCTATTTTCTTTAAGAGGAAAAAAAAAAAGCAACAAAACCCCCAACCTTTTCAGTATGTCATCTGTAAAATCGATGCCAAGGGTTTTCTGCTTTAAAATGCTAAGACATTTTGTGGTGATTTCTGTGAAACCCTTTGGTTAATCCTTTTGCAGTTTTATTAGCAAGCAGAGTCCTGAAGAAGTAAAGCAGTGTCAAGAAGGGTGTTGTGAATGGCTTTTGTAGCCCTGCTATAGCTAACAAATCCTACGTGCCTGCTGTTCCCAGAGCATTTCTTGGTTAGTTGTTGAGGGTTAGTTGAGGGTTGAACTCACCTCTTTCCAAGTTTACCTTTCGGACTCTGTGCCAGTGCGGTAAATATTAGGTAACAGGATATTTACAGAAGGATCATTTCCATAGGGAATGGATGGGACCTGAACATTGATCTGCTGGACAGGGGAGCGAAAAAGAAAGAGGCTTTGGTTGTTAAATGGTTGTCAGAGTGTGGGTTGTTAAATGGTCAGTGGCATGAATGCTGTAATGTGTGGCAAGGCTGCTGCTTGAAATAAATGTCAAGAAGCAATCTCAGTCTAGTGCTACAAGCATAAAGAGCAGATGATGGCAGTTTAATATGTAGTCTACAGAACAAATGTATCCCACTTTAACACCGTTAAAATAAGCATGGTGACAGGTTGTGCCTGGGAGGCTTTGGTCCAGCAGTGTCCAAATTAAATGTGAAAATGCAAACTAACTGCTGACATTAGACACAGGGGTCTCGGGAACGGTGTTTTTGTCAGGATTCAATTGCTCTTTCATCTTCCTTACAAACTCCTTCGATCTCCTCCCTTCTCCCCTCTTCCTAATCAGCGAGGTCAGAGGATTGGAGATCCTGCCAAGCCCGTGCTAAGCCCCAGGGCTGTTCACTGATCAGCAGGTTCCTCAAATTGCTTCTTTTGTTTCCAGCTATGACCTTATCCTTCTCCTGGTTTCATCTAGGTTAGTGCTGGGCTGTACATCTCCTCTGAAAGGCAGCACCTCCAGTGGTATCTTGTCCTTGGCACTGCTGGCTTCAGGTGTGACTCAGATGAATAAATGAAGGAGTGACTTGCATGTAAACCACATCACGTACTTTTTATCTTCTTTCCAGCTCCAGACCTGGGTTCTTTGGTACAGGCCAGCAAACAGTCCAAGGATTCAAAACTTATCTTTAAAATCATGCTCTGTTAAATAAACCTCTTTGAGTTGATACAGGGCATATAACTCTTTGATAACTTCTAATGCACAGTGAGAGTTACTGGATGTATATAATGGGGAAATGAAAGCATGCACATTGCTGTGTGTATTCATCATTTCTAGGCAGTTTTTTTCAGGTAAATAAGATTTTGCTAAGCAGCATTCAGCTATGCTTAACCTTTATTAATAAAAGTAATACTTGGTATGGTACAATTTCTTAGAGTCAAGCCAAAATTGCATCAAAAAGAGTAGATAGATGTCAGGAGGATTATAGCATTTACATTCTGGTGATGATTATATATTCTAGATGCCAAATCAGATTGCATTACAAAATTCTAAATTAAGAAAATATTGTGCCTAGTTCTATGAGCCATTATTTTAAAGCTGATCTGGTTGAAAAATAGTGGCTGTTTTGCTTTGGAATAGCTATTATACAGCCTTACACTCTGATCTTTTCTGCTTCTTTCCCTTTGCCTTTGTTCTTACTCAGAGCACAGGAAATAAGTCACCGATTTCTGCACACCTTGCGTAAAAACAGTGCTTATGCATATTTATCAGAGCATCATACAGTCCTTCTTCCACCTCTTCTTCCTTTTCAGGTAAATTCTACTTAGCAGTTCATTTCTGTTTACCCTTGGTGATTTGCAGTACTTTGGAAATTCTCATTAAATGGTAGTGAATAACATTAAAAAAAAAAAGTAAAGCAGAGCTGTTTGTCTTGCTGTGTCTTTAAATCTGACCTTTATTGTTCAAGTTGCATTTGAAAAAAAAAAAAAAGTCAATTTGTTGAAAGATGACTGAATTCCATTATACTGTGCTCAAAGCACTGGGAAAATCCCATTGAGGCAGGGACACCAGCCAGTGTTTACAGTGCTGCATTTTAAATGCATCTTGGAAAAACAATGATAACAACATGAATTTCCTGCATCTAAGACTTCTATAGTTAAGAAAGCATAATTGCACCAAATGCCAGGATTTCTTTTCAAGAGCAACCTGATTCTCCAGTGGTGTCAATGAATTGTGTTGTGGCTTGAGAAGGGAAATTCTCTCTGGTTGTGCACTGATGCTCTCGGCTCCCTCCGAGAGAGGGACTCCGAGGCACGAGTGTCCAAGCATGGACGTGGTTGGAAGAGGGGCTTTGAAGGAATGTGGCTACCAACTCTTGTCTCACCTCTTCTGTGTTTCCTCTGACTCATACCTTTGTTTTGAGGTGGATTTCTTCTCTGCTCCCCCCCAGTAGATATATTCAGAAATTCAAACATATATAAATATATGTACATGCTCGTTTTTCTTTGCTTCAGGCGTCTTGCTGAAGGGACAGATTGCTTCATAAGAGTTGGATACTGGTCTTGCAGTCAAAACAAGTCAGGCCTGCAATAGTGGTGGTGGTACAGGAAAAAGATGTTGTTTTGCTGGGGGAGAGGGAAAAATAGAAACAAGAGGATCTCAAATAATGAGATCAAGCTTAGTGTGCAGGAAAACTTGGAACTTTTCTAAAAGGCATACTGAGTCAACTGGAAACCAAGTTACTATAGTCTAGAGCTTATTTGAATGACATCTGTGAATAGTTTTTTTCCATTAATTGTTGAATAAATGACTCAGAAATACATTTGCCCCTCTTTGACGAGCTTCATGTATGGTTGAATACTCTTTTCCAAATAAATTATTCATAAATTTTGAGCAATCATTGAGTAATTTATTCAAAATATTTTTTTCATTATACACTCCTGTATCCCATGGACTGTGAGTGAAACTCTGACTGTGTTAAAGTTAGTGAAAACATTCTAAATTGTTTGACCAAAGCCATGACTTCACCTAATTCAGAGCCTTTTGAGAACTAAGTATTACATTTACTTATGGAACTTTGGTTTAAATATTAGTGATAAACTTACCTGTGACCTTTTCAATGTGTAGAAAAAAATGGTCAGGAATTACTTCAGCTTTTATTAATCTAACTCATTTAAATTAAAATTTGACTCTGGAAATGTGAATTCACAGTCAAATTGTTTTTTTTTCTTGGATTTCTACAACATGATATTTCCTGTCACCTGGATTCCCAGTTTATGATGAGTGAAATCACTACAACAGTTGTTGAAGAAATCTCAGGTCTTGGGTGATTTCCAGTTTTTAATAAAGTTATTCAGGAGTACACCAGTGGGGTATTATTTTTGCTTTTGGGTTTTTTTTGTTAATTGCAGCAATCTTTGAAAGTGTTCAGAGTTTGGGTTGGGTTTAACTGTTCTCGTTGTTGACCAGATAAAAATTGTTAGGATGTTTCCACAATTCTGGAAATAAGTGTAATTAATTTTATTGTGAATTTATTTGCATTTTACAACTAGTTTTGGTAATTATAACACTCCAGCCTTAATTCTCCCTGCAAATATGACGTGAGTCTTCACTTCCTGTCCTAAATTTGTATTGTGTAACTTCATGCAATTAAGGCATGGCTGGCATTATGCCACTGTTCGTGGGTGAAATTATTCCTATGTAAATACTTCATTTTGTACTGTTAATTGGCAAATGGTATAGAGAGCTTTGGGATCCATCTGGAGAAAAGTTACTGCATATGCTTATGATCATTATTACTGTGTTATCTTGTTCCTTTAAGATACACAACTGCTTTATTATTTGCCGAGCTCCAGGAGAGTACTTGGTACTGTACAGACATACAAGGGGAAAATGCTACTGCTACTGCTACTGGAGCCTACAGTAGACTTGGCTGAGTGAGACAATAGGTATTGAGCTGTGTGAAATACATAGGTTCAAGATCCACATTTCTTATTAACGGGGATTTAAACATCTCTCTGTAGCATTATGATTAAGATACTTTGTGTGAGAAATGCACTGCAAGTGATTGACAAAAGAGGAGAAAAGTAACTTGGTGAATAACAAAAGAGAGAGCAAAGCCTAAAACAGAGGGGCAGAAAGATGAGAATAGGAGGAGGACTCACGTGAGGCAATTTAGAGATAGCTTGGAAGGAGGGAAGAGAGGCTGGGAAACTTGTGCTGTTTTACAGATATGATAGACGGAGGGAAGGGAGTAGTAAAGGAGATAAGCTGGTAGAGAACAAAGAAGAGCAGTGATTTTAGCACTGTGATTTGTATTGGGGAATGTGGGTTGCATAATGGGAAAATGATGACTGCTGATGTCTGGGGATGGAGAAAAAAAGAGGTGAAGATGAGTTGGTGAAAAATAAAACTGATTTAGTTGTAGTTTTGAGAGTCTGTGTAATAAAGAAGACTGGGTAACTTTTTGAGAAAAGGGATCTGTTTGACACAAAGAAAATCTGAGGTTAATGGTGTGATACTGTAGTAACTGATGATGTGAAATTTCACTGAAAGAGGAAGAAGAATTGAGATAAAAGGCTGGGTTTAGATGTGGATAACTTAAAATGTGGCAACCATTTCAGGAGCTGCCAATTCATTAATTAACTAATTTATTAGTTGGCTTTAAACTCAGACCTTTCTCTAAAGCTGGAAGATTCAGCCAGGCCTTTTCCTCAGAGAAAAAGTAGGAAAAATCTACTGAAATTTTTTTGTTTAAATATTTTGATGGAAAATAATTTTGTTTTCCTCTGTTGCTCAAAGATGTTGCTATAATTGAAGGCCCTGATCAATAAGGCATTGAGGAATCCGTGTCTTTGAAAACACATAGGGTAAGAAGGCATCTTAAAAGTAAGATACCAAACCAGAGCTTGATAGAACTGAGAACTGTTTCTGGCTTTCTTTAGGTATTTTTTGGGGTTTTGAACAAGCCAGCATTTCTGTGTCATTTCTTTGTACTTAATGGACATAACAGTTTATTTCTGTCCATCATTCTGGTCATTCATCTGTTTATTGTGTTGAGGTGTCTTTCTATCCTTATTGGCAAGACATGGATCAAAGGGAGACTGTATTCAAACTGGATACCTCATAGAGATGCCTATGTTGTATAGGGTTAGTTCATATTTTCATATGTCTGTGCAATGCAAAGCATAAACAGAATTACAGAATATTGTGTTCCACAACTCTAATTAAACTTCTTGTCATTGCCTGCCTATGGAGTCAGGTCTGAAAGCTCTGGATTATGGGTGATCTGAAGGGAATGCTATTCTCTGGAATTTCTTTGAGACTGCACTGGTTGTGATCCCTAAGTTAGCCATATACAGGTTGAATATGATCCCACATCAAAATAAAAATGATGCTGATATAGTATGGTAATCTGAAGATTCAAAATTAAAAAGACAGGCCAGTGAAATTGTTATCAGATGTTGTGTCTGAAATACCTCCAGTTTTCTCTAGGGGGAAAAAGGGTTGGCAGTGCAGTTGCATGGTATCAGTTGTCAAACAACCTTTTACAAGAGACTGCTGTAAAAAGACTTTTTCTGATGTGAAGGCCCACACGTGAGACATTTTTGTAAATACAGAAGAAAACAGTCATCTTAGCAATAAACTGTATCTTGTGTAAGTAGGTTGTGTAGATGGTGTGGAAGGCTAAAAAATGTTTTAAGTTTGTAGTTAAGTTCACTTAATATTACCTTGATTAATGGTAGTTTTTTCATGTATCCGATCATTTTGTGCTAATTCAGTACAACAGTGTCTGCCTAATAACAATCAATAGTAAATGATTTCCTGCTTAAATATCAATTGAAAATCAGTGATTTCCTGCTTCCAACTGCACTTGGTGTCAGTATTGCACATGGCGCTGCTTGACGCAAGTGATTTGTTTGTCAAGCACTTAGCACGCAGAGATGCGGCCTATCGGCGCAAAAGCACCATCCCCAGACAGTGATAAGGCCGGAAACATTTATTAGAAAAGCATACAGTTTTTATAATATTTTTACCATCAGATTAAAATAACATGCCTCTAGACAGCCAATAGAATTTATGATTTGAGCATCAGATAATTTCTTTCAGACCAAGTGTTTTGTTATAGCTTTATTGCAAACGACTGTGGTTCTATCTGTTACATTTTAGAAACTTTGTTACATCTTCTCCCCGGCTCAGCGGAATAAGCTTTTTTTATTTAACTAAGTGGTCTTCTTTCTTCTTTTACTAAGCCTCCTTTGTTTTCTCGTCCCATAGATAGATAGATAGACAGATATTTGAGTCTGGTTTCATCACAGTAGACTCTGAGAAGTTATTGAATTGTACATGACTTGGTTCAGTGCAACAGTCTCAGTCCAAATGAAGATGGCATTCCGCTAGACTGAGCATCCCCAGACCTGGCCCATGACTCACTGGATCAATTATTAGAACAATCCTGAAAGGTTCTTTTACTCCTAAGTAAATGAATTAATTATATGAAACTCAAATAGAATGATTTCTGTGCTTGAGGAATATCAAATTTCTTACTGAATATCTGACTGTCAAAAATGTGACAAAGAGATGCTGGTGAAAGGAAGGCTTGGAATTATTTTTTATGACAGTTTTTTCTTGGGATACTTTGCTATTTTGCTTCCAGTCCATTTCTTTTTGTGAAAGATGAACCAAAATGGCTGATAAAATCCTAGGCAGACATGAGGTGGCATTCTGGGCTGGAAAACCATCTCGCAGTGCTGCAGAGTACATCATCCCTCTTTCCATATGTCTTTGCTTACTAGTGAGGATGAGTAGGTGTTGCAGTAGGAGGCACTACCTGAATCATCTGAGGGAGTAATAAATTTCCCAGGGAGGCAGTTGCCCATCATCCTGTCTGCAGGTAGACAGGTACCCTGCTTTGGAAGTGCTCAGGTGTCTGTGTATTGAGAAATGTATTTCTTTTTCCTGGCTTTGTTTTCAATTTCCAAACTCCCTCTCCTAGATGATTATACTTCGTTTAGGAGATCTCTTTGTTAGTCTCAAGCGAGACAGATGCTCTGGCTTGAGCTGGTAATAGTGCTGTTTGGGGGCTGACAAGCTGGGTGAATTTGCAGTGTGGTTGTATACATCCTCTTCAGTCACCAGTGCCGTGTGTTTAACTTCTCAATATGTTCCATCTGTGGTAGCTAACAGGGGTATGGAATTTATGACTGCAAAGACTATAACATACCACAATACAGGAGTGCCTCTTGAGCTGAAATGGTGTTTTTAATCAGTACATTAAATGTTGCAGTTGATTGACAGATGGCTCTTTCTATTTTCTGGAATGAATGTACTTTAACTTAATTGTAACAAGAGTATCACATGTTTTATAACACCTTTTACACTAACAGGTACAGAATTTTAAAGTCCACATGCAAAGAACACTTCATACATCATGGAAATGCAACCACCTTGGGTGAAATGTGGGGAATTTAGGTAGCGAGAATGTAATTACCCGTGCTGGAATTTGGCCAGCACCCTGAGATTAAAACCCGTAATCTTACAAAGAGTACCATGGGATCTCTAATGACCACAAATGGTCAGATCACAATTTTATGTCTCTGGCTACAATGCTTTACTACAACAAGGGTATTTTCAACTGTATAGTGCATTCATTATGATTATGCAGCTAATTTTATTCTCATTGTAATTTCTAATAATAAAGTTACAATACTGCCATTAAAATGTTTGAACAAAATGATATGACACAATGTTATGTTACATATATTTTGGGGGCATATTCTGCTCTCACTTATAGTGGCATCTTTCTTTGAAGCCAATGGAATTCCTCCAGGTTTGTGCTGGAATAACTGACAACAGAAGTTGTCTTTCCAAGAGAGCATTTTTTTATGCACATATATTGTAGATATGTTTGAAAAGTTAAATATTTATATTCTGTCCAAGTATGGGAGAGTCTTTCTTCTTTTATTTTTAAAACCATAAAATTGTTAGCAGATCCATGAAAAAAGAATATTATGGCTCTATGTCTGTTGGTTAACCTTCACCACAAAAATTGATCTGTGGGAATTTCTCACAGTGTAACATACTGTATCCAATTCCATAGTTATTACTGTAAACCTATTAGTGCCACCTGGGTTTGCATATCCGCAATGCTGTCCAAGTGAAGACAGATTAGCTCTATCACATGTTATGCCAGAGGGACAGCCTCACGAGGAGCCTGCCCTCAGGGAAAAAAAAAGGGCTCAGACCTTTAATGAGAATACAGTGCTTTATAATAGTGTTTGGTGGCCTAGAGATTTTCTGTCAAGTCATTTCAAATTAAATTGGCAGCCTTGCAATGTTCAGCCCATATGAGTTTTTGTGCCACGTGCATCGTTAGTGTTAAACCAATTCGTACAGAAGATGAACACAGAGGCACTGCTTGCATTGGTCCCTCTTTTAAAGTCTGGGCCTTTATAAACTGCTGAAAAATGCTTTTTCCAGGACAAAATCTAACTTTGGCCTGATTTATTAATGTGTAAATTCAGGCAATTTATTTGTGAAATTATTTGTAAATAATTATACGTTTCTATATAGTGTAATAATGAAATTAGTACCAGTCTAGGAGTGAACCAAACGACTTTGTTACCAATTAGTGTGACTCTACTCCCACTTCCTCAGGCTGACTCCCAAGGAAAGGGTGCAGAATTTGCCACTGAGAACTCCATTTATTTCTGTAGCTTCCAGGACTTTCCTTTTTTAAAATGTAACATTTATGTGGTATTTTAGTCCTTCTAGTGTCTGAAAATTTAAAAAGCAGATGATACTTAAAGCTGAACTGCTATCATTATGCAGGAAGTTTTTTCCTTAAGTGTTTCTCACATTTTTCATTCAGGGCTAAGCCTGAAAAACTCACATTGGTATAGTCTTTCTGTGATGTATTGATTCATTAGTTTTATGGGAAACTGGGGTTTGCATCCTCAGAAGTAGGTAAGTACCTTGTTCAATGGAATTCAAGAAGAACTGGGCAGCTGAATAGCTATGAGGATCCCAGTTTGCATTTCCAGTTATGCAAATTCCTAAGAATATCTGCGAGATTCTGAAGGTTTGTAAGCTATGTTACATTTAATGATAAAGGAAGTAGTTTTTAGTTTTACAATTTCTAAGCACAGAGCATTAGCTGTAGCTAGTACATGATAATATTAGATCAAAGTGTGCTTTCCAGCTGGTTTGGTAGAAAGGAAAGTCTAACTCACTGAAATAAGTGAAAAAAGGGGCTATTTGTGTGTTTGGAGCTACAGGTTATCTTAGTCCATTATTGTACTAATATCAGGTGAATAAGATTAGTCATATAATAATAAAACCAGGTTTTTCTTTTACTAGGGAGCATGCAATTTCCACGTTTTTCCAGAAAAGCTCCTAAGATCTTCCATTCCATATTTGGTATGTGCACATTTGTAAATCAGACATGAGTATTAGTTTTGTTAGAATTATCTAAGTAAAACCGAAGCACCACAGTCATGAAACAAGTTTGAATACCCCCTTTTATTTAATATAATCCTTGTTTTGGGATACAGTCCAATACTGTGATTTCATAACATCCCCTACCCTCTGTATTCTCTTTTGTAATTGAAGGAAAAGTGATGACAGAAAATCTTCCTAATGTGATAGCATTCTTATATGTAATTGTAAAAAGAAAAATCCAAATCTCGCTTCTTCAAATTAGAGGAGTAAGTCCACTTCATTTGGTAAGAGATTTACACTGCCAGAGCAAGCATGACATGATCCTGTGTGTGATGCAAGCACATTTTTTTCCTATCTGTTAAATGTGTAGTCTTACTTCAGTGCATGTTCCTTTGGCTTAATTTAGCTCAATTTTCCTAACTTGCAGCGCTAGACCAAATTCAGCTGTGCTCCAAATCCATTGTCTTCTTTGGAGTTACTAAATTATTGGATTTGACATAATACACTCTTCACTGAGTGCCATCTTGCTTTTCAGGGAGGTTAACACAATAAAATTTTCTATTTCTGCACTCAAACATAAGCATCTTTTTTTTTTTCTTTTAATTCCTGTTAGAGGGAGTAGACAAACTGCTGCTGTAAATAGTGCTAAATATCTAATGGGTATCCACAACTGCCTTGAAACTTCACTTTGTCAGTTGAAATCAATAGTAAAATTCCTAGTGACATTAAGATGGCAGGAATTTTCCACTGTTGCACCTAGCTATTCTTATAGTCAGCTCTCCTTCCATAAAAGTGCAGCATTATTTCCATTTCACAGGCAGCAGTGTTCATACCTGGAGAAGAACCTGGAAATTAAGGCCCTAACAGTAATGTGCCTTCCACTGACACACAGACTGTGTGCCCACATTAGCCAGCAGAGTAGATGGACAGCAGCACACTGGCAGGAAGGAGCAGTCAGTCCTCTGAACCTGGTACTCACTCTGAGCACATCTCAGGAGGGTGCTTCATGCTGATGCTAGCCTAGCCCCGTGGACAGAATGTTAGCAAACTCTGTGAGTAAATAGGGGCTCTCAGGAACATTTCTTTCTCTTTTAGTGCTGAGGCCACCCCGCAATGTGAGCCCAAGTGCAGTAAATGGGGATGATTTGTAGGTTTGACTCAAAAGAGTCCCTGTGATCCCAGCTAAAGCAATAGTACAGATGCACCCACATGGAGTAATTTCTGTCTGTTAAGTGGCTGCTTTCAAATCTTAATTTGCTTTTCTCGAGACTTTGTATTTAATTCTTGTGCCATCACTAACCTGTTCAGGAAGAGTCAGTGCAGGTGTGTGTTTCCTGAGAGCATTGATCAAAGGTTTCTACCTCTCTGGCCTTGTTGTAGAAATGTAGCAGCACATGCAGATTAACAGTGATGATATGAAATGCAGCTGTGTGATCTGAATGTCCTTATTGAGTAGGCTTTGATTAGCCAGTCAGCATAGTAGTTTATTTTAAATAATTTTTTTCTCCTTGTGATGTCTATTGGTATACCTTGGTTCACTGAACACATCCCCGAACACATCACCCTTGAATATCACAAATACACATACTCTGCTCAGATTGCACTGAGGTTTGTGGTACTATATAGATGCAAACCAGGAAGAACCACAAGTTGGAAAATAAATTTGAAACTCTCTCGCTGAGGAGTGGTACTACAACTGAAAAAAATCCACAACAGAAACTAGATCCAAACACATTGCTGATTATTCCTCTGCAATTCGCCTTTAAAACTTCTGATGGTCTTTAAACTGTTGTACTAATGTTTCAAAAGAAATGTAATTTTACAGAGTGACTTGTCTGGAAATAGAATGAGATGGAACATCTGTCCTTCTGAACTGTTGGAATTGCTTGGCTGAAGCAAATGCAAGATGAAAAAAAGGGAGATGAAAAGACAGTTGAAAAAAAATAGGATTTGTTAATCTTTTCTCTAAAACACATACTAAACTTTTCAAGTTAAATTTACTCATACTATTTCCTGCTATTTTATACTACTACATCTTCCCACATAACAACTGAGTTAAAAAAGGAAAAAAGCAAAACTGGTTTCATTACAGAGATAACAGCATATGCTAGGACAATTGAAAGTTTGATGCATTTTCTGATCACAGAAATACAGTTTTGTTTTTTAAAATAATGAGGATGAAAACATTTAGTGGTCTTGACTCTTGATTCATATTTTCAGCATCTCAGCTAATTATTATGATGATCTTTATTTTGTTCTAAGCTGACATTCTAGAAAACATATTGGAGTAAACAACCATTAAACCTTCCATGCCAGAAAGCACTTAAGGCTAGTAAAAAAGGTAACATTGCCTTTTAAAAATGTTTTCAGCAGTCAGTAATCTATTTTCATGGTGTTCTGTAAACCCTATTATCAAGGCTGCAGATTCCTACACATGACCAGTCTTCAGTAGTGAACAAAAATGGCATCTAAATCCCAAGTGACACTCTTAAGTACTTGGCAGCAGAAGGGCTCTTCTGAGGAAGATTAAGTTAATGGAAGCGTTTGGGTAACATCTGCATGACTCTTCGTCCTGGTATGGCCAACTCACACTGCTGCAACACGTGATGGAGGATTTCTTCGATTATCACTTAAGAACAAAACTGGCTGAGGTTCCTTTCCAGGCACCCGTCAGGCTGTGATGTACGTCTTGGAGTACACATGCGGTGTAAACAGGCACCGTTAAAAAGAGCGGCTGCACGGCCTTTGAAGAGGACTTAATAAAAGTCAGATTACTCATTTAATGAAAAGCAGAAGAAATTGGGGGAAGATCTGTTGTTGTAGCTGGTGTTTATTTGTCTTATTTACAGCAAGATGTACTGTCTTTTCCAATTGAGGGCTGCTGCAGGCACACAGAGCCTTGTTAATACAGGCGATTAATGCACTTGCCCTTCACCTCAGTTGACCTGGGTTTAAATCTCTTATTTTGTTACAAGTTAGAGGAGTTTATTGGCCTTTCTTTAGCCCCTAGCTGGTGCCTTTCCACCTCGTAAAACCACTTCACAATTTGGCATGAGTGCTGCATTCTGGTGTGAAAAGACCCAGGTTTGCAGCAGCAGGGAAGAGGCAAGTCCTGGCTGAGGGACATCTGGGAAGGGGCGTGGGGGACTTTGTCCAGGGACTGGTTGTGTTGGACTGGTCTCACTTGGTTTTTCAGACCCGTTTGAAATCAGGGAGATCCTTCTTGTCTGCATAATGCAGCACTGGTTTCCATGCCTAGGCTGATCAGAAGTTACAAGGTTTCATTTTCCCTAGGACTAATATTAAAAAAAGAAGGATGGGGGAACATGGAGTCAGTTACACTAGTGCTAAGTGGCACTATTTATATTTGTTTTGAGATTTGCTGACAATAAGGACAGAGCGGAACAGAAATCTTAAATTCCTTGAAAAGGTTTTTATTTTCTACTGGGTATTCCCACTCCTTCAAGCCCCCTTCCTCCTTTCCTTTGCTTGCCATTATCAAGAGGTGATTTTCATCAACAGCTACAGGGGGAACATACAGAACAATGCAAGCTCCACAGAAATGCCTCCTCCACTCTACTTCAAGATCTGGCTAATTGGAAAATCATCTTGAATTGCTATTCCAAGATTTGGATGAAAAGGTGACAAATCACTGCAAGTTTCAAATGAGATCCATCCCGAGAAAAGAGAAGAAGCTCAATTTTTTTTTCCATAGAAAATGAGTGTTTTAGAGGAAATTGGCATTTTCCAGAAGAAAGCCTTGGAAACTGAATTTGAGATTTGTATATATCAACATAACACTCAGCATTTTGGACAGTTATACAGAAAAATAAAATTTGATGAACATAAACCAGCCTGAAATTAAAAAAGATAAAAACACTTCCAGAGTTTCACAGGAAAGAAATAAAAATCAAGGAAAAAGTTGCTGTGGCCCAAATTTGCTATCACATTAACATTCAGGTCTGAGCATTAGAGAAGTGAAATTGAGATCTATCTGCTGAAATTTACTGTCTTTTTCCTTAGCTTCAAATTCAAACATTACCATAAGAGAAGCCAACCAGTTGTTAATTATTTCCAGAATGCATTCTTTTTCTCCAAGGTATGTGTTCCTAGAATTTCCCCAGATTTGTTTAGGTAAAGGACTAGTTTTTCACTGCAATTACTTTTTCTTTAATCTCTTTCAAAGGAAAGGCACTGGCATGCAAAAATTGGTTTTGCCTGCAGATTTCATCTTTGACTGATGTTTTGTGTTGTAGGATGTGGTAGGCATCCACTGAAGATCAGCACACTGGTTTCAGATGTGCTTTCCTTTTTGTTGCTGGTTACCAACATTTTTTTTTTCTGTAATGCCATTGCCCCTACAGCCATGTGGAAAGAGACAGTGAGAATCTGCTTCAGGGTAGTGTCAGCCAGATTAAAGTAAAGAGCTTTTCTTGTGTTAAATTAACTTGCTAGCATTTGTATAGGAATGAAGAGGAGCTCTGCAATGTGGGCAGCTACTGGCCAGAGGGATGGTAGCAAACAGCTGAAGGGGGACCTTCTAAAAGCAGTTTCTTCAACAAGCAATTGACCACTACTTGTAAAGATTTTCGGTGTTTATACCTAGAAGTTGCTTCCATGAATTATAGTGTTTAATGTGTCGTCAAATTGCAGTGCTTCCTTGGGTGGTAGGGCTCAGGATACATCACAGGGCCCTGGGTTTTCCAATTAAAGATGCAGTGAATTAAGGAGTTTACATTTCTTGAGAATGAACAGATGAGTAGATGAGCCTTCTTATGAACTACTCTAGTAAAAGAAAAACCCCAAACCACCCAGACTGTATTAATAGCAGATTTTATTTTGTAAACTTCATTAAACTTCTGATCCCATTGACCTACCCACTTTAGTGATTGGACAGAAAGACAAGAACACTCTTGTTAAACCAGAGCCTGCTCATCACATTCCCAGTAGTCTCAACACGGAAGCAAAGCATCTTATCTAGGAAAGTGTGGGTGAAGATGGAGGTATGAGAATTGGTGGGGCTTGTTGTGAAGCTGGGTGGTCTCTCAGTCACAGCCACAGTCTCAGTCCCAGCTCACAATCTTCACTTCTGTAGGGAGAAGTCTGGAATCTCAGATGAGATTCTAGGCCTTTAGTTTGGTGACTGAAACTTAATAACTTGTAAGCCCCAAAGACCAGTGCCTGGTAGTGTTGTGTGTTGGCATTGGCCTGAAACCTTGCAGATGAGCTAAAAATGGTTGTTTTAATATAAAAATGCTGAAGACTTCTCATGAACTAAAGGATGTTAATTTAAAAACCAGTACCAATCTTTTTGATCTGTCAAAAGCACATTAAAACTGGTGCTTTTCAGTTTCTGATGGAATATGTTCCTTGGGCCAGATCCTCAGGTGCTGCAAACACTTGTGCCGAAGTCAAACAAGCAATGGTAGTTTGCAACAGCTGAAACTCTGGGTGCCTGTTGGTGTGTACGTGCGTTGTATGTGGCCTGGATATTTACTGTGGGGCTGGATTGCATGCAGGGGATCTGGTGGTAGTGTGCCAAATGGAGAAAGAAAATTCTCTTTCCATGGAGTACTATCAAAATCCTGCTTTTTTACTTTGAATCATCAGGGCTCTAGCTTTCAGGCTTGCAATTGTTTAAAGATGTAATAAATATTTCTGATATTCTGTTAAATGCAGTCTGCTTTGATTACCAAACCTAGCTTGAGTATTGCACTCTGGGGGGTAATGATAATATTGATTTACCTATGTATAGGGTGTAGTATATCAGTATTATCAGGCATGACTTTATTTTAGTAGAAACTTTACAATACAAATCTAATCTGATAGTTTTATATGATCTCTGGCTCTGGATGTTGGAAATAGGTTGCAGCTTGTGTTGTAATGGTTTTGTTTAACACAGCACATGGCTTTTCAAAAGCATTTGAGGGGTAACCTTTGCTCAGGATTTTGTTCCTACCCACAAATGGCCATTTTAATGATGACTCACAAGAAACTGTTTGAAATGTTTCAGAAACCTGTTGCCCTAACTTTGATATTCTTGTTTGAAGGTCAGCCTTTTAGAGGCAGTGAGCTGTGTTGCACTGTCTGAAGGATTCTGGAGAGAAACTTGCTTCTGAACAGGATTCAGAGTGGCTTAGGAGAAGAAAATATCTTCTCTTACCTGCTGCCTGTTGAGAACGGACCCTGCTGTAATTCATTTCTTGCTGCTCCTAATATACCCTTAAGGGAGACGAAGCCTTTGCTACAAGCCCGTCAGCAGAAAGTGGATCCACAGGGAACTTGGTTACATGGTACAGTCTGGGGCCCAGTTTAACTTTGCTTCATCTTTCTAGCAATCCCAGAACTCTTCAAAAATGTGGGTGGAGATCTATTACACATGCTTACTATGGTTACTCGCCATGAAAAACAGTATGAACGGCCAACACAGGCTCCAGGTGGTGGATCAGCATAAATCATAATAGACTCAGGGCAGAGGACTGGCAAGATACCATGAGAAATGGTTGTACATCCATCCCCTTGAATTCCATTTCCTCCCACAGGGGATAGGGATATGGAGGTAAGTGCCAGTGCCTCCATCTTCTGTTTCTAGCTATCATAAACCGTGATCTGCTATATGTCCGTGTCCTTTTGTCTGCAGGAAAAGGGTGCATGACACAACTCTCTGGTACAGTAGAGTTAGGAATCTGGGGATTTTGACAGCTTTCACAAAAAAATAATAAGGATTGAAGTCTGTCCTTCAAATTCATTTGGGTTTAATAGGAACAGCTTTTAGCAGTATTGCATGTTTGTCAGTACACTTGGCTAAAAAGCCATCCGGGTGATGAGCCAGAAAGCTCCATCTTTCTCCTCTTTCCTCTCCTCCTCTCTCATCTATTATATATATATTTCTGCTCATCTAAACCTGCAAGGGAAATGGTGTGGATATGGAAGAGAAGCAGGAGTGTTCAATGTGTTCGCAGCATGCTCAGAGCAGGCCTGTTGAGTGAGATACAAGTGGTGAACCAACTAGCAGGAGAAGAAGTTTGGGCTTGTGGTTGGTCTTGCGGCCAAGCTCTTTAGCTGGCGGAGCAGCTGCAGAGGCAGCCAGGGCTGAGCTGGCTGTGAGGAGATGGGGAAGTACACGGGCTCTGGTCAGTGCCCAGCCCTCCCCCTTCCCTCAGTGCAGAGTTGTGTAGGGAGCTCTTTTGCTAGAGGATGTTAGGACACAAGTGATGCCTCCACTGAACCACAGAGAGGAACAGCTACTGGAGTTGCTGAAATAGGGACTGTTAGATGCTGTGAGAGCTTACTGCACTTCTGGAGCATTTTCTGTACCCCATCCTCTTTCGCTGGAGGGCTGTCTCTCTTTTTTCTGCATCTTACCACTCCCCACAGTGATTTCACTTCATTTTTGCTCGTCTCTTCTGGTTTATCTTCATCTCTCCTGACCTATTTCTTCTTAAATCTTTCCTCATCAGTCACTTGTTTGTTTTGGTTCCACACACCCCACTTTATCTAAAGCCTGCACAATTTGCTGGCTGTGGTACTGCCTTTTCTCCAGCCTTTCCTCCATTTTTTGTTTTGGCTGTGAGACCTCCAGGCAGAGCCCGCCTGCAGCTCTGTGTGCACAGAGCCTGGTGAGAGTGAAGGCACTACCCTTGCCGTAGTTCCTAGGCACTGATGTTGCAAGCAGAATTAACAGCAATTTGAGTGGATGCAATTGCCGGTGTGAGCACAGACTTACAGTGCAACTGTGGGAAAGTTAAGTCTCGTGGTGTCTGATCACTACCTGTAAAATAACATTTTTCTTCTAGTCTTTAAATAAGAATACATGGTCAAAACTAAACTGTATTTTTAAATCTCTTTCACCATGAATAATCTTCGCCATGGTTAGCAAGAAAAATTAGGTATGCAGTTTTTAAATAGTATATTTTAGGCTTACCTATGTGCTTCTCAGAAGTTACATGATTCTGCAGTCTTAATGTACTGATTTGTCACTCATGCATCCACATCCGTACACAAACACATTCCCTTTTCAGTTCTGTTGATGCTTCTCCTTTGGAGGATCCCACTGGAAAATAGCAAGAAATAGGCATCTGGGAAAAAACTGTTGCAAGTTTAATATCCTTCCACCAACTTGTATCTTTTGTACCTGCACAGGGAGGGAAAGAATTGCGATGGCAACACATGGATATGCAGACATTTACATAGCTAGCACACTTCTAAACCAGAAACAAGGCAATGGTCACAGCTTGTTGATATTATATGAGCCCACTCATACAGTAGTACAGTTTTACAGCTCATAGAGAAGTGCAATGAGAGTACTGCAGTGTATGATATAATCACACTTGCATAGCTCAAGGAAATATAATATGTCTTATTAACTATGGATCACAAATATATTTTGAGATCCTCTGATTAAAAGCAGTATTGAGATATAATGCATTTCAACAGCACTGTGCTAATTTGCATGGTTGACTGGAAGACCTTTTGTGGTCAAATTAATTTCGCTATTTATTAAGTTTACATATCCAGCACAGCAAACCTCATGCATCACAAATTGCAATTCTTCAGTGTATTTTTACAACAGTATCATCTATTTTAATTATTTACAGTGCTTAATGACTTCCTAGTTATTCTCAGTAGCATCTGTTTTAAGAAAACCAGTGAAATCTTATTCATAGAGGCTGAAAGGGGTCAAGCATGTGGGAACGTTGGGCAGAGATGAAGTTAGAGGTCCCTTTCTTCTCTCACCTGCACACTGGCTGCTTGCCACTGCTGTCTAACTCAGCCTATTGTCTCTTCTCAGAAGTACTGGAAAAGCCCCTGAAACCAGCACTGTGGCTTAATTAGGGACTATTTAAAAGAGAGAGACGTTCCTGTTTGTATTGCATGGTGTGCAGAAGTGTAACTCGTTCTGTGAGCTTGTTGCTAAATTCTTGATAGTGGCCAAATAATAGATGAAAAGATGTTTTCTCTGTAAAGCAGGGTTTACAAGTTTGGAAACAAGGTCACTTTAAAGTAAAAGTAAAGATCTTTAGTGTTTGACAGAAGGTAAATTTGCTCAAATGAGACAGATAAGGTTTCAGATGACACAGCTTTCAAATATCAAATTGTCAAGCAGATGTTAGTATAGAATATGCTTGCTGATAAACGAAAAAAATACCTTACAAACAAGCAACTTGGTGAACAAAAAAGTCTCCTAAGCATTTTGATATGACTGTCTCATGCTGGTGAAGGGCCTAGTGAACAAGTCCTGGGAGGAGCAGCTGTGGGAACTGGGGTTGTTTAGTCTGGAGAAAAGGAGGCTCAGGGGAGACCTTATCACACTCTACAAATAGCTGAAAGGAGGTTGTAGTGAGGTGGGAGTTGGTCTCTTCTCCCAAGTAACAAGTGATAGGACAAGAGGAAATGGCCTCAAGTTGCACCAGGGGATGTTTAGATTGGCTGTTAGGAAAAATTTCTTCACCAAATGGATTGTTAAGCATTGGAACAGGCTACCCAGGAAGTGGCTGAGTCACCATCCCTGGTGGTATTTAAAAGATGTGTAAATGTGGCACTTAGGGACATAATTTAGTGATGGACTTGGTAATGTTGCGTTTATAGTTGGATTTGGTGATCTTAAAGGTCTTTTCCAACCTAAGTGATTCTCTGATTTTGTATAGTTCCTCTTTCTTGGCCTGATGGATCTGAAATCCTCACCCTCAAGATTATCAGGAGACCATCTGGATTTCCTTTGACACCAGCACATGGGATCTTTTTTTTTTCCTGCCCAGCAGTGCAGCATCTCATCACTCCCTCTCACCAACAATTCTGGCAGTCCTGGATTTTGCATCTCTTGCTATTCCAGGCAGCCCAGGCATATATGCTTTGCACATGTGCCAAAGCCAATAGTTTTTGCTGTTTCCAGCATGTTGGTGGTTGACTTAATTTTCTCTCTGTTTAACACTTCACTGGCATTTGGCACTGAGAGCTTGTTGTACAGACCGCATCTCCTAGTACAGAGCAGGTAGCACGGGCTGTTTAACCTGTCCTTCCTCATGCTGGACAGACATCTCTTTTCTGGATGGGAATTCTTACCCTCTTCTGCTTTAACCAAGGCTCTGTGCTGATATATTACTCCTGCTTCCACCCACAGGGAAGTTGGTGCTTCCCTTGCCATTGGGCTCAGCTTGGTGGTTGGTTGCCTTGTGGCTATTGCTTGTCCTGAAATCTAGTTATCTTGACAAAAACCAAATGCATATATAAAACAGAAAATAGACCATGCATGTCCACACTAATAATTTCAGACATCAGGCTTACCTAGGCCCTAAATCAAGTTAGGTCCAATCCTAGTCAAGTTGTTAGGAGACCATACACAATCTATTAATGTTGCTGCCTATGTGGGTTCTCCTCTTTCTCCACCAAGAGACCATCCAAGTGGCTCTCTCAGATAGTCTGTGGCCACTGAGCCTCTCCTGTAAAGATCAGAATCACAGAGTGGGTTAGATTGGAAGGGACCACAGTGGGTCATCAGGTCCAGCCTCCCTGCTAAACTTGTGCCACCCTAGAGCAGGTTGCATCCAGAGAGTTCTTGAATATCACCAGTGAGGGAGACTCCACAAACTCTCTCGAACCCTGTTCTAGTGCCCAGTCACCTGCACATTGAAGAAGTTCTTCCTCATATTGAGGCGGAATTTCCTGTACATCAGTTTCTGCCCATTGCCTCTTGTCCTGTTACTAAGAAGAGCCTGGTCCATCTTCTTGGCACCCTCCCTTCAAATACTTACAGAATTTGGTGGAGTCTGCACTCAGTCACCTCTTCCTGTGGTTGAACAGGCCCAGCTCCCTCAGCCTTTCCTCATAAGGGAGATGCTCCAGTCCTTTAATCAGGTTCATTGCCCTCTGCTGGACCTGCTCCAAGTGCTCCATGTCTCTCTTGTACTGAGAAGCTCAGAACTGGACACAGCACTCCAGGTGTGGCCTCACCAGGGCTGAGTAGAAGGCAGGATCATTTCCCTCGACCTGCTGGCATTGCTCTTCCTAATGCCCCTCAGGACACCGCTGGCCTTCTTGGCCACAAGGACACATGTCATGGACAGCTTGTTGTCCACCAGCGCTCCCAGGTCCTTCTCTGCAGAGCTGCTTCCCAGCAGGTCACCCCAGCCTGTACCAGTGCCTGGGGTTATTCCTCCCCAGGTGCAGGACCCTGCATTTGCCTTTGTTAATTTCAAACTGTTCCTCTGCCCATCTCTTCAGCCTGTTGAGGTCCCTCTGAAGGGCTGCAGAGCCCTCTGGGGTATCGGCCACTCCTCCCAGCTTTGCATCATCAGGGAACTTGCTGAGGAGACCTCTGCCCCTTCATCCAAGTCATCGATGAATAAGTCGAACAATACTGGGCCCAGTATTTAACTTCATCAGATGCCACTAGTCTCAGGAGACTTGAGAGAGATCTGTAAGACTAGGAACAGTTCTAAACAAGGTATATGAGTGTGCTTGTAATAGAGTTTAGGCATGCCATGCAGTCTGAACCTCAGCCTATTTTGGGGGGCATTGCAGAAAAGCTGGGATTTTCAAATTAAACCCAAGTCCAGCATAGCTCTACTTTTGCATCCCAGATTAACCTGCTGCAGCTCTCACCTTCTTTCTTGTTAGCACAAGTGTTTATATTTTGGGTGTATGAAGGGGAACAGCCAGTATCTTGTTTTACTGTAGTGTGAGGAAAATCTATTTAAGTGTCTGAGGAAGGAACTGCTGGTTGCAGGTGTTCATGAGAGATGTGTTCCTCTTCGCCCCTGCGCCCCTGGAGGGGAATTCAGCAAAAAGGACCTGCATGTGGATCACAGTCCCTGACTTCCCCAAAGCTATATAAACATAGCACAGACGCTGGTGGGCCCTGGTGTGCTGAGGATGTGTCCCCTGGTAGAAAAGAAAAGAGGCTTAGATGATGTGCTCTGTTTATGTATGTTAACCTGTGAAATTTTTACCCTTTTTCTTCATACACAGTTTGTGCTGGATGTTTGTGGTTCATATCTAAGGATTCTTTCAATTTATGACTTGTTTACTGAAATTTTCAAGACAATGAGCAGCAAATAATAATAGGCAAATAATGAATGTATAACAGGTAGTAGTCCAGCATGCTTATCACCTACAGACTGCTGGCATCTTGCTGGCTGTAATTTGTCCTCTTTAACTCTGACCTGGTAAAACCCTTGAACACATTTAGAAATGTATGAATAATTAACTAAAAATACCTATTGTTGCTTTCTTGAAATTAGACATGTCACTAGTTCCGTGTGCAGATGATGTGTTTACTCTCATGCTTATGAGCAATGCATCAGGCATCACTCTTTCACATACTCACAGAAATGCTTTATCGCTGGTGAAATATGTCACCTTCTTCCTTGAGCTGAATGTTTCATTCCTCTTGCTCACAGATCTAATACCACAGTGAATTAAATGTATTGATGAATCAGGACTGAAATCTACAGTGAATATGATTACTTAAAAATAATTCCACCAGACGTAGTTTGGAGATGTCATTTTTTGTGGGCACGTATGCTCAATGTATGGGTATATAAAGCAGTGTGTGGGAATGCGATGCTATTTAACTCGTAAATGGAGAGCAGAACTTTATTGGTCACAGTCAATATTTGTTCAGGGAAAAGGAGTGTAGGTGAGAACAATCCATATGAAAAGAAAGCAGGTTAGTACCCAGAACACTGAAAATATTGTTCAAGGACAGTTTATCCTTGTGGAAAATATGACCCCCTGTTAAGCTGCTGAGTCTGTTTGCAGATCTTTTCAAAAGAGAGTCCTTGCATTTGCCATTTTAGTTTGTTTTGGCTGTTGGTGTCCAAACTACATTCCTAGCAAATTGCATGAAGTGCTTATTCCATTATTTCTATTGTTATGTTTCTCAATAGAATGTGGTTATCTTTAGCTAGTGTCATGCTTTAGTATATTAGCACTAAAATGCACTGATATTGCAAAGAGAGTGTGAGGCAGCTGACATTGAACCTTGTACCTTGTACCTTGCCTCTAAAGATTCCTAAACCCGAGGTTGCTTTCAGCTTAAAATGAAGAAAGAATATTTGCATTTCTTTATAACCTGGTTGTCTCCTCTTGTGAAACTGACCTGCGCCAGTTCATATATGTTCTGCTCAAACTCTGTCCAGGTGCTGGGATGTGCTTGACTGGTCCTAACTGGTTTTTGGATGAGAGGTGCTCTAATCTGCTCTGAATTTTTATTTTGCATGGCTTCAGTTTTCACATAATGAGCCAGTTTTATCTGTCATGTGCACAGTTCTGCTTTCTTTACGTCCCAGTTCATAATTTTGTTACATGCCTTTTGTCCATAGAAAATAAAGGAATCACGGAACTGAAATTGAATTAGACTCAAAACGTGCTTGAGTTTCCTGTTTTTCTTGTATTAAAATACTTTTTTTATTGAGACCCGTCATGCGGCAGTTTCCTAACCACAACCACAGGGACTGCAAGAACACACTGAGTTCTGCCACACAGCACAGGGAAAGGGGCAGACCTGGAAGTGGGCTGGGGATGTGCTGGGCAGAGCAGCGTGGGGGGGACGCTGTCCTGCTGCACTGGCAGCTGCCCTGCTGCTGCTGGACAAACGAGTTATTTTTGTCCTGGACACTGGCAATGACTAGGTTTGTGGTTCACCCCTTGTCCAAGTCAGATGTCATCTTTCTCTTTCATCCTCCTTCCCTGCTGTTTTTTTCTGCTGCCCATTCTTTTCTCTCATCTCATCTTTTTTTTCCTATGCTGTTCCACTCCTCCTTCTTTCACTCTGTCCTCATTTTTTCTCCTCTGTTAGCCAAACAGACCTACTGAAATATAAAGCCTGACCTCTCTTAAAGAGGGAGGATGTCCTTTCTCTTTTTAAATTATGCACCTGTCTAGATGTTTTCGTCATGTAATTGCTATAGTCACTATTGGGAACACAGCTCCTTTAAGACAACCACTAAAAGCCTTTTGATTTAAAATTATGTTTTCAGTTTTGTGGCCTTTCTGTGTTTCTGGTAGTATCTTTCTGCAAAGCTTAAGTGGAGAGACAAAAGAAAGCAATGCAAGACCTGCCTCCAGCAATATTTCCACAGCCCTGTTACTGTGGAGGGCTGCTCACACTGAGGTCACTGCTAGTAGAGCTCGTCGCTGAGTGCAAAATACATTCAAAAGTTACTTTATTATAAGATTAACAGCTCTATCATGAAAACTAGCAACATTCCCAGGCTTGTGGGAATCAATTCTACTGCATTCCAGCCCAGGATGTCCTTTTGACACATTTTTTTTTTTCTGTGGAAACACTCATAAATTTGGCCATGGTACTTGGAGATGAGTTAGACCCTTTTGATTACAGCCCTTTTGAATCCACCCTCTCTCCTTCCTTTGTTCCAAGAAGGAGGTGCTCTGTCTCTTGAGTCTTATGTCCCTTAGTAAACTAAAGGATATTTTAGATATCTTACTGTTTGTTTTGGATTATGTGGTGCTGTTTAGGGAGTAATGTTCTTTTTGGTGTGAATGGGAGCAGTGGAATTTGTAGTTCCTGTCACAAGAAAAAAGATATTTTCACAATAGATAAAGAAGCATTTTTTTTTTATATGTAGGAGAGAGAGGCATGGTACAAGATCAGAATTTTGGAAACCTCCCAGTTTAAGGGAGCTGTGATTTGGGCATTGATAAAAAACCCTATTCTTAATGGTAAAAAAACCCCAGAAATGTGAATATGTTAAATTTGCAGTGATTTTACTTGTATGGACAAATTATTTAATACAGATTAATCAGATCCTTAATTTAGACACTAATTTGATGATCTGCCCAACAATGAAAAAAAGACTGTTGACTATCCATTATCTCACACAGAAGACAAACACAGTGTCATTGAAATGACTTACATACTTTCTGAAGTAAAATATTAATGCACGCATGCCTGTCCTAAGTTTCAGCCCATCACTAAAGCTCTGTGGTCTTCTTACACTAACATTTTGGTCTATTTTACTATGCATAGTAAAATAAAACTATGTTACACAATTAGGCAAAATACCCTTGTTGTGTTGAATGGCCACTTTCTGAAGGTACTGAATGCAACCTTTAATTAGTATTTCATCTATGGCAAGGGGTTGTACCTTGAATAAGCCCTAATAATATTGCCAACTTCCAGTTTTCTTAGGCATGTAGTTTTGAGTCTATTTGCTTGTTTGCGGTCATGTCTAAAATGAACTCTTTCAGTTATAAACCTAAGAAAACAAAGAGGAGTATAATCTCATAATGGCACACAGAAGTGGGGCCTGCACTAGATATTTCAATGTGCTCTCTCTCCTTATTATATTTACACCATGTCTTCCTTATTTACTTTTAATATGGACCATCAGTTTTCTCCTTAAAAGCCTCAGTCTGAAGGCTATGCGTGTCGACTGTACCTGCTGTTATGGGGGCCTTTTCTACCAGCACTGTTTTCCTCTGCTGTCAGATCTCCCCCACCTACCCATTCCTCCTGCTTAAGGCCTGTTTGACACTGTTGTAATGATTCCCCTTGGGAGATGTACAATTGGATTTCTAAGTTCCTGCATGGCTCCTGCTTCTTAATGTTTGCTCCTGAGTCAGCACTGTATGCACAACTGGCTGGGATTGAGTAAAAATTTGAATAAATATCTGTTCTGTTTTCTGGATTGTATTGCAGTTTGGTTGCAGAGAAGAAATGTGCCTCTGAAATGCTTCAGGAATCTTATACTCTCACACACAATTAGGTTGTAATATTTCGGATGCCTATCTTTCTATTTCCTAATCTTAGTAGTTCCTAATGATTTTTGTTAGAAGTAGCCTGATTTTCACCAAAGCTTTATCGTTAAATACAATGGATGATGGATTTTTTTATCACGCAGCAGCAACCCTTGATGGACAGTACAGGCTCTGCTCCAAGTTACATTTGGTCATAAAACATGTGGCAGTGTGAGACTAAACTTGTATGCTGTTAGAACAATGATCTCATAGCTAGACACTGGGGTAAAATTAGCTTTGGTCAAATTTACATTTTAGAGCAAAGATAAATGCTTGTCCCCTGTGTCCTAAGAAAGGGAAGGTTATTTCAGGGAATCTCGGGATTCCTCAAATGCTTCTGGAGTTCAGAATCAAATTATTGCTTTCCTATAAACAGTCTGGGGGTTAGTGTTTTTTCTGCTTCAGCCAGCCATGATGGGTTCAGCTCTTCTGTACACACAGGCTTGTATCCTTACATTACATGTTGATAATTCTCATTCTGTCATATACTGTGGCAGAGAGTGATGCAATCTATCAGAACCTCTGAGCAATTATCTTCTTTTGGGCTGCATATCCTTAGTAGTCCGGGTAGCAATTACCCAATCTGAATATTTGGCAACTAGTTTGTAATTCCTGTGGAGAAAGCATATGCAAGCCTGGCTCTGACCTGATTAACTTTCTTAGTTCCGTGACTTTACCATGCAGTACTGAACACCTAAAGGGAACTAGCATGTTCCCAGGTACTTGTGTCCTGAACAACATCAGTGAATGCTAATCACCCCGTCTGGATTTGGTGTTCCCTTTCATCTTGGGCTGGCTACATCCCAGGTGGGTGCAGCTTCTGGCAGCATGCCCTACAACGTGGGTGTTGCTCTCAGAACAGAAGTAGAGGACTGCCAGATGTCCAGTGTCACCTGCCTGAAGGAAATTTTCCTTCCAAATCTCTGGGTGGATTGTTTCACCAGGTGACTGTGCTTGTTGTTGTGGTCTGCTGATGTGACCATGTGACAAAAGGCACTGCTGGCTTCCGTGTTCAAGGGAAGTGGAATTTAACTTGCTCAGTTGTATTTTGCAGCTGCAAAGAAGGAAAAAAATAGAAGTAAGAGTACAGTACAGGATGGACTAACATATGTCTTATTTCCTGCATTCTGGCAGCACTCTTAGGGAGGAGGGACACAGCGCCCTGGCAGTGACTATGGGCCAAATCCTCATGAGTTCAAGAGCTGCAGTCAGGAGTGTACAGGAAGCTCAAGTATTAGGATCATTTTAATCCTTAGGTGACTAAGAACCTTGCATACAGAAGGCTGTTCAGTTCATAGTAAATCATGTTCATTTAATGATGTTCCCTTTTCCTGCTTTTTAGGGATGGTTGTAGATGGTCTTAATAGTTACCTAACTATTTCTCAGCTTTTTTGGACAAGCTTATCCTGTGCTTGCTTGCATGCTGCCAGACTTAAGTGAGATAGAAACATTGCTTGAGGACTAATTTCCTGCAACATCACCTTCTCATTCAAGGCTCCAGACTTTTCGCACAAAAATATATTCAATGTCACTGATATGAAAGGGTCTGGGATGGTTCAGTGTGTTCCTTTCCTCAGCCAAACACATCTGTCTGTTGTGTTCAATAGAAGGACTAGTTGTTCTTGACTCATCAAAAGGAATAGCTTATGTTATTTTGAGCTGGGTTGTCAAAGATGGCCCTTGACAAGACTTGAACTCATTCTCCCTGAGCTTAGTGGGGTGGTTTAACTGCTCATCTCCAGACAATAAATCTGGTAGTCAGAGGCACAGCAAGGAGGTACAAGGAAGTTCTTTTAATCTTCACGAAACTTCATGGGTGAGGTCAAGTTCTTACCCTATGATTCACCAGCAGATTTCATCAGGTTTAAGAGGTGAACATCAGCTCCCTCATACTGCTTTGTCAGTTCCCACATATCAGCATTCCTCTCCATCATGGCATAAGGGAAATGGATGTGACTCACACTTGACAGGTTTCAGGTAAAGCGGACATCAGAACATAAGAGATGTGTAAGGTTGTGACAGTGTTACAAGTGGTGGGTCACTTCTCTCCTTAGGAAATCCACTTAACTCCCTCAGACTATTCCAGAAAAGATCAAAAAAGAACGAAAAAAGAAAGATAGTGAGGGAAGGAAAAGGTGCTCCTATTTCTTGTGGCATTACTACACAAAGCTGAGCTGCCAGTTTAGTTAAGATCTGCAGAGAGATTGTGGTTAGTACTGGTGGTTGACTGGGTGCCACTGCATTCCTTGCAGTGGGACTCAGGCCAACACCATTACACCATCAACTCTGAAGGGATCACCAGTAGCACAGATTGCCAACAGGACAGGAAAATACAGCAGAATTTTTGATACCTAGAAAAGGTGAGCTTTACTGACAGTCTAGCTGTTCTCTCCACCACCATGAGTATCCCGGAAATATTAAAGTGTCAGCATGCCTGTTTGCAGTCTTTTCAGTCTGTAATAGAAAAGTTGCTGTCAAGAGTAGTAGAATGTAAATATTTGTGAAGTTTTATAGTTTGGCATTGTTTTTTTCTTTTTGTTTTTAAACTATAAATTCCCTCACTTCCTTTCTTCCTTGTTTTTAGCAATAGGCTGTGGGTCATTAGTATCAATAATTCAGATCTCTCTCATGACACACCTAAACTAAATTGTCAATAGGAGGTGTTGTAGGAGATTCACACATCATTCCAGCAACTGTAATATCTGTTGGGAAATGCAAAAACACCAGGTGCATAGCTGCTGGATAGTGTTTCCATTTACTTTACCTGGGGCCTTTCTGTAACATACAGCAATGTACGTCACATGCAGAAAAAAGTAGGTGGAAGGTTCTTTCCAAACCACATTGACTGAAAGAATGTATGTGTAAGGTAAGCTGTCTGCTGACATGCTCATGTGTTCTGCAGAGGAAAGGGTTACCTTGTCAAGGAAGTCTTCCTGGTGCAGGTGTGCATCCTAGCAGATTCATTCAGAGACTGAGAGACTAGAATGAGCCCTCCCTCAACTGACATGTACAAACAGCATTTTACCCATTTGTCTCCTAGGGCATTTGCTAGCTGTCTTGTTAATCTTTTACTCGAAGTCAGACATATGTATTGATGGGAAAACAAACCATAGACCACAGACCCCCTGCCTTGCATTCCTCACCTCCTCAAAATAACACTCACCATAGAAGCATGCAGACAGCACCCACAGCTCAGTGGGTTTGTAGCTGCATTTCCTTGCACTTCTAAAGCACCTCTTCCACTACTGTATTCATAAGCTCTTCTTTTTACTAATTATTTATACTGTTGAGTAACTACCTATGCCCTGCAGTCCATCACATCCCCTTCCTCATTTGCATTTTGCAGGTATATGATTCCTTCTGTACCTCTGACTTAAAGGTGGCTGAGAAACTGGGACTGGAATCTCTTCCTTTTAACACTAGGTCACAGTGTGCTCCATGCACCTCTTGCCGACCTTCTGGAGGCTTTAAAAGCACCATTAATTTTACTTTCTTCTAATAGAGCATCAAAAATTTAGGATCCAATCCTCAGCTAGTTGAATTGTTTTTAACTTTATTAAGAGGGCATAGGAAACTTATGAGCCAGATCCAGTAGCAGAGTACAGAAAGGGAGAAAGGGAAGTAATTTCAGGAACAGAAATATCTGTAAAGTTTAATCTTCAGTTATCTTGCTACTGTCTTCATCATCATCTGGTCCCAACAGACTTTGTGAGCTAAACAGTCAGGTTAGCTCAGTACTGAAATAAAAGAGCCTGGAGGTGTTGTCTCAGTGGTGTGAAATAGTGATCTATCTTACCCAAGCAAGCAGATTCTTTTGCCTCTTGCATCATTGCATTATCTGAGACTTTCTTGCATGTTTGCCTTCAAGCTTGCCAGGCTGATTGGTTGGGATTAGTGGCAGAGGTTTTCCAATGTTAATTTTATTTTTAATAGTATTTATTTTCTCCAACAAAGCTATGCATACTCACATGTTGCATCTCATTTTAAGTGAGCTCAGAATTTCTTTAAATAGTAATGATTTGAAAAGGAACAATACCTTCAAATTCCTGTAAGAATATTGTTTATAAATATTTGTATTTTACATCTCTGTAAATGAAAATTACCAAAGCAGAACAAGGATTTCTTTTCAGTTCTCTTTAATCTTAGAGCTATGCTTTGTACTGTATGACATGGAATTGACCTTCATGGGACTGGATCCAGTCAGAATTCGTATCTCACTCAAATACACATTTGTACATTGTTTAGGGTGTTTGGTCAGGAAGTTTTAGCCTTTCTGTTTCAAATATTTCATATTTCTAGTGTTCAGTCTCAGTAAAATCCACAGAAACTCCAGTAGGCTCTGTAATAATTTCTTCAAGTGAGAATGTATCCTTCAATAGGAATTTAGGTTTGATACAGTGGTAGAACTTGTCCTCTCCATTTAATTTTTTCCTAAATATTTTTGTTTTTAGCTTCTAGGTTCCCATTGCAAAAAAATTCACAAAAAACTTTTTGTAGTGCCTAGCACAAGGACACTGGGATCATAGCTTGTTTTGTAATACAAATCACCACTTAAAAGTAAAATAAGAAATAAGCTGTACAGAGTATTGACTCCTTCAAAAGGTAGTCAGAGGTTTGTAATAGCTGGTTCAGTTGACAGCCCAGGAAAGGGAAGTTCTGGAAGCCAGTGTTGGTGATAATGGTGTGACCTTTGCTGCCAGATCCTTCAAAACTGAAGTAAAAGCAAGTGTTTCCCGCTGTAATTCAGTTGTCAGTCCTGCACCATCCTTAGTCCTGGTGTGGAGGTCTGTCACAATGCCAACTCCTGCTGAGCTGGTAGCAGTATTTGGGAACTAGTAGGAAACCGCCGTTGTAGTTGGAGACAAACAGGTAAATTATGAAGTTGTTATTATTATAGATATAATAACAAGTCTGTAATAATCTGGGACAGATCTGTTTATAAACCCATCCTGAAAATTACATCAGTCTGTCTTTAACCCTGGGTTCACTGAAGACATTGAAGTTCAACATGTAGGTTAAAGTGAAAATTGCATTCAGTGTTGGCTTTTGCAAAGACTAATTTGTTGGCTGGAAAGCAGTAAAGCTAGAGAGAAGGCTGAAAAGCTAGTGAAAGTGCTGCAGCAACTCACTGTAAATTTCTAAGTCCCTGGTGGAGAGACTACATCCAATTGCTGTTACTTCTCATACACTTAGATCAATGGGTAATTCTTCGGGGAGTGGCATCATTGTTTTGTTCTGAATTGTTTTCGTGGTTGGTCCGTGACCATGCCTCCTGGGCTGAAAGATATTACAATAGAGATGGATCCTCTCCACCTTTGCAAGTGAATTGAGAAGGCCAGGTCTGGCTGCTGTGCCTTGGGTGAGCTGTGGGAGCAACTCCCATGCCTTCCTCCCTGTTATCCTGCTTACGGAGGTGCTGGAATGCAAAGCAGATGAAATGCCAGTGCATCTGCCAGCCTGTCCTGCCTGACTGAGTTTCATTGTTCTTCTCTTAATTTCATCCAGTATTTCATTCAGGGAACAGTAACGCAAAACTCAGCATCCTGGATGATTTCTTGCTCTCTTTCTTGGCCTCCATGCCCTTGCTGCGGTCAGTATCCTCCAGATATCCACAGCCGACCACGCTCTCCTGCCTTCCCTTTCTGTTCCCCCAGCAGCTTGCTGTCCTTCAGCCAGGTTACACATATTTTTTCAATCCCGGTTGTTCATGGTCTCTGAGCACAAGGCTTAGTGGAGTGCTGTGCTGCCAGTGCTGCGAGACGCCCCAAAGGGAGCCTGGCTGTGGCTCTGCTGTTTTCACACCTCTGCGCAGATGGACCCAGCTCCCCTCCCCGGCGCCCCTGCGGGCGCCCTGCCCACCCTTGGCCTCTGCTGTCAGAATGACTTTGGCAACTGCCACTGCTGGATTGCATCACCGTGCATGGCTCCCAGGTGGCTGCAGCTTTCAAACTCGCCTATCAGCCTCTCTATCTGCTATTAGCTTCTTATCTTGCCTCTCTATCCGGGGTATTGACTTCTGGGCTGCTTTTGCAGTTTTAATTGCAGTTTGGGCACGGCAGCACTGGGATGTAGGTGCTAGGTCAGCAAACAAAAATCCCGTGGTTGTTCAGGCTTGGACCACACTTCCATGGCACTGCTGCAGGAAATGGAGGTTCAGCAGGCTGAAGAGCACGGGAAGTAAAGCAAGTGCAGCATCTACTCGCGTGCCTCAGAAACTGCTCAGGGAAGGGAGCAGCACCGCGAGCAGCCACCAGCGCGGAGACACCAGCTTCCCCCCTGTGATTTATACGGGGTTTATAGTGGGGTGGGGCCAAATAGGGCCGGTAGGAAGCAGCTCATAGAGTTATGTGGGACTAGTGAGGAGTAGACAGCGGCAACGCAGGACGGGGCAGGGGGCTTGCTCGTGGGACGGCTCAGCCACAGAGGCAGCTGGCACCGGAGTGCTGATAAGGAGGAGAAACAGATGGCCATGCAAGCCCTTACACATGCCTTCCTGGTAGGCCTGCTGAAGGCTGGTCCACATCCCTTATTCCCCAAACAAAAATATGTCTTTTCCTTTCCCTTGTTTGAAGATTTCATGTGGCTCTTTAAAGTTTACTGGCATAAACATGCTCTTGAAGTCTTAGCCCAGTATGTTGCTGCCACTTGTGAATGGCACAGGATCAGTCCCATTCATGCCTCTACCATGTTGTTGTGACATGGTTATAGAGCCCTTTCTCTAGTGCAGCAAGTCTGCAAAGTTAAAGAAAATTAGGAAAAATGACAAAAGAAGGAGAGATAGCAATTATGTAAAATACCCCAAAACCAATTCCAGAATTGGCCTTGATACTGAGGGAAGCATGCAGCAACTCCTAGGTGTGCAGAAGGTAACGTGACAGACTGCTAAGTGGAACTTGTTGAAGATGTGTTCTGTATTGTGGCAGTAAGAGTAGTGCAGTGGGATGTGGCAGTTTCTGTGGAAGCCTTTTGGATGTATGGCAGAGGGGGAATGCTTTTGGCTGTATGGCAGAGAGCAGAATACAGGGCAGAAGGCAAGCAGAGCCCAGATAGTGCCTAGGTACTGGAGGCAAAGCTCCAGCATTTGGTATCCTCTTCCTACTGCAGTTCATTGCTTGCAGGCTTGTGTTATGCAGCTCTGTCTATTCTCCATTACTACAGAGCCACCATGGGGATGAGGTTTGGAAAAAGCACAGAATGTTTCTAGTAGTGCAGATGTTTTCAATGAATTCACCCTTCAGAACTGAAAGCGAAGGAGGCCTGGAAGGGGAAGAGTGTTTGTAGTGAAAAATATTCGGCTCATCCATATGTAGACCCAATGTGAGCCTGGAAGACACTGAGTGCTCCCTGTGAAGTGACAAGTGCCCTCAGTCTTCACTGAAGTTCTGCTGAAGGCAGTGGGTATGTCTGCATAGCAGTGGCAGCAATGACTGCTTTTTGGCTGGGTAAATTAGCCTTTGTGGCTGCGCTTCGGCTCCTACAGTATGCACGCTTCAGTATCTCTTTAGAGGCTTGTCTGATGAAAAGGGAAAACATTCAGCATCTTGCCAGATCAGGGCCTGGATTTTGAAATGTTTTTGTAGGTTAAAATGAGAATGCATATGCATGGGCTTGTTTTCAGGCGAGCTGAGCACTTGTAGCTTACAGAGTTGGGTGTAAATTTTAGATGTTCTGAATCTCCAGAAATCACTCTCAGAACACTTTTTCTGCTGATACTATCCTTATTGCCCTTACCTCCACCTCCTCTGCTGTTATATAGTATTTTAGCTATGCAACTGTACTATTTAAAGCATTTATGATACCATTTGTTTGGGAAACAGTATAAATCTGCTCTATCCTATTTAGGAGTTTGCACTGCTACTCAGCAATGTATGCTCCTGAGTGACTTCCATGTAAAATCAATCAACGATAGTGAAACCTAGTGGAAGGGCTGTGAATGCCACTCAAAATAAGGCTCCCTTTCCTCCACAATGGCCCTGTCTCAGCCAGCGAACTGGAGTCTGGCCTGTTTCACTCACCATGAAATGTTTGAGTACAAATTTACTCTTTTAACACCTGACCAAAAAAGGTCCCATGACCCATTCCCCACAGCTTTCACATTTTAGAGAAGTGATAGAGATGGAAAATTTGTGTGAGGACCCTTGCCACTGTAATATCTCAAATGGTAACATAATTCTGTAGAGTATCATCACTTGTAATCTTATATGATCAGGCTTTCTACAATATTTCTGGAAATATTTAAAAGGTGCCGATGTACATACAAAAAGGTGGGTACGGTATTAGGTCTATCTACCAGTTCTTTTGATGCCCTCCCTCCTTATCCTGACATCTGTTTCCAAGAATGTCATACCTGGAAAGAATCATTTCAAATTAATTCAATTTGTTTCAAAGCAGCCTAAGCTTCATCCCTCACAGGGGCCACTCAATCATATTACTGCTCCTGTGAAACTCCTAATGGGACACAAAACAAGTAAAAGTAGATTCAGGTGATCTCACATATTAAACATACTAATTAAATCTGGCAGCAAAATGACTTTGTGAATTTCCTTTAATCCTGTTTTTAAATTAGGCCATATGTATTTTGGCTGTAGATTTCCCATGCTCTCTTTCTATGAACTTCCTTTTAACCACGTCCTGTGGCCAGTTCACATCCAATTGTTTGAAAATCAGTCTTAGGTGATAACTGGATCATTACATATGAAGTGTCTAATTCTGCTTTCAAATCGACCTGTTCCTTTGAAAAACTTAATGAATATCTCACATGAGAGGTTTGAAGCTGAACTGATCTGACTGTCCCCATTAAAAACCCAAACGTGCTGGATCTCTGTGTTTTATGACAAATGTTTCCCAGAGGAAAACTAGCTTTAGGAAAATGGGGATTCTTGCTTTAAATCAACAGTAGTTTTCACTTTGCTACTTTATAGCATTGCCTGTGAGGAATATGGTCTTATTGATACGTTTTGCAGTGACATGCTGACTAACAAGATTAACAAGGGACATACTGACTAACAAGGGCTTCTTCCTGCAGTCCTCTTCTGTACAGTGTTGGTATTTAACCCACCCTGTAGAAGCTTGGTTCGCAGTTCAAGGAAGTCTATGTTTTTAGCCAAAATGTTACTGTTCAGTATCTGCTTGAATAAATATTCAGCCCTGATGGGTGCACTCCTGTGTTGTACACATTTTAACTTCACAAAGCCAAAGCTCCCTGTGGCACCCAGGATACATGGTGGTACCAGAATGGACCCTTTTAGGGGATGGGAGGAAATTCTCTGTTACTTCTGGGGCCCAGAGCATGGATGACACTTTCATGTCTCATGCTTCCTGTAGTACACTATGCTTTTTATCTATTTCAGGTGGGGTGTGGGGGTGTGGGTGTGACAGCAAAAATGTTCACAGTGTTCACAGGCCGTTCTGGGGAGAACATCTATTTATGTGGTTTTGGAGGGACTGGACTTGGTGAGCTAGGTGGCCCTGCTCCTCCTCATTGTATGCTGCACTCTCCAGACTGCACCAGTGACATAAATATGCGATAAATAATACAATCTACAGTAGTGCTACTTTCACATAATAGCTATGGCAGCAAAATTCTTTCCTGGAGCCAACCACTTAGTGGGTGTAACCTGCTACAGCTCTGTCAAGTTACGCAGGACTCCATCCGTTCACTGCAGCAGCAGATTTGGCCACTTTTGTTCCATCAAGGATTAGTGGATGGGAAGTTTACCTAGACATACACACAGACACAGCAGTGCCCACCCAGAGAACATAGCAGCATGGACTCACCAGAGCTCCTGTTTTGCTGGGATGACAATCTGGTCTGCTGGGAGTGAGTTTGTGTCAGCACAGTTCTCTTGATCTCTCTGCACTTAGTGACTCCTCCCTTGGGCAGCTGGAAAGCAATGAAATGCTGCCAGTGATACACGTGTTTGTGGGTGTGCAGACGTGCACATAGTGCAGAGAAAATAAGTGGCACTGTTGAATAAACGTCCTATCTGCAGAGGTGTGAGGTAGTCGCATTACTCAGAAGTGTGCTGAAATGATTGATGCTAAAAATGTTATACCACTGTACTTCACACAGTGCACATTAAAGGAAAGCCAAGTCAGGGCATATTAAATTTTATTGAGAGTGGGTTTTGCAACTTTTTAAGAGGCCATGTGCCATGCTTCCTTTTTTAGGATCCAACTACCAAAATTAAAACCACTAAATCTTTCTAAAAATAATCTGAGAAAAACTTTCCCCTATGTGAAAATGAAGCATGTTAATGTCCTCGTGTGCCTTGATTTTCCATAAAAATATTGCCTTGTTGGAAAGCAGAGTCTATTCGCCTTTCATGATACCAACTCCATGTACCACCTCTTCACCTTGTTGCCGATGGTGTGAAACTGGATGTGACCAGTCCTGGCGTTCAAGCCAGTAACATTGACAGGGATGGGAAGACGCTTTCCACTGATGGAGGCAGAAGACTCGGAAGACTGCCTGAAGAAGTGAACAGGACTAGGACCACTAGATTTGGGGAAGACGTAGTTGTGGGAAGATGAAGGATTTAAAAGTCAATCAGATACAAATTTATTGCATGGGTTTTAATGAGAAATGCGTGCTTTGTGGGCATAGCTGTATGCATACTCACTGTTTGCATTCAGTGAGCAAAGACACATGTGAAAGGTGTTTGCATAACATGAATTGGGAAGTAGGTAGGCTTGTTCTTTCTCACAGTCATTCTCTTTCTGTTTATATATATATAATTTACATTTATTGCAAAATATTATGTACTCAGACTGCAGCATATGTTAGGCTCACTATTTCACTATTGTATGTTGAATTCTTGGGGAGAGATGGAGAGGCAGTAAAAATATGCAGGATCCTGGGGAGGTGATAATTTCCAGTTAAAGGGGCATATAGTTTGCATAAGCAATAAGGAAAGAGATTATCTTATTGATTCTGGAGAATTTCTTCTGTGTGTACTTGGAGGCAGAAACAGAAGTGCTATTCAGATATTTTAAGACTGTGCCTTTGTGTCTTCCTCTACATCTAAGAAGCGCCCTGCCCAATTTGTGCAACTCTAGTTTAAACAGAAGAGTAGTGACCATTTCTGCATGACTATGTCTGTTTTGTGGGGCTGGGTGGAGGTGAATGTGGAGGGAAGCTCCTTTACTGCTGCTGGCTAGAACCAAAATGTGAAGACATGGGTGAAAAGGGCAACCCTGTGTGAACTCAAATAGCTTTCCCATCTCTTAAAATTGCTCAGCCTAGATAAAATTGTGGGATGTGAACTGCAAGTGCAGGCAGGAAGCTTAATGCTTTCTGGAAAAAGTAATGAGTGAAGGCTGCAGCAAAAACCAGAACAGCCCTTCCTCCCCTCAGCCCACTCTGCCCAAATGAGCACTTTCTCTGCAACTATTGGCAGTAATAATCTTCATCTAAAACATCTCTTGTTACAGCCTTTATTGTATTGGCAGTAAGTGCATAACAAGCCAGTGCTGTACTAATAGTTCTGTGCTGATAAAAACCCAGTCAAGTGAAACACAGAAAATATTTTTTTAAAATGCATTTTGAAATGCTTTCTTGCAGTGCTAAAAGCAGTTTACAGGAGATGTTGAAAACTAAGTGCAAGGTTTAGACACCATGTGTTTACTTTTTAAGGCTGGGGTAATGCCTGGGAAAATCTTTGCTTTTGAAACATGTTTCAAACAGAGGACCAAACGCACTGCTGTGTACTCATGCAAGTTCCAGCGGAGCAAAGGGGGCTGGACCTGTTTCCACCAGGAGTTGGTGCAATCACAAGCAAACTTCAATATGTCTTTCTGGCATTGGTGGGACGTGCCATGAACTGCTCTAGGAGCGAGAGCCAGGCTCCCACAGCAGCCATGACTTCTCAGGGATCTCTTTTTGTTCATATGTGCCACTTCTGCCCATTTCAAAAACTGTGGCCAGTTAGCTGTAAAAACAGATGTGCCTGTGATATTTCTCTTCCTCTAAAGTTACAGGCCAGACTGCTCTTGGTGCTTGCATGGCAAAAAGGCAGGAGGTGGGGAAGAGGGGAACAAGCAAGAAACCTTTGCTGGTCTATTTGCTTATCTACTGCGACACAAATATGGGGAATGGAGAGGAATCAGTGTTTTTTGTCAGTAACAGCCCTTACAGCAGGGAGGACAAGGGGAGGGATGGGGGAATGGAAGGGTGTTCTTTTCTCCGCAGCATCTCTGTATACCCATCAGCCTAAGGAAGGCAGGCACCCAATAGCAATCCAGTTCCTCAGTTTTCACTTCATCCCACTCCCTCAGGCACAGGGAGTTTCGGGAGTTAACCTGAGCCTTGAGAAGCAAGTCACCTCAGCTCTCTTCAAGAAGACATGAGCTGGCAGAGTCCCAGGAGGTGCGCAGAAATGGGTCTCTGTGCTGGTTTTAGAGGGAGCTAAGGAAATGCGCACCTCCGAGGTGAGGACAGCCACTGCTGGCTGCACGACGTCGGCCTCGGGTGGGCTGGGGCAAGGAAGAGGGCAGCGCTGCAGTGCTCCCTGCGCTGCTGTGCCTCCATGGCCAGCTGGACACTCTCCTTGGGCTGCTGTGCGATGTGGACACTCACCTAAGGCTTGCGCTGGAGGCATCTTTCTGAGGCTCCCTGGGCTGCTCCCTGCTGACCCCGGGGTAGTTTAGCTGCCTCCTCGGGAGAGCCGCCTGCTTGACGCCTTGGAGCCGTCTGCCAATCCCTCCCCTGTCACCACCTCTTTTACTCTGTGTGTGGCATCAGGGCAGCCAGCAGGGTGTAACTGTAGACTCACACTATTTAGGGCTGTCGCTGCTGACCAGCACAACAGTAGGTTGACTCACAAAGGACAAGGGTTTCTTTTTTTTTTTCAATGCAGTTTTTCGGGCTTAAATGCAGTGGACAGGGAGTGCTACTTAACTAGAAAAGCTGCTTTAAGAGAAAGTTTCCTCATTTTATTTTATGGTGGGGGAAAATAAGTTTGTTATCTTGCATGAAATATGATGGGAAGGCCAGAATCCCCCTTCCAGGGCTGGTGGGACACAGCAGTGGTGTGAGCCAATGTGAGCAAGGAGACAGCCTTGGGCACTTTTATACTGTGAGGGCTGGTGAAACTTTGGATCCCCTCCTGACTGCAGATCTTCACAGCAGCATTCCTTGTGTGACAAGCCTTTTTCACATTTCCCCATTCAGCTGATTGTGGGTGCTGTGCTATTTTAAACCCACATGGAAGTATGTTTTTAGGACCATCTGCTACCGGCCCTAACCCAGATGATACAGTTAGAGCCTGCCCACAGCATCCTCCCCTCCTTCAGACAGTTCCAGGAACAAGCGGTGAGTCAGTCCCGCAGCTGAACTCATATTTAGCTAACCCTGATATCCTGCCTATCGGAGAGAAATGCACAACGGCCTGCCCAGGTGCAAAGCCCCGTTGTTCCCATTATTTAGAGAACGCTTGGAATTTAAAAAAAAATACCACCACCAAAGCAAATGTCAGATCAGTTGGTGCATCGACTCCTTTTGTTCTGAAGAGTGAGAAGGAAGAAGTGATCAGTCCCCCCACAGCAGCTTGCCCCTCTTGCCTTTGCTTCCAGGCTGAGGGGCAGCTTCTGGCCCTGGCTGACCGGTGGGCTCGTAGCCCTCACCCTGTCTGTCGCTGCGGTGGTGCTGCCTTGGCAGCGGCTCTCCCTCGTGCTGAAACATCTCCGCACAGCTGGAGCATGGTTAATCCTTCCTTCGGGCACTGGGGGTGAGCGTAGGCGTCTCCTAGGGCTGTCTGAAGGCCAGTGTCGCCTGTCAGGGTCCTGCCTTCTCTCATTGAGCAAATGTTGTTAAACACACATCTGTGGATCTGGATGAGGCTCTTTCCCTCCACCTTAGGAGCTTTGTGAGCCTGAAATAAGGTTTCAGCCAATGGATCATCTGAAAAAGCCTCCCGGAGAGCAGCATGACTAAGAACCAGCGTTTATAAGCCATTACTTGATGTATTTTAAACTCCTGCTCTTTGATCCCTGTATGATCCAGCAGCCACTTTCTGGCTGTTTGGCAAAAGCAGCAAAACATGCCCTGCTCTGTCATCACATTTCTGCTGGATCCCCTCTGCATGCTGCATTGTTTCCCACCCAGCAGGTTAATGACCCATAATTACCTTCATCATATAATGAATAAAGTTCAGTATCTCCACAGTAGATACACTAGCACTCAGCCTGGGCACAGCCTTCAATGTTAAGTGATACCTGAGGCCCTGTCCTGCTCCTGCTGAAGTGGAAGTAAATCCCCCACCCGCCTCCGCATAGCCGCTGACTTCCCAATTCTGCAGCACAGAGAAAAAGCCCTCCCTGACGCTGCCGGGAGCATTACCTGCAAAATGAGTATGAAACATGAACGTTGTTTTATTTAGGCTATGCAGTGTCTGTGTGCTCCCATGCAAGCTCGGATCAGCCCCAGCTCAGAGGAGCTTTTGCTGGTATCCTGTTTCGATCAATGCTGATTTAAATAAGCATTGTGAATCTAATTATTTAGTACCACTCACATGACACTGCATTTGCTATAGTACCCTTGAGACAGGCAGGCTTTATCCTGCTCAACAGAAACATCCGCAGCTGTACCACGCTCTGCTTCAGGCTCCTTGGAGTTACTTCATCGTTGCCTGACAGCTGTGTCCCCTGACCATTATCTGGTGGCCGCATACTTCAATAGCCGACTGTATGTACTGTATGCACTAGACTACAGTGTGACCTGACAGCTTGGCTTCCTCTCCCAGAGTATATCTTCTGCTACTCTTCAGCATCCTACAGTTTATCTGTGGTCAGCTTTCTTACCCATTTCCTGCCAGCTGCTACTGGTCTTTTAGTCAGCTCCGCCAGGCACATGGGCAATGGTGAGCTTGCTGAGCCTTGTGCTGCATTATTTCTTGGATGGAGGCTCTGCAAAGGCTGCTCTGGAGTTTTGTATAGAGGATTTCTTCCTATGTAGTATCACGGCAATTAAAGAGTGCCACTCTTAAGAAATACACCTTGTATTTATCATGCGGTATCAATTTTATCTCCGTTCTAGCATTGTTGCAGAGTTATGGCTGAGACTTTGAAAGCACAAAATTGTTTCTAGCAAAAATTATAACTAATTTCATCAGCCTACAGAGCCCAGAATTTGGTATTCTTCTTACCTCCTTTGCCAAGTTGTCCCACAGAGATGTTAAAGCAGCTGAGGGCACAAGTCCCTGCTTTGGATCCAGAATTTGGCATTTTACAGGATCATAATTCCTCTGCCTAAGTCTTTTGGAAAATGGCTTGTTCTCCAAGCTGGGACTGAGTGATGGCACTGTGGTCATGTGCTGAGCTCAGCTTGGAGGTGTCCCTGTTGCCACAGCAGGGTGCAGAAGCTGTGGAGGGTCACAATTCATGGATATGTCCCTTGCTCCTCTTGCTCCTGTCAGGGCTGGTTTAGGTATATTGTTGGGGCTGTGCTGGGAAGCACCAGTTCTGGAGGAACCAAGTCACTGGAGCTCAGGGATATTAAGTGAGGGTTTGTTCTCCACCCTTCCGCCCTGACTTCTCCTATGTGGGAGCTTCATTCCCAGGAGCGCCCAAGTGAGTCCCAAATGAGATGAATGTTCAGTGAAGCAGAAATCAGGTAGAGAGACTCTGGTGCTCTGACCTATCAAAAAAGCATGGCTTTGAAACAGCAGAAGGAGAAGAGCTCAAAGCCTTGCCCAAATAATTTCCTCTCTTTGTTTCTTCTTTTTCTTTTTCTTTTTCTTTTTCTTTTTCTTTTTCTTTTTCTTTTTCTTTTTCTTTTTCTTTTTCTTTTTCTTTTTCTTTTTCTTTTTCTTTTTCTTTTTCTTTTTCTTTTTTTCTCTTTCTTTTTCTTTTTCTTTTTCTTTTTCTTTTTCTTTTTCTTTTTCTTTTTCTTTTTCTTTTTCTTTTTCTTTTTCTTTTTCTTTTTCTTTTTCTTTTTCTTTTTCTTTTTCTTTTTTTCTCTTTCTCTTTCTTTTTCTTTTCTTAGAAAAAAGTAATCACTTCAAACTTTTATGAGGTTTATGAGTCAGCATGTAATAGATCCTTATACTGGGATATGGATGGTGTGGGTGTTCCTGGGATTTCTTCTATGCGCTTTGCTAAGCCCAGACACACGCCATCAGTAGCAGGTTCTGTAAGATTAAGCACAGGGATGGATAAGGCCATGTCCATGTCTCATTCAGCCATGCAGCCTAACTGCACACCTGGAAACAGGAGTGCTTGGGCCAAAGGCTGCGGCAGATCACATGGAAAATCAAGAAGAAGAAGAAATTTGGCGCACACAATGGAGTTCACTGCTGAGCTTCTGAGACTGAATGCTCATGACACAGTGTCTCAAATGAGAAGCAAGGCAGAAATGTCTTCCTGCAAAGTGGTAGGAGGGATTATGTCCATCCTTTCCCATTCAACATTCATTCTGAAACGTGATGATGATAGCTGGGCATGAGTGTGGCGTTTTTCTTCTGAAACACCTTTAGAAGGAGCCTGACAATCTCAGCAATACATTGAGGATGCCTGGAGAGGTTTGTCTCATTGTCCTAGAGCCAGCAAGTGTGAATACTCTGGGTTCAGTGTTCAGCATCCTTGCCTCCTTCTCTCCTGGTAAATTTAGTAGACATACCTAGGAAAAATCCAGTCCAACTGAGCACCACAGAATGCTAAGATGGAAATTACCCATTAGGATTTTCTGTTCCTGCAGCAGGGCTCCTGCCATGTGTTGAGTGAGTTGCAGATTTTTAGGCTCTGGTGCATTGTTTCATTGGCTTATTAAAACTCAGGTTCCATGAATCCACTCGACCCAGTAATGCAGATCTGCCAATATAACTATTTTTCTCTCCATCATTTACTATTCCAGCAATTTTGAAATGAGATCTATTTTTTAATAGCAACACTTTTTCATTTTCTTCAAATTATTGCTAAGGATAGTGAACAGCACTGGGCTAAGAGGTTTCTGGGGTATCCCATTAGACATCTTCTGAAGATGGGGATGATTCAGTTAGGATTGCCTTTTTGAGCACTTTTGGCTCACCAGCTTTTAATCGATTTAATATGAGGTACATTAATTCTGGATAGTGCTAATTATTTTAATCCGAATGTTGTGTGGGACTGAGTTAAATGCCTCACAGATGTTGAAACCCATGACATAGACACAGCTATCTTTATCAGCTAAACTGGTAATTTCACTAAAAAGCAACACCGAGCTCATTTGACAAGGCTTTTCCACCAAGTCATGCTGATGACTATTAATTATGCTGCCATCTTTTAAGCCATTTTCAACTCTGACCCGCATGTACCCATCTGAGCGGGATGGGGGTGCAATGCAAATGAGACATGGAAGCACAGGGGACTTGCTGAGTTGTGTCATCTCCAGGCCAGGAGCTACACTGGGTAGTATCAGTCATGTAAAGACTGTTATCTCGCTAATCCTTCATGTCAATCTGCTTGACTCCTGGATCACTGTTAGGCTAGTCAGCCTGTGGTTGCCCAGACTGCTCTGTAAATAGTAATGAGCTTTTCCCCAGTCTTCTGAAAGCTCTCCAGTGGTCCCAGATGTGTGAAAAACCAACACAAACATTTTGGAAAACTCTTTGGCACATTTCTTTAGTATTCTGAGGTGCAACTTAAAAAGTGCTGCTGATTGAAAAATGTTCAGTTTTGATAGTGGCTGTTTAACTTTCCTGTAAGTAACTGATGGAATAGAAAGTGTTTCCTTATCACTATGAGATAGGAATACATCATCCTGCTAGTTTCCAAATACAAACCTGAAATATTTATTGAATATTTCTTCTTTTATGAATCATGACTGGCAATTTTGAGATTCCTATCTAGCTGTGGCACTATCCCATTGTTAGGATTTTATTTGTTCCTGATACATTTAAACAGTTCCTCTTTATTGTTCTTACTGGCTGCAGATTTGTGAGTTGGTGCCTTTAATTTCCTATGGTAATTTCCTCACTGCTGATATATGTACACCCACACTGATAGATCCAGATGCAAGTCCAATGTCCAAACTACTAAAGTTTTAATGAATCTGGGCTCCTGATTTTGTCTTGACCCAATACAAATGAACAGGTATAAAGCTTGGATTAAGGTTTAATTTCTGAATTTCATATCCCTTCTCTCCAATTCCAGAAAAACTGGCATGTTGCAAAGCCATCTTTTATTCAGTGGCTCTCAGTCTTTGAGAATCAAGATCAGAAAAAAAGAATCCCATTTCTTTCATTCCTGTGAATCAGGAATGAACTGGTTTGTGCTATGATGAAAATACCTGGGTTATATTTTGTGTGGTGACTATTGGGCTTGGCTACAGAGCTAACTGGTGGATGGGGCTGGTTGTCCTCTGCTCACCATGCAGGGCTCACATCTGTTGCAGAACTGGAGACTGCAGAGAGTAGGGGATTTCTGCAGGTAGGGAGAGCTTTTGTCCAGGCACTGCTGCAGTGTGTATCCATAAGGGCAGATGGACAATCACGGAACAGCTGGGAGAAATGAATTCATTGCATCAGAGCTGAGGCTGTGATGCCACCGCCTCATCCTCCTGGGCAGTCACTCAGTCCTGGCTGTGGGGGTAGAAGGGTCAGCCCAAGTGCTGCGCTGCTTTGAGTTTGGAGGTGAATGGCAGTGGCCTCTGGAGACAATGGTGGGATGAATGGGTCTTTCTCATTGCTTCCCTCCCAGCTGCTGGGGAGGTGTGAGACATTTTCCACCCTTCTTGTTGCTGTCTCTGACCTAGTGTGCTGCTGTCTGCTGCAGTTGTGCCCTGGGGGATTAGAAAAGCCCCTCTGGGTAACCGTACATGAATTGTTATTTTTGATTGCAAGTGGGTGACCATTTATTGACTCTTCAATTGGGTAAAGTTATTTAGAAAGTTATGCAGCTGGAAGAATGCTGCAAGCCTGGCTTACAACTCTCCTCTCTTTCCCAGTAATAGACTTTGATTTGCCGTAGTTCATTTCCCTCTGAAGTCTGCTTTTTGTAGATAACATAAAGCACTTGGCATAGTGGTTGATAACTGAATGTATGAAGCATGACATTTTCCTAGATACAGTATGCTACATGAACACTTGTCTTTTGTATCGGTACCCATAAACAAGAGTTGACTGAGGGCAAATAGCTTGCTCAGGTCCTGTGGAGAGGCAGGGAGTGAGTCAGTGCTGAGGGGAGCATGATGTGGTCACAGCTGCTTTGAGGAGGGCATGTGGCAAGAGAAGACAAAGCCCAAGGGCAAATAATCCCTGTGAGCCAGCTGGTAGCAGGTGAGGCGACTCATGATGTGGATTAAAAAAAAAGTATTTTGGAAACTTAATTTCCTCCTTACTTGTTTTTCTGTCCAGTGATTAAAATACTGACATGTTTTTCTGTCTCTGGAGCATGGCAATCCACCTCTCCTCCCACGTCCCCCAGACCAGCGAAAACCTCAGAAACTGGCATTAAGGACTGGGACACTCCTGCTGGGTTTAGACCTTGGCAGCCCTGTGGGGGTAGATGATGGTGCCCATGCCAAGCCATGAAACAAAGCAGTTAACCTCTTGGTTTCTCCCTCACCACCCACAAAGAGAAGCTAAAAATAGTAGGCAGTCTTACAGAGTTCTGGGAAAGAATTAAGTAAGAATAAAGCACCAGGCTGGGTGGCTGGAAAGCAGCACTCTGTGCTGTAAGATGGAGCATAATGTATACCAGTGAATATGCAGAACTGTGTAGTATATTTTAAAAGCAATGAAGCTTCACACCGTCAGCTATTAAAGCATTGCTGAGAGCTGGATTCACACTGCTGTGCTGCTGAGAGTTAGTAAGTGTGTGCATGAACCAAGGGAAAATGACTGCCCTTCTCCTTCACAGTTCTCATGGCTTTACCCCAGCTGCCTGGCTCCAGCCAACACAGGACTTACACCGAAAGGTAAAGGAGAGAGAAACAGGTCATGTCATGAAAGGCAGCTAGAAGGGTATAGGGAATACACAGCTCTGGTGAGTTAAATTGAAGATACTTGGGGTTGAATTTTTGAGCCTCCTTTCCTAAACTGTGTATGCAAGCTGCAGGCAGGAAAGTATAGGCCAGAGACAGCTCAAAGAAATGCTGACTTGCTCATGAAAATGCAGATTTTACAGTTGTGTGTGTAAGAACTTTTGCATAGCAAGTAAGAAGCTGTGAACTGCTTCCCTTGATGCAGACTGAGTTTCTTTGGTTCAGACTCAGTTGTGAGGGAAAGTAATCCAGTTACCAATTTTGAATGAGAATCAGGCATCTGTTTGCATCGAGTTTTTGCATTCTGTTTCAGCCATACATTTATGAGCTATCCAGAGGCGCGGGAACTGAAAGTGAAGAAAATATTTGTGGGATTCCACAGAGACGGAAGAAGCCACAGCTTTGCACGTGTGAATTTTGCCAGTGCATTTTGGTGGCTTAGAATGAAAGCCTGGTGCTGGCTCATAATGAAAGTTGAACCTAAAACTGACCATATCCAAATTCCCAGCCCCCAGCAAACTGGAGTGTGAGGGCTTAAGGCAGAAGAGAGGGGCTATACCAGGTAAAGATGCTGTATATTTATTTTAGTGCTTAGGGTTGATTAGAGTTGGGTGAAAATGATTAGCTGAAAGGATTCTGAATAAACCAATTTAAAATGTAATTATGAAGGGCTCAAGATAGTGTGTGTGTGTAATTATGTTTCTTGCCCGTGTGCACTGTACTCAGTGATTTTGTTCTGCAGCGAGTGAAAGGGGGAGGAAGGGATGTGCAGGGGAATAGCTGCATGGGGAGCAGCTGCTGTAGACAGGCAGCTTGTGCTGGGTTTCTCCTGTGATCTGGAGGTGCACTTTTAGCTGTACTTGAGGTAGCACTGAGCTGGGTATCAAACCCAGCATAGCCATAGCAATGTGTAGTTGTGTTTCAGCTGCTCAGAACTGGGAACAAAGCTGGGCAGGTGATTGCAGTGAGCTCCTTGCTCCCTTGGGGTTCTCCTAGCCTGTGACACAGTGAGCTTGTACAAAACCAGCTCAGGGTTGCCATGAAAGCTGTGTCATGTCTTGGGATGAGACCACTGACATTCTGGATTGTGGCATTTCAGGGTTGCTCATATCACCCCTGTGACCAGCAGCAGACAATAAGCCTCGTCTGGTCAGCAAGTTATTGCAGACTAGCTCACGTCCATGCTGTTGGGGATGAAGTCAGTCTGGGATGGGCTTGCTGCATTCACACTGTTGTCTCTGGAGTGAGTTGAGTCTGTGCAGAGTGGGTGTAGGATTGAGGGGATTTGTCCCCCTTGGTTGTGGTTGTCTCTCCTGTCATATGCTGGCCCGGGGCTGGAGCCTGAGGTGAGCAAACCAGCACAGTGCTGACACTGCACACATCCATGAGCCATGCAGGACAAACCACATGCAGGGTCTGGAGGCACCTTTTTGAGGCTGTTGCATCTGGGCTTTCCTCCAGATGCTTTTCTTCTGTACTCTCACATTACTGAAGGCACAAAAGGTCAGGAAATGTTCCTAGAATCCTTTTTACATTAAACAGGGAACACAGTGAGGAAGAGAAAGAAAAGTAGAAATTGTTGAAGGAAGATGAGCTGTGACAATTAAGGAGGCTAAGTCAGGAGTGCTAAAAGGCACTTTATCATGTGGTGAAGGGTGATTTTTTGTGGGCTTGATACTCAGTGAGTGTGTGTCTGAGTTAGGTAGCGAACTGTGCACAGAGGCACATTTAGGACAGAAAGTGAAAGGACATGCTCTGGCTGACTCACACATTCATCCACAGCGTGAGAGCGATCCCTTTTGTAAGACACAGCCCCAGTTGGGCAGCAGCTGTGCTGCACGTGACTCCCGCCTTCATCTGATATGGGAACAGAGGGCAGGAAGAGCCTCCTGGGATAGGTACTCAATCTCTCTTATTTCATCCTGTAATTCCTGATCAAGCATAATCTTAAAAAATAAAAAAGCCGTGTTATGCCCATGTTGTTTCATCATTTCCTTATGCTCTCTGTATGTCTGCTTTCTGTTACTGCCTTAATGGGATTGTTAGCTGCTTGTGGCAGCCATGGTCTTGTGCTCTCATCATTTGCTGTGGTGGGCCAGTATCATGCAGACTGTCATATCAGCACTTTGGGCACATCTGCTGGTGTTTTTGGACACGGGCTGCAAGATAGAGATGTTCCATTGGGACAGGCACATTTTCACAGCAGGAAACCTATGTTTCTGTTTTGTCCTTTGCTCAGTAGGTGCTGGTGTGTGTCAACTAATCCTTTTCCTACTTAATCATTCAGTCAGCACCGATGTGTTCCTCTGAGTAATGGCCTAAAGACCAGAACTTCTAGCCAAACCTTGTGTTTTGCTAAAACCACAAATCAAACTTGAAAAATAGGTGCAATAAGAAATAAAGCTTCCCAATAAAGAGAAAGGAATATTTCAGCTGTTGTCATCTTAACTCTTAATACCTTCTTGCAGGAAAGAACTGTTTTTGGAAGATGGCAAGGGAAATGAAAAGGGGTAGCACTGCCTACAGCTGATAACACTGACCTGTTTTCTTGGCATTCCTCCAAATGCAAGGCTAGCTCTGCTTGAAATGTAGGTGATTCATCAGCTGAATTGCAAGCAGATAGTGTGGTGCAGAAGCACAGTCATAGACATTATTATTTCAATAACCTGAGTTTTAGCTATTCCACTTTAAAAACTAATGAAGCAAATAATGTTGTGACACAGATGTAGGCAGTGAAAATGTGTCAGAGAAAGGCAATTAACCTATGTACTAATAAAGTCTGTCAAATCAGTAAAATATTTTTTATATATTATAATAGCTAATCAGAAATATATAGGCCATGAGTATTCAGTGCCACAAGCCTGTGGAATCTTTTATACCTTTGAAATCTAGATGTAAAACTTCATCAGGGAAAAGCAGGAGGTTTTTGATTTTTTTTTAGCACAGGTGTAAACAGTTAAAAAGTCACAAGGTGACTTTTGCTGGGGTGGGTTGTGGATTTCTCAGGACCTGTTAGCATTGTGTCTCCCCCTTGCAACTAAGGTTGGCCTTTTATTTCCACATACAGGCAGCCCTTAATCACTTACTGGCTGTATTATCAACGCTCTGCTGGACATTCATGGGGCATTCTGAGCTGAAACATGATTGATTACAAACTAAAGCAAATACATTCTGTAATCCAGCTACCTGGCTGGAGGAATGGGATTATCTGTGATGTATTCCTGGAGCAGGAGAGGTTCTCTCCATTCCATGTCCTCTCTCAGTCGTAATTTCTCCCACTGAGAGATAGCAGGAAGATGATGTTGGATGTGAACCAAGGCTAGGTAAGTTAAATCCAGGTTTGAAATTCTTTGCTAAGGTGTGTAAAAGTTATTGTGCACAAAACTGACTGCTCCTATAGGAGAAAGAGCAATATTTCTGAAACTGAGTGAACTTCCTAATGCATTAATATTGAAGGCATTGTGGTGCTATAACTATCACTTAGCTGCTTTATGTTGGATTTTAGTCTATTGGTGAACATCACATCTGGAGTTCTGTTGCACTGTAATGTCACAAAAGCTGTTGGATGCTCCAACATTGACAGTACAAATACACTGAAAAACAGCTTGACCTTGTGTATATCTTTTAGGATACACAGTAGTAAAACATTTATCCTGTTTGCAAATACTTAGACCAATGCATTAAGGCACCTCTTTATTACTCCAACAACAGTCATCTGCCGTATTTTCTTTTAAAGTTAAATGTTTACAATGTTGTCTCATATTCATAGTCCTACACAACCATTGTTTGTGCTGGTATGTGTGTGGTAAAACCAAAATTTTATCAAAGCCTTTTGTATCTTAACTGTGTTCTGCCTCTATACCTACAGAAGTGTTACTGTTAAAGATGTTAAATCGTATTCAAATATTAATAATTAACAACAAACACCTCGTATTAATTATTGCTATCGAAGGGCATGTGCTGCTGATTATGGCCTCTGTCGTTGTGCTCTCCCACACTTACCCTCTTACCTTTCCTGGCACAAAGGACCTTGCATATGCCTTCTGTGCTTCTTACCATGGCCAAGGCTTCTTGGATGGTGCTGATGGGCAATTTGGGTATGGACTTGAATGATGGCCTTTACTGTGGACAGACAGCCTGTAACTGTTTCCCTTTGCATACATAAGTCCTTCTGGATTCCAGTTGAGCCAGTTCGTGTGACTTTGACTAACCAGGTAAATGATCTGTTCACCCCCATGGCCTCCCACCAGGGTGCATGTCATGTCTTGTGCAGTATGCGGGAATGCTGATAGCTCTGTGTCTCAGTGACAGTTCCTGCTGCAGACAGCTTTTGTCATTGAGTGGGCTCATGTTAAATTGTGTTCACAGAGTCAGAGAATCATAGAATGGCTTGGATTGGAAGGGACCTTAAAGATCATCAAGTTCCACCCCCCCACCATCAGCAGGGGCACCTTTGAATAGATCAGGTTGCTCAGAGCCCCCTCTAACCCGGCCTTGAACACTTCCAGGTTTGGGGCATCTACAACTTCTCCAGGCAATCTGCGCCAGTGCCTCACTACCCTCATGGTAAAGAATTTTTTCCTAATACCTGATCTAAAACTACTCTCCAAGTTTGAAGCCATTCCTCCTTGTCCTGTCATGACATGCCCTCATAAATAGCCCCTCTCCATCTTTCTTGTAGACTCCTTTTGAGTACTGGAAGGCCACAATTACGTCATCCTGAAGCTTTCCCTTCTCCAGGCTGAACAATCCCAATAATCCCAGTCTTTCCTCACAGGAGAGTTGCTCCATCCCTCTGAGCAACTTGGTGGCTTCCTCTGGACTTGCTCCAACAGGTCAATGTCCTTCCCATGATGGGGACCGCAGAGCTGGATGCAGCACTGCAGGTGGGGTCTCACCAGAGCACAGCAGAGGGGCACCTCACCTGCTGCCCACATTGCCTTGGATTCAGCCCAGGACATGTTTGGCTTTGCGGGCTGCAAGGGCACATGACTAGGTCAAGTCCAAACTCTTACCCACCAGCATTCCCAAGTCCTTCTCAGCAGGGCTGCTCTGGATCTGTTCATCCCCCAGCCTGGATTGCCCTGACCCAGGTACAGCACCTTGCACTTGGTCATATTAAACCTCATGAGATTCCCATGGCCCCAATTCTCAGGGTTGTTCAGGTCCCTCTGGATGGCATCCCATCCCTCAGGTGTGTCAAGAGCAACACTCATCTCTGTGCCATCTGCAAATTTGCGGAGGGTGCACTTAATCCCCTTGTTTACATCATTAATGAAGATATTAAAACCACTGGTCCCAGTATGGATCCCTGAGGGCACCACTGGTCACTGATGTCCATTGGGACTCAGAGCTGTTGATTACAATCCTCTGAATGTGACTGTCCAACCACTTTCTTGTCCATCTAACAATCTACCCAGGGAATCCATATCTCTCCAAGATAGAGAGAAGGATGTTGGGGGGGACTGTGTCAAAGGCTTTACAGAAGTCGAGATAAATGACATCTGTAGCTCTTCCCTTGTCCACTGATGCAGTCATTCCATCATAGGAGGTCAGGCAGGACTTCCCCGTGGTGAAGCTGTGCTGGCTGTCTCAAATTCCCTCCCTGTCCTTCATGTGCCTTAGCATAACTTCTTGAGGGCTATGTTCCATGATCTTCCCAAACACAGATGTCAGGCTGACAGGCTGGTATTTCTCAGGGTCCCAGGTATTCAAAGGCTTAAACTACAAAATGTGAAGTTTGACTGAACTCCATAAAAAGAAATGGCAGAAGTCATGTTATTTTAATCAGGAGTGAGTTGTTGCCTTTGAATTTGTTCTAATTAAACATCAGGTCAGATTAACTACTCCAAGGGTCTTTCTTTTTTTACCAGGTCTTAAAGTAGTGAATAGTTTTATAAGTTTTGAATTATTTTAAATAGCTATTTATTGCTTAGAAAACCAGCTTTTTGTACTTTTTAATTACACAATGAAAATTATATTAAAAGTTAATTTATTTTACTTCATATCTATGTTTTAAGAAGCTTTGAAAGGATTAATTAAGCATCCAAACTACCTGCTGAGGTATGTAAATGTTACTATCTCCACTTTTCTGATGGGGGAATCTGAAGCACAATGCTGTGTAAAGCCTGAATCCACCATGTCTCCATTTCAGAAAAAGACAAGGAGGATCAGAACCTGCCAGGGAGCAATTAATACATTAACACAATCAGGTGAGAGTGGCTTTCCCAAGGTCAGACTATAATGTCATGGGTAGACAGTTGCAGGAATTTGAGTTAATGAGTTACTGATGGTGAGCTGTACTGTGAAAACTCACAGGATACGTGCTCCTGCTCACAAGTGGTGTACATGACAGTACAGATTGCCCTGAAACAGTGTTTGTGGGGCATTAGTGTAGCTTTGCCATGGCTCAATCTGATTTTCTAAGCCACCACAGCATTTTAATATCTGATGGTCCTGTGTCCCTTTGTCAAAGTCCTCCCCTGCTCCCCCTGTGCTGTGATTTGTAGGGATTCCAAGATCTCCTCTGCCGATCCAGTCATGGGGAAAAGGAGCTAAAAGAGCCAGTTTGGCTCTGGTTGTTGTCAGAAGTATCTGTGGACTTTGATGATTTCCACACCTGAAATCTGAAGCATTTTCTTATTCTCAAGGAAGTTCTTCACTTAAAAAACTCCTCCATCAAATCAAGCCTTCCTGTTGGTTTAGTAGTTTTTACTAAAAATGGCAGAATCTACCATTCATCTGTACTTAATGATAAGCTCCTACGAGAACCATCATTCATCTATAGGCTGAGAACAGCCCTTCATCTTGCAATCTTTCTGCTTTCTCTTCATCTGTATCCCAGTCCTCATCAACAGTTTCCCATGGGAATTGTTATATTAAAAATGTAATGACAGAAATGCTGTTTTGTGCAGGACTGTTCAGGAAAATGATGAATGCTGTGCAGATGTGTGTATTGAAACCTCTGTATCTCTAGGAAATATACTGCTGTGTTTTCATGGTTTTCTCTCTAAAGCTGCAATTAACAACATTCAGCAGAATGCTTGAAAGGGTTAAAGGAAAATAGATTTGAGGAAATACTCAAAGCCGTGTGTAGGTGCTGCACATTCAGTGTTGCAGTTGCATGTGTGCTTGCAACAAACACAATGGGAAGTGTGTCAATTGCCTCTCTTTGCAGATGGATGTAAGTCTGTGTAAGCAAGACGCTGGTTACCACATAATTAGACCACGAGGTTCTGTCCTAATGCCCCAGTTTCTGCTTGTAACCCTGCAGTGATCTGGCACTTGACAAAGGACAAAACATTCAGCTTCTCCAGGTCAGTGCCATCAACAAATCGGGGTTGTCACACCTCTGGTGCCGAGTACAAAGCTCAGTGTTAGTCACGATGTTATCTTCCTCACTGTTTGGGTATTTGCTATGTCCAGTTTGAGATCTCAGAGCTTATCTACATGTGTTGTGTAAACACCTGATAGATTGTCTGAGGCTCTGCAACAAATATTTCCTTTTTTTTGCTTCTGCTAAAATTTTTCAGGTTCTTACACAAGTCTGTGGAATAAATGTCAGTAAAATGTGTGACCGACCAGAAACCTGGGTACTTTGCTAAGATGCATTTCTTCAACTCTGCCTTTAGTACTGAAAATACAGATAATAGCAGGCATCAATAAGCATATTATAAAAAATTTATATATAATATATGAAGGTATAAATACATTATATAGCTATTTTTGAAAAGTGAACTGAATATATTCATATTTATTTTCATCTATGAAGATTTCTCCATGGGAGGAGAAGAGAAAAAAAGAAAGATCAACTTGTGACAGATGCACATCAGGGAAGTGGGTTGTTGCACTGCAGGGAGGTGTTGAGATATCACAATCATGGGCATGCTACATAGACCTGAGCAGAACAAAACACTCTCTTAGGAAAATTGAGCTGAGGTACAAATCATTAACTGACTTAGTGAGAAATGGTCCAGAAGTGAACTGCAATTTTTAAATAACATGCAATATAGAGAAGTCTCTGTGAAACAGGTGTTAAGAGTTTCAAGTTGAACTTTTTACATTTGTCCCTAAAGGCAGATCTGTTAAGTTTTTCCTTTGTGAGGGTATAGGCTTGAGGGGAATCACCTGTACCACAGCGGTGTCCTTTGCTTTTAGAAATGGAGTTGCAATCTGTTGCCCCTGCTGCTCTGAACTGACCTTTGAGTCTGCTCTTGCAATCCAGTATCTGCTTTCTGAGCCTGAGCTGTAAGTCACAGGCTTTGCAGCAGTCTCCCCAGAGAGCTTTGAGGCAGTTCATCAAAGCAGGTGAAAAGAAGACTATGTTGTAATAGATCTTTCATTCTTGCATATGAGTAACGAGGAGGAACAAAACATGCTGTCTATAGGCATAATTTTTCTTTAAAAACGAATCATACCAGGACTATAAATACAAGTAATGTATTACAGGTGCTACATACGGCTTTAAATATTCTTCTCTGGTGCCAGAGTGTGTGTATTGGTGTGATTTTGTTGTGGATGGAGAGAAATACTGTCTTTTGTTTTTGTGACAGCTCAAATACTGTGTTAAACAAATTACTTTCAGAACATTTCAAACATTTTTATTGTTTGAGCAGCTCAATTCAAACAATTAGTTTGTGTTCAATTTCCTAGGTAAGTTAATAAGCTTTTTAGAGTATTTCATGATTGCAGTTTAACTGGTGTCTCAGAATTTATGCTTCTGTTTTGTTTGCTTAGCATTAGCATTGCTCATTCACTAATCAAGCACTTCCTAAAGTGGCCCCTTCCCCTCCTCAGTACCTGCACTCCATTCCCCCTTGAACCTTCACTTTTCTGGTAGCTTTTGTGTGTTCTGAAGGATATGTACCTCTACCTGGGATAAATTATCCCTTGCTGGGCCTATTCCAACAGCATTCAAAAACTTACAGACACCGTTCGGAAATGAGTATGAAGTTGAAGCTAGCAGCTCTGCTGCCCAGGAGATTGAGTTGCTGTCATATTGCATCTGACTTGCATCAGATCAGAGTTTAGGATTTGGGTGATTTGTTCTTCAGATTAATGTCAATCTGTTTTAAATTAAAACACCCTGGGGCAAATCCTTTTCTATGATCAATGAACTGTCTGGCTGCAGTCAACCAACATTACAACAGACATGAATTTGGCCTCCTGGTTCGTTGCCTCATCTCCTACATCACTTTCCTTATGTGGTTGAGACATCAAGCCTTTGATCCTATAAGTTGTTGACCATCTTCTACTGAAAGCAGTGAGAATGGAGGGTACTTCAATGTTCAACACCTTGTTGGTTTGGGCACAAGAAATGGACCACATATCTGCTCTACCTAAAATATAATTATGGTATATCTATGAGCGGGCAATCTGCTTTGCACCTGTTTTACTACAGGAACAAAAGGCACAGGAAGTGTTTGGAAAATGAGGAACACACCTGTGTGTGAGAATAAAACAAAGCATCTTTATATATAATCATTTGCCATAAGTCATTTTAGAGTTGACAAGCTGTTTTTCAACTTCGTGTCACTACTGCCTGATGCATCTAATTAGTCCTGTTCTCCAGCTGACAAATATCAGCTGCTCTTTCTAAAACATGGTTTCTCCCTTAAGTACATCCCTCTGGCAAAGTTAAATATTAATTATCCTTTTTTAAAATTTTATGATTATTCATGTGTGCTAATGTCACTACACAATGAATGGGTAAGTCAATACCACAAAATATTAAAAGCATTGTTTCTAAAGCTCTGCAGCAGCCAAGATGTACAGAGCCATTCTGGAAATGAATGAGGCTATGGTGGCTGGGCTGTGCCACCAGTCACGCATGTCAGTGGTGAGACTCAGAGACTGTGGCTGTGGGATGTGGGCCTGGATATGGGAAATGTACCTTCTCTTCCCAGTTCGGATGCTGGCCTGTTTTATAACTGCACAAATCACAGGACTTTTTATTCTGCATACTGAAACTGCAGGGCACACAACAGCATGGATACTGAGGCATCCAGGTACTCTGCAGATCTGAGCTCTGTGGACCTGTACTTTTGCTGAGTGTTTGGGTGGTGCTAGTCTGCTGGAGTTTCTCGCCTTCCTTTGTGTGCTGGCCATCTTTGTGTGCTGGCCTTCAGGAAGATCCATATCCATGCCTTGTGAAACAGTCTTGAAAACAGACACTGAGAAGGAAGATACGTTGTATTCATGTTTCCTGAGACCAGTTATACCGGCTGCACCCAGGCTATGACACCCTTAGCTGTTCCCACTAAAACGAAGTTGCCCATCTTTCCCACTTGGCTGCCACAGTGACATGAAAGCTTGTGCATGTTCTTTTGTTCTGGAGGAGATTTTGTATTTATTCTGTCCAGACAGATTTGCAACTGGCTCCATTCAAGGACTGATGTAGCAGTGCAAACCCATATCTTTTGTGCCTTTCAAAGCATTGTGGGGCAGCTTTGAAGCTGTTCCTTTCCCCAGGCTGCACTTCAGGGTATGCAGGCTCACTTTTATCTCAGTGTCTTTTGCTCACTGTGCTCTATCCTTCCAGCTCTCCATGTGAATCAGAAAGATGCTGAAATACAGGAGGATCTCCTGTAGCTGTTCCTTACCTTATTCCAGTTTCTCACCTTACCATTGACCTGACTCTCTGACCTAGCTTCTTTGTGAGTGTTTTCTAGCATGACTAGCATTTTCTTACCCACATCACACAACCCAGCATGTCTGTCTAGCCCAGGGTGCTAGACGTGCCTTCCCTCCCTTTCTGTAGCCACTGAAGTAGTTGGAGTTTGATTGACTCACTGAACCAGTCCATAGGACTGAAGTAGCAACTGACACTTGTTGGAGCTTGGGCTAACATTTTTGCAGTGCGATATCCTAGAGCAGTATGTTTTACAAGCTCAAAGTATTTGTGGATATATTAGTTGTAAAGATAAAAATTAATAACATTTGTTTGCATTGTGAATTGCATTGCTTAGAAAATGGAGTGCAAATAGTGCTGGGTACCTGCCACGTGTTTAGATCATGGTTTTATTACATGAAAATTTGCACATCTCTCTTGTCTTTCTAAGTGTATGTCACCTGATGGAGATTTCGAAGAATGCTGGCTTTTTTGCATGTTAGATACCTACTAAAGATCCAACTCCCAGCCAAAAGAAACTGAGGTGTGTAGGATCAATGTGAACATGAAAGCTTCCAAACTGGCAGTCATGGAGGATATCCAATCATTGTAATTATTTCCAAGTAATTTAGTGTAAATCTAATTATAATATGAGGTCATCTTGGTGCAAAATAATGTCTAATTAGGCACAATCCTTTTCAGATAGTCATAATAGATGCCAGAGAAAAACCTTTTGGCTCCTCTTACTGTGAGCTTTTAATTCTTAATTTACAATTTTTTTTGGTAATTAATTTTTTGAGCAAACAGGGCAAATCAATCTATTTGAGTTAATTAGCATTTCTTCCCTGGTTTCCTAGTCTTCCTCTCTGTTACTCCTCTTTTTCTTCCCCTTATTTGAATATTACTGTAATTTATTCACATTTGTTTGCAACTAGTGCATAATGATTTCAAGCCATGGGCGAACAAGAGACTGCAGCGACAGGAAAGGTTGCAGCTCTGGGAAGGAAGGAAGGAAGGAAGGAAGGAAGGAAGGAAGGAAGGAAGGAAGGAAGGAAGGAAGGAAGGAAGGAAGGAAGGAAGGAAGGAAGGAAGGAAGGAAGGAAGGAAGGAAGGAAGGAAGGAAGGAAGGAAAGTAGGTCTGCAGAAAGGTTGTGGTGGTCACCTTAATTTATTTGCAAACACCAAATTGCATCAGGGCTGATAAGGGCAGCAGCAGAATTAAGCAGAACTCTGGGGCTGAGGTGGGATAGGGTAGCAGAGCAGTGGAAGGAATCACTGCAACTACAGAAAAGGAAGATGATGAGCACCCAAGCAGGGAAACGGACTGATCTGCATTTGCTAAAAACCATTTTAAGCTGAACATTGTTTCACCTTGATACTTTATAAGAAAGTCCCTATGAGATCAGTTTTGCAAAGAACACCCAGGCTGCATTCACAGAAACCTATCTCATCTTTATTAGTCAGTATTTGTCCAGCCACTTGCTTATTTCAGTGCTTATACACATCTATTTTTTTACCTAGTGCAGATGTACTCTATGGACTGCAGCAGGCAGATTTCTGCTCTAGTGCATGCATGCTTGCCCTTTTTCCCCTTGGACCTGTGAATCTCTTGAGCTGTGTGAAGCAATGCTATCCAGTGGTTTGAGCTGTAGGCTGAGTGCCAGCAATTCCTGATGTTGCCTTGTCTTGGTTCCTTTTGTTACTGATGTTAGGAGCTCTCTAAAGACAGACACAGAGTCTAGTTTAGAAAGGAGACATTGTTTATTCCGTGCAGGGTGAAAGGTGGAGGTTTCCACAAATCAAGCACACCAAGGGGTAAAAATTACATCTTTTATAAAGTAAAATTACCTGAACCTTCCTATCTAATACATATTCTCCGACTACCTAATGCATATCTATTTGTGTGAGATAATCTTACGCAATGCTTGAAAACACAAAGTACCTTTTTATTAAGCAAATTCTATTGTAGAAGTTATCTGAGGACCTTAGTTACTTTTACAAAAGGTGAGAAAATGACATCAATTCCTTTTGTAGAAGTTATCTGGTGACATCTGTTACACTTTCAAAAGGTAAGAAGATTCAGCCTGGGGACAGATAATTCAGCTTGGGGACATCAGTTTCCTAACTTGTTCTGTATTTTTTGCATGTGTCAAGCATGTGGATATCCTCCATGTTTTCATGTGGCCTGTGATGTGAGACACTTCAGTTTTGTTTGGAATGGAAGGGCTCAAAAAACAAAGAAATCCTAAATTAGGTGATTTTGTCCTCTTGTTTACCACCTGTTTTTCTATAAAAAGGTGCATAACAATGCTTATATATATAACTCCCTTGGATATTGCAAAACTAATTTCATGTTTGTAATGCTCTTTGAAAATAGAAATCAATAAGTAGCATTAACTCAATCAGAATTTGTTTTTCTTTTAAACAGATCTTTATCTTTCCTATAACTTGCCTCTGCTGATCTCAGCTTGTACTTAATGTATTTGGAATTGAATCCAATAGGAGAAGCTTAGATTCAGGGGCAGAATGACCATGAGAGAGGAGGGTTTTGTAAGGTAGTAGATTGCTGCTTGGAGATGCAATCTACAATTTCAGTTCGAGGGCCACATCAAGGTGAAATAGGGCTCTGGCCTAATAGATGCAGTCATGTAATTTTCTGGTCAATTAAAAATCAGCCCAGACAATGCATGAAGACTGAAGGGAGATTAAATAGACTCTACAGAAATGTCTCAGGGAGAAAAAGAATACAAGAAAGCTGAGTTTGCTATGTTGGAGTGGTTGGGGTAGTCCTAGTAAGAGGCAGTGCCTGTCCTGGCAAGTTCTCTGTGCTGAATGAATTGTGGTATTCAAGATTGCTTCTACACTAGTGAATAAATAGGCCAGGGAACTACTCACTGGCCACAAGGCCAGCTGGAGAGTCACTGCTTTTGAACATAAATCCTTTTCCTCTCCCACGCTAACAAGGTGGCCCATCCAAACCATGTATTGGGAATGGTCCCTGGTTATTGCTGAAAGTGTCCAGGCATTGTGTGAGAGAGAGCTGGTTGCCTAGAACAAGTCTGTGCCAAGGACAGCACTGACAGTTGAGCAGCGGGTGATGCTGTGCCAGTGCTTGGGCCCATGCCCTGGCCCTCTTTGGTTGCCTAGTGCAGTAGCCCATATGCCTCTGACTCTCGGCCACATCCCACTGTTCCTTCAGCTCTTCCTGGAATTCTTGGCTTGGAATTTTACTTTATTTGTTTGTCTCAGAACAGCACTGCCAGGATCTGAGCTGCCTTCTGGAGCAGGTCAGATCACTCGGCCCGTCACTGGCTGCTGAATGAGCAGAGGGAGACGCACAGTCCTTGGGCACTGTGGAAGTGGGGGCCGACTGCTTGGCTGCATGGTGTGTGAAGAGTAAAAGGGTCAGTGCCCTGCCTCAGTACACACACACTTGTGCTATTACAGACCATCATGTTGATGCATTCACGGGGCAATTCTCCGAGCTGTCACTTCCCACTCATAGCCAGGCTCCTAGGCTGTAAGGACTTTGAAGCGAGGAAGTGGGTCTCAGCTAATAAAATACCTTCTGTATGCAGAAGGCAGTAGAAGTTTGGTAATGATATAGCTTTGAAAAGTGGGATGGAAAGAGTTTGTGAAACTGGAGTAACTTACTCTAGAAGAACTAATGTTTTCTAACTTGTAATGTGAGAGAGTATCATGTCGATCGTCTGTAGGTTTCAGTGTGTAGTTACACATACAAGTGTATTTATTTGACAAAACACAGAGAATGGGATGATGATCTAAAATAAGAGGCTGACTCAGATGACTGGAATTTAATTTGTCAGCAAGTGAAAGTAGTAGCAATGAATAGAAGAAATAAAATTACTTTATCAAATTTCCTGCATAGATCTTGTCTTACAGAAGGAACAGTGTACAGTATATCAAGCCAACTAAAAATATTATAATAATGTAAAATGATAGTCACTTTTAGCATAAGGCAGAAAGAAATAAAAAAACCCAAACAAAAGCCACTGCTTTCTAGAAGAGTGCAGATCGTGTCAGTCATGTTTAAGCTCTCCCTGTTCCCATGAAGAATGAGGAGAGGTCTGAGTGTACAAACTTCTTGTCTTCCTAGAAAGAAAAGCTTTTTAGTACTGTAGATTAACAGGTCATGCATGTAAATGACGCACATACTTAACTGATCTCCAGGACTGGGCTGTCTTTTGTCTTAGCAGCCAAAGACAAGTTTTACATTATCCCAAACCAATCCTCAAATAACGACATCAGTTGTATGGCAACTTTTGCTTTTCTTTAGGAGAAAGGTGTTCACCTTGATGCAAGAAAAGGGAAATTTTCAGTCTTGAAAGCTCCTCAAAAAGGTTCTCTTCAGAAAGGAGACATCACAAGATGAGGCCAAAACATTTTAAAGACTTTGACAAGTTCCTTTCAAGGTTTGGGGGACTTCTAAATCATTGTGAAATGCATAGACTCCTTCTCTTCTGCCTGTGACAAAATGAATTATGCTGTAATTCATATTGATAATAGCAACTGAGAGAGATGATCAGAAGTCTAGAATAAATGTAGCAATATTTAATTCCTTGTATTTTTTAAATGAGAGAATAAATTTAAGGGGACAAATAAGAGCCTGAGAAATTTATTACATGCAAACTGAGTTGGAATGAGCATGATTTCTCCTACTGAGACAACTAAAATGCAAAAGCCTGTCTAGAAGCTAGGAACAAGGGTTGGGCTATGGAAAAATAAAAACCAGCATTCCTTGGCCAAGAAAGCAGATGTTAATCATGAAATGATTGCAGACTCAAGATGCAGTATTCCTCTGCAAGTGTATGCCCTCTAATTCACCTGAAAGATTCTTATCTGTTTTCCCTCCTAAAGTGTGCATATATATCTAGATTACTCCTACAGATTATTTTGCTTTCTTTCAGGCTTCTAAACCTATGTTTTGCTATTGTAAGGAGGCTTTTCACTTGTGGTTGCAAGTTATTGTGGATGCTGTCCCGAAGTAGACTTGCTGGCTGTATCCAAACTGAAGTTCAGGCAGGGAGATGGTTGTGATCATCATATTGGAGACACAAACCCGAGCTGAGGGTAGCCAGTGACAGACTGCTGTTACTGGGGGCATCTACTTTATCTCACTGGGGTACTTGTGTGACATCCTTGCAGCACTGTCTGAAGCCTTTGTGTTGCATTGTGTGTGGGACGAAGAAGAGGAAGGTGGCACTAAGTTGTGAACTATGCAGTGCCCAAGGTCCAAGACTTAACAACCCCTCTCTCTGTCCAGCCCTACTTCTACATGAGAGGTGTCTCCAGTTCCTTCATACCTGAAATTTTCATGGCCTAATTTGTATTTGCTTTGGACATCAGAAAGCCAGCCTAAAACCTTGACTGTACTTCTTGAAAGGTGATCTTTTGAGTCTATCCCTTGGTGCTGGCTCTACCCCTCTGAAGCCAAAGTCTGAGAAGGAAGGAAGGAAGGCACCAGGAATCTGGCTGGCTTTAACTCTCCTTGAAATGCTGGTTGAGTGATCCTTCATTAGATCTTGTAAGATGTTAAAGCTGGTGGCCTTGTGAGTACAGAGGAAATCTCTGATGATCACAGAAGCAAGGTTAAGGCACACAGAGTGAAATTCTAAGGAACTCTTTGGGCCTGATGATGATGAGAGTAGGTAGAAAGCCAGGGGCCTTCCTGAGGCCCACACTGCTTCTCTGGCATGAAGAACAGGTGACTAAGGAAAGGAGCTGGAGAGGGAAAAGGCACATAGGTCCTTTTCATCCTTTTGATGAAAAGGTCTGCCTTTTTCTCCTTTTGGATACACCTTGAGGGGATAGGGTCTTCTTCTTCTCAAGAACACATCATACATCTAACTGTTGTATGTTGCTTAGAATGAGCAAAAACAGGAATGGTTTCTTCTGTTCAAAACCTAAGAGAAGTCTTGTTTTAAGAACATCTTTATTAAATAAAGTGATGGAAAAATAGTCCTTTGACACAAATGGCTTAGACGCTCCTGTTATAGCTGCTTTCCTATGTCAGTAGTGTGTGATACAGTTTGAGCTTCACATGGTTGCCAACCCTTTCCCTCTATTTTTTAATGTTTTTAAAGCAGTTTCAAGTGTGCCTAATTCCAAAAATATTAATTCAAATGACATTAAAAGATGTTTCTGGTGCTCCTGTTTAGACTGTTCTTGGCAGAGGGCTGGGGAGTTCAGTTAGAGCTGCCCAGGCTTGCTGAAGCCAGCTAAGCAGCAGGTCCCCCCTCCTCCTCCCTCCACGACCAAGAAGGGAAAAAAATCTGTTGAGCCTTAGATAAGCTTTGAAAATGCTAACAGAAAGAAGTGGAGAATGGCCTAGAAGCCAGATGTAGTGGTGAGAGAGAGGAAAAGATCTGGACAGTCATGAAATGGTAGAGGGGAAGGGATTTATCACAGGAGGGTAGGAAGGGCTGTAGAGGGGATTAAAAACAGGCAAGTGAACATTACTGGAAGTTGATGATATTACAAGGGAAATAGCTACTTGCTGCTGGCTGTGTAGGAGGCCTGTCAGACTTGGGGAAGTAAAAGCATAGTGCTTACATCGACATGATTTTTTTTTTTAATGGCATCTGATCCTGTGTTGCATTTGGGCATGATATTTAGTGACCTACCTATATGTGACACATTTACTGTAGGCAGTGCTGGTTGCTGCAGCTGGCAGGGACGGGAAAGCTTTCAGAGGGGAGTTCTAGAGAACGGAGAGCCAGTACTGTCCAAGCCCTGAACAGGTCCAGGCTGGGTACATCAGTGTCAGCACCAGAGGTGTCCTACTGGTGATTTAAGCTGTGTGTTTCAATGTTCCAGCTTTAGCTCTTGGGAGCCACTGTACTGAAAAGAAAATGTGTATTTGATTATGAGTGGAAATGAGTGCCTGGGCCATCTTCAGCTATTTGAAAAAAAAAAAAAAAGAAGGATTTGGTTTGGCTGTATTGTTCCACAGAAAAGTGGGGCACAGGGAGGGAGGGGGAATTCCTGCCCTCTCCAGCTCTGGAGCAGCAACCTGGGGACAACCTGAAATTGCTGTGCCCATGCAAATGCCACTACCTGGGCCTGGGCTTGGCCCCATTCAGTGTTGGCTAACTGCTGAGATTTCCTTCATAAAGAACTCTGTCTAAAAAGGCCCCAAGGCATTTAAAAAGTGAGGGAAGAGACCTAAGTTGGGCCTTTCTGGTTCAGAGAAAGGGGAAGAACTGAGTGGATCTGGGCTGGGATGTAACTGGAATCTAGTAAAGCCCTGTCTGGGATGAAGCCCAGCTATGGCCCCTTGATTCTCTGCTGCATCTTCAGCATGGGTTGGATCAGCTCTTGCACACCAGGACAGGTGAGCTGCCAAGGAAGAGTAGTCAGAATGAGGTGTGCCCTTCTACAGCCTACCTGAAATCACAGGAGGCTACACTGACTGCATGAGCCATGGAGATCAGCTCCATTCCTGGGCAATCCCTAGAAAGGATTGAGCCAGCCCTAGACCCTCAGTACTTGCAAGAGCTAGCCAGGACCTACAGTCAGTCTCTACTGGAGCAGCCAGTTTTGTAGAGCTTTTACTGTAATATCAGGTTGTGACCCATATTTGGGATTGCTCAGATCCTTTCTATCCTTTCTTTGGCACTTGTGTGTTGTTTTCCTGATAGTAGTGCTCTGCTCTTTTCTTTAGATCCCAGCTGGCATTTGCTTGATGTGGACAAAGTGCAGAAAGTTTTCCAAGTCCATTTCAGAACATCTGATGCCCTTAAAGGTTTGAAAGGACTTATCAGTCAGTGACTTTGGAAGAGCATTTCAAACCCACTGCCAAATTAATGGGTCAGCTAAATAGTAAGTGGACCTTTTTTACTGCTGTGCGTCACAGACCTCCTTCTGTTTCACTGGGCTAGAGTTTTATTGCATGAAAAGGGTTTGGACTGGATAAACCAGCATTCTTTCCTGAGGACCTAGCAGAGCATGATAATCACACAGTATTGTAGGCAACAGAGTGAATAGGAGCAATTGTATCCAATACCTGAGTTATTGGAACATGTTTGCCTGTTCATGTGAGCCAGGAGAGAAAGGTTGTTTTTCCTTTCTGAAGAGGGAAAATTGGAGAGAAGCTGTGCCAGAACCTTTCCAGGTTTAGAGAAGTGGAGGAAACACCTGCTACGCCATCAGCATTCTTGTTAACAGCGACTGCATGAGTGACAGAATCTGTCCTTTCCGGGGATGATTCAGACTCAGAAGACTCTTGGTAGTGATGACACAAACGCCTGGTAGCTCCTGAAAGCAGAACTAATGAGCAGTGCCACTCACTTAGCGTATGGTTTGACAACAGATGCACATGTTGGTAATTAAGTATTTGGCTGCATTACATTATTTTATTTTTGGATTTCTCAAACACACACCCATTGCAATCTCTAGGCACATTTGCATGGTTTAAAAGCCCTAAACTTATAGCAAACAGAAAAATCAGCATAGGAAAACTATACCCCACTTTTAGAAGAGCTCAGTAGCACATAGGCCTTCCTGTGCACCCCAAGCCTAGGAAACAGAGGCTCTGTATGGCAAAACTGTACTCAGGGAATAATCCCAAGGATTTCTTCCACATTGAGCAGAGCTATGTCTGTGGTTTCAGATCAAATCAGTACACAAGTCTTGAGCCAGGGTTTTATTCTACTGTATCATCACATCCATCACTTCTTGTGACCCAGCAAAGCCTTGGAATGGCTTTGAACTTCTTGAACTTCATAAATACCTGAATGCAATTATACCTTGCAGTGCTTAGGGAGCAGACTCAAATACTTCATCTTAGAAGAGATCTTCTGGAATGTCTTACTTTGTCCTTGCATGCCAGCAGTTATTTATGTCTACATGTTAATGCTGACCTCAGCTACATCCGGCAAAATATGTACATAATGGTGCTTGCTGGAGCACCTTGCTCCCAACTTGTACACCTTTGCTAACTCAGTCTAGATTCTTATTAAGACTCTCCCTTGGAGCCCAGGCAGCATTGCCCTATATGTCAGATATACTGGAGGAACAGCTACTCCAGAAGTTGTGGAAATTATATTCTCATCCCACTCTACCCAGGTTTCTGTTGTGGGTTGTTAAGGAGGAATTAAGGTGTGTCGTAAGGGCAAGATGGAGAAACATATGATGACTGGGGAGGTCACCTGGTCCAGGAATAATGCATGGAATTAGGGTTTTTCCTGCACATTATGTTACAGGATGATAATTTCCTTTTGCGTGAAAGTTAGGAGCTGAGCCAATTACACTGAACTTGAGTTTGTTTTGAGATTCTGAAAGCAGCAGAACTAGTGAGAAGACCTATTCTTTATCTTGACATTAGTAATTGTATACAGCAGAGGTCCAAGATCTACTGGAATATCCTTGTAAAACCACCTGTAAAGTTGCTAAATATTTTGAGTCTTGCCTAGAAATTCTCAACCTTGTTTTACAATTCAGGGAAATTCCAATAATTTGTCACCACTGCCTTCCAAAAGTATAGCTGGTCACAGACTGTGCCATCTTTTCACAAAAAGATAGAGTAAAATCTCTTTGGTTTCCTCTCTATATTTGTAAGCCTGGTTCTAGAGCTAAAATTGGAAGATTCTTGTGCAAGGACACTATTTGACTGACTGAGAGGTGTCTCTGTGTATCTCTCTGTGTTCCTATTCACTGACTGGAAAGTCTGCCTGTGTAACCAGAAAATGACTACAGCTTAAGCTGATGTAGGTGTTAGCTATGCTTAATGAAAGAAAGAATTCCAGTTGGTGCTGACACTGAGAAGGATATTTAGAATTTTGAAGGAGAAAGACAGAAATGAGAAGACTAAGAAAGATGTGACCAGGCAGCTCCACCTACAAACCATAACCCTCCAGGGCAATCTCGGGTTTCTGCTCTGTACTAGCATACAAAACAGATTACATGCTAACCTAGACTGCAAGCATGAGAGTATTGGAAATCTGTTGCAGGTGTTTGATGGTAAACAGTGTTTATAGCTGCCAGGATGGAAACATTAATGTGTGTGAGTGAGTGCAAGTGGAGGGCAGGCCTCAAACTTTCACCCCATTACCTTCACATTTCAGTTTTGCTTTGCAGAGTACTAGCTCCCTGTGAGTTCAGACTGCTGGTGAAGCTACTATGTGATTTTACTTGAGCATGTCCTGTGTTCAAATTTGAAATGCCAGAATCACCTGGGAAGTAGTGGGCTAATTTATCACAGGAACAAAAATATACAATGGAGACTGAATGGAAGAGGATGAGTTCTGACAGGCATGCCTTTACTTTTTCAAGCAAGTATTTTTGCTTGGGTGGGTGGTGCATTAGTTATATATACAACTCATGCTTTTAGCTACAGCAAAATGTGAGAAGACATAATAATAGCTCTTCACGCTAAGGCTTCCTCTTTTTTTTTTTTCTTTTTTCTTTTTCAGTTCAGTTAGTTTGAGAGTTTAGATTATTCTCTTTCTGAGAACTGAGGGAAGTATTTTTAATACTTCTCAGTGTGAGAGGTGGCTGGGCTGCCCTTAACCTCAGATGAAAATAGCAGTACATTTACTAGGGAGCTGGGCCAGAAGGTTGGACTTCTAGTGCAAGGCTCTTGATTACTGCCTCACAGTGGTTCCCAGCCAGTCAGGAAGATAAAAAAATCTATCCAAAATAAAAGGCAAATTCACCTTTGAAGACTTAGTGTGTGTGAAGGGCTAAATATGTTTTACTAGTATTTTTTTTCCATAGGGAAAAAAAAAAGTAGTAGTATAACTAAAGGAGAAATGTGTTTACCAAATTTTTGCTCTACACACAAGTAGTTGACAATTGCCCACAAAGAAACTGCAGCATGAGAAGGATTCATGAGCCTGTTGGTGTCCTCCGTCAGGGCTGTGTGCAGGCTAGGGTGGACAGTGAGGGGACAAGAGGTGTTTACTACAGCCCCAACACACCCACTGCTGCTGTGATCTGTGGGTGGGGTGGGTGTTAAGGAAGGAGGTGAATGAGCTTGTTCAAGTGATCGTGAGCAAGAGACTAAGGGAACAGCCTATCTCTTTGGGGTAAAACTTCCCCCTGTGCTTTGTCTTTTGGAAAATGCAGTTCTTAACTTCCACCTTTGCACTCTGGAGTAAAAAAATACAAGAACATAAAATGGCTGGTCTGGCTCTATCTTTTGACAATGATCAATCTGATGCCTAGGGAAGGGTATACAGGGTAAAAGCAGGAATATTTCCTTATCGGTTTCCTGCCTTCCTAAGCCACCAAAGTCTATGTCTAGTACCCAAATGGATATCTGTCTTCTTAATTTGTGTAACTGCATCTTGAAACCATGCACTGTTCACAATGTTCTTTGGCAACTAACTCCTCCATTTAACTACCAGTTCTGTTGAGAAGAACCTCTACTTGCTTTGGTTCTGTCTCCTCATTCCTATTTTGTGTCCCTCATTCTCAGTGCCCATTTCTTATTCCCCTTCCTATGTCACTTTTTGTAAGAATCCTACCCTTTCAGTTTCTTTACCAGGTAATGGAACATCTGTCGCTCCATCACATGTGCACCTTTGCATGTTCAATGGAGGCTGTGATATGGGGCTGGAGAGGGTCTTTCCAGCTGGGATTTCTTCAGTATAGGCTTAAGGTGGCATCACCCCTGACTGCAGAGCAGCACTTGTGTTCCTCACCTCCAAGGGAAATGAGCAGTCAGGTTGGCTGAGGTATGTCTGACCTCAGGGAGAAGTAAAGAAGTCATTCTCCTTTGCTTAATACATGAGAATGAGGTATAGGAGCAAGGGCACACAGAGTGGGAACTATGCATCCTGCTCACTTCAGAAAACTCAAGGGGTCTATAAAATCATCCTATTAATAAAAATATGCCTTTTCTAAATTCTGGGAAGGTGCAAGCACTTCAGAAACCTAAAACAGTTTAACCTTAACACAGCATAAAAAATCTTGAACAGGAGTGAGGTAGAACTGATGAGAGTTCTGGACTGGGGTCTGCAAAGCTTCATCCATGCACAGAGTCCTACCTCCTCTGAGCTGCCCCTGGAGCTTCCTGGGGGGCTGGGCATGTTGAGGAGTGGAGGGTGCAAGCAGGCATTTCCACATTGAACAGTCTGAGAGCATTTGAAAATCAGAATGCCCAACTTTCCTTTTTTACTCCTTAAAAAAAAAGGCAGATGCTTTAAAAAGCAGACACTTCTTTAATTTGTAGCTGTTAATTCATTTATAAACTACATGTGCTTCATGAGTGATTATGCTAATGTACTTAAGACTATTTAAACCCTTGCACTGATTAGCCTAACCATTCATTGTACAAATAAGATATTATCTTCAAAATGTGTCTAGCAAAATTCAATAATCACAAACATGTTACTTTATTGAATACAACTATTGGCTTTACTGAATTCAGCCACTTACGCTTTAATTTTTAACATCTTTTTTTGCATTGTATTCATGTATTCCATACTGATATGGTGGGACTAGGCTGGTGGAACATATTTAATGGCAAAAATAGGCAGTTAAATTTATATTTCATCCTGTCTCCAGGCAAAAGAATTTGTGGGGTCACACTCACCTCATGCTCGCAGAGGAGCAAGTGGGCTGTAACCCCTCTGAGGCAGGTGGGACGCACTGGCTCTGTGCCGTGAATTAGCACACCATAGCCCTGGCCCTAGTTCCTGCTCTGAGGTCTGCCAGGTGCTGCGGAGCTGCAGGCAAATCACTTAGCCCAAAGAGTCTGGTTTTCCCCATCTGAATGGGGTAATGATGCTCAGCTACCTTCGACATTCACTGCTAAGTGCTCTCTGAGTCACAGGCGTTGTTATTAAAGATATCTGGAGAGATATCTTTGGGCAGCTTTGTGCTGAAGGTGTCTGAGGCCATTTCTGGGCAGATTTCCCTGGGGCTGCCATGGTGTCAGTGTCATCATCTGGTGTCATGTCTTGATTAAATGATCCAGGGAGATTAAAGAAAAATGAGGGTCTGTACTTCCTCCATAGTACTGTGAAAGCAGCAAGGTGTTTTGGGTGATCTGCCTGATATAGAAAGCTTGTTGCCAGCTTGCAGAAGGTCTTCTGCCTGAAGAGTGCCAAGATGGGATTCTGCTGGTGGGTCAGGGCTCTGGCCTTTTGGTTTGGAGAAGGATCAAACCTCTTTTGCTGTCTTTGAGGCAAAATGACAGAGCTCTCTGACATTTTTGTTGGTATATCTTTTTAAAATCTGTCTTGAGATGAATTTAAATTACAAAGATTTTTGGTTTTGTGTTGCTACATTATCCTGACATTCTGTGAAGTCAGGAGGGATGTTCTTTTGGGAAGGGGTACAGGGCAGAGTGTCTTGTTCCTTGACTGGCCTGCCAGCATCCCAGCCACTTTGGTTATGGGACAGGGCCATGCATCCTGCAGGTCCTGGAGAAAGCTGAGAAGGACTGGTGGTAATGAGGATGGGCACTTCTAATCCCTTGTGCCCTGGTCTGTGCTGGTTCTGCCTCTGTGAGCTGAGCACTCTGAGCAGCAGCCACTAGAAAGAGCTAACTGAGCTCTGTGTTTTGTGTGAAATAACTGCGAAGGTCAGATAGTGGAAGTAGAAAAAAAAGGTCTGAGATAGTTATCTGTATATCTAACATTGTAAAACTACTTTAAAAAATGTTCTGTGGATGGAACACACGGAAAAAGCTGTGCTACTTTGCTAAAATGTGATATTCAGACTAGTGTGCTCAAAGGGGCAACTGCTTATACACATGTAGCCCCATCAAGCAGAACCTCTGCACCCGCCCGATGGGAATAGTGACACCTGTGCAAGCGGGTGGTGACTTTTGCATACACAGAAGCTGCTTTTAGGGTGGATGAGTGCAGGCACTCCTCCCTGAACATCTGCAGGTGCGGCTGCATGCAAAGAGACAAAGGGAAGTTGAAAGGAGGCAATCATATGTGCCCTTCATGGCAAAAAGTCATGAGTCACACTTAAAAATACTGTAAGATTCCATGTTTTCAGGCTTTTCTCTGTAACCAGGAAGGCCAGAGTTTCAAGGGTAGACCTGCAGGAAAGAGGACAGGGAGCCCAACAAAATGCGGGAGCTGACAGCCCTGAAACTTTGCCCCCAAGTGTCTCAAAAGAGCTGCAGCTGAGCTGCCCACAGCACAGATTCAGTGTCATACTCTGTGTCACCACTGAAGTGGAAACCAGGAGACCCTCTGGCTGTCCTTGTAAGAACAGTGAAGCAAAGTGAGTGAAGCAAAAAGCTGCATAACTTATGGTGATGCAACTCCCACAAGAATGGCAGCACCAATGCAGGGATGTTGCACAGCACCACAGCTTCCTCTGTACATGTGTGCAAGCACAGCCTAAAAACAAGTGTGTGCATGTTCTGCTTTGAGATAAGGCATATCAAGGTCAAGCTAGATGCAAAAGAGTTAAACACTCATCTCACTGCAAAATGGTAAACAGTTGCATTCTCACATTTATGCATTTACTGTCATAAGAGAGTACTTTTCTTCTGAAGTTTAGAGATGTACGGAAGGTATGTTGGTTCTTAGGATGGATTATAGCCCTAACTGAAACCAACTAAACCATTAGCACAAAACCGTGCTGCTTCTTCTTCCATGCCATTAATTAGGGGAGTTAAAAGTCTTCCCTACTTTTTCATTAAAAAAATAGTACCAAGATTTGCACTTGTATGATTTCTTAGAATTTTTTATGGTCCTGAGAGTGGTATTGCAGGGAAACTTACAACTGAAAAGCAGATAGAGGCATCAAAAAAGGAAAGATGAGTAAGAAGAGGATCTAGTCTATGATTTAATTGGAATCAATGGGAATTGTGCCATTTGCCTTTGGTGGCAGCAGAATCAAAGCTGAAACACCAGCTGTAGTTTATTTTAGATTGCTGCCTGTCTGAGATTAGATTTCAGATATCTCCACAGGGTTCTTTTTTCTTTTAACTACCTACAATTTATGGCAGCAATATATATTCTAAATGTCTTCTTCTACCAGTGGCAGCTGAGCCTGTAAGGTCTATAGGTGAAACAAGCCCTTCCCCTTTGTTTTCCGGGGGATGAGTCTGCCAGGTGTGAGTCTAAAGGAGTGGGTACTGCACTGCAGGGAGACATCCCTTGGGACAAGGCCTCCAAAGCTGCATGAGTGCAAAAGTGAGAGATTCAAGCAAGTTATGCTACTCAGGACTTCTCAAGTAGATATATGGGAAGCAGAAGCCAGCTAAGTGGACTGGAGATGGAGCAGCCTGAGGAGTGAAAGTCTCAGCAGGCTGATGACTGAACTCTAGGTATAAGGAACTGATGGAAAAGATGGAGTGGAAGATCCTGATGTTGCTGAATAAATCCATAACCTCTTGGGAAGTGTGTACTGTAGTGAAACAGAGCACAGGGGGAAATACCCTTCTGTATGGAAGAAGGAAAAATTAAGGCCTGAAGTCAAAGAAAGATTTGCAGAAGACAACAGGGAAATGGTATCCATCTTGAATAGATGTAACAATCTTTGTAATGCTAACACTTGTATTTGAGTTGTGGTAGTCTTTTGGCTGCTAAATGTGTATGATTATCTTTGGGTGATGAATGAAAAATAGTAGTCGCTTAGTCTTTGAGAACAAACAAAGTAGTTGCTGAGGTGTCAGATCTTCTGCAGACCCTACCTGCTCTTTAATAGTGGTTAGTGGGCAGAGATCTCTGCAGGAGGTTTAGACAAACAGGAAGAAACTAGTGGTGAGCACTTGAGACAGGTGACCTAAAAAATAGGTAACTTTGATGTTGGAGGGAGAAGAAAAAATTTAGAAAACAAAATCCAAGAAAAAAGTCATGAATGAGTTGATGAGGGGAAATGCCTATGGGTCCAGGACACAAAAGCAGCTGAATTCTCATGGAAGAATATATGGAAACTATGAGCTTTGTAACAGCTAGTCACGAATCACTAAAAAACAAAACAAAACAAAACAAAACAAAACAAAAAAAAAAACAAAAAAAAAAAAAAAAGAAAAAAGAGGCAAAGTGCATCTTAGAGAAAAAGTTGTGGTTTGCAGAGCTTTAAAGTTTCCTGGATTGCTCCTGCTGTGGGTCATTTTGCCTTAAAGGTTTACTGAGGTGAAGGGTCATGACTGTGTTTTCTCCCTATTTCTTTTTATCTGGTCAGAGGCAAGAAAGAACCAACATGAAATAGGCACTCAAGTCTGCTCCAGTCCTCTCAATGGCCAGGATCAAGCCACCGATCAAGCCTTCATACTTCAAAGGAATAATGAAAATCCCCACACTCTTCTACTTATAAACTGTCTCCCACCCATGTGTGTTACTGAAGACGCCCAGAGCAGGCATGATCTGACATTATAATAAAAAGCAACTGATAGGCAATTCTCTCTACTAGAGCAACTAGTCCTGAAGAGCTGATTTAACCTCTTATAAGCAAGGACAAATGATGATTGAGATGTTTCTATTCCAGTAAATTGTATAACACATGCTCTGCTGTCCTTTGGTCTGATTCTGTATTTCTTGAATGTTCTAACATGCAAGTGATGTTCACAGGAGTTCTGAGCATGTCAGGAATATAGCTGGGGCTCAACCTGTAAAAGGTGTTAGCAAAATATTGCCTGAAGCACAAAGGCCACCTGGACTTGTGACCGCAAAGGTTCCAGTGGCAGTAACCAAATGAGGTTTTGTTGAGTTGCTCTGAGTAGGGAAGATATTCTTGCTTTGCTAAAGAAACTAGAATTTGTAGAGCTAAATATTAATGAGACCATTCAAAACTGAAAGAAGAGTAAACTATGTCTGTCAACTGTTTTGAGTAATACCATACTGGAGTTAAAAAACCAAACGCGAACAAAACCCCAAACAAACCAAAGCAAAACACTTTGTGTCAATTTTCAATTCGTTATCATGATTTGAGTGTTACAGGCTTTCTGCACCTCTCTGAGCCACAAATAAATAGATGGGGTCCATCCCTAAGTTATCTTTCCTAGGGTCTCCTTCCTCATTTCAGTGTGATTGCATTGTGTTGAAAATGCTTTGGGTGGATGTTTACATTCAGATACTCTTACTAAAAAAAGAGAGCAATTAGCAGAAGAGGGGACCAAACTATTTACATTATCTGTTGTTCAGCTTAAAAATTCAGTTTCTTTTTAACAGGTTTTCTCTGCATGGTGTCATGAAGGATAATTTTTGGAGGAAAGTTGTTGAGAAGGGAAAATTGTTCAGGAGCAAGACAGATCTCTACAAAGTGAAATTTACCTGTTCATTGCAGACCCAGAGCCTGAGAGTAGATTCTGACATATGTGTGAGCCCAGAAGTAAACAAAAGGAGTTTATTAATGTGGGTGGCATGATTGGCATGAAATGGAAATAGTACCTAACATTTATAAAGTATTACTACTCTGATTAAATTAAACAATTTCGATGTAATGGTTCTTTCCGACAATATCGTTTTTAAAGGTAAGAAATGAGGCTTATTAAGGCTTCATGACACACGCGGGGTCACACCATGAGTTTGAGGGATAAGCGGCTGAATTAGAAGACCTGACTTCCAGTACAATGCTCTACATTAGATGACAATGCACAACAGAAAGAATGAATGGAAATAAGACAGATGGTGAATGAAAGGAAACACGCATAAGTGTTTGAAATAAATATATGCACTGGGCAAGAACGAAACTGGTAATTGAAACCTTTGCTCACTTTAAAATACAATTAAATGTATTTGCTTGCAGTGCATGTGGAATAATAGGCTACTGAAAGGGATGAGGTGGCCTATGAGAGAAAGTGAAAGCATTTACTGAGGGTGTTGCTAAAAGCTATATTTTTGCCTCCATTTTCAGGAAAGAATAAGGGAACAGATGGCAGAAATTTCCCAAGGGAGAAAAGAGAATTACTAGAGAAGATCAGGATCAGACCTGCACAGGTGATCATGAAATCGAAATGCCTGAAAACTCAATTTCTCAAGGTCGATATAATCCATGCCTAGGTAACCAGCTTCTCTGAATTCTGAGGCAGTTGGGACAACATGAGAAAACTGGGAGGTGCTGGAGGACTGGCAAGAGTGTGCAATGTCAGGGATGACCTAGGGAGAATCCAAGTACATCAGAGTCTTGTCAGCTGGGTGGTTTCTATTTAATTTGTGTTTCTGCATCACATTCATTGCTGGAGTATCTGAGCACCTTCAGTAAAAACAGTCATAGTGTCTCTCTCAGCTTCTCCTCCCAGGAGAGCCAATGTTTCTTGGAGGGGCTTGTTTTAGTAGAATCTTTTTGTTGTTGTTAGTGTATGTATTTTAGTATATTTGTTGCAACAGGATGAATTGAGAGAGGTGTCTTGTGTCTGAACTGGAAAATAGTAGGTTATTGAGGAGACTGCATTTCTCAGTAGCAGTTGCTCCTGGACTAGGCCTAGTTAGACTGGGATTGCTGGAGATTTAACAAAATAAGGACAGGAGTTCCTCTGCCCTTGCATAGCTGTTGACATTGTGTTCAGCTGATTTGTGCCTGCTTTCTCTCCGCTTTGGTGATAAAGAGTGTTTTCAAACAGGACCATCAGACTCCAGCTGCATAGAGGAATGCAGTTTTGTTCCAGTCCCACTCTAACAACCAGATTTTGTGAGATGTCTTGTTCCTAATGTCAGGGGAGCTAAATGCCTAAACATCTTTAAAATCTGTGTTGACTTTATTCCAGTTTTGTCCAGTGTACCCCTGTGCTTTTGCATGATTTAGGTAAATATTGTAGTATGAAAAGAGGAAATATCCACATGGAGGAGGCTGGAAAACCTGAGGAGGAGTACAGTGAGAGAGCTTAAACAGCATGATTTGATTATCCATAGTCAGCATGATTGCCTGAGAAATACTGTGTCTACCAAAGAGAAGTTGTTTTGTTTTGACTTCTCTGAGGAAATGGAAAGAATTTTGGTGGATTGATATTGGGATTAAAATTAAATTTACAAATCCTATGGAATAAGTGGATATTATAAATGTAACACAGGATGACCAAGTTTATCCAGTGCTGAGGAGCAGGTTTCTAGTTTTAGGGAACCTCTTCCAGACCAACATCCAGAGTGTTATGTTCAGAACAGATCCTTTTCCTCTCGTTTTAGTGCATGTCTTAGAGACTTCCCAAGGAAGGCATGAACTCAAGGAGTTGCTCAGAAAGTGCTTATTTTCACATCTTGTAGGTAATGACTCTTCCTATTATATCAAATCCTTTTGTCTGGCAACTATTGAACCAATGCCATGCTTGACAATCATCTTGCTGGTTGGACTGCTCTGGAAGAGTTAATGGCCAAAGTAAGGACAATTTTGGGGCAACTAAGAAAAAGACAGATGATATTTTGAGCTGGAACTAACAAGTTACTAGCACTGACCAATGAAGTGTGTTAGAGTCACATAGACACTCCTAGATTTCATACAGCCTCACTTCTGTCTCTTAGAATTAGTGATTTTCTTGAACAAAGAACATTTTTTCTGGTATTAAGCAACCACTTGGAATTTATGTTGTCCCTTACTCTTATGTTCTTACTAAGCCTAACTTGTAAATATTTGGGATATAATAAGCAAGTTACCCTCATTTAAAAGGTGCAAGCACTGATGCAAAAAGTCATTTGCCCTGCAAGTATGCCTGCTCTTGCCTGCAATAAATACCTCATTGAAGGAAAGAATAGATGGAGAAGAGGTCACGCATGGCTGATGTTGATAAGTTTGTGCCTGGTACAGTAAAGATATTGTTCAGTACTTATCTTCCTTGTGAAAATATTACTGTTGTAACAGTACCAACATATCCATGTGTGTTAGTTGTCTCTCATTCAAGCACCAGCTGGGCAGGTTTGTTCTACCCCATCACATGTTGTAAGCCATCCACCTGTATTCTGCACAGGTGTCAGCCCTCCCTGCATCACACTGCTGATGCTTCTAGCCTGACCTGTGTGCGTTTTGCTAATGTTCCTTACCAGACAGTGCTTCTGGATGAAGCTTTGCCCAAAGGTACTCCCACACTCATGGCTAGGTGGGGGAATTGGGCCCAGCTGTGAGCAATGTGATAGGGAAGGCTCACAAGCCTGGAGTGGCCTTTGCAAGTTTTGCCTTGCACTTGAGAAGCTCCTTCCTGCCACCACATTGCTCACCACGCTTGGTGGTTTAGTGCCACCATTTGCACAGGCCTCCCCCTTCCCGGCAGCACTGGGGTGGTAAATTTGTGCTCACACAGCGTCTCAGTCCAGATCAGAGGTGTAGCTTGCTTGTAGGATGCAGGTGGTGGGAGTGGGAGTGTGCAGCTGCTTGCAGTCGTGCTGGGTGACAGCTAACCAAGGCGGCTTCCTCCTCCCACGCACCGGGCCCAGCGCAGGGCTTTTTTCCTGTTCTCGCCTGCTGTCAAGATGTGCAGCGGGCTCTCGGTCGGAGCGGGTGGGATGAGGTCACGTCCTCTGTACCATGTCAGAATGGGAGTGATGAGCATCTCCCACCCCAGCACATGAGCAGTCAGCTTCCAGAGAAGTTGGTGGCACTGGCAGTTCCTGGTGTGCTGTCATTCTCTGAGGAGGAAGTTCCCATTGTTCAGACTTATTTCTTAAACCAAATACTGATCAAAGTTATATGCTAGTCTATACCAGCAGCAAATTTGTCCCTGGGGTTTTTATCCTTCAGTTGTTTAAACCATACTCTTGTGAATGATCAGTGAAGTGAGCCATGAAGAAGAAAATTAATTCTATCTTAGTTCAATGCTCAGTACTTGGTATACTTTAAATCAGCCGTATATAAAATGGTCAACATCTTTCCCATCCGATTGCAGGACTTTAGTTTTTTCTTGATTAGATATGGTGTCTGGCTTAATGTGGGCTGAGGCTGGGTGAGTAGACCTGGTTATTGTATTTGCTTGTGTGGTAATTGAGATTGATACACACTGAAATTTGAGCTGGAGCCAAATTAAATTTAATTCTATTGCAGTCCAAGGTGCTTCTTTGTATGCTGGCCAGAACAGTGGTTCATCACTGGGACTCCTCAGAGTACTTGTAATAAAAGTAATAAAGCTACAGTTGGTAATAGTTTAGTGAGGGCGTGTTGTTTGAATTTGGGTTTACAAGAAAAGATCCTTACCACAGCACCACATCTCTTGTCTACTCTTTCAAAGATGTCTTAAAGACATTTTTCTTTTTTCTTTCTCTTAAGTCTATGTTCTCTTTATACCTGTATCACTGTGCATGATGAGCATCAAGTATGCAACTCTTTCCAAGCTGAAAACTTCTACTATGGGTAGAATACCAGAAGGGATAATAAATAGAAACGGATTTTTTTTTTTTTTTGGGAAGCAATTTGCATGTTATGCTTCTGGATCCTAAAGAAAAGGAAATGTACTTGATGTTAAAATTGGCTTCATGGCTCCAGTTTTCTCAGCTCTGCACCAACTGCCTCTAATCAAACTGTCCAATTACAGGAAACAATTGTTTTCTTGCTTTCTATTAAGTGCAGAAATTAATTCACTAAAGGACTTTTTACCAAATGTTGCTTTAACAAAACTACCCTCACAATTTGTTTGAAAATAATGTGCTGATGTTTATGTCCAGTTTGTATGTTAGAATTCAAACATATGGTCACCAGGATCCACAGAAGGTCATTTACAAAATTGTAATATTTATCTTAGCTGATTGCAGGGTTTGGAAATCTCTATTGTATTGGGAGAAACTCAGTGGACATTAATAGTTTCACAATTGTTGTGGTAAGCTGAGAATCAGGCCCTGACCTATAATTATCAGTTACATGAAGAGCACTGATAATACAAAAGAGAAATTGGTCTCCCTAGATATGCTGCTTTAAATGTGAGACAATGACTTCAGGCTGTTTCTGAGCTGCAATTCTCCCAGGTGGAGTCTTGCTGAAGTAGAATAAACTAGAATAAAAACAAGAGTGAGAGGATCCAGCTTTGGTTAATAATGCTTTCCTTGCAAAACTGGATCTCAAACCAAACCATAACCTTAACACACTCAATCAGCCCTACAGAATTACATGAGATCACATGGAGAAAGCGAATACACAACATCCACTCTCATTTTAGCAATGATGTTTGCATGTCTTCACCTAACAACTGCTTTTTATCTGCAAAGAAACAGACTGATAAGGAAAATATTAACAATATACTCTTTATACAATTATATATATATAATTTTTAACAATATACAGTTTAGGAGCTTACTAATTATACTGTAAGTATTTGATCTCCTCACAAACTTTGTATGAAACTAAATAGACTAAATAAGAGTGTAATGATCCTAGTTAGGAGGCCTGTATAAAAACACATATAATAAACTGTAAAATTTCCTTGAGAAGCATAAGGCAGTTATTGGAAACTACTGAATAGAGGAAAGATGAGGAGCTACTATTCACTGTCTCATAACAAGAGAAGGTGGGGATTATTCTATGACATTGACAGACAATAAATGCAAAACAGATAAATGAGTGACTCACAGGCATTAACCAGTAAGCCTTCAGCATGTGGAATTAATTTCCATAGGAAATCTATATTAAACTGCAGCACAATTGGCAGCATTGCTACAGCCATGTTGAGAGGGGTGATGTACTAAAAACTGCTTTTTGTTTCCAAAATGTGTTTAATATGTGTCTGTGTACTCACATATGACTTGCAGCGATGCTCACTGGATCAATAGACTGCTATTTCCTCTGTTAGTTGAATCAATGAGGAGGTATTTGGTATACACCAGAAAAAGCTTTGGAAATTTGTTACAATGCCCTACCTAAGAATTTCTTTTTGTCCTTATAGCTGTACTTGTCTATGCTTTTTATTTTCCTCTCCCACATTTTCCAATTTTTTGCTTTTTTAATCAAGATTGAGAAGAGAACAATGCTGGAGATTTTCATGTTGGCTGGCTTGTACTGTTTAGCAACTTTTGTTTGTTGCTGTTTGCTGAAGGAAGGGTTGAGGAATATATCGCTTTATTCCTGTTATTTCCAAGTTTGCTTTAGGTGCACTTGACTGGTTGATCTTGCTGCATTTATGTGGATAGTGGAGTGGTATATAAGATAAGAACAAAAATTTGGTAACTGAAGAAAAAATCTCCATTGCTTTTAAAGGAGAATAAAAGAGAAGAGCAACCTAACACAAAGCAAATGTTGCTTGCAGTGCAGTAAAACACAGACAAAATCTGAAATGCTCTATAAAAAGGGAGACAGCATGTTTACCAATTGTTATTCCTATGACATGGGTCATTGTTTTGTTTTATTGTGTAACCTGTAATTTATTACAGTGCCCATCAACACAGTAACATTCATTCTTCATATGATAGATGCATATATATTTTATATGTTAGCCAAACAAGGATGAACAAATACAGCCTTACCTCTCTGGAGCACAGAGAAGCCAAGCTACTACCCTGACTGACAAGTGCTCAGGTCTAGTGGAAAGTAGGTATGGAGAGATGCAATTCCCAGCACTCTTAACATTGTAGTTTGTGCCTTTATCTGTTTCTGAAAGGTTTTGTCCTAAATCTTGGGCAATGCAGAGAAGAGGATTTGAAGAACACAGGAGGTTCAGGGAATTGGAAAGTGTTGCCTAAAGCTCTTTATATGCCTGAAAATGAATATAGGTATGTATGTTCTGTATGTTCCAGGTATGTAGGACTGTATGGAGTTTTTACAGCCATAAGAAGCTGGAGTGGTGGATATGAAGGTACTGGGGAAAGAGTAAGTTTAGTGGATTGCAATGCAAGGATGAGGGGTATGGGCATAGAAGATCTCCTCACATAGGCAGTGGAAATTCTGGGAATTACCAGAAAAAAAGTGGCCAATGATAATTCCATCATTATAAAACTTTGTCCCTTGTTATAAATTGACTGTTTTTCCTGCTGAAACAGGGAAAAGTTCTCCTCCAATTTTCACATTTCCTTTTCTATATTCCACTTGAATTGTCATCCACTGTTGGTGTCTTGCTTGAAACATGGTCATCCTGCCAGGCGTGTGCGTGCACAAGTCTGCAGGCACTGAGGGACACTGCCAGCCCAGCCCTGCCCCAGTGACCTGATGATCCCTGTGTGTCTGAGTGCATAGTCAAGGTGAGAAAACAAAAAAGAAATGTTATGCTTGAAGAAAGAAGGAAGGATAAAAGCAGAATTTCAAAGCACTGGAGATTCTGCAGGTCCCATAGTGACACTGCCCACCTGGAAACACGTGCTGCAAGTCCTGCATGTCCGCTGGCTGTTCAGCCCTTCCCTGTGTCAACGTGGGCAGTGGCAATGTGCGAGCTGAGACAGAGAATAGTGAAAGCCTCAGACTGCTGTCAGGACTCCCTGAAGGGGAAGGAGATCTCTGCACACCAGAAAAAGCTTTTCTCCAGGATTTCTGCTATTTCCAGTTGTTTCAGGTCCTGGTGCATAAACCTTCCAGTGTGCTGCACTGGAAGGATCTGAAGTACACAGGTCTACCTAGGCAAAAGGAATATATGTATTATGATGGTTTCACATCAGCTCACTCTGGGATTGTCCCTGGGCAATAAATTTTTTGTTTGGAAAACACAGGCACACATGAATCACCCAAATACCATCTTTGCTTCCTGTCCTTCACACCCTATCTTACTGCATATTTCCCACATTTGTCACTAACCATGCTCATATTTTGGTGTGGGTCTTGTAACTCATTTAGCCCTATAGAAATAAAAGCCTTTAGTTTAAATATGCATGTCTAACTTTCCACATAGGAAGAAAATGTTAACAAAAAGACTTTTAATGTATATGTCACATTACTTAGCTCTATAAGAATGTCCATCATTTTGCAAGAACTGGCCCAGAGTCCAGCAAGTCCAACAGCCAACAGGTGCCCCCAGATGGCTTCAGAAGAAGATGCAAGAAACATGACCTTTGAGGCAGTGCAGAGCACAGGCTGGGTTATCACCATGTTACCAAAGTTTGGCTGTGTGGTTTTAATGGGGTAATGGCCACGCTGTCACTGCCAATTACACCACCTTGGGAGAGACTGTCAAAGAAACCAGAGAGTCTAATTTGGAACTAAAAGCAAGAACAACTGGCCAGCCATCCCTGTAGCAATTCCTTTGTTGGTCAGAATGATATTTGGGTTTGTATTTCACTGTATTCGTTAAAAATGTAATGAACAAATTTAGGTTTTTTATTATGGACACTGTGCAAATAGTTTCTAGAAAGAGACAGAGCCTGCAAGATTACGATAGTGCTCACGTGGATTTTGAGTGGGCAGCTGAAACATTTTAAGTAACCAAAAATAATAGTAGGGGACATATGATAGCTTTTTGTTATGTTTTCTATTTTGTAGGACAGTCTTTAGATAGTTATTCATTACTTTGACGACTCACAAATACATTTTATGACTATCTAACAGCTTGTCTGCATATTGGAACACAATCTTACAAACAGCAGCACACAAGCATTTGTAAAATTAATTTAATTAGTATTCTATCAGCTCTGGAGCTTAACTACTGTGAATAGGTGTTGCACAGGCAGTATAGTTTAATGGTTCCTGGAGTATTTTAGCTCAGGACTCCATAACATACTTTTTCAATTTCTATGCTTGTGGAAAGAGGGTCACAAAATCTTTCAGGCTGCCCAGCTGTTAAATGGTATGCTTATATTTAGGTAGCTTGGCTAAAATTGGTAGGATGCATTGAAGTATTTGGATGAAAGCTGCTTTACAGTGTAAGCATAAAGCATTATTATTAGAAACATTTTTACATTATCAGCAGTGTGACTTACAATGAAAACTCAGGAACTTCTGTCTTTAGAAGAGAATTTTTTGTTTTTTAACATAAGTATTCAAGAAATATAAAACAGAGAAATAAAGACATAGATGTAAAACAAATAACAGTGATGTTAACTTTATTAAAAAGCTTCATTGTGGTATCAGGCAGGAAGTGAAACTGCTTTCAAACTGCAAATATTTCTCAATCATTTCATGCACCAGCAATCTTTGTAATAGGTTTTCTGTTGTTTTTTGCAAAATGTTCAGATGAGCAGATAAAAGTTCAGACACAAGGGGAAAGACAGTAATTTTTCTTGCATTCACTAGCCATGTATTTAATTCTGTGATTCAAAGTGACCTTAGAGTCTGTCTCAAAGAGCAGATGTGCATGCTGAAGGTTTGAGCCTTAACTATTTTTATAGGGCCATTCCTTTTTATAAACCAGCAGAGCTGTATGCTGGCAGCCCGCTAACCGGCTTTGGGTGTTGACTCATGCTTGGTGAGACTTCAGTCAGAGGCAGCTGAAGTAGAAACGGCTCCAGCTCCTTTCCCTCCCCACCCTGTGTCTTGCCATGGGCCAGCGGGGTGTGATGTGTGCCTGCACCCTGGCCAGGGAGCTGAGAGCCTGCTGTCCTCCTGTGAGTTCCTGCTGACTTCAGGCTGTAAACCCTGCTGACTCAAGAGGGGATACTTGTTCTGCTAAAGCCTCCCTGGTATGGAACTTCCAAAAGAGGGACAGAGGCAACAGCTGATAATGGTGAATGCTTCATCAATCCCAGTTAAATCTGACAGGGAATGTGCATCATCACTTTTAGGTTTTGTGCTACTTGGAACTACTTTTCTGCCTCTGAGTATCATGTTATGTTGATCCCAGAGGGTCAAGTACAAAAGTATTGAGAACTTAGAGACTCTAAATGCCCTTACTGGGTAAATGAATGGCCTTGAGAACACTTGGCAATGGGACTGCTCAAAAAAACTTCCATTAAACTCTTGCTTGACAGAAAAACTGTTTTTTCATTAAAAACAGAAAGCTAGAAAACTGAAACTTCAGCTAGCATATTCATTTCTGCACCTGGGTCAGATGCAGAAGGTTAGATGCAGACTAAGTGCTAATTAGGTATCTCTTGACTCAGTAATTCTTGCTAAAAGTGCTGCGTGTGGGGCATCTAGAAGAGCAGCAGGTGTTGTGGTAGATTTTACTTGTCTAATCTTGTAGTTTCTAGACACCACGACCCCAGTCTTTGCATCTTTTCAACCAGCAATGGTTTATTCTTGTACAAAAATAGAAATAAAAAGGTAGGAAAAGCACATGCAATAAAAAATTTCCAAGGTAATCCCATTTCACAGTGTTCAAAAGTGATCTAATTTGAACACTTATTGTGTTATATTTCAGTCAAATGTTTGTCTAAATTTTGAAAAATTTAAATCTTGGTAAATTGAGAGAAGATTAAGTGTTTTAGAAAATCTTTGCAGACCCGTTCTGAGGAAGAAAACACCTTAATTTTGTAAGAAATTATATGTTAACAATGGCTACCAGGTCTAGGTAATGGCCTGGGGTTTAGGAGACCTGGATTCAGTTCTCTCTTCATTGTATGGTTTTCAACATATCACTTAGTTTTCCAGTGCCTCACTTCCGAATCTGTAAAACAGGAGTGCTGTATTTACCTTGCAGAGGTGTTGCAGAGATCAGTACTTTGAAGAGTGTGATGTTACCGTGTTATAGGACAGTGAAAAGTTTGAAGCCTACACTTTTGCTGTTCCCTGGATTCCTATTCTTAACATTTTGCTTTGCCAAACAGGGGAATCACAAAGCTCTCCAAAATCACAGCAATCTGCTGTTCCTGCTCCATTTGCTTGTTCCAAAGCCTGTAAAGTTTTATTAGAATCTTTGCAGTGACTTCATATACTTTGTGTTGGACTTTAATGACCTTGGGACCCATATGGACCACTGCATTTATTGTTGTGTGCTGAACGTCCTCACATTTCAGAGGCTGATCTCAAGACTGCTGAGAATTTGTCAAAGTCCTTCATTAGATACCATATGCTTGTTTGATATTGACAGATTTCACAAGTGTGACATTAACAGGAAGAAAAGCATTAGTACCTAAACCAGATTGCTCCATTTGCTCAGCCTGCTCCTCCAAACTTTTAGATAGGTAATGATAGTAAAGCCTAATGATACCGTGCTGGAGGGCAAACAGGCCCCTCAGTATCACAGGTGATATAATTCATAAAGACACACAACTAAAACAGATAAAAGGATGGGATAGAGCCTCTCCAAGCCTTGCAGGAAATTGGTGGCTGCAGGGTGTGCTCTGGATGTTCCAGGAGCCTTGATTCATTATTGTTAGTGCACTGTTTGCATAGCATTTGTGAATGCTGTAGAAAGGTTTATAAACAAGTGTCAGATAACAGAAGTACTTGATGAGCTCTCTAGTCAAACAAACTGCAGTTAGATGGGCACTGATGATGATGAGAAGCTGAATGATTTCTAACATAATTTCAAGGAGATGCAAGGGGATGGTGTGGTTTGCACCTGAATGAGGTCATCTGCTCCAAGTGGTTCAGTTTTAAATCTGTATTTGGTGGAGCAGGCAGGGAGTTTTAAGATCATAAAATCATTCTGATTAGAAGGGACCTTAGAAAGCCTCATGTGAAACCTTTTACTCAAAATTGGGTCAGCTAAAAGATCAGACCAGGTTGCTCCGGGCTTTGTCCAGTCAGGTATTGAAAACCCCCAGGAATGAAGGTTGTGTAACCTCTTTGGACATCCTGTTCCCCTGCTTGATTTCAAAGGCTTTTATTGTGAAAAAATATTTTCCTCAGATCCAGTCTGAACCCTACTTGCAATTTTTGCTTGCTGCCCTCCCACTATGTACTGCTGTGAAGAACCTGCCTCCATCTCCTTGTTGGTTATCCTCAAAAGCACTGGGGGCTGCTGTTTTTCTAAAGCCATCTCTTCTTCAAGCTGGACAAGCCCACCTACCTGAGCCCCTGCACTTTGGGCAAGTGCTCCAGTGCTTGTGGACTTCTGCTGAACTCACTCTGGTTTATTGATAAGCTGCAGTCATACAGATTTACAGGAAGACACCTAATTCCTTCAGAATCAAAAACTTCCATTGGAAATTTCTGTTTTCCATGTAGAAAACTGTTTCCAGTTCAGATGTGGCCCCAGCAGTCAGCCGATGGGCTGCGGAGCTCCTGGCCTCACCAGCTCTGCAGTGCTGCAGCCACAGTTGGGGCAGATTGTCAGCTGGCATTACCAAGGGTCTCACTCTGTTCCAGGACTGCTGAAACATTACTCTGGAGTTTCCAAAGTGAGGTACTGTATAATTTTAGGGAGGAGAATTTCCAAAAACACAACATTTTCTTCTCTGAATTGACTTCTCTGTCAGTTCCCCTTTTTCCTTCCCCCTCCAAGTAATTTTCTTCAGAACTGACTTTATGTAAGGCACAGGCTGAACCTACAGATCATTTTTTTTTTCTTTTTAATTATCCAGAGGATTGTGGGAAATGGGCAGGCGACCCTGTCATTAGTAAGGTGTTTGTTTAACAGAACAAAACTATTTCCCTCTTTACTGTAGACTTCAGCTTCTGAACAATTATTAACTTGTTGCCTTCCCTCTTCCTTCCTTCCTTCCTTTTCTCTTTATAGTTGGACTTGAGGTTTTGCGTTTCTCTCTTATCTGCTGCTTTCAACATGTTAAAAGTAAATTTTTGTGGGATTGCAGAGGCAGAAAGCAGAGGGGATGTTCTAGAAGGGAGACTGAAGTAACTATAATATAATGAATTATTGTTTTTTATTAATAATTGTACCATTATGGATATAATCCTAATTTTGCACATGCAGGCAAACTCAGAGTGTCCTAGATAAGCTTGAGAAGGGCTTGTGTTCCTGGTCCTGGTGCACCTTTTCAATTACTTCCTTTTCTCCTCAACCTCCCTGCTCTATCACCTGGCCAACATCCGTGTGGACTTGGAGGTGACTGCCTTTTTGACAGCATCAAAAAACTGTAGATTTCTGCCTGGCATGGCGTTGTATTAAGAAAATGAGGCAAAAGGGCCAGTAAATTTCATTCATCCACAGAAGGTGCCTCACAGCATGAAGCTGAGCTGGTGGACTTCTGAGCCACAGGAGGCTGTAAATGTGAATGCCATGCTGGATTGAAAAGGGCCTAGAAAACATTATGAACAGTTGTAACATTTGAAGTAATAATACAGGCTTAATTAAATCTCATATATGAGCACATTGGCTAGTCTCTGTAGGGATCAGGAAGGATTTTCCCTTATCCATATACAGCATTTTGTAATTGATCAGGTGCATTATGGGGTTATTGTCTTTCTCTAAATCTGAGGCAGTGATTAAATGCTTCTGCTAGGAGTGGGATGCTGAACATGAGCAGTGGGCCTGGTGTGGCATGGAAGATTTGGTCTTCCTTTAGATTGTTCGTTGTTTTCCCCTGTGATTTGTATTTTGATTCTTGTGACATTTTTTCTAGCTCCTGAATGAAGGTAATGGCAATGAGAATCTTGGCTTTCACTATGACACTAATTTTTTAGCCTATCAGTATAATAAGGTTGGAAGCACGACCCAAACCTCTGAAGTACAAGAAACCCCAGGCCATCTTTTACTGCATTGTATAATGCATTGGCTGCTGATAATGTCTTTGCATGTTCCAACTCAGAGCAACTACGTAATACATAAATTTGTCCTGTAGTGAAAACAATCAGGTGGGAAAATGCTTCTGACCTTTGAAGTGCTCTGGGAGATGGATAAGAAGGTATTTTTTATGCCTGTGTTTTTGTTATCACTGCAGTAGTTGTGACTACAAAACTATTTCTATACAGACATATTTGTGTAGATGGGAGCCTGGAAAACTTTAGTCTTTTGAGAGGGGTTGAGAGGATCTAAGCCCAAAGCTAGATGTTTATGTGTGCCTCCTAACTCCTGCCTGATATGTGACCTAGCTTCCTGGAGACTGAAGTAGCTGCACAGGTCTCCCACAATCTTGAAGTCCTGATGTGATCATGCAAAGGGCAGAGGCACCCGAAGTGGTGGTGCAGGGCAGATGTGAGACATCGGACCTCGGCCAGGATGTGCCTGTTATCCTGGTGGGAAGGGCCGGGGGTAGCAGCTGAGGGCTTATCTACCACTGAGTACAAAATGCTGATAGCAGGCATGCCACGTGTTTCTGACTGCTGTGTGCAGATGCACAACCTTGTAGAGTTTTGTAATGGGAGAGCATCCACCACTTGTATCCATCTGCTGGCTGCTCATGGTACCATGGAGTAGGAAAGGTCGATTTACTGGGGCAGGAGAGTGTGGAAGAGGGTCAGAGAAAGCTTGATCAGTCTGTTCTGTCTTGCCTGATTGAAGGAGGCCCATTAAAAACAATCCAATTCCTATGCTATATTTCTACAGAGAGGCCAAGATTACTTTAATTAAAAGACATCTCTCTAAAATCCTTTTAAAGGATTTATAAATCATTAAGATTGTTATTAATTGTCACTGATCATTGTTTACAGTGAAGTAGGAGTGAAATTATATATGGCACTGACAATTTCTTAAACAAGGAGAGGCCATCCCTACCCTGAATTTCTTACAGTTATTGCCCAGCATATGTATTGAGGGATGCAAGGAGTATGAAATTGATGCCCAGTGAGTTTAGTGTGGAAGCTTCTGATAATGTTTTAATAATACTCATGCAAGAATTTAGCTTTCTTCCCAATAACTGATGCTTGTGAAAAGTTTAATATGTATTTATTTGGTGTGTTGTGATACTGGCACATGAGCAGAATAATAAGGAGTTATGTATGCTTGAAAGGGTTTTCACCTGCATGTTGACTTTTAAATTATTTTTTAAAATGCTGAACAATAAGGTTTATTATAATTAAAAGAAGAAGATGGGTTATTCCTCCAGAGTGATTTTGGTTAAAAATTTAATTTGTCTTGTGTTAATTTCCTCTTAACTTTGCAAGAAATTGACATGGTGAAACATGGTTCCCCATGCAGAAAAGAAAAGTAAAGTATGTTTGCAGTATATGAAAAAATTCTTTGCAAAATTTGCAGAAGCTTCTCTGGTGAGCATATGCATCTGTGTATTGGTTGAATTATATGCTTTTAAGTGAAAGTAAGTGGAGAAAAATTACTAATGACACCCAGAGCAAATGCAAAATGGTTTCAGTTTCTTGAACAGGGGCACCAAGATGTGAATCATCATATTTTCACTGTCAGAAAAACCTGAGTGGTTTTTCCTCAGGGTAACAAAGGTACATGTCAACTGTCTGAATAAGAAATCTCAGCAAAGGCAACACACATTAGTTTTACCATGAAGTAAACTCCCTCAGGTCAACCCCAGGCAGGATACAACAATCATCTTGGCAAGTCACCTCATGGTAAAACTTGTAGTGCCTCATTGTCACTGTTATTTTACCTCGAGGTAGCTGACATGCATGTTGGCTACCCTGAGGTAAAAATGCTGCCTCTTTATCAGCAAGCACCAGCCCTTGGTGTACGTGCAGGCCAACATCGTGCTCCTTGGCTGTCCCCAGGTGTGACAGTCAGCCTGTACCTGCCTATCCGATCTCTTTCTACCTCTCCAGTGCTCTTCACAACTCAGAGGACGTCCAGCATCTCTTGTGAATTAATTTCAATCCACTTTACCAAATCCGTCTCATAAAAAGTTCTCAGGCTGTCAGAGGGACCCTGTTAACTAGTTCCAGAAAACTGTAATATTGAAAATCACCATATGGTGTGTATTCTACAGCCCTGAATACGGCGCTGAGACCTCCCTGCACCATGTTGTTCCCCTGTGGGCTCTCTCTCAGCTCCTCTCCCATCTACTGCTACTTGAAACATTCCTGCTGGCTGCAGGTTTGCCTTCTTGTGCTTGGCGTATCCCCACTTTCATCTCTACCAGAAAATAGGAGCCTCTTTATCTCTCTCTCTCATCTCTCTCTCATTTGCTGAAGGTCCCTTATGTGTTCCTGTGCTAGGAGCTGGGAATATAATTTTCCTTCCCACCAGTCTTATCTCCCAGGCAGAGCAAAAAGAAGTAAATTATTCAGCTGACCACATTTTAGCTGCAATGGTGAGAAGCAGATGGTTAATAGCCATTGTTATTTTTCTTTTCAGTATATAAACCGTTGCAGGGGGAAATAAAGGTATTGGTTTTACTGGGGAGAGGCAAGGGATTGCATGCATCCTGCACTTTTCTCTTTGGGTGAGCGGGTTGTCATCAAAATCATATGGTCTGTGCTTTGATTTGTAGAACTTTTCCTGAACATTGGGCTTGCCTGGAGATGACATTGAAAAGTTCCCATATTACAGGCAGACAGCTGAATGCCCTCGAGCTGAAAGTAAGACCTTGCTTGACTTAGAAAATGAATGTCATTTTTCTGGTGTTGTTATTGAAGGTAGTATTATACTCCTGTGTATCTGAACATGACAGCAGTTACAGCATGGGTAAGTGCTTATAATCAGCTGTGATAGTGTTTATTTTAGAAGTTGAGTGAATCATTAGAAACATGCTTGCTGAATGATTTTATTGGGGAAAATGATTGCTTTGCAGCTATGTAAACTCACAGACAACCAGAAAATTATGTGGTACCAAATTATCACAACACCTTAGATATATTCTCTGTTATAGGTATCCCCTCAGATTAGCAGGTTGTATTTGAGAGTGCTGTTTGTCAACTACTCTTTTTAATTTCTGTCCTAATTTTCCTTCCTCTGGTGAGAAATTCTGTTTTCCCATTGCCTCTTCCCTACAACTTAAAATATATAGTATTCCAGTATACCTCTGTCAACACTCTACATTCCTGCAACTGACTTATTCTTCAGCATTGATTATTGTTCTTCTATCAGGAAGCTGTAGCAGCAAAGGGCCACAGTATTCATGTCTGTTTGACTCCCTAGATTTGATTCTAAGCTCTGCGAAACATACCCAAGTTCAAACTCTCGATTTATTTGAGAATTCAGACTTCTTATCCCAGGTCCTGTGAGTGATCTCTTCATGTGGGTGGCCTGTGTGCTAAAAGGTTGGGCCTTGCATTTTTCTATCCAAGTCACGTGTGGGCCTCTGGAATCTCAGAAATTTTCCACTTGACAGAAGAAGGGGACTTCAGAAGCACTGCTATAAGTACTTAGAAAGATAGGCTAAGAAAATGTTTCAGTGTGCTGATACCATATTCTCCTCACTTTTGAAAAATGGTGGCATATTTCTTTGAATCTGCAGTTTGGCGTATTTGTGGGTATAGGCTGGTTTTGACCAGGATTTTCTTGTCTGTCTGCAGAAATGGCACAAGGGCTTAGAAAGCTGCAAGATCCAACTTTAACTTGCATCAGTTACCCAGTATGTTCTGTCTTCATTGAATTTTGAATTGGCCCTGATGTCATGAGGAGAGCTTACTGAGTTCCAGGATGCTGTGAAAAAACACTGTACTTTAGAAATCAGTATGTTAAAGCTTCAGCAGATGTGCCGAAGGAATATCTTTGGGGTTCCTGGGCTTAAGATGCAAGTCACTGGTTTTGACTAAGTACAGGCTTATTATTAGAGAATGGTCTCAGCAGAGGCAAATTACCATTTACAGGTGAGAGAAGTGGCCCATTTCCTTTGTCTTTAAGGAGAACATTGTCTTTTTTTCCCAAGTAGATATGAGTTTACAGTTCTTTCACACAAATGACTTACTGTGAAGTCTTCTGTAAGCAATATGGTGGGTCATTAATGGCCCACAGAGGAGGCAGTAAGTGGCGACAAGTATCTGCAGGTGAAAGCTGAGTAGATAAATATAAGGTACTTTGGAACCTGTTCCCTTATCTAACCTTTTAAGGTTGCCATTAACAGTTTCCTGCTTATCCTTCAGTTGAAATCTCTGCTCACCTTGAAGAAGCCGATTGTTCAGTGGGAAGACTCATTAGGAACTCTATCTTGCTCCATCTCAGCAATTGGGCGTACAGCTCTGAGGTTTTATTCCCACTTCAGGATGGGAAGGCTGCTTTAAGTTACAAAATGTTGCTGAAGTCTATTGTCTTTGGCTGTCAGGAGTTGCTTGCTTTAAAGAGAAAGACTGTGTAGTTATAATTTTTTTTTTTTCTTTTGGTGTGTATATCCTTTTTTGGGCCCATTTTGAGACTAAAACCAAGAGGTATCTCAGGGGGGTTATGGTTAGCAGAATTACACACAGTAGGAAATCTGGGGATTTCTCGCTCTTGCTTCAGTGACTCTAGCAGCTTGCCCAGCAATCCTAAGTGACATGTTGTAAGGGTCATGGGTTTGGAGCAAAGCCAGCACTAGTATTAGCAAGCAGAATTCCTTATGACTCCACCTTTTTTTTTTTTTTTTTTTTTTTTTTTTTTTTTTTTTTTTTTTTGTTATTGGCCCAACACAAGCAGCAAAAGTAACATGTCTGAACCTGTTTCCTTGTCTGCTCTGGTGGTTACCCATTTTCTTCTCCCCCAGTTCAGGGAAAGTGGGAAAAAAAGGTTTGCCTTTGCCCAGCAGCACTGCAGGTGTCTGTCCCTCTGAAAGAGTCCCAGCGGTGTGGGCGTGCTGGAAAGAAAAATCCCCAGTGACTTCACCCAGCTTGGCTTGTGGTGGTTACTCACAATGAGGTAATTTTTTTCTAATTTTTTTTTCTGCATGTTTAATGCTTCATCTGCGTTTTTGCATATAAGTGAAACTGCAGGTCTGGGACTGATTCAGGGAGTTTTCTCTGCAGAGTAATTTTGGTGAGTAAACACAGATAAGAGGAAGCTGGGTTAATCCAATAACTCCTCCTTCAAGGGCAGGTGCAGCATGTGGCTCAAGGTACAGAACAGAGGAAATGCCTTGTTGACACAGGTGATCAGAGCAAAGTGGCCAAAATTGATATAATGATATGAGTTTGCAATGCAAAGCCCTGCTTTCTCAAGGCTGCTATTTGCAGCCCTTCGTAGCACATAGAGGTCTTTCACCTCTGTTTGGTCAGGCATCCTGTTGTGAGTGACTTCCCAGCTCCTCTTCATGATCTCTTGGTAGCTGCATTGCTACAGTGTAGCTTGGACTGTGCTGTGTTAACCTGAGAGGATTATTAAAATAAACTCTGAGTCATATTTGAGCTGTATGTGGGATAAGATGGTTATCAAGGTTTATTTTTTCTTATAATTAGGTCTCTTAAATATTGCCTCATTAGATATCTTCAGTGACTGTTGGAAAAGTCCTCAGGGGACTAGTGGTTGTTTGTTTTCAAGGCAAGTTCACATGATAAATACAGAAGCTTGCAACTCTGTTTAGGTTTTTTTATTAATGACAATTAACCAGGCATTTTTCTTTAATCCTAGGTTCTTGTCCTGATTTCTCTCCAGCCTTTTTCCACTGCTATTACAGCTCGGGTATCCTATAGCAAGTAAGAACATAACATTACAACTGTTCACACGTGGGAGATGGAGGAACTGCATTAAGAGCCAATCAGATAGGAAGGTAAGAGGCTGCTTAGGTTTGTAGGGAGTCACTTCCAAGTTTGGCAAGCCGGGCTGGTGTGCCTTGGCCTAGGCTGAACTCATCAGTGCTGGGTTTGTAATGGCTCTAAGCAATTCTTTTCTACCTTGTCCTTAAATGTTTATCACCCCGGGGTTCAGACATGGCCTGCTTTGTTTCTGTGGTATTCCTCTCTCCATGCTTAAGGGGCTGCCTGGGAAATAGCAGCATATGCTTTCCCCTGCTCTGCAGTAGCCTGAGCTTTCATGTTGCCTGTCCCTTGCCCTCTGCTCACATGGCTGTCAGCTGGCTCACCTCCATCTCTCAGCTCCTCTATCTGATAAGACCAGTGCTGTTCAGATACATTTTGGGAAGTGTCAGAAAATATCCAAGGAGACATAGTTCTTTTTTCAGTCATCTTTTCTTCTAATCTCAGTTGGGAAATCTTGGTCTTCAAATTCTGCTTCTCCAGCAGTCACCACCATTTTTGCCTCCTCCTGCCTCTCCTCTCACTTCCCCTTCAAAAACAGGAATAACTGGCCTGGTGCTCCCACTTAGAGCTCTTGCTCCAATGGGCATGTGGGACACCACACATGAAGTAGAACTGCTCTGAGAGAAAAAAAAGGATGTTGCTGGCCTTTTGAGGCAGACCTCTGCCTTTCTCCTTTCCACTGCTGAATTATCTCTAACTGCCACAGGTTTTAGGTGAGGTGGTTAGATAGAACTAACTGCATAATATGATCTTTCCAACGATAGCTTTTACAGTCAAACGTTGCAAGGTTTTTTCCATTTCTTTCTTCATTATTTTTTTCTTTGTATTCTCCAATTGTTTTTTGTCTGCTAATACTGGCATATCTGAGATGTATTTTTAGAAAAACTGATGAATCTGGAATGCTCACAAATTTTAGTAAAAATGCCTTTTATTTTCTGTAATGCTTCAAAGGTGGATACATTATTGGATACTTATCAATATTCTCCTCAATTCAAGAATTTCAGCCAAGTAGTCGGGGACAAGGAGGAAATAACATGTGGTAGAAATGGTCAGTCTTGTATTAGGAGCAAGTTGTGAGCAAAGACTATGAGGCTGGGACTTGTTTCTCTGCACGTTTTGATGGATTGATCTGTGATTAATCTGCAAACAGGAAGAAAAAGCGGGTAATTAATGACAAACATAAAATTTGGAATGAATAATCTGATGAGTCAGAGACATAGATTAACTGTATTTTACATTTAGGGACTATTTGGAAAGGTTAAAGCTAGGAGGAATTCTGGAATAGGCTGCATCAGCAAACTGGTACATTATTTACTCTGGCAAGGTTTTCAGCGGTAGGGAAGGCTATTCCAGGAGGTGTTAGTCTGGGCATGGTCAGCACTGGCTCAGAGTTTGTGTAAAATGCAGATTCAGGAGATTACTGGGGATAGAAGCAGACTTTAGGAGTTGTAAGGCGCCTCAGAACATCAGCCCGGTAGACTATTGGATCTGCTGAGACATTCTGTTCCCCCCTCTGGAAAAGAGGAATTGGCCCATGCTGTGGAATGACTAACAAATTGTCCCTGAGGACTGGCCAGTTAGGTAGGAAAATGTTATTTACCTTAAAAAACCCACGTTTTTTACGCATATTCAGGATGCTAATAATAATCTGCCAGTGGAGCTCTGCCCTTTGCTCATAACTGTGGTCGTCTCTTCTCCACAGTGTGACTGAGGGCTAGCATTTGTCATTTCACCCAAACTACTCATACACTAAAACTAACAATCTGGCCATCACATCTCTCCTGGGAGGCTTGGACGTGAATCATGGAAGAGGTGTTGGGCCTGTGCCACAAGTCATGGGAATTGTGGAAGGAAATTATTATATGCTAGATTTGTTTTATAGTAAGCCATATACTGTCCTAGAATTAGACCCCTGTTTTATATTTTCAGGAGCCAAGTCAAGGAATCCTAACTCAGATGAAATTCCTCTTGTAGTTGGAAAGTTTGTCCCAAACATAATTTAAGTTTTCACTTTTCTTCTTGTTTACAGTCTTTTTCTTTCTTACATATTTTCTCTTTGGATTCAGGCTTATTTTTTTCACCTGAAAAATCTGCCTTGATTCCTAGAGTGTCTGGTCAGTACTTTTCTTTTTTTTACTTATTTCTCTTCTCTTTTATATAGTTAAAAATATTTGGCAGAACATCCTCACTTGAATTCTGGTCCATACATTTTTTTTTCTCCTGCATAAACTCACAGCTGAGGCGAGGGTTATGATTGTTCTTTCTGGAGATGGCAGATAGCTGGGTTAGACCCTGTTTAAGCCTGGGGTTTAGTATATACTGCCCCAGGAGCTAAGGGCATTCAGTACAACACACACATAAGCCAGCCAAAGGGCCAGTGAACTCAGCTGCAGCAGAACATCCATTTGCTACCTGGTTGTCCACTCTGAGTAACTCAGTGGTGGAAAAAGTACACTGATAAACTTGGTGCACAGAAGGTAGTAATTTCATAGCATGTCTTAAAAAGCAATCAGACACTTCCACCCCTCAAATGTCTAACCTTCCCAAAAAACCCCAAACTCCAACCATAACCCCCAAACACTACAGAAAGGAATGTAAAACTTCCAAAGAGATACTGGGTTCATTCTGCCAGAATTGTATTGTCTACAGTATCTCAGGTCAGGTCTTCTGCAGGAAACTAAAATAGTGCGTGGGAAGAACTCTTAAACCAGCCCCATAGAATTCACATGACATTTCATTATTTTGTAGAACTTGTTTTTAAATATGAAAAATAATTAAAAGGAGAATACAATTAAACTGAAATTAACTAAGGCTAGATAGATTTACCATAGGCAGTGATGATATCTGGAGCTTTACAAAAACCAACCTGTAATACACATCTAAATGGTATTTTGAGATGCGTACTGAGCTTAAAAGAACTAATATTCCATTTGAAAAGAATAAAAGATACTATTTTGGAACTTATTCTTTTCTGAGGCACAGCTGAAGGGTGAAACCAAGCTTTTCCATACAGCTGTATGAGACAGAATTCATACTCCACCAAATGAGACCTTTATGCTTCCACCTGCGTATTATGGCTCTAATAAACACGTTATCAGCTCATGAAAATGATGGCAAACAGGTGACTGGAGGATTTGATAAGTCAGCAGCAAAGATTAACAGATTTTTCTCAGGGAAAAGGTACTAGAGATTCCTTTATTTAAAACAATTGCAGCATGTGAATTGACTGCACTTAAATCATTACTGGCAATTAGTGTGTGTCAGAAAGGTTGCAGCTGGTTCCAATTACAGGTAGAACTTTAAGAAGCTGAACTTAATTGTATGTGTGATAGTGAGAGGCTGAGCAAATGCATACCAATACAAATGTGATCCCAGTGCATAAAGGAGGGCAAGATCCTATGAGCTGGGACCTGATTATTGTAGCTAGGCCTAGTTCCTGCCTTCTGGGAAATAGATATTGTAGGGGGAAATTGATGGGAACACAGAAGTTCACCTTGCTGAGCTTCTTCAGGTGGTGGGGAGAGCTTAAGTACTGCGTAATACAGGCAATACTTCTTTGTCTTTCTGTGGTAGGTTTGCCCATTTTAAAGTCTTGCCAGTCACATCCAACTTAGGCTGTATAATCAATCCATCCAGCTCAAGGCCAGCAACCTGGTGCTTCAAAGGCCCTGCAGATGTAGCTGGGGAGTGATTTGCAGACTGCGTGGGTATTTTGATGGGGCACTCCTTCTTGTGCAATTGTCCTATGTGAAAAACTCTTTCCTTGTATGATGGCAGTGTGTTGGACTCTGTGGTGTAAAGGCTTTTGGATTTACAGCTGTGTGCTTGGGGTGTTTCTGCTGTAGTCATTATCAGGTCTCTCTTAGTTGTGTTCCCAGCTATGGCCATGTGCCTTCACCCTGGTCATGAACCAAGGTGACTTTTTTGTCATTCCACTTCTCTGTCTGGTTGTGTGAGTGTGTTTCTTGTCAGGTGGCAAAATACTGGTGTTTTGAATAGAAGACTAGTATGTGTCTGATCATATGTTAGGAATTGGGATTATAGTATGTTGACTGCTTTTCATACCTCCATAGAAGCAATATGATCCACTTTGCCAGAGAAATTTATCTTTAGGCTCTTGAAGTTCCAGTTACACCAGTGATTGGTATCTCCTGATGAGCCATATTGCTTTGCCCAGGTCCTGTGCCCTGTTACAGGAGCTTTCAAGAACAGAAGGTAAGTACTAATATTCCCATTTAGGGCTTCAGTACTGCATATAAACCTGATGTCTGTCCTTGTGTCAAGATGATGCCCTCAGGTGGAGCCCAGGCTTACTGCTGGCTTTTGGAGAGGCTTGTGTGCATTTAGTGGAAGAAGGGAGAGCATAGAAAGCATTCTATCTTTTTGTCTCTTTCATTCCATCTCTTGTACGTCTGCTGGAGGAGAGAGGCTTAACCTTTGTCATGAGTCTTAGCTTCTGTTTTCTAATAAAAAGGTGTATCCAGATTACTACGTTTTTGAAAGATTTGGTTGAACAATTTCACAAGGTTGTTACTACTTCATTGGAACTGAGTAACGAACTGCAGTGTGACTGTATTCATGTCTCCCTGTTCATTAGCCAGCAAACGGTGTCTGTGCGGGCAGCAGCCATTCTGCAGTTTGCCTGCACTTGGGCTGATGCATGGGCACAGGCACCTTATTGGTTCCTTGTATTGCTCATAAACCCATGTTTGATCAGCGGGACAGCTACCACGAAACTCATTAGAGATGCTATCTTGGGAAAGCAGGGTGATGTTTCATATAACATGCGCTAATGTGCAAAGGCTGCCATGCTTGTAAAACTAAACTGGAACTTTGTTGGAGAAGCATTAAGCGTTCCAGCGGTGCACACAGACCAAGTTTCAAGTAATTCCTCCAAAGTTTTCCCTATGACCACTTTCCTACTTACATCCAAGTTCCACGAATGTTGCTATAATGGTGATAATATGTTTTAAATCCCTAGCTCTTCCTCCAGGATTTTGAGATGAAAATACTAGTCAAGTAGGAACTGGGAGCTGGGGAAAGAGAGTCTGGGATTCCCAAACTCTCCCTATGTTTATGTACTTTTTTTTGTATCAGCATCAACAAAGGTGCTTGCTGTGTAGTCAGCTGAGGTAGTTCTGTGGAGGTAATGTTAGTTTGGTGTGCGAGGCCTTTGCAAACAGAAACACTGCTGTCTCTGTCCATGTGATTTGTTCAAAAGCAGCACACCCATTTTTGATACAAGTATATCCTGCCTTTACAAGAAATGATCTGTCATAGGTCTGGTAGTTAATGATCTGTTCTGTCACATTTATTACAGTTCACAGGGTGCCCACAGTGCTGTGGGGCCTGTGGATGCAGCTCCTAAGCACCACTGTATTGCAAATTTGTAGTTTTCACAATGCAAGGGCCCATCCAGCATCACTTCAGCTAAGCTGTGTGTTTTTTGTTGCTGTAAGTTCCTGAGCACAGAACTGCCAACACAGGAGGTGACCTTCTGAAAGAAACTTTGAATATGTTAAAGCAACACATGGTACATCCCGTTCCTGGCTTTGTCTCAGTGTCTCAAGACAAAGGCCTGTTGTGTGAGTGAGAGGGATGTCATCACGTTCAGGGCTGTGCAGCTTGGTGGGAGATTTGGAGGTGAGGGTCTTAGCCATTATTGATGCTAAACCTGATATTTTATTCTGTTTAATTGTGATCAGAGAGATGAACTTCAACATGACCAGGCTCGGAGCAGAGCTGTAGAATATGGGAAAAGTAAGGAATAATGCTTGTTGGGACTGTATCCCTTCTCACAGACTCTTTGGAGACCACCAGAGGCTAAGGGCAGGGCTGTCTGAGATATTGCAGGGCCATGTGGCTGTTCTGTTGTCACTTCCCTGTGAGTGCCCTGCTGGCATTGTCTAAGGCCTGTGAGCTGCCTTGAACGTCTTTGGTAGATTGAGTGTCACAAGCTCCATGTAGTCCCTGAAGCTCTTGACACACACCAGAGACAGCTCCTTTTATTTTTTAAAATGAAAGCAGAGATGATCATCTAGTAAAGTAATTGCTGGGAGGATTTTGCCTTCTAAGAAACAAAGTATTTCTGTTCTTAATGCAAATTTAAACAAATGAAATACTGCTCTTAGTGGAAACTGCCATGGAATATGCAAGAAAGTTCATGTAATGAGAGAACCAGGATGCTAATGGACTGTCCTGGGTCTTGCTGGCCACATCTTCTCTTTGAGGACTCCAAGAACTGCACAGATGTCTTTTAATTATACTTCCACAGCTGAATACTCTGCTTACTTTGTGGGAAAAACCTCCATGTTAGGCAGTTCATTGTGAAAAATGGACGTTGCAAAGAGATTCCTCTCCCTTAGTGCATTTATTTCATGTAAGAAGATTCATGGGGAGTAAAGTTTTGGAGAAGTAAATCCAATATCACAGATGGGACATATTCTTTCATGTGCAGGCCTCTCATGATTTGTTCTCTCACTGCGCGTGTATTAGAATTTAAGAGCTGAACAAGGCACTTAGAGATACAACATTAGAGTACTTAATAAGGAAAGTATGTTGTTACAGTGGGGATACTGCAACACGCCTATATCAAACCAGGAGTCCCGTGGAAAACAAATATATACGGACGGATTCTTGCTAGATGTTTCAGAGATGTTTATTTCCCCAGCCGCATGGCCGGGCTCTGCCCAGGAACTCTTACAGTCAGGACCCGAGCTGCTTTGCCCGCGCAGGGGAACACAAACCAACCCATGGGGAACGAGGCTGACCAGGGGCAGGGAAACCCCGTGCCTCCCTCAGGGCTCCCAGGGCTACATGGCAGGGGGAGGAGACCCCAACAGTATGTGTCTTTTTTTAGTGTTGAATTGTTCTTCAATGTTTTCTTTTGTCTTTAGTCGTTATAGTCATATCACTTACCAGCATTGCCTGTATAGGTATCTTAGGGACTTTTGGTGAGACCTGGGGCTTGGGAGGAGGGATTTTGTGGTGCTTTAGCTGCTCTGACTGTGTCCTGGGGCATAGAATTTTGGCTTTCAGGACTCCTGTACAGTATGCCATGAAACAGCTGTAGGAGTAACTGCAAAGAGAGGTGTAGCGACATATGAGAACTACAAATATGTAAAATTACCTGTAAGTTCTTTTAAATCACTCTCTGCCTATTATTATTATTTTCAATTATAATCCAGTTATGGCTCTGGGCAGTGTAAACCAACAAGAGAGCTCTGCTTCCCTTCAACAACCCTCATTTTGTGAAGTTACTCTCAGTTTCAGAGACTCTAACTTCCTTACATGCCTCCTCTGCCTCTCTCTCACCCACTCCCAACTGAGATGTCTAAAATGACTATTTCTGACAGTTTGCATTACATTCATGGCTATAGCTTGTGTGTGGAAAAACAAAAAAAAAAGCTTTAAAACATGATTTCATTGAACTGCAATCCTCTGAGAAATGAGAGCTCTGGTGACAAGGCCTGAGGATGCTGGTGCTCCAGGAACAACACTGGCTGTTGCAGAACTTGGGAAGAAAATGGGAAGTCAGCAATACTTGAGGTCACCTTATTATTTTTTTTGCCCTCTCTGAAGATAGCAGCAATTGAGTTGATTCTTACTTGAAAAGAACTCTCCTTGTATTTCTGGCTTACTTTTAATAACCTGCCTTGTCTCCCCCCATGCCTCAAGCTGTGGTAGCATGCAGTTCACTGATGGCCCAGGCAGTATTTCGAAAGCCATGGGACATGTCTTTCTTCCTTAAAAATCTGTCTAGTGAAAAAGCACTTTCTTATTTTCACAGGTTTGTTATTCCCCTGTGTGGAGGCAGTCCCTATTTTGTTTCCTCCACTGCCATTCTCATCCCCCATATTTCCTTCACAATGTCTTCTCTGTGTTTGGCCATCAATAGCTGGGCTTCACTCTCCTCAGGGCTCTGACTGGTGGGGATTTGCCTTAACAGCCAGTCCTTTGGTAGCAGGGCTTTTTCTAAGACCTCTCACTCTCTTGGGACAAGCTGTCAGCCCACACAACTTGTCATGAACAAGGGAATATTTGAAGGTTTTTCTTAACTCGCTTTCACTTTTTTTCACATATTAGTATTTTTTTAGACCCTGTTATGTTGTTTTAATTGAATCTTGCCACCAAACAAATGAACATTGTGTCGCCACTTCTCAGTTCCTTTATACAGACATGGCTAAGAGAGTTTGGAGACCGTGCTACCTGCAGAAATGTTGAAGTCAATGCTGTGTATAATCATGATGAATTACTTTCAAGCTACTCCATACATAAATCTGGTCACACCAGAACAAGAACTGTGGAAAGTATATAACATTAATATATACTCATTACATTCGTCCTTTCACAGGCTCCAAGGCTGTCAGGCTGGCCATGGGGTGGGGAACTTGAAGTAATGAGGAGTTAGATTTAGGCATTTTACTAGAAAGCATTGCAGTTCTCCATTGAAAGGGTGATGCCCTTTAAGAAACTGTGCTTCTGTGATACAATGTCTGCTAAGGAGTAATGAGTTCTATGTTTGTTTTTGTTTTTTATTGGTGGCAAAGAAGCTTGTCCCATTTTGCAAGTTTTTTGAAAAAGGCAGGAGTTAAAAAAACCTGCAACACCTTGAAAACTCAGTTTTAAATTTATAGTGCAGCTTTCTACTCTCTTTGAAACCAAAGTCAAATTTCCTACTGATTTTATCAGGAGCAACATAAAAGCCTGAAAAGAAAAGTAATGCTCTTTCTCCCTCATATGAAAACATGTCATTGGGTTCCTCCCTGGATAGTTTTGGCTGTGTCATTACAAACATACACCAAGGACTGAATTTGGCCTCACAATGAATAATATTTTGTTTATTCAGTTTGCAAACCTCTACTCAGAATGAAGGCCCCACTAGCCCCAAAATGGGGAGGAGGAATACAGAGAAGGCAGCCATGCAAGGTAGGGTTACTCCTTCAGTGAATAGGGGCTGTCCAGAGCAGGAAGTCAGTACCCAGACAGATAATTTTGAGCTTCAGTGCCTCACGTTTGCCCTTACATCTGTCATATTGCTCATCCTCAGAGCTGCTGAGTGATCAGTGCCCCTAAAAATTCTTCTCTCTATTGCAGGGGAGCTAGTGTGGATTCAGTCATCTGCTTTAAGTCCCAGAACGGAAACTTTTGCTGAGGAGTTTTGCTGGTTTGGGTGGAGGATGTCGTGTCACATCAGGTGATTTTCAGAGAAGAGTAGCACTTTAACAGCCAGCTCAAAAGGAGGGAATTTCCTTTCCAGACAGAATGAGAAGGCAGGTCTTTTGTTGATCACCAAGTCTGTGGTTTATTTAATTGTTTTTTTTTTTTTTTTTTTTTTTTTTGTGTGCTGAAGGCCCTAGCTGGTGATAGGGCTGCCAGGCTCCATTGCCAGCAGCATACTGTGGCACTAGGGCTTATATCTGACTTCCTACAGCTGCAAATGCTGACAGCACTATATTTCACAATGCCTGGGACACAACCACTGGGATGAAGGACAGAGTCTTCTAACTGAATTCATGCAGTGAGAGAGGCTAAGGAAGAGTGGCTTTCTGCAGCTGTTCCTTGGAGAACTACCCCCTGCTTTTAAGTTACAAAGCCCGCTGCCATTGCTGAGTCTATTCTTGGTTTCTTATGCCTCAATGTGTTTTGTTCCTATTTTTTTACTTTGTGTCTTCCATTTGGATATGATTTGGCAGAATGATTCAGGTATCTGTTACCTTCAGACTGAATTCCTGCAATGGAGGATTAGGATGGAGACAAGTTTGAGACTTAGCTTGTGCAAAGAGCCGTGTGTTAGTTAACACCATTCTTGATTCACTAGAGCTAAGCCTTCAAGGTCAGGTCCTGCTCACGAAGGCTCCTGTTGAATCCCTTTTATCCTGTGGTTCATACAGCTGTACTGGCATGCGGTTACCTTCCTGCCTCTGACTTCAGTCGTGGTTTGCTGGTCGGCCTGCTCTCGTTATGTTAATTGTAGACGCTGGGCCCCTCCGTGTTGGGTATAGTTCTGCTGAGGTTTGGTATTGAGAAATGTGGCACACCCATCACTGGAGCTAAAGCAAAGAGCATTTTTGTACACAAAGAGAGAGGATTTTTAGTCCTGTATAGATATAAATAATATTTTCAGTTATGAACAAACATGGAAAATTCTAATATATCGATAAGCTTCAGCTTTTAATACTATTTTGTTCCTTGGCATTTAAGTTTTGTCTCCAGTCACGATCAGGTATTTTCACTGCTGAGAGCCTCAGGGGCTGCTTTCTGCTGTGAGCTCTATCTCGGTGATTCACTTCTCTGGTCTCCTAAGTAGTTGGTTTGCTCAAGGTGGTGTAGCTGTTGTTATCCTTGAGAAAAACACACAGGTCATGGCTGATATAGATAACAAAACAGACACTGTTTAAAAAAACCCTCAGTTCTGAGAGCCGATGTTGTTAATAATCCTTGATCTCCACTAGCTGCTTGTAAACTTGACAGTCTGCTTCAAGGGTAGACTTGGTATTTTCAGTTTTAACTAACAGGCAGCAGTGCTGTGGGATGCATTTTGGGATATCACTAGGATCAGAAGTATTAAACAGGGTTATAATCTAAACTGGGATCACATCTGAGATTTCCCAGTCAGCACAGGACTCCCTCAGATCGGGTAGCTGTTGAAGCTGTAGTTGGCAGTCACACAAAAAACTAAGAATTTGAAATTGAGGTCAAAGTTGGTGACATAACTCTGTCTGTAATGATGATATGTTAGGGATTTACAGACTTTTTGTACTTTTTTAAAGGTGGGCCTAGATAGGAAGACTTTCTGAGTTTTTGTGATTCCTCATGGTAATTGTATTCAACTCAGTTCTACAAGGGTAAATTGGCATGGGAGAACCCAGGCAGATGAGAAACATAAGCAGTACAAAGCAAATACACACCATGATACAAGACCATATGGGCAGATTAAGCCCTACCTAAATGTGGGGTCTGCACCCTTGCTGAATTCTCCCACAGCCCAACCAGTGCACAGTGCTGGATCCTAAGTGCTGGGGAGTAAAAAAGTCCTCTTGTGCACTTTAGTGAAACTGTATCTGTAGGACAGGCTGTATTTATTATGTGCATGTTGGAAAAATGAGGTAAAGAAAGGAAAAACGGTATAAACATTAAAAAATGTATACATTTATTTTCAATACAACATGCTACATGTAGCACAGTCAGTGTACTGCATGACTCCAGGCTCAGTTCAAATCCTGAAATTCCAAAACAGGAGAGTTTCTTTTGAACTCGCTAAGAGAGAGAGAGTGAATTTTGTGTGCATTTGAAGTTGATTTCAGATATGATCCTTGCAATAAAAACACTTGATGGACATCTGATTTGTGATGTGCCCAGGGCTATGTCATTCTGTGCCATGTTGATAATGGGCCCAGCCAGCACACACAATGCTTGTTGTTCCTAAATCAGAGCACATATGCAAGGATGGGAATGAAGGTTCAATGTGGAGAAGTCAAACACAGTCTCAGGCTTTTCCTATAGGCATGAACAAATCTCTTGATGCCTCTCCCTTTCTAATTTTAGTGATAGAGTTGTTGCTTTTGCAGGAATTTATAATTGCTGTTGGTTTCTTCACTTAGAACTTTCATGGCTTGTTTAAACAGCATTGCAGTTCTGGAGTTCTTTTGCAACATCTTAGGAGGGCACTAAAGCAATATAAAACAGACTAGGCCTGACCCCAGGGAAGTTAAGGCACAGGTTCAAAGAGTCTTACTTGCTCATTGTTTCTGCAATCCAAGGACAGCAATCGTGTTTTGCACCTGGAGTACTAGTTTGTCTGAGGCACAAATTACCCCCAAATTTTGCTTTCTGTCTTCATGCCTTTCTACAGCTCTTAAAGGATCTACAGGGTTTTTTCACAACTCTTCTCTGAAAAGATGCCTTTGTTTTTCCTGTCACTGCCATAAATGCTTCCCTGTGGGTCCTGGGATAAAGACAAGGATTGTACTTCTGAAAGTGGAATATCTAAATACTTCCCTTACAGCACACTAGGTTAAAGATAACATGATGTTAATTGCCTGTTGCTGTAATATCCTTGTGGAAAAACTGGTGTATTTCTGAATTTTTCTGAAGCATATTGCAAAAAGTCAGTACAGGTTTAATCTCCTGGTCTGCCCAGACTGTCAGTGTGCCCTTGAGCAGGTTATTTTTTCTTTGGGTGACTCAATTTCTTATAACTGAAATAAGAATATTTGCCTAATTTTTTTTTTTATGCTGGTGTAAGGAGTACATTAAAGACTGTAAAATCCTTGTAGTCTGCAATGGTCAAGCCACATAAGTCATTAAGGCAGATGTTAAAATATCTCAATGCACAATATGGCCAGAAGAGCCTGGGTTCTCCATGAGGTATTGCAGCCCTTGCTTTGCCTGCCTGTGCCAGAATGCTGTACCGCCTTGCGTGTCACTGTTAAACAGCATTTTCCTTCTTGAGAGGATTTGTTGGAGAGCACCATTTTACTCCATCCCAGACAATGCAGGCTGACTGAAATCTCTGGGAATGCTTACTGCAGACAGTAAGCTTTGAGGTGATGCTAATACCTCGTAAAGGACCCTCTAGCTAGAGGGATCCTGCTGGTGCCTGAGTGTTAACTGGTCAGGGTTTCTGTAGTGTCCTAGATCAACACACTTCATTGTAGTTCTCTGCATACTGTATCTTGCATCAGATCTGTCCCGTTAAATCAATGGTATTATTTAAATAAATTATTTTTATTAATTTATTATATGAAAAATTTTAGAGCAAATTCCTTTGATGTGTGATATCCTAATCACACCCGTAGGGCATTAGCAAGCACAAGGCACATCTGAATGTCTCTAATTCCCTAGTGGTGTGATTATATCTCATAATATTTGCAACCCCCTGGAGCTTCTTTACTGGTATAAATAAATCAATTATTTAAGTCAAATACTTTGATCATTAGAAGCTGCCAGTGAGTGCTTGAATGCCTGAGCTGTGCAATTCACCAGGAATGATCTTGCTTCTCAAAATGCTGAGCAGCCAAGCTGAGCGCTACCAGCACTTCATTTCAATCTGCTTTATAAATTAGATTAGAAGTCAGTTTCCAATACTTCATCCTGGATAGCAAGGAAGGGAGAACTTTACAGGAGTGGAAATATGAGATATTGCTGCCAACAGATCCTTTTATCATTTAACACTGCTGTCATAGGTTAAGTGTGAACTACTGTTCATATTAACTAATAGCTATTATACTGAAAACTGACACAGGGATTCCAGCTAATGCACCATGAACCTGATTCACACACACTGCATCATATTAACTATTATTTGCACATATGGATGGAAAGGAGTTTTGAGTCACTTGGGATATATAGCAAATTAGCATTTTATATCATATTAATGAAGTGCTAATTGCTCCTTGCAACCTTTTTTTGTGCAAATTGAATGGGTCCTATTTGCATTGTCATGTAACTGCTGTATTATCTTGCAGCACTTTCATTAGGATGAGGCAGCACAGAGTTCATCAAGGAAAAATATTAGTAATTGTGAGATAATTAGTTATGAAACCAGTATTATTTAAAGTAGACCAGAGTTAGCTGCAGTTAACTTTGTTTTAGCTTGGGAATATTTTTATTAATAGGTTATATAAAATATCTTTCATTTTGCATATATTAAACTGACACCTTTATGAAAAGAGGTTCCTGCTTCAATATTTTATTTTTCAGTTCCTGTTTGTCAAGGTGTTTTGCATCATCTAATGAAACATGAAATATAGCAAAAAATATTAAATAAGGGAGTAGTTTATTGCTGGTCATTTGCCTCTAAAATTAATTACAAGTCTGGAGCTCTTTGAAATTGCAAAATAAGGAAATATCTCTAAAGATTTTGAATTTACACGTGTCTGTGAGTCTGATCAAACAACAGTCAAGTCTGTAAAACAATTTAAGAAATCTTGAAGATGTTACAGTTCTAATCATTTGCAGAATATTGTTGATGATCACAGATACAATTCTCCATAGGTGTAAAATAAAGCATTTGATATTTTCAGCCAGTACAGGTATTTTGGAGAAGAGAGACAGGTGGAAAAAATGAGGTAAAAAAAATTGAAAGGTAATTTCATGCTAACTTGGGGAATGTTTCCATGATTGTGGAGGAAGCATGATTAATTTCTGAAGCCTCTGTGGGAAACGCACCCAGACAAAATGACATAAATCTCCATTAGAGGATTTAAATGCTTTTGCCAAGAAAAAAGTGAGTTGAACTTTTGGTACACAGCCCTTTGCCAGTCAATTTATCCAGATTTAGGGCCTGCACCTTTTCTTTTTCAGTGAAGTATCGGATATGGACAGATTGCAAGTTACAGCTGAAGGCGGTGTGACAACTTTATGGCTGTTGCATGGGCGACATGTTGTCTTTGATTGGGAAATAGGCTGTGGACTTCCAGAAAGGTATGTACAAAGAAATGCTTTCAGATATTTGTAGTATTAAAACAAAGGTTGTTAATACTGATTGACTAATACTTTCATTCTCTCTCTTTTGGCTGTGTATGCTATGCCTGTCTGTAAATTTAGACCTATGTGTTTATTGAAAAGGGAACCTCATCTTAAAAGACAACTGAATGAAGAAACTGTGCATAGTACAGTCTGTCAGAGTATATTCTCAAGAGTCTGCAGGGGAGGGCACTTAAGATTCACACCTCAGACATCCTGAGTACAGAAATAATTGCACAGGACCTTGTCCCAGGCAGGCATGAAGCAACGCAGCAAGGAAAGACCTTCTTGCTGATCTAGGCTTAAGACTTTTTCAAAACAAGCACATGCAGCTCAGCAGATTTTTCAGACCTGAAGTCTAGATAGGGACATTTGCAAACTGCTTTGTTTTGCCCTGTATGTCATCCTGGCTTACCTGATGAAAAAAATGTGGATCATCTGGATTTCAGTTGTATTCTGCCCACTCAAGGACCAAACTAGAAATACTTGATTATGGTACTACTTGCATCCAATTTGTACTCAACCAAAGGAACTGTATAAATGAGCAGAACAAAACTATCTTTATACCTTTGCAAAATGCTTTCTGCCTTGTCTACATAATCTTGAACTTGCTGAAGTCTCTATGGTGAAAAATATTTTCTCAATCTCTTTTTTTTTTTTTCCTTAAAAATACTTTGTAGCTCTTGCTATGGCATTCTGGGAAACTTCAGTAGATGGTTTTGAGAACACAAATATTATTTTATTGGTAAGTCTGAGTGCATCAGCAAAGTCTTACCTGACAGTACTGCACAAGCTTGCTGCATTGTGTGCGTCAGAGTTAAAGTTTTAATGGGCTGGTGAGTTATCACAACAAATGTGGACCCTGTGGAGAATTGTTTACTGTGTGTAAGAAGATGAGGAGATCCTGGGTGTGGACAGGAGAAAAGGGCGATGTGGCAACCTCAAGAATTTTGTGGGTTTATGTTAAACAAATAGCTGCAGTAATATAGGAGGTTATCAGGAGCCACAGGAGATCCAAGAGCAAAGCTCTGGTAGAGAGATAGAGGAATCAGATGCACAAACATTCTTCCCTGCTGACAGGTAGGACTGCACTGGTATATTCCTCTGCTAATCCAAATGAGTCTGGAAGAGGAGCTGAGCAGAAAAGGGAACTTTTGGTAAATGAGGAAGGCTGCTTCTTGCTTCACGGGCCACTTCCTATTACATGCTCATCTCTTTTTCCAGGCAGAGCTGACAGGAGTCCTTGCTGAGTTCCTGAAGCTGACACTGGGCTATGCAGCTGCTAAGCTCTACTTAGAGTGTAAGCTTAACTTAAGCTCGTGGCTACCAAAAGTCAGTAACGTTTGACTCAGTGTTTGGTGACCTGTGGGGAATGAATTCAACTTCAGTACCATTCCCTACAGTTACTTTGCCTGGTTAGAAAAGCACTCCTGATTTGCTCACCTGACACAGATGTTTTTTTTTTTTTTGCTGTGCCCAAGGAAGCAAAGGGCTCTGATCATGAAGCAAAGCCAGCAAGTGCGTGTCAAGGACGGGAGACTTCAAGTCAGGCTTGGAGACGCCTTGTTGCAATGGCTTGGAAGAGACTTAATTTCTGTTGCTGAGATCTGTATCTCTTATTTGTCTTAAAAAGGGAAAAAAAAAAAGAACACTTCCTTCTATGGGCTGATGAGTAAGAAGCTTTTCAGACACCTAAAATGAGTAATGTGAAAAATTAATAGTTTGGAGTCCAAAGCAAAGTTTGTGTGACCTCGGAAAGGGAGGGAGAGAGAGTCTTCAAGGGAATGACAAGAATCTAAAAATATTGATTTCAATTTGCCATGGGAGGGAGCAGGAGAAACAAGCCATTGGAACAAGTTCCTGAAGCTTCCCACTAGCTGGAATGTTGAACAGCAGAGTGAAAACAAACATTTCTGTAAGGTTTACCTTCTCAGAAAAGATTAAGTCCAGTCCCTCTTGTCTTGCACTCTGTCACTGGCAGCTTCTGGTCCTGTTTGAAACATCAAAGAAGGCAGAACTTTCAGTGCTGGTGGTTTGTGGAAAAAAACCCAAAAAAACTATGGAGGATGTTTTACTTTGGGCAGGGGTTTCAGGTTGCAGAAGGATCCAGCCTGTACACTTGTGAAGGGCTATCCTCAGCCTCTGGGACTGGAGGAAGATGAGGGTACAGTCATGCTCCATGTTCATCAGTGGTCTTCTAGGAGTGCCTGCATCAGGTAGCCCTCTGCCTTTCCTCAAATTCAGAGTCCTCAACTCGGATTTTGTGAGGCATCCTGAGCCCACATGATTCGATTGTGTATTTGGTGTGATTTAAGACCAATCACTGTCTCAGGAATGCTTCTCCTGGGTCAGTAGCCCCATAAACCCTGCCTCAGGTGGCCCACCTTTCCCTTGAGAGGGAAGAGCACAGTGTGCACATGTGTCTCCAAAAGGCTGGGAAAGAAGGAAGCTTTGATATTTGACATGACTTTTTCCTCTTTGATACAGTCCAAGCAAAATCAGTCTCTGTTGCTTTGCATCTTTGAGAATAATGCAATAACTAAAACAAGATGATAAATTGAAATTTGGAAATGGAAATGGCTTAAAATCTATGTATCTGAAGGTGACTGGGCTATTAACATGAGATGAACTTTCTTGTGACCTATATGCATACAAAGATTGACACCTATACAGGATCAAAGGAGCTTATGAAAGGCTACAGTACATGAGAGGAAATTGAAAGTGTGTAGGTTGTCGATCTCAATAGTGGCTTTTATTAGTTATTGTACATAATAAGTATTGTGTCAGAAATGAAAGGGATTAACTCTCACCCAAGGTACTGCACCTGAGCAAATATTGTCTTGCCTGGGTGAAATTTGTGCCAACACAAAGAAGACTTGGTATGAGGCTATGTACTGCTTAAGTCTCATTTAAGTCTTCAAAATGAGGATTACTCAGGATTTGAGTGGTACGAAATTATAAGGACAAATTTCAGCCCTTATATTGCTACAGTGTATATCCCCGGGGCTTCTGGAGTAATGTAGAGTCTCACCAGGAGACATCAAAGCTGTTGGAAAGTGCTTTCTGTGCAGACTGACCACTTTACAGATTTGGGGGGTTTTCAGTCACTGAACTGAAGCTCTGAAAGGCTGTTAGAGAGAAACTAAATGGATAAGTGAGTTTTAATGGCTGAATGTTTTATTCTTTGCTGTGTTTTCCAATGGCTCAAGTTCTTTTGTCTATGTGAGCCAGCAGAAGAGTATTTTGCTGAGGTCAGTAGTTTTTTTTGTGAAACACTGTAAATTTTGGAACAGCAGCTGACAGTTTGTTGTTGGAAGTATGAATAGAAAACTCAAAGTTTCAGAATTAAAGTAACAAGTATTTTCAGCCAGAAGAAGAAAATTCTATGTCTTGAGACCTAAGGAAATATTTTTCATGCTGAATCCTTCTGTCTAGATCTGCTTCCAGCACACGATATTCACCTTTCAGTTGCATTCTTGCACCTGTGCCCAGTTTGGACACCTCTTGCTAAATATTTTCTGGTTTATGGAAGAATGGTGAAATGGTTTCACAAGAACGCAGACCATTTACGTGACATCCATTCCCATATTTAATTGCCTGTCTTTAGTGATAAGGCATGCCCATGTAAGGCATAACTGTAACCACCAGAGGGGAAAGGAGTAGGATATAGTCTTGTACACACAGTATTTTCAGGAAAATGCTTCCTAGGTTTTTTTGGTGGTTCCCATATTTGTTATGTCTGCCCTTTGTCCTGCTGCGACATAGACTGAGAGGAAAAGAAATGGGGAACCTCACAGTGTCTGTGTAAAGCTGCCTCTCCTGTGTATTGACCTGTTTCCAGGGATGTATTGCAGCGATGCCTCTGTTTTTTCCATATATGTTCTGAGACACAGAGACCACTGATGGGGTGTGAGAGACTCTGGGACACTTTCATATGAAGCTGTTCCTTCTGAGAAGATGTTGCTGCATTGACAATGCAATATTTTTGAGGGGCTTGTGTCACCTGCCGCTGTCATTACAGCGTACACATCATGAGAATGCTTCCCTTCCCTACCAAGCTGGTCCCTAAGCCCTTGCTGTATGTCTGGCTTACTAGAGTTGCTGGTTAGTCTGAAGGATCATTTTGCACAGTTTTGGGGTTTTCTCCCCCCTTTCTTTTTTTTCTTACATCCTTTGCAACTCAAATATATTCTGATCTGATATTATTAGATTCATTTATTCTGTTTCTCTATTAATTTGATCTTACACATATAATTGTAAGCACTGCATTTTTATCTTGCATTGGTGTAGTAGTTGTGTTCTGAAGGCCATTAATGATCTGAGGAATCCAGGCCAATGCTGGTTTAGGTAAAATGATCACACGTGAAGAGATCTGCTGTGCATATCAGGAGCCCCATACTGCTTCTCTGGCATTTGTGAAGGCCATAGGGTGGTGGCTTTTCTGTCCTTCATCTAATATTTTCCCAGTGTAAGAACACTGGAAACATGTCATTGCCCTCACAGGATCCCTGTGAGGTTGACAATACTGCTGTCACCATGATGCCTTAAGGGGCCTCCTAGAAAGAGAGACTGGATAGGAGTAAAGGAATAAAAGTAGGTATTTATTTGAAGGGCCTTCTAAGGTACCCCCTGGGGAGCCAGAGGCTTTTGCCAAGATGGACCCCAAGATGGACGACAGGTCACGAGTTCTTCACACTTTTATAGGTTTGGTTCATTTGCATATCAGGGTTAATTCTCCAATTAAAGCTTCACTTTAATAATGTAATTTCCCCTCCACTTGCCCCCCTTAGAGGCTCTTTGGTTTATACTTTTTGGGCCTAGGAAGGTCTGGTGTCCTTGAAGAGCAGGCGCAGAGAGGCTTTGTTATTTCTACCTAGCATGAGAGAGCAGAAATTAACAGGTTACAAGAAACTAAGCAGAATTTGAAAAATATAAAAGTTAAAACCTAAGGTGTCAACCATTTTTCAGATGAGGAAATTTTTGACAGAAGAGAATCACACGACATAACCAGCATTCCTCTAACATACATCAGATAGTGATCTATAGAGGCACAAATTCGGTGTTGTAGTACCTTTTCCCTCCTTCACAAGTTTGGCAGAAGACTTTGTATTCTTCCTGACTTCTGTCCTAGTCAGAATTGTTCTGTCACCTGCTCCAAATTAATTTCTGTAACTTTCCATGATTTCCCAAATAAAAATGTTGTAAACCCCATGTTTACAATGTACATGGAATTGAGGAGAAATGTCAGAGGAGTCATATCATGGATGTTCAAGCTTGCATCTGCCTTGTTGTGACCGAGCTGTGAGTAAGCACAGAGCAAGCAAGAGCCTTTCTGTGCTAGGTGAATTTCTAGGGAGTCTTTCCTTTGCATGGTCAACCAAAAGTTTTGGAAAGCAGGATGATTTTGCCTTGGTATGTTTTTGATACATCAAGGCAAAAGTAAGGAAATATCAATTTCTTTATTATTAGGGGGAAAAGTGCATTTAGATTTTTGGTTTGACCAACTTGATCCCACATTGAAGAGAGAGAGAAGGGGAGACAGAGAAGTCAGAAGGTTTTTCTGTCTTACTAATTTCTAGAAAAACATCACTAGTGAGCTTATTAGTATGGCATTTTCAGTGGAAATACAGTATTTCTGCTGGACAAAATGCAAGAATGTTTTATCTCATGGAATTTCCCACTCAGGAATGGAACAATTCTTCATACTGCCATGGCTGCCTCAGCTCCTAATACGGATTTAGCAAGCAGCTCAAAAATACCCATCAGAACCTAAGGACGCAGTTGCTATGGTGGTTTTTCAAAACCTTAAAGGGCTATACCAAAAAAGTCAGGAAAAAACATTTGCTGTAAAAATTGTTGGCTGCAAAATAGGAGGGATCCTGCATTTTGCCAGATTTACTAGCCATTTGTTTTGATTTCTCCCACAGCAGGTTCTGCCTTGAATACACTACAAAATTTGATTCTGTTGTGTTTTATGTGCACTGAGCCCAAGCAAAAGCCTTCTGTGATAATGTCAGTGCCATTTTGCTCTTAGAGATTGTAGCTTTCAGCTTGATGCTTTCTTGTAATGACACTACTCTTGGTTCATCCTTGTTTTGATGTTCTTTTGATGTAAAATGTGTTTTCTGGATGAATGGGTTTGCTCCTTGTTTATAATTCAAATTGCTGAAGCCTGTTTTCACTGGATTTTTAATTATATGGCATTTAAATCCAGAGTTCATTTTCTTTGAGAAGAATCCTCATAAGGTTTTTAAATACCAGGGTACCACTTTTTGTTTAGGAAGTCTCTGAGTCACAAAGTGCTGCAGGAGACTGTGCTGAGGAGGTATCACTGTGTGCTTACCCTGATATCACACTGTTTCCTAAGTTCGTGTAATTGGTTAGTGATGGAGGCATGACAGATGTGTGCTCTTTTATATCCCCATACACAAAATGTGTGTATGTCTTCATTCCTCATGTCTTTTTAGAATCTCACTTTCTGCATTTCTTGTTATATAACTGGAAGTCAGAAAAGGGTAAACATTTAGGGTAATATCCTAGCAGAAGTCCCAGACTGTGGCTGTGTCAGTACACTGGCAGGGCCAGGAGCAGTAGTGTTGGTGACCTGTGGAGTTTGGGTGTTAGTACACTCCGGGGCATAGTTCTGCCAGTGCTCTCTGCAGTTGGGCTTCGAGATGGGTCAGGGCAGCAGCGTGAGCCAGGGACTATTCCAAGCAGGCAGATATGGATGAGAACTCCTCTTTGGGGAGTGAGCAGAAGGGCAGAGTTTAGCCATATGGACACAGGCTGTGCCATAAAACTTGTGTTCAGGGGCAGGGAATTGGCCCTGAACTGCTGTATTTTCTATTCCAAGGCAGGCCTGTTGATTTCTGTGCTGCAGTGCCAGGCTCTAAGACAGAATGCATTTACAGCTCTCTGTATACAGGACGTAATTTTAATGCTTGGCTCCTGCTGCAGATAATGTCACAGTGAACTTCAAGAGGATTGTTTTTGTCCCCAGAACCTTAAGCTGGAATAATGACTCTAATTTATTTATGCACATTTTGACAGCTTGTTATGTTTTATTCCATAAAGCTAAATGTGGTCTCAGCACCTTGGAGTTATTTCTACCAAGTAATGATGCCAGGGAGAGATAGGAATTTTTGTCTCTGAGCAGGGAAGATCTTTTCCATTCTGTAAGGATTTAAAACTACTGTCCTTGTGTCTGCCTATGTGTTTGAGAACATACAGTGAAGCTGAAGGGTGATGTGTCCTAGCTGCATAACTGAGTGGGAACACATCGACTCTACATCAACACTGAATTCTTGAATAACCCAGAAACCAGTGACCTTAGCGTGGGAGCTGTCACATTCATACAAGAGATGGGGAGCTCTGTCCTAGAGTAGAGACCTGTAAATGCTTGCTCTGTAATGTGATTCAGTTTGTTTCGGTTCTGCTGAATGATACATATCAGGTAGCCCCTTAAGAGAGACTCAGTATCTCTCTATGGAGGTCTGAAAGACAGACACTTTCTGGTCTGAAAGGGTTGTATCATTACTGGGTGTGTTTTATGTACCCATAGTGTTTCCAGGGTCTAATATAATGCTTTAAGTTTGTTAATATATTGACAGCTAATCAAGGTGTTCATAGGAGCATTGAATAGTTTTTTAAATGAGTAGAATATGATATTAGTGGGTAGAGGGCAGTTTTGATGAGGAATTTAAATGAAAACAAAAGAAAACAACTGTAAAACCAGAACACTGGTCACTGGATTCTGTATGATTTTGAGTTTCTTTTCCCGTTATCTACAGCAATATCTATTAAAGAAAACTATGAGGAAGCATCCCCAAGCACCACATTGTCTACAACTGAGTGTTAGAAGAGTCCCTGGCAGGCTTTAGACCTAGAACAACTAGATTTCTCTCAAATAATTTACAGGTACCATTCAGGGATGAGCTCCAACCCAGCACCTATTCTGAATAGGTACCTGACCATCTTGTTTTGGAGGTTAAGAAGGTTAAATAGTATGAATGGGAAATGTTTGCAGACAGTAGCTGTAATCCCAAAGAAACATCCCAGACTTGTTCAGTTGTCTAGTGCAGATACAGCTAATGCAAACTTACTTCTATAGCATATACATTGGGAAGCCCTGTTGAAATGGGGAAAGGGAGAAAGAATATGCTCAACCTAATCCAAGATATATGGGGATGACAGAAATCACATTAACACAGACTCTTAATTCCTTCCTGAATATCTTCTATTGGCTCGTAACAGTAGTAGCACAAGAAAAATAACATTAGTGACGGGCCAGTGTGGATCCCTGGAGTCTCAGTAGGGGCTGCTGAGAGACAGAGCTGTAAATATGTCATGAAGGACTGAAAAGGAAAAGGTACCACTCTAGGGGGGAGCTCAAAGTGTAAGTGTTGGCTCATGTCCACTAACCTGGGTGATGGAGCAGACCGATCATTGCCTTTGGGCTTTAGTCTGTGTTTTAATGCATTTTTTTTTATACTTTCTCTTAATCGACTACTCCAACAGCATAGTTTCCAGGGCCAAGTTTATTTATAGTCCACATGGAGAACGTGAGTAGTTACTGCTTCAGAAACAATAGGAGGATGTTGCTCTGCTGCTGATACAGATGCACTGATGAGAATGATCCTATTACCATTCAGTTACTAACTCCTTTATCAAAGCTTTAACTAGGTTTATAATCCAAGAGAAAGAGCTGTGGCCACACTGGGATTCATCAAATTCTAGTGGTAGAAGTTTGATTTTCTCACTCCTGCCCTGAGGGAACGATCAAAGTCTGTCTAACAACTGACCGTCTTTGCAGTCCAAGGAAGGAGATCTGCTTGAACGTGGAGAGTGAGCTGAATTCCCACCTTTTTTGGGTTGGCATTTCATATCAGGGTTTGGATCTCATATTGTGTGTGTCTCACAGGGATGGTGAGTTTATCAGGATGGCACTTGTGTGTAGGTCTGTGGTCACTGTGACAGTTTCCTGGTCTCTAAAGTAATTTCCTGGAAAAATAATATCAAAATTATGAGTGTTAGTCAGTGACTTTTAAGTAATCAAATGCAGCTGAAAAGATAGATATACAAGAACTTGGGCCAAATCTTGGTTATAACCTTATATCTGAACTATGTACAGTATGGCATGCTCCACTATCCTTTTTGTGAGAAGGTAGAAACTGGTTCCATTTCCTGAGACGGTTGCCATTCCTGTTAGCAGAGGCAGAACTTGAAGATCATTGAAGAAATGGCTCATTGGGAGTCTGATGTAAGTTCTACCATCAGTGAAGTGTGCTGTTGTCATCCACAGGCATTTTTCACCGTAGTATTTTAACCTTGGCTTCTAGTCCTAGCCTAAAATATCTGGTTTCTTTTCAGAAATGGCTGGTCCTGTCACATAGTGAATAATGCACAGCCTATATCTTTTTAGGGCCTTGCCCTGGACTCTGGTTCATCTTGCAAAATGCACATAGTTAATCTCTGTTGTGTCCTCTTTTCAGACAAAAGACCCTGGCAACAAGGAGTAGCTGATGGAATTCCTGACAGCAGGTGTTTCTTTTAATTTGGCTGCTATAGGTGTTTTTGATATACTAGCATGATTTTTTTGTCTGTTAATTCATGTGAAAATGAATTATGGAGCTGAGGCCTGGACTGTCGTACTTTAAATTAATTCCCTCTACAGTCAAATGGGACCTTTGGATGTTTGGAAAGGCCAGCCACTGAATGCTTTCCTATTTTCATATACTGTGGAAGGGAGTTCTCATCTTCATTCCTGCTCCAGAGAAATTGACCCTGCAGGACAAGGGGGTGATTAGTTTTCTGTCAGATAAGTAAATATATTGTGGCAAACTTGAAAGCTCATCTTCTTTTCTAACTTTTCCATTAATTTTGTGGCTAGACAGCTAAAAATAAACTGCTTTCTAGATACCCTAGTCTCCAGCCCATCAAATTGTGTACTTGCGTATATTGAGCTACAGCCCACAATAACTTTTAGCATTTTGCAGTGTATGGACAAATGGAAGTAGGAGATTGTGACTTTTATAAGGAGTTGGCACAAGGTTATATAGTTTAATTCAGGCTATATTTTGCTAGCTTTGGCGCATATGGAATAGCATTTTTCTCTGCAGTAATCTTACCTATATAATGCTGTCAGAATCTGTCCTACCAGCTGGAGTGAGCTATTTCACACTGTATCTGATATTGTTTCCTTTTTATCTATTGAGGCAGAGTGCTTTGCTGTATATCCTGATATCCCATGGCTCCCCTTTTGGAGCTCTGTTCACACATCTTGATTCCATCTGTACTCTTGAAGAGGCCTGCTAGGTAGAAGATGTATCTGTCAAACACATGTCCACTCTGGACAGCAGCCCTTTACGGGTCACGCCTTGAAACATCGCTAATTTGATTTCAAAGGGAGCTATTACAAAATGCCTTTTGTGTTGTAAGGCCTCAGGAGAAGGACCTCAGTTGGACACAGCGAAATGCTGCAACTGCTATAGTCATGGAGTTCCTTGTTGGAACAGATATAAGAATCAGTCATGTCTTTGTCTTGGAGATCTGTACCTCTTCAGGAGAAGTCCCCTGATGTGAGAGGGGGATGGCTGAATGTGTGTTAAAAGGTCCAGGGGACAGAATATTAGTGATCCACAGCATCCATCAGATGCTGTCCAAAGCTGTTGAACAACCTCAGGAAATGAGTGGTAATCTGACTCTTGTTTGACTATCCTGAGTCCTGAGAATGGCGCAGTGGGTGCAGAGGGTTGACGTACACATCTGTGCACTCCCCGGCAGCGCTTTGAAGATCTGTGTTGCAGCCTGTGGCTTTTTATGATGCAGTCATGTGCATTTTTAAGACTTAGAGTTAGACACCTTTGTGCTTGAAGTTAAGCATGACTGTGACACATTCAGCTGTCACTCTTACAGACTTGGTGCGAGAACCATATGGAAGGGAAGAAGTATCCTAGACCCAAGATGCAAGTTTATGGATTGCATGATAGGAGGCCAAACACTGAAACAGCCTCTAACAAAAGTGAGTACTTGGTCAAAATTTCCACTTCTATTTGGTCAAACTTCCAACATAAATAAAACCATTGTCTTGAAGTAGTGGCTTTTCCTACTGGTAAGCTGTGAATCTTCCCCCACATCTAATTCACTATTTTCAGTTAGTTACAGTTGCTCATAGGCTGCTCAATCTCTGAGCACATTAGAGCCATAGTAGTAGCCTGTCTGGCATTTGTAAACAGGCAACACTTGGGACTTCATAATACTCTAACTCAGTGCAGTACTGTGCCAAAATAAAGGTCATTTCAATTTCATATTATGTCACGCAGTTTTGAAGTGACGTGTTTAATGATTTTTCTCCAGTAAATGAATGATAGCAAGTATTAAACTAATATGCTTTGATGATATGCCCACAAAAAAGGCAAAATCTTTTCAAAAACATTAAACTAATATTTCACCAGAAAAAAACCCCACAGCACATAACAAGGATTCCAGCTCCTGCCCAAAGCTTCTGCAATGAAGAAAATCAGACTTCTTGGCCCTTTCCAGATGACAGTTTCCAGAAGTCTCACTGTAATTTATTTTGTGTGTCCATCACTACAGAGTGAGGCTGATGCCTAGGTTTTAACTTTTATATTTTTCTGATTCTGTACTGCTTAGAGTGTAACTCTGAGGTTTCTTGTAGCTTGCTAATTTCTGCTCACTTGTGCTAGGTAGACATAACAAAACCTCTCTAAGCCTGCACTCCAAGGTCACCCAGACCTTCCTAGGCCCAAAAAGTATAAGCCAAAGAGCTTCTAAGGGGGGGCAAGTGGAGGGGAAATTTCATCATTGAACTGAAGCTTTAATTGGAGAATTAACCCTGATATGCAAATGAACCAAACCTATAAAAGTGTGAAGAACTCGTGACCTGTCGTCCATCTTGGGGTCCATCTTGGCAATAGCCTGTGGCTCCCCAGGGGGCACCTTTGAAGGCCTTTCAAATAAACACCTATTTTATTCCTTTACTCCTGTCCAGTCTCTGTGTCTAGGAGGCCTGATAAGGCATCAAGGCTGATCTTCTGATAGAGACAGAAGAGCATAAAGGGTGCAAGTGGAACTTGTCACAGAATCTGTATCACAAACCTCATAACAGGACCACTAAAGGAGTGAAAAACTGGTCCTTATGTGTATGAAGCCTATAATTGTGCATAGATATGTTTAAAGTCTTCTCATTTAGCAAAGCCTTCCTGTCTTCCAACTCTGCCTAGTACTCCAGGTAGTTTTTCTCTTCCATCTTTCTAGCAGGCCATGGGCTCAAACAGGCACAAATTGGAGCACAGAAGGTGCTATCAGAACATTAGGAAACACTTTTACATGGTGAGTGTGTGGTCACTCACAGGTTGCCCAGGAAGGCTATGAAGCCTCCATCCTTGGAGGTTTTCAAAAGCCATCTTGACATGGTCCTGGCAACTTGCTTCATGTAGCCCTTCTAAAGCAAGGTGGTTGGGTCAGATGACCTCCCAGAGGTCCTTTCTAATGCCAACCATTCTATGACTGATTCTGTGGCTGCTTGATCAGGGCTGCTGACATCTTGTTATTCAAAGACATATAGGCATTGAACAAAATCTGTTACCCAGTCTTGGTTTTGAGAATGTTGCTTTTGGTGTTAGCAGCTGGTTGTGTGCCCCATTTAAGAAACTATCAGTTCCTTCAGCACAGAATAGGCCAGAGAGCTGTTTTGATTCTTGGTGGTGTAGCTTTTGAGTGTGCAGGAGGAATGGTGGTATTGAGGCTGCCTCTTCTAGGAGGAAGTGTGAAGATTCCAGGAGGTAGGATGAACACTAGTAAATGGCTGGTAGTGTGAACACTGGGGATGTACACCTCACAGCAGTTTGCAACAAAGCCTGTATCAGCTGGTCCTTGCAAAATTTGTTCTTAATATTCTACTTTATGTTTAGTTGACAGAGGTTGAGCTGTCTCTTGAGCTGGTCACACACCAAGTTGTGTCTTCTGTTTGGTCACTACTCCCATTGAAATAAAACTGATGATAAACTGTAGCTCAAGAAGTCAATACTGAATGCATTACCTGTCCCCTTGCACCTCCTGTCTGACCTCACTGAGCAATAGGAAGAGATCAGGCAAAATTTGGTATTAGGCTGCAATCCTAGAATGAGGCAGCTAAAGTAATCCCAATTAATTTCCTTTGGAGACAAATTTTTCTGAATGGCACTTTAGGTACTCAAACTTCAAAAAGTCTGCAATGTTGCATACAGATGATAGACCTTCCTATGTTGTTCAACTGATCAATTGCTTTTTTGGGTCAGTGGTTATATGACATTATTTAACAGAGGACAGCTAAATCCATATAAATAATATTTTAAAAAGCAGAAAGAGATTGTGTACTTGCTGTCTTAAGTACACTGGGCCAATGATGAAATTTAATAGTACAACCATTCCTTACCACTCAATTGTTCTTACAGCCTGTCCTAAAATGTTTTACTATCAATAATCATGACAAATATAATATGATATTCTTACTTTTCCAGTGCATGGACATGAGCCCTTGCATGAGCTTCGATGATGATAATATTTGGCTTAAAAATTATTTTAACAAATTTTGAATTGTTTCTAGTCATATCAAATTCAATGCCAGAAGATAAACAAAATGGTTTCAGGAATACTTTTGATGCTGTGCTTAGTGCATTCATAGTAATAAGAAACCAAAGGTGTTATCTTTTGAATGCATGTGCCATGAAACTGAGAAATATCTTAAGACAACAAATTACTATGTCTTTGTTACTTTTTGACTGATACAATCCAAACAGAGTTGGTAGAAGTGCTCTTTTGAGCAGAGATAGCAGGATAGCACGGCACTTCTCTTCCTTTGCCATGAATTCTGTAGATGCACACGCATGGTATCGCTGGTTTTAATTGTCTCTGTTTTCTGTCAGGGTAAGTTAAGCTTCAGGTCCCCTTTTCCATTCCAGGTGCCTCTGTGCTGGGTACTGTGGCTGCCCAGCCCCTGGCACTGGCACTGGGACACAATGCACTCAGATGAGGGGCTGAGACAGGAGGAACTGTGCGAGGGCTGGTGCCAGGGATGTCAGAGCCAGTAACCAGCCTGGTGCTATGGGCTCAGGGAATGCCCTCCTGGGACTACAGCTGTGCTGTGGGACTGAAGACAGGTTGTATTGCAGATGTATAGTAATGCTTAAAGGCTGGCTGTGCTGTCAGACCATCATGTCTCGTGTTTCACATGATAATTGTATGCAGTCTTCAGGCCTTTCATGTATTGTGTTTTATCCCAAGACCCATCTCCTTTTGAAAAGACATTAAAAAGGTTCTAATATGTATGTGGATAGGATTATTTTGTTCCTAGTAGGAGAAAAAGTTTTCAGACCTTGCATGCAAATTTTTGGAAAGAGAGAGCACACTGTTACATAAACTTGGAGCATGAGAAATGTGAACATGTTCTGTAAATGATGCATTTGCTTGAATGAGTGATTGCAATCAAACAATGCATCTCAATTGTTTTCTTTTCTTTAGAGTAATCTTGCAGTCCTAGAAGAAGTAATAAGAACACCATGAAAACAGCCTCCAAACTTTTTTGTTGAAGTTTAAGACTTTCATGAGAATATGTACAGACAGTTACTGTCATAAAATCAAAGCTATTTATTCCATAATAACCATAGCTTCACGAAAAATGGAGAGATCCTATATCTATATCAATAGTTTAAAAGACCAAGGCTGGGGAATTCTCTTAATTACTTGCTTGTAAAAATATGAGTCACTGGTCAAAAAAAGGTGTAAATTCTTTCTGTTTTTACTTTTGACTTTTGCTGTTACATAGAACTACTACTGAGTTCGCATTTTATATTAAAAATTAATTTTTTTTGGGAGGATTCCCCAAAATTTCTAGTGTGCGTTAAATCTGTTTTCCTCTGCGTGCATCCTCTCCTCATTAGTGATTCTTTTAAATTCCAATATGCTATATGCTGCCCCTGGCAGAAATGTGTATCTCCCAGTGGAACTTCCCATGCTGGTAGATTTTGAAAAAAGGCAGTGCACAATCCTTCTGACTTGATTTACATGGGATAAATTGTGGCATTGGGATACATATCTAAGAAAATATTTCAGGTGGTATTGGAGTGTTGGAAGTGGTTTTGTTATACAGATTTGGTTTCAGTACATTGTGAGAGGAAGATGTTCTTTTCAGTGTTCAAGGAGGGATGACAGATTGGAAGTTATGTTTGGGATGGGCTCTAGTTGCTACTGAAAATAACTGTGGAGTCTCCAGGGAGTCTTCTCTGCCATATCTATGTTAAAAGGAAAACATGTCAATTGTACTGAAGAACTTGGATAAGTTTTACAAAACCACTTCAGTGTGACTTAGTTTTTTATCAATTTTAAAGAGTGATGTACCTTTTTCAGACAGGATAGGGATATGAAAAGTAAATAAACCATTCCTGTATCCAGGATGAAGGAAAAAAAAGTGGATTAGGAGGAGCATGGAAAAATATACTATAAATATAAGTTTTATTGCATGTAATGTCTGTAGTGCTGGCTTTGGGGACCAGCTTTCCACTGTCCTGCTCTGTGGGGCTGTGAAGTGGCTGTAAAAATCTGCTCAGAGTGACCATGTTTCACAGTCTTTGCACAGATTTAAATACTGGTTATGTGCGACAGCAAAGACTCAGACCCAGGTATGGGTTATACAAGTACTCAGTAGACTCTGTCTCAGATGCAGGAGGTTTCCCTGCTCAGGGCAAATTATCCTCAACCCACTCAGCAGCTGCTTCACTTAATTGTTCCATACTTTTCTTGGCCAAAATATTTTTCCTTGCATCAGAAAGAGCACCTTTAAAATTAACCAATGAAAATGATTTTTAAGATGCTTTACTTGCCCTTGACAGAAAAACTCTGTATTGGAAGATGTGTCACAAAATGGGAGCTGTGGTTCAGACTTGGTCATGCTGCTCCTAACTTTTCCCTGCATGACTATATTGTAGCTTGGATTGATCATGACAAGTAAACTGAAGCTGTTAGTTCATTTAATTGTCAGTTCTGTTCCTGTGCAGTAAGTCAGTCAATGATTCTTCTGAAATGACTGCTGCAACATCACATAGCTGTTCACGTGGCCATGGGATGTGTATCGATGGGGCTAATGGAGTCACTGAACCAAGTTCACATCTAGCAATGTCACAGCTCCCCAGATATTGGCCGTGGTGGTGATTTGTTCTGCAGAGCATCCTGAAAGCCCAGGCAGTATCAAAATCCAGCATACTGGTCTGAGTGACAATAGCCACAAGGCTGAAGAGGCTACATGAAACTTGCAAGAAGACAGTAAACAGCAAAACCAGTGGTGTTGATGGTGGTACAGGATGCACAGGCTAGCTTTACAGTCATTTAGATGCAGCATCACTTGGGCTACCTTAAAGTAGGAATTTATTAATGATTTTTAAAATATTAAGCCTAATAATAATATTTTAATTAAAAAGAACTTTATGATGGACTGTGCTGGCCATTCTGAACCTAGCGAAATAGATGGTGAATTTTTTATGAAGCAGATGAGAGGGGAGTCTTGATGAATGTTAGAAAGACCAGCAGCAATCATAGAAGTTAGTCCAAGGAAAATTTGTCCTGAGTGCAGCAATGGACCTATTACTCATCTGAAAACATCTTGTAGAAAACAGCTGTTAGATCACTAGTTCACCTCATCCAGAAGATAGGATTTCTCTTAACTGTATTCTGTCTTGAGATGTTTTCATGTTATTTTGAAAGCTAATATTAATTTAACCCTATTTTCCCTCACCTCTGATACTGCTGTTAATAATTTCTGCCTCTTGGATGTTTTGCAGCATTTGCAGACTCACCACTTCTGATCATTGACTACCTTGGCCATATGTGAAGTATTGATATAGAGATGAAAACCTGTGTATTCCACTAGTGACCCTTCTCTTCCTCCTTTGCATCTAAAGAAAATTATGTTTTTTTAATAGCTTCTTTTCTTCCAAGATTGCTCTCTCTCTTTGCCAATCTCCTTAAAAATGTCTTTGAGACTTATCCTGGGACCATAATGATTATCTTCACCAAAGAACAAGAAAGCGGAACAACCTATAGCCATCAGAGAATTATTCCTCACATGTACAGTTGTCTAAGATGGGATTCATGCAACATCTCAGAAGAACTAATTTCTTTTGGAGCAGAGGTATTTAGTTGTTATTTACTTTGATAACGATTCCATCATTCTAAGAATTCTTCTAGAAAACAGGGTTCTGTGTATAAACCGAAAACTTCATATTTCTGGGGGGGGAGGTCAGTGATGATACTTAGTGCTGTACAAATGATCTGGGATAATGATAAGTAATTTGCAACCACCTGGCACTGTGTGAACCAGCCAGAGAAACATGCCTGGGGTGTACTAGGGAGAAATTATACAGCTGCATACTTTTTATGCTGAGATCAACTGCAGGTCTTGACCAAGAATTAGTTCTTTCTCTGAATGAAAAAGATATAAAAAGGTGTGTTCCACTGGGCAGCACTGGAGCAGCACTTAGCTAATGAAGGTGCTCTAAGCTGATGGAAATGTTGGGAGTTAGTCTTGTTTCCTTGCTGCTTACTGTGCTGAAGCAAGACCATTATAGGACCAATGCAGTGTATCCATGGTAACGTAGAACTCAACTTTGAGAAGCTCTTAAGAAAGAAACTGTTTTTTTTTTTTTTTTTTTTTTTTTTTCTTTTAAAGTAATTTTATAACTAGTATTTGCAGAACTTAACAAATGGTCTAAATATGGTACTTTATTAATGTACCTAGGGAACAATAGGTATGTTATGATACTTAAACAGGATGTTACATCTGGCTCACCCAAATCAGGATTATTTTGTAAGAATAAGGATTGATAACATGAATAAGTATTTTCAGGATCAGATTGCACTCTGCATTGGAAATTTCTCACAGTTAATGGTTCCTCCAGCTAGTTATTCACTGCCAGGAAAGCCTTCTTTATTGATTATTATTGTATATTAATGGAGCTATCAGATATTTATTTGGCAAGTTTCTTGGTTAAATTTTCTTTATGATTTCTCCCAGGGGTAAATGAGTTGCAGAAGTGGAAATAGGCAGTCCTCTTCTGCTAGGTCTGGATATTTAAATGTATTTTCAAAATATCAGTTCTATTACAGGAGCATTTGGAACAGACATTTGGATTCCAATAGCATAGTGGATTGCAAGACTTTTTATTATATAAGGATTAACTCAGAAAACAGATGGATGGACTATGTCAAGAATCCTAGTATCGCAGGAATCACAGGAGGGCAAATTTCCAGCAAAATTCTAGATACCTGTCTTCGGAAATGTCTGTGAAGAAGTCAAAGCTGTGTATGCAAATCAAACTGCACATTTTCAGCTACTGCTGTTGTGTGTGCAAATGCAAGTTTAGGAAACCTAAGTTTAGTAATTTCCTTTAAATTGATTGTGCCAATATCTGAGAGGTGATTGGATGAATTTATCAGAGTTCCAGATATAGCTTGTAATTGCTGCTTCACATTATAAAAAAAGCCATTAACTGAAACATATCTACATTTACTGAAATGAGTTTCATTCATTGAAGACATTGGGGCACATTTAATGCCTTTTTGCTTTGTGTAAAGACTGCAATAAATTTTTCATACTTCCTAATATTTAAATCAGGCTTCAAAGTTAACTCAAATGATTACTTTGATGGAGGAGCAGGTTTTATGTATTCAACCAAACCCTCTTCTTTTACATAAACATTTTTATGGCAGGTTTATTTTTGATAGGACCTTGTATAAAGACATTGCCTTCAGGAAGAAACATTGGAATTTTAGGATTGTTTGAAACAAATGTACAAGGATATGTTAAATGTCGTGACTATGCAACCTCACATACAGTTGGATCAAATGGACAAACAATAATGATGGACCAAACCTGCAATTAAATTCTCTAATATTTCAGTGGACATGAGCATGTGAAGCTACTTCAGAATGAAGCTCCTGATCCTGGACCTCTTTTCTGAATATATGTATGAAAATGCTTCATAAAACAAATCATAATAGAGGACTTGTTTCAGTGTATGGAATTACATGCACAAGCAGCATGCAATTTAACCTTATGCATGTGTACCAGGATTTACATGATTCAATTTTACTGTAATTAAATGTGATGGTAAAACTAACCTGTGGATCAAACAATAATTGCAGTGAGGGGGTAGGCTCATGCAGTGTTTTTGCTACCTTGTCCTGCAGTAAGATAAAATATCAAATGGACAGTATTTGCAGAGTTACTATTACTTCTCATAGGTTTATCCTATTTTGATTATAAATCTAAGAAATTTAAACTTCAGGTAACAAATTTTGGCAATAAAAACTTGGTGTTTATTTCTCAGTAATTGATCCAGAATAAAGAATAATTTTGAACTGCTAGAGAATTAAAGCAGTTGTTCAGAATGTGTGAATTCACTAACTTCTATTTTGGAAGCAGTTGTCAGGATCACTGTTTTTTACACAAGCAGTTGCTATATAAAAGCAAAACAGGTTCTAAAAATTAGGCTAGCTGTTACCTAGCAAGAATTGTTACAACTGATTATCTTTATGCCCACACTATGAACTTCAGTATCGTACTTTTCATACAAATACTTTAATATGAATTTTCAGACAATGGGCACAATAATTCAAGGCTTGCTGCCTTCTTTTGGAAGTTAATTTGGATGAAAGTAAAGTTTGCATTTAAAGCACAAAAGCTGTTCCTGCATAAATGCATGTGTGGACATTCATGCATTTGTGAATGTGTAATTCAGGAATCAAAGTGTCTTTTGGTTTCACTTAATCTGCTTTGAAAATAGTAGTGTTTAGCTGAATCCTTCATAGAACTGGAACAGGTCTACTTATTCCAGTCAACATCTGAACATTTCAACATGTTGGAAAGGGAGTAGCTTTTGAATAACTACTATTAATTTCAGAAATATTTTTGCAACTTTTAGGTCTGAGCCTGATCTCAGCATACATTGACATGTACTGCAACCTTTCAAATCTCAAGTCTAAATTTTTCAACTCATCAAATAACGGTCTGCAATTTAAATGCTCAGAAGACTGGGTTCCAGAACAGAACCTAAGTTGTACTGTTTATCTGTGACAGAAGTGTAACTTAGATTTGTGGCTTTTACCAATCTCAAGCTACAATTGGTTTTCTGCTAGTTATAGGTATAGTAGTAGCAATATTTAACAAAAAAATGGCAGTGATGATAGTCATTAATTGAAAAAATTGAACCATTGATTGTTTTGGTACAGAGAAAATCAAGGCATGTGCACAAATCCCATCAATCTCACTTAAATGATGCTATGACTTAGGAATAATTCCTTGCATCAAGACTTAAGGCTGTCAGCTCTAAGGAGCAAGCTTTGTTATCTTCAAGTGTCTGAACCATGCTTAACCAACTAGAACTGTTATATGGTTGAGAGCTTCAAATATAATTGCAAAACATTATATAAGCATCTTTTTGGCATTTCAGTAGATTCTGAGAGTTAGACATAAAACCTTTGCACTTAGTCTTTTGGGGAACTAAAGTCATTATTCTTTCTTTATTTATTTATTTTAAAATGATAATTTAACCTCCTTATGCAGTTTTTAGAAAGGCTGATGTACATACCTGGGTTACTGTGAAGGTCAAATACTCTGCATATTGAACATTTCAAGCTGCTGTCCTGCTTAAGTTCCAAATCATTAGCTTAGCAAATGGGAGCCTAAATATAAGCAAAGTCAATAGGGAGGAAAAAAATCCACTGCACTGTATGTCTAGTGATAGAAAAAGCTACAGAATGCAAACATAAATTTTTAATTCAACATTCTTTAATTTAAAAAAAACCCCACACCACCTCCACTCCCCTCCCCTCTGACAAGCTTGCGAAAACTAGGTCTGAATTCCCAGTGGGAATAATGAGCAACAGCAAGAGTGAATGCTGGGAGAGTAGAATGCAATTGTATTAGTCTCCATCACAATGGGAGGTAAACCCAAATCATTTATAAAACGTAAATGCTGGCAGAACACAGGGAGCTCAGAGCACCACACTGCAGGTGTGATTTATGAGACTGGGGACTGGCTATAAATCAAACCCTTTTGTTTTAAATAGTACTGCTTCAACGCAGGAGATCAGTTTACATGTAGAGGAAATGATGAAAAAAATGCAGTACATTGCATCCCAAGAATATTAGAGAATCAGCTTTACAATGTGACTATCAGGACCACGCTCAGACAATGGGTATCTGATGTGCAATTTAACGAATGCTCCCACTGCTGAACAGAGTGCCCTAATCTAGCAGCTCAGGTTTGTTTCAAATGTATTAATCATGGGATCTATTTTGTGAGACCAGCTGTTAAAATCTTTGCACTTAGGGTCAGGAATACATTGGCTATTCCTGTTAGCTAGCTAGAGGTATCTTTTTATGCCACCAAAAGCCCTGCCTGTTTCTATGTTATCTGTATTTTTCCTTAATTCTAAATGTTGATGGGTCTTGTTATTTAGTGGCCTTGTCCTATGGAAATGGCTGAATAAAACAATTAATTCCTAAGGATTCAAATAGAGAGTAGGCATCCTGTGAAGTTCTGCTCAATTACATGAAAATGCACGTCTGGCAAGGAAAAGTGCTTTTCTCCCTCTATTGGTTATATAATTATCAAATGGAAGAGATTTTAAAGGTAATGAGCAAAGTGATTTCTTCAGCTCTGCTTTCTGGATCTGCCAGAGTTTATCTTGGCTGCATATTTTGCATTCATTTTACATGCATGCCACTAGAGCCTATGCTATATGCATAAAACCGCACTGTGTATCCTGCAATGTGGGCCAGAGAAACACTTTAAAAAGCTGAGAGAACGAAAGACCTACATAAATGTAGGAACAGCAGTTATATAAGTTTTCAAATAAGTTTATAGTGAAACAAAAGGTGCATGTGTTGCGCTTATGCATATCCTGACCATTTGATGTGATGGCCTTATCATGGAATTGTAGAATGGCCTGGATTGGAAGCGACCTTAAAGATCATCTAGTTCCAACCTGCCTACCATGGGCAGGGACACCTTTTACTAGACCAGGTTGCTCAGAGCCCCATCCAACCTGACCTGGAACACTTCCAGGAATGGGGCATCCACAACTTTCCTAGGCAACCTGTTACAGTACCTCAACCACCCTCACAGTAAAGAATCCCTTCCTCAGATCTCATCTAAACTGACTTTTTTTTTTTTCCATTTGAAGGAATTCACTCTTGTTCTGTCACTACATGTCCTTGTAAAAGTCCCTCTCCATTTTTCTTGTAGGCTCTCTTCGGGTACTGTAATGTTACAATTAGGTCATCCCTAACCCTTGTCTCTTCCATGCTGAACAAACCCATTTCTTAAAGCCTTTCATCATAGCAGAGGTGCTTCATCCCTCTAGTCATCTTGGTGGCCTGTATCTGGACTTACTCCAACAGGTCCATGTCTTTCCTGTGCTGGGGACCCCAGAGCTGGATGCAGCACTGCAGGTGTGGTCTCACCAGAGCAGAGCAGAGGGGCAGAATCCCCTCCCTCACCTGCTGCCCTCACTGCTTTGGATGCATCCCAGGACATGTTTGGCTTTCTGGACTGCAAGGACACATTGCCAGGTCATGTCCAGCCTCTCATCCACCAGCAACCCCAAGTTCTTCTCCGCAGGGCTGCTCTGGATCTGTTCATTCCCCAGCCTGGATTGTTACTGGGGTTGCCCTGACCCAGGTGCAGCACCTGGCACTTGGTGATGTTAAAACTCATGAGATTCACTAATGATTTAGCCATGTGAAAGTAAGAAGTTGCACTCATAAGCAGAGTGCCTTTATGTAAGCAAGGAGTCAAGAGACATCTTGCATTGAAATGCTTTATTACTTTCCAAGAGTCCAAACTGCATGCATTATGGAAACACATTCACAAAATTTCCAGGATTTTTCAGAGGTCCTGGTGTTGATAGAGGCAACATCAGCTATTGCTGGAGGCATTAATATCAATTGCTTGTGTGAGAAAAGTATCATTTCACTGAAATAATTGATTTTTTTTCCTTACTTACTGTTATAAAAACACATCTAGTGCCATAAATTTATGGGGCACTCTATAAATGTAAAAACATATTCCCTGCTCAGTAGACCTTGTAGTCTAAATTAGGCCAATATATGAAAAAGATATATTGATCATGAACAGAGAAAAGAAACAAGTGGCTAAAATTGCTTTTACCAATTTCTTTCCAGCTGATAATGGGCCAGACTTTTAAAGGTATTTGGCCTTCTGTTTTTTGAAGATTAAAGTGCTTAAATATCTTTAAAAATATAGTCATTTTACATGTAAATCTAATGCATCACAGAAAGCACATTATGTGGGAGAGGAGTAAAGGTGGATTTGTGTTTTATGAATCTTACTCTGTCCTGGACACTAGAGTCAATTTAGATACAAAGCCTTGAAATGGGCCTGCCCCTGTTATGTAGTCCTCTCAGGCTGCAATGCCAGCTGTAATATTTACAAAAATTTGCTTTGTGACTGAATTCCTGAAAACTCTTTCCATCTTTGGTGTTTTTCTTGTGGTCGTGTTTTTTTTTTTTGTTTTTGGTTTTTTTTTTTTTTTTTTTTTGGTGGGAAAAACACTGTGTCCTTTCTTTGTCTATTATGCACTGTGAGAGAAATAGTTCTGTGGGCCAGAAGTAGTGTTTTAAAACCCATTTGTGCAAACTTTTCTGCCTTTTAGACAAGTAAGTTACTCAAGGGACCTTGTTGCAACACTCAGGAAAATATATAATTAAAGCTGGTTTAAACATTGAGTTTCTTTACCATTATAAAGGTTAAATACATGAAAAAGAAAAAGAACATTTATATAGCAGAAGTGATAATGAAGGGTTTACATCTGCAGCCTCCATGAACAGGGGAGGTTGTGGCTTTTCCTATGTAGAGTCATCAGCAATAGCTGGTAATTACCAAGTTCAAAGCCTATTGTCTCCTCTAAAAAGCTAACTTGTTTTTTTGGGGTTGTTTCAGAATGACGTGATGTCTGATGGCTCTATTCCTTTTATAGGACTTCTTGATATGCTTTGAATTCTGACTAGGGATGGAAAGTAATTTTTGTGAACATATTAACAGAATGATGTGTAATAGACCTAGCAAAGGTTGAAGGCTGGTGACTGATGTAGTATCACAGAGAAAAGAAATCTGAACACTGCTCTCTGAGGAGGCAAGTGAGGAGTGAGGTAATAACAGTTTTCATTGCCCAGTTGGGGTTGACAGAAGGCAAGATGATTTTGCTCCTCAAATTGCGCTCAGAGGATGGGAGGCAGCGTATATTTTATATACATGCGGTAGGGGATGGGAGAGACTTGCTCAGTGATGTAGGAGGCATTGTGATATATACAAAGGTCTCCTGCAAAGCTGATGAACACTTTTTCCTATTGTGGAGCTGACAAGTTGAATTCCTCCCTACAAATCTTGAGTCCAGCCTTGATGTGGTTTGCTTGCTGTATAATCTCATTAAGCCAATGGGTATGGCACTGAGGTAAAATCACAGGAGAGTTTTTTGTGTTCTGTAGCTGATGAAGGGAATGTCCTGGACACTTAGAATTTATTCTAATGTTGTGGTTTTAATTTCTGGTAGGTGTTGGCTTGCACAAACTGTTTCAAAATGTCTGCTGCAATGACTGCAAGCACAGAATGTTCCAGAGATGCTTACGCCTGCTGTCTGTGGGCAGGGTGTGTAGTATTAAGAGGGCGATTCATGACCTTTGCATCTTCAACCATACCCTTCCACATAGGAAGCTCAACTAGGTCATGTACTGAAGGGAGCCAGGAAATGTACATGCATGTGTGATGTGAATCTGATAGCCTGTCTAGTAACCAGGAGTGGCCACAGATGTGCATCCCAGTTTGGCAGATGTGTTTATACATTTTCTGAGATGTTACAGATATAAAGTGTATATCAGAGCTTACAATCTGACCTTAAAAATTAGATACCTTTTAAGATTGTATTCATGTTCCTTGTGATACAAATTAGTTTTCCAACTTAATCACCATTTCTGACTTGATTCAGCAGAGCATTGAAGCTGTACTTATGGCAATCACCATTCAGCAAAATTTTAAACTTTAAATACATGCTGTGGGAACAGAGCTTAAAATTAAATGTGGGTTTACACAAGTTGCAAAACTGGGTTTTGACTTTGAGCCTCTGAATGGGAAAATTAGTCATGAAGGTTTGGTTCATAGTGTGAGATTTCTCCTTTCTTACTCAGGAGGGAACTGGCATAAGAGGTGTCACTGGAAACCACGGTGAACAGTTAGCAGGATGTTTTAGCATCCCTTTTGAAATAAAAGCTAAACATGTGAGTAGGTATAAATTAAGCAGAAATAGGGTTTTTTTTAACATTTGGATATTAAAAGAAAATTTTTTTGAAGACTGACATTTCAGTTTAAAAATTAAGTGAAAAATTTGTAATTTAAAAATGTGCTGTCATTTGCATCCCTCAAGGTCCATATGCCTACAGACAGATGTTCCTTTTTTAAAGTCATTTTTCCAAGATCCTGGGTTTGTAAAAATATAAAATAAATGAACAAATAAAGGCACACGTGCTTTGATAAGCTTCACTCTTTTTGTGATATTACCCTGTAGGATGCAATAGAGATGCAGAATCAGACTAAAGGGATTAGAAGTATCAGGAATAAAGTCTTTATTTTATTCCTTGTTAGAAATATAGACCTGAATCAACACTTTGGAGGGTGCCCTGTTAGAAATTCCCTCTTCAGCTCTGCTGCTAGTGGAGTTCTGCAAAGTCTGCTCCACAAAGTTGTTTGCAGGCTGAACACAAGACCTCAGTTCGATTCAATGTGCCACTGGCAACAGCAGTATCTTGCTTCCTTCCCTGACACCTGCAGACCAGAGTCATCACTAGCTCCCAGCCACTGGAGCAAACTGGAGAACCTGGTCATCCTCATCTGCTCTCAAAAATGTGAACTGTGAAGGATGTCACAGAATTGCTAACTTGCTGAATTGACTCAAATGCTCCATCCTGACCTCAGAAGATGGCTCCTGAATTTTTAAGCATTTGTACAGTTTTTTTTAGCATTGATATGAAATTCTCTGACAAAAGAAGTTCATTAGTTGAACAGTGCTCTTTTACAGCACTGTAGTAATTAGTGCTCCCGATAAGAGCACTTTCTGGCGTGGTGCCTATCTTCAGATTTGCCAGAGGACAACACTGTGTGGCAACTGGATGATTCTTTCAAACCTCTGCTTAGGCATGAAGTCAGGTGTTAAGTTCTGTCTTTAATGTACCTCTGATAAATTATTATCATAGTCCAGTGATTTATAAGGTTTAAAGTAGGCTATCTGGTGGCTGTGAGAGGCATGGAGAATCCCACTGGACAGTCCATCTCAAGTCTTACAAGTTGCTGGAAGTAGGGTTTCAGAGTAGGAGTCTGAATTTGTTTGTAATTATGTATATACATTTTTAGTTTAATAGGTATGAAGAGTACAAAACAGGGTAAGCAAACTGTTGCTTCAAAGGGAAGTGTTTAAAAAATTTAGAACACCTTTTCTAAATGTATGACATTTTAATTTCTAATTAAACTCTGAGCTATAGAGTATCTTCCACATATCTGTTCTGCTGGTCACCCTCATATTACGGTAAAGAGCATGTTTTGCTATTTTTATATGATTTGTTTAAAGTCCTTGTAAAATTTAATTTCTCTGTCTTTAGTTCCAACCCTGCTAAGGATTTCTTTCTTAAACCTCATAAATTAGAGAAACTTCCTATTAATTCCTCTGTCATATCCAATGTTAGTAATACTAGACCTTCTTCCTTATGTATTGTGTAATTGGAGATGGATCCAGTTTTGTCCTAAGTATCAGAAGAAGTAGAAATCCCTCTAATTCCAGAATCTGCTCCTCAACTCTGTAGACTCTGTATATTCCAGTCACAGTTTCTATCTGTGCAAAATTTGGGATAAATATATTGGAGTCAACAAAGCTGTTTTAGTTTAACATAATTTAATTATAGACTCTGTCCTTGAACTTTATCATTCCAGCACTCATTAGGCATTCTGGTTTTGTTCATACTAGGACCCATCATAGGCATTCTGGTTTTGTTCATACTAGGACCCATCATAAAGAAATTGATTTCCCCCTGTTCACTCATCCAATTTATTGCAAGAGAACTCCATGTTCATTTGCCCATTACACAGCGTTTTGTGGGGCGAGAAAGAAACAAGCCAAAAGAAATCAGCAGAAGAAGTAGTTATCATGTTGGATGAGGCTCTGCTCACATTTATTTTTGGTATAAATGCAGAACAGCTCCTTTTCTCCCAGAGGAATTCATTTGCATTTGGTGGGTGAGAAAAACTCCAGATTAATATTCTGTTCCCCAAAATTCACCCTTTCTACCCCTATCTGTTGCTCTGAATTACAAAAGAAACTACTTAAGGTGATGCAGCATATGTTTTATGATTTCCATAACTTCTACAGTTCCTCCCCCTCCTTCATTGCTAGTTGTGTTGCCCAAGTTGGGCAGCTGAATAATGTGTCCTCCACGGCTGTAAAAATTGCATTATAAATAGGCTGGAAAGAAATATTGTTGGAACAAAGCAACTGGCACAGTCCCTTTTCCTCTCCCCAGTGGCAAAGTGTTGATGACCACAACACAATTGGTCTCTGTTATCTGGAGAACATGACCATGTGGTTGTTTCTCTGTCTGGGTCCCTCACAGGGTTGCACAAAGCACGAGCATTTCAGTCAGGATGGCACCACCAGCGTGCTGAACATCGTAGAATGACAGCAACAGAAAATGAGAGCCCTCTTCTCACACATTGCTCCATGCTGCGAACAAAATGGCATTCTTGGTGCAGCCAAATTGAAAACTTCTGCACAGTTGGCTCAGTTAGAAATTTGCAGTGAGGAGTGTGTTAGCTGGTAAACCTGTAAGCTGTGAATTGCGTTGAGACTTGACATGACAGTAGATGAAGTGATCCAGTAGTAGTTTTGTTTTCTTTCTATGTCACTCATTGTCCTCCTGTTTAGCTGTACCACATGAAATTTTCCCGACCTCATCTTCAGGGCCTTACAGATGTTGCCCACACTGCCACGTCACCTTCCTGTACTAGTTTAGCAGCTTCATCTCTGTCCCCTGCATACAGCTTTATGCTTTCTCCCATGAATTTTCTATCCCTGGTAAAATTTTTCCCAAGAAAACCCTCCTCCTGTTATGTGTCAGTAATTCTTTGCTCACCTACTATACCTTCTGTGCCTTCCTCATCTGTATCATCAGGACTTTGAGTAATGAAATAATTTATTTTGGCTTGTCCTGTGTGCTATGTATTTATACCTGTTGGGTGGGCTAAGATCAGTACTATTCTTGTGGCATTGTGCTTTTGAAAGCTGTGTACAGGATCCCTGTAGACCACAATAAAAACTCTGAATATATCTTAGTTTCAATGATGTGAGGACAGGGCCTGAGACCAGTACTTTGTGGCATGATCTGCAGCTAGACTAATTACAGCAATCCCTTGCAGCTAAACAGGCAGATATTGTAGATAAAGTATTTATACATTTGTGTGATTCTGAGAGAAATATCTGTTTGAAAATTTTGAATAACAGTTTTGATTAAATTAATGTTGCAGAGACTTTCCCTTTGGAATAATGATTTGTCAGTGGCTTAGAACAAATGAAATAAGAATTTTATACAAATACCAAACTGTTACTTAAAATGTGTCACAGCATTGGTAGGGCACCTCTGAGCTGGTGCTAAACTCAGCTTTCAGACTTATGGTGAATTCCCAAGTTCCATTTTGACTGGGTGGCTCAAAACATGGTCTCTTCTTTGGCTTCTCTGGCAGTTTTCCAGTAAACAGTCTGTCAGCCTGTTATGCTTTCACAGCTGTATTAGCCCCTTTGGCCTCCCCACCAAGCTCCTGACTAGCATCAGCTCATCTTTGCTGAGAATGTTGGTCCTACTGGAAAAGTCAGTTTACAATTTGTTCTTTGGGCATGTGACAGCTGAGAGCAAACAGACAAACACTCTTTGCACTCTTTGCACACCAGTCCCTTTTTTCTGAAATAGCACAAGAAATAACACATGCACTCATGTACATGTAAGGATATATAAGTGTACATGCATGTTTGTGAACACAAAAGTGTGTATTATACTCTCCTTGCTTTTTCTTTCCTCTGTTTCCCTACTGCTTTTTCAGGAGCTGTCTGTGTCCAAGCCTTCCTGTGGTGCACAGCTCTTCATGGGCTTGGTGTAATTTGGTTCCTACTTCCTTACTTGGCCCACTGCCTTCTCCATTTCTTTGTCTTGATTTCTTTGTTACTCAGTTTGCCCTTCCCAGATTCTTAATCTGTGAGATTTTATCAAGGCAAAGTATGCGCTTCTGTAGGACTGTATCAATGCTTCATTTCATTCTTCTGCCTGTAGGAAAATTCCCAGGCTCTAGCTCTGGCAGCCAGTGCAGACATTCTGCCTTTTCCTAGATTTGAGTCTTCTCAGTGCCCTGCCCTCGTGCCCAGACAATAACCCTTACAAGAGGCTTTTTCAATGATAGATTTTTTTGGCCCCACTTCCCTGCTTATTAATACAAACTGTAATGAACCAAGGTATGGTGAAGACAGATGGACATAAAAGTACAAGTGATGCCTACACTGAAGCTAGGCTTTTGTACCGTGTGTAGACATGTCCTGAATGACTCCCTGGAGGTTTTGGAAAAAAGACTGACCTAGGGGGACAACAAGGCCCAAACTAAATTAGTAACTCAGAAAAAAACCTCTGAGTTTTGAGTATTGACCTCTCAAGTTACTAAAAACCCCAAAGTCTTAAACAATACAGGATAGGGATAGTTTTCATTTTCATGCAGTGAACAGCAGTTTCAGGAGTCATTTGGTTTCAAGTGAGCTGTACTTTACAGAAAAACTCAAACTGAAACCAGAGTGGACTGTTTGTGAATGCACTTGGGCTGAAACTGAAGAAAAGCTTTCCATGAATTGCTAAGAGTGGAAACCACTCTGCTGACCTAGATGGGTACCGTACTTCCCAGTGGGGCACCTGTCTGCTTACTCCCTGTGGACTAGCAGGACAGGAGATGACCCTGAGCAAAGGGCTCTGCCTCAGATGCAACACTGGGAAGGAGCTATTATTCAAACACAAACCACTTTTTGCTCCTCTCCCCTGTGGGATGGAAGATAGGGGAAGTATAAACTGTTTTGAGATCTTTCTTTCCTCTCCGAGGTGCACTTGGCATAGTCTTGTCCCCATCCTGATGATGCTATTGGGGTGTGCAGCCTGTGTGGGCAGCACATTTCCATGCAAGCTGTTGGCTGCAGACCTCACTTATATCTTCTCTGCCTGCATTTCTAGGGGCTTCCTGGGTAGCACCTCTCAAGGATATTTCAATCTCATTTCACTTTTTCACATTTTCATTCTTTATAGAAAAAGTAGGAAGGTTAAAAAGTGCTTCCTGCACCAGCTGATTTCTTGCAGTCTGTAGCCATTCCCCAATGCATAGCCACTCTTGGATTGAAAAGTAAAGGTAGTTTAACAATGCACAAAAACTTCACACCATGTTTATTGCCATGGTGCGAAGGAAAAGTATATCTTGTACTGCAAGTTTATGGCATAGCAAAGGATCTTTTTTCTAAAATTATGGCAAGTTTTTATTTTCAGATCACTTTCCAGAGTTGTAGACTTACAAGATAGCTAGATGTATCTTTAATATTTTCCATTGTTGGATTGTAATTCTTTCTGATAGAGAATTTAGCTATTTTTTTTTAATGAAAATTGGGGAACTTCTAGATCTCCAAGTGATTTCACTGTTAATTTTAGTCTGAGCAGAGTCCAGTATATGTCAGTTGTTCTGATTTGCACTGGTTGTTGCACACCAGCATCAGTGCTGATTGACTGAAATGGAAAAATGCACAAAGACTGAAGTCAGTATGGCTGCTTTATTGCTGCCCCTCTTGCCCCAGCAAATCCCATCAAATGTGTTGGAAATCCACTGTCCAGCCTGTTGATCAGGTTTCACTCAGGTGCTGTTGGAGAAATTATTTAAAATTTGTATGTGTTTCCATGCTACTGTCAGCAAAGCCACAAAGGGAGAAACTGGGACAAAATTGAAGAAAAGCCAAAGAACAGTAGTTTCTGCACAAGTGGACTGCAGTTCCTTCACTATCTTTGTGACTGTTTGCCTGATGTGCACCAGTATGTCTGTTTCTCTTGAACTGGGGAGTTCAGGGCTAGACTCAGCACATCAGATGCTTTTCACCAGTGCTGAGCAGAGAAGGATCATCTCTCTTGACCTGCTGGCAAAAGTGTTCCTAATGCAGCCCAAGAAGTTGTTCACCTTCTTTGATGCAAGGGTGCATTGCTGGTGTGTGTTCAATTTGACATCCTCAGCAAGATATTTTTCTGCCAATCTGCCTTCAGTCTGGTCAGCCCCCAGCATATCTTGGCACATGAGGTTGTTCTTCCTCAGCTGCAGGACTTGGCATTTCCCTTTGTGAACATCATGACTTTCTCCTTGGCCCATTTCTCAAGCCTGTTGATGTCCTTCTGGATGGCAGTACGAATATCTGTTTCATCAACCACTCCCATTGGCTGCAAACTTGCTGTGGGTGCACTGTGACCCCATCACCCAGGTCTGTAGTGAAGAAATTAAACAGTACAGGTCCAGATATCCAAACTATAATATTCCACTAGCGGCTGGTCTCCAGCTGGACTTTGTGCTGCTGATCAGAGCCCTTTGATCCCAACAGTTCTGCCAGTTCTCAGTCCACCTCACTGTCCATTTAATCCAGTCTGTGCTTGATCAGTTTGTCTATGACGCTGTTTTAGGACATAGTATTAAAAGCCAGGCTAAAATCAGGAGAAAGCCTCACTATGGTCAAGACTTTCAGTCTGATTCTGTCAGGTGACACCTTGTTTTTTTCTGAGTTATACTGCTGTTGATATATTCTGCCCTGGGCAAGTCACTAAGCCTCTTTCTGTGCTATGCTTTATGAAGCTGGGCCTGAGGTAATATAGAAAGAAGGAAGGAATGATCTTGCATAGAAAGTATTTTAATACTGTCAAGTATGATCGGTTTACATAATAAGATTCAAAAGCAAGAGTTAGGCATGGACCATTCATACCAAATATTTGAAATATAAAAATAAAATAAAAGTGCTTATAAAACTGGGGTAGTTTGTGAAAGCTTTTGAAATTTAGTGAACTTAGCATCCACAAATATTAAACATGTATAGTTTACCTTTAAGAGGAAAGGCTCTGCAGTGGGCATTTAGCTAGATTTGTACACCTACACACTGCAGATGGTTTAGTTTTATAAGAGATGAAACTCCATTTGGTGGAACTGATTAAATATAAAAACACCACCATCTGCCATTTATTCTAATATAAAATGGTTTGGGCAGATGCTGACATCTTTTGAGATGATTGATTCATCTCTGACAAGTGAAGATTCTCAGAGGGTTCCAGCTGCCCACTGCTCACACAATACCCACTTACGAGAGCAAGTGCCAATCACCACACTGTTGATTTGGATGTAGCAGGTGAACGAAGGGCACTTTAATAACCAGCAGTCTGCAATTCCTAACTACAGCAGTGGTGGTTTTTTTTTCTCTTCCTTTTCACTCTCCCCCTACTCTTCTGGTGCACATTATACTGGGAGGATATTTCATGCACACAGCATACTGTATTGGAGCACAGCGATAACTGGAAGAGTGTCAATTTCTGGCACAAATAGATCTTTTTCATTTTTTAGAGTGGAAAACCATCAGATACTCTCCACATATGCTATTCATTTTAAAATTATTTTTGCTAAGTGTCCATCAGGATTACATTTAAACTTCCTGGAATATTATTTATTGAGTATGACACCAAATGCTTTGTAATAACTTGAATAACAGATGTCTATCTTGTTTTATTTGATAACATTGTCACACTCTCTGCTGGGGTATTTCCTTAGGGTAGCTTGCTGTAGCATCATCTTTTTTATAGGTTTTGCTCAAACTTTTTAGAACATGCATGATAAGTTATGGAAGAATTCTTAAAAAAGTTCTCAGGACCAGACTATGATATTCATACCCACACTGAATAGCTGCTTGCTCCAGCAGTAAGTCCTAATGCAGACAGACCATTTCTTATGAAATAAGGTCCTGACCCAAAGCTAGATTTGTGGTAACTGCAGTGGACTTTTGGTCCATCTCCAAGTGGGAGAAAGTGCAGCACATTTAGATTGTCATGCAATTAGGAAGCGGATCCAGTCAGTCCTAACACTGCAAGTATATAAATGGCAGGACTTCTTCAGAATACCTTAAAATAGGATGCTCTTTTTGTACGTGCTAAAGTGTAATCTTTGACTGTGTCCCCCACTCAGAAGTATCATGTTGAACAACTTCTTCACTATAAAAAATTAGTTTAAAAAGGAAAAGAGTCTGTTTATATGAAATGACATGAAAATATGACAGTTTAGTGTTGTGCTGGCACAGCAGCATATAACACATATATATAAATTTGGTCAGAGGGATACTGAGTGATCGTACAATCATTTGAATGTACTTGGAGTAATTCCAACAAAGTCTGGAGTAAGCCTATTGTACAGGGAAGCAGTTGTTACAGTATGGGTAAAAAACTCTCTGTGGGGCATTTTTAAACTATTGAGAGAAGCTAAAGCTATATAAAAATATGGATTCTTATTATTGGTACAGAATCGATTCTGCTCACCTGTTGCTGTAGGTAAAGCTATAGAGAGCGTCATTTCATTGTTTAAAAAGGTAAGGGATAAAATTAAGTCAGGCAGATTCTTATCTGGCATAAGTTGTGGTTTGAAGTCAATGAAGCTAATCTTATTTTTTATCAGTACTACACCTAGGGCAGAGGATTCAGAAATTTCTTTTTTACACTTCTTTTTATTTTAACCCCTCTTCTACTTATGATGTTTTCTTCATTCAGATATTCCCATTTACTTTAGCCTCCTTTTTCTCCAAGTGCTCTTTCTGTAGGAAGAGGCAATATATTTTGCCTCAGAACAATCTTATTGCCCCTTCCTGGATACTGGTTTGTAGGAAGCACTGGTGAATGCTCCCTGAGTCAGAGGAGGACTCTCTCACTGAACAGAGTGACTGTGTTATTTCATCTAATGATCTGGGAAGCTGGGTGTTTGGAATTGCCGCTGTGGTTGGTTTTATTGCTGGGAAAGAGCAATGTTTATGTTAAACTCAAAAAACACCACCTTAATTTGAGTGTTCAAAAGGTTTGTTTTTAAACAATGAAAGAGAATCTAGGAAAGAAGTGTGTTTTGGAAGTCAAAATGAAAATCAGAATCCTAATGAACATAGAATACTTAATATATGGCATGTATAGCTGACTTTAGGGAAAAGACTTTCTCCAATTTGGCTCCTGTTTCTTCTGATATAGAAACATTATACAAACCTAAAGTGTCAAATCCAAGAAACAGCCACCAGAACCTTTATAATGCAAATGATCTGACTGTTTTATAGTGTCTTTCTTCCAAAAGGGTCCCAAAGTGCTATACAAATTACATGTGGCCACATGAATCAGTTCCCACACCACTGAGTTACCGGCAGCTCTGGGGAGCAGAACACCTTTCTACCAGTGCACACAGTCATTACCCAATATTTTATAGTGGCAAGCAGAAAATACAAAGGAGGCAAAACAACGAAACGCGAAAAGGTGAAGCAGATATTGAAATTAAGATTCAAAGAGGACTGAGGAAAAGGATAAAATCAGCTCCATGTTTTTCTTTGATGGTGTCATCAGAGCTGGTGATGCATATTGTTATTGATAGCTAGAGCTGACCTTCACAGTATTTGTCAAGATCCTGGTTCTTAGGACTTGGTCAAGGGTATCTGGGCACTGCTCCTTGTTTCTGGCTCATAGATCATTTCTCTCTGCAACCCTTCCACCTGAGTGTCTGAGTTTCCACAAAGAGGCCTCCTAGTACAAGGGTGCTGGGGTACCTCTAACCTGGCCAGATGTGATTATTTCAGAGAATGGTCTCAGTTTTCCTGAAACAAAGGGTGAGTTTGGCTCCTTGTGCCACCTACTCCGCTCCCAGCTAACCCCAGTGTCAAGCAACAGGGCTGACTTCTGGAGCTGGAGCCTGGCTTGAACTTCACTGCTGCCCTTAGCAAGAGTGGTCTCCTGGCTGCCATTGCCCCAGCCAGTCCCTGGAGCAGGGAGAGGAGGAGGGACCAAAAAAAAAGGGAGGGAAAGGAAGAGAGTTTCCCACAAAAACAATTCAACAAAAATCAAGTATCCACAATCCTATATTTTTCTATTTCTTTAAATGAAATGTATTGGATTTTTTGTAAAATTTAGAAAAGGGTACCTTTTTTTTTTTTCTCTCAGGCTATTAGCATTGAAAGGTGAAACATGAAAAATCCCTCTGTCTGATTTTACATCAGCTGAAAATTTTGTTTGACAAAGCTAAATTTTACCATACATCTGAGTTTTGAGACATGGGTTTTCTATTGACAGCACTGAAGTATTGTCATTAAAACTGCTGTTTACCACCTAAATTCTGTTAAATGTTATGTTGAAAAGAGGTTTGTTGGTGTGTGTGGTTGTTTTTTTTTCCTAATGGATAGCTTGCAATTCACTCTTGTAAGAAATTACGCTGGGCTAATAATTTCCAGAGTCTGTCTGAATGCAGTGATGGTGACAGTGCAGTCACTCTGTGCATAATAGTTCCTTCACTTGTGGGAGACATGCTTGGTAATTAAAAAAGTCTGTAACAAAAGCTGATGTGCAGCTTCTCAGCAGAGTGATGTGGAGTGACATTGTGGTAGATTAGTCTTCTTGGGGGCAAAATCAATGAAAGCAGCAGTTAGTCAGATGGCTTCTGACATAATTTTTCCTGTGTGCAGGTGAAGTATTTTACAGTAGTCTTAGGAGCTGTTGTTATTTTCTACTGGCTCTAAAGTCAAAATTTGCAAAAATATCTAAAGGATTTAAGTGTGCTCCTTTGGGTGAAACAGGTATATGGGATTTAGACAGGTAGGAAAAATAGAAAGGAACAAAAAAATCTCATAATTTTCTCACCACAAACTCTCATTGAAACTTCCTAGGTTTCTTTTGTTGCTGCTGACTCCTTCCTTCTCTCACATGCTGCTTATCTGGGTGAAGAATCATGGCTGGAATTTATAAATGCTTCTCTGTTGTGCAAAGGAACTTTGATAGCATGAAATGAATAACAGGTAACATAATAAGAAAAAGTATCTGGCTACAGCTTTGGAAATGTAAATTCTTTTATCAGTCCCCTTGCTAATTGGAATTTCTGTTTGTTGTTTCACATTTAGTGGATTTCATTATAGTTTCCTTGGTAATTAGATATTTTAACTATAAATGAAAAATACCAGACCAAATAAACCCAAAGCAAAACAACAAAATGCAACACCAAACTACCAACAAAAAAACCTTCATTAAGATGCAGTCAAAGTTGTATATAGATAGGACTTTAATTAAAATATTGTTAGAATGTGCTGTTAAGGAAAACAAAGGAAACAAATGAGCCACAAAAATTGAAACTTGGAAAAAAAAGGACCCAATCCAGTCATTCCCAGTCACTGCAAAGGCACTTGCCATCTGCACTGTGCTTGGGAGGAGTCCACATCCAAGTGAGAGCTTGAACTGGGGGCCAGGTCCAGGAGGTTTTTGCCTCTCTTCCTCAGTCTCCTGGTGGTGCCTCTTTTGGACTGCCTTCCTTCCATTCTGTATTCAGCTCCAGCAGCAGCCAGCTCCCAGACCGATGGGGGCTACCAGATACTCCCTGTCTTGTTTGGATACAATAGAGGAGGTGTCAGAAGAGGATTTTTGCATCATTTGTCATGTGTCCATGTGGAAAAGTTTTTCCCAAAATGATGTTGTTCCAGGAAGGTGTAGAAAGGACTTTGTAGACCTGAAGAGTTTTTGAAATGGGAGGTCTTGTGGTTTTTTTCATCCTTTATGGCTTTTTAAAAATATGCGTGATGGTAAAGGTATAATGAAAGTTTTTTTTTTTTTTTTTAAATCTGGATTCCTCTATATTATTTCTTATGTGAAAAATGAATATGGTGCATTGCACTCCTATGCCCATAGCAAAGAGGTGTTCACAGACCTGCCCCTTACTACAGAGCTAAGTGCTTTATAAAAATGTATTTTGGAAGGCAAATGAGCCTTACAGCTTTTGCAGCTTCATGTTTAGAGCTGGGTTCAGACATAGAGGAAGGAAAACTATTTCACAAAATGTTCATTCTTTCCGAGGCTGATTTCTGTCTTATTAGCCCAAGGAAAGGAAACCCAAGAAGAAAGTATCACAGACAGATCTGGGTTCAAACTTTTCACCAAGGCTGACCTCTGCTCTGTAAGTGAGGCCTGCCAGACAGAGGCAGTAGTGTCTGAAAGATTCTGAGGTCTAGATGCCAGTGAATGAAAGCAGTTTGTCTTTAAACAGGTGGAAAAACCCACCATTCCTTACTCCCTCATTTACTTCTTTGTCCTGTGTGAACTCCCTCATTTATTAAGCTTTCAAACCAAGCTCTTTTTGTTTTGAGATTAGATTGCTTTGTACTGAAAACGTTAGATAAATATGAAATGTACCAAAATCCAAATGAATCAAAAGGAATTTTTTTCTTCCAGCTGAAGGTCAGCAAGAACACTGAGTGCATTGCCATGCTTCCAGAATTACCTTCTTAATTTCTAGTGTCTCTCTGCAACTCAACCTCCTCCCTTTTGTGTCACCCTTTCTATTAGTTTAGTAATATGCTGTCATCCTGATTTTTCTTAATTTCACTTGTGATATTACTTCTCCTTTTCCTCCTCCTATGGGAACAGATTTCTTCTGCCATATGCCCATTTAAACCTGACTGTAGTGTCTGAACATCTTGTGTGCTTAGCCACAGCATCCCTTGGGGTTCAATTGAGGCAGGGTATGTATGTGACCTTTAAAGCCATGTCAATGTGAGACTCTCTCAGCACATGGGTCTTTAAAGCCTGGATGTCTATGCTTTATACTAACAAATTTGACCAGCATGCTTTTTTATGAGGATATCATCATTTTGGGCAAATTCCAGGTTCCATATTTTAAATCAGCATGTAGAGCATTTTTAAAATCTCAATTTCCCAAAGGTCAAGTTCCAGTAGATTAAAAATGAAAAAAATCAAAGCAGTTGTTATTTTACTTATTCATTCCAGCAGATTTGTAGTAGTAACTACTTGAACGTGACTAATTGGCAATTTGTAAAGTGGACTGTTCTCAGTAGCAAAGTTTTAAGTAAATCAATGCTGTAACTGTTTCCTTATTATGACAATTCTTAAAAAGTGTGACAAGGTTGTTATAGGAAACAGTGAAAAGTCCCTACATTTCTGGGGATAATAGATTTTGTATTTGTAGCCTAAATATTCTTTATTTTCACACTTTTTTTTGCATACACCAGAAATAGGACTGTGCTGGGTAAACAGTGAGCTGCCCTAATAGTCCTGCCATAATAATGCTTTACTGTGCTGAAGTCTTATAAAATCTCTTCAGCTCAATGAACAACGTTTCACAAACATCCTTAGTTTGGATCTTGTGTCATGCCACAGCATTGTTGCTGAGCTTTGCCTTCCCAGAGAGTCTCTGACAGTTCAGTACATAAACTGTCCAAATTTCAGTGCATTGCTAATGTAGACATTCTTAAATCTAAAAACTCAGGTGTGTCACCAATAGATATAAACCAAAATATTACAGCACTTTCCTTATGAGGCAACAATAAGGGTCTTAAGGGTATTTTATTATGCAGCTGACTGGAGAGACTGAGAGAAAGCAATGATTGATTTGTACTCTGAAGTAGAAAAAAAAGTTAAATTTCAATTAAAATTGATAGTAAGTTCTAGTAACATAAACATAGCATACATTGTACATGTATTGAAATTAACCCTACATTACATAAGTGTGTAACACAGGACATTTAGTACTAAAATGAAACATTTTAGGCTATGAAAATATATAATGATGATATCCATCCAAAGGATATTAACTTTGCTCAATAGTGCTATATATCATGCAATTGGATTTTGACTGTTAAGCATTTTAACTCACCAATTAAAGTTACTCATTTCAATATTCATCTTTTAGCTTATCTTGGTTAGTTGCTTTATAAAATATAGGTACATGACCACTTTGTTACTTTCTAATCCTTTTATAAATGAGAATTCCTTATTTAAAAGCCCTCAGCTTTGAAATATTTCTAAATATAGAATTGGTCCCAAATCTAAGTTTTGTAGAGTTGACTGTTTTCTGCTGAAAATGTAGTAAAGGAGAAACTAATAGCATTTAAAAAGAAGACAAAACCAGCAGCTGGAATTGGCAAATATTTTAAGCTGGTTTTAGTCCTTTTCTTGTTTTAACTCAATAGTGAGGATCTGGGAAGAGTAGTAGCCTTTGTTGTGCAGATTATGAACAAAATTAAATGCTAGGGAACTTATCACTAATGTTAGTTCGTAAATCAGAAATCTTTTCCATGCTAATCACTTTCTGAACCTGATTATAGCATCTTTCTGTCCAATGAAGAACTCTATTGATTTTCCTCTTTGGAAGCAATTTTTGAGGGGGATTCTCAAGCGGAGGAGCTTGAGCAGTGAGTAAATCTTTTGGGACGGGTAGGTTTTGTATACTCATAATGTGTGACAGCCAAGCTTATGTGTTGACTGTTTGCCTTATTGAACTACTGTTAAACTCTGAATTCCTGGAAACACCATCAAGCTGGAATAAAAGTACCACCTTCCCCTGAAAACACCATTATTTATTTTGGTCTCCTACAAAATCTTTGAGATGTGTTTTTTTCTTGCACATGTTAATTCATAATGAACAATATTTCTAGGGTGCCTTGAAAAAAAAAAGGCATCAAAGTTTGCGTTTTCACAGAGAATAACTAACTGGAATGACAAATAACCTCTTACTTTAAGAGAAACCCCAGACGCAAACTCACCAGAGTACAATTACAGGTGATGTATAGGGGTGTGTAGGGGTGAGTGTCTCATGTTATTCATGCAACAGGGTTGCCACAGAGGGGCCCCCAGAGTGAGTGGCTCTTTTCCTTCTCAGCTGGTTGGCAGAATCTCAGGGGGATTGTGGGGCAAATGAAAACAGCTTATGAGTGGGAAAGGGTCCCACCCCTGCATTCAAGTGATGACACAACTGAGTGACTGCATCTGCATCAGAGGTGAGTATGCTTATGTTGTTAATACTGGCTCACAGCTGCACTTTGATTTTACTTGCTGTCTATATGATGAACTACAGCCAAGATTTTTTTCTTATAATATCTTATAGTATTTTAATATTATCGTATCCATATAAATAATAATATTATATAAATTATATAAATAAATAATAATATTATCTGATAATTTTCTGATAATATCTTAAGATAATATAATATTCTTATTTGATATTAAATCAAAGGCAAGCTACCTTTTAATTAATATTATATTCTCCTACACGTAATTTTCTGGTGTAAAGAAGGGTTATCTAGAAGGTCAAGGGCCAGAGAAAAAGATGGTATCTTGTAGCTTGAATTAATCTAAAAAAAAAAAAGGAAATAGATTTTTAGGGAAGAGAACAGTATGAGTCTGGCCTGAATTGGATCAGACCCAATATCCTTCTGAGGAAGAAATAAAGGGCTTGAACCTTCTCCCACTGAGAGCAATTACAAACCTGCAGTTTGCTATAATAGCTGTGTGTGATAGGGGCATAATAAATTTAAGGTCTGAGATAATCAAGAAAGACTGTGTAATCTTCTGCTAATGCTTCTGAAAGATACTCTAGTAAAATGCTTGGTAGGGAGAGCCCTGCACTACCCTGTTATCAGAAGAAATAAGTTTAAGGCACTTGCTTGTTGCACTTGGCTATAACTGATCCTATGATTTTAATTTGACAGTGATTTAAAGTGAAAAAGTTTTGAAAATTTGTGGAATGATGAATCTGAATGCTGTAACTGTGAGAGAGTGGGGAGTATGAGGGGAGAGGGAAGAAGTTTTACGAAGATACCTGTCTGAATTTCTGTATAGTGCATAAGAAAGTTCAAAGGCCATTTTAGACAAAGGTCCCCAGCTTGGTGTCCTGTTTTTGATGGAGGATGACAGGAGATACTGGTGGATGGTACAGGAGCAGGGCACTCCCACAATGTGAAGTCCCAGCCTCCAGCAATGTACAGTTGGGGGATTTCACATCAATAATGTGCTCTTCAAGGAAAAGCTATTGTTATCCATTTAAATGTCTTCCTGAAACTCACCTTATTCAGAGCATTGCTTATTCGAAGGCATTCATCAGGCATTTGCAAAATGTAGGATTCACCGAGTTTAACAGAGCGAGCTAAGTTCCTTTATAACTTTAGCTTCAATTGGATAGAAATCTTAGTTCTGATCCAAAGCACCACTGTAGCCATTACATATTGTTCTGCTGCCTTAGGCAAGATTTGGCTCAGAACCCCTGTGCCCTCTATTATTATCAATTTAAACTAAGTGTGACAATGGAATTTGTTTTTCCTTTTCCTTAACTGGGAAACTTTTGAAGGTGTTGCTGCAGCCTCATCTCTTTGGTTGATTGTCCCTAGTTATACCTTAGCTAAAATTTACATTTTCAATTTCAAAAAAGAGACAACTTTTTTTTTTCTTTTTTCCTCCATTTTGAATCTTATAAAATAATAATAGTAACGGATTCTAGAATTTTGCCAATATATTGTATGAGAGCGAAAATATATGCATAGCTTTTCTGCTATGGAAAACGTATGAAGCTCTATCTGTCTATCTATCTATCTAATCTATCTATCTAATCTATCTATCTATCTATCTATCTATCTATCTATCTATCTATCTATATGGCAGAGTTACCTACCAGCAATAGGAGAGTCCTTTGAAAAGAAAACCTAGAAGTTATTTCAGCAGAGGCTATATTTTCTGCTAAACAAAATTTGTTCAGAAGACACATTTGTTCATGTGCCACTGAAGACTGTTAAATTTGAGTGAGAGGATTACATAAGTTCTTATTAATTATTTTGATATTATGTTTGAAAAATAATTATTATAAATGATTTTTATTGTCTTTGTTTTCCCTTCTTACATTTTGCAGCTTTTGCATTTCAATTGGTATAATCTGGGAACATGAAAATACATGTTGAATCTCTAGTGAACAGCTGATGGATAAGAAAAAATTAAAAAAATTGTTTTGGCTTATTCCAGATAAAGACATTGATGTCCTTAGTTGACACTGAGCTAATGTGCTTTAAATTTCAAAGCTGAAACACATGTGAGGTTGTATGTGGAAACGCTGCTGTGGTTACAAGAAGTACAAATGGGTTTTAACCTATTGTGTTTCATAAGTTCTGTAAACAAGTTCTGTAAATACCTGGATAATGGGTATATGCTAATCTTGCTCTCCTAATAACAAGTAGATTTCATTCTGAAAGTGAAATGAAGTACATAAAGTCATGCATTATATATCATAAATGTATATATCAATTTCCATGCACATCAGTTTTTGAAAGGTCATTTCTCTATAAATTTTCTGAAAAAATTTGGTTGATTCATATACTTATTTAGCATATGCATTTGTATGAATCAGGATTTTATCTGCAGACTGAGAGTCTCCAGTGCTTAAGGGAAATACTGACAGCTGAATGTCTAAACCTGTTTCTGGTTAAATGTTATCCTTGGTTGTCTTCAGGAGCACAGACTTTGCAGCCAATATTTTTTCTACAGTTTTCCTAGTTTGTGCATCATGTTTTACTTATCCTTCCCTAGACACATCAAAAATGGGCTCCATTTTATAAACACGGTAGTCAGCAATTCCTAGAAATGTGAACATTTGTTTTAGAAAGGAAAACATTGCAAGTGAATTACTAAAAATTCAGAAGTTTTTAATTTTCTATTTGTAACTGGAAAATTGAGGGTTTTTTCATCGTCCGTGGTGTTATAACTGAGCACAGCTAGAATGTTATTTCTTTGGAGTATTGCTTTGGACCTTTGGGGTATGATATAAGGCACAGACCATTCAGAGCACTGCAGCAGATTTCTGCTTACTGAATAACCAGAGGAAGTAGCTGCATTTTGGGAATGATGGTCAGCAGTAATTCTGACTACACAGTTTTTCATTGGCAAATGTCAGAATGCTGTAACTGTGATGAGTTTCTGGTCACCTACCCCAGCCTGTACCCCGGACTAACCAACAGCCCAGTGCTTAGAGGTGGGCAAGCAGTGCAGTTCTCTGAAGTGACTGTGAGCCTTTTGGTCATGGGCCTCACACTTTCCTGAACAGAAATTTTTCTTTAGGAATCAGGGAGAAAAACACATACTTTATATAGTGAAGAACTCCATGGTAGGTGGAAGATGGTGATTGGGATTCCCTTTCCAGTTAATATGTTATTGTTTACACAAAATGAAGTTATTCCAGCATGGGAGGTGGATAGTGTTTAGCCCGAATACCCCCAAACTAATGATTCTGACATTCAAAGGATGGCAGAAGATTAAGGTTTAATATCCAAGCCTGTATCTGACTTCTAGATGCCTCAAATACAGTTTTTCCCATGGTGTGCTGCCTTTTATTTTGTATGAGAAGTATTCAAAGCATATAAGGAGTGCTCAGAAATACAGAGCCCATGTTGCCTCGTGCCTGGTTTTTGGTGTCAGCCCTGCGAGGCACAGGTGTCTGTACAACACAGCTGCTCTTGTAGATGCTCAGATGGCCAGACCTTGTTTCCCTGATTTCCCCAGACATAATAATAAGAAGAGAAGAAAACTGCCAATAGTACAATTAAACAAAGAGATATCTCCCTTGCCACCCTTGCATCTCGTTATTTCCTACATTGCTGGGTAGTTTACTCTGTGGTACCCTTTGGAGGCCTGTGGACCCCTGGGCACTGCAGGGGTGGCCAGCACCACTCTTGCTGGAGCATCACTTAGCTGTAGATGTGCCTGACATGGATCTTGGCCATCTGTGTCTCTTGAGGCTGTTGCCCATCTGAGATCTGAAATAGGGCAGATTTGGACCTGCCTGTCATCCTCTTCAGTGGAGATATGGTGTCTGCCTCCCACAGCAGAATGTTTCAGCCTTAGGTTAGGCACCTGACCTCCACATGCACATTTTGGAAGATGCTGATGCCCCAAACCTCTCTTTACAGACATCAGGACATAAAGATGGCAAATGTCTGTGTTAGAAATCAGCAGCTCCTCTTTCCACTTAGCATCCTCTACCAGGCTGAGATGCTGCCTTTGGTAAATCAGGGGATGTAACTCTGAACAGCTGTCCAGGTTTTATCTTGGCCCACTCTAATTTTTAGGAACCAGCTAAGAGGAAAGATGGTGACAGGTGCTGATAGAACCCTGGGAAAACAACCAATGCACAGGACCTTCTGCTTCTGCCTCCCTCCATGCACTGCTCAACCTCCACAGAGACTGCAGGCACTAGTTTCATCCCTGCATCCAAGTGAGTGAGCAGTGAGGCACTCTTCAGCTCTCTGACATGTTGGGTGTGTTTTGAGGACCACACTACTCCATGTAAAGCTGTTTTGTATGTCAGGTTCCAATAGTGCAGGCCTGTATAGTACCTGCACTATTGGTGCAAAGCTGGGCTGTGCTTGGCTTGCCTTTTGCTGTGAGGGGGGTGTTTTTAAGTACTACCTTCATTCAAGGGGAGGTTTGTTTTTTTTTTTTTTTTCTTTTGTACATTTGCCATCTTAGTGGTAAATGACAGCACTGAGGAGTGAGAGCCTCTAAATGACAGAGCAGCCAAATCAAACTCTCAAGCTAGAGCTACCATAAGTTTGTTTCCACCTGCAGAACCGGAACAGTTTTGAATTCTTAATACCAATATTGCAGGAGCATCAGTTCCTGCCCTCAATAAAAAAACTGTTGAAAGGACCCTTGAAAGGATTTCTCTGCATTGGTTTTAACAAATCTGGTTAGTGGAGGCAGAGTTCACCCCTTGTGTTTTCCCAAATTGCAGTACCCCAAGTTGTGATCTATTGGCAGAGTCTGTCTGTGAACTCTGTGCCTGTCCAGCAACCCATCAGAGCAGTGAATGTGGACATCAATGAAGCAGTCCTGGTTTGCTGCTGCTGGGGGCCTGTCCAGCATCCGTAGCTTTTTACCCTGTGGGTAGTATGGACAAAGTAATTCCACAAGGAAAGAATCACAACTGGATCCCAGCTTTTGTATTCAGGGGATGGGGGGACGTTTGCGTTTCATTAGTGCTAAGTTTGCTATTTCCAAGGATTGGGAAGAAACATCTCTTCCCTCTTCTCTAGAATATAGTGGTGTTTACTTTCTCATTTTGAAATTTTTGCATCTTGTGTAACAGCTGTGCTAGGGCAGGACTCGCTCTCTGCTGAACTGCTGCTTTTTTCCTTTGGCCTTTGTTAAAATTTCTGATAAATAACAGACTGTCTACAGCTGTTCAAATGATGTTGCTTTTTCTAAGTGTTACTTCGGTGTTCATTCCCACCAATGTAGGCTTTGCTTTAGAAGGTAAATAAGAGAGGAATAGGGCTTGCTGTTGAGTAAAATTGAACATGTGGGCAGTGGGAAAAGAATCTGAAATGTGAATTGCCCAAGCCTACAGAAGCCATCCACCTCCAGCTGTGATGGAGACACTGTAACATCTTGGCAAGATTGCTGTGTGCAATTTTCTTTAAATAACTAGTAGGTTTTTTGTTTGTTGCAGTTGGTGCAATTTCTTCACATTTTCTCATTTGAAGGTAATCTGTTTCTAAGGAGTGATTAGTGTGATTTGCACATGGAAGGCTTCACTGGGCTTTGAATTTTTGCCGTGGCATTACCTATGCCAGTGCTACTGGGCTCACTGCTGTAATAAATAATGAGAAGATAATATGTGTGACTTAATAGTATACTAATCTATTGTTGTAAAGATAACTTGTATAATTTATATTAATCCATTATTTGATTTATCTAGAAGCTTGCTCTAAGAAATTTATAAAATCACAGTTCTTGAATAAACGGATCTTATGAACAAGGATCTTATTTTTTACACACCGTAACTCTGCTTTACACGGCTGTTGTTCTGTTCATTTTTTGTTCTTTACCCTTATATACAGATCACTCTAAGAAACTGAAGGACAGAATTTGATCTGGATTTAAAAAACATATCAACAATTTTGAAGAAACAATATGAATGCAAAGTTTTATCTGTGTTTGAGATTAGAAATTGAAATTCTATAGTAATATTTAGGTGAGGTAATTATTCAGATGAGTTTGATTTATTTCTAGTTGCAAACTTCTTCTAAAGATAAAAATATATAATTTATAATTCCAAAGAGAGAGGATAGGGAATGAACTGAAGTAACTCAACTCTGTCCTTTCCACAGCTGAGAACACAAAGTAATAATTGTTGCTTAGCTAAATTATCACACAAAAGAACAGCAAGTCATTCATTTCCACATGAAAAAGCATAAAAATAGGGTTTCTGTAAGACTGATTGGAAGGTTTAACATGAGAATGTCAATGTGAAGGTTTCTTTTTAAAGGTGTTAGATCTGCTTGGGCTGGAATTGGTCTTGCTTTTGCTCAAGCATAGCTTGAGTAAACCTGCAGCAATTGAAAAAATGGAGAGCCGGTGACATTGTTTAAACAATTTTTTGACAAATATGACAGTCCAGATCCTCAGTTCTTCTAGTTTTTGAAAACCTTTCTCAAGGTTGTTATTGTTGTAACAATATACATCACATATAAGCCAAATGTGTTGGTTCCAGTATAGTGCCAGCATTTACTGAGAGATAGTAGATCCAAGGGTCCTATAATTTGCTTGGTGACTCTTTAAATACAAGATGCTGGCTTACAGCCGTGCTGCAAGACAGATAGATATAATTCTGTTGGTAGACATCAAATTCTGGTGCTTTTGGAAAGAAGCTGGGTTTCTCAGTCACAGGGAGATCTCCAAGAGAAATTTGAGAATTTTGCGAGCATGTGCTTCAGGTTTGCTCAACATTTTGAGGCAAGTGTAAATCACTTCTAAGTAAGCTGTGACGAATGAAATGTTCCTAATTACAAGCTGCTAGCCAATCTTTACACTATTTTTGCCTTAGTACTCCTTAAATTTCTACAGCATATTTTATAGACAAGAAAGTGTGACTAAATACCTGCAGCATCATAGACTCATGTAGGAATAGCAGTGACAAGAAGAACTAACCCCTCCTGTTGAATATGTTAATTATTTATTGGATTAGAGGTGATAAATTGGGGATCTCAGCCCAAATCTGGGTGATCAGCCACTTCAGGCACTTTCCAGCTTGGCAGAGAGGCCAAGGACTTAACAGAGGTAGAGTGTGAACTACACTCTGGTTTCCTGAGATGGCTCCATTTCTTGAGGCTTATGAGCAAAATTGTGACTAATGAGAAATGTGTGTCCTGCTGGATCACAGCTGTCTATGTTCACTGGATGAGTGAAGACCTGCAGGTCATTTTTTGGTTGCAAGTGTTTTAATGGTGTCAAACACTGGATTTTTTAATCAGACTTTCAAGCAGCATCAAAAACGCATGTGCAAATTGCTGATCTTGGTTGATCTTGGAACCCATTTTTCCTGTGACAGCTGGGGCCATCTTAGAAGAAAGCAAAAATAACAATGCGATAAAAGCATTTCTTTAGACCTTTGTAGTTGGTGAGAGAGGATGTTCAGTTTACCCCAGATAGTGGCCATAACGCACAAACAGCAGTGCTGGGGTGTGCTATTTTCTAGTGTGTGGTTCAGGGGGCTGACCACCAGCTGCTGCTCATGGGGTGGGACAGCCACACTCCGAGCGTTGGGCAGATACACATCTAGGCCTCCGCTGCCGGGAGCTAAAGACGTGTGGCTGCAGCCACCCGGTGAACCTATCTCTGATGCTGCTCTTGCACATCTCTAACCATTGTACTGAGGCCCTACATCTGCAATGAACAGGATTTTTGGTTCGTTATTTAAGTGTCTTTGAAATGGGGCTATCGTGCCAAAGAGAAACTAGGGTTCTTCACTGTGTTCATGCAAAAAGGTACTTCGTGAATTGGAAGATTTTCTATGTTTATAGGGACAGTTACTCACTTTATTATAGATATATTTGTATCATAGAGCCACTTTATTAGCTGACACATCAACCCTGTTCAGTCTCAATAACTTGTAGTCTGTTTTGAAAGCAGAAATGAAGCCAGGAATACCAGCAGTGGTAGGAATTAGACAGGGCTTTGCTGTGTCAAAGCTGGTGTTGTCTGGCGTTTCACCATGAACTGGCTGGTGAGAATTTTAAATGTGGAGATATTAGCCGCATCATGGTTATGGTATGTTCTATTTTCATTGCCATGTTTTGTCATGAAAGGTGGCTTTTCTGTACCTACATTTGGAAAGCATTCATTCCTCATGTGTACTGTGTGGCTACAAATATTGTATCTGGAGACTGTGTTTTTAACAAATAATTACCTCTTCATAATAGGTACAATAGATAGAGAAGATCTGCTTGGGCAGGCAGTCCTTTGCTTTTCCACAGAGGTATTCTACCTTTTGCAACTGAATCATAATATTTGCTTGTGTGTTCAAGTGAAATGCCCAACTCAGGATTTTATATCCAGAATTAGAATTCAAGGGTTCCCGATTATCATTCCTTTTTCACATGAATTGTTTTTTAAACCATCTCCTAAAACTCCTGTTAAAAAAAAAGGAAACAAAACTCAACCATCCCCCCAATGTTTTACTGTGCTGATATTTGTGGAAGAAAAGCTGCAAAAACACTTTATGCAGAGCATATGAAAGGGAAATGGTTTTAATTTTTAACCATAATATTTTACTTTCCTGGAATTTGTCTTCTCTCTTGGAGGTTCTGTACAAGGAAAGAGAATCTGTAACCCCTATGCTAGCATTATTTGGAATATCTTCCACATTTTCTATAATTACAAATGTCTTTGATACATTGATGAAAGAATTTATTGGAACAACATGTTCAGTTAAATTATGAATATTTTGGCTTGTTCCATATCCCAATTCTGTTTTATTTGCCTATTTTTTCATGCACATAACATTCCTATTAACTTCCTACGGCATTATATTCTCTGCTTCCCACAGTAGAGTAGGCTTTCCTTACCACTTTTCATTACAGCAGTGAGCTAAACGCGCTAAAAATGTATGTGTGTGTGTGTGTGTGTTTGCCTGTGTGGTGTCCGGTGTTTACACTTTTAGTGGGCATTTCACTCCCAGCCTTTCCATCCTCCATGCTTTATGTGGTCAGCTGTGGCTCCACAAACCTGGCCAGCGCCCTGTGGGAAGGCATGAATAGCCCTTGTTGTGCAGCACACCTGTGTTCTGTGCACAGCTGTTTGGTTCACAACAGGGTTGCTGTTAGCAGTTATGAAACGTTTTCACACCACCCACCCACTATCCACTGGCTTATAACATTTGCTGGCACTTCTGTCCGGCTTGAACTTTTTTCCTTTTCTTTTTTAAATTTAAAGGACACCAGGATACTTTATGCATAGGAATAACAAGCCAAATTGGCACAGCACCTTATTAAAACTATTCCCTCTCTCCTGTGTCAAAGATTGCTCTTTTTCTGTCTATGGGAAATCTCCAACTATTAGAAAAAATGTTACTATTTATTTTGCTATTTTTATATAGTTTGCTATTTTAAATTTTTTTCCCTAGTTATCAGACAGTTTTGCGCTGGCCAGAATTTAAAGAAGCTGGAACATTACTTTGTTTTTTTCTACATATTATTGGAGATGCAGAGTCACCCATTTTGTTCTATATTTTCTCTTTGTGTTACAATAGGAAGTTGAGACACTGAGCAATAAAAGTCAACCAATGTACCACTTTTTAAACCCCCAGAACTGATTGGATGGGTAACTTAACTCTTCTGAGAGAAAGAAGGCTAAACTCACTTTTCTGGTACTCAATTCTTCAAAATAGAAACTAAAAAGAAAAAAAACTAAATACAAAATGAGGTGGCTAAGTGAAGCAGGTGCTCCATATGGAGGGGAAGAAAGACAAATTAACGTACAAACTGCTTCACTTCTATAGGATAACTCCATTTAAATACATAGACTGGGAAGACAGCTGAACTCTTCTATGCAGTTTTATCAGCTGTGTTTTGTATCTCTCCATGACACAGTATGTGGCTCTTTTCTGAAAGCAGGACAATGTGTTTTGACAGCCCTTGGCAGTGAGAGCAACAGTGAGAAAAGCAAACCAAAGTGATTCAAATTAACACGAGCTGGCTGTTGCGAAGCTGGTCCATCCAAAGCATTTCCCATGAATAGAGAACCTCAGATATTTTAAGATGCAGCATAGCCAACTGGGTTAGAAGCACTGTGCTACCACTGCCCACCATGCTGCCACCTACGAATAACTCCATTTTCCTTTGCTAGGGAATGCTATAGGAGCAGTTAGCTCTAGTCCTGTTTGACAAGGTCAACAGGTCCTATACTGAGCTCTGTGTGCAGGGAAAACAGCATCAAGCAGAAAAGCAAATCTCAATTAAAATTTCTTTGGGTAACCCTAACCATTTCTGTAGTGGATGGCTTGCATGGGAATTTGTTGTTTTCCTACATTACACATGGCTGTGTGTTTATTTAGCCATAACGTGACTGCTGATGGTTTTTATATTTTGAACATTTTAATGCTGATGAGAAGGAAAAATACTGAGAATTTCCTATGTCTTATTTGTTTTTTTTTAAATGCTTTCTAATTCAAAAGAGGCAAAAATCTTAGAATTAAGGATTTTCTGCTCAAACTAGAGCAATTTCCATGAGGTTCAGTCCTGCTGACTTTATTCAAATATGACTGGTTTGAGGAATTCAAAGAGGTCTAGAAAAGAAAACCCTTTAGAGTTCATTGAAGCTGAAAAATCTGGGTTTTGTCATTCATGTCCTCTTCTGGCCTTGCAGGACAATCTTTTCCTTTCATATTCCTTTCCTGATGATAAGAACATGTTATTTTTTGAAGTGTACAATCCTATGACCCATCTCTCTGTTTTGTGCACCACAAAGTTACTTTGCCTCATGTTCTGACTTCCTAAGAATACTTTTACTTAAGATCTTTTCATTTTGCTTCTCTTCTGAGTGCCTTCTCCCACCTCATCACCAAATAAACCTTAATTTAGATAATTCAAAGTATCCGTTGTTTTCTTCTAGTCCGCACACCTGCCCACATTCTACTTCTCATACCCAGTGCCTTCCCACTCTCATTTCCAGCTGGAAGCCCTCCTCTTCCCATTGTAGTAAAACTCCCTTATGAGTTATGAGGAGGAAATTAACCCTTCTACCAGTACTTCAGTCTCTCATGATCCATAATAGATTTTATCTGCACTGTGCCCTGTGAAGAAGAAATTGTTGCAGATGCAAGAAATTAAGTGATTTGCCCAAGGTCATCAAGAAAGTTAATGGGTAAATTAAGAGCAGATCTCGTGGATCCTAATTCGGGCTGTGGAAGCTATAATAGCAATGGTGAGGAGGGTGGAAAGTCCAGGCAGATGATTTGTACTTCTTACTTACAGCCAAATATGACACAAATAGAGGCAACCCCCATTCCTGATGAGGAGAGGCGGGAGAGTGGGACATAATTCAAGCTATTCAGATTCTGCTATTTAGCATTTGCCGATCACTAATGTGATATTTGCAAAGTATAATATTTTCTAACAGCTGTAAGAACAAGAGAGCCTAAAATTTCTCCCTATACATAATATCCATGAAATTGCATTGAATATTGTAATGATGTGTTATGCTGCCATTAGCTCCCTGTGAATACCTAATTTGGAAGGTTAATGAAATTGACAAATGTGTGTACTGTATGTGCATTGTCAGTACTAGTTAATGGCAACTCTCACATTTTTATTTGGAAAATTATATAAAACTGAAAGTGACAATTATTGTAACTTCATCTTTTTTGGAATCTAGCAGAGCATGCAGTTTATTTAAATAGGGTTGTATGTGTTTTAAATTTGTATACCATCATATGAAGTCCTTTGCTCATCATGTGATTATATACTTAATTTTTGTATGAATGAATGCATGTATTGTGGTCTTTTACAGCATATTGGGCCAGTTATTTTGGCTTTTTTGTGTGTATTCCACACTAAAATACTATAAGTCCTTGTCTTCCTGTTGGCTCAACAGTGCTTGATTACAAAACTTGTGCCAGTTAATTCAAAGAGACATCACACATTCAAAATGAATTTCCCTGGACAAGGAAAGTATGCACAATGGAAGAGCACACTCTTGTATTTTATGAACATGACTGAACACCAACAAGGTCACTTGCAGCTGCTTTTGCTTCCATATATGAATTTGATGAGATCCTTGAAGTTTGGTCCCTAATTATTTCAGTGTCTTTAGAGAGTGCTTCTTTAGGTCAAGGTCACATTTTTAGGTTTATAGAGTCCAATTTGATTTCTTCTTTCGGTCTAAAGCTGTTCAATTAGACAGTTTCACATAATGAATGATCCCTTATGGTCCTGGAGATCTCAGGTTCATCTCCTGGTAAGTGAGAGGAGACATTATAGTAATCCTCTGTGATGCACTACAGAATGGATAATGTTGCCATATCTGAGCCTTTCAGGCTAGAAAAGGGTGTATGGATGGAGTGATAGCTGCACAGCTCACTTCCACTGTTATTTAATTTTTGTGCAGCTCTTCAACTCCTTGTGGAGTTTCTTCTGAGGAAGCAGGTGTCGCAGAGGAGGGTGGCTGCCCTGAGGAGACCATATGTGTCCCTTCCAAGAACAAGGCAGTCTTTTAAACCCAGTGCTATATTGAGCCTGTGAGTCATGAATCTTTAGATCAATAACCAAAATGTTTTTAAATGTGGGGGCAGCCCCAAACAGAGTGACTCAGCGCTGCAGTTCCACATTCAGCGTGCCTCGGTGCAGGGTCTGGTTTCAGATAACTGGTCTGGAGCGGGGCCAGGTGATGTGTGGGGGCTGAGGCACTGGTGCAGGCACAGCCGAGCGGGGCTTGCTTTTTGATACTCAGCACACCTGCTCTGGGTCAGCTTCAGGCAGGAGCTGTGCTCTCAGGCTATCTGAGGGTCGCCTGCAAGTTAGCAGCCCATCTGACTTCCTGGCATTTTTTATAAGGTGACTTGGACTCACTGAGGCTTAAGACATTCTTAGGCTTAGATTCTGCTGTGGCTTTTCCCCCTTTGTCATGTATTAATAAATATATGTCAGAATCTGATGGAAGAATACATCTATTCAGATCCTTTGTGGCAGATGCCATGGATTCCTGTAGCCTAAAACTCTGAAGAACTATTAAATGCTTGTCCCTCTTACACCTGACAACAAGGACTCTTTCTGCTTTGCTCCAGTCCTGGTGGCCATGTCACACTGGGCTCATGGTAATGCTCAGGGAGAAGCTGGAGTCCATTAATCACCCCACAGACCTCTTCCCCAAAAACAAAGGTCATGCTTTAATGTTATCATCAGCTGTGATTTTCTATCTATGCACTGATTTGAAATAAGAAATTTGGAGCCTGGAAAAGTGTCACACTGAGATTTGTCTTGATAAGTGGGAGTGTTCTGCTCCTTTGTGGATTAATGATTTACTGATAGTAAAGGATAAGAGATATTTGCACCTGGCCTATTGAAGGGAGATTTGCATTTGAAAATGTTAGGCCAGTAAATAATCCAGGGAGATGACATTGAAGCCAACACCTGAATGAAGGAGGGGAGATGAATTTGAATGAACCTTCATGCAAAACTCCAAGGACTATGGAGTTATAAGTTAGCCTTCCTCCTTGGCTGCAAGTTCCCTTCTGCGAATATATATTTGTGGTGGAGAGTGTACAGCAACTCTGAGACACTGTCCCCATGGGCCAGATGTGGTTTAGATCTTGTTTGGCAGTTAGATACAAAGTGAGACAAGAAGGAAAGAGATAATAGTGGGTCTCTTGGACTTGTTTGTAGAGAAAGTTTTCTTTCCTTTTTGCCAGCCATATGTTAAAAATCTCTACAACTGTGTTGCTTATTTTGAATTTTATAAATAAGTATTTTCCTTTGCTTTTTACTTGGCTTGTGCCATGATTTCTAATGTTGGCTAGCATAAAAACCTATTCTGAAAACTGGTATATAGGCACAGCATAGTAACATCTAAGTCCTCATGATCTCCCATATCAGCAGAAGTTGCCGCCTGTGCATACTGTGGGACAGAAAGGCAGCTGGTAAAGTAGGAAAACAATACTAATGTAAAATATTTGGTTGGTCAGCACAAGGCAGGGAGGTCTTGTATACACACAGGGGGTCAAAAAGCATATTGAACCTCACGTTTTGTGTTCCTTTCCAGGGCTCTGGGGGACCACATAAAAAAGCAGTTGACATACTTTAGCTTTCCCTGAAGAGCTCTGCCTCTTGTATGTAGAAAGATATTTGGTGGTTCCTGCAAGCCTGAGTGTATTTGATAGGCATATGCATTCTTCTGCTCTTTTCTGACCAATATGTTTCTCTATTATGTGTGTGCAAGAGGGAGATAGATAAAATTTCTGCTGATGAATCAGATTTCCTTCAAGGTCAGGAACTAAAGTTATGTGCTCTTAACTCATGAAATCAAAGGAACTTGGAGAAAGAAAGTAATAATAAGGAAATGTTTCAAATTAAATTATTTTTCCTCAAGAAATAATAATAATAGGGCCACCAATTTTTTCCAGCTTTTTGACACTTCAAGCAGAAGTGGAAGAAGATTAATGGTGAATTATATTGAGAGACAATGCTGCAAGGCCACCATAGGGACTGGGCCCAGAAGTGGCAAGGGACTCCCTGGGCTGGGGATGAAGGAGTTTTACCATCCAGGGCTCATCCCATCACCTCCAGCAGTGATTCCTTCTAGGAAGCTTATTCCCATCCTAAGGGTAGCAGGTGTGGAGCCCTGACTCCTCAAAGAACATTGACTTTGTCAGCAGCTAAGATGCCACCAAGAGAAAGGAAACCTCTCTAGAAGAATGATTGCTTCCATTAAACAGAAAAAATTTCTGCTGGAAATTGGGCTATAAGCAGAGAGCGTTCACACAGGGCAGTAGGAAAAAATGAAAGTAGCAGAAAATTCTCATAGCAGAAAATTCTCTAAATATCTGCAGAATATAACAGAGGTCACATCTATCAAACAACTGTGGATAATTATTGATTCATTATGATGTATCTGAACGTTCAGTGAAAAAACTCATTGACCTCAAAAGATGCCAAACTGAACTCAGTGAAGGATAAGATAATCCCCACGTCATTTAGCTGGTAAAATTTGGAGACTTAAGGTTTAATTTGCTTTCTAACAAAAACCACCAGGTATAACATAGAGTCATTTATTTTCTAATAAAACCTACCAGATATAGCACACAGAGAACCATGTTATACTTCCCCTTTCCTCAGCTTGAGACACACAATAAGTGAATGTGTGAATGTGTGATACCTGATGTGTAAGAAATGATACTACACTAGAAGAGGCAAAAATTAGAGTTCACAGCCCTGGGAAGGGCAATTATTCTGTTGCTTCTTGAATTTATTTCAGCATACTTTCCTAAGATGACTACACTATTAAAAAAAAAAAGAGACAGGATGCCATTTCTCTGACTGTGGTTAGTACACGCCACAGCTCTGCCTATGCAGCTGTGTCCTGACCTAGAAGGAAACATAATGCTTTGGTACTCAAGACTGAAGAGTCTCAATAAAAAACTCCTGGTTTAACCTCTGGCTTGCTAACCTTTGGTTTTAAATGTAAGGGGGGAATACCTCAGCAATATAGTTTTATTGAATCAAGGAGATACAGACAAAAGACCAATGTTTTTGACGTGAATTTGTGTTGTGGTACCTTCTAACTGGGAGGTAAAAATTGAAATATTGTTTCTATGTGAGGTTAGGGCCAGACATCTTACTAAATCAAATCCATCCAGATTTCTCTGCTAATCTTCCGCTTTCACAGCTGATGAACTACAACTCAGAATATTTAGCTTTGTTCAGACACTGACAGTATGGAAGTTTTCATGGCTTTCATGGTTCTTCTGATCTTTTAGCTATTCTTTGATTAAATGTATGTTACTCATAATATCCAGCTTTCAAAATTTCCCTCTATTTCTTCCATGGCTAGGTTTGTCATAGTAAAACTGGAATTTCTGCCAGGTGGAAGTACTCTATCCATTGTCTACTCCAAAATGGTTTAGACTATGTGGAATTAACTTTCCATTACCACAATCAAGGGTTAGCAGTGTCTGTCACAATCCCCTTGTCTTCCTTGTTACCCTGGTAGAAAATAATCTTTCTGGATCATACGCAAGGAATTCAGGTGTCACAGGGATCAGAACAGAATTAGCAAAGAGGTAGAGGAGGCTGACAGCTTCACACCAGCACTTCTGATGAGGTTCAAGTCCTGGCCATAGTGTTGTATGTCACATCCTGCCTGAGCTGGTGTCCAGTGTATAAAAGCTGGAAATAAGTAACTGTGCCTATCCCAATCTCTTTCTTTCCTATCTGGGCTCTGTGGGTTTAGCTCACTGTACCAGCCTTTGCTGAGTTTCTAACTTGTTATTGTTTCCAGGACAATGATTGCTGTCTGAACAGGTTAGCCCTGTAGGGGCAGGTTTCAAGTGGCAGCTGTGTGGGATATAGGCACCATGTGGGATACAGGGCCTAAGGGATGCTCAGCACCCAGCATTACAGGATTCTGATTTTTTCTTGACTTTGGTGAGTCTGCCTGGATGAATGAGGCTTACCTGTGGGAGTTGTAAAGTATGTTGCTAAGTTTATTTTTGGTGTTTCTTTTAAAAATCTTCTATGCCTGTTGCCAAACATAAGACATTTGTTTTCAGACTCTAACTTCTCAGGTAAAGCTGTCATGTTTATTCTGACTCACTACATCAACGCATAAACATGAGATTTTTGTTTACATTTATTGCTCTTTGTGTATCTTTATATAGCCCGGGAAACCTTTTTCAAGGCTTTATTCATTTCCAATATATGAAAGAATGAGGAAAAAAAGTGTGCTATAAAACCTAATCTCAGAAGTTGTGTTTGAGCTATACGTTGGCTGTGACACAGTAGGATACAGTTAAACCTGAGACAGGTTTACATCTTCTGGTATATCTAACAGCCTTAGCTTTGACCACCCCATGACATTAAAAATAATTTTCCACTTTTCAACATGAAAGCTGTGAGTCATCCTTGAAATGCGTGTTGCCTGTGTAGTGCATTTGAGGAATGGTTTGGGGCAGGCTAACTTGCATTCACAGGATCTACAATCTATCATCCACTTTGCAGTGCTTTAATGTACTAACATTTTCACAGGCTGCAGACAGTGGCTCTCTGCTCAGATTAACCACAAGCTCATTTTGCTTCACCATAGTTTGACCGCTCTGATGAGCCACACATTAATGTATTTGCAGACTGTGTATGTATATTTGGCTATAGATTTGTCAAGGCACACAGAGCACAGAAATAATTTTTATTTTTAAATGTGTTTGGTTTTGACTGGGATCTGGTTGGTCATTTATTCCCAGGAAATGATTTTTGTGGTGTCAGATAGTCAGTTGTGGAGTGCTGTTAAATATTGGCCCATCGTTTTCAAAAAACCTGAGAAGATTATCTATGGAAGGTGTTACAGAATCAGGTCAGAAAAGACCTTGCCAGGTTATCTAGTCCTTCTGTGTTGCCTTAAGGTAGGCAGTCTGAACCAGTTAGTCCTCCCAATGTCTGCTCCAGCTCACTTCTGATACCTTGTCCTGCTCCCTGATGTCCAACTGTGCATGCTCAGCATCCTCTGACTCACCACATCTTATTGGAATAGAACTCTGTTTGTTTCACAAAGGTGAGCTGCAGGCTTGTGGAAACCAGATGAACCCTCCTGATCCATATCCTTGACTAGGGAGGTAGAGAGAGGCAGAACAGGGAGCTGAAGGTCAGGACTGAGCTAGGATGGCTGAAGCTCTCTGCCAGGGCACCTGCATTCACACCCTTGGCCTGGGCTTGTAATGCTGAATTTGGGCACCTCCTTCTCGGCTGCACCAGGTCCTTCACAGCTGACCTCAGCCAAGGCTGTTCTGAAATGAGGAGCAAGCTGATCCTGCTGTCCATTAAATTACTACCTGCAAGTAGCCCCTATGAATGCATAAATGATCAGATGTTTGAGAGAGACTGTAGTACACCACAGGAATGCACGTTCTCACCTGAGGCACCAGCCACTCAGAGCCTTTGCCATGCACTGCAAGGTTGGCATCTCCAGAGGATGACGGGCTCACTGCTGGTGAGGGACATGGTTGCTTCCAAATGTCTTGCAGTTCTCTCCATCCTTAGTAACCTCTCCATACTGAAACATGCTGGGCTGTTGTTGGCAGCACCTTCTCCCAGTGAAAGGTGAGCCAGAGGAAAACCTGGATGTCCATCTTGCCAGCCCATCACAGAGTGCCAGTTAGGCTGCATTTGGCTGCTGTGCTCTACAGTGGTCAGCCTCACCAGTGTCTGTTGCCCTGTGCTGGGGTGTGGGCTGAGGCCAAGGCCAGGCATAGAGGTATACCCCTTAGACACTACCTTCTTATCCAGCCTGGTTTTTAATTTTTCATTGCTGTAGTTTCAAAGGAGTTTGTCCAAATGGTCAAAGAGCACTCCCAGGAGCTCCTTCAGGGGTTTCAGATGGTTTATTTTTGAAGAGCACTTTCTCACTTGCTTTGACATGAGCTATACAAAGGTAATGTGCTCCTCTCCCTTTCTGTCTTTTTTTCCCCCAGCATGTAGGAACTTGTTATTGGTTTCATTGTGCAGATGAAACACATCTTGAGCAACCTCTATAAATGTCACAGGGATGGTTTTTTTTGAGTGTTTACTGAGAACATATTATGTTTTAGTGTCTCTATCATAAATACCTTTTTGTTAATCTTTCACCCTCACTAAATATATTACAAGCTTTAATCAACCTTTCTAAGCAGTAATAAAATGTTATCAGCAGTTGGCAAAGATTATAAGTGACAGACCCTAATGTTTTCTAATGATTGTCATTATTTAGAGGGTTGTTTGTAGTTTTACAGAAAAATAATTAGATCTATCACATACATTTGAAGAGAGGGGAGTGTACCTCCTCTGATCGTTTACTCTCAGTAAGTCTAATTTTTAAATAATTACTTAAAAAGAAATAAACCAACAATCTAGAACTAAATGGAAATTCAAGATCTATTTAGGCAAATGCAGGCAGAAGAGAACATGCTTTATGCTTATAAGACAAGATATTCCCCAAGGAAATACATACAGTTCCAGGTTTTCACCTACTGTCGACAAGACCTGAAGTCTGAATTTCTAAGTCTACAGCACCTTCTTTATCAACTTGCTACCTTGTTGCACACACAGAAATAGGCTTTATGAAACTATTACTTTGTATTATGCAAATGATTTTTCCCTTTAAGAAACAGTCAGTACTGTTTAACTTACATGACTTGTTTCTGCAACTCAAGAAGTGAAAGGTTTGAAATAAATGAAGGTGAGAATTTCTTGGTCTCCTTAAAGTTTAAACATTTTGGGTGGGTTTCTTTAAATTTGTTTTATTGTTTTGTTTGGTTAGGTTTGGTTTATAAGGGAATATCCTGTAGGCAATATGTTCTGGATGAATTTCATTATTGATGTACTCAAACAAGATACACTTCTGTGAATTGTCAAGGGTGTGACTGTATTTTAATTCTTCCTGTCCTGATCCAGGTTGTTGCTGAGTCTGGAGAAGATGCAGCCCTAAGCTTAGCACAAGCCAAGTTTGATTTGTGCTCCATGCATGGTGTTCAGTCAGCTGTCCCACACCTCCTGTCTCGAGTACCAATCTAGCATGATACAGCAGCTTCCTGCCTCTAGGTTCAGCTGTGTCCTGAAGCTATGGAAGTTTTTACTGCACCCCTGGTACAGCCCTTGGGCTTTAAGAGGACCACAGCCAGGATGTATTCTTGGGCAGCAGTCCAATGGCATCTTCTTCTTCCCTTTTTGTTTTCTCTCCTGTTGTATGACCCCCAGATGTGTGGCAGTAGAGGAAGGCCACCTATGAAGCAGCACATCAAATACTCGTAGTGAATATATCTACAGTGCTCCCAGATACTTGCTTGTGCCACAAAACTGAAATCCTCACCAGCACCAGGCAGGGAATGTTTTATAGTTTAATGTTGTTTCATGCCCAGTGAATGCTCACTGCTGACCTGCTTTCAGAGGGTGTAAAAAATATCTGTGCAGGTGTTTAGGTCTTATGGATGTGTACCCATAGCAAGCACACACATACACAAAATCCTTTGGGCTTAAACCAGTTTAAGCACAAGTGTGGACCAAATCTAATTAGTGTAACTGAACTGGATCTTAGCTTTGCAGATGCAGACCTCATCCAGTCTGCTTTTAAGCCTCGAAACTGAAGCTCATTCCCCAAGTACACACTTTTCCCTGAAATCAGTTTTCCTCTTGCTCAGCATGTGGATCAGCTATGTGCTCAAGATGAACTTGCAAATGATTATTAATTTCTGTGTATTTTTTGAAAAGCTTTGTTTATTTCTTGTGGTGGGTTTCTGTTGGCCAGTGTAGATGTTGACTCTTTATTCCTGTCATCACCTCTTTGGCATTTCTAGAGTGTTATGCTGACTGCCTTTTTTGTCTCTAGTGATCTCTGTTTCTGCACATCCCAGAAACTTTCCTGTTTAATTCTGTTAACAGAAAAAGAATGATATGTTTAAAAAATTAAGCTGATTTTTTGGTCCTTAGTAAACACTAAATGGTGCACTTTTTCTAAGCCTACTAGGCATTTTTAGTGATTAATTTCTGTTCTCAAACTCTCCATTACTGTGGAGAAGGATGTGCATCCTAAAGATATTATAAAGTAAGCAGAAAACCCAACTTGAAAGGACTGGCAGTATTTAAAGTTAGCATTTGGAGTATATCTGCAAGAAGCAGCAGCATGTTTAAATGGGAAATTCCAGACTATTAATTCTTTTTCAGCTAGATTATATGCAGTACAAGTGTTGACTTCCAATTTATACCTTTGATATGACTCATTGAATGTTCTGATTCTTAGTTTATTTGTCCTGTCTTCAGCAAAATGGATCGAATATAGGGTTATCCAACCATGATATGTTGTCTCTGTGCCTCAGATGTTATATTGGTGAAATCTTAGTGTCTGGCACTATCTAAGAGGAGTATAAAAATTTGATTTGGTCTGCAGCCAGTTTTCCTCCCACTCTGGAACAATGATGGAACATCTGGAGAACACTGTATTCATTAACCCAAATCCTGAACACTTTGCATAATACCTGATCCTGTAAGAATCTGCTTAGTTTTCCAGCCTGTATAATTTGTGCTGGATGCAGCTAGAGCATATTTAGTCAAAGGACCTTGTCTCTTACATTTTTTGAGCTTTTATGTGACATTATGCTTTGTCATAATTGATGATAACAAGATTTCCATTTGTTTTCTGATTTTAAATGCCAGTTATGTGCATGGTGGCTCACTCCATTCTCTCTCCTCTAGAAATTTCTCTTTGTTTGTCATTTGTATTTTCAGCTGGAGACCTTAGGGTTTTATTTTATCCATGGTCTCAGCTGAAGCCATATGCCAAGAGGCCTCTTAACTTTCGTGAGGATGGATCTTGGAATATCAGACTGGCACCAGTGTGCCACCTTTATTGTTTTTCTTGCTTTCATAATCTCCCCTTCTCACAGTGGCAGATGCACACCAGTATTGTGGCTGTCAGAATAGCCATTTTCCTCCTGGGGTTTGATGCTGTGCTCTGGCCAGCTGCTGTGGGGTATACAAAAGGGATGCAGTTGGTACATCCCAAGGTTTGAATATCCCCTGTGATTTTACATTCTGTGCTTGCCTAAGAAAGGGATTGTGTTTATGTCTTCTCATGACCTCAGATCCTCTGCATGGATTTGACTTTTGATGAGACTAAATAAAGCTAAACTCCTTAACTCTTATTTTAAAATGACAGTACTAATGCAAAACATGGGAGCTCAGCTGTCTGTTATAGGAAAGGAGGAATGAAGCAGTGGTTAGGGCACCCTGGAACTCTTTTCTCCCTTTGAAGTATAGGTACGATCTGTGCTTGACCTTGTGCAACACACACAGGCTGAGATCCAGAAAATACTTGTGCACCTGAATCCCACTGTGGGATTTAGCCACCTGGATAGGAGAAAGGTCCAAATTTTCAAAAATCTTGAGGTTTTCAAAGCACCTCATCTGCAAAATGAACATGGAAGCTCATAGTTTTCTTCAGTGGGGCGTCATGACAGCAGATGTACCATATTTGTAACATGTAAGCTTTTGTCAAGCCCAAATGCTGAATCAGAAGGATATAAAAGTGTATGTTATCCCACTACCTGCCTCTTCTACTGATGTTTTCAAAATGTATCATTGCCTTGCAGGGTTTGGCAGGAATGGAAGAGGGTTTGGGACCAAGCTTGGAAATTCTGTCTTTGTGTTTTATCGATACAGCCCCCAAAGGTTTACATAAAAAACAGCTCAGATGGGCCACTTTTCAAGACCTTGACATCAGCATTGCTGAAAGAGTTAAGGCCATTAGCTGTGTGCCATAAAAATACTTAGTATCTCACATCTTCAAAGCAATGTACAAATACTAACTAATTAATCTTCAAAATAGCCTCACCTCCACACCCCACAGTCAACCCTGATTAAAAAGTAAATATTCCTCCTGCACATGTAATCAAGGCTCAGAGCTTTATGCTCTGAGAGTGTAATTGACTTGTTTGTGATTTTGATAAACAATTCAGAGTAGTTCAAAGGATGCAGAGCCAGAGGGAAGGTCAGTAGCAGTGTTGAGGTATGGAGTGAGAAGTACTTCCTCCCCAGATGTCATCAATATTTCTGGACTTAGCTTTCTTTTCACATTGATGTGAGAGAGACAATATTTATGGTACAAAATACTGTGCCTGGCAAGCCTGAGCTATGCTGAGAAGAATGGTATAGATTTTAGGTACCTAAAATTTGAGCTTGCCATTGCTCAGTGTTTATATTGATATGCAGATGTGCACCACAAGTCAGTTCACTTGCTTCAGTTCTTTCCTGGGAGTGGAACCATCTCTGGACCCATCTAGTGACAAAGTGTAATGTTGAAACCAAATTGATGGCTAGTGCACCATAAGGGGAAATTGCTGTACCTAAAAAAGATACGTATTAATTTATCTCAGATGAGCTTGTGTCTCTTAAATCTCTCTGATCCTAGGAACAGATAGATGGGAGATGCACCATCACAATTGATTTGACTTGTGCAACTATGACAGTGACATTTAAAATAAAATCACTTTGTGACCGCTTACTGAAAACTGTTCTCATCAGACCTGAATGCTGCTGCATGGGTGAGACTCTTGAAAGAGCACTTACTACTTTTAAATGTTTTGGTAGAATAGGGATGTACAAAATCCCCTTGCAGTAGCCAGGTATTTACATCTAGGAGCATCTCAATGAATAAATGCTAATAAACACCAAAGATAGCCTCAACCTGTGCCAGCAGATGTTCAGGTTGGACATCAAGAGAAATTTTTTCACTGAAAGGGTGGTCAAACATTGGAATGGGCTGCCCAGGGTGGTGGTAGAGTCACCATCCCTGGAAGTGATCAAGGGATGACTGGACTTAGCACTGTGGTTTAGTTAGCATGGTGGTGTTTGGTCGAAGGTTGGACTTGATGGTCTTGGAGGTCTTTTCCAACCTTAATGATTCCATGATTCTGTATGGAAATATGAATGTCAGGTCTGCAGCCAGCACCAGGCTTGCAGATTCTGCACGTGGCAAAAGGGAGGTCCATGGCCCTGTGAGTCAGTGCAGGGAAGGGAGGGATTCAGGATCTACCAATCAACTCACTAGTCTGTGGGATCAGTCAGCTGTAGGATCAAGGTACTGCAACAAGTTGCTACTGTTTTGCTCCTCCTTGATTTTAGAGCCAGGGTACACTGTCTGCTGAACCTTAGACCTTGTGTGTATTACTACAGATTCATGTTGCTATCTTGTCTGGCTGAAATCTGAGACTTAAAAGATGCCTTTTTTTTTGTTTGCTTGAGAACACAGTCCTCCTGAATGACAGTAGGAGATTGCTCTGTTCACTCTGTTGCATCATGTGGTTAGTTCTTTTCTACTTCATGCTTTAAGGATAAGCGTTTCAGGTCCTGAAGTGTATTATGTCTGGGTATCAGAGATTATTGTTGTGCATGAATTTAAAAAAAATGTCTCAAGTCAGGCAGTTGAAAATTGTGTAGCTGAGTTGGCAGGGATGGATAACTGCATTAAGAGATGAAACGTACTTTTATATGGAGCAAGTTTAGATAATAACTACAGTTGCATTGTGACCATGGTATTTGGTATTTGGAGGGCTCATCTTGGGACTGTGAATTACCATTGCAGTGCCTGTATAAACAAAATGCTGATTGTCTGGTCACATAAAGCCCCATGTATATCTTCTTGAAAGACTAGAGTTTTAAAGATCACAAAGCAGTTCTAGTAATGAATAATATTTATAGAAAACCCAGTAAATTGGAACACTTGATAAGGTATTAAAATATGCTGTATGAAATTCAGGTGTGGTTGGTTAACAGAGTTAAAAATAATGGATTCTTGCTGTGCCCAAAATGAGTTTAGTTTGCAAGATATTCCTGGTCCTACTTTTGAATATTAAAAATTCAGCATTTGTCACATAACCACTTCAGCTCAGTTCAACACACCTGGGTGCATGCCACAGTGGGATTATTTCTGATCTAATCACTAAGGAAAGTGGTCTTTTCAGGTCAGGACTGAGGTCATGATTAGACTGTAGATAGAAAATTATTCCTCCTCTTTCTGAAGCATGCTTATTTACAGTATCAGGTGGTGTTCACTCATGTCTCCTCATTTCATCATTGAAATGCTAATACTCATTTATCAGTGTCACTGATACTCCATGTGTGTGTGGGAGCATGTTTTATACCCTCAAATAGGCATTGCAATATCATTTTCAAAGGTAGACCTTCGTTAATACATTTAGGTAGCTCTATAAATTTAATTAGGTCGATGGATTCAGTGGACATTAAGTTTCCATCCATAGTAATACTAGTGGGCCTTTGTATCAAGTTTGTTTTTAGTAAAGCCGGGAAGCACATACGCAATGCTCTAAGCAGTTGTAAAACATAAATAAAATGTAAATTCTTATCTTTGTGTTGAAATGTTAAATGTTCACGTCATAAAGCTCCACATACCAAGGATGCTCCAACAGTATGAATTAACTGCTTGTCTACTATGCTTTCTGGTTTACATCCTCCCATAGCCTTTTCAGCATGTATTTGATTAAAATACATATATTTAACACGGACGGCATTCTTATTAGAAATGAGATTAATATTTTGAGATAAAATATTGGAAACAAGTTGAAAAGCAGCAGAAGGTAATAGCTGTAAAATCTTTTGATCCTTTCTGTCTCCTTGCTATCAGTTTGCTGGATCTGTTTTGGTACAGAAATATCCAGAGGCTGTCTCTCACAGCTCCTCCACTCCTGCAGACTGTTACATCAAAAGTAGGCATTTCGCTCAGCTCTTCGAAGTCCTATATTATCAGCTTGGTGATCCTCACCTTAGGATTTAACATCCTCTGCAAATGCTGGATCCAAGCTGGTTGTGATACGGAGACAGGTTGTAGTGTGTTTCTTCCACTGGCCTACTGCCATCTGCATGCAGAAAGTAACTGATTTTCATGGGCATTTCAACATTTTGAGACATGGTGCACTCATCAAATTATATTAGATTCCAAGCTGACATGTGAGATTAACCACTACCACCTACCTTTGTCGAGGGATGTCTCAAAAAGTGGGTCGTTTCAGGGAAAATGGAAGCTGGGTGTATAATGGAACCTGGATGTAGATAATGTCAAAAGTTATTAAAACTGTGGCTAAAAATAGTAAGGATGCAAGAAAAACAGGGCTCTCAGCAACAATGTCCATGAACGTGGGTGATAAATTGGTGGAGAACATGGTAGAGCATAGATGAGTGCACTGTGACTGCTCAAAGTCTAAGCTCATTTTCTAGATATACTTAGCAGTCCTCAGAGAGATATAAGCACTGCTGGGGCATGATTGGTGTCACTCTGAGGCTGACATCTGATTTCAGGTTAGTGAAGCCTCTGTTCCTCCCTAATGACTGGAGTCTAGCCTGCTGCATCAGGCACAAATACCTACTTTATAAACAATCAGAAATAGGTGAGGTGATTTGTACTCTGATCATGCTGGAGACACACCACATGCTTTTCATCCATTCCACTGTGAAGGGAGGGTCTGAAAGAGCTGTTTTGTGCTAGTAAATAATAAAGGAGAGGAACCCTCCACAGAAGGCCAGGTGGGTTTTCACGGCATCTGGAATACAGCAACATGAACTTCCCACAAACAGTGCAGTTTATTTTCTTTCTATTGACATCAAAAAGATTTTGCTGCTGCATCTGGTGAGGGAGGGTACAGAGTTGGGACCAGAATTTTCATTTTGGAGCCCCTATTAACCTCCTTTTGGAACAGGTGAAGAGCAGAATGCAGGTGTTGCTGGAGAAATAAATCCTACATTAAATATTACACATGTATCTTTGCATTAGTCCTGCTCAAATATGCTTGAGGGACAATGTGTGTGTTGAACTCTGTACTTTTTCTTGGGCACAAAACAGTAATCTGGGCACTCATGTCCTTAGGCACCATGAACACCTGATACAAAACATAATCAAGTTTTGTCATCCAAATCAGAAGGAATGTTTTTTAAAGCTGGCAGGAAAATGTGTTCTTCGTTTGTGAGTGTACAGTTGTTTGAAAGGTATTTGATAACTGGAGACTTGTTTTTCTCTTTTCCACAATCTCTAGTTTCTGTAATTGATTTTCTGCTCACATGTATCTTGGGCTAATCTGCACCAGTGTCAGCAGTAAGCACTTAGAGCAGCATGGCTGCAGTGCCACTGAAAGCCTTCCTGGGGCTCATTCCTGACATCACAACAATGCAATGCACTGAGTCAGGAACTGCTGGTGTTTCAGAGGTGCTCAGTGCCTTAATTTTCATTGCCTGTGATCATTTGCTAGAAAACAAAATCCAAACCATTCTATTTTGCAATAGGAAAACCTTTTTCAAGTCAAGCCACACATTCCTGGGGTACTTGGATTAGCAGTTAGCCCTCTCTTTGTTTATAGACACATATTCAGCTGGTAGGAATCTCTTTCCACGTTTTGCAGCTTAAGTAGTGTTCCAGAGTAAGGCTCTGTAATCAGGCAGCACAATTTGCTTTGTGCTTAAGAATGGGGAAGAGTACCTGTGTTCTATTGGAATATCTCCTAAATATTGTCAAGGTTAATCTCTTTAAAGATAACATTGCACAAGGCAAAAATCAATCATCAAATTGTATTGTCAAAGAATTTTTATATCTGACTAGCACGCAGATCCAAATCCTATTAAATAGAATGAATCTTCTGTACACAATAGACAGGTAGGATGTGTAGCAATTTGCCACAATATATTTTTCACGTTGAGTTTGGTAAGATTAAAAGTAGGCTAAGCAGACTCACACTCTGAGAAATGCAAACTCTGTTTTCTTCATATGTGAAGCTGTAGCCAGCTGATGTATCGTAAAATGGTACATTCCTTTTTCTGTCTTTAGTACAACCACTGTGTGACAAGTGCTTGTGTGCTGCAGAAATGAGGACCATTTAAATATTTAGCTATCTTATAGCTCGGAGCTTCTCTGCCTGGGACTCCTACACTGGGAGGCATATGTTCGCAGAGACCTCTTCTTTTTTGCCACGCAGTTTGTACCTTCCTGTGCACGTGGTTACTGAGCTGGAGAAATACCTAGTGGTACAGCTGCTTGACTTTAAACTTCTGATTAATTCAACAGAAACTGCAGACACAGTGAAATCAAATGTGCGTCTTAGGGTCACTGAACGTTTGTTTATTTTCATGTTTATTGGGGCAGATATGCACTGGAGAGGATAACCACAGGTGTAAAACTCAGAGGAATGTAAAGATACCTTGCTCCCACGCCATTCAGGTGTTGTGTGCAACTACCCCTTTTGCAAACACATTGAGAATGGTTTGTTATCTCCGGGAACCATTTGGACTGTGCAAAGGAGCCTCTCTGGCATTCATGATGCTTGGAGATGGCTCAGGATCCCAGCCCCAGGGTGTGGCATGAACAGGTACATGTGGGGCATGTGAACTGATATCACCCTGTCATATCACTCCAAAGCTATGGCCCTGTGTACTGAAAACAACCTGCAATCTCTCCCTCTTTAAAGCCTATAACTTTTCATACTTGTTTGGAAGGAAGAAGGAGAGCTAATGATAAATGTGTAAGAAACAGTAAGATCTGCTGTGCAGCTGTGCAAAAATTTTAACCTGACATGCTTATTTCATGTAGAGTCACCAAAGACAGAGAGAGAGGGTTAAAACATCAAGAACTGCTATTTCCCACTGGAAAAAAAAAAAAAAAAATCAGTGAGTGAAACATACTTCCCAGTGTGAAGATTTTCATTAAAGAATTGATACGGTGTGATATAAAAGAAGAAATCAAGGGTTACACTTTTCCTAAAGAAATGTGGAGATTCTTTTAATGCTGAGGCACTTGTAACTTGATTTTCATCTGTAAAAGTCAAGGTTTGATTATAGTTCCTGCATTATTATTTATAGTTTAGCAGTTATACATGCCACGTCCTTGGCTGTGGCATTGCAGTTTGCACCATCTATGTCTGCTTCCTAAATTTATTGATCTCATTAGAAGATAAAAATGACAAAGATAGCTCATAATACTTCTGAGAAATGTAAAACCATTAGCAGGTCATTGTCAAAGCTATAACATGTCCTTTTAAGCTGCTTAGCAAACTGGTGGCAGCCTATGATACAGGGATTAACCTGTGCCAGGAGTGACTGAGAGGATCGCAGTGGATGGTTAATATTCAGCCTGCCTACAAAGCTCTGAAACTGCCTCACAAAATGATACAATGAAGTGATAAACAGAAATACATTAAAAACAAAGGGAACAGAAGTTTTCTTTTCCTGTACTTTATCTTGGTCTCTAACATATAAGAAGCAGAATGGGTGTTAGACCTTCATCTGAAATTAGGAGTTACTTTTTATAAGTTGGGCTATGCTTCCACTAGGCAAAGGAGCCTCTTAGGCTTTCCTCTGAGTGCAGGCTGACCTTGGCCAAGACCCTAAGCCAGCTTTTCCTGAGGTGGGACCTTGCGCTATCCTAGAGCTGTGTTTAAGGGCACAGTAATAATAATGAGTATTTCAGACACACAGTGCACCGCTGTATTTTGAAGCCAGCATTTGTTGCCTGTGACATTCCATACTGCCCAGGATGCCCACCAGTGCAATGGACATAACAAGACCTGCTACTTTTTTTGCAGGAGACCTATATACCTGCATTATTCTTACTGTTTACATTTCTTCCCTTAGAGAAATGGCTGCAAGCACTGGCTGATTGCTCTATTGCTTACAGAACTGTCTGGACTTACAGAGAACAAATTTAAACTGGCAGAACACATGCTGCTGCATAAGATTTGGGCTGGAGGGCTGGGTTTTCTACATTGGTTCTCAGGGATGGAGCAGGATAGGTGGTTAAGGAGAGGAGGATATAGGCAGAAAGCCTGATACCTAATGGGTCTTCTCAGGATCTCACCTGACTGTTCACTCTCAGTGGAGAGCCTGGCATTAGCATTAGACACAGTTACTGCCAAATTCCTTACGGGGTGGATGAACATGCACAGGTGGGCTCAGACAAGAGGAGTAGGAAGAAAGAACAGAAACCCAAGCCCCCATTCACTGTTGTTGAGTATCGTGTGCCCTGATTTACACCAATGCATTATTCTCTTTTAGGAGCAATTTATATGCACGTTCCAGTAACAAGTAAACAAGCATTAGGGCACTGATTAATTAGCCTAGACAACAGTTTACAGATCACAAAGGAGAGAATAAGGATAATAACAGTATTAATCATTTCAGTTATTCATTCTATTTTTAACCTATTAATGGCTATTTGTTTATTTTACCTATCAGAAAGTCAGAACTACCAGGAAGGGGACCCTTGATCACAAGCCTCTCCCAAGAAAACTTGTTTCTGTTTTCTTTTTCCATGTACACAACAGTAATTTCAGTTTGGTGCAACTGTACAATTTTGGCTAGACCACACATCTATAAATTAGGTGTGATAGTGTTCTATTGTCTAAATCACGAAGGTGATTGTGGGTTAACTGGTGAATTTAAAATACTCAGAATGCTTCATAACCATGTTGTAATAATATTAATGTATATAGGTGTTCTCAGCCATTAATTGCCCTGTCATTGGAGTCTGGGCTGCTAATACTTGATTGTAATAGAAATCCACTTGATTTAGCAAAACGATCTGTAAAGTTTAAAGAGATATTTTCCCAATCACAGATCTTGTAAATGCTGTCATGGGATGTAGTCAATAAAGAATGAAAAAAAAGCTAGTATCTTTAATAAAATTGTGTGAGGAAAGCTGAATCAATTTTCTAGACATTTCTGAGCTTTAAAACAAAATTGTTTGGTTCTAATTCAGATTGGAAAATATCCCCAAAATATAAATTCTCCTGCTGAAGAGTAATTTCTAGTGACTCTGAAAGTCTTTGTCTTTTCTCACTTCCAGCCACTGTATCAAGAGAATACTTCAATTTCCACCCTAAGACCAGCCTCCCAGCCTGATTTATCTGGGGCCATGCAAAAAACTGATGGTCACTGATTTTAATACTATTCCCATCATTTGTGCTCCAGAACTATGGGTGTTTCTCATGGGTTTCTATCCCAGAATCCTGTAATCCTTTTGCTCAATATCCTTACTTCTGAAGGATTAAGGCAAACTCGAAAGGTTGCAGAAAAGAAGAGCAAGAACAATTGAAAGTCTGAATATCCTGCCTGACATTGAGAGATTAAAGAAGATCAGTGTACTTAGATTATCTGAGAGAAGGTTAAGGGGTGGCTTGATCATGGTCTCAAAGTCCCAAGCACAGAAACAGTTTTCCAATACATGGGGAATCTCTAATTTAGCACATAAAAGCCATAGCAAGGTCCTGTGATTGAATGCTTAATCTGGACAAGTTCACACTAGATGTAGCACTTTTGAGATTGTAGAAGCTTTTTTTTTTTTTTTAGGTATTGTTGGATTCTTAGTAATTTTAAGATTTCAAAACATATCTTTTCTAAAAGCTGTCCTACTTTGACCAGAAATTATAGGGTCTATGCAGAAGTCCCTGGGTAAAATATTATGGGTATATGTTGTGCCCAAGGGCAACTTATACAATCATAATTTCAGAATTTATTAATTCTTTGGTAATGAATGTTCCCTACTACTACATAAAATAGGCTCATATAACATACTATCATTTGCACTTTTCTAACCTTAATGTCATTATTCAGAAGCTATCAAAGCTGTTTTTGTACCTCTGTGTGCTTAGCCCAAAGAAAAGGAAAGCTAGTTAATATAAAAAGGTATTTTTAGCACTTCTGAAAGCTTCTTATGCCAATCCTTAAAAAGAAACAAGAAATTTCTCCAAAAATGCAAATGCTCTGTCTAGAAGTAAGAGTATCATTTTAACTACTTCATCATTATGTGTCACTCCCTATGTATAGTAAGTGCTGCGTGACAGTTGTTTCTAAGAGACATTCGGGGACTTTTCCAATAGGTACATAATTATATTTCATAGTACATATATTTGTGACACATAGGGCTTTATGTGTTCAAAGGACTCAGGAGTCATTAGCTAATGCTCACAGCACCTCTATGGAATAGGTAAGACAGTATTATAAGGGCAGATGGCCTTCAAGACCACATAAAACATTGCAGGCAGAGAAAGAAATAGAGATTGGTACCTTCCCATTTCCAAACTGCATGTTCAAATCTCCAAACATTGTATTAGCTATATAGCTATAGGAACAGTGCTTTTAGTATTATGTCCTAACCCTCCATCTCTTGCACTGATTTTGTTGGCCTCCTAAACTAATACAAGGAGTAATGCTATGACACTCTACCTAATTTGTCAAGATCAGCAACATTAGCCTCTGTAGTTCTTACAAGGGCTTGACCTTACTGAGCTAGTCCTACTGAGCTAGTCCTACTGAAATTAAATCGCTGCATGAAAGGTATGTTTCATTAAAAATAACTGTGAAGAGGAAGTGGTACTACTTCTTTTCAAAGTTTGCCTTTATTTTACAGATCAATGGCTTTATGATTTGGCAGTAAAGTCCATAGAGCAGCAGGGACTAAGTGCTTGCTCTGCCAAGCCCAGTCCTTGCTGTTAAAAGAATGCTTTGTGAAAGGGACCACTTAAGAAACCAATAACAGGACAGCATAAATAAAATTTATGAAAGAACCTCCAGACTATTTAGAGTCCATTCTGCCCATTTTCATGTGCAGAAGGAAAGAATATCTTTCTGCCATAGATGAATAGCCTTTCACAAGGGATTTCTTGGGCCCAACACCTATCCATAGGTTTTCTGTCCTTGACCCTGCATGTCTGGCAAAACCATCTTGAAGACACATGCAGCTGCTGTGATAGCAATGCAGACTCCAACCAATTAAGTCTTATTCATGAATAAATCTCATGCATGACAGACTTGGAGGAGGAACTGATCCCATCTCATCCAGAAGATTTCCAGTGACATATTATGTGTTCTTACTATGTTTTCTGTGAATTTGGGAAGTGATTGGCAAGGCAAATGTGAAAGACAGGGCTAGGGTAGAAATGTGTGGAAGGAAACCCTTTGTTCAAAACCTGACCACTTGTCTGGATACATTTTGCCCTGAGGTTTGGGCTCCATCAGGCATGGCTTCTGGACTTCCTTGCTCCTAGGGATTGTAAAAAATGATGATTAGTCAAAAAACTACTGAGTAATGGACAAAGGGGAAAATGGAAGAACTGCCATACTGTCACCTCACAGCCTATCACAAATATATACTGTTATATTTCAGAGATGGATGACCAGATGAATAACTTCATACCAGGCTTTTTCATTTTGACCACTTCTGATGGAGATTAATCCAAAAAACCTAAGAAAATACAAATTCTATCAAGCTGCTTATATGTGTGTTTCAATTACAAAAACTTACCTCTGAAAAGACCAAGTTTCCTTTCCTCTTTTTTTTTTTTTTTTCTGGCACAAGACATGCAAATGTCAGAGGGAGAAAATATCACACTCAAAAGAAGAGAATCTTGGGAAGTCAGCAATATAAGAAAGAAAAGGTTCTTGAAAAGACCAAACAACCCACAAACACAAATTCAGTGTTTCACTATAAAATTAAAAGCACAGTACAGAGAAAGCAGAAATCACAGATCTGTTTCTTTCATGTTTTTAACTTGCCTCATTCCAGATAACTTCTGATCAGCTACCTGCCACCTAGGTTCATCTCAAAGACTTAGACATGAAGAGGAGACAAACCACAATTTTTGCAGAATATGATCCTGACATGTGGAGGGATCAGCACCTTTGCAGGCAATGATATAGAGAGCAAAAGCAGATCATTAGCTTCATAAATGAATCAGGTTATTGTGAAAAGAAAATCAGAATAATGATATTGTAAAATACGAAACAACCTGGTAAGATACACATGTCCTCTGCATGCTTATTTAAATGTAATCTATGTTACGGTATCATTTTATGGCTTGCCAGTGCAGCTTACTGATCATATAATGCCTCCAAAGGAATCTGACCATTTGCAAAAATCAATAATTACCAATATTCTGCAATTGAAAAGGGCTGGATAATAACCATTCCCTAGCACTTCCTGTGGAAGGGAAATAGGACATTTAGAATTTCTAAAAATGGGTGTCTAAATTATTGGTTAAACTGCTCGGTAGCATTTGAAGCCCAGATATTAGATTTCTTCTGAACTCCAAAATTACTCAGCTCAAGAAAAATTAATAATAATAATAATAATAATAATAATAATAATAAATTTTTAAAAGCCCAAGAATTGAAAATAGTGGGAGATGATTGAGTTTTTCTACCTGTATTTTGCAGCTGTTTTTGAAGGGCAATTTGGGGGCTGAATATTGAAGCTCCATCATTGAAGTTTGTGGCTATGGTGAACACTGAGAAATAGTACCCAGCCAGAGTGCTCTGCTCAGAGAGAAGGGAATAAGGCAAATCATATACAACTGCTATTAGTCACCACCCTGGCACCATTTACACGTTTAAGCACTTTGGGTTTTGGGGAATTTTATTGAGAATATCGTATTTTCAGAAGAAGAAGATGTTTTTGTGGAAAACTGACAGTATCCCAATACAAAAACCTTTCCAGAGCTATTAATGAGAATTTTAATGAAGGGTTCTCAGTTAAAAGTAATTTTTTTTTTGACTTCACAACATAGCTGCTTGATCAAAGATCCTTAGTTCTGTAGTGTGGAGTGTTTTAGGAAGAACTTTTATTTTGTGAACCTCATGGCACAGGTACCAGAAGAAGCACAAATAACGAAACTGGCAGCACTTCATCATAACAGACTGATTCTTAATATTTATTTCATCCCATTTTCCTGCCTCTCTGCTTCTCCATAAGGACTAGTTAAAAGCATAAGAATAAACAGTCAGCTTTTCCAACAGAAAATCATCAGTGACGTCCCTCAAAGATATAAGTGAGAGCTAGTCAGTAGAAGATCTGGCAAAAGAAATATTGAAATAACACAGTTTTCAAATAATATAAAGCTTTAGAAAAAATGTGTGCTGGAAAGAATTGCAGAGGAATAGGGTGATAGTGACTGACTGGCTGACAAAATGTCAGGTACAATTCAGTAATTAGAAGTGTAAAGTGGTGTTAACCTTATATACACAGTAGTGGCTTTTGAACTGGCTCTTATCACTCAGAAGGAATATCTGAGTTCTCCAAAATCATCAGCCCAGAACTCAACAGTAATGAAGGCAAGAGAGGTAGTCAAGCATGTGGAACAGCTTCTTCAGATGGAGATAAAATAGGCTGTGGGTCTTTGGTATGAAAGGAGCAAGTGAAGGGAATGCCTGAAATCATGGAGGGGGGAGGTGAATACAGAATTATGATTTAACTCTTCTTGTAACACTGGGCCTAGAAAGCACCACATGTAAACCACTGGATGGGAGGTTTGAAACAAATTCCAGGTGTGTAGTTGAGCTGTGCCACTCATTATTCCGTGAGTACAAAAGAAGTTTAGACATGCATGGAAAGCTGTTACACATGTTCGTGGAATAAAAATCCACTGAGAACTCTTAAAATATCTTCTTATCAGAGAGTCCCTGACAACCTATCATGAAGGGATGAGTGAGCCAACCAAGAAACTAGAGTATATATTTGCCCTGGTCTTTTGCTCTTCCTTAGCTCTTTTGCTGGAAATGAGATAAAAGTCTGTAAGGGCTCTTGGTCTCATGCAGAAAAACTGTTCTCATGTTGAAGGGTACTTTCTGTTGTTCTGTTTTGTAATCTGTATGATATGTAAAGCCCACATGTGAATGTGTGTGGTAGCTGATGGCAGTTGCTGTGACCACAGTGGGGAGATGCTCAGAGCAGGGCCACTGCTTCCCAGGCACAGCTTCCTCATCGTGCCCTTTGCTGCTAGTTAACCTAAGAACAGAGGGGGGAATTCAGGCTGTGTTTCTTACTTGATTCCAGTAAATTTGTACCAAGAAATGGTAATATTATTTTTATGAAATGGGGAGGCCAATATTTTGTGGTTTTGGCTACAATTTTTTTCCCCCTGTCCTGATTTAATTTAACCAGGCAGTCCGATTTCAGTAATCCTCATCACTTCTTAGCTCCCTGTTTTATGTTGATATTTATTCATGTTCTCCTGCTTGTACAATTCACCAGTTCCCTCTCCTAAATGTGTTGATACCAATGCTCAGAGATGATATAAAAAAAACTGGAGGGAAACACGGTCATTTACTCCTTCTTGTCTTGTTTGTTTGCTTCAGAATTACTTGCACTGACACAAATAGACTTTCCTTGTGCACGGCAAGAGATAAGGTTGGGGTTTTCTGCTTTATTTGTTCTGTACCACACATATTTTCCCCACCCACTCCCTCACTTGCTTTTATACATCCTCACACACAGATGTACTTGCATACTATAAGATTTCAGAGAATTTCACTCAGCTTAGGAGAATGTGACCAATGTCTGGGATGAAAAGTTTATATTTTCAGCATCACAAGTCATTTCCACCAATCTTACCATCACAGGTGGGTGTTTCTGGAAAGGGTGCTAAAGCACCTAACATTCAGTATTTAGGACACTGAAATACCATTAGTGAAATCAGTGCTATGAAGAGTTGGGGTGTGCCATGTTGTGATAAACTATTTGCTGCAAGCTGAGTTTAGCTCCATGTTCAGAAGTGGAGAAGTGATTTAGCTAATAGGTGATGCAGTTGTCTGTGTTTTTCTGCCTATTTCTTTCTGGAAAATGTTGGTATGGCTCATAGCTCTGCCTCATTGCTGTATCTTTGACTACTACTTCTCATATGGGAAGCTGCACACAGATAATTTGGGTGATTTTATGAATAGAGGGATTTTTCTGAACCTGCTGCATTTTGCTCAAGTGTTCTCCCAAAGCTGTGTGTCTCTGCTGATAGATGAGTGCATCTGCAAGTTTCAAGATGTGTGGTTTCTGTGGGTGGAGTGGGATGAGTGTGGTGGGTTGAAAGAAGAGAAGAAGAAACGGTCTCCAGCATCGATAAAGTTTCTGGTGCCTCATGAATATTTGTTCTCTTGCAGGTTCTGCCTTTTAAACACTGACCTCAGGAGAAGCTCTGCAGGATGAAAGAGTTATTTTGTGACTGGACACATTGAGTCACTTGGGATAAATTGCTACAGTCTCTCAGTTATCAGTTAAGTCCTTGGGTTCTGGTGAAATCAGTGGAGCTTGTTTTCACTGGTGTATTATCTGAGCTATCAAGCTTAATGAATCATTACAAATAGTTTAATCTGCACTTGCAGGTGCTATTAAAACTAGTTTTTTTTGTTTTGTTTTTGTTTTTGTTTTTTTTTTTTTGCCAGGAGATTTTTTTTTACCTGGGAAGAGCAGTCTTTCTCAGTCACAATGGTTTAAATATGGAGTAGTGGGATAGGTTTTGCTCATTAGAAAGTCTGATGCTGAATTTGATATTCCCTTCTGCTAAACTTACCTCCTCCAGGATTTAAGACTCTAAGTTGCAGAGGATAAAACATAAGGCCCTGGTTAATTGCAAATAAATAGTGCCAGAAAAACATACAGATGGTACCTGAAGTTCATTTTTGAAGACTATCCAGTAAACTATATATAATTTACATGAAAACTATGTAGAGTAAGCAGGAGAACAACTTTTTTGTGGTTTCTTACATTTGTAAAACAACAAAACAGCAAAAAAAGAAATAACAAATGAATACCCTCAGTCAGTGAAACTTCTTGTTTGGGAAAACAGCAACCTGTATTTCTATTTATTTACCTTAATCAAATTAATTAATTTAGCAACTCTAAAAATGTCAGCATTTTACAGGATACAGGTATAAATATCTGGCAAGTAGAGTGTATATATTAAACTACATCTACTTAGCTAGTAAATATTTTGCTGCATTAGTTTGCTCATTCCCAAGCAATCAGTTGTGAACTCCAGTGTTGTAACGGGTCCACAGGGAACATTTGTGCTTTGGTTGGCACTTAGATTAAATTCATCAAATTATTTTTTTCCCTGTTCAACGCTGACATTTCAGAATGTTTTTTTTAAAAGGTTTTGTGCCAACTGCCAAAGTCAATTAATTAAATAGTAAATCTGAAATTTGTAGGGGAAAACTATCATTCCCTTTTGCTGTGCAACCTTGGAAATGTGCACGTTTAATCCACAAAACACATGGTTTACCAGAGGGTCCTGATCTGCTTGCATTGAAAGTAAAAGCAAAGCTTGCTGAGATTTTTTGTGAGATTAAGGATTACCTCAAGGATGGCATTTTACCCTGCATTTTCCTTCTCATTTTGATACTTGGTAGTAATGACAATATCTTTTGAAGTCCTGCTATGCTTGAGAGCTTAAATTTTTCAACACAAATACTGGAAGCAGCACAAATTTATGGACTCATTTTCCATATATTTGAGATACCCCAGATGAAGGTATGATGTGCAGTCCCAGAATTTGCTGGCCGAAGAACTCTCTCTTAGATCTGTAAAGGAAATCTAGAGACAAAATTCAATAGACCTGAGCAGATGGTGATCATATTCCTACATAGCAGAAGTATTACAAATCTCTTCCCAAAACACACACTTTCCAAGGAGTGTGTATACCCTCATTGTCAGCAAAGGCAGTCTGGTTCCAAAGATTTGACTGGATCTTGCTTTTCTGCCTACTTGTATGTCTCTTTTTGTACATCTCAGTGAAATCCTCATATTTTATTTGAAGCTTTATCATCTCAAGGTGCTTGGAAATGAGAACAGTACACTGACTGTCCTTCAGCTGTTAGTTCTCTGTCATTAGTTTATATTGATTTGTGTTTGTTTATTTTTTCCCTGCCTGAAAACTGTGGTGCAGATCAGAACCCTGTATTTGAGGCCCTGTATATGCATGGACTAGAAACACAGCCCAACGAAAATGTAAGAGACAGTAAAAGTAGTGATAGGATAGATGGGTAAAGGCAGACCAGATACATGACTCTTATCCATTTGCCATTTACAATTGTCTCATTCTGTGTTTTGCTATAATTTTAAGTTCAGGATTTCTTTTGGGTCTTCTTACTCCCCATTTGTTTCAAGAAAGTACATGTCTTTTCTTTAGGAAGATAAAAGATGTCTAAAGAGAGCGGCTTCCAGCACATTCAGAAATTCATTAGGATTTGGTCCCTCATTTGACAGCATGGCATGAGGGGGCCAAGAGTTCAAAGAAAGGTACTGGTTAGCACTCAGTAGCAGGGAAAAATGGTGAAAAATGCTAGTGCCAAGAGTGTCTCTTAAATACCACACTTGTGAGAGTGAAGGCACAATGGGTAGCAAGATACAGGAAGCTAATTCCTAGGATTCATTACCTTATACGTTCTGCTACCACTTTGCTTTATATAGTGAAAATATACCAGTTCTTCCTATCAAAGCCTGTATTGCAATTCTTGGAATTGTCCTGCCTGCCCAGATATATGCCATTTTGCAGAAAGGAAATCTGATGTGTTACTGTTGAAAAAGTTGCTCCTTGTGAAAGAGATTACAGACTAACACTAATCCTAACCCTGGCCCTAACACTAACCCTAACCCCAAACCATAACCCTTACTCCTAACCCTAACCTAACCTCAACCCCAACCTTAGCCCTAAACCCTAGCCCGAAACCCTAACTCTAACCCTAACTCTATTTATAATATCAAAAAAATATACCAATTCCTTCTATCAAAGCCTGTACTACAATTCTTGGAATTGTCTTGCCTGTCCAGATATAGGCCAATTTGCAGTAAGGAAATCTGATGTTTTCCTGTTGAAAATGTTCCTCCTTGTGAAAGAGTCTTACAGTTATGGTGGCTCAGACCGACCAAGTCACCTCTGTATGAGCAAAAGTGGGAGTTCTTCAGCTATGCTTTTCTGAGATACTATTGCTGTATTTAATCTTGGGGATATTTGATGTAAAACATTGGCAAGAATGCCTTCAGGAAGAAGATAAGGATGCCAAGTTGTGGACAATGTTTGGAGTCAAAGCTTTTGGGATTCTTGGGGTTCTTTATACTGTAAAATTGAAGTTTTTCTATCTATGTCTAGAAGGAAAATCACTGAGATGACTAGGGAAACTTTGGTCTTAACACTTGAAGAACTTCAGATGGTGCAAAGGCTAAGCAGTAGACGAGGGAAAATTTAGAATATTGAATTAAATACTACTGGAGGCATCTAAAGTCCTGGGTTAGGTCTAAAACTCAGCTGATGTGTGTCTAAATTTCCTTTCTGGAGGATGGATTTGTTATTTATCTCAAGGCAATGTTGGGCAGGGAAATGTGTAGGTTATTATTACAGTTATTATTACAGTAATAACTGTACCATGTATGGACTTGGAGAGATAGAAAAGCATTTTAAATGGTTTGTAAAATTTGGTAGAGAACAAATCTCATGAATGTTTCTAGGTGATCACTAGATTACTAAGTTGTCCTTAACCAATGGTAGTTATCTACATAGTTTCTGTGCAAAATGCCTGTATCTCCCTGTGATAAGTGAATCCAGTTTTACAAGAGATAATTAAACACGAAAGAACTAAACATCCTAGTTTTTTTTCCTTAATGTTGTATCTCAGCATTGTCTCCATCAGTAGCCTTGTCCGCAGGAAGTGTAAAGTTTCCTGCTATGATTGTTTGACTGCTGCCAATTATCAGATCTGCTTTTGGCAGCTTTCCCTCCCAACCTGCTGATTAGCTAATGTGTGGTTGCTAATACAATATGGGAAACTGGTGTAAATGAAGAAGCAAAAGTTTATTAATTTCATGTGCTAATTACTGTTTGTAATATAATCATCAATACTGCGAGAAGAAATCCTGGCTTAAGAAATAATCAGGTTTCTATGTCTTGTGAAATGAGGCACAAGAATTTTGTGCAGTAAACAGGCATATTTTCCCCTTGATACATGCACATAATTTTCATTAGATTAATAGGTTTCAAAGGTAGAGGTGAGATCATTAGAGCTTGGAATCTAAGTACCTGTACAACACAGGCTAGAGAATTTCATCCAGGTACTCTATATCTGAGTTAATAGAAAAGAGGAGCCAGATCCTGCACTGGATTTACAGCAGTTTTACTCCACTAAACTGGAATAATGGTGATTTATACCAGCTGAGAAATTGGCAGTAGACTTAAATGACAATGGATTCTTTTTGCATAAACCTAAATGAAAATGGTCACTTATATTTTAATAGCTGTGTTGAAAGAGCCTCGCTGGGAGTGAGTTTTTGAAAAGTATTTTAAGCTTTAGAAGAAAATGAGGGCTTTTCCAAACCTTTATGGGATGATTGCGTTCCCTGTTGTAATTTAAACTTGTCCCTTCACTGAAGAAAAGACATAAATTTAGCAGAAAAAAAAATTCTCTTTAAATTGAAACCTGTGCCAAAATTCTTATTTGTAATTAAATCAGGCTCTAGGATTTTAGTGGGGGAAGGAAGAACAAAATAATATAATAAAAAGCTGAATATTCTCAGAGCCAAGAGGAACTTGAACTCAAATGTTCAAAGATTAAAAGTCTCAAGAGCTAAAAAGTAGTCTGTGATTTCTTTCATTAGGTTGTATATTTGGTAAAACAAGATGCCTCATTACTCTTTTGTAGCCATCTGCATGTGTGTGTGGATGATGTTATTATATTTATAGCAGATACAGTCTTATCATTTAGGTACAGACAGAATCCTACCTGCTCAGAGCTACAGGGAATGCACTCAGACAATATTGACATAGACAATGCCATAACATCCTGCAATCTGCACAGAAACTGAGACTTTGTGAGGACCAAAGCTGAAGAAAAGAATTTCCTTCCTGCTCTCCTAAAATGAGAGTGTTTAAAGGAAAATACCAGTGTGGGGAGAATATCCTTCAGATTCCCAACAAATTTCTGTCAGTTCTACTCAGGAGGAGGCTGTGAAGGCTTTTGTGTTTAGTGATACAGAAATCTGTGACTATCATATAAACATGTAGAATATATAGAAAGGATAACAACTTCTTATTAGAGTAGCTGCTTATGTAGACAGTAAGCAGAGAGAACCTTGTCTCATAATATTCCCATTCTCATTGATAATAAATCAGCTGCTGGTTTGGCTGATGAACAGTTTGAGGTGCTTTATATTTGCTGAAGAAAACCTAAACAGAATACACATTTTAAACCTAAACAGAACACACATTTTAATGTGTTTACCATACTTTTTCCCCTGAGTGTTTTTCTTCTTCAGAGATGGAAGTCTGCCTCAACATGTCACAGTATATTTTGATGGCACTGTCACATGGAGAAAAAACTGATAATTTACTGCACAGGTAAACATCAGAAGACATGGTCTGAAGCTTATAAATCAACCCAAACTTTCTCTCTCTTTCTTTACTTTAAGCAGAACTAGAAGAGCCAATCCCTCCTTGAAAAGCAGGGTTCCTTTTTGTCCCTTACCCAGAAGGATTCAAGTGTTCCCCATCCTTTAGGACTGTCATGTAACTCCATCCTACCACTAAGTATTTGGTAACATCACACTTGCCTACAAAGTTTGTAGCAACATCACATCCTTCAGTCTGTTGCAGACATCTGTCTCATGAGGAGCATGCAGCTGCTGGACTGCTCTTCCCATTATGTCTAGACCCAAAGTTCATTCAGCTGTCTGTAAGAAAACTGAGAAAAAATAACTGATTGTCTGTTTTATGCAGCCAGGCAAGACCAAACAGCTATCAGTGCAATCTTGAATACTCTCCCTTTATGAACATCAGACTGTTAGCTTATGTTAGATACTACTGTAAAATGAATCTTGAGGGGTGAAACACTTGGAACAGTGGCTTGTGAAGGAGAGCAACCCTTCAAAGCACTGTACCAAGTTTGGTGATGTACTGCAGCATGTAGAGGCCACTGCTCCTTCTCATCCTGCCTCATTATTGTGTCTTCTGCCCAAAGGTGTGTGTAGAGTGTGTCAGCATATTGCCACTGTGATACAAGGAGAGACAAGACAAAACATGAGTGCCTTGCAGAAGCCAGGCAAGAGAGGCTCTGACTGAGGTCTGAACTGCATATTGTGTAATTGTATATTACTCGTTATGAGCCTGTGTTTATTGCTTGGGTCAGTCCTACAGTTCTCAGACCACTACACTGACTTCCAGGAATCTTTAAAAACATTGTTTTCCAAGAGCTGAAGTTAGGCTATTGTCATAGAAAAAATAGCTGTGGTTTATGGTCTTGTCAAATTAAGTTCAGCTTCAGTAAATATGACATGAAATCTGTACAGTACAGCCTCACCAGTGAATAAAAAGGCTTATGCAACCTAGTCATATATAAATACCAGTAATATAAAATTCTGACAATTGTAAGAGAATTTCATTCACAGAAGCTTTGTACTTTCAGCCTGGTGAAAAAATATCAGTCTGTATATAGTTCCATATTGTCATTTGCTTGTGGAGTACTTCCTTCCCTCACTAAAATTAAAATTTAAAAGACTTTCACTTTGGAAAAGAGCATCATTGATGAGAAATTCTCCCCGGTAAATTAATAGATAAGGTCTCCCATGCTAACTCAAAAAAGCAAGCAAAAGGTAAAAATTGAATCTCTTTATCACAGTTGAGTCATTTTTCTAAACTGGGGAAGTAATATGGGATGGAATATATAGGACGGATTCTCTTACAGAAAGTGTTTTTAAACTTTAAAAGATCCATAACTAATATTGGGAATGGTTATAAATGACAGTCTTCTCTTTTAGATTATGTTGCATTTATTAGATTCTACTGGGATGTTATGGAGACTCTCAAGGAATTAAAGTCATATTTATGATAAAAATATGGTGCTGCTTCTAAATAGCATTTTCATCATATTAACTGTTGCCTAGATAACAGGCATATCTCCTCGAGCACCTCTATTCTGGTTTAGCACTACAGCTTGCAAATTAATACAGTCATTATAAGACAGCAAAGCTATATCACTTACCATTTCATTATTGTTCAAGTTGAAATCCATATTTTTTCAGTTTTCCCTAGGGTTACAAACTGGATAGGGAAATGTTATCATCTTTCAGAATAATCTCTCAAGACTCCTCTCTTTGGTGTTAAGAGGAGCCGTTAATCATATTACAATAATTTTCATATTAATAGGTCCCATGTAAAGACAGAGTTAATGTTCTCCTACATTCAATCCTCCAATATAGTTTTTTTAATATATATATGCTCAAATATATATATATATATATATATATATATATATATATAAATACATGTATATATTTAAATCTCCTTGGAACTAGATTAGCACAAAAGATATCACGTCCTACTCAGTATATAAATCAGGGTCAAATCAACAGCAAACCCTTAAATTTTTAATCAAAATGGCAATCTGTCATCCCTAAGAGAGTTAAGTAACGTTTAAGTGAATAACATGAATATGTTTTAATGGAAAATACATGGGAGAACTTACTGCAGCACACAGAAAACATTCCATTAAGTATCTAGAAGATACATTAGTCCTTACATGAGAAGCTGTGATGCTAGCATGCATATCCACTCTAAATTAAAAATCATCTTTAGACCTGAATTTTTTTTTTTGAGGAATCAATACACCTTTTATTTTTGTGATCGTCTCAGATACTATAATTTTCTGAAAGCCTCTCATATGTTGTACATTTAATAATGTAATGTTACTTAAACTGGGGGCATTTTCTGATATTTTTCCTTTTTTCCAGTCTGCTGACCTAAGTAATGTGGTCTGCTCAGAAGTTGAGTGTGAATTTAAGAAGCTGTCCTAGGGGTCAGGTGTTCACCTAATTTTGAGTAGTCTGCATGTGAAACAAAGGTGGGTCAGATCTGCAGAGACATGAGGGTGACCCAGCTCTGTCCCTGCTCTGCCCTGGCTCTCTGGGAAGCTGTTCTGTGTGGGAGCCTGAGTGCTGTGTTGGCGTTGCAGATAATGAGCCCCACGGAGAGTAGAATCGAGCCCTGGGACACAATGCTGACTTAATGTGCCAGTTTGGCTCCTAAAGCCAGTCAGCTTAGCCCAGGGAGCCTGCTGCCCCTTCCTCGGCAGTGTGGGAAGATGCTCCCTTGGTAAACCTTCACTTGCTCTCAGCATCCGCTGTCCTTTTGCTAAGCCCTTTTACTGTAATGATGCCATCTCTCTCAATGTCCTTCATTATTCTCCTCTCTGTCTTTCCCAGGGGGTCTGATTAAAATCAGTGGAAAGCTCTCTTGGGTTTTACTGGCTTTGGTACTCTGGCTCTGCTCCTTAATTTGCCTTTCTTTTCTGTTTTTAACTACTTTCTGTTTAGGCTCACTTCTACTGTGTTCTAAACACCCCTCATCTTTCCCCACTTTTGTATTTTTATATTTTTATTCCTATTCCTGACCTGCTCGACAACTGTTAAATTACTTAGGCAGTGAGTAAAATGCAGATTAAAGAAGTGCTTTTGGCTTTGAGCTAAAATGTGTTGACAGGACTCATAAGAGGCCTAGAGGAGAGATGGGAGAGTGGCATCATTTTGGGAGAAGAAAAGCTAGAAAAATTACTCACATCAGATCTGAGGTCTCACCATGATTCTGTGGCAGCGCTCCTGGCTGCCGTAATGAGGTTGTGAATCCACTATGATTCCACAGTGTGTAGAAACAGTTTTAATTGGTGATAATTTTAACACTTGTTTAACAAAATTTAAGGCATCTGGAATGGGGTTCTATCCACACTATACTGGTGTAAATCAAAAGTAATGTTATTCAAACTTATATTCTTCTAGAATAGCATCACATTAACAGAAATCAGATTTTAAAGCACTCCTGAATTTCAGATATTATACTGTATTTCCATTTATAACCTGACATAATTCCCACACAGCATATGGTATTAATCTGGTGTAAACACCATGTTATGATGGTACTCAAACACATACAGCTGACATGAAAATGTCTTCAAGTACAATATTTCTAAAAGCAATTATGTCTATATGGTTGGTAGCTAGTTAGCTTGTGTGAAGTTTTATTTCTTATTCTTACATACATGAAGGTTCACAGGATGAAACTTTATGTATAAAAAAGGAGATACTTTCACTGTTTGCAGAAAAGTAAGAAAAAATCGTTACAGTCTACTTATTTTGGCCTGTCCAGCTTTTGTAAGGAAATCTCACCTTCATGTGAACGCAGGATTTTTATAGTGTTGGAATTTCCTTTTGTTTGCATTAGAGGGTACATATATAGATGACTGCAAGGAATACAGTGACACAAAGTGAAACTCATTATATTTCTGTTAGAGAAAATGAACTCCAAAATAAATATTTAGCAAAATTTTGCAATTCTCAGAGAAGGTAATACTCTTGCTGTGTGAATGCCCCAGACATCAATCTCTGCTGGTAAGCAAGCATTTTTCAATGCTCTCTGATGAGAGGGGTGGGAGACCAGCACCCCTTGTCCAGGTAGATGCCTGTGTGAAATCCTTAAAAAAATTGCCCAAAATTGGAGTTGAGCCAATCGTTTTGTCAAAAGGAGATAAAGAAAAGCATGTCTTTTGGAAAGTAAATGCTTATGGATGGTAATATTTTTGCGTGAACACTTGACAGTAGGGCCAGTTTCACAGGTAGTATAACTTTTCTAGTGTCATCTCACCCATTTGAGATAAACATTTATTAGGATGAAGTGTAGCTTTTTCAGATGGCTTCTAGTTCCACCTGCTACCTAGCCTTTCCTAGTCCCTTTTTTTCTTCCTGAGGATCCTTTCCTAAATACATTCCTAAGACAAAGAAAATAAGCACCCTCAGTATCACATTCTCATAACAGAAAGGAACTGCTAGAAACTGCTTAACAACCAGCTCTGCACTCGTTAGCTTCAGTATAAATCTGCAATGACTTTATTTTTATTACTTCATACTGGCACTACAGTGAATAACAGTAGGCTAGGCTGTTGATGGCATGATATTAAAATGAGTGTTTCCAGCTCATTCCTATTATCCAACATAATATCCTAGTTTTAAAAGAGACAGCTAAAAAATTTGCAATGGGACAAGAATAAATCTGGAATAACTCCACTGAAAATTTACACCAGTGTGACCAAGAATTGAATTTAGCCCACTCCGTTGAATTCCTTTTAATGGTTTTTGCACGTTCAAGCATCCACCAGAGATTAGATGGGAGGCAGCAGACTTGCTGTTATCTGCGATCCAAGCAGGACACCCGGGGTGAAAGGGTAACGCATTATCACACTGCGCCACCTGGCCCATCCAACACAATTTGAGCAACCATAATTGTATTGATTACTTCTTGTGCTCATGACTAATGACCTCTAGCTGCAACCTTGCATTTTCTAAATCTTTTATATTCTGATTTAATAATAAGATTTGATTAAAAATTGCCATTAGCCAATGCCAATGATTAGTCAGCAAGACTCAATGCTGCCAAGTTCCAATGAGTTTCATTATTCTGGAATTAAAAAGCACAGAGAACTTCTCTGGGTTAATAATACAATGATTCTGTCTCAATCAGGAATGAAAGAAAACAGCTCTAATATATAAATGCAGCAAAATGTGTGGCTATTACTAATAGCCACGATTTACAGAGAAGTGTTTGAAGAATTAAAGGGACTTTGTCACAGATGGTGCGGACAGTTTGCTTTTACTTTTTATATTTGATTGGAAAGGCAGTGTCAGATGGTGTGTGAGGGGGCATTTTCCTAAGGAAAGACATTTCCTTTGGTGCAAAAAGAACATGGGCCTTATTCAACTTCTCCATGAGCATCCCTGCCACAAAAAAACAAGGCAAAGTGTATGTTGGCAAAAATGAATTGTGATAGCTTTAGAAAACGACAAGAGGTTTGTCCAGGTAATTTACCTCCTGAGAATATATTTAACTATGTGAGGTTTTTTTGCTTTTTAAAAATATGACTTATTATTTAAACAAAAGAACATATTGTCACATCTTTCACAGAAGATAAAAAAGTATTCCATCTTCTTTCAAGAAGGTAGGATATTTAAACACATACTAATTTTTAGACATGTAGCTAAATCCTGAAGAGTGTTAGGCTAAGGAGGGACTTAAGCATACATCTAAGAGATCTGCTGGATCTGAATTGAGGTGTTTCTGTATTTGGGGTGCACTAGAGGAGATGCTCTGCGGGGTAAACATCTGCTATGGGATGCAATGTTCCCTCTGATCCCACTGAAGCTAATTGAGGACTGGGTGACATTGAAGTCAGTGAGAGCTGAGAGCACTCAGCACCTTTCAGGTTCAGGTCTCTAAATAATAAAAGACTCTTGAGACACTGTAAAAGCATTTCCTGCCTGTCACACAGGAGCAGAAAAGCTGTCCTGTCTCACTGTCATCCTCCAGAAAACATACCATGTCCCAAACGTGAGTCCCGTAAGATTTTTAAGGTATTTGAATAAAGAAATACTTTTTTAAAATACTGCACACATAAAATCTTGTATTGGGTTTGCATGGCAAGTTTTTGGTAGAGGGGGAGGCTACAGGGGTGGCTTCTGTGAGAAGCTGCCACAAGCTTCCCCGTGTCCGGCATAGCCAATGACAGCTGGCTCCAAGATAGACCCACTGCTGACCGAGGCTGAGCTCATCAGTGATGATGGTGGAGCCTCAGGGATGACATGGTCAAGAATTGGGAGAAAACCCCGCCAAACTGGGGTGCAACAGCTGCTGGAGGAAGGAGTGAGAATATGTGAGAGGAGCAACCCAACATTCCCCAAGGTCAGTGCAAAGGACAGGGTGGGGATGCTGTAGGTGCAAGAGCTGAGTGAGACAGGCTGTCCTCCTGCAGCCCATGGAGGTTCATGATGGAGCATAGATCCACCTGCAGCCCATGGAGAAGAAGGGGATGCCTGAAGGAGTGTGTGTCCCCATGGGAAGACTACACTGGAGCAGACTCCACCAGGAATTGTGTCCCTGCGGAAAGAGGAGTCCATGTTGGAGCAGGTTTGCTGGCAGGACTTGGGACCCTGTGGGGATACAGTCTGGAGCAGCCTGTTCCGGCAGGACTTCACCCCATGAAAGGGACCCATGCTGGAACAATTAATAAAGAACTGTAGCCCATGAGAAGGACTCACGTTGGAGAAGTTTGTGGGAACTGCGTCCTGTGGGGTGGACCTCATGCTGGAGCAGAGGAAGAGCGTGAGGAGTCCTCCTGCTGAGGAGGAAGGAGCAGAAGGGACACCATGTGATGAACTGACCACCGCCCCATTCCCCGTCCCCTTACACTTTTGGGACTAGAGAATCTAATCCTGGGAAAAAGGGAGGATTGGGGGGAAGGTGTTTTAAGATATGTGTTTATTTCTCTGTGGTTTGATTTGTAATAAATTAAACTAATTTCCCCAAGTGAAGTCTGTTTTGCCAATGACAGTCACTGGTGAGTGATCTCTCCCTGCCCTTATCTTGACCCATGAGCCTTTCATTACACTTTCTCTCCCCTGCCCAGCTGAGGAGGGCAGTGAAAAAGCAGCTTTGGTGGGCACCTGGCGCCCAGCCAGGGTCAACCCACCACAAATCTTTTGTTACCTTCCGGAATATAATTTTTAAGCATTCTTTGCTATTAAAGTTTGCTTTTGGCAACTGTTGTTTTCCTGGCTTATTATAAGTGCCTTTAAAATGTTTCCATTAATTAAGGCTGCTTTTATGGGATACATCCATTTAGCAAAATTGCAGAAAGAAGTGCTGCCGACACATCTGCCATTGACTTCTGTTTGCCTGAGCATTTTATACCCCTGTGAATAGCACAGTGGGGAGAGAAAGCCTGCAAAAGAGAATGACAGAAAGTGGTGAATTCTGTCCAGCAAAACATGGAGGTCAGGAGAGACTCAGCTGATTACATACTCATGTTTTCCAGGATTTCATGAGGAGAGTGGAAAGTTGGTTAAACTCTGGTTACACCAGAATAGCTTTCTTAAAACATACTAACTGAAATACCCAGAAAATAAAAATGCATAAAATGTGAGTTTGAATATGTGAGATTGTGTTTTGTGGGATCAGGCAGGAAGGAGGTTGATCTGATCATCTCTGTATTAACTTACCAAGGTTTTTATACACCCTCAGCTGACAGCATTACTAGCCAGATTATAATTATAATTACCTTGGCTTCATCTCAGTGTTTATCTGCCATGACACCCACCCAGCCACCTGCCTGCTATTAATTCATTCAACACTAACTTCATCTTTTTTTCCTTTTATCTTGTTTTTTTCCTGTTATCCTTACTTTAAAAATGTGTCCGTTATTAGAAACAAACTAACACAATATTTGTTTGCCCATGACATCATGTATTCCTTTGTTTGAAAAAAAGAGAAAAAACTAACCCAGAATTCTTCTGATTATAAAAATAACCTGTTTGTATTTTATAGTGAAAACTGGAAAGATCTGGCATTTGACTCAAAAACTAGGAACAGCTGATAATCTTCTTTAAATTGAATCTTTTTTTTCATCCATAATACTGCCAGATATTCAAATAAGAGGAAATTCATGACAAAGGGCAATAAGCACCATACACAGTAGGCTTGTAGGATTCCACTGTGGATGCAGTTCTATATGAGTGCTGGATATTTGTTGCTGTTGTTGCTCCTGAGGTGCTGAAGTTTTTTATTTGTTCTGACAGAACATTGAATGTCTAAGTCTCCTGTAAAATGATGCTTAAAAAACCCAGGAAAAACTGGAAAGAACAGCCATGCTTAAAGACTTAACACTGTTCTGCTATGCTGTTTATGGGACTGAAAGCACTTCTCCCCAGTATGCCAGGAACCGTGAACTGGTGCTGTTGTGTGGATGTCCTTTTGGATGTTTGGTGAGTGGTAGATTGAAGAACACACTGTAATGTGTCTGAGGAAACTAATTATAATAATGGCTTGGGGTCAGGTAAATGCTTCACTATTTATCTGACCCCATCCACTGTTTATTATACTCTGTGTGTCAACACATTTTTACAGAGTGAAAATTAGCAACTAATTAATTTAATTTCAGGAGTTAATGCCACTGTAGAGAAAAAAAAAGCAAGGTTTATATTGAATAGTGATATGTCTAGAAGAGAGCATTATAAACATTGAAGTGGAAGGTCTTTAAAAGCAGCGTTGAACTGAATAATGTAAAGGTCTGATTCTGCAGTCATTCATCAAGCATCAGTTCATCAAACTCTGCTTAAGTATCTAGTCAAATCTTGTTCAAATCAAAAGCACCTGTTTAAATGCTTTCTGCACTAGGGTCTTAGACCCTGCTCATTTCTGACTTTGCTGAGCCTGTTTTCCTGGGGAAATGTGTCAGGGTGAAGGCCTATTTGCCCGTATTCCTCCCTCATCTGTTGATGCTCCTTTTTCCAGTGGCATTTCTGCTCTCTGTCAGTTAAAAGTTGACTCAGACCTCTGTACAGGTTTTGGGAGCACAGTTCAATCAAGCAAGAGAAGGAAGGGAATTTTCTGAGGGTGTATTATTGCTTATATTTTTCAGCTTCCCAAATTATGCAAGCCACTGTTTAGCATTGGTTCCTGATGGGTTTAAGCCAACACATTCTTCCCTTAGCATAACCCACAAAGACACAGTAACACCTTGTGTATATGGAGACAATAATTCTTAGCATTTTTACAGTCATTTTAATGTGAAGACTTTAAGTACGTTAGTATCTACTAAGCCTGGAGATTTTCCGATCTTTTGTACTATCTTTTTTTTCTCATATTGCCTTTCCCATCTTTCTTCTATCCTTTTATTCTTAGATGAGGTCAGTACTGGAGAATCTTAGGCACACTTTGCCCAGGTTCTGGATGAATTCTTTGCTTTCGCTCCAAACTCTGTGGCAGGATGAAATTTCATCTTCTTCCCCTGAAGGCCATAAGAGAGCCTCAGTGTGTCCCAGCTGGATCCCCATTCCAAGTGACTGAAGGTCCAGGACTCCAAAGCACACTGCAGCCTGCAGCTGCTGAGCAGTTTTCTACAGTTTAAGTAGCCAGCCCCAGGAGATGCAAAAAATCTGTGGCAGAGCTTAGAAAACAACCCAGATGTCTTAGCTGTTCTTCCTAGATATTAAACAGCTTTCACTCTCAATGCGCAATCAATGATTGCTGGATTGCTATGTCACCTTTTAAAATTCTGGACCACTGCATGCAGGAATCTTTATTTTTAGCCTTAGTTTTTCCAATGATAAATTCAGGAAATATTTTAATACTGTGTAATTATCAGAACACAGCTATCAGTCTAAAACTTTCATTCAGCCCTGTGCTGATTTGGCACTGTGTGGCTGGCCTGGCTCTGTCTTCAAAGTCATCTTTTGTGTCAGATAGCAACTGCTGCAAGGGAAGTATGTGCAGCTACAGCTTTCACCAAGACATCGACAGCTCTGAGGCTGGGGACTGACAGGGCAATGCATAGGTCTTATGATCTTCCTCATCTCGTTGAAAAAGGTCATAGAAGTCATCAGATTGACTGCAGAACACGCCCTCTGAGCAACGCACCTTTTGTACTGCAGAGATGCTGCTATTTTTGAAGTTGTGGTCCATGTGGAACACAAATCTTTCTTTACCATGTATATCAATGCATCACAAATGCCCTCAGGGGACAGGGAGGGGCTTCATGTTCAGTGCAGTATTTCAACAAAATATTCTAAATTAGAGTAATGTAAATAGGCAAGAAAATCCATTGCTCAGTTTTGTTCCTTCTTTCCAAAAGCAAGTCAAGGAAGGGGGGAATGGAGATCCTTGACTGTAGTCAATAAATGTGTTCTTTTCTTATAAAGAGGTAATAATAAGAAAAAGATTGATATACTGGAAGCCTTTGGATTCTTTCTACATTAGGTTCATCAGGTTAAAATGGGCTGTGAAAGATGGTGCTGTAGGGGCAGCACAGGATACCGTGGACCATGCGTTTTAGAGGAGAGCTTAAAATGTGTCCTTTTTACCCCATGAGCCTTGTACAAAATCTTGTAAAAAGATCTCTCTGTGCAAAGTACGAAGGACTTAATAGAGTATATAATACCCTTGTTCAAGAAGTATCTGCAACAGAATCACCTGCCTAACAGACAAATCTTCCATTATACACTTTACAGGGATAGAAAATGGCTTTTCATTTCACATATGGATGGGAGTTACAAATGGAAAAGCTGCTAAAAATGTGCAGTCAGATGTGTTCCTGAGTATTTTCTTCTGCACTGTCAGAAAACATTTTTGAATCACAAATATTTTCCTGTTCGTCTGTGCCCCATGGAAACACTTGATGAATAGATCAACCCCCATCCTGCATGGGTGCTTGCTGTGTCTCACTGTAGGTTTGCTACAAACACTGTAGGTTCCTGCCACAAACAGATTTTTTGTCTTCAGACACTGGCCCTGGCCCCTGGCTGATGCATAAATCCCAGTCCTGCCAATCACTTGCACTGCACTTGAAAGAGAAGAGTGGCTTCCTTGAGGCCTGATCCTGCAATGACATCACATACTAATCATGAGTGACCATCAAGTATGACTGTTTAGTTCAGTCTCTTGATCACTGAATGAACACCATGAAGACTCAATAAGGCTGAGCTTTGTTACTAGGCTTGTTTGATCATCAATATGTGAATACTCAGAGGTGTGAATAAACCCAATATGGGAGGAAAAACCTCACCAAACAAATGATATTTAGTGCCTAAAACATGCTTGCTGTTTTTTAGATACAGCATTACAAATTTTCTTTACAGGATTTAAAATCAATTTAGCGTTTGATGTCTATTTACATAGAAACCAGAAGAAAAGCCCCCAAACTTTTTCAGCTTTCTGTGGCTTTTCTATGGGCTCCAAATGTTATTTATGGGTAGGTCACCTTATCAGTCAATGTTTCATAAATAATATAACTTTTACTGTGACCTTTTAAATTTTTTTTTACATTTATTTTTTGTTTGTTTGTTTCTCGTGAGCTTCTGGAAAGCATGGACTATTTTTTGTCATGGTATTGGAAGATATATGAGATGCACAGCTGAGTAGGAACCTTCAGGCATGACTAGAATAGAAAGAAATAATAAAATGATTGTTAGCCATTGTTTTAGGCTATGGGAAAATGTGCAGGAAAAAAATCATGCTAAACTGACACATTAAAGCACTGGAAATTGACCCAGATAAAGTTCTCAAAACCAGGATAAGCCAAGGCTGTTGCTGGTTGCTTCTTAATTAACTAACTGAAGCATACACAGCCAATAAAAATCTAACTTTTGCAAGGCAAATAAGCCTGGACTTTTATGGATGCCAATAAAATGAATGCTGTCTGGAAGATATTCATTAACCAAGAGAAGATGTCTGTAGAGGCTATGGTCCAGAAAGTTGGTGGATTTAATGACACAGGCACAGAGGATTGTGTAATAAAGGGAGTGGAGCCGGTAAAAGAAAAGAAGTAGCATTTCTTCAGTGTGAATATGTTTCATTAAACCAGCAGTAAATTGCATGGACTTTTATTGTTTCTGGTCTACATTAGCCAAGGTCTGTCTAATGCTAGTGGGTCTACCCATTCATTTTCAGAACAGTAAGACTGTCTTACTGTTCCTCACAGGCTGAAGTGTAGATGACTAAAATGTAGTTGGATGCCTACTGTGCATGTTGGAAGGTGAACAAAAGCATTTGTGGAACAGCAAAATCTCACATTTGTCTAATATCCCTTCTCTCCTGCTTGTGATTACATGGTTGAACAAGAAAAATGGAAACCCTGACAGTGTTCTCCATGCAGTTTGGAAACATCTTCATACTGAGACACGTTGAGGAGGAAGGAAGGAAGGAAGGAAGGAAGGAAGGAAGGAAGGAAGGAAGGAAGGAAGGAAGGAAGGAAGGAAGGAAGGAAGGAAGGAAGGAAGGAAATGATAGCATGGTCAAGAGCAGCATCATGTATACACACTCTGGTGTCACTTCAGAGCCAGAGCCCCTGCTCTTTGTCAGACTGTGTGGGGGCTGGTGGCCTCCCCAGTACTGGCTGCCTTTTAGAAACCCCCACGGTGTCCTGAAGCAATGTGATGGCTAAAGCTCTTTCGCCAGGGTGTAGCTGCTTTGTGATTTAATAGCTCTTCAAGTGATGCATGATGACTATGTGACTCAATTTGTTCTAGTAGCTATGTGGTTACTGTGCCAGAATAATTATTATATCTGGCTCTCTTTGCTTATTCTTGCCCAAAGACCTCCTTGTTTGCAGAGGGTGCAACATTTTAACTTTGTTTTCCAGTTTTGTTGTAAGGTAAGCCAGTAGCAGAGCCAGGACCAAGATCTCATGAATTTCATCACAACCACCTTCAGTGTCTCTTACTGTTTCCTAGTTGTTGGCTGAGGTGCTGGTCCATGCTTCCTTGTATGGACCAGGTAATTTTTTAGATCAAGAAAAGTCTGGATCCTGGAGTCTTCAGTACTTAATTACCTGGTGCCTCATGTGTCATGGAAGAAAGATAGTTTGGCATACCATTGTGTAAACATACACTTCGTCTCCAAATAAAATGAAAAAAGGCTGGAAAAGGCCCAAGAATATGAAATAAATTCAAAATATGGGTTAATGATCACCAATAGATGTGATATGCTTAGTGTTTGCGATATATCTTTGTATCTTTAGATACAAAGATCCCACAAAAAATATGCATGTAAAAGGCATATAGGTACTGGGATAGTAGAGAAAACAATGAAAATGAATTAATTTTCTAATTAAATAATTAATTTAATCTATTTTTTTTTTAAGTCTCTCAAACCTATTTTACCTTCTCTGGTAAATGGACAATACCTGGCAGAATTTGGGGACTGTGAGGAAACTAAAACTACATTCTACATTGGATGACAAAAGGCTTGCATGAATTTCCAGCTGAAATGTGCAGAGCTATGGAACAGTTAAATGAATGTTAAAATTTTCCCCCAGTTCTTATCTGGGAAGTTTTGTGTCTAGGCTGTCAAACAATCATTTAAAACCATATGTTATCCTTTTGGTGGCAAAGTGGGAACTAGTTCAGCTTAAGCTTTGCATCACAGGGACAGGAATGTTATGCATCCAAAAAAAAGGAGAAAACAGTAACACTTACTTCAGCACTGAAAAACTGTGTTTGGCTATTTCTCTTTTACAACTCCACAGCTGTTCTACTACCTGTAAATGGAGTGCTAAGATGAATACTTGTTTTAATCGGGGTGGGTAAACATTGATGGCAATTGTATAATATTCTGAAAGAGCAGAAAGAATATTTTAGTCACTGTAGTACGGCAGATTTAGGTTCTGCTACTGAAATTGTACTATGCACATGAGTAACTGCTCTTTTGGTGTGACTCAGTTGCTAACTGTTTAGCTCTGATAACCCTAATATTTACAGTTTCAGAGCCTTTCTGGAATCTGTTATTTTTACACTGGAACATACAAAACTTCTTGAATAAATCTTGACAGCGGGCATGAGCTGCTCTTCAGACTGTCTACAGTGGTGTCCAGTTTGGTGGCTGTGGCTGCTGTTTCCACTGAGTGAGCTGAGACTCAAGATGTGACAGCAGTTAACAATGAAACCTCACCAAACCCTTTAAAGGTAGATGCTCTAGATACTCTGGCATTTGAAATTCTGCTACAGGCTACCTGAATATGGTTACATTTCCTGCCTTGATACAAATGGAAATGAGCCTACATCAGAACTGTGCTATGGGAACTGTCATATTTGAAAGAATTTTTTGAAAATACCCTACAAATATGAATAACTATATTTTGACATGAAGAACTAAAACCATAGAAAGCTTTTGTTCAGTTTTTCCCAATCATTTCTCCAAGCCACTGATTCAAGAAGAAAAGGTTATCCTTTGCTCTCCTCAGCCTCTAAGGAATTAATATTAATTTTTAGTTAATAGCTGAAGCACCAGTGCAAATGTGAGTTGTGTCCCTGCATCTATTAGGATATAAATACCTGTCCTTTCTCTCTTCTAGGGGTCACTCTATTTTAAAAGAGGCAATGGTAAATTTAACATCCAAGTTGTCATAAATGGAAGACTAAACACAGATGAAGAAAAGTCTTCCATTTCTGTTTTCATTGTTTAATTTTCTGATATTTTTGTAATGAAGAAGAAAATGAAAGAATTGGAGCTCTACCATTGGAATAGAAGCCACACTCAGAGCGGACACAGCTCACTGACATGAGCTGACTACACAAGCAACTTTATTTCTTCTTGGTTTAGCCTCTTCGTCTTAAGCTGCAGGCAAAAAACCATAGAATACTTGCAGAAAATTAAAAGAGCTTCCAAATTAATTACTGGCCAGACAAATGGAGTATCACTTAGCCCAAATTGTGTTTGTGTGGAAGATCCCACTAACTGCCATAGGTGAGGTTTCCAGTGGGATTTCTTCAGCACTTTGAGCTGTCTTTACCTTCTTTGAAAGGTGAGATATTTTGGGTGCTAATGTTATTTTGTTTAAGCAAAAAAATCCTATTCTGTACTTTTAAATTTTGCTTCTTAGTGAAACTCTTGAATATGTATTGATTCTCTTGCTTTTCTCAGAGATGAAGGTGTTCTTGTTCCCTGAACCTGAAACAATACTTTAGCAACCATGATGGTCTCAGGAATATAAACGGAAATGGGTATTTAAAGACAGGTATCTATCTCTTATTAGGACAACTGACTTTGAAAAAGACAGTTGGGCTTTCAGCAACAAATCAGATCAGTGGTGTCTTAGGCCATGACTGGAACTTTTGGCTGTCACAACTTTGCACCCCAGTACAGGATGCATCTGGATTCTTCGGGTACTGCCATGATTTCAGTGTGGTGCAGAGACTGAAGAGCTCCCCTCAGAGACTAAAGAGCTCTTCATATTAACCACTTTATTCTCAGACAAAGAGCTCTGCAAGCTCCTCAGGCCTGTCCTGCCAATTGGCATTGCCTTTTTCTTTTCCTATGCCTTTCCTAAAGCACAGCATGTCCGCTGTTAAATTTTTGGTGGCATATGTAGCCACTTTCTTATTCTTTATTACAGAACATGTAACCATTATGTCTGTTGTTCTCCAAACTGCTTTGAGAATTACTATAAGCATTGTGAGAATTCAGCATTATTTTTTGATCCAGGATTGACTACAGCTGTTTCTGTACAATTTTAAGAAACTCAGACCACTATTACATTTCACATTAACCACCATGTTGACCTTTAATAATCCTACCTACCGTAAATAATAAATATCACCAACCTGTTAGTCCTTAGTAGTTTTGTCTCCATAATTGGTCAATTAATTTCTTGATAAGAAAATCTAAATTCTTTAATTTTTTTAAAAAAATCAATAAAATAAAAATATTTTACCTTTTCAGATGATGTACCCATCACCTATTAGCAAACATATCCTTCAAACCAGAAGAGTTATGCTTTAGCTATCAACACACATTTAAAAATAATTGGGACTGAAATGTCCTCCTTAGTTCATACCTTTAGGGATACATCTGCAGCTTGACCTCACCATGTCTTTTTCTATTTTGAGTTAGTTTTGACGTGTTAATAGGCACAATATTACAACTTCACACTGTGGCATAATATTTTGCCTTCAATTTGATACACATAGGCAACACAAGGGACTGTTTGTTATCTTCCAAGTGTAAGAACAAGTGCAACATAAGATAAAGCTGGAAGCAAAAGGCTTAGGTAGTAAAACATGTTTTCTTCCTTCTGTTTTTATCCTGATGAAGTTACAGGAAAAATATACAAGTTGTTTGTTTGTTAGGTTTCCAAGCTGCCAATATGTACAGTAGAGAAAAAAAAAAAAAAAATCAAATTTCTGACAGGTGCAGAAGGAGAGAATGCTGAGGCAAACTTTGACTCCTCAGGGTACTTAAAAAATTTTCCTCTTGCCAGACTGAAAATAAAATTCAATCTCTATGTCCAAGAAAATAAACAGTTCTGTTGACTTGCCAGATATCAGGGCATGTCTTGGAGATTTTATGAGATTCATGTAGATGAAATTCAGATTTTTCTTTTTTTATCACTGATTCTGTATTGAAACAATACAGTCGTGGGAGAAAGTTAGCATTGCATTTTTGAAAGAGAAGGGTTTTAACTTATGGCATCTGATTTATGTGGCGTGTTCTAATGATGCCTGAGGAAGCAAACTTGAGCAAGAATGTTTCACTCCTTTCATCCCCTGTTGTCTTGGTTGGTGGTTTTTCCTACCTTCCAGTCCCTTCCCAAATATTCTTTCCTTCCAAATAACTGCCAGAAAAAATTCCAGTCCAAACAAAACTGCCTAAATATGTGTGAGTTGTGTGAATATCTGGGGGATGTGATGGAGCAATGAAGACGAGGTGAATCTGATCATCACCTGCACAAGAAATAGTCACAACACTACCATGATGGATGACTTGGCCATCTATTGCCCAGCTGTACCCAGAGAAGGAACCCTAGGTTTGGTGACAGTAAGTTGTGTAATGTGTCCCTTTGTGGCAGTTTGTGCTGGGAAGGGATGTGCTGTTGACTTGGAGTGGTAGCAGGATCTGCACTGCAGTCTGGTGAAGTCTACTCAGCTCCAGTTGTCTGACCCTGTTCATGCAGCATGGATCAGGGACCTTCCAGATGGCCACCCCAATCCCATTTGCCTCAACTAATATCCTAGTAAGGCCATAATTGTACTCACTCTGTTTTAAAACTCAGTTTTAAATTTGAGGAGGTATTCCTGGTTCTATCTCAAAGTTTCATAAATTAAATTGAAATCAGTCACATTTATGACTGGTTGTTAAAAAGCTGTAAGTGTTATGAATTTATGACACTGTGCTCATGTTCAGCTGTTCACTGCTTCTGCTTCTAGGTCTTTTCGTCCTATGTGGGATAAAATTTATATTTGTGGGTGAGATCATTATAAATCTTTTATGCACCACAAGTGCAATTTTAAATGTTTGCAGGCATGGAGAAATGTGCCCATGAGATATCAACTATATTTCATGGGTTATTGCTTCATAGAGCTGACAAAAAAAAGAGCTTTGCAACTAGTATACACTCACACACCTTCTTAAGTTTACATGTTTGACCTTTAAAAGCTGGTAGGCAGCATGAAATGTGCAACTTAGGAAATAAAATGCTACATGGTTCATATTGTACTTGGATGCCAGTTTGCCATGTTAATTTTCTTTCTTTAGCAAAAAATACCTTCTCAGAAGACTTTCCCATGCCTAATCCTTCAAGGCTTCTTGCTGATTCCAGTGACAATTGAATGGGTTTCTCAGGAGTGAGTGTAGCTTGTGTACACCTCTGCATAAATCAGTGATGAAACAGAGGCCGGCAACAATGAATGCATAGCTCACAGCAGATGCAAGCCTGTTGCTGAGATCTGTAGCCTTCAATCTGAGCTTCCCTATCACTGTTCTTATAGATTATGTATTCCAGGGCACAGAGGAATACAGTTTTCAAAAAATATTTTTTTGGGGGTGGAAAGATGGATGGGATGGGTGTGGCCTGTTCATAGATGACAAGCTGGGAGCTAGGTTTTCAGTGGGGCATAGACTTAAAAGCGCACTTGGAAAAAATATGCTTTAATAGAAAGCACAGTGTGTTGAGAGCTGGGAAGCCTGGGGTTTCCTAACTTCATAGGAGGACTATGACAGCTGGTGTAGGGTCAGTAGCTCTGACCGAGGAAGCTGTGACCGGTCAGGAGAGATGGTCCCATGGAGGATCGCCCAGGGGCCCGGTGTCTTCCCTCAGCTGCTGGCTAGGAGGGCCTGTGCAGAGGCTGTCAGCTCTTTAGTGATTGCCAGCTCGTGATTTCAGCTCAGCTCTGCAGGGCAGCCTCCAGGCCAGACCAGGCAGAGAGACGAGAGGCCCGTACAGCTGTTCCACACGAGGCAGCTTTATCGGTCTGTACTCCGGCGAAGGGGAGCTAGGGATGAGCAACTCTTTGCCCTCTCCGGGGCAGGGGGATAGCTTTATAGGGATACAGGGGGTGGGTGTCAGAGGGTAAAGGCCAATGGGTTACAAAGGATCTGCATAGGGTCTCCCAGAGGATTCTGGGTCTGTCTTCTCCCTGTAACTAAAAGGTGGTTGCCTTTCCAGGGGGAGTCCTGCTGAGAGATTGCTCAATCTCCTCATCTCAGCAGACGTCTCTCGAGGGCAGTGGCTGGGCATACCCTACACAGGACCACCAGTACAAATAGCTTCACTTCTCTGTGGCTTACCTAGGCATCTATTTACCAGGGACATGTCACCCCAAGACATCATAATATGGCAGGAGTGAGCATTTTTCTACTTCTCAGTCTATGTCCCAGCCTGCCACCATTTTCCATGCCGAGCAAAGCTGGGGAGAGCCATCCTGTAACAGGCATCTCCACAGTGCTGGGGACACACCTCTGAAACATGATTGAGTGTGAGCATCTACGGAATGCATCTACGTTGGCTTCATCCTATAACTCACCTCACTTGCTCATTTTGGACAAAAAAGCTACTTGAGTCTGAGGCTGTCCCTTATTGCTGCTTTAGATATCCATTGTAAATATTGAAAAGTTAAGATAAGTTTCCAAGGTCTTTGTGATATGACTATGATGGATTGGGAATGGTGAATTATCAACTAACTCTAAGGAATATTTTTTCATGTTTCACCTATGAATATCCTATATATATGTTACCGGATATTTGGTAATTCCCTTCTTGCTTTCCTTTGTTGAACAATCTATGTAATCCCTTTAGCTTTCATGATCTTTTTACCTCAGGCTTTATATATTGTACTAGAGAGATTAAGATGCACACATACCATTTTCTCTGTCCCCTGATTTGGGGAAATGACTTTTGATGAAGAGATGTCAAGAGGGCAGTGAGAATGTTACCTGTTATCTCCATCAATATTAGCACAAATGTGCTTGTAAATGTTTCAATGCACATATGCGTCCTTGGAACATATTAGCAGCACAACATAACTACTGAATATTCACAAAGCACAAAGTAATTGCATTCATGGTTGCTATTTTAACAAATAGGCACAGCCTTTTTTAATGCAACATTCATCCAACTTCATAGTATGCATCAAAATACATTTGGATTGTTTATGATTGATGTGGTCATCCTCTTATGGTTCCTGTGGGCTAGATAGAAATAGAAATGTAGGGCAGAAGTCTCCATTATTGTGCAGCTGCTTTTCTCTGCACTGTCAGCATAAACTCACACGAAAGCTGGAGGATCTGGCTCAGCATAAATGTAATTCTGAGATGATGAGCTGCTGTGGGGCACCTACAATTCTCTTCCTTAGTATTGTTGAGATAACATCAAAGGGGTACTTGTCCAAAGGGAGAAGGCAATGGGAAGGCAATGTAGTGTTTCATTCACACTCGTTCATGTTGACTATTGGTTGTGATTTTGGTTTACAGTGTATTATGGCCAAGCAGTAACTGGAGCAGCTTTTGAGCATTTCTGATAGAATGGAAAGCAAATGGCCCTTTCACAAAGCAGCACCAAGTTAAGCAAGACTCAGATGTAGCTAACCTGTAGGTGAGGTAAAGATACTTTGAGGCCATAGGTCTGCATCATAAAAAGCATGTGGGTTTCTGAAGGCTCATATTACTTTCCAGTAATACCCACTATTATTTTCCATTAGGGTTCATGACTGCAGGCACACATTTCTGAAAAATACAAATAAAGTTATACCTGATTTCTGGAAGTGACCTAGTAGCCTGATTCTCCATTTTTGGTGAAGCTTAGACTCTTATTTTCTTGCTTTTCAAAGCAGGGCTTATCTGTGGAACTTAGACTGCTCATGAGCTTAGGAGGTGCTGAAACTGTTGACCTCCAGACTGAAAACTGTTTGTATCTTTCTGTGGCTGTGATACATGCTGTCTGTAAAGGTCCAGATCTCAGGATCTGTTCACTTTCTGTTTTGTAAATATATGTATTGTATAAAAATTAAATATTAGATCTATTTCTGAAGTTAAGGAAGGATGAAGAAAATAAGTAGTGTTGCAATACTTCAACAGAAGAAATTTGTCTGATATTATTGGATGTACCTTTCAGTATTGTAAATGTGTCTAAGGGAAATGGATTTTGAAGAGTTTTTTGTGCTCCATGACTTTGAATATTTTGCATTAATTAGTTTTGTCTCTTCATAGTTCTTGTCCTCAGTAGAACCTGAATCCTTAACTAAAAAGTAATTAGGCTTTTAATGTGACTGTGAAGATTAGAACAAACACAGAGGCAACCACTGCTTTCCTTAATCAGAGTAACTCCTTTCCCCCCCTTTTTTAAATGTAATGTTTTAATCCTTCTAACATTCTCTAAGACAAGCTAACTTCTGTCTCTGTGTACCTGAGGGACTGTGCAATGCAGACACAGTTCGCTGCAGCTTTCTTTCACTTCTGAAAAAAGCCACAATCCACTTAATCTGACAAGTGAAACCTTTGATTACATGTTACCTATACAATACTGCTTCTTTCCATGTTAAGGCAGGGAAGGAAGTAAATGCAGAAATGTGTCTGCTAAATTTCCAAGTTAGCCATCTGTTGAAGGAAACTGTGATCCTGACAGGTGCAAATGCTGGACTCTCGGGCTTAGGGAGTCTCATGAGCCTTTCAGAGGTTTTTCACCTCACTGATCCAAAATAAACTTCAGTAGTTAGGAAAAATCAAAACAAGCAAGATGTTTCAGGTAGCATGATCTGGTACAGACCAAAGAACAGGAAGAGAGAAAGAGAGAGAGAAGAAAAGCTCCCAACAGGTTATTTCTGTGCTTTGGCCATTAATTGCAATCTTCTGTGACCTTCCTTTTCAAGTTATCCTTTCCCTGGGTGTCTCCAGTGGAGGCTGTAGCAATAGAAATGCTACTGTTCAAATACGAGCCATGTCACTAGTAGGTAGCAGTAGCAACTCTCTAGTCCATAATTTAACAATTTGTGCAATGATCATCATGGATACGAACCCCTGTACTTTTGCCTTCCTTTACCTGAAGGATAATTGCAGGTTTTGGTTCTTGACTAGCTTTTGAGGTTTGTACCACTGTACATCTCTCATAGTTTAAAAAAATGCACTGCAAAATGGAGACGTATGCACACAGTTATATTAGATGAAGTGTAGCCTATCTGACAAATTACTCTGTGCAAATTTCTTGTCTAACAGTGGACTAAAGAGGGAAGAAAAACCCAACACAACACTGTTTCACTGTTTAAAGTACAATCACTGATCAACATCTTCTGCCTAAAAAATGTGCTTTCAGCACAATCCTCAGCCATCATGTTTCAGCCACGGTACCACAGAGACATGAATATGAGCTTGTAGAGTCATTGTGTTTACTGATAATAACAGCAGCAACAACAACAATAACAGAAATAGCCTGCTCCTGTGAATGGGGGTTCTGAGACATCAGTCCAGTCCTGTGCGTATCCAAAATTAGCTGGGAGATAGATGTATCCTTCTCCTTGCCACATGTATTTGTGTGTACATATATGCATATATAAAAATTGCCTTAGTTTGTCACACATATAAATCTCTCTCTCTCTCTTTCTCTACCTATCTGTATGACTTTTCTTTCAGAAGTAAAAAAAAAATAATGGGGCCTACATACAACACAGAAATAGACCATCTTCCTGTATCAAGTAGAATAAATTAGTGCTGAATGCCTAGGTTAATGTTCACTCTGAACTGGGGCCTGCACAGCTGGGATTCTCAGTGCTGTTTGATCTGCCCTTTCAAGCTCTGATGATCCCACTAAATTGCATTTAATGGACACAGGGCTGAAGTACAAAAAAATGAGAGGGTTTGTTATAAAACAGTACAGACAACTTAGCTCACATGCACACTTGTTCTTTGTACTTCATGGAAGACTGTCCTGATGTGGGGGAAAAGATTTCATGAAGCACTCCCCTGGCATTGTTTGCTTGAACTTCATAAGTACAATGGCCATTTTGGGGTAATCAGATTTACAGTCACTACAGCCATGGATTAATTTTATGGGAGGCATTTGTCTTGGGGTGACTTTATGATGTGTATCCCCTATCGCTGCTCTATGCCCAGAAAATTAACTTTGTGCCTTTCTGTGCCTTTAAACCAAGCCTGGGAGGGGGGAGAGGAAAAAACCGAGCAAACTTCTCAAAGTGGTTGTTCAAGGACACGCATACACACTCCTCTGTGTTCTTCTGCTGTGGTAGGGAGCGGGGGAAGCACCCTGCTTGCTTTTCAGCCAGATTGCGGCTCCTTTTCTCCGGAAAACTCGGAAGAGTTGAACTTTGTTTTCCTGGGACTTCAGTTGTTTTTTTTTTTCCCTTCTTGTCTTCTGGACTGTTTCAACATCAGAACACATAGGGAGAATTTTCTACTGAGGTGAAGGTCCTGGAGGTGGGCCCATGACCCAGCTCCAAGGAGGGGGAGAGAGACCACACCTACAGAAGGACTCTGGAATCTTCCCAGGTTTCTCTCCACAGTGAGAGGTTTTATTATTTAGCATTTTTATCCTTTTCCTGTGTGTTTGTTAAATAAATAGTTTTTATCTCTTTCACTTTCCTCCGAGGAAAATGTCATTCTTTCCCAGACCTGGTGGGGGAAGGCGGGAGGCCTGGTTGTAACCTGCCTTCTATCAGAGGATATTTTTCCTCCAAATTTGCCCAAACTGGCACAGTACTCAGCTAGTCATATCAGAACAGCATGTGACACACCTGCACACTGCACTAGTAGAAAGAAAACTACTCTGAGCACTTATTAGCCAGACACATCTGAGTTAAATCAATAGATTTCACCCATGCAGGCTACTAAAGGCTACTAAAGGCTGCAGTTAATGCTTCAGATTTTTCCTGTCCTGCAAGACAGCACTCAAAATTTACCCCCAGCTGAAAAATGGGAATTTTATATTGGTGCTCCTTTTGACAGTATCCTGGGATATTCATAATAAGGGGAGGTGCAAATTGAAAAGTATAACCTTTAATTTCTTTGATGATTTTAGTAGATTTTATTAGATGTTTATTTCCAAATAAGCATGGAAAGTATATTTTTTTTTTTTACTGGAATGACTGAATGCACTTTCCATCTTCTTCACCTTAGATTTCTATATCTATTAATCTATTATTCACTAATTTTTTCTCTGTGCCCAAGATTTCTCTTGAGAGCCAGTTTCTGGGCCTGGTCTTTAAATTCTCATGATAAAAATGGTCCTTGGCAAATCACTAATCCTAAAATCAGCATGGTGCTATATAAATCTGGAAAGACATAAGGCATTTAGTTATTGGAAAACAGTCATCATCTGACTCATCCATATTGATTTATAATATAGAAATAACATGGATTGTCTTTTCCATTTTGCACATAATCCAGACAACAACATTTAGCCTGAAAATAATAATCTGAAGACTTTAGACCTAAACTAGATGTGTATTTTCTCTGTATACAGAAAATCAGGAAAACGTGCAGTGGAAGTACAGACAAATTTATGCTGATGTGCTGATTGCATAGAGTCCAAGCCTCTAATATGTACCTGAAAGGGGAACAGTAAGGTCTACGTGGATCCCTGTATCACATGTATTGGTTTCACTATGACTGTGAGTGTAAACCTGTCTGAAGGATGTTTCCTATCGTAGCATGCTTGATATTGCACATAGAATCATATAATGGTTTGGGTTGGAAGGGTCTTTAAAAATCATCTAGTTCCAAGCTCCTGTCATGGGTAGAGAACCTTTCACTAGACCAGGTTGCTCAGAGCTCCATCCATCCTTGTCTTGAACACTTCCAAGGATGGGGAGTCCACAACCTTTATGGGCAGCTTGTTCCAATGCCTCATCAACTTCACAGTAAATAAATTTTACATAATATCTAGTCTAAACTTACTCTTCTTCAGCTTAAGGCCATTCTCCCTTGAGTTAGTTGAGGAGAGATTTGCAGACTGCCTAATAAAAAAGGAGCTTTTTTCCTGTAATATTTTCCATGTGATAATAACAATGTTGGGGTACTTGAGTGATACTGGTGATTCTGTGGCTAGGAAGTGTGTGACAGCATTATATAAAAATTTCTGCAGGAAAACAGATCTATATTTATGTATTTTAAGCTTACAATCAGCCATCATGACAATCCAATTTGATTTTTGGAATATTTTCAAATTTTTCCTGACCTTGCTCCTAAATTTACCTGAATTAGTTCCTGCTTCAAATCTATGACTTACAGCTACATTGGAGTATTAGAAAAATGCCTGTGTCCAGAGAAGCCTGAGAGGTGGCTGTAATGAGATGTCTCCCAGAGAGTCCAAAAGTGGAGTTTTCTAGCTACTCTTTGTAATTAATCACATGATAGTTTCCACTGTAGGAGAGTTTCCACTGAGAATAAGGGATAGTGCTATTGAACGTTGCATTTCAGATTCTTAAAACTGATCCTCTGGAGAAGCTCCAAGGTACTTTGCCTCTCCTTCAAGGAAAGACTACATCACTCTAAGTGGTGGAGTGTTTTTTCTGGGAAACTGATAAGAAACATGCTTAGAAAATAGTCAGCAAAGGTGAAATGACAATATAGAATCACAGGTTAAAGCAATTAGCTCAGCTACTGTAGGGAGATAATTTAGTAAGAAAATTCAGGGAAAAATAATTCTCCTGTCCTGTCCTGTCCTGTCCTGTCCTCTCCCCTCCCCTCCCCTCCCCTCCCCTCCCCTCCCCTCCCCTCCCCTCCCCTCCCCTCCCCTCCCCTCCCCTCCCCTCCCCTCCCCTCCCCTCCCCTCCCCTCCCCTCCCCTCCCCTCCCCTCCCCTCCCCTCCCCTCCCCTCTCCTCTCCTCTCCTCTCCTCTCCTCTCCTCTCCTCTCCTCTCCTCTCCTCTCCTCTCCTCTCCTCTCCTCTCCTCTCCTCTCCTCTCCTGTTTCAACTCTCAAGAACACAAAGCAAAGACTGTCAGTAACAGGCAAGCATGTTGCTTTCTGTGGTGACTGGTTTTAAGGCAGGTTGCAACTGTTAAGCTGAAAAAATTACAAAGAGGGGGGCTAAGGTTAAAAAAGAGATAGCATTGTTCTTAGTCATATTCTTTCTTGAATTCCAAATGTCTGCATATCATGGACTTAGTCTGGCCTATTAAATATCTAACTTTAAAATCTGGATTGAGATCCAAATCATGGCTGAATTTATGCTTCACTGGAAGGAAGAGATTCAATACAGATCAGTGATCAGCACTATTTGCTGTGAAGAAAGTACAGGTGTGTTTACTAAAGGCATTAATTGATTAATTTTTACCTACTGTTTCCAAATAATCTGCTCTTAAAGGTGGTCAGATATGACAATTATGAGAACAATAAGATGCTCTGGACTGTAGCTTTCTAAGTGATTATCTGTAAGATAGTGGTTGCTTAGTAAGGCCAACATGCCTGCTTCAAAGCTGGCCTCAGGCCACTGAAAGCAATAGAGTGTTTTCCATTGAAAATTTTCTGATAAATGTGCAGAATGGTGTGAGAGAAATGTTGCACGTTATCAATAGGCCACTGAAACAAAAGCTTTGCAAAACATTAAAACTGATTTTTTTTCTCCTTAGGAAATTTCTTTGATTCCACTTGCCATTTCTGTTTTGATGGTCATGTTTAGTGGTGTAGTATGAAAATGACTTTTGATGCTAAGAATGGTACATGACATGGTAGAGCTCTATTTTTTGCCTTAAGCATCTAGTCTTCTTATTTACTATAATGAACACTCCAGGATGGAGTTTCCTCTAAATTAGAACAGCAATTGTATGCAGTGGCTGTTGTAGTGCTGGCTTGAGAACCTGCTTGGGGTGACGAGAACACGGCTTTGGAAGGGTGCCTCCATGGAAAACACTGGACATTACAGAAGACTGGGAGTCAGGAATGAAGTGGTGCTCTTGCAGAGACATGTGCCTTCTTTTGTTCTTGCAGAGGTTCCCTAAGAGCTACAGGTGGTGGTAGATTACTGGTCTAACCTGCCCTTATGCTGTAAATAACACTTTCTAGCAGAGGGGCTGTTTTAAGCATACATTAGTTTATCATATATATATAAAAGAATAACAATTGGATAGTTTAATAAAGAACAGTAGTATAATAGTGTAATAGTTGTGTCATAAAGAACAGTACTTTTACTACAAATACATTTAACTTTATGTAAAAAAAATATGGTAGTTACGCAAAGCTCATTGTTAGCATTATCTAATTATAAAAGATGCAAAAGTAGTAATTAGGTAGGGACCAAAGTACTTTATGATATTTTTAATAAAGAGTCATAGTCAGCTTGTTTGGGATCACAATAATCTTAGTGTCATTCACATCCCTGTACAGATTTAGTGACCTTCCCTAGTCATTGAGGTGAAGATTTTCAAACACAGATGAAGTGCTTATGTCCATGTTTTAGCAGTTAATAAAAGTGACTTGATTTTCAGAGTGTTTGTGTCTCCCCATCTTCTAATTCCACTGCAAATCATGATTACTTGCAACTGAGGTGAATTGGCAGCTGGGTCTGTAATTACCCTTCATCCTTCCCACTCAGCGTAACTGCAACTGATGTCAGTGGTGTTCTCTGGATTTACTGAACAAAATTTCACTCTTGGCTGAGCTCTTCTGATTAATATTTTCAAAGGCATCTACTGGGATTTAATGTGCAGATCTCACTGAAAATCAGTATTGATAGTTTATTCCCTTAGATTCTTTTGGAAAAAAGAGTCTTCATTTGTGGACTTTGATCATTAAAATAGATAGCGAAATTTCTTTTCACTCTGCAAGAACTCTTTATCAGGTCCTCCTCAGAACTCAGAGCTGAAATTCTCTGAGTGATGCTGTATTAATGACAATAGTATAACTATCTTATAATCATAGAATGATTTGGGTTAGAAGGGACCTTAAAGATCATCTAGTTCCAACCCCCTGCTGTGGGGGTGTGATGTGATTTCTTCCTAATCAAGAAAAGAAACACATTATTTTAGGCTAAGTACAAAGTCATGTATTATGCTAATGCATTTCTACCCAGCAGTGGGAGATTTTTTTCATAACCTCTTACATTTCTATCCCAAAGGAATGAAATTTCATACTTCTCCAGAACTGGGAGATGTCTTATTCTACAAAGAACTTGGCATTTAGGACTGATTTAGGAAAAAAAGATTGGCAGGGGAAGAAGTGCAAGAACTCTGTTTTCATTATCACAGGGCAGGTGCAGTGCATGTGAGATATCTGATGATGACTCCAGTAAAAGTTGCTGCTGCTCAGTCAACATAATGAGGAAGAATATCAACCTCTGGTGTCTATGGGTAGTTTTCTTCTCATTCTTCACCTGAAGAGAAGACAACTGTTTCCTTAACCCAGAGGGATCTCTAACTTAAGCATTGAATTTGATGGCTAATAGGGATCAGCTAAATGAGACTGTCTTACATTTACAGATGTGTGAAGTCTACGTCCAAGCTGCTACCACAGGGCAGGTCATGCAGGGTATACCTTGTCAGAAAACTGCTGGTTTATATGGTCATGCACCATGGTCATGTACCATGGTCATGTGAGGTGGTTCAAGGTAGCTGTCTTTCCAGGAGACAACGCAATCCCTGTAAAAGATCTATAAAAGAAGAAAATTTTCTTGTTTTTGCATTGCTTCAAATATGATATGCAGCTTTTACACTGTGAATAACATCCTTTAATATCTATATTTGGCTTAGCAACTACAATAAATCTGACTCTGGAACATAAGCCTAGAGACTGCCTGTTTCTTTTTGTTGGAAGGACTAACCATGATAGTTCTGTTTCTTTCATAGGATGTTTTTCAGCTTTCTTTGCAAAACTTTTCATTGCCTATGAAGGGTTTTGACTGTGTTTGCATCCATGACTGAAGCTTGTACACACTTGGAAGTACTTTCGCAATATGCCAGCAGTCATTTTCCTTTCAGTTCTGTCCATTTCTAGAAGAAAGAAATAAAGTTGGCATATTGTGGAACTTGAATGCAGTATGTTTCCTCTGTCATACTGTTCCAGCAGTCAGGCAAAGATCACAGACTTTTTTCCCCCTCAGATGGCCATAAACCATTTTACATTAGAAGTTTTCAGGTAACTATCTGTCACTAAACCAACATACAAGCAGAATGATTTATCACAGTGAACAGAGCTGGCTCAAAAATATTCATGAGTTGGTGAACATTTAGAGATTGATCTAAAAATGCTGCATGCAAGAGAAAAAGGAGAGCATTTAATAGAAACTTCAGGCTTTAATCTCTCTCGGTTTTACAGACATGCTAGCATATGGATTCACATGTGTCTGCCATGTGGTAGAGTTTGTACTTCTCAGAATCCAAAGCAAATAACATTTAAAGCTTTCTTTTTTAGGGGAAGGAAGGGACAAAACATTCACATACTAATAGCTCATATTTGAAGAGGAAAAAGCTCAGACTTCTTGATCCATATATATGGAGGGTGGTACCCATAGTTCCAGCTGGGGATGTTTAAATGCACTCCCATGTACCAGTACTGATGAAAGAGAGGTGAGACCAGTTAATGCTTCCCTGTGAAACCTTTGGGGCAGGAGATCTGGAGAGGGTGGGTGAGAGCTGAAAGTCAGTGGGCTGCTCCACTAAGGAGAGGGGAAGTGCCCATTGCTCCAAAGGGGAGCTGGGCAAGGGAAGGCATGCTACACCATCTGGAGAGGGTGGCCACAGCCCCATGCAGAGTTATCCTAAGCATCCTCTCTGAGACCGTGCAGGGCTGAGCTCTGTCAACTGGCAGAGAGTAACTGGCAAATCCCAGTCTGATACATGTATAAATATAGCAGTCAGCTCAGAGCAGGTGGACTCTTTGGCTTTCAGGCAGGATGGGCCTGATAGGTCTGGTTGCAGGACTGGTTGTTCTTTATTAAGAATTTATTTAGATCTATTTTTTGTAATGCTTTATTTTTTAAATGCTGCTTGTGCATTACAGAAGCAGAAAACAAAACCCCATACACTCCAGTTCTGTCTTACAAGACATCAGACATAGAAAATGCACCTCATTTGATTACAGTTCACTATTCAAAAAATCCCAGACAGCATATTTATTCCAAAATGAATTACCCTTAGGGATTTTTTTAGATTATAATGCTCAGGGTGTTCCTATATATACAGCAGAAGGGTTATTAAAAATAAATCAGATTCTTAATAATGGGATCACTCCCTTGAGGACAAGAGCTGAATGCCATTTGCCAGTTGAAGAATGAACTTTCTGTCAAAGTGGAGATTCACAAACTTTCTAACAAACCCAGTGAGACTCCTTCCTCCTCCTCCCTTTCAGGAGAGAAACCCTAGTTAGCTGCCAACAGGAGGTGTATTTAAACCCACAATAATGGCAGTGCAATGGTTGATAGGTGACAACCCCATCAGACCACTGCAATTGCATGACAGCTGCCTGGGGTCAGCCACACACTGTAGGTATAGATAGATGCATTCTCCCGGCGGGACCCTGCAGACGGCCACATTCTTCCAGTCTTGTGCTATAGTCAGCTCACTTTCAGCGGCTTATATTGTAATCAACTACATTCTTATATTAATATGTTATAGCCCTTCCTCCTCAGGGCTGTGTGTTGCCCTGCCAAAGTCACTTGCTGTAGTCAATCAGACAGACACAGCCTAATAGGTGTGTGAAGGAGACAAAAATATTACTGGGGAGAAGCACATATGCTATGGACTGCTGTAGCATTATAACCTCATGATATTACCAGACCTCTGTCCTTTAAAATATAATAAGGAGTCAGATGGCATAACTGTATGCTGATATCCATACATTTTCACTGAAGTCACTTTACTATCAGGGACCATGCTGCCAGCTCCCAGGGGCCTCTTCTCCATCTGATCGCTGGGGTCTCACACTTGATTTGTTGCTTGTCCCTAAGACATACCTCCCTTATTCATCTGCACACTGTGGCTGTGTAGATGTCACCTGATGAGCAGCTGAGACCTCTTAAAGTTTCTCAGTACTTTTATATTAGCATCCTTCCCCTCCCCCCTGAACCCTGTTTCCCAGGTCTTATTTTAATTACAGGAACTGTCATTGAAAGAAAGAAGAAAGTGGACAATTGTCTTTTCTAGGTAAAACCAAGTGAAAGGCCAGGATGTGGGAGAGCTACAAACTTCTCTGGTATCCAGATTTTAATGAGTCTATTAGTATGAGGAAATGTGCAGAGTGCAGAGTGCTGACAAGCAGATATCATTCATTAGGTTGTCTTACTTTATATAGCAAGACATTACTTACAAAAAGCCAAGAGTTTTGGAATTAAGCTGTTCCTTTTTTCCTTTATGAGTTTATAAATTAATGGTGGATCATCTTTCAGACTGGAAGAGCTGTTGACAGGCTCATATTTTCCTGCATAACACTTCACATGCTCTAGAAGAATCCACAAAAGCCAAATGTCTACCAATGACAGCAATTATAACCTTGAGACACATCAGGTATAGCCTGAGATGCTGCTGCCTTTACTGGTCTAATATAAGAGTTGCAGGAGTATGAGAGATTTGCTGGAACCAATAATGCTTCATTTGTCTGTTCCTAATTCACCTCCCACTAATACAGTCAGCTATTACTGTTTTGTCAACCATCATTATTTTCATCTGTATTGCATTTAGGTCATCACTTTCTTCCTTTGAGATGTCAATAGTAATAACTTGCATGATCTTGGCTGTTTCCTTCAGTAGACAATGCTGTTCATCCTAATGAACTTATTTACCTTTTTTTAAAGACAAGAAGCTAGCCTATATGTTGCTACTGGTTTAGCACCAGATATATTTGTTACAGTATATAAATGGTAATATATTGAAATTTCAATATATAACATAATTGGTAACACTACCAATACATAAGAATTACTGCGACTAAGGAATGATAGCTCTTTGAGTCAGCAATATACCTTTAGGACCACTATTTGCTGCCACATCTGTGTTCTCACCTTTGGGACGCTGTGCCAGATATAAGCTGTCTTATCTCTACAGCAACAAGACAAGATCATCATTATGTGTGATCATTAAAGGCTCCAAAGGCATTTCTTACACAAGTAAAGTGCTCGCATAGTGTCCAAATTCCTGTACAGATAGTTGTAGTCTGCTTCCCTAAAATTTCTGTTACTTTAATAAAGAGTTTTATTGTTGTATGAAATTTCTGATGCTGCTAGTTAAAAACTGTTAAACAGTAGATGCATGTAAATAAAGCAGAGCCTTGTGTAGCACATCACTTTTCAGAGAACCTGGAGATTCCATAGTGCTGAAAGGTGTTATCTAATTGTAAGCTCATTGTCACAAATAAAATAGTCCAAGTCTCCCCCTATTTACACACAGTGTAACCTTCTTGTTTTTACTGTAGCTGCACGTTGTGCAAATCAGAGTAGAATCTGGTTCATTAATTCTAATTCTGTTCTGGCTGGACAAACAGACAATGTGCCCAGACAGAATTGTCATTGCATATAAAAGAAGTGCTTTACATATTTTCAAAGTATCATTAGGATGCTTATTTGGGCTGCAGTCTAGGAGCATCTCAGAACACAACCCCAGTGACATTGCAGCTGTTGTGCTTGGACATTAAAAAGGCAGTCTTTCCTTTCATTGTAATAATTTAAAAATTACCAGTCATGTGCAGACTCCTCGAGCCTGAGCCCATGTGAACCAGGATGGAAGTCAGGACATATCTCTCCATTGAAGTGTGCGTACTTTGAATCATTCTGTGGACTTTGAGTGCCCAGCCATGCACACCAAGCAGTGGACTGTTAATTGAAATAACCTGAAATGGTTAATATCTGAGGCCTGCATTCATGATAGCAAGCACAGCATACATGGGAAAAGAGGCTTTTTAAGCCCTTCTGTATGTGTAATGTTGGAATGCCTTCTCTCAAGTGAAATGAGGCAACTCTTTGGCACTGTCAGCAGCAGGACAACCACCCCCACAGCCTTCTACTCTACAACAGCCCTTTGAATCTGCTGGAATAATGTAGTGGTTTATCTGTGATTCATTACAATGTGTGAGTGTGTCTGTGTTGGGGGGGGTGGGCAGGAATAACATCTCTCTTCCTGCAAACAGCAATGCTGTGAGTGTTATGTTATGCTCCAAGCAGCATTCCCTTTCACCACATGCTGTATCTGTTGTTAAGTTTTGTCACCTTCCACAGTTTTGTCAGCCCTATTTTTGTTACAAAGTGGGGATCCCATTCTGATGTTGCTCCAAATCAGTGTTGCACAACTGTTGAACATGGCTGAGAACTGTGCTGTTCCTGGCAGTAAACCCCTTGTTGCCGTAAAGCCCCAGGAAAGGTGCTTCATGTTCTATCTTCATGTGTGGGCTTCTGCTTAAGAGATGTAGTACAGTGCACAGACATTGCTAAATTGTAAAAGAGTTGCTTGGGTTTTATTTTAACTCACACTGTCTTCAACAGGTTTTGTTGTGTGGCCTATATAATGTATATTTATAATTTAGAAGTATATTAATATAAAGACAAATATATTAGTATTTTATGTGGAAAAGCATATTAGAGGAAGACAATTCACATGATCAGGATATGAGCCCATGCATTACCTCACCTCAGATGGCAGAACTGTAACAACAGCTTGGTAATAACAGACGGTGAATCTTCAGGTTTCTGCAGTAAGAGAGGCTTCAGTCTCATGTACTACATTGCCACCATGTCTCTCACAACATCCATGTAGGCAAACTCAGGAAGTGTGGACAGAGAGGTGGACCGAGAATTGACTGAACAGTAGATACCAGGGGTCATAGACAGTGGCCCAGGGTCTAGTTGGAAGCCTGTCACTAGTGGTGTCCCCCAAGGTTCAATACTATTTAACTTATTCATCAATGACTTGTATGAAGGGGCAGAGGTCTCCTCAGCAAGTTCCCTGATGATGCAAAGCTGGGAGGAGTGGCCGATACCCCAGAGGGCTCTGCAGCCCTTCAGAGGGACCTCAACAGGCTGGAGAGATGGGCAGAGGAACAGTTTGAAATTAACAAAGGCAAATGCAGGGTCCAGCACCTGGGGAGGAATAACCCCAGGCACTGGTACAGGCTGGGGTGACCTGCTGGGAAGCAGCTCTGTGGAGAAGGACCTAGGAGTGCTGGTGAACAACAAGCTGTCCATGAGTTGGCAGTGTGTCCTTTTGGCTTAGAAGGGTGCATTAGGAAGGGTGCATTAGGAAGGGTGCATTAGGAAGGGTGCATTAGGAAGAACATTTCCAGCAGGTTGAGGGAGGGCTCCTCAGTACAAGAGAGACATAGAACTCCTGGACTGGGTCCAGCAGAGGCTACAAACACAATTAAAGGACTGGAGCATCTCTCTTATGAGGAAAGGCTGAGGGAGCTGAGCCTATTCAGCCTCAAGAAAGATCTTGAGGATGGATTGGATCCATCCAATCTGAGAGTGGATCTCATCAATGTATTTAAGTATCTGAAGGGAGATTCTTAAGAGGATGGAGCCAGAGTTCTCTTGGTGGTGCCAAGCAGTAGGACAAGAGGCAAAGGGAAGAAACAGATACACAGGAGATTCCACTTCAATTTGAGGAAGAACTTTACTGTGCATGTGACCAAGCACAAGATTAGCCGAAGAGGCTGTGGATTCTCCCTCACTGGAGATATTAAAGAATGATCTGGACACAATCCTGTGCAATGTGCTCTGGGATGACTCTGCTGAAGTAGGGATGTATGCCAGATGACCACTGTGATCCCTTCCAACCCGACCCCTTCTGTCATTCTGTGATAGATTTAGAGGTAAATTTAGGTTTGGAATGACCATAGGAAGTCATTTAGTCCAATCTCTGCTTTACAGTTTTCTTTACCACTTACTATACAGAAAGTATATTCACGAAGGCAGAGTGGATCTGAAGTAGTTTCAGCATCAATTTGCTGTGAGTGGTGAGGTTTTGTCTCCCATAGTGATGCTTGGCAGTAGGTTAGTGGACAGGGGGTTAGTTGTTCCGCAGGAATCAGTAGCCTTTAAAAGAGCCACAGCACCAAACATCTTTGCAAATGACTGAACATAGAGATAACATTCTGGATATAAACATATGCATAGAAGCCTACTGGTATTAGGGAAAAAGTGTCTAGCATTATTCCAGGACAAGTTCTTCAGAAAGATAAGTGATGTTTTAGGTAGTGAACAACAGCACCTACAAAATCATTCCCTTTCTAACTGGCCTTCATGCAGCTGGACCTTTTTTCTGACATATGCATTTGTCTGAATGAATTATTTCAGTGTTTTTCCAAATATTTGCTGTGTTCAAGTAAGGATGCAAAAGTATTCATTGTGGGAACTGAAATCTAAGTATTGCAAAGAAAAAAAAATGTAGTGAATGTTATTGTAAGAAAAACTGACCTTTCAATTTTTTATTTTATATTCATATATATAAGGTTTATTAGGCATCACAGAATAATGCTTAAAGTCCACAGGTATTTCATAAGTCACAGCGAACATACTGCTGTGCTAACTGGTTCAAAGAATTTCCACTTTTGCCCATTACATACACAGCATTTTTTTCTTTCTTCTTCACTGATTTTCAGTTGAGGAAACCCCTGTAGGATCTCTCTTGGATCACCCAAGAACACTGGAGAACAGTTCAGTCATGGATACAGAGGTCTACAACCGGGCTGGCTGCTTTAATTTCCTGACAGCTGGTGCATGAGCCAACTAGGGAAGGTGCCCTGATGGATCTTAACGTTTGTGAACAGAGAAGGACTAGTGGGTGATGTGATGGCTAGAGGCCATCTGGGGTACAGCAATCCCAAAATGATAGAACTTTTGATTCTTGGAGAAGTAAGGAGGAGGGTTAGCAGAACTGCCACCTTGGCAGACTCTGACCTGTTTAGGAGTCTGGTTGACAAACTCCCTTGGAAAGCAGTCCTGAAGAGTAAAGGAGTCCAGGGAGTCTGGACATTCTTCAAGAAAATCCCACAGGTACGGGAGCAGGCCATCCCCACGTGCCAAAAGATGAGTCAGGGGGAAAGAAGATTGGCCTTCCTGAACAGAGAGCTTTAGCTGGAACTCAGGTAAAAAAAGAGAGTTTATGATCACTGGAAGAAGGGGCAGGCAATTCAGGATGTTGTGAGGTTCTGTAGGGAGAAAATTAGAAGGGCTGAAGCCCAACCAGAACTTAATCTGGTTAATGCCATAAAAAAAATCAAAAATTTCTTTAAATACATGAGCAACAGATGGAAGGCTAAAGACAATCTCCATGGATTTTGGATGTAGGGGAAAACATAGTGGCAAAGAATAAGGAAAAGGCTGAGGTAATAATGCCTTCTTTGCCTCAGTTTTTAACATAAAACCACTTGTTCTCAGGGTTAACCAGGCCCCTTAGCTGGAAGACACAGATGGAGAGGAGAATGAAGCCCCATAATGCAAGTGGGAATAGTTAACCACTGCTACACCACTTAGACACACACGGGGCCCAATGGAATCCACCCAAGTGTACAGAGGGAGCTGGTGGAAGTGCTCACCTTCAACCATTTGTAAGCAAACCTGGTCAACTGGGGAGGTTGCAGTTAACTGGAGCTTAGAAAATATGATGCCCATCTACAAGAAGTGATGGAAGGAGAATGTGGGGAACTACAGGCCTATTAGCCTGACCTAGGTACTGAGGAATGTCATTACAAAGATCATCCTGAGTGTCGTCTTGTGGCACATGCGGGACAACCAGGTGATTAGGCCCAGCTAGCACGGGTTTATGAAAGGCAGCTCCTGCTTGACCAGCCTGATCTCCTTCTATGACAAGGTGATCAGTGGATAAGGAAGAGGCTGTGGGTGTTATGTGGACTTTAGTCAAGCCTTTGACACTGTTTCCCAGAGCATTTTCCCAGAGAAACTGGCTGCTCAAAGCTCAGATGAGTGCACTGTTCACTGGGTAAAATCTGGCTGGACCGCTGGACTCAGCGAGAGGTAGTGAATGGAGTCAAACCCAGCTGGTGGCCAGCTGCAAGCAGGCATGACGGTGTTGGTGCCATATGTCTCTGTGATGAGGAATTTGGACTGCACTAACTGTTGTTAATGGGAAAAAAGGTGGCTGGACACACTGTCTCTTCCCCGGGGAAACCCTCCCATGGTTCTCTTCCCTTACAGCAAAGGTGACCATTACTGCTTTCAGGGAGCTACTTAGCATTTGACTGCCTAGACATAGTTTTGGTCTTTCTGGAGACAACAAATGTTTTCTTCTGTAACTAAAAAAAATTTCCATGTGCAAGTGATATCTGATCAATGACATATGTCTTCAGAGGCCTGTTGTTTTTTGTCTGGTGTTTCTGCTTACTGATTTAAAGTCAAATTCTGCAACTTTATATCAACACAAGCCCATTGTCTCTGGAGATTGAGAACAGAGTTTGGCAGTCAGAGAGGGCTACCACAAACCATGTAACTCCAGTATATGTATGATGTGTGACTTGTAACCTTGTTCACTGCAGCATAAGTGGTTTGTACATCTCTTATGAAGACATGGTAAAGAATTCCAGCACTGCATCTGAAATTCATTCTATTTTAAATTGCCCTCCTGCATATGCAAACAGCTGAGTTTCCCTTGCCCACTTCTGTATAAAAAATGATTGTGGCATAAATAACCTTCAATACTTTGTAGATTGAGTGTGGTGGTATGAGTGAAAGGTCAGAATGAGGCTGAGAGAAAACATCAGCCAAACAAGATAAAGAACACCTACACAAAAGCTGTATGGTTAAAAAAAAACCCCAAAACCAGTTAATTCCATTCTGCATTGTTGTCAACTACTCTTCCCTAAAGAAGGAAGTGACATGTGAATTCCAAACTTGGGCTGCAGATTTAGATTTCCAGTTAGGAACTATTATTTTGAAATATCAGTGCATGATGCTTTTTTCAACCAAAGTGGTTTCAAAGAGTTCAAACCCCAAAGTCTAAGTAGCATTTTGTGTGTATTTTAAACATCTGTGCTGTTTATTAGAAATGGCATCAGATTTTGGCAATCCAATCTTTTTTCTTTTCTTTTTTTCTTTTTTTTTGGTAGAGCTTGAAAGAGTTGCACCACTCTTTTTTCAGTGCAGTTGTTGGGGTCTAGGGATTTTCTAAAATTGCTAGTAGAATATAATCCTGGAAGTAATTTATCCTAGCTTTTTTTTCAAAAGGGCAAGGAAACAAAGGAGGAGAAAAAGGTATAAGATATGTTCCTGATTTGTGCAGCATTACACACAGTGCAGAAAATGTTTGCCACTTCAGTTCTACTGCCAGTTTCCCATTTTCTTAGGGCAAAATTTTAATTGTGTTTAAAAAAATAACTGATTTATAATAACAATTACTGTAATATTGCTGACGGTGATTTTTGAGTAGATTTTAAAAAATTCTATCTTAAGCTTTTGTTCTTCAGTTGAAGTAATAGTAAAGAGAGAGGGAAGATACTGTTTTTAAATTACCATTAATTTAAAGCTGGAAAGCCTCATTAGGTGAAGTTTAGTTCTAGCTGCAGTAGAAAGTGCTATACATGCTGCTCATGAGAGACAAACAGCTTGTTATACAAAGACAAGACTCATAAGCAAATCAGACATGGATATGAAAACTGGCTTTACTCTCTTCTTTGTAGTGCCTACAGCTTAAATACTGTCCTTTTCTTGAAAAATAAGACACAAACCAAATAGTACCTGCAGAACATGTCAACACTTTAATGAAGTTTTGTGTGTTTTATGCATGCGTTTTGCAGAAGCTAGAAGAATCCTCTACAGGATATTTAATCCCAGTATTTCCAGTGGATCAGACTGATACCACATCTGCGTAAAGTCTCACTTATTCTACATTTCGAAACATTTTTTATTTCTCTATATAACCCACTTACCCATTCCTTACGCCTTAACTGCGCTGTGAAGGTGCATTGTAGCCTTCCCTTCATTTGAATAAATGAAGCTCTTTGAGCTGAAGAAGCATTAGCACTTCTCAGGTCCTCGGCTTCTGGCATAACCAGCCCGGGGAAGCCTCCTGTGGTATGTGGAGCTCAGGAGCCGAGGCCCTGGGAACAGCTGTCCCCTCATGAATCATTCATAGGGGGAGCTGTGATGATGAATGATCAGCTGCAAACAATGCATAACATTTAGAGAAAATAAAGGCATTTCACTGTAATTTCATTTCTTCCCCAGAGGTGAGGCAGAGCCCCAGGTGTCTTCATAGTGGGATAACTTTAGTTAAGGAGGAACTTTTAAGTCCTGGAAACAGTTTTCCAATGACCCCACAGGTCTTCTCAAGACCCCTTCCCAAAATGAGGAGGCAAAATATTAGTGATGATAAGGTAAGATATTAAGTATGGATTAGAAAACAGAAACATTTTTCCTGCCTTTAACTTTTGCTGTATTCCCAGATTTTGGAAAATTCATGAAAAATAAATGGGTGACTATTTTCTGGCTGGCTGGGGAATGCCAAGTCACATGTTGTTGCTCCTGCTCTTTGACTGGCTGCCTTCTATAGCTAATCAACACAGTGTCATTTTGAAATTCACATCTGGGAACTCTTTGAGCTAAATATGCACTTTTCATAAGCTCTGGCAACTGTAAAGCACCAAATGCTTGAATATTCAAGGAAAATAAACACACATGCTAAGAACGTGACAAAATGGAAATCTGTGTCAAGTTTGAAAGAACAATCTAGGATATCCTCTGCTCTTTGCTCCCTGCTCTCCACTCAGCTGTGCTCAGTAGCAGGAGTAGATGGCAGAAATGTGTGTCCCTTATGTAAGATGTGCTCACAATGCCCCTGAACTTTTGGCATCAGTTCAGAATGTAGTTAACTGGATCGTGCCAGTTTAAATATATCTGGTCATTTTCCAGTACACTGCTCAGCTGTCTACCTTTCAGCGCCCTTGCTGGCATCTCAGTAAGCTCAATCTGCATTTCTGTGTTTGTTAATGCTACTGGGTTCTCTAGTGGGAAACAGGATATTATTATGTTGAGAGCGAGGGACTGGGAAACATGAGATCTGGAGTAATTTTTGGTGCCTATTATGATTTCCTGCAAACTTCTGGAGACATTATTCTGGCTTTTAGTATTTAAAGAAGATCCACAGACCCCTGTCTAATGAAGCACAGTTCTAGTTTTGATTATGTGAGTAGTCACATAGCAGTTAGAGGAATCAGGCTTTGATTTCCTTAGAGTTCAGTTTACTGCACGTATTTCACACTATCTCAGGATACTGAAGTACAACAGTATTTGGAGACTATCAGGAGGAGTCATACAGTCATGGGTCAAAATGGCATGCTTAAAATTTCTAAAAAATCTGCAGACTTTGATATTGTTTGTTATTACTTGTAGCAGAGAAAAGAAGGTCCTTCTGAGTGAAAGAAATATTCTCAGGACCTGTTGCTGACTACATGAGGCTAATTCCTCATCCTGTCCAATGGCCCATGAAAGACATGATTCTTTGCTTATACCCATTTTTCCCTTTTTTACTATATTCCAATGTGATTGTATGGAGACGAGCACAAAGGCTGTGACAATGATGCCATGATGATTTTTTGCCTTTTCTTTTATACCCGTTATACCTTTTTTACAACTTCTGTATTCTTAGTGCTATTTGCCTACATTCTTGGACTTGTTTGTCAAGCTAGGAGACTAAACATTTTAGAAGCTTCGTAGGTAGGGGTTAGTGTGCCCCAGACCCCAAGGTCCTCTCCAGAACACATTTTGTAAACTAAGATAGAACCATCCAGGAGAAGGTTCCTTAGTGGGGGGGGGGGGGGGGGGGGGGCCTCATTCAAGCCTCTCACTAGGGAATTTTTGATATGTATGCTGATTAGTAAGACCTATAATGTTATACTTGATCTTTTGGGGATGTGCTTGGTGTGGTGTGCATTTCGGCGCATTCGACCTGGACATGTGCACCTAAGGATCCTTAAAATAAATAACAAGATAAAATCCCTTTTTCCCCTTCTAACCGTGTTTGACTCTTAATTTTAAGACCAGAAAAAGGCATCAGCAAGGGTGGTCTTCAGTGATGCAACTGAAATGTAAAAGTCACTGCCTGCAAAATTTCTCTGTCCTGTGGAGGATAACTCAAGTACTAACCTGCTTGGACCATCTCCAGTTCAGCTCTTCTACTGTTCTTGAAAAGGTAATAAATAAGGTTCATTAATAATAATCATAAAATACAAGACAAACATGGCACTGATGGAAATAGTTAAACCCAAATTCCTTGCTGTGCCTGAATTTAAGTGCCCGTCATGCCTTAACATGTTCTGAAATTAAGCTGAATAAGTTAATTTCTAGTTGTGGATTCTATGGATCCTCCTTGTATACTGCAAAAAGCCACATCAGAAGATTAAAAAGAGCAGTGCCAATTGTTTGGGGAAGTCATTGTTTGTCTGAATTTAGCAAGAAAGGGACACCATTTGGCAGCATGGGGTGCCATCGCCTTGGTTCCAGCTAATGATCACTGTGAATTGAGCTGTAAGGAGAGCTGCCCATTGACCAGCATTGATTGCTGTCCTCGACAGGTGCTAATGTTCAGAGGGCAGATCACAGCTGCTTGCACAGAGTTCCCATTATCCTTTGCTGGGTATTGATTCCCCCTGTGGGATGTTTCCTCCCTAACTGTTAATTTTCAGACCACGTATTTGCATTGGTCTGTGCTGAGGGGGGCAAGCAGAGGTACCTTGGCTATGTTTAATGACCTTCATGTTCCTCTGCTCCCCCCCTCTCTTACCAATCTCTCAAGTCTTTAGAGACCATGTCTGTTGGGATCCAAGTTTCCTTTAATTATGGTGCACATTAAGGGACAGGCTCTATGAGGAATAGCAGTACTGCTCTTGTAATTGCTTCAGGTGCACTCAAAAATTAATCAGAAAGTACACAATGGAGTTTTTGTCTTGGTGTGCTTTATTTTGAATCCTTTCTAAGTCTGAAGACTTGCTGCCTGTGTGTAGAGCTCACACAAGTATAACAAGGAAAGGAAGGGGAAGTAGTTCATGAAGCCGCCAGGGCAGGGACTGCTGCGTCCCTTCAGCACTATTTTTGTGCTGCACACAATTAATTAGCTGATGGACCTCAGTTACCATCAAACCAGAATGGTATTATAATACATTCATTTTACATTGGGATAAATATCTTTCAGGGTTGATTTTATGGATTTGTCTTTCTGTAGATGTCTGCACAGTGCTTAGAGCTGTGTCGGGATCTTGCCGAGTCTTCGTACTACATAAAACTGCTTATAAGAATCATGTCTTAGCTCCCTACTTCAATAAGCCAAAGAAGTCTAATCCAGAATTTTTTCAGAGAAGGGAGTAATAGTGTATGACAGAAAAAATATTCATTCACTGAGGATTTTTCTTGTTTTGGCAAATATAACCACGTCAGTGCAAACGTTGTCTTCACATATGAAGAAACATTATTAATTTTATCTCTGTAATAGGGAAATGGAACAATTAATTTAGGTCCTCTGAACAAATTACACTTTTGCACAAATAAATAGACACCAGTTTCCAAGCCTTCCTTAAAGCATCTTTGTTTTCTGTGGTCTGCATAGAAAAGAGAGGGTACATCTGAACCTAGTTAGCTCTAGGGCTGAAATAGTTATGTTGTGGTGTTTCTGTGATCAATAATAACCAAAAGATGTATGTAATTATCTTCAGCTCCCCAGTATAAATAGCCAGGTAGTCATTTATAGCTGAATATCAGGGTGGGTCCAACACTTGGATTAAAACCTCTGTAACCATTCTGACAAAATTTGTGAGTTCCTTGTGGTGTCAACAAATGTAGCATTATTATAAAAGTAACTCTTCTTTGAGCTTCAGGGTACCAGAGTCGCTACTTCACCCTGGAAGCATGAAGTCTCAAAGACTGTATTCCACCATTAGGAATTTTCTTCTTTTGCTAGAACATGTTTCCTATACTCTATGTGCATGGCTTTGGAATGGTGTAGTCTACAGACATGAATTTTGGGTTACCCTTTTTAACTCTGTCAGGTTCACAGTCCACCTTACAAAAATGATGCATGTGCAGGTGGATTAAAAAAGCATTTGAAAATACACAAAATAATATATAATTGAAAAGAAAATAGTACGGGATTTCAGCAGCATCTGAAGAGCAGGGAGAGGATATGTTCCTCTTTTCATTTTTCTGCTGCTGAAGTTGCTTTACCTTTAATGCACAAGGGTTTCTGCTCATCTTGGTTTCCCAGGACTGCAATCACTTCTGTGGTTGCTGGAGTGAGTAGCCTGTGCTGCAGTGCATGCAGGATTGAAAGAGATGGTTTAATCCTCGGTTGCAGCACATCAGCTCATTTAAGCAGCCGTAGTGATGCAAGTGTGGACAAGGGTACAAGTCATCTCATTAACTGATAACTGCTGCATGTTGGAGAGTGCAGACTTAAGCTACTCCTGAAATGAAAAAAGCCATCTGTTTAAGATCAGCTGGGACATCAAATTTAAAAAGTAAGAGGAAAAAAAAAGGAGAAAATCCCAGCCCAACAGAGAGCCTGAGTCTGCTCTTGCTAACGCTTGAATAACTCAAGAGAAATGAACAGAAATTAACACAGTGAAGGCAGTGTAACAGCAGTAAAAACAAGTTCAGAATGTGTGCCCATAGGAGACATCATATGTGAACTTTGTACAAAGAAGATGAGTGGGAAGAGAAATGTTGGTAGGGAATGGGTAAAGGCACGGAATATTTATTATCTGCTTACTGCAATGCTCTTCTCCTTTCATGGAATGAGAAATGTGAAAATTTTTCCTATTTTTTGTCATACTTTGAACAGTTGCTTCCCAATGTGTTCAAAAGGAAACATTTCAGTTTTCTTAACTGGGTTTGCTTTGTGGGACTGACTTCTCTACACAAGAAGGGTACAGATCTGGTACTGCTCATTTGGGACCCACAGAATTGCATTGATGTAAGGGAAGGGAAGTGGAGAAACTTAGGTTCTATGGCTGGAACAGAAACTCATGAGTTAAAAAAATAATTATTGGGGGGAGGTGGATTAGAAAAGCAAAAAAATAAATTAGAGAGTTGAGAATTCAAAGAGGCAGGTGAAGCTGAGAGACAGAGCTTTATTGAAGGGGGTGGTGAGATAGTGCTCTGTGTAAGACAAGAGTTAGCTGAAAGAGAAAAAAATAATTAAATTCAAATAGAAAGCTAATTAAAAAAATAAGAAGGAGAAAAGAATACATTAAAAATGGAAAAAGGAAATAGAAGGAAATATGAAATAAGGAAATGCAAGTACTGAAAGGTAAGAGATGAAGAAAAATATCTTTATCTAAAGCAATTGTACAAAATAAAAAGCAGCAGCAATTTTATAAAAGTCTTTACCTTTGGATTGACAACCACCCTAAAAGATCTCTAAGAAAAGCAATTCAATTCAAATTTGATTCTACTTAATTAAGACACCAAAGTAGATTACTGAGTTGGGCAGCAATTCAATGCAGTTGTAGTAGAGTTGTCAATCAGTACAACTGCAATCCAAATTAGATACCAAAAAAAAAAAAACTGCAAAAAGAAAAATAAAGAGCTTGATCTTATTTCTCATTGACTTCAATGGGACAGGAAGAAACCATTGTAAAGAAAATTACTGGGAAAGAGAGAAAATGACAGAGGTTAAAGTCAAAGAGATGATTTGGGCTACAAACCATGATGTGAAGACGGAAAGTGAGAGCTTCCTTCATACCTGGCCCTTGCTGGTTTCTGGTCTGTTCTGGTATGCTGTCTATTTCAAGTGGAAAGCTGAGGATGGGGCTGTGTTTTCATAAATTTATAAAATATCCTGAGTTGGAAGGGACTCACAAGGATCACTGAGTCCAACTCTTTGTTCCACACAGGGAAACCTGAAAGTTAAATCAGGTGTCTAAGTGGATTGTTCAAATGCTGCTTGAATATCCAGTGGGCCTGGGGCAATGACCTATTCCCTGGGGAGTTTCTTTTGGTGCTAGATCTCCCTCTCAGGAAAGAACCTTTTCCTCATATCCAGTCCAAACTTCATCTGATGCAGGTTTAAGCCACTCCCTTGTGTTCTATTACCAGACACCAGGTAAAAGCGATCAGCATCTCCCTCTCTGCTCCCCACCTTGAGGTTGTTGCAGACAGCGATGTGGTCACCGCTCAGTCTCCTCTTTTCTAAGCTGAACAAACCTAGGATCCTCAGCCAATCCTCATAAGTCATGTCCAACTGTCCTTTCTGTATCTTTGTTGCCCTCCTTTGGGCAATTACTAAAATTTTCATATCCTTGTGATATTGTGAAGTCCAAAACCACACACAGTACTTGAGGTGAGGCCTCAGCAATGCTGAGTGTAATGGGACAATCACTTTAGATCAGTTAGCTACATCATCCTCAAGGCACTCCAAGTATACAGTTGGTCCTTTGACTGCACATTGTTGACTCAATTTGAGTTTATCATCAATCAAAAGCCTCAGATCTCCTCCTGCAGGTCTGCACTCCAGCCTCTCGTTCCCTAATCTAAATGTGCATCAATTTCTCTCCTCTCTTCAAGGCAACCAGCATGGATAGGATAGTGAGGGAAAACAGGTCTTCCCTCAGCTTGGCACACACAGGAAAGAGGTTTGATTATCACTACTTTAGAGCAGTGATGCTGAGTGCAAAACTTCCTCTAGCTACTTCAAAGATGGTGCAGCTTACTCACTTCCCCTATTCCAAGCATTTCCTGAAGATGCAATGTAATGCCTCAACATTCAAGGGACAAAGTGTTGCAAATTCTTGAACATGCAAGTTATTATCCATGGATTAAAATGGAAACAGTCACCTACAAAACATGTCATATACTGATGTTCCTACTGCTTGCAGCAGTAATGGGTCTGTAAAGCAGCCTCTAGCCAGGATGCTGCTTATGGCTCAGGCTGCTGGAGAAATTTGCTGTGTGCAGGTCATATCTTCTGTGTGTGCATCAGTTTAACACCAGGGAATAAAGTTGCTCTTTTTCTTCTTTACAAAGTTGTTGTGAGAATAAACCTGGGACATTTTAGGATAAATGAAGCTATTCCATCTCGTGGCATAGCCACACAGTAAATGTCTCTATCTTTGTCCAGTATCTTTTGGAAAAATCTTGCTCTTGTGCAGATGGATATAACATGGGCCATGTCTTAAAACGTCCTGTTAGTCATTAGCTGCAGCTGCAGAGCTTTGGTCTTTGGCCCCTGCTAGCCCGGGGAAGCAGGGGCACCCTGTAATGCTCAGGTACAGAGGTGTGGGAGAGGCTGTGCTGCTCAGGGGCAGAGGTGTGGGAGAGGCCGTGCTGCTCAGGGGGAGGGGGGTCCAGGTGTAATTCAGGATGGTAAATAGCCCAATGAGTTTAACAGCACTGTTTAATGACATCGTTACCATACTACACAAACTCCCATTGAAATTAATGGTATTTCACATAATAAAGTACTGTGCAAATACTCAGTTATGTAGAACATTAATGTGCCTTTAAAAAGGTCATAAAACCAGAAAATCAATTTCGTTTCTGTAGTTATATTTGAAGTGGGGGCTCATAATAGAAACACCAGCACACCTAGAGATGGAAGTCCTCAGCTCCAGAGGCTTGTAGTCATTTGCTCCCCGTCACTTTAATCCAGTTAGAGATTTTGAAATAAGAATTCTTTCCTCTCTGTTTTCTTTTTTTTCCTGTCAAACAGAGTTTCCCCTTGGGTTTCTCCAGCGCAACAGACAACATAAATCTATGGTTTTTTGTTTTCCTGTGTATATGCCCGACTTGCAAGTGATGCTAGCAATGAAATATATTTTGTTGACTGAATTGGAAAACAGAAAATGAAACATTTGTTCTCATCCAAAACAACTTTTTTTTTTTTTTGTTCCTTCCACTAAACAAAACACCAACTCTTTAGACTTCACAAAGTTAAATATGTTTTCCTAGAAATCACTATTGGCAAGTATGTGAGCACGCTATTTTACATTTCAAGTATACAGGGTGGCATGGATATATTTATTAATACTATCTCAGAGGTCTCAGTTCAGGTTTTCTTTTACTACTTACTTACTAGCACAAGATAAATGTGATAAATCCTATATACATTTCTTTGCCTTTTCCTTATTCCCCTGATACATCATTTAGGCTGGAAGCAGGTACTCTTGCTTCTGTTTAGATATTTCTCTTGCCGTTTTCTGAACAAGACAGTGTTTCCACATCTTGAGCTGATCCATTAGCTAAGTCAGATCCTCTCTATCACATGGATGTACGTTTCTTTGTCCTATGAGTTTTTTGACCCTTCTCCTTCGTTGCCTTTGTGCATGTCTCTCAAATCCTTTTGGGATTTTTTTTTTTTTATTCCTCATTTCTCTTGACAGGCAGCACAAGCTGGTTCATCAGTCAATCTCTTCAGCCAAAATTGGTAAAATCATGGCTGTTTAGATTAGCATTTCCTCAGATTTCCTCATCTTGTGAGAACTCATGAGCTGAATTCACAGAAACATTTCAGAGCCCACCAATTTGCTGTGTAATTTCATCAGTGAACAGTTTGTCAGTTTTACTGGGGCAGAGTCACCAACTCTTCACAGGAGGCACCACCACAACATGTTTCATGCCCTCATCTATGGAGGCTTTTTAACAGAAAACTGAGAACTATAGTCTCTATAATGAGAGAAGCTGATGTCAAAGGAAGTGGGACTTGCAGAATTATTAAATTACATATACCACTATCTATATGCAGATACAATTAGATATATGAAGACTGAGAGTGGGAATGTGTCATTTCTGTGACAGGGCACATATCTGTGATGCAAGACACCAGTCCCAGAAAGCTGGACTGTTGCACAAATCTGCCCTGTAGCCTTGTGAGACAATTAATTCCTGACACACATAACTGGAAGACAAATAGCAAGATCTGAAGAATTACATAAGGTGCACTGAGTGCTCAGAAATGCTCCCAGCAGAGCAGGTAGTGATCCTCTGTGCTTTGTTTGAGTCTAAAGCTCTAGCACAGGACTATTGTATTACTCTATTTTCAGTTCTATAATCATCACCCCAGACAACCTAAATTTGCATAAAATCAAAGGCAGAGCAGGGTATTACAACAGAGAGGAAAAACAGACTGTTGGGAATTGAGGAGAAGGGGCTTAATGCAGGAACTGAAACCGTCAATGGAGACTGAAAAATTGTTGAGGGAAGAAGCATCTAAGTTAAACTTTCCCTTGCATTACTTACAAATATAGGTATGTAAAGTCCACTGTTCCTATGGTATGGGTCTGAGGCTTTTTGTTTGGTTGGTTGTTTTTAGTTTATTTTATTTTTATTTTATGAATAAACTGAAACATATATTTATGAAGATATATTTATTTTTTTAACCTGAGCTCAGCTGAGTAGGAGTCAGTACAAGCAACTGCTAAGATTATTTGATATCCCCAAGGAATTTGGGAAATGCCATGCATCCAGGACCTCACTAAAGGTCTGGGGAAACGGGCTTGCATTCCAATTCTGATAACAGGGTTATGTAGTCTCCTTCAAAGTATATGATCAGTGTCTCCCAGGCCTGTATCCAGAACTCCAATCATAATTGTGCAACTAAAGAAAGAAAACCTTATTCTACAGGAAAAAATTTCAGGTGTCCTTTGGCAGTGGTAAGAACTGGACTCTGGTTGCTTTTACATGAAACTGAGTGCTGGGAAATAGGGACATGAAGTTTCCTGTATCTTCTGGGAAGAACAAATTCTCTTGTTCTGCTGGAACATACTGATGCTCATTTTTAGCATCTTTGACATATTAGACATTAGAATCTGAGTTGAACCTTGTAGTTCAAAGGAGTTTTCCATTTTTTATTACTGAACTTCAAGACAAAGACTAGTTTGTTTGGCACTTTTGATTTTTTTATGTTTTAATTACATTTTGCATTCTTAATTCATCTCACATATAAAGCTCACCATAGGTTAACTTGGAGTTTCTCAGTTTTTTTCTGTTTTTCTCCTGGGATTCCATGACAACTGCTCTTTTATCAGTTAAATACTACTAATTCAGATGCTCAGACTAGGATCAGTCACAAAATCTTCCACTACTTTGCTTCTTTTTTTCTTTTCCACTTCAGATCCCAAACAAGTTTTACATACTTTCTTTCACTGAACATGCTACTTACTCCTGCAGTAAGTCTGCTCTTCCTGACTTCACTGAAAACTTTAAAAATTGTCGAGTGCATCAGGGCTTGGACTTGATCAAGTTAAGATAACCTGGGTGTTCTTCTTCTCATTGTCACCTGGTGCTTTCCAAAAGCAAATGCACTGTTGTTTAAAAGTCACTTGTTTTCATGTTTCTGAGTGAGTTTCAGCTCTGTGGAAACTCTTAGTTTGATGTTTTTCTTTCAGAGGATTTTGACTTCTTATTATGTCTATTGCCTTGCAGTAGTCAATAAGAGCTTTGGGCCTGGAATAATTTAAACTCTTATTTGGGCACAGGATAGTAAATCCTTCTGATTAACAGAAGAAAAGCCACGAAGATATCCTTTTGCCTGGGTTTTCCAGTGTCTGGAGTAAAAAGTACAAAGTTACCGACACATTTGGTCTTGTAGGAATGAGAAAATTTTCCTGCCCATAAGGCTGGTAAAGGTTGGGAAGAAAACTGCACTCAGTAAAGGAAACCATAGCAATCTGCCTGAACTGTAGCCCTGTAGTGGGCTCCCAGGTTGCTCCCAGCATGCTCCCAGGTTCCAGCTAGCCCACCTATTTCATCTAGAGCTATGAGGAATGGAAGCAGTGATGGCTTTTAAAAGGAAAGAAGTGCTGGTAGAACTTACTCTCAAGGTTAAAAAATGTGCAAGTTCTTAGAATCCTTTAAACCAAGTTATAATCATGATAACACCATTCATCATAGCAATGCCTCCCCCTCCCCCCAATCAAACCAGCCCCTTTAAACACAACTCTTCCTGCTATATAAAGTTATTCAATGAAAGATTTTATTACTGCTGTCTGTACTGTTTTTTCAGGGAGCTACCATAATAGAAATCAACGCAGCAAAATCAGTAATAATCACACATGTTTCATATTGGTTCCCATGTGGAAAACATTTCAAAGGTGTCAGTGCCTGGAAAACCTGATGGTTTCATTGAATACCAGAATGAAACTCCAAGGCAAACCCTGAGGAGAGATTAACACTTGGAAGTATAAAATTCAGGTAGTAATGAGAAGCCAGGTGTTCACTGTCAAGGATTCCAAGTTTCCCTAATTATGGGCAAGTATCTGACTTTAACTGCCTCTCTCAGGTGAGCTAGTAATCCTTTGTTGACAAAGATTTATAAAGAGAAAAAAATAACAATAGGAAAAGAAAAGAAATATGCCTCTGTTTGCTGCTATGGAGAAAATATTACACAAGCAGCCCTATTTCTAACTAAATTAAGATGAGAGAGGGAGTTGGAAGTCATGTTGCACCCACAGTGATCATTCTGCAAATTGCAATATGGATCTAGAATTTCATGTTAATTACATTTTATTTGAAAAGTGCTGCACTACCCAGTATTTTCCAAAGCAGTGGAGGCTTGATTCTGCTCTCAATTATGTAGGTGTAAAGTGGAGTATCTCCAGTGAAGCTAATGAAGTTAAAGTAGTTTAACACTGAAATGAGGAAGATTGCAATAAGGCCCTAGAGTCTGCAATATTGCTACTGCAGTTAATGATCATTACTGCAGAATGCTGTAGTCTGGTAATTATTTCGTTCGTGCAGGTAGAAAGATACACAAAACTGGCACTGATTGTGTCTGTAAGAGAAATAGTCCAAAATTTTCCAACCTAATATCGTGTCTCTAAATTGCATTTCATATTCCTTTTTGTGGGTACCGTGGTTCTGTGCAGAGGGCAGTGTGTTTGGATTTTGAGTAGGCTGATTTAAAAGGCTGCATGGAAACTGAGTATCAAAGTAACAAAACTGTGCCTTCTACTTCAGGCTGCTCTGATGTCTATAGCCATCATGTGGAAACCCCATCATTTTTGCTTCTTTTGGAGTGTCTTGATACACTTTAAAATACAGCACCTTAGCCAGTCCTAGTTCTATTTCCAAGTCTTGGTGTACCAACCTCAGTGTTAAATGCCACCCAGGCTTTCCTGAGCACCATGTGTGGGTGTGTTCAGGGCAAAAAGTGGACCCAAATTTTTGCTCCTGGAATATTGAGTGGAGCAGGCCACAGTGAGACTTTGTGCTGATAGCCCAGGGCAACAGTGGGTATGTTGGGTTCATCTCTGCCTTGGCAGCTGAGGACACAGAAGCTACACCTAACTTGGGTTAGCAGTGTATGCTCAAGCATTGATATGTGATTTTCCACACATAAACTGCCAGCAAGGTCCCCGTAATGGATTTAACCAGCACATAGCTAGAGATGGATGGAACAGAACATGTAACAAGAATTATCCCTAAAAAGCAGTCAGGATATGGCCATCCTGTTCAGGTATTGACTGTGTTAGAATGAGGGCTGGGCCATGCCTAAGGAAAGAACTCTAGTCTGAAAAAGATCTCTAGTTTGCTCATATGTGCAGAGCTGTAGCATAACACAGATGCAGCTGGAGTAGAGAAAGGTAATTACCAATTCATTTTACTTTTTCCTTGGAGCCCTGTAGAGCAAAACTCAGGTACCAGCCTGGTAGCCCTGGGGTAACCCAGCAGCTACCATTGAGGAGCTAAGATCTCCAATTTTATGTTTTAGGGCAAAAGGATGCTCCACATGGATAGGTCTGGATGCTCTGTACCTGGTGATAACATCCACCTGGCCCACTGTCTGAGCAACTCTGAGCCACCAGCCCAAATGTGTTACCTAGAGAGGTCCTGGCATTAGGGGAGCAAGGGTGCAGATGAAAGAATTGATGTGAGTTGAGGGTCTCAGGATATGGACTTTTGCCTGTTCCTGGGACTGACCAGGTGAGATACAAGTTCAGGTAGCCTTGGAGTAAGCAGTGTGAATGTAAAAAACTGGATTAAGGCACCTATCATTTAAAATCATACTTCAACACAGTCTAAACTATATCCAGTGCCAACCTCTTTGTTAGTCTAGCTAACAAAGTCTAGCTAATCTGGATTATTTATTACCCATATATTAATATATTTATTTTTAAGAGGGCTATTTTTTGTGAGTGATTTCTTAAAAACTCCCATGCAACCTGTTTTCTCCAGCCAGGTACACAACCTTATCATCAATATTTATAATGAATTTTGAGCATATGACAACATATCAATGACAAGAGGAGAACAGATCATTTGAAAAGATGTTATTAAAAGATGACTATCTTCAGATAATCTGCTTTCAGCAATAGTGCAGTCCAGGTGTAGCAGATTTCATAATAACTCTAACATCCACTACATTTGGAGGAGAAGTTTTCGAAGGTATAAGAAGTGAAAAGGCCCCCTGATCAATTTGGCTGGGAGAAGGAAGGCTGTCTTAATGTGTCTTTCAGGTTCCCGGAGATTTCCCACCTTCGTACTTTGCACTGGGGATGGCAAGTCCAGAAATTGTTCCGTAGCTGTGCTTTGACAGGCGCACTTCTGCCATTCTGTGTTTGGAGGTGTTGAAATGCTGCTGACTTGTTTGTCACAATATTACTCCTAATGCCTTTTAAAAATTACTGTGTGTTGTCTGCTCTTTCTTCTCTCTCAAGTGATGGTGAATTAGAGGGGAAGCATGGAAATGAGGTGGAATTGCCTTTGCAAAGAGCTTTGTTAGGAGGCAGGCAGGGACGGTGATGGTTTTACATCATAAGGCTTGCTCCTTTTTCTTTGCCTTTCTCTGAATGTAAATGTACTACTTCACCTCTCCCCAAAGAGGAAGACAACACAAATCTCATCAGGCAAAGGGTTATGAATCTCTTCTCATTAGGCACTCAAGTACCTGAGAACTGAATTCCGAGAGGCTCCTCCTGAAAGGGTAGCCAGCTTTATCTGTGAGATAAAATGCAACTTTTCTTCAGGAAGGACATCACAGTTCATCTCAGAAGCACAAGCTGGAAGAGGCATAATGCACATGTTCATCATGTAATCTATCTCCTAGGATGCACAACTTGAAAAGAGTTCGTATGTCACTGCAATATGTCCCCTTGTTTATCTTCCAGACAGACTGCATGTATCATGTTGATAAATTGGGCAATGCACAGGGCCAGTTCCCTCCTACTGAGGTGAGTGGGAACTGCATGGTGCCTGATACCAAAGCTAGGGAATTATTCAGATTGACTATCATAGCTGAATGCATGCCAGGCTTGCTTTATTTTCGTTGACAGATCTCTTGGGGAGTTAAGGAGCTGAGGGGTGATTGAGTTTCCACAGCAGAAGAAAGGCAGGTAGTACCACTTGCTTCGTAGCACCCCATGTACCACACACATGGGTGGCATTGGCAATTTGGGGAGCAGCTCAACTGGAGGTGCAAGAGGCTCCAGGTTCAGGGAAAACACAATCTCCCTTGTTCTGCTGGAGCTATTGCTTAGGGTTTATCCTTTTTAGTATTTGTCCTGGAGGGTTGCTTAAGGCATTACTGTGACATAAACAATTATTAATAATGATTCAGCAACTATATTACCCTGTGTAGAAGAAAACAAAACCAAATAAGGCTAATCTTTTGCAATACTACTTGCAGTTTCCTACAGGGACTGTTATTTATCTTCCAGCCATAAAGTAATTAAATCTTACTGCTTTCCAGTTGTGAAGGAGCTGAACTCTGAAGATTCAATCCTCACATGGCTTATATCTTTGGGGCTCTGGGTAAAATATTAAGATAATATTTTACTAAAAAGACTTTTATTTTTATTGTTTGTTTGAATAATTAAACAAAACCGTTTTGAAGCCGGTTCAGTGTTAGTGCAGTGAACAGCATCCATACACCTGGACTTTGCTGCACTTGTTCCTCACATTTGTGGAGTGAAACAGGGACCATTTTATTCAGTGGAATCCTATACTTAACAGCAAGAAGTGTGTCCAAGCAGCTGTTGACCAGTGCACATCTCTTTGTATCCATGTCTGTCATCTCTCAGGGCTCACAGTGAGATGACCTCCTGTGCAGTTTCCTGCTAGGAGCTTCTCTCCCAGCACTTGATGTTTGCTCCAGGAGCAATCCCTTTCTGTAATGCAGGCACAATACTGCCTTGTGATATATGAATGATTTGCTCCTTCACTGATGGATATTGTGCTGTAATGGATAGAGGTGTAATGTAATGAATGCTGCTGATCAGTGGGCTCTGCAAGACTGTCTGGGATAGAATCCCTCCTTTTTGGGATTCCTTTCCGGGAATGCGAGGGAGAGTAAGTCTGGATGGGTATAGGTGGAGGGTTATAGGGGTTGCATGACTGTGTCTCTTTTGTCCCTGACAGTGTTCTAGTACCACTGACATACCTCTAACTCCAAAAACTTCCCTAGTGTCTGGCTAACAAACACATTTAATTTTGCTTCAGTTCTATCAGAAAACAAGAAGGAGTTAACCCAAATACTGTCCTCATTATCATAAATACAACTTGGAGAAGGAAGCAGCTAAGTCACTAATTCCTTCTGAATTCAGCCTGGTGATGCAGAGAGAAAAGAGTGTGTGGCCAAGAATAAAAACACTGTGTATATCAAAACACACATGAAAAAATTATCTCAAGAATGGGAGATGCTGAACAAAAAGAGAAAAAACCTGAGAGAATAGAAGCAAAGATAATAAACAGCCACAGACAGACTCAGATGCTCTCTCTCCCATTAGAGATGACTTTACCAACGTGTATTATCTCACTGCAAAGGTACGTAGGCAGGTGTGACTCAGCATCAGACCAAATGCAGCCTGCTGTTTTATGTATATTAAAATAGAGCAGTGAATAGCTGTATATTGTACCTGAATTATTAATTGCAAGGGACTGATTCCAATAGGTCCTAGGGATTTAGCCATGGAAATCCCACTGATCTGCAGTAGTGCCTATGCACCTACATTCCTCAGGCGCTTTAGAAAATCTGTCTGTATGTACTGGGCTCCAGGGAAAAGTCCACTGCTATTATTATGATTTTAATATCTTGTAATGTACTCAATTTTATATAAATTTACACAGTAGTATTTGTCAGGTCATGCTTGTTGCCACTGAAGTGGAAAGCTCAAATTGGTGTGAATTACTGAGACTTAACATTGTACTTTGAATTATGACTCTTTATATTTACATGAGAGTGTCCTTTGAGTCACATCTGGGTTTTGTGCTGTTTACAAACTGCTCTAAAAAGCTGAGCTGAGAATATACGCAGTTAGTTCAGTATGTCAAACAGATGAATAGAATTTAGCTCTATTCTTAAACCATGATTATTTATGTAGCAGGCATGTTGGCCAACAAAAAGAATGAAAGCTGACGTGCATGAAAATAACCAGTCTGCTCATACATGAGATATGCTTGCAGTGGTCCCAGCAGGAGCTTGAAGAGGACTGTGTAAATTGTGAAACAAAGGGTGTATAGTTAATGCATGCCAGAGATGACCACTTGTGGGGCTACCTAATGCTACAAATCCCACATGGTGATGAGGCTGTGAAAGAGCAGAAATCACAGACTGGGTAAGGTTGGAAGGGACCACAGTGGGGCATAAGGTCCAATCTCCCTGCTTAAGCATGATCATCCTGGAGCACATGGCACAGGATTGTGTCCAGATAGCTCTTGAATATGTACAGTGAGGGACACTCCACAACCCCTCCAGGCAACCTGTTCTGGTGCATGGTCCCTTGCATAATAGAGTTCTTCCTCATATTGAGTTGGAAACTCCTGTACATTAGTTTCTGCCCACTGCCTCTTGTCCTATTGCCCAACACCACTGAGCAGAGCCTGGCTTCATCCTTTTGGCACCCTCCCTTCAGAGACTTAAAGACATTGATGAGATTCACTCTTAGACACCTCGAGTCTACACAGGCCCAGCTCCCTCAGCCTTTCCTTGTAAGAGAGATGCTCCAGTCCTGTAATCATCTTTGTAGCCTCTGCTGGACCTGCTTCATGAGCTCCATGTCTCTCTTGCACTGAGGAGCCCAGAACTGGACACAGAACTCCAGATGTGGCCTCACTAGGGCTGAATAGAGGGGCAGGATCACCTCCTTCCACCTGCTGGCAATGCTCTTCCTGATAGAGCCCTGGAGAAAGAAAGAAAGATCTCAGAAAGCTACAGGAGCACGTGTGCCATGCTCTGGGAGCACATGGCTGTTGGTACTGGGTGTGGGCTGGTGCATCAAGTTACCAGTTTAACCTTAAAATGCAAACTAAGTACAAGAAGACATGTAGCTGTATAGATTATGCATGCCCAAAGATAAATTAACAGAAGATTACATTTAAAACAACTTACAGCTGGGAAATGAGGTAATCAGAAGTGTGAATGCATTAGTACTGTGAGAGCCACAGGCCTTGATCGCATGCTTGCAGACATATCCATTGGCACATGTGCTATGAAAACTATTACTTGATCACATATAATGGTTTTTCAAACAGTGCCTACATTGCTTGTAGGCATGGACATAGACTGCTGGATGAGACAGATGATCAATAATTGGTTTTAACCTTTTTTTCTTAAGAAATGAGTATTTTGTTATTTTCTGCTGGCCAGTCCTCTCTCTAATGACTTTAAATCTATTAGACTATCTACTCTAAACTTGACGTGGGGAAGGAGGAAATAGTGGGTGTCCTCAGAACCTTGATAGGTTGGCTCAACCAGCATATTAGGCATCAGAGAATCGCTCACTCAAAATGAAGCAGGTTCACTTAACACTGCATTTCACAGTCTATTTGTCACTCTTAGTGCTCCTCATATGCAGTTCTAGCAGCAGGCATGCACCAGATAAGGAATTTTCACAGTGCCATGAATTTTCTTTTGGCAACTTCTGGTCTTATCAACCAAATACCTTGCAAATACAAAATAAGTTTTACAATGATAAAGGGAAAGATAAGTGTTGTTATCTATATGCTATGGAAAAGGATCTAAATATACAGTGCCACCAATTTTGTGTGCTTCTATAATCATTTGTGTAAAATGGGACACAACTAGATTTTGCTGATGTTCCAAGTATTGAACATTCTCAGAGAGAGACGAAACAGGTCAGAACCACTGACAGGGCCATCCATCCTGTGACCTTGGGGAGGCAGATCTCTCAGTGCTGCTCTTTTGCACCGTTGTGTTGTATGAGTGCGTCTCTGCTAGAATATGTATTGTTTTGTGTGACTTGTCCTATTTGTCTCTACATAATACAGTGGACTCAGGTGAGGCTGGAAAGTGAAGAAATTTGGAATAAATTACTGCTTTTTCAAGACAGAGTGTAAGTTGTGGAAAGGTGAGAATCTTGGCATTGAGAGTGTGAAGAATATCTTACTCTACTTAATAACAAGCTATGATGAGAAGCAGTTTGTCTGCTGTCTGTATCTGACAGTGTCTCTTGCTCTCTCTTGCATCCACCTTTCTCTAGCTCACATTTCTGAAGTCCTGCAAACTCTTCAGTCTTCTAAGATCCATCTCACAATGACAAGGAAGGCTGATGGAGTAAAGCAAAACTCTTTTCTTTAACACCTACATTTCTCTTACTGTCTTCTCATTTTCCCTTTTCCCCATGGGAAAGAATCTATGCGATGAATATTTCTCAGACATCTCTCATGGTCCTGTCTAAGGGAGAAAGGAAAAAGGAATAAAACAGACAAAACATGAAAACTTTTGCAAAGATGAAACCAAGAGGGCATTTGGTACAATAAAAATGCAGCAGAATGAACAGAAAGATCACTCTGGAACAATTTGCTGGTATGGCCATCTCCTTGATGTTGGAGGTTATCAATTTATGGAAGTTTTTATGGGATCAGAATACTAAATATTTATCATATTTTGGCTACTTCTATTAAACTGTCAGCTCAAAATTGTCAGGGTTTATGAAATTATTTCTAATTGGTCTAATTTCTTTATATATACCATAGTGTCATCTATAAAATCTACTAAAATCTACAAAATATATAAAGTCTTGGTTTGAATAGGCAATTGGAAGCTGCATTTTAAAGCTTATCTGTCCTGTTCCTTATACAGGAAACCTTCTGGTATATTGTTCTTTTCATTACTTATATAACATTCCACCACATATAGACTCAAACCAGCAAATTCATATAAAGAGTAACTCTATATAAACTGTGAGAAAATGAGACAGGAGACTGCAAAGGTTTTGTTAATATGGTGATGAAACCAAAAGTTTTCTTATAAAGCTGATACTAAACTATTTTGGGTTTTAGATGTACATAATATTATGCAGTCAGAATGAAGGTGCCTTATCCCATATTGCACTGTTATTGACATAAATTTTATGTGCAATATTTTATTTCATTTCATAAAATTAATCCAAGAGCAAAACTGCATAATCTTGTGTGGCAACATAACTTTGTATTCATGGTGATTTTTTCCCCTTAACACAGAAAAATAATGTGGGTTGATGCAGTGTCCTGACACAATAGGGGCTAATGAATAGAGCTTGCTGTGCTCAAGAGACTGCAGTTCAATTACTAGTGGTGCCAATCAAGTCAGAAATATTAACCATGGTAACAGCAGTTTTGAGTTACATGGAATGAGGCCGTGGCTTCTTGGGGAAGATCGCCTCTTGGGAGGGAAGGGGGTGCAAGAGTTGCAGAAGGTCAGAGCTGCTTCTTTATGGCAAAGGAGAGCAAGATAGCTCATGCCACAGGAAAGTTTCTGCTGTTTTTGTACCTTTTCATTGCAAGTGCACCTGAGAGTTCATAATACATAAGTGCGACTGTGTGATCCACACATAACCTATAGAATTGGATTTCTTATGTATAAGTGTACAACAGTTAGTTAATCATGTGAAAGATAAATTACAAATCAGATTAGGTCCTAAACTGGAGTAAAATGTTGCTGAAGTCAGTGTGACTGGGCTGAATGGCACCAATCGATTCTGTAGCTTTTTATGAGGATTTACTTAATATAGTGCATTTGTTCTGCTGGCTGGTGATCAGAGTGAAGATCCCTTGATGGGATACAATGGCAGTGTTATGTATTAGTAGCATGAACAGGAAGCAGCTGGCATCCTGTTCAGAAAACAATCTTGGTTTTTATTGCAGAGAACAATATTGAAAAACAGTGTGTGTGTGATGGGCCTAATCCTTTAAAAATGTGTGAGTTTGGATACTATCCCTTTTAATTGACTAGTCACTTCTGGACTAAATCTAGATTCGTCTCTTTTCACAGAAAGCTCTTCTGCTGTGTGTCCTTTGGAATACAGAAAAAACCAGCTAGGGCCCCAAAATGGCTTTTTGCACCTGCCCGCTGCCTCTCCCTCTCTTCCAGCTGGTGAGTATGCTCAGTTGTGGAGTGCTTTTCCCCTTCTCTTATTCATGAAGAGATGGCACATCTCTTTGGTCAGCATCACTGAAACATTTTCTATTCTTTGTCTTGGATGCCATTAAAAAAGCCAGCTGTTAAGGATGGTTACTGTGTTGTTGGAGCTTAGCTTCATCGTTAACTGAAACTTCTGTAAAAATTTAGGATGGGTTTCTTAAGAATTGAAGAGTAATAGCAGCCTATAGATGAATTTGAATCTGACTGCAAAGTGGTGAAAATAGTGCGTATTTGATACCTTTTCTGAAGATTTTGGAACATGCAGTAACTATCATGATAACTCTGTAGGGCAAACAGGTGTTGTACGTGGACAGGGCAGCTGGATTATAGAGGTTTCTCTTGCGTAGTTGAGGCATCTGAAATGGAGTCATGCCAGCTCAGTCTCACCACTATAGGCCCCTCTTTCAGTCAAACACTGCAATCTGGAGGGATGTTTCACCTCAACCATCTTAAAGCCTATCCCAGGTTAAGAGGAGGAAATGTCTCTGGAAATGGAGCTTAGGGACAATTTGTCAATGCACGTTTAGGCTCCAAAGCCAGGTGACCTGAAGTGGCTTGATAAATGTGTCTGATAAGGTAGGAAAACTAGCAGTAAAAGAAGTGAGGGCAGGCAAGGCTTTGTAGTAACTGAGTCTGTGTTCCAGTTGACAGGAATTGAATTTTAATCCCACTTTTAATCGACTGTCTCTTTGACCTGAGACAGGGTAACTTCCATCATTATCTCCTTTTTACCTCTCTTCTTCCTCCATGCTCAGCCTACCTTGAGTATTGATCCTTTACTTATTCAGTGTGGGAGACATTCCCTCTTTTCTCCTAGTAAAGACTGAATCCTGGTGTCTTACTCAGTAGAAAATGTGAACCATCTGGTAAAAATGCTCTTAAGTCATTACTGTTTCAATTGCATTAATGACTTTATCAGTGGAAGAGGATGAGAAGTCACTTTCATGTTTCTCAGAGCAATGCCCTAACCACTGGGCTAAACTGTGATTTACTCACTGGGTTGATAAATAACAAATTAATGTAAGACATCACCAAAAACTGATTGAGGAGGTTAGTGTTTAGGTTGATTGGCAGTCTCTTTTTAAGACATTTGCTTGAAAAAATGAAAGATTTTAACATAATATTCAGGTCATGTTATGACTGGTTCAGAACAGTCCTTGAGGCTAAGGTAGTCTACAGGCTCAGTAGCCATTAGGCTACGGGGCTATTTTCTTGTCAACTCAAGGAATATTAAAATAACAGTAGAGAGTGTCTGAATAGTCTAAATGCCTAGTTCAATGTCTAGGACCTTCTCTTTGGAGAAAAGTGGTTTGGGTTAAAACTGTGTTTAGTGAAGGACAGAATGGAACCAGTCTCTTGTGTCTGGGTAGAGGTGTAATAACTGGAAGAGACTAAAGTAAGGAGAGCCATAGATAGCAACATTATCAGCATCTAGCTCTCAAACCCTTATTGCACTTGTTCACTGCAAATCCAGAAATAATTTCAGGATTCCCAAAATTATACTTTTTGGCAAATGCTGTGTGTTATTTCACCTGATCTTGATTTGTCATATAATCAGCCCACAGCACCTATCGAGTTTCTAGAAATGACTGCTTTAGTAGGCAATATGTGAAAATACAGGAAACAAAAATTTGGAAACTATGCACCCTAAATTGCATCCTTGGCTCTGTTGGCTTCAGTGGAACATTCTGAATTATCTAAGATCTTCATTCCTTTAATTTCTATTTTTCTTCTTCTCTAATGAATCTTTATCAAATAATCTCAACCATTTTGGCAGTATTCTCCACAGCAAAAGTTGTTAATTAGCAAATTGAAAGACACCATCTTAGTTTTTTATTTTTTTCCTCAAAAAATGCAGTTAAAATTTTCTGTTTTTTTGGAGCCCTTCTCCCTCACCTGAGTGGAAGTGTAGGAAAGGAAATCTGTTTAATCTTCACTCTCATACTCTCTTGATTCACCAGGCTGCCCTTCGGAATTTAAGGGAAAACAGTTCAGCATGGCAAATAAAATTACAAACTAAGTTTTATGCAATGTTTTAGGACAAATGAGGCTCCATTGTTATTGTCCCTCACTATTGCCTCCGTTCAGCTTCTGTCTGACATATGAAGAAAAGGGCTAGCAAAGTGTTTGTGCTAGAATATGGATTTAATAACAGGGTAACTTTTATTTCTGACCTTATACCTAAATTTAGTTGAATGATATTCAGGGCAGATCTACTATCAACAGTATATCCTTTTGTATTAACAATATCACACTCTCTATAAGGAAAGAAAATATCTCCATAACAAGGAAAAAGTCCCAACAGGCCAACCAACCAAATAAAAATTGAGGGCCTTGAGTCTAGTGTAAGCCTCATAAATTGTTTTTCCTGTATTTTATTTTTTCTTATTTAGAAAGGTTAGGACAATAGTTTCCCTTCAGAAAATGTTTGCTATCAAATAGTATGAGATACTCAGTTATTTCCTTGTCTGAAACCACAATTCATGGCGTCCAATATGATTTTGCTTGTCCTTTTAAATGATTGCAGGTTACAAGCTATCAATAGTGCACTTCCTTGTAAAAGACAGTTTAGCTTCAGTATCAGGTTTATCACTGTCTTGTGTCTGAATTGTCACTGGCAATAGTCAGGCCAGAATGACAGCAATGCTGTGCTTGGTTGAAATATGCAGGATGTTCCCATGTATGGAGCTAAGTTATTCTTTTAACAGGTGAAAGTGAATTCTGTGGTATAAACAAAAAAACCCATGAGCTTCACAGAGGTGATACACCATAAGCTCAAAGGCTGGTGAGCCTGGCCCTCAGCTGGCATAAAAATGAAAGAATTACTGTCTCAAATCAGCATAAAGAGCTGAAGTGAGGCAGAGGCAGATTAGAAGAGTGTGGAAATGGGAATTGCCTTACTGCTGTGACAGTAATTTACCTGTACTGCGGCTAACTTACGAAAATAGGATGTCAGCACCCCATGTGAATGAAGATGTACATCTCTACAAGGGCAAAGCACAGTGTCTACTTGAGGCAGGAGTGGGAAAAACTATGAGCTGCCTATATCTTACCACATGACTTTCAGCTGAAATGCTTTCTGCTCCAGAAGAAGCTCCTTGGTTTAGAAGACTTATTATTTTCTTGTGTCTCTATCTGAGTGGTTGTAGAGGTGACATAGACTTTATGTCCAGTCTAGTGCAGAGGAACTGGGAACAAAAGAGTTGACACTGTAGCCCAGAGGAGGAAAACTCTGTAGAGGACAAAGAACAGTCAATACATATCAGCAATTTGAAGAAGAAGATACCAAATAATTCCATTGCCAAGGTAATCATATACATTAACACAAGTTTCAACACCATAGTCTTTCCTATTTAATAGCTAAGGATGGAATAGAAGATATAAAAGGTAGCAAATTAGATAATGGAGGGTAGATCTCAGTACAAAGAATAAGTACAATCAGACATCCGTGTGCACAAAAATATTTCTGAAGCAGAACGTAACCTTGTTAGCAAAGAGAAGATTCCTGAGTGCTATTATCCTGCTGAACGCAAAGAGTTAGCCAGGATGTTATTTTGTTATGTGCTTGTCTAGTTGTTGATCTTTCCAAAGAGACAGAACCACAGTCTAGGCCTTGGAACAACTCAAGAATAGTTGTTTGAAGAATTGTGGAGGTGCATAAATACTAAACTGTTGTAAATGGCAGGGGAATGATTCCATTTTTAGAAAAGAAATGTAACTGCCATTATTATTGTTTGCTTAACAGTCCTGCAGTTTCTTCACAATTTGCACAGATGTGTTCAATTTCAGTCATTTGCCCCGTAAGTTTTTCTGATACATGGTACATCATTTTCTTTAAGATGCCTAAGTGGTGGTGATTAGTGGTGTGTGATGAATGGACAAGGAAACTTTACTTTAAAAGGAAGAATTCGTTATGTATTCTATATGTGAAAGTAAAATGTAGACTCTCCATTGTAAATTATATGTTGCTGTAGTTCCTGCTTTGTGTTATGTTGAAACACCACAGCCCAAACAACATTCAACATGTGCGATGGCTGTAAGATGTTAAAGTAGAAGCAGAGAGCCATATATCAGAATGTCAACATCCTTAACATCCAGTCATTTAATCCCTAGCAGCCTCTGGTACAAGTTAGATTACCCTGGAAATATGTGTGCAGTCTCTCTTTTCAGCAGGATGTCCATGTAAGTATGAGCTTTCTGATGTAAAAACAAAAAACAAACTGTATTTTAAAAGCATTAGCACTGATGTTGGAATGCTTTGGCTCATTTGGCTTACTGAGTTTAAAATTATGTCTGTTGAAATGTTTAACTCTGCCATCTCTTAGTGACTCTGCAAAGAAGAGTAAACTGCAATGTGGTTTTCATGTCCTTCAAGGTACAAGGACATGGCTGAGAAGAGCAGCTAATCACTGACCTGTTCAGACTGGAATATCAAGTTAGAGGGACTTTGGAATTAGCTTCCCAGTCAATCCAACAGACCTGATCTAGGGGTGCAAATGGCTGCTAGATGCATGTGCTTACCAATGCCTCACTTCCATTCTGAAAGGCCTCCTATACTAAGAAGTACTATGAGAACAACTATAGCTTGGTAGATGACTTTGGTGGTGATTTTTTGTAGGTTAACATTGAAGTATTTCTACATTATGTCTACAGAACTGCAAGAGTGACCTGTAGTATGGATAAATGAAGAAAGAAGCAAGGCTTTGACAGACTATATCCACTAATGAAAGGCGGATAAATTCTGTCAAAAGTTCTGAAGATTTGTACAGCACTTGCATCCCTTTCTTTGGCTTGCTTCACCTTGCTTTTCCTTCCTTTCTATCCAGAAGTCAAGCAATTTAACAGAGGATGGAATCACAAGATCTACGCTGGAGTAACAAAATAAGAGCAAAAGATGTATCTGTATGTATAGTGCTGGACTAAGATTTATTCAATGAAACAAGGCAGGCCCAAAATTTGAGAGGAGGTGACAAGAGGCAAACCTCCAGTTCTTGCCTTTGCCAGGATGTTGAACTAAATATAGAAGTATTCCAGGACATATAAACATACAGCTTGGTTCTCCCTGAGCACAGAAAAATCTAACATTGATGAAGTTAGTGAGAAATTAAACAATATGACCTACTATAACCCATGTGGCTACTTTCTCTGACTGAGGTGCTTCCAGGATGCAGATGATGAGGATCAAACGTCACCAGTTCTGCATACAATAGATCAGTAGATTTGTATTCATCAGTGGCTCATGGTCAGTCAATTGAGTCATGGGAGATGGTCTGCAGACAAAATCTGGAACTGTATTCAGAATTTTTCTATTACCTTCAAGTAGATTATAAGAGTGCTGGGTAATTTTGGTTAATTTGAAGAACAGCAATGATCCACTGGCCCTAAATGTTTGGGATCTGCTGAAAGGCAGTTTGTCCCAAAGAAATGTTTGTCCCAAAGAAATGCTGCTGACTGCATCTAGAAAATGACAGATAGTGAAAGAATTTGTGTTTGTGAGGGTTAAAAAGCTCAAGAATTACCAAGAAACTGAAAGAAGGGAGGAGTCTATATCAGGATTTCTGTCTGTGCAAGTAAAGAGAAAGAGAGTTAGAAATACGGTCAATGAAGACAAAACTCACTGTTTGAGGGACTGGATACTACTAATAATACTATGTCATCTTGGAAAAATTATGTCAGTTTTGGAATCCAGACAATTAGTCAGCTTTTCTGGCATTGTGATATTATTTCAGTCACATTACTTTTTGGGAAGGAGCTACATTTATGGCGTCAGCATCCATTTTCCTGGACAACTAGAAGAATACTCATATGTCACTTCATTTTCTCCTTTTCTCTCTCTGAAATGTCAACATGTCCCTAGATGAAGTGCTTTTGAGAGAGGCCACTGTGAGGCTGCACTGTGATAGTAGACACATGTGTGGAGTTAGTACTACAGATCACCCCTAATTACAGCTAATTGGGCTTCTCTTTTGAGAACAAAAACATCCACCTGGAACATGCCCCCAACTTCCTTGTTCTCTTTTTAAAAAAGATAGATGATAGAAACAATGATGGTGAGCAGTTCCTCCAACAACATTAATAATATGGGTTTTTTTGTTCTTATAACCATGAAGAAAGGCATTGTGCGCCCCTTTCTTTTAGCCTTTTAAAAATATTAGCTTTTCTAATAGTAAGAAAAAAATACATTCATCGTTTGTGATAAGCCAAATTTAGGTTTAATATGAGTCACTCCCTGCAATTAGAGACAATGTAAAGGTATGTAGAATGATAAAACTGCCACGCACAGCATTGTAGTTTGGCTTAATGAAAAACATGTTTTCCTTACTAAACACTGAATTATATTGACCGTGGAGCTGAGAGGTCTTGCAATCAGGCATTATTTGATCAGGCAGTTCTTGTTGTACTGTACATAGATAGAGAGTTTCTTTAAATACAATAAATAAAAGTAAAATCTTACACAAGGCAGCACAGCTTAGTAATTGCTGTTTTGGAGCTCACGTCGCTGCAGTTATTTAGCTCAGCATTTCATCTCCAGCTGCAGCACAATTTTTGCCAAATATAGATAAATGAAGTTAAAGTTATTGGCAACGACTAGTTCTGTATCCCTGTTTCGAGTTCATAGATTTCATAGGAGAGGCCTTCCTTTATTTTTGTAGCAAGCAATTGTTTTGAACTCTGAACTTCTTCACGTTCCAGTACAACACAGTGTTTTCAGTTCTACTTTATCTACTGGTAAACAGAGAGAATGAGCAGGTTCCCTGTTTGAGAAATATACCACATGAAATGTAAGGGAGGAACAAACTCAGAAACCGAACCTCACTCAGCATATTTTAGGAGTTTAATGTAATCTTGATGCTGAATTTGCAGTCAGGGCCTTTCAGTATGGGATATCTAACTCTACAGTGTGCAAATGTCATTACTCTCTATGTTGCATGAGATAATCTGGTAGCATGGTCTGATGCAGACCCTCACTGCAAAGTCACTACAAACTACATAAAGATGACTTTCTGGTTTCTTTAGACCTTCTGTAGAGAAAAACTCCTTTCATTTGAATTTAATAAATGAGACAATACAAATAAATGATAGAGACATAATATTGAAAATATTTAAATCTCTATAGAAACATTCATTATTAAACAAACTCAAGATTTTCAAATTTGGATATATAATTCTGTTTCTTTAGATTTTTTCAATTCTATTTCCTTCTTGCTCTTGTGAAAACATATTGTCACTTTTACAGCTGTCTGATGTTTATCTGTAAACAAGTAATAGGGTCAGGAGATGCTGGTCTTTCCCTCTGACCCACCTGGCTGCTTTCCTTTGATCTATGATCCCTTCTGTTAAAAGGGAAATGAAATGTCCTACTGTCCAAAAAGCAAACTCATGGGGCTTTTATTTTGAATGGATATGCATGACAAAACACATTTCAAGTACTGCTGTGAAAAAGTACTTCCTTCTTTATGTCCAAACACTAGCCTGGAGTTTCTTTCCACAGAGTTTCTACACTAAAAATGTGCAATTTTTTTGTCCTATGCTACTTTTGTCATGGTAAGTTCACTTGGAACCACAGCTTCAGAAGCAGTAAACTCTAAAATTACATTGGGAAGATGCCTGAAGTTTGCCAGTGAGATTTCAAAGGAAAAACATATTTTCAAAATTAGGAGAGCAAGCACTTATTAATTTTTTTTGTCTGTGAAATTTGCCTGATTCATTCAGAGTGACTGCTTTCAGTTAAAGAACAGGCTTCTCCTTTTTTGTGATTTCTCACCAGCTTTACTTTATACTGTGAGTTTCACTTCACAGATCCTAGGTTACCCCATTTTCCAAATGAAGTGAAGTTATAGGCTTTTAAATGGTAAAAAAAATCCCCCAAATACAAAAATCTCTAAGCTGTCTAACAAAATAATTGCTGCTGATAACACAGCAGCAAATGAAAATCAGATATTTGTATTTTCTTCCATTGGAAGGAATATGGAGGAGAGCAAATATGTTTCATTAGTTAGCACAGAAAGATTTTCAATAGATGTAATGGAATGATCCACTTTTCAGATTGTATTGATTTAGACATTACTTTAGAAAAGTTCAACTAAGAACATCTATCTCTTTTGAAATTCATGGGGCCTCACAATGTATAACTTCTTACAATGCTATAAATATAATATTTTATACTGCACTTTTTAATTGAAAAGTGAAGCATATTACAAGTGAATTAGAAATGATGGCTTTTTTCATATAAGAAATGTTGATGAAAACACTATTTTTCACTTTAAAAATATTTTATTACAAAAATAGAACTTCTTTTAAAGAAAACATCTTTTTCCTTGAAGGCTATTTTATGGAAAAAAGGGTACTGGTTCCCATGGAGGAAAAGAAAAATATTTCTGCTTCTATAAATGCCTATAACACAACAATAAATTTCCAACACAAAATTCAGGATTATTTTAATTAGGACCACTGTTTAAGCCTCATGTTCTCCCTGTAATGTGTGAATAATATGTATTTTACAAAGGACTGGACAGAGACATTACTAGTTATTTAGGCTTATAAGGTGAATTGTGGAGTCAAAACAGAACTGCCTGTTTTACATCCCTATCTCCTGTTCACAGTGCTAAAACAGCTAAAAATTGGAATTTTTCAATATGGGGAGAAACTGGAGCTTTTCCCAGTACAATTCTCCTTTCTAATGAGAGCAACAAGTAATAGCAAATAATAGTTTTGATGTTCCAGCCAATTTCTCTAGGATTATTATTCCTGTTACTACTACTGGTGAAACTTCTCACCTGTGGACTCAAAAAGCTTTTTTTCCTGAACATTTTACATGGAGTGTAACCCCAACTAATGCAGCTGTCTCTAATTTATACTAATAAGTGAGGTAGATAGGGATCAGGCTCTGTACTGATTTCTGGAGGTATTTCTTATGGCTGGATGAGTATCTCTGGTTCCTACTGTCTCTCATGAACTTGACTGCCTCAGATAACTGTACTTTCTCTTGGCTACTCATACATATCATTGCCCACGTGATCCAGAATGTATTTTGCAATATTTGAGTCTTTCTGGTTTTACTGAGCAGGGGATCAGTCCATGCTCTCCATGTCTCTGCCAAAACCCATGTATGGCCAGGCCCAGTTTGGTGTCTTATGGTCAGAAGGCAAAGTTTCACAGTCAAATGTAACCATTTCTCATCCTGGTTATTTCCCTCATAGTTAATCAGCCTGACTAGAATGCTGATCTGGTCTCATCTGCTACATAGCTGGGAAGCAGAGAGCAAGACCAGAGCCCTTTTTGTATGGAGACTGCATTCCTTCAGCATGTCCGTCCTGAAAAGCAGTTTACCACAGGGTACACTTGTTTGTACACACAGGGCTCACCTCCCCTGTGAGTGACATAACAACAGCATGATGTGAAAATAAAGTGAAAAAACTCTCTGGGACATTCCTCTGCAAAGCACATGTGCTTGTACAAATGCACACAAATGAGCTCGTTTGCACACTGAGGCAAATGCAGGCATCTGCACACGTACAGACTCACACCCTGTCACATTTGGCTCAATAGCCTGCGTGGTTAAATAATGTCAATAGCAGAAACTCTTACAGTGCTGACACTTCCTCTGGCTGTAAAATATTTACTGTTCCTTTAAAACTGTGAATAAAAAAAGGTCAGTCTGTATACTGAACAAGGAGTAAAAAAGAAAAAAAATCCTTTTTTTTATTAGAAAACACTTGAAACTTATCATGTGCAGCAGATGGGAGTAGAAAATGCAGCTTGAAGACAGTTATATAAATATATCCTTGATGTCTGTTTTGCTTTTCAATTTGCAGTGAAAAGTACAAAGGTAGAGTAGAGCGCCAGTCAGGGCTGCACTGTGTCTCTTGATATCCATTCCAGATGTTGGCTAGACTTTGTGGAGCCAGGCTTATGGCACTGAGGCTGGAGCTAGTTGTCTTTTCCTCCAGGTGTGATGCTTCATGCTGATCCCCCCACATGCTAGCCTGTCTTATCCAAACAGTCTAAGCTCTGTGACAGGCATCTACCACCTTTTTGACCAAAATTCACCTCCCTTCCCCCCCACCTCAACGCTTTCCACCCACCCCAACTTCTTTCAGCTTGATGGGCTCTGCAGACAAGCCCACTTGTCCCTGCCTATCATTCTGTCACTTCAAAAGCAAGCCCCCCTAAAAAAATGAGCTCTGACGTGGTTCTCAAATAATGTTAGTCAGTTAGTAGCTGCTTTGAATATTCCTCTTTGTGTTTTGAGAGTGTCTGGAGGTACTATTTGACACCGAGTATGTCTGCCAAGCCTCTAATGGTAGTTCTCTGTTTGTGCATGCTTGTAAAGGATTTTACACTGTAATATTTTAACTCCCTGATTAAACATTGCTAAGCACAGAAGTATATAATAAATCTCGCAGGCGCCAACTCCATTTATCTGAATGTTAGTTACTGTCTACGGTGGGTAAACAAATTACAGCACAGTTTATTACAATATATGGGGCCACGATGTTGCTCTATTAATATCTTGTACCCCCTGGAAATATACCGTTGGCTCACAGTCTGAATTTTTTCTCCCGAACAATTAAAAACAAATTCTGAATGGAGGGTGGGAGGGCATGTGTGAGAGGGAGGGGGAAGCATCAGGCACTTCCAAGGGAAAACTTGCTGGGAGTAACAATAATGAGCTGCAATATCAAATTACTACTATCCTGGGTTTGAGGTCAGTACATATTGAGTTAGTTGTAAGATATTGAAGTAGAAACTTTTCTAGTTTGGAATGCATTAATGCTGTTTAAGCTGCCAGAAAAACATCTAGAAAACGTTTGAGTTGGAGAGGGCAGAAACAAAGAAGAATGTTAACAAGCAGGAGCACTGGAGTCTCTTCCTTTCCCAGCTATATGCAGCACATTTGCAGAGATCATTCTCATTAATGCTGGCACATTTGAGGTGCATAGAACCTCCGCTTGTAGACAGGAGGTGAGCACTGGAGAGGTTGGAATATTTCCAAATCCATTTACAAAAACAGTCACTTCTAATTTTTTATCAATTTTCTTACCCCACAAAAATAATCCCAGTTATATGAATGTATAGCAATAAGTGGGAGCTCTGTCTTCTCAAAGTGCAGAATAAATGACTGAATAAAGTAGGAATTCTGTTGGGAGGCTTTTGGAAGGGCAATTTTAATGTCTTTTAAAATGGTTTGTGATATGTTTCAATATAGAAGTAGGAGCAAAGAAAGAAGTGCTATAAGTTTTAAGAAAATTCATAGCAACTACTAAAAGTAATTTCACTACTAAAAAAAACAGAATTAGGATAAAAATAATATGTGTAAATCCCTGTTTACTTTTGATGTCATAAAAGCATCACTGCTGCTTGTCCTGGAGCATGAAGTTGTGGCTAACAGACTGACTACTAGTGGAGCTATCAAATTGGAGATTACTTGCAGTAGTAATGATGGTAAAATAAAATAAAGGGATTCTCCTTTCCTAATTCTGCACTGATGCCTGCAGGGGGGTCTCAATCTCTGATACAAGCAGACAGCCCTGACATCATGTTCTGTGGGAGCAGGAACAGCTAGCTGCTATCTCCCTTTCACGAAACCACAAAACACCAACATTTTACAGACTGGAAAAGAGTTCATTACTTTCAGGGGCAGGGCAGGATAATGTTCTGATGTTCTTAGCTGGGCTCCAGTGGCCAATAACACAAACACCATCCTTCATAAAAGCAACCGAAGCTTGGTAAAAATAGAAATCCAAATATTTTTAAAGTTTTTGCATATTGTCAATACTGTAAATCATCATATAAAACTGTATAACAACTGACAAAAATATGTCTGTAACTAATAAAATTAACGCCACAGACTTTCACTTGAGGAGTTTGTCTTCACATCAAAAAAGAAGTAAGGCTAAATTAATTGCTAGCCTTTTCCTACTAAAACCAGTAGGAATCAGCACTTAGGCCAGGGCTGAATTCAATTATGAGATTCTTAAAGAAATGCAAGTGCTATGTTTGTGTCAGTTTGTAAAGACCTTGTTTATATACATACTCATTTCTTGATTCAACAATGTGTTTGGCATTCTGGCCTGATCCACCAAAGCATTCAATCACATGTGCAGGCATGTAGGCGATTTCTTTCAGATCAGTTAAAATATTTACATGCTTAACCTCAAGCATATAAGGGCCAAGCCTGCAATGAAATTATTTTTTTTTTAAAGAAAGCCATGCAAGAAAAGCAATGCAGTTTTCAAAGGTACATGCCAGGGCATGTACCACCTCACCTAGTCAAAGGGAGCCTGAAGGTGCTGAGCCCCACTTGCCCATGCTCTAATTGACTCCATGCAAGTAAGGAGCTCCAAGGATCTCTCATAACATGTGTAGGACTCTTGATCACTGAGGTGGAAGGTTCAAATAATGTCCTGACTTTTAAAAGATTCGGAACATTTTAAGAAAAAAATTTGATTCTGCACCCTGAAATATTTTGGGTAATCAAACCAAGACTTTGGAAAGTGTTGTGATTCTGGAAGGACTCACCCTGTACAATCCTGTGAAGTAGGGGAGTGTTTGTCAGAGGGATGCCAAATAAACCAAAGTGTAATTTCCTGTGGTTGAACATTTGCACCTCAACTGGAACTGATTAAGAAGGTTGAATCTAACAACTGGAAAAAGAGGGGCAGGATGGGTCACAGGCTTGCAGAAGTTTTTTGGAAAAGTCCGTTGCTGGTGAGGGGACCCTATGGGGACATCAGAAGATGTTTTGGCAAAATCTGAGAGGTGGGAGAGTATGATAGAAAGATAGGAGGAGGAATGAACCTTTCAAGCTGACAAGGGAGAACAACAGAACAGGACAGTTAAGTGCAGGAAAAGGCTTGAAGCAGGGGAGCAAGAGGACAGTGTGTATGCAGCTTTCTCCCTGGAAGAATGAGTGGATAAACCAGAAGGCAGGCGAGCTGGTGTGTTTGCCTCCTCAAGAAGCTTCCCTTTGCAGGCTATGAAGAGTAACTGAAGGGCTTACATCTTATGGATCCTGGAGAGAGGAAGGAAAACATCATGGTGAAGACTGAGGTGAGCAAGGAAAATAAACAAGGTCTTCAGACCATCTTAAAATAAGAGCTTAAAAGGAGCTACAGGAACCAAGCAGAAAAATCTGGTACTTGGGTTACTGTGTTGATGTATGTGTTGGGGCAGAGAAGGATGTAGACCAAGAAAATGTTTTTTTGCTGAGCGTGCAACAGATGTCAGGTAAAAAAAATGAAAAGCTCCCAGTAAGGATGGCTTCATCCTAGGCTATTTGATCAAGAAATTTTGGAGGAAATAAAGAAAGGGAATGACAAATGGCAGTCCTGCTAGACTGATCAGTTGTGACACGGATTATTTTCATCCCATCTTCGAAGATGTGAAAGAGTCTTTTAAGACTCTGATCCATCTGGTGAACATCCATCTGGTGAACTTAAACCTTAGGTGTCATTTATGGTATAGCAAGCTGATCTCTTGATTTCGTATTTACAGACTCAATGGCAAGAGACAAATCTATCAAACACCCAAAGATGTTTGAATGACTTTGTGAACCATCAGTGATTCTGCAGTTCTTTTCACAGTATTGAACAGCATAATCATGGACTGGTGAGATTGATGAAGGTTATCAAAAGGGACTGTAATGCTTATTGGTACTATAATATTAAACTCAGTTCTGGCTATATATTGGATTTTTGTGAATATTCACCAAGCATGTTAACTGGCATAAATATTTTGATGCACATTGTGTATACATAATTCCAAATGTCAACGTCAAATTAACAACTGTTTGTATTTGCAATGAAAACACTATTGCTTTAATTAAATCAGGGAACAAACCCCAGTAACATAGGATCTCAGGTTCAAACCTGAGAGATATATTATATATTATATATATTATACCACTTTTGAGTTTTCAGGTGCCATGAGATTTTCTAGCATCTCTCACAACAAAATCACATTGGGGACAGTGTATATCTGACTCAAATCTATGTCAGTTTTTGCTTAGTCAGCAAAGGGATTTTGGATCAAGCTTTTGAACACATGCACAATTTGAAAGTTACATTCATTAGTCTTTTCATTGCGACTTTCCCAGAGGTTTTCTGGAGCAATGCTGAATTTTAAGATGGGAAGAATCAAATGAAGTAATAGGCAAAAGTTACTTCAAGTGTAGTGGCCTGCATGGTAGAAAGCACGGAAACGCTCATGAGAGAAGGAAATGAAATGAGCCCATGGTCTGAACCACAGACGTAGTGACCAGTTAAAATCCTGAGCAGAAAATCAATCAAGCAGTGTTAACCACAAAGTTAGAACATCTGGCTTATGAAGTCACTTATCTACATGGCACTAGAAGCTGGAATGATGTAATAGACAAAATATATTGTTTTCCTAGCACTTATACTTTCTTTAACAACCTACTTTTCACTGCTCTTTTAAGAAACTGCTAGATGGACCTTGATGGGTTTGATTTCTATGCTGTTCTCAAGGTCTGTTCTGGGAACTCACTGTCACAGAGACCTCTTCACAACATTTGGTGACACACATATTTGTGTGAAATCCCCTGCAGCTCATGGAACGCAGCACCAGCTTAAAAAAAGTTAATGGATAATTTACATAGATTAATTAATGGCTGGAAGTGCTTCCTTTATTTGAGAATTCATTCAGTGTCTTTGTGACGAATTTTCTATAGATGAATTTCTTTCATGACTTTTGTTGTTAAAGCTCCACCTGTATTTTCCAGGGGCTGTGTTTGTATGTTTGTAGTCTTAAATCAACATTTATTTATTTATTTATTTATTTATTTAACTTCAGGATTTTAAATTGTATGTGACCTAAGCTCTGCTCCCTCAGCTCTGCTCATGCTGAATGTTGAAAGCTTACATGTTGACTGCATGATACAGGTCTTCCATAGTTTCAGTAAGTTTCCAGAGGAGAACCATGTCTTTGTCCATGAAGATACAGGGCACTCCATGCACATTGAGAAAAACATACCTCAGCCAGCACTGGTGGAGAAAGGCATAAAATGCTGTTCCACTGGTACTGTAGTGAGAGGTGTCCCCAGTGCCTGCAGCCAGACCAAGGGAGGGAAGCTGCCTTCACCTGTGATCCATCTGGTCATGTTTTCACACGACCATGAAATGCAAAAGTTGCACTAGGTGGTTTTCCTGCTGCACTCAGGAAGTCCACAGACCATTTGGGTGCCTGATGGATGCTTTAGAGAAGGTCAAAAAGGTCCTTCTCTCCATGTATTGCACCTTGGCACGATTCACAAGGGCAGTCAAAATTCAGGCCTGTGTGAAGACTGGCTGTTGTGAAAGGGAGAGCCTGTGACAGAAATACTCTTGTGACTTATAACAAGGGGAGTCAGTGTGCTAAGAAGGGAACACATAGCTGCAGGCTAGATGAATTAATTTTACTAGGACTGTGTGTGTCACAGCCTTGATAAAGCTCAGTTCTCTTTGTACATTCCAAGCTGCTGTGTTTGGGTAATATTACAAGATATCTAAATGTTTTAAGCTTTCTTATGATTTAGCCTCAGTAAGATTTAGCCTCTCTTTCCAGCAGACTTCTTTGATATATTCTTTATCTACTATTGTTTCATAAAAGGAAGATTCCTAGAGCCCACTGCCTCCTCCCCTACTTCTCCATGCATATCTTTTCCCAGAACTCCACATCATGGTCAACATAAACTCATAGTTTCTTTTCTCAAAGATATGGAATAACTGAGGTGAACAAGTGTGTGATAGAGATTATGCCATTTTCCTTCAGCTAGCATTAGAAGCACACATCCATGGACAAAACATTTCCACATTCAGCCTTCTGCTTCAGTTTCCTTTTTACCTTGGATGGTTCTGTTCTTTGATCAGAATTGTCTGGGTTGTCCATGACATTTCTGCAGTTTCAAGTCTGAACAACTGAGTTTTTCTCAGTCCTATCTGCTCCCTCTTTCTTTCTTCTGAAGTAATCTCAGAGGAAACTACTTCTTTAAATGCCTTGCTATACCCCAGGTATCTTTAGATAAGGTGTATCAGATGATCTGTTTCTTGGTAACTAATCTGTAGTTCAATTACTGTCTTTCCTGGGAACCACACTTGAAATAACCATTTGCTCTGGATAGCTGCCATCTTTTATCCAAGTGTGCTCCATTTAAATGGAGGATCATCAAAGTTTAATGGCTCAGTATTTTTAGCCATGAACCAGGTGCAAGCAACTTTTCTGTCACCTACTGTGGGTTTTATGTCAATATGGAAGCACAGGATCAGAAAGAGAGGAGTGTGCCACATTCCTGCTGGAACTTACATCCTGACAGATGTCCATAAGATTCCAGTGTCAAGAAGAAATCATAGTAGAGAAATTCCCCAAACTGTCTCAATCTAAAATGCTGTTTCACCATATGTCTTGTTATAATTAGCACTAGTAGGATGCATGTATTCCAGATCTGAGTTGATAAAATATATTCATTTTGATAGGATGATTTTATAGAAATCTAAAATATTTTCTGCCTGAGTGTGGAGTGCAATGAACGTGGAATGCAACTGTCCTTGCCAGCGATCTGAAGTCAGTCTCTTTGAGATGCAAGCACAGCCACAGGAAATGGTGCCTAACTTCACAAAACACAGTGATCTCCTGTGGCTCCACTGTATTCCCATCCCTGCCAGCAGTCTACAGGTCTCTGTCTAGGTCCATGAGCCAGGAGCTGGTCTGGGTCCCTTCTACTGTCAGAATGAGAGATCCTGTCTGTTGCAGAACTGATTATCGTTTGCTTTACAGCAACATGCCTGTTCTTTATTTATCAGTGATATGAACACTACATATCAAACTATAATTATTTTTGGGTGAGATAGGAACAGTTTCCAAATTAAATTATGAATTACCTAATCATTATATATGCCTTGCACTTGAATGCATGCAAAGCATACATACAAGCTGGACAGGCAGTCCGTGGACTCTGAAGGATTGGAATTCACACAATTTCACATACAAGGTTTGAAAGAAATGAACTTCAGAAATTCTAGTTCAGCAGGTCCAAATTCTGAAAAATATTTAATCTAGGACTGTAGTGGAAACATATTGACTGAAGAGACCAGCTAATTGTTATCACTGTCATTCTTATGTAAGAAGTGCCTTCAGCTGCTATGTGAAAGGAATTAGAACATAAATTCTTGACAACTTTAACACATGCTACCTGAATACCCATCTGCTTAGCTTAAGAACTAAAAAGGGGTTCATTAATGTAGTATTGAATAAATTAAACATGCTGCTCTATGTGCTGAAATGTGTTACAATATTTAGAACTGCTTCCTTTTCTTCCCCTTTTTTAAAACTGTATCTTAAAAAGCCGGCTGTATTTTTCATATGAAAACCAAACAGCAAATTGGATCTGCATCTAACAAAAGAAATTCATGTTTTGAAGTTTCCAAGTGGTGGCTGACCACTCATACATACGGACTGACTAGAAATGTTGCTTAGAAACACCACGTTATCAAAGAGAACCCAACATCAGGTTGGAGTGCTTCCCAGACAGCCGGTTTGTGGCGATAATTTGCAATGGAAAATTCTAATATCTGTTCCAACAATTCTTTATTTTCTAGATCTTCTTACTTTTCCCTCTTGAGATTATTTGCCATTAGACTTTACAATTTTCTTCCAAACTCTGATTTGGAAGATAGCATAGAAGTATGTGAACTATGTTTATGTGGTAAGTCCTTCAGCAAGTATTAAGAAAATGTTGTTCAGCTGAGTAAAATACATGGAAAATCCATGCTGAAGGAACTGCAGTGTAAATTAGTATTTCTGACATGAGGACTGACTTAGCTAATTTAAATATATTATTTCCCCTGTATACATTAATAGTAACTGCTTACTGTGGACTTTTGGTTCTAAACATAATAAAAGAATAAAAAATTCTGTACAACTACAAAAATTATCTATCTTAACCTTGCAATCATCTCCTGGGTAGAACAAGAGGGTGATTTTATACTTTCAAACAGAAGTTATCCAAGTAGGGCAACTAAAGAACTGCATTTGTCATGTTCTGTGCAAAAAGGAAGATTTAACAGATTCCCCTCATATTCAAAAGCAATTTTGTATTGCAATAGCCTGTTGTCTGCTCCTCTGGTCCATTCCAGGCCCCACAGCATCTGTCACTCCAACCACCACAGCTGGAGTTAGAAGGAAATGGGTCACACTGAGACATACGGAGAAAGGTATCTCCAGGCAAATTGGGTCCTAGACTGTTTAAGTTTTATACATATTTACAGCTTGAATATAAATGTTTTGTGTATATGTGTGTATTAAATCCCAAATCTTATAGAAGACAATTTGACCCCTTCCCCTTAGAAGAACAGTTTCTAATCCTTATCTGAGGCCCTGTGTTGACTCAGGGAGAGGAGTGCCATCTACTGAGGCTCCCTTGTGAGTTTGCACTTCATCTGCCACGGTTTCTTTCAAGATCCTCAGGGGAAGTGCCCAACCAGAGTACAGCAACTTCTCTTTTTCTTAAGAAGAAACATTTTTCTTAGGCATACACTATAAATTTTTGGATTTCCCCAGAAGCCCTTCTTGCTGCCAAACCCAAGTCTCTTTTATGCATTTACCTACTTGCAATTTTTATTATTATTATTTTTTATTCAGAGGGAAACATGGAAAGTGATGCCACATTAGTATTAAAGCTGGTTCCCTGATCAAATCAGGTGGTGAGTCTCAGTGACATTTTTTCTCCTATCTTAAAATAAGAGAGTTCTCTTCCTTGAAGCCACCATTGAATCATGTGCAGACAGACCTCTGCTCTCTTCTAGGCCTTCATCTGCATTTCAAGTTTGTTCTGTAGAACAAAATAGAAGTTTAAGTTTTATAGGCAAACATGAATGTAGAGAATGGCAGAATTGTGTACTTGGGGGGTTTAACAGACTGTAGGTCCCATGTACAATACATTTTGTTTTCAAGGCCATAGAGGGCCACTCATTTCCCCATTGCTACAAGACTTCTGTCAGTTTTAGTGTAATAAGTGCAAACTCAAGCTTTCAGGTTACTTACAATATAAATGTCTCCTGCCAGAGATATCCTGCATGTGGGAAGGTGAAAATGAGTTGTGAAAACAGAGCATAGAAAACGTAGATGACAACAGAATGTGAGTGAGAGGGGTGACACAAAAAAATATTAGAAAAATGCAGATCCACATTTAAGATTTCTGTATACCCTAGACTATTAAAATGAAGTTGGTACAGTCTATACCCCAGATTAAGGTATTTTAATGTTTCCAAATGTAGCAAGGGGGGATGAATTACCTGAAGGAGAAGACTCAAAAAGCCGTATGTCCACACAGGGCAGGAGCCCCCCATTTTCCATACAGTTCACATTTTGTCTCCAGTGTCTAAGTGCTGAGTCCCATGGCCACAGAGGAAAATGAAGTCCTCTAGATTTTTTATTGTTCCTATTGCCACATAGATCTTGTAGCCCACTGTGGGTACCACAGCATGAGCAGTCACTGTCCTGGGACCACCTCCTGTCCTTGTGGTGCTCAGCAATAGGGTGAAGAGCAACACTGGTATCATACAGGCATCTCTGTCTGGCAGCCAGGTTGAATCTGCTCCTGTAAATGTCACAGAAAGAGTTGGAAATTGCAGTAGATATGATGATACTTCTGTTTTCAAAGAAAATAAAACAACTGGGGCATATCTGAATCAAGAAGATTTCATAGTATAGTACTATAAGCTCACACTCCCAACCGTGGTGCAGATCAGGTTGAAGCTGCAGGATCTCATGTAGTGCAGCAAAGTCAGTGTAGTGTGGGCCTGGGATTAGCAGGTGTGCCAAATAGTGTGGTGGTGATTCTGTTTTCCTTCTCCCAGATGAAGCATGGATCCCTTCATAGTGCTGTGCTGCACTGGAGGAATTAAAAAAAAAATTAAGTTAAACCAAACCAAAACAAACCCCAGACATTCAAATTTAGAGGGGATAATTGGGATTTCTGTAAATGAAGATGCCAAACAGAGATAAAGAGGTAAAACGTCAAGCTGATGACAGTTTGCTCACAAGAAGTAGTGTGTAGCTCAGTCCTGAAGCACAGGAATGCAGCAAGCTACAGCCTTGCACTTCCCATGGCTCTGGCCCCATCCACTGGCATCAAATAGCTGCCTGCTGCTGCTGCACATTGACTTGTCTCTGATGAGGGTTAGGACTACTGTCAAGAAGAAGTAGGGCTTAGGCATTTCCATTTTTTAAAAGGTTAATCCTAATTAGTTTTTATGCTTTTTAGCACACTGTGACATGCACAAACTTTGGAGAAGCAAAGGAGCCCATTGTACAACCATCATCCATCACCATCTTATTTTTAGAAAGCCTGATTTCCTCTAATGTCACTCTACACTTATATACACTTAACCATGGAAATAAATGTATATATGCATATGTAGGGATATGCAGACACATAGAGACATGTTTACATATGTGCATTTTTTGACCTTGGTTTGGTTAATGGAGGTTTTCCATTGTTTTCAGCAAGGGAGGTTAAGGACTTAGAACTATCCAATCTTTGTGTTCATCAATGTTAACCTTCCTTTAAAAAGTGAAATTCTGTGCATTCTATATATGCTCCAGTTTCGGCACATCTGAAGTATTTATATCCATAAGGCCACATTCAAATTTAGACATGTATTGTGTAATATATCCTTGTACAGACACAAAAAAGTGCTGAAGCAATAGCTAAGATATTTCAATACTTTGTGTGACATATTAAAAAATGTGTGTTTTTTATTTTGGTGGGAAGTTCATTCCTGACAATTTTTGTCAACCTGGGAACTTTTATGTATGTAGAATGCTACCATTTTTTTTTACATTCATGGAATACATGGCATTGCAAATGCTTTTTTGCTCAGAATCAGGCCAAATTTCTCTTAAACTATGTATTTTTTTCAGTAAAATCAGAATATTTTTCCTACAAGACACTAATTTAAACAATAATGATACTTTTTCAACTAAGGGATTAAAAAATATCATCTTCATTTCAAAAGGCTGAGCACTGGTGAATCTCTTAATAGTTCAAAAACCTTCTTTTCTATACTTTCAATTCTGTTTCAAAAATTTGTTTCTCCCTTGAACTTGCTCATGAATCACTGAAAGAACACATTATTCTGCGAATAATTAATTTCAAAACAATATCCAAACAATTTAAGATGTAGAATAGTTTATACAGATTAGCATCAGTATTTAAGTATTTGAAGTGCTTCTCAGGTAACTTTAATTTTATAACACAAGTGCTGGGATAGCAGGTGGCTCTTGCAGGGAATCACTAGGTGGTGCTATTGTACATGTCTGCCGGGTTATTCTTCTGTGTTTGAGCAAATGCTCAGTCTTGGGAAGAAATGCAAAACACCCTATACTTCATTAGAGGGAATGACAGGGGTGAAAGAGCCGTTTGCTTTATGCTGCTCCACTATCCTAAAGTTTTGAGACAAAGTGCTTTCAGCCAACCATGCTTTGCTATCATACAAAGAATTCTGAAAGTAGAGCTGTACAGTACGTCTATTCAATTCAGCCACTACTCATCCAGTGTTTGTGCATGTATGGAAGTAAGTATGTAAACTCTAATATTCCCAGATTTTCCCTGCTTTTTTACTTCTTATTCACTACAACACTGACCTATAAAGCCCTAAGACACTGTGGCTCAGAAAAGAGAAACATGAGTATCTCAGTGAGACACCAGTGGCCTTTCTTAAATTGAATGCTGTATTGCAAACATACTCCAAGTCAACATGGACAATACACATTAACAAGGCATACATGTCTTTTCTCTAAATGGACATCAAATTCAGCACATAGGACATGGCTGGCATGTCCAGCTGCCTTTCTTTTTCTCAGAAGAGGGGCTTGGGAGAGAACGGGAGCCCTGGTTCCAGTTCAGGAAACTGGCTTGTGCCCTTGCAGGAGCCGCAGGTAGAAGAAGTTTGCAATAATGACTCAGGGCTAAATGGTTGGACTGATTGAGAGTAGCGGTGCTTGGGAATATGGTGAGTGGAGGACTTGGTGGTGTTAGGTTTATGGTTGGACTTGATGAACTTAAATTTTTTTTCCAACACAAATGATTCTATGATTCTATGAAAATTTGATCCTAGTTCAGTCCTCCTGAAACTGCATATTTGTTTGCTCTGCAATGCCCTTGTAAAATGTATATAACATTTACACAAAAATGGATTATTTACTGTAATGCTTGGTTACCTGTTTGGCCCAAATGAACAAATTTCAAATTGTGGACTTGTCAAAGACCATGTTGGACAAGTTTAATTCCTTCCATATGATAGTGTTATTGGTTGTAACCCCATATGTGGGACATGGAAGAATTTTAACTTTGTGAGTACAAGGTCTGAAAAGCAAGAAAATACCATTTTTAAGGTATTTACATAACTTTAATTCATTTGTTTTCCATATATTAATTAAGACAGTTGACTAGAAACCAGTTACCTATCTCTTATAAAGTTGCATATTTTCAAACAGAAGTTTTGGATTTGGTGTTCAAAGATGCTCCAATTTCAGAATATTGTAGAAAATATGTTTACTGTTGAAATATGCTTCTTTATCAGGAAATTGTGTTTCCAAATTGATATGCTATAATGATATGATAGAAAAGCTTGAGAAGAGGGCCCACGAGACCATAATGTAGTTTAACAAGTCCAAGTGCAAGGTGCTGCATGTGGTTTGGGGCAATCCTAGACATGGGTTCAGACTGGGAGAAGTTCCCCAGAGATGTTGTAGCTGCCCCGTCCATGCAAGCATTCAAGGCCAGGTTGGACAGGGCCCTGAGCAAGCTGGTCTAGTGAAAGTGTGTCCCTGCTCATGGAAAGGGAGCTGGAACTAAAGATTTTTCCAACCCAAGCCTTTCTCTAGTTCTATGATTCTATGACCCTGTTTAATTACAGAGTATTTGTGTCTTCTATTTTAAAAAATATTGCTATTTATTTAAACAAGTACTTAACTTTAAAAAAAATTATTTTGCTTCAGCATCACTTTTATTTAGTGCATCAGGTAGGTTATGCACTTGCTTGAAGCATGTTTTTTAAAGAGCATTCTCTAAACAACCTAATCTAAGTGGGCATGGACAAAGAGTCAAGGAATTGCAGCAGATGAACAGCTTTCTGGCTCAAGAGGTGCGAGGTCATGCAATTTTACTCTGTGATTGCCGTTCTCCACAGAGTTCTTTTGTGACTAAGCAAGCATTGTTCAAACCTACAGTTTTACTCTTGTCCAGTAATGGCCTTTCTTATACATAGGGAGCTTAACACAGGATGCTGTTACAGGTTTACAGGGATGCTGACTGTCTACAGACACAACTAACTGTTGCTGCATTTGAATACACAACGATCTCTAAAACATTTATTCTGAGACATCTGGTTCTATATGTCCTAAACGAGATTCTTCAGCTGAAAAACTCTTCTAAATAGAAAATTTTAGCAACTTATTAAATCCTAAGTTTTATATTATTATTATTATTATTATTTTATTTTTATTATTAATGTGGTGTTGTTTTCTTTTTTTTTTTTAATATCCTAGTGGTCTGAGGTAGATATATTCACTCATGTTTCGGAATAATTCAGTTATTCTGGTGACAGGCTGGCCATAATGCTAAGAAGGAAGTTATAATCCTATACCCAGCACGACTTCATGCCATCACATACTGAGTAAAAAAGGCAAGGAGAATGAGAACAAAGAGTCAAGGTCCCATGCAAAAATAGAAGGTGGTGCAGTTATAAAATCTTGTACTGCCTCATGATGTATATTCCCAAAGGGAGGATGAATTAGGTTTTCATGAGCAGTGCTAATTCTGCCATTTGCTATTTTTGAGTCGTAGGTTGTGTCTTTTATATATATTTGAGCATATATATTAAGGAAACTTAATTCTGAGACTACATTACAGTGCATATGTGTGTTCAGCCAGATGTGTGTCCATCTATATTACATAATGCAATGTAGATTCAGAATTACATGGAAAATCTAAACTAAAAACATCCCAAGAACAGTACTGGTTTAATTATTTTATCTAAAATCTAATTTCCTAACAAATGTTTTCCGATCAAAGAATTTTTCTAAGAGAAAAAAGCGTCAGTCTTTGTATAACAAGAAAATAAAAAATTGTTGTGCTAAGGAAGGAAAAGCCCATCCCCCTTTCTTTGGACTGAGAAGGAAAAAAATCTCAGCTGTTAAGAGATCCTGAGATCTCCAGCTTATTGAAGCAAAGGAAAAAGGTTTCAGACATGACTCCCCTCCCAACACACCTTATTAATTTTTTTCCAGATGCTTGTAATGGAGAGGAAAAATGAAGAGAGGAAAGATGTAGTTATCTAGCTCAGAGAAATGTGGCTAGCTGGTTCCAGATTTTCCTCATTTCTTCCCTTTCACTCTGATAACCCTTTCACATTGATTTGTATTTCACACAGTCCTTGTAGACCTGTAATAATGATATGTACATTGTGCAGCTGATTGATTTTTTTTGGTGTGAGATGCCTTGTTTGTCCTGCACAAAGTGAACTCTGTTGAAACAAATGTGTGTCTTAAAGTTTTCAAGCCACACTACGCATGATAATGATTTGGACAGAGACCAGCGACTTGAATGAACGCTTAAAATTTCTTGCCTGTCATTGTTATTGTTATTCAAGACCACGTTTCCAGAGGTTGGCATTTATTAGTCAAAATATTAAGGACTACATTGTGTTATCAGGAATAACTTTAATCTGTTATTGGGGCAGGCTTAGGAGGCACTACTATTTAGAGAGACAGTTGTGAGGTGTTGTGTCTGTGCTCCTTAGTAGCAGTAATTGATTGTTGGCCTTTACATAAATGGCTAACTGTACACATATGCTTAGCTATTCTGGCACACAAGTGAAAAATGGATCCACTGCTTGTCTGTGTGCTCCACAAAGGGAATATGGAGCGTAGTCATGTTACAAAACACTCTGCATCTGGAGTTAAGGCAATAGTTGCTCACAAAGGGGTGCAAGTCACACAATAGGCTACTTTTAGTAATTACTCTTGAGTTATTTAGGCCCCAAGTGCATATAAAATGAATTAAAAGAAATAAATTTGAGTTGAAGGTATTATATGCCTCTCCTCTTAATTTCTGTGGAAACCTTTAAAAAATCCCAGCACCCTGCTGTTTTGGAGAAACAAACCTAACAGCACTGAGCTAATACACATGAACCAGAAAGAGAGATTGGCTGGTTTCAGTTCAGTCACAGGCTGAAAGCTCTGCAAAAAAAGTGGATGAAAATAGACCCCAAAAGAACATAACTGAGAAACATGGTAGATTGCAAAATGCTTTCTTGTTGTGGCTGTAATAGGTAGGACTGTTCTCTATTTTTTTAGGAAATCTTGATTTTTATTTTTTCCTGAAAAGTACAAAATCCAAAGAGCTATGTGTAAAATTTTTTGTCTACTGCCTTGCTTCTTACATCACATAATCTGTCTTGAGTCTATGCTTTTCATTTAGATTATGAACCTTTTAAAACAAGGACCTTGATTTTTAATCATTAGTACAATGTTCAGTGCCCTGTAAATAACACATATTTAGAAAAAGATTTTTTGTAAACAGTATTAAACAGTTTATGTCAGTAAACTGGAGTAAGTATCACACTGACATAACAATATGCTTCCAGATGAGTGATTATAAAATTACAGCTAGAGTTTCCTTCTATGGTTCTCTTTATGTCTGAAACACATGTATCTAACACCATCTGCAAAGACAACACAGGAAAGTGCAGCCTGACTGGTGAGAGTGAACGGGCACAATCCCAGCAGCGTGGCTTTGCTGTGTGTCTCTGTGTGTACACATCAGTGTGCAAGCCTGCTACCCATGATAATTTGAACATCACACTTGAGACTTAGTGAATCAGAGCAGATTCTTTAGGGACTGGAAATCAAGTTAGTTTTTTTTCCTTCCCATCATTTACTGCCAGTGGTGAAGATGCAGAGGTATATATGCCAGCAAGTATAGCTCTTTTGTAGGACCCCACAAAAATGCTCTCAGGGATGGTTAGAGAAAGGAGGCTTTGCCCTTCCCCATAGATCATGTCTTTACACTGAAACAAACTTTGTCTTGTCCTACGTGTATTTCTGGTTATCTCTCTGTGCTTCTTCTGTGTAGTCTGTTCCTCTCAGAAACCCATGTCTACTTCCGAGATGTGTATTTTCATTTTAAAAGCTATTTTTTTCACAAAGCTATATTAAGTGACCAGAAATGGATGAAACCTGTAATTTTTGATGAATGCCTTTTCAGCTGAATACCTCATGTTACCATTTTCTCCTTTGCCCTTTCTCTGCATTTCTTCTGTCTTTTTCTATTCATGAATTATATTTGTCCTGCACTGTCAAACACAAGATTACACAGATTTTCTAGGGATGAATTTTAGCTTTACTCAACTGTGCAGTGAGCTCCGTATTTTCATATATGTAATATAAAAGTGCATTACTATAAAAATTCTATTGCATTTATTCTCACTAGGGCCATAATTTGGTATGAATATGAACTTTTTTGAATGCTGGTATGCATGGTGGAGTGAGAACTCAGGCTGTTGCATGCTGCCATTTGCTGTGGTCCTGATGTTGGAAATGCTGGCTGGCTCTCTGGCCAGCTGCAGTGGGAGGACAGGGTCCTTTTCTCTCTTGCATTTTTCATTTCTTTCGCAGAGATTCTTACCTGAAGGAAAATTCTCAACTTAGACTGCTATGTGGTTAGCCAATTTGTGAAAATGATTAAGAAAACTCCTTTTGTATCTTCCAGGCCTGTTAAAGATTCTTCTGAGGAACGCTGAAAACAATTGTGTTACTCTGGACTTTTGTAAATGTTACTTAACAGTACTCCCATGAAGTACTCCACTCTCTTCCTCTTTCTGTGTAAGTGGTACACTGTGGTACATAAGTGACTATATTTTTGGATAGCAGTTATGTGCCCACTTTTAGTTCTCCAAAAAGACCATCTAATATGAAAGTTTATAAAAATTATCACTGTATTTTATCCAGTCAGGTGTACCTTGCAGGGCAATCATTAGATATACAGCCCATATGAATCAATTAATCTTTAGCCTGTGCTAGTGTTGGAGAGGGTCAGCATGGGCCTTTCTGATCTGTATTCCCTTGGAGCCCTGGAGATCAGTGTTCAGAGACACCTGTGTGGGTCTGCATGGAGTTGGATGAGGTCCAGGTCTGGAAAGGCTTACATATTTAGATTTAATACTACCTTTTCCACAGCTGATAGCAGAAGTGATTTAGATAAATAGAAGGCTCTGACACCTGTGGAGCTGGAGAGCCCCATGAGGCACTGAAATAGCAGGTTTTCTAAGTGAAGCTCCAGAATCGAGAAGTGGGAAATGCTGCTTTCCATGATGTAATGCATAACAACTGCTAGTCATTATCCATTTACAATGTTTCTCTGTACAGTATTGTGATTCCACAGTATATGCTAGAAAGCTAGGGTTAGGAAAATAATAACATTGAAATAACTTTGATTTGATCAGGACAAATCTAAAAGCAAATCTAAAGGCAAATCTTATGATTATAAAAAATGAGTTTCAAAGCTTATAGTTAATAATTGTATTTGAATTAGAATCCTCTATGATTTTGTGCAGAGGTGTTTATATGCATTAAATATGATTGATGGCTGATGTTCAACAGATTATAAAAGGAGAACGGACTAGTTTCCGTGAGCTCTTTTAAACAGAAATACGAATTTTAGCACTAGAGAATGGATGGATCTCCACACTGTGGGCATTGTGCTTTTGATTCCTTCTTATCCAGGCAGAGAACTTTATGCTGTTGGTAAGATCCTTGCCTTAAAACTTCCATGGCAAGTCTCTCACTGTTTTTTCAAACAGAAAAATGGCAGATTCCAGGTCTGGCCTGTGACTAAGGATGTCTTTGTTTCCCAGAACAAACTGACCACACAATCCCCTATGAATAATTATACATGAAGCCTCTGTTTCCTAGTGAATTACCAGTTTCAGCATACAAACCCAGTTACCAGAACTCAGTTATCCATGCTGTCAAATTGTTAGGCTGATCACAGGCATGGATTTTGCCTGAGCAAACCGGCATTCTCCCAGATAATTTCCAGATAGGAATGCAGAGTTGACTTTATGCAAAAAGCATTTTAGATGCAACCACCTTGATTTGGAGGGTAAGAGAGCCAAATATGGACACAAACCATTCCAAGTTTGTCATCCTCAGTGCTCAAAGGTCCCAGTCATGTTGGATTTTTCAGAGATGTCAGTTGAGCTAACAAGAAGGACTTGTCTCCCATGTTGAAGCCGACCGTGGATGTCTCAATGCAGATTGATACACCTGAGAGATCACATCTCATGATATGCAACTTATGCTATGGCTTTAACTTCAAAGAAAAGCATGACTAACAGCTTCACTGCACACAGATTGGGAATTAGAGGTGTCTGAAATAACATCAACCCTACATGTTAAATCTACCTTAATTAGTATCCCAAATTGTAAGGCTATATAGTGGTGTTTACACTAGACTAAACTCAGAAGTCCTTTTTGGGGAGGGCAATTCCAGAATTTTTTTCACCTGGTATCATCTTAGATATGTCTACATTCATGTTTTAACCATTACTCATGTCTCTTGTCAAAAGACTGTTTCTGCACTGTTTCTGGTCAAGGAGTTACTGGCACACACTGGTTCAACAGGAAGGCATTACTTACTTTCTAGCGTGCAATTGCAAGACACTTTTATGCCTCTTACATGAAAGACACCATATATGAGAATTCATGGTAGTATTCCTCCTGCTGTGATATTTTTTTTTAAAATCAATTGTACCCTATAACTTATCACAAGTAAAAGCTTAATGAGTCTGGCATACTCTGATTACTTTGAAGAACAATATTTGGTTCTCATTTGCCTGATGTTGTCAGGACATCCTCGAACAAAAACCTGCCAACAGAAACATGCAAAGTTTGGGCAGAGGTAAAAAAGGCAATGGAGCTGGAGTCAGATCTGAATGTTTTGTTTGTTCTACCCCATATAATGTGCAAATTAAAACTTAAAGTCCAAATGCCTCTATACTTTGTCAGAATATGAAGTGGGTTCATATAAAGAATTATGAACTCTGCTGTTCAGACCTATCTCTAGTAAAGAACACAGTTTATTCAGGGAATGTTGTGTATGAAATCACTCTTGGTATATGAAACAAAAATCAGAGGAAAATTACATTATTTTAAATACAAACTGAGCAAGAAATAAATTGTTCCTGACCTTTTTCTGTTAAGGAGCTCAAACTTGATTAATTCTTGGCCTAGATGTTCCCTTACCTCCAGCAATTACATGCCACTATTACAGTGTTTATTTTATAAAAGCTAATAAACACTATCTGGAGTTAATATTTGCTCCCAAGGAAAGTTTGCCAAGAGCTTAGAAGAAGTTTACAGAAGATTTTGCCCATTAGGTTTGTGTACAACATTTGAAATGCCAAAATCCTTTTAGCATCATTAATCACAAAAATGCAATGTAAAAACAGTTGTACCTAATAAAGACGTAATCTGATACAAAAATAGGCAAACCCACAGGAATTCAACACAATAGGCCAAACACTGTCCATTCCAAATGAGTTCCAGTAGTACCACTATTGATTCGGCTTTGAATAATCTTCAGCTCTTTTAAAACAGATATATATAGATAAAATAGGATTTTATTTTCTTCAGTACAAATGCATTTGTTATTAATAATTTCTTTCATAAAGGATTTTGGCTAATGCTGTCCAGAAAAGCTCTTTTGACCAGGTTGCCACAACTTCTTTCTCATTCGCTAAGCTTACATCTTCCTCTGTCCTGATGAACTCATTGGGGTTCTCTCTGTCCCTGACTCATGAGTTGCTCATGTGTGGGGTTCACCAGGGGCTGAGTCTGTCTGGCCATGGGGAAAAGGAACTGTCTCTCTCTGATCTTGGTATACGCAAGTGTTGTAGGGGTCTGCCTGTTGTCATGCCATGGCAGTGCCAGAACAGGGAGCTGGGGCGGTGGAGCAGAGTCGCCTTGTATAGGAAAAGATGTATTGCCTTCCTGCAGTTTGATCAGTCGCTCCCAAAAACCTGGAGCTCCAAATGTCAGTGGGAAAGTGTCATTTTAGACAAGGCATCACTCCCTTGCCTCACACTGTACTCACCTATTCTATGGCCAGCTCATCTTAACTGCATATTTATTGCCTGTAGCGATCATTTATTATTGCGCATCCTATTTTTCACTTTTATGTGGACTTGCCTTTTAAACCAAGCACAATTTGCCTGGCAATGGGCTAAGCTCTCCAGAAAAAAAGTTGTAGAGACATTTACAGAAAGGAAATAAAACACTGGTTTCTGTTGCAGAATACATGCATAATAAGACATGTTCTTATTTGTTTAACCCCCCTCATTAGAAACTATGTCTCAATAGAACACTGTTCACCTTGTGATCTGAATGCTAGCCTTTTTCAGGATTTAGGTTTAAAGTTAGAACAGAGGACTGATGGCCTTCTCTTTTGAGTTCATTCTTCCCTTTCAAGATGACAGTCTGTCTACCCTTTTCTTCCTCCTTCTCTCTTGCTTTTAAAATTTAATTTCCTTAGATAGAGAACAAGGCATTTTGATAACTCACCTTTTTTTTTTTTCTTAGCAAATGGCAACATAATTTTGACATCTCAAAAGCCAAATTTGATTTTAAAAGTTATTTTGACTTGGCTATCTTTCATTCTCAGATTCTGACTCTCCTTATTCACCTACTACAAGTCTTCAGCTGAAGCCTTAATTAGCTCATTTTTTTCTGGTGAGGATGGTTTTTCAACTATCTTAATGAAATTCCTTGAATTGGATACTATAAAAAATATTATTTTTGCAATACTGCTATTATTCCCGCAGTTCAGATATTGGAAACCACGTGCATCACATTATTGGATCCACAACGCGGATGATGGACTGTTAAAAACATGCATCGTCCAAGCTAATTTCTTTCACGCCTTTTTTTTCAGTCATAAGGATTTTCTATCATTTTAAAAGACATGGGAAGACTAGATCCCTTTCCTTTTTGACACTTTACCGTGCCATAAATCAAGTCTCTCCTGATGGGGGAGAATTTTGCTGAAAGGCCTTGCAAGGAGGTTCAAAGATAAACAAAGACTTTTCCTTGAGTTTCAATGCTTCCAGATAGTTGTTTATTAAGTCTTATCAGAGGAATAGAGCCACTAGCATGACCCAGGTAGAGCATAGAAGGAAGAAAAGTAGGAGTGAGTCTTCTTCTGGCACTTTATCAAGATTTACACAGCCTTTTAAAGACATTTTAACCAATAGTCACTAAAAACGCACATCATTTTCACCTTCCCACCAATTATTCAGTAACACGGACAGGAGCTGTGGAATTTTCCATCCAATCATTCCAAACCACTTTTACCACAGAATATGGAGTATTAGAAGAAGGAGAAGAAGGTTTAGAGAACAACAACAATCCTCCGTTTTGATATTTCTTACTCTTATCTATATACTATAAAGAGAAGCCCAAAACGTCTAAATTTTTCACCCTGTGACAATCTTACATAGTAGTCTATAACCTGATTCACACCACTGTATTTTCTAGTTGTTGTCTGACTGTTGGTAAATTTTTCCAAGGTTTAAAGCTATACCAATGTTGTCCAGGGGGGTAAAAACCCCTAAAAACAGGCAGAGAAATATTCTCGGCACTCTGGGTTCCTACACTTTTGACAGGAACTGGGGAGCTCCATTGCCAGGTTCTCGCAAGAGGAACTAAGTGAAAACCTCTTGTTTGGCTGAGAAGACTGATAAAGCCATCTACAACTCTCATCCTCATTCTTTTTTTTTACAGTCACGGTAGAAGATACCCATTCTGGGGAGCTTTATGGCTCTCCTCTCCTGATAAACATGAGAAACTTGATGCATGGGAAAATGGGACTTGATGATAGCTTGACACTTTCACACCTTGAGACTCAAACTCGTATCTGTCAGAGGCACATGCTATGAATATGCTGATGAAGCATAACCCACACAGAACACATCACAACCCTACTCAAGAGGCTTTATATTTGTCTACTACAAGTTATTCTTTCATCCAGCCCGCACTGAATTGCATCAAAGTGTTCTATAATAAGGTTCTGACCACATCATAAGGACAACATGGAGCAGATGATTTGACACGTGAGGATATGACAACACCTAAAACCTCCTGCCATGTTGCTGGCCCTGAGACAGCACTTACAGTACTGACACTTACATCTCCCACAGCCTCTACCAGCATTTCAGGCTTAATAGTGATAGCTCTTCATTTGCAGCTTTGAGGTTTTCATAAAAACTTTAGCCTACCTGATGTACACACAGTTAGCTGTGTATTCAGCTAGAAAGGCTATCCAATAGTCCACCAGTAATTGATGCTTGCCAGCAGTTATTTAAATTCATCTGTCAGACACAATCGAAAGAATCAATAGAAAGCTGCTTCATTATAATTCCCCCATTTCTAGCATTTAACGTTCTTATGTGAAGTTGGATTTTGGTCTGGAACAGTGCAGTAATGTGAGTTGATAGCAAGCTGGGAATGAGCCAGAAAGTGAGTGCTTAACCCAGAACCAGCACCTCTGGGAGCAAAGACTTCAAGAATCAGATGTTTTGCATTTGCCTTGCTTCCAACTTCATATTGGAGGAGGGAGAGAGATGATGGAAACCATCAATAAGATCAATTTAAATTTCTTCTTTAACATTTCTCTTTCCACACTTTATCCAGTTGGGAATTTCAACCAAAATCTAGGACTGTGTTCTTAGCCTCACAAGCTGCAGACTAAAAAGTTAATGAAATGTAGCTGAAATTTTAGAAATATGGTATCTGTTTGACAGGGACAATGGGGCTAGGAATCTACAACTGGAACAAACCTGAAACAGACAGCAATGATGCTTTTAGTTTTATGTGTGTGTGACTTGAGATTTCAGGGCTGCCAAATTTCACACATTCCGACATCTTAACAGTCACAGATTGAGCCAGGCTTCAAGGATTGATCATGTTGGTCATCAGGAGATTGCCTGGTTTTTGCCCAATTTTATCTGAGATATGGTCTCTATAATACTTTTAATAGCAGCAATCCCCTGGGACACTATTTTCTCTGAGATTTTGCTGTCCACATTGTAGGCAAGAAACATCTTGTAATCTTGCTTAGACATATTTCCTTCCCCTTATGTAATTTAAACCAGAAACCCTTTGATAATGAAAAAACAAGCTTGCTTTTAGTGCACAAAAACATAATAGAGAAAACAGCACTGTTGTTTACACAATATTTTTCTCAATTTGAGTCCCTTGCTCTGTGCAGTTCTGCAGATGAAGAAATATTGTCCTGTTTGTTATTTGTGCTGTTGTGACACCTAACAATGACAGTTCTTGACTCCATTATGCTTCATTGCATGGAGAGAATGGTAAGATGTCATTCTCTAAGAGGTTGATTGAGAAACCTGGAAAAATGAGAATAAATGCTGATTGGAGAAAGAAGGGAATGTCACAACTTACCCAGTGCTTAACTGCTGTTTAGATTTTGGTTTCAAGGAATTTAATGAAGTAATTTTTGGATGTTTACTGGGAGACTCTTTCAAGTTAAACAGAAGTACAAATCAGACATCAGAACACTTTTGTAATTCCATCATTAAGATTCAGATTGTTTGTCTAACATGATTATAAGAACTACTTAATGCTTTCTGAAATCCATGGTGTTAGCAATGAAGAAAGTTTTAGAGGTGGTGCAGTTGAATATAAGAGAGTATTTACACTGCCCACTTGTAGCTCTTTGCCTCACTCTGTGTAGTCAACAGACAAAGGAGAGGTGCTCCAGAGAGGCAAAGTACCCATGTTGAATGTGTAAAACCAACTTGAAGTAGAAAGCATGAATAACCCTTGTAAGAATTCATACTAAAGGATATTGATAAATACTGAAATTTTCCACACATTTCTCTTTCAAATCCTTTTAAGAATATCTCACTAGAATCTTGTAATATGTTCAGGGGTTTAAAGATAAAGCTGTGGCACTGCAAGTGGCTGCAGCCACCCTGACCCCAAATGAAACACCAAAACTCAATGTTTGGTGGTCAGGCACCAATGCTTAAAGACTGCCTTTGTCTTGAGGGTGAGATCCCATCACCCCTTGGTTCAGTTATTTGCCTACATTGTGTTGATTGGTTCTTGTTCTTCCCTCCCTGTTTTATGTATATTTGTAAATATTAATTTCCCTTAGTTAAATATTTATTAGTTCTAGAAATTTCTGTGTTACTTGATACCCCATTGGCTATCCCCTGTAATCCCTCCTCGGAGTTATCCCCATTGGCTACTTCATTGTTAATCCTGCCTCCTTCACCTTACCCTATTGGCTGGATCTCTTATCCCCACCTTTCCTGCCCCGAGTATAAACTCCCTGGACCCTCTTCAAAAATAGGCTCTTCATCCCTAGTCCTTTCAGCAGCAATAAACCTGCTTGTGGAACCTATACAGAGAGTCCCCTCCTTCATTCTTTGCCTCCACCTGCGCGCCCCAATAGCGTAGCCCAGGACAAGCTCCTTCGGGTGAGGAGCTCACTCTCTCCCTTAGAGCCGCGGATGTAGAGGGTGCAGCCAGACCTCCGGGCTTCTTGTTTTTCTGGCTAGCATGCCCTCATGAAGCCATTTCTAAACCAAATTAGACTATTTAGTTTACCTGGAATATATATATTAAAGTGATTCCACATGATTTACCAAAGATCTTAGCAAGTATGTTATTGTACTTATCACTTCTCTTCGTAGCTAGTTTTTAGGTTGTATCTAGGGGCCTGCTTTCTGCTGTCTTCTTTCAGACATCTATTTTGGCTGATTTAAATGTGAGGATGGAAAAAAACCCCTCATTATAGAAATCCCTACAAACAAAACCTTTTTTTGAAAAATGAGGTGTCATGTATAGTTTAATTTAATCTTTGTGTGGTTTTCTTTGGCATGTTGCTTACACTTGGGATTCATATGGTGTATCACAGCAGTTCAGTTTACAAACCCACTTGTTGCTCTACAAATGGTTATAAAAATTCCAAGAAAATGCTGAAAAAGAGCAAGTTTGCAATCTTGAGAGAAGTAAGTGACAAATATGTTCTTCAGAAGAGATAAAGTTGGATTTCTGGAGCACATACACTGTGAAAAGACCTTAGACAGTAATTTTAGTAAATAATAGATTGTCTTTTTTTCTTCTGCCAATACTTTCTCATTTTACTTCTCTGTCTTTCAGTGTTCATCAGTGGAAATACCAGGTCACAGTTCATGCATATGAAGGAAGATGTCACATATCTGAAATTCATATGTATGCTGTCAGCTCGTTTTTCCACCAAGAGCTTGATAATCATATTGCATTGGAGACATGAGGGCATGTTTTCATGAGGGATTTCAAGCCATACCCCCTGAAATGTATGGCCTTTTGTATATGAAAAAGGCAGTTTACACAGTTGTGTAGCAAAGACCATATTTTCTTACATTTAGGAACAAAGACATGTCAGGCTTTATTGAGCACATCGCTAACTATATAACTAGCATTAAACGCTCTATTTGCAACTGTTGCTGTGTATTTTGTGTGTGATTATCACCCCTAGATCTGCATCCTATAAAAAGATATTTCTGTTTGCTTAATTATAAAGCTCTTTATGAACAGGCTCATCTGTAAATAGCTTGGTGCAGCTGAAATAGAAATATAATTATAATGAAGGCAGATGTTTCTGAGATACTTCTCATGAAAGTTGTTCTGAATATACAAAGGAGGAAGGCTTTTCTAGCCGGTGGAGTGTTGGCCAAATGTAGCCTAATCATCCAAATGTGAGAGGGGGGTTCACTTTGAGGGAAAAATCTGAATAATAATAATGACAACAGCAGTAACACCAACACTACTAACAACAATATGAATAATATTTCCAAAGCCATATACAACTGCTCTGTTCCTGGGTAAACATCTTTCTTCCTGAATCCTAAAGGGACAAAGAAATAACTTATGTTATTTATCTCTGTGGACTAGTTGCCAGAAAATGCTGGACTTTTCTTCTACATTACTTTTTTAGACTGATGAAACTCTCATGGAGCCACAAAGTTTAGGGTCATTTGTATACAAATACAGCACTTTTGTCTGCCTCATTGTCTCTGCATGTGCTTTTAAATTGTTTAAATCCTGTCAGTGAAATAATGAGACAATTAAAAAAAATTATTATTTTTACAGCCAAGGACTTAAAAAACTACCGAATCCTATTTCCAGTGGAAATTCTATTTCTAAATCTTTAGAAAGTCTCACCCTTCAGTCAAACCAAAGGCTTCCTTCCTCCTCCATCCCTTCCTTCACTAAAAGTAAATGCTTGTGCTGTGGCAGCTGGCTGAGAGCTGTTAATCCAAGCCTGCAGTCCTCACTTCAGTGGAGCTGCCATCCTGATCAGCTCCCATTTGTCCCATCTTTAGTGACTCACCAGCAGAGCCAGTCACTGTCCCAGTCATCTTATCATAAGGGTGTCCAGGCAGCTACAGCCATCTGGCAGGCTTGTGAGCTGGAAACAGCCAGTTTAGTCCAGGATGAACTGCTATGAACTGAGTTATGCTGTGGAATAGCACCCTCCAGCCCAGGACAGTCTTGTTTTACTCACAGCATGTACACAGGAGAGTCACTGGTTAGCACTGCTGGTCTGCCCATCTTCCTCATTTCAGACTGCATGACTGAACAAGGAGGTATGGAACTGGGCTGCCTTAAAATCAGAGAGGAGAGTGTGAAGCAGAAAACACTGTTAAGGATGATTTGAACTCAGCCAGTAGCACTCCTGATATCTCTGCTGTGGATATTTTTCAGACATAAACATAGGCGTCTGTCTAAAGTTTACAGAAGTGGAATATGAGTATTTGTACCACGAGACATCAGGGATTTGATTTAAAAGGAACATGGTGATTTTCAAGGGTTGGGTATCAAGTTTTGAATGTAAATTTGGGTAGCCTGTAGTCATTTGTTTTACTCCCCCACATGGGTAGCAAACTTAAGGTAGCCTCACCTGGATGAACAGAATTGGAGAATATATATCTTCTTTGTAGGCAATATATCCATAAGCATAATGGAGCAGAATCCTGTTGAGAGCAACTCCTCTTGAGATGTAGTACCTGTACTTCCTGCTCTCATTTGTGAACAACTTCACTGTGTCAATGTCAACTGCACTTACCATGCCAGGACCTGGCTGGTGTGGTTCTCTATGAATGGTCCACTGGGACTGCTCTGGGTTTTGGGAGAAGCTTTCATTAATAGCATACATGAAGCATATTTCAGTTTAAGAATGCATCACAGTTCTTATTTCATAAGTTGGATCCCAGGTCGCTCCTCTGCAAAACACAACCTGGGGAGAGATTTTCTTGTCCAGGTTGGATAATTTTGCTCTTTATTTCTGATATTCTTAATGGAACAACAACAAAATATCTGGTCTTTCAGTGTAAGTGCATCACTTCCATCAACAAAAACAAAGATTACGTATGTTCTGAGGATGAGAATGAAGCTGTCAGACTGTACATACTTGTGCCTGAGGCCAGGCCTTGGGGGCTAACAAATCAGCCTGGCTTTCTGGTCTCTCCTGACCCCAAGGGACTCAGTGTAACTTGTCTATACATATGGGATAGAAAAAGACAGAAATAAAATGTTGCACTTATCTAGAAAGGAAGGATTCAGCACTAACTCAAATGTAGGAACTGAGATTAAAATTGATGGAGCACCTGATGCTGCAAAACACATTCTATTAATGAAATGAGCAATTATTTTCAATTTTCTGCAGAAAAAATGCATTAAGAAAGGTGATGACAAATACTTGTGCATCAGGAATCATACATGCTGTGATAGGAAGAAAATTACCCATTTCTTTTTTGAATGGGAAACTGAAGCATAGAGATATGATTTACTAGAGATATCTTTTTTTCTCTCTTACGCACACAAAGGGGAATGGGTGTTTTTTTGACTCCTGTGCAAATATTAATTTTTCTGCATTTGTTCCAAATTTGTGAACTGCACTTGTCCTCAGACTCCCATACATACAAAAATGCTGTCCACAGGACTGCTGCTAATAGAAGCTGTCAAGTCTGAGGCAGACATTCAACCTACCAGCTATGAGGAGCACCTGAAGCATCTTTGTATATCCACCCTCACCTTTTGCCTGCTCTTCATTGTCCTTGTCAGACGTTTCCTTCTGAGAACTTGTACTAGAAATTGTGTCCTTATACAATGAAAATGCTGAAAAGCTACTCTGGTTACTAACTAAAAGAAACCATTTAATGACTAAGCCTTGTCCTTATTAGGGAATAAGGTAGAAAGCATTCCATTTGAATTTGGCATAGAGGAAAAGTATCTGAAAGTCTCTTTCCCTGAAAAAGAAATGTTACCTGTTTTTCACATTTCCCTATAGTTGCCTCTCTAAATGGATGCTGAGGCATTGCTGTCTTTATTAGCTTGTTCACTCTGTTATATCATTAATATAGTTTGTATTAGAATAGCTTGTTAGTGAATAAAAATGCAAAACCAAAAAACCTTGCTAAAGTTATTTTGTACTTTGCTACAAATTCAGAATTACAGGACAACAAATTAATTTGTCAGTTTTGAAGAAAACCTAGGTCTGTCTGGCTTAAAACATTTTTCTGTCATTTTTGTTTTCTACTTTCCTGTTTTGCTTTTTTTGCCTTTGTCATACTGATGACTGTACAGAAATGGAAGCATTTCAGAAATGTCTGTCATGAGATGAATGACCCAGTTTTGTAAATGTGTGAAATTAGGAGATACAGTGATTTTTAGCAATTCTGAGATAAGCTTATTCTTATTTATTCCCAGGATGTACAGAGGGGCATAAAAGCATGGGGTTTGGATTACATTGTCTTATTTAAAAGAAGACATAAATTATCTTTTACCACTTATAGGGACTGCTGTGCATTAGCAAATCAGTGCTTTTAAATACCAAAAAAAATCAAGAATCTTCCAAATATTGAAAGGTTACCTTGCTGTATTTCCCTTGTATCATAGAAAATCAGTTTTTCAGATCTGTGAGTTACCCATGTCTAGAACTACTTAAAGTGATGATTATTTCAGGCATCAGTTTCTCAGTTGACTCCACCTAGCTATATCTATGATCTCTATAAAATCTAGAGGATGGCACAGACATTCTTGTAAGACTATGGACTGATTCATCATTCTTTTATCTAAACTGGTATTCCTGATACCTGTAGTTACTGTTGTGGCTCATACACTGCAGTGAATCACCACATACCCAGCTGGGAGTACCATAGCTGGTACTAGTGTTTACTTAACCAACATATGGTTAAGGATCATAAGATGGATGTGGAATAAGAGGAAACATGGTAAGACAGGTAACAGAATAATAAAAGCACCTTTGACAGTGTATGTGGGACAACAGGGAAATTGTGGGTAGAGGTGGAATAGCCCCAATACTGAAAAACTGAAGACATTATTATGCTGGCTGCTACTTACCTTGGGTATGGCTGACTTGGACAGATATTGAAGCACAGATTCTTTGTTCATATACTCAATATAGATTATTTGAGCGAGATGAGTGGTGATCTGAGTTACACATTTTGTCTTGTTCCGCTTTTTCCCCTCTCCTTCTAAAAAAATAACTGAATCTTTTAGAAGAAGACTGTAACAATTGATACACAGAGAAATTTTTAGTAGTTCTGGAGAAAACTATTCCAGCGAAGTAGTATCAAACTGTGACTTGAGATCCTTTTAATGTATAATCAAGAGATGCCAAAATCATGGAAATGATGAGCTTATTTCCTTAATATATTTGATAGGTTTTTTTTAAAAATCAGTTATCTTTTTCTTGACTTGTAACAATCCATATACAAAAAAAATTCTGTATCCCAATGTTAAGTTCTGAGAACCTCTGAATCCTCTTTATGCTGGTGTTCCTTCGCATCAGTTTTACAATGTGAAGTTGAAACAAGTTAAGAAAATTCTGAATATGCTGCTAGAATGGAACAAAGATGTCTGAGACCTATGTTTGGTGGTCAGATCTTAAGTAAAGGGAGCTTTAGTTTTCTGTGCAGTTTCCTTTCACTTGCCATATGTAAAAGTAAATTCTAGGGATATTGATTGCATTATACTGTGCTCATTATTAAATTTCATTTATTTATGTGTGTAATCTATATAATCATCTAATAACAACATTTTATATTGGCTATATAATATAAAATTAATATAATATTGATATTGTGTTATTCAAAATAGTATATATTATAGCATGTAATCATATAATCTAGATGCTGATAAATCTACATGAAGTCAGGTTTTTATCACTGTAAATCTACTGCAGCAGGAAATTTTTTCTGAAATCTGGCTGAAAAGTTATATCCTGTAAAGATTCTGTGAGCTATAATAGTAAATTTTTGCACTTGTAGGACACTTCAAGGAGATAGGATCTGGACCACAGCCTTCAGTGGTAATGGGCAGAGCAGCTGGGAAGGAGACAAATCAAAGAGGTTTTACAGTGTGGGATCAGGAGGATTGCAACAGCTGGGGAGGGTCAGGCAGGTTATAACATTTGGGGGAACTGTTGGGTAGGGAGCTCTTCGGTGAGGAAGGATGAGAGTTACGGCAGCTGGAACTGAGTTGGTGTTGAGACTTATGATCAGGAGGAACTGGGAACAGTATAGCATCTGGAAGCTGATCAGGCAAGGGGCTCATATTATCCGGGGGATCAGGAAGTACACAACAGCTGGGAAGGGTCAAACAAATACCCAACACACATGGAATTGAACAGCAGGGCCTGGTGCCACATACGGCTTCTCACATTCCTTTTTTATGTATTGCTGCTCTCTACCTTTCTGTAAATTTCCCTTAACTCATGTTCAAAATGTGTCTTTGTGCAAAAATCAAGAGGCAGAAATACATATTAGAAATTCTACTACGACGAAAATGTGGATAGCACTTCTCAGAAAAAGGTGTCTTGCCAAAGCCCATGTAATTCTAACTATTGTCTAGTAAAGTATTTTTTTCTTCAATGCTATTGCACCCACTGCCCTACTGTGTGAGGATTTTTTGAACGTTTTTTCCAGGAGCTCAAGGAACCAGAGGAGTTTAACTTTCTCCTCCAGTGGGAGTTCAACATACGGAGGCTCAAATTTTCGTGATACTGCCCAGTGATACTGAGGGAACTTCATGACAGATGACCCTGGTGCAGGAAGATTCATGTGTCTTGCTTGGCATACACCACTCTGGCTGAACTGGTCTGTTTTCTCAAAAATTTGTTTATTTAATGCTTTCCTGGTCTCAGATATTGCACTATTAGATACCACAGGTATAATTGTACATTTGACATTTTTTTCCTAGAGTTTCTACTTCCTATCTGAGTTTTATTATTTCTTACATTCATGTCCTCCATATATACTGTTGCTGTCCTGTCTTTTTGTAAATTAATTTTAAAAGTGAGACCTTTATGATCCCATACTGCCACACTCTCCATAGGTTTACTTCTCTCTTTTTGTCATTTCTCTCTGACTTTTGCTGACATTCCTAGATCAGCCTTTTTCATTATACCTCTTTCCATCTGCACCTCTTTGTATCTGCACCCAAATGATTTGTTTTATGCTGAGTTTTGATTGTAAGCTCATTTAGCAGAGATTTTTTTTAAATTCATATTTAGATAAGTACCTAGCATGATGCAGTCCTTCACAATAGGTCTCACAGGTATTAAAGAGAACAATAAATGGTAGTAATGAGTTCTGTGGTTTTTTGCAGATCTTTGACAAATTGGGAAATTATGTCATATGCATTAGGCAGGTGTGACAAATACGCATAGGGTGGATGGTAAATTGTTGTTTTACCTCTAGAAAAATCTGTAGTATTCTCTTGTTTTCCATAGCTGCTCATATTAATTTTTTCTTCTATAGGCTCTTATTGCTTTCCAAACATGCTGTGCCTTGTCTTTGCCAATTGTTGCCATCTGTCCTGATGACATTGTGATGGAGGTTGAGTGTGTTTCTGAGCTTCTTAATAATGTCACAGTGTCATTTTGCGTTACTTCTGTCACTCTGCTGCTGTTAGGCAAACTTGTCTTCCTTCATCTTTTCTTTTACACAACTCTTATACTCAAGGCAGTCTAAAAAGTGCCCTCTGGATATAAGTTCTTCTCTTCTTTCCACCATATCCAGTATCTCATCTGTTCTCTACAGCTGCTTTCTGTGTTCTGTATTTATTCCAATCATATTCTATATGGTAGAAAGTGCTGCTCGTAGGACAGATTTTTTTAATTTCCTCTTGGCATTCAGTAACACCCTATTAAGTGGCTGTGTTTACACTGCAGTTGTCAATGATCTTTTCCGGGTCCTCTGCTCATTAAGCAATAAATTCAACTTTCCTGGCTAGTAGTGTTTTGAACATTTCATGTGGCAATATGGAGCCAGTCCCACAGGGAATGGTTTCCTCTTACCAGACTGCTCCCTCCACGTGCTATACTCCCTGTTGGGTTTATCTAACTATGTCATCTCTAGGAAGGATACTTGAAGCAAGCTGTTGCCTCTTTCTTAGTCGCATGCAGGTTGCCAGGGAGCCTGGGGGACCCACCATCTGACATTCATAGCACTCGGCTTCTAACAGAATATGTCTGAGAATCCCACTGAAGCGTGGGATGACAAGTTCCCTCTTTTTTGGAGAATTACTTCTCATCCACAATTAAGGTAATAAAATGTTTCTGCCAACCTGTTACTGTGCTAGCATTCATATTGCTGTCATTCACTGCAGAATTATGAAAATGGCCTAGAAATAGTTTTTCAAGGGCATCTCATAAGTGACTTTGTTTCACATTTGACTCCAAAATTGCAAAATGTGAAAAGCCCTGTCGGCCTGAGTCACATAGATGGCACAACAAAAGCAGCAATTACTTGGGCTTTCCTTTGCTGCTTCTGTGTTCTGCTTCAACTTGGACACAGGTAGATCACACCCAGGAGTGAGAAAATAATTCATTACACAATCTGGTACTTAACCTGCCTACTAAGACTGAGAACAAGGGTGCCAATTAATGCCAGCTGTAACAGTGCTTGGGAGATGTGGACCATCCACCAGGAGTTGGACTATGATCACAGTTCATTTCAAAAAGGACACCGAGCAGCCATCAGAATGATAATAATTTTCAACCACTCTTGAATTAGGGCAGATTCAGACTTAATTTGATAGAACAGACACTCTTAAGAGTGCTGAAGGTTAACACTAGCCAGAGAATGACAAAACAAATTGGAAACAAATACAGGGACAGAAAAATGTAACAAACCTATAATCTTTATTTAAAATAAAAAAAAGACCCAGAAAGAGTCTAACAAAAAAGAGGGAGTGGACTCACAGTCATGCTGGTGTATGGTGGAAGGGCAGAAAAAAGTAAGTTATGTTATTTCTTGCTATTCTGGAAGGGGAACAGAGATCATGCAAATAGCATAAAGTACCATCATACAAAATACTGTGTTTTAATATGGTAGGACACAAACCCCAGAGCTCAAACACAGTGCTGAACGATATGCACTTTCATGGTTTATATCACCAAGTTCCCTCCCTTACACTCTTCACTGTGTTTGACTCTAGTTTCCACTCCTGTAACATGATGATACCTTTTGCTCTGTACCTCATTATACCCATTTACATGCCAACTTAATTTTGTTCTTCCTTCTTTCATAGTCTTTTTCTCTGCATTAGCTTTCATGCTCACGACCCACCTAAGGCCTTAAATATTAGGTGCTTGTTTCAGCTCTTCATTCAACCCCCAGCTTTGGTACAACACTCCCGCTTGTCAAAGGGCTGTTCACACAACTCAGTCTTCAAGTGTTGTTCCCTTTTTGGCCTCTGATCATGTGCAAGGGGCTATTTCAACATTCATTGGCTTTGACCCTCTCCTGGTCTTACCTCAGCATGACTCTGCCACCTTCCCACTCACATAATGTAAGTCTGCCTGCCATCATTTCCAGTGCCATCAGTATTGTTGCCCTCTCTTCTGCTTTCAACAAAAGCTAAGTGCAGATCTGTTAGCGTGGTATAGGTAAAGTAAGTTAGAAAGCATGAATTATGAACTGCTCAAGAAATAGCAGCTGTCGAGCTTGTGTGCACAGCGAGGTCTGTTTGCTGCTGATCAATAAAAATCAGAGTCAGTAGCTATGCTACCAGAGAGACCATCTGTGGCTAGAGAGCCAGAAGCTTGCTGACCGGGATAGACACTGCTGGCTCAAAGGAGGACAGGGACAGGTTATATTCATATAACCACCCAAAGAGGGACATATTTAACTATCAGTGAGTACTAGCTGGCAATCTGTGTGCAAAAGTACCTTTCTGCCCTGCACTTCCTTTGGGAGGAAGGGGCTTGTAGTGGTTTGGTCCAAAATACTCATTACTGTTTACCTTCTGTGAGATAAGAATTAGGAGAAACGCAAAGCAGGCACCAAACTTGAAAGAATATAAAGAAGTTTATTAACAGACCTAAAAGAAAAAAAAAAAAATCGTACCACACCTTCAGAACACTTCTCCTCCCCCCACCTTTCTCCCTTCTCCCACTGACACTGTAAAAAGACAACCCTTGAGATGTTCAGTCTGTTTATCACTTCCATAATAACCTTGTTCAGTCCATTTAGGAAGAGGAGTCTCTCTTGCCCATGCTATGAACACATTGTCACAACGAGACAGTCACCCAGGTTGGTTCTCTGCTCACATGTGAGTCCCTTCCCCCGACTTGCAGCTTTTCCCACAACTGCTTTCGAGGGTCCGATCTTGAATTACTGGGGTACAATTTTAAGGTTGAGCCGTTCAGAAACAAAAGTTCTCTTCACCCATCTCTGAGAGCATTTCATCTCTAAGAACAGAGGCCCTTCTCCTTCCCTGGGAGCAAAGGGTCCTCCTCATCTTCATCTCTAGGAGAATCTCTAGGAACTGAGGTTTTCTCCTTTTCCATTTGGAGCAAAAGTCCTCATCGCTTCCATCACTCTGTGTTCAAACTTCTCATTAAATTACAGCTGCTTCAGCATCTGCCTATCTCAGCGCAGGTGCTTTTGCTCACAAATACAAGTTGAACGCTCCACCCCCCATGCGTTCATGAAATTACAACAGGTACTCTGATACATCATAGCTTTACAACAGAATTTCAGCTTTAAGCATCTCCTCTTTCTTCTCCCTCAGGTTTTCAGCTCTTCACAGCACTGAAAGGGTTAATCTCACCTCGGCCTTGCAGCTGGAATGTCCTTATCGCTGTTGGTCACATGATCTTTGCCAGACAGCAGTGCAGCTTCAGCTGAATCTTGGCTGCACTGGAGAGAGGGAGCCGAGCCGCTCCGACTGCCCACAGCAGGGCTGTGAGGGGGTTCTGTGGCTGGAACAGGGCCCCTTGGCTCCAGGATGGCCGTGGCCCGGCCCGGCCTGGCCTGAGCAGGGCCTGGGGCGGGCCCACCAGCCCCCACACGGGGCCTGCAGCCACCTGTCCCAGCACCGGAAATGAGGGAGCTGGGGGGGGGGCGGGGGGGTGTCTGTTCTTAAGTGTGGATCACAGAGGCGGTCACAACTTTAAGTGGCTTAAAGAATTGTCCATATTCAAACTGGCCAGCTGATAGGTTCTGTCAGGTCACAGAGGAAGCTGTAAGCACCCCTGTGCAAGAACATCACTCCCGGGACTATGCTTGCTGACCCATAACAGGCTGAAAGTTGACAGCGAAGTACTGGGATGTCCCTTTGCTATGTTGTTATTGTAATAAAGTAGCGTGGCTAACAAAATGGGGATTATTATTACTAAAGAAATTTGGTAGCAAGTGACCAGAGAGGAATAGAGGGATAAAAATTTCTCTCTTCTATTGAAGAAACAAAGGTAGGGATGGTTCGTCTCTTATTCTTCTTGTGAACCTGGTGCTAATATCTTCTAATAAAAAAAAATCACTTGTGTCCCCATTTCCTTTTCCAGTTACTGCACCACTTTGTATTTCGCTCCAGTGTATGCTGTGTCCTGTCACTCCATTTTTGTTCCCTAAGCCCAGAATGGACTCATCTCATTCAGTTGAAATTACTCTTGTAAAATTTCAAATGCCCTCTTGTTAGCCAAATCTCATATTCAGTACCCTGTAGTATCAATTTTCATCAGATGTCATTGATCTAACCAAGTATGCTCTTCTTAAAATCCCATTACCAATGGCTTTTGAGGTGTCTACATATGTTGGTTTTCCCTCTTCCAATTCTGATAATCCCTTGAGTGTTTTCTTTTATAGTTTTTTATCACTGATTATCTATTAATAAGACTCTTTTTCCCTCTCATTCTTCTTTCCTTCTATATTGTACCTCTGAATAACGTGCAAAATCAACTACTGTTTCTTTGCAGATGACTCACAGACAGAGCTCTCCTTCAGATTCCTCTCCTGTTCTACAAACAGAAAATACTCAACTATTACACTAAATCTTTTTAAAGGTCAGTTTGAGTAAAAAATGAGTTCTAACTCCTTAATTGTCCACAATACTGCTTTTCTTCATCACTGTGACATCATCCTGTTTGTCACTGATATAATTCAGTGTTGTTTTTCACTTGGTCCTCTCTCCATGTTCTGCCCTTCTGGGTATTGTTTCCATGATGATTTTTTGCCTTTTCTTTTATACTCCTGTTATACCTTTTTATAATTTCTGTATTCTTAGTGTTTTTTTTGCCTACATTCTTGGACTTGTTTCTTCAGCTAGGAGACTAAACATCTTAGAAGCTTTGTAGGTAGGGATCAGTGTGCCCCAGACCCCCAGGTCCTCTCCAGACCACATTCTGTAAACTAAGATAGAACTGTCCAGGGGAAGGTTCCTTGGGGATGGGGGCTCACTTGAGCCTCTCACTGGGGAATCTTTGATAGATATGCTAACTAGTAAGACCTATAATGTTATACTTGATCTTTTGGGGGTGTTCATTGTGGGGTGCATTTTGGTGCTTTCGACCTGGACGTGGTGCACCTAAGGATCCTTAAAATAAATACCAAGGTAAAATCCCTTTTTTCCCTTCTAACCGTGTTTGACTCTTGATTTTAAGACCAGAAAAAGGCATCAGTATGTCTAGGTCTTGTGGATGCTTTCCTGAAACATTTGGAAGGTATGTAAGCGGTATTCTCTCTCATTGTTCCTCACTGTGAAAACCTTTTACAAGCACTTTCCCTTACATCCTTATTCCTAATTAATTGCAACATCTTTAATCTCAATTGATAATATCTTTACTTCAGAGATAGAGTTTTGCTCTTTTGTTTCTATCCTCTCTCTTCTGTTGCAAAGGCACATAGATTCTTGATTTGAATTTAACTGTGCCAAGGAAATGATATCAATTAAGTGTTTTCCCTTTTTCTTTTAAATAACTATCTTGATCTTTAAAGCCCTTCCCAGATTCTCCCTGTTGATTCATATTTGCTGGAGAAAAGTTGATTTCTGGCCTTAGCAGTTGATGTTGATCTTTGTATTGTCCTTGTTTGAATTTTTTTGTGTGCTTTTTTTCCTGAAGACTTCTTTGTACATGGAGCAAAAAAATCATAATCATCATCGGTACAATTTCCTTGTCCTCCTCCAAAACTTCTCTTTAAAAAGAAATCACCTTCCTCTGCTGAGAAACCTACAGAAAATATAGGAATAATTTGGCATCTTAAGTGGGATACACCTGTTCAAATGTGAGTGTTTCTCACATAAAGCTGCATTTGAGCTAGTCCCAACACACTCAGTAGTCAAGTCAGATGGGAATCACGGATTTATCTCATCCTAAAGTGCACATGCATCTCTCTATACTGATGGTAAAGAGAAGTAAGCAGATAGTTCCTGTGCAGACATCATAGATACATGAAACCTATTAAGTATACACAGGATTCGCTTACTATGCTAATTCTTTTTATCCCCTTATTTTCTGTTATTTAAATTCAGATATTAGTATTATTTTTCCTTGGTTGTCAGCTCTAGAGTAGGAACTTCCTGTTTTTCCATCTTGGTTAAACCCATAATATATCATGGCTTACTTTCATAGTTTTTCCTAGTGATAATATACAAAGCAGCCAGAGACCTCAAATAGGTGACTTGATGTATTAATCCTTCTTATGAAGCACTTGCAGAACTACTCAGTACTTTCAACTGTTAGACAAATGTTTTTATGGGATAAATATTAATGAAACAAATTGTTTTACTTCAGAGCATTTCTTTTGGCTTGACTAATGTGGTAGGAAATCCGATCTGCTGATTTAATTCTAACAAATGAACAAGTTATGTCAGAAACAAATTAGGCGGGAAAGCTGCTGGATTCCTCAAACTACAATACAGTCAATTTCATGAGCCTAAGAAACTGTAGTCAGAGAAGAGAGCTTTCCTATATCTAAGTGTAGCACAGAGCCTACTTTTTTACTAGAGTCACAGAAAACGTCCTTAAAATAAAGATGAAATAAGAGAGCAAAGAAGAAAAAAAAAATAAATAGGACACATTAAAAGAAAGGAAAATAACTAGTCTTAAGCACAGAATAAGAAATAGCTTGGCAATTTGTTTGCTCTCATACAGCAATTCCTGTGCTAAATTAAGTGCATTAACCAAATGCCCCGAGTGGCTTATGCCATGTTGTAGTCAGTTCAACATATGTGAGGTCTTCTCAATTGCACCAACATGTTACATTTGCACAAGTTGCATTTTGTGTCATTCTCTATTGGAACCTGAGGGCTGGTTATTTTCAGCTATAAATGGAGATACGAGCAAAATAATTTCACCCACTAGCAGTGTACATGTTCCCTGAAACATAGCATCCATCTGTCTTTCCTGTATTCTCACTGTGTCTGGTATCAATTTGGGTAGATAAATAGTTATTTTGAAGTGTTTTTCCATAGTCCCAGATGTGTGAATTTTTAATTAGTTCTAATAATTGCCTTTTCTATATTGTTTCTATGAACCATGATGTACAGCATCTAATCCTTATAAATTACATCTAAAGTGAAAATTTCAAAATCAACCTATTATAGTGGGTTATATTTATTACAAACTGAATTTCAGCTTTCTTGCTACAGACAGAAGTGCACCTGGAATATAAAGCTAGTCACTGAGTGACTGTCACAGTTAATGTTAAAATATGAGATATATTAGGGCTGGAGACCTTTCATAATGATTTATCTTAGTAGTAGCTATAGCAGCATGGTTGGCACTGCAAATCATACTAATATGGGAACGATTTCCTCAAAGAAAAAAATGGGTGTGTCCCCAAGAAAAAGTCCACTTTGACCTTTAGCCTTCTCTCTTTGGGTAGTGTTCAATCAAATGCTGTTTCTCACTCCTCTGCTCCAGGCATGTTTGACTGCTGAAAGACTGCTGAAGAATCGCATCTTCACTGTGTGGAGAAGTCCAGAGGTGCTTTTCAGGAACATCATCTATCCAGAGAAAAATTTTACAGTGTTTCCCACATGAAGACGCTGAGGAGCAAAAGGTTAGTAGAAGTATGATGATCTTTGTTTTAAAGGGTTCTAAAACCTTTTATTTGAATAATGACTATTTAGCAAAGGAAACAAGAGTATTTAGACCTATATTATGTCCTGTAGACACTTACATAGTTCTGCACAGAGAATTATAAATTTGTCTGGGTAAAAAAATCCCTCTTGTGGTTCTTTGTCCCTTCTCTTTCTCCACCAACTTTGTAAGGAGGGTGACTTATGTCTTCCTTTTTTTAGTTACTTCTAATTATTTACTTTTCCTGTGATGATCTACCTTGATCTGTTTATTTTCCATTTTCAATCTACCCATTCCACTGAAAGCATGCCTTAGAACAAGGAGACATCAGATCCTTTGAGGGTGCAGTGGAATACTGTTTGTTGATTTGCACTAGCATTACATCTTGCTTCTCTTTGTTTTCATATTATTATAAAAATATTATTACTTCAGAAGATTACAGTGAAAGCGTGCGGAAAATACATTAATGAAATACTGCAATGAAATGCCGTAAAAATTAATGTTGAAAATCCAAAGGTTAAGGGAACAGTGATAACGAGGAAATAGCTCTGGGCTGGACCGCTGAACCTAATCTGCAGCTAAAACATTGACAGTACCTCCGTAGCAATTGCCTAAGTAGTCCCATTAGTCAATAAAGGAGAAATAGATTTTAACCAGCTACTGGGGAAGCCGATGGCCCTATTGACAAAGGAATTGCAACAGCCCCCTGGAAGGATGAGCTTTAGGGCTCTTTCAGGTTAGGACAACTCTCCCAAGAGGCTTTGCGTTGTTTATGTTAATTATGCAAATATACCCTAGTTCTGTTTTTCTGGTTGGCCCGTTGGCTTCCCTGCTCCCTTTTACCTTATATGTCTCCCCTCTGGAAAGTTCTCCCTTCCCCGCTCTCCCATTGGCCCTTGGTCTCTCACCACTCCTCCCATGTTTCCTCATTGGTCCCTGTATCCTAGCCCTGCTAGGCTCTGCCCCTGTGTCCTCTATCCATTGGCTCCTGATGCTCTCTCTGCCCTTACCCAGTCCCGTATAAAACCCCTGGACCCGCCGTTTTCCCCTATTCTTCTTCCCTGGAGCCTTTCACTTGTGAGCCTTCAATAAAGCTCGCCTGTGGAATACTATACAAAGAACCCTTCCCTGGTCCTGGTCGTCCCTGCTGTGGATTACAACTTCCTAGCACGTGTGCGTGAGTGTGTATATGTGAAGTGGCCTGCCGAGCGGCTCTCTTGCTGGAGGCGCTTCTGGAAGGTTGCAGCACCATGCCATCTGCCCCACTGCAACAACCTACATGCCCACCACATGGACAGCTTGGGGAAACTGATATCTTACTGACCTTTTTGGAGACAAAGCTGAGGACCATGATGCTAACTTTTTGTCTTCTAGATGCCTTTGATGCTTTGTCTTTCTTTGATCTCTGTGACCTCAAAATTTGTATCTCATTCAACAATTTGTAAATTTGCATAATGGGAAAAGTGAGCGTGTGGGTTATACAGGTTCCCTGAATGGTGCAACTCTAGGTTTTTTTGGTGCTTATGCAGAAATTTGAGTTGATGCACTGTGGGTGCATGACTATGAAAACTCTATTTACACAAGGAATAAGTAATGCACATGGATTTTATTGTTAAGCTAGTACACTGCACAGAAGAATAGGAGGTCCTACATAGGTTTACATTAATTGACTTGTTCTCCACTCCAAAAAAGTTCTGTTCCAAGCCTCAGTTAAATGAAATAAAAGCAGGAAAGTATTGAAGAAAGTATGAGACAGTCCTTAAGGATTTACAGGTTGCTTATATTTTTGAGGCCTCAGATTTTTAGCAGATACTTTTATGCAGTAATCAGTGTTTTCATTCTCTATAATACATTGGGAAAGGAAGGATTGCCAAAAGAAACCCCAAACCAAACCAACAACAGCAACAAAAACCCACCAAACCCCAAACTCCACCAAAACAAAACAAAAAAGCCATCAAAGGAAAAACCCCAGGAAGTCAGTTTCTGAGGTTTTCTTGGTAAATGTAGTTACTATTATAAAAGGCGCTGGTTCCATTAGGTCTTAAGGCACAATTTGCATTTTATGCTTTATTTGACAATTATTTCAACAAAACAGTGTGCCTACTTGTGTACCACACCCTGTTGGACTCAGTGTTTCTTGAATGTAACAGGAAATGTTCAGTCTGTAAAGCCATAGAGGAACGGTTTTTGCCTATGGGTTCTGGAAATGATAGTTTTTGTAACTGCAAATTTCAAAGCAAAAGCTCTTCTGAAGTGTTTAGCGGTACACAGATCAGGAAACTGATACCATAGATTTGTTAATGACACACTTGCACAAAACTAGACCGAAATGCAGGTTGCAAAAACCGATGTTAAATTTGTTGGTGCGTTGTATGCAACGTCTTACTGGGCGTGACATGGGTTTACAGGTGTTTTTCATCAATGAATCTGTATCAACCAATTCCAGTGAATGAACATTATATGGAAGATAATGCTTTTGTACTTCAGTGTTATTTTCAGTAAAAGAGAATAAAGTGTTGCCCTCCATCAGACTACACTTTATCCCATCTCTATTATAAATGATTTAATGGAAAAAAACTGACAAGGAAATTCTCCTTATACAGAGAATTATTTTGCAGATTCAATTTTATATTAGTCTGAAACAGAAGTTACATTTATTACCAGAAGTTTTATGTAACTGAAGAAACTTATCTTTATAAAATGGGCATAACATTTTAGGGCTTTTCATCATGCTTGACTGGAAACCAGTCCATTTTTGTTAAACAGCCTTGAACAAATGGTGGATTTCTTTTTTTTTTTTCCAAACAGGAAGTTCCACCTCTTGTGGCTATGATTTTTGAATGCTTAGTAATTCATATCAGTTATCCACTGCTAACTGTAAACTTGTGGAAGAGAAAGTGATCGGTGTTTTTATGGTGCCTATGTATGTGAATGAATCCTCCAGATACTACTGCAATGGAAGTGACAATACGGTGAGTTAGAGTCATTCTCATGTCATTGAAATCTGTTTAAAGCATTTTCAAATTGCATTCAGAAGGCAAGCTCTACACTGGTACTGCTGTAGAAAATGGCAAGCTGGAGACCACTCCTCAGCTTGACAAATGATTACACTTTGGAATACATCCCTTTGGAATGAATATTTACGCTGGTCTAACATTTTATTTTCTGTTCTGCATCACTGTAGCAGTTTAGGATGTTTGCACATGGGCCTAGAACAAGGGTGTCCAGCTTTGTCAATGTTTCTTGATCACGATACAGAAATGATGATTACCAAAGACAGAAGGAGCATTGTGCAAGACATAACATATTCACAGATTACAGCCAGATCACTACTGGGTGTCAAGCCTGGTCAGGATAGTCAGTTGCCAAATGGCTGGGCTTGCAATTTCCATGTCATTTTCTCTGCTAATCTTTAAGCAAAATTCCATGACATTCTCATGCAAATGAACTATATTTTCCTTTTTACAAAGATGAGTTATAACATGGAGTTTCAATTGCTGCATAATGAAGTTGTTCCTGAGGACAGATGACATGAAGACTTTTGAGCAAAACAAAAGGAAAGTTGCTGGGGAAGTGAGAGAAAGAAAGATATTACCTGGAAGGACTTCGGCTAATTTGTAGAACAGTCCTGTGAAAAAATGCTCTCTTGAAAGACACAAATCTTTCAGTATGACTTAAAACTGAATTTCCAAAGACTATAGCTGTTATGTTCTGCAAGACTTCAGACATAAAAACTTATTTTACTCTAGGAGATGTCAGTTAATCACAAAGTAACACCCAATAGAATTTCATTTTTCATAGAATCATAAAATGGTTTGGATTCAAAGGGACCTTAAAGATTATCTAGTTTCAACCTGTCTGCCATGGGCAAGGACACCTTATACAAGATCAGGTTGCTCAATTTTTGTCTTAATTTGCATGAAAAGTAGGGAAAGTTGCTTAGGAAAATTCAATAACAATAATGTACTGTAGAGCCTTTAGTCACCCCTCTATCAGTTTGATTTCCAGAAGAAAAGAGTCTTCAAAGTTGAAAACTCTTAGCCAGCTGAAGCACATGGCAATTAAATTAGAAGACAAAATAAAAAGTGTGGCTTGATCTATGTGAATGATTTTTACTGGAGCCTCCAACATCCCCAAATTAGGGTGATGTTCAGCTTGGGCTAAATGCTGCACAAAACCACAGAAACAGTGGACAAAGAAAAAAAAAATAATAGTGCGTATCTTGCAGTCCTTTCCCACCATCTTCTGTTTTATCAACAGTGGCTTGTGGGAGGCGCTGTTTTATATAAACTTTCTTTTGTGTAAATATCGGATGTTCTGGAACAAGACTGGATGATGTTACGATTTCTGTGTTGGTACTAGGGCACAAAGCATGACCAGTGCTGGTGTTCCTGTTGCTGAACTCCATAGTCTTGGCTGGGCTGTCTCCTGACAATGATCTCTGGCACTAAGCCATGGCTGGGGATTTCCTAAAGGAGTTGCCAGCTAGGCATGGATCAAGCTCATTCCAGGGATGTGCCAGCACTTAAAATGATGCATGATGTGTTTGGCCCTGTTTCATTTGCGGCTGGAGATCTAGCAAAGTGTCTGAAGCATTGCCCTGGTCTGAGTGCACTCCAGTGCTACGTGGGAGAGACACACTCTGTGGTGTTTGCAGTCCTAGACATCTTATGTTCTTCCCTGTTGTCCCTTCAGGAAATCTGTTTGTGATGGAAAAGTACTGATGGTGGATTTAGGTAGGAGTTATATCTCTGCCAGTGAAACCCTGGGTATTCTAGCACAGCCAAGTAAGAATATTTAGACAAATGAACACACGGGTTTAATGGTCTGCTGTTCTTTGTGTTGCACATGTGGAGTTGTATTTGCAGTTCTCAGCTCTAAGGGCTGGAGTAATCTTCAGTTTGCATTGTGATTTCCTACCAGGTAAGACCTGTGAGCACACTATATTCCCCTGCTATCCACACTTGAGTCTAGGAAAGATGAAATCTGATGGAAAATAGTCATGGTGACCTCTATGCAGATGTTATAATCTGGTCTATGAGGTTATGAGGGCTGCAAGGAACTACCATGGGATCCTCGTAGTAAAGACAGAGACTTACAGACATCCAGGGATAATTAGTTACCATGTGCCAGTGCTAATGCATTAGTCTGATAGTATTAATGAAATGTGCCAAATTAAATGTTGAGAGGAAGTGGATGTTGTCAGTGCACCTAATTTTCAGCCCTCAGATTTTTTCTAAATGACTTCAAACACTGCTAGAGGCAATCCATGTACTTGCTTAAAAATACTTCTCCTTCAAAAATACTGAACATCCGGCTGTGTCTTTGTCAACAGTAACTGAAAAGATGAACCAAAACCATGCCTAAATGCCACTTAATTCAATCTAAACCATGTTTTAAGTATGCAAGTCCTAATCAAGGTTAATGTAGCTTGAGACTGTTACAGGGAATGTAGTAGTAAATATTAATAATTTGTTTCCATGATTTGTATAGACTATTGTGTTGGAAAAGTGGGAATGTGGTTTCAAGCTACATGAATTCTCCTTTGGAAATGCTCTTTGTCAGTATCCATTTTCCTTCTTTACTAGCATAGTTTTATCAATACTAAAAATTTATTCCTTATTCCTTGTCATGTATAATTATATATAGATATAGATATAGATATAGATATAGATATAGATATAGATATATTCTTTTCTTATAATGAGAATGTAGGATATCTAATGAGGAGTCTGGTGCAAAAGCAGAAAAATTCAGACTTAAAAAAATCACAAGAGGCCATAAAGTTGATTTAGAAGCACATTGTCAACTGAGTTAATACTTCTTTCCACTTTGATACCATTCTGTGGAAGGATCTAGAAATCACTAGCTAATTCTTCTGAAATACTATTTTTTCCTCTTTTGATGTTTTGCCAGAAGGTTGAGGGAGGTGATCCTTCCCCTTTCCTCAGCCCCGGCAAAACACATCTGGAATTCTGGGTCTGTTGCTGAGCTCCCCAGCAAAGACATGGAAATATTGGAGGGAGTCCAGTGAAGTGCATGAATAGGATGACGTAGTTGGAGCATCTGATGTATGAAGAGACACTAAGAGAGCTGGAGCCAGACACTTCTCAGTGGTATCCAGTTACAGGATGAGAAGCCGTAGGCACAAACTAAAATAAAGGAAATTCAATTTGAACATTAGAAAATCTCTTTTTTGTCATAAGGATTTATGAGCAGTGACTCAGGTGGCCCAAAGAACTTGCAGAGTGTCTCCCCTTGGAATTATTCAAAATTGACTCGATGTGGTCCAGGGCAGCCTGCTCTCCTTGATTCTCCTTGATTAGAGTAGTCAATCTCCAAAGAGGCCTTCTGACCTCATCTACTCTCTTGATTCTGTAAAACTGATTTGAGTGAGAATTCCAGCAGTCAAGGATCTCTTGCTTGTTGTGATACTGATATTTTAGCCCTGAAAAAATACCATATCTCTTGCAGTTCTCATATAGTTTCAGTAATCCTACTAAATGGACTGCTATGGACTGCTATAATTTGCCTTTTTAGGTCTCCATGATAAACACAGCACATGTATACACAAAGTCTATATCTGTGCAAGCAAATCAATTGTGTGATTCACTGGCACTGAGGCAAACTGGAATGAATTGATTGGAATTCACATTGTTAACTGTCCTACCTTCCAAACAGGATGGCCCCATCCCAGCTGCATAATGGAGTGCTTGGCTCATTCTTGCTCCTACACCATGCCCAGGCATTCTCTTGGATGGGACTAGTAATGTGCTGGGATCATTTCAGCTATTTAGCAATGTAAGTTACCAGTTGCCAGCCTTAGCGAAGCACTGCGTAATTTGTAAGTGTAGAGCCACCCATACAGACCTGTGTTCTGTTTTTTAAACGTTGTATTAATTGAAAAATAAAGAATAAAAGTTTAATGCTTTAATAAAAGAAACTCAGAAAATTAAAGCAAAAAATGCAATCCCTATCCTCATTTCCCTGCTAGAAGCTGTAGAGGGATTCCTTGTGGAACAGGGGCATATGATACCCCTGGAAAGACTGGACAACCCAGGGTTGCTGAGGAAAAAACCCTGAACTGGCCCCTGGCTGCACACAAGCCTGGAAGACACCTGGCAGCAGGCAGCCCTGAGAGTCCTTGGCAAAGTTATACACTGGTCGGCTCCCCCAAGGATTAGAGGCCGTCTAGAGGGACTGGGCATGAATCTTTGCAAAGTAGATATAAGCTTGCATAGGTAAACAATAAAGGGAGAACGATGCTCAAATCATATCGGTGTACGTGTTGTTTATCTGGCCAGCTCTTCAGTTACTTGGGACCCCCGAAAATAAGCCAACAGTTTCACGGTCTGGATCATTCCTCAGGTTCGTCCTCAAGTCTTCCTGGAGGCTTTTCGTAGATCAGGATCCTTTCTCTACATGAGTTTTCTCCAGAATCAAATAGTTTTATCTCTGAACCAGGACAACTTGTCTTGAATTTGGCTGGTTCCTCAGTGAACTCATACTCTCTCCTGACTCCCACTAGGAATGACTGAATTCCCATCTCTTTCTGTCTTCTGCTCAGAAACTTCCTGTGTGGGCCCATTCTAAGTATTCTTCTGGTGCCTTGGTTTTGTTTTGTGTCTGGAAATTCTCCACTTTCTGAGGTCTTTTCTTTTTCCTTGTGAATTAACTGACTTTCTGATTTAGGCTTTCTCCCTTGCATACTAACCATCTAATGAATATAGACATTAATTACCTTACATTGTACCCATCAGTCTGGTGAGGATTTTCTGAAGCAGCAATTCTCAACCTATTTTAATCCATGGAAAATGCAACTGTTTCAAAAAGAATCAAAAGATGTCTTAGCCATTAAAAAGAAAAAAAAGTATTATCTTATGCAGTACTATTGTAACATTTGCAAATAAAAATGAGTTAAGCTAAAATAAATGTCCATTCAATTTTTTTTTAAATTTTTTTTTTTGTTTGAATGAATTCATATCTGCATATATTTCTCCCCTCCCCAAACTTAAATGCACTATTACTTTGTGAATTGCCTTCTAATATCCTATGGCAATCACTGACCAAAAATTGGAAGAAAACTTTTAAAGAAAAATGAAGAAATACACATGCTAGGAACACTGAGCTAAATGTTGTACATGAGCACACAACTGGATGTCTAAAGAGATTTTGAAGTCTAAAAGTACAAATAAAGACCTATGAGACTGTTTAAAAAAAATAGGGAAAGGGAGAGACAAGGCAAAGGAAAAGAGAAAGGGAAAAAATGGGAGATATAATACGCAATAGTTCTTTTACATGGTCTAGATTGTATTTTTAGTCAATATGTTTGTATATAAAAAATGCATTTGTATTGGCAAAGAAATATTTGTGTGCAGAACCGAAAAAATGGATTTGTTTATTTCAGGCAGTTTTTCAAAAATCTGCTTCATCACAGTTATCAATAGTAGCTTCCAACAAAATTTACTTCCTTCAGATACTAATTTAGAATTTTCTTGAAAAAAATATTTATCTGCCTACATTATAAGCACTTTTTGATGTAACCATGTTTGAAGCCTTTGTGACAATTTGGATATTTTGGCAAGGTTTTAATGGTACCTGAAAATGTCAGTTGTTTCCCATTCTCAGCTTTATATTATCTCACAGATTTCTATCTCTGTTTCTTTCATCTTTTAATTTCCAGGCATTTTGTTCTAGATTAAAAATGTTTGTGTACAACTCTGGGATAATTAAGCTGGATGCTGAAAATGTTTAGCATTTTCCTTAATAAATAAATCATGGGATGTGTCCTTTTGTTCTTAGAGTTTGATACTCTTGGGACGTGGACGTCCTCACCTACTCCCAGTCAGACGAAAATAGATGATTCATTTATGGGGAGGAAGGCTGAGTAGTCAGTAGATTTCCTGAGAGACAGGTTGTGGAAGGTGAATACTCACTATATTTTAATATTCTGTAGGCAGTACTATGTGATATTGCTTCAAGTATGTTCATTGACCTGGTCAGAGGGGTGGAGCTACTGAATAACCATGGTGTGAATAGCTACAGGAAGCCAGCAGATCAAAGAGGTATCCACTGTTTAAAAAGCTCTTATCAGGAGAGAAAGAAGTGGAGAATGGGGTCAATTCTTAGATGTCACTCCTGTTGAGAACACACAGTGATGGAAGAGAAGGAATCCTCTGGTGAAAGAAACCAAAAGGCTTTTTTTTCCCCTATTGTAGGGTCTGCTAAATGTTCTTTGTTCTCTGACAAAATCAAAACTTTGTATGGAATCTTTTCTGTCCTCAAGCCTTATATGTCTAAATTATTTTATTTTTTAATTGTTTATTTTGGTACTGTGAAGATTGGCGTCAATCCATTAGGTATAAAATTCTAAGAGTGTGCTCCCTCTGGAAGGATGAAGCACAGTTTTTTGTACAGAGTTTCAGTGTCTCGCCTCTCTAGGTTCACATATTCTCAGTCTTGTACCTTCTTTTCTTTTGTATATGGGTGAAAAGGTGTGAGAAAAGAAACTGTGTTAAGTGAGAGAATCTGTTAGTAAACCCCCAGTATAGCTGCACAAAATGATCAGCAGCTGTAACCCAATTAAATGTAGCAATTTCACAGCACACTACTGCTCACCAGAGAGTATATACCGATATTCTCTGAGTATTCAACCAAGCCATTTTGTACCAGTGCTTGCAAACTTCTCCTCAGGAATATTTACCATTTGGCTAGAGCTCCTCAAACACAAAGGGAAGATGAGAGGGAAGAGAAAAAGCAAAAGAACATAGTGCAGGGAAAGCCAATTAGGAAGTAAATCCACTCTGTGTCTTGAACACAAAGTAATTGCTTCACAGGTGTGCACAGAAAAAGTTGCAGTTACACCATAACTAGAAGGTTAACTATTTAAAAGGTCTTCTCAAAGAACATTTAGATTAGGGAGCCTGTCCTAAGTTCAAAGCTCCTGCTGCTGGTTTATGAGTCCGAAGTGAGGAAGCCAGCTATTCCTTGTTTAATGTGGTCATTTTAATAGCTAAGCCATTTCTAACTTTGCTTTTATAGACATCATGGCTCCAGTCTCTGCTGATCTGGATGCTTTTTGCATATCCGTATATGTGTGTTGTAAAAGTATTTGGCTACCAGTTACTGGGGTGAGGAGAAAACACCCCCAAAATACTCTTGCAAGGCTGAGGTTATACATTTCTTACCAACATGTTCAGTATAAGACATGCAAAGAGACATCTTTAGTCTAATAAATGTTTTACAAAACAATCTAACAATATTCATATAAACTTCTGATTATATGAAAGAAAATTTTAAAACCAATTTTGTTTATTAATTTCCTTTTCTATTTGAGACTCTATATCTTACCTACACTGATGTATTGTGGTTTTTGTCATACTCATCTGCAAGACAGTATCAGGAAGGCTCATCCAAAGTGTGAAAAGCAGGACTTCTACTGTTGTCAACTAGTGAAAGAGACCGTTTAAAGCCATGTGTCTTCTCCTGTTCACATCTCCTGCTGAAATCACTTATTGGCAATCATCTTGCAAACGTGGACTCATACAGAGGACCTTGTAATATTTGTGCAAATTGCAAATGTCTTCATAAAGGATATAGACAATATTCTCCTGTGCTTACAGTCCCTTATCATACACTGTGTAGGACAGCAACTCTCTGGAAAGACAGATCTTTAGCCTGTGGTTATGTGGCATGATACCATATATGAAGAAGAAGACAGAAGAAAAGAGCCCAGATCACTGCAGAGCTCTGTTTTTCACTCTAGTTGTCTGAGGGAGGTGCAAAGTAGTAACATCTTAAATCCTGTCAGAGCCTTGATTTCATCAGTGGCACTTGGTTGTTGCTTAATTAGCACACTTTATGACATTCTGAACACCACATGGACCAGGAGTCACAATCTTACATATGGGGTGATGAAACACCAGTAGACAGAGGTTTCTGTCCTGGATTTTGTTTCTGTAGTGTGTCTTTGTTCCATAATCACTCATTTCTGTAAATAAATCACATAACACTCGCTTCCTAATAAACTGTTATTTACCAGCCTGAGGTTATCAACACTATGGTTTACTCTCATTTCTTTATGTCCATATGGTAAAGTTCAAGTATAAATTTTATTTTATCCTTTACAGACCTCTGTTTCAGTTCATTTTAAGTGACTAATTTGCCTAAATAGCCTTCAGTTTGCCTTGGAACTTTTTCAGCTGAACATGGTAAGAAAATAAAAGAATGTATATGATCTATTTAAATAATTGCCCCTTAACATCTCCAAAACTATGCAGAATATTTTTCTAAGCAGCAGTAATGCCCATTACTCATTTTCTGCCTATTTTGTCCTTTGTCCTCATTTCTGTAACTGAGCCCACTGTCATCTGGTAGAAATATTTACCAGTTGGATCTGAATTGGCCTGGTAACAGTGAGAGCACATCTGGAGTCTAGACTCAGCGGCTCTATGGGCAGGGTCATATCTCTGTGCTCCATCAGCCCCAGCGCCTATTTCTGTTTACATAGGTGGTGTGCGGCATCATCTGTTTCAGTTGTCAGACACTGCCAGCCCCCCCCAGCCGCCCCCTCCCCTTCTCCCTGACCCTCCACCATCCCACTACTATCAGCTGGAGACAGGAAGCAGGAGACCACTGGCACACACAACGGGAGAAGAGGGGGAAGAAAATCCCTGGATCTCATAAAATCCAGCATTATCTGTGTATCTGAGCTACACTTCAGCTCCACAGGATTCATTTGAGAGCAGTACCTTTGTCTGATACGGCAGGAGGCTGCATCCAATATGCAAGGGACAGAATAATCTCTTGGTACATGAGGAAGTATGCTCTAAACTCTTAAAAAACTCTTGGTTTGTTGTTTTCCCCCTCCTCCTAATTGAAATTGTGTGCTTCTACCTCTTGGACTTCAAAACTAGAAAGTGTTGTAATATTTTCTGAGTACTACTGTTTACCTGAAGAGAGGGACTAAAATAAGCTTAGAAATTGTGTCATGGCAAAAAATATAGTTAAAAAGTTTGCTGTGACAAGAATTGTGTCTCATAACACTTAAATTTCTGTAATATGTGAGGTAGCTTGTGTGTGTTTGAGGATAAGAATTATGCAATACCTCATTAATGATTCTTTAAAACTGTATGATAGGATTTTCTTTTCATCACTCATTGAAAAATGACTCAGTCCCAAAGAGTAGGAACTATCTAATCAAAATATTAGTATGTTGTGGTTGGTTGACCTTGGCTGGATGCCAGGTGTACACCAAGCTGCTCTATTGCTTCCCTCCTTAGCAGCATGAGGATGGGGGCGAGAAAATATGATGAAAAAACTTGTGGGTCAAGATAAAGGCAGTTTAATAAACCAAAAGCAGAGGGCATGCACAGAAGCTAAGGAAAACAAAAGATTTATTCTCTACTTCTGTGTTCACTTCCATTTCCTGAGAAGTAGGGCTTACTCTGGAATCCAAATGTTGTAGTGAATGCTTCACACCCCTCCTTTCTTCCCAGGGTTAACTTATGATTTTGTCTACTTCCTGCATCCCAGTGGCACAGGAGGTAAAGGGATGGGGACTGTGGTCGCTTTGTCACACATTATCTCTGACACTCCTTCCTCCTCAGCGGGAGGACTCTTCACACTCTTTTCCTGCTCCAGCATGGGGTCCTCCCACAGGAGACAATTCTCTACAAAATGCTTCAACATGAGTCTTTCTCATGGGCTACAGTTCTTCATGAACTGCTCCAGTGTGAGTCCCTTCTATGTGGTGCAGTCCTTTAGGAGCAGGCTGCCCCAGTGTGGTTCCCCCATGGGATCCCTGCTGGGCAAACCTGCTGCAGTGTGGGCTTTTCTCTCCAAAGGGACACAGGTCCTGCCAGGACCCTGCTCTAGTGTGGGCTTCCCACAGAGCCACAGCCTCTTTTGGGCATCCCCCTGCTCTGGTGTGGGGTCCTGCACAGGCTGCAGGTGGATGTCTGCTCCTCTATGAACCTCTATGGGGACATGAGGGGCACAGCTGCCTCACCAAGGGCTGCAGGGGAATCTCTGCTTTGGTGCCTGGAACAACTGCTCTTCCTCCTCCTTCACCAACCTCGATGTCCGCAGAGCTGTTTGTCTCACATATTCTCACTTCTTTCTCTGGCTGCTGTTAACTGCATTATTCCAGAGGTGCCACCATCCTTGCTGATAGGCTTGGCCTAGGTGGATCTGTGTTGGAGCTGGTGGGTATTGGCTGTGTTTAGAGAATCATTCATGAAAAAGACATAACCCATACAAAGATGATCATATATTAACATGATGCCCACTTCTAGAGTCTGGTAGAGAAGTTGCACAACACACTTTTGGGCCTTTGTCACAAGGAGGTATGCACAGCTTGTGAGCTAAATGCTCAGACTGCTGGTGAGAGGAAGGTAACACTTTAAATCTTATGTGGATTGGCACATAAGTATGGCCCTTATAACACACTCTTAAGTATAGTACTGTTGCTCTGAAAACAATGAGCAAATATTTATCAGTACAAGATGATGTGTGCCTCTGTTTCATTCTGTGATGAGTATGCAGGTCCTCCTATTGTTAAGAGGAATTCTGCTCACAGAGAGAAATGACAAATTTCTACAATCAGACTTTTATCAGTAAACATTATCTCTTCTCTGAATACCTGGAGCTAATCTGCTTGAATGGGAACGCACACAGTTTTGTTAAAGGTGTGTGCGAGATACTCTACTGTTTTTCACATTAACAAAGTGATGTTAAAGCTTCATTTTAGTTGCTGGGATAGATTCTATCATCATCAATAAAAGTTCTACAATCTTTCAGTGTAATGGGGCTGCATAAAGTCAATGAGTTGAAAAAGTGCTTGCGAAGTATTTTGGTATTGGTGATGTGGCAAAAGTCAGAAATAATCCTACTTTACTCAGTCTGCAGAGCAGTTGGCAGACCAGGCAGTATTTGTTTTTCTTTTTTCAAAAGTACTTTTTTAATCTCATAAACTCTGAATAAAATTTAGAAAAGTGAGACTTGCTTGCTCTATTCGGCGCATGTTGGAGGCGGTGTTAATACATCTTTTGACTTCAATTGGAGCAGAGCTTAGATAATGCCAAGTGGTTTTGAGATGTCTCAACATCACTTTAAAAGTATCACTTCTGAAAACAGTTTTTTTCCAACAAAACAGTGTTGTTTTCAAACCTGAGGGCCAAACATTATCAAGTCTACAAAAGAATGGTATATTAGATTTGAATTTTCCTTTCAAACACATTGATTTGGAGAAGCTGACAAAACAAAGCTATTTGGATCATCCATAAAAGAGAAAACTTAATTCAGCTCTTACATCATAGATCTTGGATGTAATATTTTCCTGTATAAAAAGGTAAAAATTGCTCCCTTTATGATACAAGAGATTAGTTTACAAAAATATAATACCCAGAAATTGCTTGAGCATGTTTTTACCATACATCATATCATCGCAATATTTCCATGGATTTCTGTGATAGTTCCACTTGGGTGTGTTAAGAAGGCACTCAAAAAATTACAGAAAATAAAAGAAGAATAGTTTAAAAGTATTTTTAAAAAATTTATATCTGTATTACTGTAATTAGTATAATATCACATAGAACTTACTGAAGGAATATGAGTCAGTTCACAAAACTCAATTGTGATAAAGATCTCAAATTATTGTGAAATGCTGAGAAACACTCATTCCCTAAGATAGGTTTATTATTACCGAAAACACTGCCGGACTAGGGTAGAAAATAATTGGCTGCCAACAGAAAACGAAGAGGGATGTATTTGAAATTGATCTTTTCACTCAGTCATCTGTATTCATCAGGTCACTGCAGATGGTGTTAATAGCATCACAGGTAGCATGACTAACTGGGGCTTGGCTCTGAGGGCTCTGTGGATGTAGAACTTTAAATCTGCTCATTCTCATTGTCTTTTTCTGTCTATTGTTTTTGCTAGTGGCAATGAGGGAAAGTCCTATGAGAAGAAGCTGAACAAGCTGGGGTTGTTTAGCCTGGAGCAAAGGAGGCTCAGGGAGGACCTTATCACTCTCTACAACTGCATGAAAGGAGAATGTAGCCAGGTGGGGATCGATCTCTTCTCCCAAAAAGTGACAGGACAAGAGGAAATGGCCTGAGGTTCCACAGAGAGGTTTAGATTGGGTATTAGGAAAATTTCTTTGCTGAAAACATGGTTAGCCATTGGAACAAGGTACCCAGGGAAGTGGTGGAATCACCATCCCTGGAAGCGTTTGAAAAAGATGTGGGTATGGCTTTTGGGTACACTGTGGTGAATGATTGGACTCATTGACCTTAAGAATCTTTCTCAATCTAAACAATTTTATCATAGAATCATAGAATTCATTCCTTTTCTAGCATAGAAATTATTATTCTATGATTCTAAGTATTAGAAGCTCTCAAGATCAGAACCAGCTCTTTTACCTTTGAGTAAACGAAGGTGGATTTCCTTTCTTCCTCTTTCCACAATGTCACAAATGTTCTTTTCTCTTGAAAGCACCAAATTTTGACTCTTTATTTTCCTCCCCCTTGTCCTATGATAAACTCAGAGAAGTAAGAAACATGCTGTGCTTTTTGAACACACATTGAATGGAGGCGTTAGAAGATCATATATATATATATATATATTTTTTTTTTATATATATATATATATATATACACATATACATATATATGCAGCATATCTCAAAATCTTCCCAGGGAGGTGAAAATATATTTTGCAATGTGTGAAGGTAAATTTTTCAAAAGATCCCATGGTCAGATTTTTTTGCTTGCTTCTGAAAAAAGGCCAACATTTCTGAGTACTCAAGGAAATTTGCAATACTCATTGCAACATCTGTGGGCAGGTTTTTTTAAAATGATTGGCACCTAGGGTGCAATTAATGCCCCAGAGTCTGGCAATCTGTTTTGGCATTAAAAAGAAAACTGAGAAGTTTAGAAATCACTAAGGAATGAAAGAAACAGTGAGAAACTGCTAGAAAGTATTGACTGTTTATTTTGAGTAGCAATGAAAAGTTACCTTGATTGCCTTTCTACTTCCCAGAAAAAGGCTGGCTATAAAAAAATGGAGTTAAAATTATCCTATAGAAGTAGAGGTGGCATGAAACTACTAAAATTAAAAGCCTACACCAGAAAATAGTAAGTAACATTTCATCAGGAGTAACCCTTGTGGTGGAGCTGCTCAGTTACAGCACTGGAACCTCTGTGGTGTCTTTGAAAAGTGAGCTCAGGTAATATGTCTTCAGCTCTCAAGTGCTTGGAAGGCATTCTGGGGACACAAAGTGAGTGGACAAAGAATATGCTCAGAGTCTCAGGTGTTTTGCTGATGCAGCTGACCACCTTCAGTCAAGTTATTCCATCAAAGACTGTGTCCTGACACCCTAACCTCCGCTTCAAATTAATGTGTATTTTTTTCACATGAGCAGCACCTATGAACAGCACTGGGGTGAGGCACACAAGGGCAGAGGTCAGTGGGACGGGCCTGTCATTTTTAGCTTTCAGGAAAAGAGGATTAGAATAAAATTTTGACAAAACTGAGAGCTTTGAAAAGAATAGCCATGAGCAGTCAGATTGAAAAACTTTTAGTGGTTTCATTTCATCAAAGTAAAAGAATCCAAAACAATTACAATGAATGGTGGGAGAAGGAAACAGTGACTTTCTAACTTGATGGTCTCGGCATAGTAGGCACGCTTATTTCTAGGCCACCATTGCAAATCTGGCTCAGCTAACAAGGGTAGGAAATCATAGCCGTGTAAAAAACTGTTTATTCTCAGAAATTACAGGAAGTGAGTCAGAGATCTCAGTCACATATCTGTGGGCAAATCGCTCTGCATTTAAACATACCCCCACAGTGGACAGCACATGGCACTTGGCACTCACTGCACACTCGAAGTGGGATACAGGGACAATATTGGTATGGTAACTCCTAGAAGTAATCATATATTCCTGATTTTTCCTCAGTCTGGCAAAAATGGAAAGAAGCTTGAAGTCAAAGCACCCAAAAGGAATGAAATTCCCCAAAGACTTCAAATTACACTGTTACTCTGGGCAATTTTTACTGTGGATAAATTCTTGAAATGGAGAGGGGGTGGTGAAGATAGTGGATGTGGCCATACTTTTGGTCTGCTATGGAAAGTTTGGAACCAGATGTGGAAGTTAATGTAGAAAAGGAACACTGAACGAGTATAAACAGATGGCAAATAAAATAAGACCTTTCTGTCTCATATTTATGAAGAAGTCACATGTAAGAAAATGAACTTCTAAGAACCCACTGTGAGCAATGAAATAGGAGAGTCTGGGAGAAAGAATCTGGGACTGATCCTATTAAATAAACTCCAGTGTCAAAGAGCATTGTGGGATGTATTGCTCAAGAACAATAAATCCTATCACAAAGATTTCTACTGCCAAGATTTAGTATCTACAGTATGATGCACATACTGCTGGGTTAGCTCTTACCTGCAGACCAGCTGATAGCTCTGTGAAAAAAGGATTTTTTTTGGTCATCATATAGATTGAAAAGTCTTACTTTCTATCAAAAACATTTGAAATTCAGTACTTTTCAACCAACCCAACACTTTACTGTGTACAGTTTTCCCTTAGGATTTTCTTTTCTTTACAAGATAAAGGGTCCTGGTCCAGAGTTCTTGCTCTCTAATTAAATAATTACCTAATGTAATTTAATTCAGATGAGAAAAATATTAGTTTATTATGAATTAAAAGGTGATATAGTGTTTCTACCCCAATATTATTAAAATATATATATATATATAAAAATCCATGAAATTTAATGATGATTCAAATCATGAGGGAGGCCTTACTTTAATATTTACATGCATCTGGATGCTGCTGTAGGGACTGAAAATGTACTTTTGTAACTTGAAAGCCAAAATGAACCCATAGCATTTTTAGTTTAAATGATAAGAGAGACATTTACATTGCATTTCTTTACTCAGATGTGACTCCTTAAACTGTAGATATTCTGATAGAAGAAAAATACATGTGGTAGAAATTCTTTGTTGAAATAGCATGTCAATTATTACAAAGATACAAATGCTTTAGAAATGAATTACTGTCTAACATATGTTCACTCAAGGCTCTGAGCTGAAAAAGGTAGTAAATATGCTGCATGAAGAATGATCATGAAAATAAAGAACGAACGATCTGGACATAATTACCTAGTCCAATTTTGACTTTCCTCAGTAACTAAATACAAAACATCTCAATTTACATCATCCACAGGTTTTACTATGTTTGTACAAAATTTTAACAACTTAAAAAATATCTAAACCCTTCAATATATGTAAAACACAAGCAAGTAATAGAGGACATGTTACAGTAATGTTGACACCTGAACCCTTAGTGGAATTTTTCATTTGAAATTCTACCACATCTATTAATATTTTACTTATTGAACACAATGAGCTCTTCATGGTTTCTAGAATTTGTCCAGAAATGAATCAACTGTTAATGTCTCTTAGACCCTTACAGAAAAAGATCATACCGACACTTAAAACTTGTAAAAAACAGCAGATTTACAGGGAGGAGAGGAAATGAGCAAGGGATGAAATCTTTTGTTTTATCTTTAAAAAGACGAAAGTGTCATACCTCACAGAAGGCCTTTCAAATATAGAAGAGAAAGAGGTGGAAATGCTGACTACTGAGAAAATTTCCTGGTTTGGAAAGTATTCTTGCAGCAGCAAGTGAGAATCAATATTATGTACTTTCTCTCTTTTGTATATGTAAAAACTCTTGATGACAAAAATTTGGCCAACTGGAGGACAATGAAGTTGTTTTTTCAAAACTGTTCTTATTCCTGTTAGGGTAAGAAAGATATGTCACATCTTAAGTGCAATGATCATTAGGCTGAATGCAATGTTAACCTCAAAGTTTATCTAGGCTAAAGAATACCTTGTTAGTTGTTTGAGTCTCATAGCACCAAATACCCTAAAACCTGACCTTTCTTCTAAGAAGGTAGAGGGTAAAAGCCTTGTCAGTAGAGTTTAGTTAGTGACAGAAATGGGCTTCAGTTGTCTCAGAAAAAAGGAGACTAATGGTCTGGCTGGAAATGACTTTACAGGACTTCTTAACTCTTGGGTCTGGTGTGTGTCCAGCACAACCTGTTCCAGTGCCCAGTCACTCTCCCAATAAAAAGATGTTTCTTTGTGTTCAGACAACACCTCCCATGTTTCATTTTGTGCCTGTTTCCTCTTATCACTGGGACTGGAGTGTGGCTGAAAAACAGGAAGGAGGTTTCTGACCAGAGAATCCACATGTAGAACTGGCAGGTAGGGCTGCAAGTCAAGCCTCGGTGAGCATGGGGAGCCATATCCATGCTTGTGGTGGAACTCTTGCTCATCCTAATCCGTAGCAATGGATCCTGAACTGCTGCTAATGCACAGATAGAGCCTCTGTGAAGGCACAGAGGACAGCAGTGCTCTCATGGCACTGTCAGTGCACTGCTCTCCCTGTGTTCATGCGTTTTCTCAACTGAGTGATAGACTGAGAGGCACGAGTGTGGCCTTGACTGGTCAGCAACTTTTCAGAAAAAGAATTTCCTAAGAAAAACAATTATTTTTCTTTCTTTTTTTTCTTGCATTCTTGCTTTTCTTGCTTTCTTGCTTTCTCTCTCTCTTTCTTTTTCTCTCTTTCTCTCTTTCTCTCTTTCTCTCTTTCTCTCTTTCTCTCTTTCTCTCTTTCTCTCTTTCTCTCTTTCTCTCTTTCTCTCTTTCTCTCTTTCTCTCTTTCTCTCTTTCTCTCTCTTTCTTTCTTTTCCCATTCTTCATTTATCTATGGTACCTATAGGATAACATTCCTTTCAAAATTTAGTTTCGAGATGTTAAAGTTTTTCTTGATGTCCCCCCCACAGACATGTTCTCCAGGGATTTTTTAGCTCCTACTAAGCCTCCAAAATACTACTTCAGCTGGGGCCAAGGGATGGGATTTGCTCAGAAGCAGAGGGCAGCAGTGGGCCTATGATAGACTACAGTACAGACAGCATAGATGAAGAATTGAGCATTTTGATCACTGATGTGAAAGACAAAATAACAAATAAAATATTTTTTAAAAATTGAATTTGATTCAAGGAAGCCCTGATGTGGCAAAAATTCAGAAAGTCTTTGCAAAGACCTAGGTATTGAATTTACAAATAGCTGATGAACATTAGACATATAAACTTCTTTTTTAAGAGAATTGGGAAGCTCTAAAAATTGATACTTTAGGACTTTTGTCACTGGACTTTTACCCAGGGTCATTTGGCAGTATATGCATGAATTAATAGTAATTTTTCATAATTTATTTCATTACAATATAAATATTATTAATATTTCCTTTAATTAAGCCAGTAGTTTTAAAAGAAACTCTTTGATCCACTAGTATGTCAAAAGTCCTGTTTCCCAGTGATAAAGTGGTAAATGACAACATGACTGTAGTAAGAGCAGTCTTATATTTATGAAACATCAGAGGACACAAACACTGAGCTTGCTGTGTTGGTTAATATATATTTTAATTGCAGTTGTATCTTTCTCCCTATATTCTTCAGTAAAAGTTCTTTATAAATATAACTTTTCACTTAAATAATTTTGATTTGGCCTTTTTTTCCCCCTCATACTAGAAGGGTTAATGTCTTAAGCATGTGTTTATCTATGTATGGGTATATGGTGTTGGGAAACCAGGGAAATATTTTGTCTGGAACCATGACATTCTTCAATATGTGTGCTTCTGGGTAAGCTTCCTTCTTAACTCTATGTGAACAAACAGCAGTGCTTCAGTATGACTTACACTTGCTCTTTTTTTCAGCTATTTGGTTAACACTTTCTCCCCTCCATGACAAGTGCTGTTTGGCTAATCTGGTAGGACCAGGCACTCAGATTTGTCCACCAAATACAGACAAGGATCAGACTTCAAGATCTACAGCAACTTGCCATTGTTCAACAAGTTCAAATCTGGGCAGCTAAAAAACCTTTCTAGAGGCAGATTATTCTCTCACAATGCTTCTTCTGTCTTCCTCCTTTCTACAGAGTAATTGTCATTGGTATCAGTGAACTAATCTTTTGTTGACTCACATAATTTCATGATCGAAAATATAATAAAAATAAATATAATGCTGATATAATGGACCCCTGCTCTCCAAATAGCTTATAACAATATACAAATATATTTATTTTAAAATATATTGTGTAATACACTTCACAGAGGATCATAAGTCTCTGAAATAGAATATTGAATATTTCTTTTAGAGATAAATGGCAAATACCCTAAACTATGTACCTCAGACCTCCAAACAGTCATACATTTTCCAGTGTTCTACAATGTTAACATTTTCCCATTCTTCTAGTTTTTATAACTTCTGCACTTCTGGTTTCTGTCTGAGACTAGAAAAGCAAGTACCCAAATGCCACAACAAAGACAGTGCCCAAGATATTTCAGGTTTGATTTAGAGCAGGAAGTATTTAGATTCTTTTAAGATTTACAGTTAAATTTTCAAATAAAAAAATATTCAGATAAGTATCCGAGCTGACCGGTGCTCTTCTGAACCGAACACAAATGTGAAAACTTTAGAATTTACCCTCTTACAGCCGATAAAGAGATCTATTTATGGGACAAATCTGTATTGGTATAATGTAATGGATTGTTTGATTGCATAATTTCTAAGAATTGCTTGTGTGTAGCACACTTTATATTGGCTTAAAGAAAATACAGACTGCAAACTGAAGAAATTTAAGAAATATATTTACAAGAATATTGGAAAAAGACTTGTCATGTGTATACACAAAGATCTATGATTAGATTGGGCCCTTAAAACACGCTTCAGAATTCAACATTTGTGGTAGAACAAGATTACACTGTTTTGGATCATTACTGCATGTTTTTTTTCTGAGAAAGAAACAAATAACTTTTTCAAAGAAAGGAAATGATCATAAACATTGGCTGTTTATCACACTGTGATATTTGTCTGCCTTATGGCATTTGCATCATTTCCTAGGCAAAGAATGGCAAACATTGCAAGAAGCACAGTGAAATAAACATAAGCACCTTGTTTAAGTACCTATCTGAACATGACTTGCATGGCTTAGCATTTTTTATGCAGCTTTAGGTCCCAGTCAAATCAAATGCAGTCTTACTGCACTTTTAGTATTTGGATTTTAAATGGTTACAGTTTGTGTTTTGGGGAGTAGCTGAAATAAGGCATATCTAGGCTAAACAGGTGTTTTGGCAAACACATGCAATACTGTTTTTTGAACCAAGATAGTTCCCTTGACAGAAAAAGTGTATCTGGAGGAGAAAGGGATTAAGTGGTGATTGTATAATGTGGCCTGAATCCAGAATTCACCAACTCACTGGGTCAAAACTTTGGAAGAGATTTTTGAGACATTTAGACAAGGACAGCACTTGACTGCCTGGGAAGACAGTTAAGAAAGGCTGGAAAGAATATCCTGATGCTTGTAAGTGGTTAATTTCTATCTGTATATATGGAAGGAGAAAAACTCTTGTGTCCAAACAGATCATAAGGCAGCTGAAGGTTGTTTATAGTATTTTGCCTTTATCTTCATGTGGAGTTCAACTTCTAATGCTGAAACAGAAAATCTGCAACTGCCACATGAAATGCTAAATTGAAAGGAATTAATAAACACTTGCAGATTCTGTTAGCAGTGTAGAAAACAATTCTCTGTTTTTTTGATGCAAGAGTGTTAAATATAAAATTCACATAGCAGAGCTTCAAAATTGTCAGAATTTTAAAGCAATTATGAGACACTGAGAAGTTACTCTAGATGATGGAGAAGACTAAGGAAAAATACAGTTCCCCGCTGGGATATCTATGCAGCTCATTTATTTACCCTGAAAACATGCCAGATATCTCAGAACAGGCTGTAAGTTAACTAGCTCAAGAAATTTTGGCTACTGAACTGCTAAGCCTCACATTTTGAAGAGATTAAGTTATAAAATGAATAACTGATCTTTGAAGATGAGTGGGATCCTGTGAGGATGCCTTGAAGAGCAAAGGAACCATTAAAAGCTTGATGACCTATATACAATTTCCTCGAAACACAAGAACAATCTACCCTGCTGTAAAATAAACCAGCCTGACTGAATGGGGAACTTAAACTGAATTCAAAAGCAGACTTGAAGAGGTGGAAAATGGATAAGAGCAACTAACGAGGAATACAGCATCACCCAAACACTTTGGGACAGTTAGGAAAGGCAGAACTTGGCTAAGTGGAAACTGGTGAGGGATGCAAAGGTCAACATGAATGGCCTCTACAGAGCTTCCTATCAGTGAAGGAAACACTTGGGCAGATGTAGAGCTGCTAGTGAATAGTGCAGGCAAACTCATGAGGGCAGGGAAATGAATGAGGTGCTCAGAGCCTTCACAGAAAAGGTCTTTCCTCGGGCCTCTTGAGTCTGCATGACAAGTAACAAAATTTGTGGAGGATAGAAACACATTGAAGCTTTAGAGAGGGTCACCTTAGGGATACTTAGGTGAGCTCATCACACACATATACAAGCCCACAGGACCTGGCAGGATGCAAATGAGCGTGTTGAGGGAGCTTAAAGGCTAATGTCACTTTTTGTTTGATAGAAGGGCTGGTAAAGTCTTCATACGGATAGCATGTGTGAGGGCAACACCAGGCCAGGGAAGTGAGACTGATAACTGGAGGACAGGACTGACACGGTCCATGCAGACAAACCTCAGCAGGCTCCAAGAACAGAAGCCTCAGGAAGTTCAACAAAAACAAGCATTAAGTCCTGCATTTGGGAAAAAGCCAAATACTGTGCACCAGTACAAACTGACTGTTCATCAGCACTACAAAAACAGTATCTGAGAATCCTTGTGGATACTGGATTAAACCAGTCCAGTTCTATAATCATGCAATGATGAGAACTAAATCCAGCCTGGTATGTATCAGCAATAAGTTGGTAATCCATCGCTAGCATTGACATAAACATATTGTCATTACTTATTGTGATTGCTTACTTCAAAACTTTTAGGACATTACTTGCTTCTCGGAAGATATATTTAGTTATTGTATCAGATCACGTATTCACAGATAACAATCTGCATGTGGTTCAGAAAACAGATTAATTAAGGAGTTTCAATATGTTCTCATCAGTGATGATCCTGCTTCAGCTTGGCACCCTGATTAAATCTTAAAGCACTTGATGAAGCATCCATTTGTGCTCCCAAAAAGTGGTTTTCTGTTCTGTTCCTTGGTATAGAACAGCCTGTGAGAGTGAAGGGGCTTCTAGAGCCACTCATATATACTGACTGTACATTATCTGCCCAAAGAAACAGACCGGGGCTTAAGTCCTTTCCAAGGAAATCTATATTAATAAAATGATCGATATTTCTGTTCTCTCCCAAGGATGTCATGCTCACAAAGGAGAATCAAAGGTAAATAGTTTCAACCATTGAAGAGGCTTAATTTACAATCTGCTATGACAAAGCACTTATGAAGACTCCTGGTCTCTGTTTTAATCAAAACCAAGTTATCAAATAAAGGTGTACATTTATTTCTGTAAAAAAATCCAAGCAACCAAACAAACCAAAACAGATCAGAAACACTAAAAAAAAAAAAGTAGTGGCAGAATCAGCACTTTTGAAAAGGATTTCTTTCATTCAGAAGCATATAAAAAATTCTGTGTACAGTTTCAGTACTAGCACAGGAGTTAGAATGGTAATCATTTATATGAAAGTACAATATACAAGACATCCAGTATAGATCAGTGTATAGAAAATGGGCTACATTACCTAATAGAGCAACTCTGGTCTGGTTTTATTCAAATTCTTTTAAAACTATTGAGACACTAAGAACAGTAGTATTGAGCAAAGTGCCTTATTATGGCTATACCTTTCTCTAAGGAAGATTTAGTTATTAGCAGAATGAAACAATGAAAACTGCTCTGCATGGGAAGCCACAGATACTAGCTTTTTTAAACAGCAAAGGGTTTTTAAAGCAGGAAAATAACTGAAAGTGTTGAAGCTACTGCAGCTATTCTCATGCTGAAATTAGGCACTTATTTAAGCTCTTTACTGGCTTTATCCTATTGAACGCTATTATTCAGTTATATATTCAAAGAAACTGAAAGCAGAAATGAAAAATTGTCCTTTACATTGCTAAATATGACAAGAACTGAGTGCCTACTCCTGAACAGATGTTAATTGGCTGTTCTTTTCACAAGAGTTAAACTTGAGCAAATACCAAATTTCCAAATCCAGCTGAAAGGCAAAAGAAACAGAAATGTTATGACAGACATAGAAAAGTGCTGTCCAGGCTGGTAGCCAGGCCACCTGAGACCAAACAGCAACAGCTGGAAGCCGGCAAAAATCATTACTGCCTCAGTAGAGTCACAGTCATGTATTGCAGAAATGGAGAATGGTACTGGAGGAATCAGTGAGATGTACTTGAGTTACTGAGAGTTATCTGAGAAATCTCAGATAGCTCTTGAAAGTGGAGAAAAAAATGGGAAATGTGATTTTTTTTCCTAATGGTGCAAGTATAAAGCATGCTGTATCTTTTTCAGAAGCATCATTATAAATACCAGGAGCACTGAAATTACCAGTACAAATTGCTTCCAGCTGAGATTGCAACCTACCCAGCCCTTTCATTTCTGAGTCATGACTATCCTAACAAGGTATGCAGTGAATTTAAATTGCATCTTGATGGCAAAATATTATCCTCTCAGAAATATATTGATCCCTTAGATGAATTATGTCATAATAACAAAATGTTGCTATCTAAAATCATTTAAGTTATCAGAATGGAATTGAAAGAGTTACATTTCAATGCTGATGGTACCATACTACTGGTGCTACCAAGACTTTGATGTAGACTGAACATTTTTCATAACTCAGCAAAGCGATTGTGCATTTAATGAAAGGAATTCTTCAATTTTTACTTTTAAAAATGCTGGAATTGAAAATTGTTGGCCACTACTTCTATAGATGAGATCAGTTAGACTCTGCCTAACACCACTTTAAGACTGTAGGGCGAGAATTCATTTCACTGAATGCTGGACATCCACACTTGAATTTGAGGACTGACTCCACACTCCCCTTCTAATGAAAGAAAAACACAGGACAGTTTATCTACTGTATTTAGTACATATTTTTATTTGGGTTGAATAGTTGTGGAAGCATCTTTCTTTTTCTATGAACTTGCTGCTTCTTTGCCTATCTCTCTGAGTTGCAGATGAAGTCATACTGATGTGTTATCATGTGATAAATCTGCTTCCACTGGGTTTAGGCAAGCAGCTCTTGTGCTTATTGTACATTATAGATGCTTACATTTGGTGAGACAGATACCACTACAGATGCTGAAATCGTAGTGAGAAATTCAGCTTATTTCATATAATGCACATAATTGAATTATCAGTTACCCTAGGGCACCCAAGCCAGTGTTTATTTCTTCCTCTGTTCAAGGACCTAAGCAGATGCATCTACATTTGTCTCTTTGTAGAGTCTTTTTTATTTACCACATGTACATATTTTATTGTCTTGGAAGAAAATGATGACAGCAGAGAAATATATTGTTGTCAGTCAAAGCCTCTTAATCTAAATGAAGGAGCTCTTGGCACTGAAGTCAATGGACATGGGATTGTGGGAATAAGGTCAATTCTTTTTCACTCCTGTATTCCTGCTGAAATGTCCATTGTATTTCAGTAAAAGTAAAAATGACACACTGCAAAGGCATTGGATTGTCCCATGAAATACAGCAATCCACAGCATGTTAATGCAATTTTTTTCCTTTTCATGTTGCCCCTAACTGCAAGAAAAAACATTGTTTTCAAAAAATACTACTAAACTGTTCTCAGAAGTTTCTAAGTAATGGACTCTCCTTACATTTCAGGCTTTTAATTCTGTTTTCTTTCTTCCTTGAAGAGATGGAAAAAACCCTAGATCAATTCAAACTCGTTTTTCAAAAGCACTCACTTCCCAAGCAGAAACAAATTACCACCATCTCTCTGGGATTTAATTGCTTTTGCTCCAGAAAAACACCCCTTCTGCACAGCAGAATGAAGCAAAAGAGAAATGTTAGATGCACCAGTAAAGAATGAGCAGGTTTGAGTTGTTTTTTCCTTCTCCTAAATTAAGTTAAAGTTACTTGTCCATTAATATACAGTAATTTTCACATAATGAAAAATCTGGTGCTTCTCTTGTTAAAATTAGGAGCTGAAATACCTGTTCACCTATACAGTTCTAAAGGGATGTGCTTTTTCAGAAAAAAAAAAAAAGGAAAAGATAGAAAAAGAAGCAGGAAAGAGAGAAGGAGAGAGAGGGGAGTGAGAGTGAGACAGAAAGGGAAAAGAAGCCAGGCAGAAAGCAAGAAAGTGAGAAACTGTGCCTGTGAGAGAAAGTGAGAAGGAGGGCAAGAAGGAAAGCAGGAAAGCAAAGCAAGAGAGAAATTAGATCTAAGTTGCAGTATTTCTGAAGTGGTGGGTCTAGCATGAAATAATGGGCCAATCGTGTAACATAAAGAAGCTCAAAGTAATAAGGTTTGGTAAGGTTAGAGTAATGATTTCTTTTTTTCATGTGAGATATTGTTCTTGCAAGTGACGCTGAGCTATAGTAGGCAATGGTAGGAAAGGAAACATCTTGTTTACAAATGTCAGCCAGCAATTAGCATCATTTAAAGAGTGGAACCACAACGGCTGTTTTTTGTTAGCTTTGAAAACCCATCTCTTTCTTGTGGCCATGTTTTAAGAGGCAAAGTAGACAGCAAGACTCTGAAACCAGTTCATAAATAGTTGATTTCATATTTTAAAATCTTGCCTATAACTGTCACCCCCCTCGCGTGGATCACAGATGGTGAAGAACTAATTTGTTACTGTTTGATAACGGCTTTTATGTATCAAAGCGCTTATTTACTACTCTGTGGGGGGAAATGACAGACTAAAAGCAATTATGTGTTTTTCTTTCAGTTTTTCTTTAACCACTCTGCTCTTTGGCTTTTTTTTTCCACTCCTGACATGTTTTTTATTTGAAATATAGCATTGTGAATCTTTTACATATGTTGGTTCTCATTTAACCCTCTTTCTGGGTTTTCAAGAATGCATCTGGCCGGGCAGATCAACTGTAATCTTTCATGATTGTTTATAATGGCCCAGTGATAAGTAATAACACTCAGGGGTGTCTCCCGGTAACAGCATATTACATTTCAGTATTAAAAATGCAAATTGGGACTTTGCTTTTGAAGATTGTCAGGAAAATGTTTCAAGAAGGTAGAATAGCTACCAGGATGCCTGTAAGTGAAATCACCCCCTGTCCCCACACCATGTGGGGCCTCCTGCCTGCAGGTTTTCTGAAGGAGCCCCTCACCCCCTCCTCCTTCCCCCAAAATAAATAAATAAGTGAAGAGACTTTCCTCTGTACATGGTATTAAGTAACTGATGTTAAATATCTGGCCCTGGAATGTTGTGAACTCCTGCATCTTTCCATTTTTTTTCCCTCACTGGTGATATGCAAACTGTTCACTTGGTGTTACCACCAAGAACGATTTTGCTGTGGGTTGTGCTTTCTGGTGTCGCATGGAAGCAGAGCTGATGGGGCTGAGGGAATAGTTTTTGCACATATATTTATATTGAACAAACAAAAAAGGTTCCAATTTGGTTATGAACAGGGCTGATTTGTGTGTGAGTTTCCTTAAAGTAAGTAGACCTGCTTGCATGACTTAAGTTGAGGGAGTGCATGAACACCATGGTTAATTTAGTCATTAGTGCAGAATTTTTCGTACTCAATTAAGAGTTAAATTTAAAGGCAAAAATTCTTTTACAGATGGAAATTTCAATATGACAATTCAATATCATAATAATGATTATAGGCTGAAAGAAACATTGTCTATTGCTGCTGAAATCAATTGGAATTTTCCCACTGACTTAAATGAAAGGAGGAATAAGTCACCATGGAAAAACCCATGGAAAGATTAAAAGTTTTTGTTTGTCTCATTACATCCTTTAAATTACCTCCTGGCTCTCTTTGCCTGTTTCATCCTCCTTTTCTTCTTCCATATTATAGCCACACTGGCATTAGGAGATGCCTGTTAATGTCAGTGGGACTGCTTGGGGAGCAATAAACTCAACATGAGGAGGGACAGAAAGCTTTTGCCAAGTAAGAATATACAGAGCATGTTCTTCCTTACTCCTGAAGTCTGCCTTATAGCCAAAGCTTAGACTACTAAGAAGAAAAATCAAGGAAATGGAGGAGAACAAAAAAGGAAAATAAAAGGACAGTGGAATTTAGGAAGCTAGCTTAGAGCCTAGCCTCTTTAAAGATGAAATATCATAATATATCCCTTATTACAACCTAAATATGGGAGTAGCACTTACTTCAATGCTTTAATACCAGAAAGCTTCAATAGAACCCATAAATGACTTCCACATGTTTTAGAATAAACCTCTGTCCTGCATTGTACACATTACTTTCTCAAGACAGTTTGAGTAAGGTCAGCAATATTTCCCTCCACTTGTTTGACTTTCTCAGGGTGAAATTCACCCCTGGCAGTTGTCAAAAAAAAGACCTGTGTCACTGAACTCCTGCCTAAGCCAATTGATTTCCAGTGAGAGCTATATTTAGGCTAATCAGGTCCACTGTGTCTGGATGTGGCAATGAAATAGCTGAAGCATGCTCTATCAGGCCCCATTTGAAAATGCTGGCCCAAGTGTGCCTGTCATTCCTGCTGTATTTCAGACTCTCCATCATTTTGATAATTATACAGCTTGGAAACTTTTTTCTTTTTATAGTCTTTGAAACTATAATGAAGTCTTCAGTGCTGCCAACCCAAACCATCCAAAAATCTTGAATCAGGCTTGAAATAATCATGAGATTGGCCTGAAAATCATACAACTGAATGTACTTGGCTTCTTTTATTTGCCTTCTGGTTTTGAGTGTTTAGGGTGCAATGGGGTCACATTTGCAGGGTTTCCTCTGCCTCTGTGTGGGCCAGAAATGCAAGTTTTTTATAAGACAACTGAAATTCCTTGGGTATTTACATGACTCCAGAAGCTGGGATTTAATGGGGGTGTGTGGGGGAAATCCACTGTGTTTGGGCTTGTGATAAAATTGGAAGTCTTGGCATTACAGAGCGTCTCACATTCAAAGTTTGTTTATAAGGGGAATATAGTTCTATGGAGAGAGAGAACAGAGTTTCCTTCTGTTCTTTTCTGACTTGAGAGAAATTCCTCCCAAAGGGTGAACTTCACTTCTCAGAGCCAGGACAAGGCCTATTCAGCATCTGAAGTGATGCATAGACCTGGCTGTGGCTCTCTTTACTTAAATTTACTTCATATTACATTAAGAGAAGCTGCAGAAGTTATTGTAGCTGAGATAGTTTAATGTTCTTCACAAGGAAAACAGAAATTCTTTCTAAAATTGCCTGTTATCAAGGATTTTGAGGCAAAGCTCAACATGATGGGGTATGGAACTAAAAGCCCTAGTGAAAGAGGATGGAAGAGGCCCTTGAAGCAGGGAGGGAGCTGGGGATGGAAGTATATGAGATTTATAATATTTGGTATAATTAAAGATAGGAATCCAATCTTAGGACAAGTGTTTGTGGAGTAGGAGGCATTGTTAGAGATGCAGGTAGGAGCAACACCTGGCAGCTTTGCATGTAAGACAAAGATATTAAAGATGGGATTCATTATATCAGTTACAAATATCTAAACCCTAGGAAATTTAACATGAGATGCACTTTATCCACCATCTACACATGTGCTAGCTCTTTGGTAAGCAATGAAAATTATTAGATACTTCTGGAGTGCAGTTCATCTCATCCTTACACAGATATCTAGACCAGATTGGATAAACTGCACCATAAAAATGCCTTCTTATTTCCACTGGCTATGTGATGCCTTTTCTTGGTCTTAAAATCAAGAGTCAAACATGGTTAGAAGGGGAAAAGGGATTTTACCTTGGTATTTATTTTAAGGATCCTTAGATGCACACGTCCAGGTCAAATGCACTGAAATGCACCCGACAAAAATGCCCACTCCAAAAGATCTGGTATAACATTATAGGTATTACTAGTTAGCATATCTATCAAAGATTCCCCAATGAGAGGCTTGAATGAGCACTTCCCTACCCAAGGAGCCTTCCCCTGGATAGTTCTATCTTGGTTTACAAAATGTGTTCTGGAGAGGACCTTGGGGTCTGGGGCACACTGATCCCTAGCTACGAAGCTTCTAAAATGTTTAGTCTCCTAGCTTGACAAACAAGTCCAAGAATGTAGGCAAATAGCACTAAGAATACAGAAGTTGTAAAAAAGGTATAACAGGGGTATAAAAGAAAAGGCAAAAAATCTTCATGGCATCATTTCCCCCCTTTTGGAGACTAACAAAACTCTGCCTTGTCTAGTCTCTATATTTTTTTACTCTATTTTTTGGGAAACTCAAATTGATGGATTTTAAGAGGATTCATTTTTATGCAGACTATTGGCAGTGTAGAAGTCTAAAGTTAAGCGTTTTTTCTATGTTTTGGTTAAGAATAATCTTAGCTGACACTTTTTGAGCAATTCAGGATATGGCTGTAAATGTTCTTGGTGCAGCAATATGTGTGTATGTGTATAGGCTCATGCACAGGGTGTTTGGATAATTTTTGCTTATGCTAATGTCTAAGTGGGGAGTTAGCAAGAGTAGGGAGTTTAGTGCTGCTCCTGGAGAAGACTGCATTGACAAAGACTAAACTGCATGAAGAAGGAGGTGAAGGTATGGCTTGGAGCCATTTATACTACATGGTAAATGTCTAGATAAGGCACAGTGGTCATACTCTGGGATCCCTAAGTACAAATCAGTCGCAATGTCCTAATGTCTCAGACCAATCTGTAGTGCTTTAAAATAGTTTTCTAGTTTTGTTATTCTTTTGTGACTAGTAACACCTTTAAGTAATGCACCATTAGTGTCTCTTAATCCCAGTTGTGTATGCCTTAAAAATTGGCAGAAGGTTTTCAGTCAAAAGGTATCACATTCAATTTAAGTACAGGATTTACACTGTGCCAAGCCAAGTACTCTTTGCCAGCAATTTGACATCCTGAACTAATAAGGTTTGAATTCCTGCTCTGAAGCAGGAAAAGGATCATTTAGTCTGTTTGAATATCATTTAGAGTAGGGTAGCTTTATTTTTTTGATGCAGGAATAGTGTCAAGTGTGGATTCTGACAGATTTATTGAATTGATGCTTACGTGTTAAACATACAGCTTTAGACACAGTTTAAATATATATTCAATCTTTCTATGAAATTTAAGTTATGAAAATACCCTATGATAGCTAGATTATAAATGCACCATAAAATAAATGATAACCAAAGTTTCTCAGGGTAGTTTTTCCAGCACAGCTATGACTGAGGTTATGAACAAGGACAGGGGAGATCACACATGAAGAAATAGATCCACAGAAAGACACAGGTATTTATTTGCCAATTTGTCATGGAAGTCAAACCTCATATTCTCAGATCCTGCCTTTCTTCCATCTGTTGCAGCTATTGTCCATCTTCTGAGACATAGTGTTTCAGTCACTAAAATTTCTTGGGTGCATTAATGTCTGCTGCAGAGAGTATAAAATATTGACAGTTCTTACTGTCAATAACCCTAACCTTAGCATGTGTTGTAGACAAATGGGACAGGAGATAGGCGGTGAAATGAGAGTATTTTCTTGAACCTGAAAGTAGTATAATTTTATTAATGTGACAATATGAGGTAATTAGAGCTGTCTCTCAAACAGGATCATCGATTTTAGGGCACCCCATGAACTGACCTTATTGTTTCAGTTCTGAGGGTTGGCTTAATTACAGCTCTGTTGGGTAAGTCTGTCAGGAACTCCATCAGGAAGAGGTATATGGATGTTCTTAGTGTCCAACAACCAGGTGAGAGACAAAATAGAGAAATTAGGGAATGAATGCAGGGGATAGCACATGGTGAGCCAGGCTCCTTTCCTAATGCTCCACACCTTAGACTGCCAGCTATGGACTGACTGGTATATAGCACTCTTTACATGGGGCTACAAACCTAAATGTCCTGCTTACATGGCTGGAGGGTGAGGTGTTACCATCAACAGTGTTGTCCAGCAAGGTCATGAGACAGGAATTCAGACAGACAGGAGAGAACTTTGCTTATGTATGTGGATACAAAACTGTCCCATCTGTTATGCCCCTGTCCAGGCAGGTTTAGGGGAAGGTTGTTTGATTCACTCTGGGTGGTGCGTGGGAGAAACAACAAAATTCTCAGGAGGTTCTATAACGAATTTTACTGACAAGTTTTAGAACATTAAGGTAGAATAAGGTACTTGGCAAATTTTAAAACAACATCCAGGCAAAGTAAGGCACTTAATGAACTTTTAACTTAGCAAACTTAAACGTGGCCAACTTTAACTTATACAGGCACTTAGTAAGGCATTGACTGGAATTCTTTAGTCTGGATTACAATATATTTTGAGACTATGGGAGAAGGAAGAGAGAAAGAAAGAGAAGGCAAGGATAAGATATTTAGGCTAAAAAGAAAGATATTTGTGTCAGAGGAGGTTTAGTCTGGATATCAGAATAAGTTTCTTCACCCAGAAGGTGTCTGGGCACTGGGACAGGCTCCCCAGGGAAGTGGTCACAGCACCAAGACTGACAGAGCTCAAGAAGAATTTGGACAATACTCTTGGGCACATGGTGTGATTCTTGGGAATGGTCCTGTGCAGGGCCAGGAGGTGGACATGATGATCCTTGTGGGTCCCTTCCAATTCGGCATATTCTGTGGTATTACCGCCCGCTGATCCAGAAACAAGACTTGATTGCTGCAATTTCAGTGTCTGCTGATCGAAGGGATGGTCACAGTCTTGATCTGTTGGGGATGAGGGAAAGCCCATGAAACACAAAGTTCAATGGTTTAATATATGCTTAGGTTTATGTAGGAGCACCTATGTACCTCCCCTGGCTGGGGAAGTTTTCCACTGTATGAGGTAACACTGTGGAGCAGGTGCAGTCCTCTAGTGGAAGGCTTCAGAAGTGACCCTGAGGGTTTTTTGTGGGTCTGTAATGGTTTATGACTCCTTCTAAGACATGACAGCTCCCTCTCACGTCAGTGTAGCTGAACCAGTCTTGTCCCATCAGAAGAGATGAACACCTTCAGGACTATGTTTGAATGTCTCGATACCTCCCCTGGAGCAGAGTTTTCACAACTGAGCCAGTTGTGCAAGGGAGGACATTGGCACGATAAAAAGTACTATTCCGGCTCTCAGGATTTGCTTTTTATCGGCCTCTTCCTTTACCTGGCTCAAAACCCAGGTTCTTGCTAAAGAAAAGTTGATTTGTTGTGGTCATCCTCTGATGCTCACTCCCCCTGCACCTGGGCTGTTACCTATCACATCCTCAGCAAAGCACCACTGCTTTTGCAAATGGCTGATGGTTTGAGCCATTAATCATTAACATTTCAGTCTCTCACACCATCCTCTTCCTCCTACTCTTAATTTAGACTTCAAAATGATTTACAGAAGTCCTGGTGTGGCATAGTAACATTTTCTAAACCTCATTTGGCAGACCTTAAGCACTTTTCATTTGTGGTCATGCTGTGCCATTGTTCAAAAAAAAATTATAGCATTTTCTCTCTCATGGCTGCTGCAGAACAACCTTTATAAAGAGTTTTAGCTTGTCGTCGCTTTTTACTGAGCACTTGTAAAAATAGTAATAATAATAATAGCATTAAGAACTCTAATAATCAGCCCTTTCTGTTTGAGGCTCCTTGATTTATATCACTCCCTCAATGAGGCTGAGCTTACTTTGAGAGAACATTTGCCAATGTCTAACTATGCATCAAATGAGGTGAATGCAAGATAAGGGAAGTCAGTGTGGAAGACTTTGAAACACCCCAACAAGAAACACTAATTCACTTTGAAGAAAGGCTACAAATTATATTTGGGATTTAGGTGAAGATGCATCTGATTTTTTTTTAAACATTTTTGTTAATTAAAATTATGATTAATTCAAACTTGATTTAATTAAATATGATAATGCAATAGAAATTGTCTTAGTACACTAAGACAAAATCACTTAAATGCTCTCACATTTTTTAAAGAATCCATAGAAAATTTCTCTAATTTTTATTTAGCCTGAAAATACCTAAGAACAAAACATTCAGCAGAAGTCACTGGATGTTTACTAGCAAAGACAACCTGAAATACCACTCTTAGCAGAAACACTGTGTAACCCATGGTATATTAAGAAAATAAACACTAAGCCCTCAAATTTACCCATTTTTTTTGTACTTACAATGTCCTGGTTCTTTAGCAACATGGATTTAGTTGCATTGAGACAAAATACATGCAAGATAGTCCTTGTGAAATAAAAAATAAAATAATTTATTGCTTCTTATTTGTAATCATATGCAAAAATATAAAAAAAATCACTCATACAAAAAGTAAACAAATGCACTAATGTTATTGTTGTGCTTTTAGCAATTGTTAATTTGAAAAATAAGTGCTAATTTGACAAATAAGTGGATCTATCTCTGGCTTTTGCTGCTATGGATCTGCTGTACCATATGCTATTATTCAGGCTAGTGTTGGTGACACAGAGCTCATTTTCTGTCTCCTGATCAGTGTAACTTTCTGAGCTTGTTCTGCACTACTGATAAAAAAATATCCTTTCTTTCTGGGCTCTCTAGAAATTAAAGGGGATCTCAGATATTGCCATTCTGCATTGCTGCTTGATGTTTATTTTCTCTATCACCAGCACAACAAAGGAAAGGCAGCTTTAATTTGCTGTATGTTGTGTAATGCAAACGTGAGTTACTGTATATCCCTTAACAGCCCATCATTAATTTCCCTTGCATGCCATTTCCAGGTTTCATATATTTCTGGCTGTTGTGATAGTATGTAAAGCATCAGCTGCTGTTTCACAGCTTGGATTTTAAGGGGTCCACAAGGAGAGATCAAAAGCTGAAATTCTAATATTGCCTCTAATGGAAGAACTATTACCCAAACAAGCAGGATGTAGATTTCTTTCCTAGCAGAATGCTGCTATGGCATTCTCCCACTAATGGCTCTGCAGCATTCAGGACTCTGGCAATGTATGGTTTCCAGTTCTGAGAAACAATTATTTTATACTTATTCTTTTGTCCAAGGAAAAATAATAGTCTAACTAGTTTAGAAGCAAATTTATTTGTGTAAATTCTTACAATGTGCTCATCATCTTACTATATGGGTGTAGTACAAAAACCAGTTTTATTGACACTGCACATTTGTGGCAAACAGAGATTAAGCTTAAAACCAGAACTATGTGACTGTGAGAATCCGATTTGAATAGAGACCTAAAGTCTGGTAATTAGTAAAGTTATAGACCAGGACCAGTTTTTATACCAATTCCAACATTCTTCGTAAACCACAGAGCATCTTTAGTAGTTGTCTTGGAGGCAATGTGACTCATTTGACTCAGATTCAAACCCTGCTTTCTTTTCTGCAAATTAAAAAAATATTAAATAGTCCCAGTGAAATTAGGAGAACTGACATATAATGAGAGTCTAACCATTTATTCTCTATAAATGCAATTTGTAAAGAAAGCTACAAGATGTTTGTTTTCTAAAAGAAAAGCAAAGGGAAGTGTTGAGTGAAGGAGATTATTATTTTTTAAACATGGAAGAATCCCTGTTCTTAAAAATAAGGAGAGAAGGTATTGCTATGGCTTGATCAAAAGAAAATCTGATTTGTTTTGTTTCTTGGTTGAAGATACAGGCTCTAGTTCTTGAAGGAATGCCTGAGATTTTTTAATTTGATCATCACTGTTCCCATTCTGAGCCAAACATAGAGATAGACATAAGACTGCTGCTGTGAGACCCCTCAAGTAAAATTTGATTCCATGTTTAGGCATTTGGTGTCTTTTAAGAAAAGACCACATGGAGCTTCATGTATGGGATTAAAATTGCTATTCCTTGTACCTGTTTTGAAAAGTCTGTTAAGAATCAGAGCTCATGGGGGAAAGTTGTTTAACTGTCGTGAACAACCGATTGCCAACAAGGTGGGTTAGCATCTTCTGGAAGACATGTTTCAGAAGATAGATGACAAGTACAGTCACACATGAAGTAGAAGGAAAGAAATCACAACAGCAGCCTAGAGGAAAAATTACTAGTGGAAAATCATAGGTGTAGGACAGTTAAAAAAGGCATTCTGTGCAATCAGTTTATAAATATTATTCTGTTGTGCTAAGTTATTGCCTCATCTGCTATTACAGCTTGAATTTGCTTTAAATCTTTTTACCTTGTTGAACCCAGTCTCAAAGTCTCTGTCTATTCTGTAACAGTGCAACTGGAGTGTAATGGGCTTTTAATTTCATCATAATAAAGCCTAGAGAAATTAAGGAGCCTGACACTAAAGTAAAGATCTCTCTCACATTAGATATGTAGCTGGTTTTCCTTGTCCATAACACAGAATTTCTCTTAACATTTTTCCATAGAGGCCTTATTTTTAAAATGCAACTTTTTCCTTTGCTACAAAATGACTCATTTTCAAAAAAACCCAGAAAGTTGAAAAGAAAAAATCAAAGTTGCAAATTTCATGCAAAACTCTGGGTCTTTTTAGCTTTTAAACTTGATGCACAGGGGAACGTATGTGAAGGGATAGAAATCTGGGTCACAGCATGAAATTCCTGTTTTTGTATTCATAAAAAACAAACTCTATATATCAAAGGAAGGAGGTGTGAAGTAGTAAAAAAGAAAAGGAGAAAAGCAGTCTAAAATATTCTCAGCTCTTGATATTTCTCAAAAACATACTGAGTTCTTTTAAGACATTATATGATTTCCTCAGACCATTATTGAAACAAAAATGTTACTTCCTCTGCTAATAACTGCTCTAAATTTCTCTTCTGGAGAATAAACAAAACATTTTCAGTTTTCCAGTACTTTTTTTTCTGTCAAAATATGGTTCTAGGCTCTGTGGTCTTGAGAAATGCTCAGGTGGTTACCAATTTATATAGAAAAGCAGGACATGGACACTGAATACAGTCTTCTCTACCCATATGTGGTCAAGAGTTGCAGGGATGGTGGTAAGCAAAGAAATCCTTTTTGGTGTCATAATATTATCCTGGTAACAAACCCTTGAGGTGTAGAGTGTCTCATGTAAGTATGATGCCCTAGGGAAGAAATCATTAGATACACACCTCTTTTAAACAAAATGGTAATCTGCATGTCTCCTGCATTGCAGACCAAGTTGTGGACCAATTACATTGCAAGCTGAATCTCCAGAGGGACTGTTGGAATGATTTTAGTTTACAAGCTAATGATGACTACCAGGTTCAAGATCACACTATAGAATCATAGAATTTGCTGAATTGGAAGGAAGTCAGAGTACTCATCGAGTCAAACTTCAGGCCCAGGACACCCCAAGAATCACACCGTGTGCCTGAAAATATTGTCCAAATGCTTCTTGAACTTATCAGACTTTGGGATAACCCCTTACTTTCTAAATGAGCCTACATGTTATAGATGGAGCTAAAAATGTCAGTTTGACACTTCTGAGGAGGGCCAGTAAATGAGAAATAGTTCTTAAAGAAATCATACATTTGTGGTGGTAAAAATGGGATTTTTTTTAGACAGCTTCAGGGAGATCAATTTTTCTAATGCAATTCTGTCACAGACAGACAAGGAAATATAAGTGTTTGAAGAAGAGCGTGCCAGTAATTACATGAAGTGCTGTTCTGCTGCTCTGGGTTTTTATTTTCTATTATAAAATTACTTGAGAATAACCTAAAAATAACCAAATAATGAGTGAAAAAGTACAGTTTTAAGTTGCTTATAAGAGAAAAAGGAACAAAGAGAAGTAGTTGCCACTAAATTTAATTTTTCTTTTTGAAAGTCTTGCTCAGCTCACTAATGCTTTTTGATGAGAAGTTCCACTGCCACTACTGAATTTACATCCAAGAAGTGAGTAACATAAGAGAAGGTACATGATTATATCAATCTCCTAGGGACTTGTGCTGTTTGCTTGCTAGTAATTATATTTCTTATGCACTCATTTGCTTTGGGAGAACACACGTGATATCAGCCATCACAGCACAAATCAAATGGGATTCCACGGATCAAGAGAAAGGATGGGTTCTTTCTGCTTGGTCCTGGTAAAGATTCCCAGTGCTCAGCTCATTTAGGACCTTGAAGCTCTACTTGTTCTCTTTCAAAACTTCCCCACACCCTTGAAAATTCCTGTGTGTGGTTAGTGACAGAAAGGAAGCAACATCTCTGTATAGTGATCATAGGTATTTTTATCTACAGAAGAGATAGATCAGCTTCCTTCACATTCTCCCAAAGATACACAACTTCTCAGAAGGGGATAATGCCATTCTTTAATATCATTAAATAGAAATAGCATTTCCAGGAATTCATGAAAGAATTATATCTTCATAAACCTTTTGGTTTGAGGCTGTGCCCTACTTGGCATAATTGCACCCTTGTTTTCATGTTATAAAAGTCTGTCAATAATGAAACATCAGTAGAATTCCAGATGCATGTCCTAGTCCCTGAGAGACACGAGTCCTCTCTGCTATGAGTCAGATAGAAAAAAAAATCATTGCTAAAAGTCACAAGTTTTCCCAGTGGAAAAGTAGATGGTGATACCAGTTCACAGAAGTGGTGTATGATGATCTACAAATTAATTACACACTTGGATTGCCAGAGATAGAGTGTCAACATTTGTTAGGATTTGCATGAATGCTGATTTAGGCTTCAAAACAGCACTTATGCTCAGGCTAAACTTCAAGCACATCCTTTAGTCCCAAGAAAAAAAGTCAGGATCTAAATTATATTGTGTATTTAATTTGGAGCTAATAAAATGTAAGTACAAAAAGGGAACATTTGAGTCGGTTTATTATACAGTATTTGACCCTATCTACCCTATTAAAACTTCACATTCTTTCTCCAGTGGTGCCGTATGGGAACACAAGATTGCAATTGTGCCCCAAGAGCATGACAGCAGTCCTCATAATAGTTTCTTCGGTCTTTTTTTACATTGCTTTCTAAAATGATGCTGCCATATGTGCTGTTATATTTAAGCAGCAGATGCTGTGAACTCACAAAGTTGAAGAATGCTGAAGTATGATGCCATTTGAAAACAGGTTTTCTAAGGAAAGCTGACTTCTTGCAAGGCTTTGGATTTATTTCAGGCATTTCATTACTAATTACAAAAGGCCATATAGAATGCATTTACACCACTTATTGGTTCTGTCTTGGGGCACCTAATATATGGGCTATCTAGCTTTTACACTATATTGCTGTTTCCACAGCTACAAAGCAGCTATAAGCTCTGTTTGCAACAGTGTTAATGCTTTAATTTTGAAAAGAAGCTGGGAATGGGTCTTCATTTTCACTCCTTTACTTAACCAGAGTTTGAGCTAAGGATGATATTGCACTGTAAACCAGGCTCATAGTATTAGGCAATGCATTAGCTAAAAAGGTATTATGAATATAATGTTAGGAAATTCCAATTTCTTCACTTTTATTGGTAACTGACTTTCTAGCTATTTTCATGTTCGAAAATTAAGCAAGTAAATTCATAGCCTGAATTAGATTGAAGTAGAATTGAATAGCCTGAATCTGAAGTAGATTGAGATTGTCAGACCTGGTGGATTCTTAGGGAGTCAAATCAGTTCCAATAGAACACACATCAGATACCTGGACTAGGAGTTGAAGGAGGATGAAGTAGAGAAATGGAAGAAAAAGGTGAAGGAGGGAAACATTTCTAATACAGAGGTTGCTTCATGGAAGTTGATTTAGGAAAATGACAGGATCTGGCAGCTGAAGTAAATACAAACATTTTTCTAGCACTGATGACTTGAGTCAATTTAATTTGATGTGTAACTTCACTGGACTTATGAGACTGAAATATCAGGCTCTGTAAGGCAGGCAGTTCTTTTTTACACGTGGCCAGATCTGAGCAAGTGTTGGATTCTGCTCCTGGGATGGGGCAGCCCGGGATGTATGTAGAGACTGTGGAATGAGATGCTGGAGAGAAGTGCTTAGGAAAGGGCCCTGGGGGTCCTGGTCATTGTCAAGTGGAACCTGAGTCGGCAGTGCCCTGGCAGCCAGGAGGGCCAACCCTGCCCTGGGGGCATCAGGCACAGCATTGCCAGCTGGGCAAGGGAGGGGATTGTCCCACTCTGCTCTGCACTGGAGTGGCCTCACCTCGAGTGCTGGGGGCAGTTTTGGGTGCCACTATATAAGTAAGATATTAAGCTTTTATTAAGCATCCAAAAAAGGTCAACAAAGATGTTGAAGGACCTTGAGGGGAAGCTTTATGAGGAGCAGCTGAGGTCACTTGGTCTGTTCAGCCTGGAGAAGAGGAGACTGAGGGGAAACTTCATTGTGGTCTACAGCTTCCTTACAAGGTGAAGCGAGGGGCAGGCACTGATCTCTTCTGTGTGGTGACCAGTGGCAGGACCTGAGGGAGTGGCCTAAAGCTGAGTCAGGGAAGATTTAGGTTGGATATTAGAAAAGGGTTCTTCACCCAGAGGGTGGTTGGGCACTGGAACAGGCTCCCCAGGGAAGTGGTCACAGCACCAGCCTGACAGAGCTCAAGAAGGATTTGGACAATGCTCTCAAGCACACGGTGTGACTCTTGGGGCTGTCCTGTCCAGGGTGAGGAGTTGGACTTTGATGATCCTTGTGGGTGCTTTCCAACTTAGCATATTCTATGATTTTATAAACAGTAAATAGGGCAAGTTGCCATCATGTATTAATCTATAATAATTGCATTTTAGGGGATAGAGACTGTCATTTGGAACAAAAGGAATTATCCATTGAAATTTCTGAAAGTTGGAAGGTCCTGCACCTTTGCATCCTTCCACACATAGATAAAGTATAGACTGGCTTGGGTCTTCTCTCACTTGTGACACTGATTGACACTCCCATCAAAAGTATCAGTGAAAGTACAGATCTAACTTTCTCATAAATATATTTGGTATGAACGGCAAAGTTTTGGCCGTGGAGAGGGCTGCAGGAGTGGTCTTTGGGGGAAGAAACATGGGACTGACTGACTTTTGTCAGATACAACTAGTATCTCCAAAGCAGACCTACCACAGTGCGCAGCTGATCCTATCAGCTGAATTGGTGGCACCTTTGTGAACACATATATAAGAAAGGGCAGGGAACACCAGAGGCAAAGGGAAAAAAAGAATGAGAAACAAGAGGGAACAACAAAGTCAGAGGAGGGATACCGGGTACAAACTGAGGAGACTGTGGCCTGAGGAAAACCTACAGTGGAGCATAGGCAAAGGGTGCTTAACAGAGAAACTACTGTGTATTTGACTCCCACCTCTGGTGCTGCTTGCTGCCTTGACACAAGGACAGAATGTAACCTATGTCAATAATGAGGGTGCAGAGGAGTCTGAAGTGATTGAGTGAAGTGGAAGCAAGGAAGGAGGAAGGACAGGAATCTTCCTTTCCTGGGAAAGTGGAAGAAAAGATTATTTTTCCCTAAGAGCTTAATGCTTGTCTCATTTTGCTTGGCAATGCTCTAATCAGTAATTAAATAGTTATGCAATTTGGCAATAAATTAAGTACCTCAAGTTGAATTTGTTTTGCCCATGACAGTAAGTGATTTTTCTGCCTTCACCTTGACCCATAGAATCTCTCAATCTCTTTCTTCTCTCTTCTCCCGCATCCAGCTGGAGGGGAGAGAAAGGGTGAAGTGATCAAACGCCTGGTTGGTTCTTGGGTGGTAGCTGAGGTGAATTCAGCAAGGGATTTTATTTTAATTTTTCTCTCTCCTTCCTTCCTTCCTCTCTTCACTCTATTTTTTTTCTTTTTGGCTTTCACTCTTTGGACTTATTTTATTTCCCTTTATAACAGTTTGAATGGGATAAGTGTATCAAATATAGTTGACAGTAAGGCAAGTTATTGTTCTTGCAATTAATTCTTGTTACTATCAGTTCCGCAGTAGAAAAAATAGTATGAAACTGCTCCTATTGTAGATGCTTCAACAATATGATATTGGCATCCAGATCACATTGTGGAAAGGGATAGTCTAACTACACTGCCAGGAGTAGAATGAAAACTGTAAATTGTTCTGCAGAGCTGTTATACCATACTCGGTATGGTTGCCACCCAGAAGTCATGTACCTGGGTTTGTATTTTATATATTTTCCCACTTCCTCTCTCATTGTGTTTCCCTCTTTCTCATTCATCTCCTGTTTTTGTGGTGACATGTTCATTTTCGTTAAGTGTCCATTGACTTATCCTTCTTTTCTTTCTGGTCTCTGCAGCTCTGCTAAAACGTTGCCAATCCAACATCACTGGAAGATGTATTGATTCCAGTAACAGAAGTGTTTAACTACAGTTCTTGGCTAACATGACTACTAGCAAGATTTGGATCCTTCCACCTCTAGATCCCTTTGATGTGTGCTGACCCTCCTATAGTTAAGAGCTCTCTGTGATGCCCCCTTTCTGCTTGAAAAAAGAATGAAATGCAAGTGGTAATGAAACTCTTTTTCCCCTTGGAAGGGATCCTGCAGCATGGCTACTGGTAGGACATAATAAAGGGATAATTTCCAGCTGAGCTACTTAAGGTTCATGATATTTAAAGGAGAGGCAGTATTGCAATGTGGAGGAGATCTTAGACTGCTCTCTGGAGCTCCAGGCTCCCTTATGCATAAGAATAATATGTTAATTATTCAGGCCAAGAAGTTTTGCATCTCAGCTGCAGTCTTATAGTAAGCTGACAGGCAAAGAGAGGAAATGGTCTGAGACTACAAACTCTAAGGTGCGCTTGTATTGAGAATATCACAGGCTAGCACTGGAACTGAAAGAATGGTGCAGATAAAGCTGAGGGAGAGGAAGGCAAAGTGTTAAATAGGCATATGTGGTCTGCTAGATTGAGCTGTTTGGAGAAGAAGGATGAAGCTATAAAATCTAGATTTAGATTTTTACAGGTTCAAGGGAGGATGGCTACCATTTGCAGTTCAGCTTTGAGTCTCTTTAGTAAAAAAAAAATTGGCTTAGGCTGAAGTTAGTGAAGTGTAGTTAACACTGTAAGTAAATTTTTCAAAGAATCTTTCAGTCAAAACCTGTTCACTTATGTACCAAATAGATTTTATGAGGAAAATTATGAGAGTATTGGGTTTTCAGTATTTCTGGTTTCTGAGCAGAGTATCCAAAGTAGTTGAGACATTTGTATGGTTTTGCTTTTCTTTTCAAACCTAACAAGGGTGCAGCTCTAGTAAATGACAAAATTCAGATAGAGTGTGGGAGCAGCAGGATCCCAAATTAAACAACTGGGAGGTTGATAAATGCTTCCAGTAGCAGATTTAACTACAGATGGAATCGTTTGACCATTCGACACGCCACAGTCCGCTTGTTGGGGGCTTCCGACCATCTCTCTGCAACATTAACTTCATAAAAACTCCCATCAAAGAGCCCCCACCAGAGTCACAGTGCCTTTTCCAGAGAGTTTTCAAACAGCAGAAATAGACATTAAAAGATTCTGCCCTTCCTTCCTTGACATTTTTCTGACAGCAAATTAGAATCAGATGGAAGGTATCATTATTTCCACAAAGATTATAATGCAAATGAATTCCTTTACAATAACTTAAAAAAAATCCCAAACAACCCAAACCTTTTAAAAAATATGTATGCATTTGACCAATAAATTCAAAGACATAGAGAAATTTTGTTCAAGGCTCACATATCTCAATTTGTATTCCTATCCTTAGCCAGAGGATGTTCTTCACTAACCAGCACTTTTAACAAGCAGTTTATTTATTATCCTGCACAACTGATAATTTTGTTCTTCAGCTGTTTTTCTGCCTTTCCATGTTGGTTAACTTCTTGGGGTTTTTTTGTTTAGCTTTTGTTTTGGTTAATTTTTTTTAAGTACTGCATTGATTTTCTGCACTTTGAAATGACAAAATAATTGTGTACCTGGCATTAGGAAAATAAATCTGCAGCAAATTAGGGTATTTTCATTCAAAGATACTCTAAGAACTGGAGATGATATAATTTTAAAGTGACAGTTTTTGAAAAGCAGAGTTTCAAACACAAGCAGGTGGTTCCCCTGCCTTCATGCTGGTGAACACTATGCAAAAGACTGTCAGTGCTCTCCAGAGAATCTGTTCACTGAGAAGGTGCTGAACCAGTATATTGATTTTGTGAACTGGAAATTTAAGAGAGATCTGAGATTGAATACATGTGGTTGAATGTAAATAGATACAAAAGAGGACTGAGTTGTGCACACTTTTGGAGGATGACATTCATTTATTAGTATTGAATAACTGATTTCCCAATATAATTTAGAAATATTTATGACACTTTTCTTGGCTACTTACATGATATAATTGCTAAAGAAGACAGCATTATACCTTTATCCTTTAATGTTTGTGTTCTCTGCAGCATTGGAGTTAGGGACATCCACTGCTTTTTGTGTTTTGCTGTTTTGGTTTTTTTCCAAACACCCCAGGCAAAGTGCAGGATGATGAACCAGAGAGTCCTTGTGTTTCCTTCTGAGTTATTAGGTATTTCTCTACTGTCAGCAATAATTACTTTTTTAGAGTGATGAAAATCAGATCTATTTTGGCTCTTTGTTGATGTTTTTTTGGAAATATTCTCAGGATCTAGTAACATTGACATTGCATTAAAATTCTAGTTGGCAGATTACTTCATAATTATAATGGTTTGGAGTTACAACTAAGTAGCTAGCTGTAGAGCTCTTTGTTATTATTTGTGTTTATATGCTGTAGTATTCACAGCACACTATCCAACACTCACCCGTGCCTTGTACCTGCAGAGAAAGTCTCGGTGGGTACAGACTCAGAAGTGCTCGTGATCTAAATCCAAAACCAGGTACTCAGAGGTCCTTCAAATTTTAATTAATTTCTAAATACTTACATTCACATATATATATATATATTTTTTTTTTAACTGTAAATATCTTTCTGAATGTTCTAGCTAGAACATAAAACTAAATTATTTGTTAGGATTATAAGCCTGGTCCCATGTCACCACCTATTCATATAGAATACATAATCCAGGAATTTAGTCTTGTTTTCTAAACTATATTGAAGTAAAAACTCGCTGTTTTCCTGTAGTGAAGATACCTCTTGGTACATTGCCTGCTCATAGCTGGCCTTCTGAGGTGCACGTTTCAGGCTTCTATCTCCCTTCAGGCTGCAAGTCAGGTCCTTATTGCTCTCAGTGGCTGTTGAGACAGGCTGTAGGTGCAAAGGTGTAAATGTAGTGCCCCTGCTGAAGAGCCAGGCCAGGCCAGGTGTTCAGCCATGCACATCTCACATTTGGTGCATAGGGAATGTCCATATCAAGTATTATACATGTTTTAGCACATTTTGGCACTGGTCAACTGAAAATAAGTGGTAGTAAAAAATGTGATTGTACTGCTTCACCAGTGTCAGAAGATGAACTTCATGAAAGTGGTAATATCACACAGTTTGTGCTCTCCTTTAGTGTAAGGCCCCCAGTATTATGAAGATATATAAACCAGTTATCACAGTTGCAGGCTTGCTGGGATGCTCATTTTACAAACACCAAACAAGAAATACCCAAAGGTAGTGGTTGATTCATTTACAGATGATTTAGGACCCAAATTCATTTTGAAATTGAATGACATTTCAACTCATAAACATCCACTTAGGTTCTTGTTCTATTCTGAAAGGCTCAAGGTCATGAGGGCTGGGTTACCTGTGGCAGAAGTAAGAGAAGTATCCAGACCTTATGTTTCCAATCCATAGAACCATAGAATGGTTTGGGTTGGAAGGGACCTTAAAGATCATCTAGTTCCGACTCCCTGCCATGGGCAGGGAACATTCCACCAGACCAGCTTACTCAGAGCCACATCCAGTTTGATCTTAAACACTTCCATGGAAGAAGATTACACAACCTCTCTGGGCAGCCTGTTCCAGTGCCTCACCACCCTCACAGCAAAGAATTTTTCCTAATATCTAAACTTACTGTCCTTTAGCTTAAGACCATTACACCACGTCCTATCATTACTTCCTTATCCTTTGGCCACAAGAAATAATCTCACCTACATTTATCCAGCACTGAGGTAAAACCTTGCTTCCTTCATAAAGAAAAATCAACCAGGAATATCTATCCAAGACATGGAAATGTTCTGAACAACTTTCTGTTTATTATGTATTTGAATGTCCTTCTGATGGGTGACTACGCCTTTGCTAGTGGCACTCAAAGAGCCAAAAGAAACATATGTTGTGAAAAGTACCTTTAGCAAAACAGACAGATGGACAGGTAACACTTTAAAACAGGGTGGCCAATGATTAGCAATTCATTTGGTATTCATTGTGATAACATTAATTGTTGTGAATAAATTACATTTAGCAACACTTGGAATTTTGTGAAAAGAACATTTGCCTTTTGGGGACTTTGTGAAAAGGAAAAAAGAAACCACTTTTTTATTTTTTCCATTTTATTTTATTTTTCCCATCTCAGAAAATTGGGTTTTTGCAAGATCTTCAAGAAAATCACATGCTGTGTACCAATGTTTTAGAATTTTAAATGCTTCTGATACTAATATGATCTCTAAGTAGGTTTTCACTCAGATTATGCTTTTAAGCTTTCCTTTTTTTTACAGCAATTGAAAAATTTCTAAACTTCAATCCTTTCTGCTGTTTAATCACTCTCCTACTTGGTTAAATACACCACAGATGTGAAAAAATACACCTATTGCTTAAAAGCTGTAAACAGTCCGTAGATTGTGTTCTGATGATTACAGACAGTTTATATTGGCTGGACCAAGCTTTAGCTGTCAGCACATAAAGAGAGAAATGGACAAAAGAGGCTCTGAGAGCAGATGTTGACACTGGAAGCTCAAATTCAGGGATCCTCAGCCTGTGACTGTGGAAGCCCAGCTGGGAGAAAGAGACAGGCTGCATTCATAGAGCCTCTCTGGGATCCCTGCCCCATGCAGGTACCCAGCCATTGAGAGACAGGAAGATGAAAGGCTGCTTCACAGATGTCACCTGCTGAGGGTTCAGCAGCCTGTCCAGAAATGTCATGTTTGGCAGCTGGTGGAGGATCCCTCCCACCAGCTCTGGCGCACAGATTCTCATAGTATTCCGGGAAAGATGCTTACACGGGGGCTTCCTAATGAGACAACATTAAAGAGAATTTTTGGCTTCTGCCTGTAACAGCACGTTGACATTAACCTAGCTGTCCATTCATTACACAGTTCTCCTGAAGATCAGTCACTCTAACAAAATGAATTTTAGGCACAACCATCAAGCCAAATTACCCTGGAAAATTGTCGAGATGGCTATCTCTTCACATTCTGTTAAACTGATTCTGCAATCCTTTGTTTCCACGTGTGTTTGTAAAATTCTATTGATACAGGCTCAGTCGAGGCAATTGGCCCGAAAAGCAGTACAAAATGCAAAGTCCTGGAGGATATATGATACTCAAACAAGGCATATTGAAGTTCCTGGGTCCTGTTATCTTCTTGGATAGTAATATATGACCTCATCTGAACCCAAATTTTGAGCATCGGCAAAAAAGATCAGAGACTATTTCCGAGAAGGTAAAAAAGAAGGGCAATAAGAATTTGGCAGAAGGAGATCTGAGCAGGAAGGTGCTAAAGCGAAGTGGAGGAAACTTATTGCTTAAATTGGTTGGGAGAGGTTAGTGTTTGCCCTTTTTTTCCCCTACAGCCCTCAGGTTAAGGCAAATGGTTGGTACATGCTTTGTCTTTTGCCTTTTGGGCTACTTCTGACGTGCATAGAAAGAACAAGAACAATGTACTTGTCCGTACTGCATACAGGCTCAGGGAACTGACAGGACTTGATTCTTGTATATCAATTACATTCCCAGAAATATTACTTAAATGCATGGTATCTAAAATTGGCATGGGATCTAAAATTGCATTTAAAATTACTCAGAATGGTAAAATTTCTCATTCATTTTTTTTGAAGCTTTACAATCTTCACCCATTTTTTCTCTCTTCTTTCTGTATTCAATGTGTTAATAAGAATAACCATGCTTTTAACAAGTGAGATTTTTGCTGTAAAATCTACCTAGTAGTGTGTTGGCTCTTAATAGCATTCAGAGGCATCAAAATTCCACTCTTTCCCAGGGAAGGACTATGACCATCTACATTTTTTCACAGCTATGGTTTGGGTTATTGTTTTGGTTCTTCCCAAGGAGGCTGCTTGCAAACCAGGCTAGAATAGGCAATGCTCCTCAGAATCTATGGCAGGAAAGGTTTGCCTGAGCATGCCAAGCAGAAGCACTAAAAAGAAATTTGTTCAGTAGTCACATGAAATTGTTGAAACTAAAATCCCTTTTAGCACTACTACTGTTTTTGACTGTGGTGACTGAAACTTTAGAGCACTGGGGTCATCTTGACACTTTAGTCTTTGTTTTGCAAAAGGCGAGGAGAAAAGTAATGAGTGAAAAACTAGAGGAGGGACTAACAGAAGGAAGCAAACCCACAGTGAAATACATGATTTTAAATAAATTCACAGCATCGACCAATTGGAGTAGCATATAGTGTCAAGATTTGAGCTTGGATCGGAGCATTAGCACTGACAAAGCCATGGTGATTAAAGTTAGTGACAGCTCTCAGCTATTTCCATCTTTTAAGACAAACTGGGAGAATATTTCAATCTGTGGCAGTCCAAATTGAGATATCTTTGAAAAAAACCAAATTTTGAAAAGGTAAAATGCTTAGCATTTTTGAAAATTGCTTATTTAATGTGAAAATCTGACTAAGAGAAAACTTTACTTCCATTGGCATGCATAAAATTAGGACATCTGAAGAAGAATAAAACAATAAAATAAAGGATGTCTTAGACAAAACCAGAAAAAATCCCCTTAGGTCCTGGCCCCTTTTACTGTTTTCAGTTCATTCCCTGCCCTCTTTATATTTGTGAGAGAACCTTAGAAAATGTTGGAATTTTCTTGTTAGGAGACATTGATGAGTTGAACTATGGAACACTAAATATACATATCAATGAATTTTTATATTTATAAAAATAATTTTTTTTATTTTAAATACAGTACTATATTCTCCACCATCAGGTTAGACTTCTGTCTAGTTGAGAAGGAGTTTTTTAATTAAAGAACATAAAATTTAAATGGTTCAGAAAATGTCAACATGGGTTCCTATTTTCAGCCCAACACAGATGATAGAACGAGAGGGCATAAATGAAAATTAAAGAAAAACAAATTCAGAACAGATGTCAGGAAGCATTTTTTTCAAGCAGCGAATCATAAATGTGTGGAATGGCTTACTAGGCAAGATAGTTAAGGCAAAAACACGGAGGTCATTAAAGAATCAATTAGAAGACATCATGGTATAGATGGAGAAGGGAATGAGGCATGATGAGCCAAACCGCCTCTGCTCACTACAAGACTGTCTCATGTTATCAAGAAATCTGGACACTGGTAGATGTTTTTTGGACTCTAGGGTAGGTGCTAGCTGGAAATCCATACAACTCTCTACCTTTCCTCTCCTACTCTCTCCCTTGCTTTCTGCAGATACCCAACACAACTTTCAGGAATACCATCAAAGCAGTTTGAATGATGGGAAAATTTGTATTAAATATGCATTAGAAGTGCCAGTGAAATCTTTGAAACATGTCCTGTTAGAGAGTGATTTTATTATCATAAAACAAGTTTGCCAGTATAGAACAACAGGCAACTTCTATTAGTAAAGATGTCTTCTACTAGGAAGATTTTAGTATCCTTTTTTTTTTGGTGAGTATTACCATTATAAAGAAACATTCAATACCATATGTAAATGCTGTCAAAGACAGTGTGGTGGAAATACTTAAAAGAGAAAGCCCAGTCTTACAAGTAAGTCAGGACAGCGCACCTGGTAAGTTGTACAGCAGAAACAAAGACTCAGACCTTGCTGTTCTGTCAGAATGGGGCAGCCAGAGGATCTGGCTTAGGTGAGGATAGATAATGGAGAAGAATTTGATTTACTATAAATCACCTACATCTGTGAATGGAAAAGGAGGACAAACAAATAAGCTCTGTTGCTCAAGATTATTTTGAAACAAAAAAGAAATCTGAAGTGATAATTATATCTCAAAAGCGACAGATGTTAAAACAACAAGATGCTTTAAAAACAGTACAGGCTAGAAATGAACTAAAATGAAATTATTGCACCAAGCCAGCTGACCGCAATTATTTCCAGCATATGCTATTTCAATAACCTGTAAAATTCTAAATATATGGGAACTAAGAGTCATATTTTTACTCTGCAAATCTAGAAAGTGTTCTTTAAAGGGCTAGTGCATCAGGAGGGTAGGATGATTTTTTAATCATTTAAAACATTCAGAAAACCAGCTCATTTTTGGTGAAAAAATTGCTCTTGTGTTAATCTGTGTATTAGAAACAGAAAACTGCATCTTGCAACATTCTTTATATAAATGAAATTATATAAAATTATATTAGGCAATCCCAGATAACAGGTTGGATTTGATCAATGGGCAATGCAGCCTAAATAGCAATTTAGTCAATGAAGTGCAAAACACCGTTCAGCTTACCCTAAAGTAAATAGTCAGGTCTGGTGAGATGAATATCTGGTTACGAATAGTAGCAACTTAAATCACGCTATTTGAGAAAATCCTTTCTGTGGCTACTATGATTTTCATTTGCCTTAATTTATTTAGGAAGTGATTAAATATGAAACACATTGATCTTTTCCTGTGACCACCAGATCATTGGATGAAATGTTGCTATCTGTGTTTAAGATCTCTACAGCTGATTCAGCCACCATAAGGTTCCTTGTCATTAAAAGAGGGAAATTGGCTGCTACAAAGGCCAAGGTTTCATCTCAGTCTAAAGGACATCAGATCAGTCACATTATGAAAGAGCCCATTTTTCTCTGCTAAGGGGATGCAAAGGGAGCTTAAGGGTGACTAGGTTGGTGTTGAAATCTAATTAATGCCATTCATAATCTTGAGTTCTTACCTTACTACAAACACTCTTCTCATAGAGTCATGGAATCATTGAGGTTGGAAAAGGCCTCCCAGATCATCAATTACAACCTTTGACCACCATGGCCACTAAACCATATTATGAAGTGCCATGTCTACTCATTTTTTGAACACCTCCAAGGATAGTGACTCCACCACTTCCCTGGGGAGCCTGTTCTAAGACTCCAAGTTCTATCAATTTACACTTGTAAGATCCTTGAAGTTATAAGGAACTTATACTTGTAAGTTCCTTAAAAAATGCTCTTTACTTTTGCATCTTGCGAGAAGGTAGAAGAATAACAAACTAAAGTCTCAATGGAGACTAGGGAGCAATTACTTTCTCCCATTGAGGGAATGAGTAGGGCTAAGAGAGGCCAACCAGTAGGTCTTACCTCTGGCTGTGTGGAGTCCAACAAATATTTAAACAAAACTTATTTCTGTAAAGAACATCCACAGAAAAGTAAAAAATGGTAAATTTTTGCTGATCTCCAGAATTTACCCATAGCTGTTCTCCTTAAATTGTATAAAGTGTTTGAACATACTTGAAATTACATAATGAAATGTACTTTTCATAGTTTCTTCTATCTCTCCCTATTTATAGACAGAAAATTAATCTGAAATTACAAAACTGAGCTATTCTTTGCAGGGACAGGATGCCTCCCAGGTAATTCATGTTATCTGAAAAGTCTGTTTATTTGTAAGGCAGTGCTTAGACTACATCAATGTTCAGCAGAGAGAGATGAGCCACCTCAGGGTATATGACCCTCTTTGACGATTAAGTTTTGGAAGGACAAATTGCCTCCTAGAAGTGTCTACATCAGACTGCTGAATATACAGGAAAACCAGAAAATCTGCTCATGTTTGAAACTTAGTTTTCAGATGACTGCAAGTAAATGAGGGTGAATTGTGGCTACAAGGGAAAGTTTGCTATGGGCGCCTGCATATTAAGAGTGATCACAGACCGTGACATGAGAAACACACAGACCACAAAATAATGCTCAAACTTTTAGAAGAGAAGCAGACGCATCCACATATGCAGACAGAGTCATGTCTTAATTGGGCTCAGGCATGTATGTTACATATGTTGCCAAATTTCACATCATTACATATGATTTTCAGTAAAACAGAAATGCCTCAGACAGCAGAATTAGCAATAGAGGCTTACATTTCTGTTTGGGTGGGTAAGGAAATGCTCACCAAGGTTCATAACATGAAGTGCCAGACCTACTGTGACTTAGTGATTCTAAACACTGTGGAAGTTTAATAAAACAGGGAGTGAATTGGCTTATGCCATTGGAGCTGTGCTTTTGGCTACATGACTGAGCATTTGTTTTGGAAGCTGGAGTCTCTGGTTTTGGTCCCAATGTTAATTAATTGTACCAGGCATTTGCAGTGCAGTCCACCTAGGAAGGTGTAAGACAACGTCTGGATGTGGATTATTTAAACATTACTGGCTCATCCAAAGGGCTTTAGTGGTCAGGTAATGACCAGCTGGAGCAGTTAAGGCCTGTGGGTGAAGCAAATTGTTCTGCATTTGTGAAGGACCTCCAAGTGATTCTGTACTGCTCAGATAATTTTTGACTTTTTTTTTTTTAAATTTCATTTTGTAATTTAATTTATTTTTTAAATGTTTTAAAAATCTAACTCTTAATGTCATTATACTGCTGCTCTGCTCTGCCAGAACACTGTTCAGTGGCCACAGTCTGCTCATCCTTGCTTTATCTTAATGGGAAATCATTCTGTTTGAAGCAATGCAAAAGCAAAGTATTATGTGCAAATTATCTTAAAATTAAATGTTTCTCTTTGGAAGGAAGATGTCAGCTCTCCCTCCAAATGATAAATTGAAAAAAATAGTTTCTGAATGGAAAGCCAGAAAAGGCGCATCTCTCCAAACAATTGCCAGGTAGCTATTTTGATTTGTGGAGCTATCTGTGCCTCCTCACATCCTGCTTTAGGACTTCACTGACTTTCTAGAGCAGGTAACTCACTCCGCTCCTCGCACTACACTCAGGACCACTGATTCCTCAGAGCCTGTACAGACTGGAGGGTGGTCTGTACTGGAGGGCAGAATGTGGTCCGCATCCCACTGTACTTGCAAGCCATTGATAATGGTGGTGTCAAGGCCGCTGCATTTCCCACTTTGAAAGGGGATTTATCAGGTCTGTAGCTGGGTTTATTCTGATATGACTGGAGCCATGGCAAGAGGTAGACGGTAGAGTAGTATGTAGTCATTTTAGTCCTTTGGGTGGGTATGTGCCACCTTTGGGTGGGTATATGCCGTGTGACACATTAGGTTTCAAAACTATTCCTAGTCTGTTGTTATGACTGTTGAATAGAAGATTGTCGTTGGGATCCTGTTGAATAGAAGAACCCTGGAGAGCAAAGTGTTGGCGTTATATATTAAAAAAAAAAGCATGAACCTAAGAAAGACAAAGCAGTGGAAGTTCTTCTGTGGGGCCTTCAATGTCTTCCATGGAATGACAAAGAGTTGATAGGGACCTACTTCAGGTGTGTGGCTGTCTCAGGCTGCCTGCACAGTCATGGCATCTTTTGGAACACCAAACTGTCTAGTCTGGCTTCTATTTGGAATGTGACTCCATCTGGTGAGAGCTTGCCAGTCTCCACGGACTGCATAGGGAGCTTAAGGGTCTTCCACAGATCAATTTCATTTTACACTTCTGCTTAAGCCCAGTGGAAGCAACTCCAGCTGAAAGCTGAACATGTACTAACTTGCTACGACATTCACAGAGAGATGAAGGGAAAATATCTACAGGGAATAAGGAAAAGATCAGAATCAAAAGACTTAAAAAGAAGGAAGGAATGAAACTGATACAGAAACACGATATAAGAAGGGAATGACATTGGAGCTGCAGATGGAGAGGCAAGTGTCTTAGCACAGGACATTTAGAAAAACCCCTTCTGTTATTGTTTTGATGCTAGTTTCCCATTTCTTCATAAAGTAAAGGATTCCATGAACCAGAACTGAGGAGCATTTCTTCTATTTCTTGCTTCTCTCTTAAGTTTCAACTTCTACTAGCAGTAAGACGCAAGTAGGTAACTGGTACTTTTGTTCTGGCATATCTTTCCTCTAGAATAAATTCCCATATGTTAAAAGATTTGTTTTGATTTTATATGCTTTAAAGATATTTTCCATCAATACTGTTCACATTTTAATTACAATAATTAACATAGTTTTCCAATATTTTTTTGTGTCTTTGATTATATGCCTAAAAATGTTGCAGCTGTGTTTACCTATATCCTTTTTGTCTCAGGCTTCATCTGAAATGAGAATATCATTTTATATATAGCTTTCTACTGGCTTTGTGAACTGTTTTTCACAATACCCCAGTTTAGCTTCATATATATTCATACAAAGGGAAGTACTCAGCTCTCTCAATTTGAGTGGTTCTGGAACAGAAATCAGGATAGGCAGAAATTCCCAGAGTAAATTGTGTGACTTTTCAAGAAATAGCAAAATATGTCTTCTGTTTGAACAACACAAAAATATGTATTACTAGAGAATGCTTCACAAAAAAACCCATTGGTGGAAAGATACACCTTTGCCTATCATTATTCAACAGAGGAGGAGATATTAGAAAAAAACTGTTGATTAGAAACTGAATTTTTTTCCTTGTTTCCAGTAGTATTTGCAATGACCAAATACTGTTCCATCATCCTTTTTCCAGGGATATTATTTTATCTTTCATGTAGCTGATCTATTTCTGGGAAAGAGACAAGGTGAAATGTAATTAAGTTTTGTGCAGTTGATGTGGACAAGAGATCTCTCACTCATTATTGAAGCATCCACTGCCATATGTGGTCTGTAGAGCAGCCAGATATTTGTGGTCCAGCAGCTGCTAAGGATTTCTGATGGATTAGGCTTAGAAGTCCCTTCATTGGGAATTGGAAAGGTCCATGGAGTTTCCACAGTGGCTATTGGAATTCCCTTCCTGCATGAAAAAATCCAAAAGAGCATTTCTGAAAGCAATTGTTTCATCTAGATTGCTTTGCTGCCAGCTCCTGGAGGCAGCTAGCAGGAAGAGTAGAGCTGCTGTTGGGGTGGGGGATTTCAAAATTTCAAATCCTTGGTGAATTTCAAAATTCACCAAATGACTTGAGAATTGCTCTCTATGAAAAGATAAGAATGGAAAGCAAAGATAAGTGAGGAAGAAGAGGACAAAACCTGGACAAGGAAAGAAGAATGAACGAAAAAATAAAGAGACGAGTGATAAAAGGTGGGTGATCAGGATCTCTAGGTCCTAAGCCAGATGTAAAGCAGGCTTCCACATTTCCTGCTACTATTTTTCATTGAAAACAGTTTGCCAAAATGGGATGTTTTAAGCATGCATTACCTTCTCCAGTTACTCCTGAAACACACAGGTTTCATAATCCATTGAACAGCCAAATAATAAACTGAGGGATGGAGGCAAAGTATTTAAGCAGCTTCATCTTCTCAGTCGCTTATATAGCATAGTGGAAGCTTTCTTCTGAAAAGCCAGTGGGCTATGGAGCAGCATCACCCTTCTCTATGTTGTGCCTGTTGAGTATGTGATTCTTCTTTCATAAACCTGCCCAACAGACTATTTATAGTGAGATTGTGCATTTTGCTATGTTTTCATAATGGACTTCCACACTATTTTCCAGGTTAAAAATGTTATCAGGGGCTGGGATAATGAAATATTATCAACCTCAAGCACTCAGTAATCATGAAACTTAAAAATTGTGAGATTTAAAAAGAAATTGTTTTCTGATTTGTGTTTCTGTGATGTGATTCGACTTTTGCCACAAATGTGAGGGCTAGAAAGCTGCTGGATTTTTATGAGACATTGAGATTTCCACTTAAGCAATGTCACTTTAGGAGCTACTTTTTCAAGCGAAATGACAAATATATCAGTATTCATACTAAATTCGTGAATTGCACAGCATTCTCTTGACTTTTGAAGACAACTCAAATTGCTGCATGCGTTTTGTGGACAGCCCCTTATTAACTGATCATTTTCTGTGACAACTGCAGTTTTTATTTCTTGGACAGATTTCCCTCTAGACTTTGTAACCTAAATACTGATTTGGCAGTTTACTTTCTTAAAGCAAAAGGAATTAAATGCTTCCTTCAGGCAACTTAAGTGAAGCTGATTTTAATTTTAAAACCAATGAAGTTGCTTTAGTCATAAAATGCAATCAAAGCATCCAGAATGCCATAAGGTATCTCATACTCCATATAATGGCGCATCCCAACATTAGATACAGCCTGAGATAATTAAATTGTGCTGTAATTCTGAAAGACTGTTTAATTTGTGGGATTTTTTTTTTGATATTGGGCTTTGATTCTGGAACATAAATGTTTGGTTTATTTCACAGAACACTAGGAAGTGGTCAAATGGGAAGAAATCATTTCTACATTTTATGACTGTGTTCACTGAATGGGATCAAGTCAATTTGCTCCAATGGAGATTTCTGATAAACTGTGTATTGGGTCAGAAGCATTGCCTGCATAAGGAGCAAGTCAAGCTCTATTTAAGGTGTGAATTTTCTTCTTTATGAGATACTTATACAATCATAGAATCATATATGTTGGAAAAGACCTCTAAAATCATTGGGTCCAGCCATTAACTTAACACTTCCATATCCACATCCTCATACGGTCTTTGATGTTTCTGAAATAATTTGAACTTTTGGCTCTTACAGCAAAAGACACAATGTAATATCTAAGCTCAGAGACCAAAAGAAATGCTGTCACTGATGAAGAACTGGTTATAATGATAAAAATGTCCAACCATTTGGGGGTCCTCCATTTCAGGGCTCCAAAGGTTGAAAGTGTATGTTTCGCACTATTTTGGGGGTTTTTTTTAGAGGTATGTATGAGGAAGGACAGTCACTGACTATGTACATCAAGAGGTACTTAGATATCTGAGGGAGAATTTGGGCTCCTGACAGTAAAGTGGGGATCCCACACAATGCATGTGTGTTTTCAGCTAGGCCTGGTGCTTACTGTAGGACAGAGAATGGACTCAGCATTGACAGCTGATGGGTCTGAACACTAAACATCTCATGTAAACTTGCTCGAGGCAGTTTCACTCCTCAGGACCTGAGAAAGGATTATTTTAGATTTTAATCTTGGCTGCTTTATGTGATTCACCTCAGTAAAAATTAAACTACCTAAAGGCCTCGCTCTAGAGCACGACGCTTAATTTTAAGCAGCTGAAATTGGAAAAGTTGACCTTGTGCCTTCCTCTAGAGAGCCATCTGTGTCCTGGGGGCCATCAGGCACAGCATCGCTGGGTGAGGGAGGGGATTGTCCCATTGTCCCACTCTGCTCTGCACTGGGGTGGCCTCACCTCGAGTGCTGGGGGCAGTTTTGGGTGCCACAATATAAGAAAGACATTAAACTGTTAGAGAGCATCCAGAGGTGGGCCATAGAGATGTTGAAGGACCTTGAGGGGAAGCTGTATGAGGAGAGACTGAGGTCATTTGGTCTGTTCAGCCTGGAGCAGAGGAGGCTGCAGGGAGACCTCATTGTAGTCTACAACTTTCTTGTGAGGGGAAGAGAAGGGGCAGACACTGATACCTTCTCTCTGGTGACCAGTGATAGGACCTGAGGGAACTGCCTGAAGTTGAGTCAAGGGGGTTTATGTTGGATTTTAGAAAAAGGTTCTTCACCCAGAGGGTGGTTGGGCACTAGAACAGGCTTCCCAGGGAAGTGGCCACAGCACCAAGCCTGACAGAGCTCAAGAAGGACTTGGACAATACTCTTGGGCACATGGTGTGACTCTTGGGGCTGTCCTGTACTATGCAGGGCCAAGACTTGGACTCAATGATCCTTGTAGGTCCCTTCCAACTCATCTTATTCTGTGATTCTCTTATTTTGTGATTCTGTAAAAGCAGGTTGTAGTTCAGCTCTGTGTGTTTCAGCACAGTTTTCACTCACTGCTCCTGAGACACAGTCATGTCAGGCTTGTAAGGGTGTGGTTCAAAAGCTTTCTTAAGAGTGACTGTAGTACTCAGTGAGCACATAGGCATAAGTTGCCAATATTGCATATTGGTGGTCTTGAAATATTTATAGTTATTTAATGTACTAGGTTCACAAGTAGAATGTATTTTTATAACTATAGTACTATGAACTGTATGTGGGATCAAGGACACTGGTGTCTTCAGCTGGATCAAAGTACACGCCTCAGTGTTTTCGGTAGGTTTTATGGGGCAGGGCATTGTTGCTACAGCAGAAGAAATAAAACTTCAGCTGGATCAGAAGGACTAAGAGGAGTGAAAACCCTTGAAACCTTAATTTCACCAAGAAACTAACCAGAGAGTGTTCTAAAAAGATGCAGGCAGAAAACTTGCTAAGTTGTTATTTGGGATTTGACGTCATATCTGGTACAATTTAAAACAACTGTACAGTTTGAAACAGAATTTTTCACTTTTTGAACCACAAAGCTACTGTTCAACCTTCAGCATTTCTGGTGAACCAGGAATTGGTTGGGCATTCCTGTTGGCCACCACGTATCCTATGGGTCTGTGCTTTTAATGAACACAAAGGCGACATAATGACTGATTGTTATATTCCACTAGACTTCTGCTGATCATTAACGCAACACAATCATGGCCTGCTGATGGTACACAGAGCACAGCTTGGCAGCTGTAGGAACAGAAATGAACCCACAGTCTGGCAAAGGAAGAGAGATAGGAGTTTGTGGAGCAAGCATCTGCATCCAGGTTGTTGTTCTAACAGGCTGTGAGAGGTGAGAGATGTTCTTCTCATCTTCTGGTGGACTCAGCACTCTATTTCAGCAGCACACAGCAGCATACAGCAAATAACAAAGCAGGTAATTACAATACTGTTTGCATCCCTTTGTTAATCACATTTCCACATCCTCCTCTCATTCACAAGTTGTCTTGCTCTCTTAGTGCTGAATGTGGGAGAATTTGATTCAGACAAATATTTGAACCTCTGTAAAATGCAAGGCTCCTTTTCAAGTGTCAAAAAAAGTGGAAAAACTTCAAGGGAAACAGGAAGACCATCCTGAAGGAGGGGTCATTGGCAGCATCTACACCCAAAGTAATTACTTTCTATTCTGCAGGAAAGTGGGAGTTGAAGATATTTTTTTCAGTGCCTACTTCTTCTACAAGCCAAACACCTTCCACAAAGATCACTTCAGTCAGTTCCAGAGTCCTATGTAATTGTAAAGATCAGTCTTCAACCAATCTGTGTAAGCAAAGAAACTCTCTTCAAATACTGAAGTCACTAGTGACCAGAAGTAGCCTATCTGTTTGATTTTAAGTTTAGAAAACTGATAGAAGAAGCAAACTAGTGTTAAGGAGCAAAAGATATATTAGCAAAAAGAAGAAAAGAAATGGTCAGGAGAGGAACATTCCAATGTCTTCATCTTCTCCTAATAGCTATGGGAATTCACATAGAAATATCATGTACTAATGGTGTTAACAAAAACCAGACAGTGTCTTGTAATCCAGGACAGCTCTGCTCCTGAAAACATAGAGGTATATGGAGGTTATGTTTGGAGCACTGTGTGAAATCTCAATCAAATTAAAAATAGTATTCCCAGTCAAGAGTCCAGACACAGCAAGGTACAGAACCCCAAATTAGCAAATGAATGTTGTAAAAGAAAGCAATAAGATTTGAGTCAGGGTAAAGAAGATTAATGGGCCTTAATGGGCTTCTGAGAGTACAATGTCACCATCCCTCCTGATGGAGGAGGAGGAAACCATGGTAGAGCCCTGAGTTGCTCTTAAATGTGAGTGTGTGCATGGTTGGAGGGCTCCCACAGGCTTCCAGCACCTGGGTGTCCTTAGCTGTCAGCTGCTGGGCTCACAGAAGCAGAAAGGACGAAGTTAGGGCTCAGGCCAGTTTATCATCAAGGATGGACATGCCTAAAGAGTCCCTCTTGCGTAGCTTTAAGCTTTCAGAGAGTAGTTACATTTGAAGTAGTCAGGCTCATTTTCAGTCATAAAGGTGGACACATTTTTAGGTTTCAGTCAACCTTACCTATTTTAGACATTTACTTTAGTAGATGAATTGCAACCCAGAAACTCCCTTAGTTGGATGACAAGAAGCTAACTCAGATTTTAGATGTTTAAGTTGGTCAGATGAATCCTGACCCCAAGACAGAATCGGCCATTATGAGTGGATGCCTTTGTCATTTGAAATGTGCATCATACATGTATGGTCTTTTCCGTGTCTTTCTATGTGCTTCTTGCCCTTAAAGATCACCCACCATGAAAATTTCTGGCCCATATTTTTTCTTCTGTGTTGTTCTGGTACTTTTTTTTCCTCCAAAATACTCATGTGCTTCCACCCTTGACTACTTTTGTTTAACAACCCTGTCCTTATTCTCTCCCTTCTAAAGTAAATTGAATGATCTATATGCAGGGGTGAAAGGAGAAGGTTTGCTTTTGATCCAGGAATCGTCTCCTCTAGTTTCTTCTCTTGTATCTGGCTGCATGGGTCAGAGGCACATGATTTGCTTTGTGTTTCTATAGTGCCTGGTACAATGGAGCCTGCTCCATGGCCAGAGTGCTAAGGCACAATGGTTGTACAAAGAACAGGGGAATAATGAATAGTAAATGAAGTAAGAACTAAGTAAATAGAGAACTATGTTGAGGGAGAGAGGGGTGCAGGGGCAGTGATATGAGAGAAGGCCAGAAACAAAGAGAAGGGGAGAAAGAACCAGAAGATACAGTGAGAAGCACTGGAGACTGAGGGATAAAAGTCCAGTGGCACAGGAGTGGAAGTGAAATGGAAAATAAAAATCAAATGTGAAAAAGGACACCATATGAAAATAATGAAAGGTGAATAACATGAGAGTAGTACAGAAATCCCAAGAGGGATTAAAAAGTCTTAAATACTCAGGAGAAAATGGAAGTGAGAGGGGCAAGTGTCAAAAAAATCAGAGACAATAAGGACAAAAAAGGTATGGTATGCCTTGGGATAAATTAATTGAGTCCAGTCCCTTAAGAACACAATGGTCTAAGCTTACTTTTTCTTTTTTTTTTTTTTTTTCCCCCTCAGTTATTCAAAGCTTCTTGCAACAGTATCTTTATCAGCTTATTTTCCTAAAGTGATAGAATATCCCCTTTTTCCACCTGGTTGCTCTGCAGTTTGTATTCAGAAACGACTGAGTGTTATGGGCAAAGATAAAATTCACATGAGGAATTTTGCAGCCTGAGAGTGACAATGTTCCATCCTGCCATGTCAGCCAGAGCCTGCCCTTGGATGCACAGCTCTCACTGAGCTACATGTGTACAGTTGAGGGTAGGCCTTAGTACTGCTCTCCAGCATACAATTAACACAGAAGGTCTATACATTATCTCATCTTGCATTTTTATTATTTACAGCCTATTGTTCAACTGAGCATGTATCATTGGTTAATTAATGCTGCCAACACTCTGCTCCACTAAATGATTGTTTAGCCTAGAGTGGAATAAAATACTACAATGACTAATACAGTATCATTATGTAACAGAAAATTAAAAATCTGATAATTTGATTGGAAGTCTCAGGTGAGTTTTTTGTATAAAAGTGTTAACCTCAAGTAGCTATAAACAGGTAAATGTTTTATTCAGCTGACTGATAAGGAATAAATGCTTATGATATAAATTATGTATAATTAATACTCCTGGGATAAAAAAATGTATGCTAATAGGTTGTCAGTTAATTAGGAAAGGAATATGAGGTAAACAAAGGTGATTAGAATATACCCTGGGACTATAAACAGAAATTGTGCCTTAAATAATCTATAAAAAACCCTCACACATTAAACAGCAAATAATTCAGTTTCAATTCAGAGCAAAACCATAATGCTTTATGGAGGAAGGCTCAGAGGAGATGTTAAATGAAGAAGCAGCTTATGATAAAAGATCTAGAGGCTGCAGAGTAACTCACCTTCCCTGTTCTGCTTTACCTTGGCTTGTGTATTGTCTTGGTCTATCCTCAGGTAAATGAAGGCTAAAATAAGCTTTGTAAAAAATGTGGGAAGTACTGTGCTGCAGGACCAACTTTAGCTCATAAAAATGACAGCTCTTAATGGTTAGTCTTAAATCTGCAACATGGGAAATGTTCCCCAAATCAGTTTATCCTTCTTACCTGCCCTTTGACTCACTCATCCTCCTTGCTTCTGCCAGTATCTTTATGTGATAAATGAGACCATCCTCTTTCCTACCATTCTGTAATTTCATTTGCAGTAGAAATTTGAAATATTTTCTCATGAAACAGGACTGAAGTAGACAAAGACATGACAGAGATGAATGCTCATTACAATCTCAGCCAAGTCTTTCCTTTGTGTTAGAAGGGGACAGATCTGCATTGCCTTCCAATAACAGCCACCCTGGACAAAAATGAAGATTCATCTGCCCCGTGCCTTGTTTAGGACAGCTACAAAAAGCAGCTATCAAGGGAAGAGTTCAAGAATGAAACAAGTATATATGACACTTTTAGTACTCTCCTAGCCTTCAAACACAGCTTGTGGGCTTCCTGACCTGGATATATGCTAATCTCCAATGAATTTATTCTTCATTACTCTGGCCATTCCTCCTTTGAATGCATGTAAACATTAGGTATTCCTGAGACCATCCAAGGAGAATGGTGAGACCACCAGCAAATCCAGCAGCAAATGCTGAGTGGAGTGAGTGCAAGACACTCCCTGCAATACCCTGCGAACTAGAGTTCCGCTGTCTAAAGGAACATAGCCTTATTATGGGTTGTGGAGGGAAGGGAATTTTTGGATTGTTTAAAACTTGAAGTTGGACTGGCTAGTGGGGAGGAGGGGTCTCAGTGCCAGCCACTGGAATGAGAGGCTGTCAGCCTTAGGGGCTCACTGGTCCCCATTCCAGTGACTGACTAAGAACAGCTACTGGGGAAACCCAAATTGGGGGTTACATACTCCACCAGTGGATTTCAATCCAGATAGCTGGAGCAGATGAACAGGACTGAGCCTCCATGCTGTTCATGTGTTGTTGGGGTCTCCTCCCCCTGCCATGTAGCCCTGGGAGAGGGGCCCTGGGGGGGACACATGGGGTTTCCCTGCCCCTGGTCAGCCTCGTTCCCCACTGGTTGTTTTGTGTTCCCCTGCACGGGCAAAGGACCCTCAGGTCCCGTGATTGAGCAGTTCCTCGGCAGAGCCCCGGCCATGTGGCTGGAGAAATAAACATCTCTGAAACATCTGTCAAGAATCAGTCCCTATATGTATTTCTTTTCCACGGCCTCCTTGTTTGGTGTGCATATTACAATATCCGCACTGTAACAATGTGTGTTGAGTGGAGTGTGTGCTTGCGGGTGTGCTGATCCATGGGGCCAGCCATATGTCAGTGTGCTTCTGTGCCTTCTGGGAATATGTACCCTGCTGCCTTGCCACTGGCTGGACCTGGAGACTTGCTACTGTGGCAGATTTGCATCCATGGGGACAGGAGTGACCCTGGGGCAAGAGGGATCCCCATGAGGGCCAAAGACACTGCATTTGGTTGCCTCTAACAGTACACAGCTGCAATCCACAGCCTACAACAGAACACATTCATGTCCCAAGGAGTTGCACAGGTCAGGCACACACTGCTGGCTGCTGTTTTTTCTGAATCACTCTCCTCCTACCTTATTTGACAGCCTCAGGTCCATGTCTCAGAAGAGACAGTGAAAGTTGACACCCACCTCCTCTTGTGTGCTTCTCATGAAGGTTCATGCAAGCAGTGCTCCGAGAAAGCTATCAAAGTGTGGACGGATCACCACAAAACAGAGCCCTCTGGAAGTCACCACCTGCTTTCTGCAGCAAACTGCAATTACAGTAGTGGCTATGGTACAGACAGACACAGCTTTCCTCCTGCAAAACACCTTCCCTTTGGAAAATGAATTGAGTTGCCATAAGAACTCCTTTTTGGAACTTTTTAAAATGACTGCAGGGGAGTCTAAGGCTGCCACATTCCTAACTATATTCTTCAGGTCTCATGAGATGGACTGAATCAGGTCAATGTTGTTTTCCTAAGGTGCAAAAAAGAACATTATTCTGTCCCTTACACAATTTAGTCTAAAACTGACAAGAAACCTTTTGCAAACTTGTTCATCCTGCAGGGTGTGTCATTACCAGTTTCTCGGTGAATTAAAAATATAACTTTAAAAAAAATAATTGTGTGAATCAATGCCTAATTTCCCATGAAACTCATCTCCATAGGGTGGTGTAATTCCTGGTGGAGCAGCTTGGTAAGTTTGGTATGTTTTCTTATACTTAGGATCAGTTCAGGAAATGCATAAATTAAATCTCCATGGTATGTTGTACAGTTAGGTGAGGGAGCAGCATGGGCTGGAGTTGAAGGGCCAGACCTGAAGATGACCCAGCACTGGCTGTGCCCTCACCCATAGGACACAGTCCCAAGGTGATGGTAACAGGGTCCATTGACACACCCCAACACAGCAATGATGAATCAGGGCCAGAGCACGGGCAGGGCCTCCAACCAGGACTAAAAGGAGATGGAGGCAGAGATGGGGCTGGAGATCAGCACTGCTGCACCATCACTGGGACAGGGACTGAAGGCCCTGGGGGGCTGCAGTGTGGTCCTGAGCAGGGTGGAGTGAAGTCCCAGAGAGGCTGGGATGGGACACTACTGTTTGTGCCCTCAGGGCCCTGACAGATATATATTGGATGATTGCTTAAATTATGTGAGATAAAGAAGTGCCATAAATTTATTATTAGTAGTAATATTTATATCCCTGTACCACCTACACAGACTAACAGACAATGACCTTTCCCAAGAGTAGTAGGAGAAGTGATATCTGAATGACGAAGGGTAGAAGACAACAAAATATATGCATTTTCCCTAAGATTTTATCCATACAAGAATAAAATCAAGCTAGTGTTGGCTTGGGTCAGGATATTTTTCAAGATATTGATTGTTGTCTTTAGATATGGTAACTTCACAATTATACAGAAATCTACAGAATATGATATAGCAAAATATGTCTAAAACAAAAGAGAATCTCATGAAGGCAGCTAGCTTTGCTGCATGGTGCATGTAGCCAAATACTTCATACATTTGGGCTATCTGAAAGTGGTATTTGATTTCATCCAGATATCAAGCTACCACATAAAGTATCTGAAATAAAAAGTCTTTTAAGCATAGTTTATGACCCCTTCAGCTCCTCTTAATGCATGGAAGATAGGAAAATATCAGTTTCAGAAGTTAAATAAATAAAAGTTTCAGAAGGAAACTTTTTAAGTCATAAGACTTCTAAACATAACTCAAAATACAAAAGAAGATATCTGACATCTGGAGATGTTCAAGTTCACATTTTGAATTATCTTAGCACCACAAATTAATTGTGCATTTCCAAAATTGCTTTTGCACAGTTTATATGCCAGTGACTAAGACCATATCTATTTTTTTCCTCCAAAGGCTGGGCTGAAGATGGGAAGCACAAAACATTTTGCCAACCTTAAATATGGAGGTTTAAAATTACCAAATGTAAAGCTCTAGCAGTGGGCTTTTAATTTGGCTCAAGCTTTCAGAGTCTGGCAGGCTGATGAAGTGCAATTGCCATGGGTGAAAGCAGAGCATCAATTAACAGACACATGCAAGGTTGGCACCTACCAAAAATTCACCCTGAAAGATTTAAAGACAAATAACTCAGTGATCAGACACACCTGGAAATCTTGGAACAAACTTCACAGAGTTATGAAAATTAAACCCACTAAAAACTTCCAATTGAGTATCTGGAACAATGCTATGTGGAGGCCAAGGAGGGAAATGATACTGTGTATTACTTATTGTAAATAGCAGCTTATTTATGGAGCAGATTTTAAATAAATGTCTAGTTCTTATACAAAAGACAGTCAGTGTTACAGGTAAAGAGCACAATAGCCATTCTGTTCCAGAAAAGTTTCTCTGAAGACCCAAAGGGTCTGAATCAAAGATATTGATGTCTGTAAAAGTTTTTTGCATTTACTTCAAAGTTCTTGGAATCAGACTCACAGCTTGAGAAGTCAGATTAAAGCCTTCACAGATGTACAGGAGTCTCTGGCTTCCCAGATGAGTTCTGCCTATATTTCAAGGCATTTTACCATTGAGTAAAAGGTAAAAGTAAAAACAAATACAAGTACTTGGTGTTTGCCTTAAGATGATTCAGGATGTAAATCTGTTTATAAACACTAGATCAAATCTGACTTTTTTTGAATATTTGAAGTGTCTTATGAAGGCTTTGGGGTCACAAATAAAATTCCTTAACTAGAAATAGGCCAAATCTGAGAAGTGTGGAAATAGTCCTCAGTGAAGTGAATACCTGCTCCACAGCACTATCTCTTGTGCATTTTAATCATATATTTTAGATAGTATATTAGGAAAACGCTAAGAAATTAAAGTGTACTTTCAAAGAACATATTTATATGATCAACTTTCTTGTTATCAGAAGAAAGGTTATGTGGATGAATTCTTGAAAGGCAAGACCAAACAGAGAAAATATCTATTAATGATGAAAATGTTACCAGACTATTGATCATTCCTTTGATGAAAATGCAGAATCTTCTTCATTATGAAAGACAATGCAATGTTACAGGCACTGATATTTTTCAGAGTTTTTAAAATTGCTTTCTAATTGAGTCAGTATTGCTTGGGTCCCAGGTCAATAAAGCACTTCAGAGAGTGTCAACCTTAGGTTTGGCAGGGTTTATGTGCCAGTGACTTGATCTTAATCATTAGCCATTAAATAAATGCTTAAATGCTTTGCTGAACAGTGCTATTTTTAAAGTACATTACACTGAAAGAAGCCGCAACAATGCATCCTTTTCATACTGGTCTTCTCTCTCACTCTTGCTGAAAAACTCCTCTGGTTTTCTATTCTCAGTCTCTCTTCTTTTTAGATTGGCTGTATTCACCAGTTCTCAAGACCCCAAAAGGTTTTGAGGGACTCTGCACTAAAAAAGGCAGGGCCTCCACTGTCTTCCTTGAGTTACAGTGCTGTGACCTTTATTCCTTCCCAGCATTTTCACTGCTTACAAACCAGTTCACACAAGCAACTAAATCACACGTTGTTTTTATGCTGTATCTAATTAAGTGTATACAGGTGCTTTTGTCTATGCTACAACTGTAAATTCGAGTTTAGGTAGAGCTACTCAGAGCTGAACCCACCAGGAATATGTTATATAAAAAATAATTGGGACAGTTGTTTTAGTAATCATTTTAACCTAGTAATGCTATGTATACGATACTGAAGATGAAATTCACTTTATTAAATCTCTAGCAAATTCTGGATTAGCAGCATTGTTTGAAGTTTCTCAGAAAAACACATTATGGTTGAGATGGTTTGAATTCTCTTTAAATGAATTGTTCTGAGCAAAGTCTCTTGGGGAAACTGAAGATGACAATTTAAGAGACAGTTCAGACACAGGTAAATCTGTCAGTTCCAAAGTAATTTTTGAGAGGGCCAGGAACTTGTGGAAGGCTGGTATGTTATAACTGAGAGTATGGAAAGGCAGAGCCCAGGTAGGCACAAACAGGTGCAAACTTCTTGAAGTCAAGAAAAATATTCTGATTTGAACCAGCTGAGATATTGCTATCTGTAGTTTGGTTTAGGAGACACGATTTGTTCTGGCCCAGAGATTCAATTCTGACTTTGAAATAACTTTTTTTTTTTGGGAGATAGAAACCAAATGTTATTTCCAAAAGAGCTTTGGATTTCATCTGTACTTGGTCATGCTGTATTTTAGAATCTCTCTCTATCCTTTTCTTTGATAGGTCTAGTAATTAATACTCTGAAATAAGAGGTGGTTTTTAATTCTTCTGTTTCTTTAGCTGCATAGGTGTGGTATGATCTATGTCTGTCTTTTATGCATAGGTCTGCTTCAGGAGAAGGGAGAAATGAAAGGAAGAATAAACATGGGGTAGGAGCAACAAAATAAAAGAATATTTAAATGATTTCAAATGGATTGTAAAGTGTTGAATCATAAAGGATTGGCAAAAAAGCCCTCTCCTCATGAGGTCTGCTAATATTAGGAATTATTTCCTCAAACGCTGCAGGTGTGGATCCATTTCTTTCATTGCTAGCAAATGGGGTTGCAACTGCCTTTGACAATGCAAAAGCTGCACAATCCCTGTGCCCCAGGGCAGACAATGATGTTGGTGAGATGCTGATTTTAGGATAGAAAATTACAATGGTTATATAGTAAACAGCACCTGGAAGTTTACTAATGATTTTTCCAATTAACAGCAGCACTGTGGTCTGATTATTCATGCAAGCTTTCTATGAAAGGAAAGAAAAGAGGCAGATGTTGAAAAGAATCATCGGTTGAGGGATATTTTAAATTTTTTTTTATAACTGGAGGTAGAGCCTCCTTCCTGTTGTCACTACTTCTGATAATGATATGCCAAAACTAGTGAATTAGAAGTTTTTAAAAATTTTTTAAATGTTTAGACTGTTCTACTCTCCCATTAACTCCAAGTGCTCCCATGAAATGTGCATGAAAATGGACAAGTATGTGTATATGTGTGTATGCATTTTTACACAGACTTTATTCTCTGCTTGTGGCTTGATAATGTAGGTTTGGCATCCAAGGAAGAAAAAATAAAAGAAACCCACCAAAAACTGCATGGCCATGCAGTTCTTCAGCTTTAAGTACTGGATCTTCTATGATAACAATGGCTGTATCTCTCCCCTTAGAAGTCCACCAGGTGTGCACCTGCCAGGTTAGTTATTTTAGAGTGCTGAGATTCGAAAACACTCCACCATCTGCAGCATAAATTTAAAAGTACAGTAAGGCATACTGGTACCTCATATATTTTCTCTCTCTCTCTAGTCATCACTTATTTTCACAGCTGTTCTCGACCCACTGCCAAGCAAAGACCTCTTCAATTTCTTTTCTATCATATTGAGGCTTAGTCAGTATCTTAACAAAGAATGGGTGGGGCAGTGTTCATAAAATACAAGCTCTCTTTTCCTTTAACCCTTTGTAATTACTAAATCTTTTGGAAGTCTCTGAAATGTTCTCATCTTGTCTCTGCAATAGGCTGTTGCACATTATTCTTACAGGACTTCTAGCCTGATATTGCAAATCCAAGAAATTATAGCAAGAAATTATTAGGAAACTTTGGATATTCATGCTGATATGTCAGGACTCAGCTCTTCTGGGGTTTGTTGGTCACTGATCTTGTGTTTATAAGGGCATGTAAAACCATGCATGGTTTATTCTTATCTCTGGTCAGGCAGCTTATACAAAAGTTGTGAAAGACCTTGCCATGGGATTAAGTTGATAATATGGTGAATGTGAACTTGGGTAAAATTCATTCTCTGAACCAAGGCCAGGGCTGGCCACATTATGTGCTGCTGTCTGTACAGACTCCTGGTTTGCCACAGATTAAAATTTCTGTGTTGATTTTCTGGTTAGTGTCCAGGAGAAACAAGTGACACTGAAGTTAAATTTTTTAGTACTTGTCTAAGTGATTGCTGGATATTTCAAACATCTTTGTTATCTTCTGAGATATGCTGGGTTACTGTTTCTAGTCTTGGAAACTAAGTTGTCTTTGACTTATCCAAAACCTAGCTGAGAAAGATGTCAGGCACAAGCCAAGGAATCACAGCAAACAGGACCAGAACAGGTTGATGAGCTTCAAGGCAGGATTCACCCCCATCACCCTGCTGAAAGAGTAGCAGTGATGAAGTGTTGTCCTGCTGAGTGGGACATGGGTATGGCCTGACACAGGACCTTCCTGTGTTCTGAATGTCCTTGGGTGGGCAGCTATCCCTAACTGCTGTAATTCAGCCCAGGGAAAGGGCCGGTCTCATGCAGGTAACACTATGCTTTTTCTTCATGTTTGTGCATATAGATAGGGAAATCTTTTTTTAGATTTCTTCATCTCCTTACTTTAATGGACATTTAGCTCCCTAATTGCTCTGAACTCCCTTGGGCTTTTAATTTCTTATTCAAATTAGGACACTTCGCATTTTCAGGTTTAACTTTCACATGTGCTTGGAAAATACAAATATACACTTATATATGTAATCTATTATCTGTCTGTCTAAACCTACTCAGGGGCAATCTGAGAATATAAATGCCTGTCTGAGAGATGTTGTCTTGCAAATGAGAATGTCTGACATTGTTAATGAAGTCTGCTGTAATAGTTCAGGTACGCAAGTACTTGTCCAGTCACTGGACAGGTTCTTTTTCAGTTAAATTTTTGTGCTGTTCTGGCCAAGAGTGTCATGCTTTACAAGCTGCATATAATACACATTGTGTCTGTCCAAGTACACAGCGCAGCATGAAAAAAGGTTGAATAATATTAACATAGAGACCCTGAAACATTTAGATACTTAGACTTTCATTTACATAATCCAGTTAAACTGGAGTTATGCACACACCTGTATATAGTATGGATAAAAAGAGCAAATAACAAACTTTAATGGCTCAAAATTCAAGTAAGACAAATGAAGTCACACAGATTTCAAGGCAGTTGTCTGAATTCAGTGAACTGCCTCCTGGACTTTGGACAAAGGACCTTGTTTGTGCAGGGGCAGATGTACAAGGGGAGAAGGTGGATGAGGGAAGCTGGACTCCATCCGACTCCAGCCGTCCACATGATGTGGTTGGCATCTTCTGTATTCAGGTGAAGAGAAGGTGGCAGTGTGGCTATGTGGTCTCTCTCATGTCCAATTTTCCCCACGTGAAGTGCCGATTCCTTGCCAAAACAAAATACTTTCTCTGTCTTGTGAATCCCACTTGAATCCCTTAATTTTAAAGCCTTTGAAATGCTGGATTTTCAAAATAATTAGTTATTTTATTAGTTATAATATTAGTTATTACCAGGTTGGATAAGGTGTGTAATTGTTATCAAGATATCAGATAAAAGACAATTAATTGCAAATATCATAGCAAATGAGACCTTTGAGACAAATTATTCTGTCTCTCAGGTTCCTATGTCAAACCAAGTGTTTAGCAAGGGTACCACACACACCGCACAAATTATTTTATATTCCTGATGAGCATTACTTGGAATCGTCCTGGTATGCCAAGAAAACTGTGGCTGACTTGGATTTTCTGACTTGTCATTGTTTTGCAGTTTTTTCTCAAGGGAAGATCCTGCAGTCAAAGAAGCTAATCTGAAGAAAGAGAGTCTGCAATTTAAATAAAGCAGAAATAGGTTCTCTAGGATCTGCTAGGCATGGAAAGACATCAAAGATGAAGCAAGCTATTATGCTCTTACACTACAGTGAATTAAGTCCATCAACATAACTGATTCAACTGTGAGCTCCACAGAGGGTATGAGCAGTGTGGCTTGTCCAGCTGGGGAAAGCTGTCTTTATGGCTGGTGCAGAAAATTCAGGGGTACTCTTTGGTGCTATTTTGAGGATCAACTCACAGTCTTGTAGCTGGTGAGCAGAAAAGGGTATAAAAAAGGATATTTTAAGAAGCTCAATTAAGCCTTTCTTATGGTGCTACACAGAGTATTTGGAGTGTAAGGACACACTTTGCTACCTGTAACACTGGATTTTTTGTGTCTTGATCAATCAAAACAAGACGGTGTTCTCTGGCTGTGAAAGGCATGGACAGTTTGGGAACAGCTGTGCTTGATGTTGACCTACAATAAATGTAAGACCAATAAGAGTGCAGATGCCTGTGCTTATATTTGCTGCCCTTGTGAATACTGTTCAAGTGTCTTTAAATTAGTTTGTTTCGGCTTGGGGCCTAATCCTGCCAAGCACATTTTTAGCAAGTGATCATGTGCCATCAGTGGGAATAAACTAAAATAAACAGAATCTGAGTGTGCTCGGTGCCTCTGAAAACTGGACTATTTATTAACGTACGGGGTTTTAGTTTAATAGCATTTGAAAATGATGCTCGCTTTTTCATTTCCTTTGGGCTTTTTGCCGCTGTTTTGGAAATTCTTACATCACAATATGCAAACAAACTATAATATACCTGAACCATGGAAAGGGTACCAGTAGTAGCCAGATTCTCGCTTTTATACCCCAAAGAACTGGAGAGGTCAGGAAGATAATATTTGGGCTGACAAAACAGATGTTAAAATGTTACACTAAATAGAAAAGAATCTTCTGACTGTCTAAAACTGTAATTGCAAAACTATTTTAAGGTCTTTACTAACAAATGCAAGTGACTAAAATTACTAGAATTATATACTTTCTGCTTTTGTGTTTCTGCTCATAATTATGTTTCCTCATGTAGAGAGTAGACTCCACTTTACTGTCCTTAGTTAGTTCACCATTCATAGTCAGCCCATAACCATTGACAGATTTACCCAGCAGAAAATACCAAATGGGAACAATGACAGCTGACCAAATACATTTTAAAAGAAATAACAATTCTCCTATGTTCTGCGCTACCTGACAAACAGCACTTTCCTAAGCTGTGGAGTGGGAGAAAACCATGGAGAGGAAAGTACGAAAGAAGAAGGTGGTAGTGATGCTGTTGGTGTCAGTCTTCTTCTGAGTCAGATCTGAACTTATGCCCCAGCCTTGTGTTAGGTAGCATGGTGCTGCTGAGATTGCTGTGTTTCAGCTGAGATATCAAATAAAGGTCCCGACCCTGTTCTCATTAGAGATCCCTGGGTACTTGTTCTCATTAAAGATCTCCTGGCACTTTTCAAAAGGGAAAAAGTGTTAGCCCCAGTGTCTTGGCCAAATTCCAGCTTGGGTAATTATGTTCTGCCTACCTAAATTCCCTTGGCTGTTTCAATTCAATGTTATTTTTAATTTCCTCCCTAAACCTTTGTGTAGTATTTTCATGTGTTGGGAGAAAACTTCCTCTGGTCCCCTAGTTTTGTTTGCATTTTTGAGGTAGAATTGAAATTAGTATATAATATTAATAATTTGTTAAGTCTACAAAGGACTTAAAATCTTATCATTTAATGCAAAATCATTTTTAGAATGTAATCTAAGTCTTTCATGTCTTGCAATGATCAGTTTTACACAATTATTTCTACTAAGAAAATACTTTTCCAGATGGATAGTTTGAAGGTACCGTTTACATTATTTTAGTTGATACTTTTTAAATCAAATGATATAGTGTTGTAGTGGTTTGGTTCGAAATACCTATTACTTACTTATTTTCCTTCTGTGAGATAAGAATTAGGAGAGAGCAAAGCAGGCACAAAACTTAAAAGAATATTAAGGAAGTTTATTAACAGACCTAAATGAAAGGAAAAAAGTCAGACTAAACCTTCAGAACACTTCTCTTCCCCCCCCTTCTCCCTTCTCCCACTGACAATGTAAAAAGACAACCCTTGAGATTTTCAATCAGTTTACCACCTCTATAATAATCTTTTTCAGTTCACTTAGGGAGAGGAGTCTCTCTTGCTCATGCTATGGAGACATCTCCACAAGAAACTGTTCTCTCATGGCTTCAATGTCACAGCGAGACAGAGGCCCGGGTTGGTTCTCTGCTCACATGTGAAAGTCCTTTCCCTTGACTTACAGCTTTCCCCACAACTGCTTTCGAGGGTCCAATCTTGAGCTACTGGGGTACCACTTTAAGGATGAGCTTTTCAGAAGCAAAGGTTCTCTTCACCTATCTCTGGGAGCATCTTCATCTCTAGGAACAGAGGTCTCCTTCTTCCCTGGGAGCAAGGGTCTTCATCACTTTCATCTCTCTCTGTTCAAGCTTATCATCAAATCACAGATACTTCAGCATTTGCATAGTTCAGGTACTTTTGCTCACAATTGCAATTTGAACGCTCCACCCCCCCATGCTTTCATGAAATTACAACGGGTATTCTGATGTATCATAGTCCATCACCATAGCTTTACAACAGAATTTCAGCTTCTAGGCTTGAAGCATCTCCTCTTTCTTCTCCCTCAGGGTTTCAGCTCTTCCTTCTTCACTACCTTTGGTGTCTTTATGGTGTTTTCTTCACATGCCTTCACCTTTCCTCTGACTCGGGAGAGGATTGATGCCTGCAGGCTTCATCTGTTCTGGAGAATTTTACAGCACTATGAGAGTTAATCTCACCTTTGCCTTTTGTTGTTGGTCACCTAATTTCTGCTGGGTGGCAGCCGGAGCTCGTTTTGGTGTAGCATTTTATTTCAGTGGCTGCACTGGGAGGGGCTGGCCGAGCCATGGGGCCACCTGCATGGAGCAGGGCCACACGTGGAACAGGGCTGCATGGCTCTGGGGTGGCTGTCTCCCAGCCAGTCCAGCCCACACTGAGGGGGCTGCGCCGGGTGTCCAGAGAGCAGGAGTGGCTGAGATCTCAGCCAACCTGCGCCAAGGCCGACCCAGCCGGGCCACGCCGAGCAGGGCCCAGCCTGGCCCCGCTGGGCCGCACTGCAGGCCCCCCAGTTACCTGTCCAAAAGCTGGAAGCAAGAGAGCTTTCCCAGGGTTTGTTCATTCTTAAATGTGGATCACAGAGGCCTGTCAAGCTTAAAAGTGGCTTTAAAAAGTTGGCAATATTCAAACTAGCCAGTTGATTGGTTCTGTCGAGTCATAGAGGAAGCTGTAAGCATCTCTTTGCAAGAGAATCACTTCCGTGGCTGATGGAGCTCCTCCTTAACTAAAAACCCAAACTATGCTAAACCATGACAAGTGTGTATTGAATATCAACAATCACAGAATATTGGAAGACATGTTCAGCTGAGAAACCATTTGTTTATTCATTTTGTTATGAGCATGAAGAGACAGAATATGGAAGATGGGTGTGGAGAGAAGGGTACTGGCATAGTGTGCTTAGAATGACCTGTTCGCAGAAAACCATTCTACAGAAAGAACATGAGCCCATCAAATACAGAAGATGTTAGTCCCATCACTTACAATCTTAATGGAAGATTCTCTGTAGTGGTATAGGCAATGGGACAAGAACCCACAGAGAATAAAACAATTAGCATTAATCAAATATAAAAGGTGTTAAATCCTCTTTGAGATTCCAGCCTGCTAGGATAGTAGAGATAAACCCAAGCTAGACTATTGAGGAAAGTGTATACCACTCAAGTACACACTCAAATACATGTTTCACAAGGTTCGGAAGAGCTGGTTTGGTATGGCCTTTCATGGGCAGAAGTCACTCAGAACTGAAGGTTAAATTTACTCAGTGATCCATCTTGAGATACCACAATCCCGAAAGGCTGATGGTTGGCACATGGAGGAGCTGTATCTGTGGCTGGCTGATGCAGGGACTCTTGGTCTATCCAGTCCAGCTGTGTTCAGATGTGTGTGATTAGTGCCACTGCTCAGGATTGGTAAATTTTGGCTCCCTGTACAATCAGTGGAAACAGACAGCTTCAGACAGACTACTGCAAGCGCAGTTTGGGTCTCTGGGCAAACTCTTATGGCAAAAGACACAAACCCAAGCATTTACACACATCTTTTCGGAATGGAGATTGCAATATATGTGCAGGAGCTGTTAAGCTTCTGGAGGATTTCCCATGCTAGCTATTTTTTGTTCAGGGAAGCACTTTTGTTTGTTTCTTGGTGTTCCACTGTCATCACTGAGTTGCAATTCCTCAAGGAAAGGGATCCTGGAAGGATGAGAAAGAGGGATTGTGGGCCTGATCCCACCGGGTGCTGCCCAATATGTTAGTTTTGTGAAAGCTGACAGTGCTGAATTGCTTGTTTGCAGAGATTGACTTCTGTCCAAATGTTGAAACCTTTGATGGGAAGAAATTGTTTTTTTTTTTTGTTTTTTTTTTTAACCTGCTTTCAGATGAGGAGGGTTTATTCAACACCTGGTTGCTTTTTAATTTGTGCTATTAACTCGATGTTTTACTGATCTGTTTGCACAGATTCCTCTAAATTACACATTATTTTCATTATAATTTGTATTTGTTTTTTAAAAAGACAACCTCGCTAGAGCTGTTGCCATGAAAATAAATTAAAATTAAGAAGTCTATAATTACAATATTAGCCTGTAATTATTAATAAAAACTACAATACAGTACAGAGCAATAAAACAGGAACAGGAGTTGAATAACTCACACACTCCAACTTTGTTGAGTAACACTAAACAGTTAACTGTAAACTAAGAAATGACCAGAAATCCTGAGCCAAGGCTCTGTTTGGACTGAAGTCCCTGTTCTGTATAGTCCTGTTATGTGAGATCACAGACTTTTCTGAGAACTTTATAAATAAGCAGGTCCTGGGAGAAGGGTGGGTGGAGTGAGATGTCCTTGGTCCGAAACTCTCTGGTGTTAGTGTCTAAAAATAACCACCGTGGCAGGGACTGGAAGGACACGGCTCCACCCAGGGCTGCTGGGGAAGCTCCTCTTTGCTGTAGGTAGAGGTAGGGACAGCAGCACTGCATGTGAAGAGACAGCTCTTTCTTCTCTCTTTAAAGGGGCACCCTGAAATCCCACAGGGTGTGAAGAGACCTGCCTAGGAACAAGATCCCACACCAGGTATGGTGTTTGTGGTACCCACTACCCTGAAACATTTAAGGTGATGGGTGATACCCACTGGGGTGGAGGATGAACATGTGACAGTCTTGATCTAATCTACCTTTAGAGCACTCTTCTGAAGTATAATTGAAGACAATGGGAACATAGGACTAATTTTATAACTATTTAATCCCTACCTATTCATACTTCCCTGCTTTTTGAAGTCCCACTCAGCATCTTATAGATACGAAAGTCCTAAGTGATTTATTTAAAGTGTGCTTTTGGGTAGAAAATAGCAAACAGAAAACAAGGCTAAAGGTGTAACACAAATACTGATGCCTTGATTCCTGGCCAGCATTTCTCCCTGTTGTAAAGGGACCTTATTTTTGCTGAAATGAGAGATAGATGTACTCTATGGAGTTTTCCTAATTTTTCAAATAAATTAATTTAAAACAGAAATAGCATTATACAGTCCTTCTAAAGCTGGTAGCAGGGAAGAGTAGTGAGAGGTTCAAATTTCAATTTCACCTATTAAATTTTATTTTCTATTAATTTTCTGAGGTTTGAACACTGTTCTTAATTTTACTTCCTTTTATAAAATAAATCAAGGATTTAAAAAGCAAAGTTTTAAAAGAACTTTTCCAGCAATTCTGTACTGCTACATGACATACCTGTTCTGGGGCTGCTGCTTGTATCCTGAATATGGCCTGGTTTTGGATGGCTTTGTCAATATGAGCTGAGACCTGTCCCACTTCATCTCGACAGCCAGCAGCACCTGAGACATGTAGCTTAAAGCTTTCTTGAGTTTGTTTCAATTACAGGCACTGTTTTACATCTGTCTAACATAATCTAGAATGAGAACATATGTCTTAGAGCCACACATGGTACTACTTCAGATGTTCCTGTTCGATACTTAGGAGGCAATAAAAGTCAGGAATTTTCTACCATCCTAGTTATTGAGACAAATGCAATCTCTAGAACTAGTAAGAAACTGCCATGGGGTAGTGGCATTTGATATCTGCGAGGAATATTCAAAAAATACTGTTGTTACCCTCTTGCCACAGGAACCAAATCTGACCACATCTAAAAAAGATGCAAGTGGAACTTGCAGGGGATATAAATGCCTGGGTTTATCCATCAGCTGTTCTTATATGGAGGTCAAAGACCTGTCCTTATTTCTCCATTGTGCAAGGGCTCTATTTGTACAATGAGCCAAAATTAATGAATTGGTATCCCTTTCTTGCAGAGTGGTCTCTGCTCAGAATCATGAGAGGAAATGTTTTTTTCCTAGTCAGCTTCCCCCATTCTGGAAGTCCCATCTTTCATGCTGAGTTAAATCCGTTTTCCACAAATACATTTTCCACAAAGTAGAAGACTTGTTCCATGGGAGTGTCCACCTGGCACAGCTAAACCAGAATGGTTTAAGCACACCAATTTCCAGGATCACAGTCCCAGTTGGTTTATTTTCTGCACATACCAGTTGATTCTTTGCTTTCTTGAAAGAGTAATTATTATAGAAGAAATTATTATTTGAGAACAGAATATCTGAAAAAGGAAGAGAATTAGCATAATATAGTAGAAAAACATCCCTGAACAGATGAGCCCTTAGTGTCACAGCAAGTTCTTTGACCTACTCCAAGAACACTATAGCCACAAGCTTGCTTTTCCCCTCAAGACAGAAAGTTGAATTACAGTATTTCCCAAAATACTTTAATGAGAAAGAATTCCAAATTAAATTAAAAAACCTTGTAAGGACACTACACCCCAAAGATACCACTCACCACAGACTTTTTAAACCAACTGTGTTTTATTTCAAATAATAACAGTAATTAAAAATACATATCTAAGAAGCCCGAGCAGATTAGCTAAAGAGCATTTTAGGATTATAAAAGCACTTTCCGTTGCATCAACCAGATGTCATTTCAAATGCTACTGTTTGGATTAATTAACTGAGTTCAGGACACCACATATATTAAAACTGCTAGTTGTACTATCCACCCTCCCCCATATCCTTTGTAATTTGTTATTAAAATCTTTGCCAATTAGAAAAACACAATCTCTTAAGTAAAACAGCACACTGAACCAATCAGCAATGATTACTCAGATTAAGAGCCATTTAAATGATTTATGGCAGAAATTAAATGATTTTAAAATGCTTCATAAAGGTGTGGTATCTTTCACACATGCACATATACAGTATGCGGAATGTATGGAGTCTGTGTTAAAATGCTGTGATTATTTGCCTCACAGAAATGCCACAAATCGTGTATTTTAGCAAAAAATCATTATAACAGGACGTCATTGATTTAAAGCACTATTCTGGTTAAGGAATATAGCTTCAGACTTTAGTGCAAGAGCAATTCTATCTCTCTTATAGAGATACTTAATTGTAGATACAAAATGCTGCTAGCAAGGATTTTCTTGCTATTTTCTAAGTCCGTGAGAGACTTTTCTCTCATGCAGAAGAGGTAGCAGGGAATGCAAACAACCAAGCCACCTGCAACCTTGAAAAGTCTTGTTTATGGTATAATAGAAAAATATTTTGACAATGGATGTTTTAGGATTTTAGCCAATCACCCCCAAGGGGTGGCTGATCCTTTGTCCAATTAGACTGTGAAGAAAAAAGTCTATAAAAGAGTTTGTAAAATAATTAAATAAATCAATCTTGCTGCACAATTCCTGCCTGCTGGATCATCTCTCCTCCTCCTCCCTATGGCTGCGGGACATGGTGATATACCCGAGGGCCCAGGCCTGCAGTAATATTTGGTGATGCCCGACGTGATCTGCACTCTCTGACGGGTCCTGCACGCTGCGAGCCAAGCCGAAATTCTCTAGAGGTACGCTGTTCCCCTTCCCCCCGGGACCAGGAGGTCCAACGTGACTGAGAAATGGCGAACAGCGGCTCACAAACCGACGCTGTGGTACTGGTCTGGAAAGGTATGTTTAGTATAATGCACACCTCCATTCCTGAAAACTCAGTTCGGGAATTATTAGACTGGGCTACCTTAAAAGGGATTTCCATGGACAGAGATACTACCCTGGACTTTGCCTTATGGCAGGAACTCGGCTGTGCTGTCTGACACGAGCTCCCGACTGGGAACCCATCAGTGTCAGAATTATACCAAACCTGGCGTTAGTTATTTTTTCTGCTGACAGACCTTGACTGTAGCAGCAGGGCTGGCTCGCCTATTTCGGTGATGATTGATGGAGGAATGTCCGAGGGGGACCCTGCTGACTGGGCTTCCGGGGCAAATGATGGTGGATTCGGAAAAACCTCCCTGGCTCCACAGGCAGAGCCTGCGCTGGCTCACCCTGCACAATCGCAGGACTCCGCGGCCCCCAGGGACCCTGCGCTGGCAGAGGCGGGGGGATCAGGGCAGCAGGAGGGCACACAGCCTGCCTTGCCGTTCGGCTGGGCGGTGGCCACGGCTTATCCAGGGCTGCAATTAGCAGCTTAGCAAATTGAACCCCCAGAGCGGCTCCTAGCCCAGTTGCGTATGCACCTGGATCTAACTTCTTAGCCGGCGTAGCGCCGGGCGAGACTGCGCCGAGACTGCCTGGCTGTGATCCGCTGCCCTCCTTGGCGCTGGACTGTTCTGCACAGTCGCAGAACCGAGCCATCGACCTTTTAATACAGCATCTGCCTTTGCTGACAGAGTTACCGAACATATCCCGAAGGGTGGAGGACCTGTTCAGCTTGCTAGAGCAGTGGATGCCAGAGCCACCCTGCCGTGCAGGGCGCGCTGAGCCCATGCCGCCAGCACTGCCCGCGCCGCCTGCGGGAGCCGCGGCTCTGAACCAGGAGGTGGTGTGACCGGCGGCGAACCCAGAAGCAGCGCTGCTGCCGGAAAACCCGGAAGCGGCGGTGGCTGCGGAGCAGCGGCCAGGGAGCGCAGTACCGAATGCGGCCGGGGAGCGCGAAACAGGAGGAGTGACGAGCACGGCGCTGAGTGTGGCCGCGGAGCAAGGGCCAAGCACGGCGCCGGACGTGGCTGTAGCCCCAGAGACGGCAGTAGCAGCTCCAGTACCGGCTCGGTCGGGACTGGCTGAGACAGCATCCCGTAAAGAGGTTCTGTTCAAACTGCAATGAAGCCAACTGCAGTCTGTACTGTCTGTTCTGGCTCTAGCGAACTTAGCCAAAGTGCCCCTCTCTGTCAATTTCTGTTCGCTCCCAGCACCTCAGAGTTGCCTTTGCCTGATGGCTCATCGTCAGGCAGTGAGGCAGATGAGGTTCTGGCCCCAGGTCATCAGGCAGCTGTAGCCGCACGGCGAAGGAAAAGGCTGCGCCGGTCTCGCCCCTGGACCTTTCAGGACTGCAGGGTAACAGTGCGTCCGACCCGCTACAGTCGCTTCTTAGAGTCTGTTAAGATGCAAGCATTGGAGGAGGGTGACTGGAGGTTATTAGAAACACTTGGAATGCCAAATAGAATTGAGCATTCTGGGGGTAACCGGGGAGCTGTTACACTTCATCCACAGGCTGTGCCAGAAGTTCGGGATGGTAGTGATTCCCCAAAAGGGGAGATCCAAGCTTTCCCAATGTATAAGACTCTCCCAGATTCAGGGGAGCATGAGAAGCATGAGGTAATTGCTTGGGAAGTTGTCCAGGACCTCCAATCCAAGGTGGCACAATATGGGCTAGGTTCTGTTGAGGTTATGCAGATAATAAGGGTGATAAATACAGATTTGCTTTCTCCATTTGATATCAGACACTTAGGTCAAATTCTATTTCAACCCGTACAATTTACAGTTTTTGAGAAAACCTGGAGAAAGCTGGCCGACAAGGCTGCATTAGGGAATATCCAGCTCCCTGCTGCCGATCCTAGACGGACAGCAGGAATGGATGCTTTGATGGGGACCGGTCCCTTCTCTGATCCCAGTCTACAGGGTACCTTGTCCTCTAGTGTCCTGCAGCAAGCTCAACAGGTTGGCATGGCTGCCCTGTTGAAAACCATAGAGTTATCTGCACCCAGAAAGCGATATACTGAAATAGTTCAAGGGAAATCAGAGTCATTCCTCTCCTTTGTAGAGAAAGTTGCTGCTTCTCTCGAGAAGCAGGTTGAGGATGACGGGTTAAGACAGATGTTGTTAAGGCAGTTAGTGAGAGATAACGCAAATGAAGAGTGCAGAAAAATCATAGATGCCTATTACAGCTGGTGGTGGGGTCAGTAGCTCTGACCCAGGAAGAGGTGACCGGTCCGGAGAGATGGTCCCAAAAGGGATCGCCTTCCCGAGCCCAGTGTCTTCCTCTCAGCTGTTGGCAGAGGGGCCCTTGCAGAGGCTTTCAGCTCCTTAGTGATTATCAGCTCGTGATTGCAGCTCAGCTCTGCAGGGCACCTCCAGGCCAAACCAGACCAGAGAGAGAGGAGAAGGCCCGTGTGGCTGGTTCTGCACAGAGGTAGCTTTATTGTTGGTCCCCTCCGGCAAAGGGGAAAGCCAGGGACGAGCTCTCTCCCCCACAGAGCCAGGGGGCTTCCTTTTATAGGGGTACAGGGGATCAGTGGGGGACCAATGGGTTACAGAGGGTCTGGGACAGACCAATGGGTTACAGAAAGATCTGCATAGTGTCTCTCAAAGGATTGTGGGTCCACTTTTCCTCACCATGACCCAGGAAGTGGTTTGCCTTTCCGAGGAGTCCTGCTGGGCGATTGCGAAATCTCTTGTCTCAGCAGAGATCCCTCCAGGGCAAGGGCTGGGCATATCCCACAGATGCCTTACCAGGGGACCCTGAGGTAACAGACATGGTCGAAGCCTGTGCTAAGGTAGGATCTGGGAACCAGAAAAGGTCTGCTTTGGCTGCGTTCCTGCAGCCTGTTCCCACATCTTCTGGTCGTGAACCAAAGCAACCAAAACAGGTGAGAAAATGGAAGCGGCCTAAGCCGAGCCAAAAAGAAAACACACCGATCCCCCAGTGCAAGAGGTGTGGCAGACCAGGGCATTGCTCAGACTATTGTAGATCCCAGACTCATGCTGATGGTCGGCCGTTGTCGGGAAACTTCCGCCAGGGTGCAAGGAGGGGGAATTGCTCTCTGATGCAGTTGCTCCCCCAGAGAGTGGCACAGGTACAGGCACAGGCCTACCCAGCCACCCTAGAGACGGCACCCAGGGATCAGACGGCACCCAGGGATCAGACAGGTTTGACGTCCACACCGCAGCCGCAGTCGTCTTAGACTCTAGCGGTATTTATAAGGTTCCCTTGGATGCATATGGACCCTTAGCCCAGGGATCCAGTGCGATTCTGGTGGGAAAACCTGACGTTGCCCATCAAGGAATCTTAGTGCACTCAGGAGTTATTGATGCTGACTTTAAAGGTCAGATTTGCGCTATGGTCTCCACGCAAAACCCCCCTGTAACTATTCCTGAAAAGACCTGCCTTGCTAAATTAGTGCCTTTTAAGTCTTGGGTCCCCAGGATAGAACAACAAACTCAGGAAGATAACAGCAGTGGATCTGCGGGACTTCCGCAGGCCTTCTGGACTGCAGACATCTCTGACCAAAGGCCACAGATGACATGTACCCTGGTCCTGCCAAGCGCCCAACCACCCCGGATTCAGCTTCGAGGTTTGATTGATACGGGTGCTGATGTAACCATCATCTCCTTCTCTGCATGGCCTCCCGCATGGCCTTTAGCCCCAGTGGGATCGGCCATCGCAGGATTAGGAGGAACCACACAGAGCTATTTAAGCGAACGGCCTGTGGTGGTGAAGGACTCAGAGGGGCACACAGCTACAATTAGGCTTTATGTTACTACCACTTCCCTTAACCTTTGGGGACGGGACGTGTTGGCAGCTTGGGGCGTACGGATTGGGACAAATTTTTAGCAGGGGTCACTGTGCGTAAGGGCGCACAGTATCCTACACTGCCTTTGTGGTGGTTGATTAACATACCAATCCGAGTCAGACTCTGCTCAGTTAGTTGAATTAAGGGCTGTTATCATGGCTTTTCAATGATTCTCACAGGAACCTTTGAATTTGGTTACTGAAGCCAACTAGAAAAAGCTTTGTATACAATTAATCACCTTACAGTACCACAAAATTCAAATAATCCTGTTATTCTGAATCATTTTCTCTCGTTGCAGTCTGCAGGCGAGACAAACTGCCCCGGGCAAAAGTCTGGGTGTGGAATTTACTCATTAACCAGTGGGAAGGCCCGCATGAGCTTATCGTTTGGGGTCGTGGGTATGCTTGCGTTTCCACAGATACTGGGGTACGGTGACTACCTGCAAAATGCGTTCGCCCCGACCTATGGCACCAGAGGCAGAACAGGCAACCTCCAAATGATGACCAGAACGCCAATCATCCAAATGGCGACCAGAATGTAGATCATCAGCCTAATGACTCTTCTGATGATGACCAGGATGTCAACTGTCAGGCAGATGGTCCTTCTACAAGCAGAGACTGGGATGGTCCTTCCACAAGCAGAGACTGAACTTTAAATTTCTTGTTATGGAGTCAGATAGTTAAAGCCTTAAGGACATATTTAGAATTAATAACTCAAGTAGATTTCTATTTAGGATTAATAGTAGAGTTGTTATCTTATAAAACAAAAAGGGGGAATTGTAGATACAAAATGCTGCTAGCAAGGATTTTCTTGCTATTTTCTAAGTCCGTGAGAGACTTTTCTCTCATGCAGAAGAGGTAGCAGGGAATGTAAACAACCAAGCCACCTGCAACCTTGAAAGTCTTGTTTATGGTATAGTAGAAAAATATTTTGACAATGGATGTTTTAGGATTTTAGCCAATCACCCCCAAGGGGTGGCTGATCCTTTGTCCAATTAGACTGTGAAGAAAAAAGTCTATAAAAGAGTTTGTAAAATAATTAAATAAATCAATCTTGCTGCACAATTCCTGCCTGCTGGATCATCTCTCCTCCTCCTCCCTATGGCTGCAGGACACGGTGATATACCCGAGGGCCCAGGCCTGCAGTAATACTTAATGACTTTAATAAGACTGTAAAACTATTTTATAAAGCAGTAGCTTTTAAATTACTGTCACCCTAGCAGAGATTACGATCACTTTATGGAATATAATGCAAATACATTTCTCAGCATATTAATAAATCCTAACATTTGCTGCATTGAAGACTGGAGGAAAAGTGCTGTCTTTATTTAAATATGGGTGGCCATCCTCTAGATTTTCCTTTAGGCTAAAATTAATTAAGTGTAGATTAACCAGTTTATGATAGTGCTTCCTTGTCTATACCAAAAAGCACAGTATAAGTTTGACCACTTTAAACTGGGTCAGTTCACCTGGGTTGGGCCCTATGTCCAGTCTCCAGTACTGGCTCATGACAGGTGCTTGGTTTAGAATTTAAGAGCATGGTATTAACAAATATTTTAATATTTTTGTCATCAGCCTTCCCACATGGTAAGACATAATTTTCCTACTTTTGCTGCTTTGGTAGATGCAAGACCTTCAACTAGAAGACCTGCCCATTAAAGAACCAAACCCAAAATCAATGATGAAGAAATTTTTCAGTCATATCAGTACCTTGATGACTGTCAGAAAAGAAAATTACTTTTAGACATAAGATCTAATAATGTAGAGTTGCATAAATGTTAAAGTTAACATTTAGTAAAAGATAGCAGTGTAGCTACATGAAGCTTTGGTTCCTTTATTGTTACAAGAATGACCTAACAGAAGAAAGGCATTGGAAGCCTTTGCAGGTTCTTTAGCAGTTTGCAGTGAAGCTGGGTGAATAACTAGGAATGAAATAGCTGATAAAAATCAAACTTGTTGTAAAAACCAGCTAGATTAATCATAGGTTTATGACAGGTGACCTTTATCATTCAGTTTAAAAATAAATTGTAACTTCAATAAAGGAATTTCTATTTATATTTATATACTTCATTTTAATTGAACATCTAGTGTGTTCTTTAGTGCATTCACTTTATCTGTGACACCATGGCAAATTTTCCAGATAATGATAAAACAGGATAGGATACAGGACTGTTTTATTTCAGTGTTCATCAACTTCCAGAAGTGATATTATCTACTGAAAATAGTATTGTGAGGTGTCATGGCACTGGAACATTTATTTTGAGGGCATGCCAATATAACACAGGTAAGCATGCTCCAGAGGTGCTACAGGGATGGTGTGACAGAACATCTGGTTTGTAAATGCACATAAATACTATTTCAAGCTTAATCATGTTTGCAAAAGAAAGAACTTTTCTTTTTTTTTTATTTTTTGAAATAAAAGTCTGTCTGGGAGAGGAAAACCAATTTATCTAAAGTAAAACAAATGCATTTTTTCTACCTCTGCAGCCTCTGCCTATTTCAGGTTAAAGATAGGATAATTTTTTTTTAAAAGATAATGAAGCACATTTTCTCTGTAGTTTTCCTTTACCTCTCTTTGCAGCAAGTCTTTCATGGAATACTGATCAAAAAATATGATGCAGGCGATTGGATTGCTGAAGCAGGGTAGTTCCCTATCTGAGATGGACCCTACAATTTCTGTGGTCACTGGAATCAAGTCTATAGAAAACTCACATTCTTCTGAGCTGCAGACAAATACTTTGAGAGAAAAGCATGTGGAAATCATACCCTTAAATCAGCAGAGCAATCTAGGATGAACAAAAGACAGACCACATTGAAAGACAAGGAAATCCATTTTTGCTTTCATTCAACAATTCACACATAAACTGCAGATATAGGTAGACATATCTGATAACTATGTTATCAGATATGTGAAAATTTGCTGTTTAAGAGAATTTTTTTCAAAATATTCAGTTCTAACAAAGTTTTAATGATTAATTAAGAATATGTGAATAAATTTGAATGCATTATTTTTTGAGTGTTCAACAGTTTATTATCTTCATAGTCTTATTTTAAGGAATTTCATGGCTGTACAGAAATACTATTTGGTGGGTTGTCCTGGCAGAAGAAGATGCAGTAGAGGAATTGGGAAAGGAATATGCTCAATTAATTAGCACAGTATTAGATCTTGCTCCTATTTAAAATCTAACTAGTCACTCTTAAACTTTGGAGAAGTGAGTAGGAAAACATGAGAGCTTGAAAGGCATTTTGAGAGCATTTTATAATAGGCTTTTATCTCATTATTTATTACATTCTCTTTGATAGTAATTCTAATGCAGGTTTGGAGGTTTTTTTTTGTTTGTTTTTTTTTTTGGCTTTTTTTTTACTATCAAATCACTGCATTCACACCCTTCATTTCTCTCTAGTTACAGTAAATCACTTGGGAGTCTCTAATTTTATTTTCTTAAATTTTTCCTTTTATTGTGTTTTTGTCTTATTACTTTTTATTCACCACTCATTATTCTCTGAGAAATCAAAAGCCTAGAACATGCACCATCTCACCTTACTCTGCAAAACTTTGCAAAAGCCTTTTTTGAGGGATGATGTCTGTTGAAGGTTCTCTTTACAAATATCCCTCCATTTCCTCTTGTCTGGACAGGAAAGATAAAATCTGCTACAGAAAAAGCTGCAAGTTTCTTTCCACTTAGATACTAGAATATGTTTTATAAGTACCCAACCAGCTGAATAATCAAAATATTTTAATAGTAATTTACTATGGGCTGTATACAGAAATAATTGCTTTGCTTATAATTTAAATCATTCTTCTACGTTGTATCTGTTCTGAGCATGTGAAAAAAACCTTAGGGCCTGACTGAAATGAGCAGTTTAAGATATTTGACAGGAACTCTCTTTGGGTCTTCCTAAGAGCTTAACTCTAGCTCAACTCTTATTAAAGGTTTGGACACAGACTGTTGTGTGTTACTCACAGAGCTGCTTTGAGAGGAAGGGCAGACTTCCCTGGGAGCCCAGATGTGGCCAGATGCCTTTCTGGTGGGCAGGTGATTTGGAAATACAGCCTGTCCCAGCTATGGGCCTGCCTCTAGCTTTGTGGGCAAGAAAGCTGCCCAGCTCTGTGCCAGCCCCCTGGCTGCAAAGGCTATCACAGGGTAAAAATAAGGAGCACATTTTCGTTTGAAAACATGAATCCATCCCTGCAGCAGTGATGTCATGGTGTTTTCTATATCAGATATTGTGAAATTAGAGCTTTATAAAAATATAATCCATTGGGTGTATAAGGTGTGAATGTATGTTATTGTCTGGATTTACAAAAGTTTCTGTTTCAAAAACGTTGTCCCATTTCTGGGCCAGATATGTTTGGAAAACAATGGCAAAAAAATAAAAGTCCCCATTGTAAAGCAAAATGATTCCAAATGAACATAAAGCCTCATGAGTCCTGGATCTTACTTCATCAGACCAGGCCAGAGACACTTTATCTGCAAATTATACAACAAAGTTTCAAGGGAGCAGCTGAAGAAATTGTATTGTCATGGAACCAAGGTGATTATTACATGGTCTGGTGGTTTGACCCTGACTGGATTTTAGAGACTCACCAAAGCTACTGCATCACTCACCTCTGCAACTGGACAGAGGAAAGAAAAAAATATGATGAAAAGCTGATAGGCTGAAATAAGGACAGGAAGAGATCACTATTCATTTGCCAATATAGGCAAAACAGACTAGACTTCAGGAAACTAACTGAGTTTATTATCAATCAAAATCAGAGCATGATAATGAGAAGTAAACCAAGTCTTAAAACCACTTTCTTCCTACCCCTCCCTCCTTCCTGGAATCTGCCTCCTCCCCCAGTTGCACAGGGAAATGGAGAATGGGGCTTATGGTCAGTTTATCTTGTCTCACATTGCTTCTGCGACTGCTCAGGGGGAGGAGTCCTTTCCCTGCTCCAGCATGGGGTCCCTCCCATGGGAGTCAGTCCTCCACAAACTTCTCCAGCAGGAGTCCTTCCCACGGGTTACAGTTCTTAACCAACTGCTGCGGTGTGCGTCACTCTTTCATGGGCTGCAGTCCTTCAAGAGCAGCCTGCTCCAGCGTGGGTGCCCCAGAGGGTCACAAGCCCTGCTAGGATCTCGCTCCATCGTGGGCTTCCCACAGGGTCACAGCTTTCTTTTGGGTATTCCCCTGCTCCATTGTGGGGTCCTCCACAGGCTGTGGGTGGACCTCTGTGTGCTGCAGGGGCACAGTTGCCTCACCATGGGCTGCACCTGCAGGGGAATCTCAGCTCTGACACCTGGAGCACCTCTTCCCTTTCCTTCTGCACAGACTGGGATCTGCAGGCCTACTGCTTTTACATATTATTACTCCTCTCTTCTTTGAGCACAATTACAACTGCACAATAACTTTTTTTTCCTTTTTAAATATGTTATCACAGAGGGGTTACTACCACCTCTGATGGGCTTGGTCTTGGCCCATGGTGGGTCATACTTGAAACCGTGTGGCATTGGTTCTGTCAGAAATGGGGGAAGCTTCTGGCAGGTTATCACAGAAGCCACCCCTGTGGTCCTCCTGCTACCAAAATCCGACCATACAAACTCAATACACATGGTCTAGAATAATTAGACATTACTCCTCCAAGATGATTCTTTTTGATGTCCAAATAAATACTACCTTCTGGCCTAAGAATGCATTTCTGTGGTATGTGCACATTAAAACTTGAATTTAGACAAGACAGACTCAAGCTGGATTTTGTGACTAGTTTCTCTAGGGAGAGCCCCATGCTATTCAACACTGTGCTGTAAAGCAAATGTATATTTTGTGAAATGAATATCAGACTTCGAGTGTTGTGTTTAGTATACTCAAATCTGTGAAATCTGTGACTGCTGAGTTCTCAAGGGATATGAGGAACAAAATCAACTGAAATGACCCTTGTTTACAGGACAAAAGCAGGTAATCAATATGCAATCTTCAAAGGTCTCTCAAGTATCAGGGGATACTAAAAAGGAAGACATCTCTCAATATTCTTCAGTATTGATCAAAAATAAAACCTCAACAGCTTTGAATAATAAAACTTCAACAATATATATAAAATATATATTTTTGATATAAAAATCAATAATTAAATATATTAAAATAAATTAAAATATTGTGGGCTATGGGTTACCACTGCCACCCTGCACTATCATTATAAGTCACTAAAATATTTACAGCATATGTCATAAATCTTTCTTCCATAGAATAGCTATATTTAGATTTCCATTTGTTGGTTAAAAAAAAGTCTGTTTCATTATCCTTGTGCTGAGAGGGCCAATACCAGGTGATTCAGAAGAATATACTAGAAATCCCGTGAAATGCAAATAATCTTCTTGAGGAGGTTTCATTCTAATTCTCTTGCATAAAGTAATTTCAAACTGTAAAGCATAAAATTTTCTGGTGTTACATTTCTTTTTTCTCTTAGCAGTAGTCAATGTTGGACATTTTTATTCTATAAAACCTTAGTTGAATTGTCCTAGCTGGCATCCCACCTCTGTGAGTTCCACAGTCTAATTATGCTTTCAGTGAGGAAATTTAACCAGTTGGGAAAGGAGCTGAAAAAGTATTTTCTTTATTTCTTTGCTTAAGGCCTTACCTAGAGAAGCAAGTAGTCCTCCAGTTTGTTGAACCAGGAACCTAGCTAAATTAAATTCAGGATTTTGGTGAAATAAAACCCACAGATTAGAAGGTAGATTTGAAAATAATCGTGTGAGGAAACTATTAAATTGAAATTGGTTAAAATTTTTTGTTGAGTCATAAGATGCTAAAATAAGAGGACTGCCTGAGAGCCCAGAATTTTGATCCATGTAATAGTGACCTAAGAAGGGAAAAACTATTAGAGCTTTATGAAGTTTGATTAATGTCTGAAGGATTTCAAATAAGTGGTTTTGATATTGTCATCTCAATTAGAAACAAATTGTTGTCATCAACATGCTTCTTACAGCATACAGCTGGAAAATCACAGAAAAGACTACAAAGGGCATTGAAGAAGCAAGCAGAAGCTTTTCTTTCACTTAAAATTGTCTGTGGTCAATTAAAAAAAATAGCAGGAGTACAGTGAGACTCACTGTGTAGTTCTTGATGCAAAGGTAGGAAAACACCAGCTCGAGATGGCTGAATGAGTTTGAGCTGGACTGCACTGTAACTCGTCCAAACCAGTTCACATTATCTTTGCATCTACATGACTGAGAAATTACTGCTTATGATATCTCAGAAGTGCTTAGCAGGAATGAAATTTTGGCTTAAAACTGAGGTTCCTAATTTTAATTGTACTAATGTTACTGTTCTGTTTAGATCACCTTCTGAAAAAAAGTATTTCTGTGGGAAACAAAGAGTGTGTTTTTTGTTGTTATTGTTGGCTAACACATACACACAGACACAAAAAAAAAAAGTAATAAAAGAAAAACTTTCACAGCTTTCCCATTATTAGTTCTGGGAAAACACAATAAAGCCACAGCTGGCAGGCACATTTTTTTCTTAGCACTTGATAATAGAATTAATTGGTAAGTGGAAAGCTTACAACCCTTTTTCTGCTGCAAGTTGCCCTCTGCTATCATTTTGAATAGATGTTAAAATCCAAGCTAATTGTAATTCACTTAATAATGAAGAAATATATTTGCATCATCAATAATCAAGGCTTTTTTTTTTTTTACAAGTAATTTTAGTGTAGAACATCAATAAACTGGAGACAAAGAGATGTTCAGGTTAGCATGAGTAGTTCAGGGTGATGGGGTAAATTCAAATGCAGCACTTTAATACACGTATATCCGGTCTGTGCACTTCCTGTTGTAATGAGAACACTCCCTATAACAGCATTTGAGGCAGCATGGGGCAGGGATGGGGTGGGGTGGGAGAAGAATGTCTGTCTTTCTAGTAACCTACAAAGCTGAAATGAGCAGTACTATGAGTGATGAACAGCAGCTCTAGCAGAGTTGTCTACAGTAGTTCAAGACCATTACTCCATCCCCATTAGAGACATTTATCATTTAGTCACTATGCTTATACAACAGTATTCTAAAGCTGCAAAAAGCACCTTGCCAGCTCTATATTAGGTATGGGTGAATTCATTCTGATAAAATCAGAACTGCTCTTAATTTTTCCCAGACCTGTAACTGAACCAAAACTTAATGTTCATCCATCATTTTTCAGACCCGAAAGTTTGTGCTTTGCAAGCAGGGCCACAATGTATCAGCTCAGCAAGGTCCCTGATGCAATGGTTGGTGGGCATAGCATAAGAACATGACCAGAATTGAACAGATTATTTGGGAATTTCTCCATCCCTTTCCATCTGCAAACTTCTCTCCTAGGCTTCTTGCCAGTGGTGAAACCATGGTGAGGATGTAATCTGCTGGCAGGCCAAAAGAAGCATAGTGTCAGCAATATGGATTGATACATATATTTAGGAATAGCTGGATTTGAAGCACAACATACACTTACAGTCAGATTAATTCTGGGAAATGTTAACCAGTGAAATACTGCACAATTAAAAAAAAAATCTGTTTCTACTATTTTGATTCCCATGTCATTTTTCTCACACTTTGATATTTATAACCCATTATAATATACATGGCATTTACAAGCAGCTTTCAGCAAATTCTTGTGCAGGTATAGAAGAGAAGGTATATGTGATTATAGCAAAATTCATGTCTTTCAACACAATGTTGCATTGCATCTTGTTGACTTTTCACCCCTACCTAGGTACAGATCTGTATGTCAAAGAAAGTATTTCTTTAGTGAACGATTTTTGTATATTGAACAGGTTGGAGAAAAGATCTTCCTAATATCTGATGGAAAGTACAGGAAAAAATACGTATTACAGCAGTGATGGAACATAGTAAAATTTTCAGTCCTTAAAAATCTTGTTGAATTTCATTTTTTTTTCAAATATGTCTGAACAATAAGCAAAATACAGTCTCAGTGATTGAAACTAAATTATTTTCAATGTTTAAATTGAAACCATGATTTTTCAGCACTTTCCCTCCAAAAAATAATCTGAAGTAATAAGCCTCCATCCTTTGGTGAATGAATGTATTTTTGTCTGTTAATATTCAAGAACTGTTCGCAATTTACATTTAATCATCTGCAGCCAAGGAGCAAAAAATCCTCCAAGAAGTTTTGAAGAGGTAAAGCAAAAACTAATGTAAGGTTGATCGATTGGAATATTATTTGATGACCATAGTCATAGATTCAGTACTGAAGGCTCCTAGGGTGACATTTGACATGGGATTATCTCAGAATTAAATCTGAATCCTCTGAAAGAAATTATTTCTATTTTCATTGACAAAAAAGGATCTTTTGTTGCAGTTAAAAAGGCTTTGAATCTGTTCTCTCCTCTCCAAGATAAGAATGTTGGATGACAGGAAAGAATTCTCCAGTGGGTGAGTCTTCTGTTTGTGCAAAGAGGAATATTTGACATGGCTTCTTATGTAGTCTGATGGCTTTACTGGACAAGTAAGTATTTTCTTTGACTAACTTTCTGTCCTGGGTTGAGGTGTATTCTATTACCATCCTCATGAGCTGTTGAAATCAGGTGGGGCAGTGTCTTCCTTGCCTCCTCCCCCCAGACTATCTTTCTGTTAATGGCCCATCATTGTCCTGCTGCATGACTCAGAGATAACTCCCTCCGGACTATCTTCTGTTAACGAGCCTAATCAACACCTGGCCTCATGACTCATTACCCCATTGTGAGATGCTCCACCCAGAGGGAGGAACCAAGCATCCCATCATGGATATAACTGGGACTCTGAGCATCAAAGGGACTCCACTGGATTTCCAGAGGACAGGAGCTACACAGCCACCGCTGGATTTTCTGAGGAAGAGCAGACCCCTTCTACTACAGGATCACCACTTCAGAGGATTGCAGCCACCATTCCACCAGACTGCTACCACTACCCTGCCTAATAGGGACTCAGGTTGTATCTTGACTCTGTCAGTATTTTCTTTTACTTTCTTTTCCTTTACTTTAATTTTCCATTAAATTGTTATTCTGACTTGGTGCCTCTCACTGGTTTGTTTTCAAACTAGCACATAATTTGGCGCCCAACGTGCGGCCTGCTCTGAGACAAAGTCAGAATTACAATCTTGTATTAACAGAAACCTATTCACCATGGTGCTCAGCTTGTCTGCATGGGTTCTGTATCTTGCTCTCTATATTTTTCCTCACATGGGGAACTACCTGCCTGTTGTGTTACTCCTGTTAAAACCAGGGACTGGTATGAGAATTGCTTTATTGGTTTATTATGTCTATAGCATAATAACCTGCGAGGCAATGAATACCATTCGGAATATACACTCAGTTTTGTTTGGCTTTCCTAGTCTGGGCTCCTCTGTCTGGGATCTCTTCAACAATCGCACCCAGCCCCTGGTGGGAGGAGTAGAGAGTGGTTTCTTCCAGCCTTTCAGGCCAGGCACAGCAGTTTTTGAAAATATTGAGTTCCCTCTGGATGTTAAGGATGGTATAATCTTCTTGTCAGTTCTATTCTCTTTTTTCTCCATGGCCTGCATTGTGTACACCATGCTTAGAAACAGAACGCTACTTAGTGTGGTGCAACGTCTGCTTGAGGAGGAGGTAAAAAGGAGCAAAGCAGCAAATACCATGTCTACACAGACTGCCACACAGAAAGGAACCAAAAGCAAAGCAACCGCATCCATCTCTACGCAGACTGTCACAAAGGAGAAAGGAAGCAAAAGCAAAGCAACCGCATCCATCTCTACGCAGACTGACACAGAGGAGAAAGAAACCAAACGCAAAGCAACCGCATCCATCTCTACGCAGACTGTCACAGAGGAGAAAGAAACCAAATGCAAAGCAACAGCGTCCATCTCTACGCAGACTGACACAGAGGAGAAAGAAACCAAATGCAAAGCAACAGCGTCCATCTCTACACAGACTATCACAGAGGAGAAAGGAACCAAATACAAAACAACAGCGTCCATGACTACGCAGACTGACTCAGAGGAGAAAGGAACCAAAAGCACTGTCAGCGTCCCCATGCAAGCCACCACTGAACCAGAACAGCCCAAACCGATTGCAGTTGCCCCCGTGCAGAAGAAGAAATCAAAAAGCAAGTCAGTCCGCATAGTGACTGATGAGGATGCAGCAGGACCTTCACATCCAGCAGAAGAGGCAGAGCCAGAGATCATCACTCGGTCACTATCCCTGGGTGAGCTGCGTGACCTGCGGAGGGAATTCACACGCCAGACAAACGAGTCCATCCTGACCTGGCTGCTCCGCATTTGGGATGCTGCAGCCAATGACACCATTCTGGACGGAAGTGAGGCCAGGCAGCTGGGATCTCTGTCCCGGGATGTGGTCATTGACCAGGGGATCGGGAGAACCCAAGAAACTCTCAGCCTCTGGCGGCGACTGCTTACAAGTGTCAGGGACAGGTACCTTTGTAAAGAAGACCTCCAGGTGCACCAAGGGAAATGGAGCACAATGGAACAAGGTATCCGGTGCCTGAGGGAATTGGCTGTGCTGGAGATCATTTTCTCAGAAGACGAGAGATTTCCTAAGAGCCCAGATGGTGTCCAGTGCACGTCACAGATGTGGTTGAGGTTCGCACGCCTTGGACCAGAGATATACTCCCGTTACCTGGCAACACTGCAATGGAGGGAAGGCGAGGACAGGGTGGGCGTCTTGGTGAACAAACTGAGGATTTACGAGGACACCGTCACAGCCCCGTTTCGCACCCATGTCTCATCCGTGGAAACAAGTCTTTCAGCTGAGCAAGTCCGGAGTTTGATTGAAGAAGGCCATCAGAAATTGAAAAAGGAACTTAAGGAAGAGATTTACCAGATCTCGCCAGAACCAACAAGAGTCTCTGCCATTAGGAGCCGGCGTCCCCCAACCAGGGAGAGAGGATACACCCCACGAGGTAATCTCTGGTTTTTCCTTCAGGAACATGGAGAAGACATGAGTAAGTGGCATGGAAAACCCACCTCCTCCTTAGCAGCCAGGGTACGTGAACTAAAAAGAGGGACAACTACCACAAGAAGCGCATCTAGAGTCAACATTGCTCCGGTCTCTCACACACAGAACTCCAGACGATACCAGAATGATAGTATGACTGATCCTCTTGAAGGGACCTCAGGAACATATTCACCGGAAGGGAGCAACATGCACCAGAACCAGGAATAGAGGGGCCCTGCCTCTAGCCAGGTAGAGGAAAGGGATAATCGGGTCTTTTGGACTGTGTGGGTCCGATGGCCTGGCACAGCTGACCCACAAAAATACACGGCTTTGGTTGACACAGGTGCTCAATGTACTCTGATGCCATCAAGGTATGTGGGGGCAGAACCCATTTCCATTTGTGGGGTGACAGGAGGATCCCAGCAGCTGACTGTACTGGAAGCTGAAGTGAGTTTAACTGGGAACGAGTGGCAGAAACACCCCATCGTGACTGGCCCGGAGGCCCCGTGCATTCTCGGCATAGACTATCTCAGAAATGGATATTTCAAGGACCCAAAAGGACATCGTTGGGCTTTTGGGATAGCTGCTGTGGAGACAGAAGATATCAGACAACTGAGTACATTGCCTGGCCTCTCAGATGACCCATCTGCCGTGGGACTGCTAAGAGTTGAAGAACAACAGGTACCAATTGCCACAGCAACAGTACACCGTCGGCAATACCGCACAGACAGAGACTCTGTGGTTCCCGTCCATGAGATGATTCGTAAACTGGAGAGCCAAGGGGTGGTCAGCAAGGCCCATTCACCTTTCAACAGCCCTATATGGCCAGTGCGTAAGTCCAACGGAGAATGGAGACTGACGGTGGATTACCGTGGCCTGAATGAAGTCACACCACCGTTGAGTGCTGCTGTGCCGGATATGTTGGAACTTCAGTACGAGCTGGAGTCCAAAGCAGCGAAGTGGTACTCCACTATTGACATTGCCAATGCCTTCTTCTCCATTCCTTTGGCAGCAGAATGCAGGCCCCAGTTTGCTTTCACTTGGAGGGGTGTGCAATACACCTGGAACCGACTGCCCCAGGGGTGGAAGCACAGTCCCACCATTTGCCATGGACTGATCCAGACTGCACTGGAAAAGGGTGAGGCCCCAGAACATCTGCAATACATCGACGACATCATCGTGTGGGGAAACACAGCAAAGGAAGTATTTGAGAAAGGAGAGAAAATCATCCAGATTCTCCTGGAAGCTGGCTTTGCCATCAAAAGGAGCAAAGTCAAGGGACCTGCCCAAGAGATCCAGTTCCTGGGAGTAAAGTGGCAAGATGGACGACGTCAGATTCCCACCGAGGTCGTCAACAAGATCACTGCGATGTCTCCACCGACCAGCAAGAAGGAAACACAAGCTTTCCTAGGCGCCATAGGTTTTTGGAGAATGCACATTCCTGAGTACAGCCAGATCGTGAGCCCTCTCTACCTGGTTACCCGCAAGAAGAACGATTTCCACTGGGGCCCCAAACAGCAGCAAGCCTTCACCCAGATCAAACAGGAAATCGCTCATGCGGTAGCCCTTGGCCCAGTCAGGACAGGACCAGAGGTGAAGAATGTGCTCTACTCTGCAGCCGGGAGCCATGGTCTGTCCTGGAGCCTCTGGCAGAAGGTGCCTGGTGAGACTCGTGGCCGACCACTGGGATTCTGGAGCCGAAGCTACAGAGGATCTGAAGCTAACTACACTCCCACAGAGAAGGAAATCTTGGCCGCCTATGAAGGAGTCCAAGCTGCCTCGGAGGTAATCGGCACAGAGGCACAACTCCTCCTGGCACCCCGACTACCAGTGCTGGGGTGGATGTTCAAGGGAAAGGTTCCTTCCACGCATCACGCCACTGACACCACATGGAGCAAATGGATTGCTCTCATCACACAGCGTGCCCGTATTGGAAACCCGAATCGCCCTGGGATTCTGGAAATTATAACAAACTGGCCTGAAGGTGAGACGTTTGGATTATCTTCTGAAGAAGAGGAAGAGCAAGTGACTCGTGCTGAGGAAGCCCCACCATATAATGAGCTACCGGAGACTGAAAGACGTTATGCCCTCTTCACTGATGGTTCCTGCCGAATTTTAGGCACTAACAGGAAGTGGAAAGCTGCAGTATGGAGCCCCACACGGCAAGTTGCACAAGCTACCGAGGGACAAGGTGGATCGAGTCAGGTTGCAGAGCTTAAAGCCGTCCAGCTGGCTTTGGATATTGCTGAACGAGAGAAGTGGCCGAGGCTCTATCTCTACACCGACTTGTGGATGGTAGCTAATGCTCTGTGGGGATGGCTGGTTCGCTGGAGAAAAGCCAACTGGCAGCGCAGAGGGAAACCCATCTGGGCCGCTGAGATTTGGCAGGACATCGCTGCCCGAGTAGAGAAGCTGGCCGTGAAGGTTCGACACGTGGATGCGCACGTACCCAAGAGTCGGGCTAATGAAGAACATCGCAACAATGAGCAGGTGGACCGAGCTGCCAAGGTGAAAGTATCACAGGTGGATCTGGACTGGCAGCACAAGGGAGAATTATTCCTAGCTCGTTGGGCCCATGATGCCTCTGGTCATCAGGGGAGAGATGCAACATACCAATGGGCCCGTGACCGAGGGGTGGACCTTACCATGGACAGCATTTCACAGGTCATCCACAGTTGTGAGACCTGTGCTGCAATCAAACAGGCCAAGCGGGTGAAGCCTCTGTGGTATGGTGGACGATGGTCAAAGTACAGGTATGGGGAAGCCTGGCAAGTTGATTACATCACCCTTCCCCAAACTCGCCAAGGCAAGCGCTACGTGTTGACCATGGTTGAAGCAACCACTGGATGGCTGGAGACCTACCCTGTGCCTCATGCTACAGCCCGGAACACCATCTTGGGCCTGGAAAAGCAAGTCCTGTGGAGACATGGCACCCCGGACAGGATCGAGTCAGACAACGGGACTCATTTTAAGAACAGCCTCATCAACACCTGGGCCAGAGAACACGGTATCGAATGGATATATCATATTCCTTATCATGCACCAGCTGCCGGAAAAGTTGAACGCTGCAATGGACTACTTAAAACCACCCTAAAGGCACTTGGTGGGGGGACCTTCAAAAATTGGGAAGTGAACTTAGCGAAGGCTACCTGGATGGTCAATACCCGAGGGTCCATCAATCGAGCTGGTCCTGCCGAGTCTGAACCCTTGCACACAGTGGATGGAGATGGAGTCCCTGTGGTACACCTGAGAGGTATTTTAGGAAAGACTGTTTGGATTAATCCCACCTCAGGCAAAGGCAAACCCATCCGTGGGATTGTCTTTGCTCAAGGACCTGGTTGCACTTGGTGGGTAATGCAAAAAGATGGGGAAACCCGTTGTGTACCACAGGGAGACCTAATCTTAGGTGAGAACGGTGTGTAGGGTTTCATTGTATATATATATATATGTATGTGTGTCTAGAGTTTAAGAAGGTATTGATTTGGGATGATGTAGATGGTAATAGAATAAGGGGTGGATAATGTCCTGGGTTGAGGTGTATTCTATTACCATCCTCATGAGCTGTTGAAATCAGGTGGGGCAGTGTCTTCCTTGCCTCCTCCCCCCAGACTATCTTTCTGTTAATGGCCCATCATTGTCCTGCTGCATGACTCAGAGATAACTCCCTCCGGACTATCTTCTGTTAACGAGCCTAATCAACACCTGGCCTCATGACTCATTACCCCATTGTGAGATGCTCCACCCAGAGGGAGGAACCAAGCATCCCATCATGGATATAACTGGGACTCTGAGCATCAAAGGGACTCCACTGGATTTCCAGAGGACAGGAGCTACACAGCCACCGCTGGATTTTCTGAGGAAGAGCAGACCCCTTCTACTACAGGATCACCACTTCAGAGGATTGCAGCCACCATTCCACCAGACTGCTACCACTACCCTGCCTAATAGGGACTCAGGTTGTATCTTGACTCTGTCAGTATTTTCTTTTACTTTCTTTTCCTTTACTTTAATTTTCCATTAAATTGTTATTCTGACTTGGTGCCTCTCACTGGTTTGTTTTCAAACTAGCACACTTTCAGATTTTTCAGTTGTCTGCTCCTGGCTCTACAGGTTTTTTGGTTTCTTTTCTTCAGAAGACTGACTCCAGCTTTGCCAGCAGTGCTAGTCAAACTAGCTGATTGCTGCTCTGGGTGTTGTCTAACATGACTGTGTTTGAAAAGAACAGTTTAGGAATATTGCATCTATAGAGTCCAGGAATGGGCTGTTTATTGTAGCTTGTTATAATTTCAGGATTATCCTGAGTGTATAGGTATATAGGCACTAAAGAGAATTTGGGGTGCCTTCAGGGGAATAATCTTTGACAATTAAAGTATTAGAGAAACTGGGATCTGTTCAATATTGTCTTAGCTTGTTCAAAAATCAATGCCACATGGATAGAGAGCTTTGCATGTCAATGGTAGTCCTGTTAGGGCTATTCTTGATTTACAAAGGAAATGAGTAGAATTCATTGATACATTAGCAAAAGTCTGGAGGACAGGATAATGTCAAAAAAGCCTCTGGTGATCAGTACTGGTATTTAACCATAGATGAAGGTGTTGTTGGAGCTCTCAGATCTCCAATGTGTTACATGCTCTTTCTTTTCTGCTATTTCAGACAAAAGCTGATATGTCAGATATATCACTTGAGATCATGTCACCCTGTGGTTCACTGAATGCACTCATGAAGTTAGATTCAGCTTTGCAGATCTGAGAACTATGTCTTTAATTAGCTGAAGCAGACACTGATGTTAGAAAGAAAGAAGTTCTGTAGCACTTCAGTACCTGTTTCCAGCTATGCGGTGAAGCAACATATTTGGTACGTAGACTATTAAGTCAGCAAGAAACACAACAGGAATTGTAGCTGTTGGCTAAAATTTATGAAAAATAAATTGGATCCTGGAAACTGTGTAGTGCACCCCACTCCATTAATAAATTGTTAAACTGAAAGCTCATATGTACTTTCAGTAACCACTGACATTTTATCTTAAATAAGGATGAGAAATTTCACTTACTACAAAGTAAAGCATTAAAAAGGTTCCTTATCTATGGGACCAGAATAGGGCTATTAGTAACACTGTCTGCTTCTTTTTAAAACCCTATTAGTGTCAGGTAATATGTTTCTCCAATGGCACTTGATATTCTCTTGGCTAAAAAAAACCTGAAAATGAACTTTCCAAGAGAATATTTTAAGTAATAATAGCTGGCTAAAGAAAATGTAACCCTTAGTATCAGTAAAACATATACTGGCTTTCTTCTTAAACCAGTTTTCACAGGCATTAGCAATGTAATCTGTTATTTCTGTTTCTGTACATGTGTTTCTTTTTGGTCTATAGGTATATGTGTACATACCTACTAACCAAATATTCAGTTTGTGCTATTTCTTTGAATCCAATAAGATGCATAGCTAAAAGGCAGGACTATTCTGACAGCCAAAACCTAATATTTATTCTTCTCTGTGTATATAATGCAAGGTAAGAGATGGGGATCCCAAGCTTCTGTGTAAGTATTGATCAATCCTCTTCATGTCATAGTTCTTTGCTTTAAATAACATTTCAAGTCTGTAGACCTATAGTTGTCAAGGTATGCCTCACAGGTTACGCCTTCAGAGCTAAAAAGCCCAAGGCTGTTCAAATAGCATGGACACTGAATGGTGTGAACAACATAGCCGGAATTCTTGTGGAAATAGCACAAACTGCACTACTGTGACTGGAAGCATGAAGATGGAAAACACTATACCACATGCAACAAGCATCATCTGAGAGACATCTCATATCTCTGCTGCTAAATAAAGCAGGAGCAGAGCATAAACACTGAACAACTGCTTGTCCATACTGGGCATTTCCTGTCATATTTGCATGCAGAGCAACAGTTTACTGATCTCCCAAACATTGTCTGGGCACAGTTTGGTGGATAACATGTACTGTAGGCTACGTCCCAAAGGTAGAATGAGTAGGACTGTTTTTTTTCTCTCTCTATTCTATACATCCCTCCATCAACTTCTGTGCAGGCACGTGTGTGTGTACTCAAACTCCATGTCTTGCAACATGTCTTTATATGTAATAATTCCTTTGTTTTGTGACATGAAAATATCTCACTGTGATGTCCTATAAGCAGGTAGGTCCTTGCTTTGTTTCAGACCCCTAAACTGAGAAATGTACAACACACTGTAACCATGTCCTAAAACCACCTGAATACCCAAGGTCTTTGGAGTAAGCATGATGTGACAGATGACACCTGTGTGTGCCCTTTGGGTTAAAGATGAGGAAAACAGTCCTTGGTACACATTTATTCTGTGGGACCAGTATAGATATATCCAACAAGAACAGGCAGAAAACAACTCAAAAGCAGAATGTGCAAGTATTAGACATAGAATTAAGCCTACTGTGCTGGAGATTTTCTGGAAATTTCTTTGATGTTTGAATGCAAGTAGAGAGTCCCTGAAGTTCTTGGTTTTACCAGTATTGAGCTGCTTTTCAGAACTATCCTTTAATTTCCTAAAGTGAAGCTTAAAGCAAAAGAAATTAAATACTTGCATGAGTGTAAAACAAAAACATCCCCTAAAATTCTAATGTTTGTTAATGACATGATTAATTCTGATCAGTGGTGGCATAAGGTTTCTACTGAAATGTCCTCCTGGAGCTCTGCAGTGAATTCCAGGCAAGTGTGAGGGAAATGATCCCAGGTGATGGATCACTTGCTGAGTGGCTCAGAGCAACTTTCCCCAGCATTCATTCACTGGATGAATGTTCCTTTTAAGAGTGCTTTGGAGGTCAAAAGTCTTTCTGGCTCTGAAGGCTGTGAAAAAGAAGAAGTCTTTCACCAAAGCACTGTTTGTCACCAAGCTCCCTGGGCTGTGAAGCTTGTTTTTCATTGTTTCATTCCTAGTTCTGATGAACTGGTTTGACAGCTGCAGTTTTAGAAACTACCAAATAAAAGAGAAAAAAAAAAGTTGGGAAAATTTTTCACTGAGAACATATGGGGCAGGAAACCAGTTTAGAAATCTTATGATTGGCTAAAGAACACAAAATCAATGGATTTAGACGACTAAAAGCTAGATTCTGATTTGCTCACTCATTCTGGGTGGTAACTCACTGTCAAAATTCTCCTTTTCAGTGAAGCTATGGGAGAGCTTATGCATCGAAAGCATGAAAGACAAAGCATTGTGCAGATTCACATGGTGCAGTCAACCACGATTGATAAACATTTACATCTTGAACAAGACTGTGTGCCATACTCTCTCATTCTCTATATGAAATACGATGGTGCAAGTTATTGACACAGACATCAAACTTGCTGTGAAAAACCATCCCATTTTATGTGGTAAGTCTTTTCCACAGCTCCTTTCTCCCTCAACAAAGGTTTCAGGCTCCTCACCAGCTGTCAGAGTAGTATCTAACACTGGCAATGCAATCTGAGTTTCAAGTCAGTATACTATCTAATGGAGCATCCCTTGTGAGAAATTCTAGAGCCAGCATAATGTCTGTGTGCTACCTCTTGCCTCCAAGGTTATAATTGGTATGTCCAGTTCATGTTGTCCTTCTGTCATGTCAGCCTCTGGCTGCATTTTCAGTTCTCTGACCATTATGCATCTGGTGTAAAAGAGAGCAAGCCTGTACCCTTCTTAGTACACCAGGCTTTAACATTGCATATGCTTCTTTACTTTCCACTGACCTTCACTTAAACAGTACCAGAGAGTCTCTCTCTCTCATGTAAAAGGGCAGAGGGGCAGCCAGGCTACCAGGCCTGCAATCCCAGTAATCTGTGCACTGAAAGCTGCCTGTATATGATCCCATGAATCTGTATAGAACAACAAGCTTGGCAAATGAAGTGCTCTCTATATTGTTCTTTATTCAGGCAGATGACTCTTTTTTCTTTTTTTTCCTGTTAGTTTTCTAGGTTAAGTACATGGTCACTATTTTGAGCCTAAGCAGAAAAGATCATCTTTCCCCTTCAGGCTTGCCACACAAAAATATAGCAGTTCATACAATGAGTCATGATCAGAGCTTCTTTTGTCCTTGATAAGTCTCTGAAGTGCAAATTAGAGTAATGTGTATATAATTGACAATGAATTTTTAAGACCTTGATACACTGGGTGTCACCTGTGTCTGTGACAATAGCAGTGCAGCATCCTTTCCCTTGCCACACAGAGATTTTTTCTTACATAGCTGTGTCTAATCAGGGTTTACTTGTTTCAGTCACCTAAAGCCAGAAATATAATTCTGCCTATCTGATTCCAAGACAAATTAAATAACTGTCATATGTCATGTGGGCTCCCCTTTGTTATCAGTGCTCTGTGGTTAGTTCTAATTAGAACAGTGAAATACTTAAGAAAGCAGGAGTGAGGTGGTTCCCAGGAATGCAATTATCTACCTACTGCATGATCCTCTGAAAACTCCTGTGGCTAGGGATCTCCCAAACCTTCCTTCCTGCCTTCCAAAAGAGCTTGTCTTGTCTTTACATTCTCTCCCTCACAAGTATTTACAGAATCAGAATTTTCATGATCTTTTAAGCTTTGTGTAAAAGCTGATATGGAGCAATTTCAGTGCTGTCTCATGCTGGGAACAAACAACACATTGCACCTTTTGAATTTCCCCTCACATGGAATTAGCATTGATCGAGGTTCTTAGCATGTCTGTGAGATAGAGAAATACAATTCTTTCCCTTTTTACAGCTAGAAAAATAATGGCATTTTGCAATTCAATTTAGAAAGTCATCAAAGAAAGTGATGTAGGGAGGTTTATGTGTTTATATTGATGGAGGCAGACAGACACACTCTGGCTTCACTTTCAGTCTTGCCTATGATTTCTAGGTGTAATTAATGTCCAAACTTGTATAACTTGTCTTTAACAATGCTTACCATCTGGGCATAAGATTTTTTTTGTAATTACCAGAATATAACTCTCAAATCAGCTGGGCTGTAGTCAGAGTGAGCTTGTCTGAACCTGCTGCTGGAGAAAAGTGCCCTGTGACACCTGGATTCTAGACTGTAGCTAGTGGTTATCACAGCCTCCACCTGCAAGGTTTTGTGTACTTGCTTTTTCTCAAGGTGCCCAGTAGGAATTTGTATCAGGGTCCTCAGAAATATTATCTGAAGTTTTTTCAATTTACATCATAGATGTAGCTTACTGAGAAACACAACTGAAATAACATCAATATTCTTCCATTTACGCTATGCTAGTGCTGGTCATGTTTCACAAGGAATTCCGTGGTTTGTATTAATCTCCAAAGTGAAAGTGATGTTGATATATCTGCTATAACATGTGTTGGTTTCATCCTGTATTTAACATTGATAATTTGCAACAGAGAAACTGTTACCTGTTATTTTTCTGCACAATATTATCATGCTTCTAAGACTACTTAGCATAATATCAGTCTCAGAATCATAGAATCAAAGAATCATAGAATGGCTTGAGTTGAAAGGGACCTTGAATATCATCTCATTCCAACCCTCCTGCCATGGGCAGGGACATCTTCCACTAGACCAGGCTGCTCAGAGCCCCATCCAACATGGCCTTGAAAACCTCCAGGGACGGGGCATCTACAGCTGCCCCGGGCAAGCTGTTCCTGTGCCTCATCACCCTCACACTAAAGAATTTCCTCCAAGTATCTAATCTAAACCTATTCTCTTTCAATTTGAAGCCATTTCCCCTTATCCTGTCACTAGATGCTCTTGTAAATATTGTTGCCCCATCTTTCCTGTAAGTTCCCTTCAGGAAATGCAATTAGGTCACTGCAATTAGGTCACGCCAAAGCCTTCTCTTTTCCAGGCTGGACAAACCCAATTCTCTCAGCCTTTCCCCGTAGGAGAGGTGCTCCATCCCTATGATCAAATCAATGACTTCCTCTAGACTCGCTCCAACAGGTCCATGTCCTTTCTGTGCTGGGGTCTCCAGGGCTGGACTCACTACTCCAGGTGTGGTCACAGGAGAACAGAGTAGAGGGACACATCCACCTTGCGTGACCTTTGATGCAACCCAGGATGTGTTTGGCTTTTTGGTCTGGAATTGCTCATTGTGAGCTCATGTCCTCTTGCCTTCCATCTCATTAACCTTTGAAAATGCTTACTTGAGAAGAGGAAACATTCAAACTCTGACAGCTGTACCTAGAAACAGAAACTATAGAATAGCAATACATCATTCTCCCACAGCTCTGCATCCCTATTGTTTTCCCCTTGAAGTTGAAATAGGTCTTCCTTTCAAAATCTTCTTCTTTAGGTACTAGAAAGAATCCATCAGTATACTGCTGATAGGCAATATTCTGTCTGTGTAACACATCAGGTCATCCATCAGCACATCCATTATTATGCCAGGTGCTTCAAAGCTTGGGAAGCTACTGGCTCTCAAAACCCATTGTATTGCAAGCTGCTGTTAATGCACAGAGACTGTCTTCACTATACATATCAGTGGGAAATCGTTAAAAGCAAAATACTTCTACTAGGGGATGAATCTCAAAAGGTTTGGTTCAGGCAACACAAAAAACTTTTTCAGTAACTTCTTTGTTATGAAAATCAGCTCAGAAATCTCATGAGAATAGGTCTTCTCCTTTTGAGAACTGCAGTATTGTCCCAGTTTTGGTCAAAGTGAAAATACCAGTAGAATGATCTTTTCTTAAAATAGTTCAATAAATCAATGACTGATTCTTATCAAAACCAGGGAGAGTAAGAGGTCTGTGAAAACTCAAAATGCTAAACAGGGAAAGAAAATGTTTGAAAATGGATAACATCACCCTGGAGCTGACTTCACAAACCTGGAAAAATCCCCCACAGGCCTATCTTCAGGAAGGTTAGAACCATATGTTTCTGTGTATTCGCTCTTTATGTTTTCAGCTAAACCAGAAAAGAAAGAGAAAAAATAATAAAGCCCTCCAGCTCTGTTACAGCTTTTATCATTTCAGATCTTTCCCTTAATAATTCAAAGTAAACTAATTACCTAATTATGTTAACAGGTGTCAGTCATTCAAATAGAAAGAGCTACTAGATAGACCTGAACTGGGGAATTCTTTTCCTTAAGTGTCTGCACTTAAAATTTGAACCATAATGGCATTAAAACAACTGATTGAGTTCTTTTAAAGACATTGCAGCTTAGAGCCATACTGGAGGCATTCACCTGTGAGGCAATTAAGCTTTTACCTCCCATTACAATACTTTGGCAAGCTTCCTGATGCATCCTTTATGTGTGGCCCCTCATGTCTAAAAGCCTACAGTAAAGAGTTGTACTGTTTGAAAGGAGGATGAGGAGATGCTTGTTAAAGAAGGGGGAGAACATTGGCCTTGCTGTGAGTGTAACTGTGTTGGTAATTATACTGTGTCCATTATCTTCCTTAAAAGTACTGTATTATGCCATGACAACAGCCAATAGTACTGTTGGGGTCATTGCTCATAGGGCCAAGTGATGTAAAATTATTAGATGTTCTAAAAAATACCCAATACCAATTTTTCAATAAAAATTTAAGATGTTTTTTTCTTTATAATGTATTTTGTGAATCACAAATTTGTCCTGTCTTCCTTGTCCTTATGCCCTCCCTCCCACCCCTGAATAAATGCAAGTGGATGCCTGTGAGTGCTCTTCAATTCCATAATTTCCTGAAAAGTCTGACAGGGTTTTATCTCAGTAGTATGCAGAAAGTCATTAAAGTGACAAAAAAATGAGACCCAAAAATACAAATAAAGCTTATTCAGTGAGATAAAGGAGGCAAACAATTTATAAGTGTTAATATGGATTTGGGACCTTCCTTTATAACCAAAATATTTCAGGGTTTGAAAGTTTTGGCTTTCAAGGAAAAGAAAATCAGGAAAATGCAGCATGTTTGCTTGTTTGTGATGCTCGGAGGAAAGCTAATTTTTCTGACAAAGGCAAACTCTAATAATGACAGTCAATATAAATATTGCTTAGGTGACCTGTAGTTAATTTTTCCAGTCTGGCACATCCAAGTGCTGAGCCCATCTATTAATGCTCTCCTAGGGGAATGCAGACACATGCCTATGTGTATGCATATTGTTTCTGCTGCCTTGATTTCTTACCGCTGTATTTCATCCAGCGGCAAAAGCAATATGTGTTTTGATGCTGAAAAACCTCAATCCAAACCTAGGACATGATAATTCACAGGGATCTAATCCAGCATGACATTACAAGAAGCTAGAGAAGCAGGTGTGGTAAAGTCAGGGGGTGGGGAGGAGGGAGCTTGACTGGAATTTGGAAGACCTGCTTCTTTATGACTGCCTACAAAACAGTGCTGTGGATAAGGAGAAACAGGAGTTGAGCCACAATGCAGGCATTGATCCAAAGCAGGGATCTGAATTCTGGTAAGTTGTTTTCTTTCAATGTGCAAATGCTTAAAATTTGGCAACAAAGAAGTTCCTAGACTTTTTAAAAGGTTACTCTGGTTCTGTTACTCTGAACAGCTTTTTAATATATAATAAATGGAAGTGAGATGCTTGGGTTCAAATAATAATTTGACACATTCGTGGGAGAAATGCTCATCAGAACAGTTAAACACAAAGACAGCAACTACTACTTTCAGTCTTCGAAAGTCTTTTTACTGCAAGGTGTAAAATTAATCTGAGAATGTATGAGCCCACATTTACCCGCTTCATTTCTTTCTCAGGCTCTGTTGGCTGCTGATGGTGACAATAGTATGCCTGATGAGCCAGCAGTCTGAACTGAAATGGCCACTCATATGGTCTTACATTACTGTATCTTTGTGTTTGGTACTACTTTCTGCAGTGTATTTGTGTTGAAGCAGTGAGCAATGATGGATGGTGCCATGGTTAGAAGAACATGGACAGCAATGAACAGAATGAGACTTAAAATTACTCTTCCTTCTTCAAGTCTTCAATAAGAAATTTTACTTTAGTCCAAAAGATACCTGGGAAATACTCCCAAGATACCCTCCTTTGCCCCCCACATTTAAAGAAAAAGTTAAAAAAACCAAAAGTCTTGTCAATGTGCAGGTGTCAGGCAGAACATGGTTCATTCATTTTAGTAAAACCATTTATTATACCGAATGCTTGTGTGTATGGAAAGAGGTATCTTACAGAGAGTGGATGGATCCCTGAATGAAGAGCAAAGAGAAAACAGGTGCTGTTTGAAGTATTCTTGATATGGTCATCTACAGATAAACTTCTCAAAAACTCCACTAGCCAAAGAACTGTTTTAACAGATGATCCATTATGCTCTTGTCTCTCTATTTATTTTTAAGGAAGACTGAAATGCATACCATCCAAACAGTCCTGTAGTTACAACTGTACTCCCTCCATTTGTTTTTGAAAAGCAAAACAGTTTATCTGCTAGGGAAAGCTTATTTAAAGTTAACAAAACTGTCAAAGGGTACAGAGAAAGAAGGGCTTGGGGCAACATTCCCCTGCATTACACAAACCACTCAGCAGTGTGCTGTGGTACTGGCCCATTTTTACCATAGGCATAGGTGGGAGAGTACAGGTCTAAGAATGGTTTAGCCTCTAGGAATTAAAACCCACATCTCAGGCTGAAAGGACTTGAAGCTCCACATCTCTGGGACTGTGGATCAGGAATGAGAACATTGCAGAAGAGAGATGAAAATACTTCCTACACAAAGTGGTCCTTAGCCTGGTGCTAGGAGACCTCTTCAGGAACCAGGTCAATAGCACACAGACTGATGCCAATGACAAAATCCCCCCAAATTAATCATCTTATTTTAAGACAGACTGCAGGATAAGGAGTGTAGTATCTGGACTCTGTAATGGCAACAGAAAATTTTGTATGTGCCATAACAACTCATTCAGGAAGTCAGCATTTAGGTTAATATTTGGTGTACTGTTTGCTACTTATTTATTAACTCAATTTTCTTAAATCTTTGAAAAGGATATCTATAATTCCTGGAAGTATCTTCACTCACTACTCACTCTCTCATCTGTATTCTCTGTGTATTTACAGAGTAGCAATGGCAACAGTCCTATAGGTATGTTCTATGAATTACTTTTTTTTGTCTTTGAAGTAAGACATAATTCTTTTCCTCAAACAATTAATTTTAACCTTGAAAAAGAAGAAACACCTCTCTGCCTCAAAATGTAATAAAATAAACCCATTTTATTTTATGTTTGTATTCAATACGATCCTATTAACTAACAGGATTGAATTGTTCCAAGTATAATAATGCATGGAAAAATATTTAAGTAGGTTAAGGACCTTGAAATACAACCAACTTTACCTGAGAAAAATAAATGCAGTTTATATAAATAAATGCAGATACCATGTGCTTTTCAACAGAACAGAACCAGAAATGCAGATTCAGACAGGGATAGCTTGTAGTATTTTATGGTGGGTGTCAGTTTTTCATCTATGGTGTGCAACTTAAACTGTGTTTCACTGTAAAATGTCACTATCTTGGCTGCTCTGGGAATCCAGCAATATTATGAAGATAGTAAATAAGAACCAAGAAAAAATCCTGCATAGGTACTGTGTCAACAGAAGCAGAAGGTGGTGTGGTTTGGACTGGCCAAAATGTGTCTTTCTTATGTAAGGCTACAAAACTCTTTGGCTCTGTAATATTTTCTTCTCTTCTGAAAATGAAGAAAAAGAAGACAATAAATCTCTGAAAATTCTCTGGAAATGAAATGCTGAATTTATGGTTGACCAAGTGACTTTTAAAAAGCAATTTGGAAGTAAAAATTGAATTTTCCTGTAAAAAATGCCAGTTTTACTTTCAGAATCATATTTCTAAGAATAGGCATGTATTACTGAAATACCATTGAATAACAAGTGTTACTTAGTATCTTCATTAACGACATAGAGGGATTTTGTGCACTCTTAGCAAGTTTACAGATGGCACCAAGCTGAGTGGTGCAGTTGACACAGTGGAAGGATGGGATGACATCCAAGGGACCTGGACGAGCTCAAGAACTGGGGCCATGGGAAAAGTACTGCATTTGTGTCAGGGCAACCCCTGGTATCAATCCAGGCTGGGGGAGGAACAGATCCAGAGCAGCCCTGCTGAGAAGGATTTAGGGGTGCTGGTGGATGAGAGGCTGGACATGACCTGGCAATGTGTCCTTGCAGCCCAGAAAGTCAAACATGTCCTGGGATGCATCCAAAGCAGTAAGGGCAGCAGGTGAGGGAGGGGATTCTGCCCCTCTGCTCTGCCCTGGTGAGACCACACCTGCATTGCTGCATCCAGCTCTGGGGTCCCAGCACAGGAAGGACATTGATCTGGTGGAGTGAGTCCAGAAGGGGACACCAAATTGATTAGGGGATGAAGCACCTCTGCTATGAGGAAAGGCTGAGAGAAATGGGATTGTCCAGCCTGGAAAAGTGAAGGCTTTGGCGTGACCTAATTGCAGCCTTCTAATATATAACAGGAACTTACAGGAAAGATGGGGTAAGAATGTTTACAAGAGCATCTAGTGACAGGACAAGGGGGAATGACTTCAAAAAGAGTAGATTTAGATTAGATACTTGGAAGAAATTCTTTAGCATGAGGGTGATGAGGCACAGGAACAGCTTGACCAGAAAAGCTGTGGATGCCCCATCCCTGGAGGTTTTCAAGGCCATGTTGGATGGAGATCTGAGCAGCCTGGTCTAGTGGAAGATGTTCCTGCCCATGGCAGGAGGGTTGGAATGAGATGATATTCAAGGTCCCCTTCCAACTCAGACTGTTCTATAATTCTATCATTGAAATATTTGACTTACGAAAAATCTGTAATTTGTTGATGGGTCATAGATCATTGGAGGACATTTAACCGGATGTAACTGAAACTATTACTTCAGAAGAAAATGTTGTCCCTGTGAGTAGAAATAAAATGATATTACTACACTCTCCAAAAACTGATAAAACTTTTGAAATCAGTGGTAAAATTATCACTGACTTTAGTGAGGATGTAAATCACTAGATTACTTAAAAAGATACATTTTTTCATTAGTTTTGGGGTGTTTAAAGATGCACTGTGGAATCTGGTCAGCGGTTTGGCAGCCATTTCTTTTTTTATCTATTTTTTCTCCCCCTCTTGCCCTGCCACCCTTCCTACCCTCTTACTCCCCTCTTCATTTTTGCCTTCTTTCCTGCATCCCCTTCCCTGCCTCAAGCGAAACAGTGCCCTGACATCTTTCTTTCATCTCACAGTTTTGGGGAACCTTAACTGATACCTTTATTTCCTGTGCTGCTATAAACTCCTTTTTTGAAGGTTGCCTTTTTGGGATCTGCAGCACTGAAAGCCCAGATAATCATGTTATCCAAAAGAAAACAGGCCCACTATGAGATGGAACCCTTCTTTGGGCAGTAACTTGTGTTAGAGCAATGTTATTATTACATGACAGAGATATGATTTAATGTAGTGGGGTCTGTATGGATACCAGCAGACCCAGATGCCATTTTTGACCTCCCTGCTGCTATGTGAGATGGCTGCTGGCAGTTACCTCACTTTCCTGCAGCTTAGTCCCATCTCTTGTAACAAGTATATTATTTCCATGCCCTCTTTCTATCTTTCTGAGTTCTGTGGATGTAAAATGTTAAACTCGTGAAACAAAGCAGGTGTGTATTGAGAACAGTGCAACTTCTCTATAAACCACTGAAATAGATCAGTAACTATGACCTTCTTGCACATTTAGACCAAAGTAGCTTGCAAAACAAAGAGACCCCTTATTATACAGGTAGAACTGAGACACGGACACAAAATACCATTTCTCATTCCACACTAAATAGACAATAAAGCCAAGACTATAACCTGCATTTTCTAACTTCTGAAATAGTCCTTTTCAACAACAGTTCTTTAAGCTGCTTCTAATATGTGCCATATTTCTCTACCTTCTACTTGCTCTGCCACTCAGAGTCCCAGGTGGGTGGCAAATCATCCTAATATTCTTTCATTAAGCAAATAAAGCTCCCAGCATATTGTTTTCTCAATTCAGAAGAATAAAGAAATCTTTGCACATTATAGCTGCACATTGTTCTTCCCAAATTGATCTTCTCTTAAGAAACCTCTGATTGCTACTATGCTGCATTTCACATGCAAATATATTGTATTCCTTTTTTACTTGTTCATAGTTTAATTGGAGAACAGCAGGTGATCAAAATCACAGTAGTAAGAAAGGTGTGTTTCTGTAGAACAGATGAGACTTCCATTTAAATCCTTACAGGGGTGCTTTTAACTTTCGCTATTAAGCAGCCTTGCAAATTTCAAATCCCATAGCTATAAAACTGAAAGAGAGTCTTACCTGCCTTGTAAGTTCCCTCAATCACACAGGCACGAAGAGAAATCTTAGGCTAGTTTGCTGTCTTGTTTCTTTCTACTTAGCCTGATTTTTTTTCCCTACCAAAGCCTTATCACAAGAAAGCATATGAACTTAAAGAGAAAAATCAGTTTTCCTTTCGCTAGATAATTTTTTAAAATTAATTATCAGCAATGGCACACAATTGTTGTCAAGGTTTAAAGAAACAGATAAAAATGCAATATAAGTAGAATAATCAAGTAACCTACATAAATTGTGTAAGATATTTAAGAATAGAAATGCTTTTTAAATTAAATATGACATCTATTTGTACTGGCTGGTTATGTTTTAGACATATCTTTATACCTATACAATAGTTCCCCCTGAATAACTGCCTGTGATTTGTCTCTCTGGAGTCAAAATATTTGTATTTTCTAAGTCTTTATAAACATACAGCTAGTGATATGATCTCTTTCTGGCAAATCATGAATGAGGTAAATCAAAAACAAGTAGGAATGAACAAAGATGCAAAAAATATAGAACACAGCAAAAGATGCCATTTTCATTGTTCTGGGCTTTTTGTACATTCTCACTTTGTTATGATTTTTCACTCCTTTTACTAAACATATATCCACACATCTATTAAATATGCACCTATCACATGACTTCTCAACCTTAAAATATATATTAATACCAAAAATTCCTAACAAACTGCCAGAGACTGTCAGGAAGCAGATGATCCCAGTATTAATTGCTGACTAACAAATAGCATAAGTTGGAAGGTCTGCAGCAATTGATTGTTTTAATATGGGACATCTTTCATCTAATACCTTTACAGATAGAAGTCTGGATAAGCATGCATATCTTTCCTGCCTTGTAGGTCAGCTAATTTGTATTCTGACTGAGCAGAAGAGGAACAACTATTAGTCATTGACACAGATATTTTTGCTTTTCCTAAAAATCAGTAATCAGGGAAAGCTCTCTCTTCCATGACTCTGAGTAAACCTTAGCCTGGAAAAAGGTTTATATTTATGCCAACATTGCCCAGATTCTTTATTAGCATGATTAAATCAATGTGGAGGATTTCCTCAAGTTATGTGTAGTGCTAGGAAACACAACTACTTACAGCTAAAGCATGTTTAGTGTTGCTTGTCTTACACAATGGCTTGTCTTACACAATTGCTGTTGCAGATTACAGAGAGAACTGTTTTTTTGTTATGTCAGCTTGAATTAGTAAGCAAGAGTGTATTTTATCTTTGTAGTACTTTCTGGGAAAATCTTATACACTCCACTGCTCTGGAGTGTAGATTTAAGGAGATGGCATTCAGAGCACCTTTGGTTAATTATCCTCTGCTTATTAATGTGTTTTGACTGTGCAACATACATAAACATTTGAACTTATTACTACTTTTAAATCATATTTGACTGAGAAACAGAGGTTTCAAGGACATTATATTCCTGCAGGTTCATGAAACTAGGCAATTTGAAAGAGGACAAGAAAGAAGAACTAAAAATTCTTATGTAATACAAGTAGAAATATATTTGGACCCTTCTATCTATGGACTCCAGATTTTCACAGGATAACAGGAGTTTGGAAGTGATCTCAGAAGAATGTTGAGTCTAATGCCTCTGCTCAGTGTAAGATGAGCTAGGGCAGGTCGCTTTGGGCTGTGCTCAGCTGAGTTTTGAGCATCTCCGAGGATGGAGACAGCATAGTCCCACTAGTCAACCTCTTCCAGTGTTTGGAAAGCATCACTGTAGATAGAGAATTATATTTTTCTTAAGTTTAAATGGAATTTCTTGCCTTTGTGCTGATTCCTTTTTTACTTTTCACTGTCTACCAATGAGAATTCTTTGTCTCTTTCTTCTTTAATCCCCACACATTTGGGGATTAAAATTAAAATTTGGGGATTTGTGCATATTGATAAGATTCCCATGAGGGTTTTCTTCTCCAGGCTGAATAAACTCAGTCAGATGGTCCAGTCCCTTCATCAGTTCATTGTCCTTCACTGGATTAGCACATCATGTCTCCATTTTACTGGGGGTCCAGAATAAGACAATTCACATTACATAATTGCATGATAAAAATATCATGGTGTTACAGACTAAATTCTGGATATTTTAAATAGCAGGTAATAGTTTAAGACAGCAGATGCATCAATAAAAGGTACTGCAACTCTCTGTCTGAAAAAAACATTTCTGAAAAGTATACTGGCATTTCTATTCTTAGAGTAATAATCTCCCAAAAATCCTTGAGGAAAGACTATGGAGTCAATAAGGTGTTTTTACATCCCTTTGTTTTCTTAGTTTTTAAAAATAGAGATCAAATAGCTTGTTTTAGAGGCTTCTTGTTAATTTTTGAAACAATTGAAGAAAAATATTTCAGCCCTCATTACAGAATACTGATTAACTTCATGTCTCTAGATATTTTCATAATTCACCTTAATTGCATGCTTTAATAATACTAGGGATCAGAAAGCAAGAAGGAGCAGATGTTTTGGAGATTATCAATCAAAAGGCTAGCCTAACCTGTAATAACGAGGAGAGAAAGCTAAATATCTTTCTGAACATTCGTATAGCTAGGAAAACTGTTGCAGCAATATAGAACCTGATTCTGCTGCTATATTTTCCTATTAAGCAGAACTTTCCTTCCAAATTACATTTTCTTCCACAGCTTTCCTTATAAATCTTCAGAATCAAAATATTACTGCAGGATTTCCCTGTTGCTTTGTTGTACTCACACGTTCATCTGAAGTTAAAACTTCAGTGAAAGGAGTTGTGGAAGAGCACAATCATGTTTTGAACATGACTGTGCTATATGAAATATTTCCTATGTTGAATATGAACTTAAGGTTGATCTCATTTTTCCTGAGGAGGTATATCATGATCATAGCTTGAATTAGAAATGGAACTGCCCTTAGTACCTGGAATTATAGACATGGCAAAGCATGCTCAGTTTAGCACAGTGTTGAAATGGAATGTTATGGCGAGGTGGGAGCCAGCTTCACTGTATTCTTGGTACCTCCAGTGCTGTTAGCATTCCTGTCTAAAGAGATTTATTTTATTTACTTTAGTGGGTGTTGGATTGGGCCATGAATAGTCAAAACTTCTGGAGTACAACCATTAGCAGGATGCTCATAAACAGTTCAGTCAGCATAATAATGTTGGATCCTACACCATGCAAAAAGGGTTGGAGGTTTCTTAAAAACTCAGTCATCTGCACTGTGTCACAGAGTCAGTGGGACTACTCACATTTCAGCTCCTTGTGAAAATACAGGTTGCTGTACGTGCAAAGAGAGTACCTCCTTTTTCCTTCCTTTCCTGTACCCCAGACTGTAGAAAGCTCTTTCCTGCAGCTGAGACATGCTAGGGAATTTCTTTGGACATCAAAGCAAAGGTTTATTGAAATCTTACCCTTGCACTTCATTTTCTCTTTCTCTTCTACTGAAAGGGGTGACAAATAACAGGGCCTGCTGTGGAGGTCTCTGAGGAAATGTTGCTGAGAATACACTCCCTGGACAGACAAAAGTGAGGCTTGCCTGTGACCACAAAGTTGTTAAGAGTATGAAAGGTATGTTCAGTGTGAGAGTAAAAGATGGGGAGAAATGTTATTCACAGTTTTAGTCTTTCATGAAAAAGGGTTTTCCTGTTCTTTCAACTTTTACTTGGGATCAAGGGCATTTGTCTACCATACCTTGCTTTTTTCCTTGCAGAAAAAGTAAAGGAGAACGTTCATTGTAATCAACCTTTCTTTTTTTCCTTACAGCTCTCAGTGAGGTATTATTATCTTGCAGGTGCAGAACTGGGGAGTGGAGGGCCTGGGTGGCTTTCTGTCCACCTTCTTGTTCATGAAGGAATTAAACCCAACATTTTTGTGCATTGCTGCAGGGCTATGCCTCTTGTCAGACAGAGAATGACTGCAGTGCAATAGTCTTTATGGACTTTATGGCCATGCCATATTTCCCCTATTCACTTGGCAGGTAGATTCTGAAAGATTTATTTGAAAACCCAGTTTAATATTTTACACAAAATTCAGAAACTATGAAGTAGCTCAGTGTGCAGCAGAGGAACGTAAGAATATATTTTCTTTTACTGCTTTCCTCTTTTTACTGAGTTCTTCCATCACCTGGTAGTGTCTCCCATACATTCCTATTTACTATCTACTAAATCAAAACTTTCAGCTGTGCTTGAAAAGTCATGTTGAAATGGGGGCCTGGAGACCAGGTTAAGCAGCCCAGGCCTTGGTAAACACTGTGCTCACCCTGTAACATCCCCTTAATTTATCTTCCCTGATTTCTTGCACATTCATCTTTTTCACTGTTTCTCAATTCCTTGGCAGTCTAAATAATTTATAGTAGAGAATGGAACTGTGGATGGAAACAAATCTGAAAATTAGGTGTGGCCTAATCCTCTCAGCTCTTAATAGCTGGTGAAGGACTGTCTCTTGCCTGCCTACATAGAGAACAGGCTGACAGGAACCGGAGGTGTCTACCATTGCTTTCATTTTTTTTGATGTGGGTTCTCTAATAAGCAGATAGACAAAATGCATTTTTGGATTGATGTGTGTGAAGCTGAAATTTTGTAGGAAGGGTGGAACCTCTTTATTTCATTTGCATATATTTACCCTTGGAACAGAATTCATTTATATGGATTTCCAGGAGGACTCTAAAGGTTATCCAAAGACCATCTCTCAAAGGGAACTCTCATAAGATATGTATGCAAAACATGCCTATGCTGTCACGAGCAGGTAATTTCACATGCAAAAATATGCTGTTCTAGATTATGAAAAACAAGCTGTCATTCATGGAAGCCATAGTTTACTTGTGCAGTTAATATCTGCAGGCTCAGCTAGGAAGAGACACCTGCAGGAGACCATCTAAGTCATCAGGTCCAGTTGTCATAAGTGCAGTCGTTACATGTATAGTTCAAATGACTTCATAAAACATCTCTTTGGTGCACTCAGCATACTACAGAGCTGGTAACCTCGAGGTTAAATATCAAATGACATAAAAGGCTGCAGTGGGCTACATGAGAAGAAATCAAGGATGTTATTAGTGTCCTAGATTCTTCCACTGTAATTCTGTGAATAGCCATATGGTGCTAGAAAGCCCACTTTCCATGGGAAGGCTTTCAGATTGTTTTTCTTGGAGTTTCAAAACTAGACTAGACAAGACCCTGGTCAGTTTGGTCTGGCTGGCCCTGTTGTGAGCCACAGGTTAGACTAAATGACCTCAGGAGGTCCCTTACAACCTAAATTGCCTTTATTATGCTACAGTTTTTTTATTGTTCTCAGCTCCAGACCTTCTGTATGAATTGAAGTTCTTACATGGTTTCACATGAACTTCTGAAGTTCTTACATTTACTGTGGGACAAGAATTATTTCAGCTGTTGACATCCTTCCTTAGTTTGGGATACCCTTTGTCTCTGATTTTTGAGCCTTACTCTAAGACACACAGTTGGCAGTGAGGTAAATGAACACAGAACAAGACTAAATGTTAGTGTTTTCATTGGGTCATTTAAAAGGCACTTTTTGGCTGTGTATTTAATTAAACACATCAGCCTGATTCTGTAGTAATACAAGAAAAATGCGCAGATGAAAATCCTGAGGGTAGAACAACTTTGCTGTACCTTATGTAGTGCAACACTGTAGCACTATACTTTGCTGAAATTTGGGCAAACAGCTTCCAAATTTTGAACCTGACATCTGTACTGTTTGCTTGAATGAAAATGTAGACACATTAGATGGGAAATTTTCTTGTGGGGCAGCCTGAAATCAGTTTCAACTTTCGATTGAAACAAATGGTAGAATTTAGAATTTTTAATTGTTTGAATTTAGTAGAGCAGCACTTAGCTATGGAATTCCTTAGGGAAATTTTCTTGCCCTTGTGTAAGCCTAGAAGAGATCTGGTCAACTAAACTCCACACAATGCTCTAAGAATGATCCCATTCATCATAAGAGTGGATGGGTCCTCTCTGTCAGTGAACATTTGTGCTAATAGTGTTATTCCAACTGAACTCAGCAGAAAAGCAAGCACCCACATCTAGCTGATTTAATTTTTTAGAGCATAATTAATTAAAGTAGTATCTGTGATCTGTTAATTAAAAGAATGAAATCTGAAATTAGATTTTTGTTAAAACAGAAAATGTGGACTTGGCAAAAGTTTTGAAACTCACATAAGGCTTCTGATAAATTCACATTGGATATGCAGTTATTTGGGGGGTGGGGTAGAGGTTAAAAGAGGGTCTTTTATCTCCCCCACAAAACCATCTGTGAGCCTTTTTTTATCTGACAGGCAGTAGAAGAGGAGGAGATGTGTAGGAAAAATTAAATGTTCACATTGTTCAGCAACAAAAAAGGCATGTGTCTTAGAAGCTCTCTTATCCAAACTTCTGCCTTCCTAAAAGCCCTATAAGCCATATTTAGGTTGTGTCCCCTGAAGTACATCATTAGCCTTAAGGAACTTTTTTAGCAGAGATTTCAGCGTGTCCAATTACAGTCTGAGAGCCTGATACTGAAGTCAGTATCTCCACATTCCATCTCAGCAATTGTAAATGAGGGGGTGGAGGTCTACTGTGCAAAGCCATAAAAATATTCTCCCCTTTAAGGCATATGTAACTAAAAAAAATAAATCCCTGTTACATAAACAAACATTAGCAAAAGAAGATAATGTTGGATATATAACACTATACAACATCCTGCATTTATCCAGAGAATTTGTCACATCACCTACTTTACAGATATTTTTTAGAAGTCCTTAGACATCTATTTGTTGTGTGTATCCAGCTATTCAAAATCCTGGGATGGGTGATTTTCCAAAGTAAAACCTCATGAAAAGTTAAATCCATGTCATATGATGTGGTAATAGATGAACTAAAATTATACATAATTTATTGTGTATAGCTGTAAGATATAGATACATGTATGTAAGAAAATGAAAAGGGAAAAAAAGGGGGAACAAACAATGTTCAGTATTGGTAGCTATTTAACAGGAATATCTTTAGAAGAATTATACCACTGAGTCTTAGAATATTTTTATAATTTCATCATATATCTCTATCAGGCTGACGCTAAAAAAAACCATTTTGAATGTTTTTTTATAAATGCTTTTAAGTGTTTGAAAATACCTTGTTGACTTCATTTGCCCAAGCAGTTGTCTCTTGAAACCAGTCAAGTGGGGCTTTAACGCAGTATCCAAATAACTCATCACTTGAAAAGCAAAAGAAGTGAAAAAGAAAATAATGTCTGAATTCAACACAAACATGCATAAACACAGACACACAATATACTTATGTATCACAACAGATATTCTCACTAGTGTCAGATATAAGACTAAGATATATTCTCAGTGTGTTTGTGTACGAGTGCAACACAACAGACACACTACAAAAGCAATGTGTCTAAAAGCTGGAAATATGTCTACATACTGTTCCTGTTAGAAACCAAAACATTTTCATCAGTATCTTAGAAATCAGGTAAATTTAAATTAAGAAGCACTTTAAGAAAACTGATGAGGACATGGGATTTGAAGTGCAATTTCAACAACCTGTCTGGTAATCTTTATTTTATATTTTAAGGAAATAATATTTTCTGGCGTATGTTGAAGATAAATGAATGTGGACGAAATTTCAGTTTTGTCTTTATATTTAATCTGATGACAAAAGACCTATGAACTGGCAATTATTGATACTAATAACTAGTAGATAGATTCTTGTTAATTAATGGGTTTGGGCTTTTCTTGTTAGGAACAAGATTAATCAGGTATTTCCAGCCTGAGATGTGTGTCAGAACATAGTAATGATGAAACTTTCTTTTAAGTTTTATAGCCTGGAAATGTTCTCAATATATAAAATAAAATTATTTTTCTCTAATTGTTAAAAAAAAAAAAAAATCACATTTTAAAATTGATTTCCATAAATTTAATTTTATGATTAAGAAAAACATTAATTAAAGTAGATGAAAGCTGCTTAGCATTATCCATGTCCTGATTTAAATCCTTGTGTTTTCCACCTACTATTTGAAGAGTGTCTCTAGTAAAAATTTGTTCTTGGTCTGAAAATATGTGGCATATGACACAAAGCTGCAGTTTATCACCAATCACAGTTTCTAGTGCCTTAATAATCTGCAAATAATATGTAGTGACACTTCTCATGAGATAAATTCCAGTGTCTCCAGAACTGAATGACATCATGTTCTGGGGGAAGAGCAGGCCAAAGGCCCGGGAGACCAAATTTTGTTCCCTGCACCCTGGGCACCAGAAGCACCAGGAATATGCCTCGGCCACAAATTCAGATGTGCCCAGACCCTTTCAGGCTTTTACCTACAGCAATACCAGCAAATAGAAAAGGCGAAGGCCTCTTTATTTCTGTTGTTGACTGGCAGGGAAACCTTATGGCTGAAGTGTCTGTCCCATGGCAGGGTGGCCTCACCCTGACTGCTAATAAATAGACTCTTGCATAGACTCTCCTCAGCTGTGCCTGGTCTTTGCCAGAGAGTAGACAAAAATAGAAGAAAATAACACGTCAGGGTTTGTCTACATTTTCCAGATTTAGTTTACCAGTATAGACAAAGCCTTTTTTAAACAATTCATTTCCTGAGATTTCCATGGAGATCAAGGATTTTGCCACACTGAAGATCCAAGTAAATATGGGACAAGATGTGACTAGTGATGTCTGTTGGGTGTCACCTGACTCTGTTGCTTTGAGAAAGTAATTAATTTGCCTTATAGGACATAGATATAACGGTCTGACAGCACCTATGCCTCTGCTTTTGATGGAAATGCTTCCAAAGATATTAAGAACATAAGTGTGCCACCTCATTTTATGCAAACATTGTGCATCTTTGCAGGCATCCAGGCAGAAAGGAGGCTAGGTCCACAGTCCAACTATATTCCTTGGTGAGTTTCCCTTCAACTCCTTAATGTTTGAGTCATACACAGGGGTGTGGAGTAGAGATATATATTGTTCTGGTTCCAGCCAGGACAGGGTTAATTTTTTACAGCAACTGGAAGGGGACATGTCCAGGACCCAAAGGCTATTCTATACCATTGTGGGGGGTGGAGGCAGGGACTCTCTTCCAGGGAGAAGGGGTTCCTTCTGGATGAGAAAACGTGGTGGAGGGAGGCGTCCAGTATTTTCTATTATAGTGGATGTTTGTCCATGTGAATAATTTATTTTCTTATACTTTTTATTATTAATATTGTTGCTGTTACTGTTAGTTTTCTAATTTCATTGATGTTTCAAGTAAACTGTTCTTATCTCAACCCATGATATTTGCCTTTGTGCCTGCAGTTGGAGGGGACAGGGGGAGCAGTGGTGGCAATGAACTGGGGACTACCATTCCCAAACCATGCCAATGGTCTAGACAGGAAAACTGTGCTCACCCGGGGAACCATGTGGATCTTCACACTGCTCACTGAGATGAGCTCATGGTTTGTGCTGAACCCCTAAAATGCTTTTGGGCATCATTGACAGTTTTTCCTAGCTCAAAACAGTGTTAGGGATCATACTGACATTAAACAGGACAGGTGCTGAGGACCTTGTGCTCAATCCTGGACTTGTAGACTTTACTGTTGTAGACAGTTGAAGTGGGTACCACCAGGAGCAGAAAGAGAAGAAACTTGTTTGCAGGAGAATGTGTTCTCTCTTTAATTCTAACGATTCCTGGCTATTTTTATGTACAGTAGTTAGTTTTCAGACTGATGAGAAGGAGTCTCATTTGTGCAGATGGGAAATGCTTATTATGCTAATAGTGTTCTGCATTGTTAGCGGAGATTATTAGACAGAGATGTTAGAAGTGCCTCTAGTGGAATTAAGTAGGTGACAAGGTAAAACGAAGAGATAAATGACAACAGTGATTAGGAAATGGATTATGCCCAATAGATCAGTGCAAAGGAAGAGGGGAAAGTGTTAGTGGGGAAACTGCAACACGTGCATCAATCAATGAGGTCCGTGGAAAAGAAATATATATGGACAGATTCTTGATAGATGTTTCAGAGATGTTTATTTCTCCAGCCGCATGGCCGGGGCTCTGCTGAGGAACTGCTCAATCACGGGACCCGAGGGTCCTTGCCCGCGCAGGGGAACACAAAACAACCAACAGGGAACGAGGCTGACCAGGGGCAGGGAAACCCCGTGCCTCCCCCCCAGGGCCCCTCTCCCAGGACCACATGGCAGGGGGACAGCCCCAACAAGGGACTACTTTTACAAGAAATTGTTTAATCTGTGAGGTATCCATGAAAAACATACAAAAAGATAATTTACCTAGATGACACCAAACACTGCCTGCGAGATTACATGTGATGTTTAATCTGGAGAAACCGGAGAGAAATGTCAAAATGGTCAGCAAGGAAGAAAAACAGAACATCTGAAAGTAAGGAAGACATAGACAGGCTTGTATTTTATAATTAATATATTCTGTCAAATAGCTATATTATGTATGGGCAACTATATATTTTAACATGCGATTTAGTGAAATGTGCGATTCATCTTCTCTGAACTTGTAATACATCAAGAAAGTCCAGCCTTAGAGATAGGCATACAGGCTGTCTGGTCACACCAATCTCTCCTATTGCTGCTCTTTGGCGTGTTGCTTCTATACCTACTTCCATCGTTCCAGCTGGAAGATGGGATTTGTGACTCCAGTCTGAAAAATAGGCATTTGGCCTTGTTTCTGACCTAACACATGTCAACAGCCTAACTGTGCTGTAAACTTTCACTAAATGCTTGATGGAAATCAATGCTCATTTTAAAGTGCTATTGAAGCACTGCAGTTTGATATGACAGAACTAGTCATGGTAAATAAATGATTCGAGGAATATGGCTTTCTCCTTGTTTGTGGATCAGCAGTGAATCAATCCTGCCAATATATTGATTATTCTTAATTATTCAGTATGGGTAAAAGCTTTCCTTGTTGTGTCAATTACCGTCACATGTCATGTTCAAACATTGATCATTTTGATTGTTCACACTTGCAGTATGTGACAGATCGCTAAAGTTTCTGGAGCTGTTTTAACTCTCTCATCATATGCCTGAAACTTCTATGAGAGGCAGAAGAGTGATGAACAGCAAATAGTTACAGTCATTAGCTGATAACGATTGTTCTTGCTTGCATTAAAACTTCCCTGCTTTTGTACCTGATAGGCAATATAATATATATTATATAATATATAATAATTGCTTTTTTTCTCCCTGGTACAGAGTACATGTTAAACAGAGAATTCTGATGGGACAAGTGCTGCTTCTTTCAGATTAATTCTGAATAATTTCTGTGGCTTCCTAGAAGAAATAATCATGAATGCAAACATTTACTGACCAGAAAACTTGTGTTGACTAACATTAAAATATTTTGTTTGGAATGGGCACATGTAACATAGCTGTTTGTGATTTCCACAACCACTGCAGAACCTCATGCACCATCCAACTTTTCTTCTGTTCTGATTGTGTTGTTGGTGGGCCAGATTCTCTGGTTTACCTAGCCAAAATGGGGCACTCCTAAATGCATGGGTTGGGGTTGGTGTGCACTCTGTTGCTGTAATACCCGAGTGCCTCATAAAGTTTAAATTCTCTGAGAGGAGCAATTGCAATTATCTCCTTTCACAGGCAGTAAACAAGAGCTAAGAAAGGCTCCATGACTTGTCTAATGCCACCTAGGAAGACTGCAGTTGTGGACCCTAAACATGCAGGACTGAAACATCCAAAATTTTAGGTTGATAATGCATGAGACATTTGAGCTGTAAAGCACAACAATAAAGATCATCTTCTACGAAGAGATGCCCAGGATACAGAATGTGTGTTCAGCTCTTTTTGGTGCTTGATATGAGGGGAAGAGGAGAGGGAAAGGCTGTTTCATTCCTACTTAAATGCAGCTCAGAACAGATTGTACATGTATGTGATTTTTCATGATGGTGCAGATGTGAACCAGTGTAAGCAAGAAGGAATCATTTGTGCCCTCTTATGAGAAATTCTTTATTCCTCTCATTTCTGACACTGAAGATCGGGCAAGGAAAGTTCATCTGATGTCCCAGCAGGGAGGGATGGGCTGTCTCACTGATGGGAAGACAGTAGGAAATATTTCTTTCAGAGTGGGAAGCTCCTGTTTTAAACACCATCAGTTTTTATGAGGCTGCTTAGTGACGATGGATTGTTTCTTGCTCAAAGAAGTGAAAACATTTAACATGAGGGCCTACACAGCCTGAACATGAGTAGCTATTCTTTTGTGTATCCCTAAAGAAAGATTGGAGCAAGGTCATCTTTACTCTGGGCCACAGCAATGAGGAGGAGCAAAGTTACACTGTGGAGAATATTTCTGTACCAGAAGTGTCTTCATGAATCCAATTTGCATCTGATGATGCATGTTTTTTGCAATACCATCATTTAATGTCTTATTTTACAAACAGCTGAGACAGCCTTACAAGACAACTTTTTTTTTTTAAATTGAGAATAGACACAATGTCCTCTTTTTGCTAGTCAGATGGTTCCCACACTGTCACAAAAGCATGGTCACAGGCTAAACCTCCAACTGTGACTCTGACCTCTGTCCTTCCTGGACAGTAAAATCATCAGTCAATACTTGAGACCCCTGAAAACAACGGGCTTTGGTGAGAGTACCCTAAAGCCTCTAACGCTCCAAAATTCTGATCACTGGGAAAGAAAGAAGGCATCCCTGGGTGAATTGCTGCACAATATGAGTCTCAAAAATGACCACTTAACCTATTTCTTTGGTAATTACAGTGACTAAAAGGTTAGTAAAATTCTCTCTCAGTCACTTCACTTTCTTCTTGGATCTCTCCCTGGCTTCAGATTTACATACAGTACAGACAGAAAATCTTTTGGGGAAATTCAGACTTTGCAAAGATTTTGGGATACTTATCAGGGAAAACTAACACTTATCAGGGAAAACTAACACAACATTTTGGGATTGAGCAATTTGAATTGGAACTGCAACATTTAAATCTGAACAGGTTTTACTTTTGTTTATGTTCAATTGACCTGCAAAGTTACCTGCTCAAAGTTTTGTTTCGGATATCTTGGAATCTAGAGATTCATGGTAGAAAATAGAACATGAAGATTACAAGATACTGCAGTAAGTAGTCCAGGTAATGCCAATTCTTAAATGGAGCAAAAATGTAACATGATGAATCAGTTCAACAAACTGAAGTTAAAAATTTCAGTAAAGTAGTATTTTTGTAGTGTATTTTTAATTTTTAAAATTATGCCATTTCCATTCCCTTAAAGAGCAGTTTTCATAACTTGCATCCATCACAGGAAGATAAATGTTCTGCAGAAAAAAATTCCCATTTCTATTTGTCATTTGCAGACCTGGAAACAATTATGTGTACTTTTTGACTTTTCAGAATTAATTTATTGCATTTAAAAATGAAACAGTCAGCCTGATTAAACTCTACTTAATAGAATAAACCAGCATGCATAAGAAACATCTGAAAATATTTATCTAAACTATTGTATTTTTTAATAGATCTTGACATTGGCTGGCAAAGTGTAGATGTATTGTGTTTACTCAGCTACCCAAGTGCTTACTTTCCCACTAGATAAATAGTAGATTACACTGCTTCTCTAGAGCAAGTGGCAAACTAGAGTGAGGGCTGAGTTGTCCTGAGAGGGGAACCCTTAATGAAATTACAAGCCTAATTTCATGCTCTTCTCCCTACGTTCAATCAATTTAAGCATGGAACAGATATTGATGCTTGCAAGCATTCTATTCTGCTGGTGACTTTTTCAGTGCGTCCAGAAAAGCTCAAAGTAACCACACTCTTAATCCAGCTGTCTCAGAGCCTTCACACAGATGAACAATTCCAGATTGCCATCTGCCTAAAATTGAATATAGAGCTGCTATTCTGTTCTAGTAAAATTCTGCAGACATATTTCAGTATTTTCACTCTCCTTTGGGATGATCAGGGAGCTTATAAAGTTTTTTGGTGGAGAACAGAAGGGGAAAAAAAATGAGGCATGAGGTAAGGGATTTTTGTTCAAATCCCTACTCTGAAAAGCACATTGTGACTGAAAAAACCCATTGATTTGGGAATTAGTGAAAGGTAGTTCATGAGCCAGCGTGAACATGTTGCTTTCCTGCTTCATTCTATGCCAGCTCCCTAGGACTTCAAAGTTTGAATCAAAGTTTCTGCCTTCTGTTAAAATTTTCTGTGAGCTGTTTTTCTCTTTCTGAGGGTTTACATCTCCTCCATGGTGATCAGAGAATTTGGTAGGTACTTTCCACCAGAGAAGGTGCTCCTGCCTAAGAACAAGCTGGTGAACAATTCCTTGTGCCCAAATATTAGTTCCTGTTCTCTAAAAGAGCCCTGCTGAGACTTCCACCAAAAAATAGTTTTTTAGGGTACACGGTATGACTTCATTGAAAGAAACTTACACATGCAAAACTCTTCACAAAGTTAAAAAAATAATTAAAAATTAAAGACTGTACCTACATCATAAGTTTAGTGTTAGGAAAGATTTATTGCTGGTTTCAGTGTGTATATTTAAATGAGTCTGGTATGTGTGTTTAAAGTAATAAGGTAGACATCAGAAAGTTAACAATTTAATATCAGGTTGCCTAAGAATGCCAGGGCCCTTACTGTGATCTGAATGTAATTGACAGCTATTATTCTTCACTTTGGAGCAATGGCCCACCCCAGGAGCAATGAACAGACAAATCACAAAGTATCATGTTCCTTCTTGATTGAACAACTTCAGGGGCCCATGGTTAACTGCATGGCCTCTTGTTCAGCTACAAGAGTGTCTTTTTATTTGTTTGAGGAAGTGTCCAATTGCATATGGAGGTGATAGAGAGGCCATTTCTCTTTTCTTGTTTTTTTTCCCTTTTCCCCCTCAGCCTCAGAAAGGTCAGGAGCCTGCTTCATCTGTCATGCTTAATCAGCTGATGAAAACTCTGCTGATGCATGGGGTTGTGGCTCCTCTATTTTAAGCATAAATCTTAATGGAAGAATCATTCTGTAATGTGTTATTTCCTGAAATGTGGAGCTGCTCTTTTAGGAGTGTGCTGCAGGCTTGTGGTAGCATGGGTATACAGTGTTTCTGGAGCTCTCCCAGGGCACCACGCTTTTGTTGGGTGATATATGTGACAGCTTCCCAATTGCATATGATAAGGCATGTTGCCTCAGACTCCAGCAAAAGGCTGTAACAAAAGGACTAGACGTCCCAACTGGAATGTGAAACAAGTCATCATGACTACAGTTAACAGGATGCTGCAGGCTGAGGAACAAAGATGGGAGTACATTTCAATTGCCAAAATGAAATTGCTCATTCCCCTCCAACCCATCATATTTCTGATTCTAAGTGTCTGTGGAACAGTTGAAAAATTCTGTGTGTCTAGTTAAGGTTGGCAAGAGATGTGCAAGCATTTATCTAGAGAGGGAGATAGAATTATGCAATGTTGGCACAAGTGGTCTTTTGTCCTGGGTGGTGGGTCTGGCTAAATATGCTGAGGGACAGATATTGTGTCACACCATGTCAGAAGAGCCCATGTCTTAAAAAACCCTTCTGAAATACTTGTGGTAAAAGATATCTTTTCACTAAAAACTATTTATCTATCTACCTGACATGTTCTAGTTCTTAGTCTTTAGATACAACATATTTTGTATATACATACATACATTCCTGGAAGGTCCAAGAATTTTTCTCAGGAAGAAGACCCTACAAAGAAAAAGCTGAAGGATTCAGTGCCTTTTCTACTGTCATAGAAGACACTCAGAAAGCAAAATGGGAATGAGTTGCAACATAGAAATATGAAATCCATGATAGTGATAGATACTGCATTTTGCCACAGGATAGAGGAAAAGAATAACCAGCCTCACACAAAATGAAAGTAGTCTACAGAACTTCTCCTTTTTAATGAGCTTAATCTCCCAGAAACACATGGTTGGAAAAAAGAAAAGAAACTAAAAGAAAACAATAAGTGGGGACTTTGTGTGGGCTCAGAAATGGAGAGTCCTTGATGTGGCCTGTGTCAGTTTTTCTGACAGGAAAATGTTTGCTACAGAACTAGCTGAATTTCATAAAAGTTTTCTCCCATAGGTTGATGTGCAATTAAATTGTTCCTCATTGTATTCATGTATGGATTGAATTTTTGAAATCCAGCACTAAGAAAGTGTGGACTGCAACAAAGTACCTTCACATCTGCCCTCTGCTCCAGTTTTATCCCATTACATTGGGAAGTATTTCTCAGTGTATCACATTATAAAAGAAAATTCAAGTGAGTGTGCAGACCAGAGATGTATTAGATGAGTGGAGCATTCATCAGCTCTCCTCTGACATACACAGAATGTCAGACAAGGACTTGTGCTTGTCAGAATATCATGAATTCTGCAATACTTTCCTGTTTTTTTGAGTGTGGAAATACTACCTTGAGCATAACATGCATGATGCACCTTCAGAGAAGCTGCAGACCATTTAAATATACAACCAGTGCAGATGGGCATTAGCTTGTGTGGAGCTAATCATGGCTCTAACACTGCTTTTCCAAACATACAAGCTACAACTTCAAGAAGAGTCATGATGGTGGTTCTTGTTTCTGGAGCTAAGCCAGAAGCTCCGTTTTCAGCTACATGTTAAGTTGCAGCTGGGAAAGGACCTGGGAACTAGTGACAAAATGCAGTTCTGCATGTTACAGCAATGTCCCAAGATTGAGTGCATGTGTACTCATGTACATGATTCATGTTGCTTGTTCTCCACCTACTGGTGGTGGTTTTAAGGCCTAGAAGCCCTAATGCCCCTCCTATAAGTGCTGCGGAGATTACCCCTACTTAACCCCATAAAAATGTGCAATCAGCTAATTGGAAAATTCTAATTAAGCCTGTGCTCATGGTGAAAGGCACTCGTCTTTATGACCAGCCTGCTTGCCACTGGAGAGCAGCAATGGGTTTGGACAAGCTTTCCTTTCCCAGCCACTGGAGCATGATGGCCCCGGATGACTGTGTTGATGGCTGGCTTGCTGAGGGCCGATTTTTCTCATGCAGACACCCATGGTTCCTTAGTTTCAGCTGCCTATTCATCCATGTTCTCCATTCTGAATAATCGCCATTTCAGGAACAAAATGAACAGGGGTGAACACAGTTATCATTAGGAAAAACGATGACAATTAAATATAATTAATAAACACTCCTATTACAGGGCATATGCATGCTGTGTGTCTAAACTGGACTGAGTCTAAAAATTAGTACACCTCATTACCCAAATGAATTGGAATTATACAGCACAACTTCCACTATTAATACAGCTTAAAGAAATCCTCCATTTTTTCTCATGTATATCTGTTTCCAGAAAACTATGTGTTTTTTAGTCCAAAAATATTAGAATGAACATTGCTAATCACATCAGTCCAGATGGTTGGCTCTCTTCTTGCCAAGTGGAAGTATTGTAACCTATTTAATGTGCAATTTACATAAGCTCCATGTTAATAAAGATCCATGAGCTTGTGGACTTTTTCTCTACTCTTTTCTATGTCACGGGTTCAGTCCACAGAGGCAGAGCACAGTGCTCGTGACTGCCACTGGTGCCGGCTGCTGAAGCCAGAACTGCTCAGTACATTGCCCCCAACCTTTTGTCCCTGTCTCCTCACAGCAGTATGGGATCCTATAATTGATCATTATCCACTTTTGAAGTTAAAAGTACAGTTAGGAGCATATATGCCAAGCCCACATAAATCTGTGGTAAAGGCTTGAGTGAAACATATCTCAAAATAAAATTATCCTGTTACTGTGTGCATTCAGCCTGCATTCTCAGACCAGCTGGAATGTATTAGTACTGTTTTGTGTTTATGGGGTTTTCATCTAAACCTTACACAATTTAATTTTCTCTGGAAATTTACTAACTTTGAGGCTACTGTGCACCCTGTCCTTCAGTCCAACCAGCATTTTTTGTGTGGCAGGTCACACTATGCTGCCAATCACAACATATTTTTCTGATGGGTGGAATTATGTGCTTATAAATTCCTGTTGGTATCTCTGTAACCCATATGAGGAAAGTTTTTGTTGCTGAGAGCACATCTCCAGAAGGTTTGGCAGGTCATACACTTTTCTGTTATCCAGCTGTAATGTGGCAAGAAATCATAAACCCAAAGATCATCTAACATTAAATCATTAAATCATGGGCTTGTCTGTTGATCCCCCACTTTTTCTGGATCAGTAGATACCTATGGAAGGCAGAGAATACTTTTTTCAAGTCACTCTAAGAGTACTTGTGCTTTAAAGAACTTGTTGTATGTACAAATGGGACAGACACCAGCTGAAGATGGGAAACAGCCAAAATTGTTTCCAAGGCCATATAGGAGTTTAAAGGCAGAATTGCACAGCTCCTTCTACAAGGCTGTTCTACCTACATTAACAGTAAAATCTGACCAAAATATGGAAAGGAGACCACCTGTGTCTGAATATTTTGTCTTTTGGTATGCTGTTGGGCTATACGGGCTTGTTCTGTTAAAAGCACTAGAACCTGATTAATTATTCATTTCATGTTTAATACTTTGATATTTAATTTGACAATTAACATTTCTAAATGTATTAAAGCCTACTGGGAGTATTCCCACTGGTACGGATGTAATGGTGGAGGGTGCACATCTAAGTCTCCTTTGTATAATAATGCACAATAAGATGCTGAGGGCTTAATGCTTTTTGGTTTTGAATTCAGTCTTTGATGCAGCTGGAGAAAGGTTGGAGCTAATGAGATTAAAGATCAGATGCACCAGGATGAATTTGGCTCAGTCAGGGATTTCTCCTACCAAAAAGCTGACTACAAAACTAAATACTTTCTGGAGAAATATCACACAGCCTAGAGCTGTCTGAATCTGCTGTTCTTATGTGTTTCCTTGCCATTTCAAAGAAACACAGCATTTTGAATCCATGAAACATCAGATGTCTTTGTGATGTTTTATTCCTCTACCTTTCACTAACAGGCCACCAACTTCCCCAGGAATATGAGCATGCAAACCTGTGTTTTATGTGACCAAGGGACAAGCATGCTCCTCTCGTCTCCACACAGGGACTGTTTTAAGGGAAGTCTCCACCCCCACGGGGGTGCAGCCTATTCACTGCTGATGTCCTGGCACTGGAAAAAGAACCAAAGACATCTGTGAGAGAAGAAGGAGATTATCCACTCCAAAAATTCGTTTGTACTAGTGGTAGGACAGGGCATCAGACAATCTCTTACCACATTCCACAGTAATTATAGGGAGAGCTGGACTGTACAGGATGCTTCCCCTGCATAGGCCCAAATTTTTACTAATATAATTTTCAATGTCCAGATGGCACAATGTAATCTTTAATAAGCAGGTAACAGGACTCTGATCCCAGAATAAGAAAGCAGGAAGAAAAGCAGGCAAGTTAAAATAAAGAGAAATAAAAACTCAGCAGACTGGCAGGGCTACGTGATCTTTTAAACTGGTGGCTTTTAAGTAGGGCTTGCACATACATCCAGTGGTCTTTTTAATGCTCCCCAGCTGCTGGAGATCTCACCTGAAATTTTTGTAATAACTTGTGTGCATGTGTGTGTTCATGTGTATGTATGCACACGATGGGGGTTTAAGAGAACAAATTCTTATAAAGCAAGAACATCCTAGATTATCCATTTCCAAGACAATACTACTTATGGGAATATTTAGTGGTTGCATTCTAGAAAACATTAAAATCAAACAATTAGTTTGTAAAGGACCTTATGAATTTGTCCTGTGCACAGCTTCTTACACAGAGGTCAAGGTGATTCTTTGTCTTTACAAGCCTGAGGACAGCCAGTAAAATCTGCCCCAAGGGCTGCTCCAAAGGCACAGGATGCTTCCTGCTCTGTGCCTTCTTGTGCCAGGGCTGGAGTGAGCATGTGTTCTGCTTGTGCTTTACCACAGCAGGTGAGGCTCAGGTGGTTTTACTGAGAGCTGCAAAGCTCTGGTTGAGATTCTCCTGCCTCAGTGTAGCAGCTGCTCTTTCAAGTCCTTATCAGGGCTGACAGAGCTAGAGTAGCTCTTAGTTTTGGACAGAGGGCAGAGAATTGATAAGATGACTCTCTACTATGTCCCTTTCTGCCTAGTTTTCTATGAGTCCTTGAAAACAACTCAAACGCTGAGAGAGACTATTTTCAAACATCACTAGTCTCCAAGATCCCAAGCACGAAAATTCAGGGAATGGTTTGTTGACACAAAACTGTCACTTGCATTTCTGATGGTTGTTGTTTTGTTTGGTTGTTATTTTGTTTTTTGCCTGTTTCAACTGAAATTTCAAAATATCAAAATATCCTTTATATGTGTATGGGGAAGATAGAGTTACTCAGGGCTGATTTCTCCTAACGTTTAGAAAACACCCCCATAGTCTTCCATTGGCTGCTTCTAATGTCTCCTGCTGCTTTAACCTCTGTTTTCTTACAGAAGTGTGTGTTTATGGCATTTTAATCAAGTCTCCTTATTAAATGTGTGAGCACCATTTTATGTGAGGTGAAGGCTTGAGTACAATCTACATCAACACCTCACAAAGCCTGGTGATTATACATAACCTACATAACAGCTTTTCTGTTACACTTTCAACTAAGTTCTCACTCACTTCCTAAACCTTGACAAGACAGGCAATCTGCCTTACCATTAGAATTTCATGCCCGTTGCCCACCATTACAGTCAGCTATTAATGAATGAGGTGACAGCAAACTAAGCTACACTTACTGGTACCTGCTAGTACCAGCTAAGTCCTCTTTATCTCTTAATATAAAAAAAAAAAAAAACAACCAAAAAAAAGCCCTGGTGAGTACATGTGCTTACAAGATTTACAGTAGGGATTAGAAATTGGAAGAAAAATTTTCCTTCCCATTTCACATACACAACCTATTGCCAGGTCAGGATGCATTCCGTCACTTAACACAAGGGAAAGCTCTGGCATGAAAACCAGGATGTGTTTTAACCTATTAATCAAGACTGGTGTAAACCTATCTTTAGACCTTGTCCAGACAAGAAAGAAAATCATGTCCAAACAGAAATAACTAAAACAATTCTTATGTGCTTTATTTCCATGGGTCTTTTTCCCCTGCTTTTTTGCTTTTCCTTTTTTTTTTGTCTTTTTTTTCTTAATGTTTGAGAGCTAGTTGAAGTTTTATTCCTGAAAGATGAATGGGGCCCCTTCAAAGGACTTATTTCAGGTCTGTATTGATTATGAGCATTTGTATTAATGATAAAATGGCCACAAGAATCTCCAAGCAGGTTTTCATTTGTACTGGATGTTATGCCAACAACTAGAAAGACTTTTCTCCTACAAAGACTTTTAAAAGGTTTAAGAACGTAAACATATTAAAACTTTACCAAAGCAAGTCTCAGTGCTGGACATGGATGCAGAACTCTAGCAAATATGTTACATGAATGACTGAATTGCCACTTCAGCAACTACTGATGCCTATTTTGGACATTCAGATTACTTTTATTCCTTGTTTCTGGATTTGATCCTGACCTTACAATTTGTTTAAGTGAGCCAAATCACCTGGTTATTGTGATGGTAGGAACTAGTCCTTTCATTACTTCTGTATATGGTGTTCTGTTCATGGTGTTCTCATGAGGCAGTCTTACTCACTCTTAAAAATGATTTCTCTAAACAAAGTAGAATCTCATTGCAACCATTTCTTGTTAAACTATTTTCCAATTGAAAAATCAGGTAAATAGAAGTAGAAACACATTTCTGTTCCATTTGTTCCATCTGTTCTATCAGATTCTCCCCTAGCAGATAAGAACATTGCAACACCAGGATGTATCAACTGCCTTTCAAATTCAAGAAAGCTAATTTTTAACCTGCTCCTTTATAGACAGCCTCAGGCTTTAAATCTCCCCATATGACCTCAAGTAATAATTACAGCAATTAGTCCCTACCCCTCTGGGATAATTACTAGCATAAATTGAGCTAACTTTCCTCAAAATTCCTCTAAAAAGTCATAAAGAGAAAAGGGAAAAAAGAAAGAAAAAACCCAAACCCTACCAAACAGCTGAGGGAGGAAAAGGACTGTAGACGCAAGCAGGCAAAAGTAAACGGGAAAAGGAAAAGCAAGACAAGACAATTTTCCACATTCCATTCCCATGTGCTGCCTCTCTCCCAAGCACCACATACATAACATTCCTTCTTGCAGGCAACAGGCCTCCCTACCCCAGGTGCCATCAAAAATTATGGGAGTGGAAAAAAAGAAAAGCTCATATCTTAAAAGAAACCCTGTTTTTCATCAAAACAGATTGCTTTAAGGCAGCCATCTGACTGGAAAGAGGAAAAAAAGAATTAAAAGATTCTTGTGCTCTAAGTTTCTATGTAATGCTCAGCCAAAAGAATAACTGAACAGTAATGAGCAGGAACTTGAATTTACCAAACTAAAGGGAGAAATAGTGCAGTGAATAATTTGCTAAAGGGGATTAGATTGAGGTCAACATAGCCCTCTGTGGTCAGCAACAACAAAAACAGAATCAAGCTGAAATTCATTATAAATCCAGTACCAGGAGTAGAAATGCCATATCCAATGATTTCAAAACTTGTCTGTGTGCAGAATCAGTGCAAAACCTGATGACTTTAAGTTTCTTTTTAAAAGAAATAGTACAAGCTGTTATTTCTTCAAAAGCCTTCTGTTTAAACAACATTAAAATACTTATATTTTATTTTAGCTTTCTTTTTGTACCATGCAACATAAAAAAAATATTTAAAATAGACAAATAAAAAACCCTCATAGAAGCACACAGAAATGGAATTGTTTGAATAGTCATAGTTTCTGCCACCTCCTTTTTCTTAGTGAAAATGAAATACTGGTGAATTTCAAGAAGTACTTGAGTAGATCCACATGGACACTAGACACAGAGTATATTCTCCCAATAATATTAAAGCCAGCTCTGCTTCAGAACTTAATTGTCCACTGTTGCTTTACTGCAAATCTATAAGTGCACTCAATCTAGCAAGAAATACAATGAAATTAGTTTATATAAGACAGTTCTTTTCCCTGTGAAGGAGGGAAAAATAATTGATAAAAGAATCTTGAAATAATTGATAAAAGAATCTTGAAATTATTTAATGGAATTTGTCTAATTGTATTATGCCCTAATTCATCTTGATTTTCTTCTCTCAATGGGGAAATCTTGGTGTCTCCTATTACTGCCCCCATTTTCTTATGAAATATGTTGAGTCTGTGTTCTGAGTAACAAATATCAGTACAGGTACTGACCAATTACTCACCTTTCCACATCTGTGTGAATTTGGAGCAATCACAATGAAGGAGAGAAACTAGTGCTATAAAATATTGGATTACTGTACTGCTACAAAAAGAAGGATAAGCAACACCTAAATCCTCACATAATGCACTCCTCACATATGGTTAATGCAGTGTGAATTCAAATGAAATATAGAAATCTAAATCAGGGAGAGCAGATCATGGCTGACATCAGACACTGCAGGCATATTTATATTTTTTTCAGTATTTCCTCAGAGATCAGGGAGCACAGCTGACATACATTCAAATGAGGTAATTTCTGTATCCTTGAAGCCAGTGTGACATGCACTCGGTCACTTCAGCTGGATGAAGTGATATACATAAGAACTGCCAGCTTCATTAAACAGAGTGAGATATAAAACCTCATGGACCTTTGAGCATTTGCACCTTTCTCACTACTGGTACAAAATATAAGTGGTAGAACAGGCAGTTGGTGAATTAAAATATTAGGGTACAAATACTCATCAGCCAAGAATCATGGAGGGCATCAGGTCTTGTAAGGAGTCTTCTCTAAACAAAAGGATTATGGAAAAACTCACACAGTATCTCTTGTGATATACCACTCTGAGCTTCAGGGCAGCATTTAAAGCTTCAGAGAGATACAAATGAATTTGTCCAGTGTAGAAGTACCAAGGATAAAGCTAGAAGGGTCAACAAAAAGATAAGCATAAATTTAGAAATATATTCATTAGATAACATCCAGCCAAGTTCACACAATTCTGCTTCATAAATAAAAATTATTCCATTTTATTTATTTAGATTATGTTTCTGTTGTATCTGGGTCAAGGGGAAATGCCCTGCATTGCAGATGAATCCTAATGTGAATGCACACTAAACCACTACATTAAAGCTATTTCGGTGTTTGAAAAATAGTCAAGTCCTTCTGTGAAGGTGCAAAAAATGTTAAAAATGTAGAAATTGAAGGAGGTAATAGGGTACATGGTGGCACTGCTAAGCTGAGCGAGTGTGGGTACGTGTCACATACCCACGTGGGTGTGAAGAAGACTATGTGTGGGAGGACATGGGAAGAATTTGACTTCTATAAGGGGATTAAAACTTAACATCCCATCTAGGAAAGATTTTTTTAGCTTTGAATCTAAAAATGTGGCCTTGAAATGAAGTCTGTACATTACCTCTGTAAATCTGATTATTTTGAAACATAAACAGAAGAATCTTCCACTCTTAGTTTTCATTGTCAGGAGAACTTAGAATTATTATTAAGGGAAGTAATGTGTAAAATCTCAGGGACATGCTGATTTCTCAAAGTCAAACCTACCAAGAAAACACCAATATGCTGAGTAGTGGCACAGCACTTCAAGAGGGATGATTTCTAGAGCAAATTTGATGGCAAAAGTATAAACTTTGCTAGCTGTTTCCAAGTGCATTTCTTACCTTTTACACTAAAAAGTATGGTTTTGATCAGTCCTGAAGGCAAAGAGCCTGACTGCAAGCAAGTAAATGTATGTATGCATGAGAGTTCAAAGGAGGATTCTGCCTAGCAAACATCCTTCCAATAGACAGTATTTTCACTCGAGGTTGTGAAGCTGGGAATGTAATTGTACTGAGAGTATAATCTGTACTTCCCTATGTTGAAGCAGTGTGGATTTTAACATACCTAGAGAAGAGTGTGGGTAAGTGGAGAAATTCTGGGAGGGAATGTGTCAGATCTATAGCTACAGACAGTGTTAACACATGCTTGGACTCCCACTCTCTTCATTCTCCCCTTTACATCACCTGCCTGCTGAGTTAAACATCTTGGAGGTGGTGAGACAACCTGACAAGGAAAAATTATTTTCCCAGCTCTGGGAGAAAACAGAAAAAGTGTAAATGGGGCAGCTGATACAAGGGGTGTTAAAATTTTAGCTTAGGACATAACTTCTGCATTTGATTTGCAGCATTCAGCAACAAGTTATGCAGATACAATATACTGCCAACTCCTCTCCCAAGCACAAGGAAGGTTTAAAACATTATGGAATATAGATAACCCACTGAAGATATTTCCCAGTTGAGTATGCCTTTTGTTGCCTACACAATGAAGTACATTCCTGGGTTTTGCATGTATCATTTCTTAGCATTTGTTCAGTTTGGTACAGTGTGGAATCTCCAAATACTGAGTCTTCTGACTTCAGTGGCAATTGAAAGGGCTTAGCACCTTTTAAAACATGGGTTGGTGATTAGATCCCTAAAATTCTAATTCTGGATCAGACATTGAGTCATTTGACCAAAAGTCCTGTCTTTGAAAGCAATTGCTTCTAAGTACACTCCAAGACAATTACAGACAGAATATAATACGTGCTATATTAAGGCCTTCTAATCAATTTTAAAGATTATATAAGGCTCTGAAGAAGTAATTAGCTATGATTTCAATAACTGCATTAGTTGTCCTGGCTCTAGATTCTTGCCATCCATGTAAACATATATTTTCCCTTTGAGTCTTACCACTCACAAAACTCAACTATTTACAAACAGCGAGAAGTAGGTCACTCCCACTTCTTCAGATCCTGAAGCTGTAATGAAGTACAAACATAAATGCATTCATGTTGAGTCAACTTTTATTCTCACATCTATCTGTGGAACTGAAGACTAAATAGGGAATGTATGCAAAACTACAGACAGAAATGGCTGGAAAGAAATGTACTACAAGCCCACTATTAATCTATCCTTTTTTTATTATCCTGTCCATTTTGTAGTCTTTAAGACATTATTAATTTTATATCTATTTCCCCTTCCATATCACTGCTCTTAGCAAATTTCTTTCCTGTTCACTAGTTAATTCTTGTTCAGTAACTAATAATTCCTGTCTTCAGTAATACAATATTTCCAAATAATCACCTTTAAATGCGATTTTTCTCATTCTTGGCCTCTCCTGGATCATTAGTCTCTTTAGGAATTTGAAAATTACTAAAAAGCTATAGTTATTTTAAAGTATGAACACAATAGAAGAATAAAAAATGGTTTCACGTTATAAAAGTAACATAGCTGTAACATTTCTTGTGGCAGTAAAATATAAGTAATTAGAGATCATAACAGGTATGTGAAGAGGTAAGATCCCTGAGTCTCATATGAGACATATTTTGACTGCTTTAAATTCTGATATTAATCTGACAAGACATATGGATCTACAACCAAGGCAGTCTCTTTGTGTTCCCTCTTTAATCGAAACAGTGAGAAATAATTTGCAGTACAAGTTCTCAAGTTTATTTTGGATTCTCCCTTCAGGACAAGAAGTGGTATATATTTAAGTGGTATACATTTAAAAGAAGTGGTATACATCAAAAAACTTGAAATATCTACAACATCTTTAATCAGATAAATCTGATTTTTGTCCTTGGTTCTCCTCAGTCCATGAACTGCCACATCAATGTAATGTGAAAGGGATGTTTCATGATTAAGAGGTAATGGAATGATGAGTCAAGCTGCAGAGGGACTCTCAGGGAATGTATGCCCTAGTTAGCTGTGCCATTAGGGAAGGCCTGTGGTCACTTCTGTATCCCTATGGTAAATTTTCACCTGTGTAGAATTTAAAAGCTTCTGAAGAATTGGTGGCAGCCCTATGTAGAGAGATAGGAGCAGCCTCACATTCACAAGCACTTCATGGAGAGCTTCAACCTCCCTGATATCTGTTGGAGGGACAGCTCAGCAGGGAATAAGCAAGCCAGGAGGTCTCTGGAATGTGCTGATGTAAATGTCCTTCTCCAAGCGATAGAAAAGCCAACAAGGAGATGTGGTATGCTGGACCCTATTGTCACCAACAAGCAGGGGCTGATGGGCAATATGAAGCTTGAGGGAAGCCTTGGTGGAGTTTGAGATCCTAACAGCAGCAAAGAGGGCATGCAGCAAGCTCACTATCCTGGACTTCAGGAGAGCAGACTTTGGCCTCTTCAGGAAACTGCTTGACAAAGTACCATGGTGTTGCAGTGGGGATACTGCAACAAGCCTATATCAAACCAGGAGTCCCGTGGAAAACAAATATATACGGACGGATTCTTGCTAGATGTTTCAGAGATGTTTATTTCCCCAGCCGCATGGCCGGGCTCTGCCGAGAGACTCTGCCACAGTCACAGGACCCGAGCTGCTTGTAAACCCTTCTTTCCTTGCACTATATCAAATTGAACAACTTCCCCATCTCCTACACTTTGCAGGTAATTTTTAGGGTTATTCCTTTTAATGGCAGTTCTATGGATGAATAAATCTTCCCCTGTATCATCTCGTGTTATAAATCCATAGTTGTTTTTTACATTGTACAATTTCACAGTTCCTGTGACTTTCGTTGCTAGAACGTCTCCTATCACGTGCTTGCGTGTCTGTCGTGGGTGCCGGTCCCGCGTGGCCTCCGCCTCGCCGACTCCATGGGATAAAGTCCCAGAGAGAATAAGGACCCAAGAAAGCTGGCAGTATTCAAGCATCACTTCCTCCAAGTGTCAGGTGCATCTCTTATGAGTAAGAAATCAAGCAAAGGGAGAAGGAGAACTGCATGGATGCCCAAGGAGCTTCTGGCAAAACTCAGACAGAAGAAAGAAATTTACATAGAACATGGGGAAAGGGGCAGACCACGTGGGAAGCATATACGAATGTTGTCAGAGTATGAAAGGATGCAACAAGGAAGGCTAAGGTCCATTCAGAGTTAAATCTGTCAGGGAAAGTCAAGGACAACAAGAAGGGCTTCATCAAGTACACTGGAAGCAAAGGGAAGACTAGGGAAAATGTGAGCTTCATGCTGAATGAGGTGGATACCCTGGTGACAAAGGATACAGAGAAGGTGGGCTTACCGAATATCTTCTTTGTTTCACTCTTTACGCCTAAGGCCAGCCCTCAGGAATCCCAGACCTTGGAGGTAAGAGAGAAAGTCTGGAGAAAGGGAAGGCTTTCATTTTGTCTAGGAGGATCAAATTAGAAGTCATTTAGACAAAATCAACACCCACAAATCCATGGGCCCTAATGGTTTGCACCCATGAATGCTGAAAGAACTGGGAGATGTTATTGCTAAGCCACTTTCCATCATCTTTAAAAGGTCGTGGAGAACAGCAAAAGTGCCTGAGGAGTAGAGGAAAACCAATGTGTCTCTAATCTTCAAAAAGGGCAAAAAGGAGGACCCAGGAAACTAAAGGCCAGTCAGCCTCATCTTCACCCTGCATGTCATGTCTAAGCATGTAGGTGGCATCTCTAAGCATGTGGAGGAAAAGAAGGTCATCAGGAATAGTCAGCATGGATTCATAAAGGGAAATCATGCTTAACCAATCTGATAGCCTTCTATGATGGAATGAATGGCCGGATAGATGAGGGAAGCACAGAGAAAGTTGTTCACCTTGACTACAGCAAGGCTTTTGACACTGTCTCCCACAACATCCTCATAGGTAAGCTAAGGAAATATGCATTAGATAAATGGACAGCGAGCTGTAGTGAGTGGCAGAGCTCAGAGGGTTGTGGCCCGAGGTGCAGAGCATACTTGGAGGCCTGCAGCTAACAGTGTTCCCCAGGTGTCAGTGCTAGGTCAAGTTGGAAGCGGGGACAGAGTGCACCCTCAGCAAACTTGCTGGAGATGCAAAACTGGGAGGAGTGGCTGATACATGAGAAGGCTGTGCTACTGTTCAGCATGACCTGGACAGGCTGCAGAGTTGGGCAGAAAGGAACAGATGAAGTTCAGCAAGGGCAAATGCAGGGTCCTGTGCCTGGGGAGGAATAATCCCATGGACCCCTACAGGCTAGAGCTGAACTCCTGGGAAGCAGCTCTGTGGAGAAGGTCCTGGGCGTCATGCTGGACAACAAGCTGTCCATGAGCCAGCAGTGTGTCCTTGCAGCCAAGAAGGTCAAAGGTATCCTGGGGTGCATTGGGAAAAGCATTGCCAGTAGGTCACAGGAGGTGAACCTGCCCCTCTGCTCAGCCCTGGTGAGGCCACATCTGGAGTGCTGTGTACAGTTCTGGGATCCCCAGTTCAAGAAAGACAAACAAGTACTGGATAGGGTCCAGCGAAGGGCTATGAAGATGACGAAGGGAGTAGAGACTCTGTCTTATGAGGAAAGGCTGTTTAGCCTGTTTAGCCTGGAGAAGAGATGACTGAGAGGGGATTTTATTGATACATACAAATATTTAAAGGTGGGTGTCAAGAGGATGGGCAAGACTCTTTTCGATTATGCTGAGTCAGAACAAAGGATAATGGATGCAAAATGATGCACAGGAAGATCCATCTGAATATGAGGAAAAGCTTTACTGTGAGGCTGGTAGCAGTGGAACAGGCTGCCCAGAGATGCTGTGGAGTGTCTTCCTCTAGACACAGTCAAAACAGGATGCTATCCTGTGCAAGCTGCTTTAAAGGTCTCCAGAGGTACCTATCAATTCTGTTAACCCTAATAATTTTGTGATTCTCTGTAATTAGGCCCAGAAATCTTTTGCACCTTAATTCATGGACATATACACTCATTTATCTCCCATGAATGTCAAAAAGAGTAAGCATTTGCACCAAAGAGTAATAATACACCCTTACCGATCTTGTTTCTCCTTGATTTTCTCATTTCCTATCCATTTCTTTCAGGCTTAGATGGCTCACAATTTCCCTTCACTGTTGGTCTAGTAGAAAGTCATTTCAAGCACTGCAGGTCTGCCTGTGGTAATGACCATGCTAAATGCCATTGTGTGGTTTGGATCTTCACAAATCGATGCTGCTTTGTTACCTTCTTTCTTTCCTTCTCAAAGGTTATAGGTCTAATAATTAGAGTGGCCCCTTGATGAGCACATTGAGACCCAGTTTTCATGCCTTAATGGCAGTGATAAGAATAAAATTATAGCTCTTCACAGCAATCTTTTTTTGATACAGTGTTAACTCTGCATTGTGTAAAGTTAAAGGGTGGTTATTATACCCTTATATGCCAGAAGAATGTCACTTATGAGAGAAATGAGGAAGATTTTGCCTCTTGAGACATTCTAAAACTCTGTTGAAAGAAGAAAACCTAGATGCATAAGACACCTGGACAAAAAACCTCTTTATTTTCAGTTTTAATCAGCAATAGGATTATTAGCTAGGCTACTAGACCAGTAGGACAACCTTCCCTTAACCAGTGACCCATATCAATGTCTGAACACAGGACTGTACTTTATGACTTCAGTGGGATTTTTGAGTGTGCTTAAACACGTATACTTATCTGCCATTCTGCAGTAATTTTCCTGAAAAAGGACACAATTCTAGCAGTGCTGTCAAAACAACTGCTGTTGGAATAAATGCAAACAATACCAACCTTAAAAATGCAGACACACATATCTACAAGCAAAAAGGGAAAATGGTGGTGACTGACCTACAGGCAGCCAAAAGCAGTGGCGTTGAACCATCTACAAGTCCTTAAATCACAGAAGAGCAGATTCTTCTCATTTTGAAAGGCTGAATTTCTGTGTGGTTGAGACCACAGGGGTGTCTGTGAGGAGAGGTCAGGAGTGACACATGCCAGACACAGCTGGTTCCAGCTGGTTCCAGCCAGCTCCAGTGGCCACAGCTGATCCCATCAGCCCCTGCTGGGGAAACAGAGTCATAGAATCTTTTCGTTTGAAAAGACATCTAAGATCATCCTGTCCAGGCATTAATGCAACTCTGCCAAGTCCACCACTAATTTTCCTCAAGTCATGTCTGTTTTACCACAACAGTAACCAGTAAGCAATCTCCCTGATTTTGTCTCAACCCAGGTGCTTCCTCTTCTTTCGATTTTTCCTCTGGTCCTGATGTGAGAGGTGAGGTGAGGAGTGGGCGTGGCTGATGGGAAGTTTAGCTCCTAGCCAAAGTTAACCCACCATATTGGGGGTAGTTTTCAATACTGTGCCCTTTGCAGTTTGAATACCTGAAGTACTTGTCTAATTTTAGTCTACAATTTTTCACTTGGAGGTACTGTGAAATGAGACTGTGAACTTGCAAAGCATTAATTGATACATATTCAAAGTTTTTCTCTAATTTGTAAAAAAGCATTACTAGTTGGTCTTCAATCTCAGAAATTTAAGGAGATTTAAAAAAAAAAATTAATAACAACAGCAGCAATTAAAAAGCCCCACATCCTCACCAAACAAAACAGAAAGGAATGAGACAATTACCAACAAGAAAGAGTGGTTGAGACACGATTGCTCTTATTTTCAAAATGTTCCATGTAAAAATGGAAAAATATTGCTTGCATAGCAGAAACAGACTCCAGAAATCACTGTAAATGATCTGAGGGGACTGTTCTGGCCAGAGATAAAGTGAAATATGAATAATCCTAATTTATCTTTGGGCAGTTCTTGATATACAACTTAAAATTCTTTGAAGTGTCTAAAGAAGTTTAGTACATAAAGGAAATAGTCTCCAAATGAACTTTTTTTTCAGAACAATTATAATTCCATAGATTCAAATTCCTCCCTTTTTACAAGTTTAAACAATAAAATGGAGCACATAAAAGCTTTTTGAATGGTATCTTTTTGATATAAAATCAGTCCTTTAAGTTAATTTCCCATTTTTCATGTTTTGAACCTTCTAAAAGGAATATCTTCTGAAATTATATTACATGAAATCCCATGTTGCAAAAAAATTCTCATTAATGTTGGTTTTGTGTTACTGCTAAATTGCTTCTAGTACATTAGATTAGTTTCTTGCATAACATTGAATTCTTTTATTAGTATTGTTGTTGTTACTGTTCATTTTCTTATCACTGTTTCCAGTAAGTTGTTCTTATCTCCACCCATGATCTTTAACTTTTTGTGCTAGTTTTCCTCTCCATCCTGCCACAGGGGCTGTGGGGAGCAAGTGAGAGAGCAGTACATAATCTGGGGTGTTTCAGTGGGAGCACTAAATGGGGGAACACCATTTCTAAACCATGATAACATCATGAAAGAAAAGGTTCAGAAGTGAAGCGGAATTAGGCCAGAGAGACTGCTGGTCATTTCTCTATCTTCTTTACCATGAATATTCATCCTTTCGGTAGGGTTCTACAATTTCGGCAGTTAAAAGCCACCTTTCAAGTGAAAAAAGAAGGTGAAAAGACAGGGAGGCAGACAGGCAGGGAGAAGGGAAATTCCTAGAAGCATTCTGGCATTTTTGTGATTTTTTATATTTTCCAAATATGGCAAAACAATCCATAGATTAATTCTACTGCATAGAGGAAATCTAAATCTTCTCAAATGCATACTTATGAGATGCATATAAATTATGTCCAGTCAGAGATACAGACATTGTTCAACTCTGAGGAATGAACTTCTGTGAGGCTAGCAGAGAAAACATAGCAGCAACACTTGAATTTCAGTATAATTGAAATTATGGCAGGTTTTACATAGCGTGACTTAAGATAAAATATGTTGAGTTTGTTTATCTAATGAATTTAGATAACATTCATTGGAGCTAAATGTGTTCATTTGGCATAGATGAAAAATCATTAAAGTATTGGATTAGATTACCAGTATCTCAAGGGTTACTTGAAAGGGTTACAGAGTAAGGGATCGCTTACTCTGTGATCCATCATGAAAAGAAATAAAAATGAGAAGTATTGAAGAAAAAAGAAGGATCCACTTCATGATATCTTCCAAAAGTGAATGGGAAGAAGCACTGGGAAATGTGAATCTTATTTTTTTCTTGATGTATGAAGACGTCCAAATTGGACAATTTCATATTTTCCTTCGTCACTGGGTCTTTCTGTTACTGACCACTGAATCGGTGTCTGCACCATGAAAGGTTATTAAAATAAACCAAACTGCATGTTCATGGAAGTAGGCTTGTTATACACTCATAATGTGTACACAAGCTTCTTATGGAAGAAACATGCCTGTTCCAGTACACATTCACAGCACACATCTGTGCAAGAATATGGTAGCAAAGAATCATTTAAAATGAAGACGGCTAGTTCCGTGCATGTTTGTATATGTGTATTGGTAATGATGAATGAATCATGAATGGAATGCTTCTGTGTGTATTTTGGCAGTGCAGTAGTTGCTTTGCTCCCTGTTTCTACTGCCTGTGTGTTTTGGCATGCTGGTTTTGTGCATATTCCTAAATAGGATATAGATTTGTAATGCTGAGCCTGGGTTTGCATGTTCTATCCTTTCATAGTACTAGGTGGGACAAGAATAATTGAAAGGGGAAATGGGATATAGTTTTTTTAATTTAATGATACCAGACGTCAGGAGGGAAACTGGGAAAGTGTAAAAAAAAATTGTATCACTATTGGCTGAGAATTGCAAAACCAAACTGGGTGTGATTTGTGTAGCTGAAGAAACAAACCAAAATGTTTGAAAATTTGCCAAAAAGAACACAGAAATGTCAACCTCTGCTTGTCCCTCAAAGTCCTTGAATCCTTATATATGAGGTGTAAAGTTGGTTTATGGAGACTTTAAAAGTTTATTTGAAATACCCTTATCCTAACTGCGTCTGATTCTTCTATTAGCTGCATCAGGACGAACTAAGAATAACTTCTACAAGTAAATGGCCTTAAACTGGCTTGACAGGGAATCTGGCCCACTAAAGCCAGTTCTGCTTTACTCCCTGCCATGCCAGTGACTACTGAATTAAGCAGTGAGAAACATCACCTTCTATTTTGGCCACCTAGTACACATAAGAGTGAATATGTGGCTAAAGCAAAGTGCTGGCTGTTGAGAGGTCTGGTTTATATTCCAAGCTCTACCACTAAGTGCTAGTTTCTGACTTGGCATGAGTATCTTAACCCCTGTGTTCACACCTTTTTTTCCTCGTTACAAAGCTAGACTGGTATCACCTCACAGGGATGATGGAAGAACACATATTTTAATAATTGTAAATTTTGTTTTTGAATTGTTTAATAAATGTTCCTATTAAGGAAATATTAATTATGAATCAAGTTTTCTTGAGGCTTAGGATAAGAGCAGGACAAACTTACTGAAGTACAATTTATAATCTTCTTTACAGATCTGTGAATTTTTGTGAGGTCCTAAAAGCTTGTAATATAGTTTTACATTTTTGAGGTGAAATTAATGGGATCAGGACTGACCTTTCCTAAAAGGGAACAGGGGACCCCTCCTTCTCTCCTGTCCCTTTGTGCTGTGATTCAAAATGCTATACTGGAAGTTCAGTCTGTGTCTCAATACAGATAGTTGAAACTTTCTGAAAAGCTGTATCTGTGAGAGGTGTTTTTTTTTCCTTCTCCACATTTATTCTTTGTACCGCTTAGAAGATTATGAAGGTATGTGCAACTTGCTAATAAAAGTACAGAAGTTTGGTGTGGGAATAATATCTCCATCCCAACTCTGTGCCATAATAAGAGGCCATGCTATTCTCTTTTAAGTAAGAAGGAATGATGTCCCATTGCTCACTAATGGCTATTACAAAACTTCCTTATGTTCAACAAAAATAGGCAAAACCTTTCTCTTCCTTCCCTATTTATGTACAATAAGAGCTCAGAAAACCCTGAGAACTTCAGGAAATTAAGTCAGTAGGTGCTTCTGGCAGATACATCCCTCAGACTATTTACAATTAAATTATTTCCCTCAGCCTATTTAAAATTAAATAAAATTGCAAAAGAAAATAAGACTTTTTAGTGTTTCAAAGCATTATTAGTTCAAAATACATATAAGAGAACATGTCTGGAGAGAAACTGAATGAAGGTAGTGTAGTTAGACAAAGCCATTTGCCTGTCTAAACTCTTGAAGTCTCCCTTTGTTTAGGACATCTGTATCTTGGCACAAGTTCTCAGAACACCATTAATTCCATCTCTTCTCCCTGACAAGGGTATCCCCATGATAGATTTGGCACCCTAGCAAGTATCAGTCACAAATCCTGAGATAAAGCAGCAGGAACAGTTCCAGGAAGAAGGCAGTGGGTGTCTCTGAAGATTTGTAACACTCTGATGTTTTATTCGTTTATGCAAAAGGTTCTCTATTTTTCATAAATGTTTCACAAGATATTATTTTTTAGGTCAGCTATTTAATTAGCTATCTTCTAACACTCTTGGAAAAAAAGAACACCTACCTGTGGGACATTTCCCTTCATTGTATTGACTCAGTTGCACTGATGTATATTCGGAGCATCTCATTTGGCATCAGGAAACTCAGATTTACACCAGGTAAGAGAGAAATAGGATTTATATGTCTTTGTTATCTTTGCTGGACACCAAGCAAACAACAAACTCCTCCAGAAGGCCAATATTTCAGGGCTCTAGAGCCAGCTGCCTGCAGCATCCAGGTGGAATGTGGGAATGTGCTGCTCTGAGATTGCCCCTGTTATTCTGTGTCAAGTATCACAGCCTCGTGGTCCACTCTCCCAGTCCAGTAAATTTTTAACTTGTCCAGCCTTTTACTCCTCTTTGCTATGACAGGAAAATGAATATGAATTACAGTGGAGGTCTGTTTTACAATCATACAAGGCCCAGACCCACAAGCCAGATCTGGATGTGAAGATCTGTGAACAACAGCTCTACTGTGTGAAACAGGTGTTAAGGATATATGGGACTGGGGAAACTGGGAGAGGAGATCAGAACAGGGTCTGTGGCTAAAGAGAGGCTTTGAGTTTCTAAGACCCATTATCTTCTGTCTAAATCAGTGAGGGTAAAATTATACATCTGTTATTTCCTATTTGGCTGCTAAATCATCTCTAAGATTCTGTGCCAAGGCTAGGGCTTTTACAGAAAACACAGCTCCCCACTCCCAACACTAAAGATAGGGTTTGAATATATCTTTACAAATCTCTAAACCTCATAATTTGAGGACTTAATCCTAATTGCAAGTATAAAGACTGAGACTTAATACAGGAAAAAGATTCTCCTGTTCTGGCCTACAAGAGGTATTTTACACCATGCTGAAGGCGAGGGGCCTGAGCCTGTGTCTATGACTATTTCTACATTCTTGTAAAAATGTTCAATGAAGACAAGGCACTATGGCAAGTCTTCTGAATGTGTCTTCTAAATCAGCTAACTTTGGTCTTTAAGTTGAAGCCATAGTTAACCATATGTGGGAGAAGGAAGATGTGGTAAAGAAATTAAGATTCAACATGGAGACAAATAAATGATATGTAACTGAACTAATTTTAATTTAATTAAACATAAACAGAAAATTTCTCTAGTGACACAAGTCATTTGAAGCAGTACTTTTTTTGCTTTTCTGGTTGTATGGACTATTTTTATTTTCATAAAGAAAATATTATGAAAACAGCATTCAAAGATGTGCAGTGATAGTTTTTCTATGACCTCCTTAAAAAAATATTGTATATATGAAATATAAAATAAGCCCAGCTTTTGTGCATGTCTCCTAGACAAGTTTATTTTCTGCAACAGTTGAAGTACAGAAGAATAAGAAACCCCTAAGTTGCAATGCACTTTGTTCTTTAGGGAACAGAGGTGGGGCTTTAGCACTTCACAGTAATCTCCTCATCAGGAAAAGTATGTCTTCTGTCTGGGCTGTGTCACGCTGTATTTGCTTTTGCAGTTGTGCCCTTCGGACCAGGTTCTGCCACTGGTTACACTCAGTAGTGCTTATAGAAGAGTACAACAGAGGGACAAATTTGGTTCTCTGTTTGTAAGCAAGCACCCAGGGAATGACACGAGTTGCCTTATTAGGCAGCACAAAAGAAAATAGTGCCGCTTGGCAATCCTCACGTGTTCCAGCCGCCCGCGTCTGTAGTTGCTCAGACCTCTCGGGCCTGTGCTTTTTCACTGTAAAACAGCAAGCCCTTGAAAATACACTGCTGGCTTGGCAACTGACCACTGCCAGATAACAATTGACACCAGGACTAATTTAGTAATGTGCAGTTTTAGGGAGTGACATTTACTGTATCTCCTGGCGCAACTGATACAAAGCATGCAGCCGTGGCAAGCCCTGCATGGTATTTGCAAAGTGTCAACTTGAAAGAGTCAGGCTGCTCTTATGTCTGCTCTCAGAGGCAATTGCTGCAGCCCATCAAATCAACCTTCATGTAATATAAACAGGGAGACGTTCTCCCGCCATTCAGGGTTGCTATTCTGTGCGGTTTCTGGTTATATCATATGTCAACACATTGTACAGATAATGAAAATGGGGAGTCTGAACTTGTATGGGAGATAAAGGTTTCCCCGGAGAAGCAAAATTACAGTGAACCTGTCAGGCACAGATTAAGGATTTTGCAAAATAATCAGAGACACAGAAGTTAGCCCTTTTGATATGACTGTTAGCTGTGGTATGACTTACTGTGCAGAATAATTCTATTAAATTAGTTCATTAATATGTAAGTTATAATGATCTCTGTAAAAAGGACTTTCAGCATGAAATACTGGTAGCTCTTTCAGGAATTCCAGGTGGGTGGGCTGAAAGCTATTGTGATAATGATTGCAGAACTAAAGATTTCACAAAAGAAATTTTCACCTGGATTTTTGCAGTAGATATTTTGAGGTGAGGTATAAATGAATGTTATCAAATCCCCAGATAAGGATATTATTTTCATCATTTCTTACCTTTCATTGAAAAGGGTTGTTAAGCGATGGAAGGTTTCCAAACAGAACAATAGAAGGGGGTGTGTGTGCCGTTTTACTTTCACTCATTGACTTTTTGCCAGAGCAAGCAAAATGCTTAGTTTTCAGCAATTCAGCAGCGGTCTTTAATAAAAGCTGCAGTTGTGAGCTATTGCTGTTCTGAGAACAGGATATCTTGTCCTGCCATTCAGCCACTTCCCCAGCCAGGATCACTGGAAAGCTGCTCTGGAGCTACCTCTGTCCAACCTCTGCAAGCCACATGCGCTGCATGACTCTTTCTGCTGCAGAGCCCCACAGGCAGCATGCAGATGGCAAATCACAAATGGCATCACAGCTTCCCCTTGGTAACTGCTTCCTGGTTAGCTCTAACCCTTGGGAAGCTGATTTATCTTAATATTAAACACCATCAAAACTTGCAAGTCTATCTCCTAGAGAAGAAACACCTGTCTGGAAAAAGATGTCAAAGTTGTTACCATTACATCTGGTTGCTTTCCATGTCATGTATTTTTATATTTTCTGCTATGCTGTAAAAAGTTCCTTTCAAGCATATGAATGAACTTATAAGGAAATCACTGATCAATAGCCCCAGCAATAAAAAGTTTCTGCACAGGGATATTGAAGAAGTGAAGTAAAATTGATGCCAACAATTTCTGTTTACAATTTCATTTTTGAAAGTAAGAAGTATTTGTACTAGAGAAACTTATAGCTATGAAGTTTAAATCAATCAGAACATGCTTATGGCACATTTTTATTCATTCTAAAAATATCTTGATGCTTAACTGAAGCACAAACTGACCTGTGAACTGTGACAGTCTCAGTGGTGTTTCTGCTGTATCTGTGCCCCTGTACTTAATGTTGGAACATTAAGAACATAAAATGTTAAAATGTTACGATTTCTTCTTTAGTCCTCTGCATAATGAGAAGTCACGAAATTCACTGTGGGAAAATCATGATGTCTCTATGGTTTTATTACTCATTTCTTTTTTTTCATTCTTGTAATAATAGCATTGCTGTTGTCTTAAAGTGACAGCTCCATGTCCGGGTCAATAATTAAGCTCCTCTATTTATATCATAGCCTGTGGATCAAAACTATCCCAATTTCTGGAAGCCTTAACTAGCTAAATTCAGCATCTGCTAGAGTGAAAACAAACTCTAGTTATTCTGGCACAAGCATGTTGTTCTCTACTGGTCTGTGTAAATTAATTGCATGGATAATAGGAGAGTTTTGAGGGAGCAGGAGCATGCTGATGTGTGGCACCCAAGGAACAACCTGCCTTTTCAGCAGCCTGACCTGCAGACAGTGGCCAGTCTTGAGGACACAAAGGGGGAAGTAAAATGACAGAGCCTACATGTGTCCACAGCTCTACAGAACTCTGCAGGGAACAATTCAAGGCGTTTCTTGATCAGTTTTATATTCCCATTGCATTGCATTTATGTTTCAGGAGTGGGATAATGCATGAGTTTTGAAAGAAATTGTGGGAATATTAGATATGATATTTGGGAGAGAAAATACTTCTGTTTAAGTGCAGTGTGCAACTGACAGAAGTGTTGATCTTACTGTGATAGATACAATTTTTCTTCTAATTATTTGGTAAGTTATGATTAATAATATATTAGCAATCAAAAATGGGCCCTATATGGTCTGTCTTAGTAACACAATAAATGAACCAAAAAGAACAAAGGAAAAGCAGAAATGCCATCACTGTCACATAGCTGAATCTCAGAGAGTGCCACATTTGCCAAGAGAGCTGTGACAGGCTTTTCTGTAGGTCATGGAGGAGGAAAAGCCTGTCCAATTTTAAGGTGTGCATCAAAGTAATATTTGAAAAATTTTATTTTAGTCATCATCATCCTTTAATTTAGGCTGGAAAAATATGTTTTGTTTGCAAATTTCCAGGTTTTCTCTTGGTAAAATCTAAAGGTAAATTTTGTGGTGTTTGAAAGCAATTCACCAAATAGTTCCTAAGTTAGAGATCACCAAAAGTTTAATGGGAAATAGTGGAAAAAATAAAAAAGGTCTTTTCCATTCCTCCAGTGAGGTACTCGAAGTTTTAAAAAAAGAAGTTTTCTTGTTTAAAGTATGATTGTTTTTAGCTGTTAACAATTTTCTGTGTGGGCCTTTTGGAAAACTGATATGTCTACTCTATTTGAAGACAATACCCTTTATGTTAATTGTTACAATTTCTTTTGAGGCCAAATTTCCTGTGACAAGGAAGACTTTTTCTTCTTGTTGTTTTTAATGACTTTCATTTTTTGAGATGTGGGGTGTATTGTTTGTTTGATTTATTTCCTTCGGGAAAAGCAGAAATTAAGCAACATAAATTCAGATGAACATTAAACCCCACATTTTGTGTAAATGGCCAGATTTTTTGCCACAATTTTTCTTTGTGTCGTTTCATTAGATGGCTAAAAAATAGCTAATTAGCTAAAAATTATAAATCAGATTGCCCTCTTCACCTTTTATGACAGTTAGTTTTAGCAATGTAAAATGTATTGCATTGATAAGTAGTATTTTTTTGTTTGACCTAGAATTCAGAAGAAATTATCGTGTTCTTCCTTAGAGAAGATATGAAATTGCCAATTTGACAAGAAGCTGTAAATTACTTGACTTTTTTGAGTCAGTTTTGGAAAATCATTACTTTACTTGACTTGCAGATATGTGAGTACTCCAAAACAAACCCCTATTTGTTCTGTTTCTTTGTATTCACTTTTACAGGGTTGATATAGCCCTAATCTGTGGAGCTGGAGCTCCTATTGCTACTCTGCTGAAATAATAGCTTTACAGACATCACAACAGTCATGGCACTTCCCTGGGATTGTTTGTTCAAGATGTTCATTTTTAGAAGACAGTGATATGTAATGCCAGACTTTTCCCTATCTCCAGGGAACAAATGTTGGGAATTGGTGCAACATTTTAAGCAATAACTTGGCATCTTTTAACACTTTACATCATTGCTGGTAGGAAGCATATTTGTACAGAGCTATAACAATGTGTGCAAGACAAACCCGATGTAAATATCTCATGAGAGAAACGTTGGCTGTAGCTGTCTGAATTAAATCATATAACTTCCTGTATTATACAAAAAAGGCATCCAATTTATAAGATTTTTTCCTAAAGCTGTTAGCAGAAGGTTCCAGTGCGTTATCATGTGATTAAAAAGACAAAAACTTTTGTTTAATAGAGCTTTTAATCCAGACATGAAATCATTAAAATAAAATGGAGAGATGATATTTTGGATGAGAACTCAAGAAATTTGGGTGAAATCCCATCTGTACTGCAAATATTCTGCTTGAACTTTGAGAACTGATTTAATCTGCATTTGCCTTAAATCCCTCTTTATGAACTTAAGGTGATGATACTCAATTTTTACTCCTTGGGGAACATCCTAAGAAATGCACATGTAATTTGGATCTTACCTTCCTAATTTCCTGTAATACGGAGAGTAAAGAAAGGAACTTAAAAAGTGAATATCTGACTGGATGAATACTTGACAAGTTGGTAGTTCTAATGCTATTGTACAAAGCTGGCATTGCATGTTAACAGCATGCCAGCAAATTCAGCCGTTGAACTGGTATGTTCTCTAAGTATCAGGTCATCATTTGAATCTAATCATTACAGCTGATGTTCTGGAAAAAGAGCATTATTCTAACTCAGGTGCTCTTGAAAATTATTTCTGTTTAGACCTCTTCATCACAAAATCAGTGGAACAAAGGCTGAGTCTCTGCATTATTGAGACAGTAGGATCCTCATTGGGATCAGAACATGTTGCTGGAGTATGGATGGTAATACAGGTGCAAGCACAATAGCAGTGTGAAAACTGTTATATCAAACTGTTTTCTGGAGGGAGGGCAAATTTACCTTCCCAAGTGCTACCACTGAGACAAAGTTGCACAGTAACCTTTGGCTGCAATGTTTGCATCACGCTATAAGCCTCAGAGTATGAATGGTTGTTGAATGGAATCAGGAGACCTTCACTACCTAATCAGTTTATTATTCTCACTCTTTTTAAAGTGAAATTCTTTCCCCCAAAGAAATTAAAAAAACAAAGAAAGAACTTTTGAAATTGACAACAGAAAATAAGACCAAAGATGCTAACAATCATTTTCTGTTTGACCATATCCCTGAACAAGATAATTCACCTATGCTTCAAGTCTATCCTGAAAAGTGTCGCTGTTTTCAGAGATAAGCCTAGAGCTGGAAGCTCAGATCAAGAACAGATCTTATTGCTGCGGCAAATACCACTGTACACCCAGATTCATTATTACTTGTTTTCACAGGCTTTATAGTGGTTGAATTTGTGGAGCTACTTGCACTCTACAAAGGGGTTTGAATGGTTTTAATTAAATGTTGATAAAACAGAAAAGGAATCTTGGGATGTGAAAACAAATTAATTCTGGTCATTAGTCACCTGACAAGCATATTACAGTACAGATTTTTTATAGCTCCATGGATGCTTGTGAAAGTGGAAAGATGGTATTCTAAATGGATTCCTTGTTAGCTGCTTTGAGTCACTGTGAATATCACTTTAGTTACCTACTAAATTACTGAAGCAGTTATGTAAAGTGCTTTCAAGGCAGTACATTACCATGCCTGTATCTGATTTTGAAAATGAATTCTGAAAGCTTAGCTGTAAAAAATATAGGATCAGCTTAGTACAGTTCAGAAACTGCTGTAAAATCTTGAAATGAACGTAGTAGAATATTTTGGTGATATGCAGCTGCCAGATGCAGTATGTCCCATATCTCCCCTTCTGCCCTGCTTTGCTCTTTTGTTTGTTACATGTCACATGAAGTTAACATTTTCCCCCTGCTTTTTGCATACTATATAGTAGTCCTGTCAGCTGAGAATAAAATAAGTCAAATAATAATAATAAAATAGGCTAGCCCTGCCTTAGCTCAACCATGGGTTATCACTCTGATTTCATACATTGGTCAAGCCTGTTTGATAAGGAAACCAGTCTGTGTAAATACAAGAGTGTCATGTATATGGAAAAAGCTGCTCCAGGTTCCTTAAAACCTGCTACTGAGGTGTGTTTTACTGGGATTATGAGGGACACATAATGCTTTCTATTTCTATACAAATTGTGTTGGCAGTTCCAGCAATGAGATATACCAGATCTGAGAATTACTTTTACCAACATACTGCTACTTGAAGTTGCTTTATTTTAGCTGTTATGCAGAAAACATTATGTCTCAGTTTATCAGCACAGACTATTACAGAGACTGAAGGATGCTTGGATATCCAGATTATATATTAATTTGCAGTAAAGTACCAAATTGGAAGGGAGTATAAAGTAAATGAACTAAACTAGGCCAGCAAGACTAATTTCTTTATCATAACATAGCACATTGTGATCATTAGATTTTCCACCAAGAATGAATCTTGCTTGCTTTTTTTCCGACAATAGAGCTGGCAAAGAAAAAAGAAGGGAAAAGAATGAACCATTTGCGTTTTCCTAGCTGACACAGATTTAGAAACCCTTGAAGAGTGAGTCTGCCTAGTGAGCAGATAGGAAATTAGTACAATTGACCTAGATCACCTTTTCTATCTGACCTTTAGGACTTTGGAGCTCATGTCAGTAGCAGGCCTGGGAAACTTTGGGAAGCCCTGAACAATCTGTGTTAAAGGCAGCTTGTCTGCACGCTTGCCCTGATATTCTTGGGTCAGGGAAGTTTTGGGCTTCTCTGTTAATACAATAAATCTGCCCAGAAGGTACTAGTGATACAAGTGTCTGGGTGATGCAGGGCAACCAGAATTTTAATGAAGGTCACTATTTCCAAGAGACATTTAAAGTTTAAAAGAAAGAAAAATTGTTTGATCAGAATACTTTGCCAGCTGAACCTTCCACCATTCCTTGGGCAGAAGTAACCTTTTGGCTAGGAGGGAATTTACTGTCTGAAGGTGAGTGCATTCTAGCTATCCAAATACTACAATTGTCTGTAACATGGCATATTATACACCTGCCAGGGTATCAAGATGGCCTCTGCATCCTAATACTCACTTGCACAAAACCAAAAAAAATCCAGTACAGAACACAGAGTGATAAATTCGCCAGTGAAATACTGTGTTCCTGAAGTACATTCCAAAGGAGATCTGTGTGGCAAAACTTTGAGGGAAGGGCAGAAGAGAAACAATACCAGCAGCTGGCAATGGGAAGGCTCTTTTTGTTTCAAAACCCTGTGCCTTTGAAGTTAGTAGCTGTCACCTACAAAATGTTATTATCTCTAGCAGAGGAACATTAAGCCGTGTTAAACAAAAGGAAGAATTAGGTTCATTATCTTAAATTGGTTTATCTTAGAACTATCTTGGAACTTAATATAATTTTTAAATAGTGCATTAAGGAAATAAAATACAAATGAACAATTGTTTTAATATGATTGACCAAGAAACTGCTGTTGGTTGACCCTGACTGGATGCCAGGTGCCTGCCAAAACTTCTCTATCACTGCCCTCCTCAGCTGGGCAGAGGAGATAAAGTATAATGAAAGGTTCATGGGTCTAGATAAAGGCAGGGAGAGATCAGTCACCAGGGGCCATTATGGGCAAGATAGACTCCTCTTGGAGAAATTAGTTTAATTTCTTGCCAATCAAATCAGAGAAGAGTAATGAGAAATAAACCCAAATCTTAAAACCCGTTCCCCTGACACCACCTTTATTCCTGGGCTCAACTTTGCTCCCATTTTCTCTCTCTCCTGCCCTAAAATGGCACAGGGGGATGCGGTATGGGGACTGCAGTCAGTTCATCACGTCTCTGCCACTCCTTCTGCCTAAGGGACAGCCCTCCACACACACTTTCCCTGCTCTAGCCTGAGATCCCTTCTAGAGGAGACAGTCCTCCATGAACTTCTCAAATGTGAGTCCTTCCCATAGGCTGCAGTTGTTCATGAACTGCTCCAAAGTGGATCCCTTCCCATGGCGTATCCTTCAGGAACAGGCTGCTCCAGCACAGGTCCCCTGTGTGGTCACAGATCCTGTCAGCAAACCTGCTCCAGAGAAGGCTCCTCTCTCCTTGGGGTCACAGGTGCTGCCAGGAACAGACTGCTCCAGTTTGGGTTTCCTACAAGGCCCCAGCCTCCTTCAGGCATCACCCTGCTCTGGTGTGGGGCCTTCCACAGGCTGCAGGTGGATCTCTGCTGCACTGTGTGCCACCATGGGCTGCACCACAGGCTGCAGGGGAATCTCTGCTCCTGCACCTGGAGCGCCTCCTCCACCTCCACTGACCTTGGTGTCTGCAGGGTTGTTCCTCTCACATGTTCTCACTTGTCTCATCTGACTCTTGCTGTGCACCTTTTTCCCCTTCTAAATTATGTTATCCCCGAGGCTCCACCTCTGTTGCTGATGGGCTTGGTCTTGGCCAGTGGCAGGTCCATCTTGGAGTCAACTGGCATTGGTTCTGTCGTAATCCTTTGAGCCTTTGCTACCAAAAGTAATCCTTACACACATGTAATGGCATATGTTAAGATCAATGGCATTGATTTTACCACATGGTGCTACCTTGTAAGAGTTTGAAGAAAACCAGAACCCTGGGAAGTTACCACTGAGAATGTAAAAGTATTCATCTTCTCTTTCTGTGTTAAAAGAAGGCAGTTTTATCTCACAAAATGGCAGTTAGTTTGGCTGATTGTAGTTCTAAGAGATTGATATTGTTCAAATATTGAAATATACATCTCATTGTGAAAGATGTACTGTGCAAAATAGACTGCTACCCCAAAAACAGGAGGAATAAAATTTAAAAATTGGAAAAAGAGCATCAGTGTTTCAGAACATATCTTATGGAAGAATCTTTCTAGGTCAATGCTCATTTATATTCCTCCACATCTAAACTCTTTGCATTCTGTAGGCTCAAATTTCAGGTTCAGGGGCTAGCAGAGATTTGGTAGGAGAATGAGAAAAAGATTTCTTTTATGACATGGGATTGTGCTGTTAGTTCAAAATGGAGATCCAGTCAGCGAGCACTGAACTCACATCTGACTTATTCTTCAAAAACAAAAAAAACGCTTTATAAAGGAGAGTTTCAATTTTCTAAAATCATGGTTAATAAATTCCCCAGCTGCCTTCTTGTACTATAATACATTCAAATCCACTTTTCAAAGACCTGAGGTGTTATGACACATCGTGTTTTCCTCTATCCCTCCTACCAGTGACAATAAGATCTCTGCACCCCAGAAAGTCAGGCAGCATGGATCTTGTCTCACACGTCTTGCCCTGTCACCTCTGACAAGATAACTCACAGCAAACCCAAGGCTTGCTGGAGCAGTAAGATAGGGCAGACAGGTGAGTGTGATGGTAAGGAAACCGCAGATCTTTTCCCTATAACTGAGCTGAAACAGCATGCTGGTCCCATTGTTTTTATATACATAATTTTGGCAGTAAGTGAATTGGAATATGTAGTTTTCTGCTACCATAGAGAGTCATCCAGCACTTCAGTTAGTGAACACATTATTTCATTCTGAGGTTTTACTGTTACTGCTCCAGATTCTGGCCTGCTTGTACCTTCTGTAAGGAGGCAAAATTAACATGGTCAATTTAATCCCACTCTATGAGAAAGAGAATAAGTATTTTTTCACACAAAGAAGACTTAGGATTTTACTTGTGAATTCTCAGCAAAACTAACTTTGACTTGGAGGCTTCCCATGTTCTTTACCAGGAGATAAGAGGGGAAAAAATTTTTTTTGGTAATTATTCTCAGTATTTTCCTGTGTTTAGAGTGACAGTAAAGCAATTTCCATGGAAGACATTTATGAAGCAGTTTGATTAGGCAGAAGGCACAACAAGCAGTGCTATTTGGGGGGTTAACACTTGCAGCAGTTGTGGAGCTTTGAGGCACAGAGCCAGAGGCCAAGTGACATTAGCTGCACAAGAAATGCACTAATCGCCTTAGAAATGCAATGCCTGGAGAGTCTCTTAGGTATTATGTAATGGAAATTGTAAGGGAAAGGATAAAAGTCAAACTTTGTGTATTTACTGAAGATTATTGACGTAGTTGTGACATCATTGACGGACAGTCACAAGACACCTTTTGCGTACATAATTCAACAGCCAGCTGGCAATTAGCACAGTGCCACCCAGGCAGGTGGAAATGTGGTACTGTACCTACAAACACGCTCCAGGAGGTATTTCCCTAACAGCTGACTGCCTTTCATACACCATACACAGAACGTGCCATAGGATTGACTACTGGTCTTGTAGCAACCATGGCAGTGTCATCTGAAGGGTTGGCTTTCTCTCCTCACGTCAAAAAGGACATTGAGGTACTGGAGTGTGTCCAAGGATGGCCAATGAAGCTGATAAAATGTCTAGAAAACATGTCTTATGAGGAACAGCTGAGGGAACTGGGGTTGTTTTGTCTGGAGAAGAGGAGGCACAGGGGGGACCTCACTGCTCTCTACAACTGCCCAAAAGAAGGTTGTAGCCAGGTGGAGGGTTGCTCTCTTCTGCCATGTCTCAAGTGACAGGATGAGATTAAATTGCCTTAAATTGCACCTGGGGAGGTTCAGATTAGATATTAAGAAAAAAATTCACTGAAAGAGTGGTCAGGAATTAAAATAAGTTTCCCAGGGAGGTTGTAAATCACCATCTCTGGAAGTGTTAAAGAGGTGTCTGGATGTGGCACTTTTGAGTATGGTTTAGGGGTGATTATGTTAGTGCTGGATTGATGGCTGGACTGGATGATCTTGGAGGTCTCTTTCAAACCTGATGATTTTGTGACTCTGTCATTCTTACGATGGCTCAGCTTGAAACACCAACGATGATTTGAGCCTGTAGAGTGTTTTTGTTAGGATCCATGCAGTGTGAAGGATTCTGCAAAATGCCAGTGGGCTTTTGACTTATTTGGGGTATTCACCCATCTCTTTAACAGGTAAAGGCTAGGCAAGCACAAGGGAAATAGGTTAATGAGTTAATTAAGATTGTGGTGCATCATGACTCATCCAGAGAAGCAGAAATCCCAAAGTTAAAGAAAGCAGCCCTGATCTGCATTTGTCATACAAAGATGGTCCCTGGGTGAAACAGTTAAGTGGCATGATGTCCTGACAAATTCACAACTCCCAGAGGCCAGAAGGTGGCTGTCAGAAGCCAAAACCTGTGATGAGAGGAGTTTGGCTATCTAGTCATATGACACCTAACTCCCTGATATTTGAGAGTTCCACCTCAAATCAGTTGAAAATTCTAGACTGGATTTGTAGATGTCTCCTCTATGATCAAGTAAACTGCTCAAACTGCTCTGTAGAACAACTTTGAACTGCCCCATGGAAATCTTAATGATTGGTGTGGGAGGATGGAATGTAGTCCATGAGTTTAAAAGCAGTTGTTCTTACCTGCTTATATTAAGACCTGAGAAAAGTAAGGAATTAAAAAAGGAATGCAGTAATTTTCCTACTACTGAGCAGTTTAGGTCAGGTATTAGGGCTCTGTGCAAATCTGTTGATTTAATTGAAACTCTACAGCTGCCTCTTTGCCAGAATTCACAAGCCTGATAAATAAGTACCACAAAGCTCATAGGCTTCAGCTAGCAAGTCCACTGCTGTTCAGTTGATGGCCTCATTCTGATATAATTGTAAAAGCCATGGACTCTAAACAAAAAGGAAGAAAACAAAAGAGTTACAAAATTCTCTATAAATGAGTAAAGATTCTGTTGGCAAGTCTCAAATGCTGCTACTAGGCTTTGTATTTTTATCACAGAAGAAAATGATAATGTGGATAACTTTAGAGACAAGATAGAGAAAGTATTTAGGAATTGTTGAAGTGAATCAGCTTCAGTGGACTATGTGCTATGGCATCTGTTCTTTGGCTGTGGTGAGTGAAGCAGAAGTGAGGAATGGGGTGGTAAACAACCCTGGAGCAGTGTGTCATAGGAGAAACCACTAGAGAGGGGACTGCATGACTCTTCATGACTCCAAGCAGGTCTTACTGAGGCCTGAAGTCTTGGAAAAGAACAACTTGTCCTCAAAATATGCCCCTCTTCTTTATTTTACTGTCAACCCCCACCTGTCCCCATGCTATTACCATGCAGGCTCAGAATTAATTCAGGAATCATTCACAGCAATCATAGCAAAATAGACACAGAATCATCAGAAAGTTTTTTCCTTTCTACAGGTCATGTTTTTGCTTCCCCTGCTTTTTTCATCAGTTTTATTTGCTGAAACCAGGGTTGACATCACCTTGAAACACCACACTGTGAACAAAGGACACCACTCTTTTCTTGTCCTGTCAGTGACCACTGCATTTTGCAAGCACAAGGATTTGAGGTACAGAAGGAAAGGCTTGGGAGCAGATACTCAGATGCCTTTCCCATACCAAAGAATTGGAAGATTTTTATCTTCTGAGTACCAAACTAATTCATTTGAGGTTTCATATCCTGAACAGGGACTGTGCCCTTTTGCAGAACCTAGAGACTTCTTGTCTTCATCCATGGCAACAATGAATGATGAGCTGCATTTCTACCCCCACTGCCAGCTAGCTTCATATTTCAAGGACCTTCATCAAAGCAGAAAACACTATCAAATAATTATAAACCAATGTGATTTGCTAGATGCTTATTACTGTCTCTGACCCAGCTTTGTGGGGCATAAGCGTGCACCCTCAGAAGCACGGGTGGGTTCAGTGTTACAGTCGGTAGCAAAGAGTCGAGAAGGGCATTTGGGCGCGTTCCAGCAGGAGCATTTATTGCTGCTACACTGCTGAAGGGTGCAGAGGCAAATACGAGAACAACGCCGAACTCAGAGGTTTTATCCAGGGGTGGGAAAAAGGCGGGACTAGGGAATGGCGACCAATGGGAAAGCTCAGGGGGAGTGACAAGGGGTAGAGGCTGACAGCCAACTGGGGGAGCTAAACTGGAGTAGATTAACAAAACAGAACAATGCATTGTGGCAGAAGCCTTTCTGGTCACCCTAAGCTTGACTGGTAAGTCTCTGGCAACTGAGGCTGTCTTACCAAGAGATCTCTCTGTCCCTTGTGCCACAGGCCAATTGGCCACCACTGACCTTATCTTATATCTTAAAAGAAACCGTTCAGCTGAAATTGAGAGCCTTATTTTCCCAAAGAAGGGAACTCTTAACAGTAAATGAAATAACACACTGTTTTCAATCCTGTTACTTGTTGTTGGTAAGAGCAATACTAAATTCTAGTTCAGAAAAATTTTAGACAATAGTGATTCAGATTGCTTCTCTATTTTAAATTCATAAAAAGCTCAGAGTTTGCTTCTTAACTGTGAGCCATGGTGTTGCACCATAGTGATGCAATTTGCTATGGAAAAAAGATTAAATTCATTATATCTACCCACAATGTAACCTGCAAAGATTAAGTTGATACATGCTTCCATTTGAGCTCTGATCTTGTTTGGTTCTGCAGCTGCAGTGTGCTTGAAAAGGCTGCCATACAGTCAGCTTGGCTGTCCGGTAGGTCTGTCAGATGAAGGTAGAACCCTACCTCCTCCCCAGCACTTCACAAGTGCCCATGGAGAGTGATACAACCGTGCACTGCATTCCCAGACAGAAGAGCAGGATTGTGTTCAGTCAATCAGGAGAGCCAAGCACCCTCATACTCAAGCATTATGGCTGAATAAAGTGGTTTTGCATCTTCCAACTCTGCAATAAATCATGATCACCTTAATAGACACTGATCACTGGGTGCCCTAAGTAAACACAAAAATTAGTGTTTTGTCTCCAAGAATAAAATACAAATGGTAAAATATTTTAAAAATGAATAATATTTATTTTGCCTTACTATGTTATTTATTTAAATTACTCTTGCTTTACTATTGTTTTCAGAGATGTCATATACTACCCCACCTTTCCTATTATTAGAATGTTTCTAGTGACTACTATTTGCAAAATCAGCTAAAGAGTAATGGAAGCATCTTCACCTTTCATGCTTTCAGTTGAAAGCCTCAAAGGTATTTAGGATGCAATGACTACAGCAGCCAGCCTTGGCCAGATTGTTCTGAACTGATCTACTTTGCTTATACCTTCATATCTCAAAAATTCCAGAAGTGGAATTTGTTGGGAAGCATATAAAAATATTATTTGTCGAGTAACTATCAGCTCTTACTCTCTTTTGACATGTGTCTAAGTGAGGAAGGTTGATATGTAAAACAGTTGACATGTAAAGCAGAAAGTTACATCATAAGGTTCAAATCCTAGAAAGGAAAGGAAAACACAAAATAATGCAAACACACACACAAAAAAAGAAGTTTGTGTTTCCAGAGTATTCTGGGACTTTCCCTGTATCCCTATAATCCCTAATAGCCTCATAATTCCAAGTCAAGACTTGAAAGAAATTAATGATTCCACTGATTTTAACATTTCCTTCTTACCAAGAGACGCATATAAATAGCATCAGTTTTACCATGGAATAAAATATTTGTTTCCTCATGGAAAATAGTATTACAAAGAACAAGAGTTAATATAGCAACTGAGGGAGATTTTTCCTTGCAGAATTGTGTAGAGACATTGATGACAGCAATGTGATTTGCTACGTGCTTCAGCAGAGCAAAAGATTTTGGCCATGAAACAGTGTTTAGAAAAGCTAGAGTCAGAAATGGAATATAGGGGAATGGGATCAGTGTATGGCAGCAGTTACATGTAGTGGGACCTGACTTGTCACAGTATCGCTTTGTAGCAAGAACAAGAAATAAACATGAATTTAGAACAAGAGTTGCCATGTGTGACTTTCAGAGCACAGAGTGAGCCTTTTACATCTCCACTGTTGCCAGGCCTAAATGTTTAGATTGAGACCTTGGTGGGAAAAAGGACCTACAGAAGTCATTTGCCATTTGAACTGCCTGGCTTGATAGAATTGCATGGGGCAAATGCAGAATAACTCTTGTAGCCTGCTGGAGGCTTCCAGCCATTGAAGTAACAACTGGCAATTTTGTCACATTGTTTTCGATTAAAAGAGTATATCTAAGGGAAAAAAAAAAAAAAAAAAAAAAAAAAAAAAAAAAGGCAGAGTGGAAGAGTGATCTTGCGCAAAACCTTGCATGCTGTTTGACAGCAAGCTCTTCCAGGGGTTACAGCAGCCCTTGGCCCGTGCTGCACACTTGTGTGAGTGTTTGCCCAGGGAGAAGCAGTCAGGGCTCTGCCACTGACAGCAGATGAGCACACAGGTGTGTGCGTGGGTGGGGAGTATATAACTAAGGAAGAAGAATAGCAAATGGAGAGATAAACCACACAAAGGGACTGTGTTTGAGCTTTGTTATGGAAACTCAGAGACAGCAAGAGCTGTAATAGTTACTTGCTGTTCCACATAATGAGCTAACTGGTACAAGATTCTGCAAAGGCCCAGGACTCCTCCATGTTTCTTAAGGACAAATGAATGCCTTTCATTTTGCTAGAAGAAAAGTTCTTATCTGAATAAATATGAGCGACTTTCCTTCCCTGACATTTCTTTTATGAAATTATGTACTGAGTTAAAATCTTTGATGCAAAAATTTCAGTCACAGGTCATTCTGTATGTAAGGTTATATTCCCTTGGTTATTTAGATTTGTATATTATACATTCGTAAGCTTTTTTCCAAGCTCATTTGTGTGTCTCATGATTAAAAATTCTGTTTATGTTTTTTCGCTTGTCAAGACATAATCAGCTTTCATGCTGTGTCTATGTGATATCTTCAATAATCAGTTAGGTTTATGAGGAAAGCAGGAGCAGCAATGCTGTACAAAGTGCTTCTTGGGGATGAGCTGAAGCTGTGAACTCCGTTTTCATTCTGCTTCACTTAAAATCTGAAAGCTGTGGGCTGCTGCCAAGGGAAGTTTCTCTAACAGCCTGGACTCTGTTAGCTAACTAGCTCCCCCTCTTGAAACTCCAGAAATGCTGACAGGAGTCAGGGATGTAAAGAGAAGTGAAATGAAATCCATCGGTGTTGGAGTTCTCTCATTTTCATAACAGTTGTGGTTTTGGTTTTTTTTCCTATGTGTAACTGACAGCTGGGGAATGTCCTTATCTTGCTGCTGCTGGTTTCTGAACTGACCTTGTAAGAATGTTAAAGGGGCTTTGGTGACTGTTGCAAAGGAATTCAAGGCTGCAGAGGTCACCCTAGTGCCAGTGTCCAATGGAGAAAGGCAGCAGAGCTCCCCTGCTGAAGGGCACTGGAGAAGGATGGTGGAGGACAAGGATGGCTGGGGGACAAGATGGTTCAGCTCCACCCCGCAGCAGCCCCTGCTCGGGACTCCAGCAAACACCAGGGCAGGAAGGGAAGCGCCCATCTGTGCAGGACACAAACATCAGCTGTGCCTCCCGGGGCATTCCTGCCTGACAAAGAGCCCAGCTGACGCGGGGAGGTGGCAGCTGTGCTGCTGCGCGGCACGGCTTTACTGGGAACAGGGCTATCAACACAGTAGGTAACTACAGCCAGGATTTTCTGACTGGTTTTTTTTTGTTTGTTTGTTTGGGGTTTTTTTTTGTTTGTTTGTTTTGTTTTGTTTTGTTTTGTTTTGTGTGTTTGTTTGTTTTCCTAGAACAGATATTAGGTATATAGAGAGATTTAGTTCTAGGACATCAAATGGCGAGGTATGTGAGTCTGCAGCTGAGAAAAAGGTGTCTTTGGTATACAACAGGCCTCATTAAATGGAACTCTCTCCACACGGGTTTAACAGAGAGCTGTCCTTGCCTGAAAATTTCCATTCTGAAAAAGTTAATATAATGTCAGGATGGATAAAGGGTAGGAGAAAGGAAGTGTTCTTGCTTTGTAGAGAGGCGTAACTGAGATATGGAGCTGCATTTAGACTTCATACTGCACTATTCAAGCATCCAAAGACTTATTAGATGAAAAAACATTTGTCATCCCTGAAAAAACGAATGTTAGAACTTAGGACACCTCATTTCTGGGTTTTTCCTGGCAGTGGGCTATAAATCCAGACCCTTTTTGTTTCTTCTTCCTCTCTCCAGTACCATGAATCTTTCGTGCTTTGAATAGTGGCCCACGTTCAACAGGAAGGACAGACTAAGACCGGTGTATAATCAGGTGAGATTTCTTCTGCGTAGGGGCAGAAGTAATTTTAAATCTGTAGGTTGAAGAGGATAAAAATCAATTGTTTAAAATGGAGAAGACTACCACTAACTTGATTTTGGGCTGAATATTATGCCCTGTGTCATTTTCAAGGGTGTGGTAGGATCAGCTAACAGAGCTGTTTTGGTATTCAGCTGCCTGTGTGTCACTGCTGCCATTCAGTGAACTGCAGTGGAGCAGCCATCAACAGCTAGGGATGCAACTGAGACTTTATACCCTTCTCATGCAAATAATGTGGCATTTACTCACTTCTTATATAATTAAAATGGTTGAAGTTTTAAAGTCCTTAAAGTCAGGCTTAAACCTTCCTAACCAGCCTAAATACATCCTTGGAGATACATCTTAGTTGTTTAGGTCTCTTGAATTCTATGTAAATCCACCCTAAATCTTAGTCACAAAAATATCTTTCAGTATGTTATGACACCTATCCCAAGTCATACTGAAAAATCTATAAGGACTGAAAGCATATCCTTCTCAAGAGTTCTATCCACAGTATGGTGTTTCACTTAAATTCAGTGAGTGGCACTATTTAAATAAGTGGCAAACACAAAGATCTAAATTTTTGGATATCCATTGTAGGACACTGTAAGTGCAACCTTATTCTTCAGATGAATACCACCTTCTAGACATCTGCCACATCTCTCTGGTAAGTCTGCGCTGTAAATTCTAAACACTGACCCAGATATAACTATTTATTTTTTAAATCTCTCATCTCAATGATGGAGAAAAACTTGCATAAACGCTTACAGAAATAAAGAAAGTGTTTTGGGGGTAAACTCTCAAATCTGCTGAGATACTTGCAGTGTTCAAGTGAACTGTAAAATCAGTGGAAAGCAAAGAAAAAATTGTGTTTCTACGTTCCTACAAAGAAAACTGTTGGGGTGACAGGTTGAGGTAGATTTTGTTTTAGTCCCTTCCCAAATCTTCTAATACATTATTTGCCCAAAACATAATACATATTTTAATTTCAAATAGTAATGATCAAAACATGAAGAAAAGACTGGGTTTTGTTCTGCATCCAGTGTTTTCCTATTTGCTCTTACAGTCCTCTGAAATCTTGCTCTCTGCATGCTTTTTAAAGTAGAGCTTTAAGATTCAGCTTTTCAGCTGATAATCTTAGAGAAATTCTGCCCATTTTTATCTCTTGGAAATCTGAACTTCAAATGGTTTCACAAAAACACAAAGCAAAACAAAAAAACCCTCTCTATACCCAAATTATGCACATAGGAAACTTGCCATGGAGCGTGTTAGTGTGTCTGAAAATACAATACAATACAAATTCCTGATGTATATTTTATCAACTGCACAAATACTAGCACATATTAAATGCCTGGGTCTGGATGCAGTAGGGTTCTTTAATACTCATCATATTTAAAGCTGGGGGTCCTCTAGGCAAAAAGTGACTGGTTTGGAGGTGATGCAAAGAAGGTCATCTACATTAAATGAACTAGACTGGGCTCAGTAATAGTGAGCCATTCTCAAATACTAATGACCATCTGGATTACAGATGCAGTAGCCAGATTGTCTGTTGTGTCCACCAAGTGAGTTGTCTTACCCTGGGAAAAAACTGTCATCTGTCTGTCTTGCCCTGTAGACATGAGCTTTCTTCCAACCTGTCCACATGGATTTACTGGTGGCAAGGTCATCCTGTTCTCTGGAACGTCACTCACTTGCATTTGCTGGCTGCTTAGCAGCTGCCAAAATTTTTGCAACAGAACAGAGTGGCAAGGGGCTGGAAATAAGACAGTAAAACTGAAATATTTTCTCTTTGTTTCTGGCGCACATTCACCAATATTTAAAGAAAATAATACCTATTTATTAGCTGAATAAAAACTCTTTTCTCAGCTCTGTTTGTTAAATAGATGATGTCGGTTTTAGGGTGTTTCTCTTCTCAACTCCCATGCTGTGAAACTCCTCTCCTTTTGTTAAGCAGAATAAGCAAATCATTGCAAGACCTAAAATCTTGTTAAAAATGCACCAATTTGATTTGGCATTTAATTAACACATTTTTGTTTGGTATTACTCTGTGAGTCTTGACTCTACTTACAAATTTCCTTTTCATTTTATTAATGCAATTGTGCTTTGCTTTTAAGGGTGCCCAGAGAGTCCATAATCTATGTATTTCTGCTCTATTTTTGTTGGTTTACCATCATGCTATCATTTATTCAGTAGAGGATTATAAATATTTTTCTGAGTACAAAATTTAGAAGTTAATAAATTGTGAAGACTTTGTGCTGCTGAATGTTATCCTTGTGTTTGAAATGCTCAATTCTGAAGAAGCTCTACAAAGTATTGCAGGCAGTGAATACATCAAGCACTTGCATTTATTTTCAAAGCTTCCTTATATCCTTGTGAGCACATAGACAATTAAAACCTAAAAGGGGTTATTGCCTCAGTTAACTTCAAATTCTGGAGAAAATAGTCCTTCCAGAAAAGGAAATCTACAGGTAGGTAGCCTGGGGTTTCATTTGTGATTGTCATGGTGAAGTATTTTTGCTAATTAATTTTGCTAATGAGGTGATAAACAAACTAAGGGAGTCCTCTCCTTTTTAACACTAGCTCAGATTTCATTAGTAGTAGCTTGTCCGTGACAATTGCAGGTAAATCCCATGCAGTATTCATTACAAGCAGTAAATGCAAAGCACTGCGATACTTTGACACCAATTTTAGCCCAAAGCCTTGGATGATTTTTGTAACTGCCAAGCTGGATGTACAGTAAGATGCAGTGTGAGCAAGGAAGTCCATACCTCCATGTTAATGCAAACACATCACATGGCTTTAATTGGAATATGTTGTGAAAAACAATGTAGATATGGTAAGAGAGGAAGGAAGGAGGGCTGCTGTTAAGGAGCTGGAAAATGTGAAATGCTGTGTGTGTTTAGGGACATGCATTCATGCACAAGTATGTGCTCTCTCTAGATGCTAAATAGTTTTAGTGTTAAGTGCGTGCTTAAGTACCTCCTTACACTGGGGTTGCAAGAAACATGGCCAAGAAAGCAGAGAAGAAAGGAATAGTGAAAAGGAAAGAAAAAAAGAAGAAAACCATGTGTTTTTCACTCATTTACTTCATGGGCTGGTAATATAGTATATATATGTGTGTCTCTGTGTATATATAGCTGTAGACAAGTGCATATGGTTAGACATTCCGAAAACCTGTGTGCAGACAGAGCTTTTATCTTCATTATATGTAAAAGATAACCAAGTATATGTGCTTGAAAAAAAGTCTTGTGTATGGTATTTCATTTGGCATCATCAGAAAAGGTGTTTTCCACACAGATCAGAAACTGCCTGTAGCTCACTCTAGCAATTCAGTTTGGAGTAAACGAGCTCTTAATTAGGTGAGGGCTGATTTCTTTGCATTCGAGACTCTTTGAAACTCTCAGACTGCTCTTCACATTAAAAAAAAAAAAAAAAAAAAAGACCAATCTTTGTAAAACTTCCGAGCAAGTGGGAGCTCAGTCTATAGGAAAACAGGATCCAAAGCCACACATCATTGCTAGGAGAATGATGCAGAGGTGAATCAGACTCCATTTTGTACTTGATTAATTCCACTGAAACATTTGGAAAATACCAGCTAGTAATATAAAAGTAGTATATAGGTGTTTTGTCAGCAAGGATATGACAGCTCAGACCTAGCCTAAAACTCATCCTCTGCTGTGGGAGGCATCACAAAACACATCAGCCTCCTTTTGAAGCTGGTTCATTTCTTGTCCTCACAACACTGGGAAAGCTGTTTCTTACCTTCATTCCCATGATGTTTAGAAACTATATAATTTCCTTCATTAACATCTTCATGGCCTTGCTATTCCCGTGGCCCTGGTATAGCCACCTACTTACAATACCATCTCCAGCTACATTTCTCAGCACATCCACCCCACAGAATGATCTCCAGTCCCCTGGCCCAAGTAACACAGACTGGCTGATATTCAAGGCTAATCCTCTGTAGAGCAGAGGAGCAGATGAACCCAATCCACACCATATAGCCATATGGTACTCACCTACATCTAAAACATGACTGGTTCTATCTGTGGGGGTGGTTTGGTTCATCATATTTATAAGTGTGAGGACTGTGTTGCAGCCCACAGATTGGTGTTTTCATGGCATGTAATAATAGATGTTGCATGCTCTGGGTTGTGGCATATATGTGCTGGGAACACTATAGAGTTCCTACATTCTGTTTTGGTGGGAAGTGGTTGATTTCTTCCCAAAGAGGACCTGGAAGTAAATAAGCAGGTGAGGAGGCAATGAGCATAAAGGAAGAAAGGAGTGAACAAAACTATCCAATTGTATTGGTACCCATAGGCTTTAGCTTCAGCTTTATTGACCCTTGCTGGCTATCACCCTTTCTTTGGAGAGAGCAAACATATTTCATCCTAGGCTGAGTTTTACTGATCAAACAATCTTCCCTTTTTCCAGATCATTCCATTATCCCTTCTTTATGAACAGCTTAAATGTATCTTCCTGGAATGTGAATTACTAAGATTTTACACAGTATTCCAGATAAAGTTTTGTATACTGCTTAGTAAAAGAAAAAAAAATTCTTTGCTTCATAGAAAGATCTAGAGTAACATAACTGAATATTGCATTTATCTTTCTCATATTGGCCTTGCTTACCTAGTTCATTACAACTATTCACAGTGTAGACGTCTCAAACTCATGCACTTGTCTAGACTTCTTTCATAATCAATAAAGAGAAATAAGTGATTAATCTCTTTCTGAAGTAAAGGTCTGAAAAAGGTCAGATCAATAATGTCTGGAAGTGCCTGTTTGTCTCCTTTGACTGCAAAAGCAGTCTGGGTTGAGCAGTGAGGGGAAATATGTCTATACTGTAGACATCTGAAGTTAGGTCAGATAAATCCCTGATTGATTAATACTGAGATGATCACACTCTATTTCCTCTTTACTGTCACTAAAATCTAAGAACTCTTAAATTATACAAATTATCCTTGTTATGAACCTGCAATTTCAGGAGCTTCCATATGTTGTATTAATTAGGTAATTCATAAATTTCTATTAGCTCAGTCCTCAGGGTCAATATAACATTTCTACTGTGGCACTCCAGTTTTCTTCGATAGTGATTGTGTCTCCCAGTTTTATGTCAGCAGCCAAACTGAACTTGTGGGTTCCTACATTTTGTGCTATTGTCTGTGAAAGCTTTAAATCATTTGATTTCACCCAGGTATTTAAGAATCTTTAAGAATATTGTCCCTAAAATACAAGTATTTATTTTTTCCTTTACTGTACAATTTTAGCTAAAACTCAGCTTCTCTGTTAACTAATGGCCAGTGTAAAAGAAGATTAAATGATTTGGCAAATTTTAGGTAGATGGGCTACATCAGCTATATCTTAGATTAAAACTTACTTTTCTTTTAAATAAAAAGTCAAGGAAGAAGTATGCTGTTAATTTAAAAAATATTTCTTGGTAAACTCTACTACATTTATGCAATTTTCAGTATATTTCTATGGAAAATTTTTATTTCCTTCTAACTGAATTATAAACAATGTACATTCCTGAGACTCCACCAATGGAACTCTAATTTTTGCTTCCTAAATATTACTAGTTTGTTTGCTGGTCTTTCCTCATGTGTTACCCGACTCAATCAATTCCCTAAAAATCCCAGACATTAGACTGAGAATTTCTTGTGTCAGTTCTTTGGATATTTTGGATTGTTTTCCCTCCTTCCCAAACCTTCTTATCATAGGTTAGCAAGCATAGTCCCAGAAGGGATGTCCTTGCTAAGGGGTGCTTACAGCTTCCTCTGGGACATGATAGAACCTATCAGCTGGCCAGTTTGAATATGGACAATTCTTTGAGCCACTTAAAGTTGTGACCACCTCTGTGATCCACACTTAAGAATAGACGAACTCCCCCCCAAGCTCTCTCTCATTTCCAGTGCTGGGACAGGTGGCTGCGTGGCCGAGCGGGGCCCAGTGGGCCCAGCCCCTGCTTGGGCCAGGCCGGGCCGGGCCATGGCTCCAGGATGACCCCCCCAGCAGGGCTGTGGGCAACCAGAGCGGCTCGGACCCCCCCCCTCCACTGTGGCCAAGATTTCAGCAAAGCTGCACCTCTGTCCGGCAGAGGCCAGGTGACCAACAGCGATAAGCCACATTCCAGCTGCAAGGCCGAGGTGAGATTAAACCTTTTATTGCTGTGAAGAGCTGAAAACCTGAGGGAAGAGAGAGAGGAGATGCTTAAAGCTGAAATTCTGTTGTGAAGCTATGATATATCAGAGTATCCCGTTGTAATTTCATGAAGGCATGGGGGGGTGGAGTGTTCAGCTTGTAAGCAAAAGCACCTGCGCTGAGATAGGCAGATGCTGACGCAGCTGTAATTTCATGAGAAGTTTGGACAGGGAGAGATGGACCAGATGAGGACTTTTGCTCCAAACGGGAAAGGAGAAAACCTCAGTTCCTAGAGATGCTCCCAGAGATAGTCCTAACGATGAAGATGATGAAGACCCTTTGCTCCCAGGGAAGGAGAAGGGCCTCTGGTTTTTGTTTCTGAATGGCTCAACCTTAAAATTGTACCCCAAAAAACTTAAGAGTGGACCCTCGAAAGCAGTTGTGGGAAAAGCTGCAAGTCGGGGGAAGGGACTCACATATGAGCAGAGAACCAACCCGGGCGGCTGTCTCGCTGTGATAATGTTCTCATAGCACAAGCAAGAAGAGACTTCTCTTTCTAAATGGACTGAACAAGGTTATTATGGAAGTGGTAAACAGACTGAACATCTTAAGGGTTGTCTTTTTACATTGTCAGTGGGAGACAGGAGGAAGGTGGGGGGGGGAGGAGAGTTCTGAAGGTGTGGTATAATTTTTTTTCCCTCTTTTAGGTCTGTTAATAAACTTCTTTATATTCTTTCAAGTTTGGTGCCTGCTTTGCATTTCTCCTAATTCTTATCTCACAGAAGATAAGCAGTAATGAGTATTTTGGACCAAACCACTACATTAAATTGGTGTTTCTGCCCGGTTACAAACCGAACCCGCTACACATCTTCAGGTTGAATTCTGAGTTCTGTGTCTGTCTGGGATATAATTTTAATTGCAATGTTTTAATTTCTTGTTGCCTTTTTTTCTTCACTTCTTCCCATTCAGCATTGATTTTTTGAAAACTGGGACAAAATATTCCTTTGCTACTTGGATTTTATACAGATAGTCTCATTTCTCCTCCAGTCTCAGTGATGAGGAACACTTTTTTTCTTTCCTTTATCTCTTCATGCTTATGTGTTATTTGTCTTAACTTTTGCTGCTATATGTAACTCAGTTGCACTATGGCAGTTTTTATTTTGTCCCTTCAATTTCTCACCTTCCATATGTATATATCTCTGAAGATATGTATATTCAGTCTTTTTTTCAGTTGTCTGTGGAACTTCTGCTTATCTCTAATATCCCTTCTCAGATATATTATATGTAACAGGGTTTATTCCTGTTTGAATAATGAATTACAGGAAAGTTCGTAAATTTGACGAAGATATTCCAGGCCTCACATATGAGGCTTTGAGTTCTTCAGTCCAGTGGACATCACTCACTGATTACCTTAATTTTCCACAGTCTTTTTCTTGAGTTAAAAACTGGATCCATAGATTTGTTTCATATAAACTGAGTCAACTTATCATTACTCAGTGCAAGGTTTCTTCTGTGATTAATTCTTCTATAAAGCCTTTTACTGATTACCAAAAATAAGCCAAAAAATGATGTGTAAGATGGTGGGCTCCTGTTACAGTGGGGATACTGCAACACGCCTATATCCAACCAGGAGTCCCGTGGAAAAGAAACATATACGGACGGATTCTTGCTAGATGTTTCAGAGATGTTTATTTCTCCAGCCGCATGGCCGGGCTCTGCCGAGAGACTCTTACAGTCAGCACCCGAGCTGCTTTGCCCGCGCAGGGGAACACAAACCAACCAATGGGGAACGAGGCTGAGCAGGGGCAGGGAAACCCCGTGCCTCCCTCAGGGCTCCATGGCAGGGGAGGGACCCCAACATCTCACCCGTTTTATTTTAATAAAAGGAGAATGAAGACAACTGGATAACCATAACAAGAACAGTTTCAAAACAAAACAAGCCACCCTCCTGAGTCTTTAAATGTCCAAACAGATTCTGTGGAACATCTTAGGGCTGATAGAAAGGAGACAGAACTCTCTGGACATGCCTGTGGGGAAACTGAGGCAGGAGAGGGTTCAATCTCTTCCCTCCCCCTTTTCATCCCCCACTCGGCATTGGAAAAGGATTTTTGGGGAAACAATTGGCAAAGGCAGGGTTTTGTGAGGGAAACCATGGATGAAAAAACGGATTGAGAATACACTGGGGGTAATAGGACATAGGGTAAAAGGGAAAGGTGGGATTAGGAAAGGGAGACTGTAGGGGGGGTTTACAATGGAGATATTGTCTAACATGACTACAATTTTTTGCATATATACTGCCTTTTACAGGAACACCATCAGGCCCAGTGACCTGCGATGCTTGTAACCCTTTTCTACCTTGTATGATTTTGAATTCCACCACCTCTCCATCTCCCAAGCTTGGGATGCATTTTTCAGGGTTATTCTTTTTAATAGCAGTTCTATGCACGAATATGTCTTGCTGGTTATCACATCTTGTTATAAAACCATAATTTTGTTTAACATTATACCATTTCACTGTCCCTAAGATCTTAGCTACTATGGTCTTTTCCTTTTTCCGAGTGGCTGCTGTTTTCTGTCTCGCTGTGTATTTGCTGTCTTTTTCGGTCGCTCCCGTGTTGGAATTATCGGCGCGCTTTTCCCAGGGTCGCGTTCGGGGCCGCGCGGGCCGGGCCGGGCCGCGCTGCTCCGTTCTCCGTGCGTCGCCTCCTCTGGTCGCAGCTGCGTTGCCACTGCCAGGCGCTGCATCTCGGCGGGCCCCCCAAGCGATGACCCCCCCATGCCCTGCTCCAGCGCGCGTTTCGGCTGGGCACGGCTCCACTCTGCCGCCAGCCGCCGCCCGCGTGCCGCCCCTCTCGTTCGGGCGCTCACGGGGCTCGCTCCACCACGCGCTGCGCGGGGCCGGGCGGGCACTGCCGGGCCGCGCCGCTCCTGCCGCGCCTCGCTCCACCACCGACACTGCGGCCCGCGTGGCTCCGCCCGCGCACGGGAACCGTCTCGCTGCTGCTCGCAGAACGCTCGGTGCACGTGGCCTGGGTCGCACGGTCCCTGAGCCAGGCTTCCCTTCACCAGGACACAGCTGACATTGCTCAACAGTCTTGGTTATTAAATAATATTCACGAAAATATTCTTCCATCGGCATATATTTTGACTCAAATATTAACTGGGTCCAAACGGTCTTCCAAAAGCTCTTGGTAAGAATTAAATCCCAAGAAACATAGAAAAAGTCCTTAAAAAACCATGCCAGGAAGTGTTTCAGTTCTTTCTGAGCTTGAATCAAGCTAAAATTTACAAACCGTTGTTCAAGAATCATTTTAAGTTTAAGATAAATGTCCATATGCGGCTCTGAAAGCCAAGAGTCTTCCCACGGTTCCTCCATAGTTTAGATATGGAATAGCAAAACAAAACCTAGAAGAGGAATCCAAAGTTTCCAGGGTTTACTCACACAAAGTCGCTTAGGGATCGGGGATCGTTCTGCCCTCAAATCTCTACCATTATGTTGCAGTGGGGATACTGCAACACGCCTATATCAAACCAGGAGTCCCGTGGAAAAGAAACATATACGGACGGATTCTTGCTAGATGTTTCAGAGATGTTTATTTCTCCAGCCGCATGGCCGGGCTCTGCCGAGAGACTCTGCTACAGTCACAGGACCCGAGCTGCTTTGCCCGCGCAGGGGAACACAAACCAACCAATGGGGAATGAGGCTGAGCAGGGGCAGGGAAACCCCGTGCCTCCCTCAGGGCTACATGGCAGGGGAGGGACCCCAACAGGCTCCCTCTGCAGTCAGTGAGGAGGGACAGACAAATTCAGAAGATAAATCAGCCCGTAGAAGTCTGACTCTTGCTGTGGAAAGGCTGGTTGCAGCTTCTTGGCTTAGAGGCACTGTAATTCAGACAGGCTGGGCATCTTCCCTGGGTCTTCCCTCTGGAGGTTGTGTTTGGTGAGCTGCCACTCCCACAGACAGGAGAGCTCTTGTATTACTAGTGATGTTTGTTTCCTATTCTCCAAGCAGGCAGCTGGGCTCCTGTGGCCCTGTGATTCCCAGCAGTGTGCCATGGGTATGGTATGCATACATGTGTTTCTAAAGTGTTCCACAGGTCTTGAGCCATACTCACATTATCTGATCACACCAAAACTGCAGGCCTTCAACACTGCTTCAGGATGAACAATGTTTCCTTGGTGTATTTGTGACACAAGGGAAGTCCATTTCACAAGTCCCATCGCTTCTTATTTCCTTGCACTATTTTGCAGAACTGATGTATTGATACAATGATATTATTAAGGTGTGATTCTAATGACCATGCAACAGAGCTCAGTGCCTTTACCATATTCCTCCTAGGTTTGGTTTGGATTTTGCAAGGAGTCAAGGGAGACTCCAGCTTTCTCATTAACAGCACTTGGTGAAGTGCATGATCCCTTACAGATGCTACTGCAGAGTCTCCTCTTGCCCTTTCCCTCCTCTATACATATGCTGTAGTATACCGAATCCTTATTTTTACTTCTCTCAAGACACCTCTATCCTTCATTCATTTCAGCCCCTAGAGCGATTAACTTAATCAAGCCCAACTCCATTTTTTAAAAGTAAGGCATAATCTGTAGGGATAGATGTGACTATCCTGTCAGTTAGGGAGTTACAGGTAGCTGATTTTTACCTTATAACAATGCTATTTTAGTTTTTCATTGGGATTTGTTTCCTCTTCCCTCTACTCTTTTTCTCTCACTTCTTCATGGATTCACTTTTTTAATGCTGTCACTTTCCTATAAGTTTCACTTATCCCCAGCCCTTTTATTTTCTAATGTCTTTCTAAGAAAAAAATCTCTGTATTAGTGGTCGAATTAAGTCCCATGGGGTTTGACCAGATATAAACTGGCAGTGATTACTCCTGTTGTGAATCTTACCAGGTGCAATGGTAGCTCTAAGAGCTGGTGTAATGGTAGCTCTAAGGCTAATGGCTTTGGAGACTCCCAAGTCTGTCTCTGTATGTGTATCTTTAGCAGTCCCCCAAAAGCAAGGAAATAAGTAAAAGTAACCTGGCTACCACTGGTCTCAATGCTGAAAGATATGTCACTGTCTTGAAAGTGATAAATCCCAGGAATTTGCAGATTCTTTTTGTTCTCATATATGAAAGAAGAAAAAAAAAAGTTGTTTTGCTACAGGAAGTGCCTTGACTTTATAATGTAACTTACAGTACTGCTGTAGTGTAGTGAACTATGTAATCTAGCAAGCTTCATCGCTCCCAGGGTACAATCTGAGGCATTTTAGCAATATTTTTGGTTTCAGTTTATGCCCCACCAGTCAGAAAATGTATCTTTTCCTGGTCTAGAAGTAGAGGTCTTGCAAACAAAGGATTTTCATTCCTGAAGCTGAAGAGATAATGAGGTCCCAAGCCTACACACTTTTGAAAAAAAAAAAAAAAAAAAAAAAAAAGCGGTACATTTTCACAGACATTCAAGCAACAGAAATTTTTTTTTAAAATTTAGCATGGGGCTTCTAAGATTCTGGTTCTCAATTCTGTATGAACATTCCTTAGAAGTTTTGACTTTTCCGAACTTAAACCAGTGCACATGATGGAGCTGCCTTAAAACTTCAGTCTCTGAAATTCTAAGCCAAATTCCCTTGTGCTTCAGTGGAAATTCATTGGAAGTAGTATATATCTGTGATCCAATGCCTTTTCAATAAACAAACGTCCTTTCTGATAAAAACCTATTTTAGTGAGAAATTCTGTACTGGTGCTAAGTAAAATACTAGAAATAACAAATATCCCACTGAGGGAGTATTTGGTAAGTATGCAAATCTGAAAGTGAACGGAATAATAGGGTGCAGCTGGCTTTTAGTCTTATATTTGACTGTTGCTGTTCACATACAGTACAACAGCCGTGCATGGGGGAGGAGTGTTAACATGATATTCAGTGAAGGCTGCATGGCGTGGGTGTATCACAGTTCCAGGAAGAGCCTGAGGTTATGGTTTACAGAGTTCACGCCAACTCTTCATTTTAAAGTGTAGTGGCACACTGTAAGTCTACTGCTGACAGAATGAAGTTTTACTGATGCTTGACATGGTGACTAAACTATTAGGCCCATCCAAGCTCAAAATATAAAGCTGTTTTCTGACAGCTTATCAGAAAACAAGACTAACTGCTCTTCAGCTGAATATTTCTAAACCTCTCATTCCTCAACCAATATCAATTCTCGTGACACACATTTTGAAAATCCACTTATGTACTTCACTTTATTGAGGAATTCAGGCCTGCTTTCCATACAGAGGAAGCCTGAACTGTTTTATTATTTTATCAAATATCTCAAATAATTTGCTATTAGCTATTTTTATTTTTTTAAAACTTATAAGTTTCAGGCAATCTCTAGTACCACTGCTTGAAAATTTAAAACAGAGTGACTGATGCATGAAAAGCATACTAGCAAAACACATCCTGCATTGTCAGGATCCTCTGCTCTCCGTAGGTTTTTCTCATATCTTGCATCTTTCATTGCTAGATTTGATGACTCTTTTCTGTGAAATGCATTTAATTAGTCTTGAAGCTCTTATGCAAATCTATCACAAAACTCCTTTTTGTTACACTGAGTGAAAAAAACCCTTTTCTATTATACTTTTCTCTAAATATACTACTATATATAGCATACATAATGAAAAATTATTATCTCTGAAGCTTTATTTTCTCTGCAGATGACTTAGAATGTGTTTCTCATTCCAGCTCTTGACAAGTTTGGCGTCTTTCTAGTTTTTAGTACCTTTAAAACTCTGTGCCTTTATTTAGATTGGTAACTATACTAACACATACAATAAGACATGAAAACAGTAAATATTTCATTGCATGAATGAGACTCCTTCAATATATAACTAGTGCTCTGTATAATCAATATGTCAACATCTATTTTGTAGGGAAATACAATATTTAAAAAATTGGGGGAGGGGGAGTATTTAAATATTGAAAATTGAATTCCTTGCCTTTATTCAAAAACCATAAAATATATTTCTCCTTAGATGCCCTTTTCAGAAAAATGAATTGCAGTTATTCACACAAAAATACATTTGAACAAAAAAAAAAAGTTTAATGCATGGCATGGAAACTACACTAGGGAACTTGAGAACTTAAATACCCTACTGTTTGGCCAAAACCATAATTGGTGTCTGGAGGAGAGGCTCTTCCATGATCCAGACATCATATTTCCTTCCATGGCCTCCGTTTTAGTAAAAACTCCCTAAAGTCCAGGTTACTCGTCATGTGATCATAGGTCTTCTAATTTATTTCATTCTGAAGAATTTTGGGCAAGTATAATATGATATTTTCAAATCTCCAAGAAAGAGCAACATAGCAGCTTTCTCCCTTCTACTTTCTATAATTTTCAGTTTGTTGACTATCTTTTGTTTGGCAGCAGAATTACAATCGTATCTGTAGAAAGGGAGTATCTTTATAATAAATTATTTTTATAATATTCAAATACTTAAGCACTGTCTGTCATCTTATTACCTCCCCCTCTCCCTAAAGCCATTTTTGTGAGTTCTACACCTCTGTCAGCATTCATAGTCTTTCATTATCCTATATTTGAGAAAGCTGTTTATCTTGAAACATACAGTTTTAATTAAAAATTTCACTTATGCTCAGAAGGCTTAGGTATGCGTCACCATGTACAAGCCTATTTTTTAATCAAAGAAGTCATATTGAAAAGCAGGTCTGGTATAGAGAAGAGTGTGGATTTAATCAGTTAATTGTGTGGTTACACTGTTCATAATCACTTCATTTGCTTTTAATGGCAATGAGATGGATATTTCCAAAGGAGTCTTATTGTCCTCTGTGTAAATAACTAATTGCTTTGTTATTAAATACTTAAATACTCAACATGCCCTGTAAATGCAATCTGCATGTGAAACCAAATCCCCATACTCCACCCAATTCTCATTTCATAGACAGACATGTAGTTGCATCCAAATAGTGCCCAGGTTCACCTTTTGGTAAATCTGAAGTAATTTGTTTTCCTCAAGAGATGAATACTCCGATTTTCAGTGATTACTGCAATGTTTGCTGATTACTTTAATTGATTTCATCTATCTTTCTATTCACACAGTTGAACAGTCAGCTCATCTTGGAAGGTGCCAGGACTGAATCTAGGTGGGATATAAATGCTACTGCTTGTTGCTTCATCTGAGACTGATACAAGCAAGCATGAGCTGTTCCTCCTTTGATCTGAATCAGACAGAAGAAGTTAACACAGATGTCATCCAGCATATACATCACTTGGAAACTAACCCACCATTCTTCTACCACAGAAAACATGTTCGGAAACAGATTTGTCAGGGTTCAAGTCTCCTGTCTCTCCCCAGAAAAGCATGTACCTGAGTGCCCTTGTTTAATCTACTTTCATCCACATCACCAGGACTTTGTGTCACTCTATTAAGTGAAAATCAAGCCAGAAAAGGTAAAAAACATCATCCTGGAAAACATCAGATCATAGATGGCTGCAGTGTGGAGATCCAAATCTGATCTACTCACACTAGGTGTTCTATATTGCCAGTGAGGAGAAGTAGGCACTTTGGAGACATGATTCATCTGACCCATATTCAGTGTCTACTGTAGGTTAAGGTGAATCATACCCTAAAAGTGCCTATTTCCTTGTATTGACTGTGAGGAGAGCCTTGATAATGGCTCAGTTGTAGACAGCTACATTCGCTTTTGTTGCTAGTCATAGATGTGCTGGGTAGTTGCTAATGTATTGAATTACTAAGATGGAAAGATTCTGTGTGGGAAAAATATAAAAGAGTGCTATTACAGGAGAAGTAATGTCAAGGGGGGTGCATGCTAAGTTGAAGCAATGGAAGAAAAGCAGAAGTAGTGAAATGGTACATGAGGCAGGAAAGTCTGAGTTCAATTGGTGTACAGATATGACTATGTCCACATAAAACAATTTAATTCAGAATACATAGATTAAAGCAATCAATATGAGATCTTTGTATCTGTTTTGTACTTAGTTTGGGCATCTTACTTCAGTCTAGATTTGATACGGTGTTCTGGACTGAACACCCCTACAATGAATATGTTTCTGAGCTCACCAAAGAACTGATTGTTGGTTGAGACTGCCATGTCCCCCTGAAGGGCAGCAACCCATTTGGTGTGCACAGTAGCACAGCCCCAGAAAGGATTTGGTTTGTAAACACTAAAACCTTTCTGTGAATTCAGCCAATGTGCAATAAGTGGCGATGACTGAGAGAGATATTTCAAGAATGCACAACTGCTCTGAACCAATATGCTAATGTAAATGCAGCCTAAGACAGTTTGCATATAAAATTTAAAATTCTAATGAAACAGTCCTTTAGACATAACTGCCTAAAATCCTGATAGAATTGGTGTAAAGTACATAACTTTGCAAGCTGCCAGATCATCAATTCACTAGATGAACTGAGAAGGACAAGATTTTTCCTCTAGAAGTCTTTGCTGGCACTTCGCACTGTATGTTGATTATATGGGGCATGTGAATAAAAATCTAGGAGCCTCACACCCAGCCTGGCAGTACACAGGAAGGTCTGATGGGAGAAAAAGCAGGGGTAGGACTTTCTGTAGTGTACACAGTTTGAGGTTTGGTCATGACTGGAGACTGAAAAGCACTTCATCGACAAACATTGACCAAAACCGGAGGGCAAGTAGGAGACAGGTGCAAAGAATGAAGAGATGACATGGCAAGTGTGAACAAATTAATTTAAATTTGAAATACTCTGGAGCTGAAGTACAATTTTACATTAAGCACAGGACGAAACAATACATATGGAGAGTTCTGTTTGCATTTGTACCACATTGTCCGAACCTTCTGTTGCTATGGTTTTGCACCACCTGTCTGCTATCAAGAATTGTTTACCTCTTTCAGTACTGCGCTGGATTATTTAGATGGTTATCTCAGCGTGATAGATTGAGTTACCTCTCTGGCTTCATATGCTGAGAATAAATTCTGTAAAAGTCCTTGTTGAACCATTGTGATGCTCCCTTATATCTGATTTTTTCAATTAAAAATTGTAAAATGTTTCTGTTTTTTCACAAAATTAGAAGAATGGTGAATGTAAGGAAATCCATTAGAATGCAGAAAAGAGCTGAACATGAAGAAGAAGCCATGTTTTTTAACTTCACAAAATAATATTTTGCATCAGTTATAACACACTAGCAATTTTTTTCACTTGTGGTTAAAGCTAGCAAAAATTGTGATCCACCTTTTCAGGTGGTGTGGAGCAATGTATTTTTATAAGCTTCAGTTTAACTGCTTTCATCTTCTAAATTCACTTGCAGGATGACACATGCATTTCAAACCATTATCTTAGCCTTGGCAAGGCTATATGCCTAAGATGGAGGTTGATTCTTGTGCAATAGCTTAGCTGAACTCTCTGCTAAGTTCCATTCAATTATATTTGCAGAAGTCTATGGAAAGCTGTGGAAAATCTCATCTCTTAATCAAAAACAACTTGATTGTATCCAAGGGGCTCATTGAGAGCTCTGAATCACTCATAAATGTTGATAGGGTACAAATGGCAATGATCTTCCAAGCCCAGCTGGAATTTGTGCACATACTAGTTGGACGTAATGTTTCTTTACATGTAAGCTGAATGCATTTAAATAACAATTATTGACAGAAAACAGGTGAGAAAACATATTCTGCTTTTATACATTTAATTAAAAACCAAAAGGCTATATTCTCAGCCCGAACACTTTTCTCCTCTAAGTATTATGACTAGATTTCACAAAGGGAGTAAGCATGAGGAACAGGAAGCTTAGGTAGGGCTTAGTCAGAAAGAGAGCTCCTGACTCTGAGAATTCAAAACAAATAATATGTCATCTTCAGCTCTGTATGACAGCCCTGTGAGCAATTGAACATGTGCTGTTTATCTGATCCTCCATTCTTCTGTGTATGAACATCACTGTTTACACCTCTCCCCTTCAAAAAATCTCAGGCTGGCCTTGATGTGCATAGATCTGCTGCAGAGCTGAGCCTCTTCATTTGGCCAGAAGCATATCAAATCTGCAAATCTTCAGTGAGAAGAGAAACATGATGCATGGACATCAAAAAAGTATAGATGCAGTCTGCAGCAGTTAAGTTCTAACCTACCTGAGACAGAAACTGCAGAACTGGGGCAAAGGTAGTCCCATCTCAATTCTCCTGGAGAGAGAGAATGCACTGGATCAAAACTCCTCTTTCACCAAACAAATCAGAAATCTATTTAAATCCTCCCCTTACAGACATCTTAATTATTTCTGAAGAGTATCTTGCCTACACATTCCCACCAGAATTTTTAAGGTACTTCAGAAGACAATGCAAAGAAATATGTGGAAAAGGTGTCAAACAGGGCTTTGAGAACAGATACCTCTCCTTGTCAAAAAGGCATGGTCAGTCTGATTTTAGGACTCATTGTATCTGAAAAAGAGCAAAAACACTGATGAAGGTAAACCAGAGGATAAACCCTCTCATCCTTGTTGTTTAGTATGGCTCAATGGTTTCCGGAATCAGAGGTATAGCAAACTGCAACTGATACTGTTAAATTGAAATCATAATACTCTACAATTAGTGGCAATAACACAGGGTCACAAGATAAGGGAAGCATTTCTTTGTACTCCTTTACGTCAAGTGACAGAAGCTCTTCATAATTTCAGGAGAGAGAACTGTGGAAAGCAAATTTCAAATTTGGTATATAAATCTGCATGGTGTTACAGCCTGCCCTATAGGATAAAAGCAAATGGATAAGCCCCACTGAGCTCTTGTTACCACTGAGCTACACTGAAACTTGTAGTCTGAAAAAACTCTAATAAAGCATGAAAAACTTAAATTAATGAACTTTTCATACAAACTTTTTTGGCTTCAACTCATTTCCTTAGAAGGTGTAGTTTCTTCTACTATTTAACAGTTCAAAGTCACCAGATCCTTACAGAACTTAATTTATAATTTCTTTTAGAAAGAAATGGGATATAATTAAAAATAATTATTGCCATGAAGAATAATTTTGACATTTAAATACTATATAGGTCTCTAGATAAAGTATGTACAGTCAAAGAACACTTTTCTCACAACAGAAATTTTATATTTTTTTCTTCAGCTTTATAGAAGTTAAACTGCAGGATCAAAGCAGTCCCCTCTGGTCCTAAATTCACTGTTGAATCTCTGCTGATTTAAATACCATTTTCCATTAAATAAACAACTACTTACCCATTGTGTTTTTTATGGCACTAATACATATAGAATACAAGAATTATCTTAAACTAATCCCTGGACTTTAATAATTTTTAATAATTTGCAATCAGTTAATTGTTTCCTTGGGACTGAATCACAGGATTTAATTTCACCAGTCCAGATTAGTATTAATGGCTCTTCCAGAAGAATTTGAATCCTCCCTTCTTGTATTCAGTCAATGAGATTCTCAACCTTGTTTGTTTCAAAATAATCTGCTTCAATTATCTCAGTTTATTCTTTAAAACAGAATTCTGAAATAAAATTATTTAAAATGATTTTTAATTCTATTTTTATTTAAATGCTTTCTTTGTGACAACCCATAGGCAAAAGTAACCTCAAAAGGTTTTAATGTCACTACACCTTTTTCTATTAAGCAGTTTTTTTGCTATCCAGCCCTCTGCTGTAGTGTTCAGATGACAGTTCTTTGTAAATAAGAATTTGAGATATAGAACATAGAACACCATCTTCCTTATCACTTTAATATTCAACATCCTATGAATCTCTGGGATGGTCATTTTTATTCTCTTATCTTCAATTATTCCATATAATATGATCATTATGAAAGTATTTGTGGGGTCTCAGGCTCAGTTTATTTTTCTCATGGACTAAGTTTTGTACTGAAATTCTATGAGGTTCTCAATTTTTAGCATCATTTAACAAGGATTTATCATTGCAATTTTCCAAAACCTTACTTCTGAGAGAAAGTAAGCACTTCAGCAGACAATATCTTCAGTTCTGGCAGTGTAGGAGCATCTTGTTGCTATGCTCCAGCAGTGGATCAGACAACAGATAAACATTTTTGTGTTGTCAAGGCCTGTCTGTCACCGGGAAGTCCTGGGATAACATAATCCAAATCATGAAAGACAAGGATGGGAAGAGTGATAGACAACAATTCCATGAGGAATACCCAATCTTGTTTTAATACTCCCGTTATTATGTATGGAGAGAAGTACAGCAGTGGTAAAACTGATCTTTGATGGTGAACAACTCTTTGAATAAGAATTTGTTAGATTTTCATGACTCTACACTTGTGCCACAGCTCGCCTGCCTTGGTGGCAGGCATTTCTGCACTGGTGGCCATCGAGGGAGCCAGTTCACCAGTGGTTTTGTGCTATGTCCAAACCAAGGTGGTAGATTGGACCTGCTGAACATAGAGCAGAAGTATCAACACAGTGCCCTCAGTGCCATCAATGTGCCATCCACATGCAGCTGGTCTGTCTCCAGAGCAGACAGGTAAAAGAGTTTCTGGAAGTTATTCCTGTAGGTAGGACTGAAAATTTATAGCATTTTCTTCAGTTTGGGTTACTTTTCTAAGAAAGGTCAGAAGGAATACGGGAATTTTTTTTTTAACCTAGGACAAACTGGGATTCCTCGGCTGTTTGTTTTTTTTTTATTTTGTGTTTTTATCTTCCTTTTTGTCTCTTCAGACTATGGAGAAGACATTTCTTCAAGCACATGGAAAGGCCATCAATAATTTGAAGATTCACTTGCTTGCCCTTCTTTTATGGAGATACATTATTACTAGATTGTTTGTCAGATGTCTATTTTCCTTTCAGTAATCTGTCTCCATCTGTGGCCTTAAGAGGGCTTCTGTGCGCACTTAATCTGTTCTAAATGACCCAAATAAATTATGACTGAGACTAACAAGGCCTCAATAAGGGAGGTTAGCTGTGACTAGAGTGCTCCTCTCCTGAAATCACTTCTGTAGGACAGATTGGTCTGTAAGGTTGTCTTTTGAGAAGAGGTGGGTGCAACTGGGCAATCTCCAGTGCAGGCTGCTGACGTAAGATCTCCCTGTGGCCAGCAGTCTCTCCCTGTGGGGCCAATACATTTCACTAACTGTACAAACAGCAAACAGTGTAACTACTTGACAACTTTAAAATATTTTTTCTCTGGATGATAACAAGAAAGTTTTGCATTTGTTAGCACTTGGCAGCTCTTTTGACTGTGTCAGGTAGAAAAAATTAGTTTACTCTTTACTAGGCACATGTGTCAGGGGACCACTCACTATTCCTTTGTGCATGAAAGCTTTTCACCCAGTACTGATCCTGTTTTTCACTGCCTTCCAGGAGAAGAGCTTTAGCTCAATGAGTGGAGAATGCTTGGCCAGGGACAGAAAAATGTAACAGGATGATAGAAAATATTCCCTCTCATTTTTGTAGCATTCTCAGTTTGTGAGTGTTGGTATATGTTTCTTTGGTTGATGTATGATGTACTGTGTTCTATGAAAGTGGAGGAAAAAGAGGGGAAGGAAAGGAAATTGGAGTGAGATCCAATAAAACAGGACCTCTGAGTTCCATTTCTTTGCTGTTCTTTGTGAAGAAACAAGGAGAGACTAAGTACAAATTGAAGTATTTTAAGTGTCAGGTGATAGGGCAATCCAGAAATGATATTAATTTACATGAATGAGGGAAAGGAACCATTGTTTGCAGAGGGAAAAAACAATGGAGGGAAAGTCTATACAAAAACTTTCTAAAATAGGAAGAAGGATATGGGCAGAACAGGAAAAAGGGTAATCCAGAATCTGCTGCTCTCTCATAAGCCATGCCATTGAAGCATAGGCGAGGAATACATGGTGAATCCCGTATGTGTGTGTATATATATATATATATATACACACGCCCTTGGCAGTCTAGCAATCTGTTAGTATAGGCTATACACAAACTTGCCACCAGACTGGGTAGGAATCCTCTGGCCTGTATGGTCTTATTGGAGGCTGTGTAGCTTATAATGGCTTCGTTCTCCTCATATCAAGTGTGTAGAAAGCATCTTGATGATGTTTTCCACACAAGCAGTGAACTCTTCTCACTGACAAGGCCCAAGCCAACCAAACACACTGTGACAAATGTGTGTCAGAACATGAAAATATTGGTGCATGCTGTCTAGGAGTGAAATGGTCAAAAGGGCATAAGCAGCAAGCAAAAATTCTTGGTTTGCGTTGTGAGGTTGTCTTGAGATGCAGATATTGGTATTTTCCTTCACATAAGAGTTATGTTGATCCTTGTTAGTCACAAAAGGAGGACAGTGCCAGAGATTTGAAATAGATTGGCAATATGAGCATGACTGGTGAAGACAATGTATGCAACTGGCCTACAGTGAGGAAGCATCACTGTATGGTTATTATAAACCCAGAGAGAGTCAATGGAAGACTGCGGGGGAAGTCTGTTCTTTTGATAGTCTTGGAGTGGCTGGATATGGTATTCTTATGGAACATGGCAATGATGCCTGAGTTGTCATAAATCTTGTCAAGGATGAAGCAGATGGAGAACAGCCTTGCAGAAGCTCCTTGATAATGAAAGCAATACAAGATTTGCTAACTTGGAATTGTAAAGCCCCATCTCTATAAATGTCTGATATAGCTGCATTAGAGAAGCTAATGTTCCTCTGAAAGAAAGATCCAGAAAATAGCTGTTTGCTTCTCCAGATCTGTCACCCTTTCCTCGCAAAGGGCTGTCTAGGTGGCCTTTCAGCATGAAATCAGCAACCCTCTATGTGCATATGTGTCTATGGGAAGATGAGGTTTCCTGTGTGAGTACTATGATATATGTCCCATACAAGTTTAAAAAAGATGTCTTGATCTTGATACCTGCGGTGTTTAAAATGTGCTTCTGTACTATATAGGAGCTGAGAAGTCTCTCACGTTCATTCTGGTCACAGCATTGTGACTTATGAGAAAAAGCTACATCTTGGTGACCCTGCCATGACCCAGTCCTGCTCCCTCTCTTCATCCCCATCCTTCCAAGATTTAACTGATCAATTTTGCTACCACAAGATTAGAATGAATGCTTATTGGTACAGGTGGCACACGTGTTTTGGATGAGTCCAGGGTGGTGAATTCTGGAAGGGTTGTGCGGTGGTGGGTGCTGTGCCTGCAAATGACTCATGCCCTGTGAGACATGGATGTGTTGGGACATAGTGGAAGGTCTCAAAGGTCTGCAGAGGTAAACAGAAAAGCCTGAGAAGCAGTGTCCTTGTTGGGATAGGATGTTAAGAGAGATGTATCACTCTTAAAATGTTTAAATCAAAGCAAAATTAATTGTATAAATTTATGCATTAACTGCATAATTGTTTTTTCTTATATTGAGCTGACTTACTCATAGATAAAACTTTGTAGCTCTCAGCTGCAGTTTAAATATCATCAACAGGATAATGCTGTTCCTGAAAGTGTCCACTTAGATTTAGGTTAAAAAAATAAAGCCCTGATCATAAAGTCAAAACCTAAATGAATATGTGGGTATGAAATATCCACCACATCTTGCTACTTCTTTAATGTGACAACAGAGTACCTCTCAATTTTAAGTAGTCCTTGCATTCTGACAAAAAAAATTTCCAAGTCTAGATCATGAATTCCTGCAAAATTATATTTATATCAGCCCATGGCATGACACTTTTTTATCATATCAGAGATTTAAACCCCATTGTCTTTAGAACCTTTATAATATAATATCCAAAAGGGACAGTCATCTAATAAAGCAGCCTATTTTATTCTTACATTTTCTGTTACTACGGATCAGATTCAGTTTGTGTGCAGTACAGAAAACAGACCACTACTGAAAGAAAGAACAAAAGGCAAATCATTGTAAAATCTGAACTGCCAGAATTAGGCCGTCATGTTACAAAGTGGTAATTCTTTCTGACAGCCTCAGCTGTACCAATCATGACATTCGGCAAATTAGCCAGGCCAAGAACAAATAAAAAGAAGAAACAGGTGTGAAACCAACTTCCTGCCTCCCAGGATAAATACATTGTTCACTGAAGGGCAATGCACCTGCACTATTGTTTCTAGTTGGCAAAGGGGGGGGTGGGGGGAAGCTTTTAAGTGCAAATACACTTGAGACTTGATAAAGACAAGAGACTTCTCTATAATTTCAGTATAAACGGGCATTTTCTTTCATGATCGTTTTTAATAAGTTAACTCTTTGAGGAGACATTTAAACTGTAGTTTGAATAAATTATTGCTCCGCAAGGGAAGATGAAGTAAAGCTGAACATAAGCCTTTTCCAGGCTTTTCAGAAAAATGAGGGGGATCTCACTGTTTCCTTTCTGATTATGATCTTTCTTCTTAAAGTCACCCTCGTGGCTGAATAGCACCTCAGTGGGGTGAGATGAAGGAGCCTGCTGCCATCATCTAGCCGAGCCCTTGAAGGAATCCCTTCCCAACCAGGTGTACTACAATGTATTTATTGGAAACTAGAAGAGATGTAGAAGAGTAGGAGACAAGAGAAGAGCAGAAAAAAGGCTGTAGTCTTCATACCTTAATTGAATAAATTTTTTGCTCTGTCCTGAAGCTGTCCTTCTGCTTTGGTACTTGGGAGCATTTTATTCATGATTATTGCAATGAGCAGACAAAGGAACAGGAAGGTGAGAAACTGCGATTTAAATTTAAGAACAGCTCATTTCTACAAGCCAAGAATCATGAACTGGTGAGACTGCTTTCTCGGATGTTTTCTCCACTGGTACGGATATGATTCTTGGACACACATTTTAATAAATCATTCTCTGCATGTGGGTAGATGCAGACCAATACCATAACCGGAAGGCTGGTATCCCCTGATATTCATGGTTGCTCTAAGAAAGAGCAAGGAATAAGAGGGTTCAGCCTGCACTGATGATTAGGGGTTTTTTGTCCCTAGTGCGCATGGTTTAGCACCTCCGCGTTTAACTCTGCATTGGCGGAGATGGAGTGGGTATGGAATAACACATTGAATAGGTATTTCCAAGGGGCAGGACAGCTGTGAAACAGTTCCTAGTTTTCCTGGGGCAGCTGCTGACCCTCGCTGCCTTGTGGGGCAATAGCTCCTCTGGCACTCTGGGACAGACTGACACCTGCAACGAAGGCTGTTTTACAGCAGCACCTGTGTCTGAGGAAGTGCAACAGGTTAAATTTCTGTCATTCTCATGAATCCCTGGGAAAAGGACAGGAAACAGTGGTTTCACAATTATGAGAATGGGAGAGGGTCCAAGAGAGGTAGATAAGAAGGCTTCTCACGTTGACCTCAGATTGTCCCCAGATTTGTTTGTAACATCATTTACAACGTGTTCTGCTTGCTTTTTTTTTTGCCTGGCTTGTGGTGATGTTACTCTGAAAGCTGACAAGGTCTGAGCAAAACCTCATGTACTCTGAACACAGACCAGTGAAGCTGGAGGATGAATCTATTTCACAGAAATATTTCTGTTCCTGAACTGTAGATTTGCTAAGTGAGCATTTCTGTGCAGGATCTCAGGATGTTTTATTAAAGTAAATGGTGCCTCCTGGTAGATGAGTATCTCCTCAACCTTCTACTGCAGCCCTGTCATCCCTAACTACAAGGTTATCCCTGTGACAAAATGCTCGGGGAAATGGGCAGCTGTGCACTCTTTATGTCACATTGACCAGCCATAAATTTGAAACAATTTAGCGTCAGAGAAAAAAAGCTGTTTCTACACTGATGTAAAAACAGTCAGTGATGCATTAGGCGATGGGACTAGTATAGGCATCCCTAGTAATCAGTTCTATTTGAATATTTTATAGATTAGGAATTGAGAACTACAGGACACAGTGCTACTGTGACAGTTTTCTCTAGCTAAGGAGGAGAGCTGTAAATGGGGAGACAGTAATAGCTTTACTTGTATTATTCAGAATGAGTTGTACACTTGCAGTGAATATTAGTGTTTGTTTGCACATGAATTTCTATTTATTTGTAATTATTTCTGTGAGAGCTATAACAAGAAAAAACTTACTGAAATTCTGTGAGTGAGCACAAGCATTTGCATCATTTTAACATCTGTCACCAAGCTCAGTTGATAATGGTGACTGCTATTATGGCATCTTCCTCCCCTCCACACAAGGCCATCTGGGATTTGTGTTATGTAAGAGGATTAGCATTTTTGCCTTCCTCTGTTATTTAAAGTATTTCTCAGAACTGGTTTTTGAATAATAATAACAACAACAATACTAATTGGTCTGTTTTCTGTAGGGCTTTCTGAAAGGAGAAGTTGGGAATTCTAAAGCTACTGCTCCTAAGGTGAACACCTGGCCTTGCCATTTGGGTTTGAATGGGATTCACTTGAAACAGGATTTTTCAAGCTGTGATGGATAGGACTGATGGAAGGCTGATATCACTGGATGAAATCAAGGGTAAAGCATAAATTATTGTGAAGGGATCAATTCCAGCAAGAAAACCATTGTAATTTCCGTTTCTTCTTCTCAGACATGATTATTCATCACAGTGGTTTTAGGGAAAACCTCAGCTTCAAATCCTATCTCATAAAATTATAGTAGTGGCTGGTAACATTGCCTGTTAAGAGAGCCTGAAATGTATCATTTTCTGACCCTGGCTTGGGTTACTTAATGATTTCTAAAGATTGAATTATTTGGGCTGAAATTTCTAATATTGAGGGTCTCCTTAAGACCAAAAATTTTGAAAAGTTCTAATCAAAGTGTGTACCTATTTTCAGAACTTCATAAAAATAAAAATAAATAATTTTTACCATGAAAAAAAAGCAGTTCTTAAGGCTTGTCAGTCAAATTCACATAAACTGGAACTAGGAGTACTGAAGTCAGGATTAGGGAAAAAGTAATTTTAGATCTGTGACAATTTCTGTGTTTTAAATAGTTGTATATTTGAAAAATATCCCTGTAATGGAACCCTAGTGTGACCACAGATTTTGGGTTTGGGTCTTCATCTTTTCCTTAGAGTAAATATATTAAATTAAAAAAAAATAAAAAGGTAAATTCTGGTGGTAAGGATTGTTTGAACAAATGTTGTAACAATTAGCTCTTCTGACTGGAGATGTGATAAAAGTAATGAGTGGTATACAAATCCCACTATACACAGTAAATTCATAGGCTCCCCCTGGAGAAATCTTGGACTGTAGCTAAAGACCCCAAGGATTCCATGGAGATTGTCTGTACTCCCGTCACCCACACATCTTGACAACCCCATATATAAGAAGCATCTGCATCAGAACTTACTATGAACTAGGAAAGAGTACACGACTGCTTTTGGTTGGGGTTTTTTGTGTAAATGCTGCTCTCTTGCTGGTGTGGGAGCAGTCTGGTAAAAGCAGCAAGGAAACAGTCATGGCCTCTGGGTGCTGGAGCCAAAACTGGGAGAATAAGAATGGTAGAGTGAAGACAGTGGTTTTGGGCCTGGGAACTAAGTTTTAGTGCCTGGGAACTGGCATTACCGTGCTGGTGCTGGAGATTGGATGGGAAACCTGTGGTGGAAGCAGTGATTGACTGCAGCAGGAGATGGTAACTGAGACTAGGTGAGGTTGGAGGCTAATGCTGGAACAAGGAGATTGGGCAGGGGGACAGGGAGGGGGAGCAGCAGGTGGCAGCTCTGTGTGCATCAGCATTTGCTCCCTTCAAGCCTGCAGAAAGCCAGAGAATCCTGAGCCCTATCACTTCTCTGCTGCCAGCAACTGCCATAAAAATCTGCTGCTATTAATGGTAAATACCTCAGGCTGACTGCTGGGTCAGACCACCTACCCAATGCCCTGTCTCCTCAGCAGTAATTCCCTGGGGGAGAGTACAAGAACAGACCCACAAAGTGTAAGTCGATGCATTCTCAGCTACCACAGTTTTTTCGCTTAGAAGTCTCTGCAGTAGATATAAATTTCTCCAATAGTTGCTGACTCACAGAAAAGTCAAAATAGTGTCACACAGTGGCATTCCTTTCTTTTCAGCTGGCTTTGTAGAAGAGCATTAGGGAAGCACATACATAAGCAGATGTGCTGATGGTGTGTGCTGAAGCACAGGTGAGAGGGATCCTTCCTTGCTGCTTCTGCCGGGGCTTTCTTCCCACCTGTAGCTACACAATCACATGCTTGTTTTCCAGGAGGACTCAGACCCAGTAGGTGCTGAAAGCAGACCTGACACCTGAGAAGAACTGATACAGCAGGAGGGCCTGTCATTGGCTATGGCCATCCCCAGAGTTAGAAATTTGGAATAGAAAGTCTTGGGATGAATCAGTGGAATTTTCCCTGAGTGATTGGACTCTGTCGCTACCCCAAAGACCTGCAGGGCTAGGGAAGTCATTTAAAGGTAGCCCTTTAGGGGTGGACACTGTCAATTAGATTAACCTCACCGCCCTTTAGGGGTGGACACTGTCAATTAGATTAACCTCACCTTACTTTAGAGGTCTAAGCATCTGGATGTCTAATCATAAGTTAGTCATTCTTAGCACCTGCTTTAGTTGATGAACACAGACACCTCCAGTTCATCTCTGTCTCTAACTTTGGGATGAAACTAATTTGAGGATGCTTGTTTGTCTCTAGTGATTGTAACAGGAACCTGAGACTTGGGGCATGTGAATGCCACCTTGCTCACCTTGCTTGAGACTATTTTGTGAAAAATATAGAATTATTATAGCTTGTTCCCTCAGAAAAAGATTGACAAAGAGACTGAAATGAAGAGGTAAAATGAACAAGGGTAGGGAGGTAAGTAAGCAAGAAGAGTAAATTATTTATCAGACAGCTGTATATCAAATGATTCCTGTCCATTCCATGTGCAGCAAAGTTGACTTTTGCAGCTGTAATCCTCTTTGGGTTTTGACTATATAACTAAACTTGTAAAAACTAAATATAAAATTATCTGGACAAAATTAGTCATAGATTTTTCCTTTTTTAATCCTCTCAGTGTTGTAGAAATAATCTGCTAGAAACATGTCTACACACTGTACAAGGTGAATTGCTTTGTTTATGATTGAAAACTATTTATACAGTCATCTCTTTTTTGGTTTTTTTTCTAACTTGGCTCTTATGTCATGAAGAATATCCCCGTGGTCCAACTTTGCTTGCTTTGTGGTAAGTCTCACAGGTAAGTGTGCTAAAATTTAGGCTCTTTTCTGTCTTTTAGGAAGCAGTTTTCATAACGGATTAAATAGAATAAGGAAATTAGAAACAAGGGAGAAGGAAGGACCCAATAAAATAGGTGATTACAGGTATCAGTATATGTGAGGTGTAGGCTCATATTTCTGCTTGGAATCTGTTGGAGCAGAACTCTGAATCTAGAACTGCCCAGTGCAGAGGTGTATCTTCTCTCATTTGGGTTTCTTCCACACAAAACCTGAGCCTATTTTCCTCAGATGTGGCTTGAAAACTGTTGTTAAAAAATAATTTACGGTAAGAAGATATTCTTGATTGGCAGCTAGATGAGAAAGTCATTCTTCATGAAGTACAGTGTCTGATCACCCCCATGTAGGTACCATAGGTTTTAAGAAAAATCATCACAGTTAAACTTCCTGTCAACTTTTGTCCAGTCTTCAAGCCAGTCAGACAGGGTTGTTTTTTTTTCACCCAGCCAATCTCCTGATTATGTTTTGCCAGTGCAGCAATGTACATTTTAAACATAACCTGTAACAGAATCTTACTGAGTGAACAGAAAAAAAAAAAAGGAATACGAGAAAGTTATGTTAACAGCACTGCAGATGTCAAAAGAACGTTATTCTTACTGCACTGTTTAGGCAGATATGCAGTTCAGTAATGCCTTCCTCTTCCCACCCGTGCTTTCTTGGAACCAAGTCACAATTCCTATTGGGCTTCAGATTTCAATTCTCTGCACCACAGAATTACACGGTTTTTCTGCACAGTGTGTTTTCAATATGAAACAGAGTGTATTTTTGCTGTGTGAAACTTCCAAATTCTGTCTCCATGCTGGAGGAGACATTTTGCATTGTGTTCCTGGTTGAATGCCTGAGCAAAACCATATTCCTAGCTGAGAACTAGATTGCAAGGAAGCTAATCCTTTTATGTATGTATGTTCCTGCTTTCTCATTTCGGACATAGCGAGTATTGTTAAGAATCTTGGCACTGCTCTTTGCCTTGACTTTCCATGCATATCCATGTGCCAAATGTCATCAGAGAGTTTTTTTCCAGCTGCGTACTTTTCTCATATACTGATAGACCATTATAACAATGTGGTCATGAAGTGGGGTACTGGAGTTTGGGCATTATGGCTTCAGAAACCCATCATGGCATTTTTCAGTATGGATTTGAAAGAACTTTTTATTGCCTCTCTCCATTCTCAACTGGCCTCTTTTCCTTATAGTCACACCACAAAGAGTAAGGTCAGCAAAAACATATGAGAAAGGTTTAACAAGCTGGTTCTTTGAGAATATATTCCAGGCTATAAATATGTGAAACTTTAAATTTTTTGTTGTGAATGTGCTGCAGGGCTGGAGCCCAACTGCTTTTGCTGAGTTCTGGACATAAATGCTAGTATTTTTCTTAACATTTTGCAAGAGACCATTGTCCAAATGCATCGTCCAAATAAGCCACAGGAGATATTAATGTGCAATCTGGTGAATTTTAGCATATATCTATCATGCTGATATTGTATTTTAACATGCATACTCATATGTTTTTGGAAACGAAGCTTTCATCTGTAGGAGAAAAAAAAGAATATAAGATAGTATTATGGGTAAAGGATTTCTTTTAAAACAGAAAGGTATACTTGGAAACATAACCAGATGTAAAACAATGACTGTGGCTGAAAATTTGTCACTGATATTTTTCCCTTAATATCACACATTGGTTATTTATTGTTCCCTCTATGGCTGGTCAGGGTTGTGGTTTTCAGCCTGTGAAAACCATTACAGCAAGATTTTCTTTTTTGTAAGACCTAGTTCTCGATTAAAATCTATCTGATATGTTTGTGTGAGGAGTGAGAAGTGCAGGAACTAAATGAATGAGGATGAGGAAGAAAGATTTTTCTTTTTATTAGTTTGTAAATATATCAAAGTAACTTTAAAAGCTTGAACCTGACTATGGTCAAAAAAGATTTATTGTGCTAATACAAGAAACAAATATTTTCTCTGTTTTTTTTTTTTTTTTTTTTAATATGACTAATATGAAATATTATTCTGAAATTTTATTCTGAAATTTCATTCTGAAATTTTTCTTTTCCTGGTTTTGACATGCTAACCCTTACTGATGAGAGATGTTTAAGCACATTTTTACCAAACTAAACATGACTTGCAATACCTTCCTATCAGACAAAAACCAAAATTTCTTGCAAATCACTATCTAAAATTGGGGTTGTTGAACACACAAATCTCCTATCTAAATCCTCATTTTTGAAACTAACAATGTACTAATTTATATTTTTGGTGTTATAACTTGAATTTGTATTATGTCTTGCATTATGCCTTAATCAAAATGTAAAATTTCACCTGTTTATCCCTATAGAAAAACAAATTATTAAAATATAACTTCCAGGTAGTTTTGATTTCAGGATATTGACATATGGTCAATTCTTCATTTGCATGTTTATTTTTTCTCCCCCTATTGATTTGTATGTGATTTCAATCTGGAACTTGTCTGATGTGAAGTTCCAGCTACTGGATTTTGTTCTGCCTTTCTTCTCTAAATAAATAGAACTGGATTTTCAAATCTAAAGAATACCTGGCATTTAAAGAATAATGAAAGAATAATTAAGATTATCACAGAATCACAGAATATTCTGAGTTGGAAAGGACCCACAAGAATCATCAAAGTCCAACTCCTGGCTTTGCACAGGACCAAGATAAGGATCACACTCAGAGAACATTTTTCAAATGCTTCTTGACCTCTGTCAGGCTGATGCTGTGACCACTTCCCTGAGGAGTGCCAGTTACAGAGTTCCAGTGCCCAGGCACCCTTTGTGTGAATATTTTCCTGGTATCCCACCTAAATCTCCCCTGACACAACTTCAGGCCATTCCCTCAGGTTCTGTCCCTGGTCACCTCAGAGTAGAGATCAGTGTCTGCTTCTCCTCTTCCTCTCACAAGGAAGTTGTAACTGCAATGAGGTCTCCCCTCAGTCTCCTCTTCTCCAGGCTGAACAGACCAAGTGACCTCAGCCACTCCTCACACGGCTTCCCCTCAAAGCCCTTTACCATCTTCATCGCCCTCCTTTGGACATTCTCTAACAGCTCAATGTCTTATATTGTGCACCCCAAACTGACCCCAGGACTCGAGGTGAGGCTGCACCATCCCTGAGTAGAGCAAATCATCTTTCATCCCTTCTGAGAAATGAAAGAGACGAAATTCTTGAGTGAATCCTCTACAGTCTTTTCCAAAACCTCCTACTGTTACCTTATAGTTCTATAGATAATACGAAGCCCAGGAATTGATAAGTATGTGTTCATAAGATTTGTTTTGTTTTCCATGGTAAAATAAATCCTCTAATTTGTTCATGACATCATTTCCATTCTTCAGATCATCTTATTGTCTCTTGCTGTATTGGTTTCCAATATACGTAATGTATGCCTTTTTGTTTTTTATATCAGAAACTTAAATCAGAAATCCCAAATATATTAGGGAAGTATCTTGCACTTATGCAATTGTCTGTGTCAACCAAACTATAACCTCAGTCAAATAATGGAATCCCATTTGTTCTCATATATTGCCTTCCATAAAAATACATTGATGTAAAATCATAAATATTGTATAACTATGAATTAATTCTTGCTCAATTCTATCCACATATGTTTTCATTATTTAGCCCAGAATTAGATTCAGGCCAGCTAGCTTATGCTTATTCAGGTCATTTCATTTGCCCTTTTAAATTTAGCCCTAACCTTTTCACTTATGATTTCTCTGCTATTCAAAGATGTATCAAAACCCAACAAGACCGGGAGTTGTTTTTCTGTCTCTTTCAGGATTCTTGATTGCAGGACTAAAAGGACAGACTTAGATTTAATCCTGCAGCCAAGTGTTTCTTCAGTGACATGCTCTATATGTGCTTCCAAATTTGCTCTAAACAAGCCCCAAATGTGGTTATTGCCCTTTTGTTTTTTCTGCTAGTGGAAAACATTTTTGAATAGCTACCAATCTAACCGAGAAAAAGTAGCAGGTGGATGCAGACAAGCAGACAGAGGCAGAGCACAGGGAAACCACATTTGAGCACCAGGGGACAGGGCGATCTCGGCACACTGGGCTGCTGAGCCACTGCCAGTCTCTGGCAGGCATCACAGCAAAGGAGTATTTTAAGAGGGGTTTGAAGGACAACAAGTAACTGAAGGAATCTGGGTCCCTGACTAAACATTTGCTGCATGATAAAACATCAAAGAAATACAAACTTAGACATGGAAGGGGCAGAACCAGTCCTTTTCACCTCTTCATCAAATTGTGGATAGTATTTTTTGTTGAATCACTTAGCAACATGCTGGCTGACAAGTTTGGTGGTTTTGTTTGTTTGTTTGTTTGTTTTTTGTTGTTTTGTTTTGTATTTTTTTTTTAAATAAGTTTAAACCTCCTTTTGTTCAATTAGCATTTTTCAAGAGGAGCTGAGTTAGTTGAAGCAGATGGTTTATCTTTTTTGGTAGTGCTTCTAGTTGGACAAATGAGACTTATTTCTACATCTTCCTCTCTCTTGCAGTGCCTACAAAGTCATTCCACATTTTACGCACCGTGTTTTGACTTATTTAATGCAGGCGTACTTTCCCTGCAGTAAACATGATTACCCAAATACTTTAACTAGAGAGCTTCTGCTTTCCTCTCTGGTATAATTAGTCACACTGCACTCACACTGCATTTAAAGGGGGGAAAAAACCCACACATGGAGCATCTTGCAAATGTGCCTATAATCCCATACAGCTGCTTTCTTCACTTTATTCTTTTTTGACTGCTTATAGAACAAAATTGCTGCAGCTGGGCAGAAAACTGAGCAAAGTTGCAAAGGCACCTCTCCTTTCTTTTCTTTGTGGAATCCACCCATTCAGGTGTCTAGGGATAGCTCTTGATTAGCAATTGCTTAACATGGGGCTAAGTTTTCTTGGATTCTAGCATTGAATAACTTGGCAGGATTTCTATTAGGTTTGAATTTCAAAGCCAAAAGAGTGATCTGAGATCGCATACTGGCAGTTCCACAGTGGTAATTTCCATGAAAAAAGAATACTTATCACCAGCACCACAGCGAAAGAAGCAGCTTTACACAGAAAGGGCCTCTTGTGAAATTAATTTGGTGTTTAGTTTATTAAGAAGCTGATTCCAAATGTATTTTTTTTAGTTTCTTGTAAAGAAAACTCTTTCTAATCTTGCCGATATTTTGAAGGCAAAGATTTGGTTGTTTAAAAAATGTTTACAAAAATTCTGCTGAACCTGTTTTTCATTTATGTGGCCAGCATGCTCTCTAATTCCTGCTTGCTAGAAAGCAAGCAGGAGATGGAAAAGGGAATGATCAGTGTAGATTCAGTAAGATATTGGACAGATCAGTTTGGCTACTCTACATTCAGTAGGTAGCTTGTTTGATAGACTATTGATGGATTTACCATTAGGAAGCTTAAAAGAATATCTTGCTTGGCAAAAGAAATTTTAGATAAGGAAGGAAAGGTGCATTTGTTAAAAAAAGACCCCTGAAAGTTTATGCAGGTCTGTTGCATGTAATATAAAAGAAGAAATCTAATATAGGTCAGCTAGTCTCTGCTTATGACTGTAAATGAACTTTGGGCAATTTGTTCAGACGTAGTCATCTAAAGTCAACTGAGATTAATTCCACCCTTTGGTTTTCTTTTCCTCTAACACTAACTTGTTATGTTGCCTCCAAGATTCACACCCACTCATTGTCTTGTCTGTTTGGACAGATACCTCTTCTGACACAAGGCAATCTTGTCCTGTGTGATGGTACAGAGCTCACTCCCCACAGAAGAAATAGGAGACCTTATCTTTCTTGAAGAGTTAGCATGCCCTAAGGAAGCAGCAATCAACAGACATTAACTTGTGATCACAAGCACAGGAGCTGCATCTTCGATGGACATGTTAGAGGAAGGGTAAAAGCTTCATGGAGAGCTCTCCATCTGTTACCTGAATCAGCAAGGGGACAGAGCAGAAAACATGCTAACACAGAATTCTCTCTAAGCAACCTTTATTCTATGTAGAAAAAAGGAAAAAGCTTAACAGAATCAAACCTGGTTTATATCAGGCCTTCTTCAAGCTCTGGAAAAACAAAAGCATATCTGACTGCATTTGTCAATGCATACCTAATTCCTCATGGCCCATTTAAAAACAGGCCACTTTCTAGGGTAATAGAGATTACTGCAACACATATTACAGCCTTTCCACCTCTGAGGTGAATGTTAGTACAAAAAAGCAATACACTGGACAAAATATGCAGGGAGCTAAATAGCTCTTCATCTGCTGCAGGAGATCATTTTATTTAGTGAGAAAGGAGCACATGAAATGGCAAAAGAAGAAATGAAAGTTTAAAAAGAAGAAGGGAGTGGGTTTGGGGTTGTCAGTTCAAGAAAATACAGCCCTGAGAAGCAGGGTCTGAGAAAAAGTCAGTGACTGAATCCTTTGTATTAATAAGAAGAAAACCTATCACATGATAGATAGATAGATAGATAGATAGATAGACAGATAGATAGATAGATAGATAGATAGTCTTAAGAGTTTCTGACTGAGGAATGAGATTGCAAAGGTTCTGACTACCTTCTTGTCATATAAACAAAGGGTATTCTTCATATATTTTAGAAGATAATTCATCTAGAAAAAATGCATAGCTATGGTACAGATAAATGTTTTTATATTATGCAGTGTTTAAAATGATAATTGCAAATACATTTAGAAGATAAAAGTTTTATTCATTTAAAAGAACTACATTCAGAACATGGCAAATGATTATCTTGTAAGTACAACTTTATTAGTAGAGTTATATTAATGCAATTATTATTTTCCTTTCCTGCCTGGTCCATTCTTATAATATTTCTCTATTTATCTATATTGGAATTTTGTTCTTTTAGTTTGAAAAAGGTATCTGCTCATTCTCCACATTTTCTCCAAAGCAGAAAACAAGCCAGTAAACATTACGACTGAGCTCTCAACTCAGCTCTGTAAGAGTAGAATCATAATTAGGCAAAGTTAGTTTGTCTGCTGCTGTGTGTAAACAAGTTGAATAACTTCATTATTTTCAGGCTTTGCCCCTACATTAGAATAATTCACACTACTTCAGGGAAATGACACCTGCTAATTAACCACAAGCAGACAAAGCACTTTAACAGCCATAATCAGTCATTTTCTCCTGCAGTTTAAAAAAGATTAAAAAAGAGTCCACCAGAAAAAAACAAAACTAAACTAAAAATTAAAAAAAAAGAAAAGAAGAAAAGATCAAAACCTTTGTGACAAGATGTTTCTGTGAATCATCCTCTTGAGGAAACCTTACTGCTTTAAGTAGATTCAAATATAAGTCACACATTTCTTCAGAAAAGGAATTAAGTCACATATATGCTCTGCTGCATTTTACACAGGCACCTGTTTGGGACTTAGCTCCAACTAAAAGTAGATATCTAAAGTGGTCAATATGTATAGTCAATATGTATTTATTGAATGATTCATTCCTAACAGAGGTTTCTATAATAATGATCTTCCCAAAGTTCCCTCCCTCTCCATGGACAAACTTTGCCTTTGCTGTACTCATCAGCACTGCAGATGACTGAAGTTAAGTGGTGTGAATCACAACCTAACAATCCTGTCCCTAAATAGTTTACATTCAACATCCACAAGAGAAATAAATTATTTGCAAAAGGAAATATTATTCCTATTTTGCAGTGAGAAGATGAAGCATGAAAAATGAATCTCCTACACATGGGTTTCACTGACAGTCTGTGATGGAATGAGAAACAAATACCAAACTGCTGGTGTCCTGCTTCAGGAACACCATAGTTCTAACTATGCCTTTTCCCCCTCTGCTTTCACATTCTAAGACCCTGCAGAATCGTTTCAATTGTATTTTTAAGAGTTCTTATAAATCCTGATTTCTCAATTCATTTGCAATAATTTAGAAAGTATTTTACATGTCCTGGTGGGCTACTGCATTAACCAAAACTGTGCTGATACTCTCCAGAACTGAGTGAAAAGGTTAAAACAGCAAAATCTTCTTGTTCTCTCATTCACTCGATACCTATGTTGAGCAGGAAAGATCTACTTTCTGGGACATACTAGGAAGAAATACATTAAGCTAAAGTTGGAGACATATAAGAAAGTGGTTTCACAGTAATTGGTAGTAGGAAAACTAAATATAAAATCACAAAAACCAGATATTGCAGTCTCAGTTCTACAGTAGTATGGAGAAAAACAATGAGCCCTGGGGAAAAGTGCTGACACAGCAAAAGAAATTATGGAAATCCATTTAAGAAATTGAGATTGTGAATGTTATTCACAAAATAGGGGACTCCAAGGACAAAGAAAAAAACTCACAGCTTTTCCAGGCATATGCCAAGAGAAGTGAGCATGTTTGATATTCCCATTATATGAATAAGAACCAGGTAGACACTATTACAAGGAGATGCTGAGCAGGCTGAAGGGCTACAGTCTGTTTCCCATCACATGACTTGGAGCATGTTGGGCAATTCCAATGTTAGACCTTACATCCTTTGACCTCACTGTCCATCTCCAGAGAGCCATTGATTTCTGTCATTATTTTTCTAGGCATCTGCATAGCTCTTAACAATCCTTGAGCCAAATTAGTACAAGCTTTATCAAAAAATTGTAATTTTCTAAACCACAGCTACAGCTATTGCCACAATATTGTTATACACTTTGATCAACTTCTGAAAGGGTTTACATGCTGTGCTTGCTTGAGATGACAGGAGACAGGAAGTTTTCACTTCATTAAGAAAGAAGCTGTCAGGAAGTCTCACTCTTCAGATCACGTAAAGGATTCCTTGTGGTCTTTGCTTTGAGAAATTCTGATATCTCCACTCTAAGGCTTTGTAATTGGACCTCTGCAGGTGAGAGAAGCACGTTTCCTTTCCATGGTGAAATTTCACACAGATTGGCTGAGCTGAGTAATGTTGGGCATGGCTACATCCTTATCTTTTCCAGGAGAATGTTATCAATTGCTACAATCCTAGAACACTCCAGACAACCTCATGCAAGACAGTACCAAAAAAGCAGCATGTGAACTGAAGCCAGCAGCGCTGTTTTAGGACCACTGAATGGGATGGCTGGTTCTCATTCACGACAGAGGATGACCCAGACTTATCTTCATGTCTTGCAATCACCATATTACATGACCCCTTCTTTCTTGGCTGACTTTCTGTGAAGGAAGCCCTGTTGCTGAAGGACAGTGAACTGATCTCCTGGACAGATGTAAGACAGTGGTAGCCTATGTTGTGGCACAGTGGATGATCAGGATATTCTGGCATGTAACAGTGTTGAGTTATACCTTTTCTCTACCCAAATGTATGCAAAAGTATTCTTAAAGAAACATTGCTTAGTCTGCAAAGTCCAAGTCCTGTGAATTAGGGGATCTCAACAGTAATTTGCCCCACCTGTAAATGTATTGAAAGTTCCCATGAAAACTTGCCCAGGATTTTAAAGATATGTCAGAAACAGAATTAGGGATAAATACTCCTATATTTGGCATTTCCTAACATTTAGTTTATTTAACATTCAATACAATGCAAGTAAATTTCCTTTACTGTTGTTGCTTTTGTTGTGTTGTTTTGTTTGGTTTTTTTTTGTAATTACAGACGTGCATACACACGTTTATGCTCATATAAATTTATAATACTGGGAAAAAGGAAGCTGTGTTTTACATTCAGCATGAAGAAATGTCTTTCTTGACTTGCTTCCCTGTAAAGATTCTTGAAGAAGATAAGTAATATAAAAAGGCTAAAGACCTCATGAACTCTATGCTGCACCTGTAATTACAGTACTTTAGGGTTCTTAACCACACTGCAGAAGAATAAAAGGAAACTGTCTCAACCTATGCACTCTTGGGTACATGCTAAATCTTTTCACTTTTTCCTTAGCCCACCACCTCCCACCAGCTGACCTAGTGAACAAGTCCTTTCTGACTTCAGAAGAATCTACATTTTAGCCATTCCAGCTGGGAACAAGCAAGGTTGTATGTTGCCATGGCAGCAGTTACACTGAGAATGGGATAAGTAGAAAAGGTGGCAAAGGCAGCCAAAAATAACAAGTTATACAGAAGTGGGATTCTGTTTATCTGCAGTTAGGTGGATGGGGTTAAGCCATCCACCTAAGCCCTGATGCTTAGGAGCCCTGGCTATGAAAGTGTTTTAAACCCCAATTGTCAGCATGGGGATCTATGGTGATGGGTTGCTAACTTAGGGGATCACAGGCATTTGACAAGATCTCATTTGTCCAGTCCACAGAGGATGCTCTGTTTCAGTTCACATACCAATTCTCCACTTATTACTTGGCACTGTATAATGCAAGCTGTGTTTCCTCTGTGATCCTCCTTGAGCGATATAAGCTCACTCAATTCCTACAGAGTAGGTATCCTTGAGTAACAAGTGAGTATTACTATGTAACAAGAGTTCTGAGAGTTAATAATTTTCCCTTATGTTTCCCTGAGAGTTCATCACAAAATTGTTCCAGGTCTGCTTTGATGAAAAGAGTCGAGTCCTTGCAGGCAAAATGCTGGCAGCACACAGAATATTCATAGTTTCCATTTTTAATTCTGCACTTCCTGTTGCCTGTATTTGCTCTCAAGCCACTTCATTTAAATTATGAAATACAGCACATTTAAACAAAAAAGAAAAAGGTCTATAGGCTTGCAATGAATACTTGCAGCCAAACAAACCATGCAGCACAAAACCCACCGAAGAGTTTGTGGGAGGCTGTGGAATCACTGAGGGCTGTATAAAGTTTAAGGAATTGAAGAAAATGTTTGTGACAATTTGATATAGCCCACCTATTTGACATATGACCAATGTAGAATCCAAAGTGTGGTTGGTAAGGTAGATTCAATAAGGAAGTAAAAATTATCTGTATGAATTGTTATAATTATTTCCTCTTCCATTCTTTTCTGACAACTCTGCGGTATCTTCGACAGCAGAAGTTTAATGTGGTATATAGGATGGGTAAGTGTTGTAGTCATGGAATGGAAATGGCTATACACTTGTGTGTTCTTTCATATAATCAGAAATTAAATAATCGAGATTTATTTTCCTTTTGGCCATGTTAAGAGAGAGAGGTTAATGCATACAGTCCCTGAGTGTTTCCATGTATGTTCCCCTTAGCTAAAATGCAGATCACTGTTGCAGGTGACTGAACAGTGGTTACAATGTAAATTATTTAAGTCTTAAAAAATGAGATGACTTTTGAAAAGTGTCATTGTTAATTTAAAAAATATGATTGTTTTGATGTTATTCCCACCCACATGTGTCTAACTTTGTCCATCTACCTTTTTTAATCTTTCTTTTTTTACCCTGGAGGAACTTTGTCATCCTCCTCAACTGCCACCTTCATTTAATGATGAAAGGAACAACAGAACATGCAGGTCCAAAGAAGCTATGAAAAATGTAACACAGGTTTTACTGCAATAAAGAAATAACAATGTACAATGTGGAACAATGTCTGAACACTCATTTCTCTGAATAACCCACTTACATCAATCAGATTACTGCAGTGATTAAAAGTATAAAAATAGGACCAATAGTGTTTTAGAATTAATGTAATAATTTGGCTTTTAGACTTCTTTTGTATTAATCTGACCAAACAGTCAGCAATGGGTTCCTTGGATTTCTGTGAAACCTGCTGACTTGATCAGTTAAACTGGCTTAGCCCTTCCAGTGCTCATGCCAGGGACTATGCTTTTCTTGGTGACTATGGAGTTTGTTCTCCCCAGAGACAGCCCCATTGGGAAAATCTTTTTCTCCTTGTTGAGCAGTGCCTGTGCTGGCAGAAAGATGAGGATGCACCAGATCAGAAGGTTACTGTGCTTGCCTGAGGAGATCCCACCCACAAAACAGCAGCAGAGCTGCCACGGTCCCACAGTTCTCAGCGACTGTAACCTAAATTACCTTAGCAGATTGCTTCAAAACTCATTGGAAATATATGATCCATGCAGAAGGCTTTAATAAAATATCCCCCCTTCTCCCCGTGCCCCTATCCCTGTGAAAAGAGCACAGGCACTAGAAGGGAGCTGGAGTGCTCCCAGACAGTCACACTGGAGTGCACCTCCCTTGCAGCTACCTATAGCCAGAGCTGCTGCAGGTTTGGGGTACAGTTGCTTCACTTAACTCAATGTTTCCGCTGCTTAAATCCCAGCAAGTCATACCTGGCACTTTTAAGAAAACAAGAAGACTTAACTGTAATCAGAAAGAGATACTTCTAGACTGCAAGATGAGAAAGGCTGAGGAAAGTAATTTGGGATGAAATCACTTTCCACCGAGAATAAATTTGGCTGCATAGGAACTGTATGAAGAGCCAGCCAAGTGTTGGGCATAGAACTGTAAGCTGCCCTTTGTAACTTATTATAAAATATAATGAATTTGTATAGAATATAAGACTATCTATTATGATTATATATTATGATTATATATTATGAATGAGTGCATAAACTTTAATAGACGTAGAATTGCCTCTCATAAGACCTGAGCTTTGGCAGCTGGAACATTGTGTCCTCTCACATTGTGGTTGTTTTTGAAAAACAATAATTACCCAACAATACAGAGAGTCAGATGTGTGTGTAGCTTACCTATTGATTCAAACAGTGCTTTACAAAGTCAAGATTCAGATTTAAAAGCACATAAGAAAATCACCAAACTTTTGCAGCCTTTTTGTGTTCTTTTTGAATGCTTGGAGTTTTGCAATTTCAGCTTCTCTGTGCACCTAACAGAAATCTGGTAATAATATATATTTTGTAGTTTCATCTTGGAAGGATAAACTTAAATATATATGAAAAATTAATAGGCTATAAAATTATATTTCATTATTTACTGTTGAAATAGTACAATGTTGTAGGACCTAGAAATTGAAATAAACCTTAGAAATAGCTTACATTACTTTTGCAGATTCACTGTAATGAAGGTAAAAGTAAAATCAGAATATATTTCTGTGAAAAAATCCCCAAATATAATGGACTGAGGAACATGACATATTTTGTCTTCTCTGGTGTTGTAGAAAGGACCTTAGATTCTTCAAAACTACAATCCCTTTGCAGTTAATAATTATGTGAATACAAGCCATTTGAACAGTACAAAGAAAGAAAGAAAGAGAAACTTCAGCAGTCACTGTCAACCCTTGCATGGAGATAAAAGTGCAGGAAAGAAGCACTGCTTGAAAAGTGTACTTGATGGATTTGTGAGAATCTTTTTTTGGTCAGGGCTTGCCGTTCTTTCTAAGAAACAGCATGTGTCTTTCTCAGGTATTTCTGGGTGTTCTGCTCTGTTGCTGAAGCATTAGCAGACTGACAACAATAAGCCCAGAGTGGATTCAAAATGCTGTTGTTTAAACATCCTCTACTCCTGTACATATTGCTCATTCTGCATGCTGGAAATGGAATACAACTCTCCTTTTCTTGAAAAGTGTGTTCTTAACATAAACTAGATGCCTGCTTTTCTGATTTGGAACATCTAAACTCTCACTTCATGAACAGTCATGAGTCAAAAACTGAAGAATATTATTGGCACGTTCTGAGTCATATTGCTATTTTAATAGCTACACATTACACTCGCACAGATTCTCAGAAGAGAATGAATTACCTTAAAAAAAAAAAAAAAAGGAAAAAATAAAAAAAGAAAAAGAGGACAGAAAGGAAAAGGAAAAAAAAAACCCATTGTAGATGTTTTCTTAATCTTCTAACTCAAACTTTATAAGAAATCTTTCTGAAAATGTATTTTTGATTTCTAGTAGTCATTCCATGGCCATTAAAATAAATGTGTCTAATGAATTTATAAAGGTTATAGAGAATTTCATTTATCTGAATTTACAGTGCTTGGATACCAGGAAAGATCAAGGAATTCATATTGGCTATGTATAATGAGGTAATCAAGCTTTAATGAAAAGCAACAGTTATTAGATAATCAGTTCAGCCTGGTGACTATTGGTCTGTTATTGCAGGACAAGAATAATTAAAGGGCACTTAAGGTATGGAAAAAAATGGCAGCCAGAAACTGATGTGCCTATAGGAGTCTCCAAACGACAGGCATTTAATAGCCCTTTATATGTTACTATAGCAACACACTTTGATAACTCATCTGCCCACACCATAGTAAAACAAGGGGCACAGGGCTCCTCGGAAAGTGCAATCTCCTTTAAGCAGATCTATAAGCATTGCAGATGAACAGAACTCTAAACATTCCGCCATGAATATTCATGAACTAAGTTGTTTTTTGTTGCCTGCCTAGTCAGCAGTCACAAAACACATGGTGTGTGTTGGCAGCATCTTGCCTAGGTAGAGGGCTATGGACTGAGGCAATGGCAGGAACCAGGACCTGTGAGGCTGACTGACATTTCCATCTGTAGCGAAGGCTGGTAATTAACAGGAAGGAGTGTGCCTGCAGCATTGCACCATCTGCTAGGGAAACGGCTCAATAAGAAAGGAGCTGGATATCATCTCAGTGGTGGCTCGATCTGGTTCCGACATGAGGCTGGGCATCTGTTAGCTGAGGAGATAGGCTATTAGGAAATTCGACTGGGAATGAACAACATGGAAAGAGCACTCTGACCTAGCCCATAAAAGCATCTCTTCAGAAATGGTGTCTTTTTATCTTACTTACACAAGTCTTCTGAAAATGGTTTGCTGAGGGACCATTATGGATCTGTTTGAAGTAACACAATGGTTTCAAAAATGCTGCTTAATTCCAACATGAAATTCTTGAAATCAGGATACAGCTGTCATCTTTTGACAATAGAGCTAATTTCGGGATGAGGATATGAGGTTAAATTCCTTCTTCTGTTGTTTGTTTTTTGGGGGCAGGAAAGAAAATTAACTTCTAACTATTGTACAGTTTAGCTCTCAGAACACAGTAAATCTGGGATACCCAAATTGAAAATTTATAGAGATGAAAGCATAAAACATTGCCATGTTTTAAAAGCAGGATTGCACAAAACACAACAGTCAGAAAGAACATCAATGTATGTTCTCAATGTGTATATATACATGTAGAAATATATATATATATATATGTATATGAGTTTTATAAACTCTTTGCTCTGGTAGGAATTTAAGCAGTTTCTGCTTTGCAGAAAAAGACTTTCAGGATTGAGTTTTGTACTTCAGTGCATTGAAACAGGTTAGTTCTTTGTGCTGGGAGACTTATCTATGTTATAACTGACCCAGTTATGAATTTAAAATATTCTGAGTGTAGATAATGTTATTAAAGGCCTCTAAAGCATAATGAACTATAATGTTTGTGGAAATGACAGTTTGATATTCCCCAGACCTCTGATAATCTACAGGTTCATCAAAATTTGGGTAAATATCTCTGTTTTCATCTGCGGACATTCTCAGAATTCTTTTGATGAGGAATGATCTTTCCATCCTTTTCCTCTTTTGCCCACAATATGAGAGCAAGTGTGCCCATGTATGTGCAGCAACACGCTCTGTTGACATCATCACTGGCTACATTACATCAGTGCCTGTGGACACAAATCGGGTAGTGGCTGTGTTTTTGCAACCATGAAGTGCCCAGACACCTACTGAGTTGCTGTAACTTGGCAAGTTGAACAGACACAGGGGTCACTGTGTGCTTTATTTGCTGTCCATGGCAAGTGCAACACAATGTTTTAAAGCAGCTCTCATTGACTGCAGGATAAAGAAACTGCAATTCCACTGCACTTGCAGACTCTGAAAGCCTGTACAGGTGCTGCATCTTGGCTTTTGCTTGCTTGGACTGTGGTATCTTGGTTGTATGTCAGTCATGAGCGTGACTGTAGTCATGTGCATGAGTTTTCCACTCTTTGTCTACAGTCAGGGCACAGAGGTAGTATTTCAATAGACAGTTCTGGTCTTTCACAGGTCTGATGTGGCTTCATGTTGAATTTACGCCTGTTGTCTACCTTTTAAACTCCCATACTAGGTGCCATTCCCCTACAGAGTTCATAGGATGCACAAATAATTGCTGAGAAAATGAGTTCACATCAAGAGCCCAGCAAATAAGCTGAATATCCAGTAGAGAAAAACAATTTCTTATTATGGGAGGTTAGAACATGGAAAAGAAAGATAGTATGTCTCAGAAAGTGACAGAGGTGTTTTCATAATTTTAGAGATGTATCTGACAAAAAAGAACAAAATTTTACTTCCACACATTTAGTATTTAGTTGTTGCAGGTTTTTTCTTTTCTTTTGGTCTGTTTCTCTACATAGATTTTAAACTCTTCTCTTTGCAAAAATACTTGTGTATTGTTTTCTGGAAACACTGATGAATTTGGCTTTTCCCCATAATAGGAACCAACTTTTCTCCATGGAGCTGATACAGCTGTATTTATATTTCAACTGAATCCCTTTCAAGGGGAAACAGAAACCCTTTAGGCTCTACTCTCCTAGGGACTCAGGAACCAATTACGTGTAAATGCAACTTTAACAAAAATTATCAGCATCCCATATACCTTTGTCAAAGTGTGTTCTGTGAAAAACTGGAAGGCCACAGTCTAGGTAGTGGATACAGTCAGAACCTGCAGTCTTTCTGCTACTATTTCTGTCAATACCTTTTACAGGGAGCAGTGCCAATTAGAGTGCTCATGAGTAACTCTGCTCCTACAGAGCTTCCTACTCACAGAACTACAGGCAACAGTGCCCTTGTAGTAAAATCAACAGGCAACAGGAAAAAAAGTGAACTCAGGGACTAATCAAGCAGAAATCACCATTGTCTGTCCTCAGCAGTTGAAGGCTGACAATTGAAGGCTGATCTACAGCCAGTAAAATGGACAAAGCTTTCTATTTTTTGCTGGTTTCTTGTTTTTTGGGCTTTTTTTTTTTTTTTTTTTTTTTTTTTGTTTTGTTTTTTTGTTTTGTTTCCAAATATCTATTTTCTTGACAGCAGGTTCCTCACTATTCAATCAAGGGCAATACGTCTTCAGTCAACAATTTAACAATTTTCCCTTTTTTCTTTTCTTTCTGTGTGTGTATTTGTATAACACTGTTCTTAAAGCTCTTTGCAGCTGGTTGTCATCTGAACGACTGCCAATCGCCTCTGAGAGCACTACCCCCTCCAGAACACATCATTTGGCTCCCTGAGATTATTTACTAGTGAAAGCTCTGCATGCACAGAGTCAGTCAGATATGACTCTCAGAGGGAATAGCTGGGTGTGGCATTTTGGGGAATTAGCTAGTAGAGGAGACAGAAATACTGTTTGGCAAGTGAGAATATGTGTCCTGCTGTTGTCTGAAGCCACATGCGAAGGCAGGGTAGCCCAAGAAGGCCCAGAGGAATATGAATTTCTGATCAGCAGAGTCCTAAGACAATGAGTAGTTTAACTAAAACACAGCATAGCCTTTCAGGAAGAGGACTTTCTTGGAGATGGGGAAATAGATCAGTGGTAGTGGAAAGGCAATGGTGCAAATCCTTTTTAAATCTACGGAAGGGTTAATTGATTTCATTGGGCTTTCTCCTACGTCTGAAATGTTTACCTTTCAGTGAAAATGATTTTAAACATACAGCTATAATAATTAGGTTTGATATTAATTGAGAGTAAGTGGATACAATCCCAGAAGATTTCAGCAATGCACTAAGTAAGAATTCATCTAGATATCATTGCCACGAGGCTGAGATTCAACACTGAGCTATTAAGCCCACACACATGTTCACATAAAGTCCCAGCATCCAGCAGCAAACATGGTGTCTGACTCTGCCCATGAGATGGTCCTCACATCCTCCTTAGTACAAAGCTTGAAAGCATTCTTCAAGGGAAAGATTCAGAGGTAACTTTGGAAGGCCAAAATGCCAATTTGCACTTCCCTGAACTGACATAGGAGCCATCTAAATACAGCAGCTAGTAGTGCACTGAGTTAACACAATAGAAAAAAAATGTTATTATTCATTATTTAAATTGCATTTGCATGTGAAATCCTTTCAAACTTATCCAAAGATGCTGAATCAACAGGACAAATGAGAATTTTGCTACCCCATTAATTCTATGGTATAAATATTAAGAACTGGGTCTGTTATCAGATGACACTTGTAACTTCAGCTACACTGCCTGAAAGAGTTAAACACCTCTGCTGACCAGTATGGAAGTTCTGTTTTTCTAAAATCTTTCCAAAAATGGTGAGTTTAACCCAAAGGAAGGGATGAGAGCAAACTTTGGGCAGTACAGATTTGAGCTCCACATGAAGACTCATGACAGAATGACAGACAGGTATGATTTCCCCAGGTTTGCACTGCGCAGACAGAATGGGCACGCACCCAAGACCAGGGGCTTTTCTTAAAACTCTGAAGACTGAAGAGGATAGAATAAAACCTTCTGAACTCTCCTTCCAAAAGTCTGCCTGCAGTTTGGCAGGGCGGCGTGGGCAGGGCGTGCCCGAGGAGAGCCGCGGGGGCACGGGGAGGAGGGAGCAGGCGGCATGGCAGGATGCTGCGGGTCTGTGATGCACTGGCAGGGCTGCGTGGGGAGAGCTCGCACAGCACCTGCCCACATGCTGGCTGGCTCTAGCCAGTGTCATTAGCCATTCATTCCACAAGCATTAAAGTCAGACATAAAAATGATAAATTAAACAAAAAGAGAAAACAGTAAGAAGCAAACCACAATGTAACAGAACAGTGAAGGGACGGGGATCGTATTGTGCAAAACTTTAAAATACTTTAACTTCAATGCTGAAGTCCAGCCCCTGCAGATGCAGAGAAACAGTCTGTGTGCATAAAGGCATTTAACTGTACAGAGAAGGTATCCATATATGCACAAAGCTTCCAGTACTAAAGAGGATGAAAAGGGGAGGAAATAGAAGCTGAAGGTTTACTGTATAGTGAGGACAAAATGCTGAAAGGCCACTGCATTTGGAGCATGTTGAAGTCAGTGTGATTCTCAATATCCATAATGAAGACGAGAGGGGGATTTGGTTTGTTTTGGGTTTTTATAAATTTTTTTTGCTTGCCTCAGTCATAGTACTAATTATTTAGTGGTCTTTCAAACCTTTTGTAATCTCAACTTGAGAAAGCACTGAAAGATATTAATTCTTAGCCATGTGTCTCATAAATGAAGGCCATTCTGCTATACTTAATGACAAGGCTGAGGCAGCAAGATGTCATTTGCTTTTTTCTCGGTTTTTAAATTGCTTTCTAAATGAACTACAGCTGTGAGGGCCAGGTGCTGTGATCCCTTTAGAAAGATCAGGAAATGATGAAATCCAAAATTTCAAAGTGTGATGGATGTCAGCTCCCGATTTGGTGTGTGTGTGAGGTCACCCCCACGCACCTGGTGCTATCTCCACAGCAGAATCACTTTATTGTGGAAAAAAAAAAAAAAAGATGCACATGTCGAGTGTAAGAGTAACAATATGAGATGCAGTTTATAATTATCCCTTTGTTTTCTCCTCATCAAGATGGAAATGACGGATATACAGTGTGTGTGTTTCTTGTTCTAGGTGCTGCAGAGTATATTAAAACAAGTTTTGAGCAAAATAACCAACATGGCTGGATGGTGAGATGAGCAGCCACCACACGGGGAATGCTGTGTTAGAAAAATAAGATCTCACTGACTAACTTTACTCAATTAGAAATTGTAGCTGCAAGGTCAAGAACTCTATTAGCTAAATTTTATTTTATACAATATGGGCTTAGGAGGTAACTGAGGTGCACTATAGAAAACAATGCTTTTGTTGCAGCTACTCCAGGCTTTTTATGTGACTACAATAATTCAAGAAGATTGTTTTGTTAAACATTTTAAAGTGCACTGTTGAAATATTATTACTGTCTTAATTGAAGAGATATCTTAACCCTAGAAAATCAACCCCAGCAAGAGGCATGTTCTGTCAGGAAAGTGCACACAAAACATGGACAACAAAAGCCAGAGTCCTTCTCTCTGATACCCTCATTTGACATGTCACTGTGCTGCAGCAGCCACTGCAGATTCTGGGGTATTTGCAGACACTGCCAACTGCTTCCCCCATTGTCTTTCTTTTTGTGCATTGGCCAAATTTCTCCTCTGAACCAGCATAAAGACTTATTCACACTGGCAATGCACCAAAACGATCCAGTCCACAATAGATGAGATGTGTCAAATTCAGCCTGTAAACTGTACAACTCCAGCACAAATTAAACCATTCAGAGGTTGTATTCTCTGTTCTGTAATGACATGACATCTTCTGCTCAGTTTTAGTAACAGAGAATTAAAAAATAAAATAGCTTTATTCCAAGTTTCCAGGGATAGGGATGCTTTTGTTGCAGGTTAATCCTTCCAAAAATGCAGTTATACATTAAACACATCTAATTGCTGGACTCTATTAGAAACTCATCTGCCATTCTCAAAGCTCCTGCATTGTTAAGCTGGATTAGAGACTTTTTGTGAGCAGGATTTTGACTTCCAGTACATTGTCATTCATAGGTAAAGCATAGTCAAAGCAATGTGCAGGAATGTGAAGGAAAAATTAAATTACTGAGTATAAAAGGAAACTTCAGAGCAGGGTCACTGGATCTTTGAAATGAATGATGAGGATGTTTTCCTCACAAAATACTGTATTTATTACCTGTGGTGAAAATTCTTGGTTTGTTAGGAACTTTTCTATGTTGATTACAGTAACATCACAGCATGTCAAAGAATTGACTGCAAAACTCCAACTCAGATAAACAGTTTTAGGATTCTTGTAATAGGCCTAAATGAAGTACATTTAGTTACTTCTTGTCTGCATTTTGAAAAGAGGAAAAGTTTTGAAACAGCTATATTAGAAGTCATGTTTGCATTGTTGAGAAAGGTGAACACTCTTTTTGCCTGACCCCACCAGTTTTTATGGTGTCAAATCGAGTAATTGTCAAGAAAATTTCACATCACCTATCTCCTCAAAGATTTCAAAGGATCTATTGTCATGAACAAAGAACTACAAGGAGGTCTTCAGACTTAAGGACAGACTTAGGATTGTTCTTAAGTAAGAAGCATTGAGTTATGGGTACAAATGTCTGAATTCCTGATATAGAAGCTATAAATTTATGATTTCTTTTATTCAACAAAAGATTTAGACCCAGTCTACCTTCAAGACCTTCAGATTTACAAAGACATCATTTGGCCACTGAGATAGATGACAAGCCTTGTTCTCAGATGCCTGCTCAATCTGGGAGGAAATTTTCCTTAACAATTTTGTTGGTATTGGGATGAGAGATACAAAGAGTGTAAGAGGCTTTATGTCAGAGCAGTTCAACTATGCCGCCACCCAGCTGAATTTTTTCAGGCAGTTGGTTCCAGAAAAAGGGATCCTTTACTTAGATTCAGCTGTTCAAATACGCTAAGAAGAAAACACTGCTGTCTCATTTCATGGCAAATCACACTTTTAAAAGACAATAGTGCTATGCATAGGAATGCCTGAACAAGGCCTGAGTAACATTTAAGAATGCTCTTAAATAAATGGAAAATATTAAAAATTTTCACAATACATTTTGTGGAGAGCGCCCTTTGACCATGAGCTGCAACTCCTTGCTAGTGCAGAGGCCATTACTAAGTATCAGCAGGTTCTGGGCTGCTATCCACTAGATTCTGGTCTTTACTAAGTGTTTTGAAAGAAAAGCCAAAGATAGGCAAGAACAGACACTAAAGGAAATCCCCGGATTGAGATGCTTCTGGATTATGGGGCTGTCAGTGTTACAAAACTCAAAGCCCTGAAAATCAGTTTTGGAGATGCCTTTTTTCCTGTATCAAAGTCTATATCAAAACTTCAGATTGAGATTTCTTGCGTCGGAAATCCAGAACCAAAATCTGTGGTTTGAACCTATTTCTGGTTTTCTGTTGCTTCAGTATCCAGGAGACATTGTGAGAAAATAAACTCAGAGATACCTTGTGTAATGATAAAGTAATTAAAATTTTAAAAAAGGAAGGAGAAATTAGAACTGCACCATCCTTTAGTCAGATTGGAGCAAATCAATTGTTAACCCCTGGGGAACCACTAATTTTTTCAACACAGCTGCAACAAAGCAGCTTTATCCATCCTCTTGCTTCTATTATTTAACAGCTTTATTGTAATTAAAACGAAGGGATTTTTAATGGTAAAAATTTCTTTTAAATCACCTGTATTAAATAATTTCAGCTATTTATTTTCATTGTTAAAATATTTTTGTCATATTCCATTGCAATACAGCTTGATGTAGTAGGAGAGAAGAATCTTTTATAGACAGGTTTGAATATATGGTTCCACAGATCAGCTATTTGTTAATTTTATGCAGGCTGTCTGCAGTTTCTGCATCTCACAGTTTGGGCACAACAGGAGGTGACACTGTTAACTGTTACTCTTTTCACTTACTTTTTTTCCCCTAGCTGAACATAAACATATCATTACACAGTTACACTACACTATATTTAGAGTTGATTTTTAACTATCTATTAGATAAAAAGATTTGAGCTGAACTAAAATACCTGGAATGAACTAGGAAGGTCTAACAGAAAGGCGTTACCCACAGAAATTCTGGTGCAAGTAAGGTATTTCAATCATGCCATCTATTTCATTTGCTGCTGAGACTTCTCTGATGTGACTGGACAAACTGGTATTGGGTCACTGCTGAGGGCTCCCTACATGGCAAAGGAACATCAGCAAGTTCCTGAGTCTTTATTTCTTCCTGAGGGCAGGGACTGGGTCTAAATTGTGAAATCTGTCAATGCTTTCTAAGTCTGATGTGGCATCCTGGTAGCATCAGAAGGGCATCTGGATCTGTTTCTTGCATTTGTCTCTCCAACATCTGGCTCCTTGCAGAGAAAATACATGTCTCAGACCAGCAGGGAAGCTTTAGATATTCCAGCAGATCCCCCAGCTGGGATATTCATGGGATGAGACTCAAGTCCATGCTGTGGAGCACACTGGTTCTGCTGCATAATGCAACCTGGCTGCCTAAGTTCTGCAAATGTGTCTAAATATAATCACTAAAATCTCAATGACAATAAGTTATTGCTACTTTAACCCTGGCAAAAAACTTGCCAGATATCCTGTCCCACAGAACAGGGTGCTCTGAACACTAAGATTTCCTCACAGCATCTCTATGGGCTAGTATGATAGCAAAAGGTGTAAGGAAGATGTGTTCATCCACCCCCCCTTTGACAAATAAGTTAAATGATCACCTAAAAAGTCAATTTCTTTTCACATTTCATACAAACATGATCTGAAACACAGATTCAAGTGTCATCAGCATCTGAGCTGCATGTTTATGAACCAGACTGGCCTATTCTTCACATGGATCTATACCTCTGTGTCCTGCAGGAATTTCTTTGCTTTTTAAAATTATAGGATACTCTGAAGTTGACACCTGAACCCTTCCACATACCAATTCAGTGGTGTAACTGTAGGTATAAAGATCTCTTCTGTTCTGTTTTATTTTTTTTTTCATGAGAAAAAGATGTACCTGGTAAGTCATCTAACTCTGGATGGCTGAAAGTGTTAAAATGTGATCCATGTGTTCAAACAGCTCTCTATGCTCTTCCACACTTGGATGCAATATTTACAAGAAAAAATGTGCCTACACCACTTAAAAATGTAGCATTTTCCAGCAGTTCCCATATCTCTGTGAATATGGGACCTTTCCCCTGTATTCTGTATGAGAAGTATTACAGACTCATTATAATTGTGTGATAGCTGGTAAGTTACTGGTTATTCAATGACTTACCCTTGGCTGCAATTCTCTGTTTATCCCTTGGGAAGGGAAACCAACTTTTTAATATACTTAGCAATTTTTTTTTTTTTGGTGGCCCGTTCATTTCTTAGAGTGCAGAGTTTTTCTACATAAAACCAAAAAGCTATAAATAACTACACAGACTAAAGTAATCTCTAACGTAATTGCATTAATTCAAATGAGGTCAGTTGAAGCATTAATTGGACTCTGTGATGCTTCAGTAATGTTCCAGACTAGTTCAAAAGGCAAGTCAAACACCCAAGATTAAATATCTTTCTCTGGGAAACAGAGACTAAATGGGGAAGCACCTATCCTGATGGTAACTGTTCTTCATATGTATCCAAGTTGTTATATGCTGTTTTCTGCATATTCGGTCTTAAATACAGCATGGAAAGGAAGTGCTACAAACATTGCCTGTCTTAGACATCTGTGCTCCACTCAAAGTATCTGAGCATCCTTACACTGATCCTAAGACACCCTGAGCAAAAGAAAAAGAAATGCAGGCATTTCCTTCTTATGTAGAGATAACATGGTACCTATTTTTAAGAATGAGTTTAAGAATTGTTCCGCTTGTGAAAATGAACATCCAATTTCAAGTCATTACTTGCATTTTAATTTCAATGCTGGGTGCTGCTTCCCAAATGTATTGCCTTCAGTGAGTTTTGCTGCCCACACTCTAACATAATAATTAAGATATATATAGGAGATACAACTCTGAACTGCATCTGTGTTATGGCACTGGTTTGTTTGGGGTTTTTTTAAGGCAGAACTTGTCCATTATTTGACTCATGGGCTACAAATGAAGGACAGGTGTGCTATGTTACAGGGGCAAATCTTTGTACTGTGAGCCAAGTTCTTGATGCAAAAAACATCATCAAACAATTGACTGATCTTTGTAGGAAAAGAAAAGGATGGCTGGATGCATGGCCGGCTGGCTAGCTGGGTAAGAAATGAGCTAACACATTACTGATACTCTCACACTATATTGAACAGGAAATCAGTGCTCAAAGGTCTTCTGGTCTTCTAGATAATTTTTCTTCTTATTTCATTCTATGGATTCAAAGCAATAGGAAACTCTTGAAAGAAAGAAAATAAATATTTGCATCAGATTTAGCTGTCTTAAAGGATGAACATGTAAGTGAAGAGGTACTGAACCATGAGGTCTGATTACACCCCAGTGAGGGCTCTCCACTGCCGCCCTGAGAGGAGGCCTGTTTGACATTTAAAGTCTACAGCATAGAGCTAGCTAGTTCCCAATAGTAGTGAGGGTGTTAGACAGTGGAATGCAGATAAAAACTTAAACCATCAGATTTTCAGTGTAATAGTTGCAGGTCACATGGGTAGTAGATTCCAGTAGTCAGGGTAATAATTCTAGTCAATGTTTTATTTATTACTGGGGGAAACCCACAATCTTTGAAAGTATTTCTAATTGTATTCATACCTTGAATGTTGGCATATCATGTTCAAGCAATGCCAGGAAAGAAGAATACTTCATCTGGAAATAGACATCCTCAGGGAGCATACATCTGATTTGTAGAACTCTTGCATGATCAGAAAGTTTGATAAGAAAGATTAATATGTTTCATTTTGGCACAGAAACATTGCTGAGCAGAGAATAGGAAGTATATCCTACTGTACATTGGCATAAAAGCTGCTATCCTGCAGGATCCCATAATATCCCACTATGAACAGAGGCAGTAGGATCCATAGATGTAGAAATAATTGAGGTATGACTTCTGTTTATGAGCTTGGATTTTTTAAACATCTCACGTGTTTTGGAAGTAAAAAACCTAGCAGGGGAGGAGAATGTAAGATTTATCGTCTCAGGTTTCAAATAAACAAGTCATTTTAGTCATCCTGAATACCTTAGTACCAACAAGGGCTCCATTGTTTCCCACCACAAATTTTGGAAGCACCACCTCTAGGAACTTTCAAGAATCTCTTGTGCCTTTTGTGTGATGAAGCAATTGTTAAAACACCACTGCATTTCTGCTTTGCTATAGCAATTATTTGCCCTAAATCCACACCTCCCACAACACGGGTGTTATGGCTACCTCATGTCGACAAATTGAAGGTTCTGTGTATACCCACGAGATACAATGTCAAATAAAGAGCAGTCATAACAGTGTTAGGAAAATTATGACAGAAACCATAGTGGAGACACTGTGTTTCAGGACAAATGAAAATGTTTTGACAATGAATAATTCAACTATCTTCCTCTTTAACTATTATGACGCTATGGAAAAAAGCCCGAAACAACATGCTAGCTAAAAAAGTCCAAGATACTATAGACAGTATTGTAGTTGCCATGGTGTGTACACTGCTGAAATGTCCTGTTCGGTGATTGCCTTCTTTATAATGGAGATTTTAAATGGAGTTAGGTATGGAATAAAAAATAATCTACGGCCAATTTAGCCACTCAGGCAGGGCTAGAAATCTCCTGTTTCAGGCTGCAGTGAGAGATAACTTGCCACAATATGAGCTGATTGGAACTCTGAAAAGTCTCTGCTTCAGTGACTCCTGGAAGAGGCAAAAGCTGTGTGGAAATTCAGAGGGGAGCACAAAGCAGGCAAAAGGGAGGGGAGGAGAGCACAAAAACGCTCTCGCCAGCAGGAACAGACTGGAATTTAATAGAGGATTGTTCTCTTCGCACTGTTTGAAAGGAACTCTTGGAATTTGTGTAATCTGCTTTAAAACCCAGCTACTGTCTTAGGGTATAGGAAGAAGAGCAGAACTCAGGTGGTGGAGGACCAGCACTCCCCGTATGCTTTTCGGCTGGCTGCAGAGCTCTGAAACAATGAAATAAATATCAGTACAAACAGTCAAATCACAGTGTGCTGCCTTGGGACACTGAAAGACTGTTTTCATGGGGTTTGTCACCAAAGAAAAGTTCATACTAGGTATTTGATGCTTAAACAAAAATTCAGAAAACTGATTTGAAGTGCACTATTTTATTAAACAAAGAAGCAGACAGATCAATCCAAAACCTATGCCACATTCTGCTGACCCTGAAGAAATGACAGAGTGGCCCTTCCCCAGAATGCAAACTTTGCTGCCTGCCTACTATTACCTTTCAGGACACGGCAGAGGTGGGAATGAGCTGAAAAGAAAACAAACTTAAAGCAGAAATTGGGTTATTCTAGGATGCATCTGAGACCGGGACATGGTTATGTGCTGTCCCAATCCCCAGCCTGAGAATAATAAGCAGGTATGTGCATATGTACCCTCTACCTGAAATCTTTACTTCTAAACTACCATAATGGCTCTCCCATTTTCACAAAACATCTAACAGCTGCCCAGTGTTTGGAGCAATAACTCTTTGCATCAGGAAATGGCAAAACCAAACTCGTGCAAATGAAGATAACAAGTACCTGAGCACAGGGAGAACTCAGAGCTGGGGGCAGGAGAGAAAGATAGAGCATGACAATTTCTTTACATTTTTTACCCATATTATATGATACTTCAAGTAGGTTTGCTTGCTACAAACAAATAAGGAAATTGCTGATCTTAAACTGATTGTTACCACAGTGAAAAAAATGAAAAGGCCCAAAAACCAAAAAAGTGAGGCTTTGCCATCTCAAAGATGGTTTGTTCCTTTTATGACAATATAGGCTGATTGTGCTTTTTATAGTACTCTTCTGCACTCTTCTGCAAGTTTTTAACAGATCTGTAACTCTGATAATAAATTGTCTATTCAGTGTGTATTGAGAAATATATAATATGTTGCAACTTTATATATATAAAAAATATATTTTTGTATCTACAATAAAAATAGTATTTTTCATTTTCCACTTCTTTTTTTCTTGGCCTGATTACATTAATTTCTAAATGGTTTTTAATTTTTTTTTATGATAAAAATTCAGAAGAATATACCAATTTAAAATCTGGAAGATGAAATCCATTTATCATTATAGAAAATAGCAATCAGCTCAAGTGAACAAAAATAAATCAGGCAGTTAGCTCTCACCAGCTTGCACACTCTACTGATATATTCCGTTTACTACTTTATATCCATCTGCCAAACCCACCTGGGTTTCAGATGGGACATATTCTAGCTCTGTTAATGATAAGCTTCACTCTATTCCCTATGTCATCCCCTCAACACTTTCTAAAAAAAAAGACAAAAATTATGCAGTGCGTATTGTGCCATGGTGTATTGATCTAAATGTTACATTAAGTGAAGAGCATATTAAGAAATATGTCAGAGAGTGTTTCCTTCTTGTTATGACCCCCACAATGAGCCAGGCAGAAGTCATATAATCTACAGTTAAAAGGCAAAAGTAGATGGTTTCTGGGTAAAGCAGAGTCATATTTGTTTTTATGAGGTACCTTTCACAATGAGATTATCTCTAAGCACTTTCAGAAATACTGCAAATGCTACTATTTCAGTGGCTGAGTTGTAGAAATATATAGGGCCTGCTGGAATTGGAAATAACAACTACCTGTTTAACAAGCTCCTTTGTGAGGTTTACAGGGAGCTTCAGGTCTGCACAGAGGCCATGCAGAGACAGTGACATCTCACAGTGTGAAGGTTTATTTTGTCCTCGCCTTTCTTAAAGGCCCTGATGATCCAGAAGCCTTTACCCAAATGGGTGACATTACTGCACACTCCAGAGAGGTCTCCTGATGAGCAGAGCACACAATCAGTATTTTTCAGGGAGTGGGTAGGTGAGAAATGCACCCGAACTGCTGTGGGGAAAAAAAACCATATAGTCTTCCTCCTCTCTGTGGCATGTTGCATCTCCAGTCTTTTTGCAGGAAACAGAACTTGACGAGCTATTGATATGCCTGTCACAATCTACAGCAGAATGAAGATAACCAGCTGGTGGCACTACCTTAAGGACACAGGTAAATTGGCAAGGAACTGAGCAGCTCCTTCATCATTGCTACAGAAACGCAGACAGTAAGGCACTGTTTTGTTTAAAAGAAACACTGCTCAGTGCTGGAAAACATCCTCTTGCACTTTTGAACACTGCAACACAAGGGCTGGACACAGGAAAACCCTGTCCCCTAAACACCCCAGCCCTGCACAGGAGATAGTGAATCTGTCTAATGACAGCAGGGTAATATACTTAATGGCTTAACAGAGTTATACCCACTGTGTTTTTTCATATATTAGTGAACATTATGGGTGATATTTTTTCAAGAAATAAGATTACACCAAGCCTTCTTGATGCAACTTTCACAAGGTTGTCCCCTTCTTCAGGCAAAGGTGGCTTTTTGTCAGCCCCCAGTAACTGAAAGCTCTTACCAGCCTAAGTCCAACAGTTTCCCATAGCTAAGTCAGACTTCCTCCCAAACTCAAGGACTGAAATGGCATTATTTTTAAATATTTCAGGTAACTGACTTTTGGCCTTTTTAGTTTGCATTCTGATGCTGACCTGAGCATTGAGTAGTTCTAGAAACCATTTCTGTGTTAAATGAAGAATGAAAGAAGGCAACGGTATTTTTACTAGATCCCCAAATCAGTCTCAGTGCAAAGGAGACATCTCTAACAGCTGAAGATGAGTAGTATTATTAACTGCAAACTTCTCTGTTAGAGCTAATTTTCCAGTCTTCCTGGAGAAGATCAGTTGTATATGCATCCCTCTCCAAGCACCTGCACAGGATGTGGGCACACTCAAGGACAGGAAGGCTTTCTGTTCCCCTAATATGCAGGTGTGCACAATGTCAAGCATCAGCTCTACTTTTTCAGGATCATTTCATAATGCATACACAGTACAGTTTGGCTGGATGTCAGCAGTCTGAAAGTTTTCTCACTGACAGAGATGGTGAAATACAAAAGTATGTGGACAGCTCTGGTGGACAGTTACTCTACAGATCTTTCAAGATGGGGATTATTTGTGTTCTTGCTGCATTCTCCAAACCACATCCAAAAAGTCTCCTGCAAAGAAAGGAGGGTTAGGTGAGAAAACTATATATTGCGCTTAAATGTGGCTGAGGAAGAAGTTATTTTTTTTTAATTCATAGAAATATGACCCAAATAATGAGAAAAAAGGCAGTAGTTGATGGCTCACGATTTTCCAGGTCATTGCTTATTTTGGTATTTCATAGGATAATTGTGTACTTCCCTCCATGAAAAAAATGAAGTGAGTTGAAGAGAGAGGTAAGATCAAGTTAATACTCAAATAAATAGAGGGAAGTGAAACAGTGAAAAATATGAGGCAGAGAAGTTAAGCACATTTAAAGTCATATGCAATTAGTAATTATAAGATACAATAAAACAGAAGTAAGGATTGTACCATATAATATTTATGTGGTTGTATGTAATTTCTTCTAATCTTGGTACTAGTGTTTGGGGTCTACTTCTTTCTTTAATCCTGCAAAAATGAAATTTTATCCTTTCCAATGGCTCATATCCCATCTTCTACACGTAAGGACCCTTAAGAAAATATAGCTGTATATTAGAAAAATAATGCATTTATAAGTGAAATATAATGCTATTTAGACATTAATTTTCTTCTATATTTATGATGCTTCTATATTTGTTTACTTATATCTTAATTATGTAAGTCAGGGGTGGTCTAATCCTAGCAGCAATGAGGGCCAGATGGAGATTTTTTGCCCTCCAACTGAGCATGTGACATTCCTCCCCTCACAGCTGCAGCCTGACACAGACGTTTGGCTGGTGCTGCTGCTGCCAGAGAAAGGAGATATTTTTGAGGAAGTGAGGGAGAGTGTCCACACTCCCTCCCACAGGTGACATTGGCAGTTTTGCTCCATGTGTTGAGTGTGTTGTGAGCAGGAGATAGCTGTCAGCTGTTTGCACTGATTTTGATGCATGAATAGCTACCTTTCCTCCTTTCCAGGGGAAATACTCTGACTGGAAGGGGGTGTTCAGTGGCCCACCATATAACCAAGACAATAAGACCCAGAAGTCCTTCCTAAAAATATTACATTAGAAGACTGTGAGCTGAGTGTATTTTGCTGGGAGCTACGCTGAAACTGAGGAAGCTCTCTTAGAACAAAGTAAACCACTACAATATAAATATCACTTTTCTTGAGGAAATCAGTTTTCTTCCAACAAGGTGTAACACAGCAAAGTTGTGATATGCTATTGATATTTTAAAATAGGAATTTTCAACCCAGAACCACAGGTTTATTCAGATTTTAATACTACGTTAAGAAGGAGAAATTTTTCCACCTGTGTCAAAAAGAGGTAATACTATGAATTTTATATTTTTCTTTCTGGTGCAAAAAATTGCTTTGTCCTGACAATGTGGAAGAAAGAGTGAACAGTTGTCAGAGACGCTTTAGAGTTTTAAGTCCCTACTTGGAGAAAAGTCTGCTTTTGATCTATCATTTATATATTTTGATATATATTTATGGAATAGCTCAATCTCTCCAGTTGTAAAGCTTGAACAGGGATGAGAATAAAACCAGATGAAGGGTTCCAGATATAACTCCCTCCAAAACACTTTGAAAATGCCTGCCAAAAATGTGAAACAATCCGTTCTGAAGTCCTGAGAAGGGTGTTGAGCATCATTTAATCTCCATGAGAGGTGACTCATCTCTGGCATAGATTAACTACTACTACCTAGAAAAAGGTAGAATTTTATCAGAGGAAGGGGAATCATCCCAATTTTATCTTTGGTTTGGCAGTGAAACTGTTAACAACCATAAATCACTCCCACCTGTCCCTGGGATCTCCCCTTCAGCACATCACTGTAGGGAAGGCAACAAGTTCTGCAGCAATCAATCCCTTTTATATCTCTCCACAGACACATAGGCATCATGTTGGAGCTCAAACGGTGTTTCTGGCTGAAAAAGATAATTGGTAAATCAAATACTAAATGAAATCACTCAAATGATATCCACTGCCCTCACTTTTGCTGAAATCCTTCTTCGTTCATCTCTTAACCCATGGACTCTATGTAATCCAGCAGCTTCTTCCTAATCTTCCTAACCTCTTTCCACCTCCAGTATTCACTCCTGTGGGTGCCATCACTCTCATTGCATGACCCATAAATTGCCTTTCCGTACTTCTTTTTTATCTGTGGTCCTCTATAGGGTCTTCATTGGATGTAGCCTCTGTTCACAGTGTGTTTACCTCAGGCATTGGACATGCTCATTTGCAGGGTCGTTATTTCCTTGCTCTGTGAATGCTTTTTCTGATTCCTACCCTACGGTACTTTCTGGGCTGAATGGATCTCTGGCTGTCAGTGATCAAAGCTGTCAGTTGCTGTTGCTGTTTATTTCCTCACCTCTTCAATTTGGCTCCTGGGAGGATGTTTCAACAGACGTTTTAGAGAGGCAGAAAAAACCAATATCCTATTAAACTAATGACCCTTGGCTATGCTGTCTACAAATGAATGCAGGCACAGACAATTGCCCAGTTTTCTACTGAGGGTCTGTGCACAACAGTCTTATGTGTGTTTTCTAGCTATTAAATGTATGTGTGTATAACTTCTAGAAAAAATGTATAATTTCCATTTAACAGTAATTATTCCAGTGTAATTATGGCACTCCACTAATTGCTTTCTGGTTATTAAGAATATTAATAAAGTTCATGTTCAGATTTTCTGGTAGAGAGCACTGCTGGCTCTTCTGTTTATTCTTTTCTGAGGGCTTCTGTAAAGAACATCTGAAGCCTTTTTATAACAGTTGCTTTTTAACAAAATCAAAAGTCTGGAATAAATTTGTTGTGACTAGCTATTAGCAAAAAGATTTTCTATTCAGAGCAGCAATGGCTTCTTTCTTTAGATAAACATAGCTGTAATGTGTCACAGATTGAAGTGTATCTTCATGTCCTATGACCACAGTGATAATCACAAATGTTCCTGGTGTTGGTACCAAGAAATGTTTTTCCTGCTACCAACCTGCTATTGAATTCCTCATATTTAATATGCTTGAACTAAGCCCACTTTCTAGGAGGAAATCTTTGAAGTTTTCATTTAATTGATCAAGGGATCATGGAGACCATGACTGAGTAAAAAAAAAAAAGTGGAGAGCTTGCGGGCATTGGAAAGAGAAAGTTGAAGAACTTCGTTTCATCCACGCTGAATAGAATAGATGAGCAGGGATACAGAAAGAGGTGCTCAGGATGAGGTTTTAGAGTCAACAGGAGAGGGGTCTGAAGCAAAGAGGTGGTCTTTGCATAGGAAGAGCTGTTGAATGTGTGTTTGAATTAGGAGGTGAGGTGAGGTGAGGTGAGGTGAGGTGAGGTGAGGTGAGGTGAGGTGAGGTGAGGTGAGGTAAGAAAGAAGGGGATCCATACAAATTTGTTGGACTCTATAGTAGTATGAAGATGGAAGAATAAAAAGTTTAAGAGGAGAAATATAAGAAATGCATTAATGGAAGCCCAGCAATGTTAAGATTTAACGGAAGAGAATCATCAGTTAGTAGAAAGGTAAGGACTGACACCGGGTCAAGGGCAGGCTGTGAACAAAATATTACAGTGGAGTTTTGGCTACAAAGTCAACACAACTAGAAACTTTGTTTAGACCAGATGTGGTAGTTCGCAAGAAATGAGGGGAGGAGAAAAGGAGAAAGGGACCTGGAAGTAAAAGAAAATATAGTGAGAACAAATCTTCACAATTAACTTTAAGAATATATACTTCAATTTTAAAAATAAAATGAGGCAAGAATAGCATTTGGAGAAGGAAGGGAGTTCACTTGACAGTTTTTAAAAATTTATTAAGCAAGGAGAAACTGAAGAATGTTTTTATTTTGAAGGGGAAGAAGTACAAGGTAGTGAGAAAGAGACTATCATAAAGTAGTGAAGGATGAGAATAGCTATGCTGGAAAATATAGCCATGCTCAAAACCTTGCTGACTATGATTCTGAAAAATGATCATGCAGAGGCAGAGGAATGGAAATGTGAAGAGTTGAGGTAGAAGAGGTTGAGAGAACACAAAACAAAGTTTTCTATATGGGACTGCAAAAAAAACGTAGGGACTGTGATTGAAGAGAAAAGGTAAGGAAGGAGGAGCTCAAGTTATACAGTGTTTGTAGATTTTGCAAATCGCCCAACTATCACTGGGCAAGGAAGGCAAGGAAGGCACCAGGCAAGAAAGCTTTCTTGTGAGAGCTCATTCCTCACAGCTCTAATTGTGTAATACACACAGCACAGAAACTAAGCAAAACACTGAACTATAATAACTCATAGGAACATAGAGAAAGTACCAGGTTGATAAAACCCATCAAAAGCTTGTGAAGGTGATCTATTATCCTTGTTTGGATAAATGTGCTACTAAAATATGTATTAAAGTATAAAACACAGGCTGTTATTCACTGTTTCCAAGGCACTCTTCATATGGAAAAGTAAATGAGCGATCATGAGAATGGTTTTAGCATTATTGTTGATTCATGCCAAATTAGCTTTCTAATCTGTGCGTAGAGCTATTATTATTAAAATAAATCATTTATCCTCTTGAGCACAGTACTGCTTTGTTTAACTTCAAATTATGTCCTTTACCTACCACTGTTGTGCACCCTTCTTTTGACAGGGTTTCTTTTGGCACAGTTCCTTGTTTGTTGAGCAATAGATTGATACGCTTGCAGAGAATGGAAGAAAGATGTGCTGCCGTACAGTACTAGCATCCACCCTGTGGTATTTTGAACACACTGGAAATACCAGCTAATGATAAAAGGCTGTGATTAAATCTTTCAGGGCTGCAAGGGTGAATGATATCACTGAGAAGAAAAAAACAACCTTCCTCTAAACAGAACAGAAAACTACAAGGGAGGAATATGGTAAAAGATTCTGTAGCTTTGTCTGTTTGTATGCATTGTATGTATAGGAGGTAATGTTTAAAATGTTAGTAGCATTTGGCCTAAGCATTTACCAACCAAAGATGCTTCTGAGACTTTCTGCAGCTGGTTACCATTTTAACAGGGGAATATTTTATATGATAGCCTTGTGTTCCTCATACAAAGGGCACTAATTATGCAGCTGAGATAAATAAACCAGCTCAGATAAGGAACATATCAAATTCATATCCTGTGCTACCTCAGAAATCTGATAGGAGATTGAATTTGTTTCCATGATGCAGATCATGGTTACAAAAGCTTTTACCTCTTTTCTAAACAGAGTTAGGGCACTGGTACATGAGAAAAGTTACAGCAAGGCAAGCTGTGGTATTATTTTAAAGCTATTGTCTTCCCTGGTTGTTGTTTCAGTGAATGCTTTGGTGAAAAATATTGCAGCAGAGCAAAGATGAAAGAGACTATCCAGCTTTACTGAAGGGTAGGGGTAAGACCTGTTGCACACAGGTAATTCCCACAGATTAGATGGATTTTATGAGCTGCTTCTCAGGAACATAGTGGCTTGCCTATACCATCAGACTCCTGCTAAGCATCAACATTACATCTGCATTTTCTTTCTGTGTTGAAAATAAAAGAGAATCCAAAAGGGAATAAAGTTATAACACCCTTTAGATTAACATAGTTGTGAATACTTATTTAAGCAATAAAACTGTAGAAGATGGGCTCATTAGGATCTCAGACTACATGGCTATTCTGTTACCAAAGACACTCCTAATTAGCAAAATGTTTCTTCTGAAGTGGCCTGTTGGGCTGCAGAAGAGGATAAATCCACAGAGCCTTTCTGAGCTCATTCTGGGCTGTGTTTGCTTGTTTGATCTGCATCTTGATGACACAAAGATCCAGTGAGGTACATGCTTCATCTGGGACTCACTGCTCTAGGCCTCCTATAAGATACACGGTGTAGGCATGAACCATGATCTGTCTGTAATTTGAGAATCTTTCTGCAAACTTACTGCAAATAGACTTTGTCTAAGAACTCTTACAGTGCAGATTTAATATCTCCAAATCCCAGGGAAGAAGGTTTGTTTTGGGATACAATGCAGCACTGATAAGAGTGATTTAGAGCAATATAAAGCCTTCCAAGTTAGATCAGACTTGTGGTAGTGTTCACTCTGTCCCTGCTCTCCATGGCCCAACATCCAGAGGACAGCACAAGTCCCACAGTAGGCAGCAAATCATCCACACACTTATGAAATTCTCTTATCTTCATTCTTAATAGTTGAAAGTTGGCTTAAATTCCTGAACATGAGGTTTACATTCCTTCCCATCATCTATTTTTAGCATTTACTATTGTAACTTTCCATATTCCCAGTATTCATATAAATGTCCCGTTCCCCACTAACTTTTGGTAAAGTTCTAGCCTTAGTAGTATCTACTGTCAGTGATTTATGAAGTTTAATTGCACGTTATCTGTTTTTCTTCCTTTCATACATTTTCAATCGGCTGCATTCAAATTTAATCAAGTGCACTAATCTGCCACTGTATTATTTTAGGGTGGCTTATCCTTTATGAAATTTTTCACTGTCCCCCTGGATTTGAATAAAACCTTAATAAATTCATGCTATCTGCAAATGTTACTATGTTGCTGCTTGACTCCATTTCTGGATAATTAATAGATACATTAAATTATCACTACATGTCTGATTCAGCCTTAATACTTTCTTTTACTAATGTTTTATTATCATGCCTCTCCCTTCTGACTCTTGGCTGGTTTTGGGAATGTAACAATACTGTGCATACTTTTCCTTTTTGACCATAGCTGAATTGAATCCAATAAATTCCCACACACAGAAGTGAACATATTTCCTTGAAAAATATAGATTTATCTCAGAGATAGCCTTTCATCATAACAGGGTAAATTAACTGGTAGTTTATCCTTGTTTTGGACTTTGAGTGTAAAACCACTGATGTATGTCTCATAAACACACACATATACAGCAGTCCTGGTGTTGTGCACTCACATGGCTGCCTAGCTGTTGGAAATTTCTACAGAACTGTTACAAATACTTTCCCCAGTCCTTGAGGGAAGAGGTGTTTTTCTTTTTAATTACTTTGGAAAGTGGCCTTGTGCCTCAACTTTGTGAAAGAGCATCCCAAAAGCCTCCATCCAATGCCTGAGGTAAGCACACTCCATAATCAAAATCCTTTTAAACAAGCAAATTGTTAATATCTATCTTCTAAAGTTGTTTTATTATTTTTTTTTTAATTCCTCTGAGTCTTCCTTTTGTATTTCTCCTTTGAGCAAGCATTCTGTGAACCCCAGTCTCTAGAGCACAGTTACAGGTCCCACCTGTGCACCCATTAGCAGAGTGGAGGGCTGGTGTATGAATTCTGTGTGGTACACTCATATGGAATCATAAATGCCCTCATGATAATCACTTAATAAGGTATTAAATCTATGTGACACTAGAAAAAGAAGCAGAGTTGAGTTTCATTATTATTTTTTAAAATTTTTTTGATGTTTTGTATTCCTTTCAAGAATGGCTCTCCAGTATATTCCTAGCATTTTAAAAACCATTGTCTTTTCAGAAAATTCTCAAATAAATGGAAAATAAAACATGGGTTTGCTCCTTGTTATTCCACTTGTGTAAAATGTTACTAAAGTTTTTTTTAAAGTGTATAAAGAATGACAGGAAAACAGGGGAAGAATTGAAAAAGTATCTTTGATCTAAAAAGCCATTTTTTCTCCTTTAGTTTAAAATGCTCACACAAAACCTGTATTAATTTTAAATTACTAACTTGAGAGAGAAATGTAATAAAATGTTTTTCTAATGCTTTGTTATCCTTACGGCTTCAACTCCAGCTCAAAAATGCAATTAATTCTGTAACTTACACTCTGTGGCGGATGTCATTCAAGCTGCGACAGCTTATTGGGTAGTTAAAAGGATAAAATCAAGTAGTCATTCTACTAATCCCTTTACAAGGAAACAGCTTTATGCATAAAAACTGGAACTTATGTGGTCATTAGCAGATGCTACATCAAGCAACCAAAAATACACACATTTAAATTCTTAAGCACAATCTATGAACACTACACAGATGGTTTCCAAGAAACTGTACCTAAATTGATTACGATAAAAATGATCTGCTGCAATTGTTTCTGTCAAAAGGGAGAACAGAATTTGTCCCAATGTGTCGCTCTGCCCACTCATGCAGAGAACCCAGCTGCTGAGACAGATGTTGCTCTAAGCACTTTATTTTAGGGTCATTAAAATGGTTACAGGGGTTAGTCATTCATTGTTTTATAAATTGTGCTTACTAGCTGAGCTCCATAGATGCTGGAAAACTTCTTTGTGGTTGATCAAAAAAGTTACATGTCATATCACATTTACCTTATGCTGGCAGTAAAAATGGGTGAAACACTTGTGCAGGACAGGAAGAGAGAAAAACAGTTACCTTTCCTGTTTTATTTAGAAGAGCATTTATTTACTCAGACCTTACATGGCACTAATGTAATCATCTGAAATGTAAAATCTGGCTCAAAGGCCTTCTAGCTCTCATTTTAGTTCCTCCCAATCATTAAAGAACAAGATTTTTCAATACAACTCATTCCTGTACACTTCTCCTTCTGTGGTATTATGAGCAAGAAGTGTCAGACAAGCAAAGGTTTAAGATCAGTTGATTAGATCAGTGCAGAGTGGGTCCGTCTACCTCCCCGCTGTCTTTGCAAATGCTGCTCTCTGGCAGTTTGAGCACACTCAGGCTTTACTTAGAAATATTTGGCTAAATCTCTTCTCTGTTGGCAGGTTCTATGGTTTTCCATGGCTCATCTAATTCAGGATTGACTTAGCCATGTGCATGTGATGTATTGGTGCAGCAGCTAATGTGTCAATGAGAAACAGAACAGTAAAAAGATGAAGCTCAGTGAAAAACAGCAAGGTTGGCAGATCCAACTCCTTTTCAGATCATACTGTAGCCTTTTATAGCCTCCACTACAAAATGTAGCCAACTTCCGCTTTTTTATTTCATCTTGGTCCCTGTGTACTTGTTATTATGGCGATGGTTCGATTCATCTTCCCTAATTGGTTACTGAACTTTGGCAGCCAAATCCTAAATTCTACGTGGTGTTCATAGACACACTCTAAATCATATTTTTCCACCTTTCCTTTGCACATTTAGGATAAAGTCATCCATCTAGAAAAAAACAGTGAAACATTTAATGTCATTTTAGCTGACTCCTTAAAATATGGCTGCTTTGGCAGTGGGCTGTTCTCCTGCACTTCTGCAGGACATTAATTTCTCTCCCCTGGTTTTATTTAGAGAATTATGGCCTGTTCAAATGTATATCTTCACAAATAAATAACCTAGCATGTCTCTTGCTTTGAAAATGCACTAAAGTTACAATTTTAAAATTAAAATCAATATATCCTCAGAAAATTCAAAAGCTGGAGGAACAAAGTTACCTTCTTTCCCCAAATCTATCCATTACTGAGGTAAAATACCTCAAAAAAATTCCCCTGCTAGGTTAGGATCCAGACAGAAGACATTCTCAGAAAACACAATCCCTGAAAATGCATGAGACTTATAGAAGCAGGCACATTTCATCCATTTCAACATTCAGTTCAAAGTCACCAGTACAAAAAGTAATTCAGCCAAGAGAGCCACATTTTTACCTGACTGTAGGTTAAAATATATAAATTATCTTAGTTTCACATAATTTTGAGTTGAATTTTATCCAATCTGTATTTTGATCTTGCAAAATCCCTTAGACAGGAAATCTTTTTTTCCCAGGATTTGATGATATTGTTCACCCATCAACTTTATCTGTATCTGAAGTAAAGAGGGTGCCTTTCATAAGTAATACAGGTTTATGAGTTTCAAGGCCAGAAATTTCTTATTGCCTAAGTAAGATGTTAAGATTTGTTGTAGCTAGTAGCTGATTTGCCTGCAAAATAAATGCAATAAGATGATGATTGTATTACAAGCTTGGGATCTCACAGAGTACACTGAACTTCACAAAAAAATCACTTTTCCCCTCTGCTTTTGTCTCCCAGTATTGTAAGGTCTTCAGGATAACAGCTGTCACTTACTCTGCTTATGAGCAATATTGGCTGTAAAGATTCTTCCATTTTCAGGAAGAGTTTCTGAAAGGTAATGTAACATTAAATACTAAAGGACTCTCTCATCATCTGACTTGTGTTCTGAGGTGAGATTTAGCAGACAAATGCAAGGCCAGAATAGAAGAAGAGATGCACTTGCAGGACAAATGTCCTTTTTAGTGTTCATAGTTCATACAGTGCTCACAGAAGAACAGAAAGAGAAACGTCCTGATGAAAAGCAAGCTTGAGTTCTTAAGAGAGTTTTTGATATTCTGCACACCAGGCATGACAACATAAGGCTGCTCACAGCCCGGGTGTCACTCCAAATTCCATTATACTTACATTAGATGCTGTTTGTTCCTCCTGCAAATGCACTGACAGATTTTTGCAGCCCTGTGCATGGTTTTTTTTTTAGTGTATGAAAGGTTTGTAGTTATTTTAGCTGTGGAGTTGCTAAAAAATTATTAAAATCAAAGTTCGCTCTCATCTACCCTGAACAAAGCCAAACAACATGTTCCTCTTTTAGAAACAAACGAATGGGAATTGGCTAGTACACCATTTGCACTAAGATGTCTGGGATTGAAAAAAGGGTGTGATGGCTTGATACACGTTATAGAAATGAAAGCATTTCTACTTGAAAAGCCATCATGATACCTAGGTCTAATTCCTCTTTTTCCTTGCATCCTCTTTTTGTTATGTAGCATCAGAGCAACAGCTGAGATGGAAAAAAAATAACATTTGTACTGTTGTGGAATATCACTTATCTTGAAAAGTATAGATTTTATACAGATCAGGAAGAAACAGAGCATATGCAATTTGAAGGAAAAAAGGACAAAACCTTGTAACAGAAAGTCAGTCTGCTGGCACACTACAGCTTTTCTCAAGGTGACATTGTCTAGTGTTAAGAGGAATAGTTTTTGCTGGTTTAGAGCATTATTGAATGTAATATTGAGCACATTTATACTTGGTCACAGTGAGTCCTTCTAGTCCAGCCTACAGTCTTCAAAACTGCATGAATGTAAGAACAAGAACATCTTTGCCCTTGCTCTGAACACTCACTCAGTCTTCAACAATTTGAGGCTCATGGACTTCCTCTGGTCCACACATTCTGCCTTCTGTGGCATCCACAAGCTAGAAACACTCTTTCTGCAGTATCAAGGGAGAAAACTTGGACCCATTAACATCCCTATCATAACTGCCTTAGTTTGAACAGAACAGGGTTTTATCCAGGTGCACACACTTTTGTCTGCCATTCTCTTTCACCCTCTACAGAAACCACTTAGAGTGGCAAAAGCCAAGGCACAGAGGGGAGATTTGAATCTTGAAACTGTAATTTGGGCACTGACTCAGATTGTCCCCTGAGGCTTCTCTACAGCCTCACACTCACCTTCAGTGCAAAAGCCTGTGCCCTCTTGTACTTCCCCTACACATTCTCCAGCATTTTGGGTCTGTATGGCTGACCCAAGGGGTTTCCCCTCTGCTTTCTGCTAAGGATCTTGACTCTCCTTTTTCTCTCCCCCAGTTTACTCTGCTGGGAAGCCCTGCCTATACTACTGTGATCCTCAAGAAACAGCTTTGTGTGAAGATATGGGACATACCACTTTGACAATACTACTTAATCCTTCCTTCACCTGATTCAGGTCTGGCACCATTGTTCACCATTCCACTTGATCGATGCCAAGCAGCTGTGCTTTTGACCAACCATGAGGGTACAGACACTTTACTAAGTCTTTGAGCACTTAAGAGAGCGTGAAGCAGCCTAGATGTGCCAATGTATTCAGTAACTTTATGAAGAGAGCAGAATTTCAGACAGAAGCATTTTTCAGGAGCATAGTTTGGGAAAAATAAAGTCAAGGTTGGGTGGTCAGTGGGGTATAATATAGCAAGGTGATTTTCCACAAAACAGAAGATACATCCTTCCTCTGAGTATTACCATGGTAAATAATCTCGAATTTACCATCTAGAAATAAAGACTATAATAATTAGGACATGATTATTGATATTAGAAGTTCTCAGCCAAAGATAAGAAATCTAGAAGACATTTAGATGATCTTCAGGATATCACATACGTACATATCTTTAGTTTGGAGCAATACCAACATGGAGCTACAAAAAGCGTCAACCTGTCACCACACAATGGAATATTGTATTTTTGTGCAAGAGAATTCGTTTAAGTCATGCGCTAGCCAGAAGGTGAGAAGTAGAAATCTTCTACTCTAGCTTTTGTATCACTAGCATCTTTACCATTGTGCATTCTCAAACTCAAAAACCCCCAAAACTAACAGCTCAAATGTCTGTTTAAACTTAATTCATAGAGTAATAAAAAAGTGAGAGCATTAATACATTTGGGCTACTCATTCACCATTGATTGGAGGATCTGAAAGCACCTGTGGCTGCGTAGGTGTGTTTTTCTGCTCTTGTTGATTATCTTCTAAAGGTTTCTGATAGAAACCACATCCTCTTACCCGGTATTGGGTGGTGTTTATTAAAGATGCTGAGAGCATAAAAAGAGCAGCCCTCCCCCCCAAATTATCTGGTACAGACATGCATGTCTATAAATTTCCCTGTAACTGAACTGTAAACATGACCTTTGCAAACCAACAGTACTTTTCCAACTGAAAAGGTGTGTCAGCTGCATGACAGTGTGGTATATGATTTTGCAGAGCTTTGCACTTTCACCTGTGGGTAAAGTGAATTCAAAACATGATTGTCTTGATTTATTAATAGACAGAGCCTTTTTTTGCCAGTACAGATAACTCTCCACGGAGCTAAGCATGTGACAACCAGCTCCTATTACTTTTAAATAACAACTTTAATATTCTGGCATTGAAGGAGTGATCATCTTCAAAACCAGGTAAAAATGCCAAGAAAATTAATAGTTAAAATTCCCATTAATTTTGTCATTCCTTTCATTTTCTGTCTTAGAGGGATGTCATGTAAATGCTATTAATGTTGAAGATTGTGAAATTTGAGGTGAGGGAAGGAGAAGAAAAGCAAATCAGACAATGCATCTTCTTCTCCCATTCTGAGAAAACAGGACTTGTTAACTCAGGAATTCCTTTTTTCTCAATGTTATCACTAGAATTGGTACTAAAGCTCCATAAATGCAGCAGTATGTGAAGACACACTTTATAAGCAACCCTTAGGTAGTTAAATGTCCAGGAAAAGAACAGCATGATAAGTTCATTTAGCCACAAAGATTTGTATCACGAGCAAAGAACATTTCTGTTTCGTTGAAAATCTACTGGGAATGTGTCTTTTTCTATTAAACACAGGAAACTATTATAAAAGCAGCATTTGAAGAGTGTTTTTTCAAGACCTAATCACTCTCTCATGGATACTCTTAGGAAGTCCACTGCCTTTTTTTCATGTTGATCATGCATAGGTGACATATGTATGAAAAGATAGTTAATGTTCTCTTTTGAAGTAGTGCCCAGCTGCATCCAGCTGCCTTCCGACCCTGTGCAAGAGTGAGCTGTGCCGTAAAATGACAGACAAGACGCATAAGCCAGAAGGAAGCCATCCACCAACCTGTCCACAAACTTTCCAGTTTGCCTGGCTGGGGATGAGTGCCTCTGGCCCTGACAGGGTATGTCCATTCTGTCTACAACCCTGAGGTTGCAGCTGGAATATTCATATCCTAGCAAGTTTGTTAAATGTAAGTTTAAAATGAGCCAAACACTCCCTCGTCCCCTTCCCAGTTCTTCAGTCTTAATTCACTGGTGTTATTGCTTACTGTGATCACATCTAAATCTTGAGGACAAGAGGCCCAGCTTCACATAAGACTTAGGAGTTTAAGTCTGAGGAAAGTGCCAAGCAGCCTTTATATTGCTGAAGGTCTCTGCAACTTGATTTCTATAGAACAGTTCCACAATTTTGCTGTTTCTGTTCAGAAGGATGTCACTTCATGGCAAGCTAGGGTTAACTATTACCCTCCACCATCCCATCTGCGTGGTCTTCATGTACAGTAAAAGCAAATGCATTTGTTACATTTTGAAAGTGAAGTTATATATCTTGACTTTACTGGGATGTAGTCATGAAGAGAGACACCAAAGAGTAGTAAATGCACTGTCAAATCTCACCTTAATTTATTTTTCAGATGTTTTGTTGGTTTTTTTCCTCTGAAAATAATCTTTTGAAAACTTACTGGCTATTTTGGTCCCTAAGATTTGAACTCATCACATCCAACTTTAAGATCCCACCTGAAGCAGCTAAGACAGAAGATGTGCCCTTGGCTCACTGGCAGTTGGTGAAGAGGAGCTTTCAAAGAAAAAAATGACTTTAGGTAGACAGAAGTAGGATCTGAGGTACCCTTCCACTGTTTCTGGAGTGGCAATTTTACTCTCCTTCTGTCATCACAGAAGAACGATTTTGCTCTCTTTCACTTTTTCTCTCTCATTTTTTCTAAAAAGACACCAGAGCAAGTGATTGTTTGACCAGCTTCTGGATATGTAATGTGCCTAATTCTATGAAGGTGGTAATCTATTCCAAAAATAGCCTTAAAAATTTTACAAGAGGTGTTCCTAATAAGTTGATCAAATAAAGCTTCAAACATGTTTGTTGGAAGACAAGCAGTCTAGTGTTGGTCCAGCAGTGGGAATTTAGGGTAATAATAATTAGAAAGCTTTCAGATGATGCAAGGATAATAAGGTTGCTTTGATCAAGTGCAAAACCAAGGTGGTACAAAGAAGCCTAACCCAGCACATTATATGAAATGTGAAGAAGGGGAAAAAAGGAATACATACTAATACGTACAAACTAAAAAATCCAGATGAAACAAACAACTGAAGCAGCAGGTCAGCCTTGGTTATAAAGAGAATACTCAGCTTTGCTTCTACAGGGCTACAACTCTGTTTCTCTGAGATGCTCTGCTGTCATTCATGCCAGAGTTAAACAGGTCTATAGTTTTGTCTGATGAGAGAATATACATGTGAGCTGCCTTTAACCCCCAGCTCACTGAGGGTGAGTGTGCATTGTTGTACCCTACTGGAGGAAACTTAAAAGAAGCACCAGAACAAGTTTTTCTCTCAGCTTTTCTCTATTTCCTCAATAGCATCCAGTGTATGGCACAAGCACTGCACAAAGCCTCCTGCTCCCAGAAAGCACTTCTAAAGTAATGTAAAACAAAACAATTCAGTGCAAGAACGGTGTATCTCCCTGTCATCCGAGCTCCACAGCCCTGCATCTTTCCTGCACAATGTTTCTCCAGCTGTAGTGGGCACAAGGTTATAGATCAGGTTATTATTACTTTCATGATATAGTTAACAAGGTCTAATGAAAGCTGGGTCATAATATTTGCTTAATAATGTTATCAGGTTGAAGTTTATTACAAAGAGGAGAGTGAGCAGGCTGATAAAGCACCTTTGGAATTAAAACGTATAGGTAGCTTGACAGAAGGGATATGGTAATGCTGCCTAAATCGTGCTCTGAACTTTTAATCCAGAGATCTTAAAGCACTTGTAAAACACATATCAAGGTCACATGTGGAGATTTTGGAATTGGCAAAGACTGAAAAGTGGCTGAGCTGTATCACTGATGTGGTGAGACTGCAGTGTTGAGACTCCACATTAGCTTTGTTATGCTGTTTGATAGCAATGGGAGGTGCCAGGAATGAACTATGCCCTGAAAACACCTTCACTATGCACTTATGGAAGATGGGGCATAGACAAATTCTTTTCCTTCAGCGGTACTAAATCTACCTCTCCCAACACTTGGTCCTGTGATATTGTGGTCAGACTAGCAGCACTCTCTTTTGAAGTATATTCAAAATTATTCTACGGGCATTACAGAGATTTTCTAATATAAAAATAGTTGATATGCAACTTAGATACTAAAGGAGATTTTCACCTGGTCTAAAGGGATAGAACTGTTTGAATCTTAAGTTCTAAAAAGTAAGTCCAACAAGGAGCTATGGAAGAACTGGCCCATTTATTTATGTACTCTACCTGGTCTATGTTCTGTGATAACATCATTCAAAGGACAAATGCTGTCATAACCCAAAAAATTGTACTCAAAATGATATGACTAAAATGGATCATCTCTTATAGGATATGGTTTGAACTTTGTGTAGAAATATTTGTGAAACAGCTAAGTACATTCTGGACTGGAAGTCTGCATATCCTTTTTCCTTGTGGAGTGGAGGTGATGGCTTTGTAACATGCTCCAGTACTGAGGCACACAAACTTTGCTATTTGAATTTCAATCAGTGAGACAGTACCAGATGGCAAGACAGATAAACAAATTGTGTCCCACCAAAGAATCCAAGGAAGTTGCTCCATTTTATAGGAATTAGTTTTTATAGGAACTGTGTGAAAACTTTCCTATTTTTACCTTTTTAATTGACATCCTATATCTTTCCATCCTAGTAATGTTCTGTGGCCCTATCACTGTTTTTAAATATGGGGTCTGTCCTGTCCTCATGGAAATCTATCTTAAATCACCATAATAAGAACATGATTGAGATTCAGTGCAAGTTATAAAATGCCTGCCATGATATGGTTTTCTCCATGATATTAAAGGAGTCAGTCCTGCAACATTTCCCAGGGATGGAAAGTTTACTAGCAGAGCACCATGTGGAAGGTCTTCAGTATTCTCACTGCAACTTTACTGTGATAATATTGAAGGATAGAAAGGCAACTTAGGTGAAATAATCATCAGTCTATTGGCTTTTCTTCAGGGACTTTTAGAAGGGTAAATATTGATTTGGTTTTGCTGTTTTAAATCATAGTAGCATTTGGAGATTATTCTGCTGCCATTGAAGTCAATGGTGAATCTTGGACAGAGCCTGCCTGCTTGCTTCACATCAGCTATCAAACAGCTGTCGGATGATAATAGCTGTCAGAAAACAACAACCTGAGCTGAATTTGAACCAGCAAAATTTTATGCAGTTGGTTTCCAATGCCACAAGTTGTTTTTTTACCATGTCAAATTGTGGATTTTAGTGTATAACTCCAGAAAACTGTCCTTTCTACATCCATTTTCCTGGGTAACAAATTTACATGCTTATTGCTGCCATCCTAATATTAGCAAGGGGACTAATGACTAGTAATTGATTCCCTCCACTTGAGAATAGATATGCCTGTTGGCTGAACCCTCAGCGTCTTATAGTAAAGCATCAGAGAGGAAAACAAATCAGTCTAAAAAATTACAGAATGAGAAATTTGTCACCCAAAATGTCATGTCTGGTTTCAGTTTTTCTCTCTGTTTGTACTACCAAGATGTTAACAGCAGTGGGAAGACCCTTAGAGCAGTTGTTTTCTTCTGAAAGTGAGTTTCTGTACCAAGACATTATTTATGTGTAACTGGATAATACAGTTTCTGTATATACATAAACAAAAGAAATCTTATCAAATTGTCTCTATAAATTAAAAAATAAATAGTTATATTAGAACTCTGGAGTAATATTGAATAGTGTCCTAATACAGTTAAAGATATTGAAATCACATGGATCAAAACAGTAATTAGAGTAGGTCTTGTGTCAGCTTGATGAAGTATTTAATGTCTAACTTTTGGTAGTATTTTCCATAGTGACTGTCCCCTATAATGAACAGAATAAGGAGCCTTTGAGAAAACAGTAGTGGATAGTGTTTACTGCTTTGATCACAGCAAACTGACTGCACGGAGTTCAGTGCCCTCAAGAATTTATTGATCAAATATTTTTCGCTGTACATTTACAGGGCAATTTAGCCCTCAAATAATAAAACATCTAAAACAAAATGGAGATTTGCAGTAACAAGTAGAATGTCAATATATTCACAATCAAGCTGTCTTCCCAGCAAGATTCTCAATGGGAAAAGCATTTATAAAAGGGGTGCCATAGGCAAAATTCTCATTAATGAGGTTAATTCAGTTCATGTGCTGAAATTTAAATTATGTGGAATATTCAGATTAATTCAAACAAATATTAATACAGAAAGCAAAATGCAATATAAATACAAGAGAGTCAATATTAGTTTCATTTTGATGGAACAAATATCACAAATATTGGAAAATCAAACTGGCAATCCTTGCCTTACAGGGTTTTTTATAAGCAATATGTTGAAAGACTGCATTGTCTCCACAGAAGTCTGTTATACTTTTTAAAGAAAAGCATGCAATTTGCCACGTCATTTTTGTTGTCTTTTTTAAAAATTTGCATATATTCAGTAATCGTCTGACACATCTCAGCTAAAATTATAGCCATATTGTTGTCAAATTGAAAGAAATTAGACATGTTAAAAATTAGAAATGTCTCTCGCACCAGTTCTCTTCCTAATGGGATTCAGCTGAAGCTTTCCATGTACATGAAAATGGTGTGTGAGGCAGACAGAAAATATGGCTGAGCAGAACTTATTCTGCTTCTACCTTTTGAAAGGGTCCAACGGGCCTGATTTTAGGCTGAGAGTTTGGGGAAGGCTTTGCCATTTGGCATTTTGCAGTTTGTCCTGTTGGGCACTGGGGAATTAAATGCACCTCCCCTTTAGGCTAGATGGATTTTAGAGGATGACTGACATCTGGTGTTGAGGGAATGGACACTTGGTTTTCCATGGTCATGGTAAGCTGTTCCAGCTGGAAAGGTGGTTGGGTCGGATGGCAAGGAGCAGCAGATGAATTCCAAGGCTGGCTGATCATTTTACAGATGAGTGAGCAGTGAGTACTGTGCTGGACATTTTGAGGTCTTTTCTAAGAATGTTAGGGAGGATTTAAATGCTGCGAATGACAAATACCTTAAAATATCCACAGGGCATGGACTTGAGAGAATATTGAGCCATCAACAATTATTGATCCTATATTCTATGATTCCATGATCCCAAATATCACAGCATGAGACATTAGAGTAAGCCTGAGCTTTCTAGAGGATAACATTTTGAAGCATATTTGCTGATTTAGTTATCCTTGCTATTAAACTGAATTGAGAACTCAGGAGGTAGTATTCCCTTCACCACCAGGCCACATACATCAAGGTGAAATATCAGATGTCAGTCACCAGTTATTAGGTATAGGTTATGGCCATATTGAATCTCCTGTCAAATGGCAGGTTTGCTTTGGAGGGTTATGGGCATAGGACAGCAGATGGTGTAGACATAAATATGTCCAAACTGCCTTTCCAGCAACTGATATGTACTAAATCACTTTGTTAACAGGGCTGCAACAAGAGTATTCTCTTCTGGTTTATTATTCATGTGCATTTGTTTAACTCAGCCTTTGTCTTAAAATGTGCATGTTATCATTTTAGGTATTTTCCTTGTTTCCCCTGGAAGAGGAGCACATCATCTCTGAAGACTGCTTAAGTCTGAAGTGTCACTGTAGAAATGCATTTCTTCAACACCACAGCACAGGTCAGACACCTCTGAACTAGCCACTCAAGTGACAGAAATTACCTGAAAGTTCAGAAATGTGCTTTCATTATCATCCTCATAATATGCAGATACAAAAAGCAAGTGATACTGCAGAAATCAAATGGTCTGCTTCTTTTTATGTATACACAAAGTGAAAATATATGTAGAATGGTATACAGACATTTGAAAATATGCCATGTAATAAGCAAATAGCTTAAATACCAGATAGGGAAAAACAGAATAGCAATTCAGAAACAATGATCAAAAGCAATTGTTACAAGTTAAACCAATGAATTGCAGAATAGGGAAGAATCCAGCTACAGATGTATGTTTTTTAAATGAAGATGAAAGTGTAATTTAACACCAAAATTGGAAGGAGAGAAATACAAGAGAAAAGACTGAAATGTGTCTTTAAGTGTCTTTAAGTGTCCAAGAAACATTTGAAAAGTAGGTTACTTTCAACACATTGCAGAATCAATATCTGGAAGTGAAGAAGAGGAGAATTCATCTAAAAGCTGTGCATCTGCTCTAAGACAGTCTCCTGGACTTTGTCCTTAAGGCAATGGAGACAATGACAGGAGCCTTCAGAAGACTGATTATCCCTTCCTAAGAGAGGTTTACCAATAGGTGAAAACAATCTTTCTCCGGGGTGTTCATATCTATTTATTGATGATAGAAGGAGATTACTTAGGTAGTCAGACTAAAAACTGTTATTTCTGTGAAATTTGGCTCAAGTCAGAGAATACAAACAGCAAATAACGAAACATAAACATCTAAAAGAAAATCCATGTTTTGGCCATGCCAGATCTTCCAGTCCAACTTTTGACTGAATATTTTAATAATATGTTTACAAGCAAGCTTTCATGTGCTCTTTGAGTCTTCCTCCTGTAATTTCTATATTCTAATTATTGTAATTATAGTCAGTATGCACACTAATGCAATCCCAAAAGCGCTTTTGATGTGCGTTTATTTCACAGCATTTCTAAGATTTTATACTTCTCTGAGGCAAACGGTTGTGGGACTAACATCAATTTGCATTACTATGGACAATTGAATCAGAACGAAACTCAATGTCACATTCTTCTCCTTGTATCTGAGAAATGACTACTGTTCTTGATGTGTCTAACACCTGCTACCTCCAGCTTGAGGGGAAAAGGATAAGTGAATGGACTTGATTTCATTTCTCAGGCTGCAGTATATCGAAGCAAAAATTAATGCAGAAGTTGAGGGGGATGTCTGCTGTGACTTTCATTTTCTAAATTAAACTTAGTCAGCCAGCATTTTGGTAATGAGTGATTTAGGAGAGCACACAGGAAGGATAAGCAGCAATAATATGATGAACTGTAGTTTTACATTGTCCATCTAAAGAGTGAGATTGACAAAACTTCAATCTTCCAAACACAGAAATCTGAACATGTGGAATTGCATCCAATGTCATGTAAACATTTTGTCTTGTTACAGGAAGTAGCTCAGTTTGAATTCATCCTGGGGACGTGAAAACCTCTTGGCCTGTATAATCAGTACCTCTTGCTCTTTATTTTCGTTGAATCATATGATGATTCAGTGGGGAGGAATTTTGGCTGTTCAAAGCAGAGAAAGCTTTGAGACTAGGCCAGGTGGCACAAGGCTTTACCTACTCAGGTCTTTAAAACTTCCAAAACATTCCAGTTAATCTGCTTGACTATTTGATTGTCCTTGTGGTGAAAAACTTTCCTTATATCCATACAGAATCTCTTTTATTGCAGTTTGGGCTTGTTTTTTTACTCTTCCACCATGCAGCTCAGGACTTCTTGACAACCTCCCAGTAGGTACTGGGGGAGTGCTGTTAGGCCCTCCTGAAGCTGTGTCTTTTCAAGGGTCCATGATGCACAAACCCAGTACCCTCAGCCTCACTCACAGGGTCAATGCTCCACCCCTGGCCAGATTGGTTGTTTTGACTGAACTCCCTCCAGTTTTACAATATCTTCCTTGTATTCAGGGCCCTAAACTATATGCAGTGTCTGGATGCAGTGTAACCAGCAGTGATCAGAGCAGGATAACCCTTTTCTCCAGGTTGTGCTTCTACTCACAGAGCCTGGGATGCTGTTGGTGGTCTTTGCTGCTGGGGTACACAGCTAGCCAACACCCACCTTGTGCTCAACAGCACCTCCAGGTCCTGTCAACACAGATTTTTCAAGGTCTTGAATACAACAAGAGTTTAATTGCCCTGCCCAGCTTCCTTTGGGACCTGCAGCCACTCTTCTTGTCCAGGACCTGATTTCAGCCCAGCCAGGCTCTGTCAGTCCCTGTAGTGAGACCACAGCTGTGCCAGGCTCCAGCCCTTCCTCCGCTCCTTTGCTGCCCAGCTGGAGCCCCCAGCTTTGCTCTGGCCCCCATTCATCACTTGCTATGTCAGAGTCTGCCAGCAGACCCTGCTACCACCTCCACGGGACTGTTCCCCATGACAGACAGCAGGCCAGTACTGGGCCTCCCTCAGCTCCAGCTCCCGGGCCCTGGGGTTGCTGCGGGGCCACACTGCTCCTTGACAAGACACATCCCTGCCAGGCAGCCCTGGCTTGTATTCCTACCAAGGTTTCTTCCTTCCCAGATCCACGACTTTGCGTTTGTCCTCGCTGGACTTCACGAGGCTCCTGGTGGCCCACTCCTCCAACCTGGCTAGATCTCTCTGAACGGCAGCCTTGCCATTTTCCTTCATAATATATGCATGCAAACTATACACATATATACATAAATGCATCACTGCCCTACATTTTAGAGTATCAAAATGGTTTAAAGGATATGTCACCCTTCCTGACTATATATGCTTCTAAAAGAAGTACAGTGCTAATGAAATTCTGTACAATAACTGTGCTGTCTACTGTGTTTGACATGCAAAAAATAACTCTCCTAATTCTCAAGTGAATAATGCCTTCTCAGTTCTGTAAAGGAGAACAAAAACTACTACAACGTTATATTGGCTCATGCTTTTTAAAAGTAGAATAAATAATAAAGCAGTTGCAATGTTTACTGACATTTATAGATGTCTTGTAGGTATATTAAATTGTTGAGGTTAAATTTAATTTCAGCATTTGGTTAAGAATCTGGAGAATTTTTACTTTATGTCAATGAACTTGCTGCACCATTTTTGCAGTATGCTATTCTACTTGGAAAATGATATGTGACTCCTGTTGCAGGAGATGTTCCTTAGTGATATCAAAGTCCTGTTTTAGAGTTTCTGGATGCAGCTGAAGCATTATTTTTAGAAAGATCATATTCTGGGCAGAGAGTGTTATTTAACTTTATATATATATTCTTTTTAGTTATCTAGAGAGATCAGATCTAAGACATAGAGTTGACTGCACTTTCCTAAAGATTTATTACTTCCTTGTAATATGAAGATTTTTTAATATTCTTTGTAAATATCTGAAATATCAACATTGTATTTGCTTTTTTTTGCTGGATTGCAAATGAAATTTTTCTAAATGGTCATAAGTACTGGTGAACTTCTCACAAAAGAAATATTACAGAATCACAGAACATGCAGATTTGGAAGGGACACACAAGGAGCAACTATGGTTAGACTGTGCCTTGATGATGTAAAAGATTCAGGATTAATGCCTTATTCCAAATGGAAAAAAACCAAAATACATCAAAAAGGGCTTAAAACAGTCCAAGAGGCTTTTGCCTTTTTTGCACAGTATACAGGATACCTAGGCTATTAATTAGGGAAGCTCAGTTAAGTTCCTGAAATAAGTCATGGTGAATTGGATGTTTCTTTTCCACAGAATACTTAAATAAATGATATCAAACACTTGCAGAAGATGAGATAAAATACTTTGAGACTAGGAAAAACCACTTTCCTGCTACTAGACCTAAGTCCAGATCCTGATTTTGAATCAATTAGATGTGAACCCTGCATTCCAGATGAGTGCTCTATATGGTGTCTGTCCTTTATCTCTCCAGGAAGTGGGTTCTGACCCTGAGGTATTTTAATAATAACATAAAGCATTAAGTTACTACACAATGTTTTGCTTCAGGTGAAAACACATTGTCCAGTTAGCAAACATATAGCTGTATTTTTTTTCTGCTAATTAGCTACTAATCAGCTACTGCTGCGAGGGACACCATAAAAGTACACATGGAAAGGATAAGTCTTTGCCCAAAAGAGAACAAATAAGGTGCTAAAAGGGCAATATTAGCCCTCTTTTTACTGAGATAGAAAAGAGGGATAGAAAGTGCAAGCAAGCTGGCTAGAGATAATGCAAGCAGCCTGTGGCTGAACCTGGTGTTCAGTCCAGTTATTCAGTATCCTCATCTCTACAGCAACTCCAAGGCTGTTCCTAATATTAACATTTGTTTAATTGTCTTGCAACTAGCTTAAAATGAGCTTGTCAACTAGAAAGATTAAAGAAATGTATGCCAGCCACACTAAAACCAGAATGCTTTGTCCACTCAGCAAAATAGGTGTAGATATATCTTTGTGGACATAAAATGATACAAGATGTAAAAATAGTCAGAGGAGTTATAACAGCTTTAAACCCACTACTCACATTTATTTTTAGAAATGCTTCTCTTCATAAAGTCAGGTTGCAAGCTTGATTTTACATTAGCATCTGATCCCACTCTGGTGCAAATATCTTTAGAAATAAAGGGAAGGGAAAAATGAAAATACAGAGGCACAATGAAAACTCACAAAGTACTTCGAAGAGTCCTGTACAAAAAATGTAGCATTTTGAGTGGCTTCTCATCCCTTTTCAGTGGGTTTGTTAAAATTATCTAAGGTTTATGCATGCTGCTTCTATATCTTCTGTAACAGTTTGAGAGACTTTATGATGTGGCAATTTAAAAGAAAGTGTCTGTCTTTTTACAAACGTTTTCCCCATTTCCCAACTGTCTTGTAATTTCTAGGGAACACTCAGCAGTACTTGCAACTGCATATAAATTCCTGTTCTTGCAATGGGTAAGACCTGCTACACTGAAAGCCACATTCAAGTCTGAGGGACACAAAGAAGCCAAATGTTGTTTGTTGGGTTTGGGTTTCTTTCCTGTTATTCTTCTTTACAAGCAGCTCTTAAAAAATTCAGTGATTCTGTAGTAGTCCAAAGCTCTTCAAAAATCGTAAGCCTAGTGTGGCAGCATTGTACAGAATAGGTCAGGCATTTTCCAGCAAAGTAGGTTTTCATGTTGCACGGACATGCAGTAATGTCAACAAGCGTCCAACTGGCTTGTCTCAGAAACCTGACTGGTCTCTTTCCAGTTTACTTTTGCCTGCAGATGTCCAGGACTTTGTGGGGACTGTCCTGGGTTAAAACACTTTGTAATGTCCCAGATTTGTAGCCTCAGGCATCCTTGGCATTGAGACAGTTGTTTCCAGGCTTGCTGGACCTAAAACTCCCCATTGTCCCAGTGTGGCACAGACTGCACGCGAGGCTGAATCTGATGGATTAACATGACTTATCTTGAAACACTTACATGAGGTACCTAAATTAGAAACTGTCAGTATGGGAGATAGGGACCTACAGACTGCAGCTGAAATTGTTGCTGGATCAGATTTCCAGATTTCAACTTAAAGTAAAAAAAAAGTGTATAATCCATATACATATATATATATATTACCATCTACAATAAGATTTCCTAGGCCTCTGCTAGGAAATTTAGTATTTTACTTTCTGAAAAAAACACATCCTCCCTCCCAAATTCACAGTAAAACATTTCTAAATGTCAACCCCTTTTCTGTTCTGTGACTTAAGAAGATAAATTTTGAGGTTCTAGATTAAAGCATTTAATTTCATTTAAAAGAAAAATGGAACAGGACTGTGCCACCTGCAAAGAGAGTCAGAAGGGACAGGAAGTTATTTTCACTCCTTAAAGACAACATGTCACGATTTGCTAATGCAAGCGGGGGTCGTGATGGTTCATTTATCGATCTCAGAGTGTAAAAGGACACAAGAGATTTAGGTCTTAATCAAAACAGTGCACCTTTATTAAGTGCCCACAACACAGTAATGCAATAGAAGAGAGAGAGAGAAACAAAGTAGAGAGGGGGAAAAAGAGGGGGCAATAGCTACCAAGGGATGAGACGAAGTCCTCGTGGTCTTCCGCCAATAGATTCATCTTCTTTCCGTGGGGAGATCTCGGGCTCAGTTATTTCAGAAAGTCCCTTTATAGTCCTTTCCAGAAGCGAGGGGCAACTGGCCAAGAGGTTGGGAAATCTACAGCCGTTGTTATGGGGCCCGTTGCTTTGGGAAACAGGTACAGGACAGACGCACAAGACAGGTGTACAGGAGAGGTGTACAGGACAGGTCATTCCTTTCTGCTTCAGTGCAGTTCTTCCCGCCTGGGCAGCAAGAACAGCGCAGTCCATTGCGACCTGCACTAATTTTCCTCAGGAATGCGTACCAGTTCCCAGTGGGCACACCCGCAGGCAACACTTGGCAGACATCCCACCTCAGCCAGGCCAGGACTCCTGTGTTCAGTCTCTGTCCTCGGCGATGATCGTGAGGCAGGTGAGGGATCTTCGGACCGTCTCTAACACAACACCATCCTAAAATGCAAGTGTGTAAGAGGATAGTAAAGGACAGCTTTCGCTGTTATTTTCATATTGTTCCTTTTACTGGCTTTTTTTGGGGTGGATCAGAAGTCCTTATGGATTTGTTCAAGAAACCATCTCTCTATTCCCCTTAACAGCTGGAAGAAGTTCTTTAAAATGGCATAAGTTTCTGATTGATTTTTCCCTGTTGTTGATGCCTTAGATATTTGATTCAGATAATTCATCCAAACTACAAAAGCACAGAAGTACAGACCATGGATACTGATTTTAATCTGTGGTTTGCAGTTGTCCAGAATTAGGATTATTATTTTGGACTTGTCTATAACATACTTAGCTAGCCTGGGAAGTCTAGAAAACTGACTATAAATCTTGAGAGTACAAACTGTTTTCTGCTATTTCCAGAATTCTGAGGTATGGTGAGATCACACACACCACACAAATTACCACATCTCTGAATTTTGATCCTTCTGTTCCTCAACATAATTGAAAGACATTAAAAATATAGTCATGACAATAAAAGCTCAGTCGCTTAAACAGCATTTTCTAGTCTTTGAGAGCTTTTCTCAGTCATGCATTAGGTGGAAAAAAAATAAAGGCATTTGATTTCAGCTGATGTTTAATCCAAATATTATAACAGTTTTCTTCCTCCAAGTTTAACCACTGTGTGTAAGTTTTAATCAATGTGTTTTGAACCTGCACTCTCAGGGTCAGACTCCCTGGTACAGTTTTTCCTCTTTGTGCCACTTCAACAATGAAAAACATTTGGAAACCTGGTTAAATTTGCAACCCAGCTCAGACTCATAGTTCTTCTGCACAGATAGCATGGCTCAAGATATCTGGACAGTTACAGTGTGCTCAACCTGCCTGCTCTCTGCTGGTCCATGTGCATTGATGATACAGCCCCTGCTTAGGCTTTGAAGAGAGAAGCATGAGCTTTAAGTAAATGATGATTCCAAATAAAAAACACTTAAATCCTTTCTTTTGAGAGCTTGGCCAAAGCACGTCTAAGAGGCCAACCTATAATTTAAAAAATAAGGAAAGCTCTGGAATGGGTCAGCAGGGCCCCTTTATAGTTTAAATATTATGCTGGTTTGGATTTTGGCATTCTTTGGGATTTCATATATCACTTGGTGCCAACTGATAGCCTACAAGTTGAATCAGTACGTAGCTGACTTGTGGTCCTTTCCTTTTTTTTCCACTAGATTGCTTTGGAACTTATGGTTCTCATTTGAGCTTGTTTTTATACTTTTGCCAGTTGTTGAATATTTCCCCATCCCCCTTTGTCAATAGGATTTAATATATCTTATATTTGGGTTTTTTTTAATGAATATCTCTTTTGTTTAGCAATTTTCCAACACTGTAGGCAGATTTCCTTACTCCTTTTAATGTTTCTGAAATAGCGTTGTACTTTGAAGTAAGATCTCTTAAACTGATTACTGGTCTTCATCTTTTTTATAAATGTCTTACTGGTTTAGTCTTCATGGCTTTTCCTGATTTCTTAGACAAATATACAATACTTATTACACAAGCTTACTTATTCAATCACAGATTCTTTACTTCTCCATGGGTTTCCTGTACGTTTTATCCCATTGGTCTAAACCATGTAAAGCAGAAAACCAGAGATGAATATTATTGAATATTATTCCTGCAACATAAGTAACTCATGCCACATCTTTATGTTAACATGTGTTGTGGGTTTATCCCACAGGCAGCTCAGCCTCACACAGTTACTTACTTGCTCCACTCAATGGGATGGGGGAAAGAATCAGAAGAGTAAAGATGAGACAACTCACGGGGTGAGTAAAAAGCAATTTAATAGGTAAAGAGAAAGCTGTGCATGCAAGGCAAGAAAAAAACATTACTTCACTATTTCCCATCAGCAGGCAGGAAAACAGGGTTCCATCACAAGTAACCATATCTTGGGAAGACAAATGCCATAACTGAACAGTGTACCTGTTTCCTTCTTTTCTCCCAGCTCCAGATGTTGAGCACGATGCCATGTGGTATGGGATATCAGCTGGCATCAGCTGTCCTCACTCTGTCCCCTCCCAACTCCTTGTGTATCAAAAGCCTCCTTCATGGAGTGGGGGGTGAGAAGCAGAAAAGGCCTTGGCTCTGTGCAAGAACTGCTCAGCAATAACTAAAGAATGCCTGGGTTTTCAATACTGTTTCCAGCACAAATCCAAAACACAGCCCCATACCAGCTACTGCAAAAAAACTTATCCCAGCCAAACCCAGTACAATCTGTCACCTATTTTCATAAACAGTGCTGTGATCCTGTCCTGAGAAGCAGAAGGTTTAAGTGGGAAGTAAAGCACGTATAACTTGGTTAACTATGAAAAAAAGTTTTATCCTCACACATCGCATTTCAAGTTTTCCTCCTCGTTGTTGCGAATGAGTGTTTAAGAATTGCTTAAGGAATCACACACAAAAGTATCGGCAAAACCAGGTTAAATATAAAAGAAAAAGCACAACAAAGTTTGTTGGCAAGATTCACTGTACTGCTTACTAGATTGTTAAAGCACACAGAGAAAAAGCCAACAAAAATTCAAAATAAATCAATCCAAGCCAAAATAACCCCAAAACTATCTAGGTGGAAGGTGGGGGAGCAGGGTTGAGGGGTACAGAAGTGGGTAGGAAAAGGTAAGGATAAAAAGGAATATGGAAGATCCTCCTGTTGAGTCACAAGGTTCAGAGTAGACCCCTGTGCTAAACTGAGCCTAAACTGACCAAGAGTTTATGCTTAAAGGACCAACTGCACGTAGCAGCACTTAATTGATAGCTTAGGATTCATGTAGAATTTACGGTACCACAGCAGTACCTTACTTACAGGCCTGACTTACTACAAAGTTAAACTACTTAAAAATCTATGAGAACAATATTCCTAAGTACATTTGCTATAGCATATTCACACTCACATAAAGAGTCTGTACACATGTGAAACACTCCCCTCAAATTCAGTGAAATTTGAATGCCTTTGCATCTTCTCAAGGGTTAAAGCACCAATCCTCTAGGATTGAGGGTATCAGCCCAGGATCTTTTGGCGATCCTCTGAATGCAGGAAACATGAGAGTTCACTGGCCCCGAGAGAGAGATATTGGTCACAGCCCACTATGGTCCAGGAGAGCTACAAGGGTCTCACTTTGAACTGCTGTTCATAGGGTCACAAGAGATTTGGCTTTAGTCAAAATGATTTTCCATCCTGGCTGCAATTCAGGTCAGTAACTTTCTTTGAAAGTTTGATAACAAAAGTATTATTCTACTTGGGTTGCTGTTCAGGCAAGCATAATAAGTTTCCAAGGCTGTTCATTAAAACACAGGAGCTTGTTATGATGCCCTGGAGGGGCTACCTGAAAACAGAGGCTAGACAAGATTAAGAGAATAAAAGCGGGTATGTATTGAAGGGCCTTGTTGTAATAAGGTACACTATGGGCTAGGGCTGCACACAAATGGACGACGGGTCACAGGTTCTTCATAAGTTTGGTCCATTTGCATATCAGGGCTAATTCTCCAATTACAATTCCAGGTAATGATGTAATTACCCCAAGTTTGTTCCCCCTTTTGGAGGCTTCATCTACATATTTTGGGGTCTGGGACAACAAGGTGTCCTTGAAGTGCAAACCTAGAGAGGGTTTGTTATGTCTAACCAGCATGAGAGAACAGTAGCTAACAGGCTACATGGAGTTTTACAGTTACACACTAAAGCAGTACAGGATCTGAAAAATATAAAGGTAAATCTTAAGGCATCAGTTAGACAGCAGAAGGTCCTGGGAGCAGACAGAGCTTCTGATAAGCTCAACAGGACCTGAGCCCAGCTGCTGCTCACCAAGGCCAAGGACTAGGAAGCATTTCTCAGACCACAGTGTGGCCTGGGCAGGGAGGTAGATGCACCACCATGCTCATTTAGAGACTATAACAGTTTATTTGGAAGTGTTTTATATTTTTGAAGTGGGGTTTCAAAGAAAGCAGTCCAGAGATATTGTGACAAGATGAAAATTATAATTATTATTGCAATTTTAATAATACAATTCCACAAAATGTTCTGTTATTTCTCCATAATTATTTTCTGAGGAAGAAACTGTCATGGGATAAAAACATTATCTGTACCTTGATGACTTTTCCAGCCTTTAGCTTTTCTAATAAGAAATTTTTCTTCACTAATACTAATTATTAAAAATAGATAAATAGATTACTTATACTGAGTTATTAGACATTGGGGAACTGAGATTTTTTTTTTAAAAATAAGAAAATATTGGTTTGTTTTAGTCATTCTGTTTCTACTATATATTATAATTCATTAATTTGATTAGCACTGTTAATGAACATTAATTTTTATTTCGAGGCGGTGGCTTGGTTGCTCACTGTTATCCATTTTTTCCACACAGGCAATCCAAAATTCTGTCTCTGATTAAAATATGTAATTGTAACTTAGATAGTTATTTATTCAATATGTCACTCTTAATTCATATTGTGTTCTAAGTGGAAATTTATAAGTTTTCTACTTTAGAAGTTATAATATTGGAAAAATATTGATTTTGGATCTTCTGCTGGGTTTGGCTTAAGATTTTGGTGTGCTTTGTTGAGTTTGGAAAGCTGATTTGAATATATCTCTGAAAAAGCTCTTAGCATATTTGGGGGTAAATTCTGGCCCTACTGATACTGATGGCAGGACTCCAATTGAACATTAGCAGAGTAGGACTTCATTCTTTCTATATACCAAGTTTTGACATCCATATTAAGAGGAAGTGAATCATATTCTAGAAGTACTTATTTTCCCTATTGACTATAAAAGAAATCTACCACAGATGTAGCTGAAGTTAGGTGAGGTGAACTCATTCAAAGTAACTGAGCCATCTATCTTTTCATTGCACTACAGACATATAGAATATATATAAAACAAAGCCCTCAGAAATGCTACTTGTATTTTTATATTAGCTATGAGCTCAGTTATAATCCATATTTTTTTTTCCAGAAGGTGTAAGAATACAATACAACAGGAGGCTTTTTAATGGAAAGAGCTTAAGAAGACTTAAGCACAAACTTTGAGCTAGCAGTTAACACACACACACATATACACACACATAAAACTGTGTAGGGAAATTACAATACACCATTGTCAGTAGCAAGAGAGTATTCTTGTGTCACCTTTGGTCATTCTGTTGTTACACATCTTCATATAAAAAAGTTTTAAAGGTAGATTTGAAGGGGGATGTTCCAGTTTTGAGGAAATATTTTTAATAATATCAGTGTAAAAATTAATCCTGAAATAAAATGTGAGATTTAGGAACTGAAGGTAAGTCTGGTCTCTTAACACTTGGAAGTAGTAGGATGAATTAGCAAGACAAGGAGCTTGTTTCTTGATCTGTTTCATGAAATAGCAAATGGAAAGATGTAAAAAGAGAAATAGTAGAAATTAAGTGGATGAACCAAGAGCTGCATTATTCTGAATATAACAAGTTGTGCTGAATCAGAACAAAAGATATCATCACATTTAAGACACAAGTCTTACCTTCAGATATGGGCTGAAAAGGCTGTATTTTATATTTTAGGCATATTATTTGGATGTAATCTTGAAGATAGGGGAGAAAAAGTGGAGCAGAGAATGAAAACTCAGAGTGATATTTGAATTCATCTAAAAATTTGGAATATAAGTGCAGATCTGTGAAACAACAGAATAGTGATGCTACTAGAATTTGTTTCCTTAGGGCCATGAAAAAGGGCAAGAGAAAGGAATGAGAGACGATAAACAATAATTTAAAAGAACAAACACACAACAAAAACTGAGAGGAGAAAAAAGAGAAGAAACAGAAGAGATCAGAAAAAAACCAAGAAAGATAGAATTGGTGATGGTGTTCTATGAACTCACAGGTCTGGCAGAATGAAAGTTCAGAACACGCTCAAAAAATTTGCTAAAAGTGATCACTTCTTAATTACAAGGAAATTCATAATGGGGAAAGGCAAGGTAATTATTAAAAAGGACATTTTAAGTGGTAAATGTTGAAAAGAAAACTACTGAACCTTTGAAGTAGGCCAGAAATTAGGAGGGTTTTTTTTTAAAAAAAGACAAAGGCACAGACTTCTGTATCTGTAAGAAGAAAGCAGGACAAAAAAAAAACAAACTGAGGAGAGAGCCACGTGGGAGCTTCTAAAAGCTTTATGTCTTGAGAAAAGACAAAGAGGATCCATGCAAAATAAGAAGTTGAGGCAGAAGAAAGGAGACGGTCAGAGATGGTGTCCAACAGGGAAAAAACACCTTTAGAAAATTCTACCTATGCCCTTGCATCTGACTCATTTAATTACAGATATTAATGTACCTATGCAGCAAAAGTAAAATATTTCATCTTACTACACTGTAAGTGGAAACTTTTTTCCTATGAAAGGAGAAAAATCATTATTTCGCTTGGCACACACTTTAACAACATTAATCATGGTGAAATCTTTTAGTATTACTGCAAGTATAATATAATCCACCAGGAATTCCACTGTAATTAAACTAATTTCATCCATATTTGTTACTTTATATTGACATTTCTTTTCCTTTTCTTTCTGATCTGCTTGCAGCATGCTTTACACATTCATCACAAAGGTCAGCATAGCTTAATGTATTCAATATAAATTTTTTAATGGGAAATCAGACAGTTTAGAAAATAAAAGGATCTTGTCTCTATTGGCCAGCAATGACATTTCAAATTTGACTAACCTCTATTTCTTCTTCATGGCTGTGCAGAGTTGTCTCAGCTCCACAGAGACTTGGTGCTGCTATCCAGATTGTACTAATGACTACAGAAAATTAGGCTCAAGCTAGTCTGGACAAAAAAACACAGGAACATCCATATTTCTATTTGATATCTATTCAGTCATCTCAGAAGTGAATTGAAGTGTCTGTGTACCACTTCTAACATACCTTAAAGAAGCCAGACTCTGTCCTTCAGCACCAAGAAAACTGTATTTCTATGGTTTTACATATCACCACTGTGATTGCTAAACACAAGTCACATCTTACACATCAATTTAAATTCCAGCTTTGGTTCTGTGTCCACATAAATAAGCAATGTGATCATGGATTTGGTAGGTGAAAGACTTTTAGGGTAAAAAAAATCCTTGCTCTCATATGATAGGGAAAAACCCCATAGATCTCCAGCACGTTATTGCAAATTCGGTGGCATGGGGGTTACCATTCTAGTTGCAGAGCTCTGGATAAGTGGTGACTTACAGTAAGGATTTAGAAAGGTCTCTGAACGTTAAATCAGCTATCAAGCAGAGAGAATGCAGCCTTGAATTAAAGAATAAACAGCCCCCCGAGACTAAGTGTTCTGTGTCCTGGAGATAATAAAATTAAACTTCCTCATGTTCTAATGTAAATAAAAAATATTTCAGAATCAAAATTACTCCAAAACATTCTGATATGCCTTTTATTTTAGCTTAGCAGTGTCAGCTGACATGGAAAAATACCAACAACAGTTACATAAATTTGTGGAAACAACTGCTATCCAAGTATCTCTGGAAATCTAGGTCATTCAGTCACAGTTATAGGCTGCATTAGAAATATAATAATCTTCAACCTGCAGCAACCCAGAAGAGTCTTTTTTCAAAGGTGAAGCAGTGACCTACTTCTTTCCTACAATAACTAGAGTAGCTAGAGAGTACTGGAAAAAGGAAATTTGGGTTGTAACTCTTCTTGAACATGGGGGGGGGCGGGTTTAACTCATACCTCTTAGATCTCAGGAGCATGACCTAATCACCTCTATATGAGATATTTGGGAAATGGAAGAAGTCCCCTCTGTTGACAATGGGATGGACATGGAACGAGTAAAAGGAGGCCATATTCCCATGGGAAGGAACAGATTCAAGTCCCTGATCTTGGTCCTTGAAATATTTTCTCTACTATGATTTTCAAATAAAGTAGAGATGGTGTGCTTCAGATCTCAGGTTAAGATGTCTGCATTTATCTGTCCTCGTGTAGGTGTCTATAAGCAATCTAGATAAGAAAACTTTCCCTAAAGCTGTTGGAATTGTAGTCAGAACAGTCAGCAGGACCCCTGGCACAGCTGGTGAAATGCCTACTCTAGAATGGAGCAAATCACTCCCCAGGGTTATGTGATCCAAGCTTTTCTGTATATCTGATAATCTGTAAACTGTCTGCCTCATGTTCCCCTGAGGCACCCAGAAGCAGGACACTTCCCTGCCGTAGGTTTAAGAGCCCTGTGGCTACTTTGGGTTTCCTTCCTGCCCTGCCTCTTTATGTCCTATGTCTCTCATGCACCAAACTCCTCTGCAGTAATGGTTTGAGGGAAAGCAAACATGGGGCCCTCAGACAGGTAAAAAGCCAGTCTGGTAGCTGGGGAAAGTGGGAACTGCATATAGAAATCTGCTCAGGCTGAGGAGGAGCTTGACTCCAAGACTCATTTTTCCCAGGTAACTGTTGATTGCTAAATAAAGGAGGGCGTTTGACTTCTCCTTTAGTCAGTGAGCAGATACACCAAGAGTGTGCACCATAATGAGGAGGTTTGGTATATAGCTAACAACTCAGTCTTGGAAGCTGGGCAAGGTGCCAACACTGATCTGCCTACACCTGAAGTACAGAAAAACTTGGAAAGAAAATGTCCCTTTTTGCATTTATTTTGCCTTTTCCTTTTGAAACTTACAGTCTATACTGTAAAATGAGTGGTCATTTACTAAATTGGTTTTTCATGGAAGTCAGGTGCTTGCACTGTAACTTAAGACCAGATTTAGGAGAGCTCATCTATCCTAGAATGTACAGACTTGGTAGACCTGATTTATAAATATAATTTTTTTTGTGCATTTTTTTCTGGAAAGTGGATATACACATAAATACATATCTACATAATTATCTTTTCAGAAAGGTACACTGAAGATCCAGCTTCTTTCTTTGTTTTACATTTAAGAAACAACAACCACAACAGCAAAAACAACAACAAAAAGCAGCAAAATAATTATGTGGAAGAATAGTTCATATTTATTTTGGTAGGTGTTTCAGCATCCAAAGGCTGCAATCATGCCTTACATAGACTGCAGCTGTGATGGGGTACCTCTGCTACAAGCCAGGTACCTGGAAATCTGGAAGTGATGCAAATAGAATGAAAGGACTGGAGAGCTCAGCATATAACTAACAGTGGAAAAAAAAAATCCCAAAGAAAACTATCAAGAATTATTTCAGCACTGGAATTGAACCTTTGAAGATGAATGCCAATGAAAACATCAGCGTGAAAGATTTTTTAAGCGTTTCTAGAAGATTAGAAGCAGAAGGATTTGATGTGCCTGTAAGGATAATAAAGCAATGCCTTATTCCAGCAGAGTTTAGGAAATACTGTCCCTGTGCTTCATGCTGGTGAAAGGCATATATGATTTGCCCCATTTCCTATATCTACTTTAAAAAGTCATTCTTTCAAAGTGTTTTTTGAATTCAGTAGAGTTTCTTATATCACTGACTTGTCAAAGAAAAATCATAGATGAAAATGCTTCTTTTTCAGGCTAGGCAATGGGTAGAACTAACTCTTCAGACAATGTAAATCCCAAGAACTGTGTCTCCATGCCCTGAGACTCGGGCATTTTAAAATTAATGGGGTTACTTTTTTTTTATTGTATTTACTCTTCATGTAGAATTCTAGATATGCTCTCTCCTGAGTATTAACAGTCTCACTTCAAATAAGGATGCCTAGACCTTACCATATCTTTATGTTATGCCCACAAGGTATCAGTCAGACAATTTAGGCCAAGTAACTGGGCCCACAGAGAGCCAATATACGGGCAGATAAAAAGTGGAACTGGAAACAATCAAGTGAGTTTACTGCAAAGCACATGCTTTTATCATCAGAGAACCAACAGAGCTGGACTCCCGTATCTTTGTGTTCTGTGACTGGGTTTTGTGTTGTCCAGGGAGGTGAGTAATGTAGAAAAGATCTTCTTTTGATGAAGCCTTCTTAATGTCTCTCTTCTATGCATGTTTTCTGGCTTAATGTAGCAGCCTAATTCTCTCAGTTAAGATCAATAACAGAATCTATATATTTTTCATTAAACTTACTATTTTTGAACTTTCAACTTTCTGTCAACATTTGTTCAATCTGAACAATGACTCTAAAAATTATTAATGGGGACATCTAGGCGAGTAAACATATATGCTCACTGTGCTAGTTTGAAAACAAACCAGTGAGAGGCACCAAGTCAGAATAACAATTTAATGGAAATTAAAGAAAAGGAAAAGAAAGTAAAAGAAAATACTGACAGAGTCAAGATACAACCTGAGTCCCTGTTAGGCAGGGTAGTGGTAGCAGTCTGGTGGAACGGTGGCTGCAATCCTCTGAAGTGGTGATCCTGTAGTAGAAGGGGTCTGCTCTTCCTCAGAAAATCCAGCGGTGGCTGTGTAGCTCCTGTCCTCTGGAAATCCAGTGGAGCCCCCCTTTGGTGCTTAGAGTCCCAGTTATATCCACGATGGGATGCTTGGTTCCTCCCTCTGGGTGGAGCATCTCACAATGGGGTAATGAGTCATGAGGCCAAGTGTTGATTAGGCTCGTTAACAGAAGATAGTCTGGAGGGAGTTATCTCTGAGTCATGCAGCAGGACAATGATGGGCCATTAACAGCAAGATAGTCTGGGGGGAGGAGGCAAGGAAACACTGCCCCACCTGATTTCAACAGCTCATGAGGATGGTAATAGAATACCCCTCAACCCAGGACATTATCCACCCCTTATTCTATTACCATCTACATCATCCCAAATCAATACCTTCTTAAACTCTAAACACACATACATATATATATATATACACAATGAAACCCTACACACCGTTCTCACCTAAGATTAGGTCTCCCTGTGGTACACAACGGGTTTCCCCATCTTTTTGCATTACCCACCAAGTACAACCAGGTCCTTGAGCAAAGACAATCCCACGGATGGGTTTGCCTTTGCCTGAGGTAGGATTAATCCAAACAGTCTTTCCTAAAATACCTCTCAGGTGTACCACAGGGACTCCATCTCCATCCACTGTGTGCAAGGGTTCAGACTCGGCAGGACCAGCTCGATTGATGGACCCTCGGGTATTGACCATCCAGGTGGCCTTCGCTAAGTTCACTTCCCAATTTTTGAAGGTCCCCCCACCAAGTGCCTTTAGGGTGGTTTTAAGTAGTCCATTGCAGCGTTCAACTTTTCCGGCAGCTGGTGCATGATAAGGAATGTGATATATCCATTCGATACCGTGTTCTCTGGCCCAGGTGTTGATGAGGCTGTTCTTAAAATGAGTCCCGTTGTCTGACTCGATCCTGTCGGGGGTGCCATGTCTCCACAGGACTTGCTTTTCCAGGCCCAAGATGGTGTTCCGGGCTGTAGCATGAGGCACAGGGTAGGTCTCCAGCCATCCAGTGGTTGCTTCAACCATGGTCAACACGTAGCGCTTGCCTTGGCGAGTTTGGGGAAGGGTGATGTAATCAACTTGCCAGGCTTCCCCATACCTGTACTTTGACCATCGTCCACCGTACCACAGAGGCTTCACCCGCTTGGCCTGTTTGATTGCAGCACAGGTCTCACAGCTGTGGATGACCTGTGAGATGCTGTCCATGGTAAGGTCCACCCCTCGGTCACGGGCCCATCGATATGTTGCATCTCTCCCCTGATGACCAGAGGCATCATGGGCCCAACGAGCTAGGAATAGTTCTCCCTTGTGCTGCCAGTCCAGATCCACCTGTGATACTTTCACCTTGGCAGCTCGGTCCACCTGCTCGTTGTTGCGATGTTCTTCATTAGCCCGACTCTTTGGTACGTGTGCATCCACGTGTCGAACCTTCACGGTCAGCTTCTCTACTCGGGCGGCGATGTCCTGCCAAATCTCAGCGGCCCAGATGGGTTTCCCTCTGCGCTGCCAGTTGGCTTTTCTCCAGCGAACCAGCCATCCCCACAGAGCGTTAGCTACCATCCACGAGTCGGTGTAGAGATAGAGTCTCGGCCACTTCTCTCGTTCAGCAATATCCAAAGCCAGCTGGATGGCTTTAAGCTCTGCAACCTGACTCGATCCACCTTGTCCCTCGGTAGCTTGTGCAACTTGCCGTGTGGGGCTCCATACTGCAGCTTTCCACTTCCTGTTAGTGCCTACAATTCGGCAGGAACCATCAGTGAAGAGGGCATAACGTCTTTCAGTCTCCGGTAGCTCATTATATGGTGGGGCTTCCTCAGCACGAGTCACTTGCTCTTCCTCTTCTTCAGAAGATAATCCAAACGTCTCACCTTCAGGCCAGTTTGTTATAATTTCCAGAATCCCAGGGCGATTCGGGTTTCCAATACGGGCACGCTGTGTGATGAGAGCAATCCATTTGCTCCATGTGGTGTCGGTGGCATGATGCGTGGAAGGAACCTTTCCCTTGAACATCCACCCCAGCACTGGTAGTCGGGGTGCCAGGAGGAGTTGTGCCTCTGTGCCGATTACCTCTGAGGCAGCTTGGACTCCTTCATAGGCGGCCAAGATTTCCTTCTCTGTGGGAGTGTAGTTAGCTTCAGCTCCTCTGTAGCTTCGGCTCCAGAATCCCAGTGGTCGGCCCCGAGTCTCACCAGGCACCTTCTGCCAGAGGCTCCAGGACAGACCATGGCTCCCGGCTGCAGAGTAGAGCACGTTCTTCACCTCTGGTCCTGTCCTGACTGGGCCAAGGGCTACCGCATGAGCGATTTCCTGTTTGATCTGGGCGAAGGCTTGCTGCTGTTCAGGGCCCCAGTGGAAATCGTTCTTCTTGCGGGTAACCAGGTAGAGAGGGCTCACAATCTGGCTGTACTCAGGAATGTGCATTCTCCAAAAACCTATGGCGCCTAGGAAAGCTTGTGTTTCCTTCTTGCTGGTCGGTGGAGACATCGCAGTGATCTTGTTGACAACCTCGGTGGGAATCTGACGTCGTCCATCTTGCCACTTTACTCCCAGGAACTGGATCTCTTGGGCAGGTCCCTTGACTTTGCTCCTTTTGATGGCAAAGCCAGCTTCCAGGAGAATCTGGATGATTTTCTCTCCTTTCTCAAATACTTCCTTTGCTGTGTTTCCCCACACGATGATGTCGTCGATGTATTGCAGATGTTCTGGGGCCTCACCCTTTTCCAGTGCAGTCTGGATCAGTCCATGGCAAATGGTGGGACTGTGCTTCCACCCCTGGGGCAGTCGGTTCCAGGTGTATTGCACACCCCTCCAAGTGAAAGCAAACTGGGGCCTGCATTCTGCTGCCAAAGGAATGGAGAAGAAGGCGTTGGCAATGTCAATAGTGGAGTACCACTTCGCTGCTTTGGACTCCAGCTCGTACTGAAGTTCCAACATATCCGGCACAGCAGCACTCAACGGTGGTGTGACTTCATTCAGGCCACGGTAATCCACCGTCAGTCTCCATTCTCCGTTGGACTTACGCACTGGCCATATAGGGCTGTTGAAAGGTGAATGGGCCTTGCTGACCACCCCTTGGCTCTCCAGTTTACGAATCATCTCATGGACGGGAACCACAGAGTCTCTGTCTGTGCGGTATTGCCGACGGTGTACTGTTGCTGTGGCGATTGGTACCTGTTGTTCTTCAACTCTTAGCAGTCCCACGGCAGACGGGTCATCTGAGAGGCCAGGCAATGTACTCAGTTGTCTGATATCTTCTGTCTCCACAGCAGCTATCCCAAAAGCCCAACGATGTCCTTTTGGGTCCTTGAAATATCCATTTCTGAGATAGTCTATGCCGAGAATGCACGGGGCCTCCGGGCCAGTCACGATGGGGTGTTTCTGCCACTCGTTCCCAGTTAAACTCACTTCGGCTTCCAGTACAGTCAGCTGCTGGGATCCTCCTGTCACCCCACAAATGGAAATGGGTTCTGCTCCCACATACCTTGATGGCATCAGAGTACATTGAGCGCCTGTGTCAACCAAAGCCGTGTATTTTTGTGGGTCAGCTGTGCCAGGCCATCGGACCCACACAGTCCAAAAGACCCGATTATCCCTTTCCTCTACCTGGCTAGAGGCAGGGCCCCTCTATTCCTGGTTCTGGTGCATGTTGCTCCCTTCCGGTGAATATGTTCCTGAGGTCCCTTCAAGAGGATCAGTCATACTATCATTCTGGTATCGTCTGGAGTTCTGTGTGTGAGAGACCGGAGCAATGTTGACTCTAGATGCGCTTCTTGTGGTAGTTGTCCCTCTTTTTAGTTCACGTACCCTGGCTGCTAAGGAGGAGGTGGGTTTTCCATGCCACTTACTCATGTCTTCTCCATGTTCCTGAAGGAAAAACCAGAGATTACCTCGTGGGGTATATCCTCTCTCCCTGGTTGGGGGACGCCGGCTCCTAATGGCAGAGACTCTTGTTGGTTCTGGCGAGATCTGGTAAATCTCTTCCTTAAGTTCCTTTTTCAATTTCTGATGGCCTTCTTCAATCAAACTCCGGACTTGCTCAGCCAAAAGACTTGTTTCCACGGATGAGACATGGGTGCGAAACGGGGCTGTGACGGTGTCCTCGTAAATCCTCAGTTTGTTCACCAGGACGCCCACCCTGTCCTCGCCTTCCCTCCATTGCAGCGTTGCCAGGTAACGGGAGTATATCTCTGGTCCAAGGCGTGCGAACCTCAACCACATCTGTGACGTGCACTGGACACCATCTGGGCTCTTAGGAAAGCTTTCGTCTTCTGAGAAAATGATCTCCAGCACAGCCAATTCCCTCAGGCACCGGATACCTTGTTCCATTGTGCTCCATTTTCCTTGGTGCACCTGGAGGTCTTCTTTACAAAGGTACCTGTCCCTGACACTTGTAAGCAGTCGCCGCCAGAGGCTGAGAGTTTCTTGGGTTCTCCCGATCCCCTGGTCAATGACCACATCCCGGGACAGAGATCCCAGCTGCCTCGCCTCACTTCCGTCCAGAATGGTGTCATTGGCTGCAGCGTCCCAAATGCGGAGCAGCCAGGTCAGGATGGACTCGTTTGTCTGGCGTGTGAATTCCCTCCGCAGGTCACGCAGCTCACCCAGGGATAGTGACCGAGTGATGATCTCCGGCTCTGCCTCTTCTGCTGGGTGCGAAGGTCCTGCTGCATCCTCGTCAGTCACTATGCGGACTGACTTGCTTTTTGATTTCTTCTTCTGAACGGGGGCAACTGCAATCGGTTTAGGCTGTTCTGGTTCAGTGACAGTTTGTGTGGAGATGCTTACAGCTCCTTTGGTTTTTTCCTTCTCTGTGTCAGTCTGGATGGACATGGACGCTGTGGTCTTGGGTCTGGGTTCTTTCTCCTCTGTGTCAGTCTGCGTGGACATGGACGCTGTGGTCTTGGGTCTGGGTTCTTTCTCCTCTGTGACAGTCTGAGTAGAGATGGATGCTGTCACTTTGCTTTTGGTTCCTTTCTTCTTTGCGACAATCGGTGTAGACATTGTGCTTGTTGCTTGGCTCCTTTTTTTCCTCTCATCCTGAGGATGCTGTGCCATAGCTCTGATCCTAAGCATAGTGTACACAGTGCAGGTCATGGAGAAAAAAGAGAAAAGAACTGCCAAAAAGATTATGCCATCCTTAACATCCACAGGGAACTCAATATTTTCAAAAACTGCTGTGTCCGGTCTGAAAGGCTGGAAAAAAACATTCTTTAATCCTCCCCCCAGGGGCTGAGTATGATTGTTGAGGCCCCAGATGTAGCAGCCTAAAGTAGGACAGGCAGACAAAGTTGAGTATATATTCCGAATTATGTTCATTGTCTCGGAGGTTATCATGCAGTAGGCATAATACACTAATAAAGCAAATTTTATACCATACCCTGGTCTACACAGGAGCATTACAATCGGCAGATAGGTCCCCATGTGCGGAAAAATATAGAGAGCTAGGTACAAGACCCATGTAAGCATGTTGAGCACCATAGTGAGTAGATGGCTTCTACAATACAAAATTGTAATTCTGACTTTTCTCAGCAGTCGTGCCGCACGTTGGGCGCCAAATTATGTGCTAGTTTGAAAACAAACCAGTGAGAGGCACCAAGTCAGAATAACAATTTAATGGAAATTAAAGAAAAGGAAAAGAAAGTAAAAGAAAATACTGACAGAGTCAAGATACAACCTGAGTCCCTGTTAGGCAGGGTAGTGGTAGCAGTCTGGTGGAACGGTGGCTGCAATCCTCTGAAGTGGTGATCCTGTAGTAGAAGGGGTCTGCTCTTCCTCAGAAAATCCAGCGGTGGCTGTGTAGCTCCTGTCCTCTGGAAATCCAGTGGAGCCCCCCTTTGGTGCTTAGAGTCCCAGTTATATCCACGATGGGATGCTTGGTTCCTCCCTCTGGGTGGAGCATCTCACAATGGGGTAATGAGTCATGAGGCCAAGTGTTGATTAGGCTCGTTAACAGAAGATAGTCTGGAGGGAGTTATCTCTGAGTCATGCAGCAGGACAATGATGGGCCATTAACAGCAAGATAGTCTGGGGGGAGGAGGCAAGGAAACACTGCCCCACCTGATTTCAACAGCTCATGAGGATGGTAATAGAATACCCCTCAACCCAGGACACTCACACTCAGAAGAAACCAAATGAATTTACTGTAAGAATTAGGATATTAAAAGACACAAAATCTACTAAAGAATTGGTTAAATAAAAAAACCCAAACCTGTAACAGCAACAACAAACACCCCAGAAAACAACCAACCACAATGTAATGCACAGAAATCCTAGGAAACAAGATAGAAGCAAGCAATAATTCTTATAGAAGGCTATGCATGACAAGCCATGGCAGAATTCCCATAAGAACGGCGATGTTAAACCAACATAGTTTAAGGCGGTGTAGAAAAATGTGCACAAACCAAACAACTTCAGTGCAACATCTCAAGGCCTCCTCAAGACAGAAAAAGCCCACAAATTTTTGCTTTCATAGTCTTACGAAAATAAAGCTAAATACAAGATTTTACTAATATCACGGAAAAATGTGACAACAAAGTGAAGAAAATTCAATTATACTAAAAAATAAGGGAAAAGTGAGAAAGAAGAAAAATTAAATAAATTCTGTAGGGCATAGAGAACAGTGACAAAGATATGACAAGAATATTCATCAAAGTGAGATACAGGAAAACAAGGAGGAACAAGACCTTTTTAGGCTTCATAAGCAGCATTAATTGGATTAAAAGCAAAGGGATGTGTATTTTAAATGTCCGTATGCAATTCTGAAGGGCAAATTCTGTTGTAATGCTAGATTTAGCTTAGCAGGCTGTAGCTTCCTGAGAGCTCAGCGGGGATGCTTAGGGCAGTGCAATCCTGGCCGCCCTCCCGTAGTCCATTTCGGATGGCCCCGCGATCTTGCTCCAGCAGCTATCAGTGCTACAACCAATGATGGCAAAGGAGGCAGAGAAGGGTCTCCCATAGGGGTTTGAGAGGACTTTAATCACATCTTGCTCCCACGATCCCCAGAGGCAGAGAGACCTCGTGATCCGGGCACAGGGAGGTTTTGTCAGGGGCTCAGGGGCGGTACCTGGGTGGGGTTGGGGTACAGGAACCAATAGGGAGAGCCTGAGGGAGTGGCCAGGACTAGGGCAGGGAAAAGTGGGAGAACAATGTGAAAGGGGAAAAGCAATGGGTTAACAGATCGCCGCAAAATTCTAGTGGGCTACACAATAATCTCCTCTGAGGGAAAGAGTTTAATATTCTGGTGGTTTACAAGGATCCTCTCCAAAATTAGTAAAATGCTAGTGCAGGAATAACATAATCTGAAAGTGATTCCACCAAATGAATAAGCTGCTTAAAGAAGGCAAAGTGCCTGAAAACATACCATAGGGAACAGCACTGCAATCTAATATATTAAAGGATAATGGTAAAGACTGGTAAATGGCAAGAATGGTAAAGACTGTTTTCTAGCAATCATTTCTACATTACAATATTAGTAAAAGTTTAATGTTTCAAGTACACTAAGCTTCATGGATAAAAACTTCTTTGACTGAAGGGCTTAGTTTAATTTACTGTTGCCTATATATGTGCTCAACATTTGCTCCTAGTTTTCGGAGGGGAAGCTGAAAGGTGCACTATGAATGATTTGCAATTAAACCTAAATCTTACACATAGCGTATCTGATATAGTTCAGACAGTTCCTAGGGCAAAAAATGGTGTTAAACAACTTTTCCCTATAAAAATATCCCAGAGCTGCAGATTTTCTGCCTTCCTATTCCACATGGTTGCATTACTTTATAGTGCCATCTTTGCCCTGGTTTTACAGGGAGGTTGGAAAGCTCTGAACTGTGGACAGCAGCCCCCCCACAGGCACACAGGATGACTCTGCTCCTGTTGGTGAAAGCTTTCTGCAGATATAAAGTCAATATTGCTAAACCCAAAACTCTCTTATAATAGTCTTTAGATGAAACATGCTGCAGATAGGAGGAAGACTTTACCAGAGCTTTTTGTTGTTTGACAAGTTCCAGAAAATTTAGATTCAACCTGCAAGCTCAGAAACAACTCTGAGTTCTTCAGCACCATGTTGGAGCTTAGATGGTATAACACTCATCTCTGGATTCAGGACCCAAAGACAGGTCCTGTGCAATATCCTGAAGTGCATGGTAAAAAATTGATTCAGTCAAGAAACATGTCCTAAATATTTCTCTAGAAGCTTATCTGTATTATTTTGGAGAAGTCCAAATTGATAAAATTAGAAAGTAATATATTTTTGCATTACAAAGGTGATGTAAAAGTGATGTGCTTGTGATAATGAGCACTATAAAATGTTTCTATTAAAAAGATTGAAATAAACAGTCGTATGTTTTCAGAAATCAGTGTTGGGCCTTGGCATTTTGGATCTTTATAAGATCAAAAGCAATATATTCTCTATATTATACCAGCTACTGTCTCTGACATGTCATGCTGTTTGCTTATCATAAATTGGAAAGTAATAAGTAAGATATACTCTATTTAGTATATCCACTCCCTTCAACAGAGGCTCAGATCAGCAAAAACCCCAAAAATCATAAAAATCAAGCAAACAGAAAAAATGCCACCAAAAACACTCCTTTTTTTTTCTCAGCAGATGTAATTTCCAGAATCAGGTACTTGACTGCATGCAATTCTAGATGAGACTAGTTACCACAACTGGTGGCAGCTATTATGCATATGAACAGCCTATTTTTGTCAGATTCTTGGTGTAAGAAACCCTACAACAAAAGACCCCATTTTGTCTAATTGGTAGCAAAAGACCCAATTAGGAGAATGTTTCCCAGGATTTTATCATTAAATGGTAATGATACAGGTACTAGTAACATGTTACTGAAATCAAATGTGAAGGTGAAAAATTTTAACTTTAAAAAGTGACTTAGAAAAAAGATTTTGGAAGGCTGATGAGTCTTTCAGTCACAAAAGTAGCCTGCCTCTTGCACCATTAAAATGTTTGGCTGTTGCAGCGGGGATACTGCAACACGCATATATCAAACCAGGAGTCCCGTGGAAAAGAAATATATACACGGACGGATTCTTGCTAGATGTTTCAGAGATGTTTATTTCCCCAGCCGCATGGCCGGGCTCTGCTGAGGGACTCTTACAGTCGGGGCCCGAGCTGCTTTGCCCGCGCAGGGGAACACAAACCAACCCATGGGGAACGAGGCTGAGCAGGGGCAGGGAAACCCCGTGCCTCCCTCAGGGCTACATGGCAGGGGAGGGACCCCAACATCTCACCCGTTTTATTTTAATAAAAGGAGAATGAAGACAATTGGATAAACATAACAAGAACAGTTTCAAAACAAAACAAGCCACCCTCCTGAGTCTTTAAATGTCCAAACAAATTCTGTGGAACATCTCAGGGCTGACAGAAGGGAGACAGAACTCTCTGGACATGCCTGTGGGGAAACTGAGGCAGGAGAGGGTTTAATTTCTTTCCTCCCCCTTTTCATCCCCCCATCGGCATCGGAAAGGGATTTTTGGGGAAACAATTGGCAAAGGCAGGGGTTTGTGAGGGAAACCATGGATGAAAAAACGGATTGGGAATAAACTGGGGATAGGGTAAACTTAGGAAAGGGTTCATATTGGGTATAGGGTAAAAGGGGAAATTAGGCTGTGGGTAGGGAAATTGCTGGAATGGATATTGTTTATAATTTTGTGCATAACGGCTGCCTTTGACGGGAATACCTCCAGGCCCAGTAACATTCGCTGCTTGTAAACCCTTCTTTCCTTGCACTATATCAAATTGAACAACTTCCCCATCTCCTACACTTTGCAGGTAATTTTTAGGGTTATTCCTTTTAATGGCAGTTCTATGGATGAATAAATCTTCCCCTGTATCATCTCGTGTTATAAATCCATAGTTGTTTTTCACATTGTACCATTTCACAGTTCCTGTGACTTTCGTTGCTAGAACGTCTCCTATCACGTGCTTGCGTGTCTGTCGTGGCTGCTGGTCCCGCGTGGCCGCCGCCTCGCCGACTCCGACGTCTCGGTCAGGCCCCCGCGCCGCGGCCGCTCTGCGCTCTCTGCACGGCCCCGCTCCAGCGCCTGTCTGGGCTCTGCACGGCTCCGCTCCGCAAACTCCACGCTGCTTTGAGAGCGGCCCCGTTTCGGCTCGGCGCTGCACTGCACAGCTTCTCGTGTCGCTGTGGAAACCGCCGCTTCTCCCTGCATAGGGCTCTCTGAGCCGTATGCACAGAGCGGGCTTCCACGCTGACCTCCGCTTCCTGGCTGCTCGTGGCCCACGGCACCCATGGCGCCTGCGGCATCGCTCCCTCACTCGCGGCTGCGTAGCCGGGGACCCCGAGACAGGGATGGGGTCCGCAGTAAGGCGCGCGCTCCCGAGGGGGCCGGGCGCATCCAGCGCAGGCACCTCCGCTGGCACAGCTGCAGTCATACACTCCTGGGGTGGCCGCCACGCGGTCTCGGCCACGGGAGAAGCATGATCTTCTGCTTTAGGGGTAATGGGATCATACAGATGCTCCTGAAGAGCGTCACTGATTATAAAGGATCCACGGAGAGCTTCTATCGCTAGTCCATCCCTTAGCTTATCACAGATCTCGTTCCAGAAACACTCCTGAGAATATCCAGGAGGTTTGATATCAAAAAGTAAGTCTCGAGAAATATAGGGGAACTCTTTGAAAAGCCAGATAAAAAAGTGTTCAAGATCTCCCGGTTCCAATACTTTTTTGTTTTGTTGTTCAAGGATCCCTTTTACTTCTAGATACATTTTTTTCTGTGGCTCAGAGAGCCCCATTTCCCACGATTCTTCCATAGTCCAGATATGCAATAGCAAAACAAAACCAAGAAGAGGAATCCAAAGTTTCCAGGGTTTACTCACACAAATCAGTCACGGGGATCGTTCTGCTCGCAATCTTCCACCATATGTTACAGCGGGGATACTGCAACACGCATATATCAAACCAGGAGTCCCGTGGAAAAGAAACAAATATATACGGACGGATTCTTGCTAGATGTTTCAGAGATGTTTATTTCCCCAGCCGCATGGCCGGGCTCTGCTGAGGGACTCTTACAGTCGGGGCCCGAGCTGCTTTGCCCGCGCAGGGGAACACAAACCAACCAATGGGGAACGAGGCTGAGCAGGGGCAGGGAAACCCCGTGCCTCCCCTCAGGGCTACATGGCAGGGGAGGGACCCCAACATTTGGCTAAGAAATACAAAACTCTATAAAGCACAGGTATTGTTTTACAAGGAGGAAATTAAATTGCAGTCTTCAAAAGGCTACAACACACACATCCCATGTCTTAAAAGTGATTGCAAATTGTCTTTTTTAAGTGTAAAACAATTTTCCAATTAATTTGCAAAGTAATAAATGAGTACTCAACACGTAGATTTGTGCTTTGAAACTCAGCCACTGAATGTCCTAAGCAGTAAATAAGTACCCGTTGCACATTCTTAAGATGAAATTCTATAATTCCTTGTAGAGGTATCTTTGCCCTGCCAAACTGAACATCCTATCTGTGATGATGATTAGGTGGAAAATTCATTGTCCAGGTGCTGAGTTCTGCTTGCTAAAAAAATTAAGGAAATCAGTAAGCTGCTTGCTGCTATTGTAGTCTAATTGGTTTCCTACAGTAAATGACAAGTCTGTTTTCCTGCAAGTGGCAGCAGCAGTGGCTTGCTTTCTTCCTTTGTGCTTCCACAAGGTTTAACTTTTCCCATGTTCTGACAATAGTAAGAACTCCACACAACTGTTTGGATTGAACAGTTAAGGATGGTATCACATTTTTATAGTGACACAGGTAAAAATTAACAAAGTCCACAGGTGCTGCACCAGCACTTGATGTCTGTGTTGTGTTTATTGAAATAGAAAATTTATTTTAAACAGGTATTTACTACTCAGAAAATAGCATGAAAGAGATGAATATTTTTAATCTGGTAATTCCAGTGTGGGATCAAGCAACTCCAAATGACATTAGCAAATCAAGTCTCCTGAGAACTTCTGGTTGTTACCATGTTACACCTCCTTAACCACTCAACATGGTAAAAGATAAATTTCTTCCAGTTTAAGTTGCAAGTGAATGGTTCTTACAGCAATTAGAATGGTGGCTTAGACTCTTTATAGTATGCCAAACACAACATAATCACACAAACAGTGAAAATTTTTAGCATAATGTTTTATGTTCTCATGGAAGACTTAGACAGGAAGCAGAAACTCCTTCAACAACATGGTATGGACATTGTCCTTTGTCACTGGTGCTCCATCTTGGTTTGAATATTAAACAGACAGGAGAGCAAGGCTGCAATCACTGTACAATTTATCCCTTGAAGAAAAATTAGTTTGTTGGTATTTTTTGGCCTGTGACCTTGTGGGATAACGTTTGCACATTTCCAGTGCTTGTTTATATCTGTCTGTGTTTCCAGTGTCTGTGTCCAAAGAATGCAGACTGATGACAATATGTACTTGCAATTAAGTCTTAACATAATGTAGTCTCCTGCCTTTATGCAGCCAGTCCTAAATGTCCTCTAAGTTTCTGTCTTTTAAATAATGACATTTAACCTGTCTGTATTGTAAAAGACTTGTATATCACATAAGAATTGTATAAGAATTGAAAGTATCTGGAATTTGCTTCAAAAATATAAAAATGTTTAAAAGCTGACTAAGAGAAAACTAACAAGGAATTTAACAGAATTAAAACCAAAACCCTGAAATTTCTCTGACAAGGTGCAGCTAATATCACTCCAGTTTCCAAAATAAAGGAATTATTTTGTGTGGGAGAGGAGGCAGCACGAACTGGAATCTGCCTGTCTGCTAGTCAGTCCCTCCCTAATAACTTCTGATCTCTTGAGCATATTAGGTTCCTTCATGTTTCAGTGACCAATACCACAGAAAAATTTAAGCAGAGTTGGAGTTGGAGTCCACAGAATTAAAACCCAGACCTGTAAGAGAACAGGACATGTTTGTTCAATTACATAGAAACCAAGACATTTTCTGGGCTATACAACCAAATTATACAGCAGAAATTAATTTGATGTGAATTCAAATTCTGTAGGAAAGTAAAATAATAATTTACAAAGGTTTTTTTTTTGTATTTTTGAGTCTCTTTCCTCTGTTCATGATAATGGGACAATATAAACCTGTTGATAACATAAAATTTGTTGTCATTACTTCCTCCCTTTAAAATAATTTGTGGTGGAATCGTTTTTGCATGTATCTATTGCAATACACTACTTGCTGGTTTTTGCAACCAAAGAAGCAAGGATCAGAGAACAAAAAAGTGTCAAACAATAACTTTTCTCCTTTTTATTCCCCCACCACTAAAATATAATTTCAACTCAAATGAGAACTTTTAGTGGAATTTTACCAGTTTTGATGAAAGTTCACTAGGAAAACTAATCAAGATAGAGAGTTCATACTGATGGGACTGTGAACATAGGAACCAATGCAAAGAATGTTTTATGTTAAACGCAAATTCTAACACTTCTTCTTGCCTATTGACTATCCTCAGGCTGACTCATTAAACACATTGAAAAGACTCGGTTCTGCCTCTTGCAGAAAAAAGATACCCTCAGAATTTTTGCATTATTTATGAGATAGAGTTGTTCCTTTTTTTGTCCAGCTCTAATAATGACTCTGGCTTTAGGAAAAATTGTTTGCTGTGAAGCTGCCATATGATGCTGCAGATGACTGACAATGTCATATATAAATGGCCTTGGAAAAAAATATAGCTTAAAGTAAATCACTTTCTTTTTGAGCACTCTCAAAATCTATAAAAAAATTTTAGCTGAGGCATTGCAAGCAGCCTAAATCCATTCTTCCTATGAGCTCATGGTTCAAAGGACACTTTCATGTTTTTATATTAAGCACTTAGAATTTTTCATAGCGAAAACTTCTGTAAAGATTTTCAGTTTTTAAAGAGAGCCTTTCCAAGATTTCTGGGAGATTGCATAAGCAACATATCTAGTCCTCAGAAAAATCCCATAAAATGAATAAACTTTGACATACAAGTGTCTGTCACATCTTGAAAGTGTTTAGCTTTTGAGAATGATTTGTAGAAGATTTTTTCTTATATGAAATTTTTTCCATCAAAGGAAGTGACAAATTTTACTATTAGACAAACTTGTGCAGCCCTCACAAAATAAAAATAAAGGTGTTTTGGAAGGTGAAAGTTTAGTTCTGTATGTTGGTATCAGTGTGAAAAATGAGTTCAGGAGAAAAATTTGCTGAAACTCCTGTTAGGATTGAAAAAAAAGATCTATGGGGCCCAAGAAACTTGTATTTACTAAATGAGTGTTCCCAAATCACTACTCATCTACTTCCAAATCTGTATAGAAACACTAAGATAGAACACATTTAACAAACAGAAAATTGCATTTACTTGCAATAGATAATCGGAGATAAAAATGCTCAGTACAAGTGTTATCCTTGCAAAAATCAAGAAGCACCTATTTTGTGAAAATGTGTGTTTTGCAAATGACTCTTGGAGGTCAGAAACCCTATCTTACCATGCTAGATCATGTCAATATCCTTGAGTCTCTGAACCTATTTTTCACACTTGGACTTCCTAATAGTCTACAAGAGAGTTTGCCTTCACAGGGTCACAACCCTATTTATCTAAGATATTTTCCAGAACCTCAATTTAATAAAGATCAGGGACTGGATAAGGTCAATGTGTACTGAGAGCAAAAGGGAAGTACACCTGGGAAGTATCTGGTTCCTTATGCTCAGTGATTTTATTGTATAAAGTCATTATACTTTATATTTTCATTTTTCTTTGTAGTGTGAGGCTCCTTGTGTGCTAAACAAAGATGCTTGAAGATATCAGCATTGTTACAGAATCATCCAATTGTTAAGGTTGGAAAAGACCTCTAAGATCATCACAACCTCTAAGATTATCTACTCAGTTATAAAGAAAACAATCCAGAAAACAGTTCTATAAATATATTATTTTCTTTATATTGTTTTTGTTAATTCAGATTCACAGATTAGAAATCTGTTGCATGTGAAGGCACCTAAAACAATATTTTTAAGTCTTCTGTCGTGGAACATTCTGCGGATTTCAGACTTTTGACTTGCATGGTACTTTAAAAGAAGTACTACATCTCTCTCTTCACAAATGTGACTGCTCATCCAAGTGACCCCCATAAGTATTACTTGCTTCAGAATGTATCTAGGAAATGTCACACAATACCTTGCCCCAAAATAAAATAATTTGCTAGTCATTTAAAGTTTTCTTAAGCAATATAAGCATTTAATAATAAGTAGAATATCAAAAAGTAAACAAATAATCCATAAATTATAAAACATCTAAACACAGACTTCATATTCAATCTAGAAGGCTGGCAGAACTTCTTTGCTATATGAGTTGCAGAGAGAACCAATGATTTAAACCAGTCCTGACCAGTTAGAAGCAGATTTTAGGTAATTCTATGCTTTTTTTCTCATGACAATATAGTGTTACTAGGTCTATGGCATTTCTCTAAACAACTCTTTTTCCACCTATAAATATTATCTGGGCAGAAGTGGCGATTTCTGGTATTTTTCAAGGAAACTCCTGCATAACACAACAGCCCAGTCAGGGCAGAGGCTATAAATCCTTGGACTATGGATCCTAGTATGTGTTCAGAGCAGCTCTGCTGGACTTTTAGGGACAAGAAGACATCAGGAAAAGAAGCTGCCTATGTTTCATTGGCTGCTCAGGTATTTACACAGTGCCTGTATAACAAAATTGCCAGCTCTGGGTGTGTTGGAATCGTTGCACATCACTGTGTAGCTGATGTGTCAAATGCATATGGAACGTATTTGGACACACAGAACAAACACAGGCTTCTCATAAAGCAATGCCCAGTGTGTTAGATGAACCCAGACATGTCAGATATGATGCTTTGTGTGTGAGCACCTATCTATAGCCAAGAAATTCTGACATAAATATTCAAACCCTTGTGTATACAAAATAAATGGCAGTTATGGTCATTGTAAATTTGACATTCATTGATGCATAGTATGGGCTTCTGCTAAAGCAAGTAGTCTTTCTATATTTTGCTTTTTTTCCCTTTCTTTTTCTTTTATTTTTCTTCTGCACCTAGACCACTATATCTTATTTGGATTCTTACAGTTTTACTTTTGTGTGAAATTTCAGTAAGAAATATTTGCTCAACTCACAAATAGAAGGCTTGGAGTTCTGGGGTGTTATTTGATAGTATTAAAAACCAATGAGAGATTAATAACTAAACCAAGGATTTTCTTAAGAAAAACAATGAGAATGGAGAAAAGAAAATGATACTCTATACAAAGAGATGACTTAAATTCAATTAAAGAAATCCCCACAACAGAGTTTTCTCTAAAGGGTAGAAAATTCTCCAGTCCCTGTATGTACTGTTACAGTTTAGAAGAATAAACTATTTGCAAGATGAGGGTGAAAGATATAATAGGGATTCAAGTGTCAAGGAGATGTTGAAAAGTTCGAGAGTTGAAAAGGAAGGTACCACTGAGTTTAAAGTGATTTTTTTTTATTCTATTTTCCTATGTCAGGAAAACAGTTTACCAAAAAACTGTTAGATTCTCACATTGTGGTTTTCAAAATAATTAAAAAATAAAAAAACCCAGTGAAGTAGCTAGTGTAACACATTTGACACATATAATTAAGTTTCTTCTCACCAGGAAATCAACTAGAGGTTTGAATCAAAAAACTCTCCAACTTGTTTCTGCAGGGCTCTGGCTATCTATTGTGACTATCAAGGGACAGTTTCCTCTATGGAAAGAGGAATGAAATCTGCTTTATAGAATACAGACTTTACCTTAAATTTTGATCTGCCTTAATCTTACATCTCTACTAGAAAAAAAAGTCTTCAAAATAAAAAATAAAAACACAAACCGGAATTATTTTTGAACCACAGCTCACTGTAGATTGGAAACAAGCAGTAAGCATGAAATAAAGAGTTGTGCTCGGCTGTGCATGAAGTCAGTAAGGCTCAGATCAGAATCTCCCTGACTGTACAATTGTATCCCGAAACTGCTCCCCATTTGCTGTAGCATTTTCCCAAGGCAAACACCTTAAGTCTAGAAGTGTTTTCAGTGTTTAGTGGCTTTTGTAGATTTTTCTGGTTTCACTCTCATTTAAGGCAGCATCCTTTTCTGAATAACTTAGTGATATCAACAATGTCTTTGAGACTGTTTTAGCGTATTTAGGAGGTATCCAGAGCATGAATACCTTGCTATTTAACCCAGAAAACTGGTTCATACCTATCTATATATGATATGGAAGTTTAGGACCAATATATGGGAAGAAAATGGACAGAATTATGGGATACAAACTCCTCTGAGCCTTGGCAGCTGCATTTAATGCCAGCAAAAACACAACCATACATTCAGGGTTAGTAAAAGCATGTTTTGGGAAATCGATCGCAGAGAAACAAATATGTGGGATCCCTATGGTCCTAGCTGCTTCTGTGAACAGAGGAGGGAGTTTGTCAGTAACTTGTAGAAGGAAAGGACTTTTCATCAGACGGGCTACTAACTTCCAAGATTCGTGATGAGTCAACAGGAGTCCAAGGATCCAAACTACATTGAAGATGATGGGTCAGGAGGGAGTAGAAAGAGAAGGTTTTAAGCTAAAAGAAAAAAAAAAAGAAAGACTACAAAGCTCTAGCTAGTTTTTTTCTGGCTAGAATTATACTGTGGGTTTTTTTCTCTATTTACATTCCTCTATTTTCATCCAGGAGACAGTCTCTTACTAGCTTTTTAGCTTCATTATGATGGGTTTGGAAAACAGGAGGTAAATAAGGGTGTTATTGCCATTCTCAGGGCAGCTAAAACTTCACACTTGAGCCACCTATCCATCCTGTCTCACCTCTAAAGAAGGAGAGTAGCAGCATGGATAAGCATGATATCTGATAGATTGGGGTTTCTGGGAAAACATACATTTCGAAATACATGGCTCAGTGACAGTATTTCTAAGAATTCCATATGTATATAAAGGCTCGCTTTTCGGCCAACAAAGCATTTCCACAGTGAACACAAGGAGGCCTGACATTACAAATGGGAACAAAATACTCCAAAATGAGACTATGGGATGGAATTTCCACTGGAGCCTTTTGTCATTTATTTTGTATGGTCTAAATTAACCAATTAAACATTTCAGAAATAAAATTATTTGGCCTGTAAATTGTGCAGAATAAAATGTTTGAATAGCTGGGTTCTATAAATCAACCTATGTAATATAAGACACTAGTCCTGTTTTTACCTACCCTTTCAGAGGATTAACAAGGAACTGGCAAGAAGAACAGTAATGTTGATATGAGCTTCCAGCTGGGATTGATTACAGGCTACAGCCTAATGCAGTAATGTTTTGTGCTAGCACAACAGTTTAACTGGAGAGTGTTCACAATACATATCCCCCACCTTCTGCCTCATAAGTGCTGATATAAAGAAACCAGCTAATTTTGTTGTGATTCTGACCTTTGGTCTGTCAAATCCCCAAATTAATTATCTAGCACGCACATGACCTTCTACTGCTTAAATTAGGGTATATTTTTAAAACACATCTCACGTTAATAGCTTGTTTCTAGGCAAGTCTTTTGCCCAGCCCCCATCCTTATCCAAATGTGAAGTGGAGCATAAAGTGGACAGTATGGGCATAGAGAGATTGTAGGTGTTATTTCCTTACCAGTAGTATAAAGGTCAAAACAATATTGTGGAATTTAAAATCAAGAATTTCAGGAAGTAGTGAAGCTACTCTTCCTACAGATTACCAAAGTAAACAGAGAAAATTAAATATAATATCAGAAATACAATTAATGGTTTGTTCAGTGGGCAAAAATATTTTTTCAGTGGGCAAAAATATTTTTTCAGTGGTTTTTATCATCAGAGAAATTCCTGGGATGGAATCACAATGCAGGAGGTGTGTTGTAAGATGTGTTAACAGAAGTGGCAGTCTAGGACAACTGATTCTGTTCTTCTCGAGTTATTAGTATTTCTGGATGTAATTTTATAGATATTTTCAAGTAGATGAGCCTGAAATGGTTTGTTTCTGAATATTTCTGATTTGGAGAAATTGCATGCTGTCCAGGAACTCACAGAAAATGCAGAACTCACATGAAAGTGCCATAATAAAATTTGGCATATAAGCAACAAAGTGCTTTTCACTATCGTCACTGTGGGCACTGTGGAAATTAAAGGTCACTTTAGGGTCAGTGCTGATCTGAAGTCTTGGCCCACTCTAACTGAGTCTAGATGTAATAGCAGCAAAAATGAAATGCAACTTCTTCTGGAACTTAAGGTAGATACAGAGTGCAGAAAAGGGTTGAAATCCATATGGAAAAAAATACAAAAAGTGTAATGCTTCATGTTGATATCCTTTTGGATGTAAAATCCATTATTTTACTCTTAAAATTTCTCAAAAGAAAATGCCCATGGCTTAAATTTGAACCATTTCTCTCAATCCTGTCCACATATGTTACATAAGTTTAAGAACACGTGTGGAATCAGGGCAGTCAGTTAATAAGTATGGCTGAGCCCTGGGTTTACCTGTTCTTGAAGGGGCTGGAGCAGAGTTGAGATATTCAGAGATTTCTGGGGATGTGCAGAGCTGGAATTGCAATGCAAAGTGAAATACAGAAGCAGAAAACTGGACAGACTATGGGTTGGACATTTTGGTCTTGGCTGTATTTCTGCTAAAGGGCTGCCTCACATAACTGAATCCACAGGATGCAATCCTACTCAAACAGGACCACGAGCGGTGTTACCGAGACATTCTAACAATCAACTTTTTCCAGTCCATTAATAGACTTAAGCATTTACAACAGACAACCATTAAAACTTTTTCATGCAAATAAGCAAATTTGAATCTTTTGTGGAGCAGACCAAAAGTTAGCTATTAATACCTCACAAACTGCATACATGACTTAGATGTGATTGTCTATCAATACAGGTGCATTTGCTCAGAAAAGTTTTATTTGCCAAGCTGTTAATGAAGGCTGACTTGAAACAGAAGAAACAGCAAAGAAGGAAAATAGTAGATTTCTATACTACCTTCAAGAAATGTGAGGACCCTCATCCTGTACAGAGATCATTTACAGTGACTGCAGTGACACAGTGCTCTTAATTGAATTTCTTAAGGTGAATTGTAGGCTAAAAGAATTTTGAACATACTAGTTCTGAAATATTGTATATATGGGGACCTTCTTATCACAGCTTGACCAAGCTCTGGTATTGAACATAATTGTGGTCATATTGAACATATTGTGGTCATAACCTTTGCAAATATGATGATTCTGCACAAATGGAAAAGTCTGGGATTCTCTTTAATAGTGGTAAAAGAAAATTGAATGGATAAATGTAACCTTTATAACTAATGAGTATCTGAGAACACATGTTGATTTTTGTAAACATAACTATTTGAAATAAGGAAACTATTCACATGATTACATGCAGTTCTTCAGCTGAGACATTTTAAAACTGGAAGAAATCACTCGATTATCCATTCTGACTTTCTACATGAAACATGTTTTATGAAGTTTTGAATTAATTCTTGATTGGAGGCTGATAGCTGAAACTGCATTGGAGACTATATTCTTAGGGGAAAATGCAAGACAAAGCCTTATAGTAAGGCGACCATGACCCATGATAAATTTTTTAGCTGAATGTGCTTCTTGTCAACATGCAGGACATGACCAGACAGAAAGAGCTTCTTCCCTCTCCTCATGTCCTAACACAACCTAATGCATCGGGAGACAGTATCGGTTACAGCCTCAACTCACTTCTTCCAGAATGCTAGAATACCAAATAATGCTCCAGCTTGCTTTTCCAAGGAAATTAAGGGTTTATAACGCTATTTTCTCTTTGCTTGTCTTTCTTTCCCTGGAAGAGCTGTTTCTTTCTTCACTTTCTGTAAATAAAGGAACCTGTTATTCGGTTTCAACCAGAATTGACATGGATCCAGACCAACAAATGAGGAGAGGATTTAGGAGAAGGGGAAAGAAGAAATTTGCAGGGATGCCTGAAAGAAGCCTGTAACAAACTAGCCTTCAGTAGTTGTTCTTCTCATAGAACAGCTTTTTTCTTTTCCTGAAGTGATCTGTGGCCCCCTCTATCCTTGAATCATATCTACATACTTCTCTGACAATAAGAGCTTTCTGTTTACTACAGCATCAGAGCCAAGATAGTTGAGGACAAGAAAATTGGATTCTATTCTTCCTTATGAGTCACTAGTAAAAATGCCAGCTTTGTGACTGTACAATCTTTATTATCAAAGATAATATAAGAGAAAGAAAACAACTACATTTTCACATTCCAGGCTATGCATGCACTTCTGGAAGCTGGAAAGTTTCTCTCCAGGGCCATAAACTGAACACATTTGTACATATGGGATACAAATGGAATAAAATCCCCAGTGTCTTTTCTTTCCCTGACACTTGAAAATTCATGAAGTAGAACATTTAACTATGCATATTAATGGCTGGACTGAACAGTCCTTTGGTGCTGTATAATAGTGGAATAATAGTCTACCTTAATAGCAACATGAAATGAGGAATATTGAAATAAGGGGGCTAGATGCCAGGTTAATATCAAGAGACTACACAGTACTAGTGCCACATGGCTTGGTCGACCACTGCAGACGTTGAGTTTTGCTGGCAGGATCATAGCAAGACTGGGCAGTAAGATGGGACATTCCAAAGCTGAATCTGTTACTCTCCGAATGAATCATTACTTACAACTGGAAAGCTGTTAGAGAATAACTTAGCATCCATAGCTCATTAAAAGCATCTTCAAAGTGAATATTAATTACGTCTTGGAAAATATCAGGTTTTCAACAGTTGGAATGACAAAGTAGGCTAATTCGGTGGGGAGACTTCTCTTGCCCATCAGCAACCAGCCTTCCGCTTATGTTCCTTTGGACATCTCTTGCTTTACTTTCTTGTTGCTGCCAAGAAAACACTTCCATATTGCTGTACATACTGTACTGGACACTGCACAGCCATGTGCTGTTTACAGAATAAGAAAACCAGCCAATATCAAAGTAATTTTCCATACCTCTTGATTTTTTTTTTTTTAAATTAAAAGTTTGTTATTTGTTCAGTTGTTGAGTTTGGGTTGGCAGTACAGGAATTAGACCTCTGCTGTGACAAATTGGGGACCATGTGACATTTCTTAAGCAGGAATTCAGATTAAATGATAAGAACAGATCCTTCTGGCCATAAAATATGTAATTCTATTTTAATAATATTTATTAACATCTGCTACACTATATTATGATATTCTGATAATAGGAAATTGCTTCTATTTCACCCATATACAATTATCCAGTGTGGCAACGGAGAAGAAAGAGACTTATAGAAAAAAAATATGCCATGGAATGATATTTACTATTTTGGGAAAAACTGCCTTGGAGGAGTATATCACGAGTTAACCACAGTTCTTGTAGTTTGCATCTTAGATGGGATCATCTCTAGGCTGGCAGCAAAATGCAGGGCAGACACTGTTGAAAAGAAATTTTATTTTGTAGGCTGCCAGAGTAGAGACTTAGAAATTTCTTCAATGTTTTTGATTAATTTTATGATTAATAAAATATAGGGTAATGCAAGCAGTTGGCTCCATTTTCCTTTCACAGCCGCTCCTGCTCTCTTCTCTTCTTCATGACAAACTGTTATAACACCCTTTGTCTAACCTTTTTTCATAAAAACCACCACAGCCACAACGACAAAACACAGGTTCATTACTGGTTTATAGCAAATGTAGATTTGTTTCCTATTAGTACTTTTATTTCACAGATCCACAGGAAAAACAAAGTGAAGAGGAATGAAAGGGAAAAGTGCACTCTTCCTAACTCCTCACTGGAGACAACAGTGTTACTGCTTTCAGTCAGCTCTTATTTCTATTGTATAGTTGTAGTGGTTTGGTCCAAAATACTCATTACTGTTTACCTTCTGTGAGATAAGAATTAGGAGAAATGCAAAGCAGGCACCAAACCTGAAAGAATATAAAGAAGTTTATTAACAGACCTAAAAGAAGAAGAAAAAAATCATACCACACCTTCAGAACACTTCTCCTCCCCCCACCTTTCTCCCTTCTCCCACTGACAATGTAAAAAGACAACCCTTGAGATGTTCAGTCTGTTTACCATTTCCATAATAACCTTGTTCAGTCCATTTAGAAAGTCCATGCTATGAAAACATTATCACAATGAGAGAGTCGCCCGAGTTGGTTCTCTGCTCGCATGTGAGAGTCCCTTCCCACGACTTGCAGCTTTTCCCACAACTGCTTTCGAGGGTCCACTCTTGAAGTTCTTTAGGGTACAATTTTAAGGTTGAGCCATTCAGAAACAAAAGTTGTCTTCACCCATCTCTGGGAGCATTTCATCTCTAAGAATAGAGGCCCTTCTCCTTCCCTGGGAGCAAAGGGTCCTCCTCATCTTCATCTCTAGGACTATCTCTGGGAGCATCTCTAGGAACTGAGGTTTTCTCCTTTCTCGTGTGGAGCAAAAGTCCTCATCGCTTCCATCTCTCCCTGTCCAAACTTCTCATGAAATTACAGCTGCTTCAGCATCTGCCTATCTCAGCACAGGTGCTTTTGCTCACGAGTTGAACACTCCACCCCCCATGCCTTCATGAAATCACAATGGGTACTCTGATATATCATAGCTTCACAACAGAATTTCAGCTTTAAGCATCTCCTCTTTCCTCTCCCTTAGGTTTTCAGCTCTTCACAGCACTAAAAGGGTTAATCTCACCTCGGCCTTGCAGCTGGAATGTCCTTATCGCTGTTGGTCACATGATCTTTGCCAGACAGCAGTGCAGCTTCAGCTGAATCTTGGCTGCACTGGAGAGAGGGAGCCGAGCCGCTCCGACTGCCCACAGCAGGGCTGTGAGGGGAACAGGGCGCAACAGGGCCCATGGCTCCAGGATGGCCGTGGTCCAGCCCAGCCTGGCCCGAGCAGGGCCTGGGCCGGGCCCACTGGCCCCTGCACGGGGCCTGCAGCCACCTGAAACCGGAAACAAGACAGCGCTCTGCCCCGGGGTTTTTCTATTCTTAAGTGTGGATCACACAGGTGGTCACAATTTTAAGTGGCTCAAAGAATTGTCCATATGCAAACTGGGCAGCTGATAGGTTCTGTCAGGCCACAGAGGAAGCTGTAAGCACCCCTGTGCAAGAACACTTCCAGGACTATGCTTGCTAACCCATGACAATAGTCTAGTTGCTTCTTGGTGGTAAAACTGCTCTGCTCTGCTCTGCTCCATTCCAGACCTGTCCCTGTCAGGAAGTGTAACTATAAAGACTCCACTGGGATACCATAGTATTTCTAGAGATTTTTGGCCACTAACAAAGTAAAAATAATTAAACCATCTAAAAAAGCCATGACCCAGTCTTGCTTGTCAAAGCCCTGTGAAGTTCCAGAATCCCTTTTCAAGAAAGAGGTGCTATGAAGACACCAGCTGAAGGAGTAACAAGGTCTAATTTGCTAATTTGCAAGGCGTGGTGTGATACACATTCATCCCAGCGCCTAACCCTTTTTAGTTAGCAGGAGGCATGTATTTCACCTAGAATCGGATGGAGTGTATATTTTTTCATACTAGCAATGACATATTCCTTACAGCTTATTTCAGACAGCATTCTCAAGGATTATTCCTCTTTCAGCCTTCAAGGCAGCTACATAAGTACTTTTAAGAAAAAAGGCTATTGAGTCTCAAGCCTTAAATAGTTGTGGTTTGTTTGTTTTTTAAACAATTGGAGTAACATAGAACTATTACCATTGCCCTAAATTGCTATGGAAAGATGATAATTTTAAAAGAAATTTCCAAAGAAATATATGCATTTCATATGTATCCACATTTCTCTAATTTTCCTTTATAAGACTGTTCAAAATGCTCTATAATTTGTCATTGTTTATGCCTTATCCTAGCAGCATCAGCATACCTGAAAATCCACAAATTCTAGGGAATACAGAAAACAGCTGTTTGATGCAGTCTGCCTCTTGACAGCCTGTCTCTGTTACCAAGGCACTTCTCTCCTTCCTTCCTGAGCCAAGGAGCCCATCTTGGACTCAATGCTTTTACTCCTAGTCAGACAGAGAAAATGTGTCAGAGGCGAGGAGTAGTGTTTTCCACAAATTATTGACACAGCCCAGGAATGATCCACCACCTCAGACAGGAGCAGGACAGCTGGGGACAGTTAAGGGCAGCTCCTGCCCCAGGCATCAGCACCTCCCTGGAGGTGGGAACATCCTTGGGTGCACAGGGCTTGGGAGAAACTTCCTTGGAGGAGTATGTAATGAGTTAACCACAGTTCTTGTGGTTAAGCCAGTTCTTGTGGTTCCAGTTCTTGGTGGAAAAGCCCAGATGCTATAGGGCTGAACTGGAGACCAGCCCTGCTGTAGCATCTCTGGGGCAGGGACTGATGGCCCCGGGGGGCTGACATGGCATCCTGGGACATGGTCAAGGTGGGGGACAGTTTGAGGAGTTTCAGGGACACTCAGTGCTGCTTGTGTTCTCAGGGCCTTGGCAGCTTGCCAAGGAAAGAAGAGAGACCACTCTAATAGCAGCTGCACAGAAAAAATGAAGAGTGCAGTCACTATTTCTAATACATTTAAATCAATGAACCAGGTAATTTGTACTTAAATAGACAGAAAAACCCATAATAAACAGTAAACTATTACTAAAGACAAATGCATTTCCAATGTGGTTTTGTTCTTGCATTTTAATAACATGAAAATGCAAGCAAGGTGTACAAAAGGAAACTAACTCAACTTTCTTGCTGACAAGACTTTTCAAATAATATGGTTGTGGTTGATAACCTATCAGTAAAAAAAATGTTTCTACTCATTGCAGCTGTTTGTTTTTTTGCAGCAGTTTCTTAACATGCACAGTGAAGCTGTTCATTAAAAAGCAAATCAACAACAATGAAAAATACTCATCAGTCTGAAACAGTAGAAATAGTTTCAAAATCATGGTGCTACATTGAAAATGTGAGTTCTTTTGAGATATGTGATGCTGCCATTTCTCTGAAACTGCACAAGTTCAAAACTAGTTTCACTCAATTTAACTTCCCATTGATCCTTTGGAATTACAGATATTAAACACTTGGTTTCACAACAAACTTAATGAACAATTCTGAGTCTCTTTATGCACAACCACTGGAAATGCATGGACCAGTTGGAATCAGAGATTACAGCAATGTCCCATTGGTCTGCAATTTTCTGGCAGCTGAGAGTCATTGCCTGGATATATATAATGACTTGTGCTGCAAGTTTTTCTCATGAGAGTTGAATCTAAACTGGAAAATCCTGGCTTCAGAGGATAAACCTACTGAAATAAATAAATCTGTTTCTGTGGGATGTGTAAAGCTGTAAAGGGGGGTTCAGTCCAGAGGACAGGCATTTATGTTAAGACCTTTGGGTAGATTTATGCTCTGAAGAAGAAAAAGGATGATGAAATGGAAGATTTAAAGAGGTAAGATTGAATATGTGCACAGTGTGAAAGAAAGGGAATACTGAAGGCAGAAGGAGAGGTTCAGGCTTTCTGGAACAGCATGCTGATGATTTCTATTAAGCTCGAAATCTCTGTGATCCTTTCCTTGAGTCCAAGCCTGTGTCTCAGCTCACAATATACCCAAACTATCGAACCCTTAAGCCAAATATCTGTGGTCACTGCTATGGTCAGAGGACTGTGAGAATCAGGTGGCTTCTCATGGCTTGAAGGGTGTACTGTTTGCTGGATAAAAACTGGCTGGATGGCCAAGCCCAAAGGCTGGTGGTGAGTGGTGTAAGATTCCATTGGTGACTGGTCACTAGTAGTGTTCCCCAGAGTTTGGTATTGGGGACAGTCCTGTTTAAACTCTTTATTAATGATCTGGACAAGGGGATCAAGGGCACCCTCAGTCAGTTTGCAGGTGACACCAATTTGGGTGCAAATGTTGATCTGCTGAAGGATAGGAAGGCTCTGCAGAGGATTCTGGACAGGCTGGATTGATTGGCCAAGGCTAGTGGTATGAAGTTCAAGACAAACTGGTAGGTCTTCGGGTCACAGCAACCCCCTGCAGCACTACAGGCTTGTGGAATAGTGTCTGGATAGCTGCCTGGTGGAAAATGGTCTGGGAGTGCTGATTGAGAGCTGACTGAACCTGAGCTGGCATGTGGCCAAGAAGGCCAATGGCATCCTGGCCTGTATCAGCAATGGTGTGGCCAGCAGGAACAGGGCAGTGATTGTCCCCCTGTATTCAGCACTGGTGAGGCCACACCTTGAGTCCTGTGTCCAGCTCTGGGCCCCTCAAAGACATTGAGGTGCTGGAGGAAGTCCAGAGAAGGGCAACAGAGCTGGTGGAAAGTCTAGAGAGTAAGTCCTGTGAGGAGTGGTTGAGGGAGCTGGGGTTGTTCAGCCTGGAGAAAAGGAGGCTCAGAGAGGACCTCATCACTCTCTAGAACTGCCTACAAGGAGGTTGTAGCCAGGTGAGGTTTGGTCTCTTCTCCCACGTAACAAGCGACAGGACAAGAGGAAATAGGCTCAATTTCTGCCACGGGAAGCTGAGGTTGGATATTAGGAAACATTTCTTCACAGAAAGGGTGGTCAAACATTGGAACAGCTGATGATGGAAGTGCATTAATTATCAGCCCTGGAGGTATTTGAAAGACAAGGAGATGTGGCACTTAGGGACATGGTTTAGTGGTGGACTTTTCAGCATTCGTTTAACAGTTGGACTCAGCAATCTTAGAGGTCGTTTCCAATCTAAATGATTCTATAATTCCCATCCATATCTGATATGGAGTGTGAATGACAGCCCACAGAGCTGCAGCTGAGGAGTGATTACAGAAGGTGCTTCCACCCTTCTTCCACAAAATGAGTGTCTGACTGACTCTGGAGCCAAGTTGCAAGAAAACTCTTCCTTTCCTCTGTTTCTGACAGGCAGCACAGGCAGCTCAGAGATTTATTACTAGTAATTGCCTTTTACTGAAAACTTCACTAGGCATGAGAAACTCTTCTCTGCACCACCTACCTCTCCCAAGGTCAGGTCCTTTCAGAGATAAACATTTAACACACAGGCAGACCCTGATCTTAGGTGTGAGAACCTAGTTCTGCAGATGAGGTTGATCACTAATCAGGCCAGTCTGCTAAACTGTTGAAGAAGATGTTCCAGCTTTGGCATGGGTCCATTAAAAATAGAATATTCATCATAGAAATGTAAATGTCAGCTGAATATCCTGATATACAGATGTGGTTTTATGATTACACTGCAGGGGAACAACAACAGTGGGAGTTGTGGGGCATGAGCTGTCTAAACTCTTCTGTGGTCCTGGGGGTGCATGTGTGTTACCTAAATCCCTGCTGATGAAGTACTGTTTCCAATTCTGCTGGAAGTATTGGATCTACCTGGGATAAACCTTGCTTCCACAGTTTAGATGTGACTTGGGTTCAAGAAGAGAGGAATACTTTGTAGTTAATCTTTTGGTATTAAAAGAAAAAAAAAAGAGTCAGTCATATTAGTCTAGTTTAAATTATCTAAACTGCTTTGAAATGGTCTAGTAAAACTAGAAAATTTGGGAGGAACCAAAGAGCAGAAGATTGTGATCTATCAGAACAAATTGTCTCAGAAAGCCACCAAAGTCCCATCTCTGGATGTTTTGAAAGGCAAGTCAGAAAAACAATTGTCAGGAACAGTTGAGGTATATGTCATACTTTTTTCAAATAAAGAAAAATCTAGATAATATGTCAAGGTCTTTTCTACCCCTGTCTTCTACAATTCCAATTACAGGCTGCTCTCAGAATTGCAAGATGCCTGTGTTACCTGCTATTGACTTCAATGTAAGAAAAAAGTCTGCATTGGGGGAAAGCACATTACTGCAACTTATTTAACTGACAAAATTAGGTTTATTTTTGTGAGGTTCCTTGTGTTTCTTTGTGTAATTGTTGCTATTGAGTCACTTGTGTGTGCTGTAAGTCAATTGTGCTATAGAGGAAATGTTAATATTATATATTCACTACAGAAGTCCAGATTCCACAATGAACTACCTGTGGTGAATGTGTAGTTTAACAGACCTGCAATGACATCTGTGGTTTCCTTTACTGGAGATGATGAAGGTTGGTGGCAGGAGATTTTGCTTTCAGAGCTCACTGGATGACAAAGAACTAAAACTCATAGATAATTTAAATAAAGACCTGTAAAGGAGTATTTATCCCAATTTAAGGCTATATAACTGTATTACAGCTGGTGAGGGGGGTCAGTGGCTCTAACCCAGGAAGAGATGATCGGTCTGGGGAGTCTGGGGAGATGGTCCCGAAAGGAATCGCCTTCCCGAGGTCCGGTATCTTCCCCCAGCTGCTGGCAGGGGGGCCCTTGCAGAGGCTGTCAGCTCTTTAGTGATTATCAGCTCGTGATTCCAGCTCAGCTCTGCAGGGCAGCCTCCAGGCCAAGCCAGACCAGAGACAGAGACGAGAGGCCCGTGTGGCTGGTTCCGCACGGAGGTAGCTTTATTATGCGTCCCCTCCGGCAAAGGGGGGAGCCAGTGACAAGAACCCCTCTCCCAGAGGGGTGCGAGGGAGCTTGCCTTTATAGGGATACAGGGGATCAGTAGGGGACCAATGGATTACAGAGGGTCTGGGACAGACCACTGGGTTACAGAATGATCTGCATAGGGTCTCCCAAAGGATTGTGGGTCTGCCTTTCCTCACCACGACCAAAGGGAGTCCTGCTGGGAGATTGCTCAATCTCCTTATCTCAGCAGACGTCCCTCCAGGGCAGTGGCTGGGCATACCCCACATAACTGCACCTAGAATCTCATAGAAAATATACACACAAATCCTAAACATTAGGAACAGGCTTTTCTAGTATGATGTAATGATATATCCTTAATTTATTCTTCTGGTAACCTTAACCCAAGATAAGACTAAAATTATTTTGGCAGATTCTAATAATACACTTATCTGAAACCTCATAGTGCTTTTCTTCAAGAAGTTCTTCTTACATGAATGGGACACTTGTGGATTTGGTTGCACCTTGACTACTATGAAAAAAAATGGTGGGGTTAAAATAGGCTCAAGGAGTAGCTGATTAGACCATCTTTTTTTTTAAAGAAGAACTGATGATCATAGAACAGAGTGAGTTAACAGTGATCCCTCCTACCTGCACAAGCTGCAATGGGACTCAGCTCCATTTATTATTCTGAAATAGCAGGTGCACCAACACCAACTAGAGAATACGTAGTATATGTACTGCTTTTCATGTACTTTTTGTATAAAGAACAGATTGCCTTTATTGCTCCTGACCTTACATTTCTTTGTCAAACATATCAATCACTCTCCCTAACCTTTAATAGGAAAGGCTAAAGTTGTTTACTGCAGCAGTTCCTATTCACCACAAGGACACCACCTCCATTCTGAACCAGGCAGATTTGCATACCTACCACTGATCATCCAAAAAGATTGCTTCTTCCCCTAAAATATTTGTCCATTTTATAAATTTTTTTCCCAAGGAGGTCATTCATTGCCAGTGAGGTTAAATCTAAAAGTCAGCAGTATTTGGCAGAGATTTATGTGGGAATAGATATGAGTCTGTACAGCTCTCAGACTGATTAAATAAAGAATGTCATGGGAGTAGTATGATAGTATATGCATACTCCAGTAAATGAAAGTAATGCATTAGAATGCAGCTTTAGGGTCTAATTTAGAAACATAATTCAGACACAGGCAGAAGCCTTTAAAATATTGGCAGATGTCTTCATACTGTATTTCATATAGAGGACAAAGTGGATTAAAGATAAATGTAATCCAAATAATGGTGCTGTTTCATTTATTTTTTCACTTATGTTTTATTTCTTTTAAAGAAATTCAATTTGTAGAGGATTGTTTTCTGGGGTTTCATATTTTTATGCAGATCCGCTTAAAAATGTGAGCAGGGGAAAAAACCCCATTCATTACAAATTGCTGGCTGCTTTTCCTGAGACAGCCTATGGTAAGTCACAGTTTTTACTCAGCCTAGGTGAAATAAATACTGTTGTTAAAAGGAGCATTTCAATAAGCAGGAAGTTTGATTCCCCTTTTTCTGTCTCCCATCCCCTTTCAATCTCATTATATGTCAAGGTGATTAGGCTTAAATGGTTATTCTCACTTAGGATTCTCAACTTTTATTGTAGCCCATTGCTGAAGGACAGACAGGCTATTATTATCTCTGCTCCATGTTATATTTTTCCCTAGTGACATTTTCTCAGGTTGGTGCTTTTACAACATTCTTTTTTCTTCCACCTCCCTTGCACTGCTTTAGAAGTCAGGAGAAAATGAATAAAAATTCAAATGTGACTCAAGTACATTGTTAAATAAAGTGGAAGATTTGGGAAAAGTTGGCTGGGGGTTGTGACACACGTTTATGTTCTCATGTGTCTGAATAGGCATACAATCGATCCTAAGTGGAGACTTTCTAATTTTCTCACCCATCTAAATGCTTTTAATTGATGGCTTTGATTTTTGAATTGCACCATCCCCTTCATTGAGCATTCTTTCCTAAATCCAGGGTTGTGAGGGGATGCAAAGGAAAGCTATTTGTGTTTGTTTTGAGCTTCAGACAGTTGAACAAAATGAATACAAATGTAATGCTGAAACAGTATTGCCTGTATTCAGCATTTCAATTCCATTTTGTGTTTGTCCAATCCCTTTAATATCAGTCTTGCCATTAAAATCATGGGGAATCTGAATCTCTTCAATGGAAATAGGACTGAATTCTCCCAGACTTCATACTCATTGCGCAAGAGATTGGCTCAATTTTTTGGAGGTAATGAACACTTTGGGCTTTCTTGGGATGTAATTCAGCTGCCAATATTCTCTGTTTTGAAAGAACAAGCCCACAGCTAACTTACAACTTAAGTTTTCCACACAAGTTTAAGACAAAATGAAGACATTTTGTTTTTGAGGAAAGTTTGTTAATGCTGTTTAAACATCATTCATATTCATTGCCCTTATTAAGTCAGAGTGGTCTTGGAGGCACACCAGCAGTCAGTGACACCAACTCTAATAAACTGCAAGAGATCAGAATTGTACCCACTGTTTTGTGTCTTTGTTCAGAGGCCTTCAGTATTTACTATAAATGCTAATTGGTGAAATCTTAGAACTCCCTGCAAATAATGTCAAACCCCATCATCTTTACCATTGTTTCTTATCAAGCTGATACAAAGCATACTAGACAAAATATCCGAGGGAGAAGGAATGAAAGATTGGACATAACCCTATACTTGCTATAATTTGGAAACAAAAATGGCAATCATATTTTGAACTGTGAGGTGAACTAAACTTTAAAGTAATTTTCTCATTCAGAAAATAATTTCTCTTTTCCAGGTATGTTTAAATAGAGACAGACTGGGACTTTTAGAAAGTAAAGAGCCCAACTCAGAAAGAAATTTGGATGTTAAAGAAGGAAATTCTGCTTGAAGTTTTCTGCTGCCTGTCTTGCAGATGGTCCAGCAGAGAGCTCCTTGAATCTTAAAGTCATGGAAACGTTGACTGGAAGGAAGCTTTGTCAGCCCTCTTCTCTAGTCTTTTGCCTGTAGCAGAACTTTTGTTATGTAGATCAGATCTGTCACAGCCTTGCCTACCAGAGCCTTCAAAACCTCCAGAACAGAGAACTGATCCATCGTGAACTCAATAATTTAAAACAGCCATTAAGATAGGTACATTTGATCAGCTGTGTTTATAGTTCCAAATAACCAGGAACAATCCATAAACCTTCAACCAGAAGATGCAAAGCATTTGTATCTCAGACTAGAAATAAGGAAGATGTTAGTATGGGGTAATGAAAGACTGACACAGGTTTCCCAGAGAGGTGGTGGATACGCCATCCCCGGAATCATTCAAAGTCCCATTGGACAGGGCCCTGAGTGACAGGATCTAGTGACCAGGCACGTGGCAGGGAGGTTGGAATAAATGGCTTAAAAGGTCACTTCCAACCCAAACTATGCTGTAATTCTACGATGCTTAGGCTGACTGGCACTGTGACTGCTCCTCTCCTTCAGCTGTACAAGCTGCTACAGACTGACAGCCTGAAACAGAGACTGGTACAGATCTGCCACTGCTGAATTTAAGGAGGTCACCTGTACGTAGCCCTGTTAAATGTGTGAAAGTAACTAAAAGTCAGCCATTTGACTAAACTGTTAGGGTGTGCAGGTTTTTACATACATATTTCCTACTATGTATTTATATAATACTGGTATTGCATATATTTATATATGATAAAAGATACCATTATATATATATAGGTGTATGTATACATATAGATAATATATAGGTTAAATATTAAGTATATAATATAATTTTATGTTTTTATATATATGTATATAAGTATTATAAGGTAATTTTAAGAGATATTTTCTCTACCATCCTAAAATTTTTAAGCAAAAATAGAAAGGATTTTTATAATTATCTTGTAAAACTGGAGAGAGTGAAGAAAGAAGCAACAGAATAACAACAGGACTGGAACAAAAGTTTTACAGTGAGAGACATGGGGGAACTTGGTTTGTTTATCTCATCAAATGCATCAGGTGTTGATTTAGACTGTAGAACAGTCTAAATACTTTCATGTGGAGAAAATATTGCATATTTCAGACTTTCTTAATATAACTTAAAAGATTTGAGAAAAAACAAAGTCTGTAATTAAAGGCAGATTAGTTCAACTTGTGAAAAGGCCGCACACTTATAATAGCAAAAGTGATTAGTCCTTGAAAATAATAAACAGAAGAGATGGTATAGCCTTCATTTTTGATTACCCTTCAGATGAGGTTATGGACAGAGATAGCTCTAGTCTCAGGGATCAATGAGGTTTAATGCAGTAGTGTAGATGTTTTTAACTTTAAAAAAGGAATGGCAGAAAACATGCATCTCAGAAATACATTTTTGTGATGTTCAAGATTTGATCTGTGATAAAAGAGAACAACCTTCATTGCTGTGCAGATTTTGCAATAGTCCTTTTTACTTTCAATATCTAATTTATATCTTTCCATAATTACATCATGACAAATAAAAAAAAAAGTTTTCAGAAACTCCCAGTTTGGGTGAATGCCCTATATGCCACCATTGCAAGTTAAGTATCCCCACAGATTCCTGGATTTATTTTACTATGTACATGGCATCCCTTTTAAAACACCTGGAGCTGTATACCTCCATGACTGCAGATGAAACCCTACTCCTGGCCAAGACCTTACATTATCTCATGATGAAGCAAGGGCTTTCCTATCTTCAAAAACATCAGTGGACTCTCAGTGGGAGAGTGAAAGAGAGGGATATGCTCAAGTGAATATGGTCCTCTAAGCCTGTTTTCCCTCTCTCATGAGCAGTCTACTATGGCCATAAACAGAGTACAAAACAGTCCTTCAACTTTTACAGGTTAGATTTGTTTGGGTTTTTTTTGGTTGGTGGTTTTTTTTTGGTAATGTTTGTTTGTTTGTTTGTTTGTTTTTAGTAACAAGTATTACTATACAATTTCTCAGAGAAAAGTACTAGCAGAAATAGAATCCTCTTGCAACTGAGAAGCATTGTGAACCAAATCTAAACATGAGGTGATCAATCCTACAGGCTTCAGAGTAAACCCTAGTTGCATTCCAGTTACATCCCAGTTGCATTCCACCACAGCAGTGCCTGATTCTTGGATACACCCTTTGCTAAGGTGAACAAGCCACACAGTTTTGTTCCTTCATTAAAACTGAACAGGAAACACAGTGCCTGTCCCTAGTACTAATGATCACTTTATGTGAGTAGTGCTCTGGTAGGGTTGTGAAGGACAGCAGCCACTTTCCAGATTTGCCAAGAAACAAAACATAGGAAGCACAACAAATGTAGCAATAAAAAAACTCCTGAAATAAAGAAAGAGAAAAAAAACCTTGGAAAATATAAAAATCCAATGTTTTTTAGACTGCGACAAAGGCTACATTTATGAATTTTATTTAATTAATAAATAATAAGTGCCTCCTAATTTACAGCAGAATAATCTCCCTTAAAATCCAAATGGTTTTGGAAACTTTTTATTTCTGTTTGTTTTATTTGGCTAACATGAATAAAAGAAGAATGTTTTTGGTTTTTAGTGTGGAATTTTCAGTGTGGAAGTTCTGGAAATGGAAGCCATATGCTGTACCAAAACTATGGTAAACAAGAGCAATTAAGAGGTAGATTTTTCTGAAACATGTACATGTGTGAGGAGAAGAGGAGAGAATGCATACTACATATGTATATATGGCAAGGAAGTGATTAAGCTGAGTACCTGGCTAATAACACTATCACAAAAGTCTGCAGTGTGGCAGAATGGAAAAATAATGGAAAAAGACAGACTGGAAGAAGTTGACTGAAGAAAACATGACTTTTGTCCCATAAAACTTGTATTTAAAATAACTGTGCCTGTTTTAAGGAAAATTGAAAAAAAAAAACAAAACAAAACCAACAAACCACAAAACAAAACAAAAATACAAAATAAAAAGCATCAAATAAAAAGCAAAGCAATCATTGGAAACAGCAGATTTTACAGATTAACTAACTCCCTTCACAGAAGATGGGAATACAAAGTTATGAACAGCAGTGCCTGCTATAGGTTTTACATTTCTATGATGTACTCCATAGTTCTGGGATTATCACTGAGCAGTGATCTTATCTTCTTTATTTTGCTACCTAGTCTATGCTTCTCTTCCAGGTGCCTTTTAAATCAAGTACCTAAAATTCCTTGCACACTAATGAACAGAGAAAGGTGCTTCTGAAGGGCATGAGAGAAAGACTGAATCCACTACCTATCTTTAGATGCTTGAGCCTCATGAGGAATGCTTCATCTTGGTCCATGCTGGGAAGAGTTCTTGGCGTAGTTCTTATCCATGCTGCCTGAACAGACCAGTGCAGGTAAATTGCAGCCCAGGTGTTCAAAGCGCTGCTACCCTGGCACACCATGAACATGCTGATGCCAAGCTCTAGATGAGCTAACAGACAATTACAAAGCCAGAAGGCAGATCACAGGATCCACTTAACCAAATCCATTCTTGAACTCTACACCTCAGAGAATATATAAAAATATATGTACACACATGTAAATGTACACAGAGATACTAAGGCGCACATCAGCCAAATGTCTGCTGAGAGACTGGGCTGGCTTGCCAGAGCTCTAACACCATTACACAGCTATGCAAAGCTTCGATTGAGTCATTCTTGTGTTTTGGCTCAGACAGAATGGATCATTACTGGCACTGAGATCCCTCTATCCCAATCACAGCACCATGTCCAGGAATACATTTGAGAACATGATCATTTTAGATAACATATTTTTGAACACATAGAAATATTATTTATTTGAAAATCTAGAGAGATAATATCTTTTAGGAATAGTTGGTACTTATCTCTGGTTCCTCTTGTTTTGCCTGGTAGGTCTAGTAAGTCCCAAACTAAAACACAAACCTCTGGAAATATCTGGAACAAACATTTCTGTCAGGGAAAAAATTCTACATTAGATGTGCCTATATTCTTCTGCTTTATAAACTCAGTCCTCAGATGTATGTTTTATTTAAGATTCATATCTGAATTTTGAACACTTATATATTATGATGTAAGGAATTTCAAGTATCTTTATCAGGTGTTGGCCACAGTGGCACCACACCAGAAACATACAATCTACATAATCTTCCCCTGCTCCATCTCTGTGTAGGGTCTATATGTGGAAAATACAGACCTTCTCTCTGGACTATTAGAGTCTTCATCAACATATTTTCAGGCAAGACTTTCAGATATAGTGTACTGAAAAATGTTAATGCCTACATGAAACTTCTGTGAACCACAAAACACTTCCTTCAGGGTGTGTTTCAGCATCACGTTGGCAGAATAGACACTTCAGTCTGCATTGACAACAAATTTGGCTCTATTATCAGTAATGAAAAATATAAGGGATTCAACCTGGCAACAAATTAGCTGAATGTAATGCAGTTTGGCATTAACCTAACACAAAAATGACATCATAAATTAAGTAACTTGAATTTTGCTCCCTTTAGGACAAGAAAAGAAAATTAGGGAGCACTTTCACTTGCAAGAACATCAATTACCATAAGCTACATGTGAAATGCTGCTGTGTTCAGATAAGGAGTTAATCTACTTTACTAAATAAATGTGTCACCATCACATAGGTGAATTATAAAATTATGCACTTAAATTATATGTAACCAATGTATGCTGTAAGATTTACTTTCCAAAATGCATCAGAGATTTTTTGAACAGAGTGAATTTATATTTATTGCTGGTATAATATATTGTTCAAGCAGTTTAAAATTCAGTAAGTAAATGTACCGCCGAACAAATCTTCCATACATTTAAAAAGGAGGTCAGTATTTACAGCATGACCTTTGTGAATAAAGAAAAGATAACAGTAATTTTTCTCATATAGAATTTAATATAAACATAGAATGAACACAACATATCCAATTCTAGGAAATAAGTCTAGCAGTTAAACACAGGATAACTGTTTTTAGTTACGGAACTGGTAGGATGAGAGTGATGATATGGCATACAGGTATGAAATCCCTCACATTTAATAAGACATTGAATAAAATGAGGAGGAAATAGGAGAGGGTTACCAAAATGCACCCTTGGAAGTTTCATGTGCAGGTGATTTGAGGAGCTTGTGTGTCTGTTCATGTTTTCGCAAAAATGTGAATTTGATTCCAACATGATCCATAGTTCTGTATCTGAGCATGTTCACAGATATTAAAAGATGTTAGGGATTTTAGGATACTTCAAAATTTATTTTTGTATGGACAGATTAGCCTTGTAGTGATTTCAAGTACATACTGCAACATTTGAAAGCATCAGTCATGGCACTTACTTTTATAGCCTATGCCTAATTGTTTCAAATTTGAGTTCAAAGTTAGATTGTGCTTTTAATTGATATTTCTGTTTCTATACTGGTGGTTAGATTAACAGGGAGGCTGAAATAATTTTTTCTTTCAGATATGTGAGTTATATAACTTTTGGCACATACATTTGGAAAAAAAATCTTGCTCTGCTTTTTCCCTTATTCATCTGTAAGGGAAAAATAGTATCTAAGGCAGAAGGATGCAGTAATGTTCAATATTTGAATGGGGCTTCAGAGACTAGTGAACTTAAAGAGCTTAAGGGAAGATAAACTATGAGATCTTGCAGTTTGACTTGATCTTATACTGTGACTTCCAATATATCTTACAGGATCAATGGCATTTCAGTTTCTTGAAGCCTTACACCTAGTCCTCAGCTGAAGCACTATTTATGTCTACTGAAAGTGCGTCTTGTGAAAAGACAGCCATCAATCTGGATAGGAGCATTTTGGGAAACAGGTGGGACAGTCCATCATTATCCTCAGTAGCTGGTTCCTAAAGTTAGTAATTTCCACTGATAAAAATTCAAAATAATTTTAATGTCAATTCACATGCAATTTGGAAAACTGCTGGTTTTCTGTTATGTTTTCCTCTCTCTCCAGTGCCCAGCATTTATCCTGATTTCCACTGTATTTCAAATTAATGCATGTAAAATTAATGGCTAGTTCAGTATGCCCTCTTATTTAGTGGCATTATTTTTAAGAAGAAAGTTTGGATTATTTTGTAAGAACAGATAATTTCATTTTTTTTCCTTCAGCGAAGAATGTAGTAATGTAGTTGTAGACTTTGATCTCTGTGGCCCATATCACAGGTAGCCAGCACTCACCACTGATAGCAGAGAGACCTAACTTTGTAGTGGTGCCTAACTCAAGTACCAAGAACTATCTGGGATGAACACAACCAAAGGTTGATGCTGAAGGACTTCCTGACTGAGATATTTCACTTTGCATATGGCTACATAGAAATATTTTCTGAACAGAGTAAGTCAGTATGGAGGATCCAAGGACACACTGTATTACTGCTTAGCCACCATATTCCTGTCAAGGTTTAAGGTATGGGAAAATTTTTATTGAATTGTTTTTACATTTGCTTCCAGACTGTTGATGAAACATGTATCAGACACATTGCAGAGCTTTGTGGATGCTCACCAGAACATTATACATGCATTGAAGCTTCCACCAACAGAATCTTCTTGAACTTGCAAGAAAAATGTTAGGTATTATATTTTAAAGGAAAGGAAAATCTATTCAAAAATTAATCTTATTTTTTGATTTGCCAATGCAATATATGAGCTTTTAAAGTTTCTCGGGCTTGTTTTGAGAAATCTTTCTCCTGTAACGAGAACGAGTTATTATTATTGCAAATTCTACAGATCACATTTAATGTGTGGGTGTTCAGCAAACCACACTGCAAGGGTGGTGTTTTCTGTTTTTCTTTCTTCTATAGTTGGGTCACATTAAAAAATATGTGCCAAGTATCTTAAGAAATAAAAAGCAAAACAAAACAAAAACCAAATAGCAACTCTCCTCCTTCTTCCCTTAAGTGATTAAACCTCTAGTATTTACTACATTCTCAAAGGCAAACGGCTTCCACAAAATAAATGAACAGCACAAGCAAAAAGTCACAGCTGCCCACTTTCAGTGTCAGCTGTTTGAGAGATGAAGGGCTAAATGCAGTCCATTTTGTTATCTTGCAGCTGGGTTTCCTATGATGAAATATCCATTGATCCATTCCGTTTTATTGGCTTTAGATGAGTTTTTTCTGATATGGCAGTAGGAAACCTCTCGTGCTATATAATTTAATCATTGTATTGAAAAAAAAAATCTCATACTTTGTAGTTTTTTGTCCTTGATATTCTCCACATGTTTAGAGCATTGAACAGCTGGGGCCATAGAAAACATTTAGAAATTACATTCTTTTATGTAGATCAATCACTTTTGTATACATTGCACCAGGCAAATGAAAATTGTTCATTTACATGTCAGTGGGAGTTTGACGTCTTAAAAGAATCTTTCAGACATTAGTTTGGGCCACTGTTTGTTTTCCTTCAGAAAAAAAAGGTACTATATGTTCAGGAATGAAGTTTTAAAATTGATTGAGGCTTGAGAAATGAAATACATAAACCAGTAATCTCTTCCCCCATAATAGTATTTCTGACTTTAGACTGAGAAGCATAAATTCCTTCATCTCATGTTATTTGGGCAGACTTAAACAAGGTCAGAAAGACTGTGATATGCAGGGTAGACTATGAGTAAACAGATGCTGTGAGTTAACAAATAAACAGTAATCCTAACAGAGGTTTGTGGAAGTTATGAAATGACTTTCACCTCTCACCACCATGGCCCCTTTTCTGGTAGAAGGACTTGTCATGAGTTGCTTCAAGAGGAGAAGACTTTCTTCTAAATTATCTTATATTTGCAGCTATACATAAACAAGTCACTTCCAGATGCTTATGTTGTGTAGCTGCAGTTGTATTCAAGGCACCATTGTACTGAATAAGTTCCTTAAATGTCTTGCCAGACATACCAATGTCTTTTAGAGGCCAACTGGACAGTTTAGGTACTTCTCCACTAAGCTGTGTACCTTGAAGATCACCAATGGCACATTCCCTGATAGCTCAAAAACTTCTGGAGAGGACTGTATCTGAAGCTGTGGGAAATATCCCCCTCTCTGTACATAATTGGTGTATCCTAGTGTCATGGGTCAGCAAGCATAGTCCGGGAAGTGATGTTCTTGCAAAGGGGTGCTTACAGCTTTCCCCATGACCTGATAGAACCTATCAGCTGCCCAGTTTGAATATGGACAATTCTTTAAGCCACTTAAAGTTGTGACCGCCTCTGTGATCCACACTTAAGAATAGACAAACTCCCACCTCAGCTCTCTCTCGTTTCCGGTGCTGGGACAGGTGGCTGCAGGCCCCGTGCGGGGGCCAGCGGGCCCGGCCAGGCCCTGCTTGGGCCAGGATGGGCCGGGCCACGGCCAGCCTGGAGCCATGGGCCTGTTCCAGCCATGGAACCCCCCCCCCCACCACTGCCTTTCTGTGGGCAGCCAGAGCTGCTCGGCTCCCCCTCTCCACTGCGGTAAGAAAAATTCAACATTCCAGCTGCAAAGCTGCAAGGCCAAGGTGAGATTAACCCTTTTAGTGCTGTGAAGGGCTGAAAACCTGAGGGAAGAGAAAGAGGAGATGCTTAAAGCTGAAATTCTGTTGTGAAGCTATGATATATCAGAGTATCCCGTTGTAATTTCATGAAGGCATGGGGGGTGAAGTGTTCAACTCACGAGCAAAAGCACCTGTGCTGAGATAGGCAGATGCTGAAGCAGCTGTAATTTCATGAGAAGTTTGGACAGGGAGAGATGAACCAGATGAGGACTTTTGCTCCAAATGGGAAAGCAGAAAACCTCAGTTCCTAGAGATGCTCCCAGAGATAGTCCTAAAGATGAAGATGATGAAGACCCTTTGCTCCCAGGGAAGGAGAAGGGCCTCTGTTTTTTGTTTCTGAATGGCTCAACCTTAAAATTGTACCCTAAAGAACTTCAAGAGTGGACCCTCGAAAGCAGTTGTGGGAAAAGCTGCAGGTCGGGGGAAGGGACTCACATGTGAGCAGAGAGACTCCTCTTCCTAAATGGACTGAGCAATATTTGGAAGTGGGCGGCTCTCTCGTTGTGATAATGTTTTCATAGCATGAGCAAGAGAGACTCCTCTCCCTAAATGGACTGAACAAGGTTATTATGGAAGTGGTAAACAGACTGAACATCTCAAGGGTTGTCTTTTTACATTGTCAGTGGGAGAAGGGAGAAAGGTGGGGGGAGGAGAAGTGTTCTGAAGGTGTGGTACAATTTTTTTTCCCCTCTTTTAGGTCTGTTAATAAACTTCTTTATATTCTTTCAGGTTTGGTGCCTGCTTTGCATTTCTCCTAATTCTTATCTCACAGAAGGTAAACAGTAATGAGTATTTTGGACCAAACCACTACACCTAGTAAGCAGAATATGAAAAGATAAGATATTAAAGGGATATGAAAATGTATAGTGAAAAAAAAAATAGGCAGACACAGTCAGTTTTAAGACCAACTATATTCAGAGCAATTGGTATGGAGGATATATACAGAGGTTTGGGTCAGAAGTACATATGCTTTATTTACAGGTCTTAAGGACATAAGAAAAGGGTGTTGAGTTCTGAGATGTTTTTTATTGACACAGGGAAAGGCTAATGGAAACACAAACAATAAAAATCCACAGTGAAGAATAAGTTATGAAAAAAACCCCACCTATTAAGTGTTAGAAATCTGAGGCAATAAAGATTTCATTGCAACTGAAATATATTCTCTGTTTTTTGCATTTCTAGACACTGTACAGAGAACTGCCAGCAGTGGAAACAAATAGGTTTAGTTGTCAGAATAATGGATTGTGAAAACTAGAAGTGTCTGTCAACAATCAGGGTTACTGACTCAGGATAAAGCTGTGAAAATCTTCTCACTCTCTCATCATATTCACTTCCCCTGAGTTCACCCTGCTTTATCTGTGAAGTCAAAATAAATTAATTTTCCTGATTTCTGGCTTAAACTACATATGTGACATAGGAATGGAGATTTCAAAGCCTGCTGTCCTTTTGCTAGAAAAATTCATTGCAGTCCTAGATTTAAGGTGAGAAGGAACCGTTCTGTCCATCTAACCTGATCTCCTGCACAACTGCAGCCGAATTGCTGGGTCACATCTGCATTTTCCTTATAAAATCTATTAAAATTAACCTGTCTGAAATGTGAGCATTGCAACGTGTTTCAGTGATGAGTGATCTTTTGGGATTGTGAAAAAGCCCCAAGCTAGCAGACAAAACCTTGTAGTCAGTCATATATAGGAAGCAGTTTTCATTTTGAGTGGTCTTCATGACACTTAAAGGAGCTTTGAGGATGCACAGAGGTTCTTTCCCTTTGCATGGTTGAAGACTTGATGCTGTTCAAGTCAGAGCAAAATCTGAATGGCTTTCATGGTATCACTGCTGGTAAGTTTATAGATTTTCTTCACAGTTGAATGCCCTCTACATATTACGTAATATAAATGTAGCTGTCTTCAGATATTTGTAGTCCCGGGAAGAATATGAATGGTTTTTCAAACACTTGGAATGGGTTCAAGGAAACTGAAACCAAATTTAGGTGAAAAATTCTTCTACAGAATTTTTAACTATCCAAGTCTATGTGGACAGGTACAGACAGGTCCATTCTATACCGCTTGTGTCCCACATGGGCCAAGCAAGAAAGAACTCCAGTCCAGAAGACATGTACCAATGTTAAAAAAATACTATGTTTAAGCTGGTATGTCATCCTACATGACTTAGCTAGAAAACCATGAGAAGTTGTTCAGCAGAGTAGTGCAAGGGATGGCATATTTGCCAGGTGGATAGCATGGCTGTGTGGAATCCAGACTGGAACTGGCATCTGTCTTGACTGGTTGCAGCAGAGATCAGGGTTGTCTGCACTAGTCTGGACAAACATTCCCACAGTTGCATTGCTTTTGAGAGGCAATTGGTGGTCTCCTGACTGCCCAGAAGGTCTGTGTGTCACGCTTCATTGTGTCTTCAAACTGACACCAAAACTTGGGCAGAATACCATAATTCTGTGACTCCCATTTTGTAGGCACTCCTGGTTTCCTCTGCTGTTTGTGGTTAACTCATGTGAGTTGGTATTATCTCAAACCTCAGGTATCTACACCCCCAATAACAGAGGGAAAAGTGGGGAGATGGGTTGGGGTTTGCAGAATATACCTAATGAACAATGATTTATGATAATGAGGTACTACTTCTTGAACTAGTTGAAAGCAGAGTTTAAGCAGTCCCTGCCTTTTAAAAAAATTCAATACTTGTGGTAGAAATGTTTATGTTTTCAAGAACTAAAAATAAGTTCATTGACTTCAAGACTAAATGTGAAAACATGTCCTGCCTGACACCAAATCATAAAGCTCTTGCTGATCCCAGACTATTGAAGAGAATATTTATTTTCCTCAGCCCATAAAAGCTAGCAAAATATTGCAGGCAGCACATATGAGCTGGTGTAAAAGAAGACTGAATGACATCAAGGTCTTTGCAATTTCTAATCACTATAATTCTATGATTTGATTTAAGATCGGTTGCCACATAAATACCAACAAGCTTAGTATTTTTTCCATTTTGGGACATCATGAAAAACATTTTAGTTTTAATACCTATGTAAGCACTGATTTTTACAGATGTCTTATAAGTTGGATAATACATACAGTAGCTACAAATTAGCATATTGTGCATACGTTGCTTTGTGTGCTTTCTGGAAGGGGTCCAAGGATGACTGACTAACACATGGGAAGTTTCCTCTTCACAACATTAACGCGAAGTCAACACCTGCAGTGATGTAAGCCCATGACTCACCTGCCTGAATGGAGGTCTCTTTAGGATCAACTGTTGTGTGCAGAATACATCTGCAACATCCAAATAAATGAGCCCTTCTAAAGTAAGTCAGCGCTACCCCTGTTTAGAATGCAAGGCCCTTGTGAAGGCTGAGGTGAAGCAGCTGGCTAGCAGCTTTTGTGAGTCATTTTAAAAAGCCACTTTCACAGCTGGAGAGAAAATAGCCCTGGCAGCCCTGGCAATCCATTATGAAATGCAAAAAGTCCTTCTCTGGGCGGAAGGAAAACTTCACCCAGCTGTCAAGTGTTTGAAATGTTGGGGGGAAAGTGCGCACACACATGCACATGGCCCTGCTTGCAATGCAAGGCATACAGGGGCCACATTACATAAAATTAAATCTCCTCTGAGAATGAAAAAAAAGCATAGGCATGAGTTTGCATTGAGAAATGAGTAAGGGTTTTGATAAATGGATGTATCAAGCACTTTCTGAAAGCCAGGAAAGACTGGTCTGCAAGTGTCTTTTCTGATTCAAATTCCCCTTTTCAGCATACCTGTATCAAAGAGACACTTGACCTCTGTTTACATTTTGTCCAGCTGTATCGATCTGAAAGTTTCATATTGCAGAGAAAGGAAAATTTAAGTGGCAGAATAATCAATCCCTAATCTCATCTTTTTCCATTTGGCAAATGTGAAATGCTGTTAGTGAATGGCTTCTAAATGTAAATCAATTTAAACCAAAAGTTGCTGATGCTGCATGTTTGCAGCATAATAAAAGACTAATTTAGAAGAGTCCAGAGAATGAAGCAACAATGAATTCAAGTAGAAAGATGTGGAGAAAGATGATTTTCATAGCTGTGAAGCCTGAAGGGATTCCATGGGAATGTAATTTGCAGACCAATGAGAAAGGGGATCTTTAGAAGTGAGGTGCAAACATAGGGTTTCAGAACTTCTTTCTGCAGTTCACCTTATTTACAGCCACACAAAAGGCAGCCTGGGGAGTATTTTCACGGATCAGTAGTGACATCTAGTGTCAATTTGGACTGATCCTGCCCACCTGTCCCACTGAGAAGCCAAAATAACCTGCCCCTGGAGCATTCCTGTCTATGGCCCCATCCCATGGTTAGACAGCAACACATCACTTCACTTATGTGCTCCTGTGATGACAAATGTAGGCCCAATTGAGGTCTCAAAAGTTGTAAAAATTCTTTGGAATTTTTGAGAAGCAATTTCTAAGTTTCTTGTGTCTTTCTGTTTGAGAAGGATTAGCACATAGAGTCAGCCAAAAACTCTCCATTTTAACTTAATGTGCAAGTTATCCATAACTCGGATAGTTCTTGGATAATATGTGACCAGAGACATTTATCAAATTACTGTGTTTACATGGGAATTAATGAGTAGAAAAATAGTTTTATTATCTGTGTAACTGGAAGTGCTGTATGATTGTTTCTGAAAAATTTATTAATTTTATATTTTTACTGTTCCAAAAGGGTGATAACCTGGAGGAGATAAAGAGAAGAATTTCTGTCAAGACAAAGCACTGAAGAATAGATCCTATACTGAAAGACCTAGAGAGACCAGTCAGTTTCCTTTAATAAAGGGAGAGAAGCCCAAATTTTGACAACATATATATATTATATATATATATGTATATATAGAAAGAAAACCAACATGATAGCAAAGTATTCTTTAAACTGCTAGACAGTAATATACAAAGATGTAGTGACTAGCAATTAAAAGGAAAAAAAATTAGAGTTGAAATGAAGCAGAACTTTTTTTACTCATAAAAGAAATCAACCCTTGAAGAACTGATGAAGGCCTGTGGTCAAGTTTCAATTTCTAGGGCATTTTAATTCAGAATAGGATGCTTTCTGAGAGAAAACATTCCTTCAAATGGAAGAGCAACCATAACAACAGCCACCTATTAGGGCAGATTGTGTCCACTCTTGGAGATTTTCAAGCCCTATGGAACTTTGTTTGGGCTCATAGATTGCCTTGCTTTGAGCAGGTGGTTAGACTAGAAATCTGCTCAGGATTGTTCCTACCTGATTTTTTCTTCAATGCTATGATCTTATGACTTAAGGAAGTCTGGGATCCTATGGCAAGTCATTCTAGATAACTTTAGGAGTCTAACCTCTACAGTCTATAAATGATCCAAGAAGGAAATACTGATTCACAAAAATGACTCCTGAACTTTTTCCAAATAAATTTTTTAAAATTTAAATTTTGTTTTTTAATTAAAAAAAAGGGAGAATACTGTAATTTCCTAATGCAAATTCAAAATCAAAGAGAACTCGTCAAGATAAAGATTGCCAATGCAGCCACAGAATACAGGATGGTTGAGCTTGGAAGGGACCTCCGTGATGTTGGAAGGGATCAGAAATCACCTGTTTCAACCCTTTTGCTCGAGGAGGGCTACCTAGGGCCAGTTCCCCGTGTCTGTGTCCAGAAAGCTCTTGACTGTGTCCAGGGATGGAGCCTCCACAACCTCTTTGGACAACCTGTACTGGTGCTCAGTCACCATCACAGTAACAAAATCCTTGCTGATGTTAAGCCCCTAATATTCCTGGAACTGGTTTACAGAATTAGAAGCTCCATCACCTTCCCAGGAACTGAGATGAAGCTGACCAGCTTGTAGTTCTCTGGGTCCTTCTTCCTGCCCATTTTAAGACAGGAGTGACATTAGCTTTTGTTTATATTCAAGCACAGGGGAGGAAGACATTTCCATAGGTGTTACAGCAGGAGGGCTAAAAGGCCATTAATATTGCAGCAAAAAAGCAGCAAAAAATGAGTCAAGACAAGAAAAAAAAAAACAAATTAAAGGTTAAATTTAAAGATCAGCAGAAAGAATTGAAAATTATATGAAGTTATGGGAAAAGAAATATAATGTCTCATGAAGACACCACAGGCAGATTTAGTCCAATCAAATACCTTTTCTGTGTTGCTGGGACTTGAGATAGATGGGAATATGCAGTAGTTTGCAGCTGGATAAGAGGTCTTCTAACAGGACGTTTTTAAGTGGGGTTTTGGTGTGTGGGATACCCAAAATTTAGTCCAAGAAGGACTAAATAAAAGGAAATGAACCTTTTTCTTTTTAGGATGCTGCGCTGAGGAAAAGCAGTGGTATAAAGCTGCATTAATGTATGATCTGCAGCCATAGCATCAGAGAGAAAGTTATCTGAGTTGTGTTCTGGGGATCAAACGTGACAGGACTGTAGGCCGAGGCAGAGGGAAGAAGAAGAAGGAGAAAAAAAGATGAGTGCAAAGAGAAGATAGCATAATTTCTTTGCTTTTTCTGGTCTTCACACTGTCCAGTTGCCCAAAAACACTAGTATTTTTCAATATCAGTGACTGCACTTATATATATATGAATAAAAATAGGATGATTAGAAGTGAGTAAACATTAAAAATGTAGCTATTTAAGGCATATATATGTGTACATGTACATTTATACAGTTTATTGTATGTTACCAGATTAAATATTTACATTTTCGGTTTGTTTTTTTTTAAAGTGTCTCTCTTAACAGCAGAACAAGACGCCATCCCAAACCACAAGGAAGAGGTTTGCCATTTCAGGCTGGAAGAAGCCATACACAGCTACACCACATCTGTTCATTCCCCTTGAACATGTAAGGAAAAAATACTCTGAAAACCTTGACCAGAAGTGGATGATCTAATTCCTCATGGCAAAGGAGCTCCAGTAATTGCCTGTTCATGATCATCTCTGTCCATGCATGTCAACCACCTGTTTTAAGGTCTCTCATACTTCTCCTATTTAATATAAAGACTGATTTTTCATCTACACCTGGTCCCAATAAAGCATATCAGCCTTCATTATGCTCCAAACCAGCAGAAACACTACTTTGCAGTGCATTGTCCACACAAACAATCTAACCAGCCTATAGTACAGGATCAAAGAACAGAACAGTTTAAGAGCAGCGCTATCTATTATTTTGTGATAGCAGATGTGTTAAAAAAATTAATGAACAGAATAATGGCTCTGCCTTTTTCATAATGAAAACCAGACTCCCCTGAGCCTTAACCCACAAAGTCTTGAACAAATTGAGTAAATATTAAGCAATACTTTTAGCCATATTTGCCCGGCACCTTTACACAATCTTCAACACTGCTATTAGAAGAGCAAAGCACACAAGTACATTTATGCCTACGATTTCAATTGTACTTAAAGCTATGTACAGCTCTGATAGTGCCCAACAGGTGCAAAATCATCCTAGTAAATCACTGTGTTTCTTTCCCTTCATCATCTCCTTTGCATTTTCATTCTAAAACTGCATCACTCCATTCTGTCACTGTTCTTTTCTACTTTGTTTTCTTCTTGATTAATTTGATTCAATAGATTATCACTATATATGATTTCCCACCTTGCTTAGTTTGATTAAGCAGATAGCAGATGCTTCAGAAGACAAAATAACTGAAAGTTCTAATAAATAATACCTTTGGTTGTATTACTCATGGGCTGATCAACACCATGAAGCCAAAAAGATGATATTTCCAAACTCAATTATAGTAAATATATATGTATTTTTTAATGGTAGATGTTTTTGTTACTGAACTGCTATTTCCATTTCCAAATCTGGATAACCTCTTCAATGCCATCTGTCAGAGATTTCACAGGCTCTACATATTCTGTGAGAATAGGTTATTTCTTGCTCTCTTCCTTTCTTGTGCTACCTGTGAAAGTGACACAATATTTGCGTGGTATTTCAAAATGAGACAAGGCGAAAGATCCTAATTACACCATTTCTATATCCTTAATTATTTTTTTGCTTTAGAATGAGATCAGCTATTCGTCTTCTCAAAGATAAACACTGTCAATATAATCATTCAAAACATCATGTGGATGGATAAAAACATAGCAATATTATCTTTTCTCTTTTTTTTTCCCTGTCATGAAATATATTCAAGTTCATTGCCTTTCTCCTCATGCCACCAATACTCTTGCACTGACAGAAAATACACTGCAAAACAATGAAGTATGTTCTCAACAGTATTCTGTTGATAGAAGTGGTTTTGATCCCTCTAAATATCGTCATGAAACTGATGAAAAAAATATTTTCCTTACAACAGAATAATAGAATTTTTTAGGTTGGAAAAGACCTCTAAGATCATCAAGTCCAACCATTAACCCAGCACTGCCAAGTTCAGCATGAAACCATGTACCTGAGAGGCACATCTACATATCATTTAAATTTCTCCAGGGTGGTGACTCAACTACTTCCCTGGGAAGCCTCTTCCAGGACTTGGTGACCTTTTCTGTGCAGAAATTTGTCCTAATATCCAATCTAAAGCTCCTCTCACACAAGTTAAGGCTGCTTCCTCTCATTCTATCACTTGTTACCTGGGAGAAGAGACCAACCCCCAGCTTTTTACAACCTTCTTCCAGGTGCTTGTAGAGTGCAATTGAAGGCCCCAGGCAACATAAAGGCTTGGTTGATTTCTGTGATTTAAAAAAAAAAAGAAATAAATATACAACTACAAATTCTAAGGCAGAAACACTTCTAAAAAACTGGTTGCACAAGTATAACTTTATTTTCTGAGAATAATTTCATGATGTGAAGAGGTGGTAGACCAAAATAGCTTTGTCCACCCTTGATGATAGCTGATGTCATAACATATAATAGTGATGTAGCTAAAGCTGTATCTCTGTGTATAGAAAACTAGCACTGAAGTAAAATCACTGTGGGCAGTGCTACTCTGCTGGAAGAAAACAAGCCTGAAGTCTAAACCAGACAAAAGGATGTGAAATCAGGATTGCCTGGCTGCTAAGTTAGCATCAGACTGAAGATATGTTAGGACAGGAACAATATCCAGTTTCTGTCTTCTGTAAATCTGACTTAACTGCAATTGTTTGACTAGCTCCGGTCATCACTTACAGTGTTTTTTTAGTATCAGCTATACCAGTGGGCTGTTGTTTGTCAAGGAATAGTTAAAGAGTGAGTGGTAGTCATTTTATAGAAGATGGAAATGAGTGTGCTGACCATGAGGCAGAGAATTTTCTCTCATTTATCTCAAAGCTGAGAGATAGAACCTTTATGTATCAAGACAGGTACCATCTGCACAGGGTTGGATGCTCCAAGGCAAAGAACATAATTTGAAATCCCAGGGAGTCCCAATAGTTGCTGGTTTTTGTAATTTTGGGTCCAGATTGTTGTTGGGTTGTATTCAGGTGGGTTCTTTCATGGACACAGCACCAGAAGACATGCTCATGGACCTGCTGGGACTGGGAGTCCCATCACAGCAGGAGGGTGAGCAGGATCACCTAACCAGCACTGTCTCCTATCAGCAATGGAGAAGGAGAACTTCATCTCATTTCTTTTTCAGGCAGCTTTCGGACCCAGCTGAATGCCACAGGGAGTGCCAGGACATAGTGTGGGGCTATGGCTCCCCAGGGCCAGAGTGGCTCAGCACCAGGGGCAGCCCCAGCCCTGGGCATTGGGACAGGAACAGGATGAGGCTCAGTGAGGTCATGGCCAGGATGGACCAGGCAGAACTGCCTCAGGACCCTGAAACAGGAACTACCTGAAGGAGCAAGAGTGCCATCCTTTGTCCTCAGACAAGGTCAGGGAAGAGGTCTAGCAGAGCTCATGTGGCTGTGCTGGCTTGTACAGGGAGCAAAGTTTCAGCATAACCTGCAGAAGATATTCTAGCTGTGCAGGTTGCTTTTTACTTCATTCAGTTTCTCTTTCTTACATTTTTTTTTGTTTTGTTTTATTTTACAGTACTTTTATTTTTATTTTAATTTTACTCCTATTTCAACAGGAACAAATATCAGTGACCCAATACAGATCTCATCACTCCCCTGAACATCCTTGGGGTCACTAGGAATAGATGACTTGTCAGGAGCCTGAGGTTGAGCCGGGGCAGGGAAAGGATTCAGGAAGTAGCAGCATGGGACTAAATAGATATCGAATTTCTTCTTTAAAGTGATACGATTTTTTTTAATTGTTTTTTTGCATTGGCATGTTTCCTCTGCCTTGAGGTCTGGAGGGGGAAAATGTAGAAGAAAAGATGAAAATAAAGTTGACTTCCAAGACTGGAAGAGAAAGATTGCAACAGGCATTTGGAAAGAGACTGGAAAAATTAATAAATAAAACTCTTCTTGAAATATTAGAGCTTCTTTGTCTGAAAAGATTGGCATAGAGAATGGAAATAAAATCAAAATGAAAGCCTTTGTACATGTCATATTATTTCATATATTTAGCTGCAAGACTTCAGAAATTAAATAGCCCAAAGAAAATATGTTGGTAGAGTATTTCATACAGTTTAACAGCAACAGAAAGAATCTGAATGATTCAAAAAGCTTATATAACTGTTTTGTTTTATTCATTTACATAAATCACATTTACCGTAGGTGTTTTATTCAAAATAAAGTTTTGGGAAAATAAATTGAACAGATGAACTTAGGCAAACCTGGTGATTTTTTCATGAGTAGTGTTTGATGATAAAAGCATAAAAGCATAATGTGGTATCATTTCACCAAGGCACAATATGGATCATCCATATGGAGCAGAAGTTGATAACACTGCAAAGAAGCAAAAATAAACAGAACAGATGTACTTGTAAAATCAAGTCTGCACCCACCCTGAGTACCTGTTTCTTTGTGTAGAAACTTCTTCTGCAAGTTTGTCCCACAGTGTTGCTGGAACAGGAAATCACCCATGGATGCTGCACTGCGTACTCGGCTCTATGGTCTGACCTTTGTGGAGAGCAGAGCTCTCACAGCCCCAGTGTGGGTAGCTTAGCTCCTCATGGTACTAAGCAAGATGGCAAGGGAATATGTTTTATTTTCTATCATTCCTCTGCAGCCTTCTTGCAAAAGTGCAACCTGTGTCAGATTCAAACCTCTGTAGAGGTCAGGTACTGCAGTGGTTTAGTAGAAACACATCTCTCAAAATGCACTGTGTGGTGTGGAGTCATGAGGAGACTCCTGGGGTACAAGAAGCTCTGCTGCTTAGACTTGGTCTGGCTCTTTGGAAATACCGTAAGTTTTCAAACCTTCCCTTTTTATATCCTAGAGAAAATGAAACAGTTTCCATTCGCTTGTGGAATGTTCACCTGTTTTTTCATCTCAGCAAATAAAACAGCAATTACTTGCACAATGTAACTCCAGCCCTCATGTCACAGTGTGTCTCCCATGCACCTAAGCAGACAGAGCAGTTCTGTAGAGCTACCCGTGTGCTGAGTAAGGATAACCAAAGCATCTGGACAAGACTCTGTTTTAGCCTGGTTGTGTCTTACCATGAATCAATACTGGCTTTGTAGTTATGGAGGTTCAATCACTGATGCCTCCTAGCTGACAGTGAGGTTTATTCCTCCACTCTTTATCAGCTGAATTACCAATAGCTGTTTATTCTTCTATACCCTTTGCTTAATAAAGAGTTGAAAATGTCCTCTTCCACTCTTTCTTACAGGCCCATATTGCTGCTCCTTTAAATGTTAATGTATTTATAAGCATGCTGTGCCATTAAAACATACACCAGAGTACTTGAAATAAAGTGACTGCAAGCTCTGTTGTATGTTTATAAATGCATCAGAAAGTACTTAAAATTATATGAAAAGCTCTCAGTTGTTGTTTTCTTCTTTTTTAAAGCCCATCTCCCTTATTCCATCAGTAAAACAAGACAGATGTGAATCAGCAGCTCAGCAACTTGGTGGAATGAGCACTTACGAACCAGAATTTTAAAAAGTGGGCACACAGGAATAGGTTCTTCATGACCTAGCAAGGCAGATCATGTGGTCAACATCTGGGAGATACCATACATGGACTCTGATTTAATAAAGTAGTCACCCATCTGCTGCTTTCTCAGAGTGAGGAGAATAAATAGCATGCCACATCCCACACACTCCAGCTGTCCCCAGCATCCAATGCTCTGCAGTTCTTCTAAAAATAAAAAAGAAACTTTACTGTATTTCAACAAAGATTGCTAGTCAAAAAAGAGAGGGAGACAGTGTGCAGTAAAGAGAGCTGTTTAAGAGTGCCTGTAAGCACTTCAAAGTGAAGAAGAAAGTTGTCTTTCGTTTACAAGCTCAATATGAGGGAACATTGTGCTGCTGCACCAAAGAAAGCCAACAGAACAATGGATTGCATCAACAAGGGTATCTCCAGCAGAGATAAACTTGTTATCTCATTTTACTCAATGCTTGTCAGACCAGACCTGGAACACTGTGTTCAGTTTTGGTCCTCATCATTCAAAAAAAGTTTGTGGACAGGCTGGTGAGGGTCCAGAGGAGGGTCACAAAGATGATCAAAGCAATGGGAAGGATGATATATGAGGAAAGGCTGAGGAAACTGGGTTTGTTCAGTCTTGAGAAAAGAAGGCTTAGGGGAGACATTACCACCGTGTTGCAAAATTTAAAGGATGGCTGCAAAGAAGATAGAGGTTCTGCTTTTCCAAGGAGTCACAAGGAAAAGACAAGTGATAATGGATGCAAGTTACTTCTGAGGAGATTTGAACTGGACACAAGACGAAATTTTTTCATAACGCAAAAAATCAGTCATTGGAATAATCTCCCTAGGGAAATGGTGGATTCCCCAAAATGAGACACTTTCAAGATTCAGTTGGACAGGGTGCTGGGCAATCTTGTTTAGACCATGCTTTTGCCAAGAAAGATTGGACGAGATGATCTTTGTGAATCCTTCCAGCCTGGTATTCTACGATTCTATGATTGTGTGATTTTATGATTGTTTGAAGACTGACTTCTCTTCAAGCACTGTCATATAGCTGGGCAACGTTTACATCACATGCCATTCTGTCTTTTCCAGAAGGTATTCTAGTTATTTCTCCTATGTTCTGGTGCTCATGTGTTGATATGCAGTGGTATCACTACAAATGGATCACTGAGTCCACAATTAATTGATTGCAACTCAGTAACGAACACTTTGCAGCTTTACTCACCACAAATCTCCTAGCATGAATCAGTGGAACAGTATTCCTAACCGTGCTATAGTAGTGTGAGCAAGTTATTGCAGAACTTTAGACGTGGACCCTCCTTTCACTTAGAGAGGAGAAAGGTCTGAGGCAGTAGTCTTTCTGTGTTTCCACAGGGGAAAATTACAGGCAGATCATTAGAAATAATCCAGACTGGAGAGTTCAATAAAAGTATTAGGCATAATAGACAAATAATAATTTTCCACTCCAACTCGGATGGGTGCAGACTTAATTTATTCCTTTTTACTCTACCTTAACATCCTTGAAAGTCTGGAATATAGGAGTATTCTGTCTGGAGCAAGTCAGAAGATTAAGCAAGGTATATATTTTTATGGGGTCTAGTTCTAAATTGTTTACTGATTTAACTGATTTATAGCAGGAAACCAATAAAATGGTAACATGCATATTTCTAAAATATGCTTTGGATTTGCATTGCTTTCAGAGCAAATACCATAAAGCTGACACTGCCATCTTCCTGGTGCAACACAATTTCTTGGTGAGTGTAGCAGGACCTCTTGCTTTTCAAGGTCTATCCACTCTGCAGTCAAGCATGTAGTCATAGCCCACAGAAATATGCATGTACTTACTTCAGTTTGCTTCGCTCGGAGGTGAAAAGCCTAAAAACCAGCACAGGTTCAGCCCTTGAGACCACACCCCTGATAGACTTGTGCTGCCAGGTCTGAAAATTGTTTTGTTGTGCTTTCAGTATTACTGGTGTCAGGGGGAGATTAAATGAAATATGCATTCTTCATATTGTCTAATAATAGTGTAGATATAACTAGTTTCCTTATTTTCTGCTTTACTGAAATGTGCTCATAGTTATTAACATGAAACCCTGTTTCTATACTTTTCTGTCTTTTTCAGTCTGAATCATACAAGTGCAAAATAGTCCCAGCCTACTGTAACACACTACTGTACCAGTTTAGACCTGAAAACAACCTAATTATGACAGCATGGTGCTGTCTGGAACTGGTGAGCCTCTCTGATGCCTCACTAAACACAACTGAGTCTGAACCCACACTGTGCAAAAACTTTGGGGCTACATGGAGAGAGAAAATGAAAAATGTCACATGATGCAGGAGGGGGAAGGCACAAAAAATGACTAGTCAGTGTTCACAAGGATGTGTAAACTGTATCATTCCTTCAGGGGCTTAGTACCAAAATTTCTCCAGCAAGTTTTCCTGTAATTATCCACATATCTATTTTTATATTTTATCCAAAAATGTGTGTGTTTTACATTAGATCATTATTAACTGAGACTAGTTTTCCAGGAAGTAAAGTTGTAACACAGTTTTGTCATCTAACTGCATGCCTCATCGGTTCAGCTTCTGTAAAAAACTTCCTGAGAGATGGAAAGGGCTGTCACTAGCTCACACCTCTGCATAACTGCAATGCAGACTCCAGCACATTCAAAATGAAGAGAACTCAGGCACTATGATCTTCTATTTCTTAGATAAATACTTTAGCTACTAGCCTATACATGATAAGTAGGTAGTGTCTCTGAAAAACAGTATCACATGAAGCTGATAACAATCCAGTATGTCTATTCCCTTTGCAGCTTTACTAGGGATTGAGTTCAGATTCCTAGCTGTTTTTATCTACATCCCCGTGAAGCATTGCTTGGATATTTTTCCTTTATTTCCTAGAAGAGATGCTTTGGACAAATGTAAGCAATTAAACACAATGGGAAGACTTGAGCTAAAGATAAGGATATGTGTTAAATTCAGTGTAAAGGCAAAAAGTAGATGTCCTGGAGTGCTACATGGACTTAAATGAGAACCTAAATCTAACACAGGTGGAATTCTAGAAATCTGTCCCCCAACACACACTCTAGAGTTATGATGACGTAATGGAAAATAGGATGGCATTATCCAAGACAACATGTAATTCCATGAAAGAATTTTACTCTAGTGGAAGCAAAGCAACTAAACTTCTGACAGATGTTTAGAGGATTGTCAGCCTTGTACAAACAAGTTATTATTGGCATTGTCTAAATGTACTCATATGCCACCCTTGAAGTGTGAACACCCTTGCTAGAATTAACAATGCATTACTCTGAAGTATAAACATGTGGGTGACTAAGAGGTCCAACCTATTGCAAGTCTTATTCACCTTTGAGTCTTTTTTACCAGGTCATTTATTGTTTGCTCCAGTTTTATTTAACATCAGACATATAAAAACTATCATCTGAACTTTGTACATTCCCCGTCTTCAAGGATTTCTTCTTGCAGCAAAGATATTTGCCATCTGGTGAACCTCCATACACACAAAATTATAATTAAATTGCCCCTGGTCCCTTACATTCTGTTTGTCAGAATGTTCTCTGAAACAGTCATGGAGTGTGTTATAAAGTTGGATTTTATTAAAGCAATTGGTTTTGTGTAAGGTTTTTTTGTTTTCTGCACTTCTGCTAAAGAAGTGGTACTATGAACAACATTCTAGCCTGTTTTTAAGTTCACAAGACTTAGATGTTACATTTGTATAAAATTCTTTTTCAGTTATTCCATTAATTCAAGTTCTATAAATCTTATTGCTAATTCTCTGTTTTGAACCTTAGCCCTGCACAAGCTCCTTGCAGAGATCCCTAGAAGGGCATTACATCTCTGAAAGCAGGACATTTTTGGGTGTAATTTTCTGCCTTGAGGAAAACCTGAAACTCCTTGATGAATTTTCAGCATATAATTTTGTGTGGCCCTGATATGTAAAGTAGATTAGACAATGGTACCTAATGTAGAGACTTCAGTTCTGGCTATGAAAGCTGAATGACAAATTCATAGCAAATGATTTATTCAATTACAAGGCCCTCCATCTCTGCTCAGAGAATACAAAAGAGAAGTATTGATTTTCCATTGTCTTTCTTTACTTTGGAGACTGATTGTGATCAGCATGAGAAAACTATTTTTTCCTTAATGTTTGAAATCTGACTCATGCTGGCTTTATCAGAAAAATCATAAAGCATTGTTTCTCTCCTCCCTGAATGAATGCTGTTCTTATAACCTAGAGGGCATCATAATGAAACAATTTTTCTTTCTTCCAGGCAAGTAAATATAACAGCTAAGATATTTTAGATTAATTCTATGTGTTTTTCTTTTGAATGCAGAGCTCTCTTGATGTGAGTATGAGCAGCCTATTGTTCTGAACCATACTGGACTCCTGCATCATAGGTAGGCCTAGGGAGGTGAGACAGGGAAAAGAAAGTTCATCAGTATCACTTTTCTCACATTACCTCAAAATAGCTGTGCCTGTATAGTCTTTGTTTTGGTCTTTGTGATTATATCTCGCTTAACTGCACTTGTGTCACAACTATGATAAGAAGGAATGAGAACCTCATTCCTCTGATTTGGTTAAGCATCACTTTCTGTAAAATGGAATAACTGCCTTTATGGATCACTTCCACAGAGAGAGAAGTAGTTTCAGCAGTAAATGGAGAGATTTTTCTGCCAAGCAGACTTCTGTGCCCCAGGTTTTGCAGGGGAGTAGCCATAACATCAATAGCATTATAGTTTCCATGCTACAAACCAAAAGATACTCTTAGGTGAAAACTTCACAAAAGAAATAGTCAATTTTCTGACCTTGGTTGTGTCCATCACACGAAAAGATGTGCTACATATCATCTGTGTGCCAGGATCGCTACTGAGTGCATGAATGGGCACTGTCCTTGCTGAGAACATAGTATGGCCTTTGCCAAGGTCATATTCCTGGTTCTGCACTAAGAAAAGCTTTTCTTCCTATCTCCACTTCCATGCCCAGGCTACATCCCTGGGACCAACATCCTCTGCATTTTTTGTTATCATATTGTTTTTTGTTGCTTTTTCCCATGGTGTAACTTCTGGTAAATGCAATCAGCGCTGTCATCCTCCTGCTCCTCACCCTGCTCTAAATAGATCATCAGCTTGACCCTCGCACTCTGCTTCGTCCAAATGGCATCCTTTAATGTCTATAATGGCAATGCTTTAACCACCCCATGGTTAGGGTTCCATGGAGTTGAAACCTTGGAAGTCTGTCAAGATTCATAGTTTATATCATGTAACCATTAACATTTATTAGTAACATTGAGGGATTTTCTTGGGACTCTGCAGCACAGACTTTGCTGCCTAAAGGCCCTCAGATGCTGTGAAGAACAGAATCTCAAAACCTTTCTCTGTTCCGCAGAATGGGCAAGAGCACAAGGAACTGCACACCCATAGCTAGAATAATTTCCCCTATTTCAAAGCAGAATAAAGAAATACAGAACTGTGTATACACAGGACTTTGCCTCTTGTTCTAAGAAATGCACAAACAAAAGCTGTCCTTGCTCTGTTTTTCTCACTGCCATTAATGCACCGACCACATAATACTGGTTTAGTTGCTAGGAATTAGCAATACATTTCAGGCACATTTCAAAAACTATGGAAAAACAGTCTTCACATACACTGAATAAACAACTTTTGCATGAATATCCTACACTTCAGCTGCCTCAATACAGTAGAGGTTTATTGACTTACTGCAAGCTACATTTGAATGATTGCTTCATATATTATGATATGCAACATTACATCCTGTTTCTTTTCTATTTCTATAGCCCAAAGACTTATTGGGATCGGTGTGTCTCAGACTCATAAAAAATACATGACTTTAAAAAAAGATTATTATATAAAAATCCACCAACCTTGAGAAACTGCAGAGGTGGGGGATTTTTGTGCTGGAATTCATTTTACTTTGCTAACATTATCCCTACGTATCTTCAGTTTGAAAGTACAATCTGGCAATTTATAATAAAGAGCCATGAAACAGCTTTCCAGAAAGGAATTTAAAAAAAAAAAAAATTAAAAACTCCCAGAAATCTGGGTGCCTGATTGCAAGTGAGAATAATATACATCAGAGCTGGTGGAGAAAGAATTCAAATAATAATCTCTGGTATATAAGGACTCTGCTATTTAGTCAATAAAAGATGGGTAATCTTCTCCCCAGAGCTTTGCAATATGAACAGAAAATAACCAAAGTAAAATGTTTTACATGATGCTATTTTGTGTTATTATTGAGTGAACCAGAGAGGCAGATGAGAAGCAGCACTCCAAAAGGGAAATATTGTCACTAAGGGAGAACTGTCAGACTATTGAGGTGGATGTTTCTTCCCAGCAGCTGAGTGGTAGGGTTCTGAAGAATTGGAGGGCAGAGGTAGGGCTTAGGCCAGAGCAATAATCAGAATTGGCAGCAAGGCAAACCACTTGGTTTACAATGTAAGATCCCCCACCCCAAAGCATTCCTATTTGATATTTTAACCTAAAATTTTACAGCCAAGGAAAAAAAGATGTACTTCTTTTACAAATATATAAAGTGCACCTATTTAGTGCAGGTGTTGGATTTAGAAGCTAATAAAAATCTGAAATAGCTACCTGAAAATCAGCATTACAAAATACAATCTCCACACTAAACTAAAATATTCCATAAGTTTTAAGTGCAAAACTCTCATTTTATTAGGGACTATACAGCTCTGTAAGAAAGTGATCTCTAAGGCTCATGTTCTTTATCAAAATCCTTATAATGTTCTGATCTAGCTCTAGAGAAGTGTCAAAGCTTGGTTACATACAATTAGATGTTTGTAGAGGAGGTTGAAGCTGTCAAATTAAGAAATGGATCATTGCCTAATTTCTTGCACTTAAGCTTTTTCAAGAGCTTCCATAAATCTTTGAAGGAAGTATGGGCTATATTTAATCTTGCATTACTCTTAAGTAATAGACATATCAAGGTAGAGTTGTGGTACACCTACGGCTTGCAGTGTCTCCAAAAGCCTTGTTCCCTCTCTATGTCACTGACCCATTCTGTTGGGTCAGCATCTTATGAAAATCACTCTCTACATGTAAGTTAGACAAAATTAACACTGTTGAATTAAACAGTGTACAAAATAGACATTTTCCAGAACAGTGTAATTGAATGGAAGTGAGTTCAGGTGCTCATGTAATAACCTTCAAAAGAACCTTATGAGACAAAATAGATATGAGCCAAAAGATATGTGGCCATATCCCACAGTGCCAGTTGTCTGGAGCAGACACACTCAAAGTGCAGTGTTTGCCTCATGTTTAAAGTTATCTGTTTCAAAGACAAGAGACCAAAACACAGACTGGAAGTGCAGAAGGTGCTTCTCCTTTAATTCTTTGTCCCTCATCCATGAAAATGAGGAACTATAATATGAACACCTTTAAACTGTAGAAGGAAGATAGATGCCTAGATGCTTAGACATGGACAGTAGTAGAACAGTAGGGGCCTTTTCTGGTGTTGTAATATTAAAAGCTTTTGGGCATGTAGGAAATTTGGAAAAATGTGTGAGTTACTCTATTTGATTGAAAGGCAATATTTAAAAAGGCAGGTGAGTCCATTAGAGACTTCACTCACACTACTGAAAATGTCAGTATTTTAACATTTTTAATTCAACTGAGAAAATGAATGAAAATCAATGAGTCATTTCTCATTAAAAATGTATTTAAAAGCTATCAAAAAAGTTTAGTAACAGGTTGTCGTGGTTTAATCTCAGTGGGCAATTAAACCCCACACAGCCACTCAGGCACTCCCCAGCAGTGGGATTGGGAAGAGAAAGGTAAATAGAAGGGTAAAATGTAGAAAACCTGTGGGTTGAGGTAAAGACAGTTCAATAGGGAAAGTGAAAGCCATCCACACAAGCAAAGCAAAACAAGGGATGAAATCACTGCTTCCCAAGGACAGGCAGGTGTTCAGCCATCTCCAGGAGAGAGGGGCCCCATCACAGTAAGGGTGACTTGGGAAGATGAACACCTTCCCTCTTAATGTCCTCCCCTTCCTCCTTCTTACTCCCATTTTATATACTGAGCGTGATGTTTTCTAGTATGGAATGTCCCTCTGATCACTTTGGGTCACCTATCCTGGCTGTGTCTCCTCCCAATATCCCATGCACTCCCAACATCTTCACCAGCATGGAGTACAAAACCAGAAAAAGCCCTTGTCTCTGCACAAGCATTGCTTAGGAATAACAAAAACATCATGATTATTATTAACCCTGTGTTCAGCACAAATCTAAAACACAGGCCCATACCAGCCACTGTGAAGATAATTCTACCCCTCAAATCCAGCACACAGGTGTTTCAGAGTTGGTGTCTTATATTACTCAAGACCCAAATACTTCCCCAAAACTGAATTAAACAAAGCTTAAGACCCTCAAAAGTCTTAGAAAATAGATTTGCTTTCTTAACATGGAAGCATTTTTACTCCATAAAATTACTCACATGTATAATCACTTGTACAGATTAAGTAGAAGAGCAAGCAAAATATTCAACCAGTATATCTGCACAAATTTGGTGTCTGTCAAGAAGACATAATTTCCTTGCCAAAAAGCTGAACTTGCAGTCTAACTATTCCTCTCAGGGCTGGTATATAATGAAGTACAAACTCCTTTGGGAGTTGGTTTTGCTGCTGGAATTCAAACTAGAACAAGCAGACGCTACGGTGAGATAAGGAATACTCCTGCTATGCTCTACAGCTGCATTGCATGTCTGCAGTGTGCAATGTGAAATAGTCTTTGGCCTCCCAAGCACAGGCAATGAGCCAGCAAAGCTCTTGCATGGATCTTTGTGCCTTTGCTGTCTAACGAATGTGGTTATGTGCTTCGTCGAAGCAATGGATCTGTGAGGGAATGGAACCGATTATGGGGCGCTACAGGTAAGGAGCAGAAAGGAAAGTGTGTTGTAGTCATTCAATCAGCACAGTCCTTAAAATGGAGAGGGCACACAAACAGACTGGAAATTTCAACAGACGATGCTGAAAACCCCTGAACCTGGGCCTTATTCTTGTCCATATTTAGCTATTTATCTGCAATGCTTTTGATAGCTCAAAGTTTACTTTTTGTTCATACAGCAACAACTGTAAAGGAAGATACCTCACTTTTCCAGCTCAGGAAGACAAATCTCATAAGAACTGTAGCAGAAAACATAAGCCCTAATGACTGATGCATTAAAAAAAAAAAAAAAAGTATTGCTCCTTTATGTCTTTAAATTTTAATAATTTCATAATTGATTTGAATTTTATTTATGTTATTTACATGATTTACATTTCTCTAATATTGAATCCTTTGCAATATTTCAAGGGGATGAGGAAATTTTAAAGTCAGAGAACTCAATTTCAGGTTGTTTCAGAGCTAGACCTAAGAGTAAGTAACAGTGATATAGACTTACCTAAAGATATCAGACTTTTTTGTGCTAAAGAGTGTCTGCATTAAACACCTAAATGTTTTATATAATGAAATGAACTTTCTAAAAAACCTGTTGGAGTGCCTTTATCTTGGAACCATCACCTGTGGAGGTGAATTAGGGAAGCCTATCTGTACCAATAACATAATTTACTGACTGAGTACCAGTTCACCAGTTATAAGCAAAAATCTAGTTTCTACCTACATTGCAATTTGCATAATTTGAGTAGTCATTTATAAACTGCTGATTATTGCTCTTGGGCTTCCACAAAAAACAAAAAAAAGAAAAAGAAATGACAGGAAGAGTTAAGTATGTAAAGGAATGTAGGAACATAGCTGCATTAAACAGTAATACCTTACCTGTGAGACAGCAGTGATGCACTTCAAATATAATCATGTCTCTGTCAAAAGTCAAGGTCTTCAGAAAAGTGTTTTCTAAGATAAAAAATGTACTAGGTAAAAAAATGTACTAGGTATTATTCCAATATGAGTGCAAACAGCAATTTTTTTGTGCTCTTTAGAACACAATCTTAGCGCTCTGTAATTGTAATCGAATCATGGATGTTCTAATATTTATTCCTTTTTAAAAACTTATTATTTCTGCAAAGTATACAGAGCAGAAAATGAGTCAAGTTCTTAATAAGTGGCACAGAGGAGTTCAAGTAAGTCAGTTCTGGAATGAATTAAGTGATAGAGAATGTAAACAATAGACAGTGATTTTAAAAGAGAAGCCAGGCCAAGAGAAGTTTGTGAAGAACAAAGAGATATCCTAAATGCAAAATGGAAGAAAAGTAAATGAAAGTGCAAGCCAGTCATAGGAAATCTAAAAAACAAAACAAAACAAACAAAAAAAAAACCAAAAAAACAAACAAAAAAAACCAAAACAAAACAAACAAACAAACAAAAAAACATAAAAAAAAGAGAACATGAAAATAGAAGTTATACTTGTAAGATTCACAAAGAGGATCTAGGAGGCCTAATTTTTTAAGTTAATTCTGAAACATCTTATAAGATCCTTTTAAGAAAAAAGGTTGAGAACTAACATTAGAAATCAGGTGTTTTTCAAACCACTCAGGAAGGCATCCCTATAAAACAAAAGAATGAAATTTGTTATTTAGAGAGAATCTTCAACTGAGAAGTGATCAAAAGAGAAAACTGGAAAATAAAAATCCAAATGAATCTCTTAAGGCATACAATAAATTCAAAACAATATTGAAACATAAGGACATGAGAACATTAGATTAAAAATTATATAGAGGATGGTAGAGAACATTGCTGCTGAAGTTTATCTTTGTTCAGCTCTGTATCTGAGAAGGTAGCATGGCAGTAAAATTGTGTGTGAGGAAAAATCCTTAAGTAAATCAAATTCACCTGATTAATGTACCTAAATTTTGACTAAGCCTTATGTGTCTTAAGTATTTCCTGACTCATTTACTTAATTTATCTATGGAAAGAATTACTCACTTTTAAAGACCTTCAGTGATAGAACCTGAGTGATCAAGCTTAAACTATAAATTAGACAACAGGCTCTCTTTCTGGTAGCTTTAGATTTACCAAATTATTTTTACTTACTAGAAAAAAATCAAAAAAATTTGGCCAAATATTAATTAAAAAATGCTTTGTGAGGCATTTTAACCTATACATAAACCAAACAGAGTAGGATTTCACTTTAGATTTAGGTTACACTGATAAAAATTCTGGTGTTATTAGACTTCTTAAACCTGTTTATGTGCACAGTTGAGACAGAATTACACCAAACACAATATGTTTGACCATAAACAAGTGATGGAAGTGGGAGATACAGTATAACTCAAAAACAGGGGAGTATTTAACAGAGAAGTAGAACAGTTCCCCCAGTTCATGTAATTGTCACTTTTGTAGATAGGGTTATTTCTAAGCAAATGTTGATTTGTGGAGTCCAAATGCAGCCTTAAACAAGTACATTGCAAAGCAAATAAATAGCAAAAAATGGCTACGTATTGGCACCCTGACCTAGTACCTAGGAATAATTTTTTTCAGGAGATACCAACATGTAGCATTTTGCAATGTGTATTCAAAGCTATATGTACTCACAAAGGTGATTTTATCAAAGAAATTGGACTGTCAAGGTATGTTAGTTTCTCAGTAAGTTCACCTTGCCAAGCTTCCAAGCAGAATTTTTTATGGGACCAGCAGGAGGAAGTGTTCCTTTTTGTCAATCCTTCCTTTTCACTGTGAACTTTAAAATTCCCTAGTGGAAGTAGAACACAAGAAAAAAATTCATCATATTCCTTAAAATGCTTTAAGCTATCAATAAACCATCAGAACATGAGTAGGCTGCTGATTGCATAATCAAACTTGCAATGTATGCATTAAATCTGTTTTTAAAAAGCCCTCTTCACTGAAAAACTATAACTGATTTTTTTTTTCAAACGTGTAAAATAAAGAGTTTTATTAGGAACCCAGTAAAGTTTCTACTCTGTAACACAGAGTAATACAGTAGTTAGCTTTAGTAAACTGAAGTAATATAGTGTCTGAAAAATGTCAGTATTTTCAGTACATATTACACCAAAAGCATAGCTGGAGAGTAGAACAAATTTAGGGTAAAATATATTCTGATAACTAGTGCGTGGCAAAGCTAACAAACAATGTTAAGCCTTTCATGTGATACATCACACAGTATCCATATGGTGAGACATAGTTATATTAGTGATTCCAAATGAGATTGAACTGATTATTACAGATATGTCAGATTTCTTTCTTCACACATTTTCCTAGCAATTGTTCTTGCGTTCTAAGAATACACTGGTGTCACCAGCTGGATTAGGTGTTCTTGGTCTGCTGTTCCCAAAAGAATACACTTTATGTCTTTAATTAGATTAGATTAGATTATTTCAGGACCAGGATGCCCTAAAGCATTGAGATGGAAAATAAAGAGATGAAAATAAAACAAAGGTAGAATTATACACCATAAAAAAAAGACAGGGTGAGGGGAGGGACCATCTTCTGATACTTATGGAGAGACTGGGTTAAGGTATGCTAAGAGGAGTAGATAAAGTAGATGTAAGAAGTGGATCAAAGAAGGAGACTTTATTGAGCAAGGGTCTTAAAAAGAAGTCTAAGGTAGCTTTGAAAAATAGCAGAAGAGTTTTGTGGACTCTGCAGATTGCAGGCTGCAAATTGTTCCAAGTCTGCTTTGATACAGAATTCCCATTGCCCTAGGAGCTCCATGCACAGAACAGAATGGCTCTCTGGGCTCAAGCATAGTCTTGCTCAATTTATTGTCTATGAAAGAGCATTTGCGTGAACACCCTCAAAGTCTGTAATCTAAGAAAAAACAAACACACTTTTACTGCAGCAGCTTAAAATTTTTTTAAACCTACTTTGTGCAATTCAAGTTGAAAACTGTAAGATGAGGCAGATGCAATTTAGTTCATTTCCCTTAAAAAGAACCCTAAAAGTAAAATATATTGCTTAAGCAGCAGGCACCTTTTCCTTTTCAAGCTGCTTCTTATGCCTCAAGCAGGATGCTTATAGTCTGAGCATTTTTATTACAACAAAAAAATTCCGGAACAATGCCAGAGACTCCAGCAGCTGTGAGTCAAAACTAAATATCACATGGGTGGGATCGCCATAGTAACTAACTCAAATACATCAGATACACTAGAAACTAGTCCACTCTACAGTTTATCTTTCACCCGAAGTATAAGTTGTGATCACTTTCTCTTTTAAAGCTTACTAAAGAATATTAATAATAATGTGATATTATTAATAATATATCAATAATATATCAATAATATGATAATCTGTCTGCTTATAGGCATTTAATATTCCATAGATATAAATTATATTGTACCAAGGAAGAAGAGAGGAGTTGGTGTCTGATAAAAAAGAGGCACAAAAAGTATCACGAGGTCCCTGATCCACTTCAGAGCAGGGTTAAGCTCCTCTTCTGCTTGCAGAAGGAAATAGACCCCTTGTAGCTTCTGATAGTCAAGATGAAAAAACCAAACTAGCCACCTTCAATGTCAGGTCTTGGGAAAGCAATGAAATCATAGCAGATGGCAAACACCACAGCTCTGGACCTCCTCATGGTTTGAAGCGTGTTGGCTCTGTGGGCACTAGTTAGCAATGATATCCTCAGCCAACCTGGGACCCCCCTCCCCATTGCTCAGGACCCTGTTTCAGCCCGCCAGGGCCATAAGTCCCTGCTCTGGCAGCACTGCAGCAGAACTGGTCTCCACCCCATCTTTCCCCCATCTTCTTTTGCCAAGATTCATCATTTGCCATGTTGGGGGCTGTTGATGGACCAACCTGAGCCCCATGGGTGAGGGCATGGCCAGTCCTGGGACAGCCTCAAGCCTGGCTGCCCATCTCTGGGGAATTTGCTGCTCCATACTGTTCTGGACAGACTCTGTCACAAAGAAGGTGAACAACAGGGTGGATCACCACATTCAGCAAGTAATTAGCAATAATTTGGTGCAGAAATGGAAGATGGCTTTGAATGCAGGGCTTTTACTTGGTTTAATTTTGTTCAGTGTTTTCACTAACAATCTGGTAAATGCAATAAAAGGTGTGATTATTAAAAATTTACTGGGGCTACCTAGGGGGAAGGACAACATATTGGTTGGAAAACAGCATTTAGCATTGAAAAGGGTCATAACTGCATTTTACTAATATTGGGATACAATTCACTACAAAAAAGTAAAAGGATCTGTGCTTAAGTAAAAACTACCAGAGGAAGAAAAGGATATGGAATATCAGTCCCTTGGAAAAGAATCTAAAGGCAAGGGTGAAAGAGAGTTCCGTTGAACCACATCCAGGTATAATGTTACTGAGAAGGAGGTAGTCATGGCACAGGAGTATACCTGGCATGACACATGAATTAATATTTTCTGCTTCATCTGGCAGAGTAGAGGACTTGAGCTGGGGTGTGGCTACAGCACAGGCAGTCTACAGGAGAGTAGTGCAAATGACCAGATGTTTAGAACACCTAAATCTATGAGGAATGATTTTATTAAAGAGTAAAAATTTCTTCCCCCTTAGAAGACTTGAGGGAGATCATGATAAAAAACCTTCCAGTATGAAAGTCTGTTGTAAAAAAGTGAGAAGGTATTCTGTGTCTGTAGAATAAATTGTGACAAGAAACAATGAAGCTGAAAACTTAAACTGTGAAAAGTTAGGAAAAACAGAGTGCTGAGTATTTTGTTTTGAGTCTCTCCGCCACTGAGGTCTTTAGAAAGATGCTAGACAGCCATCTGTCAGAAATGATAACATGTATAGTTAATCTTGTCTTCAGGGATGGACTGTCTCTTAGAGACCTTTCCAACAGTCCTTTAACATAGTTATTGCCAAATCCCAGCAGATCTTTAATGGGAACATTGGCAAGATAGTATGTACTGCAGTATCTGTAGAAGAAATACACAACATCTAAAAATATAGCCCAGTGAATTTTAAGATTAATTGTGTAGGAATATCTGCACTTAGCTCTTGCTGCTGCTACAGTTTGTGGGGGGAAAAAAAAGACACAACATATTATTGGTTTACGATGGTAGGTTATACTAAATTACCAGTACAAGGTTTTCTGGAGAAACAGAAATTCAAGGACATTTGAAGGACAAAGAATGTCAGATAAAATGTTTGTTACTGCTACAAACCCCATGACAGAATTTATTTAGAAGTATCAAAGAGAAGTTCAATGACACATTGTGAAATCTAAAGAAAGGTTCATAGCTACTCTATGCTGAATACAGCATTTCTGGGATGAAGTTTACTTTTTTGAACAGTAAAGAAAGGAAGATTTGTGGAAGGAACAGTATTAGAAAAAAACCTAAACTTTAAAAAGGGTAAAGCATACAACCCAGGGGAGCTGAGTGTCAGTTTTTTGAAGAGACTGACCACTGAGAATTCTCTTTCCTTTTTATGTCAAAGGCAAGAAGGCAGAAGTCTAAGGTTGAATTCCTGTTTCTGCTCTTCTTCTGGTCCTCTGATGAAAGATTTATTAAGTTCTAAAAAACAAAACAAATTTTTGTTGTTGTTGTTTTTGTTTGGGGTTTTTTTAGGGGTGAGAAGGGTGTAGGTAATACAGAACTGGAACTGGTTTTGGCATATATATGACTATTAAACTGTGCCCTGTTGTAGTTGAGCTCAAGGGAAGATCTCAACTTGAGAAGGTCAGTGTGTGTCCCATACTAAATGTTTTAGAAAACTGTTTCAACCACATTTGGCAAAGTGAGGTAACATCAGAATGTACAATAATGTAGTAATTAACCTAAAAGAAGATGTAGGTAAATTCTAAGAGGCTTTGGTGCGACATTGAAGGACAAATGGACAAGTTACTGTTCAACAGGCATTGGACAATTCACGCAGATTTCTACATCAAAAACAATTCACCCCACAACTGCAACAGAAGTGCACAATTGTAATGGTGCTTTGTAAATGGCAGAACTGTCGAAAGATCACATACCTGTCAGTCATTGTAGCTAAAGTGCAGTTTAAGGGAAGGGATGGGCAGCAGTTATTCAGTGTGTCAAGAGTAAGACCAAATGACAGTCTATAAGGTTCAGGCATAAAGAGTGCAGAAAGAAGGGGCTGGGTTAAAAAAAAAGACAAAACCAACAGGCCATGTGTATGGTAAATCTCATTGGAATCAGCAAGGTGGTACAGAGCCAACAGCAGGACTAAGAATGCTCTGGATACGTGCATCTGATCTGGACAGGTTGTGATTCCAGATGGCCAAAAGACAAATCACATCCAGTTTCAACATTTTAAATGTTTAATTTTATTAAAAAGTCCTAATGGAGTTTTTCTGAGCAGGAAATGGCATGATCATCACTATGTGCAGCTCCAGGTGGGAAAGAGTGCATTATTGTCATTTTTATTTTGAGTGAAGTCCTCCTGGTGTGGAGCAGCTGCATGGTCCCTAGGCATCCTGAAAGGTGGCACTCCAACAGGATGTCTGGAAGCACGGCTGGCATGTCCCAGAAGGGGCTGCTCAAACCAGTTCTGCACAGACGGCTGGGAAAGTGCTAGCTCCCATGTTGGTCACTAGTGTTCAGAGTGCCAGCTTGGATGCCAGTCTGTCAGAATTTAAACTGCCTTTAGAAAAGCTATGAACTTTATACAAGAAAGGAGTAGGCAGACTGCAAGGAACCCAGCAGGGATGCTTTCCAAAATGATCTAAGACATTGGAAAAAAAATAAAAATAAAAAAGATTTTTATTACTAACATGGAAGTACAGTTTGAAAAATGCAAAATATAAAAATATCATCATTGGATGCTTTTCTAAAAGCAACTTCCTACCATTCACAGGAAGCACAACCCAGAGTGTACTAGATATTTAAATTAGCATCATGATCCTAAAAATCCTTAGGGATTTCTTAAAGGGAAAAAGTTATTGGGAAAAACTTATTTGGACTTTTTTTCTGCTCCATTCCTTCCTACAATCTCTAATCATGTTCTTCTTCCTGCTAATTAAAGGCCAATATTCTGCAGCTTAATAACTGTCCACGATTCACTGAGAAAGAGAATGAGCTGTCTTATTCTACGTAAAATTGTAAAATCATCCATGAACCTCCATCTCATCATCCTTTATTTTTAGAAGCAGGCTTGACAGCTCCTCTTCTGGGCCTTGCTGGCAGCATGTTAGATGTTGCTCCTCTGTGCATTGCACCTTGGACAACACCAGCACAGAGGATGTAGAACACAGGACATTTAAATGGAGCAGGGCATAAAAAGGCTAAGGGTCCAGACTATTAAACCTCACCAACTGGCCACATCTGCCTGAGGAGATTTCTAGAATTATCTTTAATTAGTGGTAACAATTCTGTTGTCAGAAAGAAGAGATGGATATGAGATTTGAACCCCTTAGCCCCAAATGTGCTTTGCAGCTGGCAGGTAGAGCACAAAATACTTTTTTCAAAAGCCAATAGCTACCAAAAGCTAGAGCTTTGACTTCTCTCTTTGCAAGACATGGCCACCAGATGCCATAAAAAATAGCTTGAGAGTTTTAAGGCAGCAGGGAATACAGGCTTTGGCCTGTATATCCCTTATAGGAATTTGCTTTAGCAGCTTTATCAGTCTCAAGCAGAAGGAGATGTCAGGAGTTTGCTAGGTCTGAGGAGGAACATTGTTCTTACACATAAGCACAGTACCTCTGTGTCTTCCTGTGACATAACATTACAGATCTCTTTTTATCTAAGCTACTCAGTGATATTCATTAAATAAAGCCAAACACCACAGGTTAGAATATTCACTGCCAATGCTGCATAAATATAAACCCACAGGACTCCTTTGACTACCTGGGTCAACCACTCAGTCCTGTCTGCTAAACAGCTGTGAAGTAGCAACTGTGATTTGCCTGCATCACCTTAGTTACTTAACATAAGACATGAATGTCTTACTAGAAGCTCTTTTGCAACAAGTCAACCTCTAAATTAGCTTGTAGATCCATTAGACCCAGAGCTTTGTTTATATTAGAAATGCCAGAGACATTGTAATTTGCTGTTCTTTTTAGTTATGAATACCATGGATTGCAAGATGAAGTGGAACAACACGAAACAATAAATGAAATTAGGGAACAGTTAACATCGATCAGTTCATGTCTGTTGCCAAGGGCAATCTTGGTGTGCCTAATTTTAAATTCTATTGAACAAATTAATGTGTAATTTCCTTATCATGAACAGTGCCTGATCAGAAGAAGCTTCAAGAGGTAAGGAGTGCTAATGGATCTTGAAACTGAATCCTAGCCATGGCAATGAGCCTGGAGCTGAGCATCACCATTGATGGATGGTCTATAAGTACAGAGTGAAGAGATAGCACATTGGTCATAGACACTTCTTCATCCTGTATTTTCTTTATCAGCATTCCTTGTCTTTAGAGCATCTCTGCCTTCTTTCAAGATTTTTTTAAAATGCCATCAGGATTGTTTATTTTCTTTACCTCTATTTTTTCTATTCCCTTGCACTCTTCTTCCTTTGGTTTATTTTTAAAGGCACCTAAAATACACTTGAAGAATTTTAGGAATCAGCTGTGTGTCAATTTCTGTAGCAGCAGCAATCACAACTGCAATTTTTGTGTGACCAGACAAGTACGTGTTCAGGCATGCACACACATACCCAACTGCTAAACTATCTTATTGTAGCTTATTTGTGATTTGGTGAAGGAAACAGAGCAAAAGGATGAAAAGGGAAGATGCTGTTAATTAGCACCTCTTGGTACAAAATCAAAATATTCTCTTCCTCTTTTTTTTTTTTTTTTTTTAAATATGGGACAGAAAGCCATTTACACTGGAAATGCACATATACTTCAACTGCATGTTGTTATTTTTGTAGAGTGTATTTAGTCAAACTGGGTTTTGTGACTCAAAATTAGTTTTCTTCCATGGGCAATCTAAAGGGCTTTAAAACTTCATATGGAAGTTGGACTATTAATAAACCCTTCATGATAGTCAATTACATGTAACATAATTTCTTCAAAGAAACTAATAAACCTGAATGACTTCTACAATTTTTTGTTTTACAAGCACATTTTTACAATATCACCATAAATGTGTTTCCTACTAAGAAAAGTTAGAGTAATTTTCTTCTGGTTCCGGAGATCTTTGTTTCTTTTGTAAGGGCAAAATGCATTTCCAAATTTCTCAACAGAAGCTTAGAAAAGGCAGAGGTTTCAGCTCCAATAGAATCAAAACAGAATTATTTGATATCCTGGGTATACAAACCCACCTACCAAGAGCAAACACTGGGAGGACAAATGGCAATTTTGACAGAAGTAATTTAAGAAATTAACTCACCTAAATCCCTATCACCAGCATATATCAGAGGGCAGAACTGTAGGATGAAGGACAAAGAGGAGAATGCACAAATGTGAATGTTGAGGGCTGAGGAGAAAAAGAGTGGTAGGGCACAGAAATGGCTTTGATGCACAACACAATGATTAGCTTTGATTTTCATTGCGCTATAGGTTTTCTCTGATCATACTGCAGAATTTGTTCAAGCATTGATGTTGTGTATTGAGATGATCCTATTAGCCAAGCGTGATTCACAATTCATATTGAGAAATTAATTTTTGACTTCTCCAAATAAGGTTGGTTTTGTGATAACATTTTGCTGTGGTGTTATTTTACAAATGCCACGTATAATATAAAAGAGACCAAATATCTTCTTTACCACTGGCAAATACTCACTGCCATCCACCAATATCAAAGTTGTTTTATATAAGGTCATAAGTGAGAAGCTGAGCAGTATTCTTTTTCATTAATTCACAATAATCATCCTTTTTGATATATTCTTTAAACATAGCCCAGAGAGGTAGACTGTGTTTAAAAAGAATGTGAGATCTGCTCCTTGCACAAAGGAAAAGTATTTTGTAGCAGGTTCAGTTCGAAAACCAGGCAGAAACACCAATTTAGTGTAGTGGCTTGGTCCAAAATACTCATTACTATTTACCTTCTGTGAGATAAAAATTAGGAGAAAGCAAAACAGGCACAGAACTTGAAAGAATATAAAGAATTTTATTAACAGGCCTAAAAGAAGGAAAAAAGAAAAAAAAAAATTATACCACACCTTCCGAACACTTCTCTTCCCCCCACCTTTCCCCCTTCTGCCACTGTAAAAACACAACCCTTGAGATGTTCAGTCTGTTTACCACTTCCATAATAACCTTGTTCAGTTCACTTAGGGAGAGGAGTCTCTCTTGCTCATGCTATGGAGACATCTCCACAAGAAATTCTCTCATGGCTTCAGTATCACGAGACAGCCGCCCGGGTTGGTTCTCTGCTCACATGTGAGTCCCTTCCCACGACTTGCAGCTTTTCCCACAACTGCTTTCGAGGGTCCAATCTTGAGTTACTGGGGTACCATTTTGAGGTTGAGCTGTTCAGAAACAAAAGTTCTCTTCACCCATCTCTGGGAGCATTTAATCTCTAAGAATAGAGGCCCTCCCCTTTTCCTGGGAGAAAAGGGTCCTCATCATCTCCATCTCTAAGACTATCTCTGGGAGCATCTCTAGGAACTGAGGTCTTCTCATTCTGATTGGAGCAAGAGTCCTCATCACTTCTATCTCTCCCTGTTCAAACTTCTCATCAAATTACAGCTGCTTCAGCATTTGCTTACTCCAGCACAGGTGCTTTTGCTCACAAGTTGAACGCTCCACCCCCTGATGCTTTCATGAGATTACGACGAGTACTCTGATATATCATAGTCCATCACCAGCATAGGTTTACAACAGAATTTCAGCTCCTAAGCATCTCTTCCTTCTCCTCCCTCAGGATTTCAGCTCTTCTTTCTTTACTTAATGTCTGCAGGCTCCACCTGTTCTGGAGGGAACTTACAGCACTAAAAGGGTTAATCTCACCTGGGCCCTACAGCTGGAATTTTGCTTATCGCTGTTGCTCACATGATCTTTGCTGGACAGCGGAGCAGCTTCAGCTGAATCTCTGGCAGCACTGGAGAGCGGGAAGCAGCAGGGCCGTGCTGTCTGCATGTAGCAGAGCTGGGGGGGTCACAAGTGGAAGGCTCCAGGATGGCTGTGTCCTGGCCTGGACCTGGACCTGGACCCTGTATGGGCCCAGCCCAGTTACCTGTCCCCCAGCCAGAAGCAAGAGAGAGCTTTCCTGGGGTTTGTCTATTCTTAAGAGTGGATCACAGAGGCGGTCAAAATTTTAAGTGGCTTAAAAAGTTGCCAGTATTCAAACTAGTCAGTTGATAGGTTCTGTTAGGTCATAGAGGAAGCTGTCAGAACCTCTTTGCAAGAAAATCACTTCCGGGACTATGCTTGCTAACCCATGACATATATAAATTAGCCTTCATTCAGCTAAAAGCAATCTTGAAAAATTTCTTACCTGTTTTTATTACTGATCAAAATTATACCTTCTTTATCTTTTTATTCTCTACAAATTTAATTCCTCATTGACTGTTGTTGCCAGTAATTATTCCTTCAGCTTTCTCTCCAGGACCTTCTTTTCTCATATCTCAACTTCCAGTTTTGCCCAGTTTTGCTTCCTTAATAAACTATTCATATCTATATATTCTTTCTAAGGTCCTGATTGTTCTCAATGAATAAAAATTAGAGTTCTGGTAATGCATTCTTTGGTTGATTACAGAATAACACCCTTTGGTTTGAGTGAAAGTATCCAAAATTATACAAGAGAAACTTGTAGCCCAACACCCCCCCCCCACCCCCCCATAGCTAGCACGGGAGGATGACGTCCTGTTGAAAGCAAATATCTCATAGCTGGAGAAACTGAAAGCCCCTGAGGCAGAACAACACAGTTCTGCATGGAACAGACTCCTTGAGGGAGTGGAAACTACACTTAAAAATTTTGTGTAGACATTTTCTAGGCATCAGGGTTTATATTCCTGGTTTCCTAGAATTCTTAAAATAATGCATCTCTAGTTGTTCGATAAACAGCTCCTGAGTTCACTTAGAAAATTTTGTCTTCACAGAATCACAGAATATGCCGAGTTGGAAGGGACCTATAAGGGTCATCAAGTCCAAATCCTGGTCATGCACAAGATCCCTGAGTCACACCGTGGGCCTGAGAGCATTGTCCAAATGCTTCTTGAGCTCTGTTAGGCTGGTGCTGTGGCCACTTCCCTGGGGAGCCTGTTCCAGTGCACAACTGTGGAAGGCTGGGAGCCCTTGGCACAAGAGCCCTCTGCGCTCCCTTGGAGGAGAGAGGCCTGAGGGCAAGATGACCTTCCCCAGAGATAAGCAACCTTCCTCTGGGTCATGGTGAGAAAGTGAACCACCCCAGCATCCTTGTTTCTATATGGTAATAGCCTGAACCCAGTTGGCTAGCTGGTTTCTACCCCACCCCCTGCCTTTCCCATAAAAAGCCCCCTGTTTCTGCCCCTCAGCAGGGAGTTCTCATCCCTGGCCTTCCCTTCACAGAGGCTGCTGGACAATAAAGGCTACCTCAGTGGAACTGCTATACGAGGCTCCTGTCTCTCTATCCCCGAGTTCGCCTTGGGTGATTTCTCAAAGGGCTGAATCACAAGAGCTGAAATCACTTGTAGCTGAGAAATCTCTACACTTGCTGAAATCACTTGCTGCCCAGGGAAGCCGGCCACTGCTCCTGGAAGAGTTGTTCCTTGCAGGACACTCTTTCTAGGAAGGTCGTGGCACACCGGGTTGTCCCCCCTCGGCTACCTTGAATAGCAACACCCAACCATCCTCTGGGTGAAGAACCTTTTTCTAATACCCAACTTAAACGTCCCCTGACACAGCTTCATACCGCTCTCTCAGGTCCCATCCCGGGTCACCACAGAGAAGAGATCAGTGCCTGCCCCTCCTCTTCCCCTCACGAGGAAGTTGTAGCTGCAATGAGGTCTCCCCTCAGTCTCCTCCAGGCTGAACTGACCAATTGACCTCAGTCACTCCTCATACAGCTTCCCCTCAAGGCCCTTCACCATCCTCATTGTCCTCCTTTGGACACTCTCTAATAATTTAATGACTTTCTGTATTGTGGCACCCAAAACTGCCCCCAGCACTCGAGGTGAGGCTGCCCCAGGGCAGAGCAGAGCAGGACAATCCCCTCCCTTGCCCAGCTGGCAATGCTGTGCCTGATGCACCCAGGACAGGGTTGGCCCTCCTGGCTGCCAGGGCATTGCTGACTTAGATTTAATTTGCCACTGACCAGAACCTCCAGGTCCCTTTCCAAGGAGGTGTTTTCCAGCTTCTCATTCCCCAGTCTGTCCATACATTTACAGCTGCCCCATCCTAGGTGCAGAATCAAATGCATTTTCCCTTATTGAACTTCATCTGGTTGGTGATTGTCCAGACCTCTAATTTGTCGAGGTCTCTGTGCAAGGCCTCCCTGCCTTCAAGGAAGTCAACAGCTCCTTCCAGTTTTCAATCATCTGCAAACTTCCTTATTATCCCTTCCAGTCCTCTGTCCAGGGCATTTATGAGGATGTGGAAGAGCAGAGGAGCCCCGTGGAACCCCAGGTCACCAGTCTGATGTCACCCCATTCACTATAACCTTTTGTGACAGACCCATGATCCAGTTGCTCATCCATCTTATGATGTCTTTATCCAGCCGAATACTGGACATTTTGCAAGGATCTGCAAGGATGCTGTGAGAGCCAGTACCAACAGCTTTACTGAAATCCAGAAACATTACATCAACTGGCTTCCCTTGATCAGCTAGGTGAGTTACCTCGCCATAAAACAAAATCAGGACTGATAAACAGGACTTTCCTTGCATGAAGCTGTGCTGGCTGTGACCAGTTACTGTGTTGACTGGATAAGTGAAACATTAAAGTCTTAACCAAACCTAGAACAAGGTTAGAACTCAGACAAAACTCAAACTTACTGGGAGCAACCAATAGTCAGAATACTAAAGAAGGAAAAATAATTTGAGCTAATTTTTCTACCTTTCCTGCCTAACTAAATGCAAGTGAATATTCTACAACTGATGCAAACACAGCAATTAATAAATGTTCTCCCTTCATAAGAATTCAAATTGTAATTGAGTATGGATTCCTGAAATTCTTCTAACAACTTTGCATACAACATTTCACAACAATTTGGAAAAAAATTGTATAGAAATGTATCATTCTTTGCTCCACTAATAACAAAAAGTGGTGGGCAAAATTCCATAGACCTTTTGTATTTTGTATTTGTAGAATTTAGCAGTGCACAGATTTGTTGTTTCTCTCCACCATCACAGCATTTGTTATTGTGTTGGAGTTATGAGATCCTCTGATGAACTTGTCAACTTTCTTGCACAAATGTTCATGTAGAACAGGTTTATGTACTGCAGGGGCACTAATCACAGGCAACAACTTCTATATTTGATCTCACTGAAATGTTAATACTCAGAATAAAACATTCGCAAGTCCATGCTTAGGAAACTACACAGCAAATCTATTACTCAGCATCTGTCATGAGTTTACTGCTTAATTTAAAACAAAAGGAAGAAAAGCTGTTTGTGGATGACTTACCAGTTTGGAACCAACAATTTGCCACCTGTCATGTACCAACAGGTCTCAGTAATTTAAACCACCTTAACTTTACACTCAGACTATTAAAAAAAAGATACTTAAGGGCTGGCTCCTCAGAGGGACAGCATTATAAAGACCTGCAGTGTCCAGAAATTGCCAGCTCCAATTTTCCATACAATGTAAACAATTAAATACCAATAATGGGATTTACAGATGCCACAACGTGGAGAAGCTGCTACTTACAGTAATTAATTGAAAATGCTGATGACACAGGTGGAACTAAAACCTATTATTTACGAGGACCAGATCAAAAAAAGTGCTCTAGCTGCTAACTCAGCCATAAGAAATAGCAATCCATCCTTGAATTGTGGTGTTTTAACAGGCATCCAAAGAGAACAGTAGCATTGTTTCTTTGAGCATTCCTGTAACATGTTGGATCCCTGGCTCAGCATCTCCTTCAGCTGCCTAACTTGGATGTGTGGTTATGTCAACCACTTCCCCATATTACTCAATCTCAAGTTACTTTGAGATGACACACACACAAAGTTTCTCTTTAAAGACAATGCTTCAACACTTTAGTTGTTCACAAGAATTGCAACCCACATCTGGTATTAACCTTTGCAGTGTTCCCCACTGGCCCCTGAAACGGCAAAACTGTAAGATATTTCTGAATGATGAAAATATACTGACAGTGTCTGCAGATGAAATGTTTCAAATCCTTACACACAGGACATACAGTCCTGCCCTGAGCAGCTCACCACCATTAGCTTTGTAAATGCCCAGCATTTAAAGGTTAGGAAGTTAATTTGGGGAGGTAAAGATTACCCAGCAATTGAGTAGAGATGTTCACAATTTCAGCAGGATGGTTGCAGGTTAAAGCACTTTAAAAAATACAGTATTAGAACCTTTGGGTCCTACAAACTTGTTAAAATACACTCATTGAGGGGTTTAACTGTTTGGCCAGCATTCCTCTTCTGAGGACCCAGGCAGAAGAGTGACCAAAAGTGCATTATTCGACCCATCACTAGAGGAACCCTCATATTTTGCTAGAAAAGAAGAAAAACATTATAGTCCTCAGCAAAATGGCACATCTTCTCATGTTATGCTATTTCTAATCTCCATAAATGCTGTCTGAACATTTCAAATTAAATCATCAGAGATGAAAAAACTCTTGCTGTGTGTTCTCCAGATATGGAAAACTCAACTGAGAAATTATCCCCACAAGATAAAACATACTAGGAAATTGTTAATTTGCTGGCTTTGGCCAGTTTCTCATTTCCAGGGCCTTGACTGTATGAATGTCATTCCTGGACAACAATTGTTCATTATTTTCTTTCATTTTACAGCTGATATTTACATCTACATAGCGATGCAGTTCCTCTAAAATTGCCTTTTGATGTGTATAATAGTTAATGAGTTCTCAAATAAAAACACAGGTGCATTAACCAAAGAGTTTAACAAATGCTTTTAATTATGGGAACTGGATGCAGAGCACTCAACAACTGTGACCTTTGGTTTAGGCTCTGAGAGTCTCGTTACAATAGAAATGTCCCAGCAGCAGCAGAATACAAGGGTCAGCTTTGTGAAAGATCCCTATCAGCAGCTGCTGTCAACAAGTCAAGGCACAATTAAATACAGCAGCTAGTTTTAGAGTTGGTCTGACCTGGTACTCCTATCTGCATGGTCCCAGGATAAAAATAAAATTGGTAATACCAACATTAAATGATCAACTGCTTCCCTCTAAGCAGGATAGTCCTTTATGCAAACAGGAATAAAACGTGTCATTTAATAAGGTTTCACAAACATTTTAATTGGAAGAAGATTCAAACTAAAACTTCATAATGAGGTGAATTTTAAGTTCATACACATGCCATGATCAAAATTTACATCTCATAATCTTTTCTAAAGTGATGTTTAGATTGGGTGTATTTTTAGCATGTATCAGGCAGAGCTTGACAGAAGGTGCCATGATAGAGGTGGGCATTAAAAGATTGTTTATTTTGAAGTGTGCATTTTATTGGATGGAGAAGCTTTATAGTTTGCTGTCAGTGAGGGACTAACAGAACTAAACCTTCTGGAAGAGATGGCAATGCAGCAACACAAACTTAATGGAGAAAATTCAAGTATTTTTAGCTTGGGGTAAATCTGGCTGAAGTCTGGGAAAAGTGGGACAATCCTTCAGAAGGTCAGGAGTTTGTAACCTATCATTATTTGACATAGATCTGAATTCAAAAAGGTTACTTCCTCAGAAGAACAAGAGCTCCTGATTCCAGTCTGTCCCAGGACAGGACAATTTCCAGCAGATGCCTTCCTGGGAGCTGTTTTACCACTCTGGTTCTTATGAACCCGATGGTTTCAGTGCAAGCAGCACGCTGGAAATGCAGGGCCTGGACTTACGAGGACCAAAGGTTCCAGTGCTTGGAAGGGTCTGAGCCATGTTTACAAACTCTGGGATATTGCTGGCTGCTTCCCTGCAGACACCTAAATCCCACTCTCCCCAGCTTCTGGGTGAGCTCCTGAGGTGTGGGGGCAGCAAGCAGCCAGTGGGGTGCACAGACATGGCACGGGTACAGCAGCTGCTGTGCCTAAACTTGGTGCACACCTCGGTGAGTGATCCAGGGAATTCCTTCTTCACTTGAAGCTCTGTACTGACTTCATGCTTAACCCTGAGCAACATTTATTTAACCTGTATAAGACTCAATTTCCCTCACTACAGTGTGACTATACAATAATACTTCCCCAGCTTTAAAGACTATGGTGCATACAAATCTCTGGAGCATGTGGAACAGTATCATAATTATTATTATTATAGCCATTTTTCAGATTTGGAAATCTGGTAACTCCCTCATCTGTGTTATCTTTTGTGGACATATGTGTTCTATTTAACCTGTGTCTTGAAGCAGCCCTATCATTTGACAATGTTTGCTTAACCAAGCATTTCTTTATTTTAAATTTATATGTCGTAAACTCCTATAGTTTATTGATGCTTGAAATACTAGCTTGATTTCTGTTCTCATCTCATACATCACAATAATTTTTTGCTCATTCATACATCGTCAATAAATGTATTTAACATATGCTACCCTGGTGTATTTTAAAAAGATATTAACACAGAAACGTAGTCAAAGACCTACATTTGACAAAGGGGAAACACACATTAACTAACTTTAGGGAGTTCAAGTTCTTTCCATTCTATGGAAAAAAAAGAGTAATGAGGATGCTCTGTATCAATATGAAGATGTTTAGCACTCAAAATCCAAGTCCTTAAATAGGAATTGGTCTTAGATCAGAAGAAGATTGCATGCTGAGTTTTGCAACAGTATTACAAATTTCCCACATGGCATTCCTTGAAAATAGAAAATTATTAAAATCATTGCAAATATCTTGAAGATGGCAAAGCTAAAATGCAGATACCTTTTCTTTCACACATCTGTCACCAAATTTACATGCAGCAGTGTCAGTACTAAGTGGACAGTCTTTCATATTCTTTGGAAGAATCCAGTCCCTTAACCCTTAATCAAGAAGGTATTTTTTCTCAGTTGTGATGAATTAAGCTGCACCCAACTCATTCAATATAGTAATGACATACACTAAAATGTAAACGTATACTTCAGTAGATATTTACATGGTTTTCTCCCCAAAACACCATCTGTATAATCACAGACTGTTTCATGAGTGCTTTGATTAGGGGTAGTTTAGGTTCTTCATTTGGTGTAAATAATTTTGCAACAGTGTTTTGTAAAAGTGGCCCAGTACTTCATACCTGAACTGTTTGTTATCTCTTGGTACATAACTAAAGCTTTGTGTATGCCTATATGAAATAATCTCAACTTTTGTGAACTCTGTGCTTCATTCATGCCCCAAAAATTAACCAGAAGACAGTGATAGTGAATCCATGGTCACTTTTCATCATGGTAGAAGGTCAGCAGATGGGTTTCAAAAGGTTCTATATAAGGATCACCATTTAATATGTTTACAATGATCTACAAATTGCAAAGTGAGTAACAAGTTAAAAAAATGTGTGAATAACCCAAATCATAGTCACCTTCGGTTAAATCTGGAGAGGCCAGAATAGAACATAAAAAGGACTGAATCAAGTTACAAAAATTGTCAACACAATGTAAGAAAACAGTTGATAACTGGAAAGCGACTTGAAGAAAATATATTGTGAATAATGTTACGTGTATAATCTTGTCTTTGACAATGGGTTAAGCAGTATTATGTGTTAGTTATCCAAAATGCAAAAATACGGACTGCTCAAATGTCTCATAGCAAAGGGAGAAAAGAAATGTTATGGACTGCTCACCGTGAACTTTTGCTCCATGTGCAGTTGTTCTGAAAGGAAGAAAATAAGTTCCTGAAGTACATAAAAAATGGGATGGTAAGTAACACAGAAAATGTCTTTTATATTATCACTGATACTTCTTGCCTTAGACTGGTATCTTATCAGAGAAAGCATACTGCAAAAATAGACAGGTTGAGTGAAGATAGATAAGAACAAGTTATTGGTATGGGAAAAAATCTCTCCTTCAGACTAAAAGATTATTATGTTAAATGATTAAAGGGGAGCATGATAAAAGGGCGTGAAATAAGATTGAACTGAGAAAGTAGACTTTACAGGAAATCACCCTTCAACACACTGAAAATAAATGTTTCTAAAGCAATAAACACAGTTTCTACCCAACTTGTGATTATATAAGAGAAGTTATTTCCAGAGCGTGGTTTTGACTACCGCAACTGAGAAAGCTTAAAAGCATTTGGACGAACAGGTGATCAATGGTATAATAATAACACTTGGACCTATTCACTCTCACAGTTCAGGTTTCCTTTTTTTCTGTGATATTTGGGGTTTGAGTCAGTCACCTGGGTCTAAGCATGCATATAACCCTAGTGCAATCTGGGATCCCGCAGGATATGCCATGTCATACTGGCCACAGGACGATGTCTTAGTTAAGTTGTGGAGTCTCAGATGACTCTAGACATCTACAGACCTTAAACTTATCACTGTCAGAGGAAAGTCTGATCTACAGCAGCCACAGGTCTACTGTAATGTGAAAGATCACAAGTTTCTACCGAGTATTTCCACAAGAATGAACAACAACTTTGGTGAAGAAAAAACATTCATAGTGAACATCAAAAAGAAAGTAACTTGTGGGAGTGTGTTTGCTTTAGTTCAGTCCGGGTCTCCCCTCTATGTTCCTTAAGTTTGGTGTACCCCAGTTGGCAGCCCCCCTGTTTTATTTAAATCACCCTGTCTGTCATTTTTATCTCCTCCCAGGACCCTGTCTGTCACTCTGCCACCCCTCCCAGGCTTCTGGAGAGTTCTAGCCAGGGGGCCAGGTGACTGGTCCTGGGAAAGGAGTCCCTCCCTTCCCCTGTTACAGTTGGTTCCCTTATGTGTCCCTCGTTCTGTTTGCCGCACCCTTCCCTTCCCTGCTTGGTTGTTCTGTACACCCCCCTCTTGTCTCCCCCCCCCCATAAAATCCCTTGCACGAGCTCGGCAGGTGTGCAGAATTGGGCACCCCTGGTTGTTGAGGTCCCCTCGTTCAGAGGACCAATAAACTTTCTGGATTTAACCCAACTCTGAGCCTGCCCCCTTTCCTCCGCCGTCTGCCTTCATCGCCGCGGTCCCTTGGAGGGACCCACGAGCCAGACCTCCGATCCCTCCGATATCAGAGGCTGGCCCCCGCAGCCTGCTGTGTCCTGAGCTGACCAGGCTGAGAGGGAACTGTTCCCAGAGGACACAAAGGCAGTAACTGAAAACCAACCTGTAGTCAAACCACTGTTTTCAACAATACACTCAATAGAGAACCCAGATTCTGCAAGACAAACTCAAAAGGAACAGGAAGATAGAAATTGTTCAGTCCTCCCCTTGGTCACCTCTATCCACCTTACACGAGGCCATGCAGCTATGAAAGTTAATGATAAACCTGCTGCCTGCTGCCTTGCAGGTCTGTAAGATCGCATCAAGTACCTGATAATTATTTTTCTGAATATACTTCTAGGAAAAGCTATTATGTTCAGGCCTGAGGGGGTGTATTCTGCTCACTTCCAACCATTTTCTTTACAGATAAATTTCTTCCTTAAGTTCTGTTTAATTACTATAGCCTGTAAGGACCAGTTTGTCTCATTTTCCAATGAAGGTGATGCTGAAAAAGGAGGGAATGGAAAATACTGGTTTACCTCAGTATGGAAATCTGATTTCTGCCAAACAAATGAAGAAAATATTATACTTGCTTAGAACATAAGCATACTACCAGGAACATAAACTCACTGCTTCAGGAATGTTACATTTATATGTGTAAAAAAAGACTGTTTTTATTTGAAGGAAATACCTTATTCACTTACTTATTTTAATTAAAAACCCAAGAGATCCTACATCATAACAAGAGCAAATAGTGGCATTCATCATAAACAATGGAAATATTTGAAGTTTGCAAGAGCATAAACAGATTTACTTTAGATTGGTAAGTTTTTTTCCAAACCTTCTGTTATGTATAGAAGAAGGTTTAATGGCCATGTTACCTGAAAATGCCCATGTATAACAGGGAAACAGACAACTTGTGTAGCGTCTGTTCTGAGGTAATTTTCTATCCCATTGTCATTAAGTAGAAGATGAATCCTTTAATTATACTTTAAAATTCAGTCATGCTGTTATCTCACTAGTTAATTCAATTAAAATGAACCCTTGTTAATTCAATCAAAAGGAATCAAACCAATTCTTGAACTGTTTTTCTTCCTTGTGTTTTTCTTTTGGAGGAGGTCTGAGGGGATAAAGGGATGAAGCATGAACCAACACCAGAATGCTTGTTCCTAGACCCTGACAAAACAAACCTCACATCCTTTCATGCATATACAGCAGCTCCCTGTAGGAAGGGGCCCTTCACTATTTCAGTAGCTTTTCCACATGCTTAGAGTTTTGTCTGTCACCCCCTTGTCCATGTGCAAGCAGTAAAGATATCACCAAATTTTTAGATATAAAATTAAAAATGGTGATGGGAATGGGGGGTGATTTATTTTATGTGATGTGCATTCATGTTTATGCATTCATGAAGGCCGTGTCTGCAAGATCTGTAATGCCAGCTTGCACACACTGCACAAATATGAATAAATGAATAATTGTTTTGATAATATTAAACAGCATGTGTGATGTAGCAGAGCAACATCTGTTATTAACGGTATAAACAAAAGGAGTTTTTACTGATTGCGTGTCATTCTGCATAAGGGAACAATGTAATAGGCCCAATTTGGTAACTCATTGCAGACAGCAGGAGGGATTGTGTAGGCCTGCTGTGAAAAACAGGAACAAGATTAGAGTAACAGTTCCTTCAAATGTGGAGAGCAAAAAAGCTCTATAAAAGTGCTAGAGGAGGAAAGAATAAAATGTATATAGACTTGCTTGAGCTCATAGAAACCATTTCTCTTTTTAAATATTATCATCCCTTCACTTTTTCCTGGAGTGTCCTGCAGTGAGCTGAATAGCAGTAGCTAAGTAACCTGGATTTCAGAGGAATCTGTCAATGTTAAATACTTCTAGGCACCACCTAAAATAATAACCATATAGTTATAATATCCTTTATGACACCAGGAATCAGGAACTATAAAAATAAGTATTACCTGTTCTAAATTTATTAATAAATCTTGATTCAAAGAATGATAATGTGTACTGGGGATTACACAAAAATGCAGAAAATTAGAATGTAGTTCTGGCTATATGGTTGAGCAGAAATAGTATCTCACTGCTGCTTAGAAAAGTGGTGTGACTCAACACAAGCACTTTTCTGATCCCAAGATGAACTTTTTCAAGAAAATAAGCCAACAGAAAAGACACCTCTAAGGTTACTTTTCTATTGGTTAAGACCTGTAAGCCACTTTTCTATGGGGAGAACTGAACATGAGTAAATACAAGAGAAGTCAATGGAGTACACAGATGAAGTTGCCTGTTCTGGACGCTGCTTGCTGTATAATGAACTATATGGTGAAATTGGACCTTCAGTCCACCAAAGTGATTTATAAATCAGTATGTCACAGTGTCTGTCTGGATATTTCCTCTTTGATTTTACTGAATTAGCACTATTTTGCAACCACTTTTGCATGATTATTTATTTCCAACTATTGATTGGAAGCCCCCAGGTGTCTCTGAAGTTCACCCTGTTCTGAATCCATACCTGAGCTCCTCCCTCAGCACCACCCAGTTGCAGTATCTTTACCTGACTTATCTACAGCTACCTTGTCACTTGATTTCTAAGTCTATCATATATTTAAAACCATGCACAAAATGAAATCTCCTTTCTTAGCTAAACATATCAAATGGCTGTCGTTCAACAGCTTTCTGAAAAATTACAGTGGAGCATCAAAATACAAGCAGCAAAGGAGAAAGAGTAGTACAGCTACATAAAAGTGGGGGACTTCACCTCCTCTGCCATGGGCAGCACTGACTCACTCCATTTCTCACAGAGAACAACAAGAATTCAGCTCCTTTCTTCCCACCTCCTGATTATACAGACTCTCAGTCCTGAGCTTGCCTTCTTTAGAAAGCAATCTTGAATAGGCTTTCAGTTGCACAGTGTGTCTGAGACAACAAGTAAATGCTCATGTTCTCTGCCTTATACAATTCTTTGCTTTCATTCAAATATATAGTTGTTTGGGTTTTTTCTAACATGCATAGAAATGTAAATGTCTCTTTCAATTATTTCATGTGTAACAGAAACTTGGAAATTTGTTGTATTTCCACTTCTGAACAAGGCAAAAAAATGCATTCCATGCCCATCATTTGTCTTTTCATTTAACATTTGAATTATTTGTGTACAAAACTGAGAGCATCATACTGAGCTCATGACATCACTGTAAATATAAGCAAACGTTTCTAGTGAACATTCTGAAAGTTGTAGTAAACTGACAAGTGTGAGTCTTGCATGGGTATGAATATGAATGCTTCCTTTTATTCCTTCTTGATGAGCCAGAGTGGTTTATAGAGAAATGTATAGGACATTTTCATGAACATTCCAGTATGGTAAACATAATCATTAAAAGATATAGTAAATCCAGAGAGGGGTACCTTCAATAACTATCAGGAAATATTTTACCTGAATCATCAGTCAATCTTAGAAATCTTCCTAGAACAGACATCACTAAACATTTTAATCTACTGCTTAATCCAGCATTCCATACAGAACTGACAGGTCAAACAGAAAGCATACAGCTTGCAGGATTGGAACAGCAATCTCATTCTTGAAGCAAATCCAAAAGTATTTGAAAGAAGAGTGGGGGTGAAAGAGAGATGTTTGTTATTTTGTAAGCAATTAAAACCTGTCTCTACCTGGTGCCAAAAGGACAGTGTAGCAAATCTTTTACTGTCGATCAGAATTAACCTAGCATGTACCATGGGAGGATCTTCAAATTATCACAGCAGGTTTTCATTCTAGTCTTGCCTATTGATTGTTAATACCTTATCTCTCAAAGATTCAGTATTAGAAACAATACCCTGTACTCTACTTCATCCATTCCACAACAAATAAAAACTACAACACCACAGGGAGATCCTAAAATCCCCACAGATACCAAGGAGAGAACTTCTTTGGAAAAACAGAAGAAATAGAAAATCTGACCACTAGCTTTTCAGTTCATTCACACCCTTCAAAGCAGGGTTTTAATGCAGCTTCTATGGACCTTAGAGGAAATGGAGCAAGACCAGTGACAGAACATATAAACTTTGTGGAAGGTAAAAACCAAAATGATAGTCTTCTCTCTTCTTTCTGAAATCAGGATGCCATAAAATCTTGTTGCTAAAAAAGTGCATTTTGGTCTTACTATAAAGAGGAATCTTAGTTTCTGAGAAAGGCAATACAGTCCCACTGAACATTCTCCTCTCCTGGCATGAAGGAGAAACATAAGGTATCCCCTCATGCATTCATTTCTGTGTCGTTAAATGTCTTTACAGGACATAGAGTCATAGCATGACTTCTTTATAAACTACCATGGAGAAGAAAGCATTTTGACACCTGAAACGAGTGACACAGAAGATTATTTTCACTAGGATGTCTCATAAACCAGGGGACAGTACAATGCTACGACAATACTGATATATCTTAATGTACAAGTTGATCCTTAAGAATTTTTTTCTGAACCATTTTTGGATACAACTACCCAACACTGTGGTCACACAATTGGTACAAAGTAAATATAGCTTCAGAAAGGAGTCCCAGTCCACCCTTTCTAGTCAGAGTAATATTGAAAGAAAGGAATAAATAAATAGAATATGATTTGTGAAATCAAACAAAAAAAAACTCCCTCAGAAAGTACTTTCAAGATCCAGTATCCAGAAAGAGAACTTTTTCAGATAAAGCACCAAATGCAAAAATAAAGCACAATTATTTTCATGCAGGTTTTGAGAAATACATTTGGTCCATTACTGCATAAAAAAATTTACAGCATTTTCACCGACATAAATGTCTGTGACCTGATTTGCATAAAAGAGAAGGACACCAGGAGTTGTTATGACAGCAAAGAGCAGGAACATGGTTGCAAATCTTTCTTCCATCCTATGTTAATTAAATGTACCACAGTGTGTGAAGTAGCTCTCAGCAAACTTGTATTTTAAAATTCTTGAGTGTAATTGAAAAACTCACTGCAAAGAATGCAAACGGCTGCTGGACAGATCAAAGAGCATATGAAGAGTTATTTAGCAGGTTTGCTAATGGAAAGATAATGGCTTTTATCAAGATGATGGAACAAAAATAAAGCAGCAGACCTGAGGATAAATTAAAAGATGGAAAGAGGCCTTGTAAAATGAAGCAGTAACACAAATCCATTAGCTGTAAACACTGGGTAATATTAATCCTGTAAATGGTACTCCATGTCCATTTTATGCATCATCTTGGGTGAAAGGTGGTAGCTTGTAGCAGAAAATAGGTGCTCTTTCATTTTAATAGTCTTGAATAAGGCTGTTGGCCATATTGACAGCTGTGCTGAGTAGCAGCTGGTAGCTAGGCAAAGTTGTTTAATGTTTATAACAAAGAATAATAGATTTGGATGGTTTAGAACTAAAAGCTTCTTTTATAAGTATCTAGAATAAATATTCTAAGATGTTGTAAAAATATTAATTCCAAGATAATTTTTTATAAAAATGAGGTTTTATTGAAAGAAAAGACAGAAAAAGTATGAGGGCAATTTTCCACACCACATACTCAGAATCATTAATCATATGCTCACTCAGAACCATAAAATAAAGTTTAAAAAAGTAAGGAAAAATTAAGTATTTTCTATACAATAAATATTCATATTAAATGAGGGAAATGCAAAGGAGGAGGATATTGGGCCTGATCTGGCTCCCAGATGTTTTCAGTAAGAACTGGTCTGAATCAATAGTTTGTTAAAAACATATTAAGAAACACTATTGAAAGCAGTGGAGTCCATTACTTTACTATGAGATGTTATGGGACCAGGTTTTTGTTGTTCAATCAGTTAAAAGAATCTTAGGAAATTAATCTTCCTTCCCTTCCTGCCTTCCTGCCTTCCTGTCCTCCTGCCTTCCTTTCTTGCTTCCTTCCTTCCTTCTTTGCTTCCCTCCTTCCTGCCTGCCTTCCTGCCTTCCTTCCTGTCCTCCTGCCTTCCTTCCTTGCTTCCTGCCTTCCTGCCTTCCTTCCTTCCTGCCTGCCTGCCTTCTTCTTTCCTGCCTGCCTTCCTTCCTGCCTTGCTGTCTTCCTTCCCAGATGGATGGAATATTTTAGAGACATGAGAACACCAGGTGCTTGAAGGTAGGAAGAGAGATAATCAACTGTTCTGGTTTATTGTTCAGTAAATTAATTTATTATGTCAGGCTGGTAGACCAATATTATTTAATGGTCTGTGAAGTTACTACAACAGCATTAAAAAAAATAAAACAACAAAAAAACCCTACCCCCCCATGTTTAAAAGAGGTAAATTGAAAAACCTTAACCATAACTGTTTTGCATAAAATCCTGCAGGTTGCTCTCAGTTACACTGATCTATTCAACTTTTTCAACAAAATTACCTAGTACTGATGGTTCAAAGGAGGACTTAAAGTTTTAATGCAGCATTTCATTTCAGTTCAGTCCTGCAGACAGTGCATAACCAGTTTTTAGAACCTGCTATGCTCTTTCCGTTTCTGAAATACATATGACAGGTCACAGACTGGGTTTATTTTTGTAGCCATCTACTACCCTCAGTGCCTTACTTTGTCAAAAACTTTCATCCATGAGGGAAGAAAACCCATTTTGTGCATTATGTTCTGTAATGCAGACAAGAAGCAAACAATTTCTGCAAAATCTTAGAAAAACTTTCTGCTATTTCTTTTTGTGGAAGAGTGTCTCATCCACCTGACTCATCAAAGTTCCTGGAACGAAAGGAACTGGACACTGAGGAGCCCTGTCTGTAAGTGAGGGGTTCAGTATTCAGTAGGATGGTCATCTCACTTGAGTTGACAATGTACCAACCACCTGGGGCATCGATAATTCCTATTTTCTGTTTTTCAAAGGCCTTTTTAGGCAGTTACCTCTCGACAAGTTGACTTTTATGTTCATACATGGACCATCTTAATTGATTAACATTGCATTTGGATGATCGGCCAAATCTGTGTCTTTGGGAAGACCAAGTCTGCCAGAAAAACATCTCTTTTCATTGTTTCCAAATCCAAATCAGTAATTTAGAGAAGCACATCTTCAGGAAAGTCCTATTTTGCCCCCAAGTTTGCTTCACTGTAAGCTGTAAAGTCTGGTTTTATATTTAGTACTCATTACACTCTTTAATGGTGTACAAAACAACTATTTCATGTTACAAAATTCAAGAAATAGAAATAGGTGATAGTGGTTGGATTACTTGGCAATCTCAGTACATTTCAGGGCATGTCATTGCACAGAGTCAGTAATATGATGTAACATCTTGGCAATATCTGATCCAGTCTTCGAACTAAGTTTGATAAAAGAAGCTCTTCTCTAAACGAGATAGAGCAAGGGCTACAAAAACAAATAATGTGGTTCTCTTTAAGTAAACTCTTTATTGTGAGGAGGAAAGGAAATCTCTTCAAATACTAAAAGAGGTTTTCTAGTTTAAAAAGACTATCATTATGAAATTATTTCTAGAGAGCAAAATTATTCTGTCAAAAACTATGATTTAAAACTACTTTGAATTAAATAAAACATCAGCAGAGATTGCCCTGTGTTTCACAAAGCTGATTTTGTGGTATTTCATAACAATTTTTCATGCTCAGGCAAGTTAATAAGGAAAACTGCTTATCCAATGATGGCCAGCCACAGATACCTGATGTGCAATTGTAGAGCTGCCAACAGTTCCAGAGTTCTTCTCTAAAACATCACCTGGGTTTTCTATGTTGTCAAGCTATGACATGCAAAGGCATTGTAAGTGCTGTGAGTAATGAAGTTTCTAATTGTGGCTCTGAAAATGCCATCAGTCTCCAAATTTTTAATGCATGGTGGCAAAAAAAAAAAAAAAGGCAGAGAAGTTTTTCCCTTTATAAAGTTGGAAAGAAATTTCAATGATAAGCAAAAGACAAATGCAGCATTATGCTGGACATAATCTCTGCTGATATAAGTAAATGAGAATAAATATTTTTGAATTATTATTACAGTTTTTAATAACTATAAATACCTTTCCAGATATTTATGTGGACATTTCTGGTGTACACGTATGGAATGGAGCTGAAAGGAGCTGTCATTATTTTTAGGTGCATTGGAAAAATTGGAAATTGATATGGCATTCTGTGATCTCCCAGGGATTTGTTTCACTAAAAAACTTGGGAAAAACAATGGGGAGCTGTTGCATTTGGTTTTCTGTCAGGGAAATATTTGGTCGTCTGGAAAGTTTTTGATTTTTTTAACCAAAAAATAAAACCACATATGTTCATTTCCATCAATATTGACTGAATGTATGCCAGAGAAGATTAATTATTAGGAAAAGCATGTCTGTCAGATTTAGGAATAATATTAATGTATGACATTAGGGGTCAGATTCAGTTAGGCAGAGCAGACCTGCACCAGTTCATGGCCAAAGACAGCATTTCTGCTACCCAGTGACCCTACACAGTGACTTTATCCAGCTTTGACGAACATGTACAGTTTCACTGTCCTGTACAGTTCATAAAAAAGAGATAATCCTTTCCTAATACCTAATAAAGTGCTTCTCAGCTTTACTGTCTATGTTCACCCAGGGCTATTTTCATTTACTATTATTGGCACCACTTAATTTATTTTGAAGACATGGCCAATCATCAGTGTACAGTGTTAACTCATGGCATTCTCAAGCATCCTTTGAAAGGACACAGAAATCTAAGACTTCTGACTTACTAAACTCATAGAAATTCATGTGAAGTTTAGCACTCAGCTATTAGTTATGTAGCACTTATTTAGTTACACTCATAGTAACTAAACTCATAGAAAGCATGTGAAAATCTCTGGATCAGTAATAAAGAAAAAAGGTGAGATTGTCCCATCTCTCTAAGGGAAATACACACAGAACAACAGAGTTTTCACCCACTCTGTGGGAGATAGCCCAAGAGCCCACCAGCATTCATGAACTGGCTGATGGGTGCCCATGCATGTATCTCAGTACACTGCTCCACAGTGCTTGCTCTCCTGGAGACTGCGTTTGTCACAGCAAGTCTTGGAAGACACTGTTCCTCTGATGGAGGTTGCAGAAGTTTGCAGGGCAAGGATCCAATGAAAAAGACAATGTTTATGAGTTTTGCTGATACAAAACAGCCCATTTTCCTAAAACAATGTATATACTCAGGTCTTCATGCTATAGGAAGCAACTTTCCAGCAAAATTACTTTTAAGTTTTGACCATGGAAAACTTCCAGTTCCAAGTTCATCAAATGGCACAGTTTTCCTGAACTAATTTAGTCCTTGTCCACTTATATTTTTCTCCATTTCTACAGGAAAATGATGGGCTGTAAGTAAAATGTGCCATAATTCAGAGAAAATTAAACAGCTTCTCTGTATGGAAGACATGGAATGTCACATTTCCAAGGGTGGACACAGAAGAATTTCAGGTATAAGGTTTCATATAGGTTTCTTGAAAGAGCTAGGAATAGCAGTCATCTTACTATATTTTTCTATGAAAAATTGGGTGCCTAGACCAAGCCACTTGGCTAGGTCACTCCTCTGCCATCACTGGGGAGACAGTCACCGCAGGAAAGGAATTCTTCCATTTGTCTCTCTCCATTACTTAGACAAGAGGCCTAAAAGAGCAGTGTAGACAAGATGACAAATGGTAGATGAGCTAATCCTCTCCCTGTGGGACTGATAACAATGTGCTCTAACAGTGTTGAGAAAAGTGTCCCTTGGTGAAAATCTGGAGTCACGTTTTTTTCCCTAGGGAGCCTCCTGTCTATTCTTAATGACAGGGAACACTCCTGTTGCTGTCTATTGTCTTCCTCCTGAGTACACAAAAAAGGTTATGTGCGCATTATAAAGCTCCAGAAAGGAATGGATCCTCTGAAATGTGATGGCTTTTATGGCATCATGTTGTTGCTGCTGTTTGTCATCTTCAGGTGCACCATTCGCTTCAGACCACACAGTGCTTTGCTCCAACCTTTGTAACAAAACACAGGGATACAAAAGAAATGCCACTAACAATAAAAATCTACAGCATCAAGAACCAGTATTTATTGTGACTAATATTTACCATGGCTTTGGTTTGACACGATACCCCATTTCAGAGAAATTCAAATAAATCCTAGAACTTTTGCCAAAAGCATGAGTTTTAAAACTGTAAAAGAAAAATATTTATTCATCCCAGATATCTGCCACCTGAATTCATCACTTTGTTTTAAATTGGAATGCACATCCAGGATTTTCAGATGTGATTTCCACAGAAGTTTTCTTTGTACAGAAAAAGATGTGATTTTAAAAAGTTTTGTGTTATAAAGCTTTCTTATAATTAGCTTAATGCTTTTTTTACTGGTGGCATAACTGAAGAAAAAAAAAGTTATGTAAGAACACAGCTTATAGGCTCTAAATTATAAACAAACCACCTGAATAACACTTCAAGACAAGTAGTAAAGTATTTCTCAGATGTGTATGTATTGGAAAACCAATTTGTGTAGAAAAAGTTCTCAGCTGATTTTATTAACTTCACACCTTTCTTTCCTTATAACTCCAGTAAACATTCATAGAAATTTTGAATTTTTATGTTGTGTTTGCATCTTATCTGGTATTTGAACATCCAGAACTTGCATTCTCAAGTCAACACGAATACACGTAAAAACAACTGGAAGCTCACTGTAGATAAAATGAGACATGGAGTGTCTATTTCTACTCATGCCAGAAGCCAGGTAAGGAACTGAAATCTGAAACAAAAACATTGTTCAGGTCAAAATCAGATATGTCCATTTCGGTGAGATATATGTGGCTGGAAGAATTAAATTAGTCATTTTGACTGCAATGCATAATCACATTTATTAATTCTGTGCTTTGGACACAATGAACCAGTAAACTGCTGTGAACTGGATGGCAACAAGGCTGGTGTCTATAAACAAAGAGGCACACAGACAGGTGGAAAGAATGACAGGCAGACAGAAAATGTGAAAGAGAACTAAGGATAACACAGCAACAATAAATTATATCAAGAGTTATAAAATGCAGGAGATGCATTCTCAGAAAATTTACTAAAACAGTATTTTATCTGCCATTGGTAACTAATCACTTGACATTTAACTTTTTGTGCTGCCATTTTGTGATAATATAGAGAATTCACAATTATTCCTACTGTCTTGTATGGGGAAATTAATGCATGCCAGTATATATGGGGAAAATCCCCAATATTTGTAGCAATTATGAACAATGTAACATCTCTTAATCCAGTCAATGATCAATATTTTTCCATGCTATTGGATTCCCAAGAAAAGGAAGAGTTAGAAGTTCTCACAGTATTCCCCTGTTCTCTGAGATCCTACATTAACACAAGTAGAAATGGTGTTGCATACAGTTCTGATATAAATATTATCTTTATAAAATAATTCAACCAAACAGTCTTTGAACTTAGAGTAGATTGTCCATGAAAACAAGAAAATTTGTGGCTGTTAACATTACCTATTATTTGGACTCATTGCTCATTATAAAAAACTTTTAAAAATTACTAGTAAGTTTTAAAAACTTCCACCAGTTGAGCTATGTTTTTACAGCCTGAACACATGCCTCTGACTGTTCTGTTTGTTTTCATTTGTGCATTTTTTTTTTTTTTTTAATCTTTGCCAAACCAATTAGGTTATCTTGAAGAACAGAGGAATGAGGTCAGGGAAAACACTTCTTGGCAAAATTAGACAATTCTGAACATTTGCCCAGTGAACGTCACCCATTTTGTTCATTCCAGTGAAGAAGGGTTCCTGTCCAGAAAATAATGAGCGTGTAATTAATGGTCATCTTATAACATATGCACACAAGGGATTATAAAAAGGCTGGCCAAACTTCTGAGTGCTTTTGGTTCAAACTTTGGGTTACTTGAACTTGTAACTTAATCATGCTCTTATAACACAGCTTGTTGTTGTTGCTGTTTGCAAGCCTTATTCATCTCCTCACTGAAAGTTACTGGGAAATAATTTGTCTTGTACGTCATTGAAGCGTTCAGCTCCTAGTGAGACTAATGCAAGAATCACAAATTATGTCATCTCTTCTTCACAAATTGAACAATGCCTTTCCATAACCCCAAATTCCTATTGCTGATAATATAGTGGTTCTAGTTTTGGCTGGGTTCAGCTTTTCATACTGCTGTCCTACTGCTGGCTTATCGTTCTGCTGGGTTGTCTGGCTCCTGCTTCCCTCTCCTGTTGCAGCTGAGTTGGCTTCAGGCTATGATAATTTTGCCTGCAGTCTTTACCTCCTGCTGTTCTATCAAGGACAATAATGCTTGAGGCTGAACCTTAAATTTCTAAACCCTTTATTCTCCAAAGCCCTAAGGCACATTTTACTGCTTCAAGAACCAAATCACGGAGTGATGTTTTTGTAGGTTTGTATTATTTTCTGTTCCTGGGACATGAACGTATCTGTGACAAACACTGAGCAGAGTTGCTCTAAAGACTGTACAGCATAGATGAAAGTAGATTTATTTTTTAACACAAGAATTTCTAATTTCACCTTTCATATGCACTGGTTCTCTTACAGAATTTCTTTTTGCAGAGACAAGTTAGCTAATATTGTAACTATGCATAGTTCCTTTCAAGGAAAGTGCAGGGAGAAAATTTATAGTAGGTGATACACCATTCACAATTTTTTGACTTTGTAAGTAAGTTTTCTCAGGAGAGATTTTAAAACATGCACTCACCAACTTGTAACTAAATAATTAATTGTCAGAGGACTGTGCTCTACTTTACCATTTTACATGTATATATTCATTACATGGAATGATAGCCACTCAGCTATCCAAGTAATGTGTGTCATGTAAAACCAACATCAAGAGGGCCAGAATCTATCTTTGTTTCTGTATTGTATTTGTTGCACCAGATCAATAGCAGCTTTGTAAATTTTTAACAAAGTGTATAGTGTTATTTACAATAATTAGAGCTTTCTGAAATGGCTTTGCTTTTCTCCTCTGTCCATTGTCCTTTTGTCTGACTCTCCTTTTTTTTCCCTGTGCAGGGGAGAAGGGGATATTTACAAATCCTTATAGTTCTATATATTCCCACAAAGCAGTAAATTCTGTCATTAACAAATAGCTTCAGATTTAGAATACTTCAGTGGAAATCAAAGTATTTATATGATTAATGGTGAAAGTGGTTAAGTACATTGATTGGAACCCAAATGCAATAAGCTTTATTTACCACCCGATTGAACATTTTGTATTTGTGTTGAACTGACTTACCCTGTTTTGATTTTCATACCATTACGTCTTATTTCAGTGTTAGCGATACAACCATAGCCATTTAAAAGTACTGGAGTATTCCAAAGTATAAAAACCTTTCAAATTTCTTTTAAAAGATTCCTTTGGTCTTAAAAAGCTCAGATGATCACCAACAGGAGCAAAAGCAACACTTTTTACAGAAGAAATATGTCAAGAAGAGAAAGAATGCAGCTCATTACTTAGATTTAGATTTAGATTTAGATTTAGATTTAGATTTAGATTTAGATTTAGAGGTGGGTCAAAATAACATATTGCCTACACATACTGAGCAACTGATACAGCCTTTCAGATATAGCATTTTTAGTACTGTAGAAGGATGACATTTAAAGTTAAAGCTCTTACATCACCTTGACTGCAAAGACAAATGTGTATGTATGTTTATGTTACAAAATAGATGCAAAGGACCTTATGTATGGTATATGAGTTGCATTTATAATATGTAAATACAGTTTCTCCCATGTCAAGCATCTCAAAATACATGCTAAGGAACACTGTCCATAAAGGTAAATTATTTAACTTCTGGTTTATATAAAAAACCACAAAGGTTGCAAGATTAAAGATTAATTCTTTGATTTATTGTAATTAATGGAAAAAACACATATTGACCTTTGAAAAGCACTAATATCAGTCTGTGACTTTTCCAAAGTCATTCTAGAGGTTTGTGAAATAAAGTCTGTGCTATTCCTACATACTCTGTAGGACCTTCCTACACTCTTGGTACAGATACTCAGGGCTACTAACGACTTTCTCTAACATTGATAAATAACTATTGATCAAAACTCATATCTACAAAATGTTCTAAGTTGTCCAAGTGTTGAGTGATAAAAGTAAGTTTCACATTTATATCTGATTTATAACAAGTACCAAAAATGGTAGAAAAGACCTATTGTTTTATCTTGAGGAAAAAGGATCTATTTTCTATAAATTCATAGTTCAAGGCCCTTTGAAAGCTCCAAAGTTTCTCAGTTAAGGTAAAACAGAAGCCAATCTTTATTTGAGAGATAAAAACATATGTTTATCTCACCTTCTAATCTTGTTCTTCTGGCTCCAGCAATACAACCTCAGCTGCCAAGCAATCTGAATGTACATCTGCCTCCAAGGTGTATCTGCCTCCAGAACTCTACGGAAAGTGGCCAGCTGTGATGACATATAAACCAAAAATACTTGGAGAAAGTGAGGAAGAAGCAGTGTCTCAATGACTCTTCTGCAACTCATCATCTGTGAGGGGCCAACACAAGAAGTCTGGCTGCTTATCAGAGCTGGATACAAGCCATAAAGTTCATCTACAAATGAAAACTTTTCTGAAGCCTGGGGACATTTGGCTTTGTGCGTTCAGTAAATAGAGAGGGGCTAGTACTAAGTGTAAGTATTTTAGCTCGTATAAATTAGGGGGGTGTTCTGGTGCAGATGTTTTCTTCAGATTGGTGCCCATTAATACTGGTGAATGAGGACACAGCAGAAAATAATTTTAGATTGAAGGCTACTGACAGTTTTCCACAAACCTACTAATTCTGTTTAATAGGCTTGTTTTTGGGATATAACTTTTGGTTCAAGAAGAGAAAAAATGGGTTGGTAAAAGGAGGGAAACTGTCCTGTCTCTGGGTAGTTACAGGGTCTGATTTCACAGAAGGCTGTGGCATTTATTAGCAATCAGTAAGAAGAGACAGAGAAGCAATTAGGAGCTTGCAGTCCAGGCAGAGAAACTACTGAGAGAAGAGGGCTGCAGGGAGCTATGCCTTGGCACAGAAAACCAATTTCATAATGACCAGAAGGGAATTACCGAGTTTTCTCTTACTCAAGCAATCAATATCCAAAAGTCCTAACAACACAGACCTTCCCAGCAGACAGAGTAGGCAGTGAGAGACTGAATTAAAAGCCTTTTATTTTCATTGCCTTTTGTCTAGTTACTTTGAGTTTCCTCTTCTTGAAAGTTAAAGATGTCTATTTATATTCTAATGAAAATTTAGTAGATTTTAGGATCTATCTCAAAGCTAGACAACTTGGAGCCACACATAGGCACTCAGTCACATGAGATGGGACACAGAGAAGATGAACTTTCTTTGTTCTCATGATAGGACAAAGTGAAAACCAAAGTGTTCATTTGTTTACTGAGCTCTGCACTTTGCTCTGGAAGGATATTATTTTTCACTGCTCATCATTCATGCCAGATCTTCCTTCAGCTTGCATGGAACAGATAAAGAAGAAAGTTTTGTCTTTTACTTTTTAATTTTTTTTGTTTACATTGACATTCTTTGTATGTGGATATTCTTCCAACTCACATATAGACTACGTGGGAGAAGCTGAGGTTTAGGATGTTTGGGAGCTGTTCTAACTCAGCCTCCAGAGGCAAAACAGTCTTTCATTAAAAGAACCACCTGGGAACAACAAATACCTCTTTTTTCTCCCTCTCTCCCCACTCCTCTGACAATGATTTATCCAAAGCTAGAGGACTACACATCCAGCAGATGTGTTTGTCTGCACTATATAAATCCATACTCCCAAGCCTAGACTGAATATGTGTCACCTTTATGTCCGGAAAATGCCATGTCCCACAGGACAACTTGTTTCCAATTCTTTGCCTTGTCACTGTCAAGCATCTGAACCCTGGTGCTCAAATATATCTGCACCTTCTGTCTCTCAGCCTTCTGATCATTCAGACCCCTCACCATTTGGTTCAGGGTGAGGTACCATACACTTCAAAAATACAGCCTGATGGCTTTGCTGAAAACTTGGCAGTATTTCTCCCTAAGGTACACGTGCTAAGATTATAAATATCTCACACTCAGGGAAGCTGGATGGGAAAGAGTATTTGTGGTGGTCTCAAAAGAAAATTAACCCACATCTAGAAAGTCCCACTGGTGAAATACTTCCCTTTGCAGAGTGGTTTAAAAATGCTTTGTTGAGCTTTGTGACCTTGGGAAAGCCAGAGCATAGGTAAGTGAACAGAGCAGGTGGAGAGTAGGAAACCTGTTGGCTCAATAGAGGATAATTATGACATAGAATAGCTTCCTCCAGGCTTTGTTGACCACTGGAGAGCTGTGATATTGTCTGCCTTAGCTAGAGAAAAGGCAGGAATGCGGCACATGTCAGTCAGGCTGGTGGCAGTAAAAGACTGATGGTTGAGCAAATGTCTGCAGTAGAGTCTGAATTGCTTTGTCCTTTTCATCAGGCAGGGCCCAGTGACCCAGCAAGGGGGGTTCGGTTTCGTGACAAATCATGTTCAGCAGCAGGACTGTTCCAGTTTTCCCTGCAGGTCTACACCATAATTCTATGTGAGACTTCACAATGAAGAAGGTTAAATGAATTGTTAACTGGGAAGTCTTGAATAAACAAGCTAAACTCAAACAGAAAACAAAAAAACAAACAAAAATCCTGAAATTTTTGGTTTTAAAAGGGTATCTTTTCTTTAAGAGCACTTCAAGATCTGATGAAATCCCTAGCGTGCATGAATTACTAAGGCACGTGGTAAATAAGTAATAAGGTATAAAGAAGGACAACAGTTGAATACTGGAGCAGTAACTACAATAAAGATCTGCTAAAAAAAAATTGACCACTTCCAGTTTCTGCTACTGGCTGTTTTAAGAAATAGCTGACATAAGTAATTGGTGCTTGCACTGAACAGGATATTGGTATTTTCTGTTTTAGTCTTTGGAGACCTTTGGACAGAAATGCCATCTGAACAGTTTAAGAGTAGTAGTTAAGAGAGTATTTTTTTAGGTGATTTGAAAACTCTTCCCTTTTTGTGTCCCTAACTCTTATTTTCAACTGATGTTTGAGCTCAGCTAGGTCTGTCTTCAACATTAGAAAATTTCATGTAAGATCTTGCCTTCTCAGTTACTTTCTGCAGACTGTTTTATTTTTTTTTAGTTTGCTCTCCCCCAACCCAGGAAGGTCTTTGAATCTACTTTATGATTTTTGCTGTTGTTTTTGCTTTTCTTCTATTAGAAAAGTCACAGAGATCTTCTTTAAATCTGAATTTCCAACTGTTGTCTCCTAAATGTAACTTGTCTACATCTGTTCATAAGATTTTATAGTTTATGCTCCTTCTCTGGAACAACCCTCAGTACTTCATAGCTCCCAGAGCTTCTTCTCTGCCAAAAAAGTAACAGCATAGGTACATAAAGGTAGATTTCTATCCTAGATCTGCAAAAAGAAACCACCCCTCCTCTGCCCTTTATCCACTTCTTGACAACTTAGTGCTAAGCTTCAACTGACTTACTTTGAGGCATATAGGGAGCCTCTTTTTAGAGCTCACTTACTATCTGTATCTCAGTATTGAAATCACAGAACATCCCACATTCTGCACACATGGAAATCCTCAGTCCTGGCACCGATTCTCAGTGTTATCTATGAACCACAATCTACCTAACAAGATGCTTTCTGAAACATTCTGCCAGTGTATTCTGCCAAAATAGCTTTCTGGATTTACCTTTGACACCTACAAGTGAATGACATTCCTCAGGCACTGCAAGATCTATTCTTTCTCTGCTAAAGGAGCATTCCTGTCTATCTTCTGCCTCAATCACTAACAACTCAGTTTCTGATTTATTCCAGCTTCCTGGGTGTGTAAACTTTACAATTTTCTGTAATAAGCAAAAGGAACATAGAAACTTTTTTTTTTTTAAAATACTTTCTTACTTCTTTTTTCCTTCTTTGTGTTTAATTTTGTGAGCAAAAAATTGATCATGCCAGGAAACTCAGCTCCTCTGTTGTTTCAGATGCAGGCCACCATGTCAAGAAGAATGGCAATGGGCTCAGCAGTCCTTCCAGCTGTCCTGTTAAGAAGCTGTTCAATTACTTAGAGGAGAAAGGCATCAGTCCTGAGCAGGCCTCATATGTATATGTTAGTCATTGCCAGATGAAGCTGTTATACCATCTGTTCTTCTTTCTTATGACTGCAAATCTTTTTAAGACCCTTCCTCAGGATGACACAGGCAATGTAGATACTTATAAATGCACAAATTATTGTATAGCATACTGAGCATGGATATGATAGATCAAATTCAAATCCAGTAAATGCTTGATATTATACTTCTGAGACATGATTTCTCTGGCCTATTTTAGATACCTACTTTAGATTTAGATAAATGTACCCCAAGGTGCCCTCTATGAATTATAAAGAGAGGCTACGTTGAGTACTTGTAGACATCTGTGCTGTCAACTCTAAAGTTGGGCAAGATGAATACCATCCGTAAGGCCTAAGAGTAGTAGGGCTGCCTGCAAGGAGAAAAAACAGGTTTATGCACTGTTCATTTAATCTTTAACAGCTCATTGGAACACAGAGGGCCAGCAAAATTTGGGTTTGGTCCATTTCCTCACAGTCCTGCTAACAGCTGTGGCACCTCACACTCTCCTAACTCCTGTTCCACACATTTTTTCCTAGCTCCTTCGAAAGGGGTGAAGTTGCTGTGCTACACCATAGTCAGAGACCACACGTACATCTCTGCTAGTCCTGTTACACAACATTCCTCTTGCAGCTCCATGAAGATCTTCTGTCGGATTAACCCAACTCAAACTGTACTTGAGGTACCAACTCAAAAAAGAAGGCCTTTCCTTACACTGGAAGTTCTAATATTCTGTAGTAAGTGGGGCACAGAATGAAATTGCAGTGCTAGCCATGCACAATTTTACAACGACAGTTAATACATTAGTAGACCATTGGAAAAATAAGGATTGCTATGCAGATATTCAAATCAAGGCACAAGTATTTGCAGGAAGATAATGTAAGTGAAACAGAATCTATAGAAAAGGAAATACCTTCTGTGTTCAAGTCTTTTGTATTGTAACCATAATATTTCTTCATATTTCTATCTTCATACAAAGCTACAAGGAGTTTAGACTGAATATCTGAAGTATGTTTCATGTATAACAAATTGTATGCAAAAGATTCAACCCAGAAATGGGACAGATGGCATTTGTACTGCCACTGTATCCTGGGAGCCTTAATTCCTCACATTCATGGGGGCTGTAGTGATTCCTGAAAAATCAAAATACTATGTAACCTCCTGGCCTCCCTTCCACGCTCTCAGATTTCCCTCCCTTGGTTGGCACCACACACTTCTGGGATTGTGTTAGCTGGTCCTGCCCATATTATGAACAAATATTGCTCTGTAGGCCCCACATCCTAGGATACTCCAAGGCTGAGGTTCGGAGGTTGAGGCTTATCTAAGAATACAAAAAGATGTAACATTAAACTGAATAACTTTAATAAATGTAATTTTATTTGATAGCAACTTCATTTAAATTTTTATACTAATTCTCAACTGATTTCAAGTATGTTCTTGTTTTGCCAGTATTATTCAATGCCCCATAATTTTAGACATACAAGTGCAAGTCATTGTTTCCAACTAGCTTGATCCTGAATTCACACAGCTATTAATCAGTTTAATATGCTTCGTGTTGCTAATTTGAAAAGCACATAAGGAAGAAGTCTGTCCAGTACAGATATGACAATTAGTGAAACAATCCTTTTTCTAAAAATTTGCTTGGGTAGTACAAATTTTACCAGAAACTTTGTCTCCTTGCACTAAAGAAGAGTAAAAGAGACAGTTGTTCTCATGCCAACTACTTTTGGTGCCAGAGGTAGCGATAGAAATATGCTGCCTCTGGAGGTTCAAGAGTATTTAATAATCCTCCCCCTCCCATCATTATTTTCTATTATTGGTCCCTCTTCTCTCTTCCTTGTTATCGTCTAGAAAACAGGCAAGTGTGCAGACGCAATATATAAAACTTAAAAAACCAACATGTCCATAAAGAACTAGTTGTCTGCCTGAAAGAAAAAAAGAGAAAATGAAAGAGGCAATGAAACATCAAGAGAGAACAACAACCTTGACTCAGATTGTGTCATGCTCAGGTGCAGTATAAGATTCTAATTGTAAATCACATTAAGTTCTGACTTCAATTAGAATTTTAATGTATTTTTACAATATTTGTGCTTGATTTCTCTCACAACGTGTATAGAACTGGTGAGATTAAAAAAAAGAAAAAGGCTCTTGTGATGGCCGGTGAACCAGTAGTACAAGGGACAGAGTCCTCTGCTGGGACAGACCCTAGTATCAAAAGATCCTCCCCAGGTTATTGTGAACAGGAGAAGCTTCCCCCAGGATTCTTTGTGTTGCTATGCTAACGTACCGCGGTTCTGCTTCCCTGGTTGGCCATTGGCCTCTCCGTCCCCTTGTTACTTTTTATGTCCCATGCCCTAGAACGTTCTCCACTCCAGGTTCCCCCCACTGGCCTTTGCCCCTCGCCACTCCTCCAGAACTTCCCTATTGGCTCCCATTCCCTAGTCCCGCCTTTGTACCGCCCCTGTGCCCTCAGATCATTGGTCCCTGATGCTTGATCTGCTCCCATACTTAACTTGGACCCTCTATTGTTCCTTGTCTTCCTCCCTGGAACTGTTCAGGAGTGTGGCTGCAATAAACCCTGTCCTGGAACTCTATACAGAGACCCTTCCTGCCTCTTTGCCATCGGCCCATTTACTGGAGCTATCCATGCATTTGTGTGTACACGCGTGTGAGTGTGTGGTGGTCCTGCCGAGCAGCTTCGTTAAGGAGACGCTTTTAGGAAGGTCACGGCACATTGCGCTCTGGCACCACAAAAGCTGCACGGCCAGCGACAGGCCCTGAAGTGTTTGAAAGGGGGGAAATAAAGCTTCTAACCAGAGGAGTTTGCTACATTGAAGAAATTAGGAGAAACAACTGAACAAAGTTTTTTTACCTAGATTACAATGATGGATATTGGCTGAGCTCAGGATCTAGAATCAGATCAACTAAAGATTGAATTTTTATGAGACCTTTTACAAAATGAGAGAATAAGCTGAGTTGGAAGGGACCTATAAGGATCATCAAGTCCAAATCGTGGTCATACACAAGATCACCCCTGAATCACACCATATGCCTGAGATCATTGTCCAAATTCTTCTTGAATTCTGCTGTAACCACTTCCCTGGGGAGCCTCTTCCAGTCCCCAACCACCCTCTGAGTGAAGAACCTTTTTCTAATACCCAACTTAAACCTCCCCTAACACAGCTTCATACCGCTCTCTCAGGTCCCATCCCGGGTCACCACAGAGAAGAGATCAGTGCCTGCCCCTCCTCTTCCCCTCACGAGGAAGTTGTAGCTGCAATGAGGTCTCCCCTCAGTCTCCTCCAGGCTGAACAGACCAATTGACCTCAGTCACTCCTCACACGGCTTCCCCTCAAGGCCCTTCACCATCCTCATTGTCCTCCTTTGGACACTGTCTAATAATTTAATGACTTTCTATATTGTGGCACCCAAAACTGCCCCCAGCACTCGAGGTGAGGCCACCCCAGTGCAGAGCAGAGCAGGACAATCCCCTCCCTTGCCCAGCTGGCAATGCTGTGCCTGATGCACCCAGGACAGGGTTGGCCCTCCTGGCTGCCAGGGCATTGCTGACTTAGATTCAATTTGCCACTGACCAGAACCTCCAGGTCCCTTTCCAAGGAGCTGTTTTCCAGCTTCTCATTCCCCAGTCTGTCCATACATTTACAGTTGCCCTATCCCAGGTGCAGAATCAAATGCATTTTCCCTTATTGAACTTGATTTCCCAGCTCTCTAATTTGTTGTGATCTCTCTGCAAGGCCTCCCTGCCTTCAAGGAAGTCAACAGCTCCTTCGAGTTTTCAATCATCTGCAAACTTCCTTATTATCCCTTCCAGTCCTGCCTTCAAATAATTTATGAAGATGTTGAAGAGGACAGGGCCAAGGATGGAGCCCTGTGGGTGACAGGTCACCAGTCTGATGTCACCCCATTCACTATAACCTTTTGTGACCGACCCATGATCCAGTTGCTCACCCCATTACATGATGTGTTTTTCCAACTGAATACTGGACATTTTGTCTGCAAGGATGCTGTGAGAGCCAGTACCAACAGATTTACCGAAATCCAGAAACATTACATCAACTGGCTTCCCTTGATCAGATAGGTGAGTTATCATAAAATGAAATCAGGCTTGGTAAGAAGGACTTTCCTTGCATGAAGCTGTGCTGGCTGTGAATAATGACTGCATTGTCCTTTAGGTGTTTTTCAATACCTCCTAGAGTAATCTTCATAACCTTACCAGGCTGAGAAGTGAGACAAAGGGACCTGTATTTTCCACAGTCATCCTTCTTGCCCCTTTTGAGAACTGGGACATTAGCCTGCTTCCAGTCAGCTGGGAGCTTTTACCTTGCCTATCTCAATGCAAGTGCAAGCAGTCTACTTTTGAACTTAGAGACTCATGATACTTAACAAAAATTAGGTGGTTGATAATGTTATCAACAGTAAGACAATAACCCAGATGAAGATTTATCTGATCTAACCTAAATATTCTATGGTATAAATATCTACCACTGTTCTAGTCCTAAAAGATTCATTTTACAGTCATCAGAGAGAATTCACATATCTAAAATGGAATTTTAAAGCAGATGTCTAAAATAGACCAGACTAACAGATTTAGAGGTATGATATTCACTAATTTATTGACTGTTAGTGGATTTGAACGAGATCTGTCATTTCCATGATCTGTATGTGGCCTAGAAATCATCTTTGAATTTAAATACCCTGGTATATTTTATATCATGTGAGCATATTGCTAGGCCCTCACACAGAGTAAGGTGAATGCCAGAGATAAATATGTCTTATGTGTTTTGTCTTCACATTATCCTTCCTCAGTTATAAATCAATACAAAACATTTTTACATCGGCAGATAGTGATGGAACAAGGGGGAATAGTTTTAAACTAAATGAAGAAAGATTTAGACCAGATGTTAGGAAGAAGTTCTTTACCAATAGGGTGATGAAGCACTGGCATACATTGCCCAGAGAAGTTGTGGATACCCCATCCCTGGAAGAGTTCAAGGCCAGGTTGGATGGGGCTTCGAACAACCTGGTTTAGTAGAAGGTGCCCCTTCTCATAAAAGTTGAAATGAAATCTTTAAGGTTCCTATCAACCCAAGGTACCATTCCATGATCAGTGGCATGTAACACATCTGGCAGAAGTGAATGAGACATTTCTTTCTGGCTAGATGTGGCAGTGTCATATAAACTATACTTGCTACCAAGGTCTTCTTTTTTATCAAGATGAGCTGATGGTTTAAAATATTAGATACTGTTTTATTGTCAGCAAAAACTGCTTTATTAGCAAGAAATTGCTGTTTCTCATTAAATCCCATGAGTCCATGTAATTCACTCACCTGGCCACAGACAGGATGAATGCATATTAGCTGTATTCAATGCACGGCTAGCCCCTTTTAGAGCCTCTCAAAAAGGGGATTCCACAGCACTCCTAAATAAACTGCTCCAATATTTAACTTTTTCAACCTTAACAATTCTACAATTCTATGATTCTGTAATAGGTGCAGTAAAATCTTCTTCCTGATGGGTAACTTACAACTCTTTTGCTGAAATGTAAGCCCATTGCCTATTGTTCTATCCCCAGCAGACAGGAGTATATGTCTTCCCATTTGCCAGCACTTTATTACATACTTATTCCACATATAATAGACATTTCATGCCTACTGAAAACAACCTCTTTGTAACTGTTATCTGTCTAACTAATGTAGTTGGAAAATAACATGAATATTGTGTGCATCTGTGTATGTAGCAATGAGGTCAACAAAATTCCGTGCTGTTTGAGATTTAGGTATTCTAGGACTATTTACATACTGTCAATCTGACTATTAGTCCCTTGAATCCTACTCCCATGAAGATGTCTCTCAACATGCAATCCATCAGGATTCACACTGATGGCACATGAACATGAGTCCAAGTAAAGTAATATTTTTTATAGTGCAGCTTTGAAGAGCTGTATCTGGTGATGTTCTTTTTCAGTAACATGTTAAAGAAAACTAAACTTCACAAATGCTATAAAACATCATTCAGTTTTTTGGCATCATTTTAGTTGTATATTACAATAAGGTATCAAAACCTCCACACACTTCATAAATCAGTCCAATACAATCTAGTTGGAGCTAATTGTCATATTAGCTATGCCACAGTAAGAATATTAATACTAAAGGGGTTTCATAGGCAAGCAGAATTATGCCCAGGTTGTGTTTTTCCTAGGAATTGTACTTCATGTTACAAGTCAAAATTTCAAGGAGAACTGTATCAGCTGGGTGCACTATAAAACATTATAAATAAAGTCATAGCACTCACTGAGCTGAATTCAAAAAGAGTCCTCATGTGTTGTTAATTATTTTTCTCTGTCCTTTGACTGAAACATGTTCTTGGAAGGATGCAATTGTTTCAGATGTGTTATGGATAATGTGTTTAAACGTTAACACCTGTAAAGATAAAAACAAAAAGAGACATAACACCATTCTTATCCCATATATAAAATCTCCAAATCTGTATACTAAATGTAAAGCCAACATTTTATTCCCTGAACAGTTTACAGTTCATTAGCAACAGCATTCACCACCATCTGACAGTTGGCCAGAACACTGATCAAAACTAGAAGATAATGAGGTTAGAAAATATCTTAGAGCACTATAAGAGCTATGGAGTATCATCAGAATGTACAAAGAAAAACTGAAAATGGCAAATAGATCTTTCTGTTTTAGAATGCCCCTGCAATGCCTCTGTGGCACAACAGAATGAACTCTACTCTAAAAACTTCAGTGATAAAGCCTCAGGAGTAAGCAACTCTTGTGACCAAAACCCAAAGCAAAACAGGTTTCTTTCAGGTCCTTTATGTGGTACTTACAGGACCAATAATGGGAAATAATCTTTTGGCCATCCAAGGGATGACACTCAGTGTTTCCTTGCTACATGGAATTTAAGATAGGGCAGCACAGATTTTCTCCCAAGTTTCTTGCTTCAAAATGCTGTTGGAAGAGGAATCCAAAGTATTAGGTGTCAGGGGACATGAACTATTTTCCAGGTACTAAAAGATCTACGTTATTGCTGTCACATAACAAATATTCATGTATATTTCCTGTGGAATCCTATACAACAACTGCAATTCACTAGAGCTTAGTAAAATAATCACATGTATGTGGCCACAAACAGTATAGTTACGAGTCATGGTCGCAGATCCACAAAACCAAATAATTCCAGAAATCTATGGCTTTTGCAAACAAACATTACACAAATTAAGTGGGGAAGGATAAAGGGAAGGGCAGTAGGAGAGACAAAAGGCTGAGAGGAATACAATTAAAGGCTTCAGAATGGAAAATTCTTCTAAACATAAGGTGCAACCATAACTCTTGGATTTTAAGTGTGATTTTAACAAATTGACTTTCACTTAAACCATCAGTTTCTTCACTTTCTTTTCCAACAGCTTTTGATCTTAAAAGAAAATATGTTTGTGAGCCCTTCTTTTTTTTTTTTTTTTTTTTTGTCCAAACATGACAAAATCATTCAGGAAATGATCCACTTACCTATGGCAGTAGGGAGGCACAGGCCATCTTTTCCTTTACAGGAAAGAATCCTGTATAGGTACTTAATAACTACCAGATACACCCTCCTTCAAAAGTCTTGGTGGTACCTAGGGGAACACTGATCAGTAGACACTTCTGCAACAAGACTGGCAGCAGTGCAGACTTTTACCCAACACTGCACCCTGGATTTGGTGATGAGCAGGGGGATGCTTCAACAACACCAGTATAGTTTGCTAGAAATGAGAGTTCTCCACTCCATTAATTTGGGGATGCCTCAGTTGTCACAAATGAGATTGGTTAACAGCCTAAAGGAGAAGGATTTCAGAGAGTTCAATATCTAAGTCAGAGAATACACACAGTCAGTTGTTGAGCCTGGACAGCTGTCAAGCAGCTCTTAGTTCTTACAGTCCTTCTCACTCACAGACCTGAAGTACTTTACAAGATGACTTCTGGTACTCTCTTTCACAAATGATGGACTGCAGGTGAGAAAAGTCTGTGTGGAAGCAGAGAAATTAAAACTAGAATTTCCTCTAGGTTTCACTCTTCTCTTGCCATGAACTACCGGTAAAGATGCAAAATTTAAGCCTTAAATACATAATATTGAGTGTTATCTGCTTATGTGGATGGGTATGTGCTAAGGAATTGGGAAAAAAAATTCTAGCAATTTTGGTACAGAAATCATGAAGGTGGTCTGTCCTGTTTTGTTGAGATACCATCCAGGTTGTTTTGTAATTTTGCTAAAGATCAGTGAAAATCCATCTCAAGCATTATAACGATTATTTCATTTCAATTGGGAGCCAAGCTTTCCTTGACTGCCCAGAACCAGGGTACCTGAAAGAGAGTTTCAGTCCATCTCTGACATCTCCTGAGCATTGTGGGCTTTCATGATCCCCTCACTGTGTTGGGGAAAGAGCTTGAAGAGCTGCACATGCTGGATAAGGAATTTTCTTCCCAAAACATAAGTTGTTCTTTTAAGTGCAAAAAAGATATCAGGTAACTGTATCCCAAACTGCCAGTTAGATGAGAATCTCTAATTCTTGTTTTTTCAGCAGGAATTAATAGATAAAGAGTTACCTGCTTTATCCTGTACTGTGGAATAGTCACACCTACTGCGCTTCCAGTTCAAAGAAACACAAGGACATGTGATTATACCCCAAACTAATTAAAAAAAACCCTGGAAACAAATATATTTCATTATGTGGATCTCATTTAAGCCTCACGTGTCTCCATTCTAGACTGACATTTATGCAGCCTGATGTTCTCTTTTTCTTTAAAATAATACTCATTAAAACACATATATCATACATATTTATGTAGAGACATCTCTATCAACCATTACAAAATGTAATTAGACATTTTTGGTTTGTACTATTCTGTTTCAAGGCATAGAGAAGGCTGTTTACAAGTATGCAGAGAATAATCACGTACTCTCTGGGAAGTCTTACAAATTATCCCTGTTTTGTGTGCCTTAAACTTGAGCTATGCTGAATATGAAGTCACAAATATGGGTTATACTAATGTGTTTTCCTTTTGCAACAGTAATTACTTGGAGTAGCGATACTCCTTATGTGGCTTTACTTCAGTTCCATAAATCTGGTTTACAGCTCAAGGATGATGGACCACATTGAAAACACAGGATCTGATTTCTATTAATAAAAAAGAGGTGATAATCCTAATTAGAACTCAAGTTGCTTTAAATGCCAGCCTTTATAAGAACATTTCTACATGGAAAACAGCTCTATATTCTTCAAATATTTTTCATTTATCTTTTTGGTTCATCAGAATGATTCAATATTAGAAATGAATATTTTTTTGGTAAGACTGCATTTTGTTCTTTTTCTTTGGATCCTAAAAAACTGCAGTGAATTAAAAAAAAAAGCACACACAAAAAACACAAACAAAGAAAACCCCAAGAGATTTGGCTGTTTCTTTATTTAAGTACTGATACCTTACTAATTAATGCTACTTAACTTGCAGAGCAGAATGTGGTTATTTTCTTACAGGGCATATCTTCAAATCACTAAAAAATAGTATAATTAGTATCCAATTTTGAATGTGTTTAAATTTGACCCCTCCACAGCTTGCCACACTTTTTAAGGAAACACATTCTTCTTTTTAATCTCTTAAAGTCTGAAGTTTCTGCATAATATTTATTGAAACATGCTTGTTATGAAACATGCTGTAGCAATTATGAATTACCTAACCACTTGCTGAAGGTAACCCAATAGTGATTATTTTAATGATGTATTGCTCCTTTTAACTTCTGAATGATGCATTGGAAAAGTCTGGAAGATTCTTCTTTGAGAGAAATATGGGAATACTTTCTTTTAGGGTCCTGAACTTCACCCAAAGGTATGGAAATGCCATATCTTCAGTAGAGACATCCTTCACCTCAAATATTGGGATTTATATAGCAGTATAATGGTCATGAACATGCTCTGGGTACCCTGAACCCACATGAAGTCCTGCTGAGGTCACTGGGCTTCTTCTGTAGTGCAAGAGTTAATACAGGCTCATTGGGCAGTGAACCATCCCATCATCAAAATACTCTGAGGATATTTAGATACTCTGAGAAATTTTAGTTTGAATTGAAAAAAAATCTGATCTTTTGTGTGTTATTCAGTTTAACACATCTAGTCCAAAACCACTGCATTTCAGTAGGTCTGCAGATGGAGTGAGACTGAAAGGGGAACAGAAAGTTGTGAACACAATAGTGTGGTTTCCCCATGCATTTAGTTTTAGATACTGAATGTACTGTTCTTTTGCAAATATCCTTCAGATCACTGCAGTGACAGCAGCCTTGCTTGCTGGCTGAACTGGTCTGTTTTACATCACTTTTAGACAGTGCTATTCCACTAATGCATTAGACAAAAGAATTGCCACAGAACAGGGGGTCATAACAAATGACTTTTGAAACATGTCCAGCTAAATACAAAAATAAAGAGATATTTAAAACAGCTCTAAATAAAATCGAAACATTTAATATAATCCCCCAAAATACTAATTGCAACCATTTGTTTCATAGGATTAAATCCTTGTAGAACATTTTATCCAACTGTTTGGACTAGGATGTGAACTTTACAAATTACTACTTTTTTTTGCTTTATTCGGCACCAGCTGTGTGCATGCTTCTGAAACATCACCAGTCATGCTGAGCATTTAGTAGGAATGTTGCAATGGCAATTTAGATGTTAAAGGGCATTGTGATTTTTAAGGGCTTGTTATCATGGCCAGCTGTAGCTAACAGCTTGTAAGAGATCAGGAAGAGGTATGTGATTTTCCAAGTAACAAAAGCAGCCTGTGTTTACCACGATTTCTGTTCTGCCACAGAATGTGAGGTGCTGGATATGGAAATAAATGTTTTCCCAGGAACAGAATTAATAAATGACGTTATAATTCTGTTGTCTTTATTGTAATCTCTCAGATAGTTTCAAAATGGTTAAAATGTATCAATTACCCTCTCCAACATGAAATTTAATTTCAATGAAGTTGTTACATTGAAAGTTATGGAAAATTAAAGGGGTTTTTGGGTCTGGTTTGGGCATTCAAACCAGGGAATATTTGTGATAGCATCCTTTCAAAATTTCCTTCCTTAATTTTCACTAATCAAGGCCAGGACTAGAATTCATGACAGAAGATGACCATTAGTTACTAGATAAGAATAGGGGAAATTCTATAGAAGATGGTGGTCCCACAAGCTCTTGCCAGAGTATATTCTGTAGTTTCTTCTGATGCTATGGCTGGTCCATAGAGACCAGCCTGTTGAATCATTCAGGGTAAATTATTCAGGGTAAATTAGTGTTGTTTGAAGCAAACACCACTCAAACAGTGACTTTAAGTAGCATAGGTTTACTAACTATTATTTGTACATAAAGACAGCATTTTCGTGATTACTTGGAAGCCTTGAAAAGATACATGTGTATTGTTCTTTTGAACGTGGAGAAAATCAAATTAAGATATAGACTATTCTCTCAAAGTTATCTTTTGCTGGAATTCTTAGTTAGAAAGAGATTTATTCATCACTCAGTAAACATCAGATTTGTTTTATAACACTTTTCAACACCTTTTGAAAGATTGGTAAGGTAGATTATGATATAAATATCTGCATAACTGAAGATTAAAGTAAAAAAAAAAAAAATTATATATCAGATACAGACTTACCAGGACCTCATTAAAAAGTCGGAACCATCAGCACCCCACAATTAGCTTTTGTGTCTTTTAATTATGACTTAAAGCGAAAGGTAAATTTGGTGAAAGAAAATCATGTAACATGTTGGAGGTACCCAGTTTTACTTCACTTTTCACATTCCAGGAAAGATGATGAGCCTTTGTTGGACACACTGAATGCTAATTGCACCAACTGGACAACATTATTAAACAAGTAACTGAACTAAAAAGATAAAGATAGATACTGTCCTTTGCTACATCTGTGAGACATTATTCTGTGTATTGCAGTACGATATCAGTCTGTGTTATCTTTGTAATAGGCAGAAAACAGGAAAAAAATGTACGCAGGAGTGCATAGTAACAAAAAGAAGACCTTAAATATGCATTTGAAACTATGATTATAACAAAAATCGAATACATGCTAAAGAACACATAGCTTTCAGTTAAGGAAGAGCTCTTTGCTGATCTCTGCAGTAGTTAGGTCTTGGTAAAAAACTGACTAAAAATTAATTTTTTTATCTCTGGTGATCAAACCATCTCCCACAAGGTAGTTGTCATTTTATTCTCCCTTGAATTACCAAGTGTTTTGAAGGAAGAAACTCCATAATGAGTAGTTTGAAGATAACCTGCCAAGTGTTCTGATCTCAGCCTTAGTTTTTGTGTGTTGTTTCATCTGATTCCAATGCTCCTTGTGTTAATGGGAACTAACATTTAAGTACAGCATTCAATATGCTAAACATTATTCCTAAGAAAAAAGGGCCAGTCTCCTTTGGAAAGATGTTGCATTTTGGCTGTTTCAGCATGCTCTTGCCATTAGTTCTGCAGTCTATTAATGACACTCCATCTGCAAATTCGTCCCCTTGGTTTTGATCTTGCCTCCCTTCATTTTCTGAAAGTAAAATCTTGGGAAGTAACCAGTAGAAAGAAAATTTTCCTAGGCCACTCCACTCAATCTATTCATCATCCTAAAGGTGGAAGTTACCTTTTCCTGATTTCTCTGTCTCCCAGATGCGTACAGCCATCATAGCTCTAGACAACAAATACTTACCTGAAGAAGAAAGTTGTGTCTTGTTTTCCTCATCTTTCCACAAGAAACCAAAGTTAAAACCACTACTTTTTACATAGGCTTAGAATAGCAGTTAATGTCAATTCTGTGGTCTAAGTCATCCTGTGAATAAAATCCATTATTACAAGAGTATGAATTCATTTCTGCATTTTAACACAGACAAGACTGAACAAGGAGTATGATTTCAATGTAATTTTGATATTACAGCTGGTGGTGGGGTCAGTAGCTCTGACCCAGGAAGAGGTGACTGGTCCGGAGAGATGGTCCCGAAAGGAATCACCTTCCCGAGGCCCGGTGTCTTCCCTCAGCTGCTGGCAGGGGGGCCCTTGCAGAGGCTGTCAGCTCTTTAGTGATTCTCAGCTCGTGATTCCAGCTCAGCTCTGCAGGGCACCTCCAGGCCAAGCCAGACCAGAGAGAGAGGAGAAGGCCCGTGTAGCTGGTTCCGCACAGAGGTAGCTTTATTGTTGGTCCCCTCCGGCGAAGGGGAAAGCCAGGGACGAGCTCTCTCCCCCACAGAGCCAGGGGGCCTCCTTTTATAGGGGTACAGGGGATCAGTGGGGGACCAATGGGTTACAGAGGGTCTGGGACAGACCAATGGGTTACAGAAAGATCTGCATAGTGTCTCTCAAAGGATTGTGGGTCCACCTTTCCTCACCATGACCCAAGAGGTGGTTGCCTTTCCGAGGAGTCCTGCTGGGCGATTGCGAAATCTCTTGTCTCAGCAGAGATCCCTCTAGGGCAAGGGCTGGGCATATCCCACATTTTGATATTCAAGATTCAGAGGGGGTTGTCAGGGCTCTGAGGGCGCTACCAAGATCTTTAGTTTGGGACACACTCTTAACTCTTCTGTGACGTCCTCATTTACAAAATGGGATGAATGCTAAATGTTCTCTATGCATGCTTGTACCACAGAGAAGCAATCTTGTCCTAGTCTGCAGGTACTTTGCTGATTTCTGTGTGCTGTGTCTTTATTTCTTGTGGGATACATGTCTCTGCAGCACTTCCATTGCTCTGTTAAGCATGTGAGGGAAAGGATTTGGTGCCGGCATCAGAGGTGTGGAGATAACAGTGGCTAAAAATGGATAAATGGCTCTCTGAGACATTAATCTCTCTCTCTCTCTCTCTCTCTCTCTCTGAGTCTCCACACTGAGCAGTTGAGCCAGAAGGAGAAATCCTTTTCTGCTACCTTTCCTCAGAGCCAGGGGAGAATAGAGATCACAGCAGCAAACAAACCTATGCTTTTCATGATGAGGATGGGAAAACAGAAACTATGTCCTGGTAGGAGGCCAGAAGACAGGTTTCATCACTAAATAATGATGTTAAAATATAGTGAAGCCACTGCACAGTATCACAACAAATATCAAACATTTTCACAACTAGATTTTTCTCACCATCCTGAAAGCCATTTTTGATGAATCAGCTACTTGCTGTAGTTGATAAGACCTGCAAAGAATCTTTTTCTACAGTTATAGGCACCTTGATTTGCAGCTGCAATAAGTGAAAGCAGAAACTGCAGGGAGTCTGGCATGTTTCAGCATCACACCTAACTTGTGATGCTATATCTTAAATTAGGATGCTGCAGATGCCCTACTTTCTGAACTATGGTTTTATTTTAAACAGCTAATTATGAAAATAGCTAGTAACAATCACAAATAAATAAAATCCATTTTCTGTTAGTAAGTAATAAAATAGAGACTACTTGCTCTGAAGCAGAGAAAATGCCCATTTTTCACCAAGGAACCAAAAAAGTGGCTTTGATGCATTTTCAAAGCTTTAGTCTGTCCAGCTAGGGAGGAAAACAAGCTTAAAATCAAGTTGCATAAATATCTGCAAAAATACTACTCATTCTGCATATGCTTTGGCTTAAAAAGCTTCTGTGAACTTCTCTGAAGTCTCTTCCATTTCAAGATTCACAATAATTTTACAAATCAATTACCGATGTTTGTGATAACATGGCTGTCCCTCTTTGTGTACTTTTTCAGATAAATGTGGTTTAACTGTCATGTTGCTACAATCCTTTCCAGCTGTCTTTCTTTACTACAGACAGACTTTTTTCTGAGGCCCCAAACTATATGTCTCCTTGGCTGCACCAAGGGAACAAAACAAAAGATTGTTCATGTCTGCTTGATAATGAATAGAGATGAAGACACAAATGTTCATTTTATGGGGACTTAATTTTTAGTCCTAATTCCTCAAGGCCTCAGGTCTTCTCTAGCAAAGTCAGAAGGGCTTTCTTTCTTGTCTTCGTGGGAGGTTGGTTTATGACTCTTATTTCTTAAAAGTGTTTTGAAAATCCTCTTCTGATACTGGCAGAATAAAATATCTGCTTTCTTCTGTTCAGAAGTCATACTGCTACTGTGTCTGCCAGCACACTTATGAACAAGGAAGGGTTCCTGCAAGTGTCCTTTGGGCATGGGGTTTCAGTGACAGTGCTCTGCACAAAGAATTTTACTCTCAACTTTGAAAGTCATTGCCAGCTGACTGATGCTAAAATCATTCCTTTTTTTTTTTTTTTTTTTTTTTAACCTCAGAAACTTCTCAATCCTGACAAATGTTAATGCAAACCCTATGGCATCAGCATGACCTGGCAGCTTCCCAACCTCTGCACCTGCACAATTACAGCCAAGCTTTCCTAAACACTTTTTCCCTAACAGCTTGTTTTGGTTTGGGTTTGCTGTTGTTTTGCACCGTTTTTCCCCACCTTTCTCTTTTTAATCACCAAACACTTATGGCAGGCATAATTTTTCAGATGTTGTTTTGGAGAGTTTCTTGGAGCTAATCATATTTGCCCCTTGAGAAGATTTGCAAGAGTGGCCCACACCTGAAGCCAGAGTCAGTGAATTCCAGCAAAGATCCCAGCAAAGATCCACAGCCACCTGGCTCGCCTGAAGGGCAGCAGGCGAGGCTGCTCAAGGAGTGCAGAGCCAGCAGCTGTGTTCTGCTCAGGACACTCTGACAGTTCCCACTGTACCGATAAAAGCAGAGCTATCAATCACTAAGTAATATCAGCCAGCATTTTAGCATTTCCCTCCCCTTTCTCACTCTCTTTTGCAAATGGCCCTGAGTGTTCTGCACCGATACACAGTCAGGTGTGTTTACACACAAGTCATTTGCATGAGTGCTAGTGACCTGTCAAGACACAGAAAATTAATGTCAGCTCATTATCAGAAAAAAAAAAAAAAAAAATTTTCACAAGCTGGAGACCAGGAACCAGATGCTTATTTATGTTAAGTGCCCAAGCCCCTGTGATTTTAGTTGAGTTCTATCAATCAATTCAGATGGGCATCTGGTATATGATAGAAAGAAATAAGGATGCTCACGTTAGAATTTTTCCCCCCAAGAGTGAATGTAGATCTATTATGACAAGTTTGTAATATTTGAATGGATGGAATAAAGTAGGAGTCAATAGGCTGAGAATTGTTTTTATTTATGTTGATATAAATCTGGAATAAGTGTTCAGATATGTGTTGCAATGTCTACAGATGTGGTTATAATCAGAATGTGCAGACTTATAAATGTCTGGTCAGATTCTAAAGGCTCATTCATTTCTAAGCAGAACTTCTCCTCCGACAGCAATGGAAGACATCTACCAAGAAACAGATGGTATGTAATGGACTGTGGTTTGACCCTTCATCTGCAATCTGAGAAGTTGGTAGTGGGTCTGCATTACTGATCAGTAATTGTTAAATTTAGGAGATCCTTCTTTCAAATCACAAGGAAACCCATAGGTCATTATGTAAAAGCTAAATAATGAAATTTGCTCGTAATTTTGTTGTTTTCTCTATTCAAAGCAATGAAGGAAAAAAATGCTTGCTTTTGGATTTTGACCAGGCTGATTATTTGGTATAGGCTGTCATGTCAGTATTTTCTATAGAAGATTACCTGTGTCTTGGTAACTGATCTACCCTTTTAAAAAGAAAACACAAAATCCTAACCTTGTCTTTTACTTGCCTTAAGCTCAAAATATTGGTCTGTAAATACTAAGAAGAACTAATGCATCAGTTGATAAAAATATATGTGTATTACATTTGGTATCATATTTTTAAAAAATAGAAGGTAGAACAACGGAGTGACTACAAAAGAATAATTTGAAATGGGAAGTGATCTTTAAGCAGCTGTTGAAAAAAATTAGTATGAATGAAATTCTGAACTTGCAGAATTGTGTTGTGCAGAAGGGATCCAGTGATTTACTGTGGCCTCATACTTTGCAAATTTCTTTTTGAAAATCATTATTAAAAACTTGTATTTGAAGCTTAACAGACATGTAGATTCACATAATGTAAAGGACTGTATGTGGAATCATAGTATTACATAAATTTTGAGAAAGGACATTTGTACTTTGTTCTTCTCCTTAATTTTGAGCTTTTTAATTAGCTTTACTGTGTTATACTCTGAGAAAAAATTTTAAGCAGAGACATCTGTGTTTCAAAACATGCGGACATAATTATCACTTGCTTCAGATCCTGGTGTTTGCCTAGGTAGTCATTCATTATCTCTTTTAAAAAGTCAGTTATAGGGGCAATGTGCTTGCCTTTTTAAATTGTATAAAAAATTTAATTGCTTAAATCTCCCTTTCCTGGTTGAAGTATCTTTATTTATATCTTGGAAAGAATTATTTACAGACTTTCATTTCAGGCATATTATGGACAATAGGCAGTTTTAGCAAATTCAGTGTCCCTTGGCTACTACTTGTTTTGGAGAATCAAGTATATATTGCTACTTCAGACTATCATCTTCTGGGATCATGACCTCTACTCTCACCAAAAGAGATGGTAATATAGCAAAATGAGCACCTAGTGATTCCAAATTCTTTGCATTTTATCCAGCTGATGGGAATTGAACATCCTTATCATTTTTGTGTTACACTTGCACACAGCTGAACATAAACCCAGACTACCTGCTGAAGAAAGGCACCTAAAATGCAAATAATATCTTTCCCTCCACTAATCATATTTTCCTGTGTAGTTAAATTTACTCACTCTTAGTGTTACTTAAAGCATCTGAAAGTTTGATTTTCACTAGTGAGAACTCTTAAATCCTCCCATTCATTTTGGCCAGGAATTTTGCCATTTTTAAAAGCTTTGAGATTCTAAATCCCTGTGCTATGGCTTTATATAAATGATTTAATCCTTCCTGTAGTCTTGCTTTATCCTACATTAATAATCAAGGACTTTGCGATAAAATTGTTGGAACTATAATTTTATGACTTGATGACTTGTAACAATTAAATTTTCTCTTTTTTTTCCTAGTTGAGGATTATTACTGCTTATTCTAGTAGAGGAGGACACTCCTCTGTGTGTGACTTTAGCAGGCATGCTTCCAATGGATCCTTCTCGGCGAAACTCTGCTTGCCAGTGGCAGTGTTTAGACCTTCTTACTCACCCAAAGTGATCAGTAAAATTGCTAGGGCCACAACAAAATATTTAAACTCTGCAAAAGGGGTGGTGAATGTAAACTGACCTGCCCTATATCAGGACAACATCTATCTCACATTGTGCTTGTCCTACAGCTATTTAAATGAATATCAGCAGATATGACAGGGTAGACAGGACAAAAGGAGGTCCCAAATTAGAAAAGTGCTTAGTGTCTGAAGTCAAGCAAACAAGCAAAGGCATAATGGCTTTAGGACTTTGCTGAGTCAAAGTTTGTGTGTCTAAATTGCAACCTGAAAATCCACACGTTTGAACATGACAGATGCCTTGAAACATATAATTGTAGGTACCAAAGTGATAATTGCACATCTGCTTATGGAGCTGGATGGAGAAATTTGAAGGGGAAAAAATACAAGATTGAACAAGTCATGCTATGTTTTGTTAGTTAAGACTGATACTTTGGTATGCAAAATATTTTTCCTATTTTTTTTAACTAAGATCTGATGCAAATTCCATTAGCTTCAGTGGACTTTAGATTGTATTACGGAATATAAAAGAATTTACCTTGAACCTAAAAGTTCAGACAGAACAAGTGGATAAACCTACCGTCAAATATTTGTTAGAGTCATGCTGAATAATGTTTAATGCCAAATCTTTTGCTCTTTTAGCAAATTAAAGGAATGTGGTTTTGCAGAGTTTACCCCAAACAAGTTTTGATCACATTAGGACCCTTTGAATTAATTCCATGTTTATCCACACTTACCTGTGAGCCATGGGAATAACCTCAGTTTTGGATTTGAAACAAAGCTGAGAAATGAAGGCAGATAGGCTTTTTTTTTTAAATAGACTTGTAATAGGGATCTTCTGGGGTATCTTTTCAGTTTAAACATTGACTATATTTCTCCAGACTGCAACAACACACTGGCTTCAGAGAAATCCAGAATTGCAAGAAATGGTTTCTTAATTTTTTTTGTCTGTTTACAAAATAGGCTCCATAAACACCTGTCATCTCTGATATTTATTCCACTCTCTAATGCAGTTATGAAAATCTCCAAGCAGTATCATGGACTGATTTCACCACTGAAAAACAAGAAAAGAGTCTTGCAGAAGTTGCCTCATAAACCGCATTTGCAAGATCAATTTCAGGACATTGCATTCTAGACACAAATGAAAATAATCTAAAAGCTTTAAATATTGATGTAGAATTTGCTTCTTCTAGTTTTATGGCACTCACCGATTATCCTCAACATAAACAAAAAAAACCCCAAAGCTTTTTGGTATCTTAAGTCAGGTACAAGTTTTGCCAGAATTACCTGCAAAAGTGAATGGGAAGATTGCATAGAGAAAGCATGAAAATTCTTGTGTCTTGACCCCCAGTACTACTCACAGAAGGAAAGAATAGCACATCGGTGAGGGGTTTGCACCCAGCGTGCCAAAAGAAAAGAGCCCGGAGATCTAGGCTGCAACTCTCTCTGGAAGGCAGCACACACAAAAAGGAGGGGAAGAGCTCCTCACCCGAGGGAGCAATCTTCTCTGTTGCAGGTGTGAGGGCACGCAGGCAAAGAAGAAGAAGAGAGGGGACTCTCCATATGGTTTCCACGTAGAGATTTATTTTGGGAAAGGGACAAGGACAAAGAGTCAAATTTTTGACAGGGTCCAGGGATTTTTATAGTGGGGATAGGGAAGGCGGGGAAAAGGATTACAGCCAATGAGATAAGGGCAAGTATGCGGCGTTAGCAGTGAGGGAACCAATGGGTATAACACATAGGAGGGACTTGGGGAAGGAGCCAATGGGGTGTCGAGTATGAAGGAACTTCCTAGAACTGATACATATTAACTAAGGAAAATGAATATAAATAGACTTATACATAAAACTGGGAGGGGAAAACATGAACCAATTGTAGGGAGACATGTAAATCATGGAACTGGGGGATTGTGGGCTCTCACCCTCAACAGGAGTGAGCTGCTTTAGACTTGGGTGCTCGACCAGCAGAATTTAGTGTTAGTGGCCTTTTCAGTAGCAAGAGTAGTCAGAGTCACTTGTATCGCCACATCTGCTTTAGACTTGGGTGCTTGACCACCGCAGCTTAGTGTTGGTGTTCTCTTGAGTGGCTAGAGCCACTTACACAGCCACACATCTATGATAAAAATATACAAAATACCTGCTATCAGCTCTACCCTTATTTCAAAGAGTTTGCACAAGGGAGGAGAAGAGTGGCTCATCTCAAAACCCACATAACCTCAGCAGGGAAAATGATGAGGGAAAGAGGAACAAGTATGAAAAAATAATGTGACCACTGACAAAGTGATCAACAAATGATCTCTGATTAACAATTGACACACATGCACATCAGCTGTAATATAACAACATAGATAAGATCCCATGGTTACTAAGGTCAAAGAAGCCACAGAATAGATACAGCTACCATTTACACAGGCAACAATCTGTAATAATCCACTGCAACTCACTGAATTCCTTTGGGATGACACTAGGTAAACGGGCAAAAATGGATAGAAAAGCCATCATTTTAAAAAGTGAAATAGATGATTTTTTAAATGTCATATTCACAATCTCATGGTTTTACAGCAGTAAACAAAAACAGCAGGAGCACTACAGAGTAATGCAGTCTGGAAGAAAAAAAAGGTATATATTGCTATGCATCCTTCTTTTCAAATGGCATTTCAGAGTTTTTAAGAATGTGGGACAATAATGAGCACTTTTGAAATACACATATTTTCACTGATACGGTAAAATGCGGATTACGATGTTGCATCGATGGCTGTAGTATAAGAACACTTTGTACACCATACGTATACTGGAACTGCTGGCTCTGACCACTGCTTTTAGTTTTAATGGGGATATATCTCTATATATGGGGTATACATCTTCACATGCACATGTATGTGGACACACATACATAACCTCTAATGGGATTAAAAGAAAATTTGCTGACTATACAAATATGAGACTGCTAGGAAGTACAAACTAATTTGACCTATGACAATTGCAAAAGTATTCATTAAGTGCCATACTTCCTTGTGTGGCAAATCTACCTCAGGAAACAATATTTCCTTTGTATTATTTTGCAAGAAGAATCAAGTGACCTTAAACAGTTGGATGTCCTTAAGCTGGTTTTCCGTCATGCAATGCAAAGCAGACCTTGGGAAATGGCTGACAAAAGACCTTATGAATGCTAAAGTTTTACCTGGAATCAAGGTAAAATAGAGCAAGCACTCAGCAGAAGAAATGGAAGAAATCCATCAAAGTTACAAGAATTATAGAAATCCTCCTTGGTTCAGGATAAACGAGGAGTCTGAAAGAAACCTGGGAGAAGAATCAAGCCTTCTTGTCCTGCTCCTGCAGACTGTGAAGGGTCCCCTTTGCAGCCCTCCAAACAAAACTCAGGTCCAGGCCGACTCTTGCTCCAACAATGTGTTGGTTTTGCATGGTCTGGTTTTTGGTAGCAGAGGGGCCACAGAGGTGGCTCCTGTGAGAAGCTGCTGGAAGCTTCCAGCACGTCTGGCACAGCCAATCTCTGATGGTTCTGAAGATGGACATGCTGCTGGCCAATGAGAAAGGTTGGTAATGCCTCTGTAATAATATATTTATGAAGAAAATCCAAACAAAGTGGGGCATGCACAGTTTTTCTTCTAGTCAGAGAAGCGGAGGTGAGAACATGTGAGGGAAAACAACATGGAGACACCGAGGTCAGTGGAGAAAGAGGGGGGAGGTGCTCCAGGCACTGGAACCAAGGTTCCTCTGCAGACCGTGGTGCAGCAGCTGTGCCCGTGCTGGAGTGGGTGGATACCTGGAGGAGGCTGTGATCCAGTGAAAGACCGAGCGGAGAGAGAGGGCCGTGCTTCCAGGCGGGAGCAGCCTGTCCTTGGAGGACTGCACCCCATGGAAGAGAGAGCCACGGCGCAGCAGTTCTGGGAGGGCTGTGGGCCCGTGGGAGGGACTCACACTGCAGCAGGTGTGGTGTGGCTGCTGCTCATGAGAGTGGATCCATGTCAGAGATGCTGTAAGCATATAATATTGGCTTCTCGCAAGTATAAAGGTAGATATTATATAATGTTAGAAATGCTTTTTGCTGTGTGGATATAGTTTTCTCTTTTTTTAGCAAGAATGTTAGCAAGTGTGAGCAAGTAAGATAACCTCCAAGCGAACAGAGGATGAGGCCCAAGAAGCTGCTAATGAACACTTTGTCCAGAGAACAAAAGGGCCCAAAGGCTACTCCGCCTGGAGAACGGGCAGCCAAGAGAGTCCAAGAGCCGCTATCACCGCTCTGCCCGGGGGGCCAAAGAGGCCCAAAGCTGCAATCAGCCCTGACTGTCTGGAGAATTAAGAGATCCACCCTACCATCGACTCTTACCTAGCGAGCCCAACCCCAAGAATCAAATAAAACCGCAAGGCAGAAGAATACGCATGCTCTAAAAAGGCGGAACCAAGGAGTGGCCATGCAGAACAGCTCCTGGAAAAGTTTGAATATGCATAGAGAACAGACAGTAAAAATGGTATAAAAAGGACTGTCCCGGAGCATCAGGTGTGCTCTTGGCAGAGCGCCAAGGCACCCGGCCATTGCCTCTTTGCTTTATTTTATGTGTCTCTTATTGCCTTTATATTAAACCCTTTAAATTCTCACAGGAGAGTGAACCTCGTTTTTCACAGAGAGGTTCACGGAGAACTGTCTCCCGTGGGAGGGACCCCAGGGCCTCACAGGGGAAGACTCCTCTCCCGAAGCAGTGGAAGGAAATCTCGGTGATGGACTGACCAAACCCCCATGCCCTGTCTCCCTGTGCTGTCGGTGGGAAGGAGGGAAGGGCTGGGGGAAAAAAGGTGTTTTTAAGGGCTTATTTTACTTCTCATTATCCTCCTCTGACTCTGTTAGTAATAAATTCACTTTGCACCTCTAAGCTAAGCCTGTTTTGCCCTTGGAGTGTTTTCTCCTGGTCCTTATCTCAACTCATCCTTGTCTTAACCCTTTGTTAATTTTTTTCTCTCCTCTGCCCAGCACTGGCAGGGAAGGGTGAGCAAGCGGCTTTCGTGGGTGTCTGACATTACTTGTCAAACCAAGACATATCCCCTACACCCGTTCCAATCATGTGTGCTCTTATCTTAAGACACCTAGAGGTAAAACTTAGTTAAATAAATCCAGATTATAAAAGTTCATGTTCAATTAGTAAAGAGCAGATGAGTATTTGATAAACAAAACTACAAAACATAGATTCCCTATTTCACCTGTGATATATCTGTCATTATTCAGATATTTTTCTACTTATGTCTTTCTTGCTAAACACTTATATGTGACAGAATTCAAGAATGCTATGGAAGATATCATAAAAAGTCACACAGTGAGGAATGAAGATTTTGTCTAATTTAAGTTTTTATGATCTTAGAAGTTATAGCATTTTAAGACTCCTTTTTAAGAAGAGGACAGTCTGCTACAGGAATGATGCCATGTTTTGGCTACCAGTCCATAGTTAAAGCACACTTTTATGCCATTGGGTTAATGGACACCATTTCTGGTCAAGGAATAAAACCCCACATCTTACTTGAAGTGAGCTTAAGCAAGCTCATTTTTTTCTGGTTTTGATTGAGACTTTTTGGTTTGGTTGTTTTTGTTTCTGAAGACAATCGGTAGCTAAAAATTAATTATAAATAACATTTGATATTGAATCCTTTCCTGTGTATTAAATATAGTGATGGTTTTTATTCCGTATGGAATTGGCATGATAATTACCTGTAATGTATAAATGACTTTATAGTCCTAACTCAGGCTCCTGCTTCAAGTGCCAGCCATCACCCCCTCTACTGAATGTTGTGAAAATAATTGTTTACCTCAGGTCCTTAGATCAGATCAAGGCACTGATACCTTTTCTATAATTTTTTCTAATTCAAAAGTGCAATTAGAGAATATTGTATGAAACAAATCTCAGAGCAGAATATGTACAGGACAGGGGCTAAGTTTATCCACAGTGTACCCATTTCCTGCCCAATGACACTGTTAGAATGAGATGCAGAATGTGATTTCACCCCTCTTTCCTGTAAGTGAAACCATTTCTAATGATTAAAAAATTTCCTCATGTCCTTTTGTGTGGGAAAGTCAAGACCATCACCCAGTCTTCCATGGTCCCAGAATTCAGCTCTCAAAGATGGAAAATAAATTTTACCTGTTAGCTTGCACCTTTTGTAGTGGTTTTCATGGGTGCAAAGAAAGTCTTGCTTGTTACCCTGTAATATATCATTTCAGGTGTGTTGCCTTGTGACATCGCAATAACCAGCACAGCAGAGAATCAAACACAAACTGTTACTTTAGCTCACCCACAAAATTTAGGTACACATCTACCAAAATCCTATTTAAGTATTTGCATAATGCATCAACATATCCTTCTTTTGAGGGCCTTTTTTTTCCTATAGATCTCCAGAAATGTTAATCACCAGTTTTAAGCTGCAGGAGGTGAAAATAACTTGAGAGTTATTTTTGCTAAGGTAGCAGAAAATAAAGACTATCAAAAGATATCTGCTAATGGACTTTTGTAAATGGTGTGATTCAGGTAAAAAAAAAAAAAAAGAAACAGAAATAGAAAATAGCGGGGATTGAAATAAAAGAAATGGAATGGAGTGTCAGCAATTTAATGTGCATATGAGTTCCAAACACAACAAAAAACGCTTTGCTTCAGGCAATTTCTTCAAATACAAAAACACAACCTTCCATCATTTTTATTTGTAGATGTTCTTTGAGTTACTAAGTAACCTCTACACTAAAACATCTCTCCTTGAAAAGGAAACTAGGGGGGGGAAGTGGGAGCCGTGTCTTGTAGCTCCTGAAACAGATGCTAATCTATGATGTCAGGTTTGAAAGCAGGAAAGATCATTCTTTAAATAACCTGCTTGTGCAGATTCCCCTCTGTCTTTTCTTCCATCATGGGTTTCAGATGCTGAAGAGCTCTCTAAGAAAGTCTAATGCAATGGCTCCCAGCAGGTAGCTTCTTAAAAGCATCTTATCCACACAATTTTTTCCTCTACATCCATGAATAGTAGTCAACTCACACAGTTCTGACTGTGACAGTCAGTCCAGCTGGAGAGCAGGACACAGTGTCAAACAATTCTTGGCTGCTGAGTGGGAGGTGACTGCAGCCAATAATGGGTAAAATTTTGATTTATATTACTCTGCTTTTACCAATATTCTGATCATTTCAGGAGCCCCATTATTTGTCTTTTTCATATGGAACATATACCTTCTTAAGCCAAGTTGATAAGCTGTAAATGAAAAAAATCTAGGGTGAGAGAGGAAATTATTCTTTTATTTTGGATTGTTTATATTTAATTCATTTCAAGTTTCATATTTTGCTATTTTTATTTTTCATTTTTATTGCATTTCAGTCATGGACACCAATTAAAATGTTGAAGTCCCATCCCACTGCTGAGCGTTAGTGTCTTTGCTACCATTTTGATTAAAAGCAGCCAAAGAGAAATAGTAGTTATCAGCACCACTCCCAGCCTGCTGCCCATGTGATAAACAAAATATTCTTTTTGGGGAATAAGGCTAAATAATCATTAAAATAATAACACTAACTCTGATGCAAAAATAAATATTATACTTTGACCAGGAATAAAGAAAAAAATCCCAATATAATGTGAGTGACTCTTAAAGGACAGTTGTAATTTACTATTGATGATGGTAATTTCAATTCCTTAAAGACTGTCTTGTAAATTTGAGAGCTGTAAGAGCTGAATCTTTCCCTCCCACTTCATTCATCTATCCTTTCACATCATCAGCCTGAGCAAAACACTTCCTTGCTTGCCTGCTCTAATCAATCCTGAGAGCCTGTGAACTCCCATTAACTTACTTAACTACTTCATAGGGGGTACTGTAAGGATTAATTAAACAGTTCCTGTTTGGACACTGCTTTGAATATGTATGGTGCTGTGGAAATGCTAGGCTATCATTTAAGCAAATTCATTATTTAAGCAACAAATATTGAATAAATAATTTCAATTTTTGGCAACCTCCAGCTCAGCTGCAGATCAGCTCTTTCCAGGCTTCAGAAGTCAGCTACTAGGTCTATGGATGTAAATCCATGGATTGGGCATGTGGTTGATTTCAGTATAATTAGGTCAGAATCCATCAATTGAGTATCTGAACCTGAAGAAGAATGTCAGATTTAGATTCTCTTTTACTCCTGCTGCAGGTAGCAAGTATCAAAGGAAATAACTATCTTTTTTCTTGATCCCCATTTTTTTTTCCAGAAGGCCTAAAGGATGGGAAAACTCTCCTTGTGGAAGCAGAAATGCAGAAAACTATGCAGAGAGAATAAGCACTCCACATTCTGAAGAAGAGAAGATGGGGTCCCAGAAATATGTACAAGTTGCAGTACAGAAAGCAGCTGACAAATTTGTTGTTTCTCCTGAAAGTTGTACCTTACCCTCAGCCCACTAACGAGGATGCCAGAGTGCCCTGTGTTCTCTGCCCAATCTGCACCAGAATGCCTGCCAACACCACTACAAAATTTGCAGTAAAATAAACTTAAAATTGATTAACTGAGGCACTATATGTGTTCACACAGTCCTTTCTGAAGGTCTATAAGGTGTTAGAGGAAAGGTACACTATCTCTACTTGGTTTGGGACTTTTTCTTTACTTCAAGATGAGCAACTGCAATGCTCTGTGGTGAAAAAAAAATATTTTCAAGGTTTCTGTTCCATATGCTGATTTCAAAAACATTTTTGAGAAGCATCTTATCCCAGTCTCATTTCTTTCTCCTTTTAGTATAGGATAGACTGGAAAATGAAGATTTAAGTACAGTTAAAGTAAAAACAGAGAATCAGTTTCTCCAAAATGCTGCCAAACATAATTGGGCCTGGTTGAGTAACCTGCTAACAGTAAACAATTTGATCTGCAGATCTTATTTCCCCCATTCTTGGGAACAGTGCAGTGGGAAAGTGATGTATTCATTCTCTGAAACTATCCAAAGTAAAAGTTACAGAAACACTTCAGTGTCCAGGTTACTCATGACTGTCAGCTTTCACTGTTCATTTCACTGTTCTCCAGGGGATTCAGCAATCACGCTATTGAAATGAAGCTACTGCCAGAATAGCCCAGATAAACCACGGAGAAAGATGTTGAGTGTCATATGCCAAGCTCCTGCTTCCTAAGGCCATTATTTGCAGCTGGAGGGCAGGTCTGAGGCCCACTATTACCAAAAGATTGAAGAATTACTGAAGAGAAGGAAGTGTGAACGTGCAAAATTATAGTAAAATGGTCAAGGCACTCAAATGAAAGAAAAAAAGAAAAATTGGAGACATGGGAACATTAGGGAATATTATAGAGCAGTATGGCAGTGTTAAATTAATTCCAGCACATAAAGGAATGGGTGGCAGAACAAGGTAAGCTGAGCTGCTTTCCTTTCTCTCCGAACGAGCAGCAGAGAAGCAATACAGACGGTGCCAGGTAGTCGTGGTGCTTCCACTGTTTCACTAAGGACCTGTAGGATCACAGTACTGTTTCTCACCAGCTCCCATGGTCCTTTTTTTCCATGCAAAACTCACCACTGGGGAATGAAGAGAAAGGTGAACACCTCATTCATGTCTTGGGTCAGGGCCAAGTCATGATCTTGGACATGAAAAGGGAAGAATGCAGTACAAGCATACCTCAGACACCAAGGAGGACATCTGAGAACAGTGTTTACAAGAAAACCACATATAAAATAATAATTTTTAACCTTTTTTTTTTAATAGTCTTCAGACTTCAGAGGTTTTTTAAAAGGACATATTTTTATTTTGACAGACTTCAACAAAAATTTAGATATTTCTTCCCTTATCTGTTTCCAAGACTGAGAAAAATCATGGAGAAATTAGCTTTAAAAACTTCAGCTGTGAAAGCATGAGGTCCAGTCCCACTAGACCCAATCACAAATACACTTGGGGAAAGTCCTCAGAGGACAGTGCTGCCTATCTGAGGCATGGAGCTCTGAGCTGGCTAAGGGCAACTGCAGCATCTCTACCTACCCCACCTCAGCTGAGGCAGCAATGGGTGGTTCCCAGTGATTCCAGATTTCCTACCTTTTTTTCCTTTTCTATTTTTTCTTTTCCTTTTTTTTTTTTTTTTAAGGTCAAAGAACAAAATGAAGAACACAAAAAATCAGAAGACACAGAACAGGATTCCTACAGATCTTGTCAAACTGTATTTCATGTAAAATTTTCATGGCAAACAACTTCATCTGGTTAATATTTGTCCTTTTTCATCCCTTCAAAAGAAAGTTTGTCCAAAACAATTTGTAAACTCTATGAAGCAAGCTGTATGGGAACATGGCAGACAATCAGTTATTCATGGACAACCAAATGCAACACTCCATAATCTTGGTTTATTATTTCTATTGAACAAAATATTGTGTAAAACATTTTCTTGATAACAGAATGATTTACTGAAGGTTCAACTAGAGAGCTACTGCTCTTAATTGTTATGTACAAGGAATTGACACTACCTTGTTCAGATGCTTACAGAGGATGACCTGAAAGGCTTATGTCCTATCTAGCCAAAAGGAGAGAAATAGGTTCTATGTTGAAGCTGATACAGAGCAGCCTGTTTAAAGGGGTACTCTGGATTTCTCTTGAGAAAAACTTCATTTTCTCTGCTGACTGTATAGAGAGACTACAGAAACTGATCTCCCAGCTCAGTATATAAAAGAGGCACTTAAAGTTAAGATGAGCACACACCTTATTGTATTCCTCTTCATAAAAGTACTAAAAGGACACTTCCAATCTTGTTTATATATGTATGAAAACAGAGAAAAATACATGTTTTGTATACATATACAGGTTCCGAGATGAACATGTGTTTTGCAACAGCTACAAAAAATACTGTTATCATTCATTTCAGCTTTTTTGATCACCACTTCTTTATTTTTTACATAGCAGGCTCATAATTTCACAGTAGAATTTTAAATTTGCCTGTCAATAATCAAGTAGCATTATAGGGACTCTAAATGTATAAAAAGCTTACATAAATGATGTAAATCTGAACAGGCATTTCATATGTGAGGTCTCTTTTATTGAATAGCTGTTTGCAATTGTTAGAAAAGTGTAAGTTTCCAGGTCAGTAAAATCACGTGTTTTATCAAACAGGGAGGGGAGCCCTCTGGGTATGCTGAGTAAGAACTCAATAGAATCTAGTCTTAAAACTTTATGCTTTAATTAAAATGTATACTGATGTGTAGTCATTTCCCTGAGCACAGCAATATGGTAATAAGCCTTTAAAAAATTCAGATCTCTGCAGTTTCATAGAACATTCTTCAATCTGATCAAACATTTTTTTTCTCTCACTAATCAGTACTTTTTGTGGTTTATGCATACAGTATTATATTTGATTCCATTCCCCTGTGGGTTGTTACATATCTTAAATATGTTGAGTAAAGGTTCCTTAGAAAAACCAAAAAAAGGATATGAAGTAAAACTTCTCTGCAAAGACTTGGATATCTAAAAAGACACTCCTTCCATAAGAAAATTTTGTTGTTCTTGCTGTCTTGATCAGTGTGCTGGTTTTGACTGAGAGAGAGTTAATTTTCTTCACAGTAGCTGATATGGGGCCATGGTTTGGATTTGTGCTGAACAGTTTTGATAATTCAGAGATTATTTCATTACTGCTGAGCAGGGCTCACAGAGTCAAAGCCTTCTTCTCACTCCACCCTACCACTAAGTGAACTGGGCATGCACAAGGAGCTGGGAGGGGACACAGCTGTGACATCTGACCCTGCCTGACCCAATATCTGTAACTTATTGCGTTGTTTTCAGCATATAAACCTGGGCGGAGAAGGATGAAGGGAACATGTTTGGAACATGATGGCATTTGTCTTCCCGAGTCACCATTCTGTCTGATGCAGCCCCGCTTTCCTGGGGATGGCTGAACACAGAATCACAGAATCATTTAGGTTGGAAAAGACCTCTAAGGTCATCGAGTGCAACCTTTGACCAAACACTGCCTCGTCAACTGGACTGTAGCAGTTAGTGCCACAGGCAATCATTTCTTGAACACCTCCAGGGACAGTGACTCCTCCACCTGCCTGGACAGTCCATTCCAATGCCTAACAACCCTTTCCATGAAGAAATTCCTGCTAATGTCTGACCTGAACCTCCCCTGGTGCAGCTTGAGGCTATGTGCTTTTGTCTTGTCAACACCTGCCTGCCTATAGAACATAGTGAATTAATTCCTTGTTTTGCTTTGCTTTTGCTTTGCCCATTAAAATGTTTTTATTTCAGCCCATGAGTTTTCTCACTTCTGCCATCGGATTCTCTTCCCCATCCCAGCAAGGGGGAGGTGAGCAAGCGGGTATGTGGAATTGATCTGCCAGCTGGAGTTAGACCACAACACTTGGTAAGCTGGTGTACTCACAGCAAAACATAAGCTGATAGATTGTCCCCAGTTCCAGGTGATGCTGTTCTTCTGCAAAAGAAGCAATTAATCTCTGGATGAAACAAAAGAAACCAGAGGCAGCTGTGCTAGGAAGTCAAGTGGGCAGACATAGGTCTGCCTGAGAGGCACCCACAAAGAAACTGAATTTATCCACTTCTAATATCAGTAAAACAACCTTTTCACATTTCTTATAACCTGTAGGTGAATTTTTCCCTTTTTAAGTTTCCAGCTGCACTACTGTAATGAAGTGGTGTGGAATTAATATCTGTTGGGGAGAAAAGGAAACATGTAGGGTTCATCAAGTTAAACAAGCAGTTTGTAAATGAAGATTAACATAATGGTTCAACAAGATGTGTAAATCACATTAGGCAGGGAACTTGCATTTTAATATCTTTTTTTTTTTTTAATATGAACTTAAACCTTCTGTCTTGGGGTGACTTTATGATGTGTATCCCCTATCACTGCTCTATGCCCAGAAATCAGTCCTGTGCCTTTCTGTGCCTTTAAACTGGCACACCTTCTTATTTCACACAGAATTTTATGTGTGTGTGTTGCATGTGGAGTTACAGTGTGGAACTCCAGTACACATGTGCTTATCCACCTTGCTTTCCCACTAGCTGATATGCTAGAAAGAGAAAGAAATTTCTTGCAGCAGCCTTAAATGACGAGGGTTTTTGTCCCAGAACCACCTAATAATCGTGTTCATTGTCTTTGCCACATGGAATTACTATAATAGAATAGATTAACTTCATATTAAGGTGAAACTGTAGATACAGTGTGTCTGATTAGCAATAAAATGACATCTGATCTTGAAACCCCTTAACCCCTTGAAGTTAATTTCAGTTACTTTTAATTTAATTTCTAGTTTGTTAACTGAAGCTGTACTTGTACTTTCCCTGTTTTTAAGTTGTTTAAAGAAGCCTACTCAATTTACTCTGTATAGAATAGCAGTTTTAAGAGACTGCCTGGTGAAGGGCAGAAGAGGGTGGCCTGGGCTGTCAGGGTCCTAGGACACTATTACTTGCATCAAAGTTAAGAAACTGCATGTGTCTTTGTGAAGAACCTTACTAGGTTTCCTTACTAAGAGACTTTTCCTTTTAGAAGAGAGACTGTACAATGTCATGATGTGCTACTTGGCTGCAGCTGAATGGGGAATGGACTATGGGTTTACACAGTGAATTCACAAGAAGCAACTGCAGGACTGTGAAAAAAGAAAATTACAATTACACATGAGCATTTAGACTAATATGTTCTGGGAATTTGTATAAATAATACTTCTTTTATTTTTGTTACTTCAGAGCAGCTTAAAACCAGATTTCAGATGGAATAGAGGTAGTCTGGCATAAAACATTAGTTTATCCCTTTCATCTTGCCTGCAGTGTATATGAAGGGTTTGAACCTTTTATCCCTTCCTGGCTCAAGGAGGAGAACTTCACTGTACCCATTTTGTTCTATGTCCTTTGCTAGAACATGTAACAGTATTTGAAACAAATTCCACTAATCACTCATGTCTCATTTCTGTGTCATTTGTGTTTCACATCATACAAGTCTTTGGCTTAAACAGTGACTCCACAAACCATGCCTTTACATTTGTGATACCAAAATCAAATTTGTTTTATTTTACTTACATATTTAACTTTTTTTTAATCTATTTACTAACTCTTCTATGTAGTAGAGCCTCAAACAAATTGCAGACTATGCCCGAGAAGTTCATAATTGAACTGAAGAGAGGTCAGTGGCTTTGCAGACCAACTCTACAACAACAACTGTTATAGAGAGACTGGTACAGAGAAAAACACTGATGCAGTTGTAGTAGAAGCAGCTTCAAGGTTCATCAGAGCAGGTCATAACACTGGAAAAGACCAGACAAACATAGGAAAGTGGGGAAAAGAATGAAACTGGTGGCTATATCAAAAGGGCTCTCAGCTCCTTCAGGCAAGCACAGCACAACCAGAGACAGGATTCAGCAAACATAATTGGTGGATGATTCTGTGTGGCAGGGACTATCTTTATTTATGTCCATTTTATGATATCAAGTACATTTTGAACCCAAGAAAAAATAAGAATTATTATGTATTTATTTATGGGACCAGTGGGGATAATAATCTGCTAGAAACTTGCACTGCTGGAGAGAGCATTTAACTTTTCTAGACATGCCCCATGATTCTTGTGTTTTAACCTATCAAATTAATTAAAATATTGCAAATGTTTCTCCTCAAGTGGTCTCTAATTTGCACAGGTATGAAATCCTAGAAGTTAGAACAGGCACATTATTCAGTTTCATTATCTGCCTTTACCATATTTTCTTTTGAAAGAAATTATCATTAAACTCAAATATGCCCATTTGCAAGGGCAAATGTAAAAAATAGGCAAGATACACATCCATTTTCATAAAAGACCAGATATATTCAACTGTGAGAAAATTTAAGAGATTGAACTGAGGAAGACTGAAAACTTTGTTTTACATCTGGGATAGGCAGCTTGTAAACCATTGTGAAAACTCTCAGTGTGAGGTAGATCTTAATATAATATTAAAATAACTTTGTCTTGTCATTTTCATACACATCTTTCCAGTCAGACCTATGCAGAGATGTTTCAAATTGCTAACCTAGTTGAAGTTATAACATCCTGTACACTACATAAAATCCTCATTTTCCACCACAGTTTCGAATGTATTCAGGGGCTTTGACAGACAGAAGGAACTGCAACTGGGTTTAGAAGTTCTTCTACTGGAAGATAAAGCACAAGTTGGTTTTATTTAATTAATAAAAGCCAAAAACATGGTAGTTTGAAACTCAAAGTCCATTAAACTTTAAGAGCAAATAAACTATATTTATTAGGTAATTTGGTGTGTGTAAGTAAGAGTGGGGGGGATTCAGACCTGATGTCTCAGGTTTCTTCCGGGCTTTGTTACCTTTTTCACAAATTAACATGCATGTGTGATGCTGGAAATAACTGGTTAGGCAACCTCAATCAATTAACTTTCCTATGTAGAGAGTTTGGGGTGGGGGCTGGGGGGCTACATGTATTGATGCTTGTAGAAAAGCACCCTTTCTCTTACTATCAAGGTGACTAAAGATGAGCTTTTGATGTTCCTCTTACTGTTACCTTGACCCTTCAGTGATGTTCGTATCTAGACTGATACCTCATGAGTTTTTCTGGCCTCATTTCAGCTCCCATGAGTGCATGTCAGAGGGCATTCTTTTTTCACCTCTTGATGACTTCTACCTCAAGAAACTTCAATTACCATTGCCTTGCACATGTGGCTCCACCATTTTTCAACACTGAATAAATAAGAAAAAGTTTCAGCAGGGGTGACCAACTGTACTCTAACTTGCTGTTTTTAAATGGAAAGAACCCTAAAAGCTGTTGGAATAGTTGCATGTTTGCAATTTGCACCCTCACTCTACATACATGGCTGACAAAAATTGGGGTTCCAGCCTATACAGACACATTCCACCCTGACCAATACTGTTCCCTTGCACCTAAAAACTCAGTGAAAAATAAGGATCCCCCTGACATTAGTGAGGCACCACAAAGCTGACCAGAGCCCAACAAAGCACATGAAAGTGGGTTACTTTTCAAAAACAAAGCTGTTGTCAGAAAATAAATGAGACTGTTTTTTAAAATGCTGCCAGAATGGAATCTGCAGAGAACTCTGTGCCTTGCTGAGCCCTCTCAGGCACTTAGTCCAGCAGCTCCCTTCAATGATCACTTTGGACAAAACTGGCTGCGATTCAGCTCTGACTCTGCTCCCTGCTCTTGTTTCAGCCTCTCTCCTGGATGTGTTTGACTGTTCTACCTCCTTACCAGGAAGCCTGTCCTCTCTCACGCTCTGAGCCACACTTGAGACAGGGGTAATCATTGCTGCAAGGGTGAATTTGACCCTGTGTGCAGTGGTCAGGACAAAGTCACCATCAACAGTGGCCTCAGCTGTCCACCTGCAGGCTTTTAACCCAAAGTACTTTGAGGAAGCAGTGTGGATATCCCTTTTCTGCCCCTGCCCTGTCACGCTGTGGTTGCTGGCGCTGATTGCGGCTCACTCCGGTCACGGTCACGGTGATTTCCATGACTGATAGATGAGGAGATTGCAGGTCAGCTATTCAGATGCTGCTGGTTTTAATGAGAAGACAATGTGGGTAATCAAACTAAAACACAATGCAAATGTGTTGGTCCAGGTTATAGCATTAATATTTGTTCTCCCTGCTAATACAAGCCTCTTCCTTCCAATGTTCTTTTCCTTCAAATGAAACAGCTTGTTTTATCTGAAATGAAGTGTTTTGCATATTTCAGCAGGACAAAAGGAAGCATTTGTAAGGAACAGCCACCATTTTTTAAAATTCCATGTAAGTACCTATGAAAAATCAGCCAGTTGTTTAAAGCATGGGGACAAAAGTTCTAACGTTTTTGATTTTTTGTTTGTTTTTCCCTAGAACAATGTGACAAATTCAACACATATTCACCATTCAGTACAGCCCACAAATGAACTGTAGTGCTTTCTTTACAAGACATTGTTGCTATATTTTTGCAATTAAAATTTGTCTTCTATGTCAATCCTGTTGCTGATGTTTTCTGCATAATAAATCTTATCTGTGCTCCTGTCACTCAGTTTAAATTCTAATATGTGCAATGTCCTCCCTACTGATGCAGAGCTGGAAAAATACTTGACTCAATTTACTGGACTTTTACATCTGTGGAGCTGCAGAGATAAGACCTTTAATTACACAGTGAACATAGACACTAGCAGTCAAAACACTGATAATGTACAAGAGCCCAAATGAAATCAGCTCTTGGGAAAAATATTAAAAAATTCTTTTTTTCTGACTCTGTCATTTATAGATTTGCATATCATGCACAAAAGAAAAAAATGCCAAAAGACCCATATACTGTTTCTGCTTCTAAGTTTCTTTATTTCTAATTTTTTATTCTTTGCCTAGAATATAACCTATCATACTCATTTTTAGAAGATGACCAATTACAACTGTCAGAAATCACCTGGAATAAAATTTAAAACTTGTTAAAATTCAAATTCATAAAATTACTTCCATGACTAATAATGGTCAAACTGGAGGCTTGTCAAGAAACACTACAATACAGAGCTGTGTAGTGACTTGAACACAGGCAAGAAATCTCAGCTCTAAAGCCACGTTTCCTCCCTGGTGCAAGTGTAGCAAAGAGCTTGTGACTTCTCTTACCAGAATCTCATGACAGAAAATTTCCAGTCTTTCTTCTCTTTGGTAGTAACCAAACAAATTGGTCACAATTTCCTGTTCTAGTACCATGGGGCAGAAGGATTCTTTTCTGCGTGATTAAATCCAATCCTCTTCATTTGCAGGAATCATTAGCCTTGGGTTTTGTGCTTTCTGGACAGGACCATGTACCTATCAGTAGCAGGGCTTCAGTCACAACTGCTTTCTCTTTGTCCATGCTATGTCTGATCTTGCATCGTGTTCCAAAAGCTTGATTTCTTCCCCGTGTGTTTCTTGGGTTGCTCAAAAACACATGCACATATTTGTGTGAGGCTGAGCTACACGGGCACAAAATTAAAGTGCCATTCATGTGCCCTGAGACCTGGCAGTATGGCACTGCACCAGAAGGACATCACTGTCCTCCAGAGCAGCTGGAGGTCGAGACCTGCTGGGGCATCTCAGATTACACTATATTCTATCTTTAGGCAAATGGAGCCCATCCATTTCACTAGGTTCTTACCTTGAGATTAAGTTAAAGACTAAAATACCCAAATGTAATATCAACATATCGATACCTCCCATTATTTTCTGTGGATGTTCAGGACTCGGTCTGGGTTCATACAAGCTGGTAACTCATATTTCACCTAAGGTGTGCTGGAGTATCCTTCCTATCCTCTATCTGCTACTCCAGAAGAAAACAGGTCTCCAGAAGGCTATGGATCCCCAAACCCCACAGATACTCTCGTCTGGACCAGATCTTCCCCAAGTTGCTTTTATTATCCTGCTTTCTGATTCTAAAATGTAACTTTTTCTCTTATGTATCAATTAGTTATTTAACATCTGTATCAATATTATTATTTATTATGTGTTTTTGGATCTATAGTTTCTTACTTATTGTATATTCATACTGGAAGAGGCTGTTACATCTTCATACCTTATTCTTTATTTGCTTCTAAAATATTAGACAATATATAATGATTAAATATTGAATGCTGTTAATGCTGTAGTGGAGAGAAAATGAATTAGATTGGGACCCTGAAGGTTTATTAGTTTGATGGTCTGCATTTTTTTAGCACTATGCAAATGCTAAGTGTAACTGCCTTTTACCATTGATTTGCTTGATTTATAGAGTTTAGGGCCAAAAGTTTGACACTGATTATCAAGAATGACCTTTTTCATTATACAGGCTACTAAATATAATCCAGTAATTCTTTATGGAGCCCAGTATGTTCTTAGTGAGGTAATTATTATTGAAAAAATCAGATTCAATTTGGTGACCACATTTAATTTCTCAAAGCCATAAAAACCCTTATAAGTCTTTGTTTTCCTGAGGATACCCTTCAGCAAGAACTTACTTTTGTGCTTTAGCATTTTAATATCTAATTATAATTTTAATTAAACAATGAAGATACTACAATAATACTTTGCTCATTAAAATATGAATCAACAGGAAAGGTATTACGGCAATCTAAAGTGGACTGTGTTGAAACTGGGTTGTATTTTATTTAAAAGTTAAGTCTTAATTACTGTGTCTTGTCTAAAATGTATATTATAAAATGTCCAAGGTGGGCAAAGGATCATTGCATATAACCATTTACATGGTGAGAAAATGCCAGGCAAAATCGTGCTGTCAGCTCCCACTAGGTCTTTTAGTTGTGTCCAAACTTGCCAAAATATGAGTCAAATGTGGTCTCTCAGTTTCTGGTTTGGGGTTGGTTGTTCGTTTTTTCTTGCACTTTTGGGGTTATTTGAAAAGTTTGACTTGCTGAGGCCTTGAACCTTTTGTTGAATTTGTGGCAGCTCCCCCTGAAGTGGCAGCCACACATGAAGTGGCTCTCTTCCTACAAAGAACAGCTTCCACAGCCACAGAGATACTCTCAGGGGGAAAAGAGAAGTTAAGGAGTGGAAAGCTGTGCTGGAAATACACCCCCAATGTCCTGGAAATATTGGTGACATTTGATCTGATTAACTTCTCTAAAGGATCTAAAAAGCAGTGATGTAGAATCCATGGAGGCTAAGGAAAACGGTGTCAAGTAACTTCAGAAATGGTATATATGCCATAATCCAGGAAGAAAATTATACAGGAGCCAGGGCTGATGTAAAAGCATGAGACATTCCTAATAAATACAGGACTGAGGGTTGAGAGAGTAGTCTCCTAAGAATAAGTCCTTCTGAGGGAGCGCCCAGAAGCATCACAGCCACATCCACCACCAAGCTGCATTTCCTTATGGCCCCACACTGGCAAGCGTCAGGCACAGCAGCAGCTCCGTGACCAACTTGGATCACCGGGATTGCTCCTGACAGCTCTGGGACTGGCTGCTGTCACTCACAGAGGGGCACAGCAGTTACAGCAAGCTAGTCTGCAGGAAGCAGTTCAGGAATTTGGGCTGATTTGCTCCATATTATAACTGTGACAGGAGGCTTTGAGATAGACACGGTCTTAAGAAATATTTTCATTGGTTTGTTTTCCTCTTAGTATGGTAAATCTTGGCTTCTGCAACATCAGAAAACACTGCTAATCTCAGTTATTTGCACCATGTAGTCAGGGGAAAAAAAAAAAATGGGGTGTGGTGGGGGAAGCACTTTTAATTTATTTGTATGGACTAGTTCTAACTTCTCTAGCAAATATAGTTGTCATTGAGTGAACGTGTGCTGCCACCCATAGGCAGCCCCAAAAATATCTCCTTGCCCTTGCAGTTTGTAACAGCGCGACTTGACTCAACACAAGCATGGTCCCCTGTCCTCTCTCATCTGTCCTCAGAGCTACCTACAGAATGTGTCATCAAATTAAGTATAAGCAGGGTGAGAACGAGCTAATTTTCAGTAGTTTAGTTAAAGGTAGCTCACAGAAAAAGTCTCACTGCTTGTGAATATGGTATTATAATTACTGCTGCTTTTCCTAGTTCTGTCTATGAAAGGAAGTGAGCAAAGGGTGATTTCCGCCCCTGTATTCTGGTGTGTTGCTAGCAATAGTTCTCAGTTAAAGATAATGTTAATAATTTTTAATAATTAAACTCAAGTATGCTTGCTTAGCAAGAGGAAGTAAAGGCTCTGGGGAGACTACAGCCTTCCAATACTTAAAGGGGGCTTATAAGACCTGTAGTGACAGGACAAGGGACAAGCGTTTTAAAATAAAAGAGGGTAGATTTAGAATGGATATAAAGAAGAACTTCTTTACTCTGAGAGTGTTGAGGGACTTGATGCCCAGAGAAGCTGTGACTGCTCCATTTCTGGAAGTGTTCCAGGCCAGGTTGAGTGGGGCTTTGAGCAACCTGGTCTAGTGGAAGGTGTCCCTGACATGGCAGGGAGGTTGGAACTAGATGATCTTTACAGATCCCTTCCAACCCAAACCACTCTATGCTTCCATGATTATATGTGAAATAAAGATTAATTAGTGCATTTTGGTAATTTAAAATTTTTGCTCTCCATGCGTCTAAGTAATATGACTAATAATACTTTGGCATTAATGAAGTTAGTTATAGGAGAGCACCAGCTGATGAGTTGGTCTAAAAGAGGGAGAACAATTTCATAGTACTGAGCATTCTGACTTACTGACTTATTGCAGCCTTATTGGCTGCACTCTGGAAGTAGTAAAAAGTAACAGGTTTTGTTTTTTGGGGAAAAAATCAAATTAAGATCAGCAAAATCATTTCCGAGCAAGACGTGAATTCAATAGCATAAATACTGAAAACTTTGCATGATCATCCAGGAAAAGAGACAGCTTTGTTAATATCATTGCTAGTAGCACAAGTACATTGCTACATTTCAACATATGGCTTCAGCAAAACAGAAAAAACTATTGATAACTTGACAAAAGTGTTGTGTCTCGGCCTCTTCACAGCACGGGGAATGAAAAAATCAAGACTGTTATAATCAGTATCAAGTGTTCCTACTGTAGTTTTCCTTTTGCCTGATTTTTTAAAAAGGTGAAGAGGGAAATCACATTTAATATTTCTTTTAATTCATAGACTCAAGTGGTGGCCAGTTTTCAGTTTTTAATCTTCACTTTAACAAAGAGCAGTTGGGCAGCTATTGACAGTGAAACACAGCAGTCGACTACCTTGTAAATTAGAAGCTGCGGTAGTAAAAATGGATTTGTATATCACCGGGAGTAGAGAGAGTGTCTGCCTTGTAAATTTAATTAAACAGCAGGTGCAAAATCAGGTCATATGGCTTTGATGTGCCCCATGTGAGGATGACAACTAGACAATGATTCTAATATGAAGAAATTTGCATACATTTGCATTGGATTGCATAGAACATTGTAGCTCACACCTACTTTCTGTGTTTCATTTTGGGGAAGTTGGAGATTTGAATGAACAGTTCCTATTTAGTTCCTACAACTAAACACAAGAAATGCTTTTGTTCTGTCATGGTAGGGAACATATGGGTTATGATGCTATTATGTACCATTTTATAGAGTATGCTTACATGATAATCAAACATTTGAAAATGCAGCTGAGATATTTGTAATGACAGGAGAAGCAAAGCTGGAAGTAGGGGGGAACACAGAGGAAGAATGGAAACCACCTCTGTGTTTTAATCTTTCCTTGATGATCATTTGTTTACTGGAGCATTAATGCAAATCTACATTCTGGTCTTTGTCCAAGGGGTGTTGCAAACAATTCTCTTTGCTTTTGTAGCTAATATTGTAAACAATGAAATTATGTAGGCTGGAAGTGTTTTCAAATCTGGCAATTAGCACCTCATAATGATTATTAGTTATATAAAAAAAATGCATTTGCTCACATTACTGGGCTAAGTTAAAGGTAGAAATACATAGATGATAGTTACGCTTCTTATGCTATTGGTTTAATGGGAAAACCAACTGTATAGATCCCCAGACCTTTTCTTTGCAGTTAAAAATGTTAATGAACAGTTGGTTTCATTTTTGACAGTTTGTCTGTGAGATTTTGAATCCCAATGCTGTTTTTGCTGACTGTGCTAGAAGTCTAAGTTTTAGAGGCTATTAAAACACAACTGTGAGGGCAAAACAAATCCCTCTGAGAGCAGAGGATGCAGCTAAGAAAAGGCTGAACTTTGCTCATTAGGTAGCACCAAGACCTGGGTCAGCAAAGATCAAAACCTGCCAAGGAAAGGCTGCTCATCCAGGAAGCTATAGGAATGAGCCTGTCTGCACTTCTGTGGTCTGATCTCCAAAGCAACAAACCCCGCCAAATTTAGAAGTTTGCAATGGCCCAGACCTGGGTGTGGTTTTCCCTGTAAACTGCCAGATCTAGCAGCTATTATGTTATGGTTGCTATGTCCCAAGTATTATCACTGAACTAAGTGCAGCAATCATCCCAGCTAGTTCAGTTCACTTAAACTAGACACAGAGATCAGATTTAAATAGACAGCAGAGTCCCCGTGCAAAGGTCTAAATACCACACCTGTAGGAAGGTTCCCCTGAAAGGCAATGCCTGGTGACAGCAGTCTGGTGTATGTGGCTACTCAGGTGACCTCAATTCAAGGGATCTATGTTGCCCTTTAGTTTATGAGACAGCCTTCAAAGAAGCACCATGATGTACCAGGAGGTACCACTTTTAAGTGCTCATGATGTTGATTTTCACATATATTTCCCAGGGTAGACTTAAGCTCCCAGGGATGAAAATGCACTTTGCACTAGGTTTACACAGTGGCTGGACAAAAGCCAAAAATAATGTGACAAAACTTCTGGTAACAAGGCTGCAAAGACATTGGCCCCATGAGGAACCTCACACTGCAGAACTGCTCCAATGGTAGGTGTGAGGAGGGTCTTTCCCATTTTGAGTGTTTCACTTTGTCTCTGCTGGAGCTCTTTACTGCTTCTGTGAGAGCACCAACCTCCACGTACTCAGCACAGCTGGGGGTTGGTGGGGAACAGCTGGAAAAGGAGAAAGGAAGGGAAGGAAGTGGGATGCGAATTCAGGGAAAGGATGGGAGAAATCTGAACAGGAGCCTCCTAGATACGTTTTCTACCAACATAAAATACTTACGTTGTATCAACAGCTGATCTGTTTCAGGAGTTTTCTTTCTTTACTGTCTACAGCCTACTCACTGAGGTTTTCTATGTCTTCAGTTGTGGTGATACCTAAATCAACTGTTTCTGTTTACCCTCTTTAGGGATAGAGACTTTCCAAGTGACTGGCAGAATTACTATAATTTTTGTAACCATTCTCCCCAAATCAGTCATCACTGGTACATGCTCTGTCTGTGAGACTGTGTGTACTTTCTCAGATAAGTACACTGAGTTACCCCAGTGAAGCTTATAGGGCCTCAGCATGCATGCTATGTAAATAAAGCAGATTTACTGAATTTACTGAATGGTCCTTAGCATTTTGTTTTAAAATCTCATATTCTTTGTCCTGGAGCTCCCAGATGAAGCTTATAGAAGCTGTCAATATACCAATGGCAAACATGTAGGCTCCAGCTCTAGATAAACATCAAACAATAATCTAAAACTTCTATTTGAGCAAAAAATATATTAGTTACTTCTTTTATTTAATTTCCTTCCTTTTTTTTTTTTTTAAGAAATGCTAAGAAAAAAGCTAAGCAAAAAAACAAACATGAAACAATTCAAGTAATTTATTTAATTATATTTTAATTTTGAGGGGTTTTTGTTTGTTTTTGCTTTCTTTGTGGTTGTTTGGGGTTTTTTAATAACATGAAATGTTGCCCAGGAAAGCAAACATCAGAAGTAACACAATTAATTATGACATCAATAAACAGTTCAGCAGTTCTGAGAAAATATTCAAATGATCTTCCCAAATAAAATGCCAGCAATGTATATTAAGCACCTGTAAGAATGTTTTTTAAAATAGTTAGCATGCCAAATGCTTTCAAATAGATTGGGCATCCATGTTAATTGCACAGCCAGGGTATTCCCATGGATCACAGGGCAAAAGAAAAAATTAAGAGAACAAAAGCAAAGCCACCTAGCAAAAGCAACCAAGCACAGTAAGGAAGACACACAAAATAAAGAAGACTGAGCGGAGTCAAGATGTTTCATTTCACTAGCCTTTCCTGCAGTGTGAAACCAAGGAGTCAGTGCATAGGAGGGGCAGGACACAAGGAGCACTGGTCAAGTCCCAGGTTCCAGGTGTCCTGAGGCAGTGAAGAGAGATGAGAGGTGGAGCTGCCATGGTGCTGTCCCACAGAACAGGGACATTTGCCCCACCAGTGGATGCAGCCTGCATGGTCACTCCCTCCTGATGGCTCCAGAACAAAATTCCTGGCAGTGTCTCCAAGACAGTATGACTTCAGACCATTCCTGCACAGGCTGGCTGATGACAAACAGGGCTTGAATTTCAGGAGAGGATCTTTGTTACTTCCACAAGCCCTTTTTCCCCAAAGGACTGCAAGTGGTTTCAAGGACTGGGCTAGAGTGGTTCAGCATCAAACAGTTCTGCTGCTGGGCAGCAGAAATCCACCACCTGCTTGCAGTGTCAGCTTTCTCACCTTCTCCTGAGCAAAAGCAGCCAAATAATACCCAGCAGAAGAAGTAACACTCTGGTTTATTTCACAGCTGTGTAAAAATCTCTACAAGGTATGAAAGGGATATAGCTTTCCAAGTGAATTCTCCTAACGTGATATCAAAAGTAACATTCATGACAAGATGAAATATTAGTCCTGCCCTTTGCTAAGCTTCAAAATGTAAAATTAAGTATTGTATATGCAAATCTACTCAATTTAGAAACAAGTTAGATCACATTTTCAAGGAATATGTATATGGATAGTAAAACAATAATTTAAAAGTTGTTTTAGAAAACTAAGAACCTGGCTCCAAATACCTTCAACCTCCCAATGATTCTCCTTACTGGATTCACTAACTGAGCAATAACTGATATCAGGAAGTATTCTGGCCATTGAGATAATTACCTTAAGTGAATACAATTAACTTTGCTAAAACTGGTAAACTTTTAAAAGTCACCACTCCAGAGCTTTGCTTCAGTTTTTCACAGTTTGTTCTGGTTCTTCATAATTGATATGCTTTTCTTCTAAGGTTATTCAGACAGAAATATGTCCCTCTTCACTCCCACATCAACCAGAGGAAACACCAGATGGGTGCAACTTACTGTTATTAATTTGTACTGCATTGTAAGAAAACAAACCTAAACTATTTCCAGCACACTTACAGAAAATACAAAGCTGTAGAATGAGTATCTCTGTTTTACAGAATGACACACTGAAATCAACTTGGCTCAGGAATCATCAAGCTAGAAGTTATAACTAAGTCTTGATTCCAAGGACAGCTGGGAAAAAAAGTATTTTTCCATACCAAAAAAGTATCCAAAATCTAGACAGTTGTATAATCTAATGAAATGGAGCACTTTCAAAGTTAAAAACCTCAATTTAACTTGGAAGTACCTCCAGCATTTTAGCTGCAAGTAAGAAATGGGTTCAGGTCCTTAGGTTAAATGAAAGTGAATCTTGGTTGGGCTTTTTTTTGATAATTTGAGGTGAATATCCTAATCTTTGGGTTAATCTGTGGCAGAATTCTTTCTAATTTTAAGCAACCATTTTATTCTCATCAAAATTACCTATCACAGTATTTGGAGAAGTTTGAAATTAATAAATTAGCAATTTTCAAATGAAAAATAATGAAGTCTTAATATTCTCTAATATCAATCTTTTAGGTTCTTCCAAAACTCACTCTTTCTTTTTTTTTCTTTTTTTCTTTTTTTCTTTTTTTCTTTTTTTCTTTTCTTTCTTTCTCTCTTTCTCTCTCTTTCTCTCTTTCTCTTTCTTTCTTTCTTTCTTTCTTTCTTTCTTTCTTTCTTTCTTTCTTTCTTTCTTTCTTTCTTTCTTTCTTTCTTTCTTTCTTTCTTTCTTTCTTTCTTTCTTTCTTTCTTTCTTTCTTTCTTGTTTCCTAACAAACACAAAACAGTAGAAGAAAGGCAATTGAAATACAGCAGCCTTGTTATACAACTTAGAAATTTCATTATGGTCTCTTACTATCCTGAGCTGCTATAATACCTAAGTTTAGCTGCTCATAGCTAGGACAAAAAATATCAATACTTTATCATTTTAATGCTGTCATTGTGTCTCCTTTTTAGATAAAAAACTTATGTATGTGAGGTGAGCTTCACTTGTAATGTTTAAGTATGACAACCAGGCTTAGTGCTTTTCCTATTTCATATGGAGCAAACATGTGTAAACACTTTATTAAAATTAAAAAAAAAAAAAAGAAAAAGAAAAAGTGAAAGCTGTTCCCTGCTGATTGATTTTTCAAAAGCTCCCTAGACTGATTCGGCTACAGATGTTTGCAAAATGATTGGATGTAAAGTGGGCTTAATTCATAAAAGCAATAAAATGTTGCTTATTGACTGAACAGATGAACTAGCTAAGGGGACATAATTTGGAGTGTTCTTATTGGAAATGCTTTGAAGAAATGTAATGATAGTGCAGAAAAAAAGCCTTATTAGATCTGGTAGAATAAATTTACAGCAAAACATTTTGCAAGATTTGAGACACTGGGAAAATTAATTCCTGAAATTTGGATTGTACAGTTAGGCATCCATATAAACTTGTTCTGCCTTCTCAGACTAGCAATGTTATTCAAAGTTAGCAATGAAATGATTTAAGCCTACATTTAAGACACTGTTAGGATGAACAAAAAGAAAGAAGTGCTGGTAACTAAATTCTTTTCTGTCTACTGGCGTCTACTCTGCATTTTCAAGGCTGTAAAACCTCAGGCATATTAAAAAACAGTTCCTGATAACTCAGATCATCACTCCTAAAAGACAGAGTGAAGAAATCATTGCAAGATTTCTATGAGTTTTTCTTTTTGAGAATCCATACATTTAACTCCATGCCTAGTAAGGATGTGCAAAGACAGGATTAAAGTCATGCTGCTGCAGGACATGAATGTATTCTGCTATCATGGTTCTGATCAGCTGGGCTGGATGTCTGAGGCAACACTTCTCTACAACTTATGGTTCATTTTTGACATTATTTTAGGTAGTGCTAGTAGTCACCTGGAAATTTTGAAGTTCCTAGGGTCTCTACCTTACTAACACTCCATTTTTGACTCAAACCTTTGCCATGGGAGTTTTGAGCATTAGTCTTCATCTGAGCTTTGAAGGAACACTTAGAGCAAGATCCCATGTGAAAATTATGCTGGTAAGTCTTCTTTTTGAAAACCTTAAAAAGCCCTTATGCCTCTGCACAAGGAACTGAAACTCTTACTTTAGAGCTGCTTCAGGCAGTGCCTGAAATTTAAGCTTAGAATTTAGGTACCTAAAATGAGCAGATTGCATTCATATTCTCCAGGCCTTTCTCCAAACATGTGTTTGCAGATGTGTTAACTGCAGTGGATATGACTTTCTTCTGTTTGGCTAAAGTTTTCCCTTGGGTTGGCTCATGAACATTATTCCTGATGACAGCAGGGTGCTGTGAAGAGCACTGTTGGGCAGGATGGAAATGAAATGATCATCAGTGGGAACATCTACTTTTCTCCTGGCATGACTTACAGCACATAGCATGGGGCTATGAAAAAAAGATCCAGTCATGCTTTCATCAGTTGCAGAATGGTGGAGTGGCCAAATCACACAACTCTGAGCATAATTTAGATGCCAAAGCTTCAAATACCATGTGAATTACTGTGATCTGCAATTCCCTGTATCATATACTCAGTCAGGGGCAGAAGTTTCTACCCAGGTTGGATTCTGGAAGCCGACGGAGTCTGTAGACAGTTCACACAACCCACACTGGAGTAGCTGATGGACTGTAGCCTTTATGGACTGATGTTGGAGAAGTTTGTGGAGAACTGTTTTCCATGGGACAGACCCCACAGTGGGGCAGTGGAAGAGTGTGCGGAGTCCTGCCCCTGAGGAGGAAGCAGTGGCAGAGACAATGTGTGATGAAATGACCACAGGCTCCATTTCCCAATCCCTGCACCACTGGCGGGGTGGAAGTACAGAAAATTAGGAGTGAAGTTGAGCTGAGGAAGAAGGGAGGTGTGGGAAGAAAGGTGTTTTTAAGATTTTGTTTTTATCATTACCATATTCTGATTTTACTGGTAATAAATTAAATTAATTTCCCCAGGGGAATCTGTTTTGCCCATGCTGGTGACTGGTAAGTGATCTCTCCCTGCCCTTATCTTGACCCACAAGCCATGCATTATACTTTCTCTCCCCTGCCCAGCTGAGTAGGACAGTGACAGAGTGGCTTTAGTGGACACCTGGCATCCAGTCAAGGTCAACCCACTGCAGCCACAGAGCTTAGTATTGCTTGCTATATGATTTGGGATAGCTTCTGTATTGAAAAGTATGATAATCTTAATAGAGCATGACATTCCTGTGAATTTTACTGTTTGTGTCAGTAAGGGTTTGATACTTTTCTGTTTTAATTTGAATATTTTAATATATGTGTGAGAAAATTGGAGTCATGGACTGTCATTTTGGTTCCTGACATGCACCACTTGTCTGAGGGTGATCTGGCTTTAAAAAGGGAAGCAAAGCTATGTGTTTTGCTTGTGTAGGAAAAATTTTGTTACTAAATGTACCTGTGCAGTCCCATTTGATATGCCCAAGATGCCTGAGACATCCATGTGGGACTAGCAGATCCCACAGAAGATGTATAGAAGACTCCTGGACAGACAGCTGAAGTCTGGGCAGGATTGTGTGAGGTACTAAAGGAAACAGAATCACACTGATCATTCTGGTCTGCTGAAAGAAAAGACTGAGGCAAGCACAAAAACTGCACTGCTGAAAACCGTGAAAAATAGTAACAGAAAGTTGTATTTTCTCCCTTTAAGTTATGGAAAGGAAAAAATCAGCCAAAATCTTTATAAAATCCTGCAATGCAGATGATCAAAGGTTTTATTCATACAAGCACTCTCATGCTTAAATTTTAAACCCATTTGGAGTCATCTTCTCATCAAGTTAAGCCCATGTACAGGGATTGCCAAGATCACTGTCTTTTCCTGCTGTAACTGATGACAGCAGGGTTCCATTTGCGTGTACTAGCCCACTGTTGCCTGTCTAAATGGATGTGATTGTCAAATCTCTGTTCATAGTGTTTTTAAAGCTGCAGTGAACATTTCGGCAGGCACATGCACAATTGTGGGCTTACTGGTGAGGTCAAACTCTTTATAATATGATCCTAGAGCTGAGCAGAGAGGGGTGAATAAAAGGAGAAGTATAGACAGGGAAAACTGGGTCTAGTAACGTAATAATAGATCAACTGAGTCTTGATTTCTACAGCCTTCCTTTCAGCACCTGTATATGCCTTTTTCCAATTAGAAAAAAGTCATTACCTGGTTTCAGAATTCGTCATAGCTTATGGGATAACAACCCATGACAACTGTTGGAAAGTAAAACTGGTTTAAATGGTGTTTCCTTGAATTTTAGAGCCTTTGTACTGAATTGTATTTTGCCTCACCTACATGATGCAGTGCTGAAGAGGTTAAACAAAAGTTGCCCCTTTTTCAAAACTGTTAATTAAAAATGCAAAACCCAAAGAAATCACAGCTGGATAAATAAAAACAGCCCAGATGGTATAGCAACAAACTTCTGGCAGGTCTTGAAGCAGACAGTATTCCTGCATATTTTATTTCCTAGTGCAGGCTATCACCAGACCACACCAGTGATGGCTTGGGCAGCACATCAGAATGGGGGGCACTCAGGCTGTCCTGGTGCTAAAGGCAGCACAGTTTCAGAAACACCTGACTACGTACCTGGTGTTTGTTCATTGCCCAGAGCAAGTCCCCAGATTCTTGCTGTAAGTCAATTGTATGTCTCATCACTGAGAGCAAATTCCTTTTGGTGATGCTCTTTCAAGTGTGCACGTAGGCAAAGTTCTACTTTTAGTATGTCCATGTGTTATCGAATCCAGTGATACCCTTCTGTGTGTTTGTCAGCTTGATCTGAAATGGACTCTGACAGGGAATGCAGACCTAGTTTGATAGCTTTAGATTGTGTTCATGTGTGCAGAATTCCAGCAAGTTCCAAATCAGGTTGCATTAACTTTTGAAAAGAAGTTGGGTAGCACCAATTCTCCACAGATATGTCTGGCCAACTCCTCATATCCTATAGAGTGGGTCTGCATAGGTACAGGAGGGGAGAAATGGGGAGGTGTTGTTACAGCTGTTGCTTCCTTGGGCTGCTAGCTTCAAGAAATTCTAAACATTCAATATCTAAGAATATCTGGATAGAGCTTTTAGGACAAAAAGAAGTCTTATCTGGATAACATGGACACGTGGTGACCAAGACCAGGCTCAGGGCAGTAGGAATAACATCCATAGTTACTTTATATATAATGTCTTTTTAAGAGCCTTCCTCCTTAATTTGTTAGTCCTAAGAAATCATTCAACTTATCTCAATTGGTTTTCCAGCTCCCTGGTAAGAAAATAAGTTCCAGAGGAAGTGGAATAGATGCTACATGGATTAACATCTCAGAATTAAACAATTGGGAAAGACCAAAAGTATGTTAGAGGTATGAGAGAGAGAGAGAGTAATTGGGTAAGGTTAAATTTTCAGAAAGTGTACAAGGATATCAATTAAAAATAAGCACTTCTAGAATGATCATTATTCATTTTCTGAGTGGTCTACAGTGTGGGCTTGCATTTGTCTTTTCGAATGCAGCCTGCTCTTAGTACATGTGGCAAACCCAGTGCTAAACTCCACCAAGCCATTGTGCTTGTTACATGCCACACAAGCTATGCAAAAGCAGGGTTGGAAATGGACAGTTTGTTGTTCTTTTTGTTGGAGCTGTGGGTTGGGTTCTGCTCTCAGACCAGCCCTACCTCAGTGCGTGGTTCTGGCTTGGAGCCCCTTCCAATGGCTTCCTACAGCTGGGTTTCTCTGCAGGCTGGAAGGTTTATCCTCCTGTAATGGGGAACAGAGTGACCTGGACTTGAGGCTATTTCTCTAGCCTTTGTGCAGTCCTTCACAGCCTTCATTTACATTTGGCATTATGTTGAAAATCAGACTCTTTTATTGCCATATAAACTTTAAACATGTGGATATATCCACTGCAGTAACTCTCCTTAAGATGCATAAGAGGCAGGAAACAATGGATTGCTTTTGGTCATGAGGCACAATGGATATTTAGGCTTTATAATTAAATAAAGCTTTTGGTGAAGGAAAAGGTTCTGAAAGGCAACATGGCTGTTTCAGCCACAAACTTTATTATTGCTACAGCACAAATTAGTGACATCCATTTTGTCTAGGAGCTCTGGGATGGCCTTATTCCAAACATGGTCTCCTGAGTGATTTGGATTAGACTTTGACTTCATGGCCAGATTTTCATGCAATGCAAGTTGTTGTTTTTCTCCTTCTTTTTGTAATAATATATGTGCTGCTCTGGCAGATGTTTTATTTTCACAATTTTTTTTCAAAATCAACACTACTGAGTGATACTGAGATGCTTTGATGGTGTAATCCTGACTGAAAAAGCCTTCTGGCACACTGGATAAAGACTCGTGATATGCATGCTGCTGTGCTACAATAGATATACCACTGCTCAACCTCCTGTTCAGGTTGAGCCCCCACATACTTTTCTCACGTCTTCTCCCGAGCCTCCCATATGGTTTTGGGAGCTGCTGAGCTTCATGGGCTGACTCCCACCTTCTGTGGGGCAAACGCAGCAGATTGAAGATCCTACTCACACACAGACCCACCCCCCAAGCACGAGCATGAACAGACACAAACCTGCATTTCAAAAAAAAGGAAAAGCAGCTGGCAAGGACATGACAGAATTCTTCCTTCAATAGATTTACTCCTGTTTTTTTTTCCACCCACCCTTTTCTCTTCAGTTGCTTGTTTCTGGATCATTTCCTGCTCCAGGTGGTGTTTCCTTCTAGGAGGAGAATTCGAAGACTGGAATGCCAGCACCCTCACTCCCTCAAGTAATAGCCTCCTCAACGTGCAAACATCTGTGTTACTGCCTGTATAGTTAATAGGCTTGAGTGGAATTTCCATTCTCTGGTAGATAGCTTGGTCGGATTGAATACTCATCCTGAAAGGGAATATTTGCTCTTCCTTAATCCAGTAGGGAGAGGATTCTCAGTGAGAAGCAGGTGACTTATGTTATGTGTTTTAACTAGACATTAATTCCCATGGCAGTGATGACAATGATTCCTCTCTGGACTGGAAAACAATAGAGACTAGACTCAGTATTGAGATTAATCTTGGTCTGAGGTAGAGAACAATGACTTATCACTCACTGCAGATTGAACATGGATTTCTAATTAAGATGTAGTTAATGACTGAATTTTCATTGCAGTCTGTGTGTTTTAATTGCACATGTATTTTATATATATGTGTATAACAACATACTAGTCTGAGGTATTTCATTATTTCTCTTTTCTTTTCCTATCCTTTACTTTTTGCTTTGGTCCTAACTCCATTTACTGGTATTTGGGTTTTCCTACTCGAATCATATTGATTTTGTTTCTCAAGAAATGTACAACAGCATGCACATAGTTCACTGCTAAAGGGATTTGTCAATGGATATAAAAAAGGTGGAAAAGATTTTGCAGGATTTTTCAAATGTAGATAAGAATCACCTGAATGACAGGGTCGAAAAATAGTCAGAGCCCTCAACAGAGGAAAGCTGATCCTGATCTCCTGAGCCAGGAGGCAGGGGTGAAGGGCTGTGGTTTTTTACCTGGACAAAAAGCTGGCACTCAGTTTGCCACTGCTCTTAGCTCCTTCTATCACCCTATCAATAAGTTAGTGTGTTTTACCACTTAAGAAGATCTATAGCTGCTACAAAATTTTCACTGCTTCTATAAATATATGAATGATGGTAACTGCTGGCTGTATTTGCTACCTGGCAAATTTGAGCAGAGAGTTAAATTCATAAGAAAGGGATCAGATTGGTGCTGAACACTCATGGTTTCATTTGAAACAAATATAGCTGAAGGAAGCAAAGAATTTTCAGGAGACTTTCAGCACCTTGTAGTATAGAGCCTTTAATGAACTTACAGTGTGAAGAAGTACAGCCAAAGAGATGGGACAGTTTAGGTTTAGTAAGGGTAGTGCAATTAAAACTCTAAGACAAACTAGATTTATTCTGGTTTTTTGTATATGTTCTTCACAGGTCACACAAAAACATTTTCACAGTAACTAGAAATTGGTCTGCATAGTTCAAATATATTCAAAGCCACATTTCACACATCATCATTGGTAAGAAGTCAGAAGAGATTGTGTTTATTCCTGTTATTTGCCTTTAGTTTGTCCAGATGAACTCTACAGGTAAATCTTACTCATTTTCAAAGATCTGTGAGTCACTGGAAATCATAGACTAATTCTCACCCTGATTTGCACATCATGCAGCCTCTTTAATTTATGAACACTGCAGAAGAGGAGGATAGCTTCTGGACTGGCTCCTTTTTGTGAACCCTCTGACATCTCAATTTCAGCCTTGCAATGAATATAAAGTATCTACTTGTCAAGGTATATAGAGAGTGAAGTCATAGCAAAGTTTGGCTTGTGAATGCCTCGAGCTGCTATTTTTTTCACCAGAATTTAGCTTTTACTTGTATCAACAAAAATAAGTTTAATAAAATTTACTTCTGACTAACCCTGAACTGAAGCAAAAGCTGGTTATGCCTTCAAGTCTGCAAAACAATGTCAGTACAGTTGCCCCCTTTAAAAGAGGTTATTGCCATCAATCAGCTGTTGCATGGGCCTGAGGAGCCACTGTGCAGTCCCAGAGAGGTCGAGGACTTATATTTCTCAGCCATGGTCAGGACCATGGTCAGATTTCAGTTCCATGCCTGACAAATTATTAAGATACAATACTTCATTTTCCATAATGCAATCTTTGCCATCACTGGCAAATAGTCATGATTAAAAGTGCATTCATATGGTTCTTACTAAGAAAAAATATCACATTAATCTGTTACTCTGCCTATATTTGAAATTGTTTACTTATTTTCTTTTGTGTGGGTCACCCTCTATTTTACAAAATGGACAGGAGACATAAAAGTGGTCTGGTGAGCAGTGGCAGAAATCATCCTGTGAAAAAGCTGTCTGTGAGAGGGCTCAGTGCATGTAGAGATAAGCTCGAGTCCCACAGTGAGGATATGAGCTGAGATTGGAGGATGAGGAGGACACAGCTTGAGCAAACACTTCATTAGCCATGAATAATGAATGAAGACACTGGGCAAAACTGAGTGCAGTGTTTAAAAGAAAAAAGAAGAGCTGAACTGTCAATACCTTGTGGTATTTTTAAAAAGCAAAGCCATGTGCAGAGCTGCAGTAGCGACCCAACACCAGCTAATTCCCCTGCTAACCAGCAGCTCAGATACCTTCCTTCTCCAAGCTTACAAGGGATTGACTCCCTAAAGATGAATAGGATAGTGTGGGGCAGATAACTAATGATTTGTTTTTCACTGACTTTCTGAGGTCCTAACATATTTTAAAAAACACCAGAAACTTGAAGGGATAAGATCATTATGTAGTTCTACAGTGGAACTCTTAACAACTTTGGAGCCGTGGTACAGCTTAATAATTGTGCAGAGTTTTTATCGCTAGCTACAGTAATATAAGTATATATAAGCATATATCTATAGATATATACATAGGGATAGATAGATAGATAGATAGATAGATAGATAGATAGATACATACATACATACATACATACATACACACATAGAGATATGTATAATATAAGCAGTAAGATCATTCCCAGATCCTACTTAAATGTGTTTGCATAGACTGTCAAAGACTATAGAGAGTATGCAAGACTTGCTTAAGGATTTCAGGTATAACGGAAGCAATCATAAAGGCAATTGATGGAAATAATTTTATTTTCATTTTCTTAGTTTGTTGTCTTACCTACAAAATAAATTTTCTCACCTGATGTGAATGGGATTAACTAAAATGTGGGGGTTTAAAAATTGTTATTGAGGGTGCATTTTAGAGCTCATGGTTCGGTTGCAAGGTAGACATCAGCCTTTGTGAGACTGTAAGGGGTGATATTTATCTCACTGATACTTATTGTGGGACATAGGACATGACAGGAACTTTGAGTACTTAATAAGAGATGTAATGAAATGAAACCCACATCACCCTTTGAAATGCAGCAGAGTAACATTAATGCTCCTTAGTTAGCCCTTTATCTTATGTTGATGCCTAAGCCATTAGAGTAAAATCTGATTGTCTTATATGCCTTATAAATAAAAGGAAAAATAACTTAATCTAGTAAAAAAAAAAAAAAAAAGGAAAATAAGAGCATAGAGGTCAACAATCTTTTGAAAGCCCTCATTCTTGTAAGTACACTTAGTGTGGTACAGACAGGGTAGATGTGAATTATTTATGGGCTGATGGTGCAGGATGGCATGTCATTTCACACACCATCAGGCTCAGAAAAATACCCCTAATTAAAAGAAAAAAAAGCAAAGCAAACCATGCCATTAATAAAAACCAAACAACAGACAATTTGAAAAGTCTGTGCTGAAATCTGCAAAAGACCATTCAAATTAAAGGATGGAAGTCTGTGTCCTTCATGTGTCCCATTATGCAGCATAAGGCAATACACATGCTGAGGAAGGTATAGAAATAGCAAACTGATGGACAGGAATGTGGAACAGGGATTTGGGAACAGGATATCCATAAAGATCTGCCTAAACCTAAGCAGGAGAGTCTTTAGATGCTAGAGTGGTGTGTTCCTCTCGAGGCAATACAGAGCATCTAAAGTTAGTTTCCAGATGGAAACCTGAAATTGTCTTCTGGAGGCTCATTCTCCAAGGAGAAGTGCGAGGACCTAGCCCAGTGACCCTAGGCTTTGGGAATGCCTGCAATGCAACCTAATCACATCTGCAAGGACTGTGCCTCACTTTGAAACCAGTTTTAAATGAACTTAATAAACTAACTCAAATCCAAAAAAATTAAATAAAATCACTGTGTGTCATGCAGTTCATATTATAAAGAATGAAGCTGCAGAGGCCCATATCCTCATATTTTTAGGTTGCCTATTGAGCTGTTTTATTATTTGCTTGGTTGATAGCAATGCCTTTTACTAGCCTTTTTTAACCTTTTGCATACCAAGAGCCTATGTCAAGTTGTTTAACCTTTGGGCACGTTCTCTAAACTGGGTGTCTTCTGTCCTCTTTTGGAAAGAATTTTGGAGGAAATTTAAGAAAAACTAGTTGAGTCTTGGTGAACTTTTCTAAAATGCATTACCTCAGAAAATACCCTTCTTGTAGGCAGCAGTGTTTGGGAAGGGCTCAACTTCCATGACATGTCATAAAACATTTTATTGGGCCACACCCTGGCACCACCTTTGCAAAGCTGCAGTTCACTCATTCTCTGCGGAGAATTTTGATTAAGCATCTTCCAGCACAGAGTGGGCACCATCCCAGGTTTTCCCCAAGGGTGCATTTCTGCACTGCCACTGAATGGGGTGTATCCTATCCAGAACTGTAGAAGTAAATATGGAGCATGGAGTTTCCTCTCTTCCATGCTCATCAGTTGCTGCTGTAATAATAAATAAAATAATCCAGGATATGCCCTTTATCTGAGAGGACAGACACCCGAAGCTAACAGTGTATTCCCATGGGCTTTTATCATGTTATGCAGTGCTGCATGGCTGTGCTGCTCTTTAGCATTCCCAACCCAACCACAGAAGTGTTCACCCTGAAGGCAGCTCTTTGCAGTAGGGTCTGGTCTTAAGTTCTTCTAAGTAAGTGCAGAGCCACTGCCTTCAAGAGTGTTGCTTCATCTAAGATTTATGCAACCGTTATGGCTTCTCCCTCTTCTCTCCATCACATTGTTCTTTGCATAAATGTAATATATGAAATTCACTGGCAGTTAAAGAGCTGTTCTCCCTTTGAGTTTCGTTTAAGGAAATCTTATGAACAAACAGTAGAAGAGAATGGAACTTGTTTGTTGTGCTAGATTTGTTTAATATCACATGCATTTTATATATGAAGCAGTAAATATTCATCCTTATTCAAAGAGCAACTTTTCTCTTAAAAATGAAATATTTGATTTTTAGCACTAAGCCTTTTCAAAAAATCCAAATATTAAAGTTTTAATTTGATATTTTTTGATGTAGAACTTTGATATTGTTTTACCATTAAAATATCCATGATATAATAATGTACTGTAAGCTCTCTTAATAGAATTTTCATTGGAAACCTCATTTTTTTCAGCAGAATTGTTCACAAAAATGCTGACTAAAGCCTGGGCACATCACAGATATCTCATGCTCTGATATTGAACTAGTTTTCTTTTTTTCTGGATCATTTTACTGACCATGGGGAAAAAAAAAAAAAAAACAAAGGAAAAAATCTGCAGCTTAACACCTCTTGTAGCAGAAGTAAAGTACCTTCCCATTCCTAGGACAGGAGGGAAATGCTGCCTCCAGCATAACATCTCATGTAGTGCTCTTAAATTTGTGAAGAACTCTTGAAGACCTACTGATATTTAAACTATCAGTTTGCTCTAACTTCTGTCTCTGATACCTTGTTTTCTGAAGAATCCACCTTTGTCATCATGAAGTATCCCTATGGTAAATATTTCCCCATCACCCTTTGTGGTGAATGGATAAAACAAAATAGTTTAACTGCTCTACTCTGACCTTTCTGCATTTCTGTTTTATGTTCAAAGTGATTTACTGGTTCTACTGACTTTATTAAAAAATAATTGTTTTCTCCTTCATGATTTTGTTTGCTTAATTGTAACAGAAATATTTTCCTCACTATACTGAAGAACACACACTTCCTCAAATAAACGGGTGCTACCAGGGATGATCAGTCACCTTCTTGAATGACAGTGTATGAAAGTCCAAAGATGTTGACTACTTTTTTTTCCTTGTCACTTAGTCAGTGTAAGCACTTTTTAGTCACATTTTCTACTCCTGATGAGGTGTTGCTCACTGACGTGTTACAATTTGGTAACATCGTTCTTCACTTTGTGTTATTTTTATTTATGCATCTTTTAACTAATTACAGTTTAAATACATAGTCTGATGGAGAGGAGGAAATTTCTTTAAGAAGTCTCAGAATTGCAGAACTAAGCAGGATGGAAGGAACCTCCAGGGGTTTCTAGTTTAACCACATGCTCAAAGCAGGTCTTTCAGGGCATTCCCCTGTCAGGTTTTGATTATATCCGGGGTCAAAGATTCCTCAGCTTTTCTAAGTTTCTGTTCCAGTATTTAGTCACCTTCAGAGTTAAAAATCTTCACGGGTATTGCATTGAAGGTTGTGCCTGTTGATTCTCAACCCTCAGCAGCACTTGACACTTTGTTTACAGACAAACCAGCTCAGGTACTTGCAGAATCAAAGAAGAATCAAATTATGTGATGCATTTGAGAGAAAGCAACCATCTTCTTACAAACATCCTGAGTCTCATTTCAGACTGAATGAACCTATGATCCTGGGCTGAGTACGTTCCAGTGCTGTATTAATATTGTATCAGGCCATTAATTTCAGGCCATGAGATCATGATCTGCCAGAAATAATTCCTTGCTGGAATTGGGCACTTATTTTACCTAAAATATTCCCTATTTAAGCAAGTAAATAGGTGGTTAATATCCAATCCATTAACACAATTAAAAATTTGTATATATTAGCTGGGTTTTAAATAACTAAATGATTCTTGATGTTGACTTCCAAATTCTTTCTATTTAGTTGTATGAACTGTTCTCTTACAAAAGGAAATTTCTCTGTGTCTTGGAAATTTTGCTTTGCAATTTCTGAGTAGCGGAGGAAAAAAAGACTGAGAGATAATATCTCTGGGAGGCAGTTAGTAACCACAGGACATTTCTCCTGAAGGAATCATGAAGAATGGACAATAGCTACTTTGAAATGCATCTCACCAAAGGAACCGTTCTAAGAAACACTGGGCTTGGCTTAGGCCAGTACTGGAAGAAAAACCAAAAAACATCCAAACAAAATCCAATTAAAACCAACAAAAAACCCCAAAGAAAACACCAAAACCAAACCAAACCAAAAAAACAAGCCCAACTAAAATGTGTTCCAGAACAAAACCCAGAAAAAAAAGGCATTAAGGAATCATGGAAGTAAAAATTAATGTGTGGGAGCCAGAATATGCACAGTCCGTGTGTGGGTGGACAAGCAAGTGTGGATATGCCAACAAGAAAAAGGCTGACATATCCTATTCTGTAAACTTAAGATATAAACAAACTTTCTGAGGTCTGTTGAGGCTTAGCTGCTCTGACCTTGCTCTTACCAAGTGGTGTGGCTAAAAGGGTAATATTTGTGGTTTCCTGTTCCTGTAAAGAGAAAAGAGAAACATGCTCTTGCTGTAGCTCAGTTAATACTCAATGGATATTTCCACTCTTTTTACCATTATGATCAATGGAAGAAAAATGCTAGCAGGATCCTGCTGACTATTGTGAGATTTCATTTTAGGAGTAGTGTTTTTTATTGTGCTCCACAATCAAGAATCCGATCAATTCCATGAACTCTGACCTTCTACTTTCTACCTAGGCAATATCCCTTTCCTCAAGCTCTATGCATTGTCCCATCCCTCCTCTCCATGTGCCTCAGTTCCAACATGCACTCAACCCTCCCTTTTCCAGCTTTTCCTTTTGAGCCTGGTTCATTTTAAAGGACCATTGGATTAATTTCTGCTGAGATCATCTGTCACCTCCTGCCCTCTGACAAGACTTCAGTGAATTCTGGGACCATCTCCAACTGCTTATCTAGGAAATAAAACAATTAAGGGCTGCTTCAACCCTATGGGGTGGTGCAATTTCTTCAGATCTATTCCTGCTCTCCATCCAGGATAAAGAGCTGAAGTTCCACAGAGCAGCTTCTTAGCCCACCACCAGAAAACCTGGAGGAGACCGAAGAATAAACAAGCACCTATCCCTATTTACTGTGTCCATCCCCACCAACCTCACTGAGCTGCTCTAAGCAATGCTGAATCCTTAAATGATAATTACAAGCTGGCCAGTTCCATACTCCACAAACAGTGACACTACAGGAATGAAGTAAGGAGTTGTGCCTGCAAGGTAGGGAAATAACTGTCAATAAAATCAACAAAATATACAACCAATGTATTATTCATGGTATTTTTAAAGCAATTGTTATAACTGAGACTAACACTAACAAGAATAGCACTTATGATCCAAAAGCCATATGAAACTTGTTCAACTAAAGTTTTAGTTACAAACTTTTAAGTCATCTAATTGGAAAGAGATTTGAACATTTTAAAGCAACACTGGGATCATTCATAAGTGAGTTCAGTAACCTACAATGTCTCATGGAAACAATCTGACACTCACAATTTTGGTTCAAAGTATAGTAAACCCTACTGTTTTCTAGAGAACCTTGCTTTCAGCTCCTGGACAGGTAACTCATCAGGCAGGAAGGTGAACCACGGCACATAATTCTCAGCTGAAAGCACCCATGAAAAGTTTACCAAGGGCTGAGAGCAGAATGGTCCAAGAGCAACTACGGAGATCACACTGTGCCTCAGGGATCCCACTATCTCCAGCCTCACTCCCACACCTCAAGAGAACCCAGAGGTTCTACAGCTGCACAGGTCAGAAGTTGTTTGGCTGATATATCTGTATCAGCTGTCTCAACACCCACTCCTCCTCCACCCCTGGGACCAGTGATTGGATCAGATGGAAGAAATTTCTCTGCCAGATGTGACCCATGGGCCATGTTTTGAACTGTGCTGATTTAGTTTTACAGTGTTTAGAGCCTAGTCCTCTCCTCAATAAAGACCAATGAAGATTTGGCCAGTAAGGTCAGACTCTGTGCTCCTAGATTTTTGTAACACAGCTATCAATAGGAGTGTTTGGAAAGGAGGAGTCTTACTGTTATTTTTGTTATAATCTATAGTGGAAATTTTCTAAGTTTCAAACTTACAGACTCTCCACATCCTGTAACTAATTCTAGTAGCTTTAGGGAGTTCCCCAGCTGGGACAAATCCAGGCTCATCTCTGTCTGGAGCATATCCAGGTTCACTTCTACTGGGGGGCCTTGAAGTTTTCCAGCATCCCTAGCCATGACGCAGACCCATTTGGGACTCTTGCCTTCAGGCTGGCCATACTGTAGCTTACAGAGTTCCCAGGACTTGAGTAGGGCTGCCAGAAACACAGTTTCTGTTGGAATCTTGCCTTGGATTTGGCAAAATTTTATCAAGCCCAAGCTGTTTAGAGTGAAATATTTCACACTCTACCAACTGTAATTTTTCAGCAAACTTTGTTTCAGCAGAAAATTTCTGACCAATTCTATCTATTAACAGAACATCAGGTCCTTAGGGAATGCTGTCTAGTGTCATCTGAGATACTGAAGTGTTAATTCCTATGAAGAATCTAGTGTAACAATACAAGCATCCATTTGGTATCTGGATTTGTTTAATGATCATTGTGTGTGCTGTTTCAGTCTCCAGAAACAATGTTCAGATTCAATGGGCTGTTGCTTCCTCAGTTTTTGCAAAATGAAGTTCTGTTGTCCTGGTGGCTGGCAGCTGCGTTTGGAGCCAAGGAACCCTCCATTTCAAAGGAATCCACCCATGTGGGTGATACCCCAGAGGGCTGTGCTGCCATTCAGAAGGACCTCAACAGGTTTGAGAGATGGGCAGAGAGGAGCTTTTGAAGCTCAAAAAGGGAAAATGCAGGGTCCTGCACCTGGGAAGGAATAACCCTGGGCACCAGCACAGGCTGGGGCTGACCTGGGATCCAGCTCTATGGAGAAGGACCTGGGGGTCCTGGTGGACAACAAACTGTCCAGGAGCCAGCAGTACCCTTGTGGCCAAGAAGGACACCACCTGAGGGCCATTAGGATGAGCATTTCTAACATGCTGGGGGAGATGATCCTGCCCCTCTACTCAGCCTTGGTGAGGCCACACCTGGAGTGCTGTGTCCAATTCTGGGCTCCTCAGGACAAGAGAGACTTGGACTCCTGGAGAGGGTTCAATGAATGGTGACAAAGATGATTAAGGAGCTGGAGCATCTCTCTTATGTGGAAAGTCTGAGGGAGTTGGCTCTGTTTAGCCTTGAGAAGAAACAACTGGGAGGGGACTTTATCAATGTATACAAGTATCTGAAGGCAGGGTGTCAAGAGGATGGAGCCAAATAGTGGTGCCAAGCAAGAGAGCAAGACACAAGGGACAGAAACAGGCAACTAGCAACAGGACGAGGAAATGGCCTCAGGCTGTGCCAGGGGAGGTTCAGGATGGACATCAAGAAGAATTTTTTCACTGAAAGGGTGGTTAAGCATTGGAATGGGCTACCCAGGGAGGTGGTGGAGTCACCATCCCTGGAAGTGTTCAAGAAATGATTGGACTTGGCACTTAGTGCTGTGGTTTACTTGGCATGGTGGTGTTCAAACAAAAGTTCGACTTGATGATCTTGGAAGCCTTTTCCAACCCTAATGATCTATGACTCTGTGATTCAATGAAACTGATGCACCTGAACATGAGGAATAACTTTACTGTGAGGTTGACTGAGCACTGGAACTGGCTACCTAGAGAGGTGGAAGAGTCTCCTTCCCTGGAGATACTAAAAAAACCTCTGGACACAGTCCTGAGTAACGTGCACTAGGTGATATTGCTGGAGCAGGGAGGTTGGACTAGATTACCTCCCGCAATCCCTTCCAACCTGACCCATTCTCTGATTCTGAGATGGGATGATGGAAAATGTGCATAATACATGGAATGGGGATGATAGATCAAAGGTGGATCAGAAGGGTTACAGGCAAGATGATAACTCCCTCAGCCATTGTCTCTAGGTGCTGTGCTCCTAGAGGGTTTGAAAGCTCATCTGCCTGATGAGCTACTCCAGGAGCAGTTTTCCACACTTCTCATAAAATGGACTACAACCATTTCCTCAATATCTACAGTCTCCTCCTGACTGAAAACAACTAGCAGTATGCAGATAGCAGAATTATAAGAAGAAGGAAGCTGTAGAGAATGTGCTATCCCCAGTTTTATGCATTTTTAATCTCTATTTTATCAGTATTAGGACTGAGTTTGCAGTATAAATAAGGGGAAAATATGTTCTGTACCTAAACCTTATGTGTAGGATTCTTGCTAACATGACAGAAGTTGAAAGAATATGAAAACATAATAAGCTACAGACTATGTTCTGACTGTATTAGAATCAAGCACTATTGTATAGCAAAAATATTTTAAATAGTATTCTTCTTTTATGGATGATGCGAATATCTCTTGATATTTACAGCATATATAAAAGGCTAAATAATATACATTAACCATATAATTTGCCTCATCTTTCACCGTTCCATTTGTTTTATTGCTCCTACAAAACATAATTCTCTGGGCAGTTTAGATGAGCAAAGAGCATGAAATACTGGTGGCCCCATATCTCTTCCTTCTATAGCTGGGACTATAGGGTCCAGCTATAGTCCCATAGCTGGACTGATGGGTCTCAGTATTCCTAGGCAGTACAGGAGTATTAAACTTTCTTTAGTGGTTTATCAATGTGCTTTTGTAGCAGTCCTCAGAATAAATCAAAGGAAAACAAAATAGAAAAGGAAGCTAAGATTATTGGTCTGCAAAATCAGTTACCTGAATTTGAGCTGAGATCTAATAAACACCATTTATATTTAGGTTTAGGTTAGAAGGTTAGAAAGGTAGTCAAAATGAAATTTGCTACCTGAAGGGTGAGAAGGAATGTAGCAATCTGCTACAGGAAAGATAAAATGTATGAAACAGCTGGGAAGTAGAACAAATTCTGAAATTCCTGGGTTGGTTGGCAGAGGTTACTGTGTGAAGTGGTGCAGCTGCTGGAGGTGTTGCTGTCCTAGCTTTCCCAAGAAAAACAAGCAGCGGGACTCCAGTATTTTGCAGTCTGTTGTCCTACATTGTTTCCCTATGCCTAAAGTCAGCTAAGATAGGAAACAGAACCAGCAATATTTAAATGAATAATGGCAAATAAAACATACCAAATAACAGCAAAAACAAGCACTAATATTTAAAAGAGCTGTGGTTATTTCCTCAGTAGAGGAAGGACTAATGTTACATTGCAGTGAACATACGTGGAAAAGTGCTGCATGTTTCTTTGTGCCATGCACTGTGATTTCCAGACAGAATTCTTGTCATTTTAGTTTTTTGGCTGGTGAGACTTCAGTAGAGAGAAGGAGAAATGGAATAGAAGTAACAACGTTTTTCTTTTCTAAACCAAATTATTCTTTACAAGGCCCTGCAAAATGAATGACTCCAGTACCAGGAGTCCATTCCTGACTCAATTTTTTAGCTGTATAGGCATAATTTGTACATACAGCTGTTTTGGAGAATTAATTCAAATAATTTATCTTGGTAGCTAATGCCAAAACTCTTTCTTTCATGATAAAAATTACCTGGAGAAAAGTGATGGCGGAATTTGAATTTCTACAGAGCAGTCTGTTCTGGGTGCTTTTGCACCTTTGCATGGCAATCATCAAAAGGCAAATATTTAAGATAAATATTTCAAAAAACAATATGCATACTTTTGTATGCTTTTATGCACATTGCTAAGATTCTAGCTGAATAAAAGTGTTTTGAAGTGGATATACAAAAAATATATTACAGATAGCATACTTCAAAAAGGCAGCATAGTTCAGTGCCTCTCCAGAAGAGATTTGTTCAGAAAGTTTGAAGCAATAAAACCTTATAAAAGTAAAGACTATTGTTACAAATTATTGCAGTGTCTGTTGTTAAGTCTAACATGATTTCAAGCCAAGTGATTCTGGTAATGACTAACCAGACTTTCTAAGAATTTCATTGTGTGTTTCTAGGTTTGCTTTGTTGCTATTTTTCCTTCAGTAATGAGATAGTGCCATGCAACAGTTCTGGTCACTGAAATTACAGAAAACCTTCAGATTATTTCAAAACCACATTTCATCCTTAACCAGCATTTTTGTTCAACATTCACAAATGTCCCTCCTTTGACCAGAAGTATCCAGCAAGTTCATCCTCTAGACAGGCATGCCAAGTGTAAAAGAAAATCCTTAAGAGCTTTAAATGGGACTTGAACCTTTATGTAGGATACCTAGATCATTTAATTATATATCCTTTATTAAAACTATTGCATTATGTGTTCCTATAATAGAAGAACTTCTGTGGGCATGGGCGAATGGTGGAGAATTGAACATCTGTTGAGCCATACTGAAAGCCTGGGTAGCCCTTGGTCTTTCAAAGAATGGTCAAGCTCTTTCCCCAGGAAAACAAACAAAACAAAATACAAAACAAAACAAAATACAACACAAAACAAAAACAAGCAACCCACACCCCACACACACACAAAAAACCCCCGCAGATATGCCCCTCCCCAAAAAAACAAAACAAAACAACCAATCAACCAACCAAACAAAAACCCCCCACCAGAATCCCACCAACAGTTGCCTGGGATACAGCCTAATGCATCGTCCATGTGTTTAAATTACAGCATCCACAAGGCCAGTATTCCAACAGAGGTACACAGCAGTGTTCACACTTCGATATGCTCTTAGCCCAGTGCAGAAATTACTCTGGATTAGGAATTCAGTCAGACATTTCCCTGGCCATACTGTGGTATATCAGGTCTAGACATTGACACAGAGGCCAAGTCTGCATGATAAATTCTGGTTTGCCATAGTTAGTTAGGTGTTGTAACGAAGTGTGATTGTCAGAACTATGGCAATACAAACTGCTAGCGTGGATGTGATTTTCTAGAAAAGCTTTTCATGTGCCTGAACAGTGTCTTTAATTTAGGAAAGAGGGCACAAATTCAGACAGCAAAATAATAGTTTTGCCAGTCTAAGATATATGGCTTCACATTCTTTCTGAGGATATGTATCAGGTGGGGTAGTAGGAAGCTTTCCAAAGGCAGACCTTTCTTCATTTGTAAACATTTTTATTAGAAAATGAGTATGTCTCAAAGATTTGGTTTGTGTCGTTTTTCCAAAGTCAGGAAAATTCATTAGATCAACATTTGTTTGAAAAGTTGGCTTTTCACGTCCTTTTACCTCCATATATTATCTGTGAAATGTGGATTAGAGTATTTGCCTGCTTGACAGGAGAGATGTATATAGGGTTTTTTTAAAAAAAATGAGTTTCTCAGGTACCTTAAGCTCACAGAGCTTTTTCTGGAAACAGAAACACTTTTTTTTTGTTCAAGTTCTATGGGAAAATACACTTTTTGACAAGTATTTTTTGACTCAGAAGCTTCCAAATTTCCAAGCATTTTAAGACAGGAGAAGGATGGTGGGTTCAGGAAACTGACATGTCAAGATGATATATAATTTTTTACTTCTTATTATACACAATGTAGAAAAGAAAAATCTGTTCCAAACTTGGATAAATATTCAAAGTATTAAATAAGAACACAATGGTACCTTGATTTAGCTACCATCTCTGAAAATCTGAAACTCCATTACTTTCTGACTACAGCCTGACTAAATATTAACAGAAGAAAGTACGCACAGAAGAGTTAGAAAAGTTTCTGTAGTGTTCAGTAAAACTTATTTCAAAACCAGAAAAACAGATATGTGAAATGCATAACACATTAAAGAAGAATGTGTTTGCACCGTAAAATAAGAGACCAGAAACAGTAAATCAAGACTTGGTCATGCCTCTGGCAAACACCAGAATTTCTGAAATCCAGACCCCTGGCAGGTCCTGGTCTTTAGGTGGTTTTATGTGGTTACACAGATAGCAGCATCATTATGCTCCTGCCATACAAGAGGCTGTACAACTGAGAGATTAGAGATGTAGTTGACCACTTAAGTACTGAGTCCTGCTTTATTGGTGTTTTAAAGTGAAAACACTGAACAGATTAGGTTTTGATAGAGGAATACGCACCAACTAACCAATGAACATCTTGCCCGCTACAGTGCAGGTACCTGTCATTTGTGCTCATCTTCAGACAGCTATGGCCCATCCTGTGAGTTATGACATTGTTGCAGTGTGTATTCTTACCCCGACCCTTTTATGAGGCAGAATGTGCTTATTTTGGTTTAAGCTGTATAAACTGGCCATACTCCAACTCAGCCAAAAAGTATATGCAGTAAGATTTAGGGCAACTGAGCTAATCAATACAACTTAGTAAAACACTGCATTTGCTTATGGACTCATACTTTATTTCTGTTGTATTGGTTTCTACTTTCACAAAATTTCCAGGAGGCATTCTGTAGATTGGTAGGTTGGAACACTTCTGTTTACTGTGGATTAAGAGTTAGACACTGGAGTACAAAGAAAGAGCCTAAGTCCAGCTAAGACAATTCTGTTTCCTTCAGGAGCTGTTTCATGGACGTCTAGAAAGGATAAGACGTCAGGGCATGGATTGAACTATTTATGAATACTGACATAATAATTAGCATATAAAATTCTCAAATCAGATTTTCTATTTTGTGACATTTTATTTCCTGACCATTATCAGAATGAATTTGTCTCTTTAGGCTCTTATTCACACCTTTGGTCTCTTTTCATTTAAAAATGCACAAAAAGGTATTTGCATTTGCATCAGTTTGATTTACAGATGTTGCCATATAATAGCATGAAGCATCCCTCTTTTGTGCTGAGTAATATCAAAATCATGGGGTTTCACACTCAGAGAATCAAACATTCCTTGTGAATTTAGCTTCCCATCCCTTTTGTGAGAAGGGAATAGTGAAAATGGTGATTGAAAGGAACAGATTCAAGACCATGTTACAAACTATCATGTTGTATTTCCTGAACTGTGTTTCATTGGATGACCTTCAGGACTATTAGCAGAGTTATTTCAAAAGTTTTCAGATTGCTTTAATGGATATGCCATTCAACTGATGTTAGCGTTTTAATATATTGAATTTGTTGTGATGTAAACGCCCTAGAGTTTTTCTCTCATAAAAAACCCTAAAGAACAGATAATGAAATTACATTGGCATGTTGCCACTTTCAGTACCATGACCATGTTTTGTCAAGGCATTTGGATGATGGTAGATCTTTTTATGGAAGGTAGCTTTCTGTCTATAGTTACAGTAAAAAACGTATTGAGGAAGGAAGGAACAAAGTTCTGTAGCACTTTACCAAAAGCAATAGACTGACATTAGTGTGCCTTTGGATATGCAGTGGATTATCCTTGGCTGAGGGCCAAACACCCATACAGCCTCTCCCTCACTCCTCTTCCCTAGCAGTACAGGAACAAAAATAGGATGAAAAGCTTCTGGGTTGAGATAAAGTCAGGGAGTCTACTTACCCATTATTTTGGTGGACAAAACAAATTCTTCTATGAGAAATTTAACTTAATTTATTGCTAGTTACAGCTGAATCAGGCAGTTAAAATCAAAACCCTCAAAATTTAGAAAAACACCTTTCCTCCCCCTTTTTCCAGGCTCACTAGTATTTTAATTCCCTTTGATTTATTTTTTCTATTTTTTTAACTTTTCTTTATGCTTTATTTTTAAATGACCTATTTTTATTTCTTGCTCTTTACCTTACACTTGTTATATTTTTAAACAGACACCAGTGCAACCTTAATTCAGTAATCATTTTAGACAAAATTATTTTATACCATTCTTATTCTCCCTCAGGCATCAAAAATACCAAAACAGAGAAAACAGAAAAGTGTTTGTTCTGTGAAACTTTTTGTTCTTATTTCTAGAACTGGTCTAAAAATAATTTTCAGTGAAAAATATTTCTGAATAATATTCTGCTTTTTAAAGATTCAAACCCTTTTGCAAAACACCATAAAAGTGATAAAAATAGCAAATAAATTCAATGCAAAATGTAACAGATTAGTGTTGCTAAAATTCAGTGAAACCTCTCTGACATGCTGAAGTAATCTCTGTGAAACACCGCTGTGAAATACTGCTTCCAAAGCTATTCAGAATGTATTTGATATCTACTGCAGAATTTAATTTGTATCCCAAAACATTGGCAAGTTCAGTGGGATTGTTCTTATTTCACAGCAATTTCAGTTTCAGTAAGGAATAGTTTTTTTTTAGTTTGATGAACTTGCCTACATGAGCTTGCATCATTTGATAATTGATGCGGTTTAAAGGACCTTTGTAGAACTATGGACAGTTGTAGAAATGGGTTAATTTACTTCTAGAGTATCCTATCAATGGTATACTACAGTAAAAGCTATAGATAATAAAACTTTGCTTTCAAAGTTATGCCAGCTACTTCATTTTTTTTCCATTGTTACCCTATATCTAGAAATAATTTCTTATATTCAATAGCACATCCTGCTCTGTTAACCAGTTCTAGGAAATATTTTGAGGTTTTTCTATCACTGCAGTGACACCTGGTGTTGAAAGCAAAGTTGTTAGTAGCTCAAAGGTATAGGAGAATCCATTTCATAGCATGTATTGTCTTAAACCCACCAGCATCTCTGACTTTTCAGTGCCTGCTAACTTGAAAGAGAAGGAAAGGGAAACAGAGTAGGGGAAGGAAGGAAGGAAGGAAGGAAGGAAGGAAGGAAGGAAGGAAGGAAGGAAGGAAGGAAGGAAGGAAGGAAGGAAGGAAGGAAGGAAGGAAGGAAGGAAGGAAGGAAGGTAACATTTCCATAATTATTAGAAGATACTTAACAGTTGCTGCATGGACAAGATTTTTCCCCACCAAAAAAAACCCAACTTGGTTCAACTCTGATGTCCCTTGGTCATGGTCTTATATAGAAAAAAATTGTCAGAAAGCTCTCTGACACTGAAGACTGATTCAGATATTAGCACAGTTGCCAGGGTTAATTTTTCAACTTCACAATAACAACTTTTCAAATTCAGTGGATTTAGAAAAGCTTGAGGTGTCTGTGACAATAAATCAAACAGAGAAGTGAAATATCCCTGTGTAATTTTTTTTTCCTGAGGAGAAACTGACATTTAAAAAAAAAAAATTATAAGGAAAATTAAAGCATTCCTTTGTATGTCTGTGTATGTAGGTATATACATATGTTTCTGTTTCAGCTGAAGAAATATAGTTCTGTGATTGAATATAGAAAAATGCTTCAATAAAGTCTAAGTAGAATATACAATCAATGGATTTAAGTCCATATATACAGTTTTCTCTGTAACAGAATTCCTGTGTGCTAGCATACATAAAATATGAACATCTCTAATAAACAGCAGCTGGAGTATATAGCAAGCTGGATCTTTGTGTGGAATATCTTTAAGGTGTTTTTGGCACAGCTTCCAGGACTGTCTTGACCAACACTTTCCCAGATGTGTAGGATTATGGGATATATCTTCTGGAATCTCTCAGGAAAGCACTTTAATTCACAGCCACACCTGGGTTGGATATTGCAATCAGCTCCCATTTTCCACTTACAATTTTCCTTCCTCGTTCATTTTAATTTCTCTGTTTTCTCCCTTATCACTTAATATATTTTCCTCATTATTGGCATCTGGGCTGTGTGTTCTAACACAAACACCGAAAGACCAAATCAAGATTAAAAAAAAAAGAGCAAAAATATTCCCATTTCAGATGGAAGAGCAGATGGAGCTCTTGGCACTTCAGAGGATTCAAATTGACCCTCTGCACCAAGCTCAGGGAAGACAGACTGTCACTGCTGACTGGAAAACACTAAAGAGACCTGTTTTCCCATCGAATATACAGTAGCATTTTCTAATTCTTTAGCTCTAAGCTGTGCATGGCCATGAAAGAGCAGCTGAGGGGTTTTTTTTAGATTAGACTCTTTCATATCTCATGGATGCTGTTCTCTTTCTTTTATGTTAAAATGATTGTCCTGAATTTTGACATACAAGTTTGATTCTACATTTTCTTATCAGTGCCTGAGAGAGGCTGTGATTAAGTGGTCACTACACCCTGCTCTTTCCCCATGCCTTCTTGATAGTTTTAGAAGTTGCATCACAATCATCCAAGGATTAAAACACTCTGAAACAGAAAGGGCTAAAAGCTCAGGTGGTGCAAAAGAATTCAGCTCTGCACAGAGCAGTTCATGATCTGGCCTGAATTCTCAATGTTATTTTCAGGGAATAACCATCTTTCCCAGGTACTATGTACTATGGTGATTGCCTATCTTCAGTAATAACACACTGAGCCTTTAATGAGCTTTTCTGAATAGTTTATGCTATTCCATTGGTTACAGCAATGTTTCATTAGACTGATGCAAACTACTCAGTATGAAATGTAATAATTTATTTCTAAATTATATAACTGCAGTTTGAACATCTTTATTTTTTTTCCTGAAGAGGAGAACAGAGATATACTTTGGTTAAAATTTTTCTGAAGAAATAGGGCAGACACAAGAAGTATAAATCTTAACATAATATATCCACTTAAAAGGCATCAAAGTTTCAGCTAAATTTAGAAGCTGAAAGACAGACACAAATCAGATTCTTGCAAAATGCTCAGGTAACTTGGATTCTGATAGAGCCTGAGGGACTTCTTGGAGATACCTCCTACTTTGGTATCTCCATCTTATTCCTTATTCTGATCAAACTGTGTCTATTATATCAAATATGCCAGTACCTGAAGGGAACTTGCAGGAAAGATGGGGAAAGACTATTTACAAGGGCGTATAGTGACAGAACTAGGGGGAATGGCTTCAAATTGAAAGAGAATAGGTTTAGATTAGATACCAGGAAAAAATCCTTTACTGTGAGGATGTGAGACACTGGAACAGCTTGCCCGGGGATTCCCCATCCCTTGAGGTGTTCCAGGCCATGTTGGATGGGGCTCTGAGCAACCTGGTCCAGTGAAAGGTGTCCCAGCCCATGGCAGGGGGGTTGGAACTTGATGATCTCCATGGTTCCCTTCCAACCCAAGCCATTCTATGTCTCTACAATTACTTTTGTGCAGTCACATTCAGGAAAAAATCTGTCCAAGAAGTAAACAGGAATTTTGAAAGTATATTGTATGTGAGAAAAAACGGTATCTTTGGTGCTTGGCCAGCCCTCCTTTGTTTCTCTAAACCAGAGCAGAGGAATGAGCAAGGGAGTAAGCACTTCTACAGGTTCAGAAGTAGTAATAAGTTGTCAATATTTTACAAAGGACATTCCACAACTTGTGCTTCATCAGGAACTGTAGTGATAGAACAAGGGGGAATGGCTTCAAAATGAAAGTGAATAGGTTTACAATAGATATTAAGAAGAAATTCTTTACTGTGAGGATACTGAGGCACTGGAACAGGTTTCCAACAGAAGTTGTGGATGCCCCAACCCTGGCAGTGTTCAAAGCCAGGTTGGATTGGACTTTGAGAAACTTGATTAGTGGAAATCCCTGCCCATGGCAGGGGGTTGGAACTATATCATCTTTAAGGTCCCTTCCAGTCCAAACCATTCTGTGATTCTATGCTTCTATCCCGTGTGGTAAGAAGCACACTGTGAGAATGTGGGGATTGCCCGTGCTATGAGAATTTTAATTCTTCTTTGACACAAAGAACAACTGTGAATGGACACATCAGGACTTGGCAATTACTTGACTATTGTTCATGGGCAGGGAATTCTGTTCTTAAAGACGGGCTGAGCACAGCAACTGTACTCTCAAGCACTCTGTTCAGCATATGCCATTTTGAGGAGAACAATACAGGCTGAAGAGATTTTGCTCTCCAGGTATTATGCTCTTGACAAGCATATGTTGAGAACTGGGTGGAAGTTGCTGTATTAAAGGTATTACTTTTCTGAGGAATTTTTATGAACAATTCTGTAGCGAAAGTAGACTCTGAGTGATACAGTAAGACTCCTCTCCTCCATCCATGGAAGGGAACTCTACCCAGGAGATGCCAAGAATCCTCTTTCCAGACATCACAGAACTTTTCCCTTTTTTCACTTTCTTTGTTTTCTGTAATGGAAGTCTAATTAATCACTGAGCTAATTTTAAGAAGAACTCTGACAAAAAGTCACCAGTTCCACTCTCTGTGCTATTTTGCATTATGCCATGGTGGATGTATTGCAAAGGAGACTTATATGTGATGGCAATACTTCCTCTGGCAGGAACTGCAGAGCCACATCATAGAGAGCCTCGTCCAGGAAAGATGCAGATGTAATCTAAAATGTGCTGAGATCCCTCATGATTTATTTAAATCCAAAATAAAAAGTCAGAGCTGTACATAAATATTTCTCATCATATTTTGCTGAAACTAGGATAATAAAGAAAAATCTTTCACTCTACTGAATGCATAGTAAACTAAATTTGGCCCTTTTACTAATACAGTTTTAGTTGTCCCACTCTACCTCAATTTTAAAATTAATTCATTTTTATCATGTACCCTATTTTTCTCTATAAAACTGGCAAAAACAGATTAGCTTCAAAAAACATTTCCCTTTAAAATAGTTACTCTTCAGTTTTAAGGGAAAATAGAAGCATCTGAAATTATGAACATCATTTGCCACTCAAATATATTTTTGTGCCAAGTTTTGGTATAAAGCAAATTTTCAGCTGAGTGACAAACCAATAAATATGTAGGCTTACAGTAGCTCTTCTGAGAAACTGAACTTCAAATAGTGTCTTTATAATACTAACAGAAATGTGCTAATTTTTGTGCTTATTTTTCTTTCTTAGTTTGTTCCTGATGGTTAGGAAGTTGATCGTTCATTTTTCTACTGCCATTCACACCAGCTGCTATAAAGCAGCTATAAAAATACTCCCAGTGCAGATCTTGACCGTAGATCACTGTACCTAGACCCAGCTGCAGATGGATGGAGCAGCTGGTCCAGAGAGGTGCTGTTCCTGACTCCCACACACACTTGGTCATGATGCATGAAGCAGCACAGTTGCTCCCCAGCCACAATTCCCATTCAGTCACAGATTTATGAAGTAATGAGCCGCCTACCAGAAAAAAACAACACCAGCAGCTCTCCAGAACACTTTAAACAAACACCCAAGAATATTCCATTATTATAAATAACTGCAACTCAGCCATCAGATGAATTGCTAAAACTTTTTTACATATCTTGTTAAATGGGAAGGAAATAGAGTAGAGCAGGGAAAGAAGGAAATATGCCTATGTTGGGAGATAGCAACATGAAAATTGGTAAATATTTTTCAGGATATTTTCTCTTTTTTTGACATCAGTATGATGACTGATGGGGCTGTTTTCAAATGATTCATGAATATTTCATATAACCTGGCTATTTTAATAATTCTAATGTGAACATGCCAGCTTATCCTGACTTCAGCTATAACATATGTATTCTGTAGTAAATCCAATATACTATGAAGGGACAGTAGGCAGCCTACATCTTGTGAGGATGCAAAGTCCTGGCTCCAAAGCAATTAACATTGTTTTTTACTAGCTTGGGTATAGTGGCCTGTCAAGGATTAGTGGCCAAATGGAAATAGTCTCTCCAGAGGGGAGGCGAGAATTTCTTGTGAGGTGTTCCTACATAGTCCCTTTTTGTGGCATGTGTGCAAAATAGACCTGTGCAGTCACAGATTGAGGTGATGGGGGTTTTGGTAAGGAGGGCATGGAGGGGATTTGCTGTTCTAAAATTACTTTCCTCTTGGTGTTTTGCTTCCAGTTTTAAACTATTCATTCAAGAACACTCATTACTGAAGCTGCCAAAGGTGGGGTGTTTTTAAGTTCTTGAGAAGTGTATCTTGCAGCTGTATCCTGATACTGTTTTAAGACATCATTCTGGTGAAGGATACACTTCTCTCCCCACGTCTAATGCCAGGGTTTTCATGTAAAAACAACCCAAGGACAGACAGAAGAAACCCAGTGCACAATCTGAGCATCAGTGTTCAGCCTTGACCTGGACACTGCAGTTCCCAGGGATGTGCTGTGGTGCAGATACTGCTCGCTTTCATCAGTGACCACAGTCTCAAACAGACAAGAACTACACTTGTCCATCCAGTTTGATCTGATGGACAAGTGCAGTGAATCTGTAGAAAATTAACTGTACATTACACATTGGACAAAGACTAGAAATAAGGGCCTGAGAGTTAAAGTTTTAAAATACTTACTTGCAAAATAGATTTATATAACAATTACGTACCCTGCAGTACACCTTTCAGAAACTTAATATTATTTGACTTTGCTTAGTATTATTTAGTGCTGATAAGAAATATACTCGCAGCTCTAAAGAACCCAATCTCCTGTATACTATTTGTTCCTACAGAAGCAATACCGAGCTGTATTATTTAGTTTATTTTCTACCAATTTTCTTGAAAAATCCACCACAGATCTTAAGGCTTAAAAACAATACAATAACAGTGGCTGATTTTATTTGCTGTCAATTACCCTTGAAAGGGCAGGTTCAATCCTTTATGTCTCTCTTCTTCAATGAGCGTAAGTAATTCAATGACTTCTCCTGTATCAGCAGGGAAATGGCTACATCATATAATAGCCTTCTTCCATCTCTAACTTGTAAGATCCTATCAATGTGTATAGTTGAATTGTGTAACAAGGCTAATGTATTTACAGAAAGCCAAGATAATGGAAATAATAAAATCTAGACTGAGGAACTCTCCAATTTTAATAAGATAATATGTTGATTTTTTTTTTACCAGACAAAGATTTTCTTTTTTGTTCTCAATAGCTCTCCTCATTGACTTTGTCCTCTTTTTTTTTTGGAGAGCTCTTATATGAATGGAATCCCACAAGAAATTAACCATAGCCATATATAAACTGACTAGTTAAGCAGTGCATGACAGCAAGGGCTTGTATGCACAGAGACTGAAGGGAATTTGGGACAGGAGTCCAAACTGTGACCTTCCCAGGTACTAACATTTAGGAAGTGAGAGTATTCACTACCCTAGAGAAACCTGGAATGAAGTTCTCTTCTGACCTTTGCCTTCTCCTGCAGAATTAATTGTCCTTGCTCATTCCATTAACACTTTATTTCAGTGAGGTCTATCCAAGGCAGTGGCACAGGAAACCTAAGGGTTTTAAAACTTGGGCTTATAGGCAGCTTGGGCTACCTATATCTAGGCAGAAGACAGCTAATTTCATAAGGTGATTACATTCTCCAACTTCTCACAACACAATAGAGTTGTAACAAGCAAGTTTGTTTTAGAAGTAACAATTGGAAAAGTCTACTTTTTGTAGCACTCATGCAAAGTGTACTCTTTGATATAAAGGAAGTCCCACCAATAACACGGTCATACAGAATTGTAAAACACAAACAAATACAGAAAGCCCTTCCTTGCTTGCTGACAAGTTTAATTTTATTTCCAACAAGAACATTTGCTGAGCAAAAAGTGTATTTCTAAAGTCCACTTTGAATATCAAGACGTGAATGAAATCTAAAATATGATCAAAAATTCAGTTTGCTGTCCTGTGGCCTCTCTGTTCTCAAGCACAGTGAAACATATCTGTCCACAAACACAACATGCTTCATTTGTTTGTTTTCTGAAGTGTTAGCTCAAACTCTGTGATTTTTCCTGGAGTTTTGTGTGCTGCTCTGCATGCTAAAATGAACCCCAGCATCATTTTCTGTGAAGCTTTTTTGAACTTGAGTTTATTTTAGAGGCATTTATTTTAGAGGCATTTTGTCTGAAGCAAATGGCTCCAGAGGAAAGCTTGCTAGCAGGATGGCATTTCAGCTCCTGAGCAGTGTATCTGCTTTTTGAGGTACAGTGTCATTTTCCACTGGCTCTGAAGAATGTCTTTTTGTGCTGTAGTGGCTCACCTGCTTAATAATAGTAAATTGCTATATAATCATTAACCAACCAATATCTGTTAAAGTAAACCCAAAATAAGGCAAAACAGATGTTGTTTTCTGTGTTTAATGAAAAAGGCTTATGCATCCTCATGCCATATTGTCTGACCTTTCTTGGGTTTGGACCTTATGTACCAGACAGAGGTATTTACCACATAATCCATGTATTTGAATGCTGTTTACAGATTACCCAGAATACATCTGGAAAAGCAAAACAGCAGCCCCTGGTAAATGTGCCCATGAACACAACCTTTGAGCAAAGGGAAGTGGGACACCTGAGAGCTGCAGATCCCAGAATGCAATTGCTCACATGCCCTGTCATCCCCTGGAGGCGTATGAAAATTTCTACACTTAAGAAACCAGAACATTTCACTTTCTTCAAAATTTCACAACTAGGTGAAGAGGAATAAATATCACTCCATCACCAGCACATTTTAATTATTTCGTTCTGCTGCTGGAAAAAAAAATGCATCATTAAATGTTTTCCAGATAGAAACAGTTTTTGACACATCCAGAGTGAATGGCAGCTCTTCATGGTTGAATAGAGTAAGTACTTGAACCATAGAGCTGATAGTAAGTGTGAAATGGTGGGATAACTTCTGCATAAATGGGGAGCACAAGCTCAAGCTTCTTTTTTCAAAGAGGGTAAGTCACCTTAGAGATATCATCGACATGGCCATAAATCAAGATGCAAGGATATCTTTAGAGGTATTTGACCCTATTTTACTGTGTAACTCAGGTGATTTCCCTCTTCAGGCTGATTTTATAGCCTCATTGAAATAATTCTCTTATGGTAATCAAGGCTTTAACAAGGCCATCGTTGTCTGTGTGTGATCCAGTCATTACTGGAGGAAGGATATTACTGCAAAGAGGCAGGAATAGCAGCAAGAATAACAGCTGCCACAATCTTACCTCAGCACTGAGAATGTTGCTCTAGTGCAGGAGGGCAGTGTCTCATGAGGGATTCAATCCACTGCTATAATTTCCAGTATGAAGTTGCAAAGTCATATAGATATGCTAAAATTAGTGCCTTTGCTATCACAACTGTATTGAAAACCACACCTCCACCCTCTCCCTCATTGTCCTATAGGAAACCAACACCTTTCCTCTCAGGGGAAGTCTATCTACATGATTTTGGCCCTCCTTGTATTGAGTCAGATTAAAGTTTCATCTAGTTTAGTAACTTGACTTACAGTGAGCAGCCACAGATGCTCAGGAAAGAATAAGAGGTCATGTGTAGAGTGATCCCTGCCCTGCTATGCACCTCTAGTTTCTGATAATCTAGATGTACTGACTTTTGTTGAATGAAATACTCAACTTCTTTCTGTTGTGATGCAAAGTTCACACTCAAAGTTCACACACCCACTTCAAAGTTTTTATTTTCAGCTTTTTATTTGCTTGTTCATTTTTAATCTGCTGACAGCCAATTTCACTGTTTTCCCTCATTGTTCTTTGTCTTAACATGGTCCACAGGTACAAATGTGACAATTTTTCAACTATGCCAGTTGCTCTAGTTAAAGATACAGTCTTTCTTCCTGCAAACCTTTGTCTGCCACTGGCTGCCTTCCAGTTCTTGTGTTCTGAGATATAATGATGAACCTATCCTATATGTATTATTCAAAAAATCCATGGATTTATACACCTTATCATATTTTCTTTCAACTGTTCTTTTCTGAATGAAAAGTCCAGGTCTAGCCTCAATTCTAATGGAAATGAAAATAAGGATTCACTGGTATAGCAGCTGAGACTTTTTGTCAAGCTAGTCAAGGACATTTCACCAAAGTATTTATTCTTGGAAAATGTCAGTTTTTAGAAACTTAGTATTTTTCCAGGAACATATCAGTCTTGAAAAATCTTTAGTAAGAGATTTCTGTAGTCAGGGTAGGTTTTCTGACCAAACTGAAAACAGAAATGAGGGAATAACTGCACAACCATTAGCTGCTGTGATGTAACAACATGGAAATGCAAATGTCATTCAACCTATCTTCAGAACCACAGTGTTTATACAAAGTTAAAGAAATGCTCACTGGATTAAGTAGTTTGCAATTAATCCAGGTCAAAGAAGGAACCAGTAGGATGGTATAGTGAACCCACAAATTTTCACGCTTGTGGTATTACTCTAAACACTCTGACAAAATGCACTCCATTCTCCTTCACCCTAGGGCTCTTTTACCAAAGCTAGCAACATGAAGAGCCCTCAAATTATAAAGTAAAAATAAATTATTATCCATTTTCATGTAGTTCTACATAAAATGTGTGTTGCTGCCCAAGAAACACAAAATTGCTCTGAAATTATAAAAGAAAGGAAAATCATTCACCAGAACTGTGAAACTTGCCTTTGTCACTGAATAGTGGCTTGAGCTGCATCTGGACACCGGGCTCTGCCTTTGGTGAACTTTGCTCCAATGTTTTGCTTTGGAAGACAGAAGGGTAAGAACAAATTCATCAATTCTCATTCAGGAAGCTAACGATTGAGGCATCTAAGGGTCATTTCTGGTGAAAGGCAGCTTTTGGATTGTATACCACAGTTCTCAGATACTCAGCATGTTGCTGCTTGTTTTGTATGAAGTCAGCTGTAATGTTAGTGAGCATCAGGGATGTCATAGCCAACATTTCATTTCTTGGCTCAGTTAACAGTTGCAGAATAGATGCTGCTGACTGCAAAAAGTAGGGAATTAAGTATTTGTGCATGGAACTCAGTCCCAAGTAGAGGTTTTACTTAACTTTTTAAAGTTTCAAGATTTTGTTATTTTGCCAAGTTTAATACTGATATTATTTCAAAAGTAACAACCAAGGCTGATCCTTCCAAGTGCTCAATTTCCTCAGCAGCAGCTGAATTCCACATTAAAAGCTGGTGTGTACATATATTGCCAACCAGAGCAATGCAAAGATACCACCTAGAGTTGTACAGCAGTATTAGCAGTACTGCAATTCCTAACAGCGAGGCAGACTGATACATCTCTTCCAGCCCTGGGTGTGATGTGGGTAACTCTAGAGCAATAGGTAATTTCTTTAACCCACCAGCCTGGAGGTATAGTGAAAAAGAAGTATGTTTTGAAAAAGTTTGCCTTTTCTTTTTTCTCTCTATATAATTCTCTTTCTCATTGGAATAGTTTTCTTTCCCATTCTACTGCTAGGAAAGCAAGTGAGCTTTCAGTGAGGCTGAACAAAAGTGGAAAAAAATCTGTGAAGAATCATTGTTCTTTACTATTTAAGCACCATGTATGAATACAGATTGGAACAAATGTACCTCTGCTGAGAGGTGGAAGAGATAGACTTACTTGTGTTGATATAGCTGTATGAGAAAGGAGCTAAATTATCACTTTTCCCTACCACTCAGTATCCATGCTGGGAAGAGAGCTTATTATCTCTATGACAATTACTCTCCTGTGCATTGCAATATGGAGAGTAGCTCAGCTAAAGCATGTTGTCTCTGCTGAACTAAAAATGACAAATTTCACAAACTCATATTCAATGTCAGCTTCTCCTTTGTTCTTCAATTTTTTTGTGATCCGCAAGATTAATCTCCTGCTTAAATCACTTAACAGCTACAGTACTTACAGCTTTATTGTCTTCACATTATCCAGCACATCAAAACCCAAGCCAAAACACAACCACCCAGGTCAAATTTTTGAAAGGGTGTGTCTAGGAACAAGTTTTTCCTTGTGAGTAAGGAAGCATTTATATAAGGTTCTGATTAAGAGTGAATACTGTGTAGCCAGTGACAAAAATATTATTTTCATAATGATGCTTAGAGCAAAATGTCTCCTGTTCTGTACTGTACTGTTGACTGAATTAGGGAATATAGTTTGTACTCTTATTTTACCTACACCATGTTTTGTGTCCATAGTTTTCTGTGTTGCAATGGGTTCACAAAAATCCAGGTTCAGGTGAAGAAGGCCCCAGAATGATGGATGTTACAAATATACCCTGAAGAATTATGAAAGATAAAAAATTAATGATACATACACTAAAAACCCCTAAGCCCCTCCGGAAAACAAACAAGAAAACAAGCAAACAAAAAGCAAAAAAACATTAGGAAAGAACTATGTAAAATGATTTTTTTATCAGAACTTTGTAAAATGTTTTTATATCACTAAAAATGCTTCTTCAGCCTGGTAAAAAGACCCAGTTCTTCAAGACCCAGATATTTAAGGCTTTTTTCTGGATGATACAACTGATTTTCACTGTAACATACATAAACCACTTATAATTCCAGTCAATTCAATTTTCTCAGTCTAATTAAAAAATCCATATCTGTATTCTGAAATCAGATGCTTCCATAGAATCAGAGGCTTTACAGAAGGCCAGGTAAATTAGATTTCCCAGATTTTCTTTGTCTCAAAAATCAGATATCTTCTCAAAGCAAGTGAAGAAGCCAGTACATAAAAATTACCTTAAACTGACTTTTTTGTTCAGTTTTCAGTTGCACCTTTCTGCTATTTCTTTTGCAATTTGTCCTACAGTCTCACCTGCTTTTAAGGGGAGACTGGCAGCCCCAGCACTGCCTGCAGCTGCCAGATGGAGGGAAGTCCTGGCCCAAGCCCTTTCTCTGCCCCAGACTTTTGCATTAATTTATTTGTCTGTGACTCCAGTGGTTATCTCTGAAATAGAGCTGCCCTTCCTTTAAACAAAGTTGGGAAGAGATTTACAGTGGTGGTCAGTGGCACCCTCAAAGTCCCTCACAGAAAGAGCTGTGGGCAGGCTTTTACAGGCACACACCCAGCTTTCTGCAAAATGGCCATTTTGCAGCTTTTACACACGCTCTAGAAAGCATGAGAGCACTAGGCAGCTTTTCTTCTCAGGCAGCATGTCTTTCTGTGAGTGTTCACGAGGTCCATACATACCTAATCAGGTACCAACCAGTCTCTGGTGAAGGTTCTGGATGGCCCCTAGGAAAGGAAACATTACTGGCAAAAGTCTTCTTCCTGTTCTGCAGAAAAACACTCTGATGCCTCCTGATTGCACATGCTAAAGGCTATTGCCTTTGCAAAAGAAGGTAAAACATGAAATTTAAGGCACTTCTGCATTAAGAGACACAAAAGAAGGAGAAGGAATAAATGTTGAAAATGTAGCTGCAGGGGATAAAGCTATCCTCTTTCCACTAAATGTGTCTGCAGAACACTTGAGATAAGCTTCATTATCTTTCTATAGACACCTTGCTAACACAGGTGGGAGTCACTTAGGTAACTAGCAGATGAAGGGTTTGCTCAAGGTCAAGCAGATTCTGTCAAAGTCACTGTTAACCCCGTGAAAAAATTATATTGAAAGCCTCCCACAGAAAAGAAGCTCTTTTTCTCTTTTCAAAATGCAAATTTCCTCAGAGATTTTTTTTCTTTTTTGTTCAGTGTTTTTTTCACAAGTCATGAACAAATGTTTGATTTTTTAATTGTGATTTTTTAAGACCCTGCATTTTTCATGTCTTTCCAGTGTTTTGTGTGGACAATATTGCATACCTCTTAGCTGTAGTCGGTGCCAATTGTGGAATCTGGAAGTACTGATTTCCAGACCCTTGTACTTAAGTATTTCATTTTATGTTTCAGTATTTCAGAAATACTATGGTTAAAAAAAAAAAAAAAAAAAAAAAAAAAAAAGAGAGAGAAAAAAAAAAAAAAAGAAAGGAAAGAAAAAAAAAAAAGAGAAAAGAAAAGAAAGAAAACTCCCAAAATAAATATAACTCCAAGTGATCTGCATAAAGCAAACAGAAATGTAGATGCTGGATTGTGTCCAGGACTCCTGGTTTCCTGCCACACTTACAAGACAAAAGTTAGGGCAGCATGCTGCAAAAAGATACCACGGTTTTCCAGCACTGATAGGCTTTCCACATTTGCAGTGCCACAGCTATAGAATTAGTTGTCAGACCCAAATTATCTCTCTTGCAGCTTGTACTGCCCAGGTTTGCAGGGCCATAAATCAAGGCTATAGTCTGGCAATCGGGAGAGGAAAGAGCTTTTAAATATTTTTTTCTAAAAAGTCTATTACTTTTTTTAAAAAGGTAATTCCAATTTGCTTTTTAAAAAAGGTAATTCCAATTAACTTTTTAATCTTTCTGGTATTTTGTGTGGTAGTCTGGGGGCTTTTTTCCCCTTCCCCTATTACTTTTTTGTAGTAAGCAGTGGGTTCATTCCATGGGAGCTTCTGGAACAGGGACTATAGGGGAGAGAGAAGCATGCCTTCAGAGATGACATTTTAAATTAATAGCTGAAGGTAGTCTGGGAGCAAATATAGGCTAGAATGAAAATCTGGATTTAAATACTGTTGAACTGGGACCAGCTCATGCAAAAACTTCAGGTACAGTGCCTTCAGAAGCAGGTCAACCTAAACAGCAGAACTGAATTCAAACCTGGTTTGAGCCAGGTCTGAAATAAGCAGCTTGATCTTACATCTCATTCCTTGACACACATCTTTCTTATCCCCGCATTAATGGCCAGACAGTATTTGTGCTCTTTTTTCTTGATTTTAAATTTTTCTCTTGTAAGAAAAATTAAAAGGTTTCTTGGGAGGAGAAAAATATATGTGCATTTTAGGGAAGGGGGCTCCTGCTTTTCTGAGGAATCACAGTGAAAAAAAAGATTTTTGTCAGAGTTGGAAACCTGAACACGAATGCTGGTAGGAAGGCAGTTGAAGAGCTACAGCACCATCTCCTGGAAGTCAGACATTTCTGAATTTGTAGACCCAGTCTAGAAATGCACAGTCACACAGAGAGATGAAATTTAACTTGGGGTTAATTTAATATATTTCCCTTCACAAAAACGTCTTAACAAAATATGGAGCTAATAAAAAAGATTCCCATGACTTACAATATTTGCAGGTAAATTTTTCCATATAGGAGTTTATTGCCATCAGGCAGTACTCGGTCCTTAAATTTAAGCATTTGTTACTAAATCATGAGAAAAGGGAGTAATAAAATTTTACAGTAAGTGTGGTTAGAGATTGTCCTTCAACAAAAATGTAGTTGGTTAGTTTTTAGTAATTTATTGTGACTATATAAAAATAAAAGTATGTAACTAATTCTGCAAAAAAATAGTAAAAATATCTAATTCTGAAAAAAACCCACTAAAAGTAGTATTTAAGGTTTTGAGATGTCACATTGTCAATTTCTGCTGTCCTAAAATCAGCATTATAACCCAGTAGCATAAATTAGTCTTCAAAAAAAGTGATCATGAACGTGTAACTACGTATTTCAAAAACAAAATACAAGTGTTATATCTTTTTGCCATGAGGATTCTTGACGATTCCCTCCCAAATACCTACTGAAATCTTTTAGCTCATCATAGTATTCCCTGCAAGTTTTTTCCTGAAACCAGAGGTTCTCCTCCATGTTAAGAGAGCGATTTCCCACTCCTGCTGAGGATATGACTCCTTGACTAAACACGTGCTGCTTATCACCTATTCTGGCTTGAAACATGTCCCCAGTGTGAATGGCCCCAGAGCTTCCCCCAGTTCCTGGTGCAGTATCTCCCTGAACTCATGTTGGCTCTCAGGGCACGTGGGATAGTGCCGAGCAGAAGCTGCAGTCCAAAGAGTCCTGACTGAGGCAATTCACAAACAGGGTTTGGCAGGTCAGCTCTGTTTTCCAGTTCAGGTGTTTTGTGTTGGGTCTAAATCTCTTAACCTATTTTTGTTCCATGTGCTTTTTATCTGCAGAGGGGTAGACCCCACTTTTAAAAAAGTGACATCCAGCAATAATAACTCAAAGAGCTCTGCAAAGTAGTTTCCTTTGCTACAACTCCGTTCAGCAATATTGATAGGCATAACGGGCACTCAACAGAGCTCAATAGGCTTTAAGACAATTTGCCTTCATGTGCCTCTGCTGAGACATATTTTGGCTTTTTTTATACTGAATTCTTCCCTCTTTTCCGCCTGCTCTCTGCAAGAAGCCGTGTCTTGTTGAGACACATCCTGAAACAGCTTATGTTTTTGCCGTATTCACATTTCTGTTTTAAATTTACAGTGTGAAATGTCTCAGCCAAGTTTGGCAGCTCGGGCAGCTCGCTCCATCCCGCGGCAGCTCCGCTCCTTGCAGCAGCGCTTCCAGCGCTTCCAGGCTCCCCTGGGGCGGCTCCAGCCCCCAGCGCCCGGGCATCACCCACGGCAGCGCACGGCTGCGACACCCACAGCGTCTGCCAGAGCTGGGGACAGCGCCATTGCCTGTTCTTTAACTCCACTGGCACCTGGCCTGTAGCGCTGCTCAGGGCGGGAGCGCTGCACGTTCTTGTGGCGCATCCTTGCTGCTCTGGCTCGCTCCCTCGTGCCGAATTGCAATACAGGCTGGATGCACCCCTTAGGAACAGGGAACAGTCCCCTGAGAGAGAGCCCTCAGAGTGTCTCCGGTGGAAGGGGCTTCACATTCTGCTCCTCTGAGCATTGCTGACCACATCTGCTTTCACCAAGACAGGAGCTCAAACTGGGCACACAAAAGGGTGATACAAGAGTGCTTTCAACATGGAAAGTAAACTCCTGTGTAGACAAATCATGAAAAAAATCACGTTTAAAGACAGCATTTAGCATAGGGCTTTTCCACAATTATTCCGGTCATGAGTGAATCATGGCTAAACACTGAACTATTCCGTATTAAAAAAATAGAACCATAAAAAAAATAGGATTTGAAGGAACTTCAAAATCCTACTGCTCTATGATGGGATCAGTTACACTTTTTAATTATACCCTAACTATGCCTTGTAAGTATAGATCTATACTATGTATATACTAAATCTCCTAATCACCAATCAACCTCTTCCACTGGTTCACTAATTTTTACTTTTTTTTTAATTTTAGCAAGCTTCCACAGTGTCTGACCTGAATGGCTTCTGTATTTCTTCAATTCCCCTGTTTTTCAGTATATCCCTACTGGATGTGAAAAACAGATGATCCTTTTCCTCTCTGCATGAGCTCTTTACATTCTTGAAGCCTTTGTTGTTTTGTCCTCTTTCAGGTTTCTCTTCTTCAGGTTGCCCTCCCCTCCCCTTTAGCTAGTTATGACAATATTTCCTCATTCCTCATGATTTTTAGACCTCTAATTCAGCTTCCAGAGTCTCCAGAAGGTCCACTTAATTCTTGCAGTACAGTACTCAGAGCTGTGGTACTCAAGAATAGCTGTAGCAGTCCAACTAAGCCCTTAGCAGCAGAGAGAAAACTTTTCTTAGCAATACCTCTGTCCTGCTTTTTGTGGTTTTGGTTTGGTTTTCTTTTTACATATAAAGATATCTCCTTCCTTTTATGTTCTTGTGGTATCCTGTCATCAAATGTACATTGTATTTTATTATTCAAAATTCCACCATGGATAAAAGCACACCCTCCACTTGGAAATCCAGGGGTTTTTTGCATGTGAGCTCTTCAAAGTCAAAGCACTCGTGTCCTTGCAACACAGACTGGGGTCATGTCAAATGCATTCAGGATTGACTTTGGGATGAATGTTACGGTCCAACAAGAAGACAGAAACCAAATGGCCTGAGAATTTGGTTCCACTTAGAACAATGGCAAAACACAGTTGGCCTGAGCTTCTATCCATCACACCTGGCTCAGAGGACTTCTAAGCTAAAGAGTCATGCCGGCATCAGCTGTAGATCACCTATTTTTTTTTTTTTTTTGTGAAATTCCAGGAGAAAGAATGTTGAAGCACTGCATATGTTACATATCAAAACCACCTGGATATATGTTGCTTCAGCTATTGACATTACATCATGACAACTGAAATAGCATTGCATAAATCTCTCTAATACCCTTCATGAAGGCCATCAATAATTTTTAAGTGTTCATAACACTGAAGTGTAAGATAGAGAAGACAGTGTTGCTCCTTTGGATGTAGGAATGCATTGCACTTAACCACAGCATTTTAAATAAATATCAATAATGAGAAAGTACATAGTGACATGGTGATGGCCTTGATTTTTACCTCAGCTACCTCTGGCAATTTTAATATCTTATCTTTAAGCAACTTTACTTGTACTGTTTCTCATTCTCTACTTTCTCACAGTTGTAAAATGGACTTACTTCAAGATACAGTTTGAAAATTGTTTCCTGATCAGAAATAGATGAGAAACGTGGAAACATATAGCTCTTATTTTCACATCTACATAATCAAGATAGTGAAAACTAAAGTCTTCCCTTAAACAAATAGTTTTGTGAACTTTACATCCCAGTATTTGCCTGGTTTAGGAATAGCAGAAAAGGTATTACACTGTAAATGTTGTAAAAATCTTGCAATCTGAAACAGACTGGTAAGGGACTTTGGGCTATCTAATAAGGAAGAATATAATCAGTTGGACATGTAATGAGGAACAATATTAAAATAAAAATTACATGTCATTATATTTGCAACTTATTTCCCCTTTCTTCTTTGCCTTGAAATTTAGTCCAGCAATTTCTTCCCAGACCATGGTGGCCATGGACAGACCAAAGAGCACTGATGGACTCCAAACCCCAGATGCCACCTGTGGGCCACTGCTGCATCATCTGAGTCAGGGCAGGAGAGGCTGGCCCTGGCTTTTTCTGTGTGCTGCTGCAGATTGCTGTACCAAGCAGCAGGGACAGGTATTTCTCCTCAACAGGTTGGTCTCTTATGGAGCTAAGGGATTAAGAGATACGAGAAAAGCAAGAAGGATGCTGAAAAAGAGCACTGCTGCTAATGAGAGGAAAGGTGATGAAAGTCATTGTATGATCTGAAAGGAAATGTTATACAGGATGTAGTGCTGGAGTTTGGAAAGAGCCTAAATATCTCAGCTTCCACGAGGCTCCAAAGGGAGCAGAGATGTTTGGAAACCTCGACAAACATACCCTCCAGGGGCAGGTGTTCCATGCTGGCTCATCCCAGCTCGCTCCCCTCCTGACCAGGTAACCCAACCTCCACACCTCTCTGTGAGTGGAAAGTGTATGAGATCTGTCCCTAGGGAAATGAAGCAGCAGAGTTAGATTGAGGAGGAGGAGGAGGACAAAGAGCCTGTTAGTCACCTTGTGCTGAAGGTGGCTGTAAGGAACAGGAATTTCTATTTATATATGTACTAAATCTAGGCTGAATGCACAGGAAGGTCAACTTTCAGCTACCGGCCCTGCAAATGTGGGGGAACAGACTTGACCACTGTCAGAGACTGAAATAGTTCATGCCTCAAACATTGATATAAAGTTTTAAAGAAGCTGCAGCTATAGAAACCTCCTTCAAGAACTTTGGACTGTAAGTTGAACTGCTGATTAGATAAAAGGAAACCCATTGTTCAATCACCTCAGGCTGAGGGAAAGGTATGCGTCCACAATTGGCAAAGCCTCCAGCTGAGTTTGGGGTGGGGGAGAGCACAGCTCACAGAAGCCAGGTTTACACAGACTCCGCCCAACCGAGGGGGGAGGAGGAGGTTTTGGGTGCATGTGGCAACCTCTGGTGAGAGGCACTGAACACCCATCCTCTGATTACACAAACCGGCCCGGCTGTGGAACCCCCAACCCCACAGGCCACATCCATGGGACATTCACATGAGAGGCTCGGCCCCACAGGACTGCACGTGATGGAACAGACCCAGAGTCTGCCGTGAGAGACTGACCCCCACCCCAGGGGGACATGGCCAGACGTGCCCACCCAGCCTGAGCATGTACACCCATGGGACTTCGTGCCTTCGGGGGGGACCTTCACCACCGAGAGACCAGCTGGAGAGGATCAACAGGACATCTTGGGGTTTATGGAGTGGTGATATTTTCCTTATTCTGTCTCTGTCACTCCTTCCTTCCTTCCTTCCTTCTCCTTCCTTCCCCTTCTTCCTTCCTTCCTTCCTTCCTTCCTTCCTTCCTTCCTTCCTTCCTTCCTTCCTTCCTTCCTTCCTTCCTTCCTTCCTTCCTTCCTTCTTTCTTTCTTTCTTTCTTTCTTTCTTTCTTTCTTTCTTTCTTTCTTTCTTTCTTTCTTTCTTTCTTTCATTCTTTCTTTCTTTCTTTCTTTCTTTCTTTCTTTCTTTCTTTCTTTCTTTCTTTCTTTCTTTCTTTCTTTCTTTCTTTCTTTCTTTCTTTCTTTCTTTCTTTTCTTTCTTTCTTTCTTTCTTTTCTTTCTTTCTTTCTTTCTTTCTTTCTTTCTCTTCTTTTTCCTTTCTTTCTTTCTTTCTTCTTTCTCTTTCTTTCTTTCTTTCTTTCCTTTCTTTCTTCTTCTTTCTTTCTTTCTTTCTTTCTTTCTTTCTTTCTTTTTTCTTTCTTTCTTTCTTTCTTTCTTTCTTTCTTTCTTTCTTCTTTCTTTCTTTCTTTCTTTCTTTCTTTCTTTCTTTCTTTCTTTCTTTCTTTCTTTCTTCTTTCTTTCTTTCTTTCTTCTTTCTTTCTTTCTTTCTTTCTTTCTTTCTTTCTTTCTTTCTTTCTTTCTTTCTTTCCCCCTCTCTCTCTCTCTCTCATATTTACCATCAAATAAAACATAAAACCCTTACTGTTGTCACTGGCATATGGTCTCATTTGCACCTTAATTCGGGCAGAGGGCATTTCTAAGAACCTTAAAACTGGATCATAACAACCACTTAGGGAGGACAAAGTAAAACAAGGAAAGGTGGAGGTGAAAACTGCACATAAAGGGCAGTGCATCCTTGCTAAAAACAGCATTTCATTAGGACTGGTGAGAGTTTCAGGGAACCTGAAGAGTGTCAATGACACAAAGATGACATATTATGGTTAAATTAAAGACATTAAATATTGCATTAAGCATAGAAGAAAAACAGCAATTTGAAAAAAATACAGTCACTGAAACAAGACAGAGAGCAGGTACAGGAGCAGTTGCTTTTAAAAACTGAGATATATTTGCTGCCATTTTATCAGATTCTGAGAAATTCAGGGTAACTCCTATTTCCCTTTCTCTCCCTGAGTGGGAAAACAAGAAAGTCTGATAGACAGGCAATGAGAAAAAGTGAGGTTGGTATCAGAAATTTTAACTTAGAATGCATATGTATTTGAGAGAGGAGGAATTAGACTGAGGATGGGCGGTAACACTCTAGAAGTTAAAAAAATAACAAAACAAGCAACTATTTCTGGGAGTTAAAATTCCATTATTTTTTTCCCCTGCTCCCTATGAATAACATTTAGCAACAGCTATTCTGGTCCTTTGGCCAACTTTATTCTGAGTACACTGATAGCTCTGCAGTAACCAAAGATTTAAAAATAATCATCTGTCAGACTTAAACAGAAGAAAATATACTAATTTTGATCATGAGAAGAAAACATGACAGCAGGAAAAAAAGGCAGGAGAGTTTACTGCACCTTGTTCTGGAAAATCTATCATACCATGGGCATAACTCCTGATTTGCTATAGAAAAAATAGTCACAGAGCAAGCTGGAAAATAAGCTTTGCTACTTTCCTACCCTTCATTTTGCAATCTCTCCATACCTTTTCTCTATTATCACATCTCCAGCATTTAGAGGATGGAGTGAAAGACCTGTGAGGAATTTTTAGAATACTGAGATTTTTAAGAACCTCTTAAAGTACTCTGCTGAGTTTTAGTGGCTGAAATAATAATAGTCCTGATTTTATGCCACATTGCAAGTAGTATCAACAAATAAGTTACACCTGATTCACAGGTGGCTCTTCCTTTGAAAGGGACTTTTCTTTTAAAGTATTTTATATGTTGACATAATAATGAAAATATAATAGCAGTTGATTAACTATCAGTTTTGCTCTGGATAGAATTGAAATTAGTATAAAATATCCCAGTAGACCATTAACCCCAATGGCTTAAGGTCACACTCAGTTGCAGCTTTCCTTTAGATTCCTTTTCATGTCCCCTGCCAAAAGCTATTGACCTTGTCTTGTTTAGTTTGTGTCTTAAAAGTGTGAAGATGGGATTTTCAGAAGAACAAGCAGGGAGTTTTGGTGCTCCTCTGGAGGTACTGCTGGGGGGATGCTGCTGAGCTCAGTGGAGAAGTCAGTCCCAGAAATAAATGGGGCCCTGGTCAACCCATTGTACTTCAGCACAGAGGTTTAGTCCAGACTGTTGGTCTGGTCTAACTTGTGGCTAAGAGGCATCAATTGTGAGGGTCAGCACTGCAGAAATGCTGATTAATAAAATGTGACTAAAAACCTCTTCAGAACATCAGCTGACAGGGTACCATGTTTTGATTCAAATTTGAGTTTCAGCTTTGAAATATTAAATCAGGGACTTAGAAGCCCCCTTTCCCATAGAAAGCTTGGGATCACTTAAACAGCAGCAGATGGCAGAAAGAGAGAACTTTGTAAGGAAATTGGAATAAACCAAGAGTTTACAGGCTATGGAAAAGAAGGTAATAAGGCCATGTGATTTCTCCCTGCTAGAGGTGTCTCCGCAGCCAATGCTTCCTCCACCTGCCCTCAGGGGAGCTATGACCAGACTAGGATCCCAACTGTAGATGTTTTTATCTGGGTCACAGTCTGGATTTTCAGGGTATGTGGTTTATAGCAGAATCCAGAGAGCCAGGAAGTGCAGTTTCCTAGAAATCAAATGGAAAGATTACAGGAAGAGAGGGTGGGCTGAGAAGTATGAGGGAAAGCAAAACCTTCATAGATGTACTAGACATGGAGACTCCAAGAAAAAAAAGCTGAGGTCTGCAGAAGCCTCAGCAAAAGAAAAGGAACACATTTCTCCACAGGGAGAAAGTTGGCTGTGACCTACTATTGCTGGCAGATGGAGCTTCAGCCTCAGCTGGCAATCTATTAGGGTTTAAAAAAAAGTAGTAAACTGTCTTGGCAGTGAGAGGTAAACCAACTGCATTGCTGGAGGAAGAAAAACCACATGCTCTGAAGGCTTAGTGGTTCATGACCCCCGCTCTCAAAAGAAAATGAAAGGTGGCAGTGGTTGGTGACTCACTTCTCTGGGTAACAGGGACATCTGTTTGTTGCTATGACCTAATGCTTATGGAGAGGCTTAGCCCAAACCAGAGCTATTGCACAAGTTTGCCAAGGCTCATTCAGCCCTCTGACACCTCCTCCACATGGCTCAGTCACTTCAGAGCTAATGCCACTGCTCTAGGAATAAGCAAGGGAAAACCATAAGAAACAGCAGGGATCCTGAAGTGATGGTGAGAAAATTGGAGCCTCAGCTGGTGTTCTTATCAATCCCATCAGAGAGGGTAAAAGCCCAAGCAAGGACAGACACATCCTGGAGATAAATATATGGCTGTACAGATGGTGAGGCTTAGAGTACTTGGGTTTCCTGAAGGGGGAGGCAGTATTCATAATAGGGTCATAAGAGGGATGAGAAGGAAATGACTGAATCGGTTGTAGATATGTGTAAAGTGTTTTGCCTTATATGATGCAGGATGCACATGTTCACTCTGAGATCTGGAATCTGGAGGGAGACAGACCTGTTGAAATTCTCCAGGGTAATAACAGAAGAAGGACAGGACATCTTTGGAAAAGAAATAAAACAGGATGCAGAGAACGCAACCCGGGGTGTGTTTAAATTTATTTTAGATTTTCATAGTTAGGTATCTAATTTAAACTAGTCATGTGGGCTCATATTGCAATCAGACAATTTCACCTGTCCTAGACTGCTATTTTATGATGGGAAAAACTGCCTCTGAAGGAGTTTGTTTCTCTTCATGGACTCTGAAGGAAAGCTAGATAACTAAGTGCCTATGATAGCAAAAAATTCAGAATAAATTATCTTTCACAGATCTGAGTGGAAATCAAATCCGTTCTTGACTTGATTCTGATCAAAAAGAAAAACATGACTGAAAATAAGGAGGGGCAGGTAAATTAAGGGAGAATGAGCAGTGAAGTGGTAGAATTGACACATCTTGGAAATGGAGGAGGAGAGAACACTGGAAAAACAGGACAGTGGGCTTCAAGAAAAGAGATTTTCATAACTCAGTGAACTGAACAATAAGACCCATTAGGAAACACAACTAGAGGAAAGAGTGAGAGAGTTGCAGCTGGCAGTTTCTTAAATAAGGCAAAGAAAGATGAATGGCAAAGTAAGTATAAGGAGGAGTGGCCATTGCCAGGCTTGATTTAACTTTTTTGTCAGCAGCATTGCAAACAGAACAGAAGTGAAATCTTCCACTCCCTCACAAGTTTCTTTCTCCCTTGACTCTTAATTTCCCCTTAGCTGTAATGAAAAATAATATTGCTTTTAAGTTCCACCTCAGATTCTCCCTGAAAGCAAATGAATGAACATAATAGAGAGATGCTTTAGCTAACTCTTCAGTATTTCACTCTCAAGAAATGAATATAAAATACAAACTGGCCAAATTCTTAATGACAAGCATGACAAATGATATAAATGTGAAGAGTCAATGCCAGAAAGAACAAAACACAAGATAATTTCAATACAGTTGTCACAGAAAAAAGAGGAACATTAAAGCATTCTGCGGTTTTTTTAAGTAGTAAGATCTACTCTTCTGCTTAATGGAAAGGGAAGGCTAATGACAGATGTTGCTAATGGATCTGAGGAGTTTCATGGGTTTTTGGCTTTAGTCTTCACCAACTGTGATTAGATAGCTAACACAATTAGCATCAATGTCAAAGGATATGAAGTCCACTGGCATAGAAAAAGAGCATCTTGGAGGCTATCTAAATAAGCTAACTGCTTTCAAATAATTTGATACTCTCTTAAAATTCTCCTCAGAGAAATTAGGGCACTGTCTGGGGCAATGCCAGAAAATGTAGTCTTTATTGAGGATGGCTGGGCTACAGAAGACAGAAGAGATAAAACACAGTGTAATGTGTATAAAAAGGAGAAAAGTAGTCCTCAGTCATTTACAGACCAGTGGAGCTTCATTTCAGCTGTGTTATGACACTGGAATAAATATATATAAAGAAAAAAGCTATAAGTATTTGACACATAGACTAGTAAAGAAGAAACACAAATCCATTGAAAGAATAAAGGGGTGATGACAGAATAAAGGGGTACGTGGATAGGAAAGAAGGAATAACCAAGTATGACATAGCTGTGTTTCTTTAAGATTTGACTGTCTTCTATCCCAATTCTATAAGCAGGTTAGGAATATATGGTTAAAAAAATAAATGCAACATCAAGATGGGAAGATGCATAAAGATGGGATCTACAGGGTTTTGTTGTTGGTCTGGTAGTCTCCAGACTAACATTTAAACTATTTAAACATTAAATAATATGGACTGGAGAACAGAAATAAGTTTTTGAATTCAGCAAGATTAGAAGTCAAAATGACTTTGATAAATTGAATGTATTCTTGATGTCAAGAATGACATTGAGATATTGAAAAATGCCATGCAATAAATGGGACACAATTCAACAAAGCTGTGTGCAAAACATGGCACTGTGAGAGAAAAACAGAAGTGAAGTACAAATACATCACTAAATCAACTGGCTACAGGTAAAGCTCTTGAGGCTACAGTGAATAACTCAGCACATAAACTGATGGTTCAAATAAAGTGTGACTTCAGCCAGAGGTCCATTCTAAATGTATTTCTGAAAAATAGGACACTTTTGGAGAAGGTCCAGAGGTCACTGACAACTCTGACCAAAAGTCTGAAGACCTAGAAGACCTAACAAGGAGCCTTGAACTCACTGTTTTGGGATTTCTGTTGGGGTTTTTTTAAGTGCAAATAGAAGTGAGGGAGAGACTTAAAAGCAATTTTCAACTACAGCAAAGTTTACTGAAACAGAGGAATAAGGTTTTGGCGTTAGTTGTTTTGAATTTTTTTCATGAACACTGGAGACAGAACAAGTACTGGGGATTTAAATGGCAACAGTAGAAACTGTCACAAAGTTTTCTCACTGTAAGGAGAAGGAAATTCCAGATGGTTTTGTCACAGATGATTACAGTATCCTCAAAGTTTGTTGACTAAGTTAGGCAAACAGGTATTATACACAGTAACAAGGAAGAGAGAGAAGGAGGAACTTTGCATTAGGCTTAGGCATTTTGGGCTACTTCTTTTAGGCTATTTCCTACATGCTTTCTTTGAATCCATAATCTTAGAGAATAAAAATTATTCAGAGCAATATTAACCTCTTTTTGGTGCTTCAATCCTGTTGTCAGTTGCTAGAAATGGTATTCATTTTGAGAAGATAAATGTGGAGAGTATAATAGTCATGACACTGGGATTACAAACTGCTCTGGAAGGGTTGAAGATCTGTGATGGATATCACTGCTACTCCTTTGAGAAACTTCATCTCACTTGTGGATGAGACTCACTGTACAACATAAAGTTATTCCAAAGGAACTGAGCCATCCACGGGCCTAAATTTAGGGAGTTATTTTTAGATATCCTTGGTTTAGACTACAAAGTATTTCAAAGGTTCAGAAGAAAAGTTGTTGCTGACAGATTCATATTCTGCAGTATGACACAGAATTAGTCCATTTGAGGGGTGAAAAAGACACAAACAGCCATTCCTTATCACTCGGGTAGAGAGAGCATTCTTTCATTTTCATTTAAATCAGTAGGATATGACTGAAAGTTTTACCCACAGGCACTTCTGCTTGAAATCTTTGACATCAGTCAAAAACCCTTTTAATCTTGGGGAATAAAAGTAGAGGGCTTTACTCAGCTTTAATAAAATTTAAAAGAAAGGAAAAAAGAGACACAACATGAAAATAATTCCTTTCAGCTCTTGGTTTAGTGAATTTTTATCATAAATTCTAATGAAAAACGTATATGACAAGCCCCTAAAATTGTTTATCTTCAGGTTAAAAAAGAAGACAAAAAGAATTTGTGTTGCTTTCTTCATTTAATAAAGGTTGATATCTTATTCTGAGTGAGAAGTAAATAAACACGGGTGGTCTCCTTTATAATTAAAAAAAAACAACTTGAATTTCCATTCTAATTATTGTGGAACTGTCTTATATCTCTCTGGTCTTTAATGCATATCTTAATCCTACAGTTTCATCCTTACAAAGGCCAACTTTAATTTTTCTTTTGCATGTATGGTAAGAATTAGTATTTCATGACAACTGCATTGATTTTGCTTATGTTCCCTAAGAAAAAGATATTAAAAAAAAAAAGTAACAGAAAAAAAACATGAAGGAGACATTTTATTTTTATAGAGAATCTATCATTTTATAAAATTCTTTCTAACACTTTCTAACACTAGATGACCTCAACCATTTGTATTTGTTTACTAGCTGAGGAGGAAAACATAAAAAAAAATAAGCCTTCAAGCAGCCCTGTTAGGTAGTGGATAATTTTTTTCTAATTTCATATGAAACATGGGAGTGATAGGCCTTATAGGCCTACTTGTTGAATGCTTATTATCAATTCTACCTAAAGCAAATTTAACATTCAGGAACTAAATGAAAAAGAAAATCTGATCAATCAAAGTCAGAGAAGTTTTTTTTAACATATGTATTGCATTATATGCATTGGAAGTTTAAAGAAACTGATTTTAGAAAACTTTTCAGGGGACAAAGATTCTCATACATCTGTCCTATGAAAACACATAAGGCTTAGTCTAGGGTAAGCTGGGAGATGATTGTGTTCATCCTTATGACATCTTTTACAATGTCTTAAGAAAAATGGTCCCCACCATTGTTATTCATTGCAGTTGAGAATGTCTTGTTTTTTGAGAGTGGTGTAAGGCTAGGACTGAACACTGATTCATTTAAATGTTGTTTCTTCCTTTGGAAAGCTGAAAAACAGACCTAAGTTATTCTCTCTCTGGTAAGGATTTTGAGTGCAAATAATCAATGCCAGTAAAACCAAGGTAACAGAACTAGCTAAGCTGAAAATTGACTTTGAGGTTTTCTTACTCATGGGACCAGCATAATGGTAAAGACCACGGATTAGTCTGACTGAGTAAACTTCGTGCAGTTTGCAGTACAAAGGGATCGGAATTGAAAGGAAAAGGTGAGGATGATACAATCTTTATAATATATCTATTGGGTAAAACACTCTGTACAAAAAATAAAAAAGATGAGTACTACTTGGGCACTTGAGTGTGGAATAACAGGGAAGTCAGTCCAGGCACTGGTGTCTCTCAGGCACTGAATGAGAAATGTCAGTGTTTCTAGAAGTTTGTTGAATGCATTTAGGGTAGGTTTCTTCCAGGTTTATAGTGTGACTGACCCAAAATTAAGATAAAATGCTGAGCAAATAAGAAATTCTGGGCACCTCCATCCACAGAATCACATTCCCACAAAATCACAGAACTGCTGGCGTTCAAAGGCACCTCTGGAGTTCACCTAGTACAACTCCCTGCTCAAATCAGGGTTAGCTAAGAGCAGGTTTCCCAGGACTGTGTCCTTTCAGGTGTTAGATATCACCAAGGCTAGAGATGCTACAACTTCTCAGAGCAATCTATTATGGTGTAAAACCAGCCTCCCATTAAAATGCTTTTTCCTGATGTTTAAATACAATTATCAGTATTTCAATTTGTGACATCATCTCTGGTATTCTCACTAGACACCACTGAGTAGAGTCTGTCTGTATCTTCTGCTCAGGTATTTATATACATTGACAAGATTCTCCCAAAGCTTTCTCTTCTCAAGGGTGAATCAGCCTTTACTCATGCGTCAGATGCTTCACTTCCTGCAGAAGGTATACTCACAGCTTTTACCGGCTAGGCTCGTAGTTCAACACCTTAGAAAGCCTCGGGCAGCCTAGAGAGGTAGCACGGGCAATCCAGCATTGCAGTGGCTCTAAAACAGCAAAATGGTAGCTGCAAATCTAGTACCACCAGCAGAAGCAAAGAGGGAGAAATATAGCTCTTAGCTTGCCTAATTTCCTGCAATTAGAAGCTTTTAAAAAGAAACAAGCACACGGATGTTCGTGGAAAGAGTTGCAAAGCCAAAAGAGGGACGGCCCCCCCTTGGTCCTTTCTTTTATTTGGAGAAGGGGAAAGGGGAGCACTGGGGGCGGACCCGGGGTGAGCGGCCAATCAGACACTGCTGAAGAGTCTGAGTTACATTTGGTTTTGCCTGTGCTTGGAACAAAGGGGTTCAGAGCACATGGCAGACGTGGAGGGGGAGGGGAAGGGGAAGCTCAGAACAGGCAGCAACAACTTCCTTCATCATCTTTGTGGTCCTTCCCTGGATCTGTTCCTGTATGTACATGTCTGTCTTGCTCTGGGTCCAGAGTGTACTTGTAGTCTAGATCTGAACCAAGCACTCCAGATATTCAGACCTGAATAGAGAGGAAGGGTCACTTCCCTTGACTTGCTGGCAATGCAGCCCCTGATTCAGGCCAGGACACTGTTGAGTCTTGCTGTGAGGGCACATTGCTGGCTCATGGTCAACTTGGTGTACAAGGGTATCCCTAGGGCTTCCTCTGCTTTCCAGCTGGGCTGGCCCCTAGTGTGTCCTGATGCACAGGGTCACTCCTCCCCAGTGGCAGTACTTGACATTTCCCTTTCTGGAACTTCATAAGATTCTTGCTGGACCATTTCTCAAGCTAGCTGAGGTCCCTCATTGCAGGGCAAGCACCTATTAGTGTATTAGCCCTAACCCTAAACCCTACTCCTCCCAATTTTGCAGTAACATGAATACAAACTGACATCATGGATTTAAGCACAGCCTTGGTGGTTCTCCTAGTTCTCCTAGTTTACACAGAGACATACATACACACAAATATACATATGATGCACTGGAATATATAGAACAAGTGTGTAGGCATTGGACTAGATGAGCATTGCTGCTTCTTTACATCTGAAGTATTCTATTACTCTATGTATATAAATGTGGGTATGTAAGGATGTGTATATATGTATACACATATACACACACTGAGGTATACTAGAAAAATTCATGGGGTACGAATAGATTTTAGGGAGATGACTGTCATTTAAAGCATATTTCAGAATGTGTCAGTCCCATCCCTAAGCCACAGACAATGGAGAGAAGTATGATGGTGGGCAGTGAGCCACGCCAAATCTGATCACCAGAATGTGCCAAGCACAGCACAGGGATGGCTCATACCAACATTCTCCTGGTTCTCTCAGTTCTTCAGAAGTGTGGAGATTGTTGTACCTACATAATACGAAGGTTCATTGAAGCAAACACATACTGTCTGTCACCCAGATGAACCAAATATATCTACCTTGGCACCAAATCATGGAGAAGATGGCATTAAAATGCCTCTCTGCCTCCACCCAGTGCAATGTGAAGGCAAAACTCCTACTAAAAAACTCTCTGTGCTGCAAAAATTGTGCAAACTGTTATATTCAAAATTCAGAAGTTAGTTGCATTTTGATGAGCATTTTAAATGACTGAATTAAATGGTGCCTAAAGGAGAGCTGACATTCTCAAATGTCCCTTAAAAGGACATTCCAACCAATGCCAAATCTAGAAAGAAAGCTGTATTTAATGTCTTTAACAAAAGGCTTCAGATGTCATAGCCACAGCAGGAAGTAAAACCTGGGTTTAGAGAGATGCAAGCTGATGTTTAGATTGAAATAGATTTAGAGATGAGATTCAGGCAGAGTGGACAGAAAAGATGTAGATGGGTAGACACAGTGCAGAGATGGAGAGATGAAGAGATAGATACAGCAGATAGATTCTCATGAAATAGTCTTTCCGTGTTTGGTGTGCAGCTGCATAGCACCTGCCTGACATTTACAGCAGATAGCTTTTATTCATTTCATGGGATATTCATCAAAATGTGGTTGAGAGATGGAGAAAATTCCAAGTATGTGTCATCACTTTACTGGTTTGTGCAGCTGTTTCCTAAAGCACACAATGATGTTGTGTTGTTAAGGAAATACACTGTCACCCTGCTGAACAAATAAAGCATTTAGTTTATTGAGTAAGATTACAATAATGATGGGAGATAATAGACTAAAAATACTGTTTATTCAGTAAGAATGGACAAAAACTTTACTGTCCATGAAAGAATCACTTCATGTACAGAAAGTAAAAATTGTGTTATTTATTTAAACTACCTTTTTAATAGTACTGGTGTAAAATATTCCTGACATAAGCTTTGATGAAGGATAAGAACCAGCAAACATCCTTAGTGGCAGAACTCATCAGACTAGAGCTCAAACTACTGGAACCAGACAGGAGACTGTATCTATCATGTGTAACAGCAAATAATTATGCTGGGAAATACATAAGCCTAAGATAGATGAGGGGTGGGGAGTGGGGGGGGGGGTGTTGTGTTTTTGTTGGGATACTGACTTAATAAATTTCTGATCATAACAAAGGCTCATGTTACCCTTTCCTGGGAATAAGCCTGTCTTGATTTTACAACTCTTTGTATCTGCTGCTTAATATTTCTCAAAAACTGATGCTTTCAGAAATATTTATTTGTGATATTTCGGATGAGGATGGTATGTCAGCCAAATTGTCTGAGCAATAGTTACACAGGACTAGGCTGTTAATTCTATGAGGCTCTTTTACACAGGCAAATCTAGCCTGTCAAAGTCATAGCATTTTCTTCCATCCTATTTTTTCTTTTGTATTTGCAACTGTTGCAGAAGAAGAAAGAAGAAAGAAAAAAGAAGAAATAAGAAAGAAGAAAGAAGAAAGAAGACAAAAGAAAGAAGAAAGAAGAAAGGAAAAAGAAAAAAGAAAAAAAAGGAAAAAAAGAAGAAAGGAAAAGAAAAAAAGGAAAAAAGGAAAAAAGAAAAAGAAAAAGAAAAAGAAAAAGAAAAAGAAAAAGAAAAAGAAAAAGAAAAAGAAAAAGAAAAAGAAAAAGAAAAAGAAAAAGAAAAAGAAAAAGAAAAAGAAAAAGAGAGAAAAAAAGAAAATCTGTCATAGTGTTTCCTTTAAGAGAGGCAGATGGGACCAATTTTCTTGTTACAGTTTCATTTGTAATAGGTTTTTCTTATGTTTCTTTTGTTTGAACCTATGTTTTGGGGCTCTTACTTATTTAAGCAAACTTTCACAAAAAAGTTCAGGGACAAGATACAAGTATTTTGTGTTTTGCCTGCAAGACTGTGTGTTGTAAGGCCCCATTCATGTGCTTCACCTGCCTCATCCTGAAGCTGTCACCACCTTCCCACCTATCTGCCCCTCTGGCATATTCCCCAGAGAATACCTTACCCCTCACTGCCCCACACCAGCTCAGCAGCACTGCTGCAGGGCACACTGACAATCCCCATCCCTGGGCTGGGGAAAGCACTCCCATGAGGGCAATCTTGGAGTTTTTAGGTTTCCAGTAAAGAAGTAAAAAGTCCACCCCGTGGCTGTGGCACAAATGCAAAAGCAACAGCTGATGGGGCCCAGGATTACCCAGCAAACCAGTATGAGCTGCCCTCGCATGGCCAAAAGACATGTGCAAAGACAGGAAGGACACCAGGACTGTGCTCTGCTGGACCTGCCTGCTGGAGCAAAGGACTGGAATGGTGCTGGGAGCCAGGAGAGATAAAAGAGGAAGGCTTCTACAAATGAGAGAGAGTGCGGGAAATAGTGTTCAGTAGATTTATGAGTCTTTACTTCTTACTTCTTTATTGGAGATCTAAAAAAAACAAATTCTTCTGTGAACAAGTTGCTGCAGAGGGCTGGATGCTGAACTAGTGACGTAAGCCCTCAGGACAATCCCTGCAATCACAGCTCTAGTGACACGCAGTTCCTGAGCCGGTCCAGGCCATCTGTGGTGGCAGCTGAAGCAGGGAGTTGAGATGCACGGTTGTAATTTATGGAGAAAGCTTCAGAGCTCCCTGAGATCCCTCCCTGTTCTAGTGGCAACCCTAACCACTGCAACCACAAGCTTTTCTGACTTGAGCACTCAGTAGCATCCTCTCAACTAAAAGGAAAGTGGATTCAATTCCTAATGCAAACTGTCTGCTGAAGCCTCCTGGAGTTAAGTAAGGAACTCACGAGTGTTGGAACATTTCAGGCTTTGTCCCTTAGAAAAAAGTTGTTAAACTATGACCTCATGGTGCCTCTATCGTGGCCTAGATCCAAAGGCAGTTGAAGTCAACTCCTATTGACTTCAGCGGGCTTTGGAACAAGCTCTCTTCCACTTCAGCACAAGGCTATTTTTAATTAATCAAGACAGCCTCACTAGAATCCGTTTTGGCTTTTAAAAATGGAGTGTACTGTTGCCCTGGAACTGAAAGTCTCATCATGATGCTTGGCTATGATATCAGGATGGAAGGAGAGATAAAACCCCTTTTCTTGCATCAAGCTGCTCCTGCTGGAGCTGCTCTTTTCTTGTTTCTTGTTGCTAAAATAGCAGTGCTATTGTTTGCATTTATTGGTCTCATCTTTTGGGATTTGGAAATCCCTTCCAGGGCAGGCAACCTGCATGCACACACACATTCCCCCAGACCCCCCACCCACACAGGCACACACCAGTCATGTGTGCTCATTGCTGCCTATATTTATGCAGACTTATTTTAACTTCATTGTCTACAATTCACTGATTGTCTATTCAAAATACTTTTTTTATACCTATGTACAATCCAGGACAGATTTCCCAGAAGAATCTGCTATACTATATAGCTATATTGCTATACACAAGCACTTTTTCCATTTCTTAAACATGTAGCAGAACAACTTTCTTACTATTTTTTGTGCTCAAGGGAGTTTTTTTATTTCCATTAGTTTTCACAATGTGTTGTCCTGCCTTAAATAATCAAACAATTTCATAGTAACATAAACAGGAGTTACTGATTTAAAAAAAGGAAAAAAGAAAAAAATGAGAGATTTCATTTGTTGCTATGCTACTACAGAGCAGTTTTCTCCAGAGTCTAAAACAGAAAACAAAATCAAACTGGATTTTTCAACCATATTTCTATCACATTATGATGTGTTACAGGCAGTGATAGTTTATATTTCAGACTGTAATTAATGATAGATGTTGACTGTCATACGTCTAAAAGAAGAAAAGCCCATTTCATAAGTAAAACAGAAAACTGAAGAATAACCTCTGATTTGGTATTTCAAAATGTGAATAACTTCTTAGGTTATTATATTTTATAATATTTGTGTCATAAGAAATCAAAGAATCATAGAATATGCTGAGTTGGAAGGGACCCACAAGGATCACCAAGTCCAGCTCCTGTCCCTGCACAGCACTGTTCCCAAGAGTCACACCGTGTGCCTGAGAGCATTGTCCAAACTCTTGTTGAGCTCTGTCAGGCTGGTGCTGTGACCACTGTCATGGGGAGAATGTTCCAGTGCCCAGCCTCCCTCTGCATGAAGAATCTTTCCCAGATATGCCATCTAAACTTCCCCTGACTCAGCTTCACGACATTTTATTTTTCTAAATCAGAATGAGAACAATCTTCAACATGTTACAATTTCTTATTCAAAGTTAATTACAATTTTCAGCTGCCTCTGAATTGTGAGAGGAGTAGAAGGTCAGAAGACCTGTTTTTCAAACCAAAAGGTCTTCATCTAGCTTGATATTAATAGAATTCATAAAAGGAAATATTACGATCTTTCAGTGAGCTTTGTGGATGCAAGTCACCACAGAAATGGAAAGTGTTGTTATTTAAAAGAAAAACAGTGATTTCAGGTCCTGAGCCAAAATGAGCCAGGATATGGAAAGAGTCACATCCAAAGCCCTCTGGAGTTAATAATAAGTCTTTCCATTCCTTGCTGGAACTTTATTCAAATTGTGAATTTCTCATGGTGACATCTGTGCGTCCTTCATTGATGGATGTGGTGAAACAGTGCTGGTGACGATCACAGATAGATGCCATTGCTGCAAACTGACAATTTCCTGGCTTTGTGTAGCATTTCTTCAGTTTTTCATGCCATTCTTTGGATGTCATCATTCATCTGTTTCCCATGGCTCTTTTCTGTTTCCTACTCGATTTAATTATCTCCCTTTTTTTTTTTTTCTTTCACAAGGTAAAGTTATAACATATATAATCAGATGTAAAACATCATTCTGGAATATGACCAGCCACACTCTATACTTTCTGGTTTACTCTATAGAATTTGTTTCCCTGCTTTTTTTCTTCCCTACAGTACCATACAATACAATACAATACAGAAGGGTGGAAATGAAGTACAGTATTACATTTGTGACAACCTGAGGAATAACACCAGCACTCCTTTCCCATGGGAGATGAAATTATAACTCATGATTTCATGCCACTTCTCCCTATTTAAGTTCTGATGTCATCTTACATTAGAAATATGCAGGGAAAATGAAAGTGCAGTTTTTTTCCTTGCTTTCCATTTCATAGGAAAACACATTAATATGATTTTGTTCCATTGTTTTGGGAGTAGGGGAGAGTTTAGGTCCAGCTGAGGTCTCCTAAACATGTGCAAAGTTGTGTGAGTCCAACCTGTGTAAGGCTTGCATGAGTACTACTGAGCTGGACTACTGCTCCTCAGTGCATGCTCATAGCTAGCCCAAAGGGACTCAGAAAGTGTCTAATACACCCCTGGAAAACAGCACGTTGTCAATATGTGCGGATGCTATCTCCACTTTGATCTACACAAACTGGGAGCAGGAACAACTTGGTTTTGTGCATTGAGGATGTGTAGGTCTAGAAAGGGTCTCTAGATTCCACAAACACCGTGATATGGCAGGCTTTCAAAGATGATTTCACTCCAGTAAAACGATAAGAAAACAAAGAGAGTAGAGATTTAGTCTATTGACTTCCCAAATAAGTCTGACTTGGCAAACATCACCGCCTGCTATTTCTTTCCCCTCATAAAAAGCTTTCTTTAAGCACTGCAGCTGATACCTGAAAAGACAAGAAGTCTTGTCTCCAAGCAGAGCAGTATTTCCTTCTATTTTAAATCTAGTCAGCCTGGCAGAGCTGGTGTGCCAAACTGTCCCACTGTTTGGTTATTAAAAAGAAAATAATGTTATTGAATGTGTCTGCATCATATCTTACCTTCTGGACAAGCAAACTTGGTTTGACATAGGCCTTTGAAACAAGGCTTTTCTTTACCATTGTTCTTTCCTAAATACCCTTTTCTCTGTCTGTTGTTTCTTGAGCTCTCTTCACTCCCAAACCTCTGTTGAAACTATTTCGAAGTCAGATATTTTCCCCTCTTACTGTCTTTTCTCAAAGCCTCTATAAAACAGAGCTCGCTGAGCAGGGTGGTCTGTCCTTTCATTTTAGCTGCGGGAAAGGCAAGGAAAAGCCTCTTGCATTTGTTAAGCAAGACTTCTTTGTTCACAAACAGCCACTAAATACTGATATGGATACCTACATCCTGGTAATCATGCAAAGCGGCAGCTGGGACAAACTCTAGCTGCCTTTTCCATGTGCTGTCTTGAGTATTTTCTTCCAGGGAGTGAGATTTTAGTATCATTCCTATCTTATAAAATACCTTAGTGGCAATAGTTACTTGCCCAAGTGTGTGAGCACAGGTCTGAACTTTCCTGAAAATTTGGAGTAAGTACTCCTTGAATCATTACAGATAATACAAGGTCTCATTGTGGATTTAAAATCATTGAACAGCAGATTTCAGAGGTGTTTTGTGAGGTCCCAATCCATCACCAAAACAACCTTCTTCCTATGAAATATTTGTCCAATCTCTTACTAAAACTTTTAGCACAGAGAAATCTGAAAATCTTCAGCCTGTTCTTGGGCTTCACAAACTCTTCCATTAGTAAACCTTTGTTTTACTTCATTGTCCTTTTTTGCAGGCTAAAGCCACTGTTTACCCATCCACTACAGATAGAACATGCCTCAACCATTCAAGATCTTGCTCTGAGGAAATAAAGCAGCTCAAGTTATTGCAGGATAACCTGATATAGTGGGAAAATGTGATAGGAAATGATGATAAGCCCCTGGCAAGCGAATTTTGTGATAATATTTGATTTAGCCATGTAAAGTACCTATTTTAAAATTACTCCATAACTATTGGTTCATAACTTGGAAGAGTTATAGCTGCCTTCCTGTACATGAAGAGGGCCCATGAGAGAGCTGGAGAGGGACTTTTTACAAGGGCATGTAGTGACAGGACAAGGGGGAATGGCTTCAAACCGAGAGCAGGTTTAGAATAGGCATTAGCAAGAAATTCTTTACAGTGAGAGTGGTGAGGCACTGGAACAGGTTGCCCAGAGAAGCTGTGGATGCCCCATCCCTAAAGTGTTCCAGGCCAGGATGGCTGGGGTTCTGAGCAACCTGCATAGTGAATGGTGTGCTGCCTGTGGCAAGGGAGTTGGAACTGGATTATTTTAAGGTCCTTTGCAACCCAAACCACTCTATGACTCTACGATTCTGTAAGATTACCATTTAGATTTTCAGGGGCTGCATACCTGCAGATGAAAGTAATTGGCTGAGGGGTGACCAGTCTTCAGGTGGAAACTCAACACCTATCTGGATTTTAAATGAAATGCCAAAACAGAACGAGCTGAAGAAATCCCCTCTATTTTTCATACAGGCACGTATCTTCCCTGTGCAGCCAGGAGGTGGGGAGTACTCTCCAGACATCTCATTTGCTCAACTCACATTCTGGTGGGGGACATTGCAGAACCTTTCTTAAATGCCACATATACTTCAGTAGCCTTATAGGCCACTAATTGTAAAATCCCCAAACCAAGTGACTAAAATATAAACTATTTTATTTTTCATTCTGATCCCCAGAACCTTGTCACTTTGACTTAGGAAGGGACCTACAGCACCAAATAAAAGATTAAAAAAAACAAAAGAATAGATATGTCATCCTAGGTCTTACTACTCGAGAAATAATATCATTGGTCATGACCTTCAGATTTAGGAGATTATGCTTTTAAACAAAAGTGAATATAAGACACAAGCATGAGACTCGATTTAAGCCAAAATACATTAAGAGGTAAGACTTGCCAAAAATATGATAATGGCAACAGTAAGGGAATTTAGTTTGACCTGCATTTTTTGAACTTCATTTTCATTATAAAATATTATTTTGGAATATCAAACTGCCCAGAAACACATAAATACTTGTGTTAAGCAAGTCTTAGAGAGTCACACCATACAAAGAATTATTATTTAGCATTTTTCAATAAGAAAAGATCAAAGCATTCATCCTTCATTGGGATTTTTGAATGTAACACACCCATCTATTTTTAAACTTATGAATTGCTCTAAAAACAAAGATCAGTCAGAAGGAATAAACCAGAGGGGACTATAGACTACATATAAATATTCAAAGTGAAGACATATGGCTTCTGGCACCAGTGTTCTGCAGTTATGCTGGAAGAGAGAAGAGAATGGAAAGAAGGAACATTACCCAAAATTATATTGATTTAAAACATGAATGTCCCAATATGGATCTTCTTATATATGGGCTACACCTGGATATATGGAATTGTGAACTGCTATCTGGAAAAGGCACACCTGCAGACCTGGTGGATATGAACAACTACAAAGAGAAGGGTCACCAAGATGGCCCCATGTGTTTTAGGTGAGTTTAGGCAAGTGTCCCCCACAGATAACTCAGATGACTATTTCTAATCACAGTTCAGAACAGGCACGAAAGCTTAACTATTTGCCACTTTTAATCAAATTCACTTTGAGTTTCCCATGTATGGCTGTATCAAGTTCATCAGTTAATCAGTTAATTTCTCCACTATCAGGTATTTCCCTCAGGAATTCAATTGCTGAAATAGAGCACGTGCAACACTCTGCATTTCCCCAAAAGATTTCTAGACTTTTTCACAGAAATAACACTTGAAAACAGCAAGTCTATCCTGTCAGCTCAGAAACAAAACGAGAACCAGCCTCTGCAGCAGGCAGTCAGGAACATAACCCTCTAACCAGTTCCACAAAAAAAAACATACAGAACCCCTCAGAAATAAATTTATCTCAGGAAGTTTAAGCAGCTAAAACTTATTCATCTCAGACTGCAATTTTACAGTGACTACAGTGATACTTCCAAGGGGCTGCTAAATGTACAAGTGTAAAAGTATCCCACAAGCTCCAGTGTTGGTTCTTGGGAAGAGAAGAACCTTCTGTCAGGCTTGCTTGGGCTATGGGAAACCAACCCCATGGCTCTTCAACATCAGTGGACTGAAAGAGAGAGCATTTAAACCCATCTCGTTCTTCCTAGATACCAACCTAGAGACAAGACTAAAACTTGCATAACTTGTGAGATAAGTCTCCTCTGGAAGGAACTGCTTCTTTCTGTTGGATTTAACAGGAGGCTTTGCTGTCTAGCTCTCTAATTTGTAGACATCCAGTTTGGGTGAGATAAAAAACGTGAGAATCAGTGTGAGAAACTCAGTTTTGGGCTCCTCATTACAGCTCTGTGAAAGGAATGAATGAATAATTTTGCAGAATATAGTAATTAAGCCCACCAAATGTAAATGCTGGAAATTTGCATGTATGCATGTAAAAGAAAGAGAGTGAAAGATTTTGGAGAAATAAGGCTGCCTTGTAAATCTATTTCTTTTGGACACATTTTCACTGTTGTTATTTATATCCCAGTCCCCAGACTAAAGTGGAATGGAAACTTGCTGTGTTACTGAAAGGTTTTGTTGCATGTTTTGCCACCACTACTAGAGCCATCACTGCTGTTTGATGCAGTTTACTCTTTTTCAAAACCAGAATTTTCTCCAGGATACTTAAAAGCAAGAGAAGATGCTGAATAATATAAAACAAGTGACTTCCGTGGTTACCTTTTGGGTTGATTTTTTGACTGGTCTTAGCATTTGCCTCCAACACTGAATACAACAAAATGTTCTTAGAAAGAAAGGATGGGAAAATCAGGGTCAAAAACTTTTCAAAGGTGGAATACAGGCATATTTCTTTGCAAGGACGTCAGGTTCTATCAGCAAGGCATGCATAGGCTGCCACCTAAAAGTCTAGTCTTCTACAAAAGACAGCAGTTTCCAGCCCTGTCTCCTGAGGGGTTTGAACCTTTCAGCAGTGGCACATTGTTTGGCTGAGAATGGTGTCTCTGGTCCCCATCAACTTCCTACTAGGATGCTTAACCTCTAACTTGGGCAGGAAAAATACTGACTGGAAAAATACCCTTGAAAGGGTGCCAGTCCCTGATTTCAGTCCTTCTGCCAAGGTCAAATTCCTTTCAATTTCCAAACTCTTTTCATTTAGTATTATTCCCTGTGGTTGAGAAGAGTTTCCCATGGACACCTTTGGAACTATTTAATCATTCTTTATACTGACCTAAGTCTCATTAAATGTTAAGCTGTAAGATGCTAAAATTACAGTATTACAAGGTTTGGCCCATGAACTTGCCCCATATGAAAATGAAAAGTGACTCTCTTCAGTGACCCTAGTTGAAGTGCTGAATGAAGGCAAGTCAGTTTGTGCACAGCCAAGTGGGAATGCTGCAGCCATCAAGGGAAGTGTCCTGCCAGCAGTCCAGGCTTGAGCAGATTTGCATAGCAGAAGTAAAGTAACCCTGATATGCACTTTTCTGCACAGACAATTTATTAAACACAGTAGAAATAGTCTTTTACACAGGTATTCTACGAAACAAAGTATGTATGTTTTTCACATAAACGTTTTACACTTGCTTGGTTTGCATATGGTGTTTTTTCTCCCTTCACTTGTATTTGCCTGATGGGCTTATGCAATGGTTTTGTTTTGTTTGTAATTACACTACTGTGTGTTTCCTTTTTTTAATAAGTACAGCATCCTCTTGTACTCTACGGGACAATTCTCCCCTAATTCTTTACACTTTTGTCCTTGCCCCCACATGAATCTGCTTTGCCAAGTTTTCAGCTGACATAACATTGTTCATATCCAGGAAATTACTGAGCTCCTACTGTTTTCCCACTTCTGTTTAACCATGGATTAAACAGACAGCCTCTCTTCAGCTGCCTACAAGGTCTCACTGGTACACATCAGGACTCTTGATTGCTGCCTGCTTGCCAGTCTATATGGAACAAAACCTGGGTCTCATTATCTCCATGCATAAAAGAAACAGAGTAACATAAAACAATATCCCAAAAAAATGGCAGTAGTAATTTGTGGAACTATCTGAAAACATGCTAGAAATCCTCCAGTATAATCTATAACCAGTGCTGGCTACAGGCAGTACAGATTCAAAACACTGAAAGAGAGCCACAGTAAGAGAGCCACAGGAAAGCATTATTTCTCAGAGTAATTGTGGACTAGTAAATCTGGTTATTTCCTTGTCTCCTACCTACTCTCCTTTAGCCTCACAAATTTCTTCAGAAAGCTGATACTAAAGTGATATCATATACCAGAATATCTCCATCCTGCATCTTGGGGAAGTGTCTACACCCCCAAATACTTCTGTTGAACTGAGTAACTTTCTGTCTTCAAAAATATGGCTAGCAGAGTTCACCTCTTTGATGCTCCATATGTGGACCCAAGGAATCAGGAAAGGTGCCTGGACTCGTCTCTTACATCTGGTAAGTGGATCAATTCCCCAACACTCTGCATGGAGGACGTCAAGATGCTGTTCAGTGCTTTTTGCTACTTTTCCCACATTCTTTCTCAGTTGCAATGAGTTAGCTGTTGTTCTGACAGAAGTTAGTCACAATATTCACAACTTATTTATGCAATACCACTGATCCCTGATGCCAAAGTCTGGGATGGCATTAGCTTCTGGAATTGCCAATCACCAGCACGTATTGTGTGATAACTCTAGAAATCGTGTTGAGACCCAGAGGTGAGTGTGGAGAAACTTAGGGTCAAAGTGCCTTCTAAGTAGCTCTCACTGCAAAGGCTTGAACAGCAGTGATGCTCACAAGCTGCAGGACTGCCTAGTGCCTGACTTCTGGGGGATTATCAGCCTAGATAAAGATCTCTTTCACTCTTCACTAAGTCAAAAACTAAATGCACAGTGATATCCGAATATAGGTTGTTGGGTTTTTTCCCCCAGATAGATATAGATTTTCATGCCAATATAAAAAGCATTTCTCTTTCTCATTTTAAAAAAAAAAAAAAAAAAAAGACTATTCAGTTTAGCCAATGGTAGATTGTTTCTGAGTACCCTATACCTGGAACATGTAATTCTGACTGATTTGGCATAAAGGAACTAAGCTGCATGCAAAATATTTTGTACAAAACAAAGAATAAAATCAACACCTTGTTGTATTTATTATTTATTCAAAAAATCCTACTTTTGAAGCTTGTGCTGTATCTTAGTTTTGGTTTGTTTTGGGATTTTTTTAAACATATTGGTTCTGATTGCCATAATGAATGAAAACTTGCACACATGGATGTTTATCGTTCAAAAGCCAAAAAGACAGACATAGATAATCCAGAACTTTTTCTTTATGATAACGCCTTTACACCTCCCATGATTTTCCAGAAGCTGCCTCATAAATGGGTCATTCAGACATCACATGGGGACTGTTTCTGCATTATGCAGAACAGAGGCTGAAGGAATCTGCTGCTGGGTATCTCAGTCTGCATTGCGGTCCTGCACAGGATGCAGAGTGTGTCTGCAGGTGGAAGTGCAAAATAGACTTACTGGTACAGATTTGCAGGTTTGCCAGAGCTGGCTTCTAGGTGTAAGAATTCTATCTAACGGTTATAAATTGAATGTAGTCCTCTCTATATAAAAACTATACAATATATGACTCTTTAGCAATGCAGAGAAGAGAAAAATGAAGAATTTAGTACTTTGACTTTGAATGAGGAAGTGAAACACCTGTTAGGCTGGAAAGTTTAACTGAATTTTTATTGAGTTCCCTTTGTGTACCACCAAGGTGTCTTTCAGGTTAAGGTATCACCATATCAAAGCATGTACTGAGCATGTCTCAGATGAAACACATTCTGATACCTGATTAATAAGTCATAAATCAAATCTTTTTAGGGAAATTGTTAACAATTGTTAACAATAGTTATTGAGCTGTTCCTGTTTAAAAGAGCATGCTTTGTTTTACTCATAGAGTTTACTAAAGTTTAACAAGATCTGTTTCTAAGGAAACTTAGAAACTTACTACTTAGTAGTAAGGATTCTAAGGAAACTTAGAAACTTAGATCACTTACTACTCCTTCCTGCTTTTCCCTTTGAATATTATTTTGTCTCGTATCTCTGTATTAATTCAAAGTCATAATTTTCATTGACAGCTTGCTACATATTCTAATTATTGACCAAAAGATCTTTACCAGAGAAAGAAAAATCCTTGGTAGCAAAGAGCACCTCTGATACTGCTTTGTCAAAAATAAATCAGGAGGCCAGTCTAAATCAAACATAAGTAGAGGCCATCTTGCCTGGATTATAATTAATTTTGAATTCCTCCTGTTGCCATGACACCATGCATGAAAAGAAATAAGCCAGGCATTGTGCAGTACTCAAGAGCTCACTGAAATTTTGGGGTTTGCTTCTTATGTTTAAAATAGGAAGAAAACAGTGAAACAAAAGCCAGCAGTAACACGAGTGCAGTTTTCCTCTCTGTGGAGGGGGAGAGGGATACATGCCAGGTATCTTTTGAAATTTTGCTTGTTGAAGGAAGTAATAATGAATCGGAGATGTTTGCCTAAATTTCCTGATTCTACTCCTGACAAAGCAAGTAATTATCACCTTTTCTAATCTTTGCGGACTACCTTAATTTAATATTCCTAAGTGACTACCCCCTCCCAGCTGCTTCAGGGGCAGCAATTAGCCCAAGCACTGCACACAACCCACACACTCTTCACACAAACCTTATGTTGAGCCTTCAGTAGCTCCTCAGAGAAGCTGGGAGAGAATGCGTTCTTCAGGCAAAAAACCTATTGTACACAAAGAACATACAGGACACTCTAGAGAGGAACGAAATTTTTTCTGAACCTCATGTTCTAACTGCTTTTATGGCTTTTAAAGAGATTATGGCACTTTCTTGTTAACAGAAAAAGGTTTTCTTCGCCCTACCGACACGTTGAGTGCTCCTTGTATCCAGAAGCTTTGTAGTGCTTCACATGTGGTTGTTGAACACTCAGAAACATAAAGCTCTATAAAACTCTTCCACTGGGGTGTTGTTAGTTGTTTTATTGGCAAATCCCACCTGATGCAGCCTCCTGAGCAAGACCAGTAACTGCTGCTTGAAGAAACACCGCAGCTGTCTCTGTGGGGCTGCTGCCCACGCATGTTTGGAGATGGTCATCTCTGAGCACAGACAATCATGACCACTGCTAGGGAGTGCTCCACGGTGCTGTGAGCTGCATGAAAAGGGCAGGCAGGCAGCTCTCAGCTGCTTTGTTGACACTGGATAGCAGCTAGAGCTCCTCTGCAAGCTTCATATTCAAATTGGAATAAAGAAAGTCATAGTCCATCCAGCCCAGAGCAGCGTTATAACCTTACTAAGCTGTGCTGACAGGCTGCACATCTGAGGTTGCTGTCAAAGACTTTAAAGACTTTAAGTACTGAGTGTCCTGAAGGGTCATTAAGGTATCCTGTGATTTAAAACAGATGTTGCTTCAACCTCAAGCATTTCTCAGCTTCCTTTCCCTCACAGCCATAGCTTTTCCCTGCAGCTTCTGGCCAGACCGTGTGGCTCAGAAGGTGTTTTCTCAAGCTTAATGTTAAAAGCTGTGAAAGACAGATGGTTGCACCCGACAGAATTCTTTAGGTTTAAGGAGCCCTAGGATGTCTCTAGAAGGACAAAGGATGCTGCTTGGCTGTAGCTTTTCACATTCAGTTTATTTCCACAACACAGTGCCAGAGAAAATATCTGGGTTAATTCTCTCAGTCTTAGGGCAAAGGAGAATCTGAGTCAGAGGGTCAGCTCTCACATAAGGCACTTGCATTTTAACCCAGTCACAACCTTCCTCTGCCTCCCTTACTAAGTCTTAGGTGTAAGGAAATGCTAGTAATTGACTGCAGAGCCTGCAATGCAGCACATCCTGAGATCACAAGCGAAAGGATAAAAATTGCTGGTAAGGATGATGGCACTGAGCACCAACGTACATTTTAGTCACAGCACAGATAGAGGTGACAGAGAGAAAGGTGCAATTTCTCAGAGCCTCTCCCTTCTGCTGCTCTGGATCTCTCTGCTTTCTGATTCCAGTTGTGGGAAACAGCAAGACAGCACTCCCCCAGCCCCCACTGATTTGCATCTTTCAAGGGCTGTTCTTCAATACTCTGCACCTAGAAACACTACCCTGCTGCTGGGAAGCCAGGAAAAGCTGCAAGGAACACTGAAAGGCTGGAGGCGTCCTTCACTGAGAAGATTCTCAGTCTGTAGCCCCCTCATTGATATTGAAGGCTGGGAAAATTTGCCGAACAAAATGCATGGATATGGTGGGAGTAAAGCACTAGTGGTCTGGTAAGATACACTGTCCTATCCTAATCCTCTAATTGCACCATTTCACGTAAGAAAATTTCAAGGTTCTGAAAAGGAAAAACGGATTCAGCTCAAAAACATGCTCCAAGCACATTCCTAACAGGCTGAAATTGGCATGAACTAGAAGTTTCCTGGGAGTCCCTGGAATTTTGCCAGGGAGACGGTGGCAGCCAGGAATGCACACTATATGGTTTTTTTAGAAAGTTAAAGTTTGTGTTAGTATTGGCAGGATCCTGAAACAAACCTCTAGGCCACAAAAAAAATGAGAAACCAACTTTTTGCTTTGCTCTACTCAGATGCACTTGGTGGCTAGGCAGGGGTAGGAAGACATGCGAACTTTGGAATGTATACAAATAGAGAGGTAAAGGCAGAAGGACTCACAGCAACCTCCCCCGTTGCATCTTGCCTCCCCTGCCAAACATGTTGACTGCTGAAGTGATGATTGCAGTTATTGTTTGGACAGTTGCATTGTTTCTGCTGAACATCTGTATTAAGGAACACAGATACAACAGCAGGCGTGAGTAGGAAGGGAGAAAAGAATAATTTGGCTGAGCTACAATATCCGTCTATTACAAAATATAGAGAAGATGCAGTGTTATTAGCCAAATCTTACTTTGTAACCAACTGATTTTTAGTGTTCCCCCTTCTTCTCCCTGTGAAGTCATTGTTTTTTGAACTTGGCATTTTGAAAGAGACCCCTGGAACCCCTGCTTTGCACCTCTCATTTTACATTTGTAGGCTGGAACATCTCTATATCAGCTTTTGAAAGTTCAAACACTTGGGCTTTTTCCCTGTCAGAAAAGGTTTATACACGCTTGGAGAACAGGAGCAATAAGGTATGCTAGTATCAGAGACTGGAACAGCCCCAGCAGTGTGCAGGCCCATCATAACATCCTTATTTTTAGCCCTATCTTTACAATTAGCTCTGCGGAGGCTTAGAAACACAGACTTTACAAGCCCGAGGTAGAAATCCGGTTCCCAGGGATTTCTCCTGCAAGGCAGCCCACGCTGAGCCGAGGCGATCGGCGGCTGCTCCCTGCTGGTTCGCGGCAGCACCGCTCACTGCCCGGAACACCCTTCCTGGGGGCTTTGCTAAGGCAGCTGGGACAGTTTATCCCTATTCCAACTCAGGAATCCCTCACTCGACCTGTACCCCTTGTAGCAGTTACATGAGAGTTCAGCAAAATGAGTCCACTAACAATTACTAAGGCATGAAAACAAAGAAATGCTGCACTCTGCTCATCTGCTGCAGCAATTTTAAACGCAATTTTGCACAAGCGCATGCATTTCTCTTGTGGCTAACCCCTGCAGTGACAGTGGCATTCTCAAAATACAGTAAGATCTCAGGATTTTGAAGCAGCCCAAGCATTTCTGCCACCCACCACATCATCATCTTGAGGGAGCAAAGAGAAAAAAATGTGTGCTTGTTTGCAATTGTTCTCAAGAATAACACACAGCAGTGAGATTACAGGAATGGCTGAGCCAACACCTTTTAGACTGATATGAGCAGCTCAGGCCTACAGAACCTGCTAAATTATTGCAGTTTCTACAAAATTATGCAACAGAATTTCTTCTTCCTGTAATCATATATGAGTACACAAACTAAAAGACACATTTGACATTTAGGGAGATGCTGTGCATAAAAATAAAGCACACATCAGCTAGACTCATATATAGATCCAGATTTTAGAATTTTGCACTGTTAGGACACTTACAATTTACTCCCAGGGGCTCTCTTTATTGGGCTTACAGTGTTGACTTCATTTTAGGCTTTAAAGAAACAAACAAAACAAGGAACACTGGAATATATTCACAGCACACACAACTTGACATTGTTCTCTCTGTCACATACCACAAAAGAACTGGAGTCAAGTCTTTTAAGTGCATTTCCATTGCTTGCATGTGTGAGTTGGTTTGTATGATTTATAGCATCTAAACATTTTGTATATGTGACTCATGTTAAGTTATACTCATCACACACAGAGTGATCTGGAAAAACAGTAACTTGGTTCTTATTTGCACCACTGAGTTCTGCACTAGTATCTGAAAGCAGATAAGGCACTCTATGACTGCTGTCCTCAGTTTTAGCCATGTAAAAGTTACAAGGACAAGGACAGTTTAGACTTCTGTCATCGAAGTATATGGGGAAAAAAACACACCTGAGAAGCATCTTAAGAGGCTAAAAAAGCTGATTTTTCTAGACAACAACCTTAGTAAAAGCAGCATAGAATGGGAAGGGGAATGTCCCAAAGACTCGGGAAATGTGTCTTTGCACTGACTGGCACCAGTTAAGGCCAGACACACAAATGTCAAGACACCTCATCCTTAAGTGATGTCACATACTAGGCTGAATCTCGGTTCCCAGAGCACAGAATCTGGGTAGCAGAGCTTTCTTGTACAAATAGCCTTACCTGTCATCTTCAAACTCAGCAAAAGTTCCATGGGTTTCAATACATCCTGTGTAAATAAGTCCTGGTACAGATGCGGTGCTGACAGGTCAAGTACCCACGGCACAGAATCTCTTATGAGGAACTTCCTAGCAGATCTTCAATTAGAAAAAAGAAGGAAGGTGCTTTGTGGATGCACTGTGCTCACAAGTTGGTAGTGGCAATTTCTAGCACTACCCCCCATACATGTGTGTGTACACAATACTAATTCCATTAGTACCACTGTAACTAGCACAATGCTAGAACTAGCACAAGGGTTTTGTGCTGTGCAATTCTATTGTCTCAATCTTTCAGTTCTTACAGGACAGTTACTGACATGATTTTGACCGCAACTGTTCCATCCAATGCCCAGGTAGCACTTCAGGAGTTACTCTGGGGCTGGGGTCCCTCCTAACAGAACTTACTACTATTGATGTGGTTCAGCTCTGGCAACTGAATGATCCTGGACACTGTTTACTAGAACATACGTGTGCTAGAAGTTTGTCACCTAAGAATTCAACTTAAATTTTCTTATTTTAGACAGTTGACTGTTACTCCATTTAATTTCTGCAGTGCTTGATTCTCTGATGACAGACTTGTGCAGAAGCCCAGTCACACATATGAAAGGCAGGGATTATAAAATCCTTCTATAGCAAGGGGAGCTGCACCTGGTGGACAAACAGAGGGACTGTCCAGGAGCTAAAGATCACTAAACTACACAGTTATTGCACGTGACTGAGAAATAATCCTACTCTCCAAGAGAAAACTACACCACCAAACATACGCTAATTGAAAACAACCCAGTGTGGGAGTAGCAGAAGCAAGCAGAAAGATCACTTTGTTACTAATACCTGCTCCTAGAAGAGGTCAAAACTCCTTGTGGCTTTTAGAGACTATTTTCTGCCCAATTAATTGAACAAAATATCTAACTTGATCTTACCCTGACAGAGAAAAATCATTATGCTTCATGAAAATGAAAGAAGAAATGACCTAGTAGCAGCTATTATGTGGCCTTTTCTAAAGTTGTCAGGTATAAAGCACATGGATGCATATTATTTATGCACACTGTTTTCTTGAAGAAATAGTGCCTGTGCTTTTTTTATGGGTATAGACAAATTGTACCCTAACAAGTGAGAAATAAACTGTGGGGATTAAAGGAAAGTCTCCACTCTCAACTGCAGTTTAGGCAAAATGCAAAGTGCTTGTTGATGGAGTCAAGAATGAGAAGTCACTACCACTGTTGGAGAGTTAAATACACTCATTCAGGAGATTGGGCTTTGCCTTTAAGTTTCACTTCCACACCACCAGACTGAGGGGAGTACAAGCTGCTTGCAGCCACCTGCACCAGACCTAAACCCATGGTGCAAGAACACACACACACCTCAGAGTGATCCTTGGGGCAGCACATTCACCTGGCTAGAGCATCCATCCCTGGACTGCAACAGGAGCTAGGCCAAGGACCCAGCTGTGCACCAAATTAGCACTAGAGATACCCAGATTCCCTCTTTTAGCTAAGCTGGGAGATGATAAGTCAGAAACCACAATTACGCCCAGAATTGTGGCAGGAGGTCTCCAGGCCGCAGGCTGTTCTTGCTCCAAAGGACTGAGAGGCAGAGAAGCACAGGTAAAGTCATTATGAAGAATCACAGGAAACACATTCATTTAAAATATCTATTGAAATTACAAATTAAACTCTCCAATATGATTCAAAGTACAAAACACCACATTAAAAGGCATTCAACAGCTCCTTTATACATCACAGTGTTAGTGGCACAAAATGCACTTACATTTCAAATACATCAACAGAACTGTTTTTACACTGGTCAAATACATTATTTATACATATGCATGACTCCTTCACGCTTATCCCTATACAATTTTAAAATACATCATAATAAAATGATCAAGAAAGGTTCAGTTATGTACCATGTACCTGTACCTAATGTTCCTGGAATTCTTATATACACAAATCAAAGCAGTAATGAAGGCCACAGGGCTCTAAACACAAACAGCATGCCTTACTTAGTACAAGTGCATGAGCAATTAAGGGCTGATGCTGGCTTTTTTGATGTCCTTAATATCACTGTCATCAACAACTGTAATTTACTTGTTTTCCTCAGGCTTTTAGATTGTGTACATGAAATGTACAAACTTTGGTTTTAAAAAAAGCAAACCTGCACAAAGGTTTATGCATGCTGCACCTCACTAGAATGATAATGGTCTGCATTAAAAATATTTATTCCTATACAGTAAAAGGCCTATACATGAAATGCACACAGAACTTCATTTTAATCTTCCTGCCCACAACAATTTTTTTAAAAAAGAACTTAGTATTTTTCTGACCTATGGATATTTTATCCTGTCAGCTCCATAAATGACAGCTTTTCACTAATTTTGATTGTGTTCTGCATGTCAGGAGCTCAGCTGTACACTGAAGAGTTGATCCAGTCAGCTGTTATTAGGGATTTTGCCTAATTTATGCACCAGAGTATCTGAGGAAAGATCATGCTTCTTAGTACGTGGGGGACAGTATCCTAAATTCTTGACATGCTAAGGTCAGTAGTAGGAGGCTTCAGGATGAATGCCAACATGAATACAACTGAAATATTAACATAAAACTACAGTAATCTTTTACATATAACTGTTCATTTTGAAGAGCCTCAAAACCAATGAATTTGCCCCCACAACCCTCCTGAGGTAAACACTGGTCCATTCACTTATAAGATGGTTAAATTGAGATAAAAGGTGGCAAGTGACTTGTCCAATGTCACAGGGGAAAACCCAACACTACCACCACTGAAGTGGGCTGCACTCCTGATCTCTCTCAGGACTGGCTTCAGCCCAACTAATGGCAAGCCTAGGGAGATGCACAGCCTCTGGAGCTGGGGACTCCACACTCGCTAGACATGACACCACATGACACCCCAGAAGAACATGCAGATGATGTACTATTACAAACTCCATTAAACAGCATTGACAAACAGGCCTTTCAATTAAGACCTGGACTTGATCCTTGTGGGTCCTTTCAACTCAGAATATTCTACGATTCTGTGTGAATATACACCCCCTAAATAATAGCATAACCATAAAAATGCAACAGAAATCATGCTGTGATACTTATTTTTCTGGTTCAAACCTAAAAAGCCGTAGCTGTTGTAACAGATTTTCATTTGAAAAGAAGAAGAAACAAACATTCCCTTTCCCATTGCAGGTTTAAATGTCAGAGTTTAAAATGATGTATTTACAATTCAGTTTTAGGGTATTAAATGTCACAGTACCAACATAAGCTGTAACATAAAAGCATCCTGAACTTAATACATCACCACCAAAAGTTGCTACTTTGGAACCAAATCAGCATTAAAAATAGTAATTGTAGTAATAATAATATTAACAATAACAAAAACAAACAAAAAATCCCCGAGAATACAAATGGAATGACATTTAGCAAACCTGAAGAGACTAGGTAGGTATTTGGTAAATATATGTAGGCATATAGTCTATTCCAACAGCCGGGATGTGAAACAAGAGCTGTGTCGTTAAAATCACCAGTAGAAATTCAAGTATGTTGAGATCAGAGAAATACTGACAGAGTTTTCTGATTATACATAATGTTACCTGTGAGTATCAATTATAAATTATCATTTTAAAATTTCTGTATTTGCAAAGAACTTACTTCTCTTTCCTTTTTCTTTTAAATCTGGAAATGCATTAATTTTGACATTGACTATTAACTGGCTGCACAGCACTTTGGAAAAGTCAAATTTTGCTGTATTTCCACATAAAACCTCTAAGAAAGTCACAGAGAAAATAAACCTCCTCATACCAGGACACTCAATACTGTTCACAGGCCACTGAACCTCTCCTGCTTACTATGATCCCAGTAGGAGAACCGGTCATCAGTCACAGCCACAATACAGCAAAATCCCTCAGTGCCCCCAGATAGAAAATTAATAACCCATGAAGTCTTTACATCCTATTGTCCAGAGTTTTTTTCTCCAGTAAAACAGAATTACAGGGCCAAGGAGGAAAGGCCATAGTTCAAGCTTACCTGCAGGAAGCTGTCCTTTGCAGAAGGGTTTCCATTAATTCTGCACAATGAAGCTGTGACGCAGGACAACTCAGGTGTGTGGCTTGGGATTCCTCTGGGAGATGGACTGAGCTGATGCCAGAGCCAGAGGAACAGAAGCACTTCCCTGCCTGCTCAAGTCAGCAGTGCTTCACACACCCCTGGGAGCTGGCAAACAGGGATCAAATGCACTACCCAGACTTCCCTATGGATATTCTTTAACAACTAAGCAATTTTTAGTAATAAAGATAGCTGAAATACTAAAAATACTCAGATAACAAAAGATATGAACTGTGCATTGCCATAAATAATCTGAAGATATCACAAGGAGTTCAGATTTGCTGGAAACCAGCTATCCTTTTTATTCACATTACAGAGGCTGAACTCATTAAAATCCAGCCAAGTAAGTGAAATGCAGATAATCTTCAGCTCCTAGAGCTAAAATCTCTGGTTATATACAGTTTGTATTTGGATAGCACTAAACTTGGAAGATAAGGGAGGAGAGAAGTTTTATAAAAAGAAATTGTCCCTTTTCAAAACTGTACCCTACAATATTTTTATTTAACAGATAGACAGTGTAAAACAAAAGATAACAAGGATTTTTTTTTATGGTTGAGGTATGAAAACATATTCCCAGCCTGTGACAGCAGCCAGATCCATTTGAGGATATTAAGATATTTTCAGTGGAAAGTTATCTTGGCTTCAAGATATTCATCCATCTCAGTACACTGCCGACACACAGAAATAAATGATGAAGAAAAAATGCAGTACAACTTCAGTCCAGAAGCCATTCAAAACAATGTTTTGTTTCAGTACTACAGACATACACATTGTCTCAGGTGCTTCATATTTCATGGCAAGAAGTTATTAGTCAAATTCTGGTAGACTTTAAAATCAGAGCAAAATGGTTTTCAACAAAATATTTTTAAAGAGAAACCTCAAAGATGTAGTATGTTGAATAGCACACTTTACTACCCTGAAAACACAGCACTGAACTCTGCAGAACTATCAAGTGATTAGTTCTCAAATAAAAACTTATTTTGTCACAGTATTGTTATTAACACAATACACCACATATCATACAATATTAACTCTGGAAAATGGGCTAAGTAGTTTAAATGCAAAGTACAATTTCCACAAATATCCCAGGCATTTTCATATTAACTACAGGGATAACCATGACGTATTTTTGTATTTAAAAAGAAAGACTCATTGATAACCCTAGAGTCTGCTAAATAGCAATGTTAGTCCTGTATTTTTTAATAGTTGTCCTAAAGACAGAAGCAAGCTATCCTGAATTTCCAAAATATTTCAATAGCACAGCTATTTACACATTTGGTTTAAATAGGATTATATATATCTATATCTATATATATATCTATGTATCTATAAAAAGATTAAGATACCTGGATTAGAACTTACATAGCCCTATAAGTGTACTAGAACCCTAAACAACAGCAAAAAATAGCAATTCAGAAAAACACTAGTGGTCCAGGGGTAATCAATACCATCAATGCATTTTTAAAAGAAACTTGATTAAATAGCAAGTTTGTGTCACCACTCAACCTTTCAGCTTCATCAATTAATTTTAAAATATAGCTTTTAACCAAACAAATTTCCTGTAAGACTTTATAAAATTCGTGGAAGGCAATAGGACCAACTTGTCCCTCTGATCCTCCCAAAATTTCAAGAAAGGCATAGGATGGCCTATATGCACCTTACTAATTTTGTTATACTTGGAAAAATAAGTACTAAAAAGGACATTGTGATGGCTTTAACAAAAACAGATGTGTAATAAAGTCACACAAAGTTGACTATCTGATTTAAATGGTAGACAACTTAAAACATATGTTTAAGACACCAAATTTGGAAGCAAATAGATATGCAGAAGTTTGTATGCTTTTTCAGCTTGGTTTGCTGATGTCATTCAGTACAGTTTCCAGTTCACCAGCAAGGCAGCACCAACTTTTTGTACTATATTTAGCAGTATCACCTCTTCATTTCAGATAGCTACTCAGGTCTGTGGTCTCCCTTTAGCACCTAACTTGCCTTCTATTACCCTCCTTGTCTATTATCAAGTGATCTGTACAACGGTAGTAACAACAGTTCCTGGAATCAAGACTGTGTCAATGAAAAGCAGAATGGGGCACGTAAGGCTAGAGCAATGTAAGTGCAAGAGGGAAACATAACAGTAAAATCAAAACATGTTGTGATGAGTCCAATCTTCTCCCAGGCTAGGTAGGTAGAGGGTCATCATCTCCTTTATTACATTTGCACTTGCAGCACAGAACAAATGGCGTAGCAAGTAGAAGGAAAGGGGAGGCCACCAAAAGTAGAAGACCAAATCCCGCAAAAATGCCTACTACCTGTAAGAGAAAGGGATAGCATTGAGTCAGGGATAGCATTGCCTAGATTCTGTGTCTGCTGACACCATTGCATTATCTGTGTCCATCAAAGACTTCAGCAAAGGCCACTGACCTTATCAGAGCCAGGACTCTCCCACAGGTATACTGCAGTCACCTCCTGTGACCAGTAAATGTGAGTGAAAGCAGAGTATGAATGTTCATGTTTCATGGCTCCAGTCAAACTGTGCCACACAACTGTTTTATCATACAAAGTGATGCAGAAGGCTATTTGCCTTTTTGAGTCTTCCTTTATCTCAAACAAATAATGAAGCAAATCACTACTTTTTTTCTGGATCGAACCTAAATACTAAATATTGGAATCAAGGCTACAAGAAAGTTAAGACTTCCACTTTCAGATGCTCCCTTTTTTTCTGGAGAAAGCTTCAAGAACAATTAGTCAAGGTGTTGGTGGTGTTCAGAGCATCTGGGAATACTCCCACAAATGTCCCACCAGAGGACCACAGATTTACCCATCCGGTCAATGTGACAAAGCAGTAATTTCTACAGAGCATGGATTTGGAAAATTATTTAAAAAACATTCAAGTTGAGCTTCATTGCCTGAGAAAGTTTCCCATTCGCCATAGGCAACTCTAAAAGTGATGCTGCAACAATATGCCCACAAATTATTTGAGAAAATAATTTAGATTTATTCACATGAGAGTGTCTCTGAATAATTTTGAATAATGAAGGCAAGAGTGGATTGCTAATGCAATAGCAAAACCTCACAGCAGAAGGTGAAACAAAATTAGAGTGCATCACTCATTAAGGATTCTTCTAGTCAGGGCTAGATACGCCACTTCAATTAGCTGGCAAATATTAAATTAGCCACGGTATAGATGGGACGATGCAGTAGTACTTTTGCTGGCCACGGATAATTTGGTGTTGATGATCTTGCACATGGTCCGAGGTTGTGCTGCCGCGGAATTCCGGCGGTGGGAGCGCCGGGCAGCCGCAGGAGATGGCGCTGTGGGACAGCGCTCCCGGCGCACACGCACCCACCCTGAGCAGCATTCCGGCCCCGGCTGCCCAGCCATGAGGAGCCCGAGCTGCCTTGCTCTAACGATTTTATTTCTTCCCAGCAACAATTTCTTTTTCAGCTTCAGAGGTGGGCACGTTTCACAACTCATTTTCTTTATTTTGGTGGTGCTGACAATCTGATGCAACTTCTACTAATCTTTACATTTATTTCCCAGAAACCAAAGTTCAATTTGCATCTTTAAAAAACATGAGCTGCAACTATTGTCATGCTGCTCTTTGCAGGCCAGGCTGAGTGCACTGGTCAGACAGAGCCAAGCTAGAACTTGGCAATTCAGTGCAACAGACTGACTACTGGTAATTAATATAAAACATCTATTTACACCTTCCTTTCAGCCTCAATATGCCATCAAATAAATCATCAAGTTTCATTTTTTTGTTTTGCTGGTTTTGTTTTTTGATGTGGTCTTCGGGGGGGGGGGAGGTGTTTATTTTTAAGTCAAACTGCATGCTGAGTATTACTTATTTACTTTTTACTTGGTTCTTTTTCTTCTGAAGAAATTGCTGCCCTACTAGGCATCAAGCCATTTTCTCTGGCCAAAACAAGTATTTTTTTAAACCCACAAAAAACAAACCAAAGACTCACCTCAACTTGCTTTGGATAAATCTAAGAAGAAATTTAACAACTTACTCAAAGTTAACATAAGGAAACAATTGCAGTGTTGATTTGGCTTCAGTGGGTTTAGCAGAATTATATCTTGACTAGTAGTGAATTATCACCTTTCTCAACAATGACCAGATTATCAAACATTCCATGTATCAAACAGATTTGCACAAACTGCAATGGCTTAGAGCATATTCCAAAGATCAGATTAATCACCTCATACTACAGCTTTATCAAGTAAGCTTAATGTACCCACACACTTCCTGAGATACCACTGGCTAATCCAAGCAAAACCCAGTCCACAGCTCAGACACCCAGTGGTGTGGGTGGGAGGGGTGAGATCCTTCTGTATTTCAGTTTAGCTGTTTATCCAGACTTGATGATTATTCTATAGACTTGGTGTTTTTGCTCACATGGGAAGACATCTGTACTTCAAGGAAAGTACCTCATCTGAAGCTAAGGTAGCTTTTTACAGGCACACAGTTAATTTAGGAAGAGATGACTCAGATATGCAGATGTCCCCGTATCTCTGAAGTGACTGTAAAGGCGGTAGATTGGACCAAGTCACACACGAGCATTTATACTGCATGCATCAAAGTGCTGCAGAGAGCTCTTTTATTACCAGCATTCCTGCTGAGTCTAGCAACACTGAATCTAGACTACAAGAGGTATTCCCACACTCTCTGCAATTGTCAGTTTGAATCTGTTTGAAACTACTGAAAAACCTTCAGGGTTAACTTTCTATCCAGCCTACAGGAATGAGTCAGATGGAGTCCATAGCTAGTTAATGACTCTATTCAGGTTAATTCCTTTCCAGCTCTGGATCCAGAGCTAAAAATGCCTTGCAGGAAGAGCTTGCTTGAAAATAATACTGACGGTGGCAACCTAGTTCATCCTCCAAACTCAGTGAGAACATATCTGGACTGGCACTGAACTGGCTCTGCAAACGTATCTTTACTGGTTTCTCAGTGGTGTTTTGCCAAGGAGGGTCTTCTCCAGGAGAGCTAATTGTTCCACTCCAAGCTACTGCCCTCTTTTCATCTGCTATGAAAGTCAGTTACCATTTGGCACAGAATCTTACCCTAAGGTGTTAAAATGAGGCACTATGACAGCAGCAGACCTGTAGAGAGCTTTCAAAGATCTGAGCTTTACCTGTGTCCTGTGCCAGATAACAGATGCCCTGGAGTGCCCCAGCTTGTTTCGACAAGGTCCTTTGTCGTAATGTATAAGGAGAAAATCATCCTACAAAATATTAAATGAGAAGGTAGGCAATAAGCAGAAGTTCTTCAAGTTACAAAATACTATATCCTGACAATTTAAACCCAGGAATCACACAGAAGATAAAAGCAAGCAGACACAGCCATGTCCAACCTTTCCAAAGTGCTTTGTTTACAGTTAGGTGTCTTCACAAACAGGTTTGTTTGGCGTGTGTTGTAGATATACAACAAATTCTTCTCCCAAAAGGTCTCAAGCTGCATATTTAAATGCTAGCATGAAGTTTAGCAAGAGAATCCAAGAAGATAAGCCAACCATTACATGTATTTTACACACATACAGAAGGAGCAAAGGAAAATCAGTACTTGTAACTGCAGACTTCCCAAAGCTGGTTCCTTTACCTAGCTGCAGAACAGAAAGGAGAACAGATTTTTCAGATATTATGTCCCTATCGGTCCTGTAAGCCTCTCACAAACCAGCCAAGATTGCAGGCCTACTTATAAGTGAACACTGCTTTTTTTATCTATGAGAGCATGTGAGAAGCCTGTGACTTCAGGATTGTTAGTTAAGTATTCAAATGGGACAACCACAGGATTTGAATAGTTGGAGTAGCTTTCAGGAACCTAATTTCCTTTGCTATTGTCAACAATGTTATAAAGTAAAACTGATGACATGGAAACAGATGCTGTGTATTGTACATACTCTGATCTGTAGGCATGATAACAGGCTGATTATAAAACAATATAAACATATGACAGCAGCAGCTTATAGACCAATAAATTCCTGGTGTTGTGAGAACACTGCATTCCTTCTCCTATGTCAGATCTATTTCTTGTCCAACAATACAATGAATGGTAAACAAATCTGACTGCTAGTGACATACCACATCTAGTTTTTTTAAATTTCCTCAGACTAAAAGCATTTCTAGTCTCATACTGTAATGCCTTCAAGAAAGGCAACATTGAAAGTCACTACTGGAAACAAAAAAGACACACCCCTCTCCATGTTAGGTGCCATGTAAAGATTATGAACAGATTATTGTCATAAAATATAACTATTTAGTAATTATTTACTGACTCAGACCACATACTAAGTTCATACAGGTCAGACAAGTAAAACAGAGGATACAAATCCTATCCAACTCCCAGCATCAGCTCTGGTGAGTTATGGCCAGAAGCTAGTGAGCTATTTATTTAATTGATTAAAGAGACAGCTGGATGGCAAAGCAATGAACTTTTAAGCTTCTGAGAGCCAGAGTGCATTGCATGTACTCACATCAAGAGATTCCAGACAGTACCAGCAAAAGGCATGTTTGCAATTCTTACACATCATTTGGGCACAGCCTTCATCTCGTTCAATGTAAACTTTACACTTTGGACAGCGTTTGATTGGAGCATCATCATCTTCCATTTTAAAAACTGAACTGTGGGAGAGAGTGAGAAATTAGTAAAATGTGTGGCCATGTCAGTTTAGAGAAGAATGTCTAAGAACTGTGCTACGAAGGCAAGCCTGCTTTTTTGTTTAAAAAAAGAGAAATTACTAGAGATTCAGGTATTCAAGTGAGTTTTATTATTCAGTTATTTTGGCTACACACTACTTTTCAAACATAAGTCTAGAAAAAGATATTTAATGACTACAGTGTCTACGTAAAAGCTAGGATGTTTTCTTTACCATGTAAAAACCAGCTGGTTTTGCTGTAGAGTGGTACTAATAGATATTGAACAGTTTTCTCCTGTAATGTATCAGATGAGCAGCAGCTAGCTCACACCTAAATGTTTTGTACATCTAGATTATTTTCCTTTTCTCCCCTTTCATTCTCAGATGAAGAAACAATCCCTTGATTGCACAAAAAACCCCAGACCACATTCCTTTGGACTAGGGCACCAGGGACAGATTACTCGTCTGTGCCTTCCTTGAGGACTCTCCCCAGGAGTTTCCTCCCAAATCAAGAACCCTAAGGTTTTGGTACATGTTATTCTTTCATTCTTTCAATTAAACTTTGTCAGTAGAGTCCTAACAAGTCACTATTCATGAGTTAGGGTCAGCACTGACTCTTCTTGCACAAGTGTGCAGAACCACAGGTGTCCCCTCACATAATGGGCACAACACAGAGGAATGTTGAAACAGTGGAACAACTTTTATCTCCCTTGAGTAGCTTTCTACTGTGTGCAGGTTTTATGCTAACAACTAAAATGTACCTTAAATGACAATTCCTGCAGCTACTGCCAGTGTGAAATACAATAATGACTGATGGGGAATCAACAGTTTGCTGGAAAACAGGACTGATGATTGATTGATTGACTGATTTGCCCAACAGCAGGATAAAAGGACACACACTAATTACTAACACTAGGGGCGACTGTACTAGAAAAAAATGCTTTGTATACATAAAATGTATATGAAACTCCAAATGCTGCTAAGAGGCACATTATGCTCCAGAATATGAAAAAACAAATTTTACTTTTACTCAGTAGAGTAAAAAAATGAAGTGTGAAATGAAAACTAAAAGCAACCAGAACACTAAAAAAAAATAGATTAAGTTTGTTACATCACCATGAAGTTTAGCAACCTTCAGTTCTTGTCAAGGACACACAAAAGCATGTGCAAAAGTTAGTGTATTTGATCAGGAACTCATCGTGACAGCATCCTAGCTAGTCATCTGTTACAGCAAAGTGTCAAAGAAGATAAGTTATGAGTAACTAAGTCCAAGGATGGGCAGGGCTTTAATGATGCCTTGGAGTGCAATACAATCTTTGAAAAAGCCCAAACATGATGTGGAACACATGCACAATGGCCTTTCTTATTCAGTGGCTGCAGTTTGCCACCAGAGACCACTCGAAACAGAACCTAAGATCATAGGCCAAATGTGCAGCAGAGGGGATGATTGACAGGGTATCCTAAAAATCACTGTCTGGCATGATGTAATCAACTCTCACATTGTCCAGGAGAGCAGCAGTAACAAGATCATCTCTCAAGGGAAGCTGATGAGCTGCCTGGATGTCATATTTTTCCCACTGGGGCAAAAGGCCAAAGGCTTAAGCAGCTCCTTTGTGCTTTGCTGGGAATGGCGGCAAAGAGTAAGGCTGCCAAGAGCTATTCAGTTTTAGAATACAGCATTAAAAGAACAGGAATGACTAAGTGAAGGAAACAGCTTTAGAACAAAACATCAGGAAAATGCTTCTTTACTATTCATAATCCGATTTGTTCAACGATTGAGTGTTTAGCTTCTAAATACTTGATTTTTTGCAGTATCTTACCTTGTTTCTCCTGGAAGAAAAGAGATTGGCATGTTCTCTTGACAGCTTTGACCTGGATGCCAATTAGATTTGCAAGCAGAGCAGAACTCAATGTCACACACTTTGCACTGCACCAGTTGAGGGTCCTGTGGGCTTGATTCCTGGAGCTGGCAAACTGCCTGGCAAGTAGAGGATGGACACCAAGTCCGGCATGGATCCAAAAGCACTTCTGCAAAGGGACATAAAAGAACCAAATTCAAAGGCGGATACAAGATCAGCCTTCCATAACAATGCATTCCAGCTGAGGTTGACTGGCACAGCATTTGAAGACACAAACTTTCAAAAGGAGCTTTTTAATTTATGCAACCTACTTTGACATAAATTTGGCCTGCTTTGCAAACAGGCACCAAACCAAAGTGAGTTTCACAAGTCTCAATTAACTGCCCACTTTCATTCACTGAACTAAACTTGCTCTGAGAATGAGATGTGTTTTTATACAGTTGTACTTGAAGTTAAATACAGCGTATACTATGCCGTAAAACCCACCAGAAAGTGTTTTTACAATGCCTTGCCCAGAGGAACCTATTTCAAGCTGACTTCTACCCTAATGTAACCACATGATTAACAATAGCATAAGATACAGTTTCCTCCCTTTCTTGGAGGCTCCTTACACGTAAGTCATTTCATGTTTCAAAGCCTACTGAAGGCACTAAATTATTGCAGTGGTTTCTAGGCTGGGTCCTGCCCTCAGTAAAACCTTACTGTAAGTTCTCTATGGCCGCACCATTCCACATCTCCACAGGCACACAGTCAGCTTATGTTCTTAACATGCTTGTATCATTACACACAGAATTGCCCATTAATTCTGTACCAAATGCCATCCCAGGAGATAATGCTGGCTCTGTGAAAGAGGTCAGTATTCTTCTCCAGCCCCTCCAGTACTAGTAGTCAACTTAAACAGCAAAGCTCAAAATAGAAGTCACTCCCTCCCTTAGTTATTTAGGAATATAATACATAGCAATTTTCTTTCCTTAGTTTATTCCCAGAGTGCTGCAGTTCTGGGAATCATGCAGGCAAGAACAGAAGCAATTACTTTTTAGGTTTTAGGGTTTTTCTTTCTGATGACCAAGCAATTGTCATACATGAAATCCCTATTTGTGCTTGGTCTTTGCATATTAAGTGCTTTAATTAATTTGAGCTTAATATTTTTAAATTGAATGTTAAATCAATCCATCAGTCCAGGTACACTAATCAAGTTTTTATGGTCTTCCTGTGTTTACTGTATACTTTTACAAGTGTTTTAAGATGTGTTGGATGTATTTTTTTGTTTTACTTGTATCTTGGTTTCAAGGCAGATTTTAAAAACCCCAGTTGCAACAAACAGCCCAGCCCCCATAAGCACATGACCCTTATCTCAACTAATATCACCCCTCTGACCAGGAGGAGCCATTGGTGGCCGGAGATGGTCTGTCAAAGGGAGAGCACCAATCACCTTGAACCAAAGGGGTGGGCTGTGGGCGGACTGTGGGCGGAGCAAAAGCTATAAAAGAAAGCAAAAGAAAGACACGTGTCTCATTCTCCCTTCCTCTCCAGCTTGCTAAGGCAGTGCTGGAGAAACCTACCCCTTTCTAGGGGCTTTTAGAAATAGATTTCTTTTTGACCAGCCTAGACTGCAAGTTTTGTTTTTTTTTTCTTTCCTCTACCTGAGGTTCAGAGCTGCCTTAAGCCTAAGTTCCTGAATCCCTGCGCTCCTGGGGCATACCTTGAGCCACTTGGATCCCAAATTTTTATATTTTGTTAGTTTTTTGCAATTTTTCAATTTTTCTGTTTTAATAAATTGTTTTAATTTCTACAAAGAGTTGTCTTATTCCTCATACAATTAACACACAATGCTACTTCAAGAACATGTACAGAGATTCAGATTTATAGGATCACTCTGAAACAAACCCATTCTCACAGCCTTCAATGGGTAGTGTTACACGTGTTACCTCTTTCAAACTGTAGCTTCTTATACCTTTGCATGATTTCTGATGCAACCATACACTCAATCTGTTCAAAGAAGGAAAAGAAGAAAAAAATTCTAGTTAGGAACAGTAATAATCTAAGTCCTTTTAAACAGAGACAGAGTATTTGACCTTTGAAGAATTAATTAAGACATATATTGTCAACAATGGAAGCTGTAACGTAAAAAGCAAGACCTATTTAAACATCCTGTAAGGAAAATAAAACACCCTGTTTGCAGGAAAAGCGAACCTCATTTTCTTGCAGATGACCTCTCTTTGGGCAGGCAGCATCTGGGCAGCTGATTGCTGTTTCTAGACCTTCTTTGATCAGAAGTTCCACATACTGTTTTAGGCACTGTAAGAGAGCCAAACACTGAGTTAACTATTCTGTGAAGGATAAATCACTCAGTATTTTAACAGCTTTAGTCTAAAAATCTGAAGAATTCAAACTTTGAAATCAAACAGGTACTACTGTGTCCCTTTTACAGCCATGAGCCACACTCATAGCTTTTGCTACAAGCAGAAAACAGCAAGTTAATTTCCTTATCAAAACCATAGAATCATTTAGGTTGAAAAGGACCTCTAGGATCACTTAAACCAAAATTAACAAAATAACTCTTCATCAATTTAAAATATGCAGCAAATTAAAAAATAACAGTGGGGGAAAGCACAAATCTAACAGGAAGCAGAGGGGGCAAAAACAATAAAACACCTCCATGACACAATTAGATTAACCACACTCTGAAGATCATTGTGTAACTGGAAGCCACAACATAGCTTAGTAAGCAGTAATTCCCCATAGACAGACATCTGTCAAGCATACTAGAGTACAAAGGGAGCTGTGTATCTTGCCATCTATTCCTGGAAAATAACTATTTCAACTTCATGGTTAAAGAAGTAACTTTTCCATAGAAAAGAAAAATTTGAGAATTAGGACTCCCTGAAGAACTACAGTTTCCATGGGGACCAAATAATAAATATTGGTAATACTAATACTTTTCTCCCCTAGCAACCACAGCATTTTACCCAACTCATAACTGAAAATGTAGTCGCTAACACAGCAGTGCACCGCGCGGCTGTCAACAAAACAGAGAAGAAAAGTGGGTATTTTTGACCAAGGGCAAATTAAGATCAAACCTTGTTATTCTTGAAGAGCAACCACCCCCCTCCACCTCCATCCTTCCTACATCAAGCTGAGAGCTAATGCATAGGCGTCTGTTGGGAAGGCAAGGGAGTGATGAAGAGACCCAGCTCTCTGCTGATACCATGCAACTTCTACCCGCCCAACACTACACAGAAAGAGCACACGAGGGTCTGCTTCCCAGTGGATTGGGCACCCTGTGATGTTTTCATTCTGCTTGTGAGCTCAGCTGGCATTAGCACACTGCAGACAATTACAGAACGAGGTCCCTAACTCTCTCCTAGCAGATGTGTGAATAAAGAGTGAGGCTAGACCAACAGCAGAGAGAAATGAAACCAGCTCAGCATACAGCTGTGTGGGAGGCAAGAAGGATTACACACTCTGCAGCAAACTGGCAAAACAAGGATTTCAGTTACCATTTCCAGACATTTGAAAAAGGTATGCAGCTGCTGACTCACCACCAGCCTGGAAGGCAAAGGGCTGCATTGACCTTGCCAAGGTTGCTATGCCTAACTTCAGGTCAGAGCACAAAACTGCTTCTCCCAAACTGCTTCTGCCTTCAACCTGCGCAATCAAACAGCCCATCAACAAGCACCTTCCAGCCTAAGCCTCAGGCATGCGGCTTGTAGCTGTTAAAGTTCAGACTCCAAAACTCTTCTCTTTCTCTTCTGCCTCTTGATTTGTCTATTCAGCTCCTTTCAGACACCTCTATTAAATTACTCTAAATTTTACCTCTTGCAGCTTGATTGCAGCAAAGATGTTACTTCCTGCCCACACAATCTCTGTTGCTCTGGTTCACAGCATTTCTGGTGGCAACTTGCCACCACCTTGATAGCACAACAAATCATTTCTGTTAGAGCCCCCTTTCCCTGTGCCTACCATGCATTAGAGAAAGCTGGTCAGTTTCTTGGAAAAGAAAAACAGAGATCAGATAACTGATATTTATAAAACTTTTAATTGTGCAAAAAAACCCATGCATGACAGACTACATGTAGTCTTTGTCTTCCTCAGCAGGGATTTAATGAGGCAACTGTTCACTTAGAAGATGTTTGACTTGCAGAAGGTTTCCAAGCCTTCACTTGGAACTCTGCAGGGCGGGTGGTGGAACACTTCAAGAGAGTCAGTACCAGCAACCAACAGGCTGAGCTCTGCAAGACCCAGGCCCTAGGTTGCGTACCTTGGCAAGCTGTAATTTCAGCTGTAGTGAGGTTTTAGTACTCCTATAATGACACTGCTGGCTCTTCCCTTTCCTCTCCATTTGCAGATGCCAAGTGTGGATTAAAATGAAAATGCATACATTTTTAATGCCAGCACTTAGTACTTATAGAAAGTACTTTTCAAGCTGAATGAGCTTTGCTATCATTAATCATTAATGTGGCTAATTCTCCTCCTCAACCTGTTTAGGACTATTGCCAAAGCCTATTTGATTTGCTTCCCTTTCCTCTCATTTTCCAAGAAACGACACAGTTCATCCCTGTCATGAGCAGTATCCATGGCCTTTCCCTTCCCCTGATGAGGCATTGGCCCCTGCCTTCTCAAAATCAGCTCAACCAAGTGCACCTCTCATACTTCACCTTCTGACAAATGCCTCAAGGCTACGGAATACTGCTGGAAAATAGGCAGAGGATAAAACACGCTATCAACTCAAGGCTCCCCTGAGAATTCTTGGGTGGAAAAAGAGCAACCCAAAGCGGTTGCGAGGGAATTTGATGCACAGGGTACCTGTGGCTTCTCTTGAGAGCGGACACAAAATGTGCAGCTTGTATCAGACAGGCTACAGTAACCAGAAACGCAGCAGCATGCAAGCAAAACAACAAAGCAGGACTGGGTATTCAATCATATATTATGAAAAATTCATTGTAAAACAATTACAAAAATATGACAGATTTTTGCTAATTTTCTATGCAACTTGACCCAATACTGGAAGAAAGTTCATACTCCTTCCATTAAGGCAATAAAGTACTGTATAGCACAAACAAAAAATGTGGGAGTGTAAGTCACCCAAAACAAATTCAAAATGAACTGTATTATGTACCTCTTCTCAGAGAAAACAGGAACCAAAATTAGATACCTAAGGGCTGAGATTGGAATAAGGTCACAAGAGTACACTGATCCATGTAAAACGAATATGCTGAGGAATGTATTTATTATTCCTCTAATGGATGTGTGTCAGAAGAGACCAGTTAGCTCCCCTGAGCACTACTCCCGTATTGTTCCCTGTGCATACATACTCCTTGTGCATACCTGCTCTGTCCTCTTCCCATCACTGTTGTCCTTTCTGATGTGTGGATAACTTTTTCTGTCACATGGTAATCCATGAATCCTACTGGCATTTGCTGTCCCCTTGACAAAGTGCAGGAGCACATCCACTTTGAGGAGTTTTAGCCCAGATCTATTCCCCCACAAAGATCAACTGAGAGCCCAATTCAGCAGCAGTTTTACTATAAGCTGCCTATATAAATTGGGAACACTTTTTTTTTCTGTTGCCTCAGAGACAGATGACTAATAAAGGAATGATTTTCCCTTCTGAAGCTGCCAAGCACAGTGTAGTATTTAAAGCTTGGCAAGAGGTGTTGTACTTCTAACTTTTGTACATCAAGGATTTGTGCCACTCAGAAAGGTACATGTAGTGACCACTGATGTGCCATGGCTTTAGAGCTGCATATCTTTTTGTCTAACATTATAAAGATCAACATACCTATATAGGAATCAAAATGCTTATTTTTTGCCTAATTTCAAAACCATAACACATAATCTTGCTCTGCTGCATTTAGCTTAACAAACCTGCACAGGCCACAGCAAAATTTATATATAAAGAATTAAAATTTTTTGCTTTTCCTTTTCTTTTAGAAGAATTTCAGGAACAATCACGCTTACTTCTGATGTTGGTGCTTTGATTTATTTCTCCTGACATCAAACCCCAAATAAACCCCACCATAATTCCAAAAAAGGAATCTCGACTTTCATTGTTTACATGGGGGGCAACACTAATCTACCATCTGCTTTGACAGAAAAAATGTGTTCATTTGGTGCCTGAGGTCATTTTAAAATATGAAATGCACATAATTAAAAACATTTCGATGGTTTGGGAAAGTTATAACTGATTTACTTTTAAGAACATGTTATTACTGCTATTGCAGCAAAAAAGGAATGGTTTTTCAAGATGTCGCCTTTTATTTGAGAGTTAGGCAGACAAAAAGATTATCCTGCACTATTTTCTTAACAGCTGATAGGTGGAATTTGTCAAAATGGAGACTTCTGACTACACTAATGCTGCAGATGCAAATGCCAAATCATATGGGAAATTTTTATATCAGTGCAGGGCTTTGGGAAGGCCAAAAACACATGACAAGAGCCAAGTATATCTTCACCATATCACTTGATTTATTTCTTAAAACTTCAAATATATTTTAGCGTGGGCACTAGGCCACAGTCATCACCAAATGAATTGTGCACTACATGCAGAATCATCACATGCTGGTATTGGAAAACAATTTTTAAAAAACCAAACACATGCACTGGTAAAACTGAAAGGGGAAAAAAATAAAAATAAGAAATCTAGCATTAATCAAGTTCTAAAAAAGAAAGGGAATTAATTTTTTACTATGCATTTAGTAACAATAAATATTAAAAATAGCCAAAGGCAGTTGCTATTGTGCACAAACATTAACCTTGGAAATAACCCTACACTTCGGGCAGACAATCACTAAGAGTTTACACTGCACTTCAGAAACACAAGAAAGGGCTAACATGCTTTTTCAATGAGGGTGATTTTTTAAAGCTCAAGCTGAAAATGTTTTCAAATAGGATGATTATTAACATGTGGACTAAATTGCTGGTCTCAATTCTGTATCATCTGCAAAGCAGGGTTAGATGAACATCTAAAAACATACATGCATAAATACACATACATATAATTACATAAACTTGCATTCAACCACATGAAGACTCAGGAAACACTGGATGGTATTTTGTGATCCACTTTACAAGTGACATCAGGGTAGATGCATACAAAGATCCCTTTGGGCCCTACATTCTAGGAAAGAATATGAAGAATATGAAAGGATATTGAGTGAGAATTTATTTTCTAGTGTCTTGTAGCTACAAATGTACAGTTTGATCTATGGGTCACTTTTATGCTAATAGGATACTAAGCTAAAGCTCAAAATTCATGTGACGGGGCTACAGAGATGACAAAAACTACTACTGCATCAACTACTTTTTAAAGTATTTTTGTAGCATTTTTATGCTATGCATACAAGGAATTTTTCTTTACATTGCTTTGAAATGACTACAAAAAAGGTGATCTCTTTTCCTTCCATAAGACAGAGCAATACCATGGTTATTATACTGCTCTGTGCTAATTCCCCTAAGCCAACTCTGCAGTCAGTCTGGTGAATAGGTATTTATACTGGTAGACACATTGCCTGTCAATCTTTGGGGTAATTGTGCTATTTTAACTTCAAATTATAACACTACAGTGATGCAGCGTGCAATACTCACTGGGGCAAGGGGAGACAGTGTGCGTGAGAGTGAGTGAATTTCTTCCACAACAAAAAAACCTGAGTGTCTATGTCTCAGGCGAAGGCTAATACTCTTGGAATAATAGCTCCCATCCCTTTTGTCCAAATAGCAAATTCACTCTGGTAGAGAGTTTTTACCTGAATGTCATTTTGTAGAAATATTTTCCATTTAGAAAATCCTGAACAATTCCAAGAAGAAAAACTCCCCTAAAATAAGCAGCCTACATCTCAGGTGCTCTCTGAAGAGGGAAGAATGATATAAGGCTAGAGTCTTTGCTACTCCTGAAAAAGAGATTCTTGTAGCCATATATAACTATCATATGCTACCTTTTTAAATATTTTGGTGATATTTCTAAAAGCAACAGGAATGCTCATGTGGTAACAGGACAAATCACAGAATCAGAGCATAGCTTGGGTTGGGACAGACCTTAAATGTCTAGGGACACTTTCTACTAGCCCAGGTTGCTCAGATCTCTATCCAAACTGGCCCTGAACACTTCCAGGGATGGGGCATTCACAACTTCTCTGGGTAACCTGTCCAGCACCTCACCACCATCATCGTAAAAAATTCCATACTAGTATCTAATCCTACTCTTTTCCAGTGTGAAGCCATTCCCACTTGTCCAGTCACTACATGCCTTTATAAAAACTCCCTCCAATTTTCTTGTACGGCCTGCTAGTTGGACTCCCTTTAGCAAACCCCATTATAAAGTTACCTGGCCCTGCCCTCCCTTTAATCCTGACCCACAAGCTCTTGGTCGGCTCCTTATCCATCCTGAAATACAGCTCCACACCCTCCAGCTGGTTACTGATGTACAGAGTGACACCTCCATTTCTTCTGCCTGTCCTTCCTAAAGAGCCTGTATCCTTCCATTCCAACATTTCAGTCATAGGAGCCATGTTATTTTAAACTTAGTTTTTCACAGAAAAAGAAAACTACTTTCTGAGAAATTTTCATGGTATACTTACAGCACACAAGAAAACAAGAGCGAGAAAAGAAAAAGAATGGGAGGTTCCTCAGAGAGCTTTTAAACTTCTTTCAAATTTACTACATGGCCTGTGTTAAGTAGTTATAAACCTGTCTCAAATCTATAGCTGCTTAATAACAGGCTCAACCTGGAACAACTCTTGCATTGCTGCTCCAGTGTGCCCAATTCTCTACAGTAGATCTACAACCTAGCATTTTAATATCACCCTAATCCTACTTAGTTGACGAGTGACTTACTGGAAAATACCTCTGCAGACTTAATCACAGAGATCAGTTTGAGGCATATGCATGACTGTGGGAGTGATTTTTTTTCTTTACTAGATAAACTGTCAGCTATACTGACGAAATCCACAAGTGCAAGCTATACTCAAAGTCACAAACCACCTCGACTGGAGACAGGTGTACGTTAGAAGTGTTTACTTTGAACTTAAATAATTTCCACTTCTATAGACACTTTTTCACAAAAAATTACCAACTTGCAAAGAAGTCTTCACAATTACAACTCAAATTTTTATAAACCCTAATTTATCATCTTAAGAATAAATCACAGGAAGAAAAAATCCACTTATCTTGACATGCAGTACTTCAAATCTGAAAGCAATAACAGAGAACTCTTACATGTTTAGCCTTTATGTCCTTGGTTTTGTTACAGAGACAGAAATTCTGCAACACAAGCATTATCAACCCTTGACTCCAAGACAAGCATGTGCAAGGCACTCCAGAGCTCTGCTGCAGGGAAACATCCAGAGCCTTATGCTGTGAACAAGAACGTACACACCAAGAGACTTTGGCCAGGACCAGAGATAGATAACATCACAGCTGATACATGTTTTTCCCCAAACTGGCAAGCAACTTGGAAGACCTCTGAGAGGTTTCCTGCCTCTACCTTCCCGATACTTGGCCTCTTTTTAAAGACATTTTTTTGTTTGAAATTGCCAAGGGTAAATGCCTCTTTCTCCCATCATGCTGCCAGTGTTTAAAGACTCTGTCAGCTGTTCTGTAGCCCTTTCATAGACTATATTGACAGTCTAAATGCCATCACATCATCTTGCCTGTCATGATGGCCAAACAGGATGATGGCTGGGAAAGATAAACACAACCCATGTGCTTCCATGTTTGATGACAAACCATCCGAGCATTCTTTCCTGAGCTGTAAAAATTATTCTTGTCCAAGAGTCCCTGCCCTCCCAGCCCCTGGAAGAATCTTCGTATGGGGACTGACCGCATCCTGGCAGGAACACACTCACCCATTGCAAATGCTGCTGTGGTTAGTGTAATGTGGGTTGTTGATTCATCCTGTGGACAGCACAGCAGACATTGCTGCTTTGGTTCTACCTCTGTCTAAACTCCTTCTGACAGTAAACCCAAATATCACAGCAGTCTCTGGTACACACTACTTAATCAATGCAAACAACAACCCACAGACAAGATGTTCATAGTAGGGATGAGGTGCATTACCTCCTAATGCTCCACATAAGACTGCCAGTTTGAGTACAGGGAACAGCACCATCAGGCCCATCAGTCAACAAATGATGGAAGTAAGGCAAGAAGAAATGCATGTACTATCAAGAATGCAGAAAGAGGAGGCCTGATGTTTACTTCAGCTTGAGAAAGATCAGGACATGGCAAATAACCTTGCAGACACAGCAATCAAAGGCTGCAGAAACCACAAGCAGGACCAAGCAACCAGAACTAAATGCACTGGAAAAAAAAGTGCCTTATTCCAGCTGAGTATCGAGAAAGAGAAGGCAACACAGACTTAGAGCTGCCTAGCCTTTGAAAAGTGGGCTTGTTTTTTTTATATACACAATTATTCATGGCTGTGTATTGTAAGATTTATAGAAGTTGAACAATTTTTCTTCAGAGAAATCAATCATATCAGTAGACAGCAGAAATTGGCCAAATGAGACAAGGATAATACTTTGTGATGTGGGCATATCTTCATCTTTGAGTAGGTATTCCAAGTGGATGTACATGTAAACCGTTTTCATTATGGATTTTTATCCCTCCATTACCTTGCATAAAATTTTTGTTCTCACCTATTCAGGCCTGCAATTGGTAAAAAACCCACAGAGTAAACTTTACGAAAATAAATTTATTTTCAAATGTCAACATATGTGGGATGAAACAAATATTCAGAAGGCAAAAACACCACACAAAAAAAAGTCTTTCTTTATATGTTTGAGAAAAGTTTATTCTATTTCAGAATAGAAATAGCAATTCTGAGTGGGAGGAAAATACACCTGCAGCAAACAAAGGGGCCTTCCCTTTTCACATGCAAAACCCTATGCAAACAACAATGAACTAGTTTTCCCAACAGCCTGATGAAGACAGATAACATTAACTTCATTTAGTGACAGCACACAGGAGAGGAAAGCTGAAGGCTCTGGATCAAGTTTAGTTTTTACCCAGTGGTTCTTGCCTATTAAAGCAGGGAGTTCTATCATCCCAGCAGCTGCACGACAAGTGAGAACCCAGCCAGCCATGTGAACTGCTATGCAAACACACAGTGACCTCGAACCATGAAGCCTCTACTGACACATCACACGTCAAGATCAGTATCAGTTCTGTGCTACGGCTGGGGTATGTGAGCTCAAGCAGCGAGCTCTAAGCTTTGCTGGTGGGAAACATTACAGCTGCTAAGAAGGACCTTGAACTCTATAAAACCTCACAAGCCATTAGGGTTTCCCCCTCCCTCCTGCCTCCAAGCAAGCAGGGCATCTCCTTTGATAGAGGTGAGGAACAGCCTGGTATCAGCACAGTCCGGCCCTGCTCAGGTAGGCTTCTCTTGGCAAGCAGAAACAAACTGCACAGGATCAGGAAGGCAGCCAAATCCACCTGTTTCCATCCACACTGCTCTTGGTGTCTGCCTTGCCCTGGGGGAAGGAGAGGCTGATGAGGCACTCTGCCTCATATGGAGTGAGGGATAACACTAAGGAAATCACATTTTTTCCTGTCCTTCAACTCAGAGAAGCTCCATGTGCTTCCAGTCAAGCATGACAATAAGAAAAAAAAGGGATGCCTGATATCAGTTACAGGCAGGATAATATTTGCTTTACTGATCTTCAGCCTATAAGGAAGCACAAATAGGGGAATGATTAGAGTATAAACAGTCATGATTAGGCAAATTCAGTAATCCTGTTTAAAAAGGGCTAGTGATAGCAGGAGTCTGTCACTATCCTGCTTGTCAAGCTACTTGAGATAGAATACAACAAACTTAGAGGGACACCTAAAGGTCCAGGTAAGATTAACCAGCTGGCTCAAGGGCTTAAAGGTTAGAGCTTAGGGGCAAGAATCAGAGTATGAGTATCTACTAAGCACTGTTAGTTTCAAACACCAAAGTTGATATACATGTGTATATCTGGCCAAAAAGAAAGCATAAACAAGCAGCAGAAGGCAGGTCTTAACATTAGTTTTGTTATTTTCTAACTGTAGGTGGCCCTCTCTTTCGCGTATCTGACTACAGTTTCTCCTTCTATCAGTAACAAGGAAGACTACAGAGGAGTAATCAAAATTTTTCATCAAAGACAAGTTTTCTGTCATGATTCATATTCCTTCTAGACATTTGCTTGCTTGGACTGCCTACTTGACCGATTTTCGTTTTAAATTTGAGAAAAGTAAGCAATGAATCCACTGGTACCAGAATGATCAGTACTGCATAACATCTTGAAGGGAACTGAACAACCTAATGTGAGGTCAAAAGGAGCTTAGCCCGTCTTGAGCAATAGTGGCATCACTGTACTTGCAACACATTGGCACATCTGTGTGTTACATATATACATATATATATATATAAATTATACAGTATTTATGTACACAGATGTATATGTAAATCCTGAACCAGAACACATTCAAGCAACTAACTGCTTGACTTCCATGCAAGAATATCAACTGGAAAAAAGCTGTTATAACTTCAGCACACATACAACTGGTAACACATCAAAGGAACACTGTCTTTTAAGACACGTGACAATTTCATCACAGATTACAAAATAATCAGAATTTCAGACAGGAATTGGATAAAATTGCTCCATGCTTATCTCCCATGATCCCCTTAAAAAACCAAAAATTTAGTGCAAAAAAAAAAAATTAAAAAATGGTGTTCTCTGCTTTACTCTCCTTTTCCTTCTCTAAATGTAAAGCTTTCTGAAGAAAAAAAATGCAAAATCAATTACTTCTTCTGAGGCAAGCAACTCCTATGTGACTATCGAAAAATTTAAGATTACTAGCTCTGTACTGTGTGCTATTTAAGTGGGGAAAAATAATTTAATGAAAATATATTTAGGAATTTTGGTCCAAAAATTACACAAGCACACTTAGGATTGGTCCTATTGTTAACATGGTTGCAAAAAGAGAGATACTGGTTTTTCCCTTGATACTACTCAGGAAAACAAACAAAAAGCTAACAGCACGTATCTTGTTTTCCTCTCTACTCTTTAGACTTTTGTTCCTCTGGTACCTCAAGCAATCCAAGAACAGATTTGCTTGAGGTACCAGAGAAAACACATTCTCATAACATTCCTAATGGATGAGATATACAAAACTTGAGCTCACAGCATTGCCTGGGCATTAATGATCATAATGATAAAAACAATAATGGAGTATTGTACTAACTGGCAAAATAATACTATGGGAAATTGTAGTGCCTGTGCCTTATCAGCAGAGGAGTGGCAGTCTGCTCTATTTAATCCATGCACAGCTCTGCCAGAAAGCAAATGCAAACAGTGTCCCCATTCTATCTTTCTGAATAGCAATGCTGAGCCACTGTACAAGTGTCAGGGAGAGACAATCCGTCATGGAATCTTTACTACAGCACTTCTATGATTATAAAGGGTGAAGACTTGCAGACAGAAATATAGGATTGAGAGACCAGTATATTGATCCAAATACTGCCAACATACTGGTAGTACTGCACTTGAAAGGTCTCTTTGTAATACATACTCATGTTGTTTCAGCTTGCTGTGATTTAGACAGAAGGGCTAGAGCTAGTGGTAAAAGCAGTAGCAAAAGTAGTATTCACATTTGTATGGACATCCCTTTTTCTTTTTTGCTTATATTCCTGGAAAGGTGATCAGTTATGTCTGTTCATTTACAAAAAGGAAGCCAGAACAGAATTACACAATGGTCAAACAATAACAAAGCAGAGAAGAACTGGGTCTACTGTACATAACTCCATGCAAAATCTTGAGTCAAAAGGCTACTCCTTTTTCTTGTTGATTCCAAACAACTTTAATTTGGCCATTTACAAAGCATAGTTCATATGCTGTGTCCCTGGTGTTTCTGGAAATTGTTGCTGGAGGAACACCAGTGGAGGATTCTGCGTACAGCTGTCACACTCTTCCTTAACAACTGTCAATAGGCCAAACAATCTTGCCAGACTCATGGGAGTACTTTCTTCAGCAATTTATCAACCTTCAGGCTGGCCCAAAGATAGAGATGATGGCCTTGGGTTTCAGATGAAGGCCTGGGCTGTAACAGGTTTACAGCTATTGCCTCTTGCATTTACTAGGATTGATTCTTAAGACTTCCCTCACCATCATCAAAGAAAGTAAGGGTAGTATTTCCTGTTAATTCACAAGAAAGTTTGAAGATAGATAATTTTTTCAGGGCACTCAAATGTCACCATAGTAAAGCTTCTAAGCAGCAAACAAGAGGCAGACGAATTTCTTTAAACAGGATAAAGCTGAAAGAACTATTCAAGACAATCAAATACAAGCAGTAAAAGTGGCTGATGATTCCACCTGAACAGAGTTCAAAACACAAATTCCATGTCACCAGTCAGGTTACTATATCAGCTGCTAAGAACAGGTTATCGGTAAAGGTTACAGATCTAGTGTCTGTAACTGGTTGTATCTTTCAAAACAGCAGGAAGAGTCAGCAACCACATCCTACCAAGAAGCAGAAGATCAGGGACAGTAGTAAACATCAGAAGGAACAAAGCAAACATGGAAAAAAGTGTATTTGGTAACACAGTCTTTCTGCTGCCATGGAAATGTTACTGAAAACTGACATTTAAATATTCTCTGCATTCAAGCAACAGGGAGAAACAACACTCAGCTGTAAGTACTAGAACACTAGAGAACAGTTTTCATGAAGCCTATTATTTTATATGCTTTTGCATGCTTGAGCAAACACTTCTTTCACAGTTGATCCCCCTTGTCCCATTGGCTGTCTCCTATCTTCAATAACCACCAGGAAAAAGAAAATCTACTATTAAAAAATGGTAGTATTTCCATGAAGAAAAATAAAATAAGCTAACTAAAATCCTTGATCTTAAATACTAAAAACACATACCCAGAAAACTTTGCTGGAAATGACTTTCAAATTAAAAAAAAAGTCACCCAAACCCATGTCCGAGTCTGTAACACCATATCATAAACCCTCGGGAAATTAAAGTCTGAGCATCATGTATCCCAGAAGTTATAGTCTTGCTGATAGTACTCCAATTTTTCCTCTGCTGAACCATCATTACAAGGTTTTTGGTGTAAGTGCACCCATTGCAAAATTAAATGAACTAAAATTTTAATTTAAATTCAGTATTAGGGATGAAAACTTACTAGTAGTTTCCTCTGTTCCTAAATTAACAATATCCATTAACTGTGATGATGATGTTCTTTGTCAAATACTACACTTATGTTCCGCAGTGTTTTGTACTTAACTGACAAGATTCTTGTTATTCCAGGTAAGCATTTGTACAGTATGGTAATGAGAACCTGTTATGTGACTAATTATGATATAGTGAAATTAGAATCTGTAATACATTAAATACTTTTATAGTTACAAGCATGTGCATGGCTATGCTGGGTACTTTTAAAAGGCATTTAAAGAACAATGCAATCATCAGGCACTGTCAACATGGGATCATAAAAGTCGGTTTAACTACTTTGATAACCTTCTATGACAAGGTCACCCACCCTGAACTAAGAATTAGGCAGTGGATGTACTTCCTCTGTATTTTTAGTACAACTTTTGTTACTGATGCTCTCAGCATTTGTCTGCATGAGCTGTCCAGCTGTGAGATGAACTCTGAGTGAAAAACTGGGCTCCAAGGGTTGTAGCAAATGGGACTACATTTATCTGGCAACCAATCACCAGCACTGTTCCTCGGAGCTCAGTTCTAGTGTCAGTTGTGTTCAATACGTTTATCAACTGTTTGGATGCAAGAGATGAATGCACCATTAGCAAGTTTGACGATGATATGAAACTGGGAACTGCTGCTGATTCTTTTGAGGGACAAAATGCCTTGCAGAGGGATCTACATGAATTGGAGCAGGGAAATGATTAAATCTAACAAGTTGAATTTCCAGATTCTGCACCTGGTATTGAGTAACACCAGGCACAAGTATGAATTAGGAGAGGAGCGCCTCGAGAGCAGCCCTGCAGACAGGGATCTGGGGCTGTTGGGGTGACCCAGCCCACTGCGGGGCTGGGGCAGCGAGATGCCAATCAATCCCAGCCCATCCCCTGGATGGAGTTTCCCGAAGAGGCAGACTCAGAGGGTGGGTCGAGGGGCGGCTCAGAAGCCTCAGCTGCACCCCCTGGGCGGTGCCCGGGTCCAAGCCGCCTCCCCCGGTTCTGGAAAATTCTCGGTGACTCGGTTGTTTGCTGGTTCTCTGTTACAACTCCCGCCTCTCGGTTTCCCCCAGTGGTTCTTGTTAAATTGTATCCTCCCCCTGGCTTGTACCTCATTGGTTGTTTTCCCCTTTCACCGCGGTTTTCAAATTCCCTATAAAACTGAGGGCAGGGCTCCGAGGAGCCATCCCATCACAATCCCATCATTCCCATCACATCGGATTCCAGCCTTCTGAGCTCGTTCGGGTTGCGAAACTTCTCACAATAAACCTGTTAGAAGCCAGACCAGAACAGCCTCTCTCTTCCTTTGTCTCCGAGCTCACGTGAGCCAATCCCATCGGCTCCTGCCGTGTTCCCTCAGCCGAGAAGCCAGCCAGCTAGCCCAGCCAGCTAGCCCAGCCAGCTAGCCCAGCCAGCAGCTCCTTTCCTGATGCCGAAGTCGCTTCAGCGACGCGTGGAGGTAACGCATCTGCACTGACTCTGACCTGGGGCACGCCAGAGTTGGTGCCTCGAGCACCAAACACTGCGTTATGGGGGTGCTGGGTGACAGCAGGCTCCACGTGAGTCAGCAGTGCCCCAGCAGTCAGGAGGGCAAAGCCCATCACAGGATCACCAAACACAGCATTGCCAGCTGGTCAAAAGAGGTGATTGTCCCACTGCGTTCAGAGTTGGTGCAGCCTCACCTTCAGCACTGGGTGGAGTTCTGGGCCTCACCATTTAAGAAGGATGTGAAGGTCCTCGGATACATCTCCAGAGGACAACAAAGCTAGCAGAAAGGGGTGTCCTGTAAGGAGCAGCTGAGAACCTTAGGTTTGTCTAGTTTGGAGAGAATGAGACTGAGGGGCGACCTCACTGCTCTCTAAAGTTTCTTGAGGAAGGAAAGTAGAAAGGGAGGTGCTGAGCTCTTCTCCCTAGTATCCATTGACAAGACACATGGGAATGGTTCAAAGCTGCACCAGGGAAGATTCAGACTGGACATTAGGAAGCATGTCTTTACAGAGAGGGTGACCAAACACTGGAACAGGCTTCCTAGAGAGGTGGTTGCTGCCCCAAGCCTGTCAGTGTTTAAGTGGTATTTGGACAGTGCCTTTAATACCATGCTTTAGCTTTTGATGAGCCATGAAGTGCCTGGGACCAGGGACTTGGACCACAGATCGTTCAGTTGAAGTGATCCCTTTCAATTGAAAGGTTCTATTCTCTTCTAAAATTTAAAAAAAAAACAAAACAAAGACTCACCAAAATCCCAACAGAAAAAAACCCCACCTAAGCACCCAACAAAAACCCAACCAATCACAAAACCACCCCCACATCCAAGCCACTGACAGATAAAAGGAAAAGTGTGAATAACCTTGGTAAGGAGGTAACTATGCAGTATATTGAAGTGCTAAGTAATTTATTTTTTTTTTATTACAGGAAAATGAAGGTTTACTTGCCAGTATTTGTGTCATGTACACAGCAACGCCATTTCCACTGCAAGATCAATACTTCAGGGTGAATCCCACCCAGAAGAAACAGTATTTCTGCAGTAAAAACTGTCCTGTTTTTTTATGTCTAATAAAGAACACAAACTCACCAGGGTACAGAAGATGCATTGGCATTGTGCTATTGTTGTCATCTGCTCCACGGGGTATTCACCAAGGCAGAGCTTACAGGACACTAACGGGTCAAGTACCAAGTCCCAGGTAGGCCTGTATCTTGCTGTAGTCATTGCAGAGCAGTCTGAAGAACACCACAAAAAGCAAAGATACTCCATTATTTCCTTATATTGATACTCTGTAGATTTCTGCCACTGGAAATCACATTGTCAGCTATTGCCTGTTGGGTTCGTTTTTCCCAATGACCTAACAAACAACCAGCAATAGTTAACTCCACAGTGCCAGCATGTGCACTCCCTTTTATATCCCCTGCCTGATAGCACCTGCATACAGAAAGCAGAAGGAAAAAAACCTACATCTAATACACTGAAGGTATGAGAGCAAGCAGGAATACCCTTAGGTCACAGGCTTTTGTCTCACATTACAAATACAAAAGTCTCGTTTCCAATTCCTGTGATTTTCATCACTAGTTACAAGCTTTCTCTCACCAACATTAAAATTTACTCACGACATTCCTTAACCTCAGCTACCCAGACAAGACTCAAAAGGAGTTTCATAAGCCAGACATTTATTATGCCCGTTTCCAGCATGATGATATTTCAACTCACAGAGCCAGATATTTTTGTTCCCAAGAGCATGACAGATCAACCAGTTTGCTGTTAATTTTAGCAAGAACAATAAATTTTGAGTACACTACAAGTTTTAGCCTGAATTTTCCTCCAACCCTTTTGATATGCTAAGAGCACAACTTTGTTGTGGCAACAACCAGCCGGTGCAAATAAGAGCACAAAGTGAACTATAAGAAGAGGCTATAATAACTTACGTATCACCCTCAAGACAGTGATATGATAGGATCATGCAGAGCATCTTTATCCTAGGCTTCAGGGCCCAGATGGAGCACTGTCAACTGACTAAGCAGAAAGAAAACCTCGCACATAAGAAACATTCTCACAAAGAGGAAAGCTAATTTATGAATTTTACATGAAGAAAAACAAAACAAAAACCCACACTCCCCCGAAACATCTAGGATAACTTATGGAGCACATCAAATCTTAACAACATATTTACTAGTAATGTTTTATCACTGTGACACTGACCTTCCAAAGTGTAGAAAATTCACATCCCAAGCTGCTAAGAGGTTCACATTATCATGCCTTCCTTCTTCCCAAAATTAGGTGTTTCCTTAACATTGTCACACCAGCAATTATGTCACTTGAATCATGATTACAGTTTTTTTCAGGTTTTGTTTTCTTTTTTTTTTTTTCTTCCTTTTCTTCCCCCCACTTCCACCACCCGCCCTCGCAGGAACTGCTTATTTTTAAGTCGTATCTGTGAACTTTGCAAGACCTCCAGAACTGCAACAAACTACTTTAATGTTTACTAGACTAGATTTAGGCAGATGTTCAAGAAAAACGTGCTTTTTTGTCCCCCAAGAAATCACATGCAGACTTCACAAACATTTCTTTGAAGTACCAGTCTTTGATATTCAATTAATTGTAGGCATGACTCCACCATGGTATCTAACATTTCTGAAACAAAGTGAAGATTTTGTCAGCCCTCCCATTCAGTCCAGCTCATTAGAAGATGCTTTTTATAACGTACATAAGGGCCACCAAAAGACATTTTTCTAGTGCAGTCAATGGGGAGAAGAATGGGGGAGGGAAAAAAGGTTAAGCAACCCAATTGCCAGGGTTGCTCTAGATCACTTCCTCTGAAAGCCCACACACAAACTCCACACAGTTTCTAAGGAAACAGATGGAACAGCCCCACAGAACAGCACATGAATAACGGCTCTTCCTCACAAAATACAACTTGTGCTGTGCAGTCTTTTCGTAGACCTCAACAGGAAAGCCTGACATGGTGATATGAATGAAACCCCATGACTTTTAAGGCTACTAGACTGCTTCTTTACTTCACCACTACTTTTTCATTTCACACAAATTACCAGCAAAACCAATTTTCTTCTTCCAAAGTTTGGTTTATCTGACGCTTACAGACAGATTCATGAGGTATTTGAGAATAGTGACCAAACACATCTGAACTGTCTGCTATTAGTTATTTACTTGTCCTGCCTAGTTTATTGAGTATTTGATGCTTATGGTAGCAAGTAGATGGTACTAGGAAATGAACAATGAAGGACAGATTTGTATTAAGAATGTACTTGCATACATCAGGCAGACCAAAATCATAGCAAATTTTGCAGCTAAGATGTAGAATCTGACAATTCAGACTAAAGCTCACCAAATATGTGACATGGCTCAATCCAGAAAAAAAAAAAAATATACATATATTCAGTGTGGGTCAATAAGTGACAACAAAGGGAAAATATCAAGCTTTCAGCCCCAAGGCTTACCCTTGTTTTCTAGGACATTCAACAGGGTGTATTGGTATCACTGCGGTAATTCCACTTTTGCAGCACAACTATACTTCAATAACACCACACTAGGAAATATTTCTCCTCTTTGTCTCCTGCAAAGCAAGAATGAATCCAAGTAAAATGCCTTCCAAGTTGGCTTTCAAGAGACCAGCAGAAATTAGCTGCCCCAAACAGCTGGCATGTAATCCATGCTGAATTCAGTCATGGTGATAACTGAGCAAAACCTGAATTCGGTCTCAAATAGTAGCAGAGCCATTCCTGCTCACCCCCCCTCCTTGCCAAACACCTTCTTTTAATAAAGAAATTTTGCATTCATTATGGGGCAAGGGGAGGACACGCAATGTCACTGGTGCCATTAAAGCAAAGACCAAGAAATTTGCCTAGAAAAACTTGTACAAAAAGCCTCCACACCCCACTGGATATCTCTCCTGGGTACCCCTGTAAAGGAACAGAGAATGAAGCTTTTAAAAGCACGCACTACATCTTGTTTCAAGATCATCCAGCACATTGCTGCAACTAAATAATAAGCCTCTATGTTTACATCACAACACTTAAAAAAGCTTTTTTTTCTTAAATAAAGCATAAAACTGAACAACAAATTCATAAGAGAAAAGCTGAAAAACAAACACCTTCTGTCAAAACCAGATTAAAACTCCTACTGTTCCACAACTGTGGCCTCTTACGGCTTCAGACTGTAATCTCATGCTCTGTAGCGATTTGCAATGCTTCAGGGAGAATGCTAAGTAATTGCAAGAAAAACAAGGTAACTAAAAGGATTTCTAGAGGAACAAGATACTGAAAAACATCTTGGTGTGTCACTGTGCTGAATGACAACACTAGTTACACAGCCAGTAGAAAATTCTGTCCCATGGTTTGGCTATTTATTAGGAGGTCCTAAGAAATACAGCTAGTAAAGGTATAGAACTACAGTCCAATAGACCTTAGCACACTAAATATATAGTTCACTGGAGATTGTGTTACTTGCCAAACTCAGTCCAAACATCAATACTGATAGCAGATACACCAAATCAGACTTAGAGGCACAGTAAATTAGAAGAGAAGTTAGTCATTAGCTCAGACTCCCAATTCTACTGCAGTTAAGGTCAGTCTCATTTACATATTTTTGCCATGGTTCATATTGGTAACATTGAATTTTTAAGATATATGGTAAGACAGCACACCATCTTCCAGGACAGCATCCCAAAGCAAGCTGGAAGTAAGAAGCATAGGATATAGCTTTAATAAGAGTTTGTTCAGAGCAGCCTTGTCATAAATAATTAACAGCCTGACTAATGACTGTTTAATTCTACAATTACGTGGACATCCAGACTGAAAGGGAACCTCTGCACAAAGAGAGACAAGTGACTGAAGTCTTCTTACTCTAATAACACATTAGTATATATGAATGCAACTCTTAGGCATTTCCAGAGATGCGCATGGAGTGAGAAGGAAACTTTCATTATTTCTGAAGAACAATTAATGAATTAAGTGAACATGAACTGTATTTCTGAACAGTAATCCCTCAGTTTTCAGTCCACCTACACAGACTACATTTTCTAGTGAGAATAAGTGGCTGATGACCTCTGGTAACTCAAGAATAGAACAATTCTTTCTTTTTAGGCCTCAAAGAGTTGCAGAGAACGGTGAAACAAAAAATACTGTGAAAACTCCCGTGAACGCAGGAAATAATGCAACTTTCTTATATACAAGTCATTCAAGAAATCATAAAACAGTATGATTTTTCTTATTGCATGCTAGTCAGGTATTTAATGGCATTGTACAGTTAAACTGCAATTGCATCAACACTTAGGATACATGGCTACCTATATGAGAAGAGTGACTAGAAAATAGGGTTGAATAAAAAGTCATATGCAGCCACATTAGTCACATTAACTGGTGGGTCTTTTCCACCAAGTAAGACTCAAAATAGAGATTTCAGCAGAATCTCAATTTCAGCTTTAGGTCAGGGATGGGTTTAATTTCTAAACTGTCTGTCTCCTACCAGACAGACAGTTAATCAGGTACACTTAAGACATCTGCCTTAAGGAGTTAACTTAATCTGAATTTACTGACATGATGAAAAGCAGCTCTTTTATAAATCAAAGGAAGGGACTTAAGTGGGATTTGAAATTTGTTCTCAATCCTCTCGTCCCTCTTTGTCAAAATAACTCTAATTAAAATAATAGAGGCTACTAGATGAAATCAGACATCTGCTATAGTACAGTTTTAGTACTGTGTATATGTATTTATGGATATAAAAAGTATATAATTCAGACTACATTTCCTCCTATATAAAGTCAAACATCTGTCAGTACAACTGTATGTATTTATTTAATACATAGGAAGCATGTTTATATACATTTATACAATTAATATTTATAAATATATAAAAATGTAAATCTATACAAAAATCTACAGATTTTTACTTACATGGAAGAAGTCCACAGATGTCTGAAGTGGAGTCATCTGTAGAAGGGCTACTACACTGCATCTTGAAACTGGCCCTGTCTGCCACATCCTTTAAGTGAATATTTTTGACTTTGACCTAAACAGTTTTGAGCCTTCCTCTGCAGCCACAGAGGAAGCCACAGCACACGATCCCACAACTATGGGCTGCACTCTCACGCCAGCAGGGACTAGCCCCATGATCCAGGTATGGCTAAGGGTATTCAGCAACAGTCCTGGAGCTTGCATTATTTGCTACCCCTCTGTCAGAGCTGCAATACGATGTCATTTTTCATTCTTCCTAGGCTTTTCCAGAGATCCTCAGACAGATCATAGGAAAGAAGCCTACATCACATAATTGACCACTTTGCAACTCTTTTGTGTTGGTGTCACCAGTTTTTATTATGCAACTATAGAACAGATAAGGTAATTTTAACATCACTTTATAAAACAAATTAATTATGACACCCACCCGGGGAATTTTACAATAACAAACTGGCAGGCAGACTTACTATCTCTAACTTATCAATCACAGTTAGTTACTGGCATCTATCACTGCAGTAACTGTGTCTCCAACTCTTAATCCTCACAGAACTGCTTGGGAGGTAAAGCAAATCCCTCTCTGTGAGAGGTGCCAGTCACACCAACACAAGACTGATTTATAAGGATGGTTAGAGATGACTAACTTCAGAGCTTTGATGCCTGCCTTCCTTAGGTTCTTAAATCCTGTCAACCTGTCAAATGCCTACCTAACTCTCCAGGGTTAACTCATAATCTGATCCACATTCAACTGCACAAGTCCAGCAGATAAATATCACCTTGTGAATTCCAGACAACCCCAACCACTAAAGCCACATTCTTTCTTCCAGCAGTATAACAGTGTGTTGTTTATAGGCATAACTCATTTCAACCTGTAAGAAACTTCTGTTTATACAGAGTAGTGCAGTTAAGTCCCTACACAGGCTAACCACTAATTTCAACCTCTCCAGGTTCTTATCTTCAAGCGATTCCAGGGCCCAAACCCAGAAGAGATAAAAACCACGTATAAGCTTAGAACACTGTCAGCAACTTCAGTCTCCTGGACAATATAGCACATGGGAAACAAGCTCTGAGTTGAAACAATTATTCCAGGGACTTCAATCCATTCATGAATAACCACTATGTTTCTTTGCTTTACCTCCCTGACTGATAAAATCCTATGTTTTAAATATATATCTATATATATAACATATATATACACACACACACACAGGTATCTATGTGTATATACAGATGTATAAATATATACATGTATAAAGATTACATTGAAATATTCCAATGCCAAGAAAATAAAGAATGTCTTTTTTCACTGATAAAAGGTATCTGAACAGTAACATTGAGTGCAAAACAAAATAAATCCAGTGGACTATTTCAGAGAAAAATCACTGTTAGGACATCTTAAAAGACAGAAAAAAAACCAAAAAACACACCAATTTAATTGCTAAATACCTGGTTAAAATTTTTTCTTGTTTCTTTTCCAGAGAAAAGAGAGTATTATACAAGGCAATCACCCCTGCCAAAACCTTAGACAATGTGGTTTGATTACTGTACAGACCATGAAAGATTTTAAATATTAGAAAAGCAATGGACAGTTTCTAGACCTATGAATATGAGGATACTGCCTATCAAATACATGGGTGGGTAGAGAGGAAAATATGGAGACAAACACAGAAAACAACAGATTGTTAAAACTCCTCCTTCAGAAGAATACTACAAATAGACATGCCATAAGCTATCCATGCAGAAGTACTCCAGAGAGCTGGATCCTTGCACATATTCCAAAAAACACAGCCACTGAATGTGACAAGAGCCAAAGACTTTCCTGACCTCGCATTTTCCTATGTTTGTCACTGGCACTGCTGCCACTGTGGCTTCTTGTAGCACTGCCAAACAGCAGCAACCTGAAATAAACTGGGTGAGGCTGTTATTCAGATCCTGTAGGCAAGGGTGAAAACATTTCAAAGAAAAAAAAGAAAATCATTTCATTTCATCTGAAAGAAACTGCAGATGGGAAAGGCAAACAGGTAGAAGCAAAAGAACTGGAAGAGTCAAAGGTAAGAAAAAAGAAATGTAATAAATATAAAAATGGTGTAATAAGTAAGACAATAGAAAACATAGGAAATATGGGAGAAATCTGGAGAAAATAGCTGAAACAGATAATCCTCCTGGCTCTTCCCAGAAGCTGCATATTTTGTTACACAGAGTAAAATAACAATTGAAGTGGAATCCCACTGCAACATTGCCCAAACATTCAATATTCCCAAAAGATGACACGAACAAAAGGACAGATGTGTAAATACTAAAGAACATTGCTCGGAACTCATGTGTCTAATCAACGTTTGCTGTCCAAGAGATTATAAAAGCATTGGAGCAGCAGATGACAGGCAAAAGCTGGGAAGTCCTTGCACCATGCCATTTCCCAGCATTGGAGTCCCCGATCCTCAGCACACCTCAGAGCACTCCCAGCAGTCAGAGGCACAAGGCCTAAGATAATTTGAAACAGCCAGGTCAAGATGATACGCATTTTAAAAGCATCCTCATCTCTGCTGGATGGGAAAACTCCATCCCACATAATATGGGAGAAAAGCCTGGACACTGTAGAACTGGTTTATCAATTGGATCTGAAACTGGAATGAGTGCATCACATTTTGGTCTACAAAGAACAAGCCTGCCCATCTCATTTTCTTGCTTTAAGAGTCATGAAACTATTAGATCCTTATTAAAAACCTTCATATACTTTACCACAGTAAACCACTATCTTTGAATACTGGGGCCAACACCAAGGCAACCATCTGTGAATTACCGGGGCAATGACTAAACCCATACAAAGTGTGCAAAGCCACAGGTTAAATCACTAACAGTCAAAATGCTTAAACTTTGAGTATTTTAGAGAAGGGAAATCAGCTGCACACAGAAGGGGTCTTAAAGTGAGGCAAGGTGAAGTCAACCTAAAAGAGACTGATCTTAAAGTCAGTTGTAACCTAAGCATGACTGCATAAACCCTTCAACACTATCTGGCACTCCAAAGTGACTTGAGACCAAATAGCATCCTAGCTTGTAAACGCCACAGTAACAAGAAGGGCACAGACAATTCCACTGCTCTCTAGGGAAACATCTTATTTTATTATTTTCCAGAAATTCCTAGACCACCCACTCAAAAACAACTATGGTTTTTGCTATGTCTTTTCTCCCCATTGCTTACATTTCCCCATGTTTTTATTTTCTCTTCCCCAACTCTTTTCCCCTCCACCCCTTTCCTTGTTTCCTCCTATTCTTTCCCTCCTCTCTGCTTACAAGAATTGATGAATTAATGCACTCTGGGCTGTCTCCACAACAGCAATAAATCAGTAAGGAGCAGTTTGAAGCTCGGACATACCACAAGCTTTTTCCTTCTCCAGAGTTGACTCTCTCAGAAAAGTAAGAGCTATGTTTACACAAAGTCCAAATAACACCAAGTTTGAGCTCTTTAGTTTTCTTTCTTGGGGGGAGGGAAGAGAAAAAGCCTTAGAAGCTTAAATCTAGAAACCACATTTAAAACTATGCAAAGTTATTGTGAAACTGAAAATATGAGCAAAGGCAATGGAGCCCTAATTCTTACCGAGACATTTGGACCACCTCTCAAAAGGAAATCAAAACTGTTCTTTTACTTGCAACTATGACAAAATGCATGCTCAGGGCATGCTGTATTTCCATTGTGCTTTGCAAGTCTCAGATGAGGAGCAGAGTACATGGGATTGAAAAGCCCACCACAAACCCTCTCAAGGTGTCACTTACATACTAACAGTGGAGGTCAGGTTTGAACAACAGCTCCCGTGTTAGTTGTAAGACAACACATATCTAAGTACCATCCCTTCCTATGCTAGATCTGAAATGCAAAGCAGACATGCTGCTAGCTGAAAGCAGCATTCAGAGGGGGGGAAAGTCTGGTTAAGGCTATTAACTGTAGCTCTTTGTTCTTTTGTCTCAGTAACCACAAAATTCCAGGTAGATATTGGTAAGAGACAGCATCTTTCACAGCTCTCAGTGTGGACAAGTTCCCGGTCTCATCCCCCCAGAGATCAGAGTGAAGGCTTCCCTTGTTCAGTATTAAGAGGAAGAAGAACCAAGAGAGCACATATAATCAATAGGATTAGAAAGAATGTATTGCCAAAACACAGAAAAAGTGAAAGATTCTTCACAGAGTAAATCTTTATAGGTGTATTTTGTGTACTCATTACTATCATATGGAAAGTTACTTTTACTTTTTCCAAAACTATGCCTAAAACTAGCTACGCTAGCGAGAAGTCAGAGCTTCTCTCACAAACCACCAGCTTCTATTATACCATTTCACCCTGTGAATTAGATGTCATGGCATACACACTCTTTCACCATGCTGGTGTGACACACCAGACTAAACATAAAGAAAAACTTAGGATGGGATTTAGACTGCCCAAGATAGTTATCCTAGTGCTGGTGCCTACAGAAGCAGATTTTCAGGTAACTGCCTACACTACTTATTCAGAGAGAGGAAGGAAAGTGATTCTGAAGACCTTCAGAGGAAGACAGTGTATCTAATATGAGGCACCTCAGCCAAAGGGAAAAACCCCATCCAAACACGAAAAAAACCCAAACCACCACATGTTTCTGTAGAATTCTGTCTCCTAATAGTAAACCAAATGGCTTGAGCTGTGCAATGGGCTGAATTATGTGCCAATACATTTTTTCCCCCCCCTCTCAAAAACTGAAAGAACTGATACAGTCTGTTCAAGTACGTCCTGCAGACAGGATCTAGTCTCGTCAACACTAGCTGCTACTCACTGTTTTTTTTACTAGTGGTACTAAATTTCAAAATAGATAAGAGAACAAAATATTTTTATCACTATTCATATCATCTGATGCTTTACATGATAAAAATTACAACTATCAGCTAGGACATTTTACAACAAATCTCTGGCCTGACAAACTTGATGACTCTGGATTCAAATCTCCCTTCTTGCACTGTTCAAATCTAATTGATTATTACCCTGCATCATCCTAAAAGTTTTGTCTTTTTATCTCCTTTCCTATACTTAATACTGTCGTTCTTATTTCCTCCTGCTTGAAGCAGCCTGCCCTCTTCCCATCATACCATCTGTAGCAAAATCCAGTTCTTCACTCTTACTGTCCTACTAGGCAACTGGCATGGAACAAGTGCTCCTTTTCTCTCTGGGAAAGGGGCATCTTGCCTTTAAACACAATGATACAAAATTTAATTATACTTTGGTCTATGTTAATATCTAGCCATGCTAGCTTGGTGAATAAAGTGATGCTTGTTCCCACATTTCATCTTGCACATCCAAAACTCCATGCTCCAACTATGTATCTCCACGTCCTGGTGAGACAGCCAGCACATGCCTGTGCACAGACGTGTCACTCACATGGGCTAGGGAACGTAAAGACAGATGTTTAATACATAACAGTGCTTGGATTAGGGGCAGATGCTTAATTTGGTCTAGTTTCTCTCTGTCTTCTAAGTGATTGTCTGGTCAAGTCATTTAGCACAGGCCTTGCAAGACCTTCAATAAACACAATCAAGACAATTTTCTTATGTCAGTGTGAACCACTAAGACTGCATGCACCAAATAAAAGAGAATCTGATGATTAGAACATCAACTGAGTTAGAAGGAACAACTGATTACCTCGTCTGTCCCAAACTTACTGCATAACTGAGCAGCTCACACAGCTTAGTCAGACAGACACATCAGCTGGTACTGACTATAGCACATGGGCTGAGCAGAGGATGGTGGATGAGTAGTGTATTAGCTGCCTGAATACATGTTTTTCTTCACTTCTCCCTCTGCAGAGAATCGGCATTTAACAGTATTTTCAGAGGTATAATGTATTAGCCTCAACATCAGCCCCAGCTCTAATCCTTCACAGTAATATATATTACTGTTGCATAGTAATGCTTCATGCTTCATTGCTGTTTTTTCCTCCCTCCCCACCTTAAAACAACATTTGCAGTACAACATACATATACAACCCTTGTTCACTGCAGAAAGCAGCAGCACGTGGCAGAGACTGTGCCTAACGCCCCGGCAACACAGGCAGAGATACCAAAACCAAAGGCTGAAGCACTGAGGGCATGTAGAGACAACTGAAAGCATACCAGGGAAGAAACAAAGAGCACAGAAATCACCCGTGATGGAAATGCTTCCTTCAGGGCTCCCCTTGTTTAGGTAGCAAATACAGTAAGTTACACACCTTTTGATTTTGGGAACACATGCAGAGTGCTATTGGGATTTCATCTGTACCACTTTGTACACTTGAGCACAGCTCAAAAATGAATATGTGTTGGTCTCTGGTTTATTACTCCTAGTTTACATTTAGTTTCCTCCTTCAACTCATGAGTAATTGTAGTAAATTAAGATTACAAATTAAATTTTAGTGCTTGAACTACAGTTTCCTTCCTCATTTACAACAAAATGTTAAGAACAAGCTACTGAAAGTTCTACAGTGGCAAATCACTTTCCCTGCCAACTAATTCATTTAGTAAGGACAAGAGGCAGAAGGCAGAAACTAATGCACAGAAAGTTCCACCTGAATATAGGAAGAACTTCTTTACTGTGGAGATAACTGCACAGGAACACACTTCCCAGAGAGGTTGTGGAGTCTCCCTCACTGGAGATATTCAAGAACTGTCTGGACACAATCCTGTGCCATGTGCTGCAAAATGACCCTGCTTGAGCTGGGAGGTTGGACTGGATGACCTACTGTGGTCCCTTCCAACCTGACCCATTCTGTGAGTCAGACCTTTGGGATTTTTAACTTTTATTATTAAGGGACTTGGCTTTTGAGTTACACAAACAGAACAGATGTTAAAATTATTCAAGGAATATACCAACAGAATAAGCTATCAAAAAAAAATTAAATAAAGCTTTTCCAACATGGTATCAACAAAATCAATTTGTATTGCAATAAAAATATAAATAGAAAAAGGATGCTGCCTTACACGTCACTGTATTGCTGTAAAGAGGAAGCTGAAGGTACTTAAGTCAATCCCTTACACCTTCTACATACTCATGTAATTCATCCTGTTAAAGAGGGAACACCTCAGGTACAATGATATGCAGGCATTAATACCAAGTGTGACCAGGTACTTAACTCTGTTGTAGATTTGGTATGCAGCGAATGTGACAGCCGACTCAAGAGAGGAATTGCCTGCTACCATTTTGCATTGGCTCCTAACACTCCTAGACCATATTAACCCCTTCCCCCAATTAACACAGACATTGCAATTGGTGGTCAGTCCTGGTGTTCAGAATACACCCCATACTGCACATTCACTGGAGCACTTTTGGGTTTTGTGTCTGTACAAACCATTGAGCATCCTGTTCAATCTGTAACTTTTACCTGCTCATGCATGTGGGCAGAAAGGATGCTGAAACACAGCCCTCCCTGCACATCTTGTGGATCATAGTGCTGACCTGCTTACTAGCAGAAAGCGTGCTGGGCCCAGGGATAGAAAACACCTACTTACTCTTCAGTTTCACAGTGGAGAGATCTGGCTTGCTGCATAAAGCAGCTGAAATTTGCATAGACTTATTCTGGCAAGGAGAAAAACATTTTTAGGGCAGCTTAAGCTTGTGGTTATCATTCTAGAGGTTTATAAAGAAAAGCTTTAAAAACAAAAACAGTCAAACAAAGCTTTTTCAGTGATTTGTGATGGTTTTTAAAGGAAGTTAAAAATACCAGAATCAAGTAATTTTATTTCCTAAAGAAGGAAACAAAATAAAGCAGTGATACTTATATTTAAAGCACTGACATACACAATATATTCCCTAAGCAACTTCATAAAATTATCTTCTTCCAAAGGTACATATGATCAGTCTATGTCCATTACCTAAAAGGTAACTAAAGCTTGTCCCACAAAAACAGGATCCAGGAAAAGGCTAATAGTTCTTTGAAAACATGGTTCTCCCTATGTAAAATATCTATGTCAAGTCTTTTACCTTGGACATCAGTTATGTCTGAAAAACACCTTTTCAGGAGCTTGACATATACTCATATGGGTACTCTGCACAGTCCCAGGTTATTAACAGAAATCAACTGCAAATTCCTCTGTGGGAAAAAGATTTCCCTTTTTCTTTTATATCTGATTAGTGCACACTGCAGTGGGCCACGGGTTACTGAAGTTTATATCAATACAAACAAGTTGTCAGACAATTCAACTAATATCAATAGCCTCGGTACTAAATTCTCTCCCTCAGAAAACAGGTGACTAGCTGAATTTAGTGAGCAACCATTTTCCGCAGAGCCACTTGGGTGTCTACTTTAGGGAAAGTATCCCTATATAGTATTTGTCTGAGCAGTTCTGACTCCTGGAGCTTCCCTCCCTTTGTATGCAGCCCAATCAAGTCAAGTTAACATTGAAATAGCTAATAAAGAAAAAAGCCTTTTTTCTTTAAAAAGTTATGACTAAAAGGCTGAATTAAAAACTGGTAAGCAAAGATACTCTACAGTTCCCAGAGGTCAAGTGGAGAACATTTTAGATAGTAGGAAACTTTCCAAGTTCAACTTATGCTTTCCCAAACTAAACAAGACACAAACCACAGAAGCCTGCCCTCTTTCCAGCTGCTGGGAAGATCACAGATGAGGCTGTTCATTTATGGTCCCAACCAAGTAACATGGTACACACAACACCACCCACTTCTTCAAACATACCTCTCTATTTAAAGGGAATCCACTGTACTAAAAAATAATTCTTTATTTTAAGTTCTGTAGTTGTTACTTTTTCCTATTTACTTTAATGGTCACCATAGTGTTTTATGTTCAGGACAATGTGAAAATACAGCCAGAGGTCTGACATACCAGTTTAAAATAGACATTTGGAAAGGAATTGCTGCAGGGGTTCTAAACCAAACAACATGGATTACAACCCACTGTTTAAAATTAGGTTTTGTGGTTTGTTTTTAGATATTCCTAGTAACAAACTCAATCTGATTGCTCTTTCTTGGCTCAAGTTACCACATCTAGCAATCTAGGAGGCCAATAATAGAAATTTCATTTAAAATATTGCTATTAATGTTCCTAAATAAAGAACTATGTGACTGAGCTGTGTCGTAGGCCTTAAGTCATTCTCTAGGTTTTGCTGGTTTTTTTTGGTTTTTGCTTTTTTTTTTTTTTTATCAACAGACAGTAAATGCTTGACTAGGAGTTAGAAGTTTGACATGCTTTTAGGATTAAATAGTTTCTCAATTTTAAATTACGCAGGAAAGAAAAGCTTTCAGGAAGAAACTGAACCTGGAACATCTTTGAATTCCTATTGCAAGTTTAATGACAAGACCCCAGCACCAAAGAACAACTGTTTAACCCTCAAAGGTATCCCACATTTCTTTTCTGAAATCCTTGGGTAGCCTATATTGTCTACTAATAGAGTGTTTTGTCCTAGTTAATTGGCAAAGGCAGCCCTTGAGTTTCTTTCCAGCAGGAAGCCAATTAAATAGATTCAAGAGCAAAGCAGTGCTACTTTAAAAAGCAAACAAGAGGGAGGAGCACAGGAACCAGCTGCTGCATCTCCAAAAGATTTGGAACAAGCCATTCCTTGAAAAACTGGAGACACAAAGCAGTGCATCTCCTTTACTCTGGTGAGCACAAATGGGAGCAGGAGCATTGGAGCTTGAAGCAAGGTGCTTCAGAACTTGGTGGGCTTCAGAACTCACTTAGGTGGGAAAGGCTAGAGCAGAGCAGTGTAGGAAGACCCCATAATGCAAGAGAATATGGGAAATTCAGGTTTTATTTCAGCCACATCAAACTCTGTTCTAGATAGAGAATAGGGAGGATTTAGCATCAGCCATACTGGACCAGTTGTAAGCCAAGGCAGTGCTACATAAACTCTAAACCTGTGAAGCCTGATAGCTGAAGTCATGCAGCTGAGTTAATGGGGAGTTTGGGAATATGACTGACAAAACAACTAGGGCAGTTACTACCAGCACATTCATAATTTATCTGTACTTTAAAAGAACCAAAAACCCCAAACCCCACTAAAGAAAGCCCATGGGAGACAGTGGAAATGAGAAGGATAGACAGACCAGGAATCATCCAAACACTAGATTTAAAAACATACAAAGCAAAAGCTGACCACATGGGGCTTCTAACCATGTGGTTATTAGAAATTAATAAAAGTAACCAACCATTTGTAAAAATGGCTAATGAAGATTTTAAAAGTATAAAAAATAATTGAAACACTATAAAAGGAACCAATTATGGACACAGAAAAATAGCCCTAGAGCAAGAATTCAGGGTGCTGGGCAGAAACCTCTTCACTCAGGTGTTGAACAATACAGGCTCTCACACTTGGGTACAACACTTCAATACTGAGCGACAAACTGAGCTTAACTTCTAACCACAGATTTGAATCACCTAAGCTGGCTTGAAGAGGATGCTACAATACCTGCTAGTGACCTGAAATAACCAGGAGGTCCAGGTTCTTGCAATGACAGCAATGGTCAGAGAGTTAGCAGATGGAAAAAACAGGCAAAGTGGTATGTAGTGCATAAGACAGTATAATTATCCTGTGACACAGACAGTTTGTACTCTTTCCTGCCTTCCCTACTAATACTCAAAACTAAATGTTTTCTTCTGTGGAGACTGGTTTTGCTTTTTGGTTAAAGAAAGAAGCATTGAAAAGTGGCTGCTGGGCTTGGAACAGCAAGTTCTGAGGTTTGAGAGGGCTCCCAAGTACTTGGAGAAGTTCTTTCCATAGCCCCAGAGAAAACCAGCTTGCTCGTGCAGCTCAGCTTGTGCCTGACAGACCAGCCACCAACCAGCTTCCGTGCCAGCCCTGAGCACAAGGCTTTACAGAAATGGGAACCAGTATCTCAATTTATGACAGACATTAAAAGGACTGCTGAATAATATGGCAAGCTGTAAATCAGCCTTTTACCATGGCAGAAAAGGAAAGGGACTAACTGGACAGTTCCCCTCTCTGAGATCCAGACCTCTCAAGCAGCTTCTCTCCTATTGGCAGTTCTTATTCTGCAGTGTTACTTCAAGCCAACCTGCAAATTTTATAGAAAAGTGAAACTGGATTGAGACATGCAAAAAGCAAGCCAGAAGAAACAGGAAGAGCTGAATTTGTACCTACTGTGGATAGGAGGAAGATTTAGTAACAGACATGACAGGTAACACAGAAAGAGCTATTGCTCCCTGTAAGGATCAATATACTACCAGGAGAATGGAAAATTGATCAAAGAAAATTAGAGTCTCCACTGTAACGCCTGAATCTAGGGACAAGAAAATTCTCAAGTACTGCTGTAATGGAGTTGTGTACATTGCATTCAAAAAAAAAGTGGAAGACCTCTTGTGCAAGCTTAGAACTGTTATGCAGCAACAAGACTCTTTTGCACAAGATAAATGATTGCTGCAAGGTATGCAGCAGTTGCCTAACTCTTTTATAAAGGTCAAAATATACAACAGCAGACAAATGTCTTGACTTGTGCCTCCTTCCCTGCTTCATACATTGCCAGTACATTCCAGCACACTTAATACTTTGTACATCTGGAGTAGTCAGCGTCCTCTATACCCTTTCTCACATGCTGAGCTGGAAAAAATGAACCATTCCCAACTCCACTAACTCTTGCAATCCCCTCTTAGAAAGGTGAATTTTACAGAACCTGGAACAAACCACAAAAAGACAATTTCACATATACACAGAATCCATATGAAAAGTAAACATTCACAGCCAGATTTAGTCCTTCAAAAGAGGGGAGAAGTAACTCCTAATCAGGTTTTGGTACATGGTACAACACTAAAACATCTCTATGTTAGAAGCTAATACTGATTAAAAAAAAAAAACAAACTGCCTGCAACAGCAAAATGACAAAAATATATGAAAACAAAACCCCTCCAACATTTGAAACAAAGCCTCAGAAACGCAATCTACAGCTATTTATTTCAATAGGATGCTAAGTTCTTCTGCAGAAACAGAGGGGCATTCAAAACTAAGAAATAAAAACCACAAAGGCTGAGAAGGCCGTGTCTGGTCAGAATCACTTCCATGTTGCTCTGAACGAGCCACAGATCCAAACATACAAACAACCAGGTAAACAAGGAAATACAGATGGCTTTCAAATGAGCTAATTTACTTTTACAAATTTTGCTTACTGATAAATATTTCCCACTTTCAAACCCTTCTTTATTAGTGGGGAAGATTTTTTGTGAATAAAGCTAACAAAGACATTTAGTTTTTCATGAACTATAATTAAAAATAAATTTCACTTTGCAGCTGACAGAACAGAATGAGTTTGTCACCTCCACAATGCAATTCTTTCTTCATGTCACAGGCTGAAAAAACACTTCTTGACTTTTGTAGACAGATATTTACATCTTTATTAAATTTCATTTTACCTACCAGTTTCCTATGTTGGACTGAGCCAAGTTGTGCCTTTGGCTACTGCTATAAGACATAGCAATGATGATTATGATAATAATAATAATAATGCAAATTATTACTGTATCACTCGTTCTTGATCACCCACTTGTCACCAAATTACAGTACAATGATTCAGTTCATATAGGTCTTAGCTGCATTAAGGTTACAGACAGCTACTTAGAAAACATCTTTTTCTGAAGCAAAGCCAAAATATTTTGATTGCTTCCTTTCACCATGAAATGAAACATAAGAACCATTTTAAGGTTATAAACAATGAGAGACACGATCAACTCTAATAGAAAGTCCCACAATTGCAAGCCAACACTAGATCATTAGAGAAGAATTTTGCATTTTACTGGCAAACTCTGACTTTCCCCATCTGCTCCCTTCTCTCTCTACTAATGAGCAGGAGCAAGCTATGAAAGCATGTCTAAAGATGACAAGAGCAGAAGCTTCTCTAGATGCTTAGCAAAGATCAATGAGCTGTCCCCCTATGTTCACTATCACACTGACAGGAGTGGCAGGCCCTTGCCTGCCAGATGAGGAAAATCAGAGGGCAACACTCCTCTGCTTTGTATTAATCATCTGAGCTATGTATGGTATGTTCTTGTTCTTTACGCAAATACCTCATGATCATCTGTGTGCCACAAATATTTTCTAATACAGATCTCTGCCAGGACATGCTCCATTTCAGTAATCCTTTAGAGCCATTTCAGTAAAATAGGGTTGGAGACCAGCAGAAAGATTCAAGAACTCAAGGCACATTTCAACTATGTACGTTCACAAGATGCCAGAGCTTCTCTCACACTGATCGAAGGCCAGGAATGATTATACAAGTTCACAGTTGTTTGACTTTTGCCAGAACTTAGGTTTCCACTTATTTGAGAAAATGAAAAAAAGAGTGACCAGTTATGCATGCTTTTTCAAGACAATGGACACAGCTCCTGAAAGTACTTTACAAATGCTTTTTCCTTTGTGTTTCAGAAAATGAGATAAGGTGCCTGGAGAGGTTTGAAGATCTTTAGAGGCACCTCAGCAGAAAACTAAAACAGCAAGGTGTGAACAGAACAAGCTGCACTGCTGGTAAGAACATGGTGGTGAATGTGGGAAGAAGCAGACCACTATGCCTGAAGGCATGGGACTCTTCAGGAGAGGGATGGAGACCTGAAGGAAGGGAGAGAGGCTGAGGGACCTTGGCTCATTTAGCCTCCCACATGGAGATCAAGAAGAGATACAGTCACTCCTGGAATATCCATGATGTAGGGTAAAGTACATCACCAAAGGGGAGAGGAACTGTTTCAAGAAATCAGACATGTATAAACAGACATGTATAAACTTGCCATTTTCCACTTCTTATAGGGATTTTCTTCAAGTTTCTAGGTATCAGAAATAAATGTGTTTCTACTATGGCTTTCTAAAAGTAGGAAAAATGCTGATTACTTGTAAACTGAAAGTTTATAAAAGGAATTAACTATCTACAGCCCAAACTGTGATGGACACACACACACACACACAAATTCTTTTTGATTCTTTGTATTTAAATTTTAAATCAACTAGTTAAAGAAGAAAACAATAAAACTGTAGATTTATTTTTTTTAACCTCAACATGTTTTTTAAACAAGGGATATGATAGACAGTATCAGACATCTTGGTTTTAAAATAAAATTTATCTCTCTTCTTCCCCCTCCATTTAGAGTTTCTGCTTATAAAAATACGTGACAATACAGACTTTTCCACTTAGTACTAAAGAATGGAGCAGAAAAAAAAAGCCTAGATGAAAAATATTTCAACTAGCTATATAATTAAGAAGTACTTCTTTATATTAAGATATGTAACTCAAACAGAGCATACAGATTGTTACATTAAATCTTCAGTACTCAAATACAAGCCAATGAGGGTATGATTATGTTTCCACAAGAGGTTTTTCCTGTGATCAAAGAGTCAAGCAAGAACACCATTACACTTTGATAATTAAGCCAAGAACATGAGTTTCAAAAAGGAGGGGAAAAAAAAGTACAATCTGCCAGTGCATAAGTATATGACTTTTTAGTACTATTTCCAGAAGATGCATATGGACAGAAGTGGCAGTGCTTGGAAAAATGGAAAGCTACCAACAGCAAGTCACAAGCTCATGCAAATGAAAAATCTAGAGCTGTCATTATTTCTGCATACAGCCACATATTAGAGCAAGCATAATGCAGAACTTGCAGCTCTAGCAATATTCACGGGATGACCTTTTCCAAACCACAGAGGAATAGATAGGTTTTAATTATTTAAACACAAGTAAAAGATCAGTAGATAAGTATGTACTCTGTTTTTTGTTTGACTGGAGATACATTTACCAATTCTATCAATAATTAGCTATGGAGTACATATAGAACTGTAGCTATCTCAAAAAGGAAATGACTATTATCTCACTCCTTTATTTGGAGTATATGGGACATATGGAGGACATGGGATATGGAACTATTAAATCAAAAACCATATATGAAAGCAAAATAGGCTCTGCTACAGAGATAAAGATATATGTGTTTTGTATGTGTGTGTATATATATACACACACATATGTATGATATTTAGAGATTTAAAAATAAAAGCCTAGTGAGCCCATTTTAGGTAGTACCATAAAACTGTGCTTTGAGGACTACTATCAAACAAGTCTCTGTGACTTGGATTTTGCTAGGAAGCTAATTAGAATGCAGATTTGGTTGTTTTCCTACATTTCTTTGGTAAATGAACCAACTTTTTTCATGCTAGAGATCCATAATTAAAAGCAAACTTTGACAAATTCCCTCCTCTATACTACCCCAGGCTATGTGGCTTCCACTTTTAGGGGAACCACAAGAGCAATTCCAAAGACTGTAAAACCCATGTCTCAGGCATATTTTTCCCTTCCCACAGCTTCTGTTGGCATGAGTCCTATGAAAGTGTGGCTGCATTGAAAACTGCATCTGTCTGTGCCCTGGCCAAGTGTTGTCAAGACAGTCAAGGCAAACACCTACCACAACAATCTCTCCTTTGTCAGTCACAGGGATCCCATGAGAAAGCACCAACCAGTCTACGATTTCAGTAGTGTTAGACAAGCCTGAAAGAGGAAAAAATAAGGGTCACACTTTATTTCAATTGACTGTATAAAACAGAACTAAGAGCTCCATTTTGCCAAGGAGCTTTTAAAATTTGATAGCACGAACAGTCTTAGCAAAGACAGACAAAATTCACCTCCTAACCCTTGCTACTCTCTGCACTTACTGAATCAGTTTGTACTTATCAGCTTGGGAAGATTAATCCCATTACACAAGAGACTTTTACTGTTATTAATTTTATTTTTAACAATGATTTTCCAAGCCTGAAAAAAAAAAAAATTACATATTACTGTCATCTTGCATAGCTGCAGCCCACATTATCCAGAACTTCAGGAAAACATCACAAACTGTATCCAGATCTAGGTTTAGGGACTTCTTACATACAAAACCAGCAGTGACCTACAACAGCTTTCTACACACTTAGCAAAGCCATTCTAGAGATTGTACTGGGCAAACATACATACAAAACAATGTACAAAGCCCACTATGCTGAGCAATAATCACTCTGTAGGCAGAACATTTTAAAAACTATGATCAGATGGAAGCTATTGTGCAGCAGGAAGGCTATCACACAGTTGCCATCAGAGACATGGTGGGATGGCCAGCACAACTGGAGTGCTGCAATGGATGGCTGTAATTCTTCAGACGGGAAAGGCAAGGAAGCAGAAGCAGTGGGGGTAGCCCCGTATATTAGGGAATGTTTTGACTACCTCGAGTTTGATGATGATGACAAGAGGGTTTATAGGTGAGAATCAGGGGAAAGCCAATAAAGCAGCAGGAGTGATGTAATCCTAGCAGGAGTCTGTTACAGACCGTCCAACCAGGATGAAGAGGCAGATGAAATATGCTGTAAGTAGCTGGAAGAAGCATCATGATCAGTAGCCCTGTTCTTGTGGGGGAATTCAACTTCCAGATAACTGCTGGAAATACAATACAGCAGAGAGAAAACAGTCTAGTCCTGGACTGTGCAGAAGAACTTCCTCAATCAGCTGGTGAATCAGTCAACCAGAAGAGGTGTTCCGCTAGACCTCTTTTTCACAAACCCAGGACTTGTGGGTGATATGATAGCTGGAGACTGTCTTGGGCATAGCAATCACAAAATGATGAAGTTTTTGATTCCTAAAGAAGTAAGGAAGGAGGCCAAAAGAAGGACAGTTTATGACCTTGGCAAATCAGAAGGACTACAAGGATGTTGCGCGGTTATGCAGGGAGAAAATTAGAACAGCCGAAGCCAAACTAGAACTTCATCTGACTACTGCCATAAAAGACCATAAAAAAAACTTCCATAAATACATCAAGAAAAAAAGTTTCTATAAATACATCAGCAACAAGAAGGGCTAAGGAATACCTCCATCCTTTATTGGATGCAGGGGGGACAGCATAGTCACAAAGGTTGAGGAAAAAGCTGAGATAATAATACTTTCTTTGCCTCAGTTTTCAACACTAGAGTAATTGCTCTCAGGGTTAAGCAGCCCCCTGGGCTGGAAGACAGAGACAGTGAGCAGAATGAAGCCCTCATAATTCAAGGGGAAGTTGTCAGTGACCTGCTACACCACTTTGATACCCACAAGACTATGGGACTGGATGGGACCTACTCAAGGGTACTGAGGGAGCTGGCAGACATACTCACCAAGCTACCTTCAGTCATTTACCAGCAGTCCTAGTTAATAAGGGAGGACACAGGAGACTGGAAATTACCAAAAGTGACACCCATCTAAGAAGGGGCAGAATGAGGATTTGGGGAACTACAGGCCTGTCAGCCTGGTATCAGTGCCAGGGAAGGTGGCAGAGCAGATCATCCTGAGTGACATCACACAGCATGTACAGGACAACCAGGGGATCAGGCACAGCCAGCACTGCTTAGGAAAGGCAGTTTCTGCTTGATCAGCCTGACCGCCTTCTGTGACAAGGTGACAAGACTCCCCCATATGTGGCACTGGTGAAGCCACACCTCAAGAGCTAGGTGCAGTTTTGGGCCCCTCACTTCAAGACACTGAGGTGCTGGAGTGTGCCCAGAGAAGAACAACAGAGCTGCTGGAGGGTCTGGAGCACAAATCCTGTGAGGGAGCTGAAGGAGCTGGGGGCGGTTTAGCCTGGAGAAAACAAGGCTGTGAGGAGTGACCTTATCACTCTCTGCAACTACCCAAAAGGAGGTTGTAGCCAAGTGGGGATTAGCCTCTTCTCCCAGGTAAAAAATGATAGGAACAGAGGAGATGGCCTCAAGCTGCACCAGAGGAGGTTTAAGTTGGATATTAGCAAAAGCTTCTTCACTCAAAGGGTTGTCAGGCATTGCAATATGCTCTCCAGGGGAGTGGTGGAGTCGCCATCACTGAAGGTATTTCAAAGATGTGTAGATGTGGCACTCAGGGACATGGTTTCGTGGTGGACTTGGCAGTGCTGGGTTAACAGTTAGATTTTATGATCTTAGAGATCTTTTTCAACTAAAGAATTTTATGATTCTGTGAATTCAGAAAATAGCAACTGGCAGGAGTCCTACTTTTACTGCAAGCTATTTCCCATTTTGCTGATTTATCCAACAGTATTTTTTTCCTCAGAGATAAACCATCAGCTGAGTTCCTTTCCAACAAATACTTATAAAACTTACATACTCAAACTGAGTATATAGATTTTTAACATAAAACCTGTCTTTTGTTACCAAATCTAAAAAAAATGCAGCTTGGAATTAGTTTATAGCCAAACACACACAATTCTGATCTTTGTTATTCACCTCAACATGCTATTTAAAAATATTTGTAATTATTGAAGTATACCTTAACATTTCAAACTCCTAAAAATAAGCATTTAATTCCTGCAACATTCTCATCCTCCACTGATTTCCATTTAGAGGGACATGTGATATGGGAAAAATATCTACTATACTTCTAGAAAAAACAAACAAACAGTAGTTAGTGCTACTCAGGCAACCAATGCTCAAAAAAAGCTCAGATATATATATATATGTACTCTAAAATTCTAGGCTACTGATCAGTAATTCAGCCAACAGCTGTGTCACCAAAACAAGGTTCCCCCCTCACTTCTTCCATATCTTCCTCACTTCAACCTTCCCCTCCTTCTTTAAAACAAATCTTGCTTGAAAACTAGGGAAACTGACAAAAATTATTATTGCCCTCTTCCTAAATTATCTTGACCTTTCAGGAGGAAAACCAAAATCTATTTTCATTATGGTGTATCTACTTGTAAAATTACAAAACTGCTTCCTGGACATTGGGGTCAGAATGTCCATGGGATATATCAGATTGATAACCTGAACACAAATTATTACACATTTCCCAAATACCTGGATAGCAATAAGTAACTTTTACATGGATTACAAATACTGCCTGGGCATACGACCTGCCTTGGGCTGGAAACCTCGAGAGATTCACCGCTTTCTCTAATGGCAGGAAGGGCAATTTACTGGTTTGAAGTAACAGATATAGCTGTTCACCTTTCCATTTATAGCTCTTCAGACAGTGTTTCTAGTTATGCTTATCACTCTCTAAATGGGAGGAGGAAAATAAATTTAAAAAGGAAAGTAAAAAGAAATTGAGTACAATACACTTTCTTGTCAAGGGAGCTAAGATGCTCAGTCTCTCCTACAGTCAGGGTATGGCTAGTGTTTAAGCTGCTTTCAAACTCATTTCCTAAAGCTCTACCACAGATGTTTTTCATTTCTTCTGCCAGCCTTCCTTTTTAGCACACAACTTGTCCTGGGCCAACACTCTCAGTCATTGCATCAGCTTCATCTGACTTAGGCATCTCCTAATCTCTTTCTTCCTCTTAAAACCTTGCCCTTGCCAGCACCTCACTCAGCACTTCACTAACCTCTCTACCAGCACTTCACTCTACCTCTCTAACCTCTGCCTTCCTGGGGCCCTCTCCCACCTCTGTCTTGCAAAGGTGAGAGAGTTCCTGAGGAAACAAACAGTTCTTTATCAGCAGCGTTTGTCACTCCTCCTGTTTGCTCCTGGGCAATCGCTTCGAACCACAAAGAAACAGTTTACCCTCTCTAAGGGACGACCTCAGAGATTTACCTCCTACTCCAAGTCTCTCTCTCTCTCTCCTTATCCAAACTAGAAATTTCAACTTTTCTCTCTGACACTTCCTTGGAGTTATCCAGCTATTAGGTTAAGCTCTACACAGATATGGACAAACCTCTTATCTCCCCTCCCATACAAACTTTCCCAAGAGGCTTTTCTTGATTAGCCAGCATTCTGCCAGTCCCCCAGCCTGCAGACTGATCAAGAAGCTGTACGTCTAAATCCTGTAGAAAGAACATGCATATAATGTACATAAAATGCAGTCTTTTTTCTGATCTCTTAGACAACTAAAATGGTTATCCTGGTACTCAAGATCTTCCTCCTTTTCTCAGGCTTCAACCAAGTAAATCCAACTTCAAGAACTTCTGAAAGGACATACACAATGGTCATCACCTGTGCATGCTGCTGGACTATTTTAACTCTTTTATTGCTATTTAATTCACATACCTCCCCCCCCAACTCTTTTCCCATGATTTTAATACCCTTCTCAGTCTGTTTTCTCTTGATCGTTTTTACTAGTGTTTTGTCCCCCATTAGCAACAAGCAATTTATCTCACAAAGATGACCTGACTAATCAATCCATTCAACATTTTTTAGACATTTTTCTTTGGATGCAATGAAGTCCGCATTAAAATTATCTGAACAGAAACCAGTAACTACTAATAAAAATGCAGGCAGAAAAAAAGCAGCTGCTCACACTCCACCCTTTCCATATTAAAAAACTTCCAGGCATTTTTTCACCATTAATGATGATTGTAGGTCTTTCTATACCTCCTGAAGGTTTTCAAAAGACCTTTTAAAGATGTAAAAACAAGGATCAGACACAGAATTTGAGTGTTATTGCCATTAATGCCATGCCAGGAGAAAAATGCTTATTTTATAAATCCCATCAGCCAATGATTTAATTAGCCCTCTCTTTTCTGCCTGTAACAGTGCACTGGTACCTTTAGAGTTCTGTATCCAGCTTGATCCCTACACTTTTGCAGAGTTGCTCTTTTCCATGATGTAGTCCCTCATGCTTCATGTCTGGAAAACTTTTCACCAAAAAACCTGAATTCAGCCACATCCTGTAATACATACCTTTCGGTTTTACTCATCAAAAAGAAAGAAATCATTTTTTGTGGCTACTTACTTATTATTACAATCTGGTAATGACAGACTGGTAAACAATGTAATTGGATGCCTTCTTTTTTTTAAGCTTCTGTCTTAGAAATGAAAATCTTAAATGGTGTCTTGTCTAGGCCCAGTCCTGGAACATCTTGATTCTCAGTTTATTTCCCACAGATATCTATCTACTTGTTTATATTTTACAGTCAGCTGCTGCTCCATTCACCTGGCAGGCTTTTGCTGATGTGCTGTAATGTTTTTCCCAACAAGAAAGCTGTATTGTACAGAGCCACAAGCTGACAGACAGAATTAGGAAACCTGTGTCAGTCTCAGCACAGGGCCAGTGGCAGATGTGGAAAGAAAGGCTGTGGGATCTACTCTCTATTTGTGTGACAGCCCATGGGTCATCTGTTTTTTGTGTCAGCCAAGAGTAGCCAGGAGGCACAAATGGCTGTTAACTCATCTCTCTCCACTTCATCCTGTCAGAGCTTATGATGCAGCTCACAGCCTGGCAGCCACAGGGTCCAAGGACAAACGCTAAAGGACACATAGGAAAGAGGATGAGGTTTGACAGGTTATATGCATAAGAAGGAATTTCAGCTTTGGATTCTCACTTTACTTATAGGGGTGACAACTTGTGATTATGCAAAACATGTCCTCACCAACCTTCTTAGCTTTGTCAGGAGACAGCATTTCATACAGTGCTACACTGTCACCCCTACTCACAGGGGGAAGGGACACGGGATGAAAGACGAGATCCCACAGCAGCCAGGGGCACAACACACTGCTCAAAGGGAAATTCTGCTGTGCAAGGTATTTGACACAAACAGATTGAAGCCCTGTGTCAAGGAGACACAGAGCTACATCCTGGAAACTTAAGCAAAATTTAAGTGTACAGCTTAGAGAAGAGAGAAGCACGTATGAACTCCAGGTAAAGCTCTTTGCTGTGCAGTGCCAGCCTAAGTATGCTGTTGCTCAAGCCAGGAGAGGAAATTCCCATGGATTCTCTGAAGCAGAGTAGGCAGTTACCCACCTGCCACAGTCCTTCCCCTCCTTCCCTCTGGTTTACATATCCCAGACCATTTTCTCTTGGCAAGTGCTATTCAGGTTACCACAGCTGAACAACTATGTGACTGGCTGGTTCCCAACGGTGAGGTGCTTTTCATCAGATCAGATGTGGGAAGCCTTTTAAAGACTTTTTAGAGAAAGCAGCTACATGATTTCATGAAGACAGAAAAGCTCAAAGCACAGTGATAAAAGGCATTTTAACAGATCCATTCATACTAATACAGGAGATACTGTGTGCTGAAAACAGGGAAATATAATACATTTCTAGCATGATAGGCCAGAAGATTTAACTGCTAGCTTTGCTTTGAACCTGACAGCTATTACTACTCTACTAACTCTTGGATGCACTTCCAAAGAAGCTCTGTCATTTTAGATTTTTAAGAAGAGGTGGTTGGATTTAACTATCAGGTTTATTATAATATGTTCAATAGAAAAGCACAACGAATTAAGCCTTTGTGAGAAGACAATTACCCACCACATACACACCTGCTCATTAAAAAGCTGGAATGGAAAAGATCTTCCCTGTATTTATTTTTCCCTCCAATGAAGAACAAACAATGAAAACCTATGGTTAAAACAATGAAATCACCATTTCATATTCATTTTACTGGATGAGCTTTTCTAAGCCTTCCAGATGATCCCCAAATGCAGTAAAGTTGAATAAATATTGTATGGGGAGAGGTAGGCATATCACATCATTTAGAAAAATATTATAATTGTGTAGGGAAAAAAAAATGCTTTTTCCAGATGGCTAGTCTAATTTCCTAGGGAAAAAATATTAAAATAGTGTAACCACTATTGGGACCTGAGTGCAGGGTAAAAAAAGTCTAAACTTTGCAACTTGTCTATCCATCCCTCATAACTGTATGAGAACATAAACCCATTTTTAATTCCTTCATTTACAAATATTTTTAAAGTTATTGTTCACTTACAAGCAGCAGAGAGAAATTAAACTAAACAGGGGTCTAAGGTTCAGTCTGACCTAGAAATCAACACTTGACTTCATTTTGACAGTCAATCACAAATGGACCAAAAGTTGCCAGTCATCTCAGATACACTGAAACACACAAGGGATTTGACTGAAAGAAAGAAAAAAAAGGAAATACAGTCTTCCATTTTGAAGATCCCAGATTCACATTCCTGCAATCCTGAAGCATCTACATTCCCTCTTGAAACATGACCACACAGAAGATGGACTGGGTGAAGAGAAACACACAGGGCAACTCCTCTCAGGCTACAAAGTGGCCACACAACACACGAAGGGACACAGATGTGAACTGTGGTACAACTGCCTTTTGCACAGCCTAAGCCAGATGGACTGACTTGGCAATGGCTCCATCACTGCGACTGCCAGTGAGCTGCACAGCCAAAACAAAGGCACAACAGAAGGCAAGAAACTGATACAATGGCATTATCCCAAAGCATATGCTCCCTGTAACCCTGGAAGTTTTGGGGATAGTCTCCCTATGCCTGTTGCATGCGAGCTGTACAGTGACTGTCAGTACTCTTCTATACGTTGTTCCGTGTCAGACATTTCCCAAAGGCACTCTATCAGTTAAGAGAGGACTATGGTTTTTGGATGGAAAAGGGAATTAGACATGCAATTTATCTTCAGTTTTCTGCCTCAAGTTTCCCATGTAGTCTCAAAAACAAGTCAGTCAACCAACACCCCCCTCCTAACACACACAAGAGAACACAGGGACAGTGTGTGAAAAGAGGGAATCCAAATAGGAACTGTCATGAAGGAGAATACAGATCCACATACAGAGCACACAGCCCCTTCCCTGTGTAATCATTTATGACAAGGCACGCAATGCTGCAATTCATAACACCACAGTAGCCAAAGGCCCATTCAACCTGGCTGCCTTCATGGCTAACACCAGACAACCCTGAGAGGGTTCTGGAATAACTCACATCTTTCCCATCATACAGCACTGCTCATTCACTAACGGGCACATTAAGCTTTCACACATTCAGAGTTCATACAGTTTAAGACGTACCATCAAATGCCCAACATTTGTTCATTTTGGGACAGACTGCCCCAAAGCCTCTCTTTGCATTTGCATGCTTTGCGTATGTGGTACTTCTCCGGAATAGATGACATCTACAAAAGTATACTGCATTCAGATGAAAACCACTGTATTTGTATTATTCTTTTCTGAGGAGTTCATATCTTATTTTCTTTGACAGTTTCATTATATTCCTTAACTGTTAACATCCACAGAAAATATCAACATTCAAATACAGCAAAATATTTTTGGAAGTAATTTATGCAAAGTATCACTATTTCAAAATATCCTCATTTCCTGGTTTCCATGTACTGAATGGCTGCTGAGTAGGAAAAAGAATATGGAGGAGAAGAAACTGGAAGAGGCTTTTTGTATTATTGTATCAAAAGTAACTTGTTTTAGAGAAATATGAAAACAGTATATTCAGGAAAAAAAAGTTCTCTGTTAAACGAGGGTATCTTTCCTGATCCATGCAGACTTTCCATCACTGTAGGTATAGATAATAATTTTAAGTGACAAGAGCCACCTCAATTAAAGAGAGTCAATTTGGCACTTAGACTCCCTAAGCAGATAATGATGCAATAACAGAAAGTACTGTTACAAAGCCCTCTTGAGCATTTAAAAAATGCATTAAAACATGATGTGCTTTATCTAATGCATACATTAAAAAATTAAGTGTCTGTATAAAATCTGAACACTTATAAAATAGGAACACAAGTTTTAAATTTTTTCTTATTTTCTTGTTACAGCATTTACTATTTTCAGGTAGTGGAATTCTACATATTTTCACTGAATGAAAAAAATCAAAGCCTGATGAATGCCTGGGAACAATCTCATTGAGTAACTGCCGATTTTCTCCCGCTCGAGCACTGAAACATTTGGACAGCAAACACAAAGACTTTATCTAACATGAAATACCTAAACTCAGGTCTACAGCTCCTACAAAGAGCATTTCCTGCACATTTCCAGGAAGACCTATTTGCTGATGGTCAGATACTAACCTTCTGTAGCCTTTCAGCAATTTACAAGAGCTCAGATACATACTGTCTGTCATTTAAGCCTGCTTGTTTTAAGTTTCTTTGATTGCAAAGATTTATTTTTTTTTTAGGAGAATGATTTCCTCTCTTTCCTGTAAAGCTCCAGATACTGTGAATTCTTCATAAAGAATAGGGCTGGATAAATCCCATGTTAAGGCAATCACATGAAAAGTCCCTTAGTATTGAGAAAACACGTGGATTTTCACATTAGTTGAGATGGTCTTGATAGGACATCCTTATGTGCACATACTGTTTTACTCCAGAACTCTCCAGGTTATAATTTTAGTAACACCCTGTCCAGCACAGCACAAAAACTGTTTTGTGGGGTTTTTTTGTGGGTTTTTTTCCCCCCTCTGAAAATAGCACCGTCTTTGCCCTTCCACAGTTCAAGATCAGAACTGGTTGATACCACAGTGAAAATACACTGTTATTTCTATGAAAAGGATGGGTTCAGTCTCATGGGGTGAGAAATGAAGCTGCACAAGAAAAGATACTAAGGTGAAAGGGAGAAAGTAGAGATCCTCACCAACCCTGCTGCCCTTGCAGCAATCCCTCCTGAAGCTGTCACTAACAGCAGTGTTGCCTGCCAATAACACGGTACATCACTATTATTAGCACAACGAAGGGGCACAATAGTTTGACTCTTCCTTATATTGGGAGCTGTGGTAAATCATCCCATCCAAAAACAACTATTCCTATTAATAAAAGCAACAAGGACATGCCTGTATTGGTCTGAAGACCAATACAGTAGAATCATGGAGGACAGGAAACAAAATCAAACCGAAGAAACCCCCAAAAAACCTATGCAGACCTTTCAGACAAGACAGAGCAAAACAGTAAACTTTCCAAAAAAGAGCAGACCCTGAAAACACATTTATCTGTAACTATAAGAAAGCTTCACAGCAGTAGTCTAAATCAAAAAGCAGGGAACACAGTCATAAGCACTGTATTTCATTCAAATCTGTGAACTTCAGCTTTTTAAGGAGCTAATGGAAATGTGAAGTGACTGATGCAAATATTTAGCACTAACTGACAGTTTGCTAAAAAGACTATCACATTCTTTGGATTTATGAGTCGTATCTGAATTTGTCATTCCTTGATTTTTGACTAAATACGTAACATGAACTGAAGTTAGAACTACCTTGTTGCTCCCTCTGAAGTGAGACTTTATTTTTAAGACAATGACAACCTGGAACAAAAGAGAACAGAAGATAGAGAAGTGGCTTATCATACTCCTAGTGACTCTACAGATGCAAAAGGGCTAAGAGAGTAAGACCACTAAGAACTATTATGTTTCACTCTCAATAAAAGTCAGTGGTAAAACATTTAAGAATGGATTTTCAGACATAAATCCATGCAAAGTAAATGGCCAATGCTGCTGCTCCAGTGGGACATCACATCATGGAAGAAAGGAGATAGGTGATGGCAGGTCATATATTCTGAACACCACCACAGCTGATGCCCAGTGACAGCAGCAGTTTGATGAAGTCAAGCTGTTTGCTCCAGCAAGCAGCAGAGGTAAAAAACTACAGAGGAGAGAAGGATGAACTCACACTGCAGAGAATGGCTCCCTCAGAGCCACAAGGATCTGAAGTAAAGGACACAACCACATAGAGCAGAGACAACAACAGCATGGAGAGGTGCCAGGGTCAGCAGCATTGCTTTGAGCAAGCTTCACACAGCACCAATTTTTCCAGCATAACCTTCCCCAAAGGCCAAGGACTGACACATCTCATGGTAAAGAGAAACAAACAAGCTTGCAGACTTTAGATAAACTTACGCCCTGCAGGTGAGTGTGAACAGATGAACATCCATAAACTTAAAAACCTTCTGAGTGTTTACCATCAGAGCTACAGCTACACCCTTAGGAAGTGGTTGGCTTCAGTTCCTGTAGCAACTACAAGGCTCCCCACCATCTTGTGCCTAACCTGTACAGATTTCACTTCTCAGTGATTAACAGGAAGAGCTGACTGCTCTGTTTTACCTGAGGCACAAAGCTTATGACCTCAGCTTGGTCTTTGGAGCAAGCCAGAGCCCAGCAGGCTCAAAGTCTGGTCCTCAGTGATCAACGAGACTAAACTTCAAGATGAAATCAGCATCAACAACCCACTGGAGCTGGCATGTGCATCCTGCAGCTGTGACTGTGGTTATCCTACTTCTCACAGCTTTCCAGCAACAGTTAGTGAGACCTAATGAATACTGTCACTACATCTTCCCTAGAAAGCTAGACTCGCACAAACAACTAAGAAACAGTAATTGACACAAGCATAACCTAGTGATTTTAAAGTAGAGAGAAATCACCAGCAAACCTTTCAAAAGATAAGATGTCAATAAATATCTCAAGTACAAAGAAAAAAAACTGGAAAGCTTTAATAAAAGCTGTGGCTTGGTTTGGTTGGGGTTTGGTTGTTTTTTTTTAATTTAAATATGGTCTGCCTTTCCACAAATCTAACACACCTTATATACCTTCAACGTGTATCCTTGGCCAGCACTTTTACCACAAAAGTAAGGACAGTATGCATCAAAGGTAAAACTAATGCATGATTAATCTAAGAAAGTAAGTGTAGGTGTTTTCTCCTCTAGGTTCCAACTGCATGACAGGAAATACATTATTCATGAAGGAAGATGATGGTACAACATTAATCAAGTCAGCATGACAAGACAAACAAAGACCACAAGATGTATTCAACAGATACCAGTGTGCAAAAAGTGATCAGCTAACTGAAAGGTTCACACAGAGTCTGTTTACAGAAAACAAATACTGAGGAGAAATACAGAAATAAGATGGAACTGTTTGAATTTGCATCCTATTAAGTCTTGTTCCATTTGGGGAACAATCTTTATACAATACAACTACAAAAAAAAGTTTCTGAGTGCCTAAAGTATTGTTATTACAAATCAAAATTGTTAAAAGAATTATTTTAAGTCTTGTCTTTTATTAAACTGGAATTCACATAAGCAGGACATATGAAGAACAACAATAAAATAAAATCCTTTATAAACCAATGAATCTTTCCTTTCATATCATGTACTTTTTGCCATATTACAAGGCTACTTAGGGCTAAAGACTAAACACTTGCTCTTCTTCATATTCAAAACTATTGCAAAATATTCAGAAATGAAGGAACAGTATAATTTGAAACAGTGTCAACAATGTAAGTTGATTTGTAAGCAACTGAGCCAGTAAAACTCAGTTTCCTAGGAATGTGTGTCAAAGTTGCAGGAAGAGTTCAATCTCTCCTTCAGCAGGCATCTTTCCATCTGGTGAGGCTACCTACTGCCAGAAAAGGTGTAGATTTATTGGAAATAAGCTACCACCCTCTCACAAATGCAACTGGAATTGCTCAAAAGATTTAGAAACTAAGAGCAAGAATGAAAGTTACACATTCACAAGAGAGTTGCATGCAATCTCCGTTTTCTCAGAAAACCAGGCTAAAAATATACATACACTGACTGCAAATAGCTTGGTCTTGAACTTGCAGTTTCTGTCATAAGACTGCACTGGAGACATGAGCCTGACCACACCAGTCACAGAGCACTGCTCTCATTCTGTCTGGATGGATGTACTTCTTAATACAGGAATAGAGAGACGAAGGGAAAACTGTTTCCCTTAAGTACCAATAGAAGGAAACCCAGACTTAAAAAAAGAGGACAAACATTGTCTGAAGCACCAGGCCCAGAAAAATACAGTTGCTTTACAGAATGCAGCAAGACCCCTCCTATCACCAGAGGGAGGGTGCATTTGGGCAAGGAACACTGCTCACCCACATCACCACAGCCATCCTGTGTGGTCACTAAAGGGACGCAGCCCTGACTGAAAACATTGTGTAGGACAGAATGCAACCACTTCTGATGCTTCTGTCAGACCTACCCCCACCAGATGCTGTTTAGAGTAACAAAAGAGTAAAAAAATATGTATTTATATACATACATTACATAAAATATTGTATAGAGCATATGTTTTATATACATACACACATAAAAGGTAATTAATATCTGTGAATTATAAAATCCACACATAGATCCTCCTCAGTGATAAAACATGAAGCAAATCAACTGTTAAACAGCAATGACAGAAATAAGCATAGGAAGAAGCTGATCATGTACCAGATTATCAAGGACCAATAATGGATTTTTGTCTCAATATATTTTCCTAATTCATTTTCATATTCCTCATATTTCCTATTCCTGGCTAAATGTAAGAGTCCTCTACAAGGGCTAGATGTGTGCAACAGTACAATTCTTATCCTATACATGATCTACTTATTAGAGATTGGAGTTGAGATGAAGGCTGGTCAGCTGAAACTGCCTCCAAGAACCATAGTGATAGCTTTCATAACCTGTAGTTCATACTGGAGTTTTGTGGTTACAGGAAATTACCCAAATACTCCAGAAACAGAACAGTCAGTAACATTTCCACGTGAAATTCAAGAATAAAGACTCCAAAACTATGAAATCTGGCAAAGCAGTGATCTGTACAAACAAAGCTGAACATTCGTATGTCATGAAAAAAATTATGCCTGAACCTGGTAAATTAGAATTTTATTTTCCAGACAGCCTGCAAGACCCATCTATACTCTGAAGTATTTCAGATGATCCATTGGAGAGCATGACAAGAAAAAGTTTATATTAAATAAGCTGTAATGTATTTCTTCAAACACAAATAATTTCTGTTCAATATAAACATGATGTAGTTGTATTAAACTGTCATAGTGATACCTGGAGGACAACAGCAAGGTGATTCAATGCAACAAGCTACCACCCACTTGCTGTTCTTTGAATGAAAAGATGAAAATACTGCTGCAATAAGGAAATAACAGTCATGCCAAGACTAGAACCCTCTGAAAAGATATTTTTTCCTCACAGTAAATAAAAAGTTACCAGACATATTGATTCACTTTCTCTGTTCCTCATTTATTTCAGCCTTTTTGAGAAAAGTCACTTATAGTGTTACCACTTTAAGTGGTGCCATCAGCAAACAGTCAAGCTATTTGAAAATCCATTTTGTATGATCACTGCCAGCTCCAGAATTTGCTGACTGCATATGCAGAAAAACTGTAAGCATTTTTGATCCCAGCTGATTAAGAAATACAAAAAAAACTTTCCTATCACTTTGCAGCACGCAGCCAGAGGAGTAAGTATATTTTCAACAGCTCCTCCAGCCATCAGAAGTGAAAAACAGACATTATCATTATGATCTTTTAGTTTGATCTCCTTCAAAAGGTCAGGGAAAGATGAATTTTATGAGCTTGTTTCTGCAAAGCAAAACAGAAAAGGATCCTGCCTTATAAAAAGAACAGCTGACCACAGCCTCAGTTGGACATGGCAGAATCACTACACCACTCAAACTGAGTGGTGGGTTAGTTTGTAATTGTTTTCCATTTCTTTTTTGTAATTCAAGATGCAAAAAGGAACACAGTGAAAAGCAAGTCTTCTAATGAAACCACAGACTACTAACTCAACTGCATAACTACTGATATTAATCCACAGGAAATATAGTGATAAGTATAACAGGCTCCAATTCCACTGCTGCATCAGGTCTCTAGGAGAGAAAAGGTCTGTGCTCGCTGACCAGGCTGCAGGATGATCAGAGCCATTATTTTTCCCTGAATCAGCACTGGGAGGGCAAACAAGAGTTTTCTGCCAGCCTATGAGAGCATTCTTGTAAATACAGCAGATATACTGAAGCCATTCATACCCATTGCATGACACTGCAGCCAAAATTCATGTTTAAGACAGCAGCCTTGTCCTTTGGCTTAACTGAAAGAAAAGCTGTCAGAAGTTATAAAAAAACCCCACAAGAAATATGACAAATACTTGGAATGTAGTACTGGGGGGAAAAAAAACAACCCACACTTAAAACCAAAAAAGTTAAGCAAACATGTAGTATTTTTTCACCTACAAATGATTGCCTTAAAATACTGAATTAGGCAAAACAACAGTCTCTAAGTGAAGATAACTTACAGTACTGTGCCTCAAGGGCAAAAATCTACAATAAGTGCATACAATAAACACATGATTTGATCTAGCAGCTCCTAGGATATGAATTATGGTGATTTAGAAATCAGGAAAAATCAACCTTCTCTTTTACATAAAGGATGGCTTATACAAAGTACGTTTAGCAAATTGAAACACCCATCATTGTAATATTATTTCAATCACAGATGGTTTTTCCCCCTCATAATACACAGATTGCACAAGTGGATAATGATAATGAGACATGATAGGAAAGGGGGGGGGACTAAAGAAATAAAATTTCATCCCAGGGGGCAAGGATGGTGGTGGGGAAAAGCCTGTCTTTTTCAAGACACTCCTAAACAAAAGGAACTATTTCTCCCTCCTACCACCACTCTTCTCATGTGATCTTGCTTTTCTTGGATATTTAACAAACTTCATGTCAAGTCACTTTGATACCTCACTGCCAGGAAAAAATAATCTAAGTTTTCCCACACTGTAAAGTCCCATTTAAGTATAAACTAAGCATTTTCATTAAAGGCACAAATCTCCCCCTCACCATACTATAACCCCACACACTTTTTTACCCACCCCGATCACTCTTTCACTAGCTTCTGATGCCTGCGAGAGAAGCATACACAAGCAGACAACCAGCCACCAGAAGTTAAACTACAGATGTAATCTCTCCAGTAGCACTCTGCCCAAGAACATGTAACTTCAGTTTAGCCACTCCTGGGCCAGCGCTGATAAGATAATGTGAAATGAAGCAATCCATTTCACAATGTAAACAGTTGTTTGGCTACACGGGAAACAATATAAACAAATGCATCTATTTATAAATCATTATTTTTACTTGTTGTAGAACAGGAATATTATGTTCCAGGGCAGAAGTAACAGTATTTCCAAGAAAACAGCAAAAATTCAAACAGCTGGTATCTTCTTCCATCAGCATTCCCCGCTGACAGTCCCTGTTCCAGTTCTATAGAAGTCATAAACCCATGATGCGGGGCCTGATCTGTTCAGGAACAAGATACCCTTGAGCCAGCGGGTGGGGAGGAAACCTCATTATCGTACCTATGGGTTCTTCCAAAAGCTCAAAAAAGTCAACAGTAACATCTCTTCAGCTCAGGGAAGGAAAACGCGAGCCTTTTCCTACTCCTTCCACGCCTGCAACCCAAACGAACCAATTTCTCCCCAAGCTGCACACTTCGCTTGTACCAAGAACACGGGCTGCGGATGGCACTTCACAGACCCCTATACTCATTACTTCTCCCTCCCCGAAGAATGGCTACTGCACTCCAGGGCACTGGGCTCTTTCGCTCATTTACGGAAACCCCAAGACAGAGCACACGCGGGGCTGAGGAGCCGCTGTCATTACGCCCCCGACTCGGCGCTCCGCCGGCGGCAGCGCTTCCCGCCGGCAGCCTGCGCCCTGCCGTGCCCTCCTCACAGCCAGGCACCGCTCCCGACACAGAGCCCTGCCGGCCCGGGGCTCCCGGCGGGCAGCAGGGATAGGGACAGCGATACCGCCGCCCCGGGGAACGCACGGCACAGCCCTTTCCGTAAAGGGGTCGCGGGTCCCCCGCGCGCTCCGGCGCCGCCTCCCGCTGCCCCACCGCCCCGCCGGGGTGAGCGACGTCTCCCCACCGCCCCGGGCGCCTTACCGTGCCGCAGCAGCCTCTGCCGGCGCCGGGCGGCCCGCGGCGCTGTCCCGCGTTATCCCGCGGAGCCACGGCAGGACGCCGCCGCCCCATCCATGATCTCCACCTCCCGCGGAGCCGGAGTGTGCGCGGCAGGCGCCGCTCCCGGTCTTTTCTCCGGCGGGGGAGGAGGAGGAGGAGGGTGGGGTGAGGGCGGGCGGGGGCGGGCGCGCCCGCGGCGGGCGGTCGCCATTAACGGCCGCGCTCGCGCCGCCGCCCACTTTGAAGCGGCCGCGCCGCGCCAGGCACAGCGGCGCCCCCTGGCGGCGGCGGGAGGCGCCTCCCGGCCCGCGGCCGCGGGGATCCCGGGGTTTCCCGCTTGGCAGCGCCGCCGGCCCGGGCGTGCCGAGCCGAGCTGAGCCGCCGGTTTTTCTGTGAAGTTTGTCATCTGCTTGAAACAATAGCACCTCGGGTTGCCTGAGCGTGATAGCCCGGGCCCAGCAGGTCCGTCAGCGGCAGAGAGAACAACGGAGCTGGTTGTGCAGAGGAGGCGGGAGTTTGTCCTGCCTTCCAGGGAAGGAAGGAGGGGAGCGCACGGGAGCCATGACGGGCACGGCTCTTCTGCGAGCGCTGTTCGAGCCTCCCTGTTGCTGGTGTCTGTACGGAGCAAGGGCCAGTGCTCCTGCGACAGGCAGGGAGGCACAGCAGGATGCACACCGAGCTGGCGTGCGAATGGGAGCTGTGTGGTGGGTTCACCCGGCGCAGCTCAGCCCTGGCCCGGGCCGCTGCGGGGCTGACACACGGCACAGCAGCCACCCCGGGCTGACACACGGCACAGCAGCCACCCCAGGGTGACACACGGCACAGCAGCCACCCCAGGGTGACACACGGCACAGCAGCCACCCCAGGGTGACACACAGCCCAGCAGCCACCCCGGGCTGACACACGGCACAGCAGCCACCCCAGGGTGACACACGGCACAGCAGCCCCGCGCACGGGGCACACAGCATCTCGCTGCGGCACTGCTGCTGGGCACCCTCACACCACCGCAATATGCGGGGGGGGATGGCACGGGGTGGGGGGCGTAAAAAGCTAAGCATCCTCTCACACACAGGCAAATACTGTGAAAAGCTCAATTCAGATTGTCTAGTACAAGAGTTTACACCGAGCCTGAAGATGGGAGATGAGCTTGAGAAGCTGCTTGTCTCCAGTCTTCTAAATAGACTGTCTTTTCTCTCTTATTTACATAACAGAAGATAATCTTATTTTTGTCCCCGGATATTTATGGATAGCTGCGCCTTTCGTATCAGCTGTCATCTGAACAGCACAAGGTATTTGAACTGTCTTCTCCCAGCACAGCCCAGTCCACTCAGGCTTGTAACAAGTGCCTTTCATCACGAGGAGAATCACCACCATTGTTCTCCGTTTCAGCCTAGATGCTGCCCTTGGCACCGTGCAAGCAGCCCCCCCCCCTCCCCAAATACAGACTAAATGCATCCAGAATTACAGATCTCTTGTGAATGCAGCCACACATTCTGCGAGTATGGCTTATATTACAAAAAAAACCCAAAACAGACAAACTTAGGAAAATAGAAACATTTATTGACATGTACAACACACTCTTGAAATACTTAGCACTAATTATTTGACACTATTACTCCAAAATTCACCATTTGTAACATTCAAATATATCAGCATCCTTCACACGGAAAAAGAGGGCATCCTAAAGTGCATCTTAAGTGACAATTTTACTCATTAGTTTAGGTATAGTCACAATTTTATCAAAGTCATTATCTCAAACACTCATTCTCTACAAATTTTTTACTATATTAACCATATAATGTTAGTAGGATACAGTGTTAGTTCCTAATTCCGCTTGTTTAGCAAGTGCTTAGCTGCAATACTATGATATTACACACAAATATACAATTAAGCATATCTGTGTTTATAAGACTTAAATTTAATCCTGACTTTTCAGGATCATGGCATATCTGTAATCCCTAAGCCTGGGAGTAACCTTGTTGAATTCAGTTTTATTTTTCTAGTCCCATACTGAAAGGTAGCCCCTACTACATAATTAAAGCCTAAAGTCCACTTTTGGTCCAATATGAACTGTGTTTATAATTTTTTAAAAATAAACTAGATTAATCAACTGCAGCCAAATTTTTGTTGTTTTACACAACAATAAATTTTGTGTATAAAAATGCCAATAGCTGTTCATTAACTTAAATAACTCTCAGTCAAACTGTGTAATGTCAGATTCTTCATTTCCGATTTACACAACTCGCATTTCCTTTGAAAAAGAGTATCACACAGAGCATAAACTTTTTATTAATTATGTCAAGAGGTGATGTAAAATCCCTAATATTTTAAGAAGGTAAGAATGTAGAATCTTCTAACAAAAGCCATCTTAAATGTCTGTCCATTATTTACTGGATTTTGACATTTTTAGCTCCTTGTTTCTCCTGCAGCTTCCTCCATAGGCATAGAGAAAGCAAAAGAATAGCCATTTACAGGGTAAAATGCAAAGCAAAGAATGTCAGGATTTCTGGATCTGAACAGGAGTTTGTGTACCTCACATCTGAGTGCTGTGCTACAGCTGGCATTTTCTGCAGAAGCTGCAAGGTGGTAGATTTTTGGTACATTGATGCACTAAATCTTTCCCCATGCTGGGACTGAGCCAGAAGCAGAGGAAAATGCTTCTTTTCTATCAGTGTGGTGTAGGTACTGGGGAAGAGACTAGATTTAATATTTGAGCAGGGGAAGTCAAACCCCAGTTACATAAATTTGCACTGCCCATAGAGCCAGGCAGAATTCCAGCCAAGGTCAGTGAAACAGCTGCCAGAAGACTGTGGGGTTACTGTGTGTGGGCCACATTTTAAATGTCACTTTGTATTAATACAAGAAAAAAAAATACTCAAATGTCAGTGTCTAGGAAGTGTTGTGATTGCAAAATGCAAAATAAAATGGGACAAAAGAGCACCACTGAGTATACTTACAGTTAGGATAGTAGAAATAGAAACTGAAGGAATTATAAATGGAAACATTTTCACAGTGCATTCAGAGTAGCACTTTCCTTTACACAGAAGTAGCAGCTCCTACTTAAGCATTTTCGCCTTCAACTTTGAAGATGCATTAGGTGAATACAAAACATTTCTCTCAAAAACCTCTTAAAAATCAACAAACATTTCCAAAAAATTGAAAGAAGGTGTCACTTTCTCTACATGGTACATTTAATGCATGCTGGCTCCCAACTGCTGCAAATATTTAAATGTGTGAGACAGCCCAGACATTGAGTTTAGTGGACAGGACGAATGAGTAGCACTGTCTCACTTCTGCTCTGTGCAGTGCTTATCCCCATGCCCTTCAGATAGAGGGAGGATGGGACTAGTTAAATTTGAAAAACCTCAATTATAAAGCCATAACAATTTCCAGAAAACCAGGAATGAGGGCAGTATATTAGATGATTTTTCAGTTTTGGGGGATTTTTCTTATTTTTTTTGTATTTTATATTGATGCTACCTGCTCTTAAAATCATAAGCGGCTCTCACAAAACCCAATTAGTTTCATTTAATGTCTGCAGCTTTGTAACCAGCAAGCTAATTAGTTACTGAGACAAGCAACTTTTAAAACAAGGTTGTTTGATATATGAACTTTGTTGTTTGTAATTCCATGGCTTAGCAAAAAAAAAGCTAGTATGCAACAGAAGTTATATGTAGGTTGTTCTACATGGTATTAATTAGTTTGAGAAGGAATCTTCATCAGAACTGTATGCACACAGAGAGAATATAGTTAAAAATAATAAGTCAATATTTACAAATGAAAGGAAAATGGAGAAATTAATTGATAAAATGAAAACAATGTTTCACTGTAAATATTTGTTAGAACCAATGACATTGACAGTCTGAAATATGATGTTTTTTGTCATTAGGTAAAATGTACTTCTAGGTTTTAGGACACACAAATACAATATTTTTTCATGACTAAAAATATGTTTTCACAGAAAATTACATCCCCCAACATTTTTGCAAATATCGTGTATATATAGAGGAGAGGGAGAAGATGATGTTACAGTTAAATCTTAAAGAATGAAAAGTGACATTTTTTTCACATTGATTTCCTTTTAAATACATGGTTACTTAATGATTCCTAGATTCTGACCCTCTATTACCCCTGAAAAAGGCAGAGGGTGCTTCCAGAGGCCTGCCAGCTGGCCCCTGTGTGATCTACTGAGGAACTGCAATCCATCTTTCCCTAAGAAACAGGCAGAATGCATTCCCGTATAAGAATTTTGACTTCTCTATCATTACAGCTGTTTATAATGAATTAGAGATTGGGGTGTTTTTTGGTTTATTATCTGGCATGCACACTCATGTAGTATTTTATAAACATTTCCTACATGACATTATGTTAACAGTTTTCATTTAAGTCCTTTGCGCAATGGACTAGAAAGTTTATTTCAGAGATCTGTTCATGTGAAAGTTCTGAAAGTATTTGGTCATGTTTAAGAAAATAATAGACAACATAGTCTGCTTTTAAAAAACATGTAACATGTCCACATATAGAGTTATACTGAACATCAGTCTGTGTAAAATACCAAGTGTAGTTAAAAGCATTAGATACAAGTATACACTCACCTATAAATATACACCTATTTTTACAGAATGCACTGCCCTAACTCAGTATATTGAGTCACCAGTCCAGTTTCATGTCAGCTTTACTCCATACATACTTTCCTCCTCTTCTTAGGAACATCTTCTCATCAAATCCACTGAATTTTATAGCTGCTTCTACACCAACATCCAGGATAGATTTGGAAGGCTCTTTCCGTCCATTTCTACAGTTTAGAAAACGCATCTGGAACATCAATATGCAAGATGATAAGATGTTAGAAAGTCAATTTGTACAAGCTTAATTTTTCTACAGACTTAAGCAAGTTGCACTGCAATTCCACAAAAGTCTTTGTAAGTGCATGAAGAGGTTCACTCTAGTCCTTATAAGGCTTAAAAACTCGTGGTTAGACGTGACCTATCTTAGCAGGAACAAAACAGTATCATAATTCATGAGATTAAACGTTGGCTCTTCAGTTACATGTAAACTAAGTGGGCACTTTGAAACTTAACTTTCAGGGCAAGTTCTGTATTTTTGTATTACAGAAAAAAAAAAGCAAAGATGTCCTGCAAAAATAGACATCTACACTTTAAGATTTGTGATGCAATGATTATGCATGAAAGCTGATGGCAACTTCTCCTTAGGTCATACTATATTATAGTTCACAATATGTCTGATGGGAATAAATCACATCTGTTCCTTGTACTACATGGTAAAATTGTTTTATAGAATGCAGAGTAAATTTAACTGGTCATCACTGTTGTATACATACATATATTAGCATACAAATACCACGTATCAAAAAAGACTTACATATTCATCCAGAATGAGGTACGAATCCCTCATCTGTAATAGATCAAAAGGAAAAACTAAATTAATATACAAATCAAAATTCCATTATAGTGAAAAACGAGGGACAAAACAAACAACTATTCATTCAAAGTCTGATACAAATCTTTGAAACAGTTGCTGTATCACCACTGTTTCAGTGAGCTTTGATGAAATTTATAGAAGTAAATTGCAGAATTGCTAGAATAACTTTATGTATGAATAAACTAGTAATTCTTGGAATATGACCTGTCCAGTGTCTAATTGAAATGTAGGTGTCCAACTGGATAAAGGTGTTTTAAATAATATCCAAGTTTTCTATTAACTTCTATACCAGAAGAACTTAGAGTTTTGCATGCTGGAATGATTATGCCATTTTCCAAACAAACGACATGACAATTTAAACTGGAGTATTTAATTATTACCCCACCAGAAAAAGGTGTTCTCCCAGCTCAAAGATAAAAAAGCTCTCAGGTCTGCACCAAGAAATAGGCCAACAGCTGAAATAAGACAGGTTTGCTTAGCTAAATGGGCATCTCCTAAGTGATCCTCCTTAAAATTCTCTGGGTAGCTGGAGCTTGCTGCTGTGTAGAACAGGAAATCTGATCAGTTTGGTGTCCATCTTTCACACAGGTTTACCAGAAATCAGAAAGAGTCTTCTGGAAGCAAACCTACCATGGGAAGGCTTTTTTGTAGGACTTCTATTATGAAAAAATAAAAGTAGAAACAGTTCTGGGTTCTCATCTTTACCCTTTCTCTGATGAGTGCTCCCTCCCACCAAAAGCCTTGAATGCTAACTGCACAGTACCACTTTTATGTCTTACATAGCAAAGGCAACCCAGTCTGCTCACTTGAGCTCTCCATACATTAAGAAGTGAACTGTAAATGGAGTCTTAATCTGTAGAGAGGAAAAGGAACGCAAATGGAAGATTTAAGGCACTCCTGAACTTGATTCAACTTGCTATTTCCTCACTTAGTTCATAAACTTTCTGAATGATGAGTCTTCTTACTCTTCTCATCCCATGTTTAGGGTCTGTAGGCATTTACAAAATGGCCAGAGCTCCACCCTTAGGCACTTTTACTTTAGTGTGGCTAATGTAAGCTGGATGGCAGCTGATCAAGTTAACTGGTAGGCTCTGCAGGAGCACAAAGAGTCTTCTCCTGAATAAAGAGCCTAAGTGTGCAATCCAAAGGAGTTCAGACAGAAAATGTTAGAAATGTAACTTTATTGTGAGCGGGATTACCCAAAACCACTAAATATATTGCTGGCTGCAATGCTGTCTTACTTCATGTAGGTTGATGACACTGGCATAATGTAACATCATAGTGAATTTCTGTCAGGAAACAATACTTAGAGTATAAACTGTGTTTGCATTAACTTTGAACCTTTTCAGGATCTTGTGCCCAAGTCAGGAAGAGTACTCCTACTGGTGTCCACAGGACTGGAATCAATGGGTTTTTACTGTTTTGCTAATAACTTTGTTGTCAATGAAAATCCTAAAGAAAATTAAAACTCTTGGCTTCCATCATAACAAAACCAGTTGCTGATAAAGTTGTACTGCACCTCTTCTACGCTACCTTTAATAGGAAAAATACTAATTGCCATGAAGGTTTCTTGTTCCTTTCAAATATTTTAACATTATTTAAAAACAAAGTTATAAAAGGACAGTTTAATTTTTACCTTCTGATTAGATTCAGGTACCAAACAGGAGACATCTTTGTGGCGATCCAGGAATCGATCAAAATCTTCATCACTGATAACAAATTTTTCTGCTTCTCGTAGAGCATCCTCTCCACTGTTCTCTCCTTCGATAAGCAGGCACTGGAATACCTGAACACAGAAAACACCTGGTTAAGACTTTATGTTTTCACTTGCCTTGAGGATAACAGTCTCAGTAGCAATGTCTTTAACTTTTCTGTCAGTGGAGTCACACTGACACAATTTGTGATAACCGAATACTACACAAAGGGCATGGTGCAGATTTATTTTTTGTAAATTAACATTACAGAGTTTTAAATGTTATAAATGATGATTTTCCTTACCATCTGAGATTTCACTTACAGTGTGTTTTGGTTTGTTTTTTTTTCCTGAGTAATTCAGTGTGTAAAAAAAATTGCATGAAGCAAATATTGAGAAATTATTCCACAAGTTCTCCCATATTTATGTCACATAATCTCTACCCATTTTCAGAGTTATTTCTAGTAAAAAATCATGTGTGTACAGTAACCTCTAATGCTCTATAAGAGAAAATTAATATACACTTACATCTTGCTAACAATACATTGACTTTAATGTTCAGTAAGTTTTGCTAATTTTCTCTACACCATAATATATTTTCACATGTTAAAGGCTTTCTGTATTAATTTTAATATAATAAAACAACCTAGATCTACACACACTGAAACAGCAATTTTCTATACATAACACAACCCAAAGAAGATTCTTGATCTACTGGGTTCCATTTAAGTGCAGAAAGAGAGAGAACCTGTCTCAGCACTATGCAACATTGACAAGAAGGCTCCTAACACCAGCCTGAGCTGGAACTAAAGATAAGACTCAGGTAAAATCGAGGTTCAGACAACTCCAGGACTTCATTATTACTTTTCTTTGAACAGGAAACCTGTGGTAACACTACTTTCTTACCTTCCAGCGCACAGGGTTGAGTGCCTTGATCTGCTCATTCATATCTTCCTCAACATTAAATCTGTTGATGACTGAATTTATTTTAAAAGCAACAGCATACTCTCGGCACCACTGTCTCAGTTTATGCAGATTTTCTACGTGGTTCTTCTTTCCTTGACGACGGCCAATTAAAATGTTGACATCCTCATCAAAACTATCACATGAAATTGCCAGAATATCTAAATATTCACCTGAAAACAAGTTTTAAAAATTGATTAATATCTAGTCCCTCAGCTAAAAGCTGTCAGGACTCTGCTCACTTTCACTTCCTTATCATCTGTCACGAAACGCCATGTAAATACAGTTCTGTGGAGTCATCCCATCAACCACAAAAGCCACATCAACAGCAGCTTCAAAACATAGTTTGTGTGTGTGTGTGTGTGTGTGTGTGTGTGTGTGTGTGTGTGTCCCCAGCATTATGGAGACAGGCGGAACTATTGTTTTGTTACACCATTATACCAAAAAGTTTTTTGGTGTAATGCCTATATTCACAACAGATAATCAACACTGTTTCACTGGTATTTACATTTGGTTTGCATTTACTATAAGTGAACCACTAAGAAACCATCTCCCACTTGCCCCCAAGCCCATCTATGGGTGAGGCTGCCCCATGGAGGCTCCCCAGCCCTGTCAGTGCAGCTGTGCCCACTGCTCTCTCCTTACCATACTTCTCGAACCACTGCTTTCTGATCAGGCTGCCATTGCTAACGATGCTGACACTTGGGAGATCCAACTCCTGCTTGCAAAACTGGACCAGTTTGCCTACAAATTCGCCTCTGTCCTGAAGAAACGGTTCTCCTCCCGAGAAATTGATTTTCTCCATTCCTAGAGAAGGACCAAAGTAAGGTGCTGTGAACTTCTGCTGCCCATCGCCTGCTCCTGCTAAATGCTATCAGTGTCCCACGGCAGAGGGACAGGGACATCCCCGGGATAACTTTTTCGACGGCACTTGGTCCTGCGGGGTCCTCCCTTCCCGGTTCCCTCCGGCCGCCCCTCCTCTGGACTCACCTGCCTCCTTGAGCATCGCCAGCCCTCGCTTGGCTTCCTCCAGGGGCAGCACGAAGGAGGTCTTGGCCGTATGGAAGCAGAAGCCGCACTTGTAGTTGCACTGCCGGGTGAAGTGGTAATTGACGCTGGTGGGTGTCGGGGCCGCGTCCTCCCATTCCCGCTCCCGCTCCGGCCGGGGGTCCGAGTCCCGCCAGCCGGGCAGGGACAGGGACAGGGGCAGGGACAGGGACAGGGGAGCCAGGCTCCAGCACAGCGCGCCCAGGCGCCCCCGCAGCGCCGCCAGCACCGCCCGCCCGACGGACAGCAGCCGGCCCAGCACGGCCAGTTGCATGGTTCGGCTCGGCTCGGACCCGATGGGATGCGCTGCCGTTCACTTGGACCCGCCTGGACACGGTTCGACTGGACTTGGTTCGGCTGGTCTCGGTTCGGTTCAGTCCGACCCGGCTCGGCTCGCAGGCTGCAGAGAGGTGCCGGCGCTCCGCATTTAAATGCGCGGTGACCGCCTCCCCTCCGCGCCCGTCCCTCCCCGCCGCGCCGGACCGCGGGGGAACCGCTCGGTTTCGTTTTCCGTTCTCGCAGAAACGAAACTTGGCACCGAGCCGCGGGCGCGATGTTTTCCTTCTCCCTCCCCGCCCCACGCGTGACCCCAGTGTCCCTAGCCCCAGAGCCGCTTCTCGTCCACGGCCACCGCGGAACCCGCCGACTGCCCGGGGCTGGGAGCAAGTTTGAACACCTCTGGCTTTGAGCGGGTCTGGCATCCAGGACCCCTTTTGGTGTATGAGGTCCCAGTGACTTTGTCTCTTGTGGTTAAACTCATGAAGCATGGGGAAAACTGAGCTTGTATAACTGCACTGCACCCTTGGCAGGCAGTCAGGAGCTTCTGTAAGTTTAAACAATTTTGCATGGAAGACCAATCCAAGTTAGGAAGTCTGATGACTTCAAATACATGAAAAGAAAATAATTGCAGGTTCTGTAATTCTTGGTCTCCAATAAAGCACCTCGAGCAAAGCTACTGCACCAAGTTGAGCATATGGTTAGCCTTAACAGCAGGAACAGTTGGCAGCCTGAGGTGAGACATTGGTGGCTGCCCACTCATGGTAACACCAGAAAGGACCAGGACCAAACTGCCAGTTTCCAAATTCCTCAATTCCTTGGTAGCACAACAGGTATTGCTGGAGAAGGAGCCCCTCCATCATAACACCAGTTGCTGTCTTCAGTCCTCCAGTGCGTCCAGATGCACCAACAGGTTTGTCATGAATTTTCAGCCTCACTCTGTCTTCAGCCAGCCTGTCCTCACTCTTGTGTGGGCTGTTTAATGTTGCCACTGCTGCCAAGGTACAGAGTGGTACTCAAATCTTAACACCTTCCAACTGCATGTTGTCAATGGCCTAAAATGGAGCTTCCCTCATTTCCATTGGCCAGTCAGAACTGCTGATGTAGCCAAGCAGTCTTTTCCTCATGTTGCCTTCTTTTTATTTCCCTTTTCTTCACCCTTTGAAAAAAAGGGGTGGAACTATTTTCATCCTGTTTGCAAATTTTCATGGAAAACAAAACCTGGTTGTGAATAAGAAGTGTTAATTATGCCTGTCATTGGCTATCTTCAAATTCCTTTCATCCTTCCCTCACTTTCCTGGAGATGATCTACTGGCTGAATAATGTCTGGATCAGCAAAAACCAGTTTGAACAGTTTTTACTGTTTGAACAGTTTTTATTGTCATCTCTATCAGCTGTTTCTTGCTGGAGCAGGTTCATGCCAGTAGGGAAGGATGAGAGACTTCTTGCTGTGTCTGGCTCCAGTAGTGCCACCTCACAAAGGTATTGCTGCAGCATGATGGGAAACATCTCCCTTCTGAGGCTTTCCAAAATGGTCTCAGAGGTTGTCAGCAGAGATTACTCCAGCAGGAGTTAACCATGTGCCCTTCCAGTTCTTTGAGGTTTATGTAAGACACAAGCTTAAGGATAAAAGCAGGATATTCTAATAAATAAAGAGTTTGTTGATCACAAACTTCAAAATATAATTGGAAAGGGAGGTGGACAAGATAATGCAAATTTAAACTGGAAACTGGCATTGAAGTTGTGCATTGGTAGGGTCAATGTTTCAATTAATTTGGAGAAGTCTTGACATACCCTGTTTCCTCCTCACTCCATATATCCCTTCTGTTGCATGGTAAGAATCCTATTCCATTTCTTATCTTCTCTGTCCCCAGTTCAAATTCCTTTCTTTCCCCATTCATGTCTCTTGTTCACGTCAAGTTGAGCCAATGCAGGTGTAGAAACTACAACCTTTTTCTCTTCTTTGAGGTGAAAACCTTATTACTAGCCCTGAGCTTGTTGCCTAGTACCTCAGCTGGCTAGAAAAATTAAGTTCAAAATACTTAATCTCCAAAGTCAGTAAAGAATCCTTGATGATTATCAATTTCTCTCAACACAAGACTTACATCCAATACCCAAACACTCCAAAAACATGTCATAAAAATATTGCTCAATGAATCAGAAAACTAAAGCATTAGCATGTTTGGGCTGTTTTTTCATTGAAATCACAGATCTCTGTTTCAAGGAACAAAACATGCAGGGAACTTTGCACCCAAGCGTACCCAAAACTTTGTAATTCTATCAGTGCTTTCTTAGAAAATGGAAATTAAAGTTCTTTTTATTTTTTGCCTCAACTAATTATGTTTTCAGATGATACTCTCTGCATTACTAAAGAGCCTCACAAAGTAAACCCAGACCAGGATGTGCCCCCTGCATATGTACAAGTCCCAGCAGCATCAAGAAAGACATTCACATTTTACATCCCAAACTCTTAGCTCACAGGCTCTATGGGGAGACCTACAAGAAAACACAAGTGTGCATTTTTATGCACAGGCTTTGAATCTACATGAAATATTGCAAGCAAGAACTGTAATGAATTTTTCTGTCCTGATGCCTTCTGAAAGAGTCTCAGAAAAGCATAAATGTTCTTCGAAAATTGTAGGAAGTATGATTTCTTCCTCTAGCTTCCTATAGAAATCATCTTACAGTGGCCTGAGGGAGTCCCAGTACTAAAAATGTTTCAGTTCTCCAAGTCTGCATCTAAAAACCCTTTAAAGATTAATAGAATTTTTCAAAAATGATTGAATAATGTTATTAATGGTGCACTAGATAATAAAGAAGTACACAACTAGGATGGAAGAATCCAAATGGATAAACATACATAATACTCTTGTGCTTAGTTGCTAGGAAAGCAAAACTTTTAAAACAACCATATAATATTTATCTAATTAATGTAATTTTATATTTTAAATAAATATATTGCTTTTTCCTGTGTGACTGTTTGGCAGTTTCAGTCAAACAGTTTTTACTAGGGAAACCAAAGTACTGATCCAAGCCAGTAATATAAAAATGTTAAAGGAGGAGTCATATCACGTCACCTGGGAGGACTAGAAATGGTCCTAGGACAACCAGGCAAGTCATTCAATGGCAGATGTAATTTTTAGCATTTGATGAATGTATTACTTCTTGCTCTAGTCTCAGCTGGAAATTATTTCTTTCTCATTGCATCTGCAGCACTATAAATGGGATTCTGTCAAGGACCTTGTACTTAGAGTGACTCATCTCTCCTTTGGATGCAGAAATCTGATGGGAAATTACCAAACAGAAAGCTAAAACTCACATGCAATTAAGTTATGAAAGACATATGAAACACACAATATAAATATAGATACAGATTAGGCATATTTGAAAGAAGTCCACCACGGGCCCTTAGTAGTGTACATGTGATTTCCCATTCAGAAAGTATTTTAAAAGGTGGTTTCTATGATCTAGAACAAGATTAGAGAATTGTGGAATGATAGAATACCAGGTTGGGAGGGACTGAAAGGATCTGACGATCCTTTCTTGACAAAAGTATGTTGCAAGAAGGATCCTTCTGTGTCCTTTCCACAGCCTTCCCCAAACATCTGGCAGTGGTCACTGTCACGGGCAGAAGAGGAATCTCTCCTGGCCTGGCACTATACTGACATTGGTGTTCTTATGGACTTATCTCCAAACCTTTTTCTTTACTAGAGGGCCCTTTAGTGATATTCTTGAAAGTTTATTCTGCATTAAAAGAGCAGTTTTATTTGCATGTATTCTATGTACCTATAAATTTTATGGGCCTTCAACTTAAGTTTTTCCTGCCTGTGTATGACACAGCTGTTTACAGGACTGTACACTTAGATATATTTTTAAGTTACAGGCTAATCAATTTTCAGTTGTTTTTTTTTTTTCCTCTTTTTCTACCTTGTGTGGATCAGAATTTTTTGAATATTCGTATGGCCTTTTGTTGTCTCTGTATCTCTTCCTTATAGCTCTACGTAAGCACAGTGGACACTCAAAAATGTGAAAATGCTCCTGAGCAGTGTTTTGTACATAATTAGCATATTTGTTCTTCAACACTGCTTCATATTATACAGAGGACAAAATTATAAAGGTCCTTGTAAAGAGACTGAAAAATGCTTACTATAAGTTACTTTCAAAACTGAGTCATACGCCCCCACTGATTTTAAATACAACAAAATATCTTGGGCATAAAAGACAACTCTTTTTTCCTATATTTTTACTTGAATCCTGCAAGACAGTACTTTTAAGTAATTAGGCAGGAGAACAGGCATCACATGCCTATTATAAATGATCTCCTAAGCCTATTATAAATGAAGGAATCACCACCAGCTTGCCTCAGGAATAGTTGTAACAAGGTTATATCAAGGCAGTGAGACGTGAATAGGGAAAATGAAAGTAAGTGCTTTCCATTTGTTCAGAGAGTGGAAAGGCTACACTAGCAAAAACGAACAAACAAAAAAAAAAGATCAACAACAAAAACCAACCAGAAGAGAAAGAAGCCAAGGGGTCAGTGAGGGAAATGAGGTCAATGAGAGAAATGACCAGCTTTACAAGTGAAATGAAATGAAACTTGGCTTCAAGTCAGCTGGACCTCAAGCAAACAAATGATCAGAAAAGTGGCAGATAAGTTTCAGTATGGGTAAAGGTGAGGCAGTGCAGATCTGAAAGAGTCATTGAAACCTTGTGTACCTGATGCTGAGCTCAGCAGTGGCACTTGTGCTGACGATGGAGATCTTAGTCACTGTTGCTACTCCTCTGAAATCAGTGGCTCTGTGGGAGGCAGCAGAGAAAAAAGTCAAAGCTTAGAATCACTCAGAAACAAGGTAGATTGCATTACTCTGCCAGTCTGTGAAACTTTGGTAAGTGTAACCAAATTCCAGCTTGTGGTCCAGTTCAGGTCTCCACATCTTGGCAGGACCTTATAGAGTTAAACAAGTTATCCTTGTGTCTAAATGATCAAGGGGATGAAGCAGCTGCCTTGCAAGGGATGGAGGCTGTCATTTGTGGCATGAAAAGCTGAAGGGGAAATCTGAGTGATGTTTAAAAAATCCTGTAGGTAATAAATAAACTGAATGTTGAACTGTTATTCACCAAAAGCAGTAATATTATTAGAAGGGTCACTTGCTGAAGTAAGTAGGATGTGAGTTTAAAACTTAGAAAAGTTTTTATGCAACAGTTGCATTTCTGGAATTGGAGACCACAGGGGTTTGTGGAGGTAGATTCTATCACAGAGTCAAAACCAGATTTAGGTAACTCCATAAGCAAGGGTCCATGACAGGTGATGAAAGGGAAAGATGAGGATGTACTGTTTAAAATTCCTAATTTGGTGAATGTGGATGCTGGAGGAGCACAGGGACTAGGAGAAGGGACCACAGATAAGCCAGGCATATGTACAGCATGTCATTCTGACGGACAAAATATTGGCTGAGAAGAGCCCCTACTCTTAATCAGTGCATATTATTATGGTCTTAAAACTATCTATTGGCTTCCTGTATAATGAACCGTGTTTTACCCTGTGTCTTCTGGTATCCATACCCAATGCCATAGCTATATGTTTGAGTGATGTGGAATGGTGCTGGAGTTCTCAGGTATGAAACAGCCTTAAAAAAACCCAAATGAATTTTGATACATGATGCTGAGACTGTACTGAAGAGCTTCCAAGGCTACATTTCCAGTTCCAACCCAGCCTTCCACCAGCTTCTTCGGGATGGGCAGTTTCCAACTAGTACAGATGATTTGCAACTGTTACTGCCTATGAGCTGCTCCCTGCAGTTACGCTAAGCAAAAGCTATTTGTGCAGGTGTTTGAAATGACCAGAGGAAGACAAGTTTCCAAGGAATTTCTTGTAGAGTATAATAGCTTGTAGAGTATATTTGTTCAGAAAATGCATCAGAAGTTTAACTTTAGATATCTCTAAGTGGCAGTTTTTCAACTATTGAAAAAGAGGAAAAGTTTTCTACAGAGATGCAGGTTCTCCAGCATTTTAAGCTACATCTTCTGAAAAGTCAAAAACTACATTTTGGGCAGTGTTACTCATAGCAGCTGTCATGAGACTCGGTGCTATGGCTGTTTTCAGTGCTTCTGGTTGCTGCCTCTGAGCTGATGAAAGCTGAAATTGGCCACTGCAAAGTTATGAAAACAGGCTTGTTAACGTCCGGTTTGCTCCCAAAATTCTTCAGTTTGTTTATGGCTTATTTGCAATTTTGGGCCAGTCTCAAGCAGCGGAGCATATTTGCACTTCTGGGGGTTTTTTGTTTCTCTTTTTTTTTTTTTTCTTTTTTAAATTTTTTTTTCTTTCTTTTTTTAGGAGATCACCAGGATTCAGCCACGAGAACCCGTGGGAATATGACCCTTTTTTGCTGGCGGGCGGGACCTTACATCCCATGATTGCTGGCGCCCATCCCCGCACAGAGCCATTCCCCGCGGGACCGAGCCCGTTCATCCCGGTGCCACTGACGCAGGGCGGGGAAGGCAGAAGGACGTTCAGAGGAGCCGCTCCTTGCTCCGGGCTGGACCCCGGAGACCGGCGCTTTCCCGGACGGCCGGGCCAGTTTCGTTTCCCGCTGGCTCCTCCTCCGCCTCCGCCCGCCTCTCTCCTCCCTGCTGCTGCTGGCCCCGGGCTCCCGGCTCCCTGCCCCCGGCTCCCTGCCCCCGGCTCCCTGCCCCCGGCTCCCGGCTCCCTGCCCCGGGCTCCCGGCTCCCGGCTCCCTGCCCCGGGCTCCCTGCCCCGGGCTCCCGGCTCCCTGCTCCCGGTTCCCGGCTCCCTGCCCCGGGCTCCCGGCTCCCTGCCCCGGGCTCCCGGCTCCCTGCTCCCGGCTCCCTGCTCCCGGCTCCCTGCCCCGGGCTCCCGGCTCCCTGCCCCCGGCTCCCGGCTCTCTGCCCCCGGCTCCCGGCTCCGGGCCCGGCGATGCTGCGGCGCTGCGCCCCGGGGTCACCGGGCCCCCGGCCCGCGGTCCGCGCCCTGCCGCCTTCCGCCAGCGCCCTCCGCCAGCGCCTGCGCCAGGTCAGCACCGCGGCCGCGGGGCCGACGTTCGGCTCTTCAGCGCCGTGCGACGGGCGGGTGCCAAGGGGACGAGGGGTAATCGTTCCAAACGAAGGGAGGGCAGATTCTGACCAGATGTAAGGAAGAAGTTTTTAACGGTGAGGGTGGCGAAACACTGGCGCAGGTTGCCCAGAGAGGTGATGGATGTCCCATCTCTTGCCGTTCCAGGTCAGATTGGACAGGGCTCTGAGAGACCTGATCTAGTTTAGGATGTCCCAGTGCACTGCATGGGGGTTGGACTGGATGGTCTTTAAAGGTCCCTTCCGACCCAGGACATTCTGTGATTCCATGATCTCTCCTTGCAGTGTGCGGGACGGATCCCAGAGGCTGAAGCAGTACTCGACCTGCTGGAGAAATGTCCAGAGCACCAAAAAAAAGGAGGTTTTCCCGTCATAGTTTTTGAGGGGCTGGATGCCACAGGTAAGAGCAATGTATGGTTGAAGAACTACAGATGAGAAATTGTTGAAAAGAGCAACTGCTATGGTTTTTGTTCAGGAAAAAGGCTTAAAAATAAAATAATAATAAAAAAACCAGCCTGGATTCCTGTGACAGATAAGGAGTTAGTAATTATAAATGCCAATCTCCCTTACTTGTAAAAGATTAGTGTATGTTAATTTACATTCAGTGGTTTGATTCCTTACCTATGTAAATGAAAGAATACAGAGTGGAGTACTGAAAGTTAAATTTCTTGTGCAGATGATGAAACATATTTTTACTGGAGAGTTTTTAAATAAATGAACTAAAATAGTGGTAGTCTGGGAAACTGACAGCAGTTTGTCTAAGGGAGAAATACTACTTGCCTCTGAATAGCTTTGCTTTCTGACTTGTCAGTTGAAGAGAATTGAAAATCTCCATAAAAAGAAAGAACTGGATGACCAGCATGACAACATTAACATAAATTGCGACCTTGAAAAATATTATAAATGAATATGTAGGGTAATTGCCATGACTATACAGAGAAATTGCCATGCAGTTAATGCATTTAAGGGAGTGAAGGCTAAGAGTTGGTGAAAGGAAGTAGTGGAAGGCCCAGAGAGCAGGAAGGGGAGTAATAATTCCTTCAACCAGACTCAGAATCATTTTCCACTGGAAACTTTATGACAAGATACTCAGGTTACATATTCAGATGTCAGAACCTGTGCTCCACGTGAACAGACAGGAGCGTTTTTCAGTTTTTAAAACTCAGGTGTATCTGGTAAATAATATAACAAATCTTTCCTTCTGTAAATGTAGGCAAAACCACAGTGACCCAGGCTGTTAAGGACACCCTGAATGGTGTTCTGCTGCGGTCCCCACCAGCTTGCATCAGCCAATGGAGGACGGTATTTGATGATGAGCCAACACTCATTAAAAGAGCATTTTATGCTGCGGGCAACTACATTCTGGCTTCAGAGATAGCAAAAGCATCCACTCAGGCACCTGTGATCATAGACAGGTTTGTGTACTTAAGAAGCCCTCTTATATCAGTGCCATCACACAGTTGTTCAGTGTTACAAGCAGTCAGTGATTGTGTTTCTTCAGGGGTTTTGTTTTGGGTTTTTTTGTAGCTTATTTTGGGTTTTTTTGGAAGCACTCTGCAGAGAGTCAGATAAACATTATGTCTTCTAAAGAGTAACACTTATGATAACATAAAAATAGGGAACTTCAGTCAGTGTAATACTCCTAACTAGCTTTAGGACACAAGAAAGTTCTTACATCTTCAGTTAGGAATAGTGGAGGCACAGATTGTGCATCCTGAGCTAAAACTGTTTTGTGACAAACCAGAGGAAACTGTGGGCTGCTGGTCAGGGCTGTCTCTAAGACGTGTCTGAGATATGGGTGGATTGGAATGACTGAGTTTTAGGGAGACTCACTCTTTGTGAATGTAAAGCCCACTATGCTTCCCACTTTTTTGGGTTTGTTTGCGTTATTTCTGGTTTTCACTAACTATGTAGGCAGCTTACAATATTACTTTTAATAAAAAGTCTAGATGCACTTTGAACCCTCTGGCTTATTTCAGTAGGTGTACTGTAACTTCCTGCTGCAATACACACACACACACACACACACACAAAGTTGTTTGCATGTGAGTGCTATTTTCAACCAGCCTCAAATCCACTGAAATCTATCAAACACAGTGCCTTGTAGTGGTGAGAATGTTAAAGAAAGTGAAATTAGTAGCATTAGTAATGTCTGTGTTCATTCACATGTTTGTGAAGACTGCATGTTCTCTACCAAATCTGTTTCTTGAAGTAGGATAGGAGCCACAAAAAAGGGGACTCAGAGTAAAGTATTTTGAGATATAGTGTATCTCTTCTTTGACCTGTCTCAATATATGAGGAGACTTTCTTTTGACAGGAGTATCTGGAACAGTCTTTGCATAATGTTTTAATTAACAGTTCACATTAGCTCTGAATAGTGCACTGAGCAATATCATTGTTAAGAAATAATGGATAGCACAGAACTGTTGGTTTTCTCTTCAAAGCCATGGTGTCACCTATCTCATCATTATTGACTTGTTGTTATAGTGGCAACTGTCTCCTACATTACTGAAGAATTAGTGTCCTCTTTAAAATTTCTCTCCCTCCATTTGGTGTTTTCCTGACAGATATTGGCACAGCACAGCTGCCTATACAATTGCTACTGAAACAAGTGGGGAAGTCCAGGATCTTCCACCAGCTCAAGATGAAGTGTACCAGTGGCCTGAAGATCTGCTTAAACCTGATCTTGTTCTTCTCCTGACTGTTGACCCTGACGAACGAGTCCGGAGACTTCAGCATCGGGGGCTGCAGAAAACAAAGGAGGAAGCTGAGTTGGAAGCTAACAATTTGTTTCGCCAAAGGTACCCTTTAATGGGGAATACGAGGCTGGAGGCAATCTTGGCTCCTGTAGGAACAATAACAAATGTGCCTCTCACATTATTGGGATAAGAATTTCCTTTGTATAAGCTTTTGGTTTGGTTTTTTTTTGGAAAGGATTCATGGCTGACAGGGAGAGTAAATTCTGTCACATCTAATTGAAACTGTTTGAAAGATGCAGATGTAGAATTTAATTGTCCTGTAAAGAAGCTTTGAGTTCAAATACTTCTATTTTGCTTTGCTGCTTTTATTTGAGCACCTTTCTTAGTGAGGTCATGAAGGAGATAGACCTAAAAGTTCCAGGACTAGGAGGCAAGAAGTTGAAACACACAGCTTCCCCAGGAAATTCTGGAATTGAGCTCCAGATTAAGAGAATAAAATTTAAATGTCCTCTTGTAGATTTCTTTAGTTATGCAAAGTGTCTCAGGTACCAGTATAGTCAATACATTCAGTGGAGCCTTCAAAGGGATTCACCTCGCCACTCATTTGGAGCTCAGTGATCTAAACTTCAGTATCTAAAGCCTTTTGATATGAGAGTGACAGATGTGATGCAGAACCTGTGGAGACTTTCTGGGCTAGGAACTGGAAGCTAAATGAGATAGTCCAGAGCATCTCAAGCAGTACTAGGTGCATTAACTTAAGCAACTGAATGTCACCCTAGATATCCTACTTTAGAGGGTGGCTGAATTGCTGTCTAGGCTCTGCCAATGTATTGATTAGATTGTCTTTGTTTAAGGTGGAAACTTAAATACCCAGTGTTTGTGTAGATACCTCAGCAGAGACACCTGAATATTGGTTTCCATATCTACAAGCAAGGCTGAAATCTACCTCTAGGGTTTTAAATTTCTGGTGATGATATACCTTAAAAATAGTCACTGGCAACAGCCAACATGGCTTTACAAAGGGGAGATTTTGCCTGACCAATTCAACATTGGTGGATAGGGCAGAGCAACTGACAAAGCCTACTTGGACTTCTGCAAAGTGTTTGACAATGTCCCACATGACATCCTCATCTTCAAATTGGAGAGATGTGGATTTGGTTGATGGACCATTCAGTGGATGAAGAACTGGCTGCATGGCAGCACACAAAGAGTTGTGGTCAATGGCTTATTGTCCACATGGGAAACAGCGACAAGTGGTGTCCCCTGAGGTCGCTATTGGGGCTGATACTATTCAGCATCTTTTTGGTGACATGGACAGTGGAAGCAAGTGCACCCTCAGCAGATTTGCTGACAGCACCAAGCTGTGTGGTGCAGTGGACATGCTGGAGGGAAGGGATGCCATCCAGAGGAACCTGGACAGGCTTGAGAGGTGGGCCTGTGCAAACCTCATGAAGTTCAACAAAGGGAAGGACAGTGTCCTACATCTGGGTTGTGGCAATCCCAAGCACATCTACAGGTTGGACGGAGAAGTGATTGAGAGCACCCTGCAGAGAAAGATTTGGGGGTGCTGGTTGATACACCATCAAAAGCCAGCAGGTTGAAGGAGGGGATTCTCCTCCTATACATTGCTCTTGTGAGGCCCCACCTGGAGTGCTGAGTCCAGTTTTGGTGTCCCCAACATAGGAAGGACATGGAACTGTTGGAGCAAGTTCAGAGGAGGGTCACAAAGTTGATAAGAGAACTGGAGCACCTCCTCTACAAAGACAGACTGAGAAAGTTGGGGCTGTTCAGCCTGGAGAAGAGAAGGTTGAGTGGACACCCCATAGCAATCTTCCAGTATCTGAAGGGGCCTACAGGGAAGCCAGAGAGGGACTCTTCACCAGGAACTGTAGAGATAGAACAAGGAGTAATTGATACCGATGGAAAGAGGGGAAATTTAGGTTAGCTATTAGGAAGAAATTTTAAACTGTGAGGGTTGTGAGATACTGAAACAGGTTGCCCAGAGATGCTGTGGATGTCCCAACTCTGGCAGTGTTCAGAGTCAGGTTGCATAAGGCCCTGAGCAACCTGGTCTGGTGGGAGGTGTCTCTGCCCATGGTAGGGGGGTTGGGACTAGATGATCTTTAGAGTCCATTCCATAGAAACATTCTATGATTCTATGATTCTGTGATTGCCTAATTTTGACAGAAACTTTGTGGACACAGAGCTCATATAGAGGGACCTGCAGAGGGATGAGTTAGCTAGGGGACACACTGCCATTTAAGAAGCTTTTATGTTTTAATTCTGTTACTTATTCTTGTCAGAAAGCCCTTAGTTATTTCTACCTGTTAATTATGTCAATCTAAATATGAGAACATCCAGAATCTTCATTGATTTGTCTTGTGACTTCCATCCTGAATGGCATTATGGGAACATAGAAAATAATATTCACATCCATATTCACACCCTCAAAGACAAAATGTGAGAGTTCTGCATTATGCTTATAGCCTAAGTGAGGAGGTTTTCATCCTGTATTTCATCCTTTTATTTATCCAGTTAGTTGATCAGAGGAAGAAGTTGAATGATATGTCAACTCTGTAATCCAGTGAGTCAAAGCTGAGATCAGTCAATGAGCACACCTACACAATGCAATGCCAAATAGTTCAGAGATACCTTAGCAGAAACTGAAAAAAATTAACTCAGGTGCTAGAAGCAGACTGTCCACTCTACTGCTATACCAGACTGTATACAGTGATAAGCCTTTATGCCATGCCATGTTAAAATGGCTGGAGCTTTGGGAATCAATGTCAAGGAAACGATATGCTTTGAGATTTACATTGTAATAGTTACTAATGGTTTATTGCTCTTTGCAGTAGATTTCATTCTTAGCTTCACATTAGATTTTCTATCCTCTGTCTCTGCAGTGCAAGCACTGTCTTCTGAGACTGATGACTAATGCCATTTCATATGCCTGCATTTTGAAGTTTAATTTCTCTTGTTTTGTTTTAAATAGAGTTGAAGAGTCATACAGAAGGATGGTGAATCCTGCATGCCAAGAGGTTGATGCCAGCCCCTCCAAAGAAGAGGTTCTCAAGACAGTGCTACAACTAATTAAGAAACACTGTGCTTTTTGAAAGCAACTTTTGTGTAGTGGCACTTAAAAGATACTTTTTATTGCCCCACTGGTTTTGGTACCTGGAAATGCACAGTGATGCATTTTGCCTCACAGAAATACTGAATACTATTTTATTCTATCACCAGTAATCTGTGCAGGTTATCTGTTTTGCAGTTGCTACTGTACTTTTCTGTATAAGGCAAAATGCTACTCACATCATTCAGCATGGTTAGTAAAGAAACAAACATCCTACTGTCATGTACAAAGTACCTCAGAGTGCTCTCTGACACCAGGACATTTTGAGATGCTCTCATGATCCATCTTCATCACCAGGAAAACCTGTTCCTGAATCTATTGTGTACCAAAATTTGCTGGACTGCACCAGGAGCATTAGATGCCCAAGGAGATGCTGAAATATCATCAGCACTAAAACAATAAAATGACATTTTATTGTAATTAAATGTCATAACATTTAGGAACAGAAAATCCAGTGGCCCAGTGCTGTTTTTTTGGAATAGAGGATGAGCAGCTGTTGCTGTGATGGGCATCTTGGAAAAAAACATGTTGTAAATGAGTGCCAGTAAACACGAAGGGCTCTAAGTAATAAAGTCCAAGCCTGTTTATATATGCAACTGAAATATCAATTATTTTCAGAGGGAAACCAGACAATACCAGCAAATGAGAAACAGAGACGTGAGGGGAACCTGAAATTAAAAACTTATAAATGATCACTAAAATATTTTTTACAAAAACTTTCTCTGTCCTATTAATATTTTTAATGTGAACTAGTGTTCTTTTGAGAGAATGAGAAATGAAAAACTGCAGAAATTCTGAGCAATGGCAATGATTGCACCTTTTCACTTTTCTTTCTTGAGTGGGTGTTTGCACAGGTTGAACGTGGAAGCAGGCTACATCAAGACTTCAGGTCTGCAAAGGCTTATTTTTTACATACATTAGTTTCACTATTGTAACTCCTAAGTATAAAACTAAACTTATGGATAAGCCTTTGTGAGGTCAGAAATTAAGCTGCAGTTTCAGAAAAAAAACCAAACTAAAATGTAAATTTGACTTAAAACACTTTTATTTACTTTCCTGTTTTAAGCAAGTGCAATTATCAATGAATCTATCTTCTAAATAAAAATTTACTCAGTACTGTAATTCCTATATCCAGTCTGTATATACACGGTGATAGAAAGAAAAACTTCTAAAATACATTTTATTCATACACTGTTTAATGGTCTTGAGTATATGCTATTAATATATTATATAATTTATACATTCTATAAATTTATAAATCCTAGAAATAGATGCTGTTGTGTTTTGTGTATTACTTGTATTTCAGCAGCCTTTGGATTTGCCATACATGCAGACTGAAAATGCACACTTGTAGGTGCTCCAATTATTTTAGAAATTATAAAGCATTCATGTATTCAGTCCTGGATAGAGGAAATTCTCATCCAGAAGACACCACTGCATAGGAATGATCAGGGTGCAAATAAGTGCCTGTCCTAAACATTGTGTAGGTAAAAGATAACTGGGCCTGAGAAGCTCCACCTGGCCTTTTCTCCTTATGCAAATGTTGTAATGTATTTGAACCCTGTTAGTGTGCCCCAGCCAAACCATCTTCAGTTATTCTTATCAGAGCCCTCAGGAATTCATCAAGGTTACTGAAATGCAAACTGCACTAAACTGGGAAAGAAGAAGCTGAGAAGCAGAATACCAAGACAGCAAGAAATAGATAAAGAAGGACTGTGCTGCACTGGACTAGAACCAGTCACATTTTCTGAAAAGTGCATGCAGAGCACGTGGACAAGGTAGAGGGGCCAATCAAGTAGTGCATGATCACGTGTACAGTGGTTGCAAAATGCATAAGTAGAGTGTAGTGTAAACAATAAATGGCTTCTGTGAAATCATATTGACTCGCTGTTCAGTAGTCCTGAGCTCCCGCATGCAAACTTGCACATGAAGCCAGACTTTCTGGGTTTTGATGCTGAGTTCTTACAAGTGTAGCTTTGTGTTTGAAATGGTGCTGATACTGTATATACCTGCAAAAATTGACATCAGACATTGTCAATTACACACGTGTAGAATATATTCATAGTCTAAGTTTTTCTATAACCCAAAGCTACTGCTGCAGACTAGGAGAACAACAGAGAAAGATAGACAAAACCAACATTCCCTTTCTCACATCTTTGTTAGAATTAAAAGTCTGCAAGAAGCTGTGTGCCATGTGCAGGATATTAATGTGTGGAATCACTCCCATGCTTCCCACTTCTGTGGCATTTCTGCCAGATTTTTGTCCACAGTGTCTAAAAGGACTGCACTTTTACATTTAGAACAAATCACAGAATCACAGAAAGTCTTAGGTTAGAAGGGACCTTAAGGATCATCTAGTTCCAAACCCCCTGCTGTGGGCTGGGATACCACCCACTAGATCAGGTTTCTCAGGGGCCCATTCAATCTGGACTTGAACACTTCCAGGGATCAGGCACCCACAACTTCTCCAGGCAACCTGTTCCAGTGCCTCAACACCCTCACAGTAAAGAATTTCTTCCTAATATCTAATCTAAATCTCCCCTTTTTTAGTTTAAAACTATTTCCCCTTGTCCTGTCACTATCTTCCCTCTTCTTTATAAGACTCTTTTAGGTATTGGAAGGCTGCTTTAAGATCTCCCCAAAGCATTCACTTCTCCAGGCTGAACAGCCCCAACTTTGTAGGAGAGGTGCTTCAACCCTCTGATCACATTTGTGACTTCCTCTGGACCCACAGAGATGTTCAAATGTTTGTCAAAGGTTTGTCGATGACTCCTGGTACACAGGCAGGTCTGGGAGAGGAGCAGCAGGAATGCACAAATGGCCATCCCATACCCAGCAAGAGCATCACCTGGGTTAGAAACTCACAGAAACTTTTCCTGGACAGTTTGATGGCCACAAGAGGTCAGGATTTTTGTTTAAGTGTTTGAAAGGCTCGTAATCTCCAAGTATTTCCATGCAGATTCAGAAATTTAGGCTGTTCCTAGGCAGGTAAATGTGTTTTTCTGCAGCTTTGGACAGTCTTTGCTGTGTAAGACTGGTAGGTTAAGCCATGACACAGTGCTGGCCCGTGGCCAGCAGCCTCTGCCAGGCAGTCCTGAGTGTGGTCAGCCCAGGGAGCATCCCTGCTTACCTGCAGCCAGCCCATGCTGGATGCCAGGAGTTTGCTGGAACAGACAAGGACTGCTCTCTGTCAGTCACCCTCAGGACAGGAAACATGCCAAAGCCTGTTTCTTTTATTACTATCCCAGCAAAATTAGTAATTTGATAATTTATTGATTTACTAGCTTTAGGACATGGTCCTGCAAAGACTCTGATGCTACAGTCCCCAGAGCAACTGGGGCATTAGGCCAGTAAGTTACACAAATAGAAACTGAATCTCAAGCTTTGCAATTATTCTGTTAAAGCCAGTGAATTCAGCCCTTGCTGAACAATAAATGCAATTTGTAAAATTCATCTGTTTCTTGAAGGACAAAGCAATACTTTTGTTGCTGTCAGATTAAGCTTTGTATACTTTTTAGTTTATTAAAAAAAGAGTTTTAAATGAGGGAGTTTTACAATAAATGCTATTTTTATTATTTTGTTTATTCTATATCATGTATTTTATTTCATAGAACACATCATAGTATTTCAAGCATTTTCTTTCTCCTCTTTAATCTCTTTTGCTTCAATTTTTTTGGTCTAGAGGGGAATAGATGCTAAAATAAAATGGTATTCAGTTGTCTAAACATAGACATCCACAGCAGTTAGTCTCCCTAAGGTATCTGAGATGTCTGCGTGGGGCTGCCAGATATGACACGAGACATTTGGTTGAGCTGTTGATCTGCAGAGTGGCAGCTGGAGGCCTGCAGGGATACCATATGGTGCCTAAAATGGCACTATTCACCCATTTAAGCAGTGAGAGGCTTAGAAAGCAGCAGTGCAGCCTCTTTAGTTTGTGTCTACATTAGCAGGTGGCCTGGAACAAGTAGGGACAATCTGTAGCACAGAGGAGCTGGCACAGGGGACCCAGTGTGTGCCCTCTGTGTATTTCAGAGATTTATTTTAGACCAGCTCTAATCTGGTCACATTGACTGGCCTCATGTTAGCAGCTGTAGTGCAGTAAGTGTGCTCCTACACCAGATCTTTTTTGTTTGGCTTTGTCTGGATGGAGTCCAGTTGATAGATGCCAGGACTGTTCCAGCACGTGAAGCAAAGCATGATAAGGATGGGAGGTCAGGAGGAACACTGCCACAGCACTCTGCTGATCCAAGCTGAAGTGCTAATGTGGATGTATTGTGTAGAAGAGAGGTAGAAGCAACATAGATCTCTTGAAAAGGTTTCCTTGGAGTTAAAATGGACTTTGAGTCCAGTTTCATCAGTGTGCGAATTGAGCGCTAAGTTGGAACATGCTGCAGCTCCTTTTGGTCCATGTTCCTGGGCTGCCTGGCAGATATAACCTCAGGACAGGTGCAAAGAGTGGATTTTGTGCATGCTTGACCCCATCCTGTCATAGCATGAGGTGTAGCCATGGGGCTCACCCAGTGTATCAGTAGTGAGTGCTGCTGTCAGTCTGGAAGGTGAGGATGCTACTTGCAAGCAAATACCAAACTCCTGCAATGAAATGTAAGGCAGGTGTTCAGCCATTCTCCTCCCAAAAATGAAAGTTTTCAAGACAATTTCCCCAAAGTCAGATGCTAAGAGGGAACATGCAGGCTCTTTCAGAAGACATGAAATATTTATCTCCACTACAGCTACAGTTTCAAACTCATGATTTTTATCATAATTTTTTGTATAGTTATGAAGAAATTTTATATAAAAACTGATATCTTATCAAGTAGGAGTTCACTAGTGCCTGGAACTAGCACATGGCAGCTAGAGAGGCCAGTTCTTCACTAGGTTTTCTTCACTGTGCTGTATCTTGTGTCTTTTCCCCATAACATTACCAGGTTTCAGAAATTTGTTTAGAACTGTGCATTCTGCCTCTGCTATCAATTCCTGCCTTTTCAGAGGCAGGAGAGTCTGGACACTCAATGGGACTTTGTTAAAAGGAAAAATGTCTCTCTCCAAGTTCTGGATAAACAAAGCCCCCAAGGAGTTTTTATTTTCCTTTTTTCTTTTTCCTGCTTTTTTAGTCCCAGTTACCCTATTTTATTAATTCAAATAGTTGAAGAAACTTTTGAGTTGTTGCTTCAGGGAGCTTCACTGACTTTGATCTTCTAAATAGAAAGCTTTGTTCAATAAAATTAAATCAGCTCTTTCGTAAAGACAAAGATCATCACCCCCTGGCTTAACTTAACTAAACAGATGTAGAGTTTATGTAAATATGCAGTCAATGCAATAGGAAAAAAAGCTAGAATACCTTTCCATTAGTATAAAAATGCATTTTGTGTTATCAGCTGGCCAGTCATGACCTTTTATTCAACCATAAAGACAGTGCATGTCATGTACTCCAAAGCAGGGGAAATATGATGAAAAATGCTATATCTGCAACCTCATTGCTTATGAAAATACCCAGACAGAAAAGCTGCATTTCAAGCATGTGGCAAGTACAGAATGAATTCCAGTAGGGTAATTTACTTTTTCTGCTTCTCTCCCCCTCCCTGGGGCCAGCTACACTGGTGAAAGCTTAGTGCAGGCTGCAGAATTGCTTGGGCTTTCAGTTTTATTTCATGCAGGATGTTGTAACCAAGTAGGCACAGCTTTCCGTGAGAAGAAAGAAGACACAACTTTTGTAGATGTTCAAGACCACATCCCACAGCTGTAAGTTTCCTGAGCCAGTGCTGAGGCTTTTGTTGGTGAAACAAACACCACACCTTGAGTACTGTGCTCAGTTTTGGGCACCTCACTACCAGAAAGTCATTGAGGTGCCAGAGTGTCTCCAAAGAACAGCAACAAAGCTGGTGAAAGGTCCAGACCATAAATCCTATGAGGAGTGGCTGAGGGAGCTGGGGGTGTTTAGCCTGGAGAAAAGGAGGCTCGATGGAGATCTTACCACTATCTACAAGTACCTGAGAGGAGGTTGTGGTGAGGTATTACAGCTGGTGATGGGCTCAGTAGTTCTGACCCAGGAAGAGGTGACCGGCTCGGGGAGATGGTCCCGAAAGGAATCGCCTTCCCGAGGCCCGGTGTCTTCCCCCAGCTGCTGGCAGAGGGGCCCTTGCAGAGGCTGTCAGCTCTTTAGTGATTATCAGCTCGTGATTCCAGCTCAGCTCTGCAGGGCAGCCTCCAGGCCAAACCAGACCAGAGAGAGACGAGAGGCCCGTGTAGCTGGTTCTGCACAGAAGGAGCTTTATTGTGGGTCCCCTCCAGCAAAGGGGAAAGCCAGGGACGAGAGCTCCCTCCCACAGGGGCAGAGGCCTTAGCTTTTATAGGGAGACAGGGGATGGGTAAAGGCCAATGGGTTACAAAGGATCTGCATAGGGTCTCCTAAAGGATTGTGGGTCTGTCTTTTCTCGCCATGACCAAAGAAGTGTTTGCCTTTCCATGGAGTCCTGCTGGGCAATTGTGAAATCTCTTATCTCAGCAGAGATCCCTCCAGGGCAGGGGCTGGGCATACCCCACAGTGAGGTGGGGTTTAGTCTTTTCTCCTAAATAATAAAGCAATAGGACAAGAGAAAATGGCTTCAAGTTGTGCCAGGAAAGGTTTAGATTTGATATTAGAAAAAATTTCTTAATGGAAAGGTTTGTCCAGCATTGGAATAGGCTGCTCAGGGAAGTGGTGGCCATCCCTGGAGGTATTAAAAAAATGTGTAGATGTGGCACTTGGGGACACAGTTTGGGGGTGGACTTGGCAGTGCTGGGTTAACGGTTGGATTTGATGATCTTGAAGGTCTTTTCCAACCTAAATGATCCTATGATTCTGTGATTCTTGGACCATTTCCAAGTAAGTCTTCCTTGACTCTGGTGTTGGTCAGACTTGGAAGAGGTTGGAGCGATAATGATGCACCAGGCTAAGGAGTCTCATCTGCTGATGGAAATCGATTTCATAGTATTGACACACAGACAATATTGTGCTGCTGTCTGTGACGTTTGGTCTGTATCCAGCTGCATCTATTCCTTGTTCCCAGACAGCAAACTTTTGGGGCGAATACTCCAGTTCATGACTGCAGCTACCAGAAACTTGCCTTTCCCTCCTGCATTCCAAAGTGGTGGCAGCCCAAGCTTCTAATCTTGTCCCTCCAAAAAAGAAATCCTCAAACATCTTAAGACTATTTATTGTTTTCTTCCAAAATGGGATGCAATGCTTCTGTGTCAAGTTGGCAAAAACTAATATTTTAATTTGAAAAATTCATTCACTCTACAACAATATTTTACTAGAGCTGATTACCTAATTGTCAAATGAGCTATATAGACATTCCTTGGCAATGTTGTTTGTACATCATTTTTGTGCACTATGTATGTGTATTGCCCAAACACTATGGGTTTTGCTCTGCTTTTCCAATTTTCTTATGAGATTGGTTTGGTAAATGGATTATGGGCTATTTTAGTAAAGGGGAAGTACTTAAAATTAGCTTTTATTTAGCAGTTTGCGGCTTCTGAACTGCTGTTAGGTTTAACTGTGATATTTAAGATCAGAAGCCTTGAATTGGGTGTGACTCTGCTTCCCTGTGGCAGTGCAGCTCCTCAGCTCCAAGCAGCATTCCCATATGACTCTGGTAACACAGCAAAGAGTTCAGCTCTGGAGTTCATCTCCTTTACAGCTATAGCTGCCTCCTCGGAGGATGCATCATCTGTGCAACAACTGCTCTCAAGGTACTGTGAAAAGCCTCTCCTTTTTTCTGTGTGGGAGTTTCACTGAGCAGACAGATCGGAAATGATCTAACGTGGGCTCTTCATAGGAAATTAGGACTTCGTTGTCTGCAGCTGCAATTCAAAGGATGCACCTATATGTAGCTTTGCCAGCAATCCCCCAAACTAGATTCACTTTCTCAGTGTTTGACCTTAGGAAGAAATTTCTTGGTTTTTACGAAGGTTTTCCTATAAATCTAATTCAGCTGGGAGAAAGCATGTTGTTATGTAAGTCTCCAGTAGCACTGGATCTACAGGGTGGATTTTCAGGAAAATTTCACAGTTATCAGAAGAGACAGGTGTTGTTACCCTCATTTTTTCAGGGCAAAACAAAAGAGCAGCTGTGGAACTGTCCTGGAGAATGGAGCAGAATGGTCTGCAGCCAGTTGTACACAAAAATTCACCAGCCTGACCACAGAACCCTGGGGCACTGCCCATGCCTTAGAAATACAATCAAACAAGATTGCAGGCGGCCGCAGAAAGCCCCTTGAGGAGGACAGAGGCAAACAGGAAAAGTCTTCCAACAGAAACAAAACAGCCTGGGACCTGCTCCAAGTTTGCAGCCCACCAGGCAGAGGGGAGATCTGAGTTACAGGGGAGCCATCAAGGGCTGTGCTCAGCCCAAGCCATTATAAAGAATGAGACAGGAAAAAATAGAATGAGACAGGAAAAATGAGTAGTATTCTAACAAAAGGCAGGATCAAAGGAACATACATTTCTCTCCTGAAAGGCCATGCCACACAAAGTGCAGTAAATATCCCATACAAAATCAGTAATTGGAAAAAAATTAAGAAATTGCAAAAGTAGAGGCATTTTTGTCTCAAAAACACGTAATTTATGATAGAATCACACTGATGCAAAACTGAAAGGATACAAAGATGCAAGAAGGCTGAACTGGATGCACACCATCCTGAACTGTGCATGTGTACCTGTGTGTGGGTATGTGTGCACACACATGTGTCGTGGGAAGGCACAGGGAATTACATCTGTCTCTAATATATGACTTTGTTATATGATGGGTATTTTGTTTCAAGTCTCCTGCCTGGAAGTTTAATGTAGATCCCTAAGAAATGGCAACTGTAGGTCACTGGATCCCAGATGTTTCCCTGGGCTGCCTCCCCCTGTATAGCTCACCAGGGGGGAGAAATGATCCACGCATAACCTGATCCATGCAAGGGACACTCCAGTGGGTGCAATGATCTGCATACACAGTTTTGGCTCTCTAGCCCTCAGTGCCATCTAGTACACTTCTAAAACCACTGCATATCTTCTCATCATGCACTGTGATCTGTTAGTGAAGCATGACTGCTTTCACATATAGAAGACGAGGCTTGTGATTCCTTAATCTTTTCCCCACCAGGTTACAAGAGCAAAAACTCTTTTATTCCCAAAGGAATTTTAGCGTGACTCTTACCAGAGAAAAGAGACAAGAGATTGAACCTTTGAAGGCAGAGTAAGGACCTGACCTGTGGTTATGTCTTCTTGGAGTGTATTGTGTCAATCTGTTGTATACAGGAGAAACATTTCTGTCCCTGTTCCTTCAAGGTAGGTGGGCAAGCCCTGGACAGGCTTTTCACTTGAAGGGTAGCACCAAAGTAAGGTTGTGCTCCTGGGCAGATGTGAGTGGTGCACCTGATGGCGAGGAGGACCTAACATGGGCCTTCTTCTCAGTCTTTCCACTTCGCTATTTTTGGAGACCTTTAAGCTATGCATAATTTCTGCAACGAGTTCCTTGATCAAAGTCTACACTCTGCATTTAAAGTTCAGATACCTATTCAGATTTCTGACTTCATCTTTGGAGGACAGCAAAAAAAAATGCTGTGTTGATTAGCTTTTAGAGAACATCAGCAATAGGGATGGGAGATCCATTGTAGACAAAACTAAAACTCTTAAACCAAATTACGGCCCAAGAAACTGATCAAGAATGTTCTGAAGCTCAACTTCTCTCATATCTCTCCCTGCCTTCACTCAAGACTATAAATGCTGAAGCAGTAAGAAATCCTGCTTACAGAGGGGTCTATATCAATAAAAACACAGCAGGCTTGAAAGCTTTGCAGGAGGCTTGTTCTCACCATTGTTTCACCTCTCTGTTTGAAGATTTGTTTTTGTTTTGTTCTCTTCCTCACAGCTGTACTTACTGAGAGAGACCTGAATATAGTTTAGATGGTGTTGATTCATATCCTGCAGGAAAAATTGAAGAAGTGAGTGATTTTAGCATTTCCCATTGCCAGGTTAAGGAGCAGAAAATAGCTGCAGAATTGGAGGTACTGGCACAAGAAGGGGTGAGGAGATGACCAGTGGGAAGGAGGAGTAGAAAGATTTCTGTAATCAAGCTCTTGTTCTCATTCTCACTCTGCAGAGAAACAGTTTTTGAGTAAATAGCAAACCTTGCTTTACTTTGGTTTACAGTATTGAAAATAAGCAGGAACATACTAGCTAGCACACTGCAGGAGAAAACAAATCATGTCCTTTGCTTCCAGCCATGCCAGTGGTACAGCCAGTTGTGATAGGGAAAGCCTGTAATCCAGTTTCAGTAAATCAAGCACAGCTGGGGCATCAGCAAGTCTGTGGTTTGCTTTTGTCCCCTGGGACTGGAGCTGTGTTAATGTTGCATGCACAGCCTGTGGAGCTGGGGTAAGTCACAGAAGTCTGGATCTGGGTCTGAGCTCCTTCAGAGGTCACAGCTGCTTTGGCTGGGGATTTTGGGTTAGGCTCATTACAGATTATCACTCTGAGCTCTGGTATTCTTTCTCAGCGTGGAGTTAACAGGATCCACATGGTGGATTTGGAATCTAATATTCAGATTTGGAGAGCCCTGGGCACTAAGCCCCGATCTTTGACAGGAGCTGTGCACATGCTGAGACTTGGGCTAGCAGGTCCTGCATGTTGGTCAGCAGTGAGAAAGTGTCTCGCTCTGTTTCAGACACTGGAAGGGGTTCAGAGCCTCAGGATATACTCATTTTCAAATGCCTCAATAAGAAAAATTAAATATATGAAGCAACAGAGCTGTATGGGAAATACTTAAAGGAATGTCAAAGGACTTCCCCTCCTCATAATCTGTTCTATAGCATAAAATGGCATGGAAGGAACAGCATTTCTTTTAGACAAATAACATTTCTTTTGTCAGACCTTGTCCTTTGTAAGGGCTGTCTGCCCATCACAGACAGAAGCAGAGAGAGCTCAGATTGCAGGCTTTTTCCATCACTGGCTGTCTGCCTGCATGCCTGACCTATTGATGTCCATGGTGCTCTGTGCAGAGACTTGCACAGAAAGGAACACTGCCTCTTGACATAAGGATCCTCTGTTTTGACCTCTGGGAAAAGATATTTTAGAGTGTATTTTGCCTGAGGCAGGCTCGGTACTATGAAATCCTCTCCTTGCAGGATCATGGGGGCCCAAAGGGAGATACAGGGAGCTGGGTTCTGCTCCACAAAGTCTGTGAGGTGGTGGGAGGGAGGGCAGAGCCCCAGCAACACACAGGAGGTGATTGGGTTTTGGCAGCGCCCTCAGAGATCTACAGAGCCTGAGGCTTTATCTGCAGGGTGGCCAACATCTGACAAAACAATCTGCTGGAAGGCTTGTGGAGGGAACCTTGCAGATTTTCCTGATGCTTGCCCAGATTTCCCCACACAGGGAGCAGATCTGGCACGAGCTATGTGAGCAGTTTGATTTCCAAATGCACCGTGCCATAAATTCCATCAAACAAGGAAACACTGCAGATCAGATGGTGGGCTGCAACCCACCCATCTCACTCCATTCGAGTGCCTAAACCAGTTAGGATGCCAGTTCCTTTTCTTTAAATTTCTTTTCTTTTACTCCTTCTTTAATCCCATGTATGAAGCACGCTTGTGCATAAAGGGAAATCTGCAGCACATTAGAGGAAATCTGTCTCTTCTGAAGTGTTTGTTTGCAGCTCTGGAAGCAATCTTTTAGAGCCACCAGAGGGAGTGAGAGTACTGAATAAGGCAGTTTGGGATTTAAGCTTTAGAGTGACAGAAACATAGAAATCATAAGGAGCTAGAAGGAGAGGAGGCGTGGCTCAGAATGTACGTGGTTGCCTTTAGATGTAGAAACCCCAAAGAAATTTTAAAGCCCATTTTGATGCATGTGCTAGGTGTTGGTTTTTTGGTTTTTTTTTTTTTTTTTTTTTTTGTTTTGTTTTGTTTTGTTTTGGTTTTTTTTGGTGGGTTTTTTTTGTTTCTTTGTTTTTTGATTTTTTTTCTAATTCTTGATTTCTTTTTACAATCAACCTGGCTAAACTGCATAAGCTGCCAAATGGCATAAAGATGTAGCTATTACAAGTACTTTATACCATCCCTCTTAAGAGAAAGGCAAAAGTGGAATATTAAATAAAGTGATTAATATGACCCTCAGTGGAACAGAATTTAAACACAATACTCTACAACAGCACTGCTGAAGCAAGGCTTGCTTTTTCTGTCACTTCTCTCATGTGGCTATGTGCAAATCACCCAAACCCAGATCCTCATTGATAATAAGGAAACCTAACACTCTAAAAAACAGCAGAACTCAAGTACCTAAATAATACTGTAGTCCTAGTTCCCCTATGCTCCATTTGCTCTATGTGTCTGTGCTGCAGCTTCTTTCCCTCACAGAGAAACAGACCATGCTCAGGGCACTAAAGAGTGTAAGATTATATTTTTCAGGGACCTGGGGCTCAAGGGCTTTGATTGTTACAACTAGCATAAAATAACTGGGATTTTTAACAACGTTATTTTTTGTTCAAGGACATCCTGGGCTGGTTTTCCATGCAGCCATGCAGAAGGCATGCTGCTAAGGCTATGAGCCAGGCATTCTGATTAAAAAGTCAAGATCTCCAGAACTCTGCAGCATAGCACACACATCATCAGTCTGTCTTGCTGTTACAGACGTGTCCTTTGTGCCTCTCAAGTTTTATCAGTTTCCGTTATTTCCGTGCTGGGTTCATTCAGGATGCAATACATAAGGGTGTGTCACGTTTTTCCATCACAGATCTTATTTTTCAATGAGTTATAAAATTTCATTCTTGGTTGCAATCTGACATATGTAGTTGAGAACCTGCTGCTTTTAAAGCATGCCTTGAAGCATTCTTTGAATCAAATTGGGCTACTAAGAAAAAGGGGACTGCACTCCATAGAACATTGGTTCCAAAGTTGGAATTCATCCCCATTCTTCTCCTGATATATTTTAGGCCACACATAATGGTAGGAGTAATATGAATTACTGGTGTTAAATATTATAGCATCATTTAGGTTGGAAAAGATATCTAAGACAATTGAGTCCAACCTTTAATCTAAAACACACTAGACTGTGTCCCAAAGAGTCACATCTACACATCTTTTAAATACCTCCAGGGGTGGTGACTCAACCACTTCCACAGCATGTTCCAATGCTGGAAAAACCCCTTTCTGTGAAGAAATTTTTCCTAATATCCAATCTAAACCTTTCCTGGCACAACTTGAAGCCATTTCCTCTTGTCTATCACTTGTTAACTGGCAGAAAAGGCCGACACCCTCCTGGCTACAACCTCCTTTCAGGTAGTAATAGAGAGCAATAAGGTCACCCCTGAACCTCCTTTTACTCCAGGCTAAACATCCCCTGCTTCCTCAGCTATGCCTCATATGACTTAACTCTCCACACCCTTCACCAGCTCTGTTGCCCTACTCTGGACTCATTCCAGCCCTTCAATATCTTTCTTGTAGTGTGGAGCCCAGAGCTGAACACAGGACTCGAGGTGTAGTCTCATCAGTGCTGAGTACAGGGGGACAATCACTGCCCTGGTCCTGCTGGCCATTCTATTGCTGATACAGGCCAGGATGCCATTGGCCTTCTTGGACACCTGGGCACATATTGGCTCATGTTTAGCTGGTTCTCAGCCCCCCCCATATTCTTTTCCACCAGGCAGCTTTCCAGCCGCTCTGCCCCAAGCCTGTAGCACTTCCTGCAGTTGTTGTTATCCAAGGGCAGGACCCAGCACTTGGTCTTACTGAATCTCATACCACTGGCCTTGGGCCCAACATCACCGTACAGCCTTTCTAATTTCTGGGAGATCAACACTGCTGCACAGCTGTGGCAGTACAAGTGGCTCCAGCCACTCTGTCTCCTGACAAAAACTCAACCAACCAGCTGTGGTGGTCAGCAACCCAAGTTTAGCACGTAACTTTCAGTTATGGTGAGAACCCATGAGTCCCTTGTTCTGCCTTTCGCATGTTTTCTCCCCTGTTTTTTGTATGAAGTTATGCATGTTCATTTCCCTTCTTTAATATGTATCAGTTCTAGAAAGTTCTTTGTTCCTCGATGCCCCATTGGATCCTTTCCTCAGTCCCTCCTATGTGTCGTCCCCATTGGTTCCCTTCCTATCAATCCCACCTGCTTGTCTCTATCCCATGGGCTGAGATCCCTTTCCCCACCTATTCTGTAGCCAGTATAAGATCCCTGGACCTTCCCACCAACTGGTCTCTTTGTCCCTGTGATTTCACGGGAATAAACTTGCGTGGAACACATATGGAGAATCCCCTCTCTTTACTTCTCTGCCTTCGCCTGCGTGCCTGCTGAACAGTGACAGGAGGATCCAGCCCCTTTTGGGTGAGGAGCTCTGCCCCTTTTCATTGTGTGTTGGGCACTGAGTGCTGCCTTCCAGAGGGGCTTCAGCGTTGACCTCTGGGCTTCTTTGTGTCGGCACGCGAGGGGTAAAACCCCTTCTGCCAGCTCACTGCTGCTGCAAAACCACTCACACAACTTGGTGTCATCTGCAAATGGACTGAGTGTGCCCTCAATCCTTGTGCCAGGTCATTGACAAAGCTATTGAACAGGACTGTCCCCAAAAGTGAGCCCTAGGGAACATCACTAGTGACTAGCTACCAGCTGGATGTTACTCCGTTCACCACTACTCTTTGGACCTGGCCATCCAGCCAGTTCTTTTTCATTGTGGACATAACATATTAGCTCCATAGTCAGGGGAAGCATTAGCTCCCAAGCAAGGGAAACATTTACTGTTGAAAAATTAGCTGTAGTGCCTTAAAAGTTACAGGTATTGTGTAAGTCCACGCCTTTTCTAAACTTTATAAATAGTGTTCTTTATGGTGGATTGTCCCGGTTTGAGACAAATTTGGAGGAACGTCCAAATTTGAACGTTCTCTGATAGAAGGCAGGTTGCAGCCAGCCCTCCCCCACCAGGTCCAGGAAAAAAGAATTTTTCTTCGGAGGAAGGTGAAAGGAAAAAAACCTATTTATTTAACAGACACAATGCACAATGGGAAAAGAATAATAATGCTAAATAATAAAACCTCTCGCTGTGGAGAGAAACCTGGGAAGATTTTAGAGTCCTTTCTGTGGGTGTGGCCTCTCTTCTCCTCTTCAGAGCGGGGTTTTTGGTGTAGGCCTCTCTGGGCCAGAGATACACTGTCTCCCAGGTATGTTCTGGTGCTGCCAAACAGTTCCAGAAGAGAAAAAGAAGAAACCGAAGTTCCAGGGAAACAAATGAGTTTAACTCTCCATCTCTCTCTTCTGAGAAAAGGAGCCAAGAACTGGGAAAAGCAGGAAGGTGCTTTTCCTCTGCTCTACAGCAGCAGTAGCAGCTATCTCTGTGTCCTTGGAGCACAAACTGCTTTGAAAAGTTTATCTGGCTTTTTTTTTTTTTTTTCCTTCTCTCACACCCAGTTTTAGAGACACAGAAAGGCACAGGAATCATGGCTGGGCATAGAGCAGTGATAGGGAATATACATCATAAAGTCGCTCCAAGACATGAATGTTGCTTGAAATGTCTTCCTTTAAGACACCGTTTAGTTTCTCATAACTTTGCTAGTTTTTCTGAGTTTTCGGGGAGAGTCTGAGTCAGTGGGAATTACACACAGGGTAAATAAAACACTCTACCATAAATAAAGCAACTTTTAACAACATGGTTTGAAAAGTCTGGGGCTTGGCATTTAAAATCAGGGTTTAACAAATGAGGAGGAGGTCTTGATGTGTGTTTTGCATCATCCATAGCAAAGAAGGGGAAAGACTATTGATGTCATAAGGATGCTATGAGGACAAATCCATTTGGGAAGAATTTACATACTATTGTGGTGGACCTATAGACAAATTCGTCACAAAATGACTAATTTGTTTCCCATGATTGAAGCTTTCTTCAGGAATATTCCACTGAATTTTTATTTTCAGGACAAAACAAACATACATGGTTTTTGCAACAAACTGAAAAAAAGAAAAAGGTTTTTATTTGTTAAAAACATCAACTTTGCTCTAGACAGGATTTTTTTCCTCAGAATTAATAAAAAATACTTCTTCCCTTCTATTCTGGTAGAAACAATTTGAAACGTTAAAAGCTTTGTTTTTGAAAAAAAAACAAAACAAACCATCAAAACAACCAGCTAAATAATTCTCTAGGAGTTTTATTATTTTGAGAAAAAGCTAGGAACTCTTTTTGTCAATGGCTACCTTCAGATGACTACAGTGGGACTAGAAGTTTGTTCTTTGATCTTGCAAATGCATCCCTGTCATCAAAGTGTGTGAAGTCCTTAGTAGCAGCATTTCTGCTTTCAGATTTGCATAAATCCAGGTAAGAGCATAGCATTACAGCTCAGTGTCAGAGATTAACAGGGTACTGTGTTTAAGCAAAGTGTGATTATTGCTGACCAAAGTGGGTAAAGGAATAAATCTGAATAAATCAAAGGAGTATATATAATAGTGATAAAAAATAAAACATAATTCTGACAGTTTCTGAGGAGTGAGGAGCGATGATTCTGCTTTAGATGAAAATGAGGATTAAGTCAAGTAAATTAAAATGGTATGGATGACAAGAGAATCAGATCCAGGTTTTTTCAGACAGGCTAGAAACAGCTTGTAGCAGGTTTCATTTCAGTCAGTGCTTCAAAATGGTGCAACAAATTTCAGTCAATTCTTATATGAAAAAAAAATGTGAATCTAAGCAGCAAGAATGAAAACAGTTTAGAGTGGACAGTAATTTGGACAGGGTGATTTTCTTCAGTTATCTTGCTGTGGCATATATTGCTGTTTTATTTAAAAGAATACACATGGTTTGAAATCATTGTGTTTCCCATTGAAGACAGATCAGACAGAATTCCTTATAAAAATATTTCATATATTTTCTGAGCGCTTTACTGCTGCCAGAATCGGCAAGGGTGCATTATCTAGAGTGCAATCAAATGTCACGCTAGAAAAGCACTAAAGCCTTTTTAATTAAAAACGTCATAAAGGATTAAGTAAAATTTTATCCGCTGGTTACTGTAACCTTCTCAGAGGGGCACTCGTGTGTGTGCTGGTGCCTGTGCTAGCAGGGCTGCAGGGGTGTGCTGGCTGCAGGAGAAAATGCGTGAAGCAGTGTCTGCAAGGTCCATCTGGACGTGCAGCTGTGCCCAGGCTCCGGCCGGACTCAGCCCTGCCACGCTGCCCAGCTTCCCAGGCTGGCATGCACTGCTCCCACCCACATGAAGTTGCTGCCTCTATTCCCACCTCTGAAGCATCAGGAAAGGAAAGCATTTCCACCTATAGCTTTCTGCTGCTTTTTCTTTCTGCCACAAATTTTCCTTCAATGCCCTCTTTTTTAAGCTCCCTTCATTGAAACTTTTGCCCCCTTAAACCTTCCTTTCCCGTTTTACATTTCCTCCCCCAGCCCCAACACAGACTGTGCCACCACTCTGAAACCAACAGTAATACTGAATTTTGCCTTGAAAAACTTCAATTATAAATATTCCCCTGCAATATTCAGAATTCCCTCTTGTCATGAGTATTTTAGCCCAAACCACTACACTTCTTTACATGTACTTGGCCATTTTATTAACCAGCAACACCATGCAACTTCCAAAAGTAACCGTTGGTATGTTAATGCTGACAATTCAGGCATAATATAGTGATGAAGATTTATTCTTTCAGGGCCAAACTGTGGGTTTTCTGTGAAACCCATGCAAAGGTCTGGATAATGTTCCAATGCCCCAGCAGCAGACTACAAGGCAAGCTCAGTCACTCACAGTATAATTTTTTAAGGACTGTCTGAGTCCTATTGTTCCCTTGTATGGCTCTGGAAGTTGCACCACAATTTAGCCCCAAGGAAGTTAATGTATTTTGAGAAACAAATTGCTGGAGTAGCCTGTCTTTTGTTACAAATTCTTTGAAACGCATATTAGATGTGTCAGTACACAACTAATCACACAGAGACTGGTACCCTCTGCTGTGTGTGTATTCTGGATAGAAAAAGTGCACCTTGTCATCTTTCTGCTATTGCACTTATTTGTATAACCTTTTGCTTTTCTCAGTTTAATAAAATCTTGGCCAGGCTGACTTAATCCATGTGACTCACCAGCATGTTCCCTCAATGAATTCTTATCTGCATTATAGGAGACACTCAGTGTAGCAGATTTAAATTAAAATAGCAAAAATGGTCTTCTCCCAACTGTACATTTTCCACTGCTCCATCACAAAAACCCTGATGGCCAAAATGAGTGAATTGGGCAAATTTCACCTATTACTGTGAGACAAATACTGTTTTTTAAGCAGTAGTATCTTCCCTTCTAAACCTGTTCTTATTTTGCCATCAAAGTAATTTTTAATCATTTTGATTTGCTAAGGTGAGAATATAATGGACATAAAAATGGCTTGGCACTTATGTTCATCACCTATTATAGGCCTGTTTATTTGCAATTCATGAATTTAAAATTATGAACTCCTTGTACTAAATGCTTGCAATGAAGCTTTTGCTTCATTTTTTCTTGTCTATTGAAGGTAAACACAAGATGCCATAATGTTTGGGTTCAATGCACAAATTGGCAGCATTTTAATAGCCCTTACAGGGTAAGAAGACACTAAGATTTTTATTCAAACTAGGAAAATTGTTTGTGCTTTCATAAGCAGGAGATTCAGCAGCATTTCTCTGGGGCAAACTCTGCACAGGAAGATTTGTGAATTCTGAGCTGATCCAGCCTAGCTTGCAGAGAATGGGCACAGCTGTTGGAGAAACTGAGGCAGAGACTTCATCTGTGTGTTGCAGTCAGTTTAAGATCTGTCTATAGTTGTACAGTTCAAACAGTTAGAGTTTAGGAACTTTTGCAAAACCCCAGAGTTAAAGGTTGAAAATATCAAATACTGTTTTTTGGAGTGGCAAACTGTGTCTCATAACAGCCAGAGGAGGAGTCTCGACAGTTTCTTGAGTCATCTGCTCTCCTCCTGGAAAGAGAAGTATTTTGTATTAATCCATTAAACATTCTCAGGACTGTGCTAAGAATTTAACAGCACCTCAGCATGCAGGTGTGGCTCAGACATGTACCCTATCCTGGAGTAGCTGTCTCTGCTTTCCCAAGAGGTAAATTAAAAATTTCTGAGTTCATCATTTTGGGACACAAAGCATCTGCTGGTCAAACTAAGAATGTGCTTTGGATTATCCCAAGTAATCTAAATTACCTAATTTAAAATCCAGATTTATAAATCTCACATCACCATCAAGTCCTTCAGTTAATGAAAGGACCTTTGAATTTTATAGGAAATGGAGCAAAATTAGAATTAAAAGCTGCAAAATTTTTCTGTACATGATTAGTTAAAACATATATGTAGTCTCTGTTATCAGAGATATCTGAGCACTTCTTAGTCACTGCAGCATTGAGAGCCAAGCCGATTCCACAGACTGGAAGCAAATGTCTTGTGTAGATTCAGTTTTCTCATTTAAGAATTATTTTAAGAAATTAACAATATTTGAAGTCTTAACTATCTTAATACATGAAGATAATTTTTTATTTCTGCTCCAGTGAGATTACTGCCCATATTGCACTCTTTCATTACAGTAAGCCATCACAGAATCATAAATAAAACAACAAATCTTCAGCATATGGAAAACACTTTTCACTTTGAAATGACTGAAACAAGTTCAGAGTTACAGGTAGTTGCCCTTCCAAAGACAAAGACCATCCTCAGGCTGCTCTGGCTGAAGCATGAAAAAAGGCAGCATCAACATGTCTGGGCCTCCACAGGCTGATAGACTTCCTCACTTGCCAGCTGTCTCCCTGGAAATCTCCTGACAGCCGGTGAAGTTCGTGTGCTGGTTGTAGTCTAGACTTTGCCTGAGCATCTGAACCACTTCCAAAACAGTTTACCTAGACCTTGGATTTCTGCCAACAGCAGCCAATCCAATGCAGACACCTACCTTGGCACAGTCTTTGTGCATTTTTTTCATGTCTTCTCTCGTGAAAGATTGGCTTTTGTAGTACAAAGGCTTTTGAGAGCCTGCATCAGCAGAACCCAGTAGTAGTAAATACAAGTGTGACATTTCATACCTGCTGTTGAAATGGAGGCAAAAACATATGATGAAAGGACTGTCTGATATATGGGAACATGTTAGGTGCACTATAGTGATAAATTGCTTCCCTGTTATGCCTGGGAGACAGAAGTGATGCACATGCAGCATACTGGCATACTGTCACTTCTGTTCCCCATGTAATAGGAATCTGTGAAGCTAACAACTCTTCTTATTTGGTTATGCCAGTGCTGGTCAATATTAAAATGACAAAAAGAAATAATGTCGTTGCTCTCCATTATCAGTGATTTATTTAGACAGGGTCTTATTTCATTTTATGACAGTTTCTCTTTGTACCAGCTTAAAACTTTGTAATCATGGGTAATTCAGAATGAATTTCTAGACATTACACATAGTGAAAATACATTATCTGATTAGAAACTGGTACTGCAGGGAGCCTGCAGGCAAATGCAATGATCATTCTGTAAGTATGTGTAAATTTGAGGTTTGCTTATGCTGAAAGAGTAAAACACCCCTTCCATCTTATATCAAGAAGGTATGAACAGTGAAGGTTACCAGGTGGGTAAGACTGTGTTTGACTGCTCTAACTTCACACCCTCAGTCAGAGTGTAGGATTGGATTGGTCTTTAATGTGAGACTCAGAATATACTGTACCACCATTATCTTCCTGCTGTGTCATTAGAGAATATTAGTAATATTCTTTTTTATATGCTAATTCAGGACAGAGCACGGATGAATTTCTGTATAAGTAATTATATGTTTAGAAGCTGCCTTTCAGTGATTAGACTATAAGCAGTATTGCTGTCTGTACTTAATCAATACCACAAATACTGTCTGATTATGGAACAAATTCCAGCAATGCTCAGAGTAAAAAACAGTGTCACTGCCTCCCGGCTCAGTGCTGACTCATCAACCAAGATGTGTTATCACTCCTGTACTATTACTCACCTTTGAGCTTCACAACACTGATCAAAAAAAGCTTTGGTTCTTCATATACTTTCTGAACGAAATAATAATGCTTTTTTTTCATCTTCCCTCTCCCACATTCCAGTGCAATATCAACCAGGCAGAAATATTTAGCATATTTCCAGCACTAGACTGTAATTTTAATTTTTGTGCTGCATGCATATCTCTAGACAGGTGTTTTGAAATGTAAATACAAACCAGTGTAGTGTGGGAATCAGTATACAAACTGCTGCAGAAGACTCTAGCGAGATGAGAAGCACAACATCTATCTGTGTAATAGGGCAGCAGGCTTGTGTAATGAGCAGAAACCACTCATTTAAAATCTTTACTGCAGCTCCCTGACTAAAATATAAAACACATTCCGAGGAGGCAGGAGGTGGAATAGCAGAGCTGGAGCTTAATGTGGAGGGTAGTGCACAGCAGCTCAGTGAACCCCCTTGGTGATGTACAGAGGAAGGGTGTGACAGGCTCTTCAGCAAGGCAGGAGCCAGCACAGAGCAGTGGGCAGTGTCTGCTCTAACAGCTGCGATGCCAAGCAGCCAAAAGGCTCTGGAAGTGTCTTAAACGTGTGTGCTCTGAGCAGGTTTCTAAGCAAGTTATCCATTTCCAGCATTATGTGCCTGTGGTTAAAGGGATTAGACAGTGGTAATCCAGTTCTGGAGGAGATTAACTTTCAAAAATAAGAGAAAGCTTCTGCGGTAGACACATTTTTGGCTCTGCTAACTTGGGTGGAGAGTTAGGCTGGGTGGGGGAGGGACAAGGATGAATAACCTCCACTCTCTGTTTATCTCCCCACTAGAAGCCTCTACACAACTGTCAAAAAAAGCTTTTATTGTCAGCATATTTTTGGGCCACTCAGATGACAAAGTGCAGAAACCAGTTAGGCAACCTTCTATAGGAGGTGAAGCCCTGTGCAAACAGAACTCCAGGCACAAAACTGCACCTTAGGTAATGAGGATTTGCACCATTGTCTGGCTGCAGTCCTAGAATTAGTAATATGTTTGTACTTAAAGCTTGATCATGACTTCACATCAGATGGGTTTATGCAATGGGATCCCACTGCCCTCAGTTATGCTATTTTAATTGATATTGATGCAAGCAAGGTGAAAAGCAAGGAGGTACCATGTAAAAACATAATGTAAACCACACATTTGATTCTCTGTATATTGTTATATATTTTAGCAATTGTTATCTTGAAAACTACATTGAGCTAGCTACATGAGCTCTTTGTCTTCCCATTAAACCAATATTTCAAATGGCTCTTACTTTCAGAAGCTCCTTTTCAGTGCTTCAAGCTTTCTAGGCAGAACCAGTGCTAATGCTAATGACATCAGCATTGATGTCTATCCCACAGACCATAGCAGGTCTCTAATTCCATCAAGAGAAAGACTTCAGGAGTTGGCTAATGTCACCAGAAAACCTCAATGGAATTACAGCTGCAATTGTGGGGATCTGGAATATTTCACTTGCTGCAGGATGAGAATGAAGTGCTATCACTCAGCCGCCTCTGCTGCTATCCGAAGCATGGTCTTATTGAACTGTTCTGAGCAGTGTGGAGAGATGAGGAGAAATCTGTAACCCCTCAGAGTCAGTGGATGTGTCTCCTCAGGTTTTATAAGCCCAAGAGAATTAGGGGACCTCCACCCACCAGCCTGCAGCCTGGGCAAGGCATAGTTTGGTTGTGAAGGTCTGGCTTCCAACAATTGCAGGGAGTCATGGTTAAAGGAACTTTGCGTTGGGAGCAGGAGGTTAAATTCACCACATTGTCTCAGATATTGGGTTTAACCCTTTATATGCCCATATGTGTGTTATGTATATACTGCCAATATTTTTTCAAGATTTTTAGCAGCTGAGGTTGCTCTTTGTCTGTTTCAGCCTCTCACTTGCAGTGAATGAACTTACTTTTTTTCTTCCCATCTCACAGTAGGAATTTTCTGTGCACTACTGCTCAGATAGCTAAAGACTTTACTGTCCTTCTTCTACTTCTTTTACCTTGGAAGCTAAAAAACTTATTTCAGATAAAACCAGAACATTTGTGTGTATACGTACTCTGCCATGTGAAAGCTGCAGCTATACACACCTGTGCAAGCCCTGCCAAAAACATAAAGAAACAAAAAAACCCAAGCCCAGTAACAACAACAGAAAAAACCCCAAACAAAACAGTATGTTAAATGAAAAAGGCATCAGTGTTCTATAGTTTTATTAAAATCCGAACAAAAAGACATATGGGCTGCATCTGTAGATGTGACCCCATCCTCCCCCCAGGAACACACAACTTTCTCTTCCTGCTCTAGGCAGAGGTCAGTGATCATACTCTGCTTACGATTTCTGAAGGTCACCTTCATATAAAACCTTCCTTCTTCCTCCAGATTCTCAACACACATTGCCCAAAATTTTCTTAGCAATGCTACCTTTTGAGGAGCATTATAATTCCTCCTCTGGCCTCCTCCTACCCCCCAGCACCCAGTTCCATTCAGACTGGCAGAGATGTTATCATGCTTGCTTTCCCATTCTTTCATTGTAGGCTCTTTCAGAAACTACTCTTGAAGCTGAGTTATGCTCCCAGGCTCCCTAAAATATCACAGATTTCCAGCACAAACTGAAGCCTAATAACACTAATGAACAGAGAGCTTTTATCTTGCTTTTTTGCCAAATTCAAGTACTATTGCTTAAACCTTCATAATTACCCCATCATTTTATCTGTGATTGCTTAGCGTGATGATTTCATGAGCTTTGCTGGGGAAGAGGTAATCTAGCCAAGGAACATTTTCAGGCTATCTGGCAGCCTTTCTTTTCAAAAGATGTATTGTTCCTATTGGAGTTTACTATTTCATCCAATTCGTCTTGACGTTTTGCTGCTTGTGTGATGAGCTCTTAAGGAAAAAGATGGTTTAGTCTTTGTCCTCTTTATCTCTACCCTCATCTTGTTTGTTGTTGGCCTTGAAAGAAGAGCAATGGCTATCTATATGCCAAAAGAAAAGACAACTGACTTCCTTCTGGGTTTATCTGGCCTGCTTCAAGCTAATTTAAAGAAGTAGCCCTGGCAGGCCATATAAATGAGGATATAAATGGTCATAACCTGTCTAGGGAGACTTTTAAATGCACCTAGCAGGTTTGAAAGCACATATCTAATTGTGCCTAAATCACTTATGTTCTTTTATAAAATTCCTTATCTCCAGTGCTCTCCTGCAGTAAAATAATGAGTCTGCATGGACAAAAGGAGGGAGAGGGGTCTTGGACTCTGAGACTGTTCAATTTCTTTTAAAGATATTGTTCAAGAGAAAGGAAAATTAAGCCTTGAAAAAGAATAGTATCTCACAAAAAAAAATATCTTTAGTCATAAAGATGGCCTCTTCTAGGGTGTACTTTAGTTTTTATTTTTCCCTGGCAGAATCTTTTTCTTGCAGACAAAGCATAAATCTTAAGTTTAATATATCTTTTCCAAAGTGATCATGTGCACTTCTTTAACAAAATATATGGAAAGCATTATATTCCCATGAGAAACTGCATCATTTCCCATCTGGAAAACTCTTGCAGCTAAACTTGAGAAGATAGAACTGTTTTCCCAAGCTATTTTCTTTTAAAACATCTCATGCCAACCTAAAATGGAAATTTTGAATTTTATGACAGACTGAATCTTTTATTTTTAATTATTTCCCTCAGTTTGGAAACATCAGAACACTTATTGCATTTTATTTTGAGAATGTCAGAGAGTTTCAGTTCAGTAATATTAGAGGATTTCATTTAGACCATGGCAAATCAGAGTATAAAATATTAAATACTGTAGATATGTTATATAGAGGATAATATTAATATTTAATCTTTAGGTCAGAGGCAAATGCATGAAAACAATAAAGCCAAATCAATTTATTTTAATACCAGCAAAGATCTTTATGTTATTTAAATGAAAGAAAACTCTATTTGTAATTTTTACTTTCTTTTATTGAGAGTGAAACTTTCAACTTTGCCAAAAATGCCATCTTTACTCTTGAATATTATCTTCAGTCATGTCTCTCTGTCTCAAAAAGGAAATTGTAGAGCTGGTAGTGGCACAGAGAAGGTCAAAGAAGCTCAAAGATGTGGAGTGGCTGTTGCGATCAAATACAGGTCTGGCAGCTGGAAAGGGGAATGAGGGGAGATCTGGCATTGTGGTGGCCTGGAAAAAGTGTATCAGAATAGATTATTCATTTCTTCCTCCAGTGTAAGAACAAGAAAGGCTGGTGGTGGAGTCAAAGTAGGCAGGAGAATATGTTTCCCTGCAAAAGCACACATAACCCTGCATGTGGAAGGATCAAACATTTACTGAGCAACTGGAGAAACTATACGTCAGGCTCAGGGCACAGAGGTGCTGCCTCTGGTTTGGGAAGCTCATGGACTGTGAATGCCAGAAGCCAAGGGAGGGTAGCCAAGTGTCTCCTTATCTGGCCCGCCTTTGGCTGTCTGGTGTTCTTAAAGGGATTCCCAGAGTCAGATTCTAAAAACATGTGTGGAAATGGCCTTGGCCACAGCAGTTGCTTGTTCTGCATTGTCCAAAAGGCAGGGTCCTCATGAAACCAGATCCTTACCCAGCCCTGAGGCTGCAGAGAGCAGTTCTGTTACAAGAAATATTCCTTAAAGGTGTGATGCAGAGGGCAAGCTGGTCATGCCGGCTCATTTTCGGGCTGTTATCACTCAAGCAATGAGGCAAGCTTGGGATACAGACTTTGGACAGCCTGGAGGGAAGGGCAGCGTGTGTTTAGCCAAGTAACCACTGGATGACACTGTTGTTCCACACAGCTACAGCCAAAAGACTTCATCTGGCAGTGGAAATGTGCCTTGTAAAAGAGAAGTGCAGATGTGGGGTTTTAAGTGTTTAGTGTATTCTCTGTCTTAGTGCAAGGGGCAAATTCATTGCATTTGCCTTTGTGTATGTCCTCACAATTAAATGTTGGCTTTCATTCCTTGGTGTTTAGTTTAAACAGCCTGATTCAATCTGCATTTAGCCACTACTGCCTGGGCTCTCCAGATTCATAGCAATGAAGAAAATAGTAACCTCATATGTCACACAGGGCAGCTTTACTTACAACATCACTAAGAAGATTAAAAATAAATTGAAGCATATGTCACTTCAAAGGGGGCAAGAAAAGGACATCTGCATTATTTGATGCATTAATGAGAAAGTTCTGCCGAGCCTTGATTTGAACTCTATGGGAAATGATGCGATTGGTAAGCTTACAAGTTAAATGTATTTCAAATGAAATTGTTTCTGAAATTCATATTTAAACTAGGTTAAGGGATGCTTGCATTTTAAACTTTGCCTTCTGATATCTTGTTCATAAATTGAGCTTTACCCTTTTAACTTGAGGAGTTTACAATAAAAAAAAAAATCAAAGCAATTTAGCTACAAATGTCTAAGGCTGCATTTCAGTAGAATAAGCAAGAACAGCTCTCCTGCCTGAGGCAAATCTTATCATCCATGACCATCTGTACAGCTACAAACTAACTACCTTCGGCACTGCATGATTCTGTAGACATTGGGCTATGGCAAGCTTACATCCATCCAACCTGATTCCCATCCCCAGCTCCAAATATTCCCTGATATCCTTGATTCTGTATCACATACACCCAAATTTGTGGACGTCCAGTTCATTTTTACCTTTCCCATCTTTACTATGAGGTTGAGGATAAGTAAAGGTCAGTGGCGTACAGCTGGATGTTAGAAATGCCTGGGAAGAAACCCTCATGAAAAATTCACAAGAAACAATATGAGATTCTCCATGCCATCTTGGTGCTTCTGGTTTGTACAGCTCAGCTGAGGAAGGCTTCTTTGCTTCTGAAGGAAATATGACTTCCAGGAGGCTAATGTTCTGTTTAATGCATTAGCTTTTCCCCTTGGGACTCAGTTACAAATGCAGCTCAGGCCAAATTGATGAAATATCAGTTAATATGCGAATCTGACAGCTTGGAAAGGACACAGCTGCAGCGAGATAGGATAGTTTTAAGGTGATAGAGAAAAATCTAAATATATGAAGACCACTATTTGCATATGTGGATCTTTTAGAGGGAGACACTGACAGCTTATTAATGAAACCAGGAATAATCAGTCTGTTTTTCCAGAGATAATTTCTCTGCAGTTCATCCTACGGGGGAATTTGGCACAGTACAAAAAAACTAGACCTAAACCATAGTCCATTTGCTTTATTGTTAGTATGACCTTTTGCTGCACAAAGGTTTCATATATGTCAACTTTTCGGCATAAGAGTATCACGACTTTGTGAAAAATTGGGGTGTGGACACTTGCCAGATCCTAAATAAAATGCCTTCCATTTGGTTTACCCTGAAGCCATAGGGATTGTTTAAGCAGAATGGAAGAAGGCCCAGTTTCAAATTGTTTCCCACATAGCTGTGTTCACAAACATATTTTAAACTCATGTCAAGAAGCCAACAGAAATTTGTCTTTATGTATGGAATAGCCATTGCAGGTGGCTAAATAACACGTGCAATCAGATGTACAAATGTTTCCAAACATTGGTCTTAAAAATACATTTGAGTGAAACAGTGTGCCTGTAATTGACTGACACTGTGGGTCTCCACGAGGTTCTAGGTCAAGTCCTCCCATCAGTCCGTGCAATGGTGGCAGGAGCACAGACCAGTCCTGTGGGTTATACTGGTCCCCTTCTGCTGTGGTTTATTAGTGTGGTCATCTTCTGTGTCCACATGGATCCCTAAGTGCCGCAGTGTGACTTGGAATGAGAATTCCATCAGCTGTGCTTGGGTTCAGGGTCCCTGCCTGGGGAGGCAGTGACTGTGGGGACATCCCACCCGTGGGAAGAACCTGGTGCTGAAAGGAGCCCTGCTGAGTCCACTGTCAGGGACTGCTGTGCCTGTGTTTGCCAGGGGAAGCAAAGTATGGATGTGTGCTCTGCACTGACAACCTGATGTGTTGTATATGTCCCTATCAAGTTATGTGTTTGCCCAGAAAACAGCTGAGAGCTCTATATTTTGAGGTTACACCCTGCAGATGGAAACATTTACCCTGAATACTACTGGGACTAAGAGAAGCCAGGAAGAGAAAATCCCTCAGACCTGGAAGCTGTCTGTGTGTCTTCGGAGAGGTGGGAAGATCAGAAATGTGATCTCTTCTGTCAGTGTGTCACCAATATTATATAGTGGTATATGAATTAATTAGTAAAGTATTGCAGAGAATTTAATTACATTCAGGTTTCAGAGTAGATATTCCAAAAATTAGCTTTTTTTATAGAAGATGTGATGAAAAGAAATAAGAATTGTTGGGAAAAGAGAGGATAGTATGAGGCTTAAACAGAGAGTTAAAGAAATTACTTATTTCAGATAAAAGGAGAAAAGCAAGAAAAAGTCTACCTGAAAAATTAACTTTGTGCTCATGAATATCAGGGCAATTTATTTACTGAATTATGTCTGAAATAACAGTTTCAACATTTTTAGATTCAAACTACTTGCTTATAATTTTTCCCCGATTCCCACAAGTTTACAGACACTTAAAAATGACTGGAAAAAGTAGCAGATTAATAAGGAAATCTTATAAAACATCCCAAACATCTATCAGAAATTTCAAGCAAAATTGCACTGGTGAGATGATAGGAATTAAACTAATTACAGAACAGGTCATTTGGTAAGAAAATTAAAGTATGAAACCAGACAACAGGATTTATAAAGTCAGGCTAATTGTGTAATGGCCTGAAGTTGTGTCAGGGGAGGTTTAGATTGGGTATCAGAAAAAGGTTCTTCACCCAGAGGGTGGTTGGGCACTGGAACAGGCTCCCCAGGGACGTGGTCACAGAACCAGCCTGACAGAGCTCAAGAAGCTTTTGGACAATGCCCTTGGGCACATGGTGTGACTCTTGGGGACAGTGCTGTTCAGGGACAGGAACTGGACTTGATCCCTGTGGGTCCCTTCCAACTCAGTTTATTCTGTGGTTATGTGATTCTGTGTTTAACTTCACTAAATGCTATTTAGAAAACTTAGCAATTATTTGTCATTTGATGAAAAAAACCTTCTCTGAGTGCCTGTTTTTCAAAAAGAAATGTTTTCAAGGCAAGGTTTCCATAAAACTTCTTCAGGCAAAAGAATTTCCAAGGTCAGAGCTGCTAGAGAACACAGGCCAGGATTTCAGTCAGTGTGAAAGAGCATCATTTGAAGGCAGCTGGAAGTAACCTAATTTATACCATCTGAGGAGCTCACCTTCTTACCCAAGGTAAAGCAAGAACAGCAGAGCTGCTTTCATTAATACAATAACATGTTTTCTTTTCTTATCTCCAGGCTTTAGTTCTTCATTTCTCTTTAAAAGTTTAAGCTTCTGTCTGAAAGCTGCCTTACTATAGTATTAATAGGAAGGAAAATAGTTGCTTCAGCTTTGGTCATGCTTTCAGAACAACCAGTAAGTGTGCAATAATTTATTTTGGCTACAATCCTGTAAAATAAATTGGGTTGTTTTTCATTGCACATATGGAGACACTGAAAACCAGGATGAGGTGGCTTCTCTATGGCCAGTAAATAAATCACTGTTAAAAACATCCTAGTTCTCAGGATACACTAGGTTTTTGCCTCAGTTGGTGATTTCAAATAAGGTTAAAGCAGAAGCCTACACTTAAGAAATTACTTTGCTTTTTAATCCACTTCTGCAGAGGCATCAATCATCACTATAGATTACATATTCTATTCCATTTGCCTTGAAATATAAGAAATTAGCTTCTGCTATGACAGCACAAATCCCCATTTGACAAAGGGGTGTATATTTACAAATGATCCTTAAAGCACTTTTTCACCTGTGTCATTAAAGGGATGTGGTGCCCGTATTTTGAATTCTCTTCCAGTTATTTGTTTCCTGTCCCCATTTTAGACTGTGCTTGGAGAAGAAGACTGAGTTGCCTTGTGTTTTTGCTAGATGGTGCCAGAGTACACTCCCTCTCTGCCCAGTTCCTATAACTGGTTGGAGCAAAAATCTAGCTCTCTATTGGAAAAATTCTGCACTAAAGCATGAGCTGTATGGTTCTGCTGATCTGCACTGGTGCCTGGGCATAGCAAAATGCAAAGCTGATCTCTGTATAGAAGAGACACTGCTTTCTGTTAGTAAGTTATGCAAGTAAGCAGAACTATGTTTCTATGTTTGAATTATGAAAGAAAAAAAGATGCATTAGGTGATTTTGATCCATTAGCTTATGTTGTGAAACTAGGAGTCTAGCTAAGCAAATATTTGTAAAAACAATGCAAGCAACATCTATGTATCTATAAATTGACAACATATACTGTACAACTAATGTTGATAAGTCATTTCTATCGTGGACTCATACCTTCCCAGGGTTGTTTTGCCTTCTCCCCTCTCTTCTTTTTTTTTTTTTTTTATTCTATTGCCTTTTCCCCAGGTCTGCAAGTAATTAGCATGGGTAAAGAATTGCCAGAATGCAGTTTTTTTCTTGATGTGCATATGTCACTGCCATAATATTACTGGAAGTGTTATAATTTAAATGGTGAAACTAATTGCCTAGAAAGTGACAGCACTGAGTGTGCTCTTTCATGGACCGTTCATTGTTGACAGTGGCCCATTAGATATGATATTATGTCAGTTTTAGTAGCTCTGCAAGAGAAACTGTATTGTTATTACTGCACTGTATTATGAAAAATCATCCTTTGCAGGTCTAAGTGCTGAACCTGGTTTTGAAAGGGAAATGCATGACTCAAAATATGGATCTCAGTTACAGAGGGGGAAGTACATTGTTGTGCTGACACCCATTTGCATTGGTGGAGCAGAATGAAACATTTATTGTTCAAATAAAATAACCAAAGAAGAAAATGTATTCTGAAAATACTATTCTTCTGGATCAGCACCTTTTTTTGAAGAGTTCTTGGCACAATTTGGAAACAGAGTATAAAACATGTTTTTATCAGATTGCTTTTTTTTTATGCTTTGTGAAGCTGCTCCCAGTTTCAAAGCAATTGGAGAAAGTCCCTTCTTTCTCATGGCCTAGTCAGCCTTGGAGGGAGAGAGTAGAGTTGGAAGGATTAAGTTCTCCTGAACACCATAAAAAGATCCACAAGCAGGAAGATGACCCCTACATTCTCAGACAGTCTGTGCTTGGACAGATGGATGAAGAGTGAGCACAACTCACCTTAGAACTGAAGCCTGTATTGAAACAGCTAATGAACTGCACAAAGGGAAGCAAATCAGGCAGACACTGTGTACAGGACTAATACATTCTTATTGCATTATAAATATTTGTATTTTTGAAGATTAATGGACTGAAATATTTTAGAATGAGGTCCATTGTTTATCCATGAGCTGCAAACATGAGAGGTAGCTGCAGTGTGAGTCTCCTCACACCATCCTGTTGATGACCTCAACTCTGACCCTGGAAGTCCTCTTGAGGGAAAAGGGGAAATTTGGTCCAGATCATTTATGGCCATTTCCTGTGTAAAGCTGTGCAAGACACTCACTGCTGCCATTGCAATGTGAGCTACAAGCAACTGCATGATTGCAAATTTCTTAGGGCTTGAAAACTTGGATGTACTAGAAACTGTAAAGTTAAAACCCCAGAAATTTTCAAACTGAATGCTAATCCTTGCACCAGTACAAATGTTGGATCATCCTTAATGATCTAAGAAATACACTGTAGCTTAACCGGAACTGAATTAACCCTTGACTGTACCTGTATTCATGCAGTGATTCAGTTCCTTGTCTTAAGCATTTTGCCAAGAATTCCTGCTAAGGTGTAGTCCAAAGACATTTAGTTCAGGGATGGGAAGAGCAATGGGAGAAGGTTAGGCCTTGTCTGCTGCAAAGAGATGCCAAAGAAGGGATTTTGTTATCAATTGTAGTTTGTGACTTGTTTGACCACAGAAGACTGAATACAAACAAAACGAATCAATACTTTTTGCTACTATCTGAATATGTGCTTCACTCAGATATGAAATGCATCAACTTTATGACCTTTATGGCCTATTTTTTTCAATTGTGGTAACAGAGTCAGGTACCCTGACTAGCCAACAAGCAATAGTTCATTAAGTGGTGGTAATTTAATTGATTTTCTTCACTAATGCATATCTTAAGATAGACTACCATTACAGGAAAGGTTCAGGAGGTGGTTGATCCACATTAAAACCATATGATTATGCTCCAAGTTTCATGGTTTTACAGCCTCACCCTAGCCACTGCTGGATTCCATGGTGGTGAAGCTGCATATGCTATACAAACAAAGGGGCAAGATGAGATGAAGGAATATTTGTAGGAATTCCCAGAGGGGGGGGACTATGGAACATTAAAAAGTTGGAGGAAAATATAAAGATACAAAGGTTTCTTTCTGTGGTCCTCAGCACTGTAGTATCCAAGCTTACACAACCATCCATAAACTGGTACTTCCTCTGCCCCTTGGGGAGAGAAAAGAATTTTTCATGTTTTTGAGATAAGGAACTATGGAACAGGGTCGATTAACTCATCTTTCCAGTGTTTCCTTTGATTGACTCAGAATTCAGCCTTCATGTATGCAACCTGACTAACACACTCTCATAGTGATGGTATAGATCCATCTTTTGTCCTGCATGGAAGCTATCTCAGGACCAGAAGTCTTGTACCTGGAATATTTATAATGGGCACTCTGTGGTTCTGCTGTGACTTTAATTTTATGATTTATAGAGTATAAAGCACTAATGAAAGAAGACTGCCCATTTGTATGGATCATTTTAATTCAAATAATAGCTGAAATACAAAAATAGTACTACAGCTGCAACTATGCATAAACAAATAATTGAAAATTATTTAATAACTTTTGAGACAATTGGATATTCCGATAGGTGCAACTTTTCAAGCAGAGGTTCATGTATAATTAGGTTTCTCTCTCCAAGTTAGTGTAACTACAGAGAGAGTACACACAGATGTGCCTGGTAATGGTGACTGATGTGGTCTTGGACAGAGGGGAGTGGGGGAGAGTGATAGAGACATTGCAGCATTTCTTTGTGCTTTCCCATAGCAGTTATTTTTTCCTGTTACTGCTACAAAGACTGGTCCTTGTACATCTTGATTTACCTGATCTTATTTGACAGGATGGGGTTAAACCACCTGCAGACATATATCATCTGCATTTGACTCTTGAAATGTCAAGGCCGGAAACACATCTGTAAAGAAGCAGTGCTTTGGTTTCCTCCTTCTCACTTTTGAAGATGTGTAATGGTCACAAAGTTCATTGCATCAATAAGAGATGGGATTTGTGTCAACACCAATAAATAAACACAAAGAAATTATCAATCTTACAATGATTTTAGGACATGGTCAAATAGCAAAACAAATATTTCTTCATCAATCTTTTAGCCATGAGCTTGACTGAGTGAAATGTTGAACACCTGGGTGGGACTGCAATTAGGGTTGATCAAGTCAGGTCAAAAAGATGGAAATTTTCTCATTCTTTTTAATTTCAGTATTTAAAGGTTATTTTATTTGTGTCTTGATATATGAATGAAACAAACAGGAGCAAATTTATTTTTTTTAAAAAAGGAGGCTTTCCTCCTCTTGCCACAAAACATCCTTCCTGACCCTGAAAAAATAACTATTTATATATCCAGAAAAAGGAAGAGAAGGCAGAAAGGAAATTAGGGTGGAAAAGGAATAAGGAATGAAAACAATCTGTGAATATTTATTTGGGCAGGTTTGGTATGGGGATTTAATACTTGCTTCTACCTCCTTGTTTTCCTGAATAAGATGGTGAATTTATTAGAGACATGCCCAGATCTCTGAAAAATGTGTTTTCATGTTAAGTTAGAACAGATTTTCAATTCTTTAATATTTACATATGCAGTAAATAACATAGTCTCCTATTTTGGTGCCACAAAATTGATCTCCACTGTGGATTTTACAATACCAGATTTCCTAACCTCTTCAATAAAGCGTGGCCTTTTGTATAAAAGAGGAAGAATCCCATGGTATTTAAAATCTTTTCCTTTTGACCTTTCTTAAGAGTACATGCGATTTGCAGCACTGTATAATGTGTTAGCAGCAGGCAAGACTACATCTTGAAAATCGTTCAGAATTGATAACATGTCTATGCACATGATCCTCATACAAAATTTCCCTTTTCAAAGAAACCTGCTAGAAATCTGAGTCTGCCATTTTAAAACTGACAACAGTGATGCTGTTTGTTTTTTTTTTGTTTTTGTTTTTTTGGTTTTGTTTTTTTTTTTTTTTTTGTTCTCGGGCTTTTTAAAGGTTTCAGTGCTCAAAATATTTATAAAATAACAAATTAAGAAGATAATACTGCTGTGGGCTACACAGAACAAAGCAGGGGCCAATGCTGCCAAAGCATGAAAGATTCCCTAATCTGTGTATCTGTTAACTGCCTCCGTGACTATATCTGATAGGCAATAGGCACTGCTTCTCCTTTTCCTTTCTTTTTAAAAGGATTTCAATACTCTCTTAAGCTTTCATATGAAAAATGCAGAACCAGGGCATATATCAAGGATAAAAGGATATGGTAGAAGAAAGACACCTTTCCATTTTTATTGCTAGCATTTCTTTTTTTCTTTTGTAAACTTTCTCTGTCATAGGCAGTTCCATGAATATACAGGCAGTCCAGTTCTTTTCAACAGCTTTCATTTGAACTGATGCACGATAGATTTATATGGCCATAGATTCTTCATGCTGAATTTATTCTTTATATTTCTATAAATTAATGCCATTGCTATAAGAGACAGTTCCTGACAATAGACTTCCCTGCTCAGGACCAGCATTTAATGTTTTGTGTGTACTCGTGAGTTCCTCATAAAAGATGTCTACTCTATACAGTATAAGAGAAAACCAGTACTGAGTTTTCTTCTTAAAAAAAAATCACTAGAAGGAACAATTCATGATGGAAAAATGACTATCTCGACAGCACATAAGATTGTTTTATGAAAACATTTTAGCACTGATAACCACATCTTAGATGCAATCCACAGCTGATGGCAAGCCATCCTTGTATCTGTTCCCACTGCATGTAATTAGCTTCTAACACATATCCACATCACGCGTTTTAAATCTTCCTTTCATCTTTCTGCTGCAGTACTGATGTCTGCAGCGACGGATTCTTAAGCAAGCATTTTATGACAGATGCTCTACATACTCATTTTATATCTGTGGCATCAATAAAGCAATAAAACTTAATTGGTTACTTCAGCACGAAGAAGCATATTTCTGATACCTTGAAGCTGCAGATTGACAGACAGGTTCACTGATGGGGAGAGGAGGTAAGAGAGGGTGGGTCAGAGCTGATATTGCTTTATGAATTACTTGTTAGGCTGCTGGCTTGGTAAGCACATCTAATAGATGAACCTGATCTCATTTAGTTTGGTAATGTTGGCACAGCTGTGATGTGCCCAGCTAGACCAGCACAGCTGAGTGCAGCTGGGTCAGAGCTTCTGAGGTTTAGGTTCTCCCTAGCCACAGACCCCCAGAAAAACTTTTAAGCTCTTGAGCTCATTAAGAAACTTGCTAATATAGATGTGTCAGTGGGACCTCTGTCCTAAAGTGCAGTATGTGGTAGGTGGTGATAAGCAGCACATAATTGTAATGGTGAACCCAAAGCCCCCAAGCGTGTTGATTCTGGTTTTTTGATGAAGGTACAAGCCTTCTGCAGTTGTCTGTAAAGGGTCTGTGCTCCTCCATGTGATCATCACCTTCATACAGAAGAGCAGTCCTGGCTGTTCAACAAATACGACAAAGATGGTCACACACAAAAATAGCATTATCTGACCTACTCCAGATCGTGCGGCAGCATTGTGCTTATCCTTCTCTAATACTTGAAAAAATGTTGTTCTATAATTTGTTACAGGGCAGTACTGGTGTCTTCTATATGATATTAAAGTAAAAGTCCTGCTATAATTTTGCAAATATCCCTAGCGTGCTCTCTGATTAAAACCAAACCAAAGCAAACCAAACCCAGGAAATTTATTTTCTGAATGATGGAAGGAAATGAGCCTTTCAATGAATGTATATCATCCCATCCTCAGCTTTTTTTCTTATGTTAATAAATTACCAGGATTTTATTATTTCCTGTTCATTTCTAGAGAAAGAAGATGAAAATGTGGATAGAACCAAGCTGATTTAGAGATAGTGACTGGAAAGTTTAATGCACATAGACTTATGACTACAGTTTATGGCTATTTCTTGTCTCCAGTAATCTGCTAACTTAGGTCATGTATTATTCAGCAATGTTTCTTGGGCTTTGGTGGGGCTTCTGCAAAGGTCAAGGTTGAAGGTAGTATTTTCACACTAAGTTAGCATGTATCACGTTGCAGCTGAATATAGATTCTTTTTTTGGGCAAACTGCAGTTGGGAAAATTGCTCACATAGTCCCGAACTTCTATGACACTTAATTCCATCTCTGACCTCAAGCATCATCTGTTTTCACAACCCTTTCACTACTTTTGTTTATTGAAGGGTGCATTCAGTGCACTTGAACAATGTCAGAGTGATTGAGCTCTGGGCAAGATGACCTGAAAAGAAACAACTTTCCTCTCTTGCATGGCATGAGCTGGAAGTGCAGACTCACTTCCCTGCTGCTTGCATGGGCCTCAGGGGCTATAGGGGAAAACTAAAGAGGAACCCAAGCACTACTGTGGTCTACCTGATATTCTCCCTCACTTTTTTTCCCCTCATGTCTCTCCCTATCCCTTTCTCCCACCAGCCAACACTACCACTAGCTCTGAAATAAGAGCTGGATGATAAAGCAGACCCTCAACCCTACTGAAGCCTCTGAAAGTCCATGGCTCTCCTGAAGGGCTCAGAAGTTCAGCAGATGTTGCCAGCACCATGGCTTTTGCAGCCCCTGAATAGGAATGAATTGCAGCTCTTGATTTGAAGCCCATTTTTAGTGCCAATGGCTTAAGAGTCTTTGCACCAGCTGATTTTCTTGTGTGCACCCATGTGATGTTCAGTGGAATGGCACTTTTAGAATGGTGCCTTTTGCTCCATAAACTGAAAAAAGAAAATTTTTGCGAGGCTTGCACATAAATGAGAAAGTATTAAAAAGCCTGTAGATCTCTCAGTGAGAGATACAGAAACATTTTGGTCAATGTCTTGTGACAGTCTGTACTCTTACCCTGTACCACAACATTCCCAAACAGGTGCTCCCTTCAGCTGTGTAGTTCTTCCAAAGCAAAACCTCTGAAATGAGAAAGCACAGGTCAGGACTTGATTTCATTACTATGAACAGGACCGGGGGCTGTGATGTTATTCACCAACCATCTGAATAACTAGGTAAAATTGATGGTTTCCTTATGGTTTGATTAGATTTTGTGTCAGTTCTTAGAGTGACAGATGTAGAGAAAAGAAATAAAAAGACAATATAATGTAAAAATCAATAGTGTGGTGGGGAGGGAATGCAGACTGGGAAGTTTTGCATAGGGCGTAACATTGTATTGAAATGTTTAATTTCTTCTTTTATTCATTTATATTTATTAACATTTAAACAAACTTCTAGGGATTTTTATCTTTTATAATGACTACAGCCCTTTTGCTGAGCTCATTTCCATTACACAATGTTATTTCAGCTGCTAGGCAAGAAGATAATGTGCCCTTCATTAAAAATAGCTGGGAAGAGTAGCATTCCCCCCCCCTTAACAAGCATTTCTTGTCCCTTATCTTTTTTTTTCTCTCTCTCTTTCTTTTTTTTCCCCCTTAACATGCAGCTCAGATCTTTTGTCTGTGGAGAAGTTTGATTATGCCTTAATCCAAATGGCCAGTTCAATCTATTTTAATCCAATTAACCAATTCAGACTATGCTGGGTGTCATAATCCATTTCTTAATCCAATTAGCTGTTGCCGTTCTGACTGCGGGTGAGGACTTTGCAGAGCGGAGGCTGTTGTTTGTTTTCAGTTTCAGAATGCAACATGGTGTTGCAAGCTAGTTCAGACTGCTTCCCTGGTAGCCCAAACAAGGAATGAAAGTGAGAGATGTCAGCTGCATTTGCATCCTTCCTGGGTTTGATCTATTTTATCAATAATTAAAGTTAGTAGGACTTGATTCTCATGATCAAATTGGATTTGTCTCTTTGATATTTTCTTTTCATGAAACTGAATTTAAATATACCACTTGCTGGAGAAAGGCAAAAATGACTTGTAAATTTATCTGGTTTAGCTTGGGGTGCTCAGCTTGAGATGGTTCAAGGCTTCTCTGTATTTTATGACAATCAGGCCCCTTTTAAGGAAATGCAAAGTGACTCTCTCAGTTCCATAATCAGTCGTGAAAATCTTGCCCTTTGTATTTTGCCTTTTCAAGCTAATAGGCTGAGCAGTTTACCCAGGGAAGTGAAAGCTTGGATCTCATTGAAACATTCCAAATACTTTCCTGTCTGACTAAGCCTGAATATTTATGAACATATATTTTAATTACAGCATTATAATCAATTCCCATTGAGTACTAACTTTACGAGTAATATTTACTATTTGCTTTTACCCAACATGGAAGAAATACAGAGGCTTTCCAAGTTCACATATTAGGCAGCTACTGACTGCATGATCTATAGTCAAAAATATCATAGTGGACACAGTCTTTCCAGGGCTTGCTTTGTTAAAGTCCTATTCAGCTCTAAGGCAACTACACTTTCCAGTTTGATTTTCTTTAAGAAAAGTTGTGCAATCTGATCTGAAAAGGACGTGAAGTTCTTTTCTGTGGAAAATCAGAGGAAGGGTTAAGTTGCTTTTGGGCTGTTAAAAATTCTCCTCCACATACCAAAATTATGGTGTAAATCTGTACTTGAAACATGAACCAAAAACTGCTGAAGTGTACACCTCAACAATATATGCTTCTTTTACAAATATCTCCCTGATTTTGGCATAAAGGATATGTGCCTTAACTTTGCTACAGTCATATTTTAAAAATAAATTTGAATCTTTTTTCCCCAACCTTGAGAATCACAATATTTTCTATATAAATTATGTATATTCTGCAGTAAAAAAAAAAAAAAACAAACAAAACCAAACCAACAAACCCCACAAAACAACAAAAAAACTATAGCAAATTAAAAAGAGATTAATGTAGCAGGCAAAACAAAAATTACCTCTCAGAATTTCAACAGACAGGTTGCTTTTCTATCTTATCATCATAATTTCTATAGTTATGACATTGATATTTTTTCATCATGAGTCTAAATCACATAGAAGGGCTGGAGACATGGAACATTTAATCACACAAATCCGGTCATGAGATTGGTGAGATTTATGAACACAGGGGAAAACATTACATGAAATCATTAATTTACAAATAAAAATAGACTGTTTTCACCTTTTTTGTTTGTTATGTTAATGGAGAATTGATTAGGTGCTAGATCTATTTGGCATCTAAATCAGGAATTTTCCAAGGAGCTGAAGGCAATAACATTCTGGGCGCCTCCATGGATCTTGAACAATGCTCATGTTTCTTCAGGACCATACCATTGGTCTGTGAGGATCATGGAGACTTGCTGAAGTGACGAGTGGAGTTCAGCTCCAGATCCAGAGTCATAAGTTAGATGAATACATAGATATCTATGGGCTGTGGACCTGCATCTGCCTGTAGACTGCCCTCAACACACATGGCAGAGATAATTACAAAGACTATTGGACAGAATCATAACGTGCAAGTAAGAATTTGAAGCCCATAAAAGGAATGTGTCTTTTGGCCATTGCTTTGGGGTGATGTTTACATGAAACTCCTCCATTTTCTTCAGATCATACAATGTCCTTCTGCATTGCTGAAGCTTCATAAACAAGTTATTTTCAAGAAGAATGTGCAAGGACACAGTAATGGAGGTTAGCTGCAGCTATGAATTTTATGAACAGTTTGATGGAAACCACATTAAATGGCAACATCAACCCACAAATCAGCTTTGCAATGCTCTTACTCCAATCTGGTGTTGAGGGTGATTCACAGTGAATTTGCTTTTCATGGCCACCATTTCATGCAGTGTCATTTATCAGCATACCAGGCTCTTGTGCTGCAGGAAACTCTGGCATTACGTTTTAGCAGTGTTAACAACTAACAATGCTGCGCATGTTAGCAAAGTAAGTACTGTAAATAACATCACAAAGACTACAGTAACTGCCCTTTTTGTAATGTTCCTGTTCACTGTGCTATCACCCAAGTCATAAAGCTGTCACATCCTCTCCATGCATTGTCTTAGAACAGTAGCACAATTCTACTCAGACCAAAAAGGGTCAAAACACAGCTAAAGGTGATCCACAAACACAGGAAGAGCTGGATGGTACAAGGAAGAAAGAGTTTCCTTATTAATAGGAAAAAGAAAATTCTCTCTTGAGAATTATTCCTGAAAGAGGTATATTAGGAAAAGTAAAGATGAGGACTGTTAGAATGTAAAATATTAGGTAAAACAAAACACAGAGCTTTGGGATTTTTTCCTTATTTTGACAAAGCAATAGTATCCCAGAATCTTGTGGCTGGTGTAGTCTGAATGAATGTAGTCCTTTTTGGGTCATTCACTGCAGTCTGGTTTGCAGTTCTCCCAGGCAGAGGCAGGATCTCAATAGGATTGGACCCTAATGTTCTGTTTTCCCTGCAGCGCCCCAAGATCCTTCCTGTACTGGGAACTCCAGAGCTATGTTCAGAATTCCTGGTAGGATCTCACTAGAGCAGAATAGGGGAGCAGAATCAGCTCCCTCAAAGTGCTGTTCACACAAAAACTGACTGAAAACCTTCTAGAAGTGTAATTTATTTAGAAGTAAAGCATCAAAGAAAACATTAAACATTTAAACCACTAAATGTGGCATATATTCATATGAAGCTTTTCCCTACAGCTTACTATGCTCTTGTTCTGGAAAGGCACCAATGTCTTAGACTTCTTCTATAGAATCTGTTTCTTTCTTCCTCTGCTTAACCTTTCAGTCTGTTTCCCTAGCCCTATTCTGAGGAGGAACTTCTTTTCTTTTCAGGAGTCCTTTAACTACTCATTATCCCTTACATTTTCAAGTTCTGAACTTGGAAAAATAAACACTTATCTTATTAGTAGATAGGGTGCCATGTACTTGAGGTTAATAATTTTGCCCATTATTTTTGAAGAATACTTTGGCATAAGTATTTGTTCTGGAAAGCCAAGTTTTGCTTCCTAATTAGTTTTCTATGCATCCCACTGTAATTTAAATCAATATACTTGCAAAGCAAATTCCTGAACTCAGTAGAATATGTAAAGCTTTCATTGTAACGCTACTAAAAGTAGTCACATTTTTGATTAAAAGAAATGAGATCAAAATAAGTGCACTTCAGCAGTAAACAATGAAGGGGTTTTTTTTATCATTTGAAGACAGCATTGTATCCCACTTTTGTGCAAGGAGAAGTTGATGCCCTTGCCACAGCCCCTTGCTGTAGAATAGAGCCCCTTTGCACTGTCAGTAGAAATACAGAAACACTGTCAGTGTTTGGATCCAGAGGTCCCACATTTCATTCTTAATGTTGATAATTTATCTTTGCTTACAGTGCTACAGCTTACTCCTTCTGTGCCTCAAGATGCATGTAGGGAGAATCTTTTAAGTTTCAGAGCAAACAAAACTGAACAATATTTGTTTTAAAATCTTTATTTCTTATGAAAATAATAAAAACCATCCACATGGGATTTTTTTAAAATAAGAATAACACTGGAAAGAGCCACATACTTCACCAGTTCACATATAGCAACACACTGAATATCTAGGTTAGAAAAATCTCCAAGACACATACTAGAACATCACTACAGGATATCTAAGAGGTGTCTAGACCACAAAACTCCCCTGAAATTCAACATATTACCTGAATAGAAAAAAAAAACCAAACCCTTAATTATAAAATATCTGAAAAAGAGCACAAAAAGAGGAGAAAAATCTTTAATATCAAGTAACTATTGAATTCCTGTAATTTGCATTCTTCATATAATTTTTAGAGAGCCTGAGTTTGGTGGAAAGAAGTAGCATGAAAAATAGTCATGTTGTTGTTTAATGAGAATTTTTAGCCCAAACATTCTCCAGAAGAGTTATATGCCAATATTACAACACTTTGAGCTTGATTAAGGTGCCTAAACATAAATGTCTAGGTTTCTTCAAAAGCCTTGGGATATAAAAAACATATATGGGCTCTGCACATATGGCATAAACATAGATGAAACTAGGAAATGCTTCTCAACCAGCAGCTGGAGGATATATAGGACACTTCAAATGACATATAATAGATATTAAGTTACACTTAGGATAATTGTATCTCATATATATATATAGATATAGCATACTTGGTATAACTGAAAAATGTAATTGAGTCCTTTATGTCCTGCTATACCTGTTGGTAAAATAAGGAAAACAAAAAATATGGAAAGAAATATATATCTGTATAGAACTGTGGCTGGAACAAGTGGAATAACTTCCTCAGATTTCAAAAGAAACTAAGTCAGCCCCTAACATGGTTGAACAAATAATAAGTAGCATAAATGGTTCTCTAGCCTTGCTTAGCCATGTAGAATGTCCACACCAAAACTGGTTTTCTACACTTCTCTCTCTTTAAAATTAATTTTTTTCACCATGATTTTATTTAGCTAATAAAAAATTCTTTTAGTAATCTAATTTTGTTGTGTGACATTGATGCTGGATATTCAGAATTTAAGCTTTGTGATGTTGGTGAGATCTAAGTGTTGGATGACCAAGCAAGTGAAGAAAAGTCAACTAAGCTATTAATCTTTCAGGCAAAGATTGGAGAGAGTAAATGCAGTGGAGAAGACTGGAGAATTTGAGCAGCTTTTTCTTGCTTTCAGATGTAAAGTGTGTTCAGAGACATGGTATTATGAATAGCTATGAATAGAAGGCTGATTCAGAAAATATCATGAAGGTGTTGCCCAAGCAGTTGCAATCACCATTAAGTCTGAAGCAACTTTCCAGGTAGTTTAATTTAACTTTCTGAGGTCTGTGGATGGGCTTTAGGTGGTGTTTATTGCTGACTAAAACCTGAGCTGGCTCTTTTCCCCCTTTAGCAAAGGGACTACATGTATAAATACAGTATGTGATACACACTCTTAAAAGGGCTGTGGTTAGGAAGGGAAAAAAATAAAAAAAAAGTCGGCATATTCCTGTCCTGGCGGATGCATACTGGACCTGGTGGAAGCCTCTGAAGGAGGAAAGACAAGGCAATTTCTTCAGGAAAAGAGCCCAAAGAAAGATCTGACAAAATCTTCTGAATCTGAAAGGGATACAGGCTGAAGATATGTCCAAAATAGCAGCCTTGGGAATTGTATTGTTTTGAATGCAGTATTAAGATCTTAGCCCAGTGCCTGGCGTGGTTTGATAGTTAGGATGAGCCAGACACTGTTCCAAATAAGCAGTTTGCATGTGGAAAGTTTGCAATTTAGACCAGTGGAAATGAGCAGAGCTGGGGTGGATCATAAGAAATGTTGAGTTCAGGCAGGCTGGGGATCCATCTTGTACAGTTCATGGAATGGTCTCTTTTATGTTGATTCAACAAAGACAAGTTGACAAGGGATAAAAACTGATAAAAAGAAAGTAGCTATCACACCTTTCACAGAATGTGTGAGAGCTTGGGGTAGGGAGAGAAGAGTATATATGGCTATGTCTCTGCTTGTTTAATGAAAAATCCACAGAGTATAATAAACCTCATTTCCATGAAATTAGCATACGGGTAAGGCTTTGTAGGATCTAAGAAAGGCACTTTGTTTGAACGCATAGGGTATCAAAATTCTCATTTTAAATCTTTAATTAACTTTTCCCCCTCTTCGTTATCAATCACTTATTTCAACTATTCATAGCCTCAGTAAGCTTCCTCTGGTGGCTAAGAGATAAGACATTTAAGAAATAAAAAGTCAAAGTCTGTGTTGCTTTTATTTGTATTGCATTTGAATTTGACCAGAATGCTTTGGGGTTTTTATCAAAGATTTGAGTGAAGGGAGTACTAAAGCTGATTTGGTTATATTCTTCCTGGGGACGAAGAATATGAGTGTTCACATGTAGTCTCCTAATGAAAGCTAGATAAACATGTGTAGACTGAGATTTTAATGTCATATAATGCACAAGAAATTTCTCCAGGTATTGTTTTAACAGATTCACATGAAATCTCTCAGGGTGCTCTATTAACAGATGCAGCCTCGGAATGAGATGGAGGAAATGGGGGAAGATATTGTTGTATGACTATCAGTGAATAGCAGTACCTGAAAAAAACCCCAGTGTTCATGCTTATTTTGGTAACTCATGTGCACTCTCTTAGTAAGTAAATATTGTAATTTTTTGTATGCAAAAAACCCCTTTTTCACTATATCATGTTGTTAATTTCCTTGCTCCATATCTATTGCAACTTACAAGTCTGATTTACTAGCTTGCAGTGTAGAGATGTAATATCTTCAGTCTTGAAAATCTTGAAGACCCCTTGGAGAACTGAACAAAATTGTAAATGTCAGAGTTAGACAAGCCCAAATTTCCTGCCTTGGTAAAATCCTGGAGGATTGCTGTAGTCAGATGGAGAAAAAATGCAAGTACAGCAGCTGACTTCAGGGAGGCTGTGGTCTATGAGGGTCAGGCATGCAAACTGAGATCTAGGATATGTTGGGAAAAGTAATTCCAGGCAAAACTGCAGAGCACTAGTACCAGTGTAGTATTCATCATATACTGCAATTGTGCAAATAAATTAAACAGGACCATGGGCCAATCAGTGGTGCATGGGCATCCCTGCTTTCAGCTGCTAGTACAGCCCTTGCCTGGTTTTGGTTTAGGCCAACCAGCACACCCCAGGCAGTGCCTGAGCACAGCTCAGGGAATAACGTGGGCTGGGAATGATTCTCAGGACAGTGCTGAAAGCCAGGGGAGTGCCTGCCTGTGCAGAAGTGAACCATGCCACGTCAACTAATGTCCTTCACATGCAGCTTATTTACCAATACAGATGTGGCCATCTCAGTGAAATTAATTCATTAATTTAAATTAAATGCTTCTGATCATTACAGTCAGGAAAGTTGCATTCAGAGACCCTGCAGATAAGAGATACTGTTATCACCAAGGAATTTCAGAATTTAGTTTACAAAAAAGGATTAAAGGGGCTTGGCTGGTTTAACTTCACAACAGGTTTTCCTAAAAGTAATGTATATCAGAGAAGTAAAAGATGTATTTTCAGTGAAGAATAGTATTGGTATAAGAACAAATAAATTCAGATAGTGGCCACAAACATAATTTTCACACAAGGTGAAAATTATAAGAAGTTTGTTTCTACTCTCTGCCAGAATGAATGCTCATTTGAAGCAGATTTCCATTTGGAGTAGTGGACAAAAGGTAAACATTGGGTTCAAAATGGTAAAATCATGGCTGTGATTACACAGTGAGATTGGTACTGCAAAACATGTCTGGATTAAGCTAACTGAATGAGTCCTTTCAGTTTTCAGCTCCATGGTATTGGATATTAAAACAATTGGTCAGCATACGAATTTTTAGGGCTAATTTTTGAGGGAACATGTTGAATAATCTTCCACATTTAGGCTCAAACCACCAGTTGAAAATTTGACTACAGTAAAATTTATAGTTCCATGTAATCATTTTGGAAATGCACTTACCACTTCTGTAAACAGGATTTTTAATTGTGCTTAACAATAAGTTCTTTCCTTGTTTTAATAACTGCTGAGAATTCAGTGTTCACCAAGTAAAATGCACCAATAAGTTCAAAACTGGCAATTTCTCTGCACAATCTAAAAGTATCTTTCTAAAAAATCTTCTCTTTTTCAGTTTTGATTTCTGACTTAGCCTTTGATTTTGATCAACAATGCAGACAAATAATGTAACCAGGGATTATGCATTAATGAAATGGGATGAAAAGTAATTTTTAAAATAAAAGCCTTTAAAATAAAAGCCATGGCATTCTCCACACTCAAGCACTGTCCATGACCAGTAAGTCAAATTATTCATTTATTTTTAAATAAAGAGAGGAGATTTTTATATAGTCACTTTAGGAGCTTGAACCTTAGGATAAACACCACAGCACTATGAGAGATGCAACAAAATTGTTCTAGACTGCAGCCCAGTTGTCTTGCAGTAACTTGGATTAGGTATTGGTAGTGACATTTAGCCTTGATGAATTAGTTAGAACATGAATTTTCAGCTCAAATTCAGATGTTCAAGAGAACATCTTTGCCTTGGAGAAAATCTCAGCTGAAGCTGTTTCTTGCAGACCTGTTACTGGAATGGAAGGACCATTTTGGCAAAGAGATAAATGAGCACAGTTTTAAATTCAGATGAATAATGTACAGTTCTAGTCACAATTACCAAACGTGCTTATTGTTAGAAAACAGAGAGTGCAATAATCCCTTGTTTATGGAAAATTGGCACATGCAGTGTATAGCTCATGACATAATTTATAGGGTTTTCTGTGGAGTCCTGGTAATTATTACTGAACTATTCATTATCGATCTCATTTGGAATGTTAATGAATTTAAATCCAGCTTGTTGAAATGCAAAAACAACCACAAAAAATCTATTGGTTTTGGGCAATTCTGTACTAACTGAAGCCAATGGAAATGTTCCCACTAATGTCAAGAAATACTAGATCTATCTGAATGTGGCTCCATGGTTGTTTTTATGCCTGTTGTTTTACTGTTTAACTCCATGATGTCTTTATTAGCTTGTACATGACATGGTCTGTGGCAGCATCCCTAGGCCTGCCTCATGCATAGGTAGTACCTGAAAGAAGGCTGCAACAAAGGTGGAGGGACACTATAGACAAGGGCCTGTAGTGAAAGGACGAGGGGGAACGGCTTCAAACTGAAAGAGAATAGGTTTAGATTAGACGGTAGAAAGAAATTCTTTAGGGTGAGGGTGGCGGGGCAATGGCACAGTTTGCCCAGAGAAGCTGTGGATCTCTGGAAGTGTTCAAGGTGAGGCTGGATGGGGCTCTGAGCAGCCTGGTCTAGCGGAAGGTGTCCCTGAACACAGCAAAGAGGCAGAACTAAATCATCTTTCTGGTCCCTTCCAGCTCAAGCCATTCTGTGATTCTATGATTGTCGAAGCTTTAACAACGTGAACAACATGTTGACATTTTGGTCACTGTCAGAAGGGTCTCAGTCCAGGTGCTGGGGACAATGTAACAAGGATATGGAGAATATCTCAATTTCTTAATCTCCCCCAAAATTAAAAATGTTGGTGATTTCTACAGCACAGTGAAGTTCAGCTGGAGCAGGTGAGTGAAGGCATGCTGTAAACCCCTAAAGGGGTGGTGTACATGTGTGTTTTTCTGTGAGTCTGGAGAACATGACAAGTTTAGCAGCACAGTGAGAACTGGGGTTTTTTGGGTTGGGTTTTTTGTTTGGGGGGGGTTGTTATTATTGTTTTGTTAATTTTGTTGGTTTTGTTAGTATCATCCTTGGATGAATAATGAGAAAGTTTTAACTAAGGGTCCTGAGGTAGTAAAATAACAGGAGCTAAGCAAAATATTGATGACTGTAATATATTGGTGTTAAATCCTGCTTTCAATTCATTGCTGTAAAGAAAATATATTTTAAAAAGGCAGTTCATGTCTTCAATAAAAGACTTACAAAAATATTTTATGGTAAAAATCCCTCAATTTATTTAGCTTGCACAAGAGGTATTTAGGAGGCAATTAATTACAAATACAAAGTGCCTCCACAAGGATAGGTATCAGTACTCTAAACAGATGAAAATTAAAGGTAAAGTAATTTAGGCTGAAAATAATGTGCATATTTTTAAGTCAAGAATGTGCTTAACTATCAGGGCAGCTTGCCAATGGACATGTAGATTTTTTCTTTCTTCATGTTGTCAAGTAAGGTGGCACATGTCCAAACACACATGCTAATTCAAGTTACATATAGCTGGCACTGAACATGGAAATTACTGAATGAGGTTTTATGGATTGTTTTACTCAGAATGACAGATCCTGTTGTGCTTTTTGCCCTTAACTGTAATACTCTGAGAATAAGCTTTTTTCATAATCTGGCTGATAACATTAGTCATATTTAGATCATTTGTCATAATGATCATCATACTTTTATAGCTTTGTAATAACATAATTTGCCAAACAGAAAAAAAAAGGTAAGTAGCAAGAATTCTCTTTCCTTCTCATTTTCTTTGTTACTCTGGGCTCAGCACTAAAGTATTCATATATTTTCCAGTGCAGTGAAAAACATGGCTGTCAGCCTTTGAACATCTGTTCTGAGCAGTTTATTTTTATATTCTCTCTGCACCAGGGAAAGTGTGTTCAGTGTCTTGTTTTTTTAAGTAATTTTTTTCAGTGGAAAGGAGGAGAAAGTGGAAGTTTCTTACTGAGGAGGTGTTTTGAGGGCTTTTTGATTCTCTCTTAGCATTCATGTTTCTTACCACTGGTGTAATGAATAGTTTGAGGCTTATGAATAAATCAGTTAGGTTTATAAAAGCCTAGACTTTGGCCCTAAATTCCATTACCTTGATTGCTCCCTTCCCAAGGAAACTCGACTCTGGCTCAGAATTGCCTGCATAATAAATTGTGACCAGGTATGAGTGGGATACCCCAGATCAGGTGGGATATTAGATCAAAGAAACTTTGCAGAAAAGGAGCTGTGAGCAGGAAGTCGAACATAAGTCAAGGGTGAGCACTATAGAGCTTAAGGCTGACAGTGTATGGGCTGCACTAGAGAGAACACAGCCAGCCAGTCCAGGGAGGGGATTATTCTCTGTTATCTAGCCAGCATTTATGAGGTTGCACCTGAATTACTATGTCTAGTTTGGGGCTGCCTATCATAAGATGCTGAAGGAGCAGGAGGGTGAGGAACTGGGTTTGACCCACTTAGAGAAGACTATGGGGAAAATGTCACTGTGCTATGTTCAGCTAAACCAATTGGGTGGGTACAGAGGAGATGGAGTCAAATTTCTCAGAGGCTTATACAATGGAAGGGTGAGACTCAGCAGTTAAAAATTGCAAAAAGTCTAGTGATAACAAAAAAAATCACCATGAGGGTTGTCAAATACTCAACTAGGTAGCACAGAAGAGCTTTGCAATATCTGTCCCTGGAGAGACACAAAATTTGACTGGACAAGAGCTGAGAAATGGACCTAAATTTGAGTCTGGATAAGCTTTGACTTGAAGTTACATTAGATGTCTTCTCATATGTCTTCCAGCTTAAACCCTTCTACAGATGTAAATACAACAATTTCCAAACATAATAATAAAGTTTTGGAATCACAAGCTGAAGTGTTTACAGGCTAGGAGCATGTATAGAAGCAGCTTGTTCTGGCCCACAAAATGTCATTTAGATATAACTATAGGCAAGGGGTGAGGAGTCCATTATATTAGAGAAAACTAGTTTTCATCATAAAACTTTATGCAGATCTTTTCATCCCTGACCTTCTGCTATGGTGTATCTGGAAGAAAGGAATCAGGACCTTGAACTTCTTTAGGTAGCCTATGGAAAGGTAAGAAAAAGCCTGGTGGACATATCTGATGTGTTTCTGTTGGACTGCACTGTTGAAATGAGATGTAGCCTTCTTTAGCAGCTGCATTTCTGTAAGCCCTGAAACAGTATGACCATTTATATTGAACGCTGAATCACTGCAGTCTAAATGAGAAATGACAAAAGCATGAATAACTGAGGCCAGGTCACTGCCTTCCAGGAAATACTCTTTTAGCCAGCTGGAAAGAAAGCTTTTTACTGATGGTTGCTGTTATGTAAGCCCTGAGAATCAGTGAATAATTTCATGTGCTTGAAAAGATTTAAGGCCAGAGTAAGCCATCAGATCAAGTATTTTGAACTGCTACTGGCAGTTTTCCTCACATAAATTGTTTGGGTTTTTAGTTTGATTTCTCTCTTTTTTTTTTTTTTTTTTTTTTTTTTTTTTTTTTTTTTTTTTCAGAATGGCATCAGATATTCAACTGAAAATATTAGGAAAAGTATTAAAAAAATCCATCACAGTGGTCAGCTTGTTATCCATCCTCGTTTTTATCACCCACTCTTCAACCTCAAATTTCAATTTGCCTTACTTTAGCTTTACAACACTGATTCTTTTATACCTTTCTTTGTTACAATTAAGAGCCTGGTAACATTTGTAATTGCCTTCTAAAGGTACTCCCTTAAGTCTTTTCTTAATCTTCTTTATTTAAATCTTTCAACAGGCGACTATTTCTACAGTTCTCAAACATTTCATAGCTTTTTTGAACACTCTTCAACTTTAAAAATCCTTTGATTATGAATATGAGATTTTCTCATCTACTAATTGTATCAACTACCAGTTTTACTCCACACACTGTGTTTGCAGAGTTTAACTGTCTCACCCACAGAAGTAAAGTGTTCATAATTTCCATTTTTTCACAAGTCATGTAATCTATTTATGATAACATTTTAAGGGGAATTTGCATTGTATTGTTAATCTCAAATATTTTCTGTTGCACTAGATACCAGGTTGGATCCTCTTATTCTGTGAGTTCTTTTCCCTGTTGCTTTATGACTTTGATTTCTGTTAAAAAAAAAGAAAATATTTATGAAGGCAATTCCCCAAGAAATTCAGTTAGCTCTAACTTTAGCATCCTGCCTATCTCATTTACTGAAATTTGAAAAAAATATATGGAAATTTTCAATGTATTTTTATAAGCAACTCTTTCACAGTGTCTTTCAGACCTTTACTGTAGAGGATCATTAATGTCCTTCACACTCCAGGTGGAGCCTTGGTGAAAAAAAAGGCCTTTGGCAGCTATAGCTTGTCAGCAACTGGGCGCTGACACTTGTCAACAATTAGTTCTAAATTAATGAAATATTAATTAATTTAGCAGGTGTTACTGCTGTAATTTTGCATGATGTTAATATTTTGACTGAATGACATACACCCCAAAATGGCTACAAAATCCAAGCGAGCGCTAATGTGGTGTGATGGGGTGAGGACCTCCTTAATCCAGCACTGAACAAGCTGGCTTCAGGGAAGAAAAGCAGAATGGTGCTGTACCTTGGCTGGTTAGTCTTTCTGAGAGGGAAGCTGATCAGCATGGCTGTGGATCTGTGCAGATACATCTGTGCAACTCTGGTACTGGGGTGCGTTAAGATGGGGCATTATCGACTCACTGGCAGTCAGGGTAAGGATGCAGTCTCTGCACATGGCCTTTATCAACCAAAATTTTAGTACTGTCAAAGTTAGACAAATTCGAAAGAGCTATTTTTTTTTCACAGTCAGTTTAATTTGTTAAATCCTCAGTCAGATATTTTAGGATTTCTGCTGAGACTTAAGACCAACCAGCTTTTAGTTATATCACTCTTCTTTATTATTTGTAATATTGACATTGCCTTAGCTATTTTGTGGCTTCCTATCATTTTCTGAATGTAGGTGTGAATAAATATATATGGAATCTTTATTATAATTTAATGTCAATGAGCCACAAATTTCCTTAACCAGCATTTTTATGACCCTCTGATGCAAATGTTTTAGGCCTCCTGATTCAAAAATGTTTATCCTAAGTAGATGTTGTCTAACTTCTTCCTAAGGCTTATTAATAGCCTAGAAACTGCCTCCCTGTCCTCATATGGTATGAATGCAGCACTCTGCTTCTTTCCAAATATAGGGACACAGTATTTATTAAAAACTTCTGTTCTTTCCATGTCATCATTGACAATTTTACAATCTGCATTTCTTAATAGACCTTTCTACAATTTATTTTGTTCCCAATACACTTTCAATATTTTTTTAGAGTGTCTTTAATTCTGATAGTCTGTATAACTGTTGCTCTAAAATACTTTTGACAATTCATAGCTCCTATTTTGTTCATGATTTCACATTTTTTACACATATTTTCCTTAAAATGTTGCGCTTTTGTCCTTGCCGGTGAATGAAGACAAGATTCTAGCTAAGGCCATTCCCATTCTTAACAGTGACACTTGGAAACTCCAGAGGCTTTTATTCATTTCTTTGTCTGTCATCATTTTTCCTTCTAATCAGTATTTTCATTAGTTTCTTCAGATTTTGAATATAAACTAGTTTGGAGTATTATGCATTTTCTTTAAATATCTATGTTTGGAGCAGTGTTTGGTCTTATTGAATATGAGTTCATGATCCACAGTTTCTAGGCAACTGCTAACTCCCAATACCATGGTTATTCTGCTTTATCTGGCACAATTAAGTCCAAAATTATCTTCCTTTTCTTTTGCTGTAATTCCTTTAGCATTATAAAATCATCATGCATATTTCTATGGATTCTTTAGGAGTTTTGCTACCAGCTATATGAGATCACCAGTCTGCACTTCTCGCATTCAAGTTCCTGTAACAGCTTGATTTTCCTTGCACATAATCAGGAGATACTTAGGAAGAAACACATTCTCATAATTCAGAGGCCAGCTAAGTCAGTGGCAGGTTCTCTTAGTAAGATATGATAAGTAGAACATTGATCTATGTGCCTGTATGATCCCTGGGTTTTGAATCACCAATAAAACTTAAACAGATAACAGTACTTTTAATGGAGAGTTCAGCTTCTATGATTCCATTATCCATTATGCCATTATAAAACAAATTGTATGAGTTTCACGTGCCATTTATGTGATGCATCTCAACAAATTGTGACAGTGCCAGTTATATCAAATTTCTTCTTCATCACGAGTGCTTATAATTCTCTTATGGTGTATCCATTCTTACGTGGAATCTGTAATAATCACTTCCAAACATAGTTGTCGAGTACAAATTTGTTTCCATATATGTTGCACAGAACTGAAAATTAGGTATCTGGGTCACATACTTTGTTCTCCATTATGCCCATCTGGCTTGTCTTAGTGCTGAAAATGTCTAAAACCAGATCATGGAAGGAATATCCTCATCATGTGCGTCTTCAAACATATTTAGAGTCAAGTCTAAATATGAAAGTCTCATCTTTTTCCTGTTGCCAAGACTTTTCTTTCAAACCCAGCATTCATTACATGTGCCTGGATTTCCCATTTCCTTTCCAAGTGCTTCACTCTATTTCAAAATAGAGTTCTGTTTTGTCTTTAATGGCTGAGAATCCATACTTCTCAGTGAATTTTCACTTTTATTGGAGTAGCTTAGGTACAAACTTGTGGCTGTGAAAATAGTCTTGAAAGGCACAATTATCATTCTAGCCTATACATAGCATCTGACTCTACTTATTGCTGAATACTGCTGTGAAACATTGTGAATCTACAATTCTAGGGTAATGTTAGCACCCTAATGGGAATTAAGGATGCTAACACTTCAGCAGAGAGGCCTCCATACAGGACTTCTGGTAGGATGTACTGCCCATGTGGGGTGGGATGCTTGTATGCTGTTAACTACTGCATGCCACCAAAACCAGTGAAATAATTGATTGATTTCAAGAGGAGTGTGTTGAACAGCATTGAAGATTTTAGTCAGAGATCAAATCTTCAACATGACTTTCTTGAAATAGTATAGCCTGTACTACATTGAATCACACAGAAGTAAACTTGCAGCATACTTGCTGCTACTAATGACACAAATCTAAAGGCATTGTCTGAAATGAAGACCCCAAACCACTATTAACACTGAGAGAAGGTGACTTGCCACAGATAGTAATAATTTATTAAAAAGAGGAAATGGAAATCAATGGTTATGTTGCATTAAAGCACAGAAGATGGCACTGCAGACTAGATACTTAAAATGTTCTATTTCTTCTACCTTGTAGCAATCACTGATGTTATAAAACCGCAAGAATATCCTATTATTTCTCATTTCTAAGCCACTGCTCATATAGAAGTGAATACCTCTATTCTGTACTTTTAGTAGATGCAGTCCTGAAAGGCAGTGTCATCAATTCTGAAACCTGTGAAGATCTGGCATGATGATTTTTGCTGCTTGTTGAAACTGAACAGCTATAAATACTTGTGAGATAGTAGCTCATTTAAATAATTTTTATACAAATGTTCTTATGACGTGCATTAATAATTTTTTCACTGTCCAGATCAATCTGAAAATGACTACAGTTTATTTTAGCTGGATGACATTCTTCTACAGAAAAATGACCAAAGGCTTCTTTGGAAATTAAAATCTGCTTCAGCAATCTACAATAAGTTGCTATTGAACCCTAGAATGAAAGCTTACTCTTTAATAGGATATTAAAAGTTAATTTCCTGGGGGCATGGAGGAAGAAGTTTACACAAACACCAAATGGAGAAATTATAAAATCACCACATGGACCCCCTCTAATGATAGATGTAGTGCATTCATGTGAAATGGCTTGATTAAAACAACCTCTGAAGTTCAATGAACATAAGATTTAAATCCTGTCTTTTCTGCTGGCCATTTGACTAAAAGAGTCCTTGAATTGAATGCTGATGGTGATAGGGAGCACTTTTAAAAATATAAAATCCTCATTCTGTGAGAGGTGGGTGTATAAATGCGCATAATATAAAGATAGGAAAGGTTGAGGAGTGTGATGGTATTGGATCCTCTTGTCTTGCTGTCCTGAACTGATTTTGCTGTGGTATAAAAACACTTAAACTCTCAGTTTGCCCTGGTGAAAAAACAATGATGGACAATTACAGGGAAAAGAGTAGTTCTCTAATTTTTTAACACAGTCCAATCTTCTGTAAATGTCATAACATAAAATGAAAATAGCAAGAATGCCTTAGTGTCATCAGCCCCTTGTAGATTTCCCCTCCATCTGCATGATTGTGTTCCTTTGGAAGAGAACACATTTTTATTCTCTTAAAGGGTGGTTTTTCATGCTCCACCTATAGCACTTGCACTCTCTGTTTCCCCCTGACAGGCACTTCTCTGCCACCCTCCATCTGTGCATCCAGTACCCATAGCCTGGAGTTCCCTACTGTTGTGCCAGTTCTTTGGCATGGCCATGCTGACTTCACTGCTCAGCAATGTAGGCAGTAGTCACACCACTTAAAGTTCACCTCCTTTTTCATGATTCATTAAAGCTTTATGTCCTGAAGATCACAGGTCACACTTTCTCAGTTGGAAGATGGATGCCACAAGCATTGCTAGGTAATGGAAATCAGAGCTACTCTCAAAAACCTCTCTGAAAGGTGAGGCGAAGAGGTTGAGAACCTAAACAGTGATCTGAGGCATTTCCAAGGCAATAATAAAACCCAGGAGAAAGCAAATGCACAAAAGTTGTACAAGTACTTGACACCCTCCTATTTCGATTACTGAAAGTCTGCTCATTTTCTGCATGAGATGGTGTATTTATTGCTAACTATCTGTCAGACTGCAGCTTAAAAATATCAGCCATAATTACATTCATGCTACCAGCCTTGACATTAAAGTTAATCTGAAAAACACTCATTTTCCTATACTACCTTATGTAACCAGGACTCAGATGCAGCGATGGTTCACTGTCAGGTTTTATTCTACTGTGTTTCAGTGCAGAGAGTTACTTGACAGCTGTGAAAATGTTGGCTTGCCCTTTGTCTTACAAAGGGAAGTATTAGAAGAGCCTGACATTTGTCAAATGAAACTCTTATTGGTGTGACCTATTTTTAGGCACCCTTTGAAACCTCATGATAAGTACCTGAAACTAATGATCCTTCTGTTTCAGGAGAGAACATTTAGGAATGGCTTATTAGAAGAGATAGACACAGGGCGAGAGAGACCCTGGCAGTGTGTTGCGATAAGTTGTAAGCTTAAGATTCTATAAATTGGTTTAATTTTTAGGAACAATTTTAGCAAACCAAAAAGATGCTCTAGACTGGTTGTATGCTGGTCAGATTGTAGACTGAGAACTGGTTGAGTGGGGAAAATCTTGCCCCACAACTCAGTTTAGGTAAGCTTCTTAATGAATTTAAATTTATCTTCAACAGAAAAAAATCATTATTTTAATTATACAAATATTTGATTACAGATAGACAACTCCTAGATTTTGGGAACCTGCAGATTAGGCAGGAATCCAGCAGAATGTTTCACAGAACACCTCTGAGGGGGAGGGTCATATAAATTATCATAGCAATTAAATTACAAACGTATTATGAAGATATATATAGAATAGTTAAGCAAGTGTCATTCTGTGGAATAAGTAGTGTTGAATGTACAATATTGTCATTTTCTCTTACCTGAGACCATGACAGCTTGTACATAGGATGAACAGAGGAAAGAGGATTTCTTTTGTCAAAATGAATGTGTCGCAGGGAGCAGTTTACTGGGAGAGACTTCAGCTTTAGTACCAGTACCAACACTCAAGGTGTCCGATCACTGTATGTACACTTGGGGAAGTTTGTGTTCAGAGATCCCAAAACATATCAAATTGTGATCAGAGATCAGTGATCAGTTGTATAAATCAAACTGGAAGTCTACAGATGGTGTTGGTCACAGAATCATAGAATGGTTTGGGTTGGAAGGAACCTTAAAGATCATGCAGTTCCAGCCCCCTGACATGGACAGGGACACACCTGCAGCACTTCAGGTGGGGAATCGCGAGGGTGGAGCAGAGGGCAAGTCAGAGAATCATGCAGTCAGAGACATGCCTGGTTGCTACAATGCAAATATCTAAGATGCATACACCTATAGCATAGAAGCAAAGCATGGAAATCAAGTTCTGGGATCCAATGAGACTTGCATACAGAGCATGTGACTTTTGGTAGGTCAGAATTTGCCCTTGACAGGAGATGGGGGTTCTCTCCTGGTTTTACTTCCTCTCAGGGGAATGTTCCTCCTCAAAAAAACTCCACTAATTTGATTTGAAGAGACTGCACAAAGTCAGATGAGTGTCACCTTGAAGTTTACGGGTAAACCTGTAATTTACAAAGTATGAGAAATGTGACTAAAAAGAGTAATAATTGTCCATAAGTTGAAGAAAAACTGAAATGGTCTCACATTTGCAATGACTATGATATGTGATTCTCTCTATCCACTACAAGGCAGATGGCAACAACTTCCAAAATATCTAGGTACACATTTACATCCTGACATTGATGCCATGATGATTTTTAGCCTTTTCTTTTATACCCCTTTTATATATATTTTATAACTTTTTGTATTCTTAGTGCTTTTTAGCCTACATTCTTAGACTTTGTTAAGCTAGGAGACTAAACATCTTAGAAGCTTCGTAGCTAGGGATCAGAAAGCCCCAGACACCAAGAATAGATTTTGTAAACTAAGATAGGACCATCCAGGGGAAGGTTCCTTGGGGAGTGGGGCTCACTCGATTCCTTGGGGAATCTTTGATAGATATGCTAATTAGTTAGACCTATAATGTTACACGCGATCGATTGTGTGTGTGCATTGCAGTGTGCATTGAGGTGCATTCCATCTGGACGTGGTGCACCTAAGGATCCTTAAAATAAATATCAAGGTAAAATCCCTTTTTCCCTTCTAACTGTGTTTGATTCTTGATTTTAAGACCAGGAAAAGGCATCAACAGGTGCATTTTTCAGAGATAGATCAAAGGTAACAAGGTCACCATGAAATGTCCAAAGTTTCTCAGCTATTCAGGCAAGATTCAGCTCTGATGTTGGGTATGACAAAATAGTTTTCTTGGGAAGAATAAATTTATGGGAGAGTTGCTGAAATTTTGGAGGAAGTGTATAGGAAGGCAACAGATGGAGACACTTGGCTTCATATAGCTGAGGGTTGTTGAAACGTAGGGTAAGGTTGGTGTTATGGTTACAACAGAGTGAAAGGTCCTGCTCAGTGGGAGCGAGAAGGATCCTCAAAGGAAGGGCTAGGTTACAAAAAAAGAATTCTTCCTGGAGAAGGTTGTCATCTGGACCTAGAACTGACAGGAACCTGTGGCAAAAGCCATGGCTTGGTTTTAGAGCTAGGGTTAGAAGACAGGCAAAGACTAGAGACCCAGCGGAAGTGTGGTTGGAAAGCACTTCCATAGGAAGGTGTAGGCTGCAGATCTCGCAGTAAATCCCTTCTCCTATGGATTGCCCAGCTTCACCATACTCTCCCTGGAACCAGGAATCATTTTCTCCTCTCTTCCTTTTTTCTTGCTTCAGCCATTCTTATTCACTTTCTGTGTTTTCTGGGCTTTTAGAGGGCAGAGTATGGGGTGGTGGTTGCTGATGCTCCTTACTGCTGTTCAGAACCCTACTGTTATCCCCTGGTTACTCCAACCCATCCTGCTGCAATAACAGCGAGAATGGAGAGCATCAGGGAGGAAGAAGGCTAGAGCATCCTGTCTTTCTTTCTTTTACTAGACAGTTTCTACTTAGCTGTCTAATTTGCCTGTGCTTTGAGACAGCTCCCTTCTAGTCAGTTCAGACTGAGAAGTAAAATGTAGAAGTAGCTGAGCTTGTTTTCAGCCAGTCATTGGAAGATGTCTGAGCACAGCAGTAAGGAGTCCCTGTGGGCCAATTTTTTCCTGTGTTTCAGATACTTGCTGTGTCTGAAAGATTGCAGCATTGAATGAACCTTTTCATATACGTATTCATTTCTTGTTGTTCAAACTGTGATCCATACTCAGTGTGATCATACACCAGGTCTATTTGCAATCTCAATTTAAAACACACATTTATCAGCAAATTATGTCACATGTAAGTTCAAAATAATATTTGATCACAATTAATTCACAAAGTAGGTGGATCACCTCCTCTAGCTGTGATATGAAATGGTTTATGCCATCAATACATATCTGAGATTAATGAGTCAAACCACAAAGTATAGAAAAGTCATTTTTCACCCCAGATGGCAATTTAATCAGTTGGAAAACTGACCAAGTGAACTTCCAGCATATGGAGGCCTTATTCAAAGTATACCCTGAGGTTCCAGAGTTTTAAATAAAACTTTTTTTCAGCCAGGTAATCTATTTAGGTTCCTCTGTGGATTCAGAAGGTACTTATTCTACTACAGACAAGCTAGATGTAATAATATAGGATCCTATGCCAAAAATGTTCCATGCTTAAAATAATTTTCTTCTTTCTTAATGTAAAATACTGAGTTTGTAACAACTTGATATTTCTAACTGTTTGCCTTTCAATAAATAGGTTACTGAAAATCCCAACAGAAGATTGCTTCATAAGGTTTTAAGTTGCTATCAGGTTGACTAAACAGTAAATGTTACTTCTGAAAATGACCCAGGTTATCGAGGGTGCTTAATTTCTACAATGGAAGAGTTATAGTCCCTTCAGCTGGGCCAGCTGGCTACATTTGGCTTACTCTGCAGGTGCATAAGACTGAAGTAGAACAAAGAGACCTGTCCCCAAGCAGTGTTTGCTCTGATGAAACCATCTCCCATGTGGAGAGATGGCATCCATTCCATTCCATTCCATTCCATTCCATTCCATTCCATTCCATTCCATTCCATTCCATTCCATTCCATTCCACTTTGGCTATTACTCCTGGTAGGACTGCTAGATTCTCAGAAACTGGGAGCATAGCTGACTTTAAATGACAATGATACTGTCATGATGATATTGCAAACCTCATCAGTATCTCAGAAATGTTTAGCTCAAAAGTTTGTCAGTCTCTTGAACTATTTCCCATTTAAAAATAGGTAAAATAAAGCTACACTGGAAATTTTTAAAAAGCAAGGGCTATTTTTATAAAGCTTGTCAATTAATAGAAAATATTCACATAGTGTTAATTAGGGGTCTTCCCAGCACCAGAATAACTCTGAAGTGGAATCTGAATCTCCTGTTCCAAATGCTAAGATTGCAAAAATATGCATCTCCTCAGCTTCTGAGGCTGCAGTTCAGGAGGTTATGGTCTCATTCTCAGTATTCCTATCTCTTCTAACAATGGCTTGGGTTTTTTTTCTGCAGAGTAATTGAATTAAATTGTTAGTATTTTAAGCCGTGATTATCGTGCTGGATTCTAGATTAATTTCACTAAAGTGAGAGTAGCATGAAATGAAAATTAACAGAAATAACATATGTGGCTGGATAGTCATTTTGACAACTGGGTTGGAAATAAAAACACTAATCACAAGAAGTTGTGAGGATGATCTGCTATGTTTTGGGTTTTTTTTTTAATACACTGACTTTGTAGCTCCTCTAGGAAAGTTAAGTTTAAAATGACCAATTGACAGGATTGCAGAAAAATTTTGTACTTTACCCAAGTGACAGTACAGACAGTAGCACAAAGCTCTGACTGCCTTGCAAGAGACTGACTGTGTATTGCCTGAAGAAAGAATGCCATTCAGTTAATCATGGGCAGCAATTCGTATTGCTTCTAAATGTTCCTGGCCATCTTTCCGTGCTCAAACAGAGCTACCTCAGATCTGTCTGCCCAGATAATGGGGTACTATGCTATATGAACCATTAGTGATTTATGAGCCAGTTCAAGTTAGGATGGCCCAGGCTGTCAGTGAGTGCTGCTGCCACCACTGGTAGTGGAAACCAGTTGCCACTGCTAATAGTGTTTTTATTAATAAAAAATAAAAAAAAGCCTGGGAAATCCTGAGCTACAGACTACTCTAAGATAAGAGGGGATGAACACTGCACAGTACTTCATGATGTTCAAAAATTTTAATTCATACAGTGTTGCATTGTGATGCCTGGCTTTGGCCCATGTTATAACATGGATTAAACTGCCTTTACATGTCACCTACATCACATTCTGTCCTAGGGCTGACTCATGTGTGTGTCAGTCACCTGTACAGCCTACATTAAATTGCATGTACATGTACTACAAATTCACATTGCTTAACAGCCTTAGAGAACAAAGATTTCATATCCATTCTATATATGTTCCAGTGCTAATCTGTCATTATGGTTAGAAGTTTATCTAACATCCTGCATCTCATTTAATAAATCTTAATCCATTTGGATAATAGCCAAGTCTTGTGGGAATGTCAATAGTTGATCATCTTAAAAACAGACTTATGTATATTGTAAAACTTATACCCTGTGTGGTCTTAGAGGACTATTTAATTTCAGGAAAAATCCCGACTTTGGGTATTTTTACCTGTGACTAGCCATTCCTACTGTCTGCTCAGTGCTGACATACTTTTTGTATGAAAAAATAGAAAAAAAAACAAACCCAAAACACCTCACGAAAAATTAAACCAATAGGGACGGTACAGATGAGAGGAAGCAAAGGCTTTCACCTGGGAAAGCTAATGTTTCTGCAAAGAAAAGGCATGGAGAAAAAGAATGTGTATTGTATTTTCTGGGCTAATTGGATTTTTCAGGCTTTCCTCATTCTTTTCTCTAGGTATAACTTTTTGGAGCTCTCATAATGTGGGAAGTTCAAATGATGACACAGTTCTCTAGATGTGGCTGCACGAAGGATACATAGAGCAGTTTACCTCTTCTGTTTATTAAACATCACATGCCAGTCAATACAACCAAGAATAACTTAATTATTTTAACAGCACCAGCTGGCTGACTTAGCACTAAATTTTAACTGTTGATACTTGTTTGCAGTCTCCTGTCTACTCTGCCATTTTTCACTTACTCTTTAGGCATTTCTCTCTCCTAAGAAAACATTTTGTACTTTATTTAATTTCATTTATTGCATACTGTTCAAGGATTTCTCATTTTTGTCTTCTCTGAAGTGTTCACAACCCATCAAAACTTGTGTCGTGTAGGTCAGTATTGGCGCTGGGTGAGAAGTTTTAATGCAGTGTTTTCTCCCAGTTTTCTTCAGAAGTGAAGCACTAGCAGGAATATTTGATCTTGTGGAACATTTCAGTTCTAGCAGGGAACTGATGGCTCCACTGAACTTCTCAGACTGGCTTCCCATGAGTCACATACCTCTGAATGCAGAGCTGTGGCAGAAGACAATGCTGCTCTCCCCTGCTCCCTCGGATGCCGGAGTTTAGTGCCTCTCTGTGAGCTCATCGGTTGGCTTTTAAACGTCCGCAATTATCTCCACCAAGAATAGTATTAACTTTAGAAAGCCTCCTTCAGCCCATCCTTTGTCTGCTGCCAGCTGCTATAGATCTGTCTGTCCCACTGAATTAAATTAGCACATCCAAAAGCAGTGTCCCTCAACTGATTGACAAAAATTCTGCCATTGCTCGTAAGGGAAATAGGAGTAGAAAAGAGGCCAAGAGCAGCCTTCAGTGACTATTTGTGAGACATGGAGACTGTACAGATCCTCAGCTGTTACATACTGTTATAACTCACTGAATATAAATGTAATTGAACTACACTAATGTTAAATTGTTTGAGAGCCTGGCCTGAAACACAATTAAATATTTCAAGGCTGAAGTAACTGGTCCACCACAAAGCATTAATATAGTGGTTTACTTTTACCATGGGCTGCTCACAGGCACTAAGCAACTATAATTGTGTTCTTATTTAACCCTCATATCTCTGTCATCTATATAACTCTTTTGTCAGACACTGCTAGGCAATAGAGGGAGCTGGGTTCAGTTTCTGGGTCTGCCTATAAAAAGTCCAGCAGAAAGACAACCATTCTAAAATTTTGGTTGGCATCAGTTTTAGCATCCACCTCCAGTTTTGGCAAACTTTTACATTGCCTCAATCATGGTGCATTAGCAGTACATTTGCAATTACAGGCAAAGATTTAAAACAGCAGGATTAAATCAAGGATTAATTTTATTGTGCTGAAAACAGTAAAATGTTAGCTTTAGGAACTTGAGATGAAGAGGCACGATTGCTTAGGATGCCCTGTTAGTGGTGTGGGTTCACCAGAGGAAGCTGCTATGCTCTGCTAGACAATTACAACCCGAGTTAATTGTCCTTGTGGTGTGGAGGTGGTGTGCTGAGCAAACCGTTCTCCCATGCCTAAGGCATGGAGAGTTTGGGAAAGCTCTGCTTCCTATTACAGTGCTGCTTCATTTTTGAATGGGAAATCAAGTGGTTTTGACTCCAGGGTGCTGACATCAGAATCATTGCCCACTGCTCACCCATGTCAGGGTTACTGGATGGTAGAGCCCTGTCTGCAGCCTGGACCATGGGAACGTAGTTTCTGAGTTTCCCAGCAGTGCCAGCACTGGGATCTCTGCAGCACTCTCTGTGCCTCACTAAATGTGTAAATGGCTCTTAGGTAAAGCACCAGCTGGGCCCTGAATTGAAAAACTCCAGTTCAAAAGGGTACTGGTGACCATTCCTCAGCTGTTGATGCCTGGTTTAGCATTTCATCTCCCCTGGAGCCCTCTCTGAATCTCTGTCCTGTGCCTCTGAGCACCTTGCCCTCGCTTACCTTCTCCAAGCAGGTTGAAGCACTGACTCCATGCACTGTGGGCCTTTCATTTCCCTTGTCTATATCTTTGTACAGGTGATTTGACCTCCAAATATGTGCCTTCTGAGAGGACTCCTTTCTGGAGTTTCCAGGACTCTGAGGAGCTTAAGGTTTTGTAGTAAAAATAATTTGATTTTCCTGAAGGGTTTGGGAAAAAACCCCAAGCTGTTAGGTATGCAAAGGTTGACATAAGTGGGTCTAACCAGGGATTCCCCAGGTGTAGGGGAGACATGCAGAAGGGTTATGACATTTTTAGCAAACTATCTGTTTTGGATGCAGAGATGTTGAAGGAATATGAGTGCAGCTCTCAGAGAAAAGAGAAGCAAGAACTTCTTGGGGTCCAGAGACAGGTGCAGGGGCTACAGTGGGGATTTCTGAGCAAGGAAGCTGTTGCCTGCTATTTTTTAATTTTTTTTTTTTTTATTCAGAGAAGCAGGACTGAGCAAAGATTGTGTGCAAATAAGTAAATTTACACAGACAATATATTTGTCTCTGCTCACCAGCTTCTTATTCTAAGAGATCCAGAGTTTTGACTAGAGTGAGTAATATTATGAGTTGCATTTTTTTAAACATTATTAACTTGTGTAAATGTATCAGTGGTTATTTCTTGGGGATGGAAGGCATTGTGCAAAAGTTTTAGGTGAGTGTTTAGCATTGCATGTACCATTTTCAGCTCATTTCAGATGCACTGCTCATGTAAGAGGACATTTGAAGTTGGAGAAAAGAGGTGAATCCTTTCTAAGCTGATCAAATAATAACTTTTGTTGCAGATGAGCAGGAACTGAAGATTTAGAAAGCAATGAGCTGTATCACATCCCATTTTCAGACTCCTTTCTCATGTGCTGCAAGGAAACATTATAGGTACTGAAAGAGAAATAATGAGAATCGTTTGTAAAATAATGCAAGCCTGTTTAGATCCTACTTGTCTAGTTCTTTATCTTTTCTTCCTGTCACATACCTGTAATGTAATGACACCCCTCCTGCCCTAAATATGTTATTTCAAACACTGTGGAAAGAACTAGTGAGAGCAACCATCTCTCCTATCTCATGTGATTTAGTCACCTGCAATAGTCTCTCTGGTTCATATCATTAATGGGATCTTACTGTTAGAAAATGAAGAAAAATTGACTGAAATAGGAATTTTCAAAATGTTATCAGAAAGCAAGTTCTAATTCTTGTGCTTTGTTGTTGTGGTCTGGAATTCCTTGAAAGCAAAAAGAGAAAGGCCAAAGCACAGAAATGAGAGCCCATGAAAGCTGCTGGTGGAGCAGGAATGCCAGGCAGGGGATGAGAGAGAGCTGTGCTGCTGGCACTGACCTGCAGCAGAAGAGCTCGCCAGTCATCATGTCCTGTATGAAATCCAATAACCTGCTGGGTTAGACTGCTTAATATTTATGCAGTTGAATTATACTTGCTGTTCCTTTGGCAATTCACATGTTTGACTAAAAAGTGAGTGCAGATTGAGTGCACTCTTCAAAATTTTTGTGCTGCTTTAGAGTAAGCTTTTGGCTTTCTATTTACTAAGACACTTTCTATTTATTAAGAGTTTTCTGCAATTCAACAATATATTGACTTGTTTCCGGAATCTGCTAATAATGAAAAGCTTGCTTTTATCCAGACAGTCAAGGACTGTAGGAAGAAACAATATATTTTATTAGCTCGCCTCATCTGCCTGGAAAAAAGTAAAGGTTTCAGGCACACAATTTCTTCTTCAGTCAAATATATGTATATGTATATGTATATGTATATGTATATGTATATGTATATGTATATGTATATGTATATGTATATGTATATGTTTATTTCTTTTTAAGATTCTCAGTTTGCTGACAAACAGCACTCTCCTGTTTGTGCACTTATAACATGCCTGTTTTAAGAAAGGTGCTCCTCTGTGTCTCTGCTGCATACTTTGCTGAAGGAACTGTTCTGAATTTCTTCATCCTCTCCTCTAGTTGGTCATTTCATTGTCTGAAAGGTAGGCTGGCTGGGTTTATGTATGTTAAAGGGAAAAAATACATTTGGTAAATGAGTCAATGTATGACTGATTGGAAATTTTTCAGGGGAAGAAGTATCATTGGGAAATTAGTATTTGATTTGTTTTTTCCCGAACAATATAAATTTTGTTGGCATTTTATGCATAAAGAACTGTGTTTCCCAGTATTTCTTATGACAAGTGGTTTAAAAACTATTTGAAATTCATGTGTTTGAAACAATGGTTTTCATTTTATAGGCATTATTTTTACACTATTTCATTATTTTGTCACCTGTAGATAAAATGCCATTTAACAGTGAAGTAACTAAAATATCTCTTTTTTTGTTTTGCATTAAACATTTTATAAACACTTATACTTACCTTGAGACCAGAGACACTGCAATACTTTGGTATGACATCCCAGTAAGCACTACAGTCATGAAATACAAAAAAGGTAATAATCAGAAAAACATCAAAACTAATACCTTGAATCCAACAATATTCTTTATTTTTGTTACTAAGCACATATTAAAATAATTTACAAGTTGCAATTAATTAGAAATAAAATATTTTGATAAAGTCTTGTGTTCTAAATTAGAAATGAAAGTGCCAAAATATTTTGTGAGATGAGCATTTATAATTTTGTCCATCTCTGTTTAATAGCACTGATGGCCTTGGAAAAGTTGACCAGCCGAACATGAAACAAATGCCATTAATAGACTTGTTTGTTAGAAATCAATACATTGAGCAATACGTATTTCAAATATCTTAAATAGAGAGAGTTGAAAATGATACTTTGTCTGTCTGCTGCAATTTTTTCATTACCAAAGCCCTGCTCTTTCTTCTTACCTCGGATTTTTTTTTGACTAGCAATGGAAAGCTAAAAAAATTGTAAAAGGTTTCTTGGGGAAGGCTTACCCTGCTGTGAAGGAGCACAGCCAGGTTTGGGGAGTGCTCCAGTGCAAGGCACTGGGGATCAGAAGAGGGAGTGCTCTGTTACTTGCAAACAAGCATCACAGCTCTGTTAGGAAAAATTCTATTTATTTTAGCTGTGAGGCTAAGGAGAGCCACTCAGTTAATGAGGTCCTGACCAACTCTAGTTAGGACAGTCTGGCATTGGCTCTTCTTCCTTTTAACCTGACTTTCTGTAAGGAAATCTTCAACTTTTCATGAATTAAAATTCTTTAAGTCTGAAATGTGGTTTACTTTGCTCACTACACACAAGACTTAAAGTTTCTGTCTGAGTGAACAGAAACTTTTACCAGGGTAATCATAACAGTGGTGTTTCTTGTCTTTAGCATAGTTTGAAAATCTAGGCTGTGGGAACATGTGTGTAAGGGGCAAGGGTTTTCCCATGAGACTGAATTGGGCTTGCATGGCAAGGTTTTGGCAGCATGGTGGCTGCAGGGGTGGCTTCTTTGAGAAGCTTCCAGAAGCTTCCCCATGTCCAAAAGGGTCAATGCCATCCACCTTCAAGATGGACCCACCACTGGCCAGGGGTGAGCCCATCAGCGATGGTGGTAGCACCTTTTGGATAGTTATGGACAGGAAATAAATCCGGCACAGTAACAGTTGGAAGAGACAAGTGAGAATATTGAGAGGAAAACCCTGCAGACAGTGAGGTCAGTGTCGAAAGAGGGGCAGGAGGTGTTCCAGGCACTGCAGCAGAGATTCCCCTGCAGCCCGTGGTGGAGCCCATGGTGAGGCAGCTGTGCCCCTGCAGCCCATGGAGGTCCCCAGTGGAGCAGAGATCCACCTGCAGGCTGTGAGGGCCCCTCAGTGGAGCGGGGGGATGCCCAAAGGACAGAGACCTGTGAGACCTTGCGGGAAGTTCATGCTGCAGCAGGATCCTGGCAAGACCCGTGGCACTGTGGAGAGGGGAGCCCATGCTGGAGCAGGTTTGCTGGCAGGAGTTGTGAACTTGGGGACCCACATTGGAGAAGGGAAAGAGTGTGAAGGATTGTGCTCCTGAGAAGGAAGGAATGGCAGAGACCACGTGTGATGGACTGACTGCAGCCCCCATTTCCCATGCCCTGCACCTCTTGGGTATAGCACGGTATAGCAAATTGGGAGTGAAGTCGTTACCTTGACCCAAAAGCCTTTTATTCTATTTTCTCTGCCCTGCCCAGCTGAGGAGGCCAGTGATAGAGAGGCATTGGTGACCACCTGGCATCCAGTCATGGTCAAAGAACAGATGGATATCAAAGGATACCTGCTAACCGCAAGGCTTTTTTTAATGTGATGAAGGAGCTGAATGAAGAAACTTGACTGTTCATTTCCAGCAAAACATGAGGACCAGACATGGGCCCTGTTTTCAGTGCTATGTACTTGTGCCACCCAGAAGAAATCAGATGTGATAGTGACAGAAAACAAAGGAAAGCAGGTGGCGGGAATTCCAACCAAGCTCTCCCAAGAGCTGCTGGAGAAGGAGATCCCTGAGGAAATAAACATTGTGTTCCTCGGACTTTTTCCACGCCTTGGCTTTGCTCTGACAGTAAAAGTCATTCTTGACAAATAAACTAGAAGTGTGTGGGCAAAACATTTGTCCATTTCTGAACCTAACTTGACCATGTGAAACACTTCCTGGTCTGGGTTCACATCCCACTTCAACATAAATGAGGGAAGACAGCTAGACAGCAGAAATTGATAAACAAGGGGTAGGAGAGAGACTTGGAAAACAGGGAAAGTCTAATTAAAAAAAAGGAATGCTGTATAAACTGGTATGTTATCTACAGGCCACCCATTTGTGCCAGCCAATTTTTTAACGAATAACACATGCTTCCCTTTAGCAAGTAGGAAAACATGTCTTATTCTTAATTGAATTATACTCAGAGGATATAAGAAAAAAGAGGAGTGAGGTGGGGGAGGAGCATGGCTTTAGGTTATACAGGGGAAATATGTTCAGAAATGGAGCCTTACACATCCCACACACACACTTTGAAACAGCTTAAGACATTTGGAAAAACTTCAGGTGCTACTATGTTCTCACATCTGTATCATAAACAGTTGCTAAACACCTTATTGCCCCTAATATTACCTTGTAGGCAAGCGCCCCTGCCCTCTGCAAAGCCTTGGCTCAGGTTACACTCTGGTTAGTGACGCCGCTGTTCCTCTGCGTTGGACTGGGGCTGTAGAGGAAAAGGCATGTGGCAATACACACTGGTGAATGAGGCCTTTGCAAACCAATGAAGATGCTCCCAGCGGCCTAATGGTATGGGGTAAAAGGCTATCACCCCTTATAATGGCTGGAAATGAAAATTGCTCTCTTTTGAACAGTTTTAAATTAACTATAGTTTATTTGGACTGCTCCTGCTTCTATGTTATTTCTTAGTGGACGCATTCCAAAGACAAGTTTTGCCTTGAACACTTGTATTTGATGTAAAATGAAATTTTATATCTCATTCCTTTTGGAGCAATTTTCTCCACCTTATTTCACGTGTCTTTTCATCATTACCATTGTTCCTGGTGCAACATTTCTTTAAAATGGAATCTACTTCCCAACTTCAAAGCAAAGCCAATATAAAACCTTCAAAATTTTATTTCAAAATTTCATGAGGAAATCAGTTTTCTCCTGTGATAAAACAGTAACATAGAAATGCCATCATTGTTGAAGAAATCTTTTTCATTCTACATTATTTTTTGTTAAGGATTCTGTAGAGGGCACCAGTAATATACCAAGAAACTGTGGCTGGAGAATGAAAAAAGCTGACTGTGCCCTATCATTTGAATCAATTAGCAGCTACATGCAGAAAATAAACCTAGGCATACACAAAAGTATATGGCATAATATAAGTTAAAAATTTTAAATAGTTCAGAAGCATTGTGAGATTTATTTTAGTGTGACAAATATGTTTGTGCTGCAGTTGGAAAAAGGAGATTAGCTGGTAGGAAACAATTAACCAAACAGGAAGAGTCACTGAAAGAAAGGCAGGAGAGCCAACAGAACAGGACAAGAGGGAGCCAGATATGTCCTGGGCATCCTGAGGGAGAGGCAGCAAGTAGCCAGCTGGCATGGGGAGAGGGGTACCCAGCAGAGGCTGCTTGGTGCAACCAAAGCTTTGCCTTCAAAGTTCTTCTCTGTGCTGTGCTACCACTGCTCTAGTCCAACACTTCATCATAACCCATGTGTTAATAGCAAATGTAACTTTTCTGTATTTGCCTCTTTTTGATAAGTTAAAAAAAAAAAAGATTTTGTTTTATTAGCTGCATTTATTTATGAGGTGTGAGCTTTCTTAATAGACAGAGTGGGAGGCAGGGGACAATTCCAACATTCAGCTAATACAGAATCTCCTACCTCAGAGTAATAGCAGTTTTTTTAAAGAAAAAACAGACTCTAAGAGCAGTTTTTAGTTGTATTGTGACATAACAGCTGTATAAATCAGTGAGAAAATGAAATGGCAAATCTCCTTGCTATATAGACTTTAATTTTTTTTGGTTTCATGCCAGATATTGTCTGCAATCAGAAACCTACTCATCTTTGCACATTTAAGAAACCTGTGACAGATACACTTTTTACTTAAAAAACATTTTTCACCTGTGAAGGATTTAAAATAGATTTTTAATTTAATTTCTTTAAATTAAAAAATAAAGTGGCTCTTGTGAGCATATTTACCTTTGCAGAGAGTTCCCAATTCTACTTTTACATATTTCTAAGAAGTCAATAATTTAATATGTGATGACTGATTTATATTGATGATAACTGAATTTTAAGAAAGCCCTGAAAATGTGTATATATGTATATATATATATGTATAATTTTTTTTTTTCTAAATGGGTATATGGTTCCCGTTTTTTAGGATTAGAATTTTCGTTGTGGTAGACCAATAATCATCATGTGAATGTTCAATTGTTATGGTTATGGTAAAGTTTCGCTTTGAGAAGTATAAACATCATATTTCTGAATGGAACAAGTGTCTGAAGACAAGAGAAGGATATTTTAATCTTTTGATGCTTTAGTGGAAATTGCACTGTTGCTGGTGGAAACTCCAGCACTGACAACAGCTGCCAATAGATGTTTTCCTGGCCTTTGCATAATCCTTACTCTTTGGGTGATTCTTGCATTTTCTAGTTGTTATAAATTTAAAAGGCCAAATTTACCTATATTACTGCTCTAAATGAAGTCAGGATCAAAACTCCTATTGTTCTCAATGCTGAAGAATTTCTTAGGGCTCTAGTTTGCAACTATCTGATTTCAGCTTGCAGAGAATCATTTTAACAGGCTTGAGTGGGTTTACAGCCCATCATTTTGATTTGAATAAACCTCAAAGCCCAACAGGAATTTCATCTCAAACCTTAAGAACTGAATCAAGACTATGCATAATCCATTGTAAACCATATGTCAGCCTACTTTCCCTGCAAACCTCTCCTAGCATTGTGAGAGGATTTGGAAAGCTCAGCAAACCTTGAGGAGAATCTAGTTTCTTGGCTTGTGACCAAACCTCAAACCTTAGAAATTGATTTTCTTTTCCTTGCAAAGGTTTTACACAGTTTTCATTGCCCTGCAGTTGTGTTCAAGGCAATTCTTTGCTTTTCTGTGCATGACTCCTGTGCTGCTTCTGAAGTGAAGAAAAACCCTTCCTGCAGTTAGCAGAAAACTACCTCCTTCACAATTAGATATTTTCTCTTGAACAGTCTCCATAAAATAGAACAAACTGTGGGGACAGATTTTTAAATGTATAACGTGTAGAAATCTCACTATAAAGTTGTTTTAGTTTTTATATCTTACCTTTATCTCTTCATTTGTCACTTCTTATGATGACTTCAAGTTGCCTTCAAGGTAGACAATATCTTTGTGTTCATGCAGTTCAAAACACAGCTGGAATGTAGTCCTGTGTGGGGCCTCTGGGCACCTCTGCAATGAAAATAAACAGTAATAGTAATACTACTAATAATAGTAATATTAGTCTCTTGTACAATTTATGTGAACTATATCTATGGACTAAACCTTCCAGGAACAAAATTTCTTGGTGCCAGACAAGTTTTTGTTGGTCAGGAGTCTGCTCTAACAGCTCACAATTGTGGGAGCAATTCCTCATGCCAGCCATCCCTCTTTGGGGCTGTAAATTCTCCTCTTTGAACCTTATAAATCCATTGACCTCTATAACTTGGCACTTTGCATCAGAGTAAACGACCCACCTGCTAATGAATTTATTGAAACAAAGCATACATTTTGCTGACATGACCCCACTTTTTTCCAAATGCTGACTTAGAAATCTTTAGGGAAAGTCATCTGCTTAAAAAAAAAGAGGTTTTCTAAGCTAAATCCTTGGCTTTATTTAAACATTTAAAATATATGTTGAAATGCTGTATGAATTGGTGCCAAAAAGTGAATAATAGTGGATATTGTTTTTAAATGCTCATCTGAAACTACATCTCTCTAAACTTAAGATTTATGTTTCATGAGAGTTTTTTTTCAGGGAGAAATGCATTATATTTTAAAAAAAATTAATGACTTTCAGTAAAAGTAGAGATGACTGGCAAGTCTACTTTGTGTGTAGTAATAAAAATGGTTTATTGGCCTAACACAGTTAAACGCAGGAGCCAAATTATACTCAGGCTTAACTTCATATCTTGTGTGACTCTGGGGGCATCATTTGCTGACCTGGATTCCTCCCCTTCTCCAATCCCCCTTCTTTTTCTGCCCGAAAGCAAAGCTTAGATGAAGGAAAGTAAATAGCTTTTCTTTCATTTAGCTGTATTTGTTTTCCATTGGCTCCTTTAAAGCAGCACCAGTAATGTCCCCAGAGCTCCCAAACCCATTTATTTTCTATCTACTACCTGCCAGCTTGAAGCCGAAGCTAATTCACCCCAGAAGGTTTAACTCCTGTCAGCTGCAGCATCAGGGGCATATCAGTGGCACCGTGTGTAGGTGAGGATCAATAGGCTCAGGAAGTACAGAAAGGACATGACTGGAGGGAAATGAGGTTTAGAGGCTGATCATGAAGAAATCAGAGGGACCTGGTATCTGGATTTGGCAGGTGAGCTTGTTTTGGAATAAAAAGGAAGATTCCACAAGGAAAAAGGGAAACTCAAGCCTATTGTAAAAATTGAGCTGCAGTTTAGTAGTTTTCTCTTTTGACTTACAGCACGATTATGAAGCAGACTGCATAGTCAGGTTAGAGAAGGATTTTCTTGGTTCTGAAGGACTGAAACCCTAATTTTCAAAGCATGCTTTAGCATCTTGAAGCTTCTCTTCCGCAGCCTCGTTCATGGGAGTAATCCATGTGTACAGGCACTTAACTTGATGGACTCTAGACTGAACACTCATGTAATGTCAAAGGCAACAGGAGCTAGTCAGAAAGAATCAAATCCATATAGGTTATTCATAAAAGTGTAAAGCTATCCCCAAAGGAAAAGTTTCATCAAACAGTTGCCATAATTCTGAGTGGTTGTGTAAGAGGAGAAATTTTGTCTGGCATCCTTATTTTGTGATCCCTGATGAAATTTTTTAGCAAAGTTTTGAGATATAGTTTATATTTCCACAGTCTCAAATTTAGCTCATAACCTTTAGCAGTTCTCCTAACCTTGCTGCTAGAGTCCTCATTAAAACTGTCTGTATGCTTTCATTATGTTAATTTAAAAGGACTACAGGATCATCTGATCTTAAATGGCAGTAATTTTTACTTATTCTAAAAATATAAGTTTTGTACAAGCTAAAGCATTTCTGTGTTGGGGAAAATAAACTGTATGTTACAGACACAGAAGAGGATAATCCGTGATACTCATGATGCTCATGTCTGAACTGTTACTTATGCAAGAAACTGAATGTCCACAACAGACACAGGGGATCCCCAGCAGCCAAACTCCACTGTCTGTACAGGGGAAGCCAACTTGCATTGCCTTTGGAAGTCATGGAGTTAGAAAACAAGTTCCTCCAAAATTTTCAAAATCAAGAAATTAGCATGACCCTTCAAATCAACGTGGCACAAGAGCAAAGCACATACCATCTGGGCATCTGAGAAGCAGAATTATCTGCATTGATTTTTTCTTTTCTTTATCTGTACAGATAAAATTTGTCCTACGTCCCCTCTTAAACTGAGAGGATTTCTTAGAGGTAAGGTAGAAAAAATGCAAGTGAATGCAAGACAGACAATGAATATGCTCACAGAAAAATTATTTCTAACTGTTTAAGGTGACTCTTTGAGGCTTGAAAGATGACATTTTCCCATGCTATGAACACCAGGTAAAACATCAGTAAATCCATTCTTTCCAAGATCAGGGAAAAAGGGATAAATAGGCATATGTACATACTGCTGGATGTGGAGACAGATGGGCTACCCTGATCATTCAGCTCGAGACAAACGTATGTCACTCAAGATCCAGTTCTTAGCCATCATTACACCACCATAAGAAAGACTGAACAATCCTTGAAACCATCAGATGCGTTTTCCTCCACATACAATCCACATACATCCACAGATGTCCAAGCAACATCTCAAGTTCTCTTCAGTTAACTGAACACCTGTGTTCCATAAACCCTACAGCTACCTGTCCAGCAAAATGCTACCAAAATGTCCATATTGACATGACAGGCTGAGAGAGTTGGGAGTGCTCAGCCTGGGGAAGAGAATGCTTCAGGAAGACCTTAGAGCACCTTTCAGTACCTAAAAGGGGCCTACAAAAAAGCTGGAGAGGGCAAGGGCAGGTAGTGATAGGACAAGGGAGAATGGCTTTAAACTGAAAGTGGATAGATTTACATTGGACATAAGGAAGATAGTCTTTACTGTGAGGGTGGTGAGACACGGGAACAGGTTGCCAAGAGAAGTTGTGGATGCCCTATCCATGGAAGTTCATGGCCAGGTTGGATGGGGCTCTGAGTGACCTGGTCTAGTGGAAGGTGTCCTTGCCCACAGCATGGGGTGTTGGAACTAGATGATTTTTAAGTTTTCTTGAAATCCAGGCCATTCTATGATTCTATGGTATATTCTTACCGTGTGGATTCTGGAATGTATTTGTTGCACCTAAGTTTAGATACTTAAGTGAGGCATCTAATTTAGGAAAATAAATACCTTGGACACCTTGGTGTCAGAGCAAGGGTGCACATTTTGCACATTCTTTGCATATATCCATATATTCTATATATATCACAGGTTGTTTAAATGTGGTGTTGTAGATCCCACTGATTCATTTATTAAATGCCTTTCACATTGTTCCCCCCGACTTTCCCCTGCCCCTAGCCCTGGCCACTCTCTCGGGTCCTCCCTATTGGTTCCTGTACCCCAACCTGCCCATGTACCGCCCCTGAGCCCCTGAGAAAACCCCCCTGTTCTGGGATCAGGAGGTCTCTCTGCCTCTGGGGGTCGCTGAGACAAGATGTAACTATTAAAAGTCCTCTGAAACCCTCATGGGGAGACCCTTCTTGCCTCTTTTGCCATCACTGGGTTGTAGAGCTGACAGCTGCTGGAGCAAAACCGCGGGGCCATCCGAAATGGACTGCGGGAGTGCGACAATGGTCTCACTGCCCTAAGCAGCTCCGCTGAGCTCTCAGGGAAAGCTGCCACTTGCTAAGCTAAACCTAGTACTTCAACATTTAAGTATTACAGGATTAGAACAATTATTAAAGATAGAAGGATTGAAATCTGATCAAGAACTGAACAGTGACACTCATAAGGAAGTCTTAGTAATGACATGCTTAGTAATGACACTTCCATCTATGTTATATTCCTCCTCTTACATTTAAATTCATTCCCTATGCAAAGACACCTTTATGCTCACACTCTGTATGCACCAGCCTGCTTGCCTGTGCTTCCTCATTCTCAGTTTCTCAGTAAATTGTGAATCTCTCACCCAGTTTCTGTATTTGACAAAAGGGATGAGATTTCAAACATTATTCAGTTCCCACATATAATTTTTTGTGAAAACAGGTTGGAGGAAAAAGAAAAGGGTTACAGCATCTTCTTCAGCTTCAGAATGGGTTACAACATGAATTTACAACTTTTTTGATACCAGAAAATGCATTCATGAAAGACTTTTTATAAATAATTAACTTGGCAAACCTTCAGACAGATGTCAACCATTCATGTATATTATAGTCAAGCTATCAGTAGTAAATGGGTTGAAATTAGTTAAGAATTCCTTATCTTTAAAAAGTAGACTATACGGAATTTTATGACTACGTATCATTTATTACTATAATCTTTGTATAAATGTATATTTATCAAAACAGTGAAAATGCAAAAATATTTTTCTAAATCTTATCAAAATTGGCACAACAAGCTTAGAAGTTCAGTGCAAAGGGGAACTGTCTATGTTACTGAAAAGAGGAGAATCAGGAAATATTTTAATAACATTTCAGCCACCAACCAGGAAGTGTTAGCAAGAATGTGTTCGGCTATGATTTTTTTTTCCATGAGTATTTGACAAACCACCCACTCATACACACACAGATCTCACCCCTAAAATTTGGATTCCTGCTAATCAAAACCTGAAGAGCTTTTTGTTAAGTTTTTTGATCTTTTTGATCTTTAATTCTTGCTAGTCAAAAAGCTACTTCTTTACTGGAAAAAGAAATCTTGAAAACATTTTGACCGGACAAAGTGTTATTCATATGAAAACTGTGTTCAAGTTTAAGCTAACTATGGAAAACAAATAGATTATCATGATGTCAGACTCTTGCTCCAAATGAGAAGATGCTCCAAATGAGCAAGGATTAGCAATGGGACAGCTTTAGAAAACTGCTGCTGCTGCCACTGTCTTCTGTTCTGTTCTGGAAGGCATTTGAAATTATGACTGTGTCCAGGGTTGTGAGACTGAGAGGCACAGATTACTAAACTCATGTGAAACTGGGTGATGTTCGGGATTCCATTATAACCCTCCATGGCAGACAGGCAGCTGGTGATGGTTTGGAACCTTTGTAAGAATGAGTTCTGGGCTACTTTAAAACTGAAATCTGCTTTGAGTCATTAAATTTATTTGAACTGGTGTGTCACATTAAACTCTTTAAATGGTATAAGAATTTAAATCACTTGGAGAGTTTATTATGTAGTTGGTAGAAGAAAAAAAGTCCTATCTTCGGGCTTTTAAGGGGAAGAAGTGGGTACAGTGCAAAGCCATTCATGAGACAGTGTGACAGCATGAACATCTGAGCTAGTGTCAGAATTTGGGGTGACTGTTTTGGCCTGGCTTCATGTAAAGGTGGTGTCACTGAGATCATCTGATTTTTATGGAGGTGATCCTCACAACATCCCTTTATTGCCATTTAAATTGTTGGATCTCTGTGCTGCATCTGATGTGACTGGTTACAGAAACACACACATCACGTTGCTGAAGGAAGTGCCTGGGCATTGCTTTAGTTATTTCTATGAAACTGAATACAGAATTATTACTTACTTCTTCCATCCCCAAGGAAAAGTATACTTCCAAGCACTAAGTGCTCTCCTTTGCTCTTGGAGATTTGGTAACTGGAAGAAAATTATATGTTTTTATCTGAATCTGATAAGGATGAAGAGTATGTGGAATGGAGGAAGGAATTGCTTCAAGGAATTCGGTTTGACAACCAACACCAGGGGGCTTCTTGCTGGAAAATGGGGAATAATTCACTGATATCAAAGCAGTTTATTGAAGCAAGAATTCGAACCCAGGATCTTGCACTTTTTTGGTGAATATGCAGATCTAATCTGTACCAGATATTCTCTCTGACCTGTATTTGCAGCATGAACAGTACAGACCATCTTCTAAACATTCCTGCCTAAGCTGGGCTCCATGGGCAGCATCCTAATTCAAAGGCAGCTCTCATACAGGTGTGGATGCATTTTGCCTGAGGAAGAATGAAGCTATTCAGGTACTTTACAAAGTCCAATAGTTTCTTCTCCTAAGCAACAGGACTCACAGGGCAAAATGCTAGATGCAGGTGACCTGCTGAACACAAGTTAACAAGATCTTGAACAATTTTCTGCAGAGGAGTGTGATGAACCCATTATAAGGAATGATGTGGGCCCTTTGTGGGCTCTCAGTGTTTCAACTGTATCATTATTTGTCATATTTACAGTATATGACAAATGAGCTAAGGGGAGAAAAACCTGGACTGGAAAGATATTAGATCATCTGGGATGAAAAACTGCCAACACTGAGTCTTTACACCAAAAGAAAAGCAATAATCATGCGATACATAAAGCATATGTAATCTCTGCAGCTACCTTGAAAAAATGTCCCCCTTCCGGACATTTCTTACCCTTTCTTCTACACACAGTTCTCCCATCTCATTCATCTTTGAGGCAAAGATGCTTTTTCCATCTTCTTTGTCTTCTCCTGCAGAAACATGAGCAAACTCTGGTTTGAATCCCTTCCACCCTTTCAGAAATTATTAGGCATTCAGCCTATGAGAAGTCACGTCTCTAACCACTTTTATGTACCATTGACCAAACTTTTTTCCCCATAGCACTGTCATTTAATACTGAATACTAATGAAGCCTGACTTTGTTTCTTCTTCCCCTTGATTTTTTTTACTCTTGAGATGCATTTCAGCTTCACCTTTGACATCTGTGTTTGCAACCCCATACCAGTGCAACCCACTTTACAAAAATTTGTCCTTACATGGCTCTACTCAGATTTCCAGATGCTGTTTTGCAGATACTCTGAATGGATATAGAGGGTATATGGCCCTTTAAAATGTGACCTGAACGAAACACATGTATGAGAACTCCATGGCAGAGTGTAATGTACAATATGTAAGTATTTAAAGTGTATGCTACAGAATGAGACACTTTACTGGCTGCAATCACATCATTTAACTTGTGGCAATGGCCTCCTGCCGTGCAACATATTTTTTTCTGTGCACATGGACATTATATGGAAGAAAAAACATACTATAGGCAGCTCTAACAAGACCCAGGTATTCAATGAAATTCAATTCCTGTTTTACTCATTTTACTCATTTACCACTGAATAGCTTCTTTTTTCTTTTCTTTATTTTTCCCTCCCCTCTCCCAAGCTCTCTTTCTTGCAGAGGTCAGGACCATGATGCTGATTCCTCTCCTGACATATCCATCCTACACTGATCATAAGGAGCAAGAGGCTGACAGATAATGTTGAACAGCTTTCCATGGGAACTCGGATTATGCAAGTACAGTTTGATCTCTGCAATGGTTCAGAACAACTCGGATATACATCGTGCACTGCTGCCAAAAGTTTGTCTCCAGGCTACTAGGAGAGATATTTAAGGCACTGTGATATTTAAACAGAAAAAATATGTCTTTTGTTAATCATATTTGCACAACTGATCAGGAAAATTCATTTCTTATGTTTTCAGAACTAATTTTGTGGAGCAAAGTGAAGTAAGATTAACCTATAGACCTAAGCAAAACTATGGCTTCTTTGTCTCAGGCTGGAGAAAGGCCAAATCACATTATAGCATACTTTACTGGTAAGGTTATATATTAGGAAAGTCCCAAAAGAGTTTGAGAAGGAACCAGTACGTAACAGAGTTAGTGACTGGCTATACAGCTCTATCTTGTACTATTTCCAGATTCTTACATTATAAACCACACAGTTATCAGTTTTATTGTCACTGTGATTCCAGACAGACACATATATCCCACAGGCACTATGGTAATACTTTGACAAATGAAAGGGTCACTTTTTGCCCCTACAGTCCATGTGTAGAGGTGGGAGAAAATCTAGGTAAGGCTCTTGGAACACATCAGCTTATATATTTCCATTGTGCATTTTTTTTTTCTCTAGGATTTTTTTTCTCTATTCCACTGTCTTTCAATGTGATTAATCTAAATTTATTGAATACAATTTTTCTCCAGACATATGGTTTCTGGCTAACAGTCCATTGTCTATTCTATACAAAGAATTGTGGTAAAATTTTAAAATATGTTCATGTATTTAGCTGGGATATTTTAGTTACTTAACCAATCTTTTCTGTGTTTACAGAGGTGTTGAGAACTGCAGTGCCTACTGAAGCTAGTGGGAACTCTGTCTGCTCAGCATGTCTAGAAACTGGACTTTAATTAACATTTTATTGATTATTAAATTTTCTAGGTGTTCAGACAGCAGCATAGAATTCTAGTGCCTTCAGTTTTCTGGCCATTTTCAATTGGTGTAGAAAAATAACCATAAGAAGATGGTGTGATAAGGAAGTTGTTGCTTTTATTGCAAATCTATACTCTACATCTCTTTTAATCCTAATTATGTTCTATTGCTTAAACAAAGTTTATTTTACATAGGGTATACAAACAAGGTAACATGTAAGAATTTCAAAAATAACTTTTTAACTACACTTTCCAGTCAGAATGGCTAACTAAACCTATGTCTTCATTGTCAATTACAACAGCTCCACCTTGTAGCTGTCAGCTGCCCCCTTTCAGGAAAAGGTATAGGAAATAGATGTTTCCTGCATACCCTGCCAGTCACAGTGATATGAAAGGCATTGATTTTATACCCAGTGAGGTCTATGTGAAACCAGTGGAGACAATTTCCTTAATTAGAAATCTATGTAATTTTATATTTGTTTAGAGAGTGGAAGAGAAACTTCAAGGTCTTTTTTTCATGTCATCATTACACAGTAATAAACTTTCTATATATTTACACAACATAGCCCCTCGATTATTTTAATTTTAAGGGACTAAGACAAAACATTTTGGACCAGTGACCTCCCTATATTTTGTTTATATTTTATTTAGAATGGCCTTCTTCCTCTACATATCAGTACAATTCTACCTTAGCCCCACTGTGCCTAGTCTCATTCAAAATAATGTGGAAGCATAAGCAGTGTTTGGATGTAGAAGGCATGTGCATACCTTACTATTGAGTTTTCTAATTATTGCAAGGTTCCCTGTTCGTCAGGGTTCCCTGTTGCAGGGACTACTGCAATTCAATTCTGATTATTATTTTGAGCACATGGAAGTCTGAATATATTTGCTTTTGATTATTCTATACCTAATTTCAGGAAGGTTGAGTCCCACAAAGCATCGAATCCCTTTCCCTTGCAATGAAATTGGGAACTAGGAGTTGGTTGGGATCCCTCATTTTTACCTTGTCCTTGAGAATCAGCCAAATGGCTTGCAGTGGAAGTTTCTTTCCAGAATTAACAACCAAATCAAACCAAACCAAACCAAACCACGATAAAAACAACAACAAAACCCACAAAAACCCCCAGGCCTGCAGCCATCCATCTCAATGGATATTTTTCATATCCAAACAATAAAGGCATCAGGCTTAAGTATCAGACTTAAAGATGTCAAGTTATTGGCCAAAAGAAATGTTAGTGTTTCACATAATCTAATGTACACACTTAGACAGTTTCATGGTTCCCCCATGTTTTTTTTTCCTTTGGGATCCATTCCAGTCCCTGTCACAGAGACCCAGACTCTTTCTTTGGCTGTGAAGGCTCCACAGCAGCATAACCTGGATTGTGTTGAACCTCAGGATACTCATGCAAGTCTGGGTGATCCAGGAATGAAAATCTCTGAAGCTCTAAAGGTACAGTGTACTTTTTAAGCCGATAAATTGGCTGTAGGAAAGACCTCAAGAAGGTATTATTAATGACAAGTTTAAAAGCCTCCCTTCTCAGCATGTTCAAACCAACATAAACATGAATTCTGCTTTATTTCTCAGTATTACAAAACTTTAACAGCACTGAACTGTAGAAATAACTAAATCTATCTTCTTCTTTCCTCTCCAGAGTACTTCCAAATCCTTCTGTTAAATTTCTACACTCTGTCACAGACATATTTTTTTATTTCTCTGTCATTTCTTTGTTTCAGCTCTGTGGAAAAGAGAAATGATCCAATTACCTTGAGGAGAGGATTTCTAATAAAAATTTATAAAGAAATGGTAAGTGCTGTCACCTTCACTCTCTCTTTTTCCTTTTTTTTCCCTTCTCTGTTGTTGGTCAGGAAAGAACTGCTTACATTGACATGAACATTTTTGTGTGTAAATATAGGCAAAGCAAGGCAAAGGAAGATTTTATACTGTTTCCTGTAAAATCCATTACTGGATCAGATGTGATAGTAGTTGTATCTGGGCAGATTTTTCCTCAGATTGTTCTCTTGGAGCAGACACTGGATTCATCCAAAAGGGGATTCTAAAGAATTTGGTCCCAGAACTCCCAGGGGAGCAAAGGCACTGATGGGAAATACTGCTCTGGTGGCTGCCAGCTCCTCCACCCCCAGGCAGCTGAGCTCCTTTTCCCCTGGCCATTCCTGTGCCTGAGAAGGTTTTGGAAAAGAGAACAGTCAATGCAGAAATAAATGCAGTCTTTAGTTTCAAACTACATTAACATCTGGATACATCTGAATATAATTACTGGATGGGATATTGCATGTTTCTTGGCATTATGTTTTCCTTGCCCTCAGTGTTTCTCTGCTCCTCATCACTCACTGAGTGATCCCTTGATGCACAGGTAAATGCAATCACAGTTTCATATTTGACTTTTCTGCCAGTATTAGAAATCAGGAATAATCATTCTTATTTTCACGTTTGAGTCAAAGGGTTTGAACTTTTCGCAGAGTTATTCTGGTGTTTAATCTCTTTCTGTGGAACTCTTCTGTCCTGGTGCCTGTCCATCAGAATGTCTTCCTGACCTATTTTCTTCTTCAAAATTCTGTTCTTCTGTGAAGCTTGCATAATCCTTAGAAAGGACTTTATAGTGAATTTGCTACATGTCTAAGTCTATTCATTCCTTTCTGATGATTACCACAATGAATTTTTATATACATCTGATGAATGCAACTTTGCATTGATTTAATTTATGAATTAAAAAACCATTGCTGTTGTTAAAAGTACATGAAATAAATTCATTAAATTATTAATATTTTTGTCATTCTCTTTACACATTGACTAAAACAGTTTCAGATTTTTTATGAAGGGACTCGGATAATTTTGAACAGGTTTTTCGGCACCTTGACAGTTTCACTCGGTCATTTCAAGAGAAGCTTCAAAGTCTTACTGTTAAACCTAACTTTTTGAAATGATATTGCAATGAAAAAGTAATAACCAATGGAAATATTCTAGAAATCAGTCTAAAAGCAACTTGCTGTTCAAATAAAAAAACATGTTCTACCAAGAGCTGGGTCATACTTAGTCTCCTCTTGAGAGGAGAAGCCGTAATTCCTGTTTCAATCTCAAATTTCGTAATTTCAAAACTTTTCAAAAATTTTTGAAACTTGCTGAGAAATGTAGCTCAGTTATTCCCTAATTTTGATAATGAGTATGTTTATAAACAGAAAAATTCTTGACTTTATTTTAATTCAATATTGCCAATTTTGAGAACTGAAGCAGGATCCTTCTCTGCCACTCTCTAGTTTAACAAAAAAAATGGGTGGTAATTCAGGACTGCATTTCTTACTTTTATGTAATAGACAATGTTTAAATCCATGCTAAGTTTCTACCCCTTTGTTTGGGGCACGTTTATTCTGTACAATAAGTGCATATTGAAGGCAGAGTAAAATTAATTGATTCTAAGATAAAATAGACAAACCCAGCAGCCTTTCCGACACAGCAGCCAAGAGTGAATCATAACAGGCAGAAGGAGGTTAATGCACAGAATGTAATGAATTCTCTTATAGGCAGTTTTAAGTAGGCTACACTGAGGGGTTGTATACTCTAGTTGTAAATACTAGGTTGGGTGATTGAAATTCCTGCTGTAAGTTCTTATATAAAAATGTTTAGTTACTTATCAGCAGAATGGAAAAGGTCTGGGTTTTGGTGACATCTGAAATAAAAAGCAGCTGCCTGGTGTTTCGGGATCTGCCTTTCACCAGCCAGTTTATAACCACTGCTTCACTTTTGCAAGGTTCAGAACTTTCTGTAACCCCAAGGGCATCCAGAAACTAAATTTTCCAGTTAAAAACATTGTGCACTTGACAAGTAGGTACATAAAATGCTTTCTATTTTTTTCCTTACCTGCTTACTTTTCTGTTTTTCATTCAAGATCTCATAAAACCATGGTAGAACAAGTGTTTTAGTTAGTGTAATTTGCATTTGCACCTCCTTGAAAGAGAAGTATACTCCCAAACTGCTTTGGGTGCTCATCTGATTTGTAGGTTCATAAATTAAATACGGTAAATTAAGCACTTTTTTGAAATTTATTTTTTATATTTTAGTGGTTGCTCTATAGTCAGCACTCTGCACAGATATCCTCTGCTATGAGACTGCTCCTCACTACATTGGAAGAAGGGAATGTTTGGCTGTGTGTGCATTACAGACAGCAAACAGCACCCTTATGTCTTTGGTGAACTCAGAGGAGGAATAGTTTCACAGGTATTTCCACTGGACCTGGAAATGTCATATATGTCTTGCATAGGTCTAATGCCACGTTTGCATTCATGAATCAGCTGAAAAAATTTAGGACTTCAGTTGTCGGTTGAGGGAGACCATCCTTGATCAAAAAAAGTAGGTGCTAAATTAGCAAAACAAACTTTCAGCTCTCTATGCTCTTTTCAGCTTACTAATTTCTTGTTCCCTCTGCTTTTTCTAAATTCCAGCTCTCACTTTCTACAAAGTAATGACTTTAGTTGCTTCATATTTTAAAGGGAGGAATGAGATACTGTAATGCCATGAAAAGTGAACTCAAAAAATTCACCCAAACCCAGTTTATTTGGGTTTTATACATCTTTTTGCTGAGGAAAAAAAAAAAATAGACCTCTTTTTTGGTTGTTTTTTAAAGGTATTCATTAAGCACAAAGTAAATACAAGAAAAATCAAATAAACCTACTGGAACTGGTAAACTTGAAACTCTCTGCTAGAGCAGCATTCTAGTAAAAGAGGTTTCCTTGAAGAGACTTCCTTAGTTCTTAATGTGACCATGGCCAACACTATAATCTCTTTCAGTGCCTTCCACTCTGATACTTTTGTGTGTCCTAGTATGTAACAGGATACAGCAATGTAATTAGAACACCTTCATTTTTTCTTGCTCCTAAAGATACTGTGAAAGGAGGGAGTGATCTGGGAAGTTGGTTGCTACACTTGACAGTCAGTAGCAGCTCTTCAAGCAGCCTAGTCCTTGGACCTTGTAGGATTTTTTACCTGCACAGCTTGTGGCACAAGACTCATCATTTTCCATGGTCTTTTCTTTAACAGCTTAGCTGAAAATGTGATCCTTGGGAATATCTTGCCAAGATTGATTTACCTCGAGTCAATTATTTTGAAGCAAGGAGACAATGTGAATGAAGGGATGAAAACTCATGCTGTTGCCAAAAGAAAGACTGAAGTAATCTTCAAATTATACAACTGTGTCTAGTGATGACACTAATGAGCTCCTTAAAAATGCAGATAGCAGCTCATGCAATGATTAGCTTGTTTTATTGGTGGACTAATATTGAGTTCAAAAATATAATACTCTGAGTCTTTCACATCATTTCATGATGCATAATTCCAAGTTTTGAGGTAATTATAAGTAAAGATGAGTTTGTTTAAAATAGAATTTCTCTGATTGGAAACAGAGACAGCTTTCCATGTTTCCTCAATAGAACTGTGATTATGGACATAACATAGGAAAGGTTTTGAAACGAATAAGTTTCTAGGCAGTGTTATATCTTCCTTGTTTATTGGATATTGCCTGTGTAAGAATGACAATGAAAAGTGAAGTCTGCTATTATTTGTCATGCCTACAACAACTACTCTATTTGCTGTCAGATTGCATTGTATGCGTTGTACATCTTTTAACAGCACTTAGACATGCTGACATAAAATACAAAGATGATCCAATTACATTTTCTGCAACTGCATCTCATTTTGCTAATGCTTACAAATGAAGGGTGTCTATCACCCTGTACATGAGACAGAACACAGATAGCATTTTAAATCCCTTGAATTTCATAGTGTACACCATTTAAATACAGAAGCAGTCCTACTTGTAAACAGTTGACATGCAGCTCATAAACTAGTCTAGTCAGTATGAAAATGCAACCATGTAGTGCATACAGAAATGATTCCTCCTTACTGTTATTTACCAGAGACAGTTTAAGTGTACAGCATTAGTGCTTATGTACTTCCAGAATTCTCAGTGTGTATTATCTTTCTTTTTTTTTCCTCCAAACTGTCTTTCCATGGGCGACAAACCATGGAAAATCTAATGAACCTTTACAGAAGTCAGGATACCAGAGGACAATCTTTCAGAAGCATGTTATTTATTCATATGCCAAGGATTTATATGAAATAGAAGAATCTCATATAAAAAAGATACTCATATCGACATTGCCAGGAGTGACCAAACAGGGTGGCAGAATCTTAACCCTAGAAGCTGAGTGTCATTAGATGTAGAGTTGCAGTTGAAACCCATGTGCTGTGGTTGGACACATTATGCAGGAGTTCATGGAAGCAGTTTTGCTCTAGAAGCAAAACAAGACCTGAGTTGTTGCTGAGCATAAAGTGCTTCTGCTTCCACCTTGCACGTCCTTGCTGTACTGGATATTGCCTGCTAGTTTCCTGGTGTTGTTATCATTTTCATTCTCATTCTCACCTGAGCTGAAGATTCACTTTGTTATCATGACTGGGGCTGAGACACCTAGTCCAAGCTTTTTGCAGCACACCCCTGGAACACCTCGGGATGAGCACGCCTTGGAATCCAAGGTACAGACTCCACATCTATCAAGTTGCACTCCTTTTTCCAGCAACATTTTTGTATTAGTGGTGGGTGGCTGCAGATGGACAGTCCTGCTGATTTCCCAGGTCACTGCTGTCTTCCTGGCACATCTTCACAAGAGAAATAAAAGGAGAGCAAGGACAAATGCCCCAAAGTGCTTTTTACACAATAATGGGGCTAAGAGCCATGGAAGTCTCGGTGAGTGACAGTTGCTGTGACGTTATTCAGCTGCTTCTAATAACTTTGCACCAGATGCTGGAAGATTTTAAGCATGATAGGTTGGGAGAGTTTGTTCCCCTGTTTGTCTTTGTTCTTGAAACTGCCTCTTTAAGCAGAGTTAATAATCTACAAGACTTTTTCATAGAAAGCAGTCATTAGAGACTCTGTGACAGGTTCAATTTTTTAGCTGAATGGTTGTTTAGGCTTTTCCTGTGAGTTCCATGGGAAGTGTACAGCTCTCTATTTCATTTGCCTTTGAAGAGGAAACTGAATTACCTTAGTGTCAAACAGCTCAACTATCTGTTTTACTTTTTTGTTTTCATCTTTATTTTTGTTGCCATTAGCATGGTTACATATGGGTAACCGTATGGTGGGATACAAGTATCAGATGGTTGCCCAGAAGTCTGGCATCTGCAGAAATTATTTTATTTCCAAATGGGAAACTGAATCTTTAGCAAATGAGTAATTATGGAATACATGGAAATCATAGTTGGACAAATAACCCAGTGCTTCTCTCCATTACAGAACACCCCAAACTCACTCTGATATTTTCAGAGGTGGTGTATTACTCGGCCTGTGCAAGACTACCAGGAGTTTGCTACATAGAAATTTCTGGGTCTGTGAAAAAAGAATATTAGAAACATATTATAGTAGAATTGACTTCTTGGTGTTACTTCTGTGCCATAGAGTCATAGTCATAACCAGTAGCCCCAAGAGGCCCCAGCCCAACAATAAAGACATTGTTATAATAAACACAGCACAGATGCCCAGAGCTGTTTACAATGCACACAGTGGTATATTCTCTAGTCAAAAGTCTTGTTGCTACAGGATTGATTTTTTTTTTCAATATTTCGTGTTTATTTGCAGTATCCCAAGGGTTGTCTCTTTTCTTCTTTTCTTCAATTCTTCTTTCTAATACTTTTCCTATATTTCTCAATTTTTACCAACATAATACTGGCAAGAAAAAGACTCATAACCTGTACTCAGACTCCCTTCTGTATAATTCCTATTCAATATTCCTCTTCAATATTTGTTCCTCTTCATTTTTTGGCCAAGGAGTAAGAAATGTTTAGCTCTTTTATTTGTATAATAAACTCCCATCACTCGGTCTGTCTTTGCTGCAGGAATGAATCTTTTTTTCTCTTAAGCAGCAACTTCAGCACTAGAAATAAACCCAAAGGAACAGAGAGAACCAAAAAATCAGAGTTCATGAGTCCCAGACCAAGAGCAGCATTGGATGGACAAAGCTGAGATACAGAGAGATGCATGAGCTGTTTGCTTTTCTAGAGAGAACATTTATCATTCCTTTACCTAGGGCATCTCCAATTCTCTGCAGGTGTGATTCTCTAGTGACCAAGACACAGAGTTGAGTGATTTGATCCAGCACAGTTTTGCTGGTTCCTCTCTATATTTCTCTCACTTTTATAACCAGATGAGCCATACAGGAAATCTGGTTTGCTGATATATATATGGTATTGAAGAGGAGAAAAAAAATATTAATAGTTCTGATGGAAAGCTGTCCCCAGAATGTTTATAAAACCAAGCCTGACTTGATGTTTTCAGACTTCACATGAACTGTGTTCTTCCCAATCACAATCTCTGGATGAAATGATCATATTTTCTGAGACTTGCAGTGCTATTTAACTTTAAATAATATTGGAAAAACTGTCCTAATTTGAAAGGTCTGCTGTATGTATGATGTCAAAACTGTTCACCCTTTGGGGTGTCAGGATGGAGGCCATAAGTTCTCCCCAGGCCCAGGCCACCATCAGGAGAGCTGTTTGTCCTGGACACTGGGAAGTGCTGGAATTGCTTACTTTGGATGGTTTTCACAGTAGATCTCTGGGTCCTGACTGTCCTGGGGCTCCAGTTCAGACACAGAATTTCCACTGCATAGTCAAGGATGTGAAAAGTCAATTGCAAAATTTTCAAACCTGCCTGGCACAACCAGGGCTCAAGACTCATTGAAACAGGAAATTGCTCCTAGAAAGTTTTGCTTTTTTTAAAAAAAAGGCAAAGTCCATGGTAAAATTTGCTGTTGGAATTTTTTTCAATGTGCTGTATCTAGAAATGTACATATGCAGCTTTCTCCACTGTATAGTAGTGTGCACTTTTTTCATCTTAATGTTGGACTGGAAAGGATGAAAATCAAAATAATTTGGAAGCCCTTGCTCAAACTCCATCTTGTACTTTGTCAGTTACTAATATGAAGATGATCTTGAACTGATCTCTCATTTATGGTCCACTACTACAGGAAAGGACTGATAATAAAAACACCCCTTTAGAGTATTATTTTTCATTATAACAATGTTCTTCTCTAATGAAAACATCAGCCTGATCAAACCAAGTGTCAGATAGGTCTAAAATAAAATTCTTTTTCTGTTACAAGAATTGGGAAAAAATTGTGGATAATTTTAGGTCTATTGGGAGATGAGTCTTTCAGTCTTTTTTTGAATTCCATTGTCTGAAATTGATCCAGTTTAAGAGGAGAGTTTAAATGTTACTACATCTACCCATGCCAGATTGCCATTTTCTGCAGCAGTGAAGCAGTGCAAAGGCAGAGAATTCATTCAGTGAGAGACATTCAGTGGTGTGCAGAAATGTGTTGCAAGGCTAAAGCTGAAAGCAGAGGGCTTTACATGTGAAAGAGATTATGATGGATCAGAAGCTGAACTCTGACTTGACAGTGTGGTATCCTTCCAAAACCAACAAAGTCAAATGTCACTCAGAGCAAATTAACAGGAATATTAAATGCGAGTCATAGGAGGCAAACAGCTGTCTGCTCAGCACTGATCAGTTGTCTTCTGGAGTCCACCAGTGTGCTAAACCACCATATTTGAAAAGTGAAGCAAACACTGTAGGGCATTTTAAAATGTGGCCTATAAGGAAATGTTGAATGAACTGGGCTTGCTTAATTCATAAAGGAAAAGACTATGGCAGAACATGCTTACAATTTTGTAATGTTTAAAATGTTGGTCAGATAATCACGTCAGCTAATGGGCAAAAAAATGGTATAACTGCAGCACTGCAAATTTGAGTTACATTATTTTTTAATTGCTTTTGTAAAGGGATAATAAAATGCTGGAGCAGCTTACAAGTGGAGATGATAGATTTTCCCATCTGAATAGGTTGTACAGAAATCTTCCAGAAATGATTTCTGTAGGAGAAGAGGACAAATTAGGCAATCTGAGACCAGTTGTCCATAGCAGGGCCAGGATTCAGAGATCCAGAGCTGCCTCATTCTATCAGGGACTCTGTTGGTGAAAAAGGAGTGAAGCAAAAAGAGGGAAAAAAACAAAGATGGAAGACAGCAAGTTCTGTATCTTACCAGCTGGTAACAAAATAGCCTTATTATGCAGCATTCTGCAAAACCTTGACTTGACTTAAGAATCCTGTTATTCCACAGCCTAGGCCTGCATCTTGCTCCTGCTGCCTCTCCACAATTCTTCTGGAGCACACAAGAGGAGGAGCTGGAAGGTGACTGACCTCTTTATTTGAACCAATATTATTTTAATTGAATCCTAATGTCTCCTCTACTTTTTTGGCAGCTGTCCATGTACCCTCCACCTCCCACACCCAGTTCTTTTTTTCCTTTTGGTCAAGCAGAGATAGGTTTTTTATCTGAGGAAAAAAAAAGACTGACATTGGGATGCAATAGTCGGAATGCAGCTTTTTGTCCTTACCTCTCTGCTCTACATTAGAAAGGTTGAAGGTCTGGCCTTCCAGTCCCAGCTCCAGTATAAAATTGAAAGCAAATCTGTAGTGCACCAAGTACCTAGTAAAAAAGAAGTGCACAGCATTTATTTCACAGCGTTGTGCATGAACATGCAGCTGGGAACTTATCAGGAGATTTTGGGCTCTGGTTACTCAAGGCTAATTTATTTGAGTGTTCAAGAATCAAAGCAGAACTGTGCTGCACCATGAGCCACAGGGCCAGGCAGAAGACCTATCACTAGCCATATATCAACTCCTTCCCCTCCTGAAATGTGAGAGGTAGACACCTGTGACAGATCTATGGATCTATGTGCCTGCCTTAGAGTTTTAGCCTCAGAATTCAGGGTAAGAGTGCTGATTTTCCATATTTCAGTACGATGAACATTTTTTTTTCCCCTGAACATTTGGATACTGAACAGCAGAGATTTAAAACATCCTTCCTAGCAAGAAAGTGGGCATTGTATGAAATACATAATATTTGCTAAACAGGGAAGAATATAATTCCTACTCAGTTTAACTGTTAATAATTAAAAACGTGGAATTTCTCCACAAGGTATGCTCTTATCTTTCTTCCTTATTGGACTTCGACCTGTTAACCACTGCACATGAAAAAGCTGCTTTTGCAGAAGCTGTGAAGCTGGAGCTAAGTTCTGATGATGGCACTGCAAGTCAAAGGTTTCCAAACTACTGTGTGCATCGTTAGTGTGCTCCCCGTTATGTGAAACTGTGGTGGCAGCGAGCCAGCAGTGCCGGGTGCTGCCTGGTGGTGTTCCTGACTGCTGCTGCTGCTACCCATCATTGCTGATGATGGCATTCACATTTAACACTACTGCTGATGAAAGTACCTGCAATTACTACAACTGCTGATGGCAGAAAGAGTTTGTTAGCCCTGCTGTAAATTACTTCCTGAGGCTTCCTTGCCAGCTTATTTCGTATTGTGAGCAAAATGCAGTCTCTTGGCGCTTAGAAAGAGCTACATTAAGCAAAAGTTGTTTAAAAAGGCAGATATTCTGAGACTAAGCCATATTGGTGCCATAAGCAGAAATTCAGCATTTCCCTCTTATGGCTGATACTGTGTGAGCCAGCCTGAACCAGGAAGCAGTGTAGCTTGACACAGTGCCCAAGCTAATCTGCCTTTTGGCAGAGTTGACAGCACAAAGCTATCCTGATCCTGGATTCAATTTGATTTGTCTGAATGGTTCTATTCTCCACCACAGGAAGCTATGAAGCTGGATTTGCATTAGGCTGAGAATGTCTGCATCATGCTCAGTACATTTCACGACACAGATAGACGAGAATATTCATAAGAAATATTGACCTAAGGCCAACACAAAATATTTCCTAAAAACAAAACCAGAAACAGGTCTCCATACCACATTAAATTCTTTCTGTATAATGCAGTAAGTATTGCCCCTCTTTCACTAAATTCAATAATCTGTATTTTTTATATTCAAATTTCAAGAATATTCTTGCAGATAGACAAAAGTATTCTCCAGAAACTGACCAGGCAAAATGTGTTCCCAGGCTGGAGTGACCCATACACCTGCCTCTAGTGGGGTCAAAACATAAGAAGGGCTGTATCAGTCAACTTCAAAGATCCATTTCAGCCAGTGTCCTGTTTCCAATAGTAGCTAATAGTCTTGCTTGGAGCAGGTTATGTAAATGGAGCTTGTAGGCCTATTGCCACTATCTTTGAGTTGCTCCAAAGGCTCAGATGCCCATACTGTTCAAAAGTACATGTTGGCCTTGCACAGTCAGGGAAGAAGACAGCTTTAGGCAAAAAGTGAAGCTTCTGCAGCTTCTTTGTTAGTGGAATAGTTCCTCCATGTTTTTGCACCAATTCATTGCCTGTCTGTACTTCTCAGTGGATCCAGTGTTTCATGAGGGCACTGGCCATCTCTGCTGCTCCTCCCAGACCTCACATACCCTCTGAATGTAATCCTGAAGTTGCAAAGTTATTTACCTCAAAGGACAAGTTGGACTTTCCAGGATAAAGGAGGAGAGGTAAGGCAAAGATAGAACCTGCACAGTGGTTTCGTCATGTCCAGCTCAGTACTGGTCCAGTTTTTTCATGGTTGGTTTTTGGGTTTATTTTTTTAATAGAAAAGACATGTCAGGGTTTTTTTGTGTTCCCACCATGTATCCCTTACCAAAATGCTGTGGGAATGAGAATGTCAGACCAAGAAACATCTATGCCTTTTTGTACATTTGTATAAAGCAGAGTAAGAGAAACAGAGAAAATGGGAATTTTAATTCTTACTCTTAGAGTGACATGAATGGCCCAAGCTATATTCACTTTATGGGGAAGAAAGCAATCAGAAAGCAATTGGCAAGTCAGAGGAAATGTCCACTTGGTTCTTCTCAACAGAAACAGGGATAAGGATTAGTTCTTGCTAACCATTTCAAACAAAGGCAAAAGATTTATAAGGAACAAAAGATATAGGATAACAAGAAGTGTTAGCCCATCAGATGTCCTCCCACACTATTTTTTCTGCCATTTAACAGATCATCTGGAGCTTAACAGTAAACCAATAATTGTGACATATGGGTGCAAGCTTTTTTGAGCCAGTGTTCAGTGAGCAGAAAACTGTAGGTTGTTAATGCAAGTACGTGTACATTTTATTGTCTCTGTGAGTGCCCAAGCAACTAATTTGCAGCTTTGTGTGTTTTTCTTAACATATAAATACAGTCACACTTGAGACACGAGAGCAAAGTTAAATCCCTCCCAGCAGGTGCTGTCTTCTTGGGAGAAAAAGGCCATACACTGCTAGAAGATTCTTGCACTCTAAATTTAATGTTTAAATGCACAGAAATGTCTCCTTGTTGCATATCTTTGGTTATAAGTCCTTTGTGTTTGGAGGCTGGCTAAGAATTGAAATTGCTGTTTGGATAATCACAGCTTTCTTTGGATAGTAATTTAGGATTCATGCTATTAACCCCCTGCATCTCTTTGTATACATGACATTAAAAACTCCTTGCCAGAAGCAGTTAAGTGTTAGACGAATGGGCTAGCAAAATGAGTGCTTACAAATAAATGCTGGGATTAAACTGCACAGAAAGACAGGTTAAGATTTCCTTTTCATTCTTTGAGCAGTTTCTACTTTTTCCCAAATGATCATCTTTCAGTTTGAATTTTGGCATATCTGAAGTCAACCAGAAAAAATAAACCAAAACTACTAAAAAATAATAACTATGGGAAATATCAAGAAAACACTTCAGCACCTGACATACAAGGAAAGGAGCTGAGAAAGCATTTCTTCCATTACTGCTTATGGGTTTTTATTTATTTATCTTTAAACAATGCTATTTCTCAGGCAACTTTTGTTGGACACTTGAAATCTGACAAGTGAATAAACACCAGTTCAGGAAAACATTTTATCCTACACTTTCCCAGAAAACCACTTAGCTGTGTTGAAATCCTGTTGTTTCACATATATGCCTAAGGTACATATGCTTACACACTGCTCTAAATAACCTATTGCATTGATGGCACAAGGTAACATGCACTCTGTTCTCCCTATAGATTTCTAATTTAAGCCATATGACTCTTAGAAGTTATTTCTTCTTCTCTTTGGAACTCTTTTGGTGCTGCACTGCCAGACCATAGATATGTCTGTTGTGTAATTATCAGTGGAGAGAAATAGTTGCAGTGGCTTCATTGGCACTTAAACTGGACAGTCTGAAGATAATACTGTGACTTGCAGTTGATGCATTGCTGAAATCCTCTTCTGATGTAGGTGAGTTTCAGGAATTTATAAACTTGTTTTGTGTATGCATTTTCCTGCTTTAAAATAACAGAGTGGTTTTTATTTTACTCTATGGATTTCAAAGATGAATGCAGCATGAAGTTCAAAGCATGCTGGAAAAATGAGAGTAAAAATATCAGATGGCTTCATTTGATCGAATGCAAATGTACACAAGGTAGAGGCCTCTATCTGAGCAAATCATTCTGGACTTCCTTTATTGGGAAGAAACAAGCACTTTGAGAATGCTATTCTTGTTCTGTTTTAGACATTTGCTTTATGAGGAGGTGGAAGTCATTACATCTACATGTGTTAAAGTGAATTTTCATACCTGGTGAAAGAATTCTCCAGCATTTTGTATACGTGAGGCTGAAAAACTTTGAGATGAATTTTCTCCAAAATATACTATGATCTGTATAAGTGAACAAGATGGGGCCCAGAGGAGCTGCCCCCAATACTGAACTAAAGTGGACATGCTCTGTGGCTGCCTGGGAGCATCCCCATTGCTGCTCTAGCTTGTCTGGCCTTTGGTGTTTTGTCTGTTATTATTCACAGTGTGAGATCTGAATGAGATCAGGCACCCTAAAAGCCTCACATTACCATACTGCAGACAAGAGCAAGGTCTTGTCTTATTATTTCAGTCTTCTATTGTTGCAACATTCAGATTCAAGTCCATCAGGCACATCCTTATTAAAGTCTGGATCACTGATATGCTAAAATTAGAGGGCTATGTGTACCAAATTCAAGACTAAACTTCTTTCTCTAATTCTTATTGAAATCTTGGGCCTCACAATGAGACTGAGTCCCAAAAATGTCTCTTTGATGAATTTGGGTTCAAGATCAGGTGTCCAACTCATCTAACATCTAACAACAAAAGGCTGAGCAGGTCATCCAGTCTGTTTTCCCATACACAGTCATCACAGCACTTAACCCCACTGATTCTGCACTCATCCTAGTTACTCTAGTTACAAGAAATAAACCCAGTCTTTAAAACTCTGAGCCTCAGGAAGAGTAAGAGCAACAGTGATGCCAACAGCAGTGGAGATATTGCAGGATGCTGATCAGGTGAGTCATGCCCACCACCCCAGCTGGTGGTAGGCACTACTTGCTGTGCAGGCTGGCACAGATACCCAGTGTCCCTGCCAGTTCACAAACATGAGAAAATGGCTGTGAGTTTGTGAGCAAGAAATGCTCTTAGGCTTTTAAAGCATTTTCTGCTCTGTCCTAAAGAAATGGTGCAGCTTTTCTGAGTGCTTTGGCCAATCTTTGATTGTCCAAAGAATGAAGAAAATGAGCTATTCTGAACATACCTGACCAGCTCACACTGGAGCTGAACTTGGAGAAAAGGAAACCTTTCTCTGCCCCTCTTCTTGACAGGCTTAGGATCTAAAGCTGGAGATTTGCTTAGAGTCATGGTTTTAATAGAAAACCAAAGCTGTGAGGAGCAAGTGAGGAGCGCTTTGAGGGTAGTAGACCATCTGTTCTCTTTCCGGTCTAGAAAGTAAGACTTGAACACAGAAATTTGAGTGGAATAGGGGAGCTTTTTTCAGCAGGTTCAGTTAATATTAATATTAATATTTCAGAAGACTCTGTCTTCCCATTTGTGGGCCAATAAGAAGCGACCTGGGCCTCAGTCTTTTTGCCACCCAAGCTATCACCATTCCACAATCTAGTATGCATCCAGTTTCCCATATGTGCAAAGTGGAGATGGTCTTCTTATTTCTCTAGGGTTATGGAAGGATAAAATGCATTTGTATATGTGAAATATTTAGGTATTACTTTTCTTTAATCCTCTGAAGTACCAGCTAGGGAGAATCCAAAGCAGAGGAGCAAAATAGATGGCAGAGTAAAAGCTCTTGCTGTTTCTACAATTCAGATTCTCGGCAGGGCAACTTTAACCAGTGAATTTCCACTCCTCTGTCTCTGCAGGTGCTCAGAACCATGCCATTTTCCTCTTGCTCTCACTTGCTTTCTATTTCTCATACAGAAAGTAATAAAGAAAAAAGGAAGCCTACATGATAAATGCACAATGGAATTAAGAGCAAAAGGAAGATAAAATAGAAGTCAAGGCTATCCACTTTTAATTCTAAAGCTAAACAATGACCATCAAATGAATGAAGGGAAGTGGAGAGGGCCAAGTAGTCAAAATACTCAGCTTTTAACAGCTGTGACATATTATCTGCAATGAAACCTGTATTTAAAAGGCCAAAGTTCATAAACCCTAAAAAGTAGCATGCATTTAAAGATTAGATCTGGTAATGCACAAAAGAGAAAAAGATGTACAGGTTATTTTGGGCAGGTGGGTTGCAACATTTCTATTAATTTTTTTTCATTTCTTTTACTGTGAGTTTCCCTTTGCCACTTTCAGTCTGTAAGAGAAGTTATCTATACAGTTTCAGGTGAATCAAGGTTGAGGGTGAATATCCACATCCACAATCTAACTTTCCGTAGCACTATCAAAGGCAATTCCCTAGTAGCAGGACAGAAGTATTGATGGATTATTTTGTCTGTTTTATCTACAGATATAGACTCAGGTTCATAGCCTGAAAGCATTTTAACAAGATTTGAAATGCTTTGTTCTCTCTCAGATTTTTCTCTTTTTCTCTTTTATTTTTTTCTGATTTTTTTTATGGTTTGCCTTTTTCTTTCTTTCTTTCAGATGTTTAGAAAGCAGCTACACAAGAAGTTAAAGTACGAAATGTGAAAGAATAACAGAAGTTGAAGAACTGTATATTGAAATCTGATAAATGAAAAATGGGCACAGTATCAAACTTAATCACATTCGTATTCACAAGTTGTTGAGAGCTGACACTGATTTATGATCTATCAACAGTCACCAGATTCTGTGACTACTTATACAGATGCAAAGAGCTGGACGGATGGATGGATAGATAAACAGTGAAAAAATGTTGCAAATGGAGTAACAACAAACCTAGTTACAAAAGATAGCTCATCCAATTAATTTTTTAAAAATCTGAATATTTTTGAAGAGCAGATCTCTGGGAAATCTTCTACAATATGGAAAACTTTGAGAAAGCTAAATGATCCTGTTACTGTTCTGCATTCCAATGTTATTACTCCAGTACTACAAGAAAACAATCCCACTTTACCCCCAGTGCCCAACAGACTGGAGAGAGGGTTTCATGCTAATATTTTGTGCTAAAGCATCACAGAGAAGTATTGCATTAAAAATACTCCCTTACTCTAATTCACACACTGAATTCAGCAATGCACATGCTTGTGAGCATTAAGAAAACAAGAGATCCAAGAACATGAGTGATGCAGTGAGGAGGAACCTGAACAGGTGAAGAAAAATAAAAAAAGTAATGTAAATGGCACTGAAAATGACAGGACAAAAATTCATGGCCCCAGCCAATCACAATTGCACAGTATCCCCCCTTACAGATAGTTTGCCCTGGTTGTATTAATAGATAAATTAATTGAGGCGTCATAGACAAAGTAAGTGGCCCAAGTGGAAGTTTCCACATTAACAAAGAGGGAGGCAATCCTTAGTGGTTGTGCTGACCCATCTTGCTCTTTAAGGAGAGCTTTGTGTGCCCATAGAGGCTGGGGTCACCACTAGCCACTCCCGTGCCTGGTGACAGAGCCTGGGCACGAGGCTCAGGTGCAGGCTCACCACTGCTGCTGCCACTGCCACGGCCTCTTGAGAAACCCCTGGATCTCGAGAATTCAGGTGCAAGCAGGTCCTGGGATTATGAGCATGGTCTTTCTTGGTGGAAATGAATTCCTGTGGAGCCGTGTGGGACCATGATTTTGGAAGTAGTCTGGCCAGAGGCTGAATTTCTTTGCACCTCTGCTGAGTCCAGACTTTCAGAGAACAGCACCTACTGCAGTGCTTTTTTCCAGGCAACAAAGTGATCAACTCTTTTGGCACCTTATCTTCAGTTACCCAAGTTTCCTCATCTGTTATGAGGTGATATCAAAACTTTCTTGATTGATGGACCAAAGTCACTAATAGCACTCAAACACTGTGATAATAGCTCTCTATAATTTAATAATAGGTAATATTCACTTAACTCAACTTGTGATTAATATTAATTTCTGCAGCCATTATGTGACTAACCTCAATGACTTCTTTCCATAAATAATGTCACATTTTCCAAGTGCTGCAGTATTATGTCTTCTTGACTGACTATGGATTTCAATATATTATCTTGATCTACAGAATGACTATATTTGTCCTTCATCTTCTTTTTTAGACTTAAAACCAAAGATCATTTCAGTGTCCGGATTCTCCATTCATATTTTGCTAGCAATTTGTTAGTTTTGTCAGTCTAAGCACTAGTTTTGTCAGTCTAAGCACTATCCCACTCAAGATAACACAAATTCAGTCATTCCAGCTAACATATCTGGAAAAGTATGAGAAACCAACAAATACAGTTTGTGCAAATTTTTGAAAATGTGTTTGACTCTTCTCTTTTTTGTAAATAAGTACAGTTCCATTTAAATCAATGATTCTACTACCTTGAAACATTTGCTGTTATTTATGATTCAAACTCCTGGTAAAAGGGAGAAACTCTGCAAAAAAAAATGTTTAACAGTAACCTGACCTTTAAAGAGGGAAAAACTACCTCATAGAAATTATGTCCTAATCAACTTGGAAAAGAGATTAATAGCTTGATATGTCTACATATGCATTATTCATATTTTTCCAACATAAACTGCCCGTAAATTCACCCAAGAAGGTATTAGGCATCTCTAAACAGTCAGGAAGGAGCATCTCTCTGCCTGCTGTTGAGGCTTTTCTTCAGTCCATATTGCTTATATGCAAAGAATTGCTCAGCAAAGACCTCACCTCTCCTCCAGAGAGAAATCTCAAACCCACTTAGCATGAATTGACAGCTTGGATGGATGGAGTTCTTGTGGACTGGATATGTACACCTTGGACCACAGACAAATGGCTTAAATTCCAATTTTCCTACAAATTCCATGCGTATTCTGTGTCCAAGCTACGACCAGTCTAATCTGGCAGTCTGGAAAGGAAACCTATGAGCCAGACTGCTTATGCTGCTCTTAAACTCACATTGAATCATATAAATACCATGAATAGTACAAAATTTACAGACTTAGGCCTATCAAGCATTTTCTTCAAACGTTTGTGATGGCCACATATTGCCATTATCAATTAGATTTCACTTAGATTTTGGGCAGGAAGATAAGGGGATTGTTTTTTAAAATGTTACGACTTGTCAAAGCTTTTGTTGATTCTGCAGTGTAATAATGGCAAGTCTTGCTCTGCCCTTTACAACCATTTCTGTTAGTAAGCACAAACTGCTCTTTAGTGAGAAGGAGAAATTTATTTAGGCTGTGCACGATGAGAAACAGGAAACATTAAGTCCTGAACAGGGACATAAGAGAGGAGATGAGCAAAGAACTGCTAGGGGCAGGAGCAACAGAAGGAACCAGCTCTACTTGAGAGGAGAACTCAAAGATGAAAAAATTATTCTGTAATTTGATAAATCTCAAAATAGATAAAATTTGAACTTCCCTCTCAGAGTTCTCACTGAATCACATCCCATCGAACAAACCAGAATGCCTTCCTGGCCTTGCTGCACTTAGCAGGGGATAAACTGGTCAGGTCTTGGCCCGAAAAATGCTTTGAAATAACATTTTCAGTAATGTCTCTTACAGTATAAAGCACCTCATGATTCCCAAGTGGATGAGGCTCTGGCCATTGACCTCTAGTCATGCCAGTGAAGAACAGTTCAAAATGACAGCAAAGCAAATTTAGGTGACATTTGTGAAATGTTTTAGACAACTGTTCTGCATTTTTCCATGTTTCATTGTTCTTTTATGAGCAAAAGCAGAAAATAAAATAGAAACAAATTTAAAGTCAGAGCTGTAATGTGGCTGCTTATTTGTTAATTTCATTTTTTAAAAGGCTTTGCAGAAATTGTAGACAGCTCCTTCAAATGATTCTACAGGAGGCTGACAAAGAGCCAATTTATTCTTTGCATATGAGCTGCCCTCTGTCTGCATATAAACCATGTGATCTGCCAATAAGAAAGAGCAGCTGGAGGCTTAGTGACATCTGAGGGACAGGGAAAAATGCACAGAACAACCAGTGGCTGTTTAATGTCTCTCAAATTTCTGTAAAAGACACTATTCCAGCAATAAAATTGCCTTGTGGTGTTTGCCAGTGCATCTTCTGTATATAAAGAACACAATTTTTAATGTCATCACGCATAAACTTTAACCTGCTGGCAAACTGTTTGCAGTGCCTGGTAGCCCAAGGTCTAGTTGTACCTGACTGCTTTCTGCCACTGCCCCACTGCCAGGCTAAAAAATGAAATGTTAGTTATTCCTACCCTAATGGAGGAGTCTGCTTCAAAATTAAGTAATTTTAGTCAAGGAAATATTCTGAACACTTGGTAGATTGTAGACACAATTAATTCTCCTATTTTTTTTTTCTGTGGGTTTTTTTTTGTTTGTTTGGACACCTTGGAAAGATCATCTAAACCTTTGTCCTGCCCCATGGCAGCATCAGAAATACTGGTCTGTTCCTCGGGGCTGTTTGTTTAACCTGTGTTAAAATAGTTTTCTTGGCAACAATTCAATCCAACATTCACTATCTTACAGTTACAAATAATGTATTTTTTTTTCTGTTTTCTAACCAAAATAGCCCTTGATGAAAATTATTCCTAATACCTCTTGTCCTGTCCACTCTGTGAAGAGAGATTATTCCCTCCTTCTATTTTTTTTTCCTATCAGGCTTTTGTTTGAAGCCTGTTTTCATGTCTTCCTTTAGCTTTGTTAAACTTGGTTGTTCTTGAGACACCTGAGTTCCTCCAATTAATCTCAGCCTTTTAACAAGATTGAAACAGACACTAAGGAATGAGGAAGACATGAAAACAATTACTAGTAAAATTAATCAGGAACTGAGGATAAAATACTCATTGCACATCAGATTCTTGGTGACCTAGTGAAGAATCTGTATCTCAAACCTCAGTACAGGTCAAGTTCACAAAACTTAGCTGAATAAGGTAGATAACACTGGATTTCTTTTTATGTTGAAAGACATAAGCCTCAGTATCTTAATTGTATCTTTGCAGAAAAATTATGCTTTTACCATATATACTATATATACTTTTAATAATTCAATATTTCACAGTGTCAATCAGTAACAAGTGCATTGATAAATATGTTTTTCTCTAAAAAACAGGAAATAAATAATAAACATATAAAGCACAATAACCTTTCTGGATATGTCAGTTTTCTTTAGACTGCATAAGAAGGCCTCAATAGTACAAATTTAAGTTTTGTTTTCCTTTTCTCAGGATACCATCAAAGTCAGAAGGTAGGGATATATTTTATGGATACCTGCAGGAGAAAATAGGAACAAAAAAGGACAAATTAAAACATAAAAGGTAATGAAAAACACAGTCCAGCTGTATAATATCTGAAACAACCAGTTTCAGGTCTTAAATTTTCCCTACAGTTAAAACTACTTTGTACAAACTGATATCCTGGAGTTAAAATATACACTGAAGAAGCTGGTAACCTGGATACAATCTTTACACCAGGGAAAAAACCCCAAACCTGAAAACATACTGGAATTCAAAACAAACATTGAAGAAGCTAGTGCCTGGCTCTAACACTTCCTTGAAGAATATAATATTCTTCCCAGAGAACATTATTTTTATTGTCATTGGGGTATTCATCAAAACCAGACTTTCTGATAGTGCTTGCCCACGGTGAATATTAATTCTAAACTGGGATTTTAGCCACTGGCTTTCTCTTACGAATGCACCTACTCAAATGCCATACACTGATGGGCTTATTTTGTAGTGAAATAATGTGGTTTGGATTGAATTTTTCTAGTTTATAAAAAAGAAACATCATTTGCAAAGATGTAAGAGTTTATACAATTCTCTCAAAAAGTGAATAGAAAATTTCAAACCGACTCAATAATGTGACATCACTGATTGGTAAAATCCTTCTGAAAACAAGACTTTCACATGGAAGGATGAAATCTCATTTCAGCTGGTGTCTTTGGGAAGGAATGAATTTTGCTCCCAGAAAGCTTAAATCTTTCAGTTGATAATTTTCTCTTGAATTTTCAGGACATCTTTGATCTGTAAATAAAACTTGTTCATGTTCACACTTAATTTTTTATTCCCCATGGTGGGATTTTTTTATTGCTTCTTGGGAACAGTAATTTTCCTGTCATGTTTTCTCCATAGACCTTATTTACTATTGTATCTACATCCTAAGCCCAACTTCTGTGTTCTCCTCAGTCAGTGTAAATAGCCATGCTGTGAAAGGCTGATGAGTGGCTGCAGGAATCCACCTATGACAAGAGCTTGAGGCTGCAGGGAAGGTTTCTACCTGTGGGATACATCTGTACATGTTGTCCTTCCTGGACTGGAGTGGGGGAACCCATACTTCACAAGCTGCATAGGAGAAGAGAGAGCTCATAGCCTGTTTCTTGTCTTTTCTCCTGTTTTAAACATATGTTTAGTTCGGCAGAGTGTCAGAGCCAGAGATCAAAAGAAAAACCTGATATCAGGGAAGGAAAAGGTATAAAACCAGGGGGAGAGATCTGGATAGGCCAGACTTACCTTCAAGGCTTGAGCAGCCTTGGTGAGCAGTAATTATGTGGGTTATGTACTTGACTGAAGAAAAAACAAGGAAAACTGAGATAAGAATTTATATCTGGGTGGTGAAAGGAACTAGGCTAGGTTTTGCTGGGTAATTAGCTAGTTACACTTGACCGTATTGCCTCCTTGCATCAGGGCATTAACAGATGGCGTGCGGTGCTGTCAGAACAAAAAGCGGAGCCTTCCCCCATCAAGTGCTGCTGCTGCTGAAGGATCAATTCTTCGGTGCAAGCACTGGGGGGCTAATAAAGACTCCAACCCTGGGAACAGGAGTGATTTACAATTGAACTTAATCTATTTGAAAAATTCTAGCAACCACATTAAAAAAACCCCAAATCTCATCACGCACCACCTGAATTTCCTCAGTGCCATCTGTCTGCTGCATTAAACAAAGCCCCGGAGACCCTCAGAGGGAGAGAGGCAGAGTTTTAATGATTAACCTAACCTGGCTGTCAGAATGGATAGCTTGATATATAGGCCCTGGGTTGGCAGTTTGTGCATAGCTAGTCCCTGACGCTGCAGAGGAGATTTGAGCCAGCAGGAATTCCCCTCTGGTGTGTAAAGCAGTGCGTGTTCTCCCAGGACACAGCACCAGAGTGCAAAGAGGCATTACTGCGGTGCTCCCTGGCTTTGTGGGGACATTCCCAGGGGGTTGGGAATGGGGTAGAACTGTCTGTAGCTCACACCTGCAAAGGCAGCACCTGGCTGTCAAGCATCAATAATTCTGGAAGCTCATCTGCACCTGACTTCTTTGTAGTGACATGGCACAGGTTCCCTAGCTTTATTTCTGTTAAAGAGCTTACCTGCTGAAAAACCTTGAAATGTTTTAAGTTTGGCACCTGAGCATTTACCTTGCTGTACTGGGGGTGCTGAATAGTGTGAAATCGCCAGCCTCAATTTCATAAAATGAGATTATAGTTTTATGAGATTTCTGTAAGATTCAGAATTGAATGTGGTATTTTGATCATTTCCATTTGATCAAGACAAACAATACCTTTCTTGGCATCAGTCTCAAACTTGGATTTATGGGAGATGCCAAAAATGAGAGCTTTTAGTTTTATCAGAGCAATATTATTTTAATCTCTCAGTAAACATCTTTCCTCTGAATAGAGAGGACAGTTTTCACTATAAAAATAATTCTAAATTATGGGTGCTGTTTTTCAGTCACTCACTCAGTCAGTCACTCATTCACATTTTTCATCTCATGTTGATGTATTTAAATATTTAAATTAAATTGTTACTTTGTATTTGTGGAGAGGATGTAAACAATGCAGCTTTCCCATTAGAAAACATTTAAGAATCAAGATAGTTGTAGGTGTTGTTTAGTGAGCAATCATTTTACTTCTTTTACAGTAAAATTAATGGTTCCACTTTGCAGGTAAAGAAAATTAAACCTAAGCTATCATTTTATAATAGATTTTACCAGAGCTAGAAATTTACATGTGTGCAAAATGAATATAAATGGTGAAAACATGTTCATAAATTATATATGTCTGAAGGCTTAAGGGAGCAAAGCATCATCTGAAAAACAACAACCAAAAGTAAAAACTAATTCAGTGAAAGATTCATAATTAAAATAAGCTTTCTTAGAATTAAATTTTGTATTCATCCAGATGCTTATATGTAGCTACTGTTATTTAAATTAGGAAATTATCTGTGTTTTATGCTCACTGATAGGCTTACCTAGGAAACCTCTCCAGATCTGTACAACCTTCCTGAAAATCTTTAATAAAAACCTGTAGTCTTAAAATATATGTTAATTCTACATAGATAAAGAACACAAATAATGTCTATTATATTAGTTTATTTGGTAGTAATTATTATTTTTATTAATTAAAAATCAGTTCTGATGTAAATTAACTTTCTGAAAAAAAGTCATTTTCTGTCTCTTTACACTCGATGCCCGTAGTCAATCCCCAAGGTCCAGGGATGGGGAGAATTGATCTCCCAGTAATTACTGAAGGACTCCGGCTCTCCCAGCCAGAGAAGGGAGCAGGGCTCATGTCTCAGAGATGTCAGAGTAATCCTTCATCACACAAGTTATAGGCATTCTCATAGCTGGCCCCACTCTATCAATCCTTCTGAAATAAGAGAATCCCACTGAGGTCCATTTAGTCATCCTGCTTCCTATTGCTAATGAATATGACAAAGCAAGATGGATCCTAACGCCAGTATCTCCAGGCAGGCTGGCAGCCCTCTTGCTTTCATTTCCATGCCCTAATACTACTTATCAGTGCCATTTGATGACTGCTCTGAAGTGAGTTTCACACACAGGTAGCAGGGTTCACATCCAAGCAAATCTGAATTCTGGGTATAAAGTTCCATGGGCAACTATTTCCTGTGATTTACTAGGAATTTCTGTATATATAATGTTTTATAAGTCTCTCTTTATAAGTCTCTCTTTTCAGGTAACAATAATAAAATAATAATAAAATGAAAAATTAGTTCCTGTTTTAGTAGTTCAAGCCTCTTCTGATCCTCTTGCTCCTTAGGTGCTTACCAAGGATGTCTGCTGCACTCTGCTGAACCAGAAAGTGTTTCATCTTGGCTATCACTGCGTTAGAAAAGAGGGACAGGACACGGTTTGTACATCTTTTGGACTGGATCATCAGGCACAATGAGAAAATTTACTCGTGGTGAAAAAATTAGTTTTATTTCATTTTTTCACACCCTTGTTCCTAGGATCGCTGGAAATTTGTCCTGGTGTGTCACTGGTGTCAGGGTGATGGAAGATGCAGAAGTAGCACATATTCTGCATCTATCATCCATGTGCTGTCCACATATTCTGCTACCCTGGAAAGGGAATTCTACTGCTAAGAAAAGGGTTGGGCGTTTTTTTGCTAATCCAGCACATCTCTTATTTTCTACTTATATTTCCTTTAACTCAAAGGGTATTATGAACATGATAATGAAAGTGACCATGGAATGGATAACAGCAGTGATCAATAGGACTAAAGGCAAAGGAGCATGTCTTTTGGGCTTTCCCTTCATTGAGTCTTCCCATTCCTTGAAAATTAATTACATTTTGAATTTAGGCCATTGCTCTAACAAGAACCACCATGATATTTCATCTTGTGGAACAAGCAAGGATTGCTTCTCAGCTACATGTTTTGAAAACACATATAAGAGTGTTATATAAGGTTATCATGCAAAGGTTTTTGAGTGCACACTTTCTGTCAAATAAAGTTTTTGATCAAAACCAATAAGAAGTAACTAGTCTGGATTAATTTTCCTTAAAATATCTTAAAGAAAACAAAGGGTCTTGAGTCACATAACAAAGTAATATGCATATTCTTTTACCAATATCTGTTTTATTATGAGAAAGAACTAAGTTAAATTCTCTAACTCAGAGCAGTAATTACATCTACTCTGTTCAAACCTTCTTGCTACTAAGCTCTAATGTCCAAAGGCAGAAGACTGACTTCTTGCTACGTTTATTTTTTTTAAAAAAAATTGTATTGTGAAAACTTTTTTCCATATAAATATTTTTTCATATAAATAATTTTTTTATCAAAATAATCAAAGGTGTTAAGGATGCTGCTCCACCTTTTTACATCTTACTTTATGCTTTTAAACTTCATCTAGAATGATAAGGGAGGGTTAAATAAACCTTCTTTACCTAGGTGCTGCTTTTCTGTAATTGCCCTGCATATTACATGTTAAAAGACTTCAGTCTTTGTTTTCAGTGGGCTTGGGCAATGAAGATCACCTGGCTAAGGTGGGTTTTGTCAGACAGGAAAGAAGCTGAAAAAACAACACCTTAGATAAGAAAGATAGCCCCATGATAACAAGGCTCTTTATCATCTTCTAATATCACATTTATATGTTCCAGTATTTCATTAAATCCTACTGATCAAAGGTTAATGCATCATTTTTGGGGTAGAGCTGGTACCCAGCAAAGAGAAAAGGGAAGCATGAGCCCAGCACAACCTCTAGAAACTCCAGAGAGGGAACTGTGGCCTAAGGACTCCTTTTAGCCTCCTCTCCTTTTTGGTATCCAGTCAATGTGTCTCAGCAGGACCCTCTGCATATTCTCACCCCACTCACTGCTCTCCACCTATGTGATTCTGACAGTGGCAGAGATTCTGGATCTGTTCTGTTAATGGGAACTTCAGTGGGTGCAAACTTTCCACATCCAGTTGTGCCAGCCTGTAGTAAACTGCTGCTTCAAACCATGATAATGCTAATCAACAGTAAACCAATGCCAGCTGTAAAGCTACTCCTTTCTCTTCCAACAGTTGGAAAGGGCCTAACCTGAGAACTTCTTTCAGGTGTCCTCATCTCATATGGTTGCTCGTTGAATAGTTTAGATGAATTACCTTCAAACCTCAACTTGTTTTTTTCCCTTGCTGCTATGTGTGTTTCATAAAGATATTTATCTAACATAAAGGAAAAATGGATATCATGCCCTGCCAGGTGATTGAAGAGCAAACTGCAGATAGTATAATTCCAGTCAGAAATTCTGAATTGGTTTTCATACCTGAAATGTCTGAGATTCATAAGGCAGGAGGTTTCCTGTGCAGAGTTCTGAATATCAGTGAGTAACAAAAACATTGTGGTAATTCAAGCTCCTACATTGTGGTGTTGTTATTCACAAAAGATATATTTAGATAATATTTTAAAAGCTCATGATCTAATCCAGTTCCAGATACTGTGTTCTGCATCTCTCATCTTTGAATATTGTTCTTTTAACATGCTTTTATCCCTGGAAATTTCTGATTTTATGTGTGACTTTTTTCTTTTATTGATGTCATCATTACAGCTCTTACTTGAAACAATTTGGAATGCCCTAATTTTTAACTGCTAGTCTGGCTTGTGTCATGGTTTAACCCAGCAGTAGCTCAGATCCTACAGCTGCTCCCTCCTTTCCCTGCAGTGAGATGGGGGAGAGAATAGGAAAAAAGGCAAAGCTCATGGGCTGAGATGCAGCCAGTCTAAAAGGACAGAAAAGGAAGGGAAAGTAAGAATAATGGTAAAAGAACACGCAAAACAAGTGACACACAATGCAGTTGCTCACCACCCACTGACCAGTGCCCAGTGAGCCCCTGAGAAAGTGGCTGCCACCCCCAGCCAACTCCCCCCAGTTATGCTGTTCAGCATGATGCCATATGGTCTGGGATATCCCTTTGGCCACTCGGGGTCAGCTGTCCCAGCTGTTCCCTCTCCCATCTTCTCATCACCCCCAGCCTTCTCGCTGTCAGGACCACTTGAGAAGCTGAAAAGTCCTTGACTTTGTGCAAGCCCTGCTCAGCAACAACTGAAACATAGGTGTGTTATCAACATTATTCTCACCCTAAATCCCAACAGCACTGTTCCAGCCACTAGGAAAATAATTAACTCTATCCCTGCCAAAACCAGAGTAGCTGGACATAAAACCCTTTCCTCTGTCCTTGTCATGTACTTCTCTCTTAGGGGATTTAAACCTCCTTTTAACCACTAAAATCAGTGCATTATTTTTGTGTTGTAAGAGTTTTAAGAATTATTTTTCCCTTCACTTGTCTTAAGCTTTAGTGTCTTGTTTTATGGTTAAAAAATTCTACATTTTATTTTACATTAGTACCATTTCTGCCTCCTTAACTGCATGCTGACAGCGAGCATACTGAGAAAAAAAGGGGCTGTGGCATTTAGAACTGCTTCTCATTGACCTCTTTCTATCCTTGCATTTTCAATGCATTCTTCTGGTTGCTTTTCTATGTTAAAATCTGGGTGAGAAGCTTTGAATGCTGAATCTCGAATGTTATCTGTATTTCACTAGAACAGTGTAGGTTCAAAGGGATGAAGTATGTGCTTATTTTTGCTCTCAGCTGAATAGCTCTGTTCTTTGAAATCTCTGTTGAAACTGTTTTGAATGAAAACTACACTACATAGAATCATAGAATCATAGAATCACATAATCATGAAATACCAGGTTGGAAGGGACCACAAGGGACGTTCTTGGCAAAAGCACAGTCTGGACAAGATTGCCCAGCACCCTGTTTAGCTGAATTTTTAAAAATGTCCAAAGTTGAAGAATCCACCATTTGTCTAGGGAGATTATTCCAGTGGCTGCTTTTCCGCACTGTGAAAAATTTTCCTCTTGTATCCAATCAGAATATCCCCAGGAGTAACTTGTACCCATTGCACCTTGGTTTTTTCCTTGGAAAAAGGGAGTCTCCATATTTTTTTTTGTAGCCAGCCTTTAAATACTGGAACATGGTGATAACGTCTGCCTTCAGCCTTCTGTTTTCAAGGCTGAACAAATCCATTTCTCTCAACCTTTCCTCATATGGCAGCCTTCCCAGTCCTTTGATCATGTTTGTGGCCCTTCTCTGGACCCTCTCCAGCCTGTCCACATCTTTTTCTTAAACATACCTGTGTAAGTTGGGGAAGGTTTTGGGTTTTTTCAATATAGTGAAATTTTGGGATTTCCAACATCATCTTTTGGTGGTCTCAAACATGTAGGGCTTTGGTTTGGTTAAATAGAGGCTTGTCACCAAGCTGAGAGGAAGCAGATTTGGTTTATTGTCTTTTTTATTTTCTTAAAAGTAATCAGTGATTTGGAGCCTAGATATATGATTGTTTTCAGAAGTGTAGGTGCAGTCCATTTGACCAAATGAATACATTTTTTCCATAATTTTCCATTCCTTTTCAATAAGTAGAAGGAAAGAGGTATTCTTAGAGAGTAAATCATCTCATCCTGCATAAGCTATCCGAAGTCAGGTGAAGCATTCTCTACCTTCACTCTCTATGGACTATGAGGGGAACCTGAAGTGTTTAGATCATGCGCAGGATCTATATGAAAATACATGAAATCCAGTGGATTTCAGAGGATTCAGAGTATGTCCGAATCCTGTCTTAGGGAAAATCTCTCCACCCCCTCCTCCCTTCCTTACCCTCCCTTTCCCTTCCCCCCCCCCCCCCCCCCCCCCCCGCTTCTCTTGGCAAGAAACTGTATTTACTGTGCAGAGTTTAGTCTTAAAAAACCAAACTCTGGCCTCAGCCTCCAAAGTTTGATCCCTTTCGTCCTGCACCTCTTGGATTCAGTCAGCATTGCTGGATGAGCGACCTTTCCTGCTGTTCCTGGCTCCGAGCGTCTGGGTGTCGTGGGAGTGTGGATGGTTCTTTGCTCAGAAGTGCACACTTCTTTGAAAACAATCATCTTCCCTTTTCTCTCAAAAATTTTTCTTCCCTGAAGAAATTGCTATGCAACAAGCTGTTCAATGTCTCAAAGTCCAAGACATTTTACTTTAAACTTTTTTTTTTTTAAATTCAGATTTAAAATAGAAAGTATGTTTTTTCATCTAGACAGAACCATTGACAAATTTAATAATTTCTGTAGTCCAGTAACAAAGTTATACTCTTCATCACCCAAATCTCTCAAATCTCTCCAACAAACAAGGTGGAAGTTCCCAAACAGTACATAATTCACAAGTGCAATGAGACAGATGATTTGTTGGGGAGGGAAATTGGTTTCTGAACAGAAATATCACAAGCAGCATTTTAGGCAATTATCTCTTTGAGGCATTTCAGCCAAAATGTTATTATCATGTCTTCAGGAAGCAAAACTGATAATAACCTGTCCTGTGAATTTAGTCTGTTTAGAAAGATTAAAGATCTTGTTTAAGAGAAATATGCAGATCACAAACCTAATTGCAATATATCTTTTTTCCAAGAGTGAATGATGCTTATACCCTCAGGGTTTATCTTCATGGAGAAACCATTATGAAATAGATATAAAGCTGTTAGACAGTGTTCAAAGGCTAAAAAGATGTTGAAGGGTCTTGAGGGGAAGCTGTGTGAGGAGTGGCTGAGGTCAGTTGGTCTCTTCAGCCTTGATGAGACTGAGGGGAGACCTCACTGCAGTTACAACTTCCTTGTGAGGGGAAGAGGAGAGGCAGGCACTCAACTCTGTGGTGACAAGTGACAGGATCCAAGGGAATGGCCTGCAGTTGTGTCACGGAGGTTTAGGATGGATATTAGGAAAAATTTCTTCACCCAGAGGGTTGTTGGGCACTGGGACAGGCTCCCCAGGGAAGTGGTTGCAGCATCAGCCTGACAGAGCTCAAGAAGCATTTGGGCAATGATCTGAGGCACATTGTGTGAGTCTTGGCCATGGTCCTGTACATGGCCAGGAGTTGGACTTCATGATCCTTGTGGATCCCTTCCAAGTCGTCTTATTCTCTGATTCTATAAGATATAAATTTAAAATGCAACAGCTATTCAATAGTGATTTACACTGTTATTCTTTACAAAGAAATGCACTATATCTTAGCACTTGCACTGAAGCCACCCACCTCTGTTCTGGATCTCGGAGTCCCCTTTAAGAATCAAGCTGTCTCTGGCAACAGAAACAAGAAGCAAAAGACAGAAGCAGGAACACAGAATTGCAAAGTTCCAGCTGCTGAGGTCTGCAATGTACAGAGAAGATCCATGAATATGTGAAAAGTTGGTATTTTGGGTTCCATCATAGATCCTTGTATTCAGGTAGGAACTGGACCTGTGCTTAAAGAGCTACAGAATGCTGAGCTTAGGTGGTCTCAGGAGAGATGGGTGGAAAACTCTGGCCTGCATATGACCTTCAATATCTACATAGACATAAAGAAAATAAAAGTATTCCTTCTGGCTTCATTTTTATTATTATTATTTTTCAATAACTATTTTAGACTATTCCTGCATGTCAACAAGTCCTTAGGAAAAGAACTTAGAAGAAACATATCAGAGTGACACCTGATAGCTCCTGCCAAAACTGTGCTCATCAATTCCTGCCAGGGAAGCTAATTTCATTAGAGATGAGGTTGAAATTTTCACTCAGCAAGTTTATTAATTCTCAAATACCAAGAGTGAAAAATGCACCAGCTGGGTGATAATCACTGAACATGTATAAACAAGCCCCATGCTTAGATAATCTTCACTCTGCTGCTGGTTACAGGCCCCAAGATTTTCAAATAATGTTTAATAGACCAGATTGTTCCTGAAGGTAAACAAGGATGTGAAATTGCTGCAGGCAACTCTCTCCCCATCACACCTTGTGCAACACATATGGACATCCTGCCTGACCACAGGGTCTTCTTAAGCTCTTCAAGTTCAGCCTCCATGCAGCATTCAAATGCATGACTCTCAGTACTCAGGTGTTTCTGAACAGGAGGCCCACCTGAGCAAGGTGGTCTCTTGGGTTTAGGAGATCCTGGAAAGAGTAGGGGTGTGCATGACTCTGCACAGAGCAAATCCATCACATCAGCACCTGTGCCAAGCAGCTTTGCACCTCACCCAAGCACAGAGGGAGGAGACTGTGGTGTACAGTTGTCTCAATGCGCAGCAGATGTATTACTGCCTTGCAATGCATCCTGTAAATTCTGCAAATTAACAGAATAGCACAGAATAGGTAGGTCAGACTTATCTGTGCAAAGAGCAGCAGCTCAAAGGGGGCATTTTCAGAGTGGGGGCTGCACCATTGTTTGCAAGAAAGAAGAGATGCACTGCATTGTCTCTGGAGTGGGGCAATACCTTTGTGGCCAGCATAAATGGGAACCTTCCCTTTAGTTCAGCTGCTACTGAGTGAGTCTTAAAGACACAGAGCTTGCAGTCTGCAGTGAGGTTCAGAGACAAGTCCTCTGCCAGTTGCTGTGTGCAGCTAAACACACAGAGCTGCCATGTGCAGTTCAGTGTATAATGCTATTAATAATTACTAGGTTCCTCCATGGTCAATGATTTCTAGTAATCCCTCTGTTTTCTCCCTTGTTAGATTTAGATATATCAAAGGCTCTTTGCCTGTAGCAAGGCCACATGGAAAGAAGAACCATTCTGTAGTCAGGGGTTCTTCACAATCACTGACTTTGCACAGGTTTTTCAAACTTGCTGCTAGATAAAACCATCAGAATTTTTAACATGCAAGCGTCCAGCAGCAGGACACCATCTCATTAACTCTTATAGCTCCATTTTCTGAATACTGCTGTGCAGCTCATTTATATTCATGTATTCTTCCTCCTGCTGTTCAGAGCATACAAGGACCGAGAGCCCTCACAAGGGATGTTTGCATTAAAGCTGTAAATTAGCTTCCAATGCCCTGAGGATCCTTTATGTTTTAAGGTAGATACAGCATTTTGTCTATTACAAAAGGTTCTACTTGAAAGGTTCAGGGTAGGAAACCTAGCTTTGTCCCAGGGCTGACAGATGTACTAGCCAATTTAACAAAAATATTAGCTGCCAAGAGGCTTGGCAAAATACATGTAGTGTCCCAGCTTGATGAGAAAAAAACCCAGGATATACATTTCTTATCTGTGGAAAGCTTGTTAGTAAGGTCTGGTTGAAAGTACTTAGAGAAAAATTATTTTTATCAAATACCCTGCAGTACCAAAGATAAAATATTTTTCACAGACATAACAGTTTTGATAAGTTTTTTCACCTTGAAGGTTTCTGTGAGAATCAGTATTTTTCTGATTACTACTGACACAGCAGAGACAGGTGAGGGCGAAAGGAAGAGGAGAGGGCGGAATGATTTTGAAAAATCTGAAGACAAATTGTCTCAATGAAAGTCTATTTTTACAAAACTGGGTGAAGAGTCCTATTTCCCAGAATGGAATTTGAAACCTTGCAAGTCCTTACCAAAAGCCACTGCTATCATTTAGCAGGCTTCACTGCTAACTGTATTGATTGCATTATCTGTGACACTACTCAAACAAAGGGACAGATTTCAAATATAGATTTGAAAGCTATTCAGGATCCCAAAGCATTTCAACAGCACTAAAATCAATAGTATAATAGACAGAAGAGTGGCAATTTTTGAGCTCAAATGAATTTATTTTTCTGAATTGAAAGTTTGAGTTCCACAGGTTAGTTTCTACCTAACACAAAGGAGAGTTAGTGAAAAAGATGGAGAGAATCCTAATTCCACAGCCTGCTGGCAAGATTGGCTCTTGGACGAGAAGAACTCTTCCTCTGACAGCATCTGCCTCAGGTACCGACTGCCACCTCCCCTAACAACCCCTGAAACATCCCTCCAGAGCTTTCCTGTGCCCAGCTATGAAAACACAGTTTTTCCATCTGAGTAGTCAGTGGCAGTGTCTACTCCTTGTACTTCTGTTAGGATTGGCTGAATTGCTCTTGCATCAGAACGTTTTATGCCCATCTTGTTCTCCATGTTGTGCTATGGACTAGGTCTTATAGGAGTGCACCTGTTTGTATTTCCCGCATTTCCATATATTTTTCCTTAATATGTTATTAGAGTTTTTTTGGGTTTTTTTTACAAGATTTACTCAAATGTACTTCATGGTTTCGACAGTATTTTAAACAGGGAATGGTAGTCAGATAATTTTAATACAACAGAAGTATGCCAAGTTCTTTAATGCACTTTAATATCAAGGCAAAATTTAGTTTCAGTAGGAAATAGAGAGGAAAGAAGAAATGTTTGGAATTCATAGGATGGTCATAATCTAGTAATAAAATACCTAAGAAGCAGACAGGAACACAGATTAGGCTTTTTCAGTGGTGCATATGGCCTAAACCCAAAGTTAGTTAGCCATAATAGCTCATAGACGTGTTCCAGATATTGTTACAAGGCAGAATGGTCTATAAACGGCCTTCTCAAACATCAATCTTTTGCCTTCAGAACTGCTTATTAACTGAGCTGAGGAATACATCAAATATGCTAATAACGTAGTAACCAGCAGCTAAGGAAAAAAAATAAACCACCAAATGTTCATTTACATTAGGATCACAGCAGCAACAGCATACTGATAATTTAACCCCCTCTGCTCTGGATAACAACCTCAATGTGACACTAAGCACAGACTGTATAGTGAATACCGTAATTGAATGACCTTATTGTCAGTTTTAAACAATTAAAGATATTGAGATAATTCAAAAGGACAAGTGGAAGCCTGTTTGCTTCATCTAAAGCTACTTAATAATCAGTTTTATGCACTGAGATAATGAGACATATTAGCCCCAGAGTCGAAGGGGGAGGGTCAATGAAAAAAGCTCAAACTCTCTTAAAACCTAAGGTCAGAGTGAACACATGGCTTTCCTTGCTTACAAGGAGGAATGTCACACTGAAACAAATAATACATAAATAAATGAATGAATGAATGAATAAATAAAATAAAACAAGAGAAGGCAATTATTTGCATGCATGTAATTAAAGGACATTAAATTAGACATTTTTCCATTCTGCACTTGACATTTTGGAAAAGGTTGGTGGTCATTCAGAAACAAATCCTGGGCTACCCTGCTTTGTACCATGTTTGGCAGCAACTACTATAAACTGCTCTCTTCTATATATATTTTTTCATTCACCTCATGAGTTATGCATGTGAAATTTCAGAATCTTTATTGTCATCAGAAACAGCTGCTCATTACAAGAAGATTATTGTTTTGAGATATATACTGCATTTGTGTTGCAGTAATCAGTTAACCCTCTAGGTACATGAGGGTATTTAAAAATGCAGCTCCAGGAACAGGCTGTCCATGTATTATAGCTGTACAGTCCCAAAATTTTTAATATTATTTTTTATTTTCTAGCCAGAATCATACCCCAGACCTACCAACCCTCCTTTAACAAACTTCCAGTTTTCCCTCTCCATGTAATGTAAGAATATGTGAATGCCTCACTACCAATCTACATCATGCTCTCAGTGGGTGAATAAGAGAAGGACACATAGAGATTTGAAATCAGTGTGGCCTCCAGCTTTCACATAACTATTGTAAGAGAATCAATTATTTATACATAATCAGTATTGCTAAAGCATCAAAATGTCAGACATTTTTGAACAGAAAACAGTTCTTTTCATCTATTCATCTATTTAACATATATTTTTAATTATAATTTAAAGCAATTTACAGGAAACTCTTCATGATATGCAGTATTGAGTGCTCTGCAAGCAGCATGAGAAGGTCTTTGCTACTTTCCCATGTTTTGGTTTGTGTTGTAGGCATTTATGCACACTTGTGGGTTGACAGCAGTGGGGTTAGCATTACTGGTTGGCAAGGAGCTAGTCAGTATATCCAAAGTAAGGTCATATCCCACTGCCCTCTGTAGAATCCGGGTAACTAAACTTCAAGTTGACCAAGTTAAAACTGTAGAGCTAGTTTTCTTTTTACATCATACATGGTACTTCTCCTTTTAAAAGCTTCAGTCCAGCATAGCATGGGTGCTGAAATCCCATCAGTGCAGAGGCAGGTGATTACATCCCTGAAGAAAAATGCATGGAGACAGACATAGCCCAAGCTTATGTCATGCGCCAGGAGCAGAGCAAGGTCCTTATTCAGTTTCTCTCAGCTCTTGCAAGGTGTGTGGGCTCTCCACAAACTCTGTCTTCACACTCAGGTTTGTTATACCAGGCCAAATGTAGTAAAGAAACGGGCTTCCACAGAGGGTTAATGAAAAATAAGCATTCCCAAAGAAAATCACTAGATTGAGGAGGAGTTAGGCTGAATGTGAGACTGAAGATGAAGAAAGTGATACTCCCAAACTACTGACATATTGCAGTGTGAAACTGGCTCCTCCAGGGTATTTGGAGATGGCTTTAATTTTGAATCTGCCCCACTGCTCTGAATTTTGACAGATCATTATGGAGTCCGTATCTGCCTTCCTCTCACACATTCATCCAACCAAGCAAGATGCTATAGTGTGGCAGAGCTCCAGAACACTGACATCTTTTTCTGGCAAATAATTAATTTCAAAGTATTTTCTCAAATACATGTAGGCTTCTAGTCAATGAAAATATGAGTTTGCCACTTATTCAAACCATCTGTCTTTATTTTTTAAATTATAATTGTACAATATGTCCATTTTCCAGGATTATTATTTCATTTTTTTAAGATTACTTTTAGGCATCTGAAGGTTTTATCTGTAATTAAAATATGTATACAAGGTTTGATTAAAGTTACTCTATCCAAGCAAAGATATAAAAACTGTTTTTTCTAACAAAGGAAAAACCCCACTGCAGTACACAAATGACATGCCTTGCAAAATGTAGTGCAGCAATCAGTCAGATTTAGGATCCTGACTGTGTATCACGGCATTGAAAGAAGTTCATTAAAATGTGAGAATGGAAGATCTTCACATTCAATACCCAATTTATATTAAAATCTCCTTAAAATATACCACTGGGACAATGCAAGATGTTGATACACTTAGCAAGTGACAGAGGTCATACCTTCTATATTCTGCTTATTAAAATACGTATTTTATACTGGATTTCAATAATTTCCTGCTTTCTAAAGAAAAATATAATTTTGGAAAAGCATAAAATGATGAGCCCTTTGACCTCCAGAAAAGAGCTGGGAAAAAAGCATCTTGCATTACAAATCATTTATCATTCATATGATCTTTGCTGCCTGAATACAAGACTAACTGACTTTTGAATGCAAGCTGGTGATTTCTGAATGCAAGGCTAAGTGTTCAGCTTATGGTACAGCTGGGCCATTCTCACCATGCTGCAAAAAAATCAGCTGAAAGACTTCTTTTCATATATCAAGAAAATGAAAATGGAATAATTATTTTTCTTCTCTAAGCTAAGAAAAATATGGCTAGCATACATTTTGAATCAAGAGTTTTACTGAATGCATTACCATTATTTTTTCATCAATGAAATATCGAGTATTTAGCAATAAATTGAAAAATTTAACGTCTTTTTGAAAAGGTCTACTTTGTGCTTCCTGGGTAACAATGGATAAGTTGCAATTCTGAGAAGATCAAAAAAGTCAGCAAGAAGGCAAATAGGAAAAATACAGTGGTACAGGAAATGATTTAGATTTGGTTTAGTGTCTGTTTAAGGGCAGACCTATGGCTGCTCACACCAAGAGAGCTGAGATACAGCGGATTCAGAGAAAAATGTGGTTTTTGAATATCACATCATATTCAATAGCATATTTTTCATGCAATTATTGAATTATTTCATCTTGATAATGTCAAAGGCAATGCATTTAAATCTTGCTTTAGCATTTAGACTTCTGCATTAGTAGTCAAAGCAACTAGAAATGCTCTGATTTTAATGTGATGAAAATGAAACATTTACTTTATAAAAATGAAAGGTTATAGAACACTTCTTTCACTTTGAGTGAAAAAACCCCATAGTCTAGCTTTGTCAAAACACTGCTTTCTAATAAAATGGAAATTTTGTTTGAAATACAGTTTATCAACTGAGGAGGAGAATCACTGGGTGATAATATAATGACCCATAGACCACAAATCCAAGATTCAGACACCAAAGAAGAAGAAACCTACTGCTTAGCATCACCACACTCTGCAACAACACTGGAGGGTCACCCTTGCTCTGCCCACGACCTCGCTGACCATGTATTGGTGGCCATGCTGAGGAGTGGCCACGATGACTCAACGGTGGTGGCTTGTAGGTTATGCCTTGGGCTGTTGTCCAGCACCCCCTGAGAGCACCCAGGCAAGCAGAGAACACCAGAGAGCACCTGGCCAGGTGTGGCAGTGCTGAACTCAGCCAGCGGGGCTGGTGTGACACTCAGTCAGCAGCCTGATGCAGACACAGCACTGGCCCTCTGTGTGCTCAGCTGAAATGGTTACTTGCATGGTCGAAGAGTTAGCGTGCCTAGCCAGCTAACCTAGCTAAGAGTCACTTCTGGGAGCTTCAGGTGCTTAGTAAATAACTGTGTTTCTTATCTTCATAGGCAGAATTTCATGTTTTTCTGTCCCTTATCATCCAAAAAAACCAGTATTTTTACCACACATCCATATTATCTGCCAAGTCTGTTGCAAATGAAGCACTTTTTTAAAACTAAAAATCCAGATTTGAGAGGCACAAGTGTGGAAATGTGAGGAATAACAGATCCATTTTTATCCAGGAGCTCTGTTTGTTCTCCCACTCACTCAACAAGCAGCCTGCACTTGCCTCTTCCACTCAGCCCTGGGTGTCATCTGGAGGTGACCGTGGGGAGCTGGGCTTGCTCTAAGTGCTTCAGAAGGAAAGCACAGGAAAGGGCTTCTTTTGTACTTCCTAAAGCTTATGCATCTGTTTGGGCTCTACATGATAACAACTTTTATATTTTTCATCTTCCACAAATGTACTGTTTGTACCTTCAGGGAGTGAAAAACATCTTTGTGTGAAATGACAAATGAATACATTGATTGATACAGCATTTGCGCCACTCTAAAAATCAATGCAAAGTTGCAGGAAAACAGAGAATCAGAGAGATTATTTTAGGGTTCAGTTTATCAGAAAGCAGTATGTGTTTGTATGAATACTTGGAATGAGTTAGTGAACATGTATCATTAAGTCTTGTATAACTATACAGATGCATGTGCACACACACTCCCCTGAACCACTAATAATTAATCAAATTATCGAATAAACAGTAGGGAGGAAGCAAAGTTTAAAATATCTGGACTTGAGAGGCTTGGGATTTTCAGCAGTGCCTCTGAAGAGATGGGATTTAAGGCTGCTATGAGTCCTACAAAAAAGCATAACAGGGAAAAAAAGAAGTCATCTCCATCCTGTGTGGGCATCACAGCCCTTTGTGAAGCCCATGTGTAGTTTTGCTGTCCTTTTCTGGCACAGATGTGAGAAATGTGAGTGTACTTGCCAGCAGCCAAGGGTGTAGCAGGGGACTGGTCTCTGGAGAGCATTGTGTTGTGCGTGGCACGTACTCTACATGGCAGATTGTCATGCAAGTAAATGCTGTCAGATTCACTTTATACACCCACCCAGTTTCTTCATTCCCCTCTAGAGTCAGAGCCAGATGTGCTGGCAGTCCTTATGGGAGAGAGGAGGCCGAGATACTTCATGCTGATGCTCTCTTTGGGTTTGGGGCCTGCTTTTCCTATGAATCTTAATAAAGGCTCAAGAAAGCTTCATTTCCAGGAATTTGACAGGCTAGTGCCAGTCCAGAAGCAACAGGGGAGCATGCTGTGCATACTTGCTTACAGCAGCCCTGCTGGGTTTTCACTATTAATTGTCCTCTCATGTGCTTTCATATTCTGCAGGGAAAAAAGCCATAGTCTGTGCTGAAAAGAGATGCTTCAGACAAAATGGAGTCAGTGCTGTTCTCCTTGGCAAAGACTTGCTCCTGCAGGGCCTGTGCTTTCAGAAAAGAGACACATTAGATGTAACACTGAATTTGATGTGTTTAAATTACCTGACAAGCACCTTGAGTTTCTGCTTTCGCTGATTATTTATCTGCCACCATCATCCATTTCTCGTTTAGTTGATCATGATGTGAGCATGATCGTGCTGTAGAGGGAATGACACTTCCTTCTGTCTCCCATATGGGTCACTTGGAGGATGATTGTCCCCTCACACTTCAGGAGGTCACTGGCACTACACTGGTGCTGAGAAAATGTGAGTGAAAGGATCTTCTTGCCTGCTCCTCCCATCAGCTCTGGCTGCATGCAGTACAGCTAGGTGCAGAATGATTTGCAGGAGGTATTGCTTCTGAAATTGCTGACTTAGCAAGCCTTGAAAAGAAAGCCAGGACAGAGGGCATTTGGGCTGATGGATGGTTATAGAGATACATTATATACTACTAAAGAAAATAAGGAAGACAAAAAAAGGCAAAAATAGTAGAGAACTGGCATACTGGAACATGGTTCTGCCCGTTCCCTGTGACTGGTTCAGCTTTCCTGGCCAACACACTGAATCACTATCCAGAACCTTTAAAATAATCAGTCATCATCTATTTTCTTCTCCTGGTTTGTATGATTTTGCTGCTCTTCTGGAAAAAAATATGCATACAAAACCATCACACTTCCAAAAAGATGTAAGATATTAATTATGTGAATTCTCTTGTAGCAACATAACATTTGGAGCAATGTCTTGTTTCAAAAGCATGGTTTCTTTAACTCTCCCATACTGAAAATAGAAGCAACCAAGGTATGTATTGACCTCAGTATTGGGAATCTGGGATTTTTAATATTTTTTTCAATAAATACAAGAATCATAGGCCTTGACATTCAGACTGTGCAAAATTCTTTACAGTTTCAAGCTAACAGGCTGATTTTTCCTTCTGTTACATTCTGTAGGAACAGGGATAATCCTGGAGCATTTATGGTCAGGAGTGATGTCGTTCCAAAGAAGTCTTCCCTTCTACTATTCTCATTAGAATAAGATTAGTTGAGTTCATAAAAACTGCAAAGAAGTGTAGAAAAAATTATTTCCATGGCCAAATCCTTCCTTTCCAAGTAAGATGTGGATTATGAAAGCTGAAAAAACCCCCCCTTTTCTTCTTTTGTCTTCTTTTCCAATAAAACTCTTTAGGAGTCATTTAGGCATGTGTCCCATGTCTATCACAGTGTGATACAAAATTAACTCTAAATCAACAAGTCTGACACTGGAAACCAGGTGCTTAATTTGCAAACCAGCTCCTCTAAAAAACATGTCATTGCAGATAATTTAGGGATATATTGAAAATACGAATGTATAAGGCCAAATGCTTGAAAATAGTGGTTTAGATTTCATCATTGCAGACCTGTGATCTTGACACTCAAAAGTAAAGTGTGTTTTTTGTCAGATGATCTTCTGTGATAATGATGTCAGGAGATGACAAATTGAGGGTAGTGGTATCAAAGAATTTACTTAGTCATCTTGCCAGATATTTTGGAGAACCTTGAGTGTCTTCACTCTCTTTAGAAATGAGTCATACAGAATAGGGCATGCATTATTGAGTTTTACAGTCAGTAAATAGTGCAGAATTCCCACGTGGTTCCTTCCTGCCATGTTTGGCATGTCCAGGGTAGCAGTCATCAGAGGATTGTGTGTGTTGAATGTGCAGTGGGACTGGGGAGCAGCAATATATGAATTGCCATCCTGAATAAAACTCTGTGCCATCAAGTCCAGGTTACCACTGCCACACATCTCAGAGGATAGGAAAATAATGTGTCCCTGGGCAGCTGTAACAGGACCCTCACACAGACCTTCATTCCACCTCCTCGATCTGTATCCCAGGGTCTTTTGCGTTCCTGTGGTGAACGAAAGTAGGAAAGATTTCTAGATCCCTCTAGGTACACACAAGTTTATTCATCTTGGCTCTCTTTGGCTCTCTTTTTGTATGTTTTAACAAATGCATGGTTTAAGTTGTGTGTTTGCTGGCTATAATGGTCTCAGGCTAATGTGACCAACACCTGAGCTGGCTTTGGTATATCTGTATCCTAGTCTTAAAGGTGAGCACTCCAAAACTTTTATTGATACAACTGTAACAATTAAGGAATACGTAAAAATTTAAGTTCGCACTTAAGTGAGACTAAATGGCTTGTAAACAAACTTGTTTGTGCTCTCTGGACCCTGTAAAATAGCTCCTTCCATCCTGATTTCCTTGACTAAGCAGCTGTCAAGGACTTTATGGGTTGAAACAATCTCCACACAGTCTCCTCTGCACTCCTAGTAGAGTCTCTCTGTCCACTGCTGTGAAGTCTGGCTGTGAGTGTCTGCTGTTCATTTTTTCTGGGGTACACAGCTTGGTAAAACAAATCAGTCTGACAAACTCTCCTTTCTCCCTCTATTTCCTCTATTTGCTTTGATACTTGCCACAAACCTGTGGCATGGTTTCAGGAGCCAAACCAGTAAAAAACTGACCCAACAATCAAAGTGGGTGGGTGGGGGTGTCAGCAAGTTTAGCAAGCTGAGCCAGCCCACTGAAGGTCAGATGGATGCCACTACCATCTCAAAGAATATCTGGAGTGGTGGTGGAATAGGGGTGCCTGTTCTTGGTTGATCATCTCATTCCTACTGCAAAACTACAGCCTTCAGGAGTATTTGGAGCCGGGCTGACCACTGTCTGTTCTTTCCCAGCTATCATAGCCTTCCTCCTAACTCAGAGGTTAAGCTGCTCTTGAAGAATGGTATAGCCTCTCAGGACACTGGGGTGCCAAATAACAACCCAAAACAGCAGCCATCCTCCTGGTTCCTACATGGTCACTGCATTGTAAAACATATATACAGTTTGTCTCTGCAATGGTGTAACCTCTTTCTTGCAGCCATCATCTTGACTCCCACTGCAGTCAGCAAGCAGCATTAAAACACTGTGACTATATGGGTACAACAGAAATCACAGCAGAGAAATGCAATCTGCAGTCAGGTCTAGCTGTGGTGTGTGCATTCAGGGTGTCGATTCCTGTCTTTGTCTTTGAATGTTTAGCCACAATCCCTAGTGATTAATACAAATTTCTGCTAGAAAGGAGAAATAGGAAAAAAAATCAGCATAAATTTGCCTCAGTGTAAAATTCATACTCCAATGAATTACTACTATGCTGTAGACAGCAGTAACAGCAAGTAAGCCATTCAGTATTATTGTAATGGTGATGATTATTGTCTGTTTCTGTTCACCAAAACAAAGAAAATAAAAAAATTGCCCACTGTCTTCAAACCCACCTCATATTAAATCCCCTGGGCTTCATTCCCAACCTGCACCTGCCTGACATCAGTGTGGGCCATTGATTTCCATGAGGAAACACTCAGTTTGCATCAGTGCCCACGACTGAAAAAACAGGTCCTGGCTTTTTGTGGGGTTTGGCATACTGTCTTTAAATCAGACAAAATTAGCCAGAATTTGTGAATTGGTTATTCTTTGCCTGCTGAAACGAGGGAATGTCTGCAAGCGCTGCTTTGAGAATCTGTTCTTTTTGTCTGAGAACAGATGTCTGGGAGGGGTTTTGGCAGGACCCACTCTGTCAAACAGTCCAGCTTTGACAGTTACTTGCTTGAGGGATGGCTGAAATGCAAAGCATTTCTGATCAGGATATCATATTAATCTGGAAGTTAATTACTGTGTCTGCCTTGGTATAAATAATTAATTATGCAAAACCCACACAGCTGTGGCTGGACAGAGTTAAGTGACTTGCTGTCAATGTCTCATGGTTCTGGAAAGGGATTTAGAAAATAAGCTCTTTAACTCTTGGGCCACTCTATTGTGATAGCCCCTTCCTGATCAGATGAGAATATGATTACCACTGAGCATGCTTCTCTTTACAAAAGGACATTTCCCAGTTTAGCCTGTTCAGGACCCAGTAGCAATCTCTTCTCAATGCTGCGGCTGTGTCAAGCTAAGAAGCCAAACACTCATTGTTTAAAGAGAATGAATTTGCAAAGCCTCTGTGACTGCACAGTCATGCTCAGAGCAATCATTAGCCAAAGCTACATCTGCATCCAAGGGTGGATGTGTGCAGGGGAGTGAGCAAAGAGTGAAGGCACATGGATGCAATAATCAACCTTCCCATTTTTATAGCACACCAAGGTAAAGAGAAGGCCAAGTTTACAGAAATTACAAATATTTTTGACAGAAGCAGTCCAGAATCTGATCTTCTGAAGAATGGTCAGGGTCACAGGTTCACACTGTGAAATAAACAGTATTTCTGGAAGGCAAGGGCGTAGAAATTGTCTTGCTATACACCCATTTATGATATGTATTTTCCAGTAGATCCTGGATTTTAAATGTACAAATAGAAGTATCAGCCCAGACTCATTTGCGATTAGCAGTTTTCTGTATGTAACTCTGATTTGCTAAAACATATTTTGCCTGTAGTGCTAGTAAATGAAACACAAAAAAGAAAATCTTGGTAAATGTGTCAAATACCTTGGTGTAGGCCAACACTGTGAAATTACTGCTGGAAAATACAACCCAGAGGACATATTTTGTACCTTTTGTACCAAGGAATCTTCCCCTGGATGGTTCTATCTTAGTTTACAGAATGTGTTCTGGAGAGGACCTTGGTGTCTAGGGCACACTAACCCCTACCTACAAAGCTTCTACAATGTTTCGTCTCCTAGCTGAACAAACAAGTCCAAGAATGTAGTGCAAAAAGCACTAGGAATACAGAAGCTGTAAAAAGTTATAACAGGGGTATAAAAGAAAAGGCAAAGAATCATCCTGGCATCACCTTCAAAGGATCAACACACCACAATTCATAGGATAGGTAGGGATCTCAACACCTCTATTATTCCTTCCTTTAAGTAATGTAAAGCTGTGTTAGCATCTACTCAAATGAGGAAGGAGGGAAAAAATTTGTCTATGAAAGTATTAGATGCAGAAGATACTTATCTGTGACTCTTTCCAGGCTTTGGCTGTATTATTAAAACAGAGTTTTACATATGGAACTTTTATATAGAAATTTTCATCCTCCAAGGATCTCAAAATACATTTACAAAGTATCATAGAGATTGTAAGCAAGTGCAGAAGCAATTACATGCTTAGCTGTAGTTCAGATACAACCTTAGACATTGTAAAATGTGAAAAGGAAATGTAGTAGGAAAATGGCTTATCCTTTCAAATAAATGCTACAGGCCTCCTACCTACCACCTGTATTTCTGACAAACATGACAGGACATTGGCTCAAATGAACCAAAATGTTTTTTTTCTAGGGTGCCATTTTCCCCATGTGCCAGATGCAATCTAAGCTCTAGGTTTGATTTTGTGCTCTTGACACAGAAATTCAAACTATAGCCTGATCTGTGCAAGCATACTGTCAAACGAGAGACAGTAACACTTGGACTATTTATCCAGCTAGAAGCAAGCCTCCAGTTGAAGGTCCAGGCAGTGGCTTGTGATCCTCCATGCCATTTAATTCTTAACATGCACCTTGGCACAGCTTTGGCTCTGCTAGATGGTGCAAAGATATTTGCTTTTAGTTCAGGTATCACCCTGAGCCAAGGACTTTTCATAACAGGAAGCATTCATGACATTACCCAGATTTCTAGAAGAAACCTGTCTGGCTGTGTGGTACCTGTCTTCAGGAACAAAGGATGGGCCAGATTTGGGAGCAGCCCTGGTCCCACTGAAGCCAGTGACAGTTCAGTCACTGGCTCTAATGTAAATGTGACTGTCTATCAGTCAACAATTCTACCACCAAACAGAAATGATTGCATGTGGATTGTCTTTAGATTAAAAATTCAACTAATTCAACTACAAGCATTATCAAAAGTTGTGATAAAACTCAGAGGCCTCATATGACCTCTGCCAAAGGTTGTAAGAAAAGTTGCTAGTGTTGCTTTAATGCTGCCAAAATTGGCACCTTAAAAACACACATAATTTTTTACATTGAAGAACTCCCTTTCTGAAGAAACCTGATGTGTCTGCATGCTGTCATTTCTGACAATGGCAACACCTCAAATACCTGTAAGCATTGTTCAGCAGTCATCTTCTAATTTATTTTAAATGTCACTTGAAATTCTTAGTAAGACGGACAGGAAAACAAGAAAGAAAAACTGAAGTTTGAGGATCCAAAAATATAGTCGTGGAAAGATTCCTCTTGTTTCAAGAAGATTATCCCTAAGCTCCTTTGGGGAATTAAAAAAAAAAAAAGTCCAGAAGCCTGGTTGTCCTTGGTTTGTCAGTGGTGACAAGCATTGTTAACAAAAGCCCCCAATGCAAAGATAATATTAGAAAGCAATTTTTTATCCACAATTTTCTTGAATCCTAGTAACCTGGCTGTTGTACTGAGTCTAGCAAGATGGAGGTAATTTTCCCCATGGTGGTGTTGTGTTTTGCACTGGTAGCTGGCAAGGTGCTGATATCACACCAGTGCTTTGGTGCCTGCTGAGCAGCGCTGGAACCATCAGTGACATCTCTCCAACACTCCACCCTCACTGGTAGGCTGGGGTGGCCAAGACCTTGGGAGGGGACACAGCCAGGACAGCCAACTCAAACTGACTACAGGGATATTCCATGTCATATGATGTCTGCTCAGTGGTAAAATCTAAAAGAAAAAAGGAGAGGAGGAGGGGGCATTTGTTTTACTGTGTTTCTGTGTTCATCTTCGGGAGCAGCCGCTACTGAAGCCCTGCTTCCTGGGAAGCAGATGGACATCTCCTGTTGATGGGAAGAGAATGAATCTTTGCTTTTTCTTTGCTTCCATGCATGTCCTTTGGTTTTGCTTTATTAAACTGCTTTTTTTCTTGATCCAAAAGGTTTTTTTCCCCATATTATTTTCTTCCTCCTGTCCTGCAGAAAAAGGGACTGATAGACCAGCTTTGAGGGCACCTGATATCTAGCCAAGGTCAACTCACCACAGTCCTTTTTGTTGCCCAATGTGGGACATGAGGAATTTGAGATAATTATAATAATTTGGAAAGGTAACAGGCAAAACATGGACTGAACAACATCTAGAGAGTGAAAAGTGGAATAATCATGGAGAATTTCTGTCATTGAAATTGTGGTGAGGTAGATTGTCCACTTTTGCTTCCTTATGATAATGTTCTTGTGATTTTGGTGTGGGGAATTATTTTTCGTTGATGTGAGTGAAGTTTGTGAATATTGTGTGATGAATGTGAATTTTATTGCTAATTCTTAAAGGTTTGATTCACAGATGTAAGGGGTGGTATGCATTGGGTTTGTGTGATTTGGTAGTGAGGGAAGCTACAGGGGTGACTTCTGTAAGAAGCTTCCAGAAGCTTTCCCCATGTCCAACAGAGCCAATGCCAGCTGCCCAGATGAGAAGGGGAGTGACAAAGCAGCTTTGGTAGGCGCCCAGAATCCATTCATGGTCAACCCATCACACTGGTACTTCCTGAGATTCTCATATTCTAGGCAGATTCCACTAAGTTTTGCTGCCCCAAGGTGTTCAACTTTGCTGGTACCACTCAGCCTTCTCCTCTTCCTCCTTTTCCCCCATTTAGTGTTTTCACATCTTTTTTTTGTCTGTGTACTTGTGCTCATTTATCTTCTTTCCCCCATCCCCAGGCAGAGGTCTCCCACCATTCCTTCCCCTCAGGACATTGCCTTAGCACAACCTCTTTGTTCTCTCATCCTTCTCCCTGGTTTAGTCCTTCCTCTTTTGCAGACCAGCCATGCATGACAAGCACCATCCATCATCCATGCACACTCAGCAATGCCAGACCTGCCTTCTTTGATATCACTGTTTAAATTACACCATCCTGACATCCTCCTAAATGGATCAGTACTTGTTCCCTGCACACAGATCTCCCTGAGCTACATCTGTAACAAAGACTCTACAGCTACACATGAAGAAAGGGAGAGTTACAGTGGCAGACACTGGTATGGGTTTTCTGTTTTGTTTTCATTCTATATCATTGAAGAAATCACAGAGTGTATTTCTATATTTAACATAACTGTCCATAAATGCATATGGATAACTTTTTCACATACACACATACATGCATATATGTGTACACATATATATGTCTATATACACATATATATTTTATACTTTCAGTATTCCCAGCAGTGCATTTATGTAGTCTGTAACAGGAATCTTTTCTTTTAGTCAAAGAATAAAAGAAATTAAAAAAAGAGATTGAGCTGAAAGTTATGGATGAGTTAACATTTCTTCAGTTTCCAGCTTCAGCACCTAAGTCTTTCCCATTTCTCACAGTAGATTTCTTCAGTGTTTTGTGGAACTGAGTTTCAAGTTCAAGTTCCTCATTTGTACATGATTTAAACAACAAGGTTATGAGGCTAAACTAAATCTTCTGACTTACTGAGATGCTATGACAATAAGGCTGTATAACCACCAAGCCAAATAAAAACAAACTGTAGATAGGCAATTCAGTTCTTACATCCTATGTGATTTGGGGTGCAATTTGAGCAGTTTATCCAGACTGACATCCATTTCTAAAGCTATATCCCATTTTACTCCTTTCTTTCTGATGTGTGTTTAGGTTAGTGGCAAAAGGTAAAATGTATAATCTGTACCTGGGGTTGAAGCTCACACATTTGCATTGGGCAAAAATGCAAATTTTGAAGAGGCAACGGATTTGTCTTACCACTTAGAGGGACCTCCATTTGTTCCAAATTGTATGAAAACACCCCCAATTTGCCACAAGATTTGGGTCAAGGCTGCTTTCTCTCCATGTATTTTAAATCTCTGCATGTTTTCTAGAATGGTCTCAGGTCCTTTGGAACAAGAAAGTGTAACTGCCCATGTTCAGTCCCCATAGACCTCCTTCATTATATTGTTCTTCCTCCACACCTCGACCTGTGGAGAGCTTTACCTAATTCACCTCTATGGGAAACGGTCTTAAATTTACAGGTATCCATCATTGAGATGCACTGGATCAGTGGGGTCATTGGAGTGTCACTGTCCATGCATGCAGGCAGATTAAGTTAGAGACAAGTGTCCTCCCTGAAGTTACATGATGGATAAATCTGCCTCAGCCTTAAGAACAAGCCCTGGGAAATTCTTTCTGTCAGGGTCCTTAGCACAAGATCAGAAGCTTGTGTATAACAATGTGGGATCTCATAGAATATTCACTTATTTTAGGAACATTGCCTTCTTTCTCCAGGAGCTTCTGATAAAGTGACTTCAGCATGTAATATATTATTAGCAAAAAACCACTGTGCCTTCCCCGTTAAAAACCTCGACTCACAACTCCCAGCAGGAGCAAGGCAGGTCACTGCGTCACTATTAACCAACAGCTGACAGCTAATTGATTTTACACTTGTGTATAAGTGCTTGCAAACCATAATTTAAAAGCTAATTTGTTTCATACTTTTAATATCATAGGCAGTTTTGTATCCTGTCCTACAAAGCCTGAGCTAATCACAGTCCATCATTTTTAGTGCTGTTGGCCCCAAAACTGGTCTTTTGTATATTCATACTCTGTGACACTCTTATCTCTTAACCCAAATGTGAGAAACAGCCCTCCAGCACCAGTTGTCTCGTGGATACATCAAGGGAGAATTTTCAAAACTGAAGCCACTTTAGGGTAGTTTTAATGAGGCCGTGTTTGCTAAAGCATGACTGACAGAAATAATAAGTTAGCATTTGTGAGGGAACCCTCAGAAATCGAGCTACAGCAGGCAAAAAGCCAGCAGAAATTGTTGTGCTGTTGAAGTATCTCCTAAAATAGCTCTCCTAGCTCAGCCTAATGCAATTAAAGTTACTGATGTACATAATATGAAAACTGGGAGCTCTTCCTGTTAATAACCACTGTGTAACTGAGGTAATCCATTTCATTAATTTAATATACACTTTTGTATCCCCTGATAATAGACATATAATTAAAGGGATAGGCTTTGCATTCCAAAATTAAAGTTTGCAAAGGGCAGTTGTATGAAAATAAGGCATTTTGCTTAATTTTTGCTCAATGTCAGCTTGGTTAACACTTTTTTATTTTATTAAAGTGTCAGTACTAAAATTCAGAATAAATTGATATAGGTACTGATCAACTTTATCAATAAGAAGGCATGTTGTCTGGTGAAGATGAAAAGAAAACAGTAAGTGATTGTAGAATGTGTGGATGGTGTGGTTAAAAATATGTATTGAAATTGGAAAAGGTCCACATTTATTTCAATGTTTTATATTATGTGGATGTAAAAACACAACAAGATTGTCCTTCTTTTATTTTTCAGAGTGTTGATTAGAAATTATGGCAAGAAGATTGCTATTTTATATTTCTAAAAATCTTTGACCAGAACATAAATTATATAAAAGCCAAGACAGTAGATTTTTAATAGAGATACAAAAGATACCTAAAGGAGCAATGAAACTGAAGAAACTATGTTTAAAAACGTAAGAGTTTAGGTGATTCATTTGAAAATTATTAAATTGAGGAACAATACTCCCTCAATTGAGTATTCTGTGAAAAGAGGAAAAATCCTGTTTGTTTACTCCAAATATTTCATATTTTATATATATGTGCAAATATATACTTTTTACAGAGATAAAAGTCTTGTGAAATTGTATGGATAGGACAAAGGAAAATGTGTAGTGCACAAGCAGGATGAGAGATGAGTTTAACAATAGAAAGATAAATAAAGATAAATGTGTAATTATAATGAATATAAAGAGGCAAAAACGGACATTTAAGAAAGATAAATATTCATGAAACTAAATGAGTCAAATAGTTAATTATTAGAGGGGGAATAGATATGCCAGGATTCATAAACCATGGCAGTGTTGAACTGTAGATATTTCAATTTGTGATTATGTAATAGGTGATATTACAAATATCACCTGTTATTTGTGATATTATATATCACACTATATAATGTGATATTATAAAGTGTGGCAAGATCTTGAAGTAAAAATATTCCCTTGTAAAGATGAGTGCACCTGAAGGTTAAGCTCATTCTTATACCATCTTTGTAAATGAATAGAAACATTTAGTTTCTATTTTTAAAAATTTTCTTTCCCACAGCTGAATTGAGAAGTAAAAATGCAGCTCTTTCTTTATGGCCATTTACTAGCAATAAGCCTTGTCAACAGCTTCTTAGTGTGGCAGAAGTGTCAATGAGAAAAAACCTTGGGCACTAATGGAAGTATTAAGATATGTAATATATTTAAAGGTAAACTGATACAGGATTGTCTGGAATACCAATCATTTAAGGATCCAGAAGCAGGGACCTCCCTATGGTTGTTTTTGTTTTCTTCTGCTTTCAGTTCAGAGTCTTGTCAAAGGAACTTCCATAAGCCAAGGCCAGGCTTTGCTCACCCAGTGCTTCCATACATCACCTCACCTAAGTGATTTGAGAGATATTTTTCTCTCTTTCTTTTTTTAGGGAATTGAAAATTATTCTTTGGAATAATTAAATATACTTAAGGAATAATTAAAAGTACTTCCTTTCTTCCCTCTGGTTCTTTCCAAATTTTCACCTTTGTCTTTAAGAGGATGAGGGTTTCAAATTTCTTGTGTGGTTGTCTGTGCAGGAGCCACTACTACACTGTCAGTGAAGAATCGGGATGTTAAATTCTTGTTAAAATTCACATAGTCAGTGGTTGTCCTGTGCTATCTATAAAGATCTCTCTGTAAGGCCTCCCTATCCTTGAGGGAATCAACAGCTCTTCCTAATTTAGTGTTGCTGGCAAATTTGCATAGTGTGCCCACAACTCCTTTATCCAGGTCATTGATAAAATGTTGTAAAGAACTGACCCTAAAATTGAGCCCTGGGGAACACCACTAGTGACTGGCTGTCAGACTGATGTTGTCCCAATACAGCAACGCTTTTAGTCCATCCTTCCAGCCGGATGACCACCCACCATATTGTGCTCATGTCTAGCTGGATTTTGTCCAGAAGAATACTGTGACAGACGGTATCCAAAGCTTTGCAAAAATTAAAAGAAACCTCTCACACCAACTGGCTTGTTGTATTTTGTTCAGTCTCCTGATACATCATGGTTTTTCCTTTAGTGCTTTAACCTCAACAAAATCAAGATTCAGTTAGGGTTCTTAGGACAACCTGTTAACTTTGCCAATTAGTGCACAGGGGGGTAAAAAATTTATGAGGTAGGAACTAGATCTGTATTCAGTCAGCTCATTAACTGATATCATTATCAAACTGATACAGGAATCATTAAAAATGTATTGGATGTAAATAGCTTTCAATCTATATTCAGTTGGCTGGATTTACACCAGTAGTGCTAATATATACTCTAAGCCATCTGTTCCCTTAATGAATACTAGTAGCTGTATGCACAGTTCTTACTTTCATGAACACAAAGTTGGCATAATAATTAAGGACATGTAAAGCATAGAAAAACAAAAGCATAGAAATTAAAATTTAAGGTACCTATGTATGAGCATAAATTTTCTGTCTCTTAGAGATGTAGTTATCACCAACAGGAAACTCCTCCTGGATCATAAACAGCCTGTTGCAACTCTGCCTTGGTCCCAGGAGAAGACAACCTTGCTGTACACTTCATCCTAAAGCAGAAGAGTCTAAAGCACTGTTTACTTCTACCAGATGCCTAAAAATCTGCCAGCTGATGTGGCTGTGGTATGACATGGGTTATATGAGGTTTTGGGTAAAACCTCATATAAAGGAGAAGGGAAGGGACCTTCCTAAACCAGTAATTCCTTGCCTGAGTCTCCAGTAGCAGGAGGAAGAGCAAGGCCATTGACCATCCATCTTCTGTCCCATCTCTATCTTTCCTTCTTCCCAGGACTACACTTAGCTGATACTCACCTTCACAAAAAGACAAATTGCCGTTTGATGTAAACCAGCTTTATTCCAGGTTCCCATTCCTACATTTACCCCAGTATAAAGACATATCTCCTCCTCATTATCCCCATTCTGTAAAAAGAAAAGAAAAACCAAACAAAACAGATGAAAGAAATCTGAAAAAGCAAATCCAAGCCCAGAAAACCTCACATCTGGAGAAAAAGAGACAGCAGGAAAAGCCCTGAGCAGTGAGAGTTTGGCTTACTTTTTAAATGTAAGCAGCATGATATATCTTTTGTGGGTAAAAATGATTATTGTGTTATTTTGTTCAGCTGGCCTTCTTCCACATCCACTGATAGGGAGCAGTTTAAACTTGTTCATGCACAGATTTCTTTGGATCTCCTGAATGTGTTATTACTGTGAAACAAAATTAATTTCTTTCAGTTGAAAGAAAATAATTCACTTCTCCAAGATTTTTCTATAATACTTGTTCTAAAGGCCACGTGCTGTTTGGTTGTCAGGTGCTGATTTTCCACACGGTGCTACTTACTGTGTAGCATTAAACAGGTGCAGTCTTAGGAGTGTATAAACTGAGAGCATGCATTGGAATTTATTTGTTTTGTAGGGAAAAGTACAGAGAACTGTACTTTGCATATCTGAGTGAGGAAGGAATAAAATGCTTGCAAACTCTGAATGTGTCAATGGATGGAGATAAAGATGAGAAAAATTTTCTGAAAATTGAATTTGAGACATTTTGGCACAGTTGAAGCCTAAGTTTTCATCCTTCTACTCTTCAGATGTGAACTTTTCCTATGGTGCTATGAGATACATCAGTAAGCTGAAACTATGTAGTCACTAGATTTATAAGTATTAAAATAAACATTGCTGCTGCAAGTGTACGAGTTGACTGCATGTCGAGATCTGGCTTTTAACTTTCAGTTTATCTGTGCACAGGAATTATATTCTGAATCACACCTGTGGTCCCTTGAAGCAGTCAGTGATAAATAGCAGAGGAATCCTGCAGGTATGAAGTGTGGAAAAATCCTTCTCACTTAGCTTTTTGCTCTTTACCTTGAATAGCTAAAGCATGACATATTCTGAAACAGGAAAATTTATTACTTAAAAAATGTATATATGGAACTATTATTTTAATTTCTCAGTTCTTCTATATACTTCATTTCAATCACTTCCTGTGAGTTCTATTGCTTCCTTACCTGCTGATAATTACCAATGATTACTGAGAGGTGAATGTATGGAAAAGAGTTAGAAGACACACACAAATGGAACTGACAAAAATGCTCAAAACTGTTCTTATTTTCTCCAGGAGAGAATTACAGATCAGGCCTGATCCATTGCATTTATTATCTCACAATAAAGAAGTAAATGCCTGCATTAAGTAATGATGGATCCTCTTAAGTCCACAATGGTATTAGGTACTATACCTCGCAGTCACTCTGTTCATGGAGCAAGAGGCCATATGAGCAGCTGAGTTACCATGCAGGAGTCACACACAAGTCAGAGCCTCTGTGGCTCTACTTCAGAAGCAAGTCCAGATACTGCTAGGAGATCGAGGGTATCTCTCTTCTCACAAAAGCTTGTGGCAAAGCAGGGGCCAGGCAACCACGCCCAAAACAGGGTGATGCTACTTAACAAGAGAATCAAAGAGAATGTCTTTGTCATAGGCAGATCTACTTAACACCTCTGAGAAATAAAGGTCTGCATCTAATTCACTGTATCTGCTCATTTCACTAAAATAATGGAACACACATTACAAAAAGCAATCAGCTACAGAAGAAACACCACAAAATCTCAGACATCTGGTGGCAAGTCCAAACATGCAAGATTCTGTTAGCTATAGCACTTCGCCCTGTTTGATTCAGCAACTTTCTCTCACTACCTAATTAATAGACTGGAAGTGTTGCAGAGCCTTCTTTCCCCACATCATCTTCCTAACCCTAGCAGTACTACTGGCACCTTGATTACCACCAGTTTCCTTTCTAGTTCATTTCAGCCTGGAAAATGTTCCTTTTGTGCATGTGGAGTGGTCCCCAGGAAAGCACAACCCTCTGCTCTTCCAGGATGGCTTCCCTAAACCCAGGGTGTGTTATAAGGACAAGGTAAGAGTTGCTTTCTCTCTGTGACTCAGCTGCAGTCTTTATAGGAACCAAATAGACACAAAAGAGTCTGGTCAGTCACCTGGGGTGTGCATACGGCTTCAACCCATTCTGAATATATTCTATTTTCTTTACAGAGACAGGTGCAAACAGACACAGGGATAAATGGCTTGCATTTCTGGAACATATGGGAGGCAACTCACTTTTCTGATAGAAAAAGTAAAAGCATTTTTCAGTGATTTTCCATAGAAGGCAATGTCTGGGATAGCACAGAGAATGGAGATATGAAAGAAGTTTACAGAATCACAAAGGCAATGGATAATCTCAATTAACTCTTGCTTCAGTTCTCACTGCATTAGTTAGGGAACACTCAATAAAACTGAAAAGGGGTCATTTTATAATAGATAAAAAAGAGTACATATTTACACAGTGGGTAGAGAAGTTTTGGAATTTGTTGCTACAGGAGGTTGTAAGGCAGATAGTATTGGCAGGGCCAAGAATGCTTTAGATAGATTTATGGACAGCAGGTTCCAACATGGATGCTAAAAGAACTCAGAAAGGTTTCATGCTCTAACTTCCCTAATACAGCATTTTGAGATGCTGGGGAAATATGAGAGGAACAGAAAACAAAATATGGCCAGGCTCATGTGCTCTCCTTAAATATCATGTCCTACTGCTGTTGAATGAATATTATACAAGATGAGTTATTGTGTTACTTAATAGCACATTTATTCTGTTCTTATATTCTCATTTCTTTTTTTTTCTTATACTCTAAGTGCTTCTTTTTACCCTGTGTGTTATATGAAGATCCTAAGCCCCTGAGCTGTCAATGAGGGCTCCAGTAAGGCATAAACTATGTCACAGAAAACAAACATTATTCTTGGATCATACACTAAACATATCAGACTATGACTCCCAAAGTACAATGAATATCATTATATTTACCTGCAGCAAAAGTGTACATTGAGTAGACATGCATATACAAGCTGTTTGCGGGTGTTTGTGTGCCTGTGTTTGTAATTCACTGTCTGTTAGCATATTCTCTTGCTATTACTCATGTGAAGGTGCAATATTCTCTCACACCAGCCTGCTTTACAAGCAGGAGGTCGTGCTGAAAGAACCTGATAACCTTGTGCAGTGAGGTGATGGACAGCCTGGTGGAGGGTGGGAGAGCAGTAGGTGCTGTTCACTTTAGCAAGATTTCCAATACTGTCTCCATAGCACCCTTATAGAAAAGCTGACAAGGTGTGGTTTTGGTGGGTGGTCAGCAAGGTGGGTTGAAAACTGACTGAGCAGCCAAGCCCAGAGGACTGTGATCATTGCACAGAGTCCAGCTGGGGACATGCCAGTAACTGGTACCTTGGACTAGTAACTGAGCAGGCAGAAAACCTGGTTACTCTGTAGTCCATGGGAAGGAACTCCATAGTTAGATGATGTTCAGATGCTTTTTTTCCTTAGACTGTTTCCTTTCCAGGTAGTGTTTGTAGTAAGCTCTCTTCAGACATGGGAAAAGATAGAGAGGAGTGAATGACAGAAACATGAAGGTCAAATGACTCTTGTTTCAGAATTATAGCAGTGCTCTAATTCAATATGAAAAAAATATAGATGCCCTGGCACATAGATTGTTCCAGTCACATCCTATCACCAGGAAATCAATTGCCTAATGGAAGACCTTATTAATTTTCTCTGGTATTTAACCACAGCCATCCACTCGACTGATCTTATGAAATTCAGGGAAAAAAATAACACAGGAACAATTGTATATTACTATTATACAAGCATATATATCTCCAGTATTTCAAGCTATCCTGGGAGCAAGTTCTTTAAATGCATTTTTCTTAAAAAGGAAAGGACCAAAATCTGTATTTTTATACACTCTGATATCTTTGATTCTCAAAGGGCTCTCATTCATGAAGGTTCAAAACTTGGAGTTAGCTAAAGTTAATTCTGTCCTCAGCTGTCTACCCCATACCTCTCCTGGAGGTCAATACTCACATACCAAACAGACAGCTCCTGAATCAGCAGTTCTGAATTGTCATTGTTTTCAGACTGGAATATTAAATTAAAAAAGCATTGCAGTTCTTTTTTATTTTCTGGAAGTTCTAATTTGGTGTCCACTATGCAGGTGTCTTGAGCTGGAGGGAAAATGTGGTGGGCAGCTGCAAAAAGGATACTCTAGGTTCTTCCCAAGGTACACCATCCCTGCTTGTAAATCAGAGACTGAAGTCAAAGCTGAATGAAAGCTAGCAGAAGAACAGAATGAACAGATGTAAAAAAAAATGTTAAGCTCTACTCTGAACAAATAGGTGTCTTTGTAGCTTGGCTGCAGTGCAAGAGATGTGCTTTGGAGAAGGCAGTTCCCTATTGGAAATAGGTGCTGTGTCAAAACCACATTCAGTTCTGAGCAGAAAGGATGAGCAAAGAGAGAAAACAAATTATCTGTGCAACTCTATCATATTACTGTTAATTGGAGATCAGCTTGGAAGAATTTTTTTTATCCTTTTTCTACCCAGGAAAAGCTTATTACTGTTTGCAATCACTGAATAATGGATTCTGTCTTCTGACATAGTTTTGAGAAGGTTTTTGATTTGATGCATGCTTGTATGATTTAAACCCTGGGCTCTGTCAGGCTATGATAAAAGCTGCCATCACCTCACCAGGAATTTCCTGTAATGTATAAACACTTGACTTCACGCTAACCTTCCCTCCTGCCTCTCCCACATCCTTACATGCATATCAATGTCTGCTCAAAAGGGCACTGCTGTGTACCAAGTCCTAGTCAACAGACCAAAATGACCAAGGCCTAAGGATTACTGCAGCACTGCTAATCAATAGATATTGAGTGCAATCCCCTGCTCTAAATTCAACAGGGTTAATAAGTGTCTACAGAAAACAGTGCTCTGAAACACAACCTCCTTCAGTGAGGGAGGGGAGGTAGAAATGTTTGCTTCAGCAGCTGCAGATAAAACCTGTGGGAGGCAAAGCTTCACTTTTACCCAAATTTGGCCTGAAGCATTCTTGATTTGCTAAGTGTGCTGTGCATTAGAGACAGCTTTGCTGCTGACAAGAGAAATACCACATATGATGACATGTTTCTGAGCTCCCAAAAGACTTTGTTTGATGTTTTACTCAGAGATGGCATGTGAAGCTCCTTATGGTCCCATCTATTAGACCTTTGGTTTTGCTTTTTATGCTTTGTATGCAAGACTAAGCACATGCAGGATGGAGGAAAGGAATTCAATTTAATAGCTGGCCAAATGCCCTTTTCTCTTTTGAATAGGCAGTGATGCTATCTAGAGATGAAAGGTGACACTTAAACGGAGCAGCAACACTACTTGTAAAAGGTCTGAAATTCTTATAACTTTGCTTGATGGCAAAAACTGAAGCCAATCCCATCCCCCTGTTTTACATGATTTACGGAGTGAACTCTTAGTACAATTTAAGATCCTGAGTGAAAAACCCAGTGCTGAGAGACAGTGTGCCAAACTATCTGACTAAGCTGGGGTAGTCAGCCAAGTTTTCAGTATCTGCTGGCTGATGATGAATGGTGACGTCTCAGTGCTTGCTCAACATCTGTCTGCCTACTTCACTCCTAATTGCACACCCGCAGATAACTGGGAAGGGGAGAATGCTAGATTTCACAGGAGCAGTATAATGTGACCTATTCATGAGTGTGAAGAATTAGGTAGCTATGTCTATTCTATGTTTTCAAACACACCTTCAACAGATGTCCAGCTCTCTACAGGTTGGCATGCCTGGTTCAGGATTATTAGCTGTCTGAGCCTCTCTGTGGCAATAAAGAAGGGTTATACTTTTGGTTGTCACCAGGGCTTTACTGAATTCCTCAGTGGGAGGGGTCAGAAGAAATGCTGCTTTTTATCAGCCAGAAGAGCTGCACTTCCTAACAGATTATGGAATAAGAAGATGGGTGTACCATGACATATTATTCACAGGTACCACTCTTTCTCAGACTGGGACAAATATATCATACTGTATGCTGGCATATGTAACTGTCACAAAACACTTTAAGGAACAGAAACTACAATTATTTACTTTTCTTTAGAGTTGTCTGTTATTTTCTTTTTCTGTTATTTTGTCTGTTTTTTATAATTTCATAGGGATTCAGCAAATGTTACTTTTAAATGACAACTTCTGTCATTCCCCTGTGTTGACCCAAAGCTAGAGAACACACTTTGTATTCCTTATTTCTGCTGTGCTGCACTTTTTCCATCAGAATAGAAGCATTAACTGTCTCCATATACAGGCAAGGAAAATGTGTAGTTGGAAATAGAGTTTGCTAAAACAAGACCCTCTATTATCTGCTACGAAATTGTAGGGAACAGGGAGGTCATTTAGTACCCTCCCCTTTGCCTCTTATGCTTTTAATCTCATCTTTTTCTTTCACCCTTTTACCCCTTCCTTTTTTACCTGTTTTCTCTTTCTTTATTTTCTTTGTCTGATCCTCTGTTCTGTCTTATTTAAGGTTTGGGCTGTACACATCAAAGCAGGCACACAAAAGATCCTAACCCACAGAGGTAGCCCCTGTGTCTGTAAACGTACCAGGCAACTGTGACTCGAGTTAGGAAATAAATGGGGAAGTAGGCTTCATGTATGCTTTATTTCCAATGCATAATTCTCATAGTGGAGTTACAATAAAACAACGATGACAGATTTATAATAGAGGGTTTAAGGTTTTTGGTTTGCCAGTATAACTCTGAGTCTGTAAGAAGCCAGTTTGGTACTATGGGGAATCAGAGCCTTTGTATCCCAAGAAAAATGACTTCCAAATTGGAACACAGCTATGGACTCAGGCTCCATTGTGAGGGTTAATTTTGTTTCACTCAGAAATAATTATTGCTGGCTTATCTAAAGTAGCAGAAGCTTGGAACAGGAGAGTACTTCACTCCTCCTGGCACAAAGACAGTTGTGATAATGTAAGTTATATAAAAGGTGCCAAGCTAAGGGAAGGGGTAGGGGGCATTTTGGAATAAAACCATCAACAAAACAGTGACTATAGCCACATTCCCGCTGTTCAGATTATTGTTCCTAATTTATTACATTTATATTGACTTATCATTTTAACCAGTAGCTTGTAGGAAATTTTGCATTGCAGTTTTCCACCAGGAAGAAACCAGTGACCTAAAAGCGTGGTATATTTTTTATAACATGACATGAAATGTATCAGTCCTTGAACAGCAGAAATGGCCTGAAACAAAGAGTCCTTCTTCAGGGAACTCAGCCCAAAAGCTAATACCCAGTTCTCAGCCAGCATTGATGCAAATTCTTCCCATTTGCCCTAGGAGCTCCCTGCTAAAAATTACATAAAAACACCACACACCTTAAGAAAATGGCAACATTTATAGAAGCAGTAATAGCTGAAGTGTTGGGATACACTCCTTTGTGTGTACACTCTGCCACGTGCCAGCTCCTGTGCTGTGGTGGGTACCTGGCAATCCCACTGGTGCTCAGGCCTTCCTGGTGCTCCCTGATTAACAACAGGCAGATCTCTAGCTGGGGCGAGGACTGAACTGCTGCAGGATTAAAAAGGTGATGTAAAACAGGATTAAAGATGTAGGAAGAGTAAAAGTGTTCCTGGGAGAGAAATGGCCCAAAGCCAATTATCTGGGTATCAGGAAGAGAGGGAAAATAAGGGACAGACTGTCAGCTATCAGTTTAGTCCTAAGCATCTTGTTTAGGAAGGTAAATGGTTATCAACATGCAGAGCAATAAAGATCAATCCCAGTGATACTATATTGAATGGTTTAGTAGACCAATCAGGGTCTGAAGGATAATATTATTCACTTATTATTGTCTATTATTGTCTAGCCAGGTTTACCTAAACTAGCCACCATCAGTCTACTCTTTGTAAAACACCCACAACCAATCAATCAATTAATCAATCACTTGGGGGGAAAAAAAAGCCAACCCAAGCCACTTACATCTCTGGAGGTTTAGTCTTATCTTTTCAGTCTAGGCAGACTGGAAGCTATTGTGTGGGTCTTCACATTTCCATTTCACATTAAAGCACTGGCTTAGGGTGATTACCCCCAAGATTGCTTCTTCTTTGTTTTACCCCTTTGTTACCTTTCTGATACCTGTATTCACAAATATAGAGTTTGAGAGTTTAACCAGGTGGTGGCAGTGATGAACTGATGTTACCTATTTCTACAAATCCTGTTGATGTAACAATAATAATAAAAAATGTAGGCAAACAGGTTAGTCCTTCAGGGCTCAATTTTTAAAGCTGTGCATAGGGATTTAGTATGATATTAATTGGAACTGCTTGGTCAAATCCCTCCACAGTGCTCTGACAGTTTATCCTGGACTAGTGAGGGTTCAGCTCCAGTCCTGAACTTTGCATAAATTTAAGATAGGTTACAGCAAAGAAGATTGGAATATATTTTGAATATGTTATGGGTGTATAACAGTCACAGTGAAGGCTGCCCTTGCACATTTCTCAGTGACTTCCCTCAAGGTTTGAAAACAGTTTCAAAAGAAAAATATTTCATCAAACATGTAAATGAACAATTTAGTGTATGTTCTGAGTATATTGTAAATCCATGTAGAATATTTTGCCATTATTTTGATTCCCAAAATTAATTTCTCAGATGATTTGGAGAATAATAACTCAATTTAAATAATAGATACCTGCAATATCTTGTCTTGTAACTAAAGTACAAATTGTGTAGTGAAAAAGAAGGAGTTCTTCTGGACTTCCACATAATATATTACAGTCTCCTGAATTTAAATTGAATTTCAAATCTTTGGGTTTACTTCTAATTATCAATAGTTTTACTTCATTAAACACTGCAGTTCTGACTTTGCAAGATGCTCATCATTCTTCATACATTAATGTTGCTCCCTCACCTTGACACATCTTTCATCGGGTTGTGTGCAGCAAATGAGAAACATCCACTTGCATGAAACCATGAATATTTGTTTGAAGAGACAGACAGGAGATGTCCAGTTGGATGGAATCAGCACACAGGCCCCAGTAGGGCAGCTTGTGGGGCTGCTACCAGCTACTATTCCAGTTGTCAGTGATCTGGGGCAGCATCCCATATCCCTCTGAAGGTCTGTCAGTATGGGGAACCGACACTGACACATTATTTTAATATAATTTAATATAAATGATCTGAATAATATTTTTAGTCTTCATCCAGGAGGGCTAAATTGCAAAGAGTTCTTGTTGCTGCTGTCCTCAGTGCAGCCTACTCATCTTCCCCAGCCAATGCCTCTGCCATGCTCTAGCATAAAAGACTGCTTGCAGTCTTGGAGCTGCATTCCTGTAGGAGTGACTGTCCTGTGTTGGTGACAACCAGAGAGAGGTCTGCTTTGCTTTTAATTGGTAACTTAGAAGACTTAGAAGAAGGATATGCAGGAATTTCTAGAAAACCACATTCTTTAGGCAGGACTTGACAGGTAGAACTTGAAACATCAAGAAATCTCCCTCTGTAAAATGTCAATTATTGGCAGCTATCTTTTGGTTTTAGTCTAGTTGGAATAATTTCTACTGAAATAAAGAAAAAGAAAACCAAACAGAAAAAAAAAAAAAGAAAAAAAGCTCCTGGATAAACAGCAACAAGCTTTATAAGCTTTATGAATCTCTGGATCTGGACCCTGTTGTGCTGCATAGCTTTGCAGCTTTCCTCTTCTTCCTGCCCAGGCACGCTAACATCTGTGTTTTTTCTTTTATTTTCTTCTTTTCCTTCTTCTTTTTCTTCTTTTCCTTCTTCTTTTTCTTCTTCTTTTTTTTTTTTTTTTTTTTTTTTTTCCCCAGCAGGGCAGAACACTGACAGAAACAAAGTGCAGGATGACTTAAAAGATGAAATGCTTGTCTTCCTTTCCACCCCCTCATTTTGGTAGCAGTTAACAAACTTGTACTATAACCACTGTAATCAGAGTGTAGTTACACAGTTCTGCTGATACAGAATATTGCTGGACTTGGAGCCAAGAATTGATTTTTAAATCCCCAGAGACTTCAATTATTGGATACAAACTCTGCTGACACCAAGACTATCACTTTTTCTGTGGGTGGAAATGACAGAAGTGAAGGCTGATTCAGGTCCATGAGTGTGCTCAGAGTGGAGAAGCAGGGTGCCCATCCACCAAGGCTAGCAAGGACTCTTGTTTGCTTTACCAGCTCACCTTAAAATACGTAAAAATGATGCAAGGAGGTTCTTTATGATGTTTCCACCATCTACCCTTTATTGTGTCTAGCCCTAAGCCATGGTTTCAAAATCTTTGCTCCATTTCACTGAACACCTCTTTTATACAGATAAAACCTGTGATCTACACAGCAGGAGGAATAACAGTGTAGATCTATAGTTTTAAGACAGGCAAGTTTTTCAGGGAAAGGTAGTTTCTAGAAAAGCGGACAAGCCTTTGGACACAGGCACTCAAAACACATCACTTAGACTGAAGTATTAAGGACTTTTTTTCTAAGTACTCATTGCTGCCCCCCATATGAACTGCACCCCCCAAAAATTAATTCAAGGCAGGATCACACCTTACCCTCTGTGAGACATAAGAACTGGTGTCCCAAAGCCACCAAGAGGAGTTCTGTGGCTTTTACTGCTGGAGGGGGAAATGTGATCTCCTGACCCTTTCCAGAGATTCGGTAAAAATACACAAAAGGCTGACTGGATCCACCTGTTTAGCACTTAACCCATTTTTCCACAGTGCTATTACTGAAATTAATTTGCTTGAACAACCTTTCACACAAACATGGCTGCAAACAATTTCACAAAGAGCAAATCATTGCATCCTTATGCCTTGATCAGGTTGACATGTGTCATTCACATGAAAACCCAAGGCAGATATGGCAGGGTGTGTTTGTGTATTTGCCTACTTAATGCCTTTTAAGCTGTCTTTTGCTAGTTATCTGGTTTAAATATCTGAATAAATGTAAAGAAAACACTAAACCAAGTCAAAAGTGCAAAATTATTAATCAAGTTGAGCAAACAGATAAATCTTATTCTGGTGGTTACCCACAGACACATTTCTAGGACTTGTGCAAACGAAGCCAAGGAGTTAGACAAACTCTGCTCCTTATCAACCCAGTTTATCTCAGTTTCTTGCTTACTCTTCATTAGCTCTCAGCAAAAGATGAGATTGGACTGTAAAGGATGCACTAGGCTCATCGTCTGCTTTGCTTTTAATTGGTAACACTGTTCATTAATCAAACAAAGGATACCGCTGGGGAGGGAGCAAGTTTGGGTCTACCTAGCTGACTGTGCTGATGTCAGCCAGTTTTCCCAACATGCCAGTCAAAGGCACTTCCCTGAATCTGCTGTGAGCTGTTGTGACAATCAGAGTGTGTGGTGACAGCTGGGGAGTCGGCAGCGCCGCGTCCTGCGCGTGGGGCGCGAGGCTCCCTGGGCCCTCCTAGGCAGCCAGGACACACGGCCTACGGAGCCTGGGAATGCCACAGCCCACGCACTCCCACACTCTGCCAGGGTGTGCATTTCAATCCATACATCCTCCCTGTGGCATGGGGGGAGGGCCAAAAAAAAAAGAAAAAAAATGGAAAAGAAAAACAGGCAATTAGGAGTCAGAAGAGCAAGAAATAATTTATGCTAATACTTAATATGCATAATGAACAAAATTGCCAGTTTTATGCATGATCTTTAGAAAAAAGGAAATCATGTATACTTAAAATACGTGTTATTATTTAAGCTCAGTCATGTCATACCCCTCACAGCATATTACAGGAACCTCTTAGAAAGACTACAATTTCTTAAGGGTGTTCATAATTTGTGAAACATTAGTATTTGGTGTCTTTGCACATAATACCCATTACTGTTAATGGAGGGTGCAGAGCACTTGCAGTACCAAAAGACTCAAAGTGTGGCTGACCTCTGTCCTTTGCATGCTGGTACTAGGGATGGCCACGGTTAGCACAGCCTGCTAATGAAAGACCTACTCCACAAGTTCCTTCTTCCACTGGTCTTCCAGCATATCCTCAGTGCTACAGAAGTGGGGCTCACTACTAAAGGAATAGTGAAGATGGGTTAAAAAATTATCCAAGTACTTTAATTTGACCCTGCTGCTGATAGGAATCAGGGCCAGAAATTTACTACAAGCTTCATGACATTACAGCCTGTAGCTTACACTAGGGATGATACTGAAACCAAACATCTCCAGGCTACTGACCATCTCCAAAGAGAACAAAAACATTTTAAGCAAGGTATATGAACATTCCTACTCCAAAAGCCTGGCAAATATACTACTGTAGTGTATTTGAGCTTTAGCCAATGAGTTGTGTGGGATTTCTTCTCCCTTGGCTGCCTGGATTGCCATCTTAGAGACACACCCACCTGTGGATAGTAATGAATTGTTAGGAAAAGTCACTTATTAATAATTCTTTTCTTGAACACATTGATCCATATATAACCCCTTTTGGGAAGAGTGGGAGCAGTACTAAACTAGGATATTTTATTTTACTTTAGGTACTCTACCTACTTGTTACTCTAGTGGGGGAAAAATAGGGTTATTTCTTTATTTCATCAAATATATATTTCTGAAATGCAGAGAATAAATACTTGAAATTACTGCATTTTATGTTATAAAAGTGGAGCTGCATTCTATGATCCATGATGGCAAGCATTCATTTTTTTCTCTGTGAATACCTTTGTAAGACAGGATGGAAGAAATAAGTGCTTTCCTCATTCCTTTTCAATACAGCCTGGTATTCAAGAAAAGCCTGGAGGAAAGGAGTTCAACCTGCATGTCATAAGTGAACTATAAACTAGAGTTTTTTAGCATCTAACACTGAGATGCTTATAGGGACAGACTGTATAAGCTTTTATCTCCCTGCTTCTATTTTAAATTAAGTTTAAACAGGAAAGAGAAGAAAATTTAATTTTCTATCAGTTTAACTCACATTTTATGACAGCCAAATCACTCCTTCATCTGCCAGTTTTTTCTAGCAGGAAAAAATCTGAAGGTTACTGCTTTTAGAAAGGATTGGTGTCACTAGCAATCCATGTAATAATGATATGTACTTCATCTCTTCTCCAACGAATACTATTGGTATGGACCTGATAACTGAGGCAGAGCCTGCTTTGGTAACATCCTTCTCATTTGCTGTGGCATTACTTTTCTGTCTTGAAGACTTGCCTGAAATAAAGAAAAAGAGAACTTAAAAAACAAAATTACAGTTTTATTTTCAGTTCATAATTTACAGGGACAAGGTCAGATTTACAATGCCAAAAGATTCGCACTTTAAACAGAGGATCTAAAACTCTATTTACAGAGCTTCTCACATTCCACTGAGGTCTAGACTAATTTTTAAATAGCTGCGTTCCTATGCAACACCTGTGAACACTGGCTTTTCAAAGGGCAGCTGGAGGTCACTTGTTAGGGAGAAGAGTGAGTCCTGGCCTGGAAAACTATGTTGGCAAGTGATACTCGTCTTCAGCAGAAAGACCTGCTACTACAGCAGTGGGCTACCAGGGGTACCCTTTACAGTGTCATTCTCGCAATTTAGAGCATGCCATTTGCTGGAATGGATGATCATCCTCTTTGGAAACTTGTCAGCTGCAGGGGCTGTACCCATTTATCTGCCCCAAAAAGTCACTTGCTGCTCTTGCAAGTGACTTTTCCATGAGACGTAACCTGCCCTATCCTGATGGATGTTTCCTTTGCTTTCTTGCTTCCATCATGAGCTTTTAGTAAGCTGGGAACCTGGCCCAACAAGGTCAGAACTGATCAGACTGCCTGATCCCTCACACCACCTGAATACCTTCCCATTTGATTTGTTGCCCATTCTCTGGAAAAGAGGGCACAGCACAGAGGGTGCCCTGTGCATGCTGGTGTTAGGTTTCCCATGGGACACATCCCAGGAGGCCCTGAGCCGCAGCAGAGCAGCAGAGTGGAGGCAGATCTGAGAGAAGGAGGCTGGCTGAGGGCTCCCGCGTGGCCCCACAGCCCCTGGTGGGTCAGGTACTCCCCCAGGAGGGAGCAGACAGCTCTTGGCCCGCTTGCACAAAGCTGGAAGACTTCAAACTCTCGTTCTGTCACTGCAGTCAGGTCTGTATAATTTCTGTCTTACTTCTGCCTGCCAGCCTATCTCTGGCTGTCTTGGTGGTGCCTGTTGCCTTGTTACTGCTGTTGGCACTGGTGTTTTATTTCTTATCACTGCTAGGAGCTGCCTGTTTTCTTTCTGGATTTATACAGATCTAAATCCTACATCTATCTTTCTTTTATCAGCAGCAAAGCTTGCAGATACTTCTGCCATCAACCTGCACTGAGTTTGGCTCCATATTCACTTGTCCTCCATATTTAACTTACGTTTAACTTACATGGGTAAGTTAAGAAACAACATTGGGATATTTAGCTTTTGAAGTTAAATTTCTCACAACAGAGCTAGGGTTTTTCTCAGCTTAATTTTCCCTTGCTTTTGACTTTGGGCAGGAAAAAAAGATATATCATTATTAGGATAATTAAGAAAAATGTGAATTTTTCAAAAGTATTATGAAAAAAATTACATCATAAGATATCAATAACTCATTATATAATTTTACTTTAACTAGCCAAGACATAGAAGAAAAATACTAAAAGGCTTGCTATACAAATGTGCAAGCACTGGTTTAGGAAAAATGCATTTTAAAAGTAACATTTATACCTTTAATGTTTTTCAATTTCAGTAAAAATTCTTTTCATTGTCACTCTGCTTTAAATCTTTGACATATACAGAGAGCTTGGAAGATTGTCTCTTGGTATCAGGGGAGGGTTTTTCTGCTAAACAGTTTGCAGAACAAGAAACCCTCCTTGGCAGCTTCCCGAAGACAGATTGGATGTTGAAGGAAGCTTACATAAAGGAAAAGCAAGCACTGGCACAGTGACTGATAAATCTACTCCAGCTTCCTAAAAAATGCTGAGCTGAGGGAAAAGCCACCACGAGATCTGCAGTCCTCGGGAAGGAAAGAGTCCCAAACGTATAAGACCGTGTTCTTTCACCACCCCTACCTATGGGCTCCATAATGCCCGTATGACAGCTGTTATTAATGACTCACCTTTAGCTCATTCCACTTCACTTTTCATAAACATTTGCCAAGTCTCTCCACTTTTTGTAGAAAAGAAATCTGTCTCCTTTTTCTGCTGTCTCTGCTACATGACAGTGTTCCTGTTGTTTTCTACCACAAGTGTGACTCCAGTAAGAAAACAATGACACATCCTGGCTTTGGTGTCAGTGCTTCAGCATCACCCAAGTGACATCACCATAATGGGTACATATTTTTTGGAACCTGGGTCGGAATCAGCTAAACAAAATGTTTTAAAAAGGTTGCATGGACCAAAGCCAACTCCTTTTCTCCTGAGATGTGGGTCAGAGTGGATCCTGACTGAAGCCTCCATCTATCAGATTACAAACAGAGAAATCTCTCTGCTGACAGATTTCACAGTGATGAGATATCCAAAGATGCATTCTCTGTTCTCTTCTTCTGTTAATTGTTGGACAAGCATCCCAGAAATATCCCACTCTTCCACAGTGAGTCAAAGATCCAAGTTTCTTCTTATCCTGCAAGAACTGTAGGAGAATTCTGTTTTAAAGTCCTGACTTGTAAATGGAACATCGTGTTCCATTTCCTTTCAACTCTTTGTTGACTAAAGAATTCTTATTTATCATAGATAATTCTAATCTGAATTCCAGTTTTAATCTTTCAGACATCTTTATACTTTCTTTCAAAAAATTATCTGTTCCTCTTTAGTTAATGTGATTATTGGAGTATCCTTTATACTACCTAATTTAGTTTTCCTTTAATGTATCTAGAAAAGAATTTGGAGTTTCAGCTTCCCTCAGGAGATCAAAGATTAACTGATTAACAGATAATGTCAGTAATGGAATTTTAAGTCCAGCCAGAGGCAACCCAGACAGGAAAATTTTGATATTTTTATTTGGTTTCATATTTTTTTAATATTTGATTTTGTTTTTCTTCCTTCTTCTTAAAAAGGTTATCAATGAAGTGGCAACTGTTAAGAAAAACTGTTCAAAGCACCATTGATGTGCTTAAAGAAGCACAACATTTGCAATAAATTCTGTGGATAAGGGAACAACTGTCTGGAGTTCATCAGTATATGGGTGTTCAGGGTTAGTGCCAAGATTAGCACACACACAGGCTGTGTCTGCTCTTGTCAGGGCATGTCTATCCAAAGAGGCAGGATATATTAACTCCAGGAAAATTTCATGAGGAGGTGTCAAAACAGTTTTGGTATTGATTTACCTCTTGTTGACTTAGAGCAGAGACAGTATGAACTCACAGAGCTCTGCACCTAGGCAGGTAGATGTGTTTATAGACAGCCTGGTCATCAGCAGGGAATGAATGTAACTTGTCATCACTAGACATACAAACCCTTTTATGAGTTTCAACACATTGTTAATAATCTGAACCATAAAAAGATCAATAGAAAGACATAATTATAAGAGCAGTCAATAAATAGTAATTTTATCCTATAATATCCATTATATTTGAGGTAGAAATATGTGGATTTCTAAATTCTTTAATATGGCCCAATAAACTTAAATAGAGCTGAGTTTCATGGCTAACTTTATTAAAGCTCAGTACTGAACTAAAGCACTAATCTGAATGGATAGAGGAGCTTCAACTTAATTATCTCAATATCTACTGTGTTTTACACCCGTGCTCAGTTTAAGATGCTGCTTGTCTTGACAAAGGCGAGTGATGGTAACAAATCAGTCCCTTGCATAGCATCCCTATGCTACACAACAAAGAAACAGAATATGCCTTAAAGGTGATGCACTTATCATCTGTCAGAGAGAGGTAAAGAGGTGTGGAATGACCCACCTGAAATATGAACTCCTTATTGCATTAATTTTTCCATTTAAAAACCTAGCTTTGATGGAAAGGCAGGAATGTTACACAATATGCTGCAAGACAGACACTGGTTGGAGGAGTTTACTGATCAATTCTGTACAGTCAGCAGAATGCACTGCTGTGGATATTAGCTGATGTTATAGCTTGACAGTTGTGTTGATGTGTCATAAACCAGATTCTGGGTCCGGGCTTCTCTCCTTTGTACCAGCCCAGCACTGCAAAGCCAGAGGGCAGCTGCCTTCAGTGCACCACTGTTGCAGCCTCTGGGCACAGGGGCTGGACTGTGATTTTCATTTCTCATGGGCACACAGAGGCCATCAGGAGCAGGAAAATTGTGAGATGATCTTGAAGAGTACATCTGCCTACCTGGAGGATTGATTTAGCCAGTGACATGTAGAGGAGTCCTCAAAATAAAAAGAGAAGTTTTACACTAATAGTAAATTGTTGGTCAGGTGAACAAACATAAAAGAACAAGAAAAAGACATAGCATTTCTTCAACAAAGTTTTTTTGTTGTTTTGGGTTTTTTTTGGTTTTTTTTTTTACAAACAAATAAAACTAATAGACACAATTGGGAGATCATACGCTATTGACTTTCAGAAAAAAGGACACCTACCCTTAAGGCAGAGCACAAAGTCATATCTGATAGCCAAATGCTAGTTCTAAATTATCAACATTTTTTAAGGACTGAAGTTATCAATACTTCCACAGTTAAAACAAATATCATTGTTTAAGTCTTCAAAGTGTCTTAAGAGACTGATTCAGCTAAAGGTCATAAGAATTGCACAGCTAAAATTTTGAACCTGACTTTGAAAAGTCAGGTCAAGGGAGACCCATGATCAGGTCAAGGAAGAACGGTGCAGATAAAAGGAGCACTTACACTAAGATGTTCCTTTTAAATGCCACTAGAAATTGTTTTTTTTTACACCCCCACCTCTTGTCTTCTTACTTTGTTTCATTCCCTTGTACACTTCTCCCTCTCAAATAGTAAACATCTTAAAAGTCCTGGCAAGAAAACTTGCGACAGATAAACTATCCATTAAAAGAAAATGGAATGCTTTGATTTTTGCCTAGAGGGGAGGAGGAATAGAGCTCTTTTCTGTATCGGAAAAAGGCTTACAGGTGAAAAAGAGAATTAAGAAGGATGCCTCTGGCTATCCAGCCTTGTCATTTCAGGTACCTTCCAACACCCATGCATTTTGGTCCTCAGAAGTGAGGCAGTAAGGTTTTTCCTCAGAGAGAAGCCCCCAGTTTTCTATCACAGTAAGTTGTCTGGCTGAAGTTATTAACAACAGCACAATTACCCCTTCTCTTGGGCCCCAACTTTATTTTACAGGCATACACTTAGGGTAGAAACAGTCCAACAGGTTCACATGATATCAATGGTGGTCGTTGTGTTATTCTTGTAAATGTAAAAACCAATTACTTGTAAACAAATATGAAATGAAGTCTCAAGGTCTTGAGGGAAGAATTAAATAAGACTTTTAAAAAAAGTTTTCTGTATTCTATGACAGGCTGAGGTGAAAAATTTTCCAGTCTGAACCTATGATTCACACCAGCTATATGTTTTTGTTTTCTTGGCTACGATAATTATTTTGTGTCTAGTTTTTCCTATTTAGGATTAATTTGATTCATTTGTGCTACTGGTGGGAAAGTAGGAGTTGCTGACAGAACATATATATATATATTTACATTATATAGTCTTTTAAAAATTAATTTATGTGATTGTGCATGTGTGCACATATATGTAAAATGTTGAAAAGTTTTTCACGGGAGGAATGAAGACTACACTAACTGTGATAAGCTCAATTTTCTAGCAATTAACTAGATTGCAATTGTCTGAAGATGACTTACATTTGTTAAAACAAGTTGCAATCATCTAATTGTTCTCAGGTATTCTTCAGGGATTTTGTTTGGAATTCTTGGATCTATTGTGGGTGGATATATGCTATATCCTGGAGCTTGAAAAAATATAAGCTGCAAAACATCTTGTTGGTTCACTGGCTGACCCAAGGGACAACCCAAGGGAAAATAAAAGCATGCCTGTTTGACTCTTTCATCACAAGACTGTGGGTACTTCTTATCTTAAAGCCTGATTTGAAGCTCATTGACATCAAAACTCATTGACATCAGGCTTTGCATAACCAAATAATGACACACCCTGAACAGGCAGAACTGGGGGTGTGTGGTTAATAATTTTTGTGGTGCAGAAAAGGGGGCTCCTCAAGGATCGGTGTGAGCTGCACCTGGAATGGCTGGAGTCTGAAATCAGGTGCTGTTTATAAGAATTGCCTCATCAAAAAGAGCTTACAGGAGAGAAATTTATTTTGTATATATTAAACAGTCAACAAGAAAAAGAAGAAAGCATGCTGTTCTGCAGGTCAAAATATTACTTATTACTCTAATAAGCACTTAACTCTTTTTGAGAGTGCAGCACAGGCAGACAAGGGATTTTTTTTTGCAGTGCTTTAAGTCATTCACTTGATTTGTTGCCATTTACTGCAGTTGTGTAATGGCTATAAAACTGGAAAAAACATAAAACATAAAAGAAAGGTGTTGAAGTCAGCCTTAAGGTACTAAATTCCTGACAGCAGCTTGTAAAGCAGTGGAGATTTAGGTGCTGTAAGATGACACTGGAGGTTGTGGTAGGTGCTGAAGTGATGAGTCTCTGACAAACTGGAATTATGCAACTATGAAAAAAGGACCTGGGCACCTCCTGATCCCTGGCCATTCCTGGGGGCACCAATCCTTCACACATGCTTTTCATTTGACATGAATGGTCTTCAGACATCTAAAACTCCTGGTTTGGATATGCCCAGAGCTACACCTAAATTCAGCATATGGCCTGATCTGATAGGCATTTACAGAGCACTGCTGTCAGAGTCTGAAAGTATGAAAAGCCACACAAAATATAAATGGAATTTTGAAATATAAAAAGTAAACAAATAAACAAATAAATAAAATCAGTGATGTTCTTTCACATAGTTTTTTCAGATCTGTTGTGTAGGCATCAGGGAGCTGAGCTGTGCATCAAGAAAGGACTCAGCATCACATATGTTTTGAAACGCCTGCTACCTCCCACGTTCAGCAGTTGCATTCCAGTAAGGCATATGTTGAGGAAGGAGAAGACCTTGGTTCAGCCCCTCTCCCATAGACTGAAGAAACTCAGCATTTTCCTTTCATCTCTCAGGAAGATTTTCTACCCACGTGGCTAGAGGCCACCTAGTAACAAAATGCTTTGACTATTGGATCTAATCCACCACAGAGTAACCAACTTAAAATGCATGTCTGGCTTGCAAAGAATGAGTTTCTCTCTTAAAGCTGGTGTATTCAGATGCATTTAGAGTAGTACTCATTTTGTGCTCCCAAAGAGTCACTGCTGCATGGATTATTTTGCCATGAAAAGCATGAGATTGGTTATTAGAGATTCAAGATAAAGTCTTATCTCCAAATATAGCTAAAATACATTTAAGGAATTATCAGAAACTGGCTGTACCATTTGAATGACAGGGAAAAATGGGAACGATCAGTGATATTTAAAGGTAAGGAATTCAAAAGGGGAAATAAGAAATATTTTTCACATCATAGGTGTTATGTTGCGGAGCCTGTTGCCAGCCACAAAAGTTGGGATCAAAGCTTAGTTGTCATAATGTTCTCAGAAGGGAGACAAAAATCTTATATAGCCTAGAGGTCAGGCTATATAAGCTAGCTGAAGTCCTTCATTATTGGATTCCAGTACCTTAAAGTACATTGTTTGCCACCACGAGAGTCTGGATGCTAGGCTAGGTAGGACTGTAATGCAGGGTTGTGGTGCCTCTACACCATTAAAACTCTTTCTATTGCTATTATTATAATTCACTGGTGGACTATATATACTGTACATATTTATACACAGACATTTATATACATAAATGGAATAGATTAGTTATATTATGTCTTGATTTCAGGAAAAGCACAAGGCAGTCTGTGGTCAGATTCCAGAAATGAGGGGAGAGGGAATTATAATTGGTATATTATATGGGCTAAGAAGGGTATAAACTCTCCCCTTCCTCCCAGTGGCACACATGAATGTTGTTAGTAGTAAGTGTTTCACTGTTGTGAGCTACTGTGCAACCTTGGCTTTAACTAGTCAGCCAAAGTCACTCCCATGGTTGCCTTCCTCTGTACTGCACAGGATCTCAAGGCAATGCTCTGCTCCCGCATGGACCCTGCCTGGTTAGGTCAAAAAAAGACTTGGGCAGAAACAGAGCTACAAGGGTAACTCCTAGTGGACAATGGCCATCTTTTTTAAATGCAATTAGATGTGTCTTACATTCCTTTGACTCAGCAGCGAGTGTTGCAGCTCATCCTCCCAAACAGAGCTCTATGTCCTGTAGGCAGAGGTGAGATTTCAGAAGTTTTTACATGATTCAATCTCTCATTTTAATCATTGAACATGGAATTAATTTTCCTCAGCCCTGCTTGCTGGATGTCTCTCATATTCCTCAGTTGTGTCTGGCTTCTAAATTGATTTATCTCACTATTTGCTGTTAAATGAAAATTCTTTATCAGCATTGCCTTTTAATACTCTTAAGGGCATTATGTTATTGATATGAGTTAAAAAACACTAGAACTTCAGGGCAGCTTCCTTTTGTAGGATCCTTTCCATCCACCATCAAATTTCCTGCGAGTGTACATATATACACGCTCATGTATAAGGAGCTAGTGCACACAGCAGTGCTTAAGATCCTTTTTCATAGCCTACCATAAGCAGTGACAGCCTCTCCTGTGGCTTTTGTGGGCTGTGGATCGAGTTTCAAGTGCCAGCAGCTACTCAAGTTACATACAAGTGTTGTTGTAGGGTCTTAAGGTAATATGGATGTTGGTTATTGAGGCCAGAGTTAGGTCTCAGACTCCCTGCTCAACAACTGAGGTAGAAAAGTAAACTAAAGTAAAGGAGCAAACTTCTGCATAAAGGACATTGCAGTGGGAGAATGGAAGGGTGAAAGTGGAAGTGTGCACAGTGTTCGCACTATTAGAGACTGCTGCTTGGTTGTCCACATTGTTTGCTGGCAGTTTGCCATGCAGAATCTAGAAACAAATCTCTTTTCCATAGACTAAGCAAAAAGAGAGCATGAACAATGCAATGCATCCATTAGCCCTGCTCATTGTATTCAGTTTACTAAATCCTTTAGGAAAACCTGCCTCACAATACCTAGTCTGTAATAACCACCCTCTTGAAATATTGTATTTACTGTATAGCAATACGAGGACAACCATTTAATAATAAAGTTATCCCAAGAATGATGGTCATTTTCAGCTGATATCTCTAAAGCCAATGACATTTTATCACCATTTTAATTTATGATTATGGAGTGGCTGAAGAAACTAAACCTAATTCATGATCTGGGTGAGAAGAATTACTACAAATATATCACATTACTCTCTATCTATGGTCCTACTAGTGCTCATAATATGCCATTTATTTTCAAAGCACAAAGTCCTACCTACCCTTAAGTACTGTCACAGTTCAGGTAAAAGCCAGAAGAGCCTAGAAATGCAGAATTAAGTCAAACATAACAGGATGACCTCAGTGGCATCTCAGATGATTCAGTGTTATAGCGAAGATAAGTAAAGAATATTTTGTATAACAGCATTAGAACATGGAATGAAACAATGAACCACATTCTGGGTAGATGAGCTCACACACTAGAGAGGGTCTTTGTTACTAATTTTTCTTTTAAATTAATACCCAGTTCCTTTGGCTTTTGCAGTGACATTTATGGCACTTGGAAATCTTTACCCATACACATCAATAAACTCTTTAGGTTCAGACAATTGAAGAAATGGGTAGGGAATGGAGTGGAGCAGTTCCAGAGCTAGCAAGGCTCGGAGACTGGAGATAAGTGAATCTAAGTTACTCATCCTGGCTGAAGTAAATTAGCCCAGATGAAGAGATTCATACTGAATTGAAGAGGGCAGCATGCAATGGTAGAACCAGCAGGGAGCAATTTTAAGCCTCCATCCTGCCAGCTGTTTTACATGGGTGGTCCCTAAGCATGCCTGGGTATGTATGTAATTAATCTGAATCCCTGGGTAGCATCTGTGGCACACACACTGCTATTGCAAGCTACCATTTCATCCTCGCTTCCCTGCAGGTCTGACAAATGATTGTTGTGTTGCAATTACAGCAGACTGAAACCAGCCCTACATTTTCCTGCCTCTCTTTAAAAATAAGGAACACTCTTTTCCATTAGCTGCCAATTAAAACAAAATTTACTTTGGAATTAAAAAAAAAAAAATCAGTTCCAGCTGTAAAACAGTTGCCTCTATCCCTGAAAGGAAGTGTCTAGAGAGGAAGGAGCACAGCTTTTCACCCACTGATGCTTGTTAAGTAGAAAAAAATTTCATCACATTCTTAGAAATCTATTAGATCTTTGATCTGGCAGATTTCTTAACTGATGATCAGTTTTCCTATTTAACCAGTGTTACTGTGCTCAGGTGCCTCTACTTAAATGGTTAACCAGACCAGGACGTCAGTCTTGCCACACACCAGACATTTGGTTGTGCTCCATGTCCCAGTGACTGCAGTCAATGGTCAACAGGCATCAGAGTCCATTGACTCAGGACTGAGCAGCACCTAATGTTACAAAGATGATTGCTTGCAGGACACTCCAAGCCCCTCACCTTTCAGCTTGAGGCAGATTTGCTAAGTCATGAGGTTATTATACCAGTCATTAGCTGCAATAAGGTGTTGTCATGAGCATGCAGCACGCAGTATATACTGTACAATGCAAATATCCTGTAAAATGTTGACTTTATTATGTTATGGTTCCACTGGTGGTATTCCCATTTTAACTATTTTTACCATCTTCTCTTAATTTAAAAAAAGAATCTGTTTCTCATGATGACAGATTGGTTGGCATCATGAAAGTGTTTGATATCATAAAATCCTGTGACTTGTGAAATGATGTGATTTAACCTACTGTTACCTATGCCAATTTGTGAGGTCTGATTGACAACAGACACTTGTGCAAATAGTGAGATACTTCTAATTCAAAACAGCAGAACAGTGACAGTGGGCACTGTGCTATCACTTTCAACTGTTTTTGCTTGATCCTCTTAACACCTGACTTACTGGGAAAGTTGTTCCTTTGTCAGGGAAGACCCATGAGACATATCATATGGTAAACTCTTTTTTTCCAAAACACATTCACAAGAGTTGAATTAATGTGTCTTGGTTGTGCAGCGTGGGATAATGGGATTTTCTTGCTGAGAATTTGGGAGGAGTGTTCCTGGAGGACTGTACGACTATGCAGGGAAGAGTTCAGCTCAGCAGACTAAGGCTTGTTGTCTAGTAATGTTATGTATAATGTTGGCTTGAACCTTTTTTGGCTCATAGAAACAATTTCCAGATGCTGGGCCAGAAATTTTTTTTTACTACTCCAAAAATGGGAGAAGGGAGAATCCACCTATCTGCATCCCAATGATTGTAAGCACTAAGCAAGAGAGATCAGCCCTTTGGACCTTCCCATATTTTCTCAGGGACTCAGCCATGTGCTTTGGCTCAGGAACAGCAGGGACTGTTTGCCCATGGCCTGAAAGACTTATTCCTGGCTGAAGCTGAAGTGCTACGGCATTCTGCAGCTGCATGGGAGAGGAACAAACTCCACCGCAAAGCATGAGCTTTTCTATGCTGCATTTTCTTGCCCTTTCCAAACTATGAGGGTTTTCCAGCAATTATGTGCATATATTTGTAATTTTCTGGCCAGCACATGGGTCTACAGTCTATGGCATGTGTCCTACATGCTGCTGCCTGATGTTGACTGAGGTCACAGCTTTCCCACTGGGGGCCCATGCTGCAGCAGGTGTGCAGAGTGCCTGCATGCACCTACAGTCCTGGCTCCAGAAAAGGCAAGTGACAGCACAGCACAGAGCTTTCTCCAGTGGCTGACTCTTCTTCTTAGAGAGGATAGTGGGGTATCTCTGTGACGGTGACAGAGTAGAGTCAGGGGGTTGGAGTTTGCTTCGAATGAGTACTGGCAACAGCTTTGTGTGACATTTCTCTCCTGGGTAAATTATGCAGCTGTCTGCAATATATATGTACTCTGTAGAACTAGGGCTGTCTGTTTGCCCTGTTTTCACTCATTAATATTCTTTCTGCAATAATTCCTCCCTTCCCTGCCTCTAAATTATATTTCCTTTTGGGTTTTTTGTTTTTGGTTTATTTTAGGTTTTTTTTTTCTGAAAGAAGAAGCCTTTTGTCCAATTTTGTACTGCTAGAAAATGGAGCAGGTTTCATTGTCCTACACCTCTTCTTTTTCTTTTCATCTCCCAGGATTTTCAATTCACACTTTAACAAAGATTCATGTTTTCTGAGAAAGAGATGACTGGCATTTGAGTTTTTCTCCCCTGTTATCTTTTCAGTTTTTTGGGGTGGGGAAGAGAGTGCTCCTATAAAGTAAGCATATTCCATTATGGTTGGTTTAAATGGATTTTTGTTTCCTAATAGTTTAAGAAGTAGAATAAAAATTTTAATAATCTTTGTCTGGCCTTTATTACTATATCTTTTTTTTTTTTTTAAGAAATTGTGGAAATACTCTACTTCAAGTCACATCTCTAATGGAAGAGAAAATATCAAGAAGAAGCTTTTGCACTTTTGTAGAATCTGCACATCAAACCAAATTCTTCATGGGTCTTATTATAATAAGTTGGAGGTTGTTTGTTGTTTTTTCCCTCCTGCCATAGCCATTTGCTGTTATAATGTGAAAATTTCCATGACTGTTTTGCATGTTGATTTAGTTGAGAATGACTGTTGCTCTCCTGGATTCTGTCCGCATAATTAATGTCTCTTATCTGTCTACAGCAGAAGGAAGAAAATCTTTCCTATCTCTGATGGAAACTGTTGAGAGGCCCTCTGGGGCCAATTAGATCACCAAATGGCAGTGGCATCCTGGAAGAAACCACTATGGTGCATTTTCATAATTCTTTTCCGCTAAGCAGGTTGGAGGATAGGAGGAAGGGAAAGGGAAGGGAAATGTCGAGGTCCCTGATTAGAGCAATAAACTGGCAAACAGACCACATCTTACTTCCCAGTTGAAGGTGCTGACATGACACCTCTCATTTTTTCAACCTCATTTCTTTCTGGCTAAATAAATTCATTTCATCAGTGTTTTGAAAGCAAAGTGTCTTGATGACAGTCTGAATCCATATCATTTAATTCTAGCATTTCTTGCGTCTTTTGACAGCAAGCAGACAGAAAATACTGCTTGAGATAAATGGCATTTTTGTCCAGTTCAAGTTGTAGTGCTTTTTAATCAGAACATTTGAGACAGCATCCAGAGCTGTAGTCAAATTGTTTAGTGTTTTCTTTTGTCATTGAAAAATTTAATAGCATGTAAGAGTCTGACGCTTTTTATAGCATTACTGTAACTCCTGGTTTTAGTGATAAGACATTTAGTAGAACTATCAGCTATTGCAACAAAGCCCTAAAATTCAGAACCACTTAAAATTTTAAGTTGTATCCTGAAACCATCTGTACAGTACAGTGGTAATCTTTAAGTGCAATAAGTTTATAAGTGATATGCATGTCATGCTGTTAAAATGAATGTCTGTGTTGTCTTGACATTTATAAATGTTAAAACCTTTACCTTGTTATTCAATTCACAGCAGGAGAAGATATTTAAAATGGTAACCTTCTCATGCTTATAGATTATTGCTTAATTTTATTAGTCTTCTTTTTATAAAAAGAAGTCACAGTCATCATAATTTCCCCAGTGTCAAGGAGCACAATTGTAAGTTGATGAACGATTGTAAGTTATGAGAACTAGCATAGGAAAAAACTAAGCTTAGGAACACATATCTCTGATGCTGTTCTTAAATATCATCTTAGGAAATGTGTCAATAGATAAGAAAGTTGATGTTTCATTATATGGATGATACCAGTCTTGTAAGTAAAAATCGTTTGGTAAATCTCATATTAATTCCTCTTAAATGACACAAAGGAGCAAGCTGTAGCTTTTGTAAGATTTTCTCAAGATAGGTAGGTCAAATATGACTCTTCATGTAGCAACTTCATATGCTGGAGACCAGACTGTCTTTGTATATGAAGTGCTGCCCCTCACACACATGTTGTGCTCATGTGTGCTCATCATACAAGTGTTTTACTGGAAGTCAACTGTACTCAACAGTCTACTGCTACAACAGAGGACATCCCTCACCTAAGGGGACCTGTGTAGCGGTGCAAGTGGCTGCAGCCACCCTGACCCCTGAAGATCCAACAGACACCAAACTGTGGTGGTCAGGCACCGAAGCTTAATGCCTCACTCCGTGGTTAGGGTGAGAGACCATAATCCCCCGGCTCTGCAGTTTACCTATTTTTATGTGATAGGTTCATGTTTTCCCCTCCCTGTTGTATGTATAAGTTTGTTAATATTCATTCCCCCTAAGTAAATATGTATTAATTCTAGAAAGTTCTGTTGTACTTGACACCCCATTGGTTCCTTCCCTAAATCTCTCCTTTGTGTTATTTCCATTGGTTCCCTTGTCCTCAACCCTGTCTCCTGTCACGTACCCCATTTGCTGTATCCCTTATTCCCACCTTTCCTATCCCCACTATAAAATCCCTGGACCCTGTCAGATATTCAGCTTTCTGTCTCTTCCCCCCATTGTTTCACCTCAATAAACCTTCTGTGTGCCTTCACATCAGCTCAGGGATGGCCCCCTCGGGTGTGGAGCGCAGCCCCGTCTGCCTGCACTTTTGTGTGTGTCTCTGCCTGCCATAGTGCAGTCGGGTTGTGGCTACACCTCCGGGCTCTCTTTGAACTGCATGCAAAAACCTGGCAGACCTGGGCTCAGTGGAAGACACCAAGCAGTCTCTGTGTATGTATCAGCACTGAAGTCATCGATGAAGCTTGAATCCAGAGTAAAAAGATGAATATATGATAAGCCTTGTATGCTCAGGAGATAAAAACCTGCAGGGACCTTACCAAGATAAGGAGGTCACTTTCTCTTGTAGCTTCATCCTCACTCCATTTCCTACCTGTGAAGCTCAGGTGTCTGCCTGTCCACTTGCAAATCTTGGTGGGTTGCAAATCTGGTGTGATTCTACTTCTTTGCCCACTCTTGTTGCTCTCTATCATTCACTTTCAGGAGAGCATAGTCAGACAATTCTAGAGATTTTCCTAGACAAAGGGTCAAATTTGGCAGAACTGGCCCGTAATGGGAAAATGATGCATCTTACAGAAGTAAAAAGATATTGTCCTTAATTGTCAAGACTATAAATACTGAATAAAGGGATTGTGTACATGATGGTGTGCCTCAGTTTGGGGGGAGCCTGAGGGTTGCCTGGACTGGGGAACGAGCAGAAAGGTGCCAGCTCCTTTCTTGCTGAAACTTCTGAGAGATGGCTGCATGTTCCCAGCTCCCATCCCTGCACAAGCCACACTGACCAGGATGTTCATGGAGGGGTCAGGGCTGCGGGATGCACAGCAGAGTGTAATCACAGCTGTATAAACTTCATTCCAGGCTAGGATGTCAAATAAGACAGGCTCTGCAAGTTAAGACAATCTCTGCAAGTTTACAACTCTCTGTTGACAGGAATTAAAAAGTTGAGAGAAGTGAAAGCTCAAAGAAAAATCTTAAAAGTATTCTTGGACAGAACTGCAGCTCTTAGGGGTTGTGGGGCCTTGTCCATCCTCAGTAAAATCTCTTTTCCTCTTGCACTGAATGGAAGCAACACATTCCATGAAGTGGGTGCTGTGCTCTGTCTGCAATATCCAGAGTGGGAATTCCACTGGATATCCCTAAAGCTGTGGGGACGTACTTGTAGCAATTCTGCCTACGCAGCACACAATAGGAAGCTGGATTGTCCTGACACCCCAGTTGTCCCAACATTTCACTTGTGAGCCGAATGGTGATAATTCATGCGTTTGTAGTTTTGCAGTCCATTTATGTGGAATTTGAATGAAATAGATGGGGTTTTTTTGCTGCAAAACATGTTACAGAACTGTGTACATTCATCACCTGCACAGTCACCTCCAGTGGGTTTTGCTGGTGCCTGGCAGCTTAGGCTGCTATTGCAATGAATAGCAAATTGGTCATATTGGAGCAAATTACAAGATAAATCACAAGGGAACATCCTTTTATTTCCTGTTTTTCAGGAGTCATCAGCTACAGATTATCATCTTGTTGGCATTGTCTATAAAATTAATAACTTATACTATCCTTGTTTTGTAAGATATTGTTCTCTCAGATCTCCACTGCGTTATGCACGTATGCACAAAACCACACTCCTACAACAGAATTCTCAGTTTGGATCTCCCCAAAGGGAAAAATGTATTAGATCCACCATTGCTTGGATAATTTGTTGTTGATATAGACCTTAAGAATAATCACCTTGAAAATTCTAATCTGTTCCACAAGAAAATCTTTTTTCCATATTGGCTGCTCTTGAAATAGACAGAAATGTCACTGAAATAGTTAATACTGGTATGAATTTTTCCAGTGTAATAGTTTTGGGGTCACTTAAAAATCACTGGAAATGTAACCTCTTGCACTTCCTGTAAAACACTGAACTCCGGATGATAATCAAGACCTCTAGAAAATTGTGGGCTGCATAAAAATTGCAGATTTTGCAATTTTCTGACCGCTGTGTAATTTTCTGGCACATTTAAATGTGTGTTTGGTTCAGTGCCAGGCTTCTTCGTCCCCCAGACACCCTAAAATTAACTAGGAGCTTTGGGAATTTCATCTGTCAAACTGAGACAGAAGTGTCCAATCAGCCTGGAGGAAGCATGGCTGAGCAGTGCTGACCGAAAGCCCTTCTCAAACAAGGAAGGAAGGAGAAAAAGACAGATGAGGAACAGTCTAGCAGAGAAAGGAGAGGCAGGACAAGATCAGAAGGGGAGAAAGAAAAGCTCTGGAGAAATGGTGAAAAGGCAAACTTGTAAGAGAAAGAAAGCAGTAGAAACATTTGGAACAATAACTTGCAGTTCTCGTATAAAGTTGTGGGCTTTTTGTTGAGACTTCATTTGGGGATTGAGAGTGGGAAGATTTTTATGCTAAAAACCTCCGGAGTTTTCTTCTCTGAAAGCTGAAGCAGAGTCTAGACTCTTTCTGGCTGGGTTAAGAAAGTGCTGAGATCCTTCAGAAGCATACAAAATACTGAATTTTCACGGTGAATGTTCAGGCCACAGTGAATTTACAGCTGAACTTTGCACAACTGATGAAAGCTGGTAGATGACAGGTGGATTAGGGAACAGACTGATGGCAAAATGGGAAGAGAAGCTGGGGTATCCAGTGCCAGTGCAGCACCTTTATCACCACATGACCTGCACTACACAGTTCATTGTCTTTCTATAATTTCTTATTGTCCTCTAAGACCTTTAGGCGTTATGAAAATGTTTTAGACAGCCTGCATTTGTCCCATACATCTACCCAGCTTCCCCCCGTTTGCTATGCCATCATTCTTAGCAACTGTGCCTCGCTGAGAAATAGAAAATTGTCTGTCCTTGAAGCTCAGTGCAGCTCACACTGGTGAAAGAGTGCCTCACAGGACTCACTGCTGTGACAAATCAGCACCAGCAGTACAAGGCTCACGGGCTTCAGAAGCAGCTTTTTGAAAGTCCTGAGAAAGAGGGAAGTATTTTAAATAGGGAAGCAAAAGGGTTGAAAGGAATGACCAGGAATTTATCAGAAAGGGCCAAGGAAGAAACTACAGACTCCAGGCATACTACCTGACTCTGTATGTAGCCTTTGGCCATGGGACTGGGTCCTTTGACCAGGAGCACTGTCAGTTTTGTTGTTATATCAACGTAGTAGCTTTGCACCTGGTATCTGGGCCCTAGAAAATTAATTTCAGAGTAGACTCACACTTTTGTCAGGTTGAGAAATCACAACCAGCTTTTCAAAAAAATACTTTAGAATTACAGGTGCAAGTGATTTTGAGTGTGTTTCAAAACCTGACTAATTTCTAGTTTAAGTCAAGCTTAGTAGGTTGAAAAAAAAATGAAAGTTTTTTTCTAATATACTGTGGGATGTGTGGACAAGTCCTCAGTTCTCTAGGAATATCTATTATTTTTGTTAGATCTAATTTACACTAAAAGCATGATTAAAAGCTCTACACCAAATACGTCACATGCTCATTTTATTCCTACAAGCAAATAAAATGCTTCAGCTTTTCTGGGAATTATGCACTCACTGCTATTATAAAACTTTCTGACCTCAATGGTGGCATGAACAGTAGTCCTAAATTGCCTCACAAAAAGCAAACAAGCAAACAAACAAAAGAAAGAGAAAGAAAACAAAAAGAAACCCCAAAACCAAAGCTAAAACCAAAACTAAAACTCCCCCTTCTGAATTAAAAAGAAACCCAAAAGAAATTCAAACAGTTTGAGATCATAAAAAATAGACTAACCCATACATTAGAAATAACTTGCCTTCAATCCTTCAATATTCAGAAATTCAAGTATTCAAGGTTTCACATACTGATCTGAACACTTTCTCAAATTTGGAAATCTCATGAGGACAAGACTTCATGAGACGTTCTGTTATTATGCTTTCCAGTTTGGTTAGACATATAGCACACCATGAACAGCTCTCCTTCTGTGTTTGGTTTCTGTTACTCAGCCATGAAATTCATAGTGAAATGATACTTTCTCCAAACTATGCTGCTTAAAAAATGTTTTATTCTAATTCCAATTGTGCTTTGGGGTCTGATCTGGTTTTATTTTCCATGTGGAACGACTAATGAGCTCTAGCATGGGATGTACATGCAATAACCCAAGCAATATCTGTCATTGAAAGTCACTGATGTTACACATTTGTAGAAGAGGAGGGTTTGTCCCTATGCAGAACTGTTCCTTTATCTTTCTGTGAAAGGTCTTACTTGTAACTGTTGGTTTTAACCCAAATAGTCAAGGATCAACAGCGTGCCTCAGCATACTTACTTCCTTCTTTCCATCCATACGTTTCAAATGGCTGAGTAATTTCCAAAAATGAAGTTAGGAAAAGAACAATTGACCCCTTGAGGTCAGTGAAGATACAATATTCTGCACCTTGTTTGCTTCATGGCAGCATTAGTATATTAGTTACATTTAATAAAGACAATATGCACTGAACTTTGCCGCAGAGTCAATTAAGTCCATGCAAAAAATGGCATCTTTGACACCCATACAACATTCACATCCCTTGCTGATTGTTGAGTCCATCCTTCAAAGTGTTGTATTAATACAGCTTCTCAATATAAGGGTTGTAAGAATTTCTCAACGTGGACACAACTATGTATGTGGCCTTTATCCTGGTCTCAAAAACATTACCCAAATAATTTGTTAATTTTTTTTTTTTTTTAATTAGGTGAACCCAAGGCAGGCCTCTAATATGGGAAATTTCATCTTGTTACTAAAAATTAAAAAAAAAATATGAGCACTTGGAACATGTTTTTTTAACCAACAGTGTTGAACAATCATGACTATACTTACAGATATTGTTATGGTGGGTAATGCCAGACTATGTATGGAAAAACCTACACAGCATCTAATTTTAATGCTTTCATAGCAAAAACCATCAAACATTTCCTAATTAATAGTGATTATTTCACTTATGCATATTGAGTAAGGTAAGGTCTCTCATACCACACCAGACAGTGAAAATATTTCTCAAATCTTTTTCATAAAAGTACATTTTCTATTTCTAAATAAATACTTTATTTTTCCTAAAATATATTTTTATGAAAATAATAGAAGATTAAAAATAAAAATACCCTTGGTTATTTCCTTTCATGTTAACTTACAGTTCAGTTTTACTAGAAGGGATTTCTAGCAGCACCACCTGTTCTTGGCCTCACCTTGAGAAGCTGTCAGATTCTCACTTGCTAAATGTTCTTGGAGGTCTCTCATCTTGTTAGTGCATTGTGTGACTTCACAGGTCTAGCTTTTGCAGTGACTACAGACATTGTCATGGCTGTAAATCCCATGCCATGCTTAAATACTTAGAGAGTATCCATGAACTGCTGAACTTGTGATTACAACTTCCTCCTTCATCCAGAGATTGTCTATGAGAAACTTTATATTTGGTCTTTCTATGATAGAATAGTGGCAAGCAACCCACAAAGGCTCTGCTTCAAAGACCTTTGTAAGCAGAAGAATCCTCTTTTCTCCCTTATGGCATCTCCAAGTACATTTTCCTGGAGTCGGTTTAAACTATATTCTGAGGAGTCCCTGTACTAGGGGAGCCTCTGCACAATCCTCCATGGTCTGCATCTGTGAGATGTGTATTTCTATGACATGTAAACCTGTTTATTCCAAAGGACTAAAAAGAGGCTTGGAACCATTTATTTGTGCTGCCTAGGAGCAGATGAAAATTCCTAGTGGGAGTAGCATGGGAATGGTCTGGTGGAGGAGCTTTGAATGGTGCCACTTTATTATGAACTATAGGTAAAAAAGGGGACATGCTGGAGTCTCTGCAAGGTTTAATTATATAAAACATGGAGGATATGAGCGAGATTTCTACACCTTGCCCCTCAGTGCATCTACCTTCAAGAATCAGTTTGTCTGTAAGAGGGCGACATACTCTTTAACAGAGAAAAAAGTAAGACATAGACCAAATGAATTTGGGTGCAGTCCTACAAAGTATTCACATAAACAGATATAGAGAGGTAAGACTTTCAAAGTCTTCTGTCTCACTTAACTTACTTTCTTCCTCCTTTGAGAGCAGAACCCACATTTACAGAGAATGCTCATTTTCAGTTACCTTTAAATAGAAAGAAGACTTATGTAACAGACAGCAGGATATAGTTGCAAGGCATCTTCCTCCCTAGTCTCATATGAATACAGGTGCACAGAATCATGTATAATAATTCTATATTCATTACAGAAGCTGGATACCTTGCTTTTTCAATGTACTTTCTGAAACATCTCTGCATTGCTTTCAATGCATTTAAAAAGTGTGTGATTATTGCAAATAGGAAAACTAAGCAAAAGTTTAAAACCCAGGAAACTAAAACAAATCTAGATGAAACACACATAATCTTGTTTTTTGGACTTATATCTATCCATTTTTCCTGAGGCCCATATGCTGGAAGCTTTTCTGCTCTAAATTTCTCATATTTTTTTTCCTTCATACTGGCCCCCAATACATCTTCTCCCAAAAGAGCTGAGAGAACTTACATTTTCTGCCTTACATTAAATTCCATATAATCTTCCCCATTGTTATACAAACTGTAAGCCAGCAAGGTACTGGCAGAGCAGACAATATAGTGTTCAGCATGAAATTAGCACACATTCTTTGATTAAATAACTAGATAAGGCTAATTTGTGTCTCCCCAATCTTCTTACTGTCTCCTAAAACTTAAAATGAACTGAAATGGTCATTCTGGAGTAATATCTTTCAACAATGAGAATAAGAAGAAAGAGGGAATAGTCATAAATAAAAATTTCTTTCTTTTTCTTTTCTTTCTTTCTTTCTTTCTTTCTTTCTTTCTTTCTTTCTTTCTTTCTTTCTTTCTTTCTTTCTTTCTTTCTTTCTTTCTTTCTTTCTTTCTTTCTTTCTTTTCTTTCTCAATGGTGCAGTCATATTTTGGTCACTGTTGTGGTTAACATCAGCAGCTGTGATGGGGACATTCAAATGAAACTCAGGGAAAAAGTAAACATAGATAAAATTGCTATGCATTACTCTGTGATGCAGAGCTATACATCATTCATGATATCTTTATAATGCAATATTATTTGGATGTTTCAGTCTGGAAAGGAGCCCAAGTGTTTCCAGGCACACTAAGAGCACATGAAATTATGATCCGGGACCATATTTAAACCACCTACTCTAAATGCCTAATTTAGGCATTGCTACTAATATGGTGTTTAAATTTAAGAGTGAGATAAGTGATCCAGGCCTGCCAGATCTTGCCTCCACTACAGCTGGTGGAAAAGAAATAGCTGTGACTCCTAATTTGAGCACTGGAGGTGGGATTCATCTCACCTAACTTCTCACACAGGAAAAATAGTTGTTTAAATCTGAGCTGGCAGCCCTTCTTTCAGTGGAGAGATGGAGACACCTCCACAGTGTCTCTCCTGCTGTCACCTGTTTCAGAAAGGGATGAATTTTTCTCTAGCAGTCCTTTTTCCTTTTTGATAAGCTTAGACTTAGGCAAGTCACTTCTGTGCCCATGACCTGAGATGACCACACTTTTGGTGGTCAGTGTAAGCAGAAAGGCATGGCCACACCTCGCCACCAGCTCCACAGGTTCTGAGTCAGTGCCTGGGAGCTGCTGGGTCTGGTCTGCAGGGGTAAGGGAGCCAGGAATGGGGATGAGATAAAAATGAGATGAAAAAAAACTTAGTGAACACATGCATGAATTTTAAATGACAATTTTAACCCGGCCATTCACATTTTTCACTTACGGAAAATTTTCTGTATTAATAGAGTAATTCCTCTGGAAGTCCTGCCACTTTTGCCAAGTATTAGGAAAACTCCTGCCTATGTGAATCATTCATGACCTTGTCATCAACTTATACCAGGAGATTAAAGTGTAGGGATGTGAGAAGTCTGCCAAAGCTAACAAACTTTCCCTGGAGATGTTATGATGAAGATGCACTCTGAATAAAAAACATTGTCTACTTGTGACATGTCCAGCCCTGGGCCAGCATCTGGGCTCTGCCCCACCTCTCCTCCCGGACAGCACTGCTTGGCTACAAATGAGCAAGGACATGATATCAGATTCCCTTTTCCTACAAATCTAACTGTATTTAAAAATCTGTGGTGAATAGACCGATCAAGCAATTTTACGACATTCCCAAGTGATTTTTGAACTCACGCAAAGTTTCTGGGAGGCAAAATTTTAGGGGGAATTAAGGAATTGTGTATTCTTCCTGAAACAGGCTTGTGATTTAATGGAAAATGTAAGCAGGCAAGTCCTGAGTGTCAATTTCTTCCTCCAAAATCTACCACAACTTTAATCTCACATGGGCTTCTTTTGCTTTTGCTGATCCCAGAGTTTAGGTTCTACTTTGAATAAACCAGTTCATGTATTACAGCTTGCTGGAGCCCACAGGTTTTGCATCTAATTGTATCAGTCATACATAAACAAGAAACTTAATGAATAATAATAAAGTCAAGAAAAATGAAAACAATGTTTAAACAGCAAACTGGAGCCAAATAAACCAGCAGTAAAGAAAAAGAGCATCAAAGCAGAAAAGAGCACTATCAAAACCCCATAAATCCCAAATGACCTTGATGTCTACTGCATTTGTACTTTAGTGTTCACTTGAATTAGGTTCTGAATTCCTGGAAAGAGAGAGTGGAAGGAATAACCTATGTCATCTTAGGGAAGAATTCTACATCATTTTCCATGCTATGAATGAGCTTTCCTCCAAGCTGCTGAAATAGAATCTCACAATTACTTAATATTAAGAAAGAATAAAAAGACAATTAGGGAGGAGGATGTTGAGGACCTCATTTTATGAATCACATTTTGGATGTCTGGCATGTCTGATTTTTTGTTCTTCCAAGTATTTTGATGGCCAGTGAGATTATGGCTTGTCATTTCAGAGACTTTACAATCGTATTCCGATTTCCAGCTTTAACACGGTCCTTAATCAGATATTTTCTCTAGGCTGGTGAATATTCCCTTTCTCATTTGAGTGTAAAATTTTGGCTGGAAAAATAAACAAAGCATTTATTTTATTACTCCATGGAAATGATGGATTGAAAATTTTACAGTTAAGAGACTTGAATATGTTGGTTTTATAAACTTGTATTCTATCATTTTCTAATTTTTTTTTTTATAATATATGTGTGGATATTTAAAAAGTACTAACACTGTTAGGCACCTCAGTGTATTATACTTGCATACATTTAATCTTTCCCTAAAATTACAAATGAAAAGTCTAGCTATTAAAATTTACAATTTAGTTGGCTTCAGTTGACCTGTTTTTCTGACAGGGTACAAACAAATGTACTGTCTGTAAAGCCCTCCCTGTCTGAGGAACTACGGTAGTCACTTAAAATCTGGATCCTTTGTTAGCAGATTTTGAGTAAAATTCTTACTTTGCTCTGTGTGATGCCACTGATAGTATTTTATGCTGAGAGGCAGCTTCTGAAAACATTTTTGATTAGCCATAGTTGTCATTTTCTCCCATTGCAAATGTATGGGTGACAGTGATTTTAGTGAAATCTGAAGGCTCAGTCTGGTCCTGTCTCATCACTAAAGCTGCCATTTACATGTACAATGGAGAAAACATGCTGTCCAGATGCAGCACGACTGTGAATTGCTCTGAATTTGCCTCCTGGTGAAGGTAAAGAAACTTAGGACAGCTGCAGTTCCTTGATCCCAGTCCCTGACCATAAGGTAACAACTTCTAACCTTAGAGTTGCAATAGCATATTTCAAGATAAAAAAATATGTAGAGCCTCATTAAACTTTGGGAAGCTCAATACAAGCACAGCTGACAGCTCTGATGTCTGTACATTCTGAAGACAGTCTGTAGAAGGTCCCTTTTCAGAAACATAATCTGTTGTAAATCAGAATAATAAAAAAACAGCCTGATGTCTGAAATTAGTTCATATTGAATGACACTGAATGGCACTGAACATCCCCTAGAAGAGGTAGAAGAGGTAACCAGTACATGCAGCAGTTTGTGCAGCAGTTTCTGGTTTCTGCTCCTAAACCTTTTAGAAATTTTTCCTAAGAAATTTTTGAGGAACTTTGGGGTGACTACTACCACTGGGAAAGGGTGGCAACAGTGAACTGAGCTGGCTAGCAATCTCTAGTCACTTCTAACAAGCTCTGACAGATGTTCTTGATCAGAAGGTGCTTTTCTATTTGCTGCTAATTCCTGATTTTGAAGAGCCAAGCACCCTCCCAGGAGGTGCTAGGGAGAGTCCTCTATAACTCTCTATGTAGAAATTGGCATGGAAGGGTGGGGGGAAGCTCTGCTGTACACAGTGCATGGGTGTGCTGACAGTGATGAAGGTGAAGCGCTACAGAGCATGGTCCCCACTGATTGCTGGAATTCTTCTTGGTGTTCCAGAGCTGAACTCAAACTGAAATCCTGAGAGAAAATGCAGCCCTGTGTCCTGGGGTTTCCAGGATGACAATCCACTTTCTTGGGCTGGGGGAGATGTGCTCCTTGTCTGCAGGAGGTGTGCACTGGGGAAAGGGCTCTGCAGTCAAGTAAAGCAGCTGTGGGAGGAGGTCACCAGGCAGTGCAGCAACAGAGGAGGTGAGAAAAACACTGACTGAATCTTCTTCATGAGCGCAAAGATCTAACTGCATTGAGGGACGAGTAGAGCAAGTCTGAGCTTACTATAGACTTCCATGATGGTAAAGGCTGGAATCCTGGGGCTTCTCATTCTAGGAGGATAACTCCTGCCCCATCTGCAAGTCTGCAGCTGTGGTGTGGGTTCAGTGCCCAGGTGGCATATCAAGGGCTGAGAGCTGTGTCCAATGAAGAATCTGAGCAGGCTGAGCCTAAGATTGCAGCAGCATCAGGAGGAAGCAGAAGTATGAGCTGTGGGAAACTCCCCGTTGCAGGGGATGGACACCACTGTCTCCTGGTCTGACCTGGTGTCTAGGGATGTTTGCAGCTTGCCAGGCATTTGGATCCAGGGCACCACGTTGCCAGTCTGGTCCTCAGATTATCCCCCACTGCTGCTGTTCCTTGTGGGCACCAATACTTGTAGGGGAAACTGGAATTGCAGCAAGCATGACATTGCATTTGAGGTGAAGGCCAAGGGCCAAGAGGACCAGGTAACATCTCCTTGATTTTTCCAGTGAGAGGGAAGGACTTGATGAAAAATAGATGGACCGTATGGGTCAACAAACAGTTGTGCAGCCAGTGTTGGATTCTCTTTCACAAGCTTGGGATCCTGTCTGAGATAAAATATCACCCACATGACCAATTGCAGCAAGTATCAAGTGGTAAATGATCTTTGTCAACAGGCTGGCCAGCCTGGGGAGGAGAACTTTAAACTAGGAATAAAGGATCAGGCAGGGGAGATGGTGATGACCCACACCCAGCTGAAGAGATTGTAGACTGGATTGGTAAAAGGGCACAGAGTAAAGGCTGGCAGAAGAGACCTTGAAAACAGGGTAGAAGAATGGTCCTGAAGAGCTCATTGATTTTAAGGGATCATTTTCCCCAAGCTCAAGTTTTATCCACCTTGATGAGTGTTCAAGAAAAGACAGCAGGAGACCTGCGTGGATGAGAAAAGAACTCTTCTCTCAATTTAAACATCAAAAACAATTGAACAGAAGCTGGAAGCAGAGATAGTGCTTCTCTAGCAGAAATATGACTCAGGAAGGATATAGAGGCACTTTCCAAATGTGCAGAGGTGGGGTTAGAAAAGCCAAAGTCCATCTGGGGTTGAATCTGGCAAGAGTCATAGAGTGGTTGTAATCAAGAGACTAGTTAGACTGGGACTCCCTGTGATAGACACTGCAAAACCAGAAAATGCATGCTCTTGAACCTAGGAGTGACGGTAAAGAAATAACTGCAAAAAAATTACATTCTATATAGTCGTGTGTGGGCTCAGATTTTTTGCACATAAACTCAGACTCACCCAGCCTTGGATGCATTTAAATTAGGGGTTGCTTTAAGCTCCAACATGGTCAGCATGCAGCACACAGACCCTTTCAGAAAATGGTTTACATTTTGCATAGGCTGACTGGTCATTTTGACCACTGACAGGTGGCAGAATCAGATTCATATCCCTGATAACCCTGTTGATTTAAAAATTGGGGTGGATGTATGTGGTCCTGACTATATTTCTTTGAGAAAGGAAGTAAAATTGTAATGTGTCATGGTATTTTCCTTCTGCTATCTCCATACAATTCAAAGGGATGTGATTATCCTTCAGTTGGAGGAAGATGTGCCTAGAAAAATGAGGAAAATTACAGCAGCCAAAAAAAAAAAAAAAAAAAAAGGGAGAGAGAAAAATTTAGTTCTAGGTAGATGGAGCCAAAGGGAGCAGAAGATAGGGTTTCTGTGAGCTCAGTCACCTGCAAAAGTGTAACACGGTCTCAATTACCCTTCATCTAAATCTTCCACAGGGAAACGGAAAGCACTTGCCTCCCTCAGAGAGGATTACGTGTTAAAAGGATGGCAAAGGTGATGATTTCTTTTGCTTTCTCCCTCCAGTTAAATCTTGGATTGCACAGAAATTGTCATATTTTACTTGCAGGCCTCTGGATAGGCTGGTTTTCTCTGTCTTCTTCAGGTCAGTATTCCAGAGACATGCTGAAATATCCATAAGACCCCAAAGTGTAGGACTCCCAATGTGAGCAGAAGGCTTGGCATGTAGAAGAGTCTAAGAACAAAGCAGCCAACATCCTTTCTCCAGAGACAAAACACATTTTGTCTGTGACATTCTTAGTCTCCATCTGCTCAGGAGAGGGAAAGTTTCCCATATGGTGCTGCAGTGGGCTAGTGATTCACTCTATTGACTCACTCCACAAAATGCACAATTGAATGTTAAGTAACTGAAGTCAGCTTTAATGGATACAGCATATGTGTACTTCATGAATGCAAAATATGTAAACTATTATCATGTCACCTCTTTTTGTGCTGATAGTACTGCATTGATTACTGATTGATTCCTAATTGCTTAATAATTGGGGTTATCATTCTCTGAATAACTTGAATTTTGAATTATCAGTTTAGAATCAAAATTAGAAACATCTGTTTCTGCCATGCCACATTATATTTTGCATTTTTCATATTAATTTCAGTAATATTTTGAGTCAAATATATGTTAGGTAGTTGAGATGTTAGTGGCTTAGATCTGATATGAAAGCTTACATTTCTAGAGAAAAGGATGACTGAGTCACAGTCTTGCTCATGTATCACAAATGCTTTCTGTGTTTTAAAAGGACATTGATTTTTAAAAGATCTGTGTAAGTGAGGACAGTTCATAAGACAGTTTATTACGAGATGGTCAGAACAAGGTTAAGCATCTGATGCCTATCCTCATAGACTGCCAAGCTCATGATATCATAGTGATCTTAGTTAAGGATCTAAAGCAAACTGCAGGACAAGAGAGATTTGAGGGGAAATACTCTGTTTCTGACAAGAATGTGGGACTGAAAGCTGATTATTCAAGTTAGAGGATCATTCCAGAGTTGGGTCACGTGTAACAGCGACAGCAAGTAACAGTGACAAATAACAAAGAAAAAAATCTTGTCCAGGATTTCTGGGGAAAAGATTAACCATAATGTGTAGTTATGGTACTGCTTGGCTTTGGAATGCTTTAGTGTGTTTTTTTAGACTATGGAGATGTCTGTCTGAACTACATCCATCCAAGCTGTGAAGTTTGGTGTTGGTAGTGAATGGACACAGGAATTAGAGAGATTTTCTTGATCATTAAGTTTTCAGTCATTTTCCCCCTCACCTCCTTGATAGCAGCTACTAAAGCTGAGCAGTGCTGGGTATAGGCTCCTCTTTGAGTGGTGCTGGAGAGATTGCCAAGCACTGAGGCCAGTGCCCTCCATGTGTATTGCAGGGATGTTCACCAAGGCTTGTCCATTTCCTCAGCTTGGTAGGATCCCAGCTAACACTGTCCCTCAGGCTAGGCTGGTCATGCCTGCCCCTCAGGATGGGCTCCACCCCACTTGGTTGGGACCCACCATCCAAGGCAGAAGGGATGCTGACCAGTTCTGGAGCACCCCAGCAGTCAGTGTAGACACATGCATTGAAATAAGTCCAACTAACCATGCACAACTTCAGCAGACAAGGCAAACAAAACAACCTGATTCAGGTTTGGAAATTTCTCTCTCCTCCACTCACTAAATAATCTGCAAGTAATCGAGCAAAGTCAACCATCTGCCTGTGACACCACTGCTTATGAAAAACTTGACATACCTTATCTACTCAGGAAGACAATTTTTTTTCTCTTTACAAGGAAGTGACAGACTTTGCCAGTCCCATGCAGAGATGTGCAGAAGGCTCTGTTGTACCCTCTGTATCAATGGAAACCATGAGGAAATGCTGGTGAAAAGAAGGAGGTTATTTGGTTGTGAGGGCACCTGCATTTAGTGGATGCTTTGCTAGAGCTTTTTAGTAAGTGATTGCAGAGTTGGGGCTGGGTCAGTGTTTAAGAGAATGGTTTGTTTGAACTTGAGATAAAAACCTGGTGCAATACAGACAGTTTCAAGAATGATAGCTGGAGTATTGAGAAACTGTGTCTTGGGGAATCTAGGGGAAGAAGGGAAGAGACTAATTTCCCCCAGACTCAAGAGCTAAGAGTAAATAAGGGGATTTAACAAGAAAGACAATATTTGACAAATTTTACCAAAAAAAGACCAAAAATATTTTCCTTTTTTAATTAAATGGGCACTTGTGGAATCCCACCCTTAAGTGGAAATGAGCACCCAAGATTCATAGATGCTCATGGTTGAAAGGAATGACAAAACCCAGAGGGTCTGCAAAAGCTTAAAAAGTTTTATTAGTAAGTTATACACTTGGCATGGAAATTGGAATAAGTCAGTCCCTTACCTACTAGTATATGCACACCACAGTGGGTTTCAAGTAAAGGGGTAGGGTGAAAGAGAAGAGAGAGAGAGATGAATTAAAGAGGGGGAGAGAGAGAGAAAGGAAGAAAAGCAGAAAGAAAGATCACCAGTCCTGGCTCCAGTACTGATCCAGCTGATGGAGTGTCAAGGTGCATGGGGTACACATGCCCCTGGGCTTCATGGGGTTACCTTTCCATAGGTAAGTTTTCCCCACCCTAGAGATAAGTTACTTGCTTTCTATGTAATTTAGTCATCATGTGCAGTCCATTCTTCTAGACCTTTCTGGAAATGGGTCAGAGGACTTCAGGGGTCATTGGTGGTCTTTGTTGCCCTCTCGTGGGTCGGTTTTTGGTCAACAGCCCATGCCCACTTTTCAACCTCATTCCTGCACTTGCACTATATTGGGTTGTGCTTATCTACCGGACCCGCAACAAGGCAGTGCTGCCCCACCTCTGTATGGTCCCGTATCCAGCCACACCCTGTCCTTTCTCACAGCAGGTTATTGCCAATCCTTGCATGGCTCCACAGCTATCTGGCTATTGGGGTTTGAGACAGACCCTCAAACCCCAACAGCTGGGGCACATTAGTCCCTTCATCTTCTAGGCTTCTGCAGCACTCAAAAATTTTTAGAAATCTAAAATGGCATAGCTGTTGCACTTCAGTCATTCAAAACATCTTTTTAATCTATCTAAAAATTTGAAATAATTTAATTCACAATGCTATAATTTAAAACACGAAACAACTGTTATTCCACTATACCTAGAATGTATACAGTACATGTATCTGTAATCCCCTTGGGCTACTTTATAATGGCTTTATACAGGGGCATGTAATTTTTTCCTGTTTCTCCTGTGGAAATGTCTTGTCTTAACTGAATTACAAAACTTGAAACCTCTCTGATTTCAAAGTAACTATTCTTTTTGTTACTAGTCAAAGATATTGAAGCTTTCTACCTTCAACAACTTGTTTTATAAATAGTATCAACGTATATGTATACATCTGTGTACATATATATATGCATTTATATATACACACATATTTATAAATACTCTAGTGTGCAGGACAACTCCATTCATAACACAGATATACCTTTTGCTGCAGGGAAGAATTTTCACTTCAGTTCATAAACATACCTAGCAGTGCTTCCTTTGTAGTAAAAATTATACACAGTGCAGTTCTTCAGGAAAGAAATAAACATAGTTTTGAAGAATAAACCACTAAAATGGAACACATTTTTTCCCACCTTTTTTGAGGAATGGATGGGAGATGCAATAACACTTTTTTTTTTTCCCCCCTGAAGTTTCAACATTTCCAGGGCTTGCATGTCTTTAAGGCTATGCAGTAGATTCTCTAAGCATTGCTGGTGGGTCCCATTAGGATTTCTCCTCCTGAGCACCTGGATTCTTGGTAAAGTAACAAGATGTAGTTTGTTTCTGCTGAAAAATTGTCACACTAAGACTTGTTTTTGTTGTAGTTACTTAAATTAAGCTCCATACACAGACTCTACTGTCACCTTCAGAAAGTTTTTGTTCAGAATACCTGACACTCATCTTTCTACCCTCCTCACTCCAGTAAGAAGGATTTGTGGGGCTCCAAAGTGCGGCTCATCACCAAAAATTGTTTCCAGTTTCATACTTATATCAAGTTACATAAGGTTCAAGTTAGAAAAATAGAATAAAACCTTGAAATAATGAGAGCTGTTTAATTCACAAAATTCACTATGTCCCAGAAAGTTTGTTATAAGAGTTCTAATTTTGAAATAAATAAAGCATGCAATGAAAAACAAATCAAAACCTCAGTAAAATTGATCCCTCCTGCTAAACAACAACTTTGACCTCTTTTAAATCTACCAGCCCATCTGTTCTAACATGCTGTCTCTCTCTGGTTTCAAATCGGTAGAGATAAAGGAAACAGTGTTCCTCCAGTGTCACACAGGCTCATATTTGGTGACATTTAAGGTGTGCAAACTTGTGAGCAGAGATTTAGAGAGTAAAGGGAAATGAATGCTTGAAAGCTGTGTTTTTAAAACAGCAAACCCTTCCCTTATGTTCTGGTGAGATTTTGGGCTGTGCACCTTGTATACCAGATGGGGACATTTTTCTGTTTGCTTGGTCTTGGTAATTTTTTTCTGTTTTCTTAGCTGGTTTCAGGTTTCTGTGTAACAACCTTTGCCTCCACTTAAAAAAATCCAAACACCTGACCCAGGCTACACTTTAGGAGGCCTGTTTGGTGGGAAGTGAATGCTGGAATGCTTCAGTTTTCAAAACTGTGAAGATTCAGATTTATAGTCATGCTGCTTATACTCTATCATATCATGTGTGGTAGCATAGGATATCAAAGCAAGAAAGCCTACGGGGATACCACCATTTGAAATGAAAAATAGTTCTTATGTATGGCATAATGCAGCACAGATGGCAAGTTGTGCTCTTCTGTTTTACTGTTTCTGTACATTACTCAGGCAATAAATACTGGACAAATCAAGCAGTCATTTCTAAGGCTCCATATAACCTATTTTACCAGTATCAGCTGCTACAGTTTTATATTCCCTAGACAAAAGCTGCCTGGGTTCCCAAGTTTTATAAGGCATTTCAAGGAGACCTCACAAATAAAAATGTATGGAAAATATGGCCTGGCTTTTAATAACAGTATAGTTAACTCTGCATTTTCATACGACAGTCAAAGCTCTCACTAGCATATTGCAGCCTTACCATTCCTCAAAGCAGCATTTATTTAATGACTATTACTTGCTTACTTTATCTGCTATGAATTCTGCATCGTTATTTCAAGGGCACAGCACAACAGAAATACACAATAACTGGGTCACTTCAGGTCTGGGCTTCATCAGCTTAGAAGGGTTATCCCACATCTGATGAAGCAGACATACTCTGACACCTTCTCTCTGAGCTCTCTGGCTCACAACTGCCATGCTTTTCACAGCAGTGGGAAGCTGTATTACCAGTATCTTTTCTCTGGCTTTTACACTCTAACATACCAATTAAATAATAGCCCCACAACATGGAAAACCAAGTTTCCCTGAGCCTTTTAGGACTTCAAATCACATTATCCATATCCAGCAAGGTAGTTGTCACATTTTTTCTTCTTTTTCAAAGGAAATAATAAAACTAAAAAGGAAAAACAATCTCTCAGCAATATTTGTTTAAATAGAAGAAATAGTTACATATGGGAGTCTGTGCTGCAAGATTTTGTTGGCTGGATGGAAAAAACCTTGATATTGTAAAAACAAAGTCACAGCAATTTTAGTCATATCAAGCTTCCTCTTCCATGACACAAGCTGACTTCTGTCCACTTGGCCTTTCCACCTCCCCATCTAGCAGGTGTCATATTGCTGCTGAAGCTGAAGGCAGTGCTGGGGATAAGGAAAAAAGGCCAATTTCAGCATCTGACAACAATCTCTCCTTAAGATAATTTTTGGTGAGACAGAAAGTAGTTTTTGTCATTGCTATACCCCTGTGTGACAATTTCAAGATTTTTTTAACCAACAGAATTTACAGTGACTCAGTTTGGAGTGGTCAAAGGCTAATCAGCGACATATGAATCTTCAGTGGGTTTTGTTTGTTAATATGCTTCATATAACATATATTAATTTTTTCCTATTTTCAAGACTATGCATTACTTATGTAGCACCTATAACTTATTATTGTTGTTAATTGATTTTTTAGAATGGTTGGATACTTCTTTTCAACTGATTTCCAGAATCTAAATTTTAAAACATTCACAGAATCATAAAATAATAGAATCTTTAAGATTGGAAAAGACCTGTAGGATCACCAAGTCCAGCAATTAACCCAGCACTGCCAAGTCCACCACTAAAGTGTGTCCCAAGTATCCAATCTACACATCTTTTGAACACTTACAGAGATGGTGATTCTGCCACTCCTCTGAGCAGCCTGTTCCAATGTTTGACAGGTTTCAGTGAATAAATTTTTCCTAATATTTAATCTAAACCTACTTTGACACAACTTGAGGCCATTTTGTCTTGTCCTAAAACATTAAAAAAAAAAAAGGATTAAAAGGTAAAAAAACCCCAAACAAAAACAAACACAATTTGAATTATACGTTGAATCGATGATTGGGTTGGGATTTTGTTTCTTTGGTTGGTTTGGGTTTTTTGTTTGTTTCTTCTGAGTGTTTGTTTATTTGGGTTTTTTTAAGATACACTGCAGGACTGTACTTAAGGCAACTTCACATCCAAGGCTGAGTGTATAAAACCAACTTGACTTAAAGTCAAAAAGAAGCTGATAGATATTTGGATGTGGCCACAAAGGTTATAGCTAAACTAATAAACTAAACCACGTCAGCACATGGGCCTGAGTATAGAATGAATTCAGGCCTTCATACTTTGAAATGTTTTGCTCAGTTTTGGTCTCAGCAAAGCAGTGCTACAATGGGGACAAGCTGGGAGCCAGCTCAGGCCAGAAAACGCTCTCCATAAGCAGTTTGAGGAAGCGTTAAGAGAGTTAAATGGTATTGATGTGAGCCTTTCCATACTGTTTGACCAAGAACAGTCCCAGGATGTTTTATTTACCTCTACAGATGCAGTCAGGGGTGACAGGGATAAAGGAAGTTTTGGGAGGGGGAAAAGGTTTAGTAGGAAACTGCTGTGCCAAAGAAATTTGTTGCACTTCAAGGTCAGCTAAATCCAACTTTGGCTTAAGGTCAAAATACTGAGCACCATTTTGAGAGTGCAAATTCCAAGAAATTCAGATCCTCTTTTTTCAGAGTTGGAAATATTTTGAAAAAGGCTCTGGCTGCCTAATACAAAGAATTAACTCAGTCTCAGTCAACTTGTCTGGGTGCAGTCATTTTCAGCCCTAAGTTTAAAGTTCCCCTTCCCTGTGTTTTAATCAGAGCATTACTGTTTTTCTTTTATTTACTTAATGTAGAGGAGTGGTTTTATTGTTGTGGCCTGCTATTTTTATTACAATAGCAAAAATATTTTACAAAAACAGTTATTGTTTCCAAGCTCCAGTAGTTTTTATAAGCAAAAAGCCCTATAAATGGTGTCTGACAAAAAAACTTGACATGAATAAGGGAGTATGAAGCCCTACCCAGCAAGGTACTGAGCAGCCTTGTGAAAGTTGGGCCAGATGGCTTCGTTAGGGATAAACAAAGAGAGTGAAGAGAGAGCAAGCAGTAAGAACCATTTAAGGACTATGGAGACAAAAGAGACTTTGACCCCTGGACCACCTCAGACTGGGGAAAAAGGGCTTTTTTTGTCAGAAACCATTCTGTGACTCAGAGGAATATATGATCATGAGAGATACTCTTACCTAGGTCCTTACTATGCCTTTGTGACTTTTAAAAGACTTCTTAAAATAAGAAACCTTTTTTTTTTCCTTCTGTGCCTCAATTCCTTCTTTGGGAAAAAATCTGTTTCAGTCTCATCCTTACATCATTCTGCCCTAATGCATCCCAGCTGGAGGGACTTTCCCTTAATAATCATCATTTTCCCCAGTTTGAGGCAGATCCCCTACCCCTTCTTGACCTGCACTTCTCCTGCTTTAATAGGGCTTGGACTTAGCACAGGATTTGGGCAGCCCTCACCATGTCAATGCTGCAGTGCTTACCTTGTAAGAATCCTGAGGCCCCAAAACAGCATCCAGAGCTCAGAAGTAGTTAAAAGGTAGACCAAGGAAAAACAGTAATAGAAATTCTGCGCGCTGAATGAGGGTCACTTAAATGCTAATGAAGAGAAATATTCGGCACAAGGGGGTAAAATTCCTCACCTTTCCGGTCTTTCAATACCCAAGTAAGGACTTTAGGCAGGCATTTGTATCTCCTGTAGTTCAGCACCTTGTTTTGAGGGAAGCCACCTGCAGCTGCTACAGACCATAGACCATGGTATCCAAAATTACTGCTTTACATCCTTGTTTCTGCAGTTTACACAGAAAACCCATTAGACAACATGTATGAGTTTCCTCTGCTGCAGGGATCAGATACCTGGATTACTTCTTCCAGTTCAGACTCCACGGCCTTTTTCGTTTGCTCATTTCTGGCCCCTTCCACACACTGTGAATGTTTTGTTGCTTAGAAGGACAGCTCCAGCAGAAGGTCAGGGAGATGCCCTGCTACAAGCGAGAGTGTAAATTTTCTTCTGGAAATGAGGATGTGAGCATCAGCACCTTCTTAAAGAGACATTTAAAGAAGCCATATAGAAGGTGACTTTTACCTGTCATAATTTGGAATCAAATTCTTTGCTCAAAACCAGGAATAAAATGAATTTTCATGCAGGTCATAATTCTCTCAGATTAATTTTCCAATTCCTGGAGTAAGAAGAAAAGATTCCCCAGCTGTCTAGGGGTATTTTGTTTCAGTTTGGCTTTTTTTTTGGAGTATTGGGGGTTTTTGTTTTTTTTTTTTTTGTTGTGTTGTGTTTGTTACTTTGTTGGTTGGTTTGGGATTTTTTGTGTCTTTGCTTTGGTTTAGGTTCGGTTTTTTGTTGGTTTGGGTTTGTATTTTTTTTGTGGAAGGTGAGGCATTTTGTGAGCACAGCTGAGAAGGAGAGGCAAGGATGGCTTCAGCTTGGGTGCAGTATCAGCTCATCAGCTCACCCAAGTGTGCAAGCATTGGCGTATGAGCAAGATGCTGCAGTCTGAATGCTGACACATGGTCAAATACTTCTCAGTAGCCCAAGTGTGATGTTTAAAAATCCCTTTGTGGCTAATGTCTAGCAAAAGGATGCATTGCTTGGCTAGAACAAAGAGTGTTACACTACAGGCAGAAATGGAACATCTCCAAGTACTCCTGTTGTGCTGTTCAAAACAGCATCTCTCTTACTCTGTGCCATTCTCCCTTGTGAGGGAAAAGACTTTTCCTGATACAGGGGCTGCAGTAAACTGTGCAGATAATGGAATAGCAGAGAGAATTCACGATAAATTTTTGGCTAAGCTTTGGGCTGTGAAAACAGCTTAGTTGGGTTTAGGACAAGTTTCATTCCCTGCAGTGGGTCTTGTGCCAGCCTTATTACTGCACTGCCATGTGGAAAATACTGGAAATAAAAAGACGGATCCTTTGAAAAATGCTTTAGTGGACTTGATGAGACAGAATAAAAGAAAGGACAAGTTATGATGGATAGGGATAGGAGGTACTTGCTGACTGCCTGCAGGTCATTCTCAAATCAGTTAGAGCAGCTGCAGAGGGGAAAAAAGCAAGTTAAAAATAAACAAAACAGATTTTCACCCATTACAATCACTGCCTTTGCCAGTCTTTGCACTCAAGCCTGGCTTCCTGGAGTGAAAGAAGAAAGACTTCAGATTTCACAAAGGAATATTAATAGAAGTAATAGATGAACTTAAGAAAGAAAAACGGCTAAGATGAATACAACTTGCTTTTGGTGTGAACAGATGGGTCATGGAATACTCTGAGGGGTAACTAATGGGACATTGATGCTTAATTGAACAAAATAGACAATTAGCAGCTGAAGAAAAATCTGGGGAACAGTAAATAATGCTAAGACCAGGCCAGTTGTACAGTGCTCTGAGATTCATTACAAATAGTACTTAGCAAGTCACATTTTAATATATTCAACTACATAGGGCAAGATTCTGCAGATGACACAGGGTCACTGTAGCCAACCAATTGAGCACCCATTTCCAGCACTATTAAGTGTGGAAAGACCCTGTGGGAACTTTTGAAGTGGAAACAAGGAAAATTATAAAGCAGTAGTAGTGTGGCTCTCCTTGGCATTAATGAGAGCATTACTGTCAATTCTGGTGTCTGTGCTAAAGGTTATTGGAAAAGGCTGACAAGAGTTATGAAAACCAGTCACATCCAGGAAAAACATGTTTTCAGCTGGAGGATAAAAAATTTGATTTCTTTAGTGCATCCAGGGGAGGGCTAAAAGGTGACTTGTTTGTAATGTACAAGTACAGCCTTTGAGAGGTTGTTTTTGAGTGAAAAAGGCTCTTCATCCAAAAAGATAACATACAATTTAGTAGTTTGAATGATGAAATTTTAAATAAAAATACCTTCTCACAGCAGTTAATTTTATAGGCATTTCATGCATTCATCATCACTTAAGTTCTTCAAATAAAGACTGGATAGCTTTCAAAAAGACAGCTGCTCTATCTCAACCAGAAATTATGAGCTTTATTCAGGTATTACCAAGAAATATTCTCCTTTCTGTGTTGTGTTGCATGTTAAAGGTAGCAGGGATAGCAGTCATTTTGGACCTTAAAACATAGGTCAGTACTGGGAAAGCTCCAAGTACATCGCAAAATACAAGTGCCAGTGATTTCTAAGAATTCTCATCAAAATGTCAGCTTTGCATAACAAGCACCTGCTTCCACTGGGTTTTAATAAGTTTTCAAGGACTTCATTTTCATTATTTTGAACCTCAGAGATGCAGAATGAGAATCCAGCTTTATTTTGCACTGAATATTTCTGCTCTGTTAAAAAAAAAAAAAAAAAGTGATTTTTTCTTTATCTTTCTGCACAGAATGACACAAGATCTTCGTCAAGTGCATTTCTCACCTTATTACATGAAATCCCTTGACTAGCCCTTGCAGGCTCAGGAACGTAGGCGCCTCTAAAAGCCCTAAGAAAAAAAAAGAAACCTGGATCCCTCTCCTTTTTATTAGTTGGATAGGAAAAGCATTCTCTTGTCATCCATCAAGAACCATGATTTAAGCATTATCTGTTAAACCAAGTAATGACATGAAGCTTAGGTGATTATATACTTGCAGGTACCAAATGCTCATTGTTAAATGTAAGGACATACCTAAGGAACTGTGTAATCCAAATAGCACCAAGTCCTTATGACCATCCAGTTGCCCTATTTCTTTCACATTTGATTTTTATTTTTTAATAATGCTGATGCCGGAGGTGCTACTTAAGAAGTTCAGAGAGGCAGGAGCAGCCAAGTTCCATCAGCTTTATAATAAATGGGTGTGTAAGAGGAAACCAGCCAAAGGGCAAGCATTTGGAGGTGAGATATTGAGAACACCTGCTCCTCCCTCAGCACACTTGTGATTAAACATTTTACTTAGTATGTGAACTGAAATGTGTTATGTTAAACTGGGGTCAGAAGGCACAATGTAATTATGGTTGTTATTAATACTACAGAGGCCAAACAGACAGAAATCATATTGGGAATGACTATATGAAACTGCGAGGAGGAGCAAATCTCCTTGGGTAAGGAATGGTATTTTGTGTGGAAATGATAAAGAATGTTTTACTGGAATTCTCCAAATCTGTAATAGGTTGCTCTTCAGGAAAGCATTAATTTCTGTGTTGTTCTTGAAACTTCTCTTAGTAAAACACAAAAATAAATTAAAAAAAAAAAAAACAAACCCAAACCTCTTAGTCCAAATCAACATTTTTCAATGTATTCTGATTTCTTAACATGATCTGAGTATTTCTGTGTGAGTCCATGCTGAAGTGTTCTTTCATTTCCTAAGAAGTTTTGCACTTTTCCTTGAGAAATACCTACAATGTTTCTCACCTCAGGGCTGGATTACCCATGGCTGTTGTGCCTGAAGATGGATCATGGAACACAGACACAGACACACACTCCAAGTCATGCAACTGGTCTGTACTTAAGCATCTTTAATAATCCTCAATCATTTCATGATATAAATTTAAAGATTCAGTCCATTTATTAAAAAGCAATTAATGGAGCTAGGCTTCAAGATGTAATTTCATACATTTTTTACTGCAACAGCTGCACAATTTGGAGCCAGTGATCTCACAAAGTGCAGAAGAGCGGGAATTAATGTCCTGACGTAGTGTGGTTTAACCCCAGGTTAAGCAGCTAAGCACTACTAAGCTGCTCACTCACTTTCACCTGAAAAATGGTGAGTTGAGGTACAGGCAGTTCAGTAGATAAAGCAAAAACTAAGCACACAAGCAAAACAGATAAGGAATTAATTCAATACTTTGCATCAAGCAGGGAGGTAGCCATTCATCTCCTGGATAGCAGGGCTTTGTCATCCATAGGGGCGACTTGTGAAGACAAATGCTTTGGTCAGCCAGGGACAGCTGCCCCAGCTGTGTCTCCACCCAGTCTCTTGTGCACCCCCAGACTACTACTTGTTCAGGAACTGTAATGAGCAAAAAAGGCTCTGACTGTGCAAGCACTGCTCAGCAATAACTAAAGCCACCTGTATTTTCAATACTGTTTTCAGTACAAATCCAAACCTTAGCCCCATACCAGCTACTGTGACAAACAGTCATTCTATTGCAGAAAAGCTCAATACATTCTTCATTCTTTTTCAGATGTATCCATTAGATTGTGGTTTTTAATATAAAATTAGTATTTGTATTTTAATATATATGTACAAGATGTTAATATTTATAAGAAGACTAAACTCTTAAAGTAAATCAAGTATAATAAGAAGCAATAACTGAAGATCTCATTACATTTGGTAAATGAGTGCAACTGTTCCCACTACAATATTTGAGTGCATATTAGTGAAGCTAGAAATTCTGGTTTCTTACCAGAAACTTTCTTCAAAGTTCAGGGACAGATACTGAGTACATTTGTATTTTACTGACTTTATTTATCTTGAGCAGCACTTTATACAGCAGGACAATTACTGTAAGGGGTGAGATACCACCAGCCTTTTTTCCTGTAATCAGTAGCAATAATTATACGGGAAGGAAAGTCTAAAATATGGTAGATATTAGACCCCATCCCGAAAGGCTCACGTCCTGAATTTTTCTGTCCCTCATTTAAAAAGAAAGGACACTGCAATTAATTTTGACTGTTGAGCAGCCTTGTTACTGGAATCAGAAAAGATTTTTTTTTCCAAATTTTACCTAAGTTTGACTTTAACAATTCCCTGTGGTGATGTCTTACCCAGTCTAATTGCACAATTTATAATTTAAAATACATTTCTTGGTTTTGAAGCTTAGCTTTTTTTGATTAACTGAAAGGTCACTTGCCTATGTACTATGAGTTAGGTTGTGATGCCTACAATTAGTCCCATATGTTGACTGAAAGGCTTAAGTTCCTTACATTTTATGACTTTGCCTGTTTGCAATTAAAATTTTCCCTGCCAGGTGTCTGCCTTTGATTTTTCAACAAAAAACCCACAAACAAACAAACAAACCCCAGTTAAAATAAGAAAGTAGTTTCTTACAGTGACATATACCCTGTGTTTTTAAATGAAGTTATTAATACAACTGTTTAAACTGAAAAGCCTGAAGAGTGCTTAGCTTTTGAGCAGGAACTGGAAACTGAAAGGCTGTCTTGGTGTCAAAGGTGTGTCTTTATTCCTCCTGTCATAATTATTCCAGGTATGATCAAGTTTTGAATTTCAAGTTTTAAACCAACTACTCTTAGTTAACTCATGCTCTGCAGAGCATATTAACGGAATTCTTAATATACCATCCAGAATTAAGCACAAAAAGTTGCAATAAAATCTCACAGTTGCAAAAATATCAAATATACAGGAGTTATGCAGTGCCAGAATTAAGCTGACACACAGAATTAGCACTCTCCTTTTGCTTATGTATTGATCTTTAATTCTATAACACTCTATTTTTTTTTTTATTTTGGCAAACTTTAAAGCACAGAGGAAAAGTAAATCAAATCAGAATAAACATTTAGCTTGTCTTTTCATTCTTCTTGCTAAGGTCAGTATAGTCCTTTTGTATGAGTACTCTACAACCCACCAGTATTTCTCATACTCCCACCATATGAAATTTTTACTTGCTTCTCTGTCGGCGTTTACGGCAACAAACAGGACAGGGAGCCTGGGCAGGCGCTCCAGGAGCCTTTTATTATTTTATTCCATTATCAGTCCCACATACCAAGTTGAGACAGAGATGGTACAGCACTCACGCCATCAAGGGCATCCAAAAACTTCCTGGTTACAGAGCATTCTTAAAAGCTTTTTGGCCAATCAGCATGCTTCCAAAAGTTACAGACAACTGTATTAGCCAATCCACAGCAGCGCACGTACAACTGTTAAACACAATGCTGGCTCGTTATGCCTTAACAATACACCATATTCTATTATAAGGCTTAAACTTATCAATCTTGCTGAGCATATTTTTTTGCAACTCCAAAATCTATCAAGGCCAAGCCTAGAAACTCTAACCATTGTTTTTAATGTCCTTGCTGCTGTATAACTGTATCTTCTATCTTTTCACAGGCAGAGCTGAATCCTAAATACTTTTGCTTTATTTTCTGAAACCTGCTTTTATTTCTCACACCTGAAATCTTTTCCACCTTTTGTGTTTCCCTACAATTCCCTCTCTTGGTACAACTATAAAGAAACTCTTTTAACTTTGTCACTTATCGACTACTTTGTGTTTCATAGCCCTTCTATGTAAAGGCACTTCTTCTGCTTGCTTTAAGCAGTAGTATTTTATACTGCGATTTTAATGATGTGAAAGGCCAGGTTTATTTCAAGAACATAGGTCAAATTCAGCATTAGTTGTTTTGTATTGTTTGAATAAGTCTCGTCTGTTCTAAGGCTTTAATTCAAAGCTTTCATCTGTAACTGCCTATGTAAGATTTTGCAAACTTTTTGTGATTTCTTTTCTTACATCATTCTCTTGTACGACAAAAACTTCTTTAACAGTTTTTCTGTCACTCGTCGTACACACTGAAGTATACAAGGCACAACTATCAATATCACCACTACAATCATCAACACATATAAACTTGCAAAACTCTTTCAACTAAGGTGCAGAGCTCCATCCCTCAAACAAACCGTCTAGCCATGATCCACTGTCTCTTTGAATTTGAGACGTTAGATCTTTCAGCTTTTGTATACTTTTGTGGATGGATTCAGAGTGGTCAGACAAATTCATACAGTGCCGTGATGCCAGCCAGGTGGCTAGCTCAGGGGCCGGGCACCGGGCAATAGCCCTGCCTGCCACAGTAACAGAGGGCGGGTGCCAAGGGAGAGCGGGAGGCTAAGCGAGGTCCAGGCAAGGCTCGCTTTAGCCATCCACGGAGAAGGCACAAGGAGAGACGAAGGAATGAGGGACTCTTCTCAGGGGGACAGGTACGTGTTTATTGGAGCCAAAGAAAAAGAGATCAAGAAGAGTAAAAAGCAGCCTCTGACAGGTGATTTCCTACCCCACTGCTCAGGGCGGAGCAATCATAGAACAGCCAATAACAGAACAGACAAGGGGTGTTACATAGGCAGGGTTCATACAACTTAACCCATGGGGAGAGAGGTAGGCGGAGAGGGAGAGCACGGGCCAATGGCAGAGTGATGTGGTGACCAAGGGAGGGGAGAGTGGTGGCCATCGTGGACGTGCAGGGTGTCACGTCTTTCCCGCCTTGGCCAATGAACTTTCTTGCCAGACAGCCTGAGGGTGTCTATGTTGTGGTGGGCAGCTATCTTAGGGTGCCTGGGCCTCATGAGAATTAAACCACTGGACCTTTTGTCCAGCAGGGTCCAGGCCTCCCTGGCGAGAGCCATGGCTCACTGTAACAATACTGCACAATCCTTCAAATTCTTCACAACCATGTCTGTGTGCCAGCAAAAAGAAATCAATTGCTGCTCTATACACTGTTGACATCAGCCAGCATATTGCAATGGATGTGGCATTGGTTTGTTTACTCCGCCAACATCTTATTGATCTGATTGCTTCAATGCCATTGCTGAGGCAAGCTGGGGTACTAACAAACCTGCTGAAACCCTTGCTGCAGTTTTCTAGGGTCTAAACTCGCTGTTACAATTCTCACTATATGGATAAGCAGATAAACTTTTAGCTTGTCTTTTCATTCTTGCTAAGGTCAGCATAGTCCTTTTGTATGAGTCCCCTACAACCCACCAGTATTTCTCATACTCCCACCATATGAACTTTTTACTTGCTTCTCAAATTTCATAAAGAAGTGGAATAGGACAGTCTACCACATACAACTGTGATATCCTCACTAAAGAAGAATGAAAAGTCGTAGACTCATCCTAGACTGTAGAGGTCCAGACTAATCTGGTGGCCTATTCTGTGGTAGAGTGACAGTGTCAGTGGACAAGGGATGTCATCTGCATAGAGTTCTATGAGGCCTGATACAGTCCCCCACAACATTCTTACCTCTAAACTGGAGAGATATGAGTTTGATGGATGGATTTTTAGTTGGATAAGGAACTGACTGACCATGTCCAGAGTGACATTTAATGGCTCAGTGTCCAAGTGAAAAACAGCAATGAAGGGGATGTGTTTCAGGAGTCCATACTGCATCCATTCTTACCTGATATCTTCATCAGCTACACAGACAGGGTATCAAGTGCACCCTCAGCAAAGTTGCAGATGACACTAAGCTGAGTGGCAGAGTTGATATGCCAGAGGGAGGGGATGCCATCCAAAGGGTCCTTAATTGGCTTGAGGAGAGGACCCATGCAAACCTGAAGAAGATCAACAAAGCCCAGTGCGAGGTCCTGAATCTTTGGTGGAACCTCCAATGTCAATAAAAACTGGACAATGAACTGATTGAGACCAGCCATGTCTTCATTATGTAACTCTTTCCATGATCCATTTAAGCCAGATCTTTTTAGACAGTAGTGTAACTGTAACTATTTTGTTCTTATGATGCAGCTGAATTCCAAATTAGGGTTTTAGAGTTAATTTCATCAAAAATGTGGTATACCTTTAGAGTTCTTAATTAAACTGCTAGACTACACAATAAATACAGAAAATATAACCTATCATATTAAGTTAAAATATTCAAAAAATCCAAAGATCAGCACACTTAATGCCAGAAAACAAGCAATCCTCTAAATAAAACCAATATTCTCTGGCATTTAGATGAGCTTTCAGATAATACTGCATCTATTTCTTAGAAACAGTTACAACACCAAATTTACCAAGACAATAAAAAACTCTTAGCAGGGGGTTAATTCTCTTGTGGAATAAATTTTAATTTATTCATGTCATCATATAAGCTTGTTGTGATGCCTTTTCCTGGTCTTAAAATCAAGAGTCAAAGACGGTTAGAAGGGAAAAAGGGATTTTACCTTGGTATTTATTTTAAGGATCCTTAGGAGCACATGTCCAGGTTGAATGTTCTGAAATGCAGCTGCAATCCCCACTCCCCAAAAATCTGGTTTAACAATATGGGTCTTACTAATTAGCATATCTATCAAAAATTCCCCAATGAGAGGCTTGAATGAGCCCTTCCCTCCCCAAGGAACCTTCCCCTGGATGGTTCTATCTTAGTTTACAGAATGTGTTCTGGAGAGGACCTTGGGGTCTGGGGCACACTGATCCCTACCTACGAAGCTTCTAAAATGCTTAGTCTCCTAGCTGAACAAACAAGTCCAAGAATGTAGGCAAAAAACACTAAGAATACAGAAGTTGTAAAAAGGTATAACAGGGGTATAAAAGAAAAGAATCATCATGGCATCAGTTGCAAGGAAAGAATGACTTCAACAACTGTACAAACCTGTGATTGATAGAGCAGCCCATAGTGATGAAACCTACAGAGTTTCATTTACACTGAAAGAAAATTATATCTTTAAAATAAGATTACTACATATCTCCCTTCTAAAATATAAATAACTTTCTTCTCTAAAATCACTGTCATCAGAACTTCTAATAGAATATTAGGCAGAACCAAGTCTTGCCCAAAGTGCCATCATCCCATATAGTTGAAAACTGAAGAGTCATTCTTGTGACTGTTGGAGTGAATTCTTAATGAATAAATGACATCAGTGTAGAGATGATCCATGTATTTGCAGTCTGGAAGAGAAAATGAAACCAAGAGCTGAAGGAGTTTGGGTTATTACGGACCTGTGTTGCTTCCAACAACTTCATTGATTCCAGCCTCTGGAACTGCTGTTTCTTCCTGAAAGATGGTGAAGGGAACATTGCCACAAAACACGTCTGTTCCTACCAGCAAAATCAGCTGGAAATTCTGCCTTCTTGCAGCATGGTCAATTTTGTACAGAGCAGAAGAAATGAAACCATGCTGCTTGCTTCTGTGAAAGTATTCTTTTATTTTAACCCTCTTGTTCCTGTTCCAGACACCATATAAATGTCCTGTGTGGATATATATGTGCTGCTTTTTCATCTGGGTACAATCCTAAATTCAGAAGTGTAACAAAGAACTCTGCTTCACATGAGTTTCTGTTAAATCAGAACATCATAAGGTTTTAAGTGCATGCTAGAACAGAGCTGTGTTTTGGACTTGGGGTGAGCAAAATTTTGATGACACACCAATAGTTTGGTTGTTGCTGAGCAGGACTTGCACTAAGACAAAGGACTTTTCAGCTTCTCGTGCTGCCCTACCAGTGAGGAATCTGGGCATGCATGAGGAACTGGGAGAGGACACAACCAGGACAGCTGACCCTGGCTGACCAAAGGGATATTCCCTACCACATGGTATCATGCTGAACAACAAAACTGAGGGGATTTGCCTGCGGACGATGGCACTCTGTTCAGGGACTGGTTGGGCATTAGTCAGTGGCTGGTGAGGAATTGCATTTTGCAACACTTCTTTTGTGTATTCTTTTATCATTATTATTTTCCTTTAATTTTCTGTGCTATTAAACTGTCTTTATCTCAACCCAAAACTTATACACTTTCTCTGACTCTCTTCCCCATCCCACTGGAGGGGAGTGAGTGAACAGCTGGGTGATGTTTAGCTGCCTCTCTGGTTAAACCACAACAGTGGTGAACTATTCTACTCAAATGAATAATGTCATTGAAGCCAGAAAGACTTGGAGGGGGTTAAATTTAGCAAATCACACATGTCTCTGTAGGACTGGAGCCACAGCTTGTGTAACAGAGTGTTTCTAATGTTCTCCAGGACCAGCATGGAAAATTGACTTGAACAAATCATTTGATGGCCACAGAGAAATGACTTAAGGATGTGACCCTCACAGACCTGATTTCCTGTAGGCTGCTGAGGAACAGTAGCACAAGCACTTAGAATAAAAGCTGTCTGTTTCTCTAGCGTTTGGAAAAAAAGTTTGGGACAATTTTCTTTTGCTTGCATTTTTTTACTGGAAGAGGTAGTACAGAAAGATAATTCTTGCCAAAATATCTGCAGGCTTAAACATTTAAAGCAGTATTTTGATGATTTTTATAAGGTCTAGGTACTACAGCAGGATACAGATAGAGGAACAAGGCTTGCAGCTAGTTTCATGTAGTCCTATTAACAATTTGAAGACTTACGCAGAAAATACACCAGTGAACTCAATGTCCTTGTAATATTCATAAAGGTGCTGTCTAGGTTCAGCTGCATTCTGGTATTTGTACCCAGGAGCTATTTTTCCCCCTTACTGTTATTTTTGCATTTCTAAAACATGAATCATAAAAAGAGCCTTTTGCAGAAGCACATTATTATCCACCAGCAGCAGCTCCTTCCATTTGCCACAACATTCCCTCAAACCACCTATTGTTTTGAGGGTGCTGCTGTTGGTTAAATGCTATTATACAAATAACATTAATCATACATGCCTGCAGTAAATATTAATTACTCTGCTCTCTGCTTCTCTTCTCTTTTCCTGTCTTTCCTCCAGTAACTCAGCAGAGGAACTGAAGACCCACTGTTTCTGTGCCCTTCCTGAAGACCAAAGGAAGAACAGAGCAATCCCTCTGTGAGCTCTGACAGGAGTTAAAGGGAAGAAAAAGGTGCTTTCAAGTAAGAGAAATGAGAATCCCTCATTAAAAAAAAAAAAAAAAAAAAAAAAAAGGTGTTTTGAGAGACTGGATTGACAGCAGAAGCAATATTTAAAACAGTGTCTTAATTTATTAAAGTACCAAAGCTCACAGGATAGCTGCTGCTGACAGTGGCCACACACCACCCAGTTGTGACTGACTGGTGCGTTCAAAGGTTATTGCTGAAGGTGTGGGGAGAGGGAATACTGATAAGCTGCACCATCACTAAGCCCCAGTTCTCTAGACTGAAAGTGGTCTCATTGCTCATAGTTCCCAACATGTATATGCATTGAGAGTGACCACAGCTTCTGCCCTTTGTGGCCAGGTGAATGCCCTCCATGTGAGTTAATTCTGTGCTGAGTAGATCTACTAGATCTGATGCTGCTCTAGGGAAGCCCAGGCATCCAGACACTGATGGTGTGACTCACTGTGTCTGAGTCAAGGAGTCAAAACCTGTGAGCTAGTATTGCTTGTCTTCTTTGTCTTCTTCTATAATAACTTGTCTGATTAACTCTACATCTCTCTTTTTTTTTTTTTTTTTTTTTTTTTTTTTTTTTTAAATTCAGTGGTAAAGAGGGTAATTTTTATTCTTTGATTATTAAGTGAGTCAGATGCCTGGTTTGAGACACTGGTAACTCATATTAAGGATGTCCACCACGGGCCAGAGGCATCCCAAGCCTTGTCTGTGTATGCCAAGCTTGTCTGAGTGTCCCTCCACAGGGTAATGAGCCAATCACCCTGGGCTATTGACATGATGCAGGATTTAAACTTTTATACCACCAGTGAGCACCATCAAATCATTAACTAGAATTACAATATTACTGTTACTGTCCTCTCACACATTCTTGATACATCCTTAGTTTGTTTCTTGCGCACTGAGCCACTTTCAGTGTATTGACCACTGTGACATCCGCCCAGGGGTCAGAGTGAAATCAGGCATCAGTTCCTTGCAGAGCTTTGTTTCTTGAGGGAAGACAGCTCTGTGTGAATTGGACTGAGGACAAAACTCTCTTTCTCTGTGCTTTGCTTCTTGCTGAATTCTGTGCCCCTGCAGGCTCATCTTCAATGTTGAAGGTTTGTTCTAAGTTCATTCTTTGCTTAGAGTGTTTATTAAAAAGTGGGGCTTTTTTATAAGGGGAGAACCTTGGAAAATTTATGAATACATGCGCGTACCTTAATTTTCTTTCTGAAGTCAATTCAGAACTGTGATGTTACACCATCCCTCCTGCCAGCTCTCCAAGATTTTCTCCCCATGTTTCTGCTCAACATTTCAGGAAAGGTGGTGGAGGAGTGGGAGACACATCCCAGTGTGAAGAGGATATTTATTCCTGCGTGTCTTTATCATGTGCAGATAGTGAATTCAGGCTGGTTGTAGCTCTGATAACTGTTAGGTGCCTCCTTGATTCCATTCTTGAATGTAAGGAATGATGCCAGTTTTCTGGAGGAAAGGTCTCCCTCAAATGATCAAGGTGGATTTTAAAAGCTTGGCTTTTTATGAGTAAGAAGAAGTTATTAGCTGTTTTGGTGCTAAGAAATGGTTAGGCAACAGTAGTGCCTAGGAGAGCCAAACTGATAGATAAGATTTTGATTTTTCAAACATAGAATAAATATTTATTGCTAAGATATAGAGGAGTCGGCATAACTGTGGATGAATTAAGAGAGCAGAAGAAACAGAGTTGCTTTTTTCAAAGGTCAGCCATTCTCAGACTCATTTTTTCCACTTTGTAATTAGTATGAGAACCTGTTGTGCAGGGACTCCATCTCAATTTCCTTCACTTACTCTGCCTAGCAGATCTATTCCACTCCTGGCTTACCTGCATTCATTTCCTCAAGTGTCTGTACAATGAAATCTGTACAATTTCTCCAACCAAAATGCTTTCTGAAATCATTGTGGTGCCAAGAAAATGTTTGGCACAGAATCATCACAACACTGATAATTTCTTCAGATAATCTAATCTATTAGTACCTTAAGCTGATATTTTTACCTGGAAATTGAATACTACCTGTTTGTATACATGCATATATACATATGTTTGTATATATATGTAGTCCCTTCCCTAGATAAGGAGAAAAGTCAGCCAGCCCCCACATTCCCCCCTCCAAATTCCCTGGTTCCAAACAGTCTTTTGAAAGCAGTGGAAATCAAGTACTGGAAATCAAGGTGCTGCTCTCACAAACAATGGGCTGCGAGAAGCAAAATTGTCCTATAAAAATATACCTTGTTCTTTTACAAATATATTGTTCTATAGTTTCTATTAACTAATTAAGTTCTAATATTGCTCAATTTTATAAAAGCATTTTTTTAATATAATTTCTTTTATCTTAACCAAAACCATTGTGCACCTAAATAATTTAAGTGTCTCATAAAATTTCAAACGTGCTGGAGTGGCCAGATGTGATCCTTAACTGTGCCCTTATTTAATTAGTGCACTCTCAATACTTCAAATTTTGGTTTAGCAAGACAGAGCAATTTTAAGCTACTGTGACAAATATCCATTCCGCTTAGAGTGGTTTCAGTCAGAAAGGTATTCAGCCCAACCTGATCCTCCTTTAAGTGGGAAAAGTGCAAAATGATTTAATGCAGAAAAACTTTCAGCTAGGTGCGAAAAGCCACCAGCATGTCAGGCACCACTGTCCAGCCTCTGTGTTCAATGAAATGCTTAACTTTTTCAACAAGACAGGTGACCTTCTCCTAGTTGGCAGCTCCTGAACAGCACTAATCCCTCGCAAGGGTTTTGGCATGAACGCTTCCTCTCAGCTTCGTGTCTTAACAGTTTGTGTGGAAGGCTATGATTATTAAAGGATGAAGATGTGGTATTTAGTCATAAGCAAGGAGAAGGAAGATAATCTGTTTGCATGCACACTAGTGTTTGATCTGTGCTGGGATAAATATTGTCATTGGCACAATGAAGCCTTTGTGAGTTTCATCAGAAAATTAAATACTCTCGTGATAGGTTCATTTTTCTGTCCAGAGCTGGATGCTCTTATAGTAATCTTTGCTAGGGAAGTATTCAAGGACCTTTGTAGAAGGTCAGATAGCAAGCAGCTCTAGCTAGTTCTGGAGCTAGTCCCACCACCAACCAAAAGGGCCAAAAGGTCCGTGAAGCCCTGACTAACACAGAGATACACTTGTGCAGCGTGTTTGCTCCCCCAGCCCAGATGCCCAGGTTAGAGAGACCAATGGCCTTTCTAGGCACAAACTCAGCTGGAGCACAGCAGGCACTGGCTGGCTTACACCAGAAGGAGGAAGGATCAAGCTGATGCCATGCTGACACAGCAGTGCTCTCCTGACTTTTTAATCAAAATGTTGAGAGCTCTTTGCCTGGCTCTACACAATGGAAACAGAGTCTGGAATATTGACATTTTTGGCAAAATGAAATTATTCTTTCTGAACCAGGCACAGGCAGGAATGCACACTGCATTTTCTCCCTCAAGAATATGAAACTTTTCCAAAATTCTCTTCTCTTTCTGCTGTTTTTATTCACCATGGAGTAAGTTCATGAAGACCTGCTAACACCATCATATTTTCAGTTAATACCATACTAATCTGAAACATGTCACTGAACTCTCCTCATGACAATTTTACAAGCACAAAAAAATCAGAATAACCTGTCCTGGAGTGGTGCAATTTTGGTGCACAATTTGAAATGTGATTTACTTGCATTCAATTATATAAGTACAGGTTTGGTATATCTAACCAAACTAAATACATTGATTTTCAGGAGTAAAGATGATCAGTTTTGAATATGGAGCATGTGGAGTCAATGTTCTCTAGAAGTCACAGCTTAATAACTACAATAGATTTACTTTTTTTGGGAACTAACTAATAGCTTCTCTCAGGATAATTGTAACGTATTTTTCATGTATCAGTGTCAATTCTTCTGGCCAGTTTAGAAATTAGATCCTTCTATTTTTCGTTGGAAATCTACATTTGTAATGCCCATGCTGTTCATTTATCATATCAAATTATAAATAAGGGGAGGAGAATACCTTTAGTCTAGTAAGGGTTAGAAAATTAAATACTTTAGTATTCATATTTTATTTATAATCTTTGAACAGAATATCAGAAAGAAAAGTGCAGTATTACGTCTTATGATCAAAGATATGTTCTTCTTTTCCAAGGGCTTCCAGTAATCTATTACTACTAAAAGCCTGTGAATTCCATGTTCATCTTGAAGATACAATATACAATATTTCACATCTACTGCACTCGGGTTTCAACAATCAGCTTCTTTCAAAGACACCCTGACAACTCAAATGGTGAATTATTAAGTCAGAATAACAAGGACAACATTCACTTTCTTTGTGCAGCTCCAGCTAGAGTAGAAGACTCTATTAATTATCAGACCAGAAATGGGCTGGGATTTGCTTTGTACATTGCTAAGCAATTTAACTGGAAGAGATGGGTTATGTATGGCAGTAAACGACCTTTCTAAAAGCTTGTTTTTCCACCAACTGCTTGTGTTGAAACCAATTGCAGAAGTCATTCAAAATGAGCTGTTTATTGCTTCCTAAATGCATTTACTGCATGCCAGATGTCCATTTCAAAACATTCTGCTGTGTGCCTTTTAACTGACCCTACGGCGAGACACAACTGCCCGTAGCCATTACCCTGGAAATGCTGCTCACTTAGCAGTGGGCTGCCAGCCCAGCAGCACTGGGACAGACCCTCTTCAACACCACAGAGATTAGGAGGAGTAAAAGCAACTCCTTAGAGGAGATGAGTCCATGTCCCACTCAGAAGGGCAATTGCATCCCAGAGTAAACCAAACTGTCAGTGTTATCTCACGAGCTGGCTGTCAATAACAGCAAACACATGGCACAGCAAACTCCATGGGATGCTTGCAGAGTCCCTGAAATTGCTTCCTCTCGTGTGCTGCAGAGTTACTTTTTAACTGAGCTGTGTTTTCTAGGGTGCCTGTTACCCTGAGTACTTCTATTTTGGCTCTGTAAACACTTTTGCATGTTCCTGGTGTTCATCCTCCTGGCCCAGAGCAGCCACCAGTGGCAAGGCTTAAATATACTTACCGTCACTTGGTGCTTGACTTTATGTGTGTGCTCTCTGGGATAGCACAGATCCATGAAATAGTTTGGAAAAGGTTGGAAAAGACCCTTAGGATCCTTGAGCCCAACTGTTAATGTAACATTGCCAAGTCCACCACTGAACCATGTCCCCAGTTGCCACAACTGCATGTCTTCAAAATTTGGAGCACTGTGCTTGGTAGATGTTGGACAGAGGAGTTGCCTGGAAGGCATGAACATGTGGGGTCCAATTCCCCACTTACTCATATCAGTGGACTTAGCAGAGCACTGATAGTAGGAGCATGGCAATTTCTCACTTTGGTGTTCTTCAGCAGTTTTGTAGATTTACCACAACTTGAGAATACACTAAAATTTTTCTTAAACTTTGCTTTAAAATGTTAACCTGGTCCTTCAATAAGGCATGACTTATATATGGAGGTTAGGTGGGCAGTTTGGCTAGTTTCTTCACTATTCAACATTTTTCTCTATTAGCAATTTTTTCAATAGAAGTTATTTTATTGTTCTCTTTTTCAGGCAGTTATATATACTAACTCACTCTGATAACATCATCAGGGATTTCTTATAGTAAATGTTCTTATTCCCTTAGTGGTACCCTGAGGCTTGGATAAAAATGAAAAATACATGAAATTAAAATAAATTTTCAATCTAAATTAAGATTAAAAGGAAAAAAAAAGGGGGGAGGGGAAATATTTTTACAGTACCATCTCAAGGAAATTAAAGTCATAATAATCTAAAGTTATTTTGAGTAACTTTGATGTATATAGCAATCAGGAAGACAAATGACTTTTATGTAACTGATTTCAATCCCATGTCAAAATGAGTATTTTTTTTTTTATAACTGAATGTTAGTACATAAGAAGCCAATGTGAAATTTTGAAGTAGAATGTCTTTATCAAATGAGGAATTATAGCAAATGTGAAAAGTAAAGAAAACCTATCTTTTTTTTTTTTAAAGCTGAAAACTTTGACACTCAATCCATTATGAAAACAGTTTCAGTTTTGATAAGTGGGAATTTTCAAGAAAGCTTCAAGTCCTACTCCAGCTAGATTTGTTTAATTTCAGATCAGCCATACTGCAAAGCAAGGAAGTCATCTCCTACTTGCTTAGGAACACAGAGCTCATATTTGGCATAGCAAGGCCGCAGAGAGCAGCTCTTCAAGACCATAAAGTACTTAATGTAACATTGGCTTCTGCATTTCAAAATATCATTATATTCTCTGCCATATATACATACATACATACATACATACATACAAACTACATACCATCCTTGCTCCTGACAACCCCCCCCCCCCAACAAGCTGAAATAAAGCATATGCAAGCAGTTACCTCTGAATTTCTCTGGTTTTTCTTCAATGTAAATTCAGTTAAATCCTGATTTTGAAATTAATCCTGGGCTAATTACAAATACTTTGGCTTTAATGCAGTTTAATTTGTAGTTGTATAGAATGAAGAAGAATGAGAAAAGCCATCATAAAAGACACACACAGGAAGTTATTGCTATAGTATTGATTTTTCCATGAACATTAGCTACATGTCAGAGGTGGATTTTTTATTTAATTAGAAACAAAAATGTGATACTTATCTGTATAAATTATATCTTAATTGATGATAACACATGAAGTCAATTTTTGCAATGATAAAAACCAGTTTAAGTGAAATATTCAGAGTAAGTTTGCAACTGAATTACATAATTTTAACTTCCAAATTCTGTTAATCTCAGTAAATGTACATGAACACAATTCTTTTGGTAAATTAGCAGTGTTGGAAAGAAAGTAGTTACACCCACGGTGGCAAATCAGTTTTTCCAGACTGCTAAAAGGAGCTAAAATTGTCAATCACTCAAATTGGGCTGCAAGGGCTTAACATTGTGCTGGCATGCAAATAAGGGGAGCCGTCTGTAACAGTAGATCTGTTCTGCAAGATTAATGAAAGTACAGGAAATGGTTGGAACTATCATTAAAGTATAAACCCTGGAAATTATATCAAAGGAACAGCAAGAAAAGCACATGAAGAAAAAGCAATTATTCCATCTGATTCACATGGGTTTTACCATGGTGTCTGAGAGGAGAAGAGGGATATACCACCATAAAGTGATAGGGAAAGATCTCATGTAGAAGTGAAAATGCAACTGGAAATGTCCTTCTAAATAATTGCTATCAGTAAACACTCTGACAGTCTGATGAGGTCTCAAAAGATCTGTTTCCAGATGTACCTTTAAGACACCCAATGTCCAGTTCTGTGCCAGGCAGCGCTTGTGCTCACATTCATACTGAAAATTTTGCAGAGTGACTAGTCTTAAAAATAAGTGGGGAAAAAAACCTCTTTACGGCTCAGAACTAGTCTGTAATCCCTTTGCATACTTGAACTACTGATGGTGCAGTTGAGACTGGAGGGTTTTATCACTTGATTGTCATTTTGGTCTCATTCAGTGTAACCTATTCCAAGGTCTGATCATCACTTCAGCTGTACACAGTTCTCCCATTTTCAGGCCAGACCTAGAGTTTGAAATCCTATGGAACCTGACAGCAATTACCCCAGCACCTCTGGCATATCCATCATCTGGATGACTCCTCATGCTGGGAGCAATAGCAATTATAGCCAGAGAAGCAACAATCTCCTTAAAGCAACGTATTTAGAATAGAAACGTTTAGAAAAAATAAAAAAGTGTTAAAATAATAAAAATCTAACTTGTCAGCTAACTGTGCTCCAGGGAGATGCTGGTAACACTGAGGTTTTAAAGACCCTTGAAATCTCAGCTGGCATATTCTGTTCTTTTAACTCATGAATCTGTTCTCACTTCCAGCATCTATGTTTGAGGCTTCTAAGAGTCACTTTCTTTTTATTGTGTTCTTCTTTGCCAAGACAAAGTCACTGTTTTATTACCCTGACTGCTTCTAGCCCCCAACTTTAGCAATGAGGCCAGTAATCCATTGGAAATTGGAGGTAAAAGACTAACAGGTGTTTTTTGTAGTGTTTTTCTCTTGAGTATTTCTGTGGGAAATAATTTTCTTCCCTTTCATTTTGGCAACAATTATCACAGTCTAATAGATGCTAATTTTACTTCAGATGCATGGTCATGTAAAGTGGGATTTTCCTCACCAAATTTTAGCTGCCTACAAGTTAATTGTCTAATTTAGGCAAACAGAGCTTCCTTTTATTATGGACAATAAGAAGTAAGTGTTATCAGAGTATAACATGTTCCTTACCTTTGGAATTTACCTAAGAACTGGACAGCTTGAATTTTAAGTACCTAAGGTGTTTGAGACCCATCCCATTTGGAGTATTGATTAATTCTGTTCCTTTTTAATAGCCTTTATGAAAGAAAACATTTCATATTTTTAGACATTTAAGTAATAAAAAAGCAATGAAACAACTCACATTTGAGAGGAAGTATTGCAGGCCTGTTGGTTTTTAAATCATTAACCTTTTTTTTTTTTTTAGATTTTGGTGGTGGTGGTGTCCTTCAAATTGACATTTTTATGTTGTGATACCTGTTGGTATCAGTCCTGCTAGGTGCCAGGCACTTGCAGCTTGTAGGACATGAGGGAATGGCTTTAAACTGAAAGATTTGAATTAAATATTAGGAAGAAATTCTTTACTGTGAGGGTGGTGAGATACTTGTACAGGTTGCCCAGACGAGCTGTTGGTGCTCCATCCCTGCAAGTGTTCGAGACCAGGCTGGATGGGGCTCTGAGCAACCTGGTCTAATGGGAGGTGTCCCTGACCATGGCAGGGGGGTTGAAATGAGATGATCTTTAAGGTTATTTCAAACTGAAATCATCCTATGATTGATTCTATGATTCTATGATTATACGATTTATTCAGCTGCATTTTACAGCATGGAAGGCACATGCTGTCATTGTTTGCAAATGCTTTGTAAATCAGATGATTGATTTTATGATGCTTTATCAACTCTGATTTCTAGAACCCTCAACCATTCAGGTAACTCTTTTATTCAAGACATTCCCCAGGTTCTTAGTCTAGAAGTTATCTATCTTTTGACACCAGCTGGTGCTTTTCAGATTTCTCCTTCAGATAGCAGGTCAGCAGGCTGACACCCCGTTCTTTTGCTGTAAATTTGGAAAACTGGCAAATGCTGACAACTGCATTTGGCACTCAGGGTTATGATATATTTAGAGAAGCTGAGACTGCAGAAGCCAAAGAGTAAACTCCCCTAAAAAGGGCGTGTAATGCTCCTGTGTGTAACTTGAATTCACTGCAGAAGCTTCATCACTTCATCATGAGCCTAAGATCACCCCTAAAGAAATAGGATAGACTGGAATTATCTTCTGGGTTTTTTTTTCTATTTCATCTATTAAAAAGGAAGAGCATGCATGTGGATGTATTAGAATTATCCAGTAAGTAGAAATGCCAAACAAAACTGTCACATTGCTGCTATTGAAGTACAAGGAGGTGCAAGCTGGAATTTTAGCTCCATATTCTAATTTCCCTGGAATCCAAATATGTTCCAAAATGCTTAATTAGATGTCATCAATTGAAAAGAAACTGCTACCAACTGCTGGAGTTGGTGGTTGAATATACATGCCATGGAGGTGGCTGCGTAAATGTGTCAGGAGGTGGAATTTCCAGTATTGCTGTCAAACCTCTAGCATTCATTTATTTTTTTTTAACTCAGAGACCTTTATTCTATTTTCTCTTTACTTCAAATTCAATGTCCAAAGTGACAGGTCCTGCAACATTTCTGTCTTTAATCCTCTACTGGTCTATATGTTCTAGTCTATGCATGTGATGTTAGAATGTACAGGTGTAGGAAGCCCAGAGCAGCTATTGCAAATCCTAGTGCAAAATTCTTCATCACATTGTGGATCATTTAATTTCTTCTTTTCACTACAATCAAGAAGTTATAGTGGTAACCTTGGAACCTGTCATGGGTTAGCATAACTCCGGAAGTGATTTTCTTGCAAAGAGGTGCTTACAGCTTCCTCTATGATGTAACAGAACCTATCAACTGGCTAGTTTGAATATTAACAATTTTTTAAGCCACTTAAAAATTTTGACCCTCTGTTGTCCACATTTAAGAATAGACAAACCCTGGGGAAGCTCTCTCTTGCTTTGGGCCTTGGGACAGGTAACTGGGCTGGGCCCATGTGGGGCCCAGCAGGCCCAGCCCAGGCCCTGCTTGGCCCAGGCCGGGCTGGGCCACAGCCATCCTGGAGCCGTGTGGCCCTGTTCCACCCGCGGCCCCCCCACATCCCTGTTACATGCAGATGGCACGGCCTGGCTTCCCTCCCCCCCCAGTGTGGCTGAAGATTCAGCTGAAGCCACCCTGCTGCCCAGCAAAGATCATGTGAGCAACAGCGATAAGCAAAATTCCAGCTGTGGGGCCTGATGAGATTAACCCTTTTAGTGCTGTAAGCTTCTTCCAGAACAGATGAAGCCTGCAGACATTAAGTAAAGAAAGAAGAGCTGAAATCCTGAGGGAGGAGAAAGAGGAGATGCTTAGGAGCTGAAATTCTGTTGTAAAGCTATGGTGGTGATGGACTATGATACATCAGAGTACCCGTCGTAATTTCATGAAAGCATGGGGGAGTGGAGCGTTCAACTTGTACTTGTGAGCAAAAGCACCTGTGCTGGAATAAGCAAATGCTGAAGCAGCTGTAATTTGATGAGAAGTTTGAACAGGGAGAGATAGAAGTGATGAGGACTCTTGCTCCAATCAGAAGGAGAAGACCTCTATTCCTAGAGATGCTCCCAGAGATAGTCCTAGAGATGAAGATGATGAGGACCCTTTTTGCTCCCAGGGAAGGGGAAGGGCCTCTATTCCTAGAGATGAAGATGCTCCCAGAGATGGGTGAAGAGAACCTTTGTTTCTGAACAGCTCAACCTCAAAATGGTACCCCAGTAATTCAAGATTGGACCCTCAAAAGCAGTTGTGGGAAAAGCTGCAAGTCGTGGGAAGGGACTCACATGCGAGCAGAGAACCAACCTGGGCAGCTGTCTCGTGACACTGAAGCCATGAGAGAACCTCTTGTGGAGATGTCTCCATAGCATGAGCAAGAGAGACTCCTCTCCCTAAGTGAACTGAACAAGGTTATTATGGAAGTGATAAACAGACTGAAAATCTCAAGGGTTGTCTTTTTACATTGTCAGTGGGAGAAGGGAGAAAGGTGGGGGGAGGAGAAGTGTTCTGAAGGTGTGGTATGATTTTTTTTCTCTTTCTTTTACATCTGTTAATAAACTTCTTTATATCCTTTCAAGTTTTGTGCCTGCTTTGCTGTCTCCTAATGCTTATCTCACAGAAGGTAAATAAGTAAATAATGAGTATTTTGGACCAAACCACTACAGAACCCAACAAATCTTCTGAATATTTATCTGCTGAGGATGAAGATCTTCATATCTGTCAACAAATTGCTTTGATTGTGAGACTATTTATTTGATTGTGGGACCATTTATGAGGGAAAGGTCTGGTTTCTGCTGCAAACTACCTGAGCATGTGTTTCCTTAAAGGAGCAGAAGCTATGCAAGTAGTGCTGTTCCAAGGGAGATCACTGTTAGCTCCCTATGACCCCCTATACTTTGGCAGAAACTCAGATCAGCGGGTTGAAGAAGTAAAAAGGAACAATGGAAAAATAAGCACACACTCCAGGAATCAGGGGACTGAAACAGAGAAATGTAACTTTTCTGGTAAAGCAAGCACAAACAGCAAAAGATTTATTGATTGTAACCCATATTGCAATGGTTCCTGAGCTAACACTTTAATAAAACCAGGGAAAATGACAACCAAAAAGGAGTCCCAGAAACCATAAATTTCAGTGTACGTGCAGAATAGTGTGGAGAAAATAATCAGCGAAAAGCAATCAACTCCATCTCAATTTGGAAGCACAGAAAGTTTCATTTGGGGAGGACCAAGGTGCAGAAAACCTTGGAGTGTTCAGTCTTTCCTATTTCAGATGGCAGCCAGCACCAGATGCTTCAGAAAAACACGTAGGAAATTCCACAGCAGTCATATGGGGGATAATGTCTCCCATTCTACTTGCCAGGAAGATCTCATGCTAATCTTTAAAATTTAAGATATACTTACAACTTGAAAAATCAGGTTTTATATTACTCCCAACATTCCATTTAAATGTTAACCAGTATAACTGGATAGTCAAAATTTTTTTGAAACCTGCTAAACCTAATTTTTCTTGGAATTTCTTTGCATTGCAATATAAGTCTACTTAGTTTTAAGGAATAGTCCAGATTTGTTACTCTTATTTTTGCAGTTATCTGAGCTAACCAAGTTTTGTCCAAGCAGCCATTTCTCAGTGTTCAAAATACCAGTACAAGAATTATAAAAAGAAAGTTCTCTTCTCATTTTTCAGCTTGCAACCTACACATCTTTTTCTTGCCTCCCCTCAGTATCCAAAAAGAGAGTATTGATTTCAGGTATGAGGCTAAGTCTGTGCCTGGGGTAGGCTTTCTCTGTAGGATCCAGTTTGCCTAACTTGCCCCAGGTTTTTGAAGAGGTAGGATACACCTATGCTAGTAAATTAAAAGATCTGGGACGGGAGCTAAGTACTGGGACTTAAAGGTTTGTAGAGTTTAATTGGTGGAATGACCCGAGAAATATTTACCTCTGAAAAGTAATACTTTTTCAAACAGAGCCTTTGAATAATTTGCATCATGGCACAAGTTAGGTGGGAAAAAATATTGCCATTGGTGTTTTAAAGGAAGCTACAGAGTTTTGGAGGGTAAGAGAGCTGACTGCAGCTTGCACACAGGCTGTGCTCTGTCATTCAGCTTCAGTGACAGAAAGTTGTCCCAAACAAACTTAATAGACTGTAGGAATGTAGTCTTGAGAACCCTCCTTCCACAGCCAAGTACATTGCATATAACCAGTAAAGGCAAGTGTGCTTGAACTCCCTCCTGAGAGGCTGTCTTGTCTAAATTGTGCAACAGATTTTTCTCTTGGGGATGCCTACTGATCAGACACAGGTCTACGTCTATTTTAGTCCTGGTGCTTTGTTAGCACCTGAAGCTACAGTGCAAGTCTAATTAGGCAGTGTGGATCCCATGCTTTATTGACTAACTCCAATAACCTGGGTATCAGGAAATCTACAGCCATATTTTCCCTTAATTTTCAATCACTTTGTATCGAAAGGGATAGGGAAAAAGCAAAAACTAGATCTGAATTTTCAAGCTTTTATCTAAGTAAAAATTAAAGTGTTCTTTTTAAAATTAATTTCTTCTTTTAGAAAGAACAAACACCAGTGGGTTTGTGTTGTGGCTGTACCTAGAGGTGTCAGTCAGAATTCAGGTGCTTCTGAGCAAACACATACAATAAAAGAGCTCCTGTCCCATGGAGTTTAACCTGGAAATGAACCAAGTCATCAAAGAGGGAAGAAAAAAACAAAGGCCTGGAAAGTACAGTAATATGCTTGAGATCAAGAAACTGACATAAATGTGCTTAAAATTAAGAGATTTGAGCAACAGAAGAATTTAATTAATCAGACTGTCAGAACTAACTGCCAGGTAAAATACATCTGCTGATAAATGTATAAGTGCTGATAAAACACATCCTTCACAGAAAAGGAAAAGCAGAGGAAGCTCTGGAGAAGCACTGGCTGAAGTGTGCTCTTAGTTTCTTGCTCAGGCACTGGCAGTTGCATATCATAAGATATGTGCCAACGCACCCAATAAGCAGCAATTTTTAAATTAATATTTAGAATGACACATATTCATATTCATGTTAATCCTATGTACTTTCTAGGGGGAAACAAAAGCTACAGTATATTTAATGGTTTCTTGCCACTGCTGCGAAACAGCACTACCATGTATGCCATGCATACAATGTTTGGGCCACTGCATGAAATCCCACCCAGCTTCCATCTCTGCTTTTGGCATCACCTGTATTTTATTTTCTTAATTCTGCTTTTTTACACTTTTTCTACAGATATATTAGTATTTTGAAGACTGTGTTCCTCTTATTCTTAAACTTCAACGGCTGTTTTCACCTGAGATTTTACTTTGGTTGTCTTTTGCACTCTGAGATTTTCATGAATGGGTAACCATCTGGCAAATTTTGTTATTAGTTAATAAATATTTTTTTAAAAATAAGCAATGATGTGTCTGAAATTGAAAGGTAAAAGATTTTGGAGTGAATTTTTTTTCTCTTTTAAGAAGCAGAATTTATAGTGTCTTATTCTTGGACAGACTGTGAGGATTCTGCAACAGTACTGAAATTAAGAGTCAATTAATCAAGCACTGCTAATAGGAACTTAAAAATGCTTAAGAAAGAGAAAGAAAAGAGATCACAGGATTACCTATAAAGGAGAGGAAAATTTGTTTTGACTAGCAGTTAATGCAGAGAGCACCCTTATCTGAAAAAAGCTAAGTAGTTGTCTGATTCTGAAAAAACTTACACTTTACTTTCTTAGCTCGTTTTGCACGGATTTCATAGCTGTGATGAGGAATAGTTAGCTCTCAACATTTTTACTCTACTTGCAATTGATGTTGAACATAAATCCACTAACTAACTATAATATCTATAAACTTCTGTTTCTTGCCCCCTGACCACTGCACTCTCATTACTCAATCAGCAACCAACAAAGGGAAATACTTCAAGGTGTAGCATTTGGAGATTAAGGTCTCCTTCTGTTTTAGCAATCTTGCTGCTACTCTGTGTAGCTGGACTGGGGTTTGTTTGTCTTTTTTTTTTGCAGCCATGCATTTACCATTCCAGGTTCAGCAGCTCAGCTTCTGGATGAGACATGATGGGTGCTCAGGTCTAGATTTGCACACATTTTATGGTTAGGAAAATATCCTGTAACAAGGGATGTTATGTGTATATATAAATACACTCTTAACTGTTACCAAATGTTGGCTACATGTAAAAAAAGTAGATCACAATGAGAGCCACAAATTATGTTAATTGTCTGAAAAACATCAGCATATGTTGTATGGATTCCAGCTTATTATTTGAAAAACATGAAACACCTGTAAAAAAGTAGGTGATTATGATAATTACCCAAGATGAACATCAAGTCATGGAAAGTTTCTGCAAAACCTGTAATACTTATTGGCTTCAAGAATGCTTCCCATAAGAATAATTTTGAATCTTGATTTCAGAAACATCAGTATCAACATCTGTATATCTTTAACAGAGTGAATGTTCTGAAGCTATTAATGAGATCTGATTACTGAATACCAGAATTGGGATGGAAAGAAAGTGAGAGAAAAAGAAAGTAAAACTTTGGAGCAGTGAACTTCTGTCCTGCAAGTGACCCTGCAATATCTCAGAAAACTTGAGTGGATTAAACTATACACTGATTAACCATAAATAAAATCAAATTCTGCTTGTCTAAGAAAACCCCAGCATCAATAATTTGAAGTGAAAATTGCTTTTAACTAATACACAAAAACATATAAAAACAATAAAATTACATAATAATGAGTTATTAACATTTACTCATTCAGAATGCTTTTCTTGAGGGGAAGCATGGTATTCTTGAGGTTAACTGTAAAGGTATACATGTCAGACAAAATTGATTGTAAACCCATTGCAGGGAAAAGCTGTGTCTGAAACTGTGCATGCTGGGCTGCATTGCCAGGTTAGAGTTCTCAGTGCCTGTGCTCCTGCAGATTGGTGAGTGTAAAGGTGAACAGGCAAGGAGCTGAGCCACAGCACTGCAAGTGTTGGTGGCTGGAGAAACTGGAAATGTTTTTTTCAGCTGTCAACTGGCAGTTTCCTACATGGAGAGAATTTAGGCATCTGTCTGTTATATGAGCTTCTGAAAATTTCTCTGCAGTGGTTTATATCTCTATCTGACTGTTTCACAACTTGCCAGAAGTTACCATGCCTGTCACAATGATAACATAGGAGGATTTGAGTTCACATTTAAGAAGTCCTGTTTGTATTCTGTGTCTTTGTCCAGACTGACTTTTGCCCGTGCAATGTAAGTTCAGATATTAGCTTGGGAATCACTGTGGATAGTGCTGCTGCTCCTCAAAAGCTTGACATAAGTTCTGACACACAGGTGGAAAGGGCAGAAACACCTAAAACAAGTCCTCAAAGCTCATTTTCAGTTTGTTTCAAGGCAATTTGCCTTCCTCTAAGCAATCTTCAGCCCTGGCAAGCATCAAGTGGACAGCTTTAGACCGCTTACTGAAGTTGATGTGACAGCCTTGCTTGTAGTACAATTGTCCTAGCTCCTTATTACTCATTTAGGCGCTGCAGAAGAATGCTGCTTACCCACTGATAATAGATTGCCCTAATTCAAAAAGGCAAAAGTTATAGAAGTAGGCAAAAGTTTTGAAAATGAATGAATGCACTAGAGGTCAATTTTCAAGCATTCTGAGTGCCTCACTCAAAAGATGGTGACATTGATTTTCACTATGTATATTCCATTAAGAGTAATTGGGTCAGGAAGGCATTTGTGCATTTAATACTTGTATGACTTTCAGTGATGAAACTGGGAGTTGGGTTCAGATTTGAGTGTTATTGGAAGTGCCTCTCTACCAGGTCAGTTCCTAAGAACAGTGGAATAAATGTGACTTAATGCTTTGCAGTAAGTCTCACATATTTTATTGACTGTAAAATTCTAATGATATCCAGGAAATGCAGACTTGAGAAAAAAACTGCTGTGATGTAACAAAAGCTTAGTCTATAAAAGTTATGGAGCACATATGCATTGGTGTTCCAAAAGTTTTTTCATTGTAACAAATATTCAGAAAATATTTGTATTCTCTAAGTAGATTTTAGTGGACCTTTGAAATTCATTAGGGTGTTTTAGTCATCCTGCCAAATTAAAATTAATGTCTTCTGCCTAAGGAACCAAATCCTGGTTGTGGATCATATTGCAGTAGGAGTGTGGTGGGTCTTTCAGCTATGTAAGCCATCTGTGCCCGGAGTTCAGCGATACAAGAGACTACTGACCAGGTGCACAAAGGAGTGAGACATATTGCTTGACCATGGGAGCCTTGGTTTCCAATTTCCAGAATGATGTTTTGTCAAAAATGCCAGCAACAGAAGGTGGAAAGTGGAAGGCTTTCAGGGGAAGGTGGGAACTGGTGAAAGGAATTCTCTGTATTTTCCCAGACAGTCCTATGGTGACCATGCCATTATCTTCCTGAAGTTATCCTTGAGAGTCAAGACCCTGACACAGTTCTCACATATCTGGGCTTTGCCCTCGAGCAGGATATAATGTTTTCAAGCAAATAAACTGAGAAAAAAAGTAGTTGCAGAGTAAGTAGCAGCTGCCTATCAACATCTAGCAACTAAATCTTCAAAATATTCTATTTTTGTAAACATTTTTAAGAAAAAAGAGAACAGAAGTAAGTTTTGAAGATATTGGAATTTTGTATAAATGCTTTCAAGAAAAAGAGCTCTCATTTCAGTAAGATACTTTGTTTCAGTTTTTCACAAATATTGAAAACAGTGTTTTTGTTTTGAAACTGAAGAGCTTTAAAAATAGCATCACAGAATCATAGAATTGTTTAGGTTGGAAAAGAGCTCTAGGATCACCAAGTCTAGCTGTTAACTCAGCACTGGCAAGTCCACCAATAAACTGTATCCCCAGGTGTCACATCTACAAGTTTAAATACCTCCAGGGATGGTGACTCGACTACTTCCCTGGGCAGCCTGTTCCAATAACCCTTCCAGTGAAGAATTTTTTTCCTAATATCCAATCTAAACTTCTCCTGGCACACCTTGCAGCCATTTCTTCTCATCCTAACTCGAGGGCTATTGCTCTCATCCCAAAGTACTTTGTGTCCACTTTCACTGTCACATTCAGCAGCAGTCCCACTTTTCCCTTGTTCCTCATTTTATTGCTAATACAGCCATAGAAGGTCTTGATGCCCTCAGTATCCCTTACAAGTCTTATCTTCAGCTGGGATTTTACTGTTCTGGCACCATTCCCACACAACCCTGCAATGTTTCTAAAGTCCTCCTTTGTAGTCCACTTTTGCCGCATTTTTGCACTGAAGTGTAGTCATGAGTTCCCTGTCAACAAAACTCTTATCCTGCCAGGTCTACTTGACATTCTCAGTATTTTGATAAACATTCTTGCTGATGGAGGAGGTTTCTTGTCTGTCACTCCACTCTGACTGGAGAAATAGCTGAAGCTAATTTCACCACTGCAAAATAATCTCATGTAGCTAAATAAGTCACAGCAAAACAGAATATTTGCCTATTAGTACTTTGAACAATTCCCTAATGAAACAGTTATTCAATCTGAGGATTTTTTTTTATCTTAGTTAAAATATCTATAAAACTATTGCTATTAATACTACTATTATCAAATAACTAAAATTCTATTTTAGTTACTCGGGGCTAAATCTGGATAATCCTAGGTTAAAATGTTCTCTTTAACACAGGAAGACTTCATAAAAGTACTGTTTCTGCTTGTTCTCAAGCATGAGCAGGAATGTGAATTTTGACTGTTTCTGCTCCTCTTCCAAGTAAAGTAGATAATAGGATGTGTTGGCCCAAAACTTATCTTTCCACATACAGCCTGTTAATATCTGCTTCAGCTATTCCATTTAGTGGAATTTTACCTCTATTATCTTCTCCCAACTGAAATGTCATTAACCCAGTCAGAATCACTTGTTGCTCATGTGCCTATTCTTCAAGGAGTGATTTCTCTGGTGTGATCCCAAGTAGCCTGCTCAATTTACATGAGCTGTCCCAGAGCACCTAAAATGACCCCCTCCTCTGTAATTTTCTCTCTGTAAGAGAAAACAGGAAAATTTGGGAGTATGTATCTGTTATTTTGATATTCCTATTCTTTCGTCAGATTTAGTAACTTTTATCCTCACATGTGAAACCCTGTTCAGGTAACAGCTGCATGGCAGTAGAGGTGATTACAGCCAGATTGCCTTCCTTTTAGTGACTTACCTTTCTGCAGAGCTTAAATGTGCTATCCAAATCTGCCAGCCTTCCAAATCTTTCTTATCCTTGTGCCAACACTCCTCTGTATTAATAGGTATTCACTTCCAAAAAGAATGTCAAAGAAAGGGTAAAAATAGAAAATAAATTATCTAGTGTCATTTTAGATAGGATGTTGTCAAGCATGGAACAGGCTGCCCAGGGAGTGGTAGAGTCACCATCCCTGAGATATGTACCAGACATGTAGATGTGGCACTTAGGGACATGGTTTAGTGGTGGACTTGGCAGTGTTGGGTTAGTGGTTGAACTTGATAATCTTGAAGATATTTTTCAACCAAAATAATTTTACAATTCTACAATTTTAATATTTCTGGGTCAGCATCTCATCCGGAATCCACAAGAGCAGAATCCACTTAGACCTGTCCTATCACAGTCTCAGTCTCGGTATCTCATCTCTTCTTCTGTTGTCAGTCTTCCTCTCATTTCAGTGCTTTTGTTCACATTTCACCCATGTTTTGGACCATTTTCCCATCTTGTTGTTAATCATCCACTCTCTTTTTGCTTTTCTTGGGAGAGCCAGCTGTGTTCTTGATTCAATGAACACAGACAGCTTCTGTCAATAACAAAACCCTGGACTTGTGGTCTGCTCCTCAGGGCAGAACCCACAGGCATTCTGAGACATCAGTGTCACAAACATCTGAAGATTTTGATAATAATAAATTCCCAATATTGAAAAATTTCTATTAAAAAGTAGTCTGGTGGTTTTTTTGTTTTTCTGGAAATGTGTTAACTTATTATTGCTGTTAGCATGCAGAAGACAACTTGTTTATTGCTAATTAACCACCTACAGAGCAGATGCTTAACCTGAATAACACCTTTCAAGGGAATATCCAGAGGCTGAATTTGCCAGACACCTTTATAAGTATTAAAGACCTACATTTACCACTGAGCAGTAGCAAATTATTTCAGAAATGCTCTAGGTGAGGGAAAATAGCTAGTGGAAGTAGAATGTTAATTACAGTCAGGAAGTTCAGGGCCAGATGTTTCATGGCAGGGAACCATGCTGTCTACATGGCAAAGTATGGGAGCAATGCACTGTGAATCTGTTTGTGTAAATGAAGGGTCCTGAAGCTTGCAGAGGTGTTCTACTCTCCCAACAACTTTGTCAAATCTGTTGTGGTTAGCTTTGCAATTTGCCAAGTGTTTGAGTTGTCATTCAGGTGGAGTGGGGAGGTTGCATAAGCATTTCTTCTTCTTTTAACCATTTCTTGGGCTTCTGACATGGAACCTAAAACCTGTTGTGCTGGTTTTGGCTGGGGTGAAGTTAAGTTTTTTCTCAGTGGCTGGGACTGTGTATGTATGGGGCTGTGTTTTTTATTTGTGCTGAATAAAGAGTTGATTATATGAAGATGTTTTTGTTATTGCTGAACAGGGCTTACACAGGAGCCAAGGTCTTTTCTGTTTTCTGTACTCCCATCCTGGCAGGGAATTTGGGAGTGCATGGGGAGTTGGGAGTAGATGCAGACAGGACAGGTGACTCAAGATGACCAAAGGGATATTCCAAACCATGTGACATCATGCTCAGTACATAAACGGGGGGAAAGAAGGAGGAAAGTGTGTGTGTGGATTTTTAGAGTCATGGTGTTTGTCTTCCCAAGTCACCATTACATGTGATGGGGCCCTGCTCTCCTGGAGATGGCTGAACACCTGCCTGTCCTTGGGAAGCAGTGAATTAATTCCTTGTTTTGTTTTGCTTGTGTGAGTGGCTTTTGCTTTCCCTATTAAACCATCTTTGTGTCAGTCCATGAACTTTCCAGCTGTTACCTTCCAATTCTCTCCCTGATCCCGTTGGTGGGAGTGAGCGGGTGGCCATGTGGGGCTTGGCTGATGGCTGGGGTGAAAGCATGGCACCTGTACAATATTATCTTATTGGCAGAGCAGCTGGTATTAAGAGTCAGGAACATGACTACTAATGCCAAGGCCCTAACCTTCACTTTTTCTTCATCTACAGAGTACTAGTGATCCTCATAATTAGGAAGACTTTTGTAGCCAAAGAATTTCTGTTTCAGTGTTGCCCTACAACACTGTTATACCTCACTCTTTTACCTGAGTGCAAACTTTCTTACACCTGCTCTCTTTGTCAGTAAGGGTGATAATTCAGAAGACAGAATGCACAATAACCCTGCAAACAGCTCTCCTCTTCAGTGCTCTTTTACAAAAGAGAAGAATCCTTTTCCAACAACAAGGCTCAGTGTCTTGAGTTACATTTGCATGTGTAATTTTTTGCTCCATTGCCCCTAATGTGCACTTACAAGGTATTATTTTTGAGCACAGCAATAACTGATTGGAACACAAACCACTGGGTTTATCACCTCTTAGACTTGGATTTGTGTCTTATCCTTAGACAAATGCACATGGAAAGCTTTGCTCACTGCATTGCATATTGCAGCTTGCTCCCCAAATGTACAATACATAATTCAACAGAGTCTGGTGTAGTTGTCAGCTTTTCCTCAGAAAGAAACCAGCTGTTTAAAAGGCTGAAGGAATAAAATATTTTTGGAAGAGCTTCCCCTCATGGATTTCTACAGCTCCTCTCAGCTCATATTACTAAGACAGATACAATAACAAATTTACAGAAAAGAGTTGAGATCTGGACTTAAAGCCAAATGAGGGTTTCTGCCTCCAGTGATTTTCCTCACTCTCTGATTTATGGTTAGGAGTGTGAAATGGAGTGAAAGAGAGCAGCTTTGTGTTTCTCATGTTAATTTACACTTTCTGTGTCTGGAGCTCTCAAGGACCTTTATGTGATGCTGAGTGAATGCCTGAGACACAGACCTATAAAAGTCATTTCATACATCCATAACATGAAAACCTAGAAGGCATTTAGGGTATACCTTCACTATCATACCAGGAGGGAATCCCTGGTCCCCAGTGCAGTCAGAGCATTTCATACGTGTACTGCTCAGTGACTCTACCTTCTGGAAGGGACTCTTTGTTCATGTGGGGTGTTCATGTTACAAGTCTTTGTTTGATGGCTATGGCATAGCCCGTTTTTTGTCTCTCTGCACACAAGCCTTCACAGCTCTCATAATCCCTGCATTTGTGTCCTGCCACAGCTTGTGGTGGTGGAGTGTCTCATGTGTTCGTTCCATGCTGGCACATTCTGTATTAGGGCACTTCATGCCACACATGCTGAAAAGCTTTCTTTAGTGCTCCTCAGTAAAGTAAAACTATTGCACACAGCTAAGAAAGCACAGCCAAAAGCACATTCCTTGAACCCTCACGGCCATCAAAACAGCTGCTAAACACAATGCAGATAAATATGATGTATAAGATATAAAAATGCCCTTCTGAAATCTTCCTCACAAATGCTAAAATATTGATAAACTTCCTTACTCTCCAACTCCTCTTCCATGTAAAATACAGAAATATGAATTATGTTTCCCCTGTGTCCTCCTCTCATATTTCCTTACTATAAAACACCATGCAGATAAATTGTAAATTAGTTCTCCCAATTCTCACAGCTATTAAAAAAATAAATACAGGAATTCACATCTCTCTTCCCGTACCCACCTGTGCAATAAACAATGATATCTCTTTAAAGCATCCATTATTCTTGTGAGACTTATAAATGAGTCTTTCTCATGTATAATATCTGTGGTGTTAGAACTGACTCAAGCACACAAAATGAAGAGCTTCTCTAAGACCAAAAAGTTAAATTTCTTATGTGAATAGTCAGAATTTTTCAGCAATTGTTACTCTCCCATATTTTTGTTACCTAGATATGGGACACTGAGACAGTCTGCGTCCTCCACACTGTGTCTATGAGAGAGAAAAATATCCAAGGACCCCAATTTCTGATGGGCATATAGAGGACCAGTTTATCATCAAAAATATATATATATATGTAAAAATACATATATAAGAGATAATTTAGGTGAGAAGCCAGTCTGATGTAGAAATATATATGTAATCAGCCTGACCCTAATTTAAAGAAAGACCTTCTCCTGCTCACCAGTGTGCTGAAAGGGCACCTTGTTGATAGAAAAGAAGAGAAAAAAGAGGTACAACAGGCTTCTACCTTTTCTGTTCAAGGCTGCATTATAGCAAAATTGATCTTTGGGATAAAGAGACAGTATGTTATTTGGGGATAGCAGTGGATCAAGAGAACTTTTGGTAAAGTAAGGACTGGGGAAAGATGGACACATCATAAAAAAGGCTGTTGTCTCCTGTAACTTCCTGGTCAAGATGCAGAACAAACTAACAGGAAAGGAAGATCATGGACTACCAACACCAAATGCCAGTCCATTCCCTTCTGCTTCTTTTGAAATGGGGTAATGACATGCATCCTCTCTGCACAGCTTGTGTTCTGGTGATGCCTTAGGTTTTAACTTTTATATTTTTCAAATCCTGTACTGCCTAGTGTGTAACTCTGAAGTTTCTTGTGGCCTGTTAGCTATTATTCTCTCATGCTATGCTAGACATAACAAACCCTCTCTAGGTTTGCTCTCCAAGGACACCTAGTTTGCTCTCCAAGGACACCAGGCACAAAAATATGTAAACTAAGGCCTCTGAAGAGGAGGGAAAACTTGGGATAGTTACATCAATAGCTGGGGTTGTAACTGGAGAATTAATCCTGACATGCTAATGGACCAAACTTATACAAGTGTGAAGAACTCGTGGCTCGGGGTCCATCTTGGGTGCAGCCTTTTAACTCCCAGGGTGTACCTTGAAGGCCCTTCAAATAAATACCTACCTTTATTCCCTTATTCTTGTCTAGTCTCTGTGTTTTAGGTGGCTATCTCAGTCATCACTGGCAGCTGTGTGTCAATGAGTTTGTGTGATCATGTATGTTGTGGAGCACATCATCCAGAATAATTTGCCTGGGTGATTGTGGCCATGCTTCTGGGTATCAACCAGCAGTCAGAAAATTGCAGCCAGGGACAGATCTCACCTTCAGATGTATCTGTAAAATTACCAAGAGAATCAGCACCTAGACATGTGCAGGATGTTGCAGTGTCGGCCATAACCTGCCTCCCAGGAGTTTCTCTCCTGCCATCAGCAACAAGACTGTAACTTTGTTTATGGGTACCTGAATTAGATATTTACTTGGCAATCCCGTGGGAATCCTGCCAGGCAACATAGGCAGGAAAGACTGTGATACAACCTAAGCACTAAATGAGCTGTTTGCCAGCATCATGGTTTTCATGCACCTGAGGGCAGAACTTCGTGGTGAGTCATAAGTCAGAAAACTAAGGAACCTACAGGTTTAAGATTAGACAACAAAGTTGGAGGACAGCAGTGTTGCCAATCTACCTTGTGACTGCAAGCCCCTGCACAGAAAAGTAGAAAGGACCAAGGGTGTAGCTGCATAAACTCCTCTTCCCCGCTCCAGATGGACTGAAAGGCATTGTGGTGGCATGGGTGTGAACAATAACATGACTTTTCATCTAGAAACAGTGAAAACAATTATAAAATGATTTTGTTTGGAAGGGACCTCGTTCCAACCCTCCTGCTGTAGGTAGAGAGCAATCTCCCAAATAGACCAGGTTGTTCAAAGACCCATCCAGCCTGGCCTTGAACACTTCCAGGGATGGGGCATTCACAACTTCTCTGGGCAACCTGTTTCGGTTCCAGCCTTACCAACCTCACAGTAAAGAAGTTCTTCCTTGTATTTAAGCCCATCCTCTTTCAATTTGAAGCCCTTGTCCTATCACTACATGCCTTTGGGTGATGCAATGCTGAGCATAATATATGGCTTGTTTATATTCTGCTTTTCTCAACTATAAATAAGGCAAATACAGCTGAACCTAACTGCAATGGTTGACTAATTAATGTTTGTGCAGTGTTTTGACTGAAGATGCAGAGGGACTCTGCAGAGACACCCCAATAAATTAGAGAGCTGGGCAATCACCAACCATATGACGTTTAATAATGGAAAGGGCTGGATTCTGCACTCTGGACAAGGCAATCTTGAATATACAGATTGGGGAATGAGATGCTGGAGAGAAGTGCCATGGAAAGGGCCCTGGGGGTCCTGGTCAATTGCAAGTGGAACCTGAGTCAGCAATGCCCTGGTAGCCAGGAGGGCCAACCCTGCCCTGGGTGCATCAGGCACAGCATCGCCAGCTGGGCAAGGGAGGGGATTGTCCCACTCTGCTCTGCACTGGGGTGGCCTCACCTCGAGTGCTGGGGGCAGTTTTGGGTGCCACAGTATAAGAAAGATATTAAACTGTTGGAGAGCATCCAAAAAAGGACAAAATGTGTTGAAGTGTTGAGGGGAAGCCATATGAGGGGAAGCCATATGAGGAGCAGCTGAGGTCACTTGGTCTGTTGAACCTGGAGAAGAGACTGAGGGGACACCTCATTGCAGTTACAACTTCGTAATGAGGGGAAGAGGAGAGACAGGCACTGATGTCTTCTCTCTGGTGACCAGTGACAGGACCCAAGGGAATGGCCTGAAGTTGTGTCAGGGAAGTTTAGGTTGGATATTAGGAAAACGTTCTTCACCCAGAGGGTGGCTGGACACTGGAACAGGCTCCCCAGGGAAGTGGTCACAGTACCAGCCTGACAGAGCTCAATAAATGCACGGACAATGCTCTCAGGCACATGGTGTGACTCTTGGGGATGGTGCTGTGCAGGGCCAGGAGTTGGACTGTGATTCTATGTTTATTTTTGTTAAGATACACTGAGATTCCCATTGTTCTAACCTTTACCCACACCCACTTACAGTGATTATTTTTATCAGTCTTTAAGAAAAGATAGCCCGTTCTGAAATATTGCTGCCATTTTCAATATATAAGTAGTCAGACAGGCTTATCAATTACCTCAAAGTCAAACAGCTTAACAGCAAAAGATAGAAGTAGCAAGATTTAATTTGAATCCATCCAGTCAGGCCCTACTGGGAAAAGACGTACAACTTTAACTTCTGCTGGGACTTCATCTCTGCTGCTGGATAGGTTGTTCCTGGAGTTATATATAAGGACAAATTTTGCTTTTCATTGCTTCATGTAGTTCCATTGGCTTTAATGAGACTGCAAAGATTACTTAAGAAGCAAATGTGGTTTGTAACTTTACCTTCTTTCCACTAGCAGGCCATACCACTTTAATAAAATATAGGGTGAATGTTCTTTAGGGATGGCAAAGCACCTGGACATTCTCAAACTGTTATGTCTGCCTGACTGATTTTTTCGCCTTTATTTTCAGTCAAATAATGTAAATGATGATGGGTGGCTGTGACACAGATCTGCTATGTCTAATACTAAATTCTTCATGCTAGAATTATCACTTTACGTTAACCGACAACTAAATAGTGTTTTTTGCTGTATCTCTTTTACATCCGTCAACATGATACTGCCAACTTTCCTTCTTAAATTAAGTTTTTGAAACTGTTTCTTCATTTCTTCTAGCTCAGATTAATGATTTCCATGCTTGCTTAAACTGTACACAAATTTTTGTTCTCCTTTGTACTGTGTATGAGACATGAAACATCCTCCACAGCTGTGAAGAATACCTTGCACACCTTACTATCTTCTTGCTAACATTTCTTTTTCATTAAGGCCAGATTAAGCATGAATTCTATGAAATAAAATTCAGTATCAGAGCATGGCTTATATATAAAGCTATTCTAAATCAAATCTACAGCAGCAATACCATGTTAATACAGATACACTGACGAATTATTAATACTGAAAAAGGAAACATGCATTTATAGTGCAAAGTTTCTCTCTGTTTTTCTGAGTTTTTTCCTCTCCTCTGCTCCCTACTCGGCTTTAAAGAAAAGTGCCACAGAAGACTTTTCAGCATTTGGTTTGTAGAATCTCATAAAAGCGACATGATTAAAATTCTCCAGACACAGCTTGGCTTCAAGATGTAAATAATGTTCTGATACTGATTTCCAGAAGCTGACTAAAACCATTAAATTTGCAACTTAACTGTTCTGGGAAAGAAAAAAATTAAGAGAAAAATGAAAAGAGGAAAAAAAGGAAAAAGAGGGAAAAAAAAGGAAATATAATTCAAGAAGGGATGAACATCATTAGTTTCAGCAAGTGCAATCTTTTAAAGCTTCTTTCCTAAAAGACAAACTTAAGTTTTCCTGAGCATTTCCCCAGCCATGATTTATGTTTGAATTTACTATGTGTTAGCAAGATTTTGCAGTCCATTCAATCCAAGCTTAGACTCAGACACCAATGAAATCAAAATGAATACTGATGGGTAATATTGACTGGAGGACAAAGCAGCATGAAATAATAAGAGCAAATTTGTCATATTATTATTTCTTATATGACTTATTTTTGTTCTCACTTGTTATCCATTTAGATTAAAAAAATTACCAATTTATATGGGTGGCATGCACAAAAGGAGGCTACACAGCTTCAAATATCTGACAGTTCAGAGGATTAAGAGAATAATTTAGTTTATTATGACTGTCTGGGTAGCTTGACCTAGCTGAGATGTGAAGAAGTGTGTGTCAGGTATTTTATTTTCCACTGGAATTGCTCTAAGAAGGCCAAGAGGGCAGAATGTGTGTTCCAGTAAGAGTATTCACCAACATTCTCTGGAGCAGGGGGAAAAGGAGAATAGTGACAAGTGAAATATGAGGGAAAAAAACAAAACAAAACAAAAAAACCAACCAACTTCATTTTAAAAAGAACTGTATATTTCCTCTGTGATATATCTCCAAGTACTGATCAAATTTTTTGTGACTGTTTTCAGAGTCAGGGTGGTTACCTATAGGTTTAACATCATCCAAAAAAAGGTCTGTGTAGCAGGTTGAGAGTTAGCCCAATTCAGCTGTCCACATCTGTCCTTCAGTTAAAATTTAGGAACTGGTGATGTGAGTGTTGAAAGTCCATTTCTGCGTGAAATATGAAAGACTTTGTTCAACCATTACTGCAGAGCAGATTGTAGGTGTCTTTAGGTGTTCCTTTCTTACTCTGGTACTACTGTTTTAGAGGCAAATTAACCCATATTATGACTTTATGGAACAGTAGAAAAGCAGAAACCTCCAGTGAATTTTCTCCTTCCTTTTATCCTCTGTCACACTTTTGATTGTTCCATGAAACTTAAATGAGCAGTGAGGGAGAGTTATGTGTAATGACATATGAAAAGTGTTTGCAAATATGGGGTAGTCTGAAAGTCAGTGATATCTGGATGCACTGAACTCAGTGCTTCACTCTGAGGTCCTGGTTTTCTGTCACATACAGTCTTGTTTCAGTATTTTCACGAGTGTAAGTGAATATCAGTCACTTGCTTTCTTGCCGGGAACCATTCTGGATCCTGTTGTCTCTTACTGTGTGAAGACTATCCTCACTGGTGGAACAGCAGTGAACCCTGCACAGAGACATTACATTGCTAAGCCTACCTCTGTCTGTGTTTTTACTTCTGTTGCTTAAAATGGGAGGTAAATCTCTGGGAATGGCTACATCTGCATTTGGTGAACAAATAAATCCTCCTGAAGCCTAGCCTCCTGTATAGAACCATCTGGCCAATGATGAAACCTACAATGCTAGTGTTAGTGACTGGACAAACCTTCTTACAGTACCTTCAAGGTCTGTTATTTCCATGATGTGATTTACTCAGTCTTAAACTAGACACCAAAGTAGGTTAAATGAGTTGATGCTCTACAACTTGTGGTTTCTCTCCACAGCTCCCACAGGAGCCTTCTGCTACGTGCTCATTCTTTTGTAAGAGTTCAAATTTAGGCTGACACCAATCTCACCAGGTGTGCTTGCTTCTCCTGTGTAGGAAGGCTGAATAAAGATTTCCAGACTCTCTGTCTGTCCTTTGATAGGTAAATGGAAACTTTCTAAGCGGAAATTCAGACCAGCCTGTGGTGAGCAGGTGATAGAGCTTCCATCAGACCACGCACAGAATTCCGAGGCACACACACAGGATAAGGAGGTGTCTCTTAAAGCGCTCTATGGGGAATAAACTGCACCTGAACTTTTCCCTTGGGGCTGTGAGTCAACCCTGGGGGACTGGCCCAGTGGGTAGGTAACAGGAAGAGCCTTCAGCTGGTTCTTGCTCAGCAGTGTGGACCCAGGCATTTCTCCCAGACAGGGCTCTGCTGTTCTGCAGCTTCTTCCAATGCAAGTGTAACGAGAAGGCTGAATACAGCCAACATTGCTAGGGACAAGGAGTTAATACAGAGTTTCTTATCTTCCCTAAGAACTGTTTATGCCATAAAACTAACGGGTTTAGGAGAAGTGAAGAAACAGATATCATACTGTAAACAAATTATTTTACTTTTTTTTCTTGGGGGGAGGAACTATTAGCAAAGTAGAAACTTTCATTCACAGTAGAAACTGTAACAAGGTCTATGTTTTTCTTTCTTGCAGTAGATATGATTTGCAATTAATTCTTTCTGAAAGCAAACATCACTGTAATTAAAGGAGAAAAAAAGGATTAAAAGTTGCCTCACAACTGATGTTGATATTTTCTCATTGTAAAGGAAGAGAAATAGGAAAGAAGCGTCTTTTTCTCAATATCCTTCTGTTTCATCATTGATATTATTTTTATTCCTACCATTGCTCTATTAACATGTGTTCATCTCTTGTTAACATCATATCAATACAAAAACAACAGCCTTCACCATGTGCTTCAGTCCCTAATAGCACTAAAAACAAACAAACCCTGAAACTTATGATTATGGTGGGGAAAATGTACATATCAGCCAAATGTGTTTATTGTGGGTATACTAACTTTTCTCTTTTTCAACAATTTTTATTTGGGGTTTCTGCACTGGACCACCAGCATACTTCCTCTGTTTTACTTAATCTTTCTTTTCCCTTCCAAACATAATTCTTTTCAAGAATCCTCAAACGCCATTCTTCTGCAGCCTGAAATTCAGTATCTGAGTTATATCCTAGGGATTGCAGTGGTATTATATTGTCAACAGGGCTGCAGCTGTTGCTATCATGTGTAACACATGTTTAGAGTGAAATTTTTTTCCTTCTCTCAGTTGTTTGGGTTTGGGTTTTTTATCTTTTGATGGCTTCTTGGGAGAAAAGGAAAAAAAAAAAAGAGGAATTAACTGGAATTCCCAAACCACTAAAAGTACTGGTACAAGACCTTCAGATGAAAAATATTAAGTACTTCAGTTGAGCACTGAGTGGGCAAAGATCCACATTAAAAAAAAGAATGCTGTCACCATTGCTCTACTGAGGAAATGTAAGAAAGACTAAAAGAGCCTGGGGATGAACTGTGAACGTATCATTAAGGAGTCCAGCTGAAATGCTCCAAATGAGCATGTTACAGCACTCCCAACCCCATCCTCCTTTGGCTTTGTCCCTTCTTGCTTTTCAATCCAGAGTAGGGAGCATGAAACTTCTGCCCATGACATGTCACACACCAGCACTCCTGTGAAGAGGAGTTTGTGGGAACCTGATCATTTTCAAATGAGGACTAGCACAAATGGGAGCATCCGCGAAGCCAGGAGAGGGTTCCATTGAAATATTAAACATGTGGAAACAGGGATTAGAGGATGACTTAAGATAAAAAAAGCAAAAAAGCGAAATTCTCAAACAGCAACACACTGCTATAGAAGCTTGTTTTTCTTACAACAAAGTGATTTTTGATGTGTAGACTACCAGAACTTTAGGAGTGATTTCTTGACAGATGTGAGAGCTAACTAAGAAAAAAAAAAAAAAAAAAAAAAAGGACATTATCAGAAAGCTTACATTTGTTTTTCAGGGATACATACTTATAAAAAAATAGTTGAAAAAGAGTGAAAATCACTGCAAGTCAGTGAAGCAAAACATAGAATAGATTAAGTCCTTCTATTGTGATTCCCTGAAATAATATCTGGTCAATTTTCCCTTTATTTTCTCATGTGTTTATTTCTGTTGGCAAGAAATTTCTCCCTGGCATGGAGAAAACTTTAGTGGAACTGCTCCGACACTGACGAAAGAGACAAGAAAGAGACTATTATTTTGCAGAAATAGGATGATAAACTTAAAATCAGAAAATCATGTGACTGAACAATAATAAAACACTAGTGAGCATGTGACTGGAACCCATGTCAACATGTAAAAAACAAATATAAACAAAAATAACATCTATGTTTCCAAATTCTGGGTTTGTTTAACCCAAGATAAAATTGGAGTACTTATTTTCTTGCAAGACATGTTGGATGTCAATCTAAGTGTACAAAACCAGAGTCTATCTTTCTATATCATCAAGAATAGAAAAAAAAAAAAACAGTGTGACAGCTGATCTCCTATTTCTTTTCTCACAGGTAAAATGGGTGAAATTCCAGAAGTCAGGGTAAGAGCTCTATCGTGATCCTTGACTTTCCAAAAGCAGCCAGACAATAGCATTTCACTGAGGAGGCTCTGAGGAAGAAGCCTTTAATGAACACCAACCAAATTCATTTTTTAAAGGAGGCTTAAAATAGAGTGGCAGTTCTGAGACACTTAGAATTATAACAAGACACTTAGAGGCAGAAGCAGTTATTTTCAAGCTATCCAGATGGATGAGTGAAACTGCACAAATGTAGCTTTATTTTAAAGAAAAGATCTAATCATAGATCTAATCCAGAAGTCCATTGCTCAGTTTGGATTCCCCGAGAACTCATTGCATCTGCTGTGTCTACCCCAGGCTCACCAATGCATTAAAGCAGAACAACCCCTAGAGACAAGAAGCATGTACTTGTTTATTAAAACACACAAAAAGCCCACAAAAAAAGCTGAAATAAAACAAAAAGCCTATATTATTTGAACCATCGAGTTGCATGCAAAATTAAGGTAACTACTGGATTGTATTTTTGCTGCTGTCCTTCTCCACCACCTTGAAAACTCACCTTTATTTTATGGACTCTGTCTGTCTGAATTTTTTTGCATTTCACAGAACTTTGCAATATCTTTAGGAGAGGGAATATGATTTTTTATTTGCTGAGATGTATTAGAAATCCCAAAAAATGAGACTCTGGGTTTTTGTGGTTAACAACAACATTAGTAATGATAATAGATAAGATACAGGAACTGCCTTGGGAGCCATACTCTTTATCTGGTGTTTCCTTTTAAAAGAAAACCTGGAATAGTTAGGAATCATCAAACAGTGTAACGACACATGTTTAGAAAAGCCATATAGAGGAATACTTTATTGTAGTGAGTCAGTATTGTAATCAGTAAGTAATTAATATGCATTTTACTTTCATTGGGGTTTTGGCGATGGCAAAATTGGACAACGGTGTTTTTTCAGACAGTGCACTATATCTCCTTATGGCTCTGAATGTTGGAGTCAAGAAAATGAAGCTCTTGGCTCAGCAGACTGAGCACTCTCCATCTACTCTTCATCATTTCCAAAGAATTCTCCTGCCAAAAAAGCTAAAACTAATATTTCTAAACCCACTAAAAACTCATCTTGTAATGTGTGTGTATAACAGATTCAAATACTTAATTTTTTTATTCACATTTCATTTTCTGCATGCAAGTCAGTTTACCAGTAGAAATGGTTGAAACAATGGAAAATGAGCCTACCTGAGCCTGCCTTGAAGCCAAAAAACTTAATTGATCTTTTCCATCTCTGATTCTTTGAAACTTAGCACTGCATGAGTACAAACTGTGATTTATTTCATTGCAATTTATATTAATATATTTTCTGTAATCTTGGGAAATAAAGGAGGTGTGTCTTTGTTCCAAACATGAGACCTCAAAGTATTGTTTATATATTTACTGACATAAATAGCATATAAATAGCAAATAATCATTTGAATTGGTTTGGGCTAGAGCTTTTATGTAAAGACTTCAATGAATGGACTGTAAAATTACCAAAAAGAAAAAGGGGGAACTGGTGAACTGGAACAAAACTGATACACATGGTACATATGATATTCTTTCTGCATATGTTCAGACCACTAAAGGTCTGTCTGGAAAAAAATAGATGGAAAATAATATCTCAGGATAGCCATATTTCATCAAACACTAAATGGATTCAAGAAAATGGGACTGACAATGCTGAGCCAGAACTAGAACCCACCCTCTCCAAGAAAGCTGCTGTTGGCAGCAGTGCTTGGGGAAAGTTCAAACCTGGCTCTTGCATTCAGTAGCCCCCAAAAAACTTGTCCTCCATAAACTTGCCCAATTTTTTCTTAAAAACATTTATTCTTTGGGCTTTCACTGCAGCTTCTGGCAATGAGTTCCATAATTTAATTATACACTGGGAAAAAGTACTTCCTTTGTTTTATTTTCAACCTGCTACCCAATAATTTCATTGGCTATACCTGTTTTTCTGACAATGCCAAAATTATTAGTTTTGAAATTTTTTTCACTGATGTCAGCTGTTCTTGAAACTAGCAGAAAAGGTTTTTCAGCACAGGCAAAGAAAAGAAGCCTGCCCGAATGGAAAAAATGTTTTTTCTGACAGGTACATTTTGGGAGAGGAGAGCCAGAGGTACTTGGACTAATAACCAGGGTAATGTGGAAGGAATCTGGCAAGACATAAGTACATGCCAGTTGCCATTTGGAATTCCTCATCTTGTTGCATTTTTCTTTAAGAAGTTAATTCTTGTTAGCTGACAAGAACAAGGTCCTTTATTTTCAAGGACACTGTTCACTACATGCCATTGCTACAGATTCGAGAGTTGCCTGATAACCAGAAAATGCAATGACTGAACATCATGGTTTCACACCCAGTATGGGTCCAGCCTCAAGGAGAGCATTCAAATGTTTGACTGCCAGAGCACATCCTGGAATTTGATAAGATCTATGGAAATAAACCAAATAAGAGCGAGAGAGCAGATAAATTTGTTAGTAAAGCAGCAACATGTGATGAAGTGTAGTGTAGACTTATGTCTGTATGAGGTAGAAGAAATTTTTTATCTCCACTGCAGGTTATCATGATCCAGAATACAGCCAGATTTCTGACTGACTCATGTTTCCTAGGATACAGTAAGGAAGTACCAGACTAAAGAATTTGCTGCCTGACACATGTTGAAAAGTACCATATGATGGGATTTTTCATATTACTCTTTTATTTTATAGTCCCAAAGAATGTGTGCATTGAAATGAACTGCTGAGTACAGCAAATGATGCTCAGAGAGCCGCTGTGTTTGAAACAGAGCTCTTGGATTTTGCTCTGTCTGCTTTTTATAACAATTTTAAAAGAACTTTTTTGCAACATTTGGTTATTTTTATTTTGGGTTCTTTTTCTGCTTAGGACACTTTTCAAAGGACTTCACAGATGTTCACTGAGAGATCTTTATGTCTATTTTTGTCTCAGGAATATATAAATATAAGTGACATAAGTACTTGGGCACTGACAGTCCAAGTAAATTTCAATACAGTTTCTCAATTATTTGCATGGGAAAGGTTCACCACGGGTAAAATTATCTGCTAAAAAGTGTTTAATCTGTGCTTCTTATACAAGATGCACACATGAAAGCTTGGAGAAAAAAATTTGCTCATCACTTTTGGATATGTATCTTAGGATAGGATGAACTGCTCCTTAAAAGGGCCCTTTTCTTCTCACCAGCAGTAGGGTGAACTCAGGACACTTCCTTGCACTGCAGATAAACAGCTAAAGGTAGCTAAGGTGATTTCTGTCCCTTGCTCTAATTTCTCCCAGTTCTGATTTTCCTTACCAAGAACGCTTAAAAGATATTGGAACCAAACCAATGAAATAAATAAAGAATTAGGTTAGCATACAAGCAGTATGACAACTGCTTTTAGGAATGTCTTTTATATTGTGTCTTTTTTTTTTTTATCATAAGCTCTAAACATTAGGAAGCAATCAACACACAAAGAGCTGCATATCCTTTGTATATTACACAAGGAAAAATTAAAAGTGGAGTTTCAGTTCTGTTCTTGTGTCATGGGATATATCTTAAAATCATGACATGCATGAATTCAAAATCCATAATCTCTTTTTAGGAGGTTTGGAAAGGTCTGAGCGATCTTTAACTCATAAAATAGGAGGCCTCTGCATATCATGATTGAGGGCATTGTAGAAGACTTCAAGGAGAGTACTGACACTAGAGATCTAGCTGTAACACCTTCTACCTACTTTCTCCATCACTGGAGGACCAACTTTCAGTAGTCCATGGAAAACATTAAATTGAAGTCTTAAAATGCTGAAAAAATGCCTTCACTTAGTTTGTTTCTAACACATTCTGTTTGGGTGTGGTTTTCTTCTTTCCAAAAAGAAATCTCTTGGGGGTTTTGCAAGCACAGTGATGTCAATCAGTCTGCCCAAGACAAGTGTACTTCTGTAAAAATACAAGAAAGGACAATTATCGTGGAAATATTGCATCTGAATTTACTCTACTTACAAATCATAATTCTCAGAAATACAGTATCCTGAAAGAAGCCTTTTATTTACTGACAAGGCAGTGCATCTTGAGAGTAACCTTATGTATTTTTCATCATAGATCTGAAACAGTTTCTCTCCTATTTCTTGTAATTCCCTCTCTCGAGTAGAAGGCAGAGTAATTTCCAGTGAAAGCAGTGTAGTCATGTGACCTTTGCAATTATTTACATTTGATCAATGTCAGTACAGGCATGAACCAGTCAAAATTTTGGTGTAGGGCTCCTGCTGCTTCCCTTCTTGGGGAGCCAGGGCTGCCACACAGACACCACCATGCAGCCATCTCCTCTGCATCGCCCATCCTTGGCAAATGCAAGGAAAACTGCAGGTTGGAAATGTCTGGAAATATGCACTGTGTGCTATTAAGAGAAGGATTTTAATAATCTTAACATTAAGAATGTACTTTTCAAAGGTATTCCTAAAAGAATTTTTTGTATACATTTTGTTCACTGCTTTGAAGACAGGAATATCATTACTGTAACCAGCCTTTCACCCGCAGTCGCACTGGAAAAGGGCGGGGGAGAGAAAGAAGCTACACGAAGTGTAATAGTTACAGACTCGGCAGACTATCAACAGCTGCAAGGTTAATTACAGATCTTACCAAAATATATTAAAAAAAAGAAAATAAAAAAAGGGAAAATCTATGCTTCAGAAATAAAAGATAAGAAATTCTTTAGAGTAATTATAGGCTGTTGAGGCCTTATGGTAATAATAAAGAAAAACATCTGACTGGATTGCTGCTGGAGGAGACAGTGACAAGAGGAATACAGGTTGAAAAAAATAATTAAAATCAGCTATCTTGGGTAAGCTGTCATTCAATCTCATGAAGAAAAGAAATGCTAATAAAATATTAATAGGATCTTTTTAAGATTTTTAATAACATTCTTTTATACACAGGTAGCACTGCAGTTTGTCAGTCAAGAGCATCAGACACAGAATACCAGACAAACAAACACTTGAAAAGTCAGAAGAAAAGAAAATCTTTTGGGCAATAGGGTTTGACCTCAGAAATAAACCACCAAGACATTCAGGCAGGAGCTGTTTGGAGAACATTTTGTGGAAAATCACTGACTCTGCTTTGCTACTTAGAGGAAATTATAGCAAGGAGGAAAAGTTATTTCAGACTGACAGACACCAAATGTCAGCAATCATGATATAATCAGTGCAGGCTTTATTATATTTAAGTGGTTTGAAACTCGGCAGATTTCAGACAGCTTCAAAATCTAGAGGAAGAGTGCATCTAAAAGACAGTCTTATGAATATTACATACACACACTCTGTGTAGCATCACACATATTTTTATGTGATAAATTCTTTTGCAACTATCTCTGCAGCTTCTTCTTCAGTGGCTCCTTAGCATTGAGTGCCTTTCTTGAGCTGACTTGCAACCCCTCTGCCCTCCCTTCTTTCAAGTCTTTACATAAAGCCACATCTTTGCTGCTGACCCAGCCCTGCTTTGTAATGAGCTCCAGAGAAAATATTCTTTGCCAGGCAGAAAACCACTGAAGTCACTGTGCTCAGATAAGTTTAAGGCAACTTCTAAATATTAAAGATATGTTGTGGGGTTTTTTTCTTCCTTGTAATGTAATTAGACCTTGCTAGAAACTGTATTACCTTGGGGGTGGTTCTCAGTCCTGTTGGTTTTAAGGAACTGCTAGGACAGGCTTAGCATCAGGCCTTTTTCTCTCCACAGATAAAGCTGCTGAGGATGACACATACTCTGGACACGTGACACAGGGTGACTGCACTGCTGTGTAATCTGCAGCTGCACTACATCTGTCACAGCTGTCACAGCTACTGCACACCTCAGCGCAGATGCCAATAATTTTAACTCTACACCTGCAGTGTAGAGTTAAGAGAGATCTCTTAAAAGACCCTTTAACAAGCACTTTCCTTCCAAATCAGCAGGCTTCCAACTCAGCAATAACTGATTAAAATGGCAAGTATTCTAAGGAGATGCAAGGGGAAACTGAGGGAAATAATTGAGGTCCTGCCCACGGAAACGTGTCGCATGGTTTGTGATTGTCACTAATGACAGGTGTTTTATCTGTGGGTGGAAGGAGAATGGATATTTATTCATTACTGGAGTAAGATGCCTTGGATATAATGGCTGTTGATTATAATGCCTATTTTAGGATTGTTTGACAGTTCTCATCAAACACAGAAAATGGTAAACTCCAGCAGGTTGTCTCATTGGAAAGGAGCAGGGTGAAGGAGGAGTGAATGTCAGAGCAGAATTCAGTCATGTCTGAGAACAAGGCTGAGGGGAAATACATTGTGTTTCTCATGCTGAAAACTGCTGGTGAGCATCTCTTACACCATTGTGATTTAGTAATTTGACTAAGAGGCCATCTTTGTAAAACAAAAGTGATCTTTACTGTCAATGAGAGAAAACAGTCAAATATTGACAAATCCTTAAAGCCTGTAAAACTCTCAGATCAGTTAAGATCTGGAGCTAAATATTTCTGGAAATGATACCTTCCTTCAGCATATTTGGCCAGGCAGGCAGCTTTAGTAATGACCAGACCAAGTCCCCATGAGAGCAGGGACATCCTCTGCACAAATGTGGGCTATGCACTCATACCATCCCACATCTTCTGCTGACCACATGCTCACTACATGCATTCCACACTAAAAAGTGAAACACAGTCCCCTTCTAACCAAGAGCTACCTGTATGGCTGAATAGGTAGATGCTGATGAAAAGAACTTTGTATGTGTATACATGCAGAGATCAGAGAGTCATGAGGGATGAATTGGTAAGAAAGAGGCTGTGGTGAAAGCACACTTTGCGTGACACAGAGAGAAGATGAAGGTTCCAGGGACCTCATGATAATTTTGCGTTTCTGTGTCCTCTATTGATGGAGTCTCGTCTGTCAGGACCAAAAGGGGAGCAAATCATCTGGGGAGCAGGAGCCTGGTATAGCAATAAATCCATTTCAGTCTCTGTTTCCCAAGGCCTAAATTTACAGCTGAGTCTGGAGAACATGCTACAAATATGATATTGAGTCACTGAAGGATGACAGAAAATTCTACAGGATTTGATACAAAACATATATGAGTGAACATTTTGATGCCATGTCCACAGTTATTCTTACAGGTAAAAAATTACTGCTTGAAACACAGGATGTAATGAAAAGGCATAAAGGCAGCTAAGCACAGGTTGAAGGACCAAGTATTCAGGTGCAGGTAGCAGACAGCACAGCTGCTTTCTCCTGCTGGATGCCAGCACAGCCTCCAGACCTCCAGCCCTGCATGGAGACAGCTCCTGGAACCTGAACTGCTTCAAGAGGCTCCTCCAGCTGTGGCCACACACCACGTCAGTCTATTGGAAGTTGTCACATTGTTCTTCCTCAAAACATGGTGAGGGTCCATCTGTCTGCAGGCAGCTGACTGCAAACTGGCCTTCAGCAGAGGGTTTGTGGTGGCCTCCATTGCCCGTGTGCAAAACAGCCAACCTACGTACAGCAGACCCGTGTCTACTGCTTAGAGGCAGCAAAAATCCTGGTAAAGGGGAGGATCAGGTCCAGAAATTACAGTGCTGGAAAATGTGGCGTTCCTGAGCTATGACGTGGATAGCGGCAGAAGAGTATTTGAAATGCACAGGGTCAAATTAGATGGCAGGCTGTGATCGCTTTGGTTTCTGAAGCCTGTGATGTGCTGTTGTTCTACATGCAAACTGCCAGACTGAATCAAACCAGTTCAATGTCATACTCAGAGTCTTTGCACAGATCCAGGCCATTTCCTCCTGATTCAGATAGGGGTGTTAAAAAAGCAAGCAAGCAAACAAGCCAAGTAACAGATTCTGAGAAGCTGCTACCAGGGTTGGGGTCTCCAATGCCTTTTATTGGACATTATTTACCCTTTGAAGCTTAGAAGATTAAGTGCTTTCCAGAAATAGTAGATTTAAATAGGATTTACTGTAATAGTCAATGATGATAAACAAGCAACTGACACAAGTCTTAGATAAGCATATCTAAGATTTTTTACCTGACAGTTATAAAAGCAGTATTTATGCCATTGGATAAGATGACATCCAGGAATAACCCGTACCAGAGACAAAGCTCTAGAATATTCTTGTCATTTTTTGTAAATATACCTCTATAATTTAGAATTCTACTCCACTTAATAGCGATAGCTATGAGAAATTCAAATATTACTTCACAAGTACTTACATTGATGTTTGAAAAGATCACAATAAAACGTGGCATTACTATGATTACCTAAGCAATTAAGAAAGATCATGTTTTGGAACTGCCTTCTAAATAGAGTACATATATCATCCACTTATCTGCATCTCACTGATTTTCTGTGATTTGATTAACAAGTTGTCCTGGACTCTGCAGTGAGGATTCATCTCTCCACATGTAGATGTTTATGGGTTAGGCATCTACGCCTTAACTGTTCAACTTTGGCTACTTTCAAGACAATCAAAAGGAACTAAGGAATGACTGACCTCATCCTTAAGCATGCATCTAGGGTGGTTCAAATAAACTAGACCCTTAAAATATTTATTTTTCTTTCATTAATTTACAGTGGGCCTAAGAAATATACCTGTTGATGCATACATTGCATGAAAACATCAGACAGTGACCATCTGAAAATAACAAAAATTCTGTTCCTACATCTGTTCCCCATATATTTGCAGAGCACAGTGGAAAGCTGAGTAAAATTTCAGTTCTTTGTGGGATTGGGTCTGTGAGATATCTGAAAAAACAAGTTTTACTATGTGCAAAGTAATGCAAAAATATAATATTTACTTTGTGAACCCCACAAATGCAGTACTTGGCAGGCATTAAACCCGCAGCAATAATCCTGCTAGCTGAAAGTGGAAACCTGCTCCAAGTCAGAAGAGATTCTAATCAAAATGGTACATGTCAAATATCAGTACTTCCTGGTGAACTAAGATGTTTGTGATGGCTTGAGGCTGCTTGAGAAAAGAGACTCTCTTTTCTTGACAGTTTTGTAATGTCTTACCTTCCATAATATAATACATGCCTGCGGATTGTCTGACTTCGGAGAACCTGCAACATCAGCTAAGTAATTACTGAAAACATCTATGGATCTAGGATTTCTGCAGGAAGTAGACAGTAAGCTCTGAAACTTCTGGTCACAAGTAAAGTCCAGAGCTCCAGATTTGCACTCTGGTAAGCAATATAAAGACTCTTATCTTCAATGTAAAGGCAGAAAAATTCTCCCAGTGTTTAGTAGCCTTATGATGGAGCACAAGGACTGCAGATTGAACCCCCCATGACAGCTAGATATGTTTCATTTCCTAAGAGATTCTCTTGAAATTTGTTCAAGTGGAATTTAGAAAAAACGCTTATAGGTTTTTAATATTTTTTTTCTTGTGCTTCTTTCTCAGTAGTGATCTGAGAGGAACAATGAGGAAACCCAATAGACACAGCAAAGTGCCCTCAGGATAAAAAAACAGTTTGCCATCAAATAAACTATAAAGATGATTTTTTTTACTTCTTCTCTGCTTTTTTAATCCAAAATTATCAAAGCTTTAAAAGGGATAAAGGAATTTTTATTTTGTAGTAGGGAAAATGAATCTCAGACCGAGTCAAGGTCAACAGCAGTGCCTCAGTCTTTACTGCTAATCCATGTTATTTACTTCTACACTGATTTGCTGCCGTGATCCTCAGCTCATTTAGGCTGGAGATCTTGCTGGAGAGGCTTCTGGGTGGGAATGGCGGGACGTCATCCTGCTGCAAAGCCAGAGTGCAGATTCAGCCGAGTCCCAGCTCCAGTGCATGAGTCAGTAATTGAACCTTCCAGGGTGTAATCCAAGGTGGTCCCAAGACTCAAGCCTGGCAGGGCACAGAAGATATTGCTGTTCTTGTGGGAAAGAAAATTCATCTACTCAGATGGATTTTTAAAATATCAGTCAAATTGACAGATTAATCACCAACAGAGTTATCTTCAGACTTCCACTGAACCCTCAATCAGAGCAGGTTTTACAAATATATAAGAAGAAATTCTGATGTAACTAAATTCAATGGCATTTCTGTCCTTTTTGATGAGGGCAAGTTTTCAGCTGTGATCCAGGAAAGCATTAAAACAGCACAAGTAGTAGCATTATTCTTACAGCACAGAGGATTTGTAGGCATAAAATATGTCAGAAGAGATGCCACCAATCTGTTTTATAGCTGCTTAGATACTACAAATGACTCTAACAGAATTTAGAAGGATGCATGTTCAAAATGTCAAAGTCAAGCTTTTATCCCTGATAGTAATTATTTCATGTAAGATTCTTTCACACAGTGCAGAGTTTAAGTTTAAACAGAAGCGAGCATGCTTTATAGCTGTTATTCCATGTAACATATTTGTACGGCTTAACATGTACAGTCATAACAAGCCATGCCTGAATTGCACCACTTCCCTAATTCTCCATCAGTCATGGCAAGTATTTACTCTCCTCACTCTAAGTTGTGCACTTTATTTTCAAATGAAAAGATATTTACATATAGTGTGGCATTTCATTTCTTAAACAGACAACCAACATGGGATTCCAAATTGTATATTCTGGATGTGGCTAAAAAGCTGCAAAGCTTACTAAATCTGGCCCAGAGTACCCTGAAAGCCAATTGGAGAAAGGAAAATCTTACAAACTTGATGGAAGCAGATGTGAGAGAAGACATATTTCTAAGGTTTACCTCCTCTACACTGATCTCTGGAAAACTGGAGACAGCAATCAAGGAGGAAAAGGAATTGAACCAGTCTTCAGAGTCAGGAACTTCCCAATGCCCCCCAGATATTTCTGAGGTATGATAGTGGTGGTGTTTAATCCTGTTAGGTAGCTCAGTCCCAAACAGCCACTCACTGACTCCCCCAGGGAGGATGAGGGAGATAATCAGGAGGGTAAAAGTAAGAAAAGAGAAGAAGAAACTCACCAGCTACTTCACATCAGCAGTCAGGTATTCAGCCTTCTCCAGGAAAGTGGGGGTCATAATGTGTAATGGCTACTTGGGAACACTAATATAATAACTTCAAATGTCCTCACTCCTTCTTCATCCAGCATTTATTGCTGAGCAGTGTCATTTTATAGAATATCCCTTTGGTTACTAACACATTTTGGGTTATTAACACATTTTGTTTTAATCACAAATCCAAAACATTTCACTGCACCTGTTACTATGAAAAAAATTTATCATGGCCAAAGTCAATACAGCTGTAGAGATCCTGTGGCTCACCACCCTTATTCCCCACTTTTCATAAGACAGTCTTTGGGGATGCAAAGTACTAATTACATTTTTTTTAAAGGTAAATGTGTGATGATATCCTGCCCAGTCCACACCTGCATCAAGCTGTCTCCACCTAAGATGTAGGCACAAGGTGTAGCGACAGTAGCATACAATGCTGTGTGGAGGAAGTTTGCAAGAAGATAATGTGGGCATCACTTTTACTAGTGCTTTTGTCAGACTGTTTCCCTTTACAAAGAACAGTTAACCAGCCTGGCAGATGTGCACTACCTTGGAAATCACTGTCTTTGGAGGACTTGAGCAAACTCTTAAAGCCTACAGAAGTCAATGCCATTACTCTACAGATGGTGGATGTTTTAAGTTGATTAATGTGGGGTGTGCCCAGCCCCTGCCCTGGAGGGATCTCTGCTGAGATAAGAGATTTCACAATCGCCCAGCAGGACTCCCTGGAAAGGCAAACACTTCTTTGGTCACGGCGAGAAAAGACAGACCCACAATCCTTTAGGAGACCCTATGCAGATCCTCTGTAACCCATTGGTCCTCACCCATTCCCTGTATCCCTATAAAAGCTAAGGCCTCTGCCCCTGTGGGAGGGAGCTCTCGTCCCTGGCTTTCCCCTTCGCTGGAGGGGACCCACAATAAAGCTCCTTCTGTGCGGAACCAGCCACACGGGCCTTCTCGTCTCTCTCTGGTCTGGCTTGGCCTGGAGATGCCCTGCAGAGCTGAGCTGGAATCACGAGCTGATAATCACTAAAGAGCTGACAGCCTCTGCATGGGCCCTCCTGTCAGCAGCTGAGGGAAGACACCGGGCCTCGGGAAGGCGATTCCTTTCGGGACCATCTCCTCGGGCTGGTCACCTCTTCCTGGGTCAGAGCTACTGAGCCCATCACCAGCTGTAATAGATTAAGGGGTTGATCAGGAAAACACCTGCTTTGTTCCTTTATGAATAGAAGAGTTAGAGGATTTTGGGGTATTTTTGTCTGAGCCAAGACCCTTGCAAGGACATCTTCAATGCTTTCTAGCTGATGGTTGATCTCAAGAGAAAGCTGTGTGGTAGATTGGTATATGTGCATGTGAGTGTGTGTGCACTTCCATGTGGGAATTTTTCTGTATGCCAGAGCATATAATGACACGTGCTTAAGAGAACAAGATTGTACAAAGTGAGAACGGTGCAGGTTATTCATCATCAAGATAATACTAAAAAATTACAATATGTAGTTCTTTTACTTTAGAAAACATTAAAAAACTGCCAATACCTTTTAAAAGACCTTGTGCTTTCTCTTCTGTACCTCTTTTTAATGTTTTTTTTTTTTAACTTTTTAATATTTGAACAACCTTTGCCTATTGCTGCATTCCTGGTTGAGCCAGCACAATTGCTGCTGTGTGAGCACACAAATGCACAAGAGGTCTGCAGAGCTTTCAGTTAAACTTTAGTGGGGAAAAAACCCGTTGAAACTCCTTTTGAGTTTTTCCATGTTACTTCCCAGTTAGTTGGAACCTTCTAGTAACCCTATAGGTTGCCTCTCTGGTGTTATACCATTACTGCATGTCGCAGTTAAAAGAGATGGCAAAGAAAGATTCTAGCAACTTTGTACAATTCTGATGAGGACACACCTCACTAATCCAAAGTAAGGGCTGCCCCTGTTATGTGGGGCCATGTTGGCAATATAGTCATACTCTTTTCTTCTGCTTTGAGAAGTGTTCAAGATTGAAAACCAACCAGAGATTTCTAAGTTATTCAGCCAACACTAGCTGTGCTAGTTCTGATTAACTCCAACATCTGTAGATTTTCATCACAGCAAAACTCTTGGTACGTGAGTATCGTGGTGGTGCTCGTGGTGTTTCCACAGCCTGAACTCTCCAGCTTTTAATGCATGACCAAGACTGACATTATGTCAGAAGAGATGGCAAAGAGCACAAATATTTTGTCAAGAATCTCATTTGAAATACACCAAATACAGCTGAGACTGAAGCACATGTAATTTGTAGGCTCTGTAGGACGTGATTGGAAAACTGCCTGTAGTAGTGCCAGAAGAAGTGGCTGAGAGCATTGCTGTCTTCTCAGCAGTTGTGTGAGAAATATGTCAAGCAGAGATGAACTACTGACACTTTTCCTTGCTCCTCACAGTGCATCTGTATGAGAATTTGTGTTGGTTTGGACAAATTTGGAGGAAATTCACCTGCCTGGGTGAAAACCAGGAATCCTAACCACTAGACCACTAGGGTGGTAGAGCAGCGATGGGGGATACACATCATAAAGTCAGCCCAAGACAGAAATCAATACTCACAACAGAGAACTGGACAGTGGCGCTAAGCTTTGGAGGGGCAGGGTCCCGCAACTCCACCAGCACTGGACTCCTTCATGACAGTCTCCTATACACAACAGCCCCACGTGGAGGGGGAAATACTAGAGCTGCCTCATTTCTTACAGCTGTATCTGTACACATACTGCTGACTGCAGAGCACATCTCCAATTTCTTCTTTGCCAGCACTGGGAATATGTGAGGCACAGGCTGATCTGGGGACAGCACAGGGCAGGACTATACCTAACATCCTCCCAGTTCCTATGGGAGGCCTAAATAATTTTCTGATCAGCTCAATCAAAGGGTGAAATATGTCCTGCCTATGGTGTGCTTTTTTCAGTAATCAGGTTGTCTGAACGGGTCTCTGAGATTATACATTAGTACTTAAAAAGGAAGCGAAGTCAGAAAAACGTCAGATTCTAAGTGGGTGAACCAAGACCCTGCTCATAACAATTGTCAGAGTTACTCAGATCGTGTAATTTTTACTCATAAACTCTCTAGGCATATCAATTTTTTCAGAAAAAATAGGTAAAGGTAGTAATCATTTATTAATTTTCTAAAGTTGCAGCTGTTTAATTCTGTCAGTGAATCCTTACTGCTCTGTGATGAGTTCATTGAAGGCTATATTGAATAGCTGAAGTATTCCCACTCACCCTCACCAACTCTATAACATGCTTCTGTCCAGAAGATGGCAAGGGAACCACTTTAGGTGCCTTTCTTAAAAATGCTCCAGGAAATGGAGTTTTAGATTTATTCGTATTTCAATAAGACTGCTATTTTCTTTTAAAATAACACTTCTTATTTTTGAAATTCCTCAAAGTGCCAGTCATGTCTATCACTTGTCTGTCCCTGCTCAGAGCTTAATGCAAAGTCTAGAAACTCTTTGTATGAAAATTTCATGCCTCCAGGTGCTCCATTGATTATTCATGAAGCTTTTGGAGCTGTCACCATGGGAGCCAATTGGCTACAACTTATTTAGCATATTAATGACCTATATGAGTTAGTGCATGAGGAGACATATCACGCCACCTGGAATGCGAGTGGCAAGCTGCTGCTGACTCAATCAGCTTTGCAATGGGAAGTAAGGAATTGGAAATATTTTGCACAGAAATGGCAAATCTCCTGCATGTCCAAGTGCATTCGCTCAAATTAGCATGCATGGCTTCAATAGCTTGTTTTGATAATATGTTCCTTTTATCCTCTGTGCGTTTGGCCTCATTACAAGCTCTCTCCTCCTGCCAGAGCACATGCCCCTGGAAAGGTTTAATAGGTGAGTCATGTGGTTTGTGAGACATTACATCAGAATGATTTAATACACCAAGGGCAGGGCTGTATGTCAGGTTCAGCTGCTGTTACTGCCGTTACAGTTTGTGTAGCAGGTAACTTGATGGTCTCCAGAAAGCAGCTAGATAATGATAACAATTAATTTTATGGCGGCAAGAGAGGGACTTCAGCTGAGCTAAGCACCTTTTTTATTTCCCCCCATTTGCTGCGGCGCTGTTACACCCAGTCAGCAGGTGAAGCGCTGCCTTAACATTTTGGCAAAATTAAAATGTTAAAACTAAACAAGGAAATTGCTGAGGGGGAGCCAGGAAGCAACGGCATAAAAAAAGCTCTGGCTAAACCAGAGGCAGCTCCATTAAATCCGCAGACAAGCGGTGCAAGCAGCACACTCTGGCAGGGCTGTGCTGGACCCCCCGGGCATTGCAAAGCCAGCATGGCCGGGGGGGCTGCCACCATCGCCTGCCACCAGCAGAAAGACTGAGCAGCCAGACTCTGCCTGTCCTGGTCACCACTGCTGTATATCACTGCCTGAGCAATCCTGCTGCGCTCACAGAGAAAATAGCTGAGGGTCAGGGTCAATCAGAATAGCACCATCTGACCTTTACGTATTTGAGATACAGAAATACATTACTAAAGATTTATTAAAATTATTTGAGGCCACCTTTGGGGACAAAAGAAATTTGTTATACAGAGTGCATGGCTTTGGCTGGCTGACAGGGATTTAGGGTTCCTATTTTCATTCTGCAGGACCCTGAGTCCCCGGGTGAGGGCAGGGTGACAAATGAGAGTGATATACATGCGTAGCTGTGAAAAATCAGTCTCAGCAAAAGTGGCAAAACACTTAAGCACATGCTCAACTTATTTTCACTTCCTTCATACCTTCTGAATATTTTCTCTGATCTGGTACATTCACTGCTTAAAAATATTTCTTGATACTTACAGTTAATTTATTTAGTAATTAAAACAAGCAAGAAGTAAGGCTGTTGCTCGTGGGGATGTGTTACATGCCCACAAAATGTGTATAACTTGCTAAAAAAATGCATGACTTAATACCCACGTAGGTTCTTCCTTGTGACTCCAGCACAGTTATAATAATCTTTTTGCAATGAAAGACCAGTATAGAGAACCACAGACTAAAGTACAACTACAGCTGGGAGTAAAACAGGAGGAGAAAAATGCAGAGCTGTTCAGGCTGATAAGAATAGATGTGGGAGAAAACTCCACCACCCATAGGACCTCTGTGCTGCTCCATCCAGCATGCTATTGCAGGCCAGACTCACAACACAGAACACCATGTCTCTCTTGCACTAAAGTGTGTTGAACCTTTTCAGGAGATGGGAAGGGACCTGCTTCCCAAAAGGACATAATGTCTTCCTTGCCCCATGCAGTAGCAACAAAAGTAAGAGAAAAGCTAACTTCCAGAGATCTGTCAGATTCAGCTGGATGCCTGTTTCCTAACCTTGGAGAATAACATTTTTTCTGTAATGAATCAAATGAGCTTTCTGTGATTAGTTCCCACTTTGATTCCAATTTTTAGATGCCTAAAATGGTCTTAGGCATAGGTTCCTCTTAGAAACTGAGATTTTGGGACTTCAAATTTTGCTTATCCAAAACTAGGCAGCTACATACCTTTGCACACAGTCACTGATTTATTAAGCACAGGCAACCTTCAGGAAGGAAAGAACACACCCAGACACCATGAAGGCTCTTGGGGTCTCACGCACCTAAATTTCCCCACACATATCTTTGTGAAATGAGAAAAATATTATAACAATTAAAAGCTCTGTTCAGGGTTTCAAAAGTTTTATACCATTGTCCAGGATCCAGGATTGTTTTCCCAGAAGACTGGGAACCTGCTGTTCTGCAGTCACACAAATTTCATCCAAAACATTGCAGAAACCTCAGCAGTAAGCCAATTGCCCATCTAATTGGCCCCATTTCTTCAAAACAATAGGGTTACTCACTCAGAGAAAGAAGCTCAGGGGCAAAGAAGAGGCATAGCAACAACAAGAGCCCAAAATCCAGCCCTTTGTTTTACCAACCAACATCACCAGTACCCTGCCAAGTGGGAAACATTTTCTGGACATAATAGGAAACATCACTGCAATGACTAATTTGTGGCCCACCTAAAGGTTAACTGATGGAATGGAAGTGCAAAATTATTTAGGTGTTAGAAGGCATATAGATTGGCAGTTTGAACTGATGTGGTTAAGCATATTTTGTACTTGCATTAAAAGAACCAAGGCTGGATTTCTTTGATGTTCTTAATTTTTGTTTGAACTTAAGTAAAGACTGCATGTAATCATATTGTTGAATCCCCAGAACTTACTTTGTTCCAGTAGAGTTAAAGCTTCCTTTTGCCTGTTCAGACCTATGGGGAGATGAGTTAAATTTATATATCATGCAAAGAAGAACCAATTTGTCTTTTTCTGGTGGTCTTTCATGCTGTGCTTAGCAATAGCTCCAGGTACTGTGCAGAATCAGAGGCAATGCAATAACATAAGAATTTAAAACAACTGCATAAAATGTTCTATGATGGTACTGATAGCAGTATGGAGTTCAATATTGAAATATTAGCCTGGTAAATAACGCTTTATGTCCAAATAAATTCTGATTGCCTATTCATGGCTTAGATTTCATGAGGCCTTCTTCATTACAAAATGAATAGCTGCTAATTTGTTGCATCTCTAAGTAAAGTTCCAGTAAATTATATTTAAAGGAGGGAGAAAAAAGGCCTTGTTATGAAACAGTCACCAGCTGGCCATACCATTGCAAGTGCTATTTTCTTCTTTTTGAAATTCAAATTTTTTGTAAGACTTCAACTCTGAGCCTGTAGTGATGCATATAAAGATATATGCATGCTGCCCTCCCATATACATGGATTTGCATTTTGAGGACATTGGGTTTAGGCTGTCTACAACAGAGATAATCTTCCTGAATTTGTACAATATATTGCATATATGATCCTCATTGTAAATATTATTGCAATATTGCCAGAAAAGTAATAGTAAAGATGAAAACATTTAGAACCAAAACACCCTGAGATCAAATATTGCCCTGTAGTGAGATCCTGTTAAATCTGAATGTTTTTCTCTTTAAATTTTTCTATCTAAATCCACAAATTGTGTCTTGGTGCCTGATTCAACGGTACACAGAGCTGTTGAAAGGGGCTGCTTTCCTGCCACCCTGTGCCTGTAGCTCTTCTTGTCCTGCTCTTATGCTGGAAAGGCAGACTCCCACAACTCCTTTGCCATTTCTGCCATCTCTAAGGTCTTTTACCAATCCAATTAATTAATTTAGAAGAAAACAGCTCAATGCACAGAATCAGGAGAATTTTTTTTCTGTGACACTGAGCCATTCTGCTAATCACTAAACTATCCCTCAGAAAAATCACCTTGGCACTAAAATAGAATCATCACAATCCTACCTCCTTAATCCTGTTCAAACATACTTCTGTCATGTTACCAAGTGACAGAGTTGCCACATGCTGTATGTTTGCTATGAAGTATGATGGTTTATTTACTTGTCTTTGTATCTTCTCTTATTTCTGTTAGACAGACAAAGCATCTGCAGCTGCTAAAAACACTTGGATCTCAACTGACTGTAATGTTTCTCTAAGATTCAATTCCCTGTATATTCTAGTCAATACCTGGTCTGAAGTCCTGCAGATAGGGACCAGGGAAGCACTTAGGTTTCAGATGAGCAAAGACATTGAGCTTAGAAGTGAACATGAGACTTGGATTCAGCTGAGGACACCACACTCAAATGGTCAACTTGTCAGTCAAGGAGGCCACTTGTCTGGCCAATCTGTATTAGGTGTCCCACTTTGAAAGACCTGGAGTTCTTTATAGTAATACATTTTCCAGATGCAGAATTATGCCATTACTTTTATTCTTCACATGACCTTTCTTGCAGAATGTATCCCTATGTTATCCTAGAAGTGCTGGAGGGTTGGAGGAAAAGATCTGCATTGCTAAATTTTAAAGATTCTGTAGCAATAACTGCAAGTAATTTGTTTTTGCATTCAGATGGGCCATTACAGGTGGCAATTTCTTGTCATGCTAGTGGAAAAATGCATCTTGAGTAAAGGATCTCAGGAGGGTATTTTCTTGGCAAAGGTTAGTATGGAAGACTGTAGGAGAAATGGGATGTTGGTCTGAACAAGGTGGTCATGGTGATGGGACCAAACAGTGCTTCCTTAAGCAAGATGAGAGTCTTCCCCCAGACTGTGCATCTGAGGATGTCTGGTGGAAATATCTGTGGGAAGGGCAGGGCAGGATTGGAAGAGAGAAGGAAAGAAAGGGAGGAATTCCTAGTCTGTCTCTGGTATGAGGAAAAGTCAGAAATCAGCTGAGAACCTGGTCTTATTAACAAGAATATGTAGGGATTTGTGAGTTGTGGGATTGAAGACAATAAGTTAAACTCTGTGAGTGTGTAAGCTCACCGTTGAACAGGGTGAGATGAAAGAGAGGAATGTGCCAAGATCATCAGTTATGTGAGTGGAAGTTTTATAGTTTGCAATTTTGCTGACAGTGATAGAAAGCCTTGTATCAGCCTCACCATACTGGGGCTCTTCTGTAATGAGTTTATCACCCATACCAGGTTTATCACTATAATGAGTTTATCACCCATAATGAATTTATCACCCACACTATTTGGTCAAAGCTTTCATAAAACCTGGTAAAGATACATCAAAGAGTATCAATTTAATCCTTTTAAAACAATCACACACATTCATCTTTAGAGGAAAATGCGAACATGGTCAAAACATCTTTTCCCTGAGGAATATCTCTTGGCAATTACGGGAGGTGTCCTATCAACCTGTACTCCTCACCAATATCTCCTAACACCTTAAGCAAGAGGAGTAAAATGTTCTTCAGGATAAATAATAATACTAGACTTTATGGGAGGCTTTCTGACACAAAGAGGCAGAAACCTTAGCTGCTCAGTTCTTGCCTCTCTGCTTCTGATCTGTGCCAGCCCCATTTCATTCACAGTCTCACTGGTGCTGTCAAATGGCTTAGCTGATCACTGTCCACCCTTGAGACAGGTAGCTGGTAGTCAGCTCTGATGACCACGTGTTGAAAGCTTGACATCCTATTGTCTGTGAGAGCAGATGATGCTTGATGGATGGACTCTGTCTGAGGTGCACGTTCCCATTCCAGCATTTGCTTCTGTCTAGCTCTGGATCTTTGCACAGCCAAAGCAGCCTGGAGTTTTAATTCAGGCAATAATGTCACCAGACCAAGTCTCAAGAGCTGCTATTAAGGCTGTTACAACTTGCAATAGTCAATCTTTATTTTACTACCTACTTCTATTTGTTAGGGTTTGGAAGCTTTATGAACACAGGTGGCCAAGTTAATCAGTCCTGTAACTCCCTGGATCCCTATTTGGCCCACAAACTTGTATACATTTAAATTTGTCAGCTGAACTTCTTATGCTGAAGCCATTTTTACCTTTAAATGCTGAGCATAAAAAAATCTAGCTTCACCATTTCACCTACTATATTCTCCCCAGTGCCATTTTTTTCTGAAAACAGAGGGTTTCCTTTTATTAGATAAATGACAATTAAAAATCAACACAATGTTCTTTTATTATTTTTATTGCTTAGCAAAATCTAAATCAGCAATGGCAGCTGATTTTTCTGTTTCAAAGAACTACATACTCATAATTCCCAAAAAACCCCATTCACACTATAAAGCATTACTATATGAAGGCACATGCCCGCCTTCTTGGTCTGTTTTGTGGGCTGGATGTCAGAATTAATGGATCTATCTTTAATTATTCCAGGGCAGTGTTTGACTCAGGAATGAACAAATTGCAATTCCTCAGTTGTAAGCTTTTACTACAAGGTCTGTGGTGCCACCCAAAACTTCTTGCTAGCTCTACCAAAGTGGCTACATTTTTTTCATATCTTTACATTCTATGCTTTTAATAAAGAAAAATGCACTATAGGTGTAATTTCATAGAGAAAATTTGAACAAAACCTTCTAAAATACTTTGGAATTGCCCAGCGTGTAAGAATGCAGATTAAACTGGTTACCCAAATAGCTATTTTGTAATTTGGGCCCCCTAATATGCATTTACATCTCACCAATCTATCATCAATTTTCAGCTGGCATTTTCTCTGCAAGTAATAACCTGCAAGTGACGTTTGCAGCAGATAGACAGCTGAAAAAAAAGATGAAAGGAAGAGCAAAAAATGAAAATAATAGTTGGTAAAAATGAGACAGAATAGTATAATTACTTGTATTTCAACAGTATCATGTCTTCCCAGAATTCAAGCTGTGCATAATAGCTATAGTGGAAGGGCAAAACAGAGAAGCCCCAAGGAAACGGGATGCAGAGAGTATTTTTTTAACCTTCCTGGGGAGCCTTACTCCACAAAGATTTAAAGCTTTTTAAACGTCATGAGAACATGTTGGCTGGAAAGTAGTGCATTTCAAAATGAAAATGCATTAATTAATGTCTCTTGGAAGAGGACAATCTGAAATATCTTTCTCTGTGGGAGTAGCTTGCAAGCTGATTATGTGGGCTGATAGATACTCCACTGGAGAATGTTCAGGGAATGTTAAGGTTGAACGGTTGAGCACATGGAAGTTAGGAAATGCCACATTGCAGGATCCAGGCTCATCCTTAACTCTGCCTCTGGTGTGTATGTGGTATAATGTATTCATTACATATAATCTCCCAGACACTGCTATAAATATATACTGTCGCCCCTGATCTTAGATTTTACATGTATCAGTGCATGCATTAAGCTCTGTGTACAGCGCTCCACCACAGCTTGTTAAAACCCTGTATAAGACAAGTACATAATAAAAGTTGTTTTAGCAAATAGTGCAGATTAAATATTGCATTTATGATATAGAAAATGGCAGTCATTTGTTTCAATAAATTATCCTGTGAGCTTGAAAGACTGAATGCTACATGAGTGCATGCAAATTAGCCTTGTAGTTAGCTCATTCATTTCCTGCAAAGCTCAGGAGGGCTGGCTTTGTTTCTGCTTAAAAAGACACAGCACAGGTGCTGCAGCGGACTGAGGCTTCAGCCATCCTCAAATCAAGCAGGAAAAATAATGGGAAGGGGTCCTTGTTAGAAATCAATGTATCTAATGAACATGAACAGTCAGCTGGTATGGTTTTCTTCCTGATCCACAGGGCTTTGTCTGTTCAATGAGTGCAAGAGAAAGTTATGATTCAATGTGGCCAAAGTCGGAGCAGGGGATGCATTAAAGAACTGACAGCAGGGCAATCGTGCACAAAAGCTACATGGCATTGGAAGTGAAGGAGTAAAAGCAGCTTGTGAAGTTTAAGTGGTATTCACAATGAAAACAAAGTACATAATTAGTAAGGTTTAAGATCAGAGAACCCAGAGACAGTTGGGATTTTGCAAAACCCCTCAAAATGTATAAAACCCATGTTTTTTTCCATTTAGTTGACTCAAAATGCAATGACAGCATGTTTCTCTAATTAAATAAATGTCTTGTGGTATGTAGACATAAATGCCAATGATTCTTAAATCATGGACTTTGATTCTGGACAGAAAACATTTTTTTATTTGGGCCTTAAAGGAAGTTTTTTAACATTGCTTTAATTTTAATGAGTACTTTGCTCTGCTCTTTACCTCTCTCTCCCTTCAATTGAGGGTCTAGTTGATTTTATTCAAAATTAATCCTGTCCTGCCCTTTTTCTTGCTGACACAATAAAGGATCAGTTTTTTCCTCCATCTCTGCTGATTCTCCTTTCTCAGAGAGCAGGCCATCTCCACAGATGCAGTGGTGTCCATACCAGCTCAGCCTTTTCCTCTCCAGCTGGTTGCTCTGTGGAGCTTCCCAGAAAAAGAAGGACTTGGTCCTTTGCTGCCACACAGTCTCTGTGTGAGTAATATTGGTTGATGAGAGTGGGGATGTCTCTCTTTGTTGAGACCTTTTCACCAGTTCTTATTCCATGAAGTGAGCAAATGCTTCATATGCCCAAGGAAGGTCTCGTGACTTTCCCCAGCCAAAGCTGAAATCTAGGGAAGATATGGCCTTTCTCTTGCTAAACTGACCCTCACTGAAGTCTCTGCTTTTATTATGAGATTTTTCCTTTCAGGTGTTTTGCTTTCTTTTAGCACCAAAACCAAAATACTTTTGCAAGATAATCTCCTATGGAGTGTATTTTTTTTTTTTTTCTGATCTTTAAATACTTTTATTTTCAAAGTGATTCCTGGGCAAATACCTGGTCCCTCTAGTTGAAAGATCAGTTGGCATATCCCTCTTCTGTGTGAATCTGCTGTTATTTCACCTTCTAGACACTTCAAGGAAGATCAATAGATCCTTCTGTGTTTAAGGAAAGATGGTCATACTCAACAGATTGAATAAGTTTTATCCCAAGATTAAATTGTGTTTTCTTTGCAGGACTTGCCAGCTCTGTGGTCAGTGCAGGATTGCAATGGGAACCACTGCCTTCTCATCAGATTCTTCCTCCTACAGGAAAGCTAGAAACAATTTTCATTTATCCCAAAGAAAATTTTTTATTCAAAGTACACAAGTGCAATACTGGAAAGGTCTGCTTTCATCACTGAATGGGATTCCCAATAAATACATGCCACTATGTGGTGCACATGGATCCCAGAAGTGTGCTCTAAAATTGCTCCATTTTGCACATCTCTATCCCCAAACTTTGTGAAGGCTCAGTGCATCTTCAGAAGAATAAGATTTAGATTCAAGTTGACTGATGGTGGAACTCTGGAAGAATTTAGTAATGCCTTTAGCCTGTTCCCTTTGTGTATCTCAGTGTGGGGTGTCATTCATTTCAGCATCTGCATGGAGGTGTCTGAATCTCTTCTGGTCACCCCCATATCTCTCTGCAGTCAGTGGAGGGAGGTGACTTCTTGCAGAGTTTGATTCAGCTCAGTCTGAGCTGCTGTAAAGCAGAAAGATTCACACCTGACTGATCATCTCACACAGCACAGAAAAAATGGGTCAGGTACAAGTCACTATTATTCACAGAATATGGACAACTCCAACAGTAATAGCTAAATTAGAAATAATGAAATGCAAGCACCAAGTTAGCAGAAATGTCACTTTAACCTTTGCTTTAGAATATAATTCTGGTCATGTCAGTTTTTTTCCTTTGTTTGTACACTCACGTTCTTGGAGATTTTAATTGCTCACTGGTTGACGTTGCAGTTTACATAAAAAACATGCTTGAGGACTAGATATAATGCAATGTAGGACAGAGATACTTTTTTTATCTTTACTGCAGCATATCAGAACTAAAGAGCTGCATAATTTTCAGTACATGCACCAAGAATATACATTTTATCATAGTTTAAAAAATCCAGTTTATCAAATTAATTTTAAGGAAAGATAATGAAACATCACAAAGAAAGACATTTTCTTTAAGGTAAACTTTTGCTGTCCTAATTGTGTTCACAATCATCATTTGCATTTGCTGTGCCCTTGTAGCTCTCATACTCATGTTAAGTATCCATTAACAGGCTTTCTGCCAGTAATGGTCTTAGATCTCAATGGTGGATTGCTTCATGGATTCATCTCCATACTTATTATATTCTGCTTATAGTTACGCACTCTACAGCCTCTTGTTGCACTTATTATGGGCATGTCCTTCCAACCTATGCTCAAAAGGACACCATTTTAGGTCAAGAAAGAGAAAAAAAAATAGCTACAATACTTTCAGTTCATTAATTTAATATTTTAATGCTAACTATAGTGGATTATTTTTTGTCTGTTCCTTTTCCCTTTGATGAAAAAAGTTCTTTGCCTTAAAATACAGCTCTATCCTATTAATCTCACTTCTCTAGCCACCTTTAATGTCTGAGAAACATTCTTTATCTATGATTGAATATAGGTTTTCCTCATCCTGATTCTGAAAAACAAGTATTGTCTCCATCCCAACCCCAGACTATACAAATCATTGTAATTTTTAAGTTAAAACCAGAGATACTGCTCTTCAAACACACCTGAATAGCTGTTGTGTCAGAGGCCTCATTCTTTTAATGGTAAGATGGAAAAAGGTTAGAGTTGACATCTAATGGAAGCTCGGGAAAAAAAAAAAACAACCAAAAAACTTAGAAAACCTTGGTAGACAAAGCTAAGTTAAAAAAAAAAAAAGAAAATACAATAAAACAGTAATAATGGCAGTTCCAGGCTTTGTGTCAGAAATGCAGCCTATTTGTCTAATATTTAGTTATCTTTATCATAGGAGAAGAAATGGCTGAAGAAGAAGCTGTGCAATGGTTACTGCTGCAAACTTTGACCAGTTTCCTCCCCAGGCTGCTACTTGAAACTCAAACTGAAACTCTTTTAGTGCCTTTGGCTTTGGTGTGCTCCAGGAGGAGCTGGACCTGCCAGCATAGCAAAGCACACTCTTGGCCCACTTATTGCCAAGGGAAAAAGCAATGTGGTAGGCTTTTCTAATGTCTACTTTACATCAGAGATGCTGGCCTTTTTTGCTGTTTCTTTGTTGTTTCTTGATGACAAGCGTGGTGTGTGCACACATATACACACAGGGCAGACTTAAATAGCTCAAGATATATTTGGATCTGCTGGGGCAGGGTGATAGGGAAGGGAGGGTGGTGTGGATAAGCCAAAACCCACACTAAAACTCATGTCTGAGTGTCTGTGTTGTTCAGATGACCTTTTATGAGTCTTAAGTGTCTTTTTAGTGATTCAAAGACATTTTTCTTTCTCAGCATGATTAGTCAGTCTCAATCCCACATTCTCCAAACATTCATAAAGAAATTAAATCTTCTGATACAATTTCCATAGATGGTCTTTCTCAGATAATTCTCCACTATGATTTCAGCCTCATGGTCAAGTATTCCACACCCAAGTTAAAAGCTTGCCTTGACTAAATGACTCCTCACGCTGAAGATGGTACCTTGTACAGGTCTCCTGGCACATGGAGGGGAAAAATCCACCTCTTACCCCTCATCTTTCACTATTTGGACTGGTGAAATATATTTTTGTAGTATATGAAAATTTCTGGAAGACTGAGAAAAATGGCAAATACGTAAGGGCCTTCCAGTATCACAATAAAATCTAAATAATCAAGGAAAATAGAATTTATGGTAAATTTTAGTTTGCTTAATAAAAAGCTGTACTCTGAAGTAATTTCTAAAATGGACATTCTGTGGTGGTTTAGGCCTAAGTAATCCATAATATGAAAACACAAAAAGCATATTTACTTTGAAAAAAATGAAGCATTTTGTGAGTTTTATGACCACTTCTAACACAGAAATAATGAGGGGTGAAGAGGTGATATTTGACAGTGTAATAGCTTGCATTGTGACAGCTGTAGAGCTGGGAGAGAAAGGGAAAAGGCAGTATATGTACTTGATTTCTGATCTGGCTGGGGTTTGTCTTTTTCTTTAGTCCTCCTGCAATTCTTTTGGCACAGTGTGCTTTGCAGATTGGAGATGGTAAATCTCCCTTGCCACTGGTTAATAACACAGAGTTTTGGCCCATTTACCAGGAAGGAGGAGGATAGATCGGGTCCTGTACATCTCTCAATGTCCTTTGGTATTTCAGTACTTATAATTTGCTCTAATCTCCTGTTTGGATTTACAATCAATGTAAATTTGTTACACATAACAAATTCTTAGCTTTAGATTCTGTGGAAAAAGAATAAAGAGCTGATTTCATTTTTCTTTCAGTTTTTCATTCTAAATATACGTGTTGATGTGCAACTAACAATATAAATGTCTGGACCTGAAAACCATTACTCATGCATTATCTTTTGGTTCAGTCTGTAATTTTCAAGAGTTATATTTTTTATATGGTGTAACCTTGATTCTCATTTGAGATCTATTTGCTGCTGAAGGATGTGGAGACAGTCAGACAATGAGGCAAATCTCTCTAATTCTCATGGTGCCGTGTTCTGCTCATTGTCAATGCCATGAATGATGAAAGTTATTTAGGGGTTGTCCTAGATTTCAGTATTTTACTTCTATGGGATCTGCTCATAGAAGCAGTTCCCCATGATATTGCCTCATCACAAAGACATTTGATGTAGAGTCTGTTTGACTAACATCATCCAATGGATGTTTGCTTGGGTTTTTATGAATTTTCAGCTGAAAGTTTTGTGCCAGACAATTCAAAGGGAATCTTTTCCTTTCCTTATAATATATTATTCATTATGTCACCAGGAAGAAAAATTTTTGAAATTAGGAGCACAGCACAACTTTTGGAGATTAATTTGTGAGAGCTTAAAGCAGCTGGCACGTGTACTGGGGCAGCCTTGGTACCTTGGTGCCTGGCAGACGGGCACCTCCCGAGCTCAGCATTCAAATCTGTATCCGACATGAGTCCATCTCCACAAGCTGCAGTCATACCACTGACAAGATGGGTATTACCTCAAATGTACTTTTCCAGCTCTTTTCCATCTCTTTGTAAATGTAACCCATCTCTTTCGAAAAATTAAAATCTTACAAAGAAGTATGAAACAGCAAAAAGTAGGAAAAACATCTGCATTTCCTTGTAGAATAACTTATTGAAAATGGATGTGAGTGAGTCAAAAATCTATATAAACATTTTTATTATATAAACATTTTTGTCTCTGGTTAAAAAAATAAATTTCAGAACAAAGTGAGAACTTGATAGAAATAATGCATCCTTTTTCTTTCCATCTCTTTGTCTTTTCATTTCACCCATGCAAGATTTTTTTCTAAATGGTTTTCTTTCTAATGATAATATCCTTTCTGAAAGGCTTTTAGCACATCCCCAGTTCTAAGCTGATGAAGCCAGTCAGAACTGATTTGCTTAAAGTCAGAGATACTGTTTTTGAACTAGTGCCACCATCTATTTATGAAGTGATGTGGAAAATGTCACAATAACCTTAAAGACATTTTTTTTCTCAAAATTCTGTAGGATGATTAAATAGGACTTATTTTGTGAAAATGGTCAGAAGGTACTATTTCCTCTCAAGATTAACTTTTCAAGGTCTCCGTGTTTTCTCACAGAAAGAGATACAGCATTCCCATCATCTGGGCTGCAGATATATACATTTTTTCTTTTGAACAGGAAAACTACAGCAAATCAATGCAAGTGTCAAATTCCTCAGGGATCTCCTCCTGCAAATAGGAAGGTGCCTACTGTCCCTAAAACAGTTTGAATAGGGAGAATTTTGCTTCAGTGGATCATAAATGCAGTCCAGTGATTTATGTGCATAGATTTCTGTTTTATACATGCACATTTTTTGTTGAAATCACAGGATCAGGCCATGAAGAAGCCCCTCATTCTCTCTGGTTCTGTAAGGGTTAAAAAGGAGACCAGAGGGAGGGTTGTATGGACTGTATTATAGATACTTAATCTTAAAAACAACTCTGTCAAGGATTATCAGGAACTTGTAGGCAAGTTTTCCAAGGGAAAAAGTCAGTGATAGAAGACACCATGTATAAGCCAAGTATGAACTTGTGATGTGAGATGTGATCATGTGTAGGCAAGAGGAAATTGAATTACATACTTATAAGCATGATTCCAAAGCCAAAGAAAAGGTCACAATGACCATTCAGATCTGTTGTATTTTCCATAAAACTCCTGCAATCAGGGAGCAATTTTCTGTGAGCAAATGAAAAGGCAAAGAACAAAACATCTTTCACTAAATAGGTCCGTACAGCAATGTCTGCTCCAAACACAAACAACACTGCCAGCTGAGGCTTCCCAGAGCTCAATGTTTATCACAATTCAGGAAGAAGAAATTAAAAAAAAAAGACTAAGGACCTTGATGGCATTTTTCAATTAAGTGTTTTCATGACTGTTACTGTATTTTATTTTATTTTTTACTGTGTTTACTTTATGTTTTACTGGGATAGTTGTAAGTGTCCCAGTTGAGCTCAAGCCTCACTCAATGTGCTGCAATCTAACCCAACACATAAAATGGGTGAGGACTGCGTGAAGATCCCACCTGCCTGAAGGGGTTTTTGCTGGACGCTGGCTCAGATGGTAATATTTTTGTGTGCTCTTGGTCTTCCAGTAGTTCAGTGCACAATCATTTTTAATATGGCAAGAAAATAGTCAAGACAGGCAATCAAACAGATAGGACAAATGAGAAAAACATCAGAAGAGAAAGGAAAAAAGCAGAGAAATAAAGGGATTTGCCCAGTATCACAATGACAGGCAGAAGTAGAAGTAAAATCCCTTTCCATTCTCTGTGAATCAGTTCAGAGCATTGCCAGAGTCCTGGGCAGATACAGCAGAAAGCTCCACATAGTACACATTTCTTTCTCTTTTTATATATGCTTTCTTAAAGGCACCTAGGCCTGGTTGTATCAAGGTTTGTAAGGGCTTGTCTGTTGCTGACACAGAGTCACTACAGCAGCTCAAGAAAGACTACACATGGAAAGGTAAATGAAGGTGGCAGACAGTGCTCTGCACTATGTCTTTTCTGTTGAAGTACAGGGACCCTTTAGATCCCAACTAAAGTTCTTAAAAGCAATGAAAACTTGTTTTAATTAAAAGCTTGAAATTCGGGCTGATAAAAGGATGCATAGAGGAACTGAAAAGAGCAAGGACAGCATTCATCTATGGTGCAACTTCACTGAAAGCCAAAGAACTTTACTGAAGCATTGCATATGGAAACATTTGGTATCTTTCACTTTTTGCATTAAAAAAACATTCAGTGAATTATAAAACTTTTTATTTTAACAAGCCTGAGGTAAACAGCAGCAGTAGCTTTCCCTTGCTACTCTGCAGCTCTACTCAGAGTTTCTCAAAATCTTCAGAGATATATTAGGTGCTTTTACAACCTCTTTGTTCTCTCATAGGAAAAGAATTATGGTGCAATTTCTTCTCATTCAGATTTTAAATCTTGATTAGAGACATGCAATCTGTCCTTCAAAAAATATATAATTTTGTGCATCATGTTCATCTTTCTAAATTACAGCAAATTGTTCAGTTTTTACTTTGTGGACTCTGTAGTTACAGCAATCAGCTGACCTCCTCTTCACCTTAACGTATGCTATACTGCCCTATGTGATGAATGTCATTTTAATCAAAAGTCTTGGAGAAATCTTCTGATCTAATAGAATACCTCAGATTGGAAAACCTGTTGCCTCAAGAAAGAAATAAGAATTCAGAATTTCTTTCAGGACTACTCCAAACTAGGTTAAAGCTGACATTGTAACTGATTATTTTTAGATCATGATGACATGAACCCTCAGAAACACTGGTACTGTCCCATTGAAAAAAAAAAAGGAAATTAATATTATGATCTATGTATGATCATTCATTTCAGACTCTATATAAGGAGATCCAGGTCTAAATCAATGCATTTAAAAGACAAATCAGAATTAGTTAGTAATTAGTACATCTGGTAATATGGGCTTTCTCAGACCTCACTTCTGAAGGCAGCAGAAGGAAAAAGAGAGTGGAACAGCTTCCAGCCTTTACTGTACAAATATCTGGGGATGGCTAGAAGGAGCTGTGGCATACTGAATGAAGAGTTTATTATTCAGAAAGGTAAATTCCAAGAAAGTAAAAAAAAACCCAAAAAACAAAGAACAAAGAACAAAGTGATTTGAAATTTTATTAAAGGATAAAGAGTTTGGGGAGTAAGTTGGAGCATGGGAGGTAAAATCAATTAAACAAGTGATTGGTCATGGCAAAGCTAACTCAGTATATAGAAGAAAGAGAAACACTGGTGTGGTAAAGTCCTCTGAAAATTTTGGAGAATTCAAGTTGTGGGTACAAACGACAAACTCTTTAAACCATGCAGACTTGATGTGTTTTCCTCTCTTTTTTGCCTTTAAAATATCTAAGAAGTTAAACATGACAGTATTTTAAAACAAGGTGGGAGTTGTAATGTGAAGCACTGAGGACCATATTTTCTGCTGACACAATTCCACTGAAACCAGATGAATTATACCAACAGATGGTGGCTCTGAAAGTCAGGAAACACCAAAGTTAGGTTGAATGTTGGGCATCATGACAGTATTTTTGCAATACAGAAAGCATACTTCATTCTCAAACAGCTTGAGTAAGCTGTTGAGGAATTTGAAAGGGTTCACTCAACAGTACTTTCCAGCTCCCAAGATAGCCAGAGAATATCTCATGATAATGCAAGTCACCAGTGTGCATGTGCTTGAGTGAGTACAACATGAAAGGATGAAAATAGATTTATGCTATCTAAGAAGAATGCACTGAGAAAATAATCTCTTGCTTTTCTACAGGCATATACATATGTGTCCATCAGTATCTGACTGCAGCTAATTCATATCTCCATTTCATGAATTGGTGCCATTGCCTTTAAGCCAGTAACCTTAAGATCAGAAAAATCCACATGTTGTAGATACATAAGTCTTTGTGATAGCTTTGTAGAAATGGGGAACTGGTAGAAAGATGATTAAAACAAATTTTTAGGGGTTTAGACAGTGTTCACTGGTATTTGTTGGAACCAGTACAAACTCTATTTCCTCCCACTGTTTTATTCCTTTCTTTGTGTTTGATATTTGGAGATTTTTTTTTTTTTTTCACATGCTCATCCCTGAGAAAAAATACCACCAGTAAAAGCTACTAAGGCTTCCTAAAACAACAAGGGTTTTACTATTGTTATATTCAGTCATTACTGTATATAACAGTTTATCTTGAACTATGTCCATCCTGCTACCCAAAACTATGCCTGTACTCATTGAGGGGCCACAAGCAAAAACTTTCAATCCCAGAACAATGTTAACTGTGGAGTTTCAGGCAGCATAACCCTCTTGAACTTCCTCTGTCAATGGGATCATGGAACGCAAATCTGAAGCAGAAAGGCCCATTTTCAAGCGCAGACTCCTGTTGTGCTGTGTGCTTCACCCACATCCAGGAATCGATGCTCCCTGTCCCAAGGAAAATACAAAGGACACGAGCAGGAGAAAACCTGGATTCTAGTACAAAAGCACTCCACTGAAAAAATGAAAAGCAAGGAATGAGAACTCCTTCCTGTCCATAGTGAGCATGATGGAGGAAGAATAAATGCATGTTCTGAAAAGACTAAGTGCTGCATAGGCCTTATAATTCGACTGGTGATGAAAGTCTAATCCTATTGCTGAGAATGGAAAGTAGGATGGAAATTGGCTGTGAAGGACCCTGAGAGCTCAGACAGTTGCCCATGATTTACATGATAAAGGTGTGTCAGGAGACTTTACCTCTAGGGTTTGTGCAGAACTGTCTCTCTGTCCCATTTTAAGATGAACTGTTCTTTTTGTCTGTAGAAAAAAAGAAAAACAGGACTCAGATCTCATGTACTGCCTTTCCTCATTCTAGATGTTTTTATTAATTTCTTATGCCATCTGCAAATCTTTTATAAAGCCTATCACAAAAAATATTAGAATTTTTCTGGAAAACCCCTCCCCAAGAATTTCCATTGTTGATTAAAATGTTATCTTTCTAGCAATTAATTAAACATTTTCTAGAGACAATGTAGAGAAGAGCAGATCTCTTGTGACTCATTTTTTAACAGCAGTTTAAACCACCTAAGGCAAAATCAGGTGAGTTTCTCAGTGAAGAACAGCTGGGTTATTTAGTGTAGCAAGTGTCCTCTGTGAAAAGTCTCATTTATAAGGATGTGTCAAGACCTTCTCTATGATTCCTTCTCAGAGTTTTTCCCCAGTCTAGTGTGAAATCAGTTTTCTTCATTCATGATCATCTCTGATGTTTTCTCTCATCTCTGTGAGCCTGAACATAATTAGAAGAATGGATTCTTTCAAGCCATTCATAATGTATGTAATTTAATTGCATTCCCACTTGACTTTCTTTTTATTTTGAATTTATACTTGCAGGAGCTAGCTAGCAGTATATGTTTCTCATCTTTTTTCTTTCGATACCCAGGCACCTACTGCCAACAGATAGATGCTATATCTCGATGCAACAGCCCACAGTAGAAGGCAGTAGCTAACACAGCAGTAGAAGTACAGGTTTTTTCAAGAGTACTATAGTGTGGCATTGTTGTGTGTGTGTTTGGCGCTCAGGAAAAATCTTCCATATTTTATATTCCCAGTTCCTTAACAATCTGTGTAATTAAGGGAATCAGTATTAGTAATTAGCAATTAGCATTCTGAAATTCACAAAATTAATATATTTGAGTTCTAAACCAAGAATATTTTCCTTCTGAACTGGGAATTTTCAGCCCTAAATAGTGGTTTCATTCATTCATTTTGTTCTGACTTCCAGATGAGATGTAACTCATAACTTCACTTGGTGTTTGGCAAGGCCCCAGCCTCTCCTGTTACCAATGTATCCAGATACTTTCCAGGTGCATTCTTAGTCTATGGGATTGTTGCATGTTGGGAACCTGGACAATTATTTTGCATGTTCATCCCTGAAATATCTACATTCATAGTTTCTTGCTCTTCCTGACAGTTGGTTTAGCATTTTGTAACTAATTATCATTTTCATTAATTGTTTGTATCAAAAGTTTTAAAATTATTTTGATATTCCCAAAGCAAAAATGAGATAGCAGTAACAGAATGAAGGGAAAAGCATATTTCTTTTGAAGTTTTAATTTTGATGTATTTTCCTGCACAGTCAAAACTTCAACTGGCAGTTTAGCACAGCAATGTAAGAATCTGACTTTACTACAAAATTCCTTGGGTAAAAAACCAACCAACCAACCAACCAACCAAGCAACCAAAAAACCATCAGGGTTTCTATTTCCACAAGTTCTTTCCCTGGGAAGGCTAATAGGAGTTCTGCCCATAGAACATCAAATAAAAGCTGTCAATTTGCAGGTCATTACTTGAGAGTTTTTGGGGAAGTCTTGGGGAATTTTTACAACAGCAGATTCTTGACATCGAACATCTTAAAGGCTCTTCTACCTCGGTTTCCTAGAAAGACAAAAGAGACAAACAGAGAGGTACACTTTAACAAGGTAAATATAATTTGCTTTCTTTGGCAGTCAAAGGAGAGTGAGAGGCCACTGTTGAGGTGTTTCTGGGCAGAAATTCACCATAATTTGGAATCACTATTTGAAACAGCTTTTCTATTCACAACTTAGAAAATCTTATAAATTGGCCTCCTTTTTAAAGTGTCTTTTTATAATTAAACTGCTGTGGTGAGAAATCCCACATTTTGCTCCTCCCTGATTTTGCAGTGGGCTATCCTTTTTATAAAAACATATTTTTTGCTCAGATACTCTAAATTATGATTTAAAGGGCAGGGGAAGACACACAGGAATTCTTCTGGTTTGAATTTCACTACACATTGCTATCCATATGTATAAATATTTTTATTCTATTTTGTGCTTGTAACCAGTGACAGAAAATCCCAGTATGATATCTGTAATCTTGATTCTTAACTGGTTTTCAGTGTCTTAAGCCAGAAGATTTTTTTTCCCCTAAATTTAATAAAGCTTCACTGGTGCTGAGCCAATATTAATTATATCGAAAAACAAATTAGTGGTCCATCAAAGTAATAGAGATAAAATTATCTCTTTTTTTTTTTTTTACCAATGGACAGCCATATGGCCCCCAAAAAATCCTACATCAGCATCTCAGCTAGTCACTGAGAATAACCATATTGGTGAAATTTTGTCAAAACATCCAGTTTAAGGTGTCTCCTAGGAATAGCTGATGAGTTGTGACAGAACTGTTTGTGTCACTCTTGAAGGACAGCATTTATAACATCACTTTATCCTAATTGTAACATATTATCACATTTATCACATTTTATTTTCACTTTTCAGTCATCATTTTGCATGTGTTATTAATGTTCTTGGCCCATCACAGCTCACAAATAAGCCAGTGGTCTTTAAGAGGTTTCAGTGTGAAGGTCGGAAACCCGCCCAGACCTTTCTGATCTTAGGCCAGAACCAGGGAAGAGCGGCAAATGGACAACCACACCAGGGACCTCACTTTTTCCTGGGACAAATTAGAACATGAGGAGATGAGATTTAATCCTGAGATGGATTTGGGGTTGGGAAGAGTCCATACCTAGGGGAAAGGACTTGGAAGATAATATTTATATTTATAAATATTATAAATTTATAATATAAATATAAAATTAATATTTCTAAAATATTAAATAATATTCTATATTATTTAATACAGCTGGGCAAAATAGGTTCCTAACTATGAGATTATATATAATGCCTCAAAATTAGAGGGGGAAAAAAGTATGTGAATGAATTGCTTGAAAAAAATAAACCAGATGAAATGAAAACATTTTCCATCCTTTTAAATTAGTTAATATATATATTTTTACCCTTTTAATTATCTTATTCTTTTAGAACAAATATAAATCTAGGCACAGTACATAATTTTGACTTGAAACCTTTCATTTTAACATGTAAGACATAATTTTAAAGCTTTGTTTATAAAATTTGGATTTGCAAGTATTAAAACTGCCAAATTTTGCCTTCAATCATCCATGAAAGTGACTTTCTCCAGCAGGAAAACATGCAAATAAAGTTTCCTAATTTCACAGAAGTGCCAGAGAAGCTACCAGCTAAGAAAACATACCAGACAGGAAACTGCCCACCTCTTGATGCCTTTCCAGGTTCCTGGAAAACTCCTCTGACTGTACTGAGACCTCCTATGCCTGCAGGAGATGATTCTGCAGGGCACAGTGGGAGGTGCCACAGGAGGATGAGTTCCCCAGGACATTGGGGAGTGATGTTACACCACCTCTTAAAGGTTTCAGTACATGGCTCTTAGCCCAGCTGAGGACAAGGGAGACCAGAGAGACCAGAGAGACTAAAGAATTCTTTCACCCCTCACCCCTGCAGTCACCAGGGACATTGGAGCACCATGGCTCAGGAAGTACCACAGCAGGATGCTCACAGCCTCTTCAGCAGCCAGGCTTGGGGGCAGATAGGATGTTGCTCACCTCTGCTGCCCCTTTGTCCCTCAGCAGAAACCAGGATTTGCCTTTTTTAATGCTGCATACTGGACAATAGCCACGAGTCTGTACACATGACCTTACCCATAATACCTGCATTCTCTCTTCATTTACACTTGCCCTGCTGAAGATCACCTTCATTTGCTGTAGCAAGCAGAGTAAGACATCCATAATTTCAATTCCATAAAAGAAATAGAATGCAGCAGAAAGTCCTTTTCCATGAGATAACTGATTTTTCCACTAAATTAGATTGTTTTGTTTACAGATTTAAACCCTACATGCTGGCACAACCGAAAATCCTAAGATAGAAGTTGCTCCGTAAAAGATAAGTGTTATTGATTATATAATTATCCAGAAATGCACCACCACAAAGTCCTCAAGGTTTAATCTATGCCACATCAGAGCTTTATTACTGTTGCAGTTGCTCTGTGGTACAGACAGACTGACTAAGCATTTAATCAGAAAATGATATCTAGTTTCACAGCAGGGTGGGTTTGTGAGTGTGCATGTAAGCGTGAAAGTTTTTTCATTTGACTTAAGGGAACCAAATGTTGCTCTTGGATATGTACATGCTGCTCCTGCTAACATCTGCATTTTTGCATATATATAACATTTCTCTCGAGGGCTCCAAAGGGAATGGTTTTCAAGTCCTAAATGCTTAAATTATTATGTTATATTATAAGCAGTTATTTTAAAATACTGACTATCTAAGTCTCAAAGCCATCTACTGTATGAGCTGTTGGAACAATAAGGGTTTAGAAAAAAAAAATTAAAAAAGAGAAGTGTAGCTGAGAGGTTAAGTGCTTTGCTCAAGATCTTTCCCAATCTAGGATCGAAACCCACTCCTGATATTAGTTTTTCTGTAGAAGGAGTCATTCTGGAATGGCCAGACCTGACTAACTCACTATATGATTTCTCATATTTTAGAGAAAGACTAATTTATTCAGATTTTGTTTACTTTATTTTAGATTTAATTGCAAAATATGCCCTTGTTCTAAATTAAGTGCATCAGTTCACAGGGTTGCGAGAAGAGCTATTCCTCTTTAAACTACTATGCCAGAGTCTGAAATGATTTCTCTCTGCAGATAAACTGGTAATGAAATCAGCATAATTGCAATGAATTTGGATGACTCTGTAGGGGCCACATGGTCCCAGATTTACTTTAACTTCTTGCTCCATCAAAATCTACTGTCATTTATTTTTATGTCCATTAACATTTCCAATTAAAACCTCGGTGCTACTTTGACATATGTAAATGAGCCTGCTCTCCACATGGAGTCTATCTACACATGGATAGGAGTCTCACTGCAGATGGCCTGGGTTTGCTGCACACCAGTGAAGGGGTCTAAACCCTGTGCACAGGGTGCTTGACCTTCCTGCAGTTCGGTGGCCCTACCACGTTTGGGATGAGCCATAATGTGAGCAGTAAGTGTAGGCGACAGTGAAGTCATTGGACTCTGTGCACTGAGAGCAGCCCTTCCAGGTCTGAAGTGACCTGTCAGTGACTGTCTGAGCTGGCACCTGACACCTCCCAGGCCCCTGGCTGGAGAGAGGACCTATTCCAAGAAAAGGCAAAGTTGACAGATCTCAGACTAAACAAGAATGTTTTCTTTTAGACTGCTTAAAACTCTTACAATTTGTTATCATCTCACAGCTAATAATGTTTGAGTGGAGGGGAAGGCAAGGTATCTGCCTCAGTGGGATCACAGGGTAAAACATGAAAACAGGCAGGCAGCGATAGGCAGAGACACAAGTAGGATATTTAGGTTTTGGGGGGATTGATTATTTTGACTTTTGCTGTTGTGAGTGGAAGCTACTTACAAGTCCTTTTTCTTCCCATGGTTCTTGTCTTCAGTCCATCAGTAGTTGCCATCTTTCTGTCAAGACCTCAAGCAATTTCTAGAGAAATGTGAAGAAAAACAGCTGTTCAAATCAGTTGCTATCAGGTCTAGTTTTGGGTTTTGGACAACATTTTTTTTTCTAAACCTGAATAGCCATGCATATAGATGACTCCTTCCCACGGGACTCATTCTGCTGTTATAGGATAAAGTTGGGCAGCTATCAACCTATTCTTTATTTGATTAGGGGCAAGTAGTAAATAGGCAGGTAAATAACTCTAAGAAATGTTGTTTGGGGCAATCGCAACAAGTGCCTCAAAGGTGGTGAAGTGATTAACTGAAGGGGAACTACCCAGAGATTCCATCAATTCCAGAATAGGTGATGGGACTATCCCGAGTAGCCAGAGCAGCCTGGCTTGACTCATCAAAGTGTTGATGTGAACTAAGGAGAACAATGCTGGAGAAAGTCTATGCATTCTGCTTCTGAGATGGAGAAAGGCTTGCAGGGAATAGGTGGGTTCATAAAAGCATCTCTTCATCGTAACTTTTGGCTTGAGAAAAGGAAGAAGTGTGAATTAGAGCTGAAACTTGTATATCAATTAATAGAGCTTAGTTCATTATCATTATATACCAAAATATGCAAATTTAGTTTGGTTGGAGAAGTGCTTGAAGTCAGTTTGGGAGTTCACTATTCTGTAGTGTCTTTCTGATGTGTCTTGTCATAAAAGAATCACTTTATTTTACAAGAAAAGAGGTTTTTTATGTTGTGCCCAGCATGAAATTCAGTGAAATGATGCTGCACTTAGTGAAGTTGTCAGTAAGGAAAATAGTATCATTGATACAAGAGCAGAACCAAGAACTGGAGTAAATGAGCATTAGCAACACTCTCCAATCACCGAAAACCAAACATGAAGAAATCCAATCTGTAGAGTCAGAAAAAGAAGAAAAGGACAAATACTCAGTCCACATATGAAGGTATCCCTGGGGATAAATAAGAGAAAACAGTAGCAAAAATCTCTAATGGAAATAAAAAGGGAAAGAGAAAAAATACATGTTCCTGCTACTAGCACTGGAACAGAGGAGATGAGTATTTAATGCTGTTTTGTTGTTTGTCAACTTTTACCAGGAATGAAGGCACAAAAGAGGAAAGACCTTTCAGTTGCAGGGTGAATAAGGGTGCCACACATATGTCATGTCATAGACTGGGATTTCACCATTAGGAAAAGGAATATTTGTATGTTTCTGACCTACAGCTGGAGCTAAAGGAAAATAGGAAGCTGAGCAGATATAGGCAGATAAATATTATGATGAGACATTGTAACCCATGCCCTGTAAAAAGCCTCCTTTAACACCACTGAATCAGCAGCCAAGCATTTGTAAAAAATACTCTAGACAAACTGAGCATTTGAGCTGTCTCCAAACAATCAAAAGACTGAGAAAACATTCAGTATGAGGGACTCATGCTTCATATCTTAACTTTATATTTTAGTATTTATCTACTTTCAAGGTCTACTTGCTCTAACAATGTCAAAAATAATTTTTGATTCATGATGTCAGGGTGAACAGGATGGACCATTTAACCCTGCTAACAGTTGTAATACTTTTGGTCAGGTATTGTCTGGTTTGTATGCTCATCCCCACAAAAGATCTGTAATGACCTTAACAGGGCACTAAAAGGATATTCAAGAATCAAGGTGTTAGTGCAAAGCAGACAAGATATTTAGAATGGAGAGTTAGTGTATCCTGGAAGTTAACTGATGTCTTTGGGTTCCTAATCAGGCACCAGCCAAATTTCATGGTGAGCCTCTCCTGGGGTTGCCTGCCTGATGCCTGGACTACCATGCAGAGGTGGTGACTCACAAAAGTCACAGTCCGTCCTCTCCCAGGTCTCACAGGCTGCAGAGTTAAAAACTGTGTCCTGTGCCATGAAGCATCTGGGACAAACTGTCCTCTGCAAAACAACCTAGGCACCCAGAAACCTCAGCAACTTGTGCAGAAATAAAGAGCAGCATTTATTTTGTATGTAACCTTTAGGATACAAATATGTTGTACTTACCACTGATTGCCTTTCTGAAAGAAGATTTAGAAATTTATTAAAAAAGTGCTACTTGATTAAAAAATGTTTACCTTACATTTTCCACGGGATGAAAACAGCAGGTGCCTTCATGTCATAAATGACTTTTGTTGAAGCCATACCCACTTACCAATTTCATAAAAGCAATGATATAGCCTGAAAGGTTCAGAGACTCCAGAACATACATTTGAAAAATCCAACTGTAAATGAGGCACCATCCTCAAGCTTCACTGGCCAGGCCCTAAGGCCTGAATGCTAGAAAGGAAGCCTCAGAGCAACACTGATGTGAAGTCATCAGTCCACAACATTTGCTACTGCAGGCGTGACCTGGGAATATTTTGTGCAGAAAAGAGTTGCCAGGCGTGGTTTTTGGGACAGAGCAGCTCCACCAGTTCCTCTTCAGGGGAGAGGTGCAGTGTGGGACTTGCCATCAGACAGCATTAGGGAAAAGCCTCTGCTGGCTGCACCTGAGTGACTTCAATTCCAGCCTGTGAAGCTCCAGTGCTGCAAGAAGAGGATGAGAAAGCGGCTGAAAAAGCCACTGCCAGTGACAAATATACAGAGCAGACACGTATCAAAACACAGTATTAGGAACAAAGTTCATCCCTGTGCCACCATCCAGCTGCATCACTTATGGGAGGCTTGAGGTGGTGCAACAAGGTAAAGAGCTGGGTGGCTTCAGGATTCCCAACAGTACATGTTAAAGAGATTAGCCCCTGTATTATTGTATGTATCATATGTTTTCCTTTTCAGTTAGTCCAACAGATTAACAAAAAGATATAAAAAAAAAAGTGTCATATCATGGAAGGAGATCCAAATAGTTTCAAATTAAGCAGTCTGCATATTTTGTGTAGGAAATTGTTTTCCTCCAGTGTCTCAGGGATACTGAAGAGAGGTGTTCTTTTTAAAATCCACCTGAATCTTCTCAATGACTCAGTAAAATATCTTGTATATTAATCCTTGAAATTCCAGCTGCAATTCAGTTTTAAAAACTCTGATGCAATAGAGATGTAAAATTAATTACCTCATAAAAATACAGTCACAGTGCTACCCTTCATTCCAGGTTTGGGACAGCAGTTACATGGCATTCATACATTCTCTCTGCATTTATGGCATCCTCACTCTAGAGGAAGTAGTGCAAGAAAAGTGCTTCAAGCAATTCTAAAAAAAAGTTGAATTTCAGTGTATTTGAAAAACTTAACATTGGGGAAAAATAATGTAGATGTTTTGTGCTCCATCTCCTCATCTTCCCACTCAAGCAGAGAATATCTTATTTTATTGTAAGATAAAAGCACTCTTTACAATAAAACTTTAAGGTAATACTGTAAATTTGGATAAATAAAAACAGGAGGTGTATAAATAAATGTTCCATAAAAGAATAAAACATGTGTACACATTCTGCTACATTCTGTAGCAGGTTCCAGCCACATGGTAACATTGCCCTAAGCCATCCCTCCTGTTGTATAAGCAGAGAAATTTTCCAGGTAATCCTATAAAATGTAGCTACTATACTTACTTGAAAATGCTATATATTTTCTCTGAATTGTTGGAATAGACTAAAAAGCAGTTATCTTTCAATCTTTTAAGTATTCTTATATGGGGGTTTTTTGGGCATTTTGTTAAAAAACCCTATTTTCTGGGGGAAAAATACTTTTTTTCAATTATTCCTCTATGTACTTTATTGTTGCTTGAACAAGAGAATACAAAAACAACTACAGAAGGTTTTTTATATTTCAAATTATTTTTTGCTGAAAAATAACTGTTCAGCTAGGTCAAAATATTTCAAATATTCAAAATTTTTTCAAAAACTAAATCCAGACATTTCAGTTTTCTACAAAACAAGCCATTTCATACAAAAACCTTGCATATTAATACCTTATGGTGGAAAAAGTTCTAATCAGCACATCCAAAGTACATTTCTTGTACTACATCTTTACAACAAAAATGAAATCTGTTTAAACCTTGGACACAGGATATCTCAAGGACATGTGATCCCTGTAATTGCTCCAAAATAATGCAATGACAGGTGTCATTCTGAAACAAGCTGAAAGATCCCCTAAAATGAAAACTTGGCCTTTCCTTGGTCGCAAGGAGTGTATGTGAGTTTATTATGAGATATAATGAGAAAAATCCATGAGAGCACCAGGTATTATAGCACAAACTCTTTATAATTTGACATTAATAACAGTGACTGTGCTTTATGCAATCTGTCTCCTGAGAATACATAGAAAATCAGAATTTGGAAAAGGGTTGAAATAACCACAGGAGTGGTTATTAGAGAAGTATCTATGAAGATTCATGTTACATACATGGATATTTGATAAGACATTGTTTTGATGATGTCTGACCAGACTTCATTGTTCTAGCATAGGATAATTCCAACAGAGCATAATCAAGACAGTTTTACTCACTGGAGCAAAAATCAGATTTTCAATGGACCCTCACAAAGGACTGACAGGGAGCATGCTTGATCACCAGCAGTGGCAGTCACAAGCTTTACTTCTCAGCAATCTTCATTTTGCTTTTTGTGTGTTTCCCTTGTAAATTCATACAATGTTTCATGTTCAGTGGTACATTATTGTGGAAAGATTTCATACTCTTTTTTTTCCTCATGATTGTTTTCCTTTTCAGATAGTATTTCATTCTGTGTCTTCCAGTCCAGCTTTTAACTTTACTCCATCTGCCTAGTAATGTTTAAATTTCTTTGCCAGTGCCATCTCTGCTCATAAATACTTTCACAAGGGCCAGGACATAGAAAATACATTAATGTCAACACTGAATTTCTATTCACAGATACTATGGGTGCTGGAAAGGTGATTTCCATGCTTACCAACTGCTGGCTCACACATTACGTGTTTATCCTTGACCTGTCTGTATTAGCAAGGGAATATTCTTTGTTTTATTCTACTACTCTACTCCCCTTTCATAATATCAGATAATTGGTTGTTGTCTTCTGGTGGGAATGACAAAGGGAAAAGATATTATCTGGCCTTTTAGGCCTTTTCTCAAATTTTTTGCATATTTAAATTAACTTTTTGCCTTGAAATTTGCCATTACCCTTTTCTGCAAATATAGCATTTGTGCAACGCATTATGCATTTTGCCAGGACTCACCCGAACATGTTTCTTATCAACCCTGCCTGTGCCTGCTTAGGAACAGTCCAGCAGTTCTTGCTCTGAGCAGCTGATCCCAATCCCACAGTGAGTCCTTTGACTCCTTTGGCTGCTCATGGATGTATCTCCCCAGCACCAGCCTCCTAATCCCATCCTGGCTGTGCGTTTCTTTGGGCACCAATCCACCACGGGAAGCTCAGCTGCACCTGTGCCGCTGCCTCAGCAAGGTGGGAGGATCTGATCTGAGGGATGGCTTCATGCAAATGGCCTTCATGTGCTCAAAACCTCACTGCCAACCTGGCAGCAGATAAAATGAACTTGCTCAGGTGTAGTTTAGTGGTGCTCTTGACAATGTGAAAGGGTTGAATTTTCAGTGCTCATCCACCCACCGTAATTCTGACTTCATTCCCAAATGCAAGTCTTGGTGTGTAATTATCCCTGGAGCCACCGAAGAAAAATACGGGGAAAACATTTTTCTTTTAAACTGCAGCTTTAAGGATGGAAAGCATTTTCAGTGTATGGAAATGTCTTTTAACCTAGCTCTGCTGGGTATAAAATGAACTTTATTTTGATTGACAGTCTGCTATTTTCTTCTCAGAATCTTCAGTCTAACTCTATTTCATGGTGTGTCGACTCTCTATATGATTACTCCAATATTCAGGTGCAGAGAAGTAAATGTTTCATGAAAGTGATGTCCCTGTCAGTAGTGTGCATATCATCTGGCCCCCTGAGCTGTCAGTGAACAGATTGTAGAATTACCATTAGAATACAGGAGCCCATAGCTGCAGGCAGTAAATGGAGAGCCGGTAAGCATATGTCACCAGCGTGATATTTTAGCTTCGTATGAATTTGTAAAGTGGAAATAAGCCAGCAGTACCACAGCAACTGCTAACTGTTCTGACTATCCATGTTTCCACATTACACCATATGTTCACAAAATTTGCAGCAAAAAGGAATAAAAACTGCCTTCCACTTTTGTGAAATATAACTTTGTGAGATGGGGTTTAAAATTTCATTCTAATGCGTTAGAGAGGTGTTTACCCTGATGAAATTTACTTTTTAAGATATCATAGGATTTTTGTGGATGTCTACCTAGAAAATTATGTTTAGCTGCCGGCAGGATGAAAACAAAGCACATCTGGTTTGATCCTCTAGGGAGGAAGGTGCTAGATACATTTGGATTTCAAAGTCAAATTATGTTTTTAATCGTATTCAAGATGCGGTTGGATAGCAGTCCATCCATGCAAGCAGAAACAGAGTTCAGTGTTGGCTGAAAAGATACCTCCTCATTTGGCTATTTCTTTTTATTACTGACCTTGGCAAATTTTGTCTCTCAAATTAGTTAAAATTGTTTTGAATTAAAAAAAAGGGCCCTGGGTCAGTGAAGAGCTACTTTTGCCTTAAATGTCAATTCTTAGTTCTCAAATGCTCATTTTACAAATTATAGGAAGACACAGTAATTCCACTGTCTTAAACCCCCATAAAAAAAAGACCAGCTAGTTACATTACTACCTATGGCACAGATTATACCTTTTCCTCATTAGTAGTAACATTTATATTGGAGAAAACCAGAAAACCAAGACTTCTCTTTCTAACTCGCAACACCAAGTGTAAAGTAATGATTGACAAAAATGCTGGTATTTGGGCACATATTAAGTCTGAATTACATTCTGCAGATATCTGTCTGTCTGCTCTGGGACAGGAAATGGGAGGGACACTATGTCAGGAGGACATTATACTTTTAAGAGATGCAGGATGCTTAAATCCTAAAACAGGATGGAGTAAATTTGGGATATAGAGGTCAACCAGCTTGGGCCCCTGTTTTTTGGGTGAATAAAGCAAATGATGGTCCCTTTACCCAGGAGCTTATCTGGGACTATGGCAAGACATTATAATTAGATAGTGAGAAAGAATTTTTTTGCCCTGTACTTTGACAGAGAACATTAACTTTTGGTCACCCATTCCCAGTTGCAATATGCAATTATTCATCACCCATTGTCTTGTAGAGGCTAACAGGCAACATTAGCACAACTGTAATTATTGATAATGATTCAACCAATTAATAAATAGGTGGCTATTTTCTTGGTTGGAATGTGATAAATAGTAGTGACATCAGAGATATTTGAGTCTTGATAGCTGACAAGGTCATACCTTCTGGGACATATACACAAAAACTAGAGATGTGTTTAATTATTTTCTTTATAAAAATAAAAAACCAAAAAAAATCCTGTCAAACCTCTTGACCTTCTGAGCATCTTTGAAGAGTCATTTTTATAGTAAAGCATTTGGACAAGTTCAGATTTTATTTCTTGAAGGTGAAAAAGAAAACATCGCTTCTTCTGATTTATTGGCTAGCAGAGTTAATTTGTTCTCCCTGTGGGATTATTGCTATGCTGTTTGCTGGCCATCATATGGAATTGTAAATCTAATTAATTTTATGTGCACCTATAGCTTTTCTATGGGTGTCTTTACATCGCTTAAGTATAGAGAAATATAATAATAATAATGTATAAAAATAAAGCAAGACTAAGAGGAGGTTACAAAATAAGACACACTGAAAGACTAAAAAGATGAAATGGCAAACAAAACCAAACCCTCAATCATTGACAGTCCTGTGAGGGAATAGCCTCACTGAAATCTGAACTTTACCTTTTTTTTTCCCCCTCTTTATTTGTGTGCATGCATGTGCATTCTGGTCCATGATCTATAACTGCACCAAATTTGAAGGTTCTACTCAATGGCATAGTGAAAAATCACCAATGTGCCTGCGGCATACTTGCTTGCTTTCAGCAATTTTCTTGGCTACAACCGGATAGAGAGATTTGATGACCTTTATTCACCTTAATTTTTCCAAACTGAAGGCTAGCTGCACCTTAGTACAGATAGAAAGGAATTGGTTCACACACCATGGCTGACAAATGGATAGTTCAGATTTGAGGAAAATAACTGAAAGGTCAGCTTTCACTCTCAGGGTAGTTTACCTTTCTCCACTCATAATGATTGCATAAAGGAACATGCCAGATCTCAAGACCCTAACTTGGAGTATGGAGACTAATCACCATTAAATACACTCTACAAACAGCTCTATTGTATGGATAATAAATAATGTGTGTTTGTTTGTGGTTTTCTTCTTTGCTACAGTTTCAAAGCAAGCACCTGTAACTTTGATTACAATCTCAAGAACATAGCTGGACTTTGTTTGTTCTTCTTGAGCTAATCAGAGCAAATTCGTAGTGTTGGTTTCAGCTAAAGGGCATTAGTCTTAGAATTCTCATGCTATATGACAGGAAAACCTTCCATTCAAAAAAGTTTGTAACACAAGAGGAGATTAGTGCTTTCCACCCTATCTTTTCAATTAAAGTTAATAAATAAGCTTATCAGTGCATCAGATGGCATGAAGGAAACTCTCTATAAAATCTACATTTTGAATCAATATATTCTCTTATTATTACATCCACTTATAACATGGTTATACAAAGGATGATTTGTGAGATTATTTTACATCTACTTAACTGTGCATATATATGTATTTGTGGTAAAGAATCACAAAGTTTTGAAGTTATGCACTAGTGTTTCAGGTGTTCATCATATAGACATTCCACAAAACCCCAGCTGCTGCTGGACAATTGATTTTAAACCATCAGCTGCCATCAGTACCAAAAGTGACAACAACAAGCCAGTCTCAAAGGCCCTTTTTTACTTACAGCTCTGGTTTCAAGTACACCCTCTCTGTTATCATGCTTCTCTCTGTATACATAATTGTATGTAAAGAGGATAGAAATCTTGGATATTCTTTTAGGTCAGCCTGACGATACCCACTTGTAGCTTTGCATTATCTTTTTTGACATATTTTCTTTTTCCTTTTTAGAACTTTTAATTGACATTGAGAATAAAATTAGTATTTGGTTAAAAACTGATTGGGTTTAAACATCAATTCTGCTGAGTAGGAACATAATGTAATTTATCTCATTGGTTTTAGGTGAAACTCTTTTCTTGCTGAAACAAAGATATTTGAGGCACTTGATATGATAATCTTTCTTTTAATTTTTTTCACTTAGAGATTCAACTATCAGAATTTTTCATTTTGACCATTTCAAAAGGAAAATTGTAATTTTCTTCATTTTGGAATCATAGAAAGGTTTGGTCTGCAAGGAACTTTTGAAGATCATCTAGTTCAACCCCCTGCCATAGGAGTTCATCCTCACACTCAGGACTTCATCCAACCTGGCCTTGAATATTTCCAGGGATGAGGCATCCACAGCTTCTCTGGGCAACCTGTTCCAGTGTCTCACCCCCTCACAGTAAAGAATTTCTTTCTTTTGTCCAATCAAACCCTGGCATCTTTTAATCTGAATAAACATTGTCCCTTATCCTGTCACTACAAGTCACGGTAAAAAATCGTTTTTCATCTTTCTTGTAAGCACCCTTTATATACCAAAAGGCTGCAATAAGGTCTCTGGGGAGCCTTCTCTTCTTCAGTCTGAGCAAACCCAATTCTTTCAGCCTTTCCTCATAGTAAAGGTGTTCCAGCCCTCTGGCCACTTTAGTAGCCCTCCTATGGACCTGTTGTAACAGGTTCAGGTCATTCTTCTGGAATACTCTTGATTCATGTCCCTTTTTTTAGGTGAGATAGAAATTTTCTTCATACTGTTTGTTTCTAGATGAAAAGGGTCATTTGGTATATCTAGAACTTGCAACTGATGTGTTTTGGGTTTTTTTATTCTAGTAAATAATGCCCAAAATGCCCACAACTATCTACCTAAGTCTAAAAGTGGGAAAAGTCAGTGAAAAAAACATCTTCAAGTAGCCCTACAACCTTGTACTGGAGCAACAAGGTGGGGAGTAGGGGGCAGTAGGGTGTCTGTGAGGAGGATAGAAAGAGTTGAAGGAAAGTTTGCTATGAATAACACCTGCCTAAAAGGTGGGAGGCCCCCTATCTTCCACAGCCAAACCCTTTCACAGGCCACCTCCAGCTGAATAAGGGTCTTTCTACCAGGTATGGTGGAACACAAGAATAAAACGGAATCTGATCATTTAAGTACAAGCTCCAACAGGAGCACATCATATTCCCTACCATGTCTGCAAAATGCTGAGATGTTCATGAAACCTATCTCACATGAAATTCCAATATCACCAAGGATTGCAGTACATCAGTTCTTGCAGTTCTGTCTCCTGGAAGCCTGGAACAGCCAAAGAAGAAAAGAGTAGACATGATATTTCTTCACTGTCAAAAGAAAAAAAAAGAAAACTGAAACACTGAAAAAAAGTAGAGTATGATGGGCAAGGTGAGTCATTAATTTTTTTTGTCTCATTTTTTTTTCTTTTTTTAACTTAGGTACTTCTCTGAAACAAATTTCTTCTTAAACCTGTACTGCTTTTTAATTACAGCATCACAAATAAAAACTTTGCAAACATCTGCTTCTGTTTGTGTTTGTATACATTATGAAGCAATACTTTAAAAAAGAAATCTATAGAAGGATTTGCAACTCAGGCTGAGGTGTCATTCACCAAATACTATCTGGGTTCTGACCTATAACTGTGTAATAAATCCTGAAAATTATGTTTACACTGGAAATGCTGACAGAACTTTACCCATGATTACAGCATGTTACTATAAATACACATCTGTGCAGCACATATATGTATCATATCCACATATATACGCTGTATGCAGTGGTTTATTAGTCACAAAGCATTTCATGTTTAACTTTTTTTTCAGAAGTAGAGATGATGGAGCCCTGCCCTGAACACATTCTAACAACAGAGACAATAACAAAATTATTACTTCATTTATTGTGACAGATTCACACAACTTCCACTTTTGATAATGATGTATTGATACAACACACTGCAAGAATAAGCAACTAACTAATGTATATTGCAAAAGATAAACCTGCAATAGCAGGAATTATGTTATTTTTAAAGGAGAAAAAGACAAACGTGACGATGACAGACCTATTTCAACTACACTTTTTCTAGCATCTCACAGGAATCTCTCCAAAGCAAATTTTAACAGCCTTTATGCTTTCTAGAAACAAAAAGAAACAGAAAAAAAAAAAAAAAAAAAGTTATTTGGAAAGAAAGGAGTACCCACTAAGGTGCCCCAGCACACATTACTCCTGCTCTGTATGAAAAGAAGGCAGGAGCTCCATTACAGTATGAAATCCCTTGGGGGTGTTGTCCGTTGTCAATCAAAACAAGTTTTTCACTAACACATTTACTAAGAAAACCTTGTCTTTTTGCAAGGGGCCACTGTCAAGACTTGTGAAGAGTAAACAAGGCAAGACCATTCCCATTTGCATTTGACATCAGAAGGATGCACATTTAGCTGTTTCTCAGGCTCAACCCCTCCAGTGGGCAGAATCCTGGAGCATACTGAAGCAGAAAAGCCTGATATGTAAAGACAGGCTTGGAGTGAGTCAGTGGAACATAAAGAGAGCATACAGGATAAGGAAACTACAATTAGTGTGGGGAGGCAAGCAAGGGGGCTTATCTGTGAAGTTTTCTGAAATACTAATTGCAGTTTCTTTCATCAAGATGAAGACATCTCAAAAGATAAACTAAATAATTCTATATGTGCAAAACCATAGTAATTCCTGCTGGCTAATATTCAGATTACTGGTCTTATTCTGCAGCTCTAGAAGGGCAGAGCTTATTCTAAATCAGCAGAATTGTTTATATCTTGAGTTTTAGTAATAATCAGTGCTTAAAGACTAAATCCCCAGAGTCATGAGTTCCTAAGATAATCCCATGCTTTATTACAGTAAAAAGTAGGATTTTTGTTGTTATAGTCAAAAATTAGCCTTTGAGTTTCCCCAGGGTTCTTAAATAGGCAAGTAAAGAGAGCCAGAAAGCTTGCCATTTTAAGCAAAACACTGAGTTTTCTCTTCTTTTTGTATGGGCAAGCAAAACCATAACTCAGAGAGCAAAACCAGAAGAGAAAAATAGCAGAAGGCCATGGGAAAAAATTTGAAATGGAAGTTTTTCTAACTATTCCACCTTTAGGAAGATAAGAGATATGAGAATGGCATTGCTGTTGTAAGTAATGCCTGAAGCATGGAACAGCTGAGCAAGATTTTTGATAACTCCAGACAGAATGAGACTACAGAAATATCAACTAATCAATTTCTTACTGAATCAACTTGGTGCTCTAGGTCACAGCATGGTTATTTACAAGGTCTGACCTCTGGATCTCATTCTTACTACCTATGCAGATACCTAAAGGTTTTCCCTTCTCATTGATGTAACAGCACTATTTCATGGAAAAATGCAGGAAAAATTAGCATCATATATGTAGAAGACATATAAATGCAGAATATAAAAATTCAATCCTATAAACCTAATCTTATATGTATGTTCTTCTAAATTCATATTCCTAATTTTACAAAAGAGGTCACAGAATCAATAACTACTGTATCTCACTTTCAGAGCAATCATCCCTTACAGATGTTTTCCAAGCTTTTTTTTGTAAGTGTATTTACACTGGAGGTATTCTAACACTTTACTTAATGATGTATGTATTTTTGTATAAAGGTGGCAAATTTTATTTACTTAAATCTGCATCAATCTTTAATCAGTAGATAAAGGCACTACTGCACTATTGCAGTTGAACCAATTATCATTGATTCTGCATTTCTTGAGAAATACCATCACATTTTTGTATCTCATCACTAGAATTAGTAAATAGATGTTGTATTTAATGGTTATAGTAAACCTTCCTATCAGAGCTATTCTATGAAGATCCTTACTTACAGTAAAGGGTAGAAGCAGTCTGAAGTCTAGTTATCTTCCATTTGTTTTGCAAAGTGTTATACCATGACTACATAAGAAATTAGAACTACTAGAATATATTTGCTTTGTTTTGCTGTTTTCTTTCACTTTATCCAGAAATTTGAAAATCTGAATAAAGACTGAACACATACTTAGAACTGGAAACAATATGTGTAACTTTATAGACATTAGATATTCCATAATTGAATTTAGGATTGTCTCTGGGAAAAAAAAAAAAAAAAAGTCCAGTTTGCAGGAGGCATCCTTGAGGGAGATAGATCTAGAGAAATGCCTCGAGACAGCAAGGACAGCTGAATTGTTCAAGGGAAAAGGGCCAACATAATAATAGCTGTTAACACAGAGCAAATACCCCACTGGTTGAGCCGAAGTAGCAATGCTGACATGGTCCTGCTCTGTAGAAAGAAATACAAAAATTTGGAAGCTTCAAATATAGTCTGTGGGGGACTGGGAAGAATCAGAGGTAAGAGAATTGTTTAAAACCTAATCCCATAATATTTCTGAAGACAGTCTTTAAAACACAGGACATATCTATGCTGTTAAATGAAAAAGTGCCAGGCAGTGAAGTTGAGCAGTGGATGGGAGCGCCAGCCTTCTGCAGTGCATAATTGCTAGCATATTCCCTGGCAGGGTTTTTGCCTTTCCCAGTTAAGAGTTCTCCAAGACAATGACTGGGCACAGTTCAGGGGATAACTTATGCCAGGACCATTCCTAAAAGGCCACATGGAGAATAGTGTAGTGGTTTGGGTGTCCCCCACCCTACACTTAACTTTGCAGCAGTCAGCGCTGTACCCTCAAACACTGCTCTTGCCACAAGACACTTCATGCAACACATTCCCACAGCTTCATGCTACAAAAACATCACTCTGGTAGATAACAGTCTTCATGTCCTTTCACACCCTACAAGCAAAAAAAAAAGAAATTAAATATAAAAATAGTATTTTTTAAAAGTCCAGAGAAGTTACAGGGGTCAGAGGATACCCATAAGACCCTTGGGCCCTAAGACAATGACAGTGGTCTGTGGTCTTGTTTTATTTATTAGTATAGACTGATCAAAGAAACTTTCACTGATATGTATGATGCATGCTACCAGATACCAGAGCTCTCAATACACATACAGTACTGAAAATACTGCCAGACATTTTGTTTTTTGTATTTGTAACTGTACTGATTACATCAGTAGCCAATTCAATAAGACAAATCAGCAATATTTGTTGGGAGATATTTGATAAAATATCAATTAAATGCAAAAAGACATTCTGAGTGCCACAGGCTTTTAATAAAAAACTCACAAAGTTCAAGTCATTATCACCTGAGGTCCCTGGCAGCTGACAGATATAAGACCAGCTCTTCAAGACAGCATGGTAATAAAATCAATACACAGACTCACAGTGGTGGCTGTATATTCACCTGAGGCTATACGGCCTCCTGTGTTATGATGCGTAATATTTCCAATTTCAGTAGCCACTGGCAGATAAAAGAACAATGTGCCTAACGAAAAATTCAGTGTTCTTTGATTCCCCAGCTGAAATGAAGAAGAAAGCTTTTCCTAGCTGGTTCAGGAGGGGAAAAGGAAGCTAGCCCTCATAACAAGAACTCATAGAGAGCAAGGGTACACGCTGATATTGCTGGATATATTGCACATTTCCTTAACCACTTAGCTACAGCATCTCATTTCACTGCAGCATGGTACCAGGCTATTTACTGCATGAGAAATGCAGGAGAACTAGCACTGTGAGTCTTTGGTTGTAAGAGAGCATACCAATGAGTAAAAAGAAAATAGTGCTCTTGAGGATATACAGCCACTGCCTAACTTTAAGTATACATTTCCTGACTTGTGCACTGGAAATTTACGTAAACTATCTGGAATACCCTGTGTCCTAAGACAACACTCTACAATAAGGCCAAATGCTACCCTTTGGCATCACCAGAGATTAGAAGATAACTTTACCTGGCACTTCTGAAACTGCAGGAGTATAACTCTATTATCTTTGACAGAATATGTTGTGGCAGTGATTAATACTGCAGGAGAATTAACATTTTTTTCACCTATTTCCAGAATATCAAAACAATATAGAATTACTTAATAACAGTTAGGAAATTTATGTTCATTTGTATTGGTCTTGCATAGAAACTTTTGAGGGGGACTACAGGGGTTGCTTCTGCTCAGAAGCTTCCCCTGTGTTCAACAGAGACAAAGGCATCTTGCTCCAAGGCAGGCCCACCTCTGGCGGAGGCTGAGCCCATCAGTAACACTGGTGGCACCCCTGGGGTAATGGTGTCCTGGTTTCATCCAAGGGCAGGGTTAATTGTTTGCAATAGCTGAGAGGAAGCAGGGCTGAGGGGACATGGCCAAACATGGTTTTCATTCAATACCCCCTCATGTCATTGCTAGTGTTGGGTAAAGAGACTTTCTCCCTTCCAAGAAGGAGGGCATCCCTTTCCAATGGGGAGAAAATGTGGGGAAGAGCTGGTTGGTATTTGCTGCCAGCTTTCCATGTAAATAATTTATCTGCCTCATACTTTTTGTTATTAATATTGGTATTGTTGCTGTTTGTTCTCTTATCTCATTGTTGTTTCCAGTTAATAGTTCTTATCTCAAGCAGTGATTTTCTTACTTTTGTGTCTCCAGTTCTCAACTCCATCCTGCCAGAGCAGGAAGGGGAAGAGGAAGGGGGAGCAAGCAGCAGTGTGGTTTTAGTAGGATTACTAAATTGGAGAATACCAGTCCTAAACCACAATGCATAGCTGAGAAGGGAGGAAAAAACATGTACAACAGCAGCAGAGAGAAAAGTGAAAATATGTGAGAGGAGCAATCCTGCAGACAGCGAGGTCAGTGCAGAAGGAGGGGGAGGAGGTCCTCCAGACACTGCAGCAGAGATTCCCCTGCAGCCCGTGGTGCAGCCCATGGTGAGGCAGCTGTGCCCCAGCAGCCCATGGAGGTCCATGGTGGAGCAGAGATCCACCTGCAGCCTGTTCAGGACCCCGCACAAGAGCAGGGCAATGCCCAAAGGAATCTGTGACCCCATGGGAAGTCCATGCTGGAAAAGACTCCTGGAAGCACCTGTGGGCTCATGGAGAATGGAGCCCACTCTGGAGTAGGCAGGACTCCATGGGGGACCTGTGCTGGAGCAGGCTGTTCCTGAAGGACTGCACCCCATGGAAGGGACCCACACTGGAGCTGTTCACAAAGAAATGCACCCTGTGCAAAGGACTCCTGTTGCAGAAGTTTGTAGAGGACTGTCTCCCATGGAGCGACCCAAAAAGAGGAAGGAGCAGCAGAGATATTATGTGATGAACTTAACACAGCCCCCATCCCTCTTCCTCCTGTGCCACTGGAGAGGAGGAGGTAGACAAACTAGGAGTAAAGATGAGCCTGGAAAGAGGGGAGAATTTTGGGGAAGGTGTTTTCAAATTTTTTATTTCTCATTATCCTACTTTGACTTTTTTACAAAATTAATTTTCCTCAAGATGAGTCTGCTTTGTCTGTGACAGTCACTGGTGATCTCTCCCTGTCCTCGTCTTAATCTGAGCCTCTCCTTCTTTTCTCTCCCCTGCCCAGATGAAGAAGGCAGTGATAAAGCAGCTTTGGTGGGTTGTCATACAGCAAGGGACAACTCACCTCAACTCTGCAGGATCTGGACAAGAATGTCTATTGCTTCTGAACTTTCCTGTCTCTATTTCTTGGGGGTTTTGGTTTTACCTCCCTGAATTTCTGTAGCTCTGCCTTCTGTTCTGTTGCTTGCCTCTTCCTGCTCTTGCTTCTGCTTTTGGGCAACTGCTGCTCCTGCATCACTGTATTTATCCTTCCTTCACTACTTTCCTTTTTTTCCCTTTCCCATCCCTATCTCTGCAACACTTCTCATGTGCCCAGCTTTTGGGAAGTGCTCAGAAATGCTGGGTGGCTGCAGGACAGGGATGACCCAGGAGCAATCCTGGCACATACCAAGAGTAGGTGCATGCTCAAGGCCAACAGAAACCTCAGAAGATGCAGCTGTCATCTTCAGAATACCTTTAAAGATCATGAACAAGCCAAAGTATTTTAGTGGCTTATGATTTAGGCATACTGGAGCAGACAGCACACAGAGACAACATAAGGCATAGTTCTGGTGCTGTTACCAGCTTTTAGTCAACAGTGAAGGCAATGCTTCTGGCACCAAAGAGAAGTGCTTTAGCATGTGTGTTGGAGTGCAGGACAGAGCAAGTATTCACTGTGAATACAGGGGTTGTACCCTCTCTCCTTGACATGAGTTGTGGTGGGAGTGCAACATGATCCTCAGAGCTGAAATTCAGGATGGTCAGAAGCACCCAAGTTCATACTCCAACCTTCCCACTACACAGTACCTCCAGGTCCTGCTTCTTGGGATGCCTGATGGCCTGCTTCAGTTTAGGGAATCAACCTTCTGCCATAACTGTTACCTCCCTCTGTTTCAAGGAAACTCTCCTCCACAGGCTGTGCTAATGTTGCTGCCGTAGCCTCATAAGAGAGTACAACATGGAAGTTAATGAAGGTGAAATAGGCTGCTAAAATTTTCCTAACACTACTTCTTCCATTTGCCCCTCTCATAAAAAGCCACTGCACTCCACTTACATGTTTGCGTAAGAGTGTGTTCAAAAATAACTGAAATACTTTAGAAAACATTTTCCATCTAAAGGCAAAGCATGGAAATTTTTTGTGTAAGCTGCTAAAAGTTTCAGGAAATTATATAGGGATGCATAATGGAAAGTTTCTGGTTGTTATAATCTACAACATACATACATATCTGAGAATCACAGCATGGCTGGAGTTGGAAAGGACTCCTAGAGGGCACCTGGTCCAACCCTCCTGCTCAAGAAGGACCATCTGAAGCCAGTTGCCCCAAACTGCATCTTGATGGCTTTTGAGTATCTCAAAGGACAGAGACTTCACAACCTCCCTGGGCAACCTGTGCCCATGCTGGGTCACCCTCACAGTAACAACTTGTTTGCTGATTGTCATGGGTTAGCAAGCATAGTCCCGGAAGGGATGTCCTTGCTAAGGGGTGCTTACAGCTTCCTCTGGGACCTGACAGAACCTATCAGCTGGCCAGTTTGAATATGGACAATTCTTTGAGCCACTTAAAGTTGTGACCGCCTCTGTGATCCGCACTTAAGAATAGACAAACTCCTCCCCCAAGCTCTCTCTCATTTCCAGTGCTGGGACAGGTGGCTGTGGGCCCCATGTGGGGGCCAGTGGGCCCGGCCAGGCCCTGCTTGGGCCAGGCCGGGCCGGGCCATGGCTCCAGGATGACCCCCCCAGCAGGGCTGTGGGCAGCCAGAGTGGTTCAGACCCCCCCCCCCCCCCCCCCCCCACTGCAGCCAAGATTTCAGCAAAAGCGGCGATTAATCCTTTTATTGCTGTGAAGAGATGAAAACCTGAGGGAAGAGAGAGAGGAGATGCTTAAAGCTGAAATTCTGTTGTGAAGCTATGATATATCAGAGTACCCGTTGTAATTTCATGAAGATATGGGGGGTGGAGTGTTCAACTTGTAAGCAAAAGCACCTGTGCTGAGATAGGCAGATGCTGACGCAGCTGTAATTTCATGAGAAGTTTGGACAGGGAGAGATGGAAGCGATGAGGACTTTTGCTCCAAACGGGAAAAAAGAAACCTCAGTTCCTAGAGATGCTCCCAGAGATAGTCCTAAAGATGAAGATGAAGAGGACCCTTTGCTCCCAGGGAAGGAGGAGGGTCTCTGTTCTTAGAGATGAAATGGTCCCAGAGATGGGTGAAGAGAACTTTTGTTTCTGAACGGCACAACCTTAAAACTGTACCCCAAAAACTTCAAGAGTGGACCCTCGAAAGCAGTTGTGGGAAAAGCTGCAGGTCGGGGGAAGGGACTCACATGTGAGCAGAGAGACTCCTCTTCCTAAATGGACTGAACAACATTTGGAAGTGGGAAGCTGTCTCGTTGTGGTAATGTTTTCATAGCATGAGCAAGAAGAGACTTCTCTTTCTAAATGGACTGAACAAGGTTATTATGGAAGTGGTAAACAGACTGAACATCTTAAGGGTTGTCTTTTTACATTGTCAGTGGGAGAAGGGAGGAAGGTGGGGGGAGGAGGAGAGTTCTGAAGGTATGGTATAATTTTTTTTTCCTTTTTCCTTCTTTTACGTCTGTTAATAAACTTCTTTATATTCTTTCAAGTTTGGTGCCTGCTTTGTGTTTCTCCTAATTCTTATCTCACAGAAGATAAACAGTAATGAGTATTTTGGGCCAAACCACTACACTAAATTGGTTTTTCCGCCCGGTTACAAACCCAACCCGCTACACTGATGTTTAGACAGAGGCTTCTGTGTTTCAATTTGGACCCACTGTCTCTGGTCCTGCCAATTAAAGAGGATGTAATGCTCTGTCGTGAATGAAGCGTAGGGAAGTTAATTTATGGATTTTGTTCTGGTGCCTAACCAAATGCTGTGACACAGGAGAGTTCCTGGAAGAATCTTCAGTTCATTTGGGAGAAAGAAAGACACAAGCCCTGCAGTTCAAGCTGAAGCATCATGAAACATGGCAACCACTCCTGGGTTCCAGATTTGGCATTATATATCTTTAATTCCAAAGCTGTGAAATATTACATCTATTCAATTCAATAAGAATTTTTCTTCCAGAATTAACACTTGTACTCACACCTCTCAGCATGAATTACCACAAAGAATTTTAAAATTATGTAGTGGGTAAGACCTGCAGCTTTCAAGTCTCTTTAACCTTTGCTTTGTTGCTGTTCTGTAAATTGCTCCTACAGCTATTTAATTTCCCTCCCCACCATTACCCTTTTTTTTTGTTTGGTTATTTTGATTTTTATTTGTTTCGTCTTGGTTGAATGGGGGAAGGTAATAGGTGTGTCACACTGACAGAGCACTAACTCTGGGCACCAGCCCCGGTGCTGCTGTGGCCATGTCACAGGGAGCAGAATCTTGGTGGTGCCTGGGATAGGCACCAAAAGACCTGCGCCAGCCCAGTATGGCCATGGAGGACATTGGTGGAAAAAGCCTGAAAGGAGAAGGCAGGGAAGAGTGGGGAAGGTGCAAAAGCAAGACTTGCCTGTGACCTCCTGTGTATTGCAGATGGACACTCAGACAAGGATGTGACCAGGCCATAGCATGCTCCTGTCTTCTGCCACTCAGCCAGAGAGCTGTCAGTGCTCTACAAAACAAATAGGTCTTACAGGGGCCTGGAAGCTTCCACAATCATGGGCAGAAACAGCTCCATTCTCCCTAGTTGGACAAGGATTGGGCCCCACAGGAGCTCCTGGCACCAAGCCCAAATAGTGTAGTGGCCATGTCACAGTGGGCAGAATGATGGTGGTGACTGCTGTTAAAGTGGGACTGGTGACATGATTGTCCCAGGGTGAGGTTCTTCTAAATGACAGGTAAATATGGGATGGACAGTCCTGGTGTGAGGCTGGGAAAGCCTCAAGCAGGGCAGAAAGGGTTTCTCATGTTGACAGAGCATGGCTGCTTCACATGTTGATTCTGCTGTCTTTGACAGCCACAGCCCCAGAGAGAGCCACAACCAGATCATGGCACTTGTCAATCCTCTCCCTCCTCCACCACTCAGCTGGAGAGCCCTGCAGAGAACTTGTGCTGGGGCATCAACCTAAGCTTCAGGATACACACATATCTTCATTCTGTAGCACATTGGGGTCCTATGGGTGGCTAGAGGGTCCCCACAGCTGTGGATGAAGGGAGGTCCACACCACCCATCATCTCTGTACCCTTTTATGGTCCCAGAGGCAGCTGGAAGGGCACCACAGCCATGGACACAGAGAGCTCCATGCTCCCCCACTTTCCTTTGTGAAACTTCTATGTGTCTAACCTCCTTACAAACATGCAAAGAAAAACCAGAACTCACCTTGTGAAAAAGACAAGTCCTGAACTTCGTCAACATTATTTGTCTTAATAAAAAATTGTAAGGAGAGCATCTATGTACTTATCCTAGCACTGAAATATCTGCCTTAGCTATTTCTTGCTGATTTCCTAGATGTTTGTTCTTGCAGAGAGAGCAAAGGCAATTTATTAATATCCATTGTTCAGTCCTGAGGACATATTTACACTTCTTGGGAGAGAGTGCATATATGTGTACAAATGTATATGTGTGTGTATGTATAGATATTCATTTACATATATATGTTAGGTACTTATTATGCACATAAAGGGAAAGTTGCCATATGGAAACAATATCAGATTTTGAAGGCAACTCACCTAACACCTGTGAAATGATTGTCCCTGCAGCCTTGACTCTCCCTGCTGTGTATGTGGATCCATTAGCTGAAAGTATGCACATAATGAGAAAGAATCCATGGTCTGTGGCAGTGCAGATCAGTTGAACCTGTTTATTGAAAGAGAAGATTTCTTTTTCTTTTACTCTTTAATTTTTACCTTATTGATTTTTTGCTTTTCTATTTGATGAATATTGATTGTACTCATGCAGTGTTGCACTCATACTAGCACTTTATTTCTCCCTTGTTTATTCATTGTGGTAATTTACTTGGGGTATGAAAACTGCTGAGTATCACAGAATTACAGTATCACAGAAGTTGGAAGGCACCTCTGGAGATCACCAAGTCCCTCCCCAGAGGAGGGTCAAATACAGCAGGCTGAATGTGCCATCAGCAAACCAGCACTATCTGCTGATACACCAGAGGGTCCCCAACAGGCTGGAGAAAGGGGCTGACAGGAACCTCCTGAAATTCAACTAGGAGAAGTCCTGCACCTGAGGAAAACCAGGGTGTGCTGTGGGCCACCCAGTTAGAAAGCAGCTCTGCAGAGAAGGACCTGGGGGTCTTGGTGGACACCAGATTGGACATGAGCCAGCAACCCGCCCTTGCAGCAAAAAAGGGCAGTGGTGTCCTGGGCTGCATCAGGAAAAGTCTTGCCAGCAGGTTGAGGTGATCCTGCACTTTGATTCAGCTTGGAGTACTGTGTCCAGTTTTATGTTCCTCAGTACAACAAGGAACCTAGCGTGTTGTCACTTCATCAGATAATAGGGTGGTTAACATCTCCTATGAGGACTAGGGCCTGCAACCTTGAGGCTTCTTCCAGGTGCTTGAAGAAGGTTCTCAGCAGTCATCACGTGTCTGCAGGAAGAGCTCTGCCCATCCCTGCTGCTCTCATACGCAAAGGGCAAATCTTCCTCCTCACCAGCCCAGCCTCTCCTTAAGAGCCTGTACCCTTTCATCACAGCACTCCAGTTGTGTAAGCCATCCCACCACTTGTCTGGCCGCCTGCTCCCCACACTGCAGATGTAGGCACTTTGGACTCAGCCTTCCTTGTGCTGATTCCCCAAAGGGTATGAGAGCTTCCCTGTGTGCCACCTTCTCAGCATGGATGTGCCTGTGCTGCAGGCAGGGCCCTTCCAGCCCGTTTCATGGCTTTCAAGTTGTCTCCTGCCCACGGCACCCTGCACCCTTTGCTTAAAATTCATAGAATCATAGAATGATTTGGGTTAGAAGAGTCCTTTAAGATCATCTAATTCCAACTGCACTATGGGCAGGTTGCTCAAAGTTCCATTCACCCTGGCCTTGAAGACTAGGGATGGGGTAAAAAGCCAGTCCACAACCCCTGCACCTCCCTGTTGGCCTTCTCTTTCTTCTCTTCACCTCCTCTCCTCTTCATTCCCAGTGTAAATCCCTGCACACCAGCTTGCCCAGCCTGCAGACCACGATGGTTCTGCTGCCCCGTCCAGGTGGATCCTGTCCCTTTCTGGCAGCCTGCCATCCCCAGAGACCATCCACGGTCTCCGCTGCCAAATGCCCGCCGTCGACGCCGTCTGCGCGAACTGCAGCTCCCCGCACGCCCCGAGCCCCCCATGCTGGCAGCGGGGCAGCGCCGGGACCCACCTCCTGGAGGGGCCGGGATGTGGGGCCGGGCTGCGAGGCTGGGCTGCGGGGACGGGATATGGGTCCGGGATGCGGAGCCGGGATGTGGGGCCGGGATGCGAGGCCGGGATATGGGTCCGGAATGCGGGGCCGGGATGTGGGGCCAGGATGCGGGGTCGGGATGAGGGGCCGGGATGTGAGGCCAGGATGTGGGGCCGGGATGCGGGACCGGGATGAGGGGCCGGGATGTGGGGCCGGGATGCGGGACCGGGATGTGGGGCCGGGATGCGGGACCGGGATGCGGGACCGGGATGTGGGGCCGGGATGTGGGGCCTCCGGCTCCCTCTCCTGGCCCTGCGGCGGCACGGCGGGACACGGCCGGGGGCCGGGACCTGCGCTGCCAAAAGACAAAAAACTCGCAAGATTCCTGTGTGGGGTTTTAAATTTTATATTTTCCCCCGAGGCGTTCGTGTTCCCCGTTAACCCCCGGCTTTCCATGGCGGTGTCTCCCCAAAAGAGAGCGCCTTTGCACACGCTAATTCAACATTGATAGAGTTAGCGCTGAATGTCTCCTGATTCCTGAAGGAAAAAAAAACCCAAAAACCTGCTGAGCTGGGCACTCTGAGCAAGTGGAAAAATTGGGTTCAAAACCTCTCGTGAGGAAGAAACAAATAATTCCTTGTCCTGTGTTTTCTTGATAGGTGCACTAAACACCAAGCTCTAATGGGAATGGGAACAGCTCCTGCATTTAATGGGTCTGAACTCTGCTTCCTTGCAGTGCTGGCCTGAGATTAAGCTCCTGCTTCTGGATTACAAGTGAGGAGAAGCAATATTCAGACTTAAGCTATTGTCAGGTTCAGAAAGGACTGGCAACTCCAAGGAAAAAAACATGTAAATAAAATATATCACTTTTTTTCTTAATCAAATCACTGAAAATATGGAGAGAATCCAATGTGACAGCAGTTTGCATACTTTCAAAAAAAGTCAGCAATATTCTCACACAGCTCCAGTGTAACTGTGTGTGGCTGAGCAGCAGGTAGGTGGACATTATTTGGTGCATTGACCCCATGAGCTTCATAAAACTTATGCAAACAAGAAGAGCAATAGTGAGTTTATGACAAAAGATTAGGGATTTGTCCACAGAGAAAATTCAAGAGAGATTCACTCCTTTAAGTGGATTATCAAAACCTCATTAAACTTCTCTGAGAATCCCCTTATTTAGTATTAAATTTTGTTTATTCTTACACTAAGAGTGAGTTTTAACACTTTAAATTTACGCCTTTAGTGCATTTGGATTGATTTCCCTCAGTGTCCCTGTTTAGAAAGATCCCAAGCAATTGGATTTTAGGCAGTTTGCACCAGCACAAAAGACTTTTAAGATTCATCCTCTCAATCCAGGATCGAGGTCACTACTGTCACTGTGGTGAGGAACCTTTCCTGTACTGTCTGCACTGTAATATCAGATCCTGTCTAGAGATGCAGACTCAAAAGAAGGATTTCTCTTGTCTATATGAGCCCTTATACCTCCACATGAAAAGTAAGGTGACAGGACAAGAAGAAATGGCCTCAGGTTGTGCCAGGAGAAATTTAGATTGGAGATTAGGAAAAATTTCTTCACTGAAAGGGTGGTCAGGCATTGGAACAGGTCTGGTGGAATCATCATTCCTGGAAGTGTTCAAAAAACTTATGGATGGGGCATTTGGGGGTATGGTTTCGTGGTGAGTATGGTGGTGCTGGCTTAATGGTTACACTCAATATCAGAGGTCTTTTCTAACCTCAGTGATTCTATGCCTGTTGAAGTTAGTCACTGTTCTGAACTTCCCTGGAAATATAGGAGAATGCTGGAATGGAAGTCTACAGGAACACTCCCCCTTTATGACTGCACTGACTGCCTGAGTCTCCACTGCAGCTGCTGGAGCCTCCACAGACGTTCAGCCCCTGGGGCTCAGTCCAACTGCCTGAACTTGGGGTGTCTCACAAGACAATTCATTTTGAGGCTTATTCAGTATATCCACATGAGGACATCAGGAAAGATGGACACATCCTGAATGAGAAAAACCACAAGGGGCCCCCAGATGGAACTCGGTACTGATGATCAGGTAAGTAAAATGTACCCTAGGTCTTTTAGTCTTTTATGCTAGAAATAGCTGATTGTTGGTTTACTTTTATTGACAACAATGGGAAGTCAGACATATTCTGTGCCTTCAAACAAATACATTTACAGGTCCTAATTCTGAACTTAATCTAAGTTCAAATTAGTGGGTTTGGTCCTGGTTTTTGGGGGCTTTTTTTTTCTTGTTGGTTGGCTGTTCATTTGGTTGGGTTTCTTTTTTGCTGAACACAGACGAATTTCATGTAGCAGGGTTTTAGGCACCCATACCCCTGAACTTCTGTCACCAAGAAAGGGTATGACAGTCTCGGTCATGAGGAAGAATCTTATGAATTTTGTGTCTGCAGAGCTAAGCAATTTGTAACCCTATTCTGAACATGAACTAATTTTAGGTACTAATACTCCAGAATAGCTGGAATTGGAGTGGGCTGGATCTTCTCTGGTATATCTGTCTTTCAGACTGGCACACAAGACATAGGAATGCTTATGACAGTCTCCACTCATTTTACTAAGTGAGTGGAGGCTGTCATTGGAATTTTGTGGGTGAATAGAGGTTTCTTAACAGTAAAATAAATTTCTGAGTGATTTTTTTACTGGCCTATTGCTCAGATACACTCTTATGTCCTGCATAAACAAATTCCTACGTGGACAATACATGCGAGGAAAAAAAAGCCAAATACAATTTCTTAAAGGACCCTCGCTTCCTGTTAGGTCTTTACTCAGCTTTTTCTTCAGGGACAAAACCAAATAAACGGCGAATATCCCTTGATAGTTGTTGGTAACAGCGGAAAACTGGCGGAAGAGGCGGGGGGCACTTTCCTCTTGTTACTTCCACCGATGCCTTGATTTTGTGACAAGCTGCAAAACGCAGACGTGCTGCTATCCTTCGGATCTGGGGAGGGGGAAAAGAAGACCCGCGAGCAGGAGCGGCGGTGTCCGTGCGCGGCCCGTGCGGGCGGGCGGGGGCGGCAGGGGGCGCGCGGCCCCGGAGCATCGCAGCGCGGCTCCCGGGGCTCGGCGAGAGGCGCTCCCGGGGCTCTGCGAGGGGCGCTCCCGGGGCTCGGCGAGGGGCGCTCCCGGGGCTCGGCGAGAGGCGCTCCCGGGGCTCGGCGAGGGGCGCTCCCGGGGCTCTGCGAGAGGCGCTCCCGGGGCTCGGCGAGGGGCGCTCCCGGGGCTCGGCGAGGGGCGCTCCCGGCGGGCCGGACGCCGGCCGAGCCCCGAGCCGTGTCCCAGCCCCGAGCAGTTGCGATCCTTGGCTGCCGTCCCGCCAGCCTTTCCGTGCAGGCAGACTTTCACTGGAGCTGCCGGAGCTGCCGGGCGGCGCTGGCGTAGATCAGGTTTCAAAACTAGGATCTAATTTTAAATGAGATGTCAAAAACTGGGACTGACAAACAGTGGGAAAGACTGTAAAGAGGCAAGCCACAGGTAATCTCTGTGAACAGCTCGGCAGCCATGCTGACAGCTGGGAACGGGAACCCCGGAGCGCTAACGTGAGCGCTCGGGCTGCTCCCCTGACCTCGGACAAGCTGCTCAGGGCTTCGTCATTCAGGTGTCGAGCTCCTCCTGCAATGCTGCTGAATAGTTTGACAGGATCAGTGGAAGCCAGGAATGTCACTCCATTCTCGTGGAGCACTCGGTAACCTATGGGAGCCATTTTCCTTCCCCACTTTCTCCGTGTATGAAGAACCCACCCCATGGAATAAATAAAACCAGGACTACAGAGCAAAGTATTGCAGTACTCCCTCATGGAATAACGCACTTCAGCAGCATTACTGCACTTGACTGGGGCTCTTGTGTTTTCTTTCCCTTGCTCTCTTTGGAATATTACAGACCCTTGAGGAAGTCTCCAAGCCAGAAGCAGAGAAGTCTGGCGATGCAAAAGGCAAGAAAAGTGGCTAAAACAGCCAGGCAGCCACTGTCTTAGAAATACAAAGAAGTATTTATAAATGCACTGAATTAAAATAAGAAGTGTCCAGTATGTTTTATGTGATTAAATAGTCTGGATAAATTCAAGCACTGGGCAGATGTAACATCAACAGCTCAAATGAAGCCAAATCATCTGCTGTTTAGAAACTCAGGTAGCAACCTTCAGCTGGGCAGCTATGCAGCAATAAAAGGAAAACTCATTTGTCAAAGATGAACCAAGGGCTTCTTTTCACTCACCTTTTTAATTTTTCTTTTTTCCTCACTTGTGGGTTTTTTAGGCCTTTGTTTGTTTGGTTATGTTTTTTGTTTGTTTGTTTGTTTTTGGTTTTTGTTTTTTTGTGTGTTTTTTGTTTGTTTTTTGTTTTTGTTTTTGTTTTTAGGGAGTTGTGAGAGGAGGTTTGCAGGGTTTTTTTAGATATACAGTTAGAAAAAAGTATGACAGCAGGGCCAGTCTGCTTTATCTAACTACTTGGACAATGGTTGCCTGATTACTTTGAGCCCTAGAGCAGGGAAGGCAATAATGTAGTGCAACGGGGTTGTGGGTTTTTGATGGAGAAATATCTCTTATCATCTATGGAATTTTTCCATAGTCAATGCTTTTAATTTTGAAAAGACTTTTTCTGTCTTGACTGAAGAAGATGCAGACATTGTAGAAGACACAAAGAAGACCTAGTTAACTAATTTCCTCTGCAACCTCAGCACATTTCAAATTGCCAATGTATCTTTCCTCACTTCATCCCCTTCTAGACATGGGACCAAAACCCAGATTTCCCTCACACATGATTTCCCACAGTACATTCAATTCTATTTTGGTTTTTTTTGACACCCGATTATTTGGCTATTTCTGATCTATCTCGACTGTTTTTTCTTGTTCTTTGTCTTTGTGGATGATGAGCATTTCCACCACACTGGGTTACTGAAGCAGAAATTGACTTCCAGATCATTCCATAAGCCAGGCAATAGAAATCTCGGCTCAGGCTGCAATACAAGGACTTTTTAATGTGTACAGATTTTCCCATTATCTTCATCTGTAACACCGTGGCATCAACACACCACAAGTGTGACCAGCTCACAGGTTTTAAGATCACATGTTAGAGTCACTTGCTGAATCAGAGATTAGAGAAAGTATTTGATATTTCATAGATCATTAGACTATCTAGAGGTAGAAGCTAACAGCAAATACTTGAAAAGATAATCGATTATGCTTTCATTAAAGAGAGAAAAGAAACAGAGACAGTCTTATCAGTGCCAATCAACATTGGAGACTGAAATCTTGAGCAATTCTGAAGTGAGGAATTTGTTTTCAATCCTTTCCTTATAGCAGTATTATAGAGACTGAAATCCAGGTCCCTGATTAACCCTGGAGTAAAGAATAACCTTCACCTAGAGAGCTCTGCTTTCAAAAGGGTTGGCCCCTGTAACTAGAGCCTGTTCAATTATTCTTCTTCAAAGAGAACAGGCATCCAAGAATGTCAGCTTCATAGAAGGAGCTATAATTTCGAAGAAACTTCCTGTTTGTCGATTTATTTTTTGTATCTTGGTGTTATAAATGGGAGGAAATGTCATGAAGGTGATTTTTCTTATTTTTTTGGTTGCATGTTACATTTCGCAATTGCAGAGGCTTACAAATGAAGTGTTTTCTGTCACTGTTTATAGATTGAAAGTGAGCAGACTATCTATACGTGTGTAGCTACCAAACACATGTTGAATTCAGATTTGCAAGATAACATATTACAGTGTTCTTGATCAAAACCAAATAACGACTTCCACTTAAAAAAAAAAAAAAAAAAAGACAAGCCAAAAAAAACCCCCAAAAAGGCAACCCAAAAATCACACTCTAGCTACTATTCAGTAGAAAAAGACACGTAGTTGAAGCTGGGTTTAGACATGAAGTGTATCCCTGGAAGAAGTCAGCTTGTCAAAATCTCTCTTTCTTGGCAAGATCCCAGAAGGGGAATATTTTCACAAAGATGAAAAGAGTGTTAAATGCTAACATTCTTCCAGATTGGATATGCATTCTTTCTTATACATATTTTTGTTATGAAACAAATGCATTTTGGTAAAATTAGGGATGTGTTTTTGTGTTTCTGCCTCTACTGTATATTTTGTGTGATAATATGGCACTGATTTCCTATCTAATTTAAAACAGTTTAAAATAACTGGTAACATCTAGTAGCTTTCTATTCTTCCAACCTTTATTTTCTGTTCTGTGTATTTTAATGTGGAGCAGGGAGTTGGCAGGGGTTATTTATTTTTCGTTAGTTTTCTGTTTTAGAATAAGAAGAAACGAGCTTTGACCTTCTCCCTTCTGTTCATGACTTCCCCACCGTCACTAAGCTTTTCTGTTCAGGGTCCCAAATTACACAGCGGAAAGAAATGTTTGGATTTAAGCCCTGGTGCTTTATGGTCTAAGATTCAGTTCTTGAAGGACAATAAAAATCTTTATTAAATGATACACTGGTTCCTTTCAAACATTCCTCCAGTATTTGGAAGGCAGAAGATACATGTACTCTGTTTTCTTTGTCACAGCCCTTGTATTTCACAGTGGTATATCTCTGATTTGGGGACCAAAAATTAGTGTTTGCCCATGATCTCAAAACAAAACAAAAGCAACAAAAACAACAACAACAAAAAAAGAAAATAAAAGAAAAATTAAGAAAAGAAGAAAACCAAATCTATAGTCTTCTCCCCAAATATGCATTCAGTGTAACTTCAGGACAAATGAGTAGGTGAACAGTATGTACATGGACAGACACTTTCACAAATATCCCTATAAACCTAAACCATGCTATTTGGGTGTACAGAAACTGGGCAGTCTGGGCAGGCTTAATCTCAGAGGCTGAAAAGCTGCAGCCTGAAACCATTCAACATGCTCAGATGGTACTGGATACGTGTAACATGCAGATATCAGGTGCGACTCTCATTAGGAGGCTGCACCTTTGTCTTGTCTTCTAAACTAATTTTTTTCCTTTCTGATGTAGAAACCTTTTTCAAATGCTTATGCTTTCCAGGAAAATAAGTCATTTTATTCAGCCTGTGTTTTCCTAATCCCCTTTTTTCCCTTCATGGTTATTGCCATTTTAAATAAAGTGGTCTTCACAAAATAGTCTCAATGAAACAATCAAGATTTTACAGATCACAAATATTAGGCTCCAGGAATAGGTAGAACATGGTTAGGAAAAAATATAAAAAATACACTAAAGAAATTAAATTATTGTGAAGTATTACCCTCCTGTGTCTATCTGGAAAACAATACATGTGTTTGTTTTAAACACATTCTAACACTCAATTCCCAATCTGGGAAGGCGAACCCAGCCTCTACTGTGTGTAAGCTTCCACTCCAAGCAAAGCTTCCACTCCAAGCAAAGCTTCCACCAAAGCAATTGTAGCTGACATCCCCTCAGGATCACTCCTAGCATGTGCAGCCTGCGAGTTTCCTTGGAAACTGCCATGCCGCAAGCATGAGATTGTGGCACATGACTGCTAAGCTGTATAGCTTTACCCAGGAAAATAAAGGGATGCAAGAATGGGGACCAGGACTGCAATCCACCTCCCGAGGACAGTAACTGCTGGTTTTCAACCTGAGGCTTCTAGTGGCCAATGGATTACTTCTACACAGTCAGAAAAGATAAGGAACTAAAGCATATCTGTTTATTATGAGATTATGTTTTTTGCATTACAGCCTGTTTTCCTGCTGGGAGGGGGCACAACTGAAAAGCAGCCTGAAAATCACCACATCTCCAAAGACCTTCTGCGAGAAGTCAGCTAGGAGGCCGTACAACATTTTCCTTAGGCTGAGCTAATCTGGCTAGGATACCTCATATGGACCCTTTTTAAAAGAGGCATTCCCTCTCCAGATTTGTGTGATTATACAGTGCTGAAGGTGAGACCTTGAGAATGACCACAGTGGCCCAGCCAAGTAACTACCAAACTCACCAGCCTGTACCTGACATAGTCTATAATAAACAAACAGAAGAAGAATATAAGTACAAGGGAAGAACACAATTTTTTTTATTCAGGCACCCTTGACAGATTTGCCTGCAATGGACTTAGCCATTTCTGACCACTAATAAACCTCTAGTCCCATCCCTATCCTGTGGCAAGCAGTCCTGCAGGATACATCAACACTTGGTGAGGAAGTTTTTCCTTTGGTTTATCATGAATCGCAGTCCTGCTGGTTTCCCTTTGATGGCTCTTAGCTCTTGCATTGAAAAGACAGTGACCAATTGCTACCTATTCACCTTCTCTTTTCAACTAATGATTTTACAACTTCTCTATCAGATCCCCCTCCAGTCATCCCAGTTTGAGACTGGAGAGCACTAGACTCATTGTTTTACAGTGCACTTTGTCTATGGTGATGTCAGCTTGGAACATGCATTTTCTTGTAGGCAAGAGTGATTAGCTGGGTCCTTAAATATATAACCTAGCCTGTGGGCTTTGTAGTCTCCATACGAATTTGACCTAGGATATACAGGTCACAGGAGAGCTTAATTATTTGAGTATTTAGATGTTCTGTGGGAGCCCAGCTTTGCTACTGCCATCCCCTTGTGGCAGTAGTTATCATCCTTGACCTCAAATTCATTCATATTGGCTAATATCCACTTCAAAGGTTCTGATTTAAATCCCACCTTCCCATACTGATATCTTTCTGGGAATCTACTGTGTCCCCCCAGACCCTGCCAGGAGCCTGTGGCCCTGGAGCTGCCAGAGCACCCACCCAGAACCATCTGGCGTCTGCCCACGGTCCTCCAGGGCAGCACTCACTGAAGGACAGCTGCCCAAAACAAATGGTGACCTCTGTCATCTGGGCCATCAATTGTTACAACATCTGGCAACTGGCTTTCTTATGAGAACTGACATTTGGTTGCTTTGGTAGAGGATTTTAAGATCCATGGGCCAGAGTAGAAAACAGAACAGATCTCAATTTTTATTTTTTTTTTTTTTAATATGCACTTCACATGGCTTGCAGTTATTTGGAATAACAACATAAAGAACTCAAAGCAGATAATCAACTTATCACACTGAGAGAATCCTTTTGACAGATTTTTGCTGGTCTTATCCCATTCCTGCCTTGAGTTAACCTTGCTGCAGCCCCAATAACTCTAAATTCTGTTGCAGAGACTCTCCTACACCTTAGGGGTGCATTTAATGAAATGCAGTGGCTACATTATTGCAGTTGTTTCCACTGAATGTAGGTGCTTGGCCATGTGAGTTTATATCCAGCTTTACGTCTGCATCCATGTGTACACTGCAGCAGGCTGCTCTGACTCCCTGTCACTCGCTCTCCTCATAACTTTTCTTCACAAGACAAACACAACAAAGATAGAAGTAGGCATACATCAAAATTTAAAACATTTCAATGTACTGAAAAGAGTCTTTGGTCTTTTGTTACATTCATAAAGCAATTTGAAAAAAAACAATTAAGGAGAGTGATATCCTTAAAATATTGGCAAAGCTAATAGTGAACTCTGGAAAATTACATTCAGGTATTGCATACAATTTACTGTGTTACTTCAGTCCCATAGATGGCTACAAACAAAATAAATGTTTAACATAAAATATTTATTTTGAGCTACCAACACTGTTTTTAAAAGATTCCTTCCCTAAACTCTAGGCAGATTTGACATAAAACAGAAAAAAAAGGCAAATAACCATCAAATAAGCAACTAAAATAAACTTTAAAAAAAATTAAATTTTAAAATAAAGAAATAAATCTTACTAACCACAAAGTAAGAGAAAACCAAATAAAATACTAATGTAGCAAACATGTAGGTATAAAGAAACATAAAGGTTATTAAAATGTATAGGAACAAATTTATAATTTAAAATCTACTAACTACGATAACTAATGCAGACTTTTAGATCTAATTGGACTAATCAGCAAGAGCAGATACTAATGTACAGTGGCTGCACTGATTTATCAAGACACCAAGCATTCAGATTGTTAATTCCAGAGGAAGAAAAAAAAAAAATCTAAGTGCAAATACTTATATTTCTGTGTGTTGAGGTTTCATCTGGGCTCCCTGTGAAAAATGGAGACGGAAAAACAATACTGTCGAGCTACAGAGCCCCATTTCAAGCACCTCGCTGCAGCAGTCCCTGACGGAGTCTGAAATGGAGTTAGGCTTGTTTAGCATGCCTGCAGGGTCACACCAACTGACCCGGTCCCCTCAGATTTCACTTAAAACTCAGATTTTCTCCATGAAGATAACATGTTCCTCTGATATTTAGTTACCTGGTCTCCAGAAAGATCTCATTTTTCATGGTGTAATTTTTAACCTTTGTTTAAGGTGTCTTTTTTTTACATAAACTCTTTTAACCTTATATATTTCCTCAAAGAATGTGTGCTTGCAAGGAAAATGTTTGGTTATTGAAATATCTTAACAAATAAAGTTCACTGCAATTTTAGCTTGGTAGGTTATAAAGGAGTGTTAAGACAATCATTAAGTGCTCTTTCTTTCATTTCTTTTGATATTGTCTGCTATAAACATGAATATTCATATAGATAAACTGATTCTGTATGTGCTTATTCTGAGAGCTTTTGTACTGAAATAAATCATGAGCTAGCACTTCTGTGGCTCTTTTTTTTAAATTCAGAAACGTGTGATTTGTAATATACATGAAAATTTTTTTTTAAAATTAAATAAATTAAACTATGACATAAATTTTCATGAAAAATGCCAAAAAATAGCTCAACCATCTTCTGAGTGTGAAATGCTTCACAATATTGTTTGTATACTGAAGGCTTTTTGAGGAAACTGGAAAATTATCTGACCAGAACTTCCCTGGCATTCAGTTGAGGCGTAGGTTGGCACTTGGAGAGGACCTGGCTGAGCACATTTGGTTGAGAACTTGCTGCTGTTAGTCTGACAGCCACAAAGGCACACTGGATACAATATCTGTGCAAGTACTTTCTGCTTATCAGGAATGGCAAGTCCCAGACCACCTCCCTGCCCAAGTGCCCCCTTAAGAGGCCAGATTGGCATTTAAGGAATGTGAGGATTAGTGATGTAAACTGCAGCAAATCCAAAGTTTAAAGAGGGCAGAATTTATTTAAATATGTCACTGGGAGTTTGGAATTGAATTTTTCTATTTCACTTTCTCCAGTCTTGTCTTCTTAAACCTCCTGACTAGTACTTAGAAAATTCTGCTTGCTGTCCCAGTTGCAGGAACAGCCTCCCACTTTGCTGCTCCTTAACATCCCCGTGTTATCCGTCCTTCCATGTTTTACCTCTCAATCTGCTCATTTGTTTTTATTTTTAAGGGGGATAGAGGGGTGTGGTGGGTCGTTGATGTTGTAAGGCAGCTGTTTCAGGCAGCAGGCCTATACCTGAAAAATCACAAACAATTCAGTGCATCACTGCCTGAACAAACATAAAACCTTTTCACCCAGGAACGTCCCAAATCCCTTCCATCTGTAGAATCCCTCCCTGAGAAAAGCACAATTGGTAAATCAGTGCAGCTACCCATCACCTCTGAGGCCAGGGTTTTACAGGAGGATTTTGCTGCTGGGAAGTCAATTTAAGGAGTTTCACCCCCTCTTTTTCTTCTCACTTGCTCATTCCTTTCTCTGCCACCCCACCTCTGGTGGGGGAAGCTTATCAGTCCTTCAGCAAGGCTAATTGATTCATTGGTATTGCTGCTGACAGCTGGAGTGATGCAGGTTAATAAACAAAGGAAAGCAACACTCAAGGAAGGGTGGGAGAGAGTGTCTATTAGCTTAAATCATTCCACTCAACCATTTTTTAGTATGGTCACCCAGAGAGTTGAATTGCCACATCTGAGTACCAACACAGGTGGGGAAAATTGCTTTCAAACTGGCTTTGCAACTTGAAAAATTACAATGTGGAATCAGCCTGGTTTCTTGGGTGTGTGGAGTAATATTCATTCAGGAATCACGTTACACCTGACTTAAAGGGAACCAAATCTGTTGCATAACCACTGCTTTTGGGACATAAGATAGCAAATTCTGATAGAACATGTATGGAGATGCTGAGACTTGTGCAAGGACTGATTCCTTGCTTTCTGTTCTCAGGAGCATCGAGGCACAGCAGATTTTATATTCTCCTTACACAAGCAATTCTAATCCTGGCTATCTGAAAACAGGCGCCAGAAAAGAAGAAAAAAATTTAGAGAGGAGCAAAAAGGATAACCAAAGGAGTATAAAGCCCTCTGTGGAGGAGAAAACAAAATAAACTAGGTGATAACACTGTGAAAAGGGAAAAATTCTAGAGGAGTAAGAGAAGTGCCCAAGAAATTGTGAATGTTGTTGAGATGGTACATAAAGATGGTTTGCTCTCCATTTCATCCCAGTAAGAAAAATAGTGTGTCACCAAAATGAGTAAGATGTAAGCTGAATACAAACTAAAAGAAGTACATTTTTCACCGTGTGTAACCAAGGCAGGGACTTGCTGCTACAGGATGTTATTGGCGTCCAAAGCTTATTTAGATTCAAGAGGAGAATGAACAAGGAAGATAAATCCAGGAACGGAAACACCTAGAAAGCAAACTTGGCACAAAAAGTGTCTGAAGTTCAGCTTGTGGAGTCTGTTTGGGGAAATATCAGTGCATGCCTCCACCTTCCTTTGTACTGCCGCAGGCACCCACCTTGTCCCTGCCAGAGGTGGGATTACAGGGTTTGGACCTTCTTCAGCACATCTGTTCTGATGTTCTGCAGCACTACAAAACTGTCTAAATCAGGAGCTGCCCTTGTTTTTCTACCTGTTATCATGTTCCTACATGGACAAGGCAGCATCTCCATTTTATCTACAAAGGAGGAGTGTGGACCTGCATCCACATCCCGAGTTAGGGTGCAGAGAGGGGTGTTTCCCTCTCCTGGAGCCAGCACAGGTGGGAACCAGAGAATTTGGCAGTCTTGTCCTCCTTCCCTGTACAGGAAGAATTTTAAGGGAGTAAGATAACAATCCAGGGCTCTGTTCTGCTACGGATTAGGAGCTAAGGGAATTTGATATTTTTTAGAAGATACCACACACGCTGGTTAATCCATCCAAATAGTAGTTGTGGTGTGGTTGGTTCCAGCTATAACTTTCCAGTGCTTGACCACGTGTTTGTAAAATACATATCTTTTTAGAGCTTATTTGACAAGGCAGTTTTTCACAAAGAACATTTTGTGACCTAAAAATAGATATATTTAATAAATGTGCAGAGACACTAATTGTCTTAGTCTATCATCACTGGTAAAGTAATAAAGAAATGGATCCATGCTGGTGTTTGGCTAAAGCTTCTGTTTGAAATCCTACAAAAAGGAAGTATTTGGAAGTAATAATTAGTGAAAGGAAGAAAAGGCTTATGTTCATCTATATTTTCCTTTTAAAAATAATCTCGTCATGTTTAATGTTGTACTATTACATAGTTCTTATTTTGCATAAATACATGATGATTATAGCTGTATAACCTTGGCAACACAGTGTCCTCATGAGGCAGCCTGAAATAGAAGAGAAATGCAGATTATACTACACAACTGCTCTTTTGGGAACAATATTTTATTATGTTTTATTTCCTTTCCATAAAATTCAAAGAAAATGAAGGTAATTTGTGTTCCACAAAACCAATGATAACGTGTTGGAGGAAATTCCTAAAACACACTCAGGCACAGCCCTACAAACAGGTGTAGGCAAAGATTGGTAAGAAGATCAGGCTATACTCATGAACACCTTGAATCTGACCTTCCTAACCTGGACATTTGAGATTTCAAGCAGGAACTTGTTTAAAAATGATTAATTGTATGAAAACTATGGGGCCAAATCTCAGACACAGGAAACAACTTTATGCTGTAGCTTACTACTGAGTGGAAAATGACACAGTGGGGAAAGGAAGTACTAAAGACGCAGGGTCCAGTTGTTCATTGGTTTATATGGCCTGAGAATGTGGCCCAGGGAGTCTCTCAGGCTGGCCATTAGGGCCATTGTAAAAGCCATTAGGGCTAGCCTGTGATGTCAGTGATAAGCTCAGCTTTCATTTAATAAGACAAAATAAAGGCCTTTTTCATGGTGGAGATAGAATCTCAGCTGACTTGCCTGCCACTGGAGGAAAACAAAACTAAAAACCTTTCATATAGGCAGGCAATTTGCTATTTTTTGACACTAAATTGACTCTTGGTCTATTATCCAGGGCAGACTGAAGTGCCACTTCTTATAACCAAGCCAGTACTCACTTGTTTAAGAGAAGTGTTTTCTGTTTAGTGCCTCGTCAGAAGCAGGATGAAAATGCTCCACAGAGCAATGGCACCATATACCCTAGACATGCAAACTATGAGTTTTGCCTATGTGAGGAGAAAAGGGCTAAGCCCTTTACTATAGCATGAAAAGGATAAAGCTAAACAGATTGTTTGATGAATCAGTGATATAATCTCCAAAAAATCCCACAGGAATAAACCTGTGCAGCTAAGGAATTGTGTAGCTTCAGCTTCACCACTGAAGAGTTGGTGCTTTTAGTCCTTGGCATGAAAGAGTGAAAGTGAAAGAATGCTTCATTGGCATGTCAGCCCATTAATCTTGCATTTGGCATATGAACTCCCACATGATTTGAACACCTACCTGGAAGGTATGTCTCTGATTAGCACAGATGTATTATTCTGGAATTAAAATAAATACCAAAACATATTTCTGTCTTTCAGCTTACTTTCTTATAACCTGTGTGGAAGTAATCATGGGTAAAATTTGTCAGGTCCCAAAGCTGCTAATGTTTCATTAAAGAGGCACATGGTAGTAGGGTAATTCAATACTTGTCTGTGGGATGTATATCTACAGGGTTATGCTCCTGCTCAGTCATGGGAACACCAGATACAACTGGCAAACCCCTTGCCTGAAGCTTACAATGCAAGCATCTCTAAATAAGAAACTTCTGTTTAATGCCATAGTATTTAGCACAACAGTTCCTTCAGTGCTGTTAAAGATGACACTTGTAGCCTAAAAAATGATGACTGAGAAGTTTGGAGAACTCCCTTCTGCAGGCTAGCCTTTAATAGTTACAAATCAAATGTCCATTTTCTGGACAGCAAAGGACAAATCAATGACTGGCCAACAGATTTCCCATGAATCAGCACTGGTGACTTCAGTGGCCATCTCCTCTTTGACTATACATGTACTGAATAATTGTCAGTAATTTTCTTGCCATGACAGAGACTATATGGAGCCCATGTGAGACTGCTGTGATTGGTCAAGATAAAAATGGCACTGCCTCCTCTTTCCAGAGTGGATTCCTTCATGCACAAGTTTTTGTGAAAATTACAATCCTTTTCTACAGTTTGTGAGGACTTTAAGAGCAAATACAGGCAAAGATGGGACTCCAGAAAGTGTGAAGGCATGTCTCTGTGATGTCTCTTTAAACAGAAGCAGCATGACCTCATAAGGGAAAATCATCTAAGGGAAAGGATGTGACAGAAGCTGCAGCCACAGCTACGCTGGCAGACCGGAGATGGGCTGAATCATGGAATAAAAGGTGTTTTGTGCTCATAAGCCTGAACTGTCATCTGCACTCCCACTGAGCTTGAGTCATCCATCCCAGATAGACATTGACACTATCTGTTCAAGAAGGCAACAGGACTAACAGTGACAGTGTGCTAATATTGTTCCATCCCCTGTATTCCACATATAGCACATTCAATTTCTGTTTCTTTCTAAGACTCATTGTTTCCCAGCTGTGGAATGATCCTCAGATGAGATAGACAGAAGATTCAAGGTGCAGCAGCAAGATGCATTTTGTAGAATGTGACAGAAGAGAGTGCAAAATGGAATGGTTTGTGCCTTCAGACTTTTATGCCTGTCCCACCAAAGCAGAAGGAGATGAGGAGCATGAAGAGGAGGAGAGGAAGTAATATACTTCTTACACTTTCAAATACAAAATCATAGTTGCTGGCTTTATGAGTGACAAGAAGAAGAAACTATTATTTGTAGGATTTTAGTATGACATTTGATAGATATGTTAATCTATGTATGTTATTGGCAATATAAGAATCCATCATTCATCCTGGTCATGGTTAGAAGTGAACTCATACAGGAATTTTTATTCTAGAAGTAGAGTGAGGGAAAATATCATTGTTGGTGCAAAAAATGAGAAAAGATGATGATCAAGCTTAGAGGCAAAAGACATATTGGTGATCTCCTGTCTCCATAAGGAAAAAAGTAAATAAGATATTTAATGCCTAGCACACCACACACACTTTGTTTCAGAGGAAAATCTGTCACGATTCCAATTCCCAAAAGACTGCAGACAGGCGTGCCTGTTTCACCCAATCTTTCTAAGAAAATGCACCCTATCTTGTGGTCTGGCTGGCCTACAGCACTTCCAGACAGGGAAGAAAGGTGCCAAGTATCCAGTCTATTTGAGCTTCTGGTGTACTTTTGGCCAGTGGGAATGAGAGGGGATGACCTGCATTTTCTACTCATTCTATTAGTTCAGAAATTCACTTAGACCAAAGGATCTTAAAATTTCTTCCTCTCTTTTGAGGGATTTCTGTAGACTGCACTCAGATGCACATATAGACTGCATATGCATATATAGAGTGCACTCAGTGATGCACATATTCTCCATACAGTTCAGTTACAATTTTACAGCCTCACATAGTGCATAAAATTACTCATATTAAATAATGTACTCTTCTGCATGTAGGGCTAAGGTTTGCTCTCACTTGCCAGATGTGACACTTGGCCATCACAACAATTATCAGCAGCACTGGTGTTGGTATTTCTGCTGGTATCAATACTACACTTCAAATCACAAACACAGCAAAAGGCTCCACTGATGATAGTCAAAACATACACCTCACTTTTTGTATGAAGGACACCCAATTTGTTTTGCCACTGTTTGGAATGAATATTAATAACAACAATAATATTAATAATTCGAAGTGTCAAGAAAGTGGTAATTGCTTTAGAAGTGTATGGGGACAAGCAGTTAATAGACTGAAGAATTCAGAAACAGATAGCTAATATTACTGAACAAAGTTTAATAGTGTAAGCAGAACTATATGCTTGTCTGACTCCCATCTCTTTCCCATGCACAAAAATCTCATCTCTTCTTAGGGAGGTATTTCAGTCTGTAGTTTTCAGATTGGATTTCCCAGAAATAGAATCTTGGCCAATTATGATAATTTTCTTTATCTATATTTAAAATTAATTTAAAGGAAATGGTGACACTTAAATGCACCTGGCTGATTAAACCATAGTCTGTAGCCGACTGGAGTTAGCAGAAAGTCTTTTATTGATTTCAGTGGAGTTCAGACCATGATATTTAATCCATTTTGATTATTGGTCTAATTTATCCCATGAGTGAACACATGTTGAAAAAAGAGATTGGATATAAGTGGAAAAGGGCCCAGTGAAAGTGTATCTTAGACTCTATGTGAAAGAAAAAACAGATTGTCCAGGTAGTACTTGAGCTATCTAAGAATAAGTAAAATATCTCACACTATTTCCTTTGTCTTTTTCTCTTCTTTTAGTCCTTTCCCTCTTTTCTGGGTAAGGACTGTGTTTTCACCTGCACAGCAGAAGCATTTAGCACACTGTGGATTCTTCTGAAATCCAAGCAATAACAAATGATGATGCATCATTCTGCAGTCTTACAAGTAGCTACAAAGAGCCAGCAAAGGGTTCACAGAACATTATTATTGACATCATTGTTCTGGGAGCTTTTAGAGCTTTTAGAATTACTCTGAGATTTGATAATGAGTTCAAAAGGACACTTGGCTTCATTTGTTTTCAGAAGTTCTTTCACACAGCCTTGCTGCAATCTGGCAATTCTAGAAACATGTAGGAATCAAAATACCTGTTAATTTAATAAGTTAAACATAATAAGTAGATGAGTTGAAGAGTTAATTACAGACTGGACAGGCAGAACAATACAGCATGAGCTATACCTTCCTGCAAAGTTCTTCAATACCAGACACAACAAGATCCCAGTTTTTTGTGAAGATCTCGGGGCATGGTTGAAATAGAAGAAACATATGAATGTGCAATTCTGAGTCCTTTGAAACTCCTATGAGAAACTCCACTGGATATTTCATTCTGCAGAGTTATGGAAAGCTGAAAGTTGAGTTTCCTTGAATTTCACTTTTTAAATTCTTATTCTGTTTAAATCGAAGTGGTACAGACAGGTTTCAGTGAAGCTGGAGAAGTTCTTGCACGTGCTTGTAACTAACTTTTAGACAATCAACCTATACATGATGCTAGACTAGAATTGTTCCCAGTCTGTGTATAAACATCTAGTCCTTATAGGAATCCCACTGTGTATACCATATCTTAGGAACTGAGATTCAGTGAAGAAAATACTCAAAAATGTTCAGGGGAATTTAACTTCTTAAACAGCACTTTGAACACAAAACATTCTCTATTCTTTTAGGCAAGCAGAATTTCTCCCTGTTACTTGCCAAACATTTAAAAATACATTTCCATGTGACAGAATGCACCTCTAAACCTCTGCTGCTCAGCCTTCCCCAACATCCTCAACGCACAGGTTACACCAAGCAGGGAGCTGTGTTATAGATCTAGATGTTTCCAGACCTGGAGAGTTTGGCTTTGATTTAGTGTTGCTCTCCACTTTGGGCAATTTTTGTTTTGTCTGATTAGACTTAAAGTTAGAAGTGAGATATTGCTGTGATTTCAACACAGCACTAGAAGATACGTGGGTGGCAGGGATGTCTTTGGAAAGAGATGTACAGACCAGGGGCCAGCCTGGGGTAGATATGGATCCTAATCACCATCTAGTGCCTACAGAGGTGCATGAAAATACTCACACTGTTTTCTTTCGTGCAGGATTGAGCTGTTGATTTTAGTCTGGCTGTTAAACTTAGAGCAGGCAGTGGCTCCTGTTGCATCTGCCATAACAGGAAATGGGGTAAATTTTATCTAACTCTGATCTGCAAATCTGAGTTAAGGCATGGACACAGAAAGGATTTGGGAATCATCAAAGCATATAGATTTTGGTCACAAGAGCTTTTGATTAAAATACAAGGGAAACAAAATAATTTTCATTTTTAAAGTGATGTTTTTCTCTCACTTTTCTCAGAAGAAAAAGTGGAAATTTGAGGGTTTCCAATAAACGATTTTATTAGAAGTTAGAAATGACAGTACTGTCTGAAGAAAGTACTGTTTTGTTATGTCATTAACCAAAACCCACAATTTCTCTACAAGCTTGGGCTTTTTAAAAATTATTTTTCTTTTAGTTCAAAATTACTTAGGAAGTTTGAGAGTTTCTATTGCTTTTAATTGAAAAATCATCTTTTTGGCAACAGGGTGCAAATTGATAGGTTTTCCCTAAATTTCTTTCTGTACTGCCATTTCACTGGTACGTTCACCTTCTAGCATTGAGGATAACATGCAGGTAATTTTAGAGAACTGTCAATCCAGAAAGAATGGACAGATTAGAAAATGGAGTGCTCTTGTTTGGGGGAAATGGAATCATAGAATCACAGAGTGGGTCAGGCTGGAAGGGACCATGATTTATCATCCAGTCAAACCTCCCAGCTCAAGCAGGGTCATGGTGCAGCACATGGCACAGGATTGTGTCCAGATGGTTCTTGAATAATGAGGGAGACGCCACAAAACCTCTGGGTAATCTGTCCCAGTGCTCAGTCACCCACAGAGCAAAGAAGTTCTTCCTCATATTCAGGTGGATCTTCCTGTGCATCATTTTCTGCCTGTAGCCTCTTGTCCTATTCTTTGGCACGACCAAGAAGAGCCTGGTCCATCCTCTTGACACATTCCCTTCCAAAGCTTCATTTGCTTTACTTGCATTTAATTTTAGACACTTAACTGACATTCCCCACTGACCCCATAGAGGCAAAGCAAAAGAGAAAAGCACTCTCAAGAAAATAATGCAGCTTGAACATCTCCAGCTGCTTACTTCTGATGACTGCTCAGTAAATGAAACTAACCTCAGACAAGTACTGAAGGTCAGGTCAAAAGGTTCTGAGTTTAGGAAAAACAGACCATTCAAAAATTTCTCAGGTGACAATGCCACCTTTCACATCTCTGTGAAAAAGTTTCTGAAGCAACAGAATTCAGGGAATAGAGAAGGATATAGTATCACCTGAGATGTGCTGCAATGACTTTGTAAGTGTAGCATTTCTGAAACCCTACAGACATAAAAGTCTTGAGCTCACTGCTCAAAAGATTTGTTTTTCACTTGGACCAACTGGCATATTGCCTTGCTCTAAAGCAAAACAGCTGGAAAGACATGGTTTAATTTTCTTTAATCAATCAGGCAATGTGAGTTTGAAGTATATTGTAGCATTGGTGATCTTGTCTTGTGGTGAAACCACAGTGTCTCACCTTCACGGTGTCTTTATTCTGGGACAGTCCAAGCACGTTAATGGCTCCTAAATGAAAACCCACCTGTCTTTGACAGTAAAGTCCATGCATATATCAGTCAGCAATAGCCACAGCTAACAACTGTTGAGTCTCAGATTCTTTGAAAACTAGCAATATTTTACTGGCAGTGTTTCTTAGGCTAAAAAAGACATTTAAACAGTCATTGCATTAAACTAAAATTTATAATCCTTAGAAAACCTGCAGGATCAGTGATAAGAAGCATAGGAACAGAGTTATCTTGAATTATATATCAAAACTCTTCCTCCTCAATCTTTCTCTTTCATATTATTTTGCTGCTTTGGTCATAACACCCCACAGGACATGCCAGTTTGCACAAAGGACATTACCTTCGTCCTGTTTGGGTCTATCTTCCCCTGCAGAACATAAGGGTATCCCCTTGACTTCATCAAGAATTGTTACTCTCATGAAAGATAAATACCTGATCTCAAAGCTTTCTGAACATCTCATATTTCTACAGCTACACCTGCACTGCTCAGGATGTTCATCCCAGTCCTTGATCCCCAAACTCTGTGATTCTGAATGGATCATGCTCATGCACATTACTGCTAACTGCTTCAAGAGCAAACTGGTTGCATGCAAAGTGTGCACTATTTGAGCCAGATTTCTGCTAGCCCACCTGTGGGGGTTTGGTTTGTTTGTTTTGGTTGAATGGCTGTCTGGCTTTTTGTTTGTTTTCCCAGTTCAAGATGTTTGAAATAACGTGAGAAGTATTTTACAGCCCAGCAGAGCAAATGTTCTTAGAATTGCCACCAACTTTCATCCCAGAAAGGTCTAACTGTTTTACTCTGAAAGAGAACTGAAGTGTGAAGTACATACACAGAGTGCATGATGAAGAGATTGGAATAAAGGAGGAGCTGACTTTTATGATAGTGTAGACACATACACACTTAAAAGATATTGTAATGGATGCTTTATAAATATCTAAATAACCACAAGTAGATATTCGTCTTGAATCACAGATATGTTTACAGTTGTCCTTTTACAAACTGCTTATATCTTGGTCCAAAAAATACTTCCTCTTAGACTACAGTCTTTTTACATTCCTTACTCTATTGGACTATCTCAAATGCAGCCATTGGGCACAAGCTGTAATACAGGAAATTCCATTTACTTGTAAGGAAAAAGTTTTTTATTGCAAACATGATCAAACACTGGCAAAGGTTGCCCAGGTAGGCTGTGGAGTTTTCATCCTTGAGGATATTGAAAACTTAACCAGATATAGTCCTGAGCAGCCTGCTGTAGGTGACCCTTCTTTAAGCAGGGATATGATTTCATCATTCTATGATTTTTTTTTCTTAAGAAAATGCAGTTTTTTCATAGTTTAAGGCACATAAACTTCTTAACGTAAACACTGGTCAAAAAGTGTTGGTTTATGGCTTTATGCTATGCTGGCATTCAAACAGGCCAATACTTAACACAGCAGGAAAAGAATAAAGCTGGTCAGCTTAATGCATCTTTCCCCATCTTCTTTCAGCTACTTATTAACTCCCATAATTTGTATTCAGAAAAGTAATTCAACAATTAAGCTTCGCTTAGTCTAGATGGTCTATGTCAATGTTTCTACTAATGGAAATAAAACAAAGAAATTACATTACAAATTGTACACATGCATCACAGTTCTTCTCTAAATTGTGTCCTGCAGTACAGGTAAATGTCGCTGCACATTCTTGTCTTCTGCACTGGTTTTCTCTCTGACAAGCCAAGGGTGAATGTGGATTGTCAAATGCTGCATGAAAAATTTTAATTGCCATAAATAGCTATTAAATTTTATTGTTGTTATAAACTCTGAAGTAGCACTGATATCATGCAGTGGACTTGTGATGTTTTTAACACATTGGAAAACTTTCATTTCTGAAAAATTTCTACATATGATCTATTTATTTAATTTCCCTAAGAGGAGTGTGTTGTGTCTACAAATTATAGATTTCATGAATAATCAAGAAGCATTTTTTATATATCTAGATGGATTGAATAACTCATAATGCAGAAATAGAACAGTAGCTTTAATTTTCCCAGAATTTTAAGGGCATTTAGATGCAAATTTAGATTTTATGGACCTAAAGACACATTCATTATTAATTTAAAAATATTTAAAATAGCCTCAATTGAGTCATCTGGAAAATTTAGCATAAAACCAGATTAGTGACAACAGAAATCAAATTTAATCATTTAAAACCATCTCGTCAACTTCATACTGGTGGCCATCCCATAAAAGGGCAGTTCGTTCCTACTGACAATGATTTTGTGATCCACATGAAATAATAAGGAACTTGCCTTAATTTTGCATTGATTTGAAAACAAGTTTTCTTCAGAGTTGAGATCACCAGTAACTTAGAGTATCTTCATTGCGTCCCAGATTTTAAAAATAGCACTGGATAATAATATGTGGTGTCTCGTCATTTACAGTTGCATCTCGATTACAGAATGTGAGAGACCTTATTTCAAGGGTCGAGGTCTGTCTAAGATCTGCACAGCTTGAGTATCAGGTCCACCCCAGCCTGCAGCAAATGGCAAAGAACCAGAGTAAGTGGTAGTGAGAAGAAGGACAAGACTTTCCTTACAGGTAGAAAAATTGTTGAGATGAGAGGAGCTGTAACTGGTAATTGAATTTATTTGCAGCTTAGATATTCTTTCCCAGAGTCTTTTAGTATCTTGCAAACTAATTGGAAAATGAAAGCCTTATTTTAACTCTGAATTCCAGGAAACATGTCTTTTCCTCACTCCCACCTGATCCTTTTGAAACAGTTCGATTGCTGCCCAGAGGTGAAAGCTCCCAGTGGTGGGATCATCATTTCATATATACAGAGAAACACTTAAGTATTAATCATCCTTCTCTTTAAGACAGGAGTTGAGTGTCTACTGTTAATGGCTTAGAAAGTTCAAAGGCACTTATTCTCCACAGCAATTAAGTGAAATGAGTAATGAAGTACATTTATTGGGGTTCTTTCTGCTCTCATGCTTATTCTCCCCCATGCAATTCATTGAAATCCGCAAAGATATTCCTGACTTACTTAGTCTTTGTTCTGATTGTTGACCCTCCTAAAAGGAGAATTAATTAATGTCAGATGCAGTGGAGAATCACTGCCTATCAAATGGGATTGACGTCATCATCTCCTTTCACCTTGAGTGCAAAACTGTCAAAGAATAAAAATAAATTTTGAGTATTTCCAAGCAGCTCCATTTTCAAAACAGTGACCCTTCTGAATCCAGAACAGACATCTATTTAACTTTTTATCATGCTTGCCTTTTTTAATAAAAAAGTATTTTTATTTATAAAACCTCTTTAAAAATTAAAGTGGCAGTATGGCAGACAAAACCAATCCTTGTATTAGACTTATGACTGAAAGTTTTAAACTTGCTGTCACCCTTGATAGAAAAACAATGAAAACTGCTGGCTACATACTTTTGTTGCTTTGATTGCAGCAAACTACAGTTTCTGCTACTAAAACTTTCTTGCTAGGTACGTAACTGATGTAACACATTCATTATCAGCCCTCGCATTTTCTGGAGGAAAATCCCAATTCATTAATGTGTCTAAAAAATGCAGTTAGATTTCTCTTCAGAGTTAAGTACAGACACACTGAATGATGAACATATTTAATATGTCATAATAGGAGATCATGTGTTCATGAAACCTTATTGACAAAAACTTGATAGTTGTATGCTTGTTGGAATCCCGTTATTGGATTTTTAAAAAGAAAAATGGCAAAGCAACCCTTTCAAAATCATTGAGAGTCCTCATTAATGATGTACACTTTTTTTTCCAGGGAGTATATCCTCTTTTTCTTTCCTTTCTTTTTTTTTTCTTGTTCCAGAATGTGCAGAAAATTGGATAACAAAAAATTCCCACCCAGTGCTTTGCTAGCAGTTACCAGCCCTACATCTCTTGTGCTGAACAGGAAAAAGGGAACTGGTATTAAGCATAATGTAAAGCTCTGCAAGCAAAGTGAGACTAAAATAATGTGAAATACAGTTCCAAAGGGATGCCTTGTGTATATGCAGATTATCCCCTAATAGATAAGAGTGCAATTTGCACTTTTTACTAGGAAAGAGAAGGAAGGAGAAGGAAGTAAAAAGCAAAAGGGCTGACCTCTGCTGAAAATGCCAGTGCAATGACCACTGCTTGCTGTACTGATTGAGGGCTTTAGCTCACTTTTTCCTTCTGATCTTATTTTTCTTTTGCACCTATTAACTCAATAAGCCTTGTATGTAGCTTGTTGCACACATCAGCATAAATAGTCCAGTGGAAGACTGTGTTTTGAAACCTAAATTAATTCCCATATGAAAGCCTTGATCAGGCAAATTGCAAGGCTAAGGAACATTTTTTTTTCCAAGTAATATCAAATTAAAATAATATAGACATTTCCTCTATAAAATTTGCCAGCAAATTTAACCAAAAGTTGGCTGTAAATATAACTAGTCACATTTGGGGGAAAAAAAAACCAAACAAAACCAAAAATCTAAAATTAGGGACACTCATTTCAAATTTTGAACACAGCTCAATGTGTAGTAAGTCTGACACAACAAGCCTGCCCTTAGTGAAGTAATATGGGACCATGAAGAAATGTAGAAATGTTTGTGTCCACCAATGTTAACTCATTTTATTAGTGACATTTTGACATTATCATGATCATAATTGTAATATTATGTAATAATTGTAATATGAGGTGCATCCTTTCAGAATTTCTGCCAGAGCTTTAGATAATGGAGGGAGCAGCATTAACATTGATGGAGTGAGCACTACATCTAGTCACTGACAAAAAATAATGTTAATCATAAATGAATTCATAGGAATTTATATAAAAAATTATTTTTTGCTCAGAGTCATCTTAAGCAGTTTGGAGGTTTTTTTCACTATTTCATTTATTCTGAGTTATGTCTCGTTCTTTAGTTGGCCCATTTAAACAAAATTTTTCTTAGAAGTAGTTGCAGGTAAAATTTTCGTATCAGAAATTATTGATTAAAGCTGGAAAAAAATCTTAGTCTTGCATAAACATCAGTCCAGAACTCAAATACTTTCAACCAAATAAATTCTGCATTGCAAGGAGGGTAAAATAGATGATTTATATACCTGTTTTCCAGGCAGGTCAGGCTCTTTGAGCAGACCTTTCATGTAATCTCATTAATTCAGAGAGTAGAAAGTACCTCATGGAAGTCAAGATCCTGCAGCCCCACTGCCTACTGTAGTTGGCACAACTCATCAGGAAAAGAAACAAGTAGATCGTGAGTGCATTCTCAAGCTTCTGAAGCAGAGCACAGGAAGATATTTAACATACAGAGGACATGCAAAACCCCCAAATTTTCTATTTGTTTTTCCATATAAAAAACTGCTATACAAAGCTAACACTCTCTTTGAAACCTAGTCAGCAAACATCTTAACACCAAAAAAAGGGTGTCAGCAAAGTGTTTTCAGACAAAAATCCACAACTACATGCAATAATAACCTTTGCCTGGACTCCTAGAGCCTGATTCATTCTCTAGGGATGACTGCACTTTGCAGTGATGCTGGATATTGTCCTTGGCTCCATGATCTTCTTTCACAGAAATTAAAGCACTGCTAACCAAACTGTATTTTGTTGGTAAAATGGAAGTAACTAGTGCCTACAGTTTATTCAAGAAAAATTATAATAAGATAAAATTATCTCAATGAAAAGAAATCCACATTCCCCAAACCAGTTCAACAGCCTGCTTTTCTCTTTGGGACCATATTAGTCACTACAATTTTATCTCACCTCATTTCTGTGACTGAAAATAGAAGTAAGAACCAAAAGGAACAAAAATGGGAATACATGAATTTGTTTTCAACATAAACATTGAAAGGACACGGATTACATCATTTTGGCAGAGTAATAAAGAATTAAAATGGTTAATTCCTTCCCTTATCATTACCCTTAGAGTAGATTCTGCAATTTTCAAGGTTTTGGCAGCCTCTTCTTTAATGCATATTTGAACAAATGCCAGCTTGTTCCTCCTCCCCAAAGTCTGCCTGGGATCATGGTACTTCATGTCCACAGAGACGAGGGGGCTGCCCTGTCCTAGTTTAATGAAGCTTTGTGCTCTAACGGGAAATTTCCAAATGAGAAAAATCAAGTCAGTTCTATATAAATTTTCCCTTGATTTTAGGGTTTCTTAGTTCTTTCCCACTAAACAGGAATTAGAAGAACATTAGGAATATAATTAACATCCTTCAAAAATGCCAAAGTAATATTTGAGTCTCAGACAAAATGTGCCATCAAAAACAGTTTTTCATTACTCAGTGCTGATTCACTGACAACCTTAGGAAAAAGAATTATATGTATTTGTACATATGTATGTATTTGATTAGAAATAATTCTAAGGTTAGAAATGCCAGGTCAAACCTAGAATAAAGAAGTATCAGAGAAAACTGCTGAACTATCAATTTTCTTATCAGAAGGTTAAGCCTCAAGTCACTGGAATTAGGTTGAACTCACTTTGTTTTTCATTCCCACAGATCAGCTTCACTGAGCATCCGATCTGCTGGGCTAGTGGCTCTTCTGGCATAGCAGTTTTCTTGGTTTCTCTACAGAAAAGTTATGCAAGGATTGTTTTTGTCCTGAGGAGATGAAAAACAATAACAGTTAAAAACAATTTTTCAACCTGAGTAAACCCCATTCTGTTAACTCAGCTTCAATGTGTCTGCTATTTCTCATTTTTAATCTTGCATAAGTGAGAAGCCACTGCAGGAGAGTCTATAGGAGAGACAAGTGAGAGATCAAAGGCGATGTGAACTAGGACCGATGCTACACCTCTTCTTACAGAATGACAAGAGGAAGCATAAAGAATGGATAAAAGAGAAAAAAAAGAAATACTGAAATGGAAAGGGAAGGCTTGAATGCATGAAGACAAGAAGCAAGATATAAAATTTAAAAAAGGAAAACTGCATTCTTTTGGATTTGGACTTTTATCTTAGATTCTGTAATCAGATATTTGTCTTCAGGCTTTCAAACAAGTGTCATGAGAACTATTATATGTTATTATAACTATCAAATATAATAATTCATGAGAGATGGTAGAGACTTAGAAGGGACATTAGACTTTCTTCTCCCACATGAAATAACAGCAGAAAGTAGTTAAGTAAACAGGAATACAAAAGGGACTTATTTGTGAGAATTTTTACTCATGACTGTTCTTCATTGGGAGAATAGGGAGAGTGAAAGACTTGTGGTGAAAATAACTAACTTTTAATGTATTTATTGTGAGTATGGATTTGCATTGTAGGACCTGGGAGCACTTTTTTGCCAGGCTTTTTAAAAAAGACTGATTTTTGGAATCAATAAATACTTCAGCCACTACCTTCCTGCATTTGCTCTGAGAGTTCTTTGCAATTTTCTGGCATAAATGGGCCTTAATCCCACAATTTTCCCAGCAATTTCCCAGTCCCCTTACTCATTACAGCCAGTAAATTGTTATCTCATCATCTTCATCAGATTCTTTTACATGGACACTAACATATGTCAGGACAGAACACTTGCAAGCTTCAATCATCTTCACATTTAGACTGAAAACTAGCAAAAGATTCTTATTATGTCTTAGCTGCCCTGATCTTTTCCAAATGGCTTTTCATGAGAGAAAGAGAGAGAGAGAGAGAGAGAGAGAGAATAAGACCCAAACCAGAAAATTTGCTGTAATATGAGCTGCTCCAGTTCAAAATCTCTTTTTTATCTCCATCTTTTCCATCTCAAATTTGAAAATTACCTTTTTCCTTACTTATTTTTTCTAATACCCATACTTTCAGTTTTAACTAAAATGGGGCTCTTTGGCAGTTTATTTTGTTTTCTTCTGCTGCTGCACTTTAGAGTTTCTTGACTCATTTTATTTGAATTCAGATACTTAATTTCTAGGTATTATTTAATTGTCTACAAAGCACTGACATATGAGGAGCATGCATACACGTGTGTGTGACATTGGAGGTACACAGAGGGGTTTACAGCAGAGGGTGCAGTCTCTATTTCAGCCGTCTTAGTCCGTGAGGAAGTTGCAGGAGGTTGGAATTGCAAGATATTACATTCTTCATTAAGGCACCAGCTGCTTTGTTATGCAAACTGCAGGTTGAGAGATTTCAATTAATGATGATTGTGAGGTCTACTAATATTGACTGCTGTCTCCACTATCGATCTGGAGTGCTAGTAAAATTCCTCTAGCCTACCATGCCAGGCAGGTTTTTGAGAAGTGCTTGCATTCTCCTCCTCCTGCTGAACTGCAAACTCCCGCATCTCATTAAAATTAATGATGATTGTGTGCACAATGAGGGCAGGTTGACTTGCAGTTTTGCTGGCTTTGTGGGTAATTTTCCCTACCATGCCTCCTTCAATTATTTCTTAGCTAAATAATTCATAGCAATCTTACAAAAGTAATAAGCATACTTATTGCTTTTTAGCTGATATTACAAACGGAAAAGGAAAAAATAAGAGAAAGAAAAATGCAGCATTTTCTGCTAATATACTGTCTTCTGGTCTCTCACACGACAAAGACTGGGTTGTAGCTGGGTTGCCGTGTGCTGGTCACTAACTAACCATCCCCCAATTTTACTACACCTCTGTAGATTTCATGAAGTGAAGGATTTTGGATGTCCAATATTGACAGCCCTATGTGAGTTATTTTGTATTCTGAAGCAGATGACTGAAATCAAGTAGGCTGGAATTTTGAAAGTCCTGAGAGTCATTAACAAAAATAAACTCATTCAAATAAGTGGACATTTGTAAGAGACTGAGCCAAAAAACCTTAGAGAAAAAAAATCTATTTTAATAAGTACTTTTAAAAATATATAAACAGAAAGCAATCACACAGAGCATTTCCAGTAAGGAACATATACTCTCTAGGCAGGACCTGCAACTCTTGGGAGTAATTTATTAGATTCCAATAGTCCTTGGATCTGATTCAAATGATTATTTAAAAAGAAGATTACCTCAAAATTTTTACCTTTATTTCACCGTTCTTACAAAATGTACCTAACCTGACTGTTCACCCACACATGCAGATGCTCCTGTGTAGAATCCTTTTTTCCTGTCATTTGCACAAGACATGGCTAGTCTTCCCACAGGAGACTGTGGCCACACAGGGGAACATCAGTAATGGTACCAGACCTACCCGAGACTAACTGAGCAGTGACATCCTCAGGGACTTTCCTTCCAACCTCTTCATTGCTGCTGCTCCCAGTCATAGAATCACAGAAACATTTGGATTGTAAAAGACATGTAAGATCGTCACGTCCACCATTAGCATAACACTGCCAAGTCCACCACTAAACTATGTCCCCAAGTGCCATATGTACTTGTATTTGAAATACCTCCAGACAAGGTGGCTGAACCACAGACTCCAGCAACCTCAGGAGGAAAGCTTTAAAAGCCTGCAGCTGCAGGATTTGCCCAGCTCACAGCTAGGTATCAAAGTCAAATAAAAAGAAGATCTGTGTAGAATGTGTCCCCTAAAGATAAATTGCCTTTTTCAACCCCAAACCATGTAGAGAGTAGAAGATTCCTCAGAGCAATCTTCAGCAGAAAGAGCTTTGGAGGAGGTTTCCCATCGTTAAGATACTTCAGGTGATAGAACAGATTTTACTTCTCAGCACAGAGCTACGTCCTGTACTTATCAAGCAAAAAGTTTTGTGTTTTTCATAGACACTGAGGAATCCACCAGGCTAGGAATTACACAGTCCTTAATCTTACAGTGGGAGGAACTCTCCAGATATGTGTTTCCAGTAGATATTACACATCTGGCTGGAAACTACCTGGCCTCCTTCTCCTACCTTTTTCAGCTGATTCCAAGAATATTTCGCAGCCTTAATGTGGAATTTCTCCTGGCTTCAGTGGAAGCTTTATAAGTATGAGGAACTATTTATATAGGATTATCAGACCATTATCAGACCATCCTCAGCATTATCAGACCATCCTCACCAGTGACACCACTATAAGGGAACGAAAAACAGCTAAAGAACACAGAGTTAGAGAGCCAGAGAGGACAAGTAAGAATTTCTCCACAGTTTATTTTCCTTTCTTTGACAATTCTAGAACTCCCAACTTGATTCTGAGACCTTGAAACTGTGGGGTTTTGATGGTTTTTTTCTGAATCTTGTATTAAATTTTTTCTTTTCTTTTTGCTGAAAATCCTGATGTCTTTTGCCATTTTGGCTCCACAGATTGTTTTTTGGTCTAAACCATTGTTTTCTGAAATTGTGCAACAATAAGTTTGATCTAGGACCCAAAATTTGGTACCCAGAATTAGCTGAGCTTAAATCTGGAATATATTTTTCAGCTGAGAGGTTGAAAACAAAAGCCTAGACAGTCAAGAATTTACAATGGGAATATAGCTAGAAGCACCACATGGTGCAAAAGAAGGAAGATCTGAACCCATTTTTAATTTTCAACCAACCCAGTGACTCACACATTAATTAAAAAAAAAACCAAAACGTATTCCTTTACAAGATTTTAAGTGTCTGTATCTGATTTGGACAGAAAGGTAATTGTCCTATTTCTTGGAGACATAGAAAGAGTATTTGGCAGAACTTAAGCACAAAGAGCTCAGAAAGTTTTCTTATATAAAGTTCCTTTCTGTTCCCTTTCCACTTAGGCTACATGAGAATTTTGCAGGCTCTGAAACTTAAAGTGGTTTTGTTAACAAGTACAGCTGTTAAAGTCCTCTGATTTTGAAGATAATTATTTTTTCAAATATTCCTTGAAAATTTGTCTTCCAGATTGTTTAATTGGGAAGGAAACTGTTTAACTCATTACATTATTCTTCTAAGAAATTATATTTCTGTATCTGTGCTTCTTTTTTCTCCTAATTCTCATTACAGTGATTTTCCTCTAGAAGTCAGTGAAAATAAAAATGCTTGTTGCTAAACACCTGTATGAAGTTTGTCTCTCAAGGACTATATTTATCACTTTTGTAGCCTCTTGTAAGTATGAATGTTCTGCAGAGGTCTCCATGGTTTAAAGGGCTTTGTAATATATGCGATCAGAATTTTAATTTTTACCAAATATACAAATGTATGGCTCCTCTCTGGAGAGGTTCTTTGCCTTTTAAGGTTGTTTTGACTGACATCTTCCAGAGTCACTTTCTCAGACAAGATCCACAAGAGACCCTTACTCCTGGAGAAAGATGGTAGTTTTTATAGCAATGGTTCCCTTTGTACCTTGCAGCAGAACTTTAAAACCTCTATGGAGAAACAAAATGTGAATTTTCCAAGCAACTTCTTTTTGCATATCTTCCAGCAGTTTTTCTAGGTGATTCAGGAAAAGATTAATTTAACTGGGTGCCAAAGTAGAATTCCTGCCAAAATAAATATGGGATCCTGCAGGAGCTCTGAAGCCAGAGAGGCAGCTCAAGCAGAGGAGCCTACTCTGCAGAAAGCTCTTTCCACAGATCTGTGAATGTCTTGCCCTGCAGATGGAAGTCACACAAGCAATCCTAGAATCCTAGAATATTCCAGGTTGTAAGGGACCCACAAGTATCATAGAATTATAGCATATCCTGAGTTGGAAGGGACCCAAAAGGATCATCAAACTCGAACTCCTGGTCCTGCACAGAACATCCCTGTGTGCCCGAGAGTATTGTCCGTGCATTTATTGAACTCTGTCAGGCTGGTGCTGTGACCACTTCCCTGGGGAGCCTGTCCCAATGCCCAAATACCCTCTGGATAAATAACCTTTTCCTAATATCCAACCTAAACCTCCCGGACACAACTTTAGGCCACGCCCTCAGGTCCTGTCACTGGTCACCACAGAGAAGAGATCAGTGCCTGTCTCTCCTCTTGCCCTCATTACGAAGTTGTAACTGCAATGAGGTGTCCCCTCAGTCTCTTCTCCAGGTTCAACAGACCAAGTGACCTCAGCTGCTCCTCATATGGCTTCCCCTCATATGGCTTCCCCTCAACACTTCAACACTTTTTGTCCTTTTTTGGATGCTCTCCAACAGTTTAATATCTTTCTTATACTGTGGCACCCAAAACTGCCCCCAGCACTCGAGGTGAGGCCACTCCAGTGCAGAGCAGAGTGGGACAATCCCCTCCCTTGCCCGGCTGGCAATGCTGTGCCTGAATCACCCAGGACAGGGCTGGCCCTCCTGGCTGCCAGAGCACTGCTGGCTTGGGCTCCACTTGACATTGACCAGGACCCCCATGATGAAAGCGAGTAGAGGGACACTATGCAGAATGCAGTGTTGAGCTTCAGTGACTGTCACTTTCTTGGCTTTAAGAAAGCACAAGTAACTTACTGAAGATTTCCCACACTGTACTGTGCTGAGGGGTACAAAGTACCTTCAACAGCAAGACAAGCAGGAGATGAGAAATTGCTAGACTTTTCATTTACCTTTCAGATCTTCTTACTCAGAAGCTAACGATCACAGAATCATCTTCATAACAGAGACTGACCCTACAGTGTTCTTTAATTCATCTTTTCTTCCCAAAGCAACTCAGAAAACTGCAGAAAAAATATTTCCTTACAAACAACCTCTTTATGTAGAGAAAGGTAACAGCATCTTTTCATCAAAATGTCATGGTTTAAAGTATGCTGATAATCCCATTCTTTCCTTTTCCAACACAGGAAAAAAACACCTATTTCCCCAAGGTAAATTTTTGCAGCCTGCTAGGACAACATTATGGACATACTTCATCATCCAAGAATCCCACAGTGTTTTGTAGACATTAGTGTACTCTATTTCAGAAGAACCCTATGTCATATAGGGACTGTATATCCATATATATGTGCTGTTCTCAGATGTGAAAGCTGAGACACTTGTATTACATTATCATTTTCTGCTATTTACAAAGAATTTGTAACACAACTGACTGAGTTGCCTCCTCTTCCAATCCTGTTATTTGACCTTGATGTGGAAACAGTTCTCTAAAGGCTATGAGCAGTGTATCTTAAATCTGAATTATTTAATATGCTTCCACATCTAAACGAGAGTTTTCTAGCAGCCTTTCAGGCATGGCATGCCAGATGCATTTCACTTTCCAGAGATTCATTTGCAGAAGCTCTGGAGAAGGGGACCTAACATCTGACTGTCAGCAGGGCACATCATGGATGCCAGTCTCAACATTTGGATCCCGCCAATTTGCAAGGTCAGAAGATGTTCCCCATATTGCAGATGACAGAATGGATTAATGGTGGGCTACAGTCCCATGGCCCTTTTTGCAAGTGTCTGAGAAACACAATGCTGTCCACTGAAAGGGAAGATAGCGCAACAAAGCTGTCTCTACATGTCCTAAAGTTCTCTGGGTATAAGTTGTCAGCCCTCATGAAGGCATTGTTCCCTTACTCAAACCACTTAATCAGTAATGTTTTCTAAAATTACAGTGATTTTTCACTTATGAAGAAATTTTCCCAGGTCTCAGGTGAGTTGTATCTTTTTTTTTTCATCAATATGATCAGCTAAGTGAATAACTGCGAATTCTCATGCTAAAGGAAAAACAACTGCTACATAAATATCTTTAGTTTCTGAGCAAAGGAGAATACATTTGACACTGCCTTTTTTTTTTCTTTTCAAGGGAGAAAATGCAGTGCAAGATCAACAGCCATCCTGTGTATTCAGGCAAGGTAGTAAGGGTCAATTTTATTGCTACACAGTGGTGGTAAATTTTGCTGTATGATTTTCTCCAAGATTAAGGCAAAGATGCCTTTCTTTCCATTTTGGTTTGGAGATATGAAAGTGATTTCCATATTTCTTTGGTTTTTTCCCTAAAACAAACAAACAAAGCCAAAACAAACAAACAAACAAACAAAAAAAACAACAAAAAAAACAAAACCCCCCAAAAAATCCACCCCAAAACTTAAGGATTATATTGTTGAGCTTAAAAAAGTAAACTGAGACCTGAGGTGCCATAGGAACCTCAGTGTCCACCATGATCTAGCTACTGTGCTGATGTAATCTGAAAGGGCTTTCTTGGAAGGGGTTCACCTCTCAGAAGCACCACAGGCCTGGCAGCCACATGCTCAGAAGGTTGACAAAGTCTTCATACTGGGAGCTGGTAGGTAAAATACACTTATGGTGGTCTTCCAAAATATGTGAGCAGATAATATGGGTAATAGGCAAATGCCAGTCCAATCCAGTACTGCAGGGGTTCTTGGCTTTATCTGCATATTAACAAACAATCCCCAGACCCTTCTGCTCTGAGATCCCTGTGCTGTCTGTGATATTGCCTGAGTATGGGTCGGATTATAGCTTATCCTTTAAGAAAAAGAAATTATTTTACCGGAAGAATGAGAATGAGAAGAATCTTACTGGGAAGAGTTACAGAATTTTCTATGGCATACCCTAAAATCACAATTGCCTGCTTTGAAAGCTGTGCACTTAGCATCAATAAATCTGAACACTTTGCATTCAGGAGTTCTGAAAGAGTTGACCCAGCCCTCTCTAGACCACTACAACTATATTAAAACAACTTTTAAAACAGTTATACAGATGCCTGGACAAAACAAGTGCTGTGTGAATATTTCAAAAAGCATAAATTAGAAGATACAAGGGATTACAGGTCTTTCAATCCAGCATTGATCTTCGACAAGATAATGGAAAATGTGCTATGGGGATTGATTCATAAAGAATTAATGCAAGGAAATGCAACTAACTGTAATAAAGATGGGAAGCAGACTTGGTCAAACTCACTTGGTCACTTATTCAGATTAGACAGGAAGTGTGGTTTGTAGAGGCAAAAAGGCTGTAGAATAGACTTATGTCCAGGATTGGTACTGCATGGCATTTTATTTGCCAATAAATTCAGGGTTATATAGAAGTGAGTTGGCATACTATATAGGTTGGAAACAGGTTATTGATCAGTGTTAAATAGCAATCTTAAATGAAGAATTATCATTAAGCAATTATGTAACTTCTGGGAGATTTACAGTGCTTAAAAATTCATCAACACAGTCTGTGCAACAACTTTAAAATCATTACTAATGGAGTTTGCAAATGTCATCAAAATAAGGGTAGCAAAGAAGAGCAAAAAGAAGAAAGGATGCCAGTAATTGTTTAGCTATTTAGGTACAATCCACTTAAATAAAAATAACTCAGAAAGAACTTGGGAGTCACCAAGGACAACCAGCCAAACATGATCTCTGCAAGTAACATGCTGACCAAAAATATTAGTACTGTCCCTTGGATAGTTGGGAAGTATCCATTTGAATTACTCAGCACTGGAGCCATAGCTGTGGAAAACCCTATCAGTAATTTGTTAAATGGGAAAGATTTGAGGAAATGGCATTAGAATAATCGAAAAGATTGAAAAAATCACCTGCTTTTTCATACCATGTAAATTGGTATAACAGTGGGTAATGCTTTCCTGTATGAACATTCCTTCTGTTGTATAGTGAGACAACCATAGCATCAACACTACCTGTCCTGGGTTGAGGTGTATTCTATTACCATCCTCATGAGCTGTTGAAATCAGGTGGGGCAGTGTCTCCTTGCCTCCTCCCCCCAGACTATCTTTCTGTTAATGGCCCATCATTGTCCTGCTGCATGACTCAGAGATAACTCCCTCTGGACTATCTTCTGTTAACGAGCCTAATCAACACCTGGCCTCATGACTCATTACCCCATTGTGAGATGCTCCACCCAGAGGGAGGAACCAAGCATCCCATCATGGATATAACTGGGACTCTGAGCATCAAAGGGACTCCACTGGATTTCCAGAGGACAGGAGCTACACAGCCACCGCTGGATTTTCTGAGGAAGAGCAGACCCCTTCTACTACAGGATCACCACTTCAGAGGATTGCAGCCACCATTCCACCAGACTGCTACCACTACCCTGCCTAACAGGGACTCAGGTTGTATCTTGACTCTGTCAGTGTTTTCTTTTACTTTCTTTTCCTTTTCTTTAATTTCCATTAAATTGTTATTCTGACTTGGTGCCTCTCACTGGTTTGTTTCCAAACTAGCACATAATTTGGCGCCCAACGTGGGGCTAGGCTGCTGAGAAAAGTCAGAATTACAATTTTGTATTGTAGAAGCCATCTACTCACTATGGTGCTCAACATGCTTACATGGGTCTTATACCTAGCTCTCTATATTTTTCCGCACATGGGGACCTATCTGCCGATTGTAATGCTCCTGTGTAGACCAGGGTATGGTATAAAATTTGCTTTATTAGTGTATTATGCCTACTGCATGATAACCTCCGAGACAATGAACATAATTCGGAATATATACTCAACTTTGTCTGCCTGTCCTACTTTAGGCTGCTACATCTGGGGCCTCAACAATCATACTCAGCCCCTGGGGGGAGGATTAAAGAATGTTTTTTTCCAGCCTTTCAGACCGGACACAGCAGTTTTTGAAAATATTGAGTTCCCTGTGGATGTTAAGGATGGCATAATCTTTTTGGCAGTTCTTTTCTCTTTTTTCTCCATGACCTGCACTGTGTACACTATGCTTAGGATCAGAGCTATGGCACAGCATCCTCAGGATGAGAGGAAAAAAAGGAGCCAAGCAACAAGCACAATGTCTACACCGATTGTCGCAAAGAAGAAAGGAACCAAAAGCAAAGTGACAGCATCCATCTCTACTCAGACTGTCACAGAGGAGAAAGAACCCAGACCCAAGACCACAGCGTCCATGTCCACGCAGACTGACACAGAGGAGAAAGAACCCAGACCCAAGACCACAGCGTCCATGTCCACGCAGACTGACACAGAGGAGAAAGAACCCAGACCCAAGACCACAGCGTCCATGTCCATCCAGACTGACACAGAGGAGAAAGAACCCAGACACAAGACCACAGCGTCCATGTCCATCCAGACTGACACAGAGAAGGAAAAAACCAAAGGAGCTGTAAGCATCTCCACACAAACTGTCACTGAACCAGAACAGCCTAAACCGATTGCAGTTGCCCCCGTTCAGAAGAAGAAATCAAAAAGCAAGTCAGTCCGCATAGTGACTGACGAGGATGCAGCAGGACCTTCGCACCCAGCAGAAGAGGCAGAGCCGGAGATCATCACTCGGTCACTATCCCTGGGTGAGCTGCGTGACCTGCGGAGGGAATTCACGCGCCAGACGAACGAGTCCATCCTGACCTGGCTGCTCCGCATTTGGGACGCTGCAGCCAATGACACCATTCTGGACGGAAGTGAGGCGAGGCAGCTGGGATCTCTGTCCCGGGATGTGGTCATTGACCAGGGGATCGGGAGAACCCAAGAAACTCTCAGCCTCTGGCGGCGACTGCTTACAAGTGTCAGGGACAGGTACCTTTGTAAAGAAGACCTCCAGGTGCACCAAGGAAAATGGAGCACAATGGAACAAGGTATCCGGTGCCTGAGGGAATTGGCTGTGCTGGAGATCATTTTCTCAGAAGACGAAAGATTTCCTAAGAGCCCAGATGGTGTCCAGTGCACGTCACAGATGTGGTTGAGGTTCGCACGCCTTGGACCAGAGATATACTCCCGTTACCTGGCAACGCTGCAATGGAGGGAAGGCGAGGACAGGGTGGGCGTCCTGGTGAACAAACTGAGGATTTACGAGGACACCGTCACAGCCCCGTTTCGCACCCATGTCTCATCCGTGGAAACAAGTCTTTTGGCTGAGCAAGTCCGGAGTTTGATTGAAGAAGGCCATCAGAAATTGAAAAAGGAACTTAAGGAAGAGATTTACCAGATCTCGCCAGAACCAACAAGAGTCTCTGCCATTAGGAGCCGGCGTCCCCCAACCAGGGAGAGAGGATACACCCCACGAGGTAATCTCTGGTTTTTCCTTCAGGAACATGGAGAAGACATGAGTAAGTGGCATGGAAAACCCACCTCCTCCTTAGCAGCCAGGGTACGTGAACTAAAGAGAGGGACAAATACCACAAGAAGCGCATCTAGAGTCAACATTGCTCCGGTCTCTCGCACACAGAACTCCAGACGATACCAGAATGATAGTATGACTGATCCTCTTGAAGGGACCTCAGGAACATACTCACCGGAAGGGAGCAACATGCACCAGAACCAGGAATAGAGGGGCCCTGCCTCTAGCCAGGTAGAGGAAAGGGATAATCGGGTCTTTTGGACTGTGTGGGTCCGATGGCCTGGCACAGCTGACCCACAAAAATACACGGCTTTGGTTGACACAGGCGCTCAATGTACTCTGATGCCATCAAGGTATGTGGGAGCAGAACCCATTTCCATTTGTGGGGTGACAGGAGGATCCCAGCAGCTGACTGTACTGGAAGCTGAAGTGAGTTTAACTGGGAATGAGTGGCAGAAACACCCCATCGTGACTGGCCCGGAGGCCCCGTGCATTCTCGGCATAGACTATCTCAGAAATGGATATTTCAAGGACCCAAAAGGACATCGTTGGGCTTTTGGGATAGCTGCTGTGGAGACAGAAGATATCAGACAACTGAGTACATTGCCTGGCCTCTCAGATGACCCGTCTGCCGTGGGACTGCTAAGAGTTGAAGAACAACAGGTACCAATCGCCACAGCAACAGTACACCGTCGGCAATACCGCACAGACAGAGACTCTGTGGTTCCCGTCCATGAGATGATTCGTAAACTGGAGAGCCAAGGGGTGGTCAGCAAGGCCCATTCACCCTTCAACAGCCCTATATGGCCAGTGCGTAAGTCCAACGGGGAATGGAGACTGACAGTGGATTACCGTGGCCTGAATGAAGTCACACCACCATTGAGCGCTGCTGTGCCGGACATGTTGGAACTTCAGTACGAGCTGGAGTCCAAAGCAGCGAAGTGGTACTCCACTATTGACATTGCCAATGCCTTCTTCTCCATTCCTTTGGCAGCAGAATGCAGGCCCCAGTTTGCTTTCACTTGGAGGGGTGTGCAATACACCTGGAACCGACTGCCCCAGGGGTGGAAGCACAGTCCCACCATTTGCCATGGACTGATCCAGACTGCACTGGAAAAGGGTGAGGCCCCAGAACATCTGCAATACATCGACGACATCATCGTGTGGGGAAACACAGCAAAGGAAGTATTTGAGAAAGGAGAGAAAATCATCCAGATTCTCCTGGAAGCTGGCTTTGCCATCAAAAGGAGCAAAGTCAAGGGACCTGCCCAAGAGATCCAGTTCCTGGGAGTAAAGTGGCAAGATGGACGACGTCAGATTCCCACCGAGGTTGTCAACAAGATCACTGCGATGTCTCCACCGACCAGCAAGAAGGAAACACAAGCTTTCCTAGGCGCCATAGGTTTTTGGAGAATGCACATTCCTGAGTACAGCCAGATTGTGAGCCCTCTCTACCTGGTTACCCGCAAGAAGAACGATTTCCACTGGGGCCCTGAACAGCAGCAAGCCTTTGCCCAGATCAAGCAGGAAATCGCTCATGCGGTAGCCCTTGGCCCAGTCAGGACAGGACCAGAGGTGAAGAACGTGCTCTACTCTGCAGCCGGGAGCCATGGTCTGTCCTGGAGCCTCTGGCAGAAGGTGCCTGGTGAGACTCGGGGCCGACCACTGGGATTCTGGAGCCGAAGCTACAGAGGATCTGAAGCTAACTACACTCCCACAGAGAAGGAAATCTTGGCCGCCTATGAAGGAGTCCAAGCTGCCTCGGAGGTAATCGGCACAGAGGCACAACTCCTCCTGGCACCCCGACTACCAGTGCTGGGGTGGATGTTCAAGGGAAAGGTTCCTGCCACGCATCATGCCACCGACACCACATGGAGCAAATGGATTGCTCTCATCACACAGCGTGCCCGTATTGGAAACCCGAATCGCCCTGGGATTCTGGAAATTATAACAAACTGGCCTGAAGGTGAGACTTTTGGATTATCTTCTGAAGAAGAGGAAGAGCAAGTGACTCGTGCTGAGGAAGCCCCACCATATAATGAGCTACCGGAGACTGAAAGACGTTATGCCCTCTTCACTGATGGTTCCTGCCGAATTGTAGGCACTAACAGGAAGTGGAAAGCTGCAGTATGGAGCCCCACACGGCAAGTTGCACAAGCTACCGAGGGACAAGGTGGATCGAGTCAGGTTGCAGAGCTTAAAGCCGTCCAGCTGGCTTTGGATATTGCTGAACGAGAGAAGTGGCCGAGGCTCTATCTCTACACCGACTCGTGGATGGTAGCTAATGCTCTGTGGGGATGGCTGGTTCGCTGGAGAAAAGCCAACTGGCAGCGCAGAGGGAAACCCATCTGGGCCGCTGAGATTTGGCAGGACATCGCCGCCCGAGTAGAGAAGCTGACCGTGAAGGTTCGACACGTGGATGCGCACGTACCCAAGAGTCGGGCTAATGAAGAACATCGCAACAACGAGCAGGTGGACCGAGCTGCCAAGGTGAAAGTATCACAGGTGGATCTGGACTGGCAGCACAAGGGAGAACTATTCCTAGCTCGTTGGGCCCATGATGCCTCTGGTCACCAGGGGAGAGATGCAACATACCAATGGGCCCGTGACCGAGGGGTGGACCTTACCATGGACAGCATCTCACAGGTCATCCACAGCTGTGAGACCTGTGCTGCAATCAAACAGGCCAAGCGGGTGAAGCCTCTGTGGTACGGCGGACGATGGTCAAAGTACAGGTATGGGGAAGCCTGGCAAGTTGATTACATCACCCTTCCCCAAACTCGCCAAGGCAAGCGCTACGTGTTGACCATGGTTGAAGCAACCACTGGATGGCTGGAGACCTACCCTGTGCCTCATGCTACAGCCCGGAACACCATCTTGGGCCTGGAAAAGCAAGTCCTGTGGAGACATGGCACCCCCGACAGGATCGAGTCAGACAACGGGACTCATTTTAAGAACAGCCTCATCAACACCTGGGCCAGAGAACACGGTATCGAATGGATATATCATATTCCTTATCATGCACCAGCTGCCGGAAAAGTTGAACGCTGCAATGGACTACTTAAAACCACCCTAAAGGCACTTGGTGGGGGAACCTTCAAAAATTGGGAAGCGAACTTAGCGAAGGCTACCTGGATGGTCAATACCCGAGGGTCCATCAATCGAGCTGGTCCTGCCGAGTCCGAACCCTTGCACACAGTGGATGGAGATAGAGTCCCTGTGGTACACCTGAGAGGTATTTTAGGAAAGACTGTTTGGATTAATCCTACCTCAGGCAAAGGCAAACCCATCCGTGGGATTGTCTTTGCTCAAGGACCTGGTTGCACTTGGTGGGTAATGCAAAAAGATGGGGAAACCCGTTGTGTACCACAGGGAGACCTAATCTTAGGTGAGAACGGTGTGTAGGGTTTCATTGTATATATATATATATATATATGTATGTGTATTTAGAGTTTAAGAAGGTATTGATTTGGGATGATGTAGATGGTAATAGAATAAGGGGTGGATAATGTCCTGGGTTGAGGTGTATTCTATTACCATCCTCATGAGCTGTTGAAATCAGGTGGGGCAGTGTCTCCTTGCCTCCTCCCCCCAGACTATCTTTCTGTTAATGGCCCATCATTGTCCTGCTGCATGACTCAGAGATAACTCCCTCTGGACTATCTTCTGTTAACGAGCCTAATCAACACCTGGCCTCATGACTCATTACCCCATTGTGAGATGCTCCACCCAGAGGGAGGAACCAAGCATCCCATCATGGATATAACTGGGACTCTGAGCATCAAAGGGACTCCACTGGATTTCCAGAGGACAGGAGCTACACAGCCACCGCTGGATTTTCTGAGGAAGAGCAGACCCCTTCTACTACAGGATCACCACTTCAGAGGATTGCAGCCACCATTCCACCAGACTGCTACCACTACCCTGCCTAACAGGGACTCAGGTTGTATCTTGACTCTGTCAGTGTTTTCTTTTACTTTCTTTTCCTTTTCTTTAATTTCCATTAAATTGTTATTCTGACTTGGTGCCTCTCACTGGTTTGTTTCCAAACTAGCACACTACCTTAATGCAGTCATAGAATGGTTTCACTGAAGGGATTTTAAAGATCATCTAGTTTCAACTCCTCTACCATGGGCAGGGACACATTTCTGCTACACCAGATTCCTCAAAGTCCCATCAACCTGACCTTGAACACTTCCAGGAATGGGACATTCACAGCTTCTCTGGGCAACCTGTTCCAGTGCCTCAGTTAAGAATTTCTTCCTTTTATCTGGTTTAAACCTGCCCTGTTTCAGTCTGAAGCCGTTGCCCCTTGTCCTGTCACTACACGCTCTCGTAAAAAGTCTCTCTCCATCTTTTTTGCAGGGTGAACAGACTCAGATCTCTCAACCTGTCTTCTTAAGAGAGGTGTTCCAGCCATTGGATCATCTTCATGGCTCTCCTCTGGACTCAGTCCTACAGGTCCATGTCCTTCTCACTTGGGGACCCCATAGCTGGATGCAGCACTCCAGGTGGGGTCTCGTGACAGCCGAGCAGATGTACAGTGAAAAAGAGTTCAATATGCTCAATTTTATCAAAGAAATGTAATTAACATAAAAGAAGCATTAGATGTGTTTAGTCCAGAAACATCACTGTGGGAACCAAAACTTCAACAATGTTGAGAAAGGAAAGGCCAAGGAACCCAATATCTGGAAGACATAAATAAACAAAACAAGGGCAGTCCTTGTTGCCTACACTGTGTTTATTGGAAGAGACGACTGCAGTGGTCCACCAGACCTTGAACCCACCAATCTGTACAGAAATCAGTTTTCAGTGTAACATGGATTCCAGGAGGTCAAATGCTCACATAATTGCTGCTAGTCTTAACAAAATGCGACATATGGTTTTTCCATGAACAAGAATCTGCTCTCAGATTGTGCTTCAGATTCCGTTGCATTGTCATGGTATGCCATAATATAATATCACTACTATGGCTCATCTCCCCAAATATACTGTTAATCCTCTATTTATACTATTCAAGGACAATGATGAACAGATAGATTTAGTTTATTTAAGTCAATCTTTATTCACATTCTCCTAGACATAGCCTGATATATTAGTGACCCAACACTGATACTTTAATAGCTTTTAAAAAATGTTTGGATATGAGTTGATAGGTTATTTTTGCAATACAAAGTGTCATGTTGTTGGGGGAAAAATACTTACTATTAACTCTGCATATTTGAATAAGAACCTGCCTACATAATTCAACATTTGTTGGAAGTGTAAAGAAAAGCAATACAGTTGCTGCCCTCACTGACTGTCTTTCAGTGCAATTTCTAGAATACCTGTAGGGCATTTGTACCTGAACAGCTGTGTTGGGCAAACTAATACTCTGTCTAGTAGCCAGCTCAGGTTATTATTATACAATCATTACTTGTTTGTACTATGTCACCTAGAGGTTTCACTTGAAATGAGAGAATAATTGTTGGAGGAGCCAGCTTTGCCCAGACAGCTTACAGCTTAACAGTTGAGACAGATGAATGCACTTTGTCTATAGTAATGAGGATTTTGCAGAGCAATTTATTTTCTGTTATGCTTGATTAAACCTATTATGCCTTTACTGACACTTGTGCAACCCCATTACCCTTTGTAGGTTTACACAGGTATAACAGGTTGGACCTCTAACAGGAATTAATTCTGTGATTTCTGCATAAGAACAAACTAGCACTCAACTCACTCTGTCCTAGCTGTATTAGCTCAGCAGGATGAACGACAGTGAAAAGTACCTGCAGTGAAACGTATTTTTGTTTCTAAATTACAAGGGTGTGACTAGATACGAAGAGGGAAGATATTTCTGCTGAACTGAAAGATACTTTGTTATACTTAAAAAAAAAAAAAAAAAAAAAAAAGAAGAGCTTTTAAATATCAGGATAGTGATTTAAAAACACTGAAGTAGCTACATGGAGTAACATGAAGTATAAACAAAATTGCTTCTAGTAGGTTAAGGACTGAATCTGTTGGCAAATCTAAGTAGAACTGATATTGCAGGCATGGTTGGAACTAAGGGATCTATTAAATCTATAAATAGATATTTCAAGATCTATTTTGTTACTGAATCTGATAAAGTGTCTTCCTTGCCAAGACACTTTCCATAGCTAGGGAATATATATTTAATTCACTGCCGATTTCTGCTCACACAAATATCAAATGCAAAACCTTGAACTACCTTCTATGGGGCAAATGGCAAGTGGACAATGTTTAATTACATAGGATTACATATGTTAGAACAAATGTGGATTTTTAAAAATCTGTATCTTGCACTCCCAAATCCTTTGTGGAAGAACTTCATAAACAAGTCTCAGTATATCATCACCCCAAGGCAAATTTTTAACCAGTATCAAAAATTACTTGACCTACATTAGTTCTACTAAGAAAATCACTTTTGATCTGTTATTGTACATAATCACATGTCCTACTTTGAAATAGGCTTATGGACAATACACTAGCACTGAGAAGCATAGCAATGTGTATCCATTTAAAGTTTAATCAATGTGAACAGCACAAAAATTCCCAAGTTCATACTGAATTTGACTGCAAAGATCACTGTTACTTATCCATCTCTCCTCTTTCTGCAAAATTAGCAGCATATGTGTTGAAAAGAGCTTTTCGATAGGGAATTAACTGACATGGATAGATACTTAGCTGTTGATCACAATATGACTAAAATTCCTGCCATGATATTTTGTCACCTGTTCGATACAATTGGTACAATATGGAAGCTATGTCTGCCTAGCAAGCAGAATGGACCAAGAGGAGCAGAGTCTAGTCAGAAATGTATGGGCTTTGGTACCTAACATCCACATTTTAAGAGCTTTTTATTTACTATTAGACTAACTCTACTCTGATTCTGTAGCCTGCATGCCTATTTGTGGCTGGAGTGCAGTGAGTGTGCCTCTGGAGCAAATTTTCAAGTATAATTTCATGCAAAACTAATTCAGCTTGGCACTCAGAAACATCTGCTTGCAGTGAGTCAGAGCAGGGACTACTGGGAGATGTATTTCAAAAGTACTTTCCTGATCTGAACTAAAACACTGATACACCAGATATACCAGCAGACTGTGCTGCAATTCAGCCAGACCTGGACAGGCTGGGGAATCAGGCAGAGAAGAGCCTAATGAAATTGAACAAAGGCAAGTGCAGGGTCCTGGCTGACCTGCTAGGAAGCAGCTCTGTGGAGAAGCAGCTGTGGTGGACAAGAAGCTGTCCATGAGGCAGCAGTGTGTCCCTGCGGCCAAGAGGCCAAAGGTATCCTGGGGTGCATTAGGAAGAGCACTGCCAGCAGGTCAAGGGAGATGATCCTACCTCTCTGCTGTGCCCTGGTGAGGCCACACCTGGAGTTCTGTGTCAAGCTCTGGACTCTTCAGGACAAGAGAGATGTGGAGATCCTGGAGCAGATCTAGCAGAGGGCTAGAGAAATAATGAGGGGACTGGAGCTTCTCTCTTACAAGGAAAGGCTGAAGGAGCTGGGCCCGTTCAGCCTCACCAAGAGACAACTGAGAGGGGATGCATATGGGTGTCTTGAGAGAGGGTGTCAAGAGGACAGGCCAGAATCTCTTCAGTGGTGCCCAGAAAGAGGTCAAGGGGCAATGGGCACAAACTGAAACACAGGAAGTTCAACAGGAACATGAGGGCAAACTTCTTTACATTGAGGGTGACTGAGCACTGGAACAGATTGCCCAGAGATTGCCAAAGGTGTTTCCTTTGCAGCAGATATTGAAAAGCTTTTGGACCTAAATCCTGTGCAGCCTGCTCTAGGTGAATCTGCTTTAGCAGGAGGGGTGGACTAGACAACCTCCAAAGACTCGACCTTGCTGTGATTCTGTAAAACACTAACATGCTCACTATCGATGAAAGTTGCTGGTCTCAATCAAAATGAGGAAGTGAAGGAACACATAGAAAGTGAAAAATAAGGAAACACTCAGACATCAAAGAATACTAAAATGTGTTTTTCAAGTTCATCTCAAGTTTAGAAATTGAGGAATTTGTTCTTGTTTATCAAAACTCATATGTCAGTTGTTGCAGGAGAAACATAGCTAAAAGGAAAAAGTCTTTGCTTCACTCACATATGTCAGCTCAAATTGACCAAAAATGTGCATAAAGAAACAAGTGAAACTTGTAATATGCTTTAGGAAAGAAGGCTGAAAAAAATTAAGGACTATAAGCATTTAATTTTAAAACTGTACAGAGTGATATTGTTAAAAATGTGCTTTAGAAAAATGAAATTTTGTTTTGAAGTGTATGTATACCACTTTTTAAGCATCTACTAAAAATGCTTTGGGTCAAGACCAGGAAATTCTGTCTAAGATTTGTAAGATCTAAGATTTCTGGCTTAACCCCTGATATTACTGAGCAGCTCACTGTATATTATATAAACTGAAGAATATTCCCCAATATACCTGAATACAAACAGTGCAGGTTTTTTTGAAAATAGACATGCCCTTACCTGTTCTTTTTTTCTTCCCATTTTTGATTAGGAGAACTTACTATTAGACAAATCACATTTTCTGTTATCTGGTTCCTCTTCTCCTGTATGAGTGAGTCATTCTGACTGGGGAAGCTTAAAGCAACGAGTAAAATATGATACACAATATCTGTCACCCCATAGGGAGCTTGGCTAAAACGTTCCTGTTACTATTAATAATATTTTTTGGTTTTCAACCTCCCTGTTTATTGTATTAATAACAGATGTACAACACTGCAAAAGGTAAAAAACTTTCAGCAGATGCTACTTGTGAAAATCTGGCCTCTAAACAAGGATATTTAAACTTCCTCTAGACAGTTATGTGAATAGTCTGAAGGACAAACCTCAGGTGTAGTGCATATACAAAAAAAAGTATGTAACCAGCTCAAACTATTTACGTTGTGTTATATTGTATGACAAGATGCCTCACCCTACACCATCAACATAAGAAAATATCAGTTAGGCACCTCCTAAGTTTATATAATTTGTCCAGAAGTAGCTATTTTATGACTATTTCATCTTACAGAGGATTTAAGTCACATACAGTTTAAAAGTTTTCAGTTACAGACTTAAAAATTACAAACAAGTACAGAAGATACTATTATTCACTAGATAACCTGGTTTTGGGGGAAAAAAATAATATGCTTAATTTTAGGCAAATAAACAGGCCCATTGTGGTATACTAGTTCTTTAAGAGAAGCACATTCTAATGTGCTCTGGTGGAGTGGGACCACTCTGACTCCCACAGACATGTAAAATAACTAGAAGCCACATTGTGCATTAACACAAAATCTCTAGAAAATTTGTACACAGTCTTTAGCCATTTTTTATTCAGTTGTATATACAATATTGCAAATAATTAGATTTGTTCTTTTCATTTGTTGGCATACATGAAAAACTTCACACAACTAACAATTTTCTCCAATTATCAAAGAAAAGAATAACTTCAAGTGAAAAATAAATAAAATTTTCATTAATTGAAATTTATAGAAAAACCTTTTTGGATCGTGTTAGACAACCAAATAAATTATTTAAATTAATTTTAGTGTTTTTAATCTGTGGTAGGATTTTTCATTTATATAAATTTCAGAGTGAAAAAAGCTTGATTTATAAAAGGTTAAAAATAATTAAGACAAACTAATGACTCAATTCCATGGATAAGTTTAGTGCTACCATATCTTTTTTTTTTTTTTGCAAATAAGCTATGCATCTAATAAAATATGCTTCTGTATTAATAGGCCTGCAGATTTCCAAAATGTGTCGCTATGTAACAACATAGCTTAAGAATTACTGTATAATTCTTTCCTATCTTTTATGGATAGAAGTTATGCTTCTATGAATATGACTATCTCAAATCCATATGGCTGAACAGAGGAAAAAATCTAAACAAACTTGAGATGTTCCTATAATGTCTAAAAGTGTAGATATACTTAATTTGTCTTGAAAGAGATCATAATAAACTAAAGATGATTTTAATATGCTGCTACTTCTTTCCTGTGGAAACTTTCTTTAGCAATTAATATTAATTTATTATCAAGTATATGGGGAAGTTACATATCCATTTTAATTAGCAGTCAGGACTGTTCTTGGCTATTTTAATCTGGAACATTAATGCTGGACCACTTTCACACTGTGCTTTCAGCAGTCTCTTTCCCTCTGTCTCACTCACATATTCATATGTATATGAAGCTAAAAAGATGCACCAGAATTAATTCCTTTCCAGAATTTAACTGAATTAAAACCACTGATGTGTCTTTGGAAAGCACATGTTAGCACTAACCCACGAATGTGTGGGGATGATGCCACTAAAGTTTCCCCTGGTATATGTCTATACATTTATGTGTGTGTTTAGATTTGTCTGCATATCAATACAGAGAAATAGAATTGACACACACATTTGACTTTATACAAAACTGCATCAAGCAAACCTAGAGTCACAGAAACTGTAGTACTACTACAGAAATCCTCAGTTATTTCAGTATTATAGATATTAATAAAATTTGGCTTGTTAAGTTTCCACAGAACGATAGATTTGGATGAGACCTTAAAGATCAACTAGTTCCAAGCACACTGCCATTGGTAGGTATACCTTCCCTTGGACCAAGCAGCTCTAAGCCCCGTCCAACCTGGGCTCGAGCAACAAATTCTTTTTCACCATATTAGCAGAGTTTGTGTTCTAGCTGACAGCCAGGCTTCTCTTTGAATGTTAAATTAACACTAAATGACTGAAGTTCACTGGTAAAACTCATGTCAGGAACCTAAAGCCTGGGTCTGGTAGTGCAAATCTACAGTAAAGTATTAGTGAATGTGGCGAAAAAAAAAAAAGTATGTCCTTGCCTTGGAGCTAGGATGGCTTCTTATCCACTATTTTGCATTGAAAAATAGGTCATACAGACTCCCCTCAGCTAATATTTCACACTTCTTCATACCCAGTTACACAGAAAAATGTAGAGATCTACACTGCAATTTGAAGATATAACATTGTGTATTTGATAAGAAATATATATGTCAGTCTGATGCAAAATTTAATTCTTCATTGGGACATGGCTGGCCTTAGAAGACAGAGAGAAAATATTATTAAATTGGTGTGTCTACACACTGCCAACAGCTTTACAACAGTAAAGGAACTCAGACTGAGGATCCTCTTCACAAGGGGCAAGAGCATTATTTTCTTCATGACATCTACAAAATAATGCAGGCCTTAACCCTTACAGTCATGGAAAAAGTTAATATCAATATGATAGCTGGATGTGGTGGGTAGAAATGCTGTGCAGAGTACAATTTCGATGTAGAATCAGGTGCAGTTGGTAAGAGGTTCTTACTGTAATGGGGAATCCTGGGGAACAATGTGGAGGAATGTGCATTTTTGAAGCATTGACTGAAATTTCAGGAATGATGATTGTAGTGGTAGACATAATATGATGACAAAAAATAACATCAAAGTAAAAGTGTTCCTACAGAAAGGTATATTCATAAGATGTAAAGAAACAAGAGAAAATTAATTGAAACAATACTTGGTTTTGGATAAAAGCACCTGTGTTAATAGGCTAAGATATATTCCGGGAATTCTAGAAAGTTGATAGGAATCTGTTATTGACCCCAGAATCTGATCTGGACATGAGAAAAGATTATTGTACTTTGGTTGGAAAGATACATTTTACAGATATGCAGAGAAAGAGAATTATCCTGTCGCGAGGAAAAAAGTCTGACTGGTTCAAATAGTATTGATACACCCATCTGAAAAAGGACTGTTATTAACTAGCAAAGCCTTCAATGTGCAGCATTTAATTTGTTTTAAAAAGAACAACAAAAAAAGTTGAAGAAAATAATGCAGTTAAAATTGCTTAAAGTCCCTCATTTCAAAAAGACAACACTTCATCTAAAGTAGCGACAGCCAGGAGTACTTCTGAGCTCCCAAATGTGGAAATAGCCTTGGCCACCTCCTAAGGGAATGAGGGCAAACCTTTGGCACACGTCTGCTCCCTTCCCCTGCTGAACTTTGATTTTGATGAGAAGGAAATGTGGGCCCACGAGTCAGGAGGGAGAGGCACCTCGCTCTGACACTGTGCCCTATCTGGGGATCAAGCAACTGGGACTGCAGGCACGGCGCCGGGTGCGCAAGCTGCTGAGTTTGGATGCAGCCCAAGGTAACTATTTAGGGAGACCGACTGAACTAAGGAACTTGGGGATTAGATTTTGGAGGCAGCCTGGAATGTCTCCATGTCAAACGTGCTAAAGCTATCTGGAATCTCTATGCCAGGCAGGGAGAAAAAAATGTTGTATGAGAAATTTCCAGACCTAACTGGAAGAATAACCATCTTGAAAATGACATTAAGCATAAGTAGGGAGTCTACAAGGAATGGAAAAAGGGACTGATCACCAAAAAAAACTATGACTTCGAAGTCAAGAAATGCAGGTTTAAAGTGAGACTTGGCAAAAGTGGGACTTGCTAAAGCTCAAACTGAATATGACCTCATAAAGGAAATCAGGCTAAATAGTTAAAGTTTTCTTTAGGTATGTGCTTAGATGGAGAAAATGGCAGGAAGTTGAAAGACTGCAGTGAGGATGAGGTACACCTGAAAGCTCCATATTTGATTTGAGTCAGTTTATATTTGGCTAAAAAGTCTAAATATTATTTGAGTTTTCAATAATATTTATGGTTTTGAATGTGGGATTGCACACTGGGAAGCAAATAGGAAAGCAGTCACCTGCAAAGTGATTATTATAACCAAATAGTTTATTAAACTAAAATTGAGGTTCCTCAGATAACCTGCAGTCTCTCAATTTGGAAGAACAGGTGAGTGAAACCCAAATTGCCGTCGCAATTGGCTAGAATAAACCTATCAACCAGGTGGCAGTCCTTATAACAGGAATACACAAATGCAGTGTTTGCATAAGACTAGCCATCCTTGCACCTACAGGATCCTGTATCCTGATCTCAGCAGTGCAAATTTTGGTGACATTAGACCTGAGGGCTTCAAGGACCTTGTAATATTGTTTTTTCATGGGTAAATTATGCTCTACTACATACTGATGCCTGTTTTGGACTTTTTTTACCAGGTAATGGTAACGCTACCACTGCAAAAAGAGAGTGCTGAAGAAACTGGGATCAGCAGAGGGGCAGTATGGTGCTGAAAGGACTGCCTATAAAGTTACCAGAAGCAGGCTGGAGACAAAGTGTGGGGCAAGAGGAAAACTCCTGCAGAACTACCTGAAGTAAATGTGTGTACTAATCCTGTTTAATATTTCCCAAATGGCTAAGAGAAAAACAATATGAGCATACTGGTGAAGAAAATAAAGAGACACCTAGACCCAAAGACTGACTTAGCTGCAGTGGAAAAAATTTCTCTGGGATATTTCTATGGTAAATGACAGATGAACTCCACCAAGCACAATTCATGCAAGGTGATGAAACTCTTGCTCCAACTTGACTCCTAGATAAGCTATTCTCCTTCCTTTGGCTACATAGGCAGCCTGGAAAGCCTTGCTATAAGGCTATAACCTTGCTATACTATAGCTAGACTAAAGCTGGTCTCTGCACATGCCTCTTCTGTTGTTACAATTTCTTTCTGTGCCCTCCTCTTGCATTGTCAATACATTATTAGATTATTATACAGGAAAAGCAACATGACCTTGAAGACTCTAGTAATAGAAATAGGATGAAATTCAATAGCACAAAATTCAATAGCTACATTGCTTTTATAAACTGGGAGACCACTTTTAAATAGCCTATGGGAGGAGGATCTGGGAAACCAGCAGGGAGGCAACTTAGAAGATGTAATCTTGAGATATAGGTAGAATTATTTACAGGGCAGGAGACATTTATGAGGTGTTCTCCAAAACACTGCATACAATTCTGGACATTCACACTAAAAAAGAAAAATTTAAATAGAAATAGGCCAAATCTAGGTTATGGGAAAATCAGGAAGACAGAGAAATAGTATTTTCAAAAGAGGCTAAAATTTTGGTTTATTTGCCCTAGCAAAAAAAGTTCGAGGCAAGAAGTGAATGCCATATACAAACATATTAGGCAAGTGAACAGAAGGGAAAAGAGGACACTATTCAAACTAAAAGGCATTACTGGCAAAGGAACTAATAGCCATAGACTAGCTATTAATAGCTTTAGGAGGAAAATTAAGCTGTGCTTGACCATTAGAGCACTGAGATTAACAAGCCCAATTCTGAGAGGAAATAAGGAAAGAAAATGTATAGATAGCCATTTCTGAGAGGGCAGTGAGACACTTCATGAAGTGTGGTGTGTGGTAACTCGCATGATAAAGGGAAGACTCCAGGGAGCAGGTGTGTCTCACACAGCCCAAAGCTGCTTTCCATTCCTAAACATACTCTCTGTTTTAAAGTGGCAGTGGGACTTGGTTCTGCTGAGACAGGAAATTTGGTGTGACTAGAAATGAAACCTGAGCTTGAGATGCTCATTCCCTAATAGAAAAGAGGTATGAGAGAATTAGCACGAGAAATCCCAAGTGTTCCTGGGAAGCTTGCTGGGTCTGCAGTGCCCTTCAGCAATGGAGAGCACAGCTAATGCTTCAAGCATCCTCGACAAATCCACCCAAGCTTCCAACCTACGCTATGGCTTTCAACATATCTGTACTGCTCACTATGACTTATTTGATCAATAAGTTCTGTAGTTCCATGAAAGGATCAGTCTGCATAAATCTTATGATTATTGTACCAAGAATTTCCCAGAACTGACTGCTCCCATAACAGACATGACATGTACTGACTGTGCAGAGAACTAAGAAAGCTATGGACCCTGAATAACTTGAACTGGAAAATTTTTCATACTTGAGCCATGGAAGAAAACAGATAAAGAATAATTCAAAATAATTAAGCCTTATAATTATGGCTTGGTTTTAATTAATTAGAATTAAGACATAAAATCCCCACAGCCTTTGCATTATTTTTTAATATTATGTCAGAAATTATCTTTGATTGTTCCAGGTAAATAATACTACAATTGTTTCCTTTTCTTATGCTTGTAGACTGCTAGGCAAGTTGGCTTCTTGCCAATAATAAGTATTTTCATAATTCTTCATTCTCAGAGTGCTAGAACAAATCAAGCTCCAAATTTTAATGTTATACAGTTTGTTGCTTCAATTTAAATTTCATGTGTTGCATGTTTGGCTCTTTTTTCCTTGGCTACCTTTTTGGAAGCTCTTAGAAATAATTCAAGTCTTTTTTTTTTTTACCTTAAACTTATTGGCATAAATACCACATGCAACATATGCCTCTGCAACGCATATGAGAGCCACGTAGAAAAAGATTTGAAAATATGAAATATTTGCAAAGAGAATAAAATCCTATATAAATTTATTAATTATGTCTCCACCAAGACTGCTTACTTATGTAACTATTATCCCATAGCCTAGCTTGATTTCTTATAGTTTGTTGACCCATTTGGTAAATTCGCAGACAAACTTTGGCAGAGGTGTAACTTGATAATTAAAAAGTATGTTATCTCTTGCCAGCTTGTTATAGCCAAGTGTAAGCTGAACGCTAGCTTTCCCTAATCCCATCAACCCAGTCTGTAGGAAGGGTCAAGGGTCAGTAACTGCTTCTAAAAACACTGTTCAATTGAATCCAAACAAGCTCTTACCTACTAAGCAGCTGCTCACAAACAATTCGGAATCTGTCCTCATTACCAATTGTTAGGGGCTCCTGTTGCAAGAAAAGCCCTGTTTTGAATAGGCCTCTAATGCACCAGCAAGTCTTCATCTGATAGGCTAAGACCTAAAGTCAGCAAATTTTTTTACTTCTTTTTTTTCCTTCTAGCACAAAGAGAAAAAATTAGAAACCAGCTATTACCAGCTGGCATATCTACTGTCTCTGTCAGGAAGCAAGATGTTAATTTTCAAAACACAGTTTTGTACATCAAGGAGGACTTCTAGGAAGTGGGGGAAAAAAAGAGTAAATATAATAATATATGGAACATTGTGAAAAGCATAAACTATTTTTCAATGACTGATAGAACAAAGAAGATTGTGCTAGGAAAAAAGAGTTTTAGAATACCTCTTAAAGAAACTATTCAAATATTTTAATCACTACTGAAAATAAGAGCAACATCATTATGATCAGTGGTCACACCTAGTTTTGCTGATTATCTATAGGATGCTGGTCCTGGTGCCAGGATTTGCAGACTTTTTTATTTTGTTCTACTGTGTCACATATCTAGTAAGCTATAAATGTTTTTGGAAGGAATAGATGAAGATGTTCGATATTTAAAACTTGTAGAATGGGAAAACTTTACTTACAGTATAGCTTGTTGCCAGGTACAAAATCAGAGTAGTTTCCTGATTTAAACATTCACAGACTTATTCCTGGAAGTTTGTTAAAGTTTGTATCTTCCTTTATTGAAAATGAAAAAATCTTGCAGCAGTGACCAGCTATTGCAATAGGGGGTCACATCCTGAAACTGTGGTATGTAGGGTACCTCCACAGGTGTAAACTGGGAGCCTTGTGGTAGTCTCACTGGTTTCAGAGTGTGAAGAATTAAACCCTCTCTGACTGCTCTTATTTTTTATGTTTTAAACGCAGTTGGGTTTTCTGAAATTTTTTTAGACATCCTTGTAAAAGACCACCAGAAGCTGACAAATGAGTGGCTGCACAGAGGTATCTAGGCCTGACACCAGCTTGGTAAAAACACATGCATTGTGGTGGCTCAGAGAATGAGGATGTGGTTCCAGACTCCTGAGATTTTCAGTCTCTTCCTCGTATTCCAGAAGTCAGTAGCTTTTACAAGCCTGATTTGTGGAGCATCTTGTCTCTCTCTCTCCCTAAGGTCAACCTGCTATCCCAGGCAGGAAAGTGAAGTGCACAAGATAAAGAAATTTCGGAAGATTTCCTAACTCAGGTGAAGGGTTTTATTACAGCAACACATGCAGTTGCATGATAGTTGTCCTAATTTTATATTGCAGTCCTGGAAGCTAAGAATATATGTTTCTTCTTCTGTGCTGCTTTTTTTTTTCTTTTTCTTTCTGCTGTGAAGATCACAGTATATTGTGGGAAAAATTGATTTTCATTATTCTCATAGTTGCAAATGGAGAAACAAATATTTTAGGTTACTTTACTAAGACAGTGGTAAGAAAATAATTATTCTGTGGAGCAAGAGAACAACTCTTGTGAATATTCTTGCAGCAATTGCTGCACATATTTAAATTGCCCATCAGACACAGTACAAATATTAGCTTTCAAATGCATGCAACTTATTAAATGATAAGTGAAATTGCTGTAGAAATGGACATTATTAGAAATATACCACTGAACCATATTTTTAGTTTTACTTGAAGCCTTAAGGATATACAAATTCCATTTAAGTGATATAAAAGTCTCTGACTTCCAGAGGCAATAGTCATATGCAGTACATGAGAGGACTTAGTATACTAGGCAAATATTCCTAATAGTTTAAAAAGGAAAAAAGAAAGAAGATGAAGATGAGACTCACTGGTTTCCAGCAGTTATGGCATGCATGTATGCACTACTGGGTTGGTTGTCTCTGCTCGTTCAAATTCCTCCACCCTCCACAAAACCCCTTTCTATGAGTTCATTCTATGGGACTCATTAAAGAATATTTTTCTAAGGGCTTTGGATGTTGTCTTTTTTCTTTTTCATACACTCCCCCAAGAGCAGAGATGAGAGTGATGCCAAGGTCTGAGCTTCCCTCTATGCCGTTTCATCACTGTCCAGCCTCCCTTGCTGACTCTACTCTGACTCACTGGAAACACACTCGTTATCCACTTTGGCTGGCAGGCAGGCATTCAGCTATTCCTTCAGAAATTAATTTGCCCAGTGGACTCTGCTTTCAGAATAATACCAGAATACGACCCAATGATCACACTGCTAGCTTTGAAAACATCAATGCTAGCAGTCAGTTGTTGAGAAACAAGTCCATGGCCTCAGCACATTTCTCAAGGGTGGGTATTTATATATCCAAAATGCCATCCAAAATTGGCTGAGGATGAAGGGGCTGGGAATGTCCTCTACCCCTGCCAGGAAAGACATTGTGGTGCTGCTGTTTGCTCCTGCTCCTCACTTGACTACCTAATCTTATGCAGAGGGATGGGAAATGGGTTCAGCCATGGGGGCTTCAGCCCCAGATTGTGTCAGAGAAATTCCCATAGTGACATTGCATTTATGAACTAGCTCCTGCTTGTGTTATTCCCAAAAGACATAAATTTTCACTTGATCTTACCTACTTGAAAAAGTTTGCAGAAAAAGTAATTTCTCTTGTTGGACATGAAAGTGACTGAGATCCACAAATTTGTGGGAATTAAATTCCCGGCATTAATTCAGGAATTCATTTATTTTCTAAAAAGAAATTATTTTGGGAATTTATTTCCTTTTTTATTTTCCTTTTTTCTTGTTTTTCTTTTGCAATGGATTACTAAATGTGACTGCATTCCCTATTCTTAATTGTCTCCCTGGAAATATTTAGTCAAACTATGCTTTTAGTCACCCCATTATAAATCCAGAGTAGCTCCAATGAGTACAGAGTAAAAAGGCCAGATTTTTATTTGTACAAGTACGAAGAAATTTTATTTAGGGTTCTCGTATACTCTTTCACCATTTATAGGAAAGTTCTGATCAAAATACAAGTTGAAGATTTCAAAGACTTTTTTTTCACAAATCTATATCCCAGCAGGCCTAGTCAGTTAAAGAAACAAACAAAAAACCCCAAAAAACAACCAACCAAAAAAACACCCAAAAAAACTACTCCACTTTATTTTCCTGACTCTGTTAATCTCTTTTCTCTGAATGTTTCTCTTTGTTTGGTTCTGAGTCCTAAATAACAGCAGCTTGCTAACAGCGCGGACTTGATTTAAAACTAACAATGACAGTCTAAGTCCCCCTGAAAAGGGTTAAACATAGAGTGCACACTAAAGTATCTGCTCTAAAAAAATGTCTTTAAATCATTTTATGTTTAAGAGAATTTCTTTTCACCCTTCCCCCTTTCAAAAAAAAAAAAAAAAAAGAGAAAAAGTCAGACCATCTTAACTGTAAGAGCAAGTTTATTCAGGTGGTATGAATCAGATAGGGCTCACTGATGCAAACTATAGCCTCAGAAAGCACAGCAGGCCCTGAGCCTCACAGGGCTGCCCCACGAAAAGAAGCATAACAAAAACCAGAGAAGAACAGGCCTGCAGTAATCTCCTTGCCCTGGCTAGAAAACAGGGGTGAAGGAAAGCTGCCCTCTCATTATGGTTTTGGTCTCAAGGTTAGAATTAGACCCTTAGGGTAAGCAGCTGTCAATTAGAGATAACTGCAACCAATGCTGTCTGAAATCTTGGACTTATCTCCTAGCAACTCCCCTTCTTTCAGGGCAGCAACCCTCCACTCTGCCTTCAGCTCAAGAGTCATCTTGAAGACAGCGAAATAACCTTTTCAATTTGGGCAGATGCATAAAAAATCCAGCTCCCAGAGCCTGCGTGAAGCCTGCGTGACATTTGACTGAAGCCGGGTTTTAATCTAGGTTGATTATATATTTGCTTTGTTTTCCACACTGCAGATGTTGAGAGGTGATTTTGCTAAAAGAGCATTCTCAGTTAATACCTACAAATTCAGTGAGTTTTAGGCACATGGTGGTTTGCTGACAGAGACACAGGGTTATCATGTTTGTGCATCTGCTGATGCATCTCTCCTTCCCTCTGTCTTTTACACCAGGAGAAATTTGCCAAGAGTGGTGAATGAGGAGTGGCCATGGTTACGGCAGCAGCTCTGGAGTCCTCTCTCTGGCGTAGCAGGGTGTGCAGAGTGAAGACAAGCATAAATCCTATTAAGAAAAGCAAGAGGTTATGCACCATTTGTGTAGGGAACATGACTGAATTTGAGGAGGAAGTCTAAAACACACCAAAAGGCACCCTTACTTCTGTTTTCAGGGTTTACCGTTCATTAGATCTTATTTTAGATCCGTAGCAGTCCCTTTTCCTAATGAGGTGAAAGGAAAGAGGGAGAGGGGGATCAGAGAGAGGAGGAGCAGGGAAAGAGAAAAGGGGTGCTCATGGAAAAATAAGAAATAAGGGGGGGGGGGACGGACACACAACAAGGACGAAGCTCATCTTTGATTCAGTTGGGGTCCGTATTCACAAAGAGATCACTCAGAAATTTTGTACAAATGGCAGGAGCAGAATGTGAGCGCAATGAGGGGCCTAATGCAGGCACTTGTCCTGTAATCAAAGATTCAGCTCAACATGAGTCCTTTGTGAGACAACAGCATCATTCTCCACCCAGGCTAACCCCTGAATGCAGAGCAGCTCTCTCAAGCAAGGCAGGCAGGATGAGCTTCGCATTTCTTTGTCTTCTTTGGAAAATATGATCTTTTTTTTTTTTCCTATTCCTCATTTGCTTCTCTTTTAAAGGAAACATTTTTTTGATATGCCTGTAGTAAGGCAGAGGATGTTTGCGTGAGTGGAGGTGCTCTCAGGGTGAGGAGAGAAGCAGATGGGCTGACATGGTGGAGCGAGGGCAGCTCCAGCCTGCGTTTGGGGAGAGTGTGCAGAAAAATGGCTGACATCTCCCGCTCGCGAGTGCATGATGGGCGTCCTCCTCGGCGTAAGCACAATTCCCCCTTCCTCAGGCTCCAGCAGCCCTACTCAGATCAAATGTACAGGGATTCCTTTCTTCCTGCTTAACGCCATAGTGCAGTAGAATTTCACAGTATTTTAAAACACTCTTCTTTTAAAAAGATGTTTTACCATTTTGTTAAAATGAAACAGGGAATTTCAATTTGTGTAAATAGACTTTTTCAGTTGGGTTGCATTAGGAATCCCTTTTTTGAGTAGCAAACAGTGTTTCCTTATATATATTTTAAATTTCACGGTAGAAAATTGATTTTGCAAAAACAGAAAAAAATATTTATCTGCTTCCTGATATTTTTGCTCAGTCTGAACATTACCTGATATGATGGGTATACTGCATTCTTTTCAGAATTTGGCTCTTGAGAACTGGAAACAATATGCAGAAAGTAAGTCAGATTTGCAATCCTTAAAGCTTTACCCAGAAACAATACAAAGAAACGCTATTAAAGAATTGCCATGCAGAAAATGAATACAAAACTAAGTAGCCCAGTTGAACATTTTGTTTTTCTGGGGTTACAGCAGTCTACAACAGTGTAAACCATCGTGGCATTGTGGCTGGGAAGCAAGTCCCAAATTCTTAGGAATCCCATTAATTCTTTGCTTTCTTCGGTAGCTAAGTGCTTATCTCTATAGAGAGCTGACTGCTACCTCTAGCATTGCTAAAGGTGTGTGTTGAAAAGGCTACCCAGAAATGAGTCAAGCCTACATTCCCTGCTGATATCACAGGGAGTCTTGGAAGCAAAAGGTGGACTGTTTAAATTTCAGACAGGCTTACTTTAGACACAAATATCACATTAAATAACCAGAAATACCAATATTACTATTTTAGTATACAACATAAAGTTTAAAATATGTCTCAACACCCAGTGATGACAAAGTAAAAAGAAAAAACATTGTTCCAAATAATAGACTTCTTGACATAAACTTCAATTGTAAAAATAGAAAATATTACTGATAAGGTAATCTTATTGTTAATTTAACTGGCAATGTGTTTGTGATATCTGTTTGGTACACAGCATCATTTTTTCACTTGATTCTCCAAGACATGGTTGTGATTCACCTGAGCTCTGTACGTGTGTCTGTGTGTGTATATTTGCGTGGGCATGTATCCCTCAGCTACCTTGCAACTGAGGGTTTTAGAAGCCTAAATTGTGTACTTTTCTGTCTGGTTGTGTAAGCAAGTCAATTTACCTACATTTTTGTGTTCCATATATCTAAAACACAGTGGACATCTACTTGTACAGTTATAACATAAGACTTTATGAGATTATTATATAATATATTTATATTTGTCAAAACTGGGAAAATATAAACCCCCAAAGGATTCTTTTGTCTTTTTTTCCTTTTATGTGGCATACGTGTGTTTTCAATTTTGTATTATAAATTCGTGACATTATATAGAATTGCAAAAAAAGTTTTTCATTTTCAAACTAGGCCTGGCTTTAATTCTGGGTATGATGTAATCACTACCATACCCCTTCCTGGGGAAATAAACCAGTGAGAGCCCTGCAGCTCTGTGGCCCTGTCAGGCTGCCCTGGGCTCTGCTCTCAGAGCTCCCAGTGTGATTCAGCACTCTGCCCCTATTCAGGGACAGAATAAGAATGTGCTTAAGTGCTTTGTGCTTCGAAAACATGCTTAAATGCTTTGTTGAATTGAGAACTAATTAAATGACTGAAAGTTCAAACTTAATATCTCTGTGTATGGAATGTGTGAATTTTCCCACAGGAAAGAATAGCATGCTCTGAAAACATGGTCAAAAAATTGTGGTCTTTTTCCTTGGGTTTCGTTTGTGTTTTTTGTGGTCTTTTTTTTTTGTTTGTTTGTTTGTTTTTTTCATTAGGAAATAGGGTATACTTAATTTTTAGGGTTTTTCCTTCTAAAAAATTCAAAATACTTTATAAAACATGAGCAAGAAAAATTGAAAGCAAAATAAAAATATACATTTTTCACTGAATTAATTTTGCTGTTGCAGTTATGTTTTATTTCTGAAATCTAGAAAATGCTACTGGGGGGGGTTAATTTCTCAAATGTTAATTTTTACTTTTTTTTTGAAGTGCCTCACAGAAGGGGTTGGCAAAGTTCCAGAATAACAGCTGGAAGTGAGAAGGAATGAAAAAGTATATCATAGAAATTCAAATGAGAAATAGGATATACATTTTTAATGGCTATGGTTATCATTCATTTGAACAAATTATAAATGTATAAACGAAGAATTGGTTTTTAGATTTCCAGATGTCTTCAGTTCAACGTTGGATGCCTTTCCAGTAGACAAATACAAGCTATTAACTTCACAGAATGTCTGTGAGTTGAAATTCAGACAAAGGTAAAATGGTACATTCTGGCCTTCAGAGCTCAAAGCATCAGAGATAGGAAACACTGTAATTCTGGACATAAGAATTCATTTGCAGTATGTCTGAAAAGGGTACTTCATTTCATGTCCTGAAGAATGAGCAATTTTTTTTAAACATGATTTCGTTAGGGCTTTTTTTCTGTTAGCTATGTTTGAGAAAGCACATACATAACACCAGAGAGGGTTACAGTTAAGATCAGATCTATTGACATAATTAACTTATTTGCAAACAGTTTAATGTATTTTTGTCTGAGTCTGCCTTCTTGCACACACCAAAACTACTCTGATTCAGCTCCTTGTGAATTAGGGTGTGCAGCAAATAAAGGAACAATCATCTCGTCCAAACATATTTGCATTCTTAATATGGTGCACACATTCAGGCAAGTGGCAATTTGCATGAAGACCATGAGCCAAATTCAATTCTGACAGTAGTAGGCATAACTTTATTCAAATCAGACAAGCAGCAGGCATTTACAAGGGGCAAGAATAGGTGCTGTGTATGTGCTGCGTGTCCATGCTCCAGCAGAATGCATTACCGTTGCCGAAAACTTCATATTTTTCTTAGACCAGAGCTTATCAAAACTAAAGGCAAGTTTCAGCTGCAAGTTTGGGTATACATGCAATATCTGACAAGATATACAGCTTGCTTTTACACCTAGGGTTCAGTGCGAATAAAAATCATACTTTTATAATTATTCTCTTTGTAAGCTTTTGTATCTGGGATTAGATGATAAGCATCATGCCAGGATGCCTCTGGCCACCTTCAAAGCATCTTTACAAATTCAGTCCCAAGCATAATCAACTTCATTCTGTCCAAAGTATTAGCATTTTTTTAAATGCTTGTTTTCTAAATGTTCTTACTAATACTTTAATGGTGGTTGTATACCCCTGTGCTGAGGAGCTGGCTGATGTGTCTTGCTGTGCTTCAGCAAATGTTGTGAGGAATCTACAGCAATTAGCTGCTCATGCCTCTGCTTTCCTGTTTTGTGCCTTCCCTTTCATGTATCAGATGTTTGTAAGTTTTCCATTAGACATTTCCTGCTTCTAATAGATGTTTGTGAGGCTTTTGCTTTGAGCTATCAAGGCTCCAATTTGTGCTGAGATGTTTGGTTTTGTTTTAGGGCTGAGGGGTCTTTGTACTCCTTTCTTCCTAGAAAACATTATAATCTGGAAAAAATAAATAAATTGTACTTTGCAAAAACTGAATACGACTCCTTCATCTAAATGGCATGGTTTGCACATGTGTCTTTTGTCAGCATATCACTCCTAAAATAAAAGCACTTAAACTGCAGTTTCTGCCAACTTATCAGACACCAATTGGTGACAACATATATGTATTGCAATTTCTAAGGGCAGCTTTGTACTCCAGTGTTTTCATCTTCCTTGCCCTGCTTTTTTTTTCCCCTCTTTTTAATTTGAAACGGTGACTGATTTCTTTTTCTGTTTCCACCAGCTTGGTGTGCTGCATGTAACAAGTAAGTAGCTTTAGCTGCTTTTGAAAGAAGAAAATACCTCTTAAAAAGTGTTTCAAATGAGTGTTGCCCAATGTGAAGTAGCTGTCAAAATTAACAGGAAAGGCATAATTGATTCTCTGAAAGTCATACGTGAAAACTAGCTTAAATTTTACAAAACCACTTCTGATGTGTTTAAATATTTAAATAAATGTGGTGCTGATCTTTTAATCCCCTCTTCCATGTTTTAGCAGTGGAGCAGCCTACCCAGGCACCAAGGCAGCCCCGGCCTCTCAGAGGGTGTTTTTGCAACTAGGCGCTATCCGTCATCCCTCCATTCACGTGGTACCAAGGTTTCTGGATCTGTATTTTGCTTATCGAGTCACCAAACCAATGCATCATCAAAGGAAGCTGTCAATTCACAGCACATCACCCGTGCTTTGAACTTAGGAATGAGTCAAATGTTTTGGAGCTTTATTTATTACGGTCAAAACTGGGTTTGAATTAGCAATGAGGGCAGGGGAGTGGTGAGGGGAGCAGAGGATGGCTGCTGACTCAAGAAACCTGCTGGGACTTTGTGGCCCACTGCTAGGCAACAGCCCATCCCCACCACAGCAAACATACAGCCACAAAATGAATTACCTCATCTACAAATCAGCTATTTGATATGCAGATCGGACTGCTGGCCTCTGCCATAGCACAGCGCTGCACGGGCAGCAGGTGCAGCAGGGACAAGTACACGGCCTCTTCATGTTTTAAAAGGCAGGGCTGGCTTGTGCTCGCCCACTCCCTCTGGTCCTTTGCAATTCCTGAAGCTCTATTGCCTTCATTTTTTATTTAGATCCTCCATTTAAAGAAAACATGGCGACTCCTTTCTGCTTCCCTCCGTGCCCAGCCTTAGGCCCAGGGAGGAAGGGGCAGGGCTAAGAAGCTTCGCCAGCAGCCTTTGTGATTCTTCCAGCATCTGAACACACGACCTGAAAAAACAAGGGGCGTTTAAGGAAGGAATTGCAATTCCCAAGGTTTTTGTCTTCTCAGATGTCTTGTCTTTCCAAATGATTATCAGAGTGTGGTTTGTTGTTGTTTCTTTATCAAAATGGAGACCCTCTGTGCAGACAGTGCTGTGGAAGGCGACATTTTCCCTGTGTATTTATGTTCCCTTTTAATTGCATGGAGGGTGCTGTTTTCAGCCTACAGCGAGGGGAGTGCATGCAGTTTTGAGGGCACATTCTCAAAAAAAAAAGCAAAGACACCATTTTGTAACAGAATTAGAGTATTTTTCAGCTGTGTGTTAAAAAGAATAAAGAACTGCTGCTACTCTGGACTATGAAACAGCACTGAGCCTCTTAGTGGGCCTCAAAGAGCAATAAAACACAGTGTAATATAATTTGTATTGTCTGTGGTTGCAGGTTATGTCCTGAAAGCTGTAAACTATTACAGCTTTATGGCTATGCTGCTGGTATTAACTAAATGAAAGGGCTATTTGTTCTAAATCTGTAGCCTGCATGATAGCAAATCTTAAATTCATCAGAAGCAATTGATGAAAAAGGGGGTAAAAATGCTGCAGACCCAATAGCGTCAAAGCTCTAATGCAAAGAAAACAAAGATTTGGTGTGGTGTCCAACCCCTTCAGGTTTCTGCCTCATACTTCTGGGGGGCAGAATTGATCATCCCCGAGGCTACGAGGTTTATTCAGCTGATGGGCCTGAGGGAAGCCTTGGGCTGCTTGTTACAGGAAGCCATGAAAAAACAGATATTTACATGTCTAGATCATTCTGGGAGTCTAAAGAAAGATCCTGAATTTGCTGAAACACAGGAGATCCTTCTTTTTACCTCCTTAAGAGAGTTTTCGTTGAAAAATGCACCTCTGAGTAACAAAGAGTGATTTAGGGAGCCAATCTAACAACCCATGTCTTTCTCCTAAAAGCTGTGAAAATGTTTAGGTTTTAGCTTGAAACCTTGGAATTTCCTGTTAAAGAGGAATTGTTTTCCGCAAGTACCCAGTTGCAATGCTTTAACTTTATTCAGACTAGAATTTAAACATGGATGAGATGTGTCATTAAGCTTGCTCAGGACCATGAATTATTTGTTAGATAATTCTGCAGCTGGTTCCTCACACCTTCATCTTCTGCATAAACCATTGGTTGCTGATGCTGGGAATAAGTTCTGGCTGGTCGTGGACTCTTGGTCACTATGAACTGCTGTCAGGCTTGTGTGAGACAAACACTTTTGAGTTCAGAATACACATCAAGTTAAAGCACTCAAATATTTGCTTAAAGCTGGCTGAGCCATGAGTCCTGTTTTTTACTAAAAACTCACAAGAATTCTCACAGCAAATGAATGCTAATAGGAAGGATGCAAAAGGAAATGGGTTTGGACACTCAAAGGAATGTTGATGACACAATTGTGATCATTGTCCCATTTCTTTCAAATGGGCTTTGCCTAGATGTCTGACTGAAACCAGTGCCTCAGTGTTCCTAAAATGTTGTCTTCAGGGCTTGTTTCAGGACAAAGTGCTGCAAGCCTCCCACTTTGTCCCCTGCCTGACAAAAAGCAAAACCAGCAGTTTGAAACACTTCGGGGTTTGATACCAGGGAGCTTCAACAGGTTCTTGAGGCCTGAGCAGGTCTGAAAGAGGACATGGACCTGCCCTCCTGAGGTAATGCAGGTGAGCAGCAGGCAATGGAAGGGGGGAGTGGGACTGTCCCCTCCCTTGTCACAGCCCTGCCGTGTTTGCACGGTTCTGTGAGGTTATGGTGGTTCACTTGCTTTCTTCTGTTTCTCTGAGGACAACCCAAGTTGCTTACCTGGGAGAGTGTGGGCCATTTTAGGGGCCATTTTCATTGCCTTTTGTCCTGGGGCTTGAGGCACATTTTGTTACTCATGGGGCATATATGTAAAAATTACCTGGCAGTCTGTTTTCTCAAAGCAGGCTCAATTTTGCAAACTTCCATGTGCTTTAAAGTCCTTAACCCCCCTCCATTGCAACTTCTCAGATATTTGACCAGATGTATACCCAAAAGTATTTTAAGTTTTGAAAGCATTTGCTGTTGAGAGCATTAACTTCCATGCTTTGTGGGTGATCACACTGGCAGAACAGGGCTGGGTAACCAAGAAACCTCTCCAGGACCCCTGCCACATACTGACACCCCTGAAGCTTTGGGGTATATTCCAGGCACCTTCCACTCCCAGCTATGGTTCAGCTTACCAAAAGCTTCTCCACAGAGAGCATCTTACGTCTGACATAGGTGCAAAGATATCATAGAATCATAGAATGGTTTGGATTGGAAGGAATCTTAAGGTTTATCTAGTTCCAACCCCCTGCTATGAGCAGGGACACCTTCCACTAGACCTTCTTGCTCAAAGCCCCATCCAACCTGGCCTTAGACACTCTCAGGGATAGGATGTCAATAACTCCTATATTTTTAAGGACATGCCACAAGACCGGGGGGTTTCCAGCTGAAGGCAATATGTTCTGAGTGATAAACATTAGAAAACTTTTGGCTGCTGTAAACTCAGGGCTCTCTTCTTGTGATTTTAATAGCAAAGAAATGTCAAGAAGCCAGAGCAGGTGAGAGAGAGCAGCCTTGGTGAGGAGCTGGATGTGACCCTCAAGGGCTGGGGCTGGCAGGGCTCTGTGACACAGCTGCAGGCTATCCCCTGCCTGCAGGACCCAGTGCCAGAGAATGATCTGGACCATTTTCACATAATATTTGAATGAGGTTTTAAATAAAGATGCCAATAGTGTGTACAAGATCACAAAAGGCAAAGCTGTTGGTATGCACGGGATTTGGGATGAGCACTAGATGCTTGGACAGGCTGCTTGGGCAATAGCTAGCAACTGAAGAGCCATTCCTGAGCCAGCTAAGTGGCATCTGTTCAGATTTCTTGCGGAGCACAGGCTTCCCTCCCCTGTGACAAGGCCAGGCACATTCCTCCTGTCCCGCCTGACAGCACAGAAGTGGCGGTGTCTGCTGCTGTCCCTGACCCGGGGCCCCACAGGGGCAGAGTCTACTGGTGTGAAACTGCTGCTGGGACAACGTGAAAGGGTGAGATTGTTCTGATATGCAAACAGGGAGCCCTGCTGAAGCCGTGCTGCCTTGAATTCAGGGAGAAGAGCAAGGGTGCTGGTGGAAGGAGGACAACAAATCCCAGTGTTAAGGCTGCTCTTGCTGAATGCATCCCACTAAAGAACAAAGCAAGGAGAGCCTTGCTCTTGCAAGAATTTGATCCACCAAGCAAGGCTGCTACAGTGTTAACCCCTTCGTGGCAAGCCGCTTGGGATATAGTTTAACTGGAATGCCATTGGAAAGCCGCAGACTGCTACACTTTTACAGGCAAGAAATGCCACAAGATCTGGAAGGGGATGACTGGCACTAGCATGTTTGCCTCCACCCTTGCACCTGATTTTTTGAGGGGAAATGCTAGTGAAACAATTGTGGCAGGCCCGTGGCATTGAAAGAGTTATTACAAACCAGTGGATAAAATGTCAATGATGCCTGATGCAAAGAAATGTGCAGCGTTAGCAGATATGTGTTGCTGATCTGGTAACAGCTAGCCCTCTCCATAACAGTGGTATTTCTGGGTTTCAGTAACCAGCCCCATAGGAGGTCTTCCTTGATACTTTTAACCAAATTGTGGCATTTGGGTCCTGGCCAGGAAAAGGAAGCCAGCAGAGCTACTGGCCTTCAGGAAGGGCTTGGGTCGGGATTGCATCTGAGCTGGCAAGCACTCAAGGGCACCGCACAGGCTCCACCAGGCACTGGTAGGATGTGTTAGCCTTTTTGTGCCCAGGCAGCCCTTCCACACATTTTCTAATCCCACCAGAGCGGATAGATTGCATTCAGGAAAGACATAATTTCCATATCCTTTGAGTGTGATTGTGCAAGGCCAAGCACCATGTCATCTACTGTGCCTATAGGTCTCAGTTCAGAAAAACAGCAGCATTTCACGCTTCCCCGGTCCTCACCCTCCCCTGCCTGCTCTCCCTGCCTGCAGATGCTCTGCTGACAGTTGCATCTTCCTCCAGCCAATACACTCAAGAGACCACAGCCATGGTCCTGGCTTGTTTCTGCGTACCCAGGACCACAGGGAGAGGTGCAGAAGTCTGCACAGCTCACAGCCAAAATTTTTGGTGGAGCAGTTGTACTGAGCTTTGCCAGTGGAACGTGACTTTGGGATTGGAAATCACTGGACTGTAACTGCCTTGCACCATGCTCTGTACTCATCCGCTGTGATACTGCTGCTGCTTGTTGCATCCTTGTTTCTAATTCTGAACTACAAAGGTCACTCCAAGGCTCCATCTGTGATGGATGTGATTTGCTCCTGTTGCAATAGTCTTTGCAAGTACATAGCACTGACACGCCATGCTGGTAAACATCAGGTTAATACCAGCAAGAGACCTCCCCAAGTAAATAAGCACATTACAGAAGCATCCATGTTTACACCAGAGATTTTGCCAGTCACCCCTGACATACTGGGGGTCGCTTGTTTGCGTGCTTCTCTCTCACTTCACTCTCCCACACAAAACTTCTAAGAATAAACTAGATTTAAGCTGTAGCTGAACAACTGTAGACAGCAACACAAAAATTTGCTTCCAGGCCTGAAAGTACTTGAATTTACTTTTGTGATGCTCTTTCTGTAGATTATATTGCTCTTCTTTTTCCTCTTTTTTTTTTTTTTTTTTCTTCCCCCAAGAAGACCCATATTGTAACACTTTAACAGAGGAAATTCACTCTGCCTCTGCTTTCCTGCTTGGTGTATATTCAAATAATTGCTGCATTTTAACAAGCTAAATTGCATTCCCACCAGCTGTCCCTCAGACCAAACCTTCAAGGATATGCTAAACAATAATGACTGCAACAACAGTAAACTCAAAAGGCCTCAAGATCCCTTCAAAGATAAGATGTCTTGCTGTTTGCCTTCCATATCCAGGCACTTTCATGCAGATTAGCAAAACAGCGTGCTTACAGCCTACATAGGCAAAGCAATGCTTGGAAGGGGGTGAGTTTAGCCCCGTGTGAATGTAGGGAAGGAAAACGTAAAAATCAGAAGATAACACTCCAGCACAAGTCCAGGGTAACTCATCTGGGGCCCTGCTGAGCAGGGTACGCTGTGTCGCCCCTGACCTGGCAGACATTAGCGTTTCACATATTCCCTCCTCGGTCACAAATCACCAGGTAGATGCTCTTCTGCACATGTCATCTTGTGTCCTGCACGGCTCTGACCTGTGACCTTCCCACGGCCGGTGGCTCGGTGCCGGGACTGTCCGGTGTGCGGGCAGGCAGCGGGGACAGGCGGCGGCGACAGGCAGAGGCAGCACGGACAGGCAGCGGGGCAGCCGTGCAGGAAGGGGAGCTGTCAGGAGGAGGCAGAGGGGACAGGCAGAGGCGTGCAGGCAGCAGGGGACGGGAAGGGGACAGGCAGAGGCGTGCAGGCAGCAGGGGACGGGAAGGGGACAGGCGGAGGAGCAGGCAGTGAGAGGGGCGGGCAGCGGCCCCTCATCCCCCGCCCCGCGCTGGCTCACGGCAGATGGGGAGGGCAGGAACCGGGATTAGCGATTCCTCCTCACCTCCCCACCCCTTCCCCGGCCCCAGCTGGCTGTTTAAAAAGAAAGCCATAAACCCATTAGTACAAAGACAAATGAATCTCATACCCTGAGGCATTCCTTCATTCAGAACTGGCCTTAACTACTTTTCCAACCTTCCTCCCTTAAACCCCACTGTCGTTTGGGTTTTCTTCTGTAATAGCAGAGTTTGGCAAAATGCTTGACAATACAGCCAGTTAGGAAGTTTTTAGTAAAATTCTATAGCCTCACTTTGTATGTGTGCAAGTGTATTTTCATATATATATATATACACAAATTTATATATTTATATGTTTATGTGTATAAATCTCTGTCAGCATGTATATGTCCAAATATATGCTCAGATATGCCTTCCACATTGTTTATATATAGACATAATTTTTAATTAAATATGTTAGGCACATGTAGTGAATATTAACATTGGAAACTGGCTGTATGTTAGAGCCAAGTTTAATATTATATATGATTTTATGTGTACTTGATTTTACATTAATGTTAAGCACATGCAAGCCTGTGGCTGCAGCCAATGTGAATTATTTCCCCTTGCATCTACACAGGATGTAGAAAATAGTGTGGCAATACTGTGGTAACTATAGAGGACTTGCCACAGCAGTATGGTGGGAAGTGTTCCAAGGAAATGGCAAGTGAAAATACAAATAAGGTTTTATGGAGTTTTTGTTTGTTTTTTTGTTTGTTTGTTTTCCAGTTAAAGGAACTGCCCTATGTATAGGTGAGATAGTACAGAGGAAGCTATACTGCAAATTATATAAATGGTAATCATTTAGAAGATGCAAATACATAAAGTTATTTAAAGGAGAATCCAGCTGAATTAAATATGTCTGAATTATACTTCAGATCTTTTGAACAGTGCCTAGTTGAATATGTAACTAAACTGCTAAGAAAAAGGCTAATGGGCACTTTTAAGTGTCTTCCTTTTTAACTTATTGTCCCAATCAACTGCCTCCTATTCAGCTGTAATTTGCAATTTCCTGCTGTTAATTATATACATATATGTATATAAACCTGTTAGCTAGCCCATAGTTTAAAAATATGTATTTAAACTAAGTGGAAGACTTAAGCATCTTTTATATTAATTTGCTCTGATTTCTTGGAAACTCACATCTCTCCCCACTGGTTTTATCACATTTTGATTTTTCAGAGGTTTTCTTGGAGTGTTTTACTTTCCACATGTAAATAAAATTATGTCTTGCTAGTGGTGGATTGTGTTCATGAATCACACATGGGACTTTCAATCAAAATCATGTGGATTACAATTTAAAATACTTTTAAAGTAGTAGGCCCCTTCAGTACACTCTGACCATGGAAGCTGAGCAGTCATCAACATAACCTTATGGTGCATCCCTTCAGAGCAGGCAGCAGAATCAAGTGTTAATGCTTGATAGTGACTGGTTAGGTTTTATGAATATGACCATCTACCCCATTAAAATCAGATGTAGTCATAGAGACTTCTTTAAATCACAGCTCCTTCTTAATCAAGGCTCACATCATAGTCAATGAAGTTATAGATTAGTAAAGATTTTGCCCTTAAGTCTAAGTCCTTGTATTTGGTTTATGTAATTTATAAAATACTGGCAGGGCTAGGACACATTAAGTATTCTTCTCCTGTGTGAAACCCATCCAAGGGTGGATTAGGTTAGTTTTGCTTTATGTCATGTTGCTTGTCATGAATAATCCTGCAGTCAGAGGTGACAGACACGTGACATACTGTTAAACGTGACCAGAGGCTTTTCACGCAGCTGGGGACCAAGAGACTCAGATGCCATGGAGGTTAAATGGAGTTCTCTGAGTAAGGATATGATTTGCCAATGCAGCCTAAGTTATCTAGAAGTCTTAGTCTTGATGAAAGACTACTAAATCTCTTCTGTGTTTTGGAAAATTGTGACCTATATCCCTTAATCTTCTATTGATGTCTCCAGCTGTATGTTTGAAGCAGGGGGCACACCAACTTGATTATGTTTTTGTAAAACAACCTAACTTTTCACTGTAAAAGAGGCCAAAGAGGGCAGTGCAGCACAAGGTGACAAGCTTCAAGCCTCACAATAGTCACAGATTAGCAAAAAATGCTTTAGTAAACAGGATTTTGCAGAGACTGGAGCTGTTAATTGTTATTGTAATGCACCACATTTTAATTTAGTTAATTGGCACAAAATGTTTATCTCCATTGACTGAGATAAAATGTCAAAAGCACTTTGATGGCAATTGGAATTACAGTAGGCAACCTTGACAATAGAAGTCAATGTTTTACAATGTGCTGCTGTTTAGATGTGTTTGCTTGGGGATGAAGCATAATGTTTATTACCTCCAAGGTATCCATTTTGCCTTGGGAAAGTGTCCCAAAGCACCACTGCAGATTTTTTTATGTTCCAACTGACTGTATAGATGTGAAAGACAGGCTGATTCAGGTTAACTCCACTTCTGCAGGGAAGCCCCATTTTCATACTCTTAGCAGAGGCCAAGTCTTTCACAAGAACTCTCTGGGCTTGGCTGTGCCTATCAGCCACGGCTGTGTGCCTGTGCACTCTCTCCAAGGGACAAACAGACTTCCGGAGGCAGCACGGTGCTCAGCAAACAGCCAGGTCCATCCCTCCTCTCACTGCCAAGGCATTGCCACGTGGTGCTGGGAAAACACCAACAAGATGTGAAAGAGGAAAATACAAAAAATAGTTCATGCAGTGGGATCCAAAACTGAGAATCCCAAGGCCAAATGGGAATTTAGCCAGAGGACATGAGGTGCTGCCTGGTTTCCAAGTGCTGCTGACACAAGTCTGACTGCTCTCTTTGGAGGTGAATGATCCTTCTAGCTCCCAGCTCTCTTCCTCTGTGGTCCAAGGGAAGTGCTTATGGTCACTTAAACTCAGCTCCTATGTGTGAAGACCCTCAAGTGAAAAGTAAGGCTAAGCAATCTAAAGCAAAGAAGAATGCAGCTCCTGGCCCTCTGCAGAAGCATGCCCCTGAACAGTGAAGATTCAGGTGGCTCTTGCCAGTATCAAATCATTCCTGAGTGCAAATGCCATCCCACTGGGTCAGAACCAGCACTGGCAGGCAGGCAGGGATGATGTGTGAAGAGCAGGCAAGGTCAAACCTCTTCTTCCTCCTCCTTGGGACAGCGTTTGAGCTGCTGGTGGCCACCAACAGTGGTGATACACAGCCTCTGCTGAAAGCAGGCAACTGCACCAAGTTTGGGAAACTCAAGCCAAAATGTAGCCGTGTCTTTCCCTTTTTATTATGGCATATCGTTTTATCAGCCCGGGGGGCTGAGTTCTCTTCAAAGTTATAGTTATAATTTAACTTCCAGAAACACAGCCCCCGACTTTGTTCAGAGACAGAAGCTTCTCAGAAGCGCTTTGGTATCGGAGAGTGCTGGAATGCAGCCATGGGTCAGAAAGCACTGCCCAGGAAAGAGGGTGATGAAAGTACCGACACTTTTGTTTAAACAATTTGCCTTCCTTTTCCCCTCGAGGAATAGTTTATAAATCGTATACCTGTCAAAGCGGTGCCAACACACTGCTCAGACAAATTTCTATTTTTGACATGAGCATGTGTTTGGCTGCGCTTCCGATAGCTGGCTGAGGCTGCCTTTTTATGCGATACGTGCAGACGGAGCATCTCTGCATTCCAGCGACCACCGGCTGTGACTGGGCAGGTCACCCATTCAGACTGGAAGGGCTGAGGCCTGATTCTCAGTCCCTTGTTAATTAAACATTAAGAAACAGCTGAAGCTTGTTTTTTTGGGGTTTGGGCTTTTTTTTTTTTTTCTTCTGACAGCTTGCAAAAACTCTTCCAGCAGACTGGAGCGAAGGAATGGTACTGAGCAGTATAGTGAGGCTGAGGTTCCTGCAAGTAACAAGTGCAAGATGGATCCATGTGGCTAGACAGTCCAGTTCCTCTAACTGATGGTGAGAGGTGGAGAAGCTCTGATATTACTCCAATTATATTTGTTCCTGGAGGAGCTGTTTTCTTTATATATTTTTCATACCATCCACCAAAGGTCTTGTCTAGAAGTTCATACACTACCATCTTTCAGAGTAGAAGGAAAAAAGAGGAGGATGCCATAAAACCATCAACACCCTAGTTTCAGGAAACAAAATCTACATAAAATATTTTCATAAGTTTGTCTGAACCACTTGCCCGTCTTCCACCTGTAATTCGTTCTTCTAGGTTGAACTTTTCTGAGAGAGGTGCCTGGTGACATATTTCATTGTGTTGACTGGTATGGCATCCAATAAATGAAGTGGTTTAGTAAGCATAGTGCCTACCAGGCCTCAGTACTAAATCCACAAAAGGTTAATGAAGCCTGAATCTACACTAATTTTTGTGTGATGGCCTCTCTGGAACCTCTTTGAAGGAGACATTTCTGTGGTGTGAGATGCAGAGAAACCACTCCAGTGGAGACACAGCTATGGCAGGGAAGCAGGGACAAGCTGGGAAATGGTGGTGGGAGAAAAAGCAGAATGGAGATCCAGGATTTAATTTTGAAGAGGATTTGGGGTTTTAGCCTCTTTTCTTCTACAATGTCTTGTCTTCCTGCAGCAATCTAGCATGGAGAACTTTTGTATGCTTGTTTATTCTTGCTTTTGAGTCACATGTTGATCTGGCCCTTGGAAAAGGTCTGGTCTTCCAGGGTTTGTGGGGTGTTGGGATTTTTTTTATGTCTGGGAATTAAAGTGGAATAATTTTTCCATCAGCAGAGTAACTGGCAGCTCCATTGGCAGTTCCCTAGGATGCCTGTGCTTCAAAGTTACACCAGAGAAATGTGTCATACAGTCATAGTGTAGGATACTGTGAAGGAGCAAAATGATGAATCTGCGTGACCTGGTCAGCTGTAAAAGTCAGTGCAGATAACAAGCTCAGTTTTTTATACAGCTTTTTCATTGTCTGTTTTCAGCTACTCTCATTTTGACCCATAATTTGTGTGTGAACAATATCCATCACTGTTTTCCTTTTTCAGTAGTCTGTGTTGCTAAATGGCTGCAATGATTCCTTATTATGCTTTACTGCAGAGGGCAAAAGAAAGGTTTACAGTTAATTGTACAGGAGAGAGCATTGCCATGAAGCTTTGCAAAAATTAAATTGATCTGACATCATAGCAGTCACTTGAGTGTTTGAGTGGTACAGGATGGCACACAAAGCAGAAGGGCAGATAGGTAGCCAGGTGAACTTGCACTGGCAAAGGGAGGGGAGAGAAAGAAGATATGGCTCTGCAAATATGTGACAGGAACAAGCAACAGGGAAAAATACATTAAGTTGTCAAAAACAGAAGGTGATAAGATTTTGTCAGCTGATATTTAGAGCTCTTTGGAAGAGAGGATTGTCTCACATAGCATTTTTATGTATTTCTAAAGCAGGTTCTGAAATCAGAAAACATCTTTTTGAAGTCTCACCTATCTGCATCTTTATTTATCTAAGTACCCTTCATAAAAGGACCCAAAGTCATATGGATTTAAAACCACCTCAGATCTATAAATAAAGAATGATGATAGATGGCAGAAAAATGATCTGTGGCAGGTAGATGTGCTGTGACCAGAGGGACTGGTCTGTTTCTCTTTTGCATCCACATTAATTAGCCAGAAATGGGAGTAAATAACATCTTAATTGAGAAATATTACAAAGGTACTTGGAGAAGTTGTAGGGATTAATTAGATAATCTTCAGAAGGTATTTAAAATATGAGTATTTCTTTGCATACTTTCACTTAATTAAACTTTTATTTCATCCATAAACGAGTGGTATTTTTATCAGTCAAATAAACATGTAAAAATTTGATTTATACCTATAATTCTTTTCCTTCATTCTCAATGTACATAGAGGATATCTCTGTGGGTATATGCCTCTGTGGGTGTATATGTGTGTATGTAGGGGAGTAATAAAATATGTATGGAAGTATATGCACAATATCCCTATTTGGACAGAATTAAGAACAATATTCTTAAAAAAAATCAAGAGTTTCCATCACGTATTTTTTGTATTCACAGGTGCAGCAAGACAGATGAAGAATGGACATATGCAGGGGAAAACACTTTCCATTTTACAGTGCTAACTCCTCTTTATTAGAAAGAGTATGGGAAAGAAGAAAATAAAAATCTATTGTTCATTTTCACTTTGATCATCATAATTTTACACACCACATGCTTTCCTCTTCCAAAGGCATATATTTTATTTATTCTGCAGCTGCAGTATATTGATTTTGGACTACTGAGTTCAGTGCAGATGAGTGACAAACTAAATAAGCTGCTGGGAGACTGATAAGTAACCGTGTTTAATCTCTTGGCTCCAAAACGAAATCCCATAGCTCATTTCAACAATTTTAGTTTTGGTACTCAGTCAAGAGCATACAATCATAATATTTTTTTTTTTTTATAAATGTAAAGATCAGTAGTAGAATAGAAGCTTTCATGGAAATTGCTGCAATTCTGCATTCTACCTCTATCAAAGCATACACAGGATTGTTCCAGATTTACACTAATGCATCTGTATAATTCCAGCTGATAGTTTTAATTAGATGTAAATATTTATCTGCATTTCTTTTACATTGTCTGCATTGTTCAGTTTAGCAGCTGTGGTGTTTCCCAAGCCTCCATCCACTGAATGAACAACAGACTGCACATTTTCCTAATGCAGTACTCTGGGTTTTAAAATACAGATGTCAGACATACCTTCTTGAAGAAAATACTACTACTACTACCACCTATATATTTTCTATAAATGTAATTATTATATCATTATATAAAAATATATTTAATTTTCTGTTATTATTTTCTTAGGTCTTCTAAAAATAGGAAAAATCTAGTTACTTGTAAGTAGTGTTAAACTGTGTAAATCTTGCAACATGCACAGTGAAATCTAGAGGTAGTAAAAAGTGAGGTTTTGAAGTGCTAGCTACAACATTTAGCACAAAACCTCACTGAGAGGAAAGCATTTTAAGGCTGGAAAGTTTTCCTCTTTCTTGGCACAGCTGGACAACACACCAAGTAGACCTTACAAACTGTACCAGAAGACAGTGGCAGCAAGTGAATATTGTGGCAAGTGAATATTGTGTGCTCCAAGGCACCTGACCACAAAACATATCCATGAAATCACAGCTCGTGCAAGCTCATGTATTGAAAGACTGGATGAAGCCCAGCTGAACCTGCAGGGGAGGTGTGATTGCTGTGTGGCAAGCCATATTCAAGCTCATTTTTTCCTACCTCTGATGGTACCAGTGAAGTCCTCCAAGAACCTGACACCTCTGATGCAACACATTTATTACTGTCAAACCCTGAATCGACTGAAGTACAGTCAGAACTACCCATGGGCTCTGTCCTCGCCTGAGTTGCAGCAGAGGCAGATTTTTGCCAGCTGGCCCTTTGTTACAGAAAAGGAACAATGTAGTTCTCCTGCTTGTAGGTGTTTTATTTTAATGCTTTTTCAAATATGATAACAGTTTTAGAGTATTGCTGAGATTTCATACAGAAATGCAGTAATGGAATAATAATGCCTAAGAAAATAAAAGTTTCCAGCTGTCATTTGGAGTAGGAATATATGCAATCCAATAAGGTGACTGACACATGACCAGTGGGATGGGGTGCTTCTAAATGACTTTTCCAACAAAATTCAGTAAAATGGGATTGAAGCAGTTTAACAGTAATTAGCCAGGGTTTGTTCCCACTTTATGTGTTAATGGATAAGCAAGTGTCAGCACATAAGGGCTGTTTGAAAATTTCTCATTAGGCAAATATGCAGGGGTTTTAGCATTTTATGGTTAGGCAGAGTGTTGGTTGTCTAAGCTGAGGCAATGGCAAGCATCTTAAAAAATATTGAGCATTCTAATAACTTCTGACTAAGCTTGAGTTTGTTCCTAAAGAAAGAGACTCATAACAGCACAGTTAAGGCAATTAAAATACAGTAAGGTTCATAGCAGAGGTGACTAGCTGTTTGAAAAGTGCTGCAGCACACAATTTATGGCATCCTTTATTTTAACACTGCTCAGTATATCCTGTAAATGCTTTAATGTGCTGAAGCCAGTTTATTCCTTTGTTAATGGTCCATGATTGCAATCAGGCATGTCCCATAGAGAGCTTCACACTTCCGTGTGAAGTATTATTTGATAAAAAACCAAATCAATAAATCTAATTTCTTCTCTTGCCAGATACAGTTACATAATGTGTTTCCAGTTTGGGCCTGGATCAGTTTCCTCAAATACTCAATAACCTGGGAGAATTAATAAGCTTTGTACCAAGCTAGCATTCAAAATCATTATGACTGGACTCTAGATATTGCTTTGTAAAAACAAAAATAGGACTGTCCTCGAAACAATCTTATGTTTCCACAAGTTTTTAAGGATAATTGAAAATAATTTAAATGAGGATAGCAAATGTAATGCAGAGTGTAGCTTCCAGAGTTTCCACTTTAACCACAATTTTTGTATGTCATCATATATTCTGGAGCTACAGAATCATAATTGAAATAAATACTATGCTTTGGTCTAAGACTGAGTGACTACTCGAAGACAGATAGGTTGATAGTACTTTGTTTCAAAGAGTATGGATTATGACAAAAAACTTTTCTTCAAAAATATGACTGTAAATCTTATGAATCTTCCAGACTTTGGAGAAACGCTTAGATTAGCCCAGAACAGATGCATTGAAGAAATGAGAGAGGCTAAAAAATGAAATTTTCTTCTAATTGGAGTTGCTTCTATTTGAAAGTTTCATTATTTACTTATATTTCATTATTTAATTCTTTCCACAAAATAAACTGAAATTGTGCTGGAAATTGAAAATCGTTTGGAATTGAAAATGTGTCTGGAAACATAAATTCTTTTGATAAATATCTTGAACTGAAGTCAGTCCTTTAGTCTCATCTTCTACTGAGTATTGCATCTCTTCTGAATCATGGGTTCTTCTATAAACTGCATTTCATTTTACTTTCCAGCTGAATGACAGGAGTCATGCTGGCAGAGGACAGTGACACCACATTGCAGGTCCAGCCATTAGGATTCCAAGTACGACCCAAAGGATGTGTGGGATTCCTCATTTTCAGCACACACATCTGGGTCTATTCTTGTAGCTTTTTTCCAATGACTTGGCCAGACAGATTGGCCTGTACTGGGCTGCCCCGAATCAGTACCTGGGGAATTTAGGTGCCTCATTGTCTCAGCTCTGATGCAGGGTTTAGATCTCTTAAAATTAGGTATTTTATCAGCTCACCTGAGAAAGAAAAGGAAATAAATAAATAAATTATCAGAAAAGGGTGATTTATCTTACACTTAAAAAGGTACCTCAGACATCTGGGATTAGTGGGTGTCCAGGGAAGCCTGTTCTACCTTAGTTGGCTATCAGAGGAGTTCAGCCTGGATTTAAGTAAATTTTAATCTTTCCAAGTAGACGGGACCTCATTCATCTATCTTAATATTCGTTCAAATAATCACCACAAAGGGAAATGCTGAAAGAGGGGTTTTGAAACAGTAGTAGTAGTAGTAGTAGTAGCAGCTGTAATTGTTGCTAGTTGTTACAGGCACATTGTTACAGGATATTACTCTCATAATTACAAGCAGGCATTAATGCCGAACTCCATTAAATATGAACAAAAAGAATCACTGCTGTGCCTAGGTCTAAACAAGACACATATCTGTGGTACTGTTTGGAGAGTTCTGTGCTTTCTTTTCAACACTGCTTGAATGAGGGTTTAGTGAATTTATTACACAAACAATTTCAAGGTAATGAATCATCAAGACTAACATTCAGTTAGAACCATGTTTCGATCAGAAATGTACAGCAGATCAGTGTGTCTTTAGCACACAGCAGACACCCATGTCCAGGCATGAAACTGAAGTGGAAAACCCTACACAAAGCTGTTTCCATTTGTGGTCTTAGTAACTGGTTGGAAACTTGAGGTCTTGAAGGTTTTTCCCATTGGAGGAAGTTATTGATGCTAGTCTGCCAACAAAAGTGTACACAGTTCTATTTTCTTTAAAAGCATACAGTTTCAAACAGCAAGAGGACATTTCCTTGCCAAAGGTATCAAACCTCTTCTCTCTGAACCCTCCAAAGGTTCTTTCAGGGTCCTTCTTGGGGGCAATGGATTGTGAATAATCAGGACAGCTTGGTGATTCCTCTGCAGGCTGTCTCTGAGCTGAGATTTGCAGCTTGTTTTTTCTCTCTTCCATGCACATATTTTCACACATACGTCCATTTATTCTGCTGGACAGTAAAATTCCCAGGGAAGTACCTGATGTAAAGATTACAGAATATTCTGAGTTGGAAGAGACCCACAAGGATCAAGTCCAGCTCTTAAGTGAATGGCGCATCTGGGAATTGAACCCACAACCTAAGTGTTATTTGCACTATGCTCCAACCAACTGAACTAATCTCAGATATCTGAGACAAGTCTTTAGATTTGGAAAAAAAAATTATTTCAGTCATCTGCATCCATAGAAGAACCTAGTGGAATTTAAATGAAAGGTAGTGAAGACTCTTTCAATTAGATTTTAGCCATTCTGCAGCAATATTCAATATATTTCTTCATAGCAGTCTTCAAGGGCCATTCCAGTGGGGTATATCTGCTTCTACATTATTCTCAGAAGACAAACTGCACCTTTGAGTGATGAATGCTTGGTTATGAGAGGGAAATAGTACTGTAAACCTTTAGCAGCGAGCTAGTTAAATATCACTTGGACATGGGATTTTTCTAGATGAAGGCCTGAGATTTTTGGACAGATTTTAAATGTGTGTCCAAATGTTCAAATGTATTGGTAAACGTTTCTATCGAACATGATAAAGATAAGTTAAAAAGATCAAGGGTCACCTCGGAAACTTTGTATTTCAAGATACAGAACCCACTACAGTTAAATTCACTCAGTAGATATCAATACTAGAGTCGGAGCACTTAAAACAAGAGAAAAAGCATCCTTCTGCAGTCAAGTGAATTACAAGTATAATCCAACCAAACTCATTACTTTGAAGCCAAACCAGACAATTTAAAAGAGAAAAAACAACCTCCTGGTGTTTGTGCACATGATGTTATATTCAAACAGCCAGTCCTTAGAGCATTGTACAAGTGATATAGAATAAAAGAAGTGCATTGCTAAAAGAAGTTCAATTTTTGCTGGCTTTTTAAAATTAGATTGTGTTTCTAATTCAGTCTTACTCTTTACTGATAGAATTTTTGCAAGCCCAAGTTACAGCCAGTCCCTCCTAGAAAACTTTTTTTTCTGATTCAGTTCAATTCTGTTTTATATTAATCCTTACATCACCCTCATTTCATAATAATATGCAGCTACCACTGACAAATATATCAATAGAATGCTATAGGGTAGTAATCAAAAAACCCTCAGATAGTTCAGATATTCAGTATACTTTTTGATTTATGTAAAGTTTTGGAGCAGTGCCTTTCTGTTCAAGAACACTATCAGTTTTTGTGTATCTATTGATTTCTTTGGGACCTTCCCACGGTGGAGGATTTGATTTGTAAGATATAAAAGGACAACAAATGGTCAAGTACACACTGAGAAATAACAGCACAGAAAGACTCACTTTGGTTTAAATGATGACATTAGAGTTAGATCTTTCCAGAAAAATCAAACTCTTGTCTTTGGTCATACAAACTCAGTGTATGTGCTAACATTTTTTCACTTTAGCAAGACTGATGAGAAAACGATTTCTTTTCAGATATTTTTTGGGGAAGAGAGTTTGCATGATATGACCAATATACAACCAGGATGCATAGATGTGCTTTGGCACCACATGACATTTCTGGGAGCAAAGACCCTGCAATGAATGTCATATACCATGATATTGTTAAACATATTTTCAGGTGGCTTTATTCTCCCTTGCAAAAGCTGGTGCACATTATGAGCAAAATTGTTTGCTCAATAATTATAGTTGCAAGCACATTCATAATATGCAATACATTACAGAGCTTTACATACTGCCTATGTTACCACATTATGGTGTGTACTTCTGGCCAGTCTCAGCAGCCTCAGAGACTGAGATGAGAGAACTCGACCTCCAGTCAAATTTTTGAACCATATTAGGGTGATGCATGTTGCTAAAGGGAAGCTAATTTATAGGCAAGTGGTACCACCCAGGCTTGGAAGCAAAGGCAGATAAGAATCTTATCAGTCATATAATCAACCTCAGGCTTCCTTGCACGATCACTCTTACTTGCTCTGTACTTTCCCAGCTGCCAAATATATCACAGAATAACTCTGAGTAGGGATGAGCTATTCCCAAATTGCTAGTGCCATAGCTGAATTGCAAAACTCGGGCTCCAAATGATTGACTTTAGAATATGTCTTGGATATAGTACTGCTTCACTCATCAGAGAGGAAAATAAGAGGAGCTTTGATTAAAAGCTCAAGCCTTGTGCTTATTAAGTCTTCCTTTCTATCAATAATTATATTTTCAGTTACATCCTAGTAAAACAATTATAGGTACTGTGTATAACATTTTCTCTATATAATACATAAACATATAAATACATAAATGTACTAAATTATAAATATAAATATGTATAGATACGTATCAGACTAAAAATTGAGTGATTTATGAAACCCAGACCCCAAATGGTTTATATTTCACTTAATGAGAAATTAATTTGCCTAGGTATTGTTTTGTTTGTCTTGCCAATAATCTGATTGATACCCAGTGTCAGTGCATCTATTTTCTTGGAAAATTATTTCTAGAAATCAATTTTACTTGCAGTTCTTTAGTTTTCTAGACTTGTGGGCCTTACAGAAAAGTCATTAGCACTGTTAAAAAATATTTTTTCCTCTCCCGTTGTCCTCTGCTCAGTAAATTGAGAGCTTGCTTTTAAGTTACTTGACGCTTACAGTAACATGAGACAATCAGCATCCATCTAGCAGCAGGACTTCAAAGAGAAATCACTATTTCCCCTGACAGTCCTGCCCCATGCACAGCAGCTCCTGGAAGCAGCTGCATTGCTTTGAACTCAACTTTAACTTTACTTCAGAGCCAGCTTAGGGCTCTGAACACGGATGTAAATTGGGGTAGCAAGGTGGTGTAACACACTGGTGAGTGGGTGTTAGAGGGCCCCCTCTGTGCAGGCCCAGAGCACGTGTGAGTTGTTTCAATCCCTGACTACAGCTTTCTGCTCTTTAGTTTGTGCTAGAGGAACTTATTTTACTTCTGCCCATCCCCAGCTGAACATCACTAAATTACTTACTGCAAACTGCTGGAGCACCTGGGGCTCAGATTTGGGGGACCCTGACTGACCAAATTAAAGTTCTTTGAGCAGAGGAAATGCACAGGTTTGAATACCAGCGCCAAGTAATTTCCTTCCTTGTGTTTTTCACCATAGGTACTACTCCCCTGACCATCCGTGCTCTATATCTATTGATTTCTGCTCCTCTTGAGCTATATTTAGGATTAAACCAACTCATTCCTTCTGAGAGGAGACTGGCTGTGGTTATATAGATTATTGCCCTGGGAGCTGTAATGCAGTTTTCACCTTACTTCAAGCACTTTGAACTGAGGAAACAGATGGGTGCCAAATGGCAAACAGAAGTGGTCTGGGTCAAGTGATGTTCTGGATATTCAGCCTGTCCAGTCTCAGTGGGGACAGCCATGGACAGAGCCAGTGCAGACCTCCCATTGTCAAAGACCAAAGACCAAAGGTCCCTCCTCAAAGGGACGAGCTTCAGCAGCAGATAGATTCAGAATATACTGATAATACATATAGAACCCATATCATTATTAGGAGATGCCTCAGTTTCTTCTGTGGATGCCCTAGGTCCAACGTTTCCTGGCCAGGTGTGCCTGGTCCTTTCAAGGCAAAAAGCTTTTTAAAACATCCATATGGGATACAGGGACTGGGGGCCAAGGACAGACACAACTAGACTGATAAATATGAGTTAATAGGAGATTACAAGCAGTGAAGAAAAAAACATAATAATTATAATTAAATTATGTACAAGTGACACAAGGAGAATTTTCTGGCACATTCTTGTGCAGATTTTTAAACTGGGTTTACTAGCCCAGAGCTCATGGTCTTCTTATCAATTCCCACCTTGATTCTGAGTGCATACTTTCTTTACTAAGTCTGAAAATAGGGAGCTATGATTTAAGTTATAATTTCCAGCAAAAAAAATATGTTCACTTGACTAAGCAGAATATATTTTTAATTGATTTCTTCACAGGCCTAATATGATACAGGAAGAAAGGTCCCTTTCTAGCAGAAAATTACATGCATGTTTTATATGCTTTAGATACGTAGCTCCTACTATCAGTTCCCACCAGCCCAGGAAGATGGAATCACCACATGGATCCTTAACAAAAAAAAGATAGTATTGCTGTCTGATTTGAGCCCCTCAGGGTTTATTTGTGTAGGAGCTCCAAATGCTACCTAATACCTTCCACAAGCCCCGCTAAGACAATAAGGGACTGTTGCATAAATTAACTGAGAAAGAGAGAGACCTTTTCTTAACAAATAAAATAATGTATTAAACTTGAGAAAGCTTAGAAAAATGACTTAAATCCTTTCCTGTACTTCATCTGAAATGAGTACTAGCTTCCACAGAGAAATCAGTGGGAGAAAACCACCTTGCAGGAGGCATCAGAGGTGCAGCTTCCCAGGGTTTGAGCTGCATTGGGGTAGCCTGAGGCTCCTGCCAGAAGCAAAGGAGGTACCAGAGGGGCACTGCCAACTTGGCAAAGCCCTACAACCACACCAGCTAAGAGTATGGAACCAGACAAATTACTAATAAGCAATAAAGAAACATCTTTCAGCAAATTACTGTCAAGCAGCAAGACCCACAGGTTGCTGATAATCAAGAAATGGACGTTAGCTCTTCAAGAAAAGCTGAGTCTGCTCAGTGTCTTGACTGCCCAGTTCAGGGGGATCTGAACAGGGGCATAAACAGAAATGTGTGTAAACAGCAAAAATAAAGAAAAGAGGCAGAAATCCCAGAACTGAAAGGATCTAGAAAACGAAATGCAGGTCTACAGTACACATGGGATATTTGATTTGCTAAACATCAATTCCCATTTACCTATACCAGGAAAGCAGTACTATTTCTCACATTATGGGCACAATCATATCTAGGCAAAGATCCCATGTGCAAAATGGAAATACATTTCATAAACCCTTTACTTTGTATTGCTTTCATTATTTATATACCTTTCAAACAGATCTATCAGGTCATCCCTAAACACGCAATCTCTCTACTTTGTCTCATTTCTTGTAATGATGATCATAGTTTCTATGTTTGCAGTGTGTTCCTGGGGTTTGAGATCCCTTAATGACAACAACTTGCCATGGAAGGTCACAGAGCAGGGAAGATACTGTAGTGCTGCAGAGCAGCCTAATCAGATGCACCTACCGAGCCCCAAAGGTCCTGCTCCACTCTATAACCCAAAGAGCCAAATTCAGTGCTGTCACATCAGGCAGCACAGCATAATCTGATACAGGGAAGCAGGAAACATTACAAAGATTTGTTTAAGATGGTGTAGCTTCTGTGGGTTGACAGGACCTTCGTTGCTTAGATGAAAAGAAATAAATTGCAGTCATGAAGAAGGAAATTGGTCTTCTAGTTTTGGTTATTGCATAATTCTTTTGCAGGAGTGAAATGGCTACAGCAGTGCAGCTACATCATTTTACACAGACTGAGGATCTGTCCATTCAGTATAATTTAGCAATTTTCCAACTCCTTATTCAGCAGAATGCAGTCTGATGTGACCTTTTGCATGAACCTCCAAAGGCCACAGAAACTGAATACTTCCAAGCTGACCATCTGACTTATCCTTGTGAAAAGTTACTCTGTATTAAAAGGTCAAAAGAAAAAGAAAAGAAAAGGCTCCTCAGCAGGGAGCTGCCCTTTGGGATGTTAGGTAATTTAAATTAACTGGCATCATGCTGAGTAGCTTACATTTCTATATCTGTATGTGAGTGGGAACAGCTAAGGTCAAAGGGTCAGCCTCTTCTTCAGCAGGAAGACATCCCTTTGCTGCTCCTACTTCTGTGAGCACAATGCTGAACACCAGCGGTTTCTTCTGGGGTCTGTTCCTGCACTCTGCATGTCATGGCAGAGAAACTGAAAATGTTAATGTGACAACAAAAGCAAAAATAGATCTCTCTTTTCCCTGACTGTTACTTTCCAGGGTTCGTTGTCAGAGTTGCTCAGCATCCTCATACTTCTACTCAGGATCAGGATATAGTGCCTAGTCCCCATAGGTAGGAGGATATTTTGTAGGACAGCTAGTATTAACTTCTGCAGTTACTTCAGTGAGGAAGTTTGTAGTAAATGGGGAGAACAGAAGCTGTTAGGAGCTCGTTTAAACATATGACCTGTAGCTATTAAATTAGGAATATAAATTGCAAAGGTGAAATAAGCCGTCTGCTAACGTCTGGAATTTAAATGGTCTTGTAGCCTTTCCTCACAGGTCTAGGAGTCAGGGTCCATGGCACTGCATCAGGCTTTCTCTGTGACACTGAGTTTCTGCAGGCTCTGCCCATTACGGGTAAAATGGAAGAAGTAATAATTTCAAGTGATTTTGGAAAAATCTACTAATTTATTTTTGGAAAGTACTTTGATGCTTATATATAAAATCAGCATATTACTTCAAAAGTGTAAGAAGCAGTTCCAGAGGTTTTGTTCTCATTCAGATGCAGTGGCAGGATTTTTGCATATGATTTATCCTTACCTCTCTTCTTTCCCATGGGATAGGAGAGGAGAGAATTTGTATGAGTTTTTGAGTTTTGGGGATTTGATTGCTTTTCACATATGAAGAATGTGCCATATATTTCACTAAGGACAACAAAACAACAGAAAAACATCTTTCACTTGGAAGGAAGGACAGGTTGATATTCCAAGCCAGAATCAGTGATGTTTGTGATGAATAAATGAATTACCTATTCATTCACTGATTCATTGAAATTACCACTAAGAAACACAAAAATTATTAAGACATTTTGTACAGAACATGGCTGCTAGTACAGCTCATGAATTAGCCACAGAATAATTCAGTAGCCTCCTTACATAGATTTATTAATTTAAAAAATTTCCTTTAAAGGTTTATCAAATTATTTTTTTTTCAATGCACTTCCTAAGACCACACAATTTGGTGTTGCAAATTAACATCCTGTTCAGGGTTTTGAAGTTATTTGGTTCCACTTGGTGTTTCACACCACATCATGGGTGTGCATTATCTCGCTGTAACACGGTCCTGCCATGTCTTCTTGCATAATTAACTTCTTGCATACCAACTAAATCAGTTAATGGATATATGACTGATAAGTTTATTAATAGAAGGCAGGTCAAATTGATTCAGAGGCATTATCATATCCCTAAGCAGAAGATTGCATTAGAGACTGAGGGCAGGACTGTTTATTTGTGTAATGCCCTATCACTGATCTACTGACTAGTGCTGTTTAGTAACTCAAGGAATCTTCATATTATTCTTACAAAACTGAAGATGAAGAAGTGCACTATAGCCTTCAAAATGCTATATACATTAGGATTCAGCCCATAACCAACTGCAAATGCAGCTGAGGGATAGAGAACTGAAGTTTAAGGCACACAAGCAATTAAATTTATGCCACAGCTTTAAATATCTAAAGCTGCTTGTGCCAATCAACTATCTCATCCTTATAGTCAGTAAACTGAAGGGTGATTCATCTCACCTGTTTCTGGCACCTATTGTAAAGGTGAGGTGAATCACTCTCCAGGTTGCCTGTTTCTTTATATCAGTGATTAGATGAGCCTTGAGTGGCTGATTTACATGAGAGAAGTAGAAAAATTCTACCCTGTGTAGCAGGGAATTGCCTGCTAAAGGTACTTCTTCCCCGCAGTGAAAGGTCCACACAGTTCTAGGGAGAGGCATCCTTGGGCTGACTTCCACCAGCAGTGGAGCCACATCGGAGGAGCCGTGTCAGCACAGCTGCTGCTTAGCTGAGACACGCCGGACAAGTAGATAGCTTCACCAGCCTGATGCCATTGCTATGCACTCTTGCTGGATTCGCAAAATGCATCCCCACACCTCAGTCATGTCTTCCTCTTACAAATAGATGGAACCTAAATTCGTGACCCACCAGCTCTACAAAGACAGGGAGTGTGGAAATCTGTTTTATCTTCCAGTGACCATTATTGATTTGGTCTTTTCAGACTGCAACTTCTTTCCAAATCAAACTGTAGCTACTGAACTGGAAAACAGCCTACTTAACAGTTCGTGCACAGGGATATCATTCCCACCAGGCTCTCCAACCGCTGGGAGACAGACCTGTAATCTTCCTGTGTGACAACTAGCCCTTGTGAGAGGTTCAACCCCTTGATGAAAGTGTGTGGTGTCTTGGCCAAAGAAGGTGACTTATTTAACTTTTCTCTGGTGCTAGTTCAGTTTACTTCAGGACTAAGATGAAGTCTGAGACTAACAATACCTTAGTTCAAGAGATGCCATCACAGACTAACCAGCAGCAACCAATTGCCGGATGATTACACTGAAATTCCTATCTTGATTTGTAGAAGAGCTGAGCTAAAATAAGCTCTGAAATGTTTATCACAGGAATCTAGGAGAAAATGTGATAGCCAGACTGTGCTTAGACATTGTCCTAACAGCCATTCCTAAACCATTAGCAGCTCACATTTACCCAATTGTTACATCATTGTATTAAAATGCAATTAATCAAGCTTCTAACACATATTCCTATTTTCTCTTTTTTTTCTTTTTTTTGGTTACAGGAGGACAACACCTCTGCTAGAAGTTTATCCAAAGCCTATCATGATGGTACTCCTAAGTTTCATCCATCCAGGTCTGTGTATTTTGTGTAATTGTCATGAATGCAGGGTGAGAAATAGGTTGCAGAGCCCTTGCACTCTCACTGTGGCCTGAAGCAGTACCTAAGGCAAACACCAACAAAGAGGTTTACTGTTCACCTCATCTTGCTATCTCAAGTACCTCTCCCTTGGGCTTTCATAGACAGATTGTTAATATGTATTAATTATTTTGCTATAAATCCCTCTTGCTTTTCTTGCCATTTTCCAAGTTAGTCCAGAAAATGCTTTTAAAAGATGGGTGAAATCTAAATGAATGCCCACACTGGAGGAAAATCTTCCATTTTTCTTTACTGCCAGCTCTTAAAAGTTATTTAATTTATGCTGTTGTAAACAAAGAAAAGTCAATGAAAATTGCCTTCTCCAAAGCAAAAATGCTGGGAGAGAGCCTTCTGTCTCTGCATGGGAAATTGAAATAATCTGTTCACATAATATGTGTCAATTGTGGAAAACTAACAAAGAAAAAGTACACATAATGATTAAAGATAATAGCTTCTTATCACTGATTCCAATTTTAGACATTTTTTATGCATCACTATGAGCACATGCAACTTTTCCATGTACTGTGAATGAGTCCTGCAATACTAAAACTAATACATCCAAGTGGGGCACATATTTTACATAGCCACCGAAATTTATTTATGTTTTTATACTCAACTAATTAAAAAATCCCAATCTCAGGACATAATAATTTCTTTAATCCTTTTCCATAACTTGTGATATTAGCTGTGGCAATTATTACAAAGAGTAGAATTGCATGTACTTTAAGTACATCACTGGTCATGCAGCTTAATATTGGAATCAAATACTATCTAGAACAGCAGAGACTGAAGTATTTAAACTTCCCAGTAGAGAATCAAGCCTTTGAATACATTTTAACTGATTTTTGTCTTCTATTTTATCTTCAATAAACTTTCTGAACTTGACCACATACCTTTGTCTTGGGAAAATGGAATCACTGAACATATTTTGCATCCTTTCGCTGCTCTTCTATACAGCTGTGCATACCAAAAGAATTCTCAGTTCACTACAAGGTACAGACATGAATAATATTCTCTGAGAGACAGAGAAGGCACAGATAGTATGTCCTTGAATTAAGGGATGATGAAAAGAGCAGGAGAAGCAGAAGTGGAGCCGGAAGATAAATGTGTGTGGGTGTCTGAGCTCCAGCACAGATTTCCTTGTACCACCTATGGGTGTCTGGGGGAACCATCAGCCTCAGTAAGAATTGCACTCACACACAAACTGAGGTGAGTTCTGCAGAGGCCCTGTACTGCCTGTTTGAGCAGATTAGAGCCTTTTGGCATAAAATGAAAGATTTGGCTTTTCTTTACAGAAGGTGAGTCAAATGGAAAAACTGAAATTAATGGTATTTTGAGAATTAAGAGTCATCTGGGGAGTTGTGTCCTCAGTCAACAAGCTTCCTGAAAAGCTGCATTGGACTTTGCTGGTGTTGGTCACCCTATTCGATGTGCAGTAACAGCAATTTAAAACTAAAAGTAGCTTGTTTGCCTGAAGCAGCAGCCAAAATAGCAATACAAGAGAAGACCTGATTATTTTGAATGCAGTTGGGATATTCTGTTATCCACCCTCCTGTATGTTGTAATGATCTGATAAGTGTGTGTCTGGATCTCAAACCTCACACCTCAGAGCTGCATTGTAAATTGAATTAGGTAAATGATAATTAGTTTAAGCAGATATTGTGGCTGGAGCTGAATGAATGACTGACTGTATTCAGATGAAATAAAAGAAGTTCCACTTCCCTCTAAATTTCTTCTAGTGGTATTTATTTTCCTAATAAATGTGTAATGGAAATGTTGAGCCACCAGGAAAAAAGGAGAGGAGGACTAAAAGAAGAAAGTGAAAAGAAAGGAAAAGGAAACATAAATATGGGAACCCTGAAGATGCAGATTTATGATTCAGTTCTTGAATGCCTCTTGTGCATTATAACCTGAGGATATAATACATTATTTCAGGACCTAAATTAAGTTTAGAAATCCAGTGGATAGCTGAAAAACTTTTGCTGCAGATTTCACAAATACAAAACTAAATACAAACCACATCTATACTCATGTAACCCAAAATAATGAGTATTTTTTTAAGTCTAGCAGTATTTAAATTAAAATAACAATTATATTCCAGCTGTGTCATTGATTTTCAAACAGGTTCTCCTGTTTAGGAAGAAACTCTTTAATTTTGTCTGCTGTTTTCTTAGTAAGCATAGAAAGTGAAGTTCCACATATTATAATAATTTGGGCATGTATACCTCACAGACACAAATATTTGCAATTATAAATTCATCTAGTTTACCTGAGGCAAAAATCCAAAAAGCTGTGAAACCTCTTCTTTCCTAACATCTGTGCTGAGCTATGCTGTGGAGTGTCAGGAATACGGATGGATCAATTTGGGAACTTTATTGTATAGCCTGTGTCAGAAGGTAGGGCTCTACTGACAAATGGCCTATGGCCTCCCACATCCATAGATCAGTCCTGAGTCTCAGGAGATTAATCCTGAGAAAGAAACTAGAATGTTTCTTTTTGGTTCCCATCAAGAGTGTTCCATTCTATAATCTTTATCTCCCATGGTAAATCATTGCCTGATACTCTTTTATCTGAGTATCTCAAATACGTTGCGGAACTTAATTTCCACAGGAGCCTATGAAGCAGGTAAGCATCACCTCTGTTCTATAGAGGCATGGGATGATAAAATAAATTAATCTCATAAATATGCATAAGAACTTGGAGATAAAAACTGGGAGTAATTCTGGTTTCATTGTGCCCCAGCTAAGAGGCTTATTCTACCTATTTCATATGATCTACCAAGTGCAGCGAGGTAAGAAGTATTCTTATACAAATCATAGTTTATTCTAAGACTATACATGATGAAGCCAATAATTTTTACATTATTTTCTTACCAAAAAAATGCCCCCATTCCAAAAAAGCAGTATTTTGGAGAACTCTATCCTTGAGTCAGAACCTCAGCTAGTGAAAGCTGGAATTGGTAAGTTGGGGGTTTGGCTTCTCCTGATCAAAGAGCGTTTCAGTGGAACCCCCCAGCCAGCTCCACTTGGGTGGAGCTGCTCTCTGTCAGGCACAGCAGCTCTGACCCAGCCAGCAAATCCTGGGTTGCAGCTGATTCCTTCCATCTTCCCACTCAGCTTGAGGGAAACACATTTTGAATCCTGTCATTTCAGGTTTCTCTCCTGGTGATTATTTCACTGGCAAGAATCATCACTATGGTCCTTGATGTCACTAACATATTTAGAAATCAGAAAGGATTTAGTTCATATGGGTGTGAGATTATTAGGATTATTATTAAAGCAATTTTTAAAAATCAAATTGCATACAATGTAATATGATAAATTGAAATAATCTAGGTGATAACTAGGCAAAAATAAATAGCTAAGTACAGAAGTTTCCTAAAGAATTTCACATGTAAAAAGTTTAGAGCATGAAAAGATACAAAGATCATTAATGATGTCCATAGTTTTGTACAAATACTAAGTTAGTATCTTTCAAATTTGTCCAACCTTGCTTAAGCATGGCAAGAAACTGTGCTCTCCTAAAGCACTGCTGTGCCTCTATGAGACTTATTTAGAAGCAGAAGTATTTCTCAATACTCTGAAGAACTCAAATCACAATTTGTCATCAAAGCAGAATAAAAATTCTGTACCTAATGCCTTGATTTACTCCTAGAAATTTCTCATTTACTTCACTTGGCCAAATAAGGGTAAAAAAAGCTTAAACTGGATGAACTAATTTACTTTGGGAAAAGTTATCTGTTTAAATGGTCATCTTAGGCAAGACACAATTAGAATTACATTGGTCTTTTCTCTTTATTTCCAGTCTACCATGAGTGTATTTATGAATCTCAAGAGGGATGCATTTTTTCCTGTTAGCCTTAATTGCATTTTGTTTAGCTTAATGTTTTAAACAAAAAGCTCTTCCCAACATGGTTGAATTTATGGATCTCAAATTTCTGTAAGGATGCAAAGTTCCTGCTATAAGTTGTCTCTTTATATATGTGAACTTTTTTGGATCAGCTACATTTTAACCTGCAAATGGAAATTTGACCTTGCCACTATAACAAAATGATCATTCCAAAAGAAGAAAGAAAAGTTTTAAAGATACAGAAATAGGATCCAAGCTTAAGTAACATTTTCTATCACTTCAATTTCATAATTCAGCCTAAGTATGATTGATAAATTAACGTAATAAAAAGCAGGACAACATCTGTTCTGCACTATGGGAACAGGAGGGAATTTGGACATTCGAGAAGTTGTTATGCAGGCATTAAATTCTACATGGGAACATATGAAGAGTGTTTACAGTAAAAATAACTTCTGGTGCCTACTTGTATTTCTTTTTAAATGTACACATATGCCTTCTGATTTTAGTACACAAATATTATAACTTTTTTCTAGATTTAGTTTTGAAATTAGACTAAAATAAATGGATGGAGTAATAAAAAATGACCCATGTGCATTCTTTTATTTGTTGAATACTTTCATGTATCCTGTTTAATGAAACAGCTTTTGCATATTCTATCTGTACCTCCCTGATTAAAAATCCAGGCTTCCTTCATGTAATTCAGATAATATATGTGAGAAATATGTCCCAGACTGGCACTAGTTTTTAAAGCTTTCCAACCTTGTATTCACTGCAAGTTAGTTAACCACTAATTATTGCTACTAATAAAATTGAGTGGTACATTGATTTATAAGTAGGGATTGCTTAATTCAACATCAAAGCCAAACCTTTTTATTCATATCTTGAGAGATGAAGGATGTAATTGAGTTCATATACGGGCTGTTAAGTATCTTGCATATTTACCTCATACCTAGAACGGCTTCCTGAGCTGGTGTGCTGGCCCCTTAATCCAGGGTATGAAGTTCAAACAGTAACACTACTGAAAGGGAGCTATAAAGAGAGATAGATTGGGAATCCCTGCATCCTGATTACCCAAGATAAGAAGGTACTTGGGAGTGGAAGAAAAGGTGGTGAGAGCTAAATTAGCAGTCTTTGAGATAAAAAGTTAATTTCCTTAAGAGAAGAGCCCAGTTAAGACACTGTCCCTTTTAAATCTAAATGCTCACAGTAAAAGCAGCAGATAACTTTACTGGAGATAATATTTATGGTTCTGATAGTTGCCTCAGCAGAGGAGATGGCAGGCAGTGGTATATACAAACACCTTAAGAGATAAACATCTGCAGAGGAATGCAGGCCCCCTGTAAAGCATTGGGTACTGAAACAGAGGAAGAAATTGAATTATTATATGCAAAAACCTTCTTTTACTGTGAAGCTAAAAATATGCAGGATTTTCTTATGGAGCTCCAGAAATCCTTATAGACGATCAGAGCAGTAACTCAGAGAAATGTCAATTACTGACTTCCCAGATTGCTCAGCATAAGTGATCAAGTGCATGTTGCAGCTGATAGATCTGCACAAAAACATTTTGCACACATGCTGCAGAATACAGACCCTGAATATTGAAACCTATTTGTAAATAATTTGTTCTGATTTAAACAATGTGTTTGTCTTTGCAAGCAGCTGGTGTTTAACTGTTATACTGATTTTAATGTTGAGAAAGTAAACAATTTATGATTGATGTTAGCAGTAGTTCACTATGCAGCCTCATGCATGCTTAAAAAGCCTTTCATATTATGGTATGTCTTCATACACAGTACAAGAAAAGAAAAGGCAAGGAGATTTGCAAGTATTTGTGTCAGAAAGGATTTTTCTTTGGACATTGCACTTTCTCCCCAGTCTGAAATGCCTTCTTACAGATGGGGTTGGTGGGAAGGCCAGGGATCCCAGGAAAAACATTGTTCATTTATGCACACTTGCTTTCATTTAGAAACGACTTGAGCCTCAGGCAACCAAATTGTGGAAAGTGGTTTCAAACACTGTTGCATCCTGTCCCCTCCCTTGCTTCCTGCCATCTCCAGCTACTCCAGAGTCTCAAAAGCCTTGTCCATTCCACTTTTCTCCAGTCCTTCCAACAGGATCTGACCAGAATCTGATGCTGGGAGCATCCCGGGGTGCAGCTGACTCCCTCCTTCCCTGAGACTCTGGCTAGAGGTCCTTGGGATGTCTGGAGAGCTGTCACCCCGGGCTAGGTCTTGGCTGAGGTGTTTGCTTCAATGCCTCTCTGTCCTTTGTTCATTGAAATAATTTGTGGGATTTATCACCTAGTTCAGAGGCAACTGTATTGCTCAGACCTATATCTTAAGCAATGTGCTCACAAGCTGACTTTCAAAATCATGGAGACACTGGAAGATCTCTATAAACAAAAGCGTAAGAAAACCCCTATAATTTTCTTTGTACTTGATTTAAAAAACACCAGGATCCGAGTTGAAACTCAGCATTTTCACATTCCATTTTAGTCTTGCTTGGGATGCTGTTCACCTTGCAAACACCCTGGTGTAGCTCCATGGGCATCTCCCTGAATAGAGACTTCAGCCTGTGCCCTGTCATGTTTTAGAACATAATTTTTTCAATCATCTAATTAAGCAAAGAGGTTCATTATAAGCAATGCTAAGGTGTTAATTCAATTCCTGCCTCTGATTTTTTTTTTCAAGGTTGTTTACCTGTGAAGCCATGTGTAACTAAAGAAAATCCCCACAGCAAGTGGTAGAAGATTGAGAGAGAAGAGGCCTCACTACTGCATTTCTTTAAGCTTTAGTCCAAAATCTCCAAGCCCCCAAGGTTTAATTATCGTGTGCAGTCTAGTGTTGAATAGGAAAAAGGGACTGTAGCACGAAGGAAAGATTTTCACACTGATACTCACAAAAGAACAGGAGCATTAAATGAAAAAAAGTGTTCTAAGGTTCTCAGTGCATTTGAAGTGAATAAAGGGAAATAACTGTCAGAGAACGAGCAAATATGAATGGAATTATAAATATTGAGTGTTTATACATCTCTCCAACAAGAAATGCATCTTTTGGCTTACTGCAGCAGAATAAATAAACCAGAAATGTACAAGTTAGAGTTTTTCAAGCTTTCTTAGGCCTTTTCTTTACCTTATTTCAAATTAGGTTACCGGCTTAAAAGAACTCAAAAGGTGAAAAAGACCTCACAGTATTATTCACTTTAGCACATATGTGACCTGAAGAGGATTAAAGGTTTGTTCAATCTCTATTCATAGTATTCTTGCAGAATTTTCAAAGGGCCTTTTAAACAAAGGTTGCCAAACAAAGCACTTCTTTTGTTGCTACTTAGCTGAGGCCTATTGTCAATTAATAAGCAGGCTTTCACTTCAGTGTAATTGGGGCTTTCAATTCCAATTATGCTGCATACATATGGAAAATGTGAATGCAATATTAATAGCAACATAAATTTTTGCATATGTGTGTGTATATACATAGATGCCCATGTACACCTCCTCCACAAACGTGTCTCTACCTTACACCACACGATACCCTGCTAGAGCAGGTGCTGTGTCCCTGGCTTGGCTGCAATTCAATTGTACCTTTAGTCTGTATCTCTAGAAAATGCTTTGATGTTTTACAAATAGACTGTGTAAATAATAATATAGTTAAAGCAGGAGTAGGTACTATGATTACATTTATTCCAGCCACTAATATATTTTTGATATTTTTAATTAATTTTATTTTCTAGACTGAAATTTTATCGCGGTTTGAGTTTTTGGAAAAGTTTGAATAAAGGATGTTCCACTCCATTTTGATGAACTGAAAATTAATATTTACTGTATTTTCAACCTTTTCTTGAATAAGCACATCTTGAACTGGAGTAGCTCATAATAAATACCATCTACCATAATAAAACAGTTGTCTTTTAGGGTAGGAAGGAAATTTAATTTTGAGATGAACGCATTATGAGATTTTGAAAAATTATGTATTGTACTTATGCATTGCAATCACACCAGACACCTGGAATTCAACATAAAGACACTTATTTTATGCACTCACACATGCATGTCTATATATAGAAAGAATACGCATATGTGTGTATATATACATATATATATATGCATGTGAATTGTATGTGGAGATAAACAGATGTTGAGATAGGCGTGGATGTATAGATCCATACACTCACAAGGATTCTTGTGGGATTTTGACCCCCTTAACTAGAAATGATTCATTATTGGAGGAAATGCATGTGACACAAAAGGATTATGTCCTTATTTGCATAATTAATCTAAGCAAAGCACTTAGTGGGAGAGGAATAAACTGACTGCTGATGGAAGTAAAATTCCATGCGAAGTGTGTGAGACTGACCCAAGCTCCAGCCTCGGCCATAAAGGAGGGAGGGCTCCTTATCTACCAGATGTGGTGAAAGATAGGGCTGCAATCTTTCAGCCTTTACAAGAACCAAGCCAGTGACCTGCAGATACTTGGGAGCATCAGGGTCTTAGGGCGGGTGAGCTGTGGAGAGCTCTGTGCAGGCCTGGCCTCAGTCTGAGCAGAGAGGCTGCACATTTTCTTGGCTATGACCACACCATACCTGACCAACCTCTACTGCAGGGAGAGGAAACTTTCTCATCATGCGCCTTTTCTCCCCTTCAGAAAATCTGCCTCTGAGAATTAATGCTGGAGGAAGTTATTATCCCTCTCTCATTCTAGACTCCATAGTATAAATCTCATCTTTCAGTTTTTACCCAACTATTTGTAATCTGCAGACCTGGATCCTTATTTTTATCCCTAATTTTTATTCCCAGGTTATTGTGAACTAGACGAATTTATAAATCTTTGGAGAGCAAACTCATTACAGATATCTTAACTCTTTCTTTCTTTCTTTAAAATCTCTAAGAAGACAAGCATATTCCTGGAATTGCTGTATCTGGGTAGATATAGACATTTTTATGCACACATATGCCTTTACAGATACACGTGTGTGTAATTCCTGTAATACCTGCATAGATACACAATGTGATAATGTGGGACTTTTTCGGAAGTCAATAACTTGATAACATAAACCCAAAATACATGTGTCTCATACAGCCCCTATATTTGAAGGGAGATGTTTATACTTGAATGCTGCATACAGATGAAACTACATGAACAGAGTCCTGTGTTTAAAGAGTTAGCCTAAAGGATTTCTTAACATTTAGATGAAATACCAGTATATAATTCTGTTTGACTTTTTTGGTATGATGCAGATCTAGTAAAATGTATCTCTCTGGACATAATGCAACATTGCCCTGAAGATTTTGAACCCATTAGAAGAACACTGTTTTTGTGTAATACTCTTGCTGAATATACTGAAGTTTCCAAACAGAGTATAAATCTGACAAAAATCCTTACTGCCTGTTTGGATGCAAGCTTGCCCAAGAGGTCACAACCTTCCATAAAAATTCACCTTTCCTTAAAAAATTTGTTTGGTTTTGATAACATTGAAATTCAAATATATTTTCTACCTCAAAGATGGACTGACTTTCCACTAGGTCAGAACAGGACTTAGTGTTAGGACTATCCCTGACAAATACCAGTAGAAATATGAGTTCATTTCCATTAAAATGTGACAAGATATTCTGGACATAGCTCCCACATCACACCCAGAACTTAAATAGTTCCTACCCAAGAATTCATAATACAACAAGTAGTAGCAATAGTCTATAGCTACTCTTTAGGCTAATATAATGGCTAGAGTTAAAAATATATCAGCATTTGGGCCACCGAGAGCGTGTACTTGTGTTTGTGCCGTATGGACTTAGAATAATCCCTTCTGACAGGAGATAACCAATGTAAGTGCTGAAAGTTATTTTCCCCCATGTGGTGTCTACAGATCTTGCCCAAGAATGCCAGATGAAGCTTCTAAAAGTTACAAATGTGATATAGTGCTTGACATTTAAGCTAAAAACCTAAAAAATTAGGTTAATTACTTGTACTCTGTGAGAAAGAAATGGTGCAAGATGAGCTGATTTTTTTTTATGGAATACATATCTGTAAAAGAGACACTTCTTTTGCTTTGGATCTTCTCTGAAATCCTCCTTGTATGGGTCAATGCCATCAGGGAAAGAATATCAGTACTGCAGACTTTTGGTTTTGAAAGTCAGAAAAATTTTCAAAGTGATGTGTAATATTTTTCAATATGATCTAAAGCAACTTTTTTTGTATGTACTCATACAAATCAGCTGTGTCTAATGACCTGCAGAAGGAGAGGTTTTTATTTATAGAACTTGTAAGGGTGTGTGAGCTGTGAAGGATCGCAACACAGACCAGGGAAAGGTGCAGTTTGCCCAATATACTCCCTACAGAAGTCCAAAGAAATAACATTTAAAAGAGAGGAGCTGTAGACTCATTCCTAGTGCATTAGATTTTGAGAGTCAGCATCTTCATAAACTAGAAGCTTGAACTAGAAGCTATATCTAGAGCTTCATTTAAGAAGTTTATGCAAAATCTATCTTCTGTGACATTTTCTTGCCTTTTCCCCCTCTGTACTTTTGAACCCTGCAACGTCATGCCACTGTGAGTTCCATTATTTGGTGCATTGGCTTTTCCTTCCTTTGTTTTCAGCCTGCCACCTGGGAATGCCTTCGTTTCTCTTACCACTGCTCTCCAGTCACATTCTTCACACCATCAGGATTGTATTTAGCAATAATGTGTCCTAGTCACCTCTTTTCTACATCTTCTAGCTTTTTCCCATACCATAATCACTGCATATTTTTGATCATCTTTGTTGCTTTTCCAATTGCTCCAATATCCTTTTGAAAGAAAATGACTGGAAACACACACAGTGTGTGAGACATTGGCAAAACAGTGTACAACTATGATTTCTGTTTTCCTTTAAATGATCAGGTTTGTGTTTCCCCATTGGCTACAGGTGAACACGGAGTCAATGCTTTCAAAATTTTATGCATCCCTCTCCTAGGCTAATTTATAGCACTCACTGTGCTTCCATAAGTTGGGGTTATTGCCTTCTCCTGCATACATGCGTGTACTCATCTGCTATTTTGTTATTTAACCAACTATGGTTTTATTTGCTTTGTTTTGTTGTTTAACTGCAACTATTTACAATCAGGTTTATGTTTGACCCTTCCAAATCAGTTTATAGAGTTTACAGTTTTATTAGCTCCCTATATGCTGTCTTTTCTACATCATTTGCAAGTACATTGAATGGCATAGATCACATCAAAGATGTGATTTCTGAAAATGTAAAGCAAGTTTTCAAGGAACATTTCTCTCTTCTGTGATTTTTCTTCCCTGCTGTAGCTCAAAAATGGAAAAGTCAAAGATACACTTTAGCAAGTCCATTGTTCTTTAAGAATGTAATCCTACAGAATATGAAAAGAAAACAGTGCTTTGAAGTTCTAAATACCTAAAATACAGAAAAATGTGGCTATCTTTATTCTGTTTTCTTGGAAAAACAACAAACTTTGAGACAACTCTCTCTGTTCATTAGACTAAGTTATTGCAATATTTTTGTGTGCATTATGTATAATAGGTATAGTTTACAGTGCACAGGAGGATTCATTTGCCAATCTGAGCTATCTAAATTTTGGACTAAGGTAACAGTTTTCCTACTCATGTTTAGTCACTTCAAACTCAGGTGTATATCTAAGCCCTGCACAGAGATTCTGTCTGTAGTTGGAAAAGACATGCACATCCAAAGGATGTCTCAGCCCATCCTAAAACAGGTGTCCCAGAATAGCAGAATGAGTCACCTTCTGGAATAATGCCCATCTTATTTCATTGACTACAGAGTGCACTTAACTAGCTAGGCTAGACACCTAACTTTTAAAAGATTACAGATAATTGAGATGAATTTTATCCCACATAAATTAATTAATTTAATCCCCATTGTAGCTACAGATTGAATTTTTGCAAGCACAAGGAGCTAGGTAGGTGGTTATTTGGTAAAAAGACATCTGCAAAACTTATTTTATCAGATAGAGCCATTTCCTCCAAAAAGTTTTCCAGCAAGTTCTGGATCTTAAAGACTTGCACATGGAAAAGTAACTTGACAACTTTTCCATGTAACTGGAAATGGTGCCAGTTTAATTAGGCTGATGAATTCCACGTGGAAATTCTTAGTTTAGAATTAGAAGGGATTTTTAGCTTCAACTATTTCCAGACAAACATTGCTGAAATTTAAAAAAAAAACATAAAGAAAACACCCTTAAGCAAACATATCACCTTTTACAACTTAGTGAATATGTTTGCTGATACAACTTGAACATTTGATTTATCATCTTATTTTAGACAGCCACTCTCACCAAAATAAGCATAAAGGGACATAGAAGCGTAGTACTATAAATAAGCACAAAAAATTAAGGTATTTTTTGAACTCGATAAAAAATCTGTTTTTTCTTTTGGTTTTTTTCCTTGTGAATCAGACTGCTTTGCAATAAAACAATCAGTTGTGAATTTTTGACTTTTGGATGATTGATTTAATCCTTCTAGCAACTAATTTACAACCTTAATTTACCTTGGAATGTTCGTTTTAACCCCTAGCAATATGGAGTCTAAATTTTACATCTGATTTAATAAATTTCTCTCCCCACTGGAAGTGGGAAGTAGTGGCAGCTAATGTAGCTAGCAATGAGCCTGCCAATTCACTTGCTGCTCTGTTATTAGGCTCTGGTACTCCAAATTATTTAGGAATAGAAACATCTTCTATTTCATGAGATGTATTTCAACGGCCAGATGCTGGGGAAAAAAAATAAGAGAAACAGAGAAAGGAGATAGATATTACCACTGCCCCAAGCCCCCTGTTTATGCAAACAACCTTCCAGAGGTCTGCAGCATGTCAGCATGGAGTCAAAGTCAATTTTTCCAATCTGCCCTTGTGATTTGTGTCAGAGATCAGTGCCAGCATACACATGCTTTTCAAACAGGCTTCTATAGGTGAAGGAAGGTACCTCTAAGTTGCTGCTGGTTGTTTTTCTTTCCTGTGGCTGCCTTTCAGTTAATAGCAGCAGTTAAAAAAAAAGAAAGCCACCTACAAAAAAATATTTCACATACTAAAATGCTAGAAGGGCAGATACTTGCAAAATGGCAATAATACCTGTTCCTGGCAGTGGAATAACCTTTTCAAGGGGAGAGAGGATGGTGTGCAGGCTGGCCTGGTAGATGGAGGCAAGGACAGCAGCAGCTGTCCCATTTCACCTTCCTGTGCTGTCAGGGGCTACCTGCAGCCCTTGCAGGGGTCTGGGAAGTTTAGGGCAATAGGCTTTGGGGCAAAGACTGGACAAATTGCTCATTACCTGCAGCTGCAGAAGAGATCTTCAGGGCCCTGTCAGAATAGTCAGCATCAAGAACAAGCTACATGTCACCTCTAAAACATTGCAGATGATTCTCTGAGAGTTGAGAAGGAGAAAAGCTTTACTTCCAGTGAAATCCCTCACTGCCTCTTTTTCTCCTGCCTACAGCATCTGGCCAAACTGGTACTGCAGAAACAAGCCAGCCAGAGTGACTGTCATCAGAAATTGTTATGGATGCTGTGTTTTTTGAGAAAAATCTATCTACATACATATTGTTTCTCATGAAGTCAACTCATAAATGATAGAAGGAAACACTAGAATGATATAGATGTAGTCAACTGGCCAGCTTCCCTGGAAAATGTCAACTCTACAGCCTTATATCTGCTTTATTACTCTCAAAGAAAGGATTCATTCCTGTTAAAAGACAGTCATATTAGCATGCAAGGGATCTGAGATGCCAGTATAGCATCAGATACTCATGAGCAGTCTTCCCATTCACTACTGTGCAAATTCCAAGTTCCCTTCCCTCCTTTTTCTCTTTTTCTTCTACTTCCTATGGTGTCTATTACACCAGCAAACAAATAAAATATGATCAAAAAATCTAAACTGAAGTAGTTGCAATGGGTGTAAAGGTATTTATAAATCTGTATGTTTTCCAGGTTTAAAAAAATTTGGTTATGACAACAGCCAGTCAAAATTTCAGGAAATAGTATCTAGAAAAGGAGAGGCATCTGGTTTAAAACAAAGAAAAGCAATCAAAATGTTCTGATTTTAAAGCCTTGTATCTTTGTTTTATCTAAAAGTCATAATATTTTTTCTCTAACATTTTAGTTAGTTCAAGAATATAATAAAAAATATAAAGTTTTTTTTTAACCCAAATTCAAATCCTACCTCAGCCTAAGGAAACAAGTAAATTTAAATTCTGAAAGTTTATTCAACATACAAATTTCAGCCTGAAAAGAGAAAAATGACAGGAATCCTCTGGGAGCTCCATTATTTACAATAAATTGGACATGTAAAGCACTCAGATAACACTGTTTTGAACAACACTATAAAAATGAAACAGAGAGAAAACCTTTTTACTTTCCCTTTTTATAGAAGCAAATGGGCATTCAACTAGAACTTAAAGGTGACATAGCCAGAATTGATGAAAGGATCATTTCTCCTCTTGACAAGAAACACTTAAGACTAAGGCCTTGGGACATTTTCTATATCAATCTGAAAACTGATTGAGAAAAAGCCACATTAAAGATCTGTCTGGAGAGTTTGATTCATTCTAAGCATGAGCAGCAAGAAATTACCAGTATCACCACTTATGATTGAAGTAGAATCTGATGAAGTGAATCCCTAAGTGGTTGCTCACACGGGAGATCAGGAGGAATGGATAAGAGAATAACAAATATGAGATCTTTCCTGAGACACTCTTTTTTAAAAATAGTAAAAGCAATGGAATCCATGTAGTTGACTCCCAAGTTAATCTGGAAAGCCTTGATTAGTGGCTGTAAAGTATTATTTTCCTAAGTAGGAAGAACATCAGTTGTTCAGCATTAAGAGAAAATCACATTTTCTCTGCTTCTTTACCACTGCTATATCAAAATCCGAGCTTATTGGAAGTGTTTCACTCCAGCTGTTTATAATGAAAGGAGACAGAATATGTGTATCTTGCAAAACTGTCAGTGAATTGCCACAGGTTCATTTTCAAAGAATCCATCAAACCATTAGGTATGGAGAAAAATGCGGTCAATTTCTATCAGAGTTGGAGAAATATATGGAAAGGCAGAGTTTTTGAATGGCAGAAGCCATGCAGTACAGAGTGTGACATAAAGAAAATCATTATTTGCATTCCCATGGCAGCCATGTGCACCTCTTTCCAGGGCTCCTAAGACACACCCCTTTCAACAGTTCCCAAACATCCTGATGCAATGAGTGCAGAAAAATCAGACACTGTTGGTAGAAATTCACTACAGGAAAAATGTCCCACAGGAACCCTGTGGTGCATAGCGTCTTCTTACTTTCTTTCCCTCAAGGTTTATATTTTGTTTACACAGACTGGGGACCAAAGAGGTTTTTTTATGCCCCCCTACTTTTAACTGTGGAAATTAGACATCTAATTTCATGCTTTGTGGTCAAAGGAGACCAACATCACTAGAGCATAGTTTATCCCATCTGTCTCTGACATATGTCTTTGGATGGGACAAATACCCCTTTGTAAGTGCTGTGTCTGCTCATTAATTATTGAGGGAGCCTCCATGAGTAATTTAGACTAGACGTTATCACTTTTACAAGGTACAGCTAGGTGAGATGGATGGAACTCTAGCTTCAGTGATCAAGACACAGTTCCATGTGAAAACTTTCTATTAGTAGCAAGATTTCTAGGAGTCCTTCAGTGCCAGCCAAGTTGGTGCACATTATGGGCATTCAGCCACTTTGGGTACCAACAGGCAAGAATAGAAAAGACGGCTGATAAAAATATTCTGAAAGATTATAAATAAATAGCACTGCAGGGGGTCAGATAAAGCTGAATGAAAAGAAACATTTTCATAGAGGTACTAGGATGCTATTCAGTTTTCTAAAACTGCCAAATTGCAATGAGACTTTAAGGGTATTGCTTTATATCACTTTGTACTTCATGGAACTACAGATACACTGTATTAGCATTGCTCTGAATAAACTCATGAACATTTTTTGCCATTAGACCATTTCCATGGTTTTTTTCCCTGGAGACAAATGTATGAGTGGGAAAAAAGTTCATATTTTCTGATGAGGAGAGTGAAAATAAAACCCTGCCAATATTTCATCACAAAATTTCATAAGGAAGCTTCTTGATCTTTTTTCCTAACCTTGATTCAGAATGACCTTTCTGTACTTCAGGAAATCTATTTGGAGTCTAAACAAGAGAATTTGCAATATTATTTCAGAATGTCTGATGATTTTTGTTACAAGTCCATTATTTGACAATTCTAAGCTGAAACTTAGGCATACATGTTCAGTGGGAAATCTATGCTCTTTGACTTCTCATCCCTGCTCAGAATTCAGAAAGCAATTGCAAAGTGTCAGACAACTTCCTGCAAGGGGGAAGATCCAATTTTAGTACAGAGTGTCTTAGTATGTTAAAACAGGCTTTAGGATCACTCATTATGATGAAGGGCTCATTACACTGCATGCTACAATAGGAGAAGGCAGTCCCTACAGAGATAAATGATGTGTGACACAATCGCTGGCTCCTCTGCGACTTAGACACAGGATGCATTTCTGATGTGACCTGTCTGCTCCAGGTCACATCAGAAATGTGTGGCATACCTGGAGCAATACTCTGCTGCTTCAACCACAGGATCAGTTTTAGGGTTATGTTGAGTGTAAGTAACAGTAGAATTTGGACTTAAATACTATTATCATGCTTTAAGTTGCTTGTGTTTGTTTGCACAACAAGAAGTGGTTATTTAAAATGAGGTCAAGTTCCTTGGACCTTGTTACAAGTGAGGAGAAACTTCTGAACTCATGGTTAATAGCAAGATGCCAAATGAGGTAATTTCTAGATGCTTTCCACCACCTGATAACAAGTCTTTAGAGATACATGCTTTCAGAAAGCTCAGGTTCATTTTGGGTAGTTCCCTGCTTTACAGTTTCCTGCTGATGACTTAGATGCTGACTCAGGGTACCAGGGGGTACCTGGTTTTACCTCTTCTGGTAGAGTCAAATACATATATATATATATGTATGTATATATGTTTGTGAATGAATTATATAGTTAGGGTCATGGTTATATATAGAGAGTTATATGCATACATATCTATATTTAGCAAACATATTTTTCAAGTTCTATAATAGCCTAGGAAAGATCTCTGGCTAGATTTTTCTCATTAAAAAAAAAGTGGTGCTTGGCAGTGCTGGGTGTGGGAAACCACATTTTAGCTCGAAGTCCAAAATGCTGACCTGACACCATTAGGGCATAGCTTGTACTTGGTTGCTGGCTGCTTTCACATGCAGATTTTAACTCTATTCCTCCTGACATCACACTGGAACATAACCTGACTTATTTACTCAAGGCCAGGTTTCTCCTTCCTGACTCACATTGTTACAGCTGGGTAAAGCCCTTAACTTTAAACACATGCTGGAAACTCAAGCTCATGTCTAAAGTTCACCACATGCTTATGTGGATCCTCAAATAGGCCACTGAGAAATGTCTTAGTCTGTGGTTTTTTACATTTTTAGTTTTTTCTGGCTTTTAACAGATGTGATTGGGCAACTCACCAACAGTGAGGTAAGCTTTACCTGGGAGTAGAATATCCTACTCAGCTGAAATTTCAAATGAATGAAGTATTTACATGACAAAGGTGTAAATTCATCGTATGTAAATACACCGGAAGTAGATTTATCACAGCCGCTAATATTGCAGTAGCAGCAGGATTGTTCTGTGGGATTTTGAATGTCCTTTGGGATCTTAAACATGCCTCAGAAGCCCACATTTTGGCTTCACTGTAGTCTACAGCCAAACAGGACAGTGAAAGCTTTCCAAGGTGTATTTATGCCATCTCAGCTGTACTTCTGGCTGCTCTGTGAGGCGTTGCTGCAGAGAGCTTGCTGAACCAACTGCAGAGGAGGAGTTCAACATTTGCCTTCATCCTTGCATTATTTTCAAAGTGATATTATGGTCCCACTCATCTTTAGGAAGGTTAACACTCCTGCAAGAAGCTTAGATTAAAAAAAAAAAAAGAGATTCAAAAACTATTCCCTAATGTATTTTGTATTTTCAAACCACTGTCCAAATTAATTCATACAATTTTCCTCTCAAGTGCAAATATGCTATTAGCAACCCCACATGATTTTAACATCTGAACTGTTGCATAAATACATTAGCAAAAATATTTAAACTACATTTTCCTCCTCTCTTCCCCTTCCCTTCCCTCTAAATTTTTATTGGGCGAAACAAGCAGACTTTCAAAGTCCCATTAGAGAGGAGCCATGCAGCTAATCTTGTAATTACATTCAGAAGAAAAAAAAAGATTGGTGAGGGGCAAAGCTGTATTTTAAACACAAAACTCAAAATTGTTTTGTCATTTAAAATATTAATATTTAATTGTTATTTTTGCTTCAGTTTGAAAAAGAAGACATCAAACAACCAAAGACCAGCAACACTTATAGGACTATGGCTCTCCCTAAAAAGCTGGTGTGCTAGAAAAGGTCAGGGAGATTCTTCCATCTCAGATGACAAAGTAGTGAACAGGAAGACAGAGTGACACAGAAAAAGTCACACTAAATTTCTGGTTCAGGGCTCAAAGTTCATCACAGCTCCAAGAATAAGTCCAGTCTTAACCACAAGTCCATACACGTTCCCTTGTGAAAATCTCTCCCTTAATGCTATTGTAATGCATCTCTTCCATTTAAAATATTTGAATTTAATATTCTCTTTTGACCTGAGCTTGCAGCTGCTCATGGAAGTGTATTTGAATTCAAGATGAAAATGAACAATCCAGTTCATGTTAATAATGAACTCTGTTTCCCTTGCACTGTTTAATTTAATATTGAAGTAAAAGTATTTTCTGTAATCTTTCACATTCACACTCACACTCATTGCAGCTCTCAGCTGCCTCATGCAGGTTTGTGGGGATCACAAAAAGAGCTCCTGGGGCGGTGAGGGATTTTGCACACTCTTAGACAAAGAAATCCATTAGGCTTGTGGGATAAGATCAGGACCTAAAGAATACCTGAAGGGACTTTAGAGGATCTACTTTCAGGAAACCCTTCCTGGGCTGTCTGGATGCCCAGTCAGATCTTTCCACCCTGGCAAGAGCAGATTATATATTCTTAAAATTATTAAATCTGGAATCTACAGTAAATGCTGTGACAGTACATTACATCAGCTGTGGGTATGAGCAACACTAGCAATACTCATATTTTATGTTATCCAAAAGTTCTTTGTTTCTGGACTGCAGAACAAATTGTCATCAGGCATATGGTATTATATATACAGAATCAAGTCTGATCTAAGTAGTGTTGTAAAGTATGTATAGAATATAAAGATCTACCAATATTATTGGCTGCAATGTCTAATGGAAGATTTTAAAAATAGGCATTTCTTGTAAAACTTTAGCACACCAAAATTGATTGTATTTTGGCACTGCTAAGCAGCATCCTGGCTGCTGACTTCCTGAGTCCAGAAGTCTGGACTACAAACAAGGAGCTGTCCTACAGCTGTCCTACAAACAAGGAGCCTGTTGGCTGCCAGAGTGGAACTGGCAGATGTGGCTGTGCCATTCCAGCATTCCTTGACCTGGGTTAGGCTGTCTTGGGCTAACTCTGACTAATACTGCTTTAAGACAGTGAAAGCAGCACAGTTGCACAGAGCTGTGATGTCTCTTTTTTCAAAGTTCCTTTTCATGTTTATAGGAACCAAGGCAACATCAGGAGTGACCCAGCCACTCGGCAACAATCACATCTCATTCTGGTTTTGATTTTACAACACACCAAACTAATTTCTTCTGACAAAACTCATGCAGGATCTTTTCTTGGAATAACCTCTAATTCACTACAGATGGAAGTTGCTATGTTAGCTGCAGAGGAAGGCTACTCATTACTTGCTAAATATATTTTCTTCTGTGTGATCTTCACAGAAGGCAGATGTGTTGCGTGCCAGTCCTACACATGCACGTGTTTGCTAACAAATACAGCAGTGCATACAGGAGGCCTGCAATAAACATGTGTGCACTTGTCTTTTTAAATGAAGTTTTATCTTTGCTTGTGTCTATAAAATTGGTTACTTGAGAAAAGTAACCTGGGGTAAGGATGGCTGAAGGATCTGGCAGGTCCCAACAGTAATTTATGTTTGTGAAGTTACAGTAAAGCTGTTCAGACTCTAGATATAGTTTTTTGAAATGTGCATGAGATTTTTTTTTTCAAAGTATACCAAAGATAAAACACAGGGTTAATTAGAACCAAATGTTGCTTAGGTTGGCACACTGAAGTTCTCTGATCAATGTTGCAATTAGTTTCAGATATTCTGAACAACAGTTACTCAAAAGATATTGCATTACATTCCATGTCCAAAGGGGCTTAGTAACAATAAATATTCTCTTCAAGATGCTATTATTTTCCATACAGGTAGGAAGACTTGACTGGACAACTGCAGGAGCGTATCTAATTCCTTGTCCACAGAAGCAAAAACTAACACTTTAGTTCTCACAGGGACATACACATTTGATTTAGCAAATGGCTCTGTTCTCTCATAAAAATCAAACAGATTATGATGCATAGGAATTTAATCTTGTGAATATTCTCATTTTCTGAGGATTAACCCATCATCAAATATCAAAATGGTGCAAAAATTGTCCTCCATGAAAAAAAATCCTCTAAAAATTACGTTATCATGACAGTTACTTTGACTGCTATGAAAATAAAAGGATATCTTTTTTGTTAAGCTGATAGAAGTTGCTTATTAGATGCTGACATGTCCTAGGTGAGTTCAGGTGGGATTCTGATCCTGTGTCCAGTCAACACCCGCCACAGGCTGACACTTACAATGGTGACAAGATCCTCAGGTGTCAAAATGCATTTCTTTTAGTTGAATTTATCTCTTGGTAAATGAGTTTGTTTTCAGCAAGACCTAACAACCATAAAATAGCTCCAGACTGGCCTCTCACCCGCCTGTAGCTTTCCTAGTAAACTAAGAAGCAAGGATTTAGTAAGTGGAAGGCCTGGGTAGAGAGGTGTGGCTTGCAGCTCTTTTAAAAGTAGCCAAGTACATACTTAATTGCATTTCTGCAGGGAATACATTCCAGAAATGTGGGCTTGCTACCAAGAAAAGTCTGTCAGCAACAAAACTGGCTTGTGGTTAATGCACTGGACTGTGACTCAGAATATCTGGGTGCTAGTCACAGCTGAGCCACAGGCTTCCTCTTGACTGGGAGCCAATTATTTAATCTTATTTTCCCACAGGTAAATCAAGCAATAAGTCTCTATCAGGGAGGTTGTGAGGAGAAAAATTCATTCGTGTGTGCAAGGTATTCAGTGTCTACTTAGGTTTTGGGAGAGGGATCATACATCTAGCAAAAGGAAGAACTCTACTGGGGTCTCAAAGAGTTTCGACAATATTAGATTATATGCAAATCACGGTAAGTGAACCAGAAAAGCCAATAAATAAATAATGCATCATTTAATCTCATGCTATTTGGAAGACAAGGCTTCTCTAAATCATGTTGCTGCTGTTTTGCCAACTGCTGGATTACCGTGCTGTGGGTTTTTTGCTTGTTTGTTGGAAGAGGGGAAAGAAGTTGTTAGGTTTTCAACTACAAAAAAAAAATCCAAAAAATACTTTCTAATGTGGAAATTGACTTCAGAAGCGAATAATATCTTTTTAACATAATTTTCATAGATGAAGAGTGCAGCAAAGACAAGTCCTTGGTACACACCGGGAAATGATTGGTAGAAATCATGGTAGCCAACATTATCATGGCTGCATCTCTTTGTAAAGCAGTGGTGGAAAAGAAAAACAGCTTATTAGAGTGAATTTTTAGTAGCTTACTTTATGTAAGCTTACTTTTCTTCGATGCCAAAACCAACTAGTTGCCCATACAAGCCTGCTGTGCTGGGCTCTGTCTAACCAAACCCCTGGTCTGCATGCACGTAGAGCCTGCTCTGGGTAAATGGAGACAGAGCCACAGCTTGTGGAAGATTAGGATCCCCACCAACTCTCACCTAGACTGTAGTGCACAATTTCTTACAATTTCTTGCTCAGATAGATGTGCAGCACTTCTGTGAGACAAATTCATTCTGATATGAGTAGCCAGTGCCAAACAGGACGATAAATCACAACAGCACAGGCTCTGTTTTACCCCCCCCGAAGGTCTCCACCAGAGATTTGCTCAGGTTGTAACTCCATCAATAGACACATATTGATGGACACTTCCTTAGTCAAGAAAGACTGTAACACGCTGGCTGAGAGCAGAGGAGGGGAGGTTTTTTTACTTATCTTTCATGTAATGCATCATTTTGATAGGTGTATTCCCAGATGCTGTCTTATTGCTGTGTTGTCCTCAGCCTGCTGGCAGAAGAGGCAGGAAAAAGGGAGGGTTAGCAATGAGCCTGAAAGGAGAGTGTTGATTGAGGACACAGACCTAAAGTGTCAGCTCCTGGGCAGGAAGCACGTGCCAATGGAAAATAGAAGACAATGAAGTTCAGGCACCCAGGTGAAGATGGGGATTCAAACCATAAACTTTGGGCTGGTTTCCAACTCTAAGGCCAACATCTTAAAAGCCAAACAAAACCAAAACAAATCTACTTTTGTTCTTTCTGCTTTTCTGATTTCTTAGTGTCAGAAACTGAGTGTGTGTTTCCTCCTGTAAGGGCCATACTTAGATCTGCTCTGCTTTACACTGATAAATCTGAAGAGCCAAGTGCTACAGAGCTGGACGGCTCTAGGAGAAAAATGATCTGGGCTCTGTGTATTCAGAGGAGAGTGTAAAATTATTGGTGTATATTTCATTCTTAGCAACAAGAAAAACGCTCTCCTAAAGCTACATTACACTCTAATGACTTTAGGAGGCCTGAATCTGTTTCAGTTTTAATGCTCTTCATTCAAAGTCTATGTTTTTTACTGCATGCCCCTTAAACCAAATCTGCCATTCTTGTGAACCAGCAGTGAACATATGTTCCACACTGCACACCTTCTTGTACTGGTTTCCTTGTTTTTTCAAGTTCTGACCACCCTCCACATTGCATGTCCCAATTCCTCAAAAGAAAGGTAAAGGCACTGTTTTGATTTTATTGCAACCACTTCAATAGGAATATGTTACTCTATCAAAGTTTGCCAGGATCTTAGCATAGGAGAAACACAGACAGCAAAAGTTTGATGGAATTGCCTGCCTTAATATCTCTTTTGTTTCTATGCAGAGAAACAGGAGATACCAACTAATGTTTTTACTACCCTTTTTTTTTTGGGGTTATCTGTCTGTACGATGTGGGACACCCAGCAGGATTCCACTTGACATCATTTTGTTATAAAACCTTGGAATACAAAACAGTGACTCAAAGGACAAGTCCATGCCTACACAGGCCTCTGTGGAGTAATTCTTCCGTGTCTAAGAAAGAGTGTGGGAAGGACTTCCAGGTTTCTTATTGAGAGCTTCCTAAATGAGCAAGGAATATCAGGAGGCCCAGGACAGAGTACCACAGAAGCTGGAACAACAACAGTGATGAAAGATAAAGAGGTGTTAGGAAGCCCAAAACCTTGAAAATTGAGAGTTGCTGCAGAGTGTCAGAAAATCAGGAGATGGTGGAGAAAAGAAAGACAGGGAAGACATAGGTAATATATGAATAGTAATACTAATAGCCTGAAGAAATACAGTTCAGCCAGAATGTATCCAAAACAGGACAGGAAGAGGAGAGAAACTCTCTCCCTTATAGTATCTTTATTTTGAATGATAGCATTAAACTTCCTACTGTGGCATGTTAATTAATTTTTACATTGCTGTTTCATTCTATGTTACTGTGCTATTATTCAGGCCTGTATATAAAATCTGTGAAGAAGTATGACTGATTGTCTGTTTGAACTTTCAAACACTGTGTTTGTTTAGTTTTGATTGTTCCTTGCCAGATGGTTAAGCATATGTTTAGCAGTTTTACAGGGGGAGAAAAAAAACAACAAAAACCCAACACATGTAGTATACAGTTAAGAGTTTAACAGGTACTGGCAATATTTATTTGGTTCTAATGCAAAGCTAATATTAAAAATAGTTATAGTGACAGGATGCAGTTTAAGGCTGAACAAACCTGTGCTTTGTTTCCTGTAACTCTAGAGATACAGGAACCAAGGACTTGGAAAAAATTTACTTGCTTAACTTCAATAATCTAAAATTTAGCTGAGTAGCCTGAAGTAGTTGCATGAGATAACTTTCTTCAGTGGTGACAGAGTTATATCTCTGAGGAGTTTGCCTGCCCTCTCCAAAACACCTACCTTCAAATGGGAAATATCACCTTGGGGAGGTGTCTGCTTCTCCTCTTTGATTACTGGCAGGGATTAAGCACTTAAATTGGATTGGACACCTACCTTTTAGAGACTAAATTTATGTGTAATTTAAGCAATCCCATCTCATTTTATAACACCACCCAGGATGATTGCCAGATATTGTACAATTGCAGCGGAGAACAGAAGGCCTCCCCTGTCAGGAGTGGTTCCTGTTTCTTCTGTTCTTCTTCTTGAGGTGTATTTCTTCTGCTTTTTCAATGTTTTACATTCATTTACAACTAGAAACCATGGCCTAGATTAATCCCACATCCTTACAGATAGTTAAGTGAGTTATTTAAATAAGGAGCCTGGCTGGCCTCGTGTCCTGTGTAGATAATCAAAAGAAAGAGGCCATGGAAAAGGCAGAGGCTCCCAAGTCAAGGACAGCTGCAAGGTGCCAGCCTGGCTTTGCACTCCTCCCCTATGGAGGGATCCCACAGTGAGGAGTTCCCAGCTTGAGTTCTGTGCACAACTGGTTGATGCTAAATAGGAAAATATTGTGTTGTGACAGCTGCTCATAACAACTTGAATTCATCATTATTTAAAGGTCTACTCTAATGGAAGGAAACAACGAAGGAAGGCTTTTAATCCTTGAAAGAACTAGGCTTTCCCTCTAAACTCTGTCATAAATAGTGGATTAATTATTTCCCAACGGTAGAGATCGTATTTCATGCTTGACTATAATAACTCAAGGTAATCATCCTGATTTTGACCTACAGCGTCTAAGAGGGACGTTTGAAAGTGTAAACTGATGAAAGAAGAAAAAAACAATAACAGCACAGAACACAGCTTTTTGCAGATGATTTTATTTAAAATGTACAAGACATGGCAGCTAGGTTGCTATTGGCTTTTTCATTCCTAAGAGAGTTCAAAAAGGGGTGAGGATCCTCAAGGGTGAGGAGATTTGTTTGATAGATGTGTGTGTGAGCTTGATCTTCCAGTGGAATCATCAGGAACTAAAGTGCACTTTGAGGCAGGCTGTTGCAAAAGAAATAGGTTCCTGGTCTTTGCTAACCCAAATGAAACCTTTCCCTTTTGGTGCAGAGATAAAAGTCAGAGTTTCATTCCAACACTCAGCTATCAGGAATGTGCCTTTCAGGACTGATAAGTGATGGTTTCTACACACAATATACTGCAGGATAGTTCAGCTCACACTCTTTCAACTCCTGTGGCTTTGAATCAATAATAAAGCACTCGCAAATTGTTCCACAAAACTGCACTGGGGTGAGAATTATGGAAAAACCCGGACTGTGTTCAAAATCTGGCTTTGCAAGGCAGCCGATACAACAAATATAGTGTATTTTAAGAGAGAAAGAAAGAGGTGGGGGAGAAAAGAGGAAGAAAAAGGCTTTCAGAACATATCAAATGAAGCTTGTTTGACAATAATCGCTGCAGGTGGGGAAGCTGATTTTAAGTGTGAAAATATTTAACATTTTATTGCACACAAATGCTTTCACAAGGCAGTCGTTTGTGCGGGTGTGAGTGCGCACGCGCGCGCACATGCAGCAAACAGAAATCTATTGAGTTCCACCAGACCAGACGTCTGCATTCTGGAGGGCTCATTGCAGCCAATAAATTTGACTAAAACTTTTTTTTTTTATTTTATGAATTCGGCTATAAAAGCTAATCCTCCTTTCTAGACTTAGCATAATTACAAGACACTATTCCGAGTGCCAAAAATGTCAACTGAAGGTTGCAAACATGGGCACATTTAAGCAGAACCATATGTTAGAACGCAAGGCAAGACCTGAAGTAAGTGAATCAGTTTACCTTTTTCTGAAGAGTCAATTTATAATGCAACTTTCAGTCTAAGAAATAATAATACAGTCAGTGATAAATTACATTGCTCAATCATTTATTAATAAGCGTCATTGGAAAGAAAGATTTTATCGGTGCTCAAAATTCACTACGTTACAAAATTTCTGGAGCCAGAAACCTACTATTAACGAACTCTCATTAATACCAAATCAACTTGTGATATTTTGATCCTGTGAGAGAATTGATGGCCAATAAAAATAAACTCAAGATGTCTTCCTATCTAGGCAAAATAAAAAGTTATGAACCCAGGAATGCACACAGTAACCATGATGCAGTAACTAAGGTTAAGCAGCTGGAGGCTAAATGTTAAATTTTTTTGGTACAGGATGGATTTATTCTGTCACCTAGGCAATTTCAGAGTCTTACTTTGGAGGATTTATATAAGCATTCAGACTTAGCAGATGTATTCACGTGCAATACATTAGCTATGCAAAACTGCTTTCCAGGCTCTTCTGGATTAGGGTCTTACAAACAGACCTCTCTGGAAATGAAATCCTTAAAAAAAACCCCTGTTCCTCTCTGAATGTTATTCTACTGCACTTAAAGTTTGGAATCTACTTAAACACATATGGCATTTGAAATTACATCATATGCATTTCTGTGTAAGAATGTGCTGCGTTTCTAGCCCCTCAGTGATGACAAAAAGGGAAATGCAAGTGGGTTTTGGACTTGAACTAGGAACACAAAGTTTCTTGCAGTACATCAAGTCAATGATCCGTCTGGTCTACTATTCTTTCTCAAAGGTGGCCAGCATCAGGTTCTTCAGGGAAAATCATACCAATAGGTAGAATCAACAATTACCAAAAAGCCCAATGAACAAACGTATTTTTAAATCAAGTAAATTTATGCCCTTAACCTATTGTGAAATTCTAAGCCATATATTGTAAACATGAAGAATTTCACCACTTTTCTAATTACGTCATATGATTTTAAAGCCCCTCCTTTTTTTCATAAACCCTAAGACATTTAGAGGAAGGCCTTATAGAAACAGATCCGCAGGGTGCCTGCAATACAAGGAAAACAAAATGCTTAATTCTCTTCCATGTGAGATAGCCATCAGATTCCCTAAGCATCCTCATATTTGAGGTAAATAGAAGTATCAACACCACTGCACATAGAAGTATTGACACTACTGCATATTGTATTCTTATAATACACCATTAATTCAATGACTGAGTCTTTCTCCTTCTGAATTCCTTCCTTCCTTCCTTCCTTCCTTCCTTCCTTCCTTCCTTCCTTCCTTCCTTCCTTCCTTCCTTCCTTCCTTCCTTCCTTCCTTCCTTCCTTCCTTCCTTCCTTCCTTCCTTCCTTCCTTCCGAATTCCTTCCTTCCGAATTCCTTCCTTCCGAATTCCTTCCTTCCTTCCGAATTCCTTCCTTCCGAATTCCTTCCTTCCTTCCGAATTCCTTCCTTCCTTCCTTCCTTCCTTCCTTCCTTCCTTCCTTCCTTCCTTCCTGGGCATAACTGCTCATGTGATGGGCTTTAACCACTCTTGTTTCTCAAGGAAAGTTTTCACCAATGTGACCATGGCTGACTGTCCCCCAAACACTTACAAGAAATTCAGGGTTGTGAGCAGCAGGATTTCTTGCTGTGTGATATCTCAGGGAAATGAGTCCAACATTAGCTCTGCCTGAGCTTCCACACAGAGTTGAACAGCTGAAATGTTCTGGGTGCAGTTATAAAAGTGGGAGATTAATATTTTCTGTCATCCTGATCAAGGGAGGTGGCAAAGGCTACCTTTGAAATTGAACTAGAAGATGACATTGTGACTACTAGTCTACAAAAATTAAAATAAATTTCATGAATTTTATGATAATCTATATCAATTTCAGGTGTTCATGGATAGGGTCAGGGCGTTTTATCAAGACGTTGACCTTGGCCTACTTTATTAAATTGAAAACTCATTTTCCAGGTGCCTCTAATAACTGAAGGGAAAACTTGTTTTGAATAACTGCACATATGGAAGTTTGTGACCTGTAAGAGTTTGAGAAACAGAGAGGAAGAGATGAATCTGACAGTTTTTCACTAACTTGGACATAATTCTGAAGATGGTCTAGAATCAAATGATTGAATTAAATTATTGAAATAAAGAGCTGACAGATTGCATAAAGCTTTGTATATGACTAGTACCATGCCATTCCTAAGGTGCTATTTCATTTCTGAAGTAAAAGCCAAATGCAGTAAATTATCTGAATGCCACCACAGCAGAGGATAAAAACTCCTTTAACTTTATTCTAGCTTTGTGTCATCAGTCCATTGCCCACCATTACAGGGGGACTGGCTGTCACTGTGCACAGGTGCAGTGCCAGAAATCTTTCTGAGTTCTGCCTATATGTACCTGTACAGAAATCTAGAGCAGTGCCATTTAACAGGGAGGGGAAACCTGCCTGGAAATGTGGCAGTTCTTTGCCATAGCTTAGAGAAGCCTCAGCTGGATGAAGCAGAGGCTGAACACAGATTGCAGCTACAGTTCCTCACAGTGTTTCCCCCATATGTATGAGGGGAATTAGCCCTGCTGCCCTTCTGGGCAACCTCGGGATGGAAATGCACCTACTATTAATGGACATAATGAACGGGGTAATAAGAAACTGCATCATGTCTTTACAAGTAAAGCATACTGGACTAGCATGTATTTACTATAGAAAATAAGCAGGTGTGTCAACAGCAAAGGCCCTGGAAACAACACGCAAGATAACGTCATAGGGCATCTCAAACAGTTCCTTTTGCATCCAATGGACTAAGTGAACAGGATGATTATTCAGCTAAACTTGTCTCTTGCAGTTGAACCTCTGTTATCAGGCGAGATCCTGGTGTGTTTGTCAGTATAACTGGTAGAGCTTCAAATCTATTTTGCAGTACCCTCTGGAGTGCCTCCAATGAATATGAACCATTCTGATGTTTTACAACAGTGCAGCAGCTTTTCAGTACTTTTGTTTCTCAACAGTGTGAGAGAAGTGCCAAATGATGCTATTGTAAAATATAAGAGTGCTTCAGCATGTTGGGGAACACGAAGTGGCTGTCGATGTGACATTGATTAATGACTCTGAAGTGTTAAAATGAGATATTGCACAGTCAGTCTAGGATTTTTCATCAATTCAAGCAAAAAATTATGCCTTTAAGGGTAGTCCCAAATTCTAGCCAGCTCCCAAAAAATGACATCATGTTTGGTTGGTTGTCTGGTAGTTTGTTAACTAATTCTGACCTGGTTATTACAAAAGAAAAAGAAATTAACAAACTAGAAAAAAGAAAGCCAAAAGGCCCTATTGGTATGGAGATGGAAACAGAAGTCACTTCTCATGTGACACACTTGGGACTTTGTGTTTAAGTGAGCTAGATATTTTTTTCTATCTGTGGTCTAATTTTCCAAATTAGAGCTCTAAAATTTTATTCACCCACTATACAAACAACATGTAATGACACATTACCTAATGTTTGCATGGCTCTGGGAATATACCACATATGATTATATTTGTCAAAACATAAACTAGAGATAAATGAACCCAACAGCACTTTTAAAACTCAAGACTAGAGATGGAAAGAGAACAAGGGATGGAAAACCAGAATATTTTATCTGATTCATGTAAGATTTTAAAATATATACAAAATAGCAACATGAACTTCCAAAGCAGTCTGAAATTTACATACTTTGAAGATATTGAAAAGCAAGTTTCTTTTCATTCCAAAATACATTAAAAAGAACAAAACAAAAACCAACTGTTGAAAATGCTGGTTCAGTGTAGAAACAGTTCATTTCAGTAAGATATTGTTTCAATACCATTTCTTAGTTTTGTTTTGAATATTCGAATATCATGCATTTTACAGTATATGAGACATCCTGAAACATTTGCAACAAGTATCATACTTTAAAACTCTCAACAAACTAATCAAAATTTTCAAATAGCTGCATATTTTTTAATTTTTGCATTTTGGTATTATTGTAATGAAATGAGAATGTAAAATTAATTTTTTGCTTTGTTCCATTGAATGTTATATTAGCATAGAAGCCTCCTCATTATATAGTCATTATGCAACTTCTATGCACAGCAACAATCACCAACAAAAGGCTGCTACCACAGCTGTTACTGTTAGCCCCAAATAAGACCAATGTCCCTTTGTGCTAGGTACTGCACATACAGGCACAGCTTATTCCAAAAATGTGGCAAACTAGGAAAGCAGTAAAATATGAAAAAAGCAAACACCACTGTCCCCTTCCCTTATGTGTAAACTAAAATTAATGTATTATTAAATTGTTTCACTGAGAACCCTTAGAAATTTTGTGCCAGAACCAAGAACTTACTTTACATCTCAGCTGCAAGTCTGTTAAGACTTTTTCTTCTACAGAGGAAATATACAAGTGTAAGATTTATTAAAGTATCAAGAATTGGTGTGGGGTTAGGTTTGCATGCAGAAAGCACAAAGCTTACATGGAATCATCCCTCTCTGCACAGAAGTGGAAATTGTTTAGCAGATACCCAGCTGAAGCTACAGCCATTTATTTATGCTCTTAAAAAAAGTTAATGCAATTAATCTGGCTGTAGTCTGGAAGATCTTTGAAACCTGGAATTCAATAATTCAATAATTATCATTATAATCAAGAATTTGACATAATAGTAGTTACCAACTTAGTTTTCATTTCTGATTCAGTTTTTCCTTTGATCTTTCTAACTTAAAAGGTAAAATGCATAGGTCTGAGAATTTTAGGAGAGATTTTTTTTTTATAGGCAAATAAGCATATCTCAGTCCAAGAGGTCTGAGAATTTTAGGAGAGATTTTTTTTTTATAGGCAAATAAGCATATCTCAGTCCAAGAGGAATGATTTAGTTAAAAAATGTGTTTGTGGCAGCAATAAATAAGTGTATAAGGCAAACAACTTCTAATGATTAGCAAAATAGAAACTCCTACTTACTGTGCAAGTTAAGCATATTAATTTTCTTCCTCGGCTTGCTGAGCTGTTGAACATGCTATTCAGAACAGTAAAAAGTTTTAGAAAAAATGTTTATAACATTAAAAGCTTCATAACCCTCAGAGCCTATCACTGGATTCAATAAAACTGTGAAGTTAATTTGGATGATGTGAATAATAAGAAGATGACTAATTTGAAAATCTCTACTGAGATGAGAAACAGCATAAATTATTTTTCATGAGTTAATTTAGGAAAAAAATATTTCCCACAAACATTTGGGTAGTAAAATATGAATTAAACCATCACATTTCTGAAAGACATTTTTAGAATACAGAGAAAAAATAGTAATGGTATCATAGATTAACCAAGACAAGTCTTTAGCAGAATAGCTTCTCAGCTATGAGCTGAGAAAAAACTGGATCATATATGTACCACAAAACTAGTGGTTATGTTGGATCTCAGCACCACAGGTTAAATTAAAGGTGCAAAAGAATGTTAGAAAAGAAATGCTTTGTATTTCCTAAGAAAATGAAACAAATAACTTCTTTCTTGCCTTCTGAACTTAAAACTCTGACAAGGATGATGCAGTCAGCTGATGGTGAGGAGCTCTTGCAATAGAATCAGAGAATCACAGAATATTCTGGAAAGGAAGCCACAAGGATCATCAAGGTTCAGCTTCTGGCCCTGCACAGGACAGCCCCAAGAATCACACCATGGGCCTGAGAGAATTGTCCAAGTGGACAAATAAACCCAAAGCATTCTGGTAATCACCAAGGTCATTCCTGTTCAGTTGTCAGTTTTGGCCTGAGTTACCCAAGGGTCAGTGATCATTCCCAATATCTTGTCTGGACACAATGATCTCTGGCCCCTTCTCATTTACTTTTGTGGGGAAAGCCTGAGAGACACAGAAGAGTTATGCTGAAACCTAAGCAGTTTCAAAAGTTAGAGACAGACAAAAATGGCTAATGTAGGAGATGCAACAGACAGGTGAAGGTGAAGAAATGAGGCCCAGAAAAAAACCTGGGGGAGATTTCAGAGAAGAAATATTGGAACATGAAGGAAAACAGATTAAGATTTTGGAGGATTGAAATGATAGATTTCCCTCTCCTTGGTTTCTGTAAGTTCCACCATGTACGAGGTAGGATGATATGACTCTAAGGATTTATGCTGTACAGTCTACTGCTTTCAATGAGTACTGCTTTGTTAAGAAAATATGTTGACCCTGGAACAACATAAAGAAATGGCAATAAGTCATTTTAAAAACCTCTCTGCTGAGAACCAGTTGAACTGAATGGATTACCTTGGACTTGAGCTTAAAAGTGTTCATAAAAAATCCCACAGCTATCAATAAAAAAAAAAAGGTCTGAATTTTGCTTTCTATGGGCAAAATGCTGGAGAGCTGTGCTGCAAATGAAAGAAGATGATGTTCACACATGTGCTGTGTCTGCACACTGTGTTTTCTTAGCAGCACCTGAAGCAGATGAGAGTTTAGATCCAGTGCAGAGAGTCTCTGTTGCAGCCAGCTACAGAAACATTGGCAGCAGGGGCCACAGGGGATATCTAGCTCTGCTGTAAGAGCCTTCACTTTCATTAGTAATGAACTGACTGTCTAAAAATGTATTTGGTTTCATTGAGTTTGAAAGATCACAAAACATTACAAAGTCCTAAAAAAAACCCCATAAATTTGAATCTGTCTGAAACGTAATTTACTTTTTCTGCCAATTCACTACTAAAGTCACAAGCTGAAATTTGATGGATTGACAGATTTGTTCCCACAATTCATTTCTGCTCCATGGCTTCAGAATAAATAGTATTTCTTAGCCAATCAAACAACCTGTAATAATTGTTTCTGTTTCAGATCTGGTTTAGTTTTTACTTCTCTTGAGTAGCTGCATTTGCAGTAAAGTCATTTCCAGTCAACAAGTACTTCTTAGCAAACAGGATCACTGTTTCTTTGTTATTGTTATTTTCTTTATTTAAAGTCTGATTTTGAATTCCAAATTTTGAATTCATATTTAACCAGGAGCTTCCTTTTTGAATTTAAAGTTATTTTTAGTTTGTAGAAGCTCCTCTTCACATTATATGTTGTAAATACATGGAATAATCTTCTTTTCAATTATTTCCATTGGAAAAGCAGATACCCTTTAAAAGGCAAAATGGCATAGAAGGACCATCTTGTTGTATCATCTGAAATGGGTCTGAATTACGTCCTCCATCCACACTCTCAAGGTACAGATCACTTGTGCTAAAGCACGTCCCTTTTTGCAGTGGTCACCACCTTGGTGGAGCAACCCCTGCCACTGAGCTGATGGTGCTGAAAGAACAGTGTGTGCTCCTGCCCTTGGTGGCTGCAATGTCATCCTCACACCGAGGAGCTGTCACTCATGTACTGATCGATCTTTGAATCATAGAATCATTTACATTTTAAAAGAGCTCTAAGATTGTTGAGTCCAACCATTAACCAAGCCCACCAAGGCCACGCTATGTCCCTGAGTGCCACATCTACACCTCTTTTAAATACTTACAGGGATGGTGACTCAACCACTTGCCTGGAGAAGTGCCAGTTTGCCCAGGCCCTTCAGCAGAGGGAGATTTTCAACCCATTTTATATCACCTGTCAAAACAGCCTAGGAATCAAAAGATCAAAATTAATTATCAAAACAGAAGAGAAATGTTTGCTTGCTGTTGTACATCTGCTCCTCTGCTGGGTAAGACCTACGTTTTCTCAAAGAGAAGAAACAAATGTTTTCTGTCTCCATATGTCCTTCAAAACTTGAAAATTTTCATTTGATATGTGCAAGTTTCACAACAATTCTAAAGTGGAAACTCTGAAGAGTGAAACTGGAATTTAGAATAGTTTCAACTACTAAAAGTTCCTCGTCACAAAATCTCCAGTTGTCTCTATGGTGGTGTTTCTGTTGATATCTGATTGTGCCAGAAGAGGTTTTTGGATTTTCTTGATACATAGAAAAGCTTCCTTTTCTGGTTTATAAAGTCATAATCTTCTTTTTCTTCCATAAGTTTTTTGGTTTATGTCTTTTTTTTGGGAAATGCACACACAAAAAACCCTACCAAATGTTGAGAAACAGCAAACATTTCTTATGTTTATCTATGTTTAAAAACATTTACGCATGTTTTATGATTCAAAAATGTCAGAGGCATTGGAGAAGCCCGCATAACTTCAGCAGGCCTTGGCTCAGTGCCATGGCTTCCTTGTGTAAGCACAAGTTCATGCTACTCGTCCCCATTTTGACCTCGGATAGGAAAGAGACAATTCGCAGGGTGCCATTGACACTTATGGGCATTGCAGCTGAAGTGTGAGGTGAGTCTGAACCATGTGCATGAACAGATGATTCTTAGAGAAGGAGAAATACCTGAGGAGAAAGGACTATCAGAGCTAGAGCTAGAATAAATGTATTTTTAATGAGAAAAAAGGGGAAGGGAGGTACCAAGGGCAGTAGCAGCACTCAGGGAGATGAAAAAGATGCAAATTTTTGTTGGAGTGGAGGAGGTTTCTGTTTGGTGCAGTGGTTCAACACTCACACTGAGTGAGATCAACAGGGAGACAGGAATCCTGCTCAGCTGGCTGGTAGAGGAGAGGACTCTTACAAATCCCTTCCTGCTACAGCACTCTGTAGTGGAGACAGGACTGAGCTTTCAACAATTAAAAAGCCCTGCTTAGCTTTACCCAGAAGAACTCTCCAAAACCAGAGTTTTGATTCTATATTACCAGTTTAGGAATATCAAAAAAATGGGAAGAGAGAGATAAGGACTGTATTATCTCAGGTATTTTCTGTGGAGTTTATAATAGATTATTATTTATGATTTTTCAACAGCCAAATACATACTGAGAGTTTCCTGCACAAATAAAGAAAATACAGTTTTGAAAACAGCCTGTCTTGTGCTTCCTCAGCTAGTCAGGGATTAAATATTAACTCCCTCAAATAATGCTCCCCCCAGCCATTCTATTACAATTTAGTTACACCCCAAGTATGACTTTACATTTCCCTTGTTATGTGAAATTCTCACTCTGCAGATTCTATAAGCTATATTTGGCAATATAATTACTGTTGCCTTAAGCATTTTTTTCCCCACAGAATATTTCCTCCTCATTTATATTATTACATTCCAAGAGAGCTTTCAGGAGCCATAGTGAGTTTCCCTGTATTTCCTCCAAAAAAGTCTCACTTAGGCTATAGCTTCTGGACTATAATAGTGACAAGCCACAGATGTTTCAGAATTGTGTTCAGGCAACATATAAGCATAATTATTATTGTTGTTGTTCCTATTGAGCCTCTTGGCTACAGTCAGAGACAAGGTTCTATTGTGTTAGACTTTGTTTTCACATGCAATAAAAGAGACAAGTATACAACCCCAGACTAATTAATTTAGGGACTAGTCCTGGCAGGTGCTGAGCAGTCACACTAGTTAGATGGAGCATTAAGAACTACCTTACACAGCAATAGCAAAGACATGCCACCTACAGCAGTTTGGAGCTACCCAGAGCTCTCCTATGCTAATGGCATCCATTGTGTGTTTACACTATTAACATGTAGTTTAGCAAGGAGGAAACTATTACCTTTTGAAGCTGTTCTTTGGTGTTTTATTTACTGGGAGATGACCATATCCTTGTGTGTCTGTCCAGGGCAAATATTCTGAGAGCATGCAGAGCCCTCCAAGAGGACATGACATCAGGCTGGGATGGAGGTTGCAAGCCCCAGGTGGTGTATTTATATTCTGTGCTTTCAACTCTCACTGGAAAGATATGTGTGTCCCGTTGGCCACTCTCCTAAATTTGAATTTAACTTATTATATGAACAGTTGATACACTTTTTCTTTGGCACTGGAATATCAACATGATAAATGGTTGACAGTCAACTCTTTTTATCTGTAAAACAGACCCACATGGCTAACCAGTGTTTCCTGCTTAAGGGAAAATTAAAGAATGCTCTTCCTTGGTGTCATGTCTATGCTTTCCAACAAAGAAGGTCTCAGATTCACTTTTTGGCCCTAGATCAGCAATGTACTTGAAAATGTGCTTAACTTTAAGCACTTCCTCAAGTTCTATTGAAGTGTACTGTCAGCACTCAACAAATAATAAATCATAACAACAACTGAAGCTAATCCACTTTCCTTTCAGAAAGCTACATGATAATGCCATAGAGCAAATATTATATGCAAAAAATATTTCTTTGTAAAGTCACTCAATGGTACTTCAGCAAGGCTTAAGTGATTTGCTGAAACAGATTTTCAAATGAGTTTGTATAATACAACAAGATCAAATTGCAATGTGTGTTTTTCAAAATGTTGTCCTGATCCTGAAAATTACTAGGTGAGTAATTCAATCAGTGTTTTCAGAATGTAAGTGTAGGCTGCAGCCAAAGTCAGAAGGCAAAGGTGTCAAATCCCATTAACAAATACAGTAAGTAGTATAGGTGATTATGGTAGCTTGCTGAGTACCTCCTGGGAGATGCTGACCTCGAGGGATTGAATGGTTTGTACTTCCCAGAAGATACTTGCAGCAGCAGAACAAGCATAATACAAAGATGTATCCTAGTCACTAGTCAAATAGAAGCTTATTGTTTGTGAAGCTTGTAAGGAAAAACTGCAGTTGCAGCTCTTTGCCTCAGTGGGAGCCGAAGTTCCCAATATGTTACAGTGCTGGAAGTCTGAATGGCCAAGTATAGATTTTTTTTTTTTTCATTTTACATGGTCAAATGACATTTTTCAGGAATGCCTATACTAAATAACACCAGTATTGAGAAGTGGGCTAAATCAGCTCATCTTTTGCTCCTGCTGGTGCAGCTAAATGACTTATGGCTCCTAAGCTCACTAGTTGAAAACCAATGAGAAAACACCAACAAACCTTGCATTGTGGTGTAGAGTTCTCTTCATTCTCCAGTCTGAAGGACGCCGGAGCTGTGAAGCTCACTCTGGAGAGCGGATCGGAGAAGAGCACTGGCTGCTGCCTGGGAAGGGCGGCGGCTGCCGGAGCTGCCTGGGCGAGGGATGCGGATCCCTCGGTGTCTGCGCGGGTGCTGCTCTGGGCACTAGCGAAACAGAAACCTGCAAAGCACGATAACAAGGAGCTTTGTGACCTTGCGGGGTTATGTTTGCTGGGGAAAGCTTTTTGTACTGAGTTCCGAGCTGTACTTTTGCTGCACAGGACAAATTAGACCACATGTGGGGACTCGGGGGAGGCAGTGGGTCTGGGGCTTGAGCAGGAGAAGAAAGGGAGGGAGGAGGGACAGGAGCATGGCGGGGGAGTGGGATAAAAATCAAACGCCGTTGTGGTTTTCTCACATGGTAATTATTTACTTTTAAACAACAATATGAAAAGCAAGCACAGCTGGAGGTTTGGCACTTCCAATAGTATTCAGGGGCCACTGGGTTCTTCTGCTTCCTGAGAGTATGTAGAAAAAAAGATGCAAGAAGCCTGTGGGGTAAAATGTCTCCTTGATCTCCAATCTCTCTCCCTGCAGCAGGCTAAGCACAGTCCCTGTACACACTCTGGGGCAGGGCTACCAGAGGCACAGCTCACTGTGGGTTGGGCCAGCAGGAGAGGCCACCGCACACTGCTTGCCCCACATGCCCACCAGCTGCATCAGCTGAAGTGACACAGTCACACTCACCTCCTGAAAGTAAGGAAGGCTTGCTGGATTCTTTTTAAATTGCTAATAAGACATTAGAGAGCCAAGCAATGTTAAACTACCTACTTACTTCAAGACTCCACTCTGTCGGGGGGTGGCAGCCATTCCCAGCTCCAGAGTATAATCTGAGAATGCAGCTGCACCCTTCCTCCAAGTGTTAGGACATGCTCTGTCAGCTGTGTCCTAGCTCTGTCCCTTTATTTAGCATTTGAACATTGTCTGATAGTTCCCAGGCACAGCTATGGATGCCTGAGAAAGGCTTTGGAGAAGGCAGGATACCCTGGCTATCCAGAGAGGTTGCTGAGTGTATGGATAGGGCCATGTCAGACCCGCTGAGTACAGCACTGCAGGGGTAGGAAATAAAAGGAGCACAGATGATGAAAGAGCAGAGCTCAGCTTCCTTGCAGGAGCTGAATATGGAGATCCAGGGTATATTAGGAAGTATGAGTTATTCATAATTCATTGTTACTGAGGATAACACCTCAGGATACTTAGCTGATAAAAAATACATTATTTCAAAGATGTGATTTACCACATTTTGTTGGGTCTCTATAAAGAAGCAAAAGCTAAACTGTACAGAAGATGGTACGTTTTGGTTAATTCTGTTCTATTGTCCAAAGCTAGGAAGACTGAACATTATTTGAAGACTTGTGTTACTATCAGCTAAAACCACTTTTTTTCCTTTGTATTTCTTCTCAGAGAAGTTAAGATCTTGGGGCTGAAGAGCAATATGTTAATTTCAAAATTTAAAAGATCAGTTTGAAGAAGATGTCCAGTGTTTAAAGACTGAATTAATTTTTATTCTAAGCCAGTTTAGTTATCAACAACACACTGAAATCTCAGATGATCAAACAATAGATTCTTTGGCATAGTAGTGATGTCAGTATTTTAAAATGTAGTCACACTGTGTCAAGTGAAATGTTTTCCTGGAAATTGTGTAGTTGAAACCCTACTGAAGTACTCTCTACTGAGGGTTCCTTCTTCTCTTCCTTTTCCCATTCCTTCTCCCAAATTATCAAAATTAACATGACCTCCTGGAATGGCTCATTGTCACTGAATGTGCTTTTCTCTCACGTGAAATCCCATTAAAAATACCTGCCCATTATTAGGCGAAGAGAGTATATTTTTTGTGCCTGTCAGAGGAAGCAACTTGAGTCTGTTGGAATTTCCCTCCAGCCTGGGTGCAATCCAGGGATAGAGGGACAACTGCCTTGCAATGTTGGCCCTGCATAACTCTGTCCACTGGTTATTCATGCCTGTCTAGTTTTAACAAGTAATAAATTAGGAGATTCTAAAATATGACCCTCAGACTACTTCAAAAGCCAGAAGAGCAGGGCAGGGCCAAAGGCTCTTACTGTTGCAGCAAAACTTCCAGTCTCTTATCATTACTTGTTATGGAAAAATCAGCACAGATTTAGATCTCCCAACCCAGCATTACAGGGTGGGAGGGATATTGTATGAACACAAATTCACTCTCAACACAGTGAAATAGGATGAGGCTTTAAGATAGAACTATCCTTTTATTCTGCATCTGTGTAGTCCCTTGCACAGTGGGAGTCCCTGGCTGACTCCAAGCCCTACTGTTTTGTGAGTAATATCAACAACAATAACCATTCCAGCTATTTCTAGCAGGAATGGGGAGTGTAATTGCCAGTTGCCCATTTAATAGCACAAAACTGTTTTGAAAAAGCATAAGAAAAAACCCAATACCCACAAAGCAAGAAGAATAAAGTTGATTAAAATTAGCTTTACACCCTCCTGTAAAGGTTCTTATCCATTGCTGGCTGCCTGTTCCTCTGCATGATTCCTCCATCTGTCTGACAATTCTGCATTTACTTTCAGTCTTTATTAAGATTCTTTCTAGTAAAATGCTTTAGCACTTTTGTCAAGAAGATGAAGTCTTAGAAGTAGGCATCTTTTAACAGATTTTTATGCTGGTAGATCTCTGTATCATGCTGAGATATGATGAAGAGGCCAGTATTTAATTTACACAGGTGTATAGCTTAGCCAAGTGTGAACAAATACATTTTTATTTTATACTGATAGGCATGTATTAGCTTTGAATACATCTTTTATAAGATAATACCTAGATCTCTGGTGATTTCTATACTGTCTCATAAAACAGAGTGAAATATTTTATTTTGTTAACTTGTGCTGGAAATCTTATTTGCTACCCTTCACTCAAAGTCTTTAACTGCAAATGAGCAGCAATTGTGGAATTACCTTCCTGGGTCATTTGGGGGAGTTTCGGTCACTTGTGTGAGATGTTCTGTGCCCCCACCACAGACTCAGGCTGCAGTGTGTAGAAATGCACTCCAGTCTAAAACTAAATATTCACCTAATTCCTTTGATTCAAGGGAATTAGGTTACTTACCTGAGTAATTAATATGAATGTTTAATTAATAATTTTGCTTTCACGTGAGTTATTTTTATTATACTTTTTTTCCTACAGGAAATTAAAAACTTAGGCAATATTTTCAGACAGACCCAAATGAGATTACTTTAAACCTATGCTTTCTCAAAGGGTCTGCTGTTTTAAGGGTCCCTCACTGACCTCTCATTGACTTTCTCCAACGTTATAGTTATGTCTAATAGAAGATAAAGACAGATTAATAATAGCCAATGACTGGAGTACTGAGTCAGGACTGAAAATAGCAAGTGCCCTACACAGGTCATGTCATATACACTGTATGCAAACTGCAAGGAGACAAAGAAGATTAGAGAGCTTAGATAATAAATAAAGAGGAAATGGATCCAGTCCTCTACTTTTAAAGCTGGATTCATATAAAAACTCAAATTTACCAAAAATTTGAAGGAAATCAGATATGGATAGTTGAAATAATCCCTAGTTAGTTCGGGATGGGGTTCAGGGTTAGTTCAGAGAGAGTTCAGAGGAGTTGTCAAGAGCAAATTCCCTTTTCCCTTTATACAGAGGGTCCCAGTGTGGAGTTCCTGAGCAGGAAGGTCACCAGTCCAAGCCAGAGACCACATGAATCTGGTGAAAACACAGTTCACCTCATCCATTAAGGTAATACCACTTTCTTTTAAAGAAGATGAACAAAGTGTCCACATCACTGCCCTGAAATGTGCCTGGAGAAAACACAACATTATTCTTACAAATATTTCTTATATGAGACTCACATTAAAAAATGTGGCCTGCAATGCTTCCCAGCAATTGTCTGCAGCCAAGGGGCTCCTGTGAAAACCCTGCAGAGCTGCTGTGAATTTGTGCAAGGGGGTGGCATTGACTCCCTGTCAGGAGGCAGGTTCGGGGCTGGTTAGCAAGCCCCTGAGATGAGCTGCCACCAGCACCCCATAACTGCTTCTGTGCAGAGCACAACACCCTCATTTCCCCATTCACGTATACAACAGATGCAGAGTGTCAGCTGTATTTCAGAGTCTGTCAGCTGGAGTTTCTCTGCCAAGAGGGCTCTAAGCAGAATGCAGTGGTATCTGCAGATATGGCTGCAGTGACAGACCCATAAGCTGCTGGAGACTGAATACTAAAATGTGAATTATTTCCCCTGGTGGTTCTGGCACGTGTGTTTCAATGTCTGGAATACATACCACATTATTATTAGTGCTGAACTCTGTGTTTTAATGATCCTCTAGGAAACAAGGAAAAGAGGGTTTGTGAAATAACCATAATGGTCTGAAGACAAACGTACAAATTACAAAGTATTTTGTTAATAGAGTGCAAGAAGGTCTCATCATGAAGGATAAATTCAATGCTGGGGTATCAGACCTCCAGGAAATAGCAGGGGTTTGACTCCCCAGGAAAGAGTTTTGCTCAGTAGTTTTTGATTCTTATGCTTGTTTGGTACAGGAAGTGCATGAACAAATTCCATTCATAAATAAAGGAATTTGTGTGCCTGCCTGACCCTCCCCTGCAGATACCCCTTCTTTAAAGTGTATTCTTCTAAGTTTAGCAAACATGAAAAGAAATTGTTAAACTCTAATAATTACCCAAGGATAAAAGTGATGTATTGCTTCAAGCAGAATTTTGCTCAGTATTAATAATGACAACCTGTTTCATTATTACTGGATATGAGAATGGACTGGGAAGAAAAGGTTTTTTGGGGTTTTTTTACTTAGTTATTGTAATTTTTTCTCACTTTCTAAAGTGAAAAAATAAACAAGAAAATAGGGAAACACATCCACCTTTGTGGAAGAATTCTCACCAATTCACGCTTTTGGAGGTTGTAGTAAGGTGGGTGTTGGCCTCATCTCTGAGGCAGCAAGGGTAAGGACAAGAGAAAGTGGCCTCAGGCTGTGCCTGGGGGGGTTCAGGGTGGACATCAGGAAGAATTTCTGCACTGAAAGGCTGGTCAAAGCATTGGAAACCACTTCCCAGGGAACTGGTGGATCCACTATCCCTGGAACTGTTCAAGAAATGACTGAACGTGGCACTCACTGCTATGATTTTGTTTACAAGGTGGTGGTCAGTCAAAGGTTGCACTAGATGATCTTGGAGGTCTTTTCCAACCTTAATGATTCTATGATTCTTTCTATCTAAAATAAGGGAAGTCAATCTATTTTTTACAAAATTGTCCAACTAACTGAAAGTCATTTTAAGGATCTTAAACCAGGCTATCAATGACTAAAATACCTGCTATTGACCACAAAATCCAAAGGTAAATTAGGCCAAATACTGTGTTTTACTGTGTAACTCACTAACAGTGCAACTCAAAATGATGCTGAAGCTCTGCAGGACCCTCATATGTAACAAGAGCTAGTCTCTGCTGAGAGCTAAGAGTTTCAATAAAACCTAGAAAACTCGAGTCTCCTTTTTTTTTTTTTCAGTGATGAAGTACCATCCTAACCATTGAAATTGCTTTAAAAATACTGACTGGAATACAAGTAGTTGAGTTTGATTCTGTAGGTGAGGGCAGCAGGATCTGGTGTATAACTTATAGGGCTCTGATCCAGGAAAGAACATAAGCAAGTGCTTAAATCCATTCCTTTTCAGGAAAGAATTTCGGCACATGCTAGATTTTAAGCATATGCCTAAAGTTAAAGTCAAGCATATGGTTAAATGTTTTCCTGAATGGAGGCTTTCCCGATTGAAAGCTTTATAGGGCAACGTATGGCATTTTTGAGGAAACCTAAAACATTCTCACTCTTCACAGAAAGAGAGAGAAACGGTACAAATCTTTTTTTAAATACCTGCTTTATCGAATTCTATGAAGGAAGGATATATTTGGGTTTATTGAATATTATCAAGGTTTTATATAAAACCTATGAAGTGCAAGAACAACAAAAACAAAATATTAATGTTGTAGGCTCATTCAATAAGCAGACACAGATCTCTAGAATGTTCAAAGAAGATAAATTAGTCCCTAATGCACTCATCAAAGAGAACAGCAATGTTACCTAGTATGTTTTATGAAAAGCCTTTATCTCCTTTACTAGAGTTTTTTCTTCTTACTTTTTTTCATGTGTGGTGAGAAATTAGGTCATGACTGCAGTCAGGGTACACACAAGGCATGTAAGTCATAAATCTCCCTACTGCAAGATGTTTTCCATTCTGTTCTCAATTTATTTCTATTTTGTTAATAATAACCCCACAGCCTAATTCAGCAAAATAATGTGGTGCTCGGCTGTGACCAACCTTGAACTGATGCATTTGAGGAGCTTCTGAGGAAGTGGAAGGAGCCTTTCCTTCCAGCCTCTCCCAGCTGTGGTGCCGTTGGCTACCACAGGCTTACTCAGGAGCAGACTGAGCCACACATGGATGCTCCTGTGTGCAGGTCAGGCTGTAGCTCGTGCCCTACTGACCAAACACTGCAACCAAACCAGTCATCCTCCAGAAATTTCCCTGATGGAGAGGAATAGGGAGGAAGGGACAGGGGGTTCTTCCTTTTTTCTCACTCACAAATGTTTTTAGCATGTCTCTCATATGTTCTAACCCAGAAGGTTTGGTTACTGTTAGCATATTTACATGCTGTTATGTTCCCTTTCAAGTTGAGTTCTATTCAGAAAATAATAACTTGTTTCTAAGCCTTTGTTGAAGAAACAGGCATCTCTTCAAGCGTCAGTCCCACTGGATTATTCAAGAGAGCAGAGGTTTATTATGTATATTTTTTTTCATGACCACTCCAACTAGCATAAGGATGCAGTTAGTTACAAGTTGGACACCTCACTTCCAGTTTGGCTCTTTAATTCATACCAACTCAAGACAAAAAGTACCACTGAGGAGAGCAGAGAGCTTCTCTAATTATTACCATTATAGCACAAATATAATAAGATATTTAAAGTTATTACTAAAAAGACTTTTTTTTTTCTTCTACCTGGTCCTTGCACATTTCAGCTGAGTCTTTCTTTAAAACTGGGTATTAAGGCTGCCACTCACAGTACATATTTGGTGTCTCTTTTCTTTGTCCCCCTCAGTAGATCTGTGGAGGTCCTGGGGAGCCCAGGGGACTCAGAGCCAAAGGGTGACTTGGGGTGCTGTGGGTGGAGGAGGAAGAGAGGACGGATTTGCATCAGGTTTCTGAACTATGCCTTTCAGGACATATCTGTGTAATAATGAAGTTTTCCCTATCCCCTGAAACTTATCAACATAAAAAGTAAATCCTAAATCCTGACTGAGGTAAAATCAATGCCCACTATTAAAATGAGAACAGTTACCTCAATAACGACGAGTCAGGTCTGTTGTGACAGAGGCATCCATCTGAGTTATTTAATATACAGATTTAAATCAATATCTCAATAGAATAAAAGAGTTGAAAGAATTTCCTCTGAAGTTTCTTACCAAAATAATTATTATTTTGGGACAGGATGTCCATTTTGGGGGTTTTGGACAAAACTCCCCATCTAGACTGGAAAAACATTCCAAATAAAAAAGTATTAGAAATGGATATATTCCTATGAAAACCTGTGGATTTTCTCTCCCCGTTAGCATTTTCTGATGAAAACAGGAAAACATTTAATAAAAAATAATCCTGTCAGTTTTAGCTGATAATTAGCATCAATAAATGAATGTTCACCCCTCTCCACCATCCCTCTACCACCTCCATGTCTGCAGAGCAAAGCACTGCTTGCAGATGAAGCATAAGAACACAAAATAACACCCAGCAGTATGTCTTCTCCTCTTCCATTAGTGTGTCCAGAATGAAATTTGCTGTAATTTCTGGTCACCATTTCACTCACCTTCTCTTAAGTCTGTTGTCTGAGCTCCCTCAGGCAGTACTAAGGATGCAGTAACACCCAAGGTACATTTTCTCTGTGGAAGTGAGAACTATAGCAGGAAGTGCAGACCCGAGGCCAGAGAATAAAGAGGAAGACCCCAAAGATCATTGTCACTGTCGTCCTTCCTCTGCCAGCACTGACTCACGGGAAAAGGCACTGCTCTTCCTTTCTTTTCTCTCTCTGAACTGGCTGTGGGCCAGCCCTGTTGATGTAAATGACAGGTTTTGTCTTTGTTATTTGTTTTTTTTTCCTAGTGTTCTACTTCTGTCCAACTCTGCTTTGGTCTGGCTTGGGGTAGCTGATTATGCTACAATGAGGCAGTTCAAGTTGATTGGAGATGAGGAATAAGGGAAAAGGAGACTGTGAGGACAGGAAAGGAAAGGAAAAACACCACCAAGACAAATATCATAAAACAAAACAAAACAGCCAGGGTCACTTCACGGCCATCCTGGGGTCAGAAGGACAGAGATGTTATCAGAGTAAGGAACAGTCTGAGGAAAATGGAGGCAAGGCAGAAAGAGGCACAGAAAAGTGCACAGAGAGGGCTGTGACAGGGAGGAATAGCCAGAAAAGAGAAGTAGGCAAGGAATGAGATATGCAACTGGGGGAGGCTACTGGGGGGGCAGGCAAACCTTGGTGGTCCTGGGATGATCTGTCCAAAACTGGGGGAGGCAAAGTGAGGGATGCACATGAAGAGAAACTGGTAGAGTAAGGAGTAAGGAAACGTCTAATGCTTTTCTGTTCCTCTCCAGCCTATAAACAACCTTCTCTACTGCTACCCAGCCCTTCAGTACTCTTTATTACTGGTATAAATAATTTTCAAACCAAAATGGGGAGGAGATGACTTTGAAACTAAATATGGCATATTTCTCAAAAGAGGGATTCTTCCTGGGAGGCAAAGAAAAGGGGGGGAGGGGGAGGAGGGGGGGAGGGCACTAGGAAGACTTGGTAAAAGAAAAACAGTTACAACAGACAAAGAGTAAATATTAAGAGGGAACAGATAAAGATAAAGGGAAGAAGATGAAACAGATAAAAGTGATGGATGAGGGGAAGAAAGGAAATAGAAGGAGCCAAAATAATGAGAACAAAGGAAAAGAATAAAGAAAAGGAAGCAGAGAGGATAAAAACACACATCCAAATGCATACCTGGAGTTCTTAATGATTAATATCTTTTCTTTTACTGAGAATAAATTTGTGCTGCACTTAAATAGTAGATTGAGTTACCATTTACACCTTTTCAGAGCAAGATGTCAAATTTGTGCTTTTTAGGGTTAAAGTGCTCAAACTGATTAAGATCCATTCTCAATAGGAATGCCATATCCCAGTCACAAAATTAATATTTTCCTCCACTTCAGTGTACATAAGAAGTCATTAAAGTGAGTGGAAGGATGGAAGGAAACAAATCTGCTCTCAGCTATACCTTTATTTTTCAATTTGAACTGTGAAATAATTAATACAATGGTAATGTTTCTCAAGTATAACTCAATTTGAGAATTTGAGGGAATCTAACCAGATTTACATTTGACTCTTTCCCAATAAGCAGAAGGTAAAAAAAAAAAAAAAAAAGGAAAGAAAGAAAAAGGAAAGGAATTTATTATGTGCTATCTTCAGCTATCTGTATTGCCCATGGCATGGCTATTCGTCATGAACCATGCATTCAGACTTTATAACCCGAATATTCTGCAAACAAGTAACACCTTAAAACAGCAAACCAAACAATAGAACAAGCATTATTGTGTCCCTTCCTTTTCACCAGTATACACAGCAAAGGAGACATAGGAGGAAATCAACTGTAAATGGCATCTTCAGTAATGAAGGGAAAAGCTGGATATCCACAAGTCTGTTTCCTAGGCAACTGAATGGAGGGACAATCAGAATCTCTCAATTGCACCCCATTATAGATATTTTCTACACAGACCAGTAAAAGGAAGAAAAAGGTGATTGGAAAATCTTCAGCAAGAATCATCCTGGAGCACTTTGAAAGCATGGGGGAAGTGAACAGATAACATATAAAATGGCTGCCTATGTGTAGCTCCTGATTGCAATCATCTTCAGAGCTGTAAGAAGAGGGATGACAGGAAAACTGTGCATTTAAAAAAAGGTCCCAGATTTCATCCCTGGCTCTCAGGATGGGGCTGCATTGACTATTATATTTTATAGGAATATCTCACAAATGGACCTTGACACTGTGTATAGAGGGATTATTCTGAAATATGCATTGTAAATTCACTCTCTGCATTGTACTTTGGCACCCCACCAACGTAATGGTCCAAGATTGTTAAAATGACCTGATGAACCAGAGCTGTTGTTGATCCAGTAATATCACTTCTCTGAATAATTTATAGAATGAACAAACTTAGGCACATGAAATAAGCATATGCCAAGGGAGTTCACTTTTTTCTGCACTGGCTAATCTCTTAGTACCAAAAGTAACAGTACATGCTTTATTCAGGCACATACTGGGGGAAAAAAATAGATGTGCAAGCACTTAGAGGATAAAAATATTACAAGGTATCAAAACTAGACAGATAAATGAATGAATCTAGATGAGCCATATGGACTTATTGCATCCCTAAATGTTACAATGCTAAGTGTTACAGCTATCCCGGCCATCCAAGGAAATGTTCTGGGTAAAGTCCAGCTAACGAAAGCTTAAATTACTTATTACCATGTATGCCTTCACTCTTCGTTTCTGCCCTGCCCCAGCAGATTTTATTTTTTCATTTCTTAATTTTTTGTCTGTTTTTTTTGTGTTGTGGGCTTTTTTTTTTTCTCTTGTGTTGTTTTGGTTTTTTTTTTACTATGAGCCAAAGGTCTAATAAACATCATACCAGTATTCTAAGGCTGACCACACAGCGCAAAGTCATCATAGAATCATGGAATCACAGAATGCTTTGGATTGGAAGGGATCTTAAAGGTCATCTAGTTCCAAACATCTTTGACTAGACCAGGCTGCTCAGAGCCCCATCCAACATGGTCTTGAACACCTCCAGGGGTGGGGCATCCACAACTTCTCTGGGCAACCTGTTCCGGTGCCTCACCAGTCTCACAGTACAGAATTTTCTCCTAGTATCTATCTAAATCCACTCTCTTTCAGTTTGACACCATTCCCCCTTGTCCTGTCACTACATGGCCTAGTCAATGGTCCCTCTCCATCTCTCTTGTAGGCTCTCTTTGGGTGTTGGAAGGCCTCAATTAGGTCATCCTTAAGTCTTCTCTTTTTTAGGCTGAACAATCCCATTTCTCTCAGCCCTTCCTCATAGCAGAGGTGCTCCATCCCTCTGATCATCTTGGTGGCTTTCTCTGGGCTCACTCCAGCAGGTCCCTGTCCTTCCTGCGCTGGGACTCCAGAGCTGGATGCAGCACTGCAGGGGGGTCTCACCAGAGCAGAGCAGAGCAGAGGAGAGGGGCAGAATCCCCTCCCTCACCTGCTGCTCACACTGCCTTTGATGCAGCCCAGGGCTGCAAGAGCACATGGCCAGGTCATGTCCAGCCTGTCACCCACCAGCACCCCCAAGTCCTTCTCAGCAGGGCTGCTCTGGATCTGTCCATCCCCAGCCTGGATTGATACCGGGGGTTGCCCTGACCCAGGTGCAGCACCAGCACTCGATCTTGTTAAACCTCACGAGATTTCCATGAGCCACTTCTCGAGCTTGTCCAGGTCTGTCTGGATGGCACCCTGTCCTTCAGGTGTGTCACTGCACCACTCAGCTTGGTGTCATCTGCAAATTTGCTGAGGGTGCACTCAATCCCTCTGTCCATGAAGTTGTATTTTAACACAGACAGAAGTGCACCAAGACAAAATGCACCCTATCATCTAACCTTCCAAACCTTTCCTCACTTAGTGTGTCCTAAGAAAAAAAAACTTGTAAACAGAAACGTTATATTTCCTGTGAGACAAAATACATCTTTAACACTGCATCAAGTATTAGCAAAGTACAGAAAAACCACTGTAAATCCTGACTGAGTTCCTTAACCAGGGATTACAACGAGTCCAGCACAGTAAAAGGGTAGAGATGGGAGAGAAACACTATCAGAGAGGGCTTCCAGACAGTGGTAGGAATAAAATTCTTTTCCAGAATTTCAGGATTTTATATATTTGTGCCCATTTCTGATCTAATCTCATTTCTCACAGAGGAATGGTCTATATGATGAGGCACCAAATTAAACCTCTTTTCACTCTGCTTGCCTCAGGCTCTTCAGGTTCAGAGGAGGTATATTTTGGTTCATTTCCAGGGGTTTTTTTTGTTACTCTGTAATTGATTGGTCTGCTTTACTGGGTAGAGTTCAAAATATTCATATATATTGGAAACTTTATGAGGAGATGGAGGTGGCAAGTGTAGAACACAAAGTTGCATAGGCAAAACTTATTAAAAATATATGCAGGAGGAACTTAGAAGGAAACAAAAGATAATATGTTTGGTAAATATTATATATGGGCAGTAGCTGCGTGCATCCTTTTAATGTGAGGAATAGGAAAACTTTTTTGAAAGTATCAATTTTTATCCATAGCTAGAACCAAACATCAGTTTTAATGAATAATTTGACACTATCATTTTCTCTGGGATGGAAAGGCCATTAGATAGATAGATAGATAGATAGATAGATAGATAGATTAATTCTGGCAAAATAGCTATCTTCTGAAATAAGTAAAAAACCACAACAGAACTTTTGTGTAAGAAAATTTTAGTCTGAAAAAATATTCTGAAGCATAGGTACTTGACTGTAGGATTGCAGCTCAGCTTATATGCAAAACTTCCACTACTTTCTATCTTCACTACTAAAAAAAGCCAAACACCCCTCTTATTTAATCTGAAACAGGTGGTAGAAAAACTAGCATTTGGGAAGCAGTTCTATCAGCAGCAACATCACATCATACACTAAAGACAGACAAAATCAACTGATTGAACCAAACCTGAAGCTCTCCACCCACAGGTAGACAGTCCTCTTGAGTTCTCTGGAACTGCAAAATGCTCTGTATTTAATTATCTTCTCTCAGTCACTGCTATCTTACTTTCTTTTTCATCTTGTCTAACAATCCCAAATGTGTTTCTATTTAGCAGTTTGATATAGTTTTACAGCATCGCTATGCCAATGTTGGTACAGCTTACACATGTTAGTGGTACCCCCATGAAAACTGTCCCCTTTGTCCTTCCAGAGAGAAAATTCATGCTTAGGGAAGTATTTCAGCATTTATTATTTCCTGTTCTTTCTTGTTATGGCACAAACTGGGTGAAATCTTGAAATTGAAGGGAAAAAATTTCATACAGGGAAGAAAAAGGTGTAATTAAGCATACTTTTGGAGGTAAAAGGGATGAAATACAGATGTCCATGCCGTATATGTGGCCGTGGAGCATGGAGGAGAATGGCCAAACCACCCACTGCTCTGTGAATAGATTAACTTTCCATAGATTGTCTCCAAAAGCACAGGGCAGAACCATGCTGGTAGAGGTATGACAGCATACAGAGACAATGTAGGTGGAATAATCCAAAAAGCCAGATAGAAAACACTTGGGCCATGTTCCTAAGAGAAAATCAGGGGAGGAAGCTTTTGGGTAGTGAAGTAGCTGGAAAGAAGTCTCAGAAGAAAAGCAAAAGCTTTCAAATACTGTTCTTATTATAAGGGTGAAAAGGACATTATGTACATTATTCATAAATAAATAGCTTTGCAGTGTGCACATCACTTATTCATTGAAATCATCAATAGACTTCCCTTAATAACCCCTTCCAAGCTCCTCAAAGCTGGCTAGAGCTCCTTGCAGGAAGGATAGTGCTATTAGTACAGCAGGGAATGGATTTGTTTCCAGTGTACCTGGCAAGCATCTGTACAGACACAGGATGACATCAGTCACAGCCAGGACCACACAAGTGTATTCACATGGAGCTGTAAGTATATTGGACAGCCAATACATATGGTTTATACCTTTCTCCCTCTCAGTCAGGAAAGAGACCAGCTATTTTTAAGCCTGGATATGCATATGCCTAATATAAGGATATTCCTTGAGCAGAGGAAGAAAAGGGAATACTTAAATTTTTCAACATGCTCTCTTTATTTCTAGCAGTTGTCTTTTTCCATTGTGCTTACTCACTCCTTCCCTGGAACAGTGAAGGGCCATGCAGGAACTTTTGTAATCTCTGAAGTTTGAATTAACACCCACAAAATCACTAAGTTTATTTGTTCATGAACCTTGTGAAGTGACCAGCTGGGACAGCATGCTCTCACACATGCAGTGGTGCACATTCAGGCTGGAAAGAGCCACTTAAGTGGAGCAGTAGGGGGACAAAGCCACAGCAAGGAATATTTACACCAAGGTTTAATATTCCTACAACAAGGAATATTAAATCACCTTCGGACTACTGTTTACTCACCTCAAGAGTTAAGCAGCAGTGGAGAGGGAGCAAATTCATAATTCTCACAGTTGTCTAGAAGTTAACTTCTAAAATAGAAAAAGTGGCTAAATCCTTTGCATAAATTATTGCCAATTGTCCATCTAGCTTTTGTTACAATAGGAACCATGACAAAGACCTTGGAAACCATGATTCATGAATTTTCCAGGAGCAGCCAAGTGCATCATCCTCTGAAAAGAATATAAAGGAGGAAAGTTTACATGTGTGAAAAATGCCAGCCATTGGCATGCACTTTTCTCACTTCTTTAAAGAAAAGTAGCAGTAAAGCAGAAAGTATCTACACTGAGGAGACAGTGGCTGTCAGTCATTAAATGACTGCCTCGGGTTTTGTCAGTCTCAATGCCGTATATGACTTTACCAAAAGAAACCAAAGTGACAGTTTCAACATAACCTGTCCTTTAATAAGGCATAATTGTACAATATGAAAATCCATGCTTTAACTGCTCTTTTTTCTCATTCTTTTTTTTTTTTAATGAAGCTGAAAATTGAAAAGAGAGTGATCATTTAGCTCCACACAGGATGCCTTTGCTAATTCTTTCTCAAGGCCTGAGAAATACTTAGAAAGAAGAGTACTAGCTGACTATATTTCCATTTCCCATTTTCAAGCAAAACCACGGTGATTCTAGGCCACTTATTTTAATTTAGTTTCACTTGTTGCATTACCTCAGGGTCTGTTTTTTTCGTAAAGTGCTTTCATACAGTGATAGGGAGATGTGGCTTAGTATTTGTCATAAGGCAGCTAGATCTATATCTCTACAGTTCTTGAGAGATTTTGAAAAGATGACCTTATGACACAAATAATTAAATTACCTGTTGATAAAAACTACTCATATTCAGTCACCAGTCAAATGGAAGAGGCTAGATTAAAAAAAGATCACATGGTGACCAGCGTACTGAATCCATGACTCTTTCTCTTTGACCCATCTACTCAAAGATTTGTTAGAGGCAAGATCCTTCAGACTGGGTGCTGTACAGATGCTTTTGAAGTTTTTAAGAAAGCTCAGAAAGCTCAAAGCCACAGTGGCACTGCTGAGAGTACCCCTCAGAGATAGCTGATCACTGTCCAAATTGTATTTTGTTTGTGCTTCCTCCAGCAATTAAACGCTGGGTAACTTCTCCTGCTCTAATTTCTAACTTCTGATGTTCCAGAAAACGAAAAGCTTTATAACAGCTGCTCTTGTTTCATTTTATTACAGCAGAGTAAAGGGTTTTAAATGCCATTATTATTTATAGGAATATGGGTTTAGATATTTTATCTATCTATAAAAGTGTGTTGATTTCATCATTCTGGTCATTCCACCAGCCCCCTCTGTTTTGCAGCTAAATTTAACTTCCCACTAACACATTCTATTCCATAGACCCTATACATTAATGAATATTAGAGACTTTTCAGAGCTGACCTTAATTTTTCTTTCCCAAGAATTCTTAAGCTAGCCTTATATTTTTATTTGTCTGTATTTTGAGGTTACTGTAATGCACATTACACATGAACACGATAGGTGAACACTTCTCCATGCGAAACAAGTTGGTATCTGCTGCCTCTACATTCAGGGGCTTGGTCTTTTTATGTACATTTCAGATTGCTCTCTTAACAGCTTTCAGGATGAGCAGCCTCCAGAGATGATGGATGGACACTCAGTGGTTCACGTGCCTGGGGTTAGGGCAGAGCTGCAACGTGTGCACAGATCAGCTGCCAGGCACGGCGGCTCTGCCAGCGCCTGCGTTTGGCATCGGAGCACGCGGCTCTCTGCTTGTCCAGGAGACTGCGGCTCTCGTGCATCGCTAAACCTTTTGCCAGATGAATGTGCAATAGCTCTGACAGATCCCAGGGCAGAGCTATTACCCAAATACTGGCAGAGTCAATGGCTCCTCCAGCAAGTGGCAAGAGTGATAAAACCATCTGGCTTTTCAGAGCCCAGCAGGACAGTGGCTTATGTGTTTATACACACCAGTCGCCTGTTTTGCCATACAACTCTTCCTATTATAGAAAGCTATCCTGATATTTTCTGTGAAATTAAGGTACAGGCTATTAACATATCTCATTGTGATACTTTACAGAGCAGATTTTTCTGAAAGTTGATCCAAATCTGGGACAAAAACTACATGATTGCAAATCATTTCACCACATTGTTAGTGATCGTGCCTCTGAGCCACAGAAAAATATAGCCAGGACAGAAACAAAGCCATTGACTAGCTGGAGCCCAGAGTGTCAGAATTGTATAAAAGTTCATGAAATACTGCTAGAGCAGACTTCTGAAAGATAAACAAAAATTGCATGGCATAGTGAACAAAAAGAGTGGAAAAAATTAACCTTTAAAAACAGAACAGGTACAGAAAATCAGGTACATAAGATATCACCATTTGAAAAGCGAAGTCCTCCGACAAGCCTGGATTTTAATCATGTCAGCCTTTTGATTACAGGGGTGTGAACAAAAGCTACAAAAACAAATCCCACCTTAGAAGTTTGAAATGCTTCTCCTGAAGATCTTAGTGTATCAGTATCTCATTTGATATGGATTCTGTAGCTGTATCTGGGTCTAATTTGAATCTGCCATAATAATCTTAAACTGACTCTGTAACATAATTATTATTATGCCAAGTGAGAGTAGAACTTTGTTTAGGCTAAAGCCATATATGCAACTATGGACAATTCTATACATTTTAAAACAAAAAAAAATTAATCACTGACTGTTTGCAAAGCCATGGTAGGTGAACTACAGCTGTTTCTCACAGTGATTTGAAAGACAGGGTCTTTTACACAGACAACTATATTTAGTACGGTGCTGATGTAGGTAGACAAAATTACCTGAGAACAGAAAACTAGGAAACCACCACTTGGGGTGAAAAACTGCCAGAATAAAAAATAAAATTTAAAAATCACCTTTTCTAAAAGGTAGGGTTAGGTTTAACTGAATTTTTAGTCCTGAAGTTAGGCTGTCTTAGAGAAGAAAGCTGATTGAGGTAACCTCCAGAAGTCCCTTCCAAATGAAATATTTCTGTGTTTTTTTCCTGTCAGTGATCCTGTGAATGCAAGAGCTCTACCTCATAGTCTGTCAAACACTGTGGAGCAGTGAGAACATGATTAAAGGCCAGATGTGTTAGGTGCCAAAATAACTGCTGCACCGCTTTGGAAAATGAAACCTAGAATAGGAATCCTGCAGCTGTTTCCAAGGTATGTCTACCATTGAAAAAATAAAACCATAAAACTTTCCTAGCCATGTGTAAGCACCCAGAGCATTCCTGCTCTTTCCTGATCACTGCCAAGGCACCTTGCTCTGACCCACAGAGGAAAAGCATCTGCATACCAGGCAGCTAAAAAGGTTATTTGGGAAACAATCATCTGTGAATTACTAATGAGATAATTTCATACAAATTTTCTTTTTGTTAATTGAGAAGTTTGAAAAGGACTGATTTAAATATATTTCTCAAAATTTATTAACTGGAATGTTTTTGCTTTACTTCATGGTCATTCTCAAATTTACAGAGCTGCATTGGAGTTATCTTTGTTTGTAGGTCATATTTTCAAGCATGACCTCAAGACATTTGTATTTGAATACTGCAATCAGTAGATATCATTAGATAAATTATGTGGCTTTAAGGGACTGGTGAGTTTCTAGTGAAAATCCTTGAAAAGTGCATTTTTTAACACAGATGGATTTACCTGAAGGGTAAGTCTGGGTTCCTGCCACTACCTCCTGGCACAGAGCATGCAGATTCATGGCATGGCTGGAGCCTATGATGTGTAATTCCTCTTAAAGGAAGGACAGAGTCTGCTCCTGAATCTGATGTGACCTGAACATCCCAACCTGGCTCTGTCTGCCACTTGTTCTGTTGTTAAAAAATAAAGAGGGCAAAGATCTTTCAGTTGAGTCTCACTAGATTCTTATTTACTCTTCTTGTAGTTCTAATTTATCACATTTCTAAAATTAAAATTAAAAGAAGTTACATCTGAAGTGATTGCAATCTCAATCTGAACTGACAATCATCTCAAAGGTAATTATTCAAATCTGCTATTCATACCCCACTGTTCTGGTGCAAGGCTATACTTGTAAGACAGGCACTTCAAAATTCACTCAAATCAGCGATAGGAAACACCAAAGTTTTGAAGTTTTTTTCTGCTGCTTTCAGCTGATCTCTATGGTTTCTGTATTCTATGGTAACTTATCTCCCTTTTCTCTTTTCCTATAATTTTATTGTTTTCACAGGCCATTGTTACTATTTTACATTGCTCTCCAAGGCTGAAGTGCACACTTAGGTTTCATTGATACTGTAGCTGGGCTTCAATGGCACTGTACTCATTTGCTGAATTATGCCTGTCTTTTGAAAAAAGATCTGCTTTAAACTGACCAGGAAAATAGAGACCTTCCACAGTAACTCCCAGATGTCATTCAGTAGCCAGTAATCCTAATTCTGAAATTAAAATCTCTGGCTGCCCTCTCAGACTGTTAGTCATCACCCAAAGGGCAGGACTCAGAAGTCAAGTGATGCCAGAGGGTTCAAGAAGATGGATGCCCCAGATCTACAGATACTGTTTTTGCTCATGTTTCTAGTAAAGTTGTAACAGTCATTTTACAGGATGGATTATTTTCCACAGAAATAAAACTGGTAGAATGGAATAAAAATATGCTGATTTAAAAAGGAAAAAAATTATTCAATAAATTGTGTCTTGGCCCTTCATTTGGTCTTCTGTCACTCAGAAAGTCAAAGCTGTCAAGCAGCAGCACAGGGTTCACACTGAGTGGGATCCTTTTAACTTTGCAGTATCTCCACTTGCATTGACATCACACTTCTCCCATCAGTATCAAAAGTGTGAGCTAAATAAGAATTTGTTTTCTGACAGAAGCATCTCTTAGATGAAAGGGCTCTATGTTAATTTTTAATATGGCAGTCCTGCTACTCCCTCTGCATTGGTGGCGGATAGGATTGTGAGTAACATTGAAAGCTATCACTAAAACCCTTCCTCTCCACTAAGAGCAAGACTGGCATGGTTTCCTTCCCACTGACAGAACCCTTCTTTGTTTAGAGGGTGGGTGAGAGCTGGGCTTTCTCTGGGCAGTGTACAAATGCACTCCTACTGAAGAAAGTAAGGAGCAAGGAAAGAATTTAGCCTGAAACAGTTCATTTCCTGGCCATCTCCTGGGGCAGCACTCACACATGCTACTCTTTATTTAAGAGAGACTTCAGCCTTACATGTTAGCCTTTTATTCAAAATGGCAAGATCGCAGCCAAAAGTCGTATGAGATAATAACAGGTATCACATACTGCTTGTGGTTTCAATAGTATCCAAAGTCTGCCAGACTAGTTGGATTATGGGCATTTTAAAGTTAATAAAACCAATTTGTTTAAAAAGAAATTACCCATTTGGCTCTTGTTGATCATCCAGTTGGTCTTATTTTTCCAAGAGGCAGAATACATCTGCATCCAATTAGTATATTAGTTGGAATGCCTCTGCACTGCTGCATTACAATTCCTGTGCATGGCTTGAAAAAGTATGTAGGATGTAAACTTCTCTCTCGTCTTGTTGCAAATCAGCAGAGGCTTTAGTGGAGCCACAGGACCCAGGGGGTAGAGGAGAAAGAAGGGCTGGACTGTGGGGGTAAATACCAACAGGATTTGGCTCAAGTCCTTGAGCTCAAGTAGGTTATTTTTGTATTAAAGGTAAATCTTGCACTTGGTTTCTGACATAACAAAGTAAAAAGAAAATCTCTATTTATTTTGATGGAATGTAATTTAGGCTTTACATGATCATAAATAGAGCACCATTAGTACCAAACAGTGTATTATTGGTTCTGTGCTTGTGTCTGCCTTCTCTTCATCCTTCCTGATCCTGCTGGAGTAGTCAGAGACACATAAATATCAATTAAAGACACAATTAATACAATTAAGCCAAAGCAGCAAGCTCCTTCAATGATAGTTTGTATTTAACCATCTTATTTACGGTATAACCTCACTCTCTCTTTCCAAATATCACGGTCAGCCTGAGAGCAGTCACTGCAGCTGCTCCAGGCTGAAGGTGGAGGGTGACAGGAGTCAGAGATCTCATGGCCATGCTGAGGGATGAGCAGCGTAATAATAACAAGGGAATTTGAGAGAGCTGTAGGATGAGGTTTTTATTTCTTCTTAACTATGTTAACACAGAGGCATTGCCACCATTTCTGATTGGCCCAGCCTTGGCCAGCAGCATGTCCACCTTCAGGGCCATCAGGGATTGGCTCTGCTGGACATAGTGGAAGCTTCCAGCAGCTTCTCACAAAAGCCACCCTGTAGCTCCCCTGCTACCAAAACCTGGAAACACAAAACCGGTACAGCCCCCACCCAACCTCCCTTCTCAGCCTCTCAGGTTAGTGACTCCCCTTCGGTGTTTCCCTCTGGCACACTCCCCTCTATGCCCTAAGATAAGTAAAAATAAATAATTGTATAAATTAAAGAGCAGAGCTCAGTTTTTGGCTGACCAGAATTGCTTTTCCACGTGTGCTCAGGACAGGGTGAGGACTGGTAATCACCACCTGTGCTGTGGTGGACCCCTGGTGCATCCCACAGGTGCACAGTGCTGGGGAACAGAGCCTCATCCCTGGATGCCTATGCACACAGAACACAGAGGCTCTTCTGAGCAAAGGTCTAATGAAGGCAGCCTCTTTCAACATGTGGCAAAGACACATCTTGAAGAGGCTCTAAGTCAGTTTTCGTTTTGGGCACAGGCTGGTGTTGCTCAATGCACAGCACCTAAAATTCAGATGCTGATAAAGCATCTATCAGACTTCTTGACTCTGAGTGACTGGAACACATGCTTTGTCAGGAATAAAACAAACGCTGGGAGGATGCCCTGAATGATTGAGACTTCTAGCAGTGTGGAGATCTAAACAGCTTTACACTCTGATTGTGCAATCTGGATGCACATGCAAAAGAAAAGTACCAGAAGGTAACATTACTTCTGACAACACCTAGTGGTACAAAACTTTGGGAGCAATTCAGATGCTTACACGTAGGTTCTTTGTGCCATTTTTGACACTGTAGGATACCCAAGGGTGATCATTCCACATTGAATCATTCCCCTGAGATTTTTGATATGTTTCAACTAATGTTAGTGAAGGAGACCAAGAATGAAACTGATGGAATGGTTACAAGTCCAGTGCAGCTAAGCCATTTATCATGGGCTAAAAATTGCTATCTTACACAGCCAATCTAGCTCCTTCAGAAGTTATCGTGGAAACCAGAAAAGTAGTCCTTTCTTCCAAGCCCAGAGTGGAGGGTGTAAGAGTGTCTGTCCACAACAGATGAGCCCCAGAGAGAAGAGATTTACCTGCTGCTCCACAGAAGACCAAGAGGAACACTGTGGTGCACAAAGCATGGAGCACCAGAGACTTGAAGAGCATGTCTTTTTTGGATGGAGATAAGTGTGAAGACGTTTATCTTCCTCTACTGACTGACTTACAATAACAGGTTTAGGCTAAGAGGTCTGACTTTCAGATGGCTGATGGTGTGTTAGAACTCTCCCACCAAAGGAGCACCACTTCACTTTAAGTTAGAGATATCAGAGAGGACACAGGGTTTTAATGTAGCTCATTTTTCCTTTCTCTTCTTGAAAGGGGATGATGTGAAAAAGCTATAACTCTGAAGGCTCTGGTGTGAGGCAGCTGGTCCAGCTGAGCTCCACAGAGGCTCGTGTTCTCCAGGGCTGGGGGCCTGGAAAGTCGCCACTGCAGGAAGCTGGCCTCCACCAGGCTCCTTGCCTCTGAGCAGTTACTGAACACAAAAAATGAAACTGAAGTATTGTTCCTTTTGGTTAGATGAACTTCCTGATAGGTGTCAGGAAATGTCTGAAATGTAAAGTAAACTGTTGTCCTTTCTTTCCTTATAGTTTTCATAATGAACTGTAGCAGACAAGAATATTTAAATATTTTTACAATTTTTTTTATTTCTTTCAGTTCCCACAGGTATTCACATAGAAACAGGGCCAAAAATTCATTTGAGCAAGACTTCCTGTTCTTTGCATGTCAGGTGGCGTGCATTAAATTGTGCAAAGTAGCTCATGTTTGATTCTGTATCTACCCAAATTTTGCATGCCAGAGTCTATTAAGTGCAGTGGTTTGTTTCATCCTAAATTAAGGCAGGCTGGCAAGATTGAACACAAGAAAAGCAAAATGATTCTTGTGACCTGCTGTAGGCATTTCCACAGAAATACATCTAACCTATGTCTTTGGATTCATCTAATGAATTCTAAAATCCTGAACACTCATTCAGTGAGATGGGGGAAAAAGAGCATTCAAAATGGAAAGTCAATAAAGGAATATTTTGGCTGCCAGTTAAAAATAGCACCTGTCTCAACCAGCAGCTAATTTTTTGATGGGAGAAATGGATGGAGCAAAAGCCTAAATGAGAAGTTTTCCAAGGCTAAAATATAATTATTCCATCAGTTTTTACCTTATAAAAATGAAGATTTGCAACATGCACACCAGTTGTGCCTTTACACTTCTTGTCTGGAGTGGACAAGGGAAGAGAGAAGGGCAGGAATGGTATGAACCATTCTTCCATCAAATTCCAAGGTTATCTCCTTGAATATATTGACCTTGGTCTTATTAAAAAAAAAAAAAAAAAAAAAAACAAAAACCCCAACCAGAAAAAAAAAAGTAATAAATCAAATTTATCTTTCAGAATTTTATTTTATTCTACAAAACTTTATTCTTTAGTCTTCTTTATACACATGAGACTGTATTATATTTTTAAAAACTCTCTGGCAGGACATTAATAGAAAGTTGTAGTTTTCAATTCTACATTTAAAATTTAATGTCTTAAAATTATATAATCTCTTTTTTGCTGAATCTTTCCTAACTTCAGAGGAATCCACCTAATGAGAAAGAATGGTTTTAATTAGTTTGAATAGCACTGGAATTTATACATAGCTTTAGTGTATGGAGGTTACATTGAAATTCCCTGAGCATAAAAGCAAAATTAGGAGGTACAAACTAGAGGTTAAAAATAAAAGAGCCTGTTTACATGACTGATTTGTTTCTGCTAGCATCAATGATACTTCAAATTTGAGCATTTTCCTATTAGTTGAACTCCCTTAAAAATGCATGAAATAAAAGAGCAAGATATGATTGATTTTCGTGTCCAATGATCCACTAAAGAAAAAATTATTGTGATAACCCATCATTGACCAAACCACATATCCTCAGTGGGGAAAAAAAAAAAAGAAAAAAAAAGTCAAATCCAGGCTTTTACAATGTATAGGAAAGGAAGGTCTATCTGACCTGGTCAAATATCTTTTTGATATCTAAGAAGCAGATCAGTGACTTTAACTGCATCAAGGTGGAGAAGTGGATTTCATTACATTTTGCTTTCATCATTATCAGAAAAGTTTCACCATTTAATAAAAACACTGTGATCTCATTATTTCCAGGAGCTACTCCTTATCTAATGGCCAAATTTAGGAGCTGAATTTGAAATCTGCTTTCAAGTGAAAAATTTGGCTAGCATACCTAGCTGCACAGAATGTTTGCAAGTGTTCATATATATCCTGGGCTTCCTGGCTGCTGTCTAGGAAATGCTCTCATTATTTGGCTGTTTTATCTTTGCCTACAGATGCTCTCAGTGGTGGAGTGTTGCTACATTCTGAAGAAGGGATCTTTAGGACGTGCAACCAATGTAACATGACTTTGAGTCATGCTATTGTAGTTTTTAAAAATGGAGGATATTGTACCTTAAAAGTAAAATTCTCTTTTTGGGTCTAGAGGAAGATCTTCAAAGGTGAAAATGTCAGTTATTTATTAACTCGAAGTGGACACCTGTTATGTAACATTTTCCATTAACACAAATAAAAAGACTACATAAAAAAGTTTTATCCTCAGTAGTTGCTTTCATATACTGAATGTTTCTAGGTACTTTTGTCAGTGGGAACTATCTCCAATGGTCTTATAAAGAATAATTAAGTGACCACCAAGACCAAGGCAGAGAGATCCTAAATAACCTTAATCCTCTGCATAGTTTTATGGAATGCCAGCACTTTGGTTTTAACCACTGTCAGACTGAGAGAAGAGTTTGACAGCAAATTGATAGATCATCACAGTTGGACAGTCTGTTCTCCCTGTTGACAGAAGTATTTTAGTCTTCTGAGGGGCTGCTATATAATGCAACTGCCTTACTGCTGAATATACCAGCAATTCTACACTCATTTTCTGAATTTCAGTGCTTAGCAATATTTCAACTAGTATTTTCCAAAGGATTAGTGTTATATGCACTGTAAACCACAAGTGTTCTATGATTTAATGAGCTACATGAGGAGTGTTAGTCCCTACATGTCCATATACAATTTGCTAATCTTTGCCCTTGTATGTCTTTGAGTTTTGATATAGAAAGCATTTTGTCTCTGAGTAAACAAGCCACGGAATTAGGATAATGCTTACCATTTCAGATGCTGTTATAGTCAGTTTTCCAAAGAAGAATAAAGTCCCAAAAGATGCTACTGGCTTCAGAACTATATTTTTGTGCTGCTTGGATATTGCTTTGTGGAATAAAAGTGCTAATAACAAACCAGTGTTTCTTCTCAGCCTTTAGTGATTCTTCAAAAGCATCTAGAAAAAAGCCTGGGGAACACATTTACCATTTTTGAGGCTTGTGTATAAAATAAAAAATGTTGTGGTGATAGTTCTTTTTTGTCTTTGTTTAATGAGCACCTTGTGACTCATTGAATACACTCACTAATCCCAGCAAATGCCTAAGCTGCTCAATCAACTTTCTAATTTGCTTTGTAATTATCCTTCCATGACTTGCTTCAGCTCAAAAGGGGAGACACATAGGAAAGATCCCCATCTGTTATTCATCTGTCAATATAAGCAATGTACCATAGCAAGGAACTATTAAATATAGTAAACAGCGCAGTCTTCAAAAGCGACAACAGAGTCATCTTGACAACATGATTCTGAAACTGGCCTTTTGTGTTAAGGGGCCATCTACAGCAAAAGTTTCTCTTTGAATACCCTGCATTGGAGCTCCTGTTGTCCACAACAAATGCTGTTACTTCATTCTTATACATGTATGCCTTTTACTTCTGCCTTCATCTTATTTAACTGGGAAACATTTCCAGGCCAACAGTTGGCAGCCACTTCCTCATTCAGGCTGTGTGGTGGTTTCTGATGTTATCTACTAGTGCTGAATTGCTTTGCTTTCATGGTAAGCCTTGTGTCTTTATCTGTTGTATATTGGCATTAGAATCCAATTCTCTAAGAATTATGAAGTTTAGTGTTAGATTTAAGAGAGTGCTTAAGTCCTTACCTAACTTTAAGCTCATTAGTTCTAGGCATTGAAGTGCTCATCAGGAGCTGTAGTGATAGGACAAGGAGTAATAGGTGCAAACTGAAAGAGAGGAAATTTAGGTTAGATATGTGGAAGAAATTCTTTACTGTGAGGGTTGTGAGATATTGAAACAGGTTGCCAGGGAGGTTGTGGATGGCCCAACTCCAGAATTGTTCAAAGTCAGGTTGAATAAGGCCTTGAGCAGCCTGGTCTAGAGGGAAGTGTCCCTGACCATGGCAGGGCAGGTTGAGTTTAGATGGTCTTCAAGGTTACTTCCAACCCTGAACATTCTATAATTCTGTGATCTGTTACAGTGGGGATACTGCAACACGTGTATCAGACAACGAGGCCCGTGGAAAAGAAATAGAAATGGACTGATTCTTGATAGATGTTTCAGAGATGTTTATTTCTCCAGCCACATGGCCGGGGCTCTGCTGAGGAACTGCTGCAATCACAGGACCCGAGGGTCCTTGCCCGCGCAGGGGAACACAAAACAACCAACGGGGAACGAGGCTGACCAGGGGCAGGGAAACCCCGTGCCTCCCCCCAGGGCCCCTCTCCCAGGGCTACATGGCGCGGGGGAGGGCCCCAACAGAGATCCTTTAAGGAGAGCTAAGATTATATATATATATAATAGATTATATATATGTATGATATGTACCTTATTCAGTATGCGTAATTAAATCAATAACACATATTATTAATCCTCCGTTGCATTGAGCAGAAGCAAATCTGAAGCACATATCTCTGAGTCTAAAATGAGTTGTTCTTTCATTTATTATCTACTTTTGATAAAATACTGTTGTTCCATACTAACATAAGGATTTTCTGTAGATGGTGAAGAATACCAAAATTACGGATAATAATTAGAATTGGCATTTTACTGTTCAAAGTGGCGGAGAAATTTGAAGTGCAGGAATTTGACAGCAAGAAACGGATACATCTACTTATAAATATTTGAGGCCATGAAATACTTCAGATGATCTTGTGCAGAAAATGCTAGGAAAAGCGAGTGTCCATAAAGGAGACTGAGGAGTCCTGCAATATTGTTTGAATAAAGGGAGAGAGAGCCCATTGGGGCATACCCCCGTGGTGTTTCTCTCTCGAGGTTTCAGAGGATGCAGCCTCCTTTTATCCTAAACTCCCAGCCACATGTTGCCCCCTTCCTTTCCCCATTGGCTGAGGTACTAGGAAGGTGCAGCTTTCCTGAACTGCCTACCACATATTCCTCCCTTGAACATGTCATTTTACCCCAAAGTTCAGAAGTTCAGGCTGTTCTGGGTTCTGAAATAGACTTTGTGCAGACCCATTTGTCTATTACCCTAAAGTTCAGGAGTCAAACTCTCTGGGTTCTGTAACAAACTTGTGCAGTTTGAGGTTGGTAGAGACATTAATATCCATTTCAAAAACCTTCACACCCATTTCTCCTAAAGACCTTCTCCCATCGAGTTGTTTATAAAGACATTAGCACCCCTCTTTCCTATCAGTCTTGAGTCACATACCAAATCTTGGAACATTATCTTTACACATTACAGCCAAAATCACAGTTACAGTTTATGTCACTCTGCAGATAAATGTGCTGAAATTTCATTCATATTATTTTATTTAGTGAGATTTATTTTTCAGACATCTAATTCAAAGAGAAGTGGACATTTGAAATATGCCCTTCTTTCCCACCCTTATGACTATAATTGCTGTAGAATCAATTAGAGCTCCAGTCTTATCAAAACACTCTCAGCAGATCCTGTTGTGATACGAACATTGAGCAAACTTACTACAGAATCATTGCATCTTGGCAGGAATATAAAAAATAAATCTGTTCTTTGTGTGAAGTGAGACTTTGATATCGAACAATGAGAATGTGGTAACTGACCAGAATAGCGGTGTTCTACCTCTTAGCAGTGTATTAGGCACAGAAAAATATTTCTGTCTCTGTCCAAAGGGATTTTTTAACTACTTCTGAATCAAATGAGGTAAGAGTTGATGTGCCAGAATTTGTGATATGTCAGCACAGATATGGCAAACACAGAAAATGCAATGCTGATAACTGTATTTTGGTGGCCAAAATATTATTTAGAGGAGACAGAAGCAAAGGTGTTTTAAGAAACCTAAGAAGAGCTTTACAGCTTCACTTGAAGCTAGAACAACATTCAACTTCAGAAATAAAAGTAGAACCTATTTCTCATTGTGATCACAAATATTGACGGAGGGTACAGCACAGGATTGGAGGTACAGGTTTGTTTTGATTTCATATAAAATAACACACATTAGGCTCATATCAATAGCAAGAAGAAAATTAACTCCCTTTCTTGTTTTGAATGTTGCTCTTGGGTCACTCTCCAACATTGTACACTGTTATTTTCTTCCTCTTTGGTCTTGATTCGGCTTCTATTAAAGATAACACAAACCAGTGAAATCTGGATCAGGATGGGGTGTTATTAGCACCAAATTTCCTCCCTCATTTGCAGCTTCCATCATGTGCATACTGAATGTTTCCTCATCACTTTGCAATTTGAGGGCACCCATCTGTTAATTTGCTCCCCAGATGCTGTTTCAGGATGTTTTTGCTGTTTCATGCAGGCTGTCATTTCAGAGATGCTCAGACTTCGTTTTGGCGTCTAAGGAGCTGGAGGAGCCTCTGGAAGCTGTGGAGGTTCAGAAACAGAAGAAAGCCTGAGGGCAGAGAGCGTGGTTTCTGGGCAAGCTGGAGGCAGTCAAAGGATGTGGTTTTGTGGATGGAAAACAAGTTGGATGGAGCTCAGGAGATGGTCTGTCATAAAGAGGTCTGACAACATCCAGGGCCATGGCTAGTGATAGTGCCCTACTTTTGATGGTATTGCAAACTTAGGCATACATGGTGCTGGTATTGTACCAAAGGAGTTGATTAGTAAAAAAAAAGGAAGAAATAGTAGCAGAGGGATCCTTTCATGAAATAGTAAGGAGAGTAAGTTAGCCCAAAATATTTCTGAAACAAAAATCAGGCTTTTTTGCAATCTCAGAAAGCAGAACAAAACCACTGTTCGAATTTGTATTGCAATAGAAGTATCAAGTAAAAGGAATTCTATGCAGAAAGTGCAATAGAACTTAAAAGATTCACAGATGTCTAAAAAATGCTGTAGCAAAAGCAAGCTAACTCTTTCAACAACAGGATAACTTCCCTGTGCCTTGGCTTAAGCAATAAACACATACTTTCCCCCTCCTTTTTATATACTGAAGCTGCCTGGCTGTCATAAAATTCTGGTTTCAACAATAGTTTAAACAACAGAACAATGTATTTTCCTCAGAAAAGACGTGAAACTTAAAAAAGAAATGAAAGCAGTAAAAAATGAACAGGATTTGTAGTGTCCACTTTTGGCCATCTGCATTAATTGCATGTGTGTGTATTAAAATCAATTAAATGAAGGCATGCTTTCCTTCCAACACAGAAAATAATTAGGTAATATATTAAAAGTAGATAACCTTGTTTGCCTCCCACTCAACCTTTCTTCATCATTCTTAATAGCAAACATCTAGCTATTGATCGGTTCATTTCAAATGCTACCAAGGTAAATGCTGTACTACTTTGAACTGATGAAAGAATTGAACAAAGACAATCATAGTAATTGTGGCATGTTGAGGAATGTAGATCGCAGGAACTGAATACAAAAAAATGCCTAATGGAACCTTTTCTTTCATGTAAAATATCACAAAAGAAAGAAAACACAGGTATAGGGCAGTCACAGAAATTTAGTTTAAATCAAGGCAGATCACTCTCATCTCTTTCATTCTGCCTTTGTAGTAAAGACTGCAATTTCATTCTAAATCAATACATTTTCTCAGGCAACATGATTCTATTATAAATCATCATTTGTACAATATGTTTCTGCTAATAAATCTGCAGCTAGAAGGGATAAAAAGGAAACTAGTTAACAATAAACTGTGCTGTTAAGCTAGGACAGAAACAATTTAAAACACAAGGTTATCATTGAAGCCTGTATCAACAATATTCTCTCTATGTCAACTGTTGTGGAATTAAATGTACTTTCTCTTGCAAATAGCTGTCTATAAAGTTAAAGCTGATGCTCAAGACAATGAAAATCCTGAACCCTGACCAACTGCATTTCAAGCAGATTTTTCAATAACTTCATGTAGCAAGGCAAAATTTGACACAAATACATATTTTGTGGCTTGGATTTAAACCTAAGGAACTGATTACCCAATAGACTAAAAATTTCCTTTGAAACCTCAAGTGCATGCTCAATATAATCTGTTTAAAAGCTAAAAACACCAAACTGGGTAAAAAAAAAAAGGCTGATGCTAGTATAAACTATTGAAAGTCCATGGATTCTGGAAGTTTGGGGATTATACATTTCTACTTGGAACAGAAGAAGTGTTTTTAAGTGTGTTTCCATCCTGACAAGTCTGTGTGTCTGTCATCATCATACCCCCTCCCCCACAAATTAGGAACCTAAAATAAAATTGCTAAATCCCAATTTAAGAAAAGGTTTACAAAAACACAACTGAAACCCATATTTTGCTGGTTTTTAGTGACATCTGAACACCACTTTGCAGGCAAGAACAGAAAGAGGTATCTGCCATTGACAGGAAGCCTCAGAAACCCTCCAAATTGGAAGAGGTTGATACAAGTCCTCAGATTTCTAACTTCTCTTCTTGCCTTTGAAAACCATTCTTGTGGGTTAATGTGTCCCAAAAAACTTTGTTTCATTCCTCCTCTCCAAAATAAATTCCCCTTTTGATGCTCCCCTTCCTGATTATTATTACCCTCACACTTTTGTGCTTCCAGAACTGTGAGCAAAATCATGCAGTAATCATGTCCATCACATCAGAAAATGTATCTTCTGAATAAATGGGCCCATTTTCTATCAATTTCAGCATCTTTCAACCTTAAATTAGTAGAGACATTTCTTGGTTATGAATCTGAATAGACTTGGGAGGTTGTGGTTTTTCATAATCTTAAAAAAGTCTTCTGTCTTGGTTTTTTGACCCATCCGTAATACAACAGTGCATATTATAAAGTGGGTGTTGTTTAAGAAAAGGCCAGATTCTGCTAAATTTATCCACACAGGGGAATGGTATTGTGCAAGCAAACAGAATGTATTCAGTTTTTTTCGTTAAGACTTCTTCTATAGTAGCCAGTGAACAGAGGTCCTAGATTAATTTATTAGTGTTAACATATCTATTCACATTTCTAGTTTGTTAAGACATTAGGAAAGCTCTGATACTTTTGTGTCTAATGTCACTTTGTCTGCCTGAAAAATCTCTGTGTCAAGGAAGTTCTGTGCAGCCCCTACAAACAGTTTCTATTTCCTCATTCAGGAACTGAACAACAGAAGTCCAGTCCTGGGCCAAATATTGCCCTCGCTTGATAAATTTGTTAATCACCTCTCACATCTCATTGATTCAGTGTCAATCAAAGGCAATGCTACTGCTCACATACTTGCAGCTGAATTGTAGCTCTAAGCGTATGCATTAAGTGCTTTTTTGGATAGATGCCAGAGTTGCTTGGGTCCCTGCCATGTCAGGCCCCTTGTGAATACATTTTTCTTATGTGAACAGTGTTTTCAGGACCAGACTTGCATCTTTCAGCACATTGACAGCTATGCAACTTGGCCCAGGTGAGTAGGAGCTCTCCTGTGATGAGAAGGTCTGACTTCTTGCTGTGCACAATGTTTGAGACTGGACCTACAAATATGTCAGGAATCAAAGGTCAGTGAGACTGGAGAATCTATCCTCAAGTAAATACAACTCCCTATGTTACCACTGAATATCCCACAGACACAAAAGACAATGTATTTGAGCACTTAAAGGAAGAAACGAGGCAAGGAGATATCAAATTGAATTAAAAATGTGCAAAAAGTCCTTAAATTAGTAATTTAAAATTTGTCTGGGTAACACAATTTATTAGGCTAATATCTAGTTAAATCCTTTTCCTGTACTCAGACTATCCTACTGTGCCTGTTTTGGCAGTAAATTAAAAGTTTATCAATTACCTACAATCTTACAGGTATTACCTCATGTTTTCCAAATCATTTTTGAGGGTCTGGCAGCCTTTTGTGGGCTTCTGAGCAAACCAACAAACCAGATCACTTCTGCACTGTATGTGCAGTGGGACTGCACTGGACTCCTTGTGCCCGTGGTGTACAGCCACCAGCACATCTGATACACCACAGAACTGATCTGCACGTGCTCCTCAGAGATATTCGGGACACAGCAGATTGATTTAGTGCCATGCTCAAACACTTAGTGGTGTCAGGTATACCCAGCCACTAGCTCAATGTATTTTGGGAATTGCATTCATGGGTGATGCTGTGTAAATAATGCATAAATAATGGGACAATTAAATCTCAGGTTTCAGATCTGGACCCTCAGGAGCAGGGTCTTTGAGGTTGTAGCAAAATATTCTTTCATGTATATATTCCCCTAATGCAATCTGCAAACTTAAGGCTGTTTTATATAGACAAAGGTAGGGGGATTGCCTTTGGTGCTAAATCCTAGGTAGTGGATAATACAAGCCATTCATTCTGTTGGTGGAAGAAGAGCTCAACTTAGGCTTCACCTGAGGCATGAATACCATGCTCTCTTGGAAGGAAGGCCCATGTGACATGAAAAATGCAGAAAAAATGGCTTTGGGGTTTGAATGATTACTGAAGAAAAAGAGTATTACCATCTTATCAAATACCCTCCTCTTAGTATGCCTAACTTCCAGTCAAAATGGAATATTCTGTAAAATATTTAAACTGCTTTCTTTCCATTGAGGGAGTGATGCTTGAGTAAAAATGCATTAATTAAGAGACAGGAATGGCATAGCAATAACTTAAGGAAGCAGCATTTATTTTTAGAAAAGGTCAATATAACTAAGGCAGTGGCGTATCTTACAGTTTAGGAAGAAAAATTTATGAAAATATTGACTGTAATCTTTTTATCAGCCATGAAGTATATATCAAGTTATTTTGCCTACAAATTTGTAAGCATTTCAAATTTTGGCATTCAAGCCAAATTTCCTCAGTGTGCTTTGAACTGACAGGATTCCGTTTGTTCTACTTGCTCGTGAAAAGTTAACAGTGCTAGTGCATAATGCTTATTCTTTACAATAGAACGGTATCAAGGAAGCAAAAGCATTGGAGGGCTCTGAAGCCAGAAAAAGAACATCTCCCAATAGCCTAATTTTTTATTTCTTAACAAAATTTTAGTTTTAATTACAGTGATGTAAGAAATGTCATATATGGCAAATTATTCACCAGCTTCAATGTGCTGTTGCAAAGGTACAGAAGATACATATGTATTATAAGTGCATCTGTGTTTATAGAGTGCAGTGTATAAAAGTTATGGTTTCAGACACCATCCAGATATGCAGTGGTGACATTTCCTTCTTCTAGGGGTAAATGTAGCTCTTATGTGAATGAGAGGAAGGCAGGACTGCATAGCCAATGCTCTGTCACAGGCCATACAGTAAATGTGCCACTTGAAGCTCACCTAAGCCTCCTTCTTCACTAGATCAGTATCTCTGCTGTCTGCTCAAATGAGTGGTTAACAGACTGTGAATCCTGGGAGTGAAGACTTAGTGTGAAAAAAAAAGTGAAGATACAGTACTAGCGTGCATTAGATAGCAGTGACTGATTTAGGAGTCTGAGCTCTGATTCCACATCCTCTACGTCCTCTGTGCTACAAAACTGGTGTTCCCTCACAACTGGAAGTAATACCTTTGGTAGAGAAGCAGCAACTTGAGTGAGCATGAAATACTCAAGCCCTCTTTCTGGTCATCTTTCACCAGGACAGAAACCTGTTGGGAAGATAAGGTGGCAAAGTCTACCCTTCTTGTCTTCCTGGTCTGTAGAGAATTCATGTCAACAGGACAACCCTTCTGAAGGTCTGATCGAAAATTTGTATTTGATCTTTGATGTTTATTTAATCTGATTTCTGACAATAGTGGTCACACACAATATTAATGAAGATGGGGGGAGGGAGGGGCCTAAACTGTCAGAAGAAAAATTATATTTGAAACCCCTCAAAATTGTTTCTGCATTTTTAGCAAGACCATTTTACCTTTTTCATCCCTTGAATCAAGGCTGCTTTCCAGGAATTCTCTGTTTTACTAGCAATGACATCCCACATACTTTTAATCATCTTTCAAGGTCAAAACTGAAGTAGAACAAAGCTTCAACAAGCATTAATTAAATATTATGAATTTATTTAAATTAGATGTAGATCTGCTAAATGAAATAGAAAAAGAATTCTCATTTCTGCTTTAGCAGGAGGAGAAAAACTAACACAATATGGGATTTAGCTATTCATTTGATAGAATGAAATATATGCTAATTTCTCTGAGCTTTTATGCATTTTTCATTGCTCTGCTGGACTTTAATAGGGATTTTCTTTCCTCGCCTCTTGTACTGGACAGTGACATGCAGTGTATAACCTCATTGAGTGAGACAATGATTCATGATGATTAAGATTTATCTTACAATTGCATTAGATCAGGCACAAATTTTAGCTTCTTGTACATTTTCTTCCTTTTGAATGGCCCTTCACTTCTTCAACAGCTCTCCTATGCTTCCACAAACACTGGTCTCCAGTTTCATGCAGATTAACCACAATGGAGGAGCCTCCATGACAGGTGCTGGCCCCCTACCCTATTCAGAAAGTTATTTTCTCTTTCTGTTATAACACACTCATAGAGAGGGGTCTAAGCCACAGTCATGAATCCAAACACTGCCTAGTTTGGGGTGAGCTTGGATACAAACCAAGATTTGCAGCTGGGACCCATCTGTAGCTATAGCACAATATCAAATAAGTCTGCAGTGGTGTAAATTGGCACAGATTCATGGACTTCAAAGGAAGCGTGCCAGCTTGCAGGAGCAGAGCGTATGGATAATCCTACCTCTGTGAAGAAAGCAATAAAAGGGCCTGGGGAAATCAAAGTAGATAAAATAATTATGAAAAATCTAGATCAAACTGAAAAACAGAATGCCTTGAAAGTTAGAAAGGTAGTGTTATGCAGAGGTACATACATGTTTGGGATACATTCACAAGGATACTTGGCCTTGTCTTCTATTATTTGTGTTGCATTTTATGGCCTCAAGGAGCAAAGAATCCATCATTTGTCATACTGAATTTCTCACAAAATTATTGCTTTAATCATTACCTTTTTTTGAGTACGAAAAAAATGGTCCAAAGCTCTGAGAATCCATACCAATAGCATTCCCTCTCCAGATAATAATTTGGTCACTGTTTCATTCTCAGATCTGGAGTGCATGTCACTCACTGTGATCCACTTTTGCCATAGGGCACTGCAACACTCAGCAATTCTCATCCTTCAAGCAGTTTTGAAAATATTAACTAAACTCCTAAAAGATTCTTATAAAGAAGACAGATTGTCATATCAGCATTTTTGTAGTCATCTATCCTGAACAAGGTGAAATAAAATTGAATTAATATAGAGAAACAAAAAGATTCCAATCAGGTATGGAACTCAGATGTTTTGTCTCTTACCTCTTCTGACATCACTGAATTATTATTTTCTTGTTGAAGATGGAGATGTTTAATTATTTGATCTCAACATCCTGCATTCAGTTTTGGAACATTAAAAAAATATTTACAAGGATTTTATGATTCTTTTATAACAGAACTCAGTCTAAAGGAGACTGTGTATAATTTTCACACATTATATTTTGCCATGTTACTTGTCATGTGTTGTTTCAAAGGAATAGGCATGCCATGACTGTCTCACTCATCTCTTAGGACATGCTTGGATTAAAGTACTTTATTTCTGCGGGAGTGCCTTAGCAAAATTCATTAATATAAATTAAGTTACTTTACTATAAACAAGCCACTGTATTTTTAACAGTCTTCTTAAAGTTCTGTAAAACATTTTAATTGTCCCTTAAATATTTTCTTCAATTTTGTAAATTTTAATTTCAATAAAAAATAAGGAAAAAATAAGAAAACATAAAAGCCAAAGAGTCCTTTGGAGTCCCATTAAACCAGCAAGCAAGGGACATAGGGTGCAAATATAAGAAGTAGCTATATTAGGTCTGACAGATTCTTTTTTTTCTCAAGTGGTTTTTTAGAGCTTTGTTGAATATGAGCTCTCTTATTTCCACAGTTAAATGCTGCCCACTTGGTTCTTCCCATAAATTTTGCCTTGTAAATTCCACCTGGCTGCCATCCTCCTGGCTGAGCCATTGCATGTGCTCTGCTGCACAGCAAAGTTCACACGTAGCAGGGATGCCTTGGAAAAGACTCATGCCTGCTGCTCCACAGCATCAGCACTGGTTATATCCCAGAGCACAGCTTCCACATACTCATTTCCTTCAGGACGATACCCGCCACCATATGAATGCAGCAGCATTTTGGAAATAAAACTGTGTAAACAGCAAAGTGGTCTGTGCTCAGGTCCTTGCACACTCATGGCTGAGAGAAGGAGCTGTCTAGAGTATTACTTAAATTTAGACTTGGATTAAAGGTTTCACCCAATCACTGCAGAGTGATATTTGGAAGACAATTGCTGCTAGGAGATCAAAACTGAGTTGTGTGCTGGAGAATATCAGTGAAAGCAGGCAAAATAAGCATTTCATACAAGTCAATTATAACCTTTTCCTTGTCACAGAACTGCCAGTTGATCTAATTAGAGACAATGAAAATGCAAAGATGGCACCACAGACCTATGACAGTATACACTATAGCCTATGTGTCATCTCTTCTGCCTCTAAAAAGGCTTGATCTGAGCTATTAAAGCCTTAGCAAGGACTGGTTTGGGCAAAGATTGAGATAAAATATTTATGCTTCTTGAAATGTCAGTTTGCTGTGAATAAAATAAATTAAAGAAAATAACAAATGATGCATTCTTTTTCTATATATGATTTCAAAAAAAATGGAAAAGAGGTTCTGTTGAACTATTGAACTGTGTCCCAAACACTCCTTGAAATATGGAGATTACTTCATCTGTTCATTCCTCTTAAGTATATCCATCTGGCAGCATAGATAACCTCTGTGCACCTGCTCAAAAGGTAGCTTTTTAGGTTACCCTTTTCATTCTACTTTCCTGGATAGGTGTCTGAGCAGTGTGCAGTGCATGCATGGGCATGAAAAAGGGCTCCAGGCAGCTGTCCTGTGACACCAAGTCTACCCTCAACAAATAAAAAATAGTCATTGCTTCATTTTTGGCTTAAACCAAACTGCCCAGGTCACAGCCCATGGAGGCAAGGATGGGTAGGGAAAGGTGAACTGGATTCCTTCCCTTGTTGTGTACCATCTAGCGAGGGCTGGATACACACCCACACATACACAAAGAAAAAGACCGGGGAGATTAATAACCCATAGCTATAGCAGTTTTAGGTGCCAAATCTGTTTAGAAATACAGGATTTTTAGATTTCGAAAGAGACTTAGATATCTACTTATTCCTTTATCTGCCATTAGAAGTAAAGACCCTTAGAAATCCTCATGTAATCCTGCCAACAACTATATAAGTACAGACACCAGCCTAGGGTCTATTCTGAAAGCAAAACTCTCACTCTGCTCTCTTGAGGGTGCTCCAGTGGGAGCATCCCCATGTCTGTTGTTGTCTAGGTGAATTTATCTTACAGATTCTTTGTAGCTGGGACTTGGTGCAGTGATAAGTATGTAAGAAGCTGTTAAGTGAAATGGGTAGTTTGTAAGAACATGCCCCTGCAGAAAATAGGACTGCCCAATTGAAGGAAATGGGTAATTCTGGAAGACGACTGGATTCACTGAGAGCACAATCACAAAACAATTCCAATCTTTTCAGTAAATTATCTAGTTAAAGCAGAAGTGGTGCCATATGAGTGTTGTATTAAGGAAGAGGAAAAAGTGATGTGGCTACAGGACTTGTTAGTCACTCAACTGATAGGCAGGGTTTAAGAAAACAAGCACTGAGAAAGGAAAAAAATTAAATTCTCTATAGACATGTGAGATAGGTGGTAGGTGATTGCTAGGTAAATAACTTCATACATTTAGATTGAAATATCTGTTAATTTTGTGTATGTAGTCTGCCTTTGAAAAGACAGCTTTCTCCTTAGAAAACTGTATGTGTCACAGCTACCTCTTCTTGATCTCAGTTAAACATGTGACACTGTAATTGACTGTGTGATACTATGAGAAATTTTTAGTTAAACTGGAGAAAATAGGGAACACAACAGGACAAGGGCATAAAAGAGGACTAGCCAACAGTCAGTGCTGACATAAGACTAAGTGTTGGGTGTAAAGTATTTTACATCAGGGAGGTTCCTACTCCTCTTCCCTGGCGTGGATTCTTGGTGCTGATTTTGTGTGCATTTTTTAATGCCCTTGGTAAGAAATAGTTGGTGTGGTGCTGATATGTCCTAGTGATACAGGGTTGGGAAGGAATATGACTCTAAAGAATGGCTGGGATGGAACACACAGGAAGAACCGCGTGACGTTGTAGGCTGGAGTAATTGAAATTCAATACTGCAAAATGCAAGGTCATGCACTTACGGACTAATAACAAAAGCCTCTGCTACAGGCTAAGAGCTCATTTGTTAGAAATGACTGAGGAAGAGAAAAACCTGGGCATATTAACAAGTCACAGGATAACTATTAACTATCAAAGTCGTGTACTTGCAAAAAAACAATGTTGACAGGAGCAGTATTTCTAGTGTGGATAAGGAAAACCTAGTGTTATTGAACAAATGGAAATATGGTCAGCTCCAAGCTGTGAATGTTGTATACAGGCATGATCAACTCTAGGAGATAATTTATAACCAAAACTTGGGCACAAAGAGGCTGTGGTAGGCACAGAGAGCTCATGGCTATGTGCGGTGGGAAGCAGCAAGCAAGTTCATGCAGTAGGTTGGAACCTTTGGCTCCAGCTCAAAGGCAGTGCCAATATAAAAACCCAGTGACACACATAGCTTCAGGTTAAAATTCAAATATACTTAAAATCAGTAGAGCAGTGAAGTGGTCAAACAATTTCTCTCAGTAGCAGGATCTGCTGAGATGGAAGCTGACAAAATAATGAAAAATCTTATGTAATAGCTGTATATATAAGGTCATTTATAGTATGAGGAACCAGGGCCTGATACCCCATCAAGCCTATTCTAGCCTTCAGCTCAGAAGGATTCCTTTTTCTGCCTACAGTAGCTGCTTCCCTTCCTGCACTCCCCAGACAGGGCTCACTGAGAAGCAGTGTTGGTGTAACATGATGCAGACCTCCATGGCTCTGTGCCCAGCACTCTCCCAGGCCAAACCCACGAGTTCTCTCTGGTAGCTGCAGCCAGGAGGCTTAGTGCCACGGAGGCACAGACTCCCTGTGTGACAGGGAGGAAAGGGTCCTAACACAGGGGGAATCCTCTGCACGTGGGATGCAGATGGAGACACTTCCCCCACAGCTGGAAAAAAATGTTCTCTTCTGCAAAGTACTTGCAAAGATGTGAATCAGACATCTCTGCCGGCTACTTTGCATATATACTGTTTCCAAGTAATTTATAACATCAAAACTATTATAATTGTATTTTAATAGGATTTTGCTCTCTGATAAAATTATTTTCAGAGCAACACTTTAGTGCTGCTTTCAGTTTCCACTCCTTCTTCAAATTTACCACTATATATATTTTCTTTTTGTTCCTTTACCACAAGCAGCTCATTTGAAAGGTTGTTAGTATGTAAGTTCGCATATGTTGCCGAAGATATTTATTTTTTCACGAGGTAATAAGTATTCATTGGGTATGAGTATGCAGACCTAATTCACTTGAATAAGCAATGAGTTTTCATGGGATTAAATGTATAAGGAAGTACTGTTCAGAATAGGAGACTTAAAGTCATGATGTGAAGATGGACAAACATCAGCAAAATAAAAGGGTTTACTCTGATAAAAGACAATGTTGGATGCTAGACATTGTGAAACATGAATGAACTGCCAAGGAGTTCAGTGTGAGGTTTGGTTTTTATGTCTCCAAAGGCAGTTTGTTAGGAAGTGACTGGGGGGGATTAGTGAAAGGATATGAAATGTTTTAGCTGTAAGTCACTAGTTCAAATCCTCTCCAAGGAAAAAGTGAGTAAGGACCTAAAGTGCTGGAATTGATGGAGTTGGTGCTATGGCTAATCTTAAAGTTATGTATGTGCTTAACAGCTTTGTTGGACAGAGGCTGCAAAGTCAATGTTATTTGTTGGCCTATGTGAAATAAATTGATGTCCCTGATTCAATCCCACTAAGTCAGCACCAAAGCATTAAACAGCAATGAAGTGCTTTTGCACATCTGGTGCTTCTCCCACTGGAGCATGGCTGAGTGGCAGTCAGGGGAAAGCCATACCTGCCTTGGGTAAAGACGGTTTTAGTCTCCAGTGCTGTAAATCTGGCACCTGTCACAAGCACTAAAGCTCACATTACATAGGACAAACCTGGGGCTTTGTTTTTTCTTAAATGTTTTCACAGCTACATCTGATCAATACAGTCTTCTCTTTGTTGTAGGAAGAAGTAGTAATTAACTTTCTGTCTAACACAAGCACCCTCCCAAGCTGGCATAGAATTCTGAAGAAGAAAAACAGTTTTGCCTAAACTAATCAGTGTCTTTTGCCAGACTTATACAATTATTGGGAGCACAAAAAAAAAAAAAAAAATCAATGCTGCATATCTTCATTTTATTACAAGGAAACGTTAAGGCAGTCACAGAAAGTCCAGAGAGACCCTGGTCAAGCATTTGTCAAGGTAACACTTTCAGGATTACATGGGTGGAAGTAGGTACTCATTGTAGGATTAAACAGCAATGTCACAGTTTTGTGATTTGCCTCTGGAGAAGGAAAGGAGATCAAGAGCTTTTATCGTGTTCAGGTGCAAGCCACAGGAAATTAGGCCTGCTTTATAGACCATGATTTCCTGACTACACAAGCATAACAATAATTAGAAATCTTGCAGAGGAGATTATATACTGCAAATGTAGTTGTTTACCTCTACATTCTTATTGTGAGATGTTTTCCAATACCATTAGTTATACTGTATACTCTCCAGCTAAAACAGAAAGAAAAAAGTCTACATATTGAGACTTCTAAAGCTATACGGCTCATGAAGTCAAATAAATGTCATAGGGCAATAAAGGAAATTAATTACCATAGAGGAGGTGGCAAAATCAGACTACAATTTAATGAAAATTCAGAAAAAAATGTCATTTTATGGATATGACATTGGTATCTATCTATCTATCTATCTATCTATGTCACTTGTACCTATATTCCATTTTCTGTAGCTTTTTGATTGAAAAGTTCATGCAGATCAGAGTCACCATAACATCTCAAACTCATGCTGTCCTTGGAAGACAAATCCAGAGAAATTTGAAAAAAACCCTTACCCAGCATAAAGATTAAGATAAATATGTGAAATTATACTTGGCTTATAAAAAGACTGGGCGTATAATGAATTCTAAGATGATGTTATCTGACTTTGAAGCATCTGAAAAGCTTTTTAGTGACAACCAGAAATATTATTTAGAGGTGAAGAGATTGAACCAAACTCGAGATCCTGCTAATCATTCACAGATAACTGAAAGGTAGGAATACAAAAGACATATTTCCTTTTTGAGTAGCAGGTACCAAAAGTTTATTGATTACCATAACACTTATTTGTTGTACCTACCATACATGGATGTTATCAGACTTTCAACCACCATGTGATATTGTGTTTAGAAAATATGCAAACTTAAAATCTCCTTTCTGCAACATATCCTGTCCAACACACTTAAGACAGCTTGTCAGCTTCCCAAGTGTTGCATAGCAAGCTTGTTTTAGTTCAGCTGAGCCATTAGATTGTTTTAGAAATACATAGTGTATATTATTTAGACACATGCCAACAGCAATAAGACACTTAAGCATAATTGACAGCTGCCTTATCATGCAATGAATGGCAAGGTGTATGTCAGAGACAGACAGTCTTCAACAAACAGAACCCATTGTACAGAGTAATGATAAGATTTCCACAGAATAAATGGTACAGTTGTATTAAAATTCTATCTCATTAGATTAATCAGTGAGTTTGAACTGATAAGGTAAATTCTAATAGCTTCCCTTTCTTTGATTAATATATTGTTAGTTATTTATCAATCTTTGTTTGATATTTCACAATACAGATCTCATTGCTCACTATATTTTTCTTGGTTTTAATATTAATTATAAGCTAGTCATGATGTATGTAAGATGGGTTTAATTTCACCTTCTTTAATGATCTAATATCTAGATATCCACTTGCATCACCTCAGAGTTCATTATCACTCTCTGGAGGACAATTCACACTCTCCAGTTTAGGTACCATTTTCTCACATGAAGCAACCTGAATGATGCACCGTGATAGACCCCTAACTTTTAAATGGCTAAAGTGAGATGAATGCTACCCATAGGGACAACCCTTTCATCCTTTGAAGGTGAAGATGAGATGACCCCTAGAATAAGAACTCATTTAAACTCAGATGTATGGAATAAGGATAAAATAAATACTGGTGCCTTCCAAACCACTGAGAGTTTCAGTACCATCCTCATTGGAGACAGAAGGTCACCCTGAGCCTGGCTATGAATGGCCATCACACTGCCATCTTTCCTGTAAGCAACATCAGACGGGAAGAGAACTGTGACTCTTGTATCCATTGCATTATCTTGGAATCACACTTTTGATCCCTTTTTGGCAACAATAGGTGGCAATGAATATGGAATTTGGACTGCATGGTGGAATTAGCAGTGGTAAGGACTGAGACCTCCCTGAACCTAAATGCTTTCATGTGCAGTCCATTTATAGACAAAGATACATTACTGATATTTAAAACTACCCAGAAAATGTGCTGAACACTGCATTACTGGAAGACAATGAGAGAAAAACATAAGCTCTTGCAGTGGGAGCTAGTTGATGACATAAAGTTTCATGCTGGACCTGATTTAGACTTCAGTTGTGAGGGGTGGTGGGTATGGTGAAGAGTGAAAATGATGCCTCATTAAGTCATAATTGAGATATATAAATAAATATGTCCTGTATATTGGATTTACATTTTTTGTTTTGTTTTGATAGCTCCCAAAGCATTTTTGTGTGCTTCTCAAATAGTAAACTTATTTTCACATTGATCAATACTGCAGTGTAAGAAGCTCAGAATGACTCTGGTGTATGTACCTATTTCCTCTGCTGGAAGGAGATCTCTTTCAGTGACAAATTAAAAGAATTTATCTGATTTTTTCCTAGGAATACTAAAATGATCTATGGCAATATTGTTGTAGTGGAGATGGTAATCTTCAGGTGACTGACAGTAAGCAGCAGCCAGGTCAACTTTTTAACAGTTGCAAGCAGATACACAATGGTACTTTCTCTATGACTTGGATTTCCAGAGGAGATTTTCAGCTGTCATGTGAACAAGTCCTGGAAATGTTTCATGTTCAGGACTTGTTTTCCTGAGAAGCCTTGAATGGAAGAATTAAAAGTCATACGAACAGGACCCTCTCATTGTGACTCTGCACTGTAGGACACTCAGCACCTTGAAAAAACTATTTTGCTCTTATGTCTAGGGAAATCATTCCTACTTATGAAGAAAATCATGCATCAGATTCATTTTAGTGAAAATCTGAAAACTCATATTTAAAATTTGCCTCATTCAATTGCGCCACGAGTTTTGTACCAGCAGTTCTGTGGTCCAGGAAAAAAAAGCAAGCACAAAATATTGCCACTGACTTAGTTAACCCAAGGTCTGAAGCATAATTGTTGTGTTACATGTGGTTTATTGATATTTGTTTAAATTATTTTAATGAATTTTTATTCAGGTACAGTATGTCAAATTCTGAATAGATTAGTTCTCAGTTAAGACAGAAGGACAGAAGGATCAAAAGGAAGGAAGGATTCTCCTATTGTCATCACTATGAGTAGGTTTATTCACTAGACAAAATTTTGTCTCTTACAGTTTGTTTTATGTAGAAAGAGAAATAAATGATGAAGAAAATAACAGTTTAAAAAGCTGTACATAATCCTGTTTCTTCAAGCATGACAAATCTGAACACAAATTTCACCATTCACAGTCATCATGGTTTTTAGCCAGATTTCTACTTAAAAAACCTTATCCTGCATCCTATCACTGCAAGCATGGCCTTAGAGCCACGGAGCAGTTACCCTTCCAGCTGTGTCAGTTCTCTTCCTTTCCTCTGTCTGGACACTCCTCTTTGCATTTCAAAATCCAAACACATTTATTCAGGTAAGGATGATCTCTGAGTCACCTTACATTTGTCTCCAGATTGAAGAGCGTTTTGTGTTTATGTTTTGTTGTTTGTGAATTCTATTACTTCAGCTTCCTTCTCCTTTAACAGAGGTTAATGACTTTTTAAAGTTATCTTAAATGAAAGGTAGTGGTTAAGCCTAATAGTTCCACTGAATTTTAATCCAAGCTATAAGAATGTTTTAAGACTTTCTGAAAGTAAGTTTAAAGTTTTACAGGGCTATTAAATGTTAACCTGGCCTTTGACAGTAATAGTGTGGTTTCATCAGCTCACACTGTGAAGAATTAAGGAAGCTGGAGTGCAGAATGAACTTCCCATTCCCACTCACATCCACCAGTACTCCATTTAGGTTTTAAATACTGCTTATATATTACTGTGAGATCACTGGAAACCACAGGGAATCCTACTAGCAATCCTGCTGACCTCCATCACCTCTTCCCCTGCTCTAAAAAAATTGGTAGCAAATGTTTCTCTGTCTTTCTGATAAGCTTGACAGGTTCATTACCCCTCTTTCGTTTGCTAAAGCGCAGAATAAAAGTAGTCATATAAAAATTCTTAAGCAGACATTCAATTTCATTCATACTACTTGATAGTACTATGTTAACACATATAGCATTGCACAAATATGCTAGCAGTTTTTCAACTTGAACTGTTGAAATTAAAGCAAAAAGTGTATTTGGACATGTTCTATGCCAGTAGAGAATGCCCTCCTAAAATAGTTCTTTGTCAAATCCAGCTTTTAATAGAAGTGGTTGTGGTAGGCTGACAGGTCTGGTGTTAAGTTTCATCCTGTCATGCTTACTTATAATCCTTGTGCCAAAATAAACCATTCCTTTCAGTCATGGTATTTCCGGTTTGCAAATAATTGTGATATTACCATACCCATCTTAAGTCTCATTTGGTCAATATAAAAACATGTAGAATTCTTTTCCTCTTTCCTTGTGAAGCAAATTTTCCAGTGTCTTTTCCCTCTACATTATATTTTTCTGAATTATTTACAATTAATCATTATTATTTCAATAATACATTTACCCAGGGTTTTACACAGTTTTTATTAATACAGTAAGAATTGTTGATATGAGGGAGATGTGTACAGTACAAACCATCATGGAAGAGAACTAAATCTTATCCTAGTTAAATAATTTATCCCAGAATAGATAGATAAGGCCTGTTTCTTGAGTATGATACAAGAAAAATGTTTATGTCTGCTCAAGTCAGTGATTCCCAAACTCTAGGTCACAGCTGTGAGCAATTAAAGTTCAGGTTCAGGAGCCCCACAGACATGTGACAGGCAGTGGGGAGGGTGGTGGGTCAAAGGAAAAAAAAGAAGTTTTAGGAATCATTGATCTAACCTATGCCTACCATGCCTTCCAGAACTCAAAGGAACACTGCCATGAACTGATTTTTTTTCTGATGGTTCTCTGTTCCCCATCAAACCCCAGCCTGAGTTCAGACAGCTCAGAGTCTGGTCCAGCTCATTCCTGGTATCTGTATTACTTGGAGAACAGAAAGAGCATGAGGAGCACATCAATCTTCTTCCACTTCTCACATGCTTTCATCCATTCCTTTCTAACCCTTTTTCTCAGACATTTCCTCTCCACTAAAGGACAGGGCACTGATTATTTAGGAACAACCTATTTGGTGTCTGCTCTGTCCAATTCAGAGAAGGGACAACAGAATAAATATGTGTGTGACACATGGGAAGGACATCAAGTCTCAGCATGACCCATCCTAGTTGTTTCTAGGTGCACACAAAAAAAATCTGCAGGGCATTTATATCACTTTTCCTGATATCCCTTGGGGAACAGGCTCTGTCAGGTATGTTAATTTTTTGCCTGTATAATGGTTCTTCAAGTCCTGCCCTATCAAGTGGTAACATGCATTCTCTTTTATTTTTCTATCCTTATGATTCACATGAGCTCTGAAATCTACCAAAACCTGAGTTGTTTTAATTTTCTTTGACAATTAACAGGGATTAATAGGAAGGATTCTTTGCCTTTGGAGAAATTGAGCTCCGGTCCCTGCTTAGAGCTATTACAGCCTTACACAAGTTCATATAACCATGATTTCTCTAGAGAGACCACAGATAAGTCAAGCTTATCTTCATCCTTCTCCTGCTAACGGACTCTGTCTCCAAATGTCCTGATTTCTGATTGTACAGCAATGTTGTTTTAGAATCACTAAATATTCTGTTTAGTTGTTCTAGCCATGCTTTAAAAAAGACTAGTACATTTTAAGTGAAGTCAGGAGAACTTGGAAAAGGCTGGAGAAGAATCAAAAACTCTAAAACTCTCTTCTCCCTTTCTTCAATCCCAGTCCACAACTTTGCTACAATCATGGCCCATGTCTTTGTTTTTCTCATGCTGACTCTTGCAGCCTTGCTTTGTTGTTATACATGCATTTCATCTTGTATTTAAATAAATGCTATTATTCTCCTGATTTTTTTCTTTTATAATATAAAGATATATAATGTAAAGTTTACCTCCCAGTCATCTTATATGTCAGGGTCATGCTTCTTTTCACTACTTTTAAATTCATATGCAAGTCTGCCTCATCGACATCTTTCTGTTTAGTTCTAGCTATGCTTAAGAAGGAAAAAAAAGACTGGCACATTTTAAGTGAAATTAAGAACTCCTGTAAAAGACTGGATGAGAGGAATCAAATAATAAAATCAAGTAATAGAACCATAAAATTGTTTAGCTTAGAAAAGACCTCTAAAATCATTGAATCCAACCGTTACCCAGCACTGCCAAGTCCACCACCAAATCATGTCCCTAAGTGCCACATCAACCGTCCTTTTAATACTTCCAGGGATGGTGACTCCACCACTTCTCTGGGCAGCCTGTTCCAGGGCTTGGCAACCATTTTGATGAAGAAATTTTTCCTAATACCCAACCTAAATCTCCCCTCCACAACTTGGAGGCCATTTCCTCTTGTCCTAGTAGTTGTTACCTGCAAGAGGCTGATCCCTACCTGGCTACAACCTCCTTTTGGGTCTCTTTTTCTCCACACTAAACAGCTGCTTCCTCAGACACCTCACATGTGCTCCACACCTTCACCAGCTCTGTTGCCCTTCTCTGGACTCACTCCAGCCCCTCAATGTCTTTTTTGTAGTGAGGGGCCCAGAACTGGACATGACTCAAGGTGTGGCCTCACCAGTGCTGAGTGCAGGGGGACAATCACTTCTCTGGCCCTGCTGGCCACTCTGTTGCTGATACAGCCCAGGATGCCATTGGCCTTCTTGGCCACCTGGGCACACACTGGCTCATGTTCAGCTGCTGTTGACCAGCACCCCTAGATCCTTTTCCACAGGGCAGCTTTCCAGCCACTAGCCTTCCTGGCCTCTGGCAGATGAATGCTGCTGCCCAATATGGTGTCTGACTGAGCATGCACTCGATCCCTTTGTCCAGAGGATTGATAAAGATATTGGTATCTTTAAAATCCAAAGGATACCATTTCTTTTCCAGAGAGATCTGTGTTTTCTATGAGCATTGCCTAGTATGACAGAGATCAGTTAAAGCTTGACAAATATATTCATTTAAACATTTCACAGCAAAAAGAACTATTTGTTCTTAAAATAAAAATTTTGTACTGTTTCAGTGCCCTTATTCATCTAGATATTTAAACAATTTTTTTGTTTGTCTTTTATCCTGATTTATTTTATTTTCCTTGCTTTCTCTTTTTTTTTCTTTTTCCTGGGAAAGAGAGTGAACAAAAGAGGTCTGGGATGTTTTCTCACTTTTTCCCTTGTGTTTCTGACACTTTGTAACATTTCAAAACTTCTGCAACTTTGAAAGAAGTAAAGAGCAAACAAGTAAAATAAAACTCTGTAACTTTGTCACTTTACAATTTTTCAAGAAGGTGAAAAAGGTGTTTAAAATGTATCAGAAAGACATAATTACAGAGTTTCAGTTTTCTGTTGCTTTACACTTTTCCAGAACTAAAGAGGTTTTTAAATTTACAGAGGTGCAAAAAGGAAAATGTAAAAAATAAGGAATAGGGAGAAGAGAGATCACAGTTTTTAATGCATGTTTTATAGAATGGGGAAGCAGTGGGACAAAAACATAGGAAAAACAAATAAAAAAGTAATTTCTGAAGCTGTTTAAATAAAATTGTATAATTTTGTACAGTATAAAATAAAACTGAGTTTTGACTTATGTCGTTATTCATGCATTTTCTTTATAAATGCATTCTCCCTATGACTAGGATCCATGGATCAACTTGAAAGCAGTCTATAAGGTCCCAATTCAGAAAAGTGCATATCCATATTTATCTGTACATTTACCAGGTTGCAGAATCTGGCACTTGGTCAGAGGCTGTAAATAGCAGTGAAGCTCTTTTGTGAAGGAGACAGAGCATTCTCAGAGGCCTCTGCTGCAAACACACTTCCCCAGGCACTAAATTTAAACAGGAATCTCATCACCCTCTACCCCAAGAGGAAGACACATTTCTTTGATGCTGCCATGATTTATACAAATAGCTGTAGGACAGTAAATATCACTGTGCGTGTTTTTGGTTTGTCTGCCTCCATGAATCTTGTGCTGAGTGCTGATGGTCCAACTCCAGCAGCAGAGAGATGGATCTACCCAAGCCCCAGGCAGGTCCCCAAAGGCCCTGCTCAAGAGCTGCAGCCTCATAGAGGTGCCAGAGAGAGATGTCTCACAGAAAAGCAGTTTTTCTAGGAAGAAACTATACAGATTATGTAACTTTGTGATTAACACAGTGATCCGGTTGATGCAGGGCCCCTTTTCTGCTACCCCTCTGAATTCCAAGGAAACCAAGGCATCTCCTTTCCATGATGCTCACTTAACCACAACTGGGCAGGTTGTATAGCCATCCCCACCAGTGCTGGAGGATCCTCTTATCCCAGCACAGTATTTTAGTCACTGAAGTGTTAGGCAGTGATGAGTTTCCTGACATCAAAATCACTTTACCTTCTCAGCAGGGATCTAGGTGTGTGTAGATACTCTGAATAACACCTGAAATCTGGAAAGTCCAAGAGATGCAGGCATCTAAATCCCAAAATAGTTTTTGAGAGTGGCATCAGGGGAGTTTTCATGGGGCAGGAAGTTTCCCTGGGGCTCACTCTGTGGCCTGGGGCCTTGAGAGTGGTGACCTTGTCTCCCTCAGACTGCTGGAGCCCAGCCACACACAGCCTCTGTGCACTGAGCCTTTCCAGCTCATGTTATCCCATGCCTGCTGGGACTGGAGGAGTGTTTCCATCTTGCACTTGAAAACAAACCCAAAACCATAGTCACGTATGGCTCTATAAAAATGATATGAAAGCGACTGTGTAGAGTTGGATTTATTTAAATTCATTCTGGACACATTAGCTGGAAACATAAAGAAACAAATACAAATGAGGGGCACAGGGTGTTTGTTTTTCAGATGACACTGTTTATTGCATTTACCTATGAAACTGGAAAGACCATAGGAGATAATTCAGATTATTGGGTAAATAATGCATGTTTAAGAATATGACTCTGACTGTACCTTTTGCTGGTTCTTCATTTTGTTGAATGATTTATTTATAGCGCGTCTGTGAATCCAGTCCCTTCTGTGGGTGATGTCATTTTTCTCATGTATTACACATGCTGCACCCCAGGGAAAAAGGCAGCAACATGATTCAACATTTCACTGCTTCTTATTCCTCTTAGTACATATACTTCATATACATATTTGTTTCAAATGTCACTGAAGCATCTATTTAAAAATATACATTTATAGAAAAAGAGGAAAAAATACAGATGCCTGTTCATTTTCTCTGTTATTGACATTTCAGATAGCAGGTAAACTATTCTGCCTGTGTCATTCACTTAAGCCTTGTTTGTAAAGAGCTTCCATAGTACTTTACATGTCTGATGGCTAACACTTAGCTTTGGAGAGATTAATGAATCCAAGGTGAAATGGTGATAGCATGAAATAGTAGCAAAAAGGCTGGAAAAGAGAAACAAGCACAACACCCACCCTCAACAAACAAACAAATAAAAAACCAACCGACTAAAAAAACCTCAACCTGCTGCTATTTTCCTAGCTGAAAAAAAAAAAGCAGTTCTTAAATATTGATCTTTTCTCAGTAAGAGGTCATTTTTAAGGTTATTTTATTACATTTGATTGTATTTATTACATATATGGAACATGCAAATTTTTGAATCACATCAAAAGTTACTGGAAAGGAGGATGATAAGAACCAATTAGGATAACTTTCTGTATTTTGGAGGCAACCTATTTCTCTACACTGCACTGAGAAATCCATCCCACACATTGACCTCCCAGCTGAGCACAATATAAGCAGCTCTCGGAAGGCAGTGAAAATTTCCAGTCCCTGCTAACTTTTGTGAGCTGGGATTTGGTGGCTGCCCTTTAGTAGAAAACATGTGCCTTCCCTTGAAGGAAACATTTCTATTCTATTGCTACCCTGCCAGTCCTTACCAGATACTCCCTCTGTTTAAAAGGTTGTCAAAACTTATGATGGAATCAAGCTTCTTTTTTTCTGCAACCATAATATTCAAGGCATCTTATATAGATAGAACTGTCTGCTTTAAACCACAATCCATATAAATTAAATTGAAAATAACTTTTATAATAATATATTTTTACGTGGTATTTCTAGTACTTGCTTTATGTTTCACACAAAGGACAAGAATTCTGAATTCTGGGAATCTTTTCTCAAAAAACCTTTTTTATATATATCGCCTCCAACATCCCAGCTCTTTTACGTGCAAAAAGGACATTAATATGAATGAGAGTGATTCGTATGGCAAGGAGACTCTCAGAATCAAGATGCATTAAAAGGTTCTTAGTGGAGGGTTTTATATAGAGGGAAAAAGTCATGGAATTATTCAGTGAGTATGCATTTGACTAGTCTATCCTAATATAAAGTATGCAGTAAGTAGTTTCTGACTCTTAATGGAATATTCTAAACTAGTGGTTGTTGGACCAACTAGTGAATATGTCTTTTAAATCTTCTGTACCTGAAAATATTTGTGTTAAAGTTGATTAGTGTTTTATTTCTTAAATATTCATAATTCTATGTATGTGTGTATATATGTATATGAATATATACACATATATATGTATAGATATACTTCAAATTTCATAGACTAAAAATATATCTGACCAAAAAATTAATGTATCATCATTGAGGAAAACAGCTAGCTAAGCTTCAGATAAATGTATAAGGTTCTGTCTGGAAAGACTGAATCCATTAGTGAACTGAAATGATAGGTCAAGAAAAGTAATAGCCAAATAAATATTTTATTAGCATTTTGTGAAACTTGCTAATGGTTAAGCCTACTAATCCTACACTAGTGGGAATCTTTATTCAATATCAGGTCATTATTCAATACCTATTGTCTCCAATTTCATACAAAGTGACTTTCTGGGCATGACTGGAGAAAGGTATTTTCACATTAATTGAATACCCTAGGATACAATGGATAAAATCTGCTGCTGTTCTAACTTTTTTTCTGGTTAAATGATTGGGGAAATCCAACAGAGCTGTATGAAGATACATCAAAAAAATGTCACTTTTATTTTCAATAAGTTTTCATAACTGAATTTTCTCCTGAAATTGGAAGTTACAAGAAGATTGGTGTCAGGCAGTAGCAGCATTCCTTAGCTGAGGATTTCATTTTCCACAAGTGCAGTGTGGAGACCCAGCCCTCCAAGCATGCCCAGTGGGTTAGGAGAGGAGTAGCTTGTGAATGCCAGCATGCATGTGGGATTAGCATGAATGTGGGATGGCATGTCCCTACCCTCATCATTTGTAAATCCAAGTTTTGCCTTTTACTTCTTTTCTTTCCCCTGGAGTCAAGTCTCTCACCATGAGGAGCTGGTGGAGATGGGAGTTGCCATGAGCCCTGTATGAAGCTGGGAATCACACAAGGCAGCCACACACAGTATGTCTTGCTGACTGGTGCTCTGGGCACACACATTTCTCAGAAATTGTTTAACTAGGACAGATCCTGATGGGTCAGGCAGCAGAGGCAGCTTCTCAGTGTTCAGAGCACATTGGAAATTATCCTGTTGAGGCAGCCCTCTCATACTGGTGCAAAAACCCAGGAAATACAGAGCTCAGTGGGCAGCTCATGACAACTGTCTTGCCTTTCTCTTTTAATTTTGTTAGTTTTCTTCCTGTTGTTTCCAAGTCAAGCCTACTCTACAATGTTTTTCCTGCCTGTGTCTAAGTTCAAACTCAGATGGTATTTATTCTGTTTAAAATCGCCATTAACATCAGTGGAACATTATTAGATTAAGAAACCACTGAACATCAGAAAAAAAAGTAAGATCTGTTGCAGTGCAGAAGAACCATTTTGATTCAATGCCAGTAAAACAACACAAATGAGTCTGAAATGTCTATCCTCATTTGTGCTTTTCTAGCTTTAGTTTCATCCCTTATCCTTAGCATTTAAAAAAGAGAAAAAACCCAAAAACTTTCATGTTTGAAGATAGGTCTTTTTATGATTCAGTAATCACTGAGATTAGACCATAACACTGATGTACTGGCCAAGGGAGCATTCCTTTCTCAGGACACTAAATCAATTTTACTAATTTATATTAATATTTAAGCAGGGAAAATACTTAATGATTCTCTCTTATCTAGTCAGGATGGATTGATTTCTTTTCCTAAGAGTGCAGTTTATGAAAATATTGTCTAAACTAACTGTGAGAGTGCTAGAAGAACATAAACTCTATGATTCTTATGTATAATTTAAAAAGCAATTTCAAGGCTCCAGTTCTATAGCTGTTCAACATATAAAATTCTCACTCAGCTCTGCAGTTGGAGGAGATTCAATAGAAGTGATTTTACAATTGATTTCAGTAGGTGTTTTGACTACAAGGGAAGAACAAAATTGGCCAACAATATTTGTAAAGTGATTTTGGATTCTTGGGAGTGAAGGCATTTCAGTGTAAATTGTTATCATTTTTATGAGCTGGAGCACTCATCCTATCCTAAATTCTCTAAGAAATTTCTGAGTTTTAAAAAATTTACATCCACAGTCTCATTCTTTGCTCCCCCTGTTAAGAATGAGCACCCATGTAAACAGGAATGCCACAGCTGTAGAACTGACACTATATAATGAGAGGTAGTACCTGTCAGTAATAGGGTAGAAGAGGTTTTAGGGCAAATTCCTTTTCGCCTTGCCTTTAGCCTCATGATTTTTGCATTCCAATCATACACAGTGGTGACAGCTTCTCTCTGAGACTATTCCATAGATTGAGGTTTAGGTATTCTCCAAAATTATAAGGGTTTTAAATCCTATAGAAATAGGGTTTGTAACCTGTAGCTGTAGTAAATTAAACCAAGGTCTGTTCCCTGGCTCAGAAGCCAGCTGGCATGATCTGCCCACATCTATGCTATTAAACTCTCTTACTTTCCAAAACAGAGTGTCTGAATCCAAGCTGCCTATTGGGAATGATCTTTGGCCCATGTTAATTTCCAAATTGTCCCAGTGATTTTTTGGAAGAGTGTTAGCATTCACCAGCCAAAACCATGTCAGGGATTTTGTCCTCTAGCAATTTAACAATACAGACAGCTGAGTTCCAGTGCCTGGACTATGTGCTGACTCTGTTTTAGTTTTTTATTCTAGATGTGTTTTCTATCTCTTCCCAGAGCTTTCTATTTCCCAAGCACATGCTCTACCTACAGGATAATGTATCAGTGGAAAGAGTTTGTCAGCTGTCATCAGAATAAAACTATTAACTCCTTGAGCCCTTGAGTGGACAGAGATATCTAATGTGAAATCCCGGGCCAGATGCTGGGGACACCAAACATTTTTTCAGTGAAGCACAAAGGGTGAGAAATCTCCCATGGATGGCCAGCTGATGCCAGGTGTCTAACTTCTAGGTACTGTCCAACTTGGGACACTTGCTCTCATGACAGTGTATATATTAAAAAGGAGCTGAGTAAAGTTGCAGTTTTTCCTACGTTGTTCCTTAGCCTTGCATGACTGATACAGCAGCTTTAGTAATGTTTGCTTAATTGCATTTGTGCATGAAAGACTGTGATACCTATCAATATTTATATCTTTTCATTTCTGTAAAAAAAAAAAATGTGCTCAGGAGAAGGCTCGTGGGAGAACATGTGTGCAAGAGATTGATGTGGGGAAAGCAAAGATAAATATTTTTGAAAGACTAATGCCATAGTTTCTCAAATGTCTTTAGTATTATTGTAAATATTTTCCATTTGTATGTGACTTTGTATGTATTTTTGCTTGTCTTCCAAATGCAAAATACATTTGTGGAAATGTGATATTTTACATCCGACTAATATAGTGGAAATAAACAAAAACGTCTATTCACAAAAAGATCTTCTTTGGGGCTGGAAAAGTCTCAGGTCATCATGGCTACAAGACTCCCATTTCATCACCTGGGGGAGGTGGTGATGGTATTTTTGCTGTTATTTTCCCTTTTACATACATTAATATTCCACAATTCTGTTTGTGGAACAATTCACGTCAACTTCAGGCAAAATAAGGAGGGATAGTTTTAGCGGTTTAAGTAGGTGGTTTTCAGAAATCTAGTTGAATTCAATGAATCTTTTGCAACACTATTGCCTTGATAACACATAATTGATGAATGACCACAAACAGCAGAGGAAAACAAAACTGTTTTCAAGTTATGGCTGCCCACGGCCCAGAAAAGACATAGTAGTCAAAGTTTCCGAGGACAAAATGGGTGGGCACTTCTCAGTGATTTTCTACCCTTTTTGTACTCTTGAAAAAGTGCTACTGTCAGAGGAGCAGTTTGCTTCTGATTGCTGAAGAGTATGAGCACTAAAACTCAAAGAAAAAGGTGAATGAAATTAGGTGAATGAAAGGCAGGCTTTAAAGGGATTTAGGGAATATTATTACAATAAGATTATGCAGACAAAGGAAGTGGCATCAAGTAAAGTCTAGGCTCAAGTATAAGCTACTTTACAAAGAGTTAGACACAAAATCAAAGTTCTTGTAGTACTGACTTGAGAAAGCAATCTCAAGATTAATTTGTTGCATATTTATTTATGCATATTTGGTGTCTTAGAGAAAGAAAAAACCCACCTAGTTGTACATGCGAAATGCCAAAATGTCATATTAATATGAAACTTAACAGGACAATTATAACTCAGATCTAGATTTTCGTTTTCGCTATGCATCTCTTGGACTATCTCGTTCTTGTGTGCAGATGAATCCTGCTTCATTCCCTGCGTACATTTCAGTATTTGTTAACACTATATTTTGAGAAAGTAAGACTTGTGTTTTATAGTATATATGTGAGTCAATTTTGCTTGAAGATGATCATCATCTTTTAATCAAATTTTCATCTATCATAGATGCTTTAGCTTATACAAATATCAGAGTAATGCCAATAAATGTAAGGTCAGATTTCAAGGGAAAGCGCCAAGATTCTTTTACTCTGACTGTTGTGGGAATTTTAATTTCTAGAGATGGAGGTACTTGTTGAGGGTGGTTTGCTTGTTTGGTTTTGCTATACATTTGGGTGGGGGTTTTGGGGGGATTTTTTAGTGTTCTATCAAAATGTTAATAGGCTATAAAAAGATTGTCTTAAAACTCACAAAACTTCAGGGACAACACTTTAAGTCCAACAGATGAAAATGTCATGCAATTCTCAGGATTTAAAGTTATAAATTTTAATGGACACTACATTCTAGCCATTTTGTGGCCCAGCCAGCAAGCATTGTAATGAAAATCCAAATCCATATGCGTGCGCCTGTGTTAATTCTGTAACAATGCAAATGCATGCAGGTATCTGTGGGGGTCTATGTTACCTACAGTCCATGTTTTCACACATTTCTTCTAGGGTTAGATCTAACATTCAAACTTGAGAGTATAGTATTCAAACTGAAATGCCAAGTATTTTTTCTTCCCAAATATTGGCTTCTATCCTTTCTTCCATACAAAACTGAGCCAACAGCCAGGCCACACAATACCTCTACAGTAATAGTTTTAAGATGTGATAACTTGTGGTTTACCAATCCAAAAACACTTTCAAACACTAGATAGGGGAAATTTCCAATGTGTCATGCACAAATTCCCTCTGGCATTAAGACATGATATAGAACTGAAGCTTGACTTTCCAAAGCAGTAATAACTGTTCTCACCCAGGAGGAACATGAGTTTTGAGACAGCAAGGAAGTGACCTTAGTCTGTTCTAGAAGATTTCTAGCTTGTCTTTGGTTAACTATGACAGGACTTGAATAAAAATCTCTATAGGAATTAAAACAAACAAACAACCTCCACCCCCAATCCCTGAACAAAAAAACAAAGTATCATGGAATTCTCTCAGAGTATTGTTTCAATACTTTCTAAAATACCTTAAAAATGCTTTTTTAAACTTTTTTGATATGTACAGAAAGGATAGTGGTATGATGGCTGTATGCAAAGATTTTATTTCATTGATTTACAATGATCAGCTTAAACTTCCTATGTTTACTATGACATGTCACATTCAAACCCTTATTTCACATCAGTTACACATCTCCATTCACACGAAAATATACTACTACAGCAGAATCCTGAAATTATATAGATTGCTTTCAGTGTTCTCAATAGGTCTGATAAGTTAAACAGAAATCACTTGTTATCCAAAAATTGCCTTTTGGAGAAATGAGCTATTCAGCTAACTGCTGGGATAAGGAAAGAACAGGAAAAATGGGAAGAGCAGTGTTTAAGAGTCATACGAAATAATCTGGAACTTTTTATTTATTGAGTTGACTCTTCCCAAGTCTAAAGGTTTCTATCAGCTACAGATGAAGTTGATTAGAATTTTTCTTTTATTTCCTGGGTATTAAGGGCAACCAACAACCCCCCAGCAAAAAGGAAGGTATTATTAGTTGATATTTTCAACCCATGTAAACTTGCAGAAGTACAGACAGAAAATACAATTGAGAGATGTGTCTTGTATATTTCCTGGGAATATGTCTACTGGCAGGAGCTCTAGAAGGTTAATTTCTGCAATAGATGGCTCGTATTAATTACAAATTTTGAATTTGTAACAATATAGTTCCATCATTTCTATAAAACAATATTTAATATACAACAAAATTTCACCACATAAACACATTAAAAACACCTTCTTATAGTTTCAAGGATTACAGGTTTTTCATAAAAACATTTTCATAACTAGAATCTTAATACAGAATGATTTTTTCTATGCCAAAATACATTTAGATGGTAAATTGTTTGTAGAAAAAGATACAGAAGAGAAATGGGGTTTGCTGGCATGTAATCCATCTTATTTCATTCTTTCATGGTCAGCTTTAAAGTAAAGTTAAAAATGTTTGTCATAAAATACTTTATTGTTTTATCCGGAGTCTTAACCAGAAAAGAAGGAAGCTAATTGGCTTATTCTCTATTTCAGTGTCTCTCAGGCATGCCCAGAACAGCACTTAGTACACACTACCTGGACCATAACTATCTGTCAAGGGTTTTTTTGAAAGATATAACATTCCTGTTAACTTTCAGCTTTAGGCGCCCACAGAATGAGGAGTGGATTCACTGTAATAGCTGAACTGCATTTACCAAATGCAACACCAGAAAAAAAAAAAAATCCACGTAAAACCACGTAGGAAGATTGATCACACATTTTTATTAGAGTCTTTTGAACAATTGCATTATGTTGTTCCTTTATTTAAAAACTCTTGCAAAAAAAAGACATTGGAGTGGACTGGTTTCAACCCTGAGCATTAACACTGCATATCAAGTACTGTAGTAAAGAAGCTGGTTAAGTTTGTAGCACTAGCACAAGTCACTGATATTAATCCTCTAGGTGATCAGGTTTTTACAAAAAAAATACATAGTTTTCAATAAATAATGCTTAATTTTACAACTTTGATACAGCAATGTCATACACTGTTTTGACACATACTAAACTCTGCATGCTATATAGTCTACTAGAAGACAAAACTTTGCCATGCATTTTCTTTTTCTAGTGCTAGAAAACACTTTGTCCTCCAGTGCATTGCCTCAAGCAGCCTTACCATCTTCCTTCTCTCACAGCAATGGGCCGTGCACTGGCATGCAAAAACCTCAAGAAAAGGTTTCCCCCCCACCATCACTCAGACTTCTAAACAAAAGTACTTTTCAGCTTTTCCCCCCAAGACCTGGAGTGGCTATGAAAACTAATTTCATGTGGCCTTGAAAAGTCTTTGAAATTACATATTTTAAAAGTGTCATGCTTGAAAAACTGCTCTAAAACATTCAATTTCCCCCACCTGTGGCCATCATGCAACATCATTGAAATGTTGTAACCATCAAAAGTCCCACATTGGAAAACAGGCCTCCATTTTAAAACAGCCCACCAAAAAATAAAAGGAAATAAGAAAAAAAGTATCACAGCATTTATGTAAAGACTCCAAAACGCCAACATATGTACAAGAGCAAAACCAGATACAAATTGTAAATGAACTAACAATGGCATATAACTCTTCTCCCTGGCTTTGCCAGGAGTTGAGGCAAGTTGGTTTTGGAGATAAGCAGGATGATGGAAACGAAAACAAATTGTGACAATGGGAGTTCCCGGATTAATCATTATTACTTGATCAAATTTCTTCAAGCAGTAAATCAATGTCTTGATTTTACTGGAAGTGTGAATTACCAAAATCTGAAGCCCTATTCAATAATTGTAAATCAAACCTGCTTCTGAACTTTCACAAGTCTTAGAATTTTGGCGCCCTTGCACTTTTTCATCCTGCGAGATTGCACTTCACAGAAAATCCAGATGTAACTAACCACAAAAGAAGAAATTTGATTAATTAATAAGGATTGAAACCTCCATTCTCACACTTCCAGGTTGTTGTTCATCATTGAAAACCATTCACCCCTTCTTATCCATATTGCTTTAGGGGTTTCCTTGTATCTACAGAAGTCATTCCTTTTAAATTGCTGTCAATCACAATTTTTCTAAGAGTTTTTAAAATATTCCTATCTTTGCACTGGCATAAGTATTGGGTTTTCTAAGAGAATCTCACCCCAAAGAAGGTATTACTTTTATACATGAAATATTATGAACTTTTGTTTCCCTTTTTGTAAGTCATTCTACATTTTCTGCACATTTGTGCTTTATATTGAATATAAAAATAGGTCTTTAAAACTCTATTTATTTTAAACTCACTAAAAAACTACTTGCTTGTGAAATTCTCTTACAAATTCACTGCATCCATGTAGAGAAGATAAAACTAATTAGGCAGTTAATTGGTATAGGTAGTGTGGAAAAAAATTAAGAAAAACAAAAACAATCACAGCCTTGGATGTGAGTGAGGGGAAAGGAAATTAATCAAAGAAATACAACTGTATAATAGGGGAAATGTAAGGCAACTCATTGTATTAAGTTTTTGTTGTTTATTTTTTCCTGGCCATTTTTACAAATGAAGGTTAGGAGGAACTAAGACACCTATCCTGCCAGCAGCCCTTGAGGCAAAAACTCCCATTAAACTCAATGAGAATTTTTTTTTTTTAACCAGAGCAGGTTTAAGGCCTTACTAGGCAACAATTGTGAAGATGTAAAATGGAATTAATGAACTGTTTTGATTATCAAACACCTAAAACTTATATGGCCCTGACTTTGACCCCACACCAGTTCTCCCCGGTGTAACAACAGAGTTGCACTTTCCTGAAAAAGGCAGGAGTGAAGGATCATACTGCATGCATGCAAATCACATTCAATAGACTTGAAGTTTCATCTGAATGTCAGTGAATGCCTAAAGAGCATGTAGCACTTAAAGGACGCTTGGAATGAGCCTTTCTACCACATTAGTAAAAGACTGTAAAAGTATTTTCTTAGTAAAAGAAAATATTTCTTAATTGTGGTTCTTTTAAAATGAAGGGAAAAAAACAGAGTAAAAACATCAAAAAGGCAAAAAAGGTTTGCAAAAAATGTTCACTTTAAAGATGAAAAGAATCATCATGTTTGATTAGGTTTTATATTGAGTTAACGTCCTCAGTGTTAGCAAGTAAATTGTCTTTCAACATAGAAAAGCTCATTTTTCTCCCTCCTATCACTGAGTCCTATTACACATAGAATAGTATTGTACAGAGACAAATGCAAGGAATGTGGGGAAAAAGGCCACAGGAGATACCAGGCCTGCAACAGGACTGCTCTAGCATGTCAACAAAGATTCCTATGTACACAAAAAAAAAAAAAAAGAGAGGAACAGAAGGTACAGAAGGTATGACTATTATTAATGACAAAATAAAATAAGAAAGAGTAGCTTAGCAGATGCTATTTTTCATGAGTAGAAGATTGTTTTTTTACTCTCACTGAGATCAGTAGGAGCTTAGGCATTCAACAGCATCAAACTTCAGCCCTAACTATGCAGTGGCTTAAACAGAACACTACCTAATTTTTCCTTGAACAATATGCAATAATAAACTCTAAAATAAAAGCAACGCAAGTGTTTGGCAAAAAAAATTGTTTCCCTGCACCATATACTCAAAATATTCCTCTAGTACAGTATAATTCCCATTTAGAAGAAAAGAAAGATATACTTCTGAGTGGGTATTATATTCTTTGACTAAAGTAGACCTGTTGCTCTTTTAAAATATGCCTGACTGCTCTTTAATTGGATCATTTAAATCAGTTATCCTTGACTAATACTTTAAATGGTAATTTTAAAAACAGCTTCCAAAAATATATGCAGTCAAAATTTTTGTAGGCTGAGACACAGACCTTATTACAATGCAAACTAAATGCAGCCTGTATTTGACCATAATCATTCATAACTCATTGAACATCTGCAAAGCACAAATGTTTAATGACACTGCCTATTATCACTTTAATAAACAAGGATGCATATCAGAAGAAAGGGACTGAAAGAACAAGTCACCCTACCCTCATGATAGCTTGAAGAATTACTAAGAGAATTTTGGCTCAGTTTTAAGACTTAGAACCTGATCAACTTACTCCATCACCCTAGCCCAAAACGGGATTTTTGATAGCAGGATAGTGAATGGCTAGGCTAGAGCACTTCAGTGTATCTATTTTCTTTCAGTCTTTTGCCTTAGAAGAGATAAATGTCATTTGTTTTCAGTCTGATTTCTAAGTTATTACATGGAGAACACACTAATCATTTGAGACCAAAAACTGAAAATTCAAGAAACTCTGTTTTATTGAGGACTATCCATTGCCAAGGATATATTGTATATTGTAATTAAGTTTGTTTTAAAACACAGTTTCTCATAAAGAATTATCACAATGCAAGACATAAATTTGAGTTCCCAGATATGCTATATCTCTTTTCTGATAGCAAAGATTTAGGCCAAACAACTTTTATTTAGAATCATGAGTGTTTTATTATTATTATTAGAAAGAGATCAGATTATATTAATCATTTTACTACCAGTTTAACTAACCTAAAGTAAGATATCTCACCACTTAAATGCCTAAGAGTTGTCTTTGATTAAACATAACATGCATGCAGGTTTTAATGTTATGTTTTATTATGCCTTACAAATGCGTATGCAGGATTTTCATTTCAGCAAGTCTGAAAGCCTGTAGCAGTGGTTGCCACCAAAATACCAGCACAGTGAATTGTCCCTGTAAACAGCTGGATCATTAATTAGCGGAGAACAACAACAACAACAACAAAAAAGTAGTAATAATTTACCAATGCCTATCAGACAAAAAAGTAAACTTCTTGAGAAACAAACTTCCACCTCGTGAGTCTGTCTATTGCCATCAGCAGCTATTTCAGAGCACGCAACTGAATTCCGATGGCTCCTAAAGTCCCCAAAAAAATATATATATAAAAAGCACACTGACAAAGTCTGCTCACCTACAGACGAAGCTCGTACCCCCCCGTCCCCTGCCCTGTCCTGCCTGCCCGGAGCGGCGGGCGGCTCTCCGGAGGGGCCGGGGCCACCCCGGCGGGCCGAGCGCTGCCCGGAGAGGAGGAGATGCAGCACCGCTACCCTCAGCATCTCCACCTCGAGTCTGGCCCAGGCTATTCATCAAAAACGGGAGAGGGGGAGGAAAAAGCCCAGCGGGGAGAAGACCGGGGGCATGCAGAGGGGGAGAGTCGCCTTCCTGGCGGCGGTGAGAACGGGCACCCGGCCCCGCCGCGCCCCCTGCCCGGAGCCCCCCGCCCTGGAAAGCGGCTGCGGGGGCCCGCGGGGCCGCCCCCGGGAGCGGGGCTCTGTCCCCGCCGGCGGGCCGGGGGAAGGCGGCAGAGCCGAAAATACCCGGGGCGAGCCAGCCTGCCACTGCCCGGGACAGCCCGCAGCAAGCAAACCCCGGCCCCGCGGAGCAAAGCCGGTGGGAAAAAGGCGACGAGAGGAGGAAAGAAAAAGGAAAAGAAGCAGTCCTGACTCTCCTTCCCCCCTAGCTCTGATCATGCACAACATCCTACAGCTACCGCGCCTCCGCGGGCGAGGGGTGACAACACGGCATCTCCAGCGTTACTGCTACAGACACTAATTGCGATACGAGTTTCTATCAGTTCCAGCTGATTTATTAAAATTGTAAAGATACAGACTTTCAGCATTAAAAAAAAAAAAAAAAAAAAACAGGCTATGATGTTGACAGTGCACAAGTCTGCTTTTGCCATCATTTGCTACAAAATATGCAGATGGTCTGTACTTTAGATTATATTGCACAACATGAGAAACTTTTTAAACTATGTGCCTTTTTTCTTTTTTTTTTTTTTTTTGCTAAAATCGAGAATCCAGTTTCATACCTTCCATCTGGGGCCCCATCCACATATCACAGCGTATGAGATACATAAAGTCCTACTATAGTACAGTACATATACAATCTTTTAAACTAAGATAACAGCTCTGAGGTCTATATCACCATTTTCAATAAATCTTTACCTACAAATATTGAACAAATCTGAACTATAGCTGTACAAAAAAAGTGTTTGTTTCTTTTTTTTTTTTTTAAACCACAAGGCCTTTAGATGCAAGGATTATTTTTTAAAATTTTAATCCTTTTAAAACCAGGACGTAACGTACCAACAAACTTGCATGCTAAAAACAGAGAAAAACAAAGAAAATAAAAGGGAAGAAGTGCCTGAAAAGTCTTACTGAAAAAACACAGCAAGAATGTTCCCTTTTCACTGTACAAAAATACGCCTGAAAATATATTAATTTTTAAAAAAGACTGAGGTCTGTTATGTATCAAAAATGTTTCAATACCTTTTTGTACTGAGGTCTAGGCTGTCTGGTATTCAATCAAGGAGGTATAAGGGAACAAGTTACAAAAAAAAAAAAGTTGGCAAGTAGAAATCACATTTGTAAAACCATAAACAATTTGATCTGAAAAGTAAACTCTGATCTTAAGTCAGTTCAGTTATTTGTAAGCGTTTGTACAGTCTGCATTTTTTCAAGCTCCCTGCAGCTTTGTTAAGAATCGGATGCATAGAAGACATCAGTTTTCTCCCTCCAAAAAAAGTTGCAATGGTCCCTTTTGGAAAAAAAAAAGAAAAAAAAAATCAGAACAGTTCGTTAAGATCTCTCACGGGAAAAAAAAATAAAAATCCACAAACCCCCTTGAGTAACAGTTGTGCTGCCAAAAGACTTCTTTGCAGACCATCTTCCAGACTTCAATCAGAGACCGACAAGCTTCAAACAGCGCCTTCTGTATCATTTTTCCCCCAGTCCCATTTGCCTTTGCTGTTGTTGTTGTGATCACCAAACGTAATAAAAATGAAAAAGCACAAAAATAATAAAAAAAAAATAAAATCACAACTCCCGGGCTCGGAACTAACTTCGAGATTTTTTTTTTTTAAAGAAAACAAGACTTATTTTTTTTTAATCATTATCATGATCATCATCATCATCATCGCCGGCGTCGCGCCGCTCCAGCTCCGCCGCTCTCGCCGCCCGCCCTGGCCGCCGCCCCCGCTCAGTACGTGAACACCAGGTCGGAGAAGTTCGCTTCCAGCCAGTCGCCCGCGATCATCTCGCTCAGCTCCGGGGTACAGTAGTCGGGGAATTCGAAGTGGGAGCCGAGGCTGCCCTCGCTGAAGGAGTCCAGGTCCTTGTCCACCAGCGAGAGGGAGAGGTTGCCGGCGGCGGCGCCCGCCCCCAGCTCGGCGGCGGCGTGGCCGTGCTGAGAGAAGTTGAGACTGAGGTCGAAGAGCAGGTCGTCCGCCTCCTCGCTGCCGGCCGACGAGGTGGAGATGGACCGGGAGGACGCCGGGGAGAGGCCGGGCGGCTGCTGCGGCGGCGGCGGGCCCTGCTTGGTGATGTTCTTGAAGCTGTAGTAGAGTCTGCTGCCGCCGCCCGCCGCCGCGGCGCCGCCCCGCACCTCCTCGTACAGGCTGGCCCCCTCGGTGGACTCCGCCGAGGAGCTCAAGGTGGGGCTGGCCGGCACTTTGGCCACGTTGTACCGCCGCAGCTGCTGTGGCCCCGGCTCCTCATCCTCGTCCTCGTCCTCCGCCTCCTGCTTGATCCGCAGCTGCAGCTCGTCCTCGTCCTCCTCCTCATCCTCCTCCTCGTCCATGAAGACACACTTGACCGTCTTGCTGCTCACTTTCAGGGTGCCGAAGACGTACTCGTCTCCCGCGTAGTCCCCGTGGTGGGCGGTTTTGGCTCCCGGCTTGGGGGGCGAGGAGCCGGAGGAGGCTTTCAGCTTGCTGCACTTCTTGCTGGAGCTCTTGGCGCTCTTGCTGCCGCCGCTGCTGGCGGGAGCGTTTTTCTCGGGACTTTGGCTAGCGTTGGGCTTGGCCGACGGGTCCATTTTGGGCTTTTTCCTGGGACGGTACTTGTAGTCGGGGTAATCAGCCATGTGCTTGAGTCGCAGCCTCTCCGCCTCCCGGATGAAAGGGATCTTCTCGCTGTCCTTCAGCATTTTCCACCGCTTGCCCAGGCGCTTGGAGATCTCCGCGTTGTGCATGTCCGGGGACTGCTCCATGATTTTTCTCCGCTCGATCTTGGACCACACCATGAACGCGTTCATCGGTCTCTTTATGTGCCCCGACGCCGTTTTGCACCAGTCCGGGTCGCTCTCGTCCAAAGCGACAGGGCTGCAAGCCATGAACTCGCCCTCTTCAGTGTCCATCGCTTCCCGGGGCAGGTTGCTCTCCGCCTCCGTACTCTCCGCCTGCTGCACCATGGTGGGGCTCTCGCCGAGGCGCCGCTCCCCTCCAAGCCAACAAAGCCGCTCCGCCGCCGCCCCTTCCCACCGCCGCACCTTGCCCCTGCTGCGAGCCGCGCCGAGCTCGTCTCTGCGCCGCGCTGCGAGGCGGAGCCCGCGGGGCCGGGCGGGCGCTGTGGCTGTGCCGCCCGCACCGCAGCGCCGGCGGTGGGGCCGGGCCGGGTCGGGCGCGGCTGGGCTGCTGCGCCGGGCGCGCGCTGTGCCCGTGCCCCGGCCTCGCGCCGCCGCCCGCCCTGCGCGCGCTGCCCGTTCTGCGAAACTCCCGGCTCCGCGCGCCGCGCGTTATCAGCGCCTCATATGGGTGACATCACCGCCGCCGCCGGCCAATGGCGCCGCTCGGCGCCGCCCGCCGCCACGCCCACCCCGCGGCGCGCCGACACACCCCCGCGCGGGGGGCGGCGGCGGAGGAGGCGCCGCCGGCGCTCCCTGGCTCCCGGCGCTCCCGGCCCGGCCCGGCCCGGCCCTCCCCTCCGCTCCGCCCGGGGGTTGACAGTACCGCCGCGGGGGGCTTCGCCTGCTGGCCCCCGCCGCCGGGCGCTCAGCGCTGCGGTGCGGGGCGGTGCGGGGCGGCGCGGGGCGGCGGCTCTCCCGTGTCCCGCTTGGTCCGCAGGCCGCGGAGCCCCGCGTGGCTCGGGGCGGGCAGCAGGGGGCGCTGGCGCTCCGCGGCCGCCGCAGCGGCGTGGCCACGGCCCCTCTGGCGGCACCGCCGGGACCGGACCCGCCCCGCCTCGGGGGCCCGGGCGGTGCTCGGCGGGGCTCCGCGTCCTCCGCGGTCCGCACGTGGCCTCCTTCTCCTGCGCGGCGGGGCTGGGCCCCTGAACCCCCAGAGGAGCGCTCCCGGCGCTTCGGCTCCCTGTCCTCCCAGGGCTTGTTTCGGTGTCTGGTCGGTAGAGAACGGGGCTGAGAAGACGCAGGGTAGAGACTGGCGCGCTCCCGGTTCCCTGCGGATACGGACGGTGCCTCGGAGGCCCCGGCCTGCTGGTCGGCGGTGCCCGGCGTGGGGGAGCTCCCCTTGTCCCCCGGGAAGGCCCGGGCTGTCTGCAGGAGGGACGTGAGAACTGTCGCACCCACCTGGAGGCTTTTACCGCGTGGTGTAGGCAGAGGATAAAGGCGCCTTCCCCAAAGTATAGGGTGAAAATACGCAGAAAGCATCAAACAGTGGTGATTTTCTGTTGGTTTGTGTGTTTGTTTTCCCGGAAATATCAAGTTATTCGTAGCGGATCTGCCTATTCGGATAATCCCGTGTTTGTTTTTATCGCAGAATGTCTGAATTCCAAGGGTGACAGTGTGCTATGCACCTATGGTCATTTTAATTGCAAAGTGTATGCTGGAAGTGAATTCACATACTGTTTTGTGGGTTCCTTTGTGGTTTTCCAGCTACCGTTTGCAGTTTTTAGAAAAAGAAAAGTTTAATGAGTTTTGTGATGGTTGCTGGCTGGATACAGACATAATGGCAGTGAGAGGAATGAACCCTGGCACAGCCTCTCCTCTGCCAGAGCACATCCTATGAACTGGTGCTAATGGGGCAGCAGGTCCCCTGGTACATCATCCTCTAATTATCCCAGTGGTTCATTTCCTTCAGACTACAGCAAAATTACTGTGTTTGGATGATGTGACTCTGATATCATAGGGCTGCAGAGTGGCTAGTGCTGTTACAGGAACAAAAACAACAAAAAAAAGCCCTCCAAAAATGTCACACACCTCTTTTAGCCGTGTGGATAGGTTAGGGCTACCGGGTCTCAGCTGCACTTGTCAGGAGTCAGGTGGAGTTTGAAGGATACATTTCAGGCAGATACATAGTGTTATGTCACTTTCCTTGCCCGACCCCAGCTGGGTGTACAGAGTAGAGGGAAGGAAAAGGGCATAGCTGAAGAAGGTTCAGTTACTTCATTGTAAAGATGGATTTTGAAAAACACTGCTCTGCCTCTCCGTGACTGCCCCCAGCCATGATTTCTGCTCTGAGGCTTGTTGCCACCTCTCTCTCCCTGTGACTGCACTTCGTGGTACAATCTAGCTCCATAATAAAGTCTATCCTTTAAGACACCGGAGATAAAATGGAAAATTTGACTGGCAGGGTTCTCAACCTGTCATAAAATGTTAAAATTTAGAGAAACCACATGAGGAGAGGGTGCAGTACCTCTGGGAGGGAGTGCCTGAGTTCTTGTCGCAGCTGTGGTCAGCTGTGGTCTCTCTGGGGATGGCTGTTGGCAGGACAGGGCATTCCTTCCAAGAGGACTCTGAGTTTGGCACTTCGTGCTCCATCTGGGTGAGGATTTGCTCAGACTGGGCACACTGTAGAGCCTTCTGTGTGACCAGGGCTTCGTAAAAATTGAGAGTACATTTCTTGTAATGATGATGTGGACAGGGGTCTTGGGAGTGTGTCAGTCCTTGACTGCCTTCAGGGAAGGCAGCTTTGATGCTGCTGGGACCCTTACTAGGATGACAGCAGAATACCAATGTCTCACCTGACCCTATTTTTTAGTATTTTTCTGTAAGTACCACTGTTCAGATACCTAGTGAGAGATTCTGTGGTTTTTACATGCATTTTGAATCCAGATAGAAATAATGGTGTAATTTTGCAAAATGAAAAGTGTCAAAATGTTTTAATTTGTTGCTGGCATTTATGGGAGATTTCATTATGTCATATAATTGCATAAAATTCAAGCTGATCAAATAAAAATTAAATCTTTATTTCCTGTGAAATTAATCAAATCAATGAATTTTCACGAAGTACTGGTATTTTTTTCAAATCATTTTAGAAAAGCCATGAACTATTTTGGAAAATTTTCATTCAACTGCAATGGAAGCCATATAATCAATATTGATCAGACTGGGACTCCATACACCTGGGTGACAGAATCTGACATTTAACACATTAAGATCAGGAGAGATCATTTTTGATAAAGCTTTAGTGTAATTTGAAGCCACTGTCCTTACACCAGACTTCTGGGATATTTCTGCTCCTTCATGTGTGTCCCTGTGAGGCTGTGTATTAATACTGTGGGCATCACATAATTTTCATACATCCCATTTTCTATTTTTGTGTTATATCTCATTTTCTGAGTGTCTTGGCAGCATTTCAATTTTTCCTCAAAAGTGATCTTTTAAATATAAACAGCATTACTGTTTTCTCATGCTTGTTCATGTTATGTTTTGGTTGTTTTTTGTTGTATTTCAAGGGTAGCACTAGGAAGATAATGAAGCTGAAAACGGACTGACAAATTATAGCCACACTCTATAAAGCGAAAAAAAATCTCTAGGATTTTAGAAATCAGATTAAAACATGTGCATGAATAAGTAGATATTACTGTTAAATAATTTTATGTTCTAAAAGCAGTTCAATAATTGTATGTGTGCATGTATATTCCTATTAGAGTGCAGCAGTTAGAGCTAACAGCCTACTACTCGTTTTTTTTGAAATTCAAATGAATAATCATTTTCCCATTATCTAGGTCAACAGGAGGCTGGGCTACCCCAGAAAGTGGGGAAAAAAACCAGGTAAAACAGGATTCACTACAGAGCTTAATGCTTTCCTCCTTGGATGGAGTCTGTTTTTGTGGGCCTGCATCTACACTGGATTTCCCAGTACTCTAGCTCGGGGGATGTGTTATTCTGAGTGCTGTGCAGCATGAGAATGGCAGTGGAAGCACTGAGGTTTCTTAGGCAAGAAGCTGGTGAGGTGCCTCCAAAGGCCTGAAGCCAGCAGGAAATGCTTCATGCAGGAATATAGGCCCTTTGCATGTGGCCCAATGTGCCCACATCTACCCCCATCAGCGCTTAGAAAGGTGAAGTGATGCATTAAGAGACTGACTTTATGCAGTCCTTACAAGATTTTTACTACCAAAGAGGAATTAAATATGAACAAAAAAAGTTTATTGTTCAAGAAATAGTGTTTCAGAAAAAATGCAGGGTATTCCATCTCCTTACTGTGCCTGCTCTCTGTGTTAAATTTGAGTAAACCGAAAGCCAAGATTTTTACTGTGCTAACTCTGACAATAAATAGTACTATGAGTACAGTGTTCTTTTGGCTATTTATTTCTTGCTTGTTCTGAATTGTGCGGCAGATTTTTGCTTGGAGAGCCCAAAATGACTTTGCCTGGGGAACGTGTGGGAAAGCTGGAGTTACGCACCTTCTGCAAGGTGTGGGAAGTGGTTTCAGTCACAAGCTGTGGATTCAGAATGGAAGAAAGAATTACAGTGTCAAGAGGGTTTTGTCTTAATAGAAAACATATGATGAATTCTGAATGGAGGGGTCACACCCAAGGTTAGTTCACAGACACATTTCCTAGAGATCTTCTCTGGAATAAACATAAATTGCTTGAGTCTTGCATTCATGAGGAAAAAAAATAAGCTGTGGTCTTACTTCATGTTAGCTAACACAGGGTAAAAAAGTGAAAAGGCTCACAGGCTGTGCTTTTTAAGATTTGGTAAATCTTCCTTTCCTTAGTGTTTTTATCTTAAGATGCTAATTCATATGAAAAAGCCAACTTCCTTGTCATTGCTAGGAAAATGGTATCCTCTCCTCCCTTTTCAGCATGGTATCCATGCTCTTGGATTGTGTAAAGCGGATTTACACGAAGTCTTTGTGTTGAAAATGAAAGTGCCCAGAACTGACAGGTGTAACAACTGAACTTCAGATAAAGAGGTGGACTCATTTAACTGAAAAAGAGTAATCATTTGAGAGGACAAACTAGTTTAATCAAAATCTAGGAAAAAATTACATCCAGTTTGAAACTAAATGCAGACAAAGGTATCCAGATGTATTTCACCTTGATTTTGTTTGCAAAAAATCTTTATTTTGTCAAAAGTATGTGCATCAGATACTGCTCTGGTGAGGGCAGTCTGAGGGAGGTTTCCTGGCTTCTCAGCAGCAAGTGTGGCATCTCTCCCGGCAGTTTGGCCCTCTGCTGCTGGAGGGGTCCAGCTGGAGCCCAGAGAAGCTGTTAGTGGGAGCAGGAGCAGCTCCTCCTAAGTCACCTCCTGCCAGTTTTAAGTGTTCCACTTACTCATTGTTCAGTGCCCAGCTCTACTCCTGGCCACACAACAGAGCTGTGACAGAAGCACTGATTTTGAACTGCCTGCTGCCTGTAGGTAGCCCTAGAAAGATTGATTACTGTTAGTAAACATGTGATCAGCAAAGACATCTAGAGACTGTGATTGTGTGCATGGGTTGAAATAATCCAGGACTTAAAATTGTAGCAGAAAGTAATCCTATTCTTGCACCTATGTGGTGAATCGAAGTCTGGTGTCCTGGAGTATGTTGTTGTTCCAACACCCTACCCTAAGGCATTGTTGGAGGACAGTGCTGTCTCACTGGGACAATATGGATGGGCCATTTCCTCTCAGCCCTGACATACTGATCTTGCACAACAAGATGCTTTAGCACACCTAGATACATCACTTACTGATTTTTCATAATATCCTGATTGCAAAGTGCATCTTACTTTGAGTAACATGTACATTTGAAACCATTTTATGCTCTAAGAAACAGCATAAAAATAGTGTTGGGATGTTCCATGTGCATTGCGGCCCTTTCAGTTTTTGTTTGCAAGACAAAACACTTTTTGTGAGATTAAAACCCAGCTCTGTGAATCAGGCAGGGTCCCTTCCATCCCACAGATCATTGTAATACTGGTAGTTTTGTTTGGGAGATAATTTCCTCAGCCACTTGTGTGTAACCCTATTGATTTGAGCGTCTGCCCCCAGTAACACCTGTGCAAATTCACGGATGGCACTGGGATTGCACAGATGCCATGGAGGGCATATTCTGGCATACAGGACATTTATTACTGGTGGTGATGCATGAGATGGAAGGGATCCAGGACTCAGGCTGAGTTTGTGCAGCTGGCAGTTAGAAATTTACTTGCAAACTGAGCTCATTGGGTAGAAAAATCTGTGTGATAATGAATCCAAAGCCCCCCGTGCCATTTTTACCAGATCACTTTAGGGCAGAAGAACAATTTAGAAGAGATGTGTCTCTTATTAAAAGTGTCTGAAAATCATACTTGAAAAAACGTGGAGGGAATCCCATAAGAGATTATATTGCAGTTATTTGATATCAGAAATTACTGTTTCTAGGCTTGTTTAAATGGAAATGTTTACTTGTTTCTGCTGAAAAATTGATGCAAGTAAATTTAATGTATGAATTTAAAACAATTTTATCTTAATTATTCAGCCACCAGTTACATGAAATTAAATGGAAAACACTTATTTTTAACATGTTTTATTTTGATTGATATGAAATCTTCCGCAAAGATCAAAACAATTCAAAGTGACAGAGTTTATTCATAATGCTATACATTTCTATTGCTGGCCTATAGACATTGAAATTTACAGTGTTTTAGCAGGTCTCTTAGGAAAAAGTGTTGTACCCTGAACCAATTATAGACCCTTTCTGGCTAAATTGCAGAGCCAGTTTGCTTAATATGGGTAATTTGATGTTATAAAGTATTTGTCAGTACCCTAGGGTAGTCTCTTAGGGCACACAGGTTTCACTGTGTAATATTTCACACTTGTGTGCCAGTTAACCTGCTTAGCTGCAGACTATTTACAACTCATATAGGATTTATTACATTATGTACTTAATTTATGCAATATGCTTAAAGCTTCTTGTTATGAAGTCTAGAATGATAATCATACTTATTGCATTGGATTTGCTTACTATTTTGGGTGGGGGAGGGGAGGAGGTCCTTCTAGTCCCTCAGGCTCTTTAGAATGTGGAAATTTAGCAAGGATGTGACAAAAATGTGTAACAATGTATTTATTAGGCATCATACCAATATACCCATTAGAGATATAAAGCATGTGCACAGTTGAATAGACACGGACACAGAGATTTATCATTTACCTTTTCCTTCCTCCTAAAGAGCAGTGGAAGGCTGCAGCTGGCACAGCCCTCACTGACAGCCAAATAACCTTGGAACCTATAAAATGGACACAGGGTGTTTTCTTTGGGTCTGCTATCAGGAAGGAGCCAGCAAAATGACCTGCAGGAAAGACACTTAGCAAGTCTCACTGGATTCAGATCTGCTGATTACTGCCCTTTGGATACACCATTATAAAATCAGTAAAAATCTACTCTGAGGCATACGCCTGAGAGATTTTAATTTACAGGAGTCACACAATGAGCAGGATTCTGCAAAAATCTGCAGGAGTTTCGCTTAGAAGGGCCTTGCCCTAAATGTCACCTAAGTCCCATGCCATTTCCTAATCAGAAAATTGAGTATACCCAAGGGCATTGCCATAATGTGACCTGTCCTTTCAGATCAGTGTGGAGTCCCCCAGCAGGGACCAGCTCAGAGGTTTGTTTGGGCTGTGCTCTCCCACGTGTGCGGTGTGAAAGTCCCGTGTGTGCCGGATGTGTGTCTGGAGTCCCAGCCGGTGAGCCCGGGGGTGTGTGCTGCCGGCACACGTAACCTCCTTCCCATGTCGCTGTGAAGCTTCATAGCATAGGCAGGAGCCACTTGGAGCAAGGAGTCAGCACATCCTGCAGGTGCCCTGTATTCCCATCTGATCTACTTCTGCCTAGCTTTGGCAGAGCTTGGCTTGGAGAAGCTGGGATGTGGGCTTTTTGGGCTGCCCTGACTTCTCCCTCCAGACTGTTCTTGCTGGTATTCCTGAGCTCGGGCTTGTACAGGCAAAATCCAAGTGAGAGAAGTACAACAGCTGTACAGCGGAAGTGGAAATTAGAGCTTCATTACTGAACAAAGAAGCAAACCACATAATATTCCTATGGTTGTATAACTTTAGAGAAAAAAAGGTTATATGAAGTTCTTTATAAAGCTCTTTATGTCCTTGTTTTGTTATGTCCATGTAAATCTTTCTATTACCATTGTTTAAAAAAGAAATAAATTTAACAAATATTTCATTGCCTATTTTTTTTCCAAATGGAAAATAAACAAGCCTTCTAGTTATAAATAATATCAGCAGTCAAAAGAAACTGTACAGTAGCTAAACAATGAACACACATAGAAATGCTATTTATTTTATTTCTACACAAAACCCCACTGAATTCACAGGAATGAATTAAATATGCTGAGTGTGACTGGGCAAGTAGCACTTCAGTTAATACTGGGTTTAATTTTCTACTTTTATTAATTTGTTATAAATTTGGTCATTAACCTATGAGAAGTGTATATGCATATAAAAGCACATTACTAATTATTATGAAAATCACTTTGTGTTCTTTCAGTTCCTAAAAGAATATTACTAAATATTCTCCAAAACCAGAAGAAACCCAAGCATACTGTTCCCCCTAATAGCCTTTGCTTTGTAGTAAAAATGAGAAACATTCACTTACTCTATCCACTATTTCTTATTTATGGATATGCTAGGAGATTCCAGTTACATGCAAAACCCTGGATGTACCAATCACTTAAGGACGGAGAGCTAATTAATTTGGGGAAGATTGTTCACCTGAAACCAAAAGCCAAAACCATCCATCCTCCTCCCTCCTCCTTCTCTTACATTGCAAACTGTGCACTGTTAATATCAACACCACCAAGATATTCAATAACATTAGAGGCTTGAAGGTTTCCTGATGCTTTATTACACAATGATGAAAATATCATAACGCCTCTAACTTCATCAAATCAGGCATTTCATTACAGCATCCTGCAAGTATAGAAAACTGATTGTCTTGTGTCAGCATGGCCCGAATCCAGTTCTTGCATACAAGACATGGTTACTAATGATCTTTGTAAGTCAGATGAGACTTGCTCTTATTTTGTCAGTTTTGCTGTACTACAAAGTGTTAAGACAGAGCAGCAAATAGAAAGAGTTTATTACAGGTTATCATATAGTTTGTTTGACAAAGTGGTCAGTCAATAATAAGCCAGAAATTAATAATTAATTGTACTCGCTATTTGCACAGCAGTTGATATTTCGTGACAATGTGAAGTCTGACATACGAAATTATTATCAGCAATTTATAGAAGGGAGCTGCAGTTTTGGGGTTCTGCCTGCACCATCAGTACTGGTCAAAAAAGGATGGTACAGCGAGCCAGAAACCTCTTCCTGATTTCTGTTCTCTGCTTTGCCTGGAAGGGGCTGGCTATGTGACCCAGGGGAATATCTGTGCTGCCAGCTAAGTAGTGTGTAGAGAGAACCCTTTATTAAGCACAGACTCACCCAAAATCCTGAGTACATGCCCAAACCCTTCATTCAGGTACAAACAGTCCAGTATATGCCTCACCTTGCAAGGTAAATTCACAGTAAAGAATCACATTTCTTGTGAATAAGATTAACAGAGGTCTGTTCAACCTCTTCTGCATACCTTGCATCTCCTTTCTCCTTCACTTCCCAAACTTCAAGAGAAGAAAGTGGGCAGCTAACTAGCTGCACACAAGTTCAGAGTGCTCGCCAAGCTCTTTGTTTGGCAATTTACAGATAAACAAAACAAAGCAGGAAAGGAAGGTCTGAACTAGTGCTAAGATAATTTTACTAAAGTTACACAATGAGCCTGACAGGACAGGAATAGCCCTGGAATTCTCCCCATTAGAGTCCTGTGGTCTCTTTACCATAGTCCTGAGACTACATGAATAAGTACGCTGAGGAGTCACATTTGAAAAGACAGCTTGTGCCATTCAGTTGCTCCCATTTGGGGACAGGGTAAAGATCAAAACTGGAGTCAACCCAAGGAGTGAGATATGTGAAAAGGAAGCATGATGTTTTTTTGTATGTGAACAGTTTTCTCTTGAAAAAAGATAATTATTTGGGAGAACCATCTACTTCTATTCTCCAGCAGAAAAAAAATATTGTGATGTTGTTCAATTTCTCTGTTATTCTGGTAATGTATTTTAGTGACTGTGTGCATTTCTGATTATTCACAAGTACTTCACAGAGAGATTGAATTTACATTTTATCTAGACACCAGTCTTACCCACAGAGATCTTTTTCATCTCAATGCTAGTTTGAAAACCCATTATTTGGTGTTCATTGTATGCAGGCTTTTATTTCCAGCAAGATTGCTGTGGCAGAAGAAATATAGACAAACTCAATGGCTTCACTAAGTATGAGTTTTCTTGCAATATAGAAAAAGCCTTTCTAGTTTCCCTGGGCACTGAGCTTGGAAAATGTGGGCCTGATTCTTGTTTCCTTTTGGAAAACAATTTAGCACCCTCACCTCCCACTTAAAATCTGCCTCTCTCCCACCCGGGCTCTTCTGGCTTTCAGAATGGCAAATACTGTTTCCCTCAAGAAACAAAACAATTTTGTATTTAAATCTAGGATTCTGGATGAGCTGGAAGTGCTGGTCCTGAGACTGCTACTCAGTGTAATCTCAGTGATGGGAGCTGCTTTACAAACATTGATCCTTACTGGTTTCTTCAACTAATACTCAAGAATTAAAGTTGTTTCAAATACCTTTTCTTCCTGCAAAAAAGTTTAGCATTAGTCAATTCTGGTGGCCATGAGGGAAAACTAGTTCTGACTACTCTCTTAAGCCATCAAGTCCAAGTCAGGTAGTCACCATTCCACTATTTCTCTCAGGAACCCAAAATATTTATCCATGACCTGGTGCCTCTGTCTGGCACTGCCTAGCACAGTGATTCTTTGGTCCAGATCAGGGGTCTTTTGTTGTTCCCAAAAAGACAATCCATGTAGTCACTGTGAATTTTGAAAGACTACCCAGACAAAGCTGGAACTGCTGGTTGCAATGCTGCTCGTGAAGAATACTATACAAACTTCTGATTTAGAAATGCTGCATGAGAGCATAGATATTTGAATTTGAAAGAAAGTGATATAAATTTCTGTCAACTGTTCTGTTTGAAACAAACTTTTAAATGAACAAGAAATGTGAATTTTAAGTTTATTGAGATTTTCTCATCTGTAACAATAATTTTTCGCTGCTGTTGCAAGCAATACCTTTTCAGTAACAGTATGATTTTGGAAAAATCAGTATTTCTGAATTTTGCTTTGAGAAGAAATTGTCAGTCATTTGTATTGCACAGCAATGTAAATTGGTGGTCAATTCTACAACACTCCAGCTCATTTTGGAGACCATCTTATGTTGCTATTAGATGTTTTAGTGGTGAACTAAGGAGGAATAAGAGGGGAATCAGGAGCTGATGCAATTGGCAAAGAGGGTGAGGAGAAAAGGTGCAACATGGAAAGAAGGAAGGAAATGTAGAGGTCAAAATGTGCAAAAATAAAAGTTAAGTATCATAGTCCACTGAAAAATACCAAAATTTTATAGCAAGGCACAGAGCAGGTCAATCACATTGGTAACATTTACTGTCTGTAGATTGTTCTTTCTGATCACTGTGCCAGTGTTCCTGCTAACACTGGCAAAATGACCTCTGTAGACTTCAGGGAATGTAAGAATGTAAGAACCACAGAGAGCTGGACCATACCTTGTAATTCCCAGGGGAATGCAGTCCTTTCTTCACATTGGGTTTGACACGTAAAGGCTGGAAACTAGAAGAGGGAAAAAACGTGAAGCACAGCAACAGATGTGAGATGCCACAGGCTGGTTCCATCTTACCTCTGCTCTTCGTACAAAAGGTTTCTTAACTGTAATGAAAAAACCGTGTTCAAAACGTGTAAAACCCATAGAGGGTCTGAGCCACAGTTACTTGGTCCCTTCAGAAGGCACAGGCATTATGCAGTGCTTCACAGCATTTCACTGCAATCTTGTCTTCAGCTTAATCTGGTAGTGAAATGCTTAAGCAAATAGCTACAAAAAAAATGAGTTCTTAGGGCAGCTGCAGTGTCACCCACATGTGCAAGATAAGGCTAGCAATTGCTCTTCTCTTTTAAGTGAAGATACTCTGCTGCTCAAATATGATGTTAAATTTGTGAATGCTTCAGCAAGGGCCGTAATTACCTATATTTACAAAAATACAATGCACTGTTTTGAAATACATTTCTTCCAGGTCGCTATTTTTTCACCCACCATCAAAAAAAAAAAAAAAAACCACAAAAAAACCAAAAAACAAAAAACTCCCTTTTGTACTTCCAGTCCTTCTGCTTTTCCTGGTTGTTGGCACTTGCTGACAAGGAATGAAATCTATCACTCTTGCTTTCCAGAAATTCCCCCTGCCCCCACTTCTCTTTGCTCTTGACAACAACAGCACAGAATAGTGCAGTCTCAAAACAAAATTTTCTGCAGTGTGTCATGTTGCTGCTGAAATTTAATGATATTCAGGCCTAGGAGAAAAGAGCAGCTGCCCTCCAGGTGGTGTTCCATAAATGCTCCCCAGAACCCAGCAGGAAGCTGTATAAGTTCAATTCAGTGAAGCAAATTCAATCATTTGCCCCTTTGTAAGTGGAGCATAAGCAGAAAAAAAAATTCTTTGAAGGATCCTAACACAACAACTATACATACCTAAAAACTTAGAAACACATTTTTTTTGCTTGCATTACTGTATTTCAGATAAGCTTAAGAGGAACTTACCTACCCAGCAACAATTTCACTTTGCAGGACAGTGGAAAAGACATAAGGAATTCCCATAAATATCCGATATTTGTTTTACTCACAATTCAAAAATTAGTGGTGACTAAAATGCTGTAAGGTTAAGAAGTTGTCTTCATAATGCTTTTTAAACAAAAATTATACAGCTTTTCCAAGGAATTAACTTTTTGTGGCAAACTTAATTAGTGCAGCATTATTTGATTAACTATGAAGACTGTTGTGGATTTTCAGTTCAGGTTATTACTATTTCATTACAGATTCTGCCTACAAATTAGAACTACAGTAGTAAATTTTTGAAGCCACAGATCCTTTTAATACTAATTGTGTTAGTGCCGAATATTCGCAATTATTCATCACAGCTACCATCCCAATTAACAATTGGCTTTATTAATACAATATTCAAAATTATGTGCAACTGTCTTGTTACAGCAGTCTGCCAGCTCTATTTATTAGAGGTAAGTGAATGACAATATTTTTACCCTAAAATATTTTTGCATGTTTGAACTTCACGTTGTAAACAACTTGAAAGTGAATGTTTTTCCTCTAACTTGCTGAACATTTGGCCTGATCTGCTTTTTTTCTGAAATAGGTAGGTAATATATTAGAAATTGACAAAAGACTTTTTCTGTCCTCATGGAACTAAATAATTAAAAAAAAATAAACAGCTTGGATTTGGAAATAGTAATTTGACAAATGATTAATACATTATCTCTTGTGGCATTTTGAGGGAAAAAATTAAAGACCTAAAACTCTGTGTACTGGAAACCTTTGAATTTGTTAGTGCATTTTCTGCTGGCGATGTTTTAGAAAGACTTTCATATTCTCTGAATGTGTATGTGGAGAGGAAGCAGCTGGATTCACCTGATATCAAACTAATGATCCATTTTTGATGAGTGCTTTTAGGAAGAAAGAAGGTCTGGCTGCATATCATGAAAGGCTGTTCAAGGTCTCAAAATCTGGTTTTGGTATTTTTGAGTGGCACTGCATTAAGATGGTAAACCACAAAATCTTTAGTCCTGTTCTTAAAACTGTGTTTTCTTTATGGATTATTATGCTGTCACAACTATACTTTTATAAGGTGCCTAAGTACAAATTTATACAACAATAAAATTTCTAAAGAAGTCATAAATGTCTAAGGGATAAATACGACTGTTATCACAAAAGTATGCATACTAGAGTATGTATTTCACCAATATGCTCACTTGCCTTTGCCAAATCAATAGTCATCTATTTTCACAGCCTTTTCGTAATGCTTCACTTTTTTGCAATAACAATCACTCTGCCAGCCAAGTGACCAAATTCGGGCTATCACAGGGTACATGCAGATTGCCAAATCACTTGGAGCTCCAGGTGTCACTCAGGCCCAGGCTCCTCCAGCGTCCCCAGAGACACCAACCTAACAAAGCCAGGAGGATGAGATGTTTGGTTCAGACTGAGCTTCCCATTATCAGCATGTCAAGCCAAGCACCTTCGTAATCCACATTCCCACTCGGCTTGAGTCACGAGATGGTACAGGATGACGGCATCGTCTGGCACACTTGCATTAGCTCCTTTGCAGTACTGCAGTAATGTTCATCTGTGCTTGTAGTAACTTTGCTCCACTTAAAGGAGAGGGAGTTATGACCATTAGTCTGAATTTCCTTCTTTTTTTTTCCTCACCTTGTTTCCTATTTGCCTGTTGAGTACCTATGGGCATACACTTTTTGGGGTTTTTTAGGAGTTCCCTGTTGCAAAGCACACAGAAAACTGCCAGATAGTGAGAATGTTATCCAGTCTAAAATTGTTTCTGTAGCTGCTGGACTATAGGGTTTCCCTTACCTCTGATGCTGGGAAAGAGCCCTGTTTCTCAAAAGAATATTTCTGATGCTGTCATAGAAATCACAAGTTTTGTAAATTAAATGGAAAATATTTCTCCAATTAGCTGAGAGCACTAAGAACAACTGTTTGAGCATTAAAGCTGTGAACTAATAACTTTGATACAAAATTCATGATCATTGGACCAAATACTCTTCTCTTGCAAGTTGTCTTCTTAGAAGATGAAGAGCACTTACAAGGAGCAGGAATAAATATTTTATAGGATCTGTACCTTTTTGCTTATGAAATTGAAGCTATCAAAACTCCCACCGAAAAAAAAAAAAAGCTGCAGTTTGTGATCTACTCCCCTAAATTTTACATCTTTGTTGCATAAAATTCATACGGGTATGTCCACTTTGAGCCTTCTCATAGTAGGAAGTGGAAGAAGACAGAACTGTTTAATGTAATAAGCAATGTAGTCTGAATACAAGGATGTGAGCTCTGGCTCTCTGTCTGTGGAGCTGTATTAATTTCTGCAGAACTGTTCCTAATTTAAACCATTTCTCAGGATAATACAGTGATTGAATGTTTTGAGGATATATCTGTGTGTGTTATCTGGGAAAGCATATGCTCAAAACAGGGATAGACCCTGCTAGAGGCATGGGAATGTAGCTGTCTTTTGGAAGTGTCTTTCAGTGTTTTAAAACTAAAAACTAAGCATGAAAAGTGGAATTGTCAAGCAATAATATATTCTGAACCAAATATTGGATAAATGTTAGCTTTTGAGGAATATTTGTTTGAGCCAGGAAGCATTTCACTTATCTGCAATTTTTTTTTTTTTTTTTTTTTTTGCTTATATGCCATTCCTGACTGATTTGCATACTGTAAAAAAAGGCACTGGAATAAGTGACTGTTATTTTTTTTTTTATTGCTTGACTGTGTGGCTAAAGCCGTACATCTGTGGGTACAACACAAAGGTTTTTTTGGGGGTTTATTTGTTTTTTTGTTAAACACCTTTACACTATTTAATAGACTTTAATAGGAAGGGTTTCAGTAGCCATTTTTTCTTCTCCCACAAAATCATTTATTCTACTACTCCCAGCACTGATGCAGGATATAGAGACGGTGTGTGAAAAGCAAGTGACTATTTACATCAACACCTTTACAAGCAGCTCTTTCAGCCGGAGTGCAGAGCTAAGCGTGCCCCTCTCTTTTCATCTCGTGCACCAATGGCTCACTCAACCTTACCTGCAATCAGAGTGCCTGACCCTCCACATCCTGATGGGTCACAGTTATTTCCTTCCACATAGGACCTGAAGGCTACTTCTAGTAACTAAACCACATTTTTTCCCAGTGAATTTCAACAGTGAAGTTGTATTGATACAGCATTGTTTTTGTTTTTCAAATCAGTCTACTCTTTTTTTCTCACTGATTTGTTCCTATTTGGCAGTCTAAAGAGAATTAACAAGCCTATCCTATTTTCTTAGTTTTTACTGCAAATGTTTCCCTGTTTTGTTTACTATTTAATAAAAGGTTGCATGAAGCCAAATCTATCTTACACTAAATAATAACTCAGAATAATTGATATGTTAAAAACATGTCAGCCAAAACACTCACAAAATTCCAAGCAAAGATACATCACATCATTTGTCTGAAACAACACTATTTTGATGTAGCATGTCTGAACTCCTCTGTTGATTTTAGAAATTATTCTCATACCTGCCTACATTTGCTGATATTCTCTTCCTGACAGTCAGGTTTTCCCAACTACAGACAGCTCTACTTCTCCACAGCTTTTGAGTAAAGTGTCAGGTCATAAACACAGAAAAATCTCATTGTACTTGGGAAATGAACAGTGCAGAGGTCCATCTGCCTTTTGCACCACTCTATACTATAATCCTTTGCATCCTTTGTTGCACCTGGCAAATTCAAATGCCATTCCATGACTTTTTAATACATCTTTTTTTCTCCATTTGATTTAAATTGAATTTATGGAGCAGGGTGCAGACACCAGGCTGAGAGGGCAGTAGAAAGAGAGGATGAAGTGCTAGTCCCTCTGCAATCAGTGGCAAATATTCAGTTACAGAAACAGGAGCTGAAGCAGGAACAGGAGAACACATACGCATGGTAGCTACCATCTCCTGAGATCCCCACAGATGTGTGCTGCTCTCATGAGACCTTCCTGCAATTGTCACAGTGACTCAGAGCTTCTTCAGCTGAAATCGGAGCAGATGTTGGATGCCCAATTCCTCCACCACCTGCCACAGGTGGTGTTGCTCCTGTGTAGAGGGTTTGTCCTGGCCATGGTCTGGGCTGCCAGACGTGGGCTTTCTGCACAGTCAGAGCAGAGGTAACAAGCCATGTCCCTGGTGGTAGATGTTCTGACTAATTTAGAAGAACACATAAAGATACACAAGGCCAGAGACTCAAATATACATCCTCCTTTTAAAAACAGTGGTTTGTTTTTAATATTCATACTTTTTCTTTAGCACCAGATCTCTAAGTACAGAGAATAATTCCACTCCTGAGCCTTTCTTTCAGGGAGAGTTACAGGCTGTGCAGCTCATTTCCAGTGCTAGTGCAGAGCCAGAGTGGATAGGTTCATTTTCACTGGTGACCCACAAGGTACATACCAAGGAATTCCAGAATTTTGGGTGTGAGAATTTTTATTTTTTTTAATATGACACCATGATTTAATATATAAAGAAAGCAAATCTCCAGCACTGAATTGTTCCATTAAAAACATTAGTTAACAATTATTTAACAACTCTCTGACTTTAGAAGGAGTTCCTGAAGCCAGTATAACATCTTAGATAGATGAATAATGATAGAAAATTACGGATTTACAAATAGAGATTTTGTACTTATATCTAACCTCATATTCTGTAAAATTTATATCCAAACTTAGTGTTTTTCTAAATGTTATCTGGAGGGGTTTTTTTTAACATCCAGGTTATAAATTCCTGAAATTAGGGTTCATATTAAGGAATTGTTTGTAACTCTTTATTTACAGCAGCACTAGCAGATGCTGCAGTACTGAACACTATTCTCTAAGCTGTTCTCATTCTGGTATTCCAATCATTCACACCAATTTTTATCATGAGCCCTCTAATGCAATGCAATGTACAGTGCCTTTGCCACACAATTCACACACACGTTTTTCACGTCTGTGTGTGAGCAGAGCTCTGTAACTGAAAGCATTTTATCATCTCTGGAGTAAAAGACATCAGGGTGGGAGGGAAGGGATTTAGGTACGTAGCTCTTGTTGATAATGAGAGCTTCACTGTTACTAAATGTTTACTAAAGATAAGAACTAAATATATTTGTGGCATGAACTTCAGATAATAATTTACCTACTCTTTGAGCAGGTAAGCAAAACAAACACTTGGGTCTTTCATTTTCAGTAGTGAACAAAGCAATAATTTGCAGAGAAAGAAAGAAAAAAAGAGCAACCTTGACTCCACTTAGACTATGCTAGATGGTGATATTTAGAGAGGGGCTAGAGCAGGGGCAGGGCAGCGCCATACTTCCTCTGGGATATTTGAAAAAAGACTGCACAAAATGCCTGTGATGACAGAGATTGCTCCTTTGTGTGTTCTTGACATGCTTTGGGATGGGTGGGGAAGGGGTTCCATTACTCCCTTTTTCTTGCCCGTCTTCTTTCTGTGTGTTTTCTTGGAGCTGCCAAATTCTGACTGCTTGCTTTGCTCAGCCGGGTTCTCAAATCCTTCCTTTATTCTGTGCATTCATGACAGACATACACCAGCTTAACACAAGCATTATTTAACCCTCTGGTTCTGACACTACCTGAGGCAGTCTGTTAACAAATACTGCAGTCCCTGGTCACTGCATTTCCAGGGAATGCCCCAGCAGCTGGAAATCCCCCAGGTCTCAGTTTCCCTCACAGGTGGGCGAATATCAGATGTAAGAGCCTTTTTCCTGTGCAAACAGAAGGCTAATTTATTGTTGCCATAACACTACCGTGCTGCTGTTCATGGCTGGACTTGGGGCACCCCAGCTTGCTGTTTGAATTTCTCACAGCCTGACCCAGCTCATCAGGGACTACCTTGATGGGGTGTCCATGAATACCAATATGTGTGTGTATCTTTTCCTTTGTGCCATGCCAGAATGTGAATCAGAGAAAACCGTGATCTGTAAAGTTTAGTTTCTAAATTTAGTTTAGTTCTTACTGTGGCTCTTTGGAAACATCGTAAAACAACCAGCAATGAACTTCTCTGCCACTGGGGAGCCTTACCTCCTCATTAACTCTCAAGGGTATCCCTCTGCATCCGGTGACAAGAGCTGCCAGGGCTTCATGCTGAGCAGACTTATTTACTCAAACATTTACCTGATTACTCACATGACAGTGATAAGGAGGGTATTTGTTGGCAAACAGGTGTAACTCATCAATAATGGTAGCAGGAGGTCATTTGATGACATGCTTGGACACACAGTGTGTTTAGTTTTAAAAGTACTCATCTGTCAGGGGAAGGGCAGTTAAAGATGTACACTGCATAAATCAGAAGAAAGCCACTTTAGCTATCCCAAAATCCAACAGAAATTTGTCAGTTCTCATACTGGCCATAACAGTTAGTCACCTTCATCACTTACCAGCTATGTTGTTTTGGACTGGAAATGGGCTTTTCTCCACTGCTGGGAGGTCAGTTCAAGTGTGGCTCCTTGGCCAGGGTATGTGGTGGTGGGGACAACACCCCGCTGTTGCTGTGGGCAGCACGGGCTGCACTGAGAGCCAGCAGAGCTGGTCGGAGCAGGGGCAAATGCCATGGCCTACTGGAGCTGGCCAACACCTCAGAGCTGGGCTGGGTTCAAGCCTGAAGTCATTTCTGTGGGCAGATAGGTTAGACTGTGTTTCTCTATTGGGTATGAAAACAACAATTCACTATGGATGGTGGTGTCCTATCAGCTGTTCCAAAATCATGGCTCTGTAACTGGCATAAATTGGACCTATGATGAGAACAAACTCTCCAGACCTTTATACCCTTTCCAGATAAATTGTTTTTGGTCTGATTCCAAACTCACATATGATCGCAATGGAGTGAGCAACTTTTACTCCACAGAAAGTACCACACTTTTCCTTGCTGTAGTACAATATCCCACTCATTTTCATTCTGTGGCCAAAACGCATAACAGCTTTGCCATGTATGACACTTTTCTCATATATACTGACAGTCAATCCCCACCCTGATTCTGTAGGCAGCTGCATATTTAGGATGCTCTTTCTGTTAAATGCCATTGCACACCCACTCTTCCACATCAGTTTTATGCAAAACCTGTAAAGATCCTGAAATATCCTTTAGAGACCAAGCTGGCATTTATAGATACAAAGAGGCTATTGCAATAGTAATGTCCGTTTTAGTCTTGCCTTTCTTTTTAATAAGCAACTGAGCCCTTCAGGTTGAACACTAGAGATTCTTAGTATTTTGTTTTTGTCTAAACATCATTCTCTCAGAGAATGAATATGTATTATTGTAAGGCTATGATGAGGGTAATGAGATACTAATACGGATTTATTTACAATATATACATGTGAGCATGTTTGTATATGTGTATATATGTAAAGGAAAGCTATGAAAACATTTCGACATCAATGTTGTTTAAAAAAAAGTGCAAAAATAAGCAGTTGAAAAGAACATGTGAATGAGAAGCAAGAAGAACTAAAAAAGGACAGTAAGTTACATTTTTGGTCAGTATCTATTTTTAGCATTTCCTATTATGGTTTGTTATGTCACTTGTTCTACAGTGGGGACAAAAAGAAATTATTTTACTGTGTGATTATCTTGAGGGATGGAAGTACATGAATTCTAAGGATGATAAGTCTGTCAAGATGCAATCATGTTTAGTATTTGATTTTAAAGATCCCATTTTAGTATTTCTTCCTCCACAAATTTTCCTCTCCTTTTTTTCTGCACAACTCCAGTTCTAGAGGGATGTAATTCTGCTATAACTAAGAGTATTAAATCTGCATGGAAGAAAGCAGAGTTTAAGACAGAAATTCAGTAGACATAAATTAAAATAGATTATAATTAAAATGTGCCATAAAAGAAGCTTGAAAGAAATATTTAACAGTTTGTGCTGCCTTCCCTAAAAGGAAGATACTTTTTTGCTTTAATAATTCTTTTTTTTAAATTAGTTTTTTTGGAAGTAGCTGTCAAGCTTCCTATTAAAGTTAAATTTGCAGAAAAAAAGTTTTGACTGTTTATAATTTGTGTCTTTCAAGCTTTTAACTGTGTGTTTAAGAAGCCCTCTTCAGAGCATGCAATTGCATAAACATACATACATGTATACATACAGAAGGAGAGACAAAGAAACAGGGAGACAGCATCAATAACTGATCCCATTCAGATATGTCAGGAAAATTATATTCTTTTCTTATTTGTGAAGTCCATAAAAGTGTTCAGAATAATTAACAGAGCTCCAGTAAGTAGTTCACTGTTGATTCACAATGTGGGGAGCCAGCAGCTCTCTTTTCTCTCTGGGGAATTCACAGAATTGTTGACATTCATTCTCTCACTGGACTGTGGAAGGGAAGCCCAACCTCTGGAGTGCCAGTGTCAGCACAGAGGTTTGACACAGCTGTTTTGGCTGTGGGAGACCAACAGCTGAAAAAAAGGAAAAGATTCCAAGCTGGAAACAAAATTTGTGGGTTTAAGTGTTTAATCTTTACTCCTTGTGGATTTTGTCATCAAATTGTATAAACTCTTCCTAAGCTGGTGACCTTGAAGGGGTTCCCCTCCTGCATCTTCTTGATTTGGAAAACAATATTAAAATAGAAAATTTAAAAATTCATGGACTACCTTGCCAGGTGTTTATATTTTTTTCTCACAATCCTACTGATTACCTGTATTTAAATGATTGGCACCATGCTTTTAATGTGAAAGCATATATGCATACATTAAGTAGGGCAATTATCATACTTCTGACAACTTGCCCCTTTTCTGCTCAGTCCTTGCATATGCATGTTTGTGCACCTTGCAGCAACAGAAGGTTTGTCAGAAAGAGTCATGATGAAGCCAGGAAATGACAGAAAATTATGAAAATCAGAGAGGAAAAAAGATGAAGAGGAAGAGACAAACTTTGAGAACCCCAAAAAGGATTGTAATATGGATATGCATAGATATTGTAATTTGAACCACACTAAACAAACTTCTTGGATTTGTTGTAATTTTCTCATTGTTTTGCTTGGAGAAAATTTACAGAGTAAAATCAGAACCTTTCATATCCCTCTTCTCTGAAGTACAGTTCAAATTCCCTTGAATTCTCTCATCTTGAACTGTAATTAGAAAATGAGCCATGACATCCTGGTTGCTAACTGCACACAGTCAATACAAAATTCTTTCTATAAGGGGGGATGCAATTGCCTCTAACCCCAAACAGATCTCAGGGGTTCTGTTTCCAAGTTCATTCATGTTCACGAAGCTCACCCATACCACAGGTGAGGAGAAAACCTTATCAGTCATCAAATGGCTGTGCACAGACCCAGAGTGTTTGCTCTGAAGAGTCATTTGTGATGTCTGAGTTGGTTGTATTTGAAGCGTTTGTTATCATTTTCATTGTTTAGCAAATATAATGGCGGGAATGGACTGCTTTGTTTACAATGTGCAGGAATTAAATTTTTGTTTCCCTTGAGAGTTAATTTAAAGGTCTAGTTTTCCCTCAGTTCTCCATTTACTCATGTTTTGAACAGCAAATGGAAGAACCATTTTGTTAACACAAGAAATTCATAATCTTGAACTAAAATCTCCTCCTCATCACTGTTTTGTTCACAGAGTAACCAGTGGGACCTTAAAGGTTGCTAAGGCAAGGCTCTCTAGCAACAGATCACTCTCTGAGGAGACTGTTTACCTGCCTTTGGATGACATGAGATAAAAAACAAGAGGAACCACAAGTTACAGTTCAATTCCCTTTACTCTTTCACCCACAGAAGACATTATTTACTTCTGGAACTTATTTTCATTGATTGATTTTGTGTTTGAGCAAGATGCCTTCTTGACAGGTTTGGTGACTGACATCTTTCCAGAACAGCTCCAGTGCTGATCACCAGAATGCACACTTCCTCCCATTCTGGTACCAGCTGTAACCTGAAAAGGCTCTCTAAGGGTCCATGTAAACTTTGTCTTGGCTAAAGGTAAAACTCACTGTTGTGCAAAGAGGGCCCACTCATCAAAACTGGAATTCAATTATACTTTATATTAAATATAGAGTCTTCTACAAAGGATAAATTTCACCTCAGGTTCTTTTATTTTTATGCCATTGAGGCAACCAACAGAGGTGATGCGTTGTGCCACCACAAGATTTTTTCAGATGTAGTTTTAAACCCAGAAACACAGTTCCAAATTTCTTTTGCAGCTACTGTATTGATCAATAAAAAAGTGTGTCATGAAAAGGATGATGAAACAAACTTGGAAGACAATATTGAAATTATATATTAACAAAGCAGTGGTCCATCTCATCAGAAAAAAACTGTGATTTGAAAGGCTCAAGGCAATCTATTCTCTCTTTCTCAGGTGAATACATCTCAGTTTGCAGTTAAAAATCTAACTTTTAAAACAGAATATTCCTAGTATTCATAAGAAAGATCCTCTTCTTCTGTAGATATTAGTCCAAAACTACCTAGAAAAAATGAAAAAGAGTCAACCACAATGCAATCTGCAGTCATCAGCGTGACTTGCTGATTCTGCATTAAAAATGTTTCTGCAAGAAAAACTGTTAAATTCTGATCTATACTGGGGCTTTTCTCTCTATACTTCATTTCTGTAACATTTTGGGAAATATTTTAGCCAGAAAGGCATTTTCTCAAGAAAGAGGTAAATTTTATGGGCTGTTCTTAAGTAGAAAAGCTATGATGGAGAACAGCATAACAGTAGATTATACTGTGATTGCATCTTTCATCCTATGAATTTAAAGTGAAAGTCTAATAACTAATGTCTATATTGCTCTTTTGAAACAAGTTGTATTTATTAAAATCATGTCACTCACTAGTAGAATCTGAAACAGGTAACTTCAGCTCTATAAGAGTACATAGAAACAAAGCTCAGTATATTAAAATAAGGGAGAAAAATGGATAACATAAAATTGAAACTTCAGGAGTAATTTACAGAAGTAGAATATAATTACATGAGTTAGAGTCTGGCTGAAAAACTGGCATCAGCACCAATTCTTGTGAAACGTCATGAAATATTTAATAACAAGCTGTTATCCCAAAAGAAACAATCCCAGTACAAATATCTAGTTTTATGTTTCTTTAAAAAAGTTGTTAAAATGTAAACATAGAAATGAGATTTTGATTCAAGCTATAAACTGTATTCAACACATTTGTGTACAGTATTTGGAACTTGTTCCTGCTGTCTCTGAATTTGTCTCTGCAAGGAAGTGGACTGGGATAGCTCTAGTGGAATAAATGAGTTAGCAGTAGTTAAATTGGAATACTCCTTTCATGGGAAGTGTATTTTAAAATACAAATTATTTTATTCTGGAATAATTGTAACATTTGCAACATTCACCAAGTGATTAAAAAAAAAAAAAGGAGCCTGTAATACAAAATAGATTGTTCACAGATGAAACCACAATAAACTGTTTCAAATAGGTATTGTAGCACAAAGTATTGCACAAGAGCTATTCTGGCCAGCACTGTTATTGGAAAGAAGTCTCAAAAATTGGCTGCAGAACAGACAATAGGGATTCTGCATCTAGGTATCTGTGTAAATTATATTGACTCTCAGGATTTAAATAAATGGTCACATCAGCTTCAGTTCTCTGAGGTTCTGTACCAGAAAGGCAGTTTTGGTGTTTCATCTGGTCTAATGTGGAATATCACACCTATATTCAGCTCTTTAAAGACCACAGGTCTTACACCATTACAGCTACAGCAAATTATTACCCAGAGAGTTAAATATAGAAGGGTTTAACTCATCATGAAAATTGTCGTGTGCTTGACTGTCCCTCAGTGTATATTTTAATCCAGAATAATGATTCATTGCAAGAACAGTAATTCCTAATCTGAGAATCTTTTCCTCAAAAAATTAGTAATGACAGAAGTAAATAAAAAGAAGTGATGTTGATAAATATCTCCACTACTATTTAGGTACAAACCAATTTTTCCACATCTTGTCCAAAATTCTAAAAGTGTAACTCCAAGGTAAATAATTGCTATCAATTTAATTTTTTCTTTCCCCCATGGAATCTCATACCTGGCCTGTGAGCAGTTTTAGATACATACATATCTTAAAAACTCTACTGTGAAATCATGCCTATCTACTGAAAAAGCCACCCGTTGTGTGCAGCTCCTGCACGCCAGAGTAGAAGGTGGCAGAGGCTGGTGTGAGCACTGGGTGTGCACTGGGTGCAGCATGATGGGTGTACATGGCACTGTCAGTGTTCAGAGTCACTTGGCTACATACACCCTGAACAAATCTTCTTCCTGCTGCTGTTAAGACAGAAATCCTCTGCCATCCTATTTTTAGTGCAGAATCAAAATCCCTTATTTTGCTTACCCTGATAGTCACTTTAGATGTGTGCTGTGCTATGGTTCTATTGCTTTACTGAGATATTGTAGAAAACCACTGTTAGCATTTTCACTTTTGAAAAAAAGCCCTGGAGCCTTCAATTGTCACAAGTAACCAGCTTTATACCTCATGGAGGTGATAGTTCCAGCAGTACACTGATTCTTGCTATGCTGCTCCAAACTGACTCCATAAACCTTGTTTTCCTCAAGCTCTGACCCGTTCTTCTCACACTCTGCAGAAGTTTAACATAGCCATTATAGTGTGATTTGGAATTACACCAAAACAGAAAGGCTGACTGATTTCTTTCCTTTGGTTGTTTAGGTCTCTTGGTACATAAAGACCTGAAAGCTTCAAGAAGGAAACTGTGCAAGCTACCCAAAGAAAATGCTCACAGCAGTGTGGAAAACAAGCGGTGAATATTTAGCTGAGATGTTACAAGGAAAATCTTAACATGATTGAAACATGATTAACATGAAATCTTTACAGTTTGAATGTGAAATAGTCTCTTAATGTAATTGATTAAATTTCTATCATCTCATTTATAATTAATCATCACAAAGCTTCAAGCAGTACACTCTCAACAGAAGTCCATTGTAAAGTGGTGAATTTGTTGAGGCAAGAAAATAATGTTTCAGTAGAAAGTGTTTGACTTCTGAAAATATCTTTCAATTATTTCAGAGATTCACAGTATAAATGAACCTATTTAAATAGGTACTGAGGGACTTTTAATAGTCAGTAGAAAGTAGTAGAGGACTGTAGAATATTATTCATCTAATACTAAAGTTTGTGTGCTAAGGTAAATATCTAAAATACATTGGAAGTTTTGTTTCCAATAGGTGACTCTCTCTCTCTTAAGTATTGCATTGTGTTCATGTACCAAGGTTTGGGTAGCAGGAGGGCAGTCATCACTAAAGCCCAGCAGAAAGCTAAATTCACTGTAAATAATGATGTTAAATAACATGAATCTCACCTGTTGTGCTTAGCAACTTTGTAAGTTATTAAAAGTGGGAAAGTCTACCCCTTCTCTCTTGCAAAGGATGCAGGCACAACTGGAATTCAGATATTTTAGGAACTTTTCCTGTCTGAAGGAGAACAGACCTGGCCCATCTCATTGGCTGGGGAATCTAGCAGAGCTCTTAGCTGCTGCACACTGTAGAAGGAATGAAGCCACTGATTTGGTCATTGTATGAACACATGAATTTCAGGATTCAGTTTTCTTCACACAGACTCAAAAGAGAAAATATTTTTAAAAGCTTAACTCACTTTCATCTCTGCTATGTGTATAAGCAGAAAGAAAAATGAAGAAATGAGATCTTCTATGCGTTCATAGCTATGTTTTGCATCTTCTGTATAACTATTTGCCCATAATAAAGTCATTATGTTAGCCTCAAGACTGCTGTTAGGTAACTTTAAGTTCTTTTTTCCGTGGCACAAAACATGAATACTTTGAAATTGTCCAATTTAAATTATTTTATCAATTAACATTTATATGTAAATACTTTTATTAAATAATGCATAACACTTGTTTCTTTCAAAATTTTTTTCAGAAAATGTTTTTGCAGGCTTTTTGTTTGTTTGTTTGTTTTTTGTATTGAATCTATTAATATCAAGCATGCCTGCCATTTTTTGAGAGAGGCTCAAACTGGTTTTGTTATTTTTCCCCATTTTTTGTGTTCTCTTTTTACTATTGAACATCTATTCTACATTTTCTTGCTTTCTTGCAGCTGGGTGTAAAGTGAAGAATGAAACAAAAAAGTAATTGAAAATAACTTTTCAGAATTCTGTTAACTTTCAAAAAGGTAGATTGGCCAATTTGCAGTGGTATTCTTGTTCTTTTGGTTTTTTTCCTTTTCCATAACTTTTTGTAAGCAAAGGAGTCTTGTGAACAGCTGAGAGTGGTTAAAGGAAATAAAAATGAGATATGAGGTGGGAAAATCTACCCTCAACATAACAAGAACAGGGTTGAATAGAGTTTCTCAGTGGTAACCTAAGGAAAATATAAAAGGGGAAATGTTTATGACAATTTAAAACTCTTCTAACTCAAAATCAATGTTGTGAAAAGGAGCAAATTCATCAGGAAAGTGCAGCTCCACAGAGGTCAGTTATTCAGCACTCTACTGCAGAGGAGCCCATTATGTTGATGCAAGCACAATTTCGCTGACTGTGGCAAAACACCACTCAGTTCAGAGCATCACTGATGAGGGCAGGTTTAAATTTAGCTTTAGAGCCCTCGCAAGGATTATTAAGAGGGTGAAGCTTCTAGGCATTTCTAGCTCATTGCTGGCCATTTGCACAACTGCCTGTTCTCTGTTGCAGAGAGCGTCTCCTCACAGGTTGTTACTTTTTGTCTGGTTTATTTGGAGAGAAGATGCTCAAACAAACAAGTCACTACCAACTTCTTTGCTTTGAGGGGGTGTCTGGAAAATCTGTTCTATGTACTGGCTTCATAATTCTCTGGAGTGGCTTTGCATTGCTGGAGAAATGCTTGGGGAAAGCTCACACAAGGGTGATGAACTACAGGATGGAAAACTGCTGTGGGGTCTGTTAAAAAAAACACAACAAACTTGTATGTTTTAACTTAATTATCTGCTGAATGCCCATCTTAGTCTGGTTATTAACGGTATTCAGAACATAATTGCAATCCTGATTGATTCACTGTTTTCCCCTTTGCAGGTCATAGTAAGCACTAACACATTTTTATAATAATCATCTGCAATTAGTGAAGTGAATGAGGTTTTGAGTGTGACTTTACATTTGTCTGTTATAGCTGTCTATTTTCATACACCTATTCATAGACTTTAGTTACTGTGAAAAGCAAGAAAATATAATTAGAGCTATTATCTTTAATGGAAAGGAGAAACAGCCTTATAGCAAAAAGGTCAAGTACATTTATCTACCAGGTGAAAATCATTGCATATCTTAAAAGGTGGATATTTTTAAGCACAGGGTTTCCTACTGGTCTTACATATTGGCAGGAAAGGGGAGTGTATGTGTTTTGCTTTGTAATTTTTTTAAGCTGAAAATTTTATGTAACTATTCTGCAAATTTTTTTGGTTGTCCAGGGCATTCTTTATGGTAAACCCACTTAAAAATTATTTTGAAAGCAAATGCTGCAGAAAAGAATTGTGGAAACTTTAGTGGATAATTTCCTTTTGAAAGACCACTTCTAAGGAAAAGAGAAAAGTGGTGTACATAAATTGTTGATTGACTCTAACTCCACATTGCTAGAAGACCATTTCAAACTCTATCTCCCTAGGAGAGCATTAGCAAAAACTTGGCTGAGGCAAAGTGTCTGGAGTTATGGAGTAAGACATATAACACCTTAGTCATTTTGAGTGAGTTCTGCCTCAGTGCCCCTTGGGCAGAGCTGTTGTAAGTCACTGTTTCACTCTCTGCTGTACAAAAGGGGATTGTAGTTTATTTGCCCTGCCCATGTGATGACAAAGCACGTCCTCCCCATGCTGGGATAGGCTTCTCCCAGAAGAAATAATTTTCCGCTTTTAGGCACATGCATGAGCACTGCTCCTGGATAGATCTGAAAAACCCAAAGGAAAAAAGAAAGCTAGCAGTTTATATGTGCATGATAAAAGTAGGGAAAGAAATGGGCATCAGTGCCCTGATCTTGGAAAGCGGTGAATGATTCCTATAAGGTATTGAATACTTCTAATTTACAGGATGTCTTCATGAATAGTTACATACCCATTACAATGCTCTCTTAAAGTTGACATTAATTAAAATTAGAATGATGTTTATAAGTTCTGTAATTATTGCAATATTTCTCATTTGCAAAGAGGAAACTGAGGGCCTTGCAAGAATCAGGACTGGATGTACACAAGAATAAAAGTATAAACCCCACACCTCTGTGCACCTCTGCCTAATAAAAACCTCTCCCAAATATAGTTGCTCACAGTTTGTACAGGGCACAGCAATCTCCTGTGAGGCTGAGGGACACAGGATTCTCCTGCGGGGCCAAGAGCAGTCTTGTTGCTATGGACTTAAGCTGCTTCTTTTCTGCTACTTTAATATGCAGCCATTGCACATAAACATGAAATATGACTGAAAAGAGTGCCTTTGACCTACATATGTTCAACATTTGCCAATACTTAAAAGTGCATGGACAATCAGCTGGAAGAATGCTATAAAATCACTTCTCATGAAAAGCCATAGAAAATCATCTAAATAGCAAGAAAAAGAAAACTCCAACAGTTTTGTGGGTGTTTTTTTGTTGTTGTTTTTTTTTCTTCATTTGGATTTTTTGCTTTTCTTGGTAGGCTTTTGTTTAATTTTCAGACTTGGATTGTGTCCACATAAAATTATCAGGATTATAACCTGTGTGGAAGTGTCAAAACACTTTTTATTACAAGCTTGTTTTATATAAAGCTGTTATATTTTCCACTAATTATGAGAAATTCCACCTCTGCAGACATGAGGATATGATTAGCAGATGTGAAAGATATAATGCAAACAAACAAACATAGTAAGTCCCTGAAACTGGGTTTAGGATCAGTATTATTTAACACTGGCTGTGTGCAAATCAGCTTTCATTTACTCTTTTCTCACATTTGTATGTTCTCATTTTTTAGATTAACTTACAAGTTTTTCAGAGTTTCATATTTTATTGCCTCTAAGCTGTTTAAAACTTGTCTGAAGTTACGTGTGTTTGGAAAAAAATGTGTCACTCTGTCTTCCACCATTGTGTGGATTGTGTGTTGGTGCTGTCTTGAGGGTGGGGAATTACAGTTACTCTCTGTCTCAGAGGTGGCTGTGAACAGCAAAAAGCCTTTACAGGGAAGCTGTATGTCCATGTCCAGTGTAGAGTTAAGGCTTGAAGACTCTACTATTATTAGATTCACAGCTCCCTGCTACCTAAACCAATCCTATAGAGACTGCCAAAGTGGCCTTTGCTCTTTATTAAATTCAGTAAATGTAATAAATTTTTTTCCAGATGGGATGCACTGAAGAGAAATGAGGGAGCTAGCAAAAGAGCTCACCAAGCCACTCTTACTCATTTATGAGCAGTCCTGGTTAACGGGAGAAGTCCCACTTGACTGGAAATTAATAAATATAATGCTCATCTACAAGAAGGGTTGGAAGGATGATCTGGGGAATTATCAGCCTCTCAGCCTGACCTCAGTACCAGCAAGGTCATGGAGCAAATCTTCCTGAGTACCATCATACAGCACATGCAAGGATCAGGCCAAGCCAACATACATTTACAAAAGGCAGGTCCTGCTTGACCCACCTGATCTCCTTCTATGACAAAGTGATCTACTTACCTGGTGAGGGTAAGGCTGTGGATGTCGTCTGTCTAGATTTCAATAAAGTGTTTGACACCGTCTCCCACAGCATTCTCCTGGAGAACCTGGAAGCCCATGGCTTGGACAGGTGCACCCTTTTCTGGATTAAAACTGGCTGGATGGCCAGGCCCAGAGAGTGCTGGTGGATGGTGCCACACTCAGGTGGTGGCCAGTCACTAGCAGGGTTCCCCAAGGCTCAGGATTGGAGCCAGTCCTATTTAATATTTTTGTCAATGATCTGGATGAGAGGATCAAGTGAAGCTTCAGTCAGTTTGCTGACAACACCAAGTTGGGTGGGAATCTTGGTCTGCTGGAGGGCAGGAAGGCTCTGCAAATAGATCTGGACAGGCTGGATCGATGGGCTGAGACCATTTGTATGAGTTTCAGCAAGGCCAGGTGCTGGGTCCTGCACTTGGGTCGCAACAATCCCCTGCAGTGCTACTGGGGACAGAGTGGCTGGAAAGTGGCTCAGCAGAAAGGGACTTGGGGGTGCTGGTCAACAGCTGAACATGAGCCAGTGTGTGCTCAGGTGGCCAAGAAGGCCAGTGGCATCCTGGCCTGTATCAGCAATAGTGTGACCACCAGGACCCGGGCAGGGATTTTCCTCCTGCACTCGGCACTGGTGAGGCCACACCTCAAGTCCTGTGTTCAGTTTTGGGTCCTTCACTTCAAAAATGACATTGAAGTACTGGAGAGCATCCAAAGAGGGGTAATGAAGCTGGTGAAAGGTCTGGAGCTCAAGTCCTAAAACAGAACTGAGGTTGTTTAGTCTGAGGAAAAGGAGGTTCAGAGGGGACCTCATTGCTCTCTACAATTGCCTGTAAGAAGGTTGTAGTGAGGTAGGGATTGGTCTCTTCTGCCATGTCTGAAGTGAAAGCATGAGAAGAATGACCTTAAGTTGCACCAGAGGAGGTTCAGATTGGATATTGAAAAAAAAATCACTGAATTGGAATAATTTGCCCAGTGATGTGTTGAAATTGCCATCTCTGGAAGTGTTTAAGAGGTGTCTAGATGTGGGACTTGGATATGTGATTTAGGTGGTTGTTGATGGTTGGATTGGATGATCTGGAATGTCACTTCCAACCCTGATGATTCTGTGAGTCTGTAATAGATGAATCATGTTACTTCATGTAAACTGGAATGCAATTCTATCAAAATTTGTATACAAGCACTGCAGCATTTTTTGTTTATATACAATTTTTGAAGCCGGAGTTTCTTGACTGATTTGTCCTTGAATGAAGATTTTCTTCTTCTTATGAATGTTTGTTGTTTAACTGAAAACCTCATGAGCCGTACAGAAACATATCTTTACAAGATTAAGTTTTATGTTAATTCTTTGCTGTAATACAGAAAATATTTTGCCTCTGAGACTGTACTGCTAGTCTCTAGAACATTATCCTTATACAGAGTTAAGGCCTCTGTTCCTGGATTTCCCACTGAAATCTCAGAAAAGGATGGGTCTTTGTATGGTTGCATTGCCAGTAAAGATGAACATTGTTTTACACATGTACAGATATCTGGAGAAGGGGGAGGTGAGCTAAGAGGAAATGACAGGGTTTGCTGCTGGGTTAGGTTGTCATTAGGACAATTAGCTGTAACATTATCAGGGCCCCAACCCTGTAAATATAAGCATGAAGAAAAACCCTGCTGAATTCCTGTTACTACCAAAAACCCAGGTATAAAATTCAAATTATAAGAAGGTCAGGCTGTTTGCACTTTACTGTGACAGAGTCCCCATAGCCCAAAAAACAGTGATGATTTAAAATAAGTAAGTAAATAAATAAATATTTTACACAATATTTTTTTTAAGAATTCAAGACAAAAAGAATAAATTGAAAAGAAATATTCCCACCACCATTTACTCAGCTTCATGAAATTAAGATGAGTTCCTTTACAGACGAGTGAGCAATTTCTAGTATACACCAGGAGGTCACCACACAGCATTTCTGGTAGCACCAGATGACAGACATGATAATGTCTGATGACAGACATTCTAATAATTAGCTTTTTCTGTGTCTTTGCAAAGCCATCTTTGTAGATTCATAGAATTCTTTCCTTTTTCATCTCCTTTTACCCTCATTAGCATTTCAATCAACTGTACTTTTCATTGGAAGCCAAATGTGGGGAATTAAGATTTTTAATGTCTTTTTAATAGGAAAAAAAAGTTTTCTGAATGACTGTGAGCTGTCTGTTGCCTTTCGTTGTTGTTGCTATAATTGAAGTTGCATGGTATGGTACAGAGATGTATGATTTACTTTCTATGTTTTTTTATCAAGTCTAATGTAATCAGTCTTAACAAGAAGATCAACACCAACCAGCATTAAGAATTCAAGTAGAAGAGACATGAAAACTCATCTGTGGAAGGAGCAGAAGATTATAATGCCAGTGGTCAAGAGTCGAAATTTTAGGAGCAGCACACAGGTATATTTAAAGAGAGAAATCACAGTCTATCTTTTCATACCTACACCATCCAGTACACATACACTGCCACAGGACTCTGCCTTAAACTGTCTCCTGCTTCCAGTACTCAGGACACCTTGTTTGGTGACCACGGCTACATGATCTAGTGTCTGCCCACCAGCCATATCAGAGACGGCTGGCACACATTCACCAGAGGTTACAGTTCCAAGCGCTTAATGGCAAGAGCCAAAATGCCAGAACTTTCCTTTTGGACAGGTTTCATGTTTCGTGGGTCTCTTATGCACCCTTTTTTCTATTCCAAATAAGATGTGTTAAAGTGAGAGAGATGAAGAAGAGCTTGGATGTAATGAGAGTGAGTCTAAATAAATAAATAAATAAATGTAAACATGCTGTCAAATTAGAAGTTATTTCAATTCTCTTTTTCATGAAAACTCAAGCTGCTATAGTAATTTATTTAAATTGACTCAGCAGGGGTCTTGGCAAGGTAGGTCAAGGTGGATTTTCTGGTAGGTGAACTGTTCTGAAATTCTTAGTGGAACAAATTCCCCAGAAAATGAATTACAATGCTTTCATATTCACATTAGACAACTGAAATACAATGGAGAAAGGCCTATGGCACATTTATTAGAGATCGGTGACCCATCTACAAGTGTCACACACTCCTAATTCAAATGTATATTTCTCCAAATAAAAAGAAAACTTTGGATTATTTAAAATAAGTAATTAAAATCATTCTGTAAAAGGAGATGCAGAATCTTGATTTAGCCAGTGAATGAAGTTATGATAGCTGCATATACAAAACACACAACATATCATCTGAAGGAGGCTGTGGAGAATCTTTGTACTTATTACATGATTGTAGGATTGAGGTTTAATTTTAAAGCAGTAATAGGAATAGCAATCCTGCTCATCTTTGATAAAAGGTGCCTGACTGAAGGGGTTAAGAATATGGAATAGACAGTGAAATGGTAAAACAAATGTGTGTATCTCTCTCCCTGTTTGGCTTGTAATAACCATACAAAGAATACAATGAGTGGTAAATAAAATGAAGTATGTGGTCTTTAAGGAGCATGTGGAATTCATTGCCACAGGAGGCTGTAGAGTGGTTGTAAGGTGGTTGTATTTAAAAGAGGATTATTTTACAAGCAATAACACTGAGCTAAATTGTATGGAGCAATAGAGTAACATTCTTCACAAGACCCCTGAGGCTGGCTCAGCACTTTCAGCTCTAGCAGCAGAGCATTTCATGCCAGTGGAGAGGAGCCAAAGTGGATGCAGAGGTGACACGACAAAAAGCCAACCAAAAGGCAAGTAAAAGCCAAGAAGAGTGAAGACACAGGAAGAGAGCATAATAAAACTACAACTTGTCCAAATTCAGCTGGGCTTCTGTTGGTATGCATCTCTTCTCCCTGTGTTTTCCTGTTAACTGACTCAGAGCTGCAACGGCACATGGCCAGTGGGAAATTAAGCCCAGGAGCCAAAGTGGAAGCCAGTCCAGCTGTATCTCAGCATGGTGACTCAGCTTTGGACTGGGAATTTTTTCCTTAATTTGCAGTTTTGAACTGATTGATACTTTACTGTGCAGGTGACTGTGAACTGGAACAGATTGCCCAGAGAAGTTGTGGAGTCTCTCTCCCTCACTGACACATTCAAGAACTGTCTGCACCTAATCCTGTGCAAGGATAATCCTGCTTGACCAGGAATCCCAGATACCCACTGTGATCCCTTCCAACCTGACTCTTTCTGACATTTTGCTGAAAACGAGGTGAAAGTGGCCACTTGGGGGCTGGTGTGTGGGAGGGCAGCTTGGAAAAGGCATGTATGGAGGAAACTATGCAGACACTAACACGGAGGTGCATCTAGGTCAGAAAAGCCCACTGCTAAAAACCTTTCAAAAATGCGACTTCCTCTCCTCTGGGAATGTTTGTCTGCACTTTTCTCAGCAGGTTGCTGCTCCTTTTATCCTCCATCACTTCCCACTCTTAGGGCTTAGGGACCATAAATCTCTATTTTGGCCCTTCTTCCATGTCTCAGCCCCATAGGCTTCTTCTCAATAACCTGTTTGGTCACCCTTATGCTTCCCAGCTGGTTTCAAGTGAGTATGTGTGGGTGAGGTTAGAAGCAAAATTTGGCTGGGGAAGGAACGGGACAAAATCCTAAAAGGAAGACAAAAATTATGAAGTCAGTAAGCAGGACCACAGACAGACAAGAGAAGTCTGGGATGGTGTAGGTGAGTATGATGCTTAGTAAATTAGCAGCAGTGTTTTCATCATGCTTGACTGCCAAAACAACTGTGGTAATTGTAACTGTAAGCAGGAACCCATCCCCAAGTAAACTAAGAATTGTTGGCTAAAGAGTTGCAGCATTTTCCATGTGTCTTGTTTTCACATAAGGTTAAAGTTAATAACTAAACATACCAGCCAGGAGTATGCTAATTTGCTTTCACTATGAAAAACAGTGTTGCAAACCCTTACTTTGTTGGCATCATGGGCTTAGGGAAATAAAACTTCAATCTGCTTCATTGTATTGTTGGTTACCTAAATCAACATGCCCATTTTTAACATTTGCTCGTATAAAGATTCCCTAGGTATCTTGTTATTAAAAATAAGATAGTAAGTTGTTGTGGTATGTTGCCAGTGGAAAATCTGGTTTTGGCAAATATTCATCTCAAGATTAATTTTTGTTTGAACAAGGGGAGCTTTACATACATTGCTTATAAGAAACTTGGGAGATAGCAGGTTAAAAATTCATATGGAGAAAGTTGCATATGCCTTATTCCCACTTGCAAAAAAAACTGGAGCTATTTTAATGTTTTGGCATATGGAGTTATTGTAGCTCACTGAAAAAAAACCCAACAACCACTCAGCCCTGTGTTAGATACCAGATCTCTCTTCCTATTACGTAATGCAGGGAAAAATACATACAGAGTACAGTTATTTTAAATACAGTTTAGCAAGAATTATTGTAGCTTATATGGAAATGGAAAGTCTGAGAAGTTTTACAAGTTTCAGAGTTCTGTGGCTGATGCAAAAGTTCCATTTATTGTGGTCCTATTTGCAGCTGGGAGTTCTGCAGGAACTGGAAGAGACAGAAAACAGTGAAAATGCAGACTGGGAATGTAAAAATGCAGGCAAACTCTTTGTGTTCTTCCGTGGCGCTGATATGTAAGGCTAATAACAGCAGCTTCACTCCATTCTTTTCCTGTCCTTAACTAAGAACAGATCCAGATGCTGCAAGAGCGTCACCACAGGGAAGCAGGAAAAGGAAGGGTGAGTTACACAGAAAGTGTTTGGACTGAGGGTGTGCTGGGTCAAACTGCTGAGCTCCGTGGGGAAGTATTGAGTTGGGCTCAGGTGGGCTGGTGGAGCTTCGCTCATTTTGCCAGGGTTTGGGCCATTGTCCTGGTTCTAGACTGTGATGGTATGATGGCACACCTGGCACTGTGGAGCCCCAGTTGTTTCTGGTCCATACATGCCATTACTATTTCATCTTTGTAAAGCTGAAGCACTTCTGCATTTTGAATGCAGCCAGTAACATGAAAATCCTCTAGTCAAGAGCTGATATTATAACACTTTGCATTGTCCCAAGATGTTTCATGCCAAAGGTGAATATCTTTACACATATAGTGGGTGCCAGCATATGGCAGGTCCCAGTGTGTTGGGAACTGTGCCCTTGACACTGTTCAAGTGTTCACAAAGAGCAGCAGGAGCTGAAACCTTCTGCCACCCTTCTTGAGGTTTTTCCTCTACAGATTTTTCAAATGTGTGTCTCCTGTGGACCAGAAGTTGGATTATTTGCTAAAACCCATGGTCCCCTGTCAGTCCTCACTTCATAAAGATCATCTCTCAATTCTGTCACAAAATGGATTCCACTATGGTTGATTTAGGCCACCAACCTGCTCCTTTGTAAGACAGGTGTAAGCCCTTTTGGATCATATATTTTGCAGTGATGTTTCCTCTGTTTGTAAAAGGCTTGTTTTCATATACTCTATTTCCCTACTGGTAACAGTGGATCTGTTCTTGGTTAGCCCATGGCTGATCTCAGTAAATTTTTGAAAGATCATATACACAGGGAAATGAACAAGTAAAAGCAAATCAGTTGAATAAAATTAAAAACACAACAGCAGTTGTAGAGCAACACACATCAGCCAGTCTTGCATAAGTCTTGCATTGGCTTTTGTTCTTCTTCTTGTAGATTTTATAACTCACTATAAAAAAAGTCTAGTGGAAAGTATTTTTATTTTAACTACAAAAGGTCAGTGGCTGAATTTTCTGCAGAGGAATAAGACTTTTCTCAAGTGACATCAGCAAGCATTATATGAAATTATCATCTTCCGCTCTGTTCTCATTCTACACTGACTCATGAAAGTTTTTCAGACAAAGACTGTATATTTAACTATTAGGTGTGCAAGTAAAATCAATTCCATGAGTCTAAATGCAGACTCTTTTATGATATTTTTCCTTTCCCCAAGCTGTAGTCTCATTTGTTTTCTCCTTCCCAATAATTTTCTTTTAATCCATAGTATCTTCTTTTCCTTTTGTTTATTCTTTTTCCCTTTGTGCTTTCTTTTCCTTGGAAAGGTTTTTTGCCTTGATTTTTACAGGATATTACATTTCCTTTTCTTGGCTGTTCCCTTCCCCCTCCCATTTTCTTGCTCTGTGATCACTTCCCTTTATGTTGCTTTTTGTGATATAACTTTGGCCACTTCTCTATAAACTGGAGACAGCCTGTCTCTGTTAGGCATCACCGTGTCAGGTGCATGAGCTCTGATGCCATTTCATAATAATTCCTCATGATCTCATTTATATATTCTGTGGTTACCAAAAGTAATTTTTGGTATTTAGTGAGAATTTGGCTCTACCATATATGATATTCATAGGAAACAGTAAAAAGAAGGCATCAGATCTTACTCATTTGCTTTTGACATCATTTAAATAGTAGATGAGAGGGAGCCTCTAATATTAAAGGATGTTAATCACCCTTCCCTGTTGGCTTCATTGTGAGCTTGGTGTTGGATAGTGTAGAGTGTCTGTACTGGCACTGGTGCACCAGTGCTGGCCCTGGAAGCAGCTGGCTGTACTTCTGGATTGATAGAAGAGCCTCTGGCAGACCTTCTGCATGTGGCAGCAGAGCCTGTATGTGTGGGAAGGTTTGTGTATGGGCAGCCTGATTTGGAGGGCTGTAGGGGTGGATGTGGCCAGGCTGTGCTGGTCAGGCCAGGCAATGCCTTTGCGTGCCTTTATTTGCTACAAGAGGTGGGGACTGTGAGTGAGAGTCTGCAGGGCCACAGCACACAGATATGAACCCTGCACACCCTGAATGGCTCCCAGGGATGTGCATGAGGAGCAATACCCTTGGCTTTTCCTGCAAGAGGCAGCATTCACCTGTGACCTTTTTACAGCCAGGTTGATTCCCAGGAAAAGCATTTCTGAACTCACCCCATTACTACAACTACAGCTACAGTCCCCACCTGTGCAGCTCTTCCCCGTGTATTTTCAACGCAAAAATATAACACCTGGAATACTATGAGTGCTCACTCCAGTGCTCAGCTTGCCAGCAATCTCTGAGTTCCTTCAGCCACAACTCTTGAAGCATTTCCTTGAAACAGGGCTGGGATTTGGTCTCATGTCTCTTGCCAGGCCTCTGTGAATCACTGTGCACTCACCTCCTCAACACGTATCGGGAATACACGTGGTAGGCACCAAGTAGCAGATGATGAGATGCAGTGGCTTCCTTAGTGGTCCATTTTTCAGTGTCAGAAAGCCAAGTCATGTTACAAATACCAGTAAAAGGTAACTTCTCCCACTAAAGGCACTGCTGAGGAAAATGATCAGCACATGCTGAACAAAAGGAAAGAGAAAGCTACCAAGAAAGGCAGGAAAAATGAATTAAATATTGAACTTTGATTCATTTTTTGTTTATTTTCATGACAGGTAAACATTAATGAAACTGCTTATTTGTCTCACTGAACCATTTAGACAGAGAATGGACTAGCTAGTTTGAGAAGCTCAAGATCTTTTCATATGATTCTGCCCAAGAACCCTGAACAACACAGATTTCTGAAAAAAACAAAGTGTCTTCTATAGCCATGCCAGTTCATGGCTAGCCTTATATTTTGTGATGGAAAGATTTTTTGTGGTGCTTTTCTGATGTGTATCTAGTTCAAAATCAATGTATCATATCATTTGGTTTTGGCTAGTTTCCTGTACAAAGTAAAGCAACCATTATTGTCGTCGTAACTGGTCTGCATTGACAAATAGTCCCAGAGCTGGAATATTGTTTTCTGGCATCTAATGATTCATTCAGAGAGTTCTCAAACTAAGACAACTTCTTATTTTAGAAAACTTCTTCGCTTAATGGAAACATGTGAATAGAAACAAGTGCATGTTTACTGATTTACATTTGTAAAAAGAGAAGTGACTGAATTTTATATTTAGGAGAATCTGTCTGGAGGAAGATGGTATCTGTGACTTGAAGAGGTCATTGAATATTCTCCAAAAGAAGGGCATTTGTAACATATTATTAACAAAAAGATGATGATGAGTGCTATTTATTGTTCCCTTTGCTTGTCTATTGCTTTTTCTTTGTTGTTTTGACTTCTAGACCTTAGTGTCCTTATGATTTGGTCTGAACAAAAAGTCCCTTTGGCTACTTCCAGTATATTTGCATTTTCAGGTGTACATTTAAATGCAATATTGACCTTAGTGTGATTGCAAACACAGCAGAAATTATGAGAATCCCACCATTAAAATTTATCATGAAATATCTTATAAAATATATTTAAAATGTTATAACATGTTCCCTCATAATCTAGTTAAACTCTACAGTTTTATGACAGATTTAAAGTAATTGCAGTTAGTAAGTAGGAGCACTGCTACATTATCCAGGAGAGAACCTTGACAGTTGTTGTAGATAAATGTCAAACTGAAGCAACAGATGTTTTGCTTTTTGTTGCTTATAGTAAAGATTTTTACAAATATAAAAGCTTTTATAGGTCTTCCTAAGAGCAGAAGATGTGTCAGGATTTATTAGTTGTCCATGACTAGTTTGAGAATCATTATCTAGGTAGCTGCCTTTCTAATTCTCGGCAATCCATTGCAGGTTAGTTTTTGTCTCTGCCTGCCAAAGCAACAGTCTCTCCTGAAGACTTTGCAACCCTCAGAGACAGGTACCAGTGCTGTCAGCTGCTTATGCTGTACTGTGGCTTAAACTTCAGCTTGTTCCAAACTTCAGTGTTTATATCAGCAGCTGAAATATTCTTTGCTCTTGATTTCTTTCAAGGAAGTTTTCATTTCCAGATGGCCATCTCACTCCAAACAGTGGAAGCAGTTTTCTTTGTGTAGTTCTCCATAGTGCTCCACAGGAGCTGAGGTTCTCGGCACTTGGGACTGTGACATGGCATCGATTTGCAACTACAGGAAATTATGTTCTTTTATCTAAATAGTTAATTTTTCAGCCAACGTGTAGCAGCTAACTGTCACCTTTATATCCTACAGAGCTTTTCAAGTCGAGCTTCTGATGTGTACTGGGTCAGCCTCTAGAGCCACTTTGCAATGATCAACTACTGCAACAATTGTTAGCCCTTGAAATATTCGAAAAGATCAGAAAATCAAAAAAGTCAGACATGGAATGGAGTTAAACTAACAAGCAATAAAATGTGTAACAATAAAACATTTCATAAGCACATTAGCAGCAAGTGGAAAGTGGGAAGGAAACAATGGGCCCATTATTCAAGGGGACAAGTACGACAGTTGCAAAGAGGCAAAAATATTTAATGCTGTTTTGCTTCAGTTGGATAATATGATCCTCATTTGCACTCAAAGGATAAGAATTCAAGCCAGAATAAAAAAAGAACAAGTGACAGGGTACCTAGATAAGCTGGTTGCTTTGAGCCTGATGATATCACAGGGGGCTGCTTGAGACCATTTTATACAAAACAGGTGAGGTTACAGAAAACTGAAAAGGAGCAAACAGCCAAAATTTTCCTTATCTAGTTTTAGACATGTACAGAGTAGATATCTATATCTGAATAATCAATATAAAAAACCTGGCATCTCAATGATGAGATTCTTTAGGCCTGTTTTAGACACATGCTAAGGATTTTATGAATTGTGCCCTAAACCCCACTGAATTTTGACTAAAACTACTCTGATTTGGGTGCATGGTTTCTTTAAAAACTGTCCTTTAATAGCAGTTGTCAATTGCTTGCTATTAAACTGAAAGGGTGTATGAGGAGGATGTCACTACAGATCTGTCCCATGTCTGGTAGATTTTTTGGTGCCTTCATTAATAATGGGGATGATGTAGACCAAGGAGCTGGTTACCACTTTGTCAAGGTGACTGTAACAGAAATAGTTCTATACATATCAAACTGAGCATATCAAACTGATCCCTACAAGCTAGAGAACAAGCCTGGGAAAATATGGATCAAAGTCACTGAAGATCAGTGCAAAATACTTTGCCAAGGTCAAGTAGTCGACTACACAAATATGACACAGGGACCACCAACACCCTGCAGTTGTGGAAACAGCATAGCAAACCAGACCAAAACCCCAACAGGTAACACTTAATGCACAAACAGGACTGCAGCATCTAAAATAAGCAAAATGATGTTTCTGATAGATTTAGCACTGATGTAACTTCACAGTTTCCCAGGCTGAGATAGAAAACAGAAAATGTTTCCCTGTGTGGGTGTGAGGAGCAATTGGTATGAGACAGGTTTGGCAGAGGAATTTGGGCACCTCCATCCTGCAGCATTCACCACATGGGATGAAAAAAAACATCTCAAGTCCTTTGGAAATATGGCAGCTAGTGTATAGGTAACTCCTACTCATCCCATCCCACAGCTCATAGCTACACGGCCCAGAAGACAAATAAAGCTTCAAGAAGCACTTTGCTGACCTGTTGGATTCCCTGGAGGTCTACAGGTAGTCTTGCCTGAATTTTAGGGGTTTATTTGGGGTGGGGTGGTTCTTACTGTTTCTTTGTTGTTACACCCTGTATAAGAACACACTGGTGTCACATAAAAATGTAGGGCCTGTTCCTGTCTTCTATTCTGGAGGAAGGGAGGGAAACCTTCTTCTTTCCCCTTTTTTGGAATGATTTCATCCACCAAAATTCCGCTGAGCAATGTAAATGTAAATGTAGATAATATTTTAGTTCATTTTACTTCTCTGTGGTCATCTGTTTATTTTCTAGAGCTGAACATTTACTCTTAGAGTCACCATTACTCTTAAAATTAGGATAATCTCTTTTCAATGCCTAAATTTATCAACTTTCTAATTCCCAAGTCAGAAATGAAGCTGCTGAGTAATCAACAATCTTGTTCAGTAGGAACAGCTGTCTTTGCAAAGTAATGGCCAGTTTCCATTCACTTCAATAGGAATAATATTGGACCCAGGATTAAGGAAGCCCACCTAAAGCAGGGTTTGTAGGGAGAAATAATTATCATTTTTTAGACCAGTTGGAAAACCAGAGAAACTTTGGGGCACAAAGACTCTTCTTTGGATCTGGAAAAGATATGCCAAACTTGAGGTCCATTTTAGGAACCGTTGTTCATGTTAATCTGTTTATGGGTTTTTTTCTACTAAATGTCTTAAGACAAAAAGAGTGACAGACATCAGGGAAAGGAAGGATAGACTAGTAAAGGTTACAAAGAATTGGAGTTCAGGATTTTATTTTTCTCTGTTCTGCATTCAGCTAATTTAATTCTTCAGACTGTGTTTACAGTTGCTTGATGCTACTATAACAGTTTTCATTTTTACTTTCCTCAGGACCACTGGTTAAGGGACACTAGGACACAAATGTTTGGCTGTGAGGTTAACATTCTTTTATTTGCTGTTGCAAGGGCTGAAGTGCTACCACTACCTTTCTGAAATAAGGAGACATTTCGTTCAGAATATCCTTCCATCTAAAATTAGTCAAAGTTTTGCAACGAAAGAAAATCATTATTGCTATCATTGTTTTTGATGGTCATAAACTTTATAGTGGTAAATCTTTGGCTTACATAGCACAGACTAACAGGACCCATCATCTGTTACTTTGTGACTCTGAATAGAGCTCTCTAAATGAGAATTTCAAAGGCTATTTGGGATAGGAATTACTTTACACAAAGGTCTGTTCAGTGTGTCCCTAAAATACACTTTTCAATTGCTGTATATATTAGACATGTTAGCCTACCACAGCTGAAAATCTGGACCTTTCAATTTTTGGTTTTTTGTGTTACTGTTCCAGTTTCTTGGGAGATGTCAGTAATCACTTTGATATATTTAAAAGATTTTCAGTGTTGTCTATATTAAGATTTCCTGAGGAATGAAGATTGACTAGAATGAGGCAGCCATGTGATGGACAAGATCTTCTTATCTGTGATGAGGATTACACCAATGTGTATTTTAATATCATTATTCATAACTGGCCAGAAGTGAAAATTCTGTGGTAAGGATAAAATCTTTCAGCTATTTTAAAAATGTGACTCAGACTGCAAGTCTTTTATGTGATTTAGCCAAACATAGCTACATTGCTCATAGCTGGGAATCCAATGCGTATGGGACACATCCTTTGCCGTGGAAATTGCTGATCCCATGGTCGACAGCTGTAATGTGTAGGGCACATTAGCTAGTAAAATAGCAGCAGAAGTTAGTGGTAGAGTTTCATTTAAATGTCCCTACAGGAATGCCCAAATAAGTAAACATAAAACATTGTATTAAACAATAGCTGATAACTCAGCTTAACCAACAGAACCTGTGCCTCTGTGCAATGCAAACCTGTCCTAGATACATGGTTTGGAGATTTGACACAGGATTATTAAGCAGTATAAGAAGTGTGAAGAGTCCTGTGAGCAAGAAGATGCTCTCTGCATCCAGACACCTTCATCTCCACATGGTGCTGAATCCAATAAATAAGTTTATGGAATTATGCACCAAACTGGCAAAGTCCCCCACAACAACTATGTTGAGGAGGGAGGTGCTACAGGCAGGGACAACTCAGGGAGGATCTGTGAACAAGGTGATAAATCCCAACTCAGAAAAGAGATATAAATGAGCAGTGGAATGTGGGAGTTCAGGGAATCAGCACAACACCCACACCAGGAGCATTTCAAAGGCACTTTGCCATCTGACACAGCTAAGTGTTTGAATGCGGGTTGTGATCTGTGCAAGGAGCCCACTGTGGGGATGGAAAGGATGAGTGTGAGTCAGGCTGCCAACCGGGCTGCCCTACTGAAGACTGGGATTCAGCTGAACAAGTCATTGTATCTGCCAGTACACAGTCTAGGGAGTACTAGGGAGATGGATGATTTCCCTAGTAAAAGTTGGTTTTGCTGGCCAGTAGTTCAGTTTGAAAATGAGGCCCATATCAAGAGTATAAGATGTTTTAAGGAACAGGAAAAGGCCATCTGGCCTCACAGGCATGCATTTTTTTTTTAGTCTATCTTAAACCTAATTCCCTGCTTTTTCACTGTGCTTTGTAATCCTTTGCTCCTCTATGAAAATCACAGAATCACAGGATAAGCTGAGTTGGAAGGCACCCACAAAGATCATCAAGTCCAGTTCCTGTCCCTGCACAGCACTGTCCCAAGAGTCACACCATGTGACAAGGGCATTGTCCAAATGCTTCTTGAGCTCTGTCAGGCTGGTTCTGTGACCACTTCCCTGGGGAGCCTGTTCCAGTGCCCAACCACCCTCTGGGTGAAGAACCTTTTTCTAATATCCAACTTAAATCTCCCCTGTGACAACTTTAGGCCATTCCCTCAGGTCCTGTCACTTGTCACCACAGAGAAGAGATCAGTGCCTGCCCCTCCTCCTCCCCTCACAAGGAAGTTGTAACTGCAATGAGGTCTCCCCTCAGTCTCCTCTTCTCCAGGCTGAACAGACCAAGTCACCTCAGCCACCCCTCATACAGCTTCTCATATAAAACTTCACCATCTTTGATCTCTAAGATCTTTATATGCTTTTTATTTTGTGTCACCCAAAACTGCCCCCAGCACTCAAGGTGAGGCCACCCCATTGCAGAGCAGAGCGGGACAAAAAGATCTCTAGGACTGCCTTTCAACTCATTTCTATGCTCTGCTGCAGTTGCCTTTCCTGCTAACTTATTCCACATGTTTATTAAGCTCTACATAAAATAGTTATTCCTGACTTCTTAGCTTCCTCTTTATTTGAGGTAATTTGTCATTTTTGCTTAGTGCCTAATCAGTCTGGAAACCATACACCAATTCCACCCATACTTACATATGAGCTATATGGATAAAAATGTATACAAATATATATATATACAAACATAAATATGATTATATTTCCAGCCAGGCTTTTGTTGTAAAAGTGGCAATAAATTTAACAGTTTAAACTTTTTGTTATCAGTTAAGTTAGTGAAACCAACCACTGATTTCTCCATTTTTGAATTATATTTGAAAGTCATTACCATTATTAACAGAATATGCAGTAACAATAGTTGATACAAGCATGGTGTGCAACTAATATACAGATGAAAAGAAAAGAAAACCAAAAGTGAGCCCAACAGATTCATGCAGAAAAGCTAGATTCTGAAATAGCAAATTTCAGGTTTCAAGGCAAGGTTTTGGTTTTGAAATTTCAAGAGCAAAATAATAAATGGAACTGATTTTAGTATGTTACTCAGAAAATGTCTAAACTAATACTATGCAGAAAATTATACTTACAATTTGTGTAAGTGAAAAAAAAAATAAAGCAACAAATGTGTATTTTGCTCACAGACTTTTTTCCGGTTTTATTCTCTGCTTGTTCCTTCTTTTGAAAGAAAAAGCTATAAAGGAAAAACAATCTCATTTCTTTGGAAGATAGAAATCAAGATTTTCCAAAGATTTTGTTTTAAGACATAATTTCTATTATTAAATAAGTTACTATATTACTGTCAGCCAAGGGAGTTTCCCTCCTAGCATATTTCTTGTTGAGCTGAACTTAGCGGAATACCAATTTAGAGGCTTCTGGTGAGAACACTCACAACTCTGCCTGCAGGCATAGGTTCTTGCTCTGTAAATCACTCCAATTTGACAACAGTCATGGATTTGTGAAACCAAAGATGGTCATTGGTAAACCGGACACAGGCACAAATGGCTCTAAGAGAGGCTTTCTGGACATTAGCCATTCTGCTGATGGACAAGAATTATTTTCAGTGTTTACAAGTTCACCCCAGTCAATTCATATGTGTATCTAGGAGTAGTTTGAAAATGACCTGCATCAAAACCCTTTGGACAATTTTATATTCAGCTTGTACCAGCTGATGAGGTGAATGCACTGGAATGCTATACCTAGTGATTTATGAAGGGAACGAGTCTGTAATCTTTCCCCTAGGTTAAAGCCACCTGGCAACTACGATGCAGGGATCTGCCCAGGACAGCGTCAGAAACATTTACCCACAGAAAGCATTTCAGCCCTACAAAAACCAAGCATATCATTAGTATACATCATCTTTTTGAAGCAGAAATGCTGTATTTATGTGGTAGATTCTTTGTCTTTTGATGTTTTTACTGCCCCTTCCCATCAATATATCAAACTTTTTTTTGTTTAATTGGGCTTCTCTTGAGGGTGCGCTGTGTAAGATAAGGAAATCTGAATTCTCCTCTGGAAGTGTCTTTCCACCTACTGTATGGACAGCCTAGCACAATTATACTGTTAACTTAAGAGAGCCTAAAATCAGGGAAGCTGAATCTAACATTTTGGGGCTCTTTGTGAAAGCTAAATCCACAAGGACCATGCTGACATGAGTGAACTGAGATGAACCAGGATATGGGTCCTTGCCCTGGCACACAGTCATCCATACAGTTTACCTTTCAGCATCATCCCTGACGTAGTTTTGGCCATGGCCAGCAGTCCCAGCCAGTGCCTGGGCACAGTTCAGGGATTAGCACAAGCCAGGGACTGCTTTCAGTGGCAATTTAGATGTAATCTCCCTGTTTCAGATGAAGATTATGGTGGGGAAGAGACAAGACAATTCAGCTGTATGCATGTGAGTGATGACATGGCAGCTGGCCTTGGGGCTGCAGAACAGTTACTGGCACATTGTATTTGCTCAGGCAAGTACAGCCAAAAGGACTTACCTGTTGCACCCCTTAATTATATGTGTTCTATCACCAAGTGGAAAACAGCAAGGCTCTCTCTTCAAAGAAAAGGAGTGTTAGCAAAGAGAATGATCAAAGAACTCCTAGAGCTATACAGCAGGACATGCTAAGGAGCAGAGTAAGACTTGGGCCAGATCTCTAAAAGTAATTAAATGTGTGTTTTCACTTGGGATTTTCAGCTGTGATGCCTCCTGTTGAGATAGGTCCCTTAGGATAGAGCTTTTCCTACAAAGGGTCATGCTGAATACTTTCAAGGAACTCAAAATAACAGATAAGCCAGGAAGACTAAGCATGCTTAGTATCTCAGTCCTTAATTAATAGTTATTTCTACAGAATGCAGAAGTTTTGATTGAACTAGACTCAGAACAATTTTGATTCTCTAACTTGGTTATTAGAAAAATCACTAGGTACACAGTGAAGTCAAATTTCAGTCTCTTGTCAAATGCACTGATGCAAATGGTCAAGAGAACCATCATGCCAGAAAAAAACAATCATTGTTTTCTTCAAGTTTTTTTCTGAGAAAATAATCTATTTTACCTAAATCAGATAGTGCATAATCCAGCATGTTTTAGCCTAAATGTAAGCTGACTGGCGCAGCAGAGTGTGCTGAGATCCTGCCCTGTGGCTCATCCAGACTGAAGTTGTAGTAGAAGGGCAGCAGGACCCCTTCACCTTCTTCATCCCATGATGAGTTTTCCTCTCTGGGTACTGGGGAAAGAAGGCAGTAACTTAGGTGCTTCTCTAGGATTTGGCCTAGCAGAGCAGTAGGAATCACTTCAGGCACATTCAGAGTTGAAGAACTCGAGTGAATTACGCTAAGAGACAGCCTTTTATGTTGGATTTAAGTCTAATTTCATAAGTCATAGTATTACATTTCTGCACTTGCCATTTGAGATAGGTGCCTTTTATAGCAGAGAGCATTTTTAGGCCTATTATTTTGCCCATACAAGACATCTGTAAGATGATAACATTTATTTATAACGTTAATACTTTATCCAGCACAGAGCTAGCTCATGCTGGTACCTTTCTCTTTAGCACTCTGAGTATTTCCAGCTGGTGACACCAAATAGCCTCCATTTCCTCATGTGGAACACTCACCAGTTGTTTTACCCCCTCCTCCTTTCCTTTTTATTTTTGCTGCTGGAAGCATGTGGGTGATGATTTATAGAGCATGTCCAATTGGCTCTGTTTGCCTGTGCTGGCCTGCTTCATGCACACTGAGGTCAGTGCTGTATTTGTAGGTAACCATCCAAGGAAAACACCTCACAGCAGGCAAAAATGCTAACTAAGTAAAACAAACTCAGGAATGTGATCATCTGTTTAGCAAAGTTTTCAGCAGTCTTTTCCATTACACTAAGGTTTCAGTCCAGTTCTACAAATTCAGAAGTGAACATGGCACTGAAATATCCCAGGCAACCTCAAGTATATAGGAGATTTGATTTACTGAAGAGTGTTTGAATGGGGCAACCGGGGTAGCGCCTTTTAAATGATGGAGTTAGCAGTACGCACATTTAGTCCTAAACGTCAAAGGAAAAAAAGATGTAGGCATGAAATTAAAAGCGATGAGGTTTGTTCAAATTTTACAAGGCAAAACTAGAATTATGGAACAAAAATGATCTCCTGTTGCCCCATTGTTAACTGCAAGTGGGCCCTTTTGCCTACCTCTGATCTGATCCCCAATGAGGAGTTCTGCTGATATTAAGGGGAGCTTTGATCTCATTTACAGAGCTGGGAGCTGACACCTGTCTCAGGTTTTCTGTAGCCGTAAGGCCAAAAGTATCTTTCATCATGATTGAGTACATAGTGAGTGCAAGAATTCCCAGTTCTGCAAGAGGGCAGAATGTACTGGCAAGCCCTCCGCAGCGAGCATCCGGAGATGAGCAGGAAGGGGCTGCAGCACGGGGGAGCCCCGGGCAGCAGGGGAAGGTCTGAAGTCACGGTCACAACTTTCTTGGTGGAACAGGCTGGCCAAGCTAGAGTTCCAGGTTGTGTTTTCTGGTGAGTGGTTTCCTTGAATGGGTATAAAAAAGGGCACATGGGAAGATAATTATGTGGAAGCATGTGAGAGTTTCATGGCATCTGATCCGCCGCCGAATTCCCACAGCATGGAGTAACTGGGCCGCGTGGTAGAAAGCCCCGCAAAAATGACAGGTAAAGTGCAACACATACATACCCCTCTGAATATCAGGTGGCATATGCTGTGCTCTTTACAAATTGCCTCCCCCAGCCCGCCCAGGCTCCCAGCCCCTCTTTGAGGTAGGAAGTCACACTGTGCCCATCTGGCAGCGCCGGCGGCTGCACCTGGCAGCTCTCGCTGCTGTGGCGGCTGCGCCCGCCTTTGCTTTCGCCGTAATTAGTTTGTATCTGATTTCAGCTCATATGGAAGGGTAGAGGGATAGCAAATTACTTGCAAGTGGTTTGTAGACTCTGTGAAACCTTTTTTTCCTTGCCCAGCATTGCTACCCAGCTGAAGATCTATCCCTGCAAAAGCAGAGTTTGTTTTTTCCCTTTTTTTGTAAAAAACTACAGCTGTGTATATTCCTCTGCCATCTCCACCCCCAACTCTGATTTTATGCTCACTTCCAACCCTCTCTTTCCTCAGCACACTTGCTTGTGAGACAGGAAAGGCAAACACATTTTTTTCAGTTTTATAAAAGCTCCACTGTTTTTCATGCAGTACAAGAGTTTTGACAGATTAATCTGTACTGGAGAGACCTTGTCCAATTGCTTCTAATTCAGCAGTCCTGAGTTGCAATAGTCTAATTCTTAAAACCTTTGCACAAGGCAAACTTTCTTAACAATCACTTCTGATAATTAAGAGGAATTTGATCTGGTTTGTTAATATCATGCTTGATTTTTTAGAGACATTTGGGGAAAACTAATCTATCCAATCCGTCTCTGCAGCTGTGTCAACAATATTTGGGTCCCAGCTATTACAGAGGTAAACTAATCTGGCACAAGTCAAAGGAATGAGCTTTGCTTTAAAGGAAACTGTGGACCTATATGATAATAGGTAGAAAAACAGGAAATCAGTTGCTACTGTCAAAGTCCCTACATTTCTCTGCATTAGGAAAAGGTTTAACAATAAGGAGTCTTACGGCCCCTAAATGTGTCTGTGTCCCAAAATCTGTGTCCTAAAATTAGGGGGCTACATCCTGCTTTCAGGCTTTTTATGTTCCCAGTTTCAAGGTAGGTGGCAGGCATCTGCTAATGAACACGTGGCTCTATAGAAGTGTTTCTATAATCAAATCAATTCCTTTTAAACTTCATTATTTTTGGCCATAGAACTGTAGGTGCTATTGTGCTCCACCAGCCAAGTCTGTTACTACTAGATAAGAAAGAGATGGATCAAATTTGCATTTCTACATGTGCAAATGAGAAGTCCCCAGCTTCCCCTCCCCCTCTCTTTCTAATGCTTGTCCTTGGTTTTTCTCTTTTTTTTTTTTTTTTTTTGGTCTGAAATACTTGCCAGGTGGTTAAAAAGCTTGCTTTTCGCTGTAAACACCATGTAATACAACACAACGCACTGCTTTATTTTCAGTGATATATTGGTCTCTATGTTTTTATAAAAATAGTTATGAGGCCAGAAAAAGCCTCTACATGCTTTCCCTCAGATTTATTGCATATATTACACTTTTTCTACTTCAGTGGGCTTCTATCTCTGTGCCGAGCAGGACAAGTGCCTATATGACAAAACCCCTCCTTATTTTGCACACATGCACGTACATATGAAAATGAAAACCTGCTTTTCATTAGCATAGCCAGCACAATGGAGGCAAGAGTGGAAGCAAGGAGAGAATTTGAGATTTATGGCATCAGACATCTCATGTGAATGAATGTTCATGCCTTAATGTAACTAGCTGCAGATAGAAGATAAGCCTAGCACTGAAAAGAAAAGCTGCTGTTCCATATTGTGAATATATGCACTTACACTGAATTCTTTTTCTGGGTAGCTTCTTATTTAAATCTAATTTACTACTTATGACCTGAATCCCAAAGCACATTGACTCATTCACACTTGATGCAGATGTGTACATGCTAAGAACACATGTGGAAAGGTAAAACTTCTGTTATAGCTGAGGGCAGCTTTTTCAGCATAATGGCTGCAGAGTTAAGGGCTCCAGGCTAATGCACAACACATACAGAGAGCCCTGAGTGCATCTTACTCTGTTTACAAAAAGTGATATAATAATTTGTCTTCATACCAAGAAAATGCATTTTAACCCTACTTTTCTTCTCCACTTGATTTTAATTTTAGATATCAAAGAATAACAGCACAATATATTTAACAGGAAGAAAATTTTTAGTATAAAAAAAGGAATATCATTAATTTTTTTTCACATTCAGCTACAGAGCAATTTAGAAAATCTCTGATTTCCTGCTGAGAAATTGAACCAAGACACGGTTCAGTTATCTGAGAACAGTGTCAGGAGTCACTAATTCTTGAGGGCTTTTTTTTCTTGTGGTGACTTTCCCTGGAACTGTGATCAGGTTGTTTCCCTCTTTGTATATAAATGTTTCTTATAATACAGTAGATTGCATCCACATGTTCTGAACATCCATGCATTATAGGTACTAAGGAATCAGATCCGGGCTGCATGCAAGTGGATCCAAGTGGATGAAATTCAATGCTATTTAGTCAAGTTTCAGTGGCATATCCATCTTATTTAAGTTTTTCTCAATATTCGTAAAGCAAATTTGAAGGTATATATTGTTAAATACGTTTCTTAGATGAGGCCTGTAGATGAGCCAATGTCCATTCTTAGTGAGACAAATTAATCACTTGAGTAAATACTATGGTTTCATTAGTTATACCAGGAGTTAATTCAGTTTAATCATTTTCAGTGAATAAAAGTTATGTGCATCTCAAAACTGAATGAGGATACAGAAAAGGGGATAAATTGTCTTATTTTCCCCCCAAAAGTCAGTGTTGCTAAGCTCAAGTGTTGTGGGTTCAATAGCTACAATAAGAATTGGCTGCTGGATTCTCAAAGTTTTGCTGTTACAGTACTCTTCTGCTGAGGCTCCTTAACCTCATGGCTTTCAGTCCGCAACAGCCAGACCTCTCACAGTGGAGAAGCAAGAACCAGTCTGTGGGGTGAACAAGTATGGTTTTGGCATACTAATAGAACTGTGTAATATTTTTAGAAAGCAGCAAATTCAGCCAAAAATTGATTGTCCCCTATGAGTCTGAGTCAAGCTCCCAGCATGGCTCCAGCTGGCCAAAGCTCGGCCACTTCCATGGGATGAGAAGTGAAGGAGAGCTTGGGCCATCTTCTTCCCTAGCTGTGGCTTGGAGCATCTTCGAAACCACCACATGCTACAGCAATAATGCCTCCCCCTAGAACTTTTCTGCTTCTTATAAAACCCAGAAAGGATCTTTGAGACAAATTAAAAGTGCCATGAGAATGTACTAACTGTAAGACATGAAAGTCTGTTACTTCTACGTGGGCTGCCTGGCTGCCAATCCATGCACTCATGAGCTTGCCCTAAGTGAAGCAGCACCAGGGATGGAGACTGACAATGTTCTGCTCTTGCACAGCCCACACTAGCCCAGAGAATAGAGTACAGTCTCAGCAGTGGGACATGGATTTTTTTCCTTTAGGAGCCAAGGGAGAAGTTTAGCGTGTATCTTTTTTATCTTGAAGTTAACACAAGGAAACATTCTCTGCTTTTTGCTCTCTAATTTCTGTTTAGTTTTATAATTTTAGACTATTTATTTTGCTTTTCTGAAGCAAACTTGATCCCTTCTGCTTTAGGTAGTCTGGAATATTTCTTTTAAATGTAATTTTAGGGGAAGGGGGAGTTAAGAAAACAACAATTGGTTTGATCTGATTTTTTTTTTTCATTCACAGCCATAGTGAAAAATTAATTATTTACACTGCACAGAAGGTTCATGACCCTGACACAGATCCAGGGCTGGAGCAGAACCAGTGTAGAATATGGTGTAATCCTGCATTATTTTTTTATTTAGCAAACACCTCCTGAATCTTTGACATAGAAATTTGGTCTTCACAGAAAAAGTAAACTAACCAGTTTCTCTCTTTTTTCCCCAATTGATATTTGAATGAAAGACACATTATAAGTGTATTGTTATTGCTATTATAATATCTATGTACAAGGCTCATGTTGATGTATCTTTCTTTACCTTATCTGATCAGCTTCTCTATAAGTAGAAAGGAACTAGCACTACAAGCCTGGAAATCAGACCAGCAATAATAACAGATCAGTGTGAATGTGGAAAAAAAAAGATAATGTTCTCTTTCTGGTACGCTGGTATGCTTTCTACATTTGTTATAGGTCATGTACATAACTATAAAAGAGATATTCAGAAGATATGCAGCAAAGATAATCACAGAACCACAGAATATGCTGAGTTATAAGGGAAGAGAGAAAGGAAAAGGAATTCCGGGAAGGAATTCACCTATTTGTGAGTTTGTGTGCCGTCACAATACACACTTTTTGTCAGAGAAAAAGAGAAAATAAATTGATTTCTCTATAACAAATGAAGACATCTGAAACATGGGGTCTTCTTGAAACATTTCCATTTCTTCTTTTTAACAAAAATATGTAATTTACTGTGCGCAATAATATTCCATTTTGATCTGGTTATAGTAATCAAGAGCAGAAGCTGATAATGGAGTTGATTATTCCTTCATTTATTCTGTTTAAAAAGCCTTCTTTTTATTTATAAATAATGTTGAGAATGACTCTTTGCCCTTGGACATCGCAAAAATCAAACAGCAGAATGCATTTTCTGTCACCAAATTTCTAAACCTCATCTAACTGGAAGTTTGCCCCCAAATACCAACATAGCTGCTCTTCAGCATCATATCCCAGGCATCTCCGAGATGCCCTCTGGTCTTCCTCGACTTCCTCTGTTCATTCTGCTACACAGATACACAGATGCACTCAATCAGCCCCACCGTTTGTCCATTCAGTGCTGGACCACTTGGATAGCACAGACTACTCTTGACAGCATTTATTCTTTGGAAAACGGTTTTCCACTACTTCATCTGTCACCAAACAAAGGAACAGCTAGTTCTTCCATCATGTACCCCCTGCAGAAAAGGTTATAGCCCAGGCCCAACCATAACATGAATAATCTTATACCATATAACCAAGGAGATATTCCCTTTCTTTATACTGCAAACATGGAGACTCCTACCTAGCATCTAAACCTAAACATCAATTAAAGTAATCCTTTTAAATTAGGGAGTATGATTTTTATGTAGTTAATGAGGCTTGTTGCATGTCTTTGAAGATTTCTAATCTGCCAAATTTTAAGCAAAGTCAAATAAATATAATTATTTTTATTAATTTAATTTTTTTCCAGAGGCCTTCCAGGGATTCCACCTCTTCCTACAGATAATAGCAGACAATAAAGTAGACACTTCAGAGCAATGGCTTTACTCCACATCTGAAACTGAGCATCCTAAGGTGCACCTGAGCAACTGAGGTGTAAGACACGAGCCTGTTTTCATCCTGACTAAATAAATGATTTCAGAGTAATATTTAACTTTGAACCATAGGCTCACTGTAAATAGTATTGAAAATTATCTCTGAAGTTTAAAATATGATCTTTCAATGTGTTTTTGTTATTCCAGACACAGATTCCCACTTCGAAAAAATAAAGCCCTGGAATTTGTAACTTGACACTTTCAGTTCTGTGGTAGCTGTAACTGCAAATTAAAAAAGGATATTCAGCTTTCAGATCTGTCTTAGATTTTATTAATACAATGTTGCAGCTAATGAGCACTTCTAGATTAGTACTAGCTCCCTACATTTGTCCGCTGAAGTACAAGAAATCTCTCTCATGATTAACATCCAAATAGTCAAATGATTACCATATTTAGATGTGGGAACTAAAACTAATGTGGAAGTGAGGCAGAAGGGGTAGTGGGAGAGGTCAGCCTCCTTGTTTCCTAATGATGTAGGTTTTTATTTTCTCTAATATGAAAATGCCTCTGATGGATAGGGGAAGGAAGCATAATAGCAGTTCAAAGAGTACAAAAAGAATGTGGCAGAAAACTGGGAAGTCAAAATGGCCTTCATGGCTAAGTGATGGCTGCTTTGCTCAGACGGCATTGGTCCTGGACTGCTCCTTGTGAATGCTCAGCCAAAAGGATTGGACAGGCTGTTGTTCCTCCTCTCGTTAGCAGTAAGGCACACAGTAACTGCTCTTGATTACTTTTCTCGTATAGCGTTGAGCTGATCTTACAGACGTGACAATGGGCCCTGAAGTTCCCACACATGCCCCTGGCAGGCACTGGGGTGTAGATGAGGGTGTGGCTGAACTCTTCATGGAGGCCACTGTGGTTGCATAAGGCCATATATGCTATGGCACCACAGTAAAGACATCACAGACAAAGTACCTGCACTCTTGTACTGCCACTGTCAGCGCTGTCAGCAGGACAGCTCCCGTCACCTCCCAAAACATGTGTGTTACCCATGAGAACCAACGCCCAAGTACGTCAGTGTTATCTTTTGTCATCCTGTGACAAGCAACCAGTTGCTGAGGACAACCTGAGCTCACCAGTGGTGGCTTGTACTACCTGTCAAAACAGGGTAGGTCTAGGATGAATGGAGATAGATTCAAAGAAGCATAGGATATCCTGAGTTGGAAAGGATCCATCAGGATCATCAGGCCCTTCTCCTGGCCCTGCACAGAACAACCACAAAAAACATGTGCCTGAAAATATTGTCCAAATGCTTCTTGAACTCTTTCAGGCTGGTACTGTGACCACTTCTCTGCAGAGCCTATTCTAGTGCTTGGCCAATCTTGTTTTGAAGTGTCTGACTCTTCTGAGGCCTTGCCTAGAAACCAAGGCTTTCACCTAGTGCTGCAGATGCTGCCAGTGGTGTTGCTATTTATCAGTGGAGCGACATGACTCCTTAGATCTTTTTTTGATCTGCCTTAGCCTAAGCCTTATATTCATGAAACTTTAATTCACTGATTGTAACAGCAATTTTCATTCAATCTTTCTCACTAAGGTGTTTTGGGTCTAGTGATATTGCATTCAACTGAGAACAGAAAATAACTGTTGCTGTGTTGAGGTGATACAAGTAATAACTGTTAACACATAGTGACTTTAATGGCAATGATAGGCTAGACTGCAAATTAATGGTCTGTGTTGAGCAAGGAACTCAGTCCCTGAAACAGATTAAGAAGGAGCCTGTGCTAAGACTGCCCTAAATGAGACACTTTTCAGGAATCATCTGTGCAGCCTGACTTGATGGGTCCTCAGCCGGGGCCTCATGAAAATCTGGCTGCCATGGTCATGCACAAAACTGATTGTATTATACTGTTCACAGTCATAAATGAGTACACTCTAAGTACACTTGCATGTCTGTATCTTGATCATAAAATATTATTGCCAAATTTCATTACTTTATTCTAAGTCTTGTGATATGTGGAAGTAGATGTTCCTCTTGGGGTCTATATAAGACTATTACACTGCACGTTTATAAAAATAAAAGTTGTGTTACCAAAGTCAAAAATAAAAACGCGTACAACCATGTTCCAGGTAATCAAACGTTACAAAGTGACAAAACTTGAAATAGAAAAAAAAAAAATTAAAGCAGTCTCAGAAATTTTGGAGACCCAATTAATAATTTTTGAATGTTTGAAATCACAACATCGACATGTCATATAATCAGTAAAAAACTGCTGGATGTGTGCATATTTTAATATTTTATTTTTTTGTTTTTAAAATAGATTTATACATAGTTTGAACTTTATATTCAATTTCACACAAGAGCTAGGGGTCCCCAAAGTGCTCTCCACAAAATGCTGGTTTACACCATTCTATATAGAATGAGGTTTGTATGAATTGCCTCCATGGAAAGGGGATCAGTGTGTAATGATTTGACAATTCTACCTTTATTTAACCCTATTGATTTTAGGTTCACTTACTGTTGCATGGTCCTTCTGGCATATTTCCCTTTTTAACTAAAACCCACATATACTTTTACTCATTGCACAGCTGTGATTTGAGAAAAACAATTTTATGCTTAAAAAATTATTAAAATATTTGCTTAAGAAATTATTCAGTAATTATTTGCAATGGGCTTATCTGCAAGTGGCCTTCTAGCTAGTATGACAGGATGCACTATTGTGAAGGGACACAAAGAGACGTGGTTTTGGAGGCACGGTTTTTTTGACAAGGTGGGCACACTACCAGCCCACCATAATTGCTGCTGGTTTCTCTAGTGCTCGGAAGCAGGCAAGCGTGCCTTACATGTGGCTTCTCAGAGCTGAAAAAGAGGGCTGGCTTGTACTTTACTTCTGTAAAAGCCAGGGCTTCTGAATCAGCAGGAGCTGAGACCCCTTGTGCTGGGGGGCAGTCCCTCAGTGACAGGGTCATCTGGCTCCCATGGAGATGCCACTGCTGGACTGGGAGGGAACTGGGCCCCACTGGTGGCTGTGTCCGCAGCTGAAGATAAGGCTGCTCAGCTGACTGCAGGCATCTCTGCAGGAAGCAGACACTGATCTCCAATATCTCAGTCTGACATAAAACCAGAATTTGTGGCTACTCAGGGAGTTAATAAAGCCTTGTACCAACTACAGACAGTAGATCTTTTCTGAGCGGGGCAGCTACGCGTCGCTCCTCAGCCACTCTCAGTTCTTGGGCAGCCTGATTCTTGCCGAGATCGGCATCATTCCATATTGTTTGGAGCACTGCACGTACACGTATGGAGTCAGGTTTTCTGCTGCTTTGCATCTTGTGTGCTTGCTTACACCAGCACAGGATGGATGAAGAATGCTCTGCTTTATCTTTCAATAGAATTCAAAATTCTGCAGTAATTTAAATGGACACACAAGATTGAGAGCAATGACAAATCTAGCCTGTGCTCTTTCAATGCACATCAGCTATGCTTGCAGATATTAGTTTGACTGGACAACATTAATACTTTTACTTTCTTTTTTGGTGAGTCTTTTCATTAACGGTAAAATGGCATAAGCAGTTCCTTGAGGAATTGAGGGTTTACCAAAGCTCCTTTGAAAAATGGCAAAGTGGTTTTAATTTTAGAGCCTCAATTAACTTCACAGATCAGTCATAAGGCTGATTTACAGAAGCACTGGGAACAGATAGCTTCTATATGCTCTAATTGGAGCCATGGGTTCTTAGTCTGAAAAGTCAGTTCCTCAGCTGAATATCTAAAAGGTAAAGATCCAGATTATAGTATTAACATAATATTGTGGAGAATGTCTTAATCAAGTAATAGGGAGAAGCAAAAATACTTCCTCACACAAGGCAAAAACTAAAACTCTGTACTGCACTTCTTATAAAGATGTAAGAGGGTCCCCCTGCTGCTCTTACTCCTCAAAACTATTTCAAATTAAGCTTAAAATAGAACAGAAAGGAACTAAAATTAAAAAGCAACCAAAAGGTTTGAATCCCCTTGTTCACTTGGTTATTGCTTTCATAAATCAAAACTAGACAGCAAATGAATTGGCTGTGCTCACATTGTTGTTTATTTGCCATGCAGTTATGGGGCCATGGCAAAGCAAAACAAGATGATCATTGTTTCAGCCAGACCTAGAGTCTTTAGCCTATCCCCTGCTGCCTGTTCTAGCTTTCTGGTCAGACTAGCAAAAGCAAGAACTAACACGTTATTTGGCTGCTGCTTTATTTTCCCTCACTCTCAGTTCCCTGATTGACTTGACTGTGATTTAAAGGAATTCAGTTTTGTTGCGGCAGTTTGGGGAGAATGTCACATAACAAATGCCAACCTCACCATTTACCAAAAATGGTAAATACTATGGAAATCACAGTTGCTTTCAGAGCCAAAAATTGCAGGTATTTATGGAAGGTAATGTAATTTTAAGCATTTTCAGAAAAAAAACCAAACAAAACAGAAACTAAAAACAAGACTAGCAACAGGCAGTGTTATGCCTTCTAGGACCTTTGTATTACTTCTACATAATGGTTGCTTGACACTTAGAGCTGACATGAAAGATGGCATGGGCAAGTTAAACATACAGATAAGATGAATTGCCCTGTCAGAGTGTTTCTCTTCATCATCCCCAAACAGCTCTGCAATTAAAAAAAAAAAAAAAAAAAAAGCCATTGTTTACTTATGTGTATATAAAAAAAGGAAAGACCTTCTGACGACACCATGAAAAACTTTAGTTTTTGTTATGGCTCCAACCTTCTGCCTATACACTCTCATGGGCCCTCAAAGTTTACGGAGCTCTCAGCACAAGATCAGGACCTCTCATGAGCTGCGCTTTTCAATTGCTAGCACTAGTACTTTTCTCCTTTTCTGTATTTGGGTCCCAGAAACATACGGCTGGTTTTGTCGGGCCATCATGAATGATAGTCCCATATTGTCATAGCTGTCAACTTGCACAGAATAATTCCTGAGTGTCAAATTGTGTTTACTAATATAAATAAACAAATTGAAGAATACAGACTCCTCCCCATGCCTTGGCAACCCTCCTAAAGAAACAGCTTTGTTTATAATCTCTGCCTCAGTTGCTCTCCTTTCATGCTTGCTTCAATTCATTTTGTTGAAGTTGTATACCCAAAGCAAATATGAAAAACTATGGGGAAAAATTCATTAACACCAAAAATTGCTCAGAGGGTGTATCAAGTGTATCTCACTCACTGTGTGATTTCAGTTTTAAGGGAAAGTGTAATTTTCATAGTCAGCCATCTTCAAGTAATGAAAGATGTATTGAAAAATTTAGAGCGGCACAGGACAATGTAGTCATTTACTTATTTTAAAAGTACTAAGTTAGAAGGACATTTCAGGAGTAGGTTCTTCAGCTTTAAGGTATGGTAAATAATGCCACTAACTTGAATGGATTCATCGTGGATTTTCAGTTTAAGTGAAAACACATTTTTCCTTTAATATTAAAACATGCTCATTAAAGTTGCTATTTACTGTGTTTATACCTCTCCCTTTAGCAGTGCCACACTGTCTGGTGTGTCTTTTTTTCACTCAAATAGCCAAAGAGCTATGAAAAGGCAGAAAGCAATTTTACTGTTCAAAACTCCATTATGCCTGAAAAAGAAAAATAAACAAACCTAAAGACAAACCCATTCCCTCTGCATTCAATCACCATGATGACAGAAAAGGCACATTTTTGTAATCAAAGCTGTATGAAGCCTTCAAGATTCTGTGACACATGGATGGCAACAGATTAGTGGGTCAGTTCACATGATCTGCATTGATATTGCATGGAAACACATTTCTCTAAATATTTCCACCACTTGTCAATTTTCAATGGGGTACCTGCCTATTTTCACTGCATTGGAATTAATGTAGCAAAGGAGCAAAACTTGCATCCTCTGGAGTATGCACGGGGAGCAGACATCCTCTTCTGGATCCAGCCACACAAGTGGTAGAGTTTACCCTGGACTTGCTCAGATCACCCATGGAAGCTGTGGGAGCTAAACTCCTTTGATTCTGTCTGAAAGAGATTAAGGAAAGTTAAAACCAACTGCTCCGCCAGCAAAACTATGGGGGCAATAACTCTGGCAGGTTTAAAGAGAAGAGTAACTGGGAGATACTGGGGAGAAGAAATCTCATTCCCTTGCATGGCTGGACCTGGAGGAGGACGTCTGCCAACAAGTAGAATGACTCTGGACGGGAGGAGCAGCTTCACAGTGTCGGGAGCAGTAGCTTTCCAGAGCTGACTCTCTGTCCTCAGATGGACGGACTTGAAGCAGAACAGGCTTGTTCATTCCTGGTCTGAGACAATACCCATTCAAATGTAGGGAAATATTCCCACTAACACAGTCATGCTGAGCAGCCTTTGGCTACTTCTCTACGACTGTTGACAAGGGCCAGTAGTTACTGTGGAATATGTGGTTAAAGATGAAATCTTTTCAGTGATTTTGCTGGGGAGAGAGGCAAAGAACAGGGTACAGCTGGTGCTGGAAGCAGCTTTAAGCCTTGTCAGTTGGGATGAGGAGTTTCTTTTTGCTCCTGGGGGAGCAAAGCCCCCGGGTGTTGGGCAGCAGCTGTGGTCCCTGTGCTCCCGCCGGGGGCTGGAAAGTCAGCTCGTAACCGCTAACACCTGACATGCGCAAGATTTAATTCCTGACTTGGAGGTGAAACTCAGCACAATTACTGAATCTGTTTCAAATTATAACCCAGTTTGGGTGCAATCTGCAAACTACAGCCCTCCTTGCTCAGCATTTGTCCACGGCAGACTGAAAGGCTTAAATAAAGTTTATACACTGAAGCCAGCCTGACAGCAGCTGGGAAAATGCTGGAGCAGGGACAGTGTGGATGGAGCCCAGCTCTCGCCTCCTCCCAAAGGAGGCAAGGCAGGAGTCATCTGGAAACTTGGCTGGGGTAAACATCCTTCCCACCCTGTCCTTCCATGGGGCAGCATATGGAGTGCCCCCAGGGAGGAAGGCCTGCATGGGCGCCCACAGCACCGCAGGACAGAGACCGCTGCTCCTGCACTGCTGGCACAGGCCCAGACACAGGGCAGGCCTGGCGCTGGCTCTGCTGGCCACCAGCAAGGCTGGCAGCATGGAGAAGGAAGCCTTCCCTCCCCTTCTTCTCCACTGGGACTCTGTGCTTTGTCTCTTGGGGGCAGGTCAGACGCTGCTGTGGGGTGGGCATTCATGGCCTCCAGGCTGTGGCAGAGCCCGGATGGACCTGCCAGCAGGGGGGTGAGATCAAGAAGCACTGATGGATTGGCAGCTCTCTCTAAGTGAAATCCCTGAATCCCACGCAGCATTTGCAAATCCAGCTAGAAGCTGAGGAACGGTGCAGGCACTGCAGAGTATTTACTCCCCACCACCTCCCTGCTGGTTACTGCCAGCGTGTATCATTTTGGGGAGGTACCCCAGCATCTTGCTGCTGCTTGGTGGAAAGGCACAGAGGCACAGCTGTGCTTGAGTAGTGGAGGCCCCTCTGCTATTGATTCCTGCCCATTCAGCCCTGCTGTGGTATATAAAGTAGGTTTAGTGTGAGCTGTTTGCACCAGGGTTAGATTTATTCTCGGTGAGCATGGCTGTGCCTGACATTAGGAACACATTTTGCAAAGAATCTCATTTTTAACATCCGCTATAACATTGTAAAGTGTTCAAGAAAGGAAAGGAGGATTTTTGGGAACAAACAAAAAGTTAAGGCAACATGTTACAGCAGTTTCAAATGTAGGATACCTGCAAAACCAGAGCTCACCATATGCTAAAAGTATCGTATATTTCTTATACCTATGGGAAAGATTTTTCTCTTATATCTGAAATGGACTGTATTACAAACAGCTTGTTAAATGTGTGACAGATCGGCTTGAAACGATGGTCCTTGTACTCTACAGGCCTGCACATTTGCTAATAAACTGACTACATATACAAACAGTCTGTTCCAGGGTTTAAGCTCCTATTACACTGGTTCGTGTTTCAACATGCAGCCACTCCGTAGTTTGTGTTTTCAGCAGAACGAGTAAGTGGATGCATATGCATTACAATTCCAGACATCATTCCATACCAGATGTGGTGCCTTTATTTTTAGTACTGCAGGAGTGTCTGCTGACCCTTTCTCACCCCATGTCTAATGAAAGATTGACTGCTCTGGGTTTTCTTATGTTGAATTATATATTAGAGGACAGTGGATTTAAAAATTAATTCAAGATTAATTTAGGAATGACTGCACATGGAATTATTTGGCCAACAGATGAAAAATGAAAATTTCACTACAAAGAAAAAAAATTGTAGAAGTGTCAAATTTTAATCCAATTTTCTATAAAGAATGACCATATTCTGAGACCCTTCTGAGGACTACAATTAATCATTCAGAGTGATACCCCTTTTCCACTTGCTATGCAAGCTCCCCTCTGAGCCAAAGCACCATCCGTGCTCCTCTGAAGCGGGGATTCATGTGCTCAGTCAGTAAAATAAATTAGCACTGTACCAAATGGCTCCAAATTCAGGAAACACAATGGCTGAAGCACACACTTAGGTGAAAGGAGGCACAGCTTTTTCTTTTCCATGGACTAAAAGAGAAAAAAATGTAGTCCCACTTCTAGTCAGATTTACAGCTTCTACAAAGGCTTGTAACTTTTTAGGCAAATGAGAAATGAATCAAAAGCCAGAAAATGGTTCTCTTTCATTTGAGGCTCTGTTAAATTTTAATGGCAGTGCTAGATGTAATACAGACACCCCTGCTTCACTAAATCAAAAGGAACACATAAAATTGACTAAATTTTATCTTATATGTTTAACTGTTGTGGGATTTTTATATCGAATAAAATAAGAAGAGACTATAATGAAAAGCAGGCTAGGCAGGCTAACAAGGTGGGTGCTAAGGGCTCAACTTACTGAGTAAGGATACAAATGTTTCAAAAAAGGAATAAATAATTCCTTTCAACTAGTAAAACGTATTTGTGAAAACAAGACTGTGTTAACTAAAACTCTCAAATTGTCATTATTTCAATGATATGGTCCCATGTTTATTCTCTTTCAGTCTAAGTATTTTAATATTGCATAATTTTTATTGTTTGTAGGAATCCTTTTCTGGATATAAGGTACGTGGAGGATGAAAAGAGGAAAACAGAGATAATACACTATTCTTCAACTGGCATAATAATTTCTGGAGCTAATTTTTCTGTATTCTCATATCCACAACTTCATTTGTTTGGATTTTTTATATCAATTCTTAAAATTTTACAGTGCCTATTTTTCAAAGTGGTGACTGAAATGTAGAGAATAAAACCTCATGCAAATGAAACTGTAAACTGAAAAGAATTGTATGGAATTGAATGCACTTTCCATTGTGGAACATAGAAAATTTAAAGGCCCTGGTGCAGTATATGAATAGTACTGACCACACAGAATATGCTAATGACAAATTAACTGGGCAGCAATGGGTGCAGGATAAAAATTGCATCAAATCAAGGGTTGCAGCCTGCAGGAGCAGAGCAGCTGATCTACATAAGCTCTCCCTATCTCCCAGTCCATGTGGTACGTTTCTCTGGTTTGTTACCTTATTAGAGAGGAAAACATTTAAAGAGGGACTCCTGGAGGCTGGCTGATTTCTTGCTGAATCAGCCAGCTTGCTATTGAATTGATTTCTACATCTTCCACCTCAGGAAAGCTAGAAAATATTTTTAATTGAACGTTCCCTTAATTTACAAGACATGATAGTGCAGAAAAGGCTGAGAAATGTAACAAATGCACCAAATGCATCCTCTATTTATATACATAGCAATGATGTGCTCTTTTATATATTGGAAATGAATGGTTATTTAATATGTGTTATTTACCAAAAAGCAATGCATAAACCATTAAATGTATGTAACAGAAGCATAGATGAAGTAGCATTTGATTCTGAAAAATAAATGGAATCAAGTGTGGGGGGAGGTTTGGAATAGGGATGTGCTGCAAGTGTACGGTGAATAAGAATAAGGCCCTGTTCTTCCTATGATCAGACACCAGTGGAACAGGAAATTGTTTTGACAATAAGATCACTAGTTTTCAAATTAATCTGCTGAAGCTCAAATACATTTCATTGTGCTAGGAGGGGAAAGGTAATTTTGCTAACTCTATTTTAATAGAACTTTTTTCAGTCAAAAACTAAGCGGTTTTAAGTTAAAAAAAAAAGGCAATAATATTTTCTCATATTGTGCAAGATGTATAAGTCTATTATTTATAGCCTTATGATAATTCTGTGGAAATCTGGAGTTTCCCCTATGTAGCCAAAGCAATTTCTACCGGGAGGTATGGTCTCCCATACTGTCCTAGCCCAAAGTTAACACAGATTTTAATTCAGAAGTAGTACAGGCTGGATTTATTACTACCAAAATTACCATCTACCCTTTTTTTGGAAGTTTAGTATTTTTGGATGAAAACAGTCAAGTATACTGACCTCTGCAAAGTACCTGGGTGAAGCAAAGGGGAAAAAAAGAGTATGTAGTTAGTCCTACAAAATTAACATTTAACACATTTTAAATGCTTTAAGATGTAACATCATCCTCTAAGACCAGCTCAGGGTGAGCAGGTCCACAGTTTTATTCCAGCCCCTGCTACCAGTCCACTGCGTAGCCTTGGGGAAGCTTGCAGCATGGGGTATAATGATTATTGAGCTGTTGCCTCATTGACCTAAGCATTAGTATTCTTTTCCCACTTTTTCAGTTTTTATCCCAATCTGTAAGTGTACGAGGCAAGGACAGTACCTGACTTCATAAGCAAGTGTTCTGGGAGGGATATAAATCTCCAGGTTTTGGGGCATAAGCCAGCCTGTAATGCAAAACACGGGAAACTTAGCTTGCAGGCAGATTATCTCCAAACTGCCAGCTGTAGTGTTTCTTTGTCTGAAGCAGCTGGTACTGACCACTCTTGGAGATAGGGTAGTAGGAGAGATGGATCACTGCTTTGATCCAGTATGGCAAATCCCAGGCTTTTCTACAGTGCCAATAATATTACTGGCATTCAATAACAATAATAAGATTACTGGGAGGAATTTAACTAATAAGATCAAATAAAGAATCAAAATTTGGTGGGGTGGGGAAGGTCTATCATATATCCAGATGTCCAAAACATATTGAATTGGAGGAGGCTTTTTCCCCATGGTAATTTTAATTATATATATAGATTTTCAAGTTTCTACTTTAGGACCCTCCTAAAGTAATATCAGTGGTTACATAAAAAGAAACTTGAGAAGGGATGTGCTATACAACTAATGGAAACAAAAGAAAAGTGGGAGGAAGGAGAAGGAAGTTTGTAAAATTTTGCAGGGTAAAAGTGGGCAGGTTGGAAAGTGACAAATAACACTGAATTACGCAAGTAACTACAAATGGAAAGGCAGGAAATAGAGGAAATCTTGTTGCACTGCCCTCAGAGTACATTATACAGTATGTTTTCAAACAACAGAGTCTGGGAATCAAAATTATGCCAGCAGTTAGCAGCCAACATCTGAAAGCTGCAAAGCACTGAGTTCCCTCTGATGGAGGTGGACATTTGGAGACTGTGAGCACTAGGAAGATTTGAGCTTTGATTAGGGGCAGTGGCTTTTGCTTTGCTTCACTTTGCTAATAAATTGTGTTGTAGGAAAAGATCGGGAGCCCTGACTCTGCTGGAGCTGCATTAGTCCGTAGGTTAGAGTACTGCGATCCCAGATGGTTGAAGCAACGCCAGCTGGTAGCACTTGGACAAAGAGTTCAGTCTGATGAAACACAGCCTGACAGCTGGTATCAGATGCTGGAGAACTGTAAGTTTCAGTGAACGTGTTGCTATTGGAGTCATGACAGAAATTTCAAGGGAGAAAAAAAATTAAATTTGAGAGACTTCAGTAGAGGATCTCATCTGCATAGAAAGAAGAGCTCAGCCATGCTTTGCTGATGTTGCCAGCCAAAGACTTGGCCTGAAGTTTCTAAGGGCCTGTTTACACTACAAAATAGCAGGAACTTAGTATGATTTCTTGTTCAGAGGAACCACTAACAAGTTCCAAAAACAAGCTTATACTTGAAGCCATTAGCTCATTTGCTAAACGCTGGATCCAGTTGCATTGCAGTATTTTGGCAATGGTCCCTTACTCTCAGTTGTAATGCTGAAGGGACAAAAAGTCAGGATTCAAACTTTAGGAAGATTACAAATTAAAAGCCAACATTTTTGACTGCACCTAAAGATTGACCAGAAGAGCAAGGAGACATATCATAAAGGGAGTTGTCTGCATGGGGATATAGCTGCATTTTGTGGCATTTGGGCTGCCAGCAGACACAGACTTTAATAAACTATGTCATGGTTAATGAAACTGAGATGTTATGAGACAAGAGAAGACTTCAAAGGAAAAGTCCCTTGGCTTGGCACAGGTGTAAAGACAGCCAGCCTCACATTTGACTGACACTGTGCCCTGACTATCAGCACTTAGGGAAGAATCCAAGGTACACTACTCTTACTTTCTTTGATCATCTGTGCCAGTAGTTTCTGGGTACTTTACACTTAGAGGTCCTCACCCCCATGCCAATATTTCTGATTTTTGGCATATCATCCAAGACTCTCTGTGTTTTCTAAGCAGCCTATTGCATATTTAAGCATATTAACTCCTGTGAGGCTGGGATTAATCTGAAATTACTTTTGCAGTCTAAATGGTAGGCATCAAATCTAAGCTTGTCATCGGGGTTTTCTCAATAGCTAATGGAGAGAATAAAACATGATTGAAATAGGTGGTATGAATTGTCATTGACAGATGCCTATTGCCCTTCTTTGGGTATAGAAACAGAGTATAAATGGCCCTCTCAGTGCAGATGATATTAGTGTTTGTTTGGTTAAAGTCTGGGTGGGTCAGTCCCACTGTGTTTGAGATATCCCTCTTGGCATGATTTGCTATGTAGGTTAGGTGTGTCCCCATTCATCACATCATTGTGGAGACTCCTGTTTGCCAATAGCTAAGTTTTCCTTTTGTTGTAGGAAAGCCCACATTTCACTTAGGGCTAAGACACTCGTGGCAGCACTGTGCCCTGAGACATCTATGCCCTTTTGTGCATTTATCTCTAAACACCGAACAAACAGGATCTGGGAAGTCTTAGAGCAATTTAAAAGGCTGGATACAAAAGGAGGCGTAAAATGTGTGTTCCTGCTGATGCATCAGGCACATGCCTAACACATACGATGTTCTGACATATAAACTCAGTAAGAAAACCTCTTAAAAAATAGAGTATGAGTTAACCTTGGCCAAGGGCCATACACCCATCCAGCCACCCAGTCACTCCCCCTCTGCAACAGGACAAGAGGAGAAAACGGGATGAGAAAACCCCTCAGTCAAGAAAAGGACAGAAGGATCACTTAACAATTGCCCTCATGGGTGAAACAGACTCAACAAGGGGAAAACCAACTTAATTTATTGCCAGTTAATATAGATTTGAGTAGTGAGAAACAAGGGAAAACTTTAACCAACACCTTTCCTCTTCACTTTCTCAGGTTCAAGTCCAGACTCCTCTTGCTTTCCCAAAGGCACAGGGTGGGTGGAGGAGATTACAGTCAGGACAGAATTCTCCCTCTCTGCTGCTCCTTCTCATTCCCACCTTTCCTGTGCAGGTGTTCCTAGTGGACTGCAGTCCTGCAGGAAAGACCTGTGCATGGGCTGCAGCTTTCTTTGATGCACACCCACCTTCTGAGGCATGAGGTGCTCTGGTCCATAGTGTGGATATCTGCTTCACTGTGATCTACCAACTGTAGGAAAATACCTGCCATAGAGCTCTTCCTCTTCCTAGGCACCAACAACTGGTACAGAGACTACAAAGAAAGATCTTCCACCTACTAACTGTAAAGACACTTCTTTAGCTTTCAAATTTTCCCTTTCTACAGGTTTTTTCTAATTCATTTTTTCTTTACCTTTTCATCTTTTCCATTTGGCTTCAAAAATAAAGGGTGGAAGACAAATGGGACACCACAAAAGGAGAAAAGAAGACAACTTATAAAAATGAAATCCGTCAAAAGCAAAACATTTTGTTTTGCAGTTTTGTCTTAAATAAAAAAAACAAAACAACACCCAAAGAGCGTTTCCTAGAAATTATTCTCTATTCAAAAGGGGGTTTTTTTCAATGTGTTGTTATGAAAAGCCAGCAAACGAGCCTTCCAAAACTAAATAATGAATGATATTGGGAAACCTTTTATCTCCTTCTTTTAGAGTGTCATCAGACCAAAAGGGCAACCTCATTCTTCTTCCAGAGTTCAAAGGACAAGGAAACTTTTATTTTCCTTGGTGGCACCTAAATGTAATGAGATAATATCCAAAAGCCAGTCTTAGAAAAGCAGCAACAAAATGCTTGCTCTCTATTCTATCTACATTTTGTAATTACTCGGAATTATTCTAAGTCTATAATCAATGCCATTTATTCCAGTGAGAATTATTTAATGGCTGAGGGAGATCAAGTCATTACTCCTTCAATAAGTTGTACCTATTTCTTCTTTTCCTTTTCCCTCTCACTGTTTGTCACATACACCTGTTGTATGTTTTAAATTAAATGGTGAAATCGAGGGCAGAAAGTGTGTTACTTGTACATCTGTTTATTAAAATTCTCTTTTTCACTGGTGGTTTTAAATGTTGTTTCAACTGCAATAAAGAAATCTGCCATAATTTTAGTTCACTTAAAGAAATGAAATATTTATTACTTCAGTGGAGTTATTAAACTGGATTTTCCTTATTTTTCGCTGTTTTTTTTTTTTTTCCTCTAGTGAAATGAGTTTGTTTTTTTTAAAATTTATTTATTATTCTATTTTTGCTAATCACTATGTGGGAACTCTTGTGTTACACTACACAGTTTTATCAGCATAGAAGCCATTCTGAAAAAGCAGTAAGAGAAAATTAGATCCTCACACAGCAAATCTGCACTTAGCAGAGCTTTATTTAGTGCAATTAAAAGAGCTATCGTTTTTCTTACCACTGCTTGGTGGTAGGCATCAAGCTGCCACTTGGAGAGGTGCCAACAGCACGCACCATTGAGTACCCTTCCAGCAGATGCGTAATTTACCAGAGTACAGCACTGAATGAGGTGACAATGGAAGCAAAAGCTGAGCAAAATAAGAGAAAGCAACACTGACCTTTTGCACTGCTAAAGTCGTTGCAGTGAAAGGTGGGGATGACCCCCTGATCCACCGGGGGAGGGGACAGGTATCATGGCACTCTGGAAGTGCATTATCGCAGAAGAGAGCAGACTGCAAGCAGCAGCAGGAAATTCAGTTTCAAGAGATTTATGAGCAGCGGTGTCCAGAAACCCAGTGAGGAGCCTCTTGAACTGAAGAGCTGTGTTAGGAGAAGCTTATTCCCTCCCTCTTCCCCAGCATGGGCACACCGGGCAGGTGCTAGGACATTCTGATGTCTCGCCTTGATTTATTTATTTGATGAAAAATAATGAAAGGGATGATTCTCAAGAGTCCTTGGAGATTCCATTAACTCTGCAAATTGAGCTTATTGATAAGTTGGTGATTATTTTGAAATGAACTAGAGAAATTGAAAGGAAAAGTGATTGTAGGAAGGGCGTGTTTAATGTGCAGAGATTTTAAAACGTAGGTAATATTTCAAGTGTATCAAAATACAGTAAAAAGACCAGGGGTTAATTATAATGGCATGATAGTTGGAACCACATTATTATAATTCTCTTGGAAAGCACTATGGAGCATATGGAGTGAATGAGGGGCCTATGTGTGCATAATAAGTTCTGTATGGGGAAAAGGTGAAGGAGCAAGAGCTCTCTTGTGTGTAAGAGGTACTAAATAAAGAGAAGAAAATGATTTAACTACTTGATGAACCAACTTTGTACGTAGCAACACATTCACAGTGCCCTACCTCTTAAATAGCAACATACATAAATTCACTCACTGCCATGATTCATCTTTACTTTACACAGCAAATACTACCCCAAACAGTCTAGAGAGCACATGCTGGAGAATTGGCTGTTCAAAGACATGCTCATATGGCATCAGAAACTTGGTATTTTGTGCTGTGCAGAACTGTTAAGTGTTTGCATTACAGGTTTGCTTCCCTGCTACTGATTTTTTCCTTTGCTATTTCTGAATAGATTTTGATGTTTCCTGTCCTCAATCACTGGAATTTTTAGTGTATGCAGGCATCTGACTTCACTCTTAGAGAGTCATCTCAGTAATGGAGACTGAGAGAATACAAAAGAACTCCTTGAAGTTACTCCTTGATTTGAAAAGATTCTGCTGGCAGCTTTGAAGGGTGAGCATTTGCTCACTGCCCTGAAAATTAATTTTAATCATTTAACAATAATGTGTCAAAAAATGTTTAAACATCAAACTCAGATTAGGGGACTAATTTTTAGATGACTAAAGATAGGTGCAGTGAATCCAACCCAAAAGACTGATGCTTATTTAGAAGGAGAAATTACTGGAAGAAGAATACAGAGAGAATTCACAGAAAAAACTAACCATAAAGTGAGTCTTCAGCCTAATTTCCACTCAGTATAATCTGTGCTGAGCAGAACCTTTAATTCATGAAAAAAATATCCTACTAATAAACAGCAAATTACTTCAGAGATAAGAAGAGTAGCCCAGTTCTGTAGGTGGTGCTCTGAACTAGGGTCTGATTCTACTTTTAGGCCAACGCACCTAAATATTTTTAAATCTTTCGGGGTATGATCACGTAATCAAATATTTCATGATGTGAGATTCAGAAAAAAGTGTGGAATTAAAGTAACAGAGGCCACCTGGATTTCTTCCCCCTATAGAGTGACTGGTATTGTTTCTCTTATACTGTTTTAACAGAATTGTTGCATGCACTAACTAATTAGAATAAGGTGTAGAAAGGCAGTAAATGCCGTGTTCACTGAAAATATTCACTGAGTTTGCCATACTAATCTCTCATGCTCAGTTTATAGAATTTATAATACATTTGTGACTGTATTTGCACTTTCCTTTTAATGTCTGCATTTACTTTCCCATCTAATGAATTGAGGGTACCAATATTGATACTTTAACTGGTAAAATTCTTCATTTACAGAATTTCTATTTTAAAATAGAAAACAAACCAAAAAAGTGCCAAATACTTCAGAAACCAAAATCTCCTACAAGAACTCACTGTGTAGCTGATGCCACTTCTAGGAATCTACTGATGATGCCTACCTACAATTGACTTAATCTTACATTACAAACAAAAGAAGAAAGAGAAAGTGGAGTTGTTTATATGACTGTACCATACAAAGGAATCATTTTCAGCAGATCATCAGAGTTGCATTTGGGCACATTAATCCAACAGCCATGAAAAGACCAAACTACGTGGCACACAACCACTTCAGTAGCAGGATTCTTCATAAAACCTGTGTCAAAAAAAAAAAAAAAGAATACATAACCTTAAAAATTTTTCTTTAACAGAAAGTAAAAAAAACCAGTCAGCCTTTAGTAGAAGACTTTCAAGACCCAAGAACTGAAAGTCTTTCTCCAAACTCAGTCCTGCCTCTTGTTGACAGAACAGGGAAGCAGATGATAAGGCCTAGGGAATATGTTTTAAAATTTGTAGTAGGTATTTATGAACATTTTAAGGCTAATCATTGACCTTAAAGTTTTCCAGGTATAACCTGTTACAATAATGCAACTTTTTTTCTGTAAATAGGTCATTATTAGGGTTGTAGCTGCTGCATCATATCAGTCCTCAAATATGGTGTCCACTGGAAATACTATAGCGAATTCAGCAACAGATGGAAAAATAAATTAGAGATTAGAAAATAAACGGGTAAATAAACCAAACCTATTTGGCTAGATGAAGAGAAGGATGAAAAGTAACTTGGTCACAGTATATACATAGTTAGGTTTGGAAGCTGAAAATAATTAGGCCAGGGCATTTCAGCCTTACTGACAAATGTATATTTATCTAAACTCAACTTTCAGCCAGTGTCTGGAAGCTGTTCCTTATGTAAGTCAGAAACTGTCCAGTGATTGGAAGCTGAAGTTAAACAAATTCAACCTCAAAATAAGAATTTATTTCTTAACAGAGAAAGTAACTAAAGGCGAGAACCTGGTTTTGCTTCACATGAAGATGGTGAATTCACCATTAGTTTAAATGCAGTTGTAAAACAGGGACACATTAATCCAGATTCTGAAAGAAAATGTGCAGCCTGTGGGAAATGCTGAAGAGAGAGGACTGACGGGTATTTGCTAGAGGCTCTCTAATGGATTCCTTGTTATTGCAAGGATACAAGGCATTAATGGAAACTTTAGTCTGTCTTGTTCCTCTGAAGTGCTTTCATCTTACTCAAGTTCTCTGGCATGAGTAGATAGAGATAAGAGAATGAAACTCAGTGGCTTCAGAGTATTGAGGTTAGAGTACATCCCCCTGGACTTGCAAGCAGTGAAATGATGGATATGAGAGATCTGCAGCAGATTTACAAGGAGTCCCCTTATGCCTGAGCCTTTGCACCAGCTACAGGGTACACAGCTCCAGCTGGCCCACTGCTGGCAGTGTTGTTGGATATCACCTGAACTCTCCAGTTGGAGCTATATTCTGGGTTGCCTAAGTTTGTCCAGGTTTACATGTCATTAGGAGACCAACCATACTGCTGACAAGATTCACATGGGTGTTTCAGTCAGAAACATGCACCCTTGGGGAGCCAGAAGGCACATTTTCCTAGAGATGAAACCAAAGATAAAAATGAAAGCAAGGGACTGGGGAGAGGAAGCTGAAGTTTGTTCTGTTTCAACAACTGGAGGCCCAAAGGGAGGCACCCTATTACATACAGTGAGACCAGTGCTTAGATAAGCAAAGGAAATGGGGGAAGAAAACAGATGTGAAGTGCCTTTCCCAAGATCACACAGCTGGCCAGCCTGGATCCCATCCGGAGCCTATGAATCCTCCAGCATTTCTGGTCCAAGCCATTGAAGTGAAATATATTTATAGTTATGACTCTTGCAAACAGAAGTAGTCAAGGGGAAAATGTCATTGTTTGCATCAGCTAGTTTCCTTACCTGCATAAAACAAGTATTAGAGGAAAGACATCCTGACCATTATTAATTTTCAGTAGTGGTACAGTGATGACCTAAATACAGGGAAATAAGTGATAGTATTTTTTCATATTAAAATTTTGCCTTCCCTCTCTCTGGTGTCTCTTGCTTGATTCTTAGTGTAAATAATTGGTTGTGTTGTCTAAAGCATATACCCTGTTTATTGGGTGGGAGCATAAAACAAGGCTCCAGATGTCTGATCAGGACCTCCTTGTCCTTCTCCCTCCCTCATTAACGAAAACATTGAAAAAAAAGACAATACCAACAAAAGAAGAATCCAACAGTGAGAGTGTGTTCAGTGAACCTCTGTACCCCTCCCTGACACTCCTCCTCTGTACACCCCGCCCTAAGTCACACACAAGAACGTTTGTAACACATGCCTCTAGCCAAGGGTAGTGACTGGCAGGCATTCCCAACGTGCTGCAATGGGCTACAGCTCTCTGGAAAAGTGAGATTTCATCTTCACAGCTATGCTGAGCCAAAGTGGGAGCTGGAACAAGAAATGCTACCAGCCACTCTTAACTCCTCTACTTTGGCATGGTAACACACTACCTAAAGGTATTGTGAAAATATTACTTTTAAGTAGAAAAGTTTGATAAATTGGCTAGAATAATAGGGAACATGACACTACCTCACTGTCTCTTCTCATTATTTTCAGAAACCTCATTTTGGAGAACCTGAAAGACAACTTTAACTTAATCTGTGTGCATTCTGCTATACTGTTCTGTCAGTCACTCAAGTCTTAAGGAGAGTCAATTTCTTGGCTTTCAAGAGGTACATTTTAACTCTACTATTCGGTTTCAGCAAGGACCCTCCATAACCACACCAAATATGGCTATGATTTGATCCATACAACCACCTTTCTCTGGGACAGAAGAGGGAAGTCTAAGGCAGTAAACTTTTCAGCCTGTATTAGCATATTAATTGTACAGCTTCTCAGCTCCTGTGCTCTCACAAATTTAGTACCAAATCATGCTTGATGCACCTATAGAAATGAGCTGTCTTCCCAGAAGCAACAAGGGCAGCTGCAACTGCAGCGTGGCATCACTGTGTTGCTGCCTGCTGCTGCCCTGCTTGCTGCTACTTGGCTTTGTCCTGGCATGCTGTGCTGGGCTGCCACTGGGCTGGGCTGCTGTGGGCTTTGGGGAAGTAGGCTGCATTCCCACATGCCCAACCCTTTCCCACCTGCTGTCCACCCACTGCATGGCAGGAGCCTGGAGGAAACTTCAGAAAAGTTATTTATAGGCTATCTCAGAGTAAGGGTCAGCAGAGGAGCACACATACTGCTTAAATTAGTGTGCTATATTTACAGCAATAGTTGCAAGTTGCAGTCACTGGAAGCCTCTTGAAAAGTTATGTGGCCTCTATGTCCATGACAAGTCATTATTTCTTTCCCTGAAGTTATAAGCATGGACAACCACAGTAATGAGTTATCAGACATTTTAAACCAGGATTATATCTGTGCCTCTTTTTACGGATGTGGTGTATAACTCTGACTGATCTCAGTAGGAGATTAGATAGAACAAAGCAAAATATTCTAAAAATTCCTAATAAAGTCATCCCTCAGTCATGAATAAGCACATAAGCAGGCCTAAAAGAGCAATTTTTTTTTTTCATACATGTGATGGAAATAAATTGTGTTAAATGAAACAAGTGGAAATAGACATAGATAATGAAAATTTAGCACAGAAGTAATTTTGAAATTTTATTTTTCAGATTCTCACAAAAGCAAAAATCTTTTAGTTTTACTTAATTTTAGCACCTATGAACCAATTCTAGAATCTCAATGAACCTTGTGTGTTTAGAATTAGCTAAAATAATGCAGTCTCTGCTCTTCATACCGGTATCCCAACTCGCAAGCTTTGCTGGTTCCACAGCGCTGTGGTGAAAGTACCATGAATACAGGTATTTCCCTGTGAGGAGATACTGTTTGGCAGATAAACCCTCAGTACTACTCTTCAATACTTGTTCAATAACCAGTCTGGAGGATATGTTTCCTGACACATAAATAAGTTTTTTTAGCTCATAGAGGAAAAGGGAGATCATGGAGAGAAAATAGATTACTTGAGACAACTTTGATGATACAGAAAGTATAAATAAAGGAAATCAAATGAAAATTAGGCTAAAATGGTTGAAAACTTTCAGTTTGGAAACTTTAGGCTCTTTTTGTTTTTACAGCTGCGACTGGAATTTCAGAAAATAAATTCTCAGTTCTGCAGCACTCTCCATCTGGGCATCTCAAGCTTTGTCCATTTTATGGTGTAGAAATAAGTTGAAATTGTGACATTTCAAGGGATGGTAAACTGAGCACCAGAAACTCAAACAAATTCTGACTTTTTGGTCTTTGGCAAGATGTGAAAACAGAAGTATAATATCCTCATATGTAATTTCCTGCTTCTATAAGCTTGGCCTTTGTCAATATAAACCGAGAGAAATCCAAGCCCAAATTTCCTCTCACCAAAAAATATGCATGAGCTTATCCTAGAGCAGACTATGCTGCTGTTCTTTTTATAAGAAATAGCTCAGACCACACCTTAATACCAAGCAATGAACATTTGTGGCATTTGAGCAATTGATTTCCCAGACAACATTTCTTATGGTGACTGGCAGAGGATGTTGCGTGGGTTTTCTTTCTCTCTCTCGTCTTCCCCCACTCTCCACCCCCGCTGTTGGTCTTGTTGCTGTGTCTTTATCATACTTCATACGATGGCATGTCTACTTTGGGAAATGATGATTTCAGTGTGGGTGGATGGAAAGAGATCTGCCAGAGGGTGCAAATTTCAAATTGCTGCCACGGATACACCCTTCTGTGCTGTCTTCTCAAGATACCAGAAAAAGTCTCTAAGGAATGCCTGGGGCTTGACTCTTGGTGTAAAGATAGACTTCTACACCATGCATTTTTCTTTCAATATTAAAGAAATAGACAACATAAATAGATCTAGTGAACTCAAATTGCCTTAACACTTTTCCATGGAGCAGGCCATTATGAAATCCTTACTGGAAGAAATGTAATATTTGTATATTTGTTTCATTATTGGGCTTGGAAAATTGTTTAAAATGCTGCTTCCAAGTCAAGGTGACTCAGCATTGGTGATCTTTACACGGAAGTCAGACTATATAAATTTAAAATATTGGGAAGTAAAATGTGTAAAAAATATTCAAAAGTAGGGTGTAATGCTTACTACTGTAAATGTGGCACTTTGTTATGTGAAATAGATGAGAAATAGAAACATCAAGGAAGTAGAACAATTGTGCCTAAAATAATGTTAACAATGACATACCATATCTACCTCAGCAAATAACAGGCTTTTCTCAGACGAGAAGAGTGCTTGACTCTAGCTGGGTAAACTGATTACTCAGTTTCTGATTCCCTGCATATCTGTCCTTATTAAAAGGAAGTGCAGAAGTTCAGCTAGCTGGGCTGTAGCCTGTGCTGCTGACTGTTTCAGGAGCAGGGCTGGAAGGAGATGATACAAGGAGGAAAACAAAGATTTCAGAGACAGAATATTTATAGTAAAGTATTAACTCAAGAAATCTCTTGCTTAGGAAATATTTTGCTCAGATTAAAATAATATTTACATCCCTACTTAAGGTTTCTTTTCCCTCAGTGTGGTGTATACTCCCAAGTGGATGTTTCACTGGAACTCTGAGTAGCCTACAATGTCTGTGTAGATTTAATATTTTGTACATGAAAACCTTTGGCTGATGTAACTGCTTCATCTTCCTTGAAGAATGAGATTAGTAGGTCTAGTCTGCTTTCCATTAGCTTGCATACACGTGTGTGTTACCTAACACAATACTTATAAAAAAACTCAGCTCACTCATAGTTTCTGTTCATCAGAGTGAGATGCAAACCCTGAAGGAATAAGCTGGTCTCTCTGCTTGTTCTGAGTCCTATTGCACATGCAGGCTGTATCCCTTGGATCCATTAAACTTCTTTTCTATGGGTACTAACTTATGCCTTCCTCTCAACATTCAGTCACTACAAATGCATAATGATTAGAAATTGTAGGACTTGTTAATAATAATATGGATGCAGTTGCTTTCACAAATTACTGCTTGGAGTAGAGCACAGTGCTCTATATCAGTGTATTTATTTAATACAGGAAAAGAAAAAAGTGAATACATGATCTATGTCAGAGATTTAAAAATAGCATTATCCTATGAAGAAATAGAAATGAGATTCAGCAAAGCTTAGGCAGTAGTACACTCTTGTTTCTTAGCTGAATTAGTGCTATATGCTGGTTACTGTGAGAGAGGGAAAAGTTACATTATTTTCTTTCCCAAGGAACCTGAGTTGCTCTGCCATGAGGACACTTTCTTGGCTGTGTTAGACTCCAGGAAGTCTCAAACAAGTTTAAAATCCATATTCAAGTAAAAGTGGTGTTCCCTTGTCAAAGAAAATACCCAGATTCTGATTCTATGTTTGGTTTTACATTAAAAATTTATTAGGCAGATGTATGAAGGCTTAATATTTTACTGGCACTTCTTTTTGTTTTACTCCATTGACATAGAGGTATTTATACAGCTATATATTTTTAACAGTCAAAAAACCCCAAACAAACAAACAAACAAACAAACCAAAAACAAAAAATCCCAAAAACTCCAAAAAACCAACCAACCAACCAACAAAAAACAAATCACCAAAACCCAACCAACCAAAAAAACCTCCCCCAACAAGAACAAAAAATAACATCAACAAAAAAACCCCAGTGAAACAAAACAAAACAAAACAGAAAAAAACCACAAACCTCAAAATAGAAAACAAGTGTGGTGTGACATGCAGTTATAATCACAATTTTATTACAGTTTTTACAGGTGTATCTCTGACTATGGAGATATGTCCTCTTTTATACCTATTTGTACAATTGAAGATGGTGCTGCTAATAGACTTCCTGGTGGAAGAATCACATTAAACAAACTCAGACCATTTAGCTCTTACTATCTTCACTGGAAAAGAGGCACAGATATTGAAAATTGAGAATTGTCTATAGCTTATATTAGTAAAAAAATATTAAGAACATGAATATCATATTCATGATATGATAGCCCATGCCTTCCTTCTTTCACAGTCATGAGGGCAAGACTTTTGAGGTGGGGTCAAGCCAAATATAGGTAGGTGACATATTGGCAGTGAAAGGGAAAAGAAAGAACAAAGGATAAAAGAGAACTATAGAGTTGGCAACGTTTTAAGTGATTATTTATTTGTGAATTTGTACTGGTGATGAGGTAAGATCTTACTAACATTATTTCTCTATCAATAAATCTGATAGAGCAATAAATCAGTATCTGTAGAAGGAATATGTCTGTTCATCACACACATATTTCACTTTGTGTGCCCATGTAATGTATTACTGATGCCATGAAGATTTTTTGCCTTTTATTTTAGACTCCTTTTATATACTTTTTTATAGATTTTGTATTCTTAGGTTTTTAGCCTACATTCTTAGACTTACTTGTTAAGTTAGGAGACTAAACATCTTAGAAGCCCCAGACACCAAGGTCCTCTCCAGAACACATTTTGTAAACCAAGATAGAACCATCCAGGGGAAGGTTCCTTGGGGAGGGGGGCTCACTCAAGACTCTCATTGGGGAATCTTTGATAGAAATGCTGATTAGTAAGACCTATAACATTATTACCCAATCTATCAGGGGTGTGCATTGTGGTGTGCATTTCGGTGCATTTGACCTGGACGTGGTGCGCCTAAGGATCCTTAAAATAAATATAGAGTTAAAATCCCTTTTTCCCTTCTAACCATGTTTGATTCTTGATTTTAAGACTAGGAAAAGGCATATGATAAAGATGTACAGAGCATTGTATCTCCCTATATGTTGACTCATATGTGCTTGTGGGTATGTATATATATGCATGCAGCAAGAAAGACAAATATAATTAAGCTGTAAGAATCAGACTTGACAGCGTCAGTGATATAACACAGCTGTTTTAAAATGGTTAGCTCACCACTTATCTATTACAGCCAGGAACAATATCATTAGGAACATTATTATTGTATTATAATAGCTCTAGATTTTCCAAGTAGGAAAAAAAAGGGGAAAAAAGGCAGATGCAAGTGGATGGTGCTTAGGAATGACAAACTGTATGACATTTTTTTAAATGTGGCAGACTGTACCTGAATTCTCAGTGGAATGAGAAAACAAAGCTATTGACTCTTAGTGTCCCAGTACAAACAAGTGCAAAACATTTGTTTTCCAGAAACAAATGTTCTTCACTGTTCTTCTGTTCTTCACTGATCAGCCTGCTGTTGAAGTGTCCTGCTCCTCTTGCATGGAGCTACATGAACCATGAAAGCAACCTGCTGCAATGTTGCTTCGTTGGTGCTTAGAAGCTCTCATCCTGACAGACTCAAATTTCAAGATTTTGGCACTAAGCAAGCAAGCAAGCCTTTATCTAGTCCATTTAAGCAAAACCACAGGACCCTGTAAAAGTCAAATGGACAATTCATATGCATTTAGAGCCTTTTTGAAGGACTTCAGTAGGTGTTTGTATATCTTCTTCCTAAAAGCATTTAGAAAGTCACTGCCATTGAATAAGATAATGCAAAGCTGATGGAGTTAAAGCTACTCTACTTCTTAAAAATATTTACTATTGACACAAGAAAACACCACTTCTTCAAGAAGCCTCCTGAGTTTGGGACCATAAATCTTTCTACATGTCCCTGAATCTTAAGTTAGTGAACTATCTGCTTATGAGAACTTTAATCACAGTAAAATGTGACTCAAGGAGCAACACTGAAGGACTTTTGCACCCTCATATTCAGAAGCTTTTGAATAATTAGATTTTCTCAAAGTCTCCTGAGTCTGCAATAAGTACACTACTACAATATACTGATAAAAGTAAAATAATATAATAGCCTATATTCTGAGTTACAAGTATTTCAGTTATCACAGTTGGCAAATTATTGCTTATCAGACATGATGATGATGTATGAGTCTATGTGAGCTGCTTGCCTTGTGCCTTCTGCAGCTGAAAAATAAAATCAATTAGCATAAACCTCCTCTTTGGTCTCACTTTGTTTTTGCAAGAAGGAGAAACATGCAGATGAGCCATTATAACATCTCAGTTGACAAGTGGTAACTAAGTTCTTAGAATTGGATCGCTCACAAATGGTTATGTCTCTAACAAATCCTTTTATATTACAAAATTATAGTTTTTTTCAGCAAATAATTTTTTTCCTGAAATTTCAATCTTCATCCAGTGAAAAAGAAGGAAGAGCTTTTAACCTATTGATGGAAACATGCTAAGTATTGCTTTTTCTGTTTCACCTGAAAGCAGAGCTTCTGAGAATGGTTAAGAAAACAGATTCCAAAAATTTGGTAAAATTTTGCAGCCCCAACTGAGACTTTCTTTTATGACATTAGTTACAGCAAACTAAGAGGTGAGAGGCTCAAGACTCTGGTACAGAGTTTGTTACCTCTCTGAAATCCAGTGACATGGCTACACATTACACAAGCAAGAGTTAGACATTAAATCCTCCTTGCACTAGACAACTGCAGACACTGGCCTACAGAATCTTCTTCTCCACTGAGACACCTTCACTGAAAACATGGCAGAAGTATGCAAGAATGTCTGCTAGCTACTAAGTTCTGCTGCTGCAGATTTGCCTGGACATCACTGGGCTCTTGGCTGACCAGAGTTTCTGCAATAACCCTGTTCTGCTCACCTTGTTGGAGGGGTCTGGGATGGGGTCTGAGTCAATGAATACCCTGCCAAGTTAACTTCACTGTCCTGCCAGGCTCCTGGTGCCTCTGCTCTTGTAGGGAAGCCCCACCCCTACTACTTTTGGACAGGACTCTCTTCTGGAGTAAAAAGCATTTTTATTCTGCTCTGCCTTGTGAACTTAACAATTATTCTCTAATAAAGTTACTGTAATAGCAAATTTCTTCATGTAGACCAGATCTAAATGGATTTCCTATTTTCATAATTGGAGGTTTGATAGAGGTCACCATCTGTAATCTGGAAAATCCTTTGCAGTATGGATATAACATGTAAAGAATTAACAGTAGAGTTGTGTGAAGCATTTGCAATGAAGCTAGACAGCACAAAATTGACCTCTTTGGGGATTTCGTTATGAAGTGATAAAAGTAGGCCTGTGTTGCCAAGAGTTTTTTTAATGTTTGCTGGTGATACAGGTCAACCTTGACACCTTGTGTTTTGCCTTGCAAGTCAAGCAGTGTTTGCAAGTTCTTGTGGCTTTTATGCCACATCTGATGTAATATTTCTTTACTACATTTTGGTTTGTATTGCTGAACAGATTTCAACCAAATGTTTAGGAAAGAGAAAGTGATTTTAAATAGCTTGAAATTGAAGGGAAAATTGGCAAGAGTGTCAATGAAGAAATATCAGAATGTTTCTCATAAGAAGAACAAAACCCAGTATTTTATCAAAGACAGCAAGCAGGATAGCTCAGGTGTCCATTAGTCTGTTTTCTGATATCAGTGAGAGGAGAATAGAAAGGGTTGTATGGAATTCAATTAAAAAAGAATCAACGGATCAGAATGTATTTAATGTTAGACAACAGGATCGGACAGAAAATAGGTCTTGTCATAAAAACCTGAATTCATTTTTTGATGAGATTTCAAGTTTGATTGACAAAAAACCTATGTAGATGCAACATGCTTAGAGTTATGCCAGGATTTTTACTTGCTGGGGTAAAAGGAATAAAGCATTGAATTATTTCAAGAAGGTACAGGGAAATTAATTCATTTAATTAGTGAACACTCAGTGTCAACTGGACATCAACCAATCGACATTCAATCTGGACAGGCTGGATTGATGGGCTGAGACCATCTGTGTGAGGTTCAACAAGGCCAAGTGCTGGCTCCTGCCCTTGGGTCATAACAACCCCAGACAGTGCTCCAGGCCGGGAGCAGAGTGGCTGGAAAGCTGCTCAGTGGAAAAGGACCTGGAGGTGCTGGTTGACAGTCAGTTCAACATGAGCCAGCATGTGTCCAGGAAGACCAATGGCATCCTGGCCTGTGTCAGCAATAGTGTGGCCAGTGGGACCAGGACAGAGATTGTCCCCTTGTACTCAGCACCAGTGAGGCCACACCTCAAGTCCTGTGTTCAGTTCTGCACCCCTCACTACAAGAAAGATATTGAGGGGCTGGAGCAAGCTCAGAGAAGCATAACAGAGCTGGTGAAGGGTCTAAAGCACAAGTCCTACAAAGAGTGGCTGACGAAGCTGGGAGTGTTTAGCCTGGAGAAAAGAAGGCTCGGGGGTGACCTTATTGCTCTCTACAACTGCCTGCAAGGAGACTGTAGCCAGGTGGGGGTCGGTCTCTTCTCCCAGGCAATCAGTGACAGGACAAGAGGAAGTGGCCTCAGGCTGTGGCAGGGGAAGTTCATGTTGGACATCAGGAAGAACTTCTTCACTGAAAGAGTAGTTAAGCTTTGGAACTGGCTGCCCGGGGCAGTGGTGGAGTCACCAGCCCTGAAAATGTTCAAGAAACAACAGGACATAACACTTAGTGCTATGGTTTAGCTGACAAGCTGGTGTTCGTTCAAGATTGGACTTGATAATCTGGGAGGACTTTTCCAACCTTAATGATCAATGACTCTATTTCATAGCATTTGAAAAAAGTAGCTCTCTATGGCAACCCATCATCAAAGAGAGAGCTAAGTGGAAGAGTTCTGCCAAGGATCAGTGTCAAACCTGGTTCTATGGAACAACTTTGCCAGTGATTCTAAGTATACAGATACCAATGATAAAGTTTTCCACAAAGATGAATGGAATAATTAATAGTAATGAGAACAAGGAATTCAAACAGAGACACCTGCTCTGCAAGACCCATGGTTCTGACTAGCTTATTGCAAGACTTAGGGTAGGTTGATTTTATTGCAAATGAATCTTCATGGGAAGAAGACAATAAATCCTAAAAGATGGTTTAACCAGGGAAAAGTGATAGAGCATTTTAAGTCAAGCAAATTCGCATTAGAAAAATTAGACAAAAAAATTTTGATTATTTGGGCAGTCCTATTCCTTTTGTTTATATATATATATATGTAAGAAGACCAACATTAATGATTCCCAATGCAGCATTTGTGGCAGCTCCATGACTTCCTTAATTTGGTAGACTGTCTTAATTATAAGTCTTCGGGAAATGAATTATGCCTGAAGTTTTTTCAGCATCTTACGCAATTTTTCCATTCAGCATAGTGAATGTCCTTTAAGCTTTTTAGTCACAAACAGCTGTTTACAGCCAGCTATGCCACCTGTTCTTACTTGTCTCAGCCTGTTACACGAGAATATAGAACCTTTAGGAAATATTGATAGAAACCTTGGTTAAAAATGCTTTTGAAGCATTGTTGAGCACTTTTTTCCTTGCATTGGTATAACTGTTTTCCTTCTACTATCATCAGTGGCGAAAACTTGTTAAAATAAAATTTTAAAAGATTGGCTTTAAAATTCTTAAAAGCTAGATAACGACTTTGACACAGCACCTGTAGAAGTTAAGCTAATTTTTCTTTATTAATTTTTAAGCAAGAGATTATTTCCTTCTGGGATACATGAGGACACTGTCTTCAAGACCTTGAAAAAAATTGAATGTTGGATCTCATTAGTACTGTCAGGCAGCAAGATAATGATTTGAGAAGTAGCTCATGAATGAGAATCTTTTTAAAGTAATCCCTTTGTTTTATATTTTAAAGGTTATTTTGAACAAAGAAAATGTGCAAACTCTGTCTTTCACAAAATGTATCAATATTAGAATAGGAGAGTGCTTTGCAATTTAAACTAGAATAACTGCTCTGCCAGACCATGAGGCTGTAGTAGAGACCTGGTCTCAGCTCAACTTTTATTGAATCCTGATTTCTTAGCTGGAAGGAGACCTCAAATCCAATACTGATTGTGGTCCAATAACCTTTGGACCCCCAAAGTCTCTTCAGGTCAGCAATACAGTATATTACTGTAGTAAAATAAAAGAGTCAGCACAGAGAGGAAGTGTTCCCTCTCATCTGTCACTGCTGCTCTGCTTGGTTGTGTCTCCAGACAGTGGGGAAATGAGCCCCTTGATTTTAAGCATAACTAGTTCAGATATGTCATGATAAAAGCATGGACAAATTTGCTCTTCTGAAACATAATGCAAATTTTTATTTTGTATTTTATCTCTATCTTAGCTATATCTTATATCTTTATATCTTCTATTTTTATCTATATCTTAGCTATAAGGAAAAAAGCACCAACACCTGAACTGAACAAAAGGGAAACTATGTAAGGAGAGTCAACATGTTAAAAACCAACTAGTCATTTTTCTAGACTAACATAATATCCCTTAAAGCAGTCTAATCTTCAAATACATGTTGTTCAGCTTGGTATGAAACTCAGGAGTCTTTACAGTCTGTTCTCTGTAGGCTCAAAAATTGAGGCAACCAGAATTGCAAACAATCACAAAAATGTAGGTCAAGAGGTCTATATCATATGAAGATTCATTCCTAGTTCTTGATAATAATAATTATTATTAATCAGGACAATGAAATTATTGAAATATCTATCTCATACCATTTGTTGAACAAGGCAGTTTAGGAATGCTGCCATCTGTTATTATGTACTACAGTGATTAGAGACAGGCAAAACTGAAGTCCTCCATTTCAGCAGTATGCAGATCATGAACATGTCATCAAAACATACTGAACAAAAAAATCTGCACTAATGGGAAGAAACTACTATATTCAAGCAAATAATTGTGCAGCATCTCAACGCTGAGTAGCTAACTTCAGAATATAAAAAAGAATCAAATTAATAAACTCCTCACTTATGACAGTGCCTTGCAAAGTTGTGACAGTTATGGGGTGGTATAACAGCATTATATTGTTTAAAAACCACCAAAATAAAATAAGCTAAAAACAGTTTCATTTCCAGCAAGCTACTCAGAAAGTTTTTCCCTCACCTATCTATCTAGACTGTTCTCTCTTAAATGAGGCATAACATATCTGAATGGGAGAAGAGGTGCATTTCTACTATAAATTTCAGCCAGGGAAAGCTCTAGCCTGCAGTTAAGTTCTTCTCCGAGACCTTTTTCACCTACAACAGAGTGGGGGTGCATGGCTAAGGCTCAGCCCAGCCCTCAGGAAGGCTCAGGGCTAGGAGAGAGGTCACACCCAGAGCCCCAGCGGGAATGGGGCTACAAAGGGGTCAGTTTTCTACACACTATCTTTTCCCCTTATCCCACAGAGTCAAGCTCAGCAAGTCCTTCCCAGGTCTGCCCAATAAGGCTTCATCCCTCAGCTGTGCTGTGTCCTTGGCACACAGGAGTGCTAAAGGTGCTCAGCTCTATCCCTTCCTCTACAGAGTCCCAAGAGACAGAGCCACAGGGCTGAAGACCACAGGCCACAATTTTTGTTTAGATGTATTGCACAGTATCATTATACTGCTGAACTACTAATTTTGCATTGGAGGCCTGTTTCTCCCATCATCCACGCTGACTGCCATGGGAAGTCCATTGCAGTCACTACATCACCCTGGTTCCATCAGGCACAGGAATCCAAACCCAAGCCAGCTACATTACCTGGTGGAAAGAAAGATTCAAACTGTAGCAGATTTAGAGAATATTTCTGATGTATTTATTATCAGTGATTTAGATTTTCCAAGCACGTGAATTTCTCATGAAAATAGCGTGGTTTTGGAACCATCTTTTACATTTAAAATGCCACCTCCCCTGAAATGCAGCCGTTTCTCATTTAAGACTAAATTTACTCAAAATTCCTCATATGACAATGTTTTAGTTCCATCCAGGAGACTTGAGTTCTGGAATAAGGCTAGACTGTACCTAGGCACCAGCTTGTGGGGCAAACACAAAAAAATTATATCAGCCTTACTGTGTTATTTTATGCAGTCGTCAAAAACGAGAGTCACTGCAACTGTAAGTGTTCAGTTTGAATAAAGAGTCTCTACCTGTTTGGCAAGACCCTATTATGTTCCAAATACATTGTTGGCATGGTCATAGTCTCTTGATAATGAACTGCATAAAGCAGGGATTAATTCATTGTTAACTGCTTTATCTCAAACTGTACAGACATTGAAAATTCATTTGCATTTCAAAGCACGGATTTGCTCAAAATATTCATATTGGCTTGAGAACACCTGCTTTTCAGATGCAGCAAATAAGGTACACACTGTTTCTGTAAGGCAAGTTTCAATCTTATCATGAAATTCAGTGTATCAGAAACCAAAGGATGGAAAAAGGCAATAGTAAATAACATCAGTTTTGAAATGTGTAAGCAGTATTCTAGAGACATTTTTTTTTACCTCTATGCTAATGCACAGTCATATATTGGAGGTTGAGGCTTTTGCCAGGCCTGGAGTCACTTCAGCAACAGGACAGAAGCTTCAGCAAGAGTGGAGAAGCGTGGGGTTTGCAGTGCTCTCACGTGACTGGCACCTCACTGAGGAGGTGCCCAAAGAGCAGCTGCAGAGAAATGTTGTGCTTCACAACTCCTCATCTTCCTCATACACAAAGGCAGCACATTAAAGGAATAAGAAAAAAAATGCAAAGAGTATTTCAAGCAGTATGGCAGAAATGTAGAAAACAGCTGAAAACCTTAAAGCCTTCTACATGGTATGCATAGGAAGCACAGAGGGGAGGAGTGCCAGGGCATCTGGAAATGATCTGGCTGAATTTTTAAAAGCCTGTAAATAACCATCAGGAAATGTTTGACTCTAAAATGTAGAATGACACAGTGGGTATCGCATTTTTCAAGAATCTAGAAAATTTAAGTTCTGTCTTTTCTGAGGGGTTTATTTGAACATTGATATATAAATAAATTATCTGAGCTTTATATCTTAACTATGGAAAAAACAGGAGTTTTTAAATTACACACAATTTTATTTAATATGTATATGTGTATTGAGAGGGGGATGTGATGGCTCAACACCAAGAGGTGATTGTATCTCTGATATTTGGTTAGAAGAATCCTGTCTTTCTTTTTGAGACACTGCTTAAATTTTGCAGTTAACCCTAGTGTGCTTCATTTACTCCTTTCTGAAGCAGGGGTATTTATCTCAAGAAGAAAAACAAAGCTTCACCATTTATGTTTAATGAATACATGTATATACATGTATATACATGTATATACACTTCTGTGAGTAGAGAGTGAACACCATTTTTAACAAAGTCAATGTTATAATAGTCACTGCCAACCAAAAGAAGCTGATCAAAATGCAGCTGGGAAGCCACACCAATGCTCACACATGCAATGACAAAATCCTTTGCAATAACTTTACTGAAATGAAGGTAGATGTCTCTAATAGCTTTCTTGCTTGCACGTGTGAAAAACATTAATTATTTGAATGTACCAACTTAAATACTGAGCATGTAGAATCATAACACTTTTGAGAGAAACTTAGCATTGAACAGATTGTTCAAGTCTAAGATGGTTCAAGAGACATTTCAGCTGATGCCCAGTTGGAGAGTTGAAAGAAATCTTAAAAATGGTCTTTCAAATATGAGATTTAAAAACCAAATTTCCCTGAACATCAGGAAATTTTCCCTCATGGAGAAATTCTCATGGGTCTTCTCCATTTGTTCCTCAAACTTTCACTTGAGTCACAAGATTGTGGGATTATTGCAGCTCCAGGAGAAAAACTATGGATGTAGATAAGATTCCTCCCATCAAAACTGGGCCCTGGGCACCTGTGTTACAAGGACAGCAGACTGTGGCTATTTGGAAGCCATAGGTCAGTTGTTTTTCTGCACAGCCTTCTGCAAGAGCCTTTACCTTCAGACACAAGACAGAGAGAATGAGCTGACCATTTCTCATTGTTTCTCATAATTTACCCCACTGAAAGGCCCAAATTTTAATGTAGTGATTCAAAAACTATATTTCCATAAGTAATCCCACAACCACTCTGACCTTCTGAATTTGAAGGTACAATAGCAGACAAACACGAAAAGAAATATGTCTTCAGAGAGGAAGTATAATTGTATTCTAAGGGGACAAGGGGTTTGTTACTTTTTTTCTTTAATGACATCAGCTGATTGTAGATAATTTCCTGAGGTCCCTACCAAAAGATATTATTCTGTGATTCTGTGTTTCTATTAATAAAGACTAGAACTAGAGTTCTCAAAAAATATTTCTGTCTTGTGAGGGCAAAATTAAATTAAAAAAAAAAAAAAAACAAAAAACAACCTTCCAATTTGTCTTAAAATCAGTCTTAAAAACTCTGACAAAAAGGACAGTTAGAATAACTTTTTATTATTTTTTTTCCTAAATGATACGTAGGAAATAATTCAGGGTTGCTGAACAAAATCCAGTGAGATTAAACTTTTCTAAAATTTCGCAAGTTAGAAGTTTAGTGTTCAGTGTTGTTTTAAAAATGAACTCATCTCCATTCCATTTTTTTAACACAAATTTCTTTTTCATTTGTCTTAACCTTCTGAAACTGATGGATTTTTTTTTCTGGGATGAGGTAGACTGCCCATCATGTGAAGATTTCCCATTCAGATTGGAGGCTTCTCTGAAAGACAGATTGGAGTTGAAGCAGGCATTGGTGCTAAAGAAGGAGTTACTGGGTGAGACTGTATTGACTGAGTCAAGCAGGTCAGACCACATAATTATAGTGACAGCTTTGGTCTTAAAAATCTATCTCTACCTGCATAAATAATGCATCAAGCACTATACATGGTGCTCAATAATGATATGATTAATTAGCTCTGATTTTCATTACATGTGCTTGTCTATACTTACTAAAGTTACTCCTTCATAAAGGTATGATGTTTGGAAAATTGAGGCTATCAAGAAAAATGTGAGTCAGTGTGTTGCACAGGATTCACATTCATGAGATTGTTGATAATTTTCTGATTGGTCTTCTCCTTTTCAGTTGCCTTTATCCTTTTTTTTTACCCCCAGCTACTGAAAAGTAGAGACCAGGATCAACTAACAAATTTTTTCATGTAGAAAGTCTCAGTTCTTTTTCTCTATTCCAGTCTTTCTCCAAGTTCTGAAAGGGACTCAGTGTTTACCCACTAATGTAATTACCCATGTCCTCAAAAGAGTTCAGAGCTCATTTAATCATGAAACACAAGAGTTAGACTTTCAAAATTGTTCTCTTTGCGTAACTCATGTGTTGAAAATCTTATCTTTATAGACACATCCGTGCTTTGAGTTCAGCAAGGGTGAAAGGATTAGAAAGACGGGAATTAAAAACCTTGATGAAATGCCACTAACAAGAAATAACAATTTTTGAAGGTAGGGGAGGAAGAAAGTTCTGCAGGGAAACCACCCCACCACCAGACAGAAACACGGAAACTGGGAGGTGTGAAATCCACAAGAGCACTCTGCTAAGCCTTGCAGAGGCTGCTGTGAACATGAAGACTTGTTTGGGGCTCATTTTTCTGGAAAAAAAATGAGCAGCACTTCTGAGGTATTCTCCAGACTTTTCTGAAATGTCAAAGCCAAGTTTGGCACTATTATTACAAGAAAAAAATAAGTTACAGAGAAAGGCTGGTCAACTCATGCAGTCAGAAGTGGAAATCAATGGTTTCCATTAAAGACATTGGCAAAGTTTAGGTAAATTTCAGTAGGAAGGGATGATGTCAGTGATCAAAATATTTCAATATGTGCTTCAACAGAAACAACTCATTGCAAAAGATATTTTAATAGAAAATATCTAAAACCAAATAGAAACACTAGCATGAAGAACCTCTTGGAAAAATGCAGGGGGAAAAAGGGGTCTAATATGATAACTTTAAGTTTTTTCTAAATATCAGCCCACATCACAAAATCTTCTGCATCTGCTGGAAAAGCATAGAATTGCCTGAGGACAAAAAAAAAAAAAAAAGCCTACAAACCAACACAACCAAACCAAATCAAAACAAACCAAAAACCCATCAAAAATTAAACCAAAGAAGGAACAAACCATGATGCCAGGAGACATTAGGAATTATAGCTTGAATCTTTAAACCTGTCAAGAGGGTGCTTGATGTACCAGAAGGGTGTTATATGACATCTGGCATGTTGCCTTCCAATACAAGGAGGGTGCAATCCTGCTCCAGAGATATAATGAAAAGGTTTGACATTTCAGTGGAGTCTAGTAAAAGTCAAGGTCCAGATCACCCCCATCCCACCCATGGAATTTAAGCACCAATCTCCAGTTAATGTCATAGAAATCAAAAACTTCCCTGTGATATTACCTAACCCTGGAGACTTTTGAACCTTATTGGAATCTTCCTGATCAACATGAAAATTCCCAAGGTTCCTCGACTTGTGTTCCTACATGTTTTCAGGAGCACCTGGCTGGGGATTTGGCACTGATTCCTACTTCAGGGCCACTGTGATGAAAAGTTCAGGTTGAGAAATGCCTGAGGCTGCAGCTTTGTATTGTTTTTTGTTTAATTTGATAGTGCAGATGGCTGAGGAAATTCCTCCTCCATCTGTCATTCCTACCCCGGCATTGCAATTTGTTTTCAGTTGCTTTCTTGCAACTTTCTGTGGGCTTTACAGTAAGTGGGACTTTTACAATGACCTCTCTTTAGAAAAAAAAATTTAAAATAAGTGCTTCAATACAGTTCACTTTTGCAGTCTGGCTTACAGCTTTGCTCCATATGAAATTGCATCAGAAAATCGGAGCAGGCAAAAGTCTATGATGCTGAAGCAGAAACACAGATGCAGGAGGGATGCAAACATGGTCAACAGCTTTTGCCAAGGGAGAGGGTCAGAGCACAGGTCCCCTGAGGGACACAGCTCACCAGCTGTACTCTGAGCACACCAAAATCCTTCTGTCAGCTGCAGGCACCTTGCCCCAACCCACTTTTTGTGCAATAGTCACAAGGATCAATTTTGCAGCCAATAGGTACCTATGTGTGGGGTTTAGGCCTTGCCTAACATGATGGAACTTAATACACAGATTCTGTAAAATACCAGAATAAGCAGGTGCAAGGTCATGTCCAACTTGTTGAACTGAAAGTTTAGTTGCTTCTAATTTTTAATAACGGCTGTGCAGTGTAAAAGCGGAGTAACAATGAAACTGTAGCCCAGCCCTGCTGGAACTGCAAAGGGGTCAAGAGAATGTGATAGGGTGGAATTTTTAATTTTTCAAAAGCCCTGAATTTTACCTCTGCAAATTATCATAAAGCAAATGCTGCTTTCTGAGCTATTTTCTCTTTGCAGAACTACTTTTATGGTAAAGTTTAAGACAAGACTAAGACCAACTGTTGGTTTTGTCTTGGGCAGAGTTAGTTTTCTTCACAGTGGCTAGTATGAGGTTAGGTGGTGGACTAGAGCTGAACACAGGGCTGGTAATATAGAAATGGTTTTGTTATTGCTGAGCAGGGCTTAAACAGAGCTAAGGCCTTTTCTGCTTTTCATACTGTCATTCTGGTGAGGAAGTTGGGGGTACATGAGATGTTGGGAGGAGCTGAGACAGATGATCCAAAGGGATATTCCATACTAGATGACATCATGCTCAGTGGGGGGGAGGAAGGAGAAAGGGGGGATATTTGTAGTGATGGTGTTTGTCTCCCCAAGTCACCATTACATGTGATGGGGCCCTGCTCTCCTGGAGATGGCTGAACACCTGCCTGTCCTTGGGAAGCAGTGATTTGATTTGTTTTGCTTGTGTGTGTGGTTTTTGCTTTCCCTATTAAAACTGTCTTTATCTCAACACATGAGTTCTTTAACTTTTACCTTTTCAATTCTTTCCCAGTCCTGCTGGTGGAGGAGTGAGTGAGCAGCTGTGTGGTGCTTGGTTGCCAGCTGGAGTTAAACCATGACAGAGCAAAATAACTATTTTTTTTGTATCTGGAATATGAAAAAAAATATATTTAAAAAATTAGGCTTATTAATGTAGTTCTGCCCTTCCTATGGCAGCCAAAGACCTCAAGAGCAGCAAAATATAAGACCACATGTGAGGCTTCCCTTACCGACAGCTCAAAAAAAGTACTTATCTTAATGGGGCACAAGGATGAACAGAAAGTGGGAAAGAGGTGCTGCAATGGCAATGTCTGAAGTCACGTCCTCTGGTGAGTTACCCTGTGCTAAACACAGGCTATAAATGCCTTGCAGCAGACTGATTTGAATGTTTCCATGTACTGCTGCCTTCTAGGTGAATACTTTCTGGCACAAAAAGTAGGTTAGAATGAAAACAGATTTGAGAAGCATGGCCTTTGTGTTGAGCTGCACAGTTTAATGTGCCAAACTATGCTTTCAGGCAAGTATTTTCAGGTCCAAGTTTGGTTCACTTCAAATGGAGATGGACTTGCAATTGGCATGAAAGATGCTGGCACAAGGCAGTAAATGATAGCCAGAAATGAAATCAGGAGTTTTCTATTTAGCAGAGCTAGCAGCACTTCATGGAAGAGAAGCATCCACCTTAAGGACCAGAGGCAGAATTATCTATCTCTGACTATTATTTCCTGTGCCTCATCAGAGTAAGCCATGCAAACATCTCTGAATGGCATCTTGCTTGTTTGTTTTTTTTTTCCTGTAGTGTTTGCCTAAGATATATGATGCGGCATGAGAGCAGAGAAAGAGAGAAACAACCCCACTTTTGAAATAATTGAAAATCCCCAAAGCTCTTCAGGATATTGGGTGATGTTATCTGGGCGTGTTTGTCTGAGGGTAGTTGTTTTTCTCAGAGGAAGCAGGGAAGTTAATTAGACTTTACTGAAGTAACAATGAAGATTTAAATCTCCTTACTTTGCTATTCATGAGCAAATAGACTAAAGATGGTTGAACCTGATCTCACTGGGGCAACTCACACATGCATCTGGTAGCTCTTACTTCAGCAGATTCTTAGCAGTTTTTCAGTAAGATTTTCATAATTACTTCAGATCCTGCTACTCATCTGGATAATCTAAATGTTTATTTATATGTACATATATGCAATTAAAAAAAGTAATTGACTGATGGAACGATTATATGTATCTTTATTCTGTGGACATATGACAGTATTTTGGTTTTAGTTCTTTCAGATTAGCATTAAATATTAAAATGCAGCCAACGGTAACAGAAAGTACTGTGCAGTATTTTATTGTTTTCTATCACTTCTTCCTTACAGTGCAGAATCTGATCCTAGACTGGGAAGGAGCCCAAGGGTGACCTGCACAGCATTTCCCACAGGACAAAAACCTGAGTCATGTCATGAAGGTGGCAGAAAAGGTCCCTGCATCACAGAGCCCATTAAAACAAGTCACCTTTCCTTAATTTCGAGCTAGGGTGATTTGCTAACTGATAAAGTCTTGCTTCATATATTCAGTGTCTAGAGGACAAACTGCCACGCAATGTACAAATTACACCTTTCTCTGGCTGACACGCACAAACATAATCTGCTGGCTGCTGGTTTGGAGGAGCTCATTACTGATGTTCATGCTAGTAACTGGCCAGTCAGAAATTTTTCAGGGAAATATTTTTGTGTCAGAAAAGTGCTGATGCACCGAGGTGGATCCTCTTACAGGGGAATGCTGAGCTAGAGAGAAGTTTCCATGAGAAGGGATGCTCAGATGCACTCTGCTGCCTTATCAAAGTCAAACCTTAAGAGAGGGAGAAGCTTTGTCACTTCACCCTCTCTCCCCCTCAGGCCATGAGCTGACACCTTGCATGCCCTGTTGTCTTCCCTGGCCTCTGGGAACAGGCACACAGCAAGGCCCCAGGACAGAGCAGGGCTCTACCTCCATGGATTTGCAGGGTCCATCTGAGGGCCTTCCCCCGGGGCTGAGCCGCCTCCTGCACCCCACACACTGACCTTGCTGGGGGGAGCCCAGCAGTATCCATGAAAAAATGTCCTGAATGTGTCATAAGGAGGAGACCCATAACTTTTCCAGAATATCCATAAAACAGGGAAACAGATTCTTGTTCTGCTGTTACCCACAGTTTATGGAACAGATTAGCCATGGTGGTTCGTACCAGACAACCCCTCCCAAGACATCCAGCCAGGCAGTAACACTTGGTACTGCCTTACATTTAATGAACATTTTGCATGGGGCTCTTTAGGCAAGCTAGACTTTTAAAATTAGACTTTCAGTCCACACAGGAGATTGAATAATTCATTTTGCTACTACATAAATGGCAGTTTACTAATTTCAGTTCCTGAACTTGAGTGTCGTATAGAACCTTCTGGACTATTTCTCAGCAGTCCCTCCCCACAGAGCTCTGTGGAGGCACAAATATTCCCTTCCCTGGCTCCAACCATCACAGCCGTTTCTCATATATGTGTGTATTAATATAGACATACAGAGCACAGGCAGGGACACATCACTACACAGAAACAGCTTGGCATACTGTATGCGGGTGGGGAGTTAAAGTAGCAAAGGGATGGTATGAATATACAATTTGGGTCCTTTTAGAAACATTCCAGACTAACAGTTTCAGATGTAGAGCCTGGCTGTGATCTTTGTTTAATTTTTTTCCCCCACTATTGCCATAATTCTAGAAGAACATAAAAAATTCTAAATTAAAGAAAAATAAAAATCAGAAAGGTGATTTTTGTTAGAAAATGGCAACCTGATACTCTTCACTGACACCTCCTACATTCAATGTGATTTCTCTGAAGCTGTAGAACTTGTAGTGCACGGGCTTTTTCACATTTCCTTCCCACAAAGGAGTCCTTCACTCTAAGATCTGCAGTGCTGTGACATGGACTTGCAAATGGGTCACTGGTAAATCCTCTCTACACCCAGGACCTCAAGGCAACATGTGATGCAAACTTGTTAATTGATGAGCCCCAGATCTGACTTGACTGTGGCTCCTGGATCCTAAGCAAGAGGGTTAGATCTCCCAGGAACCCCCAGGGTGAATCCAGGCTGTAAGGAGTTTATAGTCTCACATACATGGTCAGAAGCTTGTAAAGTAAGCTTTTTTCCATGATCTTCATTCTCCTTCCAACATTTGGAATTCCTGGGTCAGTCTTCCAAAGTTTACAGTTCCAGGGTAAATCTGGCAGGAAGATTCGCCCTCTGGGTATCATGGGGCCTTCAGACTCTAAGACCAGCCATCCTCCCCTTTAGTGGCAGCAAAATTAGAAATGCAATCTGCAGAAATGTTTCAGCAGCATACACTCCCTCAGAACAAATAGCATCTTTCAAAATTTGGATGTTACTTTGTCTTTTTATCAGATTACTCAAAATAAGCACATTGAAATTGCCCAATTGCAGATTCAGCTGACTGCTCTGCATGCCCAGTCACAAGCTGTGCTGGAGCAGTGAGGTTTTGGTGTAGAACCCCATGTCAGCGCCATGGTGTGCACATTGGTTCTGTTTCCAGGGCGAGCCCATCGGATTCCTTTGGGACAAAAGGACACAAGAAGCACTATTGGAAGTGTGCACTGAGCCTGCTCCAGCCTCTGATGGGTCCAAAGTAGTGACTGGGCCTTTGGACAGCTTCAAACCATATGTATACTGGTGATATTCAGCCTAGATTAAATTTAGTCCAAAGTAAAGCCCCTGGACCACATGTGGTGCAGATGCAGGGGCTTCAGCAGCAAGGGCTTGGATCCACTGGTCTGCTTTTATTGTGCTGAAGTGCATACAAATATAGATAAATTCTTAGAGTATTACAAATATAGATAAAATCTTAGAGTACTGAAACTTAGTCTGCATGGAAAATGTCCAGGTTTGGCAAATCTGATCTGTTGTAATTTGTTAGTCTTTCAAAGCTTATATATGAAGTGTAGCAGAGATTTCACCTCTTGAAAAAAAAAGTGATTTTTATTACCCATGGTTTCTTTTTTTTTCTGCATGTCAGATTAATAAAAAGGGTCATTCTCCCCATGGTAGTGGTAGCCACTGAGATAAATCAGATCCAGATTCTGTCTAACTTTAGATTAAAAAAATTTTGAAAACTTTTTTTTTCTTTTTTTTAAATTTGAATTACACTGCTTACCTATCATCTTGGGCAAAAGTACATATTTATTAATAGAAAATGTTCAGTGTCAAAATCCCTGTGTGAAGTGCCTGATTTTCTATATTCATAAAGAACTATGTTGGCAAAATTATTTTTTAAAATTACCTTTTAGGGAATCCTGTTCATTTATGTCCCATACTTGTTACTATTTATTTATAATCACTCTATTTTAAATATTTTGTTATCGATTTAAGAAGTATAATGCATGTGACACAAACTGAAGACTGTATACCTTTGAAGGATTAAATAAAAGAAGTTAAAAAGGTGGGAAATGCAAGTACCAAGCCCCACAGCACTTCAGTGCCCACTCCAGGGCAGTGGCAGTGGCTGATAGATTCACTAAATACCTGCCATGAGGTACCAACTTTCCTCCATCCTTCCTGTGGGTCATCCCTGGGCTGTTGTTCCCACACATTCATCCTCTAAGGTTTATACTGAGTGTGCCAGGTCATTCTCAGATCAGTGGCATATGACAAAAAAAAATGTTTAAGTGCTGCCTTGAGACATTTGGCAAGCAAATAAGCCTGATTTGTGAATGAGTAAAAAAAAGGAAATTGAAGATAATTCATAATTTGCAAATTGTTTGTTCAAAGTCATCACTGCATATTTCTGAATAGCAAATATTTTTTAAAAGATTCAGAACTCTCAGAAGTTATTCACACAGCCCAGAAATCATCCATATTACCAAAGAATGTTACTGCAACAGATACTCTTGTCAGCTGAATTTATCATTACTGCAGTCTGTAGGCATTCACAGTGGTCATAGCTTTGCAGTGTGGGAATAAGTGCAAACAAATCTAACACAGACAAGGTCAGCTAACATTTTAGTAATGTGATTTGGTCTCCAAACTCATAACAACTTGGAGTGATTTCCAGTAGAAGCCAATGCAAAACATAAGATATCTATTTTGTCTGAGTTAAAATATGGGAATACAAATACCTCAGCTATTATATTCCAGGGAAAGATGAGGACAATTAGTCAGGAAAATTTAAACAGCATGATGTTGTGGAAAAAATTAGTGTCATACCAGACTGCATTAATAGAAGCATGCACAGTCTATAATGCAGATGAAATCCTCTTGGTACTCTCTGCAGAACATCTAAGGCTTCAACCAAGCACCTATTCAATTTTTGTATTCAAGGAATACAAGTACCCATCACAGATAGCTCAGGTGGGAGCAGCAGAAATTATGAGAGTTGTGACCGTGTTGCATGATATACAACTATTGCCTGACATAAATGGGATTGCTTAATCTGAAAAAAAAAGACTTGCTAAGAATTTTTAAATGTGTAGTAGGTTGCTGTGAAAAGAAAGAGAAAAATGAATTTCTTTGTATCCTTGGCAAACACAGTAAAAAGGATACAAGCTTAAGACCAAACATTCGGGAAAGCTTTCTAGGAACAGTGCAGCATTAAAAGTGACAGTGTGGAAAGATTGAGGAATATGCACCCAGCAACAGTTTGTAGGAACATATTGGGGAAGTGTAGGCTATGAGTGACAGGAGAATGACATCCTGCCTTGGGACAGGTGAACTGGCTAGACAGCTTCTCCAGAATCACTCTATATGACTGTCTCTTTTCTTGATTCTTTTCCTTAAACCCACCGTAACCAAAATTTGCTGACTCCTCTCTCAAGTGCACCAGCTGCAGTCCAAAGCATTGTCACCAGAAAGGGGCCAGAGTCACTGCAGCATCACTTACAACATAAACCACAAGGGCTAGAGAATGAAAATCCTTAGGCACATGGGTAACAATTTCCAGCACATTTTCATCATGAGAACTGAAAAGTGTATGGTTTTAAGTCCTGATCTTTTAGCTTCTGTACCTCATAAACAAACAAGGCTAAAACAAAATTCCCCACTTTGCTGCCCTCTTTGGGAAAGGAGCCTTGAAACCTTCACTTGATACTTAGCTTTCAGGTAGTCTTTGACATTGTGCAGCTTTTGGCTTGAAAGCTCTGGGAAGAGCACCTGACTTCAAAACAGATTTATTGTCATTCAGCTACTAGGTGGAAGTTCAGTGTAGCTATACACAGCACTGAAATCTTTGATCTTTTGTATTTCTGTTCACATTTACAGTTGTGGAAGTTATACATACAATTTATTTCAGATACTTATGAAACTGTTTCCTTCAGCCTTCAGGGATATTTTCTTAATGCAAATGTATTCACTTGTTGTCATATTTCTTGATTGGAATTGCTTTCCACAGACTGTCTCTGAAAAATAATGAGCACGCACACTTTATTATTAAAATCACCCACACCCATTACCATTAGCAATGGAAGTTAGTGTCAGGGTTTTCTGACCGACAGTAATGTGTGAATTCATAACAAGATGTAGTACAGTCAGATTTTAGCATCCTGTCAAACATGTAAGTAGAATTTAACGTATTCAAATCCATGTTTTACAGTGCTCAAGTTTACAAGCTTATTAGCATTGATGGTATGATTATATAAACCTTTTCAGCTATTTGTACTGTAAAATAGTGAGATAAATTATTTGATAATTAATTACATATTCTTTCAAAAAGCTCTCTGTCTATTTCCATTTCTCCTTCTCTCCCTAATTCTGTATAAGGTTAATTTATTTTTTCCGTACCTTATTATTCTTCAGTTCCTATTATATTCCTACTACTGTCATCAGTTACACTGAACAGCTGAACTTGAATATGAAATGACATATTTTTTTCCAAATCAGTAAGAATGCAACTACAATTAAGTTTCCTTGAAGGAAAAATACAGTCTGTCCACCCCCTTTATGAGGTTCATGGCTATTCAGGTAGCAAATGCTGGCAAGTGCATTTCTTTTCATTCTGTGTTGCTTTATAAAAACTGGAGATTTTCCGGTAATTTGTGGAGCTTGTGGCATGTTTTTATTGCCTCAGGTATGGATTACTATAACAGGCTGCCCTGGTGCTTAGTGTAAGAACATATGGGAATAGCATTTCTTGTTGAATAAGGCTCCTTTCTTATATTAATATGCACTAACATCAAGTTGGTTTTTGGGTAGAGTTTAAGAGGACAGTTTTTGTCTGTTGTATTTAGTCCTAACTATGTGAAACAATTCCATCACTAGTATTATCACCAATGTACCTGAAGTTACATCCCTTAGTTTAAATGAGAAATATTCTTCAGCCAGTGTCCTGAAGGCTGGAATATTTTGTTTGTTTGTTTGTTCGTTTGTTTGTTTTTCCTGCACTCTGATAGAGCACTTTGTAGGTGCTTCAGAAGCTTTTACGTATGTTTGTGGGAAAATGTAGTAAGAGTGTCGGTCATTCTGAAAAAGGAGAGAGAGGAGATTATGTGGTGCTGAAGTCAGGTCCTTCGTAGATATTTGGACCTGGCAGTGGAGAACTTGACTTTCCAAAAGTCTGAGTTTGACCTGAGCAGCCTCTGTTACAGCACATTGGTACATTTCAAGTCCAGGTAGATATCTCTAAAAAATGGCTTAGAAAGGAAAGATGCTCTGCCATCGTGCTTGTAAGGTCATCCTCTATTTTGGGGTACTTCTTAAAACTGGGGAGTGATTAGTTCCAAGGTACAGGGGAATCACACCCCTAGCAAAGAGACAGCAAGACTCAAGTTTTTCAGGGTGACATTCATTACACTGGAGGGACTGGGAATATTGCTGTCCCTGCTTCAGCCTGCTCAGATCAGACAAGGTTGGGGTTATGTTTCTTTATAAGATTAATACTCTGTGCTTGCAGTACCAGATTGATTGTTTTGATAAATATAGCAAAATCAATCACTCAATCTCTCTTCCTTACAGTTTAGGTTTATTACACCTAAACAGGAACTAGAATAAAACCCTTTTCTGTATTAATTAATGACTAAAACAGGCCTACCTGGACATTTTAAAACTGGGGAATTTAAGACAGAAACTAATTTACAGAGAAACTACTGGGATCTTTTCCCATTCCATGTCTTCCAACAATAGTTTAGATATTTAATTATCTCTACAGAAACAGACATTTCTTTGCATTTGTGTTTCCAATAGTTATGAATGCACAGAATGCAGAAACTGCAGATAATTTTGAATAATTTATTATTTTAGAGCAAACTACACTCCCATTTCCAGATGCTACTTAATTTTGATCACAGAAACAAGCTCAGAGTCACATTTCTTCAAATACTTCGCAGAAGAGTTGACTAGGAGATCTCATGATAAACGAGCAGCTTTTTTTCAGCGTGTACCCACTGGCTACATCTCTACCCTCGTTCTTTCTCCTTATTTGTCATTCAGAGCAATGTGCTGCAGCACCACTCTGACCAGCAGGTCGCTGGGGCAGAATGGATTCCCTGACAAATCGTTAGGGCTGGTAGCTCAAAGGAAGGCAGTGCACTGGTCCCATCCTTCCCAGCCTTACAACTGTCACAGCTGAAGTTGCTGCATAAAGGGGTCATGGAGTTAAACATTTTTTTTCAGGATAAAGTAAGCTAAAAAGTAACAATTGAATTTATCAGATCATAAGCAGTGAGAATTACCTTATTTAGGGACTCCTAGCACTTAGAACAAAGGGGTTAGTGTGTTCCTCCATGTAATGATTGTTTAATATCACAGTTGAAAAACTCTACCCATAAAATATAAATTAATTTAAAATAATACAGCAAGTAATTGCCTATATGAATAGCAGAAATTCAGCTCCATTGATCAATATGAGCAGATCCTAGCTAGAAAAAAAGAAGAAATGCAAATACCATGAAAGATCTTTTTGACCTCAATTGACAATATCATTAATGGAAGTTTATGAAAGTAGAAAGCTTATTTTTGTCCACAAATATTTTGGAGATCAGGGTCCCAGAACTATAAAAGAGTTTGCATCAGTTAAGACTTATCCTAGAATAAACTGGTGTTTTGTGTTTCTTAGCACTCCTCCTGTTCTGAACTCCATCAACTGCATGATATTTTTCTGCTTCTCAGAACTAGAGAAATTAGATGTGAAAAAGACCTTATAGTTCTCCTCATCCACCCCCATGACAATGCAGAACAGTCCACACAGAATATTTATTAGTGCATTGTCCAGTCTGCTTTTAAATGTCACAACTGATGGAGTTGTTCCTTTCCCTTGGGATATTATCACAAAGCCTAATAGCATCTACTTTCAGAAAGTTTTATTCAGTGTTCATTCTGAATTATCCCTTACTCAGCACAATCCAAGCTGTAAAACCTTCTAACAAAACAATCCTTCTACCTCTTTGTAAATGTGAGAAAAATCAGAAGAGGGTAATGAAAATGCTGATGTTTTCTACAAAAAAAATATTTTCTTAGTGCTGATTTAGACGAAAAAATATGCGTGTGTGTGAATATACATTTTTATCCCAACCATTGTGAAACCCAAGGGATTTTTGGCAGCTGACTAAAGCTGGTCCAAGTTTTAATGATATATAGATTCAGAACTCCACATAAAACAGGGACAGGGCTTCAAAATGCTCACTTGTGTAGAAGATGAAGACCACATCCCTTCAGATGCTTAGAATTTTTAAAAATAATAAGCAGTGCAGAGAAGATTTCCTTTACTTCAAGACTCATCTGGAAGTCTGTCATGTTGGCAATCCTTTGGTACATGACAATTTCAGGCAGCTCCTTAGGTCATCACCAGAGAGAATAATGTGAGAAAAGGCAGGCACGATCTTTTCCTATCTTTTTAATCTTTGTTTAAATTAATTTTCTTCACCAGTTTTATCTCATTTTTCCCTGCCTCAAGTTACTTACTGGTTTGGTTTCAGTTTTCCTATTTCCGTGATGAACAAGAAGAGAGCTGTGCTCCCATGGACAAGACTGAAACAGAAGTTGGTGGAAATGAGAACTGATCTGCTTTTATTTAGCTGTTTGTTTTTTTTTTTAATGACCCAGCCTAGAGGTTGAGGATATGTTTACTCCCAAACAGAATTATGTCAACGAAATGGGAGGAATTTTGTAAATTTTTTATGCTTGTTTACTATTCCCAGGATTTTCTTAAAATCTTTATTCCTCTTTAAAGTGAGATTGAAAGATTTTGTTTGAATGAACCTTTTTGATATGCAGATTTCAGTGGATATATGTGAGAAAAACCAGTATGTTCTATGGAAAACAGGAAGGGAGATACCTATTTACAAATATATTTTCTGTCAAAACCAGATTTTGATGGGAGCACTTCATTGTTTCATCTTAACCTCCAAAACTGTTTTATTTCTGCTTGTGTACTCAAATACTGCTGATTTTTTTTCTGCTACTGTTAGCTGTGAAGAGAAAGGAAAGATTGGGAAAAGCTGGGGGGGGAGGGGAGCACTTTTCATATATTTACATTTATTTTTATTTATTTCATTTTACTGGCAATTTAATTAATGCATTTTTTGCTTTCTAAAACTTGCCAAAGAACATCAGCTGAGCCTTATGAATGACTCAGGCTCTCATTTGGCTGCACTAGAATTCTGAACTGAGGATTGCTAATACTTCGTTTTCCCAGGAAATCACATTAACACAACAATCCCTTTTATAGGAATATTTATAGTTAGTGTTCATACCAGTAAGGTGTCTGCAATGTGTATCCAACAGCAGAAGTTTACTTTTACTACTAGATTAACTGATAGGAAGAGGATGTGAAATTTCAGAAGTGCCAGCACATGAAATCTAGTTTGAATTTTGACTGGAGTACTCTGTTTTCACAAAGACGGTTAAGTACAGAAGGAGTTGTTTGAAACTAAGCAAGATAAATCATCTTAGGGAAAGGATGGAAATGGCTGGCTGGATTTTTTGAGTCTATGCAAAGATACTATCCCCCTGGAATATGGCCCCTGAAATATAACCCCTGAAAGGTTATCTGAATCATAAAAGTTTGTGCCTCTCATGTTCAAAGGAATGAAATGCTCTAATAAAAACTGGCACCTCACAGGCGTCACAACCAGCTATCTGCAGCAGCGGCAGCGAGCCTCGTCTACAGCTGAAAAGCACAATCTTTCTTGCAGTGCCCATCTAAATATGTTGTTTGGACAGGTTTGGGGTTTTGTATTGAACACGCTTTGAAACCCCCATGACATGTGATAGCACTTAGCTCAACAGCAAATTCTCACAGGAAACTTACGTTACATATTTTACATCCCTAATGTAATTATCAGGCCAAAAAATATACAGGGGAGCAATGAAGCTTAGCCACTCAAACATTGCATTTCCAGTGCACGGTGCTATTCCTGACAGAGCCAAGAAGAGAGAGGAAATTCAGGGAGTGCTGAGCTGAATTTCAGAAGCAGATTCAGATTAATGGCAGATCATGGTTGGTTAACAGTGAGCTGCAACCTCTGCTTGGCTGCTGGTCTGTCTGAGGCTACAGCACTAGGGCTTCCAGCAGGGCTGGCGGCAGTCTCTATTGCTAATTTATGATTGCCAGGGACCTTTTGTTACGGCCACGCGTTGTGAGTTTTTTGATTGTTTGTTTTTTGGGGTTTTTGTGTGTAAAATCCAGGAAGCACAAACTAGTGTGTGCTTTGATAAATCTCTGCAAGCAGGCTAAACTGGAGAGAGGACGTACCTAATAATCACCAGCCCTGACTGAAAGGGGAAAAAGGAAGAATATCATTGTGGCTTTTAAATATGACTATCAGGGGTGAAACTCTCCAGCTAGACCAGATAAAACCAGAAACGAAAGGGAACTGGAGTTACACTAGCAGCAGCTTAATAGCTGCAATTACCAGCTGGGCTCCCAGTTGGAGTTACCACCCATCAGAGCCCGAGGTGAAAAATGTCAGGGGGATAGAGTGAAAGGCCTGCCTGAAAATGCAAAACCGCAGAGCATTCACTTGCTAAAACACTTGGATGAGCTACTCGTTCTGGTCTTTGTGCTCTTTTAAATACAGCCATCTAGTTGTCTTGGAGACAAGCACGTGGGGAAAAAAAAAGCCACTCAATATTCCTATCCCTGACTATAATCCCCTGTTATGGATCAGCTAAGTAATAGTCTAAATACAAAATGTATAAAATATTAACCTGACAAACTGCTCTGCTTAAGTCAATGACATATGGATAGAAGATGTGGGTAGCAAGAGGTTTATTAAAATGCTCCGGTTCAGCTGCAGCAGGAGTGACAGAATAAAAGCATGACTTGTAAAACAGAAAGGGTAGGGAGATATTAACACTGAAGTGCAGATGAGCAAATTCTCCTGGAAATCTCAGAGAAGCAAACAGCAAATACGGTTGATTAAAATTACTATAATTGTGGTGAGAAGTTGTACATCACTCGAACACCCTACTGTATGTAGTTCCAGATACTAATTTGGGCTCTAATTTGCCCGTCCTTGAAGACAGTGATAAAACTCTCCTTGACTTCAAACAGGAGCAGAAACAGACTCGTCAATTCATAGGAAAGAAATAAATGTCTGGCTTTAACACGTGAGATCAGCAGCCCTAAAATATATCTTGAAGGCATCCCTAGATTTTATTGATGATAACTTCATATTGACTGCTTTTAAGTTCTTTAAATAAATTGGAAAACTTGATTTACTTCTTGCTGTATATGGTAAGTTTGAATCTGTGTAACTAAATAACACCAAGCATTTGTAAAATACTTTTCAGGAACATCCAGGAATAGGATCTGCATTTTCACAGGTAATGACTAGGAAAAACATCTCTATCACAGTGCTCTCCTTCAGATATGTAAAAGAGAGTTACCCTCACACTGAGCTCTCACCTTTAGGAAACCAGTCTTTCTAAAAGGTTTTAAAGCAAAGCACTTAGAAGTCATCCAGAACCACTAATCACTTTTAAAATTCGTGGCAAATGCATTTGTTTTACCAATTTACACCAATGATGTCATGCTGTGTCTATGTATACTTCTATTTAAATCCGAGACAATCGCTGTATGTTTCCCATCCCTAAGGGGATGTACCTCAACCACTCAACCTTCCTGAAGAGGACAAACATGTTTTAAGATCTGGATAACTGAGGTAGAATTAACTGAGATGCTTTGACCCTAGCTCATACTATTAGAATTTTTGTTACCATCCACTACCAGGATATTCTTCTTCTTTAAATCCTCCTCTCACAGAAGTTGTGTGCATTGTCCCAGCCTTTTAAACAGCGTGCTTAAGCCTACTGTTCATATTCTTCAAATTGTCAAAGTTTTCTTAAAAACCCGAAACAGCTAAGTATTTGCTAGGATATATTGCTATCATCTGCTATCAGAAATGATTACACTAGTTTCAAAAGTTTGCACTGTCAAAGCTACGCTGAAACGGAAGAAAGGAAACTGCAGTGAGGTTACTGCTTCTGGATGGCATTTGTGTCTAATCTATTCACTACATGCAGTGCTTTGAAATGAGTGCACTTCTCTGAGATGCCACGGCGTAACAGGCTGTGTTTTTCTCAGTTTAAGTCTACTGAAATTAGGAGATACAGAGTTCTGATATTTTCTTTTGGTGATCCATGAATGACATAAGCAATCTTAATTGTGTATAAAATCCTGCCTTCAGCTAGGCCCATGAAATTTGAAGGCTATGAAAATATGCATGCAATGAGTGTGATTTCAAAAAAAAACCTGACTGCTAATGAAAAAAAGTCCTGAAATCATTTGAAGGGATATTCAAGCTTGTGGTTAGGTAGATGCCAGATGTTGATGCAGAGGGAAGGGAAGTTGAGGAAATTTAGGAAAAATAGGTACATGAACCCTTAGGATATTGGGTTACCAGCCAGCTGGGAGACACCTGGAAAGAAGCTATTTAAAGATGTTTGAAGTAAGGGTCTCTTGTAGAGGGATTGGCCAGAGGGTCTGAAGAGCAGAGAAGACCCTTCTGCTCCTCCCAATGCCTCCTACCTCCCTCAGCCTGCAAGGGGTAACTTCCAGCTCCCCACAGTCCCTGGCAAAGGGCCGGGCAGCCCGGGGGGAGGGAGCCCGCCGTGCTGGCAGTGGGAGAGAGCTGGAGCATTGCCAGCTCCTGCCGGCCCAGGGCTGGGGAAGGGCACGGCAGGGGTGTGCCTGTGGGGCATTGGCATGAAGCTCTGGTGGGACTGAAAGAGCAAAGGTGATTTCATCGACAAGAAACAACTTTTCTTTTTTTTTTTTTTTTTTTTTTTGTACATTAGTTTTCTTTTTCCTCATTTTTATATTATCTTTACATTAACAAGAAATTACTTTGCAACGAATAGCTCTGATTAGTCAGCATTTATTTCTGTAATTACTTCAAACGTAATTTCATTCACCTACATCCAAAAGACTGCTGACAACTTTTATAGATTTTGTTTTTTTCAAGGTCAGAAAATGCATCTGCATACATACATAAATACATAGAGAAATAGATAAAATTTAGTTAATTTCTACTTGTACTATTTATATAGAGATGTATAATTAAATCATTCTAATCTCCAGTTTCCTGAATTGCAATCTTGCTTAAGAATATAATCTTTCATTAAATATGTATGATATAGATTACACTTAACATTATATGCTTTATATCTCCTTTTTTTTGCATAGAAAACATTGAAAATGGAAAGGTAGTGCATTTGAAGGACTATAAAGGTGAGAGGACAAATAAAAAAATTCTGTATTATTTGGAGAATTCACCCAAATTCTGTGACCTTAAACCAATTCAGTATTTAAGTAGAATTTATTTTATCTCTGCTACTGATAGCCATGAAGCATAAGAAAGCCAGTTACTTTTTGGAGATTGTCTCTCGAGGGAACTCATTTTGATCACAAGCTTTTCCTGCCTCAGTTCTCCCCTTGTGAAATGGGGATAACCATTTTCTCTCTGCCTGTCATGAGATGAGGAAATGTGCTTTCAAGGATATTTGGATATTAGAACAAGGAATCTGTATAAACATTTCAGAGGGAGGTAAACAGAAAAATACAAAGCTGAAGTGCATTAATTGATTACTTTCTGCTTTGCTTCATAGTTTTAACTTTTTGTGTGTCTGCTTCTTGCCTTTGTCTGTAATTTTGCTGAAGGAGTATGTTTCTAATTAACGAGAAGCTGAGTTTTCTGATTGTGGCTCAGCATTTGAAGCCTAGCTGTTGCACTTACTATTGTTCAGAACCACACTACTTTTTTTCCTGGGAAAAATCTAATTCAGAGCTCAAATAGCCAGTTCAAACAGAGTTTATTTTGAGCTGAACTCATCTTGGTCACTTATTCCTGCAAATGTCTTGGCATGTGCCAAGCAAAGCACCCCAAATACCAGATGACACAGTGGAGTGGAGAACTCTTCTACTACTTCAGCTCCAGCTTGTGGAGGAGGATGTTCAGACACCCACTGTCTCTCTTCTCCCTTCCATGTTGTTACTTTTCTTCCTCAAAGGCATCTGCATTCAAAGGTAACAGGAGATACAGTGCTGCTCTGCTAAAAGGGTTTTCGGAAGGCTCTGCCCTTTCTTCAGGTGAATATAACCATTGCTTTAAATGCCTTCCTCAATCTGGACATTTAGCACATGACTGAGCAGTGCACAACACCATGCTTGGATCCTTCTTCTTCCTTCAAGACCCCCCCGCTCTTCCACAAACTTCCTTGCCTTACACTCCAAATACATCCTCTGTCACAAACCTGTGCCTCTGTCCCAAAAAGGGCCTCCACACGTGGAGTATCCAAGCTTGGCAATACACATTTATGGCATTTTTGAGATAGCATCACATTTTGACAGTAAGTGCAACAAATTAAAAATAATTTTTAATCCTTTTTCTGATGGAAATTTTGTGTAGGTAATAGAAACTGTGATGCATTTCATTCTCTACAGGAAGTAATTTTAAAAAATTCCCTAGCTGATTATATCTGCTTTCCGTAAGCCTTCCTGATGTACACTAAAGGAAGATGTGGCTCTGCTGTAAAGTGATCCAGTTTTGAAAAAGAGCACTCTGATATTAATGCATTTTAACACTGCTTAATGGGTTTATAATTCTATTCAGCATTTTAACTGGAAAGCAGGGATAGGAAGTAGGTGGGAAAATATGCCCATGTAGCCCTCCCTCTTATTGATCATTCTGCACCAAACACCAGAAAGATGAGCAGAGGGGTGGGGGATCTGGCGTCAGTGGACAGGTAGGAGACACCAGAACAGTAGTGATCATTTAAAACTTGCATTTTGAAACCAAAACAGCTGCGAATCCTCTGAAAAGACTGAATATTTTAACACACATATTCTGCTCATAAAAATACTCTCTCTTGCCAGTGCTGTCACTTTGTCTACATTAACAAAAAACATTATGAATCCAAGTTAAACTGGCTATTGCAATAAATGAAAATGGCAATTCCATTTACTTAATTGGCAGGTATCCAATATCTTTTTATTCTTAGAATGAAACAGCTGGGATCGTGAAAAGTTACAACTACTCTGTAATAACTGCTTCATGATATCATCGCTTTCATAAGAAGAAGACAGAGGTTCACCTGGAAGAGAAGACATGGCTAAAATACATATCATTAAAATATGAAATAAAAATCAATAAAGTCTTTTGTCCATCCTACTCTTTGGGGAATAATTTTCTGGGTAACAGAGTCATTACTTTAAGTATTCACTTCAAGATCCATTCTATCACTGTTAGCCCTGATGAAAACTGTCTATTCCATAGATAGCCTCACAGGAAGAGTCTGGGGTCTTTAATCCTTTCACTTTTCATACTGGTTCATTATTCATTACAAAAAAGAATAGCTTTATTGATCAAAGAAATTATTTATTGGGTAAAATATTACCCAAATTAGTGAGTGTATTAGAATTTGCTCACATTGGTTAATCTTTTTGTGTGCTCAGTTCCCCAAGCTTCGTGGCCCTGCTTCAGGGATAGTTAGAACCATTTGTAGCAAGATGCCAATGAAGGATGAATACCAAAAGCCACATAATTACAGATGCTGGTGTGCAGATAAATGCAATGTATTTTCATTTTCTTCTTGATATCCCATCCCTCCTCAAATCCTTTATGAAGGAAGGATTAACAGGTTACAGAGGAGGCCTGAAGTACAGACTAAAAAAATTCTGGAAGATTTTTCTCCAAAGATTTGTGGCATTTTGGACAGCTGCTGAAATATCTACCATGGCCTTTTCCTTTCTCATCACATCTATTTCTTGGTTTGGAAGCTCTTTGGAAGAGGGACTATGCATTTTGGGGGCTCTGCCCTAAAGAGAGTCTGGCCAAAGCATTTGTGTATCCCCATAAGTAACATCACTGATAGCATTTGGTAATTTTATAATGCTTTCTAAATACCCAGCCAGAGCCAGTGCTGCACCACCACCTGATAATACATTTCTGATGATGTCAGAGCAGTTTTGACTGTTCTCTGGAAATGTTTATTATTCACCCTAGGATATTTTTGGCTCACCTGTAGAACCCTAGGCACATGTGTATTAATAGCATAATGAGGAGTGATATTTTAAATAAATTCATAACTTCTTAGACCAAAGGGATTATAAAGTTATAAGGCTATATTTCCTATGCCTTAAAACTTATAATGGTTTTCCCATAAAATTTTCTTTGCTGGGAAGCATAATTTTCATTTCATATTTTTTTCATGCGACATCTCCAAAGCCAGGCTGGTGCATGAATATATATATATAGATATATAATTATATAATAAAGTTTTTGCATCTACAGTTGAAAAAAAACCACATTAAATGTTGACTTCTTCAGTCTTTACCAAATGTTGCAGCCAAGCAGAACACTATTTGCAGAGCAAAGAAGATGGTGCAGAGGACCCTGCTTCTGTCCCAGATATGTTTTGGGATGATTTTGAACCAGATATAATCAGGTTGAATGAAAACTTCCTGGTTCTCACAATGTGAGGTGTGCTTCTCAAACACATCTTCCAGGTTTGTTTATTTTATGTAAAAAAGGGACCAGTTTTCTGCTTTCTCTCAGAATATGCCAATGTACAGTAAGTGCAGGTGATTTGCTTCAGAAATGCACTCTGGAAGTGAAGGTGAGGAAAATTATTGAAGTGATGAGCTTTAGGGCCAGTTGTGAGCAGCATGAGCTTGTAACAGACGTGGAGAATAGGGGAAAAATGAACAGGTTGCCAAATTATTTAATGTCAGAGTCTTTTTTCAGGTTTGCATTAATATAATTGGGTTGAATTGTAGATTTTAAGGACTGATAGTCATTTAGGTATGATCCCAAAATCATATTGAATGAAATCACAAGAAAAAAGTTAATTACTCTACTGCTGGTGTAATAATTTTAAAATTCTTTGTGTGTTAGATTCTCCACTTTTCAATCATTAAAAAGATTCCAACAACAAAACTCAACAGTGGTATCCATAATCAATATTCAACTAGTGGTTTTAAGTCCTGTACATCTGAGTGAGAGCATCCAGCCTAAATTTTTAAAGAGAATGACTGTTTCATGGAAATGTCTCAGAACATGGACAAGCAATTAGGTTAATGTTTGCCAAAGTCAACAAAATGAAAGAAATATCTTCCAAAACCAGAAAACCACACGAATAGCATCAAAGCTAGAGAGCTGCTTCAATGGGAAAAATATAAGTTTAACTACAAATGACTTATACCAGAGGGTCCTGGACCCTCTGACAATTAGTGTATTCCCAGATAAGGTGAATGAAATAGTTTCAGATCTACTTTACTGACAGAAATTGCATTAAACTGCCCTTAGTGCTGCAAGTAAAATGTTACACTCCCCCCTCCTCTAGAGCTTGGACACAAAATTGAGTTAGGGATGTAAAACAAGTTGTCAGACATTGGATGATAACCATAACTGCTTATAAATGCCTCTATCAGTTTTGGTCTGTTTTATTTGTGATGCAACGGGCCTTAATCTAAACTTCAGAGAAAAGAGGTTAAATTACATTAATGTATATTTAGCCAGTCTAAGAGCAGAGACACAGAAATTCACTGCAGTGTGATTTGTGGGCAGAGAAGCCTCTTTAGCATTGTCTTCTGCATGCTCCCCTTTTGTGGAAGAAAAAAATCCTCATATAAAAACTGTTGTACTGTATAGGTACTACTGACATAGCTTATTCTTAACAGAAAAAGGTTAAACTTTTTTTTTTTTTTTTTTTAACAAAGTTAAAACCCCTGGTAACAGTGTCCAAAATCAATGGGAAGTAGAACTGCCCACGCAGAGAAGACAAGCAATTTGTGAGCTGAAGGAAAGATGTTTGGGTTGTGCACACCCAGCCACGCAGGCTTGACAAGAGTGGGATTTCCTGACAACATCTGTTTGCTCATTAATAGTGCCAATAATGTTTTGGGAAAGACTTTTCTCTTGCGCAAGAAGCTGCAGGAAAGCAGTCAGAAAAGATTCAGCATTTAGGAGAGACAGGCACGGCCATTGTGATGGTTGTGGAGGAAGCATCCTAAGCCCAAAAGGAAGCCCCGTGGAGGCTGCGGTGCGTGCCAGGAAATGCCACAGACCCAGCCAGGCAGATGGCAGATCCGGGTGAGAAAGTAGCCAAAGCAGGGGCAGGGCAAACCACAGCTGGGAAGTCTGCGGGAAAGCGCTGCCATCAGACTCTTGCGAGTCAGGGACTGCCCTTCTTCCTCCAAACCCAAGAAAGGCTGTGTGCTTGCAGATCCATAACCCACAGCACCTGAGGTCTGCAAAGCCGGGCAGACCAGCTGTGTGTGAGCGCGGCGGGAGCAGATGTTAACGCAGCAGCACCTCTCCGAACAGAAATAGGAGCGAGGAGTCCCGCCTGAGCTTTCACGAGCGCTATTGCTCTCTACAAGTTGTTCTTACCTGTCACTCTGTCCCCCAGATTTTTCACCCATGCGTTTATATTACTTTCCTAAAATAACAGTAAACCAGTGCATTAATATCTGCATAATGGGACTGCAAACACATGCTTTTGTTGTTTTTGTTGTATTTGTAGTTTGAATTTGCCCTTGCAAGTATTTGAGTTCTCTGATAACATTGCCTAGTTTAAAATTTTGCCTGAGAATTTTCCTTCAACTTTTACTTATGGCTAGGAGAAAATCATCACTGCTCCCCCAATAAAAGATATCAGGCAGCTTTAAAAGAAAGAAATATTTTATTTAAAAAAAATATCAAAATGAAGTTTCAGCGTTTTCAGGAGTCATTCTAATTGCTTTTATTTAAAACTATGCAATAAATTCATTTTACTGCAATTTTGAGCAACTCTTATTGAACGTCAGTATAGTTTTTCTTATTGTATCTTTTAGATGCGTTTCTGACAACATTAAAGGTATGAGGTAGGTAAATTGAGAGACAATTTTTTTCTGATACTGTTATGTTGTGGAGTAAAATTGATCAAAGTGGAAGATAACTACCTTTATTTGAGCTGGTTAAATTGTTGAACTAATTAGGAAAATATCTAGAATAAGGAAAGAGGGCTGCCCTGCCTGCTATGAACAAATAAGCCCTTGCATCAGCTTGTAAATGGAAAGTGAGCTCCACATATAGGTTTCAAAAAATACTAAAAAAAAAAAGAAAAAAAAAAGGAAAAAAAAAAAAAAAAGAAAAAAAACCCAACCTTAAAAGAAAATAGCCTGCTAGGTAAAAACTTAGGATGGGAAGCCCAAATGAGATGAGAGACCAGCTCACAGACAGTAATCATGCTGATTTTCAGTGATATTTTTATTGTAAACTGGTTGCCTTAGTCTTCTGTAGCCTGCCAGACTAATTGCTAGAACAAAGTGGTGTGTAAAAGATTAGTTGCAGCTGGCATTGAAATTTGGGGAACAGTGCAGGAAGGGCAGCAGGTTTGAGAACAGCCTTAGAGCTCCCAATGGCAAGGCTCGGAGACAGGAAGGTCTGTCCTGCCCCATGTCCTTCACTCCTGGTGGCCTTAGTCTGGGCCAGGACAATTCCCTGCTGCCGCGATACTGTGCAGCTATTGCTGGCACACAGCCCTGATGTAGCGGTGCAGGTGGCTGCAGCTACTCTTCATCCTGAGCATAACTCAGACAGCTGTGGTGGTCAGCAACCCAAGTTTAGCATGTAATTTTCAATCATGGTGAGAACCCATGACTCCCTTGTTTTGCCTTTTGCATGTTTTCCCCTAATTGGTTAATATTTTGTCTTCTCGTTTTATGTATGAAATTATGTATATTCATTTCCCTTCTTTAATATGTATTAGTTCTAGAAAGTTCCTTGTTCCTCGACGCCCCATTGGATCCTTCCCTCAGTCCCTCCTATGTGTTGTCCCCATTGGTTCCCTTCCTGTCAATCCCACCTGCTTGTCTCTATCCCATTGGCTGAGATCCCTTTCCCCACCTATTCTGTACCCAGTATAAGATCCCTGGACTCTCCCACCAATTGGTCTCTTTGTCCCTGTGATTTCACGGGAATAAACTTGTGTGGAACACACATGGAGAGTCCCCTCTCTTTACTTCTCTGCCTTCGCCTGCGTGCCTGCTGAACAGTGACAGGAGGATACAGCCCCTTTTGGGTGAGGAGCTCTGCCCCTTTTCATTGTGTGTTGGGCACTGAGTGCTGCCTTCCAGAGGGGCTTCAGCGTTGACCTCTGGGCTTCTTTGTGTCGGCACGCGAGGGGTAAAACCCCTTCTGCCAGCTCCCAGGGGCTGAAAACCCCTCCACCCTGATGGTAAGGAGTAATATTGCGTCCTTCCCTCACTGTGCATCATATCCCTATGTTGCATCACATGATGATGCCCCATTTCCCATAAAGGTTCCAATTTTTAAGTTGCAAAAAAAAAAAAAACAAAACAAGACTGTGCAGATATATGATGACCTCTGGACAGTTATGCTGCTTCTCTCTTCCCAGCTGTCTCTCACCTAAACCCCCCTTCCTGGACTCAACATAGGCAGAAACACTTGAAGGCCTGATGGTAAACACGTACCTCAACATCCTCAAGCAAAAGTGAACTCTTGGTGTCTTTGGGTTCAGCTAACTACCTGCACATAAACATTCAGAAAAGCAAATGTAAAAATCTAAAGCCTCAAAATCCCCTCCTTTTCTCCTTTCAGCTTTATCTAAACTCCAAACCTGGGCTGTTTGAAAGGAAAGGACAGTCTTGGTGGAAGCATTGCCAAGAAATATCCATGCCAAGAAGGGGCATGTCATAGGGTGATGATTTCATTGCAGAAAAATTAAAGGTACACAGGTGGAAATGCTTCCAGACAGCTGAGAAAACCCCCTGAGGAGATATCTGGGCTGGAGGGCAGGCACTCAAGAAGATGCAGAGAGGGCAAAGCATCTAGGCTGAGATGCTCCCAGGCAAGTCTGACCTTGCTGAGATGAGACATGCCATAGGAAAAGCAAATAGGTTAAAAGCAGAGAAAATGTTATCTCATATTTTCATTTTATTCTAAATGTAGTTACCATGGCAGCAACAAGCAGTTTCGGGGCTTGAGTTCCTCTACAGACATACAGACATCTTTTGAATTTCCCTCTTCTTCCATTGCCATGTCTGTCCCCAGGAGCACAGGCTGAAAACTCACTCATTTTTCCTGACATGGGCAGTGTATCAGCAATGAGAACAACCATGACAAAAGTACTATAAAACCTCCCTAAAACCATAAGGATAATATTTTTATCTTTCCTTCCAGAACACCTAACCCAAACCTCCCACCTCAGTCCTCCATATTTTGTCAGGAACAGAGTAGTCTCTGCACAGGTGTTGCTGCATCCCCTGCTCATGCAGTTCTTGTTTTTAGAGCAAGAAGAGAAATCCATCAACATCCATTTATATCTCTATTCATTTGCATAACTGAGCTATTTTTCCCCTGAAGACCTCTTCTTCAGACTCATTTTTGAATGCAGCATAATTCAGGACCCTCCTGCACTTTTGGGTTGGGCTGACCTGGAGTAAAACACTGGCTGGGGAAAAGGAAAAAAATCCATCTTGAGCCCAGTTGTAAGCAGGAGAGAACAAGTTTTCACATCGAGAGTCACCCAGTCGTTTTGGCCACCAGGCGGCTATGACTGTGAGATATGGCCTGTGAGCCCCAAATTTAATACTTAGCAACAAGAATCTCTGCTTCTTAGTTGCCCCTAAAGAATCTCTCTTCTAGACTAAAATCAAAGAATTGTAGTCTTAGCTGCTTTTATCTGAGTGTAAGTTGAGAGAGAAGCAAAAGAAGTAATATGTGACAGAGTCTGCTTTCTTTTGTGCTACATCTGAACTGACTACAAGATAATACAATAAACAAGATAACAAGATCAAAGAGAGCTTGAGAGGGCTTCTTTTCCATTCCCTGGTCCCAAAGGAGAATCAATTATTTCTAAACCGTTCTTGAGAGATGTTGGACTAATCTGATCTTTGCTGTGGATGCCTGGCTAGTCTCCTCAAAGTACCCATGGTTTCTAGGATATTGTAGGGGGTACTAGGCAATTAAAAGCAAAGCACAAAGTAAGAAGGTCAGAATATACTGGGGACAGTTCAAGTAGCCAGGTGTTTTATTTACTTAGGATTAGACCTAATTTTCATTATCTTTTCAATTGCTCCATTTATTAGCTAGTATGGTACATTAAGGCAATGGTGTTACCCTTGCCTGATGCTGAATCATACTTTTCCAGGGCTTACCCTCTTCCCAGGAAAAAAACTGCTTTTTAGCAAACCCCACTCAGGAAAGCAATACTCCCTTCTTTTTGAAGATTAATTTTTTGAGTTGAATCACTTTATTTATTTGGTATACAAATTAAAAGCGTTTCATAACTTACATGAGCAGAAGAGGGGGATTGTGGCAAAATGCAGTTAGGAGTCAAGAATAAATGGCACCAGCAGCTGGAGTGGCTGGAAGCCACTGTGTCCCAAAGAGCAGCCTAAAAACTGTATGGGTTTATAGTATCTGAGAAACTGAACACCAACTCCTAGGTGAGCTTGTACTATGAAGAAAAGGAAAAATTATTAGTTCCACTTTTAAAGCCATGCATTTGCAGTGAGCACACTGCCTTCCTCCTCCTTCATGGGAGGAATATTTATCCAACACTTAATGCAGATCCCTCTCTACACTGCTGAGTGCTAATTTGTCTTGATACACAGACCCTCATAATCCATCCACTATTAAATAACTGTAAATTGGTAACTTTAATTGCTGAGGTCTCAAGCATTGCAATTCTCAGTATTTTCAAAGGAAAACAAAAAAACAACAACCAAAAAACCAAAACAAAATTTAAAAAATCAACTCTCCTGGGGTCTCCCCTCCTCAGACAACAATGTCAAGTTTTCAGTAAAGGGAAGCATGGAAGTTGCAGACTCAATTAAATCCAAGCAGCTAGAACTCCTTGTCAAGGTGGAAGTTACTTTTGAGGCTACAACTCATTTTCAGAAGCTGCTCAGACTTGGAGAATATCCATAGTCCTATTTTGCAATTTACTGAAGGTAAGGACCTGAATGTAGCTCAAGGGTAAGGGTAGCTGGAAGGCTGGTAGGGCTTCTCTATATAGTCTTGACTTTGTGTGTCACACCAAATGATTCCAGCTGTTGTGTGAGGCTGACATGGTCACTGCATTGTCCTTCCATGATTACAATATTCTTGCTTCTCAGCTTTGCAGCCTGCAAAGTATTTCTGCATCATTGAAAGAAGGAGCTCAGACATCCCATGACCTCCTGCTCCTCTGCTCTTCCAGCTGCAGTCCTGGGTTGGTGGCCACATACAGACAATTGCATTATATTGGTTGCATGCTTCTTACTCCAACAGCTATGAGGTATAACTGAGATATAACATTTTTGTCTTTTTCTGACAACTGTCTAAATCTTGTCTTTCTTCATCTTTATATTTCCCTCCTTTTCTCTGGGGAAGTTCTTGGAAGATAAAAATTTCTGAGCTCTTTTTCCTCCCACGGAGATAAGTTAGAAAGTTCCTTTAAGGAAAGTGACCATCCCATGGATGCTGCAAGGTCTCAGCTTCCACAAGGAAAAGAAATGTGACAAGCATTATTTCAGCAGCATTGAAAACAGGCCAACAATAATATGTCCATCATTCCCAGTGAGCTCTCAGGGAATTCCAAACTAAGATGATTTTGTATTATTCCTTTCTCTATGTATCCTTGACAAACAATGCAAAGAAGAGGCAGGGATTTAACTTTGGGAACGACCTTATCATTGAAAGGTGAAATAGAGGTTACTTATCTAACATTTGCTTTACAGGGCTGTGGTAGGATTGATACATAGAAAATGGGGTAAAGCAGGGGATAGAAGTTGTGGGTTTGTATTTGAATATTGCCTCTAACTTTGGAGCTTTATACAACCTTTATTCTCTTTCTGGAGTGCTGGGCAGTGTTTTGTGGATACCATGAGTGAACTGTGCTTTTGGTATTAAACATTTATTACATAGCTTCTATGTTTGCAAGCATCCAGATCAATGATTTAAACTATTCCCACCAGATCTATGTTTCTATCAACCGCTTTTTTCTTTTCTTTCAGAGAAGATACCTGAACCATCGTTTCAAATGGGGAAGATTTCTGTTGAAAAATCCATTATGAAAACTAAAAAGCTTTTGTGCAAGGGGAATTCTTCTGACACAGGGAAGGAGCCATGGACAACACCACGAGGAAACCTGTGATTTGAGTGTCACACAAGTTGTAGAAGACATTTGCTGGGGAAGCAAGGCAAACTAAGGTAAACCATCTCCAATTATCCTTTCAACAAATGCAAAATGCAGCAGAGAGGAGAGCCCTTAAATTAAGTGTGCAGTTGCCTTCTCCAGAATGAACACAAAGCTGCATCACATAATACCACAACTGTAGATGCCAACAAGACATGGAACTTCCAAGAAGAGGGAAAATGCACATCAAAATCAAAGCATCCTGCAAGTTCAAGGAGTTTATTATCTTAAGTGGGGGGATTCTTTTCATGAAAATTTGTCCAGTCTTTATCTATCTCTAGTAATAGTTATGTCTCTATTTTCAGATAAGCAAACTAAGTGAAATAACAAAACACCTAACTACAGACGTTGCTGACTGTCTTTGGCACCAGTGATAACACCTATATTTGCAAACGTGTAAGTGTCCCTCCCATATTCTTGAACTTCAGTGGTCTTCTGATAATGTATAAATCCTGTTAGCACTTTCCCCAGAACTCATGAAGACATCCCTGCCCATATCCTCCCTTTATCAGCCAGCTCAGACAGCCAGCAGCTGCATAATGAAAAGGAAATGAAATTTTCCTGTTAGCAGCCTCCTCCAATTCGGGGAAACAGGGACAGGCATCGCATCTGCCTGCAGTACTCTCAGGGCTTCTCATATGTTAAAAATACTTTCTCAGAGAGACTGGTTAAATGTGACTCTCAGTAGATGGCTGAGACCATAATTCAGACTGTGTGGCTGGACCTTTAATATATTCTTTTTGACTGCTTTAGAAGTTTCTTGGTATTCAGGTCTCTATCACTAGCTGTAAAAAGACAGGAAAAGAAAGGATGCATTTGCTGAAGTTCAGCCCCTACAAAAATAATCTATAAGACCAAGTGATTGAAAGCTGCATGTTTTTGGAGTATACCTTTTACACTTCAGAAAGAAATAATCCATCTCTCAATATTAGGATGAGACCTTTAATATTAAACTTTGAATAATTCATTTAAACTACAACTCAATAATCATTTGAAGTAATTTGTAACTGAAAAGAAAGTTTAACATTGCCCTTTCAATTAAGAAAGAGAAAAATGCAATGTGAATCAAATAAAGTGGAGTGCTTTTTCTTTTTTTTCTTTTTTTTTTTTTGGACTTGAATATAAATAATAAATATTTATGCAACCAGGTCTTATTTGGATCTCACTGAGCAAAATATTACCAGCTTCCAAATCAATTATTTCCTTCCTGTTATATTTATTTAATCTGTCCCAGCTTAAAACATTTTAGTTCAATATTGAGTCATGACCGTGAGTACATCTGCTAAAATGCACGAATATATTGCTCAAACTCCTTGAAATTATGAATTTATTTCAGATCAAATGAGCTCAAGCTCTCTAATGATAAAATCCACTGATTATGTAAATTCATTGATGATACAATGCTGTGATTACACCACTCATGACAGTTTGGCCTCAATATAACTAAAATTTGACTTACAAATAAAATGAAGCAAGTCTTAGCTGTGGATTTGATTGTGGGTGCTACTCTACCCATGTCTGTCCACTGAAAATATATTCTGGATCTGGGGTTTGTTAAAAGATGCTCTTTGTCCACAACCACTTAATCTAATGGCAAATCAGCCTCAAAAGTAGCAGTCACCTATAGGGAACAAGAAGGAGAGCAGATGATCCTTTGGTTTTAACATGCTTCCTTCTCTATAATTATCTAATTATCTTTCAAATAGCTCTCTGCATTTTCAGTTTCCACTTAAGATATGACCAGCTCATCCTGTAACATTTTTCAAGGTAGCATTTTAAGAAACTAAAATATTTTTCCTGTTAAAATCTTTCTCAACCCAATTTTCCACACCTGTAATTATCCTCAAAAATCCTCATTCAGAAGGATTGCACCTTTACACATATTTCAGCCATTATTAACCACACTGTCGTTATCCCTGCTGACATTGTGGCTTCGGGCTGTGCTGAGGGCCTGCATAATCTTGTTTTCAGAGGCTCCTGCCTCCTCTGTGAATGACAGGAGGAAAGGAGAAGCCAGGTAAGATCCAGAATTTCTTCAAAGATTAAAGCTCTAGAAAGTGTGCGGTAATCCAACATCTGTTCCTTTGGTCCTGGAGCTGTGAAGCTGTGCTGCTGCTGTGCCATCTGCCAGGCGGCCGGGGAGGAGGGAAGGAGGCTGCTCCTGCACCAGCCGCGGTGATTAAGATTGTCTGTGTGTTTGTGTTTGTATGCAGTAGGGAAAAAATTGATTGCACACTTTGAGCTTGGGCAGTGCCATGTGTGATGTGTCAGAGGAAAATGCAGGTCACTTTACCTGCTTGCATCTGGACGAAGCACAGAGAATAAATAAGGAAAGCAAAAGGCCACACAGTTATTAACATACAAATACCATCCATGCTTCATGTGCAATTCACACCAAAGTCATAGACCATTCTGATTTTATACCAGCAGGCACCCAAAGCAGCATTAATGCAACACTGAGCTTTAAAGGAGTTTTGGTTTGCCCAGCTGCAGTGACACAGACCTCTGCACCCCCAGGAAACAGTCTCAGAGGGAGGCATGAGCTCTACAGCCCAGAAAAATTAGTGGTGATTCCTGTACCACTTGATAACTTTTCTTTTTATTAGTACAGAGAAGAAATAGTTTTCCTGTATATACTATTAAAGCATTGCCTGTTTCATTCTCACCACTAAAGTCTTTCAGCACACTCTGCCTACGTGTGCAGTGATTGTGCAGCGTTCACAGAATCACAGAATCACAGAATAATGAGGTTGGAAGAGACCTCCAAGATCTTCAAGTCCAACCCATGCCCTAACACCTCAAACTAGACTATGGAACCAAGTGCCATGTCCAGTCTTTTTTTAAACACATCCAGAGATGGTGACTCTCCCACCTCCCTGGGTAGACCATTCCAGTACTTTATTCTTCTTTCCGTGAAAAGCTTTTTCCTAATATCCAACCTATACCTTCCTTGACGCAGCTTGAGACTGTGTCCTCTCGTTCTGTCAGTTGCTGCCTGGTGGAAGAGACAAACCCCCACCTGCCTACAACCTCCTTTCGGGAAGTTGTAGAGAGTGATAAGGTCACCTCTGAGTCTCCTTTTCTCCAGGCTAAACAATCCCAGTTCCCTCAATCGTTCCTCATAGGGCTTGTGTTCCAAGCCCCTCACCAACCTTGTTGCCCTTCTCTGGATGCACTCAAGCATCTCAACATCCTTCCTAAGCTGAGGGGCCCAGAACTGGACACAGCACTCAAGGTGCAGCCTCACCAGTGCCGAGCGCAGGAAGAATGACCTCCCTGCTCCTGCTGGCCACACAGTTCCTAATGCAGGCCAGGATGCTGTTGGCCTTCTTGGCCACCAAGGCACACTGCTGGCTCATACTCAGTCGGCTGTCGACCAGCATCCCCAGGTCCCTTTCTGCCTGGACACTGTCCAGCCACACTGTCCCCAGCTTGTAACGTTGTTGGGGATTTTTGTGGCCAAAATGCAGAACTCGGCACTTAGACTTATTAAACTTCATCCTGTTGGACTTTGCCCATCCATCCAACTGATCCAAGTCTCTCTGCAGAGCCCTCCTTCCTTCAATAGATCAACACAAGCTCCCAGCTTAGTGTCATCTGCATATTTACTAATGAAGGACTCAATACCCTCATCCATTTCATCAATAAAAATACTGAACAGAACTGGCCCCAGGACAGACCCCTGAGGGACACCACTGGTGACTGGCTGTCAGCCAGATGCAGCACCATTCACCATCACTCTCTGGGCCCGACTATCCAGCCAGTTCCTGACCCAGCAAAGAGTGCTCCTGTCCAAGCCATGGGCTACCAGCTTTTCCAGGAGTACGCTATGGTGTGTAGGTGCAAATCATTTAGAGCGACTCTGGCAGCAACCATGTCCCCCAAGTCATGCAACAAAGAGGTACCAGAATGAATTTAGAACATCTTGCATGAAAGTGCACATATGTAGAGGATGTCAATTGGACATGGGATGTGTTGCTCTTCAGAACTGGGAAGAGTTCTTGCCCCAAAGAAGTGACATCTAGACAAAAAAATGTTAACATGCCCAAGTTATGAGCACTTTCACAAAGAAGGAACTGACACCAGACTTGGATTTCCAAAGTGTCTTTAGCACAAACCTTTGTCAGCAGGAAGGATCCATGGCTCTACCATGAACCCACACAAAATATACAGATCTGTGCTAATTTCTATTTTCTTCTTGAAGGAAAGTATTTTAAATTTGCAGAGCTTATTGGATCATCTATATAAATTGTCCCACACCAGAATGAAATGGTTCTAAATTTTCTCTAAATCAGATGTTTTCTGGAGGTTTTGGCAATTCTAGTGACTGGTACCCAAGTCAGAGATCTGAGCTTCTGCACATGGAGTGCCTGATGTGACAGCTGGAGGAGACACTGGGCTGTTTGCTCTGAAATCCAGACATGCAATTGCTGCTCATGGAAACATACACAAACTAGATGTAACCTAGCTAGATCCAGGACCAGTCATAGTGTAGTGGTAGCTGAAAAAGCATCCTACTCCTCCAGGACACCCAGCTGCATGTTTAGTAGGCTGGAGAGAAGGCTATACTGAGACTAGTTCTTGAAGTGGCAGCCATGCCAATAGGGGTGTGATTACCAGTGAATGCTGCAGGTTGTACAGCAAGCAGCTCTCGTGCGCAGCAGGGAGTGAATTGACTTCAGCGGGTCCAAAAAGAGTAACAGTCTGGCTCGTGGTGAGCAGAAAGTGCCCTGGCACCCCTGTAAATTGATGTGCGTGGGTGGCACCTCCATGTTGTTGTATTGCAAGAGCAAACTCGAAAATAAGGCGACCCTTAATAAGGCAAGGTTTTCACTTTTCTTTCCGCTCTCCTGCACCGAGCAGCCACCACTGCTTCTCGCAGCATCACCGCCCCCGCGCAGGGCTCGCTGCTCCCGGGAGCGCAGCCACTCGCTCCGCTGGCCACCAGCCGCAGCCCGGGAGCTCGGCTCCTCCTGTCCCTTCCCTACGGCATATCAGGTGAGCAGGCTGGGCTCAACCTCCTCTTGCCATTTGCTGGAAGAAACCGCTCGGGGCGGGGAAAAGAGCCGAATGAAATAGGAAGACTTTCTCCCTTCTGGGGCTGACGGCCCTGACAATCTGGCCCCAATACTTGCAGAAACACAAGGCATTCAATTGTATGTCATTTTGATGTTTCTGAATAGCATCTCTCTGGAGATGAAATAGTAATCATCACCAGAGCTACAGATTAGCAACTGATAGAAAAAATAGGCATATCATTAAGCTTGCACGCTTCCTTGTTATCTCACCACTTCTCATTCAATCCTTGTCTGCAAACAGAAGAAGGGAATCCCTGCACGGCTGCACTGCTGGGTTTGCATATAATCAGGTGTCGAAGCCTGCCTTGCTTAGACCTTTTGTTCAGCTGCGATCCCTGGATTTTTTTCCTAAGATTTGTGCTTTCACCTCTGGATAATAACATAACAAATAGCTCTTTGTCTCTTTAGGTTTGTTCATATAACTTGTATTAATATATTGACAATGTAATAAAAAGACATACAAAGAATCCTCTTGTCTTCCCCAGCTACAGCAAAAGCCGTGACAATTATTTCTGATGTGAAGCAGGATCTGAGACTCCAGTGAATAAATGTGAAAAAATGTGATTTTTGAAATTCATTTGTAGAAATAAAATAAATATCAGTTAAGCCTTATGAGGATTTACTTCATGTTTAGTAAGGCCCTTGTTATTAGGGCATTTATCAGGTGGCATAGTGATTAAAATTAATATTTTTTAAGATATTTTGATTGCAGCAGTGATGACATTTTGAAAAACTAAACAAAACCTAATTGACTTCCAGTAAGTTTTTTACTGGAGCATTATGGTTATAGGATATAAATATCCTATTTAGGATATTTGATTGTTTCAAACAATTTTATTGAAAAGGTTGATGTTAAATGTGATTTTGAAATTTATTTTGTGAGGAAGGAACATCAGTCTGGATTCTGAGGATAGTTATATGCTTTAAATCTCTTAGGGTTGTATTGTGCTGCTAGCCAAAATCCCAGGTCCTTTTTGCTGCCCTAGTATTTTCTCACAAGGAGTGCAGAATCCTGTCTCCCTGGCTTCAGTGCAGCACAGGATGTCCCTTCTCCCATCTGGTGAAGAAACTCTCTCTCCCCTTCTCTGTTTCAGTCATAGCCTATCCTTCTCCTTTCCTTCTCATACCTTTGCTGTGCTTCTCACTCTCACATGTAGGTACACCCACTCCATCATACCTCAGGGAAGCTGTCTTTCCAAATAGGTCAAAGTCCTAAGTATATTCACGTATGCCTTTAAATTCCGGTGGTGATGTACACTTGTATTTTTGTCTCAAAAATTACTGGGGCTTCTCAGGAGGAGCCTAAGTTAGAGACAACTGTTAATCTCATCAATTCCAGCCATCAATACCAGGTGTGGTACCTGGTAGGGAAAAGTTCTATGAAAGTGTCTATAAAAATATCCATGTTAAAATATAAAAAGAAAAAAAAAAGGAGAGTCAGCAGCTAGGCTTAATAAATCAAAGGCAATATTGCTGACATGTAATAGTTCATATTTCCTTTTAATGAGGGAATATGGAATTCAGTTGTTTGGAAATCTGTTGCTGGTTCTGTTGTGGACTCATGACCCAGGATGGTTTTAATAAGATCTGAAAATCCTAAATAATGTTTATCTGCATCTCAAAAGTACTGTGAGTCACCACATGAAACGTTTTCAGATACACAAATGGAACATTTGTGTGTTAGGAGTAGATTTCAGTGAAAAATTTGGTTTCACTGGTACCAGTAGGAAGTCTGTCATTGAGTTTGTGGGGCTAAAACTGACTGCCTTTGTTGCTTTAGTGGTTGAGGACAAGAAGAAAATTTGGACAGTAACTGGTACTCTGTTGTGTGAGACAGGTGAAAAGCTTAAGGGAGTCATCAGCTCCTAGGTTTAGTGCTATGAAGAGGAACTTCTGAAATGCCAACCTTTATGTTTTCCCTCCCAGACACAATTTTTCATGAGGCAAGACCATTATTGGAGGCAAAGTCCATGGAAGTCAGTTTGTACAACTGGTATTTGTACATCAAACACCTTTAAAAAAATGATCGGGGGATGAAGAATGCTATGTGTATTACCTTGATGACTCATGTAATTTTAAGATATGCAGTATTAGTGGCCTTGAAAATTCTTTATTTCTTTCACACCGTTTTACCTATCACTAATTTTTTAGTCTCTTAAGTCACCCACTACTTTTACTTTTAGAGGATTCACTTCAGGAAGAAAGAAGTTCACCTTAAAAAATACATATAAAGACCCCTGTTTTACATGCTAAATTCACTTTCCTCATTATATGGACATAATTCCAAGAGAATCAACTCAACAACTTTAACACTCACATGCCAATCCTTAAATTACAGTCTAGTTCATCATTGCTGAATATTATTAAATTACATACTTCACAGATGGGTCTGTAGATTCTGACAAAATTTTAAAAAACCTATAAAAACCAAAACAATAAATTTTCAGATGAAATGAGTATTATGTGCAGGGCAAACATTGTTGCTAATGCAGACAATTTTAAAGTTAGTTGCAAATTTCAGCATTCTGAATAAACCTATTCTTACATTTTCAAAATTTAGAGAGTTTCTCCAAAGTGTTTGGAAGAAAATAGAAAAGATTAAAATAATCTCAGTGAGGTCTACTTGTTGCTATAAATAGAGACAGACTTTTATTGGTGAGTCTTGGGTTGATTTCTTTGTTCTTTGGGGGTTTTTGTTTGGTTGGTTTTGTTTTGTTTTGGTTTTTTTTGTTGTCTTTTTTTAGGAAACAGTGAATTATTTGGAACTTCAGCTGGAAATTACTTATCTCAATTGTCATTTGGCATGAATTCATTTAAATAGATTCAGCTGAGAAAAACTCCTAACTAAACAAAAAGGGGATAATAATCCACAAACCTTGTGAATCCCTGTTTGTTTCCGATTGACAAGAAGCTTGGGGATCCCCAGAGTTCGTGGTGGGCTTGGAGGAGAGGCACAACCTTCTACTTCACAGAGTGATCTGAAGGGAGGTGTTTGCAGCTGATGCTGCTCCATGATTTGCAGGTAGGGATCTGCTGGTTCAAGGTCCCCTTGACCTTCCCTGATGGTGCCCATCAGGTCCTGAAGCAGCTCCCAAGATGTGGTTAGGGCTTCCTTACTCTCTTCTGCTGGGCTGTCCAGTTTCCCAGGCAACACTTAGGTATTTCCCAAACAACACGTGTCTCCTCTGAGAGCCAAAGTTGCACAGTCACTTTCCCAGACCATGGAGGGCCCAGAAACTGGGCTCCTGACAGCTTTTTGAGAGAAAGCACCTGCTATTTCTGATTAGTATGTAAGCTCTCAGAGCTGTGCCTTATTTAATTAATTTTGGCAGCTAACAGAAATGACTAAATTAAAAACAAGGGGAAATCAACACATCATTTCTGCAAATCTATTGACTGATTACCCTGAATAAATGAGTTGCAAAGTGAGTTTCAGCTTCAGGGAGGACATGTTAGCTGTCTTTTACACTTCATGATTCAAACTGAAACTCTAGTTGTGATGTATGACTTTCTATTTGAGGCAGAGATTAGCAATTTATCTTTTTATTTGATTGTAATCCTTCTGAACACAAAACCAAGTTGCCCAGAGATGCAGTTTTTCCATTCTTGGAACCACTCAAAATGACACTGGACATGGTCCTAAGCCACCTGCCCCAACAGACCCCTCTAGACAATCTCCATGGGTGCCTTCTAGTCTGAACTACTCTGTGATTCAGTGAGTGCACTGCTTAGCACTGGTTTAGCTGGCAAGGTGGTATTAGGCCAAAGGTTGGATTTGATGATCTAGAAGGTCTTTTCCAACCTTAGTTATTCTGTGGTTCTATGCTTAAGAAGAGAAAAAAAAATCAATGACAGTTGTTTAAAATACTAAAACTAAAGACCCTGAGTGCATTTTTGATATGCGAATTACTGGAGCGAGAAAGTAGTTGCTGGGCCAGACTTTGTAATATTTAATATTACAAATATAGAAGAGAGAGCTATTTCCTGACTCAGAGCTATCCTGTGCCCTGCAAGCGTATGTAGAAGATTTCAGTGATGATTTCCCTACATGCTACTGCCAAATAAACCTCTTTGTCAAACAGTTTCTTCAGAGATGATTTCTTGTTGTTATTAATAGCATGTGGCTATTAAGTGCATGAAGAATTTAATGTTCTAATTGAACCCAGAGTGCACTCAGGTCACAAGTTGATTTTGGCAGTTTTGTAATGTCTTATCAGGTTGTTAATTCCCTGCTATTAATGGTAACCTTGTGCTCTAAGTCCCAATATGATCTTGCATGGTTTGTTCAGCATTTGTAAAACATAATAAATGCAAGTGGGTGCTTGGCAGGGAGAGATCTATCAACAGTGCAGCCTTATTGACTTGTAATATCAAATAACATTTCCATTTTCATAAAGAGGCTTTGGGGCTTGTTACTCACAAGGTTTTTTTACCTCATTTTTTTTTCTCCCCTCCAGTTTTGTCAGTGAAAAAACACAGAAGAATATGGTCTGTCATTTTTGATACTTGGCTTTATGTCTTACTAGAATGTCTCCACTACAACTCAATTCAAATGTCTGATTTGTTCCTTTCAAATTTTGGATGAAGATGCTGTCAGCTTGAAGGTAAGAAGTTATAACCAGGAAAGTGTAACTTATCGAGGTGTGTACATTTATGAAAAATAGGTAATTTCAGCTTTTCTCAGCTCAAGCATCAGAAAGTTTGTTGCATGTAGTTCTCGTACTGCTACTGGAGAGAAACAGGTGCCTGTTCAGGAACATGTGTGTGTTCAGGTCATGTTAGGTATCTAAGGGGACAGAAAGTAGTTTTGGAGATGCTTCTTCTTCTCTGATGACCTAAAGAACACCAGCTTGGGCAAGGAAATTACTTTTAAGCATATTAAGTTGAATGAGGTAAAACCCACCCCAGAGATTAAAACAATGGTTTTTGTTCTTCTTGGAATTTCATACCAAAATAAACCCTGCCTCTTCATGACTTTTAGCCCAATTATAGAATCATAGAAAAATCTGAACTGGAAGTGGCATCTAAATGCCAACTGGTTCAATACTCTTCTCACATCAAGACATGCAATTGAAAGTAAATGGTATACAGATGTTAATCTCGTAAGTACCTAGTATACTTTTCTTTCATAGAATATATGTGCTTATCCAATTTTAAGTTTCTTGGGACACATCTTCATGGCTTTTATGGTTTTAAAAATTCCTCGTGCATTCTTTTATGGCTAAAAGCAGGTATAAGTCAGATTTTCTGCTTCATACTGTACTTAGTTTTTTGAACAGGATGCTTTTAAATTTGAGATAGGCAATGGATGATGTAAAGGGAAAAGGACAAAGAGAGGAAAGTTTATACCTCAGGCTCTTAACTCTGGATTATTCCAGTTGCTGTTAGCATGAACACTGCTTTAGTAACAAGCACATCAAATGTACACCAAACTAACCCACATATGTTCATTACGTATCAAACCAGCAGATCCCTTGGAGACCTTCTGGTCAAACCTGAAGAAAAGTCTAATATTCTTTGCTGGTGGAAGTAAAACATGCCCTAGAACCAAGCAGCGTAGTGACAACCAGGAAAGAAGAGAGACACACTTAATCTGGTCCATACATGGGATCAGCCTGGTTATAGTTATGAAGTCTATGGGGTGATATTTCTGGGATAACAAATGTTAGAGCAGGAAAGAAATAATACTTGCAAATCTGATGGCTAAATGCTCTAGGCTTAGTCACAGGAACACACAAGCACAAACAGTGTCATTAATATGCTCTTACTTTTTAATAGAATTTTGAGGTTCTGCAATGGACAAGAGTTCCACATTGGGTAACTGCAATGCAATAGTTCTGATTCCTGCCCCCAAAACTTTACAAGGGACAGAGCAGCTACACTCTGTGCTACTGCCAGTCCTCCTAAAGACAAAGCTTGTTTTCATTTATATCCTGAGGACACCTAGGAATTATATTCTGTGCTTGAGAATCTTGGAGCTGAAGTGCTGGAGGGGAGGACAGACAGGGCTGAACTGTGGTGCCCACATTGCCAATACATTGCAGTATCTGCATGTCAGAGTGGAGCACCTACACCCCCAAAAGTCTTCTGGTCCTCAAGCAGAGTGGGAAGAGTTGGTTCCAGCTAGGGACTTTTCAGAGGGAAATGAGTGAAACGTACTTCATAGTGTGTAACTCCAAGGTGAAGATGAGTTCTATGAATTTAATCCATTTGAGACCCAGGGAATGCAGAAGAGCAAAAGAGTTGCTGTTAAACAGCTTGTTTGAGGATATAATTTTATCCATTTCCAGGAAAATCAAATGAAAACAAAGGAAGGATTTCATCCACACAGAAACACACACTTGCATGGAGACTGGGGAGAATATTTTGCCTTAAATTATCAGTTGAAAAATCAGTTGAAAGGTATGGAGTGCAATAGAGTTAGCCATTTAGCTTCTTTTTGGCATAGTGAAATTGTGATTTCCTATGGATAATGTCAGCTAGAAAGGTAATTATCTGAGTTAAATATCATCTAATGAAAGCTCTTGGTAGGATAGGAATACTGATGGCGGTATGAAAAACTGGCTTTCTTTTCTCTATATGATTTCTTAGATTAATGCTTCAGTCCTGCAGAGTGCACATACCCACCCCTCCCATCCCCACATCTCACAGCTTCAAGGGCACATGAATGCTGCATCTAGATCTTGAAGTGACTTAATGATAAAAATAAGCTGCATGCTGGTAACCAATCTGCATTTTATTCTGGTTTCCGATGTTTACATTTTTAAAAAATAAAAATTTACATTTTTAAAACCCAACATAAACCAAACTGAAAATAACACTTATATTTCTGTGCAGCTGGAGATGTAATTCAGCACTGGCCCAGCTTTTCCTGCCTGGGTGTTCAGGAGCAGGATGCTCCATAGAAATTGTCGCTTTTGTGGAACTGCCACAAAGAGAGGGAGTCTGGGCTAAACTGTTTTTCATTCTTAAACCATTCCCACTAAAGTAGCAGCAATCAAATGCTTATCATGATATTGACCTACTTGTGAAGTGCTTTGGGATATGTATTGTTATTTAAATACTGTGTTTTTATTATTTTTATTTCATTTTAATTGCATTCTGTTATGTGCAAAATTTCTAAATTGTCTGTGTCCCCAGTCTAACATATCCCTGCCTGTTCTCTGTAGAACAGCACTTGATTTTTGTAAAGGCAGGGTAAAACATTTTCAGTCACTTCTGAGTCAGAAGATAAAAAAATGTACTTACAGTAAACCAAAGTCTCTTTTCTTCATCATTGTTAAAGTTAACTGTGATCATATGGATTGAAAGGAGACAGAGCAAAAACCTGTGAAAATTGACTTGGGAATAATTCCCATTATGATGAAACACCTTTGCTTGAGCTCGGCAAGGGGAAAACAAGGTTATAGGTGCTCAATCGCATCAGCTAAAATCTGAGCAGAATCCCTTCAACACACTTACTGTGCCCTACATGATAATCAGGGTTAGCTGGTTTTCATTAATTAGGGGTTTGGGCAAGGACTGGGGTTTGTTCTTGGAACAATTTGTGCAAAAGACAGTCAATGACTCATATTCATAATTCTCCAAGGCCTTAAGCCCTGTCTAAACATAGAGTTTGTATTGCTTTAAATATTCAGGTTCATTTAAAGTAGTAAAACTGCAAGTCACATCCCATCTTCCCCTTTTCAAGCCCAGCTATACTGATGTAAAGTGATTATATCAGGGTAGTTGATTCCAGTGGAGAAAGGGAAATGAACAAGCTATACTGGTATTAACATGCATAAAATGGTATGATTCTACCTACAGCAAAGGTTCAAATAGCCTGTGCATAATGTTTAAAAATAAATCACATTCTTAACTGAAGCAGTTGAACTGGTAGGGAAGCAGTTGAACTGATAGGGAAGCAGTTTTGATAGGAAATCTATTTTAGGCTCAGCTTGCTTTCCCTGAACACCACCACTAGCAGCAGCAAAGGACCATAGAGGGGATCAAACATGGGACTCTTTCAATGCCATTAGCACTCCTGGTGAATACCTCAGTGATTTTAAACTTAGAACACACTTTGAGAAGATTTATCAAAAGAAGGAGATACTTTCCTCTCTTCCTGACCATCCAAAAAGCAAAGATAGGCTACTAGTGCTGCCTTTAAGAGCAGAAACAATAATTTTCTATTTTTTTTTTCTTTTTCCAAGAGCTTCTGTGGATGCAGTATTTAACTTACTGACCCATTTCAGTCACCTCAAGACACGCTCAATATTATGAGGAGTTGTGATCATTTCTCAGCACACAAGGTACCACTGTAAATTTTTGGAAATCACATTGCCACTGATCCTTGAAACGCCTAGAGAATGTGTATTACATTTACTGTTTTGATAGATTATGACCAGCCAACACAACCTTCTGCAGACGACAGGTCAGAGAATTTCATCCTTGTCAGGCACTTTTCTCATTCAGCAGTTTCTTCTTCATTAGAGAGCATTGTGAAACATCGACAGTTCCAGAAAAGCGATATCCCAACAGTCAGGTCTGAGGTAAGCCAACAGCAAAAGCACCATCAAATCTATAGGGGAGTTTTCTTATATGCAGTCCAAGGCACCACGAAATTTGTAAATGTGCCGCAACATTTTCCTTTTGTTTTTTTTTTTTTGTGAATTCTGATTGCAGCTGATTAATAAAAAATCTGTTGTCTTCAAGGTTTTGTTTTTGAATTAAAGGGAATTCTAGTGTACTACTTTGTATGTTTCCATATTTACTTCCTTAATATTTTGTTAATATTTTTTAGCCTCTGTGATGTGGTGAAAGACTAATTTTTGTGTGTATTATCAGAAATTGGCACTGGAAAAAAGAACTGCTCAAAGTTTAACAGACAACTTGTCATTTGTCTTGATATTTTAAACACTTCCTTTCACAAGTGATGCTTTTTTGAGAATGTTTCTGCTTCTGTTTTTCTGGAAGATATGGCATTAGTAATCTTTATATCTAATGAAATCAAATTAATGTGACTGATAGAACCAGACAGACAAATTCTGATCTTTTCTGTAATTACTCTATAGAGTCTAATGAAATTTCCTTGGATTTGCAGCATGAAAACTGGGAGCAGCATGTTCCCTGGTTCTTGCTGCTCAAGTGTGTGCTCTCTCAGTGTGGGGTGCACAAACATTTATTCAGCTCTTAGACTTGGTGTTTTGGTCACCATGTTGTCCATGTATCATATCCCTTTTAATCTGTTTAATTTGCTTTTGATGTCTTTATTTTGATTTAATGACTGATTTTTTCTTCAAAATGAAGAATTAAATAAATACATGGAGGTATTGCAGCTGAACACTGTCCTCTTTTTCAGACCTGAAGAAATTGATTAATGGGGTTGAAAACCTCTGATTAAAAAATTGTTCTAGCCTTGTTTTTCCTAAACAGATTCACTCACCTACATCTGCTAGTAATAGTTCTGGTTTTCCCATCATGCCTTCTTACAATTCCTACATCTTTTTGTATATATGTAGTCTTTTCACACTGAGAGGTGGGAGTAAGAGAGCATTGACACCAGTCTGGGCAAAATAATTTTTTCATAAAACCACCAAAATTTCACACAGACTACTGAACGATGTGGGAGAAGAACAAATCTAAGCCTTAGATTATTACTTCCTAAGTACAAGGACAATTCTTATTGTCTCTAATAGTTTTTTTAAAAGCCTTGAGTTACCTGTGTAACCAATGATAACTATATGATCATGCCCTAAACAAGTTAAAAAAACAGGGGTACATGGTATTTTATAATTTCAAATATACCACTGTGTACTTATAAAATATACATTTTACAAATACCAAACTCAACAAATAAAATGTACAAGACAAATATTCAAATAACAGCTTTTCAACTGCCTGACCTAAAAAATGTCACAGTAAAAGACATCTACAAAGCACACATTTTTCACTTTACATTTTTAATATATCCTGCTGGCTGCACGTTGCCCATCCTGCAATAACACTTGCATTGAAATCAACACAATGAAATGTGACGTGTCAGATCAATGAAATGAACAGCACTTCCCTATGTATAAATTGAAAAGGCACACAGAAAGTTTATGCAGCAAGAATTGACAAAACAGATAAATTATATTGTTTGGGGTATTTTTTTCTGTCACTGATAACAAAAGAGTTAGATGGCACATTAAACAGTAATATATCTTTTTATTTCTTGGTTATTTTTATGCCTTGCAATAACCATTATCAGAAAAAAAAATGAAAAGAGAAATAATTTCTTAGGACAGTAAAAATTTTGTCTTTCTATGTTTTCTTCTTAAATGTTTTGCATGTTATCCTTGTTTGTTGTACTATGGATGTGTCCTCTGGCAAAAAAACACAGGAAAAGATATTCTACATATAAACACTGTCTCTGTTTTTATCTATTGAAATGAAATGATAATTCCACTTAATTTATTAAGCACATTTTCCTGCAATTATAAGATATATATTGCATACCTTCTTGCCTTAAAACCACTTCATAATCTGTTATCGTCCACTTTCAGAAATGGAAGTGCTATAGTTATTCTTACTCTTTGCTTACACAGGATTCCTCAGAATATCACCAGTGACACTTTCAAAGAAAAGACAATGATTTAATAGCCATTTTAAGATAGATATTGTGGTTATTTTGAAATCTGATACTAAATGTATTTCCTCCTTGTGACACTAAAAGAACAACACGTAAATTAATCAAAGCATAGGAGCACATTGCTGCTTAAGGCTTTAAAAGCTCTTCTATACATTCTGCGTACTTGAGAAACAAGAAGTAATTAAATGGTTCCTTTCTTCAAACTAAGCTAGTCTTTAAAAAAAATAAAATCACAAAACCACAGCCCAGTCTCTTGCAGTGGAGCCTTTTATGCCTGTGGACAAATACAGAAGTAAGCATTTTTACAAATATTCCTTCCTGGAGAAGGCACATTGGGATTTAATATTTGCCCCCAACAACGGGTTCACTTGGCTAAGCATCACTGAGCATCAATGTTTAAATCCTGCACTCTCATTCAGAGCCACTGCATTTCCACAATATAAGTGCATGAGACCACATGCTGGTATTCTCCACAAAAGTCACTTGTTATTTAAATCAGAACTACAAACCTGCTCCCTCACCCCCCCCTCTCCAGCCCCTAGAGGGGCATATTCTCATTAACATTCTTAATGTTAATTGGAATTACATGTGCACATCAAGAAGAGAATACACCTCCAGATGCGATATTTGCAAGCTTCATATTAAGCCAGGCTGTGTTGAAATAAAACACAACATTGAACACACAGTCCTATCTTGATATTGAAGAGTAATATATGGTTTTATGTACAAAAATAGGTCTTACACACAGAGAAAAATAAATTCAGTATGCTACAACCACAGCCTCCATTACTGTAGCATCTGATCTTGCCGTTTCTCAGTCATGTGAAAAATCCTCTGCCTACAAGGTGTATATGGGCTTATGATCCAGCACATTTTTCTGTAATGGAAATTAGTTGCAGATCTGAACAATTTTAAAATGGTGACGAGAGAGCATGGCTTGGACTCACTTGTTCAGAAAAGGACCTGGTTCACTGCAAAAATTAATTTTTAAAAATTGAACCTTAGCACCCATATTTTCTAACCTTATAAAAAATAATGCAATTTTGTTAATGAAAGCTGTCAGTTCTTAAATAATCTTCTCAGAAATAAACATGAAAAATATAAAAGTAGCCAATACCAAACACACTTCAAAAATTCTTTTAAAATTCACTGTAGTTTAACAGTTTGAATTATGTTTACGTTAAGTTGCCTACAATTTCTGTTTTCAAAATGTAAATGCAGGGTAGATTAGAAAACAGTGCAATCTGAAATCTGGAAAGCCCAAATAGATTAGTTTAATCTCTGCAGAAAATTCATGCTGGAATAACCCTTTCCTTAGCCTTTCCACTTCCATGTAATGGGAATTTTCTATTGTTATTTTTAAGCAGTTCACCCAACAAATCATAAGCATCTCCAACAGAATTAGATAAAAGCTCAGTCCCAGATACAAGGGACAGATTTGACTCAAAAGGCGTAAACTGAGGTTTTATTCCTTTGAAGAAACTCTTCTAAAATCGTTACAGAAACATACATTGAAATAATGTCAGATTCTACTTGAAATCCTAATAAATAAAGCCATATGCTGAAGCATCTCAGCTAGAATTTGCCAAGGCTATAAAACACATGCATACAAGTCAGACAATATCAAGGAAAATGGGGCTGGAGCTGAAGAAAATATTCATTTAGTAATGATCTTTCTTCCTGTAGTGACATGCTAGGTTTAAGCCCCTGACATATTGGAAGTGCTCATGTAAAATCTGATTTGTCTATTCTTCCTTGCTATCAAAGATGGTCATCAAAATAAGGCTTGTTGGGGAATAAGTATTGCAAACATCACATCAATCTTGCTAATATTATAGGAATACAGGAGAGATGTACACCAGAATATTTTTAAAAACGAAAAACCAATCCCCTCCCCACACTACATTAATATACTGAATGCCAGGTTTCAGGTATGTTGCAGTCACAAATGCATAGAAATGAGACAGAGAAAGAAAAAAAAGAAAAAGAGAAGCCTTTCTAGGTCATCTATTCCATCCATCTGCTGGAGTAAGATCACTACCTTCTATATACATGCTAGAGCTTTTCTCAGTCTGATTTTAAATGTCTTGTTTCCATCTGTTCGATTTGACCTTACCTATTTCATCTTGAATAGTTAAAATGGCTGCTGTATAGTGCAATAATTCAGGGCAACATCTAAAAAATTTTAAAAATCAGCATGCAATAGTCCTCTCATCCTTAGTGCAGCTAATTTCAAAGATATGTTTACCCACAAAAGATCAAACTGGACAAACGATGCCTATAAGGCTGTGCCGTCCGTGTGCAAAGCGTCATCTTTTACTGTATCATATGGATTAGATTCTGAGCTAATCAGTCAGTTTCAGAGCTGAACTGCTTTGGGTCCATCTTACAATGCAAATATTGGGGGGTGGGGAATGTTCAAACGAAGTCTTCTGCAGTTAATGAGTTGCCTTTTCCATTCTTATTAACTAAAATACTTTAACCACTTTGGTTTTTTAAACTTAAACAATTATATTAGATGTAATCGTTATTTTATTAACATTTTTCTCCAAGGATTTTTCTTTCTGATTATGAGTACTTTGCAATTTCAGACAGTATGATGGATGCTACTCTTCTATGACAAGAATTTTAACAGCCCTTCTTCAGCACTCAATGCACACCCAATTATGCGTCTGAGCTAGTAACCTTGAATTTATGTTACCATGGCGACAAACTGGTCATGCATTATGGATTATCATTGAAATTCTACACCCCTACCTAGCATAATGAGAGTTGGGGACTTAATCAAATCAGCCATTCTGTGTGACACAAAGTGAAGAACTAGCTCTTATTGTTCAGCCTGGAGAAAGGAAGCAGGCCTGATGGAGTGGCAGCTGCAGTGCCGCAGCCTGATAGATTGCCCTTATATACATTTGTGAATGTATAGACAGATGGTTTTCAATGCCTGGAATTTCTGGCTTAGGAAGCAGCTGTTCGGGTAACCTCTGCCGTCTCACCTTGTTGTCATGGAGCATTGCACGGAGACGGAGAATGCGGCCGGGCACGCTGGCAGTGTGAGCGAACCCGCCGTGGCACCGCTCCTTCGTGCCGGGCGGCCCGGCTCCGAGGGAGGCAGCGCCGGGGGCAGCGCCTGGAGCTCGGAGCTCGGCCGTCCTCCCAGCACTCTCCTGCCTGGCCTGCACAGAAAGAGACGGGCAAAACTGTTTTGGGAAATCGTTCCTGGGGATTTAATCCGCTCTACGTCTCCACTGTCTTGAAATCATGGTGTGACGTGTTATTCATTCACAGTTCAGCAGAGGCACCCGGGTTTCAGGTTGCCATACTGTGTTCTGTCTGTCTGAGAGAGAACACCAGCTTTGCTAAGGTCACAGATGAAAAAGGTTCAATGCTACAAAATCAAACCAAATTGATATAAAAATTAGCAACCATTATAGACTTCTATGTGCCAGAATTCTTTTCTAGCTTGTAACTCAAATTTCACTCCTTATTCTGAGAAAAAATTAAAGAGACTGCTGTGAACTCATTAACTTCTTTTTTTTTCAATGAACTTGTAGTAAAACTACAGCCATTTCTAGAAGAATTGGCCCATAATAAGCTTTTATAAAGGTTAAGTTTGTTTAGCGTAAGCACCTGAGTATTATGTTCCTCAGCAAAAGGAAGCTGATTAACATAGAATTACTCATTTGTTCTTCTCCTTATTTTTAATTATAATGGGCATAACGCCATAATTTTTCTCCACTTAGTTCTCCATCCCTCAAATCTTTAAAACCTTTAAAGTTTCAAAGCTTCTGATTCTTCATAAACACATACCTATTAAAATATCCTTACTTTTCCAAATCTTGATTAACCAATTATCCCATGCCACCCATATACTTTGGAAGTCTAGATATTGCTGCTGCAATATAGTTTATTTACTTATTCATATGTATAAGGTGACCATCACCATGGTTTCTGCACAGGGAGTGCTAATGTGTCTGTCAGCCTTGCCATTACAGATTCACCAGACCTGTGATTTCAAAGCATGCAACATTCTCCCAGAGTAAAACCTGGTATGACAATAACGTTTCAAAGAAATTCTTTATTATAGATCTAACTGCTTCGTTAACACTACTTTTCTTTCTGCCAAAGTGTCTGTGTTTGTGTTTTGATGTATGAAGAGTATAACCTGCATATGTTATGAGATTTAATTTTCAATGTGCATGCAGGAAGTGAATATTTCAGTAAGCTTTTAAAATGAGTCAATATACAGGTTATCCAGGAGCCTTGAAGAATCACACTCTATCATCTATCTATCTATCTATCTATCTATCTATCTATCTATCTATCTATCTATCTTATTAATCTAGATGTGTAAGTAAAAACAGTCCCTCATCTTCTGTGCAACTTTTTACTTCGAAAAGAGCCCCTGCTAGTCTGTGTTGACCCATGAGATTGCAGTAGCTCCCTGGGAGGCTTTGCAGTCTATACAGAAATGATTTGTGAACTGAAACCTCCCAGGAAAGCCTGGGCACGAGAGACTGCACCTACTCGGGAGCCTGGTTCTGCAAGTCCTCTTCCAGCCAGAGCCACCAAGGAAGTTGATCATGCCCTCCTTTGGGGGTGTATAATTTATTATTTGTTACCATCTTGTCAGTAAATTTGTCTTTAAAGCACACTGACAGTATCAGATTTCAATCACTGTGTGGTTACTAAAGTATATCAGGAGACTTTCGGAATTTCTTGAATTCAAATACAAAGTGTCTTTGACAACACAGTGACTGCTTGTCTGAGAGTAAGGAAGAAAATTCAGAGCTAGGGATTGATGGAATAAATAAATAGGCAGATATCACTATAATCTTTCTCAATTAAAGAATGAATGATCTTTTTTAATCTTTAATTTACAGTGCCTAGAATTTCCTTGTGTTTATAAATTTAAACCAAACCCTTAAATCTGATGTTAAGACCAACTTTACTTAAATTAAATCTTTTATGGCAGAATAGATTTCACTGTGTGGGCATTTTGGAAAATGATGTTACAGTTGGGTCTAGCAGAGTGGGCCAAGAAAAACACTAGTGCATGCTTTAAATTAAAATCTGTAGACAAAAAATAAGAAATAAAACATGGACACTGAAGAAAGTGTCTTCTATTTAAGAATATCCCACAAAAAAGGAGATTTTTGAATATTTTCATTATGTTTTAGGAAATCAATTTTTTGTAGGGCAGGCTAACTTCAAAAGCAGTGTAACAGGATGGTAAGGAAAATGACATTAGACTAAGGATAAATGGTTGAGCACAGTACTTGATTTATGACTAAATTTTATATCTCAAGGAAAAAAAAAAGGTGTGTGTAATACTGTTCCAAATATTATCAGCAAGGAAAGAACTAGATTTAGAATCTGTTTTTCCAACTTTTATTTAGGCTAAGTAGAAATTTTTGATGACATACTTCTGTGGATCTTGGTAAAATTATTATCAGGAGTAATTTTTCCCTTAACATAATTCATGCTTCCAGAGTAGAATCTGAATATCAAAAAATTAGTTTCTGAAACATAACAGTGTCATTAGCAAGAGAATATGAAGAAAACACTTCTGAGCTATTGTCACTTTGCTTTTACACTAACTTGGGGCAGACTTTGCTAAAATCTCTGTAGCTGGAAATAAGCTATAAGCATTTCCTTGAAAACTTTAACCCTGTAGATTTAAAATCTTGTCTCTTGACCTTTCTAATCAAGGAATCATCCATCCTATCCTGCCCCCCCCCCCCCCCACCCCCCAGTAATCAAGGATTATCCATTTCCTTCATAACACTACTCAAAAATTACTATTTTGTGTGTTGCAGACTACCCAATATTTCTCTTACAACTTCCAAAAAGGAGACAGAACTGTAAAAGTTTGGGTTAATACTTTCATTTTATTCCCTCATATTATTCATGCACTTTCTTGCAGGGGCAAGAAAGCCCAAATAAATGTATATTGGGAAGGATTTTGCAACCATTTTAGTGTCTTTCCACTGCTGTTGTGTGGCCCACCATCAGGCACAGGGCTGAAGGCTGGGATCTCACTGGGGTGGGAGTGTGGTGGCTGAAGTTCACCTCTGCACTGTCTGATCTTCTTGGCTTTGGGTCTTCACTCCGCACAAGGAGGCAGAAGAAAGGACATATCTCTCATCTGTCTTCTGCCCGTTTCAATGCAGTGACAGCCCAATTGTTAGCACTTTAGTGACTTAAAATATGACACAAAATTCTTAACTTGAAAGTTTTTTTTAAAGAAATGTGGGGGGAAAACCTGCATTTCATTAATTTTAGAACAAGAGATGAAGAGCTGTGTAGGGTAATACAGGATACAGGTAGTCTTGGAATTCCACGATCTGAGCAACATGATTTTTCCATTTCTGAGGGGCTATGACAGTTGGTGTACCAGTAATTGCAGGCTTACTTAAAGACACTACCTTACTTAAAGACTACTACATACTCTGTCTGAGTATGGAAACCCCCCTGGTTTGCTTTAATTCACCCACCTAGACACAACCAGTGGAGTCAGATGATGTGTTCCCCTTCACTGTGAAATGCATTAATCGCAGGGACTGAATGCTTGTGTAGTGAGAACACTTTTATAATCCGCTGCACCAGCTTTCTCACTTCCAGGATCTGACGGGTGCACTCATGAAATCTTTTTGCTGTCACACTGAGATGTTCCATTTCTAACAGAGCACAGCTGATGAGAAACATCAGAGTTTATGATTACTCTGACAGCAGGACTACGACAAAAATATAATTAAAATTGTCTTCTTTCATGCATGCATGTGTGCAAGATGTTTAGGATGGTCACCTAAAAAGCCCACCCTCAACATGCCTTTCTAAGGGTAATTTAAAAGCTAAGTGTTTGCTGGTTTTATTCAAACCACAGCTAAGAGTCACCCTACTGCATTTTGCTTGGATATTTCCTCAAAGCTGCATATGCTCAGGGTCCTGAAGGTACCAAGAAGAGTAACTGGCCCCAACCAGACTCCCCTCACCTTGCCCATGGGCCTGGAGCCCATTTCAGCAAACCTCAGGGCTGTCAGTCCCTGCCCCAGCAGCATCTGCTCTTCAGCCCTCACTCCCTCAGCTTAGCACTAACAGAAAGATAAGCCTTTTTTCTAGTTTAACAGAATCCTTCAATATCTCTATGAAGTTTTATGCTGCATATTTACTTACTATATCATGCTTTGGCATATTGAGAGATGAAACTGTGCAGCGACATCATTTACCAGTTTGGGAATCCTGTGCACAGATGTGTGTATGCACATCTCACTGATATACATGAATGCCCTTTCGGACACTTTTCTCTCAAACTCCTTTGAGTATACTCAAACTTGTGATTAAAATATTTGGGAGTATTGTTCTTCTTTTAAGTCATTCATGTTCTTAAGGTACAAATGCATCTCTGTAGTTGCATACACAGTAAGATGCTCCAGTAAAAGCAAGCAGACAGGGAAGAAAACACAAAGAGGGAGAAGATGTTCCTTGGTGTGCTGCTGGCTGAGCTCTGGGCTCGTGTCATGGGTGAATGCCTCTGCCTCCACGAGGGGTCCTGCCTAATACTGCTGGCTCAGCTCCGGCCCCTGCCACTGATTTACACTCACTCAGCTTCTGATCCAGCAGGCCAAAAGCTGATTTTCAGAGAAAAGATGCCAGATACAAGCTAGAGGGTTTGCAGCATAGCAGACAACATCCAGAGGTAAGAGGCTGCTCTTATTAAAAAAAAAAGCCATAAGTAAAAAGTGATTTATTTGGGAGTCAATTTGTGGGACAGTTTTCTGATACCAAAGTACACGAGGCAACTCAGATGTCAGATAATCTGTTGCAGATTAAATGATGCTAATTGGGGTAGCTGAAAGCCTTCAGTAACGCTGCAGAAAATAGGCAGCTTGAGATGGTCATTTAATCTGGAAATAGCTTTGAAAACTGGAAGACGTGTCCCTGAGGAGAGTCTCTGCCAAATTAACCTTCTGGACTCTGCAGCCATCTCTGAGGTGGTGTTATTCTTTTACTTCAAACCTTATAGGAGGAAGGCAGGCAGGACAGGCCTGGGGACAGTCTGAGGCAAATGCTTTGCAAGGAAAGATACAGAGAAGGCAGGAGAGATGTGTAAGCCACACTACTTTTTACTTTAAGTTCATCATTTAGCATTAGGAATATTAAACACATAATTATTTGACTGGGGTTTTTCATTTAGCAACTCTCCTTGTGTTACAGTCATTTGATAGGAAACACCTATTTCTGTTATTGTCAAGACTTATTTTAAAGTAAATTTTCTTCCAATAAGAAAAGGAGAAACTTTCAAAATCACTTCTAACTAGACATAGACATAGAGTCTATCCACTTTTAACACCAGTACATATGACTGTGTAATTCTCTGCCGTGCAAGCTACTTAGATAAATACATTGACACTGTAAGGCTCAGTGTGTACAAAAGAGACCCCTTGGCACACTAATAACAAATAAAGCTGAGTGGCATTAAACATGTCACTTCTACCAGTGCTCAGTGGGTGACACCCATACACATTTCTTTTCACACATTATTAGCCCTTCTTCCCCTCTCCCAAACAGATGTTAAATAAAAGGGTAAGATGGTCTCATATCTCTGCAAAGTGTAAAGAAAGCATTAGGAAAATTAAAATAAAGTAGACTGTAGAATAAATTTTGTATAGTAGACGATTTTAAACAGCATATTTGTACAAAAGCGTTATTGTTTCATGTGAATAGGCAACTAAATACGGTGATGCAATGAATGAACAAATGTAGATACTGGACTTCTTTTATACACTCTCAACCCTACCTCACCATATATGTAATGTGATACAATAAAAGCTTTCATTTCGTATACAATGACAGAGTTTAAATAAGCAGGCCAGTTTCTTCTTATAGACAACTGTCATGAAGATAAAGTTTGAAAACAGATACACAGAGCGATTCTTGAGGAAATAAAAAAAAAGCTTTGGGGGAAGAACTGTGAGAGCTAATTTTTCATTTTCTGAGTAAAATAAATGAAAATTTCTCTCAGATATAAACTTATTAAGTCTTTTCTTTCCATAGATATGGATTTCATCTAGGAACAGGCAAAAAGAAATTATCCATTGCCCCAGTTACAGAACTAATAGTAGAGATGAACCTTTGTAGCAAGAAGGGGCAAATCTGGTGTTGCAGTGCTCAGAAACTGTCTGAGCTCATTTCTGAGTCAGGAGTCACTCTGAAGAGTTGGGTGATGGGCAATTTTCTATTTGTAGACAGTGGGAGAGTAACTTACACAAAATAAAACTCTAGATCTTCTAAGAAAGGGCTGCTGAGTGCCTAAAGAAGGTGTAAACAAAACCTCTTATCCAATATTCTGGGAGTACTCTGAAGTATGTGGGATAATTAGTGAAGAGGAAACACAAGATCCAACCACTCACAAATCACAACAGCAGACTTCATGTACAAATTAGTGCAAGGGCTGGCCCCGTAAAAATGATGGGATAGCATGTGTAGGACTCATGGCAGTGAAAATCAGCAATTAAAGAAAACTGGATTCAGATTTTACTCATGTCTATATAAATAATGCACAGAAAGTCTGGTCAGAGTAGCCCCAAATATTGTCGGAAATATTTGAACAGGTTGGAATTTATGTCAGTGCCCTGCTTAAAGCCTTTCAACATGCTGGTTTTGAAGACATGGAAATCCAGAAGAACAGATAGTCCCCTCAACAGGGCTGTGAAATGCAACTTGGTGTTGTACAAACCTACAGAGCAAGCCCAACACTGCTGAAAATGTCTCAGACTTGCTGCAGGACCACAGTGCTTGAGTACTCTGAGCATGTGGGCTACAACATACAAACGGGTAGAGAGGAGTGTGTGCTCAGCCATTGCATTGAAAATCCACAGGAGTTTTTGGACTTTTCAACAAGAATAAGACTACTACATGTCATGAATGCTTGGCTGTAATTCTTCAAGATTTATCCACGTTCATCTCTGGGGGGAAAACAGGCACTTGCCCAGAAAAAAAACCCAAAACGAAAGCACTCAAGCACTCAAGCAATAATCTTACATCTCTATATAAGTCAAATTTCTATATCAGTCAAATTTTATGGTGTTTTCCTTAAGTGAAGAAGCATCAAGTGCTTGAGTATTTTATGTTTCTATATAATGTCCTGGGGTGATGTTACGAAGCCGCTTTATTCCTTAACCGCCCGCTCAATGCCCAAGGACGCTGTGCCTTTGGGATGGACCCGGGGGCGGGGCCGGAGCCACGGACCCGAGGGGGCGGTTGAACGGCTCAGCCCAAAGGCTCAGGGGCTCCAGGGCCCGGGCAGGGGCTCGGTGAGGCTCGGGAGGGACTGCGCCGGGAGCGCTGTGCTGTTTTTTGGCTTTCTTCTTTGTGTTCTGGCTACTGGGAGAAAGGTTCTGTTGGTTTTTTTTCTCTTGTTCCTTTTCCCTTCCCTCCCCTTGCCTCACTGCCTCCCTTCCCCTCCTCGCTGGTCCAGGGAGCCTTCAGGGGTGGCCCCGGTGGGCCTGTGGGGTGGCTCCGGCTGGTCCGAGCCCGAGTGTCTTTTCCCTCTCTGGGAATTTGTTGTATTTTGAGGGGTTTTTTTATCCTGTTCAACCCTGTTTTGTTTGTGTGTTAATAAACAGTTTGGTTTTTCCACTTTCACTTGCTGTGACCCACTTGTCTTATTGGTGGAGGAAAAGGGGGAGGCCCTTTTCCCTGCAGAGGAGACACTCATTCCAGAGTGTTTCCTCCTGAAGTTTTGTCTCCAAAACCGAGACATATAATAAATGTGATTTTAAAAAATCCATAAAAGGAGAGAGAGTGGTGTTTGAGAAATATCATGCTGACCTTTCTTGCAAACCAGTTGCTGTGCCTTGGCCCACCAGTGGTGCCTCTGCTTGGGTGGTGGGGACGTGACTGTGCCACTGACTGCAATAGCTGCAGTGCAGGGCTGCTGGAGCACAGAGTCAGTGAGCCTGGCCCAGAGGTGCCCACAGGGATGAAGGGATGACCCAGATCTTACTATCTTCAGTTTTTAGCTGCTTTTCCTAACTTCTAGGTGAAGTACTATTTGTATTTCATGACAACTGCGTACCCTACTCTCCATTTCACACCCTGTTATTCCTTGGGAGAGGGGAGGAACCACAGGCCTTGGTGGAAGCAGCTTGTGGCAGCGCTGGGTCAGGACTCTATAAAAAAGATAAGCACATCATAACTCCGGGAGTTACCTTTGCTCTTCCCGGGAGAGAGGCATATATTTATGTGTCATATTCTCTTCCTAAGTTCATTTTTTACAAATGAGCATCAGAACAATGGTATTTCTTGTTTCCTTCCAAATATGAAACATAGCCCATAAAAACACAGAGGTTTTAAAACACTGCACTTTCTTTGCACACTTCAGTTAATTGATACTTATCCTGTCCTGCAAGAAAAAATCTTGTTTTGCAGCCTCTTTCCACAATGTTTAGCTTTGATATAAATATGAGCAGTCCTCATGTAAGTTTTTTCCTCTTAACCAGAAGCAGTTGGGTGGAACATAACTTAAATTGATTTTTTAAAGACATAATATAACATTATGTGCTGTTATACAATAAGAGAATTGGCTTGTGTCTCCTGCCTTATGTTCTTTAGATTGGGACCATCTTACTGCCTCAGTGAGTCTACCCCACTGTGTGACCTGCCTAGCTGTAATCATACCTTGGAGTCTTTGATTACAGTAAAAGCTGATGCCATGGTGAAATGCCCCTTAATACTTACATTTTGAGACCTGATGAAATGATGCAATGTCCTTCTTATGTGAAGTGCATTACCTCAGTGTGCCTGTGAATCAGCATCATTAGATCTGCATGAGTTCATCCTTAAAAAGGATTAAAAAGTGTTCCCACTTCTGGGAATGGGGGGGACAAACAGTGCTCATCACAATCTCAATTAATTTAGGGTTTATGACTTTCCTGTCCTTGTTCTGCTTTTCCTTTCACTTAGGATATTTAATATTTGAGAGTAAAACTGGTCCATGAGCGTGGACATAGATTTTTGCAAGAAATTCTTCAAAATTCTCTGTGCAGAAGGGAGTCTAGGGTATATATATATATATTTTTTTTTTTTTCCTGGTAATTTCTTATCAAAACTGCTTAAACTGATTTACCTGTGTCTGCTGTCTGAACGTGCATGATGTGACTTCAATGAATAGTAGTTTACTGAAACCCAGCAAAAGAAAATTAACATCTTCTATGCTGTGTGACTGCCACCAATAATTCTAGTTAAATGTATGCTGTAGTTTGTAGTGAAACACGATTTTGTTGTTGTTGTTTTGTTAATACAAATAGTTTAATTTATAATAGTTTTTCTCGGAGAAAATTAATATGTCAGCTTCAAGTAAAAATTACATTTTGTCTTATTTCTCTGGGTAGAATTTTAAGGCCATGTTATTTAATATGGCTTTTCCTGAAAAGAAAGAGTTGTACTTTTTCAATATTATGGGTCTCCTTTGAAAATATCTCAACTTTTACTGCTCTTTGCACTTGCTCCAGCATTCCAGAGCATGAAAAAAAAAAGTTGTGTGTTCATCTGGGACAAATACCATGTGATATATAGAAAAGCTTTCTTTGTGAATGATAGGTTGAAACAAATTTTATGCCCTCATTTGAATTCATCATTATTGGTCACTCTGGGTGAGCTCAAGAAAGGAAGTGTATATTATTCTTTATGTGAGCTCTAAAAGCTGTTGCCAGTGTGATTTATATGAATAATTCTACACTATTCTCTCACACTGATCAAGATAATATACAATTTTCCCCCTGAAGCATTTTGATGATATTTTGTTTCCTCTGACCAAAATTTCTCCTCATGTTCTTTTACTTCTATTACTGGTTGGAGTTTTGGCTTTCAAAAATTAGAATTTCTTCCAAAAATTAGAATTTTTCAAAAGCATTGCTACTATTGCTAACTTTTTAAGTAATCAAAAAAAGAAATCTAATATAATAATATTTTTTCAGAATTCATATGACAGTGTTATACCATCAATATATGTGCATCAGCCAGAATGCTAAGAGCTAGACATGGTCATCAATATCACTCACTTTCAAATCTGGATTTCACATAAGCACTGTAATTATTGTATGTTTAATCTATTCTGAAATAATTTAAAAGATTAAAAAAAACTAATCAAAGAAAAAAATACTATTAGCTATATGTCTAGACATACATTTTGATTCAAGTGTAGTTTTTCTTAAAATCAAGTTATACCTGATCGAATTGGGTACCTCAACATTTGCTGTTTGACATTACCACATGTAATTTCATTCACATTACTGTGAGACTGATAATGTCACTTGCCTGGACTGACTGATACTGTAGTGGAAATCCAATGAAACTACTTGTGAAAGCTGTTCAGGAAGCAAAAACTGCACTTGCAGTCAGCATGAAACATCATAGATACTGAATATGTTTATACATGCATACAGTGATATGCTTATTTTTATTGAGTTTTGCATCAGTTCTGCTACCATCCATGATCTTTTCCTTACTAAAGAGTAAAAATAAATAAGAAAAATGTAACCATGCCAGTGAGAAAGTTTGCTGTACAAGGTATGCATTTCTTATAAGTGGGGTTACATGCATGTGGAAAATGAAAAAAGATATGAAAACAATACTTGCATTCCCTTCCTCCTCCCAAAACAGTGATCAAGCTGCTAATGCTGTATGAATACAACCTTCTAGGATCACCATTACTTTGTTTTGCCTCTATTTGTATCTGTAAGTCACTTCTCTGTCATATTCAGATGTGTTCTTCGTGCAGAAATCATCTTTTTATCCTATATTTGAATAGAGCTGTGCTCTGTGATAAGATCTCTGGTACATGAAAATAGTAATGTTACAAGGCACTTTGAAGCTAACAAGATCAAAAATGGCATTATGAATGCTCTAGACTTCTTGGCACGGAATGGTTATTGATACAGGCTCAGACAACCATGCCCTGGCTCTTTAGCATTTTATCTGGCAACTACCACAGCAAGAACAGCTTTCAAGAACCACCTCTTTAGAAGAAAGGAGAATCTGATGCTAGGAGACCTTTTGAAAAGTCTGAGGGACAGATACTGAAACTTTCAGAGCTGTTAAACAGTACTGGATTTTACATCTGATCTCATTTCTTCTGTTGGAAACGAGACCTCACTGCTGGCAGCATTCCTGTCTAGTGAATGCATCTAGAAAGAGAGGTGGAACTGGGTCCTGATCTACAGGGGCTGTCAGTGCTGTTGTGTACATCCCTTCCCCTCCAAGACACTAGAAAACAGTGTAACCTGTCTTACTGACCATACAGCAAACCCAGACCACTGGGAAAGGGCCTTTAAAGGTTCTAAGGAAAGGGAGGGATTTGTTTTAAAACATAACACTACAAAAAGCTATTAAAAGACACAAATTTGTTTATGTACTTCCCCCTTGTATCAGTGCAGTTATCAGCTCATCAGTTGAATAAACTGAAAGAAACTTCTGTGTGAGTTTTCAGTGAGTAATACAAGGTTTTTTACTCTTCCTTCAAGAAGTTTTATTATTCATTTCAGGGGCTTACTAAATCAGATATTTAAACTTGGTCATGCTATATAACCATGATATGAGAAAAAGTAATTGCTTATTATAATATAGTCTAGCTAAAATTAGACACTGATCCTTCAGTATCTATTTAGGCCATTAATTTTTAAGAACTGTTTTCAAGTTGATGTTAAATGGCAATAAGAACAAAATGTCATTTCCAGAACAAGTATTACAAATGTAAGGCCATATATTTGATACTTTTAGTTTTGCATTTTCTGGATTTAAATATTACGTAGATTCTGCAAGGGCCCAGAAAACAAATGCTCTATTGCTTCTTTTAATTTAAAAATCCCCAAAGCATGATGACTCTAGAGTTCTTACCTAAGTAAATCAGAAAGGCAGAAGAGATAAGTGATGTTTGCAAAAATTCCTTGTGAGGAAAAATGTTAATTAATTGAAGACAAACTTTGTCTAGGAATTTGACAGGTTTTGACAGTCTTTTTATTTGGAAAGACTGTTTAAAAGCGATGGCACTGTACAATAGTCATCAGTTGGAATATCCATCTGGCAAGTGAGAAAGGATCATAGCAACAAGTTGAACTTGAAAGTGGATAAGCCACCACAGGTACTGTCCAGAGTTATCCTATTCAAAGAGAATTGTTTCTAACTCCACAGTCCTTGCCTCCTTCTCTTCGATAGTCAGCTACCATTAGAATTAGTTGCAGATACAGAGTAGGCAATTGCCTGGTTGTGGAAAATGTCACAGCTTCCTCTGCAAAACACAAACAGAAACCCTCAGGTTGCAGCTATGTTCAGGGACTGTCAGAAGGTGTATTAGCCCCTGAAGAATATCTGGGTTAATTTCAACTTACACACAAAATACTGAAGGACAGAGGAGTTGCAAATATCCAAGGAAAATACCTTTATCTTTTGTGAAGTCTGTTAAAATAATTTTCTACTAGTATCACTCTCTTGCTCTCACTCGTTCCAAGACTGTGGAGTCCTTCTAAGGGCTTACTTTTTTGCTGCTGCTAGAGTCCACGGTAGGAAAAGACTCGGGTTTGTGCTTGTACCCTGGGCTGTTCTGAGACCATTGCAGCAGAGATCCCTACTTGTGTGGCAACGTGCAGCCATGCTGCATTCTAGTGGATCTCTGAATTGCTACAGCTGGGGTTCCAGGTGGGTGGGACATGCTGAACAGGCTACCTTTCCTGACAGACAGGCATGAATGCTCTGCAATAGTCCATGGTCTTTAGCTATTTAGAATGGAAAGAACGACGATCTGCCTGACACCCTCCTGGCTGTGAGTTATTCTGAAAGTTGCAGAAGGTTTGCTAATCAAAAGTGGGTAATGCTCTACCATTAACAAACAGACATAGGAATTGCACATTTAACTCAGAAAAAATTTAGCTCTTCTTCATTGTCATGCTTCTCACAGAAAGCACGGGATATTTTTCAGATGTCCCATTGCCTGAAACAAACTCCTCTGAAGCCAAAGACAAAAACAAGCAGAAAGAAGTCTGTACTGATGCTAGTCTGGTATTGAAGAAATTATCTAAATAGCCTTATTTTCAGAATAAGAAAATAGTTCAGTCAGAAAGAAGAAACTGGTTTTCTGCAGCTTGTTTCCTTCTCAATATCTAATCCATGGCTAAAACGGGCTGAAAACAGTCAAAAGGATCACTTTGCCATTCTCCTCAGGGGATAATGAATGTTCAAGTACTTCAGCCTCCACGATGGAAGCTGTGACAGAAGAAAGAGATGTTCCATGGTGCTTTTGTGCCTTGGCTGCCTTCTCTTTCCCCCTGCTCTGCTCCATCCTCCTGCATGTTCGCTGCAACTTCATCAGCAGTGGAGAGCTTGGCAGGCTTCAGGAAAAGAGCTGACCTCCCCCACCAACACCACTTTCCATGGTCACAAGTTCACGAGCATTGCTAGAGTTTCAGGCTTAGAACCAAATGTCTGTGGGACTTAAAAACAATTTCCCTGTCTGACTTTGCTGGCTGCTCCCACTCATTGATTTATGCTTGTGATGCTTGGAGCTGTGGCATAAATCTGGTTATGTAATAGAAACTTGATAACAGAGAAAGTCAATACAGGAGGGCAATAGAGTTGAAATTACACACTGGCACTACTTTTATTAACCCTTTCTTAGTTTACCTTAACTGCTTCTCACAGACAACTTGTCTGAATTTAAGTAAAGGACTTTCTCCATACTTACAGCAACACCAGATTGACAATTCTTGCCTCTGTCTTGCTGGACCCAAACAGAGCATTTTTCTAGAAACATCATCCTTTTGCAACAAAAAGGTTTTTATTTCTTTTCTTCAATTAATTATATTATGAAAAATGACCATTTCTTTCACATCAGGGAGAATTTCTTTATAAACAAATTATTTAAACAGACCTAGATATCGCATATTTCAGAGTGTTTCCAGCTTGGGCAGGTTTTCTGAGGAAAGCTTCTTTACCAGATTGTTTTTTTGTTTGATTGATTTTTGTGGCACTTGATTAATTTCTTAGCCACAATTTCACAGCTGAGCCGCAGAATCTGTGAAAGCAGGAGGCTTGGCAGGTCCACAGAAGAACTTCTTACTGCTACAGTCAGCATCATTTCTCATTTTAAGCAATAAAGAAACATTAGGGTTTCAGTCTTTCAAACCATTCATACATGAAACTTCCCCTTTATGTTCTCATAATCTGATTCCTGCTGTTATTAGAAACCCCGTTGTTATTAGAAACTCATTTATCACAGATCTTTTTATTCATGGCTTCATTATTTGAAGTCCTGATGGTGATACAATTTCAGTTTTTCTTTTTCTTTGACTGAAGCTAGGGGATTTGCATATTTGATATGTGGGATTTAAGAAGAAACATGGAGACGAATATGAATAAAATCATTATCTATTCTTCAAGGTGAGCTTTGCTTCTCATGAATATAAGTAAAAAGCATTTGATTTTAAATGCATATGTTCTTTATAAAATTCTGGTAATAACATGATCCTTCTGTTACTCAACATAAGATGACCTGAATCATCAATAACTGAACTATATGTGAAAAACATTAACAGATTTGATATAAAACAATATTTCATTAGTGTCCCAAGAGCAGTATTAGGAAATATGAAGCTAAGACTGTTACGAAAACTTGTCTGGAAATGATTACTTGAAGACTGGAAGAAGGCGAAAAATCCCACTTTGTCCAGGTGCTCCTGAAGTTGCTTAGCAACTGCCTCCTTAATCATGTTCTCCAAAAAGGGAGGTTTGACAGAGGATAGTAATTAGATGGTTTCTTGAGGAGGGTCAAGACCTCAGCATACTGTAGCCAGGATGTCATTTTGCCCTTCAAATAGAGGTGTTAATGAAATACCCATCCACTGGGAAAGTGCTTCCTCACTGACTTTCATGAGCCATGTGGTTTCCTCGCTGGGACTCTTCATCTGCTCCTGGGACAAGGCACTGCCCAAATCAGTCTTGGGTGTGCTCATGACCTCTTGTTCTGACATCCCTGGTTGATAGCTGACAGCTTCAGATATGAATGATTTTGCCCATCAAAAATAGGACAACAAATTCACTAATTTTCTGTGGTGGAGACAAGGAACAGATAGGGAACTCAAGTCAAGTCTCCTTATTAACTTTGCCAAGCAGCTTTTAACCATGTGCATCACAAATGCAAATAACTATTCAGACAGAAATTTGAGTAAAAAAATTATAGTGAAGTACATCAAGAAATGTGATTTTTTGGGGGTGGGGTGTGTTAACACTTTGGGAAAGAGTTTCCTATCATCACAAGAAATTCCAAACTGTAATTTTACTCATGAAAATACAAATGCAGTCTTGGTTTCCATGGACATAGAAAAATAAGTCCTCTTCAGCAGTTGGAGAAGACTGAGGAAAAGGTGACGCTGAGATCCTTGGCCTTATCTGTCTCCCTTGGCACTGAATCATCATTCTCGTCCAGCAACAGTTGAACATATTCCTTGTACAGTCTTTTACTAGTAATGTACAGGCTCTTCTTTTTGTGTACCTATGAAGTCTCAAGTCCAGATGAGCTCTGGCATTCCTGGTACCTCCCTACATGTGTGGGTAATATTACTGAATTTCTCCTATGCACTGTGTCCTTCCTTCTGCCTCTTGCTATTTTGCACTGCATCTCACTAGATGTCCTTATCAGGTCCAGAAAGGGACACCAAGTTTGTCTGACTAGGCTAATTTTAGCAATTCACCATGTATCTGCTCATTAATGTGTCTTTTAAAATATTGTATTTGTTGTTAGTTGTGAGTGCTGTTCTGTATTCCTTTATCTCTTTTTGCATCTTGTTTAAAAACCTGACTTACTTTGTAATAGGGAACTTTTTTCCCTTTGTTCCATTTCTGCTTAAGACAGCATAAAAGCTTTTAAAGAATTTATTTATTTATTTATTTATTCATTACAAAGTAACATTTCTTTCTGAGTCACTTAGAAGTTTTACTTCCTTGAGTTTTAACATACTACAGACAACTCTTTTTTACATGTATGCTCTAAGGGCTTTCAGAATGCTGCAGAATATTACTGATTTACCTCCAGACTTTAACAAAGGCACTTTCCAGTTTATTTGAGGCCCTAAACTTCCTTATCTTTCTCATATATTTGTTCTTCATCCCTCTCTCTAAGTCTTGAGTTTTTCATTTCATTTAGATAAATACCTGTTTGTAAAATACTTGTGTGATGTAGATGAGAAATGTATTTTTACCTTGTGCAGCATTATAGTAGAAACTAGAATATTTGTAACAGTGGGCAAAGTAATGCCCAAATCTGACAAAACTGAACTAAAATGTGGTTTTCAAAGTCATATCTTCTTGCTCTTTTTAAACTTAGTACATGTGTTTATGCTGGCTGATCATACATAGAAAATAATAAAAGTAACCAATACATATAAGGCCATCATTGTTTGTTGCAAAACACCCCTCGTGTTTAAATGCTTTCTCACTTTTCCAAGTCAATGACTGATCTCATTGCCAATGCCTGTAAAAGTGAAAGATCCAAAATAGACCTGCAAGATGCTCTTCATTATCATTATTTTTAGTATTGCTACTCATTCCTGCCTGTAAAGCCCCTTTAGAAGAAGACGAGCATTCTACTTTTTTTTAAGGAGAAACATTGTTTTGTAGCAAAGTCAGAATCTACATATAGAGCTCTGAGGAGCCTGTCTTGCAATGCATCAAAAACCTTGAAAGTTGTTTTGGAAGGGCGCTTCCATAACCTCAATCAGAACCAGAATCTGCAAAACTTATGAAGGGAAGTAATGTTTACTGAGTCTAAAAAAAAGATGAGTGTTCCAATGCTTTGTGTGATTTAGGATATAATTGTTTACATTAAATTAAAAAGTCCTCTATGTGCATTGGTGTATCACTGCACAGTACTAACTTATTTGATGTGTACAATTAAAGGTAATCAAAATGCCAGTTCAATTAATCAACAGAGGAAATAATATGAACTCTAATCAGAGTTCTCTTCAGAAAATGTTTGTTGTTGTTTATGCTGTTATTCAAGGTATTTTGAATGGAGGTTGATTTTGTAGTTTTGTAGAGTAAGACCTTTTGTTGTTAAAGTAAAAATTATTCTATACCCCTTATCCTGTTTTTCTTATTGTTTTATTTCCTACTACCTGGAAATGCTCTATTCATTTATTTGGAATATTTGAAAAAAAATTCATTTTTTCCTCGGAATATACTAAGCTTATGACAAGAATCTTGTAAATTTGAAACTGAGGGAGGCACAAAACAGTAGAGCAAACAACACTCAGAATGTTTTATCCACTCACTAATGATTAAGAAAATATTCAACGAAATCAAATAAACAGCTATCTCAATTAATTTCTTTTCTGTCCTTTCAAGTACTGAAAATCTTCTAAGTACATTGCGAGGATTGCAGTTCTAGGTTATGGCTGAGAGTTCCTTCTGGGTGTAAGGATTTATGGGTAGCTAAGAGAAAAATAAGTAGGGAAAATACACTGGACATTTATCATCTACTCAACCTCATCAGAAAAAATACAGACAGATAATTTCCTATGCATTCTTCCTCATCTCAATGTCCCCCTTAAAATGGCAAGAGTATAATTTTTTCCTGGGACTTGATGGTATTTCCAGTGCCTGCTGCAGACAGAGAAGTTTCCTATGAATGACCACAGTCTTTTGTAAATCTCAGGCAGTTTACAGACTGCATTTCTGTCTGTTCTTCTGGATCTGACAATTTTGCATTTAAGGTTTGTGCATTAAATCACGTACCATTGCATCAGTAACACACCCATCATCATGAATGCTCACACAGATAAGAATCATTCATTCATTCATTCACTCACTCATTCATTCCTGTCAGTGAAGGCGTGACACTCAAAAACGGCAGGCGCATGTCAAGGTGGGCTTTCTATTTTAAACTTCACCATTTCCAAGGTGCTTACACAGCATGAGCTCACCCACTGCAGCTCTCACCCCACAGATCTTGGACTCCCTGCATGGCTGTGAGAGGAAGGTAAGGTAAGGTAAGGCCTTTGGGTTCACTTCTGGAGATGTGTTTTTTTCTACATTGACTGAAGGCCTGAGAATCCCTAAAATAGGTGCCCTGGTCTGCCTCGTTGACATTTCTAATTCATTGGAGTATTTTACTCAACCTTCTACCATTAAAAATATAGGTTTGAACCTCCTAGTCTTAGACACTGTTTCTTGGACTTCAACTATTCTTAAAGAATTAGTAGACTATAACCATGTTGGTTTTCTTCATTATGATCATCAGTAGGCAGAGCTATCAGCTTCAGGAGGTAATCTTTCATTATAATCATCTAATCAAGACATACACAAAACTCTGCAGGCTAAAATTGTAAAGTCTGCCTTTTATTATCCTTGCTTTTTAAAGTATCATGTACATGTAATCAGTTTTGTTAATAATTTTAAGAGATTTTGTTGGGTAACATGTTTACCAGTAATAATTAATAATCACAATTTTGATTATGAATATGATAATAATTTCCAAGTTAGAATCAATTCTCATTAAATAATGGGAATACTGTAATTACACACATACATTGGTATACATTTTGTAATGAGTATCTATGAAACTTCAGAGGTCTTACATTTTCCATTCCATTATTATTCTGCTTCATTTATGGAAAAGCAGTATATTCCAATTATCTGATAATTTTCACTCTTTCACAGAAAATCGTATATTGGAGCACATATTCTTCATATTTTATTCAAAGTTGAGACTATACAAAATTGTTCCCTTCATTTAAGTTTGAGAGTTACTTTTGTGGTACAAGTTGCTTTGTGGTATCCTAGAGTACAAAGTACTAGTGGATCAGTGCTCTTTATTAAATGGTCGATTACTGAGATAAGAAGTTTATAGTTTAAAGAGAATATGCCTATGATCAGGCAGTACTAACTGGATGACAATCAAATGCATAATGTCATCTGGCCTCTTGTGACTTTCTATGCATCCATAGGATGCATTTTTCAAAGGAACATTTAACAGTATGATTAACTTTATATGTGCCTGCAATCCAGTGAAGTTAATGAAATCAAAAAAGGCTGGAAATCACTGTATTCAAGCACACAAAACAATGAAATGGTTAAGGTAGTTATTGCTGACTTACTGGAAGAAGTACAATGGATCTAAAGTGTAAAAGCAGCTAAATAAAAAAGGTAAAGTAAAAGAAAGTTAAAAAAGAGAACAGAAGAGAGGCCAGTGTAGCAGACATAATAAAAAGGCAACAAAAAGCAATACATATTGTGTTCACCTCTTTAAACTTCCTCAGCTCTTAATAGCAGAACTATATGCTCCACATCATCTGCCAGCTGTGAACAGAGAGAAAATCACACATACAGGTACTGTAAAATACAATCTAATTAGTGTACTAAAGCTTAATATATTTGAGAATTTTTTTTTTTTGTAAATATAAAAACAATTATAATGGGACAAATCTATTCCCGTGACAATATAATGAAGGGGCTTATGCTTCTGTAATGAAATGTTTCATTATTCTGCATCATGCCTTACTGAATATATTATATAGTCTCATGTACAGCAATTAAAATGGTAATATACAGAAGCAGACACACAGAATCTGAATCACTATAGAGCACTCAGCAGACTACTGAGATTTACAAACTTTTTCATGGAATTGTCACTCTGAGGTGTGACTTGCTCGACCTTTGTGACTTTAGATAGGTCTCTTCAACATCAGCAGTAAAACCTTTGCAATATAGCCAATAGTAATTGTTTCTTCAAATTAAAGAAAGAAGATGTATAGCAAACCCCTTTCATGTATATGCAAATGCATTATTTTTCCTGCACTTAGGCCATACACTCTACAGGCCTGTGGACAGAAGTACAAACCCACATCAAGGAAGCAACAGTGATGCAGAACAGGTATGGAAAGCAGTAAATTTTCTTGTAACACTTGCATGCATAAAGGCATGGTTTTGAAGAATCAGTTTCTTATCCTTGGCCATTGAGGAATTATGAGAGACCCTGTGGGAGCCAGCCAACAGAAACCTCAAGGAGGAGGGCCCTGTCTGAGCAGGTTTCAGTCTCCATGATAAGCATCACCATTCACACATTGTTTTAGGAGATCAGCATGAGATCACAAGGGATCCCCTTTTGTGCAGTGGTCCAGTGCGGTTTTTCTGATACTTTTGAGAAGGTAGCTTTCCCCTGAACATTTGTATAATACTTCAGTTCTTTAAGAGTGGCAAACCCCAGCTACAGTTACTGTAGAGAAGTTACTCAGCCCTTTGTTTTAGATGCAATGTACTCTTGCTGTCAATTAAAGATAGTGACTGTCACATAGCTAGGAACAGCAGCAGAGGGCCACTTGGAACTGATCATCTTAAAGATCTTTTCCAGCCTAAATGATGCTATGAATAAGCAAGGAGGACCACAGATCTGGTGCCCAGTGGTTAGGTATTTGTCAAGTACAAGGTATGCCTTGGCTTCACTTGAGTGACTTGAGTGTTTCTGTTTTCTTTGCAAGGAAAATATATAAATACTCCAAAGACTCATAACCAGAAACATACCCCAGAGTACCATATTGTGAAATCTGCACTAGGGACATGCTGTAAAACCAGTAACAAGCAGTTGTAGATGAAAGCCTTTCCAATGGAGAATTCCTGGATCCCAAGAGAAGAGCAACAAACCAGTTTCCTGGAACTGGTTTTTAATAACCACTTCAGGAACAGATCAAATTGCCTTTACAACTATTACTGTAAGTTTTTTGGATTTGGAACTTGTAAAATTTAGACAATTTTTGCAGCCCTGCCGGTGTGAGGAAACTATGTTTCAAGTGCTGCTGTACCTGACTTAGGTCTCTAAAGTCAATGGGCTGGATTGCCTCCTGTGTGCTGTGCTCTCTTGGTGCCAGGGTGTACAGTCAGCTGAGATCACAGCACATACTGATTCTGTTGGGGCATTTGCTTTGGAATTTAGGCTTGTCTGCATGAAACATCATAGTAACACAGCAGCAGAAAACACAATGTATTTTAACCAACAGCTGCTCATGCAACAGGAAGATTACCAGGCCTGTTTGCACAAGGCACTGTATGGGCAGCCTTCTGATTACTCCAAAAGCAACAAAGAGCACTGTGGATTATAAACCATACTACGTATTTTATGGCCCTAGTGACCAATATGAGACTAAAGCCACTGAAAAAATAAATGAAACACATTCACACCCATAATTAAAATCAAACATTATCATTGTTTTGTTATGGGCCCAGTGCTTGTAAACTCAACTGTAGTTCTCCTGACAGCCACCTCTGGGATATACCATGTGGATGCATCTCCTTGTTCTTGTTGGTACATAAAATGATTTGCTGTGGTTTTCTTTTCTTTTTCTTTCCTTCTCTAACAAACCTAAACACTTACATTGGCATACATGGCATACAGTACTATGGATGCTGAGAAAGGCTAGCAGAGAAATTTTTCCAGTTTTTACAGCCTCTTGTGAAAGTCTCCATTCTCATGCAAACTAGCTGAGAAATGGTTTGCTATTTTGTAAACTATTTTTGCAGGTGCAGGCTGTTGAGGAATACTGTGGATATTGTTTTGGTTCATTGAGAATAATATTTTGAGAATGGGTGTTGTAGCATTCAGCCAATCATTCTAGGAGGTGGATGGTCATAGAACCAATGACCTCCTGCCACTCTTTCAAACCAAAGTATATAAGCTGGTCTGTAAACTAATAAATGAAGCTATTCTCCCCTGGAATTATGTCGTGATTCTTGCCGCCATCCCCGCGGACAACAGCAACACAGTACTGACTCATAAAAGTCAGTACATTCTTGATGTAATGTTATAGGGAATACCTGGGACAGGATTTGAGAGTGATAGAAATATTTCAGCTGCTCATGTCCACCATACTTTCCAGCTGCTCCAGAACAAACCAGATTTCCCATAAATTGTGTTTCCTCATTACTAATCACTGCAAGTCAATTTTCTGAGAAAACTTTAAATTTTGTTCCAAATTGGAATAGATTTTTTAAAGGTTTCACATAGTCCTTGTTATTAAACTCTGTTGAAACATCTTTGTAACTGCTTGCAAATACAAACTATCAATGATTTGATGAATTTGCTGAGAAATGTTTTTAGTGTGCTGCTTGACATTAAAACATTCCCTAGAGAACTCTTGGGGAAAGAGGCAGGGAGACAAAAAAGTGTAATAAAAATACATAGAAAGGGGTCATTTTCCCATTCCCAAATTGGGCAATTCTGAATAAACAGCTGTGAGTGTCTTACAGCATTGGCAGCCACGGGCTGACAGGACATGTCAGTGAGATGGAAATAGGAATGAGAAACATAGGGGATTGGAATGTCCTTGATGAGAGGTGTCTGGGAAGGACTAACCTGAGATCACACAATGCTGGTGGGAAGATACAGGTATTGAAAGAGAAATAGTAGTACTTGGAAAAGACAAGTCTGGAACATCATGAACACTTTCCCTCTGTGAAGTGCATGCTGACAATTCTCTCCTACTGCCAGATCTATTCCCACATTCAGTGTCTTTATGCTCCAAACATAGCACTATACAGATGCACAGTCCTGTAGCTTTGCTAAGAGGGCAGTTCTGTTTCAGTAGCCTTTTTTAAGCTCTATTTAAACAAGTTGTTTTTTTTAAAAGTTAACAACCTGGTTACAACAGCAAAAACAAAAGAACCCAAACCTTTCTTCAAGGAAATTATCAGACTGTAGACTTCTTCAGAAGACTTTTGGAATGTGTTACTCTTGAGAACACTATTGAAAAAAGTGTTTTACACTTTACAGAATGTAAAGTGTGAAAGTCCACTTTACATTCTGTAAATTAAAAGATTATTTTAGACATTAATATCTGTTTTCAGAAAAAAAACCATTGCTTAATGTTTTCCTGTTGTTCTGTGTCCTGTTTGCAGAATTTGCTAGAGATCAAAAAGTCAAAGTTGGTTTATTTTTCTCAGATTTAACTACATATAAGCCTTTTGAAAACAAAAGTACAAATGTATATTATATTAAAATACTATAAGTCCTGCATGGGCAGGTTAAATTATCTTAATGTCTTGAAAGTGGGTTAAGTTTATTGGAGTGTGAAAGTAAAAGAAAATGAAACCAGAATAGACAGGACTCTGAATCTTTCTAAAAATAAACAGGGCTGTAATATACAGCTTGTTTTAGCTTGTGGTGAAGGATAGTGGTTAGGGAGAGTGATCACAAGGCTTTTGTGGAAATGAGGTACACCAGAGTATGTTACAAATAAGAGATCCAGAGCATAACAAACCCATTGCTCAGTTTCTCCCATTCCCCTCTAAATGCAACCAGTGCATGAAGTCTCGTCTCACTGTCACTGTGGCTTGAAGACTTTCCAATCTTTGATATGTTCCAAATTATTATAAATTCAGCTTCCCATATAAAAGTCAGAGTAATGTAACATGCTTTTGGTGTGAGACTGTAAGCAGACATGGCTATGTCCCAGCTGGTGGAAATGTGGTAATGAATTTCAAATAAATTTCAAACATTTGTTAAACTCCTCCTGAACAGTTTTACTTGCTACTAGTGAAATATAGATGCCATAACTGAGCATTCACACTGAAGATTTTAATTACACTGAGACTGAAAATAGAGTATAATATTGAAATTGTCTGTCTTCTGTTCTACTAGCCTGCTGCCCTTAAAAATTTCAGAGTAAACTTTCTGTTTCTCTTCTTTCTCGATTTCTCTCTTAATTTACAATTAAAATCTACAGTTTCATAGTCATTGAAACTCAGCTTATTTGTATCTGATGATCTGTCTCAGAGCTTAAAGTCTTAACAAGTGTATTATAAAAACTCCTTAGTTTCTATTTTATAAATCACTGAGTAGATTTCTTTGGATACCAGATATCACCAAATCTGTATTCATATATTAATCCACTGCATTTGTCTGCCATACTGGCTCAGTTAATTAGGAAAAAACAAACAAACAAACAAACCAGAGGTGAGGCTCAAACAACAAGAACAGTTTAGCAGAAAAAGGTCTGCCATGCCAGCTCAATTTTTAAGAGTGAGCCAAGAACTCAAGTCCTTTCACTTCAATAGAATTAAGCTGGTTCCTCCCAAAGGAGGTTTTGCCTGTGCATATTCAGAGCAAGTAGCAATCATAGTAGTTTGTAATTATACTAAGTTTAATTACATATAAGGTATGGGAGCTGAAACTTTTGATTTTGACTTGTAGAAATAGAATCAGCATGTCCTATTTTCAGTTGTCCACTTATGTTTTTTACTTCTTTCCTCAGTGTTCTGAAATGAAGGACACTCCATCCAACATCTCTCGGCATGGGAGGAATGGAAGATGTAGTAATGTATGTTATACTTTTGGAAAGTCAGTAAATTGCACTAGCTGCCAATGAGGGCAGTAAAGATTCTGCTTTTCATTGCTTCCATCTGCTGGTTTCCTTTTGTGTTGAACTGGCAAGAGAAGCAGAATCTCATCATGTGGATCTGGTAAAATATTATCTAACAAGAATACAGGAGTTTCCTATTTTGTATCATAACCTGCTGTATTTTGTTAATAAATAGCAAAATGCAAAGATATTTAAACAACATTGTAAGCTGCTAGTATGTAAGTTTACTAAAATTTAGCATGGTATTTTTTTCACAGTTTCCCTAAATTTTTTAGCTAAGGAAACTTACACAGGAAAGAAGCAATTGGCTTGGTTTTCAAAACCATGCTTAAAAGGTTTTTCACTTTTTGAGTATAGTCAGTATCTTTAAAAAAAATCCCCAACTTTAATTTAAGACATTAATTAGTTGTTTAGCTTTAGACATCCAAGTCTTAGAAACTGCAGCTTTTTCTAACAGTGGTAAAAAGAATTTTACTGAACTTTCAAACATATCAGCATTTCAATGAAATACCACTATTTCTTTAACTAATTTGTTGACTGTTGACTGTCCAGAATCATGTGTATAATTTTCTTTTGCATTGTAATTTATATGATTAACCAATTTCATATGTTATTTTAAAAATTTTGCGAACTTATTCTTTAGTGCTAAAAAAATCCACTCTTGACAGTGTGCAATATCCTCATTATGCAGACCTTTGAGTGATAGAGGTATTTTCTTTAGATGAAGCTTATAAAACTTGAATGTCTGAATATCAATTGGATGTGATGACTATCTGTACACAGACAAGATTTGTTACTTTATAAATGGGCACTCTGGGATGCCTCTCTCCCCCTCCATTTCTGTTTTAATTTCATAAAGAATAAAAACAGACTCTAAATAATCCACATTTCTTGAAAAATAGTCTTCAATGTATAAGATGTAATTCATTTGACCTAACTATAAATGTTTATAATGCAGATGCCTATATCTGAAATAGTTGCCTTACATCTGCTCACACGTAATTAGAGGAAAACACTTTAGGAGAAGAATTCAACTTACCTATCTTAGATGCTTGGTTTAATGCAAAAGGATTTATTCTGAATAATTCTGCCTCCTCTTTGTTGTCTCTGGCGAGCTTGTAGACAAATAGGTCTGATATACATGTGTCTTTCAAGCATCTGAGTTTGGATAGGCACATCCTGTGTGGAAGCAAGGTGATACTTGTTAAATCCTCTGTTGTTGCCAACAGTGATGACAAATGGAAAAACAATTGTGTGCCCTTTAAAATGTTTGTATTTTGAGAAGCTAGAATGGGTCATAGTTGCAAATACAAAGAAAGATGATGGGAGTTTTTCAGCCAGTTTTGCTTACACAGTTTCATTAAATTGTGCTGCTCTCCTGGCCCTTTAATATAAGTTGCCAACCACAAGAGAGCAAGAACAATGTTTAGACCTATTACAAAATGTAATCAGTTAACTGGTCCAACGAACTTTTAGGACTTAAAATTAGGATAAAGAGGGGTTTTTTTTCTCTTTTCACTGAATTTATTAATCACCAATTTAATTGAAAAATAATAAAATTACATTCACTACTATATTGTTACAACAAACAGACAAAATGGGAAAGAGTAGTTCTCGAATGAATTTTGGGAAGATGTTACCAAGCCCATCCATACCTCATATTAAATTCCTCCCAATCTTTCCACAAATATTTCTATTTAATGTAATTATATCCATGATCTTGACCTGTTATTCACCTCAGCCTCATCTCAGCCAGTTATGATGCTAGATGGGTCTAAACTAAATAGACAGATAATAAATCTCAGTGTACAGGTGTAGCAAAAGTCTTCATGCAGGTCTGGTTATCTTTGAACTATCTTGTATTATAGGAACCATATTGTACCTCATTATATAGGGGAAAACCCCCACCATTCTCAAGAGTTCACAAGAACTTGCCTTTAAACAGTCTGTGATGGGGAGAGACTACCTTGACAGTCTGAGCAACAGACACCAATCATTATGCTGTGGCAAAGCTCTTCCTGGATCCTCAGAACCCCAGAGGGACATTACCACAACTCAAGAAGCCTGATATGAATATTTAATCTATCTAAAATTGGGTGATTATGCAGATACTGTGCATCTGGGAGAGTTGTTCCCCCAGGGGCTTATAAAAATAAATACTACATCTAAAATGTAACAGCCAAAATGCAGGTGGTGAATTCTCTCTCTGTCACTTACTTGCAGCTCTTTTTGGCTCATCCTGATGTGCCACTGAAACAAATGGTCCTTCACTGAAAAACATTTGCTGAGGTACCTGCACCATCCACAAGGGATCAAGTGGCTCATCACTGGAATATGAGGTGTTCCTCCAAGCCATCTACTGCCGCATGGGTGACAGGTTTGATGATATGGGGAATAGTTTATAGGTTTTCTTTTTAGTGCGTGGTATATTAGAGTCTCACATTTTAATGAATTCCATAAATAAAAGATGATGAAATGCCAATGTTTTGCAAACTGCATGCAGCTAGTTTCATCTTGAAATCTGGCTACATAAACAATGTTGTAACCAACATTTTTTACCCTGTCTTCTGTGTTGATGTTCTTGGAATTACTAGTTAAACAGCAATAGATCACTTTCATTACCAAAAATAAAATATTGAGCTAGCACCATTCTGGTTTTTGTACTTTCACCTCAGCTTCATCAGTCACACTGAGAGCAATTGATCTGTTCTGGGTAATGGAGACCTGTCTTCGTGTGGGAAGCAATTTGTTGTTCTAGCTAAGGCCTTTGGCACACTTCACTCTAGTGCTCTAAAACAGGGTGTAAAGTGGGGACATTAGGCTCCACGCCAATCACCTCGATGTCTTCTCCATAGTGTGTGGTACCAGATTTCAGAAAGGTTATAGTGGATAAGAGAGGAACTGAGACAAACCTGCAACAGGAGGGTTTTAACAGTGGCTTTTAAAGGAGTGTAAACTGTCCCAAAAATTATCTTTTTTCCCCTTTTTGGATGAAAATAATGAAACATTCATCAGAGATTCTGGTTCTGTCAGGAACAAACAGCAGCTTGATGAGCTTCTACAACTGCTGTTCGTGCACATACCCCGAGGAAAAACAGAGAATTAATAGCTTATTTGCTTTGCTTGGTAAGAGAGAAGCTAGGGTTTGTAGAAGAATAATTCAGTCAGAGAAATTGCTAATAAATACATAATTTCTTGCTTATTTTCAAAGAAAAAAAATTACTCTGACTTCAGATAGACTGATCTTTGTGAGGCATAAAAACATGCGGTGCAAAGAGGCTGTTCCTGATGGCAGAAGATCTTAATCCCTTTTTAAAAAGTTGTGCTTGTGCTGCAGAAGCATTCAGCATATTGCCATGGAGAGGGGAGAAAGCTCGAACAGTTTTCTCTCCCCATCAGGTGTCTGGGCTGGAGCACAGTGTCGCACTGCTGATCAAAAGCAGAGTGTTTGTTCTTTAACCTCTCTGCACCCATCCGCAGTAAGAGAAACAAAGGTCACAGAGCAGAGGGGTTACTTTATCTGCCACCCCAGCCCAGCAACTAAGCCTCTAGCAAACACATTAGTGTTTAATTTGTCATTCCCGGTGGTGCAGCACCAGTGCCTGTCGTCCCAGCGCTCCCTCAAGCACTTGTGGGGCTCCGTGCAGGCAGCAGAGCGGGGAGGAGATGTGCCGGTCAGGAAACCATTAGCGCCAGGGCTGGGTCCACATTCCTTGGGTTTGTTGCCTTACCTTGAACACTGGATTTTAACACACAGCTTTGAGGGGCAGTCAGGAAGGGAAGGGAAGGCAGTGGCCACACCAATGAGTGGCAACTGCTGGTTCTCTAAACATCCCCTCTCCTCTCCCCTTGTCTCCATCCTCCCCCGCTCCCCAAACAAAGAGTGTTTTGATTGCTTGGATGACAGCACAGGAATTTGCCTTTTCAAAAGCACTCACTATATATACACAACCTAAGTACTGTAGCCAGAAGAACCTTTAAAAGCCATCATGGGTAATGGAAGCTGTAGCAGTGACCAGTTGCATTTGGAACCAGAGTTTCTAATGAACACATAAAAAACAAAGACAAGTCTGCTCATTAGTCCAACGGCATGATGGGCAAGAGTCAGTAAAAAATGATTTAATAGGTTGCTAGAAGAGTTTCTATTGCTTTTGGTTATGTTTGAATCCCTCCAGTGTCTCTGTTTGCAAAGTCCTATGTTTACAAAGTGGTCTGAAATATACCATTTAAATTCATTGCATAATGCACAAAAATCAATTTTCTTGTTCAGCAGCCAAAGGGCAGGAGAACTAATTTTTGTGCATTACAGCATCATTTCAAACTGGCCCATTTGTGACAGGTTTTCAAATGTGCATTATGCCAAATTAGATGAAAGGCACCACAGGGTGATTACATACATTAAACGGATCTGGGACAGCAGTCAGCTCTCCTAAAAGGACAAAAGATTTCTGGGAAGTCTGAGAAGCATGAAGACAGGTGAGGAAATCTCCATGCTGCAGAACTGCTTATTTTAAATGCAATCCTCAAAATTAAATCATATTTTACAAAATTTGCCTCTCTGAAAATACACATGCTTTTTAGCTTGCCCACCTCCTGCACCATATTAAGACCTTGTTTCTTATGTACTCTGTTTTTTCCATCATCGTTTCCCTTGCCTTGTCCTAATCCTGGTGCTCTCATGTCCTGCCTCTATTCACTTGCCAAACTTGTTTTTCAGTCTGTCAATCATTCTGACTTTAATCTGTTCTAAACTTAACTCCTGCCCACCCAATACTCCCTCCTGAGGTTCCACTGCCCAGAGCTCTCCCCCAGTCTTCATCTGACCATATGGGCTTTTTGATACACCTTGCTATTCCTTTCCCTGCTCTCTTTCTTAGCTTTGTGGGCACCACTTATTCCTACTCCTCATCTGCTCTGGAGAAAGTTCCTGAGCTCTAATACTGCTTATGAATACAACTTTTATGATGTCTTCCCTTCCAGCATTCACAGTAGGTCTTCAGGTTTAATTTTTGTCCTTTGCAAGCTTTTTTTTTAAAGCTCTCTACAACTTTCAGTTTTCCTTTGCTTAATCTTAGATCTTTCTGGCATTTTAAAAAGTAATGTTGACAGGCTCATGCACAGCCTATCTGTGCCTTTGTTATTCACTTTTTTCACTACCTCTTCTCTTTACCACATCCTATTCCATTACCATTCCCAAATGACTCAGCTCAAGACCACCTCCTTTTTTCTCAATTCAAGCTTCCTTCTTTTCTGCCTCCATCCTGTCACATTATCAACTACTTGCTTTATCTGTACATTCCTCCTCCTCCCTTAACTATACCTTGTCGGGCTCTTTGTCATTGCTGCATCTTACCCATCTCTCCTTGTTTACTGTCCTCTCCCTGTCCTCACTATGAATAGGCTCCCTCTGCCTGAGGACACACATGAAGCTCTCCGACTCCTTCCTCATTCCCATCTTACCTTGATTCTAATCTACATGTTATGTAGAATTTGCCATTCTAGAAGTAAGACATTATTTATTTCCTACCTGTAAACCAGACTTTTCCATTATGATTATCTCCAACCTCTCTCCCGAGTTCACTACCAAGCTCCTCTTAATTGTTAGCTTAATTGTGGAGAAAATACCTTTTCATATTTTTCCTGCTTAAGATCCCATTTATAGAATTTTCTTCCCTCTTCCCTCAGTTCCCACTGCTCCTGTGGTGATACTGGTTACCCTTTTGTTTATACTGGTTCCTTACAGACAGTGAGTTTTTACATCATTCATGCTAGTGGTTCTAAGATATTGCATACCATCCAAAAACTCTTCCTGGCTTCTCAATATTTTCTCATAACTATCTCAACTCTTACTGGAATTAAGAGTATTCATGATAAAATCTCAGCATCTTATTTTCATCTACCTCCACCTATTTTCCTTATTTTATAGCAGCTTTTGTTGAAAAATTCTTTATTTCAGATTATCTCCTACCTCCTGTTGGGATCCCTTCCCCCTGCCATGTGGTCCTGGGAGAGGGGCCCTGGGGGGGAGACACGGGGTTTCCCTGCCCCTGGTCAGCCTCGTTCCCCACTGGTTGTTTTGTGTTCCCCTGCGCGGGCAAGGACCCTCGGGTCCTGTGATTGAGCAGTTCCTCAGCAGAGCCCCGGCCATGTGGCTGGAGAAATAAACATCTCTGAAACATCTATCAAGAATCTGTCCATATATATTTCTTTTCCACAGGCCTCGTTGTCTGATACACGTGTTGCAGTATCCCCACTGTAACAAATGGTGGTTAATGCAAGCAGAACGATCCCCAATCCCAAACGACTGATTTGTGAGTAAACTCTGGATTTCTCTTCTTGTTTTTGTTTTGCTGTTCCATCTCTAAACTATGGAGGAACCGTGGGAAGACTCTTGGCTCTCCAAGCCGCATATGGACATTTATCTTAAGCTTGAAAAGATTCTTGAACAACGATTTGCCAATTTTAGCATAATTCAAGCTCAAAAGGAACTGAAACACTTCCTGGCATGGTTGTTTAAGAACTTTTTCTGTGTTTCTTGGGATTTAATTCTTACCAAAGACTTTTGGAAGACTGTTTGGACAGAGTTAATTTATGAGTTAAAATATATGCCGATGGAAGAATATTTTGGTCAATATTATTTAATTACCGAGACTGTTGAGCAATGTCAGCTGTGTCTTGGCGAAGGGAAGCCTGCCTCAGGGACCGTGCGACCCAGGCCACGTGGACCAAGTGCTCTCCGAGCAGTAGTGAGGCAGTTCCCGCACATGGGTGGAGCGACGTGAGCTGCAGTGTCGGCAGCGGAGCCAGGCACGGCAGGAGCCCGCCCGGCCCCGCGCAGCGCGTGGTGGAGCGAGGCCCGTGAGAGGAGCGGCGTGCAGGCGGCGGCTGGTGGCAAAGCGGAGCCGTGCCCAGCCGAAACGCACACTGGAGCAGGGCGCGGGGGGGTCATCACTCGGGGGCCTGGCCAAGACGTGGGCACGGCCCCAGGCAGCGGCAGCGCAGGGAGCTGAGCAGCATGGCCCGGCCCGCATGGCCCTGAATGCGACCCTGGGAAGAGCACGCAGGCACGAGCAGCCCTGATGGCCCCAGCAGCCCTGGCAGCTCCAACACAGGAGCAAGCGAAAGCGAAAGAGAAAGCAAAAACACAGCGAGACAGAAAACAACAGCCACTTGGAAAAAGGAAAAAATCACCGTAGCTAACGTTTTAGGAATAGTAAAATGGTATAATGTTAAACAAAATTATGGTTTTATAACAAGATGTGACTACCAAGAAGACATATTCGTTCATAGAACTGCTATTAAAAAGAATAACCCTGAAAAATACATCCCAAGTTTAAGAGGTAGAGAAGTAATAGAATTCAAAATGGTGCAAGGTAGAAAAGGGTTACAAGCAGCAGAGGTCACTGGGCCTGATGGTGTTCCTGTAAAAGGCAGTATAAATGCAAAAAATTGTAGTCATGTTAGACAATATCTCCATTACAAGCCCCCCCTACAGTCTCCCTTTCCTGATCCCACCTTTCCCTTTTACCCTGTATCCTATTACCCCCAGTGTATTCCCAATCCATTTTTTCACCCATGGTTTCCCACACAAAACCATGCCTTTGCCAATCGTTTCCCCCAAAATCCCTTTCCAATGCCGAGTGGGGGATGAAGAGGGGGAGGGAAGAAATTAACTATTGTTGTTTAGAGTTCCAACAGGTACAAATGGAAGAAACCCTCTCCTGCCTCAGTTTCCCCACAAAGCATGCTCGGAGAGTCCTGTCTCCCTTCTGTCAGCCTTAAGATGTTCCAGAGAATCTGTTTGGACAATTAAAGATTCAGGAGAGTGGCTTGTTTTGTTTTGAGACTTGTTATCTCATGTTTATCCAGTTGTTTTCAATGTTAAGTTTTAAATCTCTTTTTTGTTAAAAATAAACGGGTGAAATGTTGGGATCCCTTCCCCCCTGCCATGTAGCCCTGGGAGAGGGGCCCTGGGGGAGAGGCATGGGGTTTCCCTGCCCCTGGTCAGCCTCCTTCCCCATTGGTTGTTTTGTGTTCCCCTGCACGGGCAAGGACCCTCGGGTCCCGTGATTGAGCAGTTCCTCGGCAGAGCCCCGGCCATGGGCTGGAGAAATAAACATCTCTGAAACATCTATCAAGAATCAGTCCATATATATTTCTTTTCCACAGGCCTCGTTGTCTGATACACGTATTGCAGTATCCCCACTGTAACAACCTCCCTCTGTTCTTCCTCCCCATTTACATAGATCTCACCAAAATTAATATAATTGCTCTCAATACAACATATAAACCTCCTCTTCTCTCTTCTTCCTCTTTGAATCCACTTTTCTAATTCTTTATTAGTTTTAGCCCACATGTGTAGGCAACATCATGGCTTTCAGGTGAGGCTGTACAGTATTGAATAGCCACAGACACCAGGCTGTATGGATTATTGTCTGGGATTTTTGTGAGCTATTTTCTTCCCAGTGTAAGTGAGAATTAGGGACAGTAGATCAACCTATGTGGGTCTTTCATAATAACTTTTACTGCTTTGTTTAAACACTTATCTTACCTCTAAGCCTCATTTTGTTTTCCCTCTTTTGTTAGCTGCCTCCTGCAGCAATGTTATCTCTCACAATCTGATGATTAGAAAAAATTACAGTAGCATTCCTAATCTGCAGGCATACGTCTTAACCCTATAGCCAAACATTAAAACCCGGATTCTACAGGCTTGTTTTTCCCACTGATGCTCCTGAGCACCAGACAAATAGCAATTAACTAAAAAACTCTAATTTTGGCTGCATACCAGAAGAAATCTACAACCGATTAAGAGAAGGCTCAGGAATTTTGGAGATTGAAGATCATATGGCAGCCACTAAAAAGTCCTCTACTTACATACTGTGTTTCTCCAGTTTTGTAAAACTTTGTTTCTCCAGTTTTGATTGTAAAATTGATTTTGAATTTTAAAAATGTATTAACAGTATCATTATAAAATAGCAATACTGAGGGGAAAATTAGGGTTGTTGCCACTGAGTTAAAAAAGAATCTCGAGGTGTCAAGAATTTTAAAGTGTTTATTTCCCCTTTATGGAACTTCTTTCAGATGGCAGATAAACATTGGAGTGTTATTTAATTCTTTGTAAAGGAGATACAATCACATCTCTGACCATCAGAATGTAAGTTGGTGTCGATTTACCCCATTCAGATCACATTCAAAGTCCTAATTACCCTGCTGCAAGAACTTTATTGTCATTTGATCAGTATCTCACAACACAGGTGGTTACTGTGTATACTGATTTTATCCTGTGACTATTTTAATAAAAAGGAAACCTGTACAAGCAGATGAATTTACTGATACTCTTAGTGCTGCCTAGCTGTTTTATTGGTCTTGGAAGCCCAATAACATGAAATATTATTATATCATTTGTGGGGGTCTTAGTCTATTATATGATAAGGAATGTGCTAAATTCATTAGCGAATGAAATCTGGAGGTACACCAGTGATGTGTTATATTACACAGTGACTCAGATGCAGAAAAAGCCAATTTAGATACTAGAAAGTCAAAACTAAGAAGACAGTAAAATCTTTGCTATGAAGCGCTGGTGGTTAATTAACAGACAAATTCTGATTTCACCCTGCTGTTTCAAAATGGAAGTGTTTTTATCCTAAATTAATTTCTTGCCCACAATAAAAAATACTTTAAATTTCCTGCTAATCTTATGCAGATAGAAATCTGCATGCCATGTTGGCATTTGGAGGATAGGGACATCTCATATTTACAATTAATTTGCCATTTTAAAAAATATTAAGCTTTATATAGCTTGCCAGCATGATATAGAAGGAGGGTTCGGGGGACTTTTGTAATCATTCTTGTGCAGGATTTGTGTTTCATTCTCCCCATGATTTCTTTGAGCTTAACAAAAACCAGAGTTTAGAAGATTTGTTTTGTGTTTAACTTAATTATTTAAATAAGAGATAAGCAATTGCCATTACAGCAGCTAGGCAATAATTTCCTGGGGTCAGGGTCTCTCCTGCCCTGCATACACCTCTATTGTTAATGGAGGTGAACATGCACACAGACATTTTTAGAAGGGAATGTTAAACAGTCCCCATTTATTTTACAGTGCAGATACGAGACAAAACACAGACTTCAGGAGTCAGTCTGAAGACTTTAAAGAAAGAGCTAGAAGAACAAAGAGATTTAACAACCTAACCATTACTTTTTCCTCGCAAGTTCTAACTTTAGAACTGCCAAATGGTCCTTAACTATCATAACCCCACTTAGCTGTCACCTAACCATAGTGAGGTGGGGTCCAGGCATCAACATTTTTCTCAGCATTTCTTCAGTGGACTAGCTGAACTCTCCTTTAAGAAACACAGTTCATCTCACTACACTTACAGGGAGCTTAGGTACAGATGCATATCAACAAAAAAACTAACTCTTATTCTAAATTCCCTAAATGGGCATCGACCAGAAAGGTTTCTTGTTCAGCTGGATGAGTATCTGTAACAGTATGAAGTGTTGGGGGTCAAACTGTGTGTGCTCAGGGACCTTTGTGTGGTGCAGTGTGACCCCAAGAGCAGGAGTCTGTATCTGTGAGAATCATATCATTACACAGGACCTGAGCTTACAGCATGAAATTGTGTCAGGGAGGTTTAGGTTGGATATTAGGAAAAGGTTCTTCACCCAGAGGGTGTCTGGGCACTGGAACAGGCTCCCCAGGGAAGTGGTCACAGCACCAGCCTGACAGAGCTCAAGAACCATTTGGACAAGGCGCTCAGGCACATGGCGTGACTCGTGAGACTGTTCTGTGCAGGGCCAGGAACTGGACTTGATGATTCTTGTGGGTCCCTTCCAAATGAGAATAATCTATGATTCTATGACAATTTTTTTTCTTTTTAATACTGCTGTATTCCTTTAGTTGCCTTTTAGCTACCTTTCAACACCATAAAAGTGTGTGTTCCCTCAGTGTTCTAGTCAGAATTGTTTCCTGCAGCTGCAACTGAGCTGAAAGTCAAAGTGCAGCAGGTGGTGGATAGTGTTATCAAGCCAGAACGCTGCTGAATCCCAGAGTTGAAAGGCTCCCATCCCACACTATGGTCACCTCTTCAACCAGACCAATAAACCTGACTGCAGGATTTATTACCTGTGCCTGGGGCCTCACTTAATATAGTCCTCTCCCTATATCACTCCCCCACTCTCTGGTTAGGAGCAACTTAGTCCTTTTTACTGCTGATAGAGAAATTATAAGCTTTTGATTAGTTCTGAAGGCAACTTCTACATTTTTTAGTACCTGTATTTTCTAGAAGAGTGTGGAGTTTTTTTACTTCGGGCAGAATAGGTTTGCAAGTTGCAGTAGCTGAGTACCTTAAAGATGCTTTGCAGACAGTTCTTCAAAGATCTATGACTTCAGCAGAAGGAGCTTTCCTGAGGCAGACAAATTTACAATTGCTTTACAAAGAAAGAATATTGCCATCTTGACATTTATCAGTAGTAAAAAGTATGTCTCAGGGAGGAAAATATTGTGACAGAGTTCAATCTGCTCAGCATTCAAATGACAAAGATTTTACAAGTGTTTACTGTTTATCAAGAGTAAAGGTTCTGCAGACTTTAATAAGACTTCCATTGCTAAATACCCAAGTATATCTTGGAAATTTCACCCTATTATTCTTGAGGATAGTACTTGTGAGAAATTACTTCTGGAGACTGGAACACATGGCTCATCCAATGCAGTTGCCTGTTCTTTCTCCTAAAAAGTCCCTGCAGCCACTGTGCAGAAGATGCATAAGCCCCTTGCAGGCATGGCTGAAGGTCTTCCTGTGGATGGCACTCAGTTTGGTCTCTTGGTTCTATTTTCTTTCTTTGCACAGTTCTACAGAAATCTCTGTAACTGACATGCGAACAAGTTATGCAGCCTGGAAGATGCAAAAAAGAAATGTAACAGTGCTTGTTAATCAACCAGGATTTATTTGCTATGATGATATGACAAGACTCTCTGTTAGACAGAATGATATTGTTTATCTTTAATAATGACCTAGAAGAAGTAATAATATGCTAATGAAACTTCAGGTTTCTTTGTGAAAGATGTTCTTCTGTAAATCCTGTGAGCTGAATAATTGCTTTTGTAGTAGTAAGCCAGGACAGAAAAATACAGTAACTCAGGTGTATCAGGGTGTACACAAACGTGCAGATCCCTGCACACATGCACTTCTTCCTTTCTTAGAAATCCAAAACTTAAATTCCTAAACTGAAAAGAATGTTATAATCAAAGAAATATTGAAAGAAGTACAAAACCCCAACAGTCTACCTTGAAAAACCTGATATTCAAAAGACACAATATATCAAGACATAAAAACTTTGCAGAAGCTATGCTTCACCCTCAGAGAATGCATATTGTCAGCTATAAAATGTCATATATCTCAAACCAACACATAAAGTTTGAATCATGAATACAGAGGTGTTCATCCTTTGTTATGGGACAACTTGTTAAGATGCATGAAATTGTCACTCCAGCTAGAAAAGATATGCTTAATTTTGCACATAGAAGATATATAAGGAGAACAGTGAGACTGCTTTATTTGACAGTTAAAGTTGGTCTAGAAATAATGAAAGTCCTGTCTGTATCTGTGGATTGCTTATCTCAATCTCTGGACAGATTTTTTTGAGTGAAAATTGATATAAAGCTTTTCCACAGATTCTTTTTTAGATACTTCTGGCTTTCCTCACAATATGTATTGCATTAAAAATTATGCCGTTTTCTAAGCAAAGGATTTCAGTGAATAGGATGCAAAATATATGAAAACATTTTGTCTGGTATCTATAGCCCATTATCTGAAAGATCTTATGTCTTTGACATAACAGATTATGAACTTCCTTCTGCTTTCAGTTACACTCATATAAATCTGGAGTAACACCTTTGGAATCGGAGATGAGTTCTGCCTCAATCTCTCTCTTTTTAGATGCTGGACCATGGCCAATCTTTTCACTTTGAATAACTGACTCCAGTGTTGGAATTGTATTCACAAGTAATCCTTAGAAGGTGCACTAGAAAACACAGCTCTAAACTTTGGGAAATGCCGCACAATTAAAGTCCATACTATATTAACCTAAAGTCTAGCCCACACCTTCAAGGAAATATATCTAACTGTGTGCCCCATGCACGCAGCTGAAGAGGAGACGTGCCTGCACAGGCTCTGCACTTTGCAGCCTGTCTGGAATGCGAGGCTGCCTCCGCATCGCAAAAGGACGCAGCGTCCCCCTGCTCTTCCCTCTTCACGTGTCTTAAACATACTTAAGTAAAATTAAGAAATGTATCTCAACCCCATTCTCACAAGCATATAGAGCTTTAGACAACCTTGTTAGCCACTGTGGGGCACATTGCATTTATTCATTTATTCTCTCTGCTGAGAAGTGGCAAGCCACACTTTTCACAAATCAGTTCAGTTCTGTGCTTTTGAAACCATGCTGTAGAGCAGGTTAATAAAGCAACCCAGATTAAAATGAAAATTATTAAAGTACTAGAAACAGAAGTTTTAGAGTCATAATTTTCCTGCCAAATTATTTCATAACATGCAATATATTTGCTTAAATTATTGCAGAATCTACCACTTTGCAACTAGTTCTTTGAGGAACATCTGTGATATATAAGTCCACTGATATCTGCAGGTCAAAAATTATGCTGTAGGGAACTGACTAGACAGAGACCTAACAAAATGTTTGAAGCTCTTCATGTCAGGATCAGAAACATCCTTCTGGCCTTTCTTGTGCATGTGTGTGGAAGTGAATGTGCCAAGTTTCTCTCCATCATCATTTATTTTTTCAGGAAAAAATCACACATCAGCATCATTTTCCAGTCATGTTAATTTTGACTTATTTCATTTTTTATTAGGAATATTTCCTGTCTTTACTTGTACACCAAGTTTGAAATGTCTTTTCTTGCATTTAAGGGACAAATGTAGAGGAACTGCATTTCCAGCTGCTTAACAACTCATGTGTAATGTGTTTCTCATTTCAACAATTCCCACCACTCAGCTCACAGTTTCATTAATTTTTCAGGTGAAATTTTGCTGATATGTGGTTAAAGGATTGAAAACATTGAAAAATATTACACTGTATTTCTCTGCTACAGGCTGCTGTTGGAGTAATTTACTAAGTGTTAGTACAACATCAGTCCACACCCCTCTGTCAAAAAGTGAAGGAAAAATCACACTTCTGAAGACAAGAGCTAGTAAATCAGTTCTGTACTAGCTCAGGCAGACTTTCCAATAACAAACCTAACAATAATATTAAAAATTAAAAGGGTCAAATTCTTTAGAAAGCTTAATTTTACAAAGGAAACTGAAAGACCCTTGAACTTCTGCTTTGGAAAGGGAAAAAAAGTAAGATAATAAAACTGAAAATGTCACATTTGAATTAATGACAATAAATAAAAAAAAAAAGCAAGATTTGGGAAGATCTGAGGTCGTGTGGCTGACAGGGGATGCCTTGCAGCACAGAACAGTGCACCCACTGGCCAGTTGGTCTCATCTGGAAGCATTTACCTGTAATGAGAAATCACTACAGCTTGAAGTAGTACATTTTAAAACAAAAGTAACTTTCTATGAAGCAATCAATGCCATCAATCCTTCTAGGCTTGTCAGAATCTGTGGACCTAATCATAACATTCACATGTATCCTAGTATATATAGAATTGTGAAGAAATTGCAGAAAGAACAGAGATTTAGCCTCAAAAGGTTACCTTAAGCCCTAAACTACCTGTTGAGACTGAATCTCTCTGGAATAAAATGACTTAATTCTATCTACTTCATTATGTTCTGTATGAGGCCCAAAGGACTGCACATTTTAAATGTAAGAGTATACCTTTATTTTTCATCATACATGCACCTGCCATGGAAACCTGAGTTGCTTCCACTGAAGAAGGCAGCAGTTCCCAAAATACGGTCAAATAACAGTAACCTGCAATTCCTAATGAGCAGACTAGTGACTGAAGGGGACAGAGAAATGCCAAATGGAATATTCTGGGACCGAGCTTATCCTTATGGCATAAGGGAAGTGCTGAGTTTTCCAACACCTTGCAGTCAAGAAACATGGCAAAGATTTGGCTTTGCCTCCCCTAAATATCTAAACCTAGAGGAAAGGCTTGCTGCAAAAGTGTCTTCTCAGTGACTGAATTATGTGTCCTGTGTGCCAAAGCTTTGGTGTCTGTAGTGCTCGTGATGGAGAAAAAAACCCAGACCAGTCAATTTAAAATATTGTTGAGAGGTAATTTAATAAAGAAACCCTGACAGGGGCAGTCCATGAACTGCTCAATATTGCAAGGGTTTTTTTCTTTTTATTTTAATATGAAAACGAGAGCTGAATGGCAGATGTGTGTGTGCCTTGGCAGCAGTATTAAAATGTAATAAAAGCTAAAGTATTAAAAATCTTCCAGTGAGTTTGGGGAGGTTTTCAATTTCAACATGGGCATGGTTTCCCTTGGGCCTTCCTAACGCTTCCCAGGTGAGGCCATCCCTGCTGCCCACCTGGGAAACCAGCAGTGGGGTCACTGTGCTCCCGTGCCCAGATGGGGCACAGATGGGGACTGCTGGATGCTAAAAGGGTGCATTACCTGCCTGAGTCACAGTGCAGCCCCAATTACTGCGGGGTACTGGGTTCATTGTCAATTAGAGTGGCAGCGATGGTGAGCAGCAGCTGTGACAGATGGCGTGGCTCCAGCCACCTTGCGGGCAGTGGGATCAGAGCCAACTCAAATCTTTTCTTCCCTCTTAAAAAAAAAAAAAGAGAGGAAAAAAAAGGGAAAAAAGACCCGCAAACCCCAACGCAATTGTCAGTTAGTTGCAACATGTAAGGGGGAAGTAGCATATCTACAAAGGCAGTATTTATCTGTTCTCTACTAACCCTTACGTTCAGCTTTTTGAAGTCAAGATTTTGTTTATCTATTACTAACTTCAAGCATGTTTTAGCAGGATGTTCAACCCAAAAGACAGCTTACTTTAAACCTTTGTTCTCAGGGGAACTTACAAGATGCTTTACTCATAACAACCAGATTAACCTAGCTGTCAGATTCTTAATTGGAGAAATTTTTCTCTCAAAACTGTACCAGCTCTGTCTCTAACCACAGCACATTAAGATAAACCTAAGACTGAACCTATTGTCTCTGATGAAATCCAATTCTATTTATTAGCTTAAGGTGATATTTACCCTGTGTTAAAAACTGGAATCATATCTCCCTTCCTAATCTCATCTGGGCAAGAGTCAAAATACTCTCCAAAGGGTTTACACTGCTTAGTTTCCAGGTGATTTGGGTGTTAAGCACCTCTTTGTTCTAGGTTCACCCACAGCCAGTCTAAATGTGGTCTTGCAGGCACCAAGGAAAGGCCTCAAAGACTAAGTAACCAGTGTGGAGCAATCAACATAAATGCAGCCAACATGGGCCACATCTTGACAGAGTTCTGCACCAAATTGTACTTCCTTCAAAATTCAGGCTTTGACCTCAAAGTGCAACACTTATAATCTGGTCAGATGTGTGCTTGAGGTTTATTCACACCATGTGTGCTACAGCAGTAGCAAAAATGTTAGCTTTCTGAGGTGAGAGGGAATACACAAATAGGGATGGTGGGATCCCATCAGAGGAAGTGGCCTCCTATTTCGTCATCAGCCAATTCAAAAACACAAGTGCAGGATAGTTTAGAAATTGAGTGAAGACTGTTTGAAGTTGAATAAAAGTTATTGTCAGGTAGTAGGTATAAATCTAAAGGAAACACCTGAAGGTTCTTTGGCAACTAAATTGCTGATTCTTTGAGAAGAAAGAAGCAAGAAGCAAGCAAAAAAAAAGGAGTGGATTACGTTCGTGCTAGCTTTAAACCAGTCCCTCTGTAAGTGCTAGGACAAATGGATTTTCTCCTCAAAATAAAAGCAACCCACCAGAGATTTCCATCCAAAGGACAAAGCATTTTCAGCTATGCAGAGCAAAGGAGATCTCTTTTCATGGAAGAGAAAAGTTGGGGTAGGCTAAACATAAACAGAACTAACAGGATCTGGGCACACAAAATTAGAGCAGTATGTCACAAATGAAGGACTACAAAACAGGCTTTCACCAAATACTGAAAAAGGGAAGGAAAGGAAAAATTTAAGCAGAGAAAGCCCCAGTAGCATTACTAATTACTATGTACTTTGTTACTTATATTATAATGGTGTCTTGAGGCCCCTATCTAGAGTTAAAATTTAAGCTTCACTTGTGAGCTGCTGTGTGTCTTGTCAGTTAATGCCCTGAGGGGGGTGAGAGAACTGAAAAAAAATTTATTCTCTGTTTGTTAATAGTGTTGGCAATTGAGTGCAGTCTTAGGACAACAAAAAGGTTTTTTTTATTTGTTTGTTTTGTTACTATTAATTCAAGCTTTGTGGTAACTTTTTGCTAATAAAATAATTTCCTCAAGCTGAAATCAACAGTGGAAAAGGGGCTTAATGAGCTCTTACTGCTTAGTATTTGTGCTGCAAAGGTTTGATTGACTCACTCAACATTCTCCTTATTCATAAAATAAATAAATAAAATAAACCCAAGTTGTTATCCTATTATATTATAGCTTTTATTGTTTGTCTATGGGGAAAGAAAAAGCTTTTGCTTTGCTTAACATTTGGTGCAGAGGTTTTTTTTTTTTTGAGAATGGCAGGATAACCTTTTTTCTCAAGTATGCTTAGAATGCAGCTCAGTCTGTCAAAAGCATAACTACAGCTGGTAAATTCCCAGCAATCTAAAATCAGTGATGTATGCACAGTAGATGCTCCCTTACAGCTTTATTTTTGTCTTTTTTGTGGACTATTCTATTCACAGTGCACACTGTGAGCAGCCACTCTCTACTTTCTCAAAAACTCCAGAAAATGCTTGTGTTCCAGGTAGGCAGCAAAACATGGAGATTAGGAGGTGAGAGAGCTCCTGTTTGGGTTTTTCAGGCAAAGACTTGATACACAAAGGGAATAAAGCAAATGTCTGTGGTAACACAAGCAACATGAGTAAAGCAGGAAAAGAAATGCAGTTCTTCCAGGTTCCTTGCAGGCATCCTAATCATATAATCAGTTCTCACATTTTAAAGCAGGTCAAAATAGCGAGAGCACAATGCAAGGCCAGTAAAGAGAAGTGAGTATTTGCATTTGCTTACATAGACTATGGCTCATATCTCATCAAGAGATGTATAAAATTATTTTAAGAAAAATAACTTACTGATAAAAAGAAATTGTTCTAAAATGTAAACTTACATTTTAAACTTACACAGAGTGGCTTTGGATGCACTTTCCTATATCAGATAAAAACTGGATCAGAAACCTCTTCCTTACCTACAAATAATAACCTTGCTCTTTATTTCAGTGAAATACTGAAAGGCAAATAAATTATTTTGAAAAATATTGTTAAAAATGCCAACACGTTTTTTTAATAATTATCATTCATTCTACTTTGCAATTAAACTTTTGAAAATGCTTTGCAATAATTTTAGATGTATCAAGGAAGTTCTCCACTGACTAATTATATCACATCTGCAGTTTTAGGCAGAAATTGAAATCTCTACAAAGTCAGATTTAAAACTAAAAGATACTTTCAGCATTAAACAGGTGAATAACTTCACACATGAGAACCATTCCATTCGGCACTATTCATGTGTAAAATCACATATCATTACACTGGAGCTTAATTCTGCTAATTCTTATTTTGGGATGGGTCACACTGCTAATTTTTAAAAGACTCTTCATCCATTCCAATACATATTTCTGGTTATGATGAAAAAGAGCTCATTCATTTAAAAACATTGTCAAGAAAGCCTCTGAGAAGCAGTCCCTCTCTTTGACAATAAATAGATAGATAAATCAATAGATAATTTAGTAGTTAATTGATACAGACAATATACAAATGAATAACCACACTGCAACAATGAAAACAAAAAAAGAAGGCAAGACTGCTTTTTTGTAGAAGGGCACTTTGTGGCTCTTTATTAACTTGCAGCCTCTGCAATATCTTGTATACTGTTGACATTCCTTAGCCTGGGCTAACAGTAACATGATTACAGTACTCCCATCACACCCTTCACTAGCTCAGTCAACTCTATTCATGTGTTACACACCTGTGCATATTTGCAGTCCATTTAACTGTGGTGTGAGAAATATTAGTTTTCAATGTGGACTCAGTAAAGATGTTTCCCCCCCACCCTTTTTGTACTTCTCAAGCACTAAAGAAATAGTTAGGAAGTCACAGGCCCTTTATCTTGCATAATTCTTATATTTGATGCTATCATGGAATTGTATCAATTTCACTTCTCCAAATAGGTAGGGATGGAAGTACATCAACAGCAACCCCCCCCCCACCAGACAGTATTTGGATCTTCTCTCAGCTGTGCCAGATGGTCTAATGAGAGACAAAATTTCTTCCTCTTGGATCTGAGATTATCATGTATATTAAAATGTTATCACCCTGAATGTTCAAATCTCATAGGAGCATCCTAGTACCATAGGGAGATAAAACTTTCAATGCCTATACATTTCGAAAACGTACCAAAACCTTTGGGGAGTTTTTCAAGGAAATGATGAGATTATTAATGACATCAATTAATAATTTATGTCAACTTTTTTTACATTAGATTCAAATATCTGTATTTGGTTATGGCAGATGAAATGCAGTGTATTTATCTTTTAGTACTAAAGCCCTCATTTACACAGACAACTCAGTGGCTAGAGGGGATGTCACTATCTGCAATCTCTTGCAGTCTGCACTGAAATGCAAAACACTTTTTTGCCTTAATGTCTGGATGTCCAGCTATAAAAATATGGTGGTGCTCAGAGTGTTTGTGTATACATGGGAGATATTTTGACAGTTAACTGTCTGTCTTACTGACACAATGGGTAAATTCAGTAAAATTTAATCCCAGAGTTGAATTAAGATTGAGGTTGAACCTGAGGTCTGTCATCTGACTGCTGCAGTTCTAACCTCTTCCATCATTAATTATTTCTGTTTAGTTTGATGAGGACCATTGCAATTCCAATTTATCCTGAAATTCATCCCAGATAAAGCCAAGAAAACGTTCTCCTTTTTTTGCAAGTATAGGTAACAATTATTCTCTAAGACAACTTCTTTCTATTGGCCAGTAGAATGGTCATAATTACTCAGAACTAAAATAAAGTTAATAAGCAGGTAAGATATCTACTTAAAGAAATATTTTACATAACATATCTACATGTGTTGCAGATGCCGTTTAGGTGTCAGTGCTCGAGGAAACAAAATTTTTAGCTTTGAGTCAACTGGTAGGTTTAAAACAACTTTGAACAGAAAAACAATGAACAATTGGTAGCATCCTCTCTCAAGTGTTTGATGGATTCTCGTTTTTCATGTTAATTCTCAGATGGCTCAAGAACACATGCTACAGCCGCTGAAGATATGCAAAACCCTAATTCGTGTTTCAAAGGCTTGTCCTCATCTGTTTCCTGATTTACCTTTGTGTTTAAAGCCTTTTATTACATCTTACTTCACCATTAGGGGCCGCTGTGAATGGATTTACTATTGAATGAACAACAGTGGAGAATTAAAAGTCCAAATCCTGCATGACAAGCATGGAGAAAAGCTGCAAGGTAGCAGCTTCTGAGTAGTGAATGTACTCCTCCTTTTCTTCATTCATAGAAAGCAGTGAAACTCATAAAGACTTTTAAAACAAGGTCTTTATAATTTTAATATGAGCGGAAAAGAAAATAGATTATAGACATGAATTCATCACAAGTTGGTATTTCACTAAATGAACAGATAACTCTTTTAGTATTGCAATTTCCCTGAATCATACCACAAAGTCACCAAAAGTATTGTTAAATTACTGCAGTGGGGGATTCTTCTGGTGAGGTGATGGTAAATGAGGTTGTGACGAGTCTGCCTGCCTTAACATTTACAAAGAAATTGAACGTAAGATAACAAACATACATCTGTGACATTTCAGGCTGTTTTAAATCACAGCTCTGAGGAAAAAAAAAAAAGAGCTTATACAAAATTAATTATTTGTAAAAGCACCTCCCAACACCCGTCTACCTTCATTTTGACTTGAATTGGTAAAATGGTTATGAAACTGAAAAAGAAACAAAACTGCACAGGAATGGTTCATAATTTCTTCTGGGATCATGACTGAAATGTAACCACACCTGTCAGACAGAGGTTCTACAATCATTCAGGGGAGAATCATGTTTCAACCCTTCTATCTCTAGACCATTTATTTCTGACAGTGAGATGATGAAAATGAACTCAAAAAACCAATTTGAAAATGATGAATTTTTCCATTGCAAATTTGTAACATTATCATAAAGATGCTGAAAGCATAAGAGCTTAAAAAATTAACTATTCAGTTGTGACTAGTTAAGTTTAAAAGGCGCTAATAATAATATTTTTGTAAAGACACTTTTACATAAAGAATCTATGTGCCAGTTCTGAACAGATGTGAGGTCACGGGGTATATTATTTTTAACTATCTATAAGTAAGATATTGTTATAACTCAGTCACTGGAAAGATTTTGAAGTATTTGTGTTGCTATAAGCTTTGTGCAAACAGAAACAGTGTAATGTAGTTAAAGAATTTTCAGATTAGTTTAGTAACAACTATGTATGTGAGACAAAGACATCCTCAGATGCTCTCCTTCACAGTCATTGGTGTAATTTGGGTACATCCCTAAGAAATGGATGAATTGCTAGTCACATTAGTTGGGAATTTGGCCAATCACTTTTCACTTTTTTTTTTTAATGAAATTCAAATATATCTACAACAGAATTTAAAGCAATTTTACTATGTTCTAAAAACATATAGCTAATTGCTGCAATGAAAGAAGTACCTTAGAATTATTCCTAAGAAATATTAATAAATTATACAGTCACAACCTTGTAGGTATCACAGGACTTCAAGCATCTTTACAACCTGGTGGGTTTGACAGTTTAAATAACACATTTTAACAAAGATATCCTTATACTCAGTAATTGCAATAAGCAAACTTGGAAACCTAAGGCAGGGTTTAGAATCATAGAATGACTTAGGCTGGAAAGGATCTTAAAGATCATCTAGTTCTAACCTCCTGCCATGGGCAGAGAGATACCTTCCACTAGACCAGGTTGCTCAAAGCCCAATCTAACTTGGCCTTGAACACTCCCAGGGATGGGGCATCCACAGCTTCTCTGGACAACCTGTTCCAGTGACTCAGCATGATACAGTAAACAATTTTTTCCTAATATCTAATCTCAACCTACTCTCAGTTTGAAGCCATTCCCCTTTGTCCTGTCACTACATGCCCTACTAAATGGTCTCTTTCCATCTTTCCTCTAGGCTCCCTTCAGGTACTGGAAGGCCACCTTAAGGCACCCTGAAGCCTTCTCTTTTTCAGGCTAAACAATCCTAATTCCCTTAGCCTTTCCTCATAGCAGAGGTGCTCCATCCCTCTGATCATCTTGGTGGCTTTCTCTGGGCTCACTCCAACAGGTCCCTGTCCTTCCTGCGCTGGGAACCCCAGAGCTGGATGCAGCACTGCAGGGGGGTCTCACCAGAGCAGAGCAGAGGAGAGGGGCAGAATCCCCTCCCTCACCTGCTGCTCCCACTGCCTTTGATGCAGCCCAGGGCTGCAAGAGCACATGGCCAGGTCATGTCCAGCCTGTCACCCACCAGCACCCCCAAGTCCTTCTCAGCAGGGCTGCTCTGGATCTGTCCATCCCCAGCCTGGATTGATACCGGGGGTTGCCCTGACCCAGGTGCAGCACCAGCACTTGATCTTGTTAAACCTCACTGTTACGATCCAGTTCAAACCCAGAAAAGCAATGAAAGCTAAGTCTCTGTGCATAAACCGGAAAGAACTTAGAAGGTTCAAAATATTCCCAGAAACGAGATTAAAACCAAATGAGGTTAGATGTTGATGCCGAAAAATGGATGTATTTTATTTAATAGTAGAGAGGCAAAGAGAAGGGAAAAGAAAAGAGAGAAAGAAATGGAAAAAGAAGTGTGTGTGTGTGTGTGGGGGGGGGTGACAGGGAGAGGTGACAGGGGTTAGATGGAAGCAGGTCACACATCCAAGGGTCCCAATGACATCTCGTTGCTCCCCTCCATCCGGTCTGCTGGTGGTGAGGGTCCTCTGTTGCCGCAGTGGCCACACTGCCACATGACACATGCCACCACATGCCAAAGAGTGCAGAATCCCGTGGACTAATATACGCTGTGGGCCAGGTGGGAACGCCCATGTACCTCCCTTGCTGGCTTGACACTGTCCCTTGCAACACTGAGGGTCTGTTGCATCATCTCTGGTGCAGGGTCTGGGGAGCCCTTGGGGGGGGGCCCCTTTGATGGGCCATGTCACCCCTTCTGCTGTGGACAAGCTTCCCTGCCCCAGGTGAGGACCCCTCAGCTGGGCTCCTCTGCACAGTGGAGGATGGGCAGTCACTGCACCTCTGACCACAGGCTTTTCCAAGATACCCAAAGCCTCTCCTCCCCCCACCCACTCTTTGGTGCAAGGGTCTGTTCGACCCTGGCAGCTGATAGCCCTGGGGCTGTGGGCTCCATGTTGGAGGTGTTAAGCTTGTGCTTTGTGAATATCCCCAGCCCTGAGCTGTTACTTTATCTTATCTTTATCAGTGACCGGTGTAAGGCCTCAGTCAGGGCCCTGTTCAGGGTGCGGTAGTCTTCTTTGCAGCTTTTGTAAAACAGTTTTAAAAGTCCTTTAAGAAAATGTTTAAGTCATAAATTATAACATTTCAGTCTCTGACACTCACGAGATTCCCATGGGCCACTTTTCAATCTTGTCCAAGTATCTCTGGATGGCATCCCATCCTTCAGGTGTTTCACTGCACCACTCAAGTGTCATCTGCAGATTTGTTGAGGGTGTACTCAATCCCTTCATTCATGTCATTAATGCAGATATTAAATAACACTGGTCCCAATACACCTAAGGGACACACGTCACTGATGTCCATCGGGACTCTGAGCCATGGACCACTACTCTGGATGCTTCTAGGAGGATCTGTTCCATGATCTTCCCAGGCACAGAGATGAAAGTGACAGGTCAGCAGCTCCCAGGATCCTCCTTTCTACCCTTTTTAAAGATGGATACAAAGTTTCTCTTAACACCTTAAGGTGATTTCCTTAAATCACCTTAAATAAAGGTGATTTCCTTAAATCACCTTAAATAAAGGTGATTTATGGTCATCTTATTTTATGTTTATAATGTGTGAGCATACACCAGAGGCAGTCAGTCATCTGAGGATTCTTTTACAGGCAATGGGTTTGGACCATGTTCAATTCATCAAATACAGATGTCTTGGGGTAACTTGTACCGTGCCTCAGGATCCATTTATTGTATTGACTCAGTCTCCAGTTACTGCTTCAGCAGCCTCACATGACTGACTCATGTTTTATTGGCTATATTGTGAGCAACCATGGCTAGGGATGTGGATCTCACCTCTACTCTCCATACTCATAATTCTGTTTGTCATTGGTAAATTTGCCATTAAAAGTGAATACTTTGGTTTACCTCCATACACAAAGAAAAATAACTCTCTGTTTCTTTACAGCTTTAGTGTTAGAAGCAGAAATCCATTGAAAAGTGCCTGTCTTGATGCCTGAGTCCTGGTGATTTCCCATAGAAATTCCCAATTATATAGGTTTCTTGGTCCCACTGTTGCTTAAACCAAGTATCACTTCATGCTGCATCTGGAGCTCTGTTGAACTTCAGCAAAGCACCTAATCTCTGATTTTAAATGTCTTCACCTCATGCAAGCTCATTGTTCTCTTGCCAGCTAGGATCATAAATTATAATTTATTCCAATGTTAAATATATCCATTAGTATCATAGTTAAGCAAGGCTGCAAAACAAAGAAGGAAAAAGAAAATCACATTGTTAAACTGGCAGGAAACCCAAACAGCTCCAAGCATGTGATACCATGAAATGAAAGAGAATAGCAATATAATTCACAATGAGTTTTCTCCAGCAAGACTGAATTTAATAGGAGCTATTGACATCTGCAGGAGAATAAAGCCTCCTAAAATTATCTATTTGATAATATTCAGAGAAATAGTACAAAAGCACCTGCCTGGGTTTTAAGAATGCCCTTGATATCATTTCAAGAGAAATCCACGGTAACAATTTAAGATAAATTATTCCTTTCCCCCTAAGCAATTCTGAAGTATTAGATTCAGAAAAGCCCTGTTAGGTCAGAGTAAATGTCCTCAAATCCTGCCTTGGAGAGTGGCCAAAAGCAAGGGAAGAGATTAAGAACAGGGCAAAGCTGTAGCAATGCTTTTGCAGTGATTTAGTGGTAAGGGGCCTCCTGAGGAAAAATTATTATCTTAGCATTTAACAAGTTCCAGTAGCCATTGCTTTCTTTAATTTATGCAATTTTTTTATAGCTTTTCTTTGAGAAAAATAGAAAGAAACAATTCTGTATTGAATGCTTTGAGACACTCATGATTTTATATTTCCTCTGTCATTTTTTAATTTTAACACTTTCTGTCTTTTCTTTATAGGTCTTAGTCCCTCTAGTCTTTCCTTATGCAGAAGTTAGTGCATAATTTTGACCTTTATTCTGCTGGGGTTTTTTTTCTGTATATCTTCCAGTTAATCCATATACTTTTTAAGTCAAAGGAACCAGCTGTTAGAAAAGGATATGCATCTGTATCCATACTCCAGACTTATTCTCTGTTTCATTATTTTTACCCTAATAATTTTTAACGTTTACTTAGAGTTTATTTGGCCATTCCTGAGTGTTTATCTGATGTTTTAATGGAATTATTATAAAGTGTATATATATATATATATAAAATACTCATAAAAATTGCAGGAAATATATAATTAAAAAGCAAAACTTACAAGTTTTAAAATATATGGTGTGTATATATATACATATATATATATACATACCTCAATATTTGCTAATGTGACTTATTTCAGTGACCTTTTTTAATGCCTTCCCAAGAGCATTTTACAGCATTAATTTTCATATTGATTTTCTTCCTTAGCCAAAGAGGGAAGCTAGATACTTTTGTGCAGCAATACAAAGCAGAGACCAAAGCCATCTCTCCCTCTCCACTGACTGCAGGAGGAATTGATGTAGATTAAAACCCTAGTTTAGCGGATGTCTGAAACTGTGTAACATGAAAACCACTATCGTCCCTGGTATGCTGATGGATGAAGATTCCTTTCTTTGCTAGCAAAGCACTTCCATGCTTCTCACAGCACATCTTCAGGTGCAGGATTGAAGTTATTTCAAACTAACAGAAAGTGTAAGTGCAAAGCCTTCAGTGTGTCTCTGCATAGTTTACACATCATCATGCAAGGCTGGGTTAAACTCCCTGTTTCCATCTCAGCTGAAGTAATACAGCTCGACCTCGGTCCCTTGTTAATATTTAAAACATTTTCCCTTGCTTCACTGGGACATCTAATATAGTTATCTTTGACCTATTGACTGGCCTTATCTATATCAAGTATTGTTCTTGATGCTTGAGTAGTCTTGTTCAAATCAATAAAGGTAAAGGTGGCATAATCTGCCTATAAATGGAAGATGTCCTTTCATATTATATGCTCTGTCATTCTGGCTACATAAACTTATTCTAATTTCACAAAGAAATTAGGAATGCATTTTAGTGGAAATCCCCTGCAAGCTCCAGTTTTGCATGTAAATTGCTATTCATAAAAATAGTTTTGATATTATCTAGCACCTGTACAATGACAGTGCTTAATACATCACCCGCATTAAGTTTCAACTTAGTATTGATACTAAGCATCTCTGATTCATGCTTCAAAAATAAGTTATGGTGCATTTGAACTCTGTTCATTTTGTTACACTTTGAAGTACTTTCAACAGTAGGGACAAACAGAGTTGAAAAGGAGCTGTCTGAAATCTGTGCAAGGTCAGATTACCTCCCTAGGATTCAGTTTTTAAAAATATGTGAAATACATAGAGAAGTGCTCCTGGCTGAGAGAAGTTTATGATTTCTTTATTACTAGCTAAAATTATTTCTCTTATAATCTACAATGTATGGCAAGATAGCTTTTTTTTCTTATGAGAAGCTGTAACATCTCAGAAGTCAAGAAAATGTCTAGCAAAATGTGACCATTTTACAGCTGTGTTATCAAAAGGCACATGTTTGTTGAAGTCAGATTGTGTAGGAAGAACCATCTATAGCAAAGGTGCTACAGCCTGGCAACAAACTGTGAAATTAGAGAAATTTCTCAGATGAACTGAGTTCATTTGAGAATTGAAGCCTCAAGGCTGAGATTGTGTGGCCTGCGATAAAACAGACTGTCCCCTTCCTCAGGGCTTCCTATTTCCTACTACAGGTCAGCATGTATTTAAATTTTGCTAAAATCTCACTTCAGCAAAAGCACAGGGTTTTGGAGTGCTTTTCAATCCTACAGGCAAGGAACAGAGTGAAAGAGTAGTGACAGCACTTGGTGGCATAAATACTTAGAGCAAAAAGATGTCTCAAGATTCTGCTGCATGCTCATTTTCTGTCTTCCTTCTGGTTCTTATCCCTTTGCTGAGTTCTCATGAGTCCAAATGCCATTCTCCTGCTTGCATGCTTGACAGAAATTCTCCTATTAGAGAGAGAGAAAATTTGCCAAACCTGTTGAAGAAATCTTACTTTACCTTGGACTGAACCTATGAGTTACCTATTCCTGTTTTGTTGGAAAGAAATTTAGGGATATGAATTAATCTGTTTTTCCCAGGATACTCTCCAGGAGGGGTGGCTCAGCCTGCTGTAAAATCCTGCCCTAGCAACACCAAATTTAAATTGTCAGCCACGTGCTTATTCCAGGCAGACAAGAACAACAACGGAGATGGCAGTAGAAGCGTCTGGGTTACAAACACAATAGAGGGTGGGGAGATCTGTGTTTGCAGGAATCTGCACTGAGAGAGTGGGTGATGACCTTCAGGCAATGGGAATGCCTTGGATGAATAAATAAAAACTTGGCTGGTCTTGTGGCTTCACTATGTTCAGAACTATTAAGAATATTCTCAACTAAACTTTTGCTAGATATGCTTCCTTCATGCACACGTTGCTGTATAAGAAAAGGATAGCCATACATTTTATAAACTATTCATTTATTTTTCATTGCAGATGTACATACATGTATAGATTGTTTTGGCAGAGTAGCAATGGTAACATCCTATAGAGAGAGCAGGTGAAAAGACTGGGCTCACAAGTGTACTATGCCAAGAGCAACAACCCTCTCTCAGTTGGATCCTCCTAGAACTAGATTCAGATAAATAATGGCAGGAAGAGATATTTCATTTATAATACAGGTAATAAAGGTGGGTTTTTTTCTGTGTTGTGGTCCCTAGATCCATAACAATTGACAAATTCATCAGTTGCATGAGGTGTTTTTAGCTGCATTTTACACAAATAGGCTCATATCAACCTCAGTGTAACTCATCACAATATAAGAACATTTTATTATCTTTATAATTAATAACTGCTCCAGTGTTTTCACTATTTGGGAGGTTAATCTTACTTGAAGCTTTTGATTAAAAACCCAGATCCACTGTGGACTCTACATCTGTTTCAAATAGCAATAGCCTTGTTTGAAAGAAGTGGATAATATTAGTATTATGCAATACAGATTAAAGTTTCCTTAAGTCATTGTCCCATGAGGTTATCTGTGCTTGACTCTTCTAAAAATTATTCTAGAAGAACAAAACCATGTCAGTCAAACTGTATTTGCTCTACAAGACTGTAAAATAAATAATTACCTTCTAGACCTTAGAAGTATATGGCTAGACATTAGATATCAGGCCTGGTTTTCATTTTACTAGGATGAACTAGCTTTGAAGTTCTTCAGTTTCCTATCAGGACACACTTCTACTAGTAACATATAATTATTTATTTACTTTGTATACCAAGTCTACTTTTCCTGAAGATAATGGTGACATACTTTCAATTCCAGCACCGAGTTCTTAGTTTGCTTTATGAAACACAATAGGAATGGCCATTAATGGCACAGACAACAAAGTTCAAGGCTTCAGAGTACATGGCTTTAGTAGAAAGTCAGCTCTGATTATCTCATCAGTGAAATTGAATTAGAAACATTTTCTGTATTCTAAGTGCACCTGTCTGTAATCATAAGATCAGATACTCTAAACTTGCATAGTGGATTTGACAATAATTAGATATCTGGTCTTCAAGGACTACTTTTATAAAGCAGATGTGAGGAGTTTGGGCCTCTGCCAATCAAAGTTATACATCTCCTCAGGGTGGTCTTGCCAAGTTTTGAACAGCATCAGTTGTCTTAGTATGTGTAACAGTCTAAAGCTGCATCATGTTTCCCTAACTTAGAGTTTTAGTATCTAAAATATACTTAGGAATATGCATGCAGTAAGGAATTTCAAGATTTCTACCATCCACCACATCTTTAATAAATTTCTTTGTTCCTGTTCCTTTTCATAATCATTCTGACTTTTAATAGGCTTGAAACCTAATCCATGCCTAGGAAGTTTAGAAAACAATCTTTCTAAGAAAACACTTTCATCTGAAGTCAGGCATATAAAATTAAGAATGCTCAAATGTACCAAATGAATACTCCACCTTATTCAGTACCTTGCCTCCAGTCATGGCTGGTAAAGATAATTCACAGGAAGAGGAAATATGTCTTAAGAACTAAATGAAAATTTCAGTTTTGCTCTGAGTGAAAGACAGTACCTGTTCTTCATTCTGTATATATTTCTTGTTTCATTTTGCTGGAGGCATGATTTAGCCTTGAAAAACAGCTTTTTTAATTCATTGTCTCAGTGTCTTAATTCCACCTTGTTCAGAATGGGTAGATATAATGAGAAATTTCTGGTTCTCTCTTTGAAGAAGGTCAGGAGTTCACTTAAGCTCAAACAGACTAAGCACTTTAAGGCTCACAGGGGCCAGCAGCATGCACATGAATCATGCAGCTGATATTACCTCTCTCTGCCCCCACTAGAATGACTCACTGACAATGTGATGGGGGAAGGTAGTGAGATGCTCAAAATTGTGTCTTTAAAGAGACTGTAGCTATTCTGTTTCTGCACCTTACCTTTTCACATGAAACTCCTTGGTATTTTAATATTACTAGTATTTGTGGATGTCCCCCACTTTTGTAACTACCTGTTCTTCCCACTTTGATGTCTAAGCATTATGCAGAGAGCTTTAGGAAAGTGAGGAATAAGTCTCTGAAAGTGTGGAATATTCTTTGTACAAAAGGAAAGAGTTGGAATTGGAAGTGGGTTGTGCACGGGAATTATTGGAAGCAAGAAGTGAATAATTTTAAAGATCCAATTGCAGTATTAAATGTTTTTTTTTTGTGCTGTGTTTCATTGCACCTTGCCTACCTGTTTTACTATAACTGTACTCTGTAGAACATTACCTAATCTTGTTCTTTGTGATACTTAGCTATTTTCTATGTCTAGAGATAATTTAGGACTCTAAGCTTGCATAGCCTGTTGACCTCTCTTCTTACCTAAAATCATTCTACCTGTACCTATGAAATAACACTGTCCAATTTCTTAGATCAGCTGAATCCTTCTTCAGCCTATCTTAGATTAACACTTTCTCCATATATATTTTAATTCAGAACAAATTAGACTCCACCAACTACTCTAAAGTAATTCTAATAAGTGGAAAGATATTTCAGTGATGATTCTAATAACTGAAACCTGTTGGGTTGTAACTTGTTATACCAGTAGAAATTCAAGTTAAAGCAAATGAAGAGATATACAGTAGTCCAGCTACAATTTATGCAGTGGAGATCAGATTCTGGACTAAGATATATAAAATATGTAAGGCTTATCATTACCTGCTGTATATATGTCACTGCATACCACGGGTATATCTTTATCACGTCTCTTGTACTGATTAAGGAGAGGTATCATGTCTGGCTATACATAACCATAATTTGCCTTCTTGAATACTGATATCTTATTCATGGTAATCTATAAGATGTGTCAGGGGAGGTTTAAGTTGGATATTAGAAAAAGGTTCTTCACCCAGAGTGTGGCTGGGCACTTGAAAAAGTTCCCCAGGCCAGTGGTCACAGCACCAGCCTGGCAGAGTTTAAAAAGTATTTGAGCAATACTCTCAGGCACATGGTGTGACTGCTGGAGTGTCTTGTGCAAGGCCAGGAGCTGGACTTGGTGATCCTTGTGGGCCCCTTCCAACACAGCATATTCTGTGATTCTGTGAGACAAGATGGATTCTTCTTGTGTCACTCATCTAGTTCTTCACTGTGAGGTAAAGGGAGTTGCATAAGTCATGTATGAAGAAATTGGTTAAATGAGCTTCATGTTTGGGTGTTGGTATAACTTCCTTTGGCTCCAGTGCTGTGTATACTTAAAAAAGAGGTGTGTTTTGACTGCAAGTCAGATCTAAATCCTTAATGGCTTAAAACTACCTGAATAGGATTGGTGTGCATCCCTGGCTCCAAAATGCTAGTAATTATTACACTATTTGTCTGATAAATTTGTAAGCCTTCATCTGATTTCCACCACTTTACTGACATTTCAGTTTGCTTTGGTGTGATTCTATGAAGACTTAGACCCATAGTCACTGATTTATAACTTTCATTGGGTGCAGCAAACCCCTTCATTGCCATTTTTTATTCTAGGGCACCATGTAGCTTTATGCACAAGACTCTGTTTGTGCACATTTGAATCTTAAAAAATTGTAAAAGGAAGTCTGTTGTGTTTGCACTTTTAATTTAACACTGGTTGGGATATCTGCCAATGTAATATAAGCACTTTTCTGTGCACTGGAAAACCCAATTAGGACTTGTTCTTAGTTTGATTATCAGTCAGAAACATGCATACAGAAATATTCATTAGAGACCTACTGAGAGCTGTGATAAAGCAGCAGACAGATGAATTATAGAGTCTGTCAGTAACCCCACTACAATTTTACATTTGCTTGATAAAGCACAAGTAAGAAAATATCTAAGATGTCATTTGGTGCCCACTGGAACTGTACTTTATTATTCTGATAGTACTTTATTATTCAGATATTGTTCTGACTGTCTTCAGGAGGTTGGTAAGTGTTTCATGACATGATATTGTGCACAAATGATAAATCACCGTGCTAAATGTTGCACCACTGTGCTGTGCACAGAGAGGTAACACACATGCCATCTGGAGATAGCCTCTCAGTCACAGCCAAAACCAGTAATTTGAGCGTTGGAAACACAGGACATATTACAGAAGCTTGGACCCAAAATGTTTTTATGTTTAAAGGATGATGACTTGATTGACCCCACTTCCATAATTAAACAACAGTTCTGTACAGTGTCTAGACAAGAAGGAAAATAATTCCTCTTGGGCACTTTGTGTAAAATACTTCTGTTAATGTTAAATAGATGTATTTTTTAGCTTATAGATCCTTTACTATTGACCTTAACTTCTAGCAACCTAACTCACTGGCAGTGCAACGCAAGATCTGAAATGATATTATTTTCAATAGAATTGGGAAGGACAAATACATGGAACTATGACACCAGTCAGCTAAATAGATCAAAGTCTCTCATACAGTTTATTTAAAAAGCACTTGGGAAATCTGGTTCCAATAATGACTTCAATGTGTTTTCCTTTCTAAACAGAAACAATATCACATTTGTAAATGGAAAAAATGACATTTGATCCCTTTATTGAATGCAGTGTTTCAGTAACAGTGTTGTTCAAGATATATAAACTCCCATCTAAAATTAAATTATTTAAATAAATATTTTAAAAACCCTAATAAGAATGCATAGAAATAGTCTGTTCAATATTCTCAACATGAATTAGAACCATTGGCAGTGTATTGGCTGCTATGGACCCCAAATTGAGCAAAAATAGTAGCAGTATGTAGTGTTTCTTCTGCAATTGAGTCTTATTCAGACTAGGGTTCCTTATCAGTCTTTATTTCACAACATGTATTGCATCAGCAAGCTTAAAATAAACACATGTTAAATCGGTTACTAAACAAAACTGTTGAAATATCAGTATCAATTTCCCTAATCCATGCTGGCTATGTGTGTATTGAATAATTGTACAGTATGCTCTGATGAAGGATTAAAACCAATTCACTCTCTGAAAATAGGAGAGAGACCCATGCCCAAATGAACCACTTTAAATCGTGCACAGCTTTTGAGCAGAGAAAAATACTAAAATATAAGTATTCCCTTCTTAATATCTTAATCATTTTCTAATTGGGAACTATATGAGTATTTTTGGCATAGTAGCCCAAGGTGCTTGACTGGCACATCTTCAGTGCTTGTAAGCCTCACAAGCTGTGAAAGCATTTTTGCTTGGAATATGTTTCCACGTCATTTAAGGTAACACAGTTTTCCCCTGTCAGGGTCCCTTCCCCCCTGCCATGTAGTCCTGGGAGAGGGGCCCTGAGGGGAGACACGGGGTTTCCCTGCCCCTGGTCAGCCTCGTTCCCCATTGGTTGTTTTGTGTTCCCCTGCGCGGGCAAGGACCCTCGGGTCCCGTGATTGAGCAGTTCCTCGGCAGAGCCCCGGCCATGTGGCTGGAGAAATAAACATCTCTGAAACATCTATCAAGAATGAGTCCATATATATTTCTTTTCCACGGGCCTCCTTGTTTGATATGTGTGTTGCAGTATCCGCACTGTAACATTCCCCAAGTTACCAGACAAAGAGCAGATGCACAGAAGCTATGTGTAGGTGTACATTAGCAGGTACAGGCCGAACCAAGCTTGGTATTCCCATGCTAGTATTGGAATTGGAAATATGATGGGAAAAGACACCTATGTAGGCATCTGCATCTAAATTTTTGGTCCAGACACAGTTCGAGCCACATGCTGCACCAGAGCTAACACGCTGGATGAAAGTCTGGAGGCTGTCTTCACAGCACAGGATGGGGCTGAAAGGATGGTTCAGACCTCCCCCTTTTCTGCCTGTGTGTTCTTAACAATTCCTTTTTGCCTGGCCTGAATTTAACTCAGCTGTATGGAAAAAAAAAAAAAAAAAATGTTACCCAGCTTAAAATGTGCACAGCAAAGAAAAATGATCGGTTTTCAATCAAGTCAAATCCCTTCTTCATCTCACTGTGCAATGACATGTTTCCTAGCACTGGTGCAAGGCAAGTAACAGGGACTTGCAGCCATAGCAAGGTGGGTAGGGCTGAGCTACTTTTCCTGATAGCACCAGTTTAAGGAGGCATAAAAATGGAACACCAGGCATAGTATATTGGCATATGTATAGCACCAGACTGGCCCCTACCAACTTGCCCAGGAGTAGAAAAGATTCCTTTCAGAGCAAGACCTAGAGCCTGAAGATGAAACCTTGTCTCCTCCATTTTAGGCCACCCTCTGCTCTCAATGATCTTCACTCTGACTTGTATACCTGCTTTTTGGGAGGTGTCATGACCACTTCTCCCTATATAGTTGAAAATTAAGGAAAATTCACTTAGGAAAAGCACTTCTGATAAGTGTTTAAATTTCAATATTTTGCTGAAGGATGGTCTCAGGTCTGTGGTCATTGGTTATGCTAAATCAAGAACTTCAGCCTTGATACAAAGTTCAAGCAATTAATAAAGGGAGAAAAGACCTGTTGATTTATGTGAGTCTTGTTCAAAACAGCTCAATTGTCCAGCACTTGGACCCATTTTTGACCCTAGGAAGATGACACATTGCCTGTAAACTGTTCATATACTATGAATTTACCCCAAATTTTGTGACTATATTCAGTCTTCTTGTACAAAATAATCACTCTGAGGATACACATTTATACATATACCTGATTATGGGGGGCTTGAGTGGGACTGATATTATGGTTAAATATGTACTATGAAGAATTTAACTTTTCTGTCTCCAACTGGGTGGGGTGATCCGGCTGCTGGAACCATATGGAGTCTGTAAGGATATTTGCAAACATGGTTGCTTACACACTAGGATAGTTCAAGTTTCTAATATTTTAATGTTCCTTAATTCCTACTCTGGTTTTATTTTCAATTTAAAGAACCATATACTTTTATAGAACCATAAAGACATATATACATATATATTAATACCGTATCATATTTTTTTTTCAGCTGAATTTTACTCTGAGAAAAACAACAAAGCTACAGCTGAATGCCACATGAAAAATATTTAGCCTTGCAAGCACTATTTATATATCAAAAATCTTTATTAAAATCATGGGAGCACACTGCTGAGTAAAAACATCTGTCATTTCCCCTCCATCTACTTTTTTCCCCCTTAAACAGTAACACCCACATTTCAAATGGCTGAAGAGTTTATTTAAGTTATGCTGAGCATATGGAAAGTCCCTGTATCATCCACACACACAGACAGATAGCAGTGAAACTCTGGGATGAAAAGCCCTAAAAGCACTAAAAACACTGGGAAAAGAATGAAAGAAAATACAATCATTCTATGTCAGTGCTATACCAGATACAGAAGGTTTGGGGATACGTGTCTAGTATAGTTCTAGGAGATGACCTTTTCCCCTCTGTCATTACTAAAGATTGTAGACGGGTGAGCCGTCTTTCTCGAAATACATATTTATGTTTTGCTGACAATGCTGCTTTTCATGTTTAAAAATAAAAATGTTCCTTATAATAGACATATAATTATTCATACTCTGGAGGCTTCAGTCTCAGTATGTGGAATATTGGAGAAAAAAATGATCGTCTGCCTTGAATAGTTTATAATCTGCTCCATAAATCTGTCATTCAGTATAAATTTAAAAAGCTGGCCAAAGTTTTTGCTCTTGTTAGAGCCTGTTCTTGCTTATGTTGCTTATATATTGATACTAACCCTCCAACCTCTGTGGACTTGCTCCTGATTTATAGCAGTGCACCTGTAAAGGAACACATCATGTCAATCGTCTGCTTGGAAGAGCTGGGCTACTCAAATGAGAGGTGAGCCACAGCACAATGCCTGGAGTAGTGGGAGGAATAATGGGGTAAAGCAGCAGCAGCAGCAGCAGCAGCAGCAGCAGCAGCAGCAGCAGCAGCAGCAGCAAGAAGAATGGCAAAATGGAGGACTGGGGTCTACCTCTTCACTGATAGACAGGTGAGATCTCCCTGCTTCTGGGACTCTACTAATTTCCCAAGCTTTTTAAGGGGAAAATCTTCTTATCTTCAGCAGCTGCATAATTCTTGATCAGACATTACATGACACTTCTTTTTCCAGAACACAGGGACCTGGCCTCCTGCCAGGTATGCATTTATGTGCTGCTTCAGCCTTGGCTTTTCTGGAGAATGAGAGCGAGATAAAAGTGCTATGCATGTGCTATATAGGAGAGTTCCCACAGGACAGTGCAAATGCCACATATAACTGTGCTTCTAGGCCAGTCTTGCATTGGAAATAGAGATTCTTCTCCCCATCTCCTTCTATATCCAGTCTGTACAGTTCTATAGTCAAATGAAAATTTTTAGGTTTCTCCTTTTAAAATTTTCTTATAAAAGCCTATTTTTTAATAATTTCCTTTTTCCTTGATAACTGCATGACTACCTCCACATTTCCTGAAGTTGCAGAGGGTTCTGCAGGAGATTAAATCATCTCTCAGACACACAGAGGACTAGTTTGTTGGCTGGAGTAACTTAATCCAGTCCATTAAGGAAGAAGTTAAAGTTTTGTAGTTGCACGTGCTTAAGTTTTAGGAATGTTACTGTATCTGTTACTGAATCTGGCAGGATTAAGGTCAATAAAAGCAATAATTTTAAACTGGGGACTTCTCTACCTTTCATAAGAAAGATATAGATAAAATTAATTTAGACTGCATTGAGAGCAATAATTAAGCTACATACAATGGTTTTAAATATTTCTTAGCAAACCAGACACAGTGAAAGAAAACTGTAGATTTAGACAAATGTTGGTGTTACATAAATATGTCAGATACCAAGGTGTTTTCATCTTAAAGTCTGCTGTGAAATTTCTGTAAGCCTACTTGTTGAAATTTGTGGTTTTAGTCCCCACAAGTCATCTTCTTTTCCCTCCACAGCTGCTATACCATGATATCCACTGTTTGGAAAAGAGTAGACACAGCTGGCTGTTTCTTCAGTGCTGTCATTGACCCTTACCCTATCCATTAATTGTCCATCACTGATGATATCTGGTCTCCTACCTCCTCATCAAACACTTCCATATCCAGATGTGCCTAATCAGTTCTCAAAGACATGATTGATGGAAAGCCAGCCACAAGCCCAGGTCTAGGCCATGGCATGGCAAAGGAGTTGTTTGCAGTACAGATGATGTGTTGTCCACCTTAAGCAAACTCTCCGGCTGCAGAAGTTGGCATCTGGGATGCATTGAATCTGCAGAAGTACAGGATGGAAGGGGAGGGAGTGGTAATTATTCTTTGAAAGATATTGGCAGGGAATGTGCTTTCTGTCTCACAGTGAAAACTGAGGTGCTAGTAGAGGGGAGCCACAGTGGAGAAAGAGATGCACAGCTGTCTGCACATTTGAACAGAACAAGCTGGTCCTGAGAAGAGTCTTCTACCACCAGAGTGGAAATAAATCAGAAACAAACACTTCTAAGGCCTCCAGATTTCACTCCATTTTTATCCAAATGATAAAAAGCTGCATCAAGTATAGTAAAAATCACCAAAGGATCCTTCCAGGACTGTGACTCCATTGTCTAAAATTTTTTTTAGAAAAATGCTTGTATAGACTTGGCCCAGGATAATGAACACTTTTGGAAACAATGCTTGAGTGCAGTTCAGGAGCTGGCACTCATCAGGGGTCTGCTCAATATGAGACATGAATACAGCCATTTTACTCTGAAGGCCAAGAACGTCTGTATAGGACATACAAGGCAGTTGCTTCAGCTCCAGAGAGCATATTTAATTTATCAATACAGATTTTCAGGCTCCTGCAGCTGTCGATGGTCCTCAAAAGAAGGGAGGAAAATTTCTTCAAACAGAAGTTCTTCTTATTGTTTCCTGCAAACAACAGAGTGGTACACCTCTGCATATATCTTAACAGAAATTTTCACTTTAAGGTAGCCTCTAAAACCAGGACACAGGCTTGTTTGGATCTGCTTTCAGTGTCTCTAAAGAAGTTTAGATGTTAGGTCACAAAAACATAGGCAGTGCTGCCACTTGCAATAGACAGCAGCACACAAGGAGGTGATAAACCTATGTTTAAATCAGATGGCTCACTAAATATCCATTGAATCCTGGTCAGATTTTGACTTAGCTTTGTAATTTTAATATTGAAAAAGTAAGCTTTTACCACAAGGGATATTCCACTATCATTATCCTGTTTAAATATTGAAACAGAAACACTTTCATTTACCTTGTAATAAAAATAAGAGTGGATTTAAGAAAATGTTGGAGAAATGATTACTAATCCAAGGTAAAAACCTCAACAATCCAGCAGCGAGATTGTAATGCTTCCCATTTCCCATGCAGTTGTCACTGTGGGAGCTGCTCTCTGCAGGTGGCAGTGCCTTGCTGCTAAATGCCTAGAGAGGGATCCAGGGCTGCTGCCAAGGGAAGGAATGTGCCTGCAGGTGCATGAAAAGGACAGCAAGCAGGGTGGGTGGTGAGAACACTGGCAGCACCAAGAAGAGGAGACTGAGGACACACAGACTGCAGAGGTGGAGGAATAGAGGAGATACATTTAGAAGCAGAAGAAGGAAAATCCAGATAAGGAAAAGAAGTGGAAACTTCCATTATGGTTGCTGCAGAGGAAAGGAAAGGGGGGGAACAAAGTGAAGGCTTACATGAAGGTGAGGAAGTATTTCAAAGTATTTCCCTGCCATGACTATGTAAAGAAGTAAAAGGCTGTCAGGAGGCTGACGGCTGGTTTTACACCTACAGATGTCATCTGTGTCTCCAAGTTTCATTAAGAACACACCTACTGAATATTTTATAAGGATGGAAAACCTCAGATAGATTTGCCCTTAATGGGCCATATTAAGAAAATCTAACAGGTTGTCCTCCAGTCTTTTCCCTAAGCAACTCCACAGCCTTTTCCAAAGAAAAGGAGTGATTTCTTCTGAATTAATTCAGCCAGCTTATCATTTGTTACTGCTTTGACAACATAGATGGCAAAGGATTTGGGGAAGCAAATGAATGGATCCTAGACCTGATCCTAGGTGGCAAAGAAACCTATGAGCACCTGAAAAAACCCCTATCTTACCTTGGAAAAAGAAAGGTTTGGAGTCTATATTTTTTATCTGAAAGCTTGGTCCAACTAATATGCTTATAAAATTACATGGTTATTCTTTGTTGCCGTCTCTTTTTAAAAAAATTTTTAATTTTTTCTTGACTTCAGGGAAAGCAAAAGGGCCCAGCAGGAAGAGAAGAGAAAGGAGGATGGAGAATGAGCCAAGTAAAGGAATTGGTGTGTGTTTGTAAACTCTGAGGTTCAACCAGAGTATTTCTCATTGCAGACTTAAATTAATTTTATTTCTAACTCTTTCTTATGAAAAAATTAAGAGTTCAAATAAATGGACAGCTGCATTTCATAAATAGTACATCTTCTTACACCCACAAATTGTCCTTTAAATATAATTGTTTACTAAATATTAAATAATTATCTGGGTAGGGAGTTGCCCCACAGACTAGGTAATTATCTACTTGTTCACAGAATTTTAGTTGTCAGTGTAAGTTAATCTCACTTTGTTTCTTGTTCTATTCTTGTTTAATATTGAGTTATTATTAAACAGTTTAAGCAATTATTAACAAAAATTCTTCTGCTAAGAATTATGAAATAACTCTTTGCTTCCCAAACTAAATGGTTAATTTCACAGCTTCTTGTTGTAAGACTGGAGAGGTATGTATCTTTCCCAGAGAAGATAGGGAATTGTGGGACTCACTAGCAGACCTTAGGGAGCTGGACAAATTGGCAGTGTACAAAACAGTTGCTCTGAAAACAATCGTGTCTCTAAACCATCAATTCTCATTCATATGTAATGTCATGATCCTGCTTCTACCAAAATAATTGGTAAAGCCTTTCCTAATTCCACCGGGACTAAGATTGGTCTTTTGGGCTTCCATTCTGCAAACAGGCATGCACATACTGAACAGACCTATTCACATGATTAAGTTAAGCATGCAAATAAGTCTTTTCACTTGCAGTTTGCACATTCCTAATGTTTGGAAAATGGAAGAGTTCCTTTTCTTCCTGAAACCTTTGGGCTAAAAAATTCACTGTTTACATGGAATATAAGTAAAAGATATTGACTTATGAGCAGAAAACAGCCAGGTTTTTTTGGTTTCTGGGTTTTTTCTAAACTCCAAATATGAGAAACAGTGGTTACAAAGGGCCTTTGTCCCCACACAAATTAGCTGCAGGAAGAATTTCATTAAGTTGCTCACTGGTCATGGCCCTGTTCTTTCTAGATGGGTCTTGAAAATCCAGAAAATCCGCAAGAAAATATATAAATCAAGAAAAATATATTTGAACAGAATAATAAAAAAAATATGTTCTACCAATATGACATTGTTCAAATTGTTCAAAATTACTTGGTCAAAATTAATATCCTTTCAGGAACAGATGACTTTTTGGAGGCATCATGTAATATAAAAAGAAAAAATAATTATGAAAGGACTTCGTAGCTTTTATATCTCATGCTACATGCTTCTTTTCTTACATTTCTGCTCAGTAACCACTCTTCTCTGAAATTGATTCACATCCCATTTTCTCACTTTGAAACCTGGTTAATTGTATATATTAAATTTCTTGAAATACATGAGAACTCTCCCCACTAATCCCATTAAAATAGGAGGATTTATGGTAGCATTCCAAACCTTGAGCGAATGTCAATAACACCATTTTATCTAAGTAAATAAGGTTGTAAGGGATTTCCTTTTTATTTCCTGCTTTCCAGGAATGGGTGCAATTCCTCTCTTTCAGCTGATGTATGGACAGATATTGGAGCACCAAACTAGTGAGAATTAGTGTGGCATTATTTCTGGGGAAAAGCTGTAGTCAGGAGATTGGTGCTCTCAGCAATAGCTGGTGTTATTCTACCTGTTTTGTGGGGACTGGATTTGCCATTACTGCTCTGCAGCCTCCACCTGTCTGTGAGCCGTGCAAGGGGCAGCAGCTGGCACAGAACTAAACCCTTCATTCCTGCTGTAAAGGTTTGTGAAGCGACCATGAGCTTAAACATGGACCTATGTTCACAAACTCAGGTGTGGGACATGAATCCTGGATTCCCTGTCCCAGTAAAAACTTGTTGATATATTCTCTGTAGATTTAATGCTCACTGTATATACAGGACTTGGAGCAGAGGATAAAACCATCACCTCCCTTGAAGCACTTACATGTGAGTCAGACTTCTGTTTTCACTTCCCCCCCCTCTTTTCTATTGAAATTAGTCTTGGACTCTTTTCTATAAGACGTCTCAGTTTCAACCACTTTTTTTTGTTGCCACGGTAACATATGTTATGTGAACAAATATTTTCCAAGACCACAAACTTCAGTTTATTCAAAGATGGATTTTGGGTTTCTTCTGGTCTAAAGTACATTTGGTCAGATTGGGCTAAGGATCACACTTCTTAAAATCTTCTTATTGGTTTTAGCATTGCCTGGAAGACTTTCAGTCTCTGATATTCACAGCTACGTATGAAGCACAGCTTTGATCTGAACTTCAGGTGAGATGTCCAAGGATGAGACAATAGGTGTAGTTTGAGTTTTAGGGGATGGGGACTTGTCCTCTAAATATGTACGAATTTGTCTTGCTGACACACATTGAGATAATCCAATTTCTGAAAGTAGGTACAGATAAACAATCAGATCAGCAGTTACTAAGGTTACTGTTTGTGTTCTCACCTCCATAGCCCAGGGTGTGGACTGTGCACTGTGGAGAGCCTGAGGTGCCTGGCTCAATTTCCTAGCACATTAGCATTCCCTGTTCTCAGCTGGTGGCACAAGAAAGCTATTGCCTTATTTATTGAACACAGATTTTAAGAGACTTCTGGGAAAAGTGTTGTTGCCTGCAAAGTGCATTGTGAATAGCTGTCCTCACAGTGGTTCTGAACAAAACAGCCCTACACATTTTCTAAGTTTCCAGAGTACTTCAGTTGATTACTTGAATGGCCTCATCTCTTGCTGTGCTCCTCTAGTCACTTAAACTCAGCTGCTGGTTGGGAACTGAAATAAGCCTATAAAATACAACTGCAGCTCAGATTACAAAGAAATTGCAGAGTGATAGTGGATTTATAAAATATATTAGCTGCAGAACTTTGCTTCAGGAGCATTTTCAGTTCTGTTGAAAACTCTTCAGTAATCATAGAAAAAGGCCCAAAGAGAGCCAGAAGTAGCTCTTGATTGGGAAAGAAAACGAATTAATTATATGTAAAGAGAATTACCATGGCTACCAAATGGATTATGCTTTTTCCAGTCTATTATGTCCCAACAGGTGGATTTCTCCAAAAGGCACCCAAGGCACATGCACAGATGGATGAATTCCTGGTCATTGCAAGGGAGCTGCAAAGAAGTGATTTGCCAGGTGCACCTCAGGATAAATAAGCCTTCTAGAGCTGACTTATTTCTTTGATTGCAAGTAAGCGTAGAAGATTAAAGACAGCAGGTCTCAAACGCTAATTTGTTATCCTCCAACTAAGAAGCTTAAGTCTCCAAAAGTGTCAAAGGCCTCTCAGGCTAAAGAATTTGGTGCTGGAGCTTTCTGCTGTTATTAAAAACATGTAGTCTAAAGTCAGTCAAAACCAGGCAAACACCACAAGTTTTGTCCCAATTTTCAAAACAAACTTTTACAGGCTGTTGGCTTTCCCTGTGTAATTAGTAGGATTGCAGATGTCTGATCCATTTTTAGAGTTGAGAGCTTTTTATATGTCTGCTAGAAAAGACTTTAAAATTCTATTCTTAATTTTTGGTTAAGAGACAAGGTGGCCATTTTTGCTTTACTTTTTACATGCCTTCATTGAGGCACTTGTTAAAATACATGATCGTTTATATCAAGCCTGCATGGGACAACTTTGAGGCCAAATTCAACTCACTAAGAAAGCATCCGAAAACTCACATGCTGCTACAGGCATTGAATCAAGTTAATATGAATCAGTGAAAATCCACAGCACAGGAAGATGCTCTCTGTGTGTTTCTGTTGCATCACATAAACACACATGGTAATGTTATTATACTTTTCAAGACCCATTCTATTATAATTCCATATCTGTTTATATTCTTCTAAGAGTTAGATTAGTTTGGCTGAAAGTGTGCATGTTGGTATGAAGATATCTGAGCCACAGGAAATGATGTTCCATTCATATATTTATACACTTATATGTATGCAGATATATGTGCATACACACAAACATTTTTACACTAGGAATTTTAAGACACTTAAGTTTAATAGAAGCTGTGTTTGACAGAATAACCTAACAACTGGTGGCAATCAGATACTTCTGTGGGAATTTGCATGTGTTTTTTCATATTTTTTTCATATTTTTCATAAAGAACAACGAAATGCATTTATTTATAGGGTATTAATCTCTTTCCTCAACCATCTAACCTTATGAACATATTAGATCATATCTTTTATTACTCAGTGGAAGATTACACCAATTTTTGAGCTGAAGCCCGACAAGGTTGAGTTTTAAGTGGTAATCAGCAATAATGTATTGCTTGTACCTTAATGTCACTATTGGTGATTTAGTGATTAATTATCTGACTGCTGTGTAGTGCTTAAAATAATCTAAATGCATAGGGTAAATTAGTTGATCAGGAGAAAAGTCTGTCATGCAAATTCAGTTCTTACAGAACCTTCCTGTCACACTCATCAATGACAGCCTAAGTGGGTCACCAGAGTGGATGGCCCCTGTTAATTTATTTTCTCAGACATGCAATACATATTCATGATATCCTGCTGTTTGTCTGTCACCTCAAAGAAACTCTGCATCTCCTCCAAATTATAATTAATGAAAATATGCACAGTTAAGCTTAGGGGCTTGGAAGAAGAGATATTGGTATCATGTTGCAGGGGGTGGAAGGTATTGGTATCTGCAGTTGTTTGCTAATGTAGTAGAGGAAAAATATTATTTTGCCTGGTCCAACCTCTTTAATTTTTTTTCTAGACAACAGGTGTAAGAGATCATGTATAAAAAATAAAATTTTTAAAAAGTATGCATGTATACATATATATAAATGAGAATGAAAGTATACAGAATCATTATTCACAGAGGAGCTTTTAGTCCACACTATTCCTATTTAAAGCAATTTTTTTCCCCAGACAATCACAATTAAAGATCTCTATTCAAGGTATCCCCATATACTCAAATTTTTCAAAATCCTACTTGCTTATTTGCCAAAGTTGAGTAATTTTTGATGTGTATGCATTTTTATCCAAAATTATCTGTATTTATACCAGTCATTTCCTGTCATCATTGCACATGATATAGGAAAAGATACATTGTGGGTTTTTTTGTACTATCTTAGAGACCTAAACAAATGCACCTTGTACCTAAACTAGTGAAAAGACAGAGGTAAAGCATGCAAACAAATGCACATTACTGCACAAATAACTACAACAGCAATGGGATAAATTGTCTAGCTGTATGATAAATTCTAAACCATGCTATTAATATAATTCATCCTGTGCTTCTTCAACTTATCAGTTACCTCTATCTGCCTCATTTTTTCCTGCTACTAATCCTCCTCGTCTAAGGCTGGCTTGACTATTCCACACCTCTACACAGCTTCAGACAAATGTCTGTTAAGTAAGAAGAAAGAAAATCCTACTACCACCAATAACATTGTTCCCAATGAGCTTTTCCAGCATTTACACCTGACAAAACCCCAAAATGTGTAACTTTGAATCTTGGAGAAGTTGTTGTCTTTGTATTATATTTCGCTTTGTTCTTTCCCCTGTTCTTATCAGAACCACAGGTTTACTTTCAGAACTTATAGGTAATTTCAGTGTAATAAAGCCTTTGTTTCAATGCCGTCTTTACTCGCTGCTAATGAATGACTACCAACTTTATATTTATCAAAATAAAAGTTGAAAATGTTAATTTTATGTACATATTTGCAGTCTTTTTGGATTATTTATGGTCAGAAAGAAGAGCATTAATAGAGAAAAAAAGCAGGAATAAAAAAATTTTAACAGTTCTAGGCATTTGATAAATAGTTCTTCTTTTGATGGTATGTAAGAATTTCATGAAAGTGAATTGGAAAGATTTTATTGCTGACCTGCATGACTTAGTTGTGGCTTTGTCACTCATAAATAATGTATTCAGCCCCAACTCATGCCACTAAAACATTTATACCACAACACATCATTGTGTATGTTATATAAATATTTATTATGATGAATTATTAAAATGAGCAATGAATATTTATTCCTCTTGCAAGATGAGTACATGCATGTATGTATATTTTGTATTTATATAAATATGCACATCCAAAAATATTTAAGTAGCTCTCTACACATGGATATACGTGTATACATGTTTCCTCATATATGTGCATATACATCCATCCATACCCAGGGATGTGCACCCACAGTTGTGATTCTGGAAGGCTGTAAACATGTTCTTTATATATGTGCATTATTTATAAATGGAAGCATCCACATGAAAAGTGGAATTATGTACATTTAATATTTTTTTATTATCTATGATTAATTGTGACAGGATCACGGCTTAGATGCAAGTATCATAACAAAGGCAGGGCAAAGGCCTCAGCCGAACAGTATCCAAGGCTCTGAGAACATGATGACTTTCATTAGCCAAGATTTACAACACAGGAGGTTTTTTCAGCCACTGTTTTCATGTTTGTCTGCTTATGGAAAAAAAAAAATAAAGAACTACTATATAACTTTTGTGATACCCAGAATATATTTAAAGAAACAATGTTACACTGTGGTTCAGATGTCTCCCTACAACACATGCCTGTTGAATGCTAGAGCCTGTCTGGATACATCCATCCAATCATATCTGATTTCAGGCACTGTTGGCACATTTTTAAAAATTTGCCAGGAAGACATATGACAGCCCAGAGAAAGGGAAGAGTGAGGAAGCTATCTATGAGCATTGCTAGGGGAACACAGATGAAGGAAAGAGCCTGGGAACCAGACATGAGGGGCATTTTCCAGTCTCTGAGAAATTTTTCATTGCACACCACGACATAAAACATTCCAAAGCGCGTTGCAGATTTGAAATATTAATAGGAATTCATCAAGCTCCATAGACTGACGCTTATTTCCCCATTTGCTATGTACAAAGCAAAGGATTAACACCACTGGCAATATTTGTGTCAGGCCATACTGATTAATTTAATATTCTGATTGGATGAGCAGCAGAGCTTTAACGGCTGTTAACTTTCTGGCAAGCAAGGCTGAGAAGGTGATAATGAGATTAACATTTGGAGGACCTGATTTGCTTTTGCGCTGTATTTAATTACTACTTTGACACCAACTGGTATGGATTGTGCAGATATGCTGATAGATACCCATATTTGCTAAACTATAATATTGGCTTTAAAGAAATGTGTTAAATTCTGAGATTTCAAAACCACTTTGTGCAGATATGAAAATTATGTAATCTCATGCTCAATTAATAGCACCTTAAAGAGGATATTTGGAGCAAGCAGAGTGCCTACAGGAAATGAAGAAGGGTATTAATCAGCAATGAAAGTTACACATTATGTACATTAAAGGTTAGGAAAAATAGTAATAATATAGGTTGCCAAAAATTGACGGAGATGATCAAGCTGACTTAGATTTTGCAAATGAAATTAAAAGAAGTCTTACAGCTATCTTGAGCTCTATAAAATAAAAGCAGAAGAGAGAGGAAAAAGAGACATTAACACAGTCAGGTCTGCTTTAAGATTTTGTCATTTCTTTCTTCCTCTTAAAAAAGAAGCATGGTTTGGATCATTCTTCAGAAAGAAGAGTCATGTAAAGACATGTAAAGCCATGTAAAGCCATGTAAAGCCATGTAAAGTTTATGCTGAATGTTCAAATACAAAATAATTAAGAGCATAGGGTAAATAACACAGAAAAAAATGTTACCGTTCCTTAAACCAACTCATAATTGCTGAACATGTTTTTCTGAACAAGAATGTGGTTTTGACCAGCCATAGATGAAAGGAGAAAAGACAACAGGTAAGACTAGCAAGCTGGAGTGTATTTTTTATAGAGATGGTCAACAGTTGCTCTTGGGACTAATCTCAAGGACTTTTTCAAGAAGATTTGCTAAAGGCAGGAAGATAACATGCTGAATGAAAATTTAAATTTATACATAAGAAACTAATGCTGTTACTATTTGGTTTATCAGAAAAAACTTATTAGGACTATAGCCTCTTTATACACAGTTCAGAGTTTGAGGAAGCATAGGGTTTTAATATGTACCTTCTAAACACACAATTTCTACTTGTGTGTACAAAGTTGTATACATTGTTCTCAGTTTTCACTGGCCGAGCAAAGCATATATTTAATTATCTTGACCTCCAAGAATGAAACTCTGGAGAAGCCTCCTTTTAGACAGCTATTGTTTCGGACCCAACTTCAAGCTGAAACAATCTTTGTGGAAAAAGCTGACCACACTGGTACTGTTAATACATATAGTGTGTCCTTCAGAACCTTTCTCCTCACAAGAGCAGGTGTGTTGGAAGGCAGGAAACAGAGAGAATCCAATTGACATATATACAGAAGCCCATTTTCATGTTCAACAGCTGCAAATGTAGTTTTCACACACTATGTAAGTTCATTTGCACTGTTAGTGCAGTGGAAAAAACCTTAGGGTAAAGGAAAACTAGGTCTTTTTCTTCAGGTGCTGCTGTGTCTTTGTATAACTAATTGATATCCCTTGCAGCCCTCTTTTACTGATGAAGTATGCTCTAGGTATCAAAGGTCAGGGTCACCAAAAGATAACCTGGGACAATTTTCTTTCTTTTCTATTGGTTATTTGTGTTATAGTAAACATATTATTTATTTTAATCTCAAATTTATAATGTTTTTCTCCCTCACAATATAGAAAAATTTACTTACTGATTAGGGACCAATGATGTGAAATGACAGAACACATAGCTGGAGTACAAAAGAATAGTTATCAGTGCTGTTGTGAAGTAGTGATGTGTAGATCCCAACTACCTTTCCCACCTGATTTGTGGAAACCAGGACAGACCATCCAGTTTCAGCCTTTGCTACTGTTTCAGCTTTAATGCCAACTGCACGGAAGCCCTTTGACATAAATTCAAAGCTAAAACAGTTAAACGAGACTGACAGCTCTGAGACAACTGAAGGAGGATCTGTTGAGCTGCTGTGACTGGATATGCAGCACAGGAGATTGTGCTAGATGCTTCAACAGCATCATTCTGGCATTCTGGGGACACTGTGTTAACTGTTATGCAAGTCCAGCAAAAGGGTGATAATTCTGATGCTTATGGGATTCCTTACATTTGCTCTGCATCTGTCATAGTTTTCATTTATACAAATGCAACCATGAATTTTTAATGTCCATAAGGATTAAGGATGTCTTAAATCTGAAGCCAATTAAGCCATCACTTCCCACACTTCTTTCAAACTCCTTTCTGAATGACAAGGGCCCAATGCTCCTCCAAATGCACAGCTATCAGGACAAACAAGAGAAATAAATTTCAGTAAGGCAAGGATGGAATGAATAATCAATACACATAAGAATTTGCATCCACTTTGCTAGGTCTTGAACTTTTTATTCAAGCCTACAGTGCATTCCATTGCTTCAAATCCATGGCTCATTCCCAGGAAATCTTAAAGCTGTAAAAAAAATAGACCTTGGGAAATATCACAGTACAGGTTGAAATGTTTAGACTGACTTGTCTTTGGCACCATAAGAGGGAAATTATCTGAATTTGAATGACTGCTGACTGATCATAGGTAGAAATCTTTTTGGGGAGTCTTTTACTGAAAAATCTCACAGACACTGCAGAGAGATTTTCTGAGTTGAAGAGACCAAGTAAGTGTTTGGTGAAGGAATGGTAAACATCATGACTGTCTAGACCTAGCAATCAAACCAAAAAATGCTATAAAGAGAAGAAAAAATGTTAATAATTTTATGAACAGATTATTACTCAATAATACACAAAGGATAGACAAATACGCATTTGAGCAGCTGAAGTGTCCCTGTTGCAGATTTATATTCCTAACAGTGCTTTCCAGTCACACCCTGGACATTACACATCTGTCTGCCCACTATAAGCCTTTTTTTTCTCTTTTTGTTTACTTCACTAATATTTGAAATGCAATCCAAGGCATCTTGCTTATTAAACTGGAGAGACTTCAAATTTGCTTTTGCACAATAGGAGCTAATTGTCTGAGACAATTTACATCCATCAGTGCAGTGTTTTATGGCTTTCAGACTCAGTGTAAAATGAATAAATAAGAGAGCTGAAATCATTACTCTCTTTTATTACTGGAAATGTGCTGGCTAATCTGAGAGTAATTTGAATGCTAGAGGCCTGTCAAACACTGGACATCTGTCAAGCTCTATCTACAGCCCATAGTTCACAATCTGTGCCACTTAGTAGCCTCCTCTTTTTCCTATCCTGAACATTTTCCAGGCAAAAACAAAAGTTGGAGTTAGTTGTTTAGCATGTGTAGTTTTCTTGTTTGTAGAGTTATTTGGAGAGATTTATAATTTTACTGTTTGGTTAAACCTGGTTGAGACTTAATTTTCTTTCTGTTGGAGAGTGATACTCTGGTAGTTTTTTATAACAGTTCTAAGATTTCATTGCTATTTTAGCATCATTATCAGATAGAAAAAGAGACCATCTGTCAATTGCCACTATCAATTTCCCTCATCTTCCCAGAGGTTGGAGCTGCTGTCCACAGAGCTGCAGAACTGTGCAAGGGAAACAACAAATGGAAAAACAAAAGGGGGGGATATACATCTAGGATAGATGCCATAAAAATAACTGTGGGGGACAGACAGACTTAGCAAGAGAGGAAACAACACTTGAGGGATATGAGGAAAATAAGGTTGATAGATATTTATGCAAGAAAAAAGAAACCAGGCAGAGATAATATTTATAAGTAAGAATTTTGAAATACTTGTTGAAAACTAGGGGAAAGAAGAGGAGGCCTTTTAAAAAGGAAACTATGATTGGGAATTGAATAGGAAACATAGAGAAATTAGTTAGCTAGGAGTGAGGCATCATAAGAAAGAAGATTTTAGAAAAAGGCTGCTGATAAGTTCCAAAGATGAAGAAAAGTTCAGTTAAGAAGAAGAATATTATCTATTAAATGAAAAAAAAAATCAGATTTTTAATTCAGAAGGAGACAAACTATGTGTTTTACTCAAGGAGTTCTCTGAAAAAACCCCACAACTGCAATGTTATGGCCACTTCTGTAATGTTTAATTGGTACAAGAAACTCCACAGCAGACTTATGCTTATACTTATGCTTATACTTATGCTATATTCTCCCTATTTCTTCCCCTTTTCTCCAGGGCAATCAATGTTTCTATATTGGAAGATATCCTGAGAGGAATTTCCCCTTGTATATCCAACACTTTTACATGGCATTGGTTTACAGCTGCAGAGCTCAGAAAAGGAGTGGAGCAGTCAGGAATCACCTGGTGCCAGAGTGCCTCCCAGGCCCACAAAAGATACAAATTTCCTCATGTCCGATACCAGCTTACGTAAACCCTGATAGTTCATGTCAAAACACAGGATATTCTTACCATAAAGATCATTTACTCTTTGACTGAAGTGTGTCTGGGTTTCAGTATTATTCAGCAAGGAGGCCACATCGTCTTACTGTCTCATGACATACACTAAATGTGACAATAATAATAATGTCATCACAAATGTCACTAATAACAATAATAATAATTTTTTCATGCTGCCTTCCATTAATTCCTACCTAAAAGAAACTGTATCTTTCTTTTTATGAATTTCTTTGCACAGGTTCAATCATCCTTGCTGCCCTTCCCTATATTATCTTTTATTCTTCTGTCTGTGTTTAGATCAGGATCGAACACAGCATTTTGGGTGCAGCTACCACTGCTGATGATGGTAGCTTGTTGGTTGAGATGAGGAAGCTTGTTGGTTGAGATAAAGACAGTTTAATAGGTAAAGACAGTTTAATAGGTAAAGCAAAAGCTGAATGCACAAGCAAAAGTAAAACATGAAATTTCATCACTTGCCATAGGCAGGCACGTGTTCAGCTGGCTTTATATGTTCAGCATGACATCACAGTGTATGGAATATCCCTTGGGTCTGTTGTGGTCTATCCTGGCTGTATGCCCTCCCAACTCCTTGTGCATCCCCAGCCTCTTTGCTGGGAAGGCTGTATGAGGAGTAGAAAAGGTCTTGACTGTGCAAGCACTGCTCAGCTATAACAAAAACATCCCTGAATTATCAATACTGTTTCAAGCACAAATGTAAAACACAGCCCCCTACAAGCTACTATGAAGCAAATTTCCTCTATCCCAGCCAAAACCAGCACAACATCATTGTCAGTAGTAATGCATTACAGAGCCTGTTTTACATAAGTGCCTCCTGTTTCTCTATACAATGTACCAAGAAAGTTTCCTGGTGCTGTTCATTATTCCTGGTCTGTAACATGGAAGTGTCGAGGTGGTAAAGCTGTCACCCACTGTGTTTGGACTGAAGCCACCTAACGTTCTCCCAGGTAATCCAGTTGTGCAGTCTGGAATTATTTCCTGATGGCAGTCTGCATGGTATTACTGCCTTCTGGAGGGCAGCTGAAGGGAGCGTAGGGCTGCACTCCGTGTCATCCCATTGGCTGCAGCAGCAGCAAACCAATACTGAACTCCCAGGTATGTTACACCTGCAAGTGTAGATGTAGATTATGCTCTGGGTGATATACTGCACAAAGCAATAAACAGTTTCTTCTGAAAGAGATTGCTGTGAAAAGTGAAGGAAGCAGTGATATGTCTTATAACTAATAAGGAAGTGTGAGATGAGTGACTGACGTTTTCAAAACCAACTAGTGCATCAAAATAAATTACTTTTACAGAGCTCAGCTTACAGGGTGCATAGTCCCCTCAAAGCTCATCAGTAAGTATCACAAGAAAAGAATAGAAAGGGAAAAAGCATTGGACTTTGGATAATGCTGAAAATAAATAGCCTTGTTGTGGTGAAAATAGAGTTTTGATAATGCAGTCCCAAATTTCTACAAGAAATCATCAGCTGCAGGGGGAACTGAGTCCTGTTTCCTGGATCCCACAGATGTACTGCTGACATTTGCAAATATTCTCTGCTACAGTGTGGAGGGTGTGTATGACTCAGATTATACACTGCTAAAATATAGTCTGTATATTTTTTTAACATATTAGTGTTAATGTGCCATAAGGTTAAATTTACAGTGTGTAAAATGCTCTGAGATTTTTTAAATATTCAGAAGTGTGACACTGCTTTTTTTACTGTACTTCTTTAATTATAATCGTTCAACAACCAAATTACAATACATAATATTATTTTTTGTGAATACATAATATTATTTTTGTGTCTTTTATTTCAAAAGTAGATAGCTATTTTTTTTTTCTGCAAATAAAAAAGAACAAAGGAAAGTAAGAGCTTAGTAAATCTATTTTACAGATAATTTTCCACTGAACTCAAGTATTTACACCACTGTAGCTGTGATCAGATTAAAATTTATTTCAGTACAGATTGATGCTACTTTAGTGACCTGTGCAGAGCATGGAAGAGAGATGACATATAGTAATCTCTGTTTGAGAAATTAATGTGTCAGGTACAGTATGAGGCAAATGATCCTATGAATTTGTGCATCAATTAGACAAATACGAAAATTGTGCAGGGATAAGGATTTGTGAATTGTTTTTAAAATAATCAGGAAATCTTCCAAACCTTTACAATAATGGACTAGATCCTGCAATTCTCAGTGTCCATTGAGAACACTGAGACTCCATATCCTCAGGTTATGATCTGACTTTAGTGGATCTGTAGATTAACAGCAGCTGAGGGTCTGGCCCTGGGTTACTGCATGGGGTTTACTCTGCATCAGACACCAGGGAATATTAATTCTGTTTTATGTAGTGGTCAGAAATAGATGCTTTGGAAAATAGTATAAAATTGAGCTAAATGTAGATTCCTTCTACCTTCTTGCAAACAGAGCATTACATCTGAAAATGGATGCTGCAATTAGACTGCTGGGGGCCAAGGAAAGGAGGGACAGCTCTCCACTTGGATGTACCATACATTTAGAATTTAACTGTGGAAATTATTCCCAGGTTCTGGTCCTTCACTTATCCACATTAAGCAAATCTTAGTTTATTTCTACCTCCAATATTGTAATGAACAGTCTAGTTCCTTTTAAAACAAATCCCAGGTTTGTATTTCTGAAAATATTTTGAACTAGACTCATTCTATCATTAGCCAGTATGGAAAATACAATACATGTTTTAGCTCCCATCACCCTACACAGTCTTCTAGAACCATTTCACTACCAAAAATTTCCAAACACTCTCATGCTATAAACTGAACAGTGTCACATGTGTTGGTTGTTTCATATCATAAGGACAGTAAAAGTGGAATGGAAAATGGTGTCAGCAGCATCTCTGCTCCTCTGCAATTTTATCTAATGTTGGAATGTGTCTCAGCTCTATTTCTAATTACATTTAGAGGAGGAATATTTCAAATCAAGATTATATCTAGGGAAATGTAAAAAGAGGCTACCTTAATACTGAATTCTTTGACTGCTCGGGTTAGGCTGACACCCTTTCATTATCCTTTATTGCATAGATTGGTCTTTTGGTGATAAATAAAGCTGGGGATTAAGGGTCTGGTGTTACTGATTTGAGAGCAAATCTATAGCTGTATTTTGTGAGGTTCAAGGAGTTAGACAGAGAGCTGGTGTTAAAAATTCATTAGATTCTTTTTTTTGTGTAGAGATTAGTTATTATAATAAAAAGTTTCCAGGTTAGGCTAGAGTTTGGGAATACAACCTCTAATTATCTAATTCATTACTGGCTTCTCTGAGGCCCAAGAACCAGACAGAAAGAGGTATTCAGGACTTCTAAAACCTTCTGGTTTCCTGTAAACTATTGTTAACTTTTACAGGCCTTGGAGAAAGGGAGTGAGTGACTGTTGATGAAGATCAAAGCTGCTTTTTGTTTCTGCCTCTTTATTAACTTTCTTTCTGGGTTTTTTTTCTTTTTTTTTTTGTTTTTGTTTTTGTTTTGTTTTGTTTTGTTTTGTTTTTTTTTACATAGTGACCAATCCATCTTGATATTTGGATTAGATTTAGTGTTATAGCTTAGTAAAACTACTAAGAAATGATCACTCTGCTACAATTAACTTTAGAGCTAGGGCTGCAATTTCATGTAGAATTTGGGAATATAAAGCTTCAAAAGTTCAGCTCATTACTGCAGAGTTAGAAGTTAGGAAAAGGGAATGCTGTTCATAGAAGAGAAACCATATGTTTCATTAACTGTAGTCTGTAAGTAGAGACTGGAGTAGAGTGTGAGTTTGGGGAATGACTTGGGAATAAACCTTCAAAATTCCATTTTATTAACAGTCACTGAAGGGCCCACAGAATTAGGTAAAGGTCCAATGGCTCATGTTCTCTTTTAAGATACAACTGGTACTTCAATAATTAAAGTTAAGTTTAATTAGGGTTAGAATTCAGGGCTGTTGTTAGGGTTAGAATTTGAGAATGCACACATTCAGAGCCATGATTACTTCTGGATTCAAAAGTGCCTACAGGGCTAGGAAGAGGGCATAGTGTTAATAGGATCGAAATAATAGGATCTCATTTAGCTCAGGGATTTATTTCCTCACTCTAATTACCATTATAGTAAGGTTAGGGTTAGGAAAAAAAGGGCTTGAAAGATCTGTGTTTTCCAGCTTACTAGTGAGACTTGCAAGGACTGCAGTCATGTAGGAAGCTGGTTCCTTCATGGACATGGGCATTTATATGGACTGCAAGAGTGGTTAAGGGTCTCACGATTGCAATTTGATTCTCTGATTAATTTGGGAACTTTTATTTTGACATGTACTGCAGACTTCAATGGATTAGGAAGCTGGTTTCTTTATGAGACCTATCTTCCTTATGGCCCGTATTGAGGGGTCTGCACAAGCTTATAGGCTTTGGGAATTATAAACTTCACTGGTCCTCTTAACCAACATACCTGTCAGAATCTGCAGAGTGAAAAACAGAGTTAGTGTTCATAACCACCATGGTCTCAACTCTTTAAGGCTTTGGATAGATACCTTCACCATGGTCTTAGGGTTCAGGTGAGAGCAGTGCTGGAATTCAGTCTGGATGCTCACAGTAATAGAGAAAGCACACCGAGAAAGATGGTGGTGACAGTCCTTTTACAGCCCTAGTTCTGCCAGTGACCATCATCAGGGCTCACACCAATGGTGAAAGGAGTGGAAATGACGACAGTCTCCTATTCAGGCTGATAGCTGTAGTTGAGGGTAAGATTTGGTGATGTTTAGGATCATTCTGAGAGTGATTTAGGGGTTAGGATCTTTGTTCACCTCTTAAGGATAGTCAACAGGTCACTTTTTGTTTATCAGATCTCCAAAAGATCCTGACCAACTTTGATTAGAATTAGGATTCTAAGTTTAAATCTTATAAGCTATTGTATTCTCTTCAGACACTTTGAAATAAGAAGGGGATTGAACTTCATGATGAATTACTGTTCAATTTGATTGTGTAAAGCTTAGCTGTGAACTTAGGAAGAAGCCAAAATTCCAGAGAAAGCTTGTACCAGGTAGCTTTAAGGTACTTTTCTTGAGTTACAAAATGGGACTTATTGTCTGTGGTCTCAACCACCCCATCTACTGAGCCCAGCACTTATCTCAGGTTGTATTGAGGGCAATTATCACTTCACAAAGGCTTTTTATTCTTGAAGCTCAAAGAGTACTTGTAGGGATTTAGAAGATGAGGATCTGTCAAGCCACTCATCCCATCTTCTCTTACAGATGGTTGACATGCTATCAGGTTTGCAGACAGAATTTTTATTTGTGTTTCATTGTCTATGAGTGGGCAATAAAAAGATGTAGGAACTCAGTGCATTGGTATACTTTTGCAAATGATTCTGAGATAGGAAAAGGGCTCATCTTGAAGGCTGTCATTATATCATCTTCCAGATGATTGACTCATCAGTTCTGTATTATGAGCTTTAAAGGACATATAATCAGACTCAGGACTCAGAAATGTAATCCTTTTGGGAACTGGTTTTGAGGGTATGCTGAACTCAGGTTACCACCATCAGAGCCCCACCTGTGAGCCCTGGCAGATAGGAAGTTTGAGAATAAGGTAAGGATTCAGCTTAGAGATTGAGAGTTTATGTATCACACTTCAGAGGATCTTGAGACTGAGTCAGAACCTCTCTGTCCATTAATACATTGAAGACATCTATAAAGAGCCAGTTTAAGTAACTGGGGATAAAGTGGTTAAAGCCAGAAAAGAGACAATAGAAAAATATGTTTCATAATTAGGAAACATATCAAAAAAATTTTAAGAGATGTCTCTTAAGTCCATAATTACAACTTCACTGGTTACAAACCAAAATTTTGTTAAAGAACAGATATAAAACTAAGAAAACTTTAAGTGTTAATAGCAGAAGAAATTCAACCAATAAAGTTACAGCACTTAAGAAATATGTATCACCAGAAGAGTGACAGATAATAACTTTTAACTACTACTACTAAACAGAATATTTAACAGCTGAAGAAAGGACAGAATTTCTAACTAAGTGCAGGAAAGTTCTTTAGGGAACAGATATAGTGGACATATAAAATTACATACATTTTATCTAGTAGTAAACTAAGGGGAATATAACATATACTGAATGGACTAGAAATTAACAGGGTGAAACTAAATTCATCACTGAGTTGCTGTGTTTATAGTTGGTATCTATTGGGATCTATTGATCTGCTACATTTAATGGCTTGGAAGAAAACATGAAAGCCATCTAGTATTACTGTGATGCAATGACTGAGGGCAGGTGACCAGTTTGGGTTAAACTAAATCACTCAGAGACCTGGCAACAAGAAAAGTGCATTGTGGTGTACCCAAACACAGACTTAGGCAGATAATAATAGAAAGGGTAGGCTGTGCTTGAGAGGACTGGGGGACTCTCTCCCTGTGAGACTACAGATTCCAAAATGACTTTGGGAACCATGGTAAAAATTTAAGCAAGTAAGTGCACATCATGGGCCAGGGACAGCAGGGCTAATGCCAAACTCACAGGGGAATCTAAGGAGGAAAACTTTTCCATGATTGTCACACTTCCAACAATTTCTAGCCAAATGTATTAGTTCCTATGCTATCATCATTATGTTTTACTTTATAAACTTATTTATGAATACTCATTTCAAATATAGTAAAATAACATCAATGACTAATGGAGCTTGGTAGCTTCCCCTTCACTGAGATTATTCCAATATTGCTAATAACTTTCTTATCTAACAGTGGTTTTTGGGTTTTTTTTTTTTGCTTTTATGAAGCTTGGCAACAGAAAATTCTTCTTTTAGGTTAAAGAACAATCAAGTGCATCTTCATTCTGATTGAACTAAAAATCCAGTCATAGTTGGATTTCTAGTTCCCACAGCTGATGTTTTAATGCATTGTTGACTTTTCTCTTCTGTAACGAGGGTGTTATCAGTTTATAGAGTTGGGTATATGCCTGTGCACCTATCTCTAATATGTCTATGCACAGACAAGTTCATCCTTTGCAGAGAGATTCTGTACTGCAAATTGTTTCTTTCTATCTCCAGGCTCATCAACTGGATAATTTCCAGGATAGGACATTATTTTTTCCATTTCCAATTAGAGAAGTCCACCTAAGGGGGGGAAAAAGAACCACAAGTTACTAAACCAGGTCATTTTTCTTCACTGTTTATATTCCATAATAAATACTGACTGCAACTATTGAGAAGATAAAATATTATCTTTCCTTATTTCACTGAAATAATCATGGCTCTCAAGTGCTGGAACTGAGATATTTACTTTCAGGAGTGCAAATAATGAAAATATTACCTTTTTTATACTATACTAAAGTCACCTTCCTTCATGCAAGCTTCATTTTTCACATAAGTAACTGTCCTCAAGTATTTAAGATGTACTGAGAAGGCAGCTGGAATAGGAGTTTTACTGGAAGAAATGTTTCTTTAAAAGGCTCCCCATCAGGTGAGTTGCCATCTTAGGCTCTTGTAATTTTGTATAACCTAATGACATTAATATTTGGTGAATTAATATTGAATTTTATATATTTCTTAAACAAAATGTATAATGGATTAAATATTTTAAAGAGGATTTACCAGATTCCTCTGTTTTTAGACATTGGGGTTTTCCCAGTGTTTTCCACTGGGTTGAATGTGTTGAGTTTGTAGGACAGCTTACTACTTTAGACAATCTTGATGACTTTCATTGAGAAGAGTGGTCAGCACCTGGTAGAACAGGTTCAGGGAGCAGTGCAAAATGTTGTTGTATGTATGACTCACATACATTTCACTCAGAAAAGAAGACCAGCCTGAGGATATGCTGACTGCAAGGAGTTCTGACACTGCTGCAGTGATGAAACTCTCCAGCTCAGCACCAGTACAGTGTAAGGGACCAGAAGTGAGGTTGGCAGGATCCCTGAAACAACTGGCATTCAAATTAAAGGGAAGAAAGCTCTTACTTTTAATAAAAAGACAGAATCTAGGGACAGGTGAGTAATTTCAGGCATAGAAGTCCCTTTTCTGTAGCTTCTTCAATTTCTAATTCTGAATATGGGCAGATTCCTCCCTGGAACTCTGATATGACCAGAACTATTAACCCTTGTGTTCCCTGTCTTTGGCATGAAGACAGAGGCAAAACTCATTATTTTAGAAAAGTTTGGTTCTTACTATTGTGAACGCAATATTGGAAGCAGTAAGATTAACAAGCAAAATGAAAAAAAACCTCTTGTGATATTTAATCCAATTTTGTATACTCTGAAAAAGCAAACAGACATCTTTTTCATTTTTTATCTTGGGATGAAAAAGGAACAATAGTCACACAGAGAAGCATCCCACTTCTGGAGATGTGGTCATTTGAATATTATTTTTCCTAACCTTATATCCTAGATTTAATTTAAATCTGAAGAATTAGGGTGCAATTTACTTACATATTTGATTTAACCAGTTAGATTTTGATGGAAGAGTGAGATTGAATAAAAAGCACAGATATAGTATTCCACTTACATAGGAATGATTGTTCCTCTTTTCCTTGTCTTTGTACAGCATCAAAACCAGAAATATCTGTTATTTTGCCTGTGTTAGGGACTCTGCAGCAGATACTGACAGTTTGATCCTTTGACATTTAAATGAATAAGGCAAAACAAGACTTTTTCGGTTTTTGATCTGGCTCTAGACTTGACACTAAGAGATCAAAGAAGCTATAGAAGCGGGAAATGAAGGAGATAGAGAGGAAAAAGGAAAGGAAAGTCATGAGTATTGAATACTCAGTCATCAAACATGATTAATGCAAGTGATTTAAGGGCAAAAACTGCAAAATAATAAGGCTTTGACTCTTGTCCTGATATGGCTGTTATTAAACATGAATCAATAGTTGATTACACACTTAGATCAGTCAAAACTTTCCAAGTAATAATAGAGTATAAAGTTGATTATGGCAACACATTCAGACTGAATAGGACTTCAAGTCCTTTTTGGCTATTTATGAAAAGAGATCAAAGCACAAGTCTAGAAGGACTGATCACTAAATGTTAATAATAAAGTCAATTTATTTTTAGGGAGGTCAACATTATTTTAAAGTTCTTTATTAATGATATAATTTATTCAGAACAGTACAGAAAAATTGATGTGGAGAAGTGAAAGGGTAGTAAGTAGCCTAGCTCTGCTTTATCAAAAACAGAAGGAAGGCTGATCAGGGAATTTGTCTGGAACATTCCAAAGGAAACCAGGAAGACCATGACAGGCCATGTCAAGGTTCTTGCAGATAAAAAGACCAGTTTCCAAAAAAATAACCCCAAACACATTAAACATACAGCTTTTATTTTTGAAGGTATCATTCCTCCCCCTTACTCTCTCACAAAGTTATTTGATTCTAAAGATGAAATGTTCTTGAACAGAAATTATTTTGTAACTTCCTTTAGTCTAATTTACCTCTTAATTTTCATATGGAAATTAGAGTTGTATCATACCAATATGCAAATACCCTTTATAAAGCAGAATTATTCTGATGTATTGAATTCTACATGTTTATGAGCACAATACCCATTGCACCCCCACTGTTCTGATTACAGAAACAGATCCTGAACTACAGTTTTCACTGCACAGGTGACTCCACAGAGAGTGGAGGAGGGAGCTGTATATAAGGGGAAAATCCTATTGTGTCTTTACTGTTGGTTTCAGGTTTTTTAAAGATCCTATTTTTTTGTGGTGCATTCCAGATATGTTGGATGAATGACCAAATCCAAATAAGGATTGCATCAAAATGTTCCTTTTCAGCTAGAAATTAAATTGTTAAACAGTTAGAAAGGTGAAGGAAAGAAGAAAAAGTAAAAGGAATGAAATGGAGTGGACATGCTGGACCCTATCAACTCCTGAGTGCTGCCACTGAGGATGTGCCACAGCACATGTGAGCTCAGTTTTGTTCAACATGCTCTATGCCACTGTAGTGGGGAAGATTAGATGCTGCTGATCTTCAGCTTGGATCACTATTTACCCCAGTGTAAATGGCATAAAATGCTCCTGAATGACAGGATGGCCCTTAAAGTTGAAAAGCAGCCACCTAAGTGATGGCACAAGATGAAGGATGACTAGACAGGTGTGAGAGAGGTGGAGAGTTACCGTGAGAGCACAAAAGACAGCAGAACATAAGGACGGAGGAGTGAATAAGCAAACCTGGAAGACTTCAGAGTGACTGAAGGCTCCCAGTCTGTGAAGGGGACAGGACAAGATGGCAACAAAAGCAAATATGGACTTCACTAGATTGGCAACAAATGGTAACAGTACAAATGCAATTGAAATAGACAATTTTTGGAGCATCTAGCAGGAAATATTGGCATTTGGATGTCACCCTTATCTGGGAATGGTGTGCACTGATTTAAGAAAGCCTACTTTTCTCATTTGTGGTTACTAAGAACACTACATTTGTATTAATCAGGTAAAAGAGCTATAAGGTGTATAATATTTGCAATAAAAGAGTTCGAAACCAAATGCTATAGTAATTTTGTATATCTGCTTTTTTAAAAGAATTTTTAAAAATATTTTAAAGTTATATGGATTTTCTAAGACTTCAGGGACACTATAACAGCAAAGGATGAACATTTTTTTTTTCCAATTTAATTTTAAGGTTTTTTATTCAAGGCTGGAAATAGATAGATAGTCCTTCAATATACAATCAGCCATACACACTTCTCACAATCTTAAAATGAGTTTTTCATTTTATTATTATTTCTTCTACCAAGATGGGTTTTCTTGTTTATTTCAGACTGTGGTTTTTTGCCTTATGGCTGCTTTTGAAAAGAATATCAACCCATTCTGTCTGTCATATGGCTAATTTGAAAGGAGACTAAATCACTCCAAATCAATGTTAACTTTCTTTTTTTCCCCCCACATACATCAATGTCTGCTTTCAGCCAGGACAGTGTTAATTTTTTCACAGCAGCCATGAGGGGGTGGAGCCTTGGAGCTGCATGAGCATGTACATAGACAAAAGAACAAATAATTACTTTTGAGATTTTGTCTAAAATTAATCAAATGTTTTAAGCTCCAAAAAGTTGTTTGTTTTCAGGTACACAACTTTAGCTTTATGAAACATCTACATCCATGTAATTATTTGGATATAAATGCTGGTAAATGAATGTTCTTGAAAATAAAATGCCTGCACCAATATTGTATGTAACATAACCTGCATATCTTTTGACTAAAAATCTGTTTGGTGAGCTAAGTACTTCATATTATTCATGGCTTGCACATTAAAAAGTGACATTTTTTGAGCTAGTGCTTCAAAAGTAACTCAAAATTTGATCTCTGAATAAAGCACAAGTTATTGGAAAGTGCTGCCTTATTTCAGGATACAAACAAAAGAAAAACAGAGCTTTGAGGACACAGAGCAATCCAAGACCTTCTGCCCATTTTTTTAAATCTCTACTTCCCCTTGAACTTAAATCCTTCAATTTTATGTTGTATAAAGGTAGTTCAGTTAAAGGCAAATTCTTCCCAAATTATGTTTCTGTTCACCAAAAATTGTTTTCAACAGATCTCTCTGTCCCCTTGTCAACAGACAGGCGGCCACCATGATTTTTCTCAGGATAGACCTATAATTTGTCTGATTTGTCCTTTACTTCCACTACAGAAATTTCATTGCTGGCACCACCCCTCACAGGAGCTTTTAGTACAGCTGCACAACCATCATCACTCCCTGGCTGTGGTTTTCTCTATTTGGTGTTGCACAGTCTGTGCTGCAATATTTTCCCTGCTAAATGATCTACTTTTTCTAACCTCATGTGTAGGAGTTTTGTATTCCTCTGACCCTCATTCATACCTGACAGACTTTTAAGGGTAGAGACTTTGTGGCATTTCAGTACAGCAATGAAATAGGAAGGCACTTTTGGCCTTTTACTCCCAGATTTATGCTGAATGATAACATACAAAAAATATGCCTGTACTTAGAAACTGTGTAAGAGTTTTGGGAATGCTAACACTGTTTTACTTATATATTGATATATTAGTGTGTCACATGGAGAAAAGCCTAGTAATATGACATTATTGACCACCACATCACATTCAAGTTATATTTTCCTTTTGGAAATGGAGATAGAATTGTTGGCTCTAGGGCCGATGTGAATAATATCTGCCTTTAAATATTGTATAAATGAGAAAAAGGTCTGTTTTCTACAATATTTGCCAGGCTTTCACATGGATTTCTGAAAAGCTAAGTCAAAATAAATCCATGGTTATACAACTCAAGACTGGACAGGGGAAGGAGAATGTAATGTAAAAGTGAATAGAGAAACTTATGGTTGCATACCATAATGGTTTGTGTGTATATGCACAGTCCTGTGAACTGCTGGATAGAGCTGGGACTGCTCTTATAGAAAATCATTATGGCTGAGTAATAACAGCTTTCCTTGAGCAAAGGAGCAGAGACAAACACAATCTTTTGATGAGCAGAGACATCCAGCTGCATGTCCTCCCATCGGCTGTGAGGCTGAGAACAGTACAGAGGGGTAACAAACACTAATGCTCTGTCAGGGAGTTGGGGCAAACTAGGAGATGCAGCTTTGTTAATGAGCCCTGGAAATTTTTTTCTTGGAAGATTGGTGCTTTCAGAACAGCAGATTCTGAACTTTCTGGTCTGCATTTCTGGGATATTCCAGCTGACCACTGTGTCCCAGACCCTCTCATATGCAAAGTCCTCTGTGCCCCAAAATCCTTTAAAAGAAGACAAGAGTCTTCTCTAGACCTGTAGTCTATCTTTGGAATGTTTCCCAGTGAGCATGCGCAATATTTCTCCCAGATGAATCTCTTCTCTTGCAAGAAGTTGGTGTTGTGCTGGTTCAAAATGTGGATCTAGGTAGCCCATTATTGACAGGTGAAAAACAAGAATGTGGAATTGATTAGACAACTTACTTCTGCTTTGCTTCCTAATTAATCAAGTGATAAAGCGCCTAGTATGATAGTAAAAGTAAATAAGAACATGGGTAACTGATTCCAAACCTTAAAAGGATTTAATGATCTGTACCCTGCTAAAATGGAATAGTCTCTGCTGACAGTTATACTCTTGCAGCTGCTTGGAAGCCAGGAGGACTGTGTGATGTTACTGCCACCAGATTTAACCCATTGTGTGTAAATCAAATGGGGATTTTCTGGCAATGGCTAAATATCTCAGACAAAGTAAATCCACAAGTCTCCAAAGGAGCCAAGAGATGTAAGCAGCTTTGCGCCCCATAGGACTGCTGGCAGCAACATTTGAAGGGAAGGAAAGGATGGTACCTGGACTCAGAAAAGGCTGGGAAAACACTAATGGACATGTATGAAGGTTATGCTCCAGATGAAATATTTTCTCTCTCCTCTCCTCCACTCCTTCCTCTCGTCCTCTTTCTTGTCCTTCCTTCCTACCTTCCTTGCTTCCTCCCTCCCGCCTTCCCTCCTCCCTCCCTCCCTTCTTTTTCTCTCTGTCTTTCCCTCTTTCCCTCTCTCTTTTTCTCTCTCTCTCTTTGTAACCTTTTCCCATTTTTAAAATTCAAAATTGTTTTAAAGAAGAAAAAAATTGACCAAGTAAGTGGGACATGGGCTATAAAGCAAGCAACACACTACCACTCAATTAATTTTCATTTACATTTCTACAAACTCTTTACCTATAACCCCTCAAAGCCATTTTTTCTGAGAAGTCTGTGAAGACACACAATGGCTCTCTGAGGTTGCCATTTTATCCCTGTTTTAAACCTGCATAAAGACACATGAAGTTCAGGCTGTAGCCCACACATAAAAGTATCAGCATGGTGTTCCCCAATGGCTCTGCTTTTTACCTAGTTTTCTGTGTGGTTAATTTAGGTCTAAATGCTAATCTAGCTGTGTAATGTGGATTTCATCATATTTTAGACACCAGAAAATTAGGTATTTAAGACAAATTTATTATTCATGCTCCCACTGTGGTAAAGGAAGAGAGACATGCTTTCAAAGGAATGATTGTACCATCTAAAGATGGGTATCAGGTATCTGAGATTTGTAGGGTAAATTGCCCCCAGGAGATAAAAAAATTTACTTGAACTAGAGATGGAGCTTTAGACAACCAGCTTAGATTTGGGGTTCATATAAATATAATGGAGGCAGAAATCATCCTAAAACTCATCAATGTCTTTATGATATCCCTCTCCTAAATTTGGAAATTAATCTCATCATTTTGGTCACTGATTTCTAGCATGCTGTGATTGCAATGCACAACTCTCTCTACTTTCCTGGCAAAATGGGAAAAAAATAATCCAAAAGTCCAATGCCTTAGGAGCACTAGGAGTTCTATTTTATAAATACCAGAGTAGTTTTCAGATCAAATAGTGGCAGTAGGAAGACTAACTACAGAACACTATAGAGCAGTGTGTTACAAGCTGAATATGCATTAAGTGTATTACCACAGGTACTGACACCTCCATCTACCCAAAACTAGTTCTGGATAAAAGCCATGCAAGTTATTAAGCAGAAAAGTAACAGCTGAAATGCAAAGCTGCATAGGCCTGAGGGCAAATTCCACAATCTCACTTCTGTGAGATGACCATTTTTACCAAATTTCTGAGTCAATGAAATAAAAAAAATGTAAGCGCTGTTTCAGACATTGACTCAGCTGAATGCATCAAATATTATACATTATTTATTGCAGCTCTTGATTTGTGAAAGTGTATTGCTCAGACTGTTCTCTCTTCTTCTCTCTTCTCTATATTCTCTTCTCAATTGCTTCTACATATTTGAGACATTTAGACGAGAATTTAAATATCTTTTGTTTACATAGTATGTTTTTATCATCCTAGAGTCCTTCACAAATTTAAGAACAGAAAGCAGAAATTCTGAGCCAGATTGCAGCTGGCTTTTCTTACACATGCAAGGCCAGACCTTCCCCCCAGGCATCCCTCCTCCCAGTTGCAATCCATGCAATCATCTGACTGAAAAGAATATTACACACAAATACCACCTGGACAAAGAAGTGGTCAGAAAGAGGAAATATTGTATGCTGCTTTATTTGACATCAAGTGAGAGTTTCCTGCACAGGGGAGTGTATAAACAATCCTCCTTGCTGTATGCTGGTATCATTTCCCTTGTAACCCACTCACAAAAATCTTCAAGGAGGTCACATATGTCTGTTTATATATGTATGTGTATGTGTATCTATACATGTAGATGTGTTTGCTTTCATCATCTAAAATTAAAAGAAATAATAAAATGCTAGAGAATTTTCCACAAGCTCTGCTGTCAATAATGTGTAACAGTAACACACAGCAATTTAGGAGGACAATTTTCATTTGTTCTTTAAGCAATTGGGGGACTTTAGAGAGGTGAAATGTAATTACCTCTTACAAACTGGGTAACAATTCTTTCATTAATTTCATTTGAATATTATCTTTCATTACAACAGCTCTACAGACTTTTGCAGGTATGAATTTTGAATTACCCACTGGAAAGTGTAGTTTATAACCTTGTAAGATTAACCTTAACTAAAAAAAATACATATTATTTTATGTTTATTGACTTGTAGGGGTTTTAGTCTAAGCAAATTAGTTCTATTGGCTGAGAAGTACTTTTAATGCTCATTAAAGGAACACCTACTAGTAGCAAAAATTCAAGCTGTTGTATGTGCATACAGTGTAACATTCATGTGGCTTCTCTGACAGATTTTTTAGGTATTTCCTGTTGTTTATCCCTTTGAAGTGCATGAACAGATATTTCTAAATTAATATATCAACTGAAAAAAAAAACCACAAAAAACCCAAAAACAATCAGTGAACAAACAGATTACTTGTGGAAATTAACTTTTTGAACCATTGAAGGAAATATTTGTTTCATTTGGGGATATGTATTTGTGGAGCTAGAACTTTTCCATGCATGATGCTTAAGTTAGCTTTCAAGAAGGATAAATTGTCTTTCTTTTCATCTGCAAAACTAATCTGAAATGCATGTAGTCTCCAAAAATAAATAGACTGCTCACACACAGTGCTACCACTGCTGAACTCGGAATTCTTTCTACTAAGAACACTGCTTTTCTTAGTGAGATTCAGAGGGGAAATGTCCATTTATGCCAGTAGGATTTACACGTCTAAAATGTTTGTTGACACTTACAAAATACAAACTGGCTGAAAACTAAACTCAGAGATGAGGTCCTCTGCCACAGGATTAAAGTAATGGGAGGAATCTGAATGGAAAGCAGATGACACATTTTGGGCTAGCTCTCTGTAAATTGTCCCTTCTGTGCTAAGGTGCTGTGTGGTCTCTGCTTCACTGCCTCACGCTGCAGCCATGCTACAAAGGCAAAGCTGAAAGCCAATATTCAAATGAGGCCTGAAACCGAAATACTATTTTTCTCCATTAGAGGGTGGTCCCTCCTCATCACGGTTCAGTTCCACTGGCAGCAGGAGAAGACCTGCAATGCAGTGAGCTGCGTCGGAGATGACACATGAATCAGGAGATGTCTGTGCCCTTCCTCCTCATGCCTTATGCTCCCTTTTGAATGTAGCTGTTAGAGAAAAGAAGTACGTGGACACAGGCCAGTTCCAAACCCACATGCAGTACCTGCTTTTATCCATATATGCACACAAACGAGGGCACCTGCACATACATGTATTTGTGCCATGTAAAGCAGCTTAAGAACAGCTTTGCTGTAGCATCTGTAGCTGAATTCGCCATTGCACAATTATTCTTCTGTCAATAACATCTACTTGATTTCAGCCATGCTAATAAACTGTACACATTTTAAAAAACCCCACGTGGCACAAATATATAAGTGTATGCAAATAATTTATTAGAAATAAAACCTTTACATTAAGGTGAAATTGTGATTAGGAATTTGAAAGCCAGAGAATACCAAAATGCTGCTTGCCAAACAAATCTTGCTGCACTCTCATGTGAGTCTGACCAATATAAAAAGCCTTTCACAACATGATTGCGTTCATTATTGTAATACCCTAATTCCATACAGGCAACTCTATTCATTCACTTTGTTTTGAAGATTATATATACATGAAGTAGAATTTTGCAATGTCTTTTTTCTGCTCAAATTCAGTAAGAAGAAAACATTTTCAATAGAATTTCCTACTGTAAAGCATACTGTGGAATAAGTATTGCAATGAAATATAAAAAAAAATTGCTGCTGGCATAATGAAACCACTTACACTTTGTATTTCATTAGCTTAATAGTAGTGAACTGTCTCATTCACAGCATTGCCTATTACACATTGTAGATGACATATAAAACTCACAGAAAAGAGCTTTGAAGTTGCTGTTTCTTTTTTTCTTCTTCTTTTTTTTTTTTTTTTTTTAATGATAAAACCCCCTAGAATTGCCTTGAATAAAGGCCAAAATAGAGAAAGCTGATTGCCACAGGAAGTTTGGACATTGAGCACTCATGAAAGCAGAGTGTTGGAAACAGATGAAGATAGAAGTGCAGGGTAACAATGCTTCTGTTTTAAATTGACATTGCTTCATTACAGCACTTCGAACTGGCAGAGGGTCTGCTCCCTCAGCACAGCATGAGCCTGTGAGCACATTGATTTCTACAAGAGTGATCTGCCATCAGAACCAGTGAAATAGTGAAATGCTCCATACTGCACACGTATTTAAATATTCCTGATCAAGAACATAGTATTTGTCTCCTCCCAGAAACACACTTTGATTGCCAAGCAGTCAAACAGATCTGTTTTTTCTGAACGTCAGTTTTACTGCCTAGTCTACATCATCAGGCTGCACCAGATAGTTTGTCCCCTATGAACACTTACGTGAGGATTTTTCATAAGGCTGTCATAATCACCTTGCCTACAAACCAAGAAGCAAATGCCAAAGGTTTTGCTATGCTTAGAAACACCTATTCAGAAAAATACCAATGGAGAACAGACATTTCTTTTATCCCTATTATTCTCCTGTTATGCTAAAAGAGAGCATTTCATATGAAATATTTTCTATATCCCTACCAACAAAAATAAACAGGAGACATATATTTGCCTCAGTAATTCTGTATGGCCAGATTTTGAGAACCAAAGCAATCTTTTCAGAATTGTTATTCAGCCTTCAGATTTCAAAGCTGCATGGCATATGGGCTTGCTATCCATCAGTTCACCCTGACTGTCTGAGCCTCAGACCTAACAAAACTGCACTTTAGAAACAGCAAATGAACATTTCCTTGCGGACAGTGTGGCAGAGTAGCAATAACTTGTGAAAAATGTAGATCTGCACAGTGCACACTACAAAACAATTTGTGTGGTAGAAGTGCAGAGCAGTCATTTTATTAGAATAAGGCCATTCTTATTCAGTGAAAGACTCAGACAGCTGTTGTATGAACAAAGCTCAATATTCCTCCATTTCTCATGCGAGCCTATTTTTCAAGTCCATAATGTCCCCAGTCCACCAAGTTACATTTAAAACTACCTGGAGAGCTTTTTCATGCAGAGCTTGTGTTACTCATTCTACATATGGTGTGAAGTTCACAGATGAGAAATGTGAGTGCCTAAAATAAATACTACATGAAACCTGAGAAGCGTGAGGGCCCTTGGGAGTTCAGCAAATGAAATGCCTATCAGTCTCTGACACAGCAGACGCTCCCTACAATTGGCAGCTTCATGCTTCATTATGCATGGATCAGATATATAGGTATGGCCCCAGGCAAACTCCCTGGTTTAAAGGAGAGGTGCATGCTGGGGAAAGGCAAATGTCATTTGCCTGTGAATTTGAAAGATGAGAGGAAAAGGGGAATAGAGTTGATTAACCAAATGTATGAGGGGTTTATTTTGTGCTATTTATCCTTATCCTTATCCATTTACCATTTAGAGTTTCCTCACTGAGAGTTGTTTCCAGCTTTGTATGCATTGCATCTTGATGTTTTGTGGATTTAACAATGTCTAAAAATGCAATTATTCTTGTCCATCCAGTTGAACAGGTCCAAAACAAATAACAGGCAGTCAGGTTTGTTACCTGCAGGAAGAAAAATAAAATAAAAATAAATTTTGCTGACTTTTGTAATCTTTGTAATATAACCTATGTTTACAGCACAAGGTCAGCAGACAGACCTGCTGAAATTGTGAAGATTCTGTTAGACATCATTAAAACATATCATGCTGCCTTAATGAATAAAAACTATTTTATAGACTCAGCTACTGCAGGATGTTAGTCATGGGTATTTCCTGCATAGGAAAAAAAAAACATCTAGTAACAGATCAGTTTGCTTCACATACGTGTTGTTCTAATTAGAAGAAACAGTGAAAATGGTAAATCCATCCTGATCCACAATTAAATGAGGTGTAAGAGAGAAGAGGGAAAGAATAAGGGAGAAACTCATTACTGACAATCTCTTACGGAAGAAAAAAAAAACCTAAACTGTTTGTGGGAAAGAAAACTGTATTTCATCATTCCTGAGAAAATTATGACCCTGAGGGATCAACTGAGAAAAAGTGCTACTGAGTATTGGTGTGTCTTAATGAAAACCCTTCTTTCCTCCTGCAGCGTTTCCATTCTGAGATTTCAATCATGCTATGTTCTGTCAATTAAGCTTTAAAATATAATTGTAAAGCTTTTTTTCTACCATACCAGTAACAATCATGTCAGATTTTCTCTGAGATCATTTATACACATGCATACATATACATACACACATTTATTTACATACGCTTTTATACAAGTCTATATCTCTGCGTGTCTGTGCATCTTTTTCACTGCAAACATTCCATGGAAGAATGGCATGGAATTGTTTGGAGCCCAAAAACATAGATGAAAATAAAGCAAACCAAGTCCATAAAACTGAGCGACTTAAGAAGATAAGCCTTCAGCAGCTGTAACAAATAGAATGACAGAGAAAGAAAGAGAAAAAGAATGCCACTAATGTCTCTCAATGCTCTCTCCGTGTGTTCAGACAAGTTATGGCTAGGAATGTAAAACTTGAATTTAAAGAAACTGCATCTGGTGGAGATTAAAAAGGATAAAGAGGAGAAAATCGGTTTGATGTACACTTCAAAATGCTGCTCATAATATAGTTTGTTCTATTACTTGAAAAGAGAGTATCACTGTTCTTTTATGTTTACTTTTTAATCCTATGCTTTTAAAGTATCTTTTATTTGCTCCTATTTGAGGTGAATTGCTTCACTTCAAAACCTTAAATCTAGTTTGAGGATTTTGACTTTAGAGTGGCTTCCTTTGAATATTCTTCTGAAGTTATATTTTATCCTCCATTTTACCAGTTCTCAGGTTTTACTGGGTAGTTGTGACTACATGATCTTCCACAGCGAGGATCACCTGCAGGCTCAAGAATGCACATTTTATACTAAAGCTGCCAATGTGTTGTGTCAGGGTCAGGAGAGGTATTTTCTCAACTTTGCTGAATTGTAAACATGAATATTGACACACTGATTCATGTAAACACAAACCTCATTTTCTTGCTGTTTTTCTATCCCACACCATGACTCTATCATTAGCTGCTGATGGAAAAAACAAACAAACAAACAACCTTAATTTTGGTCAGTTTTGGAGCTTGTTAGAATTTAAAAAATGAACTTCTCTATCTAATTGTGAACCCACAAATCCCTCTGAAATCAATTAAAATATTTATGCATTGTAAACTACTTAGTCTTTTATTAACAAGATGATAGAAAGAACAAAAAATTTGAACTTCTACTAATACATCATTGAATGCAGACCATGAAACTAAACTCAAAGGGCAAGACACTAGGAGCAAAACATGACAATCCTAATGGGTTGCTTGAAAGACTTGAAACAAAAGCAGAAGCTCCCTTGGACTCAAAGGGACCTTGGATATGTTACAATTTTGCATAAAAACTGCAAGGAAATTAGGAGTTTTCCTTTCAGGACCTTGTGTTCAACTATTGTGGAAGGTCTTTGTGATAGTTTCATTATTTTTTATTGTGTGTTTTAGCATCACTTTGCTTGGTGAGATACTGACAGATGACCAGTGTCTGTAGTTCAGAGACAGAAATAATAAATCGTAAAGACAAACTATGAAGTCATGGAGGCATGAGCATCTGAGACTTGGTGCTTCTCACCAGGTTCATTTGTAAGTTCAAAATTCAAAATATATACTGTATTGGACAAAATTCTCATCTGCATTTAAGCAGAGGGATGCTTGTCTTTTAAATAGACATAAATTGAATCCAATCACTAAAATCACTATACACTGCCAGAATTATATAAACCATCCTCAGTGAAAAGGGAATTCAGGCTATTAGAAGAAGTGATTTTTAAAGTTTTATATTTTATTTTCACTGAAAAAAAAGAATTTAACTACCTTTAATTACTCAAACTCCTTTAGCATGCTCCAACTCAGAGGCATATATGTTAGTAGTGTACAAATTTCACTATCAAAGGAAAAAGCACAGATGTTTTGGGGTTTTAGAGGTACCTGATTCAGTTCAGTCAATCAGCTTTAGCAATCACTTAGTTAACAGCCAAGTGCAGAATAAATGAAATGGACCTGGTGATATGAACAAAAAAAAAAATTTCTATGCAGAAAAGGTACTCAGAGGTTCATATATTATATGATGGGAAAATAAAATGGCCATTTAATATTTAACCTATTTTTTTAAACAATAATATTTTTCCCAACTGGAAACATATACCAGTTTTCTGGATACTATTTTTTCTTTCATAACAGAGAGACCAACCACGATGTCATAAATTGGCACAACTGCAAAAGGAGAAAGCACCAACCAACTGACATTTGCTTATGTCAGTACAACATACACAGCTGTCCATGCCATATACAATACAGCAGTTTTACAAATTTTAATGCAGGTGACATCAAGACAATGAGAATTGATTCGTGGAAGAGTGCAAGACCTTTGTACTCCTAAGCTGCCACATCTAGTTCTGTTCTTTACAACTTTTAATATTCAAATATTGGACTTCTCCCTCTCATACAGGAAACCTGGCCACATCTCAGTTGTAGATACCTGCAAGACTCAGCCACCTGCATGAAAAGACAGTGTTCCACAGATAAAGAGCTCTTAGGCCTTATTGTGTCTTTCAGTAATGCTCAAGTTTGGTTTAAAAAAAAACCAAAACAAAACAACTCTCATCTTGATTAATTCTATGCATGACTTCAGCAGAAAATGTTTGAATAGACTTCCCCATTTTGCAGAGAAATTTGAGGTTTCTCCCTGCTTTATGTCCTTTCTGCAAGCAATACCTCAGCTATTATATTCCTCCACTGTCCTCAGAAACCCTTTTTCTTTCTTTTTTCTGACTCATGCTTTTTTCCTTGAGGTTTAAAGTGTTGCTGGTTCAGACTAATGCATGTGACTGGCATTGTGAACTGAAATGAAGGATGGTTACATGCTAACAAGAGCACCCTTCTCACTCCATGTTTCACACACAGCAGCAGCAGTGAGTGATTAATGGAGTGACTGGAAGGGAGGTTTATGTGGATGGCTGAAATCATGCTGTGCTGCTGTCAGGATCCAGGGAGAGCAGCAGAAAAGCATCTACCTATATTTACATCTCCCTGCTCTGCCTCAAATATTTATGGCGTACCTCTTCCCTCAATTTAGCCCTATTTAATATTTTCACTCTCTCCTAATCTCACTTCTCCTTCAGATATGTTTTTCTTCTATCCCTCTATAACCTTTAACCTTTGCTGTTGCTCCCCAGTGTGGGGATATATATGGTGAGGTTTGTCTATCAGCCAACAGCAAGCACTAACCAGGGAAAGCCCAGAGCTCTTAAATTGTGAATGTTCATGGTTCAAGTAGCAATACAAATTACTCTGTACAATTGCTTTAACTGCCTCAGTACTACTTAAGGAGAAGATGACTAGAAGGGGAAATGGGATCAACCAGGACAACTGTGCACACAGGGGAATACTTAGACAGGAAGGACATCATGATACTGAAGATACTTTCAGCTCAAAGACCAGTTGTTTTCCTTGTTTAAAGCTGCAACTGGAACCACTAAAACCTGTCATCCATTATGAAGGAAAAATCTAATTCTCTTTTTTAATCTTCTTCATATATAATTTGGGAAGCATGACTCATCTTTTCATGTAGCCATCATCCTCAAACATGCTGTCCCTGTCCTGTCCCCTTTGCTGTGAGCTCAGCTCAACAGCATTGCAATATGCACAAACACATACTCTGCTGCTCCAAGACTGGTGACCACAGCTCTACAGTTCCTGATTTGCAGATTCACCACCTTTCACAATTATATCAGAAGCAGGTAAAATGAAGTTATCAATTTTCCTCATAAGTAGAGTGAACTTGCTTAGGAGTCTCTAACAGCTGGATTTCCTTTTAATGTTTTCTTGTGCAGTATAAACTTCCCTCAAACTAGAAAAATAATTATTTCCATCCTTCAGTGTTAACAACCTGCATGACTTTCTGAAATGTCTAGTTTCACAGCGTGACTAGTACTTTACTGGGAATCTTGCAGAACACGCAAATTGGTGGTCACAGAACTGCTAAGGAAACCAGTCTTCAAAAAGTTGTCCTTACCCCAGACTGGAAAAGATTTTAAGGAATACCATTAGAAGTGGGCTGTTATTACTGTCCTATTACAAGTTGACAACCCTGCAAACTCAATAAAATTGGGAAAATTCCCTCAGGTTCTGCAATAATCTTCACTAATATCACTCATATTCTATGTTCTATGTTCTTAATGTACAACATTTTGAGAGAAAATAAAATAATTTTTTACCAAGCTAAATAGAGAAAAGCCACTGTTTTGCAGAGATCTACATTCCAAGAATTTAAAACGTATTAAGTTGGGCACACATATTATATTATGTCAATGCCATTTCACTCACTGTAAAAGAGGCAGTATCCACCCTTTCCTGTTCATAAGGTCCTTTCCCAGGTTTCATGTTACTTCTCTGATTATGTATGAAAATATTTTAGCTGTTAGTTTCAACCTTGTTCTAGTTGCATTGATGCCTGATCCCAAATCAACACAATTCAGCATGTTTTGAAAAAAGTGCCATTCAGTTAGACTGTGAGAGTGGAGTGAGATTAAAAGAGAATGGAAAAAATTATACCCTTTGTAATGAGGTGTTGTTTTTCTGCACAAATGACAAGGGTCTACCATGGCAGCTGACATCAGCAGAGATGTCAAACCTCTCTGATGAGCAAAACCCTGTACAGAATACAACTTGCACTTCTCATTTGCTAGCCTTGTTAAACCTCTCATCAATGACACACACACTTTTGGTAATAAACTAACTTCTGCAGCCAAAGTTAAATCTCTGCCTCTAGAATGCAGTAAAATACTTTTCATTTCATCTAGTGTCAGCATGAATATTATTAATTTAATTTGCTTAGCTGCTGTGAGACGTGTTTAGGGAAATCTGCTTCCAGGTCCTTAGAAAGAGTTTTTGTCATTTCCCATGATATGACATTACAATATCTGGAGTTTCACTGTATGTAACATTAGAAATGGACGAATAAACATTTACTCATTAGAACTCCAGAAGGATGCAGCTTTGTGGGGTAGTTTGGAGGCTGTTGCTCAAGAAATTGTTTCAGTGATCCTTAGTGCAAGAATGTTAGTGCCTTAGAAAACTTCACTGGGGTTTCCCTCTTTGTAAATACATGTATTGATGCTTCATTAATATAAGAAGGGTGAATAAATGGGTTGATGGAAAAGAGATACATAAATGCTATTTATTTACATACTGACCTTGCAGACATTTTTCATGTTTGCATGCGTAAAAGATTAATTCCCCAATCACCACCTCTAATATGATAGAAGGCTATCCATGGAAACAGCTAGTTCACTCTGGTAATGGACTCTCCTTGAGAAGGGATTTGCCAAAGTATTCCCTGTAGACAAGGGATTTTTTTCCACACCATACATGATAAGTACTCTGAATCCTCTCCAAATCCAGTCTGGTTTGCAGAAACCACCTGCAGAGATCTCCTGACACTGTGTTAGTGCTGGCATGTCCTGGCCATGCCAAAAAGCCAAGCAAGTCCTATTACAGCACAAAGAGGTGGATAAGACACACGAAAGAAGAACCTTCCACTTTTAGCTTTCCAGCCCACCCAGGGCCTTTGAGGTATTTTTCCTGTCTTCCCATTAGTAACAATACAGGTTACTAACAGCTAAAAGACAAATAAACAAAAGATACTTGAAAAACCATACCTAGGACAAAAGCCAGTATTAAGCTGTACTTGTGGGCAGAGCTGTTCTGAATTACTATTGAGTTTGCCACCAACTCCTTTCAGTTCCTCACTGAACAATGACATATCTGACAATCTGGCTTAACTCTGAACCACATTAGGGGTCCTTCCTCATCTAAACACTGCCTTGGAACCAATATCAAAGACATTTGTGTTGCATTTCTTGCTTTCTGAGCTGAATTACTGGATTACACTGTGGTGGGAGTGTAGCAAATCACTTAACTGGAAACAGAAGAGAGAGGAATACCAGTCAATGAGTATGTCCCCAGCTTTAACCTGATACATTGCTCACAACACAGTGATGGCAAGCTCCTGGTAATCCAGAACCTCTCTGTTTCCTGTCCATAGGTTGCCTGAAAAATAAAGTCACTTAGCCGGAGCTAAGCTCTCTGGTCCTCTCCTAGTGTCCCCAGACTCTGCTTTTGCCTCTATGAAGTCTCTACACTAAATTTTTCATTTTTCTTTCAAAGATCTCCTTAATCATTACCTTATTTTCCAAAACCTTTCCCATGCCAGACCTTCTATGCTTCACCTTATGGGTCCACTCTAAAATAACTACCATCCCAGGGACTTACACCTTTGCCAAAAGCACTGCACTCCTCCTTCAAATCTGTGGCATCCCATCTTCCTGTTCCAGTAACATGATTCCTGAGTTCATCAAGATCCTCACCACTATCCACAGATCTTCCAGGCCCTTTTTAGCCCACAGGTTTAACCCTTCTTCATTCCTATAGCATAATAAGGCTTGCTACAAATGCCCTTAAGGAGCACATATGCTTAAAGCCCATTTCACTTGGTCAAGATGTTTCTTTCTTAGGAGTGCCACCTGCAAAAGCAGTCTGCAAAAGCAGAAGTCTGGCAGAATTAGTGATCTTGTGAAAACACAACCTTTTTAGGAATTAATCTTACACCTAAATATCAACAGAAAACAAAAGAGTTGGTGCAAAAGAACACAAAATTAGGGAAATGAAACTGGAAATGCTGTCAGGGCCAGCTCTATCTGCATTGCCCAGCACATGAAGGAATGCTGTTCTTAAGGAAAGAAGGAGGGTAGAATGATGGGCTTATCCAGAGATCTCTGCTGGGGATGGACCCATGCTGAAGGCCATGTTGGAAGAACTGTAGGAACAATGCCTGGAAGGCCCTGAACGATGGTAAGATTTCTATGAAAGATTTGAGGGCTCAGATTCAGAAGTGTTTACAATAAGACAGAGCACAGGCAGCTCCTGCAAACCAGCTGACTTGCAGCAACTCCTTCTCCCACAGCATTAGTCCCTTAATGAGCCTAAGTGCACATTTTGAGTACCACTTTTAGGTAAGAACTATTGCCAGACCTTTTAATAAAAGAATTATTGCTTCAGCACTAGAAACTCTGTTAGTTTTACTATATTCTGGATGTAGTTAATATATTTCCTTCAAAGCTGGATGAGGGCAAGAAAGAATAATAATAATAATAAGTTTCAGACAAATTCATGAATACTCTTCATCTACTGTGTGATAGCCTGATGTCATAAAGTAGTATTGACCAGTCAGAGCACAACAGAGAGCACAGACTTACTGTTTCCTTGCATCACTGGAGTGGCACAAAATAGTCAGGACCTGACAGTTAATGTCACTCTTTAGTCATGTTAACATTTCAGTTCATCTACACCAGTTCTGAATTTTTCAGTATTCACAGAACTGCACAATTTCACAACTAATTTGAAAACATTCACATGACACAGAGATGTCTGAGATGCCTGGCTTCAGATCACAAATAAGAGTGTTAAAGACTTTTCAAGTATTCTCATTTGTGCACAATGATGAGATACACTTCACTATAACAAATAGCTAAATTGCAGGAATGCTCTATAAAATGGAAACACAAAAATAACAGCATTCTATATCTATAAGTACTACTCAAACAGCTCTAAATTCTGTATAGCTCATACTGTGGTATTCAAGCTTTATGGGCTTCCAGAGAGATCTGCAGCTAGAATTATTGTTGATCTTTACAGTATGTCTCCTGACACTGAAATTGATGTGTACTCATATTTAATTTTAATGGCATTGAAGATGATACTTATGTTGCTGTAATAAGTATTGTCTTCAGGACTCACAGAGCTTAAGGCTGGATCAGAGCTCCCATTTAAGTATCAGTGCTAATGCTGCTAATATTGATCCTATTAAACTGCACGTAAACTGCTTTAGACACTTAGAAGACACACATCTCTTCAGTAATACAGTTTCTTTGAACTGCTGTGTCCAGGAAAACAATAATATCTAGGTTGCTCAGGGAAGAAACTACATTTTCCCTTACTTCTTCTTCCTTTCTAGGAAATGATTGTAAATTATTTTTTCCTTAGAAAAGAACAGAAAAATGGGATCGTTTGGACTGAATCTTACAGTTCTAGATAAGATCAGACACTTGCCAAACAGTTAGATAAACCTGTTTCAGACCCTATCAAGCCTTTTGAAATGCTTGATAACATTGTAGCATCTTACAAAGTCCAGATTCAAACTAGATTTTACTATGGTCACAGCATCTGCAAATGGGAGATGACATTTCAGTAATCCTTCTCCTACAAATCTTTAGTTTATGGATTGCATGTGCCTTCAAGGACAACAATGTTCATTGCTTAAAGAGGAAAAATATGCAATGAAAGTATGGTGTGACAAATTCTTTTGAAAGAAAAAGCAGCTCCACAACCTCAACATTTATTTAGGAAAGGACTGCATTACTAATACCCACAGGAACCTAGTGAAAGTCTCTGTCTTGCACAGAGGTGTGATGTACCTCACCGCGTTCCATGAAGTGTCAAAATGGCAATATCTTGTTTGGCTGTGAGACAGTGCCTTCAGACTGCCACTCCCTTCGAGTGCAGACCTCAGTGGGAGCCTGGACCTCTGTGTGAACAAATGACTGAGCTACTGGGTTGGAAAGGCCAGCTCTAGCTTCCTCCCCTTTCCATCTCATCTGTTTTGTGCCATTTCAGGTGCGCAATAAAATTGGTTGAATTAGGCATGGTCTTAGCAGTCCCACCAAAACTGTCAGATGAAGAGCAAAAAAGCAGACTGCTCTGCTGGCTGCATGGGCCACAGACTAACCAGTATCATGGGTGGGTCAGACTGTATTTACTGAGGTCCCAAATATTTTGTGATTACATATAGGACTGCAAAGTGTGCATGAACCCTTTTACACCTGCTGGGCCTGCTTTGTTTGTCTTCTCAAGCTTACAGGCTTCTGAAAGATCCAAATTCTGGTCCCTTCTTATTTATTTGAAAAGCATAGTGAAAAGAAAGAGGCTCTGAAAAACCTGATGACACTATAGTAACAAACTAAACTCACAAAACTGCTAAGTACTTTTGTTCTCAACTGAGAAAATGTCAGTTACACTTATGTCTGAAACCCCGGGTGACCAGAAAAATTAAAGGCATCTGTAGTGGCAGGCTGAAGTTTCTGACAAGACTATTTTCTGAATGTTTTGGAACATGATTAAAAATTCTCTGTACTTGCTATTCCCCATTTTTAGTTATTAGAAAGCAGTGATAATACCAAAATGCAAAAGATCATATTCAAAGAGTCTCGTTACCTGTCAGCAGTGCTGTGTGGAACCTTTGGAGGAATGATGTAAGGGAATTGTAAATGTATGTCATACTGGGAATACTGAGACGACTGCCATCCTCTGCCTATGGGAAAGTATTTGAACATCATGTGTCAGCATCTTCTGTACCTTTTGAGGATACTGAACAAAACTGAACAAACAGCTAGTCTGGGCATTTCCAATTAGATGTGCAGCACAGATATATTCCATACAACAATATTTCATAGTAAACTGCACAGGCTATTTAGCAAAACTGCCTAGTACAGTTAACTGCTCAATACAGTCACAGAACTTAAAATAATTTGGTTGCAGTGTCTCAGATCTCAAACAAACATGCTGGGACAAAACAATTAAGAATTTAAACCAGAGAAGACATGATAACTAAAATGGAAAGGAGATGTATGAAAACCCTAACATGAGGTACAGCCATTTGAAGTCTGAGAAGTCTGAACTCCAAAACCAATTGCATTTTCCTCTTTTACTCGTAATTTCCCAAAATACCTCAGATGTACACATTTGCAGATGCTCAGAATTTGTTTTGTCCTGGAAAGGATGATCAGAAGGCATTTGGCACATCCTTAAGCTAGCTAGCTGTGAACCAGAATGTGTCTTTGCCCCTATTGCTTTTAAAAGTCCAAAGCAGCTCTGCAATCAGAATTTAGAAAACATATTTCTCTCAAACCTATATGATACACTAGGCTGTGATTACAGGTACAGTGGTATTTCAGCATGAATACATGCATTCCTGTCTGGATTTTGTCTGTTCTTTTCTTCCTATGTGGCCTAATAAAAAAGTGAGCATTATGAATTATACATTGTTCCCCTACTCTTATAAAATGGTTTGCAAAATGATCTTTTAGAACTACTGTTTTACAAGTTACTTTATTCCATGTTAATGCTACATCATCTGGCACAACAGATTAAGTGGTGTCCCTCCACCCAAACTTGGAAATGCCTGTTCTGGAAGAGCTTAGGTGGAACCACTGCCTTATCCTGTTTTCACCAGTCACAATTGCAGAGATCAACAAAATGACCCAGAATGAAAAGCGATCTTCCCTGCAGCCCCCAGTCTGCTACCAAAACACTAGAAAAAGTTGATAGTTCTGCCATAGCTGAAGTTGTTCCTACCCACTAGCTGAGAATGCCTGCATGTTGGTTATACTCAAGCTAGGTATTTCCCTACAGAGAAAGTGGCTTTATGTCACTTTCAGAGACACATAAATAATCCCATAATCCAATCTCTAGGAGGCAGACAACCACACTGCGAGGTTTTGGTACAAGCAGGCACCTACAAATCAAAATTTCAGAGTTCCCCCCGCGGTGCTCCTTGTGCTGTGAGTGTCCCCATACTACAGATCTAGCCCTAAACTTCTTTGCTTAGAAATATTTTCCAAATACTATCACTGACATAAATAACTCATAAAATCTATTGCATTGCTATTTTGAAAACTTGGGCACGACATTATTTGCATAACAATGTTATTTCTAGAACGGGTACTTTTTATGCTTAAGTAAATACCATTCTGAAAGTGTGCTTATGCATTATACAGGCAACAAGACATCTGTAGATGCCAATTTGTTCTAAGCTATCAGTTCAAGGCACCAAAATTTTCTTGGACTGATTTGTTTTTGGAAAAAAATACAATCCTTTTCTTTAACATGTAGCAAGTGCATAAAATAAACTCTCATTAAAAAGACACATTTTTCCAAGTTTTCAGTTTTACTGCACTTCCATTCAAGTTGGAAGAAATCTGAAACAAACAGGGATAGAAGGTCCTTCCTGTAGGAGTAAATTTTGTTTATGCCATCTACCAAGCCTTTCTACTGTGCCAGAACAGTCTAGTGTAATCAGAACTGGCTGTTCTTTTAGCCTACTGGCTTTGTGCTTGCTCTGACATTCTGTTTTACTTTTGTGAAATGTCTGAAGATCTCCTAGCTAACAGGCTTGATTCTTTGGTCTGATGTATTTTCCTACTGATGGCTTTTTCTATCATTCCAAATTCTTCGTTTATGTTTTGTTTAAGGCAAATTTTTCCTTCCTAGAGCCCAGTAAGATGCAGTGAGAGAATGAAAGAAGTATCCTGAGAGGATGTGAAAAATCTCTTGTCTGAAGGTACCCATCTCTGTAACTTAGAGTAGAAACTTATTAAAAATAGCTTAGACCTGACACCTAAACGTTTAATGTCTGAAACTTGGTGACATGTACCCTACATGTAATATCTCTACCACTATTTACCAATTATTAACAGAATGAAAGCGAACATCATTTTTTACCCATTCTACTGTCATAGTTTAACCCCAGCCAGCAGCCAAGTACCACACAGGCATTCGCTCACTCCCCCACCAGCAGGATCAGGGAGAGAATCAGAAAGGTAAAAGGTAGAAAACTTGTGGGTTGAGATAAAGACAGTTCAACAGAGAAAGCAAAAGCTGCACACATAAGCAAAGCAAAACAAGGAATGAATTCACTGCTTCCCAAGGACAGGCAGGTGTTCAGCTATCTCCAGGAGAGAGGGGCCCCATGACAGAAAGGGTGACTTGGGAAGACAAACACCATCACTCTGAATGTCCCCCCCCCTTCCTCCTTTTTCTCCTCATTTTATGAACTGAGCATGATGTCACATGGTCTGGAATATTCCTTTCATCATTAGGGTCAACTGTCCCCACTGTAACTCCTCCCACCCTTCCTCACCAACATGGCAGAATGAAAAACAGAAAAGGTCCTGGTCCAGTGTAGGCCCTGATCAGCAATAACAAGAACATCTCTCTATTATCAACCCTGTGCTCAGCACAAATCCAAAACATAGCCCCATACCAGCCACTGTGATAAAAATTAATTCTACCCCAGCCAGAACTTAAGGACCCTAAATGTTGTATTCCTAAAATTCTCCTAGGTACTGACAAGAAGATCAGACCAAATTGTGGAAATCTCTCAGAGTTGATGCAGTTCTCCCTACAACATCTTTGGATCCCTGGAACCATGTGATAGGTTGAACCAAATTCAAAACTCAAAATTTCTCACATTTGAGATGCTCTTGTCCTCAAGAGAAATAGGGATAGAGAAATAAGGAAATAAAAATCCTCTTTCAGTTAAAGAACACCAATAATACAAATATGCTTATGGAAACATCTGAGGCTGGAGAAGAGACCACAGGACTGCCCAGGGAAGCAGCTGTGACTTCTAACCATGGGAGCACAGGGAACCATTTAGAAAGGAAGACTTCTATTCCTGTTATTAAATAGAAAAATTCTGCAAGTATGAAAGGGGAAAAGAGACCTTGTAAGTAATGTAAATGATGTAAGTAACTTAAAACACAGTGAAGAAATTAGTCCCCTTTTGGCCCAGAAGTAAATACTTGAAAGAAAAAGCAAGTGAGTTTTGCACTATTACCAACTGATTAATAAATCTTACTCCTTGGAAACAAAGGTGAGGGAAAACAAAATTCAGGAACTACTGATCTGCTACAATGATAGTCCCAAAAATTAGCCATTTCCTCCCACTTATAGGAGATCTCCAGCTAAAGCATTATCTCTGATTACAACAAGGGGGTGAGTAAAAAATGGAATTGAAACTGGATTTCGTTTTCTTCCTCAGCCTTCTCCAGAATCTGCTTGAGGAAATACACAAGACTGCCTATCTGTCTATGTGTGAAAACTGACAGAGTAAACAGGCTAATCAGCTCCAACCAGGCCTTTTGCAATCAGAATCTCCTGAGGATTGCACACACTTTTTCCACCCTGTTTCTTTTGAAATTAAGCACTCATATTACACAGAAAATCTGAATTGAATTAGTGACAACTCTGAGCAAACACCAATCCAACCAATTCAGGCAAGTCTGCTTGTCAGCTTTGGTTTTTAAATCTCTGCAATAACATATGTGCCCCTTGCAGCATTGCCTGGGGCTGCTCTCGAACGTCTCTTAGGCTCTTTGGAATAGTATGCCCACAACACAGCACATTCAGGCAAGAAGTTGTTTAGCTCTAATTATTTTAATATCAGCATACAAATCTTGACCTTTTTCTTTCCCAGGTAGCAGAACGTCATAACTCACAAAATACCATGGTACCTTGAAAGTATTTGTCATGAGAAGAAACTGTGAATCTTTACAACCAGGACTTTTACCTATGGAACACTTGCCCATGAGAGAATGAGAGATGCAGGGAGCAGCAATATTTCCTTGCAGGGACTCCATCCCCACCAACTGGCATCCTAACATGTGGCCACATCTTTTGTGTGGCTGTGCCACACGTTGCTGAGGAACAAGCTTTGCAGGGCCATCACATACAAAGGGTAGCCCCCCTGAGAAGCTCCATTGAAATACTAGATTTATCAGGTTTAGTTAAATCATGGTCTCATAGAATTTGCCTTCTGTGCCAAAAGGTTTGAGGTGATTCTCCTGCAAATAAAACCTGCCTGGGGAGACACTTTTATTTGTTTTTATTGAGTTTTCATATCTCCATTCTGCATTTTTAGTTAAGGATGTTAAACATCATCCTATTAATCTTTAGGTGAATCCACATGAGAGCAAGAACGCCTCAGCTGTCTCCCAAAATCAAGGACCTGTGCTTCTGTCTGTGTACAAAATTGCGTCACATCCTGGACAATGCACTCCTGACCTTGAATGTTCCCATACAGAAATGTGCTGAAGTGCACACAGACTGAAAAAGGTCCACATCTGCTTTTCCAGTGTAGAGAAGTCCAAGCTCATGGGCTTGAAGCTGTCTGCAAACATGTCAAGTCAACAGGGTTCAAGGCAAGTCACAGGGCTGCCTGTTCATCTTGCTGGCTTGGCCATAAGCATGTCTTGCCTGTCAATATAAACTTTACTCCTTTGCTTCTCCATTCCTGATTAACTCAGGTCCCTTTTCAGGGAACTGGTACATGAAGATCCCCTTCAGAAACAGCCAGGTTGTGCTGAGAGCCTGGGTAGTAACTGAAGCAGCAGACGAGGTATTCCGTGAGTGAGGGATGTTGCAATGCCTGGCCATCTCTGAGACTACAGTTCTCAGCAACCAGCAGTGAGATTTTTAGTTTTTTAATTAAGTCAGGGACACATAAAATCAAGGTGTATCAAGAATTAGAGACCTTTATTTCATCAGAGATTTTTCCTATATTATAATTATAATAATTCTGGGTCATTATTAATACCTTAAATATAATTTACTTTCAACAAGATTTGACTATCTGTGTAATAACATTGGTTTTGACTGACTGCAGGCTGACAATGTTGTAGGGCCATCGCATGAGGTGGGAGGATACTTCTGCACTCTACTGTTCTAAAAAGCAGCTTTTGTATTTATTTACACTCTATAATGTTATTTTACTTGTTGTGGTTGGAGTCATATATTAAATAAAATGGAACAATTTAATGAAGATGTATATCTCTCATTATTACTCAAAAATCAGAGTAAACAGAGATAAAGAAAACATGTCATCTTGCTAATGGCAAAATGTATCCTTTTCTCATTCACTTTTCTTCCACCGAAGAATCACAGCCCTCCACAGACAGTATCAATGAAAAGCTCTACAAGCAACTTGCAGTAAAACAGTAAAAGCTACAGACATGTCCTACCTGCTTTTATACATGTATCTTAGGGAACAAACTTGCAGCAAAATGACTTCAAGGCTAGCAATTTGTCAACATGGTTAGCAGGCATCCCATGAGGATTTTATGGGACATAACAGACACCCCTGCCACCAATTCTTCAGTGTCAGTCACACTAGCAAAATGAAAACTGTAGAAGGCTTCCCTACTTGTACAGATTTTATCTGTTATAGGAATAGATCCCTTAGAAAAGAATTCAGAAAAGAGCAGAATTGAGTCATGCTGAAGAACTGCTTCTGTTAAGACTACATATGAGAAGCATTCTTCAGCCAAGATGCCACATATATTAAAATGGTTATACACAGGGGCTGGTGATAGGTGCCCATTTGTGAGAATGAGATAATGCATTACTTTCCCAAAAGTAGGCAGACTGCTTACTACATTTAACTTGCCGCCTGTGTCTTGTGGCAGTGCCAGAGACAAAGAAAATTGCCTGGGCTTGAGCCATGTTGGAACAAGAAATGAGGTAAACAATGACATTAAAAAGTAATTCTCTGCAATGGCTTTTCTTTTTATTAAGTCATTTTAATATACTATTCTGCACATGTAAATTATGTGGTATAGTCATAAAAGGCTCTTGCCTTGAACAACTTATATTATTTGCTGGACTTTTCAGGCTGTTAGTATAACTGCTATATAGTCAAAGTTGCAAGCCACAGTCATTTAAGTAGATTGATAAATCTGTCAAGTAAAAGACCCTGAGGTTTGGAAGCTTCTGATGTAACCAGGTTAAGAGTACAGGATTTCCACACTATTAGAAAAATACATTCTAAAGTAAAATACATACAGTTAATTTGAATGCAGCATAAGCTGAAATCCAAGCAAGTCAAGAAAGGCATCAGTGACTTTTAAGAAAGTGTATCCTTTGCAACATAAGAAGTGGGTCTGAAATCTTTTGCCCCTGGCATACTACAAACACCAGCAGTCAGGAAGACTGCTGTAGGAGAGCTCTGGTGACTGCACTCACTGGTGCAAGAACTAAGCTGATGGACCACATCCAAAAACTAGGAATCAAGCACCTAAATCTGAAATTGCACTTCTGGCACACAAGTTCAAAATGACATGGTTCTTGAAGACCTACCTGCACACCAGACTTTTTTGCTTTAAATAGAGTGGGTTGATCTAATCAAGTGAAAATAATCAATACATTTACACCTTCTTATGACTGCATTCTCAACTCACTGCTCCTGCCTAAACATAATTAGGAAACTCAGTAGAGAAATGTTATTATTAGGGCTTTAAAGTAATCATTACAGTAGATATTTTTGAAAATATACAATTGCTAATATGAGATCAAGAACCATCATATAATAAGCAACAGCTACTGTTTCTTTTTAAAATGTTAGGCCAGGGTGCAAAGGAGTATGTAGTGGCCTAGCTGTTTCTTTATTTCCCTCCTCAGAATGAATCAAGTCTATTATGCTGCCTACCTCTGATGGAAAAAACTAAACACAGCTTTATCTACCTTTCTATGCTTCTCCCTGTTAAAACAGCTACCAGCAAGACTGGGGGGAGCAAAGCACCAATGGCTCCACCAGTCTGATTGCTTGACTACTACCATCAATGAGAAATTAATGAAGCCATAGCTGAGAAAATGGGAGAAATTCTCTCTTAGCTTCCCCTTCCCAAGCCCCTGGTGTAAAAGAAGTATTAGGGTGGCCTGAGACTCATTGAAGTAGTAGTGCATCTGGCAATTCAGCCTAACATTTGTAATTGGACTCATGACTCTTCATGCCTGAGAGCAACACACTTTGCCATTTGTGCAGTCATCTACTCTTGTCCAAAGGGGTAGATAAATCAACGGTCTGGAAAATCAGGCTTCATGCCTGTTTCATATTCATTTTGCATAGGTATAAATGACTGCACAAGTGCCAAATGATAAAGCATCAGATCTACGTAGGTGTTAAATAAATAGCAAATAGTGCTATTTATTTCCAAGTAAAATCAGTTTGATTGAGTAGAAGTAAATTCAGTATAGCTCATAGCTAATGTATGAATAGTAATACATAAAAACAAACAGCACTTGTATTAAACACAAAATACATACATTTCTATAATATCTGAGGTCAATAATGTCTGGGACTGATATAATTTGTATAAATTATAAAACTCTAGAAATATTGAATAGTTTTTTTCTGCAGCAGTTAGAATATAGTATGGGTTACTAAAATCAATAGCTAATTGAATTATAACACCATGATTATATTACATGACAGCCATATACTTACTTGTCAGTCAGCTGTAACTTGTCTTAATAAGATTCACTGAGCTCATTATCTTTTGTAGACTGTTAATTTCTGAAAAAAGACCTGTGAACAGAAAAGATGTTGTCTTGTTAAGCAAATGCCAGATTGTTATTGAACACTCCACAGGAATAATGAAAAGAAGTAATTTCCACAAAGAACCTGAAATTATTTGGTTGACCTTTATGATTTCTACTTCCTAACATAGACAAAATTGGAAAAGGGAAATCTCTAATCCAGGTCATACTAAAAACCTTTCAGGCTTTTAATAGTTTGAGAAATAACTACTCCAGGAAACTGTCTATGCTGTATACAGACATTTCTTGATGAATGACGTCCACCTTGATAATAACAGAATCACAGAATGGGTAAGGAGTCTCCTCCCTGCTTAAATAGGGCCATCCTAGAGCACATTGCACAGGATTGCATCCAGACAGCTCTTGAATATCTCCAGTGAGGAAGACTCCACAGCCTCCCTGGGCAATCTGTTCCAGTGCTCAGTCACTCACACAGGGACAATAAACCCATCTCAACTCATGCCCATCCAGCAATACAAACGAAGTGCTTTTAAAAAAAAAGCTATCTAAACCACACAGTTCAGATCCTTATTATGTAAGACCCCTTACAATAAACTTTCCTTTTCTGCCTTCCTTTGCCACAACAGACAAACAGCATCCACCACATTTACAAATTTATGTAGTGAATGACAAAAGCTCAAAAATCTCCCAGCACGCCATTGAAGAACATCAGATATGACTGAACATATGAACTACAGCCCATGGTACTGAGGAAACAAAGTGGTTCCTAAGACTCTGACCTTGGGAAAAAACTTCCTGCTCCAGCATCTGGCAATCATTTCAACACTGAGCCCCTGAAGGACACACCAGCTAAATGTGAGTTTCCCACTATCACGATGCACTTCAGAGCACTCCACACAGCACAAAGTCTTGTGACTAATTCTCACTGCTTCTGAGGAAGGAAATCAACTTATGGGGAGAGGGAAAAATATTATTTTCTTCACTTTTCTTCATTTTCTTACATGTGATGTAAAGTATATTGTTATTTCAAAATATTACTAAAATATTTTTTCAGGATAAATATAAGTCTTTGAGTGTTTACTACATTCCTTTTAAATTCTTTTCAAGTATATCAGAAAGTCTCATCTTTAATATTTTATTTTGAGCATCAAAACCCCGATAGTGTGTCATTTGAACACACTTCCCAATCTTCACCTTGAAATGATTTAGGTCCCCAGCACTCTTTCTGAAAAGTTGCTGAAAATTGTGAATATGTTGTGATTATGAAATTTCTCAATTTTCAGGACCAATTTTATAATTTTTGTTTTTTGTTTGATTGTCTTGTTTATTTAATTTTTCTCTCTCAATATTAGAAATGGAATTTTTTCTTGTGCTTTGTCTGCAGAAGTTTGACTTCTCAATTTTCTCCTGAAACATTTCACCACATTTACCTTTTACTAGCTCACGAGGTGGTCAATCTCTGTTTTTTTGGGATGGTCCATCAGATTGCACCAAACACAAAGAGCAGGCCATCATTTTGGCTATGATCTTTCCTTCAACCAGTGGGTGAAGCCTTCCCTGCAGCATTGCTTTAGTCACTTCTGCAATATTAACAGGCATTAGCCCCAGAATCTTTCTCTGTAGAACCTCTATTTTCTGATAGTTCCTTTTCAGTACAGCCCACTGAGGCCTACCCTAAACAGTTCTTTGTTGCAGTTCTTACATTAAACCTATTCATCCTCAACTAAAGTGCTTAATCTTAATCTTCATCTTTATCTGCTTTGCTCTGGAGCAACCCAATGTGAAACAAAACACACTAAGTCTTATTGAGATCTAGTGACACCAAGTCAGCATACCAACCCATTCACATTATTTTCCATTTATAGAAATTTTGTTACTTCTAAGACTAGTGTCTCATCCATAAATTCATAGAACATTATCCACTGGTCTTCCCTAGTGAAGAATCACCTGCTGAGTTCAAGCACCGTTTTCCAGTGCCTGCTAACACCAGAAATAAGAATTACTGCAAAGCAATACAGCCCATTATGATACTTTCACCTAATTTCAAAGTCTGGGGTTTTTTTCCTCAGGATGTGCATTTGCATATACTGGTTTTGTTTCATTTCATGAATTATCATTCTGAACTCCATATGTCTTTCTGCAGAAAATCATTTTTCATATGTTTCTGACTGTAAAAAGCTTATATAAAAGTTGCTCAGGGGAAGCTTCTGTCTGGAATGCTCTTACATGGCAATTTCTGCGTTTAGCACCGGTAAATTTTGCATCCTTCAATGTGCTTTCTAAAAGTGTTTTCTTTCCCAAACGAACCATAATCTTATCAAGGCCTCTATAAAATAATGGAATTGCAAAGTATACTCTTCAGCTTCAAATAATTCACAAATTCTATATTTTCATCTGTTATGTGTGTCTCTTGGCAAGAAACATCTGTCAGTATGAGAAGTGCAGTACCCTTCACACTGAAATATAATTTCAGAGTTGCCTTCTCATGACTTAGTGGAAACTAAGAAAACATCAAGTGCCTCAGAACAAGAAGTTATTAGAAAAAGGGCTGAGTGTTTTCCTTCTGTTTGCACTTGGTACAAACAGAAATTCAAACACTGTTGATATGATAGATGTATGAGACAATGGTTGGGTCATTTCACAGAATCACAGAATGGGTCAGGTTGGAAGGGACCATGGAGGGTCATCTGGTCCAACCTCCCTGCTCAAGCAGGGCCATCCTGGAGCACACTGCACAGGATTGTGTTCAGGCAGTTCTTGAACATCTTCAGTGAGGGAGACTCCACAGCCTCTCTGCGCTATCTGTCCCAGTGCTTGGTCACACCAACAGTAAAGAAGTTCTTCATATTTAGGTGGATCTCCCTGTGCATCAGTTTCTGCCTGTTGCCTCTTGTCTTTTCCATTTCAGCCAATGTTTCAGGAAAAAAATCATGTTTTCACTTAGTAGCAATATGTTTAGTATTTGGCAAAGTTAAAAATTGGTTGAAAGCAGGCTCTGACTATAACAAAAAAATAATATTAGCAATGATGTTATATACCTGATGTAACTAATTTAAAATGCCAGTCTGAAAATACAAAGGGTTACGTGAAGGAAAATGAAGAAAAATAATTTCAAATAAGTCAGCATTTCAAAAATATTCTTTAAAACTTCTTACCTTAACCTGCACACATCTCTCTTACTCAGCCTTCTGGAATAGCACGTATAAGAAATATTTGTAAATCTAAGAAACAGTCCACATTTGTAAAAAGAAGGTTATACTAAATTAATTATATATTTAATTTTTAACACACTAAATTAAAACAATATCAAGTCAGAGTTTTCAGTGTCACATAGACCATTCTTTCTCTTTTATATAATTATCTATTTTTAATTGACACTAAGAGTATTATTTGCCTTATATAACAATAAGACCTTGTATATATTTTTCTTTATGGAGGCAAACTGGAAATTTAATACTTATTATTGCAGAAATAAATCAGCTTTGCTATATTTTCTTTACAAATTCTTGGGTGCTTTGGGGGTATTTAGTCAGGTCACTGTAACAATCCATCCCAAGTCAGGTCATCGAGTTGCCTGGCAACCGTGTTCAGGTTGATAAAGGCAAACTACCTTCCCACTTTTTTTTGCCTCCCCTTTAAAATCAATATGACAAGCTTGATATTGGTGATGTGAGATTAGCTGAGAAAATGCATGAAATTGCTCAAGATAGTCCATTTTGAAGGCCAGGCCAAAGCACATCAGTCTAAAATAAAGTATTATTTAGAGAGATGTTATTTCATTTAGTACATGTGCTTAACTTCAGCATCTGCTTTTCTTTATTTTTTCCCATTGTTTTGGTTTTTTTGGGCTTTTTATTTCTTTGGGTTTGGGGTGGGGTTTTTTTGTTGTTTGGTTGTCTGGCTGGTTGGTTGGTTGGTTGGTTGGTTGGTTTGTTGGTTGTTTTTGTAGTTTGTTTTGTTAGGTTTTTTTTGGGGGGCAGCAGGGACTGTTTCATTCATAACAGAGCCTGGTATTTCATGATAATACCATTATGATGTTTTATCCTGAGTAGCAATTTTAATGTCATTAGGAAGAGAAATTGATCATGGAGGGATCATGGGTTAAGGTAGCTTGCATGTACTATTACTTGCTTTCAATAATTCAAGAAACTTTGTTTTCTGAATGCAGCAAAATTGAGTGGATGCTGTTTGTTCATGAATCCAAATACTCTTTCAGCCTTGGAGCTTTCTGCTTCTCCCAGTCAATTTGCAAGGGCTTGATCAGTGTGTTCTTTTAGTGCTGATGTCTTCATCCTCCCTTTAAGCTTCCCCAGTCTCTGCACTGTTTTCCATAGGAGCACACAACATAGCACTCAAAGATGGTTAAAAACCCCACAAATTCTTCTATTAATTTTAAAATACTTATGTCTTCACTTGAAACAAATATTGCTCTTTAAGCATGCCAGTGTGCATCATTTTGGGTACCAACAGAGTCAGAAATAAATCAGGGTCTAAGCAGAAGTCCTTGCCCTAGTTCCAGTCCATCACAGTGTCAGCCATGTGCACCTAATCAAACAACTGGTATGGCCCTGACATGTAAGAGCACTGGTCTTGACTTTCTGTCTAATGAGACATGGCCTTGAATCTTTACCCCCAAACCAAGGTGGAGCTGTTTTAAATTGGTTTTCTATCAGAAAAATAGCAGGGAATAATGATGTCCATGAGTTGTACAAGCAAGGAAACTGAAGTGTGGCAGGAAAAGATTGCATAAGTCAGGATTTATTACAAGAATTACAGGATACTGTAGAAAGGAAGAGGAAGGGTAATACAATTTTGATTTTAACAAAACTGAGTTATGATATCTAGCCATTGGCTGAATTTACCTGTGTTAAGCATGTAGGCTGTTTATGTCTGAGCTATGGACTGCTTGCCACTTGATTGCATGATTAGTTATCTTGGTCATTACATGGTTTTTTCTGCTTTCTGGTCTGAGAAATGAGACTTGTAAGACAGGAGATGAACAGAAGACAAGGGATAAATAGTGAAGTCCTCATTTTCAATATACTGTTACTCAAGTCTGCAAGCAAAGATGGGTATAGACACACTCCTAATATTTTGTGTGAGCAAAAAAACTGTTGTGAAAGCTTTTGCCACTTAGCAAAGAGGCATGAATACAACACATATGAGAAATCATTTCTATTCCAAATCAGTATTCAGAAAGTTTTGCTAAGGGTTTGAGAAGCTGAGCTGAACCCAAAGCTTCAGTATAGGTACTTTTGATGGAAAAGTATATTTGTTTATGCTCTGATAGTACCTATTCCTTCAGAGAGAAAAACAGCATGTTTTTCCAAATTCTGACAGTATAGCTGCCCATGCAGAAAAACTGATTTCTAGGCTATTTCATTTTGCAAACTGTGTGGAAAAAAGCCAGCCATCACTCACTGCCCCCCCTCTCCAGACCCAGCCTCCAGGAGGTCCTTTTCAGGTCCTTCTGTAACCAGAGCTCCCAAGAGAAAGGCATTTGCTTTCACAATAGGACTCCCTTCTCAGAATTCTGTCTAATGGAACCTGAATTCTTCTGCTAGCACTGGTTGACAGTCAACAGAGTAAAAAATTAATCAGATAGAGAATCAATAAAATAAAGACCCCTGGTTAGGACTAAAATGTCTATGTAACAAGAGCAGAAGATGGTCACCATTATATTTGGATATTTCAGTTGCAGTATATGTATTTTTGTAGTAAGAGACAAAATCCTTGAACTAGATTTACAGTGAAGGACCATTATTATTATTATTTTATTTGTTCAAGCAAGAATAAACCATATTAGACACCAATTTTTGATGCAGAATTTCTCTGTGAATGTGTTCAAACTCAGAAAAATTTATACTGTACAAAGTGCTTAATCTGGTGAGCTTAAGTGATTTAGCTAGAATTACCTCCTCATGTGAAAAGCACAGCTACAGAATATAAAATGCTGGTGAACTTTGAAGACCAGAAGCTGCTTTCACATCTCCACTCATGAGAAATCCTAAGGAAAATCTATCTAGACCCTAGGAAAAAAAAATTAAAAAGAACAAGGTGTTATGATCATATTTTTTTCTTTCTTGTCATGAATACATCTACTCACATTTTAACATTTGGAACTCATTCATGAGACAAATTGAGCACATCAAAGAATTTTCTGCAATTAATTTTTCATAAAAGAAAATTTAATTGAAACTTTCTAAACAACCACTCCTCCTTTTAGAAACTACACAAAAAAAGGAAATAATATAAAAAGCCGCAACTAAAGAGGGGAGAATACTGCCAAACTAGTCTCATGCAGTTGATATATAATGATTGGTGACTGAGATTGAAACCTTTTGTCAAAGATGATGGTGAAAACCATGGGTTATAATCTCAGCTTTTCCTTTGATCTTTCATTCAGGTGAAAGATTTTTTGAGAGTCTCACAATAATCACTGTGAGTGAGATCATTCAGTTTCTACTAAGTGCAGAAATACAGATGATGGGTTTGGTTTTTTTAAAATGCCTAAAATACAAGTGCAGAAAATGAGGACCCATATTAGTAGTAAGATTACATCTGTGGAGTCACTCAGTTCTCGATAATGTAGCCAGTGAACTACTTACAGACACACTGAACTCACATTTTTGCAGAACATATTACCCTTTAAACATAATATCCAAGCCTCACATTGCAAAGAGAAGTTTTATGAGCCTTCCATTTTATTCTGCCTTGTGTTATGAACTCAAAATGCAGTGATATCAGTGGCATTTTATGGTAAATTAATAGGTATAGATAAAATCTTCTATAAATATTCATTACATCTCATTATTGCAAATTAATGAGCAAGATTCTGAAATTAAGGTTAGTTTAATTTGGAGATATGTATCACTTTTCCTACACATGAGACATAAATAAATTATTCTCTAAAGCAAAGTTCTAGTTTACTCCAAGGATGGTCCACAAAGACTGACAGTATATTCTAAGTGGGGTAATCTGACTGATTGGGAAGCAAAGACAGAACTGCAGCTTGGCTTTAGGTATGATAAACAGCATCCATAACATTAATTTTTAGTAGTTGGATCATTTCTTACATTCCCGTGTCTTGTACTCAAAATATTCTATGATGGTATCATGGCTGAATCCCTGCCCTTTACAGCAGTGGCTCAGAGGGCATGGCTGAGGTTGTGGCTGATATTGTTCACAGTAGTTAGCTTTGAGAAAGTAATTTATCTCACTTCTGGGGCAACTCTGTCAGCATTTATCAGGGGAGGCCACAGGTCACCAGCTTTTTGAAAGCACCTGGATTTCCCCATCTTGCCTGTGGGATGCATCATCTTGTGCCTCACCCACGCAGCCTCCACCTACATCTCTACATTTGCAGGGAGGTCAAGTGACTTGTTCTGATACTATGAAAGAATTTGGAGATGATCAGATTTCGAAATGAATGTTGGTGGTCTGAAAGGACAAAATTGACTCATAGTGGTATCTTTGCAGGACTACACAACTCTGAGATGCCTAGAGAGGTACAACACAAATACTGTGTGGATGCCAATGTCTGCACATGTGCTTAAGAGAGGGCCGTGCTAAGAGAAGATGGATCCAGACTCCTCTCAGAGGTGCTTATCAATAGAAGAATGGGCAAAGGACATAAGCTGCAACAAAACAAATCAAAATTAAATATTGGGAAAAAACCCTTTGGGACGATTGACTAAAATACTGGAACAAATTACCAAGAGAAATTGTGGAATAGAATCTTAGAATTATAGAATTAGTAAGATTGGAAAAGATCTTCAAGATCCTCTAGTCCATCCAACCTTTGATCAAACACCACCTTGTCAACTAAACCATAGCACTGTCACTTTGAGAAGTTTTCTTGACCACATCCAAGTATGGTGATATCACCACTTCCTTGGGTAGCCCTCTCCCAACCCTTTCAGTGGAGAAGTTCTTCCTGATGTCCAGCCTGAACCTCCTCTGGCACAGACTGAGGCTCTGTCCTGTCACTGGTTGCCTGGTAGAAGAGGCTGACACCCACCTGAATACAGCCTCCTTTCAGGCAGTTGTAGAGAGTTACAAGGTCTCCCCTGAGCTTCCTTTTTCACCAGGCTAAACAACCCCAGCTCCTCCAGCTGTGCCTTGCAGGACTTACTCTCTAGACCTTTCACCAGCTCTGTTGCCCTTTTCTGGACACACCCCAGCCCCTCAATATCTTCCTTGTAATGAAGGGACCAAATCTGGACACAGGACTAGAGTTCTGAGTACAAGGGGTCAGTCACTTCCCTAGTGCTGTTGGCCACACTATTGCTGATACAGGGCAGAATGCCACTGGTCTTCTTGGCCACCTGGGCACACACTGGCTCATGTTGAGCTGCTGTTGACCAGCATTCCCAGGTCCTTTTCCACATAGCAGCTTTCCAGCCATTCTGCCCAAGCCTGTCATTGCAAGGGGTTGTTGTGAGCCAAGGGCAGGACCCAGCACTTGACTCATATCTTGAGTTGAACCTCACATCTTTGGCCTCAGCCCATCAATCCAACCTGTTCAGATCCCTCTGCAGAGCCTTCCTACTCTCAAGCAGATCAACAGTCAAAGATACTAAAAAGTCAGGTGGAAAAATCCTGAGCAACAGGAATAAAATTATCCCTGTTTGGAGCAGGATGTGGAAGCAGATATCATCCAGAAATCTCTTCCAACCTAAATTATTCCATGATGCTGTGACAGCTCACCTTTATAAATCAAAGATGGGAGCAGTCCTCCAAAAGTGGGATGTCTTAAACTGATATCTTTGATTGAGAAACTTCTTAGCTATTTAGCATTCAATTCTGAACAAATCAAAACAAAACAAAACAAAAACAAAAACAAACCAAACAAAACAAACAAACAAACAAACAAACAAAAACAAAAAAAAAAAAACACAAAAAATGAGGAATTTTGTGTATGGGAAGGAGAGACTTCTAATTTATGTAGAAATGCTGAAAACACTAGGCCAGTCTGAAAAAAATAATATTGCACCTTTCCTTAGAATGAAATCATAGTGCAGCTTCCACCTTAAAGGACATTTGGACCCTCAACAGCAGTTGCACCATGGTCTCTAATTGCAAGGCTGCTGCAGGACCCCAAGACCAGGCAAAAGAACTCCCAGTATTTCAGAGTATCATCACTAAAATTAATAAATGTACGTTCTGCTCCTGAAGCAGAGTGCTTCAGTTTCAGGAAATTCAGCATTTAGGCTCACCATGCTCAGTGTTCCTTTGGGGCCCTGTGGAAGATACAAAACTGTTCCTCCCACTTCAGAGCTTGCCATGGGCTAGCTCTTCTCTGTTAAACTTGTTTGCCTTCTCTGTCACTCCACTTCCTCTTTCCACCCACTGCTTTTGTGTGGACACAATAGTTTTCTGTAACCTCTGCAATCTGAGGGGAGAAAATCCACTTTTCTCCATTTTATAGATCCCCTACATACATTACTTTCAAAGCTCAGACAGAAATATTTCTCTTGCGATCTTGCTTAATACTATGTTTATTTCTTCTGTCTTTCCATTTTGAGTTTATACTATTATTTCATTCCAAAGTTGTCTCCCAATTAATATCTAAAAACATAAACAAAATTACCTTTCCCTCAAATTAATAAAACAAATTTACACTATTGCAAGGACTCCTGCACTTGATAAAATTATTATAAACATTTTCACTTGTTTATCTGATATGTAAATATGTAAATACAGTTTGACTCACACTTTAGGAATGTGTTTTACCTTTGCCATGCTGTCAGAACGATTCAGGCTTTAAAAAATGAGATTCATATGAAAGTGTCCATTTAAACCCTGGAAACCAGATTCTGTGACCTCTGTTGATAGGATTTTTGCCTGATTAATGAAAGAAAAAAAGACTAAAATATTTTGCTCATATTAATATCAGCACAAGAGGTACATTCATTCCACCCTCTGTTTTCAGTGGATGCACAGACAAACCTTTGTTAGATGGTACCCATCCTCCCTTCATATTGGCGATACAAATCATGTCTTTCTCATGAGAAAAAAGTCTTCTGTGCTCTTTCAAAAAAAAGTCTAATACATTCTGGAGGACTTTCTCCCCTTTTTATGGATACTGCTGGCCAAGAAAGAAATATAACATAGGACACAGAACAGTTTGAGTGTGTAAACTTGTGGTGCCATACACTATGTCTTAATATTGCAGGTTTAATACTAACTGTGCCCCAGTAATTTAATAATTCTGTGGGAAGACTTCTGGGTTATAGAGGATATTTGTCTTGTGATTGCTTTGTGGCAAATCAGAAATTACAGCAGTGCTCAAAGGAATAGAAATCTTAGATACTCATGACCTTCACTGAAACCCCTTTCGTCACTTGTCAGTTCTTTAAGGGGCAATTTAATTGTAGCTCTTTGGCGGTGACAAGGTAAGTGCTGGCATTTTGGCACTGTCATTCATTAACCTCATGCAATGTCAGCAGCACTGCCTCAGACATGTCACCATTTCCCCAGTGATGGCAAGCTGACTTTTAGGACATATGTTATTTCAGAGATGCCTACTAGACAAGTCTGCATGCTCCACATTCTTTTGTATGGCATCATTTGTGTATAGTTTATGCAGTTAAATAGCTTCAAGACTAAAACCAACTTGTTTCAACCCATAATAAAAGGAAATAAAAGCTACCATGTGTCATGAACAGAAAATTACCTGCATGATTTATCTTGCTCAGAAGTTAAAAATAAAAACAACAAACAAGCCCCCAAAACAAAACAAATGATACAAAAAATAAAACCCAACCAACAGAAAAAAAGCAAACCCTTGAGCATAAGCCACAAGGAAAAAAAACCCAATTATTATCATTATACCTGAAGGTTAAATAATGCTCTTTCACATGTAAATTTCTTAAAGCACATTAAATAAATAAAATGCCAGGTTGCAAGGCCCATAATGTACATTATAAATATTATTTTTTATTTTTTATATTTCATATTTCTGAATGTTTGTGAGAAACCAAACTACTAATACTAAATAGGTTGAGGAGAATTGATGCTAAGAATTATTTGCTGATAACAGCATTTGCCAACACCTAGAAAAATGGTATATACTTGCTTGCACCTTTCCTCTGTTCCTTTATTTGGGCCTCAGAGTGACCGGTGTTTCTGTGCAATTCCACCATATAAATTAATAGATTATTATTATTATATAAGTATTATAATGTAAGATGCATTATTATATATTTTTTTACATTACTAATAATAGCAACAATAATTATAAAGAGCTTGGTTTTCACTTTGCAAATTCACAGAAGGAGAACTAAAGATCACCCAAAAATGTAGTTGTTATGCTAAACCATGGATGACTCAAGATGCAAACTCTTTGAATTTAGATTTGAAACCCCAGAAATTTAAATCATTTGGGTCGATCTATTATTTAACTTTTAAAAAAATCTAGATCCAGATTGAAGCTGGATGTCAGTGTTCCTATGTTTCCACCTTATGCAAAAACCTAGTCTGATTAGTCTAGAGCTTGAACCAGCATAACCAGCATCCAATTATGTCCAGTTCCTGAAGCCAGATAGGTGAGAAGTCAATATTTGGAACTTGTTTCTTTGTGAAAAAGAGTTTAAAAATATTCTTTTCATTAACCAAAATGAAAGGATTTACCAGCATCACTAAACCACCCCCCCAAAAAACAGATACCAGGCAGCAACATAGTCATAAAAAAGCGATGAAATTAAAATTACTAGGGATGTCTGAGGAGAAAGTTAAAAGAATTTCTACCAAAACAACATGCAAGTTTTTACAAGTATTGATCATACCAATGTGAGTTTTATTATTTATTTAAATCAGCAGTTTCCAAAGAAAAAAGTATTTCAATGACTTATTCTTATCAGCACTACTACTGACTTTAATAGAAACATATAGGTGAAAGCAAGGGCATTGCTGAGAATGTATGAGAGTGGTGTGTAAGTGGAATGACTGAAACTTCAGGCAGATGAAGTGATAAATGAGTTGCAGTACAGTGCTGAGAGCCAAACCAGACATTCCATGCACTGTTACAGTGCACCTCTTAAGAATCTGTAATTGCTTCCAAACACTATACTGGATGCAATGGTACATATTATATAAGGAGTGTTTTGCAAGTAAAATTCTATCCATGTTAAAGGAATGTTAAATGCAGTATGGCATCAATAGGAAAGCAGTAATGACTGGAGCAGGGACCTTTCCAGTCAAAGAAGTGGTGATAGGTGTAAAGAGAAAAATGAAAAGAGACACATCCAATTAGACAGCTGGGATTCTGTCTTGGGAAAGCAATTCCATACTGATCCAGCAAGCAGGATGAGTCCTGTTTTCCAAGAGCAGCACTGCATCACGGCAGCCCAGCCCCACATTGAGAGCGGCGCTTTGCCAGGAGGGCCTGCTGCACATTCGCTCCAGTCACACTAATTGATCCAATAGTCTGTGCTATAGCAGTTTAAGAGAATTTAGATTCTCTCTGGATTTTCCTCTCCCTTCCCCCAGGGCTGGCAATACAGATGAGTGATTTCCTTTCGTCATACATAAAGATTTAGAGACACAACATTAATTGCTCTCCTGACAATTTCCAATTTGATGAACAAAAATTGAACCAAAGCAAAAGCAAGTGCAGGAATGATTGGACTGAAAGATTATGATGAATCTCTGAGCATTGTACCCCATCTTCCCAGTTGTCCCAACACCTTTCAGGAGCTAAACTACTTCTCACATATTTAGCACAGCATTACGTAATTGTAAGATTTTCTATTCATAAATTAAAAGCATTTCTTTCACTGCACAAATAATTAAAACGAAATTCTCAGCAGAATGAATAAGTTACAAATGTAAGAAATTGATAGGTAAAGCTGATCCTACAGTGTCTTGATGCCTTTTCTTCTAAGTAAAATGTCACATTCTGCTCTACCTTACACTTATATTGGTCTCCACTTCCATGCTATCCCACTTAAGGGGCTTCTCAGATGATCAGTCCTCAGCTAACAAAGCACCTGATGGCTTTTATCTTTCCTCTCTTGAATGGCAAAAATGTGATCCTACTGGCCCTGGAGAGCCAAGCAGGTCAATGGGAGGGCATGTTTATTACTTTATACGCATTTAGCCAAAAAGGTGAGAGAATCTAAATGTGATGGTGTCATGCCTGGAAAAGCTAGCAGGGTAGGAAGACAATAGACAGAAAGCCAAGCTCCATCAGCTCCTCCCATCAGCTGTATCAACCTTGCTTTGCTTCTTTCCTGGGAAAATCTTGAAAAATTTAGCAAACATTAATTAGTTATCTAGGCATGTCTTCAATAAAACAGAAATCTGTACTAACTCTAGGACAAGCAGAAACAGGAAATAGATGTGAATTTTGTACCCTTCATTTCATCAGAATTAAGTGCTTGACTAGTCAGAGGAAGTGGTGAAATTTCTTTCCAGATTCCAGTGTTGACTGCTCATATTTAGGTTGCCTAAAGATAGGAGTTTCTATCCATTTGACCTGCTATGACACATTTCTGAGGGGAGCTGACAGATGTGACATAAGACCTGCATAAATCTCATGTCTCTTGGAGCAGCCCATGTGATCTCAAAATGTACCAGACAGTTTAGCATAAGTGAGTAACCCAGATCCTTAAACTTACCTGTTCCTAACATGGTTTTCTATATGAGCTACAAGCAGCTGCAGACAAGCGGAATATAGTCAATATAGTCAATGGAGAGCAAAGGGGAATTCAACTCACCCTGTAGTACTGGCACACCTGAACTTATCTTTAGGCTCCAGTGACTGCAGTGATCAGATCTTTGGAGACCTGGAGAGCTCTGAAAACATTCTAAACTATTCTTAGATTTCTTATAAATATTCCTAATTCAGACTGTTTCCCTTGAAAAAGCTTCCAATTTCATTCTATAATGTCATGCCTCATTTTTCACCTACTATGAATAAACTGATTATTTGGGGATATAAATATATCAAATATAATAAAAGATAGTGTTTGCTTTTTACAGGAAGCAACACAATGCATTACTTCTTGTTTTGGTTATGAATTTACTTCACAGTGGAACCAGCCAGTCACTGTCATTGCTGTATTAGAGGTCTTGAAGAACAGGGTAATATTTAGATTGCTGACATCTAATTTTTATAAAACTCTCTTGAACTAGGCTAGGAGAACCAGTAATTCCAAATTTTTGCTGTAAAAGTTGAGAGTAGAAAATCCCCAAGGGCTGAACAAAAGCATGATCACAGATATAATTTTGAGAGACTCAAAGAGCAGGTCAGAAAGTTTTAAATGAGAGACAGGAAGCTTAATGTATATTTTCACAGCAAAATAATCTCTTGTAAATGCAGGACCAGCCAAAATCAAAGTAATCTACAGCAAAGGGAGGGAGTGAATGACATGATTCAGTGGAAAGGAAAACATTTATAGGAAAGAGGAGTCAGGGAATCATAAAAGGATGCTGTCTTTGGCCAAAACTCCTGGAGCGCTGAGAGGAAACTGCGATGAAGAAACGTCTGTAAGTGTGCTCATTGTTTTCTACAGATCTGTGCACTTCTCATGCTAAAAAAGAACAAAGATGTCTAGAAAGATACTTTTTTCTGCCTGTTGTCTTAGCCCAGTTTGGAATTAAGCAGCAAAATGGAATATCTAGAGATCTGTTTGGCTAGAGTGCTAGTGTTTTGTTCTCTGCCTCCAAAGCCAGATGGAATGGCCCAGCTCACTTCATGCAGCTAAATCCTTCTCAGATCCAAAGCAGAGTGGTCACTGCCCCGCTCTGTTCCCAGGCAGCCTGAGGTGGCTGTGGCCAGAGCCATGGTGCTGAGCCCAACCCTGCTTCACTCAGCCCACCCACATACCTCAATGACCAGGAGAGCCCTGGGAAGGTGCTTAAGTTACCACAGAATGCTAAACCATGGGTGCAGATGGGTGAAGCATTACAAAATGGGTAGAAACCCCACATTTGTGAATATTTTCAGACCTTATCATATTTTCATGAATTTAATGACACTGTAGTCCTCCATAGTTTACCTGCAGTGAGATTATCAATGCAGATTATCCAGGTCATAGGGTGACCACCAAATTCCAAAGTGTTTCTGCTTAAAGCACAACGCTAAACAAGCAAAGGTGTACTGCTTTGAAAGCTGTACCACTCTCTGGTCCTGAAAACCAGACAAGATGAAACCTACCTGATCCAAGTTACTTCTACACAAAGCTCTTTGTTCCCAGAATAAAGTGTGCAGTGAAACACTGTGCAGTATCATTGCTGACAACACTAAAATAAGGCAAAGTTCTGCTAGTGGGGTGGCTACAGGGGTGGCTTCTCTGAAGAGGTGCCAGAAGCTTGCAGAGCCAGCAGTTTACCTGGGTGGAGCTGAGATAGTGCTAGTACATCCTGTCAGACTAATGCTGACTGGAGTTCTTTCTACTGCTTTCTCAAAAAAACCCTAAAGCCCAAGCAAACCTTTATTATTTTCTGTGATGGAGATTGATTCAGGGATTGATTATGCTTGGCTTTATATCAAATGAAGATTTAAACTAACATATGTACCATTGCAGGCAAAATCCAAACCCAAGAGGTAGTGAAACACTTCTTGATTCCAACAGGTAGATAAAATCATTGTGCTGCTAACTCCTTGGCACAACAGGTCAGGTCTTCCAGTAATCAGAGTTCAGTGGCCTTGAACTGTTCTCTGTAATTCTTCAATGCTTAGCCAAAGAGTAGAGTACTTAACACTTTTTTTTTCCACACTACTACTTATTATGGTTTTTTAGTTGATGTGTGAGCATCTTACCTGTCCACAAAGGCCCAGAAGACTTAATTCCACCAAACCAACAGGAACCACAGGTATCAGCCTTCTTTTTATCACTGTTTATCGCTGTGCCAGATGTAGGTGAAGATTTCATGGGTAATCCTGCTGTTGCTCAATTGGATGGCATTTTTTTTCTGGCCTTCAGTGAGGAGTGTCATTTTTGGAGAGGGATGCAGGGAGTGTTCTGAAACATGCTGTGTAGAGTTACAAAGAACAGCAAGAGGGACAAGGCAGTAGGGAAATCAGTAGAAGGAAATTAAGTTTTGTAAGATCACCCAATAGAATTTAAGAGTTCAAACCATCAAGTCTTTGCTATAGTGAAACAAATTATGGGTGTTTACCAACCTTGAAATAATTCAGCTATCCTGGTTGTCTTTTATAACATGAACCCTGTGAGCAAATGAAGAATCAGAAGCATAAAATTTCATAAAATTTCTATCACTGCAGTGAAAATATGTAGTTCCTTTTTTTTTTTTCAATGTTTGTGATTAATTTCCTTCTTTTTTATTAATTGTATTAGAATAAACTGGATCTTGATACTTTTCAATTAAAAGAAGAAGATATTATCATTTACTATCCCCTTATAAGTTCCATGTGCACATGGAATAATATGTTTATAAACCAAAACAAATAGACCTTTTAAAAATAATCTGTCATCCTGTAGTATTCCTGATAGTGTTTTGATTCAAACTCAATTTGTCCCGATCTCTCTCATTATTCACTGTTGAACTGTTTAATGCCAGAGTTGCAGGCCAACTGGCATGAAGAATGCAGGGAAAGTATTATTTTCCTGCAATCTAAAGTTGGATGTCTCAGTTTCATTACTCTTTCACACCCAAGATAAATCCTGAGCTCTGCCACAGTGGCCCACATTGATTAAAATGCAAAAAAGATACAAAAAACCCCAGCAAATGAAAGGTTTCTAGCAAGGTGTATTAAGAAAATAAAGGTAACATTTTTATACTTTCTAGCCTTTTGAAAGCTTTGCAGTACCTCCTCTTTTGCAAAGTAAGATGATTTTTAAGGAGACAGAAATTCAGTTCCATTGAAATAAATGGTGAAATTCTAAATAAATTTGCCAGGGGCAATGCTTCTTGCTTACTACCTTTTATATCAAACTTTCTAAATTACCTTTTTGCTAAACAGGATGACTGCCTTCAGGAGGAACAGTTTTCTCAAGTTCCCCAGTGAAAGCAGTATTCCTTCACAGAGAGGGTATATATGCATACTTGGAAGCTTCCCACCAAAGTTAGATAAAATCTGCTCTTGATTATATAAATAAATAACATCTGCTGAAATCTTAGAACAAGCATGACGAACTGCAAACTGAAACACTTGCACATACTTCAGGATTTGCATCAGGCACATCAAGCATTACTCTATCAGTAGTTCTGAAAATAAGGGCCAAATTCAGCCAAGAGAGGATCACAACCAGAAGTGGGAATTATCAGCAGAAGCCTAGAAACTGCTGCTATGTATGTTAAGCCTGGCTTGCATTTTAAAGATGGTTTTACATGCTAGCCAGTGTAGATTTCCTTCTCCTGACTCTATCTTCTTGATTTAGAATTGTTTTCTCCAGTTCTTTAGTTCTAGGCTTTTTACTTACACGCAACACTTGTCTTAATATATTTGGAATGCAGCTTAGCCTCTTGTCTGATTGATCTAGTTCCCTCCTGCCCAGATAACAGAAAGGTAAAACTTTCACAAAAGCTTCCCCTTCTGCCCTCCATCCAATGCTAATTATCAGATTTCTCCTGTTACTATATATATATATATATATATATAAAAAATAGTCCTGCTTTTCTTGAAATACGTCATTGTTTTTAAGAGTTTTTGCATGTATATGAGAAAAGATGTCTCTGTTTTTTCTTCCCAGTGCATTAGAACATAGGGATGACCAGCACCGATATATTTGTCTGAATCTGTGGCGGCCAGCAAGCCTATGTTTTAAGGGACAAAGAGAGTCTGCTAGTGGGACAAATCCCTAGTACCAAAAGAACCTCCTCAGGTTAGAGCGACCAGAAAGGCCTCTCCCAGGGTGCATTGTTCTGTTATGTTAATGTACCCCAGTTCTGCTTCCCTGGTTGGCCCGTGGCTCCTCCACCCCTTGCTACCTTATATGTCCCATGCCCTAGAAAGTTCTCCAATCCAGGTTCCCCCCATTGGCCATTGCCCCATCACCACTCCCACAGAGCTTTCCTATTGGTTCCCATTCCCTAGTCCCGCCTCTGTACCGCCCCCATGCCCTCAGATCATTGGTCCCTGATGCTTGATCCGCTCCCATGCTTAAACCTCCACCCTCCATTGTTTCTTGTCTTCGTCCCTGGGTCCCTTCGCAGTGTGGCTGCAGTGGACCTTTGTCCAGGGAACCCCAGAGATCCTTCCTGCCTCTTTGCCACTGCCCCGTATTACTGAAGCTGTCCATGCGTTAGTGCGTGCACGCGTGTGTGAGAGTGTGGCTGATCCTGCAAAACCGCTTCTCCGAGGACACCCTCTGAGAGGATCGCTGCACCCTGCGCTATGGCACAGAAGCCGCAGAGAGCCCGGGATAGCGATATGGATCGATCAAGTTACAGTTACTAGTACAAGTCTTCTGTTGTCTGTAGGACATCAACATATGCTATAATTATTGTTCCATCACTGCCCTCAAGAGTGAACATCTGCTCGTACCCTACCATTACAGTTTTAATCTACTTGTAGCTCCTGTTTCCTTGAAGAGCAATCCAAATGAGACAGACCCTGTCTTTTACTTTTCTCCGGTTTTTTAATAGCTTCCAGGCTTTTACCAGAGCAAAGTGAATACCTCGAGCTCCCACCAGTATTCATTTAAATGAAAAACTGAATTCCCTGTAGCTGTGCTTGTGCCTGTAAGCAGATGGAGTGAGGTGGGAATGCAACTTTCTCACAGGCACAAACACAGTAACAGCAAATTGAATTTGCTGTTGGAGTGGGGGGGTGTCACAGTTCTCAGAGAGCAGCCACAGCCTCTCTTCAAACTGCGCTGAGTGGGGAGCCACAGGATTTGCATCAATACTAAGTGTCCTCCCACTAGTGCAAACACATCCTACTCTTCTGCAGCCTTTCCCAGTTGTGATGGAGGGCCCCCATTTGTCCATTCCACCTCGATTCACCTTTGTGGTTTACACACTTTGAAAAATGTATTGTCTTTACCTTTTGGGCAGGGTAAATTTTACCTGTTGAAAGCAACAAAGGCAGGAGCAAAAATAAAGTATTTCCACAGCATATCTCAATTCAGTGGTTAAGAGTATTCACAGGCACATGAAATTATGCTTTTGCATTGGTTTATGGTTGGACTCAATGATCATAAAGATCTTTTCCAACCTAAACGATTCTGTGATTCTATTGTCAATAATCTTCTGTGGTGACAACGCATAACCAAACATGCACACTCATCTTGGCAGAGCTAAGGAGTCTTTGCCCTTCCAGCACTTATCCCCACCCTATGAACACAGGAGATACTGCACTCATGACACTCAAAACCCAAAGTCTTCAATAGAATGAGTTGCAAGTTCAAGAAATGTAAAACTGGAGTCAGAGGCAAAATGCTAAATGTGAAAACTGTATTGCCATCAAACCCTTAAATTTGACAAAAGTATTCATGTGAAGAAACCATAACTTGGATGAAAACACTCTGGCATACTGTGGTGTATGAAATCCACATCCCAGTCCCCCTTTCTGCTTTCTTCTCTGACTGTCCAGGACTTAAACTTAGACCAACCAGTTGTGTCAAATGGCATTTTCTCTTTCATTATTGTTCACCAGCCTCTTCTCTACCACTTTGAAAGATGGTTTTGGAAGCAGTCTGCGTAAGAACTGTCTCCTATGCAACTTTCTGCATTTTACCTTAAAATTGTTGACTCATAATTAACCTCATACACCAGCAATGAAATGAAGCACTATTCATTTCAATACATACATGACAATTTCAATACCATACATTAATCTTTTTAATTACTTGAGAGTGAAAGCTGCCTGTGCTTGGAAGGACTTCTCAATGTGACTGCATTTTGTCATCCTCTTTGAAAATAGTGTTTATCTCTTGCTTTACAGTAAACTCTTCAACATATACTCAACAGTGGAAGAAATAATTCCTTTTAATGTTTTTTAATAAAAAATACAATTTTTTTGTTGCTGATGATACAGACTGAATCAAAGGTACTTGCAATTTTAAATCATCAGGAATAACTAGGATATTGATTTAATTTCTGCTGTGTTTAGACCTCAATTATATACAGACACACTTTCAGGAATGTCCTCACCAACTTAACTTAAAATCACCTGAAAAGCTTGTTTTGAACAAAATTAAAAAGCTGATTTTAACCTGTTTTTAGAAAAAAAAAAGCATATGAGATTACACGTCTTCAAGTCAATCTAATAGCTTGTCCCCTGCTTCAGACATTTTAGCCAATTTCAACAAACTGTGATAGGAAAGGAAAAACTTTAAAGATATTAAATTCCTATCTAGTTCTTAAAAGTAGATACCATACAGAGGAAGGAGAGACAGACAAATTAGAATGATCACTGAAGAAAAATCAATGAGGTACAAGACAAGAGCAACCACATGGGGAAGAGTAAGGCAGCAAAATGCCTGAAGTTCTGCTGCTTGCAGAACAACCTGTATTTCAGAAGAACCCCAAAATGCATTTTAGAGGATTTTGACACAATAGTTTTTACCATGCTCTTGATACACCTAGCAGTGAGTGGAGGCGCAGAGAAATTAGAAGGATGGTTGAGTGGCACAAGACTGGTGCTGGGGGCAATCTCAGAAAGGTATCTGCCTCAACCTTCCTCTGCTCTCCTTCAGAGAAAATGATGACACTACAAGGCTGTGCCTGCCTTGCATGAGTCATGTCCACCCTTCCCACATGGCCCCATCAAATGTACATCAAAACTTGTCTGGAATGGGGGTCCTCATGCCATTCCTTTGTTACCTGCAAATGGTTGTTAACCAGACAAGTACTTGTCAAAACAAGTTTCAATATTCAGCCCTGGTCACACTGAATTAACACAGCTGTGATACATGCACAGTCCAGGACGTTAGGTCACATCCAAGCAGGCAGAGGTGTGGTGTGATGCAACCTGGCACAACATGACACCATCATCAATTCCTAGCAAGAGCCTCAACATTTTTGAAGCAGCCTGTAGAAATTAACATACTTCTGAAAGGAAATATTTGCATATCCTAAAGAACATTAATGGAACACAAATAGTAAGAATACAGGTTGGTGACTGACAAATTTACAAGTTTTTAAATTACAGAGCAAATTCGCTGCTTAAATAAAAAAGATGGCATTTCAAGTAGCTCCTGTGTGACCTCTGTATTTGCCCTCTCATTACACCCTTGCTGCATTGGTTTTCAAACTAAGGTTGAATTTGCTTTTCCTTAAAAAACCCCAAGCCTAAAGCAAAGAATAATTTGCAGCATATATAGCTAGCTAGACTAGTCTTAGTTAATACAAAAGAGATAAAGAGTATAAAGGATTTTTTGGTAACAGGAAAGTTGATGGATTCCCCTTCCTCCCCCAAGATTAGGGATCAAGAAAGTTCAGAGCAGGGTAAAAGTATCTCAGTAATTTCTTGCAGAATTTTCATATTTCTTAATCCTCAGATCTCTCTTGATCTCAGAGAGAAACATATGCTTATCATCCTAAACCAAGTAAGTCACAAATACCCACATATGACAAAAGTTCTGCTCTCATTAATACTAAAATAGGAAAATGCTGCTGGAAACTCTTATGTTTATGGCTTTACACCAGTTTCATACTAGTTTAACCTGAACATTAATTGTCCAGTGGAGCATAAATAATGTAAATGATTCAGGAAATTTTTTGGAAAGATAGTGATTGCATGCACTTTTAATATAGGAAAAGTTTTCACTTCAAACTAGAAGGGAAAATATATTAAAAACCTCAAATATCAGCATCCTCTGGAAAGACTCTGGTTTTATCTGGATTAAAATATGGTATTTTGGTGGGCTAGTTTCTTGGTGTATTTGTACTTGGTTGGTTATTTTATTCATTGCCTAAAACGAAATTACTCTCAAATATCAGAACAAGGTGTTTATCAGTCTTTAAAAAAAAAAAAAAAAAAGGAGCACAGCTGAATCCTTTTAAACAATCTGGAGATAATTTTTTTACATAAACAAATTGGATTGCTCTTTGAAGGCACATAAATTATAAACTGCTGAAGATTTGTATGCTGAAGTTTCTCTTGCAATCAGGGAGCTCTCCTACTGAGTCCTATGTTAAACGGGTCCTTTATAGTCTGGATACCCGTTATGACTATCTTTAAAAAATATATTGCAAAAGCAAAAAGATATATATCTCAAAACATTATGTGTTGGAGGTTGCTAAATTCTTCCAACTAAGGCCATTTGAACTTCACTTACACTGTCAGTTGTCCCTGAATACTCTGAGAACTGCTTTGCAGCCTTGAGCCTTGATGTTTGCTCTCAAAAATTCACTCAGCTTTCAAATTATTTCCATTAAACTTGTGTGGTCTTGGGGAAAATTTCCTGCTCGTGCAAGCACCATGGTACACTGCTCTTTTGCAACTCAAGGGTTATAACTTCATTCTCCTAGGAAGTACAAAGGACAGAACTAAAGAGAAGTATGACAAAGACTTTAAATGAGAGAAAAGTACAGTAGTCAGTGGCCAAATATTAAGATGGGAATAATTCTAGCACTGAGAACCTGAGTTATACGGACATACATAAACATACAAACACATGCAAACACACACCCACCCCTTTCATTGCAGATAGAAAACCTTTGCAGGAGGCCTTTCTGGATCCTCTGCAATGTAGGGGTTTCAAGCATTTTGATGGTAGGACTATGAATGGAGTATATGTGTGTGAAAAATTTTCCTAGGCAAGCCATTTAAAAAGTTTGATTTTTTCCTGGATTTTCTACATGTATCGCTTCATTCACTTTAATTGCTCCAGAAACCACTCAAATTGGCTAGACTGTACAAGCAATATGTAAACAAGTGTTCCCTTACCTTAAACCCTATCATAAAGTGTTTGTCCTGAAAGATGAATGTTCTCACTACTCAGAGATCACCATGCATGCCAATAAGATGTTAAAAGTAGCAAACACAAACTGCAAAAATTCTCAGGCTCATGAAAAGTGCTAAAACATTCTCACAGATCACTGAATTATCCTGCGCTTCAATTGAAATCTAAAACCTGCTTCCTCCTTTCCCTGCCCCTTTCTCTATGTGCCACGATAGGCCCTGCTCTTTTATCTCCAGAGCTTTTCCGTTTTTTATGTGCGTCCAACACTGCAAAAGAGTAACTTCCCCTCCCTCACACAGTCCCTTTTACAATGCCAAGGCTTGGTTTACACTGAATAAAGATGAGGAGCATGATTAACCCTGTGCTTGCTATAAGGCTTTAGCTGACTTGCACCTATTACCTAACTGAGCAAGAGTATCCTCTTAGCTCCATCAGAAAATTGGAGTGAAAGCTTGGAACATATCTACGTTTGCCTTTATTTTTTCAGTGTGTTCATCAAATAGAGGTATGATATGAGAGCTTCTCTTACAAACCAAGGAACTTTAGAGATGTAAAAGTCATGACAGATAGAAGAAGACCTGAAAATAATGACAGCTGGTTATCTTTATGGCTTACAGAACCTTTAGTGAAGGAAAATTATCACACATATTGAGAGCACAAATCCATCTGTGAAGTAGAGCGGTTTTGAGGGAAAAGTGCAGCTAGGGTATTTTGTGAGTTTTTCTGGACCAGTTAATAAGTTAGTTAGGGACACTGGGATCCCAGGGTTTCAAAGACGGGAGGGAAGATTTGTTTACTCTGTACCAGAGTGGTCTGTCTTCCCTTATTCCTTAAAAAATTGGTGATCTTTCCTGGAAGTCAGCCTGTTTGGCTTCCCTGTCTGATAACCAAGTGTTTGATAATCAGCTCTAAGCCAAAGAATGAGCGTCTCAACCACTGGAGCTGGGCTCACGAGCTGGTGAGCTCTAACCCTAACAAGACAATGGCATGTAGGTAACACACCAATTTATGTGTGACTCGGAACACCTCTTAGTACAAATGGTCAGTGGCTTAGAAAAATGGCACACCTCTGTCTGAAAACAGAGGATTATGATTCCACATTGAAATGAACTAAGTGTTCATTTCAAAATGCTCTAAAACCTTTGGAAACAGAAATATTTGCCCTCAGTAAGAGTTATAGTGAGGAGCTTTATGTTGCAGTTATGTCAATGGTTTTGGTTCTCTGCTAGACACACCCTTAAAATGTATAATTAACCAGAAATGCCAAGAATGCTCCTCACTTTAGGAGAGGATTTTTGTGTTGTGTAGAGGAATCCACCCTGGAACCAGCTGGGAAAATAAGCACCCAAACTGTGATCTCAAAGAGAAACAACAGAACTGAAAAAACCCAACAAAACATGCAAAGAAAGAATAAGTCAATTAAGAATCCGTATTTATTTCAAAGTTCTTTAAGTTTTCCCCTACCATTTCCTTATTTTCTAATCTCTCATTATACAGATGTGCAAGACAAGGAGACTTGAAAAGCTGTGTGAAAACTGTTGGAGAAAAATCTTACCCGTGCTAATAAACTGCTGTAAGTGTTGCACCACACTGAATGACAGAATGACAAATAAGAATCTCTCCTTGCATCCGCAGGTTATTAAGAAAAGTCTTCCATCAAATAATACAAATAGTTGGACACTACTATGTTTGTAATTTAGAAAATAAGTATTTTAAAGGGGTCCCTAGCACAGGAAGGACATCAACCTGTTGGAGTGAGTCTGTCATGGTAATTAGAGAGATGGAGGAAAAGCTGAGAGATTTTGGATTGTTCAGCCTGGAAAAGAGAAGCCTTTGAGGTGATCTAATTGCAGCCTTCCAGTACCTGATGGAAGCCTGCAAGAAAGACAGAGAGAAAATATTTACAAGGGCACGTAGTGACAGGACAAGGGGAATGGCTTCAAACAGCAGCCAGTAAACCTACTTCAAACAGTAGGTTTAGATTAGATATTAGGAAGAAATTCTTTACAGTCAGAGTGGTGAGGCACTGCAACAGGTTGCCCAGAGAAGTGTGGACAGTCCATCCCTGGGAATATTAAAAGCCGGCTTGGATGGGGCTCTGAGCAACCTGGTCTGGTGAAAGGTGTCCCTGCCCATGGCAGGGGAGTTGGAACTGGATGATCGTTAAGGTCCCTTTCAACCTATGATTCTAGTAATAATAGAATCATAGATGCCTTTTATTAGGGTATAATCGTGTGACAATACTATCACAGTTTTAGTAACAGGAAACAAATAATGTTGTAATATAAGCTGGTACATGAAGAGGTTTTAACTGCTAGCCATCACAGGTTCATAATACCTACAGGAGAATGTGATGACAATCAACAAACCAGTTCTATTAACTACGAATGCAATAAAGCTGTTGATACTGTCCCTCACTGTATCCTTCAGGATAAAATATCCTACACACAGCTGGATAAACACATCATGTGATGGGTGAGCAGCTGGCTCATGGGTTGGGCACAAAGAGTTATAGTGAATGGGGGTGACATCAGACTGATGACCTGTCACTAATGGGGTTCTGCAGGGCTGCATCCTCAGTCCTGTGCTCTTCAATAGCATCATAAATGACGTGGATGCAGGACTGGAAGGGTACCAAAACTGGAAGCCATGCTTCCTCTCTTTTATCATATAGTGCTTTAGAGTTTGCTCTTTCTGTCACCAAACACAATGCATGATGAACAGATGTGATTTTAAAGAAATCTGACAAATTTTTATTCTCTTTATGTTACATAAATTATTTTTCTCCTGTAATGGAGACAGCCCAAGCTCTTCACTTGAGATCTTTAAACTGTTGGCTTGAGGAATTTCTGGACCAAATTTGATTTTCTTGTTTAGGTATTCCACTGTTTGGGATAGAGGAGAAGATCACTGCATCTTCTTTCTTTGTCTGGAAGCTACTTTTCCATTAAATCCAAACATAATCCATTTTGTATGTTCGCTAGATTTGAACTACAGTTGAAAGGAAAACATGGTGTGCCCTTCTTGCCCTATGTATCTGCTTTTTGGGCTTCCAGAATCGGTCCAGTATCTAGAGTGAGGAAGAATAATAACTTTTACTCTTCCCACCTTTCTTCTGTAATACTTAACACTGACCAACTGACCAGTGACACAAAGAAAGCTTTGGAACATTTGTCTACAATACTGTGTCCTTGCCAAGAAACCTCTCTGAGTTAAACCACCCAGTTAAAACACTTTTGGCAGCTTGCATGTAACTGCAGCAATCAAGGAACTTTGTAAGTTTCTGTAATGCCAGTCCTGCAGGTGATAAAGCTCTATCAACTACAACTTTTTTTTTCTGATACACAGCATCTCACTGTTGATCTTTTAACAGCAACACTTTTCTTGCCTGAGCAAGCAGCTGCACTGTCTGGGTGACAATCTCAGCATATAAAATACCCTATCTTGAGTATATTTGGAAAAAAAGAATAGTCTTTGCTGAATCAGAGTATTTAAGTTTGATCCTTGTAAATCTAAATGAACTTCAATTTTATTTTACTCCCAGTTCCAAAAATACATGGGTAAATCTGCAGTAACTTTGGGTCAATGATCTATCCTGGTTATTTAAAACTATACAAATGAGACATCAAGAACAATGACATTGTGCAAGACTATCAATAGAATAGTTTAATTAGAACCTGTACCTTTTTGTTTCATTTTCTTCAATTTTTATTTCATAAAATTTTATAGGCTGGCTTCTTGGATGGCATAAATCTGCATTGATTTCTGTCTGGCATTGGTTATAACAGATCCTGCTGTGTGTTCACAGTACTCTCCTTCTCTCCAATGGAACTGTCGTGTCAAGCACGTGGAGTATCCATTTTCTTGAAACAGAATATGATTTACAGCTAAAACGTAGAGATAACAGATTTGAGGGTAACATATACTATGCAACAGAATGTATGTATTTATGGGGCTGAATCCTGTCATTCTTTTGATCTAAACAGTGCTTAACTGCTGCTTTACACTCTGAGTAGTGGTTCATATTATGCAGAGAAGAGTGGGATAGAAATCCCCGAATTAACTCCAGTACAGCGCTCAGCACAGATGTGTGGTGGATAATGAAGGTAACAATTCTGCAGAGGGCTGCACACCATGCTCCATACCAGAGCATGCTGTCACCCAGAGATGTTCTATTTATGAATCCCTAAACTTTCCACAAGTGGCCAAACCTGTCACAAGATTATTTTATCATGTACATCAGGTCCAAAGACTCTTGTTTTCTCTAATTTGACTTCTTCCTCCTAAAGTCCTCTAAGACCATCAAGTCCAACCATTAACCCAGCACTGACAAGTCCACCACTAAACCATGCCCCTAAGTGCCACATCTCCATGACTTTTAAATACCCCCATGGATGCTGACTCAATCTCTTCCCTGAGCAGCCTGTTCCAGTGCTTGACAACCTTTTCAGCGAATAATTTTTTCCTAATATCCAATCTAAACCTCCCCTGGCACAACATGAGGCCATTTCTTCTTGTCTTATGGTTTGTTACTTGGGAGGACACTGACTCCCACCTCTCTACAGCCTCCTTTCAGGTAGCTGTAGAGAGTGATGTCTCTCCTGCACCTCCTTCTCTCCAGACTAAGCAACCCTAGCTCCCCCAGCCAATCCTCACCAGATCTGTGCTGCAGACCCTTCATCACCTTCACTGCCCTTCTTTGAATGTGGTCCAGCGCCTCAATAATGCAAGTTGCTATGTACTTTCAACATGATAAGTGCAACAAAACCCACCTCAAAGAGTATGATATTCAGAATTTGGATTTTGTTGCCTGGCCTAGATCTGAATCTGCCACCACTGTGTTCAGTGTAAACAAAGACTGAAGAGACCATCCACAGCCTTACAGAGCTCTGGCTCCTTGCAAATGAAGCATTACCCTATGTAATAGGTTTCTTTGGGGACCATATGACATTCATAATTTAGAGCAGCCTTGAGGCTTTTCTAACTTGCACCAGGCCTCGATCAGTCATGGCTGGGATAATCTGGAAACAGCCAAAGTTGTTTTATTAACAGATCCACAGCAAAGGAGCCAACTAAAAGATGTTGCAGCCCTTTGGTTTCCATAGTGCAGACACCAAAGCTCTTGGGCTGCTGCCCAGTGCTATATATGGGAAAAATGGGTAAACTGTTCTTCACAGACAAAATGTCTTTTAGTATAACTCACCTGTTACTGTGCTTCTAAATTATTAATTTTTTTAATTAATGAAAATATGCAAATTAAGAAATTGCTGTTAAAAAGGTATAAATATGTTTTATTGCCTAAAGTAATTAGAATAAGTAATTACTTAAACATTATGGTTTAAAGTTGAATAATAGCTTTGATATCAACATGAATAAGGAGAAAATGCTTAATATGCATGATATAAACTACTTATCCTAGAGATAGTCCTTTTAGTACTATTTACATAAGCTGTATATACGCTTCACAAAACCTTAACCTTGATACCAGTAATTTTTAAGGACATCTTTTGCTTTGTTCATTTACCTTTTGGCTTGATTTTGTAAGAAATACAGCTCACTAGACTTAATTCAAGCAAGTAATTATACGGACACCCAATGTGTATCTTTACAACTGTATATGGGCTCCTTCCATGGCTGCATTTACCATTTGTTTCCAGGCTTTGCTGCACCATAGCCACTCAGTACAGGTGGTTCTCTGCTACTCAGAACAATTTTTTTTTCTTATTCCTTCCAGAAAGCAACAAAAACCTTCAGACCTTGTTAGGACGTTTTCCTGCAGACAGCCATGTACCTCACACTGTGTTTGTGTGTCCTCAGTAGGCACAGATGAAGGGCTTAATCTTATCCTCAGCAAGGTATGGTGGCTGCTCTGGTACTCTGATTACTGTCTCTTCTTTCTTCTTTCCTGCTTCATCTACTTCCTAAGAAACTAATGCCACTATATAAACACAGACTGCCACCCTTTCATCCTCTCTACTGGTTTAAATGCTTTTATCATCTCTGGCACTGCCTATCACTGATAACACCATCTGTAATAGCTATGTTTTTCAAGCTCATAGACTTTGTCTAAGTGCTCCCACAATGGTGAGGATAGAAATTCCCTGCTGTCAGCTCTGTCTGGTGAGCAGATGAGAGACCTCCTGAAAATCAAGGGAAGCAGAAATACAAGGTAGACAGCACTGAGCGGGCAATATGGATCATTTAGGGACATGCTTTAGTGACTTAGGGACATGATTTAGTGGTGGACTTGGTGGTGCTAGACTAACAGTTGGACTCGAATTTGGAGATATTTTTCAACCTCAATGATTCTATGATTTCTAGATCAAGTATGGAAAAAATGATTTTAGTAATAACAAAATCAAAAAGGATTCTGTCATTAGTTACACCATTCAGTAATAGCTGCTTTACTGACAGTTCTGTATTTTTCATAAGCCTCAAGTAAGTGTTCTGTCAAATTAATTCTTACAAATTTTATATTGTGAGAGTACAATCCCTAGGAGTAAAACATGCTATACAAAAATCCAAAAGGAGTATCACTTCTGCTGCTTGATTAGTCACCCATTTTTGTTTTAGAATATGGCCCATGAATGCACTGTTAAGTATCAGAAGAGGTCTGGGTCATAAAAGAGTTGAAGTGCAACAGAAAACAGGAAGGCTTTTTCCAGGATTTTTCAGCTGTTACTGTGCCTGTGTTATCCTGCAAGAGGAAGGGTAGAATGATGGAAGCATAAAGCTTTTCCTTGATTCTCAGCAGATGGCTTGTGAAATATAATCCTATAGGGAGTACAGGGGCCCCTGAAGATCCTGCATAAAGAAAAATGCATGACTGATATGTTGAGCTTACTTTATAGGAAGAAATTCTTGTGAAAAATAGAACTTTAATTATGTGGTTAGAATTTTACATTTAAATACCCAGACTTACATCCTTTCACTGCATAGATTACCAGTCCATAGGTTTTGGACATCCTCAGGACTATTGCCAGTGGTCAGGGAGGAAGGACTAACAGGCTGTCTAACCAAACTGCCCTGAAGTACTGTAAGGTACTCAGAGCCTGAGAATTAAGGCACCTAATCAGCTCAGTCTGAGTAAATTAAATGATCCCTTCAAGTCTGAGTATCAGAGACATTGCAGCAGAATTATCATGCTCCATCACTGGCTTTGAGCAGACAGTCAGATCTCAGCAATTCATTGCAAACTATGTATGTTTGTCTGCTGGCTCTCTATTAGAAAGACCCATCATCACTTCTCACGTAATTATTCTCTTGAGATTATTTCCGCAGTGCTTGGTGCGAAAGACATTCATAAGTTTGCACCTGTTGATTTGTGGCAACAGTTTGATTTTCTCAAGTAATTCAATGAAGTTCTGCCAGCACTAGGATGTCAGAACAAGTGAAAAACCTGAATAGACACATTTGTCAATCACATTAGGTGTCCAAGATGAAATGAGTGAATAAATGAAAGCCATTTATCTAGTGAGCAGCTGCCCTCATTACTAAAGATCCTGTTAAGATTAAAGCTGTGCTGCCAGCTTCTTTTTTTTTCAGTTAAGGAAAATAAAAGTGAATTTAATGCTAACAACAATTACTTTAAAATAAGATAGCTGAAAATACTTTCTAAGAACCAGATTCTTAAAAATAATCCTTTGCTTCACCTGAACCACAATGTTAACCTTGAATGTGAGAAACTGGTATTTAAGCTTTAAAAATAAAATCAGAATGAAATGGAAAGAAAATTAAATGAAGTCAATTAATAATAGCAATAAAGATATTTCCCATTGAAAAATCAAAATGCTATTATTTTATTACAATTTTGAAAAATTATTTTCTGTTTATACTAAAGCAATTAAGAAAAACCATCAAATCTTTCTGAAACAGCTTGATACTGCCAAAACTAGAGGACTCACTGAAAAAGATGCCAGTTCAGAGTCCCACTGAATTTATATCAGCCCTCAAAGCATCTGAGCAAGAAACATAATTTCTGTGAATGTGCTTAGTTACAAATGGAAGCAACTGCTGAGCATGAAGATTAAAGGTAAAATATTAATATTCTCTAGCAGTGTAAATATTTCTCATTTCCACAAGGAGTCAAGTGACAGTGAAATTTAAGAGGGTAGAACCAGACAGGCCAACCTAACCAGGTGAAATTTTAAAGGATAGCTATAAGCCAACAACAGCCATACTCACGTAGCTTCTGAGGAAACCTAAATGATGGATGATGCTGCCTTTTGATGCTGGCTTACCATGAACCATACAGAAAGCTGAGCTTGCTCTGTAGAAAGGAGAGAAGAAAGGAAGAAATATATTCGTCATCAGTTAAATGTAACAATGAGCAGAGAAAATTCTTACAAAATTTTTAACATTAAAATTAATAAGGGCCAGATTTTTAGCAGGAATAAATAATGAAATTACAGATGCTATTTTAAAATACAAACATTTGTTACAATACAAGCCTAGAACAGTATTTTGTGTTGCAACAAATAGTGACTGTGCCATGATACGAGATGATATACATATACTTGCTTAGTAACCTAAAATACTTTAATCCAATTGCATCCACACTCCCCTTTGAATAGACTTTTCCTGCACCTTTTCACACATATGACACATTCACTCACTAGTTTACATTTCAAAGGTGGCTTAAATGTTAACATGGCACCAGAAAAGACCATTTTTTGCTTACGAAAAGTGTCGAGACTGTTCATGATTAAGGACTGGGTTCCTTCACAAAATGCAGCCATAATCTTTTCTGTCTGCAAGGCCTGGGTCAGGCTGTGGTGTGAGGCCAGCACTCTTGCCATGCAGTGACAGCCTGGGAACTTTTAAGTCCCCTCATTTACCTGATAAATTTACCTGATAAATTTACCTATCTGCACTAGTCACCATGCTTCTGTTTTAATTTTTCATTGTGAGAAATCTTCATCATCTCTTAGGGCCACCTTTAAACTTAACTTCCCCATGCTGCTTTGAGAGGATGAGAAGCCCATTTAAATGAAGTGCAGTTGCTAATGAAGCTGCTTAGAAGTGCCTTGCTGTGGTACCAACTCAGCCTGCTTTCTGCCTGTATATTTGTGGTTCTCTTTCATCTGAATATTTATATTGAAATTTTGTTAAAGCAGAGGTCTTTTCTTTCGTGTTCTCTTTCTTTACTTTTTCATTGATCTAATAAATTGTTTTTTCAGTGCCACGGTACCACAGTAGCCATGGAAACCTCTGTGGCATTAATGGTTTTGACTAAGAAGCAGAGAAAACATTGTAATTTTCCTTAACCTTCCTTTGAATTTTAGGTTTGCTGAAACCTGAAGCTCAGAGCTTCAAGCTGAAAAAGAAACTCATAGTGTGTGTGGTATAAAAACTACTGAAATTCTCTGAGGTCCAGCATAATTTTCCAACATTTTAGGTGTGATTTACCTTTGAATATATGTAGCTTAGAAAAATGGTTGTGTGGGAAGACCCAATATTAAAATATTAAATAGAGTCTGTGGCCAGTAAAACACTAACTGAAGATTGTTTCATCTAGCTATGTCTATATCTGGATGACTTCTGCAAATTATGTGGATATTGAAATATTAATACCAGGATTTCTATGTTTCTAAATGAAGTGAAGATACTATTTACCATAAATAAAGCAGATTAGAAAGGTATAGATGATTAGTTAATTTTTACCTTGCTTTGCTAAGTTTCTATAGAATATTAAAATTAGAACCTGAGTATAATTTAGGTTCGAAGGGATCTATGTAAATCCAAGCTCCTGCTCAGAACAGGCCAACTTCAACGTTAAATGAAGAGTGTTGCCTCACCAAGTTTAAACAATCTTAAAGGACAGAGCCTGTACTGCCTCTGTGGTTATCCTGACCCTTTTTTGTATGTATGTAGATGGAATTTCTTTCATTTCAACGTGACCAAAGACTACATCCTTGTTGTTGTGCTCCTCAGATGAAAGTCCATATCCAGCTATTTTGCTAATTGCTGTGGCTAAAATTACTTCTTCATCACTGAGGAAATGGGAACTCATCAGCAGTCCTAGCAATAGCTGTAAGAGGCACCAAACAGGGCTGTATCCCAGCATCAAAGTCAACAGTTTTTGCTAGCTGCAGGCTTTGTGGCTTTCACTCTTTTCATAATCCCTGACTCTCTGTCTAGATCTGGAAAGACTCTGAAAAACTTTCTGCTGGATTAGCTCTCTGAAAAACATCTGAATAGATCCATAGCTAATTTAAATAAAAAAGGTACTGAACATAAGTTTAAATTTTCTAGGGCAAAAACTCCAGCAAAACAAGAAAATCCATATCCATCAGAAATACTGTAGAGACAGATGATTTTGCCTTCCATTTTCAAAAATACAAATTTGCAGTGTTAAACTGCTATATTACTTTTTAACAGAAGATGGCAAAGAATGTACTATATCCATTAGGCCTTGGCTGCTTTTGGCTGCAGAAGCAAAATCATGTTCAAGTCAACCAACATTGAGAGCAAGCTACAAACACAAGACATTCTAGCCCAAGTGTACCACAGAAGCTGCTTTTTCAGACAAATGTTTTGGCTGCCTGCCTCCTCCAGTGTTTTGAACTGCTTTTCCATCTTGCTCTTGTTCACATTTATAGCTCAATGTTTTAAAATAAAAGCTGGCATAATTGTCCTCTTTCTGTTGCCCTGGTGCTTTTATGTCTCCTTCTCAAGAGATCTTTCTTACTCTTTGAACGTTCAGAACCCAAGAAACCACTGACATTTTGTTTCATACAGCCAGCTGCAAACATGCTGGATATTGATCATGTGCTCCAGTGCTTTCCTGAGTTGCAGGCAATGATCTCCCCTATAAATTGCCTTGTTTTCTTGAATGTGACACCTGGCACCCTGCTCACCTGAGCATTGAGAAACAAAGGGTATTGCCTGACCTTCATTCCTTGATGCTTCAGCGTGCCATGGCTCAGCTTGCTGTAAAGAGTTAATGCTGATACCAACAACATCAAAGTTGCTTTTTGCCTGAAGTAAAGGGCGAGCAGGGAAGGATTTATGTCTTGCACAGGATGCAGGGTGCACAGCTCAGCGTAACACAGAAATACCTCAGCTAGCTCTCAACAAGTGCACTAAGGGCCATTTGCCTCAGCAGGAGCTCCAAGAAGATTCATTTGTCCCCTGTTTAAGGGTTAAAGCGCAAGGAAAGCCAAGTTTCATTTAAAAGCCTGACTTAGATTTCACAGAGCACCTTAAGAGTGTTCAGAATACAAAAACAAAAGTTTTTCTTTGGTTAGGTGTTCCTTTAGTAAGGTTAGAGGCCAGTGGGTTTTAATTTCTTTTTATCCATTGTTTTTAGCCATCTTTTGAGGGCAGCTCATCTTTCACCTGCATGACATGAATTTACTCCTTTGTCCAAAGACATTCTGTAAACCAAGGAATTGTTTTATTTTGAATATCAGTATTCAAATCCAACATTTTTTTGTTCTGAGTTGAAAGTCCTGGTACTGAGCTGCAACTTGAACAAGTGCCATGAATGGTTACCACAGCCCTCAATCACTGGCTGTGCTGTGCGATCAGTGTTCTGTAGAAATATGGCCATGACTATACTAATAAGCAACAGAGCCTGTGCAAGGACAGCAGCATCCACCCTGTTAGCTTAGCTCCTGGCAGACTTTTGGATGTAAACCAATTAACACCACCACAAACAGTCTCGGACCATGATTTGGGGGGTGATGCACTCTAAGGATTGCTCGCAATAGGCAGTATGGATGTAGTTCCCTTGTTTTGAGAATTAAGAGGGTTTAGCTGCCTCAGTGTGGGTTGTGCCGTATCATTTGTCCTCAGGGACAGAGAATAGTCTCTGGCCCATTTTATTTACTAGTATAGACAAAGCTTTTAGGAAAACACCAAACTTGGCAATAGTTTTTTTATTTGCATTGTGGTTCCAATAAATCTCTTCTTCTCTCAAGGGCATTGTTATTTTTTACTGCAAAGCTATTAAGCTGAACAGTACTTTAATAATGATTATCAAAACCAGGATCACAAAGGGAATAAAAAGAAGCCAAACACTGGATTTTTTTATAAATTTCCTCTATGACACGCTTTAGATAATAAAAGTTAGTAATCCCAAGAGGAGGCATGTATGGATATCTTGTTAAATACCTTTAAAAGTACCATTTAATTAAAATATATTGTAAATGTAGTAGCTTTACAACATAAATTGTCACATGGGTATAATATATGAAAAATAATTACAAAACTTCCCATCTTGTACCTAAATATCTGACTTACAACTTTCATGTTGCACAAAGGGGTTAATTGGACAGAATTATTTCATCTGGAGTAAAACAATACAAAATGAAACAACAATAAGGAAAAATAATGCAAATCCACATAAAGCAAGAAGATAGATATATGTAACATAAGATTTGTGTACACCCAGCATGATAGAGGAGGCCTCAAGCATGACCCCACTACATTTTTGGTCCAGAAAAGGCTGATGGCATGACTAGCAAATTGTTTCCTCTCCTGTTCAACCTAGCAGAAAATTACTTCTTCTTCTGTTGTCTTTGTTGAACACTGTAGGGTGGAGGGACTACACTTTTCTGGGTGCAAACTACACCCATGCCAGCAAAGAAAGGGGAGGTGGGCAAACCCTGAGAAAAAAAGTGGCATGGGAATTGCTCCTTTCCTTCACCCTTCAAAGAAGCGGAATGTTGACCATTTTGCCTCTTGCAAGTAGTGTCCTTGTGTCACATCTGGCCATGACCTAGGAAAATGCCAGGTGGCATGGATCACCCTGCCCATGACCACATTGACAGTCAAGTAGTATATAAAATCACAGATATCAGTCAGGCTCAAACACATACTTTCTCTAGCAAAACAAATAATAGATATTTTCTAGCAGGCAAGATGGACTCTCAATTTGTAAGGAGCTGTCTTTTTTTGGTATCTTCCTCATCTGCACAGTCTGAGCTCAAATGTGGCTTTTGAACTCTGTGGCCTGATCAACACACTTGCAGGGAGATGGTCTGTAGGCAAAGATACCATGTGCAAGGAATTCACTCATGCAGCCAGAAGGAAGTCAGTACTGATGAGGTGGGATGCCAACCTAGAGAATGAAATGATAAATTGTAAGAAATAGGAAGGAGGCAGTGGGTGGTGGATATATGATACGACAATGATCATAACACTGTAAATTATGTTAGATAGGGATATTGTTAGACCAATTTGCAGTAATATACACCATTTAGTGCTAGCATGATTTATACGATTAGTGCTGTCATTCTGTCCTTCAAGCAATTTACACTAGGTTTCCAAAACTCGTGGAATTATCAGTTTTCAAACTGATTCTAAGTATTGTGGAAAGGACTACTGAATACACTAAAAATTACTTTTGAAAAGGGCTAAAAGAAGTCCTTTGAATCACTGTTAAAAAGACAAAACTCTATACCAATTTTCTGGGACAAACCTGTTTTGGTTTTTTTTAATGTCTTAACACTTGATTTTATCTAGGAAACAGGATACTGGTGTAAAGATTTTTTAATGTACTAAAAACTTCTGCAACATAACATTTCAAATATTTTATGAAGTTAAAAGAATAACACTTTTCAGATAAGAAAAAAATTATAACCCTTCAATCTTTTTGATTTTTCACTTCAATGTTTACCTAAAAAAAAACAGAAGTGAGACCAGTTTGGACAGTGATTGGACAGGAAAATTATCACCCTAGTGCTTAGGGGAGAAATAGTATTAAGAAAGCCACTCTTGATCTTTCTAAATATCAGTCACATCATAGATTTCAGTTATACCTTAAATAAGGCATGGAGGATGTAGAAGAACAGCATCCTGACAGGAAGTCCATTATCTTCTCCTTCCCTGAAAACAGAGGTCTTCAGACTAAGAATACCCCCTCTTCAACAGGAATAGGAGGCCTTGAGATTTTATAGGGGTAGAAGCTACCTCTTACAAAGGGGTACCTTAACATATTTTCAGGATGAGATGATAGTTGTGTTGTCCTGGTTTAGCTATGGTATTCTCCAATTTAGTACTCCTATTAAAAGGACCACATGCCATTCCCCCTCCAATTGGAGGCACAAAAGACAAAGATCATGAGTTGAGATAAGAACAATTTACTAGAAACAGCAATGAGATAAGAAAACCAACAGTAACCACAACAATATTGATACAAAAGGTATAAGATTATATATACATCTATGTCTAAAGAAACTATTTGCACAGAAAAACCCCTGCCATGTTTCCTCCCCTGCCCTGACAATTATGTGAGATGATATCAAATGCCATCAGGGTCCTGGCCATGCCCTCTTCCAGCTACTGCAGAAAGTTAACCCTGTCCTGGCCAAAACCAGGATACTTGTGTTTTGAACTCAGCTGATCTTGGAAGCAGGAAAGAAGAATCTGTACCCTGCAAAAAACCAGAAGACAAGCACTTTGCTTCTCTATGTGCAAGTGCCATCCTGAAACCTGCAGGACCCCGAAAGTCTCTGCTTCCCTCCCTCCTGCTTTTCCTTTCATAAGGAACTGCTTCCATCTAAGCACAAGGGAGATGATTTAGCAGAAAAATTGAAACCTCTTTGTTACAATAATGTATTTGATAAAGTTAAACATACTTTATCTGACCTGATCTTGATATTACTATCTTTGCATGGCTCTGTGGATTTGGTGGAGTTCAGGTTCTGTTATCCTCTCAAGAACACTTTCCTAGTGATGACTGCCACAACGGGGAAGGGCATACCTGCCCTATGGAGGAGCCAAGAATAGAGAATACACAAACTGCCTAACAAGAATACCTAAACTTAAACCTGTAATGTAAATATAAAGGTGATGTGTTATTAAACTCTTTCTGAGGGAACAGATATTTAATCTCTTCCATTGCTCTAAGACTTCAAAGAAGGATGGAGAAATGACAATATGTTCTTAAGAGGATTCTCTGCTTCCTTGCAGAGAGGTTTCCCATTGGGAACTTGAATTTCTGGACTCACACTGATGGGCTTTCTTTAGGTGCCACCAGCTCAATCAATGCCAACTGGCAGCAGACACGTGGCAGTGAAAGAATGGCTGCCAGCACAGTTTAACTGACCCAGAAAAATCACCTTAGGGTGAGACTATCAGTCCCAAGCAGAAGAGTTTCTTTAGACTCTGTGATTGTAACATTCATGGCCATTTCTGTGTTTCACGGGAGTTTACTTCATTGGAAGAAAACAACCACAAATCATTATAAGCCAATACCACAAACACAGATCTATAAAAGATTAATTTGATGCTCTATGATAGTGAACTACATCAGAAAAGAATGACAGATTCATTTTTATAAAATCATTCTACATATGTCATTTCCAGTAAAATATATGGTTTAGCTTATTATGAACATAGATTTTCCCTCTTCCTGTCAAAAATCAGGAAAGATATTAATCCCTTCACGTTAGCCTTGGATCGGTACATTACCATTTAATCTGAACTTTCACAGGGAGAGTGCAAAGTTATGAAGCATGGCAATGGCTCCTGTGTGTACACACTTGCAAAGAAAAGAGGGACATGCATGTGTTGATTTCTGTTAGTGTGTTTTATTTGTGCACAAGCATATTGCAAATCTCCAATTTATATTACAGCACTGAGCAGAAGAACTCAGGGAGCTTATGTGAATGTTTTGATTTTCCTCCCATAAAGAGATGCTCCAATTTACTATGGTTAAACATCAAGTGATTATTTTTGGAAAAGAGTCGTCAAAATTAGTATTCCTTGAGGAGTTAATTATAGACACTGAACACTGGAAATAATTAAGTTAACTTATAATTTTTGGACAGATCAGGAAGACCAATTTAAATTACTGCAATTTTCATAGATACTCTTTTTTTTTCCTTTTAAGAAGGGAAAGCTTCTAATAACAGTATTATGACACTTCTGACATCAGAAAAGAAACACTTAAGAAATGAGTGCAAATGTGAGAAGAAGTAAGAGGTTAGTTATTTCTTGGAGACTGCTCTTTGAACAACTCCCTAGCCTTTGACAGTTTTGGAGCAGGCAGATTGGTCTGGTCAAATGGGTTATTGCTGGCATCTCACTTTCTATGGTACCAATCTAGATCTATTTCCAGTGCAGTACATGATTTTGCTGTAGGAGATGGGGATCTCATTTGAGATGTGCCATTTGGCAAGGAAAGGATACAAGTTTCTGCAGGGCAGAAATTCCAAAATGAAAATTTTCCAGGTAAGCTAGTTCTCCGGTTAGTAGTAACAAAATTTCCTACCTGCCTATTTTATTCTAAAAAGGGTAAAGGAAAACTGCAAAATAAACTGTTGTCCTAGTCTTTAACAGCTTTTTATCCATAATCATAGAATAATGATTCTGATTCCCTACTTATTAACATGGGCTCGTTACAGACCTCAGGTCTATTAATTTGTATGATGTTAAGTAGTTCTTACTCCTCAGGTAGTGTGTTGGAAATCTGTGAAATTGCAGGGATTTTCAGAAGACTTCTTAAATATGGGCAAAAAAAATCCCATTTTGACAAGTGACGTGTGCGCCCATATCCACCCAGGTATGTCCTATACACATACAAACACAGAAATATTGACTGGAAGGCAAATGGAAATGGGACTTTGTTTTACACAGAATTACTGCACCACTCCCCAGGGATGGAGCACATTGGGAAGAGCACCTCTTCTGTGTTCACTGTGTAATGCATTTGCATTTTCAAGAGAGCTGACAAATACTTAAGATGTGTTCTTTTAATAAGCATGTGTAGGATCAAGGCTAAATTTAGTCCATTTTTTTTCCATGAGTTCTCACTTCAGAGATCAGGCACTAGTGATGACATGAAACAAAGATACTGATTGTTGTCTCCATGACCTCTAAGACATAATCTAAGAGAGCTGCACTGTCTTAAGGATTCACCAAAAAAGAGTCCATTTCCCTTGTGGATTACTGAATAACTACAGAATAAAATCAGAACAAGCATATGTGCTAATTCACCACCTTCCCAATACTCTCCCGACACCTGTTTTCCTCTCAGGGGATTCTCTTGATCCCATGCAAACTCCTTGCAGCCACAGGGCCCTTTGAGGGCTGTGTCAGTCCTAAATAAGATCCCAGGAGCACATGGCACATTAGGATGGCACAAGCTGGACCTATATTTAATTGTTGTTTCTAGACACACCACAGACAGTATTGATGACTTCCTAAACAAGCCATGGAATAACACTATTTAAGCTGCCTCAACTTAGATAACAGCTGATCACAAAATTAATGAGCAGTAGTATCTTCAGTACTGTGTTCCTGCCATAATCACATGAAGATGCCAGTCTTTATCAGTAATACTTAAATTTGCCTCTCTAGATAAAATAAATAAAATAGTCTTAAAACAAATATGTGCAACGTCATCAGAGAGGATAGAAAATAATCCGAAATTCATGAATGATGACTGGATCTTTATTAAACACAGCAGACAAAGGACAAGTTAAAAAATATTAGCACAATCTAATTTAAAGAGGATTAGCAATAGCTTTCAAATTAAAAAAAAATGGAAAAAAAAAGAAAAGTGCTAGTAGCAAATACAAATCAGAAAACTGGGTTTGTAGAAAATGGGTGAAGGAATCAAAATAATTCCTGGAAAAATCTATAGTCAGCAGAGATAAGAGCAAGAGTATGGAGGGGACATTTTAGAAACAAAAATAATTCCAATAGTGGCATTAATTCGTTATTAGATCTGGTAGATTCTTATTAATAATGATAAGATCTTAGGAATGGCAGAAGTGGTCAGTAAATACATCTCTTGTGCCCTTGGGAAAAGCTTGGTAGTGATTTTTATTTCAGTCATTAATAACCAAACATGGAATACTAGTTTGAAAAAATATGTAGGATCAGCAGGATCCTGTGCAAAAGAACTTCTAAAGAAATATTGTAGAAAGGAATTCTCTGGACCATCAGTGCTCATTTTTATTACATCTTTGGACATCATGAAAGCTCTGAAAAACCTGGAAAAGATAAACTGTGCCACTACTTAGGTAGTACAGCCTAAGTTACTACCAGGCTGTGACACAGAAACAAGCAGGCAGAATAATCTGATTAATAACAGGGTACCAGAGTAATAAAAAAATTGAAGATATGGAAGGCAATTAATGACAATTCACAAATGTTTATACAAACAACTCTTGTTTAACTAACTTGCTGGTTTTGTCTAAAAGACAGCAACTGACAGAACAAGAGGACACAGTCTCAAGCTGCACCAAGGGAAATATAGGCTGGATATTAGGAAAAAGTTTTACACAGAAAGTGTACTGAAGTACTGGCTTTGTCTGCCCAGGGAGGTGGTGCTATCACCATCCCTGGATGTGTTTAAAAAAGATAGGATGTGACACTCAATGCCATGGTTTAGTTGAGGTGGTGTTAGGGCATGGGTTGGACTTGATGATCTTGGAGGTCTCTTCCAACCTGATGATTCTGTGATTAAAATTTATGTTAATAAAGGAATATCTATTGATGCTTCTTCCAGCATCTCACTTAGCAATGTAGGATATTCTGATTACTTTAAAGAAATAAAAAGTTGGCAAGGCAAAAAAAAAACCAACAAAAACCCCCAACATTTGGAGACATGCTTCCTAATTCCTACTAAATATGAGGATTTTATTTATATATTTGCATTTCAGACAAGTTTTAGAAGTTATCTGAACTAAACCAGAAAACTGTTGATAAAAGGTAACACAGCATAAAAGTAAATAATGCAGAGGACAAACTCCAGATTTTGTACAGGAAATATACTCACAACCAAACAGTGTAAGAGGCAACATCAGGAGGAAACTTCTCTGCTTATCTCTGGAATCCAAAGTCCAGGAGTGTTTCTGAATTTCCAGATACAGGTGCTGACCCCTGCCCTCATCCTGGCTTTCCATTAGCATGCTATCTAGAAAGCCACCAGCCATTTCCCACACCCCTGTCTCCATGTAGGTGAAATCTAAGCACATGGTCTTGTTATACAAGGAGCAAGCAGGATCTGGGGTATCTCCTGGTGTTCTCTTGCAGTTAAACTTAGATGCAGCCTTTGAAAAGGAATTGCTGATGGTAGAGGCAATTGCAATTGAAGGGTCAAAAAGGTGATCCTTGGGTGTATAATTACAGAAGGTAAAGCAGCAGAGGGAGGTCAGATTGCATCTGCATTTGGCAGCAGTTAGCATTGGAATGCTAACTCTTTTCATCTGAGCACATTTCAGGGATGTTATAGATTTCAAAGATCTCACAGGAAAATTTCAAGGACACATAAAAAATGGAGATGTTTCACCGCAAAATCAAAAGATGATCAGTCTGACTTAAGAACAGAAGGATAAAGTCCAAGAAGGATACTTGGTCACATTCTGCATACCTTATTAAATTTCTGTTGTCCTCGGAGAGCAGAAGTTTAAAAGAAATCTCCTGAATCTATAAAACTGCCTCAAAATTAGATTAATAAGTAAAATTTGAAGGTAGACATGTTTGGCTAGTTTTAGAGAGACAGTCTTCAGACAGAAAAATGATTAATTCATGGGTTCTACGATTATAGGGGATGTCATTGTAGGTGATCACAGTGGATTTACGCAATAATCTCTGGGTACAAAACAGCTTTAAACCAGGTTTGAAACAGACATGACCTGCAGGTGCCTGGTCATGTTGAAAAAAATGGCCATTTATTCTTTTGCATCTCCCTCCATACTTCATCTGCAGTACACTTCGTACAGCCTTGCACTAACAAGCTTAGCTATATTTTAACAGATAGCTTAGTCAGTGTTTAAAAGTGTAAAAAAAAATAAAAAGAAAGTGGAAGACAAATTCTATCCTCAGTTATACCTAGTTATCTTCATTAAAATTAATATGTCAGCAACTATAAAGGAGATCAGAATCAGAATCTGGTCATCACATGTGAACACTACATCTTTGTACCTAATTAATTAGAACTAATTTTGCATATATTACCATAACCTAGCAGAACACCTATAAAAAATAAATTACATATGTAGATAAACTAGGTATCAGCACCAGCTCTGTCCTGTCAGCTAAGAATAAACCCGTCTAATGTAATTTCCTGAAAATTCGTGAAGATGCAGACAAAGATATGTACTTCATTGATAGTACTATTTTCTTGAGTGTATCTAATTATAACTAAATTAAATTATATTATTGTTCTGAAAATTTAGAATACGGATAATTTTCACACAACATGTATTGCATGATTATCTCATATTCTGCAATTTTTCTGCATTAGCAAAACCACGTGTGATAAGATTGTTTTATCAAGAGAATAACAGACAAACTGGTCATTTGCTTTATATGTTCCCTGCAGAGGGTTTCAATTTTTTTCTTCTAAGGTGATGGATCAGTTTTAGAGAGGGAAAAATCGATTATGTACAGAATAATAGCAGAGCAAAATAACCAAATTGTTTTGGGAAGAAAAAGAAACAACAGGATTTTTCAAAACTTTGGAGAAAAATGTTCGTTTAGGTTTAATGCCAAAAAGAAATCACCATTCCATTTAGCATTTTCTATATATTCCCACAAGGAAAATTCTGACTCCAGGAGCAAGATACATATGTTTGAATAAAATAGGGGGTCATGGGAAACATAAAAGGTGCAAATTTATCTCCATAAAAAGATGAAGCAATCCTTATAATTTACAGGACCACTGTTTTCCAGGTATAATTCTGTCTTCAGCAGGGGCTGTGCTTTATAACTTCACCTTTTAAACTCATCAAAAGGGGAATTTATAGTCATATTAAATAGCAATAAATACGAGAGGGATTTTTTTTTAGTATATACGTATCCCTAAGTCTTCAATTATTTAATCCAAAGAAATAGCCATATCGTCCTTATCTTCCTCTAAACTATGCTGCCTATATTCAGCCTGGGTTAAACACATCCTGAAGTAAGAATAGATGTCTGGAACTCTCTCTCCATCATCTGTTCTTTAAGTTCTGGAATAACTATATAGCAATTTACTTGAAATGAAAATGGAAAACTACCTAAGGAAACTCTTTAGAGAAGCACCTTTGGGTGAGACATTCTCTGTGTCTCAGTTACCTGTTAATATCTTGGATTATAACAGTCTTTCTAAAGTAGACAAAAATTTAGTACAAAAAACCACATCTAAATTATTTACTTTATCAGGAGGTGAATCTCCTTTTTTAACTATAGTGATTCTGTCTGTACATCATTGAGCAATGCTTACAGTTAGATGAACTGTATTAACTTTCAACAGCAGATATATGTAATCAATTGTGCATAACACTGTGCAGGGACACCTTCATGATCTGAATGTCCCTGCTAATGACAAAATTTGTATGCGGGAACAAAATAACCTGAAGAGCACTGCTGAGTCTTGTTAAATAAATACGCATTTTTGTATTCCATGGATTCTTTCTCAAATGAAGATTAACAATAGTGCTTATTTATTTATTTTAAAGTAAGTCTTTGAGACAGGAATATCCTGTGGGAAGTCAGAGTAGGAGTAACAGGAAGGCCCATGGACTAGGACTAAAATATTCTTTTGAGCAATGGGCAAGTTTTCTCTTCTTAACTAGTTGACATTTTCCAAAATCTTGCTATCATCAGTGGGAAAAGAGATTTTTTCCAACTAAATTAGAGCACATTTTCCTAATGAGAGATGAACATGAGGAGAAAAAACCACAACGTCTAAACAGCCTGCCACTGTTGCTGTTGTATATAAAATACATAACCATAACAATAATATTTAAAATTTCTAATTAAAAGTGGAAGAGATTGCTTATTTCTTTATGTTTACAGAAGCATTTGGAATGAAGTAAAAATAACTGATAGGGGAAAAGCATTCTTGCCTGTTTGTTTTAATGTGGATATTTTTCCCATAATACCTTTCTCCTCTGTACTTATCATGGAAGCTATAAATACAAAAATCCTTCTGCTCTTCAAAGATTTCCATATGCTTTCCCACACATGTTGGAAAAAGATCACAACACTTAAAATTCAGCATTTTATGTTAAAATATTTTCAGAAAACGAGTCAGTGCAAACTGATTTACAGACAGTCCAGGCAATATCAAAACCTGATCTGAATCTTGAAAAAGTATCTCTGTTAACCATACCACGGAGCAAATCTTTCTGCCCAGCTCTTGTGCCATAACTGACTTCTTTATCTTTGTCTTTATCTTTTTGTTCACTTAGAGGGGATTTTGAGAACAGAGTAATTTGTAAACTTGAAGCAATCAAGAGTAGTTTGTAAACTTGAAGCAATCAAGAGTACAGTGGCTTAGAATGAAAAACAAGCCAAAATGACCATAAGATAATGAACTGCAGAAAACAGCATGTATAGGAATAATTTTTCACCAGGAGAAATTTCAGTCTCTTCCCTGCTGCACTGAGGAAAGTATGCAATAACCTTACAAACCTTTTTTTTGTAAAAAAAGAGAAGAAACATCCATCTTATCTCTACAGATGCATTTTCAGAATATGCTGAAAGACAAGAAGTTTAAAAGCAGTGCAAAATCAGAAAGTTGAAGGAATTACCATCTAAGGGAACAAAATCATTGTGGAGTCCACTGATAGCAAATACTACTTTTATTTTTCCACGGGCTCTAGAGAATGGGCCAATACTTTAAAGTGAGCTACTATAATTTTAAGAACCAATATTGCTTTGCACCATGGGTCTGCGTAGAGAAGATGTGAGATGGCAAGGGAAGGAAAGAAAATTTTATTCTCATAATTCCCATAAACACTAAGCAACCACTAAATGTAACCAAATACACCATATACATCTTCCAGTTGCACAACAAAATCACATGCCTATCCAACAATCATGGTCCCTTAAGCCCAAAAAGACATATTCGAATGCATATGCCCTTCAGCATAATCCTGACCTTTATTCTGCCCATTGCAGTTTAAACCTGAATCTGAATGTTTGCTATTAAAGCAAATCATCATGTAGTGTACGTTACCTGTTTGCTTCTATTGAAAAAATATGCCAACTTATCTGACAGAAAATACTGTAGTTTGAATCAACGTCAAGATGCGTGACCCAAGATTTATTTCTGCAGTAAAGAGTCACTGTGCAATCAATGAAGCGAGTCACTCTGAAGTGTGCCAAACTAGAGGCAGAGGAGCTGACAACTGACTTCACAGTTAATGGACCATTTGGATTTGCCACTGGCAGGCCCTGAAACAGGGGTGCATTAGTGATAGAAATACTTTTACAAAACAGAGAAAGGAGGAAAGAAAAACAGGTCACTGCCTGTGCTAGTAAAACATGTATCACTGCTCATAAATCCTATTCCCATTAAGAATCCTAATTTTGCAACAGTTTGGCTTATTTTTCCACTTTTGTCATTTGCACAAGGATGAAACAAGTATGACCAAGTTTTGGTCATAAAATAACATTTTATATCCCCTTTACATTGATATAAATACCTTAGTGATGGGAAGTTACATCCCCAGTATTCAATAGAACAGCACATGTGAGAGCAAATTAAACAACAGGAGTTCATCCACAGACAGAAAAAAAGGCTGAGAGTATTCTTGATAGGAGTGAAAGGCAAAAAGTCAAAAACAGCATAAAAAGAGGGTAAGTGGGCACTTTAATTTTCTAACTGTGGAAAGCACCTTCGAAGATCACCAAATGTCCAGCAATCACTGCTGCTCCCCACAGTCTTCCTACATCAGAGAAAGTAGAATTCTACCTGGTGGCTACAGTTCTTCTGGCTAGTGCTTAATGTGCTTTGTAGTAGGCAGTTTTAATTTTCTTTTGTCTAAAGATCTCATCCTGCATTTTATATCTTTTTCACATTAGAGGAATTAAGTAGACTTGTTAATTTATTGTGGTTTGCACAGCAATGGTCAATATCTTTAATGCATAATTTTGAAAAGTGTGTTGTTTAAAGAAATAAGCCACTGGGTTTTGGTCACAGCCCAGAGACATCTGATCAGGCCAGATAGCACTCTCTAAATATCTGTCAGATTGCAGATATCTGAAGTTTCTCAGCAAAACTGTGACCAGCATGCAGCTTCATTAATCTGCTCCATTCCATTCTTTTCATATGTCATATAATAATGGTAATGAACCAAGAAGCGAGTATTTGTAGACTGCACAATAGACATAAACAATTTATCATTTTCTGTTTAATTAAAGAACAACAATAAAAAGAAAATTATCCATAGCAGTCCAGAGTCTGCTGAAGGATTCAAGATTAACATGCAGCCAAATGACTGTGAGGCCCTCAGTGACCTCCACAGATGAGCACCAGAAGACTAAAGCAGCCCTGGTGTGAGTAATTAAAAATTTTGTGAGCAATATTGGTGCAAGTTTGAGTTGTGATAGAGATGTTGAATAAGTATAACTCACAGTCTGAAAACTAAGAGAGGCAAGGAGGGAAAGGAAATAGCTAATGAAAAAAGAAAGTATTTTTAGAGAAGTATTTTCTTTGCACACACAGAAGCACTCACACGTGTGCTCACAGACTGCATTCTGTGAAACAAATTATCCATTTAGGGAAAAAAAAAAAAAGAAATCCTACCCTATAATTAGCAACCAGTTAATTGCAGTCACTAAACTGCTCTTTCTGGCAACACCCTCCGGTCATATTTTTAATTGGGCTTGACTGTCTCGTAAGCACAGCCATACATGAGGTGAGGTGCAGAGCGCAGGGAGACTCTCTAGGGGAGAGTCCTGCTGGTGCCAAGACCCCTTTTTGCAGCTGGCTGGTGCTGTTTACTGCCACAGATTGGCATGGGAGCATCTCCAGCAGCCCGGGGAATGCTTTGTGTCTTTGTTCTTCCCAGAAACATAGCATCTGATTTTTCCTCAGGGGATGCTACCATAGCAAGAGCAAGGGTTCAAAATGCATTTCTTCCCACACCTATTGGTTAAGCTTACTTTATTCATAGCTTGTGCCAAGTAATGAGACTATAAACTCATGCTGCATGTGAATACGCGCACAGCAGTCATGCTTGAACTGAAAGATGCCCTAGGAAGTTTAACTTCTATGTGAACTCTATTTACCTATTTATATTTATATTTATATTTATATTTATATTTATATTTATATTTTTGTTACTTTTTAAAAAAAAACCCTGCTTTCTATCAAGCTAGAAATCACAGAGGACGGAATGGAACAAGCTGAGGAAGCAAAGGAATAGTGTATTACGTCTCTAGATATCCCTCAGCTTGCAGGCTGCCCTTGGCACACAGGAGGTGTCATGTGCCACTTCCCAGAGTGAGCCAGGGAACTCAGGGCAGCCAACTTCTCAGCAGCAATGCTTCTGCTTTTATTGGCTTTGTGCACTCACTGAATATTCATTTCTAATTCTGCAAAAGAGTGGTCTTAAAATTTAAGAGCTGTCTCATAAACAATATTCCTGAATGCCAGAATTACTCCATGCCTCAGTATCCCTATCTGTAAAATGGGATTCAAAACACAAAATGGCTTTCAAGGACCTAATTCTTGAAGTCAACAGGGTAGCCTACCATACAGAAGTATTCCTGATTTCTTGTGTGTTACCTTTCTGCAACCACACAATAACTTGCAGGCGGGATTCACCTCACCTGACAGTGGTTTGGAAGTTATTTGCCTGGTTTAAGTTCATCATCTGGACTTATCTCTGGTCGGTGAAGTGAGAGAGCCACAGACAGGAAAGTGTCTTGTTCTTACTGTTTGGGATACCTATCCTAGAATGGCAGAATCACTTTCTGCAGAGGCTTTCCTCTTGCCAGTGACTATTGAAAATATGGAACTTGGATGGCACACCTTGCATAAACCAGCTTAGTCTGCTTTATTTTATCTTCTCAATGTGTTCAACTTCTAAACTCAACTTGTGTGCTGTTCTCCTTTGTGAGTCAGGTCTGTGGTCATCAATGGTTCATCTGAAATTATACCCGAAACACACAATGGATGATCCTTCTACAGTCTCTATATTTGCATTTGCTCACTACGAAAACAGAAAAGAGTGTGAGATAATAGGGCCAATGTTGGTGTACAGCAGGATCTTGTCCAACATTAATGTAACTGATTCCCAGGCATATATCTAGATCCCCAAATGGAAATAGAGCACAGCTTATACCAGAAAAGAATTAATATCATGTGACTGTAGATAAGCAAAAAAAAAGGCTGAACAAAAAAAGATGAATTTTAAACTTCTGGCTATGAGCACTCATCCTTGATCAGATCATACATGATTATAGTCCTGGGTATCTGCAAATATTTCAGAGCCCAAATTAGCATAATCAAAATATCCACAAAAAAAGACCAAACACATAATATGACACATTATGGAGGGACAAAGCAAATTTCCTTCTTTTGTATTATTCTTTTGTATTATTGTTACTAGATTATTTAAAGCAAAACAGCCTGAGCACACTGTTGTATAATACTACATCTCATCATAAAGTTAGTAAAGACTCTGCAATCGTCAATACAAAATATTACCATACTTAGTGGAGTAGTTGATCATTTTCCATATGCCTCCCTTACTTCTTCATTAATAACATGGTGACTTCATCTGTAAACAGGGAGAAAGCCCCATAATAATTGTCACGCAGTGTGGATGACTGGAAAGTATGTTTCAATAATAGATTTGAGGTTTTGTAAATGCAGCTACTTGTCAAAGCACAATGGTTAGTAGCAAAACTGTGCCCATTTCTTTACTCTGTATTTCTACCAGTGATTATCACCCTCACAGAAGTGGAGATTAAATAAAGCATGAAGCGGCACTCCACCCAACACAGTTCACAGTCTGCCAGTTTAACCTACAGGTTAGGATGGCTTTCCATTAAAGAGTCCAGGCTGAGAACTGCAGCACTGGAGAGTTTCCCAACCTTATTCTGGCACAGGACATAGAGGCTTTAAATTGACACAGATCACTAACAGAAGCCCACATCCCAGACTACTCAGACATTTTTAGTGTCACTCCTTGGGCACACATCAGTGGCAACGATCACCAGCACCGCACCACAGCAAACAAAGGAATAAAGTTTTAAAAGGAATATTTGAATCAGAATTAAAAAGATTTACATGTTATAGGCCTGGACACACCTTTATTGAAAAGGTTCCGATTGAAATATCTTTCAGATTTTAAGAGGGATTTTATCCTGAATCTCCCACTGTGCAATGCTTATACAGATGAATCCCAATTTCCTTAACTTGCACCTGACTGACACAACTTGGTATATACCAAGACCCTCCACCAGCTTTTCAGTATCTACTAGTTAGCAGCTGGACACATCTCTGGAATTTCTCTGAAGCCCAAAGGACTATGGTTATCTGAAAACTGCCTTAAAGAACATGATGACAACGACAACAACCAAAGCCCAAAAGGGCACCCTCACCACACACACACTTCATATGAAGCCCTCAATTACTCTGTGAAGAGAATTGAAGTTTCCTCATTCTGGGACAGAGTAAGGCATAATCTCTAAAATGAGGATGCTTAAATGCTTTTAGCCTCCGAAGAACACTCCTTATTTGAAACAGGTCCCCTAGACTAATATGCTTTATCATAGCCCTCACCAAGCATTCAGGTAAAATATTTTGTTTTGGAAAATGAAAGCATGTTAGGGCAGTTTCCACCAGTTAAACACTATAAAAACAGCATATTCTTATTACACACAGACTTTTGCCTTCCACATCTTTACATGGGCAAGAAACTGGTACTGGGAGCAGGGTGAGGAAAAAACCTTCTATCCTCAGAAAACTCCATTTCGGAAATTTTTTTCTGTCAATTTAACATTAAAAAAAAGCCAAAAAAAAACCAGCAAAAAAACCCCAATGAAATAATCAATCCACAAAAAACCCTAACCAAAAGGGAACAGCAAAACCCCAAAAGCCTAAAAACCACCACCAAAAAAGCAGCCCAACACAAAAGTCCTTGAAAAAAATGTTTCTGTACATTTTATTTTTAACTCCAGTCTTTAATATAAACTCCTGCAATTAAAGACTATTCCTTTATAATAACTAAAACCATTATCTTTTTTCCTCTGTGTTCTGTGGATTATTGCCTTTAATTTTTATAAACAGAAGAAATGCAAAGATGTGTGCACACCAGCACAGTGTGCTTTAAATACATAAAAAACGGTTTCATCAAAGCATAATTATAGCAGAGAAACAGAATATGCAAATAAATTGGTATTCAAATATGGTGTAGTCAATATGGTGCTTTCAGATTTTTGCCTTTTCTAGTTTCTAAACTCCAGGAACACTGTGCAAGCTGAAGCAATATCTTTCTGCAGCATGCTGCTGCTCATGTTACATAAACAGTGCTTGGCTGCTTTCTTCCATAGGAGCATCTGCTCAGCTGACAGTCCCTAGCGAACCAGCTTTGTTTTGTTCAAGGCACCAGTGATGAGTAATGGATCTGGCTAATCCTGATAATGTATGATGTAATTGTCAGAGGGGTTTAATTATCAGTACTTTACATGTGGGATTATTCTGTAGTACAGTTTTTAGTTTGCATACAGACATTTCTAAATTTGCAAGACCTGTGATAAGTTGTAGCTATCCAATCAGCCATCATATTAACACATCTTCCTACCATGTTTAGGAGTACAGAGACACAGCACAGAAGCTCAGCTTCTAACTTACAGAAGTAAGTGATCTGTATTGTTCCATAAAACTATCATCAGAGCACTTTTGGGTCTAACATAAATCCAACTCTCCTACCAGAAGTTAAAATAAAAATGTTTGTAAGCCTTCAAAATCTCTTGGCAATCAGACAGCCAGTAAAAGTTTTTTCTGTAAGTGAAAGTGATGATTAGTCAGTGTTAGCCCTCTGCCAGTGCTTTTAAGGTCTGACCCTTGAACGTCATTTTTCTTTGTTGTAGGAGATCCTAAGATTGAGGAAGGACTGAAAAAGTGAGATTACTCTCTGCCTGCTCTGTAAGGGCACAGAAAAAGGTGCTATACCATTGCAGGCTGTTGTGCAATGTGGTGACAACTGTCATCCACAAGAGACAGAAACCAAGGCAGCACCAGTTCTTTAGTGAGTAGTGTCACACAGAAACCAGTGGGATGACTGGGACTAATAGGAAACACCAAAATCAAAGTGTCTAAAAGACATATCTACATAATCTATTTGCTCTAACATCACCCCAGCCAGTCTGAAACAAATCAGCTTTCTCAGACCTGAATGATAAATATTCCTAAGTTCTTGCTGTCAAAAAATGCGGCTTTTTGCCAGCTCCAGCTGTGACAGAGCATTCATCAGTTACCCCTCAACAATATTCTTCACTTCCATACAGGAACACAGGACGTAGGAAGACACTTGTGGTTAAATAGCTGGAGATTCATGTCTGGTCTTCTAGTTTCCCCAGTGCTAGCCCCAGCTTTGCTACTGACTTTATACCACAGCAAAAGAAAAACTGTCTCATATTTTAGGGGAAGAAGGATCTCCTGGAATTTTCTTTCTTGGTAGTTAGAAGAACTATAATTTATCACAGGTCAAGCTGTGCCAAGGGAGATTCAGGCTGGACATCAGGAGGAATTTCTTCACCGAAAGGGTTGTTGATCATTGAAATGGACGGCCCATGGAGGTGTTGGAGTCACTGTCCCTGGAGGTGTTCAAGAAATGAAGGGACATGGCACTGAGTGCCATAGTCTATCGGACATGGTGGTGATCAGTCAAAGGTTGGACTCAATGATCTCAGAGCTCTTTTCCAAATGAAATGATTCTGTGATTCTGTGAGCCCAGCAATCCTAACTATTATTGGTGACCTGTGACTGTGAATGCACTTTAAGGTTTGTGTACCTATGTACAGCATACACAGTTGCTGGTCCTTCGTGGCAAAAAGATCAATTTATTTTGTCAAAAATTCTATCCTAACAAGTCAACAAATATCAGTTCTTGTACATATAAATTCAGGTTACTTCAGATGACTAGTTACACTTTTTAACATGATTCATTTTTGACAGAGATGACCCCATACCCATGTTGTGGTTTAACCCAAGCCAGCAGACAAGCCCCACACAGCCACTCTGTCACTGGCCAGCAGTGGGATTGGGGAGAGAATAGGAAAGGTAAATGGTAGAGAACTCATGGGTTGAGATAAATTCGGTTTAATAGGAAAAGCAAAAACCTCAATGCAAACAAACCAAAACAAGGAATGAATTCACTGCTTCCCAAGGGCAGGCAGGTGTTCAGCCATTTCCAGGAGAGAGGGGTCCCATCACATACAGTGGTTACTTGGGAAAACAAACACCATCACTTCAAATGTCCCCCCTTTCTTCTTCTTCCTCTCCCCACTTTATATATTGAGCATGATATCACATGGTCTGGAATATTCCTCTGGTCAGTCTGGGTCACCTGCCTCAGCTGTGTCTCCTCCCAACCTCCTATGCAACCCCAGCCTCCTCACCACTCACTGTGGCAGTACAAAAAGCAGAAAAGGCCTTGGTTCTGTAAGCCTTGCTCAACAATTTAAAAAAAATCTCTATATTATCATCACTGTTTTCAACACTAATTGAAATCTCAGCTCCAATGGTTCTCTGACTGTCTTATGCTGGAGAAACTTTAAATTAAATTAATTTCTCTGGTATGTATCTCAATATGTCACTCCTGCAATAATCTTATGTAAGATTATAAAGATAAGGCTTATCTCGTGAAGACAGTAAGTACTAGAAGAAGGATGCTGTGTTATTTTGTCTTATTTTATTGTCTATAAACCTCTCAAGTTAGAGAATGCAGGCAAAATGTTGGTATGACTGAAGTTATCAAAAAGACTATATCTGACTTAAGTAGAAACTTCCTTCTGTGTAGTAAATACAGTTATATAAAATACAAAATGATGATCCCTGAATTCTTCATCAGATATATACTTAAAACATAACCTTTGAAGATAATTCATTTAATTCCCCTGAATATCATTACACTGCTGAAAATCATTCACTTTGGAGCAATGGACCACCTTTTTAAAAAGTTTTTAATGGTCCAAGTGTTAATTTAATTTTCTCCTCTCCAAATTGACTACACCAGTCGATAATATGAATTCACTCTACAGTATGTACAAAAAGACCATATGGGTTTTAAGTAGGAGATTATATTTGGAGGGTTTTAGAAGTGTTTTTCTTAATATTAAATCTACAAATGCAGCTAATTAGTGAGGGCTTCCTCCTTTTCACAGCAGCAAACAAAGCTGAGTTTCTTCTATATGCCTTAGCAGTAGTCTGGGGTGAATCTGAGTAGTTCTAGAAACAGGTGTAATCTAATCAACTCCTGTCTTGACTGATGACATCCTCCAAGGCAGTGGTCTAGTTTACTCACCTTTGTAAAGCAATGTCTTTAAACTCTCACAAACTGTTCAACCTTTGGTCATTTATCCTCACTTTTGCTTACGGACCTCCTTGATTATAAAATTACATGGCATTAATTTTCTCAGTTAAATCAGTCCCCTGAATATACATAGAAATCAGTTTGATCTTTTGGCATAGATTTATAAGTCAATTCAAGGCAAACATGGCAAAACAAACCTAAGGCTGTATGTACAGGATTTTTCTTTTTAAAGGTATAATTTTGCCATCTTTAATACTGCTAATGTAATTTGCAGTTGTTGCAGGGATTGGCAGTCTAATTTAATAGTAATTTGTGAGTCAAAGGTGTTGAAAATTCATCTCTGGAGAGCTGGTTCTAGCATCTTACTCTCTTCCAGCACTTTGAAACCAGGTGTCTTCTAGGGCTGATACTTCTCTAGAGAAATTCAAAATCCTGAATCTTTTTTCATTTTATTTATTTCACTGTAACTTAGACTTCTTTCCACAGAAGACTTATGAAGATAATTGATATATTTTATTAAATCAAAGTTCTGCCTGTCTTTAAAATAAATACTAAAGCACAAAGAACCTAATTTCAAATATATGCCAAGCAAAAGAAAAATAGAACTCTTTCACACCAGACCTGATTTTAGTATCAATATTTTCCTAATATATTTTAAAGGGAGTTCTGGTATCAAAGAAAGGGCACTCAGCCAGGTGGTCCTTTTATCTCTTGTGTTATAGCTCACATTTCAAATAATTTCAGAGCAAAGAAAAGGTGTTCTTGCAGCATTTGGAAACAACGCATGACATCAAGCTTAAAAATTATAAGAAGCCTCAAGAGCCAAAGTCAGAGGACTGTTAAAAATGCAATTCATACAGGCTAGTATAACCTTTCCCTATCATTTAATTTCACAGATCTTCTCTCTTAATGGGGAATTAAGAACTAAATCAAAAACCAGAGCTAAATTTTTCTTGGCTTCCTTGATGATTGGTGACAGTATCATAACTCAAGTCTATAACATGAACATAGGACTAGAAGTGACTTTTGATAGAGCTGAATGCAGTGCCCAGCTTTTGCCTCATGTAGGCCCTTCATAAACTTGTCAAGTTTAGTTAAACAGTTAGGTTTTTCCTTCTCCTCCTGTGGGAGGAACCGAGTTGTCTCCGCACATCACTGTTGTATGAGTAGGGACTTGCTTCTTATTTTTCTGGTAGATGATCCAATATATTTATACCCATTGCTTCTGGGCCAGAAGTATCCCTTAGCTTCAATAATTTTTCTCTCCAACTGGTCCTTAGCCTGCTGTAGCAAAGTTTGAGAATGTATCATCTGGAGTGTATTCATAAATAAATAAAGACAGTGATGCGGAGAGAGAAGCTGACTACTCAGTCTTATCAAATAACCTGGATGCCTTCCTCATCACCTTCTTCTGCCTAGTGATCTGACCCAGAATTTGTCCATGAACATGTCTTTGACACCACATCTAAACCAAAGCATGTCTTAGTAAGTTCAATCCTTTTCTGTCCATGCCCCTGAGATGTTTTATCAGTGTATGTTTTATTGATATGCTATTGTCTCAGAATATTGTACCAGTCTAGTTCCTCACCCATACTTATGCCATGGGAAAAATTTGGAGCAATTTGCTGAGTGCTCCACAGGAGTGTGACTGCCTTAATTGTGTATCAGGCACAACTATCTGTAACTGGCACAATGAAGATGAAAGACAAATGATAATCACAAACAATTTTTATCTTCTCAAAAGTATAAAATTTATTCTGAGTTTATGCTAGATTTTGTCCTGAGGAGTATTTCTGCTTACAGGGACAATGTTTCTCTTGTTTTAAGGAGCTTAATACATACTGCAGAGAATTGAACTTCAGCTGAGTGTCAAGCTTTAGGGTCTGTGAAATGAAGGTTTTTGAGCACGGCTTTTAATCCCACAGCTGTTCGGTTTACCAGTCAGTGAAATGGGGAGAGTAAAATTCATCCACCTTTTAGAACATTTCAATGGGTAAAACATGTTTAATTAGTTGCTCAAAAAATCAAATTCTCACTTGAGATTAATTTTTGCCATCACAGTATTGCTCACAGAAGGAGGGAGACTCATCTCCATAGCTAATGTGTGCCCTCAATGTTCAGTTAGTTTCAATAGAATATAATGGATCATACTCTTTGTAACACCTCTAGTAGTTCATACCATCTCTTCTCTGTCTCCTCAGAAGTGCATGTCTGAGAATCCATTACGTCTACTAAACTTTTTCTCTACAAAACTGTATTATGATGTGAAAGATCAAGTCCTCTAGGTTGAGCTACACAAGAAAGTGCTAGCATTAAACAGATAATCAAATCCCATAAAATGCCTCAGTCAAATACACTTTTCTGCTGTCAATTCCCTTTACTCTCATCTTAGCAATAGAAGGCAGCAGAAGAGAAATAATTTTGAAGGTTTTTCCTTTTCCTAAGATTTTACAGTAAGCTTTTAAAATAAACTGTAACTTTCAACTGACAGAACAGTTCTTTTTATTTACTGTATCCAATGGGATCTAAACAGATTACTGTATAAAATCATGGTAGCTTCCTGAATCAGATTATGTCCTGTAAAGGACAAGAAACCTTCTTAAAAACACAGAAGAGGCTAATGCTATAAAAAGCACATCAAAATCAGATGTTGTCATCAGATATCATCATTATTGTCTTCTATAACTGCAGAGGAGACATTTTAATAAAATATGTGTATGGGTCTCTAATTCAAAGGCCTCTTTGTCTAGACACTGGATGTGCCCATGTTACCTTGTCATGCAGTGAGGGTGACCATGAGAAGTGATACCCTGCTGAGTGTACACCCTACCCAAGGGGTCTGCTGGACTTCTCATAGCAAAGAGTCATCATAACATGAGAACATACTGTGGGCAGGCAGCCTGCTCTCTGCTTTGGGTCTGCCACTGAGGAAAGGATTGGAACAGCTGATTCCTTAAGTTATTCTGACTACAGCAGTACCATAAACCTAACCTAGTGTAGGGAGAAGTGGGAAAAATACTGCTGGCTTTCACTTGATATTGTATATCACTGCACCCTGGTTTTTTCTGAGTATAATGCAATCATAATATTGTGCTGCAATCAAACATGATATTTTGTTTTGGGATTAGGTATCCGCTATCACCTTGCAGAGCAGGCATCAAAACAGATTTTCTGCTGGAAGCAGTGTCCATTATGAACAGAGAGTTAGATAATTAAAACTACAGTTTAAAAAGAATCTATAAACTGCTGACTAAAAGCTCTGCTTTAAGCTGGAAATAGAACTTAATAACCTAGGGCAATAAAAGTGATTAAAAATTGAAAAGCATTTCAAAATAAAAAATTAGAATCTGTCCTTTCAAAAAACTGCCATCAAATTAGTAAAATTTCATTTTATATTATATATATGTGTGTATCTGCAACCAACATCTTCTCAACTGAATGAAATACTTTCTTTCTTTCTTTTTCTTTCTTTCCCTTCCTTCCTTCCTTCCTTCCTTCCTTCCTTCCTTCCTTCCTTCCTTCCTTCCTTCCTTCCTTCCTTCCTTCCTTCCTTCCTTCCTTCCTTCCTTCCTTCCTTCCTTCCTTCCTTCCTTCCTTCCTTCCTTCCTTCCCTCTTGTAACAAGCATACTTTTGATATCAAGTTTGTAGCTTCCAGGTTTATTATAGTCTTTATTTAAAAGACACAGTGACCCTTCTCAAATACAGACACTACTTGCAGTTGTGCAATATTAAATAGGTTAAAATATACCAGTTACACTTTTGACAAGAATCCTTGACTTCAAAACATGTAGGCATGCATTCTTCATTGGAAAAACATAATTGCATTCATCATGCCCCTTAGTCACAACTGAGGAGAGAAAAATATCATCTTTACTATCAACTACTTAATTGAGACTTCTAAAATGAGCTTACACAGTCAAGTCTCAAACTAAATCAGACATAGTCATTAAAAATAATATCTACCATCATATGACTGGATTTGTCAAGTGCTACTAACAAGGTCACAAATCTAATGCATTACAATCCCCTAGTACAGAGGCATACATGAGATTTTCCCAAAATGTTGTAATCTCCAGAGCTCCTACAGGCTTAAAGCTTTCAATAAGATATAGCTACTAGGTCATTTTTGGGGTGACACAATTTTTTTCTGGCTATAATGGTCAAAAAATTCATAAGTGAGCTCACTACATTTCTGGCAGCAGGTAGAGGGTATGTTTTACCCCTCAGGCACAGCACTGTACTAGCAGAACATGCTGCTAGCTGCTTGATTCAGTGCACGAGTTACTCGGGTTTGTGGGACCAGGCACAGACATGGTTTTATGCTGCCAAAGCTGCTTAGACACTGCCCTTCTATTGCCATGACTTGGCCTTACACACAAGCTCTCATCCATTTGCAGGCAGCTACTGAACCAAGTGTAATGGGGAGAAATACTTGTGAGAGAACTCACTGCAGCAGGCTCTCTAAGGGAGGAGAGCCTGAGAAAGTAATTCCCCATGCAACTTTTATTCAGCTGGTCCTAAAACTCCACATTCCTGAACGGAATGAAGCAATCCTTTAGCTAAGAAATCAAAACAAGATACTTTTTCTCCTTCTTTGGGTGTTTTATCTGTGCCCACTGAGAGAAAGAGTGAGCATGTGTCCTGAAAGGTTTAATTATAGAAAGAAATTGGGAGCTGGAAAGCTGTGACTGATATTATTAATGTTGTGGTAGTATTTACAGTAGCATAGGTCTATTTATATTCCTCTTTTACAATCAATTATTGTTGAAAATTGTAACTCTATCAGTTATTGATCTTTGCATTCTTATTCTATTCTAGATGTAAATGGAGATTTAAACAGAACAACTGCAAGAACTAAACTTAATAAGTATACTAACACTATTAGGCTGCCTAATCATAAGTTTCTGAAGTACATCTCTTTTTAATGGATTAAGTTTTAACCAAGCTGTCTGGAAAAAAAACATTAAAGATTGAGCAGATTAGACACTTAGGAACAATGTACTTTCTGTTTAATTTTAACTCTCCTAGTCTAGTGGTATACTTTACTGCTATGTATTTCCTCTTACTATTATAAAACTTTAAATTTATTGTAAGAACCATAGAATTTAATTAATGCAATTCTAACAATGTTACTATATAACAATAAGTAATTAATAAAATTCTGAACAGATAAAAGTACCCTGTAGTAAAATTAATATATCAAAAGTAAGTAAAGAACAGCAATAACAAAGTACACAGAACATAATTACCACCAAAATATTGCCATCTGAATGAAAAGAAATGAAAATTATTGTGTCTACATAACCCACCACACTCAAGGAATACCCAGCTGATCAATGATTTCAAAGAAAGTAACTTTCTCATTAATTGTGTTATGGTTTTAAATTGAGGAGACCAGAAGCATTACAGGCTTTGAATTACATTCAGTATTTATACAGATAATGAGAACATCCATGATTCCACTAGAGAGAGTCAAATGATTTTTAGATGAGATATAGACCTGAGGGTTTCAGAGCAAAAATCAGCCTAAGAGTAGATGGGCTTGAAAACCTCACAGAGATAAAAAATGGTAGTATTTTACAATTATGTAAAAGAGAATCTATCTAGTATAGTTTGAACACACACCAGTACCCAGCATCCAAATTCTAGTCACAAATATGCTATTTACTGTAATTTTAGAAGCACTGTGTACACTCAGATTCACACATACAAATATAGATAATAATTTCCACTGTCTCCCTCTAAAAGTACTTATTTCACTATGAGCATTAGAGCAATTTCCAAGTCAATAAGATATTTTAAACACAGAAAGTCTTCTGAAGGAACAGAATAATAATACAGACTAAGATAATATATTTTTTCCCAGTTTCTACAGGACTAAAGCAGACTACAGTAGGAAAGCTATTCTATACCACTTACCATAGCAAATGTAATGCCATATTATCTTACATCTTTATTAGGTAATTCTGAAGAATTAGAAATTAAAAAAAAAAAAAACAAAAAAACCCGTAGTTGTACCACTGATCCACATTTTTAGAAAAGAAGTGTTTCATCCTCTGTGTAATTTCTGTTTTTGTTACCGACCAGCAAAAGAAAAATAGGGAGATAAAATAACTAATTGTTTCCAAATAACTTACCACTTTCTTAACACATGAAAACCCCATATTTGTTTCAGTGGGATGCCTGGTACTGGAGGCACAGCCAGCCTGCTCAAGGTACCACCTAAAAATACATGAGCAGGAGGTAGGTCCCACTGAAATCCCACTCTGATTTCTGAAAACTCCCTTATGATTCCATGTTCTTTGATCTCAAATGTCTAGAATGTCCTTTCAGCCATAATTTAATACTATTTAGGAATAAGGTAGTAGAGCTGTACAATCTGAAGTCCTGTATTTGTACTAATAATAGCATTCTGAGAAATATTTATAAATTTATGTAAAAGGTTTTGTTTCCTTTATGTGTCCAAACATACACCCATTATGCAGGAATTTATGAAAATCTGTGGCATTTACTATGAAAATGCCATATAAACATATTTACTGGACATTGAGCTTAAAAATAGTTTTCTATTTTTTTATTTTAGCTTTAGAAAAAAACCTCCACTTAGAATACTACTTTCAAAAACACTAGGAATATTTTAAATGAAATAAAAATTTCAATTTCTCTACCATCCTCATTAAAAAAAAAAATCAGTCAAAAATTATTTTAGATGTCTTTATAGAATAAAGATTACTTTCTGTTTCTGCCTAATGTAGCTGCATGTCTCAGTTTCTGGTGTATTTGATTTCTGCACTTATCCAGGTATGACATGCAATGAAGTACACTGTACTAATATCTGCTTAGAGAAGTGAATACATATTCAAAATAAACAGCTGATGAATGCTCATATATATTTGCAATGATCTATTTTTTATGTGTCAAAAGTGCTGATGGTCTTGTAACTAAATAGAGCACTTTTCTATTAATCAGTATTAAACTTATACGCATGCAACAATATACTATTAAATCCCTTCTACACAGGACTTTATGGAAGAGCTGAGTAGGTCTCATATTTGCATTTTCATCATTGTGTTGTTATTTAGATTCTTCCAGTTTGCTTGTGTCTTACTGTTTATTTGCAGCTTCTGCCTTTTTTTCCAAACAGCACAAGTGTCTCCATTCCTTGACTTCTGAATTTCATTTCCCAAGTATCAAAGACAAGAGGACATCAAAACCACAGTGTGTTCACTGAGTTAAAACATGAGTTTGATCCTGAACCTACATTACAAGTTTATACACTAGTTCTAGTCCGCAGATGTCTCTAACTGGTTTTCTCATAGTGGAAACAAGATAGCTAGAGAAGAAACAAAAATTCTTCTTATAAAAGAATCTTATACTCTTTTTTCCCTCTAATTTATCAGAACAGTTAAATATGATGATTTTATATGACTAGGCTCTTGGATGCATTGATACCGGTGTTTAAACAGTTTATGTATTCTTCTTGTGTAACAATGATAAAGTGGCATTTATATCCTTAACTACTATAACAAACAACAGTCGCAATAGTAAGCATAGATTCTGAACCCTGCTGCATTTAAGAATAAATTTGAATTTTTCTATAAATCTAGGTATTAATTTATAGTATTTCAGCTGCTGTCTTGTTACTTTTCCTTTTCTCTGCCTCCTTCAATTACCCTTAATGAATTCTGAGGATACATTTACAAGCAATGATGCAGATGAAGATTTATTCTTTTGTCCATAATCTGAACTGGCTACAAACAAGCCAATTTCTTGCCAGATGTTAAACAGAGGGAACAGTGCAGGTTATGGCCAAGCTAAAACACTTTCCTAGTAGATATATGTACTCTATTTTTAAAACACTTGTCTATGATTTCCAGACTGTCTCTCACTCCTTCTGGCTGGATTGCTGTATTTTTTCATTTCCATCCTCTAAACTAGCAGAGTATGATGGATTTTTGGTGAATTACCTTATCCTTCTTTGAAAGCAGGGCTACCTTCCATGTTCCACACTGCACAAGTGCCTATGCACAGATACAGAAATTAGTTCAGTGGAGCTAGTAAATTATCACCTGTACTTCAAGAGAACTAATTTCACATGTAGACAAATCCTGACAGGCTGTCTTGATACCAGTGATTTATAGAAGTTGTTCTCAGTTACCTTCCCTGCAGAAATTAAAAGTAAGAGGGACTCATTAATTCCCAGGTTTACTATACTGGGAAGTCACTCATTAAAGGTCTTAAGACTGTTAAATCCACCTGACCATTGTATGAATAATCAAATTTGCATGTTCATGATTTCACATAGAATATAAAGCATATGAGAAGGAATCCAGGAATACAGACAGGATTTTTTCCTTCTTAAAGAGTTCTCCCACCATCAGAATCTCCTCTAATATTTCTTACTTACACGTTATGAATATCAAGACCAAACAAAATTTCTTTTCTAAGTGAACGCTACTCGCCATAACCAATGGCTTTGGCATTTGTCAGTGGTATGTAAATGACAAGTCCTCATTCTACTTTGCTACAGAAGTTCACTTACTTTTTATGATTTTGTTTTTGCATCCGTTCATTTTACATTGACCCTACTGGTTCCTTAATCATCTCCTGAATGGAATTCAAGCTTTCCATTCTTCCTTCCTAAACCAGCCCACTATATCTGTTAGGGTACATTTTATGCACACGCTTGTTTCCTGTGCTATATTATCTGCTGTGTGCTCAGACCTTGTTCAGCTGATACTGGAGCATTAGGATAAAATAGCTGGATAGGAACATTTCTACACACGTGGAACACATTTACAAAGCAGTCTTACCACCCCCGTACTACCATTTGTACAGTGGTGTCTAGAAATCCCAGCTGAAATCAGTGCCCTACTATGCCTAGCACTTGAAAGAACCATACCAGATTACCATCTTGGTACTGACCAGATCACAGTAAGAAAGGACAAAAGTTTGGAAGGTTTATAGAGCCACAAAAACCTGGAAAGTGACTCAATAGCTCAGTGCTGTGGAGGAGCGGATCCTTGACTCTCTGTCCTGAAGCTGGGTAATATTGTGTTTAGCAGTGATATTCTGTGTTAGCAGAAATAACTTGGAGACTGGGATGGCTTTTCCAAGTCCTTAAGCCAAGAGCTTCAGAAGTTTTAAGACATCTGAGCAGCTGATGGGAGACATAATATTTTTGTGACTTCTGCACTCTACATTCTTATCTTTGAAAACCTTTTCTTATTTAAAACATATATCAGGATGTTATTCCTTTCCCTATTTTACTCCCCAGAAGCAACAGATAAAAATCCTTTGTGTGTATCAGTATCTTTCTAGATTCTGCTGCAATACAGCTATTCTGAGAATGAGGATTTCAAATAATAAGTGGTAAAGAAAGTTCAAGGAAACAAGAGTCCAATTTCCTGTGAAAGGTATATCTGTATTACTGGTATAAAAACAAATGAACTTTTTAATGGCCTAAAATTATCTTTATTCTGAAATCTTACTTTTTTAACATGTCTTATTATAAAACTTTAGAAAACTCACCAAACTATCTTCATTTACTTAAGAAGAGATCAACTACAGAATCAGGGATCTTCATATCTGGTGAGCTCAGAAACTTGTGCAACATGATGAACAGGTGGTTCATGCTGAAATTTTCCTAGGGTGATTCCTTCATTACACAGTTGTTTGGAAGTTGTCTCTCTCATTTTATCTAAAGCCAGGACCTCAGTGTTATGTCTTATGAGCAAAACAATTAGAATACACAGGAGAATGATATCTTGCCACATGAGCCTATAAATAATTCTGTGAGAATGGAAAATTTCCTCAGTTTTTCTAGGTACATCTGAGTAATATTTCTAACGCCCAGAAAGAGATGAAATAGAGATTATTAATTTATGTAACACTGTTGTGGTTTGTTTTCTTTTGAAATGAGTTTTATTTCTTTTTCTTGTTCTCCCAGGAGTCATGGCATGGTTGGCTTTGAAAGAAGAGTAAAAATGAGTTATGATACTGCTATGAAATAGAGAGTAGCTGCATGAGCCATTTCTTAATAGAGATATAAGGGTACAAAATCCAGGGACGATGCTCCTATGCTATGGTTAGTGAAGAGATTTCTGGATACTAGCATATAAATGTCTAAGTTATAACATCATGGAATCATAGCATAACCTATGTTGAAATGGACCTTTGAATGTCTTCAAGTCCAAAAGAGTGCTCAAAGCAGGGACAGCCTTTAAAATCAGACCCGGGTGCTCATTCATTTACTCATCTGAGTTTTTTCATTTGATTATTTGAGATTTTAGTGCTTAGCAGATTGTAAATTGGCATTTTGTAGAATTGTTATAATGGGAAAGGAGTGACTAGATTTAAAAAAAGATTTTCATACCTTAATAAATATATTGTTATAAATAAATTGATATGGATAAGTCAATATATTCAATAGTTGATACAAGCATATTTAATGATTTGGCTGTACATTATGGAAGTTTAAAAATTATTGGGATTACATCAAAGCAAATTCAAATTGAGATGTCTACTAAGAGGGCAAATCCTTAACAAACAAATATAATTTACATACAGGATAAACTTAGCTCTAAATGTATAAATACAAGTCAGAGCAGGTAGCTATGGTGACAAGTTTAGATACAAATTCTTGTGCAAAAGTATCCATAGGAAAAAGGTTTTGAGGAAAAAAACATGGTGGATGGTTATAATATGATCCACTTGCAATGGTGAGTAGGAGGTAGTTTTAACAGTTTTACTGCTAAGCACTCACACATCACATAAATTCAGAGAAAGTTGAAAGTAAATATTAGAGGTTGGTTTTACAGTATAAAATTAATTTTACTAGAGATGGAGTGACCATTTTCCAATGTTTATTCATCTATAGCTGCCTTCAAAATTGATACAGCAGTAGAGAAAAGATAGAGTTCAAAAGGTTGTCTGGATCTCCTTTTATTCTCTCTATTTTAAAGAATTTATGGAAACTGTCACTGACAATACAAAGAAGCTTTTTCTCTAGGTATGACTGTGGCCTGTTTCGGCTATTTCTGGATTGTGTGTGGAGCAAAGCAATTCATCAGTACTTTTTAGGAGAAGAATTATTAAAGGGTAGTCAAAGAAAAAAGAAAGGCTTTGAATAAAGTGAAACATTCCTTAAAGGTAGAGGATTTGCTTGAGTATGAAAGGAAGCAATCTAAGGCTCAAAAGGTTATTAGAAGATCTAAGAAGCCCTGCTGCCAAAATCTCTATAGCACTATTAATAAACATACTTCAGTGGGAAAATATGAAATAAGATTATAAGGATAAATGTAAGAGAGCACAGATCCTTTGCAATACCTAGTTTAATTAAAAGTGGCATTACTCTTGATTCTAATGCATTGAAGTTGTACATGGATAAGGTTTCACTTAATGTTATTAAAAGCATGCTGATATGAGGCAGATATTTTTGGTGTCAGGAATACATTTTAAAGAGGTGTTTCATGTTAGACTAAGACTGAAGTGGACAAAGCTCTGCAATTCTGTTGCTAGTTAGTGAATTTGAAGAACAAGTACTCTTTGATTTTGAGGTATCTTCCCCTGACAGGCTTAATGCGACTTATAGATTGTGTTTAATACTGTGAGCAACAAATGCATTTGTTAATATTTTTAAGCTTACTTGAAGCAAGAGGCAAAGCTCATCTATTTCAAAGTCATACAATGTTAGATGAGCTATATAAAAGATCTATAAGAGAACAAACTCTAGGAATATTTTGTTAGATTTCGTGTTTGTTACCACTAGAAACTTTAATCAAAACTTATGTTATTATAAGATTAATCAGGGCCAATTTTTGGTCGAATATGAAGAAATTGGGAGGAGTGGGTAATGAAGAAAATATCCCCCAGAAACATAACTGTGATTGCTTACCATTGTTTTGGAAGGGATTTGACTAAGGCTGAGTCTGTGTTTAAAACTGGAAATTCGTAGTAAAACATCAAGGATATTGAATCCATGTAAAATGAAATAAGGAACACCTGATAATGTGGAAAAAGTCACAGTGGAAGAAAAGAGTTCTGACTCCTGAAGCTGAGGATTACTCTGTTCAGTTGCAGTGACAGGAGGCTTGATGAAAACAGAAGATCTTATGCATAAAAAGGGAAAGTGAGGACTTCCTCTCCATTGCTAAGAGCAGTAAACGTATGCCTGTCTGAGGAAAGTATGAGGAAAGTAATTCTTTAAATATAAATAAGATATTTGTGTGTCCATAAACATCTAGGCGTGTGTGGGCGTGTGTGGGCGTGTGTGTGTGTGTGTGTGTGTGTGTGTGTGTGTGTGTGTGTAGAATTGGAGGAGAATGCCTTTAACCCTCTCCTACAGGAGAAGGAGGAGATTTATTTGGAGATTCATTCTCCATCTGGCTAACCAGTGGCTTGGGTCAGAAAGCCTCAGCTTCCCCTTCTCCAAGCAGATGAACATAATTCATCTCACCTGCTCACCTGAACATTGATGGCTAAAGCAGAAGCACATTATCGGTGCCATAAGTATTTGCTCCCATTGCCTAAAAGCAAGCTTAAGGGGACTGTGTTAAGGATAAATATTTGCATTAAAAAAATGTCTAAATTCAGGTAAGACTAAACTTCTGTCTCCCTGAGGGTGTTCAAAGACATTGTGTCATTATGGGAAGTTCTTCAAATACTCAGTGGTATAAGCTAGCCAGGAAGCATAAAGTAATGTATAATATGTAGACTTGCACACATTGTTCTGTCCTCCCACCTGGCTTTTATGTTCTTTTGTATGTGACCACTTTTTCTCCTCACTCATTCAAGTGTTTATCTCTATATTCATGTGTAAAAGTGAGTCCTTCTGTATTTGGTTTGGTGTACCTCTACATGAATCAAGAGCAATGCCACTTTTAATTAAACTGGGTATTGCAAAGGATCTGTGCTCTCTTACATTTATCCTTATAATCTTATTTCATATTTTCCCACTGAAGGGAAATGCTTATTAATAGTTTGGCTTGGTGTACCTCTGCATGTGCCACCTGTGCCATCATCTTCGTCCCTCCATCTCTTTCAGAGGTTTTCTTTCCTTATTTTGAAAGAATTTACACTGTATTAAGGAACAACACTCCATGGGTAAAAACTATATTGAAATTGGCAGAATCTGGTCTTCAGAAACCTGTCATTTCACCTACATTCTTCCTCTAAATCATTATGGAATGTTAAAGTATGGTGACAATTAAGGGCAAAATGAGAAAAGAAAAAAAATCAAGTCTTATATAAACTGAATTATTTCATAATGGGATCACCTGAGGATATTCATTCTAGCATACTTAGAGGACTGGCTGAAGTAATTTCAGAGTCATTAGTAAAACTTTTTTTCTGAGAAATTGTGGAAGATAGAATTCCAAAGAATGGTAGACCAGGAAATTGTGGACCAGTTATCCTAACTTCAGTTCCTGGAAAAAGCCAGGAACTTTTCATCAGACTAAAAATTAATTACTAAAAGACCATAAGGAGGTAAATAGCACCCAGGGTGGTCTTGTCAAAAGCACAACATGTCAGAACAAGCCTATTTACTTTTAAGACAGGATAACAAGTCTCATGGATAGGAGAAAAGCAGCAGATGTCATACATTAGTGTCTCAGGCTTTACACTGTTTGAGACAATACATTCATAAAAGCAGACAAAATGTAGCTTAGAAAAGAATCTACTGTAAAGTGAATGCAAAGTTGTTGGTAGAGCAATACTTGGAGAGTAGTTATCAGTGCTGCAACCTGACAGATGTGGCAAATGGGGTCTAAGCTTGGTCTGGTATTATTCACTGTTTTCATTAGATGATTGAGTAGAGACTACAAGTATTGCATTAAGTGAAAAATTATAAGACATATTGAGAAGGGCTTCCAGGTTAGAAGTTCATCTACCCTGCTGTGCTGCAGAAAGAAGCAAAAACCAGGATGAAGTTTCACATGTACAAATGAAAACTTCGTACTTCTTCAAGAATAACCATGCATGTAAGACAGGGAACAGTGGAGCAAGCAGCAGTTCTGTAGAAACAGAACTGGGGGAAGCAGCTGACAACTATAATTCAGAGGTGACTAAGAGTGTAACAAAAGCAAGTTCTTTTCAGCACTCTTTGAAATTTTCTAACTGGTAAAATGATAACAAAAACGTACTATATAGAACTGTGATTTGTGCAATGCCTGAATACGTGGATGGAAAAAAAACAAAACAAGAACGTTTTAAATATATTACTGCTATAATTATCCATCTTTGAAATCAACATAATAGTGTTTTGGCTAGGTATTTAATTTAGCTTTGCTTTCTTTAGAGTGTTTGGTTTTGATTCCTGAAATAGAACACACTAATTATAATCTACAATAAGCTTTCTCTCTACAGAGCAAATGCAGTTTTCTTCCACTTCAGATTGATAATTCAGCCACAACAAAATGTATAGAAGAACTTCTGATAGTTTTCTACAACTTTATACTGGTGTAAATGGTTGTAAAAAGTGTCTGGTTGTGAAGATATGGAAAGCATGAGCTTTGCTTACTCAAAGTATTTTACATCCAAGTAGGATACCCAATGTAGTCTCTGAATTTAACACAACAAATAACTGGTAATTGCTGGGCTTGCCAAAGAGATGTAAGGCTGGTGCTGATCTCAGACTGTTACAGTAATAATTTCAGGTAAATGGAAAGTAGTAAGAAATAAATCCCGAACATTTCCTAAGAGAAGTGATTTGTTGCCAAATTAAATAAAACCAAGTAACAAATAATATGAATTACATATAACACAAGCATCTTCTTGTTCACAGCCTCTTTGGCTTTTTTGCAAGTTTCCAATTGCAAGGCAAGAGGGATTACTGTGGCTTGTATAATAGTTTTCATTCCTCAATTCTCCCCTTGCTTGTGCACAAACTCCTTTCTTATATGGTATTTACTTCCATTAATTACAGTATTTTTAACAGGCAATTGACTGTGCTTAAATATCCTTGAAATGGAAAAAATACAGGTAAAATTAGTATCTTTTTGATTTTAAATTTATTTCTTGAAAATATTCAGTCTCTACAACAACTTGTTCATGACAGTATCACTGATACCTTTCTGTCATAAACTCTCATCCACAGTGAAAATGTTTCTGAGAGAAAACTTCTGATAGTATGGGAAGAGAACCTTCTTTGTAAGTTTGGTTTTGTTTGGTTGAGGGTTTTTTTTTTTCTTTTTTTTTAATTTTATTTCAAAGGATCTGAATTGCTTTGAAAGCTGTGCCCAACTTGCCTTTGTCCAGCTTGCCTGCCTGGAATCTACCTTACATCTCCTGCAAGAGTGCTTGGCTAGCAGAGGCCAAAGTCATGCCAGGGAAGGAAAAAATTAACAGTAAGGACTATCACATGGAGTTCTAAAAAGCACACCTTAGCTGTGTTTTTATTTACCAATAACTCAGAAAAAATCATAAATCTGATCCTTGCTTTGAAATTGAAGGTAATGTCCATCATATGGACACACCATAATGTATGTAGTGGTACATGAATTTATAATATTACTGCACATCTGTAATCTGGCACATTATAAAGAGGAGATCTCAATAGAAATAGCTAAAATATTTCATTCTGGGTTTTGTTTGTGTGTTTTAATAAACCAACAATTTAGTCTAGCCATATTCAAAATGAACTGGGCCATAGTCCAACTATGTCCAGGTCAAAGACAAATTAAAATTGCATGCTACAAAGTCACATTCATCCACCTATGGCAAACATTCGAGAACAAATATGCTGATCTTAAGCAGAAATGCTTTGTTATTTGTCAGTATATAACTGATTTAATTTAATTTGGTAGGGAGTGAAACTGAAAATGAATGCAGAATTTCCTTTAAGCATTTAGCAGAAACAAGGGAAAATTTAAAAAAATATTTTAACGTAAATTCTACTGTCTTAATAGTGCCTAGATCTTTAATATGCAGGCAGAAGAAAGCCTCTTTTTTTACATTCCATACCAGGATCACTGATGACTGTCAGACTTTATTCTTTATGTCAGAGTTTTGTTCAGTGTTTTCTCCTTGCAGCAGTAGAAGACCTGCATTGTAGCTAAACTTTTGCACAATTATTCCGAAGAAATTTGAATGCAATTTCAATTACTTGCACACTGTATTTTCAGAGAGACTAACTGTGTATTCAGTTGGAAGCATTAAAAAATACAACCGCATCTGAAAAGAATGCTTCTTCCTGTGACCTCAGCCGTCAGAAGAAGAAAAACACAGCTGGGAGCAGTATCACAAAGCAGACGACCTAGAGGAAGAGAAGGCTGCAAGCTGTGCCTCGGTAGGGCACGGACAGCTGCAGAAACGGAGCCGTGAAGCAGCCGGTTGGGGAAAGCCAAGCCAAGCAGTAGCGTCGCTCTGATAAAGCTGTGGGAAGCTTTTTGAAGCTCTGACATGACTCCCCAAGCAGCGTGGTCAATTGAAAGAGAAGCACGGCCCAGGGCTCGGTGGCCTGAAGCTCTGGGGAGGAGAGGTAAAGCCTGTGCACGCCAAAGGGCAGGAGACAGCTGGCTACAGCAGGCATTGAGGGCAATCACTGCCAGCCTGCTGAGCCAAGCAGAGAAGCAGCAAAGCCAAGGCTGTGCTAAACTTAGGGTAAGTAAAGGCTAGTAAGCCCTTTATGCAACTGGTATGAATGGCATGCAAATGCTATTGGGATAATGAGAAAGTAAATTAAACTTGATTTTTTTTTTTAAAGTATATTTCCACAGGAGAGTTAAAAGAGACTGGAGAGGGAGACCAAATAAGCTTCTGGAAAGAAACATGACAAGGCTCAGCAGAAACTGCTGAGTTAAAATGGAACAGCACCACTATCAATATCATCAGTAAGTGAGATTTAGCCTTGCTGATAGGAAAAATCCATGTTTCATGATCTGAAAGCAATCCTGCAAGGCTGGCTTTCCATTATGATTTGTGGCAGTGGTCTTTCCTATACCTATAACAAAAAAACTAAGAGAAATGCAAAATGCCTTGGTAATAGATGCAAGCAGAAAGACCCTACTTGTGACTAGGATGACAAATGTATTTGGAATAGTCAGGCTTTGTTAGGTGAAGTTATGCACCTTAGACTTCAACCACAGTGGCAGAGATGTTATAAGGCAAAATGCCAGGGCCTACAGTTGGGTCACAACAAACCCACACATTGCTACAGGCTTGGGAAAGAGTAGCTTGGAAAGCTGCCCAGCAGAAAAGGGCCTGGGGACATTTTTGACAGCAGCTGAATATAAGCAAGCAGTGTGCCCAGGTGGCCAAAAAGACCAGTGGCATTGTGGCTTGTATCAAAAATAGAGCAGCCAGCAGGACCAAGGCAGTGATCATCCCTCTATACTAGTGAGGCTGCACCTCAAATCCTGTGTTTCATTTTTGGGCCCCTCACTGCAAGAAGGACATCGAGGGGCTGGAGTGGGTCCAGAAAAGTACAGCAAATATGGGGCAAGGTCTGAAGCATACATCCTCTGAGGAGCAGCTGAGGGAGCTGGGATTGTTTAGCCTGGAGGAGGCTCAAGTGGGCACCTCATTACTCCCTACAGCTTCCTGAAAGGAGATTGTAGTAAGGTGGGGGTTGGTCTCTTCTCACAAGTGACAAACATTAGGACAAGAGGAAATGGCCTCAAGTTGTTCCAGGGGAGGTTTAGATTGGATATTGGGAAAAATTTCTTAGCTGAAAGGGTTATCAAGCATTAGAACAGGCTGCCCAGGGAAGTGGTGGAGTCACCATCCCTGGAGGTATTTAAAGGACATATAGACGTACATGGCCCTTGGGGACATGGTTTAGTGCTGGACTTGGCACTGCTGGGTTAACAGTTGGACTCAATGCCCTTAGAGGCCTTTTCCAAACTAAACGATTCTATGATTCTATAAAAACATATTCAAGCTGACCATGAAAAGGGTCAAATCCAGTCCTGGGGAGAAATTTAGCATGAACAAAATTCAAACAGAAAGTTTCAGCTATTCATTCTCCTGTAATACCCTCCCTGCTGATTTCTCTGCCTCATTTACTGTAAAAGCTGTTCAAAGCATATCACTTCAGGTTTTTTTTTCTGTAGCTGAGAAGAGAGTCTGAAAGTAGCAAACAATAAAAATAATACATAGATTGAAAATATGAACACCTCAAAACATTTTTAGAGCCTTTAAAAGTAGAAAGGGACTTATTATCTTTCTAACAAATGAAAAATAAGATGAATTGAAATAGATGGTTATATACCACAGGATCAAATAAAGCTGAGATATGAAGTGTCTGAAACATGCTTCAGTATAAAGAATAAGATTCTCCACAGATTTACAACACTTAGTTCAGATGAATTAAAGAGATGTGCAAATTACAAGAGCTACTATTAAAAATTAGCATTAATTTGTGTTCCCAACTGCCAAGCAAAAGAGTAGTGAGAAAAAATAGCCTGTACTTCTGCCCTAGTTGTTATTTCACTCTTGGGCCACACAGGACACTGTATGGATAATACTTGAATAACTTTTGTCTAATTAAATAACACTTGGAAATCTTTCAGTGAAAGTTTTTATGGCTTATTTTTACACCTAGGTAAAACTGAAGGCTGGATATGTTAGATAGGAGCTTTTCCCTGGATTTCTTTTTTTTTCTTTAGGTTTTGTTAGAAAGTATCTGAAAATAAGACATTTCTTGTTATTTTTGCCTTTGATTAAAAAAGCACTTTGTCCAGCAAATAATTTAGAAAAAGATACAAATCTTTTTTTACCTGTGAAGTCATTGGTGAAATGCTTGTAGCGAAGAAATTAAACCCCACATGTAAGAAGAACAAAAGAGGTGCATTCAGACTATGTAGTGGTTTGCTTCTTGAGACCCTCACAGTGTCCAAGGAATTGCAAAGCTTTCTAGGAGTGGTTGGGTGGTGCAGGTTGTGGATTTTAAATTACAGATTCTTAGTGCAGGTTCTTTATGAAGCTCTAGAAGAGACAATTGGTGTGGATTTCTGAGTGCCAAACTGCCTTACAAGAACTGCAAAAAGCGTTAATGGCACCACCTGCATCAGGGTTTTCTGATTTAACCAAGCCCTTTGAATTGTTTGCACATGAGTAGCAACAGTATTTTCTTATCCTTTTTCAGTAAGAACAAACCAAGAGGCTCTGCCCTCTTTGTCCACTCATTAGCTAAGTCCCTGAACATCACTGCAGTGTCTGTGAGCAACATCCTCTTCAATAATCACACAGAATCACACACAGAATTACCAGAATGGAAGAGACCTCCAAGATCACTGAGTCCAACCCATGCCCTAACACCACCTCAACTAAACCATGGCACTGAGTGCCACATCCAATCTTTTTTTAAACACAGCCAGGGATGGTGATAGTACCACCCCCCTGGGCAGACAATTCCAGTACTTTATCACTCTTTCAGTAAAAATTTTTTTCTTAACATCCAAACTAAATTTCCCTTGGCACAGCTTAAGACTGTGTCCTCTTGTTCTGTCAGTTGTTGCCTGGAAAAAGAGACCGATCCCCACCTGACTACAACCACCTTTCATATTCATTATGGACTGGATTCAAAAATAAGGATTTAGAGAATGCAGTTAGACCATCCACTAAGTCTGACAAATTTCGTTTTTATCTTACTGTGGCAACACAACTCAAGAGAACCAAGAAGAGCAAAGTTTGCAACGAAACGTGGTTTTTAGCAACAGGATTACACCAGTAGACCAAGAGTCACTGCTGAGTCATCTTTCTTCATTTACCTAGAAGAGGATTAGTGTAGTGGCTTGAATCTAACATCTCTATCACACATGATTTGAAACTATCCAGAAGACCAAAGAGCAGATCGGGCCTTTATAAGAATTCACAATGTGTTTGGTAGGCACTTTCCAAGCAGTTTCCAATTTAGTTTCCCCTAGAAAGAATTGAGTTACTCCATATCAAACACATGTGCAGTAAGTAAACACTATTGGGTGATTTGCTCAAATTTATACTGTTAGTGGACTTCAAAATAACATCATATATGACATCTTAATCATCTGCTTCCGTGGTTGTCAAATGTGATTCCCCATGCAATTAATCAAAAGAAGTACTCATAAAGTCTTGAGTTATACTTTTATAGCAAGCTGTGTGAATGAAGAGTGGTTTAACTTTCTCTAGATTCAAATTTAGGACTTCTTCATCCCAACTCAAGTATTATTTAATCTTTAAGCTGTCTGCAGCTCCATTTCTGACATAAAGGTTCTGGGTGGTACTGACACAGACACCGTCCTTCAGTGTTTCTTGCTGCTTAGCTCAGGTGATCCCTGCTGTGCTTGCTGGCTTCTGTCAATCACATTCATGCACACCTTCATTTATCTAGAGATTTTTCAGGGAACCAATGCGATTACCTAAAGCCTGATGATTTTTCTGTACTGATTATGCACTTAGGTCAGTTACTGCATCCCAGTCTTGGTGTCTCCTGGAGCACTTGATTTCATTTAAATGCAGCCAATGATTCTCCTCAACTTTGGACCATATGGCTTCTTTAATTTTTCAAGGACATTTAAGTCAGATTTTAAGTGGTTAGTTCTTCTGCCATTGGCTTTCTCAAATTTCCATTTGCTTTCTTAAAAATATTATCAGTCAAACTTCAAATATTAAAAAAAGAGAAAAAAAATTAAAAAGCCACATTTTATCCCTTGCCTAAATGTGCAATAGATTTAGCTGCACTTCATATTTGAAGATCCTCTCAAGTGAACAGTTGAACTTACCCCATACTCTAGAAAGGCATAGCAAAGTGAATTTGAAACATCGTTTGGTATCCTTACTCGATGGCTGAGCTTCCACAAAACATGAACCATGGGCTTAATTTAGTAATGAAAGTTTCATGAAAATTCTTTTGAGAAAGAAGCTGTCATACATAAGTGGTGCAGAGAATCAATCTTTTGTAAAATTTTGGAAGTGGAAAAGTCCCTTCAATTCCCATGGTGAAAAATAAATGGCAAAACTGATAGGTGTTACAGTTTAAGTCATGTTTAGGGAAAGAATCCACTCTGAATGATGTAATCTACCATTATGTCTGATGAATAATGACAGAGGAAGCCATGCCAAGACTGTAATGCAGCAGTTGTGGAAAGCAGACAATGTTTCAGCAGTCTCTTATTACTAGAATGAATCCTATTGAAAAGCATTTCTTCTGTAGTAATATATATATATATATATATATACACATATATATATGACACTGTTAATTTATTTATTTTGTAACCCCAAATGGCCATATATAAAGAAAGCTAAACTGTGATTTCATTGAGGAAAGGAAGAAACCCATATGGCCTACAAGCAAAACCAGGTGTATTTTAAAATTCTGCTGGCTTCTACAAATTAGTTTAACACAGTTTCAAAACTGTTTTGCCACAGTCCAACACATTTGAAGAAGTGCTTTAGCCAAGGCTTTGTACAGCACAACTATTTATTGTAATGTTATTCTAAATCTCAACAGAATTTCTCACCTATCCTCATCTAACACTATGAGAAGTTCTACCACCAAAATGCTGTACAAAGGACTCACATTTTTGCACATGCCTCTTAAGGTCACAGAATCAAAGACGTTACTGTGTACTTCAGGGAGAAGAAATAACATAAATATCTAGCTGGGGTCCAACAAGAAAGCAAAAAAAAAAAGATCTTTTAAACTGAAACTGAAAAAAACCCTTGGTAAAATGTTAATATACTGATGACTGAGGGATATCACTCAGTAACAAGCAAATGGAAAACTTCCAAAAGGGAGGCTGTGTTGAGAAGATGATGTTCTCATTTACAAGCATTCTGGCCTCTGTTCCTTTTTAATAGATGCAGCAGTTACAAAAACAAGATTACAGAGGCCCTGTGTAGACCCTGTGGCATCTGCTTAAGTGGCCCACAGTCTGTTTGGTTTTTTTTTTTAAAGGCCTACATCAAAGATGTGCCCTATTTATCTTTGTGTATTTGCTATGCAAGTGACCAGATTTACCATTTAAAAACTTGACTGGCTATGTGTCAAATTCCACCTGGAGGAATCCTTTCTCCACCAGTAGGGACATGTTAAATGGATCTCTGGCTTTAAATCTTTTTCCCCAGGTTTTGCAAAACAGCTTTCATTTCAAAGGGTTGTAAATGAACTGTAGCAGTCATATGGCTGTTGCATTTTTAGTTCCCTGACTGTCAGTCAGTCACTGATGCATTAAAAGGCATTTAAAAAAAAAAAAAATCACAATAAACTTTATAACATGAAAATACTGCTGTCCTAAAGGATTGGAAATTCTGTTTTTAATTTCTAGGATAATCAAGCCATCTACAGGAGAAAATCTGCTTTCTGGTGTTCTTACTTCAGAGAAAAATCCCAATCCATTTGATGGGAAAGGATATGTTTCACAGCCAACTGGGTAAAAATCAGAACATTCTGAGAGAATTTAATTGGAAAAAAAACAAAAAAACAATTTAATCTGAAAACACAGTGCAAAAGGAGTTTAAAATGTATATTATTAGTACAGGTATTAAAAATATATCTGCATTCATTATGTGTGAATTTTTTGAAAATGATGGTGCAGGTGATCAAAAAATAGGACATAGTTGTAGCCTTTCAGCACACTGTATCAAAAAAGTAGACTATAGTCTCTATTAAAAGGAAATAGATATTGATGTAGGAATACCTGATGATAGTGAGACAGATTTTGGTGGGAGCTGAAGTGGGCCATTTTTATGATTCAGCTGAAATCTTTAATTTACCTCGTAAGATGGATGCACCTCAAAAGAAAAGTAAGGAATGCATTTGAGTATCACATACCTGCTAATGACTTTGGAAGCTGTTAGTTTTTTATAGCTCAGTTTAAAAGAGAGCAAACAGAAAAACAAAAATGTCATAAAAAGTATTCAAAGAAACATAGTCAACCCATAAAATAGATTTAAGGCTTACTTTTTCTTTGCACAACATTAACTTATTCTTTCATCAGTAGACACGGGGAATAACTGCTCAGTACAGGCAACTTAAAACAGAAGTAATCCAGGGGAAAGACAGAGACAGTGTTGTGGTGGTTTCAGTCATCTCTTTATTATTACTACTGACAGGTAACTGAATTTCTCCTTTGCCTGAAGCCATACCACCTGAGGTTTTAATCTTGTCAGATTTTATGTGCTAAGCATGTTTGAGAGAGCTCTAAGGAATAACAGGTACTGCAGGAAACGGTTATTCTTCCTCTTGACTAGTGACACTTGCCAGTGCAACACACTTCCCATATGCAGCTTTCCCTCCCAGTGACTTAACACTTTCAATGGTATTACAGTGATAAAGGTATATATAACAGCTTCTGTGATGTGATCCAGGAGATAGGCCAGCAGACTTAAAATCAAAAAGTATCAGCTTCTCTCACAATTTTGCCCATTCTGCCTGTTTGGAGATACATCAGGAAAGGACAAATCAGTAAAGGGTGATCAAGGACAGACACCCATGGGTCCTGTCATTTGTTGTGTAACTGTGGGATATGCCCAGCCCCTGCCCTGGAGGGATCTCTGCTGAGATAAGAGATTTTGCAATCGCCCAGCAGGACTCCCTGGAAAGGCAAACACTTCTTTGGTCACAGCGAGAAAAGACAGACCCACAATCCTTTAGGAGACCCTATGCAGATCCTTTGTAACCCATTGGCCTTTACCCATCCCCTGTCTCCCTATAAAAGCTAAGGCCTCTGCCCCTGTGGGAGGGAGCTCTCATCCCTGGCTTTCCCCTTTGCTGGAGGGGACCCACAATAAAGCTCCTTCTGTGCGGAACCAGCTACACAGGCCTCTCGTCTCTCTCTCTGGTCTGGCTTGGCCTGGAGGTGCCCTGCAGAGCTGAGCTGCAATCATGAGCTGATAATCACTAAAGAGCTGATAGCCTCTGCAAGGGCTCCTCTGCCAGCAGCTGAGAGGAAGACACCGGGCCTCGGGAAGGCGATTCCTTTCGGGACCATCTCCTCGGGCTGGTCACCTCTTCCTGGGTCAGAGCTACTGAGCCCATCACCAGCCGTAATATGTAACTGCATAATCCACCTATTCTGTAAAGATTCTGACAGCAATCCACTCTTTTATTTGGTACAACTTGTAATGAATTTATATACCAGTCTAGACTTCTCACACCACTATCAAATTTATCATTGACATATGGGAGTTTATAAAGTGAACTCCAGCTTTGGGCAAAGGGAAAGAAGATTAAATATCTGCAGTATTATTTAAATTTTTATGCTGCATTTCTACACTGAATATTAGAAAGAGACTTTTAATGATATCAATGTTTTTCCAGTGTGGCAAACAGTGATGATGTCTGTTTGTGTTTTAAAGGGGTGATTATGTCTGACAAGCAGACAAGTTCTCAGAAACCTTGGTCTGAAGCCATAGGAAGGAATATGAGGTATTCAGTTTCTTGGACTGGGATTCTTCCTGGAATCATTGACTGTGATTTTTCTTTCCCCTCATCTTTTTATTTAGTGTGTTCCCTCATTTCCCACCTCATTGCTTTTGTCTGCTATACATTCTACCAGTCCTAGATTCTTCCAGAAATACAATATTGCCAGAAAAATGCAACAAATTAATTGCAAGACTGCCATGAATCCAACTTTGGATTTCCATTTAACCTTAACATGAGGTTTAGGTTTTACCAGGGAATTATAAGGCATCTGAGAAATATGTTTCTCTTTCCACTAGCTTTGCCTTCAGATCAATAAACTCAGTCCGAGAGGCTGTTATAAACAACTATAAGCTATTTTAAACACCACACTTTTTCTTGCAACTGTTATCTATACTCATACATGCCCCAGTAGCCCAACTTCTTGGCTTTAGTGGTGCCATTGTAAATCTAGAACGCAGTGAAGCCAAACCTTGGTTGTACTGATGGAAATGAAAATTTGAAAAGCCCTGACTGACTGTATTTTCTCTGGCCTGAGTAGCGCTTGCATTTTTACATCATTTCCTTGAAGCTGATGAATCTCATGTCATTCAGGAAGGGGGACAATTTTTACCAATCTAATTTTGCATTTTGTCTCTATTCCTGCATGTTATTCACTTGATCATCATTACCCTATGCCTACCAGTGTCTCAGAAACACCTTGGCAGTCAGCTAAAATACCTGCACTCTTCCCTTTTCTGAGCTGTCATTTTGGTTAAGCAGCTGACTCAAGCAACATGTCATGTTATTCTTTATGTTGTATTATTTGCCTTTTTATATTAATTATTCTAATATTTAGTGAAAAAAATGTGAATTTCAAGGTAGATGTTCTGAAAATTTACGAGGCTTTATTAAAGCATATACAAAGTAAAAAGGATATGACATACCTGTTTTACATTTGAGGCATGGAATCCTTGTAATAGTTTAGTGAAAGAGACGCTTAGTTTTGGCACCCCAAGGTCAATACCAACTTAAATAAATAAATAAATAAATGTATGATCTCAAGCAGGAACTGAGATCAGGTATGGAGTACATAAATTCCACAGCTGCATAGCTTGTTGTTCTAGGCTGTAGGTGTTGAATGAAAAGCAAAATTCTGTATGTGAGGAGACTCACCACCATTCACTCGACATTTGTAATGCTCTGCATAAGGCTAAAAGAATATTCAACCTTGACTTGCTGATAGAGCTGGACAGGTAGGAGGCAAAGTTTGGAGGTAGATCATAGTTATGAAACTAAGTAGATAAAAATAAAACTGCCTGGAGAAGAAAAGAAAGAAAGAAAAAGAAAAAAAAAACCACCCAGAATTTAAAGATAAGCATGCTTTCCCAGACTGGGTTCTTCTCTAAGGTGGAAAATTTGCATAAGAATTGAATCTCTTTAAGAGTACCTGAAGCATTTATGAAACAGATAACAGAAAGACAGAGAAGCTTTTCTTTCTGCCCTTGGGGGAGAGGTAAATATTAGTAAATACCTGTTACCTTATGCTTTGGTGTTTTTTCCTAATGTTAGGAAAGATGTTATTTGCATTGAACTTTTTAAAAAGAACTTTTTTTTTATTTTTACTGACTGAAATCTGTGATAAAAGTGATGTAAGTGCAAGTGGGAAAACGGTCACACTGGAGCTGTGACAATCCTCAGGAATGGGGAGCTGAAAATATTCAGTGTCACAGTACCCAGTACCACAAAACATTCTGGTACTCACATGTCTCCAAGTGACAGATTTAATCCCATAATCCCATTGTAACTGGTTTCTTCTATAACTCTATTCCATTTCTCATCTTTCTGTTGAGCACTATAAAATACCTGGGGCTTTGGAAAAACTGACTATAAATGTGGAACGCTGTGATGAAGTAACTTAGTAAACACTAAGTAAATCTTGTTTTATTTAGTCATGCACAATTCCTTGAACAGGGTTACTCACAGCTAACTAGAAATGTTCTTTTCTGGGAATTTGGATTTGGTGTTATTTCCTGGGGGTAAATCTGATTATAAAAATTTCAGTGAAAGGGAAATGTGGGTACAAAACAAGATTCTTTGCTGCCTGCCTTAGCGTCTCCTTCCATAAAGCCTAGCACTGTCCCCCTGGTTGAAGCATGGCTTCCCAACACTGGAACCTGTTCTGCTGGGGGAAAAAAAAAAAAAAAAAAAAAAAAAAAAAAAAAAAAAAAAAAGTAGATGATTATGTAACAGTGCCACCTGGTGCTACCTGCCAAAATAAAAGCTTTAACATGGAATGGAAAAATCCTGTCAAAGAATCAATAGGAATCAACCTCTTTTATGACATTAAGTATACAATGATATGTTGTTTCAGCCCTTGTACTCCACTACAGCTGTCTTTTGCATTTTGTTTTGACTATGATTGTGTTTAATTGTAACTTATTCTGAGAGAGAATTGCTATTAGGTTGCACTGAAAGCATACAATAAAATCTCTGAGATTGTGTAAATTATAGACAGAGCTATTATACCAAAAAATTATGTTTTGTCATATTCCTAGTATCTGAAATATCTTCATTACAGGCCCTAATATCTAACTGCCAATTCAAAAGCATATAAATGTTTGTGTGCTACTCAAACAAAGGTACTGGCAAAGTGTTTCAGAGAGAAGTCGTTTTGTGAACGAGCTCAGGAAAAGCTTTGTATCAGCTGAAAAATGGAACTTTAGCTGATTATCATACTCTTAGTACCTTCTGTATAAGTCATCTCAAGCCAGGGAATAGCCTAACAATGTAGCATAAAAAAGAGATTTCTTTATAAAATATAATTTTCTAAATTTCCTCTTGCAAAGGTGATTTTCTTCTCAAGTCAGTGACCCTGGATTTATTTTTCACTTATATATTTATTGTATATATATAGATACATATACACGCACACAAAATATATGCAAGAAATGAACATCAGCCACTAAAAAGTTATTAAAACTCCTGTTAACTCAATAACCTAGAGTTCTTAACCTCTTGGCTTCACATGGAAGCGTCATCTGAACCACAGGAGGTTTTCTTGTTTTCAACCTTCTCTGTAATAACATGAAGCACAGAAATACTTGATTCCAGGCACCATATGGGCTGGTAAGTTTGTTCTAGTGTCTTGCCACCAGCTTGCAGACACAACAGACTACAGATAACTGTCACTAAAATGAAAATACTTATTGGCTTTTGAATGATTGTACCAAATCTGTTGCTGCAGTATGTTTCTGTTTGTCCATAACTGCACTGAACCTTTAGTTCTTGTAATTGCAGAAGCTTGAAAAGGTTCTCCTGGGCTGTGAGTTTGTGCTCTGCTGTCTTTGTTTGTACACTGTTTGTCTTGCATGGCACCAGTCTAAAGTGAGCAGTGCTCATTAGAAATGGCAAACAAGACAAATTGACTTTAAGTTCTTCATAGAGAAGTTCTTCCCAGCAACTTCCCTGTCCTAAAGGCTGGAGTTTTATCTAACTTCTGTTGCAATGTCCCCCTGCACTCACTCTATTGCTTTGCTCTTTTTGAGGACAGGCACCATTTTCCCAGCTATGGTGGGAAGTCTCACTTTAGCTCTCACACAGAAGGAGAGTCCTATTGAGATCTGCTGTGGAATAAGCACCTACAATCAGCAGATGGACCTGGGGAGGTTCAGCAGCTGATATAAGTGCTAAGAGTCAAATCATCTGAGTTTGATCATGGCATGTCTGCTATTCCCTTCTCCCAAACTCAAAGCTGATGAAACAAAGTATAAAGCCACCATTCTGCAAATAGGTCCATATGCCCAAAATCCCATTTTTGAACTTGAGGAGGATAATGATTACAGCATCTTTCCTAGAGATAAAGAACTGAATTCTCCATTTTTCTTCACTGGGAGTCAAAGGTAGGAGTTAAGTGTCAGGAGAACCTGTCACATTGTGTATTCTTAACTTCCTCTGGGTTTATACCAGATGGGATGGCCCAACATCCAAGTGTTTTCCTTTCACTTAGGAAATTTCTTCCTATTTTTGATTTTTTTCAGTGTGTCCAAAGTTTTTATTACTCCTAAAGATGATTTTTTGGTGTAGACTTTTTTTTTTTCCTTTTGACTAAACCCTGGAAAATCACATTTTTAAAAGAGTAAAAGGAATTACGAGTCACATTTGGTTTATGTGAATATTTAAATGGACTGGTCCTAAAGCTGAAAATTTAGGGTAAGAGAGAAAAATAACAGACAAGGTTGAAAAATGGGTTATTATTCAGGGATCACAGACCACTAAGGGCTAATCATTGACTCCTTTTATTATGCAAAACGGCATCTGGTGTTCAGCTTCCACATTTGGAAAAAGTGTTTTCTAATGAACCTCCTATTCTACATTTGCTTTCTACTTTTAATATCCTGTTAAGCACACTGCTGGCTTATCTGCAGTAAGAATCAGAGTTTTAAAAGGAATTAAATGAATCCGTCCAAAGGTACAGAAATGTAAATCCAGCTATTAGTTAGGCCATTTGACAGCATTAGACTATCCATTAGTTTGCTTTTTTTAGGAAGAGCAAGAGATGCACAGATGTGAAAGGGGAAAAGTGTCACAGTTTTGACTTCCTTTCAGTCTTTGCAGCATGGCCTGTTGTGCTTTGTACTCAGAAAGGCAAGGAAATCCAATCCAGTAGGGAAAGCCTAATTAAAGACAAAGATTGTGATGCCATTTACTTCAGTGAGTGTTTTTTTTAGGAAACCTGCCATATCCATTAGAGCTGTTGCAAGCGAGACAGGTAGTGACATTGGTTGTGGATTATGTGATCCAGTAATTCCAATTAAGAGCTAATATATTTACCCCAGTTCTATCCTCCTTCTTCCCTTTTCCTGCAGCAAAAATCGTTGAAGAGCAGCAATGAGAGCCAGTCAGGTCTTTTATGTAGGACAGTGAGGACATGAAGTCTGTATGAGACAGATGAGAGAGAGTCAAGAATTGGAAGGGATATGGTCTGGGAGTTCATGGTTTGCTTGGCCAAGCATAAACACAGGCTGGGCAGAGAAGAGATCGAGAGCAGCCCTGCTGAGAAGGACTTGGGGGTGGTGGGGGATGAGAGGCTGGACTTGAGTCAACAATGTGCTCTTGCAGCTCAGAAAACAAATCATATCCTGGGCTGCATCAGAAGAGGCATGACCAGCTGGTTGAGATTCTCCCCTCTGCTCTGCTCTTGTGAGACCCCATCTGCAGTGCTGCATCCACCTCTGTGACCCCAGCATAAGAAGGATGTGGACCTGTGGGAAAAGTCCAGAGGAGGCTAGAAAGATGATCAGATCCAGGCTGAAACACCTATGAGCACCTGAAGCATCTATGGGAACAGGCTGAGAGATGGTTATTCCCAGAGAAGGGAGGGCTCTCGGGTGACCTTGTAGCAGACTGCCAGTACCTAAAGTGGGGCTACAGAAAACTGGAGAGGGACTTTTACCAAGGCCATTTAGCGACAGGAGAAGGAGGAATGGTTTTACACCAAAAGAGAGTAGGTTTAGACAAATATTTGAAAGAAATTCTTGACTCTGTGGGTGGTGAGGCACTGGAACAGGTGGCCCAGAGAATTTGTGGACGCTGCATCCTTGGAAATGTTCAACGCCAGGTTGGATGGGGCTTTGAGCAACCTGGTCTAGTGGAAGGTGTCCCTACCCATGGCAGAGGACTTGAAACTTGATGATCTATTAAGTCCATTTGAACCAAAGCCATTCTGTGTTTCTATGGCTTTATGTCACATGTTCCAGCCAAAAGCATTTAGACCATAAGGAAATATGGATTTAACTCCAGCCTGTACTTTTGTCTGTAAATGAAACAGTTCTCAGGAACCATCTCATGGAACAGTAAAAGACATGCCAGGAAAATGCTGTCAGTCTTCAATATTGCCCCGAGAGGCAACAGGCAAACTTATCTGTGACTCACTCCAGGGATCATTCCACTGAGCAAGTATGTGATTACTTACTGGCATGGTATGGATTTCAGGCAAACAAAACAAGCCAAAAGACACAGTGCACAAATTCAGTTTTGCAAGTTACAGGATGCAGAAAAGCAAAACATCACTTCCTCTCCCCGGTTTATATAAGCACCTAGATACAGGGTTTGAACTCTCGGTGGGATTCATCCGACCAAGCAGAGACACCTAAATATGTTCATCTAATCATGAACTGGTTATTTTAATGGATGCCCTGCTACCAACTGACTCAAATAGGTCAGCTAAATCCCCTTTTAAAAGTGTTTATATCTCTCTATTGACTACAAAGTAAGTCTCAAGTGACTAGTTCAGATGTAGCTGTCTACACTGAAGATGTCTAAAGTTAATGAGATGAATCTCAACCATAAGTGTCCTATCTACTTGGGAACAGAAAAAGAGTTTGGAAGCATCTTAATAAAATATATAAATGAAAATGCTGTTCAGTTACAACACTAATTCCAAGTGCTCCCAGAAGTGAGATTCTAAAGATCTATCAGAGGAACAGTTTAGGTGCTCTTAGAAAGCACTGACAAGTTGACAGTATTGTAGTTACTCCTGTAGCACTGTTGCTACCTGTACAGCACTGCTCATGGAGATGGGATGAGGCTTGGGGGAAGTATGTGCCATTCTGACAGTCATGGTAACATCCCCTGATGGGTTTAGACCTAATGCACTGGAAAAGAGGTTCTCACATTAGGTAAAATGATCAGCATGCAAAATGAGCTAGCAGAATTCATTTTTCCATTTACTTCTTGCTAGTTTTAGTTTCTTCAAAATAGAAGACATAATAGATGCAGTGATGCATGGGAACTTGTCTTCATATTAGATCCATCGTTAATGGTTCAAAATTATCTACACAGTTGTGTTTTATTTAGTGGCCAACAGTCCTTTTATTCTTAATTAAAATTTTTATTTCATTTCATTCCTATTTCATTTTCTTAGTACATCAAGAAGATGGGAGATTTTTTATAAATCATTTTGTTCTTTGGGGAAGCCAGGGTAAAGTTATATACCTTTCTTTGAAATATATCATAAAAGACAATTCAGTTACTGATGAGGCATGAATGTATCTAATGACATCCTCTGTAGAGTGATTTGTTTTAATTGTCACAGTGGGACCTGTTATTACACAGTGGTAGAAGGGGTCACTGCATTATAAAATTAAAGCTGATGCAAGGCATTTATTTCTAGCTTATCTGTAAATTCAAGTATTTGGGATAAAAATATCCTGACTGCAGAGACAGTGTATGGCAACATGCACAGCAGTGGCACATGTCTCTTAATAATAAACAGCTGTGTGAGGTCAGATGTTAAGGAAATGCAAGGGAGTGGTACACTGGGATTTTTTCATATGTGCATTAGCCCAAATGAAGTCAAGGGAAAAGTATCTGAGTGTAGGAATAATTTCTATTACCAGAGGTTACTTTTCAAGGGCAATTAAATGTGCTGGCTCGTATTCATGTTGCTGTGCCACAGGATGTGAAAAATAAGTCAAAACCTGCTTTGAATGGAAAGCATTGCAATACCTTTGCTAAATTTTCAAAGTTTAAAAATTAATAGTTAATTACTGAATCAGTGAAAAAGGGATGGTTGGTAGGGATTTTTGAAGGCTTTTTTGCATGTTTGTGACTTTCATTTCTGCTTTTTGCTTGTATATAATATTTTGCACCCAAAAGTATTTCAAATGCACATTGTCTGTTCATGTACCCATCTGCTGATCCTTACTCAACTGGCAGGATTTCATTCATGTGAACATCTCTGCTCAGTTCCCACAAAAATGAAAATAAGAACCTCACTGCTCAGTATCTCACATAGTATTATTAGTTCCTGTAAATATACACAGGAAGATTATTTTAGGCAATACTCAAAATTAGTGAAGACACTGATTTAATTTAAATCTTTCAGCTGAACTCAGAGAGACAGATTCTATATTTACCCAAATTCCATGACTCAGTAGAAACATCACTGTGCAATCCGATGTCCATATGCACTCCTATCTCCTAGAGTTAAGAAGTGATTATTTTATGTCAGATTCTTAGAAAATAATTTTTCGTTAGTCAAACACTCAACAAAGTTTTCTTCTCTTATGGCACCTACTAAATAGCAATGCTCTGTTTGTGGCAGCAACCAAAAAATTCTCAGGAAAATAGTTTTGTATTGGGATACTGCATTATTGGGCTCAATCTATGAAGCTGACATTTAACTACCATATTTCCTACTTTTCCTTCTCATTTGTCATTATTTCATTATGATAAATCATCTAGTTATACAACCAGAGGTGGGAAAGATCTATGTGATCATTAGTGCAGCAAAATTTTTCTTCCTTTCTTCCACCTAGCTATAAATAGGCTTTAAAATGAGATTCTATCCATGTGTTTTGAGAGCTACAAAACATTACTGACTTCTCAGTTTGACTCATTTAATCTTGGCAGGGGTTAGTTCTTGGTACTACAAATACTTTACAAATGGTCTGTCCTCTTCCACGTGAGATTTAATGTGTGAGAAGTGAGGTCTAGTCTCTTTCTCATATTTTAATCAAAGGGAACCTGTAGAATAGCTGTGGTTCCTCAAATCTGAAAATGCATGCCAAAAAAATTTCCTTCACTTTTATCCTTCATTTTAATCTTGTTGGCTGATTTCATTACTAATATAATATAAATTTAGTAATTTTTAAAATTTGTATTGAGTTCACTTATTGTCCTGTTAATTTCTGCTATCTTGTTTTCTATGGAAGTTTCTTTGCATTACCTAATCTTTGAAAGTATTATTACCTTTTCTAATATTTGCTGTCTCCTGTTGCTTTCTCACTTCCTCTCAACAGACTGCAGAAAATTAAAGGAGAGATGTTACCAGTGATGACAACTATCTAGGACCTGAAGATAGAAATACTTTTCGTTTCCATTTTGGATGAACTGTGTATTTCTGCCTGTTTTATAGGTACCTGACAGCATGGCTGTTTTCTTCTCAAGCCAGGTCACCGAACAGGTCAATCTATTATTGCCCTGAATTGAGTTTGCTTTGTGGGATTGTTCATTGCACTGATGTTTTTGCAGCCCCTCTCTGTTGCCTTTCCTTATCTTCACTCATTTTTTCTAGAAAAAGAAAAAAAAAAAAAGAGATTATTAGGTTTAAGAATACAGCTTTATCAGGAAGTTTACCTCAAGTAAACCATTAGCTTTTGTTTCAAACTGTTGTATGAGCCAAAAGGGATTCAGACTAGAGCACAATGGTGACAATGAAATATGTGGACAGGTTTTTCTTTTAAAATATAAACATCTGATTTCTCACTTATCAAGCCCTGGGCAGTCTACAGAATCTTTTACAAACTTGTTTAGTTATAGATATTAAAATGGTATTACAAATATACAAACATTTTTTTTGTGCTTTTCTCTGCTAATAAGTGAGATACTATATGAGGTATCATTTTCTCAACATGATCCTACAGCTGCAGCAACTGATATTTGTACAGAGTGAGGAAGCTACAACTTACATATATATACAGGAACTGATTTCATACTGCAGTTAGTGGTACAAGCCAGGTACATGCAAAGTGGGATTTAGGTGAACTGCTCTCTAGAAAACCCTATAGGCCTCTGTGGACGATAGGGGAAGTTCAAAGGCAGAATTTTACAAAACAAACATCTCAAATCAAATTAGTTGCTGTTCATTGTAAAAAAATTGTTCCTCCATGATTTTGAAGTTTATGTTGGATTCTGTGCTGTTAGTTCATCCTAAAGATTTGTGCAGCAATTTACTCTTCAAAATTGTGCAGCGAGATTTTTTGCAGCCTTCTCTAAAGGAGGTGTTATTTTTTGCTGCAGTTCAATGTGCTCCATTACAAAAACTCCAAAGAATAAACGTGGAAGGCTTCCCCCCTCCACCCCTCTAAAGCACAGTTTGTATGGCAAAAGCCTTGCCATTTTAATAAAATAGAGAGCAAAGCAATCTCAATACTGGCAACTGTAAGATAATCAACATATTGTTCAAATCTTCCCCCTGAAATAACCTCTGGAAGGCTTGATGAGGAATCACTTCTCTGTCCTAGTGGTGCTTACCTCATTTTCAGTAGCATTCTCTCATCCTATTCAAAAACCAGATTAACTCTATTCAGAAAATAATAAGCCATTAATTTTGCTGTCAACAGCAATGCAGGTAATTGTTAGTTTTATGCCTCCTTCACAGAACCATATGATTAAAATTGGTCTGCAAAAGATTCATACAAAATAAATGTAGATGAGATATAAGTAATTTTGGGCTGACAAAGTTTTCTGAGGAATTGATCTAAACCATTACTTCATATTGAATTTAATGATTGTGAGGTGATTGACTGACACAAATGAATAACTTAGTAAAGCCTCTCACTCATGAGAGTGAGTTAGTTATCACCTTTCCGAAATTACGAGTTCCTTCATCCTTAATCCTCTCTTTATATCCAGGTTTGAAGTGAATTTTTAATACTCCTCTCTTAAGGCTTTTTAAAATAAAAAAAATTGAAAGAAGATTCGTAGTGCTGAGGGTTCTTTAGTGCTAAAATACCCTGTCTTTTCTTCTTGCCTTGCACCTTTGGAGTTTTTCCTTATATTAGAGACCCAAAATGTTATGCCATCTCCATCAATTCTATCCTGTGTTGCTTCCCAGGTAGCCTCACAGTCATGTGGTTCTATCCTCAGTCAGAGGTTGTGAGCACTGGGCCCTTTTTCACAAAAGAAACTTGCCAAGAATCATGCTAAATAGCTGGGGCAGGAGTGGCAGCAGTGGTGGGTGTGTGTGTACCATTTTGCAACACCAACCTATCTGTTGTTTACTAAAACTTGATTTGGAGTAAGATTTAGCTTGTTCACAAGAGATAAAAGAGTTAATATCTGCACTAATCATCTGAAATATATATTGAATTTGTCAATAGAATAAACATACATTCTAATGCTTTGTAGAACATAAAATATCAATTATTTGTTTCAGGATCTTTCTGTCATTTATAGTAATTGCAATAACAGATATGCTAAATTTATTCCCAGATGTTGATTCATTAAAAATTAATAGAAAGGAAGAAAGGGAGGGAGGGAGGGAGAGAGAGAGAGAAAGAAAAGAAAGAAAGGGAAGGAAGGAAGGAAGGAAGGAAGGAAGGAAGGAAGGAAGGAAGGAAGGAAGGAAGGAAGGAAGGAAGGAAGGAAGGAAGGAAGGAAGGAAGGAAGGAAGGAAGGAAGGAAGGAAGGAAGGAAGGAAGGAAGGAAGGAAGGAAGGAAGGAAGGAAGGAAGGAAGGAAGGAAGGAAGGAAGGAAGGAAGGAAGGAAGGAAGGAAGGAAGGAAGGGAAGGAAGGGAAGGAAGGGAAGGAAGGGAAGGAAGGAAGGGAAGGAAGGGAAGGAAGGGAAGGAAGGAAGGGAAGGAAGGGAAGGAAGGGAAGGAAGGGAAGGAAGGAAGGGAAGGAAGGGAAGGAAGGGAAGGAAGGAAGGAAGGAAGGAAGGAAGGAAGGAAGGAAGGAAGGAAGGAAGGAAGGAAGGAAGGAAGGAAGGAAGGAAGGAAGGAAGGAAGGAAGGAAGGAAGGAAGGAAGGAAGGAAGGAAGGAAGGAAGGAAGGAAGGAAGGAAGGAAGGAAGGAAGGAAGGAAGGAAGGAAGGAAGGAAGGAAGGGAGACATGAAGATATAGTGGACCTAACACTGTTAGAATGAGCAGAATTTAGTCAAAATCAGCAAACCCCAAACTCAAAAAGAGTGAGGTGCTGAGTACAGCATGAGCCAAAATCTCAGTTTTTGGCTGTTAAAGTAGAATTTATAATCCTCATTGAAGTATTTAAACTAGAATTAGGCTTTCCATCTCCACAGCCTGAAACACTGAATAGCCAAGACAGTAACAGGAAAAAAGTTGCAAGTTTGCATTAGTTCTCTTTCCATATAGAAGGATAGCCCTGGGCTCTTGTCTCTGTTTCTGCTGCTTTTGCAGCACCACTGGAATTTTTTCTTTACTGTAAAATATATAAACAGAGTCTGGAGCAAACATTCCCCTTCCTTCTATTGTCACAGTCAACTAATTTCTTTGATGTGGTTCATGAATCAAGTGTCTTTTTGCACGTTCACTGCCTGACTCCTTGGAATGATAAATTTCCCATTCCTTGAAAGACTTCGGCAAGCTTCAACAGCAGTGGTGGAGGCTGATTGTGTAACAATAGCAGCTCTACAATATCTGTGTTTGGATCACCATCTTCAGGTAAAGTTCTGATTATAAGAGATCCTTATGGTCAGTGATCCTTTTAAGAATCCCATAGGCTTGACACTTTAACTATGAGCATTGTGTTGATACCAGGTAAATTGTTTTAGGTCAGCTATTCAAAGACAATGATCTGAAAGGTGTTTTCCAACCTAAATGATTCTATCAAGTGTATTCTAGATGAATACACTTTCTAGAAAGATCGTAATTCTGCAGAGGAAGTAGTGAAGGAAAAAGAAATTAGACTGAAGTAGTCAATGAGCTTAGGAAATAAGACAGAAAGAAAGAATGCCATAGAATAAGAAATTAAATTTTCATTGTTTTCCCACAATCACAAAGGAAATGAGGATAAATTTGAACCTGCACCTCCCATGGCTGAAGGTAGGGATCTGACATTAGTACATATGTTTCATGATTTTTTTTCTGTTTTATTTGCTAACTAGCAATTGCATCATTCTCCTTTTATAATGAAAAGCTTTTACATATCTTGATTGTAAAAAACTCACTCAGTTTAGTCCTGACAACTTCAGAAGTAATTATTCTGGGGTTTGGTTTTTTTTCCTTATGTTTGAGTTTCTGAATGGAAACAGTTACACTATTTGGACCCTTCTCAATCTACTTATCATAGCTCCACATGAAAAGGGCAGCTATTAAACTTCATTGTTCAGTGTGAAGATCTCACACAGCTGAAACTCTTACTAATCTGGACTCAGATTAGGTGTTTCTTACAGTGATTATTTTTGGTAAATTTTTTTACTAGCTCGTCTTTGTAAAATGACACTTAGAATTATTTGACTTGAGATTCTAGAAATAGGCTTCATCTACTATTCTCAAATACTGATTGTTTATAATAAATTATGTTGATTTTTTCCAGAATAAATGTTTCTTTTAACTTTACTATGGTGCAGAGCCTAGGGAAAAAAAATTCACAGCTGATAAACACTTGAACAGGTTGTCCATGTTGCTTTACCTCTCTATCCTTAGAGAGAGTCAAAACTCACCTGGACGGTGCCATAGGGAGCCCGACCTTAAGTTAGTCCTCCTTTGAGAAGGGGTTGGACATCCCAGAAAGCCAAACAAGGTGATTATGAACCTTTGCTCTCATGAGACCCTACCTAGAGTACTGTGCCAGGCTCTGCAGTCCCCCCTGGGACAGAATGGACATCAACCTCTTGGAGGGGTCCAGAGGAGGCCACAGAGATTTCTCCTCCGATGAGGAAAGGCTAAGAGAACTGGGATTGTTCAGCCTGGAGAAGAGAAAACGTAAGGGGGACCTAACTGCAGCTTTCTAGTACCCAAAGGAGGTCTGTGAGAAAAATGGTGCCAGAGAATTTTGTGGGGCCTGTTGCAACTGGAAAAGAGATAAAAGTTTCAGCTGAAGGGAGGTAAATTTAGATTACATATTAGGAATAGGTTTTTTACAATGAGGGTGGTAAAATACTGGAACACATTTTCTGGAGAGGTGGTAGATGCCCCATCCCTGGAGGCATTAAAGGTCTGATTGGATTGGGGCTCTGGGAAACCTGATGTAGTTAAATTGTCCCTGCACATTTCAGGGGGGCTGGACTAGATGACTTTTAAAGGCCCCTTCCAGCCCAAACCATTCTATGATTCTATGATCACATGGGACCCCTTCTAAACTAATTGTCTTGTGAGTCTATGATCCATGTTCTCAGTGTGAAGAAATCAATTTGACTTTTTCAACTGAATTTCTTTATCCACTGCGATGCAGACAGGCTAATCTTCTGGAAGCTCTAAAATATGGGATTCTCTGGACAATGGCTTTCCCGGTTTAGACCTTTATGTCTATAAATCCCAGAAATACTGTCTATGGTGTAAGGTCGCTGTTCATAGCATCAGAAATAGTGAACTGAAGGATATTGCTTCACAGAATTGAATATAGACTAAACCTATATAACTAAATGGACTCTACTTAGAAGGCATAGATTTTTTTTTAGTGGAGCTGTATGGCTTTTCTAAATCATTCTACAAAGGTATACCATAAAAATCTGGTACTCCATTAAGTTCTACAGGCACAGGGGAAAAAAAGGAAGGAAGGAAGGAATTCGGAAGGAAGGAAGGAATTCGGAAGGAAGGAAGGAAGGAAGGAAGGAAGGAATTAGGAAGGAAGGAAGGAAGGAAGGAAGGAAGGAAGGAAGGAAGGAAGGAAGGAAGGAAGGAAGGAAGGAAGGAAGGAAGGAAGGAAGGAAGGAAGGAAGGAAGGAAGGAAGGAAGGAAGGAAGGAAGGGAAATTTTAATATATTTTCTTCAAGAGAATGAAGGAGTTTAATCACAAGGAAAGGATTTAAGACAGTGTTTCTTTCTCCGTCCATTTTCTATGTTTAGTTCCCTCATCCCTCTCTATAACTCCAGAGTCCTGTTTTTAAAACTTCTTAAACATTGTTTACCAAACGAGTTAGAGTATCAAAATGAGGAAAGAGAGGCTCATCTGATCACTGGGGGCCAGACTATGAAAAATATACAGCAAGTCTGGATTGCAGCTCAAACTCAGGAGCTGGATCTGGTAATGGTTCTCGTCCTCAGTCTTAGCCTGCAAGGTTAGAGGGGCTCACCAAGTCCTGCACACTGCCCAGAATGAGAACATGCATGTGGACACAGAGAGGAACTCAGCTGGTAATTCATTATTATGGTACTTAACTATGTCCTTGAGATTGTAAACTGAAATTTTTATTTAAAACCAAAAAGTTTTGCTGTCGTGTATGACTAAAAGTTACTTCTCTACAACCCTCCTCAGCAAAATATCTCCTGGCTAGGTACTGGGATATATTATGGAGATGATAAAATAAAACAAACCTAAGAAGTAGCCAGTGAAAACAACAATAAAAAATAATCCAAGTATGCATTGCCTGCTTTTTATTTCTCAGGGACCTGAAATAACATCGTATAGATAAGGACTTTTCTCGATTTCCATCTTTATACCCTGACTCAGAAACTGTACCACCAGGTATTAATTAGCAAAATCCATATATTCACACCTGTAAAACAGATGTTCCTGAGTATACAAATGGAGCCACAGTGATTCACACATTACTACCACATTATAGTGTAGTAAATCATTACACTTTATTGTTTAAAAAAATAGTAAGATAATAACAGAAAATCTCTCAGCAGCTGTCATTGTGGCAGGAAAAACACAGCATTGCTAGACAGCATTAGCAATCTACTAAGTCTTAGTGCTTTGGACGACAGCCAAAAAGCTTAGATCACCGTTTTAGCTGTTCTTATCCTACGGGTTTGTTACTGTAATAATGTAGTTTACAAACCATCAATGTAGGATTCTTTTTAAAAAAACGAAAAAGCCTGAAACAGCAGTCTCTGGAATCTACACACTATGACATGGAGTCAGTTAATAATGTGACATTCAAACAGACAGAACTAATCTAAAGAGACTGTTATTAAATTATACTTCATCCCTTGGTAGTGGGAACAGGTACATCTGAAGTCCCTATTGTGGTGAATTGAGTTTCATTTAATAAAACCTTCATTATTTCCCAATTTTATATGAAAAGAAAACTAAATAGATTGCTTCTGGGCACGTCACTGAAAGTAATCGCTGTTCACTGGAAGTGACAATGCCCTGAACATGATTAACATTTTTAGATTTGTTAAAGAGCCCCCATAGCAAAGACTGAAGTTGTTCTCTTGCTATTCCAGAATCACTGATTACTTTAGTAGTGCAGGACTGTTTCTGAAAATACTGTCTTTAAGCAACAGGAATGAGTAATAAACATGCTGATTATCAGCTAGAAAGGAATGACTACATTTTATGCCTGAAGATAGGTGGAAACCTCGTCAGCCTAAGTAGATTATGACACAGAATTAGGTCAATTTGCAGTGAAAGTATTATAAAGCTCCTTTGTGGTCTACTGTCAGAACCCACCACAAATCATCTTGCTGTTTCAGTAAGCTTCTGGCTTTTTTTCCTGTTGATCTTCTTCAGGGTTCCATCAGTTTTATTCCTTTGCTTGATCAAAATAATAATGACTTAATAACTTTCTCCATATTAAAAAAATACTATCTATACACAGAAAGACTCAAAAAAAGAAAGAGGGGGAGATAGTTTTGCAGATTTTTCCTTTCAATACTGGAACTTAGCCATTGGGGATGAAATATAAGGATGATTAAGTTACTCAAAGCAGTATAATACAAATCTGTGGAACAATGCAGGAAATGCTGATAAATTACAATTCTAAGAGCAGGATTCTAGAAATGTGCAATACATTTACCAAGCTTGATATTTAGCAAAGACATCACAGCTAATTTTTTTTTCTTTTTTTTGTTCTTTTTCTACCTTGCCATGGGGTCAAGATTTATGACATTTTAAGGAAAAAAAAAAAAACCAACCTGTAATGATGCATAGACATTATGCATCAAGGTCCCAAGAAACTTGCCTCCCATCCTCTGAAGCAACTTAACTCTGATTAATTACCCAGAACAGAATGACATGCACATATAGCAAGATGAAGAAGTAAAATTTACACACTCTGGACAATTTTTGGAGTTACAAATCCTACTAATTAAAACAACTGCTGCAGACTCTTTTTAAAAAGCATTTTTAAAGCATCTGAGCAACATTCTGAGACACTACAAAGTGTTATTTGCAGAACTTGTGTGCCAGAAACTGGTGGTTAGGTCTCAGGGAACAGAACCACTTTCAACAGCTACATGAAATTTTCTCCAAGAATACTACAGCTATCACAAATGTTGTGACAGAAGTGATAAATCCCCTTAAACAAAACTTGTACCCATTAGGCTGAAACAAAGGGAAAACAAAAACTATTAAGCTACATTCATTTGATGACTCACTGATTTCTGAGTTGCCCTCCATTGTGCTTTTTCAGTGATGAAATCCAAGTTGATATCTGTGAACATATCAGAATTGAATAAAATATAGCAATAGCACAGACTGTGTAGTCAACATGGGATTTTTTTCTGAAAATAAGCAGCATCTTCTTATTCAGATGCTTCCCCTAGTGCCTGAAACAGAGCATTTCTATGTAAGGTATTAATTGGCAAATAACTGTGAGGAGTGTCCGGGACCTTGAAAGGTTGGAGAGATGGGCAGAGAAGAACCTTGATGAAGGGACCTGCACCTGGGGAGGAATAACCCCACAGACCTGTACAGGCTGGGGCTGACCTGTTGGGAAGCAGCTCTTCAGAGAAGAACCTGGGGGTCCTGGTGGCCAACAAGCTGTCCATGAGCCAGCAGTGTGTTCTTGTGGCCAACAAGCTGTCCATGAGCCAGCAGTGTGTTCTTGAGGCCAAGAAGACCAAAGGTATCCTGGGGTGCATTGGGAAGAGCTTTGCCAGCAGGTTGCAGGAGGTGATCCTGCCCTTCTACTCAGCCCTGGTGCGGCCTCACCTGGAGTGCTGTGTCCAGTTCTGGGCTCCTCAGGGCAAGAGAGACGTGGAGCACCTGGAGCAGGTCCAGTGGAAGACAACAAACACAATTAAGGGACTGGAGCATCTCCCTTATGAGAAAAGGCTGAGGGAGCTGGGCCTTTCAGCCTCAAGAAGAGACAACAGAAATGGGACCTCATCAATGTCTATAAGTATCTGAAGGGGGATGGCAAGAGGATGGAGCCAGGCTCTGTTTTGTGGCAAGGGGCAGAAACTGAGGTACAAGAATTTCCCCCTGAACATGAGGAAGAACTTCTTTACTGTGCAGGCGACCAAGCACTGGAACAGATTGCCCAGAGAGGCTGTGGAGAACTGTCTGGACACAATTGTGTGCAATGTGGTCTAAGACAACCCTGCTTGAGCAGGGAGGTTGGGCCAGATGACCCACTGTTGTCCCTTCCAACATGACCCATCCTGTGATTCTGTGAAATGAACAGGCCAAACACAGTCAAAACTAAGCCTCTCTCCAATGAACCTGCATCCAGCTAAAACAATCAAATGATTTGTCTTCTTGTTTTTCACATTTCCATCTTCTATGAAAAAAGTGCAATTCAATGACCCAGAACTAGGCTCATATGGATTGAAACTGGATGTCCCATTTTTGTTTTCAAGAACACATGGCTAAATTAAGAAAACCCTTTTAATTTGAATTACTCAAGCAATAATTGATGGTCACACAATACATGTGTCTGTACAACCAGAAGTTTGGGGAAAAACATCAGACACATTTCAGTTGTGTAATGTAATAGAATTTAATAGATTCCTCTTATAGCTCCCTACATTGCATTTGATTTCCATTAAGTAGGTAAGTGGAAGAATCTCTCTCAAGGGGGAATCATCACTGTTAGTTTGGTGATGTTATTTTGTCAGTTTAGAACATTCATTTGCATCACTGTCCAGTAGTAGTTCATAGGATGCTTTGTAACAAGATGGAGAGTGGACCTAAATTCCTGGAGCTGGCCATATTCTGAGCAAATGTCTGCACAATGCTTGTTCTCGCGGTTCCAGTTTGTTTTCACTCTTTCCAGTTTTCATACATCAGATTCATAGGAATTTATGCTATCTTTGATTACAGACATTGTTGTACATATCCAGTAAATATTATGGTGGCAGGATCTAACCAAAGTACAAGAGCTAAGTAGCACTAATAATCCCAAAACAAAGACTATAGTACTCTATCCACTTTCTCCAGGATGAATGTAGTTTGCCTCTGTCCTTCCTATCTCTGTTTCTCCTTTAGAGTATATACAGTTATATGCATTGGAAAGTGGAGGAAACACAGATTTGTGTATTCATCAACATGTTTTACCCTTTCCCATTTCACCTGCATCAGAGAAAGAATGAAGAATAATTTAAAATTCTATTAATAATTCAAAATTCTTTTCCCAATACAAATTTAGATAAAAAGTAAAATAATAAAAAAAGGATAGTGGAGAAGCACTATTTGTGTTTTCTCACTCCAACATCAATATTTTTCTTTGTAGTGGCAAAAAGGTCACAGGGTAGATATGAATAAGTTTACACAGGCTATAAATCTCAACATTTATGTGGAAGAATAGTAATAATCAAAAATCTAAGAATATAAACCAACAAAAAAGCAGAACAGTTCAAGTTGCCAGACACAAATTTTGTGTCTGCAATGAGAGTAATGTTTAAGGAGACCCTGCATGCAGAAAATGATGACTGCTATCTGCCATGCAGTCCTATCTCCAGGTTACCTTTATGACAACCTGCATAAGCAGTCTGCCAGCGGCAGAGAGGGACAGAAAAGTGTATGCTCTGTTGGCTGGCTGCCATTCTCTATGCACTGACTGATAATAATACTTAATCAAATTCCTATCTGTGGTCTTTATCTTGCACCAGTGTATGCAGTCATTCACTTGTTATGTGGATCACGTCTCCCTATTGCTAGTAACAATCTGAAAATGATAACATTTGCTGCTATTTTTATTTCTTTCCTAGGGAAAGATAGGTTTCTACCTCCTTATCCTCCCTTCTCACTTCCCCAACACACATATATTGCATTATTGGCCTTCAGTTGAACTCTGTAACAGTGAACAAGCTCCAGTCTTTTCCTTGCAGATTAACGTTTTAACAGAAATGTTTCCTGTTTATGAAAATGGTGAATTCATATACACAGCTGAACTTGGCTGCATCACGGGTTGAATGTTTAAGAGGAAGAAACAATACTGGTTTACTGTTAATAAATTCTGAACACATATCTTGACAAGGAAATATCCCCACAGCTCCAGAACCAAGGCCTTAGCCTAAAGCATAAAGGTAAAAGTCCTTGGATAGCAAACAAAAGTGGAAATTTAGGAGGCACATTTAGCTGGGCACTCCAGGATCCACTTAAGGCTGTCACATTAACAGTCTTTTCTTCTCCTCCTTCGTAGATTAACAGTCCATGTTCTTCTTTATTGTTCATAGTTATTCATGTGACTGCAGTAAAGGCCTGTCCCAGTTCAGGACCTTTAGTAGGAAAAGCAGAGTGAACTATTTAATGAAACACAGTATAAATGTAACCATACTAAGGCTAGGTATAACTCTTTGTGTTCAGAGGGAACTATATATGCCCAGAAGACTGAAGTTTAAATTGGCTGCTCAATATGTTTTGTGTAATATTTGGGTCTGACAGTACTGACTTCTGTTTATCACTACTCCCCTGTAACATATAGGGACAGATAGCTGAAGATCGAGTAATGTAAATATCTCAGAGTCATGATTTAATGGTTAATTAAGGCTGCAGAAGCACTGACTCTGCCTAGGATGGCCCAGCATAGTTTGCCTTTTCCTTTCATTCCAATGCCCCCTCATTAAGCAAAACTAAGGTGGAAAGAAGAAGTCACATGACTTTGCAAAGAAAGTCCTCTGTTCCTGAAGGGGTAGAGAGCTGCACTGGATTAATTTCTGGTGGAAACAAGATTCTGTCCTCCCTTTCCAGTAATCAGGCTTTAATCTGGTTTTCAGAGCTCAATCACACAACAGTCCTTTGAAATTCTAGGAAGATTAGCACTAGGCATTTTTCAAGCATTCAAGAGCATTGGACTTGTATCTTCCTTATGTGAAATAGAGTTAGGAAGAACATGGTGGTTTGTGTAAGTTCTTATTTGCTTTTATATACTTCACAATTAGCTGTATCCTTGGCAGGAACTGGCCCTGACCCTGAAGCTTTTCATTAAAATGAGGAAAAGGGAAAACTGAGTACACCCACATGGTGTCCTGCAACAGCGAGGAGACATTTTTGGCAGGAGTGGACAAGCTAGCTGAGAAAGTCAACAAAACAGTCGGAATATCAGACTTGTCTTAAGCCAGACATTAAGCTTGTTTAGGGTACCACCTGGAGCAAGCTGGGCCCAGAACCAGTTTGGGGTTGTTTTTGTTTTGGTTTTTTTTCTGAATATAATTCACCGTTTAAGGTTTAAGAGTCAATAAAAGGCCAATTCTGACCCCAGAATAAAGTTATTAAAAGAAATTCTTTTCTGAAAGAATTAGAAAAAGAAAGCAAAACTCACAAATATCCAAAGCATACTGAAATGAAGCAGCTTGTTTTTCTTTATTTGCCAAACCAGAAAAAACTGTGAATGAGAAACAAAGGTTATAAAATCTAAATGATAATAATTATGTTTTAAACTGCTCATTTGAGTAGTCTTAGAAGGGTAAAAAGATGTGACAAGTTAATATGTTCTATCTCTATATGTTTCATAAATAAAAAAAATTATTCTAGAAAACAATCCAGCGTAAGACATAATACATTTTACTTTGTCCTTTTGCATTAATTTTATACCTACAAGAAAACTATTTTTCATTAGCAACATGCAAATATGGAAAGATCTAATATCTTTAATGTAAAAATAAGATAGCAATGCATAATAATAATCTCGACATCATTAACTTGAACAAAAAAATAACAAATTTAAATTAGTTAAACTAAAAACAGTATTCTCAATTGAAAATCTTCAGTCTCTTTGACTGGATCTTACCAGTAAGGTTCCAGCTAAACAATTGTTATTTTTGAAATGCTTTGTTTAGCCTATCACAATGATTTGATCTCTGGGGTTGACTCTAATAGTCTATAATATATAAAGTGTCATTGGGTGCACTGAGATTTCATGGATCAGCTGAGAAAAACACTTATGGAAGCTGATAAGAAAAAAAAGAAAAAGAAATGGAACTTGATGAAAATTAGCATAGGAGATGTCTGCCAAGTGCTTTGTAAGGATAAGAATCCTAAGAAGGTCATTCAAAGCCCATTGGTGTGTCATGAAATAGACGAATAGGAGGTGAATTCACAATTGGGAGATTGGAGTCAGAGCTTAGCACAGGAAATGCTACTAAATATCATTGATAAGAATTGACATTCACATCAACAGAAATCATCTGTCTGAGTTCAACTTCAGAAAACACAATATTTGAAGGGAGAGAAACATCCCTCTGTCCAAATTTGCCTTCAAAGCTGGCTATTTCAAACACATGGACAGAAAAAAAGATGTATCAATAATTTGATTACATCCAAATGATTTCTACATCTAAAATTAAACTAATATTAGTATTTTGTGCCCATATTTCATAATATTTATGTGAGATTATTACCGATCTCATCACTAGTTTTCTTCATACATAATAAGATATAAGATTAAAAAGTACATTAAAAGTTCATTGACATTTGTCACTCTAATTTCCAGCAATAATTATTTTTGCATTCATCTTAGCAATTTTGTAATGATTTCATTGTCCCATGATTTCCCATGATTTCATTGGGTGTGCAAAAGTGTTCATTACCAACTATGTATGAAATGATACCTCTAATTCTGACATTCCAAAGTGGTAGTAACCCAAACATTAAATTACAGAAGCTTCTTACATTGTTTCTCCAGAAAGCAAAGTTTTGAAAGCACCTTAAAATATTTACATATTTAATCGAAAAACTGTATATTTTACCTATCTCTTTGAAATTACTGTTTATAATTTTTTGTGCATATAAGCTCTGTATCCACTTTTCACCCAAGTTCTTACTTTGTATCATTCATAGCCAGAGTATGTCCCCTTTCTCTCCATTTTCATTCTCTTTGTATAAATACATAAATTTCATTCCAACCACTCAGATCAATGAGTTTAACATTTCCTAGAATGCATCAATCTCTTTCTATGGATTCAAGAATAGAATAATAGAATAGAATATACTATTAAAAAAAATAGAATAGCTAATGGAATTCTAACTTTGGTGTCTTTATAAGATTACTAACGACGACTGAAGTTAAGTGAGGTGAAAGTATTGCTAGAGCAATAGCAACAAGAAATCTATGACATGAATTGTTTTGCTCTATGACCTTAGAATTCAATGATGTTAAACTAAAGCAAAAGTAGCTTGAGAGGGTGAAAAATACAGTGTCAATAAAAAGTGCAATAATTTGTCAATTAAATTGAAAATCAAAATTAAACATAAAGAGAAGAAGGTAGAGAAAGAAATACTATAAATGGTACCTGTTAAATAACCATAAAGCATTAAGCCTTAAAAAACAAGCTATGATTTCAAATCTAACAATAGATATCATTCCCATCAGCAGAAACATCTACAGACATTTAATTCTTCTTAAATTCACATTATTGTAGATGGATTTGATTACTTGCATGCAGATTAATCTGTCTACATTATTGCTGTGCCTGGGGTCAAATTTTAGTAAAATTGTCCCTAAAGGGCATTTCCCCCAAGATGTGTTCTGTTTTACCATATCATTCCCCTGAACATCTCTTCATATTATCCTTCTGTGAGATTTTGTCTCCAGTTTATAAGCCTGTACTCTGAAGATAAAGTAATACTCTGGCAATACAAATGTCTGCTGAGGAGCAGAAATCTTTTAATAAAAATACAAATGTATTCTTTCTTCTGTAAATGGTAATTGGTGGATTAGGTTAAGCAATTTAATTCCAAAGAAATAGTTGTCACTTTCCCAGTGTATTCCAATGGAAACATAAATTTCTTCACTATGTGGAAACATTAATTCATGAACATTGTGTACAGTTAATAGAGACTTGTTATTCAACATTTTTAGTAGACCTGATATCTTGAAAAATTTACAGATGTTATTAGGAACTCTCCAGGCCATTTAGTGCATAAGAGCTTTATATGCTTTATCAGCTTAATATTAAGAAGTCATCTCCATCATCTTTTGCAATGTTCTCATTTCAAGTAGAGAAACTGATAGCTGTATAGCCTGCTCAGTGATGAAGTGTGATACAAATAGGAGAAATAATAGAATGGGTTGAGACAGAGTGAGAAAAATAACACATCTAATTGAAACAGCAAGAATTAAGTGAGCAGAATGGAATTTATCTCACCTGTGTTTAGCTATTTTAGCCCAGCTGTTAGTAAGCATGCTTGTCCATCCAAGTACTACTTTGCTCACAAATAATCAAGTCCACAGTTTCATGACTTGCTGGAAAATACAAGGCCTAATCTGTGATTGCTACTGTAAATAAGGAATATCTTCATTTAAACCAGTTGCATTCCACCAATGTAAAGCCAAGACCCAGAGATCTCACTGAGTTTCGGTCTCAAACACAGGTCTCTGCTATGAAAAAGCAGGTATGTAAGTGTACCCATCACTCAAATAATTGTGATTATCATAACAACCTCCTGACCTATTCAGAAATTTCACTTTACATTCCTGTCTTCGTGCTTATCAGACTCCAGTCCGATTATTTTCAGAACCTAAACATTGGCTTTCAGCTCCAAGTAGTCCCCTAAAAAGTCTTTATTTTCTTATAAAAAAGCCTGCAGTACTTCTGCTATCAGTGTCCTACCTGAGAAGGTTGTTGTGTGAACTAGTTCTTTGTGTATGTGCTCTAACAGCTAATAAAATCTGAGGATCCTTTTTGTTAACTATAATGGGAGATGCAATGACATCTCCTGCATCTAAGCCAAAGCAAACTTCAAATGGACTTTGTATTAATCCCCAAAGGAAAAATGGCACAATTCAAGATAGCACTTAAACCATATGTAATACAAATGCTAGTGTGCAAATCCAGTGCAGCCAAAAATTAAAATTATATTTTGTATAAATTATATAAATTTTATATTATTTTACTTTATAAATTTTAAAGATAATATAAAATGTAAATTATATAAAAATACATAATTTTTTAAAAAATTACCTTCATAAGAGCATATTATAAGGGCTATTTAAAGCTTTCTTAGGAAGCCCTTAGGCAACAGCTAGCTATAAACTGAAGTGTTCTCTGGAAGTAGTGATATACATTTGTCTCAATTTTGTATGCTTACATAGTGTTCACACTAATGCAGGTAGGTGCAAGATTTTACTTTAAAGACCTATATAATTTTACAGTGGAAACTTAGGAAAATCTTGCATTATGAACCACTGGAATAACAGTTTTAGCCTGAAAGGGCAATTTGGCAATTATGTGTACAGATCCAGCTTTTACACTCTTTGTGTCCATTTTTTCATCTGTAATATTGAGATATTAATCCTGAACTACTCTTAGTTCAGAGTGATGAGAAAATAAGCAGGGAGTTTTCACTCAGCCCTTTGAAAATTTAAGTCTTATGGAAGTGTAAAGCCTAAAATGTGTTGCTATCAAATACCACAATATTTAAGGATTCTTTTTCAATGCTCTCTGAAGTGCAATAATTTGAGTAAAAATCAGTGATATTTTGAAAGGGAAGTATCTATTTAAACACTGAATCCATGAAAATGAAGGCAAATTTGGTTGTACTAAACTTCGTCTATTACCAGTACAAGGTCAATCAAGAGCTAATTTAACAGCTATTAAAAACTCTTTCCATGACTAAGGGAAGTAAGGATTTTTTTTTAAATAAAATTAACTTTGGCTATAGACTTTTCATGTTAGGGTTTGTTTTGGTTTTGTTTTTGGTTTTTTTTTCCAATGATATTCACATAGTTAATCATCTAAGCTTGTAAAAAGAACAAAATTATGTATATATAGACAGAAGATTTAGCTCAAACTCTTAGAATAAAGAAACATATGTCTAGTATCTTTTTCTCTAAGGAATTATTAGTAGCATTATTGCATTTTACATGTTTTGATCACACATAAAGGAAATGGAAGAAATTTGAGATCAGTAGGCCACATCCATTGTTGGTGTTACTCCACAGAATTCAGGGAAAATACACTGGGGGAAAATTTGACCCAGAAAATCTGAATCTTTTTGCATATAATGAAACTGATTAAGGTCGACACCTGAAGTCAGAACTGCTACAGCACAATTGAAATTATTCCAATACCTTCCTTTTATTTTTTAAGACAATTGCATTTCCATAAGGTAATCTTCGTAACATACTTCACTCCCTTTTTTCTATTGGACATAAGTATATAGAACCTTTAAATCCAATGTTATTTCACAGACATCAGAATACAGATTTTAACTTAAAAATACTAAGATCATATTTGTTACTCTTCATTGCAGATTATACAAAAATTTAAGATGCACATAGCAGAAACAAGGACATGGCCCAGCAATTTCAGTTAAGCAACTTTTCCTTCCTCTTAGCCTGTGTAGACCAGGTCTTTAGTTAGCACCAGTTTGCACAGCTGTCCTAAAGGAACCATGCATCTCTAATTCACCTGGAAATCTGATGCTGTATGAATGAACTGGCATACACGTGCATTTTCTTAGCTGGTATTCTGATGGAACAAATAATTAAGATCCAGTGCACATTAAATACTAATGCTTTATTAAGCATTTGAGCTGATGCTGCTTCCTTTTTTCTTGGTTTCTTTCAAAGCTATTAGATAAAATAGACACTAAAGAACAGATTCTGTAAAGAGGTTGGGGTTTCCTTGTGAATTAAATTTTAAACATTTAAACTTCTTTCTGTCTAAAATATTTTCTTTAAGCTGTAAATTAAATTTCCATTAAAACTGCCTGTTTGTGATACAGTGCATGGAATACCTGACATAGGGAATGTTGATGTTTAATTTACACTGTCTATGTGCCAAGGATATAAAAAGATCTATCAAAGGTATTTCTGTATCAGTTTGACAGTGCCATGTTTTTCATGAAATGCTACTAGTCAGCTAACAAATTCTATTCCATTCCCCTTAAGGAATACAAAAGCGTTCTGTAACACAAATTATTTGCATATAGATGACTATACTAAAGTTGCAGAAAGTAAACAAAAAATTAATCGTTTCCAATGTTATGAAAATTATTGTGAAGGTCTTTAATAGACAATTTTTTTCCCTCCATACTAAAGTAGTAGTGTTCCCAGAATGAAAATAATCCTTTTTTTCCTCACACTGCTGAGCTGGGAGTGACCTCACCTGACCCAATTGAAATTGATTTTGTTGTTGAACTCCTTGCTAGTGCAAATTAATCTTAGATCCATACAAGATCAGGGAAGCAAGACACAGAGTACAAAGACCTCAAGTACTGAGGGAAAAAATTAGCTCTGGAAAATGTATTTTAAGTTTGGAGAGATAAATGGTTACAATGACTTGCTTTGATAGAACATCTGTAGAGTAGGAGAAGAAAATGACAAGAGCTCTGTGAAAAAGCTGTAACTTAATAGCCTAATTTCCTGCCTGGCCCCAAATAAATAGGTCTGTTTCTGACAGTTGATGAAAATGCACCAGGATTTGATTTGCTCACCAGTATGGGACAAGTTCAGTCCCATCTGTCCCTCGATTCCCTTGAGCTACACAGATAGAGCAGTCAGGTTCTATTACTGGTTTCCATCTTTTTCGTTATAAAAATATGACTTGCTTTTCCTTTTTTTTCCTAAAGATATACCTGCCCCCTTTTTGATCTGTTTCAGTGTTTGTCTTGTTTCCACCACAGCAGCTGATCTCCCTTCTTAGCCATTTGAAACAATATGCATTTCAATAAATTCCCATGTCTCAAGAAATACCTAAAGGCAAAAAGAAACCCTACCTTTGCAGACATATGATGTCATTCTCACTCAGAGTATCTGTTCTACACTACTTGGGTTCTCCTGTAGTGAATGCCAAATACAGCCAGCACACTGACCTTGGTTTTACAGTCTGTGTAGGATTCCTCTGCATGCCATGAGCTTTGACAGAACCCAAAGGTGTCCGATAATGCAGGGCCTCTGTATTACTGTAACTGACAACCACTAATGCCTGATTTAACAAGCTAAATATGGAAAAAACTGTGTAACAAACAACTTCATCTTGAGAGTTATATGCTTCTTCTTGAAAAAAAAATCCATGATAAATGTTATATCCTGAAATAAAATGTTCCAACATTGTATAAATGTATGCTAAATAATTTAAATGGAACAGATTAAGACTCAGACATTGTGCAAAATCATTTTGTAGATTTGGAAAAGATCTGAAGCTAAAAAAAGGGGGAGGAGGCAAGGAAAAAAGCCAGCAACTTTCCTAATTTCAGTGTGTGAACTGAATACACCTTGATTTGCTAATTTAGGTGTTGCATATTTGCATATACAGATTTTAGCATTTAACACACACTCTTACTTGCACAGACTGCTTGCACAGATCTTGTATTTCTTGCTGTTCTTCTACCACAGCAGAATCCTGACAGGCACTGTTTTGTTGTTTGTATTGGCCCATAACCCAGAGTTAAATGAACATGGACTGACTCTCAGATTCCCTTGAACATGAAAGATGGAAGAGAGATGTGTAGGACTGCTCCTTACTAGCAGCTGACATGGTCATACTTATAGGTCCAGACGTGTTCACAGCTGTAAGAGTTACAGCTCCTGCGAACACAGAGAGCTCAGAGAACCCTACATGCAGCAGTGCTTTGAGGATGATGCTGCCATTCTTCAAAGTACAACTTCCATCTCTACACTGAACTCACAGTAATTTTTCAAGGGGTAAACATGAGAAAATCAGAAATATCTAGGAAAGACAGAGGTAGGCCTTCTGGGTTGATGCAATAAACTAAAAAGGAAATCTCCAAGGAACGAGGAAGTTAGGCTGGATGAGGCAAAAAGCCAAGCATTCCCACAGAACAAGCTTCATATCCAACAAATATCTGTACTCTATTCTCATATGATTTTTTTTCAATAGCTTAAAGAATATTTTATTTATGGGAGACTGGGGCCATTATGATGTATTTCTATACATAATGATGATAGATACTACAAATGTAATATGTTAAGAGTTAACAAGAACATTCAGTAATAAATAAGCCATCTATGCCTTTCTTTTCCCACATCTAAATATAAACTGAAAAATATGTTTGCTTTGCATCATGAAAGAGTGATAATTTTAGAAACTGGATAATATTTCATGACAAAGGAATCTGTATTAACATTATGGAATGTAAATTATGAAGCAATTTTCTTGATACATTTTTGCAAAATTCCACTTATTTCACTGGAAATATGCTAGCTTGTGCCTAGGTGGAATTATTCTTGCAATAAATGTGTTTAATTTCAGAGATTTGAAAGCATTACTAGGAAAGCACTGTTTATGGGAACAGTTCTAAAACTATCAGTAGTTATTTGCACACATGAAAAATGCAATTATCCTTCAGAGAATTAGAAAAACTATACAAAATAGCTAGAAAATAAAAGATGTTTGCAGATGGGTGTCTCTATTGCATGGCAGTGCAGTGGTTTTTAAAATATAGGTTTTTTAAATATCAGATATCATGTCTCTGATGATAAATAAGGTACTGAAATTTAATATAAAATAAATCTAACAATATCTGGCAATATTACCTTCTCAAAGACATATTCCAGTGTTTACCCTTTTTAAGGGTTGTATTCATCAACAGTGAAAACCAACACTAATGATTAATCCAGAATTCACTGAACTACATCAGTTGTCAGAAAAGAGATAAGTTTAAATTGAGAAGAGATCACCCATGCATTCATTATGTCCACAGAAGTACCAAATTATTTTTCTGTAGGTTACTCTCTAAAGAGTACAAAACACTAAAGAAATCAGAAAACATTTCCTGATTTCTGATTTAACCAGTCAAAACAGGTTATGTTCACTTAGAAATGGACTAGTCATACAGATCTAATCGATACTCTAATTACAATAGAGAGGAAGGCAAAGAGGAAAAGAATTCACAAAAAGTTATTGCAAACATGTCTCTGTTTCTGCTTATTTCCCCCCCAAATAGTATAGTTGTTTATGAAACAAAGTTCTAGTGTAAAAGACAATAGAAATGTCCAATAACATCAGAGTAATTTAAAAAGTTATTTAATTTTTAATATTTTGAAACATCTCAAAAAATTTTAGTAGAGTAGAACTATAAAAATTCATGGTAGTAGTAAGAATTAAAGCACTGTGGAAACAGTCTTAAGACTTTTAACAAGTCTAAAACATCTGTGGCATCTAAAATTTTATAAAAAACACAATAAGGGCTTCTCCAGAGTCTAGTTACCGTTTCTGTTTTAAAAGGAGTAGTAAACTCCAAATGTGGGTGTTACAATATATATTTGAATCAGTCCACAAAGCCTCACTTTCCCAAAGAGTTTGCCAGGAAATATTGTTCTGGGTATCAGTAAAATCAATTGGTTTGATCAGCTGAATGTTGTGAAGAACTCGTATTTTTATCGGTTCTGCCTTTCCTGAGGAAAAAAACATGGTCTTGCATATGGCCTGTGAAACAATCTGTCCTCATGATCAGCAATATACTGAGCTGTTAATGAGGTTAGAACAGAGCATTAATCTGCCACTCAGGTGGGTTTCTAACACACTTTTTCAGGCTTGTTCTTTGAGTAGTTAAAAAATGTTGACTTGCGATGCCCCTAGGATCTTGGCTTATTTAGCCCATAACTGACCTGCTGGCTGGCCATCACAAAATGGGAGTGCATTGCATGACCAGGACTAAAACCAACTTTCCAGAGCAAAAGTTAATTCAGTCATTTGGAAAAGTGAGTTTCAACTTGTCCAACACATCCATGGGAAAACTATGTGGGAACCTCTTCCAGTATTAAAGAAACAACCCAAACGCCAGACCTGCCAGTAGTTCACAAGTAATTGTGGGGATAAAAAATTGGGTAAATTTCTGTTGTGGGATAACAATACACCAACAGGCCAAAATCTAGTCAAATAAGTTATTTGTAACAAAACAATCGTCATTTCAGTTACCATAATTAGGTCCCTGAAACACATGGAAACAGTTTCTAGAACTGGAACCACAGTAGGACTTGATGATATAAGTACAGGGATTCTGTTGTTGCTTGCAAGCCACCAAAAATAGCCATACATATTACACAGGAATGACAAAAGTTCTTGTTTCTCTTCTATTCTTCTCCATTTTTACTTTTAAGCTAGTATTGCCTGTGCAGTTACTGCATCAAGTGATTAAAGCCCACTGGGCATATAGATGGGAAAATCTTCATATTTTTTCATGTATCAAGATTTGAATTAGCCTGTTGTATAAGGACCTGGTCCCTTTCCCTCATCATCCACATTGGAAAGAAATTGAATTATGCCAATTCTTGTTCAAAAAGCACTTCAGTATGGTTTTGAGTGTAGCTGGTCTGAAGGTCTTTTACAGCACACAATATCGGTATCAGGTCTGACTCCCTCTGCCATACCTTAATCAGTATCTCATCAGATTTTTGTGTCCTTAAGCTCCTTCACATGCTCTCATGGAACAGGACAAAACCCAGGGTATGCAGCATATATGCAGGATTTTGTAACATATACAAGCCCAGTTGTGTACCCTTCAGCCTGGTGCTAGGGTTCATTGCCAGAACTGAACATATTTACCAGGAGAGATGAAGGTGATGGGGATGGTCCTCTCCAAGATGAGTTCCAAGCGTGAGGTACGACACAATGGTAGAGGCACAGTCATGAAGGAGCTGTGACAGAAGGGAGAATGATCCACAGATGAATGAGTTTGGAGTAACATCTACCCCCCACTGCCATAGTATAACATTCTAAACAGCTTATATTGGCTGATAAGAAATGAGGATTTCAACCCTTGGGGGATGAAACAGGATGAGGTGTTCCCAGCTCCTTCCTCAATCCACTGGTCTGTGTCAGGGGAACATAACGGTGCTAAAAACATGTTTCAAGGGACTGGAACTCCCTTCAGTGGGAGGTTGTAGAGTCCTTTATCTTCCATGTATAGGAACATTTCTATTGCTTTAAAAGTATTCTGGATTAGACCCTACATCATCGGCTCTTTCCAGACACAGATAGTCCCACTAGCATTTACCTGTAACTAAGTGCAGTGTATTTGCCCTCCTTCCATACAAACACAGTATTTCTCTGTGGCCCCAGTGATATTAGATGCCATCCTTAAAAGGGCACACTCTGAAGTAACACAAAACATGCATGTTTGTTACTGCATAGCATGTAGGTAATTTTTTCTTGACAAGGCTTTAGTGTATCGATGGCTGTTAAACATACTTTTGCCAAGGATCTGCAAGGCATCTAATTTATGGTCATTGCCTAACAGACTGTTTAAATGTTAATGAATCAGGTAGCTGAATTACATGCATGAATAGCTGCATATAGTTATTTTAGACAGGCTGCAGTGGATGGAATTACCAATGCAACTCACCTGCCACTAATACTAAAATGTGAAATTTGTTTCTAAGTTACACATGCATATATTCCAGCTGCAGCATCAGTAGTGTTGGGTAAAACTGTATGGTTACCAAGTTAATTAGTTTTCTCCTGCCTCTTTGTATAAGCCTTTAATCATGTGCTAAGAGGGAATTGCAGGTAAGGGAAGAAATTGCTTTACCCCTCACTTTCTCAGGTGGAAGCTGTGAAAACATGTATGAAAGGTACACTGAAAATTAATCAAATATTCAGTTTTAATAATCTTATTGGACTATTGGTGTAGGATGTTTCACCCTTCCAAATCAGAATTGCTCCTTGTTTCCCTATTTCTTTACCTTTTAATGCAAATCCCTCACTAGAAGGATATTTTCCTTAATCATATGGAAACACAGAATCAATTTGTTCTTGAGGGACCTCAAATAAAAGTTATGAGTTTTATGGTCGATTGATCATTAAAACTATTTCTGCAGATGACTCAGAGGTCCAGAGCAATTATAAAATTCTACAGGATTCCAATTTGAATAGCTATTTTGAGAGACAGTCTCAAAATACTGTGATCATTGAACACAAACAATTGCATTGCTTTTTTTTTTTTTAAGCCCAGAAGGCAAAAAAGAAAAAAAGGGAAAAACATGGAAGCTTATAAATTCTCCTAAAATAAAATTAATTTTAATACTTGATTTAAAATAGTCCAAAACCACATAATCATAGTTGACACAAAAATCCTGTGTATTTAAGTCATCTAAGCATATGACACATAATCCTAGAAGGAAAAAAAAGCAATACATTCTTCATAGGCAACAACAGATTAATAAATCTAACAAAGTTCACTCATATTAATCTTGAATTTGCACATGCAAATCTGGCACTTCTTGGCACCAGTGAAGGGAAGCCTCATTAAAACTGGAATTTAAAAAAAGCCTAAAGGGAAAGAACTTTATTTACTAGAAAAAATATCATAAGTATTTTGGCCTTGGTCAACAGCCACATCTGTCCATTAAATACAATCCATTAAGGAGACAACAGAGTGACTATAAAACATAGAGGCACAGTTTTCCAGGGTTTTTTCCAGTATTTTGAAGGTCTCTGCTCTAGTAGTTCTTTTTCCTTTCCCCTCTGCTCTTCTCTGCATCCACTGCTTTGATATATTCCCATATTAATCTATTTCACCACATCTCAAACAGTGCTGACCCTTTCATATTTCCCAGTTGCTCACACATACACATTTAGGCAACTATGATGCAATCCCCCTCCCATCAGACAGGCTTTAACTATGGGCTCAGCTCCTTTTCATGCATTTTCATGTCTAATTGCTTTAAAAGAGGAAGGGATTGACAAATCTTACTTCTTGATATTTTTTCCATCTAAAGAAAAAAAAAACTAAATGAAAGAAAAAAGGCTTAAATATCTTTCTTATATTACAGGTCCAGCTGCATACAACTGTTGGCTAAAATAAACACAGCACAATTCTTTATTTATACAATAAATTATGCACAAGGAGCCTTTATTCCTAAAGAAGGCAAACAATGAGCTACCATATTATTAATAAAGGTTATGAACGTACAAAGTAACAATGCCAGCGGCAGCTTCATATATTATTCTTGAGGAATTACGGATCAGATTTTCAGGTACCCTTGGGAATCTGAGGATCACAATAGGCATCAGTATTTGAAACCCTTTGTGGTGATATCCTTTATGTATCTGAAGGGATGAACTACCTAAACCAAGACAAAACTTTTCAAAATCCTATTTTGCTTTAAAATCTGGTCTTAAAAGTTAGTAGAGACTTTACTATAACTGCAACACAAATCTTCTGTAAGCTGGCTGGAGCAGCATACAGAATGAATTCTCATAAATCTGTTAGTATAAAATTCAAATATTGATCTGCAAAGGATCTGCAGAGACTGTATGTGAAAAAAGTAAGCAACAACTAGATGCTAAAAGCTCCCTCTTCACTGGCAATGTCCTAGCAATTTTGCTGGTTTTTCTTCTATCCACATCCCCAACCATCAGCAAAAACCTGGTACTTTCACAGGATTTCCAAGTGAAAATGTGCATCATGAAAATGATCCTACAGCTGCAAAAAGCAAAACACATTGTAACCCTTGGTTCCCATGCAAAGCTGTTCCCTTTCAGAAGAAAGGTACATGCACAGAATGAGACAAGGAAAAGACATTTATCTCACCACCAGCCATTAGTCAAGGACATCTATAATTACCATTCTTTGCAGTTTCTCCTTGATGGTGCTGCTTCCTTTGCAGCAACCCTCTAATTCACGCAGGAGTTGCATTTAGGTAACTGTAAGCCTTCCCAACTCTCATGATGCTAGTTCTGAAAAAAAATAGTGACAAGCAAAGAAATACCATGATTTGGCTTTGTGTGCATCTTTCAGGGTTTACCCTTCCCTCCAGTGTTAGCCCTTCTACTTTCTAATAGAACCTTTTAACGAATAAGTAGTTGACCACCCACATAATCTCTGGTGAATGCACAATGCCCACTCACCTTTCAATTAATGCTGCATGCACAACACTATAGAGAGAAAAGAAGCATCTTAGTAAGAAATATACATGTACTGAGAAGTCATTAAACTAAACCATTTTTTGCAGAGAAGCAATTAAGATGAGATATTGAGATCCTTATACAGAAGGTTTTTGGACCTTAATTAGGTAAAACTGCCACGAAAAATCAATTGATTTGTGGAGGAAAAGAACAATATAAAACATTATGGGGGGATTTCAAGGCATATAAATAACTCTCCTAGACTATATTCTGATTCTTAGTTGTTCATTCCATGACTAATTAGAGGATTTTCAAGGGTGAAAGACAGAAAAGTATCTGCAGGACACAGTAAAAGATAAAAACAAATATTTGTGAAATTAATGGTTGCTTGAGTTTCCATCCTCAGCAGGCTGCTTCCAGGATGTCAGACAATGGAGAGCTCTGTGCTCTGAATGCCAGAGGGCTTTGCTGTCAGACAGTACTGGAGGCCTTCAGACTGGGTTATATGTACAAATTTTTTCTTTTCCAGAGTCAAGATAACATAATACCTTTCAATTTGTATGTAGCATACATACATAAACATCCTCATAAACATCCAGCTGCATTGATAAAATCTTTTTTTTTCCTAGGTGAACTTCCAAATAGTTCAAAAGTGCTTTATAAAATGAAGTAAAAGTTCTTAGTCTCCATCTGTAAGTTTCTGGTAGAGAAGTGCAGAGTGCAATTGGAAACTACTTGCCTGTTTTGTAAATAAGTAGGAAAACCACATTCACTGCTACATTGTTAAGCAAAAGCACACACAAACAGGTAATTTCAGACTGCAGTTATTTATATAAATATTCACATGTGAAAATGCACTAGTACAAGGCCATTATGACTAAATGGATATGTACACTATTCACACTGAATATTGATATTTTGGTATTTTACACTGGGACTATTCTCCCCAGTTTGCGTCTTTAAACTTGTACAGGTAACACTTATTTTAAAAGTAATTCTCTTGTGTGAGTGGCAATTGTTTCAGTCAGTGCATTACAGATATACGAATAAATGTTTCTTCCTTAACTTCCTCATTTGATTTGTGATTTTAAAGGAAAACCAATTTAAATTTTCATAATTTCATCAAACATAATGCGTACAAGTGTAGAGCTAAAACTGTAATTTCTAAATTCATCTTTACTCCTGCTACCTTGTTGACCCATTTAAACCCTAACCTAGGAAGAGAAGGAGGGTTACAGGCAGAGATTTTTTTATTTACCAAGAAACACACAGACAAAGAGGTTATGATCTGCAATTTCTAGGTCCTAACAAAATTGTAAGTGTTAGCAATCAAGTCTTCCTTAGATTCAATCCTGCTAACATATCAGGTATCTGGCAAAGGTCTCCTGAAATAAGTACCTAAGTTTCATGTGAGTACACCTGAGAGTGTTTCGAAGGGCACATCAAGTCAATACCATAGCACTCTTCCAATCAACTATGAAACGAAAATGTTTACTGAAAATTCTAGGTGCAAGGAGACCAAATTTCACTGAAAAATGATGTGTGGTATGCAAAGAAACAGCATTTAATATAGTTTTTTTAATTGATGAATTTGAGAAGATCATATGTTCAGCAAAGCAAAGTATTCTTGCTTTTTCCTTGAACAGTTTCTGGAGAACCAAGCAAAGCATAGAGAATCTTTTGCAAATACTTACAAAGAGTTACTTAAATTTGTCATCAAAAGGTTATTTAATGTAGAAATTATTGAGTATATTGAGGAAAGAATAACAGAAATATATACAAAGGTATATAATCATTAAAATCTTTCCTTAGTTAAGTTTCTATCCCCCTTTTCCTTTATTCAGTCTGTTATCTGTGATTTCAGTAATGCTTACTAATTTCACAATGAATCTAATATTTTTATCCTCACTACACTTACTATGAAGCAATAAACTTGATTCAGATTAACATGGCTACAAGATTAAAACTAAATGTGCATGAATAATCTTATTTGTACCATAAATATGTAGAAGATCAGGCTTAAAAATTACACCTTTTTGTGGAAGATGTTTTCTGCCTGATTCTCAGCTCAATAGCAATGGCATTGCTTCACTGACCTCACTGCAGATACTTATGAGTTATTTTTCATTTATTCCAGAATTAACTCCCAACTATGTTGTCATAGATCAAATCTAATTTTACATAGGTAGTGCATACGAGAAAAATGCTGAAAACAAGATGGCAATGTGACTTCTAGGCAAAGGAAATTCTAATCTTCCATTCCTGACACTTTCTATTTTAAAATTATCTTTGCTATTTACAGTGATCATATAATGACTGATTGAGAATACAATACCATACAAATTTTCAAAAAGAAATCACTGTGCCTTTTAAACACAGATTTCTTTTCTTAAATCAATCTTAACAAAGTCTGAAATTAATCTAGATAATTGTTTCTCATATTTCCCATATCAATGCTTCCTAAAATTAAAAAGATATCATAGTGTCCATTTACTTGCCAGTGTGCCTGTACTTAATAAAAGGCACATGCACACATGTAGAAGGCACAGACTCACCTGTAGTCAGCAGGAAGGTCAAAGGGCCCAATGGACAGTGAGCTGGAGCTCCCTTCCCGGTGGTCTGCAATGATAAGAGCTGAAGCTGTGCAGTAACAATATCCTCATGAGTGCAAGGAGGTAACCTTCTCAATTTGATGAGATTTCACTCCCCTCTAGAAAGGGGCACAATCACTTCTTTGTACCACCTCTATGACAAATTCATGTCTACTTTGTTTTGACCCCTTTCCAAACCCCACACTCAAGCTCTAAATTTTTTTATTATTAATTAAAAAAATGTGGCATGGGGGTGGATTACGATTGAAGGAGTCATACTTGCATAAACCAGGTACAAAAACTGTAAGCACCAGTACATCTTGGTGAACTTTGATTGTTGCTGAAATTTTTTGAGTAGATAAGTGCATATGATATCAATCAAGTTCAGGATGCATAAAAATCTGTCTTGGAAGACAATTTCAGTCCACCTAAAGTGTCTGTAGCAAGATGCTCTCTCAGGGCCAGATTCAGTACTGTATTTCAATCACACTGCAATACAATAGTGAGGCCAGACAACACTAAACTCAACAGCTCAGCACTTTAGACATACCACAGATTTTCTTCACACAAGAGACCTTGAACAGCCAGGATTATGTATGAATACAGCCTACTTGGGGACATTTTAACATTGAAAAAAATGTTAAAATGTCGCTTCACTGTCACCTATCACCACTCACTCCACTGTGTCATCTAAATCACAGAAAGGAAACTGCTCACCTGACTATAGAATTTTGTCTCCATATGTCCCTTTGATTCCTCACATTATGCAATAGGCAATTAAAACAATTAGCAGAACAGACAGGTTGCAGACAGCCAAATTAAATTTCACACTGCTGATTAATTCTGAGAGAATGAACACTACCAGAAGTTTCATTTTATTGTCACATCAAATCTTCACATTTAACACTATTATGCTTCTATCATTCATTTTGTGAATAAAATGTGCTTCTTCTTTGTACTTCACTTCATGTTTTAAACTTTTGTTTGCCTGCTCAGAGCTACCCATGTACTTGTTGGAAGAATATGGAGTGAGTATATTTTGTGTACACATTTCAAGGTCCACTATCATTCAAGTCAATATCCAACAAGGTGTGTCAAATTGTAAATCTTTAAATGCAATACAAGCAGACAATTTGCCCACTGTAGTCAGGACATTCTGAAAGAACCAGTCTCTGGCCTTAAACAGAAAACAAAAAACTGTATAGAGATTTACTGCCTACTCAGGGGAAAGCTTCAACTTCTAGTCTTCATATCTGCTGTAACATGCAGTAAGGAGAAAAGACACTGGAAGCAATCCAAATGCATGGAAGATAGGAGAGGAATCACACTATTAGGACGAAATAAATTACCCTCTAGCCTATCTTAATTGACACAAGGACTAGGCTAATACTGAATTAGAACGTCAGGAAAAGCTCTTATGTTACCACATCTCACTGGCAGCAGGCATATGTCCAAGCCAGCAGAGATCTGAGTGTTTAAGTCAAAAAATGGATTCTGCAACAAAGGCAAGAATGGTTCCATTCGAAATCAGCATATCTTAGTCATAGGTCTCAAGAGTTCAGGAAGAACTAGGAAAAAGGGGTCTCCATGCTGTTAAAGGACTTTCAGAAAGCTGAAAACACATGAAATCCCAGACAACAAGATGCCAAAAGGGTGATATTATTAAATGGGTTTACATGTGCACAATGTACTTGTAAAACAAGTAACTTAAGTTTCAAGCTAAAGCCATCAGGTTAGACGCTGAACACAGAACAGATTTAAATGGTGAATTATTTTATGATAACTGGAGTTTAGCCAGGAAATATAAATTCTTTAATGAAATCTAGAAATTGATTTATAAACATTGACTTTTAAAAGTAGTAGTTCTTAGTATTTAAATGTTTTAAAGTCAAGGAAAAAATCAATCAACAGGTGTTAAGTGAGTTGAAACTCACTGAAGTATTTTCAAAAGGCCATTGCATGTAGAAAGGCTTAATCCTATTAGTGTCTTAGTTTCAAAGACCGGGCCTTATTCAGCTTCTTCATAAGGTTTAATGCAGTGCCTTGCCACATGTAGGAATAACGATTACAGGTTTCCCCCACTTGGTAGATTGTCTTTTGGAAAGCAATGATTCTAAGAGTTATGTCAGGTAATAAACTTAATGTGAACCTGCAATGGAGTGGTTCAGACAGAAAATCAACTGCAATCCCTCCGTGTGAGTGAGAAATTATATACAGGATTTGAGAGATATGACACCTTTGTATATAGGAAGAACATTACTGGAATGCAGTGTTTAGCTCTAGTATCAGGTACTTGAAAAGCCAATTGACAAACAGGAAAGTCTGCAGAAATGAGGAGACAAAAAAAAGGATTATGACAAAAAATACCTCACTAAACACTCTTTTAAATGAAGAAGATGTCCAAAGATGTCTTTCAAATGCTCTACAAGTTGTTCATGAGAGAAAAAGATATGATTTAACAGCATTTTTGAATTATCATCTGACATAATCCGTAGAGACTGGAATCTGAGGGCAGATCAAATCAGATTGCAAATAAACCAAACAATTTAACATCAGTAGTAATCAATCACTTGAACAGTTTACCTAGAGGTGTGATGGATTAGCTATCATTTGACATATTTACTACCAAGTGTAAAGTTATCCATCTACAAACAAAAAAGAGAGGTCACTCAGAGTGTGCAGGTCAAGCACACAGGATAGGGACCCTATCCTGCCACGGGATGGCAAGGCTTTTAGAGATCTTCGTGGATTATGTGCAGATCCCTGTACAAAATGCTGCAGTCAAGAGAGCTAGCATGATCATCAACTGTATAAATGGGACACAAAATAGAAAAACTGAGCCATTACCTATTTGTCACTATTGCCACAATGTGACACTGGAGTGATTTATCAAAATAGTAAATTAGTGAGAGTTCAAAGGAGGCAGGTAAAATTTGTGAGCCACATTAAATTCTTACCCACTTGAAAAAGAAATTATGCTGCTTTGCACTGAGTTTAAATAAGAATTAAAAATATTCAGTGTTGATTTCCAGGAGTGCTCCATTACTGGGATGCTTGTTTTAGATCTTGTTTTTAATCAAATATACATTGTATCTTTTCAAGGAGGAATGTCTTTGTTCATACAGATATTAATATGGGGAAAATACATACCCTGTGTTACACAATATGTCAAACTAAATACCTGTGAGGGTCAAGACTATGTTTTCCAAAATAATAGCCCTTTGATAGTGATGCATATGACCACCCACATGGGTGAACTCTATATCCAGGCTGTCAAGTACAAAGCTCTTTTAGTATTCTTGTCTTTGAAAAAAAAAGTTTTCTTAAGAAAAAAAAAGTATTTTTTAAAATTATTTGTTTCAAAAAAACCTATCACAGAATTAAATTAAACACTTTTTCCAAAACTCATTAGGTTTCTCTAGGTATTCAGCCACAAAAAATGGAAAGTAGATGGTTGTTTCTTACCTCATTTGAAAACATTTTTGATAAAAACTCGATTTTTTTTAAAAAAAAAGAAAGCCACTGTCATTGAAAAGTCAGTCTTTGCTCATGGGATAGTTTCAAGATAGTTTCTTTGCTAAATTTCTTTCATTAAAAAAATCAGATTAGTTCCTCTTGCAAACTTGCTTAACAAGAGTATTTTACACTGTAAGGTGCAATCCAGAACACTTTTATTCTGCCTACACTGTGAGTCAGTGGGAGCAAGTGAGCCCTGGCCCCAAATCTGCCTGTATCCTCAGCATGGCACATCAGTGTGCCTGCAGTAATGTGTCCATCCTCTAAGGGGACTTCACATCATGTGTGTGTGTGCATGTATCCCATTTGGGGCTGGTTAAGGTAGTGAAGGCCACTTGGTGCTCTCAGGGTCCCAACACTTTCAACTCCTCACTAAAAGTGCCAAAAACAAAGGAAATGAGGAGCCGAAAAAGTCTGTGCTGAAGAATTTGCTATATTACCAGTTGTGGCTTATTTAACATGAAATTATTTCCAGGTTTGAATGCAAAGGTTCTTTACCTTATTTTATACTCCTAGATAAGCCTAGAATACTTTTTCTTTTTTTCTTTTTTTCTTTTTTTCTTCCTTTCTTCTCTTTTCTCCTTTCCCCTTTCCTTTCCTTGCCTTGCCTTGCCTTGCCTTGCCTTGCCTTGCCTTGCCTTTTGCCTTTCCTTTCCTTTCCTTTCCTTTCCTTTCCTTTCCTTTCCTTTCCTTTCCTTTCCTTTCCTTTCCTTTCCTTTCCTTTCCTTTCCTTTCCTTTCCTTTCCTTTCCTTTCCTTTCCTTTCCTTTCCTTTCCTTTCCTTTCCTTTCCTTTCCTTTCCTTTCCTTTCCTTTCCTTTCCTTTCCTTTCCTTTCCTTTCCTTTCCCCTTCCCCTTCCCCTTCCCCTGTAATTTAACTAAATTAACTGCATAATCTCAGCTTTCCTTGTGAAGTTTTAAAAAGCTCTTGCTCTTACCTAGATCAAGATTGAGATGATCTGACAATAAATAGGTTTGGAAAAAAGTCAGTTCAGGAATATTTTTATACATGGCCCAAATATGACTTTGGGAAAATACATTTTTTATCTTTGATACATGGTTAAAGGGAAGTATCATTTCACTCATGGGATTACTAAGTACACATGAAGTATACAGTGAGACTGAAATTGCTTCTGCATTGCTAAAGACAATAAAAAAATATTGATAGAATAAGTCCAAATTTATGGAGATAATTTTTTCCCCCAATTATACACTGTTAGAGAAAACGGATTGAAACAAATGTCAGTATAATGGGGCAGATATAGTTAAAATAGTATTTTTATGTATTTTGCCACCAGCTTTGTAAAGGCTATTTTAGAAAGAATAAGAAGGTAAAGACACTAAAATTAATTAATACATTTATGGAAATAAATTCGAAGCTCTCACAGTGTCTTAGTGACAAATAATAGAGGCATTGTCTTGTTATTTGCAAGGTATAAACAAGAGTTCCTTTTCACTTTCAAAATGTAGTAACTGCACTGCAGAATACATTTGGAGGTTTTGTTCATAAAATCAAAACAAAAGCATATCCAGAACTACCAATTTCACTGAGAGGAAATGCTTGAACAGGTCCTCTGATTTCTTAGTGCTCACTGTAGAATTGGGCACTTTCAGCCATCCCTAATAGCTGTTAAAAGGTGTTAATGGATGATGAGTTTAATAGTGCAGCCATTTTGTTTATGTACCAACATGAATAGCTTCAAAAAATCAGATTTTAACTACAAATATTTCAAATTGTAACTTTGACATATATCTCACAGATGCAGCAATTTCAATCAAGGCAAGGAGTCTCATGGTTGCCTGGACTGGTTGTCTGTTCATCAGTGAGCCCTACAAAGGTAAAATATCTGTAGTGAGTAAAATGTGCAATAAATCATCTTTAAGCTTGGTTATTTTGCCCTTTTTGTTTTTAAATATATGTGCATATCTGAGGGCTGCCAAAGTGATCAGCCTATAATAGCAGAACAAAACCAAAACACTCTAAACCCTTTACATGAAGTTTTTAATAGGACTTCTGATAATGATAACAAAAAGACATTTATTAAATCTACTTAACATCATCTCTGAAACAATTAATTGTTCCAAGTTTCTTTAGAAAATTATGCAATGAGTGAACAAGTACTTGTCAAATCACTTTGTAATTAAATTCATACATTTGTTCCTGTTTTAAAAATGGCCACATATTCCATCTGCTCATGCAAAATGCTTAAGTATTCTCAGCCAACTTCCCCAAGTAAAGCTGTACACCCATTGCACGCAGCACACTTCACTGTTACAAGGGCCACAGCTGCAAAGTATTGTTATCAAGGACAAGAAATTACCTTTCTTTGTCATTCAATTTCTTTTGTTAAGAGAATTTCAGAATGAGAAAGGTTCAGATCATAGACTCCTTTTACAAAAGAATTGTTAGTATTTTCTGGAGCTGGCTGGAACTGGTGTCACCTGCTTTGAATGCAATAACTGAGATTTTTTTTCCAAGCCTTTTTCTAAAAGGGAAGCTGATCAGGGAGGGACAAGCAGACTTGGTGCAAGCTACTTTGTATTGAAATATTCTCATAGTTGTGCACACATCTTCAAGGCTTCAGGAAGTTCTGCCTAAAACTGGAAACCCTGAACAAAAATTCTTATTGAAGACCATGACAACTCTTACCTCCTTCTCTGGCTTTGGTATTTGCAGATGCAGTTTTGGTATTTGGTGGAAGGACTCTCCAGAAACCACCTTTCTGTAAGAGCCCTCGGTTGCAGTTCTTCAGTTATTGTCACAAAAGCTAAAAAGGCACAGAAACTTCAGCTGCCTGTTAAAACCTTCAGGAATCCTATCTGGCAGAGAAACAGTATAAGCTGCTCCTCAGACCAGAACAGGCAGAGCTGTCCTTCTGGTTACTTACAGGGTATCCTCTGGAGAAAAATAAAAGTCAAATAAGCACCAAAAATATGAAAAGGAATCTGAAAAAATTTAGAAAATCTTAATGTGGTGGCAAATGAACCCTGGTGCTGTGAGTAAGGTTGAAAAACTATTACAGAAAGCTCTGAACACCCAGGTGATTCACCAAGGACTCTCCTCAGCCAGGCAGACAGAAGTGCTGAGCTGAACTGCTTCTGGATGCTGCTCTGGATTTCCAGTGGTGCCATTATTTTTCACCCTGGGGAAAATCATTAAAAATTCTTCCCCAGATCTGCTTTTTGCATATCAAACCAGTTGTACTAAAACTCTCAATTCAGCATTTCTTGGTGGAAAACAGGAAAATGGCAAAGCAGCTTAGATTCACATCATCCCTGTACTACTTAGGTTGGACAGCAGCTGCCGAGGTCATCTAGTCCCATCCCCACAGCTCAGAGTAGAAACTGCCAGAGAAAGCTGTCTAGGACCATGTCCCGTTCAGAATATCTCCAAGGACAGAAACTCTGCAATCTCTCTTGACAGTCTGCTCCAGCATTCCATCACCCCAACCTCAAAAGACTCCATCCGAGCTGTTGAAGATACAGTCAAAAGAATCTTAAGAGTGAATCAGCTTAATAGTTAGAAATTATCTTCTGATTCACCTTCTGATTCAAAGTGAACTGATTCACTCTCTAAGCTCCAACAGAGCTTAATACATATATGGTCTTGAACTCCCTCTACAAAAAACCCAGCAAAACTATCCAGCTGTTCACTTCACGGCAATACTTAGAGGTCTCTACAGTATCTTTTCTGTTCATGATTCCAGAAGTACACTGCAGAAAAGCAGGTATCAAGAAATGGAGGTTCAATGTCCCAAGATTTAGCTTTCTGAGGTTATTGCTTAAAATTATTAAGATATAGAGCAGGAAGAACCTAAAACACTCTAGTAATTTTTTTTTTTTTTTTGATACTAAATCACTTGTATTTAATTTATTTTCATGAGCTTTATAAAATAACTCATAGCAAAAGCACAGAACTACATGGAGCAAATCCATGCCCACATACTCCTTTTTTCATAAGTGTCTGCTAACTTACAACAAATATTTCCAATTATACTTCATTGGCCAAGCATACTGGAAACTTTTATTTCACTGGAACAACCGTTCTGTGGATTTCAATACTTGTTGATGGGTCAGAAGGCAATTTCTCAGGTACAAACTATTAGGTTGACAAATTGTTGACAAAAAAGACTGTGGGATGTAGGGTGGCAGACTGCAGAGGGCACAACAGAATGAGAAACAGACAGGCAGTATAACCTGCCAACTGGCAAGTTTCTGAAGTGTGAAGGTTGGTCTCACACTCATTCTAACACTCAGTGCTGCAAATTCAAATGCTTAGCCCTGGGGTCAGCATTTGCCAGGAGTAGGAGTTAGCCTTCCAGTTCAGATTCACAGTAGTAGTAGTAGTAGTATAAAGAGGTGGAACAGACAAAAAGAGATGCATGCACCACCACTATTAAGAGAAATAATGAAGAAGATCCAGAAATACATAACTAATACTGAAGTAAAAAAAAAAGATGAGAGGCATTTGTGAGACATTTCATTGGCCTCAACCCTCTGACTGTATTAAGCAAAAGAGTGAAACCAGTGATGAAAAATGTGGACCTTTTTTCTAACAGAATCATAATGTGCTGCAGAATTATAATAATCTGATATATTTGATAGACAATTACATGAAATAAATGCACAATGGGTAAAAAGTACCTGTTTAGTAAAATGGTAATGATTTAAAAAATCAGCTATTAATTTTCACCGGCCTATTTTCAAGTTCATTAGAGCTGATGAGATTTCAGTCATTAGTCCAGTGAGCACTGTTGGATCTAGTCCTGGACTGGGTTATATTGGTTATTGCATTAGATAAGGATGTTCAGGTGAAATGTGAAATCAATTAACAGCAAATTTATTCCCTTAATCAAACATATGTGGCAATAATCACCTATGTGTTAAAAGAGAAGGCAATCAATCAGTATTGGCCATATATATTTTTTTTTCCCCACTTAAATGATACCAAATTATAGCACCTTAGGAGCTAGCTCAGAACATTTCTGACGGAACCTGTGAAGTCCCGATTTAAGCAACATTCACAAATCATAAATTATAGGAAATTAACTGCTTGTCCTTAGAAGTTTAAGCAGGGAAACAGCAACTGGATATCTCCTAATCCAGGTAAATTTATACCTAAGGAGTCTGAGATATTCATTTCTAAGGTACAATCATAGGACACCATAACAGGAAACTCTTCTGGACATAGTGCTGGTTGTTTTGGCTTTAGTTAATGTTTTTCACCATGACAAAACATATTTCTCTTTAATCTCGTCATTTCTGAATCTTGCATATATATAGCCAGTTCAATTCTGAGCTCCAAAGGAGGAGTCTTTTAAGTCAACAAGCTCATTACCTCAAAAGTTAAATGTTTAAAGTTTACATAGGTCTTATCTTTTAGAACATCATCTAAACGTGAATATCAGGTAATAGGACCAAAAGTACCACACATTTACTGTACTAGAAGTAATTTGCACTCAGGCTAGTAAAAAAAAAAGACATCTCCTAATGAAAAATTGGAAGGGAGAGGCACGCGCAAAATATAGGCAAAGTTCTGCCATCCAAGAATACCACTAAATAGGTTTACAAGGCTGTAGATTATTTCAATCCAAGTCTGTCCAGTTTGCAGTGCCTGTCAGATTCAAAATGCTGGGTGATTTTTATTTTGCATTTGCTGTTACTTGAAACTCCAGCTTTTTCTGTTCAGGGCACTAAAATACCATTTTCAGGCCGATTTTAATCCTGCATGGAAGAACAGAAATTGAAGCCCACTAACTCTACTCAAAATTGGCTTATCAGAAGGTGCTCCTTGCAACAAACATGTAACTAATTCTCTCATCTCTTATGTCTGCACTGTTTTCTTCTCATGGTGTAAACCAGAGGATAACAATCCAGTTATTAAAACAAACAAAACTGGGAACAAGAGTTATTCAAATACCTCATTCATAGAAGGAGAATTCCAAGGTAATGTAAGACTTCTATTGTCAAAGTGTTTTCAGGGGGAAAGTCTGATAGCTAAAGTAAACCCCTTCAGGAAGAGCAGAAGGGAGGGAAGGTTAAACAAGGGTGAATGCTCTGTTGACATCTGGTTGAGTGAAGAAGAGACAAATAGAAGGTATCAGTCACCAGGCCTGAAGCAAACTTGATTTAGATAGGCTGTGCTATTGTGTGAGAGGCATTTCTGTTGAAGAGTCATACTGCAATCTTTGTAGTTACAATAGTGCATAGACACTATGGTCAACTCCTTAAATGTGACTGAGGTAAAGGGTAAGTGTAATCAAAGATGAAGATTAAAGTGCAAAAGTTAGCACCTAGAGGATAGTAGAAAAAAGAGTGAGGGATTTGTGCCAAGGTGTCTTGCAAGTTCTGAGAAGCATCTCTTTACAGGACTTCAATAATCAGCAAGGCAGGAGAAGAAACTACTTATGAACATAATTTGAGATGAAAAAGTGCTTAGTTTCAGTGTTGTCTACATATTTCTGAGGGCCAAAATAGCAAGAATAGAGCTGCAGGCTTTGCAGCTCTAGTTTAGAGTTTGCTAGTGTGTGTAAGAGTAAAGAATGGAAGGAGGCACAACTACATGGTGTGGCCAGCACAGGAGGAATTACTCTAGCAGGAACAGCCAGTGGAAAAACAGCTCAGAATTAATCAGATCTTTCTTCTCAGGAAATTGTGATAAAGTGAATGAAGTGAATGAAGATTAAGACAGCAAAAGTAATTTGTTCAGCCTTGTAGTTGTCTCTTCAAGAAACAGACTATTGTAGTAGTTAAACAGAGTAAAAAAAAATACTTCCTAAAATGTATTTATAGAGTTTCTATTATTTTTAGAAAAGCAATCACCTGTTAAGCCATACAGTTTCTGTTTTTTAGTAGGAGAAAATTACCTCCTTGACCACCAGGAAACAAAGTCCAGTGGTGAGGACTTGAACTGGTGCTTTGCTGCAGTACTGTTAAACCAAACATAGACTGTGCATTGCTCCTAATCAAGTTTTGGGAAACAAACATCTGCTAAATCTCAGTTTTTGAGTGTCCCACTTTTAATATCTACAACTAACAGCAAAAAGAGGGGTTTTTCCCTTTCTTTTGTCATGCTCGTTGACAACTCACCATGCAGTTCAACAAGGCAAACTGAGCTGATTTCTCAAATAAAGAGTTGCCTTCTCTCCTCTGCTCTTCTCCATAATTGCATGATCCTGTTCTTTTCTGCAGCTGCACTAGATCTACTCAGCAGATTCTTTGCTGATTCAATTTTGTTCATTAAGCAAACAGAAAAAATATTCCATTCTTTCTGCTTGATTTGTTTTCTGCCAGCCCAGTGACCTGAATTGGCTTGTCAAATGGTCAGGCAGTGCCAGAACAGCATGAAGTGGCAGGAGTACATAGCTGGGAGCAAGAAAAACAACCCTTTTACCAGGAAAAAGACCAGGAAAATTAGATAAGCTTAGCCATCTCCTCACACAGCTCCCACACAGACACTGAGCTCATAAGAAGCAACAACCTGAAGTAAACCAGTGCTGATACTACCTAGAACATGCCAGCTCACAAACTTCACTATTTCTGGAGCTCAGCAGCAGCAGTTAAACTGTCCATACAACAGCAGAGGGTAAACTCCTAAGTCATCTCAGGACAGTTACCTTTGCAGTTGAGGCAATACCCAACAAGTAAAAAAGTAAAAGGAGGAGAAAAAATCTTGTACATCAGCTAAGCTTTGCTGACCATCCATGTGTATGATCTCAAGCTTCAAGCTAATTCAAGTTGGCCAAGTCTTCTTTTACTGAGACAGTATTTGCATTTGCTGGTGCTTAGGTCACACACATGGACATGGACAGTTACCATAAACCTCCTGACACATAAAAATTTTCTTGTGTGTCCAAACCCTCAGAATTTTTTTTATTTTTTTACTATTTGCTCACCTTCTTTCTCTGCTCCAGTTTTGTTTTTTTTTTTCCCTGAGGATGCTTCTCCACTACCCATTAGCTCCTTTTCTGATTTTTTGCATGCAGAACATGCACTTCATATTAAACCTGACATAGGTGTATACTAAAAGGCAGCATAACATAAAGTATTCCAAGTAAAGGTGGGCAAATATTTTTGGTTGGAACATTCTCCAAAAATAAGCCCAGCTCAGTGTTAGGCAATCCATTTATATTCATCACTACTTTCAGCTGATTGAAACAGCAATTTAAACTGTGAAAAGCATATCTAAATAAACATGCAATAGAGCCCAAAAAGAAAATTACCATTTTCTCCTATGGAGATATCAGTGCAACAGTGAACATGACTCTAGACATTGCATCCATTCTAAGCTCATGTAACACTGTTGAAAAAAAATATTAGCTGATGTACATCAAACTGAGAGAAAAAAGGCCAGGGCAAGTTGTAAAAGTTATTAGCTATTTTAATTGCTTGGATGAGAGAACTTGAACATGAGAAAAGATATCCTGGATGGATAATTGAATGGGTATGCAAGAAATAAAAATAATTAAATAAAAATTACCATTTCTCCAATAACCAAACTATAAAGGAATGGATGGTGCCATGAAATACAGCTTTCAGAATAACATGAGGAGGCTTATGTTACTTTCACTGCTCAGCTGCAACTGAAATCCAGAGGTGGGAATCAGTTATCTGGGGATGGTGACTTTGCCATAGAGAATTCATTAATAATGATTTTATTTGGAACAGCCATTTTTTTTTTAAGCAGATAATAAGAAAATATTTCTGATTTCTGTTAGATATGCATCCTGTAGTTCCCTAGGCCTGATTCAACTCTGGCATACTATGAAACACCACCAATGGTTGTAATAGAGCCCAAGGCTAAGGAAGGGACCATTATACCTATCACAACCAGTGAAATTATTCTGAAGTTAGATTCTATCTCCTTCCTTAGTTTTACCCTTCCTTACAAACAAGTTTACTACTCTTTCTAGGTTAATCATTTTGCATAGTTTTGCAGCACTTGAAAAACTGTCATATCCTGTACAGAAAACATACAAATATACAGAAACAAGGTGATGACCCCAGGGCTTGTTACTCAACTACAAAACAGACCCAAGCAAGAGCTACAAAAAACAGCACAGGATTACAAATTGATAACAGCATGCTTCCTCACAAGTGACAAGGAGGCTGATCAAAACCAGGGCTCCAGACACCATGATGCAAAGCCTGATGGTGCCTGCTATATTTCCTCAAGCTGTAAAGTAGAGTGATAGGTTTTCTTTTCCACTAGGTGATCTGCTGCAGGTGCCAACATGCCTTACCTCTGACTAACAGCCAGATTCTCAGGCTTTTACCTATGCCATCCAGCTCCCTCATTGTTCCTCCAAAACAATGTCTCCTGCTCGATTTTGTTCATTTTTCTTACTCTTTTCAAGCTTTCTCACTTCTGTGACAGCCAGGTTGATAGAGACAAGCAGCTGAGATGCTTTGCTTTTCCCTGGCTAGTAATTTATTCAATTTCCCCCTTTTTTACCAGATAGTGAGTATAGTCTGCAGGAAAATTTTTCTTGCATGGTATCCCCTCCAAAGCTTCATCTTTGCTGAAGGCAGCCTCTCATCAGTGAGAAAACATGCAGAATACGAAGTAATATTTTGCAAAACAAATCCTGCTCAAATTCCCTACAAGTGTAATGTATTTCCCTTTAATAACAGAGCAACATAGAGCTTTAGACAGGGTATAGAAGAGGGGAAAAATCACAGGCATTTCAGTTTCAGATGATAAGCAGAAATGTGCAGGTGTTGTGCATTAGATGACCTTCCCTGTGTGGGTCACCATTCATCAGTACTCAGTTAGCAGCCTTACCTAGGGCATCTTGGTGTATCTCATTTCTCATGTCTCCATACAGGAATGATTACAATTCTTGCGTATGTTTAGGTTGGCTTACAGGCTGCTGAGAAGAGAAATAAATTTACAAATATTTGAGAGGTATAAAAGCCTTCAAAAGAGAAGAATTATAGTAATAGGATTAAATTAATATTAAAGAAATGCAGAGTGTAAAGTCAAAGCTACCTAGGAGTTGTAATATTTTCTCACTTAACAGTATATCTGGTCCCTTTCTGATTTTCTCAAGAAAAAAAGGTTGAAGTATGGATACTTTTGTTCTTCATTCCAGGCATAGCACATAAAGAGGTTATGGTGACATGACACTTGCGCTTGTGTATGCATGCCTGTGACTCAGACCTCTTTCATCTTGACAACAGAAGCTGTTAAGTGACCTATAACTGATATCACTGATTTAGAACACCCTTTAGCTTAGGCTTGCTTTTGTAGCTTTTATAGCTTTTATACAACAGAGGAATCGGGGTTCTGCTACTGCCTGGAAATACTTGTGACCTAGACAGCAAGTACACCTACTGTAAGACAGACAACTTTGCAGAATGTCAAAGAAATGTGAGCTGCTGGAAAAATAGTATTCCCACCACAAAACTGTATTACTTGTTAACATTATTTATATGAATATGAAATTAAATTCTTGTTTATATTCTATAAACCATAATATAGGATTTTTATCTTGAATTTGCTTGGGCTGCTGATTTGGTTTTGAACTTAACTCTCCAATATGAAAAGAAGTAAACCAGTTGGACTTCAGTTTATTGTATGTGTTCATGTCTGTTGAAGAAGTTGAAAAAAATCTAAATAAGATTACTCCCAACTGAAATTCATCACAGTTACCCACAACTGAAATTCACCACAGAATTTGAACTAATGCAGATATAGTAAAAATTAAACTTCTAGGCAACAGATGTGACAGTAGCAGGACCGGAAGGCATCCCGGCTATTCCACCTAAAGGAATAGAAGGTTGTCTCTTAAATAAATGCCTGTTGGCCTTTACACTGTGTAAGGTACACAAATGCAGGACAGAACCATTACACTGTGGTATTTATCAGAAGGAAATCAACAGAAACATAAGCAGTCTTGGGTTTTTTTTTGCTTTCTCTAGCTACTGCAATATTCTAAAAAATATTTTAAAATGCAGCTGAGCTTGGGACACTGAAGCAATTTGAAACATTACTATGTAGAGGTAGGATTTTCTATTATCTTTTAAAATTGTCTATTATTTCGCTTTCTGTGAACACCTCTTTGGTATATGGTGTTCAGCAAGTGCAGTTCTGCAGCAGTATGTCTGCCCCACCCTGAGGGACTTCTGAGACATGACACTGGATTCCAATCCCACAGACTGAAAAGTGCCTTTGTTTGCCTTTAAGTGCCCTGCTTGGCAGCATTAATGCTTCACCATAGATCTCTGTCCTTCTATCCCAGCAAGTGCAGCTATAATGCTTCCTTCCCATTCCCAAGTAAAAACAAACAAACAAACAAACACACCATAACCCAACAACAACGACAACACAAAACCCAATATTATTTCTGAAAGGTAAATGACTGGAAACTGCTGGCTTGTACTATTGAGTCTAACATGTTGTCTGATAAATTCAGCAAGCTAGGTACAATCCATAGGAAATATGTTCATTGTGTCTATTTCTGTAAATAGAACTGGTTTACCATTGGGGAGGAAGCTGTTAAAAATTAGTGAGAACACAGCAAAGCTCCATACTGGAATCAGTAGAATTAAGTTTCCAGATTTGGTAAATGCTTCCTGGACATTTTTGAGCAAGTTATTTATCAATATTTGCCTCATCTTCCTGGAGAAAATTTTGAGCCTTTTTCTCACCCTAGCTGGAACTTGGGCTCAGCTGTATTTAGGAGAAATCTGAGATCCACCAGCACCTCAGGTGAATACTTGGTGACAGTAATGATACTGACCATGAGAAACAGACTGATTTCTGTTTAGTGAGTTTATGGAACAAATCTATATACAGTTAGCAGATGTTCAGATAACAGCTGAGTATTCATGAATATGTTTTTAAATCTTGACACTTTGAGGAATTTGCAATATATGTCACTGCCTTCCTATTCACTATAGTCAGATTGCCAGTCATCTTACTGTCTGCAAAGTTTGACAGCCTTCAAAAAGAAAAAGCAATCAGACATTCACAGAAGTAAAAAGCTGAGGTGAACATTCAGAAACAAATTGCAGTCTGGCTAATTTGCTAAATCTGAAAACTCTAAAAGGCTTAGCTAATACTTACAAATACCAAATATATTCTCAGCTTATGGAAGAAGTTTGGAAACTATTCCAGAGTAATAAAAAAAAAGAAAAGCTGAAATTTCAAACATTTTTTTGGTTTGACAATTGCACTTTGAGCAACTCTTACCATAAGTAATCACAGATGTCTCAAGAAAAACAAAAGCCACTCACGTTGTGAGTTTTTTTATTGTTTTCATTTCTTTCTTTTATAACAGAATGAGAAATGTCAATTTGTCTACTGGATAATTACACAACTTGACCTTGGGTTCTGACTTTTAGTTGATGATTGGTCTTGAACAAGTCATTTAACTCACAGCCTCATCCAAATAGCAGAGCCTATTCCCTCCCAAGGTGCTCAAGCGACATCTGTAGAGGGCTTGGAACTCCTCAGAAGTTAAAACAAGGGGTAAGAGTTACAAGTCATAACAGTAGAAATTCCAATTAAATGTAAGAAAAAAATATTTGTATGAGAGTGGTTAAGCACTGCATACCAAGAGAAGTTTTAGAATCTCTGTTCTTGGGGATTTTCAATACTTAGTTGGGAAACTACTTGAGCAATCCAGCCTAACTGTGAAGGTAGCCCCACTTTGAGCAGGAGGCTGGATTTGATGTCCTCCAAAGTGTCTCCTCCTACTTAAATTCCTGATGCTTAGAAATCTAGCATTGTAATGAGGGGGTTTTTTGTGTTGTTGACTCTCCAGTGTCTGAAAACAAGATGGACTAATTGATATGCAAGGACTCAGAAGTCCCCAAGCATGTGTACCAGACGACAATAAAGAAAATATGAATCTGGGTGCTTGCTGAATGCCAAAAGAAGCAGCAGGCTTCAGCATACACCCAGTTTTCCACGTGTTTAAGTACAGCTGTGAATTCTTTTTAAAAATCTAGAGAAAAGCATGCTTCCTTCAGCCACTAGTGTAGTACCTGTTGGCTTCCACAAGAAAGAGATAATAAAGAGACAGAGAACTTAAGGAATATTTTCATTCATTTTTGAGGGTTGGATGAGTTTGTATCAAAAGGTCAGGAAGATATTTATGGCCAAAGTAAGTAGGTATTGCTGAGAAAAAAAGACAGACTCCTACTTTTCACTCCTGCTGTTCACACAGGTCTCTTCAGCATTCAGTCTCTGCTGGGTAAAAAAAAAAACCTTCCCATCAAACAGGAAACAGACTAAACGTGTATATCTAATTGGCCCTGTAGGCTTGACTTTGGTAACAAACCACTCAGAGTTGAGGTACAGTGTTGCATTTTTTCAGAAGTCTTCAGTCAAGGCTGAACTCTCTAAAGCCTGCATGTGGCTTTTGCCTGGAATTTAGCTGGAATAAGAATAGAATAGAATAGAATAGAATAGAATAGAATAGAATAGAATAGAATAGAATAGAATAGAATAGTTCAGTTGGAAGGTACCCACAACGATCATCTAGTCCAACTGCTTGACTAATTCAGGGCTAATTCATTAGTTAAACCATGTTGTAAAAGGCATTGTACAAATGCCTCTTAAACACTGACAGGTTTGGGGCACCAATCACTTCTCTAGGAAGCCTGTTCCACTGTTTGCCCACCATTGCAGGAAAGAAATGCTTCATAATGGCAAGTCTGAATATCCACTGGAGCAGCTTTGAACCAATCCCACCTTTCCTGTCACTGGATACCAGAGAGAACAACTCAGCGCCTCCCTCTCCACTTGCCCTCCTCAGGAAGAGCAATGAACTTGCCCTTCAGTCTTCTGTTCTCTAAACTAGACAATCCACTATCCTCTGCCACTCCTCACAGGACATGCCTTCTGGCCTTTTCACCAGCATTGTGGTCCTCTTCTGGATGCATTCAAGGACCTTCACATTCTCCTTTAATGGTGGGGTAGGAGACCAGAGGAACAGTTGACTGGCTCAAAACAACCATGTGGGAAGTGGTGGCAGAACAGGGGTTGTAGGTGGGACAGTGCATTGCTCTCCCCACCCCCTTGAGCCCTTTCACACTGCACTATGTGGCATAGACACATTTGAAAAGTTAGCTGCTGGTCAGCACTGTAATGGGGATGGCTTGACTACATGGGACCACTAGGAATATTCTGTCTCTGTGTGAAACAGAGGTGCAAGACTTTAGTGCTGAAATTAGCATAAGCTTGGCTGGGGGAGGGCTCCAGTGGACTGGAACAGATAAAAGGATGGTGGCACGTGCACCACGTGGTGTGCTCCACTACCCTGGATTTAAAAGGTGCTGAATCCCAGGGTGGTGACTATCTATCTTTTTCTCTCTTTTTTCTTTTTCTTTCTCTTTTTCTTTCTTCTACCTTCTCCTCAAAATAAGTTTCAAAGTTTGCCAAGTTAAGGTTTGCAAAGTGCCTTATGCTGTCTGGACATTTTAAAGTTTTCTAATTTAAAGTTTTCCAAGTGCCTTATTCCATTGGAATGTTCTGAAGTTTGCAGGTAAAAGTCGTTATTGAACGTCTTGAGAATTTTCTTCCTTTTCCCATTTTGCCCAGAGTAAATATAACTACCTTCCCCTAAGCCACCAAGTGGACTAGGGCATTACATGAAGTCCAGACCCACAGACAGCACTCCATGTGAGGCAGCACCAATGCTGAATACAGATGGACAATCACCTCTTTTGACAGGCTGGTGAAGCTGTGTTTGATGCATCCCAGGGTGCAGTTTGCCCTCTTGGCTGCCAGGACACACTGGTGATTCATCTCTGCATCTTGCTCCTAGTCATGAACACAGCTGTGCTGACAGAAAAGTTGGCTCTGTGCCCTGCAAGGCCAATTGTCTGACACTGCCTCTGGGAAGGCTGAGAAGCTGTAAGCCATGACTAGCCCTCTTCTCAGACAGCCTTGCTGGATAACAAGAATTGCCTCTTTGTGTGAGTTGTGATACACAATACCCTGGCAAGGTCCCATCTGATTTACAGTCATCTCAGACAGATAGAAAAGAGACTTAAGAAGGCAGACAGGCCTAAGAACAGTTTACTGGAAAAAGAATCCTGGAGAGGAAAAAATACCCAACCCAAAATAAAATAAATCATCAACCTGTGGAGTCACCATCCCTGGAAGTTCAAAAAATTACTGGATGTGGCAGTTGTGTTATGGTTTAATTGACATGGAGGTGTTCAGTCAAAGGTTGAACTTGATGATCTTGGAGGTTTTTTCCAATGTTAATAATCGCATGTTTGTATTCTATGATCTGCAATTTAACCTTCATGCACTTCTCTCACACAGAATGGTTATTTACATAAAGGTGTCTTCTGTGAAAGAGAAAGGGACCATTAGGAAATATGGCAGGAGGGACTCCTAATCCCACCCACCATATAAGTACTGAATAAGAACTTTGATACATTGACTATTAAGGGACTGTTTTCTTTAACATCTCATATAAATGTCCAATATCAGGCAGGATGAATTGATCAACACCAGCCGTCCTCCAAATACTCCCATTATTGTCTCCCCTGCATCCTTGGAACACTCTTTTTGAGGGCAGCCTGCTTGGGATGGTCCTCGGCTCTCCCAGTGCTGTAACCCTTCCTCAACAGTGAAACTAAAGAATCTTCCTATGTACTACCCATAGCTGAAACACCTTCATCCTGTAGGAAATGCAACTAACAGAGCAAGGTATGTTTCTGCCTCTCAGCTGTTAGCCTTGAGGTGGAGACTATTTCTACTAAACTCAGCAGAGCTAGAACTGATTAGCAAAGTGAAGGATTTTAAACTCAACAACTTTGCAAGGGAGCAAAGGTGGGCAACACATCTGTTAAATATTTTTACAAGGCAATAGATCTTCCCATTGGGAAGTCACCTTAAGCACAGCCTGAGCCTTAGAAGTTCCAGAAGGCTTGTGTATATATTTTCTTAGGTACAATCAATCTGCATCCATGGAAATAGCAAGGCCATTTCCTGCATTGGTGTCTACCACACACCATGCTTAGGATAGTTTAAACAGAAAATTCCAAGTACTTGTTGTTCTTCTTTACCTCCATGTTAAACCTAAACCAAATCTTTCTAACCATTCCAGTTACAGTTGCTAAAGTAAAGTGTAAAATATGATAATGAATACTGACTTCTAGCTGACCTTTGTTCTTAGCATTAAAAATAGAAAGTTAGAATATGACTTTTCTCTTTGGAAAAATGGATATTCCAGAAAATTGAGCATAGGAAATAATTTAGACTTTTGTGTCAACAGCATTTGACAGGAGGCAGATGAGAACATGACGAGTGTCACTGTTTCCAAGAGCTTTCATCATCAATATTCTCAGATAGTTTTAATGATTTCATTTATGAGAAATAAGTTCAAGAGGCACTAAAACCAGAAAAGATTACTGTAAAAGTATATAGTACCTATTTATTTTTAAAACAGAAAATATTTTCTTTATTAGTGGGTTTTCTCTGAATTTGTGAGGTCCCAAGTTTAGCTAATAGGTGTGACAAAATTCCAGTATGTTCTACAGTGTATACAAAACCTTCAAGGCAATTTTATTTTCTAAAAATAATTTCTATGGAAAAAATATGCATATGGAATAAAATCTTTCAGAAACAAAAAAGAGAAGAACTGCATGCACAGGGTATATTTCTTTGAAAACAGACAAGAACATGGGATGCTTTTTCCCACAAAAACATTAGTTAGTAGCTGTCTTCACAGGACTTTTAAAACCCAGCAACTGAAATTAGCACTTGAAAAATTACATTTATATACACAATTATAAAAATACACAGAAATGAGATACACTGGACAGCATGAAAAATCTGGTGTATTATTTATTTATCAGTGTTGACAGTTGGCTCCCAAGGGAAATGGTTGTGCTTAATTAATTAGATGGAGAAAAAGATGCACAAATTTGCATTCATCAATTGTTTTCAAGTGTTCTTCAGCATCATCAAAGCAAAACCTAGAAAGAAAGAAAAACAGTCTGAGGGTTTCTAATATTATATATGATACTAGTTCTGCACAAATCTATTCCATTAATACATCTTTAAATTTAATTTTTTTTTTCAAATATATTTGAATCAGGCTAACAGGTTTTAACTGATGTACAAGAATCAGACTATTGATGTACTCTCAGCTTACTCAACGGTGTAATTTTTATGAAAACCTAAGGCAATCTGTTCTGACACCAAGATGCAGGGTAAAGCATTTGTGAGACCAGTCTCAAAGACCTCAGTGTCACTCCAAGGTGACACCTTCAAAACTAGCAACTGTAAAAGTCAGTGAATTTTGCCTTCTTGCTCTGAATTGAAAGAGGATTAATATTGCACAGCTGTATGCTCCTATTAATGATTAAATCTTTGTCCATTAACTGCACGGGAAGAAACAAAATATGGCTTTGAATAATAATTTGTATGAAACATGGAATATTTCTGTAAAAATATTTAAGAAAAAGAGAGGGATTCTTGTGTATGTTAAGGAAGAAAAAGACAGGAAATCAAGCTATGCACAAGAGAAACTAACAGAAAAACAGTGACAACCAATAGGTGTTGTTTCAAACTGTCCATATTTGCCTTCTAATGCCAGTTAAAACTTTCACAATGTCTTTAGCAGTCACTCTCTCCATGTGTTTGAATTGAGGAACTGAAAACAAAACACAGTTTTAAAAGTTAACAGAACAAAGTGAAATGGAGAAGACACTACAATGCATGCTGCAAAGATTGGGCTTTTTCACTGAAACTAAAAAGAGATTTTTCTTAATTACTTTTAAGTGATCCCTCTTTCCTTCTCCTCCCCCACCTCCCTTTTTTTTTTTTTTCCTGGCACTCTTGTGCTGTCTGGAGTACTCAAATTTTGCATAGAAACCACCTGTAGACACCAGCTATCTCTGCCACTATTCACATGGTTCAAATTTCCTGGTATTATCCGTTGCTTTTCTCCTCTCTTACTCAGTCTTTCATGCACAACCTCCCTCTTTTTTTTTTGTAAAAGAAACCCCAATGAGTCAACCTCTTGTCCTTTTCAATTTCCGTCTCTACCAAGAGCAAGTCTGCAGGATTATAGGGGAGAACTTGAGAAGAAATTAGAGTAAACAATACTTTTGGGCCTATTTATGGAAAGGGAATAAGAAGAGGATGAATTAGCCCACATAAACTGAATCAGTCCCTCTTGCCTTTCTCAGCAGGCAGGTAAAATAATGATTCATGGGCTTCTGGCCTAAGGGAGTCAGAGCAAAACTCAAATGCAGATGCTACAGCCTGAAAAAACCTACAGTTCTGTAAAATACCTGTGGGAATATTTTGTTAAGAGGCATCTCAAAAGTTGGTGTAATTGCTTCAACTCCTTAAGGAGGAAATTGCCATCCTTTAAGAACCATCCTGAAAAGCTTAGATTATTTTTTTTCCCCAAAACTAAAATTTATATATAAGCTAGACTTGGTTGGTATATATTTTCTTTAATCATATATTCTGGAGTTCTCATTTCAGATTTTAGGTTTGAAGGAAATTTCCTGTAATAAGTTTTTATTACTTTTTACCAGCTCTGCTAAATGTTTGTGTACATCTATGCAATTTATTTTATCTTTTGAAGGTTCAGTTTAACACATAAGCAGTCTGTGATCTGTACTTAATTGAAATATATTGTACACCAAGACATATGGTAATTTGAAGCTAAATCAAATGAAAATACAGGCTCATGCTAGAAAATCTAAATTAATTCCTTGATATAAGGAAGGGTTCCCAGACTGCAATAATTTTCTAAAGTAAACTAGCCAGAAGAATTGAAAAGGAAAAAAAAAAGATTGTTTTTTTTTTAATAAAAAAAAGAAGCATAGAACAAATAAAGAGTCACTCAAAAACTTGAAAAAAAACATCAAAACACTAAGTTCTGCAGAGCACAATAACACTTAAAACAGCATTAGTATGTGGGGATTGGAAGGTAATAAATGTGATGCCAAATTGTAAAGTAATGTCTAGGAAGAAAGAAATCAATGAAGTAAAACTTCCATACCAAGTAAATTGGTTGAAATTATAAGAATGAGCAGAATTACCAGATGCTACATAACTATGATATGATGAGGGAGAAATACCTTGGATATTGTAATGGAGAATCACTTGTTGCAGGTGTGTTAAGAGTTCTTGGAAAAAATAAATAATCCAATGAGAAACAGCAAACTCTGAAATCTTGAAAGATTATTTTGTTAAGAGTCTTTTCAAAAGTCCAATTAATTCCTGGTTGAAGGATAAAGCAAAAGGTAGGAATCGATGGCAGGTTTTTTCAACAGAAGTTCCAGTTAGACCCCAGTGGGATCTATGCCTGGATTTGGTTTTGACTATATTTAGGTAGAAAATGAAAAAATAGTGAAGTGACGAAGTTTATTTATATGTTATTCAGGGTGATAAAACTAAAGGTCATATGTGGAAATTTGCAGGAATTTCTTATTGTATTGAGTGACTGAGCAATATTCTGACAGCCAAGACTGGATGGTGATAAATGCAAAGAAATGTAGAAGGAGTAAAACAAGCTTTGACATACATATAGAGTGATGAGCTCTAATCTTACTATTCCCATTCAAAAATGAGATTATAATCATATTGAAAATAGTTCTATGAAACCATCACATTAATAACCATTTGCAAAAATAATATTAGGGATTAACAGGAAGCAAACAGAGAAAGAAAACAAAACCTCATTATCACTGCTTAAATCTATGACACAAATACTTGACATCTGCTTATCAGATGTAACTATTAATCCTGTCCCACTAGTAAGATACAAAAAAGATTAAAAAGATACAGTAAAATATCAAAATGATTGTCAAACCCAATGTGGCTTTCTGCAACACTAGGAAATGCAAGAAATGCAAGATCTGATCCTAAGGTAAGCAACAACTGAGCAGTCATTTACCCAATAAAACCTCTTACTGCCAAAATGTTGAGCCTCAAATAAATGATTTCAGAATTATTTCATTCTATTTAAAATAATTGAATCGGTGTAATTGCTTCTCACTACTTTTATCATCTATTGTTGAGGAAGAGTGTTAATAGGAAGGGTGGCAAAAGTAAGTGTGAATTGAAAGTCCTACATCTTGTTTAATTTGGACAGGAGATTATCAGGGCCCTTTAATGGAGCAGATCCAAATGGAAATTTTGAGCATTCAGAGCAAATGGTAAAACTGAAGGCTTGATCTGTAATTTCTGAATGTCATTAGATATTTGATCCTGCTCTTACTATGCTGAAGATTGTCATGGGAAATGAGAAACAAAGCAAGGGAAAAATGATCTCCCTAAACAAGATCCTGAGATAGAATGAGAAGGCACCCATGAAAACAGACAGAAAGATCTCAAATGAAAGTCAGAGATTTTACATTCAAGACTTCAAATCAATAGTGGATAATTATGTGGGGTTTTGATAGATCTTAATCTTGATCTCTTCAGATCTTTCTAACCTGAAAATTAGCTCTATTAAACTGAAAAAATCCCACAAAAGGATTTGAGACTAAACTGATGGAAGGATAACATGATTAAATCATTGATTAACCTGAATGAGTGCAGGAAATTGAGAAGGAAACTAGTGCTGAATGAAAAGAAACAAAACCCTTTAATTACTGATCAAAGATAAAAATGTGTCATGTGATTGCAATTTCAGCCATGTAGTTGCATGGAATTACTTCTCTAGTACTTTGAGACTTAAATAGAGGATGTCCTATAAACATGTCTTCATAATCATACCATTTCAAATAAAATTTTCAGCTATTTTGATGTTGGTTGTGCCTAGGGATTTCAAAATCATCCAGGAATTCTCAGGGTGGAAAGTTTTAGAAAAATCATGGCTGATTCACTGATATTTACAGTTACCTTAAAATGTCATAGAATCATAGACTGCACCACACTTCTGGTTTTAAGACAGTACACCGTTTTGTGGTATAACCCATTCATTTCTGGATCTTCTGATCATTCAGAACATCCAAGCTGAACTAGGCAAAAAAATAATGTCTCTTTTTTTATGTCTCTTAAAAGCTTTATGAGCTTTTAAGAAAGAAGAAGAAATAAGGAGAGAGTTAAGAAGTGCAAATAAATCCAAATACAGATATTTAATTCCTTCAGAACAAGGCAAAATAAAATTCCACTGTACCTAGATATTTTTAAGAAACTAAACCTCGCTAATATTTAAAGTGCTTTATTTAAAAGCACAGGATGTTTTTATGGGTTGCAGATACCCAGGCTTGGGCAGCAGCCGGGGCTCTGTGAGAGGAGGCTGGGGCTGCCCCAGCCAGACACAGCCGGTTCCAGCCAGATCCAACCAGATCCAGCCACCCACCACAGGGCACTGCTGAGCCCCACACACAAGGTGGGTGTGGTACTGGGGAAAACATTTAAGAAATGGCAAAATCACCAGATAACATCAAGGAGCGGCGGGGGGAAATGGAAGAAAGAACTTTGGGAACACTAAGATGGAAGAAGGAATTGGAGAAGATGGTCCATGTGCTGGAGCAGAGATCACCCTGCAGCCCATGGAGACACCATGGTGAAGGAGGAGTTTCCCTGCAGCCTGTGGAAGAACCCATACAGAAGCAGGGGAAAAGTGTGAGGGAGAAGGAGCTGTAGAGCAGAGATATTATGGTCTTACCACAATCGTCATTCCCCCTCCCCCTGCACCTCGTGGGGTAGGAGAGGTAAAGGGCTTGGCAATGGAGTAAAGTTGAGCCTTACAGGGGAAAAGAAAAAAGTGGGATGGAGGTGTTGTTTTAGTTTATCTTTGTTTCTCATTGTACAAATAATTTTTACTTGGCAATAAATTTAATTGTCCCCGCATTAATTCTGTTTTGCCTGCACCTTTTTTTCTACCCTCAACATACTGTTGAGGAGGGGGAGTGAGAGAGCATGTGAGTGGAGGTCTGACTGCCAATGCCATGACACTAAATTCAAGCATGGTCATTTGTGAGGACATAACAAGATTAATCTTGAGATGCCACATACAAAAATTAAATTCATATCTATGTCTAGATTCAACTGACAATAAATTTGAAGAATATTTTCAGAATTAAGTTTTGGTGTATAAAATACAAACTAAGGAGAACATGAAAAAATTCAGTTTGATTATGACAATACAATGCAACCCTTAATATCTTCTCTTTCAAACTTCAAAATAAAAAAAAATGGGTTATAAATATATATACATATACATATATATATCTTATACTCAGGACACTTGCACTTACATTTTCTATGTGACTTTTCAAGTCTCTTGGGAAATGTTTGAGTTTTAAGAATCCAAAGTATCTCAGTTGGAGTTATAGCAGAGTTATTTTAACTTGTTGATTTTAAGTCATACTTCCTTTTACTCTTTAGTAGGTGAAAGAAAAATATAAAGTTAAAAAAGTAATAAAAATTGGATAACATTCTATAACATTCAATCAGGAAACAATGACAACCAGCAGCCATTATCATTTAACTAAAAATAATTGCAGTATTAAAATACTATAAAGGCTTTTCATGTCATAAAGTGAGATACTCTAATATTTTAGTATTATAGCATTAACTTTAAAAGCTTCAGACTCTATGGCAGTTATTTTCCATGTAGCTGATACGTACACTTTGCTGTTGAATCCTTTGGGGAAGTACATTTTAGAGAGTAAAATAGTTCTGGAGCCTATTACGAGCCATTACATAGCACAAATATTATTAAAATCACATCAAACTTATGGCTGTATTTGAGGGACCAAAATATAAAGGTTGAAGGATCCCCATGAGTGTAATTACATTCATATGGAATGAATGTAAGAAAACTTGAGTGGAAGAAAAGTGATTCCATCTCAACTCAAAATATAAATGGTGAGAAGCCATTTTAGTCTCACATGGATGATAATAGTTATATTTAAATTAACTTCAATGAGAACTCACATTTTCAATCTATTTTCTTCTTTAAAAAATTGTGATACTATCAGGATGAGAGTCTAACATAAATTTGTGAACCAGGTGATACATTCCCATTTAGTTACTGGTACTCCAGTTACTTGTTACTGGTACAACAGTCAGAAAAAAAATCCTAATATTCATTGTTTTGAAATACAACCTTTTAGCTTTCATTTTTCATTGACAGCAAAGGTTTAGAAGAGACAATTTCAATTGTTTCTTTACTTATTGTGAACTATACACATACACAGACATAAATTTGCCAATAAGCTCTCTTAATCTTTTGATAATTATTAAATTTAGTAACTTATGTTGAAACAAAATGAAAATATTTTAAAAAATAATATCATTTCAACCATTTTGTGATCATAAAGAATGCAAGTGTGCAAAAAAGACACATTTCCACATGGGAGGTGGCAAGAAATACAATGGACAATATTTTTCCTGCTGATTCAGTAGTGGGTCAGGGGCTCAGCATGCTTAGACAATAAACCTCATTCTGCTGGTTAACTGACACAGTGTCAGCACCTATTCTGTCTTCCCAAGACTAAAGGGGACCAAACTCTCTCTGCTCGCTCTTCAGAATATCTGGTCTGATTTTTGGGAATAGTTCTTTCCCTGTGTTAACACTCAAATTTTGCAAACAAAATTCTGGGAAGATTTCCTGGGAAGACTCAAGCCAAAAGTGTGTCAGCAGTCATTCCAGAAATTCTGTAGTACTGACAAGAGTACCTGGAAATGCTTAACTTGCTAAATATAGACATAAATTGTTCTTCTCTAGGGTACATACAAACTGGTTAAATATTCTGACTGCCTGTCAGTATAACCTGTGCCCTAGATTTAGCACTGACAGGTAGCTCTGTGAGAACAGATATGGCCTGAGCATTCAGTGTATATATAGGTCCTGACCTCCAGAGGTTCTCACAGATTTCACTTCAGCTAAGTGACAGGCACTGTGATTGATGCCTGCCAAATGTTTGCTTTCTTATCCTTGTCCATGAGAAATAGATGGGTGGGATACATTCTTGAGGATTTTTTTTTTTTTTTTTTTTTTTTTTTACTTTTATATGCTCATTAGTTTTCTGAAGTGTGTTAATGATATAATATGCACAAGAAAAAAGGTCAGGTTGCTGGGTCAGTGGGAGCCATTCTGTGCCTTGCTGTCAGATGGCATCAACCACTCAGAAAGTTTTCTTTTCCACGCAAGAAAGTTCTGCTCTCACTGTTTTAGGTTCTGGAACTGTATATGGTGGTACCCAACACACAGAGTTAATCATGCCATAACTTTAATTAGTCTTTTGGCATATGTACTTCTGAGTAGAAGAGCACATTGAATGCAAGGAGCAAGAAATTGACTGTAGATATTGAAGCAGGCAGTGCTACTGAGGAGAACATTACTGTTTTCTGAAAAGGAAGGAAGATTGCTGGTACTGAGCAGTCTGTGTATATAGAAAGCTTTTAACCTCAGCTCCATTCTTCCGGTCTTGCCATATCTTGAGGCATCTTACCTCCTGATATGCTATCTGTCCCTGTACAAAGTACAGGAAAAAGAAAGTTTAGCTAATATATACTTGGCTGACTTTCCACCACTTTTGGACTTCTTCCCAACAATAAGGAATCTTCCCTCATTCCTTGACAGCTCTTTGAAAGCAGTTTTGACACCAGCCTTGGTTTGACTTTGAGATCAAGTTTAGATGCTTTGAATGAAAAATGCTTGCCATACTTGAAAAATCTCTTTCTTTATACTGTAAGCACATTCACACACCTCATCCCACTTCCTCTCCCTCCCCCAAAAATTTTTCTACCCCTTATTCAATTTCTTGACTAATGCCCACATCCTGTAACCTTGTGAGCATGGGCAATATTAATACTATTTTTCAGATTTTTACCTAAGTCACCAGTCCCTACAGATAATGAGTTTTCTAGCAATGACCCTTTGAACCTCAAGGAGGAACTTCCACTCTTCTAGAATAAACTCTCTGCCTGGAAGGAATGCCTTTGAAGTTTTCAGCAGGGAGGTCTTGACACAAGTCTGCAGTCTCAGCATTTGTGTAAAAATGGAACAGCCCCCACACCCCACAGTTGGAACCGTTCTTCAATGTATTCAAATTACAGTTTGAGTACAGCCCTCAATTTCAAAATATTTTCTATTTTTATACTTGCAAACCAAAATTAATCACTGAACTAATTTCAGCCATAATTGAATGACCCCACAACAAAATAGCTTCTGAGAACCATCAGGGACTTCAGAGCAGCTTTCTGGCATCATTGCAGTTTCTTCCCTCACAGATTTGGACTTGCAGAAAGCACCTCGGGAGAGCTGATACAAAGAGGCAGGAAGTTTACTGCACACTTGTACATTCCAAGTGTCCAATCCTGCTGAGTGAGGTCACTGAGTCCTGGAAAGACATCTGAGGGAATTAAACTAGTCTCATAAACTGACATCATCTGAGAGGAATTAGAGAAAGATGTAAAGGAAAAATAAAGTTATTAGTATTATAGAAAAGCCACATAACACAAATAAAAACAAGCATCTAAAATGCCTTCAGGCAGCTCAAATGATAGGCTAATAGTTTATAATTATCTATGAGATGTTTTTTGTTTAATTATGCCTTCACTTCATCAAGTTGGAAGCTAGCATCAGTATGAAAAGAGGTAGGAAGCCAGTTTTAAATGTTCAGCAGAGGATACTGAGAAACATTGTCAGAATCATCAGCTTAAGCCTGACAAAATCATGCAAACTGAAGGAATTCAAAATGGGTCATGCACTTCAGGTGACCTCCACAGGACCCTTTGTATTATATATATACTATATGGCACAGGGAAAAGTTGGGGTTTGTTTTGTTTTGTTTTTTTCTTATACAGTACACTGTATTTATGAATTTAAAATAGGAAATTGCTGAGGGCAAATACATTCACAAAATATCCATGTCATTGAGTTTATCATAAGAAAGCAAAGAGAACTTTAATCTCAAGTCTGAACAGTACAGCCATGCTTTTGTCTATGACTTTGCAGTCTAATACAATTAAAACCACATTATATTGGTACAGAAGATCAGTTTCTTTTATATACAAAACAACTTTATTTATAAAGGAAGATAATCTGAAGGTAGACAAAAGAGACACTGGGATTGTGGCAGTGATGAAAACAGAGGGAAGCATCTGTGCAGTATTTGGACAAATTTCCACCTCTTCTGAAATTTGTATCTTAATTTGGACATAAAGAGCCATGGATGAGATTTTTCATATACTTTCACAGAAGACACAAACCATGATATAGTCCTGGATCGATTAGGACTGAATGGTTGACACAGTCAGGATTAAACCCAAACAAGGTGGACTGAATGGAGTCTATGCAGTGATATGTTCAATTCTTTTTAAAGTGCCATGATCCTTGTGAAGGATATTCTCTAAATGTGAAATATAAACATTGTCAGAGCAATGTAAAGTATCCATTGGCTTTAAAGATGTTCACAGAGTACAAAGTCCTTATTTTCCACTTTCCTGATAAATTTCATTTTAGTGTCAGCAAGGTGATACCTAACATTTATGTAAAAAGCCCTGGCATGTAGAATCGGCTTTAGGCAGAAGCCGTAACCATTGATTCTTCAGAGATCTGGAACAAATTCATCATTCTTGAGTGCAATGTGGCATCCATCACCACAATCAGGGAAGAGTGAAGCAACAAATAAGTAGACCTCTAAAATCATAAACTGAGATTAGGCTTTCTCAAACAGCCATGGCCAATAAGGCTGTTCTATGCCTGGGGTCTGCATCCTGCTGATAGCAGGATAAGACATGATCTAAGGTTTCCAGCATGTTCTCTCATCCTTTGAAACGGTGTTAGAGAAAGCAATTGCACTGGCTATTGTACAATTTCCTTGGTGAACTCTGCAGTCTGAGTGGAGAGCAGAGTGTTGCTCTGCTTGCTAAATTACATCTTGAAGAAAAGCAGATGAATCTAATGGACTAAGCTAACAGAACAGCCATTCAGATAAGAATAAACCTGAACACTTAGATTTAGCAATGCAGAACTTTTATAAACACTGAAAAGGTAAAAGTAATTATTTTTCTATTGGTAGCATGACTTTAGATCACAGTCTTGAGAAGCTTCCTTATGAAATAGATAAATAGCAAATAATTTGGAAGAAGAGCACTGAAAACTCATTGATAGGATTCACAGAAAATGTTAAGGAAAGTGGAATGAACATATGAAGCCTGAAATAGTGAACAAATAACTACATCAGCAAATCACACATCAAAGCTTTTTTGCTTATAACTGTGGAAAAAAAAAATAAAAAAAGAAGATAGCACTGTCACTTCATATACAGCAATTTTTGTTAATGCTGTTGAAAGAAAAATATTCAGTACTGGCACATGAAATAATGGATGAGGAAGCCCGACCAAGAATAACTAATCATATTAAAAATAAATGGACTAATAATTAACCACTTCAATCTGAAGGTTTGTGGGATAGGCAGTTTGGAGAAACGCATTCAGGTTTTTTGAGTTCTTCTCATACTATAATCTTTACATTTCTTATGCATTAAAATGTAATTTATAAGCTATAAAATATTGTAATTCCATATATTTCCTGGAATCCCAAGCAGGGATTTTTGATATTATTAGTATCACTATGCATTATTATTATTATGTACAAAGTATGCCTAACTGTTAACTGTTTATCCCAAAGTAATTTATAGTGATATATCTAGGGTGCCTTCATCCCTTTCATCAATATTTGCTATCACATGAAAGAGAATAATTTCTCAGCACTCCTGGTATGGGGACAGTTTCTCTCTTTCATATGCGAGAGTAAAGAATGTATGGGACTTGATTTCTGAGAAGTTTTTTCAAAGCCTCTTTCTCGCTTCTTGTGCCTTCTCTGAATTCTCCATTCCTTTTAAGGCAGCTGGGCAAGGTGAGGGTAAACTTATAAAAAAATTAGTACTCTATGTAAGAGGAGGAAAAGAATGTACATGACCCCAAGCTCTATCTACTTTTTCAAATGGCCTTTTCATAGGGACTGGTGCTGGCTAGAACAGGGAGAGGCAGTGCTGTGTCATGTCTCTGAAACATTTCACTCTGATATTAGTAAACCATCCTGTTATATTGGTGCACACACCCCTAAATTTGTCAGTGCAGATCTAACACAGGCTAGAAAAGCAGTTTTTCTCATTGTGAAATAGATATTTGATGGCTGGTAAGCTGAATAATTTTTTAGGATCTACTGATCATGCCGACTAGTTTTAACTTCATAAGAACTTAAGCATGCATTGTGTACATGTTAGTCCTTAAATTTAAGAATCTGACTGCAAATCATAGCCTTGGGTCCGTAATAGCAACCTATGCAACAGAGGTTCAGTTCTACTGGAGCTTTAATCTGCAATTTATGTGTGCCAGATTTGTATGGACAGGAGTTGTGGAGAGCATATGTTTTATATGGTAAGACATAAGGCCACAGTTATTACTGGCTACTGAAAATAAAAACAAATTGTCTACTCTCCATTAATATTCATGTAAATGACATAGATTTCCAGTTAATCTAATAGTTTTGCAGTGGTTTTACTTTGTCATGAAATGGAAGAGAAAGAGGCTCCATAACTTAATTCTTCTGTCTTCTAGGCTGGTTTTACAGAATTTGAGCTTTGTAAATTTCAGCTGCATTGTTTCTGGTTTACATCTGTGCAACAAACTAGAAAAACTGAGATGGAGATAGTTTTTAAAATAATATCTAAGAGGTACTGGGTGTAAAAATGTCACATCAATTGAGTGTTCATATGCAGTCATTGAGAGAAGTTTTAGCAATACAATACATTATTTCATTATTTCAAATTTAAAAAAAAAAATCCAATACCCAATTGAAAAGATATTCTACTTTTCATTTGCTTGGAATGGTTATTTTTGCTAATTTAGGGGTTTATTACTTTGAGGCTCATTATACTGAAGCACAAAGCAAACTGCTATGGCATAATGTGATTTTTAGGGTAGTCCCTGCTTGGAGGAAGTGCCTGGCAAGGCCTTTACAGGAAATCTTACTTTTCCTTGTTCACCTTCAAACTTCAGGCTGATTTTACAAATTCAAATAGGTCTCTTTTTAAAGATACATTCCATTGCAGATTTTCACTCTAATTTTCACTTGTATAAAGTTGCCATTACTACTTCTGTTGTGATTACTATAATACTGTAGCATGAGCAGAGAAACCTACAGAAGTGGGATTCTTTTCTAATTCCATTAATTTGGTTTGATTCTATTGTCTGATTTATAGAGCACTAACAACTTTCTTGTATCTCTCTTTGTAAATGCAGCCTCTTTCACAGTTTATGCTGTCTTGCAAGTGAGGAGCACAAACTTACACTCCCCACTTGAACTACAAATTGTTACTGCGAGTTCAATGTCTGTTTTAGCTGTTCACTTAAGAATCTCAAAATACTAGTATGAACAAAACAGTGCCTTATACCCTGCAGCTGAACCAATTTGTGCAACTTGATAACTTTCTGACTGACTGATGGTATATTATCCAACTGCATACACACACAATTAATTCCCATTTCAAATTATATATTTTAACATATAAAACAGTCCAAATAATCCAAACTTTAAAATATCAGTTGTTTTAAGTCAGAATATCATAAAAATATACTTGTGGCAGAACATGGTAGATATTTGTCAATATGTTTAGGTAACCAATGAGGACTCCAGTAATGTGTTGTTTGCACTGCACAGGATCTTACCTCCTGAGTGCTCCTGTGAGCATTGGAAGGACTATGGAAAATCTCTGTCACTGAATTGCTCGGACACTTACCTGGAGCTCAGAAGGCCTCTAGTCTATTTCTCCTGATGCCACTGCTCTCCCAGACTGGTTTGTACAAATCATTTTACCTTCTTGGGCAACAGTTTCACTCTTCTGGCAGCCTGACAGAATTACTGCAATTACATGCCTGAAGAAAAACTTTACTAAATGTGACAAGGACATACTCTGAGGCTATAAGGTATTTTTTTTATTTTTTGAAGGACTTGTCATTATTTTCAACTACATTATATATGCTATTTTATAGATTGATATTCTCTACTGTTTTAACACTGTTCCTAATTTTCTGGCACACTCTCAAGAGTCTCTGGATATACCCCTCAGATAAATCTTAAATGTCATTAAAACTTCTGCAATAGTAAAAAAACCAGAACAAAATGAAACAACAAAACCAGCAAATTCCAAAACACCAACAAAAAATTTGGAAGTTTAAAAACAAAAACTGGGGTGGACAGCATACCTCTATGAGAATAACTGAATGTCATTAATGCTGACCGTGCAATGGAATCAACAGAAGGAAAAGTCTCTGCTATTTAAAAGCTGTTTGATTACCTTTGATGTAATTCTAGTTAGACATGTCACTCTGGCAGCTCCAGCACTTCTACTCAAGGCCATGATCTGACAAAACAGGCCTGAGAAAACAAAATTTGATCACGAAAAAATTTTATAGAGGTTATAATTTCCACTGGACAAGTCTGCAGAGTGTCCTTGGAAAACACTGCTTTTTGTGCCAGCTGTAACTAAATGCACATGAATTGAGAATGAGCTGCCAGGTGGCTAGAAACATAGCTTTTACAAAAACAGAGGCTGCACTGTGCAGAAAAGTACTAGGCACTAAATGCTGTAGCAAAATGTGATTATTTTGAAATTTATTATATAATATCAGTAAAAGTAATTTTAGTCAATTTAGACATAGAGAAGAGCGACACAATTAAAGTTGACACATAATACCCAATAAATACATTTAACCAGAGTAAGTTCTTTGTACATAATTTTAGAGATGCATCATTTGTTTGCTTATTACAATATTATGTCCCAAATAGAAGAGATGCCAGCTTGTAACATTCATTTCAGCACCAGCCTAACGAAAGGAAAGCAGTAGATTCTCTGCCAAGTCCCTGCCTAGTCTCACCCCAGTAAAAGAGAGTAAATAGATGCAGTCTTCAAACACTTTAAATGGTGTTACAGGAGAAACAGGTAGGCTCCGCTTACTGCTTTCAACTTTCCTTTTCATTGAAGTCAGTGATAAGATGATGCCAGTTTATTGTTCTTTAGCTTCGAGAAGCTAGGCAAGACAGTTTTCTCCCTGGATTCCTCTTTACTTGGGGCAGATTGCACAGACACAGCCAGTAAAGCTCATTTCATGTATGCAACAGCCAAATATACCTTTAATGAAGACACCTCAAAATGCTAGATGCAAGAAAGTGTCAGCTTCAAGCACACAGCCTGACTACAGCTGAGACTCAGAAATTAGTGCCAATTTATTTTTTTGTAAAATTTTCACAAGCAGCAAAGTCTAACACCAAGACATGTGGAAGCACCTCTCTGCAAGACAGTCTGGTAGATTTTTGCTATAATTGTTGAACATTTGCTGTGATTCCTGAGTAGGTTTTCATTTAGGTGGCTACTACTGCTGCATAAAAACAGATTGCATTATCCCTGAGGCAAATGCCTGAAGCAGGGAGCTAGACAAACTCAGAGAAAACACATCAGGTCACTTATACTGCTATTCCCACTGCACTATGAAGCCGCTATCTCCATGGGTGCTGTTCTCCAAAAATGCAGGATATGTCTGCAGCCAGCAGTGTCTTAGCTCTCTACCAGGCCAGGCTTTCAATACTGCATCCCAAATTACTTTGAGCTCACTGGAAATCCAGAGCCACGTTCTGCACTCACAGAGTAAAGACTTTGCATTTGGATGCTGGAGCCCCCATACCCAGCAGAATGCAGGACCTCAGCAGCCACCCTCTCTCCTTGCAGGGGATGTTCTCCCTTACACAGCAGGACCCACCATGCCAGGTGAGCTCACCAAGGATCTGGATCTGGAATTGGTAGCGGACTTGCCAGAGCTGATAACTCAAAGCTGCAGGGCACTTCTGAGATGCTCCCACCTCCTGCCAAACTCTGCTGAAGCTGGAATCAGAACCCCACTTCGAACACCACATGGTGCTCACTGAAGTTCTTCCTGAAAGCCATTTATATCCCCCTGATTAGCCCAACTTGCATTGCTGTTTAAAGACAGCAGATTATTCAAGATTGTTGCAATTATAATTTGTTCTTTAAAGTTACCCCACATCCAAAGCAGTGAGAGAGTAAAGATCAAAAGCTGTGAAATGCTGAGCTATGCTTCCAGAGACCACCTAATACAGGAAACTGAAAAACTCACCAGCAATCAAACTGTTAAAAGTAGTGCTTCTGATGCAAGTCTGCTGCAGGTCCCTACCTTATTGCCTGACCTTTATATTGAGCCTAGATAGATGAAGTTTTTAAGTCTATAAGCTTCAATCCCACCTTGAGAAGTAGGGTAAATCTGAACCATCACAATATATTGTGTGTCCTTCAACATATCTCTTTGCTAACTCTTTTGATATGAAATTGAAAAAAAAGAAAAAAAAAAAATAGATTCTTGCTTTTCTTTATACATCATTTCCATGCTGATTTATGGTTTATTTCAGAATAATACCTATAAGATGTAGATAATTCATAAAAAAGTTTTTTACAGGACACAGGCATTAGCTAAATGTACTGTTAAACATATATCCATCTTCAAAAACATGATGTTCATATCACTTTCTTTTGGCAATAAAACATTTTTAAAGTTAAAACATATAACAGTCTTGGTACTGATTCAAGTTGCAGACATTTTATATAAGATCTTTATACCCCATCATACTGTTATTATAAAAGCTTTTGAAGGAAATACTGTGGCCAAATATCCAGCCCCATCATACCCTCACTTTTCAGCACATGGACAGAAATAGTTACCACACTTAAAATTCACACCTTACTTTACTCCAAAAATAAACTAACTTTCAAGTGTAGACAAGTTTCTACTCCCACATAATAAATTTGTTACCATGCTTATGGAATTGTGGTATAGTAATATGTAAAATGACCTACAACAATGTATGGAACTCCTCACACTGGAACATGGATATAAAAAAAACCACCAAAACCAAAACCCAACTTCATATATTTATGATAAGTGTATTGGAATAAAAGATGCATTTAGTTTTTGGAGACTGCTGAGATGCCAAGTCTGGCAGCTGGAAATAACCAGCAGGTAAGGATCACAGTCTAGATGTCCAGGAATGTGATGCCATGATGATTTTTTGCCTTTTTTTTTTATACCCCTGTTATACCTTTTTACAACTTCTGTATTCTTAGTGCTTTTTGCCTACATTGTTGGACTTGTTTGTTCAGCTAGGAGACTAAGCATTTTAGAAGCTTTGTAGGTAGGGATCAGTGTGCCCCAGACCCCAAGGTCCTCTCCAGAACACATTCTGTAAACTAAGATAGAACCATCCAGGGGAAGGCTCCTTGGGGAGGGGGATTAATTCAAGCCTCTCATTGGGGAATTATTGATAGGTATGCTAATTAGTAAGACCTGTAATGTTATACCAGATCTTTTGGGGGATTGGTGGTGTGCATTTCAGTACATTCAACCTGGACATGTGCACCTAAGGATCCTTAAAATAAATACCAAGGTAAAATCACTTTTTCCCTTCTAACCATATTTGGCTCTTGATTTTAAGACCAGCAAAGGGCATCAAATGAATAAGACCAAAATTAATAGAAATGCTTATTTCAGAGTTAATTAAGAGATCTGCTGAGGAAAACAGTATTGATTATAATCTCCAACATTCCTTTAAAAATTCCAGTGATCTTTATCAGAAAATTAAATGATGGGAGTGAGAAAGGACTGAGAAAAAAAATACTTTTTTAATCCATTTATAGATTAGTGTGTATATATATGTGTTTATTTTTTTCAGGAAATCCTTCTTATTAACATCAAAATTTCTTTCGAATTTAAAAAAAAATTAAAAACATCAACTTCTCTTTAGTGAGTATTCATGAATTGCAGTTCAGTAGGTTTATGGGAAAAAACTGGCGTGCAGAAAACAGATTATGTTGTGCTAAAAAGACAAATGTAAATAGGCTATGGGAATAAAAACCTGAAGCTTTCACATGAAAATTGGAAAGTGCTGTTGTTTTACTTTAGATCTGCCAGCTCTGGAAACTATAAATGTTACAGAACACTAAGACAATTTTATGTTTTTACTGTGTACAATATGAAATTACTACTGATAGCTATTTTCAAGAGCTGCACACACCTGAATTGCTGGTTTTTGTATCCATTAGAAGCAAAGAATTACAGAACCAGGCTTTTATATTAAAGTCATTGAAGCAGGAGTATTGTTAAACTACTCATGTAAAGCTCCAAATGGGCAAAAGCTAATGCAATCAAGGGCACATTTCTACCTGACATACAACAAATAAATATTGGCCAGAGGCTGATAGCCACAGTATCCAGGAGAAATAATACTTCCAAAATGGCGATGGTGAAGCAAAGATAAGACATCCAGAAAGAATTTTAGTGACCCACTGTCCACAGGGTATGTATAGCTGCACTAGGATTCCGAGTAAATTTGTGGAGGAGAGTTCTTATAATTCTAAAACTTGCTAAAGAATGCTAAAGAAAGCTGCACAAAGATGCTGTGATGTACCTCCAACTGTATTGCCACATACCATGGGCTCTAATTTGTCATCCTCAGATCAAGGCACTAAAAAGTATTCAGTGTTTGAAAGCAAAGCTATATTCACACTACAGTTAAGATGCACATTTTTAAACTTCAAATGTGATTAAGCACAGGAACTTCTTATGGATACAGTGTTTTCTTCCTCACTTAAGACCTTTCATACCAGATTGGCTGTACCTTTCTCGAAAGATATGCTTTAGATCACTCAAAAGACATAAATATGTCCATTCCATTAACTACTTAATGAAATTGCGTGGCTGGTGTTTATGCCAGATATGACAGCACAGTCCTAACCTGTGACCTCAAGACTTAAGAAATCATGAAACCATTTAAGTTTTAGCCATGCTTAGTCTGATTTTGAGTTAAGGAATAAAATCACTCATAAACACATATGGGTGAAGAAATCATGTGAGGAATACGTAAACTTCCTCAAATGAGAAAAGTTATATAAAAAGTTATATTATATGTATAAAATACAAAAGTTTTTATGAGATTTACTTTCATGTCCTTCCCATGACAAAAATAGCATCTTCATTAAGATTAATGCATTTCAGGTAATGCTATTTGTTGTTTGACAGATCTTAACACAGTGCAACCAGTAGGGAAAAAGCCCAAATAAGCAAAGTGATCCTATTAAAGCATGTGCAAACATGCTGTGTAAACAGCTGTTTATTATCTGCATCAAAGCAAATCCTCCTATCTCAGCAACTGAGCCACTAGAAGACCTTCACCACCACATGAGATTTTCACTAGGCAGAAGTGAGCTGTATGTAAATAACAACAGTCACAGAGACTGTCACCTTCTATGATAAGATCTGTTTGACCATTAACTCTGGAGGCAACACAGGACTTCATTTTTTTCTCCACTGCATCTATAAACTACTTTTATTAATAATACCTAAACAAGGCATTAATGAGGGGACTTCATGGTACAGCCTGTGGGTGATTGGTAGACAGGGGCGGGCTGACAGCTAACTACTTCTACTACTTTTTACTTTCAGCTAGTAAGTTAAAGTTAGCCGATTAATTATTTATCAATTATATATTTGTAATACTGACTTGAAAGTGTCATTCTTTAACCAGCTAAGATTTGGCCTATAGAATCTGAATTAATTCTGTTTAACTTAAAACACAAGAAGTGGACTGAGTCAACCTTTATTGAAAAATATTGCTTTCCCAGTGTTGACAAGCTTGAAGTTATTTCAGTTTGAATTTTTTCTAGTGTTAGATAACCAGATGTCAGACTTGGCCCTATCACTATCCTGTTTTGAAAAGATGTCCTATATCAGAAAGGTTTCATCTTCTTAGACACAAACACTTTAGATTTCCAGGGCAGAATACTTACATGGCAAGAAGAAAGATTTTTTGTGGACCCTTAATAAGCTATTTTTCAAGAGGGTATTTCATGAGAGGGTAAATTAAATACACTGGACTTCTTCAATCTCTCACAATAAAGACAAGTTTTCTGGATTCCAAATAATCCTTGTAGCCTTTTCTGAATCCATCTCAGTGTGAAAACCTGTCTGTGCACTTTTCCTTGTGTGGATGCTGGACTTGGACCATGAGTTCTGGACATATCCACACTGATGATATCAGTCTCAGTAAGAAGGTCTACTGACTTCATATTTCTCAGCTCCCAGCTGCTAGTAGTGTAAGTCTCACAGACTGGAAAAGTGACTCCCAGTTCCTTGTCTGTCTTCCATAATCCTCACAACATATGGTTTCTCATTCAGCCCTTAGTGTCATTTATCTCAGAAGAATTGTTTCTAAAATGATTCCACCAGCTTGGATGCATCTGTCTACAAGACCACACTCTGTACATCATCTTTGATGGATGTGAGCCAGGTCAGGTATCAGAAGCTGAATTTATTTCACCTAGGGTTTCCCCTATGTTAGTGGATGCTCTGCTGTCATTCTAGGCAATTTACTGATTTCCCACAGGTCTCAGCATCAAGACAGAAGGTCAAGCAGCAGTTTTCTTAATGCACTGCTGAGAAAATGGTGAAAGAAGCAACTAATAAAATAAGGAAAACAGGAAATAATTTAATAAATAATTTCAGACATAATTTCAGAAATAAAGTAAGGCAAAGTAGATCAATGATTCTGATGGATTGAAAAAGTCCACCTTCATTCATTCATTCATGTTCAGAGGATGACAATATCCCATGTGACCATATTCCCAGTTATGATGAATGACCCTACCTAAAATAATATTTGCCACTTGTTTTACCATTATCAACTAAATGTGTAAGCTCCTGAAATGTCCTAACCTGATGAGTAGTAAGTCACAAGATGGAATATGGGAGTCTAATTTCCATAAACTGCATACCTTAAAGGCCAGAAACTTCCTGACCTAAATTCTGCCTTCCTAACAAGTACACATCCCATCTACGTACTGTGGGCAAGATGGGGAATGTTCAGGACAATACTATCAGGATTAAAGCTCTTTCCTATGTATTTTTTTTTACCTAGATAATTTCCTCTGTTTCTGTTTCAGGTAGCTGTAAGATAATTGTACTTGGCATGAAAAAGGGTGTGAACCCACTTTCCTTGGCACATATTGCTGAAATTACCATTAGTATGTTAGAATCATAGGATTTTCAAAGTTCGAAGAGACCTTTAAGATCATCAAATCCAACCATCAACCCAGCACTACCATTGTAACCCTTAAAGCATTAAACCACATCATCTAGTGCCAGATCCAGGCAACTCTTAAACACCCCCCGGGATGGTTACTTTACCACCTCCCTGGGCAATCTATTCCTATGCCTGATCACTCCGATAGTGATTTTTTTTTTTTTTAATATCTAATCTGAATCTTGCCTGTCTCAGCTTAAGGTCATTTCCTCTTGTCCTCTCACTGCAGGCAGGGCAGAAGAGACTGACCCCCACCTCACTACAACCTCCTTTCAGAGAGTTGTACAGAGCGACGAGGCCCCCCTGAGTCTCTGCTTCTTGAGACTAAACAAACCCAGCTCCCTCAGCTGTTCCTCACAGGACATGTTCTCTAGACCTGTCACAAGCCTTGTTGCCCTTCTCTGGACACACTCCACATCCTTTTTGAAGTGAGTGGCCCAAAACTGAATGCAGTACTCAAGGCGTGGCCTCACCAATGTCAAGTACAGGCAGACGACCACTTCCCTAGTCCTGCTGTTGATACAGGCCAGGATGCCATTGGCCTATTGCCCACCAGGGCCCACACTGGCTCATGTTCTGCTGTCTGTCAACCAGCATCCCCAGGTCCTTTCTACTGGTTGTTGTGACCCAAGCGCAGGACCCAGCCTTATTGAACCTCCTGCTGTTGTCCTCAACCCACTGGTAGAGTCTGGCCAGGTTTTTCTGTAGAGCTTTCCTACCCTCAGGTTGTTAAGCAAGCTCTGAGTACACGGGGCCATTAGAGAGCTCAGCTGTAAGATCTATTTGAAAAATCTCAGGCAGCCTTAAGTAGAAGACAAGTACTGTCTGTTGCTCCCCAGAATCTTGGTGCACCCAGACTTAATTCTGCCTAAGGAAACCATGTGGTAAGAAATACTATTGCTATGGGCATCGGAACAATTTTAATGATCGTTTTTTGGGGTTTGATTGTTTGGGTTTGGTTTTTTTTTCTGTTACTGGGAGATTCCTACACTCCTCCTAAAATGAAACACAGCACAAAACAGCTTGTAAAACTGAGTCCAAGTGGTCAGAGCATAAACCAATCAACAATTACAGTCACTGGCACATTTGCATGATTATTCTGCAGATGACAAAAAATAGTAACACTAGTCTTCCTGTAAGGCTCTTTATGCTATCCTGGCATCAAATAGAAGTGTGTTGTATGCTAACGAAGGCATTCAAAGGTCATAGTTGTACAGTAAGGAGCACATTTATCAGAGGAATAGGCCCCAAATTTCAATGCAAAGGACAGCATTGGAAAGAGCACTGGGATCATCATCAATACATTGTCTGGTCTCTGGTGACTTTATTATGCATTGTCTATCTTTTATAACCTGTCTAACAAACCACTTGTCTGCCACAGTTCCTGATTAGGACAGTAACTATTCCACTGACAATGCCCTAATTAGGGCTAAAATTCATCCACTGAGACTGTATGTCTCTCTGGTGAGTCAGTCACTAAAAGAAATGTTCACATTCTATTGTTATCTCTTCCTGCTCCGCTCCCCCTTATTCTCACTTTCTTTCACCTAATGCATTATTTGGGGACTGTAAAACACCTATCATAACCAAGTCCTAATCCAGTATAGACTAAGATTGTCAGTGAAAAGAAAAATTGTAATTAACATTAACAATGAAAATTGTCAGTTTTCAATTGTAAAACCCACAGTGGAGAATTCTCATATATAAATATCTTCATGAAGATATTTAACTGGCACAAGGCTCTGAAACAGTACTGCATGTAATTAATGCCATCTTTTGGCACATTATCTGTTTAACCTTTTAAGCTGAAGGTGGAGACAGTACTGCTAATATTGTCTCAAATTTCCCATTGTAAAATCCTGCGATTTGGTTCCTACTTTTTGCACTTGGAGTATTCAAAGATTTCCCATGTAGCCTCAAAAGCAGGGCTACTGAAAGCTTTCAACAAAAGAATACCACTATTTCCAAAACTGAAGTTGGGGAAATCCAGTACTCAAACCCCTGTTAGGCTGTGAAAATCATATCCTCATTAGGATAAAGCTGCCACTTTTCTGGCATATGGATTTAGCACTTTCCAAATGTGAGGTTTGCTGCTGTTTTGAGTGTCATTGTTTCTCTGTTCTCAGAGAAGCCCTGCAAAACCCAATGGTAAAACCTGTGTCACCACCTCCTGGCAGTTGTCACCAAAACAATGCTTCTACTTGGCTGAAGTTACAAAGAGCTGTGCTAGTAGGCTGATGGCCCCTTGTAGAATTGCAATTCACTCTGTAATATCTCGTCCTAATTAGACTTTTCTGCTTCAACAACATAGAAATTGAACACAAGAAGGTGAGATTAAACAGCGATATTAAAATAACACAATAGGAAGTCAAAAATAACCATGATTTCTTATGGAAATCAATGTGAAAGCCTGCATTAAGTCACCGACTTTAATTACATAGTTATTTTTGGGATAACTGTCCCATTCTCTCAAGAATACAGAACAACCCCAAGGGACTGGGGGAAACCTGAATTATATTCCTTACGATGGGGACTTAATGTATTAAGGAAGTATTATGCAAAATGCAGCAGTATATTTTAGAGCAATCCTGAAAGAAGCAGACAGAGGACAATTCATGTTGTAAGGGACATTGGGAAGTCAGCTAGTTCAAGTGTTTCCTCCAGGCAAGATCTGCACCAAATTAAGACTATGCTACCTAGAGCTTTGTTAAACCATGTTGTGGAGACCTCTGAGAGCAGAGATCCTGGAGCTTCTTGGGTTGCCTGGTCCCTTATCTAAACATCCTCATAGTGAACATTCTTCTGTACTTACGCTCAGAATCTCCCCTTATTTCAACTTATGATGACTGATTCTTCCTTTCCTTCTACACTAAATACTTGGTTTCTTGATATCCTCCCCATTGCCACTGGGTAGCTCCTCTTAGGTCCCCTGAAGCCCCTCTCTGCTCCAGGCTCCACAAGTCAAATTCTCTCAGACTCTCCTCACAGGATAAGTGCTTCAGACTCCCAAACATCTTGGTGCCTTCTGTTGAACTCCAGTTTTTCAGTGATCTTCTTGAACTGGGGGCCCAAACCAGGTCCTAGGCATAGTCTAAGTGGCAAATAAAGGAGGGGCAAGCCCTACCTCAGTACACTGGCTGTGCCCATGCAGACACAACCCAGCATGCTGCTGGCCTTCCACACTGACAGGGTAACACCACTAGAATTTAAATTCTAGTTGAGAACTAGGACCACAAGTCAGAACCTCGTAATGATAAAATACTGATCCCATACACAGGAAGATGACAGAAAAAAAAACCATTTTATTTTACATTCTGCCTTTTTGGTCTTTGTTTCAGACTTCTGGCTACCTCCACCAGGTTTTTCTACTGGGTAAAATGTTTTGTAATATGTAACATATCTCATTTTCCTGTTTATATTTTAAGCATTTTAAACCTAGTTGTATGTCTAAGATAAGAAAATGTCTGGTCATGAATTTTTTTCACTAGTATGAGAACATAAAATATTTGAGTAAACATCAGAAGTTACATATTTTCCCTGGAAGCAAACTCTTATTTTAGTGTTTAGCTGTATGTCATTCTACTCGCCTTCAGACTCTAACACTGTGTCCAACACCCCTTTGCATATTTATAGGTAGAAGCAATTTAAAAAACATGTAATGGTTTTAAATAATTGGTAAGCATATAAACAGGTGTTTTGGAGTTATTCTGGGAAAATCTATCATTCTTTTTAAAGTCATCACAAAATTCCAAAAACATAACAAAGGGTGTTTTAAAGTTGTAAGTACTTCTGGTTTTCATCTGTTCAATTTTCATTTTATTTTTCCTTTATTGCATTTTAAAAAGCTATTACTAAAAATACATTTTGTGCAAACACTGTATCCACACTTTGTATAACTCCAGAAAGCTCCCCTGATTATAACAAGATTTGAAGATTTGCATCAGAAGTATAGAAAGTCTACCAGACCATAGAGTATTTTAAATAACTAAATTAGAACATCAATTCTTCTTTAAGAAGTTCAGCACAAGCTATAGAACTCATAAAGATATCTTTTTGTAAATAATTATTATCCATCAGACCTAATATACAACAAAAGAAGTGATCATGACAATTTTGTTACAGTAACATTTTATTGATTTATTTGATAAATAGATATGAACTAATGAAGGATGTGTGGTGATGGTGTTTTCTTTCTTTCTTTCTTTCTTTCTTTTTCTTTCTTTTTCTTTCTTTTTCTTTCTTTTTCTTTCTTTCTTTCTTTCTTTCTTTCTTTCTTTCTTTCTTTCTTTCTTTCTTTCTTTCTTTCTTTCTTTCTTTCTCTCTGCCTTTTTCTTTCAGTTCCCACTAGTACTAAGCTTGTGGGTCTGAACTTGCATTTGACTTGTTGACACAGGATTTAATAGTTAAGGAGGCATTAGAAATTTATATTGATAGAGAGAATATGCCTCATGTTGTAAAATTCCAAATGCAAATCATTAATGTTTCTAAAGCCCTATCAGAAATATAAAGTTTTCTGATTCATTTTGTATTTAATAATTTGTGATTAAATCATCAAATTATCTCATATCTGTTGGCAAGAAGGTTTTTAACCACCTGAGAAATCCTGGATAAGTTACCATAAAATTACACATATCCACGTATAATAAGTCTGATTCAAAATCACAGAAGTATAAAATCATAAAATTTGTAGTCTCTAGATTAGAATGTGTCATATACACTCCCTCTAAACAGGATCCGGGCAGACTGTACCTTTGATGACCACGCTGGAGGTTTTTAAACCAAATTTCAATAGTGGTACAGAATATCTGGATGCCTGATGGAATGTATATATTGATTTCTGTCTACCTTCACTCTTTCTCAGACCAGTAAATTACCAATCAAATTCAACCTATAGGGAAAGTACTTTTACAAACAAAGGCATTTTGTTCGTGGTTGGTTTTCAGGGGGTGAGGAAGGATTAGAATAATTGAGACTATGGATCAACTCAGTGTAAGGGAAGTTCCTTGAAGATATGTGGGCACATACACTCATGTTAGAGCTGTATTTAAGGGTTATGACTATTTCAGAAAAGCATAGAATAAGAATCTCCCTCAATATTCCCTTTTCTATCAGGTCATAATTAAGAATAGAGTGATGGTCACATTCACTGGGGATGCTCCCTTGGGAGGCAATGATGAATGCAAGGCCTTTAGAGGAAGATGTGTACTAGTACTCCAAAATGTAGGGATCTAACCCCACTATCTGGCTAATCTTTTTAGCATCTCAGGTGCATCTTGATCAAATATACACCTTTTATCCAGTCCTTTAATATACCTCCTTAAACCTATCAGATATCCTATTTTTTTTTTTTAATAGGCAAGTTCAAGAGACTGTTTTAGAAATGCAAGTCTAAAGAGTTAGTTGACCCATATGAAAACCATGCTTCTCAGTTTCTTTTCGGTAATATATTTCTCCAGAGTTAGTTCAGATAAGGAATTAAGGCTTTAAGGTGTGGGTCCTAGCAGAAGAGAAGGGCAGCTTCAGTCTTCCTGGCTGTAGAGCTCTGCATAATCAGCAAGCAAGGAGTAAAGAGCATAACACTATTCTGGGTACCCTATACTCAAATTACCCTATTTGGTTGTCACTTAGCTTTCTGCTTCCTTGGCATGTTTTTCCTCACTGGTAAAGACGCTAAATATCTTGTTTGCAAAGAAATCATCATCAAGAACAAAGGTTTTTTTGCTGTTATCACCATTAACATATTGTGACCTGAATACTAGACAGAGGTAAAGCGACCCAGGAAACAAACTGGAAGTCAAAGTTTTAAGCACAAACTCTACTGTGTTTTAAGCTCTCCTTTTATTTGCTATCTCCTTCACAGCTGTGCTCCTGCAAATGAGGTTTCCGGTGCTTAGCAGTGATTAGACACAGATTCTGAGCAAGTGGAAGCTGAAACTGTACACAGGTTCTGAGGAGTTATTATTGCTATTTACTTTAATGTTTAAAAATAGTTTATATGGTTTTGTTTAGTTTGTTTTTCTTTCCCCTTCCTTTTTGGACACATTTACTACAAATCGGGTTTTAATCTAACTGGAGCTTGGAAACTTCTGTTCTACATCCTGAACCTCCCACTCTGATATTCCTTAGCATACCATAACAAAGCAGACAAATCTTCTCACAGGAAGCTTTCCAAACCTGCAGGACATTCTCCTGAATTTGAGAATGGTTTCTTAGAAAGGAAGACTATACTCCTATTAGAGTCATCTATTTTGCTGTTTACTGAGGGTAAGGCTGTGACTTTTAGCATGGCCCTGAGCAAAGAACCAAAGACCTGCAGTACATGGCAGGGGAAGGAATTGATTATGTTATGTTTATCCTTTAGAAACTCTCCAAGACAGCAGCATTTCAAGAAACAGGAGCTATAAATCTACTAAATCCGTCTCTGTTCCCCAGTACTGACCACATATTAGGTCTCAGGAGGATTATATTTCTGTAGATACTCTGATCCAGCAAGAAGCAATAGGGGAGCTTTTTCCCCAACGGCCTCTTGACTCCACTGTCAGTCCACTGACCCGCCTGGGATAAATTCAGTGTGTTTCTGTACCACCTGTGCATGAAAAAAACAGAATCACTGATCCTAACTTTTGAGGTCTAGGGCATATCCTACTGAGCAGAACCTTCAACCGTCCCAATTTTATGCTTGAGAAAGAACTTAAAATACAATTTCCCAGAGAGGCTTCTAACAAAAATCAAGGGGTGGTGCAAGAGTGATGAATTAATGGGAAAAAAAACAGGAATGTGAGTATGTTTGTTTCCTTCTGTTTGGACACTAGATGAATTGCCCTGTCACATAAGTTGTCTTCCTATTCCTGCTGGTCTCTTAAGAGACACAGAGTAACTGTTCTGGATGTTTATCCCTTTAATGAAGTCTATATTATTCTATTTGTGGAAGAAGATTTCCAATTTAACTTTCCATTTTCTGCCTTTTCACTGATAAAATCTTTTCTAGTCACATTTCAGGTAAGAAATAACAGCCTCTTCTGATAGCCAGGTTTCTGCTGTTGTACCGCGCCAGTCAATCAGACATCAAGACAGCAAGAATCAAAGTTGCTAACTCTCAAGTAATGAGAACTACTCAAGATCTATTAAAAACCTCTGAAAAATATCCAGAAAGTTTCATGTGCAAAATAGAGGGGTTTTTTATGAAGAAAAGATAACACAGATAGAGAGCTATGTGCAGAAGAGTATTTTTGTAGAGAATGGATAAATGGATAAAATATGTAAAATTGAGGTGATATATCCCATACCATTTTGTGACAGAAACTATAAAATTAGGCTATTCACTTCCTGATTTATTCAAAATAATACATGTGCCTGACAATCATACAGAGACCCAGGCTTATAAACTCTCATGGGGCTGCACCTCCAGAAAAAGGGTCTTTCAAGGTATCAAAATTCCTATTAGTATGAAATTATTGGCATGAGAGAAAGAAAATAAACTATTAATCAATCTCAGGGTCTTGACATAAACACTGAATGAATTCTTAAAACCACAACAAAGTGCATGAAATCAGGTTCCTAATTCTGCCCTTAATGGTACATTGCTTTCCAGTTCAGGTGATCACTTCCATTAACATATATTCTCTGATATTCTCTGGTGTATTCTCTGATAGGTCCTGGTCAAACTCATCTTTTCCACTTGTGTATATGTGACACATGACTTTGATTTATCTCAGTCATAAACATATAAAGCAAACTGTAAAATTACTGGTTTGGGAACAGTTCTAAAAAAGGGTTTAACGTCAAGTCCTATTTTGTTGGCTTAGAAAATATATGAGACACCAACAAAGTCATTTTTCCAGGAACCATACCAACTCATCAGGATCATTGTGAAATAGATTTTTAGTTATCAGAATGAAGAAGTTTGGTTGCTAATTACCACTCAACTGCAGCACCATGGTCTGTACATGCCTAGAATTTTCTGTTCCCCCACTGCAATAAACACACAGCTGTCTGGTTCAAAATTAATTAGTAGCTATAACATAATGATACAAAGAGCAAAACTTTTTCATTCTATACTAAAATATAAAAACACCCTATTCTATTATAAGACCATAAAAAAGAAATAAACGTATTTCAAGTATTGAAAACCTCACAGTAGGCATGAAGAACGCAATCACACTTGACACATTTCTTCTGTGAACAATGAAGCATGCAGTCATAACCCAACTGCTATGTCTGCATCCTAGCAAATACATTGACTTTTACTATGGGCCAGATTGCATCTTTGCCACATACCCCGTGTCAGAATGAGCAAGCTGAGAAGTGCTTTGATGGTTGCATATGTTGTTATCGTGCAGCCCCAACGAACAGCAGTTTCACGAGAACGAACTCTCAGTCTATTTAAATATATGTGCTACAGCACAACCTCTTTCTTGTTCAACATATGTCCTATATTGGGCTTTATAGCTCACCATGATAGTTAAACCTTGTATTTTTTTCACTGCAGAGCATCTTCTATGGAAACAAATGTACCTATGAGAGCTAGAGATAGCACTATATCTAAAGGAAGCATCATTTTACTTCTGAGGCAGCACAAAGCTTTAACTTCATTTCTTGGCTTGCTCCTGTCAAGCAGAGATTCCAATAAAGTCTTTGATCAGTGAGAAACCAGAAGCAACAGCCAGAAAAGTAGATGTGGTTAACAGTTGACATCACTGTTGCTGATCCACAAGCCATTGAATGCTCACTAACAGAATGGTGGAAATAAGACTGACAGTGCTCTCACGTGGTGAATAATATTGACAGCCCTGCAATGCAAGGCTAAGAACAAGCTGTTCTCAACCATCACCATCTAAAATCCAGGCAGGCCAGCTAGCTAATAACAGTTGGAAACAGGGAAAACAAAACAAAACCAGATAAATGAACAAAGACTTCCCAATACTTTTTTGCATACCATCTTATGTGTACCAAGTTAACAATTTTTTGGGGCTATGATACTTCAAAAACTTATGGGCAATAAAACAGCACTGCTGAAAGAAGAATGTCTTCAGACAGTTTATACGGCATAACTGGAACTAATTTTTTTTTCTTTTTAATAACCATAGGTATTCTTTACATATACATAGTAGCTGTTTGAAAATATTCATCTATGTTGCTGCTATATGTCAATGTCAATGTTATGGATTCACTCTCTTTAAGGATACTTGGTCAACACTCTTGAAGCTCAATATATGGGGGTTTTTTTGCAAAAGGGGCAGTTGTTTATGTGACACTAATGCCATTGCATAAAAATGCATCACTGCCCCACAGCTGACCTTTCCTGAAGTAATAAATTCTAGGAAGAGAGTTAAGGTTCAACATGTTCCTCAGATCTAAATCCACCTGCCTTATTATTGACCTTCAGGGCAAACCAAATTACCTGAATTCAGGTTTCTTTCAAAACCAATTTGCTCTAATAGTAGGCACATCTTAGGAAGCTTCTGAGCATTTGTTTTTACCAGCAATCGGGTACATGGAAGCACCAGGGAGTATATGTAAGACACAGAAAGATGAGCTGTAGTGAAGCTCAGGAACAAAGTAAGGGTCTTTTTTTCCATTTTATAAAATCAGTGCTGGTTTAAAGGATAATAATGGGATTATATCTCAAACACATATATGCTTATACTAAACATGTAGATACTGTAATCTGGGATTGTCTAAGACCTTAAGAAATGGTTTAAACAAATTTAGTTTTGTGTGTGTAAATTTGAAATTTGTGCCTCTTAAGTGTATACACCAGTAAACCTCAGATCTCATATATAGAGGCATCTTGGCCATATTCTTTCAAAACCTCAAATTAATTTCCAAAAATTTTTTCTTCATCTGCTCATTACTAGTAAAGACAATCATTCCATCATAATTTCCCATCAGAGGAGAAATAACATCACATCAGCTACTGTTGTTGTGGCATGCATAAATCCCCTAAGAGTCTTTCAGTCTTTAGACAAAAATGATATAATTCATAGTGCTTGAAAATTTACAGGCCTGTATTTTAAGAAGTGCTATCTTCCTATTGCTTAAATGTCTAAGACACATATCAGATCAGCATACTATTTTGCTTAAATTTGCTTTTGCATCACATTTAGTAGCAACTAGCAATCTTGTCTCTCTTTCATTTGCTATTTCATCACCTTAAATACTTATCACTGTATTTTCTTTAATCTTGGTTACTGTTTTCCTTTCCAAGTCACACTTTATAAATTTTGGTTATTACTTCTGTTTGATTTTTAATAAGATGGCAAAGGACTGCCAATATTAATTTCCTCTCTCAATAATTTTAGTACTTGTCTCATTCATACTGCAATTATTTTTGTAAGACTTATGAAAGCTGCTACTATTTTGAGATAACAGTAAATCAGTTTCTGCACATTTTTGGTTTGAGAAGAGGTGGAGCATGACAAGCATCACCCAAAGTCAGTTTTTCTTAGCACAATTGCAAATATAAGCACATGAAACCCAATGCTTGCAAACAGAAAGATTCAGAAAAGATGATCAGCCCTCCTAAGACAGCATTACTGACAAAACTTGAATTGAGGAATTGCCAGTTCCCAGCCCTGTGGACAGTCTATTGAGAGATATTTCCTACTGCAAATGAATATTGTTTCCCTATTCTGATTACAGCAACTTGAGTATGAACAGGAAGGAACTTGCAGATCCTTGAGCTCCCCATATTGTAAAGAAACCACAATGAAATATTGAAGATTAAAAAGTAGGTCAAACTTAATAAATGCATTTTTAAGTAATCCACACTTCAAATCCAGATATGAAATGGATGAAATCCGTGGTCTGTTCAGTAACTAGAGATTCACCCTATTGCTTTTATTATGCTAAACTTCTTGTGCACAGAGAAATGGCTTATGCATATTTGCATCAAAAAAGGAAATTAAAGAAGCTGCAAAATTAAACCCTCAATTCTATATAAGAAAACTGCACAGCAAAGGTTGGAGCATGGCCAGATGTAGTAAGAACAGACACTTTTACCTAGCAGATATTATATGTGGAAAAATCATGAATCTTGCCTAGGAACAGTGGAAATGTCCAACTTAGTCCTTTCTGGCCTTCCTTCCTCAACTGCAAATAAAACACAATTCTTATTACATGCAAAGCAATATCTTTCATTAACTATTAACAGTATTTTTATGGATAGTATTTTATGACTGCAGTATATATAATGTATAATCAGCTGCTCCACAGATCTTGCTTTGTGCTAGAAAGGGCTATAAATTGTAGCACTTCTCAGTGCTGAATCTGCCTCTGGATGTTGACACTGGAGCTGCTCCACCTTTGCTTCTTATGCCAGATATGAAGCCAAAACATCCTGCTGTTAATGCCAGATATAAAAGAAGCAAAGGCAGTAGAAGGATGGTAGTACACTCTAACTTGGGAAAGCAAAGGTTTTAAAATATGATTGTGTTCCACATGGCAAAAATATGATCTAATGAGTCTCCACTGCTCTTTCATTTGCCCATATTTACAAAGTCAGTGCTCAAGGTATTTTTATACTTAAATAGAAGTGCTTGGCTCTCAGTAGACCTCCCAGGTAGTTCATGTGGGTGTTCTACATAATAGTTAATCCCTTGCTTTTATAAGCAAACAGACACTGCTTCTAAATATGCCTATAACCTGTGAAACCAGTCGTGCCATTAGGAAAATTCATAGTAACAGCAACCAGATGAAAAAATGGTCTAGTTGTCTATTACTGACAGCACGTCAGAAGCTTGGGATATTTCCATAGGCACAGGAGAGCTGATACTCCCTAACAAGTAGAAGGGATCCCTCAGACATCACACTCAACCAAGACATGCACTTTGTCTTCACCTTCACTAAGCTCCTTTCTTATTCTCCTTATTGCTTTCACCTTTATACTGATACATCTCTGCATGTATGCATACACACACATATACATAAGCAAATTCCATTGTACCAAGATCTCTAAGAGTACTGGAATTCAATTTTTGTGTACACTTACATTGAGAGACCTTCACCTCACAGTTTTTTGGACTACTTGCACCCTCTCAGACAGTTCTTCGGCACATACGGTGAGTTAAGCATGGCCCAAGACCCATCCTTAGCAGGGACATGCAGATTACTTGTACTGTGGAAGGTAAAATAGGATGGACTATAGTAATAAAGCAATTATTAGTAGTTCCAGAGAATAAGTCCAAGTACCATTTGGTTTACTAGCAAACAAGTCATATTTGGGCCTCAAAAGAAGCACAACCCATGAGAACTTCAGGAGAAGACACTTAAGCAAGTGTTTTTCATTTTTACAAATGCTATGAGTGTACACATTTTCCCTATTTCATCACTCCTTTGCTGGAGCTCTAGTCAAGTCTCTATTCATGTCACCAGAACTTTAAACACAGTTGAAAAATGCTCAACCAAGCATCTATCCCCCATAGCAATGAATATTTGCAGATCTAGAGACTTTTTTTCATATTTATAGTATTATTCCACTGAAATTAATGGGATTGGAGTGGAGAGGGGCATTGTATATGTATAATCAATCCAAAGATCATTAACAGCCCATACACTTTCCTTGACTTTAAGGGTACTGCAGCAGTCCCCTCCAATAAGACACAGTACCTCGAGGCATAGTTTTACAGAGTTCTTTAAGATCAACACATAAATTTAGGATTTCCCAAACCCTGATAAGAGGATGCCCAGGTTTTCTCAACAGGGAAATAAACAATCATCTATTTAGGATTTCCAAAGCATTACCTGTGTTTTATAAACACAAGTTCAAGAATTCTTAGAATAACCATCCTTTACATATAGACAGCTCAAAAGGCCCCAGAATAAACTGCTACCATAGAGGAAAGGGATTGAAATAGATCAGACCTATACACCTCTACACAAGAGCAAGTGGGTAAAGTATTTCCCATGCTAGCAAAGCTTGAAGTGACAATCAACAATTTGCAATATTTGGTGAGTGTGAAGCCTCCATGGTTCCATCAAGACTATTCTGACTAAATCTTTGATAAAATTGAAGACCACAGATTACTGAAAACATTTGAGGGGGAAGCATGTCACAGTTGCAATTTTCACAAAGAAGCCAGTGTTGAGGTGAAGATTTTTTTGCTTTGTCCCTTTTTTCTTTAGTGTGAAAGGGTGGAGGCATTGGGAGCAGATCAAATGACCCACTGTGGCTTTTATACCACAGCAACATGCACAGAAAGCATAAGATTCTCTGAGTGCAGTCCTGAGCAGACCTTCCCCCTTTTTGCTGTCTTCCTGACGTGGTAGAATGTCCTTGCTGCAGAGAGCCCAGCGGGGGCCAAGGGCAGAGGCAGCTCTGACACTGCAGGTCGCTGCAGGGTGAAGAGTCGTGCCGAGCTCGGAGACCACGACTGTCACTCAAGGAATCATTAGCAATGAAAAGAGGCGGTGAAGCTTGTTGTGTTGTCATCACACTGTAAGAAGGTTGGCTGCAGCCCAAATTAACTTGCTTAGGGAGTGTGAATCAAAATGACATGCAATCTGAATGTTAATGAAATTTTTCTTGTGCTTTAGACTTTAGATTCCATCCAGAAAGCTGTCATCTGGAAGACATCATCTCTCTCTCCCTTCCCCTCTCTCTCTTCTTAGGATATATATTTGCAAATAAATATGAAAAGAGAAACTATTTATTTCTCTTAAAACCTGTGCTGCTTAGATCGCAGTTTCCAGAGCACTGTATTGTTTCCAGAGATGTCCCTGTGTTGTAGCAGATGAAATAGGAAAGCAGTAGAGAAAACACCCTGCTTTTCAGGCAAGAGAATTGCGAGGGTTTCACAGGCAAAAAAATGTCATAAACTCTAAGTGCGGTTGTATAGTAGCACAGCTTTACTGTCACAGAGTAGGTTCCCATTTATGTTACCAGAGGACTGGACTATTGAGGTGTTATTTGTGGTATTCAACCATCTAAGACTCCATCAGGGAAAATCACATGTTTTTCCAACCCATACAATAGAGCTACTCCAATGTGAAACCAGCCTACAGAGATGGAAATTAAAGGGAAGACTTTAATGTACACAATCATCCATTTCCTCACTAATGTGCAGTCATACGCCTCACCACTTGGCAAGGAGCATAGTTAATTTTAATTAGTATAATTTTTTCTGACAGCTATTAGAGACTCTGGGACTGCTAAATTCAGAGGTCCTCTTCTCTCCCTCATGCACGCAAAAGGCAGCTCAAAATTGAATTTCCTATCACATGGTGTCCACCATGAACTTGTGTTCCTCACACTACATTTCAAGGAAGCTGCTATACATGTTGCAAAGCAAGTAACATGTCATTAATAACTAAAAAAAGTCTCTTATCAGAGTCAAAAGAAAAAAAGAACTAGCTTGAGAGATTTGCAATCATAAAATGGTGAGCACTACTGGTCCAAATTATAATTTAGTCAGTAAACTATCCAAATGCCAATTTTCAATCAACAAAAAACAAATTCTGGATTAAAAGAGAACATGAATACCTGAATATAGCAAAAGCAGTCTTAGCAAATTCAAAAGATTGCTTCAACACAGAAATGTGACCACGGTGCTATTACTGAGAGAAAATTCAGCATTTATAAAGGATTAGAATAAATTGTGTTTTAGAAACACACTATTAATCAAAAAGGATTCAGATTTTAATAAATATCAACACACAAAGAAGTCTTGGTAAACTTTGAAGATTCTGTATTTGGACTTTTTTCAAGTTACATATTTACCCTTTCAAAAAATGTGGTTGGAGAAATATTTTTTTCTGCATTTGAGACAGTAGCACACTCAAGAACAAATGTAAAACAGACTGAAGTAAATTGGGAGTATTCCAGTTTGGAAAAGATGTCTGTATCTGCTTAAATTTGAGTTTCTGATTCATATTATGCATAGGCAGTGTGTACACTGTTGTATTTTCAAATATTGAACCAAGAACTTGGATTGAAATGCAAAAGGATGAGTTAGGTCACTAAATAAAACTTCAAATATATTCGTTCAAAAATTTAAAACTGTGAAGTCCTGAGAGACACTGACATTTTCATAGGTAAGTAAGGTCACCTGGCCTGCCAGACATGCACAGCTGTACATCTCCACTTTTCAAATGGGATAAATCAGACCTTCTCTGAGCAAACCCAAACTTACAGAAGAAAGAATTGACTAAAGAGAAAAGGGCATCACACGGACATCAGCAATGAACTGGGTCTGCCAATCTTTGATGAGAGAGTACAATTCTGGAGAATAAAATTTTGTTGCTCTGCATTCATTTTTTTTACTTAGCAAAAAAGTAGTTTTAACCACTTTCCTCCCTCCATTGTGACATCTTCCCATCCCAGTGCACTTATTTTTAGGAACACATTACAAACCAGAAAAATGAAATGACCCAAATAAAATACAAACACTTAGGGGAGCCCTTTTGTAACCCACATCATTCACTGAGGCTGTCTCCAGGACAATGTATAACAGATGGATCAGCATAGCAAAAGGAAGCAGCAAACTTTATTACAACTGTGAGGAAAATATCAGAAAGAAATTTGTGAGACAATCAGCTTATAAAAAATATTTTTAAATGCTCTTTATATCATCTAAACAAGAGAGAGCACTATTATGTGAACCAGACTTTAATAAAACAGTTCTTTCTGGTGATCACAAATTCATACTACTTTAACAGTGTTCTCTCCTTTCTCTGAAATATGTTCTTTGGAGGAAAATGCTTATAGTGTCTACGCTGAGAATATATTTCTTGATAAATTAGCATTTATTTCCTTCAGGTATCTTAGATCAGCAGTTTTGCAAATTCAGTGGCACTGACCAGGAAAGAATACATGACTGGTTTTTTTTGTAGGACAAACTACTTTCTTGTGGTTCTATACCTCACAATTTATTTCTTCTTACTGTTAAAATATGGTCACTAAATGTTATTTGGGCTCTATTACCAAGGCCACATCATTAGGTAATCTGTACCTCTGGCACCTCTTGTTTAGGGAAGGGAAAGAGTTGTTTCTCTACAGCTAAGGGCAAACACAGTTGAAAGCTTCATGTACGGTTCAGCCTTTTTTGTAGTTCTTGTGCAATGTCTAGATGTAATGATATGAAGCTTAGATGTGATGATCAGATAAATTTGAAACTGTGCCAAATTAGGAAGCAATGTATAAGGAACTGTGACTCAGGCTTGCTTGCAGTCACTTAGGTCTAATTACAGCCACTTTACTGATGTGAAAGATAGTCTCATTATAATTTACACGCTTAGAAGCCGGAAGGAGGTGTAACATAGAAGAGATTGGTTACTTAATTTCTATTTTTCTATATCTCCTCAGCATGCCATTTAGACTGAGACTCCTTAACACATGGGTAGAGATGGAGTAAGTGAGACTTAAAGAAGTGAAGAAAATCTAATTTATATCACTTTAAAAGCTGTTTCTAAAGCAGGATCACTGTATTTAACAGATGTATGAAGACTGTGTACAGAAAATGCTACTGTAAAGTTAAATAATTTGTGATGAATGTTGGCAACTTGAAAAATTTCTAAGTTAAGAAATACCAGGCTTCTTTCACACATAGGCAACCCGTTTGCTCACTTGTACAGCTATACTGAGCAGAGAAGAGAGGGATCCTGTGGAAAAGATGGTATACAACCACACAGAGAAATTTAATGCATCCAAGATGCACAAAATCTATATATATATCCTAATCTTCATATTCTTGATTATGGAATGTGAGGCAACAATGTATTGTTAAGATCATACATGAATTTCCCTTTTTTTTTGTTGTTTTTGTGCTAGGGTAGAAATCTGGACTGTATTAAACCTCATCCAATCCCTGTCATACATTCCTAATATTTTCCTCTGCTGAACGTTCAGCTCTGCAAGACAGCTGTGACAGAAGCCTTATTCTAGTGCACTGCCACACAAAGGAGGTTGTTCTTTAAGTGAGAGCAGGAGAGTAGAGCATGACCAGATCTCTGTCCTCTGCTTCTCCTCTTGCTCTGTACAGCTAAGTCTATTTCCATCGCCAAACAAAGCTAAAAAGTCATTACAGGCCGGACATGTCCATAGATGTCCAAAGCAGGAGGTAAAACAAAGAACAAAAGTAGCTGTTACCTCTCCTTCCCTTTCCTCATGTCTGAAAAATCTTCATCCCTTTATGTTGCCTTAACCAGAAAACGGGAATGAACCCTTATGCCAGAATTTAATAGAGGGAAGTAATTTGCAGGGCATGGAATAGCCCCAAGCAATCCCTATGCCATTTGGTACCTTCCAAGGCTGCTTCTGTACCAGAAATAAAATGGGACACATATTATTCTACTGTCCTGTCACAGTATAGTTTGTATCTCCACAGCTAAGCTATATCCTCCCCAGAAAACGTGGCACCCTTTGCACTACTGTTGAGAAGAAATCTTGGTGTGTACTCTCACCAAAACCCATGTCTAAGCTTGGTCTGGAAGGATGACAATTGTCACAAGGCAAAACTTTGTGAGCTGACATCCCTGCTAAAAACACAGACAACCACAAAGAAGGGTCAGTCTTACTGCTCATTGGCTTGTTTTGTTATTGCTTAGGACAGATTTCATCAAAATGTGTCTGAAGAGGGAAGAAGAGTTGTCTGCTTTTCTCCCTTCTGCCATCTCTCAGCAAATCTTGGGAATTCCCAGTAGCCTGGTGTTGCTGCTCCTACTGCTGCCGTGGCAGTAATATGACCCCAGCCTCTGGATGTTCCTGTATTTAGCCATTATTTCTGCCATTGCCAAAGCATGCCAAGAAGTGCAAACTAAAGTTACAATGATAGACAACTCAACTCAGCAGCATCTCACTAGATAATCACAGTATTAAAAACTCACCCCTTGCTTCTTGTTAAGCCTAAGGGGATTTCTTTTTGGCAACAACACCTTGCACCTATAGGACTTTAAATGAAAAGGTAGCGTTTATGAAGGAGAACAGTAGAAAACTTAGAAAAACATCTATTTGCATAGTCTACACCTATCTTTGCCAGGTAATAGACAGATCCTTGACCTATGACATCTGTCAAAGCATCTTAAAATAACAGAGCAATGCAGTAGACATGAATCAATATCAGTGCATTAGCCAGCACCCTGCTGCTGTAAGAGTCACCTCTCAGGAAAAGTGGATGATATGTCAAATGTTTTGGTTTTGGTTTTCTCCTTGAGGAAATCAGCAAAGTACGAAGATTTGACTACCCAGGACTATTGCAGGATATTTTAACTAACATACACTTTTTGCAAGTTCACCACATCTTCTGGAAATCACGTACCATGCAGTGATCACTGCTGCAATCTCAAACACACACTCTTCATGCACAATCATTACAAATATGCCTATACAACATTATTTCACAGTCCATGCAGAGTTAGTGTACAAGAGAATGGGGATCGCTTACCATATGACCTCATTTTGTGCCACCTCAAGTTTCAGTGCATGAACTTCAGTCAGAGGAAGTGTAAGGCCAGTTTACATTGGAAGGATATGACTCAGTTGCCCATAATTACCAGCTTTTATGTCATTGCTGAGACTGTCTTGTCTGAAAAACTGCTGATCCAGACTACTACAGCACAGGCAAATTTTACATTTGCAGGAAAAACCCAGGGTGGAGTTCGTTAGAGCCTCTGTTTTGCCTGCTGTTTCTGCAGGGAGAGTTGTGAGCTGTAACATTTGGACCTTAGCAGGCATATTCAGAAACAAGATGAAGTCCAAAACATGTGTTTTGTTTAAAAGTAGTTCTAAAAAACCTCCCAGAACTTAACAACAGCTGAGACACCCTGACAGTTTTAGATTTCTTTTCTCAAAGGTTTAAATAAGTACTAAGGGTTCCCTGGGAGAGGTTGAATATCCAAACCATTTGCACATGCTGTCTTAACTGTTTCCTTTTGAGAACACAGTATCTCTGAGGCACTTGTGTTAATTTTTCCAATCTCAGTTAAAAGAAGCACCTCTTATTTGTGAAATATACTTTCTTGATTACAAAATTAATCAGATCTGCTATTGAGGGCTTTTTGCAGCTGAGAGGAAGCTGAAGGGGGTTTACCCCTCACATGTCGACAAAAGGAAGCCTGGAGGTCAAAGACACAACCCCTCTGGAAGGTGGCAATCCCCACCGAAGCACACAAAAAGAAGGGGTAGAGCTCCTCACCCAAAAGAGCTTTCCTCCTGTTGCTGGAATAAAGGCACAAAAGGAAAGAAGAAAAAGAGGGGACTCTCTGTATGTGTTCCACACAAGTTTATTCCACTGAAATGGCAGGGACAAAGAGCCAAGGTTTTGACAGCGTCCAGGGATTTTATACTGAGAACGGAATAGGTGGGGAGAGGGAGCACAGCCAATGGAATTGGGGCAAGTAGTTGGATTGACAGCAAGGAAACCAATGGGAACAACACATAGGAGGGACTTAGGGAAAGATCCAATGGGGCGTCGAGGAACAAAGAACTTTCTAGAACTGATACATATCAAAGAAGGGAAATGAATATACATAACTTCATACAAAAAACAGGGAGGGGAAAACATTAACCAATTGGGAGAAAACATGCAAAAGACAGAACAAGGGAATCATGGGTTCTCACCGTGACTGAAGTTACATGCTAAACTTGGGTTGCTGACCACCACAGCTGGTTGTCTCAGTTCTCCGTGGGAGACAGATTGGGTGGAGCTACTTGCACTGCCACGTGCTATCAATGCACTTAAGTTAATCCTTGTTGGTTAAAATTTAGCCACTTTTCAAACCCAAAATAAAAAAAAAAAAAAACAAAAAAAAAACAAATAAGGGGGGGGGGGAAGCATTTAAATTTTAATATTATGACACGTATTCTTATGACATAGTTCATGGTATGCCTTTTCTCTCTAGTGTTAGTTTCCTTGATAACTATCACACTTCTACTTTAAATTCCCTTCTCTTATTTGGTAGCAGTCCTTCACTCAAAATATTGAAAATAAATAAGTAAAAATGCTTCAGCTTTTCTTTTGCAAAGCTAATTTAGGGCAGCAAAATTTAATTAATTATATCAGAAAATACAAGAAGCACTGCTTCTTTGGTATTTAGAATCAATGAAATATCACAACTGGATGTTTTGAGGGTCAAAATACACACACATCCACCTCTGCCAACTCATTGCTGATCGTGTGTCTGTGTGACAGTCAAAAAGATATATAATATATTCTGCAACTTTTTAAACTTACAAATTTCTGTACTGTTAGATTGCCTTCTTCCTTCTTTGCTTAGTTCCAAATGTGGTTCTTAGCCTGATATATACAACACTGTCATCTGATGTCTTCAAATGTCTTTGCTCTGGATGTTTTGGAGAAGGACCTTCTGAGTGCTGAATTAAAAGAGGTGTTTAGAGGTGCTGTCAGAACTGGGAGCCATTCAGTAATTAACATTCAACAATTAATTATTTGAAGGCTTTAAAAGAAAGCCTTGAGGTTGCTGAATATATTTTCGCAAAGCCTGTTGGTCTCTTATGTTGGGCTATGCTACATTCTACCTGAAAGGGTAGGGAAAAATGAGCCTTTACATCCTCCTGCAATGATGGAATCTCCCATGAGGCAGTGGCTACTGTTGAAAGAAGCACTTTGGAATTCTGCAGGACATTACAGGAGGAGATGGCCAACAGGCAGAATAAGTCGGGGAGAAGGGAGTCTTACACTGGTTGAACAGAGGGACAAGAAAAACTCACAGGAGGCAAATTAACATCCATGCTTACAATCATCTTCATCACCAGCAATAAGTTGCACAGATCTTTTTCTTAGTTGAACAGGTAAGTATACCTAAGTAGCTAAATACTTGGACTGTTATGTCTGGTAAATGTGTCTAGTGTCTGTGTTCCTCCCCTGTACTCTCATCTGCAACGCTTCTCCTCAGTAGAGAAAGTCAAGGCATGTTTTTATTGCCTTTACAAATTTTCAAGTCAAATATAGCTAAAGAGTTTCAAATATTTTTTATTGGTTTTTTTTTTTTTTTTTCTGATGTTTCCCAAATCCAAGGGGAAGCACAATTGATAGTTGTGGGTGTGCAGATTTTTGGTGGTTGTTGTTGTTGGTTTGGTTTTTTACCTTGTATTTTCTTTTGGAAATTTCCACTTGAATACAAAGCTATTTGAAAATTAACAACCAAATTTTTTGTTGCCAGTTGTACTTCTTTGACCTCAGTTTTGAAACCACCCAGATTAACTTTGAGCATGTTAGCAGCCTCACTCAAATCCATCACACAAGTCTGTCCAAATGCAAATTTAATTCACTGTCTCTGAAAACCAAACCAGACAAGCAAACAATAAGAAATGATCATGCCTTGTAAAACAGAGTCATAAAGCATAACAACTAGAAATGTTAACAGAGGAGAAAGGGAGAGAATCATTCTAAGAATCTATTCTCCTTGACAAGTGGTATTTATTTAAACAGTCTTCTGCTTCGTTCTTCTGATTATTACACAAATATTTTATGCTCTGGTTGTTTTACAAGTGCATTAGCTCTTAGGAGAAGTATAGTACTTTTATTAGTGGTCTATGAGACTGTTATACAAAAACCCACCTGGGAGGTTTAAATTTTATATCCTTAGCTCTACTAATTGTTCTCTAAGGGATTAATTAGAGTAACTTTTTAGCTTTCCAACAAGTTTGTACTCACACTTACACTGAGTTAAGAAAGAGCATGCACAGTGATCACAGAAAAATTCCATTTGTTTCTTTAATGTATGTAGACCTGCTGATAAGGGCTCACTATAGATACAGTAAAAATAAATATACATAGAAACATAAGAGTTTTAAAATAATGTATTCACATTTCCATTTGGTTTTGTACTCTGAGTTCTCTGCGCAAAGATAATTATTTATAAATAATATAAGGAAGAATGAATGCAGTTAGAAGTCATTTATGTTTGTGATATGTTCTATTTATTCAATTAGTTTGCAAAATTATTTAGCAAAGGTATCTGTTGTTAGTGTCTTTCCCTGGATGTCCAATTGTACTGTGCTTTTAAGACTACCACAGAGTAGGCCAAATTAAAAAATAATTTCTTATCTTTACTCACATGAATGAAGCCATTAGCTAAATTTCAGAAATAATTTGTCAAGATCCAAGTGTTAGGTCTGTATTGGACACTGAAACATCTAATTCATGGTCTGATATTCATGCATAAAAATATTCTAGTTGCTGATATAAACTCCTAGCTCAGAGTCCATATTTCCAGAGACGCTTCCTAAAAACACTACCTCTAGAAACACTGTTGACTGCTATACTCCTTTAAAGCATGATGGCAATTTAAAGAGGGAAAGATAATATTAACAAAGAAAAAAGGTGCTAACATTCAGATACCAACAGTAAAACTGTCTGTTGGAAATGGCCCCTGCCTGTGTTAGGTGCTATCCTGTGCCCAATATTAGTTTGGGACTGTGCTGGTCAGCCTGAGCCAGGACAAAGCTTGGGACCATTCAAACACTCAAACAACAAAAATTCTTGAGTTAAATTTTACTCTTATCTATGCTGACTTGGTGAAACACCCTCCAGTCCCTGGCCAACCCACTCTTTTCCATGATAGTTATGAATATCTCTTTTGGAGATTGTAAACTAACTACTTTTAAGAGTGTTCAAAAGTGAATTTCCAGTTTTGGATCCTCTCTTATTTTCTTTTGCTTATTAGAGAGATGGTAGTCAAGGTTTTCATGAGTGAATTTTCTGCCAAACCCAGGATATCAAGGCACCAACTGACAACCTAGCTCCTGCACCTTTGTGAGGAAAGTTCTCACTGTTCCTGGACTTCCTTGTGATCATGGCATCTTGAAATTTGATAGCAATCCAGTGACTTTGAAAACTGAATAGTTTTTTGTTTGCCAAACAAGTATGGCAACAAAGCACAAAGTAAGATTAAGTTAATTCTAAAAACATGTCAGCTAAAAAAAAGCTAGCTTCAGCATTTCAAAACAAGCAGAAGTCAATAACAGAAATTTTCCTTATATCTATCCATATTAAAATTTAATTTTGGGATCTTCTGTATTTTCTTTAAAAAATCTGGTATCCGCTTATTCGTAATCACTATGCATTGGAACTGCTGAATGACCTGGATATAACCTTCAAAGATGGACCACAGCTTGGATAAAGGCACCCTTTATAAATCTCTCCAGTCACTGAGGATCTCACTGAATGTATAAACATACTAGGGGTATTTCTAAAACCTTTAATCTTGAAGCAGTCTGACTCTAGCCCGTTTCCTTTTTTTTTTTTTTTTTAACAAGGAAAATATAGCTGGGTGGTACTGATGTGAAGGGAGACACCGAGCTGCAAGGCATTCAGTTCGTGTAGACTCAACCTACAGAGCAAGGTCAGGTTTATCTTGCAGACTGCATGTAGCTTGTTCAGAGTTAGTTTACACATTTCCAGGCTTTCTGGTGAGTCAGAGGCCAACTTTTCTGTGAAGACTTTTCTTCATTGAACAGTTTTGTTTATCTACCACTTTAACTCTTACATATATTTTTTTCCTGGAAGGTCTCAGGAGTCTGGTAGCTATGGCTTCAGCAACTTTATAGAGGAACTCATGCGTTACAGGAAAGTCTCCCTCTGGTGATCCAAGCACACAGTTTGACCTTAATGAATAGACAGGTTCTAAAACAGGAGGCAAAAGTGGTTTAGATAAGGGCCTTATTCTGTGGAAAGTAATTTCTGTGCAATTTTTCAGTATTCTTTAATAGAGTGAAAAAATGTTTATTCCCCTATTAAAAAAAATCCAAAACCAAAAAACCAGACACTTTAAACTATTTCCTCAGAGTTAGCAGACACACCAGCTGTCAAATGTGAAGAGTGTTTAACACGCTAGTGCCTAGCCTGGAAAGGCAAGCAAAGCACCTCTTTAGATTGTGGGACTCTATTTTAATGAAGGGGATTAGAATCCTTTAACATTTACCATACATTTGAATTATGTAGTAAACAGCTACCCACTGGCAAAAATACGAAACCTTGGACAAAGCTTAATCTTATGATTTAGTATAGTACACCCAGCAAACTATTGCAAGTAACTGTGTCACTGCATGGAGGAGCTACCACAAATGTCAATTTTACACCTGGCAAAATTGGAAACCCTAAAGATGATGTACTTTCTGCTTTTCTGTATAAGAGCTTCCACCCATTGGCAGTCAGAGTCATAGTGTTTAAATTTAATTTTCTTTAATGTAATTGGGTTTTGCCTGCTATGTTTAAGGCAATTTGAGTCAGTATCCCATGCAAGTCATTTAAACTCCATAGCTGTAACCATTGCAGGCAGTATATCATCTAAAGAACAAAATAATTTGGGCTGAATTTCCTACTTTCTCTCACTGGCTGTTAATAATGGTATTCACTTTGATTTGATTTTATTTGATTTTTTTAAGAGCAAATAATAATATATTTAACAATATTTGCATAAAAACAAACATTTCCTGATCTACTCAACCTTGAATAAAAAAAATTCTCCATTGAAAGAACAAGTTTGCTTACTTGTCCTCTTATTACAAGATACAAGGTAATGGTTTAATCAGGTCTGTCAAGGTTTACACTTTGCATTTAGCTCAAGAACCCACTCACAGAACTTCCCAGAATATGACGCATTCTGTATGCAACACCTGTCGCTGCACTTCTACTGCTTCTGGATCTCTCACAAGGAATTCCCCAATACCAATGGTGTCCAGTGAATGGCTTCTCTAAGAAGGAAAGACCGTGGCACCAATCAGCCACCTGGAAGGCCACATACATTCTAAAAGGGCCTAGGGCAAGGAATAAGCTGAGATCTGTTTTATCCCACAGCCTCATGCAGTTGCAGTGGAGCAGGTGAAAGATGGTCCTCACACAGGAGCCAGTCTACTATTCAACAGTTCATAGTAGAGTCATGTCCCTACCCCACCTCTCTCAAGAGGATAAGGTGTTTCACTCTCCCTTCAGTCTCCTCTCAGAACACAGGTGCTTCCAAATTGGCAGAAGACTTACCAAACACCGGAGTACTTATGTTTTCTTCCAGAGAGAAATTGCAGATCCCCAGGTTGTGCTGCTCCACAATATTGGGAATTCTATGGATACCAAGGGAAATAGGTCAAGATATGACTTGGCATAAAGTGGCAAGATGACATTTCCCCTAGTACCAGAAACTTGCATATTTTCCTTAAAGGAAGGGGGGCCCTACATCATTCTATTGCAGTGAAGGTTTTGGCTTTGGTTTGAAAATTAAATTTTCAAAAAACATTTTCCGGCAATACAACCCACAGCTAGACAAGAGAAATGTTTGCAGTATCAACCTCCACTGCAGCACATGAGACTTGTTAACTTAAACCAAGCTGGTTTTCTTGACTGACAAATCAAAATCTCCAACACCATATACAAAATCTATCAAAAATTCAAGCACTGAAAGATACTTCACATATATGTTTATTCTAGCTACTGAGTGGGATGACTGGGCACTAAAGAAAAATTGGTTTATGAGCTGTCCAAGAGAAATGGACACCATTCTTATTCCACTCAAAACTATGAGATGTAAGAATGAATGAAAATACCAATGAAAATGTTCTTTACTCCTTAGACTTTATCAGAAATAGGATTAGAGAAGCACAGGCATAGCTTCAACAGGCAGGATTGACCAAAAGAACCTTAATCAGATTCTCAGAGGAAGAAATATCAACAAGCACTTTAAGAAACTGTTTGTCTAAGGTCTTACTCATGCTGGCTTTGTATATGATAGTTCAAATTAATTAGTAACTGGGTTAAAGGATTGAAAATCTTTTATGAATCTTTGGCATAGTATAAATTACCAATACAGTTTTCATTAAGTAACCCTTAATTATATGATTTTATGATTCCAATCTTCAAATTTATATTCTATGAATCCTCCAAAATGTATTGTTTAGTCAGGGACCACAAACACAGACAAATAAAATCCCTGAATTATGCAGGACTTTGTGTAAAGGTGTTGTAAATAGTGAGTTGCACTGGAAAGTCTTTAAATTGGCAATCTATTTTACTGCTGGGAAGCAATAAAATTGTTGCATACTTTCTGGTATCTAATCTCTTAATCAATATGAATTCCCAGTAACAAGCAATGAATTCCAACCTAATTGAAACAATTAGCCTAACACTGTTGTCAAGAAAATACACTATTATAAATCATGACATATTAAGTATTAATTTCTTAATCTAATTTGAAGTATGACTGCACACAGCCTCTCCATGATACTTACTGCTGATAATACAAATGTTGGCTGCAAGCCTGCAAAGCGATCAGTGTGAGTTTATATTGGCATGTAGGGTCTGCACATTTACATTACTTTGTAGAATGTAGTGTACAAGGAAAATGGAAATGGAGAATACTGGTTGGCTTTCCCAATCTGGAAATCTTTTCAGCAGAACTCAAGATCACCCTTGTCGAACTTAGGAAACAAGGCCCTGATGCATGCAGAAATAACCTTGAAATAACTTGTTACTACAACAAAAATAATTCCTAATTTAGTAACTTAATTGTTTTATTCTTAATTATTGACAATTAAATTCTGAAGATGGAGCTCTGAAACTAGAAGACTCCAACAGTTTATTATATTCATCCTTCTGTGTTTACACAAAATCATTCCTGTTAGGTGAAAGATAATAAAACATAATACGTCATAATAAAAGACAATTCCCTATGAAAAATATAGTCTCTAAAAAGCTAATATAAAATAATAAAGATAATATAATATTATAATATTCTCCATAGTATTTTAGAGAAAGGAAAACTGAGAAATCAATCCCAGCAAGATGCCTCTCATTTAGACTAATGCATATATCTTGTCCTCTAAATTCCCTCACAGGAAAACAAAAGATCTAGCCAGTTACCTCATATGTACAGTTCATCTCACCCAGTGGTAAACATCAAAATTAGCTCAGTAAAGTTGTACTATAAAAGTGACAGTTAAGGGAAATATAGTATTGTTATGTCACATCTAAGTCTCTGGTGTCCATGAGTAAGCTGTATCAACCAAGGAAACCAAAGAACACTTTCCTTCATTAAATTTTTGCTATTCAAAAAAATAGATATCTAGTCTTAGATAATTTTCTTTGTTCTTGCTATAGATAATAAAGACAAGCACATTGAAAAGGTAATCTTCTTGACTCTGTCTTTGAATGAAATTACTTTCAGGAGCTCAAACAATGCTTTTTTGTTTTATATGTCTTAAATTAGATAACCTCACACTCTCAGGCTTACTGAAGCCTGTGCAGAAAAACTATGGCAAATTAGGAAATCAAGCAATGTGGCAAATCTCAGATGACTGTTTCACCCAAACCAATACTTTTGTTTTCTGAGTTGTCTCTTTTGATTTGTTGCCTGAACAGTAGTGAAAATCATAGAAAGAACCTACCTTGTATTAGGAAGATCTTAAAAATCCTTGACACATAAAAACCTACGTGTATACACCGAGACAATTTTTGGAACATGTAAAATACAGCCAAATCTAGAATGATATTTTATATCATTTAATAATGAACAGAACATTATTGCAGAGAATGGCAAGCATCATTCCCCAAGAACTTCTTCATAAGCTGGCATACATCTCAAAAGAAATTGTATTAAGCTCTATATCCTGTCCCTTCTGTGACCAGACAATTTCCATTTCACTTTATTTAACAGTCTTACTGTCTATTTTAGGAGCCACTTCTCTAAAAGTGTAGCAAAAGTAGATGAGAAAACTTTTCAGAAAAGTGTAGTAGAATAGAATATTTCAGTTCAAGGGAAGCTACAACAATGTGATGATTGTCCAACTGCCCGACCACTTCTGGGCTGACCAACAGTTAAAAATGTTGCTAAGGGCGTTGTCCAAATGCCTCTTAAACACTGACACGTTTGGGGCACCGATCACCACTCTAGGAAGCCTGTGGTAGTGTTTGACCACCCTTGCTGTAAACAAATGCTTTCTGATATCCAGTCTAAACCTCACTGGCGCAGGTTTGAAACAATCCAACATGTCCTGTCAATGGATACCAGGGAGAACAGCTCAGTAATCCCTTCTGCACTTCCACTCCTCAGGAAGATGCAGAGTTGCAGATGAGAAGAGTCATCATTTTATGGAAAGACGAAAAGTCAGTCCCACATAACATATATCTCACCAAAACATATTTCTGGACCAGTATTTCATAATCACTGCATAAAAAATCATCAGAAAAAAAATGTTGTAAGAATATGTGAAATGGGATGATTCAGAACAGAGCATTTTGTTTGTTTTCTTTCTTGTTTCAAGACACTTTCGAAATCTCTACAAACTCATGAATTCTTGAGTTATATCAGTCAAATGATCCTTTAGCCTTAATCTAATTGTACCTTATGTCTTTAGAGGAATGCATACTCAGTCAATGATTCTATATTGCCATTATTACTATTAGACTCTTCCCACTAAATCAATAGCAGCCTAATCTGGCTCTAGAGATCACAGCATTTGCAAAAACTTACTTTTGTTCATGGATCATTTGAGATCTCTGTAGAGCTTTTATGTCAGTAATGATGAGGTTTGGGACACAAGAAAACAGCCACACGTAATTTTATGAAACAGTAGTCCCTCAAATTAACAGCTTCAAATACAAAGCAGAGGACACATGAAAAAAGACTTGGCAAAAGTTTGAAAATGTAGAAACCTAAGTGCATTGGAAACCAAGAAAAAAAAAAAGGTGTCAGTGTTGATCTAACATGCTAATGGGAGAGATTTTTCAAAGCATCTCTCAGAGCTGGAGCATATTTCTGCTGTAAGTTAATGGGAACTGTGATCCTAAGCCATTTAACTGTCATAAAAATTGTAGACTGTGTCTTACAGAATTGCAGAATTTCATAATGGTTGAGTTTGGAAGGGTTCTATGAAAGTCATTTGGTCCAACTCCCCTGGTCAAGTGGGATGACCCAAAGCCAGTTACCCGCAGCTGTATTTGTGATATCTCCAGGGATAAAGAGTTCACAGCCTGCTTTAGCAACCTGTACTCCATCATCCTTTGAGTAAAAACATGTTTCCTGATGTTCAGACAGTCCCTCCTGCATTTTGGTTTGTGCCTGTTCCTGTCACTGGCAACCACCAAAAATAGCCTCCCTTCAGGTATTCACATACATTGCAACCGCCTTTCAGGCATTTACACAGATTCATAAGATCCTTCCTGAGTCTTCTCTTCTCTAGGCTGAATGGTCCCAGCTCTCTCAGCCTTCCCTAACATACGTGGTACCCCAGTTCCTTAAGTACCCTTGTGTCCCTTTGTTGAACTCTCTCCTGTACACCCATGTCTCTCTCGCACAGAGAAGCCCAGAACTGGACACTACTACAAGTGTGGTCTCACCAGTGCTGAATAAAGGGGCAGGATCACCTCCCCTGCAGTCTAATGCAGTCTGTGGTACCATTGGCCTTCCTTGCAGCAAGGGCACATCCCTGGCTCATGTTCAACTAGTTATGCACCAGGACCCCAGGCTCCCTATTGGCCATGCTGCTTTCCAGCTGATCCCCAACATATAATTCTGTATAGAATTGTTCTTCCCCAGGTACAGAAGATTTTGCACTTCTCTTTGAACTTGGTGGGGTTCCCAGTGACCCATTTCTTCAGCCTGTATCCATTAAAAGGAACTTTCTACTATGTTAAATATTTTGCTCCTTGTAACTGAAATTGAATTCATGTTGCTGGATCTTTTTTGTGAAAGAAAACAAAAATGCATGGTTTTCTTCCCGTCACGGACAAGTACATTTTCATTTCAGTAATTTCCAGTAGAAAACAATTGAAATTGTGAGAAGTGAATAAAAGTGAATTGCCTGTGCAATTTTCAAATTATAACAAAACGTTTTCAGTTTTCAGGAGATGGCAGGCAGAAGCTCTCCCCACACACTCAGCAAAAGTCATGGAAAGGACAATTATAGTTTGTTAACAAACAAACATTAAGACATAAGGTAAAATTATGCTTGAGTGCACGGAATTTATTTTTTCCAATAAAGATTTAGTAATAAAAATGATGAAAGACTTATTAGCTCTTCTCAGTGGAAAAGTGATTTGTATTATTTTATGATATGGTACAGATTGCTCTTCAGTAATATGTAGAGCAAACTACTTGAACAGAACAAAAATGTCACATGAATCAGAATGCAAATAGCCTGCTGGGGGTGTAGATAATAATTCCCTAGGGGTTTTGTTGTTGTTATTGCTTTTTTTTTTTTTTGGTTTGTTGGGACTTTTAATAGAGCAAGTATCCAAATCAAAATAAAACTGCATTAATTTGACACACTTGAACTGGACTGGGACCTCAAGAGGGACCCAAGGGAGAAGAAGGAGCTATTGAAACTGTTCAAGTCAACAAGCACATCTCTAGATAGTCAAGGTTTTAAATTGCTTTCTTCATCCTCACTTCATTGGTGCTTATACTAGTGAAAGAAATGGCTTCAACATGTACACTGGTCTGATTAATTTCATGGTACTTATGAATTTGATTCCATTGTAAATTGCATTGCAAAGTACTATCTTCAGCTAAGATGAATATCTATACACAAACGTGCATAAATTCAGTGGCACTGGCTAGACCTGCAATGCAATAAAACAAAATATTAATCTGAAGGTTCCTAAAGGGGCATGAAAACAGTTTGTATGCTAGCTGGTAGATACAGTCAAACTGTGCTACACTAATACAATTCTTCTTTTGTTCCAGCCAAGATACAGCAATGTAAAATTATAGTAATGGCCTGATCCTTGCATTTCAGGGTACGTAAATTAATGCATTCAAAGTAGTGGCTTAGTAGTCTCCCCACCTCCTGTTTTGTTCTAAGCATTCTGAATTCAAACCAGCTAATTGAGATATCAGTGCTAAAGGATGGAGCTAGATTGGCTTGATGGACTTTGAAGTTTCTAAATATGAGAGAAATTTCCAAAAATTAAAGTCTAAGAAAGAGAAACAATATTTTAGGCATCATTTTCACCTCTTCCTTACATATAATAGAAAAAGCTAAATACAAACTATCAAGTCATATAAAGTTTACCTCAAATCGGAGGCAAATTATGTCTGGAAGAATTTATTCCCAAGACACTTCAAAATGTAAAACCACTGAATTTTAAAACACAAATGAATGTGAGGATAGTGGAAATAATGTCATGATGCATTTCATGAGTAAGGAACTTTGTATTAGTTTTCTTCTCTAAGGCATACAACACCCCTTTCATTTATTTATTTAATTTACCAACAGCTGAAAAAGTTAGGAAATTTTAGAATTTCATGTTTTGGAATTGCGTTTTGGCATTCAAAGTTTTGCAGCTGCTAATTGCAGTATTTTGTTGCAAGCCTCTTTGCATTCCAAGCCTGTTTCTTTTTCTTGTCGCATCTCATAAATGCTCCCCAAAAATACCACAGAGTGTGTTTCACTGTTGAACTTTCCATGGAAAGAAAAGTGTACCATGAACATCTGAAATTTCCTCATTACAAGGAAGCTGTTTTAGAAGTGAACACTCGATACTAATATCCCTTAAAATAAAGCAAAACTCACAGAAATATTTTTTCTAAATATCCCGTCACACTATATTTGTTTCCATTGTCAAATTTTTGGGTCTTGTGGCTGACAGCCAGAAAAGTTATCTTCCATACTATCATTGTTTTCAATGTCTGAACAAGTACTTTTCTGTTTCTGCTCCTTTTGACTGAGAAGTCCCCATAATTATCTACAATATCACATTAGCATCTTGAAAAAAATTCTTCCCTCCATCTCCTCTTTCCCATGACTTGTAGAGAAGCTGTTAACCTGTTATGCTGATTAAGCTTAAATATTTGCTTTTCTGTCCATACTATCTGTTATCTCATTTCTCATATAGCCTGTTCAGAATATATTTCAACATTTGTGCAAAATTGATTTCTGAGATATTGTCATTGTACATCATGCAACAGTAACAAAACACACCAGGGAAAAATTCTGGGCAGGTTCCTTTGAAGAATATATTTTAAAAAACTAATTTTTTTAATTGCATGTTTAGAAGAATCTTGCATTCTCTATTGCCACTGTCTATATTTCACAATGGGAGAACTACTCTGGTTTTCTAAAAAAAATCATTTGGGGTTGAAAATAAGGGGTTTGGACCTAGGGGACGCCTTTTGAGGAGCTATTGTTGAGGGGAATCCCTCAAGAGACTGGTAGACAACCATTTCTCCTAATGGAGCCTCAAAGTGTAAAATAATAAAATCTATGCCAGGTTGGACTTTACAGAATAATCTGAATAGTATAAAGTAATTTGATTTCCTTCTATTTTTAAATTTTTACAACTATTAAAAAATAATAGGAAAATGAGTTACACTTAAAAGAGTGATACTCCATTTATTTTTAGAATAAAAAATAAGCACCTCTAAGTGCTACAAGATTGACCATATGCATTTTAAATTTATTAGCAAGGAACTGAATGCTTGAAGTACACTCAAAACTGGGGAAAACCTAGAATGCAGTGCCACTAGATTTTATGTATGTTCATGCTCATTTTGGGGAGAATACACCTCTTTGTTCAGACAGCCAATGTGTGTTGTATTCATTTCCACAAAGAAAAACTCTCAATATTTAGAAAAGATAATAAGAGTACTAATGAAATAAGAGGAAAGCGTCAGTATACATTCCTGGTCAGATCAGCATAGTTTAAGTGAGCCAGAAATTAATTCTGTCAAGTGAGGCAATGTCTCAAGCCTGTGAATAAATCACAGTAAGCTGGTCTGTTACACTGGGTGCACTTAGTTTCTGTTTAAAATTATAATCTCTCATACAACAGGATAATTCAGAAATGCCAATGTTTACCATAAATGACCATCTTAAATGAATTTTAACAAGTGTAGAATTTTATGATGACTGTACCATATTTAAAGCTTTCAATTAAAGCAATATTTTCAAAGATTTCATCTTGTTGTTCTGAATACCCACATTGTGTTCATTCTCATAATATTAATAACTACAACTCACACTTATGAAGCATTCTGTCTTCATGTTTCTCTATCTTGGCCTCTTTGGTAAGGTAGTTTGATGTATGATTCCTTCATACCTTAAAGTGTAAAAATAGTGAGACTGCTGAAAGCTGTACAAACATAAGGCTACATAGGCTACAGCATAACATTTTTCTAGGCAAGAAATTAAGAAATTAAGGTTAAGAGAAGTACGTCTAATACACTTTTTAAAGTTCAAATTAAATTTTCAGGACTGAAGCCTTTCTGGTTTTTAGACCTTGCCTAAATTTACTTTAGAAACTATGGTCACTCTAGCAAAAACTGTGCAAGATCCTCTACTTCCTTGAACAGTCACATGAGGAAAAGAAAATAAATAAGCTTGAAAACCTGGTACTATTGATGCCATGAAGATTTTTGCCTTTTCTTTTATACGCCTGTTATACCTTTTTACAACTTCTGTATTCCTAGTGCCTTTTGCCTACATTCTTGGACTTGTTTGTCAAGCTAGGAGACTAAACATTTTAGAAGCTTCGTAGTTAGGGATCAGTGTGCCCCAGACCCCAAGGTCCTCTCCAGAACACGTTCTGTAAACCAAGATAGAACCATCCAGGGGAAGGCTCCTTGGGGAGGGGGGCTCACTTGAGCCTCTCATTGGGGAATCTTTGATAGATATGCTAATTAGTAAAACCTATAATGTTATACCCAATGTTGGGGAGGGGGTCAGGATCAGACAGAAGAAACAGAAAGACATGGATACACTCGGCGGGGTGCATCTCGATGCATATGACCTGGATGGGTACACCTAAGGATCCTTAAAATAAATACCAAGGTAAAATCCCTTTTCCCCTTCTAGCCGTGTGTGACTCTTGATTTTAAGACCAGGAAAAGGCATCACTATCCAGCACAAGTTCTTGCATAACATTAAGATAATTGATTAAAACAGTAGCTTAAATAATCCTCAAAAGGTTCAAGCCTAAGCTAACTCTGTGTGTTAAATGTGCAATTGCCTCTGGTCCTTTTCTTTCTCTTTTAAAATCTAAATCTGAAATTACTTTTCTCTCATCTATGGATAAAGGTACATTTTCCTAATGAAAGTGCGATCTTTCATTTTGCTGCTGCTTAACTTCTCACAAAGTTGATGTGAACTTGTTTTCCTGGTTTGTACTGACCAAGCTAACATGATATGGACTTAGCTTCCATTTGCATAATGAGCCTTTAGACCTCTGTTAAGATACCCACTATTACCTCTCTGATTTTTAGCACCTTAATGTATGTAAGAGAGTTCTTGTAGGGTTTATTTTACACTGCAAGAAAAATGTGACTTTTCAATCAAAAATTCATATTCAGAAAGTGTTAAAAAGACATAAATATTTTTCCTCCATTATAGAAGGAATGTTTTTGTCAAACAGCCAAACGGGAAGAAAAAAATGAGGCATTTTTTAGGACTATTCGACCTGTGATTTTTTTTTTCTTCTTATCTAAATACTCCTAGTTTGCTTCCAAGAAAACATATTTTGCCTACTGTGAGGCTTAATTAGTTATAGCTGGCATAGCACTTTGAAGATTTGAAGTATTCTGTCCATCCTAAGTTTCCTCTATCATCTCTCATTTACATGCTGTCTAAACTAAACTAAATAAAATATCATGCTACCTTTTTTTTTAGGTATTATTCTAGGAATACACATCCTAAATACAATGCAAAATATGTCTGTGTTTTTGCATAGTGGAAAAGTACTATTCCATAGATGTACATCCCTTTATTTACCATTCTCAGTCATCAACAGCAGAAACACCAGCCTTTCCACTGAATGCCAAGAAAGCCAATCTGGCTTGATTTATTTTTATTGGTAGTGTCATGGTTTAGCATAGTTTTTTGAACCAAACCACTACAGTAGTACTGAACCCAGCTTAAATCACAGCCCTGTACTTGACATTGCATATACACATTCAGTCCCAATCTGCAAAGCTTGCAATCTAAATAACATAATAAATTAAGAGACATAGGAAGGGAACTGAGGCAGAAAGGTCAGTCAAACAAGAATACTTGTCCAGTTCAGGTAGCAAGATTTGTTGAAAAATTGAGATTCAACCTACCTAGATTTCTCAGGGTTCAGATCATGTTTTAACAGCAACCCCGTAGGCTGGTACATATCAACCGGTTGGGGAAAGAGGAACCTGAAGATTTACAGAAAAGTAAGGATGAATACAGCAAATCTAATCCTTGGATGCATCAGTGATATGAATGTGAAAACCACAGTTGTTCATTAGCTCGGGCAAAATTAGCTGGAGTCAAAATTCATGTTAAGACACTTCAGGAAACTGTGAACCTGTTAGTGTGCAGGAAGAAAAGAGGAAAAGTTCAGAAAACATTGATAACTACCCACAATAAAATAATGATAAATGTAAGCTTATTTAATCTAGGAAAAGAGTAGGGAGGTTGTGGTTGTTCAATCGTGGCTGGCCACCAGGTGCTCACCCAGATGCTCTCTCACTCCCCTTCCTCAACAGTATGGGGGAAGAAAATCAGATGAAAAAATTTGTGGGTCAAGATAAGGACAGGGAAATCACCTACCTATTACCATCATGAACAAAACAGATTGAACTTGGAGAAGATAAATTTCATTTATTGCCAATTAAAAATAGCACAGATTAGTAAGAAACAATCAAAACTAAAGACACATTCTATGACTCCCACCTCCCCTTGTTCCCAAGCTCGCCTTCACTTCCTTGTTCTTGTATCCTCTATCTGTTCCCTTCCCCGAGCAGCACGGGGGCACAAGGAATGGGAGTTACACTCAGTTCATAACACATTGTCTCTGCTCTTCCTTCCTCATATTTTTCCTGATCCAGAGTGGGGTCAGTCTGACATAGGCTCTTTTCACAGGCTGCAGTTCTTCAGGGCAAATCCATGTGCTTCAGTGTGGGGTCCTCCACAAACTACAGAGAAAATGTCTGTTCTGACATGATTATCCATGGGCTGCAGGGGAACAAACTGGTCTTATTCATGATTGTAGTGGTTTGGTCCAAGATACTCATTACTGTTTATCTTCTGTGAGATAAGAATTAGGAGAAACACAAAGCAGGCACCAAACTTGAAAGAATATAAAGAAGTTTATTAACAGACCTGAAAGGAGGGGGAAAAAAAAATTAAACCACCTTCAGAACTCTCCTCCTCCCCCCACCTTCCTCCCTTCTCCCACTGACAATGTAAAAAGACAACCCTTAAGATGTTCAGTCTGTTTACCACTGCCATAATAACCTTGTTCAGTCCATTTAGAAAGAGAAGTCTCTTCTTGCTCGTGCTATGAAAACAATATCACAATGAGACAGCCACCCACTTCCAAATATTGTTCAGTCCATTTAGGACGAGGAGTCTCTCTGCTCGCATGTGAGTCCCTCCCCCAACTTGCAGCTTTTCCCGCAACTGCTTTTGAGGATCCACTCTTGAAGTTTTTTGGGGTACAATTTTAAGGTTGAGCCGTTCAGAAACAAAAACCAGAGGCCCTTCTCCTTCCCTGGGAGCAAAGGGTCTTCCTCATCTTCATCGTTAGGACTATCTCTGGGAGCATCTCTAGGAACTGAGGTTTTCTCCTTTCCCGTTTGGAGCAAAAGTCCTCATCTGGTCCATCTCTCCCTGTCCAAACCTTCTCATGAAATTACAGCTGCGTCAGCATCTGCCTCTCTCAGCACAGGTGCTTTTGCTTACGAGTTGAACGCTCCACCCCCCATATCTTTATGAAATTACAACGGGATACTCTGATATATCATAGCTTCATAACAGAATTTCAGCTTTAAGCATCTCCTCTCTCTCTTCCCTCAGGTTTTCATCTCTTCACAGCACTAAAAGGGTTAATCTCACCTCGGCCTTGCAGCTTTGCAGCTGGAATGTTGAATTTTTCTTATCACAGTGGAGGGGGGGGAGCCAAGCCAATCTGGCTGCCCACGGCAAAGCAGTGGGGGCGGTTCCACGGCTGGAACAGGCCCATGGCTCCAGGCTGGCCGTGGTCCGGCCCGGCCTGGCCCGAGCAGGGCCTGGCCGGGCCCGCTGGCCCCCACACGGGGCCTGCAGCCACCTGTGCCAGCGCCGGAAACGAGAGAGAGCTTGGGGGGGAGTTTGTCTATTCTTAAGTGTGGATCACAGAGGCGGTCACAACTTTAAGTGGCTTAAAAAATTGTCCATATTCAAACTGGCCAGCTGATAGGTTCTGTCAGGTCCCAGAGGAAACTGTAAGCACCCCTTAGGAAGGATATCCCTTCCGGGACTATGCTTGCTAACATATGACAGTTATCAACTGTTTTCAGTGCAAATCCAAAACAAAGCCCTATACAAGTTATTGTGAAAGAAATTAACTCTATTCCAGCCAAAATCATTATGCTTCTCTCTCACACAACTGCTGCACAGCAGTTTTTACCCTTCCTAAAATGTTAAATTGTAATAACATCATATATGTTGTATATATATGCTGTATGCTAATAACAGAGGTACCACCAGCATCACTGATGGGCTAAGCTTTGGGCAGCAGTGGGTCTGTTTTGGAGCCAGCTGTAACTGGCTTTGTCTGACATGGACACAGCTTCTGGTCTCTCACAAAAGCAACCCATTAAGTCCTTCTACTACTAAAAATTTGTCACTTAAACCCAACACAGAGGTGAAGTTTTTAATTCTTCAACTCTACTACAATATATGTAATGGAAGTTAGTAAAGAAATAAACATCATCAAGCTCAGGAAATCTCCTAAGCTGAAAATGCATGGAGACCAGGAAAACATTAGGGATGAATTACGGGTGCTTGGCCCACATCCCGTAACTGCCGCTCTTAGTGAAGGACATGCATACTGGCTAAATGGTCCACTCTAAACCAGAGCATCTCTTCTTAAATCCTTTTATTCAGAATTTTATAAAACCAATCTAACATTTTATTACTTTTCTCTTAAATGTCACAAATAGAATTCAGCAAGATTCACTCACTACACCACTAAAATTTCAGGATTTAAATATATCTCTTCGGTATCAGGCTGAGGACTTTTCAAAGTTAAAACTATTACATAAATAGTTACAAAAGGAAGTGCTATTTACTCAAAACAACCAATAAAGCCTATTAAAGTGGTGATGCTTCAAGATAAGTACATTAAGCTAAGTATTCTGTGTTCTCGGATAAATGAGTCTTCCTGGTTTCAGAAATTCCACCATTACTGGAACTGGTAAAATCTTGCTGAAGTGTCCTGAAAGGTTAGACTGGTCAGAAATATCATCATTGTACATGCTCTTACAGTTCTTCAAACTGAAATTTTTAAGGAATAGAACATTTCAAATCTCAGAGGAAAAAACTAAGAAGTTAATGAAAATATCTTGGATTGAGGAGGACATTTGGGCCTTCTTTGCTGACATTCTTAAAATGAAATATGTTTAAAGCACTCCGAAGTGTTTCCAATGTAAACAATGGCTAAACCTTCAATCTCTTCCTTGGGTAAGAGAAACCATTATGATGAACAGTCTAAGAAAGATATAATGGAACACAAGACACACTTGTACTATGATTATGTGCACTGTGACACAGGCTAAACCCTGAAATTTAACTTATTCTGAACCTTTACTAAAACCAGTAGGGATACATAAGGAAAAAAAAAAAAAAAAGTAAAAGATTCATTAGTCAGATTTTTCCCATATTTCTTAAAGGGATTTTTTTCTGAAAGGTACTTGCTGGATAAAAGGTAAAGCATCTTTCCTTCCTACCCTTCCCAAGTAACAGAATTATCAAAGAGCAGATCAAGTTTCTTATACTGCAGTATTTAGTAACAAATGCCATCGGTATGCAGCCTTTTAGTGCTACTTACCCTTTGCTTACTACCTCTATAATGTAACTGGTCCATAAAGTTCAGAGATACCCAGGGTTTGGTACCAGGTAGAGTAAGCTATTCAGAATTCATAACTGGCATTAGATAAACACGAAAGGATTTAGAAAATGTTTAGCTGAAGCTTCACTCTTTTACTGAAAAAGTAACAAAAATAAAACAAATATTTATTTTAACAGAAAAACTCAGGATAATTATTTGTTGGTTATTTAATGGTTATTAAAGAGGTAAACTCAACCCCATAGCAATACACTTTCAAAGACTCTTCTTCCCTCCCTCTTAGTACTTCCTTTTAAAGTGTGGTCGTGCTGTTGGCACACAGTCAGCAAATGCCAAGCACCAGAGCTTTAAATTCAGTCAAATCTGAGTTCCACTTTTGCATTCCACACTCACAAAAAGAAGTAGCAAGCTGAAATACACCCACTTTCACATCTTCAAGCTTTACTTATTTATGCTTCCAGGAACACTGCTGGAAGTCTTAAATCATGTTAAAGTTGGTCTCTAAATAGGATTTTCAAACTTCAGAAGAAATGCATAAGCAGTGTAATGCTCTTTCTTCTTATCTTGCATCACCAGTGCTTACACTAATTTCGACAAAATAATCTCTAAAAGGCACATATTTCATAAATTAGCAACACAGTACCTGTTGGAATCCATCCTTCAGATCATCTGGAGGCTTTGCATTAAGAGGAAAAAAGGAGAACAAAGCAACAACGTAAAAGTTAAATCTCTGCCTGAAGCACATAGTGTGATGTGAGCATTGATACCAGACTGTTTTAAATTAAAAGCAATTTAAAGAAGTTCTTTACAAAGTAAATCAGCTAGGCTGCAATGGAATAACATAATAGGCTTTTACCATGTTATTTGCTCCTGTTGCCACACTCTTGACTAGTGTTTCTCAGGATTTATAGGACTTTCTTTGAGATCTTCTTAAGAGTTCTGATTTTAGGATTTCTTTGCTTTTCTTCATCACCCCTTGTAAGTTACTGTTGTCATGTTATAGGACCACAATTGTTTATTGTTAAAAGTCACTAATGGACAAATGACCCTGCCACCCGGGGCACTTACAGCCTCATGTTGAACTCTAGCTATTTTTTTAAAAAAAATGGTCTTCCCAGGCAATTGATTCACTGGCAGTGTTTGATTTTACCCTGGGAGGCAGGTGACAGCAAGGCAGCTGGGCTCTTACTATTTTACACTCCCTATTACACAAATGAAATAAATCTTCTCTAAATGAATTCATATTTTTCCCCACTTCTAAGTGACTGTTCAGTATTGAACAATCTGTATTCTGTTTGCTTCTGGGATATTGAAACCAAAATCCTCACAATCTTCATAATGAAAAATTTCTAGACCCTCAATTTAGCTTTAAGATAGTGGCAGCATTTGTTGTGCTGTACACTCTACAGACTTTTGAAATGGTCAGGTCCAAAACATAACTTCTTTAATACTGATCACAGTCTCCTTGTGTTACCCAGATTATCTCATTTTGGAAAACACTCCCATTAACTAGAAATACGGGCAACTCCTACAATATCACTTGTCTTATACTGTGACTACAAACATATCAAGCTGGCTTCATAGGGAATGAAATGAGATTTTAGGGATCAAGCTAGTCTAGAATATGAACGTCTTGAAGAAAAGCTGCAGGACTTCTTCCAAAAAAGAAGTTGAAAAAAAGTTGCATTAACCTGCCAACTTCCCCAGAAGGAAAAATAACTCCAAACTTAGCCTAAATGACCACAGAAAGAAGAAAAGCAAAGGATTGAAGAATCTGACTGAATTTGTGTTCTGAGATGTGCCAACATAAAACTTGAAATTTTTCTTTTTCATTTGAAAATATTATTCAATTTAGAGTGTACAGTGCCCTTTACTTATGGTTTAATATACCATAGTGCATGTGATGGTGGTCTTAAGAGCAAAGTCATCTTAAGAAAAGAGCTGAAGTAATGAATAAGCAATGGTCCCAAAGTGCAGGCCTGGTCAAATCAGGATCATTTGAATATTCAAAACTGGTTTTCTTGAAAGACTTGTCTCCTTATTGCCTGTTTTCTCCAGCTCTTTTTTCACTGTGTTTCCCTTTGTGCCTAACCCTGCAACCTGGTCATCTGCCCTCTCTAATCTCTCTTCTCTTCTCTTGTCATAATTTATGTCTTTCTAATTCCCTGCCTTCAAATAACTGTGTATTAACGTGGGTTTCTTGGCATCAATAATCACTTTTCTTTTTTAATCTTGAAGCCTTTTTTCACCTTGCATCTGCCATCTGTATTTCTGTGGCTTAGTTTCATCTATGATGACTGTTTATCTGTCTCTCTGTGTGACCATCTGAGTCTGATGATCAAGCACAGGGAATGGCTTCTGCACCAGGAACTCTTGGGTTCTTCCATCTGGAGAACAAACAGTTTTAAGTAGGCCATAAAACAGGGTTTCAAAACTTTGACTGATGTGGGTGGGTTGGGGTTGACCAATCACAGACTACTCAAAAACGAGGTGTCACCAAATGACACCCCAAGGAGCAAGGCAGATCAACAGTCCTTCCTACAACCAGCAGCAGATCTGGAGAACCCTATCAAGTGTGTGTACACTATCTCTTCTGTTCATAGCCACCACTAGAGACAAAATATGGACCTGGTCACAACCAAAACAGTTTTTCACATGAATATCAACAATGTCAACCACAATGGGGTCATTCTTAAAAGACTAGCAACATAAGAACTTCTCAATAATAATCCTGCTGTGTTCCACAGCTCACAACACTAATGAAAATCAGCTAGTAAAATAAATTTTTAAAAAACCAACCAATTTTTATTTAAATTTCTGCCAAAAAAAAAGAAGTTTGGTTGGAAAATTTGATGCAGTCCTACTCAATAGACTATAGATAAATAAATTAATTAGACAACAAATAGTTGAATTGAAGAAAACACTCTTTCATTGTATATTTTGCAGTTATTTCCATGCCTAAGTCCTTTTCCTGTATTAATCTCACAGCTGGATATTTAGAACTTGTCACCACATTTGAATATGAGGTTGTTTGAACTGACTACAATGCTTAGTATACAATGACAACTTATGACCTTCTGTCATCAGTTCACTTTAATTCAGCTCTTTGAAGTGCTATTATTTTAAAAGATAATGGAAATGTTTGTAATTCCCCCCTTTTATGCACATTGCCTCAATTATGCTACTGTATCATGACAATTCTCATTTAATATAAAGTAATCTAGGCTTGTAAAAGGAAAACATGCAGCTAGCAGGATATTGTGTTACTAGAAACAGACAGGTTGCTCATGTTTTACCCCTTACATTTTGAGGAGGCATCAGCCACAGGAAGCTGTGTTAAATCTGAGATTACGATAATCAGATAATAGGCAGTATTTCAGTCCCATGTACTCCATTTGCTCTCTCTGAATATCCATCATATCTGCCTAAGACACTCTAAGGGTTAGAGGTATTCAAGAAAATTAGAAAGTGTTGGCTGGATCGTCACTGCACTTTATTCCAAACAAAAATGGCCACCAAAATCCTAATTGTTTCTGTAATTTATATTTTTAAAATTAGGCTGAGCCCTAACTTTAGTTTGTACATGCCATTAATATGGCACCTTAATATTTCACATCCAAATACCAAAGCTTTCTGCCTTGATTTATGTTATACAGGAGGCTAACACAAACTCACTGATGAATTTTTACCAAGGTTTCCAGAACTGAAGTGGAAACCCACAGACATTTTTTTACACTTCAGGTTAGTTTCATATCAATAAACATTTGTATGTTCAATTGAGGATTTATAAAATCTACTGGAGCCTTTGAAACTGTTCAAAAGCCTGTGACTTTCCCTGATGAACAGGGAAGGATAAAAGGCAATAAAAGTTCTGAAATGAGGACATTCTGTGAAGGGGAGAAAACATAATACGGGATTATTTGAGAAAAGACTATGTGTTGCATTGAAGTGCCAGTGAAGTAAAATTAATGTTGCTGAGGCCACTTTGAATATTCTCATATTTCTCATCATCACAAAGAAATTCCAAGAAAATACAGAAAGAATTGTAGTTATCTCTGTTTGCTATGATACACATATATGTGCATGTGCTCATATATCTGTATTCATGTTTATAAAAAAACATCGATTCCATTACATTTATTCCTGCCAGGAAGTACCAATTCATTTTACTTGCACAGATTAAATTATTTTAAATCAATTGATGGAAGTACTATCTCCTTTTGAACTTCCTGTAAACTTCTCCCTCTTCCTATGCAACCACTAGTCAAGGAAAGCGAAGAACCAGCATTTTCTTTCTTCTTTCAGAAAGAGAGAAAAACAACTGGCTGCCTTTACTAGTGGCAGACTAAAAACTCACTCTCCCTCCTCAAGGAACTAAGTTATGTAGTCATGTAACAGCAGTTAGCTCTGCTAACTAAAAATTTGCAGACACTTCTCATTAACCTTTCCTGAGGAACTCAGTTGTTTAGCTATAAGTTTTAATAATTGTTTTGCAATATTTTTTTTAAACTGCATTTCCAAGACAATGAACATTTTAAACACAGACTTACGCTTTCCTCTTTTTGTCTTTCCAATCTCTATTTGACCCTTACTATGGCTCTTGGATGTCTGAGCTCACAGGGTAAGAAAGCTGCCTTGGCTCAGAGGAAGCCACTTTATGAGGGCCAATAGTTGCAGAAGCTGTCCTTCACTTTGTAGGAAGTGCTATCTCCATTCAAGCTTAAGAACATTTGTAATGTAACTCTCTGTGCATTACATCTTTTCCATTTGATAAGTTGACACATTACAGAAAAGACTTAAACCTCTTAAACCTGAAAGTGACAAATCCATTATCCCAAAGAGAGGGTGCCTAATGGTGTTAGCAAATAACCTAAACTAACAGAAGTTCTGTAGATTCCAAGAAAAGATAGTAAAATATACTTTTTCTATAGAAATAGAAAAAACATTATTTGACATAACAGATTTTATAAGTCAGATATGTATACAACAGTACAACTGACAGAAACATCACAGAGAATGTATTGCATAATTTTATGGTATCCTAAAATTGTATTTCTTGGAAGAAAAACAATTTAAACTCCTGCTGTGCTCACACTGAAATCTGAAATGGCTAATATAACATCAAAAATTATGTACTCTTTCTTCATTCCCACAAGTTCTTTTAGGACTAGTGACAGTCTTTAATGTGGCATTTATGCCATTTACTCCATGTGTGTTCGCATGTCTCTTCTTCTGACCACATAAATGCTGTTTGATGAAAGAGTCAGAAGAGAAAACCACAGGACTGATTTATGGTCTACTACTATTAGATGGCTTGAAACTTAAATAAAACTGTCTTGAATCACACTAGCCAGAAATCTAACCCTAAAACAGAAAACTACCCCAGACTTTTCCATAATTAAATTCTTCCACTATTCCACATGAACAGTTACCCTGCTTTTTCGAAAACTAGTTTGAGGGAGAAAAGATGGAATTTGCTCTATGAACCAAAACTGTATCTCTGTTTCACTACCAGAGGAAGAAATATTCTGAATTTTCTTTTTTTATTGAGTGGTTAGTAGAGTAAAACCTAGTCCCTTATAACCATGACTAGACATGAAGTGACAGGCAACATTGACAGCTTCCCACAAGATGCAAAACTTAAACAGATGGCATGTAAAAAGTGAAATTTACAAGTAGTTTTGAAAAATCATGTAGACAAAACAATCTAATACGGAATTGGAAAAAAAAAAGTTGTTGTGGTTTTTTTTTTTAATTTATTTAATTAAATCAATCTCACTTTCAAAAAATATTCCTTCATGGTCACTTTAGTAGGTCAAGGTTAGGATAGTGAAAAAGGATGTAGAAGTCTTCTTGAAGCAAAACACAAAACAAACAAACAAAAAGAAAACCCCAAAAAGTCCTAATCAAACCAACCAAAAAAAAAAAAATCCCATTTCTACTACTTTATGATTCTTCTTCATTTAGTCATCCCAGCCATAACCATAAGCAGGCTGTCTTTGGTCACATGTTTGTGCTGGCTCAGTCTTTCCCCAGCTTTTTCTGGTTCCCTTTTCTACTCAAAAGACAAGATTATCCAGCCATTGATCATTCCTGAATTTCCTCTTCCATTAAGTGGCACATGCAGTCAGAAGGAGATTCTTCTCAGAAGGAAAGCCACATAATTACAGAGCCTACCATCCATGCAGTCATGCTGGCTTTCAAAATGGAATTTGAACTTCAGAGAGTATTTTCACAAATGCAGACCGGAACCTTTGGATCTCTTGCTTTCATCAGCTGAGTTCATTAAAAAAAAAAAAGAAAAGGCATATAGCAGTATATAGGGTATATAACAGAGTTTACATACAATTTGTTCACCCAGTGATAAGCATCCAAGTAATTGAATGTTCTGACAGGGTTAAGGTGATATAATACTGTTACAATACTGTGGTCAGTTGACCTTGTATGGCTGTCAGGTGCCCACCAAACTTCTCTATCACTTTTCCCTCTACCATCAAGACAGAGGGGGGGAAAACATGACAAAATATTCATAGGTCAAGATAAGGACAGGGAGATTACTTATCAGTTACCATCATGGGCAAAACAGGCTCCACTTGGTGAAATTAAATGTACTATCCATAAATAACAGAGTAGAATAGCAAGAAATAAGAACAAACCTAAAAAACATCTCTCCTTTCCTCCTTTCTTCCTGGGCTCAAATTCACTGACAACTCTTGCACCTCCTTGTCCCAAGTGGCACAGGGGGACAGGGAGTGAGGGTCTTTGTCAGTTCATCAGACTTTGTCTCTTCTGCTTCTTCCTCCTCAAGAGGACTCCTCACAGTCTTGCCCTGCTTCAACATGAGGGCTTTCCCACAAGAGACAGTCCTCCACGAACTTCTCCAATGTGAGCCCTTCCCACAAGCTGCAGTTCTTCATGTTTTCCATGGGGACCTTCAGGCACAGGCTGCACTAGTGTGGGTCCCCTGCAGGGTCACAAGTCTTGCCAGCAAACCTGCTCCAGCATGGCCTCCTCCCTTCATAGGGACAGAGGTCCTTCCAGGAGCTTGCTGTAGTGCGGGCTTCCCAGGGGGTCACAGCCTCCTTCTGGCATCCACCTGCTCCAGCATGGATGCTTCATGGGCCTAGGTGGATCTCTGCTCCCGCATGGACCTCCATGGGATGCAGGGGCACACCTGCCTCACCATGGGCTGCACCACAGGCTGCCAGGGAATCTCATCCCCAGCACCTGAAGTGCCTCCTCCCCCTCCTTCTCCAGTGACCCTAGTGTCAGCAGGGCTGTTTCTTTTACATATTCTCACTCCTTTCCCAGCTGCTGCTGTGCAGTGGATCTTACCTTATCTTAAATATATTATCCCAGAGGCACTCCCACTGTTTCTGCCTGGCTCAGCTTTGGCCTGATGTAGCCAGTAGCAAGTCCCTCTTGAAGCCAGCTGGCACTGACTTTGTCGCACATGGGGGCAGTTTCTGGTGCCTTCTTGCAGAGTTATCCCTGAGAAATGCCCCCTAAAACCTTGCCACATAAAGCCAATACAAATGCAAATGTAAATGCATTGTATTGCTGATGTAATCCACTTCAAGGTTTTCTGAAGAGTAATACCTGCATATCATCTCAGTTATATTATATTGCACCACCACACGCATGAAGCATGCAAAGATAATACAAAGTCAGCATTTTTCATCCCATTACTTCATTTGGCTTTCACATAAATGATTTGGCTGCATCACAGGGCTACAGAATAACACTGAATCGATGTGCATCTAGGTCAGTGGAAAGACGTCTATTGATCACAATGGCCTATGCACAAGAAATTGAGTGAACTTACGTAACTTCACAAAGGTTTTAGAATAAAAAAAAACCTCAAAATCATAGAGGTTAATATTTCTTCAATTATTTTTCAGCGACCTCATTCTCTTATTAGTAATACTTAAATAATTAGTCTAATGAATTTTAACATTCTCTAATTATTTGAAAAACACGTTTCAAATAGATCACATGCATGGCCATGGAGGCCAATCCAGAAAAACATTTTATTTCATATGTACAGTATAAACTGTCATAATATTTGTGTAAAAAGAAAATGTTTTCGTGAGCTTTTAGTAATGGAAAGATTTTGATAACAACAACAAATCTGGGCAAGTGAAGTTAGGAATTTGAACTCTGGAAGAAATTCTAGACATATCATGTATGTTGCTATTTTATATATGTTGCTCTGTTAATGAAATGGGAAGTAGCCTTGATGAGTCAGGCCTTTGGGGCCAATATGGTGACAATCAAATATCCCAGAATTGAAGATCTGGTCTATTGCATTTGCTGAGCACTCTTGTTCCTTCTTTTTTTAATTTTTTTTTTTTTAATTTTTATTTTTTGTGCTCAAAGGATATTCTCTGCAATACCTCATGAAAGAATTACTAATGACCAGACAGTAATTATAGTTTAAGCACTAACCTCTAGGGTTTCCATAGTATCCACTGCTATTTATATAAAAGTTATTCCACCACAGGAAAAGGATAATGTGGCTTTCCAGCATAAAGGCAGCATTAAAAAGTCTTACATACTCTAAAACAGATACAGCCAGGAAAGCCATTCAAATATGCCACCTGGTAAATGTTTGACCACTTCACATCTAAGCCACAATATACTATCAAGTAAAAGATGGTTTTCTATTTTAAGATGTCCAGAGAGAAGTTAGGGCTTCTGAGAGTGCTTTCTATCTTAGAGTTTGCTTGAAGATGAAGTTCTAACTTACGTGGAAATTGAGAGATTTAGACTACAAGTAGAATTCCATTTCATGGCACATGCAGTTATTTCAAACTTTGCTTTCATTCTGATGCAATAGGAATCATCATGTATCACTTTCTACACAGAAGATATGTCTCAAAGTGGATTTTGATACACATTTTAGAAACAATAAAAGAAAAAGAAAATTAACATTTTCATAGTATTCCATGTCTCATTTTATTTCTGTTTCTGAAAAGAAAGTGTCACTGAAATATACATATGTCTGCAGACAGTTTTATTTCAGTCTCATCAGGAAAACCTTTCTAGATAGCTCTGGAAATGACAGTCTAGCTTTGAAAGGATATTAGATTTAATAGACTGATGTTATTTTGTTTTGGTTTTCACAATCTTTTGTTCTACTGCTACTCAGCAGCCCACTCATTTCTATAAAAGTTAATTATATGTTGATTAATTTGATGTTTGTTTACTTATTTGCTACATTCATGGCCTCTCAAATATGTGCATAGAATTCCCAAGCAAAACTTTAATTCTAATTTTACTTTTCCATGGCTTCCCTGGAAATCAGGTCAATTATAGACATTTTGGTAGAAAATTTACAGGATTCAGCAGATGTTAATATATATGAATCTAACTTGAAAAACAAAGGAGTCCACAGATCCAGGGTAAATTAGGGGTTTGATTAACAACTCATCAAAGTTAATTAAATGACAGTTAACTGTCATTGACTTCAATAAGCTTTAGATCAGTTGTTAGTCAACATATTTGATACTTCTACAGCAGATGGAATGTGTTCCTTTTTTATTTCTTTGAACCTGTACTTTAGTAGGTGAGGTATTTCTGTTAGGGTTTTATTGGGTGTTAGGGTTCCCAAGGATCAAGGACAAGATTACTGTCTCTTAGCAGTATCCACGACACCAGTATTTTGAATTATGTCCATGCCAGTAGTTAATATTCTCTGCAAAATAAATAGATTTTTTTTCATTTTAAGAATGCTAGATGTGGCATATTATTGGCCTTCAGAAGTTATTTCTTATGTATTTATATGCGTATATATATGCACATATATATATATATATGCAATGTATATCTTCCAAATGCACACAAACCATACATTTATTGAGTTATAAGCAAAGTTCTCTATGAGAAAAAAAAACTTTGTTTGTATTTGAACTCAAATCATACAATAATTATCCTTAATGTATTTCCTTATTTTATCGCATACTTGAACAGTTTAAAATTCCTGGTATTTCCTTTCTGTTTACAGTTGATACAGCAATAATTTTATCTTCTAGAATTTTATTATATATTACTACATATGTCTTTATAGTCACAGACAAATCATCTACATGTCCCATGTTCCTTTAACTCAACCATAGACTTTTTTTTGTCCTTTAGTAGTTCAAGTAAAAATTATTCCTTTTCAAAAATAGTATCTGTTAAGTTAATGTATAGAAAATGCAATTTTTACTTGAGTTCCAGTTTTGAAACCTAAAGATTGCCTTGGACACATGAATCTCCATAGCCTAAAGAAAGACTTCAGGAATACTATAAAATGTGATTATCAGTTTAAATCTTCAGTGTGTCTACCTTGTGTTAAAAAATTCCCTAAAAATTGCATAAAATCAATCATTGAGCTTTTGTTCTCTCTCTAAGTGCTAAGTGTATGAAAACTCCAAATTTTTAAAACCATCAAGGCCTATATAATGGGACACTTGACAAAGAACAAGCTTATGTTGTGTCAAAGCTACCTCAGAATAGCTGCTTCTCATGAAGCAGAGTTTGGGGGATGCTGGTTCAGAAAGCAGAGTTTCTTTAACTTTCCCTCTTGCAAAAACAGGTTTTAACTTTATCAATACATGCAAACATTTTTGTCTTAAAACTCCTTTTGTCTCTCCTTAGATTTCCCACCTAGGTAATAGCAGTGGGCAATATTCATTGTTATTCCCACATCAGAACAGTACAGAAAGACAGTTTAAGAAGGTTAATTCCTCTTACTACCTGGAAGAAAAGAACATTACCTCAGCACCTCTCCCAACTGAGCCTTTTTGATCACTGCTACCAATCTAGTAAAATCTATTGCTAAAGCTAAAGAAATAACCCATGTTCATATAGGAAATTGAGTCTGTGGTAGCCAGGAAGTTTTGGCACTTGAGGCTCATTCATATGAATCTAATCACACTAATACAATACTTAGAAGAAAACTATTGGTTGTGTTGGATGCCATTTTATTGTTGCTAGTTTGTTTGGTGGGCTTTTTTTACAAAACATTTTATTTCAATCTTGATTTATGTTGGACCCTTTGGTGAAAAAGATAAAGGGAGGGAATACAGCATGTAATATCATTTGAAACCGAAGGCTCTGTATTTCTGTTTGGTGTTGCAGAGCCTAATATACACAGCACTAGAGCAAGAGCTGTAAGAACTACATTATAAAACAGTACAGCTCTAGAGTAAAACAATGTGACATTGTCAAATACTAGGAATAAGGGTCCCTCTTCCTTAAAATATTATGGGAATTCAAAAGGGAAATAAAAGCTCTCCTGAGGGTTAGGCAAGTGTCTTACTTAGGAAAGGACTTATATTTCATCCCCTCTTATATAATTTGCTGCTTGTACAACCACCACTGTCCTTGCAAAACTGTCAGTCTGTGGCCATGCAGTTAAAAGTCATTGCCATAATGCATCCACAAGCAGAAGAGAGCTGTCTGCACCAGTTTCAGAAAGCAGTCATGGGCACAACACACCCAGTGTGCCTGCATATCATATGGTTTCCCTCAGAGTCCCTGAAGTCTGCATGTGAAAAACTGATGCAAGCGGTTGTGGTTGCCTGTGCAGATACTGGACATGCTCAGATATAAGGAGTCCTTTGTTTTCTAATGGGTCTTCTCCAGCTGCTTGTGGTTATACAAACCACAAACACAACTTGCCTAGTCTTGAGCTCAGGCTGGGCATAAATCTCTAGATGAAAATTACAGTTAGCAAGAGAAACTCTGATCTGTACTATGGAGTAGTAGACTGGAGACAAGGAGTACAACTCTCCCATTTTCAACAGCTCCCTTTGGTAATGGAGAGGCCTTAAAAGAAGCAGTTTGACCTCAGAAGAAGATATCAGGGGAGGTGAAAATACCAGGAAATGGATGCAACTGCTGTAAGCAAAAGGAGAGGATGCCATCAGTTACAAAAGTCACAGTGACTTCTCTGAGGCAGTCCAAAAACTGAAAAACAGAAAAGTATTTAGTCACTTTCCTTTTCTGACCACACAAAACTTGTACAAAATTTGACCCTTGCTCTGCTGGAAACATCAACAATCTATTTGCAATATAAGCAAAATAATGCTTGCTGGCTTTCTAAAAATGCAAGCTGTAGCTGTGCTCTGCAAGGCAGGTGGAATGCATGCAGTCAAGGAAAGGGGACTACTTAGATTCCTGCCAATGCCTCGAATCACATCATCTCAACAAGCACCCACGAGTTATGGTTCTGCAGTAATTCTCAGTTTGTCATGAGAGAATCAATGTACAACAGGAGTCAATTCACTACCCTGAGACCTGGTTTTAGCAGCTTCAAGTGATACATGTACTAAATATTCATATATAGCAATGATGAGTTTTTGCATCGTTGTGCAAGGGTATTTTTAAGCTCTGGACCTTTGACCTACACTCAGGCTCACATTCCCAATACTTAATGCAAGGATGAATTGGAACAAATTTCCTTCCAAAATTTAATTTTCTGAAGCCCTTACATTATTGTTCTTCACACACATGGAGTTTCAGCCTGATGCACCAGAAATGATAAGCAATGTCAGCTGCAAATGAGATTCTCAAACACAATAAATTCCCTCTTCAATAAATGAAGTTTCTAACTTTTATTCCTGAAATTCATGTTTCTTGCCTCCCAAAATGATTTTCTAACATGCCTTAAAAGAAAATTAAATTTCTAAATCTTACAAAACTTACAACAATTTCTTTCCCTTGTCCTTACCACTCAAGTTTGGGCCAAAATAAATTAATCACAGGTGTGGAATGAAGGTTCAGGAGTGTCAGATTGAGAAACTCCACCTTTTAAGATCAAAATTACACATTTAGAAATTAGAATGTGTCACAAGCTGGCACTTAGGAGAAATAAACATTATTAAAATACAAAAAACAAAATATTTCCTCTCCAGCAATTTTTTACTTCATTCGAATTTTATATTTCTTTGGAAAATGCTGGAAAAGTTTTCCTTGTGTCTAGTATTCAACAATAGTTATGCATATATCTGTGTGCATATTGGCCGCCAGGGAGCTTTAAGAGAATGTTTCTTACTAAACATGGTCATACAAATGTCCCTATGACTTCCCTCACTACACTCATGCTTCAAATTTCCTTTCCAACCAGTTTCAAATAATTTTCTGTAGCATGCAGAAATCATGCTCAGTGATAATCATGTATTGCCTATTCTTCACATAGGTTTATGAAATATAGGTTATAGGGAACTGCAGTTTTAAAGGAGTTATATACTGTGGCATCTTACGTGTTAAACTATTCACAGAGTAGCATGGTCTTACCACAGTAGGGGCACTGCATGATTACCTGGAATTCTGGGGTGGTTTTATCTGTTTGAAGGCACTGTTCTCAAGGCACCAGAGTTTTAAACAATAGTTTTCACTTATTTTAATATAATACTTTCTCAACCAGTAAGTTTTACAGCCACTGACAGAAGCAGCACGTAGAATTGTGTGTGTGTGTGTGTGTGTGTGTGAGTATTCAACACTGATTAATGCATCCCTATCTGCAGAACATGCTTCAGATACTGTTTGTCTCACCGTAAATTGCAGAAAAATCACCATAATCCACTGCTCTCAACCACTGGGAAAAAGATCCTGAAAGTAAGGAAGATGCATGCATTTAAAAAAGGCATTTACAACGCATTCACAAGAATAAGAATGATATATATATGCCAAGGTTTACTAATGACTGTGTCTTTTATGGAGAGGTTGTTATTAGCTAGATAAATCATCTGCATTCCATTTTATCAGGCTTTCAAATGCAATTGATATCATCCATCTAGACCACACAGGTCTATACTTCAGGTAAAAATCAAAACAAAGCTGTGTGGTCTAGTTTGTTAGCACTGTAAAGACAACTTATTGTTAAGCTTAAGATAAGCCTCTGCATTTAAATCTATTTATAGCAACCTTCAATAAGTATGCCTGGATTCTTTTTAACTTTCCAGGTCAAAGTCACAAAGGCTGTCACAGGAAGGTGTAAATTACACTCCTTTGCTACAGCAAATCCCTTTGCATAAGGGATGGAGTACATTTCAACTCAAAACAGTGAGCTATTTCACTGCTACTTTCTCTCAGGATTTCTACTACAGAACAGAAGAGTGGGCAATTTAATTTTGATAAAGCTGTCAGTGGAAGTCATTGAAGAATCACAGACCTTGACCACCCCACTTTTATGTCAGAATTGCCTACTTTTAAAAGCTTATACTAGCCCTTCATGCCAGGTAACAAAGAGAACTATAAAAAGAGATTGCATCTTGTTTGGGATCTCATTCCCTCTAAGAAAGGCAGTTAAAATAGCTTTCATTTGCTTTCCATGGAAGAGAATCAGTAAAGTGAGAAGAGTACTGTATGAATCCACCCATTTAACAACTCTCATGGAACCAATCTGCAAATGTAGAACTAAAAAACCCTAATAATTAAAACACCTGTGTGTGAGGGCCTATCAAGATGTAATAGTCTAGGTATCCACAACAGTGTAAATTTATTTTCTGCCCTGTCACCTTAGTTCTTGATATACTATTCCCTACCCATACACACTTGCTCTCTGTGGCACTCCCCCAGTACAGACAATGGAACAACAGAGAGCATCAGGCTTCACAATACTTCAAAAACTCAAAAGAACTCAATCTATCTTGTTACAACAGAAAAAGCTACCTCAAACTGAGAGATAGTCAAGACTTCTAAAATGATTATTTGGAAAAGGAGAGGAAGGTACCCAGTTGCAGTTCCATCCCTCAGAGCCTTTTAATAAAACAGGACATTTGTGGCTGTTTCCATGTGCATACTGGTGTGCTTCAGACAGCCTGGGCAGACGACCAAACTCAAGTTTGCAATCCTTCTTATACAATTACAACTGGTCAAGGGGGTTGACTTATGTCTTCTATTTATAACTTATGCCCCATGGCTTCTTGTTAGAGAGCAGGCTGTGCTGAGAGCCGCGTGATTGATAGTGAGTTAATGATTCCATTGTCTGCAGTAATGCAGAAGTACAATTCTCATGCATCAAACTGAACAGGAGCTTTATCACCATGGCTCTGTGCTTTAAAGTGGTGCTGTCACTAACACTCCTGAAAGGAACAGCAACCAGGACCGGAGGCACTAGCAGGAGTCTTTGATATCCATGTTATTAATACTTCTGTTAACTCCTCAGGGTACAAAAGTTGTAGAAGAGGACTCATCAGAACTGTTATGATGAACACATTTAGATAAACAGAAGAAGGTCGATTTTTCACCTTGCCTAAGGTAATGTCTTGGGGTTTTTTGTTCTGCACTGCAATTAAGGGCTTGCAATCAGTTACTCAAAATAATTGTTACAACTTTTTTAACTGCCTTTATTCAATGCAAGCATTGTGTTACTTCCCCCTACTTTACCAGCCATACAACACTATACTTCATGATGCTCAGCCTCACTAATGTGACTGGCAGTGCACACACCACCGAGTGGCTTAAAATTCAGACATGTCTATGGAAGACAGGGAGCACCCATCACTTTTCTTAGACAAATTTCAGTTCTGTCTTTAATAAGTGAGGAACCTTAATTTCACTTGTCACCATTCTGCATCCCCCTTCAAAACGATCGACAAACCACAGGTCTGGATTCTGCACTGTGTGTCAGGTACAGATGATGAGCTGGAAGCTGTTGTGTTGGCTTTCACCTGTCTGCAGTCACTTCTTCACATGATATGGAGCAATATTACAGCCACTCACATCGGATCTGAAGTAATGCCTACAAGCATCTGGAAGTGTCACTAGCTGTAACCTCAGAGGTTTAGAACTGCACATCTGTCCTGCTGAGGGTATGATTTGATGAAAAGGGCAAAAAGCTTCAGTATCCTGCATTTTATTGCTCTGTGCTGAGACCTGGGATTCACAGAAAATTTATTAAAAAATATATAGATTTGTGTAGATATGTGTTTTTTGAATATTTAACTCAATGAATAAGATGAAAAACTTACTACAGCCCTATCTGTGAGTAGGATTTAAGTTCCAGTACTTGTTTCATATTTTTGACCAAAATAATGCCAGTAAACTACTGTACACCAGAGTCTGCTCAAAGTGATGTTCAGTGTTACTACCTTCTCCCTTAGAAAAAAAAAAAGGCAAAAGAAAAATATTTTGCCCAGGAATTTTTTTCACAGAAACATATTGCCCAGTGCAGTGTAGAGTGTTGGATTTGCATGACATTTCCTGTGTGCACACTGAACTCCTGTGAGCTCAGACACAGCAGAGGTGTTAGATACAGCCTACACTCCCCACAGAAATTTCTACATCTTTCAATCTCTGCCCAGAAACAAGTTTGAGACAGGCAAACAAGGCATGTTCAGGAAAATCTAAATGGATGATTCTCCTAATAAATATCAGAATCACAGTTTATACTTCATTTTTATTTGCCCATCAGAATTTTACATACAATTTTATCTCCCACTGTGAAGAAAGGCAGTCCTAAAATTATTCTATGGACAACATAATGTGCAATTGTGTGGGACACAATAAAAGCTGATCCCGAGCCCCCAGTGTTGACATTACCGGCACAGCCCCATGATGAAAAATAGAATTCTTTGGCACTAATATTGCAGCATTTCATACAAAGCTGGATTGAAGTTATGGCTGAATAAAAAGCACAGGATGGGATCATACCTAGGTCCTAGAGTGTTCATGGTGCTGATTTTCTTAAAATCATGCATCTCCATAGAAGATGCTGACACAAAGTCCCACAAACAGTGGGACTGAACTGGCAACAGAGCAAACAGGGTAAATGTGAACTAAACATAATGACAGTGGTTGTGCTTTTCATAAAGATGTAAATGACAACGTGTCACAGAGGAAGAAAAAGAAACTGCTCCAGTTACAATTTTTTCAGTCAACACCAGTGGAAGAAAATCAAGCCCTTATTATATACCCTTGTTAAGCCCTTTATTACCAACGTTGTGGTGGCAAAGAAGGAAACCTCAACTTCCTCCCAGAAAGGAAGTAATGAGAATATCAGTCAAAAGAAGAACTTGCAAAGGACAAAAATAGATGACTAGGAGTAAAATAAACCCTGCTAATGTTTTTTTCTACAAACTTCCTAACTCCTTCCTAAGTATTATTCGTCTTTATAACTCTACCTGTCATGTCTGAAATGTTGGCTAGATTCTTCCATTTTCTAAAGATTATTTCAGTAAATCCATTGACTAAAGAAAAAGCGTATCTGGAAAAAGTCTTAGATTTATTTGAAGCATGCATAATTTTATTGGAGTTCAAAATTTTGAATGCTTTCTTGGAATAAACACTGATTTTTTTGATTGAACTTCTGTAATTTATAAGGTTTGGATTGATAACTCATGGAGATAGAAGCAAGACCATAGAAAAATGTTACAAGAGGTCTCTCCAGAACAGTTTATCCTGATTTAAAAGTTTCTTTTATCATGCTCTTACAATGAATTAAAAAGGAATTTTAGAATGTGGAAGCTTTTAGTTCACGTTCAGTGTTAACATTAAAACCATTACATTCCCAGAGCAACAGTATTGCCTTTTACTAATTCGATCATCTGCTGCTGCTTTAGGATGATATGTAGATATGTGTACATTGACATCTCACTTTGCTCCATCATATGTTAACAAGAACTGTGAGGAAGGTGAGACACACAGTTCTGGTCTAGCATTTCTGTAGCTCCCAAATAAAGTAAATAAAGCAGTAAAAGACTTTCCCTCCATTCACATAAGCTTGTTTTTAAGAGCTGGAATAGAGATTTGCCTCTTGGCAGTGCTAGTAGTGTTAGGACATCACCTTAGGATAACAACTTTAATTGTACAACCACAACCTTTCACCCCAATTATGTTCAGTCTGTGTTTATTTATTACTGAAGCCTGATGCACTTTGGTACTGGGCTTTTTATTTTGCCTTGCCTTTTTCCCTAAGAAAATATGTAATGCCCCACATACAGAATCACTAAAGGTCCCTTGATTAAGGTTCTTTTTCTTTGACAAGTCTAAATACAATTAAAGTGCAACAAAGTCCTGAGAAAACTATTTCTTATTCCACTTTTATTTGTTCATCACAGTTTTCTTCTCCTTTGGCTTTTTAATGTCACTTCCCACTTTCCCTCCCTTCTGTGAGAAAAAACAGCCCTAAAATAATTCTATGAAGACCATCAGTTTGCTGAGTAACAGTGATTTTATGTGGTATCATGTGACAAACATAAGACAGAATGAGATGGATATAGTGTGTGACTTAAAGTAGTGCATATTAATTACAGATTTAAACCAAAACAAAGCAACTTTTCTCAAAACACTTAGTATCTTCACCTATTCACTAAGCCTAAACTTGATTGCTCATGTCCAGTAACCTTTCTGACTGCACTGACTTTAATTATGCTGACCTCAGTATAATTGCTGACTGTTTATTTTCCTGAGTTACAGGAAGGCAGTGCATGAACTCAGGATAAGAGAACATTTAGTCACTTCTTATCCTCTTTTCAAGGATACTTTTGTTATAACATGTCGAATCTTCTTTGGAGACCTCATTCAATCTCAAAATAGAAGGGAGAAAGAAAATACCTGCTTTCTTGTACTTTAGGCACAATACATAAGATTCAGATGAAAAGAACAGAATCACTGTTCCCATTCTACAATGTGCAGGTTTAAGTTGCACCCACATTAAACTTGATTTACCTCACAGGGCTTTTGCACAGGCACAGCAACTCACTGTTAAGCTGTAAGTAAGGATATTCACTCCCTAGATCCTGGTTAGTCTAATGTCTGTGTCTATTGGTGTCACACCAAAGACACAGGAAATCCAGCTTCTCTAAACAGGGACAGAGAGACCTTTTACTGGATTGTCTAAGATGTCTCTATTTTGTGCAAACATCACTAATTTTAAAGGCAGAAAAAGAATACTGCCCTGAAGTTATGAAATTGCAGACATAGTTAACATAATTTTTTTGGCACCAAGTTTAATTCAAAAGGATTAAATAAGTGTATTCATAGATTTTTAAACCAATCAAATCTAGAAGTCATTTCCTGCATTAATTTCCCAGCTAACTTAATTATACAGCCCCAGGCTCTGGCTCATGATCAATTAACAGAGCTGTAAAAATCTGGAGCCCAAGACTACCACATATTAATCACCACATCTGATGTAAGGAAAACAGCCTTTATTATGGTTTCTGGATTTGAAATCAAACCAGAATCCACAGCTGATATAGCTGTGCTGTTCTTTAAAAAAAAAAACCTAAGATTTTTTTAAATTAGTACTTCTCATGTCTTAGAAAGATGTGGGAAAGATAGACTGTCATATGCAAAACAGGTCTGAAGAATATTTAAAGCACAATAATGTGCTCATTGTAAACTACTGAGAAAAACTATGCATATCTGCATATCTGGAGGAAAAGAGTTCACTAGTGCAGCCCACCATATAGTCCAATACTGAAAGTGGTTAATTGTTTCCCTCTTCATGATGCAAAAACTGTCTAGTTCATGTTCTCCCAGCAAATTAATCATAGCAGCATGATGAGCAACTCTGCCATGGTACCAGTTTGGACACACATTCCCTTTCTGCTCCACATACATCTCGAGTTCACAGTGCTTTGCTAGGACAGTGGGTGCAATTCTCATTCTGATTTAATTTATCTGCCTTAGCAAAAGAAGAAACATGCAAGTATCAAAACAGTCTGCAGCGAATTACCCAACAGCTGAGGCAATCCTGTAACTTCCCAGTAAATTCAGATGGATTAAGGCTTCTGCAGTGGGAAGATGCTACCACTGAGGTACAAACGGACTCTTACATATAAATATGTAACAAAAGTATATATAGCTTCAACAATATTTAGGGAGAAGAATGCCCAACCTCTATGGTAAAAGAACCTTTCTGTGGTCAGGCTGATGCACGCTGTGAATATGTAATAGCCTGACAACAAATAACCAGTGAAGAATATTCACAGAAAGGAAGGGGGGAATTAAACACATGCAGAAAAAGTTCTAATTATATTGAAGATTACTTCAAATTCCTTCAGAAGAATATTTTCAAAGCAGTATCTTCAAGGTTTAATCAGAAAAAAAATAGTAGGGTCTTTTAGACTGCCCTGATCTAAAGGTCCTTTGGAAAGGCTTCCAGGGATGCCTCCAAGCAGTGAATCATGCTTGTCATTTGCATACATTTCAACGTTATGTTGAACTGGTGCCACAGACACCCTGTAGAGACCAAAGGTGAACCATTATATTAGAATACACTGTTACAGTACAGCTTTTCCTAGTTTACTTTGTTAAGGTTCTTTCTGGAAGGTCAAGCAGTTACACGCATACCTGAGAATCGAGAAACAAATCATTGAGCTATATGTTGATGCAATTTTCCAGGGTACACATATATCAGGAATGCCTCCTTAATACTTTGGTGCTAAAATAGGTGATACCAGATGATCTTAAGCTCCTCAGAGTTAGATGCCTTTATATTTAACTTTCTTTACTCTTCAAAAGGGCTGAAAAAGAAGCTAAATCTTATATTTTAAGCAACTACAATATATTAGGGGGATAAGTGGAGCCATGACCTGATGAGATGACTGACTGGTGTCATCTACCTAGACTTCTGTGAGGCCTTCAACATGGTCCCTCATGACATCCTTATCTCTATATTGAGGAGATATGTATTTGAAGGGTGGACAGTTCAGTAGATAAGGAGTTGGCTGGATGGACACAGCCAGAGAGTTGTGGTCAATGGCCCTATGTCCAGGTGGAGGCTGGTACAAGTGGTGTCCCTCAGGGCTCTCTCATGGGACCAGTGCTCTTCAGTGTCTTCATCAATGACACAGACAGTGGCATTGAGTACACCCTCAGCAAGTGTGCAGATGACACCAAGCTGAGCAGGGCAAACCAAACACTTGAAGGATGAGATGCCATCCAGGGCAACATGGATGAAACTTCAGAAGTGAGATCACAAGAGCAACATGAGGTTCAACAAATTCAAGTGCAAGGTAATGCAGGCGGGTCAGGGCAATCCCAGACATGAGTACAGACTGGGAGAAGAACCCACTGAGAGCAATCTTCCAGAGACTGGGGGATGCTGGAGGATGAAAAACTTGAGATGAGCAGGCAGTGTCTGTTCACAGCTCAGAAGCCCAACAGCATCCTGGGCTACATCAAAAGAAGTGTGACCAGCAGGTCGAGGGAGATGATTCTCCCTCTTCATTCGGCCCTCATGAGACACCATCAGGAGTGCTGTATTCAAGTCTGGAGTCCCCAGCACAGGAAAGACATGGACCTGTTGAAGCAGATCCAGAGGAGGCCACAAAGATCGTCCGAGGACTGCAACACCTTTCCTGTGAAGGCTGTTGAGAGATCTGGGACTGTTCAGCTTGGAGAAGAGAAGGCTCCAGGGAGACTTCATTGCATCCTTTAGTAATTAAAGGAAGAAAGATGGGGAGTGACTGTTTACATGGGCAGATAGTGATAGGGCAAGGGGTGAAGGGTATTAAAGTCAAAGAGGAGAGATTTGGATTAGAAAAAACTGTAACTCAGAGGGTGTTGAGGTGTTGCCCAGGGAAGCTGGGGATATCCCATCCCTGGAAGTGTTCAAGGACAGGTTGGATGGGGCCGTGAACAGCCTGATTTAGTGGAAAGTGCCCCTGGTCATGGTAGCAGCGTTGGAACTAGATGATGTTGAAGATCCCTTCCAACACAACCCATTACATGATTTTATGATAAAAACTTTAAATAAACTCCATGGTTTAGGTTTTTTTCTAAATGACCAATTGTGTGAACAATAAGTTCCTGGGTTATCTGGAGTTTTATATATGAGAGCCCCCTCGGTAATTTCATCCTAAAATTGCATGTTTAATATATCTTATCATGTTCCTGTAGGGCACAGAGGATTTTAAGAAAATCTCAGTGAACACATACTTTTTAGGGCACCCCTATGTTTAAATATACATGATTCCTTAGTAATAACAGTGCCAGATTTCAGATGCTCTATGACATTTGAGAGCAATGCCTTCTTGATAAGTAAAGACCTCAAGCACATCACCTCAGATGGGTTTATTTTTGCAGGGGGAGGAAGTAATTACTCTGAATCTTTACATGGCCCTTCACTCGAACCATATATTAATACAAGTTTAAAGCAAAAGCAGTTTGACAACATTCCCTTCAAACTGTCTAGAAAATCTTAAAGGTATATAGACAATTGAAAATGGTGAGGGACAGAAGAAGGAGTCCCAAACCTGTTTTTCAAGTACCCAGGAACCTGGCCTAGAGATCAAATTTGAAATGATGAGATGTGAGGACATGCTCTAACATTCCTACTCATGCTAGACTCTGCACAAAAAGGACATAAAAATTTTAGGATTTTTTCCCAATTTGTACTGGAAGTATTCTCTTAGAAGCCCACAGAAGAGACATTGGACATAAGAGTCATAGATTCTGGGCTCAGGCCCAAGGACTGTTACAAGTCTTACTTCTGTTTAATAGCTAAGACATTTTTCCTGGAAGTGAGGGTTTGATCTCCCTCTGCAAGATACATTTCACAGCTGAGTGTTCAAACCAAAAAACTATTATAAATGGTTTACAACCATTGGGCACTACTACTACTACCGTTATATTTTAGACTATATTAGTTACCTAGTTGGATGGCTCAGCATCTTAAATTATGTGAAGATTTTAGGCTGTGAATTTCAGCCTCACAGGCACAGTGAAGAGCATAAAACTCAGGAGAAAAGTGGATTGCAGAAACACTTTAGTATTCACCACTTGCTGGTTTAGATGTTCAATCCCATTCAATGCTGACTGTTATAAATCCAATTCGTTGGCACCTTACTATCCTATATACTGCTCAGGGACTGCAAACATCTCGCTGGGGTTATGAATTCAACTCCACAATGCAGGTATGCCAAAACTCAGCTGAATTCTGTTGGCAAGGATAGCTTTTGGTGAATGTTTTCTTCATTTCTCTTTACAGATCCTCACCGAGAAGAGTATGTTTTTCCAGGTTAGAACTAAGAAGGAAATGTCAAGGTTGGTGTGAAATCAGGAATGTCTCTGATGTTCCAGCTTCAGAGATCTCTCTGCCATTTCAACTATAACATCTAATAGAGCAAGTAAAATAGGACCTTGTTCACTTGCATTTTGACAGAGATGTAAGAGGAAAAAAACACTGATAAGGACAGGCACCCTGACTGTTATACCACTCATCCAGATATTCAACCCATTCTCATGCTTCGTTTCTCTCTGTGACTCTTTCTCCATGATTTTGTTCTTCTGCCTGTCTTTCATTATCTGCTTTCTCAATGTTGTCTTTTCTCCATAATATAGTTAAAAACACACCTTGTTTTTCTAATCTACATCTCCATTCCCAGGCAACTAAACCCTCTCCATCAAACAGATGTAATTAATTTCTTTTTGAAACAATCTGAGCAATTTCTGAATTATCTTCTTTAATCAAATTATAGCCCTAGCCCAAATTAATCCTGTGTTTACCCTCTAGCAGAAGGAAATTTAAATGCATGATTTCTGCCAAAGAAGACTTTCTTCCTACATTGATTAGGTAGTCAGCAGTCATAGCATAAACTCCCAGAGCCTCCTTGCTTCCCCTCCCTTTACTTGTGCTAACAATGTGTGGCCAGACAGATTCTTGGCTCCAGAGAGCAGATGAGCACCACAAGCCATCTCATGGGTCATTGTTTGACCTCACCCAGTCCAGGGATCACACTGTCTTTTGGTGTTTCTTTTCAATTCTATCCTTTCTGTGTGATATCTGGAACTTCTTCCTCATGTAAATTCACTCTGTTGGGCTTGGCCTTGCTCAGCAGCAGGTCTATCTTGGACCCGGCTGGCGTTGGCTCTGTAGAACATGGGAGAAGCTTCTGGCAGCTTCTCAGAGAAGCCACCCCTGTAGCCCCCTGCCCCCTCTGCCACCAAAATGTTGCCACAAAATCTCAATGCAAGTCATTCAAGGGTAAGAATATTGCCAAGGCATTGATACAGCAGCAGCAATACCACCAACATTTCTGACTTTATCCTGTGGACATCCTGGAGCTTCCAAAGCTGAGATGAATACCCATAATATATAGAAATGTTTTCTTTATTCTCAGTGTATTGCCAAAGGGGTAGAAATTTGGATGGTTTGTGTGGCTATGAATCCGTCATCTCTTAAATATCAAGCATCTGAGTTACTGACCCCAGTAATATTCCTTAATCTAGTTGATTGTATAATCCATGCGAATTTCACATATCCTAAACATACCTTAATGTCTTCTGTTATCTTTCCTATGCTGCTTTTCATCTGAGATCAAATGTTGTGAGACCTTAGCCATTTAAAGATATGGAAGATTGGGGGCCAAAAAAAAATTTTGATTGTATGAAAACTGAACTAGAAGAAATAGCCAAAATATGTTGAAAACCTCATGCTCTCTGGTTTTAATTTTTTGGGGGCTTGGGGTTTTTTTAAGAATATTGTCATGAGGTTTTTTGCACTCAATTATCAGGCTTCAATTCCTTGCACTCTATTAGCAAAACAGTATGTTCTCAGGTGTAAATGTTGCAAAATTAATTTTTATATATGCCTTGAGATGAAATAGAATTAGAATGAGTTCAGAGTTGTACATATCTGCTTTCAAAATCTACTTCCCATTTTTTTAATGAGAAAATGACCGAAGCCACAGGCCTTAGAACAAGATTTCAAACAAAAAGGTAGAAAGAATGTTTACAAATCTATCCAGGCAGCAATTTTCTCTTTTTTTGAAAGCATATAATAGCTTATCAATATAAGAGATCCCGTTTTCATGCTGGTAAAATTAAGTTAGTTTGCTTTGGTTTTAACAGTACCTATACACAGCAAAATTGATTGGTTTCGAGCACAATGTTGCAAGGTGCCCCAACTGCCCTGAACATTGAAATGTAAAAATTATGATAATAGTATTGTAAGATGGAATAGTTTTTGTACAAAGGTACAATTTTTTAAAAATAGGTTAGAATTAGCATCATTCTACAAATAAAATATTTTTTTTTCACATGAATTACTTTTCCTTGTACTTGTTCTGCCACATGACAACATATAGAAAGCATTATTTTATCATAAAGGAAAAGAACTTGAGCTCAGCAGGAATAACTTTCTGTAAAGGACCATTTGAATGATTTTTTTTAAAAGGTTATTTTTATTTTTTTCTTCAAAGTTTTTCTTTGTTTTCATTATATAATAAGTACATATTTATATATAAATTTAAATTCTACAGATTTTCACTGAAGATTTTATCATGTAACAACTTCTAATAATTCACTTAGTACAAACTGATTATTGCATTGTTAACCATAGCTATAAATAAAAAAAAAAAAAAAAACTTCAGTGTGAAAGAAATGAGAGAGTCTGAATGAAAAATTAGTCAAAGTGTAATACATCACAAGGAAACCCTAATTAAGATTTGCACAGTATCATTTTTTTCACTTTAAAAGCCATTAAAGACACTTTAGGTTTAAGAGCATAGTTCTCCAGACTTGTGGTTTTCCATTTCTGAATCGTAGCTTGGGCTTTTTTCCACTTTTTGTATTTACAGCTCTAAAACTGATAAAACATACTGTTCCTGGTAATAATGCTTTTACATTCCTGTCAAGGGAATGGAAGACATCTTTAAGGGGTCCCCAAGATCCTGAAAATTAATGAAAAGAAATCCAAGCAATTGAAACAGTCATTCTTGAGCACTCTCCTACTTTTTCCTGCTGAAAACTCTATATATTTTTTCGATAGTAAACCTTTCACATTCTCTCTATCACTGGAGGGTATTGTGTTAACAAATAAGGTAGTGTGCTTTTGATGTTGCTCTGACACTATATCACTACACCACATGAAAAGAGTTTTGTAGTACTGCAGCTGTGCCATACTTGCCCCCAGTTTCACCTTTACAAAATGGTTTGTCTTTAACTACAAGGAATTCAACTGTTGGAGATGCATCTCTAAGTGATCTCCTTAGACAGCAAGCCCACAACTGTTTGTGCCACCACAGCTACCAGGCTGCTGGGTGGTTCCTTACTCAGTCTGAAAAATTAAGAAAGACCCTGAAGAATAGTGGTGGTGCCAAGAGAAGTCTGCAGGGCCATTAGAGCAGGAGGGAAGACAGCAAAGTTGAGTAAAAGACGTGTTTTTGTCAGAAGCAGAGATTCTGTGAAATTCTGGTGGCTAGGAGGGAGGCAAGGACTGCCAGATGCTGCTGGACAGCAGAAATGAGATGGGTAGTGCAATAGTAATAGTTCCCATTCCAAGAGTGGAGAAAAGAATCTGGTACAAAACTGAAGCGTTCAGTACGTACTCCAGAATATATGTCCTGGCTTGATATTTGCAAGTCCTCACTGGATTTGTTACATCAAGTTGGAAGAAGTTTTCTTCAGTTTATTCCAACTACCAAAAGTTCATAAAAAGAAAGAAAAGTTAATAACTTACTGAAAGCAAGAGCCTTGCATCTCTGCAACTCCATTAAAAACCCTATTTAAAAATTAAGAATTCTAGGATTATACTTGCATTAAAAAAAAATTCTACTTCAAATACATTTTTCTTACTATGCCTCTGGTAAAGCAAAATCAAGCAAATATTAAAGAACATATCTATACGTATTTAATGTGATTAATTTTTTAGTGTTGTCATTACTAATTTTGATGAAATCTGTATTGATTTATAAATGTAGTAGATTCCTCAAGAACTCTGCACTTTCCAGAAATAAAAAATACTATTTGCTTACCATATCCCTCTCTCTGAGGATTTAACATAATTTACTAAGTCTTACCTCGTGTCTGAGCAAAAAGAATGTTAATCAGAGATTCTTAACTCTGATGCAGAAACCCAGTAAGACTTTCGCCACAGAAGTTGACTTTTACACTGTTCATTGCCTTTTATGCACTTTATGCATTAAGAACTTCAGAAAGGGCATGGAGTGAAATCAAAGTTCTGTTTGGAACACAACTTTCTTTTTGAGTTTCTGGCCACATCTTCAACATAATTCATATATGTCAGAAAAATACAATTTAAATGGATGTTACTAGAGGTTCTTGACTAAAGATCAAATCAAAGCAAAAGTTCCAGTTTGACAATATCAAAATCTCACCACTTGCTCATGAGAGTTGGGCAAAAACTATAATGCCATAGCATTTACTCCATTTGATTTCTATCATCCTGACATTTGAGATCAGTTCTCCAGATGAACCTTTCCCCTATGTGAGCTTTAACATTATTTGACTCAGAAAACACATTCCTCTGGTTTTATATCTGATCTGGAATAAAGCCTCAAGGGACTAGCAGGATGAAAGTGTAAAGATATGATTCACATAGAAGTCTATAAAAATACAATTTGATTAAAGTAGTGCAAAGTATGAGGAAGGGAAGCAGCAACTACTTGTGTTTCCTGTAAATGTGTGATTAAAATCACACATTAGATAGAAGAAAAGAGTAGACTACCCATTCAAATGAACACACGCCACAATTTCAAAGGAAGTCAGGAATGCATAGCAGTATTTGAGACCTAAAATGACATTTTCCCTCTTACTAATTTTCTTTATAACCCCACTACTCTTGGGATCATAATTGTTTCAAGGTGTGAAAGCATGTATAAATTAGTATTTTTCTAGAACGTACATAAAAAAATCATATTATGCATACTCTGCCTTTAAACTTAGGCAGATCAAAACCCCAAGTGAGTGGGCCAATGCAGAATGAGAGAGCTGTAAGCCTGGATTTCAGTTGAGACCAGAAATAATTTGCTTACAGAGCTAGCTATTCATATTCTTTCCTGGAGCGTTGCCCATTCTAGGATTTGCGCACTTTTCTGGCCCCCACAGAGGATTGGCCAGATGTTCAACAGCACATGTGTAACACACCTGCTTCACACTGAAACATTTGGCTTTGTTAAGGACAAAGAATGGGAGGAGATGAGGAGGAACAGTGGGAAGGAAATGGTGATTTTAGGCACCCTGCTGGGAAACCCAGATGCATACAGAAGCTGGAGACAATGGTTACTGGATGGAAAACTTACTGTCTACTGACACTGCACAATCAACTCAGAAGAACAGTAGTCTTCAGGACTGGCCTATGACAGGGTAACTCTTGCAACAAGGAACTGTGTATTCCACTGCCTCATTTGGGATATCTTTTTCTGCTTTGACAGCAGGTCAATCAACAGTTGAGTGAGGGGCTGAAATACTACTGGCTGTGGTGATTCCCCAGACTCTTTCCTGAGGAAACAGTGCTGTTCTTTGTCAAGGATGGAGGGCCGGGCTGTAGCATGCTATGTATAATGGCCATGATACAGAAACTGGGAACCTAGCCTTAACAAAAACTGGGAAAACATATATATATATTTATTTGCTGAAGTTTGAAAGTATAATATTAGTATGTTTAATTAAGTATGCATAATAGCAGAGGGACAGTCAGAATATAAAACAGCAGTTAATCTGTTGCAGCATTGTTTAGGGGAAAAAAAAGCATTCTAATATTTAAAATGCTAAATAGCTGCAATATTTCCCACTCAAGCAATTATTTTACAAAAAGTTGCAAAACTGAATACCCAATACTGTGATCATGTCGAAGTACGTTCAAGTTGGAAAGGCTTGCCACAGCTGATATTCATCAGCTCCCATTTGTTGCCTATGGAAGAGTATCTAAAATTTTGTAAGAGCTAAAAAACTCTAATTACTGGACTGTTAAATCAAGATTTTAAGAAAAAAGTACCCTTAACACAACTGGAAAAATATGCATGATAGAACCTCTGTTGGTATTGTATGACTTATAAAATAACTACTAAGATAATATATTTTAATGTTTTTTCTTATTTATACCACTGTAAATATCATACTTATTCAGTAATATTTTCAGAAACTATCGTGTTTGTGGGCAGGAACAGAATCACCTGTAGGCTGAGTCTTCAATCTACAGTGACACATTTAGATGTGCTTTTTACTAAAAAGTACTCTTCATAGAATCATAGAATTAAGTTTGGAAAAGACCTCCAAGATCATCAAGTCCAACCTTTGACTGAACACCACCATGCTAACTAAACCACAGCAGTAAGTGACATGTCCAGTTGTTTCTTAAATGCTTCCAGAGATGGTGACTCCATCACTTCCCTGGTCAGCCCATTCCAATACTTGACAGTCCTGTTAGTGAAAAAATTCTTCCCGATGTCCAACCTGAACCTCACATGGTGCAGCCTGAGGCCAATTCCTCTTGTCTTGTCACTCATTGCCTGAGAGAAAAGACCAAACCCCACCTGGCTAGAATCTCCTTTCAGGCAGCTGTAGAGAGCATTAAGATCTCTTCTGAGCTTGATTTCCTCCAGACTAAATAACTCCCACTCCCTCAGCCATTCCTCGTATGACTTACTCTTAGACCCTTCACCAGCTCTGTTACCCTTCTCTGGACACTCTCCAGCCCCTCAATGTAGTGAGGGACTAGAACTGGATTTGAGGTGGCCTCACTGGTACCACGTACAGGAGGACAGTCACTGCCCTGGTCCTGCTGGCTACAGTATTGCTGATACAGGCCAGGATGCCATCAGCCTTCTTGGCCACCTGGGCTCACTGCTGGCTCATGTTCAGCCGCTGTCAACCAGCACCCTCAGGTCCTTTTCCATGAGGCAGCTTTCCAGCCATTCTGCCTCCAGCCTGTAGCACTGCCTGGAGTTGTTGAGACTCAGGTGCAGGACTCAGCACTTGGCCTTGTTGAACCTCATACAATTGGCCTCAGCCCATCGATCCAGCCTGTTCAGATCCCTCTGCAGAGCCTTCCTGCCCTCCAGCAGAGCAACACTCCCACCCAACTTGGTGTTGTCAGCAAACTGACTGAAGCTTCACTTGATCCTCTCATCCAGACCATCTATAGACATTAAACAGGACTGGCCAATACTGACCCCTGGAGAAGACCTCTAGTGACTGGCCACCAGTATGTGGCACCATCCACCAGCACTCTCTGGGCCTGGCCATCCAGCCAGTTTTAATCCAGAAAAGGGTGCACCTGTCCAAGCTGTGGGCTGCCAGCTTCTCCAGGAGAATGCTGTTGGGAGACAGTAACAAAGGCTTTACTGAAATCCAGATACACAACATCCACAGTCTTCCCCTTATTCACTAGGCAGGTCACCTGGTACTGAAGGGACATCATGCTGGTCAAGCAGGACCTGCCTTTCCTAAACCCATCCTGGCTGGGCCTGATCCTCTGGTTGTCCCATTCATGTTGCGTGATGGTACTCAAGATGATCTGCTCCACGATCTTCCCCTGCATCGAGGTCAGGATGAGAGGCCAATAGTTCCCCGGATCCTTCTGCTGACCCTTCCTGTTGATGGGTGTCACATTGGCTTAGATCCAGTCCTCTGCAACCTCCCTAGTTAACCACAACTGATGATAAATGGTGGAAAGTAGCTTGGCAAGCTCCTCTGCCAGCTCCCTCAGTACCCTTGGATGAATCCCATCTGGTCTAACAGACTCATGAGTGTCTAAGTGACTCAGCAGGTCACTAACTACTTCCTCCTGGATGGCAGGTGGTACATGTGCTCCCCATCCCAGTCTACCAGCTCAGGGGGCTGACTGCCCTGAGGATAATCAGTCTTTCTGTTAAAGGCTGAGGCAAAGATGTCATTAAGTACCTCAGCCTTTTCCTCATCCTTGGTTACAGTGTTCTCCCCCACATCCAAAAAGCATGGAGATTTTCCTGGACTATCCTTTTGTTGTTAATGTCTTTATAGAAACACTTTCTATTGACTTTCATAGCAGTGGCCAGGTTGAGTTCCAGCTCAGTTTTTTCTTTTCTAATTTTCTCTCTCCATGACTAACAACATCCTTGTTTTCTTGTCTGCCCCTTCTTCCAGAGGTCATAAACTCTTTTTTCACCTCAGTTCCAGCAAAAGCTCCCTGCTCAGCCAGGAAGCTCTTCTTCCCCAACAGCTCATCTTTTGGTCCATAAGGATGTCTTGCTCCTGTGCCTTTAAGATTTCCTTCTTCATTGTGTCCAGCCTTCCTGGACCCCTTTGTTATTAAGGACTGTTTTGTGGGGAACTTTCTGAACAAATGTCCTGAATAGGTCAAAATCTGTCCTCCAGACTAGGTAGAGGTTTTGTTGACTTTTCCTCACTACAAGAAGAATTGAATACTCTCATTTGTGGCAGATATGCCCAAGACAGCCTCGGACCAGGACACCTTCCACCAGCCCTTCTCCATTTTAAAACAGATTCAGGCCAATTAGCTCCTACCTTTACAAGAAGAAAGCATCTCTTCAGTGGCACTTTGGGTGGTCTGTGATTCCCAGTACACTGCCTGCTTGGCACCCCATACAGTGCTACCACTCAGGTTCTTGAACCAAATATGCTATTCAAAAATACATTTGCATTTGCTATGCCTTTGCTGAGCAAGTACAGGGCGCGACTTATAAACACAACTTCTAGACAAAATTACTCTGATCAAAGAAAGATCATGTTATGGACACTCAGAACAGGAATCACGAGGTTACCAGGATGAGATATTAGCCAGGATATTGGTGCCAGATTCTTCTTCTAACACTGAACAACCAAGTGCCTCATCAGTGCCAGAAGTCAGTATTGGAGGATGTTCCATGTGAAAGGGACATGGAAACTTTTTTAACCAAAAGGAAAAAAAAAAAAAAAAAGCAGACTTTGAAACAGAGGCTCTATTTGGCTTTTTATTGATGTACTTAGTCAAGTACATACATATATACATATTATATATTTTGTTCATAATCTCTAAAAGTAATCCTGTCAATGGGACAAGATGATTTGTCAAATTAATGTTACTCAAAGAGCAAAAAAAAATTTTGTGTCCTGCCATTCCCTGTTTTTCCTTTTGTGTCTGCCTCATTGTAGTAGGGTTCTTTCAGTTAACCAAATACTTGTGGTTCTGCTGCAAAACAGCCAGGTGGGCTGTGCTGGCAGTGAGCCTGGGGAAAGGTGGGCTAATGGCCCAGTGAGCATTAGAAGGGCAGCTGAGGAAAATTGGGACTAGCAGCTATTTCTAAGGCAATGTGTAGAAGTGTTTTTTCAGATTTTAGCTGGGTTGTTTAGTGTGAAAGAAAGCAAGGGGAAATGGATCGATACTTTCAGAGCCAAGGAAACTACCCATATTAGGCTTTTGAGTGGTTTGCTTTTTATTTTTATTTTTTAACTGTTTGAAGTTTTGCTTTGAACAAAGACAAATGCTTCTCCTTTGTGGAAAAAAACAAAACATAATATTTTAATTTAAATAGTCCTACAGCTTATGTCAGTCTGATGACAGAAATGCAAATATTAGGTAACAAATTGAGACAATCTGGTAGTATGAATGTTTGTGCTAAAAGCAAACTGTAGGGTCTGGAGAAATGCTGGCATGTTAGTCTCCCCCAGGTAACACATGGACTTGACAGTTTAATGTCCAAAAATATTAAAGAAAGGTAGAAGAGAAGACTGAAACATTCTGATACTTCCAAAAATTTATATCTGGTGTACCTCCAACCTAACCAATGATCTTGTAAAGGACACAAGGATGAATAGATCATCATTGACATATTTAAAGTAGAAGACCTTTATTTTCTGATTACTTTTGAAGAATAGCCCTTAGCCTTCAGAAAAGATATTCATAGGTGCACATGGATAGGTTGCTCATTATTTTTATACATATCTACAGTTTTCCCAGACGTTACAGAGCCTCAGTAATACTTTCCCCCTAGGGATGACTGGAATAGTACGCGATCAGTTAAGCAGTTTGTACACCAAATTCATCAGGGTCAGGATAAACCAAACAGGCCTAGGCAATGTAAGAAGGAGAATGTGGCATATAAGTGAAACATAGGACATGGAATTCTATCGATTGCTAGTAGTAAATAATAAGTCTATATCTAACAACCAGCATCTATTTCCAGACAGTACCACAAAGCTTGAGCCATACAAAGCAATTAAAGGTAACTGGCAATTAAATATCTAATTCCAAAGTTGCTCTCTCTTTAATGTTTACTGGATGGGTGGTGCCAGAACTTCCTCACTGGAGATAAAATTAGGCTTTTAAATATTTTCTAAAAAGATAAGGTTGATTTCAGGGACACTTACTAGTTAGGAACTGAACAGTTAAAGAGTCGAATGAAAAGCATGCAGGAAAGACCTTAATGCTAAGACCATGAGCTGAAGCAGGGAAAACAGGATTTATAATTAGCAATATTTTTCTTTAGATCATCTTTATTTTCTCCAGAAACAATTTAATATAAAACACACAGCCCAGTTCTTCTCCTTTCCAAGTGTAATTCGATTTTTTTTCTAATTTCTTCAAGACCAGGAAAAACTCCGCATCTTCTGCTGCCATATTCCTTTAAGAGCTTTGTCCTCTTCCACAGAGCTGATGTTCTCATCAGGTGGTCGGATAGGCTTGATCTGTAGCAAAAGTAGCATTTCTGTTTGTTCTCCAGGTAACAAAAAGGAGAGTTGGCCTTGTATCACTGCAGTAATAGATTCCTGTGTGAGTCTTTCAATGCTGATTTTATAAGGCATTTGTATCTGTGAAAAAGACAATGTGAAAAGTGCAATAAAAACTTTTGCAGCTCATAAGAAAATATAAGGAATGTCTTATATGCTTGCATTAGTAGCTTTTAATAATGAGATAATGAAATATGAATAGTCTGTGAATCAAAACCAAGGAAAATCTTACTAAAAAGAATATTCTGAAAAACTTCACTAAAACTAAAGACTAATGGATATCAAAAGTATATGGGTAGAAAGAAAGAAAATATAACATGAAATATATATTACAATTATAAAATACATGGAAGAAAGTTCTATAAAACATTATATAAAAGGGAAAAATAGAAACAAATATAATGGGAAAACTGAGCAACTAATGGAGTTTTAAAGGAAACATGAAATGTTTAAAGCTTTCTCTGGTTCAGTCTTCACAAAAAAGCTAACTGTGTCCAGATGTTTAACTTAATTATTATTAATGAGGATATAGGAACACCAGCCTGAGAATGTAATGATCAATTAAATAATTTGAATATATTCAAGTTGTTATGACTTGACAAACATCACTCCAAGTACACATATAGAGTTAGACAAAGCCTTTCTTTACAGGTGCAGGAGAAATGAGAGAGGTCTGTGGAAGGTGAACAAGTTCTAGAAAGTCAGAGAACAAGCATGGGAGGTTAAAAGAGACACAGGGAACTACAGAAGAGTCAGCTTTTCTTTGATAGAAAGATAACTGAAGCAAATTATTAAACAATCAATTTGTATTCACCTAAAGGCAAAATGCACCAACATGAATTTGTCAAGAATAACTCATGTCAATGTAATTCAATTTCTTTGACAGGATAACAAGATCTGAGAAAGTAATAGATGTCAGATACACATGACACTCATAAACCAACTGGGAAAATATGGTTTGAGTAAAGCTGCTGTAAAATCTTGCCCAGAAAGCTTGATAATAGCTTGTTGAAGAATGGATAGAATATATTACATAATGCCCTTCACAAGACTGACCTGATATTATTCAATATTTTAGCTAATAATGTAGGTGTATGTAGAAAGTTCATGAATGACAATAACTTGTGAAGGATTCATTTCAAAAGGCAGAACTGGAATTCAAGCTGATCTTGGAAAAAACGGAGAAGCCACAAAGATCTGAATGTAGAAATACACATGGTACTTAAACATGGAAAGGAGAAATCAAATGCATGAGGAAAGAATGAAAACTTTGTTGGGCAGAGAGATTTCAGAAAGATGAGATGTTGTATCAGAAAGGGGGAAATCTTACTTCTATGAACATTAATGATACATATGGCTACCTGCAAGGCTTGAGTGTCACTGTTAGGGTATATTGAAAGGGAGTCCACATCTAGTATTGGTGAAGTCAGTATAAGACAGATTCAACACACTGGGATGCGGAAGAGAACTCCAGACAAAGACAAAAAAGAAAAGGGAAAAAATATTCTAAGATATATGAATAATGATTGAAAAAAATAAAGGGTCCATAAAAAAGAGAACTGAGGGCAAAATATAATATTAGAGTGGTAAATAATCAGTTTTATAAACATATACCAAATCTGGGAAAAGAAATAATTGCTCTCCTTCCAAGCAAGGAACATTCCAACTTCAAGTATAAAAAATTTTATTGTATCAGTTATGCAATGGGCAAAGTTACATTTGAAGGTGTTGAAGCCAACACCACAGGAGGAATTTAAAAGATATGCATATCAAGAACAATCAAAAAAAAAAGTTGATTTCCTTGCTCTGAGACAGACGACTGCTAGATGACACTTCACATCCATATTCCCTGGATTTCTTTAACCATACCATATGCTGCCTAGAGTCTAAGTTTCTAACTTTTCAGTACTTATTTGTCATTTTTCAGACAAACAACGTACCCTATGGGTCAACTACTGACCTGTGCAACTGGCGGTTGTTAATAATCATTTAGAAAACCTTGTCTACTTTTTAGACAATAGTCTGTTAATATATATAGATAAAAATTGTTTACCTACACACTAGGGAATGCTCTGTTTTAAAATTTATGAAGTGACATAGATGTAGAAGTGACATTGCATTTCTGACAAGACTGCAGTTTAACCGCTCCGCTGTACAGACAGCAAACAGTTTCTGATTAGAGTGTATCCTTTGTCCTGAGTTCATCAAGAATTTCCCATTATATGCATGGAACAGGCTGTAGTTCACTTATAACTACATAAATTTTTAGGGAAAAGTAAAAAACCTAAATTTAGCAAAATAAAACAAAAATCTTAACAAATGACAATAAAACAGGAAATTAAAACATCAAAACCTATAAAAAAGTACAACCAAGATCAGCCAAAGCCAGTATATATAAAGTTAATGCTGAAACACCTTCCAATGGAGTAACACCTAATAATATTTTTAAAACATGTTTTTAAAACATTTGTATGTGGTTTAATATATTTCACTTTTTTGTCAGATTTATGTGATCTAAAATGCTTTAGTTCAGGGTGGTCTATAGATTTCTAGAAAATCAGTGTACAATTAATTACCCTTATAATTTTCCAAATACAGATTGAGCTGCTGCTGCCCCCACATGCCACTGGTCACTAAGCAGGGAAAGGAAAATCATCTCAAACAGGTAAATGTAACCTTTCAGAATGTTTTTATCCTAGATCAATATCAACTGCATGACTCACATCTATCATGTCTATAATTCATCTTTACACAGAATTCAATCACAGATTAAGTCAGACAGAAACCCTCCAAATTAGGATTTTGTGGACTTTGATCTAAAGGTCCTGGAATGCACTTCTGAAAAAAAAACAGATTAATTTAACCTGGGTGGATTATGAGTGAACAGTTGAATTTCGCCTGAAACCCTATGAAATGAGCAACCTGTCTAAAAATACTGCTTTTCCTCCTCTTTACCAGGATACAGACTGTATCCTCACAGTGGTGTGCAGAGATGCCATACAAAATGATGCTGATCTGATGCCATACCCAGTACACACACAGGCCTCCTGGAAAAAATTGAGTACTTCTGACTGGTAAGGAACATTTTATGCAAGTGTATATGAGATTTGCATTTTCACCATTTGTGTGAGATTACAAGGAATTCTGCAGGGAATAGTGAGTCAAATCCTACTTTTGTAACAGGCAGAATCTATTTATTTCATCAGTCTTCACAGGCAAGACTACACCCTACAAATTAGTGACTTCAGTGACCTGTGTAAATTTAAGAGTGCCTTCAGGTCAGTAACCCTGCATGTAGTAGACATATGTAAAGCACTGTTCATTCATGCCTAAAACTTGCAGTCTAAACCCGGATCCAATTAGTAATAGCTAAAAGGATTTACTTCTCCAGCTTTTAAAGAAAACGGAACTGAATTAAAAAAATTAAGAGTAACAGGAGTAGTAAAAACACAAAATAAAATCTGTGGTTAATATTGTTCTTCAGGGTGCAAATCAAATAGAAAGAATAAAAAAACCCCAGGAAATTAGAACCATTTGGTGCAAATTCAGTTCAGCCCCCTTTTACACAAATCATTAATGTTATACCGAGAGATTACTTTACTCAAAGGATCACAGTCTCAAATACCAGACTGGACTGGAGATTTTCACTTAACCAGCACACATGTAATATTTGGTTTTACTCCAACACTGACTTGTGGCCTCTTCTTCCTGTGCCCTATTCCAAATACAAAATTATTGAAGCAGTTACCTATGTATTAGCAAGCAGCATTTTCTCAAAAAGGAATAAAATGGATTAGCTTTTACAACTATGTACGTAAAGTACAGTAATGTTACAATGTAGGGTATCAGCATAATCACAAAATCTGGCATGCAGCATCTTGTTGGCACTCAGGGTGACCACCAAGAAGTTGGAAAAGTTGAAATCTACAACAGCACATTTCTGCACCTTAATTTAACTCTTGACTTGAATATGCTGGGAAATTCACCATTAAAGGTTCCTTGTACTTTTTTTTTTGTATAATGTACATTTAGTGGCCACAGAGAAGGGGGCTTGGGAATCTAGTGTCCTTTTACGAATTTCTCAAGATCTTAACCTTCAGTTTTCTATGAAGGAACACCAATGATCCAGTCCCTTTGCTCTTGGGAAATTTTTGTACTCAAAATGGGCCAGACTTCACTCCATAGGAATCTGCCCAAATCTTTCATCTGGATTTGTTGCTAGTGCTAAAATAAAGAGGGAGATTAGCCTGAGGCAGACACCTGGTGTGGAAAATTCAAGTCCACATTCCAGTATGAACAAAACTATTATAAGCTATAAAAACCAGAATTTTATTGTAGGAACAATCAGACTCTTTTAATACTTCTACCTTTTAAATACAACTAATGGAAAATAAGGTGTTCAGGCTCCAGTTATTAGCAGATAAAATTTGGCCCAGTTAGAAAAAATCCTAGCTGAGTTTTCATGTCTTTCTGTACCAAATGTTTTTAAAGAAAGAAGAGTGGATTCTATTTTAAATAAGAATGGCAGAAGTAATTAGGTAAGTATCTTTAGCCCATGGAATCACAAACTGATTCAGTTTCAATTGAAGGATAAATACAACTAATTCTATAAGAAGCTTCACAATGTGCAGGGGGAAACTTAACAGGACATCACTAAGACAGTAAGAACTTTGTTGGTAAAGTCAGCTAAATATATTGGAAGGAGACACTGTTATCTCTGTTAACCTAGGGCACAAATGATCTCAAAATCGTGGTTTATGTGATGATTAAAGTTTAGCTGAAGGGATCCAGGTGTGCACAGATTAATTTCTATTCCCATCAGATTTTTGATATAGGGAGAAATTATAGGAAAAATTACAAAAAAGAGTTAACCAGCAAAGAAAACTACATCTTGGAAGGCCAGAAAGCTAAGGAATAAAGTGAGAATTTCCAGCAGTCAAGCTGAGTTAGACCTTCCAAAGGAAATGAAAACAAGCAGTAAAAGGTTATTTAGCAACATAAATAAAACAAGAGAAGTTGAGCTAGTAAGCAGTGCCAGTGGGTCAGAGATTAAGACTTTATAGGTACAGACCAGAAGCTAACTGAATATTTGACTTCAGGCTTCAGGATGGTAACTATGACAAAATCAACATGGATAATGAGTAGGAGAATTGGAAAAATATATTAACACCATGAACTTGGAAATAAAAATCAAATCGTAACAACAGATTATTTCTGTCACTGAATATAAATTACTGATAAACCTCAAATCTAAAAATGCAAATATGATAACAAAACTATGTCTTCAGAGGGAACAGAGATTTTACTTTGCTCTGTAAGAATCGAATTGCAGCATCAATCTTCAATTTATTTTGTTCAGTTCTCCAAATAGCTGTTAAATCATAAGACCTTTCCTTCTAAGAAAAGCCAAAAGAGTCAGTACAATAGAATGATATATTACAAATGTAGATTAGAAATTCTTTCTCTTTTTGTGCGTTACTGCACTACATTATTCTTGAAATGTAGCTTTAAATTGTGTTGAATTGAAATAAAACCAGAATTTTGTCTTGTTTTTATTCATGGGAATTCTATTTTAATGCCTGTGTCACTAATAGTATGTGAAAAGAATTATAATAAGGAATTGTACCTGTCTAATATCAATGTGAAATGTTTTGGGTTTTTTTGAAACAAGTTGAAATTTCAAGAGATATGAATTTAACAAACCAAATCATAATTTTTTGCTGGTGATCTCAGCACCATAGGAATATTAATTAACCTAAGAAATTTTTTAAAAATGATAGCTAATGATCAGTAATGGGTTTCTTGTTTGGAAGTAAACAGAAGAATTGTAATATTTCAATTCCTGTTGGTGTTCACAATGAATTTTGATGGTGGAAATGAAATGGCATCAAAATGATTTTTCTACTAGAACCCAATAAAGATGGGAGAGATTGATCTGTATTTAATAAAAAAAGTAGAGGAAAACTAATACTGCCGACTGTAAAAACTAAAACTAGTGTTTACTGCACAGACATACAAACAAGTAAACATTAGCTGCTGTTACAAGAGTGATTTGTCTGAGAAATTTACTCTGTTCCCCTTTCCCAAATGTGTTTTCTGCAATCCCTTCTCTACAGAAAAAGATATTAAGCAAATTTTATAGAAAAAAAGCGCACCAGAAAACACTATACTATTGTTTAAACATAAAAAATATTAAAGTTACCTGTAAAATTGCAGCTACAGGGAATTGTGTTGATGTGCAAAGTGATGTATTTAAAAGATAGTGAATGTCAAATTAAGCACATGATGATGGACCAGCTAGAAAAGTAAAACTGTTTCCTGATGGAGACTTAATTGCATGAAAGGTACAGTTAATTCACTGATTTACAACATCACATATGATAAATGCTCCCTGCTGTGAAATATACATACTTTCTGAGAAAAAAGTACATTCAAAATCATCTGGGAAGAGGGAGCAGTATTTACCATAGTCTTCATTTATTAAATATCTCAAGTCCTTACAATGAACTATAAGAAAGATAACACAACATATTTTTGTTTATACTGCTATAAACAGAATGAAGCTACCTCTAGAGTTGGAATAAGATTAAATCTGTCCAGGAGTACATTTCAGCCTCAATCCAGCCATCTACTTTGCAAATTTAAAAACTATGTGTGTACAGCAATACACACACAAAAGTGTTGAAATTATAAAACAGTCAAACAGTCAAAAAAAAATAAAACAGGCAAAACCTCTACACTGTTCTGGAGTAATTTCCAGTTTGGAGTCTCCCAGAATCAATAAATTTATTTATATCTCAAACAAATCAGATATGACTATGCAAAATGGAACACTGCATTTGCTGCTGCTTCAGAAAAGATGCAGATATAAAATCTGCTGGATGGGAATTATTGCTGATTTTAGACTTCCACAGGTCTTAGAATTGAGGTGTCTAAATGTTCATAAGAACAGTTTCTGAGGTGAAAGGTGAAAGATGTACAACCAAGCAATTTGCAAATGTTACAGCATCATGAAACCACAGCTCAACAAGCTGGTGTGCTCCTCATTCAAAGAGCATACAAACTAGCTGTTGAGAAGTCAGTTCTTTCAGAAATTAGGATCTAACCTCAGTAAAATTGGTCTATTGCTGTTGTTAAATGCAGCCCTGCTGAACACTACATTCAATGCAGAAGCAGTAACTCAGAAGTCAAGCACCTTACTTACCTAAGGAGGAAATACACCTAGATTGGCATAACTGTGGCCAGTCAAGGCTGTCTTTATTGCTGTGCTTCTACAGTCCCAAATTTTGGCTTTCTTAAAACTTATCAGTGTGGTGTGAATGCTGGAGAGAAACAGGCAGTGTTGTGAAGACTCCCCAGAGAAGACAAGTTTTCAAAGTAAAATCCTAAGGCAAAGCTTTTAGGGTAATATTATGTAAATAAGCAATAAGACTGACTGAGGTTTCAGCAATAGTGCTCTGTGATTTCGCTTTGAAAGTTTTTGCTTTTTGGAGTTCACTGTAACCTCATTATGTTTTGCTGGCACTTTCTCCAGGAAAAGCAACAGCTGCATAAGACTGATAAAACTTAAGAAGGCCGACATGCGTGATTGTGGTTGGTGTTCCAGTCTAAGTCAACCATATGTAAAAGCTCTAACCTGGAAATGTTTGCTGTCATTAAATCTCAAATTCTATCTTGTAATGTAAAATGTAGTTAAATAAGAATAATCATCCATAAGAGCGAATCTCTAGAGAAAAAAATGTTTTATAATATTACTCCTTAATTAGTTATATCACTATTATTATCACCTACTTCTATCAATATTGACTGAATTTGAAATCATGTCAAGGGAGTTGACAATGAAGAAAAATTTTTATGCATCAATTATTTTTTTAGTGTCCACAGAAATAAATAGATGACACTTCTAAAACTCCTTTGAACAAATAACAATACATAAAAAAATGTGTTGTGACACGAAATGTTTAATCATTTATAAAATCATTGATAATCCTGGTAATATTCAATATTGAAACAAAATATGCTCCAGGCCACAAAATATAATCCCCAGACACAGTAGTCTTCTTTAAATTGAATGATTTAAACTAAAACACAAAGTAATTTTTTTTTATTCCTTGCTGAATCTGCAGATTATAAAAATCATATTCTCCAATTGATTTAACCTCCTAAATTTTTATAGATAGAGAAGAAGGAAGTCAAAAAGTCCAGTCATGTACTAGCATTGTCATATTAAAAATGCTAGGGTAAGTCCAGAATTTCTCCCATTCTCAAGATAGAAGAAAAATTAAGAGTATGATAAGAAATACAGAATGGAGAGACACAAAGTGATAAGTTTTCTCCATGTGTCATTGGCCTGTGGAAATATTACACCATGCAACTCACTGGTTCTAAGAGTTCAACAGAAGTGAAAAGATATTTTTCACATTTAATTACCATGGACAACTATGACTAAAGGAAATAAAAATATAGGAAAGGACACGAAGCCTTTGTCTCCAAATGTAAACCAATCTCTAATTGAAAAGGGCCTCTTGCCTGTGGTTACAGGACTGACTGCATTTGTGACCCACTGCGAGAAGTATCCTTGTGTATAATATCAAAAAGAGATCAGTATTATTCCATACTGATTTAGAATAAAGTCCATAGCATCTGGGATCTTTGAACCTTTGCAAGTTAGATCCTAACTGTACAAAGTTTTTTGTGCAAAAAGTGGTGGTGTCTGTGTTATTTTGAGTCAGCAGGAATATCAGTTTTCAGACAGGACTGCTAAAGCTTTATATTTGGATAATAAGAAGACATCATGAGGTCTTACATTTGAGTTTAGATACCTAGTTATGATTGTTAAAAAATCTTCTGGTAAAACCAGAAAAATCATAAAAATCTCAAGTGTAGCTTCAAAAATACTGAAGGCAGAAAAACCTATTTCAATAGGTTCAATAGTTTGACCTATTGCAAACAGTTTTTTTTTTAATTTGAGTTGAATTCAATAGGTCTTTTCTTCAAGACAATTACTTTTTCAGGGTTGCTGTCAAGTATTTCATGTTTGCTGAATGCTTAAACCTAATCTCTGCACTAAAAGGAGAATTCCTATGTCTTCAAGGGTTTGCTTTGTAGTAGGTAAGTGTGATATATAATCGTCCCATACTCTGATCTCTCCTCCTGTTGTGTGATTCTTTTCTACGTTGTATTTATAGACAGGCCTGATGAAGCATAGTCACATAATGCAGCATCCCAACTCCAGTGATCAAGTAAAAATACTCCACAGAAGTCTAACTTGGGAGATGCTGAAAGGAGAGGCTCCAAAATTATGTATTTCCAAATTTTCAGACTCCAAAATTATATATTTCCAATTTCTCTGCAGCTTAGCCATCAACTCAGAACATGAAAGAAACCCCAAAATTTCATAAATCATACAAAATGTTGATCAGACTCATGAGCAATTTGGGTAGTTCTGAAATCCTTGCTAATAAACTTTCCATGGCAGGGAATTCACCACTTAATTACATGTTTTATTAAAAAAAAAAAAAAACACTCCATTTATCAGCCTTAAATTTTCTACTTCTTTAGTTTTAGTAAATATCCCACTGATGTTAGTTTTCAGAAAAAAATTGCCACATTTTGTTGTTATCCTATTAATTACTGAATTTCTTTCTAAAGTTATGACTACAACTGCTTTATTTTCTTCCTTCTTCTGTGAACCCCCTTTATACTGCATACACACTTCTCAGAAGAGCTGTATTTCCAGTCTTCAGTCTTGGAGGTCCAATGCAGTGTGAATTAGCAATAGCTCTATTTTCACAGAAAATATATTTGTGCTCTAATTTTGATAGAAGAATAGAATTAAGATATGAACTGTTGCCATTCATGGGATTAAAGTTTCTAGAACAAATAGGTGGTAGATGCTGGAAATTCTGAATCACATTTCTCTCCAAGAAAGTGTCCAAGAGATTTGTCTTTCCCTCAATGTCCTTTGCTAGTTACAGGCGTGGCCTCCTGCATATTTCTGCTGCTTTTGAGACACTGAGGTCAGATATGTTACAGATATCCAATGGTGTTAAAGTGTTCTGAAGACAAAATTCTTTTACAAATTGCTAACTTTGAACACGGAAGAGACTTGTCCTAACTATTTCTAGACAGTGCACAATGAGATATCTAAATAGACAATCATCTTTAAAGGATAAAAATCCCTCTCAAGATAAATGTGATTGAGGGTTTTTTGGGATGAATAAAGTACATAAGGTTAATAAAGTATGCAGACTTTCAAGTGGATTTGATTCAACAAAAACCTTTTTCAGCATTACTAGCACTCTTGAATGTAAATCTCCATAAAAATAATGCAACTTGGGAAACAGAGAGAGCTCACGTTTGCTACATTTCTGATTCGTTGTTGAGCTGGTTTTGCTGGACAAGTGCACCCTTACTGAGGGAGTTTGTGTACTGCAGTGTAGCTTTGTGCAGGTGTCAGGGCTGGCTGTAAGTCTGCTGCCTATAGAACTGGAAGAAGCCTTTTGCTGATTCCTGGCCAGCTCTTAGCTCTCTACATGGCACTGTGGTGTGTAATACAGACAGAGCTAATACAAATAATGATCCTTTTTTCCTATCTTTCCAAACCTTCCACTAGACCAGGTTGGTCAGGACCTATTCAACCTGTCCTTGAATACTTACAGGGATGGGACATCCACAACTACTCTGGACAGCCTTTTCCAGTTCCTCACCACCCTCTGAGTAAAAATCTTCTTCATCTAATAAAAATTTCCCCTCTTTAAGTCTAAAATTGCTCCCCCTTGTCCTATCACTAACTGCCCACGTAAAAAGTCGCTCTCCATCTTTTTTATAATCTCCATTTAACTACTGAAAGGCCGCAATTAGGTCTCCCCAGAGTCTTCTCTGGCTCTTCTCCAGATTAGTTTGGTATGACCCTGTAGAAATCCTAATTTGATTTCATAATAGAATGACTCTCAGGAACAAGATTGAATTACAAGATTTCTTAAAGTTCTTTAACAGTTCTGCTATGATTGCAGGTGGTCTTAGGGGATTTTAAATGGAAGTGGCTGTAGCTACACAGAGATGTAGTTACCTTCTCTCAATCAAGCCTTCTCTGTATCCAAGCTAATACCGCATTAAGTAATTTTGAGGCCAGTTTATTTAAACCACAGCAGTCAAAACAGCCAAAGTTAAATCAACATACACTTCTTCTCCATCTGCTTTGAGAATGTCTACACAAAAGATTAGAATGCCTACACAAAAGATTGCTTATGTGCCTGAGACAGGTCCATTTTTACAACTGTATCAGCTAGCCTAATAGATTTTATTTCTCTCTAAAAACCTTGCAGGTCACTTAGCAGCAGCTTATATATAAAGTTGTTCTGTGACCAGTGTAATTAATGAAGTATGTGTTCAGCACAGTTTGGATTTCAGAGTGATCTCAGATGTGGATTCTCTGATAACCAATAAAGGATGAATTCAAGCCCTGTTTCCTGTAGGCAGCAGCCCACCTTTCCCAACACTGCTGGAATTTACTGCATTTAAGATCTCTACCTCCATCTCTAAATTTAGCTTCAATCTACAGCCAAGCACAAAAGCTGGTGGCATAAAGACACAGATAAATGTCACAAAAATGCTTCTGAAATGATGTATGTATGGAACATGTCTGGTTTTAGTCTGAGGACTTTGGCATGACAAACAGAACATAGAATCCACTGACAATCTTTTTGTCATTTAGTCAGTGCTTTTTCTGTGTGTACTTCTGTGGTGGGGTGGGCCTTGGCTGGATGCCAGCTGCCCACCAAAGCCTCTCTGTCACTCCTCTCCTCAGCTGGGCAGAGGAGAGGAAATACAACAGAAGTCTTGTAAATTGAGATTAGGGCAGGGGGAGATCACTCACCAGTGACCATCATGGGTAAAACAGACTCAAGTTGGGGAAACTTGTTTAATTTATAACTGATGAAATCAAAGTAGGCTTATGGGAAATAAAACCAAATCTTAAAACAACTTCCCCCCTCCCTCCCTTCTTCCCAGACTAAACTTCACCCCTTATTTTCTTTGCCTCCCTCCCCACACCCTTCCACTGGGAAGGAACCTTATGCTCAGTTCATCGCACAATGCCTCTGCTGCTCCTTCCTCCTCAGGAGGAGGACTCCTCACACTCTCCCCTGCCCCAGCATGGGTCCCTCAAATGGTGTGCAGTCCTTCAGGAACAGCTGGTCCAGCATGAGTGCCCCACAGGGTCACAAGTCCTGCTAGCAAACTGCTCCAGCGTGGGCTCCTCTCTACAGGTCCCACCAGGATCCTGGTCCAGCACAGGCTTCCCACAGGGTTACAGACTCCTTTGGGCATCCACCTGCTCTGACATGGGGTCCTCCACGGGCTGCAGGATCTCTGCTCCACTGTGGACCTCCATGGGTTGCAGGGGCACAGCTGCCTCACCACGGGCTGTAGGGGAATCTCAGCTCCAGTGCCTGGAGCATCTCCTCATTCTGCTCTGACCTTGGTGTCTGCAGGACTGTTTCTCTCACACATTCTCACTTCTCTCGCAGCTGCACAGGGGATTTTTTCCCTATTCTTAACTATATTATCCCAGAGGTGCTACCACCGTTGCTGATGGGCTTGGTTTTTGCTTGGCTTGGAGCCAGCCATGTCAAACATGCTGGGAAGCTCCTGGAAGCTTCTAACAGAAGCCACCCCTGTAGCCACCATGCTATTAAAACCTTCCCATGAAAACCCAATGCAATTTACCAAGGAGGGAGAAGCTCTTTGTGTTTATGAGCTAGAATAACTGAAAATAGACCAAAATTCAGAGAGAAAGGCAAGGATGGAATGTCTGGGATGGGAAGGATTTATTCATGTTTGCATCTTTCAGCATATTTGGTGTTGTGATTTAACCCCAGCAGGCAGCCAAGCTTCACACAGTCCTCACTCACCCCACCCACTTGGATGGGGAAAAAGAATCAGAATAGTAAAAGTGAAGAAAAAAAAACAACCTCATGGGTTGAGATATAAATAGTCTAATAATTGAAATAAAAATACAAATAATAATATTAATAATAAATACCATACAAATAGAAATTATAATAAAGTGAAATAAAAATAACAGAGAAAAATTAAACCCAAGGAAGACAATCCATGCAAATGAAAACAGCTGCTCACCACCAAACAACTCATGCCCAGTCAAGTCCCTGAAGTTTTATACTGGGTTCCCCCAGTTTTATATGCTGAGCATAATTCTGTGTGTTATGGGGTATCCCTTGGGTCAGTTGAGGTCAGCTGTCCTGACTTTGTCCCCTTCCCACATTTTGTGAACCCCCAGCCTCCTAAGTGGTAAGGTGGGGGGTGGGGGGGGGGGGGGCAGAAAATCTGTTAACTGTGTTAGTACTGCTCAGCAGTAGGCAAAATCTTTTTATTACCAACACAGTTTCCATCACAAATCCAAACCACAGACCCATACTAGTGACTGAAGAAAATACACTGTTTTTCAGCAGTGTATTTCAAACAATATTCACTCTATATGGTCAAATTACCAGAGAGAATGTTAACTGAGAGCAGCCCGGATAGAAGATACAGATTAGCCCACAGAAGTTTGAACTCTAAATGCCAAAGGTTGTGCTTACAGGGCACACTATGCTGCAGTTTAGCCCTAGTCTTTTGCCTGTACCTGCTACTGAGCCACTACTGCCATATCTGTACCCAAATTTAGATCTTAGCTGGAATTAGTAGCATCCTCACCTTGTTAAGTCAAACCACAGAACTGTGTTTATTTGTCTCTTCTATTTTTGTGAGATAGGTTTCTCTAGGCAGTGGAGACAAATGCACCTTCAGGGGACAGTAGACACTTCACCTCAAGTGGTCCAAGGGGAGGAGGAGGTTCTGGTCAATTCTGCTGCTGGCTGGAAAGGTGATATCAGACCCTGGGTGCCCTCTTTCACTTTTACAGAAAGGAAGCCAGTGGCTACTTCATATGTGAAGTGCTGCTGTTGATTTTAATTTCTCCTTGGGAATGACCAGAAGCACTTGAACAGATTTTAGGGGCACCTTCAAAGCATCTTCTTCTAGGTGTGACACAGTGCGCACTGTGGAGGAGAACCCATCAGCAGAGTTGCCCACTGCATGGCCCAGGGTAGGAGATACTTTAGTGCACCATAAGCATGTTGCCAGTTTGAATCTCATGTGAGTAATGACACAATCCTGCCACTCACTACGGCATGACATGGCAGATAGACTTAAAAAAAAAATAGGGTGGCTATTTTTATGCATCACCTTTTCCTCAACAGACCCGATAACTGACACAAATAGCTTTAGAAATCTTTTTAGGACTGACTCAAAAAGCAGAATACCTACAATTACTTCTGATGTTATTCAGCAGTTATCTGATGAAAAAACAGGAGACACAAAGAGGAAACACTGAAATAGTAGCTCTTAAACCTTACACGTGAACCTATGAAATATTTTGAATCAATGTCTTCCACTTTTTATATTATCTTACTTCATCTAACTCCTTACTCTATATAGAGAAGCTTTTTCCTCATACACGTTTTCCTTTCAAGTCACTTTGATTCCTTGTGGAAGCATCTGCCAACTGACTATATGAAGTCTGGGAAGACTACTTGGGTAGTCTGAGCTAAACCTGATGGAACAGACACCACATTTTTAAAAGGACAAGAAAAGCATTTGGGGCACTGAGACTGGAAGTTTCAGTAGCTTGAAAATGCCTACATAAGTCAAAATCAATCAGCCAGCACAAATGACAGCATTAATCACTACATGGCCACCAGAAATAAAATTGTATCTACTTTTTTGGCAGAATCACTCAATTTCAGGTTTCTTTATTAGAATAGTTTTTCACAAGTCCCAGTGACATCTGCATAAGTACACAACTGAGTTGTCCAGCAGGGAAGGTTTTGAGGTGACTTTCTTATTTATTTTTTACCCTGTCAATTCTGTTAAAAACTTCACAAAAAATGTTTGTACCTCTCCTGAAAATATACTGAGTGTACACTGGTTCTCCTGCAAGATACATCTCAACAGTGATCCAGTGAGAAATATCCTAACATAAATTAAAAAGAGTTCTTTGTGTCTGTACCCTCTAATGAGAAAAAGATTCAAGAGAGATTTTCTATGGATCTGTGCCATCATCAAATATACAAAAGCAAGTTATAGTGGCACTGATGAGTAACCTCTGCTCCTTCCTATAGCAAAGTAGTGCCAAATTCATTAATAAAAGATAACAATGGAGAGAGTGGAAGAGTAATGTTTTGAAACAGCTACTGACAGGTGATTTTTCTCCACTGCAAACCTCTCAGCAGCATATTTTCCCCAGTTTCACTGATTTTGCAATGATAAGAGCAATAAGACTGATAAGGAAGCCAACTTGTTTTAGAGCTATGAATTTCACTGAGTTGTGTTTTGAGGCCATTGAAATCCTCAAGGAAGTCCCTCATGTATTCCTAAAGTTAAGGACAACTCAACCTGAATGAACCTGACTTCAAGTCATGATTTTTGTTTTATTAAGTACTACTTTAGTACATACATCCATCTATACGTGTATATATTCATAAATATATATATATATACTCAACATACATATATAGAAATGCGTGTGTATGGTTTTTGTGTGTGTATGTACAAATATATTTCTGTATATGAAATGGAAATAACTTATGAGTATAAAAAATTAAGATAATAAAAATTTGGTAAAATAATAACTTACAGTGTTCTCAGAAACTGTTAAGTAGCAGACAACAATGCATTAATTAATATTCCTAATGGTCATTAAGAAGGTTTCAGGATGAGTGAAACTTTTCAGGGATAATATCAGTGAACCATTTATCTAAGATTTTTGCAACTACAGGGAATTATGAATTCCATGCCAAAGTAATATGGAGAGAAATGCTGATATAAGAAAAGATCAGCTGATAGCCCAATAACAATTTTAAAAATCAAGATGACTGTACACTGTTCACTCTACATTACCTTCTGGAAAATCCTATTCTCTACACTTAAAAAGTACCATAAAACTCTTCTTTAGGTTGTCACTAAAAACACAGGAAAATTTACGTTTCCCAGACTAAGGGTTTTATAGAGAAAACTTCTTCACAAATCGCAATGAGAACAGTGCCAGACACACTTACTGTATGTGATAGCCTGTCCTGGGTTGAGGTGTATTCTATTACCATCCTCATGAGCTGTTGAAATCAGGTGGGGCAGTGTTTCCTTGCCTCCTCCCCCCAGACTATCTTGCTGTTAATGGCCCATCATTGTCCTGCTGCATGACTCAGAGGTAACTCCCTCCGGACTATCTTCTGTTAATGAGCCTAATCAACACTTGGCCTCATGACTCATTACCCCATTGTGAGATGCTCCACCCAGAGGGAGGAACCAAGCATCCCATCGTGGATATAATCTGGGACTCTGAACACCAGAGACAACCCTTTCCACTGGATTTCCAGAGGACAAGAGCTACACAGCCACCACTGGACTTTCTGAGGAAGAGCAGACCCCTTCTACTACAGGATCACCACTTCAGAGGGCTGCTACCACCACCCTGCCTAATAGGGACTCAGGTTGTATCTTGACTCTGTCAGTGTTTTCTCTTACTTTCTTTTCCTTTTCTCTAATTTCCATTAAATTGTTATTCTGACTTGGTGCCTCCCACTGGTTTGTTTTCAAACTAGCACATAGGCACATGATGAGCACTGTAGGCAGAAATAGAATTAATTACAGTGAATTCAGCATTTCAGCTATAACTTTCCTTGGAACTAGCTAGAAACTTCTTTTTTAAATGCAATATTATATAAAATTAAATTTAGTTGTACGATGGGAAATGTAAACCATGACTACTCTACCAAAAAGAAAGTTACAAGAATTAGAATTACTGTATCATATATAACACTGATACATTTCATTAAAAACATAGTATCTCAAAGACCTGATGTAATGAAATGTTGCAGTACATGTAGCAGTGGCCACTGCAGCAGAGCATTGGTGGACAGGCCTCCAGAACACAGAGGTCTCATTCTCACCCCTGCGTTAGAACGAGTTCCCATGTGCCTAGTGGCTCATAGTTTACATGTTTTAAGTTTATTGGTTCAGGAGTTCTCCACCCAGTTTTATGTATAAGTTCATGTTTATGTATTTCCCCTAGTTGCTTATGTATTAGTTCTGGAAAGTTCTCCCTTCTTCAATGCTCCATTGGTCTACTCCTCCAATTCCCTCCCTTAAGTTATCCCTATTGGATATTCCTCTGTTATCTCCTCCTCCTCCTCAGTCGATCCCCATTGGTTGTTTCCCTTTGTTCCACCCCCATATAAAATGCTGTGCTTTCCCCTTTTTCCTGGTCTTTGTCCCTGGACCCTCCAGCAGCAATAAACCGGCTGGAGCCTACACAGAAACCCCTCTCTCATCCTTTGTCTCTGCCGATGCTTTTACCCCACCTCTGTTTGGGGCTCGCTCCTTGCAAAGGAGCCAGCTTTCCCTGCTTGCTGCAGCCAGCCCCTGCAAGCTGCAGCTGACAGCTTTCCCTGCCTGCTGCAGCTGACAGCTTTCCCTGCCTGCTGCAGCTGACAGCTTTCCCTGCTTGCTGCAGCCAGCCCCTGCAAGCTGCAGCTGACAGCTTTCCCTGCCTGCTGCAGCTGACAGCTTTCCCTGCTTGCTGCAGCCAGCCCCTGCAAGCTGCAGCTGACAGCTTTCCCTGCCTGCTGCAGCTGACAGCTTTCCCTCCTTGCTGCAGCCAGCCCCTGCCTGCTGCAGCTGACAGCTTTCCCTGCAAGCTGCAGCCAGCCCCTGCCTGCAGCAGCAGAAGCCGAGGACATCTGCAGCTGGCTGCTGTGCTGCCTCGGGCAGCCCCAACAGTGTCAACAAGAGACCAGAAAAAATAAGTCTTTGTTTTCAAGTGTTGATTTACAACAGTAATCTGGTAGTTTTGGTCTTCATCGAAATAGAACAGCTTCTGCACTATTTACTAACCTGGACCTGGATAAATATTAGTGAGCTTTTATTATGTGTATTGTGTTTCAGAGTGTCTGTTACTGCCCCATTAAACAAATTGCTACTTCTGAGTACAACAGCAAAATTAAATGGGGTTCCTGTCAAAAGTCATTTACCTGTCACACATGCTTCGTAACTGGTTTTGCAATTGCTACAGCCATGAAATTAAGGTTTCTTTTAATATGGTATATACCCTTGATGCTGCTGTAATTAGAATACTGATTTTACACCATCGAGGAATGTACTATGATTCTTATTGATTTCAATGAGTAAATTAAAAAGACATCATATTGTCGTAGTAGGTCTCTGAAATGCCTAAAAATACAGTAAAATTTTTGATATAGAAACAGTATGGCAGCTATAAACAGTTATAAAATCAGTCTAAAATATTAACTATTAATTTAAAGAGGTTGAAGAATTACCTAATAGTGCCCAATAATTATCTTTTCTCCCTCCCTTTTCCTTTCCTCCTAAAGCAGTTTTTTTTTTTCTTTTAAATACTGACAAGTACACATAGAAAAGGTGTAATCTCAAGGGGGAAAAAAAAAAAAAAGTAGGACCAAAAATATCTTTCTCTCTTTATAATTCACATTAAAAAAAAAAAAAAAAAAAGGCAATACAACACTCTGGTAAAGAAACAAGAAGACATTAACACTAAAAAAGGAGTGCATTAAAGGCTTCTGAACTTCAGTTATCCCCTAGTAAGTCTCACAATGCCCACAAAACACACACAGATCTTTAAGTTAGTGCAGGTTCTCAGACTTTTTCCTCTGTAAGAAGTAACACTGGCAGTTGATGGAAATAAGAACCTACTGACGTCTGGGTCTAAACCAGAAAAAAATATAATGAAACTAAACGAACACTAAGCACCAGACTTATGAAGGCTCTCTGGTAGTCTGACAGTCTGTCAGTCTGCTAGCTAAAAAGGGGCCCAGAGGTCTAGCCACAGTCCTGTCCATGCTACAGCAGTCACACACCCACAAGTAAAGCAGGCTGACGGAGCTGAGCTCCTCACCCAAGGGAGCTTCCCTCTAAGCTGGTCGAGTAAGCACACAGTAGCAGAGACAAAGAAGTAAAGAGAGGGGACTCTCCATATGTGTTCATACAGGCTTATTCCGGTGAAAAGACAGGGAGGAGGGTCCAGGGATCTTATGCTGGGTACAGAATAGGCGGGGAAAGGAATCTCAGCCAATGGGGTAAGGGCAAGTAGGCAGGGTTGACAGCAAGGGAACCAATGGGAACAACACATAGGAGGAACTTAGGGAAGGATTCAATGGGGCGTTGAGGAACAAAGAACTTTCTAGAATTGATACATATTAAAGAAGGGAAATGAATATACATAACGTCATGTGAAAAACAGGGAAGGGACAACATTAACCAGTTGGGAGAAAACATGCAAAAGGCAGAACAAGGGAATCATGGGTTCTCACCATGACTGAAGTTACATGCTAAACTTGGGTTGCTGACCACCACAGCTGGTTGGTTGAGGTCTCCTCAGGAGACAAAGTGGTTGGAGCCACTTGTACCGCCACAGTAGTCAAAACCAGGTCTAAATGGACCTCTAAGTATTAAACTTAAGGAAAAGGATTTTCATGGGAGTATGTCTTACCATAAGGGCCTTTCTTGATTATTTTCTGTACTAAAGGTTTCATATGGTATAAAAATACTTGTAAATAATACAACTGCATCTGATTTTTAAATATATTTCAACATGATTGAGTTGAAGAAGACACATCCCAGCTGAATTTTTTTATGCGTAATAGTTGATATTAATAGTTCAGTACAAAAATTGTGTGCTTTAATGGTTGAACAGTGTACAGTGAATGCTGGAGAGAACTCATGAACCAAGCCTAGGATCAGACACTTCACAAACAAGAACTGTGTATTCAGGAATCCTAATGAATTCAGCAGTCCTAATAAACTCAGGAGTCATTCTCTATTCAGGATCCCTGTTCAGGAACCCTAATTGAACGAATGAAACTCTGTGTGTCTATGTGCAGGAGTAAAGGGAGCTGCTTATGTGGACATCTTTCATTCTTTCATTCATGACATCTGTGTACACATCAAACAGGTCCAAATCAATTTATATTATTTCCTGTAAAAGTCTTAGGATTATTCCAGGTTAAATTGATTTCACAGTCAGTTCCTCACTAAAGTGGTCTGTCTGTTCCTTATAAACAAACATCACAAGAATAAATTTATTCCAAATTTTAGTTTATACCTTTCAAAAATGTTAGTATATTCTAGTTCTGAAAACAAATATAATGTGACTTTAGGAAAAAACCTACTGCAGACCTTTTACCTGCTTAGGGTAAAGAACTCAAATATTGCTAGTGAAGGCAATGCCATGAGTTCCTGCAAGAATAAGAGCTAATTGATGTTGAATTCATTAATGACACAGAAGCTCCTCTCTGATAATATGTAAAATTCAGTGTCAGAATGCCCTGAGGTCATGTGCCACTGGTAGATGAAACATTTAGAAATTGTCTCATGCATCTTTTGCTATTACTTGTACATTTACAGAAATACTGCCCTTTTTTCCTTCTCCCCATTTATCTTCCAACACTTCTCAGTGCTACACTTTCTTGACATGTTAGGAGTTAAACATCCTTTATTTACTCACTGTGCATTCTGGTTGTGAGGGTAATGATTGCTTTAGTAGACTGGAAGACTTTGCTGGGTTGCTGCCTCCAACAATGATTCTCAATCTCTCTTTTCATTTTTCTTCCCATTTCTAATTATACATTACTGGACTCATGTTACTATTAAAAGGTTGGTATCTCATGTTAATGTGGTCGAAATAAAAAAGCTTGCAATTTCTTGCCTCCAGAACAACTTGCTATAATTATAGGCTTATAATTCATATCTACTGATGTAATATCTTTGCCTTTTCATGTTGTCTTCATACACGCAGATTTGTATTTGGGAGGCATATACTCACAGCTTTAATAGGCGGGGTGGAGGATTTGAATATTCTTCATATTATATACTAAAAGAAATTTCCAGCTGTTAGCATTATGTGAGTTCTTGGGCTCTCTCATGTGATTGTATCATGCTGAATTTATTTTTAGAAAAATTTCTACTTTATGGTCTTCTTGGTGTACAAAATGACTAAGTGGTAATATTAGGCAAAATTTTGCTGTAGTGAACTATTTCCCTAAACTTCAGGTAAAGAATATCATGTAATTTGTAATGCTAACCACAGCATTGAGTGCAAATAGTAGTCAGCTATTACCAGCCATAATTGGTGCACCTTTCATCTCCTGTCAAGCAGAGTGGTACTGATTAGGACCAAAAGACAGCTATCAGCTCTCTCATTTCCGGACTCAAACAAAAGGAAAAGAGGTGCCTGTCTGAGCTGATAGCTTTTGGCCCTTTGATCAGGTCCTATCAGAAGTCACCCAGTCGCAGTAACCTGATTTCTCATCAATGGGCTACAGTCTTTGATGTAGGTAGGGTGCTACTGCAAATTGCATTTATGAAGGGAAAACAGCAGGACATAATCAAGGAATACAGTTACTGATTCACATGGAAAGGTTGCTTTGGCATCCTACTTTCTTTGAGGGAGGTAGTAAATAAGTTCTACTAATATTATTGAGAAGATATTCCTATAAACCACTAGCAACACGGCCCTTCAGAAGGTTGTGTTTGCCTTCTCCAGTGTAACAGGAACTTAGGCATGGTTCAGTATTTATGAAAGATCCAAGCAAAATAACAGAAAATCAAATTTACTATTGATGGATGGGGAAAAGTTTCCGTGCTTGGAAAGAAAGCGTGTTTGGAAAATTCTACCTCTAAGTAGTTAGGCAAACAAAGTATATTTCAGAGAAAGACTTTTCAGGTTTTGCTTTCTTCCACCATAAATCTGCAATATCAAGTATGGAATGCAAAATGTGTATCAATCCTTTTTTTATTTTATGAAGCATTTTCCCAGGAATTACTCTTTAGTGTTGATATCACTGTTAGAGTGGGGTACAGAAGCAATGTCATCATACCTTCAGGAAGATGCTAAACAAGGTTTTAGATGATGCAGCTAACAGTTGGAGTACTATGAAATCATCCATATTCCATCATTACATGGAGAATATTGATATAAAAATTCAAAAGTCTTACTCTAAATTTCTCATAAAAATTCTATAAATTTAATGTAACAGCTGTTATGTCCTCTTGATAAATAAATACTCTGTATTTCGTGGGGAAAAAAATCTGCTTCAGAATGGAAGAGTACTGCATGGTATTTCATCAGCGTTTTTTTTTATCCGACCTCAAAAGACCTTGGTCTGTGACATCATGAACTAACCAACTTTTTGAACTGTCTAACTAGTTAGAGAGGTAAATAATTTTCTTCTCAGTCTAAAATGTTGAATTAAACATCTATCACAGTTGAGAAAATGTGATAGAGGTACTTTTGCAGTCTAGCATCCTAAGTTTAATCATTTCTTCTTTCACAGTTAAATTAGAGTGTAATGTGTGGCAAGTTGTGTAGAGCAGAATAGCTTTTGTAGCATTAAGAAAATATTTCTCTGTTAGGAAAAATGTTAGCCTGCATAAAATTCCTAAATTTTAAATAATACACAATCATTTAAATACAAACAACTTAAAACAAACAAACAAAAGCAGAACTCCAACTCTATCAAAGCAGAATGAAATTTTGAAAGGGCTAAGATTTCAGTCATGTTTGTAAAAATTAAATGCAATCTTGGATTACTTTTTAAATATATTAAAAATTAATCTAAATCAGTTGACTTATTATATGTCCTAAGGCTTAGAAAGAGGACAGTCTACAGATGAATGCTGCCCTGAGTATTTTTATCTAATTTGTTCTCACTAAAGGAAATTGAAGGGATGTGGATATAAATAATGGATGCTGAGGATCCAGCTAACAGTGGTAAAAAGCAATTATATTTAAGGTAAAGTACAGTATAATTTTTCTAGTGTTTGAAATTGATTTTAAAGTCATTCATGTATGTATTTGGGCATTTCTAAAAGTATTGAAAGATATACAAGGCTATAAGATTGGCATCCTCCTCCAAAAACCTAGTGTTCTTCTAAGAATACAAGTCAAATATTTAAATTAGTCTATTAAGATATGAGATGTCTGTTTTGGAAAAGACAGGAAAACACAGTTAAACTCCTTTCCAATAAAATGTATGGCAGAGACCTAGGCAGGGTTGTATCCCTCTATCTGTAGATCTCCAAGAGTGTGCCAGCAGGCTTTGCACCAATTCATAACCAGGCATGTAATTCATCCATTCAGCTTCATGCTATAGAGACATGTGCTCTGCAACATCATTTCCATGTTATTTGAGATGGACTAAACTGAAAAATACTGCAGAAAGTCGTATTTTCAGGGCCAAAATGCTGAAAAATAGAGCCCAGGAGGAACTTACAGACAGGTGCTGTGGTATGTGGTGTCTGCTTTAGGACAGACCTCCCTTCAGCAATGTGGATGGGTGCCAGTGGATGAACACTGACTGTGGTACAAGTGGTATTCCTTTCATTTAGAGGAATTTTTGGACCACAGGATGCTTGTAAGAAACACCCAAGACACTGAGCAGTTGAATTTTGAAAAGATGCAGTCCCATTTTTTTCCAGTAATGAGGAACATCAATGTGGTGACAGTTTGAGTTTGGGAGAACCTGTGGGTTATTTACTATCACAGCTCAATAAACTGTATGGTAATCATGGAAAGACAGGGACAATTTAGTTACATTTTTGGAAGATTCCAAACCACATACATCCCCATATAAAAAGTGAGACATAGAATATTTCATCATACAGAGTATCAAGTCTGGTTTGTTGTTTTGGGGTGTTGTTTAACAGAATTATTTTTCATATGGAACAGACTGGAGACACTCACCAGCTCTCACCTGACTTGCCCAGGTACCATTTGAAAATACAGGACTGGAGAATTAGAACAGCCCATTTGCTTACAGTCCTGTCATTTGGGGTCTTTAAATTTTGGCTTACATGCTTTAATTGCTATTTTGAGGATGGCAGACGACCATTGAAAACCTTGCATTTATTTCCAATAGAGATTTTAAAATGGTAGCTTTTTGTTTAAATTCTGATTTAAGAAGAATGCTAGTTCATATCTACAGCCTGGTTAATATAATGAATTTTATTGAGTAAGGCTGGTTGGCTTATTGGATTAGATATGCATTAGATACACATTTAATTGAAAATCTCAGTCTGTGTTAGAACATATGCAAAGGTTGCTGGGTGTTTTGTTGACCTAGACTGCTTGGTGACTTTTCTGAAATATTAAAAATAAACAACTTTAGACATAGCTCCAGCTTCTCATTTCTTTGGGTTTGCTACAATTTCATCTTCCCCAAAAACTAACCAGGGACATTGAGAAAGATAAACAAGTATAAGGATGGGATAAGCTCTCACTTTCTGACTGGTTCTAGGCAGAGATGGAAAGGCATCATTTTTCCTTTTCGTTTGCCTCCTACTATCCAGTTGTTCTGAAAGAGAAGGGAATGGGTGCAAGACCTGAAGAAATAATACTATTTCTGTATAGAAAGGCCAAGTAGCTGGAGATTTTTCTAAACTTCCAGCTTGTAATTTTTGTTTGAGATGTCAGCATTGCAGCTGTATCCTGTTCTCTTTCCAGATAAGAAAGATGGTGTTAAAATTCACTCCTGCTAAAATCACAGGAGTGGTGTATGCACTTCATTGAGCAAGACGATGCTGTTGTAAATGGCTATAACATGATTTCAGGACTTTGACAGAATAAGGACTAACTGAAGAAAAATAAGCTACAAAACACCAAACAAAGAGCTATAGCTATTGCCAGATATAGAAGATTGTTGAGAGAGAAAGGGTTGGCATACTGGAGAAATGCTAATGCAGTCTGACTTTTTATAACATGAGCTGGCACACAAATTACAGACCACTGAAAGGTGCTGACACTGACAGAGGTGGGTACGTGCCTTATACATGGACTCTGGTCTGCTCGTGTTGTGGTCCCCCTGGGAAACAGCGTTGAGGTTTTCAGGGATAGGAAATAGCTAGAGTGTATCTCCTTGGATTATAACTATCAGCTTCAGTGAGCCAAGGGATTTCTCAGCATGTATAAGCAAGGTAACTCTGTGGTAAAGCCCCATGTTAAATTCTAGACCTCAAAGAAACCATTTATTGTGCAGATCTCATAAATTACCTCCAAAACTAGCACCAGTCTTTTCATAGTTTTCTACTAGTGCTAGATGACTGTGTCATCCCATCTTTCTCTGTTTTTCTCATCTAAAATTAACTTGTCAGTAGAGCACAAACAATTTGAAGTTTCCGGTGTAAAACTAGAAAAAAAAACATAGTAAGGATATGACCAATACACAAGTACCCTATAAACTTTCTAGGGTTTATCGTTTTGGGTTTTTTTCCTAGTAAGACCTGTTTTAAAGATATTTATTTTTGCAGTTACCTGAAGATGTGCAGCATAAGAGGAGGACCAGTGGCTATCCTGTTAAATACTGATCCTATCTAGAGTATTCGCAGCCCCTCAAAGTGAGCAGACTGTGAGTTTGTTGGGTTTTGGGTTTTCTAAGTAATTAAAAATAGCCTTCTCTAAGTAATAGCCATCTTTGGTAGTGCTTGCAACCTCTTCAGATTTCAAGAAAAACATTCTGCCACTTGTGATTTTGACAGGAAATGCTTAGGTCTAGCAGAACCCTTGTGGCCCTCACACCAAATCTGTATGTTACAGCTATAATGAGACTATGAAAGCCCAGAGGAAGCAAAGAGCCTGTTTCTTCTCTCAATTAACACCACTTGTATTCTGTGTAACTGTTAACTTTAGTGGAGTTGTTCCCAGCTTTCAACTGTGCAAACAGAAGTACAATCAGACTCCTAATAGCTGGGCTTTGCAGAAGTATACTATGTATGTTTTGTCTCTCCTCAATTAACTCTCCTGTATTAGTTAGGCAATATGTTTCCAGGGCCATGCCTGTCTTTTTGATGATACTGGTGCATAAACAAAGTAGGTGTTTGGGCAGAAAACCTTAAAAACTGGCAAAAGAAAATTTTGAGTCCTATCCAGCTAAAAACATCTGTGGTCTTAGAGGTTATGCAAGGCCCTGGCTACAGATACTGGCTGTTCAACAAGTGAAAATATTCAGACACAGGTTGGTCTCCAGTGCAAGGTCAAATAAAAGTGTCTCTGTGCATGGTGGAGAAAGTTTAGTAAATGTGAAGGAAAGCAAAATCAGAAAACTTCTATTTGTATCCTGGTGATCCAGGTAAAATTAGAGACTCTTCATACTGGTCACTGTAAAGCAGATTATCACCATGTATTGGATCATTGTACAGTTAAGATACATAATGTCATAGCCAAAAACTTTTTAAAGTATTTATTCTCACAGCATTCTCATTAGATATAGAAACCCAAAAGAAGTCTCCAAAGTCCAAACATGTCGCATCTACCTTGAGGCATTTGTTTGGGGTGAAGAAGACAGGAATCTTCACACCCAATAAATAGTCAGTGGTTCAGTCCATCTGAATATCCCTGACCCTGTGGGAGCGTTTGGTTTTTTTCTCCATTGACAATCTAATCTTCCATTAGTGCCTAAATTTAATGGAGGAATCCAGACATTAATGATTTTTCCCTGACTTCACCAGGTATAGGAGAGACTACAGCTGAACAGGAGTGACAGTCAAATCTCCTAGGTCTCAGGCTGTAATTACTGAAATGCTTTGCTATTCATCTTCCCTCTAGACAGAATGGGGAGTCAAATAAGAATAGAATTGTTGTGTGACCATCCTAAGATGACCCACATCCTATCAGTCACATACATGTATTCTTCTGGTTTTCTTGTTTCCCAGAGGTGTCCCATACATGAATTGGTAGTTCCCATATTTTATTCAATGTTGGAAGCTTACTTGCTCTTTTTACTTCTTATTGCCCAGTTAAGGCTACACAGTCTGTTGGGGGCCACAGGATCTCTGTGAAGGAGTTACTGGAATCTTCTTTCACACCCAGTAATTTCTGTCCAGAGTTTTCTTCAGGTTCTGTCTGGCTTTTTGAAGCAATAACACAAATGTGAAATACTCCCATGACTCTCTCTGTGGGATGAGAGCTTGTTTTGATGTCTGTAATAAAATAGTTTTGTAAGGATATATAATGTAAAAGCATAAGTGCCATGTATAGTAAAGAAATGCATTTTAAGTGTATGAAATACACAAAAGAGTTTGATGTAAACAGATATTCTCTATGGTCCAAGCTTCCATGCTGGGAGCTACCTAGTCACAGCAGAATAAAAACTGCAAAGACAGCATTTATTCTTTTATTCCAAGATGCAATGATCTTGGTTGTAGATATAGCTTACATGATTTCCTTACATTTTTCCAGATGGTATTTATTACATCTACCCCAGCTTTTTTAATTAAACACTTTAAGTCTAAATAAGTTATTCTATGTTCTGTACTCACTGGTCAGGAATGGACATTTGTGGGTGGTGGTGCATCATTGCCTTATCTTTAAATCTATGTTGGGATATTATCTGCACATGTCTGTATCTTTTTAGGTCTGTATAGGCAGTCCCAAGGCAGAGTGCAATCCACTCCAGAACATCAGAAGCTGGACCTCTAATATCTGTCCAAGAAAGAGGAGATATATGGAAACATAAGCAGAGCACCACAGACCGCTGTTATTTGTATAATCAACTAAGTTGAGCTGTCTCCTCAAGCTACACTGACAATTTAGAGATTATCTCTTGTGTCTTGCGAACAAAACTGGACAGGAACATTGGCAACACAAGACTTCTCAGAGTATACTGACAGATATATCTGGTATTTTGATATTTCAAATGTGCTGAGATGTTTTTCCTTGGAAAATATAATTAAAGCATTGAATCTCACAACTCAAGTTGGAGGAGTCGGAAAATAAAGGAAGGATTCCAGTCCTTTTACCACGTTCTTGACCACTGACTTGAACAAAATGAAGATCTGTGTCGAGTCCTCATACATTTTTAATATGCACATTTCTTTGGAAAGAAAACATGCTGGGCAACTGCTTGTTATGTAAGACACACACGCATCACAACTGAAGATTTGTTTGTCCTAAAAGCTGGATCTGGATCAACCAAGAACAGAAAGGTGTTAAAACAGTCAATAGTTTTCTAATTAACATATTTATGGGATTACTGGAGCCCAGAAAACCTACAGGGAATTTGAATAGTACAGATTTGACCAGTTTTGAATAGTAGAGATTTTTCACTTTTGAAATGGTTTCCTTTTATGTATGACTGAAGTTATTTACAAAACCTTTTACATGACATTTCCCTATTTTCTTCTCAAGCTGCCCAACCTCATAATATTTATAACTAGTTTCACATCTACCTGTTCATTTGATATTGGGCTTCTGATTAGACAGGACAGAATTCTTAACTATCCTAAAATATTATACTGTCAATGAGGGCTCAATAACTTCTTCTAGCAGTACTTTTTCTGAAACTGTATTTATTAGAGATAGAAATGTTAGAAATGCAGTTATGCTTGATAGTAATTTATTTGCTATTGTATTTTGCATATTACTGTTACCAACTTCATACAAGTCACTTTCATATAAAGTATCTTAAATCAGAAAACTTGTAACCGCTACTCTTAATTCAAGACCGTAAGCTTATATTCAGCAATAGAGTCTAGACAATAGTTTATTATTAGTTGATTATATATATATTATCTTCGTTTATTATTCAGCTAAAGTAATACAGACAGGCTGAACAGTTGGGTCATAAGATGGGAACGCACTTCTCTAGAATTCTAAGCTGTGCAAAAATATGAGGGACTTCACACAAAACTCAGAAAAAACAATTGTTTATGTCTACATGAGGATCTTTAAAGAGCCCAAATTTTCTCCTGAATCAATCATGATGCAGATTGAGTTTCTGAAAAGGATTCAGGTTCTGTACTTCAATTCTGATGCAACAAAGCACAACAAACTGCTTTCATGCAAACACAAAAAGGAACGGAAGGTCAGATTTCTGAATTAACAGAAGTTTGAACACCATAACTAACATCATGGTTATTAATATGAAAGGGAATAAAATATCATTCTTTTTGAAGTTAATAGCTCCTGTAATGTTCTTATGGAAATGATACAGCATCTGCACTACCCAGATGCTACAATCTATGGTGATATCTTCTGCTAAAATGCAACTTTGAAGGTCATTGAAGGAAATTGCTCTTTTTCCAAGATGGAGAAAGAGAGATACTGGATTGTCATCTCTTCTCTCAGAGATCTCTTGTACATTTTCTGTTTAACAGTCACCAGTCAGACACATCAACAGCTTTAGGAACTGGGATAGAGGCCAGAATTCCTCCACCACTTCATTACAGAGAGAGCCTTAAACATGGGTGTGGGAGGGGTGTCACCTCAATTTTATAATCTCTTCTGCATAAAGGACAGATTCAGTAAGAATGAGGGCAACATAAAGAGCATGCTTTAATCTTTTGTTTAGAGAAGGCTTTGGAAGACTGAACATAATCATTATGTGGGAACTTGGGCACTGCTGGATTGTGTCCAGAGAAGGACAATGAAGCTGATGAAGAGTCTAGAGAGGAAGCCACATGAGGAGTGGCTGAGGGGAGTTGGGATTATTTAGCCTGGAGAAGAGGAGGTTCAGAGGAGGACTTACTGCTCTCTATCACTATCTGAAAGGAGGGTGTAGCCAGGTGGGGATCAGTCTCTTCTCCCAGGTAACCAGTGACAAGGCAAGAGGAAATGGTCTCAAGCTGCACCAGGGAAGGTTCATGTTGGAGGGCAAACAGAATTTCTTCACTGAAAGAGGGGTTAAGAATTGAAACTGTCTGCCCAGGGAAGTGGTGGAGTCACCATCTTCGAAAGTGTTCTAAAGGTGTGTGGATGTGACAGCTGAGGATATGGTTTAGTGGCAAATACAATGGTCATGGGTTATTGTTTGGAATTGATGATCTTGGAGGTCTTTTCCAGCCTCAATGATTTTATGATTCCATGTTCAAACCACTTTGGGGAAGTAACAAGGAAAGACCCAACCCAATTTTTTCTTTCTCAAGCATTGTTCTAACTTTTCATATTTTTACTACCACTTTTGTTGTTTCTGGGAAGAAATGTGTGTTCTGAAAACTAAGAGAATAAATGTTTATTGCGTCTTAGTTCTACACCTAAGAGTTCTCATTAGCTGCATGTTGGGTGCCTGCTCCCCAGGAGGTATGAAAAAGACACACTAAGGAAACTGTCATTTGATTTGGGTCCTCTAACTTCGGAGGTACCTGCCAGTGTCCATAAAGACTGATCACTTATCTCAGACTGAATGGCCAGGACTGCTTGACTATTACTAAACAGAGAAATAAACTATCTTCTAAATACAAATTACCTGAAGCGAGCCCAATAACAAGTAGTGAAAAGATGGTTTTGAAGTTTCTCCAGACCAGAAAACTATTTCTTATCCTAATATCCTTTGCCTTGGTCACTCTGACCCCATGAATTCATCACTTAAGATTCAACTACAGGAGCTCTTATGTAAGAATGAAGCCACATACATAAAAAGATTACAACTAACGCAAGAATAGCAATTTAGTAATGCACCATGGACAGTATAAACAAAGATCATTTGAACCTTGGAAAGCCACCTTCCCATGGCTCACCTTAGATTCGATAGAGAGACAATTATTGTCTGAAATCCCTTTCAGTATGATTTCCAAGTTCTTCATCCATTTTAGAAAACTTGTCTGCCCTTTTACTTCATATTCCAATTCACAGTCTCTATCAAAAAGCCCTGAAATTTCCATAGTATCTGTGCCAATGAGTATAACCAGATAAATTTCTCCAAAAACTGGTCAGCTCTTATAGGAACTAGTGGATTGCCTGTGTGAAATTTCAGAGACATAAAAACTTGTTGAAAGCAATATTTGAAGGTGTCTTGGGGTGACTTTATGATGTGTATCCCATATTGCTGCCCCGTGCCCAGAAATTAATTCTTGTGCCTTTCTATGCCTTTAAACTGAGCCTGAGAGGGGGAAGGAAAAACTGAGCAAAACTTTTTCAAAGCAGTTTGCAGCTTGTTCAAGGTCATACAGAGATAGAGACTTTTTTTTTCAGCTTCAGCAGGAGAGCGGGAGGGAAGGAAAGCACCCGGGCTTGCTTTTCTTTCCAGCCAGCTTTTGGCAGTTTTTTTTTCTTCAGCTCCTTTTCCTTTGGAGAGTTGAACTTTTGTTTTCCTGGGACTTTGGTTTTTTTCCCTTTTCTCTCTGCTGGATGGTTTCAACATCAGAATACATCGGGAGGACTTTCCACCGAGGCCTTGGCCCTGGAGGTGGGCCCACCACCCCATCCCAGCTCCAAGGAGGGGGAGAGAGAGATCTACGGAAGGACTCTGAAATTTTCCCAGGTTTCTCCCAGCAGGGCGAGGGGTTTTATTATTTAGCATTATTATCCTTTTCCTGTGTGTTTATTAAATAAATAGTTTTTATCTCTTTCACTTTCCTTCGAGGAAAGCTTATTTTTTCCCGAACCTGGTGGGGGAGGGATGGTTGTGCCTTCTCTCAGAGGATATATTTCTAAATTTGACCAAATGGCACAGAAGGATACCTCACCAAATTCATAGTGCACACACACCATTGTGACCCTACCATGTTCAGTAACTCATGGAAGCTTTCTTATCTACTCTGAAACTGAGGAGACATATAGGGAGGGAAGTACAGTGAAATATATTATATTGAGGACAGTGAAGAAGTATATCCTGCAATTCAAAAAGTACTTTAGGTTAGTGATTCTGATTTATACATCTCATTCAAAAGGTAGAGTGAAAAACTGAGCAGCAGTCCCAACCAAGTTATGAGTTCCTGTTTCGTAACTAGAACTTTTAGATTTCAGGGTAGTTTTTGTTAATAAGATGTTCTGTGAGGAAAGTCAGTGAAAAGTATCTGTATTACACTATCACAGTGGATTCCACAAATAAAACATGACAGAAAAGAACACAAATACTTCAAATATGGATTAACAAAATGTCCAAATACTACAAAATGGGCTCCAATATCTATTAGATTAAATTTAAAAATTCATCTCTTTCCCTCACCAACCACTTTTTACCAAAAGTGTAATTTTCTGAAAGAATTTATAGTAGCATGAAGAATGTTTAAAATTTCAGATTATTTCACTAAGCCCATTATTTTTGCAATTCTGTCTAGAAAGCTAAACTGTCTCTACCAGAATTTCTGAAAACAGATGCAATTAAAAGTCTCTCTAGCTTTCCTATTTCAGAATCTTGTGAAAGTACTATTTTTTTAAAAAAGCCCTTTTTATTTTACAAGTGGGGAAAGTTTCCTTTTTAAAATACTGTTTCAAACTTGTTTACAATTTTTATGCAGAGTTAACTGTGTGTTGGCCTATTCCATATCAGCAAAGCTGAATTATTCAATAACCAGCAAGTAATATGCACGAAAACTGTCCCCTGAAATCATATTCATGGAGCACTGGTACCAAATATTATCTCAGCTTCCCTTTATTCCCATTACTGATGGGATTTCACTTCTGGTTGTACAGAAAGCTCATTATTCCCAAAGCATAAAAAAAAACCCTTTGAAGTAAACAGCGGATGGCCTTTGACCTGTGTTGGTTTGAGAAATAAGATGGATGAGCTGCCTTGTGAGGTTTCACAGACCTCATACCTATTCTTATTCCACAGCAGAGGAAATAAGTTGCTTCTAACTGTATCTGAGAATTTGAACTTGTGAATGAGTCCTCAGTCCCTTTTATCCTACTTCTAGGTGGGACTGTCCTTTTCCAATTTTTCAACACAGCATTAGCTTCAAAATGTGTGTCTTAACCTAAAATATTAATTCCTTCCTTGTTCTAACTCCTCGATGCTCTTTCTTCTCTTTTCCTATACAGTCCTCCTCCCTGATCATCAGCCAAAATAGTTTCTTTTAGATATTTGTCTCACTCAACTTTTACCCCTTAGAAAGGCCAACAACAGCTGAGAATCTTTCTTGATTTTTTTCTTCCCTCTGGCCCATTTTGTTGAAGTCCACTTTCCTCAGTCTATTTGGGAACTACAGCTCCCAAACTCCCTTATTCTGAACTGAAATGAGGAAATACCTTGAGTTGAGGCATCTAAATAGTTTATCAATGCATAAAAATATATCACTGATTTTAATGAACAGAAAATGCATATAAAATTGAAATACCAAACAACATGCTATAGATTTTAATAATTAAATTTTCCTGAAACCATAAGTATATGGAAGTATAAACTTCCATGCAAATAAAGAATTAATTTTAAAAAAGCAAAAAAACCAAAAAATAATCCGATCTGACACTGATCATGAAACTGCAATATTTATCAGAAATTTTTCCATCTGTTTGACTAATCTTTTAAATGGTATGTGTAGTTTATTTAATATAAGTATTAATGAATGATTGCATATTCAATTATAGTAATTAAAACAATAGACCACAGCTTTGGGAAACCCCTAGTAAAAAGCAATTACAAGAAAGAATGCTGCAATTACAAGGAAAACATACTTAAAGATGATAAAGATGAAGAATATGGGCCTTATTTTTGATATCCAGCATTTTGAAGAGAATGTTTTATTAATTACCAAAACTTTAAATTTCCTTCATTGTGAATCTTCACATTGGGGAAACACTGCACTGAAATATTTCAGGCAGGAAAATAATTTGATTTTTTGATAGAAAAGGGTCTGTGTATTATTATGTATGTTCATTATACAATAAATTTGAGTTCTGTCTCTTCAAAACGACAGTTAACCTGAGATTTCTTCATGGATTCTGTCTACCATAACATGAACTGTGCTCTTTTGCTTGCTTCAGATGGAAGCAGTTTTTAGGGCTGTCAGCTGGTGAGTTTCAGAAAAAACAACAAAACCTTTGAAGTGCTAAAAAGTATTTGTGGTGAATATAACATAACCCCACCTTCACTTTTCCCAAAAGTAGTTTACCTGCTGTGCCTTTCTGCCACAACTCCATTTTCTCCTGATATTTGGATCCAGAATAGCACAGACCCAGAACTGTACAGACCCAGTAAGGAGAGGAAAAAAAATAACTTGAAAGGATATGAAATATGGTCTGTGAGTAACATGGAGAAAGAGAATGGGCAGTAAGTCCTTGTTTTAATTAGAACACATACACCTAAAAAAACTAATCACTGAAAAATTATCAAGGATAAAATCCCCAAATAAAAATGGACATTTCTTTACATGATTAATAGTCCAACTGCGATTCATTTTGGTCATTTGCATACACTCACAGTATGATCAGCCAACTTAATGGGTGAAGAGTCTATTATGTGTATCACTGGTGGGCAGAAATCCCAAAGACACAAATGATGAAGGTTGGGACAGAGCACCTGGGAAATAATGAGAAATTCCTACTACATTTTTATACCTTTCCCTAAGGGTCTTCTTTCAACAGTGCTGGTGACATAATATGAGCTGGGTGGAGGCTGGTCTTGCCCTAGCGTGCCTTTAGGCCAAAAGAGCAAAATCATTCTCCCTCCACAATCTCACCACAGTAGTACAAAATTATTAGAGATTTATTGAATGCAATACAAGTACTTCTGCTTTTACATCTTCTATGGCATATAGACATCATCATCTTAGATACTGTAAACAAGTTATACCCAAAAGTTCTAGCCAAAGGACGTTCATGACCTATCTGTGAACATAAGCCCCAGCTGGCTCATGGAGTCACTTTCTGAACAGCAGGGATTTTCCTACTTTGCTGGAGTATTAACTGTATGTTATTTCTTTCATCTCTGTTTATTGTTGGAGGAGCCAAAGATACGATAGTTTGTATTCCAGATACAGATGTAAAGTCAAGACCTTAATTACCATGGATTTGTCCTTAAATTTCCTTTATTATCTAATTGTTCACAAAATAAAAGTATAAATTTGCAAATGTATTGGGTTTGTGTAGCCAGGTTTTGGAAGCAGAGGGGCTACAGAGGTGGCTTCTGTGAGAAGGCCACAAGTCCCACCAGACAACCTGCTCCAGTGTGGACTCCTCTCTCTCTATGGGTCTGCAGGTGCTTGCCAGGGCCCTGCTCCAGCATGGGCCTCCCACAGGGTCACAACCTCCTCTCAGGCATCCACCTGCTGTGGTCTGGGTCTCCTCCATGGGCTGCAGGTGGATCTCTGCATCCCCGGGGCCCTCCATGGGCTGCAGGGGCACAGCTGCACCAATGGTATAGGTGCACTTCAGTTAGGTTGTTGATTGTTGGGGTCCCTTCCCCCCTGCCATGTGGTCCTGGGAGAGGGGCCCTGGGGGGGAGGCACAGGGTTTCCCTGCCCCTGGTCAGCCTCATTCCCCATTGGTTGTTTTGTGTTCCCCTGCACGGGCAAGGACCCTCGGGTCCCGTGATTGAGCAGTTCCTCGGCAGAGCCCAGCCATGCGGCTGGAGAAATAAACATCTCTGAAACATCTATCAAGAGTCTGTCCATATATATTTCTTTTCCACAGCCCTCCTTGTTTGATACATCGTGTTACAGAATCCCCACTGTAACTAATGGTGGTGAATTGCGAGCAGAACGATTCCCGATCCCTAAGGACAGAAAATTCGTGAGTAAAAACCACTCTAGATCTCTCTCTTCTAGCCTTGGTTTGGATATTCTCTCTGGACTATGGAAGAATCGTGGGAAATGTGGCTCTCTGAACCACAGAAAGAAATGTATCTAGAAGTTAAAGGAATCCTTGAACAGCAAAACAAGAAAGTATGTGTTCCGGGAGATCTAGAACATTTTTTTAACTGGCTTTTCAAAAATTTCTTCTATATTTCTCGAGACTTACTTTTTGATATTAATCCTCCTGGAACTATTTACAAGTGGTTTTGGTCCAAGATCTTGTGTGAGATAAAGGACCAAACAAAATATGCATTAGTGATAGAACCTCTCAGTGGATCCATTGTAATCAGTGAAGCTCTTCAGGAGCATTTGTATAGTCCCATTACCCCTAAAGGAGAGGATGGCCATAATCCCGTGGCCGAGACGATGTGGCAGCCATCCCCGGAGCACGTGACTGCAGCCGTGCCGGTGGAGGTGCCTGCGCTGGATGCGCCCGACCCCTCGGGAGCGCGCGCCTTATCGCAGACCCCATCCCTGTCTCGGGATCCCCGGCCGCTCGACCGCAAGTGAGGGAGCAACGCCGCAGGCGCCATGGGTGCCGTGGGCCATGTGCAGCAGAGAGGCGGCCCCCACGAGCAGCCAGGAACCGGAGGTCAGCGTGGCAGCCCGCTCTGAGCACACAGCTCGGAGAGCCCTGTGGAGGGAGAAGCGGCGGTTTCCACAGCGACACGAGAAGACGCACAGTGCAGCACCGAGCTGGAACGGGGCTGCTCTCAAAGCAGCGTGGAGTTGGCGGAGCGGAACTGCTCACAGGGCACGGGGCCAGTGGCGATGGCAACGCGGGGCCGCGCAGAGCCCAGACACGCACCGGAACAGCGCCGCTTGGAGGGCGCGGAGCAGCCACTACGCGGGGGCCCAGCCAAGATATTGGAGTTGGCGCGGCAGCAGCCACGCGGGACCAGCAGCCACAACAAACACGCAAGCATGTGATAGGAGAAGTTGTAGCAATGAAAATCACAGGAACTGTGAAATGGTACAATGGTACAAAATCCAAGACAACTATGGATTTATAACACGAGATGACACAGGGGAAGATTTATTCATCCATAGAACTGCCATTAAAAGGAATAACCCTAACAATTACCTGCAAAGTGTAGGAGATGGGGAAGTTGTACAATTTGATATAGTGCAAGGAAAGAAGGGTTTACAAGCAGCAAATGTTACTGGGCCTGGGGGTATTCCCGTCAAAGGCAGCCGTTATGCACAAAATTATAAACAATATCCATCCCAGCAGCTTCCCTACCCACAACCTACTTCCCCCTTTTACCCTATACCCAATATGAACCCTTTCCTAAGTTTACCCCATCCCCAGTTTATTCCTAATCTGTTTTTCACCCCATGGCTTCCCTATACAATTCCCTTTCCCTACAACTCCTCTCCAATGCCGAGGGGGGGATGAAAAGGGGGAGGAAGAAATTAAACCCTGTCCTGCCTCAGTTTCCCCACAAAGCATGCCCAGAGAGTTCTGTCTCCCTTCTGTCAGCCTTAAGATGTTCTGGAGAATCTGTTTGGACATTTAAAGACTCAGGAGGGTGGCTTGTATTGTTTTGAAACTGTTCTTGTTATGTTTATCCAGTTGTTTTCAGTGTTAAGTATTAAATCTCTTTTTGTTAAAAAGAAACAGGTGAAATGTCGGGGTCCCTTTCCCCCTGCCATGTGGTCCTGGGAGAGGGGCCCTGGGGGGGACACACGGGGTTTCCCTGCCCCTGGTCATTGGTTGTTTTGTGTTCCCCTGTGCGGGCGAAGACCCTCGGGTCCCGTGATTGCCTCAGTTCTTCGGCAGAGCCCCGGCCATGTGGCTGGAGAAATAAACATCTCTCTGAAACATCAAGAATTGGTCTATATATATTTCTTTTCCACCGGCCTCCTTGTTTGATACGCGTGTTACAGTATCCGCACTGTAACAGTTGATCCCACCACCTTTCGAGGGGAAGAAGCCATGAGCGTTCTCAAGCACTTCCATGATTTCTATCTCATCAATAACTCTTTTGTCTTTGTTGACACATGAATCTCCATCCCCCACCTCTACTGAGATGGCAGATTGAAGGACCTTGCTAGTACATTGTCCCTTAAACATCCACCTGCTGACCCCAGGCTAATCTCTCATGAGCTTGATTTTCTCCCTTTCCCCCTCCCAATCTAGTTTAAAGCTCTTTCTGTGAGATCTGTTAAGTCCATGAAAAGATTCTTTTGACCTTTTTGAGTCAGGTGTACCCCGTGTGTCATCAGCAGACCTGATGTCTTTTAAACTGACCCATGAATAAAAAAAAAACCCAAATTCTTCTGATGACACCAGGCTCAGAGCCAGGTATTGATCTGCAGTCTCTTCCTGGTTTTTCACTCATCATTCCCCGCAGTTGGAAGGATAGAGAACACTACTTGTGCTCCTGATCCCTTGGCCTGTCATCCCAAGGTCCTGAGATTTCTCAATTGCTGTTCTTGTGCAACCATCTCTGCCCACCTGAGAAATTAATAATGGAAAATCATCCAAGACCTGTATCAGGGTATGAAGCTTTCTCTTCATGTCTTTATGTATGTCTCTGATACTCCTCAGTCAAGTCCCCTCCTCCTGCAGCTCTGTCAGTGAGCAGAAGGGTTCCTCTACCTGGGAGTGCCTCACACAGGGATGCTCACTGCTGCTGGCTGAGCTGACAGAAGAGCCAGGCTCACCCTGTAGCACAGTGCTGGGGCAGCAGTGTGTTCCCAACAGAACTGTCTGAGAAACTGTGTTTGTTGTGGTGGGTGCAGAGCTTAGAGAGGTCATGGCCTTCTGCCAGGCAGATACTGCTGCTCTCTGGTTAACCCAGCAGAGCCCACTCTGTTTGCCTGCCCTGGTCACAGTGCTCTCCAGGGACTGCTTTACACATGTGTGGGGACTTGGTCACCACTGCTCCTGATCCTACTCATGTCCCCTCAGCCACTGTTTCTCAAGCTGTGGGGTCTTGGCTCCCCTTGAGGTTCCCCTGTTCAGGAAATCCCCTTGGGCACCACAGTGGAGCTGGAGAGCTCTGCTGCTGATTGTGCCAGCACCCGGCTGCTCACCTCAGCATATTAGTGACAGAGCAAACCTGTCAACGTTGTTCCAACATACTTAATATGTAATGATGCATCCATAGTATGAATCTAACTGAGTTAGTTTAGCTACTTCTAATTCTAGTCCCTGACTTCAAACCACCCTCTGTTTGTATTTTTAAACATGCTAGCCAGTATATTACTGGAGGAGGTTCAGTGAAATGGTTATATTCCCTGCTACCATCCTTCCCCCAAGAGCATGGACAAGTGTTTGAGTGAGAAAATGAAGAACAAGCAGAGAAGTTTTGAGAGACTCCAGAGGACTTGTTGAGATAGAATGCACCTTGATACAACATTTTAGTTTTGACTTTTATTGTGAACCACAAGGTAAGAACAAGCTTTCCTGGCCATGTGAGTAGGAGATAAGGAAATGATGTTCAGATACTCTCCAAAACCATGATCCTTGCCAGTGACAAAAGGCCTAAAATTAATCCCTGGCACAGCCCTTCCATTCAAAACATTTCATTACTGGTGGAAGAGTAGGGGAAGAATAGGAAGAAGTTTGCAAACCTTGCCTTACATTCCTTTCCAGAAGTACATCATATCCACCCATGTGTGTGAACAGAAGTTTTATTTCATCCTTAATGGAAAGGTCAGAAAAACATACATCTCCTGCACACAAACATATTGTTAGGAACTCATGGTTAGAAGGTTTGCTTGTCTGTCCATGTCATTTGCTGCAGCTACATTAATATAATACATGCAGAATTCAATATTTTATATATATATATATATATATATATATATATATACACACAAGCTCTTCCACCTTACACCAGGTATTGCTAAGCAATTCCTGATAGGTAATAAAAACTGAAAAAAATACATTTTTGACTGGATATTGATTAAGTTTTCAGAAAAGGAAAATATAAGAATTTTATTTCTGTGTGCACAGGTGTACTCAGATGTACAAGAAAATTGAAGTTTAAAGGCAATATTGGAAACTATTTGAGCAGGTTTAAGATGCTGCTGAGGATAAAATAATTTGCAAAATCACCTGGGAGTCTGTTTTTCATTTTACAATCCAGTTTTTATGACCAAAGTCCACCAGTACACTTTAAAGGGGAAAGCAGAATTTAAAGACAATGTTTGTATCATTTTAACCAGAACACATGTAGAACCTTTTTTTCAACAAGGCCATTCAAGCAAAGCACCATAGCTTAAACAAAAAAAAAGCAAGAAAACATCTCCTCTATAAATATACCATTTAGAAAGTATAAGTTTGATCTGCATTGACTGTAACATTAGCTTCAATGGAGTTACACAGCAACAGTGTACTTTTTCCATTGTATTCTAGTTCTTCCACTGCTAAATTTGTAGAGAAGATGTGATTTTCAGTAAGAACAGAAGGGACATCTTATATAATCTGTCATATTTTTATAGAAGTACCTTTTTACCTTTGATTGTAAGTCTTGCACTAGTTTGAGAAAAGTAATCTTGCATCATAAAACTAACAGAATACCTATAAATGCATATAACCATAGAGAATGATGTATTTAAGTAGAATCTACTAAATATATTTTATGGCAGGTGAAGAAGTATAATCCAAAACATATGATACTGTCTCATTAGTGTTAACTTTATGAAAATGAAAACCATTTGAAATGGTTTTTTAGGTATATTTTTATTTGGACAGTATAGTATATACATCACTACAGAGTTGCAGATTTTCTGAATACAAACATCATCATTCTAATTCTTATAATATTTGTGCACTGTAAAAAAGACCCAAAAAAGCCCACACCTGCTTACATTAAGCCAAAGATCTGTTACTACTTGTGTTTTTGGAAAAAGAGTGAATTATCTTTCCTTTCCGCATTGCAAGAGGAAAAAATTGACTCCTCAAAATTTTAAAATTAAATTAGAGTAGAGCTGTCAAACCAACAAGAGCAGACCCCTTATACATCAAAAGAATATAAATAATATATTTATACTTACATATAATTTTATTCTGAAGAATTCTTCACCTATCCTTGATATTACATATTATTAGAAGTCCTTTGGTGTTGATCATTTTGTGGCACTGCTAAGAGTTTGTCGGAAATGAGTTCAGTTAAAATGGTTTATAAAAATACAAAACATTGTTCACTTTTTATGTCTTTGATTCATTCAACTCTATAGGTGAGCTGCCTTAGCTAAACATGATTTCTTATGCATTAATAAAAAATAATTCATCTGAGTCTAGGCAGATCTTGAGCTTTTTCTCCTCATTGGGATACTAAAATTGAAATCCTAAGGGTTAGGATAAATTGAAACTTGAAGAGTCAGCTCCAAAGCTGAAACTTGTTGAGATAAAGCAGACTGTGCCCTACTTCTACCACTGCAACTTTCATAGTCTTTCATCACTGCCTTTCTTCTCAGAGCTCTGGAAAGCAGCTAAACTGGTATCCAGCCAGGAAGCAGAGAGCCTCTCCAAAGCTAATCTCTTGGAGGGGAAGAACAGTGTTATTCTTCAGGGACTATGTATTAGGTTATTCAGCAAGATCTGTTTAATTTTTTCTTTTATGTATTATTCATTAGACAAAATTCCCATGAGAATGCAGTAAGAAGGTCAGTATGATGGCCTGGGCCAAAATGAAGGTAATTTTTTGCTGGGTTGTGTAGCAAAAAGATGAATAATCAGTGTGACACAAAAAAACCCCACAGCTGTATAAAGATGAAGGACAGTGAACCAATTATTGTTAACTAGTAAGGACAGAAGTTATAATTATCACTTAAGGATGGTTCTGGTATTCCACTATACAGTCTTATGATACAGTCTAATGATTTAATGAGCATTAAAAAGCAAAACATCTGCTAGACAATAGTACAGATATGTCTTATTCCTCTTAAAATTGATGTTTGCTCATGGCACAAATGATTATGGAGATTTTTACAGAATCACAGAGTGGGTCAGGTTGGAAGGGACCACAGTAGGTCATCTGGTCCAACCTCCCTGCTCAAGGAGGGTAATCCCAGAGCACATGGCACAGGATTTTGTCCAGATGGTTCTTGAATATCTCCAGTGAGGGAGACTCCACAGCCTCTCTGGGAAATCTGTTCCAGTGCTTGGTTACCTACACAGTAAGGAAGATCTTCTTCATGGTCAGGGGGAGCTTCCTGCACATCAGTTTCTGTCCATGACCTCTTGTCTTATTGCTGGACACCACCAACCAGAGCCTACCTCCATCCTCTGACTTCCCACTTCAGCTACTTGTGTACATTGTCATCTTCCCTCTCCAGCTGTCTCTCCTCAAGGCTGAACAGGCCCAGCTCCCCCAGCCTTTACTCATAAGAGAGATGCTCCAGTTAATCTCCTTTGTAGCCCCTCATCAGACCCACTCCAGGTGATCCACATCTCTCTTGTCCTGAGGAGCCCAGAACTGGACACAACATTACAGATGTGGCATCACCAGGGCTGAGTAGAGTGGCAGCTTGTTTCAGATACAGATTCATTTACCTAATATTCATGTATAGTTCAGCTTTTATTATTAATAATTTGCAACTTTTCAACTTTGCAAGTTTTGACATTTCAGAGGGAAAGAAGGGTGTTACTGATGTTAACAGCATGCATACTGGAATTAATTTCTGGTTATATCAGTAGAATAGTAGGTCTGCAATCTCATCTTCAAAATATCACATTTTACTATTGTACAGCATTTTTCTATTTTTACTTGTATTTGAGAGAGTATAGGTCAGTTCTTTCTGAATTTGCTTAATAACTCTACTTTTAAATAAATCAGGAGTTGTATTTCTCAAAAAATGGAAACTAGTCAAAGATTAAGAGATAAGGAAATATTTAGATCAAGAGAATAGGATATGCTAATTGGGCTGAAAAGTATATTTTCCTTCCATTTAATTTCAAACATTTTTCCTACTTACTTCAGAAGAAATTATTAGATATCTACATTTTTCTCTTGCTCCTTTAAAAAAAAAGGAATACATTTCCATGCATTATAAAAAGTTGTCTTAATTTGATTTCATTTACTATCAAAATAAAACTTAGTTATTCCACAGGATTGGTTTTCCTATTAATAAAATGACAGAATTTATAATCATTCATTATGACCCAGTTAAAGAACTTTTGATTATGTGCAATTTTTTCTTGCCTCCAGTTAAACAGAAATACTTCCATAGTCTAGAAAGTCTCTTTAGCAAAGTTTCTATAGTAAATAAGGATTCTTTTTACACATTATTTATTGGCATGGAGAATGGATTTCAACTGAACACCGGTGTGGCTGTTTACCTTCAAATAAAAACAATCTGCCTGAAGAATATTCTTGAAAAAATGACTGACAAAAATGCACATGAGTATTCTTACACTTGCATCTTTAAAAAACCCACATAAGAAGAAATGTTGAGTTTTTTCTGTGAGGACAATACTGGGAAAATTCAGCAAATTTAAACATGGCAAACAATTTAAACACATGCTCGGGCAATCTGTACAGGTTATTGAAAAGGACCTGAAGAGTCTGTCCTTGAAATTGAAGCAAATTGGAAACACTGTCTGATTAAGGATAGTGGCATCCAAAGCCTTGTTTTGCAGTTCTATCATTTTGTGTGGTATCTGGGTACACAGAGAAAACCAGCAAAAAGAAATTTCAAGTCTTAGGGTTCAAGAGGAATATATATAATTGGAAACTAAATCAAAGGTCTCTGGTCTAAACAAAAATATAGCCTTCTTTCTCAGCAAAACAGTTTCTAAGAAAGTCTACATGAGCCTGGGACAGAGGAACAAGGAGGCACCAGAGTCTCTGATTTGTATTTCTGCTCGATTTACTTGAGCAGGATCAAACACACTACTGGCAGACCAAACTGTGAACACTTCTAGTGACCACCTAAATCCTGTTTGCAAGACTTAAGTGAGGCATAGGCCTTTACTGGCTGTCAAAACAAAGATGAATTTCATAGTTTATGAGTAAACCAGGAAGAAATGCAGTAAAAGACATAAATAATTTCTCTAAGGTCTAGTTTTAAATGCAGGATTGTTTGTACTGAAGCAGAAACTGTTGAGGGAAACAAGTTCAATTGACCAAACATTTCTTAAAAATTAAAGCAGTTTTTTCCCTTCTGATTCTTCTGTGTGAATACTGATCTCCTATTGTTTCTGCAGAATTTTGAAAATCAATTTGAGTGGCTTACAAATACAAAATATCTGCAATATTGTAATTGCTAGATTTAGTTTAGCAGGCTGCAGCTTTCCTGAGAGCTCAGTGGGGCTGCTTAGGGCAGTGTGACCATTTCACCCTCCCACAGTCCATTTCGGACAGCCCCACGGTTTTGCTCTGGTCAGCTATCAGCGCTACAACCAGTGATGGCAAAGGAGGCAGAGAAGGGTCTCCCATGAGGGTTTAAGAAGACTTTAGTCACATCTTGTCCTGGCAACCCTCAGAGGCAGAGAGACCTTGTGATCCAGGTGCAGGGGGGTTTTCTCAGGGGCTCAGGGGCAGTACATGGGCAGAGTTGGGGTACAGGAACCACTAGGGAGGGCCCAAGGGAGTGGCCAGGTCTAGGGCAGAGGAAAGCAGGAGGGGGGATATGGGACCAGAAAAGCAGTGGGTAAACAGATCACCACACTGCAACATGGAAATGGAATAGTGTTTTTCTTTCTTGGAATTACCTTTTAGACTACCTGGAATAAGGCTGACTAGTAACAGCAGTATCAATACTAATTATGCTAGCATAGGATTCCAATCTTATAACATTTCATAGGCGTCCACAGATCTGTTTGTCATTTCATAGAATTAAGTGGCAATGCATCCCCTGCCTTAGGAAGTTATGAATTGGCACCCCAATTTTTCAGAAGTAATAAGCTATCTGAACAAAGAGCAGACATGTCTATTTTGCATCCAAATGCTTGCTTTAACATTTTGGCATTAGTAGCCTTGTGCCTGGTCTGTAGCTTGTGAGCTTACACTGTCACTTGTATTTTGTTCTTATTTTGTAGTTCTTTGTGTGAAAAAAAATGGCAAGAGTTGGTATGGGTAGGATAGAAAATATGAATTTCTGTGTAATTTTCTGTGTTTATGCAAACACATAGAAAACAAAGTAAGTGCATTTTTATAGAAGAGCTGCATAATGGCTACATATGTAGTTAATAATAAGAAAAAACAAAAAACACCAAAATTGTCACAAAAAATATTAAACTAGACTGTGATTTTCTTCTCTTACCTTTACAGCTGAAGACAATCAAAGACCAGCACCATCCACACCCATGAATCCTCCTCAGATTACAAAATGGGATTTTGTGACAATCCTGCACATGATGTCTAGTCATACAACAGAGGTTTAGGGTAAACCAAATCCCAGTACTTGCCATCTCTTTCAGTAAAGGCTACAAGGTTCTACAATTTTATGGAAATTAAATCATGCTTCTAGGTCATAACTTCATTAAGCTACTAGCTCAGTGGACTATACCTGTCAAGGGCCACTAAAGAGAGAGCAGAGCAGATCTAAGAGCTTGTGTCTTGTTGGAGTGAAATCTCCTCTGGACTCAGGCCCAGAGGAAAGCCAAAGCACAGGGCTTGAATTAAAACCTTTGGATAAGCTGAGATACATGAAGTCACACCAAAGTGAAACAGAAATACAGATTTTTAACTTTTAGTAGAAACATATGCTAAGTGCCTTAAACATTAAAAAGCTGCAGCAGAGACCTTAATCACAGTTCTTACTGCAGCAGTGTTACCTTTTCACAGAATTCTTTACTTTAGACAAAATATAGATAGAACTATACTGTTCACATTTTTTTAGATAGAGTGTTCACATGAACAATAAGAGCTGATAAAAACTGTACACCAAATCTGTGTAATACCTATGTAACACTTGTGTGAGACTTACGACTGTTAGAATTAGACCAAGATAGGCTAAGAAAAGGAAAACTAGAATCATGTGTGAATCTTATTGGTCAGTTAACAAATATAATCCACACTTCTGTAAGGAAAAATGATAGAGCATATAGAATTAGAAGAAGCAGCTGGTTTTTGCCTGCTGTTGCTGCTTGGCTCTATCATGTAACCCCCTTCGAACTCTGCCTTCAAGAAAGCTATGAGACTATGAAATAAAGAACTTAGCAGAACAGCAGCCTCTTCTGCTCTTCTACCCTGGCCCAAGAAGGAAGGATAACCCATCCAAGCTCAACAGTGTCTCTCCACAGGGTCAAATGTGCGCACAGAGACCTTGAAGCTGTATTACCAAAGCTGAGCATGGTACCTTAGAGATGACTGATCCTGGCCAACTTCCAAACACTGGCACAGCCATTCACTCTTGCCCTTCTCACACAGGATGTAAAAACAAGAATAAGGTTGAAAGGCTTGTGGATCTCGATAATGACAATTTGATAATGAAAGCAAAACTGTGCACAGCAAAGCAGTAAGAGGAATTTGCTCACTACTTCCTGTTAGCCCCTTTCTGGAAAGCAGGGCCTCAGTACACAATAACAATTGCTTCAGAACACAAATGCAAGAGGCACAGACTTTCCCCCTTTCTTCTCCTTTCCCACAACATCTTATCATACTGAATATCCCTTTGGGTCAGTATGGGTCAGCTTCCCCCTCCCAACTTTTTGCCCACTCCTTCACTAAGAGATAAAAGGGAGGAGGTAGCAGTGAGGGAAGGAGAGCAATCCTTGACTGTGTTCAAGTAATATTTAGTAACAGCCAAAACATTGATAACAGCACTGTTGTAGACACCAGTTCAAAGCAGAGAACCATATGTGCTGCTATGAAGAAAATTAACTCCATGCCAGCCAGACCTGGCACATACTCCATGAAACCAGAGGGTAGTAAGTTCACCTCTGTGCCCTAAGATAGAAAAAAACCTGAGTGATCTTGTTGACATACATGAAACAGCAGAAAGAAGGGAAGAAGCAAGTGTAAAGAAGTCCCAGAGGTCTCCTGCTTCACTGAATGTTTGGAAAAAGTTATTTAAAATTGTGCCTGAAGCTATGTGCAAATGTTGTGCTAATGCTCAATGTCTGCTAATTTAGAAAATTGTACAGTCGTCTGTCCAAGAAACCTGCTGGCAGCTGTTACTACTGCCCACATTTGTGATAGATCATGAGGCTGTTAAACATAACACTGTAAAGGCATTTTTCTTCCAAAAGTATGTCAGGTGTGAGATTCTGGTCTTCAATTAAAGTTGAGGTACAGGAAAAAAATATTCTGTTTTATTTTTTAAAGAAGTCCTCCTAACTTAACAGCCAGTGGTGTGTGCATACATTCCTGAGCATTGCTGTCACCTAGCTGGACTCATCCCACCACAAAAACCTGCTGCTTCTGTTCCCCACATCAACTTCACAGTCCTGCAAACAATTCTGCTTGTATGAACAGTTCTACTTCGAACTGGAGAACAGCCTCAATGAATTTGGGAAACCCAGAGTTATACATATCAGGGCTCTAGTGGCATACTGAGGAGAAATAATACAGGAAAGAAATTATACAGGCATAGAAGCAAGGGAGAAGGACTATTAGGGAAAAAAAATTAAAAGAAAATACATTTAGTTATTTATTTAATTTGCTCAAAAAATATTCTAGCTAGCACTTAAAGCAGACAAGCTGCCTGCGACAAGGACAAAAATGCCTGAAATACCAAATAGACACTCATGTGCAATAAAGATTTCAGTAGTTTTACTTATAGTTAGCTCTACAGTGGATACCATCTTTAAATTAAGCCCTTCATGGTTTATACTTCCAATTCTATATATTTATATCCTTATATTTAATAGGAAAGTGCATTGATTAACCTCTGATCTTTCCTTCATCAAGGTGTCAGTGCTTCAGCACAAGATTTTCTGAAAGTCTAGCAACTGCTGTGAATTGAAGTTACCTTCTGAAAGTTCTTAAAAGTAGAAACTATAAAGATGTTTAAACTAGACTGTCCTCTTGTTGTTCTGATTATTTTGATTAAAAGTGCAGCCTGTGTGCATCCTGCTTTGAAATTCAAGCTTTTTTTACTGCAACATTCACATCTATTGCTAATGTCAATGACAGGTGTCATTCTAGGACTTAGGAGTTACATATTTGTACAGCTAGAATGTGCACAAGCTACAGGTTTCTGAAAGTTATTTAGTTTTAATATAAATAATGTTTAAGTTGTACTCTGCTTTCAGAATCACCAGTCTTTTCTGTGGAGTAGGAATTCTTACAAAGGGAAACATTATGTCTTATTAATGTAAAGACAAGTATGTAATCATATTAAAATCATAATTTTAACCATCAAAAATATTTCATGTGCCATAAAGAATAAAAGATCACCCTGTGGAGATAGTCTGATCTAATTAGCTACAGGATTTTCCAAAATTTAGTCCTATTAGAACTAGGGCTTATCTTTTAAAAGAATACCTAGTTATCGCATAAGAATTTATTATGAATAAGATGAAGAATCCAAATGCAGAAGCCCTGGTAAATTGTTCCATAGGGAATTGTTCCCTGACTATCAGAAAGTCACAACTACTCTTTTCTAGTGTGAATTTATCTAACTTCTTCCAAGGAGTAGGTGTTAATATATTTGCCTCCTAAATTAAAAGAGGTCATTTTCTTTGAAATTCTATACTGGGTGTGACTGTGTCCTACTTCAGCCATTAATTTCTAGTGAAAACACTGAATTTTGAACTATTCTTAAAAAACTAACCACTCAGTAGTGGGTAGTATTTTCCTTCAGATAAGCAGCTTTCAAAGACCTAAATGGATAAAGCCCTCATAGACCTGGTCTGATACCATAGCTCACTCTGACTTCAGCAGAAGGTTAGAGACCTTCGGTATTGAATTATCTCATGAATGTTTAACCTCATGACCTTTGTCAGTTTCCACAGTGTTGACACCATACTTTCTCAGGTTCATCTTAGTAGTTAAATGAGAGAATGTATATATATATATTTGACAGCTCTTGTCAGTACATATTTGACATATCATTTGAACTAACAGAGAAGAATTAAAAGATTGACTTCCCTGAAATTAATTTCATTAATTAGCACTGCTCTACTTACTTCAGTGGTAATTTTTTAGACAACACACTTTTCCAAAATACATCCCCAAATTAATGAAGCTTATAACTCTTCGTTATTTGAAGGAAGTTTAAACATAAGCTATGCTACGTCCCAATTACACTCTCCTGGGACATAATAAATGGGATTTAAATTGTAAACAGAGATTTATGCACTTCTTGTGCAGGAAAATTTTTATCCATACATGTTTTTTCACTGACATTGCTCATAGAGAAAAGGTCTCTGGATTTAAAATGAAGATAATAATGAAGAAAGAGCGAGTACTAGATAATTTAACCTCATGAATATACTGCAAAAGCAAGTCCATATGTATTAACCCTGTCACAAGAAAGCTGTAATCTTTTGGTTTTCTGTTTAACATCAACTTGAAAAGTGCTAGTTGATAAAAAAACCTTTAGAGAATGAAAACTGAAACCAGAAAGCTAAACATGATAATAATGGTCCATGGTTATCTATTGTACTAAAAAAGGATTTAAATCATAAACAAAACTGTAGTAGAATGATCTGCCTGGGTAAAAGTATGTGACCTGCCTGGGCTTTCTAATGGGCTATGACTCTCTATCCAAAATATAGAATAGAATTCAGCCATCTTCATCTCTGTGCTCAAATGTTCCCTGTAAGGTTGGTTAAGCTCTAACAGATGATGAAAGCAAATTAATTGAATTTCTACATATCAGATGGTCTATCAGTAAGGAGGAAATCACAAACATAAGAGAATAAATGAGCAGTGTGATTAAGATGCTATCCGTATGCTTGAAAAAATCCTAGCAAATTTAGGAATGTTAGAAGTTTCAAGATTGCCTCTATCCTCAGACTAAGGTGGTAAATCACAATATCTGTAAAAGCAGAATGAGCATCCTCAGACTGCTCAGTGTATAACACCACCGCTAGCAATTTTATGTCACTTTTCAATGAAACTGCTCCAAGCATTTTAAACAGGACACCCTGTTTCATTAGCTTTATTTTACAGTTTATGGAACATAGTGAGAAAGTGGCAAAAAAAAAATTATGGGAACAAGGTCACTACTGAGTTCTTACAACTCCAAATTCAGCTGTTCTTAGGCTGCCTTTCAGCCATCCTGAAGATGTAGACTGTCCAGAAAGGAGAGGCATAAATTTTTATGTGCTTCTCTTATGGCTTTAGGAGTATATGTATGCAGTAGTTTCAGTACATATGTATAAATGGATAGGAGAATCCATAACAAAATTGCTGCAGTGATGAGAAGTGGATTTGGTATGAGCCGATCTTTGCACCTACTTCCCTCTCTGGCACTGTCCCACAGCAGCCCTGCAGTCAGCACTCTGTAGACACAGCCAGCACACTGCATCTGGCTTTGGGATCCCAGTGGGAGAAGGAAATCAGTAAACAGTAGGGAGTTCAGCGAAGGACTAACCAAGATGGTCAGGGAGGAGGGCACTTGCCCTGTGAGGAGAGGCTGAGGTACCTGTGCTATTTCAGCTGTCATATTGTAATGGGAAATATTCTGGTTTTAATCAGAAAAATATTACCATATATGCAGGCTTTGTGGAATGTGAAGATCTTGTTAACATCATGATACCATTAATAAATAAAAATATACATTCCTTTAACTACTCTGCTCATAATGTGTAAGTTACTGTGTCAGCAGTTTTAGCTACTAATGACTGGGGATGTATAAAAAGGAATTTAATGCCACTTAGAAAATCACAAGCCAAAGCCTGGAAGCAGAGATTTTCATCATAGGGGAAAAAAAAAAATAAAAAGGTTTTTTTCATATAAGTCTATTGTTTATAGCAAAAATTACAGAAGAACAAAACAGTACAGGAATTAAAAGTATAGAATGAAAAAATTAATGTCTATTCCATGCTCAACACTGTAAATATTTCAGTGCTGTTGAAACTACAAATTTTAAAGTAAAACAAAACAAAAAAATCTACTCCTAGACACCTCATTATTACAAATGTATGCATGATAAATATAACATGCAGTAAGTAATTGACAGATAGTATTTAAAATTTCATGCTCTACAGCAAAATGTTTAGAAAGGCATCTATGCAAATCTTGTCTAGACCTTACCCTTGAAAATACCTAAGCACATGTATACTTGTACCTGTGAAAAATTGCTCAAATGTGTTAAGCTATTAAGCTTACAACAATGAACTAAAAAAAATGACAAGAGAAGCACTTATATATAGCAGGAATCAGAAGATGAAGAAATGATGTCTTTAGACTGAACTGACTTAGGTACCACACTCCTTTAATTTCCATGAAATTCTGCAGAAGTAGAATACCTGTGTATGACTGCAGTATCATGCCTGAAGTCTACACAATTAACAAGTGATAAAAACTTGATCTGTCACATACTTCTAGAGGAAAGTATATTTTCTAAGAGGAAATGGGAATTTAAAGTGGGCCTTCAGTATGTAGGGGGCTGTGAAAGTCCAGTATCAAATATGCTGGATTAACTGTGCACAGTGCAACTGTTCTAAGTATATGTAGCATTGCTGAAGAATTGGACTTCTGTGCCTGTGTGCAGACACTCCATATTGCACCTGTGCCATTTCATTTTTCTCCATCTACTCACATTTGCACCCCAGACTGTGACTGATTCCATCAAGATAGCTCTGCTTGTGAAACTCTCAGTCTTTACTCCTGAGTAACTTATCAACTTCATTTCTTTACAGACAATTGTTTCAGAGAAATAAGTAACACTGCAGTTTAGACCTTAACAATAATACTATTGGTGTACAATACTAATGTAAAAAAAATAAATAAATAAACATGTATATGCAGTTTTTTACAGTATAAAATGGGGTACTGAAAGCAAATATTTCTTGGTATTGTTTGGATTATGTAGGCTGTTAAAACTTATGATTAGTCATGTACCTTAACAATAGGTAAACCATTAAGTAGATAATGGAGACCAACACACACACACCATATAATAATTACTTCACAGAGGATGTAAGAACTACAGTGTCAGAAACTGTATTTGCATCAGTTGATTGAAAAGATCCTTTAACCCAAGACTGGATCAGGCATCTGCCACAATTATTTGGGCACTTATGGTACCAGTGGCATAGATTTTTCATATGCTGTGTTAAAAAAATCTTTTATTGGGTGCTATAGTCTCATTTATCTAGAATCTAGGATTGTATTTGAACTCCTGATTGGACACAATACAGGAAACAACCTAACCTCAGTTCCTTATAGAGTAAGAGAACAAGCAATTGGAAGAAAAGCACAAAAAAAATAAAACCACCAAGAATAATTTATAATAAACAAGCAAGAATAATTTATTGAAAACAAAACAAAAAACAAGCTGCCTAAGATTATGAAGGCTAGACGAACCAGTCATTTCTTTTAAATGTTAGAAATCTACTGGATGGAGAAAAATGCTTGATAGGTGCAGTTGGACACCTTGTGTTGGAATTCTCTTTAGATGAACTGTCCAGTTTACCTTGGAAAACCCCTCACATGATTCAAATCTAATTGTGCACACATTCAAACCAATGAATAAAAACCATTCAAAAAATTGGTAGCATTTCAGAAAAACAGGAGACCTTCTGAATATGGTGGTGTCCTTGGTAAAATAATAAATATAAAAGTTTGCTATCCAACCTGACATGCATGTAGATATAGAGCATATTTAATTGCAGGAACAAGGCTGTGCTAATTCTGTTGCCTTTATTGCTGTTTGTTGAGATTTTTGAGACTTTTTTGGAAGAGTTGGGCTTACAGAGTCTATTAGTTAAAGTCTTCCCTGTGTTTCTGAATATCTATGCTTACCAAACTATCTGTAGAGGCAAATGTGTGTGTATCCTATTGTGATAAAGTAATAGGATCCTGCCCTCAAGTGACAAGTATTTCAGCATCAGGAATGGTAAACAAAGATGATACCCAAAGGTAAATTTTCAAGACAATTTGGAATAGGCAGAATCTCATTATTTGTCAGTTCAGCATGTAGACCCTGGTATTTTGTGTTAAAAGCATAGCTGTAAGTCACCCACATATGGTACATTGTCAAAAATTTTGTTATGAAAATGTGATTTTCCAAGGGTTTTGCATGTCATTCTCTGACATATGACACAGTGAATTTATTGCAAGAAATATGTTGTAGAACACTCTCACTTGGAGTCAGTGGATTGCAAATTATCTGCAAAAGCAGTGTTAGCCTATTACATACCTGAAACCAATATAAAACCAAAAGGATTTCAAACCCTTTCAGGCATTCAGAAATGTGTGACTCTGATTTTATTCCCAGTGTAAAAAATGAATTCATTATAGCTTGAATCTTGTGTTTTGTATGAGGAGAATCACAGAATCATTAAGTTGGAAAAGACCTCTACGATCATCAAGTCTGACCTTTGACTGAGCTACCATGCCAAATAAACCATAGCACTGTCCAGTTGTTTCTTAAACACTTCCAGGGATGGTGACTCCATCACCTCCCTGGGCAGCCCATTACAATGCTCAGCCACCCTTTCAGTGAAAAAATTCTTTCTGATATCCAACGTGAACCTACCCTGTTGCAGCTTGAGGCCATTTCCTCTTGTCCTGTTGCATGTTAACTGGAAGAGGAGACTGACCCCCACCTGGCTACACCTTCTTTTCAGGGAGTTATAGAGGGCAATAAGGTCTCCTCTGAGCCTCCTTTTCTCCAGGCTAAACAATCCCAGCTCCCTCAGCTGATCCTCATAAGACTTAACTCTCCAGACCCTTCACCAGCTCTTTTGCCCTTCTCTGGCCTCGCTCCAGCCCCTCAATGTCTTTCTTGTAGTGAGAGACCAAAGAGCTGGATACAGGACTCTAGGTGTGACTTCATCAGTGTCGAGTACAAAGGGACAGTCACTTCCCTAGTGCTGGCCACACTATTGTTAATACAGGCCAGGTGCCATTGGCCTTCTTGACCACCTGGGAACACACTGGCTCATGTTCAGCCAGTTGTCAAGAAACACACTGGACAGCCTTCCAGCCGCTCTTCCCCGAGCCTGTGGCCCTGCATGGGGTTGTTGTGACCCAACTGCAACTTTTAAATGTGATACTGCTGCAGCATGACTGATTGTGCTGGGTTTGGCTAGGTGAAATTTAATTTTCCTCATAGTAGCTAGTATGGGGCTGTGCTTTGGGAAAACACTCCTGATAATTCAGGAATGTTTTTGTAATTGCTGATGAGCGCTCTCACAGAGCCAAGGCATTTTCTGCTTCTTATCCCACCCCACCAGTGAGGAGGCTGGGGGTGCACAAGATGCTGGGAGGAGATACAGCTGGGACAGCTGATCCCAACTGACTCAATAGATATCTCACACCACATGGTGTCATACTCAGCATATAAAGCTGGGACAAGAAGAAGAAAGTGGAACATCTGGAATGATAATGTTTGTCTTCTCAAGTCACAATTACATGAGATGGGACTCTGCTTTCCTGGGGATGTCTGAAATCCTGCCTGCCAACAGGAAGTGGTGAATTAATTTCTCAGTTTGCTTTGCTTGCCCACATACTTTTGCTTTACCTATTAAACTGTCTCTATTTCAACTCACAAATTTTCTTCCATTGTCTCCCCCATCCCACTGGGGAAAGTGATCTAGAGGCTGTATAGGGCTTAGTTGCTGGCTGGGGTTAAATCACAACATTGTCCCAAAGTCTGTCAAAACACAGTATGTCAGATTCAGCTTCCTTTCACAAATATATCACAATGTGTTTTGATAGGGAAGGGATATATTTTAATTATTTGCTTTTAATCTGACTCCAGACCTGACATATGGCACCTCATTAAGTTCTTTTCACTTGTTCAGTGAAAAATGACCATCCACAAAGGAGGCATGCAATTTCTGGGACAAAAAATAAACTCAGAAAACTTTGTGTCATCTTACAAGGTAAGTCAACTTGTGCAGAGCACCTGAATTTTGGTTTTGAAGGATAGCTGCCACAGCATCTGTAACAGCCTGTTGGCCAATAAACTTTTCATTTATACCTCAGAACTCTTCCCCTGCCACAGACTTCAATGATCTACCAAAATCAAATAATAAACTCATTCTCCATTACAAAATGCAGGTAAATGCTTAAAAATCTGAAATCAAATGAGAAAGAAAAGGACATGTAAATTGTTTTCTTATTTAGACAGTACCTTATTATCATTCAGCCAGACTTTTGAAAGCAAGAAATCCATTCTACAGCATGTAGAAATTCAAGACACATACAGCAGCTGGGATTATTTGAAATGGAGAAATATGACAGTATTTTTTCAACCTCCCTGTAACACAGCTAATCATGCACAATTTAGGCTAAGGCTTTCAGAGGGGATGAGTCATAGAACCATAGAGTGGTTTGGATTGGAAGGGACCTTAAGGATCATCTAATTCCAACTCCACTGTTGTGTGCAGGGACACTTTCCAGTAGACCAGGTTGCTTAGAGTTCCAACCTGGCTGTTTGGGGTGACCTTATGATGTGTATCCCATATCTCTGCCTAGGAAAGCTTGCATCTCCTTCTTGTTGGTTCATGCCACCAATGCCACATGGAGCAAATGGCAAGATGGACGGTGTCAGATTCCCACTGAGCATTGGCTACCATCCATGAATCAGCCTTCAATTCACGCACTCGTGCTGCCAGAGCAAAGGTGGGTTGTCCACCCCACCTCTTCATATCTTCCCCAGGAATTTCCACAGCTCACTTTGTGGGATGTTCCTTCTCTCTGGGGAACATCTGCGGAGAAGGCACTCTTTAATCTCCTGGAGACTCTTCTTTATTCCATCTTCCAAACCGGAACACTGGCCTTGAACACTTCCAGTGATGGGGCATCCACAACTTCTCTGGGCAATGAGTCACCAGAAAAACCCAACATCCTGTTCAAGAGCAATACATAAGACACACTTACCATCAGGTACATCATGGAGAGTTAAGGAAAAATAATGGTATCCTGAACTTGCATAGCACATTTCATCTGGTCAACCAAATGTACTTCACAGGCACGTGCTTTAGGCCCTGCAAAGGTGTTCTGCCTATGGGTTTTCTAAAAGGTGTATTTTTCTCTTGCTGAGTTTCCCTTTATATTATTCTTGGTCACCCTCTTTGACTATGGAAGCAGGCAAGATTTCGGTCCCTGAAGGACTAAACAATCCAGGGGAATAAAATCTTCAGTCCAGGAGAACAGTATCTTATCCCTAAACTTTTCTGATACAATATATTCCCAGCCTGAGAAAGAATTTGAGTTTTCCAGCAGTCATTTTCCTAGGTTCTTCCATCTCCCTCCACTCTTACTATTACTTTGATGTGAAGCACCAATCTCCGGCCTTTTCTGGAAGCTGTGAAACAGAGAACCAGGTCATCCACATGTTAAGGAAGAACTTGGATCTCTTTTGCAATGGCAGATACCATGTTTAGAGTGGTATTTAAGCTCATATGTATGTGCTGGTAAGCCAAATTACAGCAGCAGCGGAAAATCCTTATTGTGCTACAATTTTTCAACACTCATTTGAAAAGAATATTTTAATCAAATGATTCTACTGTTACTTGAGAACAAAACTTGTTTAGTTTTCCTTAGGAAGAATATTATCAGACAAAGGTTTCTTTATACTAAATGAAGTACCACGATAGATAAAATTGTCAAGTCAAAACAAAAACTCAAAGGCCTTATGTAGCTCTTCAGACATCTAGAAATCTCTTTCTCACGTTTTTAGTATTGCAAAGGCTCCAGGTCCTCTGCTGATAATGTTAAAGCATTGAAGAGATCAACAAATTTGGGAGGAATGTGTTATAATTTGGCACAGAGAGAATTATATAACTTGGAGTCTTCAACCCAAAGAACTGGCAAGTTTTGCCATAGGGTGAATATCCTCCTTACTTTTTCTGTAGTCCAACTACATAATTCCTTGTCTCATTAAAAAAAAAAACAAAAAATTGTATCCAAGGCTATTTAGCTCCCATTTTTTGAACTACCTTCCTTAATGTTGACAGATATTGAGTATAAATTCTGCTTGTGCTGAGAATGTTGTCATTTCTTCCTAAAGCATGAGGATACTGTTCAATAATAGTTGTGGCTCTCTGAAAATTTTCCAGCACTGACAATATCCCATATGGCGATATACTGTGGTGAAAAATTCCTACAGTCCTACTCCAGACACAGTGGCTAAAGCACACCTTTAGCTTACTAAAGGTTTTACATCCATCTCACACCTTCTGCTACGCAGAAAAAGGATAACAAATCTGGAAAACTGAGACACAGTAACTTTGAAGCCTTCCTAGCACGTCCCAGGAAACCACGGGCACTGGGAAAATACATTCAGAAAACTTCAGTGATAATCCAGTGTTCTTTCCTTCAAATTCATCAATCTTAGTTATATTTCTATCTTAGATGGTCAAACATAGAGTTTTCAATCTTGCCACTGAGATCAGCTCAGTTGTTAGAGCCTGGTGCTAATAACACCAAGCTTGTGGGTTCAATCCCCATATGGGCCATTTACTTAAGGGTTGGACGCAATGATCACTGTGGGTCCCTTCCACCTCAGAATATTCTGTGATGCTGTGAGTAACACTGTCCTGTCAAGCTGGTCTTGTATTCATTAGTGCATTTATACTACTGATAGTTAGCCAGGCTTCATATTCTTGACCCTACATTATTACCTCTGGTAATGGTCCCACTTTCCTCCAGACAGAATGTGATGTTACCTTATCTTCCTTTGCATTCTTTCTTCTAAAATTAAGGAGTTCTCTTTTTTTCTTCTCTTTTCATGAACACTTTTGATTCATATTCCTGCATTTCATAGAATTATAGAATGGTTTGGGTTGGAAGACAGCTGAAACATCATTGTAGTGGGTTCAGTTTGAACCGGGCAGAAACACCAATTAGTGTGTAATGGATGGGTCCAAAATACTCATTACTTACTTATTTACCTTCTGTGAGATAAGAATGAGGAGAAAGCAAAGGAGGCACAAAACTTAAAAGAATATAAAGAAGTTTATTAACAGACCTAAAAGAAAGGAAAAAAAAAAATCAGACCAAAACCTTCAGAACACTTCTCCTCCCCCCAGCTTTCTCCCTTCCCCCACTGACAATGTAAAAAGACAACCCTTGAGATGTTCAGTCTGTTTACCACTTCCATGATAACCTTGTTCAGTTCACTTAGGGAGAGGAGTCTCTCTTGCTCATGCTATGGAGACATCTCCACAAGAGGTTCTCTCATGGCTTCAATGTCACAGCGAGACAGCCGCCCGGGTTGGTTCTCTGCTCGCATGTGAGAGTCCCTTCCCCCGACTTGCAGCTTTCCCCACAACTGCTTTCGAGGGTCCAATCTTGAGCTACTGGGGTACCATTTTATGGATGAGCTGTTCAGAAGCAAAGGTTCTCTTCACCTATCTCTGGGAGCATCTTCATCTCTAGGAACAGAGGTCTTCTCCTTCCGATTTGGAGCAAGAGTCCTCATCACTTCCATCTCTCCCTGTTCAAACTTGTCATCAAATTACAGCTGCTTCAACATTTGCTTGTTTCAGCACAGGTACTTTTGCTCTCAAGTACAGTTTGAATGCTCCACCCCCCATGCTTTCATGAATTACAACGGGTACTCTGATGTATCATAGTCCATCACCACCATAGGTTTACAACAGAATTTCAGCTTCTAAGCATCTCCTCTTTCTCCTCCCTGAGGGTTTCAGCTCTTCCTTCTTCACTGACTTTGGTGTCTCTATGGTGTTTTCTTCACCCTCCCTCTTCCTCAGACTTGGAAGAGGATTGATGCAGGCTTCATCTGTTCTGGAGGAAACTTACAGCGCTAAAAGGGTTAATCTCACCCCGGCCCCACAGCTGGAATTCGCTTATCGCCGTTGGTCACATGATCTTTGCCAGGCAGTGGGCAGCTTCAGCTGAATCTTCGGCTGCACTGGAGGGGGGGCTGCCTGCACAGAGCAGGGCTGCGGGGGGGCTGCAGATGGAACAGGGCCACACCACGGCCGATCCAGCTGGGCTGAGCAAGGCCTGTCCCAGCCCCGCTGGGCCGCCTGCAGGTCCCCCCCCACTACCTGTCCAAAAGCCAGAAGGCAAGAGAGCTTTCCCAGGCTCTGTTCATTCTTAAATGTGGATCACAGAGGTGTGTCAAGCTTCTTAAGTGGCTTAAAAAGTTGCCAATATTCAAACTAGCCAGTTGATAGGTTCTGTCAGGTCATAGAGGAAGCTGTAAGTGCCTCTTTGCAAGAGAATCACTTCCGTAGCTATGCTAACCCATGACTAGTCCAACCCTCCTGTCATGGGCAGAGACATGTTCTACTACATCAGATTGCTGAAAGACCCATCCTATCTGTTTTTGAACATTTGCAGTGATGAGGCATCCATGATTTCCCTGGGCAACCTGTTCCAGTGTCTCACCAATCTCCTCATGAAAAATTTCATTCTTACATCCAAACTACATCCATTCTCTTCCAGTTTAGTAAAAAGTATCTCTTCTTCTTAGAAGCCCCCTTTATATATTGAAAGAACACAATGAGTCTTGTCTACTCCAGGCTGAACAATCCCAACTCTCTCAGCCTGTCTTCACAGGATTGGTGCTCCAGCCCTACAATCATCTTGGCCCTCCTTTGGACTTCCTCTAAGAGATCCATGTCCTTCTTGTGCTTGGGATCCCAGAGCTGGATGCAGCCCTCCAGGTGGGCTCTCTTTAGGGCTGATAAAGGGGTAAAATATCCTTCCCCCACATGCTGCCCACACTGCTGTGAATTCAGCCCACAGTACGTTTGCCTCGCTGTACTGTAAGCAGACATTGCCAAGTCATGTCCACCTTTTCATCCACCAACCCCTCAAAGGGCTTCTCAGCAGGGCTGCTCTATGTCCATTCTTTGCCCAGCCTGTATTTGTGCACCAGGTCGCTTGCAATCCTTAGGGATTCCTGATGTGTGTGTGGGGAGGTGGTGGCTGCTCTTACCCCTGCCCACCAGACACAGGCTTCCTCATCTCCTCTCGGGCCAGATGCTGGCTCTGGGCACATCTTGGCACTCCCTTGCGATTTGTCCACCTCAGGAATCCCCTTCCCCTGCCCATCATGATGACCCACTCTGCTGTGGGACCTACCTTCTACAGAATTGAAAAAGCTGGAAAAGAATATTTTCCCTAATATAGAGGGTTTTTCTTCATGAAGTGCAAATTCCTGTTTCAAAAGACAGAAACCATTAGATAAATATATTCTTCCTGTGTAACCTGCAATTTAATGTTTTCTGAATAATGATCAAAACTACTATCACATTTATATTTTGCATTTTAGTTTTCAGTAAATATGAGTTTCAGGAAAAGCAAAATCTTTTAGTTATGACCTGACAAACAATTTTAGTATGCAATGGGTACATATACGAAAAGTTTCACGCCGCTTAAAAAATTTTTCAAACTATCAAGATTGTCCCATCTTTTTTAACATTTAAGAACTCTATTAAAAGTAAAGCTAACTGAAACAGTGTAGATGAAGGATGAAATTTTGATGACAACTGGAAAAAATAAGAATCAGAATGGAAAATTATCATCTATGGTTAAAAAAATTGCAAGTTTTGAAATCCTTTAGTGGCTCCCAGATAAGCCATAGCAAACCTAAATTCAGCTGAATAATTTTTAATTAATGTACTACTGTAGGACGCTACATATGTAAGAAGGTGCAGTTTTGTAACTTCCTGTGTTTACAAAGATGCATCTCGTTCAAAAAAGATGCATCTCGAGCCAACACTCAAGAGTGACTGATACAATAATGGAATAGAAACCAAAACTGCACTTTGTCACACCCTCTGTGCAGCTACGGTTTTGTTACTTAGTGATGGCAACACTTATGTGGAAGCTGAAGAGCCATTTATTACATAGAGCAACAACCTGATTACTCTAAAATATGACTGGTTTTCCACATTATCTGGAGTTACAGTTCAGAAATAAATAGTTATGGCATGGTTGTCCATGGTGTTCAGCTGTGGAAAAAGAAAAATTACTCATTATGTTGGTTTATTGGCTTCTGTATTAAATCAAAATGTTTGTTGCATTTTTTTCTAAGCATTGTCACTCAGAAAAAGACCACAGGTGTTTTTTTGAGGAGATGGAAAAGTAAAACTATTGCTTTTTGTACATGAACTTAAGAAGTACAACATTGTAATGAGACATCAAGCTGGTCAAAAGTTTTGTTCAATATTTTGGACTTTTTGTAAGCTTATATATTTTGAAAACCTTAAGTAATGAGTTTGGTTTTATTTTACCACTTCTGCTTTCATTTTGCTCAATGTGTAGAATATCAGATTAAGGATTATGCAGCTATTCAAATGCCACAAAATGAGTTTCTCCTGTTGCCATCACAAATATGAATGGTATTATCTAAGTTGACGAATGTTCACATCTGTCAGTGAATGTGTTTCCACACTTTAGACCTTTCCACCATAGCAAGTTCAGCACAGTGCAAACATAAGTTAATTTTGCACGTGGGGGTGTGTGTGTGTGTGTGTGTACCAAAGTGAAAGGCAAAGCTTTGTGTAGCCTTTCCCTCATCTGGGCAAGCCCAGTTCACAAAGCTGATCAGCTGCACTGATCCTCATTCTTTTAAGCAGTGATCAGGGACCAGGACTCAATTTTTGCTTTTTCTTTTTTTTTTTCTCATTTTCATTTTGATTATAATAAAAGGTTGCAGCAAGAAGGTAAAATCTTCTGTCCCCACACCTATCAACAGGTAGAGAACTCTTCTTTGTGATGGGAATTTCTAGTCCTTAAATAAAGGAGGCAACTGGGGTAAGGTGCTTTATAATCACTGGACTGAGTAGTAGTCAAACAGCACCAAATACCACTACATGCTACCTGCAAAGGGGTGGCCTTTGGGGGGCTTGCAGGGTGATGAAATACTTAAACGCAGCAATTGCACAGTGAGTGAAAATACAAAATCTCTGTGTGAATTGGTGCCTAATGATCTTACCTGTGACTTTGCTTTTCCACACTAGGAAACCACTTCAGCCCTCAAAATCAACAGTTACTAACTTGGCTGAAGTAAAAGCAGATTAGATGGAGTTTAGTCTGATAAATAACCGAAATAAGCAAGTTGGGACCATGGAATCTGCTGAAATACTAACTGTAACCATTGTTGCATGATTTTGTGTTGACATTTGGAAGGAATACAGTGAATTGAAATCCTGACCTCATGCAGGAAATAATTAAAAGAGTGGATGAAATGGTACTTCCACTGAAGTCAGCACATATAGTTTGATCCCAAGTGTGCAGTCTTTTTTTTCTTTTCAAAAAAATAAATGGAAATACTTATTCTTTGAAGTCTATATTCATTACAACTGTCTTAAGACATGAAAACAGCTATATATGGTACTAAAAATGCAGTGCAAAGCTACCTAGCTTTGCTGACATTATATTTTGTGCTGAGATTTCTGTTTGAAGGCTGAAATGCACTGAAATATTTCAAGTGAAACAGTAAGCAAGAATATGAAGAATAAGGAAGCTTTCACCAAAAGTCACAACACTACAAGTCCATGTGACCAGCTTTATCTGATCCCATTAGAGCTATCAAACCTAAAGCGTAAAAAAGGGAAAAAAATACAAAAAGAATTGCATATCTGTAGTATTTAAAATTTAATGACACGATTATAATGAATAGTACAATTTAGTATTACATTTTATTGCAGCACTTCAGCACTCTTCATACCGATTCTTCTCCAGGTATTGTTGTTTTGCACAACAACTTTACTATTGACAGGAAATATATCACAGAATCACAGTAGGGGAGAGGTTGGAAGGTATCTGTGGAGGAGGTCTAGGCCAAACAGCCTTGATGAGGCACCATCATTTGCAGGACACAACTCAGGATCATGTCCAGTCAGACATCAAACATCTCCAAGGATAGAGACTTCATGGTCTCTTTGGGCAACCTGTGACAGCATTTGAATACCTCCTGGGTAAAAAAATATTTTCTTGTATTTAAATAGAATTTCCCATATTGGTTTGTGCTTGTTGCATCTTATTCTTTCATTGATCATCACTAAGATGAGCCTGGATCCTTATTATATCTATGATTCATTACATATTTATTCCCCATAGTCATCTTTTCTCCAGACTGAAGAGTTCAAGCTCCCTCAGCACCACTTTGTTCCCCAGATTCTCTGGCCCATTAATCATCTTTGCGGCTATTTGTTGGTCTCACTCCAACATCTCCATGTCTCTCCTGCACTAAGGAGCCCAGAACCAGATACAGTACTCCAGATGTGTCTCAGAAGTGCTGAGTAGAGGGGAATGATCACCTCCCTCCCATGCTACTAGGCTTCCTAGCGCACTCCGGGTTGCTGCAGATGCTGCATAGTGAGGAACTGCGATCTTCCCAAAAGCATCTCGTTAGCAAAGCTCCTCGCCAGGACCACCCCACACTCACACGCGTACACGCACACACACGGATACCTCCAGTAACATGAGTCGATGGCAAAGAGCTGGGAAGGGTCTCCGTGCAGAGTTCCACGGACAAAGGTTTATTGCAGCCTCACCTTGAAGGGATCCAGGGGTGAAGACAAAAGACAATAGGGGGTCCAGGTTTAAATATGGGAGCAGATCAAGCATCAGGGACCAATGATCTGAGGGCACAGGGGCGGTACAAAGGCGGGACTAGGGAAAGGGAACCAATAGGGAAGCTCTGGGGGAGTGGCGAGGGGCAAAGGCCAATGGGGGGAACCTGGAGTGGAGAACCTTCTAGGGCATGGGCCATATACGGTAACAAAGGGGTGGAGAGGCCACAGGCCGACCGGGGATGCAGAACTGGGGTACATTAGGATAGCAACACAAAGCATCCTGGGGGATGCTTCTTTTCTCACCCTAACCGTGGGAGGAATCTCTGGTGCTAGGGACTGTCTTACCAGTGGATTGTCTTTGTGCCTTGTACCACAGGCTAACTGCCTGGACAGCTTGTTTCTTAATGTCTTTGCTGCCAGCACACTTTGCTACTTTATGGACAACTTGATGGTCACCAAGACATCAAAGACTCTTCCTGCTAAGTTGTTCTGCATCATTTTGCACCCCGTGTTCTTACCAGTACATGGAGTTACTCCTATCCAGGTGCATTTCTTTTTGTTCTGTTTTGGTTTAGCCCATTTCTTCTGCCTGTTGAGGTCACTCTAAATGGCAGCAAAACAAATATATTTTAGCATATATTTGAATATATTCTTCTATGGGTGTAAAAACCCCCAAACAAATGCAGCATGGTAAATGATAGAGTTGGTCTCATTGTGCAAAGAATCTACAGTCTAAGCAGAGAAAACATTGTGAAGGTAGGTAAAGAGGGCTGTCCTCAATTTAGAGAGAAGAGCAACAGAAGCACAGAAGTTAAATTGTCACCCTATCTTTAAAAAGGGAATCTGTGGTAATGAATCTACATAATATTCCCTAGTCCACTCAAATAATCAGATAATTTTTATGCCTGAGTACCTCAAAATAAACATAACATGCAGATAATGCTGTACAATGAGCAATACCAGAAAATTTGGTGAAGTAGACCTTGATCACACAAAAATTAGGAAAAATTACCAAAGACACAAAGCATTATTAGTTCTCTTGTAAAAAGGGCAAACTAATTCAACATAGCAATCCTACAACTTTTTTCAATATTTGAAAATCCAAACAGAGTTCAAAAGCTAAATCTCCTTTTCATACAGCAAGCAGTACTCTCTGTGAAAAATAATACAAATAGCTCTTAAGGCCCAAAAGAGAAAATATGATCACAAAAACTTGGATTTCATCTTTGATACCAAGCTAATACATTAACCTATATCTCAGTTCATTATTGTTTAAGAAACAATCCGGGCAAAATTTTTTAGGTTTTTTCAGGCCTTTTAACTGCTCTTGCAAAAATCTCTGTTTGATACTGGGTGTATCAAAATCATATCACTCCTGAATCTGTACTTTAACACATATAACAATGGAAAATATTCAGCTCATCTGCATTTTGTATACAAAACATGTATATTCAATATTATTTAAATAACAGCACAACTTTATAGATATTACTTATATGAAGTTACAGAAAAAATGATATTCTGAAAGGAATATTTGTTCCCTGTTTCTAATCTTTCAGCTGTTACATGAGAATGAGGCTCTTTGGATCTTAAAAGCTGAATCTCCTATATCACAAACAGGTTTTTTTCATCTTGTATCTCAACTGTTCAGAAACACATTTCTTATCAGCTGAACACATGCACAAACAGCACAGGATTTTATATTGTATTATGCATACACATACTTCATCAGTATGCTGAAATCAAATGACCAAGTATATATTTATAACAATATACACACACACCAGGGAATTTCTTCTTGGATGAGTGAAATAAAAAATCCTCTCTCAGAAGAACGCAATATGGTGTTTAAATATATATTTGCAAATTTTAAAAAATGTTAGACTGTACTATGCTGCACTGAAAAAAAGGAAAAAGGATATGTTTCTTGTTTTCCATAAGCTTTTACACCAGAAGACTGCAGCTGACACTTTTTATCAGAAACAAGCTGTGCTCTGCTCTTGCCAATTAAAACCTAAAGACACATCAGTCCTTTTATTACTTATTTTAGTTCAGTATTACCTGGTGGGATATTTCTATTCCTTTTTAACAGGAAAAAAACCACCTGACAGAAATTTAAAAGGCATAAACTTTGCAGCTGCATGGTTCTTGCTGGACATCATCCCCTGCCCTTGGGCAAGGGCACCTTCTCCAGCCAGCAGTCCCTGCACCTCAGGATAAGAGACCAAAACAGACAGAGAAAATCAAAGGACTCTTGTTCACAGTTCAGTGTGACTCTATTACATTACAGTTTACAAGCTGAGGAGTCAGTCCAGTTATATCACAGACCTGAAGACATAAGACATGGCTGTATTTAAATAGAAATAACAAACCAGAAGACTAAAAAAAAAGGTGCCAAACAAAGGCAAGGTGAAATGAGATGCATTTTTGCACATTTCCTCACCTGAAGCCAACTTACTGTGCTGAGCCTTCTGCTGTTACAAAGGTATTCCCTGCTACCAGGTCTCCACACAGGAGGAAGATAGGATACAGTGGAGTAAAAGAGGCAGATAATTCACCTGACTGTCTGCTCTCATCAAATAGCATAATTAATCTCCTCTGCAACTGGCCCTAATGAAGATAAGGTATCTAAAATTATTCTTCTGAAGCAAACAGGGACACAGGAAATTAAACTAATTTTAATCTGAATCTGAGCCCACTGCAGTCAAAACATATTTGATTATCTCTCAGAAGAAGCCAGAAGAACTTCTGGAAGGTGTCAGTAGCCGAAGTAGGATACCCAGAATCTTGTAGAGCCTGGATAAATAATAATGTTTTGCAGTAGATAGTGAAACTTATATTAACCAGGAGTAAAAAAATAAATTATTCTGTGCTGAAGTATGTCTCTGTCTTATTACAATCTTTATCTCCCCGAATAAAGTTCTCCAGTAGGCAGAATCCTCAATTCTAATCTGACTGAGTCAATGACTCAGTCTGTGACCTTGGGCTAATCACTTGACCTTCGTCTGAATCAGTCAAGCCAGCTAAAAAATTGTGTGAAAATATCACATCACTGAAAACCATATTCTGTACCTTAAAAGAGGTTTTCTTTAGAAAAAAAATATAAACTGCAGTGAAGAAAATAAAATATTTTTTAGCTTGAACTCTGGGTTAGAAGGCCAAACCAATAACTTCCAGTGTTCACTCTATAATGATACGATGATTGCCTCATAAATACCATGACACTGTGTAAGATACATATAAATAAATTGTCTGCAGTTACTTTTTAAACAAAGTTTATTCACATATATGAAGTATTAAAGAATTTTGTCAGTTCAACTTTTCAACATTTAAAAAATCAGTGTTCTCAATGTCTGCTGCAACCCTGCAGAAGAAAGGAAAAAAGTTGAAGCTTATTAAAATTTATGTAGCTCACAGCAAGGTTCAAAACGCTTTCCCATTTCAAACCAGTGAGATTCAAAGGAGAACAAACAGTTCAAACAAAATATCACTGAAACCAGAAAAAAATTTAACTAAAAAAAATAATTCCTTTAATGTGATTATTAAAGAGTTGGAAAATAATATGTAATGTATGCAAGATTATCTACCCTTCAGCTGTTATCAATTATTGAATTTTCTAGTTGAAGAAAAGCCAGGGTTTTAACATCTTGTGTTCCAAGTATGCCCTGAAAGTTTACTATTTCAATCTGTGAATAGAAAATCTAACATAAACTAATTTTGTTGCAAATTGTCTGAGATTACAATAGTTGAGGGGTATAAACATAGTCATAGAAAGCAAATAATATTTCAAATATGCATAACACATTAAAAAAATGGCCAATATTTCTTGATCTTTTATTTTCTTCCTTCATTTGCCAAATTCTTTCTTTTCATTTTGCAGTAAAAAAAAAAGTGAGAAAATAAAAGTTTTAAGCAAACAAACAAAAGAGTATTATTTTGAAAATTCAAACATGCAATATGTAACACCCCTAAAACAAGAAGACTCATTTTTATATCGTGGGCCTGAAATGAAACACTTCAATTTCTGACACTTTAATTTCTGAAAGTATGGTAGTTAGATGCATTTCCATTTTCTTATGCTACTGTGGGTGCAGGCATGTGGCTAGATTATATTTCTTTCTAACAAGGGCAATTAAGCCACTAAGATCTATAATAAAAATATAGAAGCTTTGTCCTCATGGCAGGGGCAGGTGTGGTGAGATGGAGGAAGAATAAAACAGAAAAATTTTTGCTGAAAAAGGGTGAGCATTTTCAATTTGCCTTGGATATATAGAACAGTTGAAAACAAAACAGCAAAACTTCAAAATTTTAGAAGACAAGCCACTATGAACAATATCCCCAGGAGAAATAATTGAGAATTCTACTTATGCCACCAAAAGAAATTGTGATTCAAAAATTGTAGGTAAGTGTAGAAATTCTATCTAAGACAGTCTAAGGAAAATGCTAAAACATCTCTGGCTAAAATATCTTGAAATTACCATGGAATTAATGAAAAATGGTAAAGAAAATCAAGTGCGATCTTAGGTGGGATGTAAATATTGTCATTCACCCGCTGCATTCATGCCAGTATAGGTTGAGAAGAGAAATGGTTTGGTGAAACTTTCTGAGCAAAAAACCTCATACTTCTGTCTAACTGATACTTGACTTGTTTGCACTTCTGTAAGTTCACTTACGCTCTTGTTCAAATGCAAGATTCTGCTTTCCCTGAAATTACTGTGAATAACTATGACACAAGAAGAACTATATTCATGAACAGAAAAGGAATATGCTTAGATGTCTTCACACAAGTTTCACAGAACAGGACTAGAAGTGTGAATAAGTCTCTCAAATAGTTTGGGTTAAAGTTTTAACATTAATTTTATCCCAAAAGTAATTTGTTGAATTAATGTATAATATGAAGTATAGGCCAGTCTTACTGAGATATATTGACTGTAGCAGTCTAACATTTACAAAGGCTTCCCCTCCTTCAATAATAATCTCTTACTATCAGCAATAAATCTCTGTGTTGGTCTCCTAAGAAGTCAATATCTAGTTATTAATCACAGATAAAGTAGTTTGAATTATATACATTTCTTCTACCTTCACTTGCCAGCTAAGCAGCTGACTCTACCCTTTATATAGCATTATATAAAGTGGAAAAACTATGTTCCTTTACATTTTTTTAAAGAATAAGGAAAATTATTTAAACTAGTTTTATTTATCTTTTATTTAAAGAAACATAATTCAAGTTCTACTTTATTTACAGGAATATGCTTCATTAAATGGGAGAGGCTACTTTAATATTTTAAAGAGATAACTTTCATTGCAAAGTAGAAGTTATTTACAACTTGTCTTGCCCTCTCTGGCAAGACAAGTATAAAATAAAATGGAACTGTGTTGAATGCTAAGAAGCAAAAATTCTTCAATGTGCTCTCAGTACTTTATCAACTAAGTCTTATCAGAAAAGTTGATTTAGTACATGTAAATCCACTGAGTATTACTGTCCACTTTTCCTATACATTAAAAAAGAGTGATTACATCTTGATTAATATTTCTATTATTTTATTCCATCTCTCAGATATATTCACAGGACACTATTAAATAGAAAATTGTAAGTTTGGCCCCAAGAGACCAATTTGAATTGGATGCCCTGAGGTATCTAAAAGACATTATAGGTGTGACCTTTAAGACCTGAAATGCTCTGCAAGTTTTCATGCCACTGTTGGCTCAACCAACACACACACACTTGTGTGTCTGTATGCGCCAAGGAGTTAAACATCCACCTAGTCCATGCTTTCTGTTGTGATGTTAGGAGAAAAAAAGTTCAAAATAGTTGGGTTTATCTGAACAAAAGGGAAATCTAAGAAATGTCTACTGCAAATCAAAGCTGTGGGAGCAGTCACTGCCAAGAACTAGACTACTTTAGCTTGCTCAGCAGGTATTTTTTTGCCTGCTCTCTAGTCACTGCAGCTCAGGATGTGTTCTCTTCTGGCCTTCATCTGCCCTTACAAAACACACTCTTTGTTTCTTATATGTAAGTCTACTATCCATAGGGTAAGCTGCACCCCAAAGCACCAGTGTCACCTGAAGACCATCTTATCTCATTCCTGACATTCTTTTCCAGGTGTTATTTGTAGAGCAAGAAGCACCCTCTAGTCCCTGTGCTGTCTAACACATATGACTCTTGTGGCTTGGTATTAGTACAAACTAACAAGGTTTGATTTTCATGGCAGAAAAAAAATATTAATATATTCACAACTAATTATGAAATCTGACAGATTAAGGCTTTCATGCTCAGGAAATAAGAAAGCAATCATGATTACAGAAAATATATAATTTGTTATAATTATTTTGGGGAATACCTTAATTCCATAGAGCAGTCCCTATGTTCTCCAGAAGTATTTGATATTCCATATCAATAGTTGGTACTTGCAAGCCATGTGCCTCAGCAAGGTGTTTAAGAAGGTATATATCTTCAGGTAGGTAAATTTAGATGGAAATTTCCATGTGTTTAAATTCATTTTACAGAATTAGATGACTCTTTACATCTGACTCTTTAGCTAGCCAAGTAGTTTGAGGAAATTTTGATAAAAACAAACTGAAATGAAAGAATGAAATCAATATAACTAATCCAGTTGAAGACAGCAGAAAGAATTTCCATTCTGCCATAAAACAGTGAATATCAGTTAATGTTTCACTATTCACAACTTAAGTCATGTAGCTGCTTATATTTACATTTGTTTATTATCATAACTTATCTTTCACCACAGAAGACTGATGCTATCAGCAAATCACTTGGAAAGGATCATTTGACTAAGAATTAAAAAAAAGGCTTGAACTATGTTGGTGACAGAGAAAATAGTTTGAAAGTCAGAAGCCATGCTTATCATCATTTGCAGAGAGAAGAATGTCCCCAAATTATCGGTTTAGTTTACAGTCCATGATTGTTCATCAGTTTTAACTAATGTTAAAGTCTGAGGGGCAACCCCTGAGCAATTTTTCAACCCTCCCAAGTGCTGTTGTTTCCACCAGGAAGCCATGATCTATTGTTCATCACTCACTTCTGTCACTTTTCAGCTGAAATAAAGCTGTCCATCTGGGCTTGTGGTATTTGGCAGATACCAAACTCCAGCCAGTGCTGAACTGGCAGCAAGTGTCCACTGACCATGGTTCTGTGAACAAATCTCAGCTTTTGAGGCAGTAGACTTGTAGAAAAAGTTCCAGAAGTGGCATAGCCTTATCATCAAGATCTCAGTTGGTCCCCATATGTAAGAGACCAAAACACTGATTTAAGAGCAGTAAAAAAAGACAAAACAAAACCACTTTGTTCATTTGACATTAAAATTTTTTCTTTATTAAAAAGGTTATTGGTGCAGACTTATGTGACCTTGGTCTAACGTTGCAGAATTGTCTCCAAGGGAAATTAAGGACCACCTTGTGACCTTCCCCTCATGATGCACTCTGTGCTCTGATTCTCTCAATTGTACTGGCCAACCTGTTGTTTCTCTGGATATCTTTCAAGCTCAAACCAACAAGGCTGCTAATTTTTAAACAAGGAGAAGACAAAACAGCAAACACAAAACAGATGTTACTCCTTTTGTTTAAGTCTGTTCACAGATACACTAAGACTTTGGTATAAGAACCTTCACAAGAGTTACAGACTACACTGTTACTAATGAGACTAATTTTATGTTACCTTAAAAAATAACTGGTTTTAGAAGTCCTACACAGAACAATATAATGCCTCTTATCCATGTCTTTCACTCAGTGACTCAAAAAGTCCAGGAAAAAAGTAAATGGAAGTGAGATACCAGAAGCTTCATGCTCTCTGTACCAATTTAAAAGCTATTGAGAAGTTCATGCATTTTCAGATTATGCCGTGGTGTCATTTGTCTTTGTTTGGCACCAATTCTCGACTAAGCTTGTCTTTTCACCATATAAATGGCTCTGATGCTGTATTAGCACAGGAGACTTAACAGAAGCAGCTCTGTAGAACTATCCATGCATTTAAAAGCACTACCTATTTCAGTTGATGTCAAAGGAGCTTTCCCACTATCAAAACTAAAACAGGATCTGACCATAATAGATAGCTATATTCCACTTGCAGTGAGTAGAAATAAATCCACAGCAATGCCATTACCAATGCATTTTGCTCTGTTGCCTCTCAAAAGAGAGTTTTGTTCTGCTTATCTTATGTTTTAATTTATTTGCGGTAGTGAAAAACATGGTTAAAAGAATGGACAGGACCACTGAAAGAAAAGGTACATTTGAAACTTTTAAATCCATTCAGATGCAGCTTTTCTTTCTCAATTTATTGTGATAAGATTGGTTTCCTGAGGTGGAAGATGTAATTAACAATTAAAGAACTGACAATTAAATCACCTACAGGTGGCCCTGTAGAGATGGAAGATTTTTTGTCAGTCTTTGTTCCTTTTCTCTGACAACCTTTTTTTGTTAATCATAGTGAAAGAAAGAGAAAGTACATGTTACACCTTTCAAAAATGAATATTGAATTCACCTTATAATTTTGAGGTGTGTTCTCACTTGGTGCAAATATGAAAATCATGCTAACACTCACCTGAGTTCTGCAGCCTTCTGGACAGCAGGGTAGATTTTTTGCATGATTAAGTATATATAAGGTTAGGCCTAGCACAGTTTTAAAGATCTAGAAATTTCATTAAAAGAAATCCATCATTAAAAGAACAAAATTATTATATTTGCATTGAAATTTTCATCAATAAAATTTATGTTTGATCTCATTGAAGAGCTTATTCCCTTCAGCCAGCCAGTGTCAGCTGTATTAACAGTAGTGTTTATATGGGACAGACTTACAGCAATGACAAATTATCTCATTTATAGCAGTGTCCAGAAGTTCCCTTGCTATAGAAGATACAAATTATGCCAATTATTCATCACTTTCTTATAACACCTTCCTGACACACAATATAAATTTGTTCATAAAAAAATATGAATCCCTTTCCACATTTCATTGAGAAGGTGACTGTGGGTAATGGTTATGGGTCCTAGCTTTTGCAGCTTCAGTGTTCATACTATAAGTAAAGAAGGGAATTAGAGCTGTGTCTGGGCAATCTATAAAATCTGCATATTAATATTTCAGCACTGCTTAATGCCATCCTGCAGATTTTCCAGAAAGGCCTGTATCCTGAAACTCCTGATGCCAACAGAATTTTGCAGTTACACTGAAAAGTGAAAGTATACCATTAAACATGGTTCTCGTTCCCTGAAATAGTGCAATGGTCTACCTGGACCTCAAAATATCTATCCCAAACAAATTATGTGACTTCAACAGTTGCCGTGTTTTGAGTGGAATTCAGAGAATTTCCCAAGAGGTTGAGTTTGTGAGCAGATGTCTCTGCTTTTCTCTGTACCAGAGTCTTCCACAAAGACAGAAAGAAGGGGCAAGTACTTCTAGCTGTTCTAATTTGGGAGCATACATGTTGCAAATAAGTAAGGCAGCACCAAAACCAAAGAACAATAATGATTCTGCTCATCTGAGAGCAATGATATTGTCTCAAAAACAAAATGCAAGAAAAATACAAGCTGTGGATGCTGCATCCTTGAAAGTGTTCAAGGCCAGACTGGATGAGGCTCTGAGCAACCTGATCTGGTGGAAGGTATCCCTGCCCATGTCAGCGGGTGTTGGAACCCTGAGTTCAGAGAATTTCAGTCTTTCAGTGCTGACAGGTAATGATCCTCAAAAGCACACTGCACTTGGCCCGAGGGTTTGGGAAAGGCTTCCCTTTTTTGGTGATTGTTCCTGTGTAATTAAAAAGAAATTTGTTATGTCACTGGGTGGAATATGCAGATATGTAGAAAAATTAGGTTTATGGGCTATAGTAACAATATGGAGGATTTGGGGTGTGGATTAGTTTCTTTCCTCCTTCTTCTTCACAAATCTGGGTGTTCTGGTATTGGTTCAAAAAACCCACAGTGCGGAACATGAATAATTAGTTATTGTATTCTAAGTAAAAATAAATTAGTTGGCATTCCATAATTGGATAGATTGGACTTTAAAAGACCTTGGAAGGTAGCACTCAGGGGCCATTTTCCACCTTGTCAACTTAGAGGCACATTCCGTGAAGCTGTGCTTTAGATAAGAAATAATAAACATCAGTTAGAAGAAGAACCCTGCGTCTCCTGCGTTTTAATCTGAACTCTGAGTAAAAGAACTTGTGAAACAGAGGCAAGGAAGAAAAGAAATGAAACAAAGAATTCAATATTGGGTTGGAATCTGATGATCTTTAAGGTCACTCTCAACCCAAACCGTTCTATGACTCTATGATGAAAAAGGGTGGGCCACCTGTCTCAACGATGTGCACAACCAGACTTCTGCCTCGGGCCATTATGTCTTGTATACCTGACATAAATAACACAGCTAACTGCTGACATACACACATAATGCTCATGCACCATGCAAATAGATAGCAGGAGAAGTTATCCACTTCTATTGAATTATGGGACCAGATATGGAACAGGATTTTTTACTTATTTTACAAGTTTTACTCTTGATGGCTATTTTTCATGGTAAACCCAGAGGTCTTGCTTCCAGTCCCCCCCAAAATTTTGCATAGCTGTATTACAGATGTTCTGCAGGCAACTGTGTTTTACAGATTTTGAAGACTGACTGTGGAGATACCTGTCAATATTTACTCAAGGAGGTTTTAATTCCAAGGTTTAATGTGCTGTCTCTCAAGACAAAATCTCTGAGATTTTAGAGGTAATGAGGTGCACATATTTGATGGATAGTCAAATACAAAGAATTTAAGATAAATACGAAAGCACAAAGCAGCATGCATTTATAAAATGGCACTAAAGGTGAAGAGGTAGGGCCTCAAACACGATCTGTGGACTTTGATAAGTGTCTGAATAGTCCTGTGGCATGATCACTAACTGAAAGGTCCCAGAAGAACATCCCTTCATTACAAATAAGAGTTTGTGATTGCACAAAACCAGCTCTGCACAGGGTTAAATAGAAACTTGACATGAATGGCCTACTTATCTAGGACATCCAGTAGCAAAATAATAACAAAACTGTTGTCCTGAGCCAGAGTTATCTGATTTCAATAAATGACAATGTTCCTTTTCCTATTCTCCTGCACAGAAAACATGAGTACTGTCTAAATAATGTAGTATATGCAAGAGTAATGACACAGGAAAAAAAATATATTAGAACCTGCCAAGGCAAAAATCAGTATGTTTAAAAGTTTTGCTGAACATCGGATTTTTTTTTTTTTTTGATTTTACATTTAATTTTAATTTTAAATTTCATTTTACATTTAATTTTATCTGGTTACCATCAATTATGAAATAAATTTAGCAGAAATAAATTTATCCAGAAGACATTTTTAGAAAAAGAATGGATGTATTGTGGTCTGATCCAATGGCACTAAGGACACTGGCAAATCATCCTTTCAGTTCAGGGATACAGAGTCAGACCTGTAGCAAATGAAAGAAAAAGACACTACCTATTAAAAACTATGTACTTCAGAGTAATTCCTTGTTCCTGTAAATGATTTTATAATTAAGCAAAGTAACTCCAAAAATAGTTTCACTTGCTGTTTCAGATCCCATCATAAAACCCTTTTTAAAAAGCAAGAAGTCATCAAGAATATATCCAGTACTTTCATAATACTGATTGCATTGTCCTTAAACTTGCCATATATATTTATGTTGTCACCACAACTGAGCAGCTGTTGGAAGAAAATTCCCAGGAATATTACTTCACAATTTATTGAAATATGTTCTACCACATCTATATCCCTTTCTGTGTTGTATCTTACATATATATATCTTACTCAGTAAGAACATTAATACAAGTAGAACTTTAATTACTAGCTGTTGCCACAGCTTCTTGTATTTTTAAATTAATAGGCTGCATTATAGTAACAGGTACGTGTTCTATAAGTGGCTTTAATTGTTGAATTCGGAGAAAAATAATAAATATATATAAATATAGTTTTTCAAAATATTAAAAAATAAAATTTACAATCTAGTTGCTACAACAGAGGAGATAATTTTGAAAATGAGGTGGTTTTATGGGTTTACAAGAAACACACAAGCTTAACCTCTACCACTAAACTTTCTGTTAGCCTCCAACACAGAATGACCAGGTGAACTACTTTTGAAAAGAGTCTCCAGACTGAGATAATTCCAAAACAGTGCTTGATATGTATTTGGAGAGTGCTAACTGACTCATGCCAAAACCTTTTAAATAATTTAACCATTTAATGGTTGAACCACTTGAATAATTTAACAATTTAAATGAGAAAGTTCCAGTAGCTGGAGGCATGCCCTGATGGTGTTTAATTTTCCAGAACAGACAGAGACTTTAAGTTTACAAACCTGTTTTCACAGATGATGACCAAAGACCACTACTGTGTGTTACCATCACCTACTTTGCAAGTGTCAAATGCATTTTAGAGTAGATAGAAATGCAGAATTAATATGTTAGCACTTGAAAGCTAAAAAAAAGGTATAGACAGGACGATACAGGAGAACTCCCAATATTCACACGCAGAATCATACTGGCCACTCTACACATGGGAGGGTGATCTCCTAAGATATCTGAATTATAAACAATCTAAACATTGCTTTATTTTGGAGGCCTAGAAGTTACCATGGCTTTAGAATCTGATTTTAGACTGTGGCTTCTTAAATTATATTAGAAAACAAGGAAACGAGAGAGAAAGTATTCTTGGCTTTGTCCCACCTCTATCAGTCTCTCCCATCCTCTGTTCTTGAATGGAAACACAGAGAGACCAGATTGTTTTAAATTCCAGAACAGAAGTTACCACAGCTGCATTGCATTCTAGCATGAGAAAAGTATGAAAATTAAAGGGTAAGTTTTGCATCTATGTGGATATATCAAGAACAATGACAGTGTCAGCAGCAAGAGAAATGGGCACGTGTATGCACTGAAGATCCCACACGAGGGACTGCAGGTGATTGAGGCTGGTCACCTCATCCAGTAGCCTGGTACCTTGACCTAATTATTTATATTCCACTGAGCTGTACACATGTTAAAGGTAAATCCTTGGCACCACCTGTGTTTCTGAACATTTCAGAGGACAACTGCTCATGACTACAGCACACATACACGTCCCTTAATAATGACTAAAATACATGTGTGAGTACTCGTGAGGAAAGGAAAACAAGCAGCCCATGAAATATTGTGACTAATAACTAAGTTGGCTGTACAGACTCTCAGAAATCAAACTATATCAGTCTGTTTCTAGTGGCCTACAAGGAACTAAAGGTCTGGTGCACACATGCAGAAGAAATTCTTGACAAGAATACCAATACATTACAGATTTCTTCTTACCAGACTACCTTATTTTTTCTACAGAGGAAGAAATGGCAGGAAGGATGAACCTGAATTTTATTCGTTTTTGTCTTCTGTCCTGTATCTGGTTTCTACTCCTGATTCCTCAAAGTAAAGCACCTGTTTGAAACTCAGAGTTGTAGATAGAATAAAGGCTCTTCTAGTGTGGGATAGGAATAATATTTGGAAAAAAAGCATTTTTTTTTGTTCTGCAACCTTTAAAATGAAGGCTTAAAACTATAGTTTTCTTGAGTCATCTTCAGCCTTGTGTGTTTTTTTTCTGAGCTAACAGTAAAAGCATTATGTTTAGCAAAACTCACCTATCTCCTTAGATCCTTCTTTTACTCCTGTACCCTGTTTGAAAACACAAAGAGCAAACTGTGTCCACCCAAAGGTTAAGGCATTAATGTGAAGAAGTTTGAGGCACATTACAGCCATCATAATTTTTTTCCCAATTCCCTCATTCTGTGCTCCTGGACCTACTTCCAGGAAAGAAAGATCAATGTAAATTTTGTCAAATGGAGGACTTTTGCCGTTTGCTGCAATAAGTGTTGTAGAGTCTTATCTATAAGACTTATCTATTCTGTATTTGTGTGACTGCATTATGGAATGCTATATATAACACTTCATCTGAAACTTTTTAGTAAATCAAAATTTCAGAAGTAAGAAGCAGCATGGACCGGCTACACAGATACCAAATTTGCTCTTGGTTAATTGTAATCATCAAATGGATTAATATCTTTGAACACTTGGCAAATCAATTAAATAAAAAAGACAGACATGAACTTTAAGAAAAGTGTTGGTATTCTATCAATAAAACATAAGCATATGAGATTAACAATGAAATACTGATTTTAAAGCTTTATTTGATCTAAGGCAAACTTGACAAAAAAGAGACAGAATAACAGCTTCATTATGAACAGGATTTTGTAGGCAGAATTAGTCCCCTTCTACTTCAGGCATTTATATCTTGTCTTTGTATTTGATGGCGATAGATACTTCTGGCATGCAGTTAAGCTGACACATTTCAAACATCTACTTTAGGACATATAAATACATACCCAAATATGATCCGTCTCCTCCACTGCCAATAAAGACAGTCTAAGTTATCTAGATATTTAACATTGACTTCAACTGATTAAATGTAGGCAGTTAAAAGAATTAAGGAAGATCCTAACTTACATAACTGTGGCTAAAAACTACTCAATGAGATTACAAAACATGCAACACTTAAAATATTTCTAGCAATTTCGGGAGTGATTTCAGCATCTTACTGCATTTTGCATTAGGACTTTTATTGTCTCAGATCAGACATCTGTATAATGAGGTGAATCCTGACTTCCTTTATTTTTCCCAGGGAAAGAAAATTTTTCAGTTGAGAAGATGCATATTCAAAATTTGTTTTCATTGTCTTCCAAAGAACTGCAAAACCTCTGCATGACTAGTTATTTGTTATTGAATAATAAGCTAATTCATCAACCTTTGAGAGGTCATTATACTAGCAAACAATCAGAAAAAGAATAATAGGAAAGTAGAATTAACTGAAAAGGCCCACAGTTTTTAGTATAAACATTTTTTGTTTTGTTTTTTTAACTCATTAATGTTCTCATGAGATACATTTATCCTAATACAGTTGGGTCTGATTATACCTCAAAACAATATTTTACATTAATGATAATATACACAGCAAATATGGTAATACAAGAGTTGATATTATTTTTATGATGCTTTCATTAGTTACCTTATGCATTGACATCAGTATGGAAATCAAAACAGCGAAATAATGTTGATCATATACTTTATATGAGTGTCATGCTGCCCTTATGCAGAGGAACATTAATGTCAATGCCAAAGCCATACTGCATATAGTATCAATATTGATGTTGCTGTGAACCTTGTTTCTTTTTCATATTGCAAATGGCATGATCAAAAAAAAGTAAAATACTATTTGCAGTGTAAGCATAATGAGTACAAGAAAAAAAAAAACTATATGAGGATAAGTAACACAGCTGTAACCATGGTAACATTGCAGAGTGAATAATTCACAGCAAATAACATACTTGATGAAGTTAGCCTACTTTTTGCTACAGTGGAATGACTGCTAGCAGATTGCAATTTTCTCTTCAAATGTGCTTCTAACTCAAAAGTACCTGGGACATACAGGAATATTTTTAATGTGATCTTCAATGTCTTAAAATTAAGTTGTTTGTTAGTTATGACTGGACACCAGACTCTTTTTTTATGCTGCCTGATCAGATGAGTAGCTATTCCCAGTTTAATCCAAGTTCCATTAAATTCAGAAGAAAGAGATACCTATCACATTGATGTAGAACTGGATCAATAAGGAGTTTGAATGTATGTTTATCATGAATGATTTTTGCTCATAGAATTGAATAACTGGCCATAGAACTGGGGCTTTCTGTTCATGAAAGAACTTACATCTTTTTTCTTTCTTTGCATAGACAAGAAAGAATGTTCTGATTCTTTGGCATTGTTAGGAAATGTCTTTTCAACACATCTCTTGATCAAAAAGCTAAATGTGAAGGGGAGTGGGAATGGTGTGACCAAAATTCCACTGGCTGCTCCTGGCTTAACATGCATGATTTAAAGCATGTAAGATTCAGTAGCCAGCAGCACACCAGGTCAGTAAAGAAGCAGTAAAGTTAGCATCACATCCAGCTATCTTTAAGTCCTCAGCCCAGGCAGTTGTTCATTTACAGTTGGATCAGCTAAGGCAGTGGGATTTACTGCACTAACTCACTGCAAAGTCCACATTCCCATCCATGGATCTTAGCCAGAAGCCTCGAACACTCTGCTATCATGCTATCTCTTCCTTCTTTAATCTGTCTTTTTGGTGTCCCTCAGGGTCTGCAAAAAACCTCAGACTTAGTATTCATGTTTTATTTATATTAGAGTAGTCCCTCAGGGCCAGCTCAGAGAGGAAAACTACTTCCCAGGAAAGAGCAGATGAAGTTTTGGCCCAGTTTCACCATCAGTGTCTCTTTGCCCTTCTTTCCTTTCTCCCTCCTCACACTCCCAGACCTCTAATTTCTCTAACTTGCATCCTCTGCTGGCAACTGGAGAAGAGATTGTGCTTCACTGCTGCCAGTGGGAGAATCTTGCTGAACATTTTGCTCCAGTGTGTGGTGGAGACTTTAAAGATATAATTTGACGTAAAGCAATTTTAAGTTTTCTTTGAAGGCAATTTTCAGTTGGTCATTGAATAATCAATCATTTAAATCCTAATTTAAATTTATATCTTATAGAATTATGATCATAAGTCATTCCACCTGCTTATTTTAAGTTATAAAATAATTTTAATGAGTTTTATTCTGCACTGAAGTAGGTTCTGAAAAGCAATTACATATGAACAGAATTTTTCAAGGCAAAACAACTTTCCCATTATGTTACATATATCCCCAAAATATTCTGCAAGCACAAATTTAGCCCTGGTTGCAATCAAGCTTTTCTATTTTTTATGGATATTTTTAAAAATTACCCATCAGCAAAAGAAATAATAATTTTTTTTAAATGGTGTTTTATTTGCCCTGAACCAATAATATCACCATCCCTAAAATCTTCAGCTGGATTTGTAGGGAAACAGATAAGGTGGAAAAGATTTCAGGTGTGAGAAATAAAAGCAGGTTTCAGAAAATAAGGCAGAAAAGAAGTTAGGATTTAGCTCTGGCTGTGAAAAGATAGAAGATATAAGATACAGAAGATAGAAGATAGAAGATACAGCAGCAAGGACATTAAAAACAATGGTTAGAGTTTCTAGGTTTGGCCTAGATAGATTTTGGAGTTGCAAAAAATATGTTTAGCAAGATAGATAAGTTTAAGCCTTATAATGGAATATGGTGCATTGTTAAGTTTGAGGCACACAGTTGTACGTGTGCTGCTGTGGATTGGCTAATACAGTTGTCTGTAACTTTTGGAAGCATGCTGATTGGCCAAAAAGCTTTTAAGAATTCTCTGTAACCAGGAAGTTTTTGGATGCCCTTGATGGCGTGAGCACTGTACCGGCTCTGTCTCAACTTGGTATGTGGGACTGATAATGGAATAAAATAATAAAAGGCTCCTGGAGTGCCTGCCCAGGCTCCCTGTCCTGTTTGTTGCCGAAAACGCCAACAGAATTAGCCTGAGTTTTTTTGGGGACTTGCACCAGCTGTCCCATTGCTTTGCATAGGGCATGGAGAATGCCAAGGAGTAGTAATGCACTTTATCCATGGTAGCGTATGACCTTGGGAAGGGGTTCCACTGCCAACCTATACAATTTAAAGCTCCTTTGAGAGGACTGCCTTTGTGAGGATCGTAAGAAAAGCAATACCCTCACAACTAAAACTTGACTGGACTGGCACAGAGTTTAAAGGACCTTTATGCCTATTCCTCCTTTTACAAGGATAATACATCTGAGCTCTCAAGTTTGCAACTGCTCTGGTCAGTAAACTCCTGCATCTACCAGGAGGCCAAAGAAAGCTCTGATAGATTGGTGACACCAGCTGGACTGAATAAATCACCGATTTTGAGTCTGGGGTGAGACAGAGCTGTATTTCTAGCTATTTTTGGCTGCATTTTTAATTAATTTAGCATTTTACCTCATACAGCACTTTGTAAAATTTTCTACTGATCACTGAATATGAACAGAGATTTAATTTAACCAGCATGTGAGATTTTCAATTTATTTTAGAAACATGATAGTCTGTGTACTGGTTTCATTAGTGACTAAGCTCTTGGCTAGCTTAAGAAAAGACTGTAAAAAATTGATTGACCTAAATTTCTTGCAAGATACATTTTTCATTCTTTCCTATTTGTATGTGCAAAAGGCATTGGAGAATTTTTCATTTGGAAGACTGGATAGTAGCTTATAATTAAATTAAATTTTCCACAAATATATTCTGCTTTCTGTTGCTCTACTGTGTGAAATGACTGAATATCACCCACTGTGAGAGAGTTGTTTTCTCAGGATAGCCTGAATTTCTAGTAACTAGACAGATATTTTTTAAAGGCAGATTGCTAGGTTAAAGAAAAGCTTAGCAGAGTATTCCTTTGTTTTGAAATGTTATGCAGAAGTTCATTCATTTCTTTTGCACTTGGGAACTATACAAACTAACTTTCATTGTATGCAACACCAGTTCTCAGGTGTCATTAGTACCAGTGCTGCTGCTTCATTTTTATCTTCTTTTACAATAATGATAATGATGCTGAAGCTTACAAACATGGATTTACATTAGACATCAAATGAAAGCCTCCAGTGAGTGGATTAACATATCAGGACAGTTGGCTGATGCATTTCAAGCAGCCTCTGAATTATATATGGCCCCCAGTGCCCTTATCATTAGGCAAAGATGTACTTACAGTTCATTGAAGGGGACAGGATAAGTGAAATAGGACAGCTTCGCTGCGTGATTGGTAGAAGGGTGTTACACAGCCAGATGAAATGGATTGTTGATTACATTCTGTTTTAAAGTTCAATAAATTCATCCCCAGAGCCTATATTGGTGTTAAAAAATAATGGATTACTCAGTTGGTGCACTGTCATGGTTGTATTTAATATGGTAGAAGCCTTTATGAGATGGTCAATAGTCATAGATTTATACAGAAAGGGAAAATAGCCTTTCACTTAATGGGAAATACTTAGTCTATGCAGTATTTTAAAACAATCACAAACTTTCTTAGCCTGAATAGATTGCTGATTGCTGAAGGTGCAGTTTACTGGTCCTCTGACAAAAGCAGTGAGAATGTAGATCAATTAAAGCAGAACACTAGGCAGAGAGTTAAAGAGAATGGGCAAGAAATTTAAAACTCATTATATGGCTGTTTGGTGTCTGTTCATGTTTCCTTAGGTAAGATTGAATTTCTTTTGCATTCAATTGGGAATTCAGTCTTTTTGTGTTATATGAAAAATGTAATCTTGTCTTTTATTCTCATATTAAACTTGTGGCATGTACTCTTCTCATATGGAATAAGTTTCCTGAGAACTAGGAATTTAACTTTTCTAAAGTCATTACTTTAAGGTTATTAGAAATATTGCATGATGAATTTGTCTCTGGGGCTCTTGTCCAGTAATTTTATGGTGGTTTTTTACATATAAGGATCTAATTAAACAATTGGAATTAAAATGATGATTCTATATTCCTAACTTTAAGAGTAAAATCCCAATAGTGTTGCAATTGTTATGAGAAGCTTTTTAAAACCAGGAAATTCAGCTTAAGTGCACACAAAAGACATCCAAATGTATCAGCAAGAAGCCCAGACTTAAAGTGTTCTAGTAGCCTTAACACTGCCTTATGGGACAAGAAGTTCAACATAAAAAAAAAAGGGAAGGTAAAAATCTAAAACAATATCTAAGAATCAGTGGGTTACATTGTTTCCTCATGGTATACCTGCAAGGAAAAGATTGTGTAGATATCTCTATATACAAATGCTTTTGGTTTTTATATGAATGTACTATATTTTCTCATGTTAATTTTTTGATAAATTCAATATCCTTTTCACATTTCTAGGCCAAGAATGTTGACATACATTTATGTAGAGGTAAGGTCAGTAAGGAGATACAATATATTTTGTTAAACAAACCAATACACCTATAAAAATGAACAAGCATGTACAAATATAGATAGGCTTTTGGTAACACTAGAATGTCAGCAAGATTTCTGAGTCCAAAAACAAGTTTTCCCCAATAAAATTAGTTTGTCTATTAGAAAATGTTAATCATTAATAAGCCTTATTTTCCTATACTCTTTAAAAAAAATTACCTAATTACTGTGTATTAGTTATTTCTGTCTTGAAAGAAAATAATTGCATTTATGAAAATCATTGAACTTCAAAGAGACATTCAGCAAACTTAAAATTTATCAAACATAAAATACTGAATATTTTGTTAACAAAGGCAAAATCTTGGCTTCTGCTGATGGAGCTGGGGCAACAAAAGATGCAGTAAGTAGTGATGTCACTGCTGATAAGCAAATGTCCTGACTTTTATGTCCTAACAGAAGATGTGCAGCACTGACTGGAACCACTGCATGGTTGCTGATTGCTGCATATTCTGCAATCTCCAGCTCCATGATCTGCTGTATTTTCAAGAATGACTCACTTAAGACAGGAAATATTAGCAAAATTCTTATGAACAGAAACAACAGATTGTGAGTATATTGTTTTCCATATTGAGTCCAGAGAAAAAAAATTTTTTTTGTGTGTTAATACTTTCTTCACTCTTTTTCTTCCTCCTGTTTTCCCTTTGGTAAGAGAGTCAAAAGAAAAGGAAGTGACTTCTACAAACTGTCAGCCACCAAATAGGCTGCTAAGCAAGGTGGGGGGAAAGGCAGAGCTATTGCCACTGGTTTTCTCTAACAGTCCAAGAGGTGTTTCAACAAAACACTTGTGGTATAGCTTGTTAAGTATAGGATCTGCACCTTGTGCTTTAGTGGTTCTGCAGACAATAAAAATGGAAGAACGTGAAGCTCCAAACAGAAACCAAGGCCTTCCAATGTTTCTTGCTTGTAGCAGCTTGATTACATGATTCCCCAGTATCTGAAAAATCATCATGTGATTAGGTTATTGCTACTGCAAGAAAGGAAGAGATTTGATATTGACTGGCTCCCTAGACAAAAGAGACAATTATCTTTGTTATAAGAGTTGTAAGGGTAGCAAAATGCGTGAGGTTTTACTGCCTCCTTTCCCTTTGGCATAGCCTGGGAAGCCCAGGGAGCTGCCAACACCACGAGGGTGTTGTAGCTGCAGGGAATGCCGAGAATGGAAAGTGCTGCACTGAACCAAGGCAGCAGTATGGGTCTCCTTTGTCCTTTCCTCTGACAGCAGGAACAGCAAACAGAAGTAGTCCTTCTGGTTCTCCTCCTCTCTTTGGTCTTTTCTTTCCATGACAGTAGCAGTTAAATCCTGGCCTAACTCTCAGCCTTGGAGTGAAAAAATTGACATTTGCCTCCATTTTCTTTGCCAGTTTTAGGTAGGCTGTACCATGGGGATAAGTGAAACATTGTGCATCTGCTTCTACCTATTGCATTTATCAGACTAATACTCTGAGTCTCTCCTCCATATCAAAGCCTCTCTCTTACACATTCCTAATAACCTGTGTCAATACACTCAGGTTTTGTACCTATGGTGTGGCTGTGAGCAATCAGGCAGAATGTTCAGAAAAAAAAGGTTAACCTGAAAATTTTGGCTTCACTCTTTCAAGAGTGGATGCATAGTCCTCCCTATCTGCAAGCCTGGTGCTTTAAAGTTGGGCTTAAAATATGCCCATAACTTTAAGATTCCAACAAGCCATAACCTGTATTCTTATAGATTACACTACACATATATAAGAAATATAGGGGGAAAAAAAAAGTTGGAAACATTTACTACAATATAAGTACCAAATTTCATTATTCTTAACAAGAAAAATAATTTTCTGAAGCATCCTCCAAAGGTTTTGTATTAATATATTAGCAAGTTGTTAATATAAAGAAACTGTCCAAATAGTCACAACAGACCATAAAGCAACATTCCAAGAAGTTACCAAGCTAATCTTCTGTATAAATGCAGCTCACCCTATTACAGACAAAAATGATTGACCAAACAAAAATATTTCTGATGGATTTTACAGAGAAATGAAAGCAAATTCCAGATAACTTCATGTAGTGAATACAAAATCTAAAAAAAACCTTAAAACCTTAAAAACCTTATCAAGTACATGACATGGTAAACGAGCTTTTAACCACTGAGAGTTGAATTGAAGAGTGATGATATGATCGGTATGTGCTAATTTTCTTATGACACTCATGCACTGTGATTACTTGGGTTGCAGTTCCTGAATAATGGTTTCAGGGCATAAAAAGCCTCTTAGCCACATGACATAGAGGGCTGAGTAGGAAGAGTATCAGTCTGACATATTCATGGTTACTAAAATCAATCAAGGGGTTCATTTAAGTTTAGGTGAACCTAAAGTTCACTTAGTTTTGCCAGGTGGCTAACCTTGCCTCTAGTCTGTTTCAATTAGTTGGTCTTCACTTTGCAGTCCCATTTTCTTCCTTCAAAGTACAGCCTTGTAGGACAATGCCCTGCTATGTATTTCCTAATTCTCAAAAAGCTGTGGATTTGTTCACATATTCACTACCTTCTGTAACATCAGCTTGTTCCCTGACAACAGCAAGGCAAAGCTAGATCCTGATCAAGAGACAGATCTCAGGAGCCACCAAGGCTGAAAGCCACATTGTGTTCCTCACAGCTGTGGTCCACAGACTCTCTTCACTACAGATATTACAGACATGCCTGGACCAGAGTGTCTGAAGTGGGAACAGAAATATCTGTGCAAAGAACTCTTGTTGGGAAGTCACAGAACAGTCACTAAAAGGCTGTGCAGATATGTCACAGACATATTTTTCAGGCACAGTCTGTGAAAAGGCTGGGACCAGGTCTCTAAAGTCAGGCTGTTTCTATATGAGATAGAAACAGGACACAGGTTTAGTCACTGTCACAGTCATCCATACTGTTTAATGTTAGCACACTGCCTGACTCATTCTTCAGCCTTTCTTCCTGGAAAGGGTCTGGCAAGACAACACACACAACTCAGTAACTGTTCCCAGCAAGCAGTATGACTAAAATCTCTATGTTTTCTTCCTTTGAGCAAGAAGAATTTAATTCTCTGGGTATGAGCCATGCTGTGACACCTATCATGATGATGAGACAGTGAGCCTTGATTAATTTAAGTCATGAAGAGGGCTTCTTGTATCTCATATTCCTAGCCTGTGGTTAACACCAAAAAAGTTGTTCAAGGTTTTGGAGCAGTAAGGAACCCCTTCAGAGCAAAAGCAAATAGTCCTCAACACCTTAGTATGGAACTGCAGCTGCAGCTTGGGTACCCACAAGAATTCTGCTTTGTAACTTCCACCCTCTACCATTTCATATCTCTGCATAATTGTATCAATTCTGCACAGTTTTTCCTATCAACTCAGTTCTACTTTCCTATTCTAAAACCAGATGCAGATACTGAACTGGAACATCAAACAGATTTACCTGTTGGGATGAACCCAAGACTATTTTTAGAATATTCTCTTCTTTAATTTACAATATAATAAAAGGAGTACATGCAATCTCACACTAAGAATTTGAAAGTTGACTGTGCATTTATAAATGAAATTTCTACAAAATAAAAGGAAGCTTCTCAATTCTTTGCTGATCCTCAGTGGGCAAGAGTTACGTGGTTTCTTCCAGATAGTCAGAGCTCTTACACCTTTCGTAATAATGCTTCCAAAATCCCTTGGAAGCAAACCCCAAGTAGTAGCTGCCTGTGCCATATGGGCATGTACTTAGTATTTGTTCTTTTTGACTTGGAAGCAAGAAACTACACATCCCTTAGAATAATTGTTAGCTACAATGTTGTTCTAAGGCTCACTTGCTGAAGTTAAATGGTATTTTTGGCACTTATACATCTTTAAAATCTAAGGGACTGGATATGGTTGGCTGGCTTGACTTCCTGTACAAACAGGCCTATGAGCAATCCCTGGAAATCTCTACATTAGACCTGTAATTTCTATTTGAACTATACTACATCTTCCATTGATATATTCAGTTATGATGACTTTTTAAAGTTGTGAATTGAACTCATCTCTTGGGAAACTGTTCCAGTTGGTAATTATATTTCTCCACAAAAGCCTGATGGGCTGTGCTCACATTTCACCTAAGGATTTCATATTAGCTTTTATGTTTGTTTTGCCAAATAGGATGTCTATGACCTTAAGACCTGAATTAATTTATTAGACTCTGAATTTTTCTTATGGCTCCTTTAGGACCCACCTCCATTTTTTCAACATTATGTTGTGTGATATCTCTCTTAAATCCTACCTGATATTCTTTTCTATCTCCCAAGACATTCCAAAGAACTGATTTCAAGACAGTCTTTTAGGCTGCATCACACAGCTTATGTGAAGCAATGTCAACACTATTCATACTTGGACATTCAGTACCATTGCACATTAAAGAACTTTTCCCAAAACAAGTCTAAATCAAATTAGCTTTGTGAGAAGCATTGTATCAAGTATTTGTTACTAAAAATATAAATGCTGATCTGATTTATTAATTAAAACTGTGTAATTCGCCTGTCATTATTACTTATCATTAACTAGTGAATTTTTCAACACCAAGAAAAAAAAATTCAGTAATATTTTTTTCTTCCATATCATTCGTATTGTTTAGAACTAAATACCCACTTAAACCATGTTTTATTTCAAGAAATTTGCTCTGAGGGATATTTTAGTTTAGCTCAGTTTTTCTTTACAGAATTTCAACAATATTATCCCCAATATGCTGAAAGATGCCCATTTTGTATTACAATTAGGCAATGATCACATTCTAAATGAGAGATTATCCTTCCCTATTTACAGTAAATAGATACAAGTCAAAAGAAAATAGAAGCTCTGTTCATGAATGATTTACATGCTGTTTCTCAAGGTTTTGTTTTATTCAAGTCGAAACTTGTACCCAGAATATTAAAGACATATTCTAATTTGGTGTACACAAACAAAGCTGACTGCTTGCAGTAGTTTCTTTTGAATCAATCTTACCATGGCTATAAATTTCCTCACCTCTCTTTGAGGGTCTGATAGAGGAAATCAATAGCACTCCAAAATGCATATCCAAATCAGGTATAATAAGATTAACATTATTTTTGGTAGACATGAACATGCATGGATGTGTATGTTCCAATGGGAGAAACAGTTTCTTTGGTATCTAGAAATTATTTAATTTCCCTATAGCTAAATGAGCAAGTAACTGTGATGGTTGTCTTGTTATTACTTCCTACCTGAGAGCAAATTAGCTTTTTTTTGAATGTGATTATTAAAAATTTTAAAATTTGTTTTCCACCATTTAAAACAGTCTGTTTTATTGAGAAGTTAGCTCAAGGAACTAATTGAAGCTACATTTCAGGAAAAAAAAAGTGTTCTGAAAGACACCTTGCAAAACTGGCCATCTGTAGGAAGAAAGGATAACATAGCATTTTTTCAAGGACTTGGAAACAGAATCAAAGTAATAATGTTTGATACCTTGTCTGTCCCAATAACTTTGTAATCTATTTGTCTGCCCATAAATTACATAAATGCTTATCAAATTAAAAAATATCATGTCATTTGGATTTTCATCCCACCTCCTCAATGCCATTTTGTGTGCAGAGGAATTAATTACCTTGGCAGAAGGAGAATTGTGTGATAGTGACTCACCAGTGACAGCCACATTGTATTTGTTATCTCAGGAACTTTTAGCTCTCACCCATATTTTGAGAGGAAAGCTTGCAGAAGGACTTGAAATCAGAGAAGAGAATAAAATCGGAATTTCTATTCTCATGTCACTACATTAACCAGTCCTTCACATTTTTTTTCACAGTCCAACAACATGTAACAAGATCTCAAGGAACTTCAGTGCCTAATCTGTTCAAAACCTTTTCCCCCAGTAAAGGTCTGAAAAGTAAAGGTGAAAAAGAATAACTAATTTTTTTAGAAAACAATCTCAGTAAAATATTTGGGTTGCATTGATCTGATGTTCCACTAGGGTTTTGGAAGTAAATACTTAAAAGAAGGAACAATGTCCTAAGTCATGGACTTCAATTTCTGAAATTTCAGAATTTCTGTACAAGAGGTAGCAGCAGGATCACCCTATGTTAAATAACCAATACTGTGACTCTGAAGGAGCTATTGTGCAGTGACCTTTGCCTAGCTCCTATCTTCGCTTCAAATGTGTTTTCTAAGTCTCTAATTTTTAACTGGTGAGTAGGGAAAGTGAATTCAGAGTTAGCATTCAGTTATGCTTTACTTACAGTCAGATTTACTAAAACCTTGAGCTCTCTAACCAGTGATGGGAAAGGTAAATAAACTCGGTTTTGAATAATTTACTGATGTATGAAGCAATAATGTAGAAAAACAGCACAGAAGATCTTTAAGGGTTTGGGGTTTTTTTACTTAGCATTAGAAAAAGCAAAAAAGTAAAAAAAACTGTATAAAAAACTGGAACATATATAGCAAAAGAAAATTTAGTTTTCTTCTTGCAACATCTGCCGATTTCTCTTTTTTTTATATCCCTAACCAGAAGAATAAATAAATAAATAAATACATAAATACATAAAGAAATAAGTTAAATAAGGCAGTCTTGTAAGTATTCAGTCTAATAAATTTGACAATATTGATGAAAAGATTTATTAACTTCTCAAAACTTCTTACAAGACTCCTATCAAATTCAATAGTTCAGAATTAGGCTCTTGAGTTTCAACTATACTTTTATTCCAGTATCAGATTAATAGGATTTAGTTAACACAATTTTCCACTAAAGGCACAGAGAGATGCTGGAGATGTGGAGAGAGAAAGAGTAAGCAAGGAAGCAAGAAACCTGCATCATGTGGGCATAAAATAAGAAAGTTACAAATGTATTTTGTTTCCCCATATAGCTCCCTCCTATTTAGCTCCCTAAACAAATCTGCTAAGAAAAGTCAAGAATATTTTCAATAAAACTGGATAAAAGTAAAAGCAATCCATCAGTTTTGTAACTAAATCCTGACAAACAGAAGAGAATGCATACGTTTCTTTAATGTTAAGTCTCCTGGGCAGATTTTTGGCTACTTAGAGGTTGCTTTGCTCCATGCTCCTAAAATACTCTGGGCCCTGATTTGTTTAACTGACCTTAAAAAGATACTGTCAGGTTAGGAAACCTTCTATAGTCTCAGGGCTGGCACAAGAGTTCTTTTGATCCTTCACTAATCAGCCTGATTTGGAGTAGCCTTTGTAATGCTCTAATTTAATCTAATGACTTGTATGTTTATATGCATTTTTTTTGTTTTATGTGTTATTTTTAAAGTATTCTTACACCCTTCTCACTTGATTTTAGGCAAAACAGTACATAACATTGACTAAAATCCAGATATTAACATTTTGCAGTTGCCTAAGAATAATAGAGTAACAATCCACAAAAGATGAAAGGAGAATAAAATGCTGTATTTTTTTGTGTCATGAAATATTTTGAAATTATCTTCTTTAAACCTTCCTATTTTTTAAAATATATTGTTTCTATCTCTTCTGAAAATATCTGACACTCTGTCCCATAATAATTTAGTGTTTTAAGAATAAAGAATATTTTCATTGTAAAAGTTTTGTCTAAAATAGAATAATTTAATTATGGTTTCATCATAATGATCACCTTAACCAAAAGGAAGGTTATTATTATACAGAACAACACGGTTTGCCTATGGATTCCATACAGAATATTTTGTTTGTGATAGTGAAATATCAAGAGATTTTTGATGTTTCCTCTTGGAAAGAACCTTATTTATTTTATTTTTTCCTGCTTCAAATTTTGCTAATAAAATGCTAATAAAATGTTAATAAAATGCATTATATTTAACTAATAATATTGAATATTTTCTGTGAGCTGTATGCAATTTGGATGCAAGTCAATAACTGTATGTAAACTGGAAAACCTCCAACAAGGAAAACATTGAAGATAATTTTTTGGTCATAAAGAAAATGTCACAATCTTCCTCCCAGAACTGTATTTGAAATATCTTTCTAAATGAACTAAAACAGAGAAAAGGATGGAATAACGATGACTGCACATTGCAGCACTCTACTCTGCATATTCTCAAAAGCTTCATAACAACACCTGTTGATAAAACAATTGTATGCCTGGCTATGAAGACTGAACAGGAGACTGAACACCTTTTTCTGCTTGAAGAATTGAACCTCTATATGCCACATAGGCAAGGAAGTGTCCAACACAACTACTGTAAATAGAAATAGCACTCATAGCGATACTGCATGTGATCAGTAACGCTGACTTGCAGAACATCTCTCAAACTACAGTAACTGAAATTTTTATTCCTGCCTTCCTTCTGAAGCTGTTGTGAAGATTAAGCTGGGGAGGAGCTGAGGACAGGGAGATTTTCCTGTACTATTTTGTCCTAATTTTATCTCATGACCTTTGAGCTCTCCAGTGTCACCACTGTTTGTATAACATACCTTGGACTGCTCTAATCTGTTTGCCTGAAAGAATTTCCCACAGTGGGATATTGTTTGATTTATTCCCAATGTTTATACTACTGAGAAGTGACCTACACAGAACTGGAGGCCTGAAGTTGTGTCAGGGGAGGCTTAGGTTGGATATCAGGGAAAGTTCTTCACCCAGAGCACTGGAACAGGCTCCCCAGGGAAGTGGTCACAGCACCAAGCCTTACAAAGTTCAGTAAGTGTTTGGACAATGCTCTCAGGCACATGTGATTTTGGGGCTGCGCTGTGCAGGGCCAGGAGTTGGTCTTTGATGATTCTTGTGAGAGCCTTCCAACTCAGCATATTCTATGAGTCTATTTTATTTGGAAGGGAAAAAAAAAAAAAAAAAAAAACCACATAAAAATTCACACTTCTTTACCTGAATATTAGTATAGACCTACACAAGGTCTGATAATCTTACAGTAGCAAATAGAACATGTCAGTGAACTTGATTTTATCCTCACCAGCCATACCAGGCTTATACAATCTATTTTTTGTAGTATGTTTCTTCCTCTTCTCTTTTTTCGCCTTATATTTCTATGAAATTAAAAGCCTGTTTTAAACTCCTGGGGTGAATCTGTTCCTTCTGTCAGAATTCTCCTATCAGAGAAACATCTTCTCAGCTTTAGAGATAAAATAACTCTCTGTAGATATTATTATGTAAACATAACATATTACTCTTACAGACCAAATTTACTAAACTTTTTTCAATGAATTTTTCTTTTATTAACTGAGTTTGAATTAATTGAAATGGGAAGGCTCCTAGATTTACAAAGACAAACTACTCAAGATAAGCTACAGTGCAATGCAGTTCCAGAAAAATTAAACAGTTTCTTTGCTGGAAGATTAAAATCACAGTTTGGTTGTGTGGAGGTTCTTTCATTTGACTGTTACCTTCTTATTTATTTTTTACCCAATAATGCTATTAAATTTGGTGAGCTACATGACACAGGTATAGTATAGGTGAGGTGAGAAGACACCCAATGTAACATAGCAGTTGTGCAAGTAGTTTGTGCACCTTACAAATCAATTTTTACATAAAAATACAAAATTAAAGATATTATCTGATTTTCAGTTATAGATTTGCATGGACGGTATAGCCTGCAAAAGCTACCACCTCTATGGTACTTGTCTTGTTTTAATCAGTAACCTCTTCATTTAAACTGTATCTAAAGTTTTAATATGATGTTGCTTGCAGTTTGAAAGACACACATCAAAAACTAAAATTCTATGATTCATCTATTGGATTTTATGCAACCTGATAGCTTTTGTTAGAATTTGAAAAGAGATCAATATATATATAAAATGTAAAACAAGAGAAAAAGAGTAATGCGTGGTTCAAAACAACTTGCTTTCAGCTTAACTCTGCAAGAAAAAACTTGACCTCAAATTGATCTTGCTGCACATAAAGTGAAAGGGGCCATTATGTGAAAGAGCACAGCTCAAAAAAAAAACCCATTTAAGTGATGAGTTCAACCAGCAGTCATGAATCTTTGCCAAATGAGTGAAAGATGCACTTATCATTCCATCACAGATGAATATCATGCTCAAAATACCAAAATAGAGTCTGAAGAATTTTGACCACTTTAGAATATAGAAATACATATATCCTCCCTAATGCCAGTGGTTGATAGAGATTCTTGCCACATCACAAATGAAGTTACCAGTTTCTTAGATTACTTTCCTGGATGTCCAGTGTTTCCAAAGTCCTGGGTAAAGCATGAGTGGGAAACTTCACGAGGGCTTCTAATTGAAAAGGAAAGAAAACACAGAGAATCTTCATCAGGCTTGGAGGACACAGTTGGATCTTCCAGAAAGTGAGTAGAGATGTGAATTTCCCACATTGTCCAAAATATATGTCTAAAAACCTATACCTTTTTTTCACATTCTCTCCCATAATCATTTATTTAAAACTTGTTTCCTTCAGAATTTAGCCCTGAAACAGTGATTGCTTGCTAGGCTGGTCTCCTGAAGGAGAAGAATAACCACACCTTCAGGGAGAACATGTGTTATTACTTTGATTAATTTTCACTATGGTATTTAGAAGTCTTTTGCAGCCAATGACAGTGTTTTAGACTTCAATCACTTCCTTAGTTAATTGTGTTTCAGTTTTATGAAAGACAAAACTGGGTAGAGTTGTTGAGATCTGCTCTTCAGTGACGTTGTTTTCCTGAAAGGTGTTGAAAAATATGAATATTTAATATTTCTTCACATACAACAAATCTTCTAGCATGAGTAAAGAGCTATAAATAAGTAGGAAATTATTTCAATAAAGTTTTTAATGAAAAAAGAATGTATTTTGGGAAATGTAACATATACACATAAGAAGACCTGCCCACTTATCATCCCATACTTTTAAGGGAATTACTAAAAATACATTTATTAAACTATTAGAAATTATTTTGGAAAAGTCAGGAAGGGCTAAGGAGATGATAGGGAAAATTGCAGTGATGACATTTGAACAATGCAAACCAGATACTGGAAATTACTATCTTAATGTTTCAACTGAAAATCCTAGTAAAATAAATCATCTGCCTTTAAGAGAGAAAAATGCAGTAGCACCAAAGCCAGTAATGAAACTAATCACTAAACAAAAGAATAAATCTTGCCATTCAGTAACTTCTTTGATCAAATTAAATAATCAATAAGTAAAGTGTAAATTAGTGACAAGAATAGAGGATTGTACTGTGGATGTATATACTTTCAAACTGCATCTCACTTCTGTGTGACAGAAGATATTTAACTTTTTAAGTCATGGTCTTCTCTATCTCCATTCTTATTGTTTTAGAGCCCATTATGTCCCTACCTTTTAGGTGCTTAGTAAAGAAAAAGCCCATTAATGATTACAAGATGCCCAGATAAAACTCTGACAAGGGTCCTAAAACTGACCAGAAAGGTTATTAGTAGGGAATGCATTATCACACATTAAAGTTGAATGTAATATTATATGGATACATGTAAACATAATGCCTAATAATAGCCTAATGCTTAATTTTTTCTCTATCTAGGCCTTTTGACAAATTAAAAATGTCTTGTGCAGCAAGCATGAGTAAATATACCTTTGGCCTCTAAAATTTCAAAGTTCTCCAGCAGAGTGGGTTTGGTAATATATTGGCCTTATTAGGAAGAGGAAACAGTACAAAACTAAAGCTTAATTAATCTAGTCTCTAGTTCAGAACATAACACAGTACATTGAACTGTTCAGTTGTATTGCATAGACCCCTTGGTTCAGAAGGAACATTTGTGTAAAGCATAAAACATTTGTTTGAGAGTAAGATGGAATCAGGGACCCAATTATTAAAGACATCAGGAAAAGAAATGAGTGACATATTTCCTGAACAGACATGTTTTATTCAAAGGTCTTCCATGTATTAAGTGAGATCACACAAAGGAGAATGGAGCTAAAGAATTTAAAATCAGGATCAAACATAAAAAATTCAACTAATTGCAGGTAATTATAATGATATTTCTTAATCCTGCAAAAATATCTGGGTATGCTAGGCAGCTTAAGTGGTATATTTAATTTAATGGGTTACGGAACATGCATATAAAAGTATGGCCTGTTTTGTACAAGGCTACTACATGAGCTTTGAAAATTATTATGAAGCTAAGGTTAACTTTCAGTATCTTTAGGCAAGTCTGATAACATTCAAACATAATTAATTTTCTGTGTTGTTTTTCTTTAAAACAGCACTAAGCCAGTAATCGTGAAGCAAAGAGAGGAGAAGATGCAATGTAAGAGAGGTAGGTGAAGGGTCACTGATATCATTTCACTTCTTTGTACAACTTTTTTTAAGTAGCTGTGTAGTCTTTTCCCGTGTGTGGTTTCCTGTCATGAATTTAAATTACCGGGGTCCCTATAATGACAAAGGGATACATGAAAAAACCACAGTTACTGAAATACATGGCTCTCATAAACACACACAGATTTAGCTGTATTTCTGATTTTCTCAGTAAATTTTCATTGACTTTATTGATGATTTTTTCCTATATGACCATCAAAACCATGTTTACCATCTTTATCTTTCATATGTCTAGTTCTCTTGGTTAAACTAGAATCTTCTGTGTAAGGAGGGGGATGTTGGGTTTCATTCAGAGGCAAATCACCTGTTCTATCAATTTTTGACAAGTATGGTCTTAAATTGAAACATCTAGTGCTTTCAGATGCTAACATGAAAAGTGTGAAGATGTACAACTCTAGGTAAAGGAGATCATTGGGGTCTATTGTAAGCCACAAAATAATTTGGATCCATGACAATAGATAAAGAGATTATAAGAAAAAGCAGACAAGCACAACAATTTTTGTAGTGCTTCATTGAAGAAGAAGATAAATAACTTGTTTATTTTCTCACAGTTGGCTGCATACTTGAGGTACAGCCATTCAGCCCTGACACCATCCACTGAACCTGTCACCGTTCAATGTTCTTCCCTTACCCACAGATGAACAATTGACCCTCTTGTCTGAAATTGGGTGCTGTTTTGCCAAGGAACTGTGGTACCAAATTGCTTCATACCTCCTACTCTTACAAAAGATGTTAAAAATTCCTTTTTCCTCTCATGTCTGTGGGAAAGGACAATGAGCCATTGGCAGCATTCTTGCCTTCTTCTATACAGTGGATTTCTTTACACTCTAATCCTCCAATAGCCCGTATTTACTGAAGTTAAGGGAAAAGTTTTAATGAATATTTTTTGTTTCACTTGGTGTACATGTGTTAAAAAGAACTGCAACAAATGAAGGTCACTTTAAAGGAATAGGAGGATCTGAATTACATGATGGATTTCCAAGTGCTTAACTCTGTTTAATTCCATTACACAAACATTGAGCATTGTCTTGATCGTTGCTAATTAGATCACTAAATACTCTGCATGGAAAGGCAGCCATGTCAATGCAAGCAGAGAAAACACAAATATTGCATATTGGGTTTTTTTACTTCTTGTTCTGCTATTCTCAATCTAAAGCAATAGTCCCCTAAAATTAAAATGTTGATTCTTCTTTGTACTATTTTTGTGCTGAAGTTAACATCAAAATTTTAAAAAGTAAAAGTATACTAAATTAAATTGCACCAGGGAAAGTTTCTGTGTGACAAGTCATGAGAAACATTGGGAAAGCTCAGGTTTTCCTAAGCTACAATGGCACGTATCCTGGAGAGAACATTCAGCAGAGAGCTCAAGATCAAAAGGGCATCAGGGCACTGAGAATGGAAAACATTTCCAGTTTGATCCTATTCAGAGTGACAGAATATTATATTTATGTAAATAAACAAGATTTTGTTTGCTATACAGTTTAACTATAATTTCTTCTTAAAGGCAATCTACAGGAGATGAATTAGCTTGCTTGTGTCTCCAGAAAAAATGCATATATGTGCAAAGTGGACATATTTCTGTCATTATTCTGCTTGTCCATATTTTCTGAGATGTTCCATATTTATTGGTAAAAAATGCTGTTTATTTAAATGTGAAATAGTGACAATTATGGCAATAAAATTGCAACAACTATGGCAATAAAATTGGGACTTTTTACTAATAAAAGTGAGACAGGTCCATTTATCTATTAAATATTCACAATCAGTCTGGCAGATAAATAGGACTTTTTTCTGAGAGAAAGGGAAAATGGTAGGATTTCTCCAACCTGTCCTAACGAATACAAGTGGTATCTAGGAAAAATACAGTACCAATGGAATATGACTTTAATACCCTGAACCAAATGAAAACTAGTATGAGCGGATCACTCTTCTACTACAGTTTTCTCAGAAAAAAAAAAAAAAAATCAGTATATTCAGAGTGCAGTGTCAACTGAAAGATTTAACTCATGGTGTTCTATAAGGCCACCTTGACATTTTGACTCTGAAAGCTTTCATTAAGATGAAGGTCTGTTTTTAAGACAAGACATTGTCTACCCTCATAACAACTTACAAAGAAAATGTTTCTAATCAGTACACTAATTTGTTGTGTTGAATTCAGTTATTACAGCACAGAACATAAGGACACTGACTGACATGTCTTATTTGCCTTACATAAACAGGAATTAAATGTTGGTTCTCACGATACAAATAGGATGATGCACTTGAACATACCTCTAATTTTCATTAAACAGAGAGTAGCACCAAAAGTACTGGGAAGAGCATTTGTCAAATCTTATGTGGATACTCCTAAGAAGGGAGCTTCATTAAATCTAGTGTTATCATCACAATACCCTCTTCTGAATCATCAAATGCAAGTAGAATTATCTGTGAGGAGTACATGTAGTCTGACCAAAAATATTATAGTAGTGAAGAACAGCGGTTCACACCTGATTTTATTATATTTCAGAATAATTGCTTCATTTTTATGTAAGATTTTTCACTGCAGAGTTGTTTCTTGCTTGTGCACTGCTGCTTGAACAGCTTCTCAGTCCAACACAGAAACACCAGACCCAGAAGTAAGCAAGTTCTGCCATAGTGATGTTTCTAGAAGTTTTGTGTTAGGGGGGAAAGCATATACACAACCTGCCTGGAATGCCCCAACAGTACCACCTCAGCAGATAAAAAATGCTCTTGCGTTATCTAGAAGCTAAATAATCTCTGTACTTAAAGAAACCTGAATTAGTGCTTTCTGTATATTCTATCTGCCTATCTATTCTATTCTATTCTATTCTATTCTATTCTATTCTATTCTAATTCTGTTTCAGATGAAAACAGAAAAAAACCTGATATTTCTTTTTATCCTTCTCGTAATTTGTAACCGTCTTGTGAAATGCTCTTTAAAAAACACCTTCTTGTACTAAAAATGTGTACTCTTGAAATATTGTCTCAGAGAACATAGACATAATAGTATTGAGCACTGAAGTTACTGACTCCTAAATAGCATGCTTTGTCTCTCCATCAGTCAGGTCAGTTGCAGAACTATTTGTTTCACCTACTAATGACATTTCAGACTTCTTGTCTGTCTTAATCTGTAGCACCAGCTGTCCCCTCCTATAAAATGACTATGAGTGGTATTAGGGACCACCTTGAAGTTCAATGTTGCAGAGTGCCTAGAGAATTGAAATTTCTGTTTTCTTTAATGTATTCACATGCAATAGGTTAAACACATTTTAAAGCTTTGGAATTAAGCGATCCTGTACTATGGAGGACTGAATCTCTGTGCCAGACTGGGGAGAGAGATGTGACCAGTATCTTTTTGCTGTCCTTTCTTTTGTGAAAGGACATACTGAATTTTTAGGAGAATGGGAGTTTTTAATTAGATGGTTTAGTTTGTTCATATTAACTGAAAGCAAAGAAAACAGAGAGCAACAGAGGGAGTACTTCTAGGATTACAGGTTGATGTGATATAAGCACTTCGCTCACAGTAATTAAAGTGTAGTGGGCAAAGGGAGTGAAGCCTGCAGGGGATAGATGCCTGAAAGAGGAGATGGACTAGATGTTACAGAAACACAATCATAAAGTCCCCATCCCTGCCAAGGCACAGGCAGAGGGGATTTTTTTTTTGAGGACTTCTATCTATTTTAATCATCAATTTGAACACTTGAATTAAAACAGTTAAATTGGTACAGACAATAGAAAAAGGAATTTTATAAGGTTATATGAGCATAGTTTGTCTTGGTTCCCACCTGGGTATAATTATATCCGTTTCTCTCTAATATATCAACAATATAACATTGTTATACCTGTTTAAGTAAAACAGGTTTAAGTCCTTGCATTTCAAAATGATCCAACTCTTAAAGCTGAATAAATTTAACATAACGCTACTCCACAGCCATGTAGGTCAAAGGGCCCAGTAAGACATCCTATATATGATAATTCATGAAGTGGCAGTAAATCTGACCAGTTTCACACACATCACCATATCTTTGAAGTGACATAGCTGTATAATGAGATTGCTCACTTCTGATATATATATAGGTACTTACAACACTCTGTAAATATCCATAAGTAACGCTGTGCAAGAAACCACAGATGAGAACAAATGGTTGGCAGCTGTGTGAAAAAGTGTCAGAGTTTTAGAATTATAAAAGATGATCCAAAGAAGCTAAATAACTAGACACTGGAGCTAGACAAAGCTCCATTAAAAGCAGAGCAAAGAGAAGAACAGTTGGAACTGAAAAAAAGGCAGAGATGAGCAGAAATAGAAAAGGCTGCAGATTAAGAAGTTAGGTCTCAATCTACTGAGTCAAGCTGAAGGCATAATCTCAGAGTACACTAGCAAAATGAAATTAAAACCAAGGAAATGTATATTATACTTCCAGCTTTTCAAAGTACAAACCGTAAAACAATACACTTAAAGCATATATATTTACTACAGCCAGGTCTAAGTATTTTCACCTATTTATAAAAAAAATTGTATGTATCTTCCAATATATGTGCAAAATCTGTATTAGTCTAAAATAATTTTCAGGACATCCCCAAAATCTGATTTTTCACAGCTGAAGATAACATTCCATTTGCATGACAAGAAATCAATTGCTAGCAACCCGGCAACGGTGAGAGCTGCCTTATTCAAAGTGTTACTGTGTAAAAATGCTCAAATGTCACCTGGTTCAAATATTTGGCTTATCAAACCCTGAATACCTGAGTTATTTGCTAACACGATAGTGGCCTGGTGTTAATGTGCAATGAGTAGCCTGCATGTGAAAACTGGGGTAACTCATGGACACTGAGCTGTCTGCCAGCTCCAGAGAGCAGGAAGGTGCCTGCCAGAAAACAGAGTGTTGGCCCCCTCCAGTGTCACAGCAAACTGAATGTACCAGCTGAGGTGTGTCAAACCAATGTGCCTGCTAGAGACTCACTGTTTCACACTGCCCTGATCTCATGGGGCCACTACAGCAGATAAAAATACTGATCATCAGCAGCTATACTTGGAAAAATAAAAAATCCATGTTAAAATATTGGACAACACTCGGTGGTTAATCTACTCTTAGGAATACAACAAATAGTTATACTTCAGGGAACAGATTTAAATGAGAAGCTAGTAAATTACATGCAAGATATGGTCAGGGTTGGAGTAAATCTTTCTGTCCTGTTGTCCTTTTTTGTTTCTATTCTATAATGAAGCATTTTCTTTACATCTGAAAACTTTTTTAAAAGATTATTAAACTTAGTAGAATCCATTCATTTCAGCTGTCTACCTACATGAACACTTCCATACATAATACTACTGCCATTTTCCCCTGTACAGTGAACAAAATACTAAATTAAGAAGAAAGCAGTGAAAATTGTTGTGAAGATACAAAGAGTACACCTTATAAAGTGCTTGCCTCTTAATCTCTGTCCCAATAAACTAACTTCACATAGTGAAAAATTAGTGGAGCTTACTTTAGAATATCATGCTGCTTCTTGGGCCTTACTGAGAAGGGCACCATTGTGAACTTCAGGCAACTGAACCTGCCCCAGTATGCTGAAATCACCTTCCTGAGTTCAGTGGACCAAGGCTTTGAGAAGAGCTCCTCATAAGAAATTAAATATGTATCCTTTCTCACTCATTTTTCTCTGCAGTTCTTGCTACAGACTCAGAGGAAATGCTTAAAGAAGACTGCAAATATTAATTAAAATGCATGCCTCTTTCTCAAGGTTGGGAAATCCAGAGAGCTTTCCCACTGCTTGAAGAAGGGCTGGCCGATTGTGGTGAGCTCCTTTTTACAGCATCTTTCTCTAGAGCTGTCATTGCTGCCTCTGCTACCAGCAGATGAGGTTTGCATTTCTGGAAGCCAAGTCACCCAAATTCAACTGGTTGCACAGCACAGTTTGACAAATGACCTAGGACCATCTCTATCTCTCTATACAACCTAAAACATTTCCCAGAGCTGGAAAATCCTGGCCAACATATACAAAATGGCAATTGTAGAGAACAAGATATGGCTTCCCAAACTCCTCCTAGCATATCTGCCGGCTGACAATAGATTTGGGTAGGAGCAATTTCTTCAAAAGGCCCACACTTGTTGTCAAAGATTGGAAAGGACTTTTTTCAAAATGTATTACACTGGTACAGCTTCATGAATAAGTCAACCAATACACTTTTTCCAGAACTAAGACTATGAAAATTTCAAAGGATTTTCATTTAAGTTTACATTCAAGTACCTTGCCTTGCAACTGTCCGTGAAGTCCAGTTGTCAACCTCATTCCAGAGTGAAGAACAAGTTGGATAATTTTCTTCAAAACCCTTCCCACACTTGATGTAATTATATTAATGCAGGCACCTTAACATCAGCAAGATCATTGATCTCTGTTCACTTCCTCTGACAGGTTATAATTATGGTTTTTTGGGTTTTCAATTGCTGATTCAATGCAGGTGTTGGGATGACTTTTGTGACTGCTACTGTGTTGTAATGGTACATGAAATGGGGACTCTGTGGCTTTGTCTAAGCTAAATGTTTCTTAAAGGCACCTGCTATTCCTTCTAGTGCTGCAGTCCTAAATACCGATCAGGTTTTTGTCAGCCAGGAATGGGAGAAGTCAGGGTATGTTCAGGGTGTTCCAGATCTGTTCTGCTTACAGCTGCAGAATCCTCTGGACCATTTGCAGCTCTTCAGGTGGCCTTGCCTCCCAAAAGGAGCCACCAAAGGAGCGGGCTTTACCAGCTCCTCCCAAAGGAACTGCTGCTAAACCTGGTAGTGGGCAACAAATGAGGTTGCCCAAGGTATTAGTATTTTGTTGGTTCAGTTAGTTGGTTTGCTACATATGTTTTAACTCAATAGCAGCATGAGAGGGGAGACTGGTAAGTAAAGCAGCAAAGCTAAAGTCAAGGCCAAACTTCAAAGGCATCAGGCAGCTCTGGTTACTTGAGTTTAGCTGTGGTGATGGGTGCCCAAAGGATTATATTCAAGTGATAAAGGTTCCATCCCTCTTCCAATGTTATCTTGTATTTTGGCAAAGGGCATCCCCCTTGGCTGATATTTCCTCTAAATCTGAATGGGTCTTTCTTACAGATTTTGCAGAAAGTAATAAAAAGTAGAGAACACACAGCATTTGTCTAGTACAGTTTCCCCTCAAAGGATTTTGTACATAGAGGGTGGTAAGAAATAACTGTCTGTTGGAAACAAGGGTTATACTTCACTAAAATTTTGGCAGGTTTTCATTGACTGAACGATAGACTAGGACTGCAGTGTCTTTTAGATGACTACTGCAGCCAGATGGATTCCAGCATTCTAGGCAAAAAAACACCGATTAGGAGAAAGACATAATTGGCTGACATCTGCTGGCTGCAACTGTGTATCCCACCACTAATTCCCTCATGTGACAGAGGACATACACTGGGCTTTCGTGGAATATTTATATTTATCTATAAGACAATAATATGAAGTACAGAGCCCTTCAGGGAAAGGTAAAATGCTATTATTTTTCTAAACAAGTGTTTTTAATTAATTTAAAATCCTTCCCAAACTAATTCTACCTTCATCAAAACATATAATTGGCTTTATATTTTCTCATTATCCAGTAACTAGTGTTTTTTAAAAGACACTAACAATTTAAGGGAACTATAAAGTACAGACTGGATATAGAAATAGGTTTCTTGGCAGAAATATGCAACTTCTCTAGCACTTGAACTGATTAATTGGCAATAAACTATCCAATAAAACCATGTTATGCACAATAATAAAAAAAATGTTCTACACAGAAATGTAAAAATGGGAAAAATGAAAGAGTCATACCTGAAGGGAAGCAAATACATTTTTTAAAGAGGGTATTTTTTCAGTCTGCTTTCTTTTAATTGATTATTATGCCCAAATAGTTCAACATTATCTAAGTTCCTGTGATAAGTAAGAATGCACAGTACATTACATAACTGATTAAACCCATCAAAACATTATGGAATAGCACTATTTTAGTATAATAATTTCAATAGATTAGTTGCACTAATAGTGCTTTGACTTTGATTTGTTTTGCCAATGGCTCACCGACAACCCATTCACAAAATACATTGAGCCATCATCTAATGAAAAATCCTGCAAACAGTAGGAACACATATCTTATTTAATTCATGAATATTGCGACTATTGCAAAAGATGAAATGAAGACCTTACCTTATGCCTTTAAAATAATTTTACTGTATTTATTGCTGCTATTACTCACTGATGGGTTACTATTATTCAGTGACAGTTAGCATGATTTAAGATAACTTCCATTCTTAATAGCATTTCCTAAAAGAACCATTATTACTATTAAAGTCTTAAATAATACTTAGCCAATGCAGTTCTGTTAAGTGAAGTGCTAAAGTGAGTTGGTAAAGGAGTGCTTTAATAGTTGTACAGTTTAAGCCAATCTGTAAGGTAGACATATTGATACCTGACATCAAAACACCTTTTAAGCAGTATCAAAACACATAAAATATTTTGTGACTATGTAAAGAAATCTTTTGAAATACAGAATCTTGTGGTGATTATGCAACACTTATGTAATTAAGCCTACAGTTAACCCTGGACTAGTGTCATATGAGTAATTTAATTTTATATGCCTAAATTTTGCCTGTAATTTCCCAGCCTGTAGTAGGTTAATGATACTATACTTTAAGCTACTTTCCACCAGTGAGTGATTTCAAGGCCATAACAAACATCTTCCACAGGGGTGAAGATAGCATCTGTCTCCAAAAAATACTAATGTTTACCTGTAAAGTCTATTTTAGAGCAATGAGGCCTTGGTCAATAAAATGTGCTTGGAACTTTCTAGCAGGAAATATGCACTGCAAGTATAGAAAGGTATGGTGTAATTACAAGATTAACTTCACCTTCTTAATGCCTTTATTTAATATCAGTGGAGGAGAATTATAATAGATATGCAGTATGATTTCTTACGGTTTATAATTATGAACAGACATCCACCTTAGACTTCAGCCAGTGCCTTTTTGCATTTATTCCTATACAAGGTGCATTGAAAAAACTGCTACTTTTGCTCTCTACAGAGATCTGCTAAGTGGCACATAAGCAGGAAGATGCTTTTTCTATCAGCCAACTCTTTTACCATTCCAAATATATTTCTCCTGCCAGGGTTGGATGGCACGATGCTTCTCTCCTGCCCCATTATCCCTTGTGACAGAGGCAACTGACTGCTCACTCCCCAGCTGGTGACATCTAGTACAAAAAGTCAGAGAGGGGAAAAAGACAGTCAGGCTGTTCTGCCTCCCAGCAACCACGCGATTCTCCACAGCAGAGCTAGACCATGGATCACAGAGGGTGGAAGTCCCTCCTGCCCCATGGCTGTGCTCTGTTGAGCCAGCCTCAGCCACTGAGAAGCTGCTAGCTTAGAGTCCCACAAAAACCACAGTGCAGTTGGAGGTATCGATGGGTTTGCAGATTTTATTATTCATCGTACATTCCACATCTGTATATTTTGATGACACACAGTGATCACAGAGGACAAGGTGCAGAACTGTTATTTATTTCCCTTAGACAGGTCGCCAGAGATGCACCTTGGCCTCAAAGACTAAACCATAGGCTGGTACTTCACAGAGTGTTTCAAAGCACCACTACGCATCAGCTTTTAGAAACCAGCTTGCCAAATAGTGGTCTTTACAACTCATTTTGCTTTCTCTTTTTGTTTGTTCTTTTCATGTCATGAAGTCAATATTCATTACTGATGCATTACAGGATTTAAGCATTTTGCTGTTTTCTCTTTCCAGATATAACTTGCTTCAAACACAAATTAAGTGTTTGAGCTAAGTTGTCCTTTCAAATTTGCTATAAGGCAATTTGACACTCTTCTAAATCCAGAATAAAAATAGAACCAAGCTTTTTGTTTTTTGCAGACAGCTTTAAAAAGTCTATTCCAGGCTGAGAGGCATGTGCTGAGAATTCCTAAGTTTTATAGCAGCTTGTGCCAAATCACAGTAGCACCTCAGAAGCAACCTTCCCACTCTTCCTTAGCAGGATGTGTTTCACAATAATACAGAATAATCTGTGAGAACTGCAACACTGCCAAGAGGAAACAGTGGAGATTGCCACAGTGGAGCAAATAAATAATATTTTCATATTAATATATACTTGTTTGTTTGCTTTCTTTGTATGTGATCTGGCTGCAGATAAGTACATCAAGAATAGCTCATAATGAACTGATAGAGAACAGTCCTAATCACAAAAAAATTGAAAGCACTGATCATTTTCCTTTCATTGTGAGAATTAGATGTAACTTTTAAAGCCTGGACAAAATTACATTCAACTAAAAAGTGACACTGAGTGCACCAGAATTCCCTTCCATCTAAATGAACTTTTAATTTTCACAGTTGTCAAACTAGAAAAAAAGTTTTTAGTAAGTGTTTACAGTTCTCTGTTTAACCTTACTTTTCTGACATATTGAAGGACAGAGGGGGTTTTTTGTACTTGTAAAAAGAGGTTATAATTTGTAGTTAAGACTGGACATATTTAGGAATGGACTATATATTCAGATAAATAAGTAACAGCTACTTGCAATGTGCACATAAAGTTCAGTGAAAGAAATAAAACTGGAAGTCATTTGTCCAAACCTATTAATTCATAAATTGTGAAAAATAAATTCTCCTATTTCTAATAACATTCCAAGTACTCTAAACATACTTCTGGATAGATTCATTAGAACAAAGTATATTACTACAAACAAGCAGTTCCAGTATTTGGAAATCAAGGGCGTCATTGCTTTCTTCTTAAATTGTTGGTGATTGACTTGGGAGCTGAGGTCACTATCCTACCATCAACCCATGTTTTCTAGACAGATGGCAACTACAGATATTTTTGGGGTGAAACAATGCACTGATGTAAGGCATAATGAATATGTGACAAGAATAATAGCGGGTGCCAAGACAATTCACAAGACAGTTCTAGAACTGCTTCTCTAGGGAAAAGAAATTGTCCAAGTAGTTTGAGAGGAGGACTTGCTTTAAATCTTGTCAAAATCCCAGATGGGGTAGCCAAAATAATGTGCATTTCATTTTAGCTTGTGGGGGAGTTTTCTGCTCAGTCTGCTTCTGAAACCAGGACAAGCTGTGGATATCACAGATGAGATCACAGTAAAATAACATATTTCTGTTTGAAGACAAAGGCCTTTCATCCTATAACTCACTGTCTTTAGGGGTTGCTTCAGTGAACTGAGCTCTCAGTCTGGGGCCAGGGGTTGGGAATGGGTGAATTTGAGGGCTGCAATTCAACAGAATGGCTTTGCTTTACATAGCCATAAACATTTAGTGGTTAGCTTTTTTTCTGTCTCACCCTTTCTTAGTCTATATATGTACTGAGGAGTCGCTTCAGTGCTGTAAACATGTTGTACTTTACCACTGTAGCCCCCTGGAGTTTCCCTAAAACTCCTTTATATAAACTCACTATCATTGCTGTAAACCAGGGTGAAATCTAACATGGCCAAATTTGAAGCAACCAGGGAGATGAGCCTTAGGCCTAAAAAATTTAAGCTCTTAAAATAAAGGTTAATTTAGTGACAGAAAAACTTAATTCCGACTAATTTATTTTAGTTTATGCATGCCTGGCGGCTAAGCCGTGAGCTAAGGGTGGCACAAAATCTGAGGCTCGCTCCTTCTTTGCTTTTGTCTCGCTCCAGGGAGGCAATAAGTTACTATTTGCACTTCAAAGGCAGAAAGTCAACCTACTCCTTTGGCCAGGAAACAGGAGGTCTATGGAGAGAAACAAGGATTATCCCTTTTTTCTCTGCCTCTTCCTATCCAACTTGACTGTAGTAAGAAACGCATTTAGAGCATCAAGGTACAAGAAAAAGTACTACCCAAACTGTCATCAGTGGGATACAGAGGTAAAGACATCCTGGCTATTTTACTGTTTCTGACTTTCCTCACCTCCAGCAAAACCATAGTATGCCAGCATATGCTGGCATATACTGGGTGGGCAGCGTACACTCAGTGGCAACAACCCAACACAAACATCACATCGTGATTGGGTGTTGAGGTTTTAAGAGATCTAGTTTTTTTCTGTTAAAGGAATTTTCCCCCATTCTGTTACTAAAACGATAAATTGCTGGGTGCTTAAGAGAAGACAAAAGGGCCTGGCTACTCTTTGTTTGACCTGGGTGTGGGTTCAGTTCGCTCTCAGTGTCCGGAGAGAGAAGCTGAAGAGAAAGGAGCTGCTGGTTCCTTTTTTTTGGCCATTTTTCTTTCTGCTGGAAACAACACCGGGATCCCAAAGCCGTTTTCCCTGCCCTGCTGGAGGGTGGGCTGTGGCCGCCCTGCCCCGCTGCTGCTTCGAGCCTTCGCTGCGTTGTAGCCGTGCTCGCCCTGCCTGCCTGGACCTCCAGGGGGTTCCCCTTTTGGATACATCTCATCTGCCACCCAGGATTTTTGTTTGTGCCTGCCGGTCCAGCCTGCTGTTCCCGAGGGTCCAGGATCGGCTGCCCAGGGGTTTGTGAAGCCTTTGTTCCATCCCTCCCTGGGATCCCAGGGCACCGGTGCCGCGTGCTCCCCGAGCTCGCTCCGGAGCGCCCCCTGCAGCCGCGGGGGAACCATCGCACCTGCCCTGCTCACCGGGAGCCGCCAGCGCCCCTGCCGGCTGCGAGCGGAACTGCACCCGAGGGGAAAGGGCCCGGCAGCCGAGAAGGCCGGGACTGGGTTTGTGATTGCTGTTACTGTCATAGTTATTGTTGTTTTGTTTGACTGGTTATATATCTATATATCTCTATATATATATCTATATATATATATAGAGTAAAGAACTGTTATTCCTCTTTTCCCACATCTTTGCCTAAAGGCCCTTGATTTCAAAATTATAATAACTCAGAGGGAAAGGGGTTATATCTGCCACTTCAAGGGAGGCTTCTGCCTTCCTTAGCAGACACCTGTCTTTCAAAACCAAGACATTGGGAAACAAAGGAATGTGTGGTTCAAAGTATTTGAAGAATTTTCTTTGTTGACCAATGATATTAATAAGAAAATTATAAATAATTTTAAATGCCCAGATGAGTTGGAACACTGATTTGAAATGCCAACCACCATACACTTAGATTTTCAATTATTTAACTTGAATTCAGAACATTTGCAGAATTTTTGGGAAATGGATGGGAAAGGGCGTAGTGGTACTGAGACCTTATCTCCATCTAGTGAATTTCTGTCCTTGCTTTGATTTCTGCTGTTGACCTTCAAACATCTTTTATCACATTATATCCATAAGTTTGTTTTATTATCTTCACTTGGTCTAATTACCTGGATGATTCTATACTGTTCCCTACAGGGAAATATACTGCTGCTGTTTGGGTTTTTAAATACTAATTAAAAAATTCATTAGTGTGCGAATTAATTTCCACTCTTTGTATTTTCCTCTCTCTCTTGATAGCCATCAGAATCTGATAGCAGCGTAGTTGTTGCCATACTTTAATTATACTGTTAGTATTCTTTTATCCACCTGTAGTATAAGGAAATAAACTTTATTACACCCAGTCTAAATGAAAAGCCATCTAAACTGTAGATCTAAGCGGTCTAAATAAATAAATAAAATTACTTTGCCTTGTACAAATATTTCAGCTATGTTCCTAGCGTTTAAATATGTATTTAGTGTGTGGAACACACTTTAAAATATCCTTCTTATAAGTATTCTCAGGCACTATATTGAAGGCTGGGTCCATAAATCTTATTTGTTGAGATAAATTGTATACAAATACACTGCAAATGAATGTCAAACCACCCCCAGTTCCTTACTTGAGGCTGATGTTCACTCAAGTCTTACATAGTCTGCACACACTTAGTTTCATGAAAGTGACTTTACATTTGTGAGTACATTAGTTGTGGCTTTTTGTTCCTATAATTGATATGTACAAGCTAGTGTTCACTGACTGTAGTAATTGGCCTGGTTTTAATGACATAAAATTCACATTTGTTATGAAAAAGTACAGGTATTGCATGACCGTTGTAAAAACAAAATTAAGAGAGAAACTGTTTTGTAAAATCATATGAAAATATTTTAATAATAACATCCATGCCTACTGAGCCTCAGAAACACCACTATGTCCTAATTGGTTCATGAGGAACACCTATTCATTATATTATTTAAATGCTATTAACTACAAAACCAAGCATCTAATCAGTGATGTGTTCATTTTCCACTCTGCACAGCTTCATTAATTTTGCCTTTTGTTTTTACAGTTGTGAAGTTGAGTGAAAAAAGCAACAGAAGAGTTCCTTTATGATGTATTTCATTCAGATCTCATCCAGCTGATGTCTATCAGACTGTATTTAGCAGAATTTTAAAAAGTAGTTTTTTAGGTTAGGTCATCATTCATAGTCCTCATATGATAAAGATGGAAATGGGTGTCATAATTCTTGTTCCACTACGGCTAAATTAATTTTAAATTGCAGCCTTATCCATTGCAGAATAGAAAAGTTTTTCAAAATGCATGTAGGAAGGTGGGATCATATTGGTGCAACAACGGAGTCTAGCAGTAGTAACTCAGGCCCATAGTATGTACTCTGGGTTGATTGTTTCTGAGCTTGACAGTGGAACATTGTAGAATTGCTGCTGCTCTTGCTTTTTCTTATTCCGACTCCTGTTTCTTGAATTGGTTTCTGTGCATACACAGAATCTTAGGAAAAGTTAAAGCTGCAGATCCATTGCCCAAGAGTACAAATTAGAGATCTGGAAGGAGGACTAGAGCCTGAAGTTTTGCATTCAAGATGACTGCTTCATTTGTCAGGATGTTATAGGCATATAATTACAAGAGGGTTTTCCAGGCTGTAAATCCAAGCACAAGCCTCAAAAGAGAAGGGTTCCAATCACTTACTGGCACCTCCTGTGGGCAGTTTAAGCATATCTTTGCCACTGCCACCTTTTTCAAGTACTGGCTGAATTACCTAGATATGTAAAGAACTTAGAGAAATAATTTGCCTTTTAGGCTCAGAACAACCTAGATGAGGGGCTATCTAGATGTTTCAATGTTGTGTGTGATGATACTAAATGTCAACATTCCCAAGTTCCTTTGTTTAACTGACTGTATATCCTTTTGTAGCTGTGCTTCAACCCCCCCAAACAGACTACCTTTTGCAGAATTAAGTAGCTCTGAAGTCTCTCTGGTTTTTCAGAATCTGTATAAACACTTTGTAAAAACTGGCTTCAAGAGGACAATTTAAGTTATTTGATGACAAATTCAGAAATATCAAGATCACTCTCATTTCTGAAAATCCACAGATATATGTGTATCTTTATACATACACACACATATACAACTGTACAAACATTTCCCAGTACACACAAATATAACTTCACACACTTAACTCACTCTTGCTAGAAAATAAATTTTCAATTTTTTTTAATGCTGATACATATAATTTGGAAGCTCATGAGGAAACAAAGTGAAATATCAACAGTTAGATCCTGCACACTCTTATTAACAAGTTACTAAATTAAGGTTTCAAAAGACCAGACTGTCAATGATGGTCCTTCTGCTGTTGCCAAAATACAGAAAAAAATTAACTGTAAGAGCATGTTTGCATTCCTTCATATCAAGTTGCATTCTCACTATCACACAGAAGATGTGCAATGTCCTCTTATACTGAACACAAACTGGTATGTTTTAGTGATGAATGTATGCAAGTCTAAAGAGAGGATTTCAGCTGGTTGTTGTCTAGCTGGGTCAGGGTTTAGATAGGGAGGCACAAAAGTCAAAAAGAGACAGGCAGCATAGGTGGCCTGTGGATAAAGAGGTTCATTCTTCTGGGCAATCAATCACATGAGCAGAGAAAACAAATATACATATGACTGAGAGAGTGAAACTAGCTTTGAAGAGAGATAACTACATTTGACTGAGTAGTGGCACACTGGCTTCTTAAACATCCACTTTAGTCTACAGCACATAAACACACACTCAAAGGACCATTTAGACTGGTGCTTTTCCAGTTTCAGTGAAAAATCCTATTTATAAGTAATTATTATTCAGGAAAAAGCAATTGAATTCTCATAAGACAAAATTAATGGATTTAAAGGCACTAAATGAAACAGAAAATACATTGTTCTATTTGCAAAAAATATAGGGTTGAGTGAAAACAATACAAAATAAATTGACTAGCTAATGGCTAGGTTTTTCCTGGGGCTTGTACATTCTTCATAAAAGTGCAGCATTGAAACAGATTTCAAAAAACTAGTTCTAGTACTAAAATTTTCAAATCTGATTATTCAAAGATAGACCTTGTACTGATGTCTTGACACCTGTGGAAAAGCAAGCCCCTTTATTTTCTGCAAGATTGGAGTCGGAGACATCTATTGCATAATCACAGCATAGATGAAGCTGGCAGGGATCTCTGGAGGTCATCTGGCCCAAGCCTCCCTGCTCAAGTAGGACCACACAGAACTGTTTGTCTAGGACCATGTCAAGACATGACTTTTATCTCTAAGGATGGAGACTCCTCAACCTGCCTGGACAACCTGTGCCAGTGCTGCATCACCCTCACAGTAACAAAGGTCTTCCTGATGTTCAGACAGCAGCTTCTGTGTTTAGGTCTGTGCCCATTGCCACTGGTTCTGTCGCTGGGCAGCTCTGGAAAGATCCTGGCTCCCCAGGTCGCTGTTCACAAAGCTGCTTTCTAGCTGGGTGGTTCCCAGCATGTGTAATTGTGCCCAGGATTGTTTCACCTCTGTTACAGGACTGTAACTGTTCCCTTTGAAGTGCATGAGGCTCTTGTCAGCCCATTTCTCCAACAATGTAGATGAGTGTGAGGACTCATCCCTCTAAAGAAATCTGGGATTAACCAACCCTTCCACCTCACAAAAGCTGAGGAGAAGATGATCCTCCACATGGAAAGGATTTAGAAACAGTTGATTTGGGAAGAAGTCACAGAATGAAGAATGTAAATTTATATGTGCATAAAGACCTCAGTACTGGTTTTCAATCAGTAAAAACAAAAATCTCCTTTCATCCTTTCAAAACCAGGAGTCAATTCTGTGCCCAAAGTACTGAGAAGGAAGAAAAGAAAATTATTCCAGGTTGTCATTATGTATGATTTTCGCTGTTTTTAAACATGTGTAGCTCCCACTAGAAATCTGGAGCATCCAGACACAACTCCATTCTCCATAGCTGGGGTTGCCACCATTTTGTTCCATAGCTAGTCTGGAACCCCTGTAAAAATAAAGAAATAAATAACAGAGAAGATGATGCTTTAACTTCAGAAGTGATTGTGATTACCAAGCTGTACCATTCATCAGAAAACTTGTGATTATGGTTAAAATGGACAAAAAAAAAAAAAAACAAACCACCAAAAATGGACCATATGTTTTATTTTTGTTTTCATTGCATTCTGCCTGCAAAGATGCACAAAAGGTCATATATATCTTTGAACAGGAAATGATTGCTTTTGACATAGAAGTCAATATAACTTCTAAAGCATGAGGAGATATAATGTGACACAAAGATCACCCTGAAAGTTTCTCCTCTCAGTTCCTCTCTAAATTTAATTTTGTTACTTTATATCCTTTGTCTATTTGAATGTTAAGATCCTTTAATTAATTTGCCTACCACACTAGAAAGTGTCTTATTTGGTATCTCTAGAGTTTAAAAAACAAAAATAGTGAATAGTAGTTCTGAAATGACAGTCATCAGCATATTTTTTCTTATCAAAATACAAGCAGATTAACTTCATAGCCCATCCCAAATGTCATATCTGGGTTGTTTTGGCTACATGTGAAAATACCTTTCTGGACTGAAGAATTCTAATAGCAAAAGTTTTGCTGGAATTCCTCTCATATTTATAACGGTGACAATATGCATCTTTCTCAGAGACAAGTGTTAAATGTATATCCTATCTCTTTTACCAAAACTATAAAGAAGAATGAGGGTATATCTAATCTGAAAAGGAAGTGGCATAAAAGTTTATGTGGGTGTCTAAGGTGTAAAAGATGAACAAAACGAAAATTTAATAATACTAAGATTGTCCTCAGTTACTAAGATGAAGACACTTGGAAATTGAATTTTTATCTACGTCAGTGTTAAAGAACAAAGCCAAAAAATGCGCTCAAAACTAAAATACTATGTTAAACCTAGAACAAAACTTACTGACAGCAAGTACAGTTCAAGTAAAATCTTGGCAGCATGAAGGAATGATGTGACAAGGGAGCCACCTTTTCAAGACTATGATCAAATTTCAGAGTGACTTCAAGTGCTGACAGTCTTGGACTGTATTGCACATAGTCTCCTGAATGCTAAAAGGATGGATTTTATGATTGGGAAGTTCAAAATAAACCACTGTTCTGTGCTGGCCTACCAAGGACAGCAAAAAAGATTTTTGATTACTATTTCTGTGAGATGACAATAAAATATGCAACACTACCATATCACCTAGAAACAATTGCCAGTGTTTTTATATTGCACACAACACACTAACAGAAGCAGGCCCAGACATAGTCATTACCAGATTTTCCAGTGTTAATGTAGTTCCATCTATACTTGGCTCTCCTCTGTGTTCTCATCTAACCATACATCACTACAGCATTCACAGCAGTGCCAGGACAGGGGCATAAGGGCAGATGTTACCAATACACCAAAAGCAACACCATAATAAATAAATAATTTTTTAAATAATGACAGATAAACTCTGTACAGGGTACCATTCAAACTGCAAAATGAGGAAGGTCATTAGAAAACACAATTGCAATACGTGAAGTGAAATTTCATTCTTAGAGTGAACAAGAGAGTCGAAAATACAAACCAGTTTTCTTCTAGATATTTGACTGGTGGTATAAGCTGTCATATTATGATTTAAGATCCTGTTTCTACTTCAGTTACACAAAATCCTTTTTCATTGTCTAGTGTATATCTATAAAATGAGGTAATAAAGATAACTATTGCAAGAGGGTCCCATCAGCCACTCATTAAAACACAGAAGATCTGAATGGTAAACTAAGACCAGGGGTTTTAGTAAAAACAAAAAGCACTGTGAAAAAGATCCATGCAGCTATAGAGGGAAACATTTAAATCACTATACAAGTATTATAATTTGCTTGGTCTGAAGATAGTTAATATTTGATTAGGTAGGTGCTTGGAGTTAATGTCCTTCTTAATTAAATCAGACTCCTCCTTCTCTGCCCCAAGAGAAGAAAAAGATTGATCATGCTTTTTTTCAAATGCTAATTAGTATAAGCAGAGAAAGTCTTAAATCAGAATGCTTTATTCAGTCCTGCTGCTTCATCCATTTGGATCCTGCTCACATTTCCTTGGGAGGCCTGCTCTTTTGTATCTGTGAAAATAAGCACAGATGTTGGCTCCACCTCCCTCAAAGCAAGTTTTGCCTAATGACCATTTTGAATGTATACCACTTGCACCTGTTCAGCATTTTAAAGTAAAATAAAGCACTTGATTGACTCCAAATATCTTGTCCAGATTTTCTTAACTTGATTATGGTGCCATAAAAGACAAGAGATTATTTGAGCAGCAGCCACAGTATCAGCTGGAGTAAGGCCAACTTCATCATTCCTGGAAGCATTTTTTTGTTGCTGTTGAAAGTCTGACTTGGGAGATATCGCAGATTAATTAGAACATTAGATGGCACTACTACAACACTGAGGTACACATAGAAGCAAAGATTACCATATGCAATTATTTATAATGTGCTAAGTACACAGAAATGCTGATATTAAAATGGTCACATTGATCTCAATATGACATTTCTGCAGAACTGTTCTTTTTTTATCAGCAGAATGCACTAGCTATCTTATTTGGTACCTCCTCCTGCCACAGAAACCATCAAGTTTATTTTCGTCTATTATACCTCCTTCCTGTTCCATTACAAGTGTCTGAATAGCAAATTATTTTTTTTCACAGAATTCACCAAATCCTACCATCATTAAGTTTCTAGTCAGCCTCCCAAGGCTTTCAGCAGTCTGGGAAAAATACTTTCATTTATACTTTCATAAATATGAATAAACTTTTTGAAATCTATATATCTACTCTGGTTTCACAATACACAGTGAATCTCATAGAATCATAGAATGGTTTAGGTTGCAAAGCACCTGAAAGGTCATCTAGTTCCAAACCCCCTGCTTCACTAGAACAGGCTGACCAAGGCCCTGTCCAGCCTGGCCTCAAACCCTTCTAAGGATGGGGCATCCACAGCTTCTCTGGACAACCTGTTCCAGTGTCCCACCAACCACACAGCGAAGAATTCCTTCCTAACCTCTAATCTAAACCCACCCACTTCCAGTATTAAGACATTCTGCCTTGTCTTAACTCTACATGCCCCTGTAAATAGTCCCTCTCCAACTCTCTTGTACCCCCTTTAGGTACTAAAAGGTCTCCCTTGAGCCTTCTCCAGGATGAGCAATCCTGACTCTCTCAGCCTGTCTTCATAGGAGGAGACATGCTCCAGCCCTCTGAGAATCTTTGTGGCCACTTCTGGACTCACTCCAAAAAATCCACATCATTCTCGTGTTGGGGCCCCACAATTTGGTCTTTCCTATCAAGCAATGTATACTACCAAGTCATTATTATCACTATTTAAATTTGCACAAACCCATTGTTTCATAGCAAATGAGACAAATTTTTTTGATTGATTCCACAGTTCCACAGTTCTGTTTGAAAATTAATTCCTTTTATGAAGTGATGGCAAAAAAGACACATGATGAAATGGAAAAAAATGCAATTTGGTATTTTAAGCACATATGTGACACAACATTTAGGAAATAGAACAAGAAAGCCATGCTGCAAAGAAAGTATTAGCATTTTGTTCAAAAAAAAAGTGAGACCAAGATAACTTTTTATTACCAGGAGGCATTTTTTTGACTTTTCTTCTCAGTTATTTTGAAACAATTTAAAATAGTGAAATGTTACAATTTTGAGTATGTCATACTCCTTATTGGAAGATGGTTTTGCAAATCACTGATGAGGTAACCAGAGTTACAATCTAAAGTTGCTCAACTTTAGATTTTCTATCTAATTAGAAAACTTTGATTGCAGTTGCTTAAAATTTATGATTCGTTTTCCTTCTTCACAGCATATCAAATAAAGGAATCTTATATCTCTTTCTTGATCTTGTAATTCCAACTATTTTCTAACAGACTCCTCTCATGTGAACTTTATATTGCACAGTTCTGCATGTATGTACAAATTATATATATGTGTGCATGTGTGTGTGTGTGCGTGTACATTTCAAGGAAAAAATTATTTTATATTGCATCAGATAATAGGGCACAAACTCCTAACATAAACTCCTAGCATAAATTCCTTGGGTTTTTTCTCATGAGAATTTAGTATAATGCAGAATTTCTACGAATTCCTAACTATTGCATAATTTAAAATTTTATCTTATAGCAAGCATACAAGAACAATGAACCCCTTTCAGAAAACTTACATTATAGCATTTCCTGATTTGATGCTTTCTTTTGTTTCTTTTAGCATCCTCCCCAAAATAAATTAAATGCCTATTGGTACACATCAGATTTACATAAATTATCTAGGATTTCATAAGCCACCACATATTTGAATTAAGTGCTGACATGTCATTACTAAAAAAAATAGAAAAGGTGCTGTTCTTTAAGTGATAAATGGATAAAGCCTGATACTAGGACATTTCTGTATGCTTCTCTAAATCATCTCACATCTTAATGCAAGTAAAAATCAAATTATTTACATTACAAAACAATATCATAATGCAAACTATAAGAATTTTAAAAGACTTTTTATTGATGTCAAATTTCTGTTAACCAATGTGATAATTTGTTATTATAAAATATCTGACCATTACAGTGAATATTTCTACTAAAATTCTCACATATGAAGAAAGACAAAGGATGTGTTGTGATTTGGTCCTCCTGTGACTGTACATAATTTAAAATTATATCTGCTGAAAAATAGTAATGATCCTATTAAACACAGAATAAATGCATTATACTGGCCAAAAATTATTCAAAACTACACTGACACAGAAATTAAAGTGTCACTGGCCAATTATCAAGCTGCACCTTAAGCAGCCAGTTGAACATAATATTCAGTAACACAGCATGGTATTTCATTCTAGACATTCCTTTAAATTAGATATATTGCATCTTCAGTCTTCTGTTAGCTGACCTGACAATAAATATGATGTATCACTAATAGTACATAAACACAAGATTATTACACAAAGTTATTGTCCTTTTTTTTTTTGTCTTCATAGATGGTTGAACTTATATGGACACAGAATGCTATAATAAATATCAAAAACCTGAATCAAGATTTTCAAATTATATTTCAAAATTATTTTTGAGTATGATACTTTTTGTTCAAAACTGAACTGCAAAAGACTCTAAACAAGAGTGCAACATAATTCATTAAGAGAGAGGTTATTTTAAAACATATGTATGTTACAGGAACCCAACAAATGCAGCCAGACATTTAAACCCTACGGGTGAAACCCATGTCACACCACCTTTCTTACACAGACGAGCACAGGGCAGCCAGATTCTCAGATGGATTAGTTTAACATAGCTCCACTTTATTCAACAGGAATAAATAGTTTCACACAAGCTAAGGATCAAATGCAGAATATAGGGAATTATTAAGCAAAAAATAATGTAATCATTCCCTTTCTTAGCTGCGATGAAGATCAGCTTCCAGAACTGATGCACCTTTTCCATTCTTATGTCATCCAATCCCTCATTTCAGTGCATACCCATTATCTTTTCTGAATACAGACAGTTTCCTCCACACAAATACAGGTTTTCACAATCATCAAAATGCTTGATAGGCAGGATTACCCCAAAATCAGATCAGGTTATATTCTCAAACAATCAACTGCAATAGTGAAGGCTTCAGCAGTCAGCCATTTGTGTTCCATGATGCTTTGTCAGCAATTGATCCCTAGAACTACCCAGTTAAACTATACCTTGAAGAAAGTCCTCTTTGGTTAGCTTTTCACCAGATGATGTGCTAGGAAAAGTCTAAAGATGATGAAGCTATTCACACAAAGCAAGCAAAAATTGCACGTACATAGCGGCCGCCAAAAGTGCAGCTGGCACAGTCCCTGGATTCTGTTAGCTGGCTGGCATGTCAAATTGCCATCTTAAGGGGCTGGTTTTAGAAACATTACTTTGTTTGGTTTTTTGACATTGGGGTTTGTTTTTTTTTTTGAGATTGTGTTCTGGTTACTCATGTTCCTATATTTCATGCAAAGCATGTTAAATTTTCCTAGAAAGGAGTCTTCATGTGTACATGAAAAAAATCTATATCTTTGATGAGAAGAAATCCCTACATATTCTTAAAGGTCATGTGTACAATTTGTTATTGATTTGCATAACTCCACTTCTGCAATTATTCATTTGGATAAACTTCATTACCAGAATCCTGTAAGGGAAAATTTCAGCTGTGATCTCTGAGCTGAAATGCCTTTGAAACAGCATTAGCTGAGAGACCTTGGAAACAAATCATAATTTTCAGCTATTCGAATGATATAAAGATAACTGAAAAGACACCATTCTGTTCAGTCTATGGTACTCTTCACAGAAACAGTCAAAAATCTTCCTTTGAGGTTGTACTGAGATGCCTTCTCAAGATAGGAACGCGAGTTGCTTATCAGCCTTGACCAACTAGAACAAAAATACAGATAATTGGTGAATAAATAAATAAATAAAAAAATGTAAATTCTTAAAACCTAATGGACCATTCAGTCATCTAGTCTGACTTTTTTATATCGCATAAAGATTGAATTTTATCCAGTAATTCTTGCATAATACTTTCTGTTTGTAGAAGTATATATTCCAAGAGGCTATTTGGCTTTAGTTTTAATTATGAATTATAATCTTTGAACTATAATACCATAATTTCTAGTATTTTTTCCTCTGCAATACTTTAAATAAGAACACAAAACTTCATTTTGTGGAATTTATCAAAAGTAGTGAAAAATGTCCCTATAATTAAATTATGCAAATATTTTGCACAGATCTTGGAATAAGTGCTCTCTATGACAAAAACAGAAAACTGAGATATAAAAATGGAAATTATAAGGAAGAAAGAAATTGTGTTATTGAGCCAAGAAAATCTTCCAGGAGAGTTTAAGCAAACTATAATTTTCACAGTGTATCTGGTTAGGTGAGTATAAGTATAAAGGAGAAAAAGATTGTGATCTCCCAGAAAACATTACTGTCATCTTTGTCTGCCTTGTCTCTTAAGAGTTCTTTCCCAGAGATTCCTGAATTACAAATCCTAATTAGATATGTTATTAATTTTATTCACATGAGAAAAGTTAGATATGTGCACAAATATTTGTTGGATTAGAGCCATAATATGCTTCTGGTAGCCTGTTTGGAGCATAAGATCCTTTTAATTTTCTAATTCATTGAATGCACTCCATTTCATTATTAGAAATCTTTTTTCCTGGTTGGTTTTATGATCTTTTTTTAAGAGTGTTTAGTTTCTTTTTGCCCATGATTCAATAAATATGCAAAATGTTGCCGAGTGATAGTGAAGAAAATAAATTTATGCTGGAAATAAAGTAATGCATATGACTATGTGAACACAGAGATACCATCAACTAAGATCAACTATCAATCTTTGTAATTAACGACCTTTACGCTGACTCATATCTGATTTATGAATTTCAGCAAAAATACTAAATTTAAATGCATTTCAAGGCAGCCATTGATTTTTTTCCCCTTGAGAAATTTGAAATGAGCAAGCACAGCTCTTAATGGTTTAAAATAATTATAGCAGACCACAGGAAAGGACTATTCACCAAAGTTCTCATACAAGAAATATATCCTAAGAACAAGCTAACTTCAATACTCTAACCTACTGAAACAGAAGGGAATGTTTTTCGTTTTCTATTTAAGCAGCACTTAATGCTAATGTACATGCAGCAGAAATATTCAACAGTGATCTAGTTTTTATGTTGACAAGCTATCTCCAACACATGTTATTAATTTTTCTTACTACATTTTCCAGAGTGAGGAAGGTCTCTAGGCACAGTGCTAAAACAGTAGAATCATAGAATCATGGAATGGTTAGGGTTGGAAGAGGCCTTAAAGGTCATGTAGCTCCAAGCCACCTGCCATGGGCAGAGAACCTTCTACTAGACCAGGTTACTCTGAGCCCCTAATGGGATGGAGAAAACAATAACACAGTGGTTGTTCAGTAGCTTAAATATTGCAAACAATAGTACCAGATGGACCTTTAGAAATTTCACCCACCTTCCTTATTTTCTTCCTTTTAGTTGCCGCTTGCTTTATTCTTTACAGCTGCAATTCCCACAGAAACAACATGGATGGAATTGTGAGCTCTTTTGACATTTGTACCATGGTCAGCACTATCCACTTCCACAATCCACCTCTTCTGCTGTCATTTTTTAAAAAGAATTCAGTAAAACCCCTTTAACACATAAAATTTCTGCCCCCCTCAGGCAAGTCTCAAGAAAAACAGAAGTTTTGTGATGATTATTTCCATGCTAATGAATATTTAAACCACAAAGAGTGAAACCCCAAAATATAGAAATCAAATGCATGTTGACCACAGGATTGAAAATGGGTGTAGATAACTTTCTTTATATCCATTATGTATATATGGGCAATTATATGTATGCACATATTCTTCCAATAATGAATGTGAAGAAAACTTCTTCATATTCAGGATCAAAAGAATGGCTTTTTTTTTACAGCAAGACTGCAGAGTCTGGGCTGTAAGAGATTAGATACATATTTGCAAATACGCACCCATCATTCCTCATTTTTCTATAAATACAGCCTTCAAGCATTTTTTTGATTATAAATTATTTTTCACATTTCTGCATATGAAAAATGGCTCAGGCTTTTTAATCTTGTTAGCATTTGTTGAAGCAGTATTTTAATTGCTAAATTGCTTGTCATTGGTTACACTAAATATATTCTCAATTCCATTATAACCATGAAAGACTTTCAAAGGTTTTATGGAACTTCCTCTATGATAAAGGTATTCACTTTTCAAAGTAAATATTATGTCTGTATATTTCACAGGAGATACAATGTCATCCAAGAGAAAACCACTTACTATATCTGACATAAGAAAGCTGATGTATATGACAGAGCAACGCATTCAGCCTGAATTTTGTTTACTGTGTATTTCTCATTCTAATGTTAACTTTTCATATAGCCCCTGGTTTTGCTTCTCTGTTCCTTTCATATTTCTATATCTGCAAATGCATCATGGGGCACCAAACAGAACTAAAACAGAACACCAAATGGATATTTCTGTTTAGATATAAGTCAGTGCAACAGCCTAAAGGATTTGACTAGAGATACCCTGACAAGAGCATGGTCATCACATCCTGGACATGGCATGTCAACTGCTGAAAACAGATTTGGTAGCAGTCTTAATTCTCAGACAGAAGACTGCCAGCATGATGGCAGGCCAACCCTTTCTTAATTGAATTTTCCCTTCACTACTAAAATATCTAAAAAGTGTATAATACTAAAGGAAATTTTTTTAATTCAGTAAGAGATACAAGGCCCAGACACACAACTGAGATTCAGGTATATGGATATTTCTCACTTTAGTTCTTATTTTTTAAGTAACAGTGAAGTTCACATCACCCAGAGTGTATAGGGAGGTGCCTAAGATGATAGGAAATGATAGATGATAGGAAGTGTTGGGAGCATGAGTTCACTTTCACATGTCTCTTCAGATTAAGTGGCTTATTGAGGTGAATGGAAAGTTCTCCTTCTGGTCAAGGTATTCAGCTCAAATTGTAGGAGGAAGAGGCTATCCTTCCTATTCCAACATGGCCAGAAAATAAGCTTGCTCTTCTCCTGTCCAATTGTTCAATACCTTTGGAGATCTAGCTCAAATTTTTGGCCACACTCAAGGACTTACAACTTGAATCACCACTCTCAAAGGAAAGTAATTAAATAAGATTATGCAATATATTGAAATGCATGCCAGCAAGTAAAATACCTCAACTGATGTAATTTTACTTCATGGGAAATAAAGTATTCATGGAAGTAATTTCAAAGCATTTCATTTGTCATACTAGGTTGAATAAAGGGGACTGACATCCACTTAAAACTCTTTCCAGAGTCAAGCCTCAGATGAAGTACTTTCTTTGATTTAGTCAATGCACTTCAAGAAAGATGTTGGATACACACCAGAAGAGAGCAATGGGAACAATCAGAACTCTAGAAAATGTGTGAAGATGCTAAGCAATCTGAGGTTCTTTAGGTTAGAAAAGAAAAAGTAAATAAAAATTGCAACTGTCCAAAAATAATGTGAGAAATATTGGAAAGAAATTATTCCTTGTGGTTACTTTGGATAGAAAACATGGTTCAGAAATTTTCAGAAATGTGGACTTATGTAAGATATGAAGGCATAAGAATCAGCTTCTGCTTCACATACTTGCATTTCAGTGATGATAAACAGGTATCCACACCTCATCTGGGTAGCTAGGCTACCATCACATTCAGTGGAACTTAGAGAGCTGTTCATCTTAGCCAAAACTTGACACAGACACGTGCTCAGATGACTAAGTCCCCGGATGTTACAGTGCGGATACTGTAACACGCGTATCAAACAAGGAGGCCGGTGGAAAAGAAATATATATGGACAGATTCTTGGTAGATGTTTCAGAGATGTTTATTTCTCCAGCCGCATGGCCGGGGCTCTGCCGAGGAACTGCTCAATCACAGGACCCGAGGGTCCTTGCCCGCACAGGAAACACAAAACAACCGATGGGGAACGAGGCTGACCAGGGGCAGGGAAACCCCGTGTCTGTCCCCCAGTGCACCTCTCCCAGGGCTACATGGCAGGGGGAAGGGACCCCAACATTTCATCCGTTTATTTTTAACAAAAATCTTTACATTGAAAACAACAAGGACAGTTTCAAAACAATACAAGCCACCCTCCTGAGTCTTTAAATGTCCAAACAGATTCTCCGGAACATCTTAAGGCTGGCAGAAGGGAGACAGGACTCTGTGAGCATGCTTTGTGGGGAAACTGAGGCAGGACAGGGTTTAATTTCTTTCCTCCCCCTTTTCATCCCCCCCTCAGCATCAGAGAGGAGTTGTAGGGAAAGGGAATTGTATAGGGAAGCCAAGGGGTGAAAAACAGATTAGGAATAAACTGGGGATGGGGTAAACTTAGGAAAGGGTTCATATTGGGTATAGGGTAAAAGGGGGAAGTAGGTTGTGGGTAGGGAAGCTGCTGGGATGGATATTGTTTATAATTTTGTGCATAACAGCTGCCTTTGACGGGAATACCCCCAGGCCCAGTAACATTCGCTGCTTGTAAACCCTTCTTTCCTTGCAGTATATCAAATTGTACAACTTCCCCATCTCCTACACTTTGCAGGTAATTTTTAGGGTTATTCCTTTTAATGGCAGTTCTATGGATGAATAAATCTTCCCCTGTATCATCTCGTGTTATAAATCCATAGTTGTCTTTGACATTGTACCATTTCACAGTTCCTGTGATTTTTGTTGCTACAACTTCTCCTATCACATGCTTGCGTGTTTGTTGTGGCTGCTTGTCCCACGTGGCCGCCGCCTCGCCGACTCCGACGTCTCGGCCGGGCCCCCGCGTTGCGGCTGCTCCGCGCCCTCCGAGCGGCGCTGCGCTGGCGCGTGTCTGGGCTCTGCGCGGCCCCGCGTTGCCATCGCCGCCGGCCCCGCACCCTGTGAGCAGTTCCTCTCCGCCAACTCCACGCTGCTTTGAGAGCTGCCCCGCTCCAGCTCGGTGCTGTGCTGCGCGGCTTCTCATGTCGCTGTGGAAACCGCTGCTTCTCGTTCTACGGAGGTCTCCGAGCCGTGTGCTCAGAGTGGGCTTCCACACCAACCCCTGGTTCCTGGCTGCTCATGGGGGCCGCCTCTCTGCTGCACATGGCCCACGGCACCTGCAGCGCCTGCAGCGTTGCTCCCTCACTCGCGATTGAGCAGCCGGGGACCCCGAGACAGGGATGGGGTCCGCGATAAGGCGTGCGCTCCCGAGGGGTCGGGCGCATCCAGCGCAGGCACCTCCACTGGCACAGCTGCAGTCACGTGCTCCCGGGATGGCTGCCACGTGGTCTCAGCCACGGGATTATGGCCATCCTCTCCTTTAGGGGTAATGGGACCATACAAATGCTCCTCAAGAGCTTCGCTGATTACAAGGGACGTACGGAGAGGTTCTATCACCAGTGTATGTTTTGTTTGATCCCTTATCTCATCCCAGATGTCGTGCCAAAAACACTCGTGATTAATTCCAGTAATTCCAGGAGGATTAATATCAAAAGTAAGTCTCGAGAAATATAAAAGGAATTTTTGAAAAGCCAGTTAAAAAAATGTTCTAGATCTCCCGGAACAAATACTTTCTTGTTTTGTTGTTCAAGGATTCCTTTAACTTCTAGATACATTTCTTTCTGTGGTTCAGAGAGCCACATTTCCCATGATTCTTCCATAGTCCAGAGAGAATATCCAAACCAAGGTGAGAAGAGACAGATCTAGAGTGGTTTTTACTCACGAATTTTCTGTCCTTAGGGATCGGGAATCGTTCTGCTTGCAATTCCCCACCATTCGTTACAGTGCGGATACTGTAACAAGCGTATCAAACAAGGAGGCCGGTGGAAAAGAAATATATATGGACCAATTCTTGATAGATGTTTCAGAGATGTTTATTTCTCCAGCCGCATGGCCGGGGCTCTGCCGAGGAACTGCTCAATCACGGGACCCGAGGGTCCTTGCCCACGCAGGGGAACACAAAACAACCAGTGGGGAACGAGGCTGACCAGGGGCAGGGAAACCCCGTGTCTCCCCCCAGGGCCCCTCTCCCAGGACCACATGGCAGGGGGGAAGGGACCCCAACACCCGGACTCCACAGACTCTATTGACTAGATTTTCACTGAGTATAACAGCTGCTCACACGCAGATGTCTCCTTTGTGTATACTTAAATAACCATCTGAATTGCAAGATGGACCATGGTGTAAGAAAAATTCTGCAGGTGAGGACAAAGTTCTGGAATAGATTGTCTGTGCAGATTGTCTCAACCAGTAACAGCAGAGTGTGGTTTATGCAGAGTTGACCTTTCCTTGGGGCAAAGGCAAAGCTATTCTGTAAGCAGAATAGCCTAGCTCAATAAAATTTGAAATTATAACTTCTGTACTACTGTTAAACAGTGCCTACAGCAAGCTCTGTTCACTGCTTCTTCTCTGGGGAGCCACAGAGCATGTGGCAGAAATCAGAGTTTTTTCCCCCTGTGCATGTCCAAGCAGGGATAAACACAGATGACACTACATCTCCTGTTCCTGGGACTGATTGTATTAACTAGGCAGAAACTCTGTGGGCAAAAGAAAGTATTAAATCAGGTTCCATCCTACACTTCTCTCTGAAGGGCAGCAACAGCTTTATGTGCAATTTTATTTGAGCAGAGTCCAGTTCCCAGCTCAGGTAATCCTTAAATTAACCTCTTGTAGATATAGGTAATAGAAAGACAAGGTTGTGGATCTTGGTAGGGTTTAGGTACATGATTATTAGCAAATTACTCAATACTGTTAGGTTTATTCTTTAATTGATTCATCCACTATATTTATGAAGGTTTTTCAATTTCACACATATTCATATTATTAACTTTAAGTTTTCCTTATGCAACCTGATGTCTATAGAGTGTTACACATCCACTTCCATGTTCAAACTACAATCTCATTTTCATTTTGTTAAATCTAAAATCATTTATATCACCTTGGAGGACCATAGTTCAATTCCCAGAGAATAGTGAAATGGCAGACTCAGCCTGAAATGTGAATTTCACATCATCTAACTTGAGAGCATTAGACTAGGAAATCCATTTGGCATCATCTGTCATCAGTTAAGAGAGACAGGTCCCATATGGATAGGCATCCATATGGAATGTCTAAGACATTAATATGATTACCACCACTGCTTTCTGCAAATGCAGTAGAAAACTCAGTAGATATTGGGAGATAATTTTTCACTGACATTGTTTAAGTGCATACTTCAAATGTACAATCACAGATTAAAAAATTGACAATGGGTTTGGTGAAAATGTGCTCTTTGATTCACTATGGACTGCTGAACAGAAAACTTCAGATAGTTTTTCTTTGATAGTGAATGTCAGCCTGTGGTATAATCATTGCTGACTGTGGATGGAATTATAGACACACAGATCTGTGTTATCTTGTCTTGTTTATGTTTGTTAATTCAGTCTTTCATATAATTATCATATCACAGACTGCAAGACAAACACAGTTCCCAATATGAGCTGGTGTTGATTCAGAAAAGTACAATGTACAAACAATGACATCAATACTGTCATCTGTTCTGTAGTGTTATACAGTGCCACACGACTTAGACTATGCTAACTTCCTTTTCAACTGACTGATTGGGTTTTTATTTAATCTTTCTAAAAATACTTGGGGTAAAGGGAATATGATTTCCTTGGTTAACTTTCAAAATACACTATCAGTTACTTATGGAAACACACATTAGATCCGAGTTCATTAATTGATTCTGTGTAGAATATCTGCAGTTCAGCAAAGTATATCCTGTTGGTTTTACTTCTAAGCTGCTTTTGAAAAAAATGTAGGTAAGTGGGTTAAAATAACATGTTAAATATTGTTAGGTTTCATAAATAGTATTTTAAACAGTTGTCAAAACACATGCTTGAGAAAAAGAATTGGGAGTTTAAAACATTATGGTTTATTTGGTTTGTATACTCAATTTGAACAGTCAGAATACCTTTATTAAAATTTTCCTTTCTGTTTATTTTCTTTCTTTGTCCTCAAAATGAATGAAGAAATAAAGCATACAAAAACAGCTGAATTTTTGCAGTAAAACATTCTGTTCCTAAGTTTATTTATGTTTCTTAAAGCACTTTGTTTCGATAGTATTAGAGAAAATTTGGGCTAAATTGCCCTTTAAGAAAAGAAAAGGCTTCAACATGTAGTATATTATTACTGGTCCAATGGGCTTTGAGTCACCAATTAGTACTGCTTTTTTTTTTTTAATTATCATAGGCTTAGTCTATCAGCTGGACAGTAAACAAGACTCTGCCATCTTAGTCTAGTGTCCAGTCTAGTTAAATCATTTTCTAGAAACAACCTGGCCTGAAGGTCACTCATTCCAAAACTCTAAGTGCGCTACTTGAACTTAACTGGCAAGAAGAAAGATTTTCTGTTAATTTGCTATGTATGGGTGAGTGCACACATCAGTACCACAAAGGGCTCCATTATTGCCATATCAAAGTAAATAGCTGAAAAAAAGAGTCAGGCAGATGAATGATGAGTTAAGTGTTAAGCAGACACTGAGTGCAAACAGTAAATATTACACAGTTGCTCTCAGAAGGAATGTGGCATCTCTTAACTCCTTAATTTCCACTGTGATAGATCTGGTTTTCTGCAGATCTTTTTTATCCTGCAGGTCCTTTATTACTCATTTTAAGGAGAATTTGTAAAATGTTTTAATAAATTAATATTGCTTCTGATGTCTGGAAAAAGCTTTCCCACATTAAAACCCATCTTAACCAGGGGGTATTCTTTGCATGTGAGGTTATGTTCATTGCCAGAAGATAATGTTGCTTTGACCAAAACCAGTCTATGCTCTGAATCCTGTTTGGAGGCTAGCATGGGGCCAACAAGATTTGTGCCTCCAGGAACACTTGAGAAATTTATCTCTTCCCACATTCAGGTCTTGGCAAAAAGGAATACCTCACAATTTCCACCTGCACCACCTTTTTACCTACAGCCTTCATGACTAGGTGAAATACGGAAGAGAACAGTTTGTCCAAATAGTACAGGTATTACAATTGTTCCAGATATTGCATTGCTTTTTTACTGTATTCCAACATTCTCAGCATTGAAGGGCAAAGAGCAATCTAGCTCTTCTGAATTTTATACATCACAAAATTAAGTAATAAAACTGGAGGTAGTACTCTTTAACTCACATTTCTTAAAGTGTACTACAGTCAAGGTAAAACAGATGTTAACCTGATCAAACAAAAAATCTATAGAGTCCATTGAAAACTTTACATTATTATCCATTGTAACTGCATATGCCCTTGCAGATTTAAACACCACCTAGTTCAGTTACCAAAGCCAGATATTCCACAGTTCATACAAGAGGTTCATTAACAGTAACAATTCTAAGAGAGCGAACTTGCAAAAAAGCAGCAAAGTAATAAATTGCCTTTGAGCAGGTGTATATCTTTCTCTGAGAATATAATTGATCATTGTACAAATTTAGATTTCAAAAAGGTAGCTCTCACATATTTGGATTTTTATAAAACATCATGTGGGACCCAAAAAACATCAGTTAAATATAAAAGTGTAAGAAACAGAAATTTAATGAAGAAGATAAAGGAACTTCTGCAAAAGAAATGTAAAGTGAATGAAGAGTAGGATACAGGAAAACTATTTATAAGAACTGAAATGAAACAGTTTTCAGTTAAAGTACTAAAGAACTATTTGTAGGACTTAGCATACTTAATTTTATCATTATTTATCTTTGCAGAAAAAGGAAAATGTACTTAAGAAATGCATTGATAACCTACAATGTAATTAGAGAAGACAGTTAAGTATCATCCAGAGACAAATCTGGTGTTGAGAACTAATATAATAAAAACGTGAGAAATGCACTGTTGTGCATTAGGGAACAGAGAAAAAACTGTGTAAAGTAGGGAATTCAATCAGGTGCAAAGGCACAAGGAATAGCAGACATGAGTGCATTAATTACTCACTGAAAGCACTCATGAAAAAAGATACTTTTTGCTATGTTGCATCAAGTGATTTATTTCTTGTCATACCAAGAAAGCAATAGTGTTATTATTCTACAATGAATGGATAAAAAGTACTCTAGTGTTGTACACATTTGATCACAAATATTGAAGAACCCTTTGTACAAATAAAATTAATAAAAAAAGGACTGCTGAGATAAACACAGAATATAATGTCTGTCGTACAAGATGGACTAAAAGAGCTTGGCTTCTTGAGCCTACGCAGATAAAGTGGCTGTGACAATCTTCTTCAAGCAGTCAGGATGTGCAATGCAGACACAGGAAAAGAGTGGAAGAGAATATTGCATGAGACAGTAAGCTTCAAGGATAAGGAGTGCAAGCTTATACAAGCACTAGAAAAAAATATTATATAAAATATATTTACATAATAATTAATAAATAAATTTGACCAATAATTAATAAAGATCTGCAAATATTCCTTAGAAAGCACAAAAACAATCCAAAAAACCTCCAAGCTGATTCTTTTTCAAATAATTAAAAATTGTGTTCTATGGATGTGTGATTTTGGTCTTTAAAACTTTCACTTCAGATAAAGAAAGGGGTTATCAAAAGTGCCTGTTAATACAAAAAGCAGTCTCAGAGGTACAGCATCTCTTCGGGGACAGATGCCAAAAATTAAGAGAGAGAGGAAGATCACAACAAGCAATACCTTACATACCTGAAGGAGTGAGCTACAGATTGCAGCTGGATGTGCTGATGCACAGGGTTAACATTGCCAGACAGCTCATGGGTGCATCAGGCTCTGCTCACATAGCTTTTAGTAAGTCTTTTCAATTGTTTCCTTTTCCTACTCTGCTGCAGTACCAGAAAGGGAATCTGTGACAGTGGGTTGAAATTATACACATCATTGAATTGCAGAATAATTCTCTTTGGAAGGGTTCTAAGAATGTCTCTAGCCCAGCCTCATGCTGAAAGCGAAGTCACCTTTGCAATCAGACTTGGTTGCTCAGAGCTTTATCCAAGTATGTCTTGGAAAATCTCCAAGGATGGAAACTGCACAACCTCTTTGGGCAACCTGCCCACTGTTTGGCTGTCATGGTGAAAGAGTTTCTCCTTATCTTCAGACTGAACCTCTCTTGTTTCATCTTGGGCCTGATGCCTTTTGTACCCTGACACATACTGCTGTGTGAACAGCTTCTGTCTGTTCAGTCACCTCCCCACAGGCGCTGAGGCTGCTGCTGGGCTTCCCCAAAGACCTCTCTGCTTCCAGCTGCGTGAGCCCAGCTCCATCAGTCTCTTCTCAGAGGGCAAGTGCTCCAATTCCCCTTGACCATCTTGGTGGCCCTTTGCTGAACTCACTGCAGTTTATCAAGGAGTTTACTGAAGTGGGAGTCCAACATTGCATGTAGCTTCCTAGAAATGGTTTAACAAGTGCTGACCAGAGGGAGGTAATCACTTGGTCCTGATCTCCTGGCCATGCTTCTGCTAACAGAACCCAGGACAATTTTGGCTTCCCTGTTGCCAGGTTTTACTTCTGTCACAGGCTCAGTTCACAGCCCACCAGGACCCCCAGGGCTTCTTCAACAGAGCTGCACCCTGCACAGATAGGCTCCCACCTGAATCATTGTCAGGGAGTCTTCCTTCCAGCATGCACAGCTCGGCTTTTGTCCATATTGAATTGTGTGGGGTCCCTGTCAGCCCATTCCTCCAGCCTCTCCACCACTCTCTGCAAGGTAGGCAGTCTTCAATACATCAGCTGTCCCCCTGCTATTTAATGCCATCTCTAAACTGGAGGAGCAAGCACTCCATCAGGTCCTCCAAGTCATGGATAGACATATTACATAAAGACAAATTCCTGCACTCACACTGGAGTCCACTTTTTTATCAGTCTCCTGGAAAAGTATGATCCACTAATGGGTACTGAAATATATTTTTTTTAATTATTTCATTAATTTTTTGGGAAATAAAATCTGTTTCTGAAAGCAAATATAAATAATTTCCTAAGAACTCGGAAACTTCCAAATGAGAAAGAATCTTGTCACAAGTTTAATTCTCTGATCTCTCTAAACTCGGGACTTCAGAAGTATACTTGGAAAAAAAATTTCAGTAAAGAGTTTTCAATCTAGGTTCAAACTTTTAGTCTATTTCAAATTAAAGTTGAATTTGCAATAATTCTCGGATATAGCCACAGAAATAAATTGATGAAAAAATGTGTGTGTGGCTCTTTCACTGAAGCACAGACATAGAAATAAAGGATAAGAAAAGAAGACATTGGATCATTTAGATTAAAACAAAGTATGAGGGAAGGGGAAAATATAGGAACTACCTAGTCTTCATTACGCATATATATAGCAACATCTGAACAAGGCGTCATCTGGGTAAGATTGGCTGTGCCATATTCAGAAGATGTTAAATTAAAAGGTATTCTGAGAGAAAAGGGCAGGTTGGAGACCTGTTCATAAAGGTCAAGCTTGTGTACTCACTGACAATTTGATCTATTGCTAGGTATAACTGTGAAAGCTGGATCCTCAAGGCAGCAAATGTGAAGTTATCAGAGTCCTTTGAGATTCTTTGTGGCTAATATACATTGAAGACATCAGAGCAGCAAAGAAGACAAATGGGCATACATTGCAGCAGTGCAGAAAGAACCATTACTGCTCCCAGAACATCAAGGAGAGCAAGCTGAAATATTTCAGGGACATACCAAGGAGAGATGGAGATCGATCAGTAAAAACAATAGTGTAAGGCAGAGCTGCAGGCAGAACTGGAAGCATGGATTGGGTCAGCAACGAAACAGAAGGAAAATTTCCGCAAGCAATGAGGGGATGTCAGGTCTTGTGAATCATGATGCAAAGGGCCACTGACCTCCAAATTTAAGGCAGAGCTTGATAATGATGGATATAGGTAATTTATCAAACAATAATGTCGGCTGGTAAGCAGCCTGGTTAAAAGACACATGAAATACAGCCTCATGTTTCTGACCCCTCAAACACCATACAAATAAGATGATGTTTCCTTCTAATAGAAGCTGTAGATTTCCTATATCAAAATTCTACTTCATGCGAATCCATAAAACATATTTAGGCACTCCTTATATATAAACAGACATGACAAACATTCTTATACAATGACAAATATAAAATTATGTAAATTAGCTAGAAAATTTTTATAAATTCTGTTTGAATATTCTTATAATCAATAGTTTCATTTTACATGGCAGACTATTGTTGGTTGTTCTACCTGTTTCCTGAGAACTAATGAAATATGGAAATATTCCATTGTTTGTGAAATCCTCTCAAATTTTTCAAGAGATCTTTAAAGAATTTATTTATTTTTACTTCACTCTGACTATTATTACATTTTAAAACATCTGTTACTTTTCCCTAAAAGACCTGCTTTGGTCTTTTTCAACCTAACATTTCAGTGTCTATCTGGACCATGTTCATTTACTTTCCATCTTTCCCATACCTCTGAACTCAGTGTTTCCCTGTGTGACCAAAAATGGGCTTCTTCACATCATCACATGCAGCCTAATAGCTTTAAACAGGATTTAATCCCCAAAAAAACCCTGTAAACCTTAGCCAACACCAAGCTTCTTTCCACACCATGTTACTGTTTCTTTCTGCACCACAGACAACCAACAGGGCATATTCTTATTTTAATCTGTAGAATATCTCCATTGCCAGACTAGTCATTATCTACCAAATTTATGCTTACTCTCCCCTGTAGACTTCTGAATCATTATCACACCCAGCATGAACAAAGATCTAAAACAATAAATTGGGTTATATATGCATGATTTACACATTTAAATAATCTCCTACAATCAGATTTGTTATACAAAGGTTATGCAGAAAAAAACATAATGAATTGCGTTTGATGCAATTGATTAGTTACAGAAAATAAAAATAATGCTTTATTATCAGGCTTAATAAACTGTGAAAAAGATTTTATATGTGGCTAGTATTTCTTTATCCACAACCTGGAATTACCTCTCTGCAAAGTAGTATCAGGTTTATGAAGAAAATAAACTTCTTCCCTTTGCTGTGCCTACTGCAGTGTCTTAAATAGAAAAATACTCTGGGGATGTGCTAGTTTCTCTTTTCACCTAAAAGTGACAAATTACAGATGCAAAAATTGCTGATGCTCCCAAATATTGTAAATGGGCAGCTGTATATGCCCTTAGTTAAAAGGATCCTGAATGGGAGAGGATAACATTCAGTTCACTGCATTAGCTGCACCAAGCATATTTCTCTATGTACATTGCACTTGATAAATTACAGCTTCTAAATCTGAATGAACCGCTTAAGCTACCTCTGTCTACATGTCATGACTCCTTGAAAAGCAAGATATATTACTTCAAAGATTTCCGTGTGGTTATAGATCAAAAATAAATAACACTCTCTCATTTAGTTAAATAAAGTGGGTATCTATATAAATCAAGAGTCCTCTCATGCTTTCAGGAGACGAGCTGGCAAGGCATGTACAGTCCTTTACCACCAGAGTTCGTAAGTTCATGGCACTTAAAACAGGCGTGTCTTGGGAAATAGTCAAACTCCTAGGTATTCTGCTTGAAAAATATTTAGTAGCACAGAAATTTTTCAATGAGAAGCAAATCAAATTTGTGAACAGGTGAAAAAATGTGTTTAAACCATGCTCAGTGTTGATGGCAATAAGTCAATCACTGGAATTTTCTATGCTCAGTTCTAGCCAGCAAGATCTCACTCTCACAACCCTCAGTAACTAAGGCAGCTTTAGCCTTGAGAGCACTTCTAGACTATTCATTACCAATGCTGCATTTTTAAATCACGTTGCAAAACAAACTTATAAGGAGTTTTGGTTTTCTTTAAAGAAGAATTTGTAACAGAATTCTTGGGAGACACATGGCTATATTGCCTCACCTTGCATCACTTCACTGTCAGTATTTTTGAACAGGTGAAAAAAGAGTACAACAAAAGTATCCCTAGGTTGGAAAACAGAAGAAAAAGTGGATAAGGTGGAACAATGTTCATTTATATGAGTGAATGTCTTGCAATAACCTTTGACATGCATTTCCATAATTTATATTTCCACATCTCTAAATTTCTTTTTGTTCTTTACATTGAGTGACATTTGTTTTAATGTAATTTTAACTTATAATTGGCAATGCGTATACATAATTACTGTTGGTCTAATCACATAATTGGAGAACATATATTTACATAGTTGCAATACTTTATTAGAAAGTGTAGTTGCAGTCTTAATGGAATTATGCTTAATGACATCCTAAAAGTCCACATGAATCTATGGGAAAAATACATATGAAAAAAACTATAAACACAGTTTAAAATTTCCTAACTTAGCCCTCCCTCTCAGTGTTGTATCAGCAAGTACACATTAATTCCATTATTATAAGTAGAGATTGGCCGAGACTAATAATCATTTTTAGAAGTCCAGAACTGAACTATGGAAATCTTTTATAAAAAAGACTTAAAACCATCTATTTATTTAACTAGGGAATGCTATTTGAAGTGAAAAAAGGAGTCAATCTTTAAATAATATACTTCTAGAAGATTCTGCCCTTAGTATTGCAACAGAAAGCAATAAGACAAATTAAACTCTGCAAACACCTCCTAAGCAGAAGAATCTAATAAACTGGGGACTGCTCAGATGGGTTATATTGATCAAATTTTATTTGAAAGAGGAACCAAAATCCTACTGTAAGTCCTATAATCAGCTCAGTCTTTCTTTCAGTGTTAATAAATATTTGACTTCTCAACTCAGGATACTTTTATAGTAGTTTTGTTCCTCCATTGACTTTAAAGGCAAACAAAACAACCTTTGACTTTTGCCATTGATTGCTTAAAGAGCTCCTGGATGGAGTCACACTAAAAGATTTCTTTCTGCCCTCTCCCTTTCTATTTTTCCTGAAAACACAGTTGTATGAAATGTGTACCTGTCCTGATTGTCAGATAATACACTTGGAAAGAAGATGCCTTAAGACTACAAATAATGGGTGTTTGGGTGGTTTTGGTTTTGACTTTTTATTTTGTGAGACTTGGTGCTACTGAATTTAATTTAGATATAGTAAGTCATATGAAAAATATATTTTTTCCTATACAAATACATGTACAAATATGAATTATATTCAAGCAGAATTTCATGGTTTATTCCTAAACATAAAACATTAATTTAAAAGAGGCATTATTACAGTAAGTATTTAGATGCTGCCTAAATATTCTTAGGAGAACAGGTTGGGCTGAATGCCCACAAAACATCGTCCTGTATGACAGCACTTTCTATGCTTACATGCCTGTTACAAACATATCAAAAGTTACAACACTGCAGCATGACTCCTGAGACCTGTTCATTGAAGTGACTATCTGTACATATTCAAGAGAAGTTTATAATTATGGACTTTGTATTCAAGAAACACTATAATTTGACCCCTCCTTATCTGAAAGATTCTTGTCTTGCCCAATAATGACAAAAATGATCCATTACAGCCATTGTTTCTTTTTTATGCAACTAATGGAAGTGTTCAAGCCATGTTTCAGATCTGGAGAAGATAAAAAGGGAATTTCCTGAGAATACCATTCCAGTGGCAGGATGGCCATTTCTCCATTTTCTGAGGAAAGACAACTTATGTTCTCAGTTTGTGGGGATGGAGATCTATAGCCTTATTTTCCCTGAAATTCACAAGGGGACAGACTAAAAGTTAGAGAAGGTTATATTGCAGAGTATGTACATGCTCTAAATGGATGCTGAAATTGCAAGTGTGTAAGTAGAGGGAGGCTGGCAAATAGGTAGATATGAGACCAGTGTTTCAATTAATGACTTTAGGTCATGTGGACCTAAGCAGTACCATGTAACTGTACAAATATTTACTTAACAGATGAAATTATAAGATTAAGGCTTTAGAAAATGGTACCTTTTTTGACTACTTGTGCACACTTGCACACAAATCCCACCCAAGCTGTGATTTGAAATGCACCTCTGGCACGCTGAGGTGTTATACCTGTAGCACAAAAATTGGGGTGTTCTGCAGAGTGCCAATGACTACTTAGCAAGTGGTGACACCCGTGAGAATAGGACTGTAGTTTTCCCTTTTCAGATTTGGTATCCCACATTTGAAAGCTGCTTGCAACACTCACCAGGCTCTGTCCCACAGCCCTCAAATGAGGTGAGCAGAGCAGGTCAGCAATGGTCAACCAAGAGCCCAGTGATCTCCAAATAGGTTCATGGTGATGGGGAAAGTCCAAGTCCAGTCAATGAGTCAAGCTGTGCTCGGGACCAGGGAAGTCCAGGTCCAGGCACAGGTGCACGGTAACACAGGTGAGGACAAAGGATGAGGGTCTGAGCTGGCACACAGCTCACAGTTTAAAGAGGAAACCCCAGGTGCTTCCAGGACAAGCTACCCTTCTCTTCCCCTGCCCAGTTGTCTTTAAAAGCAAAATAAACATAGTCAGGGCTCAAGTGTGACCATGGCTCACAGTTATCCCTGCTGCTAAATCCCTGAGCTGTACGCAGGCATGATTTTGGCTCAGCAAAACAGCACTGGTGTGCCCCAAACAGCAGATAAACACAGTTTAGGGGCAAGTTTAGGGCCACACAGGCTAGTGACCACTCCCACAGCTGCTGATTTAGGGGTCCTACTGGTTTGGGAAGGAAGAATGGGAGTAGGATTTATTTGTATAGACACAAGCTAAGCTGTGGCCATCAGACTCCTAGCCAGAAAACAAGCCTTGTTTTCCTTTCCATCATAGATAAAAATCTGTCTTTTTAAAATTGTTTTTATTTTTTTAATGCTAAGCAGTGACATTTCAGACTACAACATAGGGGTTTGGACCACAGCCTTATGGGAACAGGTTTGGGTCTTTTGGGGCTTCTTTGTGATATTCTTTTGCTAGCAACGAGGGCATGAATCTTACAATTTCTTGTCTCAGTTGCTAAAGGGAGAGTTTACAATGGGATCTAATGGACACAGTCCCAGGAATCTAGGACTGACAGCAGTACACATCCAACTCACCTGCATACAGCAGACCAACTGCTGGCTTGTTCTTCATCAGGAGGAAACTGATTTTGTGGGACTCAGAGATTTAATAATCTAGGATAGTGTTTAGCTTCTTATTCCATTAAGGAGGACTTGAAGTTTCATCCTTTGAGCCTTACAGAGAGACACAGAGGTTGTCAAACAGAAATTTTACAGTAATGTAAGTGCTTGAGGATTATTCTAGATGTCTCTAAGAAAATTAATTCTGCCAGATTTGCAAGAAAATTGCACTTCAACTAGCAGTACAGTGTTATGAGATTTTAATCATTTCTCTGTTGGCAATATGTATAAAAATAAAATGTATTACAGGAATTTGCAAGAAAAAATTGCAAAATTTTAGTAGACAGTGCATTAGAAGACACCTGTGCTTCTCTTCAGTATCAGTGTGCTTTTACGGAAGCCAGTATTTTATAGGGCTTAGAATGTGAGCATTAACTGCATACAATTGTATACAAATTAATATAAATCATAGACCTGGTCAGTTTTTTGTTGTTGTTTTAAAGCCAGCCATGAAATTGTTCACTATCTCTCAGAGTAAAAATAGTTGTGGAAAATATATGTTTTGACAATTTTTTTGTTCTTTTCCTTCAGAACTCAGACATTCACTATTCTTTATGTGGCAACGTGTTGTGAAACTTAAAGGGGTAGTCAAGCAAAAATTAAATCTCTGTGTTTATTTGAACTTAATATACCTGAGCAGCCTCAATAATGTATTGTTTTGAAAATGTAAAAATCTAATAATTTATAAATGTGAGATTGAAAAGTAAACTTCAGAAGCGTGGTTTTCTCACATGCAAATGTTTGGCATCAGTTATGCTCACAAACAATTTTAAGCTCTTTGTGATATCCTTCCTGACCTTCAGCTACCACACTAAAAATGTGCCACAGGCCTGTCAACCTTGTGCAGAAGCCTGTGAAGTTTAAATGGCATGAGCAGCCTACCTCACCTTACATATCTGTTTTGAAGACTTTGTCACCACTGAAAACTGCACTTTAGGCACTCTCAAGCCCCGGGACTCTAATACATAAATAACCATGAAACTGGAAACGAGATGCAACTTAAAGGGCTTTTTTCCCTGATAATTCTGCATGAATTTTTGCAGTCTAGAAAAGTCAAACATACAAAAGTAATAGGAATTTTAAAAATATTGAATGGCAGCTTGATTTTGTGGCAAATTTTTTATCTAAAGCAAATTACTGATATTTATGTTCCAAGTGGTACATGCTCAACCAAGAAAATGGCAGCTCTCAAAAGCTATCTCTTTCACTGAGAAGCAGTCATTCAAAATTACCTCAAAAATAAACTAAAATACTTTAATAGCATTTTATAATAGTTTAAAATTTGCAAATCAAACTTGATATAAGGAGGAGGCATTTAATTTCTTTCTAGATTCAAATCAATAATCTGCAGCCTTTTTTTTGCTTTTATCTTTCAAGCAAATTGGATCTTAAATATTGTTTCCTTCCACCCTATAAGAAAAATAATTTAATTTTACAGCAGTACTTTTTAAAAGCCAGCCTCTTTCATCACTTGGCTATAAAAATCCAATATGCTTTTTAAAACATCTCAGTTTATGGTAAGCTCTCCCAGATTAATGAAAATTCTTACAAGTTAATATTTTGGACTGCCTATTTGAACACAAAATTCGTGAATGTTTAAAAGGATAGAAATGATGCTCCTAATGTTCTTTATGAGTACATTTATTCTGTTATGACATATCAGCTTCTCTAAATTGTCAGATATCACTGCAAGCATACTAGGTTCTCAGTATACCACTGTAAAAGATTTTCAAAAATATCTTGAGTTCTCTACTTTTCAACAAAAGAAAAAAGATAATTTGTGTATGCATCATAAAAATCCCATAGAGTACTACAACTACTAATAATAATATGCAACATATTTCTCCAAATTTGCCAAGCCCCAAGGAGATAAGGGGTTTGAAAGTAATGAAGTCACCCATCTTCAAGGTATTTTGACGTTAATATTATAAAAGACAAATAGATATTCATGTGCTGTGCCAGTTTTTGTTGGGGTAGAGTTAATTTTCTTCTCAGTGGCTGGTATGAGGCTGTGTTTTGGACTAGTGCTGAAAAACAGTGTCTATAATTCAGAGATGATTTTGTTACTGCTGAGCAGCACTTACACACCATCAAGGCCTTTTCTGCTTTTACTGCCTGAACAGTGAGGAGGGGATGCACAAGGAGTTGGGAGGGGACACAGTTGGGACAACTGACTCCAGCTGACCCAAGGAATATTCCATGCCATATGGCATCACTCTCAGCATACAAAACTGGGAAAAGAAGGACAAAGGGAAGAGGTTCAGAGTGGTGGTGTTTGTCTTCCCAAGTCACTCTTACATATGATGGAGCCCTGCTCTCCTGGAGATGGCTGAACACCTGTCTGCCCACTGTAAGTGGTGAATTAATTCCTTGTCTGGCTTAACCAGGTGTGAATTTTGTGTAGTATCTGTACTGTGGATTTCATTACAGCTCAAGAGCAGACAAAACACATACTCTCTTATCTTCCACTTAGATTACTGCCAGAAAAGATCTATGACAGATAAATTAAGACTTATTAAGAAACATAAGTGCAAAGATGTAAGCAAAAGGATATTTTTATGCTTAAGACATGCATCTAGGACTTTAAAATTTGCATTTAAAACCTAGCTCTGCAGCATGCCTCCTGTGTGAGCCTGGGTCACCAACTTTGAACCCAATTTTAACAGTCATCATCAGAGTTGTAGCACTTCCCCAGAGAATAGGCTGCAAAGCCTGTTGGATATTGTGCTCTTCTGCAAATGAGGTAATAAGCATCAAAATGGAAGATGATAAACATGACACCATGCTCAAAATAGCCCCCACGTCATCAGCTCTAGGCATCTGTTAATGAAGACAACCTACAACACAATCTTTTAAATAAATCGTTACAGTTCCACTGAAACAAATCAAGATTTTGCCTTCTTTCTTCTAGAAGACTGTTCCAAATTTTCACAGCATTCACATGAAAATCCCAGGTTTCTCTTAATTTCACATTCAAATTAATTAATATCCTTGTGCCAACACTAATTTAACTCAAATACATCTTCTCCCTTCTGCCCACTGGTGATTAATCACACCTTTTTTCAATCTCCATTTTGCAAGACTAAGCAACCAAGCCTCCTTTCCAGCCTCTCCTCAGGGAAAAGTTTCCTGGCATTTGACAGTCTTTCTTTCCACCTGTTCCTAATTTTGTAAATGTATCTTTCTCAGTCTTGAACACCAAGACTCAGAGGTCTTATGAGACAAGTACCTCTCTACTACCACTAGAAATGCTTTGCTCAAAATCTCCTCAGGTAGCATTCGTTCTTCTCATGTCTGCTTTTGTCCATATTTTTTATTCTGTCTTGTATAGAAAAAGAACCATTACCATAACAACTTTCAGTCCCTAACTCATGACTACTTTCCCTGTCTATTAAAACTCTTTCCTAATAAAACAATTGCTGTCAGTTCTCGTGGTCATTCAGCTTTCCTACCAAATTATATTCTCTTCCTGCTTTATTTTAAGGTTATTTTGTGACCTTAATAATTTTTCTAGCATGTGTCTAGTTCTGCCCACTTTATTTATGACAATATTAAACACAATGGTCTGAAGATGGATCTTTGAGAAACTTCTATGTAATGACTTCCTTCCAACACAACAGTTTCCCTTTCAACTTCATCCAACATTGCCTTTTTTTATCCAGATATGTATACACATAGAACTGCTGTTGGACTAATAACCCTCGTGAGGCACTACATTCAAAGGCTACACTGTATTCTAGATAGATGAGATCTGCTGCAGTTCACTTGTCTGGAAAATCAGTTATCTCCTCTTAGGAAAGTATCACATTAGCTTCACTCATTCTGTATTTGTTAAAACCATGTTGTATCTTACCTCATTTTTATTTACTTCCTCATCTGAAACTCTTCTTCACTTTTGTAACTGTTCTAAAATGTTCTATATTATTAAGGTTATGCTGCCAAGTCTGTAGCTAGGAAGTCAGTATTATTTTTTGGTTTTCTTAAATGTAAACACATATGCACACTATATTTTTTTCCACTCATACAGACCACTTCCAATTCTACAGATACTATAATATATATTCTTGACAGCAAATAAGCAATTTTACATGCACATTTCTTCAATGCTCTAAAGGCCATCTAGTCCTAGACACAGAAGTATGACTCCAAATCAAGTATGTAAAATAGAAGAGATTTTTCTGCTGATAATCTGACATTGACTACTGATGATGAATACTGTACTCATCTCCAAAATAGTTGTTTCCTCTAAAATAGATTTAATCTAGCTATAAACAAGAAAATAGATAATAAAATAAATCCTTTTTTGTCCTACTACATCTCTAAATCTTTCAAGTTCTCATGCATAAAAGATTTTAGAAATATTTCACAAATGGGTTCAAAATTATTTTAAGAATATACCTTATAAAAATGGAATTACAAAATTAATTATTATTTTTGTGCATTGTTAACATTAATTGTTACTGTGCATAATTAGAAAAACAAGCAAGCAAACAAAAAAGAAAAACACTGAAAGAAGATCTGATTACAGCATTGAAGTACAGGAAGAATTTCAGACCTTGAAATACTTGAGCAAAGTAAAAAATGGTAGTGACTGAAAGTAAAAGCAAATTAATTTAAATTAGAAACAAGATGCATCTTTTAGCAATGAAGGTGGTTAAGGAATGGACCAAAACCTCAAGAGAAGCAATGAATTTTCTGTCTCCTAATGTCATTAAATTAGAACCCTCTTGGTATGGCAGAGCACAGCAGTTCTGACTTTAACACCACGTGAAAACGATATAGAGTCTCTAATCATGTTAGCATGCTGTTAGCGCCAGAGCTGATGAGTTCTGTCACATTTTGGAGAGCCAGCAAGGAGAACTACAGTGATCAGCACTCTCCAAGAGATGTACTTATCTAAACATTTTGCAGTTTGTACTAAAGAACATTTTTTCAAGGAAGTCAAAGTAGAAGGAATTTCAGTCTAGGTAGCATAGGAGCATTTCTCCCTTCACTTTTCTAAATACACTTATGGTAAAGTGGCATGTTAATTAAATATACAATAACACACTTAATAAACTTACAAAAGGCTGAAAGATCAGAGATTGCCAGTATCGACTAAGAAAATAAAACAGACAAACACAATATCAACTGAGTGTTTCAGAAACAAAAGAATCCAGTAAAGTACAGATATTCCAGAAAGAACACTATAAAAAATTAAATATTCTTGAAATAAAGCATCAGAGAGCATGCAGGAAACGAGAAAACAGATCTTTATGAAATACAGGTCCTTCACATAGCATAAAATAGAGTTTTTAACAAGGCATTAAAAATTGTGTATTGGCAATGCCTATCAAGAACGACAATTAGAGCATCGTGTTCTCCAGAGCACAGAGATGTGATGATAAAAGAACCCCATCTATGAATGCATTTCAGCCCATATGACTACCTGTGTGCATGCAAGATGCCACATCTTTTCTGTTGCATAAGGAGACAAAAGATTACCTGTCAGAATTTTTACCACGTTTTAACATGATAAAACTACTGACACCCTGTTTGCTATGGTTGCATGACCATGTGGAAAGGAATGATAGCTTCTGGTTATATCCATACTGAGAAATTAAACAGTGTTGGGAGATATCTCCTAGTCATTCATTTTCTTTGCTGTTAAACTGCTGCTACCAGAATTTTGGCCTGTGCTGATATGCTGATATGTGCACACCCAAACAGCTCTTGGACAGTTTGATAGTTCAGGCCAGGGATATCCCCAGACAGGGACCATTCTCAAAAGATAGGCTGGATGCAAGCAACCTGCTTTGGACCTAAGAGATTTTAACAGTGTGGACACAGACTTTTCTATGCCATTTTTTACCAGCATCTCTTCCTTAGTGGTAAAGGGACACAAATGCTAACAGGATTAAAGATTCTAAATCATTTTAGCATGGTGTTTCAGCCAGAACTGCTGTGCTCTGCCATACCAAGAGGGTGTTGACAATGAAGAACTTTGCTTCATTGTTTCTAATTCATTTTTTGCTAAAAGATAATAAATAGGATTGAGTGAGTGTCAGGTTTAATATCTTTGAAACACAGAGGGAAATCTGAACTGCAGAGAAATGGCTGTTCTCTAAAGCAAAAAGAAAGTAAATATATAGACACAAGTAATGGAGAACTCAGAAAGAGATTCAGTAAGAAATTGCTACATTTTAATATAAATTAATCAAATACAAGTGACATATCTGCAAGAAATAGTGATGAGGATGTAAGACCTAAGATATGTGTGTGTACATTTATGTGAAATGACATAGCAATATAAGGTTTTCAACTATTAGTTGCGCTTTACTTATGCTAAGGGGATGTTAAGTACCCAGTGTGCTTAATACCTGGATCAACATCTTGAACACTCAAATGGATGTACTGAAAGTAGTAACAGACTTAGTGATCTTTTTGATGTTATAGCTTAGGTTCCATCTGTCGATCTTCTTCCCTTTGTGACTGCTCTTTTAGTTATTTAAAAAAGACACTGAAGTTCGATTCTTTTCAAATCTATTCAGAGGTTGTAATTAGAAGTTAATCACTTTAGTCACATACAAAAATATCTTCTTTGTTAAAGCTACACTGTATCTGTGGCAATATCTTAATTCTTTTCAATTGTTGTTTATTATATCACCACAGGTTTTATTCAACATACAGAGACTTTCCCATGATAGAGTTTAGTGTTTGGGCTGGAGAAGACACTACATTGTTGCTAAGACTCTGCTTGGAAGTGATAAAACCCCATTTAATTGCACAGCCAGCAGAACACAGCAAGCTTCCCATTTTTACCCCTGAAAACTACATTTCTGTGTCAGCTGCCCAGCTCAGCTTCCTGGGCCGGATGCTGGGATAATGCACAGAGGTTAGCAAGCACGAGCATAGGGCCTCTTCCTGATAGGGCTCTACTAGCAGCTCCATGTCTCTAATTCAAGGGAGTTTTATGTTGAAGACCTCTAGGACATCAGTAGTACGGTGAACAGTGCATAGATTTGAGCCTTATTTTGCTGTCATCCATACTGTTCAATTGTTAGCAGGTTTCTTCACACTGATGTGGCACATGACATGCCAGGCACGGAGGAACACCTTGTAAAAGAGCAGGAGCAAAGGGCTCATAAGGGGGCCATTCACAAGGGGTGAAATACGTTAATTCACTCTGTTGGGAGGGGAGGAGGGGAAGATTTTAACCACATAGGTGTAAGCCTGACCACAGCACTTAATCTTAGAGGCAGAGTGGAAACTCTGCCCCACGCTATCCACTAGCTGAGTCCTACTGCCTTTAGATGTCCAACAAGAAGGAACAAGTAGCCTCGCTGCAAAAAGGATATGTCTCCTGCATCTTTTGATTATGACTGATTAATATAGTTCCATTCACTAATTTGCTGCAGTCCTTCCTGGTGCCAAGGTCTCTGATTGCTAATCTAAGCATAACCACTGTTCATAAAGACATGCTGGCAACATATGAAAGGTGCAATATGACGGGAGAGAACTGGTGCTTCCATTGCTTCAGATCACTCTTTTAGGATAATGCCACTCTGCATGGTCCAGCTGGATGCAGGATTATGATAAACATTATCTTGCTTCAAGTGTATCCAAAGAATTCCCATGCTGGTGCTTGATGTATTCCTGTATGTAAAAGCACTTAACCATCCAAGGCTGCTGAGGAGAGCATGTAAACAGTCACACAAATCAAGACACCTTTGTTATAAAAACCTCTACTGAAAGGAAAACAAAGCAAAAGAGAGAACTGACCTTTTGGTTCCTGCCCCTCCCACTGCAGAAAGACAGAACCAGGCCAGGGATGAATTCTGACATGGCTGGTGGACTAAACAGGATATTCAATACCAAGATCTGGGCAATATTTATTCAAGCATTATAGTGTCAGCCTCTGTCCTCTGCAGCTGTTCTTCAACTCTGGAATTTATAATTTCCCCCATTGCTCACTTTTAAACTTCTGGTTATGCTGCTGTATACAGAAATACTGTATTTGTAAAATATTACTACTCATATCTATGACAATCAGAAATATGGCATAAATACTGTATAACCACTATAAAAATTCACCACTGGTTCTGTATTTGAGTAAGGCAAGCAACAAATTTGATAAGTCTTATGATGTAGATGATGCATTATTATTTTAATAGCTCTTTAGTTCATTTCTTAGTCATAGACCACAAACTTTTACATTGGACACTATGAAAATATAAACAAACTGTTGTTCCAAAAGCCTTGCATTTTAAATAAAGTAAATCATAATAGATAGACCAGCAGTGACAGTGATTCAGAAGAAGAGTCACAGAGATGGTAGCTGAGAAGTCATCTGGTCCCAATACAATCTCCACACAATCCATGTTCTCCTAACTGCAGGAATTGAAACCTGATCTTTATTTATCTGGGTGCTATTTTGAGTAACACTTATAATGTTGGATATTTTACTCAATCTTTGTTTACAACATGTCGTAGTTCATAGAGTGGAATGCTTCAAAATCAAAGCTCTTCAAAAAAAGCTCTGATGTTTGAACTAAGAGCTTGCTCTGAAAGGGGCAGTGTAATGATTTATCTATCAACTAAGGCTGGGAAAAAGAGAAGGGCTTAGAAATTAACTGGATCAGTGTTAAGCTCTGACCAGAACGCATTCTTGGGGGATAGCTGCCACTTTATGCCACATTATATGTACTTGCAACATCAAGAAAGCACTTTAACTCTCACTATAATATTATTTTTAAAAATAATAATTTTATTGTATAAATAGATGAACATACTCTTTGCAATACTTCACTGCTCTGTTACGAGATGAAAGGTACTTCCAGGATCATCTTGATTTAGACTATCTTATAGCCATCTGCAATTTTTCTTCAAGACTATGAGACAATAACCAGATGTCTTTAGATAGCTTTTACTTATTTGTCAAGTGCAAGCGTTGAAAATATGTTGACAGAAACAGCCAACTTAAGTTACAGTTTCTGAACGTATCACATAAGAATTCATGCTAGGTGTTAATTAAATGAATGAGAGAATCTGGATCTTTCCTGAGCTCCTCATGTAGTCTGTTACTAAATAAAATGGTCTAGGGCCCACTGTTTGGCCTGCAGGCAAAGAGCACAGTGTAGCTTGAGCTCTGATGCTGTTCTCCTTTCTCTCCTCAGCCACAGAGATGGTGGCCCATCCTGAGCAAGAACAGCACACTGATAGATAAATCATAGTGTCAATCATGTGCTAATTATCAAATTTGTGCCGGGTCTTGTTTACTTTTCTAGTCCAGATATAGCTCATATAAAAGTATTACCTTTTTCAGTGGAAAAAAAAACCCAAAAGGTTTTGACTTCAAGGCACCTTTTCGGCTAAATGAGCATCTGGTCTTCCTACAGCCTTATGCTTACCTCAACCAGAACAATCTGGTCTTTAGCAAATTATAGAGCTATGAAGTGGTAGTAAAAACAATACAGCTGGCTCCTCACATGACCATGTCTCTTCAGCATCACAGTCCATTGGAAATTCATCAGACCTCCACTTTGAATTTGATAGCTGCCACTGGAAACTCCCAGGAGTCAGAAGGCTGACAAAATATTGCGTCATCTCACACTCCTATCTACACACTACCTGAGACTGGGATTTAATCTACTATCACTTTATGTTTCATAAATTTTATAAAACAAAAGAAAGAAAATGAATAATAAAACCAGAAGTAACACATGAATAGTTGCTTCCCTGTCTCAGTCATCTTCTTGCTATTCTTGTACAACTTGAATGTTTAAACTCCTTATTTCAGATAGAACCCAGACGTGGTAGCCTAGCACAAATTGCTACCCATGAGGCCATCAGTCATGTTAGTTCACATGAAAAGACAAACAGCATGGGGCCAAATTAAGTGTGGAGCTTCATAGACTGACTGCATATGTCTGATGTCACCACTGATTTACTTCTATGTGTTGTCAATCTATACTGGCAATATATGAGACGTAGGAAAACTTTTGGAGGCAGCTTAATTTACAAGTTTGGTGGTACTCTGTTTACTTAGACACAAATGAACAGTAATGGGATAAGTATGTGCATATTTCCTGTGCTGATTAGCTTCCCATGGGCTTGAATTTCAACTCAAGTCAGTGGGAATCCTTCCACTTTCTTCAGTGGCAGTTGGCCTACATCCTCAACAATAAGGATACTGCACTGGGCAGAAGTTGTTCTCCACAAGAAAAATTATTATAGGATTAGAGTCTACAGTGGGAAAATGAGCATAAAATATCCTACAAGCATGCTGACAAGACAATCAAAGTAAGAAATGAGTCTGAATAAACTGCAAGTCTCATTTGGTAATTTGTAAATGTAGGGAATTCAAATTAACAAAGTAAAACATGTTACTTGTTGCACTGAAAACTTGATAACGCTGTTGGCAAATTTATTCCTTTCGTTTAGATGAAACTTGCCTGTTCCAGTTTAATAGTACCTTCACCTTATTGATCAGGTAGTTTCAGTGTGATTTTTATACACATATCAGTTTTAATAGTGAAATTGATTTTGTCCAAATGGAAGGGATTGGGGATGCACTTTGGGTTGAGCTAAATTGGAAAAATTGGGGTTTTTCATCACTGAAACAATTAACTAACAACAATTGTGGCTGCAAGTGGAAGATTAATTTTCATGTGCCTTTAGTTCTCAAATGTTATTTTGGCAATAAATAATTCATGCTCAGAAAAATGCTGACAAAACCTCATTTTTGGTCAATACAATTCATAATATCAAAATTATATGTTCTTCTTCAACAGGTTAATTTTATTAAAATTCTTCCCTCTCTAATTACCACAGATTAATTGCTAATATTTATTTACTTGCCCTGTCTCAAAAATTGAAAGGAAAAAATCCTGCCATCTACACCAATAAAAGACTACTACGGAAGGCAACAAAAAGTGCAGTGTAGTTCTGTGGTATTCTGAAAATTAGTTTAGAAGAGTTATGTACCCAAGCATGATTAATAAGGAGCAAAATTCAGGTCAGCAGGCAAAACTCTGGGTCTGAAGTTTATATATGCCATACTACTCCATATATCATGGTATAGAACAGCCGCCCAAATAAAATTTTTGGAAGGCCATCTAGTGTCATCCAAGTGAAATGCAAGATATTTAATTGCTTAAAATGCATACACCTGTTTGTTCTTTCACACAATTGAAAAATTCACAAGTATTAACTTTTGTTTTAAATTAAACTGATCATCACCATCTCTAGAGCATCACTGACATTTTACAAGGAAAATGTACTCAATTTAACTGTCACAAATATATGAGACTTTATATCATAAAATGATGGAAGACAATATTACTAGAAGGAAAATATACACAGAAAGTAAAACAAGTGAAATTCCTGTCATTGTAGAACTTTAACAACTGACATTAAAATTTCAAGATGTAAAGAAATATAACTTTGCAAAATAGGAAATCAGGAAGATGGTGTGATACCAAATCTGTGTGAGGAAAGACAAATTCATCCAACACAGCAATGGGAATGTGTTAACTGCAAATGTGTTCTGGGCCTGAAAGGGTATTCATTTTATAGCTGTTCTAAATATGAGTGAATAAAGAAGTAAATAAATACTCTCTAATCTATCTTAATTTCTATCCACTGAACACACATGCACAAATACCCTTACTCATCGTAAGGCCAGAAGGAACTGTTCTGATTACCTGCTCTTATGATAGAAAAAAATACAGGCTGCAGAACGTCAGTGTACTCATCATACATACAGCATGTATAAGAAAATAATCACTTTCACATGTCTTTATGTTTGTTTTGTCTGCATGTGAAAAGACTTTCATACATGTGATAATTTAACTTTCTGTTTTTCAGATAAACCATTTATTCCTAGTAAGAAAATAAACTGAAGAAATCATTGTAAAGCAGTAAAAACTGTTTCTTTTGCAACATATAGCTCACTTTTTCTGTGATACTGTACACTCTTTACTTCAGAAATGCTGGGAGGCAAAAAAATTACCTTAGTATTTATCTGAGATTATATGCCAGGCTAATGGCTACAGCAGCCATTAAGTTACTTAAATTAAGGATTTAAAGTTTACAGCTCCAGGCCTATGATGGTATATAAAAATTCCTGTTAAAAATTACAACTGCTTTCTCATTTGACTAATGAACTCACAGGGGGATTTAAAGTGTTTGTAAAACTTCTTTTTTCTTCCACATTTATTCATAAGTTATATAAGATAAAAATCAAATACAGCTTCAGTAGTCAGTGCCACAATTTAGTACAGTGTCATGTACTTCATTTAACCTTTTCTGTTGAAAATTATCAAATTCACATTGCTTTATCAGTGGCATTGTTCAAGTATGAAAACATCTAAAGACAGGAAGAAGCATTCTGTGATGTTGATGGCATGGTAAGGACTCTCTTCCATTGGTCTGTGTCTGTGGAGATTCTTTCCAGATGTACCTTTGTCACAGGACAGACATGGGTCACAATAATCTGGAACCATGCCATTTTCTTACCAGATTCAAAACTAATTAAGTCACTGCTTTTTGGCTCCAGTCTGACAAGTTGAAAATTACATCTGAAGAATTTTACCATTAAGATACAAAAAAAGAGCAGGTAGAAAGTTTTGTACCAAATCTGAATTTAAGGCCTGATTTCACCTTTAACTCAAACAACATTTTCCTATCTAGATCCACATACTACTGAACTCCTAAACCATTGCACTGGTTTTTGATGAAACTACTGCCAAAGCAATTAAAAGGTCATGGTTCTTCCTTCTGAAGCAATCGTAACACAAGGCCTCACTCCCTGTGTGTTCATACCATAGAGGAATCACCAGAGTGACCCCTCCTTTGGAAGAGCCAGGGATGAGCTACCATGCTGGTGCAACAGCCACTCAGGCCAATTATCAACATACACAGCATCCACCTCCCCCCCACCCTTTGGCTTACAGGGACAGCTGGCACTCCCAGAAAGGGTCTCCACGGCCATAACCCAAAAACAGGATGCAACAATCAATTCTACATATCACACATGAGTCAAGGGCAACACCAACCATTTGCACCAGTGACTCTGCCCACTTCCACAAGCCTACTTTCCCATCACCTTGACTGCAACCTGCTTCCATATCCCAATGGATCCTCTGCCTGCTCGGTCCTCTTTGCCCTCTCCCATCAGCTGTAAAGATCAGACCCATCATTATCACAGCTCTGCTCTCTGATACACATGAAAGTAGTCACCAACTTATAGAGGCTGAACACCTACAGGAGTGGTTTTATCTAAGTAAAAAATGCTAACTCACATCCATTTTCTCCCCTGTATTTCTCCCCACTAACATCTACACAATTCTCAGCACTATTCCTCATTCTCACGAAGTGTCCATCATCCCAGAGAGCTTTGGCTGCTTGCCACAATCAATACAAAGTTCATTCCCAATGAACAATAAGGTAGGGGTATCAAAAAATTTGCTGTGCAAGAGTGACCTCAGGGCATCAGGACAGAAGAGTCTCCAGGGTACTTGACCAAAGCAGTTTGGGAACAGGCTTAGGACTGGTTTCAGATGAGAAGATCTGCTTCTGTGCTATATAATCCGTGCTACATGCCAAAGTACAGGTGTACACCCAAGTGCTATTTTCAGTAGCTTCCTCACTGCTTCTGAGCAGCAGGGTCCTGCTGGAAGAGCTGCAGCCCTCCAGGGATGCCAATTTAACAACTGCAGCATTTACCAGCCCAACACAACTGCTCTAGGGAGGTGCCACAGTGCTCTGGCAACCACCACACTACAGCAAACCCTGAGAGAACTGGAATTGCCCAGAGGTACACACCTCTTCACAGGATATGTCTGAGATTGCTCAGCTTATTGATATCTAGAGTGAGTCTCAGATGAGGGAACCTGGGAATTACCAACCTTTAGACTGACTATCCAGATGACAAGGACCATTTGGTAACATAAAATGTTTGGCTTTGAACTAGCAACACTGGGCCATGTTCTACAATGACTGACTATTTTCAGAATATTTTAGGTTTGCATCATAAACAGAGGCCCCTTGAGTTTTCTACACATCACAGTGGAAAAATGAAGCTGAGCAGTAATATCTTGCCTGATAGATTTGTTTGAGAAGAGCACATACAATATCTCAGATATCTTAGTATACTTAATGTGAATATTGATTCTAGCATCTGACATGTATTTCATAATCTTCTGTTGCAGATTATTGTCTCCAGAATTTCTATTGTTATCATGTCTGGGTTGTGAGCTTGATGCCATAAAGATTTTTTGCCTTTTCTTTTATACCCCTGTTATACCTTTTTACAACTTCTGTATTCCTAGTGCTTTTTGCCTACATTCTTGGACTTGTTTGTCAAACTAAGAGACTAAACATTTTAGAAGCTTCATAGCTAGGGATCAGTGTGCCCCAGACCCCAAGGTCCTCTCCTTTACACATTCTGTAAACCAAGATAGAACCATCCAGGGGAAGGCTCCTTGGGGAGGGGGGCTCACTTGAGCCTCTCATTGGGGAATCTTTGATAGATATGCTAATTAGTAAAACCTGTAATGTTATACCAGATCTTTTGGGGATACTCGGCGGGGTGCATCTCGATGCATATGACCTGGACATGTGCGCCTAAAGATCCTTAAAATAAATACCAAGGTAAAATCCCTTTTCCCCTTCTAACCGTGTATGACTCTTGATTTTAAGACCAGGAAAAGGCATCAAATTGAGCACAGAATCTTCCTTACAGGTTTTCTTCCTTACAGGTAAACACACAATTGGACAAGGATGTATCATATAAATAAACTTTGAAGACAGGTAAAATCTACAAAGGTAGATCTCCAAAGATCTTCTGAGCAAATCACAGATGTTCATGGTGGTATCATGTACACTCAAAACTGTCTATGCAGACAGGAATACCAAGATTGGGACCCCTCTTACTATTGCCTTAGTGTTGTCCTGTTGCATAATTTCATTGCCTTGTAGGATTGTAAGATAAGACTAGGAACCAAACCACTCATGGCTGATGAAAACTTTCAACACAGAGGGATCCAAGCTGTGTAGCTTTTTAAATTCATAGTACATAGTGTATCATTATATGCCATAGAAGCAAATGGATGTATAATTAGTTCAGCAATATATGTACCATAAACATAATCCATAACTATAGCCTATATTTCTTTCAGAGTTGTAGTGGAATTTTATCTCCACCAATAAGCAGAGGTTTGCAGGATGTACATTGGTCTCTTCAACCAGCATACAACATTGCTGCATACAACAACAAATGCACTGTTCAGGTGACAAATATGCTCCATAGCCATTTAAACAGGATTTTGGACATTTGTGTAGTCCCAGCAGCAACCCAAGCAGTAGCTGCCCATGCATACAAGGAGTCCTTTCAGTCTCTGGTACCTACCTGTGCAAGACACACTTGTGGCAACACTGGTAAGTATCCTGACAGCCCCTCAAATCCAGGACTGCAAAGGCTTCATCATGGGGTCTCCCACTACACAGGGGGCAGCAGGGATCACAGCTGATTCTTTCCCTGGCTCCAGACTTTTTTGAAGGAAGTGAATAACTGAATCCAATTGCTGGCACCACTTCTGAAGTCACGCTATCACTTTCTCTGTGCTATTCATGTATGATGACATTTTTCAGTACTAATGCCTTAGTATTCTGCACTTCCCTTTAATCATGTTAGAATGAAATATTTCCTGTTTTGACATAACTTCTTTATCATCACATTGCCAGAGAGTTAGGAAAAAGCAAAAGTTCCAAAGATTTGGCATATCTCAATGTTCATATATACACAAAAATAGAGAGATTAATAAACCAAAAGTTATGTTTCTGTTATTTGCAAAATAGTAAGTTTTTGTCAGGAACTGTCACACTGAAATCTATTGCATTCCATCCTTAATTTTAAAGGATGTCTAAGAAATAAAATTTTATTTTGAATACTGCCATGGTTTAGGAAAAGTATTCCCCAATTTAGTGTTTCCACTGAAACACTGAACCATGCACAGCTCGCCTGCTTCCTGATTTCAAACAACTATGGCCCAGTACCAAACCCTGGGCTCTACCTCCAGTGACCAGCACCCAGCTGGTCTTTGTATCACCAATCATAATCCTTTAAGCCAGCAGTTCAGACAGTTTTCAGCCTGCCTTGCTGTCCTCTTACCAAGTCTATACTTCATCAGTTTGTCTATGAGGATGTCATGGAGGACAGTGTACAAAGTCTGGTTAAAGGCAAGTTAAATGATATCCCATGTTTCTCCTGTTTCCAGTGAACTGGTGATTTTGTCATGGAAGATTATCAGGCATGACTTCTCCTTCCTAAACCCCTGCTGACTATTCCCAGCCATTATCTTGTCCTTCATGGTTTGGAAAGTTTTCATCATTATTAACTCTACCACCTTCCCATGGATCAAAGTTAAATCTGAGAAGCCTGAAGCTCTCCAAATCCTTCTTCTTCAAGCCTGAAATAATACTTAGCTTTCCCAGTTCCTAGGAAGTTCCCCTGGTAATTCCCACTGAGTATTTGTATCTAACTCTGCTGCTGCTGTGATTCCTAAATAACTGACCTTGACCTTAAAAATATCTTGTACTTTAATGCTTTGGCTAAAACACCATGGAGATTAAAAAACACAAGAAGATGGTTGCAATTACGTACTTAGCAAAATTAATTTTAATAAACCAGCAGTGTAGAGGCAAAAAAAAAAAAAAAATGAAAGAACAAGTTTTTTAAGTAAGGTTCAAATTCACACGGTACAAGAAAATTCATCCTGCATTAGAGAACTGTGGCTTGAAAATTTCTGAATCAAACCAGTTTGTAAACATCTGGGAAATGAGATAATGAATGAAAAGAGTCAACTATTATGAATAGAGCACAACTTTTATTTTATGGTGTAACTTAGCTGGTGAATGACGGGAAATGAGTGGTTGTGATATATCTTAACTCTTGAAGAGTTTATGACACCCCATCTTATGACATTATCACAAGTGAGCTAAAGAGATAAGATCCAGCTTTAATCATCCATGAAAGCATGAAAACGAGAACTTTCTTGCAACAGCTCACAGTTTGATATGTAGCTGCTTCCGATATGTTCCCAATGTCCTTTTTCTGTCAGGTGATGTTGATAGAAGGAAACATCTTATGAGAACCCCTATGAGGGTGATTTTGTGCAGAGATCTGGATCAAAATGGCTTCAAAGAGACATACAGGGGCAATATGATTCCTAGTCCTTTCAGCACAATTCTTGCTTTGGCTGTTTCTGCAGTTCCCCCTGCTGGCTGAAATCTCTGGCTCGATCCATAATATGGCAGCAGAGATTTAGGCAGAAGTATTTTCAGAATAAGGTTTTTGTTCACCTTATCAGTGCAGTGGGATTCTAAGGTGACTCATACTGATATAGAAATTTTTTAAATAGGAAGCTAAATTATTTCAATATTTAAAATTACCACTGTTGACTTTTAAAAATTTTCATTACAGCATATCATTTTATCACTCAAATTGCTCATCCCTGATAAATATAATCTACACTCAGACTTTCAAAATACCAGGATCTTTCCCCACTCTCACCTTCCTCAAAATTTCTTCCATTGTCCAATCAGAGCATGGATCAGTGTTCTAAGGCAACAACAGATCATGAGTCTTCTCCCTCTTGAACTCAGGTCAACAGACAAGCATCAGTGAGCTTGCCATTGGGAAGTATTTGTTCAAAGCAGTTGATAGTAAGTGCATAGTTTGATGAAGCTCTAGGAATTATCTCCAGGACATCTGGCTTCATGCCCCACCTCTCCACGTGAACTTCCCTGAAAACAAAACACCAGAATGTATAAAAATGTATTGACTTGTCTGCAGAAAAGATTTGCAGGCTGTTTGCTTTCTTGTAAAGTAAAAAATAACAAGGTTGATGTGAGCAAACAGACATAAAGAAGCTAAGACCTGTCAATAAAAAGACAAAACATTATTCAGCTGCAAGTCATTCCACTGGGGATTATCTCTAAAAGCAAAATTTGTTTTTGGCATCAGGTTTTATAAAGCTGCTTGAACTTTTCTTAAAAAAATGTGTGATTATTTACAAGACTTTATGAAGCAAAGGATCAGAGAGCATCTCTGATCAATTATTATTTCACTATTTGAAAAATCATCCTGTATTTGTGCATAAGGGAAGAACAAAACTTCATACCTGTGATCCTTACATCACTAGGGATCTCAGACTTGAATTGCCCAAGTAACACTAATTTATATTTTCTTATAGTTCCTCTGTTGGGGAAACAAGTTTTACCTTACAAAGAGAGCCAAACAGTGTTTCTGCACCGGGATAATTCTGCTCTGTATTCAGTGCTCCCTCTGCCAAAGATTTTAATCATAAACTATAATTAATATTGCTTAAAAGTAAACCAGTGAAGAAAACCAGTGAAACTACAGTTCTTAAAGCATTGCCTTTAAAAAATTAAATTGGGTTTCCCCAAGATAATAACTAACAACTTGAAGTGGACCAAGCTATAGCTGTAATTATGTACCTTACTAATTATTTGCAATTTATATTTCATATGGTAGCCACCTTTCTTTACCTTATGGAATTAGAAAGATCAAAATTATTTAAGTATCAAAATTTTTAAAAACTGGAAAGAAACTAGATACTTCCTGACATGAGTTTGAGTACATGTATATGAGTAAATGCAAAAATACTGCTGGATTCCAGGAATTATCAGGATAGTACAGACTTGATAAAACATCTAACCTTCTCTGTACAAATCAGCAACAAAAACCTATGAAACCCAAAATAAACATCTGAATGATAGAGCTATAGTTCTCACTTAGAGAACTCACTTCTCTTTAGTTTTCAAATTTAGTTCCTAAGAAAAAATGATTTGCCTTAAGATCTCTAGGCTACTGTATAGCTGCTGAGCTTACCATGAGGAAGCGGTACTTAGAAAACAGTGCAGGGAATCTTTTCTTTCTATCTAAAGTTCCAACTTGTTAACTTATTTATTTGTCCCAAAATGTGTCAAAAGACAATAATGCAGTGTGAAAGCTTCTAGGAGGTGCTGCATGACCTCCATAGCTGCATCTGCCCCTTGGCACATCTTATCTGCAACATCCTGACAGCATTCAGCATCATACCTCTCCTGCGAAAAACTAAAGCTAGGAACAGCTGTAGAACTACCAGATGCCAAGGTATTAGTACTTTTCATGATAAATAACCAAACCAACAACAAACAAAATGGTCTGATAGACAAGAAAATAACTTGAAACTTTTCTTCCATTTGCACTGAGTATTTTGTGATTCAAGAGATGCCAGTTCTCTGGTGTGTTTGTCTTCAATTTTCAGTCACTACCCTGTTTTCTGGTTTTGATTTTATCAAAAACAAAAACAAAACAAAACAAAACAAAACAAAAAAAACAAACAAAAAAACAAAGACAAAAAAACTGTAGTTAAGGACTGCTTTTGCAATCTTTAAATAAGCTATTGACTAGAAGGCAGAGATCTCATGAAGCAGTAATATCTATTTAACTTCTTGTCTTACTGGCAATAAAGCATGATGAGATAAACAAAAAAATGAACACACATTACCTTAACAATAAACCACTATTTAAGAACAGATGTATTTTAAACATACCATAGCCATTATTATGGAATTATAGAATCATAGAAAGTTTTGCTTGGAAGGGACCCTGAAGATCATCTAGTTCCAGCCCTGCTCCATGGGTAGGGCTTTCACCCACTCGTAACTATTAGATCAGGTTGCTCAGGGCACCATCCAGCTTTGCCTTGAACAGTTCCAGGAGTGGGGTATCCACAACCTCTGTGGGAAAATGAAAGGCAAATAGCAATTTTTGTCTTCAAATATTATAAATAGACTATCTGCTGTTATAATTAGTGAATTAACAAGATCATGATTCTCCACAGAGTTTGGTCACTATATATAAAGAACTTGGTTGTTCCATTAAGGTCATCTAACTTACAAATGAAATGAAGCACACATAATAGTATATTCGCTAACTGTGTGTTATAGTTTGTTGTCAACACATTTATAAAATATATTAATAAACTGTTAGATTATTTTGCATGTTAATAAAAAAACTAATTGAGAGTTATCTGTGATTGAGTGTAATTAGTATTATCAAGAAACTATTCACATCATTAATAATGCTATTGTTCTACTATAAAGTCAAGATTTCTATTCCATTACAAGTAGAAACCCAAGAAGATATTTTAGTCAAAGTAATTACATATATATCAATACATATCTGCTCCTTGTAAGGACAATTTAAATTCAAGAGACCCCAAATTCAAATTAAGTGAAAAAAAATATTGCCACTTTCACGCAATTTACAGGCACTCTGCACTGCCCAAGAAGTATTCAAATGAGATCTTACAGCTGTACAACAATTTCCAGGAAAACCCTTCACACTCCAGGACACTCCATACTTGTTCCCTTAGTGATTAATTTAATGCCCAGAAGAATGTGACTGTTATTTACGCTTTTAGCTAGCCTGTAACTGTTGTTATTATAAAGTTTAATTTTTGGACTAATAATACCTAAGGGGCAGAAATAGATGTGGGCCCCATTGTTGTCTTAGACGTCACAAACAGATAGTTCCTTCTGTTTAAGTCATACAAAAATGAGCTCTTTATTCATAAGGAGATCTTAGAACACAAGTGTGAGCAAGACTTTTTCTGACTGGAAATATGGAAAGGAACCAGTCAGCCATGAAGTTGCATGGAGAGCATTATAAAAATAAAGCTGGCTAAGAAAGAGAGAGTCTGGAAACCAGAGAGGTGGCGAGAAAGCAACAATAATAAAAACAACTATCAGTAAGCTTCAAAACAGGGCCAGGGTATGGGAGACATAACCAGGATTGGGTGTAGTGGAAGAAAGTAACGCAGTGGAAAGAGAATGGGGATGAGGAGGGATCAGAGTCAAAAAGAGGAGTAACTGTGATAGTGCAAACAAGATGAACACTGAATAAAAGGCCTTGTAGACAATGATTTTACAAAGGACTGACCAGCCAGGGAGCAGGACTAGACTGAGATTTAGCATCAGGACAGAAACTGGGAAGGAAATGGCAGAACAGGTTTGCAAGAATAGGAGGTGAGGGGTGTTGTGGGATCTCTCTAGGGCAAGGGAGAGAAGCGCAGATGACAAGTTCTTCCTGCCTCTTTTTTTAAAAAGAGGGTCTTCTACAAGGAACCAGACACAATTTTCCCCAAGGCAGTGAGTTTAAAAGATACAGATTTTCGTACTTTATCATCTGTGCAATACCAACACTAGCTGTTACCAGGATTCCCAATGCTCAACTGCAGGAGAAATGATAGGTTTCAAAATTTTCTTACCCAAACAGTATCCTTTCTGGAAGTGGGAGGGAGGAGGTATGAACATGTCTTTGTGCCATCACCGTCTCTTAAGTGTGAGGCACACTTGTGTGACCTGCTTGTAACAGGTCTTTTGTTTTTCCTTCCTACTCTAGGTAATCTCCACTACCAAGTTTTTGATGACAGAACACAGAACAGAGTTTCCAACTCTTACAAACTGCTGTCAAACTCACTTCCCTATCATGCTCCTCTTCCTCACTGCTTTACTTCACTCTCTTTAGTGGACTGTTTTCTGTTTGCTCTCTCCTCTGCTGTTCCTTCCCTGTTTCCCCTTGGAAAGATACTTTTGTGCCAATAGAAAAGCATTTATATGAGTACATATTATCACACTTTTTTCAGGAATATTTACCAGAATAAAATCCATTTTGCATCTGTAGAAGAAAAAATGTTGGACAATCAATACTCTTCTTCCACTCCTCTTCTTCTCTTTCCTTGTTTTTAATCTCCTCCCTGTGTCTCTCCTTTCAAATATCAATCAAAATACACAAAACCCCCTGTATTTGGAAGTTTTGTTCTACATAGCAGAGGACAGATTAAATTGTTTACTTGTACAAAAATCAGGCTGCCCATCACTAATTCAGGATGAATGAGGGACAGGACTTATCCAATGGACCTTTGTGAAGAGAACAGACTTTTGTATGCCAATTACAACCTGAGTTGTGCCTGTTATTGCACTCTTTCTCAGCTTACAGAGATCATACTAACTCTGGCTGATCTTCCACATTTTTTCAAGTTTTACTTTCCTCTTGAAATGTCCCTAACCTAATGCTAATTGTTGCATCTAGATGCAAGACTGACAAAACTGATTGAGTGGCCATTAGGAGGATTTGGGAATAACAGGCTGTAAGCAAAACCCCAAAAAAATGAAGCTTATGAAAAAAAATCTCTGCAAAATTTAAGTTTCATCAACCTCATATTTTTAATACTAAAGCAAGATTCGTGGTCATGTTACACAGAGTTTTACCACACCCTAAACTCTTCCTGGAATGAAGACTGGAATTGTATCCAAAGAAAGCAATGATTTATGTACTGATTACATGAAAATACATTAATTAGAACAACTCTATTAATATTGCAGAGTAAAATACTCCAGGAGATACTAAAACTGAGGACCAGTCTTAACTAACAGTTTTATTTTGAGGTTTTTTGAGGCTTTATACCAGAACTTTTCACATGATCTTAATCTGGATACCTTGATCTGGATTTTATAAAATAGTATAAGTATAGGGTTAGGGTTAGGGTTAGACTTCATGCCACAATTTTAACTCATAGCGTTATTAAAAAAAAAAAAAAAAAAAAAGAAAAAAAGAAAAAAACCTACCAGAATGCTTACTTCTCTCAGAATGGTCAGTCCTGCATGTCGCTTCTGACAATTTCTTTCACCAAAAATCTGTCCTGACAAACTGTAGGCGCTCTTGGGCACTCTGTGCTTACACAAACTAATATACAAGGGTCTGATTCTCAGGAATTTCTAGTCATGACCTTAATTAATATAACTAACCATAGTAGTTCCATGAAACCCAAAAGAATTAGTATCTCTCTCTCTCTCTCTAAGAAATGGCAGTTTTCTCCTCTCACTGTAATGGATGTACGTCACCTTTGTTTTTAGGTGCAAGCTATGAAGTTGTATTCATTTAGATTTTAAAGTATAAATAGATATTAGAATTTGCAAAAAAAAGGGAAGCCCTGTCTCCTGGGCTTTTAAGAATTGCCAACCTTTGTAAAAGAATATTATACATGAGAGAAAATCCCTTCACTATTCTTTGTATTTTCTTGAAATAAATAGCTAGGATTTTTAATTGACTTGTGACATATCAAAATAAGTCAGGAGACTAAGTAATTCAGCTTGTAGCTGATTTAATTAAAGCACACAACTTACACAGTGTAGCAAACAAAATACTATAAAGTATAAAATTTTTGATTTATGTATACACATTTGTCAAATCGCAAAACTTCAGTGGGGGAACACAAAAGCATTTCACACTGTGGACTTTTTCCCATTCCAGTATTAGCTTACAGTGATCAGCAATTTTATTATTACAGATAAAATATAAAATTTTGGAAAAAAATTCACTCATTAAAGATGCTTTTAAATATTTCTTAAAGCCTGCAAAGGAATCACTTCCCTCCCTTCACCTTCCTTTGCGTTCATCTTTCTGGATGAAACCAAACAGCAAATCTAAACAGAAAGCTTAAAACCACAAAGATTTAAAATAAGGGGAACCTTTGTGAAACCCAGTAATATAATCTTAAATACAAGAATCAGAACTACAGCCAATACAGGGCATAAAACATTCAGTAACATCACCTATGGTTATCATTAGAGTTCTGATCTGTTTTTTTTTTTCTTAATAATAGAAAAATAAATCAAAGATTGCCAGGAAGTCAGACACAAAAATTGGGTAGGGGTGTTTTGGGGGGTTTATCGTGCTTTTTTCATTAAGTACTATTTCCCTTAATTTAATCAATTAATTCTGTATAATAATGAAGAATACATATACAGAATACAGTATACTCAGGTCAGGCCATTCTCTGTTTAGTTTTTGCTATGGAGTCCATAAGAACTTGCACCTTCCATCAGGATTATCCATCTAGACGAAAATGTGAAAGTAAGGAAGCTTTTGTGGTGAGGTGCCTCACCAAATCCCTTTTGTGGCAGGCAGGTGTAAGTGAGACCCTGCAGCTGCTTCCAGCTTAAAACAGATCCCCTCATTCTGCATGGAACTCCCCAGCAGCTTCCACATCCTTATCAGTACTCACCCTCAGAGTCAAACCCTTCAGCCAGGGGATGACAGATTCTAAAAACAAAGAGATTATATTGTCATACATCTACTGACCCTGTGACAAGCTATGGAATGCTCTGGGATGCATTTTGAAGGGTGGATGGGAACTGATCAGCAAATTTTTATTCTGGTTTCTTGGAGGGGGAGGGGAGGGCTTGAGAGTTTTTTTGGCCTACTCTGTTCTTTAACTTACTCTGGCCATCTTATGGTTGGCAAAAGCACATGTTCTACACTTTAACTGCACAGAGCTGCCCTTACTGGTGCCAGCTATTACTGCTCTGAGCAGTCCTTCTCTAACTATCCTGACAGCCAACACATAATCTTCAGCTAAGGTGTTATTCAATTTGTGCACTTGTGGGAGATTTTTGCCCTGCAGAGGGACAATAGGATGAAGAAAAGCTGTAGATATGGAACAAAAATTGCAATCATAAGATCACCCTAAGAGCAAGTCGTCTTTAAAAAGTAAGAACCCATTTTTGAAATATTGGTTTGAAGAAAGTCTGACTATACATTTCTTTCTTTTTTAATTTCATGTTACAGTTAAACTGTCATCTCACCTGGGTTTTTCAGAACTTAGACTGAAACAGAATGCTGTCACTGGCTAACTTGACCATGACTACATATTTTGTTCCTGCCTAATACATATTTGATCCTGTCAAATCTCCTAACCATACAAAGAATTTTAAATTGGTTATAAGATCAGTTAGAATATCTTTCACAAATCATGTATTATTTAAGGTATTTACTACATATTATCTTAGATAGATATTATATGTATATTTACATAAGATTCTTTTTTTAATTTATAGTTTGTAATATTTCTTTTCATTCAGAAGGGGTGCTGCTCATTAAATAAGACAAGAAAGGGTGAACTGCAGCAAAAAGGTCTGGTCCCTAATTTAGTAGTAAATGAAAGCTATTACGTACCAATAACAGGCTTGTGTTGTGGCTCTGGAGAGCTTTCAGGTCATTAGAATTTTTACTTGTCACCAAGAAAAATGACAGATCAGAAATAGCTAAGTACAGCAGTCAAGACTAAAAGTGACTTCACAAATTACAAGGAAATAGTAATTCCATGTTTTTTTCAAATAACTCCTAAAATCTATTGCAGATATTTAAACCTCTACATATTCTGCAATGTCTTTTGGGTTTGAGATTTTCTCTTTCCTCTGAGAAAATACATTTGAGTGTTTTATATAATAGAGAAGTTTTATAGTGAAAACAATAACTGACACTACCATAAGACTTTAATCTCAAAGTTCTCTATTTTTTAGTGGACTTGGATTCAAACCAGCAGGAAAAATATTTCAAAAATCGATATTTACACTACATAAACAAAAGTTGTTATACTGATCATTTAAATGTTTCCCAAATTTACCATCATCTCGCTCTTTGCAAGATAGCTATTAAAAACAGCACTTCAATTCCTTTCTTACTTGTGAATGAATTTTGCTGAGTTTATTTTACGATTTTATAATTATACAATGAAAAAGTAGTTGTGTTTCTTTTTATATATGTGTACTTCATATAACATCAAACTTTAATTTCAAGGATGTACAGATTATCTTTTTTAGAATGAGAGGCAAGCACTGGGATATGGACAGTGGCAGAAGAAATGACATCTCTGTACAGACTCTTTCCAGGAAAATTTATGTTTACTGAGTCATACCATATAAATAATAATAAAGGCACATACAAACCAGAAATTAAGCATTTTCATATCATTATTTGAAATCAATATAATACAGGTATTCAGGGAAACCTACTTAACTGCTGGTGAAGATGCAAAAGACATAACAGAAATTTACAGTTTCTTATACTCTGGCTTCTGTGTTTTAAGCAAAGAAGAAATTGAAGCTCTGTATTAAAAAGCCACAATTTTTGTCATCAAATTTCAGTTATCCAAGTGTACTTCTTTCCCTTCTATATCAGAAGTAGCAGTCTTAAAACTGTACTAATTTCTTTCCCCAACTGGTGACTTCAAGTATGAAGAGCCCAGTTTGGAAAATTGAAAGGAATCCAAGGACAGAAGTTTATTTTACCATATTGTAGCTTAAACTTCTGCATAAATGTGTGCCAGTTGACAGTATGAAAAAATTACATTATCTATTATCCACTCTAATGGCAAGCCATCTCCTGCTGAATGAGTAATTTCTCGTAAGTAATCATAGTTTGTACACAGGTGCTTTGATCAAAGGCAGAGATGGAGAATTACTGATTCCACACAGCAGCAGGAGACAGACCCTGCCCTTTTTGCTACTCATGTAGTACTTAGAGAATCACTAAAAAGGCATCAAAAATTACACTTTCTTGTGATATGCAGTATTATCTGCTTCCTAGTTTTATGGTGTGTCAAGGATGGTGAAGTTACTTCAATCTATTTCTACTATGTACTGAAGAGAAAAAGAATTGTGAGCATAAGTACTAGAAGGCTGAAAATACAGATATATCTGAATAAAGGATTGATGTCTAAAATGAAAGCTTCTGTTTATTGATCACAAGCTTCTTTCTGTGACTGTAATAGCTATAGCAGGAGAATATTGGAATGAACTTGGCAAACAATCAACCATTTGGACTAATGTTAATATTTAAGACTGTTAATGGGTGGATAGCTACCACAACAATATTGCTATATTGAAACCAGGTTTTTTAAAAGAACAGCATTGTTCAAATTTCATTAAGTCACTTGTGAAAGCTGTCCCACTGACCTGAACAATATGCTTTACAAAATCTCTCATATCTGGAAATCTCCCACATAACTGAGATGGAGCCAGAGCTGGCCTACTCATCCCCTAAAATTGGTAAAATCTGAAAAATAAAGCAAAACTGCAATACAACAATCCCTCTAACTCTACTGAAACTCATTATCATCTTTTTCTCTTCTAACAGACATCTAACCATGGCCTGCAAATTATGTGTTTCCAAAGAACATCTTTAAAGAATAAAAAAGTCTATAAAATTTCTACATAAACCTGAATTTTGCGTTTTAAGCATTAATACGCTGTTTTAATCTCAAACGTATCAGCTAAAACATTAAAGAAAAGGCCATTGAAGAAATAATAATGAGAAAGAACCTGACACATGGGTGTCCTGGTGGTTAGTGCTAGGAGAAAAATACTGTGGGATGCATTACCATTTACATAAACTGTTGGAGTGAAAGCTTCTCTGGACTCAGGCCCAGAGGAAAGCCAAAGCACAGGGCTTGAATTAAAACCTTTGGATAAGCTGAGATACATGAAGTCACACCAAACTGAAATAGAAATATAGATTTTTAACTTTTAGTAGCAATATATGCTAAGTGCCTTAAACATTAAAAAGCTGCAGCAGAGACCTTAAACACAGTTCTTACTGCAGCAGTGTTACCTTTTCACAGAATTCCTTACTTTAGACAAAATATAGGTAGAACTATACTGTTCACATTTTTTAGATAGAGTGTTCACATGAACAATAAGAGCTGATAGAAACTGTACACCAAATCTGTGTAATACCTATGTAACACTTGTGTGAGACTTACGACTGTTAGAATTAGACCAAGATAGGTTAAGGAAAGGAAAACTAGAATCGTGTGTGAATCTTATTGGTCAATTAACAAATATAATCCACACTTTTGTAAGAAAATATATATGGAGCACATAGAGCATATAGGAGAAGAAGCAGCTGGTTTTTGCCTGCTGTTGCTGCTTGGCTCTATCATGTAACCCCCTTTGAACTCTGCCTTCAAGAAAGCTATGAGACTATGAAATAAGGAACTTAGCAGAACAGCAGCCTCCTCTGCTCTTCTATCCTGGCCTGAGAAGGAAGGGTACTCCATCAAAAGCTCAACAATAAACCAATGTCTATATAGATTATGTTCATTTAAAATTGAAGATTCTTTTTTACATGCATTTTTAAAAGAATTAAAGTGATTCCATTTATTGTGCATTACAGGAAGAATGGTCAGGTGACTTAAAATGGATTTGAAGCAGCAGAAAAATTGAAACAAACTTGGTATGACTCAACAGAAAATTGGTTTATATTTTAATGTTCTGGGGGAAGTAATCAACAATTGCTTGTTTGCAATATATTCTGCTCTCCTCAGTATCTCAATATATCATACATTTTGCTTAAAACGTCAGTGGAGTCAGACTAAGGTGAATTGATCAAGTAACAACTCAATATCCTTTAATGATTCCAGGTGGGAACTAACAGTCACTTCTGTCAGACTGGATGCACACCATAGGGGCAACCTTTCAGTACAGAAGAAAGAGGGGAATGGAGAAAGGGGAGCGGAATCCAGTCAAAGTGTCCTCTCCATTAGAATGTCCAATAAAAGGATATTTTGTATTGGCTACAGAAGCAGTATAAGAATTGGGAGAGTAGTAATTCATTCTGTAAGTCAACAAGATTCTTCTATGCAAGCCAGCAACCTATTCACCTTTAAAGACATTCAATATGCATTTAATGCTTTATAAATAAGCAGAGTAATAATAGTAATGTACAAGGAAAAGGGTACTACAAATTGGACTGAATATCCTGGTTCTCACTGCTTGACACATATCCCTGACTTTACATCCTATTCAATGATACATAAAAGATAATTACTTCAGTCTGGAGCATTTGTAAGTGCTGATCATGCTCCCTATTCTCCACATTTAACCTACTTCACTTCAAGCTAGGCACACTCCTTCAGCTGTATTTGTGTACTAGATGCAGGGGGGGTTAAAGTGAAAAATGGTTGTATCATGTGAGAGTGACTAGTCCAGCATAAACAAAAATTTCAGGCTATATTCACAAAACTGTGGGTTTGATGCTTCAGTTCTCAGTTGGTAGTAACCATTTTATCCAATCATCTCCTTTCATAAGCAAGTTCAAGTTACTTCTCCAGTGACTTGAACTTTAACATATTAACAAAAGATAAATTACAGATTACTCCAGCTAACAAAAAAAGAAGAATTATAGCTACCGTCACACCAACACAACCTATAAACATAGCATCAATGTAATTCTGAGAAGTACTAAATTTTTTGTACTTTAAAATGATATTAATTTTTTTGTAAAACTTGGGATTCTATTAATTTCTTGCCACTATAATAGATTACTTAGTAGACCTGAATGATTAGCAAATTCATCCAAATTAAAACATGTTGGTTCAAGTTTTATCATGAATGCATATACACAGACAACATTAAACATAGTGACTTAAGGTGTTCTAAACCAGACATAAAATATATAAAAAAGGTGTCTGCTGAAGAGGCATCAATGTGTGTCATCTCTGATGGCAAAATAATTATTAAGCCACTTAACTCATCAATAGGCCTGACAAGGGATTAGTATAGAATAGGGTCACTGTAGACATGACATGAAATTTTCTATAATTTTTCTGGTTTAAAAACTCACAGCTATTTTCTACAAAAGGGGTAAATACTTGCAAAGCTTATTTAGAATCCTTCAACATTCTAGTGTTTCCCATAAGCCTTCTCTGACATTTGACCTACGTCTCACAGGTCAGGACATTTTATCTGAGTTAGGAATAATTACAGCTGACAGCAGCTCATAGCTTTTTTTTCCCTACTCTTAGTTATAGAGAAAGAAGAAGAGACAACAGATTAGAGGATTGTTCAGCTATCCAATTTGCGACCTATTAGAGTCTTGAACAATCTTTTATTCTTGCTGGATGGGCTCATTTATAAGTTTATCTCATGGAAACTTTGGTCACAAGGAAACTCATGTGACAAGAAACTTGATAAACAATTCTTGAAGAATTACTGTCAGAAATCACTTCCATGGAATCTGATGCATTATCAGAGCATTCAGTATCAAGGAATAATGTTGGTACTTTTGCAAGTAGGCATTTTCTAAAGTATTACTAAAAAAAAGACATTGAACTCTTTTGAAGACAGTCATTATACCTGTTTTCTTCACAAGGGATTCGTCTCATCTTCAGATGGGTCCTGTCACTGTTAATTTAAAATTTATAGTAGATACAAGCTGATTCATTGTCCAGTTACCTCTTATAGTCAGAGTTATCATTAGGATTAAGTATGGCCCACATCAAAATAAATTCCTAAGGCCTAGGCATTAAATTAGAAAAATGGGCTGTAACAAAAGTTCACAGTAGTTCCTTAATCCGGAATAGGTCTCCTCCTTTCTGGAAGATTTTTTTTTTTTGTTATTTCTTATTTAGATACTTAAATTTGTCCTTAGAAATAGCAGTTAGCATCTTAGTAGTTCAGCATCTTCTAATCCTTGATGGTTTTCTTCTAACAGAATTCCTTCATCATTAGATGAAGACATTTAAACAGCATGAGCCACCTCTCAACAGCTATCCTGCATAATTCCCAAATATTTCATTTTCTTGAAGAGGAAACTTTCCCCAGTCTATTGTAGAAGATTGTATTTAAACTATACAAACGTGTAATGCCACGAGGGTCTCTCCAGCACCATCCTCCAGCCTCTCACAGAACTGGTGCAGTAGCTGTGGGGTAGCCACCTCACTCTCTCTCTTCCAACCTCAGTTTTAGTAACGCTTAAGTATCCCACTCAGCCCAGAGAGAAGGCAGGTTCAAAAACTTCCTGCAAACAGAGAAGCCCTGCTGTATGGCAAGACTGCCACTGCTTCTGTCCTATGATTTAAAATTTAAAAATAAAAAGTGGCTTTTCTTAAGAGGGTCATACTCTAGGAAAACCATCTAAAAGACTGAACATTTATTTTCACAGGTATTATCATGCAAGAGTCTGTGTCTCTGTTACTCAGATAAAAAAAGCTGTGCTTTGTCCCACTAACACCATTACCAGCCTCAGTCATCAGGGTACACTGGCAACAATAAGTGTTGAGAAAAGCACAAAAAGTTACAACAAACTTAATTATGAGTGTGCCTTCAGCCTGAAGCTTGTATTTCCACTGCTGTGGAAGTACTACATGTACCTGTGTCTTCCATCTCACTGCACCCATTCCATGTGTGTGCAGGTTTTATGTGGCTTTTCATGCTCTGGCATTCAGTCGCAGTCCAGGACCAAGTAGATAAGTGTGGGATGGGATGAGTTTGGTTTTGTCAACACAATCACTCATCACTGAAGAAAAGACAGTTTTGAGCTTGTGTGAAAGAGGTAGCTGGTTTTGAATCCCCTTGTCAAGTTAAAAATTACTGCCTTAGTTGAGAAAGTGGGAAAGGTAGGTTTTGTTTTGGTTTTCGGCTATTACTCTTTTTGTCTCTAGATAAAACCCAGGTTAACTGTGTAGCTGCTTTAAAGCTTCCATTTAAGCATTAAAATTATTCATTCCAACCACAAATAATGAATAAAATGACCCCATTTATTAGAGACAAGAGGGTTTTTAGCTGAAAATCTCACTTCGGAAGCAACACAATTATTGACAAATGACATAGGGCAACTAGAATAAGAATATTTTGTAATGTTTTTCTTAGAAGGAGAAAATTATTTAGCTATGGTGTGAATTAAGCAAAAGCAGATCAAATTGTATGATGCAGTAGAAATAACATTTTCAATTACTGTTCCACTATTATTCTGTAAAATCTCATCTTTCATGGGTACACTCTTTGTGTCTAAATTGTATAGAATAAAATACATAGTAGCATGGCAAGACAGGTCTAAAGAAAGAAGAAGTAATTTCAGTTTGATATTAAGATAGTTTCTTATCATTGTAACAATGCTAACACCATTAAAAATGTTCTCAACACTGATCACGGAACTATTTTTAATATCAGAACTATATTTTTAACTGTACGTGCAGTTTTATATTGCTTAATACATTTACTATGTCATTTCACCATAGCCCTCACTAAATTTGATTAACAAGATATGTGACCAGTTATTAAAAGGGGAAGTGTTTGCTAAATGGCAGCAAAATAACTGTGACTGAAGATCTGATGAAGGAGCACAAGGAAAGAAACATCTCACAAAAGCAGAGCAATTCATAAGTCTGTAGTGCATGTTCTATTTATTGAATTTTACTCATTCATCCTATTAAGTGAATGTAAAGAACACCATACTCACTTTCCATGTATTCTATTGGGGGGAAAGTTTAATATCACTGCTAGCACAGTAGGATACAAATACCTTAGTAATTTTAGAAGAAACTCTGTTTCTTTCTGTCCCTCACCAGGTGAGAAATTACTTGGCTTTTTTTATCTACTCTATGACTGAAGATTTTCTTTGTAGTATTGAAGTTTTTGCTGCTCTGATGAAGTGTAGAAAGGAATTCAATGCTGGAATTCAGCACAATCCACCTATTGTGGGCAGCACTCACTGAGGTTGGTAACTCCCTTCTCCAGGGAATGATAGGTGTTGATGACGGTCACACTCAAGACAGGTGTGCTAGCTTAGGTAGCTGAAGTTGTTTCCATGGAGACCTTTGGATATCACAGTTAAAGCTTTAAACACGGGCATATTGCATGCAGAGCAAAACCAAGAGAGCCATCTGAGCTGGGCAGCAGGGACAGCTAAGAATACTAGGGCAAGTTCTTAGACTGCTCTCCTAGCACACTTAGGCAGAAAGAAGCTGACTCCTCAGAGGATTCGCAGCTGTGCATCCTCCTTTATGAGCTGACAGCAAGGATATTTCAGGCATTTGCTACAGCAGTGCTACCCTCTTCCTTTCCCAGAGGCCAGCATAGAGAGCAATTACAGCACATGTGCAAGGCACAGGTCCCCCACCTTCTCCCCTGCCAGAACACAGATTTAAAGCAGGAGTCACCCCTCCATAAGTACATTAATACCTTGGGTTATTTTCAGGTTCTTGTGAATCTGCTTTTTCTTACCGAAAGTGAGGTCTCCCAGAGGACTGTCTACAACACCAAGCTTGATTTACTTTTCCTTCCTCAAACCCACAAAAGTCCAGGAGAACTTTGGAATTCTGAATCCAATTCCCTGCTATTCAGTCAACAAACTTTTCAGTAACTTGCCAATTTCTACCTTAACAGTGCTTAAAATTTTACTTCCTCCTACTAGGAGGCAGAATTTGTTGCTCTAATGAGCTAGAAATCTTCGGATTTCCAGTCTGTGTTTATTCCTGTCTGCTATTTACACTTGGTTGTTCATGTGTCAATGTAGTGTCTCATTCTCTGCCCAGCATATTTATACTTGGCCACCCTATGCTTCCTTAGTCCCTGTTCTGTTAGGTCACACAATGCTGTCTTTCAGGTGAGCGCAAGTAGGGTTAAAACAAATGGAAATTTTTCCTCTTCCTTCTTTATTAAAAGCAAAGTAGTAATTACCTTCCTTTTTCCTGTTCCCACAGCTCCCCCTCCCGTTTCTATTTATTCAGGCCATTGGGAAAAGGCAATAGCACCTGAAGCAAACTCCCTTTCCCTGCCACAGTGTGGGAGCCAGTGTGAAATGCAATTTGTTAGTATGCGGTGAGTTTAGTCATGCTGAAATTCAATTAGGCTCATAAGCAGTTGAGGAGCAAAGACACCAGGACAAACCCAACCCTTTTTTTCATCTATGAAACCATCAGGCTAAATTTTTTTCCCACATATGTAAATATTACTCTGGCTGAGAGTTTGCATTTGTACAAGAGCAGATTCACCCTCTGACCCAGCTATGTAGGCTCTCACACCTCTTGCAATTATCTCACATCAGTTCAAAAGAGAACTGACCTATACGTGGGTGAAGGTCTCTGCCAGCTGATGTATTCCCCCAGGAAGAATGTCATGTCATCTCATCTCATCCATCTCATGTCACATTGGTGTGAGACACAGGCACAGGGATGCTTTTATCATAAAATCTGGTGAGCACTGTGTTCTTCAAATTTAGGCTTTACTGTAAAGCCTAAAAATTCCAAGAAGTTGAAAGATGTGTTGATAATTTCAATGTTTAATGCCACAATTTTAAAAGCCATGCATGTTTGCAAGTAAAAGTAGCAAGAACTAGAGGGAAAAAACAAATTTGAAAAATCTCAAGCTAATAGGTATTTTAAATTTTATGCTTTTAAATGCTGCAAAAGTACAGGTTTTAAGTGATTGCTGTAAAAAAAATACATTTATAACATTTGCCCCCAATCCTTACTAGTGGATTTTTGTACCTGTAAGTAAATACAGGTCACTTCATAGCCTGCAAGTTTTGTGCTTTTTACATGCAGCTGTTTGTCACTGTTTTCCATGTCATAGGTGTTCTAGAAATAATTTCTATTCCTACATATAAGGTGCTGTAAGAATGCAATTGCATTTCCCATCTACAGCTCTTCTGCAAACCAGAATCTAAGTATCTATGAACTTGAAAATTCAAACCTAATTTATTAATGGATAAATTATTATAGAACCCTGATGTGCTACAGACAAAAAAAATGGGGAGAGAACAACACTGTGTGATAAATATGATGGATCAGCTGCATTAGTGGACAAGGAAAGGGCTACAGATGTCATTTACTTGGACTTCTATAAGGCCTTTGACAGGTCCCCACAATATCCTTCTCTCTCAACTGGAGAGAGCTGGATTTGATGAGTGGACTCTGGTGGATAAGGAATTGACTGGACACCAAGAGGATAGTTGTCAATGGCTCAGTGTCCTGACAGACATCAGTGACAAGAGGTGTCCCTCAGGAATCTGTATTGGAACTGGTGTTTAATATCTTCATTAAAAACATTAACGAAGGGATCAGGTGTGCCCTCAGCAAGTCTGCATGACACCAAGCTGAGGGGTGTGATTGACACTCCTGAAGGACAGGATGCCATCCAGACAGACCTGGACAAGCTCAAGAAGTGGTCCATGGGAATCTCATGAGGTTTAAGACCAAGAATAAGGTGTTGCACCTGGGTTGGGGAAACCCCTGGTATCAGTCTGTTGGGGTTTTAGTTTAGTCCTAGTTTTTTTTCTGTTAGAGGAATTTTCTCCCATATGCATGTTGCTAGGGCACAAATGACTGTACTTAAGAAAGACAAAAGGGCCTGTCCAAGCTTTTTGTTCTCACCTGGCTGGCAGTTCAGTTCGTTCTCAGCGTCTGGAGGGAGAAGGTGCAGAGAAAGGAGCTGCTGGTTCCCGTTTTCGGCGTCTTTCCTTTCTGCTGGAAACAACACCGGGGATCCCAAGGCTGCTTTCCCTGCCCTGCTGGAGCCTGGGCTGCGGCCGCCCCGCCCTGCTGCTGTTTTGAGCCTTCGCTACGCTGTAGCCGTGCTCACCCTGCCTGTCTGGAGCCCCGGGGGGGTTCCCCTTTTGGATACATCTCGTCTGCCACCCGGGATTTGTGTTTGTGCCTGCCGCTCCAGCCTACCAGTCCAGCCTGCTGTTTCCGAGAACCCGGGACCAGCTGCCCACCGGTTTGTGGAGCTCCTTTGTTCCATCCTTCCCCGGGATCCCAGGGCACCAGAGCAGCCGCGTGTTCCCCGAGCTCGCTCCGGAGCGCCCCCTGCAGCCGCGGGGGAACCATCGCACCTGCCCTGCTCACCGGGAGCCGCCAGCGATCCCTGTCGGCTGCGAGCGGAACTGCACCCGAGGGGAAAGGGCCCGACAGCCGAGAAGGCCGGGACTGGGTTTGTGTTTGCTGTTACTGTCATAGTTGTTGTTGTTGTTTTGTTCGACTGGTTATATATATATATATATATATATATATATATAGTAAAGAACTGTTATTCCTATTTCCCACATCTTTGCCTAAAGACCCTTGATTTCAAAATTATAATAACTCAGAGGGAAAGGGGTTATATCTGCCACTCCAAGGGAGGCTTCTGCCTTCCTTAGCAGACACCTGTCTTTCAAACCGAGACACAGTCCAAGGCTGGGGGATGAACAGATTGAAAGCAGCCCTGCTGAGCAGGATTTGGGGGTGCTGGTGGATGAGAAGCTGGACATTACCTGGCCATGTGCCCTTGCAGCCCAGAAAGCCAAATGTGTCCTGGGCTGAACTAAAAGTAGTGTGGGCCAGCAGGGCGAGGGAGAGGATTCTGCACCTCTGCTCTGCCCTGGTGAGACCCCACCTGGATGTACCCAGGCTTGGGGTCCCCAGCAAAAATGGGGATAACATACCAGGAATGGGATTCTTCTAATCTAGAAGCAGAGAGCCTACTAAGAAATTATTCTGTTCTGGTTTCCTAGGTCCTGCATACAGTCAAGATGGAGAGGCAAGAACATCCATCAAACCATTCAACTCAGATGTCTAATTGCCTTAGACAGACAGGATCTGTGTCCACTGCCTGTAAGAGACAACTGCCCCAGGGATGGTGCACAGGTGACTGATATCAGGACATGAATCCTATGCTATGGCAGAAGTTTCCTCAAGGCATTGTATGTCCAGTGTAACTAACTCCTATTGAAATCAGTGGACAACCACAAAGACTAAACATATATTTAGCTAAAATAAAGCAGAAGTTATAAAATTGAAACAGCAAATATTGGGAAAGGTTGTTTCAATGAAATCTTTGCTTTACTTGGAAATGAATCTAATGCATCCTATTAGGGAATAACCAATCACAGAAGTGTAAAAAAAACCCTAGATGCATGGTGCAAAAATGTAACTTCAGAATTTTTTTCTTTTTCCATTCAAACCACTTAACACACATGTATCATAAACAAAAGGCACTTACACATTGCCAACCTTCCAGATGTTCTTGGCTTCCTTTGTGGGCTACTGTTTGCTAAAAAAGACTTCTTGTTCAAGAAAAGCCTTTGGCATACTTAGCTGACAAAAATTCACTGTTCGAAGGGTATCACCCCTGATGTGTCTGATGGATACTAAGTACAAATGAATAAATTAATTTCTTTCATAAATAAATAGAGCTTGCAAGTAGCAATCATAGATCTAAATGTTAAAGTATGGAAAGATTTTTGTGGTCACAGGGCAATGCTTCTAGGGCTGATATTAAATCTCCATCAAAGTTTACTACTTCAGGCTCATCATTTGTCAATAAAGAGAAAATAAATAATATTTTACTTCTCAGGTTAAGTAGAATTCATGAAGCTGAAGTAATACTAATAGCTTGTTCTCTCAAAAAGAAGTTTTTGCAAAGAGAAAGAAAAGGAATGTAAAACAGATAGAAAAGACCTTTTGATAATCATCTGTCACTAAATACACATCCAATCTCTAAAAAATAGTAGGTTAATGATGGTAACCCATATAACAAAGATTTCCTCCTACACGTTTGTACACTCTAAGACACCTTTTGACTCCAGTTTCCACCTCAGCATCAGAATATCATATTGCAGATGCCCAGGGAACAGTTGTGAAGCAGGGATGGAAGCAGTTCTCAGCCTGGTAAAAGCCATTTAACTTGATGAAATTTCAAGCAAAATTTGGATAGTCAAAAGGAAAGATTTGTTTCAAAGAGCCAAGAAAGCTGACAGTCCCATCAGAGGAGCAGCATATAAATGCCAGCAGCATTTCTATGATCTCAGATTATTTGCACTGCCAAAGTAAGAAGCTGCTGATTTAAAACTGTCTCTGCTAATTTAAAACTGTCTTTGCTGATTTAAAACTGTCCTATCCAACACAGGAAGGATTCAGCAGCATCAACAGCACCAGAGCATTTAGTGGTTCCAAATGTACCACAAGCACACAAAATGCCCACCAATCCAGCCTGAAGGAGTGGGAAGTAGTCATTATATAATCAACAAGATACTAAAAAATTATGGGTAGAGAAAAGTGGGGAAATATTGAGAAGTATTTGTATTTTCCCTCTTATAGAGGGCCCAAGTGGGAACAAGCAACCGAAAATCATGAGAGAGAAATCACTGGCAACTTTTCTGACAGTGACATTTGTACAGTTCAGCAATCTTATACTCTCAGAAAAATGGACATAGGATTGACAAGTGACTGGCAGAAATACCCCTGGAATAACTGTGGAAGAGTAGCGTAACAGGCATCAAGGAAGGATTTATTGCAGAGTGCTACTTAAAAAAATCGGAAGGCTCCAGTATTGAAAAACTTCATCCCAAATCTGCAGCAAGGTCTGTAATTTTAAGCAGTTTCTAAAATGGGCAACACTTACAGATCCTAGACTCAAGAGATTTTAAGGCCTCTTAAAATCAGTCTTAATGGACTGTTCTCATCATCTTCTCTGCTTGCCTGCACAGCACAAGCTGTAACATTCCACCTAATGACAACTTGTAGAATTCAAACATATGTAACTATTATAACTTCTTTCACACTTGACTTGACGTGAGGTAGGTGTTTGTAAAGCAATGTGCAATGAGATGAACAGAAAGTGAAGATACAGTCACTAGCAGAGGCTATAGTAGCCACAGTGCCAAGATTTCCACCAAACATGGGGAGTTTAGCTGCTGAATTCTTATGCGGGATTTTAATGCATATTATAAAAACAAAGAAAAAAGGCACAATGTTCAACTACTCACAATACATGTGGCTGAGTCTTTATATAAAATATAGAGACTAATTTGAAACTCTCTAAAAGAAATGCAACACTTTTTTTTGCATTCCAGAGGGATTTTTATCTCTTACTTATATACAATATTACACATAGATATGGATCTTCTATCTGTATTCTCTTACAGATGAACTATTTTCATGAAGAAATATAAAAATTACTATACCAATAGTAGTAGTAGGAGCAGTACTCTGCACCATCTAGGATTTTATCTGTGAACATGAGACATCAGAATCTACCAAGTGAAGGAGTATAAAAATTAATTTTCCATAATGATGACAAGATAAAATGAACACACTTGGCCTAAAATCAACTGCCTGTCTTTATGCCATGCAACTATTTTATTACTTGAGAATAACATCTTTCACATGCAAAACTCCACTTTGAGTCACTATACATCACATAGTATTAGTCTTCACATCATTCACCCAGGAAATACAGCGCGTACAGCAGAAGTGGTATTCTGTCCCCATACCCTCTTCAATGAAAAAAAATATTAGGGGTTTCCGTGCCACAGGTGGTTTTTCTCCCCTTTTATTTTTCATTGTCTCTAACTACTAGAAATGAAACAATGGATTTTCACACGTTAACGCATCTGAATAGATGTTTAAGATCTAAAAGCACAGATGGTATTGGAGGTGAGCCAACTTTGAGGCTTATTTTGTAGCTTGAAGCTTTTTTTCAGCTGATCTGCATTCGGAAGGCACCATTGGGCCCAAGAAGCAAAAGACCCAGAGTATTCATGGGCATAGGCAGAGATTCTTGTCTCTGTGTAGGCTGACTTAAGATCTATGCTGTAGCTTTGCCAGATTTCCAGCATGTGGTTGGTATGCAATGACACATCTGCTCTGACTGAACAGGAGGGAGGGAGATGCATGAAAATGGCTACTATTTCAAAATCATGCTTTTCTGGGGTGGAATCAGAAACTGCCTGGAACAAGAGATATGAGTTTTAGAGGAAGAATATCCAAGTTAGCGAAGGTAAAATTTAACATTGAAAACGTTTTTACTGTTTGACTTTTATTGAACTTGTGAAATGTGAAACATTTAATTAGAGAAAATTATTTTTCTTTCAGAAATACTCTCCTTTTATGCTATTTATTTTAATTTTCTGACACCTTTACACTGACAATCCCTTAGCCAGCATCCTCAGCACATAGCTGCTGTGAGTTCAGCTTTTCCTCAGAGGACATGTAGCACAACCATTAAAAAGGTATGGAAAAGTACTAGAAAACCTCCATTTCTGCTTTGCCACTGCCATGAATTCTCTGAGAAATTGAATCTATATAAAATAGTCTTTCTGTGCTCTCCTTATTCTTCTGTAAATTTTCTGCAATTTTCATTTCATTTTTAGTGCCTGGAGGGTCAAATAAGATTCTTCCATGCACAGGACAGAAATGCAGAAATAGACAACCTCTGTTCTAAAACTATCATAATATTAACTGATAGAGTACTAAAAATTGTGGGGAAAAATGAAAAAAAAAAATCCCAGGGTGCAGGAGCTTATGCAATTTATTCAAGTTAACATAAAAACCTAGCAAATTAATCTAGATGGATCACTTGAAGGCCAGCTGTGTGCCTGTGTCTTATCCACTAATGAATTATAGAACAATATAATTCATTTATAGGGATATTGTGATATTAATGAATCTATCTTTTAAAAAGCAACAAAAGGAGGCATAGAAATGTTGTAAAGTATGTTAAATTCAACTTTAGTCAAAGACTTGGGATATAAATCTCTGTGTCACAGAATCCCAAAAATCCCACAGAAGGGAAGTTGGTGTTTCAATGCCATTGTCTATATAGGAGAAACATGATGGTCCAAATGTTTCCATAGGCAGAACAGCCTTGTTAGTGAAAAAAGGACTCCGAAAAAGTGTGCCCAAGTGGCCAAGTGGGCCAACGGCTTTCTGGCCTGTATCAGGAATAGTGTGGCCAGCAGGACCAGAGAAGCAATTCTCCCCTGTTCTTGGCACTGGTGAGGTCGCACCTCGAGTCCTGTGTCCATTTCTGGGCCTCCCGATTTAGGAAGGATGCTGAACTGCTAGTGCATGTCCAGAAAAGGTAACAAGGCTGGTGAAGGGTCTGGAATACAGGTCCTGTGAGGAGCAACTGAGAGATCTAGGGTTGTTTAGCCTGGAGAAAAAGGAAGCTCAGGGGTGACCTTATCACTCTCTAAAACTACCTAAAGGAGATTTTAGCCACGTTGGGGTTGACCTCTTCTCCCAGACAAACAGTGACAGGACAAGAGGACACAGTCTTAAGCTGTACCAGGGGAAGTTTAGGGTGGACATTAGGAAGAAGTTCTTCACAGAAAGGGTGACTGAGCATTAGAATGGGCTGCTCTGGGAGGTGGTGGAGTTGCTCTCCCTGGAGGTGTTTAAGACTGGATGTTCCACTTAGTGCTATGGTCTAGTTAACAAGGTACGTCATAGGTTGGATCTGATGATCTCAAAGGTCTTTTCCAAACTAGTTGATTCTAATACTCTGTGATCAATTTGAGGATTTTGTACTCCCCTTCCAAGTAGATAATGTCCAACATAGTTATAAGGTGCCCTAATTCCAGATTTCTGAAGGTTCTACATCATCTAATTTCATCATTTTTAAGCACTAAATTATGAACAAATAAATATACCTCATTGCATAAAGAGAACTGCATTCCTTATTAGTGTGCTAAATACTGAACCAATTAGAAATTTATGTGGGCCTAGAAACCAAACTTCATCTCTGATTTTTGTTTCAAATTAATCCAGGTTGCACACCTAAACGCACAGGATATTTGTGGGGGGAAAAAAGAGCAAGGGGTGACAGATTTTGCTCACCATTCAGACATCTCCAATTTTATAAAGTATTATTACAAAGCTACTAGAAACTCTACTATAATTCATCTCATGGATCTAATTACTTATTTCTCCCCATTGAGTCCAAAATTTTCAGTCTTTCTCTGTCATCATGTCTTATCATTTTCGCTTTGATCTAAGAAATAGCTGACTAATATCTCTTTGCAGTTCATCAACTCTCTACTGATTCTTAAATGTTAATTAAATGCATTTTCAGCCTCACCAGAATTTTTCAGCTTCCCTATCAATATAATTTTTTTTTCCAGTGTATAATAATTTAATTTTGGAAGAAATTTTCACATATAATGTTTTTATACAAAAAGCAATTCATTGCATTTCAGTGATATTTAAGAAACATGTTACAAATCATCTGTATCTAGCTTACATTTGCTTAAATAACCATATGTCAAATCATTCATTTTTATCTCAACTTCATAAATTTGGAATAATAAAGCAGTTGGAATATATGTTCTTGTATCAACTATACACCAAATAACTTGTAAATCAAATGTACAAAGACAAGGGAATTCAAAGGATGCATTTATTATGTCACTGCAGATCAGTTAATAATGCAGATGTCTAATTATGTAATTAGATTTAGCATTCAGATGCCACACATAATTAACTTAATTACAAAATGAATTTAAAAATCAATCCTGCAAAAGGTAAACTTTTACTATAGGGCTGCTCAATAAATTTTTCAAATATTGCAGACAAAGTTATGAAGTATTTAAGATACCACTAAATGCAAATTAATAGTGAAATAATTTGTATGCGTGTTTCTTCTTAACAGAAACATACTCATACATCAAATTTATAGTCCATTACTTTGTCTAGTAGATAGCAGTAATAATGAAGATAATGCAGAATTCTAATTATATGTGGAATAATATATTAAAAACCCAAATAATTTTGTACTAAATGTAGCCTTCTCTAAAGAAAAGCAAAAATCCCAGTTGGTCAAGAAAATGCTCCACATTTTTGTGATAATGACCTAGAGACTGTGCATGGTGATGCTGATTAAAACATGAAAGAGCTGTTTTAAGTCATGTAATTCAGTCATAACTGAAATCATGATTTGTCTAAACTTCAATAATCATCGAGAAAGCAAAAAGATAAGTTGACAGATTTCCCAGCAGTATTTCAAAATTACCAGGGAAATCTTCAAGCTCTGACTGTAGTTTGAACCCAACCCATTACAACAACAGACTGGTGAAATCAAGCATCCACATTTTATTAACAGATAGTGAAAAAAAAGCGTCAAAACTCTTGAGTAAAAATATGCTTCACTGAGAGCGGAATCAAGCGACTCTCTACACACATGATGTACCAAATACAAAACCTGTTAGAAGTTGCAGAGAAAATTCACCCCGATCTCAGTGTGCTTTGGATCATGTACTATCAGGCTCCCTCAACGACTATAAAACAGTTATTTTAAAATTGTTAGCTTAAAGTAAAAGTACTGGAGCAAATGGTACATGGCTCCAGTATGGGCTCCAGAATGGCACATGGCTCCAGCATGGGCTGTGCAGGACCATGACCTTGGATGAGGCAGTCTGAAATGGCTCCACAAATGTAGCTACTAAAACCACAACTGTTTTCTAGATACATATTTGACTAGTAAAAGAAGAACTACTTTCTTTCTGTCCTTGATCCCAGAATGAGGAATCCAGTGAAATACCACCAGGGACAGGCTCTGTAAAGGATTCTTCATTCTTCTGTTTCCCTGCTTAAGATAGGCCTCTAAGAAGTTCTCATCATTCATATGATACATATCTTAAGGTTGAAAGATGTAGAAACTACCTCTTTTAATTAACAAAAAAAATCACTGAAATTTTAAGGCCTGATCAAATGAAAGTTAAAGATTCCCCATAATTGTGCTGATGTGAAAGGGAATACCTGAACTGCAAGAAGGTTAAGGCAGGTGGATGGCATATTTATGATGCAACATGAATTGTCCCACATGAATAATATAACATCTACTCCAAGAAAATTTCACTATAACAGAAATTGTATTTTTGCTGGAAATGGGACTAATGCTAACACTAAATCTGGCCGACTACAGCCTTGGGTTTGGGGCTACATGCCCTTAAGTTCTCTGGCAGAGGAGCTCAGCAGTGTGCACCTGCAAATCAGAAAGCCAACTTCATTTTGGGCTTCATAAAAAAAACTGTGGTCAGCAGATGAAGGGAGGTGATTTCTTCCTCTACTCTGCCTTCATTAGATGCCACCTGAACTACTACATCCAGGTCTAAGGGCCCCAAGATAAGAAGGACATGGACCTATCAGAGCAAGTCCAGAGGAGGCCACAGAAGGAGCACCTCTCCTGTGAAGACCATTCACTTTGCTAAACAGCACAGTGGGGAGAGGGCTCATATGCTTCTTCCCATCCCTTGTCGTTGCTGTTAACCACTGCAATCTGGAGTATGGAGGAAATAATATTGCAGTTCAGAGTTGTTTACACTCACTTCTGCATGACCCATAGATGGGGATATTTTTTTTCACTGCAAGGGTGTAAAAATCATATGCTCTACGCAAATTTGCAGCAAATTTCAGTCCATTTCAGTACTCCAGTACAAACAGTCTGTTTAATAATAATGTCTCTGTGTTCCAATTGTGGATGCTTCTTTGTTAGATGAGATTGTCTTCATTCTTTATGTACTTTACATACCTATTTTTTTCAAATTCTTTGTTTTCTTATATCTTAAGGAAAAAAAAAAAAAAGGAATCTAAATAAACAAAGGGTATCCAAACAGGTAATTGTTGCTGACTGAAAATCCCTCAGCAGTACAATTTCCTCCAAAAGTATCAGCTCATGAAGCTTTAATTAAATTTTACTTTTTGGAAGAACCCAATGACTTGACAAAATTTTCAAAGAAAAACTTTGAAATAAAATATTACTGTCATTCCTTTTTGAGGCTAAGTGGTTCATTTCAATCTTTATATTAATCTTAGTAATTACTGTAAGTGTAAAAAAGAATCAAAATATGTTTGAAATACCTTTTAACCAATTCAAGAAGTAACACTGTCAAAGAACATGCTGTAAGATCACCAAGCTGAGAGGGGAGTTGAGATTTTTGCTTCCCTTTGATTCATAATGCAATTAATTTTCAGAATGTCAGAATTTCATTCCAAACTGAAATACCAGGTCCTGACCAGATGGGCTGATTAGGGAAACAATATTTATTCCTGTAGTTTGCTGTCTGATTTTACTATCTTTTGAGTGTCAGAGCAAAACATTCAGAATAAATGATCAGTAAAGGTCATTCAAAATGAGTTAATATTTTTTAAAAAATCCACAAAGTTATAACTGAGAATCTGCTTCTTCTATAGTGACATCAGTTGCATGTTTATCTTGAATTCTGCTCATGCACACCCACACTCCCACCAACATGGAGCAGGACACTTGCCCACAAAAGAAATAAGTAAGAGCATAAAAAGACCAGTTACCATTAGGTACACTATAAAAACTGCCAGATATGCGCATCCTGCAAATTTATTTCAGCACATGGCTTTTTGCCAAATTTATTAATTTTAAAAAAAACAAACAAAACCCCAAACAAACAAACAAAACCAAAAAAACTGCAACACAAAAAAACCATCTTAACAGAAAAAAGCTTTTTCTGTTGAAAATTAACATCAACATTCTGTTGAAAATTAACAATGGCCAGAACTAATGTGGTCTAGTGTGTTAGATGATTTTCCTATGCAGACGTATTCCTAGTAGCAAGAAATGCTGGTACAGTTAAAACTCAAAAAGGAAACCCTGTCCCTGCAGCTGAGTACCAGCACTTTCAACATGAAGACACCAACATGTCTTGCACCACTCTGCAGAGATGAGATGGATCTTAAGACCTGCCCAGCTGCACCTACACCACCATCAAAGTGGTGAAATTAATGCCAGCTCTGAGTTGCTCCCTGCTGTTTTCTTTGGAGTACCTCTGTGAACTGGCCTGGTATAACCAGTCCCTGCTGCTGCAAGGGGGCTGGTTTTGGACAAAGATCTGTAAGGATACTAAGGTAAATAATTTAAGCCACTCTTCTTTTATCAAAAAATTAGATTAATATAGAAAATGGAAAAATATTGTGTAGATGGCTGTTTAATGAGCCCATGAGAGGGTATCATACATTTTTTTCTTATGTGCAGACCAGCCCCATCCTAGTACTCCTCCCTTCCAACTACTAACAACAATCTTTTTATGATCAAAGTTTTTTCATTGTTACCACCAAACAGGATTTTTAAATTCCCCAAACTGTAATCTTCCTTCGCTATGTCAGGACTGCCATGCTATCTAGGACATCCTATCAGCATGTGAAGCTTAAAGTAGTGTTTTGGGAAGCAAGTAATAAATTCCGTCTTCCTTTTCCTCTCCCACAATTCTGCTGCTCCTGCTTGTTCTCTCACAAACTGTCCCAGTCCTCCAGCTCTGGCTCACTCACCAGTGCTATCTAGTTCCTGCTTAGTGTGGTAGAAATGCTACTCCAGGCAGACCCCCAGACAGTGGATGCATGTTCAGCTGACCCCACTGAATTTAGAACCCCTGGCAGAAGCCTGGACAGTTCTTAGCAGCTGATAAAAAACCGAGTAACTGTCAAAGCAAACCACCAACTTTTTATCAGAAATAATCCTAAAATCATAGCAAAGGGATGAACAAACACTCTGGTTTTATGGATTTACTGGATATCTTCCAGATCTAAACCATCTAAACTGGCACCCTTAGCCTCAGTGCAAAAAAAAAAAAAAAAAAAATGCACCTGTCTGTCTCTTGAGGTCTCCTAACCCAGCTCTCCTGAAACTGGCACCTTCTGTGGATCAGTACTACATAGTGCCGTGGTCAAGCTTCCTAATGGAGGTGAAAAATTACACCTTGTGTGGGTGCTTGAAGGTAAAAGCCTAAGCCTATTTGTCCCTAAGGTGACAAATAAAAGTATTCCTCAGCTTCAGATGGTTTAGAGCTTATCCTCCCACTCCCATAACCACACACTCAAGGAAAGTATCCTTGAACTTCAGGTTCTATCCTTGATAAGAATGTTCCTCATGTCTCATATTGAAATGATGTCAAATTGCAACCAAGAATAAAAGAGGGCACAAGGGAGGACGCAAGTCGGTGATGTTTGCATAGCATGATGGAGAGGAAACTGTGTCCAGTTCTGGGCCCCTCAGTCCAGGAAGGACATTGAGACGCTTGAACGCTTCCAAAAGAGGGCAAGAAGGCTGGTGAAAGGCTTGGAACACAAGCCCTATGGGGAACAGCTGAGGGAGCTTGAGTTGCGTAGCCTGGAGAAAAGAAGACTCAGAGGTGACCTTATCACTCTCTATAACTTCCTGAAAGGTGGTTGTAGTCAGATGGGGGGTGGTCTCTTTTTCCAGGCAAGAACTGACAGAACAAGAGGACACAGTCTTAAGCTGTGCCAAGGGAAATTTAGGTTGGATGTTATGAAAAAAATTTTTACTGAAAGAGTGATAAAGTACTGGAATTGTCTGCCCAGGGAGGTGGTGGAGCCCAAAGGAACTATTTCTCAGACATTTTCCTTGCTTTATGTACAAATGACCTGGGTACAGATATAAAAGCAAACTCCCTCTTTCCAAAAAGTCTGGTACTGAGCTTAGATCTGTTCAAGAACAGCATTAACTTTTACACTCTTACATGAATTTGTCATTTTTAATTACTGGTGGTTCACTCACAGAAAAAGCTTTTCTCTTCTTTTTAAGTAATGGCCGGGTACAGGAATTATTCGTGGGTTACTGAACACATCTCTAGTCATTAGTCCACCATTCATTTCACAAGAGGTTGATTACACTAACAATCCAACCATCACAAGAGACTTAGACATTTTTTTTTTTTTAATAAAAACCCACACCACAAAATACAGGAAATGTAAAAACATGCATTCTGCTTTTTTGCACAGGAGTACTGTCTTGAAGGATCTCTGAAGACAAATATTTTCCTTAAATTGTGTGAAGGAAAAACATCAAATAATTAGATGTACTTCAACATGCAGTCACTGTAAGCAAATAAATGAAAGGAAAGCCACAGTCACAGTGCAAAAGAACACACTGAGTGAAATTTGAGAGCATTTTATTGATTTGTTTCATACATACCTGTCTTTCTCATTGCTGTTTGGCATCTTGCATACCAAGATAGAAATGTACATGTCTGCAGCAAGTGTCTAGTTCCACTTTACTGTATGGTTTATTCACCAACCTAAATCCACATAAAACACACTTATTGATTTCTTATATTAAAGACATAGCTGATATCAATCCTGTACCATGAATCTTGGGATAATCTCGTACTCCTGTGCAGCCTTCTCTTCAAGATCTTCACCTCTATCACACTGGGGTTAACACAAGAGGTTGTTCTCAACCCTGTATATCACTAACTCCATTCAGCTGTCTTCATGTTGAAATAAATTAAAAACAAGTCCTGTGAAAGCATTAGAAACTGCTACGATAACTGATAAACTACAGAAATCTGCTCTTTTCTTACAAGCTTCTCCATTCCCCACAATTTCTTCTGAGATGGAATTAGGTCATTAGTAGCACATGAAGATTACATTTTCCCAGATGTCCCTGCTTAAGCACTATCTTTTCAATACACTATGTAAATTGTCATCAGAGTTAATTAATCTATTTGCTGCCAATAACTTGCTGGTTGGATTTGGCACTTTCTCCATTAATGACTCACCCAGGAACCGAAAGTAACATTTATGGATTTCTTATTACATATAATTTTCATTCTAAGTAGCATGATTTTCCAAATTTTGTTTCAGTGTTCTTCATTAGCTCATCAGTATTTTGTAGAATTAGTAACCTCATGTAAGACAATATTTTCTTCTAAAATCATGAACAAAGGCAAGAGAATCTCTAACTTAAAATACCTGTTTAAAATAATTTGTTTATACAATACTTATAGTAAATGTTCCCTAAAAAATGAGTTTCCCTGATGCTTAACTGCTTGCTTAGGTCTATAAAAATTGAGATCAATGTATAAGATGAATAAACACCCTACATATGTTAGAAGTTGGAAAGCTGTAATCTAAAATAAATATTGTTTAAAAAACCATGATTTTCTTAATAACCCTTTATAGACACAGACAAAATCTCTTAGAAGATTACTCAGGACTTTTACAGAGAGATCCATGTATATATTTGGCCCTTTGACAAGGAAATAAAATGCTGTATGCCACAGGTATGAAGAAGATAAAGTGTCTGGGGTTTTTTTATGCTGTGAATGGAAGCTGCAGCACAGCTGCTCTCTCAGAAGTTGTGAGATGGTAGGAAGAGCTTGTCCTGGGGCAAAGGGGCATAAGGCAAGCAAAGGGCTATCACAGACCAGTCTCTTCCCTTCCAACATACATGTGACACACCTCTAAAAGGAATAGCTATCTGTTAGATTGAATATGTTGTTAGAGTGACCAATAATTAAATATTTTAAAAGGTGATACATGTTGACTTACTGTAATAGTAGTTAAAACTTTTTCTGCTTTCAACCTGTAACCTCCCAGGAGCAAGAGTCTGCCAACCCATTTTTCCCCAGAAGCACCTTAAAGAATCCACATTCACACAGCAATCAGCTGCACACTTTATTTTTAAAAGATCACAAGAATTATGAGAATGTAACACTAACTTGAGAATTTAACGCTAAATATAAATTTTACCAAACCATAACAGCCATTCAAACATTGCAATCTGTAATTAATCAAGAAATTTATGCATCAGTAAAAACCTTCATGTTGACCGAGGGAATTTCAGTTTGCCTCTCAGTGGGCTCTCTCCCCAACAAAAAGCAAAAATGTCCACAGCTATTAGTGCTGTGTGAGTTACAGCAGACATGCTGCATATACTTTTCACAATCATGCTAACTTTGTTGGGACTGTGAAGAAAGAGAACATTATGTCATGAATAAGAAATTGGATCAAAAATGCACAATGTAGTTTTTCCCTGGGTAGCATGGTTTGAATTAAACAACAGTATATCTTGTACATATCAAGGTGCAGATTTCCCTGTATCTTTTTGCATTGTGCAAGCTAGACTGATGTTTATGCAACTCTCAATAGCTATCCTCAGAATTGAAGAGATTATTTTATCAGTTTTTACTTCCAAGTTGCTTTATTATTTGTCTTATATAATTGCAGCAGATTTTATTGTTGTTGTTACTGTGGCCAAGGTGAGTTACAGAATCAGAGGCCTCTGAACATTACATATTTTTTAAAAAATGCAAAAAGAATGGTTATTAGGAGGAGTTTTATCCATGGTTTCACTGCAGCCCAATCACCTTTGAAAAAAGTGAGCTGTGGGTTAAATTCTTGGCTCCAGGACAGCAGCAAGGTCTGATTCTTGACAGTGTCGAATGAGAAACAAGAGGTCACTTACAAAGTCTATAAATTTAAAGCTCTGCTTAAGACAAAACTTACAATGTGACTCTTTAAACCAAGGGGAAATAAATACAATTTAGAATCAAGACTACTATGAAACTCAGCAGGGAAGGTGGTCAGGAAGACTTACTTATCAAAAACCCTAGTATATAATGGAGAACACCTTAAGATACCAGAGTACAGAAGAAACATGCTGCAAAGTAGGATCATATCACTGCATGGAACAAAAAGAAAAGTGGGACTGTAAGCAGACAACAGAAGGCAGTGCTCGTCATATCTGCTAGCATAAACTGAACTGCCTTAAGAAATAATTCACAGGCGTTTACGCTAAATAGTTTTGTGTCTCTCTCCTATGGTATTATATTAATATACAGAACATAAAACACAGTTTTAAAAATTAAGGTTGCTAAGTTACAGCATACTTTATCAGCTAATTTACCATTTCTAAAGACTCATATAGAAGGAAACAGGTAACAGTGGTGCCCCTATGACTTTCTGAGCAGATAAAAATTATTCTTCTGTGATGTGAAAAATTAATTTTAAACTAATGTGTGTGTTTATCCAACAACAGAAGTGTAGCTGTTCATTTACATGCTAGAAGTTGTATGAATTTAACAGGAAAACACATTGTTAGAAGAGTCTGTCAGTAATGAGTTTGGTTCTCTGGATATTTTAAAAAACACATTTAACCTTTTCCATTACTGTTGTTACTATTGGACCAACAGTATAAGCCACTGTTCTCCTAAAATGCAGATAACTGCTTAGATTTAAATACCTTTAGTTTAGCCTTATTGGAAGATTTCTAAGTTACAGCTTCTGGGAACAGCACAGCTGCCTTAGCTCTGGTCAAGCTTTATATGGTCAACCAAAGTCACTAATAGCGTAAGAGCATTATTTCAGAATATTCCACCTGTACAAGATATTTCAGTTCATGCTTCAGCAATGTGAAATCTTCGTATGTGTTCCTAAACTCAAAACCAATTGCCTTGGCATGAAACCCAACTGTGGAAAGATGGCTGGAGGTAAAATCAGAGGAAACTGACAAGTTATATCCACATCGTAACAGATGTTATAACAGTATGGAAATTATAGGGTAAAAGGCAGTTGCTGCTCCCTGGATGGAATGTGGTTGGCATGCTCAAAACCTATTCCACAATGATTTCCCACACCCACAATCTGCAACCATAGCACCTGCACCCCCTAAGGGGGATGGAACGGAGGGTGGAGCAGAGTGGAGACACCATGGACAGGCTGTATTGGAATCGTTGCAGGGAGAAAAACTCGATGGTACTTTGCAGCTGATAAACCACATAACACCTGTCAGCCAGGGCAGATAGGGGACGAGATGTCCTGCTGCTGAGCCAATCACTGTGGGAAAATCATTTTTCTCAGATGAACTTCATTCATTGTAGCCTAATTGTAATATTAATGCACACCTCCATCCCAAAGTTACCCACCTCCATGGAACAACCACCCCTCACTGGGCATATGCTCTATATTTTTTTGACTGTATCTTTAGGAACAAAGCAAGAGAACTTCAGAAGCAAAAGTATTTATGACTGAAGTCACTCAAGCTCCACCTAAATAGTGTAAAACTAAGTTGAGAATGGGAGAAAAGTTAGGAAAGACTCCATCACAGCTGCTGGAATCAGTCAATGGACTGAACCTCTCTTCTGTCCCATAGCAACACATACTGGATAAGAACCACACTGTGCAAGCTAAATACTTTCATTGGGGATTAGAGCTTGTCCATGTATTGCTTTGAACACGTTTTTGTGGTCACATACTATCAGTGCCAATCCTCAAACCTTAACCTGCCACAATTTTATATTAATAAAGAGTGTTATTCTGTAAACTCTTGGTGTGAATCCTTCACAGGAGCTGGCAGTTCAAATGAAGAGGAAGATGCCCTGAGGGATCATAGAGTGAGAATACCTGCTGAGGCACCTCCCTTTTGCTGCTGGTGCATTTCCCTGAACAAGTCGGTCCTGCCCTCCCATCCAGCAGGACTGCTCAGTGAAGGGTCCCCATAACGCGACACTGACAGACTGGACGGGCACAAGGGTCTCGGCTTCCCTGGGGCACTGACAGAAAAATCAAACACTTAGGGTTTGAGTAAATCTTCCCACAGCAAGGGGCAAGGAAAGCTCCCCTTTTCACATGACACCAATTATTTATTTTTTAATTTTATTTGAATTTAAAAAAAATTAAAACACACACACATTTCCTTGTTCCAGCTTCCTCCTTCTTGTGAGCACACTATAAAACAAAGTTCAGAATCCTCTGAATCAGGTGCTGCACACAGTTTCTGCTCTGAAGCTTTGCATTTTTCTCCCTCTTCTCAACAGCCACAATTATCTTTCCTGAGCTTCTGAAACATCTATCCTTCCTCATGTGAAACAATGGCTTTCTCTCTGGCTTAAGTCCCTGGTATCTGAGAATTTTTCCTCAGTTTCTGCCCTGTACATTTCCAAAGTCTGATATAGACACTTAAGTTTGTGCCATCTCCAGGAAGTTTGTCTAGGTTCCAACACAAACATAAAAGTTGGAGAAAACTTGTTTCCCTAGGCTTCAGCATGCCAAGGGGTTTCCAGCTCAATAAGATCTTCTGGATTTAATAATTAACCATTATTCCTGCCCTGGGGATTTCATCAGCATGCAATCATATTCTTATCTCTATCCAACACTTTCATGAACATCTCTGCAACAAGGCTAGCCCTTAAATTCACGTAGCAAACAGCACAAAATGGAACAATTATGAGGCATTTATAACATTTCATTAAAGTTGAAACCTTCAAAGTACACCTCATGGATAACAGCAGCAGGGCAAACCCTGAAGTCTTATTTTATATACTTCTTTGATTTACATCAACTGAAGGTTTTGCCCATAGTTAAACAGTCAAATGAGAGATAGAAGAGATAAGCATATTTTTAAAATAAAGACAGGAGCAGAGCTAACCCAGCTAATGCCAAGTAACTAAAATTCATATTCTTCTTGTAGCTTTGAAACAGAAGGAAATAAAAATATCTGTCAGTGGAAGTACACTGGTAGCAATACCTTACCCCAGTCTGTTAGCATAGCTTGTGAAAGGCATTCCTCAGTGAAACCCCACTGACTCTGATGCATCACTTCAGCATCTTTTCAATTGAATATGTTCCTGACAACAACAAAAATTTTTGTCTGTTTTTCCTTCCTTCAATCAACTTCCATAACACAAAATTTCGTCCAGCTTTCAAATAGTTTCTTATATATTTACCACTCATTCTTTGAAGACTAACTGGTTTCAGTCGCTGCTTCTGCATGTTTTCTTCATAATATAAGTAATGGTAAGTGACTATATACTCTATGAAAAGCTTGAAAAAAATATTCTGCAAAGATTTTCCTAAGATGGAGGAAACGTTAAAGAAAAGTGAAAGGTCAGGCTAAGATAAATGCTCATCATCTATAATTCAGACACAGACAGCTGTCTTTGCAAATTTGCCTTGCATTCTCTGCAACCTTCAGGACAGAACTGGCAACTTTCAGGACCACCAAATAGTGCACCATAAACAGATACAAAAACGGGGTTTGAGGGGCAGGTGATTCCAGGTTATAATTCTTCATTTTAACTCATTTACAGAAACATCTATGCAAAGGACAGGTAACGAAAGTTTTGTGCCACTAAGAAGCAGTGTAGAGTTTGCATCAGTGCTGAGTTTCACACTATTGTTGGACAACTGCTTTGTCCATGTCTTTACAGAAGAAGGAGTTGGTCGTGAACCAATTGGGAATCAATATCCTTCAGGTTGTTAGAGCAGAAGTATACACAGAAGAGAATTGGCTGTATGAGGTGTACCTAAAGTAGACAAATCTGCAGGACCACATAATATGCGTCAATAAACATTATCAGATGTTTTCTAGAAAACTGGTGAACCTTTAAATTATGTTTATAAAAGTTCAATAGCTTCAAAGGAGATTAAAGAGGAACCCAATTCCCTTGTTTTTAAAAGCTATAGAAACAACATAAGAAACTAAATAAGGTGATTTAAAATAAGAGCAGTTATAGAGAGAAATAATCTTAAGAAACATCTTAGAGAATAAGAAGCTATATCAAAAAGCCTAAGAAACTGTGTTAAGGGAATTGAGAAATGGCTATTCATTATTAACTCATGAGTTTGAAAGCTCTAGTTGTTTTGGGTTTTGTTTGGGTTTTTCTCACAATACATTGAGGGCTGGTAATCAAGGATAGTGAGATGAGAGTTACTGGTTTATATCACTCTGGGGCAACCTAATCTCAGCATATTAAAGAGAAACTGCAGGAAGTCCAGGACTTCAGCTCTCCATAATTGGAGGGTTTACTTCTGAGAAGAAAAAAAAGCAAAACACCAACGTAGTTCTAATTCTGAGACAAAGTATGTGGTTCAGAGAAAGAAATTGAGACTGCACGTCCTTCTCTTGCTATCAAGCAAGAAGCTAAACAAGGATGCATGAAGAATGTCTTCCCTCCTGAATCCACTCAGGCTCATGGAAGTGAGCCTCACAGTACTGTGGGAAGGGCTCTGCTTCACCTACTAGAAAGCTACAGAGAGAAGAGTTCTTTATCCTTCCATTTTAATAGATGGTTTCAGAACCGATAGAATCTGGCAGACTCAATGTACTGCCACCAACTGTGAAATTTGCAGAAAGAAGCAATGAGTTGAGCACCAGAGTGTTATTTGGATAGTAGTTTACTTTTACTTCCATATGCTTCATTTGGAGAGTAAAGCCAGTAGATGAGGAGAATCTTATTTCACTTAGAAGATGTCATCAGTTTCAGGAAGACTCCACTGGGAGAAGCAGTAGAAGGAAGTATGAAAGATGCTATCATCAAAACAAAAGGAGAGGACTACAGCCTAAACATAGCTTTTCACATGCAATTCAACAGACTGATTTTTTCTGACTGATGTTTTAACAAATAAGACTGGTAAGTATAGATCAAAATTTAAGCCTAGTTTATTTCAGATATTAATGCAAAGCACAGAATTAACTGGTAGTAGTAGAATCGCTGGTGACTGGAAGGAAAAGAAGTTTTAGATCAAAAGCATTGCCTATAAGTTCAAAGGCACACTGTTTATTAATATGACCTGTACCTATCTTGACTTCAACATAATATTTGTGGAAAAAAAAAATTCAAGCAAAATGGAAAATACATGCATTGTAATTGAAACTCCTGGCACTAGATTCAAAATTTTTTATATACTTTTTTATAATTTTTTATATCAAGTATTTTTTATATACTTGAAAAATTCTATTCTGCCCAATTAAAATGTGACTAATATGAATAATAAACTAAATTTTCACTTATATTTTATTGGAAGTGAGGCTCAGCTCCAGATTATTTTTCTCTCAACATATTCTTTCCTGCATTATAAAATAGGAGATATAAAAACTTCCTCTGAATACAATTTCAAGCCTATAAATCACTACTATATCTATACAGTGAGATAAGAAATTAAATATAATGAATATATTTGTCATTATTTCATGTTATTCTAAGCTCATTATTTTCAATATCTGTTTCTTATGCCTAAATACAAACTAAAGTATCTTATTTCTATACACAATATGGAAAAGTCATCACTTCAGAGTACATGTTGATCCACCTACCCCACAATGAAATGGTACCTGAGGGTTTCTACATCATGCGTCATTTAAATCGTAAGCATATCACCAGCATTATCAGGGGTCAAATATTAAAATTTTGCCCGTATTCAGTGGTTCCTTAGGCAAACACTACTGACATCAAGTCATGTCATACTGAAATTAACTTTTAACAAAAATACCATTAATATATGGTGTTTTAACACCATAATCTTCTGTTTATAAAACGTGGAGTATGGTCACATTAGCAAGGTTATAAGAGCTATAGCTTAATTTAAAACTTCTTCCGGCTCTTTGATGTTGTACAATCACCAACTGCTCCTTTGAAATGCAGCAGCAGCTGAACCAAATCACTCTCAATCGACGTTAGTGATAACCCATTCAATCTCCTGTCCCACAGCTGACCTCAGTCTGGTTTTGATCAGAACTAGTTTGGGTAAAAGAGCATTCACCTTCACAGTCTGACAAGGAGAGTCAGGTAAATTGAAAGCTATTTTTGTCAGTATTTCAATATTGTATAGCTATTACAAACATCCATATAATTAGCATTACATCAAGTAGGTTGTATGCTATCTGAATTTTCAGCTGAAAAGCAGTTGATCAGAGATTAATATTTTAATATACAGCTAAACAAATTCATCAGCATAAAGACTTAAATTTTTTTCATATCTTGGCTTATAAATTGACAGCAGCAGCAGCTTTCATGCCAATGGTATCAAATATATGATCAATGCTTGTGAGAAATTCAAGGTGACTTTAGATAGCAATGTCCTAAGCTACTTTACTCTGCTGACTGTTACAGGGTTGTGGATTTTGATATGCATTTTAATTTGACCTTTTACAGCCACATTATTTTTTCACCAGTGATTTTGATCTTTCCTGTGCCTCCTTTGGATTCTGAAGTAACCCTGTCTAAACTTAGGATTTGGTATCATCCAAATTCACTTTTTCCTGGAAACTAAATGCTTCTTTGATTCTTCTAGTCAAAATATGTGATTGTATAACAAAAGAAACAATTCTGTTTCAAACAAATTTGTCTTAGAAAGCTTTAAGAGCCTCAGTTTTAGTAGACTAATGTTGAGACCTGTATTTTCCTGTCTGTGCAAAGCTGGGGGAATTCTAGCCAGGTTGCAAATACACAAAATTTTTTTCTCTGACACTTTAACATAAATAGCTTTTAATTTATCTGACTATTTAAAACAATATGCTCCAGTTTCAAAGGTCTAAAACTTAGGACAGGAAAACAATGTGTTTTCAGACGCACACCACACAGAACATTTCATTTTCAATAAATTAATTTTGTCATATGGGATATGGCATTATATTAGTACTAAATTTTTTCCCTCCGTGCCATCCACCAGCAGAAATTAGATTTTAAGGACAAATAAGCAAATCTCAGCCATCAGTTATGGCCATGCATCCCTACTGCCTTTGGATGGAATTGCACTGTTATGATTGGCAGAATTTTGCTAATTTAGTGTAGCTGCAGACAGCTACACTGTCTTAGTGATTACAGGAAGCTTTCCTGCAAATGCAGATTCCAGTTTACATAATACATTTAGAGGCTGTCACAGTCACCTCAAATTGATGTATATATGTTTGGCTGCATTCAAATACTGTAACCAGGAAAAACTGTCAGAAATCAAAATATCTGAAGTAATATCTAAAAAGATCCTAACAGATATTTTAATGACCTGTCCCAAGGCCAAATCAGCTGTATCTGTCTCATATCTGGGAGACTTTTGTTTAGCCTTTTCTTAAAGACCACCAAGGTTAAGACTTCAGAGTTTCTTCCAAGCAATATATTGCAGCACTTACTTACCTAACCCTGTTGTTAAAGGTTATTCCTGATGTCTGATTTAAATCTTTCTTGCTTCAGTTTGAGCCCTCTACTCCTCATCTCTTCCACCTCTCTTTAATCAATGGACAGCTCTTGACTGACAATACTGGTAACACAGTTTGGAGGGAGCTGGGCCCAGGAGGAGATGCTGATTTAGAACCAGACCAATTACAGGAAGTGAAGGCAGGAGTGGTTTATCTGAGGCAGAAGATGACCTTTGTTCTGTCAATCCTGGTAAATGTAAAACAGCCTTGTATGTAACTTTGTTGAATGTGTTTAGAGTGTGAAGTGTGTCTTTCACAATAGTACATTTGTAAATTTGTGCTCTTCTGCCCTGAAGAATCTTGAGCACGTATGTACACATTCACATCTATTCCCAAACTAGGAATATATGTACAAATATTTTAATTAGATTATTTGGTTTTTAAAATTCATATAGCAGCCATGTTAATTAGTATTAGAAGCCTTGCAGATGTTGATTTATGAAATCTGCTCCCTGCTCTTTTAATGCAGTAAGTGCTACTCTGCTGTGAAAGGAAAGGTTATTGTCTTAATACACAAATTAAGGCTTAATTTGCCTTACACAAATTTTTACTGCTCCTAATTTTCTGCATTTCTTTCTATGTTTTTACAGAAACTTTGATTATGTATGACAGTTGAAGTAATAGTAACTGATCTATTAATTTTTCCACTCCTCGCTTCCTTCTTTCCTTTTGCTGACAGGGGGCACATCTGCCATTTCCTAGCTTTCTAGTACATTAGCTGTCTTATACAAATCCAGTATAACTCCTAATTTTTATGAGACTTCCTCAGTTACTCTCAAATGCCCTAGTAAGAAGTCCTTTAGGTCCAGTGATTCAAAAGTATACAACTTATTCAATTTCTTTATAACAGCTCTGGAAGAGAAAAAAGCGAAATAGGCTTGGCAGACCACTAGACTAAAAGTAATCTGGAGTACGCAGCAGAATCTTTTCTGTGATTACAAACTAAGAAGCAGTGAGCCATCAGGCACTTTCTGCTTCTAAAAATATTTTGTCAATACGCTATCACTGAAGTTTCTTTAGAAGCTTCTCAGAAGAATCTAAAATCCTTAGATTTTCAAGTATTTAAGCCTATATAAGTATTTAAGCCTATATATTCACATCTAATGTTGTGATGTTTCTTAAATGGGATGGCAAAGTGCCCTTAAAGACATCTTAATTGGGGCTAGAAGCAACTAATTATTAAACAGGCTGGTAGGTCTTTTGGGAAGGTGGAGAAGCTGAAATAAGACAGCAGAGGAGCTGGTATTTCTGAAAGTTCTAATATGCAGAATAGTTTATGATTTTTCTGCCACAAACTGTTCTAAGATTTATAAAGTGTTATGATGATTACAAGGAACAGAAAGTGATCTTAAAGGTATGAGTCACTAGTAATTTCTTTCTCCTTAAATTTTATAAATGCTTATGCTTCATAAACTCTTACAATTGATGTTGTGTGCAAACAACAGAGTCCTTAAAAGAAAGCAGTAAGGCCACAGTGTATTGGCCTAAAAATAACAGATAGCCAAAGTTCTTTTACCACCCAAAATTATTAGAAATTTTATTTTTAAAAAAATTGTCTCTCAATTTTTCTTTTGAGTTCTAAATTTAACAGAAGCAACCCTGATAGATGCAATAAAATTCAAAGTCTTGGAAAGATGCCATTTCCCAGACATCAGTGAGAAAAATATTCAGGAAATTGTTTAAAATTCCTCCCTCCTCTCCCAAGTATCAATAACAAAATGAATACAACATTTCATTTCTGCTTGGCTAGAAGTCCTGGATATTCTAAGAGGCTATTAAACAGATAGCTTTAGCACATGAAAAATGCATGCTACTCGTTTTGTTCTTATGTCAGTTATTTAGCACATTATATATAAATCAGCTTGCAAGATATAGAGTTTAATCTTTTCTGGGTTTATTGCTTTACAATTTCACTGTACTTATATTGCGTTCTGTGAAGATGAAATTTTGATTTAAAATTTTGCATCTGTAGGCCTGAGTGTCAATACTGCACACACAACTCAGACAATCACTGTGGTGGGAATCACAACATTAGGCTTTACAGCCAACATCCCCTCTATGGGTTAGTGTAATTTGTAGTCCCGAATGAATTCACATTGAGTGTACATACAGGACAGTATTGCCCTTTGGATGAGAGCTACTTCTTGTTGTGTGTGCAATATCAAGCACACAAGTGTAGCCTTTATTGTGTTCAGACCCTCCAGGTGCTATTATATAATTTATGTTCTTTTTTTTTCTCCCTCTGCTGGTAAGAAATAGTAATTTATTCATCAATTATATAGCTGTGTTGTAAGTCCTTTATGTTCATTTATCTTTAAACACAATGTAGGGACTTCAAATGGAAAAGCTTTCTTGAGGCATGGAGGCCACTGTCCTCCCATTGTAGCCACTGAGCCCCTGAGCCCCCTTCAGAAAACAAATCAAATCGGAAAACCCCTTATGCTCCACCTTGCTGACAGGCATTGACATTTACTCTCACTGTGCTCTTTCCTGTGCTGGTTTTGTTCTGCCTTCCAAGCTCACACTTCCCTTTCCTTTTATTAGTATATACAGGTGTCGCCTTTCCAATTTTTCTTTCCTTCTTTCTTTCTTTCTTTCTTACTCTCAGCCTTCATCCTTGTTTCCCTCTCCTAGGTTTCTTAGAATTATCTCCTTCTCTGTGATTATCCGAGCACCATCACTTCTCTAATACACAGTGTTTTGTGTTCAGATGCTACAGATTAAGGTTATAAGGGTCAAAAGATCATATCTCAGGAAAATTTACAATCCCAATTTTTAAATCTCCTGACATGAAGTATCTCCCCCACTGTTAAAGCTTCCAGCCATTCTATTTTGTTTTAATAACTACCAGTTTCTTTACCACATTACATTTTTTTCATACCCTGAAATCAATTTTCTCTTTAATTTGATCTTTGCATTTTTGGATTTATTAAATATATCATTTCAAACATTTGGTTTTGTTGCATTATTTTTGTGTTAGGAGTTGTTATGCACAACCATGTTATGTTACATTGCACAAGAGGTCCATGAACTCCTTGGTCTGAGTGACACCTAGAAAAAAGTTGGACCCCATTTCAAGAATGTCTAATTTCCATAACCTGTCTTATTTTTAAACAAAAGCTGATCTTTATACACCTAAATGCATGACTTCAGTGAGTAATTTACACATCCTGAATCCCATATGTCAGACATGCTCAGCAGTCCTGAACTGTAACCTCAGTATCAGACAGACCCTCTCTCCTGAATTCTCTGCCAGCTGTCCAAAGCATCCTGCTTCTCCCAATGCACAGTACAAGGAATTTAAACGCCTAACAGCACCATGAATTCTACCCAGCTCTCAGGCTGGCTCTCAGGCTGTTAGACTGCTAAGGATTCTACCTCCCAAGCCTCCTTTATGTTTAGCCTGAAGTGTTTTTTCATAGAGATGTATTTAGTACAGATGGCAAGCCATAAACCTGTTAGAAAGCTAATTTATTTTAAAGTATTTCATCAGGAAAAACTCACCAAGATAACTCAGTTCATTTCCAAGGCTATCCCAAGGCAAAATATGTTGGTAGAAAAGTCAAATAAATCACACATGCAAAAAACAATTACAAACAATTGTGATTTTTTTTTTTTTGTGGAAAATAAATTTTTAAAGCTGTTAAGTAGGAGCTGAAGTCTTCTAGCATTAATGATTGTTCATACATTCCAATCCAGAGCAGCTGTTTAGCATGCAAAGCCTATTATCTTTCATAATCATTAGCCTATGCATTGAAACATACTTTTTAGTACTATCAGTTGCCAGATTACCCTTTTATAATTACATGTTGAAATATTAAAAGTGCAGACCCAAATTCTGCTAAGACATGCATGTCTCAGTATTCACCCACAGGAAGGCTGCCATGGCAAAATACAGAATAGATATGTCAAGTAGATGATATGTGATCCTTGTGTAGATTAAATAGTTATCAAATGTTCTTCTTCTGTGCCTGCAGCTTACATGCTTTGCCATGAGAACTGTTTCTTGGTGAAAGGCACCATATGGAATATATCCAAGAAGAAACAGGTGACTCACAGGAGATGGATGGGGTTAGACAACTGCCTGACCAGTCATCAGGTATCTCCTAGTTCCATCTTCAGTAAATTCTCCTCAGTTAAACTCTCTGCTCTGTCCCCTGAAATTCCCTACAAACTTCCTTTCTATGTATACAGACAAGTGAGCATTCCTTACAGGGACACAGCACTGCCTCCAGAGGTAGCAGTACAACTCTTAAATGATCGTCTGAACAGAGAGGTACAGGTGTAGTGGTTTGGTCCAAAATACTCATTACTATTTACCTTCTGTGAGATAAAAATTAGGAGAAAGCAAAACAGGCACAAAACTTGAAAGAATGTAAAGAAGTTTATTAACAGACCTAAAAGAAGGAAAGGAAAAAAAAAAAAATCATACCACACCTTCAGAACTCTTCTCCTCCTTCCACCTTTCCCCCTTCTCCCACTGTAAAAAGACAACCCTTGAGATGTTCAGTCTGTTTACCACTTCTGTAATAACCTTGTTCAGTTCACTTAGGGAGAGGGGTCTCTCTTGCTCATGCTATGGAGACATCTCCACAAGAGGTTCTCTCATGGCTTCAGTATCACGAGACAGCCGCCCGGGTTGGTTCTCTGCTCACATGTGAGTCCCTTCCCCCAACTTGCAGCTTTTCCCACAACTGCTTTCGAGGGTCCAATCTTGAGCTATTGGGGTACCATTTTAAGGTTGAGCTGTTCAAAAAACAAAAGTTATCTTCACCCTTCTCTGGGAGCATTTCATCTCTAAGAATAGAGGCCCTCCCCTTTTCCTGGGAGATAAGGGTCCTTATCATCTTCATCTCTAGGACTATCTCTGGGAGCATCTCTAGGAACAGAGGTCTTCTCGTTCTGATTGGAGCAAGAGCATCACTTCCATCTCTCCCTGTTCAAACTTGTCATCAAATTACAGCTGCTTCAGCATTTGCTTATTCCAGCACAGGTGCTTTTGCTCACAAGTACAAGTTGAACGCTCCACCACCCCCATGCTTTCATGAAATTACAACGGGTACTCTGATGTATCATAGTCCATCACCACCATTGCTTTACAACAGAATTTCAGCTTCTAAGCATCTCCTCTTTCTCCTCCCTCAGGATTTCAGCTCTTCTTTCTTTGCTTAATGTCTGCAGCACTTACAGCACTAAAAGGCTTAATCTCACCCAGGCCCTGCAGCTGGAATTTCGCTTATCGCCGTTGGTCACATGATCTTTGCCGGGCAGCAGGGCAGCTTCAGCTGAATCCTCGGCCGCACTGGAGGCGGGGCGGGGCGCGCCGTCTGCACGTAGCAGAGATGGGGGCTGCGGGTGGAACAGGGCCCATCGGCTCCAGGATGGCTGTGTCCCTTCCTGGGCCCGGCAGGCCCCGCTGGGCCCCGCACAGGCCCAGCCCAGTTACCTGTTCCCCGGCTGGAAGCAAGAGACAGAGCAGGGTTTGTCCATTCTTAAATGTGGACCACAGAGGCGGTCAAAATTCTATGTGGCTTAAAAATTTGTCAATATTCAAACTAGCCAGTTGATACGTTCTATCAGGTCATAGAGGAAGCTGTAAGCACCTCTTTGCAAAAGACTCACTTCCAGGGCTATGCTTGCTAACCCATGACAACAGGGAAAGCTTAGGATATCACAGCCTTACTCCTTAAAACCATTTCTGTTCCAAGTGAATTTGAATTTATTGCTTCATGATGAGCAGTTTGACATCACACAGTAAGACAGCAGAAGCTTCAAGGCTGTAGGTCAAGACAAGCATTCAGAAAAGCTGAAGCCAAGTAGGGAAGGAAAGAAACTAATCTCAGAATAAAGACTGCAGTAACTGGCAAACCTGGAAAGAGCAAGCAATCTGGCCAAAGCATCAATACACCAAAGAGGAGTAATGATGCACAAAGAACTCACATGTGATTATTATCACATAAACAAAAATACCTGGGCTGGTGTGGAGAACCTCACTCCTCCTGGCATGCAGCTGGGTACCCATAAGCTTGCCCATAAAGGTAGGCTACTTCTATCGATTTTCTGAGACTCATCTCAAGACAAAAGACATCCTTGTCTCTCTCCATGGTCACTTGAAATTAACAGGATTATTTAAAGTATGACTTCTAGTCTATTTTGGTCTCTGTGTTAGAACTATTTGAATCACAGTCTACAACTGCCTGTTTCTGCATTCTCTCTAAAGCAAAACTCTGATGAGTAGTTCAGAGCTGAGTATTTACACTAGAGACATCTGCATTTGGTGAGATGAATTCAAGCCTTAGAGCTTAAATAGAGAAGAGAAAGAATTCAAGAGCATGAACAAAGCCATGGCTTGCATCAGCATCTTGCAATACAACCTGAGATTTTTATCTTTGTAGAAAAAGGGATTACTAGAGGGACTTGGCCTTTTATCAACATTATTGGATGCTTGTTTGGTAAGTACAGGGCTAACAGGAAAAAAAAGGAAAGGAAACAGAGGTGAGGGACTAATGGATACAGGACAAGGAAAACAACAGGAGAGCATGCACGATTGACATGAGGTCAGCAGTGTGTGGGGCATCGTTGCTGCCTGCTCTGAGCTTCCCCTCCCAAAGACACTTGCCTCTGCCACGTGCTCCGAGCTCCTTTGTTCTAAGCACGGGCAAAACCAAATGTAACTCAGACTCTTCAGCAGTGTCTGATTGGCCGCTCACCCCGGGTCTGCCCCCAGTCCTCCCCTTTCCCCTTCTCCGATTAAAAGAGACTGTCGAGGGAGGCCCTGCCCTCTCTTGGCTGAGCTACCTTCCTGTGAACATCTCTTCTTGTCTGTTTCTTTTGAAAGCTTCTAACTGCAGGAAATTGAGCGGGCAGGGAGCTATATTTCTCCCTCTTTGCTTCTGCTGATGGTATTTGCTTTGCAGCTGATACAGGTACCGATTTTAGAGCTACTAAAGTGCTAGATCGCCCATGCTGCCTCTCTAGGCTGCTCAAGGCTTTCTAAGGAATTAAACCACTAGCCTAGCTGGTAAAAAGCTGAAAAGATACCTTCCACAGGGCATGAAAAGTTAAAACCAACAACCAGGAATCTTAGGGTTGGCAGTATCCAGCCAGAACTTCAGCATGGAGCCTGATCACATAATCACTGCCTGATGAGCCTAGATTTGTTATCCTGAACTTTCACAGATTGTGAATACAAGAAGAGAATGACATGGACTTGAAAGACAATATGTAAATTTTCTGACATTTAAAAGCACTAAAACTTACTACATAGCTGTATTATTGTGAATCTGACAGCATCCTCTTGATTTTTTTTGAGCTTTCCTCCAAAACTGGGAGGAGGAATTAAAAGTCACTTCTACAAAAACTCAAGATCTCTGGGATGCTTTATACAATAATTGAGCTTCTAAGAAAAACATTAAAAATTGCTTTATTTTTGTTAAAAATTCTAGGAATTAACAAAAGACATGTTCTTTCTGAGCACCTTGTATGCCTGTCCTTCTTTATTCAAAATTGTAGGACCTCGGGCTAAAACCTCTCTGACACTTCTTTATTACACAAGCCTGGATGATTTAGTGATTCAAAGCTGTCATATACACTCTTCTCCTATCACAGCCTTGACAGAAATATCTACCACTTAGTTCTTTATTGTGAATGGTCTGAACAGAAAGGAAATTATGTTTCTGGTATTCTCTCATAGTAGCAACAAAAAATCAGCATTATCTGACATAGACAAAAAATAGATGACTTGCAGAACTATTTCCCTTGTTTTAGAGGGTTGCTGCCTTTGAATTTTTCCTGTGCTTGAATTGAAGGCTACTTCTGTTGTGCATCTGGGAATGAGATCCCATAAGCAACATGAAAACTCTGGTGCCTCATGACCACTTTTCCTTTGCAGGCTATTGATACTTGTCCTGAGTCCAAAATCACTACAAATCCTATCTTCTCCTGTGGTTAGCAAAAAACATGCATAGGTTTCTAACCATGCTCTGTGATCATATTGTAGGGACGAAAGAGATAAATGGAGGCTGTTGGGATTGCTTAAAAATGCCTATAGCAGCTAAGAGGATACTTGTGCACAGGGAGCGTTTCAGTACCTGGGTACTTAATTCAGTACCTGAATACCTGAGGTTCACACCATGAGTACTCAAAAAAGCCATCTGGGATGCTTCACAGGAAAGCAGAAGTAATGAATGAATCAGGCCTCCAGCCAAATGTCCTGCCCAGAGTGCAGACCTCATGTGAAAGTTCATACAATTGAACAAGACAAGGTAGAGCCACAGCTGCAGACACAGGTGCTCTGGACTATGTTAAAAGACAAAAAGTGTCTTGCTCTGTCTGGTATTCAAACTACAGAGCACCTGCCTGCACGTCAGTGTCTCTCCCACCTGAGTTACAGAGAATTCTTTGAACAGTGATAGCGTTTAGAACAAGTAGCTTAAGAACAGAATGATCCTTTAAACCCTTAGTGTTCAGGTACAGGTACCACAAATACTAAAATTGTTGTGGCAGGTCATTTAAATGTATTTTATTTCTATTATACTAACATTTTCTTATATTATCATATGTATTATAAATAAATTATTTGCTTCACTTGGCATTAAAAAATGTTAGTTTCAAAAGGAATAAAAACCTGAAGAATGATTAATTCTTTGCGTTTTGGGAAAGAATTATAAGGAGACGTTTAATTTTAATTTTAAAAATTTATTAAGAATTCTCTCAAATGCAATTTACATCCCCTAGTGGGTTGGCTTTTGTTCCATGTTGTTTGTACAAAATACAGATCTTGGATAACATCACAGCTCTCATGTAAGCATACATCTATGCGTCCATTTTGTCATACACTCTAGGTTAAGTCCTGAAGGAAATAAATGCCACAAAGTTAAAATTATTTACATCAACTAATATGGCAACTTACACTATGTGATGATTTAGCTTGCCTTAATTATTTTGAATTGCTTCAATTTATCCTGCACATCCATGGAAAATTAAAAATACAGGAAGTGCAACTTCCATTTACGGACCCTTTTGACTCTTCTGTACTACACTGATTTGCCTGTAGTGAAGATTGTATCAGACAGGCTAAGGATGGATCAACATGGGCAAACTGACAAATACCTGGAAGTTTCATTCCCAGGATGTTTGACAGTTCTGTGTCACATCTTATATTTTTTCCATAGCTCCTGTAAGGAAGCATAAGAGATAACACTTGTGAACCACCAGAAGAAATGAACAGAGCAGATTTTTCTCCTCAAGATTTTCAATATTAAAAAGTGGAATGAAATAAGAATATATTGACTAGTCTTGTGTGGTGTAGATCACTAAGCTGCCTTTTCAACTTACATCAGCAAATGGTTTGGCATTAGAGAGCCTGTAATACTTTAAACTCATTACATCTCAGTAGTAGAAGTTATATCATTAATTGTCAGCTACATCATTAGAATTTCTGGAAAACAGCTGGAATAAGAAAGATACTGGTGCCAATTTGCTAAGAGTCTTATTTTCCCAACACAGTGATGCAACAATCTTTGAAAGAGTTTAAAAAAGAAGGCAGCCAACATCCATTTTTAGGTATTTCATAGTATCATAGAATTTCACTTCAGTTGTTTCATAAGCATCAGAACAATATCAAAAGCCAGCTTCCTTCCAAAACCAGAGGAAACTTTACTATAAAAACTCTGCAGCTTGAAGTGCCTTGTATATTACAGCATAATTTTGTAACCTCTCTTCAAATATCTCTCTATCCCTAAGGTTTCAAATTCAAAGGCTCAGAAATTGGGGCCACTTAGTCTCCGTTAACTTGAAGGATCTTTAAATAAGCCTGAGATCACTGTGAGGCAAGTCTTTTCCAATAGAAACATTTCACACTATACCAAAAAATTCCCAGAGTCAACAGAATTTCAGAAGTGGAGGTTTTGATTTGCTCAGCTTTCATTTCTCTCTCAGAGTGCAGAAAAGAAGCAGAATTTTACCCAAGATTCATATTCATTTCCTGAACATTTGGATATTACTTTCCCCTCTTTCCAAATGTCACTGGGGTGATGAGATGATATGCATGGGTACTTCTAGCACAAATATTTTCATGTGCTACCCCACTACCCATCTTTTTAGAAGCTGAAAAGATCATGCACAATCAGGAGCCTGAACACAGCTGTTCCTTTTAGGTACACAGTTTTCACAACTTGACTATCAAATTGATGTAATCCATTCTGCTCTGATAGGAAATTGTAAACATGATCTCAAAGCCAGTTCCCAAATAATTTTCTCAAAATTAGGACCTCTCTGAAAAAAAATTTCTTCTTTTACAAATTGGAAGAAACATTCTCTCAAAAATCTCTCCAAAAGTTTGTCGACAACTCACTTAATCTTCCCTGTGACTTCCTTCTCTGAAGGAAACTGAGCATTTCTGAGGTCTTAATGTAGGGTTTTAAGAGCAGTGCACTGGGAAGGATGGTCTTTGTTAACAAGTCACCAGACTGTCTGACAGACACTTCCCACTTACTAATTTCCCCATCACGCTTGCAAGAAAACTCTATGAAAACACTGACTTATTTTCATTGCTCCAATTTTTCTTGTAATCTTAGCCTACTCATTCAGGCAAGATGAAAGCAAACAGCCAGATGGAGGTGGACGTGTTCACTAGGAACAGAATCCATGTAACTCACTCTCCAAGCACTCAAGAGGCTAGACCCTTAAAAACAAATGTGAGTTCAGCACAATAGCATGAGGTGTTTTTTCCAGCACCAATATTAAACTAGTTTAGACAATACAATGTTCCTGTAAGAGAAAAATTGTCAGGGTGGTGTTGATGCCGTTTACTTACTCGTTTGGAACCTCTAATCAAAACAGTTCAGAAAACAAATGGCTAATTATGTTCTACATGTAAAATAATTAAACATTCAGAGCATGATATTTAGCAAAGATGTATATTATACTAAATATGATGTTCAATTTTATCTCAAAGGAGAAGGCAGGAAGGCAGGCAGGAAGGCAGGCAGGACTGATGAGGAAAGAATTTACTAACAAAAGTATTATTCCTGGGATAGCACCAGAGATTCATGGTACTCACAGTTATATCTCCCCACATATACTACCAGTTACTTATCAAGAGTGGATGGTAAAGTAGCAGATGAATATTCATTTCATATTCTGAATTCCCAATCTTCACAGTCATATGGCATTGTTTGACTCTGGCCCACCTCTTCTGAGCAAAGAGAAATTATGCTGGACCGAGAAGATCCTCCCTCATCTCCTTTAGAGCACACTGACGCTACATAAAGCAGAGCAACACAGGAATACCCCAGGTAGCTGTGGTGCACAGTGACAGCAGCATTGGTGCACCATGACATTACTCCAGCTGAGCTGAGCATCTCTGCTAATACAACAATACTCTTGTGGGACTGGAACTTGCTCTTTCAGCCTATGCTCAAATTTCCCCAGAGAGTACAGCAGGAACAAACTCACAGTCTGTACAGCAGCCAACATTTATTATTAGGAGCATCAGAAGCATTTCTGAATACAAGGTGAACAGTGGTCTTATTATGTTGTCCCTATCTCCTATTTCCAACAATCTTAAGTTATTCTTAGGTATTCTTAAGTTATTCTTAGCCCCTTCACAGGGCTCCCAGAGGTTCAGACTAACCTTGGAATCCACTGGTACTTCATGTAAGTTTGTGTTAAACAACTAAAAAGGCCAGTAGGCAATGCTGCTGGCAGATTATTGACTTTCTTGTGATGTGACCTAACCTTTACAGACAGAGAAAACATGCCACACTGAAAGGGCATAGTTTATGCTTAATTTAAAAGCTCTAAAGAGGACCCTAAGTATTTTGTCCATATTTCTTTTTCCATGTGTTTAGAAGTAAATATATTTGTATACTATGAGGAAGGAGATTTGGGGTTTTACCCAAATTTACATGTATAAGAGACTAAAGGTTTCCTGTGTATTTTGATTCTGCTTAACCGTCACAATATGAATAAGAAATACACAAGTAAAAATCTTCCCAAATAAGGATAAGCAAAAGGAAACAGTCTGGGCAACCTTCATCAGGAAATAACAACTGGGCCAACAACACACTCTGAGTTCTGCAGCAGAATAATGCTGTTAATAATCATTTTTTCTCCTCTGCTCCTTCTGCCATTTCTTTATAGAATAAACAGCCAATGGTTTAAGATCAGATAGGAAATAATCATTTTATCATCAATAGTGGTTAAATCAGTAGTTATCTCTGTGATATGCAGCAATAATTATTTTCTCCTCTTGCCTTTTCTTAATTTATCAAATATTTTTATTAACATAAATATATAACTGTAACATATATATGTCCTTAATTGAAAGTATAATTACAATATTTTACAGCATCTTAAATTTCTGACTTTTTTTTAAGATAAGAGAATGGGGTAAACAAGGGAAAGATAATACTGCCCCTAACCACAAATGAAACTTAGAAACTAGGAAAACAAATAGTTACTTTTATTTCTAGATTGAATGAAAAGCACACAGACAGCAAAAAAATTGAAATTTTTAGCCTTCATCTTCTATCTGGCCAAATATTCTTTTTCCATCATTGTATATAAAGGGTGGATATTAATAGAGGCAGCAAAGGTGAGGCCTGAACAAGATATTTCAAATAATTCTGGTTTCATTTATCAATCTGACTACTAGCAATCAGGGAATTTTGTTAAAAACTCCAATGATTTTTATCTTGACAGTGACTCTTTAATAACTAAATGGAATTCATATTAATTATTTATCTCCTTTAAAGTGCACTGAATAGCTTTGCTGAAAATTACCACATTTATATTTATAGAAGACTAGTACATGTATGGATAGGTTCAAAATTCATTATTTATACAGTGATGCCTTTATTTATAGGAATCAAGTTCAATAATTAGCATCAAGTATGAAATCTCCAGTAGTGATGGTAATATTAATGGAAATAATGCCATTAGGTGTGCTTTGTCACTCCTGAATTTTCAGTGACTGTTTCAGTTCCTTACTCTTCACATTTCTTAATCAGTACAGTTACCTGGGCTTACCTTGTTCCTTTGAAAGAGGTGGAGAAGAGCTCAAATTACAGTCAGCCCAGCCCTGTTTTCAAAACTCCTTACTTGTAAAGGTACATAAGGATAGCAGTATGGAAAAAAAAAAAAAAAAAAAAAAAAAAAAAAAAAAAACATAAGGAGCAATTTCTTCTAGCCATAGCAAAAATACAACCATTCCCCATTCTGTGAAATTAATGACCTCTCTGTTACATGGGATTTTAGATGATGTTGAAGTTTTGAAAAAACTCCAAACAACCTTCACCCTGTATTTACAGGTTATATTGAAACTGGCCTGATAAATACAAACCTTAAACATTCAGAAGTTTACAGAGTAAAAGCTTAAGGCTATAGTCCCTTGGCCTTGCACCTAGCAAGACTGAATGCAGTCCACTTTTACTGCCATCATGCAACTAATGCACCATCAATATTTCATGCATGTAATTTCAAATGAGTAAATAGCTTTCTGCAAGTTGCATAATTTGCTCATAATCTCAGTGCATCTTGTTCCATTTAAAGCTAAGTGCTACCATTTTAAAAAGGCCCCCGCAGGAATGATTCAGCTTAGCCAAGAATGATTATATCTTACAAAGTCCCCAACCTCACTTCTGCTGCCACCCATCCTTACTGCCAGGGTGAACAATTTATCCCAATGCAAACACCAAAACAAAGTTCATGCAACAGACCCTACCAAATTTTCAGCATTGCCACTATTTAGTCACTAAGGCAGAGAGAGGAGAGCAAGCAAAAAGCGAAGCTGAGACATATGAGGTGTGATACGTTTAGGGAAGGTAATGAAACCAAGGGCTCAGCCATTAACCTTCAAGGAAGAAAAGCCAGGCCCACTGCTTTAAAAATTGCTGAGACCAATCTTTCACCATGACAAGCATTAGTAATGAATAATTAAGCATTTAATATAATGTTGCTTTGGTGAAAAATGATAATTTTACAATTGACGGCCCTAAATCCATTCAGTGTTATTATGCTGTTGTAAAAGCAGGAAAAGAGTTTTGATGAAATGCTTGTTTTCCAGTGGAGCGGGTTTTTCCCCTTTGTTTTTTTTTTCCTGATGGTTAGACTGAAGCAGTTATGGTTATTAGGTTCAAAATCCTTTCAGAGCTGAACAGTGGCCTGCTGAGAGAATTTCATGAAAAATTTAAAAAGGAAAATTCAACCTGGAACAGTTTCACATCTCATACCAGCCTGCTGGAGGTTGAACTGTGTTTTCCCCCATAATATTAAACTAATGTCAGGGATATAAATCATTCAACAGATGCAAATGCTGAAACCTTCCTAAAGGAAGCCTTAACTCTAGAAGCTATTTCGATTAAGTGACATAGTTATTTAAAACAATCTAACAGATGCTCTCTTAGTTTCTCATAATCAAATGTTTATTGCAAAAGAACTATTTGAGTAGTAAATTATTTGAGCTGTACTCTAAGATCTCTCTTTGCAGTTAAGAAAACTGAAGTAAGCCACAGCTGTTCCTCACAGCCATTTCTCTCCTCTTTAGACGCTGCTGATGTTAGCAAGAATTTTAACTGTAGATTATCAAAAATACACGTTTTGGTGGGTTTGGTGAGGCAAAGGCACATTTTGTCATCGCACATCAGACTAAATTATGTTGCTCTGCTTTAAATTGGTTCAAACACAACTGCTTTAGAATTCGCTTTCTAATACAACGTGGTGGAATTCAATAAAAAATTACACCTTTTATCCCATTGGTAAGACTTCCCATGGGAAGTCTTTGCTCCTTATAGTCTTTACACTTAGCTATGACATTTGCCAATGACATTCATTGTACATTTGGTTGGACTTCCACTAAATAGGCTCAGGCACTGTGAGTATTCAGTGTATAATGAATTATCCTTGAGAAGAAAAAGGCTAAAAATATGTATCTAGTCCTTCAATAACAACATTTGGATTATATTTTCCTCTCAGTGGTGTAGATTATTCTCCTAACCTCACAAAAGCTGAATTACCTCACTTCTAAGATACATCTTTTCTGACTTTTAAAAACACCATGTACTGTGCAGAGTCTGCATATGTGTGCACACACATTTAGAGGTACTAGTTCCTGTGAAATAAGCATAAATCAAGAAAGAACATGCAGTTAAACTATTCTCCAGACAGATTTCAGTCTATAGCAGTTGTGTAGAAATGACCACTAGCTGGTTGCAATAGCTTCCTTTCGCAGGGTTTAAAAATACATCAGCTACAGCTTACTAAGCAGATTACTGCTGAAATTCAGACCCTAAACAGTCCATAAATGAATGAATTATCCCGGGCTCCTACAAAAAAAAAAAAGAACTACAGGCTTTTCTGAACACCTAGAAAGCTTTCTAGGTATCTGCAGTAACCAGAGATGGAGCATTATGAGTCTCTGAAACACAACTATTTTTGCTTTCTCTTGATAGTATATACTTCAAATTAAAAAAAAAAAAACCAACCAAAAAAAAAAAACCAACCAAAAAAAAAAAAAAAAACCAAAAAAAAATGGAGTAGACTTTTCCTAAGTTTGTTCTTGAAAAGTAGATGCAGTAACTTCGCCATGATTTTAAATAGATCTCAACTATCACTGTTCCAGTTTGTAGTAGATATATGGAGATCCAGAGCTTGGGGTGAAGTTATGAGAGGCACAGCCACCAGTGCTACCTCCTTTCCCCTCAGTCCCAGGTTTCCTGCTTCTTTTGTCATGCAGCATCATCTGTGTATTATTCTCCAAGTTTATCACCACAACACCCCATTCCAACTGCACACTTTGAAAAGAAACATTTTAGGACTGACTCTGAGTGCATTAATACAAAGCCTAACAATTTATGCTCTGGATTTAATGGAATTTACACAAATTTTCACATCATATCAATCAAAATATTAATTCAGTTAGTCACTGCTACAAGACAGTAAGTCATGACCAAGTTCCACTCTCACAAAAAATCAAATCAAAAAAAATAAAACAGACTGGAGCTAATAGCTGGAGTCTGTTGTCCGCATTTTTCTCTTCAAGTTTGTTTTTCCATAGGTGTTTTTTATCATATAGAATATCTTTATTGACAGAATTCCGTAACTTTAGATACATTAAAATGGAAAATCTGATTTTGTTCTCATACACTGATTGTAGTAACCAGAGTAGAGCCACCAAATCCACATATCATATATTTTTTCTACTTTCGCTAGTTGAAAGCCATTTTCTGGTGCTGCTTTCCACCTCTTTTTATGAAAGAGCAATGTTTTAGGGGTGTTTACTGTTATTGTAGGAAAGTACTAGTCAAATACATCCTTTTAAAAAGAGATAAAAATAAGAAATTGTTTATTTATTGTATTTTACATTGCTTAAAACAATGGATGGAAATATGTGTCCATAGCTAAAGGAAGGCATTGTTAATAGTAAAAGATTATTCCCAAACAGTACTTTATTACTTGAACCTGATCTTTCTTGACAAAATTAAGAATTCTTGACTCCACAGACATTAGTCATTATCCAGGAGTCAGATTTCACAGATATATTACCTTGTATCAGTATACTTAAGTTGTATACACATGGCCAAGAAGTATATTGAAATCCCACTTTCCATTTTCTAGATAGTTCAGTACGAGCCACATTTGCAGTCACTGCCACAGCATTGCCTCCAGGCCAATACACAACACCAAGAGACAAAGTATTCCAGTTTACTGAGAGTCAGAATAGGCTTCTGACTGGTTATGGTCATAGGCTGGGCAAGATGCTCACAAAAGACCAGAGACTAACATGTCACTGGTAGCTCCAGGGCCCCACATCTCTCCAGATTCTGATTCTACAACTGTTTAAAATGAGATATTCAGGAATACATGAATACCATACTTCACCAGAGTCTGTACTCAGCTTGAAATGCCCATTGACCCTTTCTTCTGAGTTAACCAAGATCTTAACATGCAGCTTTAGAATACAGCACAACTCAGGATGAAATTAATTGTAGGAAGCTGCCTGTCTTCTTTCAGGAACACAGCTTTGGCAATAACAAGTACTGAGTTTTCGTCTTCTTACTGAAAATGTCTCATGGAAAAATGACTGAAATCTGAAAAACCCAGATAAGAGGGGAGCTCAAAACTGAAGACATTAAATAGTATCCACCCTATTAGAAAACAATAGTAAAAACTACAGAAAACTCTAGGGAGGGAAGGAGAAAGTCAGTTGTGTATAGAAAGAGAGGTTAACTTGTTCTAGATATCAGAAACAGAACAGTTTTTTCTCCAGAAACACCTTTTTAAGATCTAACAAAGAAAGTAGGTCCATTAACCAAACACGTATATCCAAAGATAACCAAAGAAAAATCTTTTAAGAGTACTTCCTCCATGTGCAGAACCATCTCCAATATTTATACACCATCAATGATTTCAAAGAATGAAAACACAGATGGAAAGCTAACACACATAATAGGGAACGGGAGGGAATATAGGCTCACATAAATGCAATTCAAAATTCTTTGGAACTGCTTAAATTTTAGGAAACCTGGTACGTTTCCCATTAAGGCATTTTTCTTGCTTCTTAGCAGAGATGACACAAACGGGGTAAGATCACTGCTATTAACACCAGAAATACAGACAGAAATTACAAGGGGGCCTCAGTACCTCACTGTGAAGAAAAAAAATTCCATAAATTTCAGCATCACAAGCCTTAGTGAAGGTAAGACAAACCTTGGAGAGAGGTTCAGCTGGAGGCCACAGTCAAATAAAACAACAGTCCCTCAGAGAAGCTCAGCAGCAATCAGAGAGGAAGCAGAAGGCTGAGGCAGGCTTCTCCCTTTATTCCTCAGGATTTTTCATTGATTTCTACACAGTCAGTGGGTAGAATAAATAGACAAATTTTACTGAGAAAGCCATTTCTGCACAAGGCAGGGGCTTCATGTTTGATAAATTTTATGGTGCAAATACAAACAGCATCTATCCCTTTACCAGGACACCCTTTCACCCAAACCCAAGCCAACATTTTCAAAACATGCATCTGCATGCTTGTCAGGAAGCCCAGTGTTCTCAACACACAACACACTAGGAACATACCTCTTCTATTAATAGGCTGAACAACACTGTTTCCCATTATTTATCTGTGTTTTTACAAAAAGATCTACACTGTAACATAAGGCAACACTCCATATTCATAGAATCTAACAATTGATTATAAATATAAGATACAGTTTGACTACCTTCCTTCCATATTTTTTGGTAATTTCCCCTAGATTCACCTTTTTATCCAGTAACAATTTGATTTCAGAAATGCTAATATACAAAATATAATTTATCTAAGACCATGGGAGATTAGATTACTTGATGGAGGTTTGGACCTCAAATACTTGTGTTTTGGTCTCGTGTTACCTTACCATTACTTTAATCAGTTCCCTGCCAGTAAAACTGGCTAAGACATTACTACATAAATTGTTACACTTATTCCAGGGAATCAAAGCCAATGGCAAGCACAGATGGATCAGTTACTTTGATGAATACAAACAAAAAGGTATCAAAAGAGAGTGCCATGATTTCTGGATAAAATCAGAGCATATATATCTCACAGGCAATTTTGGACCTGTTGTTTTATAAATACACTTATGTACACGTATATACATCTACAAAAAAGTAAACTGAATAAATGGTATAAAATACTGAATAAATGGTATGAAACTGTATGAAATGGCAGTGTCTAATATAGAGTTCTAATGCAAATTACAGTCCTCTCCAATCAGAATCTTTTCAATTTATTTACTTTAAGTTGACCATAATAGATCCAATACATGAACAAAAGGATCCAAGGAACAGCCACTGAGAATACACCCAGTCTACATGATTCACTGTTTTCAATGAAGCAAAACAGCAGTATTTTGAGTGTCTTTCATTTTATCCATATAATTTTCACTGTACGTTTTACCATGTCTGCAATATCATCGGTAATAGAATCTGCTGGAATTTGTAGGAAATATTTGAGAAATTGTTTCTTCCACCAATACCTCTAGAAGAGAAAGAAGAAAAAAAAGCAAACCAGTTTTGGTGGTCTAAGCATGTGTGAAACAGGGTTCATTGTAGAATGTGCTTAGATTTCACAGGACAAAAGATTTCTGCCTCAATACAGGGACCATCCAACCCTGAGATCCCTGCGGATGAATCAATACCTTGAAGTGTAGCCATGACAACCACAGAGATCAAATAGACTCAGCCCACACAGTATTCACAGTATTGATTTTTCAGCACAGGACAATACCGTGCTCTCAGTGCCTGAATATGGATGAGGAGTAGCTGACTGAGACAGACTTCTCCCGCTATGTCTGAAGTGATGCTGCTGAGGAGAGAGCAGCACTTCGAGGAATTTCACATCACTATAGTGAGGGTGTCCATTCTCCAGTCATTAAGACAGACTGCAGCCTTTATGTCCACAGCTCACAGCCCCAGGTTTCTGAATAACTGGTTAGCCATGATCAGGAAGAATAAATGTTTAGTGTTCCCTTTTTTTGGAAATAAATATCACTGACATACACTTATGAGAATGGCTTTAGATCTACAACTCTCAGCATTTAAAGTATGAAGCTACTGCCCTTTAAATAAATAAATAATATATATATTAAAAATAAAACACCACCAGCAGTACAGAACAGCAGTCCCTCTTCTCAATGGAGGCAAGAGAATCCATCATTGTAGTTTTGGGCTCTATTGTGCTCATGTTGTATATGGCCTAGATTAAAAGATTTAAAGTTTGCAAACTTTTCTAAAACAACCAATATGACTATGATTTTGAGTGGTCTGGAATGCTATGTTAATGTAATTAATGGGCACCACACTCCATGATCATGACTTTTAACAGTTAAATTTAATTGGAACAACAGAACGGCAAATTTAAGTGTGTCAGAAAAAAAAGCTCTCAGGAATATGGAACATATTCATGGAACCATAATCACTGTTAACATGAAAATTTCCTCAGAAAATGTCATTTTCTTGAATTATCAATTAAACACTTATAGCTTATAAACACTTATAAACCAGGACAATTCTTTTTCCAGAAAACATCAGGAAAATTATGTGCTTCCATCAAAAAAAACCAAAAACATCAATATATAATATAGAAAAATATCCAAAAAATCAAGTAAGTTTCAACCAGGGTGCAATAATTTCCAACTGTCTGATTATGATGTTCCTTAAAACATCCTGTTCCTCCACCTCCCTGGTACTTGCTCAGTGGCCTTAAATTTCTACCTAAGTCTGTGCCAACACCTACTAAATGATTTTTTTGTAATGCCACACTGAAGGCACAATCTGCCTAACCTGACTGGCAATGAACGTGCTTGTGGGTGTTTCACAGCACAAAGCTCACGAAAATATGTCCATGGTCCTGGGAAGGGACCCAAGCCCAGCTCAGGCTTTTTCCTGCTGTGTAGTGGGAGTGATCCCTGGAATGGACAATCCCCAGAAGCACCCTTCCTGGAGAAAAACTGCTGAAGACCAAGACATCTCAAGAGTTAATCTCCCTAGCCACAGTGCAGAGCATCCCACAGGAGGAACTTGCATCAAGAGCCAAGAAGGGAGCTAATATACTTGACAGGACAAATACCTCTTGTTAAAGAGTGTTTTCAGATGAACATTTCTGACTAAAAATGTTCTCATTTTACTTGGTCATTAATTTGATTTTTTCTGTCAGAATAAAAATATGTTTCTCTTTTGAGTGGAACAGAGTATATTTACATGCTCACTTTTCAGCTTTAGGGATACACAACCTCTATGGCTAGACATTGTGGAAAAAAAAAACCAACAAACTAAAATACTGTTAATTTCATGTATCAACTAATACAGAAAGAAATTCCACAAAATCTACTGTGTTTCTCACAGAATCACAGAATGGGTCAGGTTGGAAGGGACCATGGAGGGTCATCTGGTCCAACCTCCCTGCTCAAGCAGGACCATCCCAGAGCACATGGCACAGGATTGTGTCCAGACAGTTCCTGCTTATCTCCAGCGAGGAAGACTCCACAGCCTCTCTGGGCAATCTGTTCCAGTGCTTGGTCACCCACACAGTAAAGCTCTTCCTCATGTTCAGGTGGAACTTCCTGTGCATCAGTTTCTTCTCATTGCCTCCTGTCCTATTGCTTGGCACCACCAAGAAGAGCCTGGTCCATCCTCTTGACACCCTCCCTTCAGATACTGACAGACATTGATGAGGTCCCCTCTCACTCACCTCTTCTTGAGGGTGAACAGGCTCAGCTCCCTCAGCCTTTTCTCGTCAGAGAGACGCTCCAGTTCTTTAATCATGTTTGTAGGTCTTCATTGGACCCACTCCAGGAACTCCATATCTCTCTTGTCCTGAGGAGCCCAGAATTGAACTCTCTCAACCTGCTGCCAATGCTCTTCCTAATGCACTTTCAGCATTCCCTTACTCTGGTCCGCTGTGTCAGAGAATCCTGAGAGCTGGTCTTGTCAGTGAAGACCAATGCAAAGAAGACATTCAGGATCTCTGCCTTCTCTGTGTCCTCTGTTACTTCCATTTAGTAACAGGTTTTGTTTTTGAATTTGTTTTTGAAAACAAATTATCCTTTGTTTTCCTTTTGGTTTTAATGTCTTTTAAGAAGCTGTTCTTTTTGTCCTTGACATCCTTGGACAGGTTAGACCAAGCTAGGGTAGTTAATGTCCCCCACAAAAACCAGGGCCTATAGCCATGAGGCTGCTCCAAGCTGCCTGTACAAGACCTTGTCCACTCCCTCCTCCTGATGAGGCAGCCTGTAGCAAACACCCACAAGAGTGTCACCCTTGGTACTCTGCCCTTTTGTCCTAAGCCATAAGCTCTCAACTCACTCATCATCCACCCCAGGATAGAACTCAATACATTCCAGGTGTTGAATCACACAGAGGGAAACTCCAACACCATGCCTTCCTGGTCTTTCTCTCCTAAACATCATGTAGCCCTCCATGACAACATTCCAGTCATGCGAGCTGTCCCACCACATCTCTGTAACTGCAATGAGATCAAAGCCCTGTGACTGCACACAGATCTCTAGTTCCTCCGGTTTGTTCCCAAAACTGTGTGCATTTCTGTACAGGCACTTTATAGAAGTGTTGAAGTATGTCAATATCCCAGTAGAGGTGCAAAGGGAGACCCCAACAGTCCTGTCTCATGGTTACACCTTTGGGTGTTTGTACTCATTGGAGGTATCCCCTCTGAAGTCTCATTTTGCTACTTGGGCGGTTCCTTCAGTTGTCCCCATTGCATAGCTTATATCTGTCAAGCCTAGCTATATTCCTGTACCACTTCAAATCTAGTTTAAAGCTCCTTAAGCAAAACTGCATTTCAAAATTAAGTTTCTGGAGATCCAAAAAAATTTTAAACTTTCAGCTTGCTTTTCTTCATAATTTGCTCTGTTTTTCTTGAAAGTGACTATTTCCTTTTTCTACAAGTGTATCTTTAAAAAATAAGCCTCTAGAGGAGATGCAGATTTCCCACAGCAGATTCCTACTCATTGGCTGCTTATTTCAATCAACAATATCTATCATACAGCAAAAAGTACAGTAATGATAGCTACTATGAAGTAACAGTTAGTATACAAGTGAACTTCTAGTGAGCCAGCAATAGTTTAAAAAAAATGCAGATTGTCTAATTATGTTAAGGATATGTACACAGGGTATTTCCTCTCCAGACTCACTATGCATTGTACTGCTGCAAGTCTGCAACTGATCTTCATTGCTGGTAATGTTAATCCAACTCTTTGCTGCCTATGGAATTAGGCCAACTTGAAGCAAGAAGGAGTCAGGCCAAGCTATTCTGCAGAGGAAGCACTCAAAATGCTAATGGCTAGGACTCCTAGTGTCACATTTAAAAAAACCTTCAAATTGCACTTTACCAAGTGCTTCTACTGTAACACTTTATTTATGTATGGATACTCAAAGAGCAGCAAAAACATATCTGCCATTACAGCGGATGAAATTTCAGCTGTATCTGCTTGCTCTTGGTTAGGGCACACAGGACACGTGTCCTTTCCTCTGTCTTCTCAGGCACTGCCAAAGAAGGGGATGACATTTCCCAGCCTATCCTATGAACCAAATGACCTACTGAGAAACCATCCACAAATATCCAAAAGAGCTGGAAGAATTACGTCTAACAGTGAGTTACCATACAGGAAGCCAAGGCTAGGTCCAGAGATACACCTCTAAAGGTAAGTAAGAGCTGCTGGTTAGATATGAACTGATATCTCATATTCTGAAGATACATAGATAGCACATGTTAATATAGAACCCAGTCTGAGTAAAAAATGCCCAGCAAACTGAAATATTAGTACTATTAATGAGGAAAATTCATGCACATCCAGCAGTAAAATTCTTACTTGGGACAAAGCTATTTTCCAAAAATATTGCCGTATTCCTTACTATATAATAACAAACCTATTGCAGTCTTTGGAGAATGAATTGACTTGCTTCCCCACATGCTTCATAATGCACCTGTGATAAGTTTTAATGGTCCGTGACATTTGTGCACCTGTTCCCTTGCTGTGAATTTGCATTCCATTATTAAAAATAATGTGATCTTGTTTCTAATTGCATGCATCTGTCCACAGTTCAAAGACCTTAATTCTTCCTTATTAACAGATAGATGGTTATTTAGAGAACCTCTCTGTACAATTCACGAATTCTCTGTAAGATTATGATCTCTGAATATGCCTGTGCCAGAATGTAAACTGTTTTATTCAGTGAGTTGCCTTTGCTGCATATTTTTTGTTTCTAGTGTTGCATACTATTCAAAAGGAGCAAATAAGGACTAACAGAAGAGGGCTGTTTCCTTAAGTATTCTAGCACTGAAACATATTTAGCATAGGCAACAAGTCAGTTACCGCCAAAACTGGGTCTCTGAAAGGTGGTCATGCACACAGTGTTACCTGGCTGTGTTTGTTATGACCTTAGGGAAATTGATCCAAGCAATACCTGATTAAGGCTTTGGAGAGTAATACAAGGACAAAGTCGGCTGCTGTCCTTCACTTGGTTTTAGTCACTAAAACCACAGGGGAGTGAGCTGTCTGCCCTGAGAACCTGGTGAAGTGGAGGAAACACTGATATTCTAGCATACAGACCTCCCACAAGTTCCAGTGAAAGGATTAATCAGAACAAGGAGGTTCATTGCTTCTTTTTTCCTAACGCAGTATCAACTCCTGTAATTTTTCTTCCAGAAAGTAAAAATATAATAAAAAACTGATGAATTCCCCATTCAGTTTTCATGTGTTTTTCATATCCCATGCTCAAAAATACATCAATGAAACACCACAAAAACATTCCAATATCTGTAGAGACTGTGAAAAAAAGGGTGCTTAAGATGTCTTCTCAATTATAAGGCAAGACACCAGGAACATTATAAGCCCACTGAATGTTATTTGAAGGAGTGTACAACTATGCCTCTATTTATACCTAGCAGTACTGCGGGGGACAATGTTTGCAACAGCTATCAGCTTGGATTCAGTCTTGTGGATCACTAACCTTCCGTAGAATCCTTTCCACTTTTTCTAGTCTGTATTTGTCCATTTGATAAACCTTTGCCATAAATAGTACTTGACATTCGTTCTGATTAAGCAGCAATTTTCCTTCAAATTCATATAGTTCACTCAGGTCAAGATAATTATGAATGTTAATTCTAAATTCCAAAATGCTGAAAAATGTTTTACTGAGAAGTTTCTAACAAATTCGTAAGTGAATTCCTGCAGATTATTTACTTTACACATACATCTTGTATAAAAGATATATAAGTATAGAATCATAAAATTGTTTGGGTAGGGACGTTAAAGTTTCTCTAGTTTCAAACCAGTAGATGTACATAATGTAGCATAGTAAACTAGAACTCAAAGAAATAATTAAAAATAATGCATTTTCCAATATCATGTGATAGCAGTAGTGCTCAATCTGCTTAAGAGACTACGCAGCCTGTGATGGCCAGTGACAGCTTTTAAGTCCTTTTAGCAGTGGAACTCGATAAAGGTAATAGTTTAGATACTAAATACTGATATAACACAGAACTGGTAATCCAAGTGTGAAATATAGATGCCAGAACACTGACTTCTGACACATTTTTGCCAACTGAAAAAGAAAAAAACAGAACAGTTTCTTAAAATGTTTCTAAGTCACATGTTCTCTCCTGGGAGATGACAAGCTTTAGTCTAGAAAATTAGTGACTTGCAGACTGGCCTGTTTGACTCTATTTGCCTGCAGGAGGGCTACCAAGGGCTAAATTCCATGTAGCATTTATGAAAGGACTTCTGTGTGGAAGAAAAGCAATTAGTTGGCAACAGCAAGGAAAATGTTTTCAAGGATTTATAGGCAAAACTCACCATTTATTTTGCTGATCAGGAAGATGCCTAGAAAGTACTTTTCTAACATCATCCAGCAGTGGAGGTTCCCACAGCAATAAAGGTACCTGTTACAAATAACAAAACAAATACAGCTTAGAATAACAAAGACTTCTTTAAGTAATTAATTTATTCCCTCCATTTTAAAGTTCTTTGCCCATTTTAGAGGCCGTGAGGCCACTAAGGAGGAGTTTGTTTAAAAAAATAACTCACATGTTCTAACACAAACTGAACTTTCACATTTTGCCAAATGCACCAGAGTTCATTTGAAAACTTAGATAGAAACTTTGGCCTGGATTTTTAGTTTTAATCCAGTAAATCCTTACTGTGGTTTTTACTATTTTGATATATGGTGTACACATTTTCTGAGTCTTTGATCAAAGAATTTTTGGGCAGAGAAAAACTGTAAATGTTAAAATAAACAAAGACTCTTAGTGCCTGGGAGCAGGTGTCCCAGCTATTTGATAAGATTTGCAGGCTCAAAATATATTACTTGCTCTTATCCCAAATGTCAGATGCATGTTACAGTAGGCATATATTTAGTAGAGGAGCTTTATCCTTCTTGCTCCATCAGTGCTGAAGCTGCAAACACTTCTGGCTTATACCAGTACAAAGTCAATTTAAGGGATACCAAATACTGATGAACCAACTACAGTAGCTGGAGAGTAGTAGTAAACCATCCATAACAGCTTCTGACAAACTGCTGAGCCTTGGAAAATTATGAAAATTAATTCTCAATTTTTTAATATTTTCAGGTTTCCCAGGCACTGTTGGCTATAACTCTTAATTGCAGCACAGAAAAGTTTTAATAGTATGACAGGTAAGGTGAGAAAGAAAGAAATCACAAAACTGTTTAGAAAATGGCTTGAAGTTTTATATAAAAGTGGGCATGGACAACAGGCATTTCTGCCAGCAGCCTTTGCACATCTTTGCTTGCATAAATCATACAGGAACAGCAAGGTCTAGCTGAAGTGCCTTTAGGGCACTAATAAGTCTTATTGGCCCCACCAATGATGGGTCTGTCTCTGACCCTGGTTATCCTCACCAGGCCTAATCCAGACCTGTGATCTGATCTCCCAGCCTGACATGCCTCATCACCAGGAACCTGCTGCTGCTCTGCACTCTCGCTCCAACATGTGGTCTCTGCATCTGCTCTGCTCCCTTGCTCATGTGCATCTGGGTCCCCGCTGGCCAGGTCCCCACGCTGCTGGCTCTGTTACGCTCTGAGAAACTAACGGCGTATGCAGCGTGCTAGCAAAAAGAGAGCCCAGAGGTCTAGCACAGACCCATCCACTTCTACAGCAATCCTGAAACACTCACACAAAACAGGCAGCTCCTCACCCAAGGGAGCTTCTCCCTGAGCTGGCTGAGAAGGCATGCAAGCAGAGGCAAAGGAGTAAAGAGAGGGGACTCTGTGCTCCACGCAGAAGTTTATTCAGGTGAATTGACAGGGACAAAGAGCCAACGATCTGAGGGTTACCAGGGATTTTTATAGTGGGGATAGGGGAAGGCGGGGAAAGGGATCTCAGACAATTAGATAGGAGCAAGTAGGTGGGGTTGACAGTAAGGGAACCAATGGGAGTAACACATAGGAGGGACTTAGGGGGCGTCGAGGAACAAAGAACTTTCTGGAAACTGATACATATTAAACAAGGGCAATTAATATACATAACTTCATACATAAAACTGGGAGGGGAAAACATTAACCTATCAGGGGAAAACATGCAGATAACAGGACAAAGGAATTATGGGTTCTCACCGTAACTGAAAGTTAAACACTGAACTTGGGTTGCTGACCAGCACACTTGATTGTTTGCGTTTTCCTTGGGAGACAGTGTGGTTGGAGCCACTTGCATGTCAACAAGAAACCATCTCTGTCTCAGCTGGTCTTTGCTACTTCTCTCAGCTGACTCAATCAAATTACAGTCAAGTGAACAAAACAGAAATAATCTACATTTCTTTGTACCTATTATTCCACATTTAGATTCCATATAATAGCAAGCATTTTTAAAGACCTGTCGGAATGTCTCTGTTGCCCTTTACAGTGGAAGAAAGGATTTTCAAAATCATTTTATGTTCTCTTGCAATTTTCTTCAAACAGTTTTGAAAAGTTACTTAATTTATACTCTTCACCTGGTGCTTGGCTAGAATGCCTGCTAAAACATAAATTTGGCATTGAAACTCCATTTTCTGTAACCTTGGAAAGAAACCCACATCAATGAGATACCATGAAAAGAGTCACTGTAATGACAACAGGAATTTCTAAAGACTGGGAAGCCAGGCAGGGTGACAGCCATGACTTAGTGTGACTTGCCTTGTTGCACAAATCCCTATTCAATCCCAAGTGACAGCCGTAGGAGTAGCAGCTCACAAGGTCTAATGTTCTACTACAAGAGGAAGCTAAGATAAGTTGGTTCAGTTAATTTTTGAAAATTATATATTCGATTCGTTTTCTTACGTTTGTAATACTTACAAAAGCATGTTTTGCTATTTGTCCCAAAGGTTTTTTTCCAGAAAAAACCTGCCTGACCTATGCTTCCTTGACTCACCTTTTTCCTTTTCAAAGTAGAACATGATGCATCCCTTCACTTTTCTGTCAGGTAGCTTTCACAAAATAACCAGTAAGAGTCATTATTCTTTTTGTAACTAGCCTATGAGGAAGCTTGTCAAAGAGTTGATAAGAACATACCTGCTTCATCTATCCACACTGTACTGTGGTTTTGCTCTTTCAACAATTTGTGGTAATAATTGTACTAAAGAGCTTTTCACCATGTAACTATTAATTTCTTTTTGTGAAAACCAATAGAAAAAGCAACCATTAAATACTGCTATTTTATTAATACTGCTACTTTTTTTTTTTTTTAAAGTAGCATTAATACTGATACTTTTCAGCATCATCAATCATCAGTGAGAAGGAGCAGATCTTCCTCAAAAATCTCTTTTTCTGGTAATAGAGTTAAATAACTATTTCCTTTACACTTGATGTCTACTGCTAGTTGTGCTATATATATCCTCTTATAATTTCCTTATACATATCCTTAACAATTTGACTTAGTTTATATTTTTCACCTACTTCTTATCCTTTGATGTCAGTAAAGAGTTTGTGATTTTGCCAAGTCAGTCTCTATTTACTCTTCTTACTTTCTCCATAACTAGTACTGTACTTCTGAAAATTAAAGGCTTTTCCTCACTTTTTTATGTATCATTTGCCTGTAAGATCTCACCCAATTCGCTCAATTTAATTACTTCTGACTGGTTTTAGTTTGGTTTTTTTTTTTTACCTTTGTAAGGATTCCAAAATTAAGCATACCTTTCTTTAGCCACACTGCTTTTCTCCTTCAATCAATCTCTTCCTTTTGAGTAAAAACTGTAGAGTTTGCTTTTTGGGCTAAGGAAAATGAAGGGGATGTTAACTCATTGTTTATTAGTTATTATGCCTCCACTGATACTCTTCTGTTTGAAATAATTCAAGAAATTTCATGCAATAAGGAGTCTTTGACATTAGCCGTTGGAATCAATAAAGAAGTGGCATATAGACCCACAATATACTTAATTTTAGAATACGCTGGGTAGTATCTTGTATCATACTCAGACGTGCAGTTCTTTACTAAGAAACCAGTGAAAACCTCTATCTATATATATATAGTAATTTATGTCTAGAGTACAATCTATATTACATAAATTTTAAATTTACATGTACAGGAGTGAATAACAATGGAGTTGGATGTCAGCTCTGATTTTGGTCCAGGATCTGCGATTTAAATATAGGCAGCAGAGCCTACCACACAGTCAGTAAGAACAAAGAGAGTCACCAGGCAAAGTGTGACAGATGGCAAAACCAACAAATGGTAGAATACTTGAACAAACAGAAAAGACTGATAAAATACCCCTAGGCCTGGCATCTGCCATGACATCTCCTAAGTCTGTTGTACCTGGCCTTCAATCAACTGAACAGCATTCCACTGATAGAGGGAGAGGATGGGACAGGAGACCCTCAGGTCAGGCATAACTACTGTTCTAGGAGGGGAACACCCAGGGCAAGTATTGGTCTGGTGAAGAAGTGCATATGGATTACAGAAATGTTTCTGCTTTTCAGAAGCACATTTTGGAAGTGATTTTGTCCTCTGACATAAGAAATAAAAAGCACAACATAAGGTAAAAAAGCTGGTTTCCATCCAAACTGAAATGGTAAAAATATAAAACAGCTTGGCTTTAAAAGGATGTCCATCTGTTAGTAAACTAGTGATCATACCATACCCGCAATGGTCTAGCAAACTAACAGCCAAAAAATTTATTGTCCACACCCACAGCTCAATAAATATTTAGGGCTGTTTTTTTTTTTTTTGTCTACAGCAAGACCATTTTAAGTGATGAAATGAAAGTTTTCCCATTTTAATATGTCTTTAAGTCTTACAAAAGTATGTTACTGAAAAATGTTCCCTCTCCTTACAGGTTCTAGTGGGAACACAGCAAACCAATTCTTTCACCTTGGTAGGAGAATCTTGATCTGAATCCTGATAATAGGATTTAATATTCAATGCAAGAGCGTGTGGAGTCTTCCATAGAAGTGTACTTGGCTAGAAACAGCATTCTTGACTTATTGGAACACAAATTTAATAGCTGCACTACCAATTTCAGCAGATTGAAGATTGCCTGATTAGCAAACACATGCCAAGGCCACTTCAGTACTTACCACATCTAAGCCAGCTAGATCTAAAGCTAACTTGGACACAGTGTCCAAGCTGAAATCATGTTCCTAGTATATACAAGCCCTTCAAGGCCTTATGTTTCATGTCACTTCAAAAAACTTTACACCATTGAAGAAATGGTGACCAGAGACTGATGGTACTTCAGTTTTTACTGAGTTTTCAGCATCTCCTGGTGGTTCAACCAGAGCTGTGTTTGCAAATGAACAAAGCTGAAGTCTCAGATAAAGGGGTGTTTACACTTGCTGTACTTCGTCCAGCACTGGCCTGGCACTGATACACCATTCAAGGAGATGAATGCAACACGTGTAGAGCTGTTCGGCTGAAATGTCACCGTGAGAACCTGCTCCTACTCCTTCATATTATGAGCCTGAATTTCACAAGGCTAGAAATGAAGCAACTTTCAGTAGAGTGCAAGCAGCAATATTTATTAAAATTACTTACTTGGTATATTTTTGTTCGACTCTCCACTTATCAATGTTTTCAAAAAATGCATGAAGCATATAATAGTATAAGCCTTGTATTACAACACACAGAGAATCTTCCTCTTGGAATGGTTCTAATGATTTACTAGTTTAAATTTGGTGCAATAACAATCTGCTAGGATCTACAGAACTATAATTCTACTGTCACTGTCTGCTTGGTAAACACAATCCCATATAAATTAAAATGTCTTCTTTGCCTGGCCCAAGAATGTGAATGACCATTCTGGAAAACAAAAAATTTACTCTACAATACCAATCCAGAATGAATTGCTAATAACATAACCTTTGACTTTTGAAACAACACTGAAAAATGTAACAAATTTAGAAAGATTAATTCATAGATATATATATAGCCTATCAACCCTCTTTTGTGAGAGTCATTTCAGACGCCTTCAGCTAAGCCAGGTGTATACTACAGTACATACTACAATAAAGCTGGTCATACACAGCATAGTCTAAATTACAGAATCATAGTTACTTGGGCTGGACCTCAAAGATCATGGGCAGGGACACCTTTCACTACATCAGGTTGCTCAAAGCCCCATCCAACCTGGCCTTGAACACTTTCAGGAATGGGGCATCCACAGCTTCTCTGGGCAGCCTGTTCCAGGCCCTCAACATCCTCTAAATAAAGAATTTCTCCCTAATATATAAGGTAAACGTACCCTCTTTCAATTCAAACACACTATCTCTTGTCCTGTCACATTTTCCCCCATTCTGAGACTGCCTGAGCCAGGACAAGACAGCTGGCATTCAAGTGTAACACGAGCCTGCAGGATTTTCCTACCTGCTGCTAACAGCCCACCCGGAAGAGGGAAGGCAGAGTCCTTGGACATCTCATGATGTACTTTTTAAAACTGGTGCTGTTTTAAATGTTATATAGTGACCTTCTAAATGGTACCTATTTTTAGGGAAATGCTTTATGGTATTAATTTATAGAAACAGGAGTCTAGAAGGAACCTGCGTCATCATGTCTAATCCTCTGCTATTACAAGCAGTCACGTCACATAATCCTTTTAATAAACTGAAGTGTATTTGGATACCATGGTGATGAGTACTTCATAAATATGGATATTTGTAGCCGTGCAGAAAATAAAATTATAAAAAAGTGCACTGGAAGAACAGAAGTATTATGAGTGACAAAGGTGAGCATAGCACAGTTCCAAGGATATTATGGTTTGGGTTTTTTCCCAAAAGACTAATGGAAACATTACTGAAGCCTTCACACCTCTGAAGTAAGAGTTATGTTAGCTAGCAAGAGGTCAATTTCACACAGGACATATGAGAAATACAATAGTGGAAGAAAGAAAATAAGGATAGTAAGGAACAAAAAAAAGGCCATTGTCAATATAGAAAACTTACTCCATTCTTCACAGTGCATAGTGCAATGGCAATAAGCTCAAAAGAGCAAATCCTAAGGCATTTACAGATTTATCCTGAGGTAATTTAATCAGGCACTTTTGTACCTATTGGAAAACCAGGGACTCAAACCAGACCTAATTTAACATTCTTAATCACAATAATTAATTTTATGCATTGTGCACCTCTAGTTTATTTTCATATGCTTGGCTTTCCTGCATTTGCAGGCTATTTCTAGAAGATAATTCCTTTTTTAATGAAGGAATTCTGGTGGAATATATAACCATTTTAATTTTTATTTCAGTAAGGTTGATCAGTTTCAGCATAAAACTGAAATCCTCTTCTACATATCCTCAATTCAATCTCCTTTCATGTAGGATAAACCTTCATTTAGAAGCCACACCTTTATCACACAAGCTACTAGAAAAAGGAATTAAATTTCATAAGGTACACCTTCTACTTACAGCCACAGGGAGAAGTAATGAAATTTAATGAAAGCCGTAGCTCTAAATAAAAGCACTGGGAACTTCTATCCCTATCCTGCTGAAAATGAGGTTACAGGTTGCACACAATGAGTAACATTCAAACCCTTTGCAACTTCATTGTCCCTAAAGGACTTACAACAGAGATATATTTGGCATATTTTTTATTCGAGACAGAGGAATGGGGAGTACAGAACTAATCATTTTCATTCTTGCAAGTGCACAAAAGGAATTGGAACAAATGTTATAACAGGTATGATTATGACAGGGTAAAAATATTGTATTTCTTCTCCATTTTATTTTTTAAAAATATTAAATACATGGTTAGGTAAAAAAAGCAAAATACTAGGTTATTTGTGATTTTCTAGGAATCCCTAGGAGGAAAAATGAAAGCATTTACTGTGGGAAAAAAACCTTATCTCCTAATTTCCTATCCAGTGTAACTTTTCTGTTGAAAACAAAGAAAGCAAAATAAATTTAAGCTGTGTCAGGTAGGACACCTTCTCTGTTGTGCTACAAAGAGCAGGTATACATTCCCTTGAGAAATTTAAGAGATCATTTTGGTGACTCTCCAATAGAGATGGAGGTTTTTTAAAGCCCATGCAACAACTCCTTTAGTTGGCTGTCTTTTATGAAAGGAAGTTTTGAAGGTCAAGAAGGGAATATAATCCCTTTAAAAGGGAATTCTCAGTATGGTCACAATACATCAATTAATAGTTTTTTTCAAATCTTCTTTTATGAAATAAAATGATTTGAGTAGAATAGGACAAATATTTTCTGTTCAAACTATGGGGGTTTTTCAACCAGATAATTTTTGTTGCAAAATTGTTTCATATTTTAGGAGAGTATAGTTTAGTTCAGTTGAGTCTTCTGAAAACACGAAAATATTGGCAAAAAATTTGCAATGGCTCAGTGTTAACATGATGTCTTATTGTTTGCACACCTGTTGCTTGCCCATATGCCCCTCCCTCTCTTGAGCAAGAGCACAATCAGAGTACAGCCTCTGCTACGTGGGGAAACTAGAGGGTTTTGTGAGGTGAGGCTTTCTCTGTCAAGAGCTCAGATGTAGATGTAGCAGAGAAACCTTTACTCTCTGTCAAGAAGGGTCAATAAAAGAAAGGAAAATGTCTGACAAGTTCTAAATTTCAAAATACATTTGAATTTGCCAGGTTCTGTGTGGCAAAACCCAACAGTCTGGACAGAGTGTTGAGGCCTCACTACCAGGCTGCATTAACAGAAGTATGATGTGATGGCCATGAACACTCTCATCACTAAATGGGACCTGACTCAAGAGTACTGGATCTTAAAGCATGTTCTTAGCTAAAAGACTGGGACAAGCCCATGAGAGAGACTCCATGGCTACAACTATGCTAAAAAACTAATGTGGTGGGTTGACCCTGGCTGGAAAACAGGTGCCCAAAAAATCCGCTCCATCACTGCCCTCCTCAGCTGGGCAGGGGAGAGGAAACACAATGAAAAAATTATTCAAGGTAAGGACAGGGAGAGACTGCTCACCACCAACTGTAGTGGGAAGAACAGACTCAACTTTGGAAAATTAAAGAGAAACAAATCCAAATCTTAAATGTACTTTGCCCCCACCCCTCCCTTCTTCCTGGGCTTAAATTTACTCATTATTTTCTCTATCTTCTCCTCCCCAGTGGAAGGGATGGGGATGGGGATGGGGAATGGGAACCGTGGAGTGCAGGAATCCCCAGTAATCATTGCACAGGATTAGTCCAGTGTTCCACATTCCTCTGATTGCACACATAAGGTATTCCTTGTATTTTGATTAAAGTCTTCTCTGTTCTTTAAGACCATTTTTATGCCATTGTCATGTATTTATACAATTAAATCTAATTTATACTATTAGACCTAATTACTTAATTGTTGTAGCATGCATGATGAAATAATGAGAATGTGCAATTAAGATGTGCAATTACATAATTACAATGTGTAATGACATTAGGTATAAATATCCCAAAATGTTATGGGAAAAATATACTGTTGAAATAGAAGAATTTTTTTTTAGGTACTGCATCGGTTTTAAACAAAGCAAACCAAACTATAAAATCATTCCTCAAAGCTTAAGAATGTTCTTCTTATTTTTAGGTCCTCACTTTAAGGTACTGACCATTTTTAGCAGGAAAATTTATGTTTCATACAATTAAAAAGGGTAGGGAACTGCATGGAAAAAATGTATATGTACTGGGATAACTGAGGTTATCTTTATTTGCTGTATTTTAGAACATCAGGGTCCAATTTCCGTGTGTCTTTTTTTATAATCTGGAGAAAAACTGCAAATTTAACTGTTGTATACAAACCACATATCAACTTTAGAACTTAGTGTGGCTGTGCAACATGGAGCCAATTAACTAACAAGGTAATAAATGAAATAACTAATTCCAGCCTTGCTCTGAACCCTGGTATCAACTTCACACAAAAATACAAAACCAGAAAAATATCATGCCCTCAGGAACCTCCTAAAGTACCTGTTTGATCTTCCCAAGGTTTGGGACCTCCCCACTGCCTCCTCCTACCCTGCCCCTGAGAGATCCCATAGCTGCCCCCTGAGATTTCCTATAGGTCCCCAGGAAGACCTCCTACTGCATTCTCAATGGTGTATCACAAAAGGTGAGATGTCTCACTTGAAACCTGTTTACTTATTAAAATTAGATTTAATTCCTGTGAGCATTTTAAACCCCAGAGATACAGAAGGGTGAGATGGATTCCATGGTATCTGGAGCAACTTCATTGCTGTTGGTAACATACAAGCATCCCAGACCAACCCTGAGCTCCTAATGGAGCCAGCAAGTAGAGCAGTAAGAATTTTACAAGCAAAATAAGCAATAGTGGTTAGAATTTTTCTTTTCTTTAGAGAAAATATATCTTGACAGAAGATTTTTTCTAGGTAAATTTGAACTTCCCAAACACTTACTTTGGCGATATTTCCACTCTGAAAATTCAAAACAAAAAGTAATTTTCACCTGTCAGTTCAGAATGTTACTTCCTGTTTATTTAAAAAGCCTTTCATTATAATATATCAGTACTGATGTCTTTTCTTTCTTCTCTGGGAAGTTTTATTTTCAGGTACCTGTATGTTAACCTTTAATTTCACTAGAAGAAGGAAGGGGAGGGAAAAGAACAGCATAAATAAAAGTTTGGTAAAGTTGTCATGGCCAAAATACTGATGTTAAAACTGACTGAATGCTGTATGTGGATCCTTACCATCAGTATCTGAAGTATAATATCTGAAGAGAATTGGAAGTGATAGAAAGGTAGATATTATTTCTCCATAAGGAATACAAAGAGGAATCCCAAACAGCTGAAGTGGGTGGCCAAGAAAGGATAAAAGGATCAATGGAAGTAGGAGGACAGGGGATACTTTACTTGCAGTGCTAATTTCTAGACCTCCAGCCCCACGACATGGGGAGCCCATACCATACTGCCAGAGCTACGGAGGTGCATTTCACTCCCTCCCAGGTGGGTGGTCTCTGTGGAGGAGATGTTGCACAGGTAATTAGGCTGGTGATTTGAACCTCTCAGCATCTGTCAGTTGCAGTTGCTCCTGAGGCAACAAAGCTTCTCGTGACATACCAGTATATGCAACACCTACAGAGCAGTGAAATCCCAAATGACCACATGCCTTGAAGTTTGAGGTTTGTAGGCTTTAAAATTTTGTTCTGAGAAGAACAACTTTAGATGCAGCTTTTACAAATCTTCCGTAATGTACCTTTCTTTAAAAAAGGTAATTCTATTTCAAAACAAGTTATAAAGTAACGTAATTTTCCCTTATTAAAGAATTCTCAGATAATAGCACACTATAGTTAGGCTTCCCAAAATGTTCTTCTTCCTTTCTGAATATTTCAACCTCCAGTGTCAGACCTGAAGGCCTGTCTGAAACCTGAAGATACTTCTGTAACAAGTAAAGTGTGTACTTCAGATTTAAAAGATTATCTATTGTGCTAGTTCAAACTTGGCTACTTCTCCATTCTTTGTATGGCTGCACATCTTAATATCAGACACATATAAATGTAACACCCCCTCAACACTTTAAATTTAAACACTTTTCATGATTGAGATTATGCTGGCAGAATAGCTATAAAAATGGGATCCTGACAGGAAATGTATGGTTGCCAAATTTTCTCTCCATTTTTTTCCATTTCCTGACAGAAAAATCCTTTATTAAAAAAGGACATGAGGAAGAAATATTTATCTTGTGTTAATAATTTCCTTGAAAATCCTAGAAATACTAACAGAAACAAAGACATTTTGTCTCTTGACATTTAAAAAATACTAACTTTTTATATCTGCCAACATTGTCAAATGATAAAGCTACTTTTTGTGTCAGCTGATCAGAAATTTTCTCATAAGGTAGGTTCGCATTTTACATCAGATTACATTATCCTGATAAGTCTTTCTCTTTCTATTTTTTTGCCATTTATGATAACATTTGTTATAAAATGAAAATTAAAATGAAAAATAGTTTTTGCCTGAGAAATGTGTGGGCAAACATAACTACTACCTCAAATGTGATAAAGCCATATAAATCACCTGCTCCTAAATCCTGCATTGTAATCCTCTAAAATCTATCACTGGTCTTTATTACAACTTTTCTGTTGTACAGTCTTTCACCTGATATGAGGCTCGTGGAATTACAAAAAATATATCAGCAGTAAAACACTGTTCATGAAACCTGGCAGGGTATGTAAAAGTTAACTGCACTGTGTATTTTACCCTGTAGTTGGTTTACAACAAAGCCAATCATGCTCTGAATACTGTGGTGGAAAAGAATACATCTTTCATCCACTTAAGCTATTATACGGATGCTTGGGACCACATGGACTGCGCCCTGGAAAGCAATCACACTGCTCCCAAAGAGAGGATTTAGCTGGTCATATGTTTATACAGTGAGTTCATATAGCCTGAGTTCTTGTGGCTGCTCTGGCCTAGTTTTCACCCCTGAGCTGAGCCAACTGTCAAAACCTAGCAGGTCATTCTGTTTTACACGCTTCCTGTTGAGCACCTTTGAAGGAAAATCTGAAAATTGAGCTAAAAATCTGTTCCTAGAGATGGTTTGGTGAGTTGGAGTTACTACATAAGTGTCCCACTTGAGCTTTTAAACAAGACCTGAAACACTCATAAGGAGAATTCACTGTTCAGGAAACAAGGTGAAAGATGAAAATTTATTTTCTTGCTTGTTTTTAAAGAGACATAACATACAAACAAAATTTGCCTCTTGAATGTCAGCCTCCCTTGATGTGGACACAGCCAGGACAACTGACCTCAAGAGATCAAAGAGATCCCGTTCTATATGTTGTCATGCTCAGGATATAAAGGCAGGGGGGAGAAAAAAGAAGGGTGGACACATTCCAAGTTGTGGTGTTTTGTCTTTCTGAGTCACCAGTACGTGTGATGGAGCCCTGCTTTACTGGGAATGGCTGAACACTTGGCTGCCCATGGAAAGTGGTGAATTAACTCCTTGTTTTGCACTGCTTATGTGAGCAGCTTTCACTTTCCCTATTAAATTTTCTTTATCTCAGCCCACAAGCTGTCTCACTTCTACCCTTCTGATTCTCTTCCCCAATGGGAGCAGACAAGAAGTGAGCAAGTGGCTGCATGGGGCTGAGCTGAGGTAAAACCTTCAGCTCTGAGGTTGCACATTCACAGATATAGTCCATCTTAAATCCCCCTAGATCAAAAGTGCTGCAGCACTGCTTTCGTCCTTGTTCATAGGCACACCTTATCAAATGCTTCATCTTATTAAAATTAATCAAGTCAGCTGCTTGGAGGAGCTGATCCAGTCAAAATGAAACCCAGCACAAGAAGTTCTTTCCATCCCCTTTAGTCAGATAATGGTAGAGCCAACACAAGGAGGCTGGGAATACAGGACCAACACTTTCATTTTAAGACACTTGTGAGACAGAAGAGTAAGGTGAAGAGACTGTAAGGGCTAAAGACACATGTGCAACATTTGGAGCCTCTGACAGCAGGGAGTTCTTCTAAATGCTGATCAGCATTTTACAGTACCAGCAGTCTGTGGAAATACTGCAGAATTGGGCTGTTATTTAACATTTACAAATTAATACTGCACTCAAGATAATGAATGGATTGAGCACACATGCTTTCACACACCACCTGTCCATTCCCCTCTCACTTCTGTTGTTTCTTCTCACTCTGAAGATAGCTTGCTAATTGCTATGCTTGTATGTAATGTGACATGGCCAAAGGGAATGGAGAAATGGGAAGGGAGGCAGTGAGAGAGAGAGACAGAGAAAGAACTTGTGCTTTGAGTAACTCCTTCATCTTGTCTCTGGTGGTAAGAGTTCATTGTTCTAACCCCTTGGTCACCTCTTAAGATGTGTGAAAGGGCAGTGGCAACAGTTCTTAGACCCTGCTGTGGCAGACCTGTGATATATAGCTACACACCAACCTCAGTTTCATCCAGTCAATTGCTCCCTTCACTGGCATTCACAACTGAAACAACCAAATGTGTCTATTAGCACCCATCAGATGAGCACTAATCAGTAACCAGTGAGAGCCATGTGTTATAAAACGGCATGAGCGTTCTGGATAACAACTTAAGAAATAAGTTGCCATCATCCGAAGGAAGAAATTATCTAAACCCAGGCTTTTGCAATAAGATGCAGTAGCCAGATGGAAGATAATATGTTATCAATAGTGATTTTTGAAATACCCAGAGTGCTTTTTGGAAAACTGCAAAATTTCTAGGGAAATTTATAAGTACAGACTTTTAAGAAGTGTATATTCTAAACGGTAATGCTGTATGTGACATTTATTTCCAAAAGAAAGCACATTAATGTTTCTGCTTCATTGATAGTAATGATGACAAACTCTTCTGCTACTTTCAGACTGAAACATTTTTCATTAAAATACTGCCATTTCCATGATCTGATGCTTTTCTTTCAATCTTAACAGTGAAAAAGTATGCAACATAAAAAATATTAAGTCACTTTAAGCTATTTGATCAAGAAATATCCCCAGGCAAGAGTATTTGTTTTGAAATTATGTTCTGTTAAGAGCACACTTCAATCTCTGTCACAAGAAGATATTTCCATCTCAAAACATCTGCTTAAATCAAAATATCTGATTTACATCAAAGATAAGTTTACATAACTTTGTATTTTGTCAGCTGGGACCTAAGCATTCTTCTGGTTGCAGAAAATAGACCATAGGCAGTATCAAAATAAAAAGGTGCCCTGAGCACACACCCTAAGTTAACCATGACATCCATTACATGACTACCACATTACATGGGCGGTACTTTTATTTATTGCCCCAAGTGTTCCCTGTACAGCCTTAACACAGTACTTAGAGCACTCCCTGATCCACGCTGTCTGTAATAGGAGAGGATAAATTTTAACAGGTCTCAGGAATCCTTAACAACACAAGGACTTAGTCCTTACTTGCACACTAAAACTCACACTTTCTTGCACTGAGCCAAGCTAAAACTCTAGTAATGTGTATATAAACTGAAATATATGCCTTCTGTATATGCTGCACAGGTATTGAACACGTAAGTTATAACCAGCAAAAACAATAGAAAAATTTAACTGTTTCTGTGTGAACACTTTTTTCTTGCAAGCTGGATTTAATTTCATATGGGTACTAAATAGCAAATCCTGCTGAGGCTATTAAAATCAGGAAATCTCTCTGTTGTATCTGTAACATTAATTACATATTTGGATCCTGATTTTTTCCTGTATGGAGTTATTGTTTCCTCCTGCAATAAAAATGACAGTTAGTAGAGTTTTCCCTTTCTGTCTCCACATGAATATCTGCTGGCACTCCGAAAACATTAACACAGCAACATATTTCCTGTACTTTTATAGGAGACTGGAGACCAGAAACATCAGTATTACAATTTTATGCTGCTGCTTGCTTTACCACTTGTGTGCTAACCTGATTAAGATAGTAAATGTCAATTTGTCCTTCAGACATAATATACCCATGTTCTTTAGGAAAAATTTTCACAGAGATGTTCAATTTCTATATTCAGAGTTCTTAAAGTTTTAAGATGTTACTTTTTACAAACTATACAAGGAATGGTAACAAGCAGAAAATCTCATGCTTGGTGCATTTATTTGTGTTTTTCTGTGATGCTTTCTCACTCAAATAAATGAATGAATTTATCTCTGTAATATCCTTGTGAGTTAAACACTGCCATTTCCATTTTTCTCTGTATCAATGCAGATGCTTGAAGCTTTTTTTCTTGGTTTGGGAGAGTAGGGGGAGGTATTAATTTGCTGAGTGGATTTCAATTTCTGTATAAAGCAGTTGGAGAGCAACCTATATTTTAAAGCAAGGGAAAGCCCAGGGAAATGTACCACACTTAAATTGCAATATATCAAAGCTGACAGTAAGCAGGCTCCCTTCATTCTCCACCACCTCCTTGTTCTGTTCTACACCCCTCTTATACATCCTTCAATTGTAATTCTCTTTATTACTTATTATCTATGCTGTTCAAAATATGCTAGGCATTTTTGGAGACAACCCTTGCCCTGAACAGCATAATGCAATAATAACTGTGTAGTTCCAGAATGCCATTTCTCCTTCATTTATTGCCCTATTACTGTTCTATCTGAGCAGCTCTGAGTTTAATGTATTTCTCCTCATCTCCCTGTGCCCCAGGGAAGGACCACCATCTCCACTGTACAGATGGGAAACCAAATAGATCTATAGTATATGCTGAGTAGAGCTCTCAAGCCAGTTTTTCTAGTCTTTGGTCTCATTCTGACATGATGCACTTGGAAACAGGCTGCCACTAACATACATTACACCTGCCTTAACAGTAATACTGTGTCATCCTCAGATAATTTTTACAAGGTTCCTGGTGCCACCTGTCTAAAGGGCATGAGTTCTCATAGAAAAGTTGATTTGTGGTTGCTCTCTTAAATAATTGGATGATTAAGCCACAAACATCCTGCAGCTGCTTAGGCTCTGAGCAAGTTAAAAGAGAGTCAGATTCCAGCTCCCACAGACATTGTGTCTGTCCCCAGAGGTTAATGGACAGATTCTTGGGGAATTAGGGTTAGGTATCTATCTATCTATCTATCTATCTATCTATCTATCTATCTAATCTATCTATTTCCTTTGAAGGCTTAACATAAATGACTTGGGAAGTCACTGGATGAAAAGTAGCAGGGGATTTCAAAGCCTGCCTTACAAGACCTAGGTAAACTAAGAAGTCAATGAACTATCCCAGTCTCAAGTCTGTAGGACACCTAAACACAGGGATCAACTCTGCAGAGTTCTAATACTTAAACCTATTTGCATAGGCCACCTTTCTTTCCCCATTCTCCCCTAGGCAGTAACACCTCTGGTCATGCACTGTACAGCCACAAAACTGAGGCATTTGCAATGGAACAGCTGCCTTTTGAATTTCTCCTCCCTAAATATGTTCCTCTGCCACTGGAGTCTCGAAAGTGTTGGTTTTGATTATAAACACCTCCTACATCCCTGCTGAGCAGATTGCCATTCTCCCTCCCAGACTACCTCCACAAGTACACTGGGAAATCTGCCAGCACACAGAGTTCCCCTTCCTCCTTCGCTGAGAAAACTGTATCCTGAGAATGTGGTACAGGTGCAGCTTTCACAAGAAACAGCCCCAACAGTCAACTAAAATTGCTTTAGCCAGGATAAATTGGAGACTTTTTGGGGATTTTCCCTTATTTTCTAAAACCTTAGTAACTGTACACAAATAAATAAAGTTCCAACCATTCTGTCTGTGATAAATGAACATATAATAATTCTGAGTAAAAATAATTCTATAAAAAAGATTTTTATTAATAACATCTTATATAACAGTATTTCCCCTCTTTTACATACCATTTGCCTTCAAATTAGTGGGAAAAAGAAAAGGAGGATGGAGGAAATAAATAAAGTACAGAAAAAAATTATTGGCAGTTTACTGGGATCTGTTTTTCCAAATATCACATTCATCATTAAAAATGCTATCTTTGAACAAGACAGATCTGTGTGGTCACATTTCTGTAAACTCATAGTTCTCACATACTTTATTCTCTCATTTGTCTGTCTGACATTCATGTGGATTCATACTGCCAAGCCTCATGCAAGTGAACATGATAATAAAACCAATAATGTGTCTTACACTCCAGCTTCGCTGAAAGTGGTTTCCATACTCATGTGACACCAGTGTCTCTCTCCCATACAAATGTGAAAACAATTCTTTTTTCTGCTCCACAGCCATCTCTTGCAGGCAATGGATTTAGCAGGGCAATGTGACCCACTGTCCGCATGTATCCAGGGTGAGGTGAGGTTGCAGAATAAGGACAGGACTGTGACACTGCTCTACAGCCAAGAACATTTTCTTGAGCAAGAAACCAAATACAAGGAGCTCAGCTGGACAGTGTAATGTCCAGAAGAGTCGTTGCCACTAAGATTCAAACCTCCTGCAACAGCCTCTGCAATACTTGCAGCTAATATTCCATATTGAACAAAAGTCCATGCTGCAGCCCAACAATACAGTTCTTCCACAGGATAGTGATCTAATGGTCAAGAGAAGTCTAGAATAAAATACAACAACAGATGACATAAAATAAGTGTTGATATTGGAGAGAAGTTGAACACAATACAAGCAGAAACAAAAACAGCAACTGGCACCAGCTCTCTGGACTTAAAAAATTGTTATCAGCTCTTGGAGCCACCACTTCCAGCCATTTTTTTCCACCTGTTCTAGCAATGTGCACTCATTCATATTATGGCACTCTCTCTCATAGAATAAAACTTCCCCAGTTCACTCTGCTTCCTCCATATAAATAAATACATATATCCCATTAGAAAGCATAATCAGTTACTACACAGTGTGAAATAGCACATACAACTGTGTGTTGCAGGCAGAAGATTCCTGGCTCAGGGAACTTCACTTAAGTAACTGACAATTTTTAACATTAAATTCTAATTACTGATGCTGGTATTGAAAAAAAAATAAAAAGCAAACAATTAAGTCAACACTTTGCCTCCCCCTTCCTCGGACTCAATTTAAACACAACATCTCTCTTCCCACCTTCCCAGTCTCACCTTCCTCTGTTTTGCCAAACCCTTCAGTGCGGTGGAGGGGGAGGGGGGGCTGGCACAGGAGCTCCAGGTCAGCATCAATTTCTTCTGCCCTTTGCTTCTTGCTGTTTTTTTCTTCCATTGCTCCTTGGCTCTTACTGCTCCTCTGCCCTGGTGCAGGACTCTCCATCCCTTCAGGGGAGTTCTTCCCCAGTGTGAGGGTCTCCAGCTGTGATTCCAGCACTGTTCCCTTCCACACTGCTTCCCCACTTTGCCTCCCTTTTCTCCTCGTAGGTCTATTCACGTTTTTCTTCCTGTGTCCCCTCCCAGCATGGCCTCCTCCCAACAGGGCACTATGCTACCAAACCCTGTTGCTGCTGCTCCATGACCAGTGCTGTGAAATTAAACAATTTCATTACCAGTTCCACTTGTTATATCTTCTAAATATTTCACATTACAAGAATGTTCAGTAGCATTGGAGGTTTCATTGAAGTCAACAAGACTATTTACATGATGAAATGCTCTACCCTGTGTTCCCAAAGACTGGTTTACCTATTTCCACCATTTGAAGAAAAAGGCAGTATATTTTTTTCAGGAATTTTGTGATTGTTAACCATACAAAAATGAAGAGTCAGAATCATGGAGGACTGGAGATGCACAAGAAAATTTTGGGATTTGCTGGTATGGTTTGAAATTAAATTCTGAGCTGCCAGTGATGGTGAACAGGATCTGCTGCAACAGGATCTAACTTCCTATTATCATTGAAGTAGATGTGGTGCTTAGGGACATGGCTTGGTGCTGGACCTGGCAGTGTTAGGTTCATGGTTGTACTCAATGACCTCAGAGGTCTTTTCCAACCTTAATGTTACTATGATTCTATGAAACAATTCACTACCTTAGTCTGCTCTGAATTTATGTGTTGCATACCAAAGTATTTATTACATCAAAAAGACATGTAAGAAATGACAGCTAAACAGCTCATCCTACTAAAGTATCTGCTGAAATCACATTAGTGCTTTGGTTATTAAGCCCAAATAAATGTACTACCTGGCTTTGTCTGGGGAATTTTTGAGGCTGACACTGCAGGACCAGTGACAATTTCCATCTCTCAGTTACTGTGGTTACAGTAAAAAACACTGTGAACTCCTGAAAAGATAGGTCTCAAACACTGACTGTCCCACTTATGGCCCATACCTATTCTAGCTCTTGACTAGTTTAGATATATGTAATATTCTTCTTTAATCCTGGATTGTAACCCTACTGTAAAATGAAAGATTCCTTTTCAGAGTGAAAAAGGAGTTTGTCTTTTTCATCACTGAAAAAAAGCATTTTTCGCCATTTGAAAGACATTTTTTCATTTCTCTGCTCTAATTATTTGACTAGCATAAAAACATGGCAAAAAATTTGAAAGAGATCTCTGTTTACTTTAAATCTCTCAAAAATTAATTTGGACAAGGTCACATTACATACTGTGAGGAGAGATTGCTGTATTCTTTCTGAAATAAATATGCCCAGATGGTGTTCTGCACCTGAGCTACTTTTAAGAGACATTTACTAATAATATGTATGTTTAAATTAACTTTGTATAAAGCATGAACATGCACTTAGTAGCGTTAACATTAGATTTATGATACTATAATGAACGGAAAGTATATAGTCAGGAACAAGAATAAAGGAAAATAAGTTACTATACCTTAGGCTATGTTTCTAGAAGCCAAAACTTCTGATAATTATTTTTAATGAAGCCTTTATTTTAACAGTTGATACCACAGTGAAATACTAGATTCATTTCTGTATGCAAGTTCATTGCATTCAAGCATTTGAAGGATAAACAGGACAAAATTGTCAAATCTAAGATAGGTGTATTGGTGTCCAGGCTTTGGTAGCAAGATGGTTACAGGGCTGGCTTCTGTGAGAAGGTCCCAGAAACTTCCCCCATGTCCAACAGAGCCAATAGCAGCCAGCTCCAAGGTGGACCTGCCACTGGACAAGGCTGAGCCCATCAGCAGCAGGTAACACCTCTGGGATAATATAGTTAAGAACAAGGAAAAAAAAAAAAACTGTGCAGCAGCATCCAGAGAGAAAAGTGACAATGGGTGAGAGAATCAGCTCTGCAAACACCAAGGTCAGGGAAGAAGATGAAGCAGGAGGTGCTTCAGACACCCGAGCAGAGATTCCCCTGCAGTCTGCAGTGCAGCCCATGGAGGTCCATGGTGGAGCAGAGATCCACCTGCAGCCCAAGCAGGACCCCATGTCAGAACAGGTGGATGCCCAAAAGAGGCTGCAACCCTGTGGGAAGCCCACTCCCAGCAGGACCTGTGTTCCTGTAGAGAGACAAGCCCACACTGGAGCAGTTGGCTGCCAGAACTTGTGACCCCATGGGGCACAGAGAACATGTGATGAACTGACAGCAGCCTCCATTCCCCTGCAGTGCTGAGGGGGAAGAGGTAGGGAAAATCAGGAGTAAAGTTGAGATGGGGAAGAAGGGAAGGGTGAGGGGAAGGTGTTTTTAAGATTAAGTTTTATTTCTCATAATCTTACTCTGATTTGATTGGCAATAAATCAAGTTAATTTCCCCAAGGGGAGACCGTTTCACCCATGACAGTAATTGTGGAGTGATCTCTCCCTGCTCCCATTTCAAGCCTTTCATTACATTTTCTTTCCCTTGCCCAGCTGAGGAGGGGAGTTATAGAGTGGCTTTGGTGAGCACCTGGAATCCATCCAAGGCCAACCCACCACAACAGGACAAAGAAAATATGATGAGGACTAAAAGCATACAGTTAGAGAAAAGAAAATACGTATCTGGAGTCAAATCAAATATAAAATATTGAGTCCAATCAGATGATAAAAGGAATTGGAAAAATTCTGTCCCAAGACTCGGCTGGAACAGGAATAATCAAAACATTTGATACTTCACTTTGTACAACAGTCCTGAGCTAACAACAGAAGGATCAAGATGTCCTGAGAAGCCTTAGCATCTGCTAAGAGATAATAACTCTCTTCAATGAAAGGCCAGTATGATATTCCTAACTCCTGCAAGTGAATGTAGTTCAACAAATCTTCCAACAGGCTGAAGAAGTGTGAACATAACACCTGTGGTGTTTAAGTACACATGTGCTATAGCTGTAGCTGCCCACTAAACAGGGCCTGAGCACGAGCTCAGCTGCAGCTGGTTCCCACTTATAGGAGCACTTAATCAGCTTTCATGCTCCCAAACACCTAGGCATAGCTTTGAACAAAGAATAACACAAAGAGAGCTTCAAAGAGACATCCTTCTTTGGGTGGGAAGAAAGTTTAGGTATCGGGATACAAGCTGTGCCTGCTAGTTACCCAGAGGGCCAAAATGTTGTTCCTTTCCATTTTATTTACCAGGATACATTTAGTCATGAAGTTTCAGAGCAGTAAGGCACAGAAGAAAATCTGTGCCCTTCTACTGAAATCCATTGCAAATGGTTTGAAATTCATGAGGCTTTTCTATTTTGCTAAGGAGCAGTGACATGAAAAAACACTTAAAAGCAAAGAAAAAAGAGCACTGCTTTTTTTTTTTAATAAAAAGCTTAAAATTTACTAAGAATGTGTGGCACATCCCTCAGGAATCACTTGCCTGATTTTTTGTTTACTTATGCTGATGTTTAATTCTGTGCAATGCTTTCTGAGAAGACAGAATTTTATTCAGCCTGTGCTTTAGTGAGGACGTTAATTTAGTGGAAGAAGGGGATTTTAACAGTTATATTCAGTTAACTTTGCATAGGAAATACTGCCATAATACCAGGAGCTTCAGGAGAGATGCAGGCAAGGAAGACCTGTTGATTTATATGTACTGTAAAAACAGATTGTAATGAGTCATTTTCAGACTAGCTGGACACAAAATTTGCCACTAGATTTACACATAAAACTACCTGAGTAACTTCACTGACACAACAGCACTTTGAGCCAGTCACATATTAACACAGCTCACAAAGTGGTCCACAGGACCCTCTGAATATCCCAGCTTAACAGGAGGAGTGGCAGTTTTCTCTAGCTCTGCCACTGACTGCGCAGTTAACCCTAGACAAAACATTTAAATCTTGCTTCATTGATCCATTGCTGAAAGTGGATTTCAGTCCTTAACTACCTGAAAGCTATGTATATACATGTGCAATTATATAGCGAATATGTATTATAATATAGAAAATATTACTGTAACAAAACATGCAATGAAAAACCCCTTTTGCATGTTAACTTAGGGATAGGTCAGAATACTCATGCAATGAGTTTCTTTTATTATGCTTACTTTACAACAAATCAACACCAAAGCTTTCAGTACTCCAAAACTTTGAGGAAAAGTGTGGACCAGTTTGACCAGATCTGAGCTTTGCTGGTCTGTATTTACATTTAAAAAAGGACTCAGCTGACCAATTGCAGCCCTCCTCTAATATGCATTAACCTAAAGCTAAACGGCTGCCAACATGAGCTCTGTAAAGCTTCACTGCATTCCCTGCTAAGTCTTCATTTTGTCACTTTATAGTATTTGTAGATCAAAAACAGCTCTCCAGCCCCGCCTTAAGCACTGGATAAAGCAATTTCCTTTAAGAGTTTTAGGGTATTACACCCAAGTGCATTTCTGAAAAGTCTCAAATGGAGCAGATAAAAGGGCAAGCAATGGATATAAAAAGAAATAATCTCAATTTGATACCTGGCAAAAGGGGGTGATTTTTGTGTCTGTTGATTTCACAAATCATTAAACTTAACAGCAAACATAAAATGAATGTTTCCTGCCCATTTTTTAAATGTGGAGGCGTACAGGCACTTGTAATGTTCCCCCATGTGAGTGGCCATTAGGTTGAGCATTGCATGGAGAGCAACAGCATAAGTGCTCTCACAGTGTCGTCCTCAGACACCAGATGTGGTTGTTGTAGCCCCAGGGGCAGAAACCACAAGTACTTATTGTGATTGCAGTCAAAGGTCTTATCTGTGTCCAGGTTATTCTTTTCTTCTCCAGAAGAAAGCATCAGTGATTCAGCTTCACTTAAACCATAAAATGCTTATATAGAATATATCACTCACTTTCTCTACATTTATTTCAGGATATCTCTCTTTAATGCACTCCTCTGCTTTGCTATGCCACTGCTCAGCTAATACAAGGAGCTGCAGCACAGGGTGCCTTTTTCAGCTGACTCCAGTTAGCCTGTTACACTAACTGACAAGGAGCTATTTTTCCAGATGTTTTTCCAATAACTTTCTTTTCTCTGAGAGTAGCCTTCACCAACAGTGTAGTACAGACACTGAAGTAAAGACCTTCCTCAGGCTGTACTTCAACAAGGCAGACAAAGTAATGAAGAACGGGTCCTGGATTCAACAGCCCACATTTAAGAATACCCAACCATGACAGTGCACTGTATTATTGCAGTGAGGTTTGAGCCTTTTGCCCAAAACTGGCCTGAGCACCTCACCCTCTAGGCATCCGCTGTATAGACACTGGGTTTCTCATATTTGTATCTTCAGATGTTTGTCATGATGATTCAATCAACACCGAGGAGGAACACCATTGTTTCTTAGAGTATCAGCTCCAATGCTTCAAAAAAAGGTGCAACTAAAACAGAAACTAAAATTATATTAAAATAGGAAAAGCCAGGATACAAGAGTTTGGACTCCTCTATAGAATCACATTGTAATGAATTTAAAGTTGAGTCCCACTTTTGATACTTTTTATTAGGACATAATAATTTCCCCATGTGCTTGAGTAAAATACAGGCCAGACAAATCAGGACCATCATGTTGGTTCTAAGAGAGAAGTACCTTTTTTCCTGATGACCAGAAATTGATTTTTTTTCAACATGTTGCACTTATACCAAATCAATCAGTAATAAAAAATAATATTAAAAAAATAAAATTAAAAGCCATTTTTAAAAGGCAAAATCTCTTTATTCTCTTTATCCTTGATAGTTTTGCTTTTCTTGGCAGTCTTCCAGATTTATATTTCCTGCTCTTCTATGAGGATCTTCTGACAAGAATAGTTTTGACAGACTGAATAATAGAAAACAGTGTATGCTGGCAATCAGACTTGAACTAATGGGCAAGTATTGGTATTTAAAGCTTACTTTTAATACTAGCTCAGACTCGTGTTACAGCAGTGAAATACTAAATCACTGTGGACAGGAACAGAAAGTGTGCTCATTGCTATCACATCTTTGCATAAGCTCTAACACTTCTGTTAATTTGCTCTTTTATGAACTATCAAGATCCTGTGTGTGGTATTTCAGTAATTAAGATCATGTTTCATGAAAAAATTTCCTCCTATTATGGTGATCTACAATAAGGTACTTTTGAACTTCATTTGTGATTCAAAAAAAAAGCGCAAGAAGGGACGTGCTAGAAAGTACTGACTGCCCTGAGTTAGACATTGTAAGACCATACTCTGAAACCACTGAGTACTCTTTAAACTTGAATCACTGTAGTGAAGAGAAGCAGATATACTCACAAGTTTTTGATTCAGAACTTGTAATTCAGCTTTTGTACAGTTCTTGATTGGGAAAAACTATTCCTGAGACCAATCCAGAGAAAAGCTAAGTGTTACAGACAAACTCATAACTCACCATGACATTTGTACTAATGTCAGTGACAATTTGTGGTGTGAATTCTGCTCAGGATCACTTAAAATATTCTCATTGGGAGCCCCAAATGCCAATGCCCATTCACAACACAATCTACTGATTTCCCAGGATTTGGCCCATTAAAAACAGACTAAGAAATTAATAAGCTCTATCTCAAAGTGCATGTTTTCATTTTTTACTTCCACTAAGATGATATAAGAGAGACAGACCTTAAGATCAACCCTGTCTCAGGTAGCAGTACTGCACACAAGGGGTGGCAGACACTGCAGCTGTTACATGTCTCAGAACTGGGCAGAAGCAGTAAGAAATAAGCAGTACCTTGCATCTGACAAGCTAAGGAGCACTTGAAAGACATCACAAGCTTTTCTCTTCCTTCAGCAGCAGTCAGACCAGTGCCCCTAACCCCAGGAAGGTCACAAACTGATAAGTTACAAACTACTGACCAGCCTCCATCACTAATTCAGCTGGCGACAGGTTTGGTTGATTTGCACTCGTAATCATGCAGGCTGCTATATGGCACTAGTAATGTGAGAACTAATGAAGCAGCAGTTGCTTTGCTCAAATTATTCCCCATCCTTTCCTTCCAGTGGTTGCCTGACTTAAAAAGAGAGGCCCTGAAGGAACAGAACATGCTGGATTCCCAAGGCCCACATATCAGGATATCGCTTATGCAGCCGTCATCCCTCTCTAACTCTTGCTGCAACATCCAGCAAAGAGCACAGCTACTTCTGAAATATTTTGACATATCATTACCTGTACAATACATCTTAGATTTCAAGCACAGCTTTTAAGCACAGGTTGATTTATAGGCATGCAGGCATATTTTTTTTCTGCCAAAAAGGAAATAACTTGGTTTCTTTATTAATCAGTCGTTTCAAAGATGTTGTTGCGATGTAACTAAATAATTCAATACATTATCAGGGAGTAAGAGAGTACTGAAGGACTGGAGGCCTCTTTTCTAAAAGAAAACTGCAGCTAGGACCAGAGGCACTGGACATAAATTTAATACTTATTTTGATAACATGAAGGCAAATAAGGTTTCCTTTGCAAATACTGGCTTACCAAATAGGCATGCAAATACTCTAGGGTAAACACTCGGTACAGCACACGGCAAGTATGAGTTATGAATATACTACAAAATAGAAAGAGTACATGTGAATCTCTGGTGTGTTCATTGGAACAGTGAGCCTTCTGACTGTGGACATGCAGCCACTTGGACATTTTTGGTATGTGTTTACACCCCTGGAAAAGCACAGAGGGAAAGAAAGGATGGAAAGTCAGTGCACAAGGATGAGACAAATGATGCTATGAGCATCAAATACCCATGTGCAGGATGAAAAAATGCTTACAGCCTGAAGGGGAGGTAGAGGCAGGCATAGTTTCCAGGCTAAAGCAGAGGTTATACCACACAGACCAATGAGTGAAAAGCAGAGCAGCAAAGCAAGACATCAAACTGTTCTGTGCTGTCTCACAAAGAATCATAGAATCATTAAGGTTGGAAAAGACATCTAAGATCATTGAGTCCAACCATTAATGCAGCAGCACCGTGTTCACCACTAAACCATATTCCCAAGTGCCACATTCACATGCCTTTTGAGTCATCTGTATGTCTTACACCATCATCTGTTTCACCTCTGAATTCGGCCCTCTGTCTGTGACCTTGGGCCGGACAACAACTCTTAGACTAAAAGACCAGGGGGTGCACTTCTTCTTGTAAACCACACAATAACCCCAGATTTAGTAATTCCCTCCTCTGCCCAAATAACTTGGGAATAAATTTGACTCACAATATTTTTGACTAACACAAAACATGCCAACTAAAATCTCACACAAGTCTCTTAAAAAGCCAGTTATCCTGGAAGTAGTAACCCTGTAAGTCCTCTAATCACCTAGCTAGCAAAGTCCTCCCACACCCACACCCACACCCACACCCACACCCACACTACCTTTCAACAAGCTTGATTGCATGCAGAACCCTCATATATATTATATATATCGTGTATAATATATTACATATATATAATGTGTTTGTATATATCTATTATACACACACACATATATATACATACACCTAAAGGGAAGGTGCAAAGAGGGCACAGCCAGGCTCTTTCGAGTGGTACACATTGCCAGGATCAGAAGCAATGGGCACAAAATGTAATGCAGGAGCCTCTGTCTGAACAACAGGGAACACTTTTTCACTGTGAGGGTGGCCTAACACTGGCACAGGTTGTCCAGACAAGTTGTGAAGTCTTCATCCTTGGCAATCCTTGGCCCTGACTGAGCTGGGGAAGCTGTATAAACTGACCTCCAGAGGTCCATTTCCATCTCAGCCATTCTGTGGTTCTGTAATTCTGTGGTTTGTTTGTATGCTAAATAGTGATAGAATGAAAGGCAGGGTCTTGCAAGTATACTGGAGGAAGTATTTGGAAAGAAAACAGTTTTCTAGAAAAATGCAGAGCTAAATGAGCTTACAAAATTCAGGGAATGAAATTCCTTAACACCTGTTAGTTTAAAAATATATAATTCAGTTTATGCAATAAATAATCTGAAATTGAGCAGAGAACTAACACATATATGCACTTGCCTTTATGAATTTTAAAGGAATATACTAATGATAGAGGATCAGTATTACCTGAAGAAAACAACAGAAAAAACAATGCAATGTCAATATTTAAAGTGAAAAAAATACATACAGCTATTGTTCCTTAAATATAAAATAGCACTAACAAAATAAAATTATATTTTTAAAATTTATGGAAGAGAAATCTCCCAAATGAAAGTAAGGATGGAGTGAAGGGTAGTGAGAGGTATCCCTTCCACAACCATAAGCAAATGAAAGGGGTAAATGCTTTTGTTGTACTTTTAATAACTTAACAAGAGATTTAGAATCCTTTGTTTTGAAGCATTTTCTTCTTCCTGTGATTAATGTTGACTGCAATGCTTCTGTGAGGTTTTGACACTTGTTTATAACTTTGTCTGATTTTAAGATTTTGGGGCTTCCATCTCCAAATATTTATTTTAAAGCATTTACAAACGGATCAGTCATGCACTCTGCTGAACATTCTGGGAACAATATATTTCATATATATATAATTAAATAATTAATAGAAAACCTTGACTTCAGAGACCCACTTCCAGCGGCCTTTCTTGTACTCAGGTAGCTGACATCCATTCTGTCCACCTCCACACTGGTATTCTTAGATTTGGTAATCTTGTCCATGTTTCCTTATGCCATTCCTTGCTGGTATTTCTAGGCTCCATTATGCTGATTTGTGAACAGTGTTTTCCAGTGCTCCTTTGTTGGACTGGGCTGAAAATGACCCTCCTGTCTCCTCAGTTCAGAACACACAGGTTATGGGGCTGATGCAGATGGACTCTGCTTGCTGTTGGTGAAGCTCCCCTGC